>NC_091822.1:44655000-49455000 GCF_038994185.2 Dermacentor albipictus
TGGCAAATTATAAAAAAAAAACATGTGAGGAGCACTTATGGCTTAGCGCGACATAAGAAAAAAAAAAGAAAGATGTGGCAAGGAATTGCCTATAAAGAGTGTTATGATCTGCCTGGAAATCGACCTCCCTAGTGTGGGAAACGTCCAAGCTCGCTTTTCTGTGTCGAGGTACTTGTCCTTATTCCCAAGAAAACGTCACCCCTATGGCCCCTTCAAGTCTTCAGGTGACACAGGTAACCAGGGGGCCATGAAGGGTTGGAGGCCCTCGACTTCCCAACTAAACAATGAGACACAAGACTGCGCTGAACACGCAGGCAATGGCACCTCCACGGTAGCAACTCCAAGCAGACTTTTACTACCACAGGCCTACGTGAAGTAATAACCTATTCGGTGAAGAACTCTCCATCGATTGTAATGGCTGTACATAAGAGCTTAATAACGCCCATGGCACTTGTGTTAGGCAAAACCACTACAGACTTCGATAGCGTCAAAAACATGTACCATTGAAGTGAATACATACTTTCTATTTTTCATCATGACGATGCCCACCTTCGTAGACATCTGCAAATTATTGAGCTGAAGACTCACCTCACCCCGTCGAGATCGTATGAATAGGTAGTGATAGCAGATATTAAGCTAACGAATTCATCAACGCATTGCAAGCGATATTATTAAGTTGGGCAAATCGGGCCATATGGTATTACTAGGAGATAGGAATGCACACATGGAGAATTTGAACGCATATACTGACTGCGACAATTATCTTGAGCTGTATGTGTGCGATGAGCAGAACCTTTTGTAACTAACATGCAGAATAAGTGTCATGGACAAGTAGCATGGCACTTCGGAAACGGGCAGTCGTGTATTGACTACTCCTCAGTCTCAGAAACTGCATACTAACGACAGGACCAAATTACGATAGATGAACATGGAAAAGGTAGCTTGGCTAACGAACGGAAATGTTAAGCCTGAAAATTTCGGAGATACACTGATGCAAGACAGGGAGCAACAGAAACAGAATGCCTAAAACTAAATGAAATGGAAATAGCAGAGATCACAACAAACATGTAGAAGAACACGGAGTCTCTTCCTACAAGCGTCTGAGATTATAAGGAACTGGTACGCATTATGCAGTAGTAGATACGGCAGACATGAAAAAAAAAAATAGTTGGATATGAAAGAGGAAACCGCGCATGTGGTCGAGCAAGGAAATACAGCAAACTATAGAAGAGCCTAAGCTGGCGAGTAAGGATCATCGAGAAGCCAAAACATTGGGAGCACGCGAAGAGATGCTACTTAGACGGTATTAGTACCCTGCAAAAGAAATGGGCTACGATTGAGCTCGTGCGAAGAAAAAGACTAAACAAGTGAGTGTTGGGTGCATCACATTCGTAAAGGAGGCAACGATGCACCTAATGATTCTCGAACCATGTAAGAGCACTCGCAGCTGCGACCAAAAGCTCGCAAAAGGCTATGATGTAAAAGAGGGTAACATTTTTCGAACGAGGGTATGGACTGCAGTTTATCAGAAACGATATTTTGGATAATTTTGGTAAGACCGAAAATGTAGTTCCAACTCAGACCCAGCTACAACTGGGAAGTCTGAGTGATCATAACTTATTGTAGAATACTTTTACTCGAAAAAAAGCAGAAGAAAGTGTCCCTAATAACACCGCCGTAGGACCTCGTGAAATTTCAATACAACTCATCAAACATTAGGACTCAAAGAACGAGGCCCTCGTGCCAGAGCAAGTGATTAAACCGAAGAAAATTCCGACTGGATGGTACGCAAGCGCAACAAACCTTATCTATAAAGGCAAAGGTGACAAGGATAAGATGAGCGCTTGCAGGTCAGTTACAGTAGTGTCGCTGATATATCAAATGGTAATGGAATTTGTAAAATTAGAACTGTCGAAGTGAGCGCAGAAAAATTGTAAATTGAGGATGCAAAACTATGCGTTCACACCAGGTCGACGCTAAGCGTACAATATGTTTGAACTAACTTAGTGCAAAACGCTTTTATTAGCCGTGAATAGATCTTTATGGATAGCATTTCTAATTATTAGGGGGTCTATGACAATGTAGACAGGGAGCTGTTATAAGACATTCTCAAGCACCAAGACACAGATGACGATTTCGTGAGGCTACTGAGCATGATATATAGAGAGAACCTAGTAAAAATTGTACGAGAAGGCTGGAAATTGAGTGAAGTGGTGGAAGTTCAGCAAAGACTAGCGAGAATGTCCTCTGTCTCTATTGCTGTTCGCGCTTTATGTTACGGCAAAAAAGGCGACTGCAAACCAGTGAATTATGATTTGATTTCTCTTATACTGATAATGGACAAAGGGTGAAATAGAAGTTCCTGGACCGATGTATGCGGACGAGATAGTGGTGCTAGCGGACAATGCAAGAAATTTACGCACTTGCGAGTATGTGTGGGAACGCAGAGAAAAACCTAGGCTTAAAATTTCGCACCATGAAATCGGGCATTACACGTATCATCCTTATAGAGAAAGAAACCCCTGGTACAACTCAACAGCAAGTCAAAGCGACAATCAAGCAATATGAATACCTGGTCGTGTACACATACGTAGGAAAAACTTACTCAAGCGCCGATCAAATATCTCACAAATTAAAAGGAAGCGGAATGCAGCAATAATGAAATAGAATACTTTGGGCCTGCAGTAAATATGAGGTATTGTACGAAATATAGGAAGGAGTAATAGTGGTGGCAGTAACGCTCGCAAATGCGATTCTGTGGTTAAATGAGACATCTTGTTGGGGTTGGAAGTTTACCAAATTTTGGTAGGCCGGTTGGTTTTGGTAGCCCACGGTAAAACCTCAAATGAAACACTGCAGGGTGATATCAGTTGGGCGTCTTTTTAGAATTAAGAAAAGCACAGAGCAAGTTAGTTTTGAAAGAAAGGTTGAGGAACCTGGATGAAAATAAATGGGCATCAGAAGTGCACAGCTCAGAAAAGCGAGGACATAAATATCGAAAACCGCCAAGGAAGTTGCAAACCAAGTACAGGCTAATTGAAAGTGTAAATAGACAAGCAGGAGGAAATACACAGGAAATACACAAGGATGCAGGAGTCATCCAAAAAAGAAATTGAGAGAAACAGAGGTACTAACTTGGATACCAAGGATGGAAACGAAAAGAAATCATCGATATTTAAAAGAATGGGACGACAGAAATTAGAAGCGAGAATCTGTACGATAACACAAAGGGCAGTGCCATGATAATTGAGGCTGGTGCTGGTTGATAAGGAAAAAATACATAAAGTGGGGAAATATTCACAGCAAAAAAATACAGAGACTACTAATCTGCATATCATTATGGAATGTGGAGGTGTTCACCCAGTCAGACCCGTACATAACGTGCACATTCCAGAAGCGCTTGGATTTAACGTTGACGAAAGCATCAACCGGCCCACAGTCGGATATGCGAGAGAGGCTTAGAGTATTGGTGGCAAAAAGGAGGCACGAGCTTGACACGACCAGATAAGTTACAGGCATAAGTAGCGGTACACGGTAGCCAGTAAAGTTTTCACGAAGATAACAAGATTAAAGACATATATAAAAAAGTATGAACAAAAAGCATGTATAGTATGCCTGATGAACTCGAGCAGGATAGGTGACCGTTTTCCACCACTCCGTCTCAAAGGAGATGCCAATAAATGACTATCATCATCACCGTGATGAAATGCAAAAGGAGCGCGTGGTTGCCCCAACACGCATTTCGTAGCGTTCGCATGCACCGGCACAGAATGCTCGTTCGAGGCCACGCGGTGGTGGCGCGGTGGCGCCTTCGCGGTGGTGGCGCTAGATGACACCAAGTGTTCTCAAGGAAGTAAAAAAAACAATGGTCACTCCAGTTCAGTCATCATACATAACTCCTTTCGACGGTAGTAATACGCTGTGTCGCTATATTGACTGAATGTTAATCATTACCGTTGACAGTGGTCGTGAGATTAGTACCGCCGATTCTTTTTCCATAGAAAGAAATAACGAGACAAGTGTCTGGCCATAGTTTATACCTTCACAACAACTCCAATATCGTGAACCAGAAAATCCAACTGAAAACGATATTGCAATACCCCATAGGCGGTAACTTGTCGCTACCATCCGTCCGAGTTTCTCCATTAGAGACGTAAGCGTATTTTGCATACAAGTATCTCAATTTTGTAGTGCTGTTGTGCCTTATGCCCAGCAAATTGATGATGTTCTGTGATGTTCCAGAGGCTAGCACATTTAAATAAATCCTAGATAATGCAAGTACTTTTAATGCGAAATTCTCACTTAAAAACAGGTTTGGCGAAATCTGCGTAAATCTGGTAGCAAAATGCCACTGCTTGATTCTTTGAAATCATTTCCATCTTGGACCATTCACGAGGAACGCTGTGATTTTTCCCTGGTCTAAGCAACACGAATTGCGCTGGAAGCACGACAGACCCGTTTAGAGTTTCTGTAGGAAGTATAGAAGAGCATAGGATATTTATTGCGACATCACTCTCGCTAATCATGTAACAGCAGCCACCATGGCATCTTATACGGCAATTTTTTTAGAAGGAAGGGGCAGCGGCACCTTACAGGGACTGACAACTGGCCAGAATATGCTGTGAGACGTCGATGGAAATTAAATGACCATAAGTTGTAGTGACAGAATCCTGCATGTGGTTCGCTATTTAAATAGGAATTATATTATTTTTAATTAGCAAAGACAGTCTCAAACACCAGTAGTAAGTTGCGATGCCTGGCGGCGAAATCTTAGTATTTCGGATGTATACTATGGGATCAGTGTTGGTAAGTCAACTGTTAGTATGTACAACGTAATTATTACTTAATATTGCATTTGGTATAATAATAGATAATCATGCTTTTTTTCTATCCCTCGGAAATCAAAAGCGTACGCATGGCAATGACAACACCTTGAACCACGTATCCCGTGCGAAAGCGCGTTTTAGATCGGATTGGTTTCGTTTGAACTGGTCAAATAAAAAAGCAGTTGGACAGCAAGCCACGAAAGCACGTAGCTGCTACCGCAAAAATAGTTTAACACTACGGAAACATGAATCACAGAAACATCGACTTGATAAAGAAAATAATACTTCTCATAGCTACGGCCGCGCTTGTCTTCTGCCTCTCACTAATGCGGGCGTATAATCGCTATCGCGCTCACCTATCACCGTTTTCAGCATGCTCCCAGTGAACAAGTACATCCTCTCAGGAGATAGAAAAATACCGATAATATATGTTCCACGGCGTTTTTAGCGTTACCACTTCATGATTATACACGCTGACGGGTAAGCTTTTCATTACACTAAAAAAATGGCTACCATGAAAACTGGTATTTAGTCCCATTAAGCACGTTGATCATTTCCATGTTTATCACCCAGAGAAGTGCCCAACATATATTTATTTACAAAAGCAAGAGAACACTCCCTGCTCTTCAGTTAACAATTCTTCAGCGAGCCTTGAAATGTAGTGAACATTATCCAAACGCATCCCTGCACATTACGAGAAAAAAACTTTAATGCGCTGGAAGAACGCTATATGCACGTTTTTATTTTGAATAAAACTATTACGCTCATTCGCAAACTTTCCGGGGGCTGTCTGTCTGTTTAGCTGCCTCTCTGTCAGTGTCTCTAACCGTTTTCCAGCCAACTGGGGACTTCCTGGTGTAATGCTTAGAGCATTGCGCTGCTGCGACGAGGGAACCGGGTTCGAAAACAATCGTTGGGAGAAATTGGATCACATGCACGTGACACTGCGTACGTTCCGTCATTCGTTGACCTGTTTCACGGCAGCTTGCCTTACTAGGTATGCACTACCACTTGTGAGCCCTTCCTCATTTACCTCAGCTTGGTTCATTGGGCATGGGAAGTTAGGTATGCATCATATTTCTATAAACCTCAATTATGCGGGAACCGCACCGCTACGAGCATGGTCACAGGAATGCCTTTCTTCTTGCTGCAGGCTTTTTTGCTGTCGCAAATCTCGCCGATGTTATCCTGCCTTGGCTGCAACGTCACCACCGGCGCAGGAATTTGCGAAGAGCCGGGCTGGAATCAGCGTGAAAACATCGTCCAACCGTCATCGCCTTTTCCAACCCTCGACCGGATCTTCGCCTGGCAACCGCATGCCACTATCTGCGCGGGAGCATTGCCTTGGCTACAAAGGCACCCAACCTTCACGGACCACTTGGGGCACCGCATGGTCACAGGAATGCCTTTCTTCTTGCTACATGTGGGTATTTGCCGGGCACATCTTGGACTCGCTCTAGCAATCCATGCCAACTTGCGGTGTCGTGCCCCTCAGACACATTGAAACGTTGCCAAGTGTTTTTGTATCCATGCATATGTTCTTTCGCCGTCAATGCTCACTTTGACTCCTTGCTTCTTTTTCTGTCAGGCGACATCGAGTTAAATCCTGGTCCTCCCCCGTCCCTTGACTCTACTGCTGAGTGTTTGTCACGCTTAGAACTTGCACAAAATTCCGTTCTGTCTGAACTTGCAATGATTCGCGTTTCCCAGTTAAATTTCCAAAGCTTGGTCAGTAGCCTTTCATCGCGCGTTGATGCTCTGGAAAAAATTTTCGCGACGAGCCAGTACAATGATGTCAGTCTAACGTCTAATTCAAACTCAGATATTCACAGCCTTTCATCCGAAATTCGAATCCTCAAAAAAAAAAAATGTGATCATTCCGAAAACCGACTTCGGCGAAATCACCTGCTCTTCTTCGGACTGCCCGGTGCGGCGGATGCAACATGGGAGCAATCTGAAATGGCCGTAATTTCTTTCTGCTCAGATAAGTTAAGCATATCAATCGATTCCGCCAACATTGAAAGAGCGTATCGCTTAGGCCGCTTTGAGCAATGGAAGAAACGGCCAATAATAGTCGAATTCTCGCATTTTAAATATAAATGCAAAATCCTTTCTGCTGGCCCTAAGCTCAAGCAAACTGACTTTTCAATCCTTGAAGATTTTTCAGCGCGTGTGCGTACAGCTCAAAAGAAACTTCGTGCGTTCGGCAAACAAAGTGGCTTAAAATAGAAAATACGGTGGGATAAGTTAACCATAGGCAACAAGCAGTTTGTCTACAATGCTTTTACAGATTCCGTGCTAGAGCATGGGTCATAGCGGTCACTATCTACTTTAAGGCTCCCCTCCCACCGTCAGCCACTTCTGCCTCCGTCACGCCCACATGTTTGTGAAACTATGGCGTTTGTTTTAGCAAACATTCGTAGCTATCTTCCGAAGAGAGAGTAAGTGGAAGCTTTTCTTGATGACAACGGCACCGATATCGCTATATTTACAGAATCGTGGCTCTCCGAAAATATCCTAGACGAGGAACTGCTGACAACAATAAACCGTTTTTCATCTACAGACGTGACAGGGTTTCGTGCAGTGGTAGGGGTGTTTTAGCTTTTATTAAAACCAGCCTTAATTCTTCTCTTCTTACGACTCATTCCTGCCTGGAAATTCTTTGCATCAGAATTCCCCTTTCCACAACCACATGCATAGTTATTGCATGTTATTGCCCTCCTGACAGCGCCAGTTCCTTTAGTACTGATATTTACTCGGTTCTGCTCGATCTTAATACTCGTTTTCATAAAGCCAATTACATCCTCTGCGGTGACGTCTTTTCCGTGACATCAACTGGGGAAACTTGTGCGCATTTTCTCGCCAATCGAAAGATTTCCTGGACGTTCTCATGACATTCAACCTCAGCCAAACAGTAAACTTTCCCACACCTGGTAGTAACACCCTTGATTTGGTGTTTACGTCCAGCCCTGAACTCATCCAATCCATGTCGAGCACTGACGGTTTCAGTGACCACAAAACAGTTATTTTCAACCTATCACTTCCGTTTCCCCAATGGCAGCGCACTGTTAAGTTCATTCGCGATTATAAAAAGGGCGACTTCGCCCGTATCAGCTCAGAGCTTGAGAACTTTTTTTTTTCATTTCAGGGTATCCGCATCTAATGGGCCGGTCGAGGAAAACTGGCTAGCTTTCAAAAATAAGCTTTAAGAATTGGTCGAAACCAATGTTCCGCTGATATGCTTTCGCGGCGACTCCAACAAGCCCTGGTATTCTAACTCCTTAAGGAGGCTTTCTCAAAAGAAAAAGCGTATTTTTCGTGAAGCTAAAGGAACTGCGCTGGCTTTTCAATGGAAGAAATATTTTGCGTGCCTACAGGATTACACGCGTCTTCTTAGGTGTACAAAAAGAAAGTTTTTTCACAATGATCTGTATGGCATTCTACTAACAAACCCAAAGAAATTTTGGCGGATGTTATCTCCCAAATCAAGCAACACTCATTGCATTACCCTTTTATATCCTGATGGTTCACAGGTGCCTCCAGAACTTCGATCTGACATCATGAACTCTTATTTTACATCAGTCTTCACACATGAGCCTGCCTGGAATACACCACACCAAACATTTTTTTTTACTTTCCTGCGATGGCCCCTATCAACATCACTACTGCTGGCATTTGTGCTCTAATAGACAAGCTAAACTTGTCCAGTGCAGCCGGGCCAGACAACATCACTGCGAAGATATTAAAATGCACAAGAAATGTATCTTCTCATTTTGTAAAGATAATTTTTGATCAATCTCTTGCGAACAGTTCCATACCTAGTGACTGGAAAATCAACAAAGTTGTTCCTGTATTCAAGGCTGGCAGCCGGAGCGACCCGTTGAACTATCGTCCTATTTCATTACCTTCCATACCACGTAAATTTCTTGAGCATATTATATACTCGCATATTGCATCCCACCTGAATTCCAACTACTTCTTCTTCAAAAATCAGTATGGCTTTCGTCACGGCTATTCATGTGAATCACAGTTCGTCGAGTTTACCATTGACCTTCACCTAAACCTTGATTCTTTGTGCCGAGCGAGCCGATGTCATCTATCTTGATTTTTCCAAAGCATTCGACCGTGTTCCACATCAACATCTTATGTACAAACTTTCAGGTCTTCACCTTCACCCACTTGTTTTAGACTGGATTCACAACTTTCACACATCTCGCTCTCAGTTCACCGTAATAGGCGGACTTCCTTCAAGTTCTACTTGCGTCACCTCTGGAGTACCACATGGGTGTGTGTTGGGCCCGTTTCTGCTCTTAAATTTTATTAACGACCTCCCACTCAACATCTCATCCACCATCCACCTTTTCGCAGATGATTGCATTATCTACCGGCGTATAAATACTAAAGACGTTCAAGCTGCCCTCCAGAACGATCTGAAGCTTATTGAAAATTGGTGCACATCGTGGATGCTGGAATTAAACACTAGGAAGTGCAGGTTTATGCAAATTTCCCGGAAGCGGTCTAATTTAATTTATCCTTACTCGTTATTTTCTGAGGACCAATTGCAGGTAGAATCTTATCGTTACCTTGGCATCACAATCAATAGCAAATTAACTTGGATTGGTCATATCGCCAAAATCACGGCCGACGCTTCACGTACACTTGCTTTTATCAGAATATCACTTCCCACTTCCCCCGCTAACATACGAAAACTGGCATATGAAACTTTTGTCCGCAGTACGCTTGAACATGCATCCGCAATCTGGAGTCCTCATCACTCCTAAATAATTAACATGCTTGAATCCGTCCAGAACCGTGCAGCTCGCTTCATATCGCCGACATACGACTTTCATTCCAGCGTAAGCTCCATTAAACTATCACTTGGCCTCACTTCCTTAGCTCTCAGACGAAAAGTTGCACGCCTGTGTTTATTCCATAAGTTATATTTCAATTTCCCCTATCTGCGTGGTTCCCTTGTATCTCCTCTCATTCGTACATCACGCCGCCTATTCAATTTAAATAGCGTCCAACGGCTTCATGGCTCCGCTAACGCTTTTAACAAATCCTTTCCGACCGCAATTGAAGAATGGAACGTGCTGCCGGGTTGAATAACAATAACGACAAGGTTTAAGGCGATGTTGTTAAATCATCTGGGTGGACATGTTTCTTTTTGCTGCGATTTGTGTTCATGAAATTTGATCCCTTTTCCTGTATTGAGTTTTTTTTTCTGCCCTGTAACCATTGTGTACTCGCCCTGCTGCCCTAACCTTTGGCCGACATGTGTGGCGCTTGTGGCTTCAAGCAATATTGGCAAGCACCGTGTTAACTATCGCGTTCCTTGCTTCTTTTTATGTCCCTGTGTTGATTATATTTTTGACCTTTGTTCTTTTCTACCTTGTATACGATCCCCCCTTATGTAATACCCCGACAGGGGCCTTAAGGGACAGTAAATGATGATGTCAATTTTGGCTACTGCATATGCGCAACATGGTACGTGTAACTTTTCTATGAACGACTTCACCGAGAAGTTGGGCAATTTGGTATCTGCCAGAAGTTAGTCACTACCCTGCAATAAGCCTGTTTAGCGCAACTAGGTACAATGGCTATGTGCCCCTGTTTATGTGCCGTTCTTGAGTTATCAATTTTTTTGCCTACTTGGTTAACTGCGTGTGTGCAGTTGTCTATGAACCGCTCATTAATGAACCTTTATGACGCATATTTGGGTAAATATGTGGCTCTTCGTACGTGCCGCTTCTGGCGGCAAAAATCCCTTAAAATGTTTCCGGTGCATCCGTACAATGAAACTGGCGCCATATATGTTCAGGAAAGCTTATATGAATGTATGTTTCCAAAATTGGCACGTGCGTTCAAAAGCGGTGGTCCTGCTGAATAAAGCAGGGCAGAAGCACGAGGCAGGAGCCCGGCTTCATACACGTCTGATCTCTGCGGTGGTAATACTGTTTGTAGCTGGTTTCCTTCAGGGCTAATCGCATTAAGTCGACATTCATCATGAGTAAAATTATACCTATTATTCATATACTTCAGCTCTCCCTATATTGACCCGTTTGAGATGTAATTTTTCAAACGCGTTGAGCGCACTTCATGTGACACTGGGTCCACATAATCGTTATATTTACAACCAGCGATCCTGAATATGGTCACAATTAGATGTATCGCTTCACCGTTTCAAGTAAGTTATTGCAGTAAAATTACTTTATTGACGGGCTAGCCTCGAGACCATAGACCATAGACCATAAACCATAGGCTTTTCCCAGCTCCCCCCCCCCCCCCCCATAAGTATGGCGCCACGCTCATTCGTTCACAGTAGAGTCGAAACCAGTATTCCTGGTTTCAGAGAAGCATGGAATGCGAGGCGCCATTCGACACGTCTGCAAGCGGACTTTTTCTTACGTGCCTACGTTTAGTTCAGTGGCATCACGTCTGATATTTGCAGAGCTGGGCAAGTCCACAACAACTGTGAGTGCCCATGGGCTCATCATATTGTAGCAGAAAGACCACTTAATGGTGAATTTGTTAGGTCAGGTCAGGTCAGGTCAAGTTAGGTTAGGTTAGGTTTCAGCACTGACACTAAAAGGAGGCGCGCGCCGGCATAGTATTCGTAGAAGACTATCATAATCACTTCTAGGACTATTGTGCTTGTCCAACTACAACAAATTTTGAACTTGTAAGTGTTGCATCGCTCTTCTATTCTAAAAGCAAAATGAAGGAATGGTTTTCTTTCGAGTGGTTATGTCATAACTGAAGACACAAGTGAAAAAAATGGCACGAGACTGTGCATTGATGGAGGAGTGTAAGTCGGCAAGAGGAATTTCAAGGAATGGGCTGCACAGAAGTGAGGCATTTAGCAGTACAGTGTATCGTTACATTGCCTAATTGCTAATCGCAAAAACGCCCAAATTTACTTTGAGGTGTATTCTCTATAAAGATATATTTTAGAGCCAACCTGTATACGACAACCTTCCCAATGCATTGGTCGTGTCCGCGGCCTTAAACTCAACGAATCACAGCGGGAGGTGCGCTCCGCGTGCGCCGCTGATATCCTTGCAGTACCACCAGACGGCGCTCGCCTCCATACATTTGAGGCAGCGGCGGCGTCGGCCATGCGAGGGGTAAGGAAAAAAAAGAAAGGAAACAGAAAGCTCGCTTTCGAGGATGGTGTTCGCCGCAAGCGTTTTCGGTTAAAGATTACGGTTGTGTAAGCTGCAGTTACCGGGAAGTGGCAGCTGTAGCATACGAAACAGGGAGGGACGTAACTAAACTTCCATATGTAAAATATAACCCGCCTAGCACCTTATTTCATCTGTGTTCTGGTAGTGCTATGGAAAGGGCACACATAGATATGACTCCCAAAGAGCAGCGTGAAAACGATAAGTGGCGACGGGAACAGCAGCTTGAATATGCACAAGGCTGTCGGTCTCTGGCTAGGTAAGACGCAGCGTTTCCTCCTCAAAGCAAGCCATGCGCACGCGCGCGGTTAGGATGCTTGAAGTTCTGCGCGAATACAATGAGCGACGGAAGAAAAACCAAAGTCAATATGCATGATGGCGCCGTGCTCATGCTCGGCAGGACCCAGTTCAAGGCTCCGTCCCTATGATCTATTGGATTCGGTGGTAGCACTGCTTTGCTGGCCAGCCACCTTAACAGCGTTTATTCACTGGCTAGGTTAGACTTTCATGCCCGATTGGCCTGAATATTTGTCAAGTTGAGTAGGACTGCCGCAATAGTGCGAATACAAGTCGAATCCCTTTTGTCCAATCTTGGGTCACCAGAAAAACACCCCAAGGTGTAAGCAACTGTGTCGTCTTCAACACCAATGAATGTATCGCGTGTTCCTGACGCTGCTCCTCGCCCCAATTGATAATGCCTTGATTTACCATGAATTAATCCACCGCATCAGCCGCTGAACTAAGTCCTGTAGTTCCTTTGTTTGAAGCATAAGCTCAATGTCGGGTTACGTTCATTATAAAGCTGCTCTAAAATATTGAGTTAGCCTAAAATGCCATACGACGGGGCGCAGATATGTACTGAATCCTACTAAAATTTCATAGGCGTAACTGAGTTGTCGTGCATATTGGAGAAGTTCTCTCCATTCATTGGTCCTAAAATATGCGACTTATGCTGCTAGCATTGTCTTCGTATGTGCGAACTGAGCATGCAATCACTTTCAGAAAAATTCAGTGTTGGATGGTGTAGCACCGTAGCCAATTTCTGTTCTTCTAAATAAAGGTGTGATGCAGATCCACAATAATATGTCATGAACTTTGCGTGGCAGTGGAGCTTCATTGAGTTAAACATTGCATTGGCAATTTTGTAACTGTCTATTTCTGTGTTGAAAGTGCAAGAGCCAGTGTAAGGCTGAGTTCGTGATCATGAAGGACCACAGAATAACTGCCGAAATATGGCAACATATCTGAGGATAACACGTAAGTGATGTAGCCCCATTATCCTGCAATACTTGGCAAGGATAAATATTGCACAAAAGTATTTCCGAAAACACTTGTCATCTGAACAAGAAAGAAAAAAATGTCGAGACAACGGTGACTGGTTTGCAACTTGCCAAAAAAATTAAAGATCAGGCGTCTCATAATGAGACACGGGTCTACTTTTGACGAGTCACATAAATGGGGGCTCTCTGAGGCGAAAAACGTTCCGTGTGCACAGCTGAGTGACAAACGAAATCCAAGCCGAACACAGTACCCGAAATGGTCGCCACTGATCCAGAAGAAAGGCGTCAGGCAGGGAGATACCATATCTCCAATGCTATTCACGGCGTGTTTACAGGAGGTATTCAGAGACCTGGATTGGGAAGAATTGGGGATAAAAGTTAATGGAGAATACCTTAGTAACTTGCGATTCGCTGATGATATTGCCTTGCTTAGTAACTCAGGGGACCAATTGCAATGCATGCTCACTGACCTGGAGAGGCAAAGCAGAAGAGTGGGTCTAAAAATTAATCTGCAGAAAACTAAAGTAATGCTTAACAGTCTCGGTTGAGAACAGCAATTTACAATAGGCAGCGAGGCACTGGAAGTCATAAGGGAATACATCTACTTAGGGCAGGTAGTGACGGCGGATCCGGATCATGAGACGGAAATAATCAGAAGAATAAGAATAGGCTGGGGTGCGTTTGGCAGGCATTCCCAAATCATGAACAGCAGGTTGCCATTATCCCTCAAGAGAAAAGTATATAATAGCTGTGTCTTACCAGTACTCACCTACGGGGCAGAAACCTGGAGGCTTACGAAAAGGGTTCTACTCAAATTGAGGACGACACAACGAGCTATGGAAAGAAGAATGATAGGTGTAACGCTAAGGGATAAGAAAAGAGCAGATTGGGTGAGGGAACAAACGCGAGTTAATGACATCTTAGTTGAAATCAAGAAAAAGAAATGGGCATGGGCAGGACATGTAATGAGGAGGGAAGATAACCGATGGTCATTAAGGGTTACGGACTGGATCCCAAGGGAAGGTAAGCGTAGCAGGGGGCGGCACAAAGTTAGGTGGGCGGATGAGATTAAGAAGTTTGCAGACACGGCATGGCCACAATTAGTACATGACCGGGGTTGTTGGAGAAGCATAGGAGAGGCCTTTGCCCTGCAGTGGGCGCAACCAGGCTCATGATGATGATGATGATCCAGAAACCCCACCGATATACTTATAACGCGCCTGCGCGAATTGAACCTGAAGTCGCAAAAGATTTCCCATAGGATTTCTTGGGGACGCAGCCGCAGTAGGGCACGCGAAACGTCTTGTGCCTACTGGTGAGTGTTTATGGGCACTAGGGCACATAAATGACGTAAGCAAATACACAAGTGACAATTATTCATGCATTACAAAGCTTACATGCTGAACTTGTGATGCAGTTAGTGGGATTATGTCCTACAGTATAATCTTGCAATGGGGTTAGTTTCCTACTCATAGTGGGGCCGCCGTGGTAAGAAGTGAAGGGCATGAAATGGCATCACTGGGGTTTGGTCCCGAGTTTATAAGGCCATTTATACAACCTATGTGTCGCGGGGTCGCTATTGCCAAGCAGCTTGAAAATTTTTTAAACAAATTACGCTGTTGTAAGCATTACAACTATTGAGGAGCAGATGTATCAGTTTGATGGAATATATCGATTATAGCAGAGTGAGGTCTCTTGAACACGACCACTCCTGCAAGGATCTACAAACGCTCTATCGACCTCTGCCTTCCTGAACGCCTATCGAGATGGTAAATTTAGGTCCGATTGCGTCATGCGTGGCGCGACAATGACGCATCTGTGCGCGTGACACATCCATAATCAGGTAATGGCTACTTTCCTCTTCAATATGATAAAAAAGGCACGTGACATTTATTCACGAATGGTAAAGCCTACTTGCTTAGCTGATGATACAGTTAGTGGGGCCCTCAGGTCTAATCTTGCAGTCGTGCTCGCTCCTTATTCACAGCGGGCCCGCCGTGGTAAAAGGTGGTAGGTTCAAATTGGCACCCATCTGTCCTGCGGTCCAAGTCTATTCATACCATTTTTCGACCCTGCGTGTCGAGTGGGGGTCCATTATTGCCTAGCGACCCTCAAATTTCTGCATCGAATTGCACATTGGCTAAGTTCAACTCGTCATAAGCATAGGTTTATATTGCTGTGTTATATTTACAATGACTGAGCGAGCTCTCTCGAACGCGACCATTCCTACTTATATCGATAAAGTTACTGCCGAGGTAAGCGTCTGAATGCAAAGCGAGGGGCTAAATTTAGTTCCGATTGCGTCATGCGCGGCATGACAACGGTGCCATCTGTGCACGCAACCCATGCATAATTGAATATTGGCTTTCTTTCTTTAGCCCCTGGGACATATAGCCCGATAAAATTGGCAGCGTCGAGCTAAATAAGTGATTGCCTGGGGGTATTGTTTCTGAAGCAATATGGGTGAATGCGCAGAAAGAGCCACCATGCACGAGCGTTCGAAACATATAAAAGCAAATATACAAATGGCAAGGAATACCAATATGAAGCTATCTAAGAAACACAGGCCAGGCAGGCACCTCATTAACATATGAGAGGGACCTATAAAGCTGTAAAGCATGCGCACAAAACAGAAATAGGAACTTGTAATGGTCTGCAACTTAAGCTCCTGACTAGACAAGCCTCAAAGTGCACATGCAAGTCATGCAGGTAGCATTGATAGGACTGCTGCAACCAAATCCACAGTCGGGTAAATGACCAGACTATGGAACATTATGACGGCAATGAACGGTCGGATAGAAGCTCGAACCGAGGCTCAAAATCTTTACGTGGCTTCCGTTGGGCTGCGTGGACCATAGCTGATACATGCCCCAAAATATTTTTGTCCGTGATCGCCTGGGTTGCGAAGTATCCATGGTGGCCAGACCGAAAAGCGAAGTAACGAAGTTACTGACGCTCCCTTCACAGCACAAGAAGTCATGATAGGACTGAATGAGTCAAACAGCAGCGCAGCTCCGGGTTAACATTTTCTCACATACAAGCAGCTACAGCAACGCAGAGAACTTCTGCTAATTCCACTTCATGCCTTCAATTAGCAAGCATGGAAGGATACGGAAACTTCCTACAGTGTGGACACACTCTCTCGTGATGTCGAGGACGCGAGCGTCGCTCCTGTCCGAGCATACGTGCCTTCGCATCGCTCCACAGGAAAGACCCGAATGCCACGTTATTCGACAAGGACCAGTCCTCAGACACGGCTCGGCTCCTCTAGAACATCATCCGAACATTTTGGCCAACTTCTGCTGTGATCGGACCAACGTACTGTGAGTTTCTGTGCTTTTGTCACGGACCTGGCAGGGCGCTCAGCTAGCCCTAACGGCTAGGGGAGTAGGCCTGCCGTCAAGTACGCCAACGGCCCGCACTCCTTCAGCACCAATGGCCCCGAAATTCGTCACCGACACTGATGGATGGACCACTCGAGTATCAAAACGTTCCCAAGGTACGCAGCACGTTGCAACACTCATTTTGCGTCCGCCAACTGGCCTTTTCCTACCTCAGTGGAGCCCACGAACGCTTCACGACGCGCTAAGCGTCTCAGCAGCTCTGACTGCTGCAGAGGCTCGCGCCGCTACAGTAGACATCAAAAAAGAAAAGAACTTGGCTATAATAACCAGTGATGACCCCTCGGCGACAGAAAAGCTCCAGCGCATTAATGAAACCACTCTTAATGGCAAAACTTACCCTGTCCACATCTATATCGCTTCACCCCATAACTCGTGCAGAGGTGTGATTCACAACGTGGAAATGAACACCCCAACCGAAGAATTGATGCGTGAACTCCGAGCCCCAAATTATGAGATTATTGCGGCTCGTATGATGGGTAGAACAGCCACTGCAATCATAACTTTCAAGGGCTCACATGTACCTCGCCAGGTCATATTCGGCGGAGGTGTATACCGCTGCGTCCCTCACCGACCCAAGGCGCAATTTTGCACAACATGCTTTGCTATAGGACACCGATCAGACGTTTGTCGCGACAATGGAAAACAAAGGTGCAGAACATGTGGAAAGTCTGTCGGAGATCCTGTAGGGGATCATGACTGCAAACCAGGCTGCCCTAATTGTGGCAAGGACCACAAGGCAGACGACCCAACTTGTGAAGTGCGACGAGCCGCTGATAAAGCGGTCAGAGAAGCGGCCTACCTGAAGCGTTTGAAACAACGAAAGGACGACAAGCAAATGAAAACAGTCACCATCGCAAGCCGAAGCCCAAGCCCAAAACGCAACTCCGACAACACATTGAGAGACAGAAGTAGCTCCAGAAGCCGTCAACAGTCCAGGGGCCGCAGCCGCTCCAGAGGCAGGAGCCGATCCAAGGGCCGCAGCCGATCTAGGGGACGCGGCCATTCCAGGGGCCGGGACCACTTCGGGGACCAAAGCCAGTCCGGCAGCAGTGGCCAGTCCGGGAGCGGCGGCCAGTCCGGGGACTGCAACCGGTTCGGAGGTGGCAGCCAGTCTCCGGATCACAACCATTCCCGAGGTCAACAAGACGAGCAACCCGCAAACCAGCGAAACGTGAGTCAGTCACCCGGCACCTCCCCTTTCCCCCCCATTACCAATGCATCTCAAGTTCAAACACGAGCTCAAAAAGTAGCCAAAGATTATAAGAACGCTCTACTTCAAACCCGCAGACCTAATGAAATGTCAACACTATCGTCACAATCACTAGAGCCTACCGAAGGCATGGACATGCAAGCAGAGGCACACGCACCTGAAGTTACACCATTGGGTGATATAGAGCAACCCTTAGCTCAGGAAGCAGAACCAGCGTCATTACAACCGGCAATGAAAAAGGCAAGATACCACACAACAGCCCTACAACACCTTGAAGCAGATTTTAAGCAACTAAGGGACGAAATGAAAGAAATGCAAACCAGTCTAGAGGCCAAGATAGCTCAACAGGTTGCTGCTCAAGTTGAGGAGGCGCTAAAAACATACACTCAACAAATAATGAGCCAAATGCGCTCCCTGTTCAACGAGCTCCTCAGGAGCCAGGCAGAGGCGATGGTCTCTACACAAGTGCAGGCTGCGATGGCCGCATTACCGCGCCAGGAAGAGCGCGAACGACCCAGAGCACGTCGATCTACCAGCGTAACACGACCCACTCCTTACCCTACAGCGGGCGCTCCGCAAAATCATCAGTAGAACAATGGCGACTAATCTGGTGGTGTGGCAGTGGAACTGTAGAGGGATTGCTCGAAAACGGGGCCTTCTCACGCAGTACATTGCCGCTCAAGATCGTCGACCCGACATTCTCCTACTCCAGGAAACTAACCAAACACCTCATCTTGCAGGCTATACGACGTATAGCCATAATTCTGCACTGGCCATTCTTATTCGTAAAGATATAGCGGCAAATGTTGTCCACAGCACGGAACAGAGCCTCACTGTACGTGTCTTTCCAACTAAAATTGTCAAGAGCAAGGCACAGCCCCACTTATTCATCACAAATGTTTATAGCCCGCCAAAACAGAAAGTAGACTTCTTCAAGGAGGTTGCGAATCTGCGGCCAACGAAGTATTTTGATCATCTAATAGCAGGCGACTTCAACGCGCCACACACTTCATGGGGATACACAAAAAACTCCTCCAAAGGATCCGCACTACTATACCATATGCAACAGGCCCAGCTAACTCTCCTTAACGAGACCGACTCCCCGACGCGGCACGGAAACTCCGTAGAAAGAGATACCGCGCCTGATCTCGCCTTCATTAAAGGACGACTGTCAGCGCAATGGGTTAACACGCACGATACTTTAACGAGTGACCATACTGTCATACAGATGTTTCTGCAAATCAAAGGATTCCCAAAACGCCAGCGCAAGCATCGCCTGACGGATTGGAATGAGTTCAGAAAGACACCTGTAGGAGACTTCCAAAACATGCACTTGAAAGATTGGGTAGAGATGGTCAGGCAACGAATCCAGTCACACACGAAGGAAATAATAGAGAAGTGGGAGCAACCAAGCACGGACAAGCATCTTCTTCATCTCTGGGAGGCACGACATGCCCTCATTAAGAGATGGAAAAGAAATAAGCTCAATCGAAAACTACGCTCACGCATCAACACGCTCAACGAGCAGATCGTCCACTACACTGAACATCTCACTCGTGAGCAGTGGTACGATACGTGGAACAAGCTCAATGACACATTGAACATGAGCTCCACGTGGAATCTCATCCGATCACTCATTGACCCAACCCAGACAAAGACGGAAACGTCCCATAAGCTCCGAAAGCTGCTCGAATCATTTGAGCATACCGATGACCTATTCAACGAGCTTATAACAACACACATTGCGGATCCAGTGCAACCACAGTATGCCGACTACAAAAGTGCAGAGCCAGAAAATGAGGGTCTCACCGGCCCAATCACATTAGCGGAACTACAGCGTGCCTTAGCAGAAGCAAAGCCGAATAAAGCGCCAGGACCAGACCAAATTACGACAACACAGCTCCGCAACCTTACAGAAGCCGATCATGCATTCCTACTTCAGGAAATTAACAATGTGTGGGACACGGGCAGCTTGCCAGAAGAGTGGAAGACAGCCAGCATCATTTTCATTCCGAAGCCTGGCAAGCCCCAAGCCATAGCGAATCTGCGTCCAATATCGCTAACATCATGCGTCGGCAAGCTAATGGAGCGCATCGTGCTTAACAGACTTCTAATTCACCTTGAGCAATCACAACACCTACCCCATAATTTGATTGGATACAGACATCACTTATCTACTCAAGACGTTCTACTGCAGCTACACGAAGAAATCACGAAGGAAACAAGCAGCGCTCAACTTAAAGCTATTCTTGCCATAGACCTCAAGAAAGCTTTTGACTACGTTAACCACGATGCTATGCTGCAAGAGCTCGAAGCTACTGGCTGCGGAACCAAGCTTTATAACTATATTAGGGACTTCTTACGGAGTCGCACGTACACGCTACGAGTAGGCGACATCACCTCACAACAGTATCCCCATCCGCAGAGAGGTATCCCGCAGGGTTCCGTGATCTCTCCCACTCTCTTTAATCTTGCCATGTGCGTAGTCCATAGAGCGCTACGAGACATCCCCGACATCAAATATTCGATCTACGCAGATGATATCACCATCTGGATCAACACGGGTTCGCCAGGGCATATCCAAGAAACTCTCCAACAGGCTATGAACAGGGTGCATGAGGCTGCTCAAACTATTGGCCTTAGATGTGCGCCGGAAAAATCTGAATTGCTACTGGTCCATCACAAAAGATGGAGACCGCCCACCATACAAATTGTAAACGAAGGCGTGCCCATTTCCCAACCAAAATGTATTAAGGTACTCGGTCTCCACATCCAGAAAGATGGAGGTCCCGCTGCGACGGTGCATCACCTGCTCAGACAAGGAGAACAGGTGCTGCACATGATGCGTAGGGTCTCCAACCGAGCAAATGGAGTGAAAGAGGCGGATATGCTTCAACTAAGAAACGCACTAATTACGTCGCGCCTGCGCTATCACCTGCCCTATACCAATCTCCGCAAGCAAGATATCAATCGCCTTGATGCGCTCATCAGGAAGGCGACAAAGCTGGCCATCGGCATCCCGTTTAGTGCCAGCACTAAGCTCCTACTTGACATCGGTTGCCATAACACGGTGGCGGAACTAGTCAGCATTCATCGTCGTCGCCAAGAACTGCGTTTGCAGCGCACGTGTCACGGTACGCACATCCTCCACAGCATCGGCCATCATCCAGAAGCTGCGCCCCTTCTGAACACGCGCCCACTACCCCCGAAACAACGCGAACTTCTAACCATAGCTCCACTGCCACGCCACATGAATCCAGAACGAGGCAAGGAAAGGCGACGACAGCGAGTGGCCTACTTCAAGAGGTACACGGCAAGACACCCTGACGGCATATACTTGTACGCTGATGCTAGCGTTGGTGCACGGGGCTCCGCTATAGCAGTCGTGAATAACGACCTCCAAACTGTGCATACGGAGGTACTCTCGGAGACAGATCCGACCTTAGCGGAACTGACAGCCATCGCAACTGCGATCAAACACATGCCCCCTAGTAACTCAGCCTACCCAAGAATCATATTTACCGACTCCATGGCGGCTTGCAGGAAATTGTTGCACAATGATCTCCCTGCCCACACTTCGACATTTATTCAAGAGCACCTTCAGGGTCCTCTAGAAATCATCTGGATACCTGGTCATGACGGACTGCCGGGAAATGAAAGAGCTAATCAGCTCGCCTGCGAGACTTTGAACCAGGCACCCTGCATTCCGCGACCAACCCAGACGAAAAGGTGGGCTCCCCTGCTTCTGCGGCCATATCAAGAGGCAAGACGCAAGTTCCCCAAACTCAGCAAAGTGCTCACCCGTGAACAGGGTGTACTGATTCGTCAGGCCCAGACTGAAACACTCCCAACACCAGCGCGAATGCACCTCCTCCGCGGCCTCTTACCTGAAGATCCCCCACCCTGTCGATACTGTGGTGAACACCCGAACACATCCCATATCCTCTGGTCCTGTGGACCACCCCACCTCCCCTTCCTGCCCCCACAAATCTTTCCCCTAAACCCCATGCCGGGTGGCTGACAGAAGCAGCCAGCGCCGACGACCAACGGTACCTTGCGGCGTTTATCAGTGCTGCACTGAAGAATGCCGCAAGCGAGGCTCTGGACTGAGGGCCTTTCCACGTTACCACCGAACATGAAAATAAAGTTTTTTCTCTCTCTCTCTCTCGTGATGTCGCTGCGAAAAAAGTTATCACTGTCGCAAAGCGCGGTGTTCACCCTTCCTTCCGTTCTCATGTTTATCTGACTCTTGTGCTGCGTGGAATAAGCGTCTGTGCTGTTTTTTTTTCACTTCGATCTGAAAACTACAAGCCAGGGGTGTTACGTATTTTAGGTTCTCGCATATCGCACAGCGATTGCTACTCCTTTTGCATATGCGAAGTGTTCTCTCCTTCGAAATATATTGTGCTCGTTTATTTTTAACAGATACCGTCGAACCAATTCCACAACGGAACTACTGCATCGCGCATGCCTCCCAACGCTGAATAATCGAGCAAAGGTACATCGCTAGAAATGTTTATTCTTACTGCTCCACAATTGCTTTAACACTGATCCCTCAGCCTTTATCACTATCAACCGTTCCAGACATACACATCACAAACAGGCTGTCACATTTTTCGTGCAATAATAACACGTTTTTCTATTTCTTCTTCCCACTACATAAAAGTGCAAATGTACAAGAAATAACTGGACGTAAACTACGACTTTTTTTGATAAAAATTTGTACATGAACTTTGCAACTGTTCACGTTACGTTATTTATTTCTTACTGTTTGCGTGTTACTGCAAACCTTCTCATCACTTTTTCTCTTCCTTAAGCTATGCAATCTTTTTTTCCGTTTTTGGGAGGGTGCGGGCTCTCATAAGAAAGTCAGCGCGTGGCATGTCAGTAGAGTCTGTTTAAGTCCATTTAGTATTTCTGAAATGCCTGAAAACATGTTTGAATTATGCGCAGCATACGGGTTTTGATGATCGCGGCAGATGGCAAGGCATAGTATTTCTCAATGTTTCGAACGTTGTGGTTTCGGAGTCTCCCGTACGCAAGCGGCCATGAACGCGGCTAGATGCACGATATATTTTGGCGGAATTGAACAGCACTTAAAAGTAGGGTGGAAAAAAAAGAAGATTACAAAATAAAAAAGCATTCAGCGCTTACGGTGAATTCACAAGTCGCGCCTGGAGGGACGTACATCAAATAGTACATGGTCTCGGCTGTCTGTCTCAAGCATCGGAGAAGTCTTTGCGACCGAGGCGGCACTGGTACTGATGCGTCGCGCAAGGCTGAGACGTCGGCATAGAGGAGGGGGCACTGACTGAGACTTTTGCTCAAAGGGAAAAGCCATTGACCACTGTACCTTATTATTTCATCTGTTGATTCGGACTGCCAAGCATCCAATCCAAAAGAAGCTTGTTCGAGACTATAACAAAGCCAACTTCCAGGTACTGCATTCTGAACTAGAAAAGTTTTACAGTTCCTTCTCCACAAGCACTTACAGAAGAAGTGTTGAGCAAAACTTGTTATTGTATGAACAGAAGATATTAAATTTAATCGATGAATACGCCCCCCTTGTGCCTGTTCGTTGTGACACCGGTCATCCTTGCATAATAATATTCTCGGAAAGCTTTTAAAAAAAACCTTTTCCGTTTAGCAAAAAACGATGTCTCCGCTATAAAAGGCAACCTATATTTCCCTTGCCTTAGAGAATAGTACGGTCCGCGAAAAAAAAAGCTAGAGGAAGCTATTATCACGAGGATCTACTCAAGATTTTTTGAGATAAGCATAAAATGTTTTGTAATATCGTAAACCCAAAGAATTTTACGCAAAACATTTCCCAGACAAACTCTGATGGCTCACCAGTACCACTCCAGTGACCTTCCGACCTAATGAACTCCTACTTTTTCTATTTTTATCAATAAACCAACCAACAGTACTCCTTTTTTACCTAGAGATGGCTTTCTTTAAATCCCACCGATTACAGTGACCCCTGAGGGGAGCCTGAGAGTTATTAAGCAACTAAACATATCAATCTCCCCCGGATCTAATAACCTCCCTGCAAAAGTGCTCAAATCTACTGGTGTTATAACAAGCCCCATATTGAGTAATGTACTTGCTCAATCACTTTCGGAAGACAGCATAACAAACTATTGGAAAATAGCCAAGGTAGCACCAGTATTCAAATCGGCCTAACGTTGTAACCTCTCACATTACCACCCTATGTCGCTCACATGCATTATCTGCAAATTTCTCGAACACCTTATTTACTCGCACGTTGCCGATCACCGTGAAAGTAACTGCTTCTTCTTTAAGAGTCAACACGGCTTCCGACCTGGTTTGTCTTGTGCGTCAGCTTTTAGAATGCATCACTGACCTCCAATTGAGCTTAGACTCCTCGTTTCAAGCTGAACGTCATACACATAGATTTCTCAAAAGCGTATGACCGCGCTGCACATTAACGCATATTAAATAAACTCTGTTGTCTCAATCTTGACCCCTCAACTCTGTCATGCAATAAATCCTAGTAAAGCTAGTTTTTACATCATGTGCATAGCTATTGGCTGTGCTATTAATATTAAGGTCCCTTTGAAGGTACTTGTAGGTAGTCCACCTCAGGCTTGAACATGCTATTATTGCGCGAGATTGATGTTTGCAGATTTCACATGCAAAATTTGTTACCATAAAAAGTAAAAGAATGAATTTCGATGTTTATTTCTTTCATGTACATTCGTATTCTGTGCTTTATACCTCAGGGGTAATTTTTTATTTCAGTGCCTTTTTTTCTTTTCTGGCCGACAATATCAATCTTTCTCCGCTTCCAACAAATCCGGCCCGCCTCGTGCAATACCTCATATTCATCAACCTCTCAGGCTCTCCCGTTTTATTTTTTTCGGGGCCCGCCTGGCATCTCCGATTCGCTGCAAGGAAAGCCGGAAATAATGAACCCTTTCAGCTAGATACTGTTGACATTCGGTGACATCAAAACCTTTGTCATATTTATTGTCATCACAAAGTTCTGAAACTCTAGGTTATGGAAGAACTGCACAAGTCACTGACAAATACAACTATCAGCGCTGTAGTCGCACGCAGCAGACCCTTTCTGTTCTCCCCGTTTCGCCTCAGGAATGGAACGTCATTTCCCAACAGTGCGCATTCAATGGAATAGCAGCGCTACCATAGGAATATATTTAAAAGCGGTTGTGAAAGCAGGAAGCATAGTCGGAGAAAGTGTACAGGGTCTTCATACATGAAATCAGGAATAATATAGTCGACAGTCAGAGATACAATATATACCATAATAATGACAATGAACACCGGATAAACATTGGCTCGAGTGAAAGCATAAAAAAATGAACGCTGAGTAGGCCTCGAGCCAAGTCGTTAAAATATCCCACACATTCAGCGTTGCGATTTATGCTTGAGTGCATGTCATCACGAGGAATTTTTGTTGTAGTACGATTAGCACAATGACTCATAAAGACAACAATAGCACTTTATGTGTATCTTGTTTTTATAACTGAGTATGATATTGGCTTGGACGAGTTTATATGTGTATAGTATGATACCAGATTTTGCGCAGAAAGCAGGTCAAGAGTGGCGGTACAGAAGCAAGCGCGAACTTCCAACAGAATTTTCATTGGCACGCAAGGTGAAGTTTATACAACGGCAAGACAGTGAGAAAGAACGATGCTACTTGGAGTGCGGATAATTATTCCGTTACATACACAGGTGTCTATTTACTACTTTGCATAGAAAAGGGGATCAGGAACAGAAACGCCGAGGTTGTGGAATTCAAGAAAGGAAAAAGGGTTGAATTTGTATGACCATGGTACTTGCAGGAGAGGCAAAGGTGATGGTATTCATCTAAACAAGCTAGAACTTGCTAATTAAGCCGATGCCTTCAAGGAATATGAAAAATGCTAAACCTTGCCATTGCTCTAATGGAGAAGGCACAGGACCTAGTATTTTTCCTATATATTGTATTTCTTACGGAGCAGAGCCAATCTTTCTGAAATAGCAGGATTTCTCATCTCTGTGTCCCGGACAGATCCAACAAAATGTATTCCATAGTTTCTCAGGCACAAGATTCATCACGATACGGTTTGGTGGTCAGTCCAAGGTGGAGCAAGTATAGGCATGAATGCTGCGATCAGATGAAGTCGATGATGTATCGCCTGAAGGTGATGCGAAAGCTGCTGTAAAAGTCTTGATATTAGGACAAAGACAAGGTATGATGTGCATTCAGTTGATGACAAAACAAAAACAGAACCTATAACGTTTGACCGAACAAGTCAGTTTTAGATAAAAGTGACATGTGCAGCACGCACCCGGAAACCTTGCGACGGCCAACACGACAAGCCGAGGGTTACCAGCATGTATCTGCACACTCGGAGATAGATAATCTAGCTCATTTCGTCTTAACCATGTGATGATTCTGCAAAGACACATTTCATCGCCAAGCGATTAATCTCTTTCACCTCAATAACCTTCGTTAATGTCTAATTAGGATACTTAGCGGCAGCCACAGCACCCTCATAAACAGGTTTGAACTGTAATCCTGCCAGTAAACTTCTAGGTGCCCTTGTACTGTATTGTGAACATTGTATTCGGGTTCGCGAACTCTTATTTGATGTGGCTTCCTGCATGTCTTACGTAGCCTTAACCAAGCAAAAGAAGAATCACGTATAGAGGCTTCTCGGCTCATGACGCATGCGGCTTTGTGCTTTCGGTGCGCACTTTTTAACCTCATTATCACTATTCCTGCGTATGTTTCATAAAGATACCAGCTTGCGAGGCGATGAAAAAAAAATAACTTATGGGGTTTTACGTTCCGAAAACACTTTCCGATTATGAGGCACGCCGTAGTGGGGGAATCCGGAAATTTCGACCACCTGGGGTTCTTTAACGTGCACCTAAATCTAAGTACTAGGGCGTTTACGCCGCCATAGAAATGCGGCTGCCGTAGCCGGGATTCGACCCCGCTACCTCGTGCTCAGCAGCCCAACACCATAGCCACTGAGCAACCACGGCGGGTGCAAGATAGAGAAGCTGCGGAACAAACTGGATCCGGTAATTACTCAACAGAGCTCGCCTGAAATGTTTGTGCACCTAGTAGAAGAAACGTTACACTGGCAAAACCAACAATGAATATTTTTCCTGATATGACGTCATTTTCGTATTGATAACTTTTATCAGTGTGTACTGTTACATATTATTCTGCATGTATATTTTGCGCCTAATTCTACCACTTGTGGTAAGCACGTACGTTGATACGCAATAAGAATTCTACTGCTTGCCTATGTGTGAATATCCTCGGACTCATGCTGTAAATATTTTGAACAGTTGATTGTGGCGCTCTGTCTCCTGGTATATCTGTTTGATCCAAACTCTCTGCCAACACGTTATAGTAGCCACCCCTGTTACAATCCCACCAGGGATTCACAATACCTTGAAATAAATAAAATAAAAATAAATACATTTTTATGGTTGATATGTGAAGACGGCGATGCATAGAAAATAAAGTGTTTTGTTGTGTGCTCGGAATCAGTTCACGCCATTTTACTTCATTTGTCAAGTGTAATCTCGGTGCTTCTGCTTTTCTAGTACATTAAACTTCATATCTTGTTTGTCTACATATTCACAACAAAGATTTTTGATGTCTGCAATGTTACGTCGCTAAATTTCAAAGTGCAATTAGCGAAGGAAAAATCCTCAACTGAATAGGTAGTGACCTGAGAACTTGTCTTTAATAATACGCCCGCTTTTACATCTCGGAAGGCTATCTACCTTATAGGTGCGCGAATTTTTGAAGTCTAGATATGAATCAAGTAGTCTTTGTTATTCTATTAGCGCTCGATTTCAGAGTACGCTTTTTTGTGCATTTGAGTATTTGTTTCGTTTGCTCTCGGACGCACATTTCCTGCTGTCCTCAGCAAGAAATAGTGAGGACCGCCAATGCATACTGGTGTGAATGCTGTGGTTAGGCAGGATCTTTGTGCAGATGATCGAGTTCCTGAACAAACGAAGACTTATGCGCAGTAGTTACCAGCCATTGCATAAGCACGTCTTGTCTCGGGAGCCGATAAATTTGGTGTGTTTATTTAGCCAAGCCGATTTCTTATGTAGCCAACCTCACAATGTTTGGATTACTGCTAAGCGTTACGCATCGCTGTGGACTTACTCTTGGCTTTTTCAACGAGCGCTACACTCCATTACTCGCATGGTGAGTGTGCCTATTGTTGTTCTTTTATTACTTTCGTTCTCATTGTGCACCAGCTGGGATTGTACTGTCATGGTGCACATGTATCAAATAATTTAAAAAAAGACATTCCCGAACAGACCCCAAAATTTATAATTTGAATTTTCTATAAAATGGAAATATTTGATAATGGTTTCGTTATTCAACGCTTGTTTTTCTCGGACCCTTCTATTTCATTCGATTCGGAAAAGTAGCAAAGCGAGCACGAATATAAATTTCATCTGCCTTGCTCATATTCAGTATGCACGAAAAGAAGACGCACGTGGAAATGAAAGCGCATGAACAGAATTGTCAAGGTGCAGCACCGCGCATTATTTTACGGCACTAAGTTGGCAGACTTAACGTTTATGGGTGCTGTACCAGTGCAGCACAAACTTTATTGATATTCTTGTAAATAAAATTAATCGCTGTCTCACATGTGCCACGGAACACATTTCTGCCACTTCCTGAGAAACCTCGTGCATGCGCCATTCGGACAAGTCAGTAACAGAGTGCAGCATGTCGTCATAGAGCAACAAAAGGTTCACTGTACTCAATTGGTTCCCGAAACAGTTCAGTGTTGCGATCCGGTTGGCGAACCATGATAATTTTTTAGTTCTCCGAATCGGAAGCGGAACGTAATTGGAGCGCGCTGACCGAAAAGTGCACCGAACTGGTATATTTGTTGGTTTAACGCACACTGAAATGGTCAGTGGAGAAGAACATGGTGAACCCTTTTAGGATAAGAAGAAAGTTCTTCTGGCTGAATACATCACAAGGGGTCAAGCTAGCAATGCAGAATATTACTCTGCTATATTGACAAAGTGGATCAAAAAAGTCAAGGAATGTTCTCCAAATGTGTCATGCAGTTCCATGGCAGTGACTTGTTAGATACTGGTGTTGAAACAATGGCGGAACTGACCACCTTAGGCTTTCCAGTGATGTCCTATTGTTCCTATTTTCCCAAACTAGCTCTGACTACCATCTTATCACCATTATCAGAAAACACTAAAAGAAACAGCAAATTTTTAGTGTTCTGAAGGTTACTTATGCTGGAAATGAGTGGGTGTACAAGCAGACAGAAGAATGTTATTTACAGTGATTTCAGAAGCTGAATGACAGATGTTGCGAGTGCATTGATTCCTGGTGGGAATATGAAGACAAACTTAACGGCTAGAGATAACTCGCTAAATTTGTCTACGTAGGGCTGAATATTTATCCGCGCCCCTCATATGTGTCCGTTTTCACGATCTCTTTCCAGTGAACAAAGTACCAAACATGATGTACGTGTAAATGAAACGCTGACTCATTCACTCCATGTTCAACAATTGAAAATGGTCACGGCATCCTTCGACAATGTATTCAAACCTTCGTAACATCTCTTTTTTAAGCTTTATAGTGAATAGCTGCTATCAGAAGAAGTAGGCTGATGTCGCTGAAAGCTTCGCTTGTCATGCAAAGGCTAAGCGACAAAGTTTGTTTACTCCGGGGCCATTGTTCAAGTGGCTATGTGCTCAAAACGTTGTAGATTTTCGTCCCAATCTTCACGTATGTCCCTAAACGGCGTTATCCTTTTATATAGACGCTACAATGCCGCACCAATCTCGTGGAGAGCAACTTAGGAAGAGTCTGTCATGGCCGGTAGGCCCATGGCCATACGCTCTTGCAAATGTATCCGCAGGTGTAATGAGCTTCCTTTGGCTCTTATATCAGACAGCATTCTTCATCTGTTTCTTTAAAGACGTCGCCCTCATACAGGCGCTTTTCTCGCTGCCGCAGACATTCATCTCAGTGTCGTGCGCATTGAATGATCACTCAATCTTTTAATTCTGACCTTAAAAGAACAAGCTGCGTCCCGAGCGAACCAAGCTTTTCTAAGTCGATATCTTTGTCTACATTATGTACAATCAGCAAAACGGAATGTGTGCGAATACTGGCGGGCTTACCAACATTATTTAGTTTGACTAGGGCAGCGAAAAAAAATTTAGGGGCCATTGCACTAGGTGAGTGTAGAAGACCAACGAAGCTGTAGCACATCACACAGGGTTTGACAAGGGTACATGTATTTACTTCCATCATTTGGTAAGTGGCAGTGCCGATACCTTTGTGATTACTGTGATAGATACTGGTTGCTTCATTTACAACTTAAAAATAATCATGGCCAAAGCTAAATCTGTACCTGACCATTCTTTACTAGTTGACGGACTTAGATTTGTGTGTCAATGTAAACCAAACTCTTCTAGCACAAATTGAGTAAACAATTTTTTGTCTGGTTTTGAAATGTCCACATTGAAGTCTGCAAAGATGGTCGCAGGGGTAGTGTGATCACGGGTAACCCTAAAACCCGGCTAACCTCCAAGTTTTTTGACCATGAACTTGCGGATATCACACATGGGTTGTATGGAGGTATATACACAGTGAATATCACAATTCTGTTTTTCGTCTACAGTGAGTGACGTGGTCCTGTGGTGAGTCAAGGGTGTACATTGTAGTGGGTCAAGGGTGTAATGCCTTTGTGTCTGCATTTTGTACTTTGCGTATATGGCCTCCTGCTCGTGCGTCTATGTGCTATTCAGAAACTAATATCAGTATACTGATAGACTTCAAATAATGCATCTTGATTTAGTTTTACTGTTTTGTATTATTATTTATCACTATTATCATAAGAGGCGGAGTGCTTGAAGCCAGCTTCATCTCCGCCATGGAGTCGCTCGGTATTGCACTATCGCCGGTATCGGCCCACGCTAGCCTTTTTTTATTGTTGATGTACGGACACGAAAAATACATAGAACCCTAGCCATATACAGATTCGCTGTAAAACGCAGGCGACAAGTACTGTAGGCAGGTGACTGATGGTATATGTTGGCATGCTGTCCGTAGTGATTTCAAAATAAATAAAGAAAAATATACCGGGAAGATGTAGTGTAGCACGGAAATGCCGTATACACAAACATTAGAGATGTACATGCCTGCTAAAGAAAGGCGTCAAAAGGACTTCTTCTTGCGTACTTAAGAAAAATGAAAACGTCTTGAGTATTTGAGGCTATGACTGAGTTCTTGCCGAAGAAATGTGCGTGCAGAAGGCGTACAATGTATGTGTTGTTTGCCGGTACTGAATTCTAGGTCGAAGAAACATTGAACAGATTTCAGTAGTCTGTAATAATTATCACTTCAAGTTGATGAGGCGAACGCAAATATCAAGGAAATACGGATATTTACAATAAGCTAAGATTATGCGAAAATGAGAGGTAAGTGTCTGGAAGTAGCAGTATTTGTGAGATCGTGCTATATTTAATTAAAGGCTATTAAGGCGAGAAGAAAACCAATGTTATCGGAATCTTGTTTCATTGCCAGGAGGTATCTATGTATACATGATCCGTAACGCGCGTCGCAGTGTTTGCCACGCACCTACGGCGTCACTGATATGGATAATTCAACAATCTACATGTCCTTCCAAAAGGTAATAAATCCATCGCTTAACCTTTCAGAGCACCGCCAGCCTCCAATAGTAGATAGCAAACTCAGAAGTTATATTTGCTTTGAGGCAAATTGTGCTATAACCAACGAGATGGTTACGGCACTGGGTGCTTAAGAAAAACAAATTGCTTAAGTGAAACGGGCGTAAAGGTAACGTAGCGCACGTTGGGACACAACGCGCATGTCACATCCATTTAACTTCTGAATACGGTAGCAAGGGCTGACTCAACAGACCACAATGGGGCAAAAATGAGTAAGGAGCTCAACTATACATGCCCAAAGATAAATTTTGACCGCGATATTGTGGGTCACAAATGTCATTGGAAGCTCATGCACAACTTCTGCCTGCTTCCCTATAAAATGCGAGTTCCAAACCAGAAATGTTAGCACGTCCAAGACTTATTAGCATGCGGCAAGTATGTGGAGCGACACGTTATTGTCTGCAGAAGGATCGAGCTTTGCGAAAAGTGCCGTAAATTGCTCCGCCCGAGCGCTACCTCTCAGGACAATTAAAAAGAAGCATCAAATCTACGTCATTCACTGCATTTTCATTGAAAAGGTCGTGCTACACCCGAGAACTTGGTGGCACTCACAGTGACCCAGCCATCCAACGCACGATGCTGTGCTAGACCGCCCAACCCCCAAGACAACGCCCGGAAATGAGTCTGCTGCACGTAAGCAAATGCAATCTAAGTCCGCCACACTAATGAACATCACTAGGTACCGGAAATGCTGTCACCTGGATGTCCAGTATCCTCGTGGATACTGGACATCCTAGGTTTCTTTCTAGTCGTACTCAATATGTAACTATTAATCACAATGACTCACCAGAGGCAGCAGTAGAATAGGGTCTACCCGAAGACTCTGTGTTTGAGCCTTTGTTTTTCCTCATTTCTATTATTGACCTGCTAATCAAGTCACCAGCTGTGTTTGTTTATTTGCCGATGATTGTGTAATTACCAGGAAGGTAACTAATGATTCTGACAAGGTTACATTACAATCAGGTTTCGATAACGTAACAACCTGGTGGTGCCGCTTGCACATGAATCTTAACGCCTGAAAATGTAAAGAGAGAGAGAGAGAGAGAGGTTTATTTACAGAAACGTAGAGAGGTCGGCCTGAGCTCTAACTTGCTCTGGCCATCTATTCTACACCGGAGAAAAGGGACGGGGAGGAAAAGGGCTAATGAATAGTGACGACGGTATTGAGGAAGAGATGCGTATATACAAGCTCGCGGGAGTTGTCGCATCTCTAATGCCATGCGTCTAGCCCAGTGGCTAAGAGAAAAGGCTGTAGCGGCATTTGTTATAAGGGCTGCGCTGTTTGCATCAGGCCAAAGACCTACAAATCCCGTCTGATAGCGGCCTCTTATCGACGTTTGCAATGAAAGACACCAGTTGCTGTCGTTTTTGCGCCTACGCAGGAGGCATGCAAAATATATGATCAACTGTTTCTGGTACCTCGCAGTATTCCCAGTTTGCCCTAGCATCGCTACAACCTACCAAATACCTATAACGGTTGGCGTATGCGGCACCAAGGTGCATCCTGTGCAGCATGCTCGTTTGGCTTCTTTTGAGCTTCCCATTTGAAGTCCCATTTGTGTAAAAAGTGTAATTTGTAAATGTAAATTTATGAAAACGTAACCAAGTAAATTGTGCTAATTAGTACCTCAACAACATCAGCATCATGTTATAAGTACCTGGGAGTGCACCTTAAAAATAATCTCTCATGGAAGCGACATTTTGAACACATTACATGCAAAGCTAATCGCATGCTGGGCTACCTGAAGCTGAATCTTCCGCTAGCACCTGGTTTAATGCAACAGCTATATGTCACCTACATTCGACCTAATCTAAAATGCGCATAATCAATATGGGATCATCATCAATTAACACTAATTAACACCTTCGAAACTGTCAAGAATCATTCCGTTCGTAGTATTCTTAACAATTAACAGCGCACAGCAGGCGTAACAAGCATGGAACTTTCCCTTAACATATATGACCTTACCAAACGCAGAGAAATTGCTCGCCTTTGCTTTTTCTTTAAAATTTACCATGCTGTTCCCATGCTCAAATCACGCTATATCAAACCAACCTATTTTACTTCTGCGCGCTTGAACTATCTTCATAAAGTGAAGATTCCATTCCACAGAACGTCTACCTATCGTAACTCGATTCATCCAAAAACGAGCCAGGAATGGAATCACCTACCGGATTCACTAGTCTGTATTACTGACACTGATGACTTCCGTAATGCACCGAATAACGTTACCTTGTGTAACTCGACTTCCATATATTGACAAGCGTACAGCAGCTCAGTTTTCTTTTGACCAGTACTATTTATAAGTTATTTCCTTTGTACTACCTACCTAATGTGCAAACAGTATGCTTGTAATATTTATTTTCTGCCAATATGTTCTTATCTTCTCCCTCTAACTTTCACTAAATCTATACCACGCATTTATATTTTGTCTGTATTGCACGCCTGTATTATTATGATATGATTATTGTGTCGTACTAAGTTTCGCCATTTGCACATTGGACTATGCACTGGTATCTCATTGTGTTTTTTGCATGATTATCTACATCCGTTAGCCCCTCCCCTCTGTAGTGCTTATCCTAAGCCCTGAGGGTGCTATGAATAAATAAATAAATAAATAAATAAATAAATAAATAAATAAATAAATAAATAAATAAATAAATAAATCATTTACTTTATCATGGGAGATAGCGTGCGGGGGAGGCGCCTAGGCGCTAAAGCGCTTCAATTGCGCTCCGTAGTGAGGTTAGAACACTGCAAAATGTTACGTTCGACATCTCCTTGGGTATTACAGGTCACACACAAGATCGATGCAGAGAGTGCGATATTTATCTATGCACAATAAGGCGCTGACCCCACTCGGAGGCCCAGATGGGGGGCTTCTGGACTGCTCAGTGCCTTCGTCGCACAGGAGTGATGAGGTGCTGACAATAAAGGCTGTAAATGACTTGTGGTTTACTTGTTTTAGAAGATGTCGAATGCCTCTAAGAGCCATCTTTGTTGGGTTGACTTCTCATGCAAAACAAGTAAGTCTATCAACATTTTCGTTTCCCTTTAATCCTACATGCGGAGAAAGGAGGTACTAACGACTTTTACTGTCAATTTCGGAGCTGCGGGGCTTTCCCATTTCATGTGGCACTAAAAGAAGCGTGTATAACTTACAATAGACTGCCAATGGAAGACCGGACGTTCGCAATTGGAGTTACTGCAGCGCCTTGATGGACAAATTTTAGGTAAGTAAAACACACACAAGCACGCCAGAAGCTCGAAGTTTCCTGATCGCTAGGGACATGCGCTCTCTTTGAGGGTACTCTAGAATAATGTTGCAGAGTGCTTTGCCAGCTCAGCGCAGCGTATTTCTGCAGTCTTTCACTTTAGCTTCGAACTTAACCTATCAAAAAATGACTTTAGAGCAAATTTATTAACTATTTCTCGAAGCAGTCTTGCGCGACTCGTTCTCTGCACAAGCACCCTCTTTACAAGACCGGCGGTATGAAATGAAAGACGCTCGCAATATTTATGGATCCTTCTTGCACACCCGCGCACTCATGATAGTAGTGTGTCTGGGTATGAAGAATGCTTAGTTGCACCTTTGATTCAGACAGAAGAAATATAATCCTGAAGCCACGTAGCCTGGCCAAACCTACTACTTCGCACCAACAGAAATTATCATCGGCGAAACTATTAAATGAAGTATGGAACAGCAATGTTTCTTCGTTGCCTTCCCTTATTGAACATGCTCTATCAACTCGCACGGAGCGTTGTTCACTTGTGTGTGAGTGTCATTTTCGAAACAGCACCGTTGAGCACGCCTGTCAGTTTCGTACGCAGGGCGAACAATTCAGCTGTCAGGAGCACCTGCTTTGTAGTTAACGTTGGTGCAAGCGGACTCTAAACTGGTCTGAAACCACCGATAACGTGAGCGGACTGCAGATCGTTTATTGTAGTACGGGTGGTAGAGAGATTGCAGGGCGTCTTGTTCGAAACCGCTGCAGGGGCTATAAAACGTTTACGTTTAAACTCGTCTCTGGGCTTTTGCCTTTTGGCACTCGTCTCTGCGAGAAAACTCTTGTCTGTCTGTATGGTCTGTACGATAAGCAGTTCTTCAACAAGAAAAATACAAGGAAAGCAATGCAGGGACGTAAGTGTACTTAGGAAGTTGGACACATTACACCCATAATCGTTCCCAAGAATATTAATATTATGCCGATGTGAAAAGGCTTACTTCATAAGTGGCATCGTTCTTACCCTTTCCTCACGTTTGTGTGTCTCCTTTTGCTCGTGAAACGGGTTAAGGTGCAAAAAATAGCTGACATTCAAATCATGGGGCTCCTAATTTTCCGTTTACTGGAAGTTTTTCTTTATTTTGTTGGTTCTGGTAGAGGTCGCCAAACGTTGTGAGCCTTGGAGCCTTTATGATCACTAACACCCGTATTCTAGAACGATCATCTACCGACCGCTTGTCCTCGACTGGATAATGGTGTTGGTTTATGGGCACACCCATAGAAACGAGGTGGTGACAAATATTCACCTAGCCTGTTTGAGCTACTCACGTTTGCCATACGTTCTTTTACATCTAGCGTTTTGTCTACATCTCCGTTATATTTGTGGCGACACACTCTGCGCATATTTCCGCACAGCCTACGCCTTGTTATCATCCGGTCCAGCGTAATACGGCTACACGCTGCACTGCGTTACCGATAAAGCACAGCGCCACCACTGCGTCACCCGAGGTATGCGTCACCGACGGTGGCTACAAAAACAGGCTGCCCGGCTGGGAAGAGTTGCTTTTTTTCCTTCCGCTACCGCGACGAGCGTAGCACTGGTGTGCTGGACCACTGCCATCGCTAATCGAATAAGCAGTTGTAACGTTTTTATGTTGGGATTCGTCCTTCAGCAGGCAAGACATCACACGTCTGGTGACTCGGACAACGGACAGTAACGCATCTCCGAGTACGAGCGAGACGCCCTTTAACGAGAGCTGTAGCTTCTCCAGAGGCAGCTTCAAACGCAGCAGGAGCTGATCCAGAAGCAAGAGCAACAGCTTCAGGAACGGCACGACCAACCCAATGGTTCCGTGCAGCAGCACCCTGCCGGCTCCGCCGAGGACGTCAGAACCACGGCAGACGGCATCCCCCACGCTGCCCCGCACGGCGTCTGGCGTGTCGCTGTCAAGCTTCTGCCGTGTTGGGCCGACTCGCCCGAGGTATGGTTAACGCAAGTCGAGGCCCAGTTCTCCCGCGCGCATATCACACAACACCGGACCCGCTACGATTACGTCGTCACCAACCTCGATGCCAGATACAGCAACGAGGTCCGGGATATCCTTGCCAATCCACCAACAGCCAAGCTTTACGAACACATGAAGACTGAACTCATCCGCCACCTGTCACTCTCGGAACACCAGAAGGTGCGACAACTTCAGTCCGCGGAACTTGCCGAGCGCAAGCCTTCGCAAATCCTCCGCCAAATGCGTGCTCTCGCAGGCAACATGGAATCCAGGATTCCTTACGGTGAGCACTTTGGCTTCAACGACTTCCACCGCACGTCCAAGCAATTCTGCAGTCTCAGCTTACGCTACCTATCGACCAACTTGCCGGGATCGCTGATCACATCATGCACGTCTCTTTGCCGCGCTTGTCGCCCACCGTCCAGGCTGTCGCCGCACCATTGAACACCACAGAGCTTGCGCGCCGTATCGGCGATATCAATCGATGGCTCAGCTGTTACGGTCACGGCTCAATCGATGCCGTGACCGTAACACCACCCTGTCGCAGCACCCTGGTGACGATGACCGGTGCTACTACCATCGACGGCTCGGGGATAGAGCACGACAATGTCGACCACCCTGCTCCGCTGGACATAAGGCAAACGTCAACGGCAGCTCGTGGACTCGGCTGTGCGCTACCAACTGGAGGCCATCGCATCTTCGTCACCGACCAGATTAAAAAGCAGAAGTTCCTTGTCGACAGCGGTTCCGACATTTGCTGCTAGCCACAAGCCCATCTTCAAAGTACCCGTCCTCCTACGTCTTTCGAGCTCAGCGCAGCAAACTGGTCCACAATCAAGACTTGCGAATCGCTCCACGTGCACGTCCACCTTAAAAACCTGCGCAGTGGCCTTCACTCGAATTTTGTCAGAGACGTCATCGAACCAATCATCGGCTCAAGTTTTCTGGCGCACCACAACGCCCTTCCGGACTGCCACCACGACCGTCTCATCGACGTGAACACGGGACATTTTTCACCAGGACAGCAAGCGACTAACCACCAGTGAAGCACCGAAGTACACAGTGTTGAAAATCATTCACCGTACCTCGCCGCATCTTCCGGTTTCACGCGCTCTAGGGGGTTACCACGTGATGTGCAGCACAACACTGTGCACTACATCCGGACAACCCCAGGAGCCCCGGTTTTCTGCCGCGCCTATCGCCTTGCCCCGGACCGCATGCGCATAGCCAACACAGAGTTCGAAGGCACGCTCCGAGAGAGAATCGCCCGCCGTCCGACGACCCATGGGCCTCGCCGCTTCCCCTTGTGTTGAAGAACACCGAAGGCTGGCGGCCCTGTGGGGACTACCGTGCCCTCAACGCCCGCAACATTCCGCAATTCACTGTATTAAAATTAATGACTATAGTTGTACTTGCATTGCCACATATATTCGCAAGTCCCTATATCTCCCTTACATTGTCCGTGATTTGCCTATTATGGATGTAAGATAATGAAACCTTAATTCACCGATTCTCACTCATCTTTCTGTACCCATGACATAAATCTTTGACAAGAATGGAAACGCAGGGAATCCTTACTTCAGTCTACCATGAATTTCCATCACTTTATTGCATTTCCAGCCTTTAAAATACAGTTACTACTCAGTTGTCCCGTAAAAATGACAGCGCCACCTTTCGCGAGAAGTGGTCACTTCGCTTCGTGGAGAGACTCCGGCAATTCTCGACAAGGGTAGCTTCTTTTTCACACGAGGGTTGTACGCTGCACTCAACTGTTTGGAGTACAGCACCAAAGGCGGCCCTTTGTTTCCGCGGTTGTTTATGATGTACTTGCTAAAGATGGAAAGGGTGCTACGAGGTATGAATATTCGGTTTAATCTCTAATACAAACAGGTGGGTACGATACTCTAGCAGCAGCATCATCATTTGTTTCATGTGGACAATATTATGCTTCGCCAACAGGCAAAGGGTTGTGCAGTATCTTGCTAATATCTGTGGACTGGAATATGTGAATTTACGATTGCAATTTTTCAGTAGAATTCAGGCCTTACGGTACTCAATGAAAATGGTGAACAGAAAATATCAATAAAGGGCCTCGCTGTACATCGAGTAAAGAAGACAAACGTCATGGCAAATTGGTAAACGAGCGCAATAGATACATAGAAGTATACATGAAAAAGCTATAATGCCATTTCACTGCGGGAAAGTGGGCGATGCGAAAGCGTATGGGTACTGTTCCGTAGTTTCTAAGCTATGCCGTCTAGCCTGACCACCCCGCGTTGTCGCAAGCTGCCTAGAACGTTCTTCGGGAGTCTCCTGCGCGCGCCTAGCCTGCGTCTTTTCTCTCGTGCCCAGCGCTTGCCGATGACTTAGCGGTCAGTTAACTCACGCTCGGTCTGCCGCCACTGGCGTTGCTTCTACGTACTCGCTCGGCCTCTCCATCGCCAAACGAACCCATTACATCCATAGCGCACACGAAGTACGTAGCCATTGTTGAGGAGGTGAATCCAGCACGCCTCCGCCTACCGTCCTCCAATGCAACGCTCCGCCTGCTTCCCCATCCTCCTCTGTCGCACGTCCTCTTCTCCGCCTCCAGGCACCCTCGTCTTCGGGCGCTCAATTCCCTCTCCGGGCTCGACGGCCTCCGACTTCAGCTCGTCAGTTTCACAGACAGGTCATGTACGCTTGTGCGTGAAAACAATAAGAGCAAACGGGAAGACAAATGCGGCCCTAATGAAACACAGAGCGCTGTGGTGATGCAATATATTCGAGGTACTCCGGGGTATGTGGAAAGTTGTAATGATTCCAGCACTTACATTTGGAAATGTTCTTTTGTTGAAGTCATAGGTACAATCAGGACTTAATGGCAACCATAGGTCATTCAAGTGACTCTCTGGCTTCTAAGACGCAAGGTGCGCACCACGGCATACACAGTAAAAGGCCTTAATGGCTCCTTGCTTTCGTTTTGGGAGGCGCAAGCAGTGCTAATGACCTGGTTTCATGAGCATGCATGTAAACGATAATATCTTCTTAAACATGGGATTCTCTTCCCCCAATGCTTCCCCTTCCTAGAACCTAAACGGAAGCCATAATTCTAAAATTAAATGTAAAAAATAGACAAAAAGGAAGACATGCATATCTGCCTGCTTCATGTCAGCATTTACAATACAGAATCACAGCGGTTTCTCTTTGCGCCCTTGCATCCACATGCTGTAAAATATAAGCTATGAAAGCTGGTAAATGTATGTAAGCACCTAACCAAGCATGAGCGGTTGCTTTTTACAGTGCCCACAGGTACCGTGCTCATTGCAAGTATGTATAATGTCACTAAGCAAACAAGCAATTTCGTTGTACCACTATATCTTATCACTTGGAAATATCTGGTGAGAGGCAAGGTAAACAGCAGTAACTTCTCACAACTAATCAGCTTTTCTTAAGCTCATTTCTAACTTTTTAATGGCACTTACTATGTGTTTGTCTCCAGAGAGCCTACTTGACTTTGACTTTCCCATCAGAGACATTACATAAGTATACCATGTTAAGATGACTGTCTAGAGCACGTGAGAATTTGCATCTTGGTGTGACATACTGTATTTCGATTTTCTTGACATTTACTCAAATGGTACACCCAATATACCCGCATTCTACTTTTCTTGTCCAAATTGCATGGCAATGTATTTTCATTCTTTGGCGTGCGCTCTGCTGCACTTCGTGAAGTCGCGCTGTGCTGGCTCTTTCACATCCTCGTGTCCTTGCAGCTGTCTTTTTGCATTATATAAAACGGGTTCCTGAAAAATATCGCGCGCAAGTCAACTCGAGCACATGGTGTAAACAACATCAAGACAGTCAAGGTCATGGTACTAAAAGAAACTCTTAGCTCTTAGTGCTTCTACTGAAATGCATGCGAAACATCTAAATGACTGCAACAGTGAACTGCTAAACTAACTTCAATTTTTAGATAAAAAAATAAATAACGGACAGTTCATCCTCGTTCTGCACCCATGTTCATATACTCCTCGTAATAAATACAATATTCGTCATTGTCAGATGTCATAGGTCTGTCATTCGTCTGATGTGTCGCAAACACCACCTGTGACACATCCTAAGCACGCTCCCAGTGTGCCCCCCGCGCCATCTCTGGTTGTGCCACTGCTCAAGCCATAATTTGAGGATCATATCTGCAAACATGGTGCTCAGTAGGAACGAAAATATGGTCCTCCAGTTCAATGGATATGACTGGACGTGCATATAATAAAAGGCAACAAGGCTTCTTATGGCAAGCTTACCCACATTTCAATAATAACAAGAAAGTTCACTGCGGCCTGCATCTAAGCTTACTAAAAGGCATGAACTTATTTTCATTGATGAGGTGCGCAATGGAGTTCATTTTGACAGACTACACTACTGCTGCAGTTTGAAATCTAGCATTGTACATTCTTGAAGGCATGTAAAAGTTGCAGTTAGACCACAGTTATTAGTTTATTAGACCAACTCTTTTTTGTGCCCGACAGATGACTGGAAACACAGAATTAAAGCAACATTTTATTTTGAGACTACATTTCTCTACTAAAATTATTAAAGCAATAAACACATTTTCATCTGCCATGCAGTACCAGATGCACACATTACACTTGTAACCCCCAGTGGAAGGGTGGTTTAGCTGTTCATATGGCATAACTATGAAACGCCAACTCATATTAGCAAATGCACAGGCATGACCAAAACAATGCGCCTATGCAAAGTGCCCCTGCAATTGTAATTACACAGAGCCGCCGTTAAATTCGATGCCCATGCATAACTCGCTGCTTGACAATTCACCGAGTTCGTCGACGTAAGCACCCTTTCAGATTCGCACCGTGCTCGAAAACCCCAACAGGAGGCATAAAATTAGACATATAATCATACCATTTCAATACATGAGCACAAACAGTTTAGCCTTCGGGCTAAACATCATGAGAGCGATTTAGTGCGCGACGGCGGCGAGCGATGGCTTCAAGCGACAAAACGGGCCGTCGCTTGAACAGATGGCTCGGTTCTGGAAATCTAGAAATCGTTGCTCTTCTCCCGGAAGTGCTATGGGCGACTAGCCAATAGCGCGAAACGGGAACTGGATGTACATCGCTCAAATACTACCAATTATTGCGAGGAACGAGCAAACGATTGAATTTTTACACGTGCAAGGATAAGAACCTACTACAAGACTTTCGGAAATATGTTATGCTACTTTTTACAGTAAAATATATCAACTTCAATTACTAAACGACGCGTGACGGTAGTTTCGACGCGTGTTTGCAGCCCTCACACCGGCAACACCGGGGAGGCGTCGCTCAAAATCGTCGCTCGGACGGAGTACGACTTGCAGGCGACTAGCGAACGCGACAGCCGTCTCTATCGCATCGCTTGTAGCTGTCGCGCGCAAGATCTCTTATATGGGGTTTATACGTTATTCAGCATAAAACATTGATTGATCATGCGTTTTCAGTAAGTTCAAGATAACGCGCCCTACCGACCTCTTGCAGCATGCAGCTGAACGCCCTCGCCAAAGTTTCGAACTAGCACTGCTGCTGCACGTAACTTCAGTGGTCGCAGATTACCCATGGTCGAGACACCGTGAAGCGCGTGGCTTATTTATAAAGCATGCAGGCCAGAAAAATGACGCTTTCTGTTATGTGACTACTTATTTCAACAGCATTCCGTACACAGTACATTGCCAAACTGAATAAATTCAGAAACACAAAACGCACGCTAAGCACGCTCCGCATAGGCTCGGAATCAGGGGCTGGTAAACAAAGCATTTAAGCGTCCTCTTGCCTTGCGTTTTATTGAACATACCATGCTTTTGGCAGCGTTTGCGATTTTCGAAGCTCCCACAGATAGCGGCAAGTGATAAAATCACGTGCAGTTATTGCGATGACTGGCTTTTTCAATTGACATAGAGAGACACAGCGCGCGAGGCCTATTTCATTGTCAACCGCGTCGGCAAAGCTGCGGGACGACTTCCTGGCTATAGCATGTCACATACGTAGAATGTGCACATAAGTTAGAATTCACTTACCGTGGAGGATTTGTTGTTATATCCAATGAATGACGAACGACTCGTGTTTTCGCGGCGACGCAAGATGGCTGACACACGATCTCCCTTGGATGGCCTTCGTTGCTGCTCGCTGGACGGATCACCTTTCTCCGGTGCTGTGTTGTTCCGCGACGTTGAGCGCGCGCGCGGTCAAGAAACTCCAAGTGAAAAAGTAGAGCGCTCACTTCTTGTTCCTTTGAACAGTGGCCGCCTGTTCTCGTAGAAGCAAAACGGTGTGTTCTTTGCTCAGCGTGCGTGCGTGAGGTTGGCCCCGAACATCACCATGTTCGGGGCCAGCCTCCTACAGTTGAAGCAGAAGATTCCGCTACGCTTTGTTCTCTATTGCCACAAGAGCAGAACGGGCATTCTACTCTCTCTCTCTCTGAAGGGGAGAGTAAAAAGCACATATCACTATCCTTGGTGACTGAGTGAACAATGCATTTCGCTCCACTCGACATTTTGAGAGAGTAAAACAATGCTTTGAAGAGGGAATCGCTTGCTTCACTCCTGCGATACCCTCTCTAGTTTTTAGAGTGTAATAATAGAAAGAAAAAATGGCATAGGTAAGATTTGCATGGGAATAAATCAAAAAGAAACAACGAACGAGAACTCTATAGGCTAAACTGTAACCTTCAAATGGAGAAGGAGAAGATCCAACAATGTGTTTTCTGGTGCTACCTACACGGCGCCGGTGGGCTGGGAATTCCGCAAGGTGAGGGGGTGCAGAAAAAAAAGATTGCCGGTTGTGTTGTTGTGCATGCAAAAATTTATTTGATATTGAAGTCATTACGGTTGGAGAATTTAGCTGGTAGGTGCAGATATTTATCTTTATCGAAGACTGATAGATTCCATAAAATACTTCTAATGAATAGGGTGCGGAAATGCTTTCGACATGTGGCGAGCTCATCCCACTTCATGACACGTATAATGTCAGCGCTTGGCATCGAAAATATTTTATTCACAAAGCACGCCGCGTACTTTTTAATGGATTCGATTCTGCTAATGAGTGTTTGGTTATGGGGGTCCCACATAGTGCAGGCGTACTCCAGTATAGGGCGGATGTTGGTAACGGAAAGTAACAGCCTCACCGTAAGCGATGCTTGCTTGAAATTTCTTTTAGCCATATTAGCAGCGCACCCTGCTTTCGGTGTTGTGCTATCAACGTGTTAATTCGAGTTTGTACTTGACGATAAAATTATACCTAAGCACTTGGCTTTGTTCGCTGCTTCGATGACTTGGTTGTTTAAGCAAAACAAAAAGTGCGAAGTGGTGCGCATTTTCGATAAACCTGTTATGTTTACATTTGCTAATATTTAAGGGCATTTTCCATTTTTCTTGTCGAGAAAAAGAGATTTAATCCCGATCGTTTTTAATACTGACTGTGCCCAGTGTTCAGAGAATTTCTTGTATAAAACCGTATCGCCTGCTTCAAAGTTAATTTTAGATGTGATGCCGGTACCTATGTCATTCATAAAAAAAATGAAAACAAAGGCGGACTGAGGAAGGATCTCCATGGTACTCCAGAGGTAACTGGAGCCATGGATGATTCTACGCCAGGTATTAATGACCTTTTGTGTACGGCCGGCTCAATAGTGGCGAAACTAATAAAAATGGCATCGGGCAAACAGAGCAAGGACAGTTTGTAGGGAAGATCATGCCGCACATTGTCGAAGCGTTGTTCGAAGTCATGTAGTAAATAGTCGACCTGCAAACGCTTGTCGAATAAATTGCATTAGCCGCGGGTAAACTCGATTTGCTGAGTTGCAAATTAAGGAATGACTAAAGCGAAAACCATGCTGAAAACAAAAGCTTGTAATCCTCAAGATAACAAAAGGTGTTGCAGTATAGAACATCTCCTTGGGTCCTGCAACACTAGGTAGTTAAAGACTTTGTCCCGTAGCCCTGATTTAAGAATGGGAACAATATCACCACTTTTCCGGTGGTCAGTGACTCAGGGTCATCCAAAGATTTAGGGAACAGTAATGTTAAGTACTTAGAAAGGACGTAACGCAACATTGGAGGATACAGTTGGGACCTAGCGCAAGGTTTGTTTTTACTTTGGGAGAATCCTCATAATGCCACTGTCATTGATAGTAATGCTTGGTATGAGATTAAACTCGCTTAAACATTTCCGGCACACTGGTGCGCGACTGAGCGCCGAGTGAGAAAAAGCGGACGTAGAATAATCGTTGAAGCAGTTTTCTTTTTCACCGTCGTCGCTTATAGTAACGTTCTCAAGTGTTAAGGGTGTGATTCCAACATCATCTTTACTGTTTGTGTTAACAGGTTCCGTAATTGTTTGGAGCTGACTTTGATACGTGACTCTAAGGTTTCAAAGTAGCTGATCTTCGCCATTGTAATTTTCCAACTGATAAGACTGCCCAACTGCGTTATATTGTCTAGGATCAGTGGTTCCAAGCTGTGTTTGAGACGCTGGTATAAGAACATTTTATGTTTGTAAGGGTTTTAATTACACTGGCAAACCACTCATAATTGTGTCTTAATTTATAGGGTAGAACCCTGAGTGGAAAATGTAGGTCGGTAAGCGCCAAGATATTTTGCTTCAATATCGTCCATAGCTCGATGCTTAAGGCTAAGCATAAAGAAACTACCAAAACGTCGTTCAGGTGCTTAACATATTTCGATGAAATCCTATTTTTCAACAAAATACATCTTCCTAATCCTTCCAGCTGCTATTTCCGGTGTAGGAATTGACAATGATGCGACGACGCATTTCTGGTCGCTGTTATTGGGTACTGTATGAACTGAGTGTAGCAGACTAAAGGAATTTGTGAACAGATTATTAAGTGTGAAAGCAGTGTTTCTGGGTCAACAATTAGACAAAACAACAAACTGAAAAAGACTGAGTAGCATGGCGATAAAATGCAGTGTATTGTGATGTCTGCGAGGAAAGCACTGGCAATTCTTTTGGCTGACCATTTCACTTCAGCTAAATTCAAATCACTGCCTATGACAAAAAATCACGACATTTTCAACAAAATGTCAGAAAACACACGAAAACTCGAAGAACTGCTATCACTAACCAGGCGAGAAAATGATCCAGTCATGTAATGATAACTTCTAAAGTCCATTTTGCACCAAATTGATTCGCATTGTGTATCACCAATTTCAACAAAAAGCTAAACAAAGCTTGTTTTACGAGTGCAAACGCGCCTCCTCCATGTGTATTTCGGCTTTTTCGATAGAAGCTGTACCCTGTAGGGAGCACCTTTGAACTGAGGATCACGCTGTTTAACCATGATACCGTCGCGATTACGATATCAGAATCTAGAGAGGACAAAATGGGCTTCAATGATGTCACTTTCATTTTTTCACGGTAAGCAGGTAATAAGATTTAAGTAAACAATTTGTAACATGTTGCATGTCGTAGCAAAGAATGAGCTTCGTTTGATGACTAGTTTTTTTTGTTGTTGCTGCACAGAATACGAAATTCTATCATAAACGTAGCAACTTCATGGAATGAGGAGCTTGTCAAATAGTTTCAGGTTTGAGTTCTGTTTTTTGACGATGTGAGTGAGCTTTCGGCCAGCTCGGTGAACTGATCAAAAATATCCTCCTGGATAGAAAAACTAGACTCCAACTTTTAGAAGAATCCCAAAATAGCTTCTTTGTCAAGCTGAGCGACACGCGCTATTATCGGACGGCTTTTGTTCCGTTGAAAGCAATGGAGTCGGTGGGCGTGGTCGGCAGGGGAGCAAGCCAAATACCAAGCTTTTCCTGAAGAAAATGGGATAACTGTTTCCTCTGTTTTGCTTCCATGTTTCTGAAGGACTATCTCGGAAACCGAAGAAGAGGAGATTATTCCTTCTGAGTATATTGTCTGTGCCATCGGAGTAAGCTCTGAGTGGCATTATTTCCGCAGACATGGTATAGGAGGTGCACGCGCTACAAATGGGTAAAGGTTGGCTTTCCTCTGAAGGACGCACCCTTCTAGAAGGGCTTTCAATTTTTGTTGCAATAGTTGGTACTGGTTGCGCATGTCAGCTACGTCACATAGAACATTTGCCTGCCCTGACTCGAGTCGCAGCAAGATAGCAGACAATTCTAGCGCGCCAGTATGGGTCGCACAGAAAGAAGCCCGGCTAGGGCCGTGGTTTCCTCGACATCCTCTCAGAGCATTAAAGTTGTTTCAACAACGCAATATTGCGCACTGCGGTCGTCCAGAAATATACACTTCCATATAGCCATCTTTGAGCGACATAGGGGCACGACACTGGCCTGATCCTCTACTGCAAGAGTAGTTGAAAAAACTAACCTGGGCGAAAAATACGACTGAGCATTGCATGGTGTGCCCAGCAGTGTCGTGCCCCGCAGATAGCAGAATTGGTGGGCGTTTAGATACAGCGGCTGTCGTGTCAGGTTGCCAGGCTTCAAGTTTGCTGTGGTCCAGCGCCGGTGTCGAAGCGGATACTGAAGAAGGCGGCTGCTATGGCAGCAGTGTCGCGTCCAAACAGTTGACAGCGCGTCTGTGAAAAAAAAGGGCTTTGGGAAAGGTCGGCTGTCTGCGTTTAGTATGCAGCCAGGATCCCCTGGATGAATGAGCAAGGCATGATGCGTCGAGTGGCGTCGTGCGCCCAGATATTCACCCGACTTTTGGTTTAGGCTTCCCGATCCTTGGAGGTGTGGGCTTCAGGGATAGCAGGAGGAAAGTAAACACGGTTGAAAAAAATATTTGTAAAAAGCGATTGGACGTTGGGAAGCAGTAAAGCAAGGAGACCACAAACAATGGGGACTTGAAAAATCAAAGTTCTCTATAATGGTCACAGAATTTTCGATGCTGGAAATTATTGTCTGTAAAAAAATTAAAAGTAACATAGCTACATAATTAGTGAAAATAAGAAAACAGCTTGGTGGCGCAACCCGCAACCACCCCAATTGGAATCTGACATCATAGGAACCAGCATCCATCTATCCATGGAGCGGAGTAAGAGTTTCTTGTCGAGCATGATTTGAGAGTACGGGGTTAAATCGCTCTTCTGCTTTTCCATATTTTGTGCTGCTCCTCATCGGGAAGTTGACAGTTTTGATATTTTGTTTCCTCGTTGTCAGCTTGAGCACACAACGTTGGAACATTACACGCTCCCAACTTTCTGCCAACATTCCGCGAGAGGTGACACGGAATAATATTTCTAGTTGCTGCTCTTTTATTTCCTTTCACCATAATAAAGTGTTTTCAAGATTCCCTGTTGCCTTGAAGTTTTATAGACGAGATAGGTACTAAACGTGGGCTCCTTGAAACGAGGCTCATTTTTCAATGACATTGTATGTCCGCGTGGTATATCTGCTATCTTGGAACGATGCAGAACATATTTTTTTTTTCACTTTGTGCCAATTTCTTGTTTGCTCTGCGAAAATGACTTGCCACCTTTGTTATTTACTGCGATGAGTGATAATAAATGGATTCAGGGAAGGAATTTTTTATTAGCCAAAACCATTCTAAGAAACTATCTGGCTTCATTATTTATTTCTACAACCATGCAAAGAGACAATAAACCCAAAACGCATGATGATGTGGTTCTGAACAGGGAAAAATTTCACATCAAATCCTCTTGTTCTTTCCGCTCATTGCATAGTGATGACGACGAATATGGCAGTCATTGTCCCATGAGGAAAGGTACGAGGGCCTTTTCGCCGGCCGCCTGTTCTCAAGATCAGGGATTACCGCAGTTGAAAAAGACAACAAAAATTTCAGTGTGTCCTATTTAGGGACGTTATGTTGTCTGAAGTTCCGTTGTCTGACGTCTGTAGTGTGACGTCTGTGGTGTGAAGTCCTGTAGTCAGACGTGTTGTAGTTTTTGATCAATATTTAATTCAAAGTTTACACAGAGTTATCTAGGGCTGCGCAAATTTGTTAATGAAAAAAAAGTAAGAGATGAAAAAAAAAAACTCTCGCAGAGATTAAAACTTACGACCTGACGCGTCCGAACCCAGCATCATACGACAGCACCACGCCGATATTTTTTCTTTTTATTGCATGGAGATATGAGTAGTGTCTATCCAGAATTCTTACATTACTTTTGAACATACAACCCAGATTGTACGCAGTCCAATGAAATTTCTAAATTTGGGCAAACAGACACAAGCGTCCACACGCGAAATTCATTCAGGTACGGTATCAAAGGTAACAACCACACCACCCACTTGAGCAGCCTCTTCTCGAAAGACAGGACCTTGTAGAACAAGGCGGTTCGTCTTGTCTGTCGATCATTCGGCTACAACATAACGAATCAAGTCCCAATAACATAAGCAAATCATATGGTGTATTACTGGATGTCTCCTTGAAAGGAAGGAACCGGATACCATAAGATGTGAGACAGCTTTTTGCATCATGACAAAGAATAAAGCAATTTTCTATTGTCTCGGGTTGATCGGGAAGTCTAAAATTTGTATTCCAGGGTACACGTAGTCCTTTTTCCCGAAGCCTCGTTTTAACTGGCAGTGTAAAGGTGTGCAGCTTAAAGAAAGATGTTTTCGCTGCTGGCGTAATGCAGACTCTACGGAGACGGCAAAGAACATCTTGACCAAATAGCGACAGAAAAGGCTTTCGGTACACAGGCTCAAGAAGGCAAAGGTTATGTATAATTCTACATTTAGCAAGCACGCCGAACTTGGTGGTACGCTTACGTTTTAACCATGTCAATAGTAACAATCTCTGTCTGCGCTGATGTATACATTTCTATGTTGTACGCCAAGGCGCGCTTTCAATCGGCAAGGTCAACTGGCGTCTCTCTAGCAGAGCAAGAGTGTTGGTACCATTGACAAGCACTTCATGATGTGAAAAAACATTGATTTTGGTTTACGATATTCATGTAAGTTGTGCAATTCAGAAATAGGGTATGCTGACCGGCGACACTGTTAGGGGTGTAACTACTAATTTCGGCAGCTGTCTCTCGCTCTTTACACTCTTGAGCGCGCATATAATTTCTGTGTTCAGTCTAAAATAGCTGCGTAAACATTCGAAGATAAGTGCTCCTTAAGACAGCGTACCGCTTACTCACGACAGCGCCTGTTCCAGAATACTGACACCCAAGCGATACACATTTTCACGCCACGTTGTGGAACAATCCGAATCTTCTTTTCCACTTGGCAGAAGCTTATGCAATATTTCTGGCAAATAAATATCGCGTCAGCGTAACATCACGTACAAGTCCAAAGGCCTGTGTTCCACATGTTACGAGTAAAACAAAATCGATACGAGCCATTCCCGCAGATGCTATGATTTCAATGAGGGGCCTATTTTGTGGAGGCCGGCGGGCAGTTGCTGGTGCCTCGTCATAACGGCGCAATTACGACCATCGGGCACGTCAACTTTAATACCGGCTACGGTGCTATCAGCAGTGCGGGATTCAAAGAACGCACCATTGCATGCTGCGGAAGAGATCAATATAGTGTACACCACCGATGTGTACCTGCCATACAATTTTAAATCGTCGCGACGGAAAGCGATTCTGTAGCTGCGTCATATTAGGTCGTTGGGATTGAAAGGGGTACATTTCTAACGCCACGAAAGAAAGTGCATTTCTTCGCCACAGAGAGCTCCTGTGGCGACGTCACGATCGCTGTCACGATGGAAAGTTGTTTTTGCTATTTCAGAACTATTGTTGTCATGACAGAATTTTTGTTTGTGACTTTGGAACTCTTGGTCATCGCGACAGAATGCTTCTCTTAGAACTGAGGTGAAACAGCGCGAAAAAGACGAGGACACAAGGACACAAATACCACAGACAAGCGCTGGTCTGTGGTATTTATGGTATTGTAGTATTTGTGGTTTGTAGTCTGTGGTATTTGTGTCCTTGTGTCCTCGTCTTTTTCGCGCTGTTTCACCTCAGTTCTAAGTATGAACCAGCTAGCCCTCATCAAAATCTCACTAATGCAAGTTTCTCTTGCGACGGCATAATTTCTGTCGTAACGTAAGAAATGTCTGTCGCAACTACAGAAACACCAGGAACTTCTGTTGTATGACAACAATTTCTGTAGTCGCGAAAGTAATTTCTGTTGTCTTCTTGAAGTGGGTTTTTACGTCGTTGGTGCAAAAGATGTCCCCCATCCTCCGCATTGGCCATGAGCCACACTGGCTAACACTCCTGCGGCTAATTTGATAGCTAGGGTAATTCGGTACACATACACAACACCCAGAAACGTAGACGCAAGGATGGCATCGCAGTAGCATAACTTGTGAAGCAGGGCATTTGTAACGCACAAGTGGTGAGTTCGGCTCCCACTTGCGGAAAGTTGTCTTTACGTGGAGATTTGCTCCCCTATACCTCATAATTTGTACATTTCAATGAAACTTCATCGTTAATTTAGCTTTTCTTTGTCTAGTTTCACCGTCTCTTTCTTCGTACGGTTGTGACTACCTGCTGCTGGTCAGACAAGTCTTACAATAACCAAAGAATGAGGGCGGTATCCTATGCTTGGTGTGTAGAAAACGTTGTAATTTCACGCAGCCGTTTCAAGCGAACGCTCCGAGCTACCCTTTTTCACCTCAGCGAAGTCATGTTCGATCATTTTAAAATTAACTTATCACATAATGCCATGACATGAAAGTCGTTTAAATTTAAAATATATCTGGTAAACATTTCCCATTCTGAATCCATATAGCTGTGTTCTTTTTCTTTTTTTTCGCACTAATTAATTACATACGCTCATTACAGCACTACATGAAAAATTTTTGCATAGTTGTGGTTCATATTGCATCAACTTTTTGAAAGTGCTTATTCTGTCCTATATTATTGCTACTTTAAATCCTTGTACTGGCAATATTGCAGTGTAAATCTTACATTCCGCTTCCTATGTGGTATTGCGTATTCTGTCATTCTTTTAGATGTTAATGCTTGCTCCGTCTCTTTGACCTAGTATGTGTCCAGTCATAGCATGGTTTCTTATATTTTAAGTTTTCTGACACTGCTCACAATTTCTCTTAACACATCACTGCATATACATTGTGCAAGGGGCTCAGTTATAGTCAATGACTTTGAGTCCTCTTACGCTATATTATTAGAGTGCGTGATACCCTTCCACGCTACGAAACTTCAATGTCAAGTTCTCAGTCGATTGATAGCCAAGAAATAGATCTTGTTGGTATTACTTGCCCGGTCGTCTGCGCTTTTCGTCATCTTTATTGTCAGAGTTTTGATTTGGTTACGCCCTCCCTAAAAAAAAACACAATGGTCAACACATAATTTATACCCTGAAGGCACTGCAAATGTCAGCGCTCAGGTGTACGTCCACAACCGCATCGAACAGCGCAGCCTTCGTTGCTTACAGTGCATTTCATGAGCTTTGCACATGAACACACGGTTGAATTGACCCACACATTACATTATTTTGTTGCAGCTATGGAGATCTGATGATGTCACTTTACCATCCGAAAGCAAGTCCGCTGCTTCAGTAGCCACTGGGAAAAAGTACCCACAGACGCTGCTAAATAGCCGGGCTACCTGTGTGGAGATCGTGACAGTAGGCGCGAAACAGGGGTCCTATCCGAAGAGTCTGCCTCTCCTGAATTATTTGGAAGCTAAGACGCCATTTCTGGTTGCATCATAGCTTGGAGAGAACAACAGCGTGAGCAGTTCGTAAAGCGCCATCCCGTAATTCTGCTCCCGTGGCGAGAAACTGGTGTCATAGTTGGGTAATTTCCGCCAACTAGCTGATATTCGAACAGTTCTTTTCTTGAGGAACTGCACCGCGAAGCAACATTACAAGCATACGTACATTGTATTTGATCGTCTGAAACGCGAGGATCGAGGCAATGAATACGGATGCTATGTAAACAGGTCCTGCGACAAAACAGAATGAAACCAGAAATATAAATATTGAGAACTGGACAAACGGAATATTGCATTTTTTAGGTTACGCTCCTCATCATAGCGCTGAGATTGCCATGTTATGTTTCTGCAGAAATTACTTTTGCAAAAAATCAAATCGCATCTTCTGTTTATAGGCGTAAACAAGACGTCCTCACCCGCCGTGGCTGCTTAGCGGCTTTCGTGTTGCGCTGCTATGCACGAGGTCGCGGGATCAAATCCTGGCCACGGCGGCCGCATTTCGATGACGGCGAGATGCAAACACACCTGTGTACTTAGATTTAGGGACACGTTAAAGAAGAACACGGCGTCAAAATTGATCCGGTGTCCACCACTATCGTGCACCTCATTATCATATCGTGGTTCGGGCACGTACAGCTCTATAATTTAATTAATTAGGACGACGTCAAGCACACAAAAAAATATCAACTTAAGGACAGCCTTGGCAGCCCAGCCTCACACCGGAAGGTTAAAACTAGTAATGAGACCTGAATAATTAAATTAACACGCTACAGAGGTATGCAGCAGACTGCGAAAAGTGGGAAACGTGGTAAGCCGGGTGGCGAACATATCCTGGGCAGATATTAAAGATGCTCGCTATGTGCAAAAAAAAAAGCAAGGGATGCCTTTTGAAAGTTGAATTTCTTTGCTTATAATAAAAAGAAAACACCAGGTATTGGAACTATGAAAACGTATATGTGTTTTATTGTCGTGTTCGAAAAAAGCGGCTCCTATATGCGTTGTTTTTGCTCTCTTCTAGCATTTCAACAAGAGTGCAGAACATCTCTGTGCTTTGCTCTGTTAGCTTGCTTGCGTCACTGTTTGTCTAAGCATAAAATTATATTTTGCCTTACAACTTCATATTCTTCACTTTATCAGTGTTTTAGCTGCCTTTAGTATGGTGAACTCATCCGTTAGCTCGCCATCCCATAACACCGAGCAATTTCGAGAATGGCTCCAGGCCCTTTGCTCCGAACGTGTTGCAACGGCAAAGTTGCAGCCGCCAACTAGCGGCGAAGTTCAAGCGATGGTTATCCGCAGCCGACAATTACGAAAACAAAGAGAAAGCAACGGTGCCAAAGTTCGCAGAGAGATAACGTATTTATCGCGTTCCTATACACATAACGAGGTAAGTGGCGAGCTAGAATTTGTCGAAACCTACGTGATAGCAGAAGGCAGCATCGTAATCTCTCGCGGAATAAGTTCTTTTTTTTTCCAAGCACTACGCGCTGAGCCGTGCTCCCTAAAGGGTTGCAGAAAATAGCAGCCCTTCCGCTTCACAATCACTCTCTGTTCCTCTATATCATGTTTCCCCTCATTGTAAGCAAGCTCCATATCTGGCTAGAGGCACATGGGATTCGAAGCCAATGTGATGCTCAGCCTGTTATGCGCAACTGTCTTGTGATGCAACGCGTGCAGCAGACGTTTAAATTATGCCTGACAGATAAATAGTCACTGTGTTTAAAATATCCGTGCTAAAGAAACTCAGGAACGCTTTCTGCTGGTCGGGTTGGCTATATTGGTGGGTGAAAGAAACCAGAGAAAACACATGAAGACAATTTTCATTAAACATTTGTAAGCCAAGTGCTTGTCCTGTGTAATCCTTTGTGTTCATGTGTTTCCGCTGGTTTCTCCATCGGCTAATTTAACCAGGTAATTAATAAATAATAAAAAATAATTAAAGGTATTTAGTTTTACAACACCAAGGAAACGTTTCAAAGTTATTTAGGCCTTAGACAGCAGCAGGATTTCAAGTTAATTTTCTTTTGAACGAAGGAGAGTTTTCAAATCAACGTTCTCCTCCGCCTTCTACAGGACTAAGGAACAGTTTGATCCTACTGTCAGCCTATCCACTTGAGCGCGCGTTTTAACTTCTTCCTCACGTTAATTTTCCCCTATCAAGCATACTTTTACCCCTGCAGTCATCTTGTGCCTCTATACTTCAATAGCGTTTCAATACTGCGAAGAGTACTCCCAGTTTGCTGTTGGGCTCTGCACCATCGATTTGATACTCAGTATACACAAATACACCTTTGATTTCCAGAAGAGCGATCTCTGACCAACATGAGGAAACATCTTGTCTCGAAAGTGTTTGTTCTGCATTTTTTGCAGCCGCATTCCCATAAGTGAAACTTTCCACGCCGACGTTGGACTTTTCGGTCACATCGTTTTGAGAATAGGGTCATCTTGGCTTCGGCATGGAAAGTGCATGGTCACAAATATTGCATTTTTTCCGGTTCCCTGGCGGCAAGCACTTCCGAGCATACCGAAACAAACTAAGAACGGCGTCACACATGAAAACCGGCTAATCATGGGAGTTTCTCAGCAATCTCAGCGTTGATCGATCCTGGACGGCGTGAATCGAGTTTTGAGTTGAGGTTCACAGACGAAGCTTCCTTCGCCGAAGGTTCTGTCTATTCTCTTGGCCTCACGGGATGCGTTGCAGTGATCAGACTCATCTGCGGCACCAAACACGAAGATGGCTTCATGACAGAAACCGCAGCTGCCTATGAAACCAGGTGCAAAGCAGGTCCTGTGTCGCTTGTCCCGCCGCCTTTCTGTCACCTCGGTGGCATTCTGCTGTATCAGAATACTTCCTCCTAGCCTCCCAAGTATACAACACAATGAAATAAAATACGACACGCGTCTCTTACAGCCGGCGAGACATGACTAGCTCTCTTAACACAGCAAGGCGCTTATGGGAGACCGAACGTATCATAATACGCCTGGTGAGGACAAAGCCGCGTCACGGCATCATTGTGGTGGTGGTCATTCGTGCCACGGACGCCAGGCTTCCCAGCATTCTAGTACGACAATGGAAGAAAATGATAGGCGTATAAACAGGCCTAAAAAGCGATAGAGAAGACTCGCTAATGTCACGTGCTTTAGGAGTGTGCGTTAGGAAAGCAGTCCCAAGTACAATACAATATCGAGTAATACCGAGCCCTTCCGACATCATCGCTCTCCAGACTAATCTTGACGTGCTAATTCATTGGTGCGGCAGGTGTGAAATGGTAATTAACGCAGATAAAAATAAACATCACAAGTTTACTTCCGCTGCTAACACGAGTCCGAATGCCTACACAGTTAATAATACTACCATGGAAATGGCAGCGTCGGTAAACTACCTCGGTGTTAATTTTAGCTCTAATTGGTCTAATTTATCCTGGAACACTCATATTGAACTGATTACTACCAAAGCCCTAAAAAAGTTCGTCTTCTTAACCGCCGACTACACCAAGCCAATCAGGATACAAAACTTCATGCATTCAACATGCTAATCAGGCCTGTGACAGAATAAGGTAAAGCGTGCAGACAGGACACAAGAGTAGAGAAGTGGACAGCACGAGCACCGACTATCAACTGAAGGGAGCACTGAGGCGAAAAGGAAAGAAGACACAAAACTCATATGCGCAAGCTCAGGACTGGTGTCACCACGTGTCAGTCAGGTACATGTGCCGGCCTACGTGAGAGGTAACTGTTAAGGCACTTAATCTCTTCTTTATGTAAAGTAATCGAAGGCTGACTCACGCACGCACTTCCACCATTATAGATATGCCATGCCTCTACCATAAGGCGCGTATCTTCATACTTGTGCCTGTACAGTATCGCACATTCATCTAACTCTGGTGTGCAGTTACAATCTTGGCAATGTAGGGAAATCTTAGAAAGCGATCCACCTGTTAACGACCTTTTATGTTGTATTAGCCTCCGGTTGATACACCGTCCCGTTTGCCCTACGCAGAACTGGCCACACCTAAGCGAAATTTTATAAACCACAACCATAAGACAGTCAGTAAAACTGTTGTTCTTATTGTGCTTCACTGGACAAATACCTGTTCTTTTTTTGCCTTTTACCTGCTCGTTTTACCTGTGTATGGGAGCGCATATCTTACCTAGCTTATTAGGAGCAGTGAAAGCAACATTAACATCATATCTACTTGCAACTTTCTTAAGCCTGTGCGACACTGAGTGAATGTACGGAATAGCCACAACTCTCTTTTTGCTATTACTTCCTTCTGTAATCACGTCCGTCCCCTCAAAACCGACTTCTTCAGGCGCTCAGCCAGAGTGGCCACTGCTAATAGGCGCCGGACCTGCGGATTAAAACTGGCACTCATTTTCTGCATGCAGGATCTGGTGAGGGAACACTTAAGGCACGACATGGCAATTCCGCTTTTTTCCTAATTGGAATGCTTGGATTGAAAGTATAGCAACGACTTCGGAAATCTTGGGGAGCACTGCCAACAAACGTGATTTTATTCGAAGACCAACGAAATGCCAAGAAGCTGAATTACGCGTCGCTGAGGAAAATCCTTGGTAAACTTTAATCCTCCTCCATAAAGTTTAAATTGCTCACTTACTGAGGTACCAGCGGAATCAAAATCTTCCCTATTGCAGAAAATTAGGTAATCATCCACGTTACGAAACGGCTTGATAATGCTACCACCTAAGGCTGTCTCTAAGCAGCTGTGAACCTTACTCAGGTAAATATTGCTATTATATAGGGGCAACCTTTGAGCCAATACAAACGCCTGATTTCTGCAGGAAAACGCCATCTCTCCACCCAATCAGCGTTGACTTCAAGTACTTTGAAAGAATTTCTAGAAAACCTCCCGTGGTTTTCCGGGTCCGTCCCGGAAGAAGAATGCTCGCGCTGTATTTGAGATTGCATTGCTTGCATTAAACAATGAAATTCTCATTTTAAGATGTCTGACCCTGTCCAACCGTTAGTTAATTACCTTGTGCAGCATAAACTTAGACTAATAATATCTGACAAGGAGGGTTATTTCGTAATTGTGCCAAATGACATGTTTTCAGGAAAAGCAATTTCAGCCATAGAAAGTAATTTACAGCCAGTAAAACTCAAGCCTTCGGCAGTTAAGCAACGTGCGGTTGACCACCGGTCAAAATATAATCTTGATAGGGTTGTCTCTACTGTCAAGAAAACAAAATCCCTCACCTTAGAACTGTTTTTCTCGGCGAAGATCCATAAGCAAGAAATTCCTTTTCGTGCTATAGTGTCAGAGAAGGGGACGTGGCAGGTCTGTGTCACTGGTTACCTACAGAACTGCTTAGACTGACAACTTTTTTCAGACCCCTTTTGCTTGCGTAATTCTCAGGCACTAGTACAATATTTGAGGGAGGAAAATTCTGGTGATTGTACAGCTTTTAGTATGGACATCGAATACCTGTCATATTCCTTGCCGCGTGACGGGTTGCTAAATTCCGTAAATGAGTGCATTAAAAAACAAGTGCAAGAGTCGGCTTTTATTGACAGATGCGGTGTTTCCATGGGAGCTTTTCTAGAAATCATTTCAATGTACTTGAAGTCGACGCTGATTGGGTGGAAAGATGGCGTTTTCCTGCAGAAATCAGGCACTTGTATTGGCTCGAAGGCTGCCTCTATTCTTAGCAATATTGACCTGAGTAAGGCAGATATTGCTAAGGTAAGGTAAGGTAAGTATAGATCACCTTAATTTTGTTTTTCCTAAAAGCTTTTCTGTCTACATTGTACTGCTACCCCTATAACATATCCGGACATATCAGTGTCTTCCCTGTTTTCTTTCCATGAATACTCTGAATGTCTTTCGTTTATCTTGACTGGTGAACGGTTGATGCTTCCGTCCACACAAAATCCTAGCCCTTCTCAATTGTGTATGTTGCCTACAGGTCTTGCTGGGTGAATTCGTTCAAAGCCCATTAGGAAATGCTGAGTGGTCTCCGGAATTTCGCTGTGGCATACACGTACATCATCGTGTTGCGTACGTATGCTTCCTCCGGTAGGTTTATGTCTTTTGGCAACAAGTTCGGAGCCTCAAATAACAAGGCACTGCTTATTGTGTTATCGCACAGATTTTTCCTTCGGATTTCTTTCTTCCCCATCCCCGTAAATTTCTATGGTCATTTTGCGTCCCTTATTTGCGCTCAATTCTCTGTCTTTCTTTAACTTTGCTGTGATGACTCCTGGATGTCTATTTGCACTTTCCATTAACCTGTCTTGGAAAGCATATTTAGCGCCAGCAAACAAGGACAAAAGGGAGACGGCAACACAACGCGCTAACTTCAACAATTTGATTTTCCGGAAACACACCTATGTAACCCATGCACAGTGGCGCCACCTCATCCAAATCTTAACCATCCAAAAAAGTCGTCTCGTTATCTAACAAGTCGACCGAACGGGCGCTAACACATGTAGCACTATTCCGACAGATAGTCTGAGTCTCAATAATCTCTCGCACATCTTTATCTTTGTGTTTAGCAAGAACCCGGCAGAATCCATGCACGGGCGCACAGCCGCATTCCTGACAGTGAGTTGACCGATGACCGTATTGCTTATGTTTCATGTTTAGGCTATGTTCCCGTAATCGGTCAATAAGACCCCTTCCTGTCTGTCCGATGTATTTTTGTACACAGGACAGCGGGAGCTCAAACAACAGCTTCTACACAGCCCACTCGTGCTTTACGATGATTCGTAGAGCATCCGACAGCTGGCTTACGGTACGGATCCGTTAATCGACATATTTTTGCCAGCGTTTCTGACGCTGAAAATACCACTTTTGTGTCCACCCGGCTAGCCATTTTCTTAAGACTATCTGCCGTTCTATGCAGGTAGGGCACTCCCGCTACCTTCCCTCTGGTTCCGTCCGTTGAATTGCCGCGTCCCGAATTGTGCTATATGACCCGCACCTTTTTAGCAGCCATTCACAGAGTGGATACAAACGCAGCCTCTTTAGCAGAGTGGACATAAAAGCTGTATTTTCAGCGCCAGAAAAGCTGGCAAAACTTTGTCTAATAACGGACCGGTACCGTAAGCCAGCAGTCGGATGCTCTACTCGTCATCGTAAAGCACCAGTGGGTTGCGTAGAAGCTGTTGTTTATTAGCTCCGGCTATCCTGTGGACAAATATACATCGAACAGACAGGAAGGTGTCTTAATGACCCATTATGGGAACATAGCCTAAACGTGAAAAATAAGCAATACGGTCATCTGTCAACTCACTGCCAGGAATGCGCCTGCGCGCCGGTGTATGGATCCTGCCGAGGTCTTGCGAAGAACAAAGATAAAGATCTGCGAGGGATTATTGAGGCTCCAGCTATCTGTCGGAATAGTGATACGTGTGTTAGTGCTCCTTCGGTCAACTTGTTAGGTAAGGAGACAGCTTTTTTGGATGGTTAAGATTTGGATGAGGTGGCGCCCCTGTGCATGGAATTAATAGATATGTTTCCTGAAAATGAAGTTGTTGAAGTTAGCGCGTTGTGGTGCCATCTCCCTTTTGTCCTTGTTTGGTGGCGCTGAATATGCTTTCCAAGTCAGTGCCCCTTCGGTCGACTTGTTAGGTAAGGAGACAGCTTTTTTGGATGGTTAAGATTTGGATGAGGTGGCGACCCTGTGCATGGAATTAATACGTGTGTTTCCTGAAAATGAAGTTGTTGAAGTTAGCGCATGGTGGTGCCATCTCCCTTTTGTCCTTGTTTGCTGGCGCTAAATATGCTTTCCAAGTCAGTTTACCAACACGCCCAACGAATGGCAGGGCACTGACCTGTACTTGGATGCCAACTTTTTGACGACTTCTTCCATTCGCTGTCCGCACTTTTCAGATTCACATACTCGTGGCCTTTTGCCGCCCATTAATTTGATCCAAATTCCTGAGTCTTTCTTCAAAACTCATTGTACTTTGCGCTTCTGCGACTTCAAAAGACGCCCAACCGATGTCACCTTGCATTGCCTGATTTGGGGTTTTACCATGGCCTCCCCAAGCCAACCGGCCAACCAAGCTTTCGCTAAATTGCAACTCCTGCAACATACCCGGTTTTGAGTACATAATGGCATTTGCGAATGACAGTGCTGACAATATTATTCCTTTCTATATTGCACGAAGCAACTCACCAAGGTGCTCTATGTTACATTACTCCTGCATTCCGCTTCCCCGTTTTTGTCTGATTACCATGGTGGGTGCACGAGCAAGTCTCTCCACCTTTTATGTATGCGTCAACGTATCTTATTGCTTGACTTTGGGTATGATTTTCTGTGGAAGTGACACCATGCAATTACTCGCCTCTACAGTAAACACCATGATTCCCGATTTCTCTGTGCCAAACTTAAGGCCTAGATTTGTCGCTGCGTCATCGTACATATTCGCTAGGCTCCATTGATCTTTTGAATATGGGCTAGTAGTGCTACTTCGTACGCATACATAAACCCAGGGACCTTCTGTTGTAACATTTACCTATACAAGAGTAGGATAAAAGAAACTCTAATACTTTTTTTTCAGTCGCCTTTCTATGCTATTAACATAACGCGTGAAGAACAATGGAGACAAAACACATACTTTCTTCCGTCCACAGTGACATTTCTAAACCCTATTGCCTTTGCACCCTTTCCACACCATTTGTACTCGGTTGTCTCTATATACAAGGGCGATTCAGAAATTATTGCCTCAAAGGTAACTACTTTAACAGTAATACTGCAAACATTTGAACTCTTTATCATTGTGGCACTGGTGCCTAAGCTATATAATGTCACTTGCCTAACCTTCCTATCTCTAAGTGTTACAGAGTAATCGAGCAATCCATAGCATTCAGTGATGATGTCCGGTTAAACCAGCAGGCTGTAATTGGATTTATGAGTGCGGAAGGTTGAGTGCAAATGCACATTCATCACCATCTGACTGCAGCTTACGACTTTGCATGTGTTCACGTCAGCACTCCGCGGAGGAGGGCAAGGGGCTATGAAGGAGTAAAAGCCGGTAGCATCAAATCACATGGATCAACACTCAAGTGGACGGTCCGCAACGGCCTCTGATGAGGATCATTAACATTTGGGGCAATAACAGGCTCAAGCAACACGAGATCGCAACAACAATCACCATTTCGGCCTTTTCAGTCAACCACATCATTAAGAACCACCTGCATTCCAAGAAGATTTCCGCTCGTTGGGTACCACGGCTACTGACGACTGACATGAAAGAGTCGTGGAAGAGAACCTGTCAGAAGCTGCTCCTGTGATATTATATAACATGTAGGTGGCGACTTTCTACGCAAAATTCTTATTGGTGACGAGTCGTGTACACAACATTAGATCTGGAAACGAAGCGTCAGTCGATGGAGTACAGCCACACGTCCTCTTCACCACCAAAAACATTAAAATTGTTCTATCTGCTGGCAAAGTGTTGTTCACCCTTCTCTGGATTTGAGATGGTGTCGTGCTTACTGAATGTCTGCGAAATGGTCAGACAATAAACTTAGACGGCTATGTCAGCAACCCAAAGCGACTGCGGCCAGATTGCAACACACTCGCAAGGATTTTCTTAAACAGGCAATTCTGCACCACGACAATGCTCCTCCAAACACAAGCCACAAAACTCAGGAAGCGCTGCAGCGACTGATGTTGACGGACATTCTTGCTCATCATGCCCATAGTCAGGATCTTGTGGCTTGAGACTTTTGGCTCTTCCCCAAACTTCACATCACATTAAGGGCCAAAGCTACCGTTGGGACGCAAAGCTGGAAGCAGCAGTTCAGTAATGGGGTCGCCAGCAGCCACCGCAGTTATACGCCTAAGGCATGAAAAACCTTGTTTTGCGTTGGCGCAAGTGTGTTGTCCGTAATGCGGACTGTGTTGAAAAATAATACCACAATTTGTAGCTGACACTGGAAGCTTTCCACTGGTACTTCTAACGTTACTCTCTCTCAAGCACAAATAAAGGTATCACCTTGGAATCTTCACTTTCTGTATCGCCCTCGTATCTCCCCCAACAGCTTCACGAAATCGAATACTCATCTATGCTCTTGTTCTTGAAAATAGCCCATAACAGTTCCCTATCCACGTAGTCGTAGGCTCCTTTAATATGTAGGCTCTCCTAATTGTTATCCTTATGTCTATTTTGAGCTATCGAAATCTCTGTGCAGTGACTTAAACAAAATATTTATTTATTTATTATTTATCCAAGCCTCTGCCTGGCTTGAACCCATTTCGTAGTTCCCCCAATACATCATTTATCTCTGCCCACTTCGACATTTGTAATTTTATGTCTTGCATGGCCATTCTATATACCACCGACGTTACTGTAACTAGCCTGTCGGAGCTGGTCTTATCCTTATCACCTTCGCCTTTGTAGATATTGGTCATCTTGCTTTCATGCCACCCATCCGGCATTTTCTTCGGTCTAATCACTTGCCCTATGGCATTAGTCAGCGGTGCCTCGCTCTTTCGACTGAGACTTTTTATTGGCTGTATAGTGGTTTCATCAGGTATTGCGGGCGCGTTATTAGAGTCAATTTTTCTGCTATCTTCAGGAAAAGCTTTGTATCCTAAATTTGGACCTCTGAGCCTTCTCTGTTGCTGCTGAATCTGTTTCAGTCTGAACTACGCTTTCGTTCTTGCCGAAGCTATCCATAATAACGTCTGTGATATACCGCAGCACAATGTTTCCTAGGAAGATCTTACCATCTTCATCCCTTATGGCGGTTTGTAAAATTTTGGAGCTCCGAGTGCGATTACATGGTTGAATAATCTTTCTGACGCGCCTTTATCTCTTTTGCGAACGTCGGGCGCCCAACGCTAACTTGTGCTTTAATTTTTTCTTGCACGAGCTCAGTCGCCACCTTGCCTTTTCTCGCTATTTGTTGCATCTAAGGAGCTCCCCTCTTTCTTGTAATCCCCACTTTTTAGTTTCACGCTAAATCCTAGACGCCTGTTTATGCTCTTCTATGGCTAACTTTATTTCCTAGTTTCACGATTTACGTGGCTTCTTTCTTCCAATCCAACATTTTTTTTTTGCCATGTCTGTCTTCTACTTAAAGTGTATGAAGAAGCTCGCCGGATTCTATACCCACATGCCACGCTCTATCAAGGGCACACCGTACTTACGCAAAAAGAAGTAAAGCAACTAAATTAGAGTCAAAGGAGCGAAATTGCGTCCTATCGCTTTGCAACTTGTATTATCAAATATTCGCGAAGATGTCAGCTAGTCACCTTCAGTAGGTAAATCAATCTGTGGTGAGATACCACCAAACATGCATGTGTCATTAGAGGAAGATCAATCCAGACAAATAGCCACGTTGCGCGGTCTGTGCTAAAGTGTGTAGCGGAAAGTGCAGGTCAGGTCGCAATAGTTCATGTTGATTTGGCAAAAGAATTTGATAAAGGTAATCACTACTTCTTGATTCTACCGCTAGAGCACATAAACATTCCGTCTCTTCTTTTTAACGGCATCACTCCATGTTACGCTACTGACACAACAAGGCTAATAGTGAATGGTTGTCTGTTTTGTATCCAAACCTACCTACCTTAGGGCGTCCGTAACGCAGTTGTTCCTTGTCCCCTCTATTATTGGCTTTGTACTGAGAACCACTTTGCGCAAGAATTCAAAGAGACTATGCCTTTGACAGGATCAAATTGTTATCCAATGGCACCGGCGTACTTGGCTATGCAGATGACAAGGCCTTCTTTTGAATTAGACGGAATACCCCGAAACAGGGGAAGATGTAGCGATTGCGCTTGCGCTTACCGACCCCCTCTGCGAGGTAGTTTTTAGCGACTCACAATCCGCAGTTCGCAACTACATGCGGGGTCGCTTTTCCTCCGAAGGTCTCCAGATTCTAAGGAAAGCTGGTCGACAGCACTTCAAAAGCACTGCGATTATGTAGTTTCCAGCGCACGTCGCCACCCCCACCAAAGAGGGCCCCCTAAACTTGAATGAGGTAGCACACCGCTCTGCGGGACAACTGACCCACCGCGCAGAATCGGAGATCGCCTCTTCGAGTTCGGAACTCCTGGTTGAAAACACACGAGAACGCTTGGTCAAGTACAATGACATCAGCAAGCACTAAAAGCTAGGCAGGCGGTTGCTGCCCCCACCTCATCCTATGCTGAAACGTCGCCAGGCAGTCGTCTGGCGACAATTGCAAACACAAACCATCCCCAGTCCGGTGCGATTGCAACACATTTTCCCCCCGCAATACCCGACTGCTCTTTGCAAATTATGTCAGAAAACTAGAGGGACGCTGCCACACATGTTGTGGGAGTGTCGTGTTACATCAGCTACAATGGCAGTAGCTCCGGAGGCTCTTGCGCCGAAGTGGGCCGCCGCTCTGCGCAGCTCCAGCCTCAAGACACAAAAGTGGGCTGTCCAGCGAGCCCGAGAGGCGGCGACGAGGCAGGGTCTCGAAATCACCTCATGGGAGACCTGAACCCGGGACGTCAAATTTGCCGGATTCAAAATAAAGTTGCTTCCATCCATTCGTTCTTTTGAGTTGACAAGAAAAGTGTCGATAACGCCCTTACCATAGCGCACGTTTTGCTCAGCTTCTGGTCCACACTGGTAAGCGAAAGCTGCAGAAGTACAACGTAAGGTTAACAACTGGCAGGCGCGGCAATTGTCAATAGTTACTCGAGATGAACCTTGCAATGTGTCCCTAGCAGCTCGACTTATGCATGTCGTGCAGGTAATACACTGCTCGTCGCTTAAGTTGGAAGCTTTCCATCGCGTGTTTGCTACCTACCTATGGGGCTCACGTGTTCACTCCATGCGACGGGATAACCTTTTGTTTTCCTCTTGAGAGTGGGGGCCTTGGCCTAGCTCACTTTTTTTGTTAGGAAACTTGTTTCCCAGTTATTCTTTTTTCTGATGAAAACAGTCCATTTGTAAGAGCGATATTACAACTTCGAACAATCAGTTACCTTAAAGAAACAGTTCCGTCATCATCTCCCAGAAATGCGCCTCCGGCTCCTTGGATCTTCTTGAAGGAGGTTCGAAGGCTTTCGCATTCTTCAGGCTTGCTTTCTATTGGAGCATATTTTCACTGCCTCCAGCAAATAAATTTCTGCTGCACTCATAGACACGTTGTTTCCTGTTCCCCATTATCGTGCGCCCTATTTGTAGTGCCATTACCTTTGTAAACTTGAGCATGTCCAAGTGATGATCCCTGCAGGGATGATAGCTTTTTTCTTTAGGTTACATTCGGCAGCCATTCGTGTCAAACCCTGGTTAGCAAGAAGGCGCTGTTTCGTGCCATGGTCGACAAATTTCCGCTGGTGTTCACATGCTTAAGCGATTCAGCAGTATTATGTAAACTGTAGGGATGCTTTGTCGTATGAGACATTCTCCCAAGAACGCCTAAAAATCATTTAAATGTAACACCATACACAATTCGTGACCTACGTTTTAAAGACTCCTGTGACCCGTCATATGACATGTTCACGGTATTTGACCTACATATAGCCTTTGGCGCAGTAGAATGTGTCACAGGCGCGCTGAACCGCCACGAAGCTCTCGGTCGTTTCTTCAGGAATGTTGTCTACGTTGATAATGCGTGTGCTGCGCAAGAAACAGAGCCCGAGTGGATGCCTTTATTATACGCTTGCACGTGCTTGCCTCATATTTGAATGTGTTTTCATGAACCTTTATTTTCTGTAGTGCTTCGTTTTTCTTATCTTGCTGAAGATTTTGCTTTCATGTAATAAAGAAGAAAGTTGCTGGCGTGGCTGAGTGGTAGAGTCGCTGACTCCCACGTAGCGGGCCCGGCTTCAATCCCGGTGGGAAATGCGTGTTCGTTTTTCTCATTCCCGGCAATAGCTCCTATGGCCATCGTTCATTGGCGGCAGAGGGGGCAGCGGTGAGGATCATTGCCAACCAAAACGGCTATCGGGATGAGCCCATAACAGCTCGCTCTGTAACATCCAGGTGTCTGAATGTAGGTGGAGAGTACTGTTTCATACGCTCTTTATCAACGGTTCTTTTGTAAAACTAAGTTTTTATTGCGAATGTTACCGGATTTTCGAAGCTGGTCGATCTTCTCATAAAGCGGCATGCAGGAACCAATCCCGCTGTCATGAACAGATGCAGCAGCGAAAATTCGAGTGCTTCATGTGGTATCTTACAATCATTACGGAACATACGTAGTTTCCAGCGCACACGTCGACATTGTCTTGACCCCTGTCTGCAATTTCATCCTCCACCTGTGCTATCCCAACCCGAGACAACCGTCTTTTGCCGACTGTTGCTTGGTGTCGCATTTACGATGTTGTTTGCTTTGCGCATGGGATGGGAGGATAGTGCTGCGTGTGCCCACTGTAGCAGCGATGAAAATATCGAACATGTTCTTTCTCAATATTCCCGATTACAGCGGACGCATGTAGTCACTCGAAACTGCGCTGGCGCATCTTGACGACTAGGCAATATCGGAGTAGACAGTCCAGGAACACCGACCAATACAGTCCTCGCACCACGAGACAGTCAAGGCAATCTTGAAATTTTCAAGTGGCCTATTGTGGAGACTGTAACGCTCCGGCTCCTTTTTCGCTTGTTTGCTTTTTCTCTCCGCTCTTCTTTCCGCTTTTCATTTCCCCTTTCCTTTCCCACAATGCAGGGTAGCTCACCAGAATTTTATCCGGTGAACCTCCCTTTCTTTCATATCTAGTTCATCTCTCTCTGTTGCAGCACTTTCCTAACCATGGATGCTTGTTGCTGCTGTGATCCTGCCGAATAGCTCATATTGAAAAAAAAAAAGGATTCGGTGCGTGGTGGAGAGGTCGACCTTCGATCCCCTGGTACAGCAGCCCGATGCTCTAGCCACTGTGACGCAATCGCTTGTATACTGCTACCGTGCAAACACCAAATAATAGCTAAATGAGATGCTAAAGGCTTGGATCACATTGTATACCACGGGTGTTCGAGAGTACATGCGCGTTTTTTTAGGCCAATGACCCATCAATGAAATGCGCAAGTTTTTAGCATGTAATTAACCGCGTCACGAAAATTTTGCTTCACATACATTTCAAGATGTTCGTTCGGCTGCATCATTTTTTTCATCATATACTTGTCAAAGTCCTTCTTTCTTGCCTCTTTGCGCAGACCTCAGAGCATTTGTGTAGGCACGCCATCAGCCACGATCTATTCTTTCGTTTCACAACACTGCATCCAATTGAGGAAAGGAACGAACTTGCAATAAAAGCTAGTTCGGTCCTTGTAGCTCTATGTAACTCTATGTTAGGAGTGCCCAATCAATTTACCTTTTGCCATCTTTTCTTTTTAAATCATCACATATAAATAAGGTAACTGTTCAGTTACAAGCATGATTTGCGATAGAGAAGTGACTTTTGCTAAAGTGCGTCCAAAGTACCCTAACGCCGTGGACTTTAGTGGACCACTAAAGTCATTTTTTTCCATAGTCTCTACAATGGTATCTAATTTCATTGCGTATGGATTATTGCCTTATGGCAAACTTCTGCTTTTGCTCACGACACGCATGGCGGACATGACGGTTCCCCTGGCATACTGAAACTGCTTGCCTTTACATTACTGGTTAAGGAGCCCCTATCTGTTTGCGTTTTAAAATAAAGCTAAGATCAACGATGCTTAGTATTCTATCAATCATTCATAATTGCCATCTAAATATTGTTTTTTCTTCAGAGGCAGCAGTAAAAGAAGATTATCCAGCAAATGAAAGCCGTGTAACATTGCTCTTCTTTGATGTTGAAAAAACAATTCAAAAAGAGCGACGTCTTTTAACTCCTTTCAGGAAGTGCGCAAGAGGGACAAAAACGGAGCGATCCGGCTCGCTCGAGGGGATCAGGATTTCCTTTCGCAAGGAGCAATGGAACGTGAGTGCGGCTCAATTTCAAGATAGTGAGCCCGGACCTAGGCAACGGGATCATTCGCTACGCTAGAGCACTCGCCTTAGAGCCATGGCAGACAGGTTGCCATGGGAGAGCTAAAAGCGCAACATTTCCGAGAAATCGATAACCTTTTAGGAAGCACGATTCACGGTCGCGGACTGCATACTTTGGCTGAGCAGGGTTTGAAATGCTTGTAGGTAAACAAGGAAGAAAGAAAGAAGCTAGGTACATGCGAGTAACACTATCCCACATATTGCGGTGATGCAGAATGCATACTGCCTATGCATTAAACCGGTAGAAATTCTGTACGTAAACAACGAGCAGCCCTGGCCAGCTGCGAACGCGTAGCAGGCGCGGCTTATGGCGGAGGGCGCGATCTTTCGCAAGTATCTCGTCGTAAAAGTGGGAAACCAGAACTACATCAGAAAATAAATTTTGTATGCGGAGCTATTCACCTGTAGAAGCCTCAACGTCAAATTTTGAGAAGACTGGTAGGATGATGGAGGTATGGATTTCAGTAAAAGCTTCAGTAGTTCTACTACCTTCTGTACTTTTTCTCTGCGTGGACGTTCAATATACTGTTAAGGCTTGCTTTATTAATTCAGTTATTGTTAACCTTGGATGGGCCACGTAGCAGCAGCACCAGTACGATGTTTCATCGTTGCTTGCTCTTCATGCAAACCTGCCGTGGTTGCTTGTGGCTGTGGCGCCATGACCGGGATTCGACGAGATCGAATCCCGGTCATGGCGGCTGCATTTAGACGGGGGAAAATGCGGAAACTCCCGTGTACGTAGATTTACGTGCATGATAAAGAACCCCAGGTGGTCCGTAATTCTGGAGTCCTCCAGTACGGTGTTCCTCATCATCAGATCCTAGATTTGGCACGTAAAACCCCATAATTTATTGATCTTGATGCAGTGCCTGACAACTTCTGAGATGTCACGTGAGCTAGATCAGCTTCGTCCGACCTTGCTGCGTTCTTTCTGACCCGGCACATGAATGTTACCCAGTGCTTGCCCTGGCACTACCGTATCGTTCCGACATGTGATAACTCCGACGTGTCCCTCTTAATACTTCTACAAGTCAATCATACCAGCGACCTGCCTCTTGATCAGACAAACACGGACAGTTGCCGGTCTTAGACGTCAGCCACGAAGACTATAAATGTCCTGCGCATAGATCCGTTATTCAGTGGGTCAGGTTCTAGCCACACCAGTACGATGTTTAATGGTTGCTTGCTTTACGTGCAGGTAGGTCAGTAATGCAACGCTGGATGTATACGATCTGATGATCGGTTCCTGCTGTTGCTTATGTTTAAAAGTATTGTTAAAAAACTTCCACACCTAATGTCTCTTCTTTCTTTGTACTCCCCTCATGTTAAAGGCATCATGGAGTCATGGCTACAGAGTAATCATTTTATTAATAAGTAATACTGATTGCGAACGATCTTCACAAGCCGCCATCGAATATGTGCCACGTGCAATTTCATAAAGACGCAAGACGCCTTGTAAAATGAGGAAATTTTTATTTTGTTCTTTATAAATGCTCGTTGCGGGCTCTTTTTGCATTCATCCAACGTTGTGGCAACAGATAAGCAGCAGTAGTTTCCCTAGGAAGCTCCACCAAACAACGTCAGCAAAAAAAAACATTAAAGTATTATTTTGGCATTAACATGCAAGAATAATGCGTGTAGAGGCGAAGCGTGCGACAGTGGTGAAAGGGCGGCATTACAAACAAAAGCAGTTCGTATTTACACACACGGCGTAGAAAATACCCGACTCATCCCAAACAATACCGTAGATACCACGAAAACAATTCTATTTCCTACCATTCCGCTCTTTCCGGGCCTTATTTCCTGCGCTTGAATGGCACGAATACACGGGCTACTGCGCTTTTCCAGAACTTGGCTAGGACCAACGCGATATAGTACGATACAAATACACAGAGGCGGCTACAACGCAGGCTCTCAACCAAGCCGTGCTGGACGATCGCAGAATTCTTTCTCCTCGCGCTCAAAACAAATGCGTGGGTGCCGCGTTCAGAAGACAGAGTTTTCGGGTTAGTATATAGTTCCTGGCGTTTGAGCTCTTTGGCGTTATCTTTTGCGCGTTCTCCCGCCTCAACGCACTCCCGTGTTATTGCTCACGACAGTTGCGCGTCGCGTTTTCGACAAGCGTGAGTACGAAAGAAGGCTTAAATTGTTGCGGCGGCATAATTGTCACAAACTTATCACAGTAAGATTCAGTACGCGCCAAACTAACTTTAAAAGCGGCCGGAAAAGCGGCCGAGCTAACGGAAAAGCGGCCGAGCCACTTTTCGCTGCGTTACGACAGGCGCGGTGAGCGTGCCTCATAAGTAACAAAAAAAAAGTACCGAAAATAATTTTCAAAAATGTTGGGCGTCAGCGAAGGTGCCAGGAACTTGTCAGTGCATTAAAGCCCGGAACCGCGCACCATGGCCGAGCTGATTTTCGCTTACCGCGTCAGAGTACCCCAAAAAAGTACCTTCAAAAGTACCCCAAAACTAACGAAATTAGTAACAATAATGCTGGGGGTCAGAGAAAGCGCCAAAGCTTGTCGCAGTAAGATTCAGTATACACGAAACTGCGTCAGAGCAACCTGTCCGACTAGCCTGCCCAAAAAACTACCGAAATAAGTTAATGTAGTATTGGGGCTCATATAAAGCGTCCACAAAATTGTCCCAATACCATTCACAAATTCAAGTTAACTGCGCCACGACAGCCGCGCTGCTTTTCGTTAACTGCGTCACTTACCTAGCCTAGTTGCCGGGCCCTAAGCCTAATTGCTTGAAATGCGTCGAAGACTGTGGAATAATATTTCTCACCTTGCCATAGTCCAATAGTGCAGCGGTGCCATGTCGAAGTTCAGAAGGAACGCAAGAATTCGCCTGGGGTCCATCAAACCAAGCTAAATCCAAAAAATAGAAAAATAGGCATACGGGCCAACCAACAGGCCAACACTCGGATGCGCGGCCGGTCTCTCTCGCTTCGGTGGTGTGTCTGACGAATGACGCAAGAATTTGGCTGGTCATTCGCCGATTTGCCTGTCACTAGGCAACGGAAGTAAGCCGCAAAGCTTAATTTAATTTAGGCGCAGTATTTTTACTTTTCCCAGGAAAGAAAAAAAAATAAAACAATTTCTGCTAATTTCATTTCACATTCTTTTTTTTTGATGCTCGCGGCACCAAACGGTCGGCGTTAATACTATAGCGTGACGTATTTCCTGTTTCAACATTTCACCGAGTGTCCACTCTTGTTATATTCCTTTCTCTAGGATCGGAAAGTCGGGAGGGTGATTCGCTCTCACAAGTCTGGGGAAAGACACTCGCCATATAGTTATCGGCCCATTTCACTTAGATGCATTCCTGTAAAACGATGGAACACGTATTTTACTCTCACCTTGCATCATTGCTACTGTCAAACGCCTTTTTTACAGATCACAAGCATGGATTTCGCAAGTCACTTTAATGTACACTCAACATTTATTGGTAACACACGATCTATATTCTATACTTTACAGGGGTTCTATTGGTGTCTGTATATTCCCCTAGCGTCTGATAAAATTTCTCATACCCTGATTTTTTAAAAGCAAGTAAACTTAACCTTGATCCTAACGTCCTTCAACGGCCACACGCTTTCGTTCGCCAATTTGTCACAGAAAATAACACTTGCCCTGCCACTTCTAGACTTCACTCAGATGTGCCACAAGGCTCTCTTCTGGGACCTTTGCTTTGTCTCATTTATACTAACGATTTACCCAATAGGTTTTGCTCGTCAATTAATATTTTTGCAGACGACTGTGTCATATACCGCGAAATTAACAGTGACTCCGAAGTGCAGGGTGTGTTTTTCAGCTGCACCAATTTTTTTAATCATATAGATATAAATCACGGTCAGGTTATGTTTACCTTTGGAGCATACGGATTGGAAGCTTTTAGATACGGAGCAATTCCCGCACTCACGTGCGTAATTAGCGAAGTTACGGTAATTACCTTTCTAATTATCCACAATAGCTGGCTAGAGCAAATGATCACTTTGGGGCCCATCCTCGACACTGCTTATCCCAACGACCAAATTTTGAATAGCCGAGTATAAGTGGGAGCTACGCGGAAAAATTTCTTCATTTTCTGGCTCATTTAAACCGAAATTGGCTGGAAAAAGAGCGTCTGTGTCGTCGACGCCGCCGCCCCCCTAGCCTTTCGTCACGTCTCCGAGTTCACCGCCGCCCTGCCCCGTGAGCAGCTTGCGTTACCTCCTTGCTGTTTGCGGCGTTGGCCTAGCGCTTCAGTGCCGGCGGGCCGCCAAATTTACTTCGTCATTCCATTGGGCGCCAAGTGTCCACTTGCACCGACGATATACCGTTTCAGGCTTTTGATAAAGAATTCCCATTCTCGGTGAAAGCTGTCTCAAACGCGCGCGTGTGAGTTGGGCAAAAAAAAATTGCGTAAACTAAAACCGATAGGAACATAACTCGCCTAGTGAAGGAAGAAAACACACACACAAAAAAAGAACGCGACAGATATACCATATGGTCGGCGCTACAGGCTGATACGACGCCGTGCCTGCGGCATAGAGAAACAAATTTCAAATGAATTTCTTTCTCTATGCCTGCGATATCTAAAGGCCCAAAGCGCGGGGTTGGTGCTACAGCGCCAACGTTGCGCCCAACGGAGGGAATAAGTGAATTTGGTGGACCGCAGGCATTCAAGCGCTAAGCCAACGCCGCAGACAGCAAGGAGATAACGCAAGCTTCTCGCGGGGCCGGGCGGTGGTGAACTCGGAGGCGTCACTAAAGGCGCTGGGGGGGGGGGGGGGGGCGGTGGCATCGACGACACATACGCACTTTTTACAGCCAATTGCGGTTTACAGGAGCCTGCAATGAAGAAGAAATTGTTCGCGTAGCTGCCGCTTATACTCCGCTATTCAGAATTTGGTCGTTGGGATAGGCAGCGTCGAAGATGGGCCCCCAAAGTATTCATTAGGTGTAGCCACCTACTGTAGATAATTTTATTTATTCACAAGTTCTCCAGTTTGCTTAGAGAAAACCAGGAGGGTCAGGAATGAAGGCGCTAGAATGCGCCCGACTGAGGCCTTGAGCGCTGTGCAATCTGCGCTCCAGCGAAGCAATCAGGACAGCGTAAGAATAAGGAGAAAAGAAAGAAAAAGAAGTGGGGGGATTTGAACAAAAAATTCATGAGGCAACTTCGAGAAAAAAAAATTTACACTGCAAGCTAAGAAAAACAAGCACACGATCAGCAACCATAAAAGTAGCATGAAGAACACAGTTTAGGCGAATAATAAAAGTCGTAATTAACCCTACTTTCAGTACTGCTATTTCAGTTCCTAACGTCATGATTTGGAACCGTACGCATTCGGGAAGAAACATAGGAAACCGCAAACAAAAACAGACATAGTCCTTTACTATGTCTTAAATATAAAAATGCTACAGTATTTACTGGGCTCAAACTTGCACGAATAAGCATTTAGAACTCACTTCGTAAAAATGCACAGAATTCGCATGAAAAAAGAAGTATTTTAATGATTGCAAAATGTAGAGAGGTCGGCCGGATAATGGAGCATCTGGCCTGCTACTCTACGTAAGGGAAGGGGAAGAGGGGAAGAAAAAGGGTCACAATGGAGAGGATAATGGGAGGAACACGTGAAGGACACATTACACAACTGGTATCACAGGCTTGAGTCCAGGCTCGTGTCACCTAGGAAATGTGAAAGTGCACGCATCGTCTCTGTCGTCTGCCAACTCACATGAAAACGGTATATCACACCAATGAGCTATGTTCGGTTACATATATATCTTTCATGAAACTTTAGTGAAGGCGATTGCGTTATTAGGTCTAACATTTCCTTGTTTTCATTTAAATCTTTGGAATCTTCTGCGTCAAGCTTTGCATCCTATAATTAGTTCCAATCTTAGGTAGTTTACAGTTAATCACATGAAAGTTGTGGTCTGTGGTCGTTTGAAGATAGATAGACTCAAAATTTGCCCAGTTTTTTTTAATTTACGTGAAAATATAAAGTGAGAGCTTCTCTGTATAAAAAAATTTGATAGAACAAATTTATGCCTCATTATATTTGGAGATGCAGTGTCATTGAAGCGGACGCGTTCAGGAGCACGAACAGCTCTATTTTGTAATATCTCTCGTTTATTTAAATTTGTCGTCGCTGTAAAGCCCGATATCAGTAAGCAGTATTTCATAGGCGACTGACTTAATGCATGATATATAACCGGGTTTCATCTGTTTGGAATTAAAGAACCTATTGTCCATAGTGCGCCAATTGTTTGAGATAGCTTACTTTGGAAGGGGGATATATGGTCATTTCACGATCAACATTCCTGAAAAAATACACCTAGGAACTTTACACTGCTCGTCTTTTCAAGCACTGCGTCTTCAAAAAGCAGGTTGAAACTGTTATTTATATGCGAGTTTCGAACTCTCAACATGACATATTTCGTTTTACTTACACTTAACTGTGCCTCGTTTGCATCTAACCGAAGTGATAGTTCTCTTAGCCATATATTAACTTTTAATTCGCCCGACTCCAAATTTCACTACGAAATAATACATTTGTATCGTCTGTGACAAATATTCTCTCCTCAGTATGGGGTATGTTGCAGATGTCATTCACATATAAATGAAATAAAAGGGGACCAAATATCGAGCCCTTTGGTACTTCCGTTGTGATAATGTTGTGATCTGAAGAACAGCTGTTTAATATCACCTACTGTTAGAGATTCTCGAGATAACTTTTGATTAACTGATAAGCCTGGCCCCATAAGCCGTAACAGGATAGGTTATCTATAATATAGAGTGAGTTTATGAATCAAACGGCATCTTAATATCGAAAAATATTCTCACCGTAAAGTGTTTGCTTTCAGTATTCTCAAATAATTTTTCTTTAATGCCTAGTAGCACTAGCTCAGTGGACTTGTCTTTTTTTTTAAGTACAAAGTGCAGGGGTAATATCAATGTGTGTTTTCCTAGAAAGTCAGTTATTCTTTTAAATTTACCGTGTTCAATTATTTCGACAATACATTCAGAACGGAGATAGGGCGATCGTTAGTTGAGCCATCTTTTTTTGCACCTTTGTGTACAGGACTTAGGCGTGCTACTTTTAATTCACCGGGAAGGTACCCGTGTTTTAGAATGCAGTTACAAATGTGTGCCAGTGAAACTGAAATAGTTGACGCCACAGCTTTGATCGGATCAGCCCTAATATTGCCGGGACCAGCTGCAGTTGTACTATTTATAGATTCAATTATGCTAATATTTTGAATTCGCTAGTAGGCATCAGGTATAAAGTATCAGAACAATCCATGTTTATATAGTTGCTTGGGTCAACTTTTATCAGTATTATTTAAGTTCCTACCGCAAGTTCAACATGCTGTATTAATTTGTTGGAAAGGTGTCGACCTGTCATAGTTTTGTCGGCAAGTTTAATTTCATCAGGGGTTAAATGAGTGGGCTTTGAATTACATATTTCACTATAGATATTCCATAGTTTACTGGAATCATCTACGCCATCAAATTTATTACCGTAAAAGTTGTCTGTTGCCTTTATGATTTCCTTATTTAGTTTATTGCAATACGTTTTGTATTCATCGAATTTATTGCTATGTTTCAGTCTCAAGAACAATCAGAAAGTTAATTACCGTAACTTGGCTAATTATGCACGTAAGTGCGGAAATTGCGCTCTATCTATGGCTTTCAATCTGTACCCTCGAATGGTAAACACAACATTACCATGATTTAAACTCTTCCTAATTTAAAAGTTCCGTGCAGCTGAAGAAACACCCGTAGGTCATATTTAGTCTGATATCAATCATGCTCTTGACTGGGCAAAGAAATGGAACATGGAACTAAACATTAACAAATGTAAGTACATGCGTGTTTCTCGTTGTAGTACTACGCCGCCTCTATATCATCTTAATCTTAGTAACCTTGAATCAGTGTCCTGTTACAAATATCTAGGCCTATTTATTTTTTCTGATCTTTCTTGGAAGATGCACGTAGACCATATAACCAACAACGCTAATTGCATGCTGGGCTACATACGCAGCAATTCTTATTTTTCTTCTCGTTCTGTAAAACTGTTTCTTTATTAATCGTTAGTTCGTACTAAACTTGAATATGCTGCATCTCTCTGGGACCCAAGTCAATAGACGCTCATCTATCAATTTTAATCTCTCCAGAACCAGGCGGCTCGCTTCATTCTTTCTAATTATCACCATATCTCCAGCGTCAATACTCTCAAAGCAAGCTCATCATTACCATTGCGATAACAACGTAGGAAAATATTCCGCCTTTGCTTGCTCCATAAAACATAATATGACAATTACATTCTTAACAATAAAGTGATGACCCTCCCTTGTTACATTTCAGCTATCATTGATCATCGTCATAATGTTTGTGTTCCTTCATGCCACTCCAACCATTCTTTCCCAATTTATTCATCCCCCCTACGTCCGCAAGTTGCAACCACCTTTCCCGATCTGTCGTCAAAATAACTGAGAATCCTAAGTTCAAAGCTACTTTAACTAACCATATCTGGTCATAAACACAAGACATTGTAGCACTGTCATCCGTTTTATTTTTGCTTAGCCCACTTTTTTTCTTTTTGATCCCGCCAACCTTTGTTTCGTAGACATATCTTGCTGTTTTGAGCGCCATCTCTTTTGTTCTCGTTCTTTGTTGGTGAGATCTCGTTATGCTTTGTATGGTCAGTGTTTTTTCCTCTGTCTTCTCCATGTACTGTGCGCTATCTATTGTTAATTTATTTATTGTCCTGATGTAACCCATTCTTTTTCTTTTTGGTTTTGTACAAATTTACTGCTCTTTCTTTTTTGTTTTCCACTTTATGAAATGTAGCCACTACCCTCTCTAATGCCGTCGCGACCTGTGGGTAATGAAATAAATAAATAAATGTTCGTCCGCCCGCTTCTTCCTCTGATCTCCTTCATGCTATTACAAATTTCATGTGCCAGACAGACGTTGCTTCTACGCGATTTATCTGCGTGGGTGACTAACGCTTCTGGCATCTACTGGCTGTCACGAACTACAAAAGATCGAGCAGTAGCAATTTGTAATGAATAAATGAATATTTTCACGGCTTTTGGGTTCCCTGAGGTTGTTTCTAGTGCAACTAGGTTAACTTCCATCTTCGACTTCGTTTCCTTAAGCACTGACCTACCGAAAATGACTACTCTTGCGAGGTATTGAGGGGCCCTCAGATCGTAAAGACATTTTGTTATTTCTCTCATTTAGAACCTACAAATGACCCTATAAGTGAAATAGTTTCCCTGACTTCACTCTTGTGGAAGACAATTCCGTTACTGAATTGTTAGCTAATCATTTCGATGCGTTTTTATACTCTGTCAGACAGACAGAATGCAAAATGTCTTGTTAATTACTTTGAGTGTCATGTCAAAATAAAATTCTCTGCAAAAAAACACTCAGATGAATGGGGTAACAAAAGCTTATTTCCGTTTAAATCTCTTAAATCATTGCATTCCAACCAGCAAAGGACTACTACTAGTTTGCTTTCGGATTTCTGATGAAATGGAACTGCCCGTGAGACATTTGAGACATACTCAACATTTTCGCAAATATGTAAGGGTAATGTTCCCAACAATACATTTCAAAACACAATATGAAGGCCTGAGGAGAAGGCACAGTTACCTTGTATGAATAATTCGAGTATAAGCTGACAGTTCCACAGCTAGTACAGCGTTATTGAGGTTGCAATATTTTTATTTGAAAATGCAACATGGCCTTGCTGGCACATGACTAGATTTGAAACTTCAAAATATTATCACTTGCATAATATCACAGGAAATCACTCATATCATATCATGGCGTTTGAGCCATGCATGTCATCATTAGATCCGTGTTAACTGTCCATGTAAAAGTTTGTACTCTATTCAGGAAGCAAAAAAAAAACAGGCAAAGGTTAAGTATATGAGATTGCAGGCACTAAAGAATGAATTGAACACTTGTGTTCAGACGCACCTTTGACACTACAGAAAAAAAAAAGCTTTACACATCCTGTGCAGCTTTAGAGGAGGACAATAATGAAGCTTCCAATGCAATGTCGGAAACGAAAATAAAAATATACAAAATTTAGGCTATATATGACACCTAAAAAAGACGACGGAACCATAAGGCCATGCATGTTTGCAAGCCAGTATAAATGTAAATTGGCATCAAGACAAAAACAAGTCTTGAAATCTACGACTCCAGAAACATAACATTGAAAACAAATTTTGAAATTAAGGCTCTATACTTGTCCGTGTAAGCACTGGAGGAAGCACTTTCTCTGTGCATGTGAGCAATAAGTATCTCTCAAAAGCAGTAACACTTGCATCATATCACACTATGTGCTATACATGACATTAATGAAATGATATTAACTGTCTACATAAGATTGCACTGCGGTTAGCAAACAGGAAAACCAGTAAAATTTCAACTGCCCCATGATGTTACAGCCACAACAGGGATGGGACAATTTTTATTAAATCACCTTTCAAGACCACACAAGTATTGCTGAACGCCCTGGTGTACTTCAAGAATATGGTTCCGAAGGCACTCCAAATGCAATATAGCAAATGCAAAACTACAAGATTATAAATTTTGATTATGGGTAACATCTCAAAAAGAAGACTACCATAAAATAAAGTAGACTACCATGTACAGAGCTTCCAAGTCAATATTATAGGGAAATCGGCAGGAAGAGAAAAAAGCGACCCTTCAAGTTGTAATTGAGCAAGAATAACGTTAAAAACGGATGTTCAAATTACACGTCCATACATGTTCATGCATTTAGTAGAAGAAATGCTTGAATACATGTGAGCGAATACTAAAATCTTAACAAATATACGAGACATATATTTCAAACATACTGGGCAATGTTTAACAATCTAAAATAGTAAGATCATCACACTTCAATTGTGGCACTTCTATGAACACACACACTCCACCACAAATATCAAGTATCACCTTAAATGAAATATAGGTCATCAGTCAACATTTCTAGGTATTTGAAATAAATGCTCATATTGCAAATACAAAATCAAGGCTGCTGAGTTTGATGACGCAGTTATATACATTTATATTGCTAGCACCACAAGTAATAATTCTCAAATCCACGTTAAAGCACGCTGCTGATCGTGTTAAACAGGCTGTCGTCTAAACATGATACAAGATTTTCGCTGCGTTTTACTGAGATAATGCATCAGGATCACAGAAGGCCATGTGGCACTAACAGGACACCTATAGCATCTATAGATGCTATGTTAGTTTGTACGCGGACAGTTCGGGAACTCAAGGTTGCGCTCTTTTTTTTTCTTCACGGACATGAAGCAATATTGAAAAAACGTTTTAGCACTGCGTTGCGTGACAGCACACATTTATTGCTACATCAACACCAGGAATGATGAAATAGACATATATGTTGAACGTTGGTGTACAATATGTCTAAATCCATTTATATATAAGTTTGAGACCATCATAAGAAAGACGATCTCAGCCCTGTTGAGATCACAGTCATGTCTGTTTGCGGCCGGTATGTCAGTTGTTAATTCTCCGATCTCCAGTGCAGCTAACAAGAACAGAAAAGTAATCTTGAAATCTTATATTTACTTGTTTAAGTCGCACTGCAAACAGCTATCAACATGTAATGAAAGAGGAAAATAGATTAACCACAAACAGATAAAATATTGCCACAGAAGATATAGTTAAACGCGCACAATTTAAGTATGTTCTATCAAGGAGATTTCGGCAACAATACAAATTCAAGGCCAAATATTTAAAAATATAATAATGAATTCAAACTAATAATGCGAATTAATTCCCAAGTGAGTTCGTGCACCACTCCAGTACATATAACAACACCACAAACATAGCAGCTTAACAGTAAAAGCGCGATATCAATTGATTAGAAACTGAATTAGTTCATTTATTATTATTTCATTAAGGATAGTTTACATTTCATTTGTAAACATATTTTTTCTCGAAGGACGAGTCAGTAAAGCAAGCAACTATTTAGAGGTTATATTTAACCCGCCGCGGTTGCTCAGTGGCTATGGTGTTAGGCTGCTGAGCACGAGGTCACGGCATCGAATCCCGGCCACGGCGGCCGCATTTCGATGGGGGCGAAATGCGAAAACACCCGTGTACTTAGATTTAGGTGCACGTTAAAGAACCCCAGGTGGTCAAAATTTCCGGAGTCCCCCACTACGGCGTGCCTCATTATCAGAAAGTGGTTTTGGCACGTAAAACCCCATATATTATTATTACTATACAGGTTATATTTACAACAGCGGTTGCAGCGCTGACCAGTTAGATTCGCCGCGCGAGCCCAGTTCGTTCTTCCTCCTCTTATCTCTAGTGATGGTGCCCACGCGCCTCGTTTAAACAATCAAATACCACATGCGTGTAGCGATATGACCATATCAGCACAAAACACCAGTTACGTGCATGGGGTCTAATGCTGCGAGTACGCACAAAAGTACAACCCACGCTTGAGCTTAAGAATAAACAACATGCTAGATTCATAGAGATTAGGAAAAACTGTTCATGAAGCGAGCAAGTAGTATTCTTCAATAAAACCGAGTAGCGTAACCAAGCGCATGAATTGACGGTCAGGTATACGCACACCAACAGATAAGTACTGAGCAATGGGAATTGCTTACCTGGGTCACATTTATTGCTGCCTTCAGTATTCGTGACAGCAGCCGCAACATAAGCGATGCTCACCACTCTGACATCAGTGAAGAACTTTTACGATTGCCCATGGGCAATGCGGCTCCTTGCAGCGGCCACGCAGCGCGCCAAACATGTCGCTGCTCCACGGCAGCAGTGCTTCTTTTCAGCGGCTCGCGCACCTTTAGGAGCCTATTTGGTAACTGTACCACGCGTCACGAGTGACTCAGACACACAACACCCTTGGTAAGCGCACGCCACGAAATCGGAGAGCGTTAAAACGGGGTTAAAGAGATGAAACAATAGCGACACGACAGTTACAAAAATCCCGTATCGGCGATACTCTTCCTGGCATGCTTCTTGAGTGCTACACAATGTAGAGGAGATGACTGCGCTCATGTTTGGCTAAAGCTGAAGTGCGTTTAAATATGGCGTCCATCTCTAGAGCGGAAATAAAAACAATAATCCAGCTACAGTCCCGCCAAAGTGTCAAATAACAGTATATAAAAATTTTGATATTCTATAGTTTAAAGATGTTGCTGCTCGTTTGCACTTGTATATTTTCTCTCTGCTCATTTGGCCGGCCGCCATTGTGACCTCATACCGTGAGCGCTCGTTCATCTCTGCGATACCTTTCTGGACCGGCTGTCGCCCGCTGCCTTATGAATGTAGCAGCGTCTCTCTCGCATGTTAGCGAGCGGGCAAAAGTGGCGCGTCTCTGGCGTTCTCAATAAGGAAGCCGACATGTGCTGCTGTTTCGGAACTACCCCCTAATATGTGGTAGAAAGGTAAAAAATGAAGAAAACAAAGCGGCAGATTACATTCTGTTGCGGTGTACAAAACATTTTCCTACCCCGCAGAATAGTCATTCTGGCTGCTCGATGTTTTCATTCTGCCGGTCATCGATATTTTACAGTATTCCAGCGTTCACCCGCGTGGGCCCTTCAGTGTGCGTCCTGCTGTCAAAAGATGTCGTGTTTCAGTAGAAGATATGCGAACGCGGCAAAAGGAAGAATTGATGCACAGAGAAATTACAAGAATAATTGGGCACAAATGTATATTCAATCACCATAATGTATCTGCGTTTAGTTTTTGTGCAGGTAGGTTTTATACAACAGCATAAAATGCATGCGGTTGTAGTGGGGGTTTCGACCACACAGAACCGTAGTTAAAATTTATGCCACAGCATCATTCGCCACAATATTATCCGATGTATGTTTAATGTTTCTGTGGCTTGCCTCTACATTATAATGACACGTATGCAGTATATAAAATTGATCACTGAATTGCTGCTGGTTGACTTGGCCATGCGCTCGTGCAAGATTTAAACTTTTTTTTATATATTGCGAAAACAAACATTCCGACTGGCAATAAATAACAACTTAATTTAACCCAACCTGCCTCCGTCCGACGGTCGCACACCATATTTTACACGTTAGTCCTGACTGAAGATATCATATCAGGATTGCGATGCGACACAACAATCAGCAAACTTCCAATCCATACAGTAGGTCGCCTGAGCCACCAATTGCAACTTTCTTTTCATAAGCTACAATCTAAAGGTTACGAGACATTTGGCGTTGACGTTACATTTAAAAAGTACACTTCGACACGTGTAACCTCTATCCGCGACGGAAATTAACAATAACACCAATACAAAGTAGGTTTAATAACCTAGTAACCTTTATGCTATAGGTTACTTGCAACTAAAGGTATACTTAAACGTTACCGCGCTGAAAGTGTACGGTGAGCATCTAAGCGCCGATCGTTATGAAATATTTGCGTAAGCCACAGGCGATGATCAAACGTACTACAAGTACACTAGACGCAAAACCAAAGACCTATGTCTAGGTTAGCCTCCTGTATAACACCGATGTCGTTGCTCAACAGGGTGATCACTGGGGTTGGTAAACCAGCATGACACATATACGTTTTGCGCTTCGACACTGCATTTTTGCCCCGCAGAACAGTAATATTCAAAGGAGACAACATAAAAGCAATCTATATGGCTACTTGTGCGGAGACAATCTCCGTAACACGGGTGGCTGCGTACACGACCTAAAAAAATCCGCTTTCACTTTCATGATGATCATGATCATGCAGCATGATCATTCAGCATGCTTGGATCATGCATTATAATATACAAGACGCACGTTGCAAAGCCTGCGAAGGAATGCCCTTTATTGCAGCACCCGTGCATATACAGGGTGCCCCACATAACTTAAGTGCAGCTTTCAAATATGAAATGCGCTTCGGAAGCGAATTGAACCGAACGCATACTATTTGCACCGGCCTATGGTAACTCAGGCAATTTTTGTTTTCCTCATGGCTCACTATTTGGGTACGTTTATTTACACAACTTTTTTTTCATTATTGGCTGAGGCCCACAAGAATGAAAGGTAGATTTGTTAAGTACCAAGAAACCACCGATCGCTTGTTTCCTGGGCGATACCTCTAACGTTGTCCTTTTTTTCGTGGTGCAAAGAAACCCCGCGAAATATTCACCGAAATCTTGCAACAAACTGTAATCAGCTAATGAATAAAGGGAAAATCAGACACCTGTTCATAGCATTGTTAGAAAGGAAACCCAAACGGGTTCCTCGAAAGAAAAGCCTCATAGCTGAAGAAAAGTTTGTCCTGGTCTTGGACTCGAACCCGGAAGCAGCACCTTTCCGGGGCAGCCGCTCTGCCATCTGAGCTAACCAGGCGGCTAATGAGTGTAATGAGCTAAATGGACGCTTGGCCGTGTATATTTCAAAACCCGAAGTCTACATGACGACTGCTTCAACGGTTAGTTCCAAAAACAAAAACGAGAGATAAGACAATTGCCTTCTACCTATGTGTTGCGCTTCGCAAACATGAGCTGGTCGAAAAGGTGCTTGACAGCCGATTTCGCTTCGCCGTCTTTATCAGGGATGCCGTAGAACATGCGCGTTCCACGTCAGCTGACGTCGCATTGACAGTGAAAACTGCCCTTGCGAGGCGGGAAAGCAACGGACGGCGGCTGGCGTTCGCTTTTTAATAGATCAGGGGCGTAACCACGTCTGCGCAAGTTCCCGCCGTAAGTATATATAAATATAAGAATAAGTATATATATATATATATATATATATATATATATATATATATATATATATATATATATATAGAAAGAGAAATTTCCCCTACAGTGGTTCCCAGCATATTGTCTTGGAGGGTATTTCCATTTTACCTGCTGTTTCTAAGCATCAGTCCGCTTGGCCCTGCTTCAGAGTCTTCATTTGCGATGGAGCTGGCGCTGTCTTGCCGTAGCAAAAAAGGCCCCCTCTCCCCAGCAAAGCAGAACGCATGTGCTCGGCTATTGCAGCTCAGCACCAAGAATACTTAAAGCGTAAGTCTAGAAATGCTTCCACCAAAAAAAAGAAAAAAAAGAAGGACAGTGCACCCGCGTCCTTGCGAACTACGCTTTAGGTCACTGGCCGCCTCTTTACAAAGTGCACATTTGCTTAAGATTTCCGCGAGGGAAACTTCGATATTTCACAACGTGGGAATCAAAAGCCCGGCTGTCTCGTGCCTTTTCTGCAGCAACTCCGTGGTTTCCTCTACATGGGAGAGAAGCTCAATGAAGCCTGTAGACAGCCTCAGTTCATATTTAGACAGTTTATCCTTTTTTCACGCGTGCAGAGTTTCTACCAGGCCGGACGGCTTGAAAGGAAGGTGGAGGTGGAAGCACAGAAAGCCGAAGGAGGTGCTTCAAAGCGATGTGCAGCATTCACAGTATGAGCGAGCTAACAAATGAACCATGGGGCTTCTCTAGCCGCCAACAGGCGCCAGCGCGGCGGCGGTGCAACCCGAACCCCCCCCCCCCCCCCTCCTCCCTCCTCCCACCCTAGAACAGAGCTGCCTAGAACAGAGCGAACGTGGATTATCTTTGGCGTGAAGAGTCGTGTCGGGGCTCGGGGAGGCACCGCCGTGGCCGCAGTTACGTGGGCTCTCCTGCTTCGGCTGGCTTCCCGAAGCAAGGATTTCAAAAGTCTTTTTTTCTTTCTGTATGGAGGGAAAGGGCGACCTGTTCATTGCGTACGGCTGTGTGCTGCGCTGACCTGCAGACCTTCGTTGACAGAGTTTCGAGCAAAGGCGTGGGTGTGTCTAGACAGGGGCGACAGTATTGCAAAAGCGTTGGGGGGGATCAGTACTAGGTCAGACGGCGCGTAAGCTGGTATGCGAAAGCTTGCAGTGCACAAAAGGATTGCGCCAGCGTCAATACTCATCACAAGTTGGAGAAGCGCTTTTTCGAGCATGCGTCTGAGTCGCCGATGGCGACAGGATCAAATGCAAATAAGTGAACGGTGGGGAGACAGCATGCGGCCGGAGTAAAGGCGCTGCCGAGGTACAAAAAAAAATGAGAAGGCGTAATGGGGGGGGGGGGGGAGGCGGGTGTAGTGTGCCGCCGCCGTAGTTCCGCATGACAGATACCAACTGTATAGAGCAGCGGTTACGCGAAGAATTGAGACAAATAGAATTGTAGAAAGTGCGTTGCTTGCAAATGTATCGTGCTTGTAATCAGCCAAGCCATGTTAAACATACTTCCTTATTGGAAAATTCGAGGCTCTGTCTTACTAATGGTTGAACGGGGCTAATTGGTTCTTAGGCATATTTTGACAAAAAAGAGCGCGCAGACAAAAAAGCGCTCTATGTTCTGAAAAAGACGTAATTGCACTCCCTTTCCTCAGCGGGTAAACGTCGCTTAATTCTATTCCGATTCCATTCATCCCAGCGCTGTCACCATTCCAGTCCGGGCGCGCTAAAATGCGTAATGATTGCGGAGTCATTCCGATTCCGGAATGGTAACTCCGCGGCACTGGTTCCTGCTCTCTTGCTGGTGCGCTGGCCACGTGGCGACATCACCCACAATGCGGAACCGAGCCCGCAGAAGTGGGTCGTGTTTATGAAGCGCTTTCTTTCTGTCGCGCTTGCCTTTGCAAGCTCCTATTAATTCACACACGAGGGCCAAACAATTATAATGAAAAATATTTGTATGGAAAACCGTCGTTAACTACCAATACTCGCAGGGTCATATTGTGAATATAGTCACCTTGAAATTCCTAACTTGTGCTTATGTTTAGGGCTACAGTTCAACTAGTGAACAGATATCAAGGGGGCTAATAAAGATAAAATAACTTCCTCGCACCATCAATCGTAAATTTTTTTCGTGTGTTGTCAAGTGAATCAGCTAAAGTCGGTCGATGTCCGAATCAGCCAAGACTCAACACAAGTAAAAGTTGAACGCTTTTGTTTTTATTCACACCTTCCGTACGAGAAAAAGACACACCTCTGCAGAACCAATTTTCATTCACAACTTTGTGAAGATCCAGACGATCCGGTTCCAGAAGATGAAAAACAATGCGCAAATTAATCATTTCGGGCTGGTCACACAGAACGTGAATATGATGTTTGTTATGAAGGCGACATGTTTTGTGATTTAAGGAAAGAAGGTAGAGCATAATACATGTATTTAATTGACAGTACGAGCAGGAAAGACCCACAGAATTTGAAACTGGTTATATGCATCTGCAGGACCAGGAAATAACGTATAATTGCTCTCATTATTTCAGCTACATGCCGAATGAGGGAGCATGTTTACATAGCGTTCACAATGGCATATATTCGGCCTGTCGCCATACATTGCGTGAAATTCATATATACAGAGAATCACAGCGAGTATTTAGACACCATTCTGTTGGATCAATAACCCAAGAAACCAACAATTCATTAAAAACAAACATAACAGCATTGTTCTCCGCAAGTGGTAATTCCAGTTCGTACTTAATTAGCATTATACAGTAAATACCTGTATTACTAGTATTAGTAAACATACCACATGAAGCCAACAAAGAAAGACACCAAGACACCAAAGGGGACATTACTTGCACTTACTAACAGAAATAAAATAATCATAAATTATACGAAGTAAAAGTGGATGAAAAATCAACTTGCCATGTCTTCACATTACGCCAGCGATGCTCTACCGCGGCGGCGTCTTCTGGGGTATTTATGTGTTACTACTAGAACTAAGCCTGGGAGTGTTAGCCAGCGCCACCACTCACAAACCTTGGCGGCGGATGTGGAACATCTTTTCTACCGCAAGCGTTAAAAGTAGGTGATCTTTTTTGGTAAGGGCATCTGGTCATTATTACAGGCATTTTGCCGCCAAAACCAATAACATTGCGCCTCGTCTATAATACAGGTGCTCAAAATCTTGAACACACCGAAGCTCAGCCTAAAGCGAGGTAACTGAGCCATAAAAACAATCCTGCCCTGAAGCCCTTCAGCACAAGTATTTCACCGGCATCAGATGGGCTGCCATCATAAGGAATGGATAGAGCCACACTGCTCCTCCGTCAGTCCACTCAGGCTTGCTAAGAACTGGTTTACTCCTGAAAAATGAACGCCTGCTCAGAAAATAAATGAAATACTTGTGCTTACGGGCTGTCATTAGGAAACATGAAAAACTTCGCAGAACATAAATTCCCTATGTTAGGATACTACAGAGCCGCGCCACACATGTGATGCCCCGAATTATCCATCTTCGTCTAATGTTTGGTTGATCTGGTTTCCTACGCCTTTCGTTCGTTGCGCGCCTGATCAAACTTCTTTATCTTATCTCTCTCATCTTCATACTTGGGACTACGACCGAAGCAGATGACCAAGCGCGATCCGACCTTTGATATCATTGAGCGAGTGGCAAGGGTGGACGGAGGAAAGCTCGATGGATGCACGAAGACAATCTCTTCCCGCGCTTCGCCCGATTGAAAATTTCCACAAAGAGAAATAAAAAAAATAAGTGAGGATGTCCGGCAACCCCTTGGAGCGCGCATGTTCCTTGAAATCGAAACCAGCGCTCGCCTTCCGGGGGTGGGCAGCAAGCTCACCTCCGTGAAATGAATTTTCAGAAATTATAGCTGATCCCCAAAGTTGATTTCAGACTGAAGCGCACGCGCACACATCACACGCTCAATGGTCCATGCGCTTCACCGCCACCAGAAAGTTTCCATAGTGCGGTGCAAGACACTATGCGTACTCTCACGTACTTTTGGAAAATGATGGAGTTTGATGTGGAACTAGAACAACGTCGAGGAATCCAACGACGCGTTGAAAGAAAGTACCGATGCACAAAGGCAATGGACAATTTACACACCACCAGAGGAACGCAAAATGAGATCCAGCACCGGTTAGACAATCCCAAATGGTCACCTTGGAATGCCTTCTATGAGTCGCTAGGCTCACGCAAGCCTGTATCGCAACTATGGAGAACGGTGCGAGGTCCAGGACACTCCTCCCACTGTGCTTCTCATTCAAGGCTCTAGCACTCTCTAAAACGAGACCAGAGATCGACCTGGCAGGGGAGTCCTGCGCCAGATTATCCGGCCGGCTCACAGCTCCCAACATTCCACCGCCATCGAGTAGTGATCCACCACCACGTGATCACCGCATGGATCTAACATTTTGAATTCACGAATTTAAGGCAGTATTAGCTTTGTGTGGCTGTAAATCGGTGCCAGGACCAGGTAGAGTTTCCTACCGAGCTTGGTGTCACCTCGGTGAGTGCGTGACACTTGTTTTCCTTTAGCTGTACCATGAATCATGGAGAGATTGCACGCTAACCATAAGCTGGAAGACAAGTCGGCTTGTTTCACTGCTGTAGCCTGGCAAGTCGTCCTTGAAACTGTGATCATATCGCCTGATCGCTTTGGCAAGTTGCATGGGCAATGGAATAGAGAGGATAGTCCTAGGCCGCCTGAAGTGGTACTTGAAGTGCCACAACACCTACCAAGACGCCGTGGTGAGCTTTCGACGTGGTCAATCATCGATCGCACGTGAGAAATGCCGTAAGCGTCTCCATGCTTCTTCATTCATCGACGCCATAGGGGCGTGTGACAACATTACGCATGAAGTTATCCTCTCTGCTCTCGAAGGGGTAGCAGTGGGTGAACGGATGGGGGTGAACGGGGTTCACTCACTGGGGAACAGGGGGTGAACGGAAGTAGCTATCGCTCCATACGATCCTTTTTTGTAAGCACCGACGAAGGCCATACTTCTCTACATTATATCTGCCGTGGCGTCCCCTTGGACGGTGTACAAGCCGTGTGTTAATCTAACCCTAATTGCTCTCCTTGAGTACATTCCAAGGACAGTCAGGGTAAACACGTACCCGGAATACATGTGTATGTGGACGTCTTCAGTAACACGCCTACAGTTGCGAGCGAGAGTTCAGAGAGCTGCCACCTAAACTGCTATCTACCTCCGTATTCGAGGCCTAGAACTTTTCTCCAAGAAATGCGCACTAATGCCATTTACGTGCAAACCCATGACGAACTACAGCGTAATATTAAATGGCAAAAGTTCGAAGTACAAGTCCCGCAAGCCCGCAGAAATCTGGGGGCTTACGAAAAGTTCTACTTATATTCAGGACGATGCAACGAGCTATGGAAAGAATGATGGGTGTAACATTAAGGGATAAGAAAAGAGCAGATTGGGTGAGGAAACAAACGCGAGTTAATGACATTTTAGTTGAAATCAAGAAAAAGAAATGGGCATGGGCAGGACCTGTAATGAGGAGGGAAGATAACCGATGGTCGTTAAGGGTTACGGACTGGATTCCAAGGGAAGGGAAGGGTAGCAGGGGCGGCAGAAAGTTACGGGGGCGGATGAGATTAAGAAGTTTGCAGGGACGACATGGCCACAATAGTACATGACCGGGGTTGTTGGAGAAGTATGGGAGAGGCCTTTGCCCTGCAGTGAGCGTAACCAGGCTGATGATGATGATGAATCAAGAACAGCTCACGTTACTACTTTTGTACGAGAATTCCTGTGATTCTGAGCATATCTACACTGATGAATCACTCCTGCCCAACATCTCCACTGCGGCAATTGTGATACCAGCGACAGTTACAACCGTCAAATTTAAGACGACTCACGCGACAACACTGACGACAGCAGAGCTCGCAGCGGTCGTTAGCGCCCTTCATCACATTAGTGATGAACTGCCACATAAGTCAACAGAAGTGGAAGAAGCAGCGCAGCTCGCCCTGAACTCCCGCTCGTCGTCGCAGGTGACTTTGACGCTCCATATCTCCGTGTCACACAATTACCCGTATGACGTCCACAAAGGAGAGCACCTTTGGAGAGAGGCGCTAAACTGAACCTAATGCTCGTCGCTGACCCGTCATTCCCTGCTAGATGTGATACGTCGGCCAGCAGGGATACAACCCCAAACTTCACATTCGTCAAAGGAGTGGTGAAAGCTAAGTGGGCCAACATCAAAATAGACCTGGGCAGTCGCCACTACATCCTGGCCACGGCCCTGAGGGTAGAACAGAGAAGAGTGCGCAAGTTCAGGGTCACCGACTAGGACAAGTTTCGAAAGCTTAGGAAGGAATATGCGGAAGACGTAGCGGTGATGCCCGATCTCGAAAGCTGGATAGAACCGATCGGAAGAGATATCGAGGCCGCCACCAAGGAAGTCAGCAGATATCTCCAGGTCGATGAGATGGATAGCAAGCTCGCCCACTGCTCGACGCCAAGCAGTGCCTGCTCTCCAGAAGAAAGGGGCAGCGTCTCAACAATAGGCTCCGAAAGAATATTGCCGAAGTCAACAAGAAAATAGAGGAGCATTGCAAGCTCTTCTCCAGACAACAGTGGGATGGTGGCTGCAATTTGATAGACAGCCAGATGTGCATAGGGGGGTCTTGGAACCTCCTCAAGCACTTGCTGGACGAGACATATACAAAGTCGCACCGACGGAGCACGGTGGCACGCATTTTGCACTCAGCCAGGCAGGAAACCTTGGACGACGAAGTCCTAGGGAAGCTGCTGAACAAGTTCCTGCCGGTGGTTTCCAGCCCGGCGACTACCCCCCTCAAGGATTACGGGGGCTCCGGCAACCCCAAGCTGGACGCGGAGTTTGGAGTTGAAGAAGTCAGACGGGCTTTATACGACTTAAACGGTAGATCGAGCCCCAGTCCGGACAAGATCCCGAACAAGGCCCTGAGGAACCTGGACGACAAATATAATAGAGTACCTGGCCGAGATCGTCGACCAGACGTGGAGCAGCGACAGAGTTCCGGGAATATGGAAGAGGGGCACCACCATCCTCATTCCCGAGCCCGACAAGGCGCCCAATCTCGACAACCTCAGGTCCATCTCGCTCACTTTGTGCGTGGGCAAGGTGGTCGAGCATGCAATCCACAAGTCTCTCCCGGTACTTGGAAGAAAAGGCCGTCTATCCCCACAACATGATAGGCTTTAGAGCGGGCCTTTCGACGCAAGACGCCACGAGACTGATCAAGGATCAGGTCATCGATCGCAACACGAGATACACGAGAGCCATACTAGGCCTGGACTCGGAGAAGACCTTTGACAACGTCCTCCATTCCTTTTTCTTGGGAACGATCTCGAGCTTTCGTTTGGGCAAACACTTTCAGGACTTCACGAGATCTTTCCTGGCGGACAGAGAAGCCATCCTCCAAGTGGGAGACCTCGCGTCAGGCTCGGTTATGCTCGGTTCTAGAGGGACACCACAGGCGCCAGCCATATCGCTGACCCTCTCTAACCCCGCATTGATCGGTCTCTCGAGGAAATTCTCCTAGGACGGCGGCATTAACCACGTGATATATGCAGGCGACCTCACAATATGGTGCACCTATGGCAGTGATGGACGTGTAGAGACCGCGCTTCAAGAAGCCATCCAAGTCACAGAAGTCTACATCAGACCGACCGGCCTCCGATGCTCGCCGCGGAAATCAGAGCTACTACTATACAGGCCCAAGCGTAGGGGTCCCAAACCAAAAGTTTGGAGACCTGTAGAGTACGTCAGCATCACTCTAAGGACAAGTAAGGGCTGTCTCATCCCCAGGGTAGACTCTCTTTGGGTTCTGGATATGAGCATCGAATCGAACGGCTCGACTAACCAGACCGTACTGAAGCTGACCATGAAAATGGACAATGCCATCAGGTTGACAAGAGTTATCAACCGGCAGCAAGGACTGAGCGATGACAACCTCGTCGCGCTGTTTCATGCTTTAGTGATGTGTCGCTTTACCTACGTTACGGCCATGTACAACTGGCAGAGGTCGCAAAGGGACAAGCTGAACGCGCTGATAAGAAGGGCAGTCAAGAGAGCCCTCCGGCTTCCATTGTAAAAGAGCTCTGAGCGACTGCTCCACCTTGGCATGTACAACACGATAGAAGCGATAGCGGAGTCAGGAGAGGGCGCAGTTTACTAGATTCTTTACGACCAGTGCCGGCAGAAGCATTCTGAGAGAGCTTGGAGTTCCCCCAATGGAGATCCAGGCCAGTTTCGGCACCATACCTTGAGAACAGAGAGAGTGCATTGCCGTTGCCCCTATTCCTCGGAATGTCCACCCTGAGTACAACCTGGACCAAAGAAGGGCTAGGGCTAACAACCTCCCGGAAGAGACCAGCGCACGCATCCGGAGTTGCTGTTACGTTGATGAAGCCCAGCGGCCTGACGGAAAGGCGTTCGCTACAGTCAGCGCCGGTCAAAAAGGGAAAATAATAAACTCTTCGACGGTCCGTACGACATGGCTGAGGTTGCGGAAGAGTCCGCAATAGCGTTGGACCTGTTGGTCGACGGGAGAACGACTATATACAGCGACTCGAGATCGGCGGTCCGAGAATTCGCCAAGGGCACCGTCTCGAAACTGGTCTTGCGGATCCCACGGGACAAGAAAATTAAGTAACACACAATCGTCTGGTTACCCTCTCACATGAGACAGATCAACGGCACCCCGTCCAATTTCAACGAGTCTGCCCACAGAGCTGCGCGAGGTGTCGTCGACCGCGCGCGAGTGGCGTGGCACTGCGGTTCCGCGCAATAGAGATCCCCCTGCCTCCTACAACGAACTCACAAATTACTTTTATTTGGGGAGGCGGAAGTATCCGCCACCGCACAGTAAATTGAACTGGCCTCAGGCATTGACACTGAGACTCTTGCAAGTCCGGCTTACCCTGGCCCCGCCCTCTTACACCAGAACTATCCCGACATTCAAACGTCACACACTTGTACCATTTGCTCATACTTTGCTTAGACTCAGATCATATGCTCTGGCGGTGACGCGCATTACGGGACGACTACGTTGTTACGTCGTCCAACTGGGAGGCTGCCCTACGCAGTCCCGATTTTGAATCCCAACTATGGGCAGTCCAATGGGCCCGCGACGTGGCGCAAGCCTTGGTGTTTCTGTCCCGACGTGGGAGCAGCCAGCTACGTGCTACTTCACGTCACGTTGGTCCTTATTAAAGTTTTTTTCCATCCATCCTTCCACTCACACCCGCCTTATGCAGACACTACAGTAGTGACCTATAACGTAAGCTGTCCGTAACCCATCTCTCAAAGACATCAAGGTCGATGGTCACTGTAGGTGTCCCTTGTAGCGTTTACCCTAGAGTACGTATTTGTGTGTGTCTGTGTGCGGCGAGGCAATACAGACATCAGCAATTATTCACCCTATTTCTAGGCCTTCAATGCTGAATGTCACCAGAACCAGCCGATATGATCAACTTTGGTATTTCTAAAGCTTAAAAATTAGTAGTTCAGAATTGCCCTACCGGACAATGCTGAATGTCACCAGAACCAGCCGATATGATCAACTTTGGTATTTCTAAAGCTTAAAAATTAGTAGTTCAGAATTGCCCTACCGGATTTCAACGAGTCTGCCCACAGAGCTGCGCGAGGTGTCGTCGACCGCGCGCGAGTGGCGTGGCACTGCGGTTCCGCGCAATAGAGATCCCCCTGCCTCCTACAACGAACTCACAAATTACTTTTATTTGGGGAGGCGGAAGTATCCGCCACCGCACAGTAAATTGAACTGGCCTCAGGCATTGACACTGAGACTCTTGCAAGTCCGGCTTACCCTGGCCCCGCCCTCTTACACCAGAACTATCCCGACATTCAAACGTCACACACTTGTACCATTTGCTCATACTTTGCTTAGACTCAGATCATATGCTCTGGCGGTGACGCGCATTACGGGACGACTACGTTGTTACGTCGTCCAACTGGGAGGCTGCCCTACGCAGTCCCGATTTTGAATCCCAACTATGGGCAGTCCAATGGGCCCGCGACGTGGCGTAAGCCTTGGTGTTTCTGTCCCGACGTGGGAGCAGCCAGCTACGTGCTACTTCACGTCACGTTGGTCCTCATTAAAGTTTTTTCCATCCATCCTTCCACTCACACCCGCCTTATGCAGACACTACAGTAGTGACCTATAACGTAAGCTGTCCGTAACCCATCTCTCAAAGACATCAAGGTCGATGGTCACTGTAGGTGTCCCTTGTAGCGTTTACCCTAGAGTACGTATTTGTGTGTGTCTGTGTGCGGCGAGGCAATACAGACATCAGCAATTATTCACCCTATTTCTAGGCCTTCAATGCTGAATGTCACCAGAACCAGCCGATATGATCAACTTTGGTATTTCTAAAGCTTAAAAATTAGTAGTTCAGAATTGCCCTACCGGACAATGCTGAATGTCACCAGAACCAGCCGATATGATCAACTTTGGTATTTCTAAAGCTTAAAAATTAGTAGTTCAGAATTGCCCTACCGGCATAATTGCCCTGCGTCATAAAAGTTTGGGGTCCTAGAGCAATATATATACACAATTCTTGCTCTGAAATGAATCAGTAAGAAAATGAACGACATCAAACAATCAGTATTTTTGTGATGATCAACGTGTCTAAGTAGTGGTGGTGCGCGGATAGATTTCTCGGGCATCAAATCCTGAAATCACACAAATGTGTGCTGTTGTAGATGCGTAAAGTCATTTGATTGATGCCAACCTCTGATATCTCGCTCCAAATCAACAGCTGAACATGTGCGGGCAACTTCTGTGTGTGCCATCTGTGTGTGCCAGCTACGTAACTCCTTCCACCATTCAACGCATTCCAGGGGTGATAACAGCAAGCTATACGTATTCGATGTATTAAATTCGAAGTTATGTCTCGAAAGTGCATTTGGTTTCCAATTACAGAAAAGCATGCCCCCAGTAATAAGCAATCAAAAGACAACTGTGATGCTTTGTACGCCCGTTACAAAAACGATTGTCGAGAGCGCGCCGCTCTAGGAACTGTAAGTATATGTGAGGATTGTGTTGCCGTTTTCCCCGCGTTGACTAACAAAGACGAAATGGGCAAGCGCTTTGCTTGCAAGCCAGGCCAGCTGTGCATTACATCAAATGGAGCCTATAATCAGTGCTCTTTGTTCGCGCTCACGTTGCAGGCACGCGAGCTCTTTCAGCACAAAGATCGGTTCGCTCTTTTATGAAAGGCTCGGTTGTATTGTAACCAAAGAACGGGAATGCGACGACTTTAACAGGGAAAGGTTCCCGGATATGTTCTTATGACAACATTGGCAAGAATATCTGGGGGAGTGCGACGAAAAGCAGTTCACATGCCTTTGCGCCTTCGTCTTACTACCGTTACTTTTTCGTCTGATCCCGTCCAACATCTAGTCGCGCCGGGCACAAGAAATATATAAATGGGAATCAACACATTTAGGTGCATTATTTAGCATTCACCCTCTGGATTAGGCATTCTTTAATTGTGCTAATGCACGATTGTATGATTCGCTCATTCACTGAGGGGATTGAACGTTCCGGGCCAGTTCTGGGACTATGCGAACCGCTACGGTGGAGGGCTGCGGGTTTTTTGCATATCATGCAAATCAACTGCCATGGCCGGTAAACGGAGCCGCGACTTCATGTTCAGCAGCAGAGCGCTGTAACAACTGCGAAACCGCAGCGGACATTTACAGAAGCACCAAGTTATGCGTGAATTTTGTCGTTGTACCAAAAGTGCCCCCAGCGTCAAGTATTTCCGTACTGTGAGTCAAGAGAAGGCATTTTGCGGAATAAAATGCTGGCCGGGAACTAAGCTACGTAGGACCGCTTCTATTATAATGAAGTATTGCCCTGCGTATTCGAACGGAGAACTTTTTTTTTTCATATCCTAATACCGTTCATCCCTCTCACATAGAAATGGAGCAGAAGGTATTCGGTTTAGCAGGTTTCCCTAAGAACTCCGCATATACCCGTTTTGCAGCTGTCATGGGAACGAAGAATATGCCAAGTTGCCGCAGCCGAAGAGAGTACGTTCTCCATAGAAACACTAAAGGAGGAATCGTGATGTGCCAGGGCATGCTCATGCAACCCGTACATCGTCGAATAGTTTCAGGTGGCATTTTTAGAATTAAGTGCAGCTTTGTAAATACAGAAATGAGAAATGAGCCCACAGCTGACTTGTCGCCTATTGTCGTCCCCTTTTAGATGTTTACACTTGAACATCCTCTTCCGCTATAGCTCAGTAGTCTGAAGTGCCAATACACTTGAAGATTTTTCTTTCATTACGACTATAAGTATCTGCAGGGTTAATTTTGCGTCACTAAAGCCAGATGTAGGGGTGACACGAGCTTCCTCATTTGTACCATAAATTGAGGTGCAACGTGGAATCCCTAGATATTTTCTCAGCATATGCAAAACTTTCTAGCATATGAAAACATGACGGGCTCCTACCTGATGAAACTGGCAGTGTATACCGAATGTGGTCGATGTAGAGAGACTGATACCAGCGTAGCTGCGAATTCTCAGGGGCTCAACTTCATACCGGCCAGAAAGCGAAAACTTAAGCAAGTATGCGGAATTTCTTCTGTGACATTGTCACATGCTTCGACCATGAAAGAACTGGGTCTCTTCCCCGTAATTACATACATAGAACCTTAGGCAAAAATACATAGAACCCTCACCATATGTACTTTCGCTGTAAAAGCAAAAATGAAAGCCACTGCTGTTTAACAGACGTTTGCCGTTCCTCCTATTATCAATTTAATCCCATAGTTCTCTCTCCTATATTTGCTTTCGGCAGAGCAATGATACTGGTCAGTGCCTCGTGCTTGACTTTATTTACCATACCGGCAAAACTATTGTTTATATTGGTGATGGGCTAATTTAAATTAATTTTTCAGCCTTGAACCGCAAGAAGTGCTTGTGAAATTGTTACAAATTGCTTCTTTTATATATTTTTAGAATGCTTAGTCACCCACTATGCACAGCTATAAGTAAAACAAGGCGCATGGCTTGAATTCACGGAAATACGTCGCTTGAGTATACTCGCCATGTGTCTCTTCAGAATTCCCGTATTTAGTTGATTCACACGCGCCATCTTTTGTTCAGGAACAAGTTGATAAAAAAAACTCATGAGTATTAGAGTGAGTGCAAAAATGAAAATACAGAACTGACAATCTTTCGCAGTTGGCCTTGGAATTTATTTTACTCTTTTGATAGCAATTATGTGGATACTCCAAGTCCATTTGCGGTGTCCGCGTTGCCCTGAAGCTCTGTATGAGGTTCATGTGCGGCAACATTGCGGCTGTGCACAGTGTGCTGTGGGTGCGAGGGAAATCATGCAAATGTGAGCCGAGAAGTGGGGTAGCTCGATCTCGCGCACTCAGGGGAGGAAGGCAGGGAGGGTGCGCGCCGTCTTCCATCGCACGCAGAGCAGCTAGTGGGGGACGGGCGTTCTGCTCCTGTGGTTGCTGCGTATGGAGCGCGGTTGCGCGGGTCCTGTCTTGAACGTGATCTGCGATTGGTACAGAGCCTAGCTGCGCCGAGAGCAGATGGCTTCGTATGTGCTGTGTTCTCGCGGCTTAGTCTTTGTTAAAGGGAGAGGCAGCACGAAGAACAATTTCCCGCTGCTGCTGCCGCTCTTTCTCACGCCAGCGTTTTGAAAGCCAGTGTTTCTGGTCATTGAGTGAGATGCGTTTGGGTTTACCTGTTCACGCGTGACACCATGCCTTATTTATGCCTTATCCTGACACCATGCCTTATCCCTACTTCGCGTAGCTGTAAAAAAAATTGTCATTGCGAATCAGTGCTTCGCCTTTCGGGTGGAACTGCCACATTTTTTTCCTTATCGAGATATCGCTGTAGCTCTAAGTCATGCGGTAGCTTTGTCCCGGCTCAGCATGGTGTAGGCTCTCTTCTGAGCAGATACCTTTCTTGAAATGGCGTGGGAATGAGATGGGCCGGCTTAGATTTTACAATTTGGCACGTGTAGGGGTGTTTTTGCCGTGAAATCTGAAGTTTTTCTTTATAACTTTATGCATCAAGCGTAGGACGCTGAGGAAGCCGGCAAGCTGGATTGTCAATGCGTGGGAGTATAACCCACCTGCCGTCATCATGTGCACGTTTAGGAAGTGCCGTGCTTCCAGCGCGCTGGACGGTATATAAGACAACGCAGTGAAGCGAGAGGAGGGCAATAAAGAATGTGGCGATATTGGCATGGATGACGATGATACGTCACAGGTTGCATGCGAAGAGCTGCAGCAGATTGGACGATAGTGTCTCGTGTTCGAAATCAACATCGTGGGAGACTTCAAAATATTAGTTCTTTTTAGAGCGCAGTACTTAGGTGCTCGTTGCTGCGGCGAGTGGCAGCGCTCCCGACGTAACCGACCGAACGAGCAGAGCGAAAATTGAGAACGAACGCGGCACGTAGCGTGGGTTGAAAAAATTACAGGATATCTTAAGATCTCTCTTAAGAGGGGAACGGCGAAAGCTTGCTCTTCCTCCTCTTGTCATTCGCCTCTTTCTCTTTGCCTCTTCTCTTTATCTTCTTTCTTTTAGCCATTACTGCTCACTACTAAGCATTTTTGGCCATTTGTAATCAATTGTGGTCATTACAAGCCGTCATTAGAAATGTTGGTGATATCATAGTCATTAGTAGCGATTAGAAGCCATTTCAGGCATTATTGGTCATTGCTGGTGATTACTAAGCATATTTAGTTATTTCTAATGAATTTTAGTCGTTACATGTGCCCATTAGAGATATTGGTTGTTTTATTGTCATTAGTAGTCATTACAAGTAATTTCAGTCATTATGAGCCATTCCTGCTCACTACTAAGCATTTTTAGTTATTTGTATTCAATTGTGGTAATTACAAGTCGTTCTTAGACATGGTCGGCATATCATACTCATCAGTAGTCATTACAAGTCATTTCACTCATTATTTGTCATTCCGTCTCACCACTAAAAATTTTTAGTCATTTGTGATCAATTTAGTCGTTAAGATTCATCGATAGACATATTGGTGATTTCGTAGTTATTAGCAGTCTTTATATGCCATTTGAGTCATTATTAGTCTATACTGGTCATTATTAAGCATTTTAGTCGCTTCTAATCAATTGTAGTCTACTATCTACTACTATTTTACTATCCATACTTTGTACAGCTACCTACTCATTTTCTATCACAACTGGTGCTTCGGCTTTCCGGTGGAACTGTGATTTTTCTCATGCCACATTACTGCATACTGCTGCCTATTCCAGCTGCATTTACATGGTCCATTCTGAATTATGAAGCACAATGGCCGCCTTTAGGGGGAGATATGCAAGCTCTACTACAGCCTGCTAGTTCTAGCTATATCGTATACGTAATTCTATGAATTCATGGTGCTGGGCAGGCCATGTAATGCAAACAGAAGATGACTGCAGGTTTAGTACAGAAACAGACCGGTTACTATGGGGGGGGGGGGGGGGATGAGATCGATGATAGCGGAGGCTTGGGCAATATGAGAGAACTAAAACTGTAAGCTGACGCAGTACAAACGAAATTTGGGTCATTTGTAGAGGCGTTTCGACCTGCAGTCTACTGACATGCGTACTTTTCATCTTTTTTTTCGCCTACCGCTGATGAATGACTAGCAGTTGGTTCAAAGTCATCGCTCAGCGCAAGACGTGCTTTGATGCATGCGAATTTTCTCGAATGGCATGGCCGATTTTATAGCGAATGAATAGCGCCTGTAATCAGACTGCGTGCTCATCTCAAATAGTGGTAGACAGGTGTACACTCTAGCACATACTACGTAATCCCCAGTGATTACTTGGAAAGTCCAATAAGTCAAAATCGCTCACGCGCTTTACCCGTTCATCTTATTTCGACCACCGACAACTGCTAGCTGCTATCATTGGGTTTTCAGTGTCACTTGTTTCTCTTGTTTGTGACTGACAGTTTTGCTGCTCTCGCGTTCTTCAGTGTGACTAGATCGTGACATCTGGTGCAGGTGCTTTATTTTGTACGGGACACACCCTAGAAACTGTCACGAAAGCCCAATTCATGAAGAAAGCATCAGGGTCACCACGAACCAGCAATTTAGCCGCCAGCTTTAAGAATTGCTGCCGGAATAGCAAATATTTTCTAACGGCAGAAAGAAGAATATAGCTAAGTGTTGAACCACATGAGCCACAGTGCGCCTATGCTCATAGTACTGACGCAACTGAGGGAACCACGTACCTTCTGCGGAGCTTTCTCGTACTGCTCCTAGACATGGCTCGAGACCTTTGAAAGAGTCTCAACTTCCACCAAATGGAACTATGAGGACAAGTTGCACCGTGTTTGCTTTTCTCTGGGAGACGCCGAGAGTACTTGGCTTTTAAATCCAAAATTCTTCTTAACGACATGGGCGCTGCATCGCATCACGTTGCTGAAGACCTTTGCGAACACAATTCAAAGGTACACGACCGAAACTTTTCTTAACATGCAAGCGAAAGTTCAAAATGAGAACGTCACGATATTCACGGAGAAAATTACCCTACTGCTTTGCCACGCCGACACCGACATGGCACACAATAAGAAAGCCACTTTTTTGATGAACTGTAGGAAGAAACAACTTCTAGCTGGAATATAGGTACCACCGAAGGCCATCAAAGCACTTCTTTCTGAAGTCATGAACATCGAGAAGATGCTACAGATGTGGAACGTGCAATTCAGTCACTTTACCCTAACGACAATCTACGCCAAAGCTCAAGCACATGGCATCGGCTATCTTGGCGAGACCATGATGTGGCTTCAATTTCTGACATCATGCGGAAAGAGATCCAGCAGTCTTTGGGAGTTCAGGACATACAGCCAGAATCACCGCAGCCCAAGTGGGAATTGATTACTTATGCTGCCGTCACCCGCCTCCGGGCAAGTGCCAGGGCGCGTAACGCCGCATCTCCGGCGCCGGCTGCCACCTCCAGCCCATTCGCCTGCTGGGCCACTCAACGCTTCAAGGATAAGAAACATTTGGCGTTCCCCCTATCACCACCCGTTACATTATTATTGTGCAGAAGCCGGACACGTGTACTGTCGATTCCCGTGCCGCAAGATGGAAGTGCGAGGCTTTCGGGACACTCGTAACACCGCCGAATGCCTGGTTGCAACACAGTGGAAACCCCGACAAACTTTTCGATCGCCGTCACCAAGCCACTGCCTCTTGCCGCAGCACAAACCGTACACTAAACGAACCCGTGGTTGGTTCGTTAGTCCTTAATTATACGGAAAACTAAAACGACAACCATTCCTTTCAGTGAAGATGGAATGGCTGCGAAAGCTGACGACAGTCAAAGCTCTCCAACGAAACGCAAAGTGCTTTCGCTGCGATTCTATCTTCACAGAGTAGAATGGTTGTCATTATTTGCGTTCCGAGTGTGGGGCCGTGGCTCGTTCGGAGGTGCCCGGGCTCACGATTGTCGTTTTCGTTCAGCATCGCGGGACATTCCTTGTCCGTTGACGTTTCGCGCCGGCGCCATTTACATTCTCGTTGCTGCTCCCTCCGGGGCTCCTCGTACGCATGTTGTTCCTTGGGTGTAGGAACTATACGTGTCCGCCCCATCTATAACGGTGCTGTTTTTAGCGCCGGCACCTCTCCTGCTTATATACTGCGATAACCTTGACGTCACGCTATCGTACACGGCGAGCGTTCGAATCTGTTACGCATTTTGACATCTGCGCCGCCGCAGTGCACCCGCGTGGTTTTCTTAGAAATCACTAAGTCCGTTTCTGTTGCCGGACAGCGAAAAAACTAATGTACAGCTTTCGCTGGAGAGGCAGCAACCGATGGAGGTACAATAGCTGTTCATAGAAATGTCGAACATCCTCCGCTGCCGACGAATACACTGCAATAACTATCTGGATGACGTATCAACGAGGCGCTATCACCGAGAGGAAGCCTCTACGCTAAAGATGCGCGGCATAGTGAATATTTGACAACGCGACGTAACCTGAGCGGGATGAGGCAACGCAGCAGTGACCCGATACCATGAGCTAACTGCAATGCAAGACTGATAACTTCCGACCTCGGCGTGCTCCTTGACATCGACACAGTCACTGCTGTGATCGACACAGGATCCGACTACTTCGCGATCAGTGGATCCTTGGCCATGATGTGGAAGAAAGCTAAAGCTACATGGAATGGTTCTCAAGTCCGGTCCTCCCGTGGTGCAGATTTCTTATAACACCTAGTAGAATTTGCATGGCGAGACTGACTTTTCATGGCAGGACTTGCGACCTTCATTATCCAGCAAAAATGCTTGTGGTACATAATTCTCTGCATCATGAGCCAACACGGCGCAGTCATAAATTTGAAATCGAAATCCATAATGCTGTCTACAGGCCAAGCGATAAGCGTACATTGGCACTCAGGAACCATGCATTTAATCCACTCGACGATCAAATGAGTATCTCGCCTCGCACCAGCATCATGGTCCCCATCGGCGAAGAAGTAGCCGGAGACATGCAAGCCATCGTCCACAGCTACCAACACCCGCTAGTCATCAATGAAATCGACATCGCATGGCGAATCGTTTGCACGGGGGAAAAGCACAGGTATTTGTGACAAACTTCAGCCATGCATATAAACACCTCAATAATGAAACGCAGCTGGGATACATGGCGGAAGTTTATGCAGTCATCAATGCATTTGTGCTCTCTGATTCTACACGAGCTATTTAGAGAGTTCAAGTTTCGGAACCAGCTTTCGATGTTAGTCCGCGCTCCTCCAGACACAAGCAGTAAAAGCTGAAAATTCTCGTACAACAACACAAGGACTGCTTTTCGTCGTCATCGAAGATTCAGCAAACAGCAATATATAAGCATTGGTTTTTGTAATAAACGAAGAATGTGCTCAACCACTCCGTCACAGCCGTTGGACCTCTGAGGAACGCTTTCATTGTCGAACTGAAATTTACCCCTAAAACTGTCATTTCGAAAATTCAAGCTAAATGACTCAAGTATTTCGAACTTCAGGCGTTTCTGGATCTTAGATATTTGCAAATTTTTCTTGCAGGAAACGGTGTATTATGCTCTTGAAGTGACATAATGCAGGGGACATGCTCAGCTTTGTAGTGGCAACACATGGGGAGATTGCTTTATGTGGTAGACTACAAAGGTGCTGCTGTATCATTTCCTCAAAGATGCAGTGTAAGGACGCCCCTCGACATTTGTTTCTTTAGACGTGGGGACAGTAAATACAGAGTTAATGAAATGGAATGCAGAAGCCTATAAAGCTACAAATATTGCGGGTAACATTCCAGCCAGAGGGTACAGTTAGTTTCCCACAATTCATATTCTCTTTTTAACTGGTGTCATATATGTGGGTTCTAAGGAAGCGCGGACGTAGAAATGTGCTACCATATGGACAAAACATCTCTACCAAGCACATAAAAGAGTTAGTAGAGCACTTACTTATGGCAACATATGTTGCCTGCTGAGAAAAGACCGATCACCATTACTGTGTATTTCTTACTGTTTTAAAATACAAAGGGAACAATCGAGGGAACACTATATATTACTTCTTGAAGGTAAAAAAATCACGTTATACATTACAATCGAGATCAATGGATTTTTCGTTTCTTTTTAAAATCTGGTTCGTTAGGATGCAGCGAATGTGGTAACTTACAAATGCACCACAAATGACACGTAAGAAAAAACAGGCACAAGCCGATGGATGAGCAGCAGATTTGACAGAATACGGGTTGAATGGTGTCAACTACATTGCAAACATTTACACACCATGATCACGTTATATCCTCCTCTACCTGAGAAGTCCAGTAAAAAGAAAGCTATACAGTAAAAGCGCGTTAATTCGAACCGCAAGGGGAAGCCGCTTCAGTTCGAATTAACGAAAGTTCGAACTAACGAAAGTGAAGGAGAGCAAAAGTACACTGCGATTTGGAAGCAGTAGGGCATGTCAGAAGTTTGGCGTGCCAAAATGTGATGGCGTGTGCCGCGGGCACAAGCCATCTTCAAGTCGAAGCTGTGGGTCCGACTGTGCCACACCACCGATGTCCACCGAAACGAACGTTAGCCGAGGCTTAACACCATCACCATGAATCGCGAGGGCCGATACCTCCTAAGCTGCAAACAGAGGTGCACAACCGATGAAGACTGCCGAGACAAAGACGCTGAACATGTGAAGGTGGCGAAGGCCCTGATTCGTTGGTTCTTGATTGCAAGCGCAGCTGCGACGTACTTGGTTCGCTGTGTTTTGGTGCTTGCCGTGCCATCTCCGCACAACATTAGCAGCTGTACAAGATTTGCAAAGCCTCCGAGATTCGCAACGGGCAGGAAGTCTCGGAGGTTACGTAGAACGGAGAGGCGGCCGCCGCCGCTGCCTTCTGGCTGACCCCGCGTCGGTTAGATTTTTTTTCCGATTTTGCCTTCTCTCGCCGTTCTCTCCGTTTCGGAGGCAATACAGCCTTGTGCGTAGGCAGTAGGCGCGTTTCTCTGGCCGTGTGCCAGGCGAGCGTAGTTCGAATTATGCGTGAGGGAACATTCTCGCGTTCGAATTAACGGACTTTTTTATACATAGACTTCTGTGGAGCTTGGCCGGACCAAACCGTACAGTTCGAATTATCCATAAATTCGAATTATTGAAGTTCGAATTAACGAGCTTTCACTGTATAAGGTTATCCACTTGCCTACTATATTGCACCATGCATTAACTACTGTAATATTGTATCCATTAGAATAAATAGCTTGTCTAAGTTTTTGAATAGGATATCTTACGTTGCATCATACCGATGCTACTCATAGCCGCATTTTCAAAAGGAACGGAGTTTAAACACCTCATTTATATGAGCCAGCGCACATTGGCGGACTTTCACATTGATCACTTTATCATGAGTCATGTATAAACAGCTGGCTGACTTTATGGTCCCTTGGCTAATAGGAAACGGCTAATGGTAAAAATGCGTTTTCACTGAGCTCCTCCACCGGAAAGCCCCACTGCTGCTGGAAATTGAAAGCGTGACCAGCTTCCTGTCTCCACAGCAGAACATCAAGCAGGTGAGCTACCGTGATAGTCACGAACAAAGTGTTTCTGAGAGAAAGAGACAAAGAAAGCATGCAGGTTAAGCAGAAAGGAAGCTCCGGTTTCTATCTGCACGCTGGAAATGTGCAGGAGCTTTCTATTATGATTTCTATGATAATAGAACATAGAATTGCAAACATGAGGTGCCATTCTGTGTAAGTAAATGCAACAACATAACTGCCTCGTCATAGCTATACTACTGGAATGCGAACCGAGAAAACGTTAATAATGTCTAAAGGGAAAATTTACTTCCCGGATCGTCACCGAGATATAGAGAACCTGTATTAGTGTTCGAAAGCTGCACTGTCCTCAACCAATTCAGAAATGCTTCTATGATTCTAAAGACTTCCCCGGGCCTTTCATTTAGTTCTTTTCCGAACATGACTACCGCTAGTTCTTATCAAATGCATGCCTCGAAACGAGAACCCACGCATTGTCTTGCGAGACACGTCGGCGGCGTCTTCTGTAACATGAACTAGAAATTGTTCCACTTCTCACCTACAATTTGCACGACCCGAGGGCGGAAAATCGAAAACAGAAGGCATAAAAAAAGGCTAATGTGGTATGAACAGCCATTCCGGGACACTTTATCGCTGTGGGCCAGCTGCCGCTGACCAGCCTCTTAAACGCAGTGGCCGACATATGTGAAAAGAAAGAAGACCAACGTTTCCCGCGGGTGAGAAACTGGGACGTTTTTTTCCCTCCTACGAGCGGTTTCAGAGTTGTTGCTTTCTTATTTTTTGCGTAGTGTTAGGCTTAGGCTGGCAACTTGAGAACGTGATGTAAGCGACATCTCTGTGGCGGGATAGTCAGTCTCACGATTCTGCTTTCTGATGCAATGTTATGAAAACGGTCAGATTGCTTCGGCAAAAAAGCTCTACATGTTCTAACGCGGTCTTTTTTGCAATCGCGCGACTAGTATGATTGTTTTCACAAAACTTTTGCGAGTCTTTGTTGAACTTTACGATATGAAATTGATGAGTTGTTGGATAAGTGCCGTCCCCTAATTCACTTGGAGCTAGCAGCGACGAAAACCAAACTACACATGATGTAACACCATAGCGGCGTCGAGAATACAGAGCAAAAAACGCAACAGTTGTTGTGTGAAAAACAATATTTTTAAGGCCACTAGATTCTCAATTTATAAATATTCGTGTCAGGTACGCATTGCTTTGTGGTACTACTTGCAGATTTTATTTCTTGTATAATGAACTGGCCTTCTCCGATTCATCTTGGGGTTTCGAAATCTCAGGCGATCAAACATTGCGTGACTGATGTTTCATCAAAAGGGAGCGGCTAAATAATTCTAAACAGAGTAGTTTGTGGAAACTAAGTGCAGAAGTAGGATTTCAATGGATGGATCGAAATTGTGCTCTACAGATAGTGTTAGAGGCCGAGGTGCAGTGACCTGCCTGTGGAACACTATGCTGTGTGGAAAGCATGTAACGCAAGCTAATAAAATCATATTGGGGCATTTGACGTGACGAAACAACGACTTGACTGAGGTGCGCCATCTGAAGACTCTTCAGTATTTTGAACCACTTTGGGATCTTCAACCTTCACACAATGCAGGGCAGACGGCCGTTCTCGCATTTCGCTCCCATCGAAATGCGACCTCCGCAACCAGGATTGGATTCCACGTCCTCAGGCTTAGATCGAGTGCCATGCAAAAGCCACTACGCTACCACAGCGGGTGACGCAAGCTACTAGATGACATAGGTCTATGAAGAAACGCTTTACCTGCTTCGTGTTTGCATTCGCGGTCATGGTATCAGGGCAATACTTAGGTATTACTGGGAACCGAAGCACATACCTGTCAGTGCTGGGGACAACTGCACTCAGACTGATCGCAAGTAATGGCGAAAGGACTGAACCCTCGCGACGGAAAGCATGTTTATTACAAAATTCTGCTTCTTTCAGATGCCTCTCTTCATGCATCTCCGCATCTGTAGGAGACGCATCTCCTACAGCCTGCTGTGAACGACTTTGCTTGGTGCTGCCTCAGGCACTAGGTGGTGGCTAGGTACAGACAGCAGGGCCCTAGTTGGCCGTCCCACGAGTCTGCACAAGGGACTTTAGATGATCATGTTTCGGGTGTTGCGCTGTTCGAGCAGCGCCATATGAAAGTCCACTCAGTTACGTGAGCATTTCTTTATAAAGCTGTCTGGCCTCTTCTAAAGCTCTTTTCGTCATACCATTCAACCATGGACGAAGCGGACTTGACTTAAAATGGGTTATGCCTAGCTGCTGCAGGAAGTCTTTGAATAGCCCGCTGCCAAATGGTGGGCAGTTATCACTGCAGAGCTTAAACGCTAAGCCGTGTGTAGAGAAATGTTCTGTGCACCATTACGTCAGAGCGCTAGCAGCGTTCTGACGGAGCTCCCGGATTTGCAAAAAGAAACAAGAAAAGTCTACAATTACGGCAAATTTACCGCCCTCTTGGGAAAGCAGGTCCATGCCAACAAATTTCCAGGGTACCTTTGGGATATCGTGGCTACGAAGAGGAGTTGTTGCGTTACGTGGCTGATATCTATGGCAGTCAGCTCTTTTTTGCAAAACTGCTCTATCTCGCGTGAAATTTTGGGCCAGTACATCCCGTCTCTTGCACGCGCCTTCAGCTTTTCTGCTTCCGGGTGCGCAGTAGGAAGAAGCTTCATAATTTCTTACTTCTTTGAAGCTAGTATAATTACCTTATTGCTGCGAAAAACAAGACTGTCTTTCGTATGCAGCTCTTCTTTGTAGAACCAGTGCAGACGGAAACATAAGGTGCCTCACTTATTTCTGGCCAGCTCGTTATGGCGTAAGCTCGAAGATCGTCAAAAGCAGGATCTTCATTGGGTGCCGCAAGAAGATCCCTCAAGCGCTGTGGCAAAGCTGAAATGTAAACAAGCTCATTCATTTGAAATTGCTCAGTTTCTTCTTTCATGAGCTGCTTGCTTGGGAACCTAGATAAGGCGTCAGCCAAGAGCTCTTTTCCTGGCTTGTAAATCAACTTAATGGTATATCGCTGCAAAGTCAACGCATGTGGTACAGGCGAAGTAGACACTGATATAGTGATTTGTTTAATATCGGCACCAAAGGGCGGTGATCATTCTCGGCAGTTCCACTTTCCTGGCCGAACGGATAATCGTGAAACTTGGTGTAACCATGTACAATTGTCAGTGTTTATTTCTCAACTTCGGCGAAGCGTTGCTGTGCCACTGTTAGGGAGCGTGACGAAAAAGCGACAGGGTGGCCGTCTTGAATAATCCCTACACTACTGCCATTTGGCTCACTTTGACCGAAAGGCTGACCCGCTAATTTTTATAGAAGAAGGAAACCATTGGTGCGTTCACTAAGCTCTAGCGCAACATTTCATAACTTCGCTGCTGAGCCTCAGTGGAAACCCATGCAATGTCCTTGAGCAGCAAAGTTCTCGTGGGGCAGTCACCACGGACATGTCAGGAATGACACGTTGCACACAATTCATGATGCTAGAGAGACTTTCATGCCTAGTTCTGCACTGCTCTTTGCCTCTTTGATTTTCAGTATGTGATTCACTCGACCTGGCTCCAGGCTGAAGCCTTCGGTGCTAAGGATGTGGCAGAGGTAGTGCACTCCGGGCTAAAAAAAGGTGCATTTTTTAAGGTTAATAATGAAGTTGCTTTCCAGACAGCATAGCAACACAATTGACAATTGATGGCTGTGCGCCTCCTTTGTACGGCCCCAAAGTTACTGGTCCCACACAACCAAACAAAGAAATTGGCCCCGCACAAGTCTTGGCGGAAGTATCTAACTTGCGCTTGGTGGAATCGCCTTCAATGTAGACCCTCGCGCTACAGTTATCGGTGGTTATCGCACAGACAGTCAATGTTTGCAAGAAAAAAAATCGTTGTCTCCGGCTCGTAACTCGAGCATTTGTCGGTTGCTCCTGCGTGGAAATTTGGACGCGTGCTCGAGCGAACTCCGCACTTCCGGCATGTTTTTCCTTTTGCTGGGAACCTCTCACTGCGGCGCATATGACCTCCACGTGTGTAGCAAACGTTGTTTCTTGTTGCTACCGCATTTACTATGGTGCCTTCACTGGCGCCCGCAGTTTCACTATCTCAAGGAAATGCTGTTTGCCTTGTTGTTGCGCGCAGCAAATGTAGACCGTCTTTTGGAACGTTTGAATTTCCACAGTCTTTCCTGCAGATTCTTATCCTGAGTGCCCAAAATGTTCCGGCTGCGCAGCATGCGAATTTCAGGCTTCCCAAATGCGCAGTTGTTCACTAACACACGCAGCTCTACCAGCTACTCATTAGGCGTCTCGCCTTCCTTTTGGTTCCTTGAACCGAAACGAAATTAGTTAACGTCGTTGCGCGCTTGTAATGCACTTCGAATTTCTTAATCAAAACTTCAACGTCATTTCTGTCCTCCGCTCCCTAGAACTTGAAGGCATTGTACGACTTCCGGGCCTCTTCGCCTACGGTAACAAGCAACGTGGCTGCTGGAACCTCATTTCGCTGCTTGTTCAATTGCGTAGCAGTGGAAAACAGTAGAAACTCACTTTTTTTACAACGCCATCGACATATCGGCCGAATTTCGCTGTCACCATGTAGCTAGGCCAGCAGCTCGGCGAACAATGAGTCTATCGCGGTTGAGCAAGTTACATGTAAAGAGAAGGAAGGTTACGTAACACATCATGTGATTACAGGTGCTTTGCCACGACAGCAGATTTAGCAATGATACAGTTATAAGGCATGTAGTAGTGAGAGACTCCTGATCACTTTCGACCACCTGCGGTTCTTTAACCAGCTAAATACATTAGAGGTTCTACATTTCGCTCCACCTAAATGTGGGGCAAAACTCGTGATTTCGAGTTCACCAGCCCAGCTTCTCAGCTTGAGAAGGTGGTAACATGGTGCCATGTTCATTTTCTGATGACTCTTCATAATTGTTCAGTCAAAAATCCTGCTTCTTCCATAAAAATTAAACCATGGGTATGAATCATGTGCGCAATTTTATTATTGTCTGCGCGCATGCGAGCCAATAAAATTTATCTTTTTACATTGCTGGCGGCAACGCCCCACGCCAAAGCGTCGTCAAACGAGGTTGTACCTTAGAAATACTGAGCACATTGCAAACAAAGTAAAAACACGTTGATCGCGTGGGGGCTCAGTTTACCGAGAAGCTCCAGTCTACTGCTTTTTGTTGGCCACCACTCGACAGGACTGGCAAAAAACAAATCGCGTCTACACACACGGTGCCTGAAGAGAATAAGTAAAATTGTGGTCGTACCTTTGCCATAGCCTCGTATATGCCAAGCTTTTGCTGTTTGATGTACAGAACCTAACTATCTCGTTTCTCGATCAAGAATCTGCAAGTAGTGAAATAGGTCATGGCAAGAAGGAATTTTAACACAATGGAACAATACGGCTTGCATAAGCGCCATTCTGGATATCCTCAACGCTCACACTGTTTCCTATTACTTCTCAAAAGCCTTTTCGGGGAATTATTAGACTTTCACTTCAACTGGCAGCAAGCTGACCAAGGTGAGATGAGAATTTGAATAAAATCACTCACCTTGAAGTTCTTAAGGTATGTTTCTTGTATTTTGAGGTTGGATGCCTTACAGCCTCATAAAAGTAATGTCGTTCGCATACACTGTGGAAATCGATGTAGGTGATGCTTTCTGACTTCTTTGCGTTGTTTGGTACTTGGTAGTGGTGTTGGCAAATATTTAGATTCTTTCGCGTCTTGCGCATCACGAGAATGGTAGGTTGAGTTAATCGTTACATTGCGTGCACCACTTGTACTTGTCTTCACAAGCAGAAGGCGAAACGTGTTTGCTTTATGCATTTTGTGTCATTATTCATAGCCTGGCAAGATGGTTGGCACTGCCATTGCTTCAGACAGCGAATGGCGTCGGGGCAGAGGTTTTAACTTTAAATACATAATTTGGTTTTCACTGTTGAACATACAGTCTTCATAAGGAGTCACTCCGTAGTCGGGGACAGGGGATTAATTTTGACAACATGGGATTCTTTAACCTGCAGGTAAATAAGGAATGCGAACGCTTTGATGGAATTAGCATTCTCCTGGTACTTAGTGCGCTTTTCGGTTTCTATCTATCTATCTATCTATCTATCTATCTATCTATCTATCTATCTATCTATCTATCTATCTATCTATCTATCTATCTATCTATCTATCTATCTATCTATCTATCTATCTATCTATCTATCTATCTATCTATCTATCTATCTATCTATCTATCTATCTATCTATCTATCTATCTATCTATCTATCTATCTATCTATCTATCTATCTATCTATCTATCTATCTATCTATCTATCTATCTATCTATCTATCTATCTATCTACGACTCTAACCGTTTTCCCGCTAGCTTGGATGACTGGGTCGCCCTAATAGGTGTATCATTGGCATGCTATGTTGAGGAAACCGGATTCAAAACCAACCGGCGGGCCAATTAACCTGGGTCACTGGGTATGTGACACTGGCTATCTGACACTAGATAAGTGCCTTTATTCAATAAAACCGCCTCACACTAGCTGGCGTCACTCGCATTGCCGTAGGCTTGTGTCGCTCTTCACTCACCCTCTTTGATGCCAGTTTCTGCCACCGGCTGGGCGCCACTGAGTTTCTCGCCCCCTTCAATGACCTTCTTTGACGACAACAAGGGTAACTTTGTGCCACATCGCTTTTGCCGATGCTTCATGAGAAAGGAAATTATATGATACTTCTGCAGTGCTATGTAGAATTTAACCTAGGTCACACGTAATCAGACAATGTTGTCTGAATGTGTATTCGCATAATTGGCACATGCAGATTTCGCGGCGGCGCGTCTGAATGATGCATTGTGTACAGAGGACAGCGTGAGAGAGGAGCCTGGAAACATACACGTTTCACACATGATGCTTCACCACGGTGGCAATACAGTGTCGCTGTGCTGCTTCACTAACAGTCGCATTTAGGTGGGAATTCATCATGCGATCACTTAATTTTTCGTCCATTTCGCATCCAAGTGCAGCCACCGGGGACCAGAATGAACCCGCGACTTCGAGCAACGTGCACAGAAGCAAGGGGTACAGAACTTAAGATTTGCTGGACAGCCAGTTCCGTAATGCCGCCTTCAAGATGTGGTGCCACAATGTCGCTTTGTATCAGCCCGCCTTGCATCAATTGTCCCCTGAACAAATTTGCGTGGCGTTTATTTTTTTTTTAGAAACAGCGGTAACGCGTGTTACCGTGTTGTTCCCTCAATTTACATTTATCCACTTTGTCCGCTACTGCTCCGGTGTCTAAATAGCGTTCCTCTTATCGAAGCTATGCCGAATGTGAAATGCTTACTTACGTCGCCTCTTCCCTCTCCCACGCTCCTGCTATGTTTATAAAGCTCTGAACATATCCCCGATGCTTCATGCGAGACACCATCAGCGACAGTGGATTAGCCGAAGGAACAGGCAAAGAAAGCTTCGATTTTAAAGAAATGATCACTATGCACTATGATCACTAATGTGCCCGTGTCCCCTGTACTGGGGCACAATAAAGATCTGGGGCACAATAAAGTCCACCACTACGGCATGCCTCTTAATGAAATCGTGGTTTTGGCGCCTTAAAACCCCAGAAGTTCAATTCATTTTTATCTACACTCAATCACAATCTCCGCCACTACGGCAATGCCAGTATCCCAACTCAGCTTTTGTACGGGAAAGGGCATGTTTGAGCGTGGCGCCATTCCGCCGTCAAATTGTGCTTGATCGACCCTATTTACTCTAGTCCAAAAGAAAGGCTGCTCTATTCGATACTGAGTTGATAACCCTTGTCTGAGCCAAATTGCACGGAATGATGCCTATTTCTGACAATTTATTTAAGGTGGCTTAGTTTGATTCTCATGTTCTCAGTATTTCTCATCATCCTACCTGCAGTCTGTCTACTCTCAGACTACAATACTGCCTTACTACTATCCCCAGGCTCCAAGGCAACTACATAGAAATGCCAGTAGTGCCGGCCTTGGTTCAGTAATAGCGCCGTTCAAACCCGCCTATAAAGAATACGTGATTACCTACGCGAGTAGCGCACTAACAAAGGCCAAGTTCAAGTGTTACATCATTGAAGACGCGAGCCTAGCCATTGTGTGGGCTTTTGCGATGTTTCGAGCCTACATCTATGGCTTTCCTTTCACCACGGATCATCACGCTGTGTGCTTGCCGTCAAGAAAGGTACCTGCGAGTAAATGCGCAAACGTAGGTCAGCCAGACGTACAAAGGAATCACTCAAGGCAGAGAGGAATGGATTTATACACACACCGCAGGCATGAAACCAGACACATCAAGATAAATACAGATAGTACATTTATCAGATCTGCCGTTGTGGTCACTGAAATCAGTTCAAGATCTCTACCACTCACAGTTCCACTGGTGGTAGAGTCAAGCCGCAGCGATGGGGTAGCGTTGGCTAGTGCGTAGCTCAGCCGCAAGTCTCTATGACAGTGACGGAAGCCGGGGTCCAGCCTGGCCTCGGCTGGTGAGGAACGCCGATGAACGCCATAGTTCGGCCCATCTTGGCCACAGAAAAGCCGGAGCGCAGCTACACCTAGACAGGGCAGCGCGGCGATGGACGCCCCAACACAGCCTCTCTAGGAAGCGTCAGGAGCTTGGGCGGAGACCGGCCATGCCAGGATCTGCCAGGTAGCCTCCGAGGGTAGCGCTGAAAGCCGGGGCGAAGCCCGATTCAGCAGGGACAGGACTGGGGACATCGGCACGTGGCACCCGCTCGATCTGCAGTGCCCCGGCGAGAGCTTCTCCTGCTGTCCCGCTCCGATCAGCTTGTCGGCCCCATCGCTCGAGCCGATCTCGCGGGACCCGCGCCGCAAGCACGGCCACACTCGACCTGGTCAGCCCCGTACACCGACACCCTTGCACTTGGTTTTCCTTGCGCAAGAAAAGCTAACAAATGCTCAGAAACATGCTCAACTGAGCAAAACGTGGCTCGAAGAGCGCCGCAATGCGGGCGGCTGTGTCACAAATAACATAATCTAGAGAGAAAAACCACGGCAATAACAATATATCGACCTGTCACTGACGGATATTAAAATACACATTTCCTCGCGTCTTGTTCTTTATTACTGCTCAACGACGCGAACGTTGCTGCATGAGTGAGTGAGTAAAGACTTTATTTGAAAACAAGGTATTGACGGATAACTTTATTTTAGCATTCCTTGCACTGCAGTCAGGAACCATTTATCTTCGGGGAAGTCGATCTTCGACGAGTGGTACCTGAAACGTCAACGTTGCCATAGCAACCTCGCTCCAGAAGCTCTCGCTGCTGGTCTCGACTTTTAAAATTTAGGTGAAATTTTCCGGCCCGTATCTTTCTTGCAGCACATTCTGTTCACGAGACATGCTGATTTTTGAGCGTGGTGTGTAAGCTTCAGCGTTGCGCATACGTCCTTTGAGTGTCAGTCAGCAACAGCCACACTTAAGTAATAACAGCGCGGGTCTTTTGTCCTCTTCAACGTGCCACAGAAAAGCACAGCAGCGCATCTACTTCATTAAAACTATTACAGAAGTGTCTTAGGCGTCGCTATCACAAACATCGGCAACACTCACTACTGGTCGCTAGTAGCAATGCAAGTTCAAAACACGCGGCGATCTGCTCCGCACGGCTGATTGCAGGCATGAAGAGCGATAGCATAACAACATGGCTGCATTTCCGGATTGAAAAAATGCGACTTCAAGGCCCCTCTTATTTTGTTTCTTTTGTCCACGGTATAGCTGATGCACGGGTTATGGCGGCTATAAGCAACGGCTTAACACCTAGACGTTATTGATGATATGAACAATGTACCGGCAGCTTTTCCAGCACGTGAAATAATTTTTATTTATTTTATTTATTACAGTGCCAGTGGTTATAATTTCATAGCAAGAAAGAACTTATTAGGCAAACTGAACAGGGGTTCGGAAAACCATCAACCGCCCCCCATTAACACCAGTAACACTCTTCATCACCATCATAAGCCTATTTGATGTCCACTGCTGGACCAAGGCCGCTACCGGCAATCTCCAATTACCCCTGTTCTGCGCCAACCAATTCCAACAGGCGGCTGCGAATTTCCTAATTTGATGACCCCACCTGTTGTCGGGTACAACTTTAGGAAAAAGGGGCGCTCACTCCTCTAACGCGGATGCACACGACCCTTCACCAATGGGCGCACACTCAAGACTGACGTCACGAGCGGGACTACCAGTGACCGGTGAATTGGGACGATGGAAAGATGGCTGCCCATGCTTCAAACGGGTCCGAATCGCGTCAGTCGCGTGCGTCTGCCCCTCGTCAGAGTCAATTCCGCAACTGTTTGTGGTGGTCTATGACGCCGGAAATATGATTGCCAGCTTACGATGCAGCATTTGTACCGCGTGCGTTTATTCTCAACGGTTAATCCGGCGACAAAAGATAGCTGCGAGCATCGCGGACGCTACGGCACACGAACTGGCCAGACTGCAGGCTTGCAAAAAAAAGCTTATAATAAACGAAAGAAAAACTTAGGCCATTCTTGAATATAGGTTTGTGAAAACACAAAAGCACAGAAACATGTACCATGCTATTTAAAACTGAGCCTTCTTATTTAAAACGATCAATGAATCATTATTGTACAGTTCCTGCCTAGATCGTCTTCTCACCCAAGGTTAATAATCCCTTCGGTAAGTGCATTGCTTCTTCAAGTACTTGTTAAATAGCAACTAATTCATTTTGAGCTCGGGAAACGAATAGTAAATGGGCCGCGTACATATAAACCAGCGCAAAAGTCATGCAGAGCTGCTTTTTCTAATTTTGTCCCTTGTAAAGAAGCTAAAAAACAGACAATGCGCAGCATTGGTGAAGGCACGGGGTTATTTTCTCTCGCATTCCGGCATGTGATGTAGCATTGCGATCACGAGAGTTCTGCCAAACGAGTCATCAAAATGCAAAAGCCTTTATTTATGCCGAGAATTACGCGTTTTAGAAGAGAGGGTCTATTTAAGTAACGTAGGCAATCGGCTTTCGCGCTTCGGTCATCTGGGCGGGCCGCCCTTTTTTTCTAAGGTTGTACCAGGGGCAGCGCCAGGGAGGGGGACATGGGGGAGTGTCTGCTCCCCAAAACCTTCCACCTTCCCACCCTTTGCCCCCCTCCCAAAAAGCGCTAAGGTAGGTGGTATGAAAGAAAACGCCAATTTTGATGTCTTATAATTTGGAAGCCGATGTAAGAGAGCAGCGCCGCTCTGAAAGGACGGCCTTGTTTAAGCATAACAATTATTTACAGAAAATTTCCGATCACGAGCAATTTCCCTCGCGGTTGTGATAGAACAGGCGCTTGAAATACAGCGCGAACTACCGCAATGAGCTAAAAAATGGTTTCAACAGTTCTAAATAGATTTAAAAAGGCGCTACATTTCTTTGTTGTTGGGTCTGATAGCGTGAAGATCTAGTGTCTCAGGCCTCGAATGTAATAGCCTCGGCGGCAAAATCGCAAGTGGTGTCAAATGAGTTGAGAGGCGCTTCTAAGCCGCAGCTTTTCTCACAGAAAACCGTCGGGACAACGTAAGACAAATTCCGTAAGAAATTCCGTAATTCCCTTGCAGGACGCACCGACGTAACCATCCGCTCCACAACCTAACTCCCTGTCGGTAAAGACGCGCGCGCCGAATACTGACGCACTTGGGACTGTTGCGGCTCTAGGTGGCGCTTGGGTCAAGAATCCACCAAGCCCATCGATGATTACATCCGGTAGTAGGAATGAAGGAAATAATATGCAAATCCTATGCACCATGGCAATTGGTCTATGTGAAGCTTTCTGTGGTGTTTGCTTTGATTTACGATAATTAGCGGTAATGTTGACGTCGAAGGTTTCATTTCTCCAGTGTTCAGTCCAAAGCGAGAGTGCTGAGTTGGCGTTAAACGTCACGTTGCGTGCACCCCTGCTGCTTGCCTGCGTAGTACACCGAACACACAGGGGAATGTGCTTGTTTGAGGCATTCTTGTGTGCCTAATTTTATAACGTCTGAAAGGTTTGAACATTGTCATTGTTTCATATGGTACATGGCATCGTGTCAGAAGTATTAAATTTTAATGGAACTAGGGCGTTTTTTTTATTCCGCCCACGTCGAAATGCGGCTGCCGGGGTCGGGATCAAACCTACGACTTCGAGATGTGACATTGCCGCAAAGCTAGAGCTGCGGGCACAGTAGTGTTGATTTGACGTGCCGACGCTTCCGTGGTGTCGCCTAGACTCTGCGGTGTGCTTTAATTATTGCGGCCATTTTTCTGCAGGCCCTGGGTAAGTTGTCCGCTTGAAATATTTTCACGGTATTTACTTTTCAGAAATAGCAGGGACATATCGTATCGTAGCTTGTACTTAAATTTATCCCGTTTCCGCGCAACCGCTGTCGTGTCTATAGTAGTAGCGTTTCGTTGCATTTTCAAGTCATCTTCGCTCTATCCCCCCGCGCCTTTCTCGTTGAATGGAAACGGCGAGTGAAGAGTGTCAAGGCTGTTATTCACTCGTTTAGCGACTGCGTGTGTTCTACCCTCTCTCTGTTTCCTCCCACCACTACTCTCTATCATTCTATCTAGGTAGCCTCTGGACTTGCACGCTAGTAGAAAGGTCAGCGCTGCCGTTTCCGCAATGCTTTTGCGGGATGTCACGGATAATCACAACTATCAATATGCTAATGTGGCGGATGCCCAGGGAGCTCCAGAGGGTATCGTGCACATTCGAAGCAGTGCAAAGTCCAAGCGACTTTCGCGCGTCGCCTTTTCTGCCGCGCTACTGTGATGTATACATCCGCTCTGAATTTCACGCCATTCCGCCGAACTCCATCTCCGATGTATGAAATAGGCGACCGTGTAGCAACCTGGCCAATACAACGTCGGCACTGTTCTTCTATGGCCGTTGACTTGTGCCCGTTTCATCCATCAGTTCAGCTAGTAATTTGTTGCTCTTAGTCTATTGGACATTATATCGCTGAATATTTCATACAATACTGGAAGGAAGCTGATGGGCCTATATTATTTTAATTCTTTAAGTTTTGCCTTTTTGTGGATGAGTATAATGCTAGGCATTCTTTCAGTTCCCTGGGACACTTGATGACGTGAGACATTTCGCATAAAGGGCAGCAAGCTTTTCAAGCATGATCTCTCCTACATTTTTGATTAAATCGAGTGTTATTCCATCTTCTTCTGCCGTTTCTACCCGAAGGAAAAAAAAGGATTAATTATCAAACCGAACTGCAACAGATGCACTGGGATGCAGACATACATAGCTGCTCTACGCACAGATTCCACGGAAACTCCGTACGCACTCCGTAATCAAAAATCACGAAATTATTAGTCGCAAGAGATCGAAGGCGACGTGCAGTGCATATGACAGATGCGATACTTATTGACTTAAGTGGATGCAAAAATCTGTTAAAGTTAAGCAGTAAAAATGTTAATCCTTACCAGTGAGCCTGTGGTCCTTTGCGGCCCTTCTTGGCTATGATAATCCCGCACACAAAAGGTGCGAGTAGCCCCTGCTCATCCCTCCAATACCGAAGACATGTCCAGCAGCAGCTGGGGTAGAGACTCAATCCAAGAGGCCCTTGGGCAGGTTCGTCGCTGGCGTAACGTATACCTCCTCGCACGGGCGCGGAATTTAACGCCCGTGCGAGGGGTTCGCGAGGTGCTTTTATCGTCGCAAAGTGCTTTTATCGTTGCGGGGTGCTTTTGTCGTCGCGATAACAGTGTTTCTTTTAAAGGCACTGCTCCAGGAGGCTACACGTAACCTCAAAAGGAGGCCTCAGGAGAGCACCTGAATACATTATAAAGCAGGCGGCCCAGGGAGCCGATCTCATGCTCACCTGGCACGCACACGCTTCTGCGAGCCCCAATTCAAGGACCTGCCTAATTTTAGCATTGGTGCTGCCGTTGCCGCTTTGGTACTTCTGGAGGCGCCGTCAGTAGTACGAAATGATAACGCGCTGTTATAGCTAGTGTATAAAATCTACTAAAGAAATACAGTCAGGAGCAGGCACCGACATCTTACGCAGCGCTATCGCGTGCCTGCAAGGAAAATTAGGCAACGCCAATGAGGAATTTACTGGCTCATCTGGTGTACGCTAAAAGTGTAATCTTAAACATCCACAAGTGGTCCAAGTAAAGTTATCCGGAGCCAGTCATTATGACATCACTCATAACCTTAGTCGCATCGGGACGTTAAGAACGTTAAACACCAAAAACCAAATCATTACATGCGGGCGCATAGATTGAAGCTAAACGACTGCATTTGTAAGTGTAAGTGAGCCTTGCAAAAGCGTCGAGAATGTGCTAACTTCTGATGGAGCTGGGAAGAATTGCCTGACTAAAGTCGCTTTTTTGTCACACGCCTGCTGCAGGTACGAGCACTTTCATGGCAAAGCAAGACGCCTGTGAAACTGAGCGAACACATACGAAAAAAAAGTCGACCTAAATGCGCTAAAAACGGTGCACAGAATGGACACAAGCAATCACTTTTTTGAAGAGGCAGGCGTAAACTAGATTCAAATGAAGAGGTAATGAGCAATCGTGACACTTCACAAAGCCGTGCGTTTCTTTCGACCTCCTTGAAGTCGGTAGACCGAACCGATGCATACACGATTTTCTTCTTTGTGCGTTGCGCTCGCCGGATGATTAACAAAAAAAGCCTTTTGCACTCGCCTTGTCGGTTGCGGCACCCGAAGGCTCAGGAGCACGGCGTCACAACGAAGTTCTCGTCCCTACCACACTTCATTTGGTCGGCTAATGCACTCGATCAATCTGTTGTCGCGTACTTTAGTCGCACTGGGACGAAAATAGCGGTCACAGCGTGCTGGTACAGCGCTGAAAAGAAAAAAGAAACACAGAAAAGCACAACAACGGAGGCTGGGGCGACAGAATACAGCGATGAGGAAACGCCGGGAAGAGTGGGGTGGCGGAAAGATCTAAGAACTGCGCTACTTTTGAAATACTGAGGGGTTTTAGCGTGCTCAGTGCGTTCCTCCGTACTTTCCGCGGCGTTCGATTCTCTTCTGCAACTCCAGGCGCCTCCTGTTCCGGCACTCGCTTCGCTCGCGGTGACACACACCATCTCGCCAATCTCAAACACAGGGCATGTACGCCTGCAAGGAAAATCATCAGTGGTATATATTGAAACACAATGAATAAAAAATATTGAATGCAAGGTGTACATGAAAGGAGTGCACACATTGAAAAGATCACATATGAAAAGAACAGATTACATAAAATAAAGCGCAAGGTAAATACCAAAGAAAAACGGAGGAGAAAAGACAGTTGAAGTGTACTCGAAACTAACAAAAACAACGCAAAGCTCTGAATAACACAATTCCGATGAATGTGGTATGGTATGGTAAACCTTTGCTCTGGTTCATAATATACACCTAGAAACATTTGTTAGACCCAATGCACAGGCGTCGCTGTTAGATATAGAAACGCCATTCGAGACAACCGACGCGTATTCAAGTTTAGGAAGACAGATTGCTGTGTAAATCTTGCGGAACGATATAGGATAATTGAATTCCCTCGGCAGTATGAAAAAAGAGCCTAGAGAGCGCATACCGCGCATTGAAACGCGTGTAGTGTGAGTAGAAAAGTGAGAGGCTGTATCAAAAAGTATAAGATCATTCATCTCGCAGACCTTACACAAATCTACAGAATATACTGGTCTCAAATACGAAATCCTTGTTGTTTGGTATGGAAAGTCATGGCTGTCCTTAGAAGCATTCAAGGTGAGCTTATTATTTTTGCATCATTTAGAAAAAAGGAAAACAGGACAGACTGCAGAACGAGACGGTTAGCAACAGTATGGATTTACTTAACAATCTTGACGTCATTGGCATATGGGAGGAAATAAGGATTCTGAATTAATCTGGAAGCACTTCAGTAAACGTAGAATGCGTTATCGCCTGCTCGAGCACAGCGTAGGGGAACTTCATGCCGACGCGGAGTTTTTTTTTTTCGCTGCCCATTTCTCATTCCTAAGTAAAGCTTCATGTTTCCAAGCTGGTCGCAGTCAGCAATACACGACGGTTTCTGCAGGTAGTGCTGAGTTGTTTGATGAAAGGCTGAAAAACTTCCCTATCCTGCGGCCCTCATGGCATCCTCCCAGCAAATATAAAATGTTACGGCATAATATCATATCCAATATGGACTTCTGTACATAACTCTGTGAATACTTCCGTTTTCCCTCACATGGGACGAACTGTTGCTGTTTTTTTCTGTATTAACTATCTCTGTATAGCTGATGTCCCGAATTATAGCTCGGTTTCTCTTATCCATGTCATTTCTAAGATTCTTAAGGTTACTGTTCCCCACATAATGTATTGTCCTGTGAAGAGCACGTTGATTCTGAATAAGCATGGGTATCTCTCAGGTCGCATCACTCTCACAAATTTCGCAACTGCCGGCATGCAGTTCATGCCGGCACTTCACAGGGGGCAAGCTGACACCATTTACTGCGACTGCGGCAAAGCTTTTGAAGTCACTCAGCCACTCACTGCTTTTGGTCAACCTTAAGCATGTTGACTCGTGATTGGCCATTCTTTTGGGAAGTTATCTTCTTCATACAACATGTAGTGCTAACGAACGGAATATATGAACCGTCATCCCGCCATAGAGCTACTTGTACAGAGCCTGGAAAAAGCTGAATTCATCTCTCCACTTAGGCGCCGGACGTCCAGATTTTTGACAAGCGCGATCTTTATGCTTTAGGGCAGGTATTGGTTAAGATGACAACCAGAGGGAATATGTAAATCGTTTAGGTCTGTGCTTGGGATTGTATTTGTGCTTGCTACTCAAAACAGCCTCCGTAAATCCGTCTACTTATCATCAAGATTGGTTTAGGTGTAACCGGTGACCAATCAGAAGTAGACAAGAAATCGCGTAAACCAAGATAATCACCACGTTTGAAAGCAAATCAAGATGATTAGTTTCTGCCACTGGAGGAGCTATGCCTCAGGGCTGGCACAGAGGCGGGTGCCTTTATTGACGGATGAAAATTATGGCAAGGCGCAAAGGATATGTCACAACGAGAGAGATTTATAACTTCATCCTTCGACAGGCAAAGGTCTTAGACATTATCACGCCATTTGGCGATAATGTTATGCTGCTGAAGGGACCCTAAAACCAGAAATTGCCCGAACAGAATGCGTTTGTTTACTATCTAATGATCGTAATGAGAGTATCTAGCCGTCCTCTAGTCTTGGCAGCATGGGTTGCGGCAGCGAGCAAGCAACTAATTTCGTCCCGATACTTCGTACAGGTTGCTATTGATGCCTAGTGTTATCCTCGTTCTGCTGTACTCAAGCGGTGTCATCTGGAGCGACGTCATCAGCCTGTTCCCGTCCCAACTCACGCCATCTTTTATCTACACTCGTTTGATGTCAAGCGACATCTACCGGAGTGACCTCATCTACTGGACTGCCTAGAAAAGCAGGGATAGAGGGTGTCCGTGTGCCAACCCGTCACTTAACAGCAAGGACTGTGGCAACAAGCAAGTAAAAATTGCGTCCCGCTACTTCGTACTGGTTTGTCCCCTATAAACTTGTGCATTCCCTAATCCATCTTTGCCGCTGCCGTGTTGCCACAAGTGTCTTGGTGTTTTTTGAGGGCGCCATCGTGTGCTGAGCTAGCGAAGAAATAGCAACACTACTTGCCGAAGTGAAATCAATGGAAGAAATCTTAGCATGTTTATTATACTGTACGAATCCGTGAAAGTCCAGAATGATACTATCTTGAAGAAAAACGAGTTATTGAGGGACGATAATGCAAAGCCGGCTCAATGTCTCAGGTCTCTCGAGCAGTATTCTCGTCTGAGCAACGTAGAAATAAAAGGAATTCCCGTCACAGTAAGTGAAAACGGCCTGGCTGTGTTTCAAAGCACTGGTGAAAGCATCGGCTGTCCAGTCGTTCCCTCCGACATGGACATTGCTCATCATGTACCCGCAAAAAAAAAGAACACTGTCCCGCGTTTCTGTTCTATATTCAGGCGTGCGACATTCATTAGTAAGGCTAAAAAGGCTAAGCTCGCCACATCAGCCATTCGACTTTCGTGAAACATGGACCCCCCCGTTTTTGTGAATGATCCCTTCACGCGAGAAAACAAGTGACTTTTTGCGCAAGCTCTTAAATTGAAAAAAAAAAACTTAATAAAGGAGGGCGATTCCTCTCGACATAAAAGTGCGCAATTAAATCCGGTAAAACTGGGAATAGGCGCGTTTATCGCATCTCAGGGGTAAACGACTTGGCCATCATTGGATAATCAATGCGCCTGCGCTTCCTTTTCTTCGTTTTAAATCCTTACCATGATTAGACACAGGTTTTCTTGTGATCAGACTAAAATGTTACTAAAGACTAAGGATTGAAATCCGCTGGTTTCCTGCTCATCTGGGGGTAGTGGACGGAGCTCGGAGAAACCTCAATGAGGTGGCAAATGAAGCAGCACGAGGACTTTCTAGCCGTGCTCTTCACGACCGAGCAACTTACACTTCACCCGGGGAACACAGGGATCGATTATTAACATATAACGAAATCACGAAGCATTATAATTTAAGCAGAAGGGAGTACCCATTGCCACACGGTAAGCTTTGCAGAGCCCAAGCGGTCACATTACGTTTGCTACAGACTAGAACATACCCAAGTCCATATTTTATTAACAGAATCTATCGTGAGAGGGAAACTCAAATCAACTGTAATAAGTGCAATGGCATCATTACTGTTGACCACATGCTTTGGCAGTGCCCCGCGGTCTTCACAGACTGTGACAAGGAAGAAGAATGGTGGCGGCAAATGCTACACAACGAATCACTCTCTGACCAATTACGGGCAGTCCAGAAGGCCCGCGATGTGGCTGAAGGGCTCGGCCTGACAGTCCCAACGTGGGAGCGGCCTGCGTCAACCTATGGTTGACCTTCAGGACCAAATAAAGTTCTTCATACCATACCATACCATACTATTCACCTACATTTTCATTCACTAACTGAAATACTTACACTTCTGAAAGCATCACGATGACCTTTTGGCAATTCCTTCTATACTTAACTATAATTTTTTTTTACCATGACTCTAAGAAACATGGCCAAGACCAGGCGATAACTACATCAGTGAATATAGTTGTGGTGGGTTGAGCGAAGCAGTGGATCTGCCATTTTGAATGAATTCGTCAATTGCACACACTTGTCGTCATAATATATGGTTCTGAAATTTCTTGTGAGAGCATGTCTGCTTGGAGTTCTACAGGAATGTCCTGTCACTCAATAACTGAAATACAATCCCGGCATCCATTTATCTTTCTCCATCATCATCTCATTCGGTCTTTTGTTCACAGCTAGCAGAAATACTCAGTGTCTTAACAAATGAACACAAGAACAACATCATCCTTTGTGTTGAAATTAGCATAAACGTACCTAATCAATCATGCTCTGATTATATCAACTGCTTATTTAGCTACGGTTTCGCCCCCTAATCGATTTTCCAACAAGGTATGACACTTCTGGCTCTTGCGCTTTGATAGATCATATATTTTCTTCTTCCCCTTCTGATTATACCGCTGGAGTAATTGATTCAGAATCAGAATCAGAACAGTTTTATTTATGAAAAAAATGGGGATAATATCATTATAAGTATATACAGAAGGAGGTCCCGTAGCGAGAAATTGAAATGGTAGCTCCTGTGCATGATGACTAGAAATAATAATACAAACAACAATGGCAGCATGTAAAATTTACTCTCATATAGGTTTTAGGAGACAAGGCATAAATGAACAGAATAGCAGCAGATGAATGTATTAAGCAATAACAAGGCTTTGGATTACTCAACAAAAGGTGAAACTGTAAAAATAGCTTAAGAAGAAAAAAGAATTAAAAAATGAATGCGGGAGACAAATAGAGAAATAAAGTGAAAGTTAAAAATACAACACATTTTGCGCTCAAATGGGAAAGTCGGACTAAGCTACAAGAAAATACTGAAGTTCTGTACGAAATCCGTGAGCTTTCAACAATTTTAAAGGGAATGGTCATGTGTTCCACAGAGATAAAGCCGAAAAGTATGACTGCTTACCATAGTTGGTGTGAACGAAGGGTAAAATAACGCTCATATTTCCTGCAAATCTAGTATCATTTACATTAGTAAGGGATGTCTCTGGTATGATTGTTCCTGCAATCTCATTGTTTATTGCCCTAAAAATAAATATGGCTAGGGTATATTTAACAAGAGCAGTCCCATGCAAAATATTATCTATATGTAGCAGCTGTTTTGCGCTACTGCTACGAGGCGAAAATGTGATTAGTCGGATGTTTCAATTCTGAATGACTTGCAACGAAGTAAAGTGACTGTTATAAGTGTTTCCCCATGATTCATTGTAATAGTTAGTATGAGAATGAACACAAGCATAATAAAGCGACGTGAGAGTTGAAAATGAGAAATATGGTCGTGCCTTGATGAAATCATGTATTCCGTATGCCATTTTCCTTTTCACATTAGCTATGTGAAGGTGAAATATAAGATGACGATCAAATTCCACACCTAAATAGGTGCAATGATCAACTGCAGTGATTAGGTGATTGTTGATGGAAATATATTGAAGGAGCTCAGGCGATCGCTGATGTGAGGCAAAGGCGATAAAATTGGTCTTATTATGGGTAATCTGACCTTGTTAAGTTGACACCATGTAGAACGTTTCACGATATCTTAGATTAGCTCACGTGTTAGCGTTGATAAACAATTGTTAGAATTAAATATAGTAGTATCATCAGCGTACAGAATATAGTTCAATGATGAGAGGCAACTAGGCAGGTCATTATTATAAATTAGTAAAAGTAGAGGACCTAATATGGACCCTTGTGGTACACCAATGTTAGTAGTAGCTTCTTTAGATAGTACCCGGAAATGTTAACTTGTTTTCTATCTTGTAATTGCCGGTTAAAAGTAGAGGCGGACCAGTTATTCCAATGGCTTTAAGTTTAGAGCGAAGAATTGTGTGACTAATTGTGTCGAAGGCCTTGGATAGATCAACGAATATCGAGGCTGCAAATTGCAAGTTTACCTTCATCAATCGCTTTTTTGAAATAATCAGTAAGAGAAATAAGTGCTAGATTAGTTGGAAAGCCAGAACGAAAGCAAACTGATAAGGGGAAAGAATACTAAATTTATCTAAATATTTTGTTCGGCGCTTTTCGATAAGCTTTTCAGTAAGATTATTAAAGAATAGTAGAACGCAAATGGGTCTACAATTATGTGTAGGCGTGCGATCACCTTTTTTGAAAACGGAGATGACTCCACCGCGTTTGAGTTACATAAAAAAACGCCGGTTTTAGAAGTCAGGTTAAGGATAGCTGAGAGGACGTCAGCGATATGTTGCGCAACCATTTTGATAATGTGTCGTGTCTTATAGCGCAAGGGCCAAGTATGGCCAAAGAGCGCCATGACAAAGGTGATTTTAACGGTGTATTGTGAATGGTGTAGACAATGAATTAGATAATGAATTTCTCATGGTATATGTGACGTGGCTGTAAAAAGGCCTAAAATCGGTTGCTGTGGATAGCGTAAAATATATAGTTGCTAAAATAGTGACACTGACTAAGTAGCGCTGTGGGCTATGGTAATGGGGTTTCGTTAAAACCATGACGCAATAAAACATAACATTGACACTTTAGTTTCGAGAAAGCCTTTGAGTACAGGGGCTGTTATACATGCGCTAAAAATTCCTTGGCCAAATGATTTCCAGAGTGTCTGTTTCAGCTAAAAACTCTAAGAGTAGTTTCGGATTAAAAAGCGGTTCATTGCTAAGAAAACATTTTGGGTGAAGAGGAATATTTTCGCGATACGCAGAAATAAAATACCTTTTTCTCTGTGCTTCTATTGCAGGGCATTGAATAATGACGTGCAGGACTGTGAGATTTTGGCCGCACTTCCTAAAAGTCGGAGGATACCCCTCAGTCAAGAGGTAAGAGTAAGTTCCGTAAGTGTGCCCTATTCTTAATCGGCAAAGGAGCACTTCGTGATATCGTGATGTTATCTCCGATACCCAATATCCTAATTTGGGTTTTATCAAGTGCAGTTTATTTGATATCTGAGCATTCCACTGTTGCTGCCAGTGTATTTTCAGCTTGTGACGCAAGTCTGCTTTTAGATCTGTGGTTGGGATGGGTGTGTTTATGTCCGTGTCACTAAAAGCTACTGAAGTAGCTTTCTCGTCAGCAGCTTCGCTACCTTTTATACCACAGTGGCCAGGTACCCAGCATAGGATGATCGTTTGTCTAGCACTATAAGCTGAGCAAAGCAATGTATACAGTTCATTAAAGGCAGTGTTTTTATGTATACGTACATTCATTGGGGCTCGGGCTACACTCAATGAGTCTGTGAACACAATAGTCCTAGTCAGATTTATTTGCTTGATGTGCTCTACTGCATAGAGTATTGCATATCCTTCCGCTGTAAAAATACATGCATGTGGGTTCCATGTACCGGATATTAAAAATGCTGCTCCTAGTGCTGTGTAAGCAACACCAGAAGGGGACTTAGAGGTATTCGTGTAAAATTCAGTACAAGAATACTTCTGAAGCTCAAGAAAATGTGAGCACATGTGTGCCTCAGGTGTTCGTTTTGATATTTCTGCAAACGACACGTCACATTCGATAGTCTTCCACTCCCAGGGTGGTGGAAGGCCCGTAGTTGCCACTATGACATTCTCTACAATCGACGCGCCCGTTTCTTCGGACAATGCTTCCAACTGAAGGGACAGAGGAGGTCTAGTGCCTGGGCGGTTACGGAAAAGCCTAGCCTTAGACAGGTCGTGCATAGCTGAATGACTTGGATGATGGAAATCTGATTTCACTTTGAGGGCGTAAGGAAGACTTAAATATGTTCTTTGAAGATGTAGGGACCATTCGTTAGATTCAGCATACAGGCTTTCTATGGGGCTAGTCCTGAACGCACCAGTAGCGAGACGGATGCCCAAGTGGTGGACGGCATCGAGTATCTTCAAAGCACTAGGCGGGGCAGAGTTATACACAATGGCTCCGTAGTCAAGGCGTGACCATTTAAGACTTTTGTGCAAGCTCAAGAGGCATCTTCTATCACTTCCCCAAGATGTGTGGGACAAGAGGTTCAGTAGATTCAGTGTCCTCAAGCACTTCAGTTTCAAATATTTTAAGTGTGGGATGAAAGTTAGTTTGGAGTCTAAAATGAGGCCTAGAAATTTATGTTCATGACTAACAGATATCCGTTCTCCATTAAGGTCAATAACGGGCTCCGGTATTACGCCTCTCTTATTGGAGAAGAGAATGCATGTACTTATTTCATGGTTTAGTTTAAAGCCGTTCTCTTCTGCCCACTAAGACAACTTATTCAGGCCAAGCTGCACTTGTCGCTCGCAGATACTAAGACTACATGACTTGTAACCTATTTGGATATCATCCACTTACACGGAATAAAACATTGTACGTGGTATGATAGTATGGAGCGAATTCATTTTTACAAGAAATAAAGTACGGCTCAGCACTCCACCTTGTGGCACACCTGTTTCCTGAGTAAATAGACGAGACAGGACGTTACCAATCTGAACATGAAATGTGCGGTTGAACAGATAACTTTGAATCACCTTTAGCAAGTTGCCTCGGACGCCAATTCCAGCTAGATCATGAAGGATTCCGAAACGCCAAGTAGTATCATATGCTTTCTCCATGTCTAAAAATACTGATAAGAAAAACTGTTTGTGCACAAAGGCGTCCCGGACATTTGTCTCGACACGGACACGTTGATATGTTGTGGATATATGTTCCCTGAAGCCGCAGTGCGAGGGATCCAGTATCTTGTTACTTTCAAGAAAATGCACCAGGCGACGGTTAGTAATTCTCTCAAAAAACTTGCACAGACAGCTTGTTGGGCTATAGGCCTATAGCTGCTGGCCAAAGATGGGTCCTTGCTTTCTTTCAGAATAGGGATTATGAGTGCTTGCCTCCAGGATGACGGGGTGTAGCTGGCAGAGAATATGGCGTTAAAAAGAGAGAGGAGTGTTTTTTGTGCTTCGGGATGTAGGCGTTGAATCATCTCGTAAATTATTCCATCGGTTCCAGAAGCTGATTTTTTACAACTATGCCATGCAGCCTGAAATGCCGCCATATTAAAAGGACGGTTGTAGGATTCATTGCTCTTTCCTTTTAGGTCCAGAGGCAGTCTCTCAGCTTGTTGCTGGTATCTAAGGAATGCATCGGAGTAATGAAATGAGCTAGAAATGTTTTCAAAATGTGCCCCTAGAGAGTCAGCTTGGTCCTGAAGAGTATTTCCTTGCGTGTTTACTAATGGTCGAGGATGAGATGGCCGACCTTTGATTTTATTCACGCTATTCCAGGCTTTTATTTCGTCAGTATAAGAGTTAATGCTAGAAATATGTCTTTGCCAGCTTTCCCTTTGGGCACGGCGCCGCGTTCTTCTGCCCACAGACTTTATTTTCTTGAAAATGATCAAATTCTCCGCAGTTGGAGAGTCACGACGGCTGTTCCAAGCTTTATTTTGATTTCTACGCGCTTTTTTGCAGCCATCGTTCCACCATGGAACACGTCGCTTACAGGACGATCCATTCGTTACGGGGTACATATTGACGCCACATCAACTACGAACGCCGTGAAATATACCACTGCATCTTCGATAGAAGCATTACAGATATCATTCCAAGTCAAATGTGTCAGCTCCCTGTATCGTGTCCAGTCGGCACAATCGACTTTCCACCAGGAGACATGTGGAGAGCACTCATCACCTTTTGTTAGTTTTATGACAATATGGAAATGATCGCTCCCGTAGGGATACTTAATCACGTTCCACTCCAGATGCGGCAAGAGTAAACTCAATGCGATGCTTAAATCGATAGATGAAGATGTTTTGTTTGCGACACTGTAAAATGTAGGTTCTTTCCCATTAAGCAAGCAAGCATCTGTAGTGAGGAGGAAGTTTTCAACTAAGCGTCTTCTGGCATCATGACGGCGGCTTCACCAAAGGGTGTTGTGTGCATTAAAATCTCCAACGGCAATGTAGGCTTTGGGCAGTTCATAGATAAAGGTGTGAAATGCTGTTTTTGAAAGTTGGTAGTTCGGGGGGATGTATACAGAGGTAATTGTGATCAACTTATTAAAAAGTACCGCAGTGACTGCAACTGCCTCTTGGGGTGTTTAGGTAGTAGTTGCCGGCAAGCAGCACCCTTATCTACTAGTATTGCCACACCGCCAGACAAGGCGAGGGTGTCGTTGCGGTCTTTTCGATATACGGCATACTGCCGGAGAAAGTTCGTGCGTGAAGGATTAAGATGTGTTCCTTGCACACACAGCACCTTTGAGCTGTACTTATGTAAGAGTTCCTTAATGTCATCTAGGTTGTCGAGTAAATCCCTGACGTTCCATTGTATATTCTGCGTATCCGTAATGTATGTGTTTTGTGCTGTGTGTCTAAGAAATATAGATTAGATTATCTCACAAGACCTTTCCAGGCCCCATGAAACGAGATCTCTCTATCTTCCGGACGCGCTCGAGAGAGCTGTGCCGTTTCTTGGGCGTCTGAGACGCCGGATTTGTGCTCGTATTCATCACCTCGTCTGAGGCGGTGGATACTGCCCGCGCGGCGGGCACTCTCGCGGGAATGTTGGGCCGATCTGCATGAGCAGTGGCCGTGGGTCCAACAGGCCCGAGGGCCTGCTGTTCCGCCTTTGTGGGGGCCGGTACAGCGCTGGCTGTTCCAGCCGGGAGGGGGGGGATCTGATGGCGTGATTGCCGTCACACTCCATGTGACTTGAGCGGCCACCGCACAATGTAGCGCTGCCCCCCGGCGCGCCACATCGGTGTAGGATAGACTAGAATGATTGATGGAGCAGCGTTTGCGCGCCTCTTGGAAGGAAAGGTTCGTTTTTACTTTGATTTTGTTTATTTGTTTTTCTTTTTCCAGGATTGGCAAGAACTAGAGTATGCGGGGTGATCACCTTCACAGTTAGCGCAACGTGTGGTGGAAGTGCAAGTGTCGGACGAGGGCTCGTTTGATGCACATTTTGCACAAGTAGTGCGCCCTCGGCAGCTTTGCGAACCATGCCCGAACCGCTGACACTTGAAGCATGGGCGTAGGTTAGGAATGTATGGCCTTACCTGCAGTTTGCAGTATCCTGTTTCTATTGAGTCTGGTAAATTGCAAGTTCCAAAAGTGATGATTATATGCCTGGTTGGTATTTCTTTGTCATCTCGCCTTATTTTTATCCTCTGTACCTTGACGACGTTCTGTTCTTGCCATCCTTCTAGTAATTCACTTTCGGTAAGTTCGATAAGTTCATCTTTCGAGATGACAGCGCGCACTGTGTTCATCGACCTGTGTCATCCTACAGAAACGGAAATGTCCCCAAACGCTACATATGTTTTGAGAGTTTGTCATATTGTGGCTTGTCGCCAACTTCTAGTAGAAGATCGCCACTTCCCATTTTCGTTACATTATAACCTGGGCCTATTGCTTCAGTGATAGATTTAGCTACAAGAAATGGTGATATCATTCGGACTGTCTTCGTTTCGCGCTGACTGTGTACAACGTGGTATTTAGGAAAGCACACTTTTGGTTGCATGAAAGGTTGAACTGTTCATCGGTGTGCCCCCTCTTCAGGGCGCGATCAGGTAATAGGGGAAAAGCTTCAGCCATAAAAAATTGTGAAATTCGGCGGCGATGGTTGCCACCCACCACCGAGCCTAACAAGGGGACGCTACAAAATTGGAAGCCTGCTCACGCCAGACATGCATCGCCAATATAATCTAAAATAAAATACCCAAGGTTGGATAATTACACCAGGTTACCCCTTGCCGCCCAGAATACGGAAGTGAGGAGAAGTGAAGAGAACACAAGAAAGGTGAAAAGGCTAGAGAGAAAGACGAAGATTTAAGAGGAGGACAGGAAAAGGCGACTGCCGATTTCCTCCAGGTGAGTCAGTCTGGAGGTGCCGTCTATGTGAAGCCGAGGCCGAAGAGGTGTGTTGCCTCCACCAGGGGGCCTTAGAGGCCCAAGCACCCAGCATCGGCTCAACCCCCAGTACCCCCCTTTCCCCAGACACGGCTAAGCCACGCATGGATACACGCTGGAGGTTCCAACTCTCGTGTGCTCGGGCACGTGGTGTCACAACACACCAAACGGCTGCTGACGCAGACACCCCTGCGGGGTTGCGCAATCATTTTAATGTGGTAAGCGTTAATATTATCTAGGCCAGCACTAGTGAGTTTAAGGATCTTATTTACTAAAATTACTTCATCAGGCGTTGTTGGGAAAAGGAAAAACGAATGAGGTAAATGTTTAAATCACATGTTATAGTATGAATCGGAATCAGAAGTGTTATTGAAGGAAGCATCACAAAAGGCATTGACAATACCCAGCGGATTAATGTATACGATGTCATAGTGAATCATTCACGAAATGACTAAGAGTTACGGTTTAAAAAGAAGTTAACTATTTCCCTCTTCTTCCTAGTATTATTACCACACTCTATAATTTTTGTTCATTATAATTTGTCTTCACACTTCTCAGCTGAGCAGAAAGTAAGTTAAAAATTTTTTATAACAGGCAATTAGTTTAGTATTGAAAGGTTGCTTCTTTGTGTTTTTATACAAATTTTCACGTGACCACATTGCTTTCAGAAGGCTATCTGTAAACCATGGATTTTGTGGCGATGAAAATGTCGTTAAAATTGCGAAAAAGCTTTTTGAGGTTCGTTAGATGATACAACTTCCGACCAGTCCGTTTTAGTTATGCTAGCAAGGAACATCTCTTTGTCAAGTATAACTCTGAAGAATGGCTGAGTGAGTGCGCAGGCGTAGAACGATAGGATTGTGATCGGTAATATCGTGCTAACAATGTCAGCATCAGGTGGATCTGTTAAGTTCGATAATGCGTGATCAATTGAGGTACCATCGGCAATGTTAGGACAACAAGCAGGGAGAGAATTAAACATTTATATCCAGAACTAAGGAAGACGCTTGAATAACCAGAAGAATTAGATGAATTGGTATCTATTAGGTTAAAGTTGATATCGCCCATGGTTATTGCGTTATAATTAGCACGTGATATTTTTTTCATGGTTTGATCAAGCGCACTACAGAAGTCAGTACCTAAAGAAGAAGGTGAGCGATAAATGCAGCCAAACACTAAGTTGTTGTTGTCTCTACTGAAGACAGGGGAATCAAATTGAACAAACACAAACTCCCAGTTAGTAATATTCAACTCCAAGTCAGGCCATCGCTTATATGGAATGTTAGATGAGACAAATATAGCTGAACCGCCGTGATTACTCGTCTCTCTGTCAGAATACTTTGAAGTGTATGAGTTAAAGCAGAATAGGTCCTTGTCATCATTACTAAGCCAGGTTTCAGACACACATATTATTGAAAAGGTGCGGTTAATTGTCAAAAACAGGTGCTAAAATTTATTAAAATGCTTGCGGAGGTTTATAGCATTGAAGTGAATAATTGGATTTTAGTCCCGCGACGTGAATTTATTCAGTACAGATATTGAGATGTAAGAATCCATGGTGGATGGTAATGACATTTAAGAGTTAAAATCAAGGCAGTTAGTTGAAAACAGAAAAATCAGACTCATCAGCAATGCGACAAAGACGGCTCTCATTAGCCTTTCTAGCCGTAATCTGACAATTATCCGTCCACAAGTGCTTCCGGCTGTTGGCTTTTTTTAGCACCAGTGCTTTGGAAAAGAATGCCTTATTTTGTGGTGTCACGAGGTCATTAACAAATATAGGAATGTTGTCATTTTGCTGATGTCATTCAGGCAGAGCCTTGCCTTCGGTGCCTTGCTGATAAAATCATTCTTTTATGCGAAGCATATTACGAGGGCTCAACCCAGCTCCTCAGGCGCGGCGGTGTCGCCTTCAATACCACGTGACACCGTGACGTCACGACAGAGGAGAAACGGGACTCCAACTCGCGCCGTCGCTCGCGGCGTCGCCCCCCGCATCGGACGCGGTGAGCGTCGAGCAACGCAGCGTTCGGCGCGACAACGAAATGTGCGCCTGAGCAAGCGCCGCACGCCTGAGCCGACGCCGACGACACCGGCTTTTCTGCGACACGAGCTCCTTAACGCTGTCGCGTTAAAATAAAGGCTAGTATGCTTCGCATCCTGGGCTTAACCTTAGCTAAGCCACAGCCATTTTTTCGTTTGAGAACAGAATCTAGCAATTAAGTTTTTCTTACCCTTATCGTTAGTAGAGACTGGATGAACAACGTCGATATCAGAGAACGTCACCGGACGTCCAATTTTCCTGCTCACTGTGTCTAAACGTGCAACACAGTCCTCGCCCTGAGTACAGGGGATACCCCTGATTTCTATGTTGTTCATGGGAGAGTACTGCTCGAGCTCGGAGACCCTTCGGGGACAGTGAACAGTTTCCCGTTTTCAGGACTGTTTTCTGCCACAAGTGAGGCCTTTTCACTGTGCAGCTTGTCGACGAGATCTTTCAAAAACTTTACAATGGACTCAAGGCTCTCCACGTGCTTTTTGATGTCCAGCACGTTAACCGCAGATGTCTTCATGTTAACGATAATCTTGCCAGCAATTCGATCAGTCATACGATCCGATTCATTAAGAAGTCCTGACTCCATTTCATCAATTCTCTTAGTGAGCTCAGCACAGGTGGGCATTATTCCATTACTGACCACTATCTTCTACTCTTCATTCTGGTTGTCGGAAAACGTAAGCAGTGTCGCCACTCTACGAAAAGTTATTTTAATTAGGCTTTGTACTGAAGGTACAAGGCACTTGTTAGAACAACGTTTTTAATTCAAACTGTTCTGGGACGGCATATTTGATATGTTTATCACCAATAACAAGCTATACTAATTACTGCGCAACTCAGATGTCCTCTAAGCCCAGAAATTCGTCTCCTAGTAATTTGTGGATGAAAAATACGTTGCTGCGCTTCGTAATAAAAAAGAATAATCTTCAAAAAAAAGGTGAAATTGCAGTCTTTCAACGCAGCTTTGCGAACTAGATATAGGAACTATAGCAATGTCCTTTTAGGCATCATTCAACGTGCGAAACGGTACTATTACGAAAGACGGATATTTCAGAACAAAACAAATACCAGGCGTAATTGGGATCAAATTAAACAATTTCTTATTATTGCTGAGTGTGACACGGGTATTAAAAACCAATTTACGACAATGTGCAATGCACTAATCAGACGGACGTATGAAACGCTTTGAGGGATCATTTTGCTGCTTGCCAGAATACGCTATCGCCTAGTGTTCTACACCATTTCTCACGTAGTCCTCAGTCACTGTTACTTAAGAAGAATATCTAAAAGTAATTCTTTCTTTTAATGTTACTGGATCAGGCTTAGCTCTTGTAGAGTACTGGTCGCACCAGACATATGAATTGTTTTTCAGGTATCGCGAAAAAAGTTTTGGAACAAGTATATTTCCTGATTTCATGAAACGTGGTAAAGTAATCCCTGTCATCAAAAAGGGTTGTTGTGACACCATTAATGACTACCACCCAATTTTCATTTTTGCGTTCTTTAGAAAGGCCGTTGAAAAAAATGTTTCGTCTAATGCGCAATCTCAATAAGTTTATCTTCTTCTTCCATACCAATTTGGTATTAGGCACGGTTACTCAACGGAGTCACCATTAGTTAACTTCACAAATAACATCAAACGATTTAAAGACGAAGGGTTTGTTGCAGGAGCCACATTCATCAATTTCACAAAAGTATTTGACATTACACACTATTCAAGACTTCTGTATAAGCTCGAGTCTTCCGATGTTAAATGCACGTATTGCTAGTAGCTGCTAGTCGAACGGGCCTCAAGTAGTGTATCTTAATGGTCAGTTCTGGTCTACTAAATAAAGTAGGGCGTTCTGCAAGGCCATTTACTAGGTAATTTGTTGTTCTTATTATTTATGAATGATTTACTTAATGTGCTTACCACGTCCAACTGTCATCATATGCTGATGACAGGACCATTTACTCATCCCAGAAATCACTTAGCGCGCTTCAAGACACATTTCACACCAATCTTTAAAATGTGTAGCCTTGGTGCAGAGATAATGAGCTCTAAATCTATCCTTTAAAAACCACGTTTAAACTATTTCATAGCCCACAAACTATGATTGCTTCTTCGATAACTGTCTCGTTAAATAATTACGTTATACCAACATCTGATACTGTTAAATTCCTGGGTGTTACCCTCGACAAACGGTTTTATTCAATAGCCATGTCAACTCGCTAATAAAAAGGTTTCATTTAGTATCTGCATGATCATTAAAACACGCGCAGTTTTCCAACCTCATTTATTAGGTTGTTGTATCATGCTCATATTAATAGTCATTTATCATACCGTACCTTCATGGCGTGTCACATATCCAGTTCATCTCAATGTACTGGAGCATATTCGGAATCTGGCAAATAAATTAATGACTTTAGCGCATTCCGTTGCAATTCTTTACCTATCTTTCAACAACTTGGCATCTCGCCCATTCATCAGCTGTTCTATAAGAAGTCGTCGCGTATTAGATTTCTCCTCTTTCATCGTGAAATACCATTGGCCTTGCTTTTGATGACCTCATCAACGGAAACAATACTAGTTCTTCAAAGCGCAATAACCTTCTCTTACCCAAAATCAAATTGAACTATGGAAAACTTACACTTCGCTTCTATGGTATTGCATTTGGGAATGGTGCCTTGTTAATATAATGTAATCTCATTCAATGCACACTTCTAAACGTAGCATGAAAACAATACTGCTCGCAGAACCATATCTTCGTTTGTGATAAACACATTTCCATATCTATTACATTTATTTACATTACTTTTGTTACTGTGTTGATAGGCTTGATATTTTAGACAAGCAAGTTCTTTTTCCTGTTTAGTACTGTCTAGAAAAGCGTAATTATTTTGTACATTACTAGACATTTCCGTTTGTAAGTACATATTGCGATATTGTTGTATAACACCGTTTTAATGCATATCTAATTGTTTTCTATTTATTTTAGCTTATTCCCTACTTTTCCTTTGTTCGCCCTGTACTTGCTGCACTAATACTCTTAGATACTAAAGACAGGAGGTCGCCCGGGCAGTTCCTCACTCTGGGATCTCCAGATGCTGAATAAAATATGTAAGCCTCTTTTTTGTACGTGCAGTAACAAACAATAAACTTCAAACATCAAATGCAGGTGCAATAATATCCCCCAGAGTGCGCATTCTGTGCTTGCTTGCTCTGGAGGATTACGCTCTCAAAGTTGTGGTTGACTTCTTATATTGTATTGATACGCAGCCTCCTTCCGTGTTGTCTACTTGCGGTGCGCTTTAGTTTTGGCAAAAATAAACATACGGAACGCAAATATGACAGTAGTCGCCATATTTCCACTAAATAGCTTAAGAGTCGATCCACTCAGACTCGGATCAACCCGCGAGTCTTAGTTGGAGAGAGCCCGATTAGGTAGGAGTCTCTTAAGTCGATGTTGGAGTAAATGCGGATGTGCACCATTAATGCGATTAGCGTTCCTTGGGAACTTTGCGCATTTACAGGGTACTATGTTTCGGTTGACACGGGTTTCCCACCGGTTTCTCGCAACTTGGGTAACTGTGTAATCCACGGTGTAGTCCAGCAAACAGAATTCAAAACCAACCACCGGACCAAGTTGAGTCACTCAGAATGTGCCACGGCGTTTCGGGGCTAGTTTCATCGGCATGTGAGTTGTTGCACACTCCTTAGCAGATTCCGACTTACATGGCCACCATCCCACTGTCGTAAGCCACCAACACCCTTCATGGGTCCACATGAGCATCCCGACTGGGGCGCCATACCCCGGTGTTTGGTTCACCCCACAGTGCCAGTTCAGTTGCTTACCAAAAGTGGCCCACTTGGCACTCTGATAGCAGCGGGAGCCCTCAACCCAGAAGGCCTCCCGTGCACCCACTGAATGTTTGAGAATAAGTTGAGGTTTCCACCCCAATGCCTATAATCATTCGCTTTACCGGTGTGAATGCTCCCCCATCGAGCGCCAGCTATCCTGAGGGAAACTTAGGAGGGAACGACCTACTAGATAGTTTGCATGACCCATTACCCCTATGCCTCATGCCTCGAGGTCAGCCTCATGACCTCGAGCGTACCGGAATCTTGGAAAAACGCTAGCATAGTGTTAATCCATAAGAAAGGGGACGCCAAAGACTTGAAAAATTACAGACCGAGCAACTTACTGTCCGTTGCCTACAAAGTATTTACTAAGGTAATCGCAAATAGAATCAGGGACACCTTAGACTTCTGTCAACAAAAGCACCAGGCAGGATTCCGTAAAGGCTACTCAACAATAGACCATATTCACACTATCAATCTGGTGATAGAAAAGTGTGCAGAATATAACCAACCCTTATATATAGCTTTCATTGATTACGAGAAAGCATTTGATTCAGTCGAAGCCTCATCACTCATCGAGGCATTACGGAATCAGGGTGTAGATGAGCCATGTGTAAAAATACTGAAATATATCTATAGCGGCTCCACAGCCACCATAGTCCTGGATAAAGAAAGCAACAAAATCCCAGTAAATAAAGGCGTCAGGCAGGGAGATACGATCTCTCCAATGCTATTCAAAGCGTGTTTACAGGAGGTATTCAGAGACCTGGATTGGGAAAAAATGGGGATAAAAGTTAATGGAGAATACCTTAGTAACTTGCGATTCGCTGATGATATTGCCTTGCTTAGTAACTCAGGGGACCAATTGCAATGCATGCTCACTGACCTGGAGAGGCAAAGCTGAAGAGGGGGTCTAAAAATTAATCTGCAGAAAACTACAGTAATGTTTAACAGTCTCGGAAGAAAACAGCAATTTACAATAGGCAACGAGGCACTGGAAGTCGTAAGGGAATACATCTACTTAGGGCAGGTAGTGACTGCGGATCCGGATCATGAGACGGAAATATTCAGAAGAATAAGAATGGGCTGGGGTGCGTTTGGCAGACATTCTCAGATCATGAACAGCAGGTTGCCATTATCCCTCAAGAGAAAAGTGTATAATAGCTGTGTCTTACCAGTACTCACCTACGGGGCAGAAACCTGGAGGCTTACGAAAAGGGTTCTACTCAAATTGAGGACGACGCAAGGAGCTATTGAAAGAATAATGATGGGTGTAACGTTACGGGATAAAAAAAGCAGATTGGGTGAGGAAACAAACGCGACTTAATGACATCTTAGTAGAAAACAAGAGAAATAGTATGTAATGAGGAGGGAAGATAAACGATGGTCATTAAGGATTACGGTTTGGATGGGATAAGTACGGGAGAGGCCTTTGCCCTGCAGTGGGCATAATCAGGATGATGATGATGATGATGATGATGATGATGATGACCCATATACCCAGGTAGGACGATCGATTTCCTCCTCAGAATTGCATCAGACCTCCATCAGAGTTTCATCTGGCCGAGTCCGGCCCGGTCATAGATCACAATCTTTTCGGTGCCAACATGTGCGGTCTCACTCCACCCCGGCGACGACTGAGCGCCGGGGACGGGCCGTTGCGGCCCCCTTTGTCTACTGACTACTGTGCGGTCCGGCATCGCAATGCATTCCGCAAGGGGCCTTCACGTTTTATACGCCAAGAAGCCTGCGTGTGGCTTTCGAAATGCACGATGCGCCGATGCACTCGAACGCAGAGAAACACATCATGCGACAGCGGGCCGCTCTCTCATACTTCTGTCTGGAGACACTCTCAAATCTAGTGACGCTGCCGAGAACTACCGACATGTCTACATGCCCATGCCTGATGCAGTCACCGTGCGTAAAATTCTTGACAACGTGGCCTTCGCGTTCGAGAACAAAAAACGGAACCCTGTGCTGCTTAGAGAGGCCGGACATTGTTCTGTGGCCAGGAAGTGTCTGCGCAAAAAAAAGTTAAGTTCACCCAACGATCACGAAATTACGCCGTAGTTTGTGCAATATAAAGCGGGTTATGCTGCGTCTCATACCAGCCGTACCTTACCACGCCAGCGTTCCGATAAGCGTTTAACGCAAAGCTAAACCTTGCTATCGCTTTAAATTATTTGAGATAAGGTTGCCAATTTTTGCGGATTGGGAAACTTTCGCTAGCACGTATGCTTTCAAATGAATAATAATACTGAATGCGCATGAATTTTTTCGTGCAGGACTATGTTCTTAGACGAGACCTGGGTCACTGTGGGATGCACGAAGGAAAAGGTGTGGGAGGACACCCACGTAGTGGCACGAGAAGATGCTTTTAGGGAAAGACCAATCGCGGGTTTTCTACCTCCACCTGGCAAGAGTGGCCACCCAATTGCGTTCTATGCAGGCAGTGAAAAAGTGCTTCGTAAATGGAGCATGCCTCGTCGTTTGTTCAAAAAAGAGTGTAGGTAATAACCACTGAGAAATGAATGGTCACCATTTTATTAAGTGGTTTAAAGAACAACTTGTGTGCGTTATCGTAGCGTTCAGCTTTAAAGGTGTCATCTACATCCATCATTAAGGACGAAATTCAGTTGTGGTTAAGGGGAAAGAACATTCCGCTTCTTGCTGACCGCTGAAGCAGGACTGCTGGAGCATAAGCGCATGTACAATGGGTAAAACATTGACATTGGAGAAAGAGAGCCGTTAAATTTATCCAATGCAGGCCGGAGTCAAAGGCACGTAACAAAGGTTCCTCAAAGGCAGCAAAATGATACATTAGCAGGCTTAGCCACAGATGCGGTAGTTATATGCTGCTTTCAATGAACGCCTTTCACATCAGCGCTTTATCGAACTGCGCCATGAATGCACATGATATGTGTCGCTCTTTAAAGAATATCTCGCCATTATGGATCACTGAGTGTGCACAACTGTATGTGACAAAAGCCAGAGAACATCTCTCCGTGTTAGCAGGCACCAGCTTGCCACGTTTCTTCTTTCGGAACACGTCCCGGCAATGAAACTAGATGACGCAGCGTGTCAAGCAAGAAACGCGAGAGACGAGCTTGGTTGCGACATGACGCGCTTCACAGCTTTCGCATGGACCCGTGCGCCATGCATTTCGGAGGCCATGCACAGGCTTCACCGCGGCTGCGATAGGTGTTAATAGCTAGCGCCAAGAGTTTTTATGGAAGCGCGGGAAGTAGGAGTCCCGTCGCGTTATACCCCTCATGGATAACGCGTTTCGACGGTGACAATACGTTGTATGGCTATATTGATTCAATCCTGGCGTATTTTTATCTACAGTCATTGTCAGCTGTGTTCTGCGGCAGTTATTATAGAGTGGGTAATGATATTGATTTACTCCGTGGAAATTGGTGCCTTCATTAAACAATTTCCTGGTATTTTGACCTTTGATAGGCAGCCTTTATCAAGCGACATTCTGATTCCTCTTTAAAATTGAGAACGCACTCTTTGTACGATGACCAGACAACCTTGCTAATTCTTCCATGCTCTTGGACAAAATAAAAATTGGTCAAGCGACTGCATGAACCCAAGTGAGACGGCAGCGAGCACAACTGCTTGCGTATCATTTGCATATGAATGAGTCGCAAGTTGACGAACTACTCCACGGGATAGTATTCGCGAGTCTGAGAACGGGCAGCTCGGAAACCGTGCTTTCTCTTGCACACTGAAAGGTCTTATCTAGCCCCCATAGCTTTCCCTCCACAGCAGAGAAAACCAGTCTGCGCGAATATCAGGCGCATTACACTACGTTACCTACTTTACAACTGCCGTTAAATTATCCATATTCGCAATGATGCAGCCCGCAACACAGTCGGCGTTTTCAGAAGTAAAATAACGGATAAGCCTATATTTTTCATAGATTTTTCTTTTTTACGCACAGGCGCGTACCTTGTGTCCCCTCCGTTCGTGCAGTTCAATGATAGAATAGTAATGCTGTACTAAGTTACCACATTGTCACCGCAAGTAATCTAGCCCCGAAGTGAGGCCGTATGGGCACGGCGTGCTAGCTTTCTGTGGACGTAGGAAAAATAGGTTCATACCGCATCCAATTGTGATGGCAAGCTGCTCTTCGAGGTGGCTTCCGAATGTAGTGGTGTCACACTATATTGCGGGGTCTTTCAAGAAGTTAATTTTGATAAGCTTCTAGTCATGACACGCGAACAGGTTAGTGAAGTAGCGGGTAGGACGCGGCTAGTGCGGCCCCTTGAATGACACATATATCCAGCCCGCCATATGGCGGTGCGGGCGAATATAGCTGGATAGCGTCTGAATATCCCCATATGCAAATGTGGCCGACGAGGTGGCCAAGTTTTGCGTCTTGATTTCTTCACTAATATTGGGAATGCGGCGACCGTGCGGGCAGCTGCAGGCGAGCTGCTTAGCATGTGCTTTCAGAAAAAGTTGAAAGGGTTGTGGGATTCAGGGTCCTTAAAACAGACAGATAAATGGTCAAGATAAGTGCACGTGTACTTAAACTAACTGCACAGGATCCATATTTTTTTAGAAGGTGAGACAGTCTGGGGCGCTTTGCAGTTCTTCCTGCTTCCTAGTTTTCTGGCAAGACAACTTCTCCACAGTGTACTGCGAAGGAAAGGCGGTCTGTCTGGAGAACAGTTGCCGAGGCTTTCAGGAGTTAGCCTTTGCGAGTTGCCGAGACCCTCTTAATGAAGCCGACGCTTGCTCCACAACTTGAACAAGAGAAGTAAAACGTGCCTTAATTTTGGCAGTACTTTAAGTGCTGAGAAACTCCCCGCGCCATAAATCCACTCTACACTATTTCAACTCGACAACACCTTTCAGTGTGCAAGAGAAAGCACGGTTTCTGAGCTGTCCACTCCCAGACACGCGAATACTATCCCTTGGAGTATAGTTATTCAACTGGCGACTCATTCATAAGCAAGTGACACGCAAGTGGTTGTGCTCGCTGTCGTCTGACTTAGGTTCATGCAGTCGCTTTACCGATTTATTTTTTTTCCAAGAGTGTGGGAGCATTACCAAGGCTGTCTGGTCATCGTACAAATAGTGCGTTCTCAATTTTAAAGAGGAACGAGAATGTCGCTGGATAAAGGCTGCCTATCAAAGGTCTAAATACCGCGAAATCAATTCATAAAGGAACCAATTTCTACGGAGTAAATCGATATCCGTAGCCACTCTATAAAAATGCCGATGAACACAGCTCACGATGACTGTCGACGAAAATACGTCAGCATTGAATAGCGATACAACGTAGTGGCACCGTCGAAAGGTGTTATCTATGAGGAGTGTAACGCAACGGGACTCCTACATCCCGCTTCCATAAAAACGGATGGATGGATGGATGTTATGAGCGTCCCCTTTGAAATGGGGCGGTGGGTTGCGCCACCAAGCTCTTGCTACTATACTCCCTAATATTCTACCTAGGTTAAACAATGAAAAAAGACAAAAAGAACACTATGAACTACGACGCCGAAATTTTCTGATCCACTATTGCGAACTGTGCTTTTGTACGTCTCCGTCTTTTGTCGTTTCCCTACTTTTCTTCCACCAATCCTCCAGTCGCCTCTTACTAATGTCTATTGCGGACATGTTTGGTTTACCACTGCTCCCTCTGAACCCAAGGGCTTCAAGGAGGCCAGTGGTGCCTAAATTGACCGCTGGGTAGACGTCTTCACATTCTAATAAAACATGCTCCGTAGTTTCCTTAGCTTTACCAAAGCAAGCACATGTTTCTTCTTCCTTCTTATATATCGCTTTATAGGTGCGTGTTCTAAGGCATCCTGATCTCGCTTCGAAAAGTAATAAGCTTCCCTTTGAGTTATCATAAATGGTTTCTTTCCTGATTTCGTTTTTTTCCTCTTAAGTAGTTACTCATGGCAGGTTTCTTTTCCATTGCTGGCACCCATGAGATTAATTCAGCTTCTCTGACTTTCCGCTTGGCCTTTGTTGTTGTGTTGTCCACCCTACAGGCCGCATACTTGCTGGTAAGCTTCCTAGTTCTTTTCCTCCACTGAGAATGAATGTTTGTCCTTTACAGATACCTGAACACTCTCCCAGCCCATTTACTTTCTTCCATATTCCTCAGCCATTCTTCATACTCCATTTTACTGCGAGCTTCCCTCACTTGAAAACTAGTCCAGCCCATATCACCCTGCACAGCTTCATTTGTAGTCTTCCCGTGAGCGCCCAATGCGAGGCGACCCACTGACCTTTGGTTCCCGTCGAGTCCTGATTGTACCCCTGATTTATAGCAAACAAACCGCATTTCCAAAAGTAAGTCCTGGAACCAATACACCTTTCCACATACCTCGAAGGACCTCGTACCTCTTGTATCCTCATAGCGCTCTGTGTTTCATTATGGCTGCATTTCTCTTCCCCTTTACTGTTATGTTTTTTTCCTGTGTTTCCATATATCCATTGCCTTCGTTTATCCATATAGCAAGGTATTTATATTCTGTTACCCGAGGTATTTCTTGGCCCTGTATCTCCACTGTCTGTTCACTGTTTTCATTTAATACCATAACACCTGATTTTCTAACACTAAACTTCAAACCTAAATCGTTGCCTTCCTGTCCACAGATATTAGCCAGACGCTGCAATTCACTTTGCTTGTTAGCTAGCAACACAATGCCGTCCGCATAAAATAAACCTGGTAGTTGCTGCTCCATAACTGTACCCGGCTGTTTGTATGAGATATTAAACCCGATATTACTTCCTTCTAGCGCCCTCTCCATCCTCACCATGTACATCATAAACAACAGCGGGGATAAAGGGCACCCCTGCCTCAGTCCCTTGTTGATATGAACTTTCTCCTCGCTCCTCATCCCTACCCATTCGACGCAAACGGTATTTTCTAGGGGAATCTCTCTCAAAAGCTGTATACAATCGTTACCTAAGCCTTCTCCTTCCAGGATATTCCACAATATGTTGTGGTTCACGTTGTCGTAGGCTCCTGTAATGTCTAAAAAGGCCACATACAACGGTCTGCTTTCTGCTTTTGATATTTAAATACACTGAGTACGAACAAACAAGTTGTCATCCAAACGCCTACCTATTCCGAAGCCATTCTGAAGCTCTCCGAAAATGCCATTATTCTCTGTCCATGCTTGAAGCTTTCATTTCATTGCCCGCATTGCTAGCCTGTATATTACCGATGTAATGGTCAAGGGTCTATACGAGTGAATTCTGTCTTTCTCCCCCTTTCCTTTATAAATCAAATTCATTCTACTTTGTCGCCAACCGTCTGGTATTCGTCTATCTTTTAAAGTTCTTTCCACTGCTTTCACCAGAGCTTCCTTACTTTTTGGTCCTAGTTCATTTATCAGCCTAATGGGAACTTCGTCTAGCCCTGTGGCTGTACGCTTAAGAATTTTCTCTTCCGCTTTCTTCCAGTTTAAATTTGTTAGCGCCAGCTGCTTTTCCCCTTGGGTCTCTTTCATGCTCTTTTTTTCAACAAGTATAACCTCGTCATTGCCTTGGAAAGATTCGGCTATTGCTTCTCGGGTGTAATTAATTGCCGCTTCTCCTTCGAGTCTGTTTTCATCTTCGTCTAGGATATGTTGTTGTATTGTTGTTGACTTCCAGCCCAATCACTTTATGTGGTTCCAGAATATTCTAGGTGCGGAATTCTCACGTATTTCTGACAACCAACGTTCACTTTCACCTTTTAATTTTGCTTGCACCAGTATTTGAACCATAGACTTTTTCTCCCGGTATATTTCCCATTTACTAGTAACTTCATCCTGTGGCAACTGCACCTTCTTTGCCTGCCTGTGCTCTCGAGATGCATTCTGTCGTTCGGCGATCGCTTCTCGTATCTCCTTGTTCCACCAGCTTTTCGGTTTCTTTTTTCCTTTCCAATGAACATGTTGGTTCTCTTTCTGTATTTCTATCTTTATTACACTTATAAGCTCACCATATTCCCACTCTTCAGTTGGCCATTTGCCAAGTTCTCCCTCAACTCTAGCCACTGTATTTGCTATTTGTTCACCGTTCAAATTTGGACTGGCCATTTTGCTCTCCTTGCTCTCTTTCCCAACTACATATCCCATTTTCAATATGATGCGTTTGTGGTCACTCCCTATGCTGTTAAACCCTTCCTCATCGATGACCATTTCTCTCAACTTATCATGAATTCATTCTGTCATCAGCGTAATCAAAGGTCGAGTGCAGGTTTCCCTCTTCCCGCGTGATCTGTCCTTCACACTTAGGCCCTGTATTCACGATCACGAGGTTATTTTGCTCACAAAGGTCCAGCACTGACTTCCCGTTATTGTTGGTATAGCCATCTAAATCCTGTATGTGGGCATTCATGTCACCTAATAGGACAATTTCAGCACCACTCCCGAAACCCTTAATATCAGCGCTTATGCATTCCACTAGCTCTTTATTCTTCTCTGTGCAATTTTTTCGGGTCCACAAATACGTAACGCCCAGCCAAGTTTCTTTCCCACTCATTGTACCTGATAACCAAAGATGCTCTTGACATTATGAATTTACTCTTTTCCATTTGGCTCCCTGATGGATGAGCGTTCCGACTCCCCCTCCCTTTCTTTCCGACTTAGTTCTGTTGCACCCTTCCCAAACATAATTGTCAATAACTGGTGGCTCTTCTGAGTCTCTAAGGTGCGTTTCTGTAACCGCATACACCCCTATTTGTTCTCTGTGTAACTGCTCCTCAATCTCTGCCCACTTTTCCTTTCTTCTGCCGCCCTGCATGTTTATGTAACCTATTGCATGGCGAGCTCTTTTTCTTGTTTTCGTCCTTTTTCTATTATCGACGGCGATGCTCTTCTGACGTTCCCCTAGGGGACCTTCTTCATTACTATCTACTCTGACCTCCTGAGCGCCCGCGGGCCCCCTAAAAAAGCAACAGCGCGACCACCAAGTCGCCAGCCCGCTTCTCGTGCTAACCTGTAATTGAAGTGGATCCCGTCTTGTTTAAAACCACAGCAACTTCTCACTTCCCTGTTTACTTCGACAACCTCGAAGCCTTTCTCTCGGCTCATTTTCCATATTGCCTCATTAGCAGCCACTGCGGCTCTTTGTACGTGACTGTCACGCACAGGCACCTCCGGCACCGTGCACACCACGATCTGCACCTGAGGGGATAGCTCACGCAAGTCGTCCACCCCCTTCGCCAAGTGCAGGGCTAGTCCTGGACCTTTCCTCTTTAGGACGTCATAAACCCCACCTGGTACTATGACGATGTCGCGCACGTGGGCATTTTCCGCGAGGTTTTCTTTTGCTCGCTCCATGACAGAACCCAGTGTGCGCCCTGGAAATGTCCCTACCGCCACTCTTTTGTCGCCTTTCACCCTCTCCACAATTGCTTTTGAGCACCCAACCAGGTTTGAATCGCCTGCAATAATCACCATTTCACTCTCTCCTACCTCTCCCTGCTTCCCTTTGTCATTTTCCGCGTGATTCGGACTCGACAAGGGCGCATTGTCCCCTTGGCTCGTTTTTTTTCCGCGTAGCGGCCTCAAGGTAGGTGCTGCTCTTTCCAGCTAACCCATCATCACCCTGCCTGCGTTCCACGTATTTCTCTGACCCTCCCGCGCCTGTCGCGTTGGGGGTCTGCGTTCCATTGTCACGCACGTTCTCGGTCACAATGACGGCCTTGTTCAGCTTTTCCTCGGCTGCTTCCAGTCTCTCTTCAACTACCTTCCGTGCCTCACGCTCCATGTTTAGCTCATTTTTGAGCTCTTGCACCTGTTTGAGAAGCCCTTCCTGGAAACTCTCCATTTTCTGCATCCTAGTATCGACATCACATTGTGTGCCGGTTGATTCAACGCCCTCTCCATTCTCAACCGTCTCCTCATCTGCCTTGAGGGTCGCCCCCCGTACTGCCCGCTTTACCGGCTTTCCTGCCATATATTGCACGGCTTTTTGCAACTACTATAATACTATATCAATGCAGAGCGCGTGCCTTCTAGAAAAAACCGATACGCACAGGATCCAAATCCTCAAATGCCGCAAAGCAACTCTCACCACTGTTTCAAAAACAATCAATGCCGCGGAGACCAACGGTATGACGCGCTCAACCACGCGGTCACGCTCTCACTTTTCTACCAAACACGCACAGTAAAACCACTAATAGCTATTTCTCTTGCCACTTCCAAGCTACTACTTAAAGACTACAAACACTCAACGTCCCACTAGGCTGCACATGTTGGAACACGTGGCACGAAAGGCCGTTCTAATCATCCTGCAAAACAAACGTACACGAAGCACACCCGCGCACCCGAAATACGAGAGACAAATAAAAAAAAAGGAAAGAAACGAAAAAAAACCCATTACTATTTAAATGCAAAAAAACAGCAAATAAAAACAGAAGCAAGCTCAAAGCATGCACAAAAACTTATGATTTCGTCGTCGCCACGGAGCCGCGAAAAGCACGTCCATTCGCCAAAAAATCCAAACCAACTAAACGCTTGGCGCTATCTAGCACTACCTAGCGCCGCCGCGGGGAAGCCTGTGCATGGCCTCCGAAATGCATGGCGCCCGGGTCCATGCGAAAGCTGTGAAGCGCGTCATGTGGCACCGAGCTCTTCTCTCGCGTTTCTTTCTTCACATATTGCGTCTTCTAGTTTCATTGCCAAGAGGTGTTCCGAAACGAGAAACGTGGCGCGCTGGTGCCTGCTAACGCCAAAAGATGTTCGCTGGCTTCCCTCTACACACACAGTAGCGCTCCCTAAGTGATCCATGTTCGCGAGGTATTATTTGATGACCCATGGTGCAGTCCGATAACGCGCTGGCGTGAAAGGCATTCATTCAAAGCAGCATTTAACTACTGCATCTGTGGCTAAGCCTGCGGATGTGTCAGTTTGCTGCCTTTGAGGAGCCCTTGGTACGTGGGTTTGACTCCGGTCAGCAATGGTTAAAATTGAGGGATTTCTTTCATCAGTGTAGAGTAGCACATTCTCAGTACCACGTACCTTTTTCCCCAAATTGGTGATGAAAATGTTCGTTTAAGAGCGTCACACACCTACTGGTAACTCCTCAGTGATCCAAGTTGGCATTGAAGAGGTTCATTGAGGACCAGCACCGATCAGGTGGCACATACCGAGAGCTCCAGGTCCGCGCCAAACGGTTTCATTGAAGGGTGGTACCTAGCCTGTCCCGCATCTACGAAGACCCATTTAGCGCAAAAGATGGTCGTTGAAGAGCAGCATATTAGTACATACACATTGCCGCTTACTCACTGAGCCAAATAGATTCAACGGTTGGCTGCGAAAACTGCTTCCCCCTCACAGCAGAATGGCGCCCTACCCATTCAGCCGTAGACTACCCAGTGACGCCGAAAAGCAAAAAACTATTTCAGACACGCTTGCGTTGGCAGCCCTCGGAAAGTGCTTCAAGCACCTTAATAAGGCTATAGCATCGAAAATTTGTTTAAGATTGATCCGACGCTGGACAGAATCACTACCGCGGCACATAATTTTGAGACCATCTTGTCATTATTCACGCACGCGCAACGCGCAGATTTCGCGCCGGCACCACTAGATGGCGCAGCGTGTTCAATGGAAACCAAGAGAAGGAACCCGGATGCATACATCATGCATTCCTCATACATGACACGTTTCGAGGGTGGCAGTATGGTGTGTCGCTACATTCTTTTTTGTTAATCGCAATAACGTCGAATGTCATCGTCAGATGTTGCTATGGGAAAATTTTATATGCTTTTGCGAATATTGAATATTTTGAATATTCTGTCGAATAATATGTATTTCAATATTCGCTTTGGCTTTAATTTTAATATTGGATGTTTTCGAAGTATTAGATATGATCCAATATACGCATTGTTCCACGCATAAGGCACGGCCCGAATTAGAACACCCCGGAAAGAAAGAAACGATGGCGGGTATATATAGGAACTGCATGCAACGATCGAATCTTTGTACAATCTCCATTTGCGCATGCACGTATTGTCCACGACATACCTTCTTCGAGCTGCTCTGGACGCCACCTCTAATGCGACGCTGATGCGGTGATCTTTAGCCCTAAAGGTGGCTTTACGACAGAACAACGCCGCCTCGCAGCAAAACCACTTTCAATAAAACATTCGCCCAGCCATGCAGACACACCTGAAGTCAAAATTCGCTTACAACTCGCACCCCCCACCTGACACTTAATTTTTTTATTCGTGTTTGAGCTTGCACAGCTGTACGGACTAAGTTCGCGTGTAGACAGAAACTGTCAAAGTAATTTACCGCAACCTAGCATGAACTGCCAGAGTCGTGCTGTCAATGTCGCACTTCACGGCATCACGAAGACGCGCAATGGACGAGAGCGAATTCTTCCCTGGCCGGAACCACACACAAAAAAAAGAAAAAAAGAAGAAAAATATACAGACTGATTCAGAACAGTGATCAAGAGTCTGGAAACAAATTTTCTGAGCAACAGGAGCTCTGATAAGTCGAACTTCCATTTTTGCATGAAGATCCAACAATAACGATGCTTTGAAGATAGCTCCGGAGATAAACATGTTTCCCTCTTTTTTGCAAGCAATAAAGCATTTTTTTCGGATTTCTCTAAATATGCCTTGCATTTCAATGCTTTAATCAAATCCCATAAGTATTCAAACTGTTTGATTTCACAAATACCTCAACGATACAGCGCCACCAGTTCTGCCTCTTGAAACTTCTCATTACGTTTAACACCGGTTATACAATCAGTTCAAATTCATGCGCATCTACAGCAAGACTAATTCATTTTACTCTGCTCTTCGAAGAGCCATTCGCCTTTGGAACGATCTGCCCAACGCTATCGCTTATAAGAGTGACCAAGAAAATTTGCGGCATCTTCAAACAACGCATTTTTCCAACTCTACATTACCTAACGTGTTAGTTTTTTGTTCCCTTCCCGCTAATAATGTGATCCTATCCCTTAAATATTGTTTTGTTATAGCCAAATATTTGCCGCTCACTCTGTAATATTATTGATTATATTTCACTTTGGGAAAGTTTGTTGTTGAGTGACCTCTCGCGCTCAAAAACATTCGTTTTGTCCATGGTACAATTTTAACACCACATCATGGTATGTTAGCGCATTTCTTACACTGTATTTCTTGTGTATGCATTTACACATGTATTCTAATTATTGTATATCATAAACTTTAAGGGTACTCTTCCTCCCTTAAACAATGTCTTTAGGGGCCTTTAAGGTATCTTTATATAAATAAATAAATAAATAAATAAATATAATTGTTTGGCTGTAATTTTTATTCGCTTCGACGTCGCTTCCAACAAAGAAGCAGTATTTACAGCAGCCTAGATTTTGGTGAATACGAGTGATAGTAAGCCCGATTAAATAGAAGTTTGTTGAATCTGAGTCCGAGTGCGACCTAACCAAAAATATATGTTGTGAATAAGTCTGAGTGAGCTCCATTTATTTGACCAACCTCACCGCCAACGGGAAGTTTGTTGGGGGTGTCTTGAATCTTCCGCCCACGTTTCACCAAACCATTCTTGATGCCCCTCTAAGAGTGGCGGCGTCGGCCTGCCATTCGGCATGAACGAAACACGACAGGAAAGGAATCGCGTTATTGGGAATTCTTAACGTGATCACGTTATTGAGATCTCGTTACTAACTAGCCCGGTTCAAACCTTCTTGGATCACGCCAAGACCCTGCAGCAGATGGATAAAGACGACTAAACGATGCGTCAACGTATGAGTGCGTGTGCGGACAAAATGCCATTTTGAGAGCGGGATAGCCTACCTTGCGTCTTTGGAAATGTAGGCTCATTGTATAACTTTATTAAACCAGTCGTTTTCTTTTACACCAGTAAGACGACTCCATAAATTTCCATCTTTATCGTTTATCTAACAGGATTTCAATTATTTCAAGTCAAACAACTTAATACCAGCCCTAACGCAACAAGAGAATCTTGTTGATATAACTGAGAACCCGCAAAACAAACACGGAAGGATGTGCGGTCGGGAGAGAGTACGATGTTTTCGATGAAGTAAATCAGGAAAACCGGTGGTAACCATCGGGGTAAAAGGGCACTTCGGATATCGTTGAGCAAAGCGGCATGCTTGAACGCATGTTTGGAACATCTACAGTGCAACGCTCGTTTAGTTGTACAAATAATCCTCGTCGACAGTGTGCATATTTTCAAGATATCCTTACGCCATGTTCAGTTTTGTATGAAGAACAATCGACTAGGGGTTTAGAACAAACAACTCTTTTTCTTCCTTCAAGAGCATCAATGAACTCACGTGCCTCTAGTGAAGAAGCGGCACAACGAGCTAAAATAATGAGCCTCTCACCAATTTGGATCAATCAGTATATACCATTGGGTGGGTACGGAAAGTGAGGGAATAGTTCTCAGCGTGGGCACAGACCGGCGTACCACGTTTCTCGTCTCGGAAGCTGTGCGCGCACCTTCGGCAGCACCACTAGGTTGCGCAGCGGGCCCACAAAGAAGCACGCGAGGGGATCCCGTTGCCGCATGACTCGTTTCTTGGCGTTCAAATGCATCGGCGCGTCATGCATTTCGGAAGCCACCCGCAGGTTTCGCGGCGGGTAGGCTAGATGCCACCAGGAGTCCCGCTTCAGTAGGCACCTCATACATAGCACGATTAAACGGTGGCAGTATGCTGTGCCATTATACCGATTTCAAACTGAAACGATTACCGTCGACATTCTAATCGTGAAATGTGTTCTGCCTAATCTTTTCTTTTTGTTCATTGAGGAGCGGCGCATGCCCAATTACCCAAGTGTACGGCAAAGAAGTTCACTGAGAATTCACACATGCCAAGTGGTACATAATCAGTGAATCATGATGGTCCTATGGTTGCTTTCAAACTCTGTTCCTTCCGCACAGTCGCCCGATTGTGTGCCCATTAGACCTTGGACTGCCAAGTGACGCCCGTTGCCGTAAAGTGGTTATAAACTTAGCCTGGCAGAAATATAGTACCCTCAAAATGGGCCAAAGTGTCAATTAACTCTAAGCTCATTAATAATACTCCTCGGCGTCAACTCAAACCTAAAGTCACGAGGTGCGCAGTAGGGCTCACTCGGACTCAGTCTCGTGGGTCTGTCCGTCTCGGAGTAGGAGGATTCATAAGTGATTTTGCCGACATATGGCCCCCGCTATGGTACATTCGTTTGTTTATATTGCATGTCGTCTGTATATTTTTTACCGTTGCTGAATGGCAAGTAGACAACAATAAATCAGGGTACATATAAATAAAATATAAGAAGTAGTCAGCCATAACTTGGCCAGCGTAATTAGGCCAGCCTAAGCAAACACAGAGTAATCATTCTTGCTTGTTTATTGCACGTGGAATGTACTCGAGTATGCTTACATATTATCTTTACACTCATAACATTGTGAACAAATGCAGCCTGTTGTGAGATTTCCTTGTTTAGTATTCCCTTCAGCAGCATACCTATATCGTCAATTGCTGCGGCAACAATTCCTGTGCGACTGCCCATACATTCACCTTAAAAATTGCTTCGGACTATGGCCTCACATATCGCAGCTACAAGAAGCCGTAAAAGCGCTGCTGCGAGCTTTGAAGGCTGCCGGATTGGGTGACCGTCTGCGATCCAGGTGTCAAATTGAGCGACAGTGCGATAGTTTGTGAAATTGAGCAGACACTTCGACTGTTTCCTATCCCGTTCCTTCCCCACGGCCAGCGTAGTCAACTGGGCTGACTCAGCGTAGTCACCGGGCTCAGAAACGGCAGCGCTGGCGCCTAGGGCGCTGGTCCAGGCGTTTGTGTTCTTCTTCTTGAGTCGTGGTCTTCTGCGCTTTGCCTTTGCTAATTCAATCATGAACCAACTAGCCCAAGCAAGAGGTTTGCTTGAGCATACTCAAGCAGTACAACTTTTTATAGAAGGACTTACCCACCATCGTATTTCAAGCTTAGCAAAGGAGAGGCGATAATATTGCGAAAACTAAAGATCGTCACACTCCCTCATGGCACCCGGCTGTACGTCATCTCCCCACGAGCTACAACTACAACTGCGCCTTCTGTCCCATGATATGCCACAAATGCCCTCCAAAACATCATTTACGAGGGCGGCTGCACCCCATCGATACCATCTATCACCGTCTCAACCATTGAGCTTTTGCTTGGGCCCAACTCCGATGCAGCCTATTCAAATACATGTAAAACGGAGAAATGCTTTTCTGAGATAATCACTGGGCCCATTTTAAATAAATTTGTCGTACTTGAGAGAGAAAGTTAAATTCTAGTGATTGCTGGGAGCGGAATTTCAATTTAGGGCATTAATTTTGTTACAAATATTTTCAAAAATTTTGAAGTTCAAAAGAAAAAAGAATAGAAGCACCAAGTTTACAAAGTAAAATCTCTGTATCAAAAGCAGACATCATGATTCAGTAAATGGCATCTATGAGATCATTCAAAGCGGACAAATCGGATATGCCAATTTATAATTTACGTCAATTTGTTACGTTGTGTACAAAGCTTCTGCAAAAGTTGTATTTCCATATTACTAATATTTTTAGAATCATGTGTCACATATCAATTTTATCCGCTTTTGACGTACTATCAGCTGCGACTCACATAATTGCGATATCATTTTTCCTTACTGAGTTGGAGAGTTGTAAACTTGATAGGTTAATTAAGGAACATAACAAGGAAAATATTTCTTTTATATTTCTCGTATCCCGCAGGAATGCCAACTCTCTGCAAAGCGGTATATGCATTGTTTACTAGTCTATACAATTTCAGCCATTGTAAGCTATTATATATGTTCATGAAATACGCAAAACGAATGAAAAAAATCTATATAGCGATCTGCAGGCGGAAAGTTCGTAAGGCGCACCAATCATTAAAAAATCCGGAGCTACGGCCGAAATTAATGCGAATGCGTTAACACCCAATTGAACAACGCTGAGTGATCCTTAGAGTTTTACGCAACGAGTAATGTTTTGGGGATTTGCTGCGGTGTAAGCGATCAAGTATTGCGATTAAATTGATGTGCGTTATATATTTTTTTGTACAGTTTCCACTTTAACTTGTCGGCTGTAGACAGGAATCGTTTGGAAAATATTGCTGATTTATCAAGAACACCGATGCCACAGACATCCTGCTCGACGAGAGATTGGGGAAGCGGCTGCAGCCACCACGGCCGGCAGCTGCGCACAGACGCCAAGCCCTGTGGGCGTGAGAGAAAGACAGGCACCGCGCGCTGGCATCCGAGGGCGAGACACACCCGTCACAACCCGTCTCGCCCCGCGGCGTATCTCTTCCACTGAGGTGCGCTGGTGACGTGGCGCCACGGCGATGCACTCTCTCCTCGCGCAACACCTCGCGCTAGAGCAGCAGCAGCAGGTGTACCGATTTGCCGGCTCAGCTCCGTCGAGGCGCCCTTGTTACGCGGCGTCACAGCCAATGGGAATTTAAGTGCCGTTTTGCTGCTACCTAAGCCTGCCTTATCACTCAATGACCCATTTTAGGCTTTCGCATAAATGAACATCTTCCAAAGACGCTTGCGATGTGAAGGCTCCTACCATGTATTTTAATGGCGCAATTTTTAATTCTATCCTTCCTCACACCTCGGATTTTGAAGCAGCATAATAAAATTTCGATTTTCTTCACCTCTAAATGTACGGCCTGTTTACGATTTTTTTTTTTGCGTACTGAGGTCTCCTATAGTATTTGCTTTTCCTTAATATGAAACCAAATTAGAAAACACCTAAAAAGCGTGGAGTTTCGCTCACCAACACCACGATCTGATCACGATGGGAGAACTTGGAATAATTTTCACCACGTGAGATTCTTTAACATGTACCTCCATCTAAGTATACCAGCGTTTTTACGTTTTACTCGCATACAGATTTAGCCACCACCACGGGAACAGAACTCATGAGCTCAACCACGCTACGCCTTCGCCGCTAAAGTACTGCGGAGGGTTTACCATTACCAATATTTCAGCTTCGTTTGCTAATGTGATGCCGATAGCCTTCGACAATATCTCCACAGATTCCACAGCAACCCCAATTGCTTAAGCTACGAGATAACTTAAGAAAAGTAGAAAGTTACCTTTAAGGAAAGACTTCAGGCAACGAGACAAAATCTCTCAGATGCTATTCACTGCATTCTTGGAAGAAATATTCAAGCTATACAACTGGGAAGCCTTAGGAGTGAGGATCAACAGCGAATATCTCAGCAACCTTCGGTTTGTAGATGACATTGTCCTGTTCAGCAACACAGGGGATGAGTTAAAAGAAATTATTGAGGACATCAACAGAGAAAGAGTATGAGCGGGGTTGAAGATCAGTGTGCTGAAGGCAAAGATAATGCTCAATAGCCTGGCAAGCGACAAGAGTTCAGGATCGCCAGTCAGCCTCTAGAGCTTGTGAAGGAGTACATTTACCAAGGTCGGTTTCTCACAGGGAACCTTGATTAGGAGAAGGAAATTTACACAAAAATAAATATGGGTTGGAGTGCATACGGCAGACATCATCAGATCCTGACTGAAAGCTTACCGCTATCAATGAAAAGAAAGGTCTGCAATCAATCCATTCTACCAGTGCTTACATAATGGGCAGAAACTTCGAGATTGTTGGAAACTTGGAGTTAAGGGCCGCGCAAATAGAGACGGAAGGAAGAATGTTAGGTGTAACCTTAAGAGACAGGAAGAGAGCGGTATGAATCAGAGAGCAAACGAGGATTGCCGATAATCTAATAGACAATAAAAAAATGGACCTGGGCAGGCCATGTAATGCGCAGTTTAGATAACCAGTGGACCATTAAGGTTATAGAATGCGTGCCAATAGAAGGTAAGCGCAGTCTAGGGCGGCAGAATACGAGGCGGGGTGATGAAATTAGGAAATTCGCAGGCGCTAGCTCGTATCGGTTGGCGCAGCACAGGGGTCATTGGAGATCGCAGGGAGAGGCCTTCGTCCTGTAGTGGTCATAAAATAGGCTCATGGTGATGATGAAGTAATAATGCCAGTGGTCCTACGAATCCGCACCACTTGATTGAATTGAGAAACCATGCGTAAAGAGCAAACGGCTGCACATTAGCTTTTTTACGGCATGAGCATTTCAGCATGCGTCAGTCTTGGGGCTACTGGTATTAAAGTGCATTAGGAAATATTATTCGGATCACTGTTTAGTTTATTAAAATTACACATCGGATGATGTGTAGTTTTAAAATTGACGTAATTTTTTACTGAAAAAAAAGAACGCATTTCTTCTGACACACACAGACATAAATTCACTGCGAATGGAATTAGTCGTTAGTTAAGTCGCGTAATATAACCGATCTACACATATTTAAGCGCTACCGCAATAAGCTAACAAATGAGCTTCGGAACGCCAATACCTCTTATGAATATCAATACTTCATGTCTTGTCAAAACGATAGTCGCAAGACTTGGAAAAAACAAGATGTTATGCTAAATCGAGCGTCGTCGTCGCATGCAAATATTTAGATTTTTAAAGATGACATTATCATCCCGGATGAAGTGCTTCCTGATTGTTTTAATAACTTTTCTCTTAATGCAGCTGGTTTATGTGTCCATTGAAATGTCATCCGCCGTGTTCAGGTCAGGTGCCCCGATAGTATATTCTTATATCCTACTACTGAATCTGAGGTAATCCATTTATTTTCTGAGTTACGTAAAACCACGTCGTGTGACATTGACGGCGTACGGATTACACCTGTAAAGCACGTTTTGGACATTATATCGCCTGTTTTAGCATACATTCGCAACCTCTGCCTGACATCTGGGGCATTTCCTGCCAAAATGCAGACAGCTAAAGTACTTGCACTGTTTAAAAAGGCAATAAATCTGTGATATCTAATTACAGACCCATTTCTACACTTCCAGTATTTTCAAAAGGACTTGAAAAAATAATGTTTCGGCGTATTTCAGACTTCCTTGAAAAACATAACCTGTTCACTGACTGTCAATATGCTTTCCAAAAGGGACGGTCAAACCAGCTGGCGTTGCAAAATTGCAACATTGCAAAATTTTGAAAACAAGCTGCTCACGCTCGGAGTTCTTATCGACATCAGTAAAGCGTTTGACTCTATTAACCATGAACTTTTGTTATAGAAGCTAGAGTACTACGGTATTCGTGGTATTGCTTTGGATGTAGTGACATATTATTTACATCAGCGGAATAAACTTGTTGAAATTAATGACGTCTGCTCCCAGTTCAAGCAAGTAACAGTTGGTGTTCCCCAAGGGAGCACATTGGGCCCCCTTCTTTTTAATATATACGCAAATGGCCTTGTTCTTGTTGACTGTGAACCTAAATACATCATCTATGCAGATGATACTACGGTGCTTTTTTCATCGAACAACATTGCAAGGCTGGTTTCAACTGCGAACTCCGTTGTTGAATAAATACAGAGATGGTCACAGGATAATGGCATAAAATTAACACTGACAAAACAAAAGCAATTTTATTTCAACCAAAAAATAAAGGTGTGAACTTAGAGACTGCCATTATAATAGGTTCTTCAAGAATTGAGCTTGTTCAGTTAGCGAAGACGCTAGGTGTCTTTTTACACAAACATATGTTATGGACCGGTCACATCGACTTACTTGGAGGCAAACTTACACCAGCCGCTGGGGCGCTCTTCAGTTTAAGACCGCTGCCATGCCAGGTCAAAGTTATTTTGTACAACGCTGTCTTCCTTAGTCACGTACGCTACTGCTGTCGCGTGTGGAGTACGACGTCTGCTACAAACATAAAACGGTTATTTTTGCTTCAAAATAAGGTAATACGTAGCATCTGTAATGCTACAGTGGACGCTCACACTGCGCCTCTATTCAAACAGTTGAAATTACTCACACTGCATTTTCTGTTAGAGTTAAGGCTGTTATTAGCTCATCGTAAAGAAGCAAAACAAAGGCAGTCATACATCACTTCATTAGCGCAATTAACTACAAACATAACAAAGTACAGTACACGGTCACCTGAACACTGGTATGTGCCGCATCCTCGCATCAACTACGCTTTTCAAATGTTGCACCATAGCTTACCACGCCTGTTAAACACACTTAAACGTAATAACATAGATGTTACTTCTTGTCCTATATCGCATTTATATGAGCATTTCAGTGATTTTTGAACAAGAATTAATTTGTTGTTTGGGACTGTTTCTGGGGTTGACTGTCGTCACACATATCTGTTTGATATTAGCCTCTGTCAACGGCTCAATCATGTCTTATTTTTTCCTTACAATGATTACTTTGTAAATGATTATATGACCGCTTTTGTGGCTCTAGTGTACACTGTGGATTCCGTAATTTTTTACGGTTGGTAATGTTTTTTTTTTACATTGCATTTCTGTTTGCTGGCATAATGTCTAAGCCAACTTGTCATTTTTTTTAGCTTGTGTATTGTTTTTGTAGGCCCTAAATCACTGCTTGTGCCTTCTGCTGCTGCCCTCAGACCGGGTTTAAGGCCCATCAAGTTGCTGCGAGCAGCTTGTTCCTCAAATCCCCCATAAATTTTTTGTTTATGGAAATAAAGGCATATTTTATATTGTACTATTACGGTGCATGTGCAGTGGCAATCAAAAATACGTGGCCCTACGGCTCAAGGCGCAGGAGCGGCTGCGGAGCCACACCGCGGCACTGCTACCTCCATCGGGTGCCTACTTTGAGGGTGCACCGAGTGACGCCCATCTTCGCCCTCGCTCTCCTGCGACCACGTCACGCGCTTGATAAATTTCAAGTGCACCTTTCGGCTTCCAGTTTGCTTAGTTTGCCGTACTGCCGTAGTTCTTGGCACTGCGGCGGCGTACAGCTTCCGGGCACGGCTGGCAGGTGCCAACGGTTTCTGCAATGTGAGCCTATAGTAACGTTTTCGCCTTAAACTAGAAAAAAAAAACTGGAGGACGCTTAAGCTTCGCCTTCAAGAGTGGAACGCGACAGCGTTCCCGTCGACCCGCCAAGTGGTGTAAGACAATGGGCTACTGCGCAGTGACTACGCGCCCCGCATCGGACGCGGTGAGCGTCGAGCAACGCAGCGTTCGGCGCGGCAACGAAATGCGCGCCTGTGCAAGCGACGCACGCCTGAAACAGCTCGTTTCTAAGGCAACACCGCGTTCACTAGAGGCGCTTTTGTAGCGCTTTGAAGCATCGAGCTCGTGGCTCAGTGGTAGCGCCCAAGGAGGTTAAAGAAAAACCGCTGGAGTGGAAGCTCCCGTAGCTTCTTACCGGGAAAGGTGAAGCCAATGCTTGCCCCTCCGTCACCTGAAATAGAGCCTTGTCGGGTGATCTCCGCTTACAGATTAAGTGATTTGGCTCTGTCATTGTAATGCCAGACGAATTAGATAAGCGCTGGTTGTTCCCAACGAAAATAGCAACTTCTTCTTAATATTGATGACGTTCTCCCCAATACAGTATGCCAGGATATTCAGATTTAACACTAAGACCGCTATTTAATACACAGATACACGTAGATAAGTATCTGTCTGGTAAAATAAGCCACGATTAATCAAGGACGTCGAATAACTCCTGGGAAGTGTGCGTAAAGCGCTTCTTCGCCATTTTTATCGTTTATTTTCAGTTTTATCGAGCCCCTCCTGTGCGGCTTCACCTTCCGGGCACAGCTTCCACTCCAGCAGTTTTTCTTTAACCTCCTTGGTAGCGCCTCCATCTCACACTCCGGAGACCCTGGTTCGATTCCCACCCAGCCCATCTTGCAAGTTGTTTTTTATTCATGAAGTGCCTGCTGGTATTTATCGCTCACGGCCAACGCCGCTGACGCCGACGCCGACACCAACGACACCGGCTTTTCTGCGACACGAGCTACTTAACGCTATCGCGTTAAAAAAACATTAGTCAGGGCGGGCGTTTACACCAACGAAGTGGTGACTCTTTGCATGCTACTCTTACGCCTCAATTCCTTGCCATGGCGTCTTTTGTTGAGAGCCTACATGCTCGTGCACCGTCCGTTCAAAGTGGCTCTTTGCATGCTACTCTTACGCCTCAATTTCTTGCCATGGCGTCTTTTGTTGAGAGCCTGCATGCTCGTGCACCGTCCGTTCAAACGCCAAGCACGGATGCGCGACACACACGCGCGCGAGGCGTACGTAAACATGAAACCAAATCAGACACTGCCAGGCATATGTTCCGTACGCTTAGCCGAACGGCCGAACGCGGGCTGGCGTGGGTCCAATTGACCATCAGCTGCGAAACAGCCGAACGCCGCACTTGAAATTTATCAAGCGCCTGACTTCGCCGCACGAGAGTGAGGGCGAAGATTGGCGTCACTCGGAGCACCCTCAAAGCAGGCGCCCAATGGAGATCGCAGCGCCGCGGTGTGACTCGGAGCTGTGGGCCGCGTATTTTTGATTGCGACTGTGCATATCGGTATATGCCTAGGCACACTGGCTGCGGATGTTGCTCGAAACCACGCCGCACATTTCGGGTATCAGATCTGGGAATCTGTGGTTGTGTGCAGGCCTTTCAAAGCGACCATGGTTTTGCAACACAAGGTTTCAACCCCACACTTTCAACCTGTTTGCTAACCTTGATAAATAGAAGGATAATTAGTGATTATTCGTATTTGCTTATTCTATTTAGTTATCAGAGCATTGTAATGTGGGTCTTTCCTATAAATTCGTGTGAGTTAAAATTTAAGTTTTACGTTGAGTGTCCTACATTTTTCTTTATCTGGGAGACTCTTGTATTGACAGTATAGGTAGAAAGTTCGATTCAATAAGTGATTGCGCCGACATCTGACGTCACAGAGAATAGTTCTTATAAAGAATGGTGAGTCACCCGTTACAAAACACATCAGCAAATAAAAGTAGTCCAAATACGTCTTCGTCCTGTAGCAAACCCAAAATAGGTGAATAATCACGATTACGCAGTAAATTACCATCTTATCATTATGCCTTTGCTGCAGCTCTACGCTTAATTTGCTCTAGAATTTCATTGTTCGCCTATTGATTGCAGCAAATAAAACACTCATCGATGAAATCATACCTCAGTAGCAGAGACCACAATTTGTCTCGCAGAGCTAAAAAGCAAAGAAAAAGATATGCACACGCAAAGCACAAGTTGGAACATTAGTGAAGCGAAGCTGTTAAACAAACGCTATAACTTAACCAATTCAACTCTCGCGCATTTGGCATAAATGGAACTGGCGCGCGATCACGCGCTCTCGCACTCCTGTCCTGCCCAAGGAGACACACCCGACGATCACCGTAAACAGGTACTTCGCCTTCGCATGATGGCAGTATACGGGCGATTGTGGCCTAGTAGGAAGAGCACCGGGTGGTTGCTCTGGCGACCGAGATGCTACCCTACCATCAGCCACATAATTCAGTTTTCTTAAATTAGAGCTATTCCGCAAGAAATTAGAAGCATTCGGCAGCCAGGGTCAGTGAAGTCTCGGAGGGTTTGAAAACAAGGCTTCGCTTTAGAGCTCGGATCTTATCACCGATCAGCTATTTTCACAGTGGCTGCAACCTTGCGGTCCAATAAAAGCAGATTAGATGCGGAAGCAACGAATTTATCACTATGGCTTTCAAATGTTTTATTTGCCATTAGTTCGGAATGTATTCGAATAATTTTTCTGCTGACAGGTTAAAAAGCAATATCGCTCTCAGTAGCACGGCTATCGTTAATTTATTTGGCGTGTCTATCCACTATGAAGTACTACGGTGTCCCTCTAGCTAAGAATCTAAATCAAGCAGAAGCCTTTAAAGATGAGTAGCTTTCTAAGCGAAAAGCTCTTTATCCCACTGCTCGCTATGTGGATATTGCAACAGATCAACAAGCAAGTCTGCGAAAATATTGTACTTAATGCTTTATTGATTTTTGATTACACATGCATTATAATGTCGTTCAATGTTTTGGACAAGCGAATGCAATAGTTCTCGTGGATGAATCAGTTGTGACAGTGTACTGTCACCCTAGCTACAAATATTGGCTGTCCCGCTCGAACCACAATCAATTGTGCACACCGAAGCAAAAGTGTCATTATTGTAGTGGTTCTCGAAGTAATTTTAGCGTATCAGTTGAACATGGCTGCTGATGTACGGATTTGTGGCGTTGAGCACTGAAATTTTTTATGTGCTTCAATCGCTGCTGCACATGGACCCTTCAATTTGCAAACGAACATTTTCGGAACGCGGACGACATCACCCCGCAATTTCTTCTTCACTGAGGATCCCCTTGGGCGACATATTTAAAACAACTACACTTTATGCGGCGAACACGTGAACCCATACGAGGCTACGTGTACGTGTTAGTATAATGTTATTTCCCCGAAACATAACCAGTACCAATTATAGGCCGCGCTGCTCAGGCGCAGCCTAAGCGATCAGTGGCAACTGGTGAACTGGGCTCACTTGGTCACCCAGGCCACATAAGCCCTGGACTAACGGCCCGTCCCTCTGGTGGAAGATGCACACCAAATTCTTTCATCCTCAATTAAGTTTATGACAACTACTAGAGCCCCGTTGGATGCCGAGGAGTCATCATCGAGGGACCATCGCAAGCTAGAAGAGCAGAAGCGGACTTATTGGAGATGCTGACGTAACTCTCCTCACCCCGATCTACCCTCTGTGTGAGACACCCCGTGATGTCACCACCACTCGGATACTTGGGTGCAACAGTCCTCCCCCAATGACCAACTTTCGCTCCAATAGTTCTGCTGCACTGATACCCATGCCACCTGTACACGCTTCGCACCTCTCGTCAACCGGTTAAATAATGGCAATCCTGTCACGGTAGGCAAAGTTGTTGACTTTAAATCACAGGAAAGGCACATGCTACAAAGGAGGAGGGATTTGATTGGGCTGTAAAGGAAAGTTGCTAGTCCTCGCGCATGCTTGCATTGGCGATTACGCAAAATTAACATCAGGAGAGTGGACTAAAATCAGATTAAAAAGTTTTCAAGTTATCGTGCTCTAGGTCAATCTTCCAAAGACCGTGACTACGCGATCGGATGTTCGTCCGGGCCTTTTGTTCTTTTTCGCCGCATTTGGACTCATCTTTCTGAAGCGATCTTTTTGGGCCACGTTGAATACTCGAAATTTCACGACAATATTCATTTACTGATTCTTCCGCGACGCCATGCATCCAATCAATACGTAGTGTAGAATCTAGAATAAACCAATCTCGCAGATTGTTGCTGATGCCTTCCTTATTGAATTATCAGGTATGCGCTGCTTTGTTGTACATGGTGGTCACGCATTTCTGGTGCGTCGCAGCTCCACGAGTTGGAGCTAGCCCAACTGCATGATATGTGCCACCAGTCCTGACGAAATGAAAACACACTTGCGCAAACAGCGCCAACACGTTCATTGTTTGCGTTCAAAGGATGAACTAAACAAGCAGAAGACAAATATCAGCCCTCATTTCGTGGAACTGCAGCCAGCCGCCGCGACGCAAATGTCTGCTTTTTGTGCGTACCAATTCCACTGCGTTCCGTGAGCCGAATAAACTTTGTTCATTGTTCCCTCGAGAATGTGCGTATTGCTCTGGTTCGTATGCACCAATGAGAGGCGCGCAAGCGTTTATTAAAGTGTACGGGACCTGCGATCCGAGTCTGTTTTCAATTCACCCATTGTTGACCACTCGACGCTGCGTAAGCAAGCGTGAAGGAAGCTTGTACCCGGTGTGCACAGAACAACGCTGAAGTATTGCATGGTAGAGAGCGGCCTTCGCCATTAACATATCAACACAAAGTGCATTTATTAACATTCTGTGCATGATGTGACCTTTTTGAGTAAATCATACAAGAACTCAAGTAAACTTCGTCGTTGGTTAAATGTTGCGTCCGCAAACATCTGAATGCCTCCAATTGGGCGCACGATTCTGCCCGTTTTCTGCAGCCTACGAGGCTTTTTTTAAATATGGATAGAGTGCATTCAATAAACGTCAACCATTTTTTATTCCAACTAGCTAGAACTCGATACAAAAGGGAAGTTTGCTTGCGATTAAGTCCCTGATGACACAGTGTTGAGACCAGCTGCGGTAGCTCAGAGGCTACAGCGCTGAACTGCAGAGCTCGAGCTCGCAGGTTCGGTCCCGGTCGTGGTGGCCGCATTTCCATGGAACAGAATGCGGCCACCACGAATGCGAAAGCACACGTGTACTTTGATTCAGGTGCCTGTTATAGAACCTCAGGCGGCCAAAAAAAAAATCGGGAGTCCCCCACTTTAACACTCACCCCCGTGCCTCATAATATTATCACGGTATTGTCACGCTATATCCCAGAATTAAATTAGGCGTTAATATAAATTTTTGTGCAGCGTCTGAAGATGGTTCGAGATCGTGTCATTTGCCTGTCGTAGGCTATTAGGGGCTTCGTTCCGGTACAGATGACAGCGCTTAGCATGCAATGCCTTCCGTTTCCAAGCGACCTTCACATTCCACGTAACAAGAAATTCACATAAACTCGCCTTGAAGGTGATGTCCATGAGGTCTCTAAGAAGGGCGACAGAATGAACAAAGCATAAGTCACAGGAAAGACACCGACTTATCCTCTGTAGCGCTTACTTTGGAAACGTGAGCAGGACAAGGTCATCTCAACATACCCTGAAGCCACCATTACTGAACATTGAACAGCTGTTGGTGAAACTTAGTGATCTGGTTTTGGCACGTAAAACCCCTTAATTCTGAAAAACTAAACGATCATGCCAGCCACACAACAGCAAACTGAGGGAACCTAATGCAAAAGCGGCTTCACCTGGGCTACTTGCTTTATGATAACACTCTTCCGTACAGCCCTAACTTGCGACACTTACATAAAGAAAGCAACACGACCCATCGCTGCCTATCAGCTGATGTCTTTATTGGAGTACGAGAAATATACACAGCAGGCACATGAAGAAGTAGCGTGAAAGATATCACATGCAAAGATACAATCGTAGACGCGTCGGTACCCATCAAATGTGACCAACGTGTCGCTTAACCATCACACACTATAATGCGAACGCCATTCTAGGACTCCTTTTTTCGGAAATCGATCCGTCCGTGAGTCCGTCCATCTGTCTGTAACGCGTGACACGACGCGCACTGTAGGTATACATGGGTCTTATAGGGGTATACGGGTGGATCATTGTTAAGTTCTATGGAATTTTTTTTAAAGATCGCTAGTTTTAGATAACACAATTGCAGTGATCAAGCTGAAGTAGTCTGAGAGGCGGACATTACTTGACCGAGAAATCTAAGTGCTCATTCAACTAATAAGCAAAAACTGACGAAATAACTTCGCTATATACCTACTGGCGCATATTGCAATTACTAGTAGTATCGGAAAGTTTTATTTGTCATGTAATGAAGTCCTAGAGAGTGGAGCCCTCAGTCCAGGGCCCCATTTTCTGCTGCTATCTGGCTGGCCCCATCAATCGGGTATGCCTGGTCATCCAAGCATTTGCTGGAGAGAGCGGCTTCCCCCTGGGATAGGGAAGCGTTTACTATTCTAGGAATGCCGCATATTTTGGAGCATTTGCACGTAGAGTGGTAGACGTATGGGTGGACCTCCACACAAAAGACATTTGTTGGGGTACTGCATACGGTAAAGAGTGTGGCGGTGAGCAAGACTTAGGAACGCATTAGTTTGTAGCTCGCGCAAAGTGGCTGTATCTGAACGGTTTAGTTTCACGCGTGGTGAAGACAACCTTCTACAGAATAGTTTGTAGCGCTCTAGTATATGCGTTTATGTAACTTGTATCCTCTCCACCTTGTCAGGGTTGAACTGCCCTTCGACTGGTGCCCAGAGGATGAGGCCTCGGGCTGTCGCATGAGCACGCTCTTGCATGGGAGAGACGCATGCCAAGGTGTCCAAAATAGGGAAACAAGTAGGATGTGTTGGTTCATGTGTAGCAATTTATGAGCCATCGAGGGAAATCCGGCCTTGTGCGTAGTTTCGACATGCTTGCTGGGAATCTGTAACAATATCCATCACCTTATCTGGGTATTGAGCGCTGACCGCAAGGGCTATGGCACATTCTTAAGCTTCTGTGCAGCTGTCAGTGTGTATCGTGGTTGATAATTCTGCTTCATCCCTCCAGTCGGCCACCGCTACCACTTTAGCTGTAATGTCGGAGCAGAACGCGGCGTCTGTATAGAAGGTGTCGAGCTCGTTGTCGTATGCTCAGTGCAGTGCCATTGCGTGCACAGCGCGCCTGCCTTTATGGTGTTCGCGGTGCATATTTCGAGGTATGGGGACCGCTGAAATGTTTTTTTTTCGTGTGTGTTTGGCGCAGTTGACACGGGCTCGTGGGGGGCAAACTCTGATGTTGGGTATCGTAATTGTCCGAGTACATGCCTTCCAGTCGATGTACGTTTTAGTCGTTTGGTCTGATTGACTTTTTTGAGTTACTATGAATTCGGCTATGGTATTGTAAAAACCAAGCTGCAACAGTCTGGTTGTTGCGTTGTAGATAGGAAGGCCCGTCGCCATTTTCAATGCTGTGCGTGCGAAGATGTCTAGCTGCTTTGTTTGTTTTTTGGCCGAGTCGGTGGTAACGTGCGTGTTACGTAATCCGGCTTACCATTAAGGCGTGTATGACGCACATGACATCGGATTTTTTTAGGCCTTTACGCGGTTGTTTACCCTGTGCATCATATCGACTACCTGATTAATTTGTCTTCAGTAGTGTGAAAGTATATGTCGCCTTCGCGTTGCCTTGGGTGTAGAATCCCATTAGAAATAATTTGTTTACCTTATTTAAGGTTTCACCCTCGACAGTCACTGTGATGTCAGGCGGTGGGTCCTGTTTCCTTTGGAGTTTTTTTTCCTATAAGCAGTTCTGACTTGCAAACTGCGCACTTAAATTTCCCTGCTCGTGCATAATGTTACGGGCAGGAAGAAGCGTACGACTATTCACAGATGGCTCCTAATGGCAGACCTAAGAAGCGTAGAGTAGCGAACAACCTAAACTCCTCTTCATGGTCTCCAAGGCCACCATCAGTGTCCTCTTCTTTCCACATTACAGACTGTAACACCACCCCGGCGGCAAAACCGCCTTATTAGAGGAACTCATTGGTCCGTGAAAAGTACGGTTTTACACGGCTCACGTGGATGACGCCGGAGAGAGGTGAAGGCACGGTGGCATCCAGTAGAGACACTTCATATGTGACAGGGGTAACCCAGTGGATGATGCGGTAAGGGTCGTAGCATAACGAGAGTAGTTTCTCCGAAAGACCAACACGTCGTGTTGAAGATCAAACTAGCACAAGGGCAGCTGGTTTATATTCCACGTCGTGAAGGTGCTCGTCATAACGGCACTTCTGGTGTGTCTGTGGAGCACAAAGACAAATGCGGGCCATCTGGCCTGCTTGGGTCGCTGTGGATATGACATCTCTGTTGGCGAGTCGAGTGTGGTCGAAAGGAGAGTCTCGAAAGGCAAAGTCGGCTCATGGCCGAAAAGGAGATAGAAGGGTGAGTAGCCAGCTGTGTCGTGGCGCGAGGAAATCTAAGCAAACGTGACAAATGGTAGAGCAGTGTCTCGGTCGCGATGATTGGAGGAAACATACATTGCTAGCATGTCAGTTAATGTGCGGTTCAGGCGTTCGGTAAGACATTTATCTTGAGGATGGTAAGTGATAGTAAGCTTGTGTTTAGTAGCACATGATCGAAGTAAGTCGTCTAGAATTTTGGCAAGAAAGTATCGTCCGCGATAGGTGAGAAGTTGACGAGGTGCACCATGGTGTAAGATTACGTAGTGAAGCAAGAAGTCAGCGACGTCTGTAGCGCAGCTGGCCGGTAGGGCTCCAGTAATAGTAATGACATAGTGGGTTGTATAGACCGTAGTGACGGCAATCCAGCTATTTCCGTCATTTGATATAGGGAATGGTCCGAGAAGTGCGACGCGAACGCAAAGAAGGGCCGGTCGGTATATCCAAAGGTTGCAGCAGACCAGCATGGTGCACAGCTGGTATTTTCCGGCGTTGAGACGACTCACACACGGCAACATAGTGCCGGACGGAGTGGTTGAGATGTTGCCAGAAAAATCTTCGCTGAATTAGGTCATAGGTCCGGGAGACGCCAAGCTGTGCAGCGGTGGGAACGTCGTGCAGTTGCTGGAGTACAATCTGTCGAAGATGACACCGAATGACGGTTTGGAGCTAGGACCCACCAGGCTGCATGCTGCGCTGATACAGGATGCCATTTCGTATCACGAACATATGAAAGTGTAGGTCAGACGGATCAGAGAGCAGGCGTTCAATAAGCTGCCGTAACGATTTATCGCGTCGTTCTATATGTACAAATATATATAAAAGCGGAGAGCGAAAGAACGCAGGTCGGTGCGACATCCATGAAATCGTCCCGTGTATCAACGGGATGACGAGACAGGTAGTTAGCGTCCTTATGAAGAGGACCCAGCTTGTAGACCACAGTGTATGTGTATTTCTCCAGCCGTAGGACCCATCGACCGAGGCGTCCGGTGGGATCCTTGAGGGAAGAAAGCCCACAACGGGCGTGGTGATCAGTTGTAACTGCGAATGTAGTTTCGGAACTTGCCCACCATCCAAATGAGGGCGAGACACTCGCGCTCGGTAATCGAGTGATTGCGCTTGGCTGGAGAAAGGAGGCGGCTGGCGTACGCGATAACGCGGTTGTGCCCACATTGGTGTTGAGCTAAAATTGCGCCGATGTCGTAGTCACTAGGGTCAGTGCGGATTTCTGTCGGAGCGGAGGCCTTAAAATAGGCGCGAAGGCGACAGGAGGCGTGGTGAGCAGCATGATGAGCTACGAGAAAACAGATGCTTAGCCCACCAGAATGGAATGTCTTTCTTGGGGAGGTCAATCAGGGGATGGACAACATGAGCGAAATTGTCCACAAGCATGCGGAAGTAAGAGCAAAGGCCAATAATGCTTGGAATATCTTTGGAACAAGCTGGTACAAGCTGCAGCATGGTTATTTAGGGGAGGCCGAAATGGCACTTGTACAAGTTTAGCTGCTAGCCAGCAGCGCGAAAAACACATGGAACAGAAGAAAGTCTTTCAAGACGAGTCACAAACGTTAAAGAGAATGTGATGACGTCATTCAAGTAGCACAAACAGACTATTCCAAGCAACAGAAGAGCCCCTCCATCATGGGTCCAAAGGTCGCCAGGGCATTGCACAAGCCAAAAGGCATTACCCTGAACTCATACAGGCCGTCTAGTGGGATGAATGCGGTCTTTAACGGACCATTTCATCCACAGCAATTTTGCAATATCCAGAGCTAAGTTCTATCGAGGAAAAATAAGTGGCACCGTGGAAACAAACCTGAGCATCGTCAATGCGGGGAAGTGGATATACAGCTTTCTTGGTGATCGTGTGTAGATTACGATAGTCAACGGAGAATCGCCGGCTGTTATCCTTCTTTCAGACGAGAACAACAGGGGAAGCGCACGGGTTGGAAGAGTGCTCAATAATCCCTTTGAAAAGCATTTGGTCGACCTCACTCAGAGGGCGACACCTGGTATGGACGTCGGCGAACAGGGGCTGCATACCCGGCATTTATGCGAACGCTTCACGACCGTAGTTTGGCCCAAAGGGCGATCGCTCAGGTCGAAAACGTCGCAGTACGACTCGAGGAGGATACGGAGCTCTGCGGCTTGTTAGGTTGGAAGATCCGGTGTAATCCTTGTAAAGTCGTCGGGCGGGGCAGATGCAGAAGGCGCGGAGTGACCACTGGTCGAAGACGGCACAGCCGATAGAGCGGAAATGTGGCACTCGTGCTACCGTGACAACGCGGCAAGAGACTTGCCCCGAGGAAGTACTTATGAGCACTATCCGAAATTTAGGAAGGGCAGACATGTCGGATTGCTCACTACAGAAAAGATGATGTGTGGAAAGGAGATCTTGTTGGAAAGCAGGACTAAAGTCGCGGGAATATAGTCTCCGTCAGGTGCAGGCGGGCAGGATAAAAGAGTGATGCAGGTTGCTGCTAAAGACGGGAGGCGAATAAAATCCAGAGAGCAAAGCTGAGTTGGAGCTTCAGCAGGAAGGTCAACGGAAATGGGTAGGTCAGGTAGTACAAGATCGCCTGCACAGTCAATCAGAGCCCAATGGGTGGTCCGAAAGTCGAGTCCGAGGATCACATTGTAAGGGCAACGTTCGAGCACACTAAACAGTATGGACGTGTGGCGACCGGCAACAGTCACACGTGCACTGCACATTCCAAGCACAGCTGGAGTTCCACCGTCGGCAACCTGGAGCAGTCAAGTCGGAGCAGGAGTAAGTACTTTCTTCAAGCGCGGTCGAAGCTCCGCACTCTTGATGGAAATTTGCGCTCCAATGTCGATGAATGCTGTAACGGGCAAACCATCCAGGTCCACGTCTAGAATGTTCTGATCAGTAGGCAAAGCCAGCAGAGCATTTCCAAGCCGGGGCACTAGAGCAGCGTCACCTCCAGCAGCTGCCCCAGTTAGTTTCCCGGCGCAGAGCAGCGACGGTAAGCTGGGTACGGGAGTGACGCCGCTGGGGCGAACAGGAGCGGCAACTGTGTGGTGATGGCGAGCGGCTAGTCGCACTGACTCGAGTGTTGTCAGGTTCGTCTTCGACCTCGGCGGAGAGTGCAAGTGGGCTGGGATTTAGTGGGGAGTAGGCCGGCGTAGAGTGAGTAGGCAGGAAAGGTTAGTGGAAAGTGGGCTGGCTGGGATCTTCGGCAGTGGCGAGAGATGTGGCCAACACGTCCACAATAAAAGCAGATGGGTGTATCATCATATTTGCGCCATTCAGCCGGGTCGCAATAGCTCAGATGTCGACCGTATTGGCTCTGGCCAATATGTATGTATGCATGGAGCAACTAGCAACAGTTAAACACGTGCGAAGCCACGCATAAAATCGATGTAAAAACATGAAGTGCGCGACAGTTGGTGCGATGATTTACCTGGCCACATAAAACCAACAATTTCAGTTCTTGCAAACTTCAGTAGCTTGAACATACAACACAATGCGCTAGTCCAGTCGTGCTGCCTAGCTAGCGCAACACGGCAAAAAAGCGGAAAACAATATAAGTGGCAGACGGCCTTTAAACCGCATGCTGCACTGCTGACGAACTTCGTCGCTTACGCGTCTAACTATGATCGAGTGGAAAAAAGCACCGACGAGACATAGGAAAGGCTGAGAACAAGAAATTTCCCGCCGAAGCGACGATTCATTTTTGCTACCGTTGCTCCCACTGGTGAGGCTTTGCGGGGAATGATTAGAACCGTATCTCTGGCACGTTTTCGCCGGTATTTGAGCCCCCCACCGTGCAGCAATTCTTCTTCGACATTCTTTGAAGCTTTGGCCACCCAACATATGCGAAGGGTATTGCCTATTTTGCTCTGAAAACGTGAATAAGACAGAGAAGCCCTATCAACGACACAACAAACTACGGCACGCGGCTGGCTCCTCTCCATGGTGTTCTGCGCAAGGCCGCCACCAGTTACGCATCTATCGGCGCATACTACGCGTATAACGCGTGCTCTTCCAGATACAACTGAAGCCTAGCCAGGACCGTTTCTGAATACCTTTCCTATGCATGATGTTAGGGTGACGGGTGTCATCGGGTCTCAGATGGGTCTCATCAGTGTAATATCAGCGTGCCGCGATTTTTGCGGTATTGTGTCCTCTAGCCAGTGGTATCGAAAATAATCCGTACGTTCTTTTATCGATCTGTGAGCGAGATTTTTCCAGAGCCGGCCCGCTATTCCGTCTGCTCTACGGGCGATGTTGCGCACTATTATATGCAGTGCTGCTCTAACTTCATGTTGCGTGATGCTTTTGTCTTATTCTGAAGGCTCCCCATGCATATAATCAATGAAAGCTGGTGTGGGGCCTGTACCTATGTGCCTTTTAGCACTTCTACTATGGATGCATCATCCCCAGCTGTATTCTTCAAGATTTTCGCAAGGCTTTCGGTTCTCATTGCTTTGGTGTCATTGGGGTCAATGAGATTTCTGAGCAGTACCCATGTTTTGGGGGTGCTCAAGGTACCCTGCATTAAACTGCATAGGTTCATCCAATTTTATCGCATTAGTTTTGTTGCCCAACTTTCCAGCTGGCCTGTTAAGGCGGCTGAGCTTGCGATTGTGTTTCTGCTTTTTCCATCTTTTCTGCACGCAATGGTGAGCCTCCCAAAGGTGTAATAGGTGTCTATCGGCAACGGGATATTTTGGTGACGTGTCGATGATTTTGGTTATCGCACGGAAGTCTGTCTGAGTTTGTGGGATCCATTCCTGCAATGTTTCTGGTTTCGAGTCGCCTTCGTAGGTTTCGTTGGTGCTTCGCTGCTTGCGCCGCCTTCGAGAATTTCTCCGAATCAGTGATTCGTATTTTAGGTTCTTTATTTTTGCTTGCCGTGTTATTAGTTGCGTTTCCATTATATTGTGGGCACTACCGAGGGTCTCATCAATGTTGCGCCATCCCTGGTACCGGACGTCTTCGATCAGCGTAAGGTCCAGGCCGCTGTCTCGACTGATGCTACTGCCTATTCTCGTTGGGTGGGCTGCGTCTGTCAGAATATTTAAGCGTATTTATACTATCATCAGTGCGACCTTTCGGCTAAGTTGACTGGTAACGCCACGTTGGGTGAGCTGCATTAAAATCCCCTACGATAAATAACGGTTTGTTTGCTTCCTTTTGTGCGTGTTTGAAGAGTCCGTCGAAAAGGTCTGCCGCTCGTTAGGGGTGCTATAGATGTCGAGGACACAGAAACTAGGCTCATTCCTGTCTAAGAATGATTTCAGTGAGTAAGTGCTGTATGGGCTTCGTGCTGAGTGTATGGTCGATTGTGGCTAATCTGTTTGGCACTAATATTGCTTATTTAATCCGCTCATTCTGGTTTATTCATACACAGTACTATTGTATCCTGTCAGTTTAGGTCTAATGCGTGTTTCTTGTAGTGTCAATATGTCTGGTGTGTGTGTCTGTGCGTGTACGAACTGCCTAAGATTTTGTCGTTCCCGGTGGAGGCTGCGGCGATTCCACTGCCAAACTTTGATGGGTCTTGCTTCCGCTAGATTTTGTTGTCTAGACATGATTTATTACGAGCTGGCATGAAATGAAGGGCATGCGCATGGATGTGTCCGGATATGGTATCTTGCCTCGAGCGGACTAACACGGGTGCGGTTACGCGTAGCGTTGTGGGTGACTACTTGAGTAACTTCGTCGCGAATTCATTGTCTAACTTCTTGGGTTAGCTCCTTGAACATGTGTTGCAGGGTGGTTTTAATATCCTGTTTAACTCCTGACTATAGATGGTGCGTAACTTGGCCGACGTCCCTTACCGCCTCCAAATTCAAGTTAATCTCGTTGAGTCGAAAGCGCACAAACTCAGTGCTCGACTATTCGACTAATAGTACCGTAGTTTCGTTTGCCCCATCGTACAAATATCTCGACGTTTACCTTTCATCGGACTTATACAATGCATGTAGCAGCTGCCTCATCCAAACCTTCTCAATCTCTCGGCTACCTGCATATAAACCGGCAAAACGCGCCTTCTAATGTACGAAAATTAGCATATCTTATTGATGTTCGCCCACTAGTAGAATACAATTTGCGCACATGGTCACTATATTAAAATTATTTATTCCGTATGTTCGAAGCCATACGGAATAAGGCAGCTAGATTAATCTCGGACAACTAAGACTATCATTCGAGCATTAGCCGAATAAAACAAGACCTTGCATTTCAGTGATTGGAAGATCGCCGCATCATTGCTTTTTTATGTATGTTTCACAGGCATATTTACAGTAATAACTTTCACTGTTTGCCGCTCGATGCTCACCTGCGATATCTCAATGCATTGAGAACACATTTAGTTTCGTGCGCATTCATGGTTCCCAAACTCAGGCATTTAACTTGTCACCACTACCTAGAGCTATTGCACATTGGTATGGTCTCCCAAATCACATTGCATCCATCTCTAACCGTGAAACAATCTCTGATAACCTGAATCCGTTGCGTGTTAATATATTATGACTATGTTGCACTTTCCTGTTTTTCTATCATGTAATCACTGTTGCCCCCCCCCCTTACTCAATGTCCTTCAATAGGTCTGTAAGGTTATGTGAATAATTAAATAAATAAATACCTTGCATGAAACCCTCCTTGAGTTCATATCATTCATGTTGCATTTCATTGCTCAGATGCTCCCCATCTTCTTGAAACTCATCTTTTAACTGGTGACATTGCTGTCGAAAAGTTATTGTCATTTGCTTTACGAATGTTCTCATCTCTTGCGTAAGCGTTCGGATTTTGAAAGTAATCATTTCCTGCACCTGGACGTTGGTAGTGAAGTTATTTGTGAGGGCTACCTGCGCAGCATGCGTACTTCGTGTTCATGTTGTAAAGGTTGGAAAGTTGGTGGCAGTGGAAGAAGGTAACGGGGAATAGTTTGACAGCCACTGAAGCCCGCTCACCTTTCATGGATTCGTTCCAGGGCCCTACGTGACCACTTTCCTCTCACTCCCCTCCAGTGTCAATGACTGACCATGATTCCGATCTTTGGTTGTTTGCAGCTGCTTCATGCCGTTCATGTCGGGGTGTTCTTGCGCTCGGTAGGCTTGGTGATCTTAGATATGCACTTGCCCTTAGATTTATCGAATTTCTTTGAGTCTGTTTATCTTTGGTGTGATCGGCCTCTCTCTGCGTTCGTCTCCACGGAAGTTGGCGGCGGTCCTGACGCGTGAGTTTGTAGCTCGTTGGTGCTAGCCCTAGGGTGGCAGGAATGTTGCTAGCGTCGCTGGTGTAGCCGGCTTTACATAGGAAGTGTGATTTCTTGACAGGCTTTCGCTGCCTGGCGGGGCAGTTTGTATGCGTAATTGGGGGATCACCTCAACATCACACATGCCTCGGTTGACATTGGTACTCCTCCGATGGGTTTTCGTGTACGCAGTTCTTGCACCTGGCACTCTCCGGCATGGGGCATATGTTCGTCTTGTGCCCGGTTTTGAGGCATATTTGCTGCATACCTCAGATAGTGGTCGGTAGGGTCGAAATAAAAGTTATCCTCCATAATAATAAATTCTTCTTGGTTCTTCCATCCCCTCGAAGGTGATGTGAGCAGCCGTCGACTTTCCCATCATGCGTGAAAACATAATGGGTGCATGGGGGGATTATAGATTTGCTATTAGTTCATCTGGGTCAGTTTCACTGTCGATCGCAGTGGCAACTCCATTGCAGAAAATGTCGGGCGCTGCCCCGTATAACGTACAAGTTGGTACTCATTCTCACTAAGTTCGAGAGCATTAATCCGCCTGATGCCTTCTGCCAGCTGCTCTAGCGTCCTCACCACTGCCAGGTTCTGTTCATTGTGGATTCTCAGAGTGAGTGAGTAATATTCGGTTGCAGGGCTGTGGACAGCCTGAGTCACCACGCGGGTGGCGCGATCAAAGTGCCATTTGGTGAAGTTGAGGCCGTCTCGGGGAAGGAAGACGATCTTGTAACCCGACGGACGAATTGGTTAGAGTCTTTGTTTTCCTTCGTTTGACTGGTCAGGCGTGCGGTCTGATTTTGGTTCTCCAGTCGTAGTTGTCGGAAAGCTGACGTCACGTGGTCGTTTACGAGCCACCGTAAACTGGTCTTCTGTGTTTTTGTCGGTATCGTTGCTTTCCCGTTGGGAGGCGTTTGCAGCGATGATTTCCATTGCTTGGAGGTTTGGGTGTCTTGGGGTCTGCGTCGACCACGGTGGTACTGTTGGAGTGAATTTTGGTCTTGTCAGGGATTAGCTCTCAACAGATACTTTTCCGCTACAGCGGCCAGCGAGCCGCGACGCTGTGTTCGCTCTCATTCGGTTAGGCTTAGCGGGGCAGCCCTCACCTACGTTCTGCAGGAGGCGATAATTTGACGTAAAATCGACGCGCGGATGTTTTTAGAGTATCGGTGTGATCACGCTGCGGTAGGAAATGAATTGGTACCACTCAATGCATTCAGCGCAATCGAAAGCCAAGTTTTTTAAAACGATTTCTTATTTCGCAACTTTATTTTTGCTTACATTCCGAAAACCTGCTTCATAAAAACTTGTTCGGATTCACGCATGGGAGGAGGGCCGTCTTTGCATTGTATGAACTTTGCCAAACTGTATTACATGTCAAAACATTACACATTCGGGCCGTTTCTTAAATCATTGGACTTCAAAGGCGCTTTCGATTCCGTCTGGCAACCAGTAGTTCTAGAATTTTCGCGAAAACATGGGTGCCCATGCAATCGGTTCTACCTCATCCGTTCTTTTCTATCCGGACGCCTGGTAACCTGAAGGTCTCATACAGGCGAGGTGTCTGCGCAGCCTACGCTCGGAAGTCCGCAGGGCTCGTCTATCAGTCCGATGCCATGAAACATAATTATCACCGGCTTGCTTGAGATTTCGCTGCCACCAGGTGTTAGCCAGCCAAGCGTATGCTTATATCACATTATTAATAGTCCCCGGCAAAAATAGGGCTCCTACTGAGCATGCCGCGGCGGGCGTTCGCGCAGTGGTCATCTAGTGCGACGGCGTCCGTAAGCTTGCCAAAATTCCTCTTTCTGGCCTTCCCTCATGGCAGCGCCAACATTAGGGGGCCGCTTTTAAGGGCGTGCATGGGTGATGGCAGGCTACAACACAAGGATACTATTAAAATTTAAGGCCTGGTGTGCGATTCTCAATAAGGATTCCAAGACCTTGCGGATTAAGTCAGGAAAAAATAAGAACTTTTGCCTGCAATTTCTTTTTCTTTCTTTAAAATACAATATTCGGCCACTAGACATGGAGAAAGAAACTGTTTATCGACATGTTATCTTACCTGCATCGCTTATGGTGCTCCCGTTTGGTGGTCAGCTTATGCGGACACCATCATAGATTTAAAGGTGAGTTGTATTCCGAGATTGCCCCTGAGTGCGTGTTGGGGCGCTTACCGAACGACTGCTCGGCAGCCCTGCAAATCCTAGCGCGAGCGCCTCCGTTGGAGTTGGAACTGGACCGGCTTTGTGTGGGATTCTCGTTATTCATCTTGCGCGAGGCTACCAGCTATGGTCCCGTTTACTATCATGCGTCTATTATTCAATACATGCGCGACCTTTGGTTAGATCACCTGACCGAAAGGCCACGCTCACACTTCTCAAAAACTTGCAGCGCCAGATGCGTCTCTGATTACTCAACAGCGAGCGATTCACATTTAGACAGACGGATCCTAGACGAGTTTCTGGGCTGGGGCGTCTTTTGCGGTGATGGGACCCGATAAATTCATTCAGAAGGTCGGACGATTTAAGGCCCTGGAGGCTAGCGGAGCGCATTGGGCTGAGGCAACTGCTCTCACCGAATTGCTCGACTTTCCGCATAGGATCCCTACGACCCAGGCGGTAAAGACTTACAGTGATTGCCTATCGTTGCTGCCGGCTCTCGCGGACCATTCCTCCGCCGATGCGCGTGTGATACAGACAACCAAGCGCTGTGGTGGCTCAGTCAAGAATTACAAAATAACCTTTATCACTTGCACGGTTACAGCAGCAGCTTTGGTAACACACTTGCTGATGTCGCGGTGGTCGGCGCGTCTAAATACGGCCTCTTGAGACTTTTGAAAGCCCCTGTCACATCAATCAGATCAAATTTCTTGAAACAAATGCACGTTCATTGGCACAAAAATTGGCATTCGCAAAACGAAGACACGGATGGGCATAAAAGAGTAGCGAACGTGACCACCATACCTGACTACTTTCCGCCTCTTCAGTCGTCGGCGCAAGTAATCACTGACCACGGACGTTTCCCTTTCTATTTAAATAGATCTGGTTTAGCGCAAGACAGTCTTTGTCCTAGTGGTGTTGAATGTTCATCTTTTTTGGATTATTTTCATGATCGAAATCTCACGGGGTCCCTGGCCTCCCGCCTTGTTCGACCTTCGGGCAGCCCTCGCATCGAGACCATTGATGTACGGGCGGTACTGGTACACAGTTCAAAACTTCTCGAAATAACGTAAGTGCCCTTATATCTGCAGCCAAACGTTCGTACAAGAGAAAGTGCTTTTATCAGTCTCGTAGAAATTCTAAGAAAACGTGGTCTCCGAGAAACGATCTTAGAGGATTACCTTCAAATTTGACTAAATATATTCAGAAACATTTTGACTAAGATTTATGAACAGTCGTTGACAATTTTAACCAATTTCTCGCTCACTTTTCTGGGTGCCTAAGCAATCATTTCACACTAGTAGCACTACTATTCCGGCAACTGAATACGCTTTCCTTCCTACTATCACGGAAAAAACTCGTTATTAGGCGGCTTCGGCCCGCATCAATCACCAGGTATCGATAAAATTCTCATGTTTGATTTTCCCAGGAATTTCGGCGTTTTGAAGAAGGTGTTGCTAGAAATCCTAAACGGCATAATCACAAGCGGAAGTTTTCCTTCGTGGTTAAAAACAGCCGTACTTCGACCACCTTTAAAAGGTGGTGATGCGAAGTGTGTGCATAATTGTCATCCAATTTCTATCATGCCTAGTTTAGCAAGAGTTCTAGAAAAAGCAGATATTCTTAGTAATGAACAGTTTTATTAACAAAGCGGGGGATTTCCGACGGTCAAGACGGTTTTATTGAACAAAGGGGCACTTACGTTTTAGTATAAGAAATGAGTGACCATTTATTTGCGTCCCTTGAAAAAAATCTTGTATATCGTTCACAGGGTATGCCATTCGATTTTGCTAGATAAACTCTACAATTTAGGTTCTCGAGGTTCTTTTTTTCCGGTTGTTACACAATTTCCTTAAAGATCGCTCCCAGATTGTTTGAATTTCAAACATTTGCGGTTCCCGTGTTTTTCTTAAGGCCGGTGCCCCGAGGTTCTATACTGTCTCCCTTACTTTTTAATGTATACGTTAAGAACATGTGCAATGTGCTATCCATCTGAAAGTTATTTCATATGCATGTCATACTGCACTTTTAGCCACACATGTGAATTTTCCAAACACATTGTCAATGCTGCAGAATGACGTTGGAAAATTATTGGATTGGTTCGGTTCAAGTGTCATTGACATCAGTCATTCTAAATCAAAGTTGGTTTACTTCCATAGCCCACTCAAGAGTGTTTCACTTGCTTTTTCACTCTATCTGCACAGCTGTCTATTTATTAATTGTTCCTTCCCTACAATAAATTTTTCGGACTCGGTAAAGTATTTGGGCACATGGTTTGAATCAAGTCTTCTTTTTTTCTACTCGCTCATCTTACAGGCGTGTGAAACTTCGTGAAAGCGTCTGTTTACTGTACCGTGTGAAAGTGTTTTTACCCTTGTCAGCCAGGAAACGTTTGGTTCACTCGTTAGCTTACAGCGTGCTCAGATATGGGATTACAACATTTATTCATTGTTCTGGTACCTGGCATCAACGTGTAAACAGGTTGCTAAAGTGCATGTTAAAAATGGCTGTGGCTTAGCTAAGGTTAAGCCCAGGATGCGAAGCATACTAGCCTTTATTTTAGTTGTTGAACCACTGTTTAGCCTGGTGAACTGCTGTTGCTTGGCTATATTTGGTTCGGCTAGACGAAGAAACAACTCATGCGTTACTCTGCTTCGCCTTCAAGAGTGGAACGCGACAGCGTTCCCGTCGACCCGCCAAGGGGTGTAAGACAATGGGCTACGGCGCAGCGACTACGCGCCCCGCATTGGATGCGGTGAGCGTCGAGCAACGCAGCGTTCGGCGCGGCAACCAAATGTGCGCCTGAGCAAGCGACGCACGCCTGAGCCTTAGAAACAGCTCGTTTCTAAGGCAACACCGCATTCACTAGAGGCGCTTTTGTACCGCTTTGAAGCATCGTACTCGTGGCTCAGTGGTAGCGTCTCCGTCTCACACTCCGGAGACCCTGGTTCGATTCCCATCCAGCCCATCTTGCAAGAGTTGAGCCAAAGCCACCTAGAAAATCAGTCTCTGTAGCACGCCGCAACCTTCGCTTCTCATTCCAACGAGCAGCTCTGTCTCCAGGAGGCATCTCACTTCGTGAGTGTCTAGCAGAGGCAAGCGCAGCTGCTTATATACCGCCGCGACGCCGCGAGCGACTGCGCGAGATGGAGCCCCGTTCCTCCTCTGTCGTGACGTCACGGTGTCACGTGGTATTGAAGGCGACACTGCCGCGCCTGAGGAGCTGGGTTGAGCTCTCGTAATATGCTTCGCATAAAAGCGTTACTTATGACGTATACAGACCCCCAGAGGTGAACCTATTTTAGATGCTAAAAATGCGGAATCTGCGATCACTGTTTGTTCAAACAGAGGTACCGAAATATTTCTGGACAGACACCTTTAAAGTCCCCACTGTGCTCTGCCGTCCATTACGTCATCATGTGACCGCTTTTACAGTTCCTCACACACGAACCAGATTTGGCACATATAATCGAGCCCTTTCTTTTCGAGACACATTCAATGCTGTTGCCCCTGAAATTACTTGCTGTCAGACTAACCGCGATAATCGCAAGAAGCTAAAGGAACACTGAATGATTGTAGGCGTCATATTTTCTTTCCTATGTCACTGTCAAATGCGTCTTCGCTTTCTGGCTGTTATTTTTTGTGCCTTGTACTTTATCGCTGTTTGCACCCCCTAGGTTTCCATGCCATCTTTATTTATTATTTCCTAAAGAAAGTCAGTTTCTTTTACTGAGCCTTGTTGATGACTGCCGGGTTTTGCGTGACAAGCCACTGCAATTGTATGGCGAACCTGATTTGTGCTTGCAGATTTGATAAAAAATTATTATTATTATTATTATTATTATTATTATTATTATTATTATTATTATTATTATTATTATTAGGGGCGGAGTGCTTCAAGCCTGCTTCACCTTCGCCATGGGTCACCCCCTGTGTTGCACCTTCTCCGGTACCGGCCCAGATCTCTGACCAGGCACACGAGCGATGCACTGCTGGTAGAGGTATACAGCTTCGATTTAAGAACGTTGCTACCAGCGTTTTCGCTCCTGTACACCTGTCTGGTGATCCGGTGTTGTCTGGTATTGGTGATCCGGTCTGGTATTGCGGAAACGGCAATACGCTTCTGAAAAAGGTAAAACTTCACAGCAATATTAGCGCCACCATGCTGAGGCTTCTTATTGATGTTCTTGTAATTCGATGGCGGCCCGCTAGCTGGTCGGCGAGCAGATCAGCGACTCCCATGAATTTAGAGGTAATACCGGATATTTAATTCAAATACAACTAGGTTGGTCAGAGTTTTCCAAGCAAATGTTCTTACGCATACCCGTTTGATGCTAGATTACACAGATCTATAATTAGAAATTTGTGAATGCATCGAAGTATTTTAGTACGCAAGTGCAATGTATCATATGGGATACAAAATTGCGACAGTATCTTGCACCTGTATCTCAAAAAGTTGTTGCCAGAGTATGTTGTATCACGAAACAATCGCAAATTATCTTTCATTAGCCCGGTACGCGGTGGTTCTACATGCCCACGATTGAGAGACGATGAATTTGCTGTCGTTACCCCACAGCTCGCATTAACTTACCCTCCGGCGCTGTGGCTGACGTCCCATTCCAGCCATTTTGATCGCCATTCCAATTGTGCTTACGACTCCGAGACTGCTCATCCTGTCTAAGCCTTTAGAGACCGCTGTACATACGCACACTCGCTGTTTGTGTGCTGGTGTCCGGAGATCGTCGTTCTTCCCTCGTCCCGGCTACCTTGGAGGCCAAGGATTTTGTCGTTTTCACGCTTGATCACTTGCAGGTCGCGGGGTGCAGGGCGTTGGCTGTGAGCAGTCATTCATCCCCCCTCCCCCCCGAGAAAAGTACGCCGATAGAATCTTTGCATTCACGATGCAGCCCGCCATGGCTATTCAGCAAGTCTTTTGCTGCCTGCCATCTTACTTTTGTGCGACGCGATCCTTGACGATGGCGCGTTTTCGCCTTCTGCTCGCTTGGCCTGCGCCTTCGAGGTCCGGGTGCTTGGCAGGCACGGCCATTGCTTTCCAGCTGTACAGAAATATTCGGAGAAAAATCTGCAGAAACAGAAAGAGAAGATGAAAGACTTTCACCTTTTCCACTGCAATCAGGTATGCGTCAAAACGCAATAAGGAAACACGTGCGTGTATCGTTTCGCCGTAATTGGGCTTGAAGTTTGATAAGCATAACGAATGTGCATGTGTTTTTGTTGTTTTTCTCTTTTTTATTTTAGCCTTGGCTGATCATGTCTTCAAAGTATAAAGTGAATAAAATATAGACTAATAAACACGCACTCGGGCGCTTCATTACAAGTATTTCACCGGCATCAGATGGGCTGCCGTCATGATGAATGAGTCGAGCGACGCTGCTCTTATTTCAGTCCATTCAGGCTTGCACAGGACTGGTCTACTCATGCAAAGTGAACACCTGCTCAGAAAACCGAGTTAAATACTGGTGCTTACCTGCTGTCATTTGGAAATCTGAAAAACTTCACACAACCTGAAATCCGGCTGTATGAACAACACAGCCGGGGAGACACGTAATGCTTCGAATTTTGCCATCTTCGTCTAATGTTTGGTAGGCATGGCTTCCTGCGTCTTCCGTTCCTTGCACGCCTGAACACGCTTCTTTGTCCTATCTTTCCACCTTCATTCTTGGCATGACGACCGAAGCTGATGACCGAGTGCGGTCCAACGCCGAATTCAAAATTCAGAATAAGTGAAACTCAAAAATAATAAAAACAAATAAGAGTTGTTTGCCATTTGCTCAAGTTCATTTGATTATAAACACTTGCGAATGAGAAGCAATATGAAGATGCACATGTGTTTACTACTGTCCACGAGATCGTAGAATGTCCGGCAACAGCTTGGAGCGCGCATGTTCCTTGAACTTGAAACTAGCACTCGCCTTCCGGGGGTTGCCATGGCCCCCGTAGGAAGCGCAGGTGAGATCACCAACGCGGCTGCTGGTGCCTAGGTCTCCGACAACCTGGCACATGCACAGACTCTCTCCCCTTCTCTCCTGCACCGCTTTCCTCCTCATGCTTACAGTGCAACCTTCTCCTGCCCCAACGCCGCACGACAACGCTGACGCGCGCCGCAGTAACGGGCGCCTAAGAGCCGCGCCCCAAAACGGAATTTTATACGCACAGCGTAACAACGAAATGCAGTAATTTTTTCAAGGTTCCACCACATCTAGTTCTACGGGTCACGCGACGCTTAGCAGGTTTGAAAATCAACAACTAGGTAAGCACTGCGCCTACTCTGCCTCATTTCAAAAACCTAAAACTACAACTGTTCGGTTAGGCTTTATACTTCTTTTTTGCGTTTTCTTTATAACATCATATCGTGAATATGCAATTTTTTGTAATAACGTACTGCATTATACGCTTGGCATCGCAAGCTCGTTGCATGTTTTCTACACCAACGCGCAGAGAACCAAACTTAGATACTAAACCAGGCGCAACGTATGCCAATCAGATCAATAAGGAAGGTTTTTTTAACTACAGTGTGAGAACGATATTCTTCTGAGCGCTAACCGAAACGTTTCTGTTCTTTCACGAATGCGTCACACTTGCCGATGAACATCCACGAGAAATACAGGCTTCGTCGCCGATACATCTACATTAGTCTCTGAAGTGTTCTCATTGCTTACGAAGGGAGCATTCCTTTTAGACAATGACAGCGCTTAACAATCGCAATGGATTACAACTAAGGATGTTCGCCAGCCCGTTAAAGGAAAATTACAATGCCTTGCCTTTGAAAGCACTGTGGGTGGGAAATGCTTCCGCGGAACAGCTCGCAACTTTGCTTTCCTCTGCCTGTCATCGCTAGGTATAGCTACCGTGGTCAGGTTCACTACAACAATGTGTGAGTCAGTGAGCGAAAAACCTGAAAACATTTCGCACTGATGGAAGGAGCAGAGGCTCGTTTTCTATTCGCTTTTTTCTAACCATGCAGATCCCGACACGCGGCACGAGACATGTACGCTGGACTGCCATATATTGTCACGAAGTAGTGATGGCGGAAAAATACAGCAGGAAAAGTGTCTATAGCAGAACTAACTTTTTATTGGGTGAACCTGCAAACACAAAAGCAAGTTACACTCAAAACATAATGATAGCAGCGAACACAGTCGGCGATCGTCGAAATCTGACCAGAAGTTCGCGCGTCCGCTTTTATACACCACTAGTCGAAGGCCCTAGTGTAATCGCAGGTGTCCGTGCGGTTTCCAGAAACGACCAATTAATTCGTGTTGGACATGCAATCTGATAATAAATGGTTCCGCGACGACTTAACAACCGATAGGATGAACGATAACATTCGCGTAAGTTCCAAATCATGCAGGCGAGCCTCGCTCTGAGCGATAACGCTTGGCGTTTGTGAGTCAGTGAACAGCGGTCACCGGAGCAAGGTAAATGAGCGCTTGTGTGAATATAAAACGCGGCTGAGGAAGATGGCAACGAATACACGTGCGCTTTTCGGCCATTGTCATGATTTATACAACAAAGGTCCACGTTGCGCGAAGTTGCAGCCATTGCGACCCTGTAGGAATTTAAGAAGGAAAAAAAATTAATAAATTATGCGGTTCTACGTGCCGAAACCTCTTTCTGCTCTTGTTCTTCCCTCTTGCTGTCCCCCCTTTTGTTTTCTTCTTGTTGTTTCTTTTCTCCCCGCCTTCCCACTCTCCCGCTCTTGTCCCCTTGTCTTAGGCACCATGTTCACAGACGTCAGGCGGCAGCGCTCATTCTCTTTGGAGTCTCTCCCTTTAGAACCAGCCGCCACCGATAACAGCCGCACGTGACGTCACTGCACTAACCCTTTAAACCTAACATGCTGAGGATGACGATGCCGCCTTTGATGAATATACGTTCTCCTATCGAAACGTTGGGCAGCATTTCTGAGGCACCTCATCCCTGTTTATGACTTTTGTGCCTTTCTGATTATGCGGCACGCCATAGTGTTGGACTCCGGAAATTCGGACCACCTGGGGTTCCTTAACGTCCCCCTAAATCTAAGTACACGGGTGTTTTCACATTTCGCGCCTGTTGAAATGCGACTGCCATGGCCGGGATTCAATCCCGCGCCCTCGTGCTCAGCAGTCAAACACCATAACCACTGAGCAAATAGGGTGTGGCGTTTTTAACAACGGAATTTAGCAATAACAAACAGCTTTCACACACTGCGCGGAATGAAAATTAATAATGCAAATAGCAGTAGGTCGGTGCTTACTGTAAGCCCAGAGATACCCAGTAATCAGACAGTTGGCGCGACGCAAAACGTGGGGAAAGGAGAGTGTGGAGAGGCCTGAAGAATTCCGAGAGGCTGTTGGTTTTCTACAAAGCAGGCAGCGCCACGTTGGCTAACAAGTTCTCTCATTGCTGATACTTGCCGCCAACAAAATAGTGCGCCACATGCAAAAAAAAAACAAAAATACGCGTCATATATTTCGACGTAACATAAAGCTTGTTACACTGGCTTCACTGAGGTATTTCTTTTTTCTTTTTGTTTTAATTTTTGTAATAATTTCAACTTAGAATTATGGACTTGTCAATGTGATTTCCCTACTGTTGTCACTGAGTACTTTCCGTTTCTGTTGGGACCTTCTTTCTGTTCTTTTTGCAATACATTTTTTTTTGCATTCGTGGGCCGTTTAGAGCAATTCTCGGCTTCGCAATAATACAAATGACGCGAATTTTCTTGTTTGTGTACAAGTTCTTTTCGCACATATATTATTTAGTCACCTTCTGCTCGTCAGATTACTTACACGGTAGAGTTAATCATACGTAACCCTTACTGTCCACTACCGAGCACCTAATCTGCGTCAAAAATTTGTGTGAACTATACACCTACCTGCGGCCTACCGCGAAGCAAGCTATGCGAAGAAATGAGGAGAACCGTTGGTTCGAAACAAAGGTGAGAACATCGAGGGCGAAAAGATGCGCATATTGAGCTGTGTGAATGCGAGATCAAACGACCGGGTGCCACGGCACGTAGAAGAATCGAGGTCACCGGGTCAGCGCCTAAATGCGTTAGGCGAAAACGAGCATAGCTGTCCTTCTTGTATTTCTTCCTCTTTATCGCCTCAGAAACGCGAGATCCCATACAAACCGCACACACACTAAACATTTTAACACCCTTAAGGGTGTAAATCAGTTTGTCGCAAGACGAACACCCTAAGGGTGCTGTTGTCTACACCCTACAGTTGGGGTGCCACTATAGCACCCTAAAGGAAGGGTGTCCAGCAAAATAAATTTAGGGTGTAAGGGTGCTCGTCCAAATTAACACCCATCTGTGTGGGTGTTGGAAGGGTGTACATCCTTTTATTTCTAGCGTGTATGGAAGGCAGATTCGGCAGTACACGCCTTCAATTACTACTATGTACAGCGATCCACGCGCAACTACTGCGTGTGCCAGAAGGTTCAAGTTCGGCTACCAAACGCACTGCCAAACAGCCGGCCTTGAAGCTTCGATGGGCATACACAACACCTATACGTGTGGATCACATTACATATTAGTAATTCATGGTGTATATTGGAAAACCTGTCTTCGCTGCACAAATACAACCTAGCAAACTTGGACACTTTTGAGCATGTATATCAACACCAAGGTTATCATGATTTCCATATCCAAATAACATGCAACACAGACTGGTAAGATATATGCTGCATTTTCAAGAAAACGCAAATATATTTATTGCATGCTGCAATACAGAGTACAACATATACATAAATCACATGAAATATAAACATGCACAATCACCAAACACATCGGTAAGTACAAGAACATGTACATTCCCCACAAAGGTACCTAAAATATATGTATTGATCAAATCTGTTATTAGAGAAGAAACTATGTATAGCGGCACTGAAAGAGCCTGGGTTGATTCGCAGTGTTTTGGGCCACATAAAGGAATAAATTTTTAGTATTAGGCTCCAGTGAACGAAAATTCAAGTTTTGATGCCTTAAAAATAGGCATATTGCAAAGGTGAATTAGGGAAGCAATTGAAATGCAGAGCAAACGCACAATAAAGACACCTGTTATTTTGTACACTAATGTAATCGCAAAGCATTATGAAAAGTTTGGAAAGTCAATGTAAAGCATAACTGGCCAACATTTTTCAGACTGAAAGAATACTTTCCAAGCATAGACATGCTATAAGTGAGGTTTATGCCAGGAGCCTTATTGCTAATTTTCTATTTCCAACAAGATTACTTGAGCACAAAAAATACGTATAATTTTTTAGTGCCTACATAGTTTGTCCTCTTTTGTGAAACGAGAGTTCTCTGGGCTAAAGGTGCTGTGTAGCGGTTTTTCTAACTACAATACCAGTTTCTATAAATTTTTGTTTTGTAACTCTAAGGCACTGGTACATATACAATATGTAGTTTGAAAATAGGTTCTTTTCTTACTATAAATCAAAAGAGTGCATATTCCACATCTACTAGTGCCTGGGTGCAAAGTGCAGTAGGAGGCCTGATAAAAACAAACCACTGTTGATTAAACAATTTTGCTGAGCACAAAATGTGGACAGTGTTTTAAAATACATAGTAAATTTCTAAATTATTTGCACTTAGATGCAGTAATTCAAGATTAAGTCATGCTATAGCATGTGAGCATGCAAATTAGCAAATATGGTTTAATAAATTAGCCATACTGTGGTTACTAAAAGAACACAGGCATAGGCAGTCATGCAAAAGTTCAAGTTAAATATCACACTGTTAACATTTGCCAGCAAATGGTCATATCAAACATTATAATTATACTGAACAAGGGTAGTTTCTTGGGATAGTTTGCAATTAATGAGATAAAATTACGTACAGCTTGAATGACAAGAACTGCGAGAGATGACAGACTGCGCTGACTTCCAACAATATTTAATTACGTTGCCACATCGAGTATATTTGCACAAAAGCGGGCATGCGCAGCATATGAGTCACAAGGGGTGTCTAACAGCAAGTGACTGTACTAAGAACATCGTCCTTTGAAAAAATAAGCATTAGAATTTCTATCTGTTGAGATACAAGACTTCACTAGGGGTCAGCACGATAGAGGGGTCACTAACGCACACACTAACCAGTTTTCTAGTGAAATCTGCTTCTATAGTTTCCCGGATGACCTGTGTCTCGCTAAAGCTTCCGTACCTTCAAAGAGGGGCACGCAGCCGCAGTCCCAGCAATGGATGCCGAAGTGGCCTTGAACAGTGTTATGGACGTTGTTATCGTGCTCTCCTAAATGATTGTTTAGGCGCCTGCCTGTCTGTCCAACAAAGTCAAATGAGATATTGTGAAGCTTTGCCTCCTTAACGGCCTCAATAAATCTTGCTCACAAGAGATGCAACATAGCGTTGCTGCACAGGCTGATTGCCTTTCTTGGGTTGGCTACCCTTTGGCCTTAATTTCAGCCATAGCGGAACAGCTCCTGAAGTGCACAAAACATGATGAGCGCGCTCGGTCAAGGAACCAGCCGGTTGAAAGACACAGGTTTGCTGTGCTACCGTATGTTCATGATGTCTCCCATAGGCTAAAAAAGATTAGGGAACCTGCAGAAATCACAGTCCTTTTCTCAGCCCCGGAAAAGCTGGCAAGGCTCTGTAAGTGTGTAAACGCGCCTAAATCACGTCAGAGTTGTTGCTCTGCCGAGCACAGAAAACGTTTTGCGATGTGTGCAACGAATGTGGTTTCCCAAATTCCCATTTTGAGGAAGCAAATATATTGGACAGATAGGCAGGCGCCTAAATGATCGTTTAAGAGAGCACTATAACAACGTCCATAACACTGTTCAAGGCCACTTGGGCATTCATTGCCGGGAGTGCGGCTGCATGCCCCTCTTTAAGATACCGAAGTTTTAGCGAGACACAGCTCACCCGGTAAATTAATGAAGCTGATTTCACCAGAAAACTGGGTAGTGTGTGCGTTAGTGCCCCCTCTATCACGCTGTCCCCTAGTGAAATTTTGTATCTAAAGAGATAGAAATTGTAATTTTTTTTTTCAAGTGACCATGTTCTTTTTACAATGACTTGCTGTTAGAACACCCCTTGTGTCTGGCTTTCATTTTCTGCGCATGACCCCTCTGTGTATACACACACGATATGGCAACGCAACAAAATATTGTTGAAAGTCAGTGGAGTGTGTCTCTCGCAGTCCTTGTCCTTCACGGTGTACGTCATTTTTTATACTGAATAGCCAATATTGATTCAAAATTAGAAAAATATAGTACACATCTGAGCTGCAAAAATGCAAGTGATGCAGCAAATGGCCTTTAGCTTTCCAAAACAAAAAGAAATGTTCACGGTTAACCACGAGGTGCAGGGACTCCATTCTCTGAGCATCTTGGCCAATAAATGCAGCACATGGCGTTGCTGGAATCTTGCAGCCTGCATTAGCAAAATAAGAAGAGAATCATGAGAATTCAGTCCGTGCAATTACACATGTACTTTGCGGAAAATTTGATAAAGCAACAAGCTCCTCAAAGTAACAAACTTAATTAATGTGACTGGGCAGAATGCACCGCTCAGGCAACTGGGCAAGACAAGTGAAAGGTAGGAGAAGTTTCTATTTTGCAAATTAAGGAATTGCATGTTACTGTGAATGCTAAACCACTATGTCATTGTGAACACAAGGCACACATACAGCAGCAAAAACATAAATTTAGAGTACCCTTTTCACCATAGAAAATAAGAGTGAATAAAGTTTAAAGACTACCAATGACATCTCTCAACAACAGACATTTGTCCAAGAGTGTGTATGTGACCTTAATGCAAAATTGACATTATGAAATCTGCAATATATCTGCATTACACTTTAGTACTGCAGGTGAGAAGCTTACGGGATATGGCACATTAAGAGTGAAATGCACAAGGCATTAAAGAATGACTGTTTTTACACAACATTATTACACTAGGAGACAAAGAGAACTGTTTTACAGAGAGTGCACACAAAATGAAAATGAGGGAATCTCCACTGGCATTCTCATTTGCCTTGCAATACATGCATCCAGCCCAACAATATTCAACTCTCCAATGCAGTTTATTAGACACTTTCTGAATCCTAAAATTTATCGTGTATTTCTTATTTACTAATTTAGTAAGAATGGGCATTTTGGCATACTTTCCTCGAAAATTTAGCATGTGTTGTCAACTATTTTTCTAAGAGCACGCCCCCTTCTTTCAATGGGTTAGCTTGGCAATGCACTGACAAGTAGTATTCCCTTATTTAAGCTTATGATCTTTCCTCATGCTCCCACTTCATGCTCTAAACTGTGATGCCACTCCGATGCAGTTTGTTAATCTGCGACTATTTACATGGTCCTTCTTTCTGTAGCCTCTCAACTAGAGCCTGAAATTTCGTCTCCTAGAACAATCGTCTTTCTTGCCCAAAACATATTGCACGGTTACCCCTCATAGGGGGGGGGGGTGGTACTGTATATGAGTTTTCACATTTTCAATGAACCTCAGAGACACAACCATTTCTCATCCTGTGTTGCTACTATCCGCATGAGTCACAATGGTTGTAAATTGGCTACCTGCCCTCTCTCGCTTAAGAGTACATTTTGCATGTGGAAAATAACCACAAGCATCACATTTCATTGAATGAGTGCTCCTGTGCATGTTTTTTTTTCCGTCCTGTAATGGCTAAGTTCAACATGGTCAAGTTGTTTGAAAACTGTCTAGCCTCAACCAATACTTTGTGTAGTTTCAAAATTATGATACATTCATTTTTCAAAACTTGCCCCAAATTAAGCATGAGACATTTTCATGATGCAAACGAGGTAAGGTTGTGCTCAGAGACTATGATAGGCCTGCTATATCCTGCAAAACTATGTGAAATGAAATATGCTTGCAATTTTCGTGAGCAGCTAGCTCAGTATAATTAGGCACATTACCTGCGGAAACGTTTTTTTAACGCTCCCGAGAGGTCCTGGTTTCTTGTAATTTCTTCAAATCCCTTGCAGTCTAGATAGCAATCTGGTGCATTTTGATTTTGATATTGTATTCAAAATAAACACAGCTGAAATTTTAAGGTTTTGATAATTATATGGGAATAAATTAGAGGTAGAAGAGTGTAATGCAATGAGGAAATAACAAGCTCATTGCAGAGAGTAAACAAATATTCCTTTCCTGCAAATAAATTGGTAGCAGGAAGGTCATACGAAATTAGCAGTTAATGCACAATAAAGAATATGAAGCTACAATGCCCCGGCATTCTGTGAATATTCTTGCACAAAGAAAATCCTCATTATGAAAGACCATCAAGAAAATGCAAATGTATACTTTGGATCAGCAGTCATACCTGCAGTATGCACTGTACCATCGGCAATATTTACAACCACCGACAACTGCACATCATATCAAGCTTAGGCGGCCAAGGAGCCTGAGTTTTAAATTATAACTTGACTTATTATATTACACTACACAACTATATCTACTTACAATGTTGTCTTCTCAACCGCTTTCAAGAAGACATTAACCATCTGTCTGAAGGCGAACGCAAGTGGCTTGCTCTTGATGGGGGGCGCCAAGGCTGGGCATTGTGAAATCGCTGCTACCATCTGCATGACCTGCGAGAAACAACGCTCTAAGTACAAGATAAACAAATGCTATTAGAGCAAAAGACAAGATCATTGGCAATGAGCCTCGTTTTGGTTTGCACGAGAAAAGCCAAGAATATGGACATTGTGCTGCTTACTGAAGAAGAAGCAAGCCTCCTTCCAGATGTTGCAGTCATGCATTAGGATTGTCACACAGCTGCATGCTTGTATGCGGCTGTTGCCAGTTCGCCAGTATGCTTTGAAGTTTATTATTTCAAGTTAAATTGATTATTGTGTTTTCTTGCCAATTCTTGGCAAACAGACCAGCAATGAAATAGCTCACTTACACACATACTCCCTTTTGAGGAGAGAATTCACACACACGCACGCATGCACATGCTTCTAACACATGAGCAGCTTCCTCTGCTTGACACACATACATTTTTTTTATCCTGTGTCACTCCTACTGCTAAGGCATAAAAAATCCTTTGTGTTACCAACCCCAAAGTCCTCAACCTACACCTCCAGCTTAAACACTTTCTCGAGAGCCACGACAAGCCTTCTAGCTTCCCCAGTGCTCCAAACTGTAGTTACGAATTTCAATAGGGCTATAGGCGACAGCTCTCGAAGGGCATGCAAATTACCCGGAGACCTAAAGCTTATATATGATACATCTAAAGCACAACACTTCAAATTTTCAAAATTCATTAAAGCTCCTGAAGACAATTGCTATATACGTAGAACGTCTCGAATAACCTGCCGCTAACAATTTCAGCGGTTGTCTGCATCAAAAGAAATGTGAGCTAATGGGAAATCCACGTCTTTAAGATCGGAATTATTGTAATGGCGAAACACACTACCAGATTTCTTAATCATTTATTTATGCTCTGGATGTAACGTTCCTTTCACAATAAAAAACAAGGATATCGATTCATCAGGGCATGGGAGGAAAAAGGACGAAGCGTATACTTGGCGCCTTCCCACTGGTCCTCCCGAGAAACGGCGCCTCATACAGCAGTTGTCCAGGGTGGCTTGAAACCAAACTCGGCTTTCAGGCGGGAACACTCGCTGCACCAAATCGGAAGAGTTTTATTGCGAGTAAAACTCTACCGGCCTCATGCAATACATACGCACGCACACAAAACGCACCCACACGCACACACAAGTATACGCACTCTCAAAGCGCAGACACAAAAGCGCGCACGCGCACATTGATGAACACAAACAAGCACACATACATGCATGCAGGCAGACACGCTAACACGTGCACGCACACACAGCGACCCACAGACAACACACTCACAAAACACGTACGCACTAGACACGCGCAAACACGCCGGCCCATACAAACCGGCATGTACTGAACGCACGCGCGCGCGCGCGCGCACACACACACACACACACACACACACACACACACACACACACACACACAAAGCGAGCTGAGCTGAGCCCACACACGCACGCACGCACACACAAATCAAGCCGAGCACGCGCACGCGCACACGCACAGACAAAGCGAGCCGAAAAAATGCTGAAGGCGTCCAGCAAGCAGCAACAGCAGCACGCGACCGCGTCAGGGAGAACCAATACCGCGCCGGTTCCTTCGAAAGGTGGCTAAGCCAGTCCTTTTCTACGCGATGCAAAAGTGGTCGACCACATTTAACTGAAGTGCGAACGACCGTATTACAAGCAGCCGCGCTAAACGCACAAGAGAATCACATCAATGAACGTTCAAGCGCTTAGAAACAAAGCGTAACTATGTAGGCGCACCACGCCCGATGTAGATTTGACAAACATTAGTCACACGGGACGCGATCGAGGTAGTTAACTTGCCCTAGTAGGAGTGCAGCTGCTCTTGCTCTTACATTAGCGAATTATGAATTATGCTACGAGATCACAGTGAGATATTTCTAAAGCGAACAAAACAAATACCAAATAAACGGGCACTTGCCTGAAAGTTTCCATCATGCCAGTACTACCGACCGGGCACGTTGCAACTTCTCGTTTCAGCCTTCGTGGATCCATCTTCCAGTGCGTACGAACGCTTTGCTTTGAAGTGCGGCACGAGTAATACACAAAGCATGGGCCACATCTTTTTCTACCCCGCGCGCAAAACTAATCACACGTTTAAAATTACTTCGCACAGCGCGCGACGCGAACGTACGCGAAAACGAGCATGATGGCGCAGCTTGCGCCTTCCCATCCTGCCGCGCGCCGAAGTGATGATACAGCGTCGGCCGTTACTTCCGGTCGCTTTTCATTGGGCATGGGGCGGCCGCGCAAATTGAACGTTTATTCTGACAGGTTTGCTTGCTCGCATGGCCGCCTGTTTGCTGCTGCTTCGTTGTGGTCTCTAACTAGAGCGGTGAGGCGGGTAGTTGCTACTACGTTTTGTGCCGGGCATTTTATTTTGGGGTGGGGGGCGCAGTCTGTGCCGCATCACTGAGGGTACAGTACACAAATCGGGACCGTGAGCGAGACGATCGGCGCTCTTCTGCTGGTGCCATTAGATTATTCGCTGCGTCCGAACGAAGCAACTTTGCGAGGTCACAGCGTAGTTTCAGCGATATCATGGCTCGATAAAGACGCTCACATCTTGGTCGTGTGACAGCGACGCGTAAACATTCATGAGTAGACTGAAGACTGCATTTGCAAGTGCGTATGCTCTGGATAAGAAATTACAGCGTTGACGACACCAGCCCTTAATATATAGGCTCAGCCTTACAGGCTGTATTTGAGGGTGCACGTAGAAAGCAGATCAGTAGCTTAGTAAACCTCTGAATGAATTAGGCAAGGTACGTGGAAATTCGGGTTTGAGAACTTCCAACGTGATCTCGCCTCTATAAGTCTTCTTTATGGATTCACCATGCAAATTGTACGTTGATGCCATTGTACAGCAGAGGCTCGTCCAACAGCACGTCCCTGTTTGTTCAGCAATGTATCCAAACAGCTTCTTCCATTTCACCACGTTTTGTTGGGCTATTAAGGGCACCGAAATATTAGTGCAGAATTGCGCAAGTTGCTCTCGTGTTTTCGCTCTGCTACAGCAGTTTTTCTAGAAGTGTTTAATTGCATGTTAATACTCCTGTGAGCACGAAAAATACTGATAATGGAATTGTAAGTGAAAGGGCGTTCTTTTTCTGGATGATACATTTTTGGAGTGGCCGTCATGCCAGTAACATCAGAATCCTTGAAGAAATATCGACAGTCACTTAGGAATGGGAAAACTTAATCACTTCACGCATCTACACTTGCAATTGTCACTTGACCATGATACGTTAGTTCATACATTGTCACGTGTTCTTCACAATTCTACCTTAATCTCCCGTAATCCACCGTGCTATAGTTTGTACGAACCTTAATGCAATTTATTCCACCCTTATTCACATTATTTACCCATAATTGCTCATACTTAACGTTGTTGTATTTACTACCTTCTGTATCACTACTGACGTCATACAAGACGGTGATGACCTCACATTTTATTTATTTATTATATACATTCAAGGCCTAGTAGGCACAACAGAAAGAAGTAGTGAAAATATGCAATAATTGCAATGCAGCGAAAAAATAGAAAATCAAACCATAAGATAATTTGAACGGCGACCTTGAATTAGTGGTGTCACAAATTGAGACTGTGGAGGCGGGAAGGCGGTTGCATTCAGTGGCTGTTCTTGGCAAAAAGGAAGAATGGCACATCAATTTTGTGTTGATGGTCGATGCGAGACGAGAACTTGGTGTGGTGAAAAGATTTTCTTTACGAGAAGGGTTAAATTAGCATATTCTATGAAAAAGACCGAGACGAAAGTATTTGCGACGTAACCAAAGATCAGGTTCACCTAGTGTTCTTTTGAGAGAATAATTTGAGAGAATAAAGCGGGCGGCGCGGTTCGGAATGCTTTCAAGGGAAATGACAAGATTGGCATGAGCAGGGTCCCGTATGGATTGATGTTGCGGAGAGCGCCACCTTTCCTACCTGAAAGGCCATGAAACGCTTTCGCATTAAAAATGCAATACATACACACATTGCTCAATGCGTGGACGTGTACACGTTACTCAGATTTATGCATCAATACGTTCAACACCCTTCAGGCGTCGATTTAACACCCTTCTTTGAGAAAAGTCACACCTTATGTGTGGTATCCACCCTTGTGATAGGGTGCTTTGGCCGAAAAGGGTGCTAGAAGGGTGTGGGCATGGGTGTAAATGCCGAAAGCACCCCTATTAACACCCATAAGGGCGTAAAAATGTTTAGTGTGCAGGTCACCTACCTCCAAAGGTCAATGAGCGAAGCAGTGCAACACAACGCGGTCATGCTTCACAGAAGCTCGGCATATTATCCATACAAAGTGGCATGTTCTCATTCTACTTGTTGAGAGCAGTGAGAGATGGAAGAAAATATATATATATATATATATATATATACAGATCGCACGCATTCTGGCAATCAATGTGCGCCAAGTCTTCTGTGCTGTTTGCTTAAATGATGATAATTAGCGGGGGTGTTAACGGTGAATGTTTAATTTCTCCGACGTTTTATCCAACACAAGAGTGGTCAGTCGATGTTAAATGGTACCTTGCGTGCACTAGTGCTGTTTGTCTGCGTAGCACAGAAAACACAAAGGGAGAGGTGTTTGCTTGAGGCGTTGTTCTGCGCCATATTTCATAACCTACAAGAGGGTTGAGCACTGTCATTGCCTCACATGGTACATGGCATCGTGGCAAAACCAATAAACTTGAATTGGCTTATGAGATTTTACATACCAAAACAACAATCGGATAAATGAGGCAGACCGTAGTGGTTCACTCCGGATTAATTTTGGCACCATGGTGTTCTTTAACGTGTCTCTAAATCAAATTGCGCGAGCGTTTTCTATTTCACTCCCGTCGAAATGCTGCTACCTCGGTCAAATCTACGACCTCGAGCAACGCCATGGAAGCAAAGCTATCGCGTTGGGAACAGAAGTGCTGATTTGAGGTGCGACCGCTTCCGTTGTGTCGCCTAGTCCCTAGTACGCTTTAATTAATGCGGCTCTGCTTCGGCACGCCTTGCGTAACTTGACCACTAGACGTACTTGTATGGTTTAATTTTTCAGAAATAGCAGCAACGCACCATGCCGTCTCACGTCTCGTTCCCCCCCTCCATCCTGTATTTGTATGGGGAGTGCGAGCGAAGAGTGGCAAGGCTAGTATTCACTTGTTTCGTAACTGCGTCGGTTCTACATATTCTCTGCCTCCTCTTCCGCCGCTACTCTTCTATCCTTTCTAGCTTCCCAGTCTAGTTGCACGTTGGTACAAAGGGAAGCGCTTGCGGGGGGTCACGGATAATCACAGCTGTCAAGAGGCTAATTAGGCGACGACCTGGGAGCTCCAGAGGGCATTGTGCACATTCGACGTGGTGCGTTCCAAATGAGTTTCTCGCGTCTGTATTTTCTCTGCAACGTTCCTTCCAAGTGTATACACGCAATACATGCGGATAATAGCAGCAGCAGCAGCGCTGTGTCGAAGGAAAATGCAAAGTAAGCTTCGTTTTTAAATTATGTAGATCCCATCCACATGTTCAAAATCAGAGATGCGAGCCTCTCGTGAAGCCGTGGAATAAATGGGAAAGTACTGGCTATAATCTGCACAGCATGCTGCAGCATAGCTATTACCTGCCTGTCGGCGAAGAAAGCAAGATGTGGAGGTCCACATTGCATGATCCAGGTTATATACCGAGCAACGTACTTTCTCCCGGATGGGGCCCTTTTGCAATGACACTGTATCCAGGGTCAGCGTGCCGGCTATTGAGCGGGCCGATCGTGAAGACAGAGCAACAGTAAACTTCCCGTTACTCGGCGAAATACGGATCAAGCAGAAGTGCCAAACCCAAAACCAGAGAAAAGAAGTCATATAAACGTTTGTTTTCATGAAGGGAATGCATTCACGATAAAGTATAATTGTTGCAACGAGGATATTCATTAATCGTTTATTTTATCACAGAATGATTCCGTAAACAAGGCCAGAAGCTACATCACATTTAAGGGTATTAAAGATAATAGTTCTATGTGCATGTGTGCTATTCCGAAAGCCAGCAGCAGCAGTCACGTTCAGAGAAGATTGGGAGGGTTCGCAAAAAAAAAAGAAATTCGCTTTATAGCTTGGCGGATCGGTAGCACATGAGTAAGATACAAGCAGGAGCTACAAGGCACGCGCATATGGCGTCTTCTTGCACTATGTTGACTTTAGTATCTGCGTCTTCGCGTCCGTGTTTGTCATTTGAGAACAACAAGAAATTAAAGCGTTTTTCGGTGAGTTTGTCATTGGGAGCGTAGACAATAAAGATCAGGTACACCCGTCTCAGCACGTCAATGGTTGTGGCGTTGCTCTTAGCAGCACGAGGTGGCGCATACAATTCGTGCGATGGAAGTCACATTTGAGTATGGTCAAGAGCAAAGACGGTCATGTACGGTCCATTGGGTGCAAGAAATACCAGTTGGTCAAAATTATTCCGACTCCAGCACGCAGCTTGCATGGTAAACAAATCTTGGTTTTGGCATTTAGAACTCTAACATTTAGTTCAAATTTTTAAATGCGTTTAGTATTCTTTGGGCAATAATCGCGATTCTACTAGAATATCCAACAGTTTTCAAGGGCCGCTAACCAAGAAAGTGACATTTAGGTCGCCATTCCACACGCATGGGCGTGCGGTACACTGTGCGACAATGCCAGTAGTATCGGTGGTAAAGGGAGCATACTCTTGTTCTTCCTTGACAACAGTTAACAGTTTGAGATGGTGTCGGTTTCAGGCTCTACGGCTGTGATGAAAGACGCAGACGCTGTCGTGTCATGCACTGCGCGCCCATGCCGTGTAGTGTGCGCACAAGGTTGCGCACACTACACGGGGCCTGAAGTGGTCTTTAAGGATGTGAGAATCAAAATATCGATTCGCTATGCATGTGGGTTAGGTACGATGGTACGGTGTAGCATAGTGCCACAAATGAATACATCTCCAAGCATCATGAACGCACTCTTGTATGGCAGCTCGGTTTGGTTATTGATAATTTTAGAGCGCAGCTCCTAGGCGCCCTTTCCTGGAGCGAGCGTTGGCATCGACGCCCTCGGCGCAACCCAGCGAACGAGACCAGCGAAGGATAAAGGAACGAACGCGGAGCGCAGCGAGGGATGGACCATTATAGAGAAGACAGCGCAACCAGGAGAATCCTAGGAGAAAGGTCCAGCAGAACCGTGAGGCGGAAAGCGGAGGCGGAGGACGTGGCGAAACCCGGAGAAGGAAAGTGTAGTGTCACGCAAGACGGGATCTCCGACGATGACGGTTACAAGATGGCGCCACAGTACCGCGCGTCATTTGTCCACCGATGACGCCACCGAGGCCATATGTGGAAATAACGCACTTCACGAGCGGAGGTCTCTCTGCGGCAGCTGCTGTGAATCACGCGCACGCGTCACACATGCGCTGCCCCTCGCGATCTTCCGATAAGCGAGGCAGTGGCGCCAGACTTTATTCCGTTTGCAACGCACCTTACGAGACAGAATGTCCATGCTAGCGAATGTATCTCGAAATAAAAACACGTGCAGAGCTGCGCTAAAGCTTCGCATTCGGGCTTATCTGAATCGTCGGTGATGTTCTCTTTATTTTTTGCACTGCAACAGCGTTAGAATGGTCATGGGAACAGAACCCCTCTGCTTTGTCTACAGGAAAATAGAGGAGAGGCAAGTGGAAGAGGAGCAGGCACCTTACGGAGCTGGCACGCGCAGGGCGCTGAAATTCGGCGCAGCGCTGTTGGCACTCGGCCGTCAGCAGAAGCACTTGGCTGCAGTGCAAAACCGGATGCTTTTCACGCATTCAGGTTATCGGGGTAGCACTGTGTTTGTATTCTGTGTGTAGAATAGCTAAAAGTAACAACTGACGCCATGCCTTCTAGGATGGAAAACTAATACTAACGCATTACTATCACATGAATCACATTTCTTGACCTCCTTTTTTAAATCTAGATGAACAATAAATATCGGAAAACCAATGTTTTGACCATGGGCCCTATAGCGTAAAACTATTCCAATATGTTTCTATTCCAATCTCCTGACGTCACATTTGCGTAACAACCGACGCAAGCACCCCGCTGTCACCCGCAGGGTTGTTTGAACAGAGCAATGAAACGCTCTCCTTGTTCATAGGAGGTCACTTTTGTTTGCTTGAAAAACGACTAACATTGCCTACACTGAGCGGCTTGTCGTATCTGATTGGCTGACAAGAGGCGAGGAGAACGCTCAAGTGGAGAGGGATTCACTTAGGCAGAGCCAGTGCACTAAAAATGGATAACCGGATGAAGAGGGTGGTGCCGGCATCAGCGATTGGTCGGCTTTTCCTTGCTTAGCTTGTGGTGGCTGGTCGAAAATCACGGCAGCATGCAACGGAAGTTTAAGAATGACTCTAAAGCTGACCCTCAGCAAAGAGTTGGCAGAATGAGGTGGTAAACGTGGCGAAAGGGCTCGAAAACGTTCCACTGCCATGTAAGTTTTATTATACGCAAATACACCCATGCTCTTCGGCAGGTGCGAGTAGCCAGCGCCTCGGTGATCGGCGGCAGCCATCTTTTATTCCTTTTGAAACGGGGCAGCCTGCGGCTATTCCGAAGAAAATTCAGTTTTGTTCGGCATAATAATGCATCTTTATCGCGTACACGTCACTTTGACGCGGTGAGTTTGTGCGGTTTTGTGACGTCGCGTGACAGGCAGGTGAAGTGGGTGCAGCCCGAAAACTTTTCACCAATAGCCGAGGGCTAAAGGCGAAAAGGGGTCGAATCAGAAATAACTGTTTTTCTTTTTTCTGTCAAATCATGCATAATCAGTGTGTACACATAATTGCAGATGGGGAGGTATAGCGGTTTTCGCGATGTCGCGTGACAGACAGGTGAATTAGAACTTGAGACTGACTCCAACCAAATAACTGAATTTTATTAGCCCGACGTTTCGGAGCCCATTCGGCTCCTTCTTCAGGGGGTTGTTCTTCGGGGGGTGGCGGTGTGCCGCTTTTAAAGCAACTTTTTTGAAGAAAGGTGGGGGGGGGAACACGGGAGGTGGGGAGACACTTCACAGACCGAAAGGTGGGGGTGAACAAAAGGAAAGGGGGGGTGTATTGTTGAGCGCTTCCATGGTGCTGGGATGACCGGTGCTGGGGGGAGTGCTCGCGAGGGTGCCCTTGATGGAAGGCGGGGGGGAGGTTACAAGGTCGCGCCGACGTTCTGTGTTGGTGAAACACGCGGGAGTCTATCTGGCTGTGCGTCCTTTTCTTCTTTTCGTCAGGTCGCCAAGGCCATGGACATACACCGAGGGTAGGTTGCCCTTCACGCGGTTTATGTTATTCCCCGTATTCTGAATGTGCCATGACTCCAGTAGTAGTAGTCTCTTTCGCCAGTTCGTTTCTGTTTGAAGGATTTCAGTTTCCTTGAAAGCAATTTTTTGGTCGGCGTCTTCAGAGTGTTCAGCGACGGCGCTGCGAATACGGTTGAATGTCCTGACGTCGTTCTCGTGCTGTCTGATCCTTTCTTTTAGATTTTTGGTTTCCCCGATGTACGACGCCAGACAGTCGGCACAACTGATTTTGTAGACGACGCCTTGAGCTTTTTCTTTAGGTGGACGATCTTTTGGTTTAGGGAGGAGGATATTGAAAGTGTTTATTGGTTTGTGCGCCGCTTTGAGGCCTTCTTTTTTAAATATTCGGCTGAGCGCTTCGCTGGTACCTCTGATGTACGGGATGGACACTCGCTTCTGGGGTTGGGGAGAAGTCGACGGCTGAAGGTCCCGCATTTTGCTTCTTCTTTTTTGTTGTCTGGTTGTTTTTCGAATGAAGTCATCTGTGTAGCCATTCCTCTTAAGTTCGTTGAGAACCGTTCTCTTTTCTTTCTTTAGATCCGATTCCGATGAGGAATGAGTTTCGGCTCGTTTGAATAAAGAATTTACAACAGATGCCTTGTGGTTTGCCGGATGGTCGGATTGGAAATGAAGATAGCGGCCTGTGTGGGTTGGTTTTCGGTAGACTGAAAATTTTAAAATGCCGTCTTTTCGTGTAACTTGTACATCTAAGAATGGGAGTTATCCGTTCTGTTCGCGCTCATATGTGAACTGTATATCCGGGTCTATGGAGTTTAAGTGTTTCTGCAAGTTTTCGACTTGGCTCGTCTTCACGATGCAAAAACAATCATCCACGTACCTGAGGAAGACTTTTGGTTTCGGGGAAAAGTATTTAAAGCTCTCTCCTCGATGCTCTCCATAGTCAAATTAGCCATGGCAACGGAAATTGAGGCCCCCATAGGAGTTCCTTTAACCTGTTTGTAGTAGCTGCCTCGGTAGGTGAAATAGGTATTGGACAGGCACAGTTCGAGAAGGCGGCAGATCTCGTCTACACTCAAAGGGGTTCTCTCACTGAGCATATCGTCACGTTCCAGTGCATCTCTAGTTGCGGAAACAGCCAACTTAATGGGTACTCTTGTGAACAGAGAGATTACATCAAAAGAGACCAGACATTCATCATCTTCGATACGGACTTTTGATGTGAGTTTGATGAAATTCTCGGAGTCGCGCACATGCGATGCTGTCCTTCCGGTGAGTGGTGATATGATCTGATGCAAGTAAGTGGATAGTGATCGTAGTGGGGAACACGAAAAGTCTTCATTTCCAATCCGACCATCCGGCAAACCACAAGGCATCTGTTGTAAATTCTTTATTCAAATGAGCCGAAACTCATTCCTCATCGGAATCGGATCTAAAGAATGAAAAGAGAACGGTTCTCAACGAACTTAAGAGGAATGGCTACACAGATGACTTCATTCGAAAAACAACCAGACAACAAAAAAGAAGAAGCAAAATGCGGGACCTTCAGCCGTCGACTTCTCCCCAACCCCAGAAGCGAGTGTCCATCCCGTACATCAGAGGTACCAGCGAAGCGCTCAGCCGAATATTTAAAAAAGAAGGCCTCAAAGTGGCGCACAAACCAATAAACAATTTCAATATCCTCCTCCCTAAACCAAAAGATCGTCCACCTAAAGAAAAAGCTCAAGGCGTCGTCTACAAAATCAGTTGTGCCGACTGTCCGGCGTCGTACATCGGGGAAACCAAAAATCTAAAAGAAAGGATCAGACAGCACGAGAACGACGTCAGGACATTCAACCGTATTCGCAGCGCCGTCGCTGAACACTCTGAAGACGCCGACCAAAAAATTGCTTTCAAGGAAACTGAAATCCTTCAAACAGAAACGAACTGGCGAAAGAGACTACTACTGGAGTCATAGCACATTCAGAATACGGGGAATAACATAAACCGCGTGAAGGGCAACCTACCCTCGGTGTATGTCCATGGCCTTGGCGACCTGACGAAAAGAAGAAAAGGACGCACAGCCAGATAGACTCCCGCGTGTTTCACCAACACAGAACGTCGGCGCGACCTTGTAACCTCCCCCCCGCCTTCCATCAAGGGCACCCTCGCGAGCACTCCCCCCAGCACCGGTCATCCCAGCACCATGGAAGCGCTCAACAACACATCCCCCCTTTCCTTTTGTTCACCCCCACCTTTCAGTCTGTGAAGTGTCTCCCCACCTCCCGTGTTCCCCCCCCCTCCTTTCTTCAAAAAAGATGCTTTAAAAGCGGCACACCGCCACCCCCGGAAGAACAACCCCCTAAGAAGGAGCCGAATGGGCTCCGAAACGTCGGGCTAATAAAATTCAGTTATTTGGTTGGAGTCAGTCTCAAGTTCTAATCAATTTCCCAACCAGACAGGCAATTCTGTCGAAATGTTTAGCTTCAGACAGGTAAAGTAGGCGTGGTCGAAAACGTTTTCGACCAATCGTGGAAGGCTGATAGCAGAATTAGAATAGAAAAGTTTGGAATAGTTTTACGTTATAGCGCCCTATATCTGCTTTGCGGGGTAAAGGCAAATGCAGAGCCGCATAGTTCCCTACAAAATGTTACCAGAGGCAGCCGTGGCACGAGTGCCTACGGTAGCTCTACAAACCGCATTCAAAAATGCGTCCTGAAATCCATGCTTGAATATATCTAAATGATTCCTGTCGTGAAGGCGTTATAAGAAAGGAGATGAGCGTTGTGGGCAGGTTTAAACAAGGCGTCATTTAGGTCAAGTGAAGCATGGGATTGAAGTTAAGATGCACTTCTGAAGACGGGGTTAGGTAATGCAGCATTCCAGCAAGGTTGGAAAAGACCGGTAGTAGTGCATTTATTTCGCTAAAATTCGCCCTTCTGGCTCCAAACAGCTTTTTGAATTTGCAACATTGTGTATAGGAGTAACCGATAAAGGGCAAGCCAATCAAATGGCAAGGCTCTCAGAAAGCCATTCTCTTTTATAGCCAAGCTGTTTCACTAGGAGCCAGGGATTTCTTCGTCTCCACACCCGGAAACTCAGCCGATCACCGTGGGTGGCACGCTCCGCGTGCCCTACACTCTAAAAATTTTAACACCCTTAAGGGTGTAAATGGCTTGTCCCATGGGTGACACCCTTTTTGGGTGTATTGCTACACCCCAAGCAAAGGGTGCACATTAACACCCCACAAAAGAAGGGGTGTTAATATGACGTCACCTCACCTATGGGTGTAAATTAAACAACACCCTTTCTATATGGGGTGTATCACAGACAACCACCCTTTCAATATGGGTGTAGCATGTGACAACACCCTTCCAAAAGGGTGTTATCCCTGCAAGTATTTTAGCGTTCACTACAGCCATGTCGTTAATGGGCAGACTAGCTGTTGTGAATGCTGCCTAGCCTTAGCTATGGTACTACCTTGTTCAGTATGAGCCAGAATCTGTGAGGCGTCGTCATATTGCGCTTCTGGTCCGTCATGTGGTAGCATAACGTGCGGCCCTTTCAGGCAAACAATTTAAGGTTTCGCCATTGCAGCAAGGCACACACGCCTTGCTTTCGTAATCTTCCTCTGCAGTGATAGTACACTGCCGGCAGGATGCAGAGCGCAATAACAATGCGCGCTGCACTAAGGACACAGGATCTCCCGCACCTTGGTGCACCAGTACTTATAACTCCGTGGAAACAGCACACAGCCAAAAGCATAGTTACATGCATTTCAGAAATGATTAAAAACCTCCACTTTTCTTGGTCAAAAATTTTCGCAACACCAGCTCGACCAGGAGGGAAAGACACCACAGCTCGCTGCTGTAGCTCATATTGAATGCAATAGAGCGCAAGCAATGCATGTATTGGCGACGGTAACAAGTGCAGTACTACAGAAGCATACGTTTGCCTGCCAAGCAGTTTTTTGCCGTTTTAAGCACATATTTTATACCTCTATTCATCAAAGTTGTCATTTATCTCCACGGGATGCTTCTACTAGTACCTTCACATATATGACTTAAAGGTAGCACTCAAAGCCCAAGAACAAAGTGCTTCCACGTCGAATAGTCTTTCAGCATTTACGAACAAAACAGCATGTGTAGCTGTGCATGCTGTTCAATATGTAAGCATGCACTATTTTCTGAAGTATACGTATGCTCCATTTACTGACAGTGACCTGCTTATACCCAATAACTTAGTGTATTTTTCACCATGTGCTTGCATTGAATATTCTACAGGCATTGTAAGTTAAGCTACCAGAATAACAATCAGCTAGTCTAAGGTTACCTAATTGAACAAAATCATTGTAAAATTTGTGACGAAATGTCAGAAGAATTTATTTCATTCAAGAGAAATGGTTACATAATAATGTTTGCACATTTTAAAAGTAAAAAGGAAGATGAGTAAAACCATACCAATACAAAGACATAAGCACCGAATAATGGCACAGGCTTGCTCAAAAAAATTTTAAGCAGAACAGTTTTTTTAAATAACCTCACTACGAACTATCACATGTTTTCATTTGAAAAGCACTGCATCTTATTATAAAGCACAAAAATCACCGGTCACATAAGTAAGAACAAGTCTGAGTGTGCCTTTAACACAAGGATAAAAAGTTGGGCAAGTTGGTACAGTAACCTGATCTTGGATTGTAGCGCGAAGTGACACGGACACAGACTAGAAGCAGACAGGATGAGCGCTAACTCTCAACTAAATTTTTATTGAAACGAGAATATATATATATATATATATATATATATATATATATATATATATATATATGTGTGTGTGTGTGTGTGTGTGTGTGTGTGACTGCGAAAAACCGCAGCACATGTAAATGAATATTGAATACATAGTAGTAACATGAAGACGACAAACAAAAGCTATCAACCATCAACTGCGTGGCAAATCTGAGTGCAAGCTATTCTCTTATCAAGTATACCTGTAGGCATTGCGACCAATGTGCTCCAAAGATGTATGAGGCATTAGTCATTGCAGAGTTGTAAGGACATGACAATCCTTGGATGATTATGTTCTTGAGGCTTTTTTCCCCACTTTCCATCTTTTGAAACATGTATACTTTAGTCTTGAAAACAAAAATGCTACAACTGTCGTGTGATAAGTTTTGCATCTTATTTCCTAGCAGCTCACTGAAAAGAGCCACGATGACAAATTTAAATGCTGTTACCTCATCAGACATGCAAATTTCTTAAACACAAACAAAACCAGATAGGCATTAGAGTGAGCATCACTTGAATACATTACACTGGTTTAAAGTTATTGCACCACTTTGGGCCAGGTAAAAACGTTAGAAACATCAAAAATGTTAAGATTCTACGGCTAACCATGAAAACTAAATAAAAAAATCATTAAGCTGTCTTAAACGGGTACAGGAGCTTTACAACTGGCCATCTTGGTGATGGACACGCTGATAGATGAGCAGCCATTCCACTGAGACGAGAATGTTGAGGGCTTCGCATGGAAGTCTGTGAGACACTGCAGAGTAGTTCTTGGTCAACATGAAGGAGGTTGCTTGCATACACGTCTGGGCCACCATACTGAATGCAGTGTTACCGGAACCTTTTCCCCCTGCATTTTGGTAAAAAAGCATGGTTAAGTTTATACGATATTTAATATGCAAAAAAAAGAGGTGAGGCATGCAGACAGGACACGGACAGGAGTAGAGAAGTGAACCGCGAAAAACATGAAAATTTTCATTAAATTGTTTTATTAGATAAAATTTTTATACTGTGTGTCATTCATTATGAGGGTTCATAACCGCAACACATTTATTATATAAGCAGGTAGAATTATCAGCTTGGTCAGTTTGTACAAGCTCGTTTGAGGCAAGAAATCGAGTTTCACAAACACAACCTCAACATTCTTGATTGAAAAAGGAACACCTTAGATGACATGCAGTCCTGTGAGTGGGAATTGCACAGTTCAAGAAAAACAAATTAGAACTCACAGACCGATCCTGAAAAAGGAATAAGCACCTGCTACTGCAAAAAGCGAATTAATTGGTAGGTTTTAGTAGCACAAGGGCATCTTTGGCCAATGAGCGCCAAGTCTATATTGCAAAAGATAAAGTTAGTGCATCTTTACAAAGCAAATATATAAAGATGACTAATGCCTCTCTGCACTAGTTGCTTTGCTCTAGCGTGAAGTCATTTTAATGCATGCACACGTACGTACACACGCTACACCCAAGTGTAACAGCTGCAGAATTAAAATTGGGCAGCAACAAAGTCGCAACCTTTAACCATTGATCACAAGCTGTACTAGTGACTGGAGGTAGTACCAATATCGCCAATGACTAGTTGCACTCTTTCTGCCCGACGTTATGCTGCTCTTGTTGTCAAAGATGAGTTACAGTCGGCATTGAGGGAAAGCTGCCCAAGAGCAGCTCTTATTTTTGTGTTATTTCTAACCAGAGACCAATGAAGTAATATATTTTTAGAAAGAAAATGACACCGAAAATTGAGTGCGTAAAACATTTGGTACATTTTCCGGAATTAACTTGGGGGTTAACAGCTAAACGGCAATCCAGACACTAGACCATGTTTTCACATGTTTGCTACCAGTGAATGCTGGAAAATATGTTGGCATTCTGTAGTTTTGTCCAACAATGCAAAAGGGATTCTTAATAACTGAGGAAATAAATGGAAAAGTATCATGAAGTATATTTCGTGAATGTAATGCAGAATCACTCAACTTCTGTTGCTATATAATCTCCACTTGATTAACCTGCACTTTCTGAACTAGTTCAGGAGGTACTGCATTTCACTACTCATTCCACCAGTTCAACGTGGTAGCAACTGCACGTTGTGATTTGTTTTACTTAGTGCAGGCTATGTACATGGCGAGTTCACAGCATTCCCTGCACTCGGCCGAAAGGTAGTGCATGTTTACGCAGCAGGTGTGGTGTCGCTTCTGCACGAGCGAGGCGCAGAAATCAGAGTTTCATACAATAATTACTAGAGGGAACTCTGACGTTAGTGTCCACAGGAGATCAAACAAGAACAGCTGTACCAGCATGGAAATTACGGGAAGTACATGGATTTGCCTAAACTGCGTCTGTTTGGCTTCAAACGGCTTTGTGACTTTGTATTCTAGTCATTTTCAACAATATACTGTGTAATAAATAAATAAACATTAAAATCGTCCGACAACAGGATTCAAACACAGGAACTCTAGAACAGAAGTCTGATATTGAAACCATTAAGCAACGGAGGCATGTAACGACAAGCGAGTGCAACGCCCTGATGAATTTATCGCGGGCATACTAGTGCCTTGAGACGCTTGGTGCCCTTCGATTTGGCTACCTGGACAAGCTCAATCGTTGCAATTAATAGCAATTGTGCGTGTTGGCGCCGTCTTCTGCACTTCGAAGAGTATAGACTGCGCTGAAATTTACGACAATAAGATTTATATAGCGTATAATATACGAAGCCACAAGAACGTTTGAATTCACAAGCACGAATATCAGACAAATCCATGTGCTTCCCATCATTCCCATGGTGGTACGACTGCAGCGCCAGAGTTCCCTCTAGTAATTACTGTAAGAAACTCTATGGCAGAAATAACCGAAATGCCTCGCATTTTGTTCTGGAGTAATATACTAAGTTTTGCTGGTGCCATATATCTTACTGGTCATTAATTCCAAGTTTTAGTGCAGTCACATGTCTAGTAGGCAATTGTATTTTGCATAAACATTGCAAAGCCAACTGTGATGAAAGTTCACTCTGGTAAATTGTTTATGATCGAGTAGCATAGACTACTGAAGCAATCTCTGGAAGGCAAGTGAAGTAATTTTCTTATTAGCAGCCTTTAAACAGCATTCGAGCATATGACACATGCACGTCAGATATGCAGATATTTCCTTGACTAAGCAAGAAACGATGCTTCATGTTCCACGAGGCTACTTCTATCAAAGCAGTATTGGTGCTCTCTAAAAACAATGCCAATGCAGATGATCCAAATATTTTTCAGGGGCAACAGCTATGCCTGAAATCATGCTAGATTAGTTTTTTTAAACACATGCTCAGACCATGTTAGAAGTGCTTCTTAAAATCCTCCTATTTATTAGACTAGTCATATATCTGTACACAAAGGCTACTAATTAGGTCCCATGCTATATCATCTTATCAAAAACTTCACTTAGTAATACACATGCCGTGATAAGATTTGAGACCACATTGAGCTGCTGAACAAGGTGAATTCATTATTTTTAAAATGAAGCTCCTGTTCTTCCAAACGAGAAGAACGGATACTGAGGGTCAAAATTTTTCTGAATCACAGCTGGAAGATGCCAGGGAAGGCACGTGGAAACTTATTTGTAATTGTCTATTTAAATGTATAAATGATAAAAGGAAATGAAAATGGTAAAAAAAACAGGCATGGGGGGAGAACGAACCTACAGCCTTTGCATTAGGCATGCGATGCACTAACCACTGTGCCACCGAGGCAGCATTCAACCGTCCACAATGGCCCCTCAGATTTTCGACGCTCGAACACGGCCGTAGTACCACAGTGGTTAGTATATCACATGCGTAATGTGAAGGTTATGGGTCCGTTCCCCACCAAGAGGTGGATATCTTTTAATCCACTTTCACTTACCTAGAATTCATCATTTCTATACTTCATATAAAAAACTTAAAACATGTTCCTCTATGCTTTCCTTGGCCTCATTATCTACTGGCTTCTTCCAGTTCTGTTACTTCCAACACTTATACATATTCTAATCTGGTAAGTAAACAGTTCTGTATGATGCTGGAATGCAATATGAAACATTATTGCAGGGCCGTGTTATGTAGAATGCCTTACATTGCACAGGCAAGGTGTATTTATGTCAATCTGAAAAAAATAACAATTTCCACTCTAGGCAGAAATGCTGGGTACTGCTGTGTGCAACAGGGTTTAACGAAAACAACTTGTTCAGAAATAAAGCTACCAAACAACGAGGAAATATGTAAACTAGATGAAAATTTGTGCAGTTGCATGTTAAAAATTTAGCACAGCAACAGATGTATACATAATGAAGGAAGCGCGAGGATGGATTATTTTGGACACACGGGGCAATATACTTGAAAGATGCATATGAGCTTACATGTGGAGAAATATTGTTTATGTAGCAGCTAAACTACGAACAGGCCTAGAACACATTGATGCAAGGTGTCGAGCATGTAAATCTTATCATGCCCTTAAGTGAAAGAAACATGGCTGTTTCTCATGATTTGCTACATATGGCTGGCTCACACAACTTAGCCACTTCTATATATGCCTTGTAATTACCAGGTGGTCTGTATGACATGTGCAAGCTTTAAATATGTACAGCAGCCACGGAGCTGGACAGCACCAAGGCAATGTCGTTTGCCATCGTTTTGAGGAAGTGAAACCAATTCTTACATTTCTTCTAATTAGTTAATTAGTTAGTAACGATTACTTCACTGCTCAAATATTATATTCAAAGCAAAAGTGTCAGTGCGAAAATTGTAGAGCATCCTGAAAAATTCCCAATCCAGCTTTCTACTGCTCAATAGGTGCAACAAATTTTTCTTTCAAGCTAGAAAGAAGCCAGTGAACACATGCAAGAAGTGCCGTGCAACTAACTTCTCGTGCACCTGAACACCATTTGGCTCCTCCTTTCATGCTTGAAAAAAACTTTTTGAAAAGAATATTTTAGAAATTGATTAATTATTATTGACTATGTTTTAGGCAAAATGCATGAAATAGTGTGACTGCCACCGCCATTTTCGGCGACATGAACTGACTCCATTTTCATGTCCAAATCCAGCTATACATGGTGCGTGTTTTGAGCTGGTTCTGTAATTTAGGCTGGTTTTGACTAATTGAAGCTTCGCACTTTAATAATGGAGTCAGGTTAAAAAGAAATTGGTACATAAACGGCCACTGACAGTACTACATACTCCTTTAACTTAGTGCAAAGTGCTTGTGAGCCAAGAAGTTGGTAGTTCTAAGCAGTATTTCTCATTTTGACCTGGTGTAATAGCCCACTTACTATGATGCCATGCTGCTCAGTCATGCTGGTCCCAGCTTCAATCTAGGCCATGGCAGCTGCCCTCCAATGAGGGTAAAATGCAATACCGCTTATGCACTTAGATTCAGGTGTACATTAAAGAAGCCAGGTTACCAAAACTTTAGGTTTTGGGATGTAAAAGCCCATAATTTAATTTTAAAATCTAAAAGTGCTTTATTAGGAGCAGGGGCATCATTTTGAGCTTTTACTGCACTGCCATGGCACCAAGAAGCTCCAAGTAAATAAAAACAATTTCTTAGACAATGTACATATCTTGCAAGCATTTACAAACACTTCTCTGCATGCACCTCCGTTGCTGTTATATTTAGATCCGTATGCCAAGGCGGGCTATGATGTTAGAACATGTTTCAAATTTTTTTTACCGCTTTAAAGTTGTTGGTTATTTTGCATCTCACTGTGTGTCGAACGCACATTTCAGTGCATCAATTTCTTCAGAAAGTGCACTCCTCTTTATTTATTTGTGCATGCAAAAAGGGTTCAGAACTGCTTTCTGAAGGTCTGTATAACAAGCAAAAAACAATTTATGTAGGCTGCACAAAGAGAAAGGATTGGTTTGTAAATATGTTATTTAGTTCTTAAAAAAAGAGGCAGCTGTCCGTATTCTGTTCCAAAGTAAAAATTGCCCCTACCTGGCTCTGCTTCATATTCAAATGTTGATGGTCCATTTGGGGGGCACTCAACTGATAGGCTGCACTTTGGCGATGTCGGGTGTGCTGTCGCCAGGCCCAAGGTCGATCGACATCCTCACCAAAAGTAGAGTCCAAACGCTATAAAAGAAATATCTCATCATTTTGCTATCAGTTTTGTCATCTTGCGTGTTTCACACACGGCCGTCAGTGAAATATTTCGTCACTTGGATACTGAAACAAATTCAAGCATTTTCTGGCAGCCAAGCTGATGATGATGATGTGTGGTGTTTTATGGCGCAAGGGCCAGGTTTGGCCAAAGAGCGCCATGACAAGTGGTAATGTTGACGATGTATTATGGAAGATGTGACTTGGCTGTAAACTGGCCTAAAAATTGTCGATGTGAAGTGCGTAAAATTTACGTGCTATAACATTATGGCGATGACTAATGACAAATACTATTAACATTAAAATCCATCGTGGAAGAATGATGCAAAATAGAAAATATATAGAATGGTAAAATTACTTGGAGCACTGCTGCCTCGCGGGAGCCCTTGAAACACAAGGGCCTAGAGGCATGTGCTATACGAAAGAGCTATCGCAGCGGCATCCTCTGAAGAGAAGGTGGCAGCCAAGCTGAATACACAGTAAATGCAGAACATTAAAGAGCAGATGCAGTTGTCACACTAGATTGATCAAGTACAGCAGAAATGGAAAATAAATCAGTGATACTGTGTCTGTTGGCTTTGAATGCAAGAAACGTAAAAACAGGGCCTTGCAGCCACGCCACTTTGAATTTCCCGCGTTTGCTACACCTCACAAGTTTGGCATCGTCCGGCACTCGGGGATAGTAACCGCTTAAAATCAAGATGAACGAGCGTCAGCATAAATGAACAGGATACTTAACCGGGCAATATAGGCGCATAAAACAACTCACGTAGCGAAGCTACTGTCAATTACCCGATGACGCATCTGGGGGCGGTGCAGTTTGGGCGAACAATTCAAAAAGGAATGCGAGTTTCACTTGTTTCACGCCTACTAAGCTAACACAGAATTTGAGTTTCTTACTAAACTATACTGGATATTTACGCTCCGAATAAAACGCTGGAAATTTTGTTACCTCACATTGCATACGTATGAGTGAGGAAATTGCTTTTATTGTGTTCTACCCAGACGGCACGCAGCAGCTACCACTCTCATGCAACAAAAGCATGAAAGTGGTACTCGTGACACCGAAAACAAACATATACAGCGCCAACGTTACGCCCCTTAGAGTTGGAACTAAGCACGATCAAGCCATTTAGTTTTCTAGCTTTCATAACGCCATAAACACGACCAAACATCGAGCGAAAAAACTCTGCTCTCGAAAATTATTACCGCTTCCATTTATACACCTATCGCTGCCACAAGCAAACGCCAATGGGCTAGCTATCCACAAGCCGCAGATTAGACTGACAGCAACATATTACGGTAACGTAAAACAATTTCCACGCTGACTTAGCAGCCGCGGTGTGCTCTAAGTGCCAAAGTTCTCGTTTGCCGCTCGAAATTCACACCATGATCACGGGCACTGCATCTTTCACATGAAATATTGCACGCTTTGCTCCGGAGCTCAATAGGAGGGCGAAACGCATTTGCACGTACCTGAAATCCGCATGCCGGAAACCGTCGACGCTTCCGAGAACGGGGCGCACAGCCATACACCCGTACGGCGGCTTGACTTGGACGTGAGGCACTTCTATCAAACATTTCACATGCGACATGTTTCACACCGATTGCGCGAGCACCAGAAAATGACGCAGGCCGCATTGCGACGCCGAGCAGACGTGCAACCACCGATGAGCTGTGTGCGCGGTTTGCAGAGAACAAAACCATACAAAACGTTAGGCGCGAGAAGATGGCGGCTCTCGTTGCGGAGACGACGAGGACGAAGCAATGACGCGCGAATGAATGTTGCCAACAGTTGGTTCCGCGTTATGCCGGCGGTGGTGGCTTTAGTGGCGTGTGTTGCGGCTGTCTAATTTTTTATTTCTTTTCCCCAAACAGTATAGCTAAGATCAGTTCTTTGTTTGAATTTTTAGTTGTGTCGTTTGGCATTATCTTTGTCTTTTTATGCTATTAAGCGGCCAATTATGGCCTCTCAGGTTCACGCGTGCCAGCTTCACGCGCAAATCTCAGAGGCCATAAGACAACTCGTTAGAAAATGCCGTTATTGTCGTTGTGGACGCTTCATCATCCTTTCTTCAACTGAGATAGAAAGGTATAATAATAATAATATTTGGGGTTTTACGTGCCAAAACCACTTTCTGATTATGAGGCACGCCGTAGTGGAGGACTCCGGAAATTTTGACCACCTGGGGTTCTTTAACGTGCGCCTAAATCTAAGCACACGGGTGTTTTCGCATTTCGCCCCCATCGAAATGTGGCCGCCGTGGCCGGGATTCGATCCCGCGACCTCGTGCTCAGCAGCCCAACACCATAGCCACTGAGCAACCACGGCGGGTAGATAGAAAGGTAGTGTCCCTCTTCCTGGGGTTGGGAGGGGGCGATCAAGACGGCATCACTCAGCGGGGGTTGGGGGAGTAGGTTGGTGTTGGTTCTTATCGCAAAATTCGCGAACCCTGCGATTTTTTTTTTATAACGTAAGCATTTCTATACTTCCCCAACAAGAAAAACCATCCGTCCGTCAGTCCGTACCGCACGATATCTTTCAATATAGAACCCGCAGCAGCGAGTGAATTCACCTTCGTGCTAGCTCTCGCTTCAAGGCTTCAACGCGACCGAAGCGGCGAGAACACTGCGCTCACGAAGCTTTCAGCTTATGCCGCACTATGCGCTTTTCGCAGATCACTTTCAAGATAGGTGTGCGCGCGTCTGTTTTCAAAGCGAAGTAAACGGTGAGAACACAGCGCGTGAAGTTTTCAGCAGTGGGCACACTCTGTCCACAATGCAGTTCGCTTTCAAGATACGGTTCGCGCGGCCGTGCCACAAGCAGCCGCCGCCGGAGAACGGTTGATAATGGTTCGTCGCGGATGAGGAGGGCTAAAGAGCGATAACGGCTCAAAACGAACGGAACGTCACCAGCGCGCCTGGCCCCGCCACCTGCAGTACTTTGCTTGCGCTGCCGACCAGAGCAGCCCGTGTCGCCGCAGCGCTGGCGCTTATACTTCTCGGATCAAGTCTCATAACATTGATAACGACATGGACTGCGTGTAGATGAGGAAGAGTCACAATGCTTAGGCACACTTCGACAAATCCGAGAGGAGTTCATGGGTGATTTTTTTTACCGGAAATGTACAGTCAGCGGTGGGACCCAGAGTTGACAATGCCTGTAAGAGGGGTGCCAACCTTTTTTTCTTTTGTGAGAGTCTTGCCCAGCTCCCAAAGATCTGCTCAAGCTAAGACTTTCTGATGGCTGTATGTGTTTTTTTTTTATTGTCGCATGCCCTCGAACCGCCACGAATCCTACAGTGTGATGGCATTAATGCAGTATTCACGTCCAAAGGGAAATGCAGCCGTTAATTGGGCTGCCTAAGGTTTGCGGCCCGGCGGCAGCTGCCCTCCCGTCCCCTGTTTCGGTTGACAAGTTAGGGGGAGGGGTCTAGAGCAATCTTACACCCCCCTCCCCACAGTGGCGTAACCAGAAAATTTTTTCGTGTGAGGGGGGGGTCCCAATTGACCGTGGAGGGGGAAGGAGCGGGGCCATTGCCATAGCAGCAACAATTTTACTTTTAGTGAGCGTTACAAGTGCCCGGTGTGCCCCACTTGGCTGCGCCGCTACTAGCGCCCCCCCCCCCCCCCGCAATCGGCGGAAATCGAGCTATCAGAACGTGCATGACACGCATGCATGGCCGCGAAGCTAGCATGGATGTCGTCACATCATCATCATCATCAGCTTATTTTGACGTCCATCGCAGGACGAAAGCTTCTCCAGCGATCTCCAATACCCCTGTCTTGTGCTAACTGGTTCCACGTGTTTTCAAGTTTCCCGATTCCATCACGTCCACATTATTCTCTACCGTCCTCGACTGTGCTTTCCTTCCCTTAGCACCCATTTTGCAACTCCAATAGACCACCAGTTCTCTCCCTTACGCATTGCAATGTCTGCCCAGCACGACTTCTTCCTCATAATGTCAACCAGTATATCAGCTATTCCCGTTCGCTCTCTAATCCACGTCGCTGTCTTCCAGTCTATTATCATCATGCCTAATAATTTTCATTCCATCGTTCGTTGCGCGGTCCTCAACGTCTTCCCAAACTTCTTTGGTAACTTCCAAGTTTCGGCCCCATACGTTAGTAACGGTAGAAAGCAATGGTTAGCAGTAAGCTCCCTGGTCATGATTTAGTAATGCCTGCCGTAAGCTCTCCAGCCAATGTTTTATTTTTGTTAATTTCCTTGATCAGAGGCCCCTGCGAGTAATTAAGCTCAATAAACGTATTTCTGCGCAGGTTCTAGAGGCTGACTGCCGACCATGACATTCGTTCTCTCGCCACGCTGCGGAACATTACTTTTCTCTTCTGCATACTAACTCTCAGTCAGACTTACACTTTCTTCGACATGTTCCTCAAACGTTTGTTGCAAATAGTCTGCAGTGTTGCTGAGTATGCCAATGTCATCTACGAACCGTAAGTTGGTGAGCTATTTACCGTTAGCCCTCACTCCTAACCATTCCCAGTCTAACTGGTTGCACACCTTTAAGTATTCAGTGATAGCATCGTAAATATTTTGCTATTGATCATATGAAGCCTTTTGCATATATCTGGCTATGCAAAGTCTGCGCGTTAGTGTCATCCGTTCAATATCAACATTCGTGGGAAACTTCATTTTTGACCACTGTTCGGAGCCAGTGCGCTGCTGCCTAGGTGCCCCGATCTAATCATTCCAGCTACCTGATTCAAGCGCAGGTAGCGCGCGTTTCATGTACAGCCAATATCAACGCCTTAACTGGCAATGTTCATTCATCATATACTGTAAGCTTGTTCACTTACTCCCTTATAATTAGGGTGTAAATTAGAAAGACTGGGGTGTTCCAAGGGTGTTTTCTTGTTGAACACCCTTTTTCGTTAAAAAGGGTGTTTCAAAGGTGTTTACAAGGGTGAAAAGATGAATACACCCGCATTACACCCATAAGGGTGTGAAAATTTTTAGAGTGTACTGGCTTCATTGGGGCACCAAAAGTTGGCGCTCGCCTCCGCACATCCGCGGTCGCAGGGGCGCCGGCTGTGTGAGGGAAACAAAAAAGCAACCACAACGCTCGCTTTCGCGCATAGCGTTCCCCGCAAGTATTTCCCGGTAAAGATTACAGTTGCTTCAGCTGCAGCTGTCAAGAAGTGGCAATTGCAGCACACGAAGCAGGAAGGGATGTTAGTACACTTTCGTATGAGAAAAAAAAAAGTCTAGCAACTTATTTCATATGTGTCTTTATAGCGCTATAAAAAATCCACGCATAGTTAGGACTCAACAACATCAATATGCACCCCGGCGTCGTGCTCAGCCTGGGCTGGACCCAGTTCAAGGCTACGACACATTGGCCTATCGGGTCAAGTATTACCACAGCTTCGCTGGACAACCACCTTCCCAGCGTATATTGGAGTCAGTGTTTTTATACAATTAATAGCAGCAACATTTCGGCCGATTGCACTGCCATAGGAGCGAAATGCATACAACCGATAATAACATTAGCTACCTTTAAAGACCCGGTTCCTGCTCTTAATAGTATGCAAATGTAACCTTGGTATCAAATTAGTATTGTCAGAAACTTTAACATACAGATTCACCAACAAGACTTTTAGGCATCCTTCACGTACTCGTGTGGAAAGCTACGAATTCCAGGCAAATATGGGTGACATTGTCCTGTTGAAACGTTTGCTGCTAATGAGTGCTGAACTGAGGTAGTATGTTGTCGCCGTGGGCGCTAATTTTAATGTCGAGCTTTTGGTGCGAGTAGAAGCACTAGAAAACATTTTACATCAGTTTTTAGTGCCCCGAATGAAATAGATCATTCACGGAGAGTTTTTATTTGTTCAGGTGGGCGCTCTGGTAACAATGATGTATACCGTAGAAATGCTAGTAACAATGGTATGCCTTTCTCTTTATCATTTTTGAACAATTTTTTTAAATACAAAGTATACTCCTTGACCTTGCGTTTGGCCTCATAATCCCAAGTAATACGCTCATGTCAAAAGCCTGAGTGTGTACTCTGACATGGACTTGCAACAGCTGAAGTCGTAGCAGCGCACGCACCACCGGATTGATACTGCTCGCAATAACTCATATGCATCGGTGAACTGAACACCTCTAAGGGAAACTTGGAGGGAAGCTCTAAGGAAACGTAGCGAAACATTCTAAACAATAGAGAGGCTTCTCACAGCACTCACATTGGCCGAGACTCGTTTCCACACGTCAATTGCTTGCCTCAGCCTGCCTCTTCAGCCCCTCTATACCACATGAGCACTTGACGCCGGTGCTTCGTATGAAGACTTGGGCTGCTCTTTCAGAGGCTGTCTATGAAAATGAATGTGAATGTCGCAGACTATTCTTACCCAGCTCACTACGCTTTGTGTATATGATGCGAACACCGCCGTACGTTGCGCGTATTAGAAGGCAGGACTAGATATTGTTTTGTAAGACACAAAATGTGCATACTCTCCGCACCTAAGCTAAATTAACCAACTGCCTGTTGCTTTTGTTTTTGTTTCATTTCGTAATTTTCCTATCCCTTTCAACCACAGCTTCTGATGATTTTGGTTTGGTAATGTTTTTTGGTGCGATGTTTTCGGGTTAAATTTGTTTTGCATTATCGCTCATAGGTATAGCTATATGTTGTAGATTTGTTTTTGCCGCGCTCTGGTCAGAGAACATTTGTGTCCAAGTATTGTAGTAACTGATAAAATATAGGTAACTCCTCTTGTTTACCCTTTGCCTAGTTCTTTGTTTTTGTCAAGATATTCAGGTTTTGAAAATTCGTACGTATATTATGTAAACCGCTTATTAGTAGATATACTCACTGACTATGATCAAATTGACCACTTGCTTGGCTTCGCTTGCTTTCATTTAGCGGGGGGGCGAAATGTACTGCCTATTTCCCGCAGGCGACTGGTATCAATGGCCTTGGTGAGCGCAGTAATCTGCTTTGCTGCTTGGCATGAGCGCAGTCAGCAATTAGTATGTATGACTTCGCTACAATGCTATCGCTACTTCAACGGCTTTAGAAACAGTGGTCCTTGCTTTCCCATCAATGAACTTGTTTCCGGTTAAGCCGGCTTTAGAAACAGTGGTCCTTGCTTTCCCATCAATTAACTTGTTTCCGGTAAAGCCGTGTCCTGGTACTTATTGGAAGGTAATTGAGTGACCATTCTTGTGCGCAAGATCGTACGCCTGCACAACATCCAATGCTAACACATAACATTGACCTCTTGTCCAGAAAGAATCAATCACTAGCCATGCTGATTTTTCGTCAGAAATTATTGCAATTTTATGTGTAACTGCAGTAAATTGTGCTGCACTTGAAGACGATTGGTAGTCCAGTTTGTATTGGCGGGAGGTGCCCCGCTGAGGCATCACAAAGGTCGTAGCCGAGCATGATTTCAGCGATCCATGGGTCGGATAGCGCAGTGAAATTGACCAAAGGCTTAAGGCCATCGGAACGGACAAGCTACCTCTTCCAAATCGCAGGCACTTGAAAGCGCACCACTTGTATGTGCAGTGTCTGCAGCGATACATCAGAGATAATCGTAGGTGCGAATCCTTAGGGAACGAGTTCTCGCAAAACACTGTAAGCTAATCAGCTTTTAATACAATGATCAATTCGCCTGTCAGTCCTCTGCTCAGGAAGCAGGCCAATGAAACTGTGTAAGCACAGCGCATTTACCAGATTTATGTACGTTGACTCCATTTATGTTTCTTCTACAAATTCAATCAAGTAAACTGTCGCCTAGAAGCATTTTATTTCACTACCACGTCATTATTTCACACACCTCTTTCAGCCTGTTTAAGTTTTCAATGCTTATATGATGCAACAGAAACCAGCTCCCTATTATAGCAGATTCGCCTACTGGCGAAATATTTTCAACAGTAGTCATGTGGGAGAGGCAACTTATTTCCACATGAATCAATGCACCGCGCACATGGTTCTGTGAAAAAAAAATCACTTTAAAGGAATAGTGTGAGTAAACATCCCCAAGAAGCACATCAGTTGCGAGTTTATGCCGCACTGAGGGTCCCTGGGTTCACTTCAATCCCCTGGGTTTCTTAGACGTGCACCTGAGCGAAGTATACAGAAGCGTTTTTGCATGCGCCATCACTGAGTTTCCCCGCAGTAGATCTTGAGGCGAGAAATCGCTTGACGCGCAGGAAAGATCATCTCATTTATAGTGAGCTAGCTAGCCGGTCAAAAGCGTCTATAGTCTTTTACCGGCATCGTCATCAGCGTCTCACTTGCTTCACTAACACGAAACCTGCAATAAAAACTACACCCGTTACGGCATTTAAGCGAAACAAGAGAAAAGTCATCCATCCAACAACCATGAACAAAAGTTCGAGACATCGATCTTGGGACAAATGCGAAAAAACGTACTTAGGCACGATTCATATACGCTGAATGCTATAAATATGATTCGAGAATTCTTTTTATTTATTTGTTGCTAGGCCACATTCCGTCCATTTGTACATTACAGTAGTGAGTAATTACATAATGAACACACAGAAACTGTGAATCACATAAAAAATATGTAGCGCTGTTTGCACAATTAGCATGTCAAAGAAAGCGCGGAAAGTATACGATTCACTGAGGGCCAAAGGCCCATAAATGACATGTGAAATCTATTGTAGACGTACCCAAATAAGCAAACGGGAGAACACAGTAACAGAACTAAATAGTTTCTAAGCAAAAACACAACATGCAGTGATTATAGCAAGTAAGAACAGCATAGATAATATTTCCATTTTAAGTAGATGAAACACACAAACACACAACCACACCAAGAAAGATCTGTAGGCTTAACTGCAACCTACAAAATATGAAGCGGAAGTCTAGAAAATTTGTTCTCTCATACTGCCTGCACGATATCGGTAAGCAGGCAAATCCAAGAAAATGTCTCTCATTGGCCGGTATACTACTCTAGTTTCTATTTGTAACAGAACTCTAATAGTTTTCTTGGAGTTGCTTCAGAATAGCCACACTTGCAATGTCTTATCGTATAAAAAGACCGTGTTAAAGCTATATAACTGCGCAATCGAAAGAGATATGCAAGCGCTCAGAGGTAGAGGTAACGCGAGCTTATAGGCGATGAACAAACCATCCTGCATTCGAGTCAATACGCAGTGCCGTATAAGTCCAAAGCGTTTGCAGTATTTACAACGTGCACGCTTTCAGTTAGCTATGAAGTGCTGTTTAGGGAATTATAACAGGCGTTCTTCATCGAGTTATAACCTATGCACGCAAACTGGAAGCGTGGAAAGCTCCGCCGTTATCGATTTCCGTCATTAAATATTGCGGTCAACAAAATGCTTTCTGTTGCAATAATTTTCTCCAGTTCAGATTTTTGTTGTTTTTATAAGAAGTACGACCATGAAGTGGTGAATATGCTTCGCACATGTGCATTGCTATTTCTCTCGTTCAATACCAAATATTGCTACGGTATTGGTTGGGCATATAAACGGCATGGATAATTTACATACGCAGTCAATTGTCTTTTGCAGCTACTCTAATAGCAATGACAAAAAGCGATGGAACCACTTGCTTGCTTTGCCTGATACATCCAAGAATTTGGGATATCGACCGCTAGCGCACTCTGTCGGCAGCGGGTGCAGCTTAATCGCGTCTCCGAATGGTGAATGTGTGCGATGCTTCTTTATCAAGTCAAATTGAATGACAAACGCAACTTGCATGCAGTTGTATTACCATGTGTCGAGTTTGGTTTTTTTCAACAAGCATTTGTGTGTCCTGCGACGGCGGCATTTCGATGGCGTTGAAATCCAAGAACGTCCGTATACCATGCATTGGGTGCACGGTAAAGAACTTCAGGTGGCCACAATTAGTCCGGAATCCGTCACTACGGCGTGTCCCAGATTAAAACCTCAGAATTTTATTTCTGGTTTTCATGGTCACTTCTGCCTACGGATTGCAACTCTTTATTTATGTCCCCAAAGAAATAATGTCGCTGTAATGCGCCTGAAGTTATTGTACTTAAGTAAACACTATGACTCACTACTAGCGCATCTCATGTTTCGGTTCATTCCGCAATGTCGCCGTCTTCGAAAGAAGGGGCAGGTAAAAAAACACTCTGGCAAAGCAATATAACAGAAGCATTTACATTCTATGTGATGGCTGTTAGGCAGAGAACGAGTGTCAACTAGCCTTTCTGGTAGACGGAAAGAGCAAGTAGCCTTAATTGTAGGCACTGTGGGAAAAGCAGGAAAACATGCAATGAGAAAAAAAAACCCGAAAGCAGCCACCGAATGGTCATTTTTGGATAAAGAAAAATAACGCAAAGCCTCCTTAACAGAGTGAGGGGGAGGGCTGTGACATTTATCGATTGTCACAAAGCTCAAGCACTAGTCATAAACCGACTCACTTATGAACTTCTACAAGTAAAAATAAAAATGTTTGAGTTGAATACCTTATGTTTCCAGCATATGGTAAAACAAAGAAAAAACTCAGAACGGCGCCTTTACTTTCGGGATACTCACCGCTAAGATAAACATTTGACATCCCTAACAAGCTGGTTGAAGTACACCACTAAAAACACCAGACTAATAATGGTATTCTCAGCCGCTTTACAACTGCTGGCAGGAAATTCCGGCAGAACCCATGTCACGATGACTGCTGATATTAACGCGTGTAGCATTTATCATCGACACACCGCATCGCTGAAGGCGCCTTTAATGACAATGTATGTAACGCTGGATGGTGCAGAAAACTCGCAATCGCTTTTATACACCCGCGTCCATCACTGCCAACACAGTGCCACCACAGACGACGCCGTGCACACCTTCAGATGCTCCACGGACGTTTTACTAAACGCAGCCTAAATTCACGGACACTGTATAACTGGTGTTCACTACACCTGACTTCAATCGAAGTTTGCGCAATTGCGTGGATCTGCAGTTAGGGCGTGAAGTACCAATTTCCATTGCCAGCTAGAAGAGCACTTGTTCTCATTTTTATCTTGCGTGCATGCATCTGTAGAGTGCACTCGGAGAAAGTTGCTAGAGGATAGAAAAAAGAAAGATACCCGTAATAAAATGGGGAAAGAAGGCTAAGCATGCAATCGCAAGTGACATTTGCTGATCATGCGAATGACCTTCAACACAAGCTTCCCATTGGACTATGAATACGTTTTGGACATACCGATTACGTCCGAACGTCAAAATCCCGGTTATGATGTGCAGTGGATGACATGATGACATTAATTTCAGGACGTTCTATTAAAGACATCTTTCAGACATCCACACGATTGAACTTCTGGGATCCGAACAAATTCGAAAGCTTTGATCCTATGGATATGCGAAGGATGTTTTCAACGGGATGTCCCATACCGGACATATGTGAGCACAACACACAATCCAACACGTACTACATGATCATATCGCTAAATTGTTAAGTTTCTTCCACGGGTGCCTTCAGCGCACGCTCTTCCGAAAAGACAACCTGTCAGCCAGCAACATGTAGTTGCACACTCAGGATCAAGCTTCCAATGAAGATGACAAATGGAGAAATCGCAATGACCACCGAAACTACACGAGCACATCGGGAGGAAATGTCACAAGGCGATAGCCAGAGAACCGGAGCAGCTGCGCATTGTCACCTACTGTAGGGCGTAGCCGAATAAGTCCTGCTTTACGCTCTCCGAACATGCCGAGAAAGACGAGAACATCAACGGCTGCTACTCCTTCCGTAGAAGAGAGTAGTCACTGCCTTTACCCAGTCGCATCACCACTGTCTATTGCATGCACGCTTCGCGCTGATTTGCGCGTAGGTGGTCACATGACCTAACGTCACCATTTTGTTGTACTCTTCGCCCTTCTTGTGATCATGTGTCATGTCTGGTGCGCTCGGCGCTCAGTGTACGCGTTTTCTCTTAACATGGTGGTTGTATCATGTGGTCATCAGTTGGAGTGTGAACGTTTGTCATTTCCAAGTAACGTTTTCGTCGTGCGCTTTGGAGCTCCATTTCCGTGGCGCCTGTACGTCTTTCCCCTATCAAGAGGTGACTGTTCCTGGAGTCAATTCTTTTATTAGTAGCCCTGCAACTTTTTCGGCTATCGTGTAGTCCTGTCTGCGCGTAATCGAGTGCCGGGCACTGGACGTCCCCGTGGTTTCAGGCCACGGTAACATTAATCGGCCATCGACCATCCGTTGTGGTTCCGCAATACAGCGTTTGGTGGCATCGTACTGCTTTTCTGCAAACTTCCGAGTTTACTCTGCCGCCTATTGTTTCTGTGCAGCGCAGAGATGTGCCGAAAAAAAAAACTTCTGAATACAAAACTTTCGACCCGCTAACTACTCCCATGTAGCCGAAAGGGTGGCAATCGCGCACGAGAGTTATCGCTGTGTCTTTCGTGAACGGCGGTGAATAATAATAATAATAATAATAATAATAATAATAATAATAATACCCGACACGCACTTTCCTCGCTTGAGCTTCCTGCGTTTTGTGTGCGTTACCGGCATTGCAGTAGTAATTGTACAACAGCGTAAAGTTAGAATAACAGAACTTTTCTGTGCACTTGTAACACGATCGGAGCACTTGATGCATACTATGGCCAGCCGCGCTGCTGAATTTCACCACGACTGTCTTTAGGGCTTGTATATCGTTCTTGCCAAACAGAGCTCTGCACGTTTCTTGGAATAACGAAACTCTTGCCCGACTTGTTAGAGTTGTGCTTACGTGGAGTGATCGGATGCTAGTATGGTCGTGACATCAAGTGAAGTTTACTTCTCAGCTGTACGTGACGATCGAAACTTTGGCGCTGACGTGATTCGCACGTTCGCCCATTCGCACGTCGTCGTATGTTTTTGCTACGTAACAGTGAATTTTTTTGTGAAAGTTGACTGTTTCTATCAGGCGCTCGTAGTGGTAGCTGTGTCACTGAAACTTCATATCTGTGCCCTTGGTGTTTTGTCTGGGTATCCATGATTACGAAAGTAATCGTAAAACTGCGTATGTCTGGAATAACAGAACGTCTGATGGCGTTTATTTCACGATCGGGGAACTTGCTGCACACGATAGCCGGTCGCGCTGCTGTATTTCACCACGCGTGTCTTAAGAGCTTGGGTTTGCTTTCTCAAATAGTGTCGGGCGCTTTATGAGAATAATGAAACCTTTGGGCGACTTGTTAGAGTTCTGCTTATGTACGCACGAACGCGGGCATGGTACTATGGAACTAAAATCAACTTCACGTCTCAGCTCTGTAACGCTCTAAAAGTTTGCATTGATTACCTCATTCGCACGTAGTCTTACTTTCTATTAAGAAAGTTTGTCTGAGTTGACTTTTTCTGTCACGCGCTCGTAGTGATTAACCGTGTCGCTTAAGCATCGTTCGCCAGTTGCGTTTTGTTTGCGTAACAATCGTGATAGCGTTCGTAAGACTGCGTAAGGATGGAATAATTTATCTTGTTTTATTCATTTGTTTATTTATTTTTTATTTCAATAGTCTGAATGTCACGTAGGGCATTACGGAGAGGAATGGGATGCTCACAATGCGTGGAAATTGGGGTTTTGAAGAATGATGGAAGCGTTATCACGATCAGAGCTCTTGCTGCACAAAATGGTTAATTGGCCCATGACGCTGGTGAATGTTTTCACGCATCTCCCTACGGCTGGTGTATTGTGTGCATGTTTGCTGTGCACAGCATATTTGCATATTTGCTGTGCAAAATTGCTGTGCATGTTTCTCGAAAAAAAGAAGCCTTGGGGATTTCTTAGACCACTGCCTGTTTGCAGGTGGTCAGGTGCATGCTATTCTGATGGAAATATCAAGCTTGCGTCTCACCTTACTCTAATGATTGAAGCTTTTACGCTACTTAGACTATTGCTCGTCCGCATCTGATCGTATTCTTCATTTTGGCAAGGAGAAACGTTTATGTCTGTTGACTCTTAAATTTGTGTCGTGCGCCCGCGCTCACTGACTACACGCATTGCTTAAGCTTCGGCTGCCATTTACATTTTTTTCTGTAACCGCGATTGCGCTTACAAAACATCGTAAGGGTGGAATAACTGAACTTTTGTAGGCATTCGTATCACGATCGCAGCACTTGCTGCACTTAATGGTTGGCTGGCCGCCCTGCTGAATTCTCCCAAGCGTTCTTTAGGATGCTATATTGCTCGTGCCAAACAATGCTGTGTATGTGCATTTATTGATATAACGAAACTTTTGCGTGGTGACTTGTTAAACTGCTGCTTATTTATACGTTGTCAGATGCATGTCAGTATGGGGTGAGGCCATGCTTACGTGTCAGCTGTCTGTAACGATCGAAACGTTTATGTTACTTATTCGACTACTGCCCACTCGCATGTTGTATATTTAGTAATCGGGAATGTTGGTTATTGTTGGCTGGTAATTAGGTTGGCACACGCCTTCGGCGATTAACCGTCTCGCTTAATGTTCGTCGCCCGTTTACGCTTTCGTTGCTTAACCGCAATTCCAAGTGTAATCGCAAAGCAGCGTGAGGCTTGAATAACAGAATTTTCGCAGGCATTTGTACCTCAATGGCAGCATCTCTGACACATGGCGGTTTCCCAGCCGAGGTACTTCAATTTTCTTTCCCCTCGCATTTGCTATCATTTGGCCCAGCGTATGTTCAGACATGTGTGCACGGCGTACTGTACAAGATTACGAGATTGTTTCATCCCCTTATTGTCAATGTATTTTTAGTAGAGGTATAGTAGATATTCACCTCATTTTTTTTAATTGTGATAGAAGTTGTAGTGACACTCCAGGTGAAATTACGCCGATGCGGCGTACGCAGCCACGTGCACCGCAGTGGATTGTTGCTTCGTGAGCGCTGTTGCCACGCAGCTTTAGGGTGAAAGGTCCCGTAAACTTAATTCAGCAAGCTCTGGAAACTCGTCGGGCCTCAAAACAGCAAGAAACGATCGCTTGTCGCTGCTGCTTCGCTTCAACAGGCCAGCGTTCCGGCAGCGAATTTCCCGTGTCATCGAGTGAGATGTGCTCAATTTTTGCTTTTGTGCGCGACACCAAGGTTGTTAATAAGTAAGCGCATACTTTAGAGACCCGCTACGTGAGCACGACATTGGAGAAGCATCTTGATAACCGGAAATAGAAAGCGGAAATAAGGACGTCGCTAATGACGTGCCACGTAAGAAGGCGGCTTGCTATTTAGCTGGCTAATTAATGGAAAACAGTTGTCTGGCATAGACTGAACACCTGCCTAGTAGAGCAGATGTCATGCCACTTCCTCCTCTCTCGCTTCTCCTCTCCATGCGCTCATCTGCTTGCTCGTAACAGCTGCGCGCGCTTCCTCTTTAGCCGCAGTGACTTTACATGCTCTGACAAGTGGGCGCGTAAGGAGTGCTTCATACGACGCTCGCTAGGGGGCTACGCACCACCAGGTAACGCGCGCTGAGCTTCCTCCTCGCTCTCCCTCGCTCCTCGCCCCTATATTGTTCCAGGGGAAAGACGTTCGCTTGCTTACCCTAAAGAACACCAACTCCGAAGAGCAAGTGCCACTAACAGACACCTAAGCCGAACGTTACGGTTGCCTACAATTTCTTTTTTCTAGGACCTTCCCAAAATTTTCAAACCTGCTCTTTCCGGTTTGTTATACCCCTTTGTGGTTAGAGAATAGAATGATTTGATGTCGTCATCTTCATATGCCCATACATGGCTCCTGGATTTAGAGAAAGAGCCTCGTTACGGAGCATTTCGGCTACCCTTGTCTTTCATTCTGGGTGCCCATTCTTGCCGCCCCTGAAAGGTCTTATTTTTGAAATAGCAATTATTTTCGAGATGATTACTTTTGCCACATCAATGAGGAAACTTTTTCTGCTTTTGCCATTTAGGCTTCTATCTTGGTGCTTCTTCGCAACTTGCATATGTACTGCTTTGTCCAAGGCGATTTATGTCCTGCACATTCTCCCGCTGTAATACCTTCACGTCTGTCATGGCGATTTCAAGTGCTGTCGCGAAGCTCACTACCGACCTAAAGTTCACCATAGGCTTCGCAAGAAGCTCTCCGAGAGTGCTGGCATCTATCATGCATTCAACTTATTTGTCTCGAAATTTGGGGTCGAGGGAGTCCGGAAGATTGCATTTCAATGACGGTCGTTTTAGCTTAGCTACGTAGTCCACTATGGTTCCCTCTTCGAGCTGCTTGCTCTGGTGAAATTTGTTTCACTTCACTGTCTCATTGGATCTTGGCTTAGCATGCTGTTGCTTCAATTGCCGAAGTTGCTCATACGTCTTAGATAGCTTGTATGGAGCTTCCATGTCACGTATCTGCCCGTACACTTCGCGTACAATAGCAGAAAGAACACTGGCTTGCCTTTCTTGTTCTACGTCAGTAGCGAAGAACAACACCAATCGCTCTACGTATGACGCCCATGACTCTGCCTTTGGTTCCAATTCAGCAATTGTCGCGATTTGTTACATGTTGCCAAGTAATTTTAACTTTGGGTGTGGACTCATGTCCAATTGGTCCCATGTAAAGGGGTTCGGCTTAAACTGCTGCGGAAGCTAAAGACATGGGATAGCGTGACGAACGTCCTTGGTGCACAATTTCATTTGAACCTTTGAGGCCTGTTTCTCCCTGAAAAGTAGCAATAGGGTTGAGACGTGGAAGACACGCGACGGATCGAATTGCATCTCTTTTTCTCCGCTCTTGTGCTTTCAGTGAGGAGTCTGTAGCAGCAGCGCGCTGGCTACCCACTGCTGGATGCCGTAAGTGCAGTGTCTCGAAGGGCGTGGCTTGGCGCTTTCTTTTATCACACGCCCTGACAGCCGAAATTCGTTGCGCCCTAATTCCACAGGTAATCACATTTTTTTACATCCTTTACATCCACGATTTGACATGGCATGTACAGAGATCTTGCTTCCATATCCTAATTATGTTGAACCTGCTTAAATGAAAAGTTCAGAACATAACATGTTTTTCATAATTAGCGACAAATTACCACGTATAATCCGTGCAGTGGTCGCCACTTCTGACGGCATGTCTCCGAAGGAACCATCCTTTTGTTTCAAAACGGCTTGTTTGAAATATTACCGAAAGTCTTCGCAGAATCCCCCAGTATGTGGGATAGTGATCGTTCGCCCAACACTCCATTTCTTGTCGACACAAAGGATACATGAACCAAACCACCAGATCAGGTTTGGTGGATAAGGATGGGAGCGCAGATGACTGGGACGAAGGGTTGATGAAGAAGTGTCATTAGGCAAGGAGAAACCTGCTTAATTGGAAGAGCCGAACACAGACTGGCCGGTAGCCCTTTTAGAAAGAATATCCCCACGAGGAATCGGGGGCACTAAAGTCTCTGTTCACCAGCATTAGCGATCCTGGGTACAACGTTCCAGATGAAACACCCATCGTAGGTGGACGTAGGGTGCACATCTGCTGTCAGAGCACTCGTAAAGAAAACGCTAGAACCACATCTAATCTTTGCAAGCGAACTGCCACAGCATCTTGCGCAAGGTTATACCCCGCTGGAGGGATTTGAGTGTATTGAAGGCGAGATGAAACATATACGGCCACTTTGCAAGGAGGGACAACTGGAATACACTCCATCCATCTGATTGACAGCGAAGTACATGTGGTAAAAGCTGACAAGCAAAGTGCACAATCACTTTGTTTTAAAAGGACTGCCTACGCAAGTAATTGTCCATATATGGGCGTGTCCATTTCAATTCGTACACAATAAAGGCATCACAGCACTCATACAATACACATATACACATAAAGAATAATGCCTTAAGGTCTTGTACTTATCGCAACTAAAGAAATGCTCATGACGTAGACAGTGACACATTTCGCCGAGCTTGCGGGCTAGACAGCTGCAGTTGAATTGCACGACATTATGAGGCTGTAAAAGAAGAGTGGTCGTCACAGACACATATGTGCCCAATTGACTGTTGTAAGATGCTGTAGTTGTTGAACTACACAATACTAGCAGCTCAGGGGTCGTGAAGGGTGACACGTCAAAGTGGGGCCCCTGAGAGGCCGGCTGAGTGTGAGCAGTTGTTTCCATGTCTTCCTGAATTGCGCTTGAGTGCCCGTTCAGCCAGGATAGCGCTGTGTTGGCGGATGCGCCGCATTTCTTTTTGGAGCACATCAAGAGGTAGTCCAAGGCATTCAAATCGTCAGAATGCGCAGAAGGTGCATGCTTGGGAATGAAAATATTTAAAGGGTGTCCCCGACAATTAAAAGCATACTATAATAAGGAGTAACAGTTATGTCTATTTTGCTCATATTCGAGATATCCCTTCTTGCTCAATAGTGAAAGCTTTGAATTGGTTGTATAGCTCCAGTTTGTGGGCAGAGTTTGGTGGAGCTTCACCATGAGCGAGTCGCAGGCGACTACGAAGCATCTGTGTCAATCGACGTTAGTTGGTCACAAAGGAGTGGTCATCAGTGCGGCACATTCTACGGCAAAATTATTGAGGCAGAGAGAACTCCATAAGGGAGTCCACAGGGGAAATGAGGCAGGAAGCCTTCCTGTGTCCTGCACGTAGACACTGATAGCAATACGCAGGCGATGAGCCATAAGGCCGAACACAAAGGCCTCACCCAAAGCAGTAGACGCTCGTGCTCCTGTAATTATTTTTGACTTATGAAAATGGGTTTGAATCGGTTCGAACCGGCTTGAACCGCCATCTTTTTCCTCTGGAGTTGAACACTAACTACACCCTTTTCACTCTTTGTGATTGCTCAGTGGATTTGCCATTACTTTTCCAAGTACTAGGCTTCAGTAGCGAATTCCGGCCGCGGCGGCCGCATTTTGTTGGCGGCGAAGCGCATAAATGTCACCGAGCAGTGCATTGGGTGCACGTTAGGGAGCCCTAGGTATAGGAAATTATTCCTGAGTCCCCAATACTGCATGCATCATAATCAGATCGTCGTTTTCGCAACTGAAACGTCAGGATTTAATATTAAATTGAGCCATTCACGCTGAATATGCACAGAAGCCAAAACGAAAAAAATGAAAAACGAAATGAAAGAAGTTTCGGTTTCGTAGAATGTGCTTAACAAAGAAGGATTTTGACTCGGAAGCATAGCGCGAAAAATGACACAGGGACAAGCAGGAACACAGGACGAGCGCTCGTCCTGTGTTCCTGCTTGTCCCTGTGTCACGTATCTCACCAACACGCCCAAACTACTTCTCTGCTTAAGAATTTTGACCCTGTCATTGCGGCTTAACGGGAATTTTAAGGCCTCATCTAAAGGGAAACTTGTAGAAACCTTGACTCTGCGATATGGCTTGAGCTTTTACTCAGACGGATTAAAACGATTCAGCAGAACCGTTCTCACATCTAGGTCTACAAGTCCACTTGAGGAGCGAGAAGTTACACTGCTCGACAAACCTTAACAAGGGGAAAATATGAATACGATTTTGAATACCATATATGAAAACGTATGATAATATTGTGACACGCTGACGAAGAAGATGTCAGCTTGGTCGGAAGAAGAAGACGCTCTGGACTTCGCACGCTGTCTACCATCTTGTCAGCCGCAACGATTATTGTAAATATCCTGTAAATATATGTCTGACTGTTTTTAACCCTGTAACATTTTTGGTGGAGCTTTCGGGATCATTATCAAGACAGATTTACGCAGCGGGTGCTCCTTGGCTGCATCTACAATGCCAGCACAAGGCGAGGATGCTTCGGGTCCAATCGGCACCCACGCCCACCGTCATTCTAGCGCAACCCCGCGACCCAGGAACCCTTTCTGCCATCGACGACACTGATGTTGAAGAGTGGCTTCAACTATATGAGCGGGTGAGCTACAGCAACCACTGGATTCAGACCATCATGCTCGCTAATTTGATATTTTACCTCACGGGCACGGCACGCGTTTGGTTTCAGAGCCACGAGGAGGAACTTACCAGCTGGGACATTTGTAAACAGAAGCTGAAAGATTTGTTTGGCAAGCCTGTTGGACGTCAGCGCACCGCCCAAAAAGACCTGGCTTCACGTGTCCAGACTTGCAGTGAATCCTACCTCACGTACATCCAGGACGTGCTCGCTCTGAGCCGCAAAGTGGATCCGAAGATGTCCGAAACTGATAAAGTTGCACACGTCATTAAGGGCATAGCAGATGATGCCTTCCACCTCCTTGTTTCCAAGAATTCTTCCACTGTGCAAGTCATTATTACCGAATGCCGGCGGTTTGAAGAAGCCAAGAGTCGCCGCATTGTCCAGCCATTTCCCCGCCTTCTCAACACGGCTGCTACGTCCACCTGCGAAGACCTCCACTGTGCGCCCACGCCCGATCGCTCTGATGACGTCCTACATATTATCCGACGTGAAATAGAAGCCGCATCTCCTGTCTCAACCCCAACCCATGGCCCCGACAATTACCAGGCGACCGTCTCACTGATACTGCCCATCGTGCGCCAGGAATTGGCCAACATTGGCTTGACCAACGTCTGCTCAAATAATCGATCTGACTACACTCCGTCCAGCACTGTCATACGCACCCGCAGCCTGAATGCTCCAACGCGGTATCGCAATCCGGCTGAATGTTGCACTCCAGACGACAAGCCTATATGCTTCACTTGTGGCCGTATCGGCCATATTTCACGTCACTGCCGGTCTTCGTGGATTTCGACCCCCTGGCCCTACCTCCCATCCCAGGGCCCTCATGCTGCTCCTCGGTTCGCCCCGCAAACGCAACCAGCAAATTACGGCGACACTTCTCGCCCTACCCGCTCTAGCCGCTCTTCTTCGCCACGTCGCCGCTTCTCCCGATCGCCCCCATCTCGCCGATTACCTTCCCCTAGCTCCTTCCGGCGCACCCTTCCGGAAAGCTAACGGGTGCAGTACCTGGAGGTGATGCTGCCAAACCGACTCGACGCAAGAATTCTCTTCTGACCTTGCCCACACATCGGAACCTCATTAAAGTGAACGTGGATGATGTACCTGCTACGGCTCTGATCGACACTGGCCCGCACATATCTGTCATGAATGCTCAGCTTCGGAATCGTCTCAAGAAAGTCCTTACTCCTGCTCCGCCGCCTGTGGTCCAAGTCGCCGACGGTGGAACACCAGCCGTTATTGGCATGCGTCCGGCTCGCGTGAGTGTTGCCAGACATCATAATTATGTTTTATTTTATGTTCTAGAGCACTGCTCTCACGACCTCATTCTGGGCCTTGACTTTCTCTCTGAACATTCCGCTTTGATAGACAGTTCTGCTGGCGTTGTGCAACTCGCGCTACCTGCTGCTATTGACCCTCCCGATAGTACTCCGATACGGCTATGGTACACGGAGCATATTCGCCTCCCACACCATACCGTTACCTACATAAGTGTCTCCCCGTTCCACCTATGCCAGACGGTGACTACATCGTATCCCCTAATCCGGATGACCTGCTCTCGCATACCTCCCCGCCTCGATAGCCACTATCGCAGATCACCAATTATTCAAGAATGTCATAGCTAACACTGTATAACTAGGAACCTTTTTTTTTCATACTGTTCAACCTGTACTCACAAATGCCTTAGCTAACATTGTATATCTAGGTGCCATTTGTTAAATGGTTTTGTTTATACATATTTATATACATAATTTCCTGCACTAGTAACTCCTGTTTGTTGAATTTACCCGTTTTTGCTTGTAACCACTCCCCTTTATAATGCCGTAATGGCCCTGAGGGTATGATAAATAAATAAATAAATAAATAAATAAATAAATAAATAAATAAATAAATAAATAAATAACGTCGCTTTTCCTCACACCGTAATTACCATTTCGGACAACGTGTTCTGCCTTCCACTTGTGAACTTTGGACTTTGTACACAGGTACTCCTGCGCGGAATATCCCTGGTGCAAATAACGCCGGCCAGAGACTACAACATTTCGGCTTTAACTTCTAACAGCTCCACGTGTTCGACTCTTGCTTTGCCCCCTGTCCCTTCAGACTTGAATGCCGTAACAAAAATGATTGCTCCCGACCTTCCGTCCCAGCGTGCTAATGAACTACGTTGCCTCCTTGCCTCATACTGGGAGATATTCGACCTTGGAGAGCGCCCTCTAGGACAAACATCTGTCGTAAAACATCCAATAAACACCGGTGATGCGAGCCCGATCCATCGGCGACCCTACCGCGTCTCACCTACTGACCGACAAATCATCCAACATGAAGTTGACAACATGCTTTCTCGAGACATCATCGAACCTTCTTGCAGCCCATGGGCATCCCCTGTTGTACTAGCTGAAAAGGACAACAGTTGGCGATTTTGCGTGGATTATCAGCACCTCAATGAGGTAACCAAGAGGGACGTCTATCCGCTACCACGCATTGACGATGCCCTGGATTGCCTGCATGGGGCACAATATTTTTCGTCCATCGACCATAGCCCGGGCTACTGGCAAATTGCCGTCGACGACATGGACCGCGAGAAGACCGCATTTATTTCTCCCAATGGCCTGTGTCAGTTCAAAGTGAAGCCTTTCGGTTTATGTAATACCCCGGCCACATTTGAACGAGTGATGGACGGCCTCCTACATGGTTTCAAGTGGTTCATCTGCCTCTGTTACCTGGACGACGTGATCGTTTTGCTCCGACTTTTGCGACACACCTCGAGCTATCTATCTCCATCCTATCTGTTTTCCGTCAGGCGGGGCTACAATTAAATTCGTCGAAGTGCCACTTTGGTCACCGGGAAATCTCTGTGATCGGGCATCTCGTCGATTCTTCTGGTGTACGCCATGATCCCGATCAAATACGGACAGTGAAATACATTCCCGTGCCAACATGTGCCAAAGATGTTCGCAGCTTCTTGGGCCTCTGCTCCTACTCCCGCCGGTTTGTCCGAAATTTTGCGAATGTTGCGCGCCCTCTCACTCAGCTCCTGAAGAAAGACACCGCATTCACTTAGGGCCCTGAGCAAGATGGTGCTTTCACCGAGCTAATTGGGCTGCTTACGTCCCCACCTATTCTCGCTCATTTTGACGCGTCAGCTCCAACAGAAGTTTGTCCGGATGCCAGTGGCCATGGTATTGGTGCTATCTTGGCACAGAAACAACAAGGGCGAGAACGTGTTGTTGCCTACGCCAGCCGCCTTCTTTCCTCTGCTAAGCGCAATTATTACATCACCAAACGCGAGTGTCTGGCTCTCGTTTGGGTAGTGGGTAAATTCCGCCCCTATTTGTACGGCCACCAATTCACAGTCATCACTGATCACCACGCTCTGTGTTGGCTTTCGTACCTCAAAGATCCTTCAGGGCGCCTTGGCCGCTGGGCTCTGCACCTTCAAGAATACAACTATTCAATTGTATACAAGACCGGCCGGTTACATCAAGATGCGGACTGCTTGTCGCGCCATCCTGTCGACCCTCCCGACCTTTCTGCGGCCAGCATACCTGTCACCGTTCTCTCTCTGGCTGCTTTTCGTGATATTGGAGCCGAACAACGTCGGGACGCCTCCTCACAAGGCCTTATTCAACGGCGCACTTCAACGACGCCCGATACTTCCCTTCGCATGTTTGAACTTCAAAATAGTATATTGTACCACTCTTACATGCGCCCGGACGGCCCTGCCCGACTCTTCGTTGAGCCTGAGCATCTGCATCAGACTGTTCTCGCCCAGCTTCATGATGTCCTGAGTGCCGGTCACCTTGGCGTGTCACGGACCTACGACAGCGTTCGTCGGCGCTTCTATTGGCCTGGTGTATACCGTGACGCCTGCCGTTATGTCGCTGCGTGTGACTTTTGTCAACGACTCAAAAAGCCGACCACACTCTCTGCTGGTCGCGTTCAACCACTTGATGTACCATCAGAAGCATTCTTACGTGTAGGTGTCGATCTTGTAGGCCCTTTTCCTACGTCTGATTCGGGAAACAAGTGGATTGCTGTAGGAATAGACTAGGTCACCCGATATGTAGTCACACGGGCTCTTCCGACAAGCTGTGCAACCGTTGTCGCCGACTTCCTCCTAGATAACGTCATCCTTCACGACGGCGCCCCTCGACAGCTCCTCACCGACTATGGCCGCTACTTTTTTTCTAAAGTTGTCAATGACATTCTGCATTCGTGCGCGACTAAACACAAACTTGCTACTGCTTACCATACACAAACGAACGGTCTAACCGAGCGCCTTAACCGCACCCTTACTGACATGCTGTCCATGTATGTCTCCGCTGACCATCCCGACTTGGACGTTGCGCTGCCGTTCGTAACTTTCGCCTATAATTTGTCTCGCCATGATACCGCCGGCTTCTCTCAATTCTTCCTCTTGTTTGGCCGCGACCTTACGCAACCTTTCGACACCATTCTGCCTGCTAGCCTGAATCCCACGTCCGAGTACGCCCGTGAAGCCATAGTCAAAGCTCAAGAAGCACGCCATTCTGCCAAACGTCGACTTGTGGAGTCGCAGGATAATCAGCGGTGCTTATATGACGCCCGCCATCGTGACGTCCATTACACACCGGCCACCCTGGTTCTCCTTTGGTCGCATCGCGATGCATTGGCCTCTCGCAGAAGTTACATTTAGGCTACTGTGGCCCGTACCGTGTCTTCCGTAATGTAACTGACGTCACATATGAAATCGCCCCTCTTGAGCCAATCGTGGCTCAGCATCGATCCGATGTGATCCATGTCGCGCGTCTTAAGTTGTATCACTCGCCCGCGTCCTAACCAGCACCGATCCGGTGCTTCCGCCGCCGGGGATCATGTGACACGCTGACGAAGATGTCAGCTTGGTCGGAAGAAGACGACGCTCTGGACTTCGCGCGCTGTCTACCATCATGTCAGCCCCTACTATAATTGTGAATATCCTGTATATATACGTCTGACTATTTTTACCCCGTAACAATATATATGAAATATTGTAATCGGCGCTTGAACGGTGACGACAATGATGGTGTGGCTATCAGCTGTGCATGCGCTAGCCTTACCTTTGCTGCAGCATTTTGCGCATTTGAAGGTACGTCGTCCATCGAGAACTCGAGGCCATGGCACCCGTTATTTCTCATGACGGTATGCGAGGGAGCAACCTGACTATTATTTCGCTAACTCCGGCCGTCGTTCACCAAAACGTCGCAAAAGTATGGGCATTTTACCCGCTTTTAATAACGGTAATGCTGCTCCCAACCCGGTCTCCCCAGTCGTCGCTGCTGCTAAACTGGACGCAACCTTAACGCTACGTTCTCCAAATCCAGCCGAATGACACACACCTGATCATCCGCCCATCTGCTTCACATGCTCTAGCATTGAACGCATTGCCCGCCATTGCAGCAGCCACTGGCATATGTCATATCAGCCAAATCTTTACAATCGGTGGCACCCGGGACGTGCGCCATTTGCTCTGTCATTCCATCATAAGGCCTCGAGTACTGAATGTCCTTGAGGGGAAAACCGCACAAGCATCTCGCCATCGCACCAGCGCCGTGAGTCCTGCTCGTCCCGTACCCATGCTACTTCGCTCTCCCTTCGACCGATTCTCAGAAAACAAGTCAGTGCAGCTCCCAGGAGGTGATGCTGCATTTATCAACGAGCCGAAAAGTCTTCAGGTTGTCCCTCATATAGGATGCAGCCTTCGTGAAGTTCTGATTGATTGTGTGGCAGTTACGCACAAATCTCTGCAATGAGCTCTACCCTCCGCCGCAGCCTCCAGAAGGTGCTGACGACCGTTGTTTCACCTACCGTCCAAGTAGCCTACCGCAGTACACCTGCCGTGCTTCGAAAGTGTACTTCATGCATCACCATTTCTGGTCGCTACATAACCGTTCTTTTCGATGTCCTAGAAGAGTGTCCGCATGACCTCATCCATGGAATTGATTTTTTGTCCACATACGCTGTCTTTGAGCACTGCTCTGCGCGACTTCACTCGATATAACTCTCTCCGTGCTCAGACAACGTCGCTTCCTGCTCAACTAGCCTACGTTCCATCGAATTTCTTTGACTACCACCGCAAACCACAGTATACATCCAGCTTACATTCTTTCCACCCCTACCCCATGGCCACTACGTTGCTTTCCCTATTTTTGAGATGGCCATGACGCGCAACGTTAAGCTCCCCTATACGCTGGTGGTTGTTACAAACAAACAAACATCTTTTCCTATCTTCAGTTTTGACGGCTCGACGGAAGTTCTCCCTCGCGGCATGTCACTCGCGCATATGACCTTATGGCTAACCACAGGGTTTCAATTCTGGCCGCACGACATTCGCCGGATTTTTCGCCACCGTCATAGATAAGCTTCATCCTGCGGTCTCTTCATATACATGATATCAGGAAACCTCACTTCGATGCATGCCCCTGCTCTTTGCCTCGCGCTGCTTTGCTACCAAGACATCTTTGATTTAGGCGACCGTCATCTGGGCGACTTTCGTTAACCCCCATAGCGTCCGTACCAGTGATGGGAGTCCCATTCATCGATGGCCTCGTAATGTAGAAGCTTTGGAGTGAAGTCTCATACAACAGGAAGTGAATGAAATGCTTGGTAAAGGCATAATTGAGCCCTCGTGCTGTCGCTTGGCTTCGCACGTCATAATTGTGAAAAGGAAAGACAAAGCTGAAGCTTCTGTGCACAGTACAATCATCTCAACGCATAAATCAATCTCCAATGTAAATTCACATCCAAGGATATGGATTTTCTCTCGCGTATTCATACCGTGCTCGACTGCTTGCATGGCGCCAGATGTTTCTCTTCAATCGAGCTGCGCTCTTGGCAAATCGCTGTAAACGACCAAGACCGAGGAATGACCGCATTAGTCACTCCTGATGGCCTCAATCAGTTTCGAATGGTGATTTTTGGCTTATCTAACGCTCCTGCTACTTTCGAGCGCATGATGGACTCTCTTCTGCGAGAAATCTAGTCCTATGTCTTCGCTATGTGGACAAGGTTATCGTTTTTTAGCCTACTTTTCAAAACTATCTTACTCGCCTTTCCACTTTGATTGGTGTTTTTTCTCCTTGCTCGCCTTCAGCTTAACTCCGTAGAACATCACTTCGGGCACCGTGAAATCTGCCTACTTGGCCACCTTGTTTTCGTTGCAGGAGTGCACCCGGGCCTTGGCAAAGGCCGCGCGGTTAGTCAGCTTTCTACTCCGTGGCCGGGCGAAGACCTCCGTAGTTTTTTTGGCTTATACTCATAATTCCACCATTTTATCCTGAACTCCGCGGAGGTAGCCCGCTCACTCACTGGCCTACTCAACAAGGACGGCATTTTAACGCGACAGCGTTAAGGAGCTCGTGTTGCAGAAAAGCCGGTGTTTCGGCGTCGTTGGCCGTGAGCGAAAAATCCCGGAAGGCAATACATGAATAAAAACAACTTCCAAGATGGGCTGCGTGGGAATCGAACCAGGGTCTCCGGAGTGTGAGGCGGAGACGCTACCACTCAGCCATGAGTGCGATCGTCAAAAGTGGGACAAAAACGCCACTGTTGAACTCGGTGTTGTCTTACAAGTGTGCCGTAGAAAGCTATACTGCTGTGTATATCGGTAATTATGAGCGTGTAAATTACAGATGTCGCAGTTAAACGCGCAGCGAAGTACGTTTCCGCTACATTTCTATGCCGAACACAGAAGACCCCCTCCACTCAATGTACGGCGCTGCCCCGATAGCTGGCACGCCACGCGCGCGTTGGGGCTGTGCGGGGACCGGGCGAGGCGCGTCGCGGCCCGGACTCCCTCTCTCCTGCTGACGACGCTTCGCCGTGCTCCCTCACGGGTTGCAGAATCAAGCGTCCTTCCTTTCTTTAGATCACTATCTATCTGTCTCTGCCCGTGCCAATCTCGACGTTTGGATGGCGTAGATTGTTTCCCCCTCCGAGACACCGAGTTCTTTGGTTCGTTCCGCTTGCTCAAGCACACGTTTCGTTGCCGCGCCGAACGCTGCGTGGCTCGACGCTCACCGCGTGATTGGTGGGTGCGAAGTGCGATGCGGGGCGCCTCGTAAGTGATCGCTGCGCCGCAGCGCATTGTCTTACACCCCTTGGCGGGTCGACGGGAACACTGTCGCGTTACACTCTTGAAGGCAAAGCTTAAGCGCCTGCCAATTTTTTACTTGGGGTTGTGGACAAGTGGGTGCATTTAGATCGCTCGCTGCCATCCTAACAAACCCACCTGTTATAGCACATTTCGGCCCATGAATGAGCAGGCACGTTCGCACCGATGCGAATGACCACGTTCCAGGCGCCGTCCGCGCACAACAGCAGCGCGGCCTACACCGTGTTTTCGACTACGCAAAGCGCCTTCTGTCGCCGTCAAAGCAAAATTATTCGATCACAGAACGCGAGTCATTCGATCGCATCTGGGCCATCGACGGCAGGCACGTCTCACTTATTCCAGACCACCATGCACTTTGCTGGGTTTTCTCGCTCAAAGAACTCACTTTTTGCTTTAGTCCTTTGGCAATACGCTTGCATTACAGATTTTCTGTATTCTTCAAGCCTGGACATCTTCACCAAGTCCTCAACTGCTTGTCTCGATACGCATTCGACCTGCCTTGTACACTAGAAGGTGTGTCTGAAGCCTTCGTTCTCTCCATTATAGACTTCGTGCACACAGCTTCCGAACGGCACCCCAACTCATCTTTGAGGCGCATTATAGACAGCCTCAACTCTCCACACCCTGACCTTATGCTACACACGTTTGTTCTTCACAACGACACCTTACACTGTTGCAACGCCCATCCTGACGGCGCTGAGCACTTGCTACTTGTGCCCGCGCATTTCAGCTCTGCTGTTTTGGGCCAGCTTCACGATGTACCGACCGACAGACACCTAGTCGTATCACGCATGTATGATGGCATCCATAAACACTTCCTTTGGCCTGGTCTCTACCGTTGTGTGAGACAGTACGTTGCGGCTTGTGATCGCTGCGTGAGACGCAAGACGCCTGCCCTACTGCCTACTAGCAGCCTTCAGCCCCTTGAAATCCCCCATGAATCATTTTTCCTGGGCGGGACTCAACTTTATAAGGTCTTTACCCATGTCAACCACTGGCACTAGATGTATTTATGTCGCTACTGACTACGCAACGCGGTACTCTGTGACACGAGCCCTTCCCACCAGCCGTGCCACTGATGTAACCAATTTCATTCTTTACGACGTTATCCTGCGCCACGGTGCTCCTCATCAGTTAATCATGGGCCGCGGCCGCTGTTTGGTGTCTGAAGTAGTGGATGACATTTTTAGTACCTGCTGGACCATTCTCAAGTTCGCCACAACGTAAAATTCACAGGCAAAGGACCCTACTGATTGCTTCCACCGTATCCTGACTGATGTGCTTGCTGTGTACGTGCCTGAGGGTCGCCGGGACTGCGTCATGAACCTGCCTTTTGTGACATTTGGCTACAACCCTTCCCATCTTGACACAGCTTGCTACTCACCTTTTTATCTATTGTTCGACTACGACTCACCGTTGCCCTTGGAAACCATACTCCATCTTCACTGCCTATGCTCGCTATTTTGTTGCCCGTGCTGACATCGGCAACGAGGTTGCCCGTGATCGCTTAACGGCTTCACAGGCTAATCGAAAATATCTTTATGACCGCCGACACCGAGATGTGAACTTCCCTTCAGGATTGCTCGTCTTGCTGTGGCTGCCGTTACTTCGCGTTGCCCATGCAAAAACTTTCTTACGTTCTCTATGCCCTGACTGCGTCATACGTAATGTCACTGTTTTCACTAATGACACCGCTACACGAAATGCTAATTCTGCATGTGCCACAATCAGGAGTGAGATAGTCCATGTGTCGCGCCTTAAACCGTACCCCTCTTGACCCAAGCCCTAATTGTCCCGGCACAGTGCTTTTTCCACCGGCAGATAATGTCACGGGCGATGATTCTGTGGTCAGTGCTTGGACGATGACGGCAAGGACGGTTTGGCTATCTGGTGTGCACGCGCTAGAACTGCCATTGTAGAAGCGTATATAGTAGAAGCGTTGTAGAAGCGTAGAAACATATATGCTGTGTATGTAGATTGTCCACGAAACAATATAAATACCAAAACAGTTTGGCAGTAACTAGAGTAATGGCATTTCTCGGACGCCTTTGTAGCGGGCTTCATGTGATGAGTTGTAGGGAGTGCTCTACCCGGAAAGGGGTGCCTATGTTATAGTTACACAAGTCGCTCTTCCCACGAGTAACGTGTCCACTGTCTTTTCCTGCGAGTCTGACCCTTTTGAGTGCTATCACACGTTCTGTTCTAGTTGACTGTGCCCATCGTATGCTAGCATGCGTGGGACGGGAGACTTCGAATAAAGAAATCCTCGTGACCGACTGCATTCTGACGCATTTGGTGGCCTGTTCCGAAAAAACTACCTCGCCTGTATGCAGGCGGGAGCGACACATGAATCACTCGATAAATCAATCAATCACTCGATAAATCAATCAATCAATCGATCAATCAATCAATCTGTCAGTTTATTCAATAATCATTCTACACAGAGAGGTCAAAAGAAGAAGCTTGCGATCCGGCACCTTGACAGGAGGTCACACTCGTATGCTTGCGAAAACCGCAGGTTTTACCAACCAAGAAAAGAGTAATAACAAAAATGAACGCACCAACAGAAAATGAAAAGTGTTTACTGGAATTTTAATGCAACTAGACAACATTGAGATAAAGAACGTGGTTGTGATTCATGTTCGGCTACATAAAACATGAATCACAACAACAAGCACAACAATTTCTGTATGAAACAAGAGGAGCACAAAGAAAGATTCTGCACTATCCTTCATTTTTGCCGCTCGATGGCCATGGTCTGCATCGATTTTCTGATTTACATGTCTAATATACCATCAACTAATAAACATCAGTACCAATCGCATGCGGACGTCGTATTCCACTAATATTACCGACGAAAGTGCTGAGAGCGCTACGAGAAATGATCAAAATACATTACGTTTACCCATGAGCTAAAACATCAGTCGCCCTAAACTTCTTGCTGGCCTGTGAGGGCGTCTGTGAGAAGAGCAGCTTCAATTTTGAATGATGCTGCTACCCACTGCAGATAGCAACATATTGTTACGACGGGGTGCGTTTATTTAAAGATGAATTGATCAAAAGTGGCCGCGCGACACCGAACCATTGCAAGGACAGGAGCACTTTGTTCTCCTCTTCCTCTGTTCTCCCTGTAGCTATAGCGTCACACTCCTCCCTTCACAGACGAAGCCCGCTGGGCGAGTAACTGTTACATCCACTTGGAGTAACGGGCATTACAGCGTTTCAGGCGGCCGACGTGAACAAGCTGCGTCTTCTTAGACCGGTAGCCATTAGAAACGAGACAAGCAATCGTATAGGTCCCATCACTTAGGCGATTGGTGATGACGAAACGCCCGGTGTAACGAGCCAGAAACTTCTGGCACAGGCCGCGCTTGTGAAGTGGTGTCAAAAGTCATACTATCTCCCCTTTGTCGTACGACACGTTCTTATGGCATGAACCGTAGCTGATGTTGGAGTGGTCCTGGGATGCCAACGTACCACGCTCAGCTATGCGGCGTGCTTCCTCAGCGCGGCAGAGAGTCTGAGCAATAGAAGAGTCCACATGAGGAGTAAACGGTAGAATGGTGTCAAGGAAGCTGCAGGAAGGTCTGACATAAAGATAGAAAGGACTGTAGCCGGTCGTTTCATGCTTTGCAGTGTTCTATGCATACCTGCTGAAAGGCAAGATAGCATCCAATTTTTCTGCGTGTAGTCGATAGTGCACTCGACAAGGCGATTTGTCTGCGGGTGATACGGAGTCGCGTGGCCAAGCTGGCAAGCACAGAGACGCAACAGCTCTTTGACTACGTCGGCCACGAACTGGCGACCCCGATCGCTCACGATAAGACGAGGGGGCCCATAATGCAGTATAACGGAGGAAAGGAGGAAGCTCGAAACACTAAGAACCATGGCCCTTGGCATCGCTGCGGCTTCAGCATAACGCGTCAGATGGTCGACGCGTTGCCGTTCGCTGAGCACGGGAACGGTCCGAAAAGGCCCACTCAAACCATTTCGAAAGGAGATGATGGTGGCGCCACAGGGTGAAGGAATCAGACCGGAGCAGTAGTAGGGCGCTTGAATCGCTGGCACTTGTCACAACTGGCCACATACTTTTCTATCTCCCGTCGCATACTAGTCCAGTAGAACCAGCACTGAATGCGGTGGTATGGTCTGGTGAAACCTAGGAGCCCAGTGGTCGAGTCGTCGTGCATAGGATCGAGCTCGTGGTTTTCGAATTCTTAGGGACCACTAAGAGGAGGCGGGCACCATCAGCTGCATAGTTGTTCTTGTAAGCAGGCCATCTTCGATTACAAAGCCATTTCTACCTCTTGGTTGAGCAGCTTAGGCGAAGACATCCAGGCTGCGGTCGTCACGCTGCTCTTTTCGGAAAGTGGCAAGCTCAGGAAAGAGAACGTCGTCGATGGCAGCCACAAGCTCATCGAAATGGTCGGATCACATGCACTTATTGGTAGGGGGAGCCTCGAAAGACAGTCGGCATCCGCATGATGTCGGCCACTCTTGTAACAGACGGCAAAGTCAAATTCCTGCAAACGTAGCACCCATCGAGCAAGGTGGCCAGACGAGTCATGGAGACCAACCAGCCAACATAGTGAATGGTGATCAGTAACGATCGTAAAGTGGTGCGCGTAGAAATATAGGTGGAACTTCTGGTCTGCAAATACGGCAGTGAGACACTCTTGCTCAGTGACGGTGTAATTCGTTTCTGCCTGGCTCAACAAACGGCTGGCATAGGCAATGGCATGCTTGGTGTCACGAAAACGCTGGACGATCACGGCGCCAAGTCCGATTCAACTTGCGTTGGTGTTGACGAAACGAGGAATCGCAATCGGCTGTCCAGGTGAAAGGGTTATCTTTGCGCAGCAATGAAGTCAGAGGGTAGGCAGTATTGGCAAAGTTGGGCACACAATGTAGGAAGTACGAGCAAAGACCCAAGCTCCTCAGCTGGCGTTGTGAATGCGGTGTTTGAAAGCCGCTAACTGCAGCGACTTTCTGCGGGTCTGGTCGCACCCCCTGCTCATCCACTAGATGTCCAAGTACTAGCGCCTCTCGTTGGCCAAAGTGACACTTCTTGAAGTTGAGCGTACGGGAAGCTTGTGCAAGGCATGCCAGAAGAAGTCCAGTCGATGGTTGTGCTCTGCAAAAGTGCGGCCGAAAATGACGACGTCGGCTAGATAACACAAACAAACCTCCCATGTAACGCCGTGCAGTACCGTCTCCATAAACCTTTCAAATGTTGCAAGCACGCTGCACAAACCAAACGGCATGACATTGAATTCAAACAAGCCGTCTGGGGCCACTAAAGCGGTTTTCTCTTTGTCAGCTGAATGCATGGGCATCCGTAGTAGACTACTGGCCCGATCGGAGGTCTACAGATGAAAAGTAGAATGCGGAATGAAGGCAGCCGATAACCTCATCGAGGCGAGGAAGTGGATACACATCATTTTGGTCACGGAATTGAGACTCCGGTAGAGGACACAAAACCTCCAGGACTCATCTTTCGTTTTCACGAGGATGACCGGAGCAGTCCAAGGGCTAGAGCAATCTTTGATGACACCCTTGGCTAGCATGTCGTCAACTTCTTGGGCGATGGTCTGCGCTCTGACGCGGACACGCAGTGAGGCTTCAGCCTGATAGGATGCGCGGACCCCGTTGCGATTCTGTGACAAGCCCGTGTAGCTGGAACGCGAATTTTGTTAGCGTTCTGCGCGAAATTAAATAATGACTCATGCTTGCTAAGGACGCTGACCAGGGCTTGACGCTTCTCTGACGACATTGAGTATTTTATCATTCTCAAAAAAGGCGACGATTCTTCGGGGACACCATGGTCAGCCCCGTGCTCTAGGGATTCGTGTTACGTGTCATCGCGCCTATGCTGAGACTGGTATCCACTTCAAAAGAGGCAAATCGCATACTGCTGGGTGGCACAAAAGACTGGGACGCTAAACTTGACACCCAAAGTGTGGTTGTTCTGCAGGCCACAGAGAGGATGCATCGAGGTACGAGCACACTTTTCTTCGCAACCATTGAAGGCACAGGATCAACAATTGCATCAAATTTATCGGCGTCGACAACGCAAGCAGCAACACGAATCTTGTTATCACGCACAGTGACTGGTGGAGGCATAGGGGCGTGTAGTTGATGATGACTGGCGACGTCACCTTCATTGGTCGTGCTGCATAGTTTCCCGGCGGCGGTGACGTGAGACGTCGTCGTGGAGGCGGCGGCATCAAGCTCCTCACAGAGCTGGTGAGTCGCTACTGTAATTCGCCTGGTGGTTTGTCCTGCGATCGGAGTCACAAGGCCAGCGTGAGCCGTCGCCGTGCCGATTGCTATGCCGATAAAAAGTGCGCGGTCGCTCTTGGGACGGCGGTGACGTGGGACGGCGATGAGGACAAAATCTGGCGACATGACCACGAGTACCACATTGGAAGCAGATGGGGCGCTCACGCGACGCACCTAAATTGTCAGTAGCAGGATAACTGACACGGCCATTCCACTCTTCAGAAACTGCAGGTGGTCTGGGTGAGTAACCGTAGTGGAACTAATAACTGGGATGCGCGTTCATAGTAGGATTTAGCGATGTTGACCAAGGAGCGATGTTGTAGGCGCCTACGGCGGCAGCGTTGATGGACGTCTCACGGAAGTCGCAGGGAGGAAGGGGCTTTCGAGCCCGCTCAGTTATGACTGAAGCCGCCTCACGTCGGTGCAGCTCTTCGCGCACCACTTGTCAAATAACTGACGCAAGGACACCTGGAGTTGGGGCCACGTGAACAATGGCGACGCTAGTTCCGTTGGCCAGGCGGCCGAACTTCAGCGTGATACGCCGAGCTTTCAAGGCTTGAAATGTACGGCAGTACCGAAATACGTCACTTACGAAGTCCAGACTGTCTTTTCCAATGAAGAGCTGGTACACGTCTTCGGCAATCCCTGCCAGAGGATGGCCAACTTTGTCCTCTTCTGTCATCTGGGGGTCCAGGGCCTTGCACAATTTCAACACTTCCTCGATGTACGTCGTGCAGGTTTCGCTGGGAACTTGCCTCCCTGCATTAGGGTTTGCTCCGCACGCTTCTTTTTAGCTGCTGGTTCTCCGAACCACTTCCTGATTTAGTCTACGAACTTTTCCCACGTCGTCATGCTTTCTTCGTTGTTTTCAAGCCACACAGATGCGGTTCCCTTGAGGAAGAAGGCAACGTTGTTAAGCTGGGCGGTATCCAGCCGTTGAACCGCCTTGCGCGTTGATAAAAGCCAAGCCATCCGTCCACGTCTTCCCCAGCTTTTCCGGCGAACGTTCGTGGCTCGATGTAGGGCTACAATGGGTATCTGGAAGAAGGTGGCGGGTTTCGCCGTCGGAAGCCATCTGTGGTGGCAAACCGGCAATTTGGCGGCTTCGGCGAAGCTCCACGGATGGCGCTTCTGCGGGCAGTTCGTCGTCGTTCTTCGAAGAGGCCGTTCGTATAACCCGCGCCTCAACCAAAACTGTTACGATGGGGTGCGTTTTTTTTAATATGAATTAAGGAAAAAAGGCCGCGCCAACACCGAGCCGCTGCAAAGACAAGCGCACTTAGTTCTTCTCTTCCTCCGTTCAACCTCTAGCTTTAGCGTAACACTATGAAGAGTGGAACGCAAGAGTATCTTAAGTGGAGTCCGTACAAGTTTGCATGGCCAGCTAAAGAATTGGCTTTAATTTTCTCTCCTTCATCCATGGCTACGCACTTCGCGCGCTGAAGCGCTCCCGAAGATGTACTACCCACCGCGGCATCTTGATGGCTATGGCGTAGCATTGCTGAACTCGTGGTCGCTGGATCGAGCGGCATCTCCTTTTCTCTCAGCTTCTCAGAAACACAGGTCAGCCCTCTGTTTTCCATGAAATTAGGCAAATACCATGTGCTAAGCCGATCAATGATGTTCAAAACATTTCGCAGCAACCATCTAACTATCTAGGTGTGTCTGGAGTTCTGCAAGGGGCTGTCAGATGAGGCAACGTGTCCCTAAATGTCAAGCAACTGCGTGTGACCTGAATGACAACGACGATTACACAATGACGACCGCGTGACGCTGAAGACGACAGAGACGATGGCTTGATCAGTACGACCGCGGCAACGTAGACGACCTCAATGGTATTTTGAAGGCGCCAGTGAAGGCGCCGGCATGACGCCGCGCCCGGAGCTATTTCCTCGAATCACGCCGTGCTGGGCAGGTAACGAGCTACCTACGACAGTCTCGGACAGAGACAAACGATGATTCGTTTCACAGAGAACTCTGGAAAAACGTTCAGGTATAATTTCTTGCTACTCCTTTTGCCTTAACGTGCCTAATCTAGCTGCTGTCTCACTCTTCGCGATAATACGATGCTAACGTTGGCGGCATTATTGCGGATTTTGCTCGTCAGTGTTAAGGTGGTATTCTGCTAAAAGAATAAGTTAAAAGACTTCCTGAACGCTACCATTACGAACTTACACGCGGAAGGAAGCCTTTCTCCGTGTTCAGAAAGAGCAGGAGTTCCAATAACTTCTTTCTTTTTATTATTTGTTATACCTTTTCTCTATTTATGAAACACAAGAAGACATCCTTATCACCATGCAAGGGTGTCACTCTGTACTCCCCTTTAATTGAACGACGTGTTCCGCGTAATAAGTTGGGCAATTTTATTTTCGGACAGGCATCAAACTTCAATCAAGCAGGTGCGCACCACGCATTGATTCTAATATTACGAGGCCTTTGGACCTTCTTGTATAGGCTCTCTCTTTCTCTGAGACAGAAAGAGAAAGACTAGCATCATGGGGCGAATAACAAGTCATTTCACCCTTGACGTTTGCTATTTCACACCGCATTAGAAATTTTCATCATCCCAAGCTGTCAGCCAACTTGTTCTCTGTTACGTTCCAACATGATTGCTCGGTCGTCGTCCTTGTGAGCTTTGGTGGGTGCGAGCCATGGCAGAGGTTCATCTTCGAGATCGATATCCATTACAGTATCATATCATCCATATCATCCATGTAGATGGCGAACCCTGAAAGGACACACTCTACATTTTCTGCGCTGTTGTACACATGGAATACTATATACAGCCAACATTGCCGTTTACAATGTAAAAATCGTTTGCACAAAGATTCGATAGACTCGCCCATTCGAGGGCATAAATCAGTTGAGCAGGACTGTACAAGGAGCGGTTTCTTGGGTCTTCTTTCTTTGTTGCTTTCCTGTGGACCATTGTAGAAAGTGCGCCGACGCGACCTTGTGACAATGTACACAGAAAGCTGTGCGAAGAATTTCAACAATACATTTTTCCACATAATATCACTCTTTATTAAATCTCTCAAAAATAGACGTAACGTGAACTCCGTGTCATGAGATTCCTTTTGCAACCCTTAGATCATTTCTTTTTTTCTTAAATACACTAATATAACATTCATCCACGACCATGAACATGAAAGAACACTTTTCCATTGACATATTAATCTCAAAACGTAATACGTATAGATGTATACAGCATGACTCAACATCGTTGACTAAAGGGGCCCCAGGCGTATTCAGGCCACACAAGTCAATGTGGAAACGCTCGTGCGTGTGACAGGTGTTTCATATATCAGTCATCCTCCCTGCTCTAGATCACAAAGTTTCCCTGAATGCTTATCCTCACAATTTATCTTAGCATTTCACTTCAACACAGCGCTTGCATAGCGCCTGCAGAGAGACCAGTGGGAGCCTGTCGCATGCCTCCGTGGCAACAGTCTGATTTCACGCCTCTTGCTGCCCAGCGAGTCGACATTAGCAGGTGTCATGACTCAGAATGAAAGCTACAGATGCGTATCTCGCAAACTATTTGGCCGGTTTAGAACAAGAATTCAGCTGCCTGGAAAACCTAGAGCTTGGCATTAGCACCTCAAAGATAACGTCGACCAGGTCTCTTAATATACATAACATGCTTGGGGCCCCTTTAAGCCTGCTTTCACGGACAGCAAAAGTAAAACGCTATACGACAGAGAAAAACGTTTAGGACATGCAGGGCTCCGGTATTTGCCGGGAGCGTAAGAAAATTACGCTCTTGCTACATACAGCAACGCAATCTTTAAATTTTATATCCCGCCCACAATTGCAACTTGTGAAGTACACAGACCTTGGCTGTACCTGCATATGTAAATTTAATTGTCTTGGGATGTACTTTTGGCTGATAGACAAGCATGACCACCGAATCCACTATAGATGGCATGTTACGGTATTGTTGACGTTTGAAGATAAATATATCGGTGTAAAGGAGACAAGTGGGTGCTGATAAAGTATTGATATAATCAGGATGTCGGAAGCGCCCTTAGTCGTGTATGTATATCAACAATTATTTCACACTGTCAGGCTCAATAGGCTTAAAATTAGAAAAAGAAATAGGTAGAACAGTCACAAATATCCCAGCTTTACGGCTATTGTACCCTCAAGTACTAGATCTTCACTCATATAAACGGTGAAAAAACTTATGGATAGCAAAGTAATATACTGTTCCTTTGAACAGTTGCGCTTACGCCCAGTGCTGTTAGGAAAGCGGAATTTGAAACATTGCACTCACGACGTCGCATCGCAAACAGCATGAAACCCTCGAAGTATTAACAAAAGCGCCGTTCCAGTTTTTGCTTGTGGCCACAAGACGCAGAAGTACGACAAAATCACTTTGTCTTCCGGCTCTGTTAATTAGGAATTCTGCAAACATAGTGAAAAAAGAAAACTACACATGACTGACTCAAACGCATAAATCCTGAATGACGTAGTTTGCTTGAAGCTAGGGTTGTGCAGAAGTTCTTAAATAGCGAACATCGCGTAAATTAAGAGCTAGAACAACTGTGCAGTCATTGCAGCACAGACCCCGAGATACTACACAGCGCTTTGTTTTCTGAAGCAACGAAAACCAGACTTGTTTGCTTGACTGCCACTAAACCACCTACCGCACAAAATTTGGGTGGCACTAGCGCCATGACTCTTCAATATTTTCGCCCACTGTCATCGGTTGCATACCTTCCGCAGGGAGTTCAACTTGGGACGTTTGCGAAGAAGGTATAGGATGTTTCGGCTGAGCCAGAACATTATCCTTTGAGTAAGTTTCGTTAAGTTGACAGCGGTAGAAATTTATCTTCTCAATCTTTCTTTTCTCCACGCATAACATCTAAGAAATTCTGTGACGTTGTTAACAGCGATGCCCCTTTTGTGAATTATAAACTGTCTTGCTTAAAACTTTGAAATTAAAGCATAATCAATCAGTGTTTATTAAGTGCTCAATCAGTGTTTTGTTGATCTTCGCACGTGGCTGCATTCGTTGAGTCTTCTTTATGCTGAATCGTGGCAGGCTCAATGTGGATGGAATTAACATAATAATTTCCTTTCTCGTGCAGTGTACGCAACGCAAATGTCGCCCTTTACAGCTGCTTCTATATATATGACAGAAGTATTGTTCCGAATGCGGTGTTCAATAATTTGGGAGGAGTGCAGGCGAACATAAACGCATACTTTTGACTTTTTGAACAGCTTCTGGCCTAAATCAAGGGTGTGATTGCGAGCAGCGCAATCGCAATGTAACCATTTTCTCTGTAGGAGTAAAGAAAGAAAAAGAAAGCTTAGGTACCTTGTGAATGGAAACACGCATACATTCAGTGGCGTTCACAAGTGAGGAACCCGAGAAATAGAAAAATGGAAAGACGCGGCCAGTATAATGCAGTGGAGAGGGCGGACATGTTAGCACAGCGCATGCGAGGGGTTGCAGCGGCCAAACGAGTGTTTCTCTTGTTTTTTGCTTGATGTTACTACTTCGAAGTTTTTTGTTTAAGTTGTTTTGTTTTTATGTTTCAAGTTCCGTGAACTGCATTGCATTGCAATCTTTGCACAGGTGATATCTTTTGTGTTTGCGGGAAAATGGTTTTTTATACAGTCTAGGCACGCATGCAAAATAAAATATATAAATGAAATGAATCAAACTATAAATGAAAAATTATATGACAAAGCGAAGGTGATGTTTTCAGGGAAACCCCTCTGGGCGGGAGGCATCTCATGACAATGTGAAGTAATAAACATTGAAGATGGGCAAAACTATTATCTAATAAATTATGCAAAAATATGCGTATGCCTTCATGGATGTGCTATATATTATATGTCATATATAACAATTAGTAGAAACGTATTACAGGCAGGAAAAATATTCATTGATGCATCAAACCTGTTGGCAATCTTGGAAACTTTTCCTTAGCCTACCTATTCATTCGTGAATTCCCCTATAAAGCACGCCGAACTTGTGTATTAGAAATGACTCAAGTTTCTGCGTCCAAGTTAGTGGAGAATGCTGAATTAATATAGAGACCTTAAAATATTGCCATTTTCGGCGCACACTGCATTGGACAAAGTGAAAACCCTTTTAGGCAACGCTTTAATAATGACAGATCAAATGTAAAATATCTGCCGCAGCTTCCCCTCTTAATACATGTCAACACACTAGGTCATACTTCGGAAAAATTACAGGCCACCATTTCGAAATCATAACCTTCCACTAACTACGACAACGAAGCGTGCGAGCCATATCTAATGCACGTTCAGCACACTTTCTAGGGGAATTACTGAAAACATAGGCTGTCGTGTATTCCCAACCAGCAAGAGACATGTTTCCAAGACTGCAGACATTTTTGGTGCCCTAATGAATATTTTTTCCGGTCTCTATTATGCAATTACTGAAGGTTATAGCATGTTTTTGAATCTATATGCATAGTTCCGCCACCTTTATTAGACATTTTTTTGCCCTTATGGTTATGTTGGTGTTCATTCAATTTGTCGTACAATTTTTTTATTTTAATTAATTTTTTCAGACACGCTCAGACCTTGCATAAAAGCAGTTTGCTCGCAAACACGAAAGATGCCAGTTGTGCAAAAAATGCAATGGACTACAGCTCGCGGAGCTCAGAGGTTAGTGGTGGTCACTGTATGGGTGTCGTATAACCAGGTGTGGGTGTATTTACCGCCTTTGTGATCTCCCAAAAGCCGCAGTAACTTCAAAGAACAAGAGAAACACTTTTCTAGCAGCAGCGACCCCTCGCAGATGCTATGCTAACATGTAGCCCTCTTCCCCACATTCCGCTAGCTCAGTCTGTCGATCTTCTGGTTATTCTTCTACAAAGCTGCATCCTTTGTGAACGCCAATGAATGTACGCGTGTTTGTATGCATAGGCCATCAGCGCTTAGTTTTTTCTTTGTTTGTGTTTCTTTATTCTTAGAGAGAAAATGCATAAATTTAGCTCGGGATGCTTGCAATTGCACTCTTGAGGAAGGCCGGAATAAATACATAAATGTTTTCGTGTTTGACATGCACCCGCACTCCTTTCAATATATATATATATATATATATATATATCTGCAGCACTATAATGCGCTTCCCTTTTACCTACGTGCTACGTGCGTTCAATGTAGGATGCTATAAAAATTTTGATGAGCACTCGGTTGTGTTCACTAAGGCGCTAAATCCACTGACGCCCGAGATGCAACCTGTTTGATTTTCTACAATGCAACTTTCTCGGCTTATTGACTGCAATTCAATAAGTGCGGCACCGCATTTTCATAAAAGAAGTTGTGTGCAAGAAGTCAATGTTTTCTGTCTTTATCACTATGTATTCATTCATATTTCCGGGATTTAAACTATGACGCACGGAATAATAGCAGGAGGAGTGTTGCAAGCGGTCAGAGCCCTGCGAAAGTTGTCGACAATTGCTCCCCCAGAGCACCTCCTATAAAACGCGGTGTGGTCTGAATCTCGCCAAATTCCATCTGGTAATGTATTAGCGCCAACTACCACAAGGAACGCCGTGGTTGCTTAGTGGTTTAGGTATTGCACTGCTAAGCACCAGGTCAAAGGGATCAACGTCCGGCCACAGCTTCCGCGTCTAGATGGAGGCGAAACGCAAAAACACCCGTGTACTTAAATTTCTGTGCACAATAAAGAACCCTAGAACGGTTGGCTGAACTTCAAGTGGTCAAAATTACTACGGTATGCAGCACTACGGCCTAGCTCATCATCAGGTTGTGGTTTTGGCACATAAAACTCCATACCTTTTCTTAACACAAGGAACTTGACAAGGTACGCATGATTTATTCTATGTAAACGCCAAACGGTTCACCATACACTCTAGAAACCTGCAGCCGGAAGGAATTTTAGGAGCCGCAGAAGCTCTCCTTTAAACATCCTCTGTCCACATCACCATCGTTTGTGCACCGTGTAACTTTAAATCACATCTACCCTTATATCTTAGAGCGTCGTGCATTTGTCGGAGAATGTAACGTAACAATATGGGGACTAAAGCGCTGGATGGACCCACCCACAAACGCGTGTGACGCCGAATCATAACAGTGTATCATTGTGAGTTCCGGTACTTATCCTATTTGCGCCAAACTCCTAATGTATGAATTTGTTAAAGCCAACAATGCCCGTATATTCAGCCGGCGACATTCAACGCCAAAGCAATGCATGTTGTCACTCTCACATTTCGGTGTTCGGCCACATGCGCTGTAGCATGTAGCGCATTTTTTTTTTTCAATATTTGACTTAGGCAACCAATCCAATCTTAATTTTAAAGGCACGCGATAAACCACTTTTCCGTGGTTTTATTCAATGTGCCTGCATTGTTGCGTGATACTTTTCTTGCTTTCCATCGAGATTTCGACGCAAAACTGCGTCGTCTGCGTTTTTTTTAGACGACGTGTTCAACCTCTGGGAAATGATAACATCATTACCGTTATCGCTGTTTGCCCACAGACATCGTTAGTAGCCTGTACTTCACGCACTCTGAACACTTGTTCACTTGTATAGTGCACTAATGAACCCAATTATCATATTGTGCTCAGAGCTTCGATTAGGTACGCAAAACGACTGGTTGGTGAAGAGTATTTAGAGCTTTGTTAATCTTAAAGAGCGTAGGACACAATATTGTTGGTAGGACCGCCGGAAACCAGTTCATTGAAGAATAGTTTGTGGGCGCCATTGCTCAAGACTGCCCGGCTTGTCCCGTCATGAGCAATTTATCTGCCAGCCCTTGGTCAGTATCTTGGTTTCTTGGCTACCGCTATACAGACGTCATGTGCATTCAAGTGGAGTCTAGCGAAAGTTCGCGCGCGATGTGTGCTTGCATGAATTTATATGGGATTTATGTTTTAAATTATGGACTATGCACATACCTGGTCCATGTACTAAAATGTCTGACATGCTAATGTCCTATATACGTTTGCCATAGCGTCAAACGTAGTTAAAAATAAAAAAAAAGAAAAAGATATGTTATGATTTCATCTGCAACTCATTGCCGTATTTCTTGGAACAGCCAATGCTACGGAAGTACTATTGAAATCACTTTATCGGCCGTAATGCGGCAAACGATGATCGGGGACATATTCTGGTCACGTAACAGTGTTTACAAATGCCTACTTGGTACGTTTAGCAGCCAGCTTACTCGTCTGTCTGGCTGTTACGAATTACACAGTTTTCTGCAATGTTGAATGCAATCAAACCAGACGTACATTCTAACGTCGCTTTAGGCCGAATACCAAATATATAACAAGTTGTTCAATGGCATTCTTTGGAAAACTGCAGGGCGCAGTTGTTATTACGTGAACAATATTAACCCTTCACCTACAATAGCAGATTCGGCCGCCAAGGAACAGCGCTGGTCTCAGGTCCGATACCTAGGCGACGGCGCAGATTGTCTATGGGAGGTACCAAGACGGGTCTCATCGTAGTATTGTGTTAAACTCAGTGGGACGCACTTCTTCATTAAGTGCTAACAAATGAAAGGCGCATGCGCCGTCAACGAACAGCACGCCATTAGTCTTTCTTCAATATGGTAGTCCTACTGAGAATCATCGTATTTGGCCATTACCAGGTCGTACAACTCAGTCGACTTATTTCTGTAGATGCTAAGCTACGTCATTAACAAAATTTCGTTCGATATGTTCGCGCAAATTACATAAACGGGGCTGTAAAGCATGTGCGTGTCCTCTACCGCCATCTGTGGTACAGAACACACGCCATGTACATTGCTGCAATGCGTGTAGAGATGATGACATTAGTTCGTTACGTAAGTTTCTGCCAGTCAGCCATACGCACTATACATCTCTTATCACCCTGTGTCCTTAGGAAGGGGCTTTCGTCCAATGATCAGTGTGTCATATTTTATGTATATATAGGTTTCAGAAACTCATATATAAATATACATATTTATATACATACATACGTGTGTGGGTGTATGTGTGTACATATGCATTTGATCTCTGTTATATATATTTATACATGCAATATATGAGTATACATCATGGTTACACGCCTCTTCTGTGCTGCATTTGATATAGAAATATTAGGTCTCTGCTTATGCACTAAGCCAAGGCTGTTTTAAGTGTACCTGCCGAGAGCAATTACAACTGCACTCGGTCCATATAAACATCACCACCACTAAAGTTTTTTAAGGAGTGTACTAAATGAATTCATAATGCTTGCTTTCTGAATTCGAAAGTGGTGCTGGAAAAATTTACCGCGATTACATTGACCTTAGTTTTCGAAATACGTAAAAATGTTTTTTCTTGCTAATTTTATCCTTACCCCTGCGGTGTACAAGTGTGACATATGGTGCTCATCAAACATTTCGAACCAAATATAACTGCAAGAATCGAAAGTTCACATACGTACCAGTAATCTGTGTTATGACTAGTACTGAAATACATAGTGACCGTTACTCTGTCAGTCATTTTGGGTTTGGTTTTCCACGAAGAATGTAAGGCGGCTTCTATTCACACAACGGCAAAATTTATCGAATAAGGTATTACCACAATATTTACACATGAAATCTACGTACAAAGGTAGCGGGGTGTTTCTTTTTTTTCAGTCTCCGGTAACATGATAAGGTGAAAGCTTGGACGAGTTGGTGATTCAGTATCGACATATTTGCACAGCACAGAAGACGAGGACTGAAAGAAGAACACAACACAAGTGTCATCACCGGCCGAACAATTGAATTCATCTGGCAGCACGCACTCATCCAGCTTTGGGCTATCACCCCCAAGAAGTGCCATACACCAAGACACCCAGTGCACACAGCATGTGATGTGCCTATTCCGGAAGGAGTGCAACGGGTGTTGAGCTTGGGTCCCAAGTTTGCAGTGGAACTTCAAATGTCACCATCGGAACTGCTCAGTCTTGTTCGGCAAGTAGTCAAGCGAGCCCCTGAGGCTGAGACTGAACTTTGTGTTTCTGAAGGCGTACATGTTTTGTCGCAGTCTAATGCACTCCGCAAAAACTTGCCTGCCAACAGCGTCGTGCCGTTCTTTAGAGGACATTCCCGTTCGTTGCTAACTACTGACATGGAAGGAGGTTTTGTTGTTTTACCAAATGACGTGTTTGGCTCAAAGGCCCACGAGGCTAATAGTTCTGTGTTCAAATGCCGTGACGACATATCACTTTTAAAAGTAACAACGGAACCGAAAAAACTTTGCAAAGCAGTGAGTCTAACTCGGTTAGCCAGTACTATTGACAAAAGCAAAACGCCTAGCTTGGATTTGTTTTTCGCTGTCAAAACCTACAAAGTTGACTGGCCGCTACGAGTCATTATCTCCGAGAAGGGAACTTGGCAGAAAGTGGTTGCTTTGTTTTTACAGGAGAAATTTATCCTGCTAACAACTGACGGCTCTTTTTTGGTAAAATACTCTAATCATATTGTTACGGAAGGACGAACGAAGAGAGGAAGAAGAAGATCGCCGGACGCTGGCTGCTGTGGGTTGATCTTCACACGTCGACGTTGCGGCAGTGTTGGGAATCCTTGCGAATGGTTGCAAGACACGTCGGCGTTTTGCCTGCTCGAATCGTGGGCACTCTTTAATGATGCCATCAACTGTAGAACAGCTTTTGCACATGAATAGATTAAATGCATCGTCAGCAATACCCTTAAGCACGTGCCCGACCTTTTCAGCTTCTGTCATGTCGCGATCGGCTTTACGACAAAGTGCCAGCACGTCCTGGATGTACGAGACATAGGACTCCGTGGGGGATTGCGGACGGGAGGCCAGTTCCTCCTTTTCGGCAGTATTACAGCCGGCTGGTTTGGCAAACAACTCTGTCAATTTCTCTTTGTATTGGTTCCAGCTGGTGAGCTCCTCTTTGTAGTTTTCGTACCCCATCTTTCCCGTGCCTCGTAGGTAAAACAACAGGTTGGCTACCATAAGCGTAGGGCCCCATCTGTTAATTCGATTCACGCGCTCTTACATAGCCACCCACTCTTCAACGTCGGCGCCATCGGCCCCGCGCAAAGTTCCAGGAACCTTGCGTTACACAACCACAACCGAAAGTGACAGGGACGTAGGCGGCGACGGTGACGCTGGAGGCCGCAACGACCTTGATCCCGCGTACTCACCGTCATTCATGGTGCGGACGGTGTTGCGACGTCCACTGCGGAGCTGCGTTTCCAACCGTGATACCCCGCACCTCCCACCATTACGTTACGGGGATGTTAGGAGTATGTAAAGACTGTATTTACAATATATATATACAGGATGAGTCAGTGTAGTCAAGATGGCTGACCGCCAACAACCCGCAGCAGCCAGCGTCTCCCGATCTTCTTCTTCCTCTCTTCGTTCATACTTCCGTAACAATATCATTGCGTATACGTCCAGTAATGACAAGGGCCTCAACGCCTGCTCCATTGACATCAAAAACCTGTGCTACTTTTTTCCCGCATGATACGCTGCTACCGTGTGTAGAGGACTGTATTGACATCTACGGCTCAGCAGAGTTCCAGAATGCTTCTGCTGTTTCGGCAAGCGGGTTCGTTGAGCTGCTTTGATTATATTTAAGTTCAACGTTTGCTTCATGACATGAGTACATTTACATTCAGAAAAGAGGTGTGTGCATTGGCTCATGCATAGCACCAATTTTGAGCAACATCTTTAACCCTTACCATGATCGACTTATTGCTAGCCACATTGATAATATTCTGGTTGTAAAAGTTTTCCGTTTTGTAGAAGACTTCTTGTTACACTTTGCCGGTGAAGGTCAAGATGTTGAGCCTGCTGTTTCAGACGCACTTTGCCTTTTCAGCGAGTGTGTCGCCACTTGTCCTGATGCATGACTCGTTAAGATTTTCAGATTTGCGACTTAGTATCTCTAGAAATTACTTGTGCTGGTTGTACGAGCTCAGAGGGAACAAGCCACTTTTGTCTTATCTGTCGGCCCATTTTAAGCTGGTTAAACGGGGCATTGTAAATCTTTACTTCACGAATGCCCTAAACAAGTCCTGCTTTTACTCTTTAACCTGCAGCGTCCAAGCGCAGCCCTGCGGCCTAGCATACGCTGGGAACCCCGAGCTTTTCTTAGTTTCCGTCGCAGAAAAGATAATAATGATAATCAAGCTGGGAGAGAAAGCATCAGATCAAAGCGCGCCTGACAATAAGCCAATCGCTGTTCTCTTTTACTTGCACAAGATTTCGCACAGCCTGAAGAAGACAGGTAAGAAAGTGGATGTTAAAGTTGTTTTTTTTTCTGCCCCGAAAAAATCACCAGTACTCTGTAGGCGTCTGAATGCTGATGCCACACGACGAAATATTTACAATACTAAACATAGGAAATGGTTTGGAGCATGCACCCTGGGTGTGGTTTACATGATTCCAAAGCGGAAATACATTGGCCAAACAGGCAAATGTTTAAATGAGTGATTCAAAGAGTATTTCTGCAATGTCTCTACCACCGCGCAAGGTAATCTTGTCATTCACTGCAGAGACTGCCATTGTGACCCTCAATTTGAAAACTGCGTCATAATTTCCAAACACCGAGAACAGCTTACACGTGAAATCATAGAGGCTGACAAGATACAGCGACTGGGGGACCTTTGCATCAGCATGCCGTCTATTGTCCTCACAAAAAACGAAATCAAGTATCTGGCTGTTTGACCTAATACAAAAGTTGTTTTTCCATTGCTTTTGCTCACGTATATAGTTCTGGCGAGTTGGCAAATAAAGATCAGTTGAAGTCAGCGCCTGTGTTGTGTTCTTTCTTCAGTCCTCGTCTTTTGCGCTGTACAAACATTCCGGCAACATGTCGAACGAGAAAGGCATTCGAGTGGTTCTCTTATACAAGTATCAATTGTTATTCCGTATATGCACAGCAAGCAGTTATGGGATGTTTTGTGGAGGACAACTGAGATCCATTTCCTCACAAAAGTACGAACTTAGAGGCAAAGCATGTTTTTACAGGTTATATTGCTGCTTTACACCATAATTGTCACGAAGATTTCACGAAACAATAAATGCTAGCAGTGTTACGAAAAAAAAACTTGCATCAGGACTGCCATATTCCAAAACATACTGATAAAACGGCAGAAACTTATTTAGTGAACGGTAAACGCAGTTTTCCTGCTGTGCTGCAACCTCCCGAAAAGTACACAGAGCAAAAGTTCCCATACAAAGAAGCGCTCTCGAGGTTCCTGTAATGGGCTCGGGTTAAGATTTAGTGAATGGAAGTTGAAATCATCAAATATTAACGAAACCTGTGCTAGGTGAAACTACGAGAAATATGCTTGATTCATAGAGCATATTTATCATTTTTTTAATAATCCGATCATTTTGGCGAATTTTCTGGAATTCAAATGCATTTCTGTGTGGTAGCTTTTGGATGAAAGCACTTATTGCATTTTTTCACCAGAAAACGCAAGTTCTTCAGGGAGGGGGCTCAAGTAAAACTGGCTGCAAAGCGGACAAAAAGTTTGGCCGAATACAGCGGTAGGGCTTTGGTACAACTGAGAAGTTCCGAGTATTCGGAGTAAACAATATGGCCCAAATAGCAAACCCTGGTAAGAAGCTCTCGAGGTTTTTAGAGAATGTAAGAACGACACAGCAGCCGTCTCTGGGAAGGTGCTGTCTATAGTCATGTATCGTCACCTGATCCTATCGCCTCACCTACACAAAAACAAATCAACACAGCCCTAGCAATTAAGTAGCTCGCCAAAGATGTGACCTTATTGATGCCACATGAATGTGATATAAAAATAAATATTTCATTAAATATGCTGGGAAGCCAACATGCATGTACGGCAATGCCAGGTGAACGAATAATTCATTCGACATGTGTCACACTCTGCGTGCTTGCAAAGCCTAATATGTCTAATTACCAATTTCCGGTCTGCTGCAGCGGTTCGCAACTCTCACAGTAAGAAAATAGTCCATACACAGCTAGCTCACCGCTTCTATCGAATAAAATTGTGCGCGATGAGGTGTACTCTTCGAGGAGTACTACATACAAACCACGGGCATGTGGAAAACATCACTTCCAGCTTGAATGACTGCACAACGCACCGCGATTATAAAATAACGAAGGATACTACTTTTAAAAAGCAGCGTCATTGATACTGTTGTCCGCACCTCACACAGCATTCGTCGAGCTGCGTGCTCATAACGCTTCTACTAAACGACCACACTGCTTTGCTTCAGCAACAGCAGTCGTCTGTGTCGCAAACGGCACCGCAAGTATCGAGTGCATGTCGAGACAGATGATGGCGCCGGTGTTTTCCTGAACAATACGCACAGCTAGAAAGATAATACCGAAGGCTATCAGCAAGCACACTAACGCGTGAAGCCTTTGTCGCAGTCGGCCAGAAAGTTTCGTTTCTACAAATGTCAGCGCGGGGTCGTATTCCTGTACGCGGAACATACACAGGGACAACAGCAAGATGTGGCGGCCATCGTTATGAAAAGCGACGAAGTCCGTATCTTTTTTTTTGTTTAACAACTGAAGCATAATGAGAATTGTGTGAAACGGTGTCATTTATCACAAATGAGCTCGTCACCTTTTGCGTTCTGTGCCCCTCGTGATAACACGTGCAGACGAAATGAAATACATTCTGCAAGGTGCGCGGCACATATCACCCTCCTCGAAAACGCGATCTCAAAGGCAGCTGCAAAATGATTGCGCAATAAATAAATCGACTCGGTCTAGGTTTTGACATTCTGATCGCGGTCTGGACGCGATGATAGATTACCTTTTAAGCTGCTATTACGCAAGCCGTCGCGTGACTATTAATAGGGTTCAGCTATTTCGCCTTCAAATTTGACACAATGCAAAATGCAATGATTTCTATTAAGCTTTAAGGGTTCTTACAGAACTCATCAGATATCTCTTATATATGCTATGTGGCGAATATTTCTTTTTATTTCGTGCTTTCCATAAAATAGCCGGTTAATGCACCAGAGACCAGCGATACCTTCTAGAAAGGATAAATGCCATAAGCAGCGCAATCCTTACTATAGCATTAGAGCTGTGAAAGTCCCGTAAAAAGTCAAAGCGTACTTTGAAGCATTCATTTAGCCTTTTACGAAACGCACTTAATTCCGTGTAATTAAATTTAGCACTGTCGTGAACCAGTCACTGTGATGATCACGGTCCCTTAAATGTGATTGTTCATTCATTACTCAGAAATAAGTGCTCAGCATTGCTTAGTATGCACTCCTGTCATAGCGAAAAAGAAAAGTTCAAATATTTTAAAGCTGCACTGCCTGTGAAACATTTTGATACGATATACTAGCACCCATCATATACAAGCTTGATTTTTCAACTGAAGCGTTATGTTTAGAAAGAAAAGTTTTTTCAATTTTTTCAGCATTTTTAATACAAATTGCGCATGCTAATTGCATCGTTCTTTTTTTAAATTTCGACCTCGAAAGCTGAATGCTCACTATTCCTGAACCAGGAAAGAACGGGAAGCAGCAATTACTACTGAAACTCATGTCAGCATATCAGATCTTCAATGTGCCTTCTATATGAGATTAAGCTATGGGCACCCGTTCTGCAATTGTTCGAAGGGCGGAGAATGGAACTGGTTTTGTGGCCTCTGACAATTACATTAACGAGGCATATAAGGTGCTCCTTTGGATATCTGAGCATTTTCTGTCGTCCAGAGGCCTTATTATGCGCAAAATAAATTGCCGGCACAGTGCCACACATGATGGAGGCTAAACATGAGCTCAGCTGTCTATTTACGGTGAGCCCAGCTTGCGACGAAGGCGGTAGAGCATCGAGTGTCTTGAACAAACTATCAGGTGACGTGTCGTTAAAGTTGATATTTATATTAAGAGAGGACTAACACCGATGCATGAAACACGCTTTCTGAAATGCCCACAAGAAAGTGCTGCGCTGTGACCTTGGATGCACTATGAGTCATTAGGAGGCGCCGATTAAGGCGGGTATGTAAACAAAAAAAACTAAATTAAAATAAAGCAGCGACGGTGATTCACGGAGCTAATCATATGGACGATATCGCAGGAAGCAAGCATGATTAAACTCAAGCAGGCTTTAGCGCAAGTGACAACATAGGAACGTTGCTGTGGTTCACATAAATATACAAAAACCATGCTGTCACTATAAATGCCTCTAAACGCGTATAGAACCTAACCGTAATACATTTGGAAGATAAGTTCTGCGGAAGCCCGCAAGGAGGAGAACGATTAAGGAAAGGAAAAATAGTCATCCCACCGACTGTAACCTGAGGCTACACAGAATGCATATACCAATTACTCAAAAGAAAGCTTCGTAGTTCAGGAAAATATCGTCAGCGCGCCGGTCTTGAACTCAGGGCGAGCATCTTTTGGAGTGGTCGCTCTACCGAGTCAGTTAACCAGGGGAATCGGTGACCGCAGAGCGAGGCCAAATAATCGACAACTCGGCGCACTCGGCCCATTATTTGGTAAACCACTTGTGCTGAAATCTGCGGTTTTTTTTTTTTCAGCTGCGAAGCTTTGCTTCTGATGGGTATGCGACTGGTGTAGAAGAGATTGTATTGTATAAATAAGAATGGTTGCACGGCGGCAGGTCACAGTTGAGGCATGCCCCAAAACGACAGCGCACTTTACGTAACAGCGCGACTTCCGCCTCCCATCAGGATGCACGAAGAATTCCTGCAAATTCGCACACAAAGTATAAAGTTGAAACAAATATTCGAATCAAGTGAATGGTATCGCGAGCGCAGATGAGCTACATGCGGAATTTTTCTCTGCAACTTCAACTCAATACGTTTGTTTTTATGAAACGTCAAAGTGAGTCTCTGAGGAAGAAAAATCTTTGCAGACAGCGAGGGGGCATATAGAATAGTTAATTCGTTACACCACGTAGAGTCAGCATTTTCATAACAAGAACATGCGATGCTGACAACAATAACGACAACAGCAACCACAACAACAACAGCAATAAACACTCTAAAAGGAGGTTCTTTGGCACGATATCGTTATCGTGTGACGGTTCGTAACGTGCCGCAAAATATGTATCTCCAAGAACAGTTGCCACTACGCCTGCAAGGTCGACAATTCAGGCTGGAAACCTCGATAAAGAATAATTTACTTGTGCGGGCAGCGGCTGTATATAGCGGAATTGGAAAAGTGGCAGATGTTCTTCTATCACAGACGCTGTGCCCTGTATTAGACACCTTAAGCTATGGAAGGTGCCGCCGGGTTTACTAAAGCAAGAAAATGCAAGATATGCTGCTGCCCGATTTTCATACGACTTATTTTCTCAGCTTTTCCATAACACTTTGTGTCACTGACAGTCCTGCCCAACTTCACGTGTGATGGCAACATGACGGATCTGAAACTCTTACACATGCTATTCGAGAGTAGCTGTACAGCCCGCTGAAATAATGTTCAAGGAGTCCTGCGGTATTTTCTCCTGAACTACTAATGTTATCGTTACAGTGTCAAAATGAATGTATCCATACATTAGCCAAACGAAGCAACGACATTTATTTCTCTTCGCTACCAACACTTACCTGGTTCAATACACGGAACGCTTTAGGATATGTGGCTACCGTGTATTTAGTCTTATTGGGGTGTTAATCTGATATCACAGACCGATCACTGATCGCATAAACACTGAATGCTGCCTCTCAGCTTCAGTGCATGTCGCACACGAGATGATTTGGCAACAGCGGATCGTTTTCACTCCTAACACACAAAAATATATTCCTTCTTTTCTTGTACTTTGCACTTGCCCATCGTGTGCTGCTTTGGCAGACTGCTCATAGAAAGAGAACCAGCAACGATACGTGGCTTGGCATTCATTTGTATCACTACTCCTTCCGTGAGCCATCTCTCGAGAATTGCTGAAGCAGTTTCCATAGTGGTGCTTCTGATGGCGAAACCTATCCCGCATTTACCAAGTTTCGGTAATTGAACAGCATATAAATTTGGAGAACGAGATTAGTTACTCAAACGTTAAGAACCTTTGCATCGCAATACCTATTGCAAGACGTATGGCAATATGTGTCGTGCAATCTAGTTCCAACTGTCGAGAAAAAATGACGGCAATTTTTGTAATAATCAGTGTTCTGTGATTGTTTCTATGCCGTTGATAACTCAAGTGCAGCGCCCCTCTCGTCGCTTTTTTTCTGTTTCAAATAAAAATTATGCAAATGAACTTTCGAGTAGCTTACGGAGAGCAGCGTTTTCACAGGTACCACTGCGCATGAAACTGCCTCGAGCAGCCCCCAGATCCACTCCTAGAAATAAATTAAACATCAACGTGGATACAAACACAGAACTTGCCCAAATGCGGATGATGCGAAGAGCGAGTGGTCCTACAGGAAGTGCTTTCTCGTTAAGCCGAGGCTACGATCCATTACAATGCTAATAGCATTTGTAGAAGGTCGACACGAACGTAGAGCTTCTTGAGGTAAACATTGCAAGGTCAATGTTCTTAGGCAGAAAGGTCCTAACACTGTCTTTAACGCCACACCACCCGCTATAATTCAGGAACATTTTTTCGACTTCGACTTATCCACCTCACGCACACATGTGAATTGCTAAATTGTGACTTTCGACTCAGGCAATTTAGTGCTCCCTTTGGTGTCATCTTCAAGCACGCAATTTCAAGTCTAAGCGGTACCACTCTGAAGCATGCTGGAGAAGGACAACAGCATCCTGAATGTGCGCCATAAGCCATGAGGAGTGCTTGTCAGTCGACAGGCTTCAGGGAAAACACACTGGTTCCCAATAAGCGTTCAGGTTTCGTTTTCTTTTTCTTTTCACTGATGCGCACTCCACAGTCAGTATGCGCAGGAAGCAGTACCAGGCCCCCAGATTCACAAAAAATACCTTACGCCGCTTACAAGAAATCCAATACTCTCCAGAATTGTGATATCTAACTACCCCGCATGACATATGGGGCGATGCGACCGGTTAGATAGGGTTCCACGTACTTCATACAGGGTTATCGGATATTGGAGTTATGGAGGCATATGGAATTTTTCTTTATGTGAGCGTACGTAGTTGCGACTGGTATGCCGTTATCGCGTTCTCTGCAATCTTCTGAGAAAGGTTACGTGAGCGCGCGAGTCACGGATACCCCTTACATAAGGGAAAAAGTTGTGAATACGGGCCCTGGTGGCTCAGTGCAAGAGTGCAGGAATTAACAATGTTATGGTGCAATATTGGCCGAGAGGGAGGGTTTCACAACTTTTACACTTTCCACCGACAAACGAAGCTTTCGCCTCTAAGTCTACTCACTACTGCATTTCTCACATTGCAGTATTTTAGACCGGAAACGACCTTCATTTGCGATAATACACCGCCAGTCTTCATTCACACTGGTCCAGGCAGACACGCAAGGTTGATGTTGATGTACAACTAGGGATGGGCGTTTGTTAGCAATGCTCCGTAAACGCGATGGTCCTGCCCAGTTTTTTTCACACAAAAGCAAACAATTATAGGCCTGCTGCACTTGCACAAATTATTTTAAAACACTGCGACGTCGCAGCTTAGGTGTCGCTGGTCGGACGTCGGTAACAAGTTGCCACGAGCTCTCGGTGCCACAACATTTCGATGCAAGAGCTTTCCGATGGCGCCTTGGCTTTGCCTGTAAGCTTGGGGCTGAAAGTTCCCTGAGACAGCCACGAGACCTCCAACGGCTGTCCGACAGCAGCAGGGAGAGGTAGAAGGTGCGCGACAGCTTCCACTGTGCCCGGTTTTGGACATTAACGCTTTTCCTCTTTGCTCACACAGTGAATGCCCTGCGAAGAGAAGAAAATAACAGAAGCCTTTACGCAAAGGCACCGAATCGCCAGCAAAAACAAACGTTAAAAAACGTATCGTAAACAAATAACGTCAAGGGAACACACATTGTCGTAGCCGTCTCGCACCTGTACATTGAATAAAGTGGCAGTTGCACTGCATCCACAATGCATTCAAGCTCGTGTCACTTGACCTCATCCTCGCCACAGAAAGCAGCTGCACAGATTTAGCTTAGCAGAATTCTTAAAGTGACTTTAAGAGAAAGCTACACGCCGTGATGATGCGTAAATTCTAAAAGCTCATGATAATTTCTCTAAATGAGTTTGTTTGCTGCTGTCTTCGTTATTCGGAATAACCATTCGCAAGAAGGTTTCGCTTTAATTACATTTCCTGCAACGACTGCGCATTGCACTCTCCGAACACCTAAGCACCTGTTTCCACTTAAGAAAAGTTTTTCAACGAAGCTTGAGACACTCGACACTAATGGCGACTAAGCAGCATCGCACCAGTGGGAACCACTGCCTGATGAAAAATTGGCACCCTTTGGGGCTCCTGTGATCCCAAAACACTAATGATGATCTATCTCGGTTGCACTTCCTTTGCTTCATGTTCGCTTTCGGCACACTGACGTCAGAACGGCTTCCACGTATCAGCTTGGCATGGCGTTCCTGACAGGAAAGTATCGGCTACGCAGCGTTGAAGCGAGAAAGCGCTCACAAGATAGGTGAGGAATATAATTTCGCGGCAAGACAGGCACAAAACTGTGGAACCTGTTGTCCAGCGTGTACCTGTCATTTGACAATATGGCATGTGGACTCTGGCTCTTAACAGCAGCGGATATCAGCCATCCTATGGCTACAGGTACTTCCGGCTCGCGCAATTCATACATAAAATTTGTGTCGGCCATTCTCAACAAGAAAGGAAGGAAGGAAACGTGGAGAAGGAAAGGCAGGGAGGTTAACCAGTTTAGCATAATCGGTTAGCTGCCCTACACATGGGAGCGGGATGGGGGGATGAAAGATGGGGAAGGTAGAGAGCGAACACATAGCACAGCACACACATCTTCAAAGTTTTTGCAATTTTATATATAAATGAATAGGAGAAGTTTTTAGCAATGTAAATCACTATAACAAACACCTGTTTACTTTGACAGAAAAAAAAGACATAATTCTGGAATCTGTCGGGTGTAAATGTTCCCATTACTTTGGCATTGTAACTATTTAGGAAAATTACAAGAAAGTGATAAAGGCAGAGTACAAAATAACAGTTCTATTGCTCGCCATGCCGTCTGCGACAGAAAATGACACCGTATTTTTTTTTCTCTGAGTATTCCTAACAGCTAAGACTGTTGCTTACTATTGTTTATTTTATGTCTCATCAGTTGAGCAACGTTAGTGTAAGTTGTAGCTTTGGTGGTTGATTTCTTGACGCTAGTTGGCCTTGCAACTTCAAAAATATTTCACGACTTTCATTTTAGATATGTTCTTAAGTTGTACCTAAATTTTATCTTCTGAGTACAATTCAACTTCGATAACAAGGACATATGTAATGATAATGATGTTGTTTAATGATGGAACTTCGCCTATTGGAACTGTAAGGACCAGAGATAAAATTACCATGGTATGTAAAAAAACGTAGTTTCGCCCGAAGGGCAAAGCATAAATCCGATACCAAGTTATTACACATCTATACGAAGTAAAGATAATAGTTTTATAGGCCGTGTAAACTTGAGAACATTCGCTTACTTGCTGAATAACCAAGCATAATGTCAGCACGCACAATGAAATATAACACATCTCAACCGATGAGCGCCGATACTTGTTGTCAAAACACTGGCGCAGACAAGCGCGCCAGCAGCAGCAGCGAGCGAATTGAGCTTCGCAAGGTCTATCGCTTGAATGAAAGAGCATCGAGGACACTACGCGCACAAAGGTGTGAGCCGTCTGCATACCCCTCTCAAGAACCGGCGCGCGCCACCGTGCGCCGCCGTGCGAAATACGCACTTGCGCCCGGTCGCAGTATGCGCAGCTGCTGCCGGAGCACATCGCCAGCCCTGCTGCCTTCCACGACCTTCTGCTCGACGGAAGACGGCGGGTTTGCTCTCCGCTTTCCCCCTTCACGCTCGAGATTGAGCCGCGATCGTCATTTGCTTTTGCGCCCGGTCCCGGAACGCGCAGCTGCTGCCGCAGCACAACGCCGCCCCCCTCTCCCTCGCACGACCTTTTGCTCGACGGAAGACGGCGGGTTTGCTCTCCGCTTTCTTCTTTCACGCGCGAGGCCGAGCCACTATCGTCGGCTTCGTTCTCGCGCTTTCCCTCGCACATACAGCATACGCCGCGCGGCGACAGTGCTATCGCCCTCGGATTTTATTGGGAAGATTACAACGACGGCGATGGCAAAAATGCACCTGAAGTGTCAATTTCATTGTCAAAAAAAAAAAGGAAATAACGAATGCACTGGCTTTAACACGGCAGCTTGTTTTCAAACGACGGACGCTAAGAAAACGCAGTACTGTTCACTTCGGCAAACTTCATACCGGTTGCATGTTCAAGAAACAACGCGTCATTAACAATTACTGACTTTTCTCATAAATATAGAACAGCTTATCACCTTATCCACCTTATCCATATGGATTCAATCTTACACATTCGACTCGCAGCTGTCTTTCACAAAAAAGTTATGTGAATCGGCTACAGCTACTGCGCTAACGAAGGAGGAGAAAAAGAGAGAGAGACAGGAAGGTTAACCAATGTGAGTATCGGCTGGCTATCCTGTCAAAATCAAGCTGTATATTACTGAAAAATTGCTTTTAATGTAGATCACTAAGACATGTGCAATATTTTCACATCGAATAATGGCCCGCTTGAAACAGCGAACAAACAGCGCACTCTTCAAGGGCAGTTCGTTGATCGAAAGACACGGTTTCGATCTTGCTGGCGGGCTTGCTGCAGCAGTTGTGGTTGAGGGCTGGTGTTCGCAGAAACTTCTTATGCTAGAATTTTTCTTAAGAGCTAATTCCAGCTAATCCTATATGCGGTATTAATAGACAAAAGATTTTTATCGGACCGTATATGTATTTTTTCCAAGAGCACATTTGAATTTGTCCTTTAATCACTACTGCTATCGTCAGATAAAAACAAACTAGTATCATCAGCGTAGAATATGAAACGAGCATTAGTATCCACACGGATGATATCAATAATGTACCGGTTAGAAAGCAATGGTTCTAAGACACTCCCTTGGGGTACTCCGCACGAAACTGTTCGTAAAGTCGACTTATCGTTTATCTGGACATACTGTTTTCTGTGCGATAAATAAGATTTGTTTAAGAGTAATGCTGCGCCTATAATTCCATAACATTCAAGCTTCTGAAACAAGATGCTAAGAATTATGCAGTCAAAGGCTTTGCCGGGTATCTAAGAAAATTCCTAAGACGAGGGTCCATTGTTCAAAGTTCCTTAGTATATATTCTTTCTGATGTAAAAGAGCAAGTTCCGTTGATCGTTTTTTTTTTTTCTGAAGCCATACTGGCTGTCAGAAAGTATACTGTGTTTATTTAAACAACGTTCAACTCGCCTAAAAATGAGCTTCTCGAACACTTTTGAGAAGACGGGCAGAATACTGATTGGTCTGTAGTTCCCAAAGTCATTTTCGATGACTTTTTTATATATGACTGCTACTCTAGCAATCTGCATTCTCGGGGGAAAAGTAGCGGTTTCTAAGCATAAGCTGCATATTTGCTCCAAAGGCGCAGCAATGATGTCAATGACGCGCTTAACCGGACGTATCTGCATATTTTCCGCATCACACGATGTACTGTTCTTTAGGTCTCTGAACGTACACAAAATTTCACTCGCACAGATACGGTCTAGAAACAAAGACGAGGGACATCTATCAATATTTATGTGAGTTGTGTCTGCTAACGAGTTCGGTGCAGCCGTAAGAAAGTTGTTAAATTTTTCTCCGAGACAATTACCTGAGTATTCTATGCCATCGCTTGTAATTTTATCTGGAGTTTTAACCTGCGAGACGCCAGAGCCGAGTGACCGCATTTTATGCCAGACGTTATTAGGACGATTTATTGCAGCTGCAAAGTAGTTTTCGTAATGTTTTATCTGTGCCTGTCGTATATCGGAATTTAATTTATTTCCAAAGTCAAAGGCAGTACTTTTTCGCCCAGAAAATAAAAAATGCGGTGATTTCGGTGAGGTATTTTACAACAGAGACAAGATTGAGTTAGTAAGGCCATTCAAATCACTTGGCGTAACATTTACCGAAAGCATGCTGTGGGGACGACCACATAGACAATGAGCATTAAAGGGACCTAGAGCCATAAAATTTATAACGCTTTCCAAAAATTATCTCCCACAAAAGCTAAAACTCTCTCTATACCATGCATTATTTCGCTCACATCTAAACTACTGTTCATTATTATGGGGTACTGCTACACAAACCGGTCTGAAAAAACTAGGAACTCTCGAAAAACGGGCCCTCAGATTAGTTCATAACCTGCCAAGTAGACACTCAACAAAAAACTTATTTTTCAAGAACATGATTATTAACGTTTTCAGCCTCTATGCTTATCGACTACTACGCACCTACAAAATAGAACAAAGAAGATGCATAAATAATATATCTGACTTAGCCCTGATTGACTCATTTCATTGCAAATATCCACGGCGGCATAAACCACACTGGATATTACCAAAAGTAAGACAAGCTATGGGCGCCAAATGGAGCATTTCGACTTCCATTCTTACTAAACAAATCAATTGATCAAAATATAGACTGAGGAAGCATTAGCTGCTCTAACCTTCGCAACTACTCTCTCCTTAATGCGTCCCTTTGATTGTCCAACATTGGAGCATCTGTGAAAGTTTCTGTGTTTAATTTTTTTATAAGCGTATTTTTGGTAGCTGTTATGGTTATTTCGCTGTTTCGTAAGTGTTTTCGTTTTCAGTTGCTGTAGTTGTCTTTCTTTTCAATCCGTTTATATTTTTTTCACACACGCTGGTGATTGTGTATTTTGCATACTTGTTTTTCTACTAATGCTTTGTTTGACTTTCAATTTGCCATCGTGACAGAAGTGCTGTTTTGCACACCACTGCCCACCTGATATACGGGGGTTGGACACTTAGTCAAGCGTCAATCGCTTTTATTCCCATCCCCTCCATCAATGTCATGGTGATGGAAATAAATCGTTATTATTATTATTATTATTATCCTGGCATTGAACATATCATAAGCAAAAGCGGCCGTCCAATGGCGAACGCTCTTACGAAGTAACGGCTTTGTGAATTTGTGAGCGTAAAATAAATGAAATAGCAGCCTTACGCAGTCACCAATTGTAAAGTGGTCACCACATGCAGTCTACTTTTCAGCTTCTTCTTCTATATAAGGCTGATGGCAGCGTATACTTCACTTCAATGCCATCGTTATAAGTGTTAACACCAGAGATGGTATGAATACCGAGATCTCCAAACGTCTTTAGACATCTATGGCCATTCGAAATCGACCTCTTTCCCTGTGGGGGAATGGACCCCCCCCCCCCCCTACAGATCTCTCGTTGCGCTGAATGGTCCACGCAAACATACCAAAAGAGCTGTAGTCTCTTGGCTTCTCGGCTGGTCGCATTCTTTCTCACGCCTCTAGTACAATTTTGGGTGACGTTGCCAAGGAGGAGTTGGCGTCCATGGCTGGTACTGAGTATCCGGACCCTCTAGCCCCTTGGCCCCGAAAAACATACGCGCACGCCGCCGAAGTTGCCCCAGCCATCGTTCCATCGATACGTCCAAAACCGACGCCGGCCCATTTGGCTTCGATGTCTTCCATCGCACCTGACCCACCTTACTATCCACCATGACGTCTGATTCAGCCTATATGCTAGTGCTGTGAATATCGTGGCCACGTCGCACGTTTCTGTCACAAGCGTCAGCAAGCGGAGCGTCCCGAATTTGACGCGTACGAACGGGACCGCTTTTCTGCTAGGACCACTTTCCAGCGCCCCCCTTATGCTCCGCATCCCGGCCGCTTCCCATCGCGACCTGCAACGTCCGAGATGGCTCCTAGCTTCCGGCCTGCTAGACGCCGCCCGCCGTTCCCCATTCGTGGCCACTTTGACCAGCCTCTCAATTCACCTACCGTCGCCCGGAAAAGTAAATTATGCAGCTTGTAGAGGAAAGCTGCCGTGCATGACAGGAGAACTTTCTCCGGCGCGTCGGCATAATATGCTATTCCTTTTAGTAGAAAGAGTACATGTGGAAGCACTAACAGACACTGGTGCTAGTTTCTCCCTTTTGTACCGTGATTTGTGTTGGCGTCTACGGGCCTGCACTATTCGCTGCTCAAGGCGACGCCATTGGACCTTTCGGTATCAGCACTGCTAGTGTCTACACTGATGCATTTCTGCATTATGTACAAGTCACACTGCTAAGTTTGTGTGCCCAACAGCTGATCTTATGATAGTATTTTATTTCTACTGCGCCGGTTTCTATCTACTGCCGGCAACGTGTTCCCCAAATGACCAACTGACCTGACCTCAATACCTGCACCTTTGCACAAATTATTCGGTTCTGGTGGTCCATTTGAGGGGTCTCCCGAATGCGAGTAAGCGTTTACCCATCTGAAAAAGGCCATCACATCTGAACCAGTACTTCGCGATTTCGATGAAGCCGCACCCACATTCCTGCACGCGGACGCTAGTGGTCACGGCATGGGTGGCATTCTACTGCAGCGAGATGTCTTTACGAGAGAGGGTCATCGCGTTTGCAAGCAGCGTACTGGCAAACACCGATAATAATTGCACCCTCGCTAAGCCGGAGTGTCTAGCTGTAGTTTGGTCGGTACAGAATCTTCGACTTTGTCGTCACAGCCGCCATTTTACCAGCGTTACGGACCTCCATGCATTTAGTTGGCTTTCCAGGGTCAACAACGTGTCTAGACGTTGTCTAGACGTGTCTAGACCCGTCAGCAGGAATATGACTTCACTATTACCTACACGCGTGGCAAAACGCACCTGAACGCAGATCCACTTTTTCGCTCCCTCGCTTTCTACGGCGCCTTGCCATGGACCAGCTACTCCCTTCCGCGCCAAGCTTTCGGACGGTCATTCCACACGTATGGTCCTTAACCGCTATTGACCAAATTCCTTCTGCAGACCATGTATTGCTCAAATCTCGCCAACTCAGTGACTCTTAAGGGCTAAGTATATTCCGACGTAGCGTGAGCGTGCGCACACGTTATGTCACGTTGGCGAGAACAACATCGTCTACAGTTCGACCAATGGTTCGACGCACTGGCGCAGCAAACGTAACCGGACGCGAACAACGCACTCCGAAGCGCCCGGCGTCAAAATGCGTTCATGTTTGACTCATTTTCTTCAGCCTACGACGACGACATCACTGCTGGTCACCATGGTTTCAAGAATACGTACGACCGCCTCAACGGTCACTTCTGCTGGCCTCGCTTATCCGCTATTGCAGCGAGGTACGTCGCTTCCTGTGCCCTCCGTCAGCGCCAAAAGCTCCCAATATCAGCTCAAAGCAGAGAGCTGCAACCAGTCTCGTGACCGTCGGCCCCATTCGAAGTCGTCGGCACTGAGATTGAGCTGTGCATTGAGTGTGACTAGTTCGCCATGTCTTCGGGGCGTATTAAAGGTCGTGCTAACTGCTACGCCATAGCATTAGTAAATTAACTTTCTTCAATACAAAAGAAAGTATCCGTTGCCGTAATAAGACGTTTTGTGAGCCCGAAAGAAAGCGACAAATTAAAGTTATAGATGGCAGCGCCACAATGTACTACTTCTGGCTCGCTGCAGCACTCCATGGAATCACAGATTTTAACACGGCGTTATACTCAGTCCTATTTACTTTTTCTCGTTATAGATAGACCGCATTGTATGACAAGATAACCAAAGAACGAACTCAGCCTGCTTCGAAAGCAGTGCCCGGCGAAATTATTGAATTTGCATTCAAATTCGTGACCGCACACTGAGAAAGCTGCCCTGCGGTATCGGCGGGAAATGAAAAAGCTTTACGTTCATATTTAATTGGAATTTTAAGAACAGTTTATGAGTCTAATCCCACAAGTTGTTTGTCCTTCGGTAACCTGCCTTACGCTGCACACGTTCAGATCACCCAAAACCGGCAGCACCCAAACGAGAAGGACTGGTTCGAGAAATGGACTCGCCAGCGCTCCCGAGATTACCAACTCGCGGCAGCCGTTACAAGCCCCTAAGTGGACAGCAGACAGCACCAGTAATTTAAAATATCCTATGCTTTTTTTCTGTCGCTAGAACTACAATCTAATTATGATTTACGCCATCGTGGGGGACAGCGGATGAAATTCAATCACCTGGGGATCTTCAACGAGAACCTCAGTCTAGGTACAGGGGCGCTCCTGCATTTCGACCCCTTCCAATTGCAGCCACCGCAGCCGGGATCCAGCCGACCGCTGGAGCTCTGCAACGCTACCTCACAGCGAGTGGGCTGCCGTGATGGGTACAACATAGGAGCGGCAAGGGCGCGAACAACGCCACACAGTACTATCTAATCGTAATACTACCCAATCGTCATAGAGGCTATCTTAAATTTAATGAACGTTTTCTATCACAATATATGCAGAGACATCACGCCAGAAACCGAAAACCGAACCGAACAACCACGGCTTTGAATACATTAGCCTGTCAACGTTAGTGACTCACTGGATTCCTGACTTTGGCAGAAAACGTGCGAACTTACGTAGCGCCAGAATTAAAGATTCTATCAGGTATTTTACCGTCTCTACGCCTTAATGATATAGTTCATCGAGCCGCAAATAACATGTGACTAAATATGTCGCTGGAGTAATGCGTTTTTGGATAGTCAAGGCAAGCTGAGACAGAACCCACTAAATAATTTACAAACACTAATCAGCGATATCGCTGTGTTCTCGGTCACGGAACTGGGTTGCATGGTTCAAGATCACAGTTGATTATTTCTTTGCCTTTTGGTATTTCTCACACCGGTAAACTAAAAACACATAAATACCTGAAACGTAAGATTGACCTTCAGCGAAAATAAACCCACAGCTTCGCCCGGCCATTCATTTATGTTTGCCTGTTTATCTCGTACTGGATTCTCATTAGCTCGCTTGTTTATCCCAAGCCTCAAATCATCATAATCTTAATTTTCCTGCACGACATCAAGTAGAGCTGCTAAGCATTTATTGCATAGAGTGTATGCGGATAGCCTTACAGTACCATTTACTTTGCTTTTTCTGCAAAAACTGTGACTCCCCGTAGGGCATAGGAGCTGCAAGGCCGAAAAGGTTGCCGGAAAGCTAGAATTATGGCGTATTTATATATACTCCCGAAAACATTGTTTTATTTTTAAATTGTTTTTGCATTTTCATTTGCTCCCGTCAGTAAACGTTTAAGAGGCCCTAACGAGAAACACTAAATCACTTTGTACTGATAAGCTACGCTTGCAGAACTCTACTTTTGTGAATTCTGTGGTAAGAAGTCAATTGCAAGCAGAAAAAAAAGTAAAAGTAGAACTGAACTTTTATTTATTGAGTTTCTCGCAGAAGCTTCATAGCCACAATGTCAGTGTGACGTAACAGACTTTTATTGATTTTCTCGCATGTCGTTCGTTGTGGAACTGTAAACGTTTATGAAACTTACTAAATTTTCAGTTCCTGACTCCTATAGAAAACACTGCAGTTTACCTTCGTCGACAAGGAAGACATGAACTAGGCCCCAGCAACGACGATGATAATTCAATGCGTCACGGTAACCGGGTGAGGGATTTCTATTGCGGCCTTGCCCAAGCTTTCCTTTTGCAGAGACGGCAATACATTCGCTCCAAAGAAACATGCAAGCCATCGCTGTTCTCTGCTACAATTCCACCATATACGCGCATCTGATTTTGGCATACCTGCACGATGAATGCTGGAACTAGACTTCTGTTCCTTAATAGGTGTTCTAGCAGCCTTATTTCAGATAAAGGGGCAAATATTCCAACCTCTGTTCCTAGCTTCGTCAGACAGCGTTTCTTTCGTGCCTGGTCGCTCCCACTCCCCATATCACCGGCAACACCGCGAAAACTTCTCGAACTGAACGTAGCCGGAGGCTCTGTGTTGTTCCGCTTAAGTCTGTATGAAGCAGTATTTGCTATTCCATTTATTGTTACCCAGTCTATCCAAATTCTATTCAAACTGTCACTAGAGGACATTATGACGCCGAGACGTTAAGACTAGATGAGTTAAGCCACCGAGTTTGCTTAGGCATTGGATTCGTTTTCAGGTAACAGAGGCCGACTATAGATTCAGCGACCCAGGCTTAAGCCAGTATATATCTCCAGACTGTGAAGTTACAAACATTTCGTCGTTAGAGCTTTCCACGACGCACTTCCTCATGGCTGAGATTAACTGGTTGCACGTAAAACGCCTCAATAGTTCGAACATAATTGAATTCCCTTGCTAGATTAGGTCCTTACCTGCAGAGGCCTGAGCCACTCAATCTTTTAATCCGTCAGCGAGTCCCGTGCTCATCCATAAATTACGGGCCCGTATAAATAATGCTAGGGAAGAGGTGTTTCGCCTCTGCCTTAAGCTTTCGAAACATACTGACCTATGCAACAACTCGAGGCGTTTAGCCCTCTCCTATAGGTCAAAAGTTTTCGGACTAAGCCCATTTCGCTTGTCTCCTACGCGACGTCACAAAACAGCGACAGCTCAACCCGTCGAAATGACGTGTACACGCTAAAGATGCATTATTATGCCGAACAAAATTGAACTTTTTTCGGAATAGCCGGAGACTGTCCCGCTTCGAAAGTAACTGAAGATGGCTGCCCGCCCATCGCTCAGGAACTGGTTACTCGCACCTGCCAGACAGCATGGATTTATTTGCCTATAATAAAATTTCTTGCGTGGCGATACAACGTTATTGAGCCCATTCGGTATGACTACGACGCCGCTCTATCAATTCTTCCTTGGTGAGGATCCGTTTTAGCGGCATTCTTAACCTTCCATTGCCCGCCGCGGCGATTTGCGACCAGCCACCACAAACTAAGTAAGGGAAAGCGGACCAATCGCAGACGCCAGCCCCGTACTCCTCATGCGGTTATCTATTTTCCCTCAGCTGGCTTGGCTTCATCGAAACCCTGTGCTCTTGAGCATGTTGCTCGCCTCTTGTCAACGAATTAGACAAAAAAATTATTATTGCAGGTAATGTTTTCGTTTTCAAAGCAAACAAAAGTGCCCTCCTATAAACGACGAGAGCGTTTGATTTGGCTGTTCAGGCGACACTGCAGACCACAGCCCGATGCTTTCATCGGCGGTTACGTAAATTTGACGTCAGGAGATTGCAATAAAAACAGATTGAATTACTTTTAGGTTATACGGCCCCTTTTCAAAACTCTGTTGATTCCGCTTCTGCCAGAATCCCCCTCCACGATTGTAGAAACATTTTTGGGGCCACTGCCATTTCACCTGTCTGCTAGGTGACGTCAAGAACATTGCGAAAACTGCCTATCTGTTATCAATTTAACTGTACACGCTGATTATGCGCGATTATACCGAAGAAAAAAAGAACAATGTTTTACAATTCTTCGGTTTTTTCGGCATTAGCCCTCCATTATTCCTCAATTTTTTTCTGCATGCGCCAATTTCGCTCACATATTATGAGACGCCGGAAGAGTGTAAAAACTCCCCACGTTTACGTCACGTATGCACACTAAGGCTGCATTATTATGCCTAAGAAAACTGAATTTTTATTATCCTCGGACCACCCGTTCTGAAAGGATAAAATATCGCGGCCCACCCATAGCTCGGGAACTGGGTACTGGGAGCTGCCCAGGAAAATGAATTTTTATTCCTTATTAACAATTTTTTTCGACAATGTATAACGTTGCCGAGCCCTTCCGTCACGTGCACGACAACACTTTGCCAACTATTCTACACTGAGCATGCGTCATAGCGGCATTTTTATAACTTCCGTTCACGCTGCCACAATTTCAACCAGCCACCGCAAACTAAGCAAGGGGAAGCTGGCCAACTGCGGACGCCACCACAGCCTTCTTCTTCCGGCTACCTACTTTCACTGGGCAAGCTCAGAACCACCGAAGCCTCCTCCCCTTCTACGCACTTATTGCCTTCTATCAGCCAATCAAAAGAAAACAACCTGTTAAGTGGGAAATGCTATTTTTTTTTCAAAGCAAGCAGAAGTGGATCCAATAAATGAGCAGAGCATTTCATTGTGCTGTCGAAGTAACTGCTGCGGATCGCCGCCCGACGCTTGCGTCAGTGATTGTTTAAAGTTGACCTCAGGAGATTCGAAAAAAATCATAAATAACACTTTTACGTTATACGGCCCCAGTACTCTGCCATGAAGTGTTTATCCACATGCACCTAATCCCAGCGCTGTAAAAGGAGTCGCTAGGGTGGAGTGACTGCTGGCGTACAGCTTCAAGGCTAAATCAGCCCACAGCCAGCACCGTTATCGTCCTGTGAGGCATGAGTGTCTGTTTTGTGATAGTATCTAGTCCCCTTCATGATAAATATTATTCGCTCAACACATTTTTTACAAGAGCCAAGAACTTCAAGGAGACCGCTCTGTACGTGCGTTCATATAGTGCTGAATGTTCTAACGGCCGGTAACAGGACGCGAGTTGTAACATTTAAAACTTTCATCCAGCAAAAACACGCAGACTTTCTTCTCGCACGGCACTCTCTATCGTACGACTCAATGTTGAAATAACTGAAAACTGGAAAATGGGCAAGGGCAAATAGCAGACCAGGTCTCTAAAGTTGATAGAGATCGGACGCTACCGCCACCAGCTATATTTTTTTTTCTCGCATATTCTTCAGATTCGAAATTTTCGTTCTGTAGTCAAGTCAGATGAAGGATCTCTTAAGGCAGTCGGCATTGCAATTTTCTTTGAACCAAGCGATCTGCGTTTATATTCCAGCCATGGAAGTGACGCACCATGCTTATTGTTTTGTCTCACTTCGTGACCTCGTACGCGGTGACGGGCGGTGCTGTGCGTGACACCGCTGAGTGCGGACAAAATATGAAAATGCGACACCTCGGCGTCGATGATATTTCGCTGTTTATTTTAGACTGTTTTATATTAAAAATAAGAGTGAACACAAGAACTACTTATTGCACGTTTTGAGCAGCTTGTGTTGCATTGCGATGCCTTCACCAAAAAGAGCGTCTCGGAAATCCAAGTCGCTACGTGAGCTATATAAACATTTTGTGCTACCCAGTGCAGCTTTCATTTGCGAACTTGTGTCATTTGAACACTTGCTTGTACTGCCAAAATATTTATTTCGGCATACCGCGTCTGTAGAACTTAGGCTTGAGCAATGTAAGTGTCTTCTCATAGACCAGACACACCTATATTATGGGATATATGGATATATATATATAATGAGATACCATATCACAAAAGAAAAGGTAAAATCCAGCCATGCACAGCCGACAACGGCTGACTGTCGTTCACTTTTTTTTTTTTGGCTTAGACGGTCTATATCGGCAATGTACAACGAATAAGACGTCCCCCTGAACGCTTTACGACCACCTTCCGCTACGCCAACCATACGAACACGTGCGCGTCTTTATGCTATAATGAATGGAGGTGCTCGACAAGGCGGTGAAGACGACGCCTGGTGAGGGACGCTTACGCGTGCGCGCCTGTATCGATATCGCGTTATCCGTGTTGCCTTCTCCTGAAATAGCACGTAATTACACGTCTTGTCTACCTCTCCTTTGTGCCCTGATTTGGCAGTTCAAATGGGCACTTGCGAAGCTTGCTTATTTGGTGTTGTATTTAGCGTAGCGATATTCACTTGCCCAAGAATGCCTGGGTTAGCGGCGTGCGCCTGCCGCGTCATCGCGCAGCCTTGACACTTGGCAATTTGTGCTGTATTTCTCTCTCTCTCTCTCTCTCTCTCTCTCTCTCTATATATATATATATATATATATATATATATATATATATATATATATATATATATATATATATATATATATATAGAGAGAGAGAGAGAGAGAGAGAGAGAGAGAGAGAGAGAGAGAGAGAGAGAGAGAGGCAGGCAAGAACAGGCAGAGCGCTTCAGGACGTCATACAAGAACAAAAGCACAGGATACGTTCAATATATTGACCCGCCGTGGTTGCTCAGTGGCTATGGTGTTGGGCTGCTGAGCACGAAGTCGCGGGATCGAATCCCGGCCACGGCGGCCGCATTTCGATGGGGGCGAAATGCGAAAACACCCGTGTGCTTAGATTTAGGTGCACGTTAAAGAACCCCAGGTGGTCAAAATTTCCGGAGTCCTCCACTACGGCGTGCCTCATAATCAGAAAGTGGTTTTGGCACGTAAAACCCCAAATATTATTATTATTATTACGTTCAATATTTCCTTGGATCCCGCAGGAGTCGATTGCACTTGTGCCAAACATGTTTCGCGAATGCAACCCCGATCCAGAGGCGGCGTAAGAACTTTGCGTTAGGGAACGAAATTCAGGACGGCAGGTGCACATTTAACGAAGGGTCAAGTATATTCGGCTGTCACATCGCAAAGATGTTTCTGAGCTCATGGCGGTGTTCGTGGTGAGAGCGTGCGCCTGTCACGCATGACTTTGGAGCCGCAAAAGCTGCTGTCTGTGGATATTTTCCGATTGTGACATGTTTACTTCTACAACACTGTAGATGAGCAGCGAACACAGAAACATGAGGTACTGGGAATAAATACTCGCCTTGAACGTTATTATCACCTTTCCTCAATTGATGGTCATTTTAGGATATTGATTTCCTTTTTACGTAGCATTTCGGTTTTCCAGTTACCAAAAGAAGTGCAGCGGCGCGCTATGCAGCTGATTAAATCTTGGCCAGTGCAGCAATGACCTTTAGACGAAGATGTACAGCTGCGTTTCTGCTATAGGATGACGTTTTTCTCAACCTGTTCACGTTAAGCAAGTTTCTCTGTATTCTCGATAAAATGACAAGAGAAACAAAGAGGACGTAATGATTGTATATATGACAAAGGAGTGCAACGTGCACGACAAATAAAAAAGAAAATATTTTGGAAGCTTAAGTTTTGCAGGCCATTTTTCTGTAACCTCAAAAACCTCATTCATATCTTTTTTTTTAAGAATCAAGACGCCCTGCTAAACGTTATGACATAACTACTAGCGCAAACAAGACTACGGGAAAAAAGGCGCAAGAGGACAGAGCGCTACACTTCAAAAAAGCAACTTTATTCAGAAAAACGTGCAAAGAGGCCACCGTAAGCTTAAATAAATGCGCAGACAGATGCATAAACGAACATCCCACGTAGAAAGCAATCAAATGCGCTACGAAGCCGACAAGCGCCCACGACAAGCCATTACAAAGTATACACCAGGTTCTTCGCGAGGTACAGTGCTCACAGAAGGAAACGGGACACAGAACATTTAGTAGAACCCTACATATGTCCAAAGTACGCGAGAGCACCATGTCATGTCACTACGAGTTTGGTCACCAATGGTCTCCGATGTAAGTGTGCGCGCCAGAATTACGTCAATGTCACACGAACTACAGCCGGTTGAAACGAAAGTATGCACATTACTTAGTCCTAAATTGACGCGTTTCATTCCGTGAGTAATGTACAACACTTCTTTATCAGTGAGCGCAGGTGATGGAGCGCTTGCACATTCATCAGCAGCTTTTGAAATGCAAAACGCCTCGAATATTTCCTTATCTTACTGCCTGGTGAGCCGTCGCAGCACTTGCGTGTTCATAACACATAACAAGCGAGCCGTTTACGTAGGGCCGGATATACCGATGACACCTCGATGTCAGTCTCTGAGAGCCTCATAAAAGAGGTAAAAGCTGTCCCGGCAGCCGCTGGGTGCAATAACACACGCCCCAGTCGGCGCACTGTGGCCCCGCCATACGTACACGGGGTGTCCCACCGCCTAAATAAAGGTGGCCAACAAGTGCGGTGAAGGCGTTGTGTTTTCAGTGCCACGACAGCTCGCAAGAGTGTGCAGGTTGGTAAAAAACGCCGGGAGTCATGGTACATGCATTACATTAAAGAGCATATCACCCACTTCGTTAACTGCAATGTGGGTGTGAGATGCAAGATTCCACTTCCGTGTGGAAAGTGCTATATTGTAGTAGCAGGCAAGTGCCTGAACGGCAGGCTTAGGGAGCACCGGAATGCTGTAAATGCTGTAGCAGTCGCTAGCCACTTAGCTGACTCCTGCTGAAGCTGTACTCGTAAATGCTCCCCGTGTTTTCATGAGACGCAAGTAAGTGCTCAGACGGTTCGCCAGGCAGTCAGATAGGGCAACATTCGAGGTGCTTTGCATTTCAAAAGCTGCTGATGAATGTGTAAGTGCTCCATCACTGGTCTTTAGTGATAAATAAGTGTTGCACTTCATGAAGCACCTAGTGTATAAATTGTAATGGCTTGTCCTGGGCGCTTATCAGCTTCGTTGCGCATTTGGTTGTCTCCTACGTTGCACATATGTTTATGCTGACGTCTGCGCATTTATTTGAACATAGGGTGGCCTTCTTGCATGTTTTGCTGAATAAAGCTTGTCATTCAATCTAACGTTTTCGAACACTTTCGGCACGTTTACGACCTCGTTCTGCCAACTATATTTGTCTCTCCTGTTCTCTGTCCTGTCCTGTCCTGTCAACTCTGTCCTGCGCCGCCCTTGTCCCGTAGTCCTGTTCGCGCTAGTAATTATGTCGCAGCGAATGCGTCAACACCTACTAGGCCAACTTTCTGCGGTAATTCTGCTGCCAAATACCTGCGCTGGCACGTGGTCAGAATCACCCCCTCCCCTTCCCCTCATAAAACTACGATCGGCAAATTACGCTAAATGAAGAAGATAGATACCATAAATCATAAAGAACTCCCAGCTCACACTAGGCATATAAATGTCATTTGTCAGATTATTCATAGCAGAGCATGCGGGCGATCCGCACTGCGCACCGGCATCTTGTGCTGCGCTATACGTGTACGAACCAGGCGCAACGTGGTTAAGCTCCCTGCGTGAATTTATTTGGGCCTTTTTTTTTACTACCATTTGCAACGGCAGACGCTGCTGACGCGACGAAAAGCCACCGATATGTTGCACCTGTCAGCACTCGAGGCAAAAATAGGCGTCGCAAAATAAGTCGGAAAGCAATTGCGACATAAAAGAGAGCCGCCAAGCCTAAAGTTCGCGAGTATTTTTGGACCATTAGGGTGGTGAAAGTATGTTGAAGAAGTGTGCATCGAGCAAACTGCGTAGTAGCGCAAGCTAGTGCCGCTTGGTTTCACGGAAGTTTCAGGACGATCGCATCCCGCTACTTCAGGAATTTCATTTCCAACGCGCCGATAATGTAGACCATGATAAAGGATGTGAAAAGGAAACAACAAATCAGTTTAGGCTGATGAAGCGTTCTTCGAAAACTGGATTTGCTTTGGTGTTATCCTAACAGGTTGCTCATGCAAAGAAAAAAAATTATGGCACAGTTCTATTTCTGGCTTTAACACCGACCGAACCCCACGGCTGGCACGTCGTCTTTTTGTGATGAATTCCCACGTCCTTATTTTTTTCATATTTGTGCCTCTGTGGATTGACAACAGTTCTTGAAGCATGTAGGGTTTTATTACTACAACTACAACTACAACCAGGCGAAGCACTGAGGCGAGAGTTATACAAGTGAACTATGCAAACAAACCCTTTAAGAACCACCGTCGCTACCCAGTTTCGTCACGGGCGCGTCAGCGTACAAGAATTCCTATCCGAACATACCAGGCGTATTGCAATTTCCCGGGCAGTTCGTCTACGCTTTGTAGAAATGTCAAAGCTTTGCCCTAGTTTTGTACACGTGTAATTACTATGGCGGAGAGTATCACCGGAATAACGCGCTCAGTGTTTCGCTAGCGCGAGTGAATTGCATATCCCTGCTGATTTTTAAGTTTATTCTCATCCAAGGCCTTAGGAAATCTGAGGGGTCACTTTTTTCTTACTTCAACTCTGCTAAGAAGCTTCAGAGGGCTCTGTTATACCAACAGGGTTTTAGCATACCGGCAACAAACCGCTAAACCAAAGTGAATAACAAATGCCGTCTCTGTACGTGCTAAACATTCTGGCACTCTAACGGCTTAATCAAAGGCGCTTTGTTAGTCTTATGTTTATCGCCCTCGCCATTTAAAGGGTACGATCTAGCCATTAATATATTGATTGTTTGACGACTAATTCCGGCAATTAGACATGATGATAGACGCGACAAAGGCCACGGGAAGTGCGTGAACAAAACCTTACTAGCCATCGGGCTCAATATCATCTTTCATACATTACGCTGCCCACCTGGTGGTCACAATTACAAATACAGTCCTTCACTATGCGTTTTCTGATAACAGGTATAGAGTTTGAGTTTGATGTTTTTTACAGTGATGTCTTTAGGTTAAGGGAGTTAACCACGGAAAAAACAGCATCGCCTTCATGGTTTGGAACGTGTATTGTGTATGTACAGAAGTTGACAAAAAAAGAAGAAAACGGATGACGTCTCACTAGTTAGAGTAATAAAGGTACTGATGCTGTTTTAACACATTTGTTTGCGAATTCGGGACACGCAAGCACCCGAATCAACGTATCAAAGTGTTTCTGGGCCTCTCCGCTGTGTCTGCATTTGACAGAGGTCAATAAAAAAAAAGAAAACCCTCAGTGGTTTTCACGACACTACATTCGTCACAGGATCGCACATGTAGGAGGTCTCCTGTCCAGGCATGCGTATCGCGTATAGCACGAAAAAAAGTACGTTTGTATACGCAGTAGGAGTGACCAGAGCGCAGTGCGTATGTGTTTGCTTTCTGCATATATTGCATTGGATATCAGGATTTATCAGGGAACCCCGGCGCTTGCTACATTCTCATTTATTCATTCCATTTATTCTGGCAGCGCAGACACGTCATACATGCGGCCGGCGCCCCGGGTGAATGCTTTGTCCCACTGTCGCACTCGGCAGAACGAGGGCGCGTGGCCGCCGCGCTAGATTGGGGTTCGCGTGGGTCGACATAAGGTCGATACGGTCACCCCACATTGCACAAGATTGGGCGGACTTGCATTCCTTGAATGAGCAGAGCCTCCGCGAAGCCAAATGTTCTCGCTTTCTTTTTGCCAATCGCATATGTCGCGAGATGATGTCATTGCTCACATATTGCTCGCCGAACGTGGTCTGCGCAGTCCGACTTTTATAGCTGTCAGTTGTTACGGATTGGGTGGGATCGTGCTAGTTGAGTAACGCCTTTCGTAGTAGGTTTTACCCGTTGCTTCCATACATTTCTTTTGTTACACCAAGTGCAGGAGCGACTTGCAAGGGAGCTTATTTCTGTCGCATTCATTTTTGGAGAAACTGATTTCAGCAGCTAAAAGCAGCTAGGGAATTCTTACAGAAAACATCATTAACTGCGATCATATGTAGCGACTGAGTAGCTTGCGCTAATCTATATGAATGAAGTTCTAAATGATCACGCGAGTTTTTAACTGATACCTAAGAAAGCTTTTAATTGAAGGCAAGAATGAGTAAACAATCCGCGTTTTGCTGCCTCTCATGGCTGCAACCTTCTGGCGTTTCACAATGCGTCATAACTTAAATCTAAGGTACTCTTTAATGGGCATGAATGCAGTACAGTTGTCTGCATAAATAAAAAAAATAGCTGCATTGCTATATGGTACCCACGACTGCCGTACGCTCAGTACAGTTGTTCAGCCAGTCACTGACATCACGGCAACTGCATGCTCACGCTTATTTAAGTGTAGCGTGCGCATGCATGCGCCCTTTATACGTGACTTATTGCGTTGTCTTTTTGGGGACCGCTCGTGCGCTTATATATTGCGGCACGTTAAGACTACAAAGCTGTAATAAATTTAGGAAAAGTGCATCATATATTACATAAGTGCAGCATTAACATCAATACTTGATGTTCCAGCTGCCACGCACCAAGCTTTAAAAGAAAGCGCAGCCTTTTGTCCGCAAAAATTTTTCTTACATATTTTGTGTACAAATTTTCGGTTGTTAGTGCTCGCTATGGCCAGCTTGTCTAGTGCTCCCGTATTTCGTGATGTGCTGTGAACTTGCCCGTTCTTTACTATGGTGTTGCTTGTGCACGGTCGAGAAAGAAACTTCCAACTGACACCCTAGAATGAGTGCTAAGGCGCACCGATGACCCACGCTGACCGGACAAACCCGTGCCGCACGCAGCCGGTTCTGCTGTATTCGCTCTCATGCAATCCCAATAATTCCGAACGTTTCTAAGGCTCTGACTGGGCCTAACTGAACACCGAAACAGGGTTAGTCGCGAACTGCTGAATCAACATGAATCAAATGGAATACGTTTAAGTGAAAATGCTGCATTCCAATGCCTGCTTCGCAGAGTTTTTTTTGCTTTAATTTTGCCGAAGCCTTCATCTTTTGAGAAAAAGGCAACGACAATCAACTTTTTTTCCAATGACCTTGAAGTTGAACTGTACACTCCATAACTCTGACGCAGAGAGATAATGATAGATAGATAGATAGATAGATAGATAGATAGATAGATAGATAGATAGATAGATAGATAGATAGATAGATAGATAGATAGATAGATAGATAGATAGATAGATAGATAGATAGATAGATAGATAGATAGATAGATAGATAGATAGATAGATAGATAGATAGATAGATAGATAGATAGATAGATAGATAGATAGATAGATAGATAGATAGATAGATAGATAGATAGATAGATAGATAGATACTTGTGCGGCCGTGCGGGATGACACTCAATATCCCACGAAGCTATTTCGTCCGAGCACTTGTATAAACAGTTCAGTTGCCTGTAATCTGACCACATACTTTAAAACGTTGCCTTATAAAGCTGGCCGTTGGAAACATTTGCCAGGTATAACGCTGTCGAGTACTTCTTAATGAATATCTACAAAGACAGTAATTCATTCAAACACATTTTACTTCGCCAGAACATTGGCCATATTCCCCTGCCCCACCCTGTTTTCGTAAATTTACATTGGTTCCGTTCATAGATATCCTAGAACAGGGGATAAATTCGGCGTTGTTCGTAGAACACACTTACAAACCTCCAGATCGTTTGCATACGTAACTTACTGCAAAGGGCGCAAAGTTTTCGCACACTTCAAACTGCTCCTTCAAATCACCCAGACAGTGCGCCTCATTTTCGTCATACACAAACATGGGGCCTTCTTTAGTTGAGCGAGGACTCCGGGGAAACCAGCTGCGGAAGTCGTATGACGTATAAAATAGAACAGAAGAAAGGACAGTTCAGTAAGTATTATCAGCGCTTCTGTTTGTGATTGAAAGGTGAAAGTTTCCTCACACGCGGAATTCGCAATTGCCCCTATATTCACTTAATTTCAAGTTCGTACCTTGTGCACTTGCTTTAGGGGTCTGAGAAGCATTGCGAATGACGGCAGTATGATACTCTGTAACACCTCAAGTAGTCAATATCTACTAAGGCTGCAATGAACCGGCATAGATTTATTGTTTGTGATTCGTCGCTCGCAACAATCTTCCAACTTCAACAGAATATAAACGACATGCCTCGAAGAGTTAACTCAGGAGACCAGAGAAAAGTAACTACATGAATTGTATTACGCCATAATTTTGGGAGAAGGCGAGAGTTCGGTAATTATTATTAATGTTGAGAACGAACTTACGTACTTCAAATGTGTGCGAAGGAACTATTGAAATATGTCATGTTAGGCCGCTGAACGCGCCGAAAACAACTGTTTAGCCATTTCCATTTATCCCTTAACTGACACACACTTACATATAGCGGGTATATTTCCCTTCACGTTACCAACATTTTCTCAACATACAAACTACGCGGAGTAATGTAGTTTCTTTTTTTTTCATGAAAGCGTTAAAACTGTCACACAGAATTCATGAGCGATTTTAGTCGCAATAACAGCTTCACTGTAAAGCGCCCGTCACAGTTCCGACTAGAGCTACGGAAACAACACCTAGTGCAGACAAAATTTGCAATCATGCTATAAAGTTTGAGTTATTAATTGACACGGATTACAATAGTTTCAAAAATCTCATTTACAAAATACTGCCATTTTCTATTATCAATTCTGATATGTAAATAAGTTAAGGGCTGTTCTAAATTTACTATTTAGGTATTGATACATCAGGTTTCTTGTTTCACAGTCAAGGTTACAAATGTTTCGGTGTTTCCATAAAAGGAGAGCCCATGAATTCCGCTTTCAATGTGGAATGATAGGCACAATTGTTAACGAGGTTACTTAAAAGCACTCATATATTCTCCCCCATTTGGTTGAGTATTGGCATCGTATGATTTGTATGACGGTTCTTCCGGTAGATTCAAATTGTCACACATTACTTCATCTACGTCGGCAGAACTTGCAGCTCTCCATACCGCTAAGACGTACATCACCGAAGAGCGAACAGAGATGTGGGTCGTATTTTGTGATTCTAAGGCAGCTCTTCACAGTATCAAATCTGCATTACATCACAGAACTTAAGAGCAGATGATATCTGACATCAGGGAAGTGCACCGCCATGCTCTGGAAAGAGGACACCACATTATATTTCAATGGATTCCTGCTCACTGTGGCATCGTCGGCAACAGCCTAGCTGACAAGGCTGCCCGATGAGCCCACGAAGGTACCCAGACGCGTCCAACACCTTTGGCGAGGTCGAACGCTGCCAGGGAACTGCGCCTGCTTGCACGCAAGAAGTCACAATATCTCTGGATTTCAAGTGCCTTCAATTGCAGATTACGTAAACTGGACCCCACGCTACGGCTACAACTGCCATCTAGCCTTTCCCGCGGCGAAACAACCTTGCTGTGTCGCTTGTGGCTGGGAGTGGCGTTCACAAACGCATACTCCTATATTTTGGAAATGGCCGATAGCCCGATGGTCGATACCTGTGGGTGCGAGGATACCGTCGAGCACCTATTGTGTACCTGCCCTCGCTACGACGGCCAACGCCTCTCTTTGCGGGCAACTTTACACCGAATGGACTCGAGACCAATCACCGAGTCAAAGATACTCGGACCATGGCCACACCCGTCACTGGCTCGAAAAGCGATTCGTGCACTAGTGCAGTACTTGAAGTGCACAGGTTCAAGAGAGCGCTTATAGGGTCCCTCCAACACCCACTCAGCGCTAACTTTTTCACTTTTTTCCTCTTTCTATTCCCCTTTCCCCCACCCCTAGTGCAGGGCAGCAAACCGGATGTTCTTCTGGTTGACTTCCCTGCCTTTCCTATCATGTTTTATTTCTCTCTCCCTCTTAGAGAGAGAGGTTAAGTCAGCGCCGGTTGTCTTAAAGATGCAGTACAGAAATTGTACCGATTGTAGTCGAACCATATGAACAACCAACGAATTATGTATACAATACTTCATACCCTAACAACAAGCTCTACCCGCTGTCGGATGGACGGATGGATGTTATGAGCGTCCTCTTTAGAACCGGGCGGTGGCTTGCGCCACCAAGCTCTTGTAATGATACTGCCTAATGCCCTACCTTGCTTAAAAGAAAAAAAAAGGAAAAAAAACGCACGATCAATTCCCATCACCAAATTTTCTGACCACCTATTGTGAACTTTGTTTTTGTACTCTCGGTTTTTTGTCGTTTCCCTAGTTTTCTTCCACCCATCTTCCAGCCGCCTCTTAACAATCCCTATTGCGGACATGTTTACTTTTCCACTGCTCTCGCTGAACCCAAGGGCTTCAAGAAGTCCAGTGGTGCCTAAACCAACCCCTGCAAAGTTGTCTTGATATTCTAATAAAACATGCTCCATCGTTTCCCTAGTTTGACCGAAGCAAGCAGATGCTTCTTCTTCCTTCTTATATTTCGCTTATAGGTGCGCGTTCTATGGCATCCTGATCTCGCTTCAAAAAGCAATGAGCTTCCCTTTGAGTTATAAATTGCTTCTTTCCTGATTTCGTTTATTCCTATTAAGTAACTACTCATGGCAGGTTTCTTTTCCATTGCCGCCATCCATGACCTTGTCTCAGCCTCTTTGATTTACCGCTTGACGTTCTTCGTTGCTACGTTCCTCACCATACAGGCCACATACTGGTTGGTAAGCTTCCTAGTTCTTTTTCTCATCTGTTAATGAATATTTTTTCTGTACAAATAGGTCAACACTCTCCCAGCCCATTTACTTTCTTCCATATTCCCCAGTCGTTTGTCATAATCAATTTTGCTGTGAGCTTCCCTCACTTCAAAACTTGTCCAGCCCCTGCATAGCTTCAAAATGCCAAAATTGCGCCATGTCGCGGGGATGTCAGCGTACTGGCAACAGACATTGCTCTAGCCAGCAAAACACTATCTGCGACGCGCTAGACACCCGTCAAATGAACACGGCGGCACTTATAAAGCAGGTGATGATATACAATTTGAGAACAACATAGCAGGATGCGAGCCCCGTGATTACACGGGGATCCAGTTCGCGCTCGGTGGCGACAAATGGAAACAGGCTGACTTCACTTTTGAGATAAATCGGAAATACACGTCGACAATGCCTCTGTAGGAAAGAAATTGCAGTTACCAGAGGTATCGGGAGCAGGGAAGCACTTTTTCTTCCCGGTGCCTGAATGTGCGTGGCAGATTTAAAGCAAACAGCTTTCTCTCGGCCCTTTTCCCCATGGTCGGACTTTCACCGCCGAAACGAAGGCGCCAACGCAAAGGACTCGTGCAATAACGCAACAGAGTTGCGGCGCGCGTTCTTTGCAGAAGGCAAACTGCTCGGCCTGTTTTAAAAGCGCGTCCTCTCCACCAGTATAGTGGAGCTACAGATGTTTATCTATTTATTTATTTATTTATTCATACTGCAGGCCAACATACTGGCCCATGCAGGAGGGGTAATACAGTTGACAAGGTAATAACAATGCAACAAAGATAATAAAAAATGTATATATAAACAGTGCATGAAAATGATGCATCCCATAGCCACGTTACAAAGATCACAATGCTTCCCTTAGCGCGGTAACTACAACAATATAATCGCACATTTGAATTTATATGTGGATCAAAACACTGTGTCAAACAACAATCGAACACTAAACATAACTAAATACTGGAAATTTCACATATGAAAACGAGAAGAATAGCGAAAAAATTTGTGTTTATGGTTGTGCTATTTTATGTGAAAAATAGTTCTCCAACGCATTTGTGAAGTTCCCCGATTGAAGTACTTCAACAGGGAGAGAATTCCATTCGTTTATAGTACGCGGATAAAAACTATTCATGTGAGATTTTGTTTTAGCAAATAATGGCGTAAGGGAAAAGTTGTGTATATGTCTTGTTTTTCGTGCATTAGGAGGCGTTACATATTGAGGTATTTGAAGCCCGATTTTTCCATTTATGATGTTATGTAAAAACTGGAGACGACTAACTTTGCGCCTGTGTTCTAGTGAAGTGATTTTATTTCTAAGCATTAGTAAGGACGGGGAATCCTCTCTTTTATATTTTCCAAAGATAAGTCTAACGGCCTTACTTTGTAAACGTTCCAATTTCATGATGTCCTTTTTGGTATCAGGATCCAATACAACCGCTGCGTATTCAAGTATCGATCGCACGAATGTGTTATATGCTAAAATTCTTGTGTTTACCGGTGCCTTTTTAAGTTTCCTTTTCAAGAACCATAATTTCCGCAAAGCTGCCGAAACATGTAGGGGAAATATGGTCTGACCAGGAGAATCTGTTAGTGAATGTGACACCTAAGTATTTGTATTGTTCAGCTTCAGTTATTTTTCTGTCGTTTAGAACATAAGAAAATATACTAGGTTCCTTTTTTCTTGTTACTCGCAGCAAGACGGTTTTATGTACGTTTAATTCCATGCCCCAAAGTTTGCACCAATTGGAAATTGCCATGACAGATTTCTGCAAGCATGCGTGATAGTTTCGTGAAGCGATTTTTAAAATATGACGCAGTCATCCGCAAATAGATTGACATGCACATCATCGGAGATTTCGTCTATTATATCATTATTATAGATTAAAAATGAAAGCGGTCCTAATACGCTGCCTTGCGGTACGCCTGAAGTTACCTGACGGACACTTGAGGAACATTTATTAATTTCTACGAGCCTGTGTCTACGAGCCTGTGTCGGAGATAGGCTTGAATCCATGATATAATATTTAATGGAAGACCAATGCACTCGAGCTTGTAGATTAATTTTCCGTGGGGTACCTTATCGAACGCTTTGCTAAAATCTAAATAGAGCATGTCAACTTGTCCGGACGAGTCAAGTACTTCAGAGACTTCATGAACGACTGACACAAGCTGAGTTGGTCAATAATCCCTTTCTGAACCCATGCTGTAGTGGGGATAGGACATTGTGATCTGTCAAAAACTGACGAATAAAGCCTGCAACAATGTGCTCCAATAATTTGCTGCATGTGCTTGTAATAAAAACAGGACGATAATTTGACACTGTGAGGTTATCGCCCTTTTTATGAATTGGGACAACTCTTGCCTTACGCCAATCTGATGGTATCTCTGCTAAGTGTAAGGATAATTTGGAAAAATCTGTTAAGAATACACATATCTGTTCCGCATACCTTCGTAAAAACGCATTCGGAAGCTTGTCAGGGCCTGCAGATTTCCTAACGTTGATATTAAGGAGCATTTACAAGACACCTTCTCGGGAAATCATTATATCATACAAGACAGATCTATTTGTATTGGACCGTTCGTACTATACTCCACCAGTATAGTAGCGCTACAGATGTGATGGTTAGCGTCTCTGTCCTAACCCAAAGTAAGAACAAATGCTATCTAAGTATATTCAGTACAGCAAATATGCGCCGCAAAGCACATCATTCATTCATTCATTCATTCATTCATTCATTCATTCATTCATTCATTCATTCATTCATTCATTCATTCATTCATTCATTCATTCACACTCATTCATTCATTCATTTATTCAATATAGCGAGTAGGTTTACTGAAATGTTCGGTTATTGGATTACATTAACAATCCTTGTCAGAGGTTTCCGCACAACTTTGTGATGGCAAACAGTGATAATGAACGTTGAGCAGTGTTACCGGTGTTAGACGAGCCATATGCATGCTATCGGATCGCTATGCATATCTGACAATGAATTTTGCCCTCTTCAACTGTCACGAAAGCAACTCTTTTTTCTTCCTAGCGAAGTAGTCCTCGCTAATGTAAGGCTTGCGTCCGCGCAATACCTTTAACGGAAACGGAAAGTGATGAAAATAAGCATTCCGTCGCAGTTAGAAAGGGAGCAATGAGTACTGATGTCCGTATTGCGAAGCACGTCGTGTTGGCAGCCTGCTTCCAGGAGGCAGTATACGCAGTGATATTTTTATACAAGCAAATGCTCCCCGACGAGAAGTATTATGGTCCTTTTACAGTGACATCAGTCTTTGTAACATTGCGCACGTGGCTACGAAATTTCAAGCAAAAAAAGCTGCGGCGTGCGAAATTTTAAACCGTAGCTTCAGTCGGTATGTTGACTTAAGATAGATTATGTCCAAAGAGCAGGCAAGCATCTTCTAGGATTTTTACTGCCTGGTGGAATTGCGTATGCTTCCAATTTTCCCGCTTTCTTTATTTTCCTAATTACACGTATACTATTACACAATGAAATTTTATATAGATAGAAAGAACCAAGCATTTTTTTTCACATCTTACATACGTCGAATATTTACATTCAAGACGACCGAGTTCTTCGCGAGCAATTACTTTCCTACTTCATTTAACAGCTTCATTTAAGAACCTATGAAGTATTTGCTTACCTCATCAGAAATACGTATGTGCACTTTATTCTGCAGCACCTGCCCCTTCAATAACGTCCGCCCCCCCCCCCCCCTCACAGTTCTACACATCATAACACATATTCAGAAATCTTACAATGCTTATATTCGCAAGGCATCACTCTCACCCATTACATTGATTAAGCGGAATGTCAAGTAGCTAGTGGCTGGTACAGTCTACTTTCAAACAAAGACTGTTCTTGCTTGTCCCCATGCATATTCAGAGGACGCAGGTTGGGATGTCGAAATTTATTACCTTAAGATGCTTCTAAGAGAATGCGTCAGTACAGAAAGAGCAACCCTCCAACCATTCCTGTATTCTCGTGTCGGCCACGTGAATGCAGTTTAAAGCAGAAATTGAAGCTTACTTTGCGCGCACACTATATTCATTACGATTTTTCCAATCCTGTGTTCTTGTGCGGTCAACGACCTGCACTGTCGGGTGCAAAAGCTTAAGGCCCAAAGGTAGGGCTAATTTTGTTTTTCTTCACAGCGTAAGCATAAAGGCTAAAATGAACTGGTACTGCCTACATGCACCTGTCTGACTAGCTTTTCACGTTACACAGCTGGGCTGCAAGAATATATATATATATATATATATATATATATATATATATATATATATATATATATATATATGTGTGTATATATATATACGGAAATATATATGTGCATATATATATCTATATATATATATATATATATATATATATATATATATATATATATATATATATTTGCTGGCGCCTCCATCTTTAGAATTTTGCACTCGACCGTGCATTGTGTTGACGAGTAAGGTCACAAACACACCACTTGTTAGGCATCAAGGCCCGACACCTATTTATCACAGCCTGAAGGATTGCACAGCTTGACAAAAGGGTCCAGGTACACAACCTGTGAACGCGAATCCATACCCATTGACGACGCGATTGCTGGCGTGCGGAGTTTCAGTGCCGTCAAAGTAAACGTTTTTTTTTTTCCTGTCCAGCCCTCTGCCTCACCGCGGCCTTTCACTGTTTGACCTGAGCGTCGCCGCTTCTGTTTGCAGTTCAGACCGCACCACAGGGCGCCGGGCTTCCGACCCCCCACTTAGTGGGCTCGTTGCCAAAAGTGGTGCTGCCACTGCGAGCAGCCTCCAAGCGAAGACGCGGTCGTTACTCTCGCTGGCCTAGACACCGGCGGGGAAGCCCTTCCGTGATGGCGAGCCTCAGTTTCGAGCGACCGCTACGCAGCTCTTTCTGTGGTTGAAGTTTACAGGCGACGGCGCGTCGCGACAGGCTCGCGCTAAACGGCTTAGTACAGTTTCGCGTAGAACAAAATACTGCAGTACAAGGTACCGCGTAGTAATTTCTCATTGTGGTAAATTAGTGCCACGCAAAGAACTCTAAAGTGGCCATTCCACTGGTTAAACAGATACACACATACGCGCACACAGCTAATGCCCGGAATGTTCTACGCTCGGACTTGCTTACGCACCCGGCCGCGCTATTACGAAGCACTGTAGCGGATAAGCAGGGGAATAATAGGCTTAATTTTCCCATAAACCTGCAGTCTAAGCGCATCTAACGATCTTAACGGAAACGCAACACCATTTATTTGACGTTGAACGCAATGCGTCACTATTGTTTTCACGTTCTCCAGTCTTCACCCGGGACGCAACTGGATTATGCATGCTAGAGTTTAGATCGAATTATTCAAGTACGTTCTCAAGTATGACAACATATCATTTTTCGCTTTATTTTAATAGGTGTTGCATTTTTTCTCTCCGTGAAGTTCCCTTGTTTTGCAGGTGGATGGTATGCAAACCACTGCGGCCGAACGGAACTAGAACCAAAACGAAAAAAACAAACACAAAAACATTTTTGCCGGCAACAAAAACATAACCCAAATGTTATTTATTATATTGTTTCAGAGTGAAACAGACATTTGTTTGGTCGGTTTCCGGTTCAAGTGCAAAAAAACAACCGACTCGATAACTGCGAAATAACCGACTTTAGCCAACATCACAATTGGCAAACTATATGTACGCATGGTGGCTAAGCTGTCATAGAAGCCTACGCATCCTGCAGTGGTGGCTTGACTGGATGGATGGATGTTATGAGCGTCCTCTTTGGAATGGAACGGTCGGTTGCGCCCCCAAGCTCATGCTCTTATACTGCCTAATGTCCTACCTCGGTTAAAAAAAAAAACGAAATGTCGAAAGAACGCCACAATGAAACAAATTTTCGAGACCCCTATTGTGAACTTTGTTTTTGTGCGTCTCTATTTTTTGTCTTTTCCCTACATTTCTTCCACCAAGCTTCCAATCACCTCTTACTAATCTCTACTGCAGGTATGTTTACTTTCCCGCTGCTATCGCTGAACGCAGGGGCTTCAAGGAAGCCAGTGGTGCCAAAATCGACTGCTGGGCAGAAATCTTCACTTTCTAATAAAATATGCTCCATCATTTCTCTAGCTTTACCACAGCCCCAAGCACGTGCTTCTTCCTTCTTATATCTCGCCTTATAGGTGCGTGTTTTAAGGCATCCTGATCTCGCTTCGAAAAGTAATGAGCTTTCCTTTGAGTTATCATAAATTGTTTCTTTCCTGGTTTCGTTTCTTCCTCCTAAGTAGGCACTCATAGCCGGTTTTCTTTCCATTGCCGCTATCAATGAGATTATCCTAGCCTCTCTGACTTTCCGCTTGATGTTGTTTGTTGTTGTGTTGTTCACAATACAAGCCACATACTTACGGGTAAGTTTCCTAGTTATTTTCCTCCATTGTCGCGTGATTGTACTTTGCCCCTGTGGGACTCGAATGTTTTCACCATGTGTCGTTTGCATACGTTGTCTCCGGACATACGGATGCACCTCCCGCCTGGGTTACGACGACGTGAACAGAACATGCTGCACCATCTGTGGCTAGACGTTGCCTTTACGAATTCGTATGCTTTCCTTATTGGAACGGCCAACAGCCCCACGTGCGACACATGCAACAGCTTAGACACGCTCACACACATTATCTGTGTCTGCCCGCAATATAGTGCCCAGAGACAAGTGATGTGCAGAGTACTGGACCAGTTGGACAATCGTCCACTATGAGAACTGAAAGCTTTACGTCACGCTCCGAAAGAACATCCGCGTTGAAAGCCTTACTCGCGTTATGAAGGTTCCTGCGGTCTACGGGGCTTCACGATAGACTTTGAGAACGCCACCCCTACCGCTCTATAGTACACGAGCTTTGTTAGTGCGCGTCTCGCTTTCTCTCTATCTCCCCCTTCCCCTATCTTTCTCTTTTGATCCCCCCTAACCCTTCCCCCCGTGCAGGGTAGCCGACCAAAACTGCCTCTGGTTAACTTCTCTGCCTTTCTCTGTATCTGCCCCTCTCTCTCTTCCTCCACTGTGAATCAATGCTTTTCCTGCAAAAATATCTGAACACTCTCCCAGTCCATTTACTTTCTTCCATCTTCCTTGGCCGTTCTTCATATTCAGTTTTACTGTGAGCTTCCCTCACTTCAAAATTTGTACAGCCCATATCACCCTGCACAGCTTCACTTGCAGGCTTCCCGTGAGTACCAATTCCAGGTGTCGCACTGTCCTTTGGTTGAGTCCTGATTGTACCCCTGATTTCAAGCAAACAACCACATTTCGAAATGAAAGTCCTGGGACCATTACACCTTTCCACATACCCCGGAGCAGCTCGTACCTATTGTATCCCCATAGCGCTCTGTGTTTCATTATGGCTGCATTTCTCTTCCGTTTTACCATAATTGCTTTTCCTCTGTTTCCATATATCTATTGCCTTCGTTTATCCATATACCAAGGTATCTGTATTATTTTACCTGAGGTATTTCCTGGCTCTGTATTACCACTGGCTGTTCACTGCTTTCAATGAATACCATAACACCTGATTTTCTAGCGCTAACTTGAAACCTAAACTCTCGCCCTCCTGTCCACAGACGTCGCGAATCCTTTTGCTTGTTAGCTATAGCAACGCAATGTCATCCGCATAAAATACAACTGGAAGCTGCTGCTCTACTACTGTACCCGCCTGTTTGTATGAGAGATTAAACCTGATGTTACTTCCTTCTAGCGCCCTCTCCGTCCTTATCATGTACATCATAAACAACAGTGGGGATAAAGGGCACCCCTGCCTCCGTCCCTTCTTGATATGAACTTTCTCCTCGCTCCTCATCCGTTCCCATTCAACGCTAACGGTATTTTTTAGGTAATTTTCCCTCAAAAGCTATAGATAATCGTCGCCTAAGCCTTCTCCTTCGAGAATACCCCAGAAAATGTTGCGGTCAACGTTGTCATACGCTCCAGCAATGTAGATGGCTTGTGGAGGCACGGCAGCGCCATCTACATTTCGCGGGGCCAACTACTCGGTGTAAAATAAAAAAAAGAACACAGTTTGCCGTTTGAGGCTTGTTGCGCCGAGTCCTCTGCTGTGCCAGCTCACGTTACATAGCGTATGCAGAGCACCCAACATTGGAAATGATGCGTAAGTAAGTGAGAAAATATTCGGCACAATATCGCGTCACAGTGTAACCTAATTACACACATCTGTATTTATAGGCATTATTCTATAACCGCGCGCATTAGAATTCGAGCTTTCAGAGTTCTGCACGAACTCAGAGCAATGCGTTAATCCAGTTTTTATATTTTGAGCTAAGTGCCATATGCGTGTGTTCTTAGTACAAACATACATCTGTTATTTTGATGTTCAGATGAAATCAACATTATGCACAGAAATAATTCAAAAATACGACCCTTTTGGTTTGCACTAACAAAGCACGCTTGCCGCCTGCTAAGTTTTCTGGTACTAAGGACAGTTAAACCATAATATGTTGTGAAACTGCAGTCACAAAATGTTACTGATCAATTGTTATTAATTGAATACCATGTATATTGCCATTACTTTTTGAGTTTGCGCATAGGGTAGTTGTGACGACATTACAGCGTTAAATATGCTAATAGAATCTTGGCATATCTCAGCATACATCGTGACGAGGAAACTTCAGAAAGCCCGCATAGCTGCATACTCATAATTATACGTGGATGCAGTTCACTGTTTGACGGAAGCCCGTCTGGTCGGGGTGAAACATGGTGAAATGGTAGAGAAAACCCGGGGCACTATGCCGACGAAAGTAAAATTTAAAAGAAAAGAAGACGTTTCGGCTCGCACATGGGAGTCTTGTTCACAGGTAAACACCTTTTACCTGTGAACAAGGGTTCCGTGAGCCGGAACGTCTTCCTTTCTTTTAAATTTCCTTTGGTATTCCTAGTGCCCCGGGTTTTGTCTACCTTTTCACCATTACACGTGGATGAAAGCAAACAGTCTATGACTTCACATTTTCCTATTCTAACTACATTGTCTGTAGTTTCTCAAGTAGTTTCATTGATGACACATTGAATGAATAAGTTTCCTCAACTAGTGCTTCGCCCACAAGATGTAACCGCACTTCAATCGCACGAGCATAATTGATGTCCCTACTCATCGGTTTCAAACTGCACTTGAGCCTCGCCTTCTCAGTCATGCGGGTTGACCTTGAAATTAGCCCGCATATCTCGTATAACTCCGGGAAGGATAGTGCAGTCGATAGCCGGTCGAGCGCCCTACTAATCTAGGCTTGTGGCTGGATGCACTGGCAGATCGGAATCGTAACAAAATCCAAGGTTCGCGCGCTCAAGAGCTTATCGCTTCGTTTTCTACGGGAATCAACAGTTTGCTACCGAAGTTTAATCGTTCGTTTATGTTTCTTTGACTTCGCTTTAGTGAAACAGCGGTCTCGCATTCCGGCGAGTTCGCTCGAAGCAGTACTATGCTGGCCTCGCCGATCGCACTTGACGGGATCAAAGCGTCCGCTGTCCAGCTAGATAACGGGTCGAACGCAGTTGAACATTTAAAACAAACTTTAATTACACTGAGAAGGTCAAAAAAGCAAGTCAAAAATACACAAAACGTTCAGTTTTAGCCCCGTAAAAAAGTGGTCCGGTCTCTAGGGCTGGTGGGGCGAGTCTGCCCGTCCCGCGCTTTTCCAACTGCGGTTTCCATCCCCGTCGCCGCCCCCAGGCACGGGAAACAACAGCCGACACCCCGAAGCGTCGTCACTGGGTTTCTTTCAGGAACCGAACGGAGGGAGCGGGGTCCTTTCTCTCGCGCATAGCTTGGAGTCCGCGGGGGGCCAGTGAAAGAGAAAGCCATAAAAGTAAGGAAGGCTCGCTTCCCTCTTGAAAGAAAAGTCTGGCCGTGCATTCGCGACGCGCACAGAACACTCCCCGTCTGGTGTCTTCCGTTGTTAAGACGCCACCACTATATCACGGTCACAGCAAACGCACAACTTCTGTTGTTGGCCGGAAGAATGTTTTCACAACCCCGTCTTTGGCTGTTTTCAGCTCGACCTTGCGCACCCTTCCATCTGCGCTGGGCAGGCTTCGTGTAATCACTCCGACGGGCCAGTCGTTGCGGGTTGCTTCTTTATCCCTGAGTAGAACGACGTCGCCTTCTTTGAGGTCGGGTTTTGCTGCTTGCCATTTTCGGCGTTGTTGCAAAGTAGTGACATACGTTGTGCGCCAGCGCTTCCAGAACTCGTCAGCCAGGTTTTGCACGAGACGCCAATGCCGTTTGTAGAGGTTGCTTGTATCTAACTGCCCAGTTGTTACAGATGCGCTTCCGTGTTTTTGGGTTAAGAGTGTCGCCGGAGTTAGGATTGTGGGATCTTCGGGGTCAGACGAAGTAGGAGTTATGGGCCTGGCATTAATGATGGCCGCAACTTCTGCCAAAAAGGTTGCAAGAATGTCATGCGTGAGTCGTTGATGACGTGACTGCATGAGCATTGAGTCAAGAATGCGACGTGCAATGCCTATCATCCGCTCCCACGCACCGCCCATATGGGACGCGTGCGGTGGATTGAATATCCATTTGCAGCCGTTTCCGCTGAGGAACTTGCCTATTTGTGAGCGATGAATGCCCTCTGAGCTGATCCCAAGTTGTCTGCAAGCTCCGATAAAATTGGTCCCGCAGTCAGAGCGTATTAGCTTGACGGGCCCTCGCACTGCTAGGAACCTCCGGAAGGCATTAATGAAACTCGACGTATCCATTGATTCGATCAGCTCAATGTGCACTGCGCGAATGCTTAAGCAAGTGAACATGACTGCCCAGCGCTTGCTGTTTGCAACACCACCTCTCGTTCGGCGAGAGGCAATCATCCAGGGACCGAAAACATCGATTCCAACATTCGTGAAAGGAGGATCTGTGCTGATTCGATCTGCCGGAAGGTCAGCCATCTTCTGGTCGTGAAAGCGCCCTCGCAGCTTCTTGCATGAAATGCATGCTTGCAGCACGGATGAGATGCACCTTTTACCTCCGACGATCCAATACCCAGCAGCTCGTACGGCTCCTTCTGTGAAGTGTCGGCCCTGGTGTTGCACGCATTCATGGTGGTGGCGCACGAGAAGCGTCGCCACATGGTGCCGACCTGGCAATAAGAGAGGGTGTTTCTCATCGTCTGGAAGGTCGCTTCTGTTCAAGCGGCCGCCGACGCGGATCAAGCCGTTGGCGTCTAAGAATGGGTCAAGCTTTCGAAGCGAGCTTGTCTTGTGAACCTGCTCTCCTCTCTGGATACAGCATATCTCTTCATAAAATGCGTCCTGCTGTACTGCGCGAATGATGACGAGCCTGGCTTTGGAGAGCGCCTCAACGGGAGCTACCTCTCCTTGTGATGCGTTCTTTGCGCGATGGGCAACCTGGATCAGACTTGCTACAGCACGAGTGAGAGATTTCCAGTTCGAGAGTCTATGAAAGCGTTCAGCTCCGAGTCGCTGTCGTCTGTTCACCTCCGTCGCCAGAGTGCAGACTTCAGGGCGTATTTCTTTGTCTTCATCAGGATTTAAGAGGATGAAGCTCGACGACCGTGCTTCCTTTTCTCGTCGTGAGAGAAAATCAAGTCCGGACAACCAGTTCGTGCTTTTAAGCTGTGCTGCTGGAATCGCTCTAGTGGCGTGGTCTGCTGGATTTTCGTCTGTGTGAACGTATTTCCATTGTTCAGGTTGCGTGCTGCTACGTATCCGCTGCACCCTGTTCGCCACATACACGTAGAACCTTCTTGTTTCGTTGTATATGTAACCCAAGACCACTTTGCTATCCGTGTAGAACGTGACCGAGTTCGGCTGGAAGTCCAATTCTCGTAGTATAGAATCGGTCATCTCTACAGCAAGCACTGCTGCACACAACTCAAGCCTTGGGATGGTGTGTTCTGGTTGTGGAGCAAGCTTGGCCTTTCCCATCACAAATCCGACGTGTCTGTTTGCTTGCTTGTCAGTCACGCGTAGGTATGCCACAGCTGCGACGGCCCTTGTGGACGCGTCTGAAAATACATGAATGTCCCTGCTTTCGGCTTCAAGCGTCGAGACTGGCGCATACGTTCTTCGCACGTGAAGGTGCTGTAGTGTCTGGAGAGAGTTCTTCCACTCGTCCCATCTCTGCTTTTTCTCGTCCGAAAGCGGTGTGTCCCAGTCATAACCCTTCGTCACGAGGTCACGGAGAAGGTACTTGCCTTGAACCGTTATTGGAGCCACAAACCCTAGTGGATCGTAAAGGCTGTTGACGGTCGACAGCACTCCTCGCGCGTATATGGCCTGTCCTGACGAGGAGCCCTGAAGACGAAGCTGTCGTCGCCTATGTCCCACAGCAGACCGAGACTTCTCTGCGTAAGCGATGCGTCTGTGCCGAAGTCGAGGTTCTTCAGTCCCTGGGCGTGGTCCTCTCGAGGAAATGCATTCAGCACATTCTGCCTATTCGAAGCTATCTTGTGCAGCCTTATATTAGCCGTTGCAAGCATTTTCTGTGTTCTTTGCAGCAGACTAACGGCACCTTCTTTGCTCGGAAGAGACTTAAGTGCATCATCGACGTAGAAATCTCTTTCAACGAACTTCCTGGCGTCTTCGCCAAATCGGGGGGCAGCTGGTTGGGCAGTCCGTCGAAGGCCATACGTTGAAATAGCTGGCGATGGGCTGTTGCCGAAAACGTGAACCTTCATTCGGCACTCTATGATTTCTCTGGAGATATCGTTGCCCTTAAACCAGAGGAACCTCAGGTAGTTCTGATGGTCCTCGCGAACCATTAAGCTGTAGAACATTTGCTGGACATCCGCTGTAACCGCAACTGGTTGTTGCCGGAAGCGTATCAAAATCCCCACGAGGTTATTCGTCAGGTCAGGGCCGGTCAGGAGGACGTTGTTCAGAGATACCCCTTCATACTGAGCGCTGGAGTCAAATACGACTCAGATTTGATCAGGCTTCTGGGGGTGGTGAACGCCGAATATGGGCAGATACCAACATTCTTCGTCCACGTGAAGTGGTGGAGCTTCCTCCGCATGACCCTTGATGAAGAGCTCGTTCATGAAGTTCACGAAACGTTCCCTTGTTTCAGGATTTTTTCGCAGGGTACGCCGTAGCGAGAGCAGACGAGACAGAGCTTGTTCTCTGTTGTTCGGAAGCCGACTTCTCGGTGTGCGAAAGGGGAGAGGGGCGACCCAATTGTTTAATTTGTCTTGGGTGAATTCACTGTTCATTATCTTGAGGAATGTCTTGTCTTCCATGGAGAGAGCACGCTGGTTGTCAAATTCTGTTGTCTCGAAAAGATTCGGGGCCAGGTTGTCATCCAATGTTGCTGCCAATCGTAAATCTTTTGAGGCCTTATCCGCAGAGTAGAGAATCGGCGCCTCCCTAACAAAGAAATGTCTTGGGCATGGCTCAAAAAGAGATGGTCGCCCACTGTCCAGCACATGGGTCTTGAACACGTTGACGCTGCCCGTTTTCCGCGTTCGACCAACGCAAACGTCACCGACAATGACCCATCCGAGGTCGAGCTTCTGAGCATACGGCGCGTCGTGGGGTCCGTTGATTGTCTGACGAACCTTGTGAGCTCTTAGGATGTCCCGGCCAAGAAGGAGCAGTATTCCAGCCTCCTCAAGAGGCGGAATGTGATTTGCTACTGACTTCAAGTGCGGGTAGCGCCTTGCAGCGTCAGGTGTCGGAATTTCCTCTCTGTTTTCTGGAATTGCCTTGCACTCGAGGAGAGGTGGAAGAGGAAACTTGACTTCGCCTGACATGCTCTGCACGAAATAACCATGAGCGACTCTTCCAACCACTTCAGTACTGCCGGAGCAAGTGCGGAGCGTGTATTGCGTAGGCGTCCCCTTCACTCCGAACTCGTTGAGGAGTTCTGGCCTAACCAACGAGCGATTACTCTGGTCGTCAAGAATCGCGTACGCTCTAGCTGTCTTCTCAGGCTGAGTCTCATGGGTGACCTCTACGAGGCAGATTTTGGCACACGACCTTGTGCTGTTGTCAGCGTTTGCCACTTCAGTACGCCTAGATGTGACTCTTCTTTCTGAGTCATCTGTGGTACTGTCATCAGACCCACTAGCCCTTGACGGCTCTGAGGTTGGCGGTGCTGGGTGAAGCGCTGTGGCGTGGTCGGTGCTGTCGCATATGAGGCATCTCACAACTGCCTGACATTGCCACTGCATGTGGTTCTTGGATGAGCAGCATCGTAGGCAGATCCCTTGCTTCTTTATGAAAGATTGCCGCTCTTCCAAGGTTTTCTCACGGAAGACGCGACACCTTTCCAAAGGGTGAGGTTTCTTGTGATATGGACACCACCTTTTAAAGTCCCTCGATTCCGGTTGCTGTTCGTTAGCAGTGGCATCTTGATTAATTTTGGCAGAAGCAGGATCCACTTCTGTTTTTCTCGCTGACACAGACGATCTTTGCCGCGTGGTCTTGGTAGCATTGTCTTGCTTCCTCTGATTGAATTCAGATGGCGCATTTTGTGCATGCAAGATGAAACTCGGGTCGTTCCTCATGCTGGCCTGATCTCTAACAAATCCAATTTTCTTGAAGTCCAGATGGCAACTTCGAGACAATTTTGTTGACCCCTCTTGCGGTATCCAAATAGCCAAGACCGGCAAGATACGGGTCAGTTTTCGCAGCCTCGAGTTCTAGCAGGAGGTCGCCAAGTTCCTGGAGTCTGGTATTTTCCCGGTAAGCTATCTTCGGGAAGTCTTCCAGCCGCTTCAGTAGTGCATCCTCAATTGCCTCAGGGCGCCCGAAGATGTCGTCGAGCCGTTTCCACACAACGTTCAAGCCCGTTGAAAAGTCATCCACGTGCACCGATTTCAACCTCCGAGCCTGATTTGATGATTCAGGGCCGAGCCATTTTATGAGAAGGTCCAGCTCTTCCTGGGCCGAAAGACCTAGATCTTTGACGACACCTTTGAACGATGATTTCCAAGCGCGAAAGTTCTCAGGTCGATCATCAAACTTGATAAGACCGCTTGAAACAAGGTCCTTGCGGCACAGGAATTTGAGGACATCGGCTAGCTCTGAGCTTGAACTGTTGTGTGTCGGCGCGTGCACAAGCGGCTGCGGACCAACTCGTAAGTTCATAGGACGACTCGTAGCTCCAGCATGCTTACAACTTGGGTTGTTAGGGGCAGCATCGTAGTCAGGTGGACGTTCATCAGCTCGCAGACACATCGAATTATTCGCAGCTGTGTTGGCCCTCGGCGACGAGCGAGCATGGTTTACGTCGTCGCTTGAGTTGGTAACGGCCTCCTCAGTAAACACGAGCGCAGAGTTGCGTAGGGCTTGCTGCTCATCGATATAACTCCTAGTCTGCAGCGTTCGGTCCACAGGAGGGAGCGTGCGCATGCGCTCCCCGCTATCCTGCTCCACGGCTGCCTCGAGCGCATTCGCCTGTGCGTTTGCAGCTGCCGCTTCTTTTTTATGCTGCAAAATATCCAATTCAGCCTCAATTCTTGCCTTCTCAATACGCATCGCGGCCTCTCTGCGACCAAACTCTGCTCTGGCCCGGACGGCTTCAGCTTGTGCGCGTGCTTGTACGGCGGCTAGGCTGATTGTTGACGAGCCCGATCGTCGTGACCTTGAAGAAACGCTTGAGTGGGCCGATAGAGAGTGCTGCGACGTTACCTCTTGTAAGCGGTCGCATTCTCGTTCTGTAGCCTCACGTAATTTGTCGCTTACAGTCACATAACGATCTGCATCGATTGCCTTCTGAAGTTCTAATTCCTGCTGGGTTTCAGGTCTGCTCGTTTTGGCGAGGAAGGTAGCATATATGGCGGCGACATGCTCGTAGCGCTCATAGCTTGCGCGAAGCTGCGTTGCGGCGCTGTTAACGTCTTCCTCTTTCGCACATGACACTTTGAAAATAGCTGTCTCCACGTTCTTCCAGGCAGCGTCTATTCTCCGGCAGTGCTCTTCGCGGCTTGTTTCATATGTTTCTTTAGCTTTCATGGAAAACGCAGTTGCTCTTTGGGATCGAATGTTTGCCGTAGAAGCTTCATGCTCTCCTGTCATAACTTGAGTCGTTTCAGGCGTCAGCTTGTCCTGATCCATTTTGGCGTGCGTGCTTCACGACGTATCTCACTCAAAGCGGACGTATGTGGTGAAGCCTGCTAAGCTGCGCGATGAAATTTGAAACGAGCCCACCTTGTCGATGCCCTGTGTGCCGTCAGCTGCTCAACTTGTAGGCGATGCCGTGTCCTTGCAGTAGGCGGATGTCATGGTCAAACCGGAGGTCTTGCCGTGCGACGTATTCCACTGCAGCGGATGTTGAGTTGGCGGCCGATGGCAGTCGACTTCACTTTTTTACTATGCTGGCCTCGCGGATCGCACTTGACTGGATCAAAGCGTCCGCTGTCCAGCTAGATAACGGGTCGAACGCAGTTAAACATTTAAAACAAACTTTAATTACACTGAGAAGGTCAAAAAAGCAAGTCAAAAATACACAAAACGTTCAGTTTTAGCCCCGTAAAAAAGTGGTCCGGTCTCTAGGGCTGGTGGGGCGAGTCTGCCCGTCCCGCGCTTTTCCAACTGCGGTTTCCATCCCCGTCGCCGCCCCCAGGCACGGGAAACAACAGCCGACACCCCGAAGCGTCGTCACTGGGTTTCTTTCAGGAACCGAACGGAGGGAGCGGGGTCCTTTCTCTCGCGCACAGCTTGGAGTCCGCGGGGGGCCAGTGAAAGAGAAAGCCATAAAAGTAAGGAAGGCTCGCTTCCCTCTTGAAAGAAAAGTCTGGCCGTCCATTCGCGACGCGCACAGAACAAGTACTGTTTTTGAGATCGTGCCATTGACTTGACTCAAGGCACTGAACATGACGTCAGAATTTGTAATTCACTTACTCAGAAGAAATAAAGAGTATATTTTATCGTTACTATGGTTTCAATTTTTTTATGTGAACCCGAACCGTTATGAACCATTGCGGATCATTCTTTTCTTTTTTTCGTTCTGGAGCAGAACCGGAACGGAACGTTTTTCTGTGGAACCAAACTAAAACCTGAACGAAAAACAGCTCATAACGACACCCTTACGCAAACAGGCATAGTGCTGACTAGGATGCTACTGAACACATCAGTACATTCCTTAAAGATAGTACCGAAAAACAGACGAATATTACAGTCGCTGTCAACCCAAATTTATGCGTTGCTACTACATTTCCGTGCGCTGACACGGGACCCTATCGTACCGCCAGCAGTGCGCTATCAAATTTCAAACGACTGCGCACATCACATTCTTTCTAAATGAAACTTTAGGTGCAACTGTAATGCTCAGTGAAGGCGTATCAGTGCTAACTATTGTCGGCGTGTGCACTGCTTACAAAACGCACAGGTCCGTAATGGAGAAAATTCTAAGCCCTTACGCACTATCCCCCTGGACAAGCAAAGAGCAAACAGTGCGACGCAAAGTAATACTTCATGCAAACAGGCGTAATTCTACTTAATGTGCGCCTAGCGGCTGTTTAGGGCCTGCGCAGTAAATCAGGCGCGTTGCCTAAGATAGGTCTGTATAGAGCGCAACCCTGGTGCTTACACTCTAACGACCGTGCCTAAAAAATGGCAGGCGGGTGTACGTAGACGTGCCCAGCTCACTGTTTCGCACCAATGGTTCTCAGTAGAAGGATTCAACAATGTAGCATGTATGTCCGTGATAATGTACACGTATCGCTGTTGGAGTCTTACGCGGAAGCAACATGGGACTACGATAAAAATATCGATGGCTTATCTCCGACGTTTAAAAGACAAAACAAACTGTGATCTCTTTTCCACAATACGTGCCTTTACTTATACTCTATTTGCCTGAAGATATTCATCGATGCATTACTAGGGTGCCTGGCAAGGAACGCAGCAATATTTTCACACAGGGAGCGTTGTTGCCGCGTGCGCTGTTTGGGATTAGAGCACCAGAGAAAGAGGCGGCCTTGCTAGAATATGCTTCTAAAGAATACTCGGCCTATGCAAGATTAAACATTTGGCTCTCAGTAATTTAACGCCACAATTTTTCTGTACCTAAACTGGCTTCAACGCACTAAACAACCACATGAAATTGTGTTGCGAAGTAAACGAAGAGCTTCTTCAGCGTTATGTCCAATTTTGATTATCTCGTGCTGCACAAGATGCGCAATAAAAGAAAACGCTAACAGGAGAAAACGCCGACTACCTACTTTATTTCCTGGAAGGACAGAAAGCCTTTATATGGGCAACCTAATCTCATGCGCAACCAGGCTACAACCAGAAGTATACATTCATACTGGCACGGCTAACATGAAGTGTGTACACTATGTCTTGCAATGGCGAAAAAATTCATACCACAAGGAAAGCTCATCATCAGGTCCATTTTCAAAGCAGCAGCTTAACAGCAAAACCAGAAACGAAAAAAAATTTTTCCTTTCCGCTTTTCCTTTCCTTGTGCAACTTGCACAGCACGTTATAAATGCAAGTATGAACGAACCATTCTGCAAGAAAGTTGCAAAGAAATGGCCTTGAATTTATTTTCTTGCATTATATCCAGTTTCTGGGTTTTGGAAGCGTGCATGCTACTTGTTAAGAATGTTTTCGCAAGAAATAAGACATTGACATTCAATCAAAGAAATAAAATCCCCATTTCTGCGCTTGGCCTCAGACGCAGACATAAATTGCGCCCCATAGCGATCGAATATATGAAAGATAAATATACTATAGTATTCTTTTCTTGAAATTATTTGAGAATTTCATCAGAAGAAATTGTTTTGCAGCGAGAAAATGTTTGTATAATGAGCATTATTACCGTCGGTTCATCGTTTCCTTATTCCGTCTACACTGCCTTAGAGTTGCTTGCTGGACACACTATATTAAAATTCACCTCACCCTTCTACAAAAGGATTTAAAACTTAACTATAAGATCGTGCTTGTTGAAGGAGCTTTTTTAGCAATCTTATAATATTTTGCGTCTTAGTAAGACTACTTTCTGATTCGTATGATAATGAGTTTGCCATTTAGCCCAATTCTCGACCGAGAAAACTAGAAGACTACAATGGCCAAATACCCAATCTGCTCCCAATATGCCAGCTTTGCGGAAAACCACCCCATTAAAGAAATAAGCTCCAAAAGCTTCACAAATCTTAAATTACAGCCACGTTGTATGTTATTTGTACTGTGCAGCTTTCTTGGGTTTCTTTTTTTCATTATGTTGAATTAATTCTTTATTGAGTTTTGTTTTTGGGTTTAATGTTAGTGCTTTTATTTTATAAGCGGCTTAACTTTCTTTGGTGATGCTTTTGGTGACTTGCACTGGATATAACGATTTATTTGTGACTAACTTTAGCGCGAGAAGTACAATTCCTTCATCACGTTCCTTCCACCCATGTACACAACCCTGACATACCATATACAATTCATTCCTACGGAGGACCAATCGGGGATAGTGGAAGTAAGCGTTAGAGCAAGGAAGAAAACACTAATATATTTGATAGGAAACATTTATTTGGGGATATTTCGCTTCCTTGTGGAACATTTCGCCTTGTGAGACGTCTATTGTTCATTGTCTTTTTGGCTTGTGTCTAATTGAAGGAACTGCAAAAACAGTGTTCCCTTACGCAAACCCTGGCGAAGCCTAGATGACCTCTGAACAGACATGTGCACGACAATAACGGCACATTCACAGATTCGGTTGCACGCAACTTCATGCAAGTTGCACAAAACTTGCTCGCCAAGGCTGATATTGCTGGAGAAATAGCACGCAACCTTTGCCACGTGCACTTACTAGAACATTACAAAGATGTGACTACGTCACAACAGTTAGCAAGAGAGGGCACTAGTTTCTGGCAACTGCTCTGGCTCCGCGGTTGCAAGATTTCGCGTGTTGTATGATGACAGGCATCATCCTTTGAAAAAAAGACATAGCGGTAGGAACCTTTCATTGGCCCGATTTTGTTCCTATGTTGTGAGGTAGTACAGTACCATAATGTGAGACAGAATATAGACCCATGGATGTGTATTTTGATCTCGCCCGTTAAGCATTGATGTAAATTAAAAAAACAAGTTGCACTTTCACCAAGAAAGGCCAAGCATTGAGTGCGATAGCAAATTATTGACCGCTATACGAAGTAAGAATAGCAGCTTCATCTGCCCTGTAAGCTTGCAAACACAAACATGCCGACTAAATTAACTAGCATGGTGTCACCTGCGCACAAGTCAATATGAACACATCTGACTCGATGAGCACGGAAAAGCGCCGTTAGAACGCTGCAGTGAGGAAACGCGGCCGCAGGCGCTCGCCTCAACGCTAACTACGCTGCGAAAACACAGCGTAGCGTGGACTGTGTACCTCTCCTAGATGGCTTTTCAAGATACAGCGACCCGACCGGGGGCGCCGATGCCCGAGCCGCGCAAAGAAGAACACCCACTCCCCCCCGCTTTCCGCCTTTGCGAGCGCGAGGCTAAGCCGCGATCGCCGGCTACCACGCCTTCGCTCACACACACAGCGCACGACGCGCGGCGGCGACTTTATCGCCCCTGGACTTTATACTGAGCCCCACGGCGACGACGACGGCGATGGCGAAACCGACGGCAGAAATGCGCCTAGAGTGTCCGTATATTCGCTATTCCAATAAAAATAAACCTTTATAACACGCCGAAATATTCTTTCTCACTACTGCGTGATACCCTAATAAACTGTTTTGTCCGTCGACAAGTCGCCATTGCTCATTTGGGCCCTTATGCGTTATTCTTCATCTTTATTTTTTAAACATATAAGCGCTCAGGGCAGTGCAGTAGATGGCCTACCGGAACAACGGAAATATGAAATATGCACAGGAGGAAGAACGGGAAGGTAGGAGCATACACAGCCCGCCAACATTCCCTGGCCGATGGTTTTCCTTTTTTAACATTCTCTACGACAATAGTGTGGTCCATCAAAGTTGGATCCCAGATCCACCGTCTAGAGCTCCCAGCCCTGCTGCCTAGTGAAGCAGCGCTTCTCAATATGCGCGAATACCGCGAAACCTCATCTACCACTGCTTTACTGCGGCCGGATAGTAGCCATGACACTATTTGTGCTCTTCCAAGTTACCGTAGCCGTAAATGTGCTTTTACAATCGTCGTTCGCTTGGGGCTTTAGCTAATGCAGGATAAAAAATTCGGACGCATTAGACTGCCGTACTGTGGAGGAAACCTCGGCCTTCGTAATCCACTCCGCCGTCTCCATGCTCTCGGGTTCCTTTCAGTTGCGCGCAATCACTTGGAACGGGAGGGCAGCGATGTGCGCGCTTGAAAGCTTCACCCCGCCATGCTCCGCTCGGCGGTGCGCGCAGAGTGCAGCGCGAACGCCATGCAGATGCAACGCAAGCGGACCACGCCAAGCGTTTGTTGTCCTCTCACGGCCGAGCGCCTGCGCCGCCTAATGGAAAAGAGAAGTCCGAAGTATTGCGGAAGCCATTTTTGCGCACTCAGCGAGGACGACTGAGCGGACAACAAATAATGAAAAAAAGACAACGAGAAAAATAAGAAGAAACGCATTTTATGTTTTCTCTTGCACGCGAAGATAACAGGGAGAGAGGCTATACTTTGTTTGCCCAATGCGTCGCCATTGTATGCCTGCTGGACCAAAACCGTAATGAGACTGGTGAGTTCGAAGACTGATTTGAATACGTATCAGCCCTGGAGCATCTATCGGGCCCAGATTTTGTGTCCAACCCAATATGCGAAAGCTTCGTATATGCCGTGCCTTCGGGATTTTACCTTGTGCATGCCCCTGAGAACATACACTGATAGTTTTATTTTTATTTTGAGGTTATAGTCATTGAGTTACATCTTACTTTTATTGTGCGCTGTGTACAGCACTTTTGTCTTCTCTTGTATAACGGACCTGTCAGTATCGAAGCCTTAAGCACAAGGGTCTGGAGGCACGTGGTCTACCAAACACTAATCTCGCAGCAAAACCCTCTAGATAAAGGAGGGAGGGGTACGAATCTCTCGGGATAACAACATGCAGCACAGCGTCATTTAAAAATTTAAGCAACGCCTTGCTCTCACACAGAGATTCTGGGCAAAGAAACAGTGTCGGATGCAAAGGGATACGTTGTTTGTATGCCAAAGGAAAGTGGCGTGTGCGCGCTTCTGCTTCCCGGCACTGCAGCAAGACGTGGATTACGCTCAGCCTTTCGCCACATGCATCTGCCACAGAGGGGAGGTTCAGCGCAGCTTAAAAGCTATGAAAGTGTAGCATATGTATGCCCTCTTCTGAGGCAGCAAAACAAAACTTCAGATCGCCGTGACTTTGTTAATGATGACCAGTTCCCTGGAAATGACTTAATTTGATGGAGCTTATTCAATGTTTGTTAATCCCACGGGTGTTGCCAATAGCTCCTGAGTTTTTTTTTTGCGTGCGAATGGCTTAAAGTCTGTGGCGGATTTCTGGTTTTCTTGCTATCGGAGTTGCCGTTCTATCTGCAAGCTCGTTAGCCTCTGTACAGCTACGCCCAGGCACCCGACATATTGCAACATGCTGGTTTTGATGCATACGTTTTGCAGAGCAATGAATACAGGTCGTTGATTACAGGATTTTTGTGTTTTCGTAGGGATTGTAAGGTTTTGATGACACTTAAAGGATATATGAATATAATGGCCTTTGGGAGCTTTGCTTTCTTTTTTGCAAGCAGGCGTTGCCAGGGAATGCGGACGTTGAAAGTGACCGCTGCTATTTATCTGAAGAGTACTCGTCGCTGCTGAGTCCCCAAATGCGTGTGTACACGTTTTGGGAAAAACCGTCAAATTTCAAACTAGCAGGCGCACTTTCCACCACAGACGCAGTATGCACAGCTCACCAGCTTGACACCATCAATATCTGTAGCCGTGATGTTGACGCACATTGTCCTTGGGAAACTTTAGTGGTCCATCAGGCGATTAACACAATATCATGAATTGGACTGCGCCATGCTTGTAAAGACCCGAAGATTGGTTGGTCATACGGTCGCAGTTACTATTTATCCTCTCTCCTTCCTCCTCGACTTCTCGAAAATGTCATCCTTGCATCGTCTCATTTCACGTCCACGTCACGAGACTGCTATGTCGACGAGTAGCAAGTCCAATTACTTGGCGTTAAAAATACTGCCCTCTCCGCTCTGCTCTGCTCTCTGATCAGCTCCTTGCCCTCTCTGACAAGGAGCTACTGAGCATCCCGGTAATCGATTTTAAGGGTATAAATTAAAATTGTGCGAGCTCGAGTGAGTTGGTATTGAACCATAGATAAACATCAACACGAAATAAAACTAGTACAAGAAACTATGATCTGCCTGGGTCGTCTTGCTTCTTGTAGTTTTACTTCGCGCTGTTGTTTATCTATCATTGAGGATATTCGCCAAGTTTAGAAAACAAAAAATTCTCTACGATTGTGCTCGCACTATTTTTTCTAGGAAACATCACTAATGCGGTTATGGGCAAAGTCAAGATTGCATGGACCTAGGTGTGAAGGTCATTAAAGGAAGAGAAGCAAACTGAGCATGCTTCTTTCCGACCCGTCCGGATGTACGTTCACTGTCAGGCCACCACATCGTGCCAAAGATGCCAGTGCGACAAGTGGCAGGAGGAAGCAAAGTACTGAGATGCTTGTTTCTCTTCCGTGTTGACATGGCCAAGTATAAGAATGAGTACACAATCTTAAGGACCATACGTAAAATGTCCCATTCTTCCTTCAGGATGCCCCACTCCTCCCAGCAGAAATAGCCGAGTGGGACACTTCGCTTGATTTTTTTTAGAGCGCAGCTCCTAGGCGCCAGTTTCTGCGGTGAGTATGGGCATCGACGGCGTCGGCGTAACCGAGCGAAGGAGCAAAGCGAAGGTTGGAAGAGCCAACGCGGAGCGTAGCGGGTGATGAAAGACGGTGACAGCGAAGGAAGCGCAAGGAGGAAAGCGGAGGAGGAGGGTGCAGCGGATCTATGAGGCGGAAAAAGGAGGAGGGGGGTATGGCGAAAGCGTGACAAGAAAAGCGCAGTGTCACGCAAGAGGAGCTCTGTGACAACGATGGCTACGTCATGGCGCAAGAGTAGTGCGCGTCGTCTGTTCAATTATGACGCCACCAATACAATATATGGAAATAAAGCATTGCATGAGCGGAGCCCTGTATGTGGCGGCTGCTCTGAACCGCGCTCACGCGCTGCATCTCTTGATCTCCTGATTCGCGATGCAGCCAGTCGCTCCACACTTAGTTCTGTTTCCAACGTGCCGCACGACACAGATTGCCCACTCCAGGTAATATATCGCGAAATGAAAACAAGTATACAGCTGCGCTCAAATTTTGAATTATGCAATATTGTAATTATTGGTAAATTTTATATGTCGGAAGCATTTTTTGGCGAACGTTTCCACTTTGACAGCATCTAGCCGCCTACGCCTTGGTGCTCTAATGGTCACTTCGTCATTTTGACAGGTACCAAAACTGGCATAGTAAGACAAGAGTGTATGACGAACATAAATGATAGGTCATGACATGAATGTCATGACATGTGTGCATGTAGGCCATGAAACAGACGCCTACATTTTGGTACGTACAAAAATTCGCATAGTATAACAAGAGTGCATGACGAATATAAATGATAGGTCATCACATGCGTGTCAAGAGGTGATGAAATACCGCTTATGTTTTGGTGTTCTCATGGTCATTTCGTTAATTTGGTAGACTCCCCACATACTGCTTCGATTAACATGGATCCCAACAGGGCATGAGATCTGCCACCTTTTTCTATACAAAACTTCCAGAAAGTCCCCGAAAGAAGAATTTCTGCGTTGTTGTAGCAATATCAACAATGAAAGTTCAAGTGGTTCCGCTTGTATGTAGTGAAAAATAAAATCTGAAAAAAATTTAAACGTAAAACTCTTCAGTTCCCATCTCCCGCCTCTCCCCAACTGGCATTGCCTTCCCGGCATTTTGTGTGCACATGTGCTAACAATAATTACTGGGAGTAACATCGGACCTTCATGTATCGCAGACATAAAGCCCTCTCTGGCGAATAATAAAATGTGCCAAACTAAGTTTGACTGCTTCAATCTAGTTTTACTCCTCGCTTTCTAGTTTCCTACATCACATTCACCAGTCGCGTGGGGTTCGTTCGTTACGTCTACGGCTACGTGAATCAGATATGTTATCTTAACTTCTTTCATTTGATTTACCCGCAACAAATCCTGTTCCAATCGGCAATTGACTCATATTGCCTAATAGAATACCTAATAAAATTAGTTGTGTATTTGAGATATCCTTAAATGGGGAAGGGCCGACATAAGCATTCCTCACGAAGGGCCGTGTGAGGGCATATTTCTTAAGTTTCTTTTCGTAAATTGCGTTCTAGAAAAGCGATATTATTTATTGTTACAGCGGCCTCACTGAACTAATTCTGCATTCGGCAAATTAAATTCAAAAATATTTTGAAAACGCCGGTGCGAATAATAAAAGATCACCTGAATTTCGAAATTGGCCACAATGGAATAAATAATGGCTGATTGCCTTACTCTACCAGCGACGTGCATTAGGTGATTGCCTTCGCGCTGATGTATAGCACGTGCACCTCTATGCCCAAATGAGATATGATCTTGACTACCTGGATATATAATGCAACTCGTAACAGAAAGATACCAAATGGACAAATAAAAATTACGGAAGCTACCCAGCCCTATCGGCAAGTGCGGTTTTCGTCACAGATTTTACGATGTACGGGAACACGGGAATACAAAGAAACCACGCGCGATTATAGTCTCCGGCGCCCACCGTAAATCGCTCGTAACTCGCGCGGCCATAAAGCAATCGTTCAGTGCACGTGCATCGTTGCAGAGGCAGAGATTGTAACGAGGTTGCAAGCGACCCGGAAACGTCGTTAAAGGAAACCGCGGACGGAACTGGGCGGCGCTTCCCCGGCTCGTATCGCGGACCGGCCGAGCGACGAAGCGCAACAAGAGCATTTTCCCACTGACGAGCTCGCACTTGCCGGCGAGGGCTCGTTTGCCGATGTTTACGAGCTGCCAATGACGCAAACGCTGCGGAGAATAAAAAAATTCCTCGCCCTTCGCACTCCCCCGCTGCGCCCGCGCTTGCCCGAGTGTAAGAACTTCCGTGGGAAACTTGCGTCATCGGTTGCCGTGGAAACAGGTGTGTCAACACTTCGTCTATATATGAGCGCCAAACTCACCAGGCCTTCCGTCATTTTTCGTTACTGCATCTACGTTTCCATAACAAGAGATTGAATTCCCAACACTATTTTGGAGTAATCTCTTTATTGTTGGCCGTCGACTTACGCTAAGTTGTAGAAGAACGCGCTTTACTGGTGCCTGCTCTGGCGTACATGTTTTCCATCAGCATTCAGTCACTGATATAGGCCTAGAGGTTTTAAAAGGCAGTGTTATGCAGCTTAATGAGATTTTTAAAATAATTACAGCTCTCTGCAACGCTCTCTTTTGCTTTACCATCCCTCAATATATGTATATATATATATATATATATATATATATATATATATGTATATATATATATACATATATATATATATATTGTGGCCATTATATTACTCCTTCACCTTCTTCAGCGCGCGACCTGCAAAATAAGCCTTCGAGGCTCAACAGCTGTCTCGCAAGTGGTGGAGGCTGCTCTCGATCATTTACGCCTTTGAGTTTCGCTGGAGCTTCGTTCGGGTCACCGTTTGCTCCACCTGTCCTCCACCAAGCCCCAAGAAGATCGACCAGGAGCCTCCCGCGTCACCGTCTCTGCCCCACCGGCCGTTCCCTCATGGACGGTCAGCACGCGGCAGCGCGATCACCCCATGTTCGCTGGCCTTCGTAGTGACGACGTTGACGACTGGCTGGACAATAATGACCGCGTGAGTGAGTCTAACCAGTAGGATGATGTACACAAGTTTCGCAACGTCGCATTTTACCTCACTGACATTGCAGAGACTTGGTTTCTTAACCATGAGAGCACCTTGCCTGACTGGACCACATTTAAACACCAGCTTCGGCAGATTTTCGGCGCCCCCGATGTCCGCTCTGAGTTTGCCAAGAAAAAGCTTGATGGCCGCATGCAACTTCTCGGGGAAACATACACATCTTATACTGAGGACGCCCTCGCCTTTTGCCGCCGTGTTGACGCCACCATGACAGAATCTGATAGTGTTCACGGTATACTAAAGGGCATTGCCCACGTCGCGTTTAACGCACTGGCGATCAAGAATCCGAATAGCGTTAACGATGTGATCGCGACTTGCCAACACCTGGCGGCACTGCAGGCCATCCCTTTACAATCTGTCACCTGTGACACACCTTCTTCCTCGGATGCGCACCTGCGTATGCCGATTCGGACTCTCATACACGAAGAGCTCCAAGCGTGTGGCCTGCTCAGTCCTCCCGTTCTCGAGCCTCTACCTTCGGTTCCTGGCCTGCGCGAGATCATCAAAGAGGAGCTGTCCTCCATGACCTGCGCTGCGAGCTGTGCCCCTCTTTCGCCATCGACCTCGTATGCTCAGGTTGCGGCTATGCGACCAGAGTCCGTTCGAACAGCGCCTCCTGCTCCTGCTACTACCCACAACCGTCTGGTGACTCTAGCAGCCCCTGCCCCTGCTACATCATTTCACACTACCCAGCCTACGTCCCGCCCCATTTGTAATTATTGCGGTATTCACCGGCATATATCGCTTTTGCCGGAAATGACAACAAGACGAACGCCGTAGTTACAATGTTTGTGAGAAAGACCCCTTGCTTCCTCTGAATCCCTACCAGCGCCGGCTTTTTCGACGCACACGTTCTCCACCTCCCGAAGCGCCTCGCATCTACCGTCCAGGGTGCCACCTCTCGCTCTCCCTTCTCCGACGGTCCACATCACCCCTGCAACCGGCCACCCGCACTCCTCACTACCGATCGGAAAACAAGATGGTGCAGTTTTTGGAGGGAAAGCTGCATGGCTCGCACAGACTACAATTCATCCAGCGTGCCCGGGCAATACATTACTCGTGTTTGTAGAAGGTGTACCAGTCCTAGCATTGATTGATACTGTAGCAGCTATTTCTATTATTCACGCTGACTTGTGATCACGTCTACGCAAATTTACTCCACCTTACAATGGAGCTCTTCTTCGTGGTGCAAATTATGTTGTGATTCGGCCGTCGGCACAATGCACCATTCGAGTTTCGATCGACGGGATACGCCCCCATATACAATTTGCAGTGTTGTCTTTCTGTGCTCACATGCTTATACTAGGGTGGGACTTTCTCTCTTCGCCGTCTGCTTCCATCTCGTGCCATCAACGCCTCCTTACCTTGACATAGACCGACAATTCTGACGATGTGTACGAACCGCGCCTTCGTTTACGAACTGCTGACCATCGTATGGTGCCACCTGGCCGCGAACAACTCCTTGTAGTTAACTCCGACATCACCGATGACGATGTTTTAATTGTACCGTCCGCCCACAGCCTATCGAAAGGGATTGCTCTGGCAGCCAGACTTGTTAGCTTCACCAACGGCACGGCCACTTTGGCTGTGCTGAACACAACCACTGAGCCAGTAATGCTTCCTAAAGGCGCTGTTGTCATGTGCGTCTTGAACACTCAGCTTTTCTCTGTGCTTAGTTCGGCTACTGCTGTTTCACGACCACCCACAGCTATAGATCCGGTACCTGCTTCTATTCTCGCTAGTGCCATCAGTACCGATCTAACGCCACAGTAAACGGGGGAGTTACTGGCGTTGTTATCCAAGCATAAACACTCCTTCGACGTACACTCTCCTCTTCTGGGACAGCCTTCTGCGACGGCTCATCGCATACTGTTACGACATCCCAACCGGTGCCGCCAGTGTTACGAACTTGTACCGCTGCACCACGATTACGGCTTTGTGGTCCCGTAGCGCTCGTCACCCGTTTCGTGACAGAGCGTTGGTAGCGAAGACTCCGAGCCTGGCGTCGATGAGAATAACAAAAGGGACTTTATACATTATATACAGGTTATCATACAGGACATGAACGGGTCGGCACTGGGGCCGAGTGCTCACAACAAACGCGACTGTTCTCGCACGACGGCGTCCGGCGAAAACGCGTGACACATCTCACCCCAGTCGGGAGCGACACTGTCTCCCGGTGGGTCGGCGGATCCTGTTTTTCAGGCAGCGCGTTGCTGCTTGTATAATCCCCGAGGAACCATTGTCACTCAAACGGCCCAATACAAAGTCAGCACACGACGGTCGTCCGAGGGGTCCAACCAGCGACCGCGCTGGCCACCCGGTTCAAAGTTCGCGCGCGCGGTGACCTCCAGGCAAAGGGAGGTGCGGCGCCGGGCTGTCTGGCACACGCTGACACGTCCAAACATGCGGCTCGCCGAGGCTTCTCCCGCAGCAGGACACCGCTGCCTGACGGCTCAGCATCTTGACTTGTGAAGGGAGAATTAGGGCGCTCGCAGGATAGATTCCGCATCCTGCAGATTCGGAATCCGGGCTTGTGGTAATGGCACAACAGCATCCCCGCCCTCAGATAAGGCGCCGGGAAGACGAGCTGCCTCCACGTGGCTCGGATGCCAGGCGCGCACGTTCGTCAGGCTCGTCCAAGTTCACGTCCAGTGTCGGGACGCCAGGTAACTTCACGTGCCCAGGTCCGACTCGCCAGGACAGGAGCTCTGCTCACCACGTCGTCGCCAAGGCACCTTGACCAGCTCCGCTCGGGTCGTTCCTAAGACCTTGCTTCTCGCCACTGGTCCCGCTTGGTCGTTCTGCAGCTTGCAAAACCGACCGGCAAAAGGCAACACCCAACACGAACAAGTGCCCTCTGTCTCCCGTCAAACACCAGACAAGGCCATAATTCAAATCAACCTAACTAAATTGCTATCCCTCTTTTTGCTCCCGCTGCAACAAGAGGCAGGTGTACGATCTAGTACACAAGGCTCAAACAACCAGTTTTCAAATTAACAACAAACAAAATAGACAAGAAACAATTATTAATCAGCAATAATAATTACAAATGGAATGGTCCCCTTGAAATCACTTGGACCGAAAACATACTACTGAGGAAGCAAATGAGGTCATTCAGTTTTCCCGGCGATATTTTCGCGGAATCCGAAGCTACTTATATTTGCGACCCTGCTTATCCGTGTAGCGGCGGTAAAATAAGCCAGATTCTTTGCCAAATGAAACCCTCTTTTTTTTCACTCCCCGTTTGACGCTCTTCCTCAGATCGGCTAATGAACAGTCTTCCTGTTGCTCGCGACTCAGACTTTCTCTTTCAACTGCAGCCTGCTCCTGCCGGCTGGCGGAAACCGGAGCGAGTGTGGAGCCCGCGTCGCCTAATTGCGGCGTCGCGTCTATATCGCGGCTAGCACTGTACGCGTCACTCCCACTCACTTCCAGGACCCGCTCGTCTAGGCCAGCCTCCGAGCTCTGCCTCTCCCGTGACTGCTCGCCACTCAAGTTACCGTGATCGGTCCGTGTGCCGCACCGCCTTTCGCTCACCGACGCTAAGTCAAGTTCCCTCGACAGCGGGCGCGCTTTGGATCGCGTGGGGGCCATGTACGCCACGTCGGCAAAGAATGATTTGCCCTGATCCCTCAGCAGCTGCTCCGAGCTATTTGAGAAGAGGTAGGAAAATTGCTCCGGGAGGGCGGCTGACACAGCGGCTTCGGTGTTAAGTTTCCCAAACTCTCCTTCAATGATAACCGTTGCGATCGGTAAACAGACACTCTCCTTCTCGGCCACTTGCCGTATCCTAACGCACTCTCCCGTAAAATCCCTCGAGGAGACGAAAGACCGGTGAACAACGTCCATAGTTGCTGCAGAGTCCCGCAGTGCTCGGCACTTCTTGCCGTTTACCTTAATTTCCTGCACATAGGGCTCCAATAGACGTATGTTCTTGTGAGTTTCCTGTATCGTTGCAAAAGCAATTCTCTCTGGGCAGCTTGCAGCGATGTGCCCTTGCTTTTTGCAATTGTAGCAGGTTAACGGTTTCCGTTTTTCAAAAGAACGCGTCATTTCGTTTCGCTGTTTCGGACCTACGTCATCATTCTGAGATGTATTCTGCCCTTCCCTTACAGTTTCTTTGGTAAGGGATTCGTCGTCCCGAAACTCGCGACGCGTGATTTGCTTCCGTTCGTCGGGTTTCCCGTAAAACCCATCTCTTCTATCTGCTTTTTCTATGCGCACTGCCTTGCTGTGCAAGCTGCGGCGGGTGTAATACTCTTCCGCTAACTCTGCTGCCTTGTTTAGCTTAACCTCCTTTAGCCTATCTTGCAGCCAGAGCCGGACATCCTCATCAATGCAACGGTAGAACTGCTCCAACGCGATGCATTCGACAATTTTGTCGCGGTCGTCGTAAACCTCTTCGCCCTTCAGCCATTCCACCAAGTCGGCTTTTAGACGAAACGCGAAGTCAACATTCGACTCCTTACCCTTTTTTGCATACCGGAACCTCTGCCGGAAAGCATCGGGCGACAATTTGTACTTCCGCAGTAGCGCTTCCTTCACATCACTGTAGCTCTCAAACGCCTCTTTCGATAAGCAAGTTATTACGTCTGATGCCTCCCCAGGAAGCAAGGCTAACAGATTCTGTGCCCAAAGGGATCGTTCAATGCTATTCCGTTCACACACGTGCTCAAATTTCACGAGGTATTTGGCCATATCCTCTCCGACGACAAAGGGTGGAAGTTGATCGCGTATTCTTGGACCGTTAGAAGTGAGACTAGGCGCTGGCGAGTTATTTCGAGTCTCCAACTCTTTCATTTTAAGCTCGTGCTCACGAATCTCTCTCCTTTCCTCCACGCAACGTTCCTTCTCCCTCTTTTCCTCCTCGCGACGTTCCTTTTCTCTCCTTTCCTCCTTTTCCTCTTCGCGACGTTCCTGTTCTCTCCTTTCCCGCTCGCAACGTTCCTTCTCCTCCCTTTCCCGACGTTCATTGATATCCGCCCAGGCCTCTGCGGCTTCCTCCGCCGTTACGTCCCCAGTCCTCATGACCTCAAGGATCGCATTCTTTCTTTTAGTTGAGCCCAACTCAATGCCCAACTCCTCACAAATTTCGAGAAGTTCCTTCACCTTGTACTTCTCCATCGTTCACACTGTCCTCCTGCTGTTTACCCTTTTTGAATATACCTGCCGTACGCTACTATAACACTACTAGTAAGACATATGCAAGTATTTCACACACTGCCCTGTTTACCCCCTCAGCATCCCCTGGTTTTCAAAACACTCTTACTAGGCTTGAAACACACAAGGTTATCACAATGCAACACCAAATCCTTCCCTAAGCTACTATAACCTGTGTCAGAGAAAGTCTGGTGTTTGAGGTAAACTTCAGGCACTCACCGCGCCGAGGTAGCTGATGCCGGTCAATCCCGTAGCTGCCATCCAGTGTTACGACACCCAACCGCTGCCACCAGTGTTACGACATCCCAACCGGTGCCGCCAGTGTTACGAACTTGTACCGCTGCACCACAATTACGGCTTTGTGGTCCCGTAGCGCTCGTCACCCGTTTCGTGACAGAGCGTTGGTAGCGAAGACTCCGAGCCTGGCGTCGATGAGAATAACAAAAGGGACTTTATACATTATATACAGGTTATCATACAGGACATGAACGGGTCGGCACTGGGGCCGAGTGCTCACAACAAACGCGACTGTTCTCGCACGACGGTGTCCGGCGAAAACGCGTGACACATCTCACCCCAGTCGGGAGCGACACTGTCTCCCGGTGGGTCGGCGGATCCTGTTTTTCAGGCAGCGCGTTGCTGCTTTTATAATCCCCGAGGAACCATTGTCACTCAAACGGCCCAATACAAAGTCAGCACACGACGGTCGTCCGAGGGGTCCAACCAGCGACCGCGCTGGCCACCCGGTTCAAAGTTCGCGCGCGCGGTGACCTCCAGGCAAAGGGAGGTGCGGCGCCGGGCTGTCTGGCACACGCTGACACGTCCAAACATGCGGCTCGCCGAGGCTTCTCCCGCAGCAGGACACCGCTGCCTGACGGCTCAGCATCTTGACTTGTGAAGGGAGAATTAGGGCGCTCGCAGGATAGATTCCGCATCTTGCAGATTCGGAATCCGGGCTTGTGGTAATGGCACAACAATATACACAGATGGCACTTCCATCGTGCGCCGGCAGCCATATCGCGTTTCTTCCGCTGAACGCCAGATCATCGATACCAACGTTGCCGACATGCCGAAACGTAGCATAATCCGCCCTTCCTCAAGCCCTTCGTCGTCACCTGTCGTTTTGGTGCGTGAGAAAGACGGCTCAGTGGGATTTTGCGTAGACTACCTTGACTTGAACAAAATAAACCGCAAAAATGTATGTCCACTGCCCCGAATTGATGATGCGTTAGATTCGTTACAAGGCGCTGAGTATTTTTCCAGCCTTGATCCACGCTCCGGATACTGGCAGATCCCCACGCACGATGCAGACAAGGAGAAAACCGCATTTTCCACACCCGATGAGCTTTACGAATTTAACGTAATGCCTTTCGGCCTGTGCAATGCTCCCACCACATTTGAGCGGATGGTTGGCACCATACTATGGGGCCTAATGTGGAAGACTTACTTATGCTACCTTGACGACATCATATTTTCGTCGACCTTCCCTCAGCCGTTGCAGCGCCTCGACGAAGTCGTGACATGCCTCTCAGCTGCTGGCCTTCAGCTGAATACAAAAAAGTGCTACTTCGCCAGCGAAACCATTAAAGTACTCGGACACCTTGTCAGAAAGGAGTGGCTTCAACCCGACCCCGATAAGATTACCGCTGTCCTCCACTTCCCCAGGCTTCAACGCACCAAAGACTTGCGTAGCTTCCTTGGCCCAGCTTCGTATTTTCGGCGCTTCATACGTAACTTTGCCACTATTGCGGCGCTGCTCCATCAACTCTTTCCTTCTGGAGCTCCCTATGTATGGTGCGACGAATGCCAAACTGGTTTCGACGCCCTCAAGCGTGCTGTCACTTCCAAGCCTGTGTTTTGTCATTTTGACAACACCGCACCCACTCTACTCCATACTGACGCCAGCGGGCAAGGTATCGGTGCTGTTCTTCTGCAACTTTAGCAAAATTCTGAAGAACGTGTGGTTGCATACGCAAGTCGCACGCTAACAGATGTAGAGAAAAAATATACGATTACCGAGCAAGAGTGTCTCGCCGCCAAATCGCTGCCATTTCGGTCGTCCTAGAGAACCGAGGAAGCGTGTCTCGTATAACGTCTCTAAGCAGGCTGAGGTCAAGGGTTTAGCAGTTTTCATTTATCGCATGCATAACACACAGCGTCACTAATTTGGCTGTATATTAACCATGATATTTCCCAGAGTACCTCAAATAAGAAAACTTCGTGAGTGAAATATTCTCCGAAAACGACGAAAACCGGCATGTAATGTTTTTGAGCACATGTAGCCACAGTAACAGCTCAGCTGTAAACGCACGCGAGGCCTGCTTCTCCATCTCCTAAAGCAAAGTAGTTAAGTACATTTGTTGGTTTATTCGGAAATAAACTTTCATTTTAGTGTTATCATTAACTCAACTGAGTTAAATTTCTTTGCATGACTGGAACTTGGTCGTCTCCCTTGAATAAAGTACATGACATTTATTTCTTTCTGACTTATACGTCAAGGACCCCAGCCACATGTGTTTTATTTTCTTTCTTTTTTCATTTTTGCTATACGGCGAACTTTGAGAAGGGGCTTCGCGCTTTCTGTGGTGTAATATTCCCAGAATTCAGGTGCCCTAATCAGAGACGTTGCAAGCAGTTGGTATGACGTAGACGTCTTTATAGATGTGACCTAGATTCTCTGGTCGGAAACAGCGCGCCCACGAGAGGAAGGAATCGTGGTCTTTCGTTTGAAATTTCAGCTGCTTTGATGTATGGAACGGTTTGCATACTTTGCGGGCACGAGGGTCCAGACTTCCACTTGCTATGCAAGGTCCGGCGTGGTGAACTAACAACGCGTGCGGGCGCTGAAATCTGCAGAGCGCCTCTCGTTGTATAATGTGCCATGTTGCCTAGATGGAGCATCAAAGCAACGCTTTCACCGATTCCAACAGTGCGGCGCGCGATTTGCGTAAATTGTTTGCCAGAATACTTCGGCGCTGTGGCGATCGATAATTGTTGTAGCACATTTTCGCTTATCTCACACAGACAGGACCTTCTTTTCTTTCGCAGCTGTGCAGATGCCTCCCACTCTCCATTTTCTTGGCCATTTTTGGGGCACGCTAGCTTCGACAATCCGGAACCTTCTGATGCACGCTTAAATGCGCAGCGGATGCGTATTTCTCAAGAAACGCAGCATGCCATGCATCCGCTTTCATGGTGCGTCTCGCTTCAAGGAAGTTGCTTTTCCCGCAACGCCCAATACATTTGGGCCGGCTTCCGTTTTCAGGCTTTGAGAATGGCTAGCTTACATAAAGCTCCTAGCAAAAAGAATTATTGAGCGACCGAAGATCGCACGAGAGGGATACGTCCCACTAATCCTGATTCCTTGCAGACTTTCTCTGCCAAAAAGCCCTTTGACCCTCACTTAACGCAATCAAGCTTGGCATAGTACGTTGTAGTATTTGCTTCAGTCAAATGAATGGCGAGTATAAATGAAGGCTCATTTCCCCCACAATAACCTTCTAAACGCATCGCTGTAAGTGTTCAATCGTTACATAAAAAAAGCGCATCCAAGTTAGAACTGTTTCTGAAATAAATAATGGCGGCACAGTGACGTTACCACGGTGTTACAGCCGCCGACAGATGGTGGTAGCGGTCTGTGTCTCGAATTTCTTGTATTGCACAGGCACGAAAACGACTGAAATATAAGCACCCACGTAACTATACACATCTAAATTTTAGCATGCCAATTTTTCCTAAATAGAAAAGAATTCACTGCGCGTATGAGGGCAGCGGACGTCGCAGCGTTGTGGTCTTGTTAAAGGGTCACTAAAGAGAAAAATGATTTCTTCTGCATCACTAAACTACATTTATATGACACCAAAGCCACCACTCTTACCACGATAAGCGGCTTGATATACCAGGAAAAGCGCAAGAACGAAAGACGGGTGGCGACGCCTCCTTTATGTTCCCGCACCTGGTCGCTGTGACGTCATGGATTTTGATCGCATCTTCTAGGGCCTACTTAACTACGTAGCGGTACAGATTTACTGCATCGTGTTCTAAAGGAACCAAATATTAAATATGACAAATTTCGGGAACCTTTACTCAGCCAACGCATTCCAAATGCGAAAATATATTTTGGAATCCCTGACGTCACACTGACGTAATGTCGTCGGTGTTTCGGCGCGAAATTCAAATACTGATACTTTGACCTTCACTTTCGCATGTAGTGATCAAACTATCATTTTGAAATAACTGCCTGCAGGGTTCTCAATCAATGCTTTACTAGTCTGAACTGATTTATGGTTTCGCTTTAGTGTCGCTTTAAGGTTCAGATTCACTGCAGTAATATGGTACATTCTGCCAGGTACAGAAAAAGAAGGGTAGGCGACGCTAATTTTGGACTTATGTGTCTCTTAGTGGCACTGACACCTCGGCGTTGGTCTTTTTCACGTTAACTTTAGGCGAACGCAATGCACTAGCCGAACTCGGAGGCACCGGTTTTCTATTAATTAGCCCGTTTTATACCATGCCACCTCATTGCGTATGACGTCAATAATGACGTTATTAGTTCCACTTTCTGCTTCCGGGTTTCCACGAATTTCGTTCGCCGATGTCGTGCTCGCGTGGTTGCAATGGTCTCTAAAGCCTACGATTCCGTGCTTTGGTGTGCGGCAATCAGTAATTTCTAATTAATTTACCTCTTTTATACACTTCCGTAACTCAACTTGTAACTAAACTTAAGCTCTGATATCATATCTATAAGGAAATCTATGAATTTTTGCTGTGGTATTCTTTTTCTATTTTTTTCTGATCTTGCATTTCGTCCGCGGTCGCCTCAATACTTGCTAATTACTTCTAATTATTCCAGACACTTCAGTAACTCAACTTGTAACTAAACTTATCCTCTAATAACATGTATGGAATTAAACCAATTGATATTGTACTGCGCTATATTTTTCTATTTTTCTGATTTATTTTGTATTTCTTCCTCGGACATCTGAGGAGGTGAACCGGAAGCGTTGCACAAAAAACAAGAGTGCCACTCGATACTCGTGCCACTAAACGTAACAAGATACGGTGCCTCAAAGTTGAAAACTGTCGGGGGGATACGTGTTGTTCGCGCTTACCTGCTTTCCTCAGAAGCTCCGGAAAGTGAGACTACGTGTCATACTGACTATTCGGAGCATTCCATCGCCAGACGTACAGCAGTTCCACGGGCAGCACGACGCAGTTAGGATTCAGCAACGTTGTTGTTCCAAGTCGTTTCTTTCTTTTTTGTTTTTCATTACAAAAGATTCTAGCTTTCGTTCCATTATCTTTAAGTTGCGTGTAGATTTAATTTGGGCCCGAAATCGCCTCTGTACAGAAGGAAGATAGAACGCAGAGGAATAGGGGTGCGTTGGAGTCCCACTGTTTGAATATACGAGTGAGCAACAGTAGTTCTTGCCAGATCGGAAATTGAATACCAACGGTGCTTAATAAAAAACGTTGAGCAACCACACTTTGCAACTTATAGGCAGCAACGAGGCACCGCAGATGATTTACGGTTCGACTGTTCGCGCTTTTTCTTTCTCCTCGAAAGCATAATAAACGCACGCACGCCAGCACACGCGTACAGGAAAAAAACTTGAGAAGCACGGCGCCACGTACAGCATCAGCGCATTGAATTGGTAAGACCGACTTCAGCGTAGAAGTTCAGGGTGCGCTCTCTTATTCATCCATCCGAACTGTAACATACCCCGTGGCGAGATCAGAGAAAATACGTCTAAACAAAGCGTAAAGTGTTTCAAAAAATAGTGGAACGCGTCGAGGCGAAACTGTTTCTGCTGGCGCGGGAAGCGCGGCATATGAACGCGGCTGTGCCCGATTTCCCGGCGACGTTTGTTCCGCCCGAGCACGAACCGTGCCGCCGCATCACACAGCGGAATAAATAATGCCTCGCACTCGGAAAGCGGGTTTCGGGTGCACACGGCGCAGTTGAAGACAGTTGCACGCGCGTATGAAACTCTATTATAAATGGAGGGAGTACACCAAGCGGGAATTTAACGACCTCAAACATCGTGCATGAAATTAACTTTGTCCCTTTTCTTTGCGCTTCTGGCATTGCCATGGCAGCCATATTTCGGCGCATTTGTACCCGGTGCCCTACTTTTTGTCGTTGGCTCGCCCACTGCAAGTGTGCGCCGGAATAACAGCTTGGAAATGCGCAGAGATTCTCCATTTTCGCAGAGACGGCAACAAACTGCGCAGATTTTTTGCTCTTTTCACGCAATTAGTTTGATGTGCTTGTGAAAACGTCTTTATTTAAAGAGGAGACCTCAATGCATATATGAAGGGATGGTAAAAAGTATCGGATGTCCCACATTTAGGTGTAGTCTAAATTGACTTGCTTCATTTAACAGAGGAGCGTCCTGATACGATGGATAATTTAACCAGTTTTGTAGGTCATATTAATCTAGAGCGCTGAAACCGGCTTGGGTGGCGGGCGAAAGCGGGCTATCATGGTGGAAACAGCAAGTCTACAGACGGTCTTTTGCGTACACCGGTTTTTCAGCCGATGGGACAAGAGCTGGTCGACTTGTTTCCCCTTGATTGTGGTGTGAAAATGAAGAATTGTACATAGAAAAAATGAAGACGTGCGCTGATGCCTCGCACCAGAAGTGCTAACGTCAGTGAAGAGGGAAAGCAAAGACTCAGCTACGCCTGTACTTCACGTGGCATTGTTCCCTTTACCAAAACCGTGTCACGCTCACTGCATGGAATACAGAACCGAATAAAAGGGAAATGACGACCGATGTTCAGACAAGTTGGCAGTGTGATCTGATAGTTTGTTCTTCCCTATCTATCTTTCAATCTTCGTTCCTCAGAATGTGGACTCTAACCAGATATTTCCTGCACAATAATCTTCCTCTCCATATTTATGCCACTGTCTTCACTTACCAAGCTGATGTGCCGGCCACACGGAAGGCAACTGTCAATACAGCACCCACTACACACACTAACGCACGCACACACAAACACAGAGACAGATACCTACAGATCGAGGATTATGTCATATAATGAAGCAGAGGAGATGGGTCCTGCCACAGTGCACATATATTAGAGACGTTTAGCTTGTACGGTATTCCAGTAAGCGGGAGCGGTTTGGGCGGATTACCGGATGGTCGAGGCGTAAACGTGAGCGGCCGGAGCGGTGAAGCCGCCAGGTGTTTTAGAGCTCAACCAGACAAACGCATCGCTAAAATTGCAGTAACTCACCATATCCTGCTTCGCCACTCGGGCAAATTTTTGGCAGCGGCGTAATTGTGAACACGATTACGCCACTGTCGAAAATTTACACCAGCAGCTAAGCAGAATATAGTAAATAACTCTGTGTTTGTGTGGTTGAGCTTTGCGCCACCAGTTGGCGCCACCAATCTGGCCGCTGACGTTTACGCCCCCGCTAAACCGGAAAACCGACCGCGCTTGCCCGAATACCGGACACGCTAAAAGTCTGTTATTGCACCAACGCGGCAACTACGCTAGTAGACAACAGCCACATTACGGCAGATTTTTTTTTATCACCAGGGAGTGCGTTGTAAGATCTTTCTACGGGAATCAAATATTGCAAACGTACAGCAAAAGGCTTACGTAAGTACATTCATATGCAGCCTACACTCCATACAGATTTAAAAACGCTTGGCCAGTTTGATATTGAAGTTCCCATGTGTAGGCCAAGTTTGCTACTGAAGCTGGTGTATATTGCGCAATTTGCTGCTCCTGGAAGCTGTAGCTTCCTTTAATTACGTAAAACTAGAAACCCCGCCCTTTTTCTACTGTTGCTGCTAAAGTAAAAACATGACCGCAATCTCGTCGTGGTTTTTCGTGAGGCGCCTACTTCTGCCCTTGTAGGAGGAGGCACTCACTTCCGACAGAATTACGGCAGAACTGCGCGGCTGAGTCGTTTGTGCTCATTGAATCGATTCACCCGACGTTCAGTTCTGTCGCTGGCACTGCAATTGCCTTTGTGGTGTGCCGCCGGCGCCACCTTGGGAAAGCCACCTCGCCAGCCTGTGCCTCCTGCGGTGAACCAGAGACTCTGGAGCACCTCCTGCTGGCCTGCCCTGCTCACCTGCAGCAACGCGGCCGACTTCTGCAGGAGTTCCATCGCCTGAGGCTCCCATGTTCACGACAGGAAGATATCCTCTTCCCCTGTAGTAATCATCTACCAGCCTTCATAAGTGTCGTCGAGTACCTCGACTCGTCGGAGCTCTCGGTAAGACTATATGAAATTTCTACAAATACGGATAGCCTAACGGCCATCCCACCACTTCTGGCTTCCTGATCCGCCACTACTTCGCTTCTGCTGGACCACCTCCTATACGGTCTATAACTAGCCCCCTCCTCCAGTCGAAACCACTGGGCCCTCCGGCCGGACTGCTCTGATGCTGCTAGGACGACCCTGTATCTTTCTCCCTCCTACCCTCTCTCTCCTTTACTCCCATCGCCTGCACCCTGCTGGCGCTGAGCCGTGCTCCCGCATAGGTTGCAGAAGACAGAAGACTCCTTTCCCCACAAGAACCACTTCTTTCTCTCTTTGTGGTGTCGCACTTCCTGCTAGCACTCAGTTGGCGGTAGGGGTCTCAGAGATTACGATGGCTTTTTTGAGCAACCAAAAAAAGGTCACGGTGAATCGCTTCTTAAATAACACGGAGAGAAATGAAAAGTACCCATTTCTGTACAGCGCAGACGCGAACAACGTTGCAGCTTCATTTATGAAACTCGATGAATCTGCGAGTAAATTAAACTACCTGAATCGTGTCTCGCATACTAGGAGCCCTTATTTTACGACATACATATCTATTTTTGACAAAACGTGACTGAACTCCGGCATTCGCAACAGGCCGCCTTCAGTGCGTCTTCGCCACGTGTACTCCCGACGTGCGGCGAAGCATCGGGAAACAACGAGGAAGACCACGGTAATTTTTTCGAACGTGACTGCATCTTCAGTCCGCAAAAAATACTCAGCTCGCTAACAGCGGTTTGTGTAGGCCTTACCATGTGCGCCATCTTCATGACTATTGCTACTAAAATAGGCCATTTTGCTCAGCTACAGGCACGCTTTTTCGAGTTCAATTGACGAAGGTCGCTTCTTTGAGTATGGAATAAAGGCACGATATCCCGAAAAATGTCCCATTTGCTTTTCAGTTACGGTCTAACATTTACAGCCGATCCTTCCAGTAGCATAACAACATATCGAGGCCCAGCGTTTCTAAAGCCGACCATATTAGCCATCAAAACATTTCTGAAAATGACGTCCACGTACAGGAAAAGAAAATGCCTATAGGAACAAAGGTTAACTAGTGGCCAACTGTGACCTCCCTGTTTAAATATCTGTAAAGCGCAAGAAAAGAACATAATTAAAAAGAAAGAAAGAAACTGATTCATCAAGAGCTGTATAAAACTGAATTAAGTTTGTTGCATGTAGCCAGAAAGGGCGCCAGTTAAAAAGCCTTTCACCCTACGTCCAAAAAGCTGAATTTTGACTTATCGCCTAAGATAGTGATAGAAATACTCGAAATTGAACGACTTCAAAAACATCGGCTCCGATTTTAAGAACGAATATTTCTGAAATAAAAGAGATATCGCAACTCGGCAAGCTGCATCTTACAGAGCATCTAAAGCGGACAAATATTATGTTTAAGTATACAGTTGGTGCAATATTTAAGAAAGTTTTGCTATAGTACTGGAAGCAGATTAATGATATAGTTCAGAGTTCGGTATAATGAATCGATTCAGTAACGTCGTGATGGGCACACTTTACAGAATTGTCATAGTGCTTTTCATTCTTGAGTTACAGAGTTGCTAACTTTACAATTTAGCTTCATTTCTTCTCCTTTTTTTAATTTCTTGAAATCTCTTAAATATATGCCGCAATTTCAAAATCTACTCTTAAACCGTAGATTGATTTTAACTGTTTTTCTATAATCTCACAAACTCCATCAATATCGGCGTAGTAGGTGCCGAGCAATGCAATGCCGCGTTCCCACGCAGATAGATAGCAGCTCCGTACGTAAAGCTTCCTCTGCAATGTTAGTTTCCTAAATTGGCTATCATCGCTGTGCTAAACAGCCTCTAAATAATTATACACAGCCTTAGCTCAATGGCGTACCACTATTTCAAATCAGCAAAACGGGCTATCGTGTCTGAAGTGCAGAAATTAAGTATAAATAGGTACGTCACGAGGAATCTCAGAAAAAGCAACGTACTTCCGCAGTGCGGGCAGGCAGCCTGTATTTCAAATGTGCAACGTGTACCATTAGCGCAGGCGATCCGCAAAGCGTTTCTGCTCTGATGTAACAGCTGCGAGCGCTGACGGGCGACATTATCGCAGAACTCGAGCCCCGTGCAATGTTGCCCCTGCGTAGGCATACATTAGCGCATCATAGGACAAACGAGACCAACGATTATGATAAATTGGTGTCGCTCTTTGTTAACACGAAATCTCGCCCAGATATGACCGCCAATCAGAGCAGCGACGGAAACAAAGGCCAAGCGTCTCAGTCGAAATATAGCCCTACGAGTTGGAGTGCTTTGCGAGACTCAATGGCGGATGCGTGGAGCAACAATAAAGAATTCAATATTCGCATCTGAAGTGTAACGCCAAGGAGAGGATGCCCAGCCGTTCGTTGAGCACATCAGTGAATGGCCGCAGTGCCGCAGCGGCTGCCGTGTTCTGCGGCTGCGTGCGAAGACCACTGGCAGAATTCCCGCACTACGGCAGCATTTCAATATGGGCAAAATTAAAAAAAAAAAACATGAGTCTACTAAAATTAGGCGCAAGTTGCAAAGAAATCCCACGTGGTAAAAATAAATACGTAGCCCTCCACTGTACGGCGTCCCTCATTACCCACTGCGCAATATAGATACGTTAAGCCCTCGCAATATTATTTATATAACGGGTGTTCGCACCCGAAGAGACAGCTATGGTCGGTGGCAAGCTATGAATTACGAGGTTTTATATACACTGTCCAACTAAAACATCATTTGCATAGATGCGCCAGCCAATTAGATTCGCTTATCTACCTGACACCAAGCGATTGCGCGCTTGTGAAACAACCGTTTTCTCCGTAAAGGTATGCCTTTGTGTAACTTGTTTCCTGATGAAACCTGAGCGTATGGGGATATTTTATAGGTGACCGTTATGTCACTGCTCAGCCAAAGGTTCTATTCTAGCTTGAAAAAAACTTCATTTTTTATTTTCTAATTAGCCTAGCACTTATATTAGCGGACCACAATCATCAAGCTGGGGGCGGACTCCAGCTGGTTTAGCTCTCCTTCCGAGTTGAGGAGCAGGTTAACAGCTTTTTTTGTGTGTGTGTGGGTGGGGCTTCTCTGCACTTTTTAGGTTGTCACCGACTATAGCCTTCCAGATTAGAGCTAATAGTAAGTAATAGCTTGCGAAGTTCTACCAAATACGTGGGAACCAAGAAATTCAGCACTACGTTTAAAGATTTAGATACTCGCCCACCTGTATGTTTTCTTGTTTTTAAATTTCTGGTCACATGCAGTTTTCAGCTATGCACTAAAAGAACACGAAAAATTTCAGACAGCAGCCACTAGGTGCCTTCGGGTGCACCACCACGTTCCATTTCACGAAACTTTCGTGACCTTGCGAATTTCCGCAGACGTGATTTGCTGTTTTCCGTGCCTTTGCTCTTCGAGTGTTCGATTGATTAGGCCTCGCTCTGCGACCTACAAGCCTTCTGCTTAATTCACATGGTTAAAACAGCGCATCGGAATGTCGTTTCTTCCGTGTTCAGGCTGCAGCAGTAAAGAATGTTTTTTTTTGTTGTTGTTTTTTTGGTTTTTTTTTTCAACCTGGAAACTTGGTGAGCATCACGTGCAGATTTCCTTTATTTAGCTAACCCGCCGTGGTTGCTCAGTGGCTATGGTGTTGGGCTGCTGAGCACGAGGTCGCGGGTTCGTATCCCGGCCACGGCGGCCGCATTTCGATGGGGGCGAAATGCGAAAACACCCGTGTGCTTAGATTTAGGTGCACGTTAAAGAACCCCAGGTGGTCAAAATTTCCGGAGTCCTCCACTACGGCGTGCCTCATAATCAGAAAGTGGTTTTGGCACGTAAAACCCCAAATATTATTATTATTTATTTAGCTTCGCGCTGCTCTCGAATGGATGATCATTGATCGGTAGAAGAACGTGAAGGTTCGCCAGAATTTGCTGAATTATCCATTGAATATTTTGAGTGAGTGTGATCCTCGCGACATATTTCAGTATATTTGCGATACAACATTACAATGTTGAAACTGAGCACAATCTAAAGACCCATATGAATGCGCCACTACAAATGTGCGAACCCATGTACCTTGCACTAAATTATTTCGCTCCAGCAACCAAACGGAATATTCACGAGCCATTCCACTCTGCGAAGAGGGACGACCAGTGAAGCTATTTAGCACATGGCACAGAGGTGAAACAAAATTTTGAACAAAGGTTCGGACTCTTTCACCGCAATTTTTATATAGATTCGCGTGGACGAAGGGACCACCACATCGAGGAGCCGGAGGGAACTAGACACGCGTGACGTTTCGACGGGACTGCCGCCACGGGAGAGCGGCAGGAAAGTAGATGCGCAAATGCTTGGAACGCTGAAAAAGAGTGAGCGGTGCGAACGTAGACATGGCCGACGCGGATAAAAGCGTAGTATCTGCTCTGACCACCCTAATAACCGATACGGTTTCCATTGAGACCCTAGATATAAAACCTATTCTTGCAAGCTAAGGCAGTGCTTGAAGCCTGCTTTAGCAGCTTCGATATAGAAAGATGTTACAAAGTAAACAAAATTTCCTTCGCTTATTCAAAGCGCGATTCAGTGTAATCAGGCCATTCGCCTCAAGCCTCCTGGCAATGTACGACCATGGCGCTATCACTACAAAGCAGAAGCACCTCTGAAGCTGCTTAATCATCATCATCATCATCATCATCATCATCAACAACAACAGCCTGGTTACGCCCACTGCAGGGCAAAGGCCTCTCCCATACTTCTCCAACTACCCCGGTCATGTATTAATTGTGGCCATGTTGTCCCTGCAAACTTCTTAATCTCATCCGCACACCTAACTTTCTGCCACCACCTGTTACGCTTCCCTTCCCTTGGAATCCAGTCCCTGACCCTTAATGACCATCGGTTATCTTCCCTCCTCACTACATGTCCTGCCCATGCCTATTTCTTTTTCTTGATTTCAACTAAGCTGTCATTAACTCGCGTTTGTTCCCTCACCCAATCTTCTCTTTTCTTATACCTTAACGTTACACCTGTCATTCTTTCTTTCCATAGCTCGTCGCGTCGCCCTCAATTTAAGTAGAACCCTTTTCGTAAGCCTCCAGCTTTCTGCCCCGTACGTGAGCACTGGTAAGGCACAGCTGTTATACACTTTTCTCTTGAAGGATAATGGCAACCTACTGTTCATGATCAGCGAATGCCTGCCAAACGCAACCCAGCCCATTCTTATTCTTCTGATTATTTCAGTCTTATGCTCCGGATCCGCAGTCACTACCTGTCCTAAGTAGATGTATTCCCTTACCACTTCCACTGCCTCGCTACATATCGTAAACTGCTGTTGTCTTCCCAGACTGTTGAACATTACTTTAGTTTTTTGCACATTAATTTTTAGACCCACCCTCCTGCTTTGCCTCTCCAGGTCAGTGAGCATGCATCGCAGTTGGTCCCCTGAGTTACTAAGCGAGGCAATATCATCAGCGAATCGAAGTTACTAAGGTATTCTCCATTAACTCTTATCCCCAATCCTTCCCTATCCACGTCTCTGGATACCTCCTGTAAACACGCTGTGAACAGCATTGGAGAGATCGTATCTCCCTGCCTGACGCCTTTCTTTATTGGAATTTTGTAACTTTTTTTATGGAGGACTACGGTGGCTGTGGAGCCGCTATAGATATCTTTCAGCATTTTTACATACGGCTCGACTACACACTGATTTTGTAATGCCTCCATGACTGCTGAGGTTTCGACTGAATCAAACACTTTCTCGTAATCAATGAAAGCTATATATAAGGATTGGTTATATTCCGCACATTTCTCTATCACTTGACTGATAGTGTGAATATGGTGTGTTGTTGAGTAGCCTTTACGGAATCTTGCCTGGTCCATTGGTTGACGGAAGTCTAAGGTGTTCCTGATTCTATGTGCAATCACCTTAGCAAATACTTTGTAGGCAACTGACAGTAAGCTGATCGGTCTATAATTTTTGAAGTCTTTGGCGTCCCCTTTCTTATGGATTAGGATTATGTTAGCGTTCTTCCATGATTCCGGTACGCTCGACGTCATGAGGCATTGCGTATACAGGGTGGCCAGTTTCTCTAGCACAATCTGCCCACCATCCTTCAGCAAATCTGCTGTTACCTGATCCTCCCCACCTGCCTTCCTCCTTTTCATTGCTCCCAAGGCTTTCTTTACTTCTTCCGGCATTACCTGTGGGATTTAGAATTCCTCCAGACTATTCTCTCTTCCATTATCGTCGTCGGTGCCACTATTACTGTATAAATCTCTATAGAACTCTTCAGCCACTTGAACGATCTCATCCATATTAGTAATGATATCGCCGGCTTTGTCTCTTAATGCATACATCTGATTCTTGCCTATTCCTAGTTTCTTCTTCACTGCTTTTAGGCTTCCTCCATTCTTTAGAGCATGTTCCATTCTATCCATATTATACTTCCTTATGTCAGCTGTCCTACGCTTGTGGATTGACTTCGAAAATTTTTTCAGTTCTATTCTAGCTGTAGGGTCAGAGGCTTTCATACATTGGCATTTCTTGATCAGATCTTTCGTCTCCTGCGATAGCTTCAGCACTGGCATCCTGCCTAACGGAGTTACCACCGCCTTCTTTTGCACATTCCTTAATGATGCCCATAAGATTGTAGTTCATATCTTCAACACTAAGGTCTTCTTCCTGAGTTAAGGCCGAATACCTGTTCTGTAGCTTGATCCGGAATTCTATTTCCCTCTTGCCGCTAATTCATTGATCGGCTTCTTATGTACCAGTTTATTTCGTTCCCTCCTCAAGTATAGGCTAATTTGAGTTCTTACCATCCTATGGTCACTGCAGCGCACCTTGCCGAGCACGTCCACATTTTGTATGATGCCAGCGTTAGCGCAGAGTGTAAAGTCTATTTCACTTCTAGTCTCGCCATTCGGGCTCCTCCACATCCAATGTCGCCTATCCCGCTTGCGGAAGAAGGTATTCATTATCCGCATATTATTCTGTTCTGCAAACTCTACTAATAACTCTCCCCTGCTATTCCTAGAGCCTATGCCATATTCGCCCACTGACTGGTCTCCAGCCTGCTTCGTGCCTACCCTGGCATTGAAGTCGCCCATCAGTATTGTGTATTCTGTTTTGACTTTACCTATCGCCGATTTCAGGGTGGCCAATCCTGCTCTGGTGAGGGAGTGTTACCGGTTCTGGTCACCGGGATCATGCCAAATTCCAGGCGTGTTTTTGCAATTTTATCAACACGCGAATTTTTGTTTTAATCCGATGGGAAATTCTGCAGCACCGGGATTCTAACCTCGGTCCTCTTGCACCCGAGGGGGATGTTCTACCTCTGCGCCAGCGCTGCAACTTTCTGCTTAACATCTCCTAATTCTTTATGGCCCCGAATAATTTAATATGACACATTATTAACGAACGTACCATATTCACTGGTTCCTCTTGGTCACATCTCGTGGTTATTCGATACTTCGATCACCTAAACTTTTACGTCACTTTTGGCAGAAATAGCCCTCTCGTGCAGGGGGGGGGGGGGGGGCAGAGGAGTAGTAGAATATAAGCGAGCTGAGCAAAAAAATGAGAATTAATGAGCAATGCGGAAACCATGTGTCATTTATTAGAAGGTAGGGCCATTTGGGTCCTGTAGAGCAGCAATGTTTCTGTTGTGTTTTCGTTAACGCATTTGACCTCAGCATGATGTGTAGTTTCGTAATCGCAGGGTAATCGCATTTACTAATAAATCCATGAAGAGTAGTTTGCTGTCGGAGGTGGTATTAAGAGACAGTGCATCTCCCAATATAAATTAATCGTTTATATCGGGCACTTAGCTGTTCGTGGTCTTAAGTGTAACGTTGTTAATGCGGGTTTCCAAACATTCTGGCAACGCTGCTTTGGACGTTAATCTGTCACGCAGAATTCGCGATTCATGTTCTCTCAAAAGAGGGTGAATATACGCAAAAAATTTTTCGTTTGGATAAATTAGGTCTGATAGTGCAAAGGATGAAAGGACTCAACGCATTATCGCTCTCTGAATGTCGCGTACTTAGTAGTGGACGTCAGAGGTGCGTAGTGGAGCCCTACATGCCAGTGCGACTCATTCCGGAGAGTGGAGATTCCCGTAACTACGCCCCTTTTAACTCATAGGAATAGTGAAGGTCAGACCATTCCGACTATTGGACTGGCTGAGCTGATTCATTCCACTCCTCTAATTATGCTCAAACTATTCATATAATTGTCTACGGCTTGCGGGCCTAGTAACAAAGAAAGAAAAAGTCACACTTATGCCCGAAAGGCGAAACATTGACTGCGATAGGAAATTAGTAGACAGCTATACAAAGTAAGGATAGTAGTTTTATGGGCCGTATAAACTTGTAAACATCGGCACGCTAACTAAATTAAGAAGCACGGTGTCACGCGCGCACAAGCAAACATGAACTCATATCACTCGATGACCACGGAAACTTGCTGTCAATATGCTGGAGTGAGGAAACGCGGCAGCAGTCACGAGCGCAGTGACATTCGCGCTGTCCTTCGCTTCAACGCAAAGTGAGCGCCGAGAACACACAGCGCACTCAAAGCTACAAGCTGCCGGCGCACCTCGACTGCGCCCAAAGCAAATCGCTCTCAAGATACAGCCGCGCATCCACGCGCAGCCGCTGCATGTGCAGTTGCAGCAGTAGTGGAACGTGCCCCACCCCCCCGCCTGCACTTACGCTTCGCCGGTGCCTCGCAACGTTGGGTGCCTCGCACACGGCGGAAGACGGCGCGCTTGCTCTTCGCGCTCGTCCCTTTCATGCGGGCGAGATTGAGCAGCGATCCTCGGCTCCCCTAGCACGCCACGATGTTATATTCTTTAAATTTTGTACTAAACCTCACGGCGAGGTCCACGCCGATGGCGGAAATGCGCTTGGCGTGTCTCTACAATAACTACCGCAATAAAAAAATAGGAACGCGAGCAAAACATTTTTGATGCATTGACAACGAAGAAAATTAGGTTGCGTAATATTTATTTCGGTTATTCTATAAATGTTAGGAACTACTTTTTGACCTCTTATCTCTTGAAGGCGTTGCTGCCAGTATCTTTGTAATACCGCATTTAAGAAACCCAAGAGAGAGAGAGACAAAAAAACGAAGACGGAAGGCTAGTGAGAAACGAAGGACGCGCCCGAATGGCTACCCGACATTTGGGGAGGGAAAAAGGGTGATTACGTAAATAAAGTTAGAAAGTTATTTTACACCATGTCCTTCGTAGATGATGAGCGCCATTATTTGTGCAAAACGCAAATTAACAAGAAGGGCGCTGGCCTTCCCTGCAGGAAAATGCTGCTATTTGGTAAATTATTCAAGAGGCGAAGAAATCGCTCAAATCTGCATCGGTTTCGTTTTCTCTCGTTCTTTTCTTTTCGATCTCTTCTTTTTATATTTACTGGCATATTACCGGCATAATATACTTGCACAGGTATTTCACAGGCCGTTTATCGTGCCTTCTGGATACTCGACAGTGTCCGGAAAAAAACATCACACGCCTTCTAAATCAGTGTAGAGTCGGCCAGGGTGCAACCTCTCAGAGGTCACCGTCTTCTGCCTTTGTCTACCTTTGTCGTAGGTCAAGCGTGCCCTTGCTAAAAAAATAATGCTTGACAACTTAACTTTTTATATAAATGTGGAGTTCACCAAAATATGGGAGTTAAATAACTTCTTGTTAACTGAATGTCAAGGACTTAACACAAATTAAAAGGTATTTTCTTGAAATAACTTCCTCCTTGTAACCAAGAATGGCTTCTGAGTTCATAAATGGGGAGTGTATAGAATACCTTCTTGTTCATAACCGCACCACAGGTGGTCGGCTGTAGGTAAATACTGAAAGCGGAAGACTCGAGAAATGTGAGGAATTGGCAAACTACACTTTAGTGTAATCGACCAAATTTCTGGTTTTCTAGCCTCCCTTAAATCAACATTCAGCGTTCCGAAACTACGTACCCGCTCCAGTCCAGCTCTATTCCGGAAACTCGAGCTTACATTGCATTCCCATTGCATACAGGGCGTCTGAAAATGTCGAATGATTCCGGAATCATCGCAACTCTAGTGTTGCTGCTCTGAAAATCGGATGAACAGTACCGAACGCAAACCGGTTCCCGTGTAGTTCGTAGTTGGGATTTGTCCCTGATCTCCTGATTATGAATATTCGGAAAGTAGTATATGTTTTATTATTATTCCCTTCTTTCTTGCCGCTACCGAGTACGGGTAATTTGTAGTATCGTATTTGTAATATTACTACCTTGGCCACAACTTTCCTGCGGGTAGAATTAATATAAGCTTCGTTGTATGGTCTAATTTCCTCTCTCCGTGCTACCTAATTTTGAACTTGGTTCCGATACCCTTCACATTACCAATTTTGATGTTGCTACTTACTTCTTTCGAAATATCCTGCACCCTTCCTTGAACCTTTTTGGAATCATTCATGTTATCTTTCTGCTTTACATCCTAGGTACCGAGCCCTTCCAGAAAAAAAAAGAAATGAAATGAAGACAAACATACGAGATTCTCTGACATACGCGAACTATCCTTAAGGAGCCGAACGACAGCCTTCAATGCGTGCGAACTAAGATTAGGCGGCGCCAAATATACGCAGTTTCCCGGAAAGAAAGAGAGAAATCAATGCCACCAAGGACGAGATTTTCGGCGTGATAAATGCTACAGCGAAAGCGGCTGCTCGCAATACGCTTCGCGACCCCGACTAGGCATGCCGATCAGTCCCCGCGCGGCTGCTTTTCTCCTCGTGACGTCCTACCCGTCGTGTCCACGACGAACGACGACGCTACTCGCACGCAGCCGGCGTCGATGCTATCGCTGAAGATTCCGTGTCCCTACTACCGCGCGAAACATCCGAGCGAACGGAGCGATCAGCGATCGGGTGCAGAGCGCGAGACCTCCGGCACGCTCTGCGTGCTCGGTGGATTCGCCCCTAGGCCGATCTCCGATGGCATTGCCGACTCGTAAAGCGTCCGTCCGACGGCCCCGCGCTTGCGAGCCCGTTGCGAAAAGAGAAGAGCTGTTGTGATTTATTCAGCTCATTCGGTGTCGTCCGTGAGGTACGTGCTCGCATTTCAAAGCGACGCCCGCTTTTGAAGGCCGGCTTGTGTACTTAGGAAACTCCCACGCTCCCCTCAGTTCTGCAAAAACTTCCATCGTGTCCATTGGTAACACGTCCTCCCCCCCCCCCCCCCTTTAGTTTTGCGTCAATGTTTGGTGACTGGCGATGGTCGCGATTCACGAAGAATACGTGCCAGCGCTTCAGTGCAAACACCTGCGGCGAATACTGAGTAAATAGGGCTCCTGTTTTAACACTCGTTGCTTCACACAGAACGTTGCGCGCGCGAAACATTATCATTCTGGAATATAACCCACGATCAGCGACACTTTTCCGGCAAATATATGTGTTTGGGCCCATCCGTGAGTGGTTGTTTATGAAAGGACAGGAAGACGCGGTATTACACTTATGCATGTACGGCGGGACTATACCGACGCTGTTATGCGGGCTTTTACTTTCTGTCGAAAATAAGGTTACGGAGATACAGACAGCACTTTCGGCGAGTTTAACTTTTCGAAAGAAGCGAAATAGTTGGCGAGAGTTCACCAAGTATTTTTCCTGGCAAACTCGAAAAGTAGCCGCTGCAAATTCATGCACGATGTTTTATAGCTTCTTAGGCAGGCCATTGTAAAACTGCGTCATAGATAAAGAGAAGCCGAAATAACTTACAGGTTCACCAGGAGGGCAAAAAAGTAAACAACTATGGCTAGTTTTGCAAAGCTACAGTACTGAGAAAGCAGATCCTAGAATCAAAAGGCCACGAATAGCCCGCATTCCGCCGTACTCGCCGCAGGAATTGTTGGAGTAGAAACTGAGTTCCTATAAACATTTTGCACGCCACTCTATAAGACTACCCAGTGCAATTGCAAAGTAAGCGGAAAAAAGAAACAAAGCTGCGCATAGTTATTGCGGTAACTTGGCGATGGGAGTAATCTATGTAATGTTTCCGAAACAATAAAAAAGCTCATCGAACAAGAACAAGAGAATCGAACAAGAGCAAGATCATTGCTCCAAATGATGAGCTTTCTTTTAAAGAGAAGCTTTCTTTACCTGTGCTACTTTCCCACTGCTGCTACTGCTGCTGTTGCCTCTGTGGGTTTTGGAACCTGGTATCTTGAACTTAGAGCAGGATAACGGGGGGGAAACAACATTGTCGGAGCTAAAAATAATAAATTTGAAGAATCGCACTACATATATAAAGTAGCTCAATGAAGTAAGCGATCGAAAGTGATCAAAGTTTTTACTATTAAGATTGAGTTTTTCATTGACTCCTGTGGTCATAGATTGGACTTCATAGCGCTGTGTAGGGCTTTCTAGTTTTTACCAATTACAACCAAGTTTCTATGATTAGGGATCCCACAGTTAACTTTAACCAATAACTCGAAGGTCATTTTGAGTGCGATCACGGGACCGGACATATAAATAAAAAATGTATCAGTACCCTCACACATTGATTTTGTGAATTTGCAAGCATGGCATCTTCACCTGGATTGACGCGGAGCACTTTGTCATTCGCGCCGTGAAATAATGGGCTTGCTTACAGCTGTATTGAACGCCCTTATCGACATCACCTACGCATACATTACTAACTCTGTCTCACCCTGCCGCTCTTTATTTATTGACATGCCAACTATTTCCTTGTCGCCTAATAAAGAAATATTTAATCAAAATAGTTTAAACAAATTGTGGCCTGCTGCAATCACTGTAGGCAGGCGACGGGGTATCAGTCTCGAACAGTACAAACATCTTCATTCACTTCGATCATTTCTGCTTTCGTTTTCGCGTTAAAGATATTACTTTATGGCTTATTGGCAAAGAGGTCGCGGCAGCCGCACTACCAAAAAAATTACCCGTTAGCCCTCTACTAGCGGGTACGTTTAACGCACTTACCGCGCGGCAATTCGCGGATTTCAGTGTAGCTTTGTTCGGAAGAACGAGGATCCCATTATTTCAAACCCTTTATGGTACACTCGGTGCTACCCGGCAAGAAAATGTTACTAAAAACGCGGTCACATGCTTACAAGATGTGCGCTTCAGATTACTTTAAAGTCAATGTCCTTAGACTCAAATATGTCTTGGGCGCTGCTGCGGTGTTCTTCGCAAGCGACAAGCAGCAATCGAAGCTTTCGCATTTGCATTCTACAACGTACATCCGAGCCATCACAGGTGATACTGCCGCGCACAAATAGAGCGCATTGAACAATTGAATCAGGCGCCCGCTGACACCGGGCGAACGAGCCTGCAAAGCTCGTTTGGTTTAAGAGCCTCTTCTGGCAAGTATGATCATGTACGCGCATTGCAGATCCTCGGGATAGGTATGAATATATGTAACTCATACACCTCTAACAAAACACGCACACGGATTCACAGGCGTAATACGGTGCGCATCATGGCACGTGAATGTACCAAAACCCAGGCTGGAATGGCGCGGTGTTCGACGACTGCCGCGACGTCCAGTATCCTGAGGATGGAGTTAACAAATCCCATTCTCTTTACCTCGCTGCCCATTCCCTCTAAGAGCCGCCCGAACGCGCAGACTTATAGTGCTCGTGTTCAGTGTTTGGAGATTGTCGGTTTATATGCGAAGTATATTTCGCGATTTTCGCGCAGATTGTAGCCGCAGTGAACAAATGCAACACATTGGCGTAATTGGCGCAGCTGTACCACCACTGCCATATCAAACACTGAGCCAGAACTTAGCTCTTCTTGAGCCGAAAACGAAGCCCGTATGTGTGGCACGTGCGCAATATCGATCATTCGCTAAACGCAGCTTGAAAGACCAAGTGCGCACTCGTAGCACGAACGGCGTTACGGATGCGTATGTTCGGCCTCTTAGCTCTACTCGGAGTTTTCAGAAAAGTGAATAATAGTTCCTAACGGGGAAACGTCTGCTGCCGTGCTGTGCCTCACTTCAGTCACCGGAGCAGTGTCGACATCCGAAGTTAGGTCACGCTCTGATCGTGACAGGAATACTATGCCGTGGCCTAAGTGGTAACTGAACGGCCCCCTTACAAAAAATCTCTTCGCGCTTTCATATCACTTCTCTGGTTGTTCATTAGCAGTGAACAGTATATTTATTTTGCAAAGCGAAATCTTTCTTCACCTACATCCCCAGTTCTTGGCGAAGGTCGTCGGTCGGCAGTCGTCGGTTCTTGATATTTAGCATGATGGGCCTCCCCAGATTGCTTATATAAAACTCACGTACATATTAGTCAGCGTTGACCGACAGAGTACCGCGAGTCAGGCTACCTCTGGTTTCCGTAATTAAATAATAAATCAAGGCATAAGTTCTGTTTGTATGACGTCGGCTTGTTCATCCCTAGAAAATGCAGGCACTACTTCAAGAAAGAACGCATGATATGCAGCCACTCCTTTGATTTTTTTAAACTCCTTTTATTTGGGCAACACTATGTCGGGTTATTGACTATATGTACCACGAGGCACCTCCCCTTCTTGGCCGATTCAGTAAGGCTGGCATTGTTACAGTGTCACATAATCTTACAGAATGCTCGAATATATTCACAAATGTGCCGCACCTCTCTTTGCTCCTCTATCATTTACAATATTCCCTCTAAAAGCATCGCACATCGCCTTCGTCCAAGTGAAATCACTGCGTCAACGTACCGCACTAGGCATCGGCGAGAATTGGGCGCTTGAATTTCAGTATACACCTCGGTAACGGTTTAATGCACAAACTTAAACATTGGACGAGAATACAAATTGCACAAGAAGAAAATAAATAGAATTATATGTATCGCATAAAGCTGTGTAGCATTTCGTTAAATGCTTCACTCAAGCTTGGCATCATATACACTTTACTCACACGCTACAGGTACACAATTTTCCTCCTAATGCTACGTTTATTACCACTCCTTTATTTACTATAAGAACGACAACGCACTTTAGGATGCGTAACGAGACCGAAAACAGGCGCATATGGAAGCCTAGTGAAAATGAGCTAAAGCGGAAGCCGACAGTGGTGCGCGAGTCGTTACAATTTCATGCTGATAGGTGTGAAACGAAGCAATTCATACTGTCACATGACTGGGATACAGCAGGTCAAGAGCCAACGAGTTGCATAGCGCCAGATGCAACGGCAACAGTGAGGTAAAATCATTTATTTGCCGAACGGAATTGCAAGGCAACAAGCAATTGTGCCCCACGAGAAAAGAAGCTGCGATTTTTGTAGATCGGAAATTCAGACTTTATGCCATGGAAGAATGTTCTCGTACAATCGCAACGCCTACAGCCGCTCATTCTCGCCTGCTCACACTTGCGTTCTGGTCAGGCACGTACCAAGGATTTTTTTTCGGGGCGGGTCCACCACCTTCATCATCATCATCATCGTCGTCGTCGTCGTCATCATCATCATCATCATCAGCCTGTTTTATGTCCACTGCAGGAAGAAGGCCTCTCCCTGCAATGCGATATCCAATTACCCCTGTCCTGCGCCAATCGATTCCAACTAGCGCCCGTGAATTTCCTAACTTCATCGCTCCGTCTAGTCTTTTGTCGTCCTCGATTGCCTTTTCCTTCTCTTGGTAACCATTTAATGGTCCAATGGTTACCTAACCGGCGCATTACGTGACCTGCCCAGCTACATTTTTTCCTCTTGATGTCAATTAGAATATCGTCTATACCCGTTCGCTCTCTGATCCAAACCGCTCTTTCTCTCTCTTAACGTTATGCCTAGCAATCTTCGTTCGATCACTCTTTGCGCGGTCCTTAACTTGCTCTCAAGTCTCTGCCCCATATGTCAGCACTGGCAAAATGCACTGATTGCAAACCTTACTTTTCAATAATAATGGTAAGCTTCCAGTCAGGAGCTGGCAATGTCTGCCGTATGCGATCCAACCTATTTTTATTCTTCTGGGAATTTCCTTCTCATGATCAGGGTTGCCTGTGAATAATTGACCTAGGTAAACGTGTTCCTTCACAGTCTCTAGTGGCCGACTGGCGATCCTGATCTTTTGTTCCTTTGTTGTTGTCGCTGTTGTAGCCTGTGGCACGTGTGGCTCCTACTCACGATGTGGGATTGGCCAAGAAATGGGTGGATTATTCCAAAACAATATAGAGCATAAATTTCCTAATATCTATGCGAATGGCACTGAATAGGGTTGAATTACCGGCTAAAATAAAATCAGGAACGTGCTGTTGAATGAGGAATAATTAATTGAAAAGTAATAAAAAATAAAATTTAGCAGGGCATTCGTTTAGATCCTGTAAGTAATGTTTGGACAGCGAAGCATGCATCCCTGTGGCTGAATCCCAAAGTGGACGCCCCGAACGAAAGAATTGCAGGTTCTGTCAAGTCCAGGTCAGTTCTTCGAAAAGCTATCTCCAACAATGTTTTTCTTAACGCAGCAAAGTGGCGGCAAGATAGAAGAAAGTGCTGTATCGTCTCCTCCTCCTCACAAAAAGAACAAAGGGGAGAGGAAACCAAACCCGACCTCTATAAATATAAATTTAGGGAGGGAATGCGGCAGTGTAATTTGGTGATGCAGACCTCAAGCTTCTTTGTGTAACAAGATTCGCTATGCCAGGGAAATGCCAGGTGTTTATACTCTGGAGAAGCTGTCAAATGTGGGTTTCTGGGTTTCTGTGGATTTCAAATGTGGTTTCTGTCAAATAGGAGTTTCTGTGCCCTGTTCACTACTGTTTCTAAGTGAGGTATCGTGACTCCTCTTGGTACTGTATACAGGTCAGCTTAGAATTTGTCCGCTGCTTTTACTATATCTTCGAGATTGCTGATGATATTCCCCTTTTTATCTTTTAGTGAATACATCATGGTTTGTCCTATGCCAGGTTTCTTTTTTACTGATTTCAGGCTGCGGTAATTTTTTACGGCTTCTTAAGTGTTTCTCATGTTATAGTTTCGAATATCAGTTATTTTCGCCTTGTTGATCAGTTTTGACAGTTCCGCGAATTGCGTAACGCTGTGCGGCCGCCAGTCCCATACAACCGCGTAGAGGGCAGGACTCTGCGACTCTAGACGTACTGCGCTCACCGCGAAAGGTTAGAAAAACACCTATATAAGCACAGCAGAGAAGTGGCTACGTGAGGCGGTTCGACCGATAACTGTAGAAGCGTCATTCAAAATAAGTGATTGTTCTCCACTTCCGGCGGCGTTTTCTCTACTTCCTTTTTCAATAAAAAGATGTTGATCCATAAATAGTCTCATAAACAACGCTTAACTTTTTTATTATTCGCTTTTGCTTGCAGTTTGGTTGTTGCCTTGGCTCTCTCCCTTAGTAAATCGCTGAATTTCTCAACTCCTTGCGATTTTTGTTTCCAGTTGCCAATTTTGCACGAAAAGTGCTATACAGTTAGGGAAAAACAGACGAGGTAACGGGCGACAGTCATCTTGCTTATGGGTTTAAGGGTTATTGCAGGGTCTCATGATGGACTCTTTCACATTATTTTATTTCCCACCTTATCTAACCCATATCACGTGTATATGGTTCCGGGCATCTGCCAGCGTCGCGGCGAGCCGTAACTCAAGAAAATAATGAAGCAAAGGGAAAAGTTAAACGCAATTGGCGTTTCCTCCGGCCACAACTCGTTCCATGAGAGTACAGACCAGCTGAGTAACAGCCGCATCCCTCTCCTGGTCTCAGGATCAGCCTAAACAAAGAAGGTTGAACTAACAAAAGCAACAGCTATGCGCGTGACGGTTGAATACATGGTGACAACTGAACGCATCTCGAGTTAATTGCGCAGGTGCGGAATCTATGAGAAACCTGTCCTTCACATTACAAGAGGTGCCGATAGCTACCACCGTCTAAAAGGAGTGAAAAAGGCAGCATAATGCTGACCGATGAACAGCTGTCAAGTCTCAACATTGATCTGGTGGCGCTTTAGGAATGTGTGAGGAGTGGTGGCGTGGGTGGGGGGGGGGGTATGCCATTTGATATCGGGGGGGGGGGCGGGCCCCCCCCCCGGCCGCCCCCCCTGGGTACGTGCCTGGTTCTGGTATAAACATAGATTCCGGGATAATAGTCCTAACCAATGGCGTGTGTCAAAAACGTCGAATAAGTTTGTATAAGCGCCTTTTTAAGAAAAGATTACATCTAACTCTTCTATAAATGGTTGTGGCAGCCTCCTCGTCAGGAATAAAGTGCACTTTATGCAATAGTGATACAAGAGTAGCTGTGTTTTTAAAGGAACATCAAAGACACAAATGATCATGAAAAGCTCCAAGAGCCTCTTTTTTGACGTTTCTGAAGCTTGAAGAAGCTGGAAACATTTTTAGCTATCCACGTGAATATCAAATGTCAACGGTCTTGTTACATACCCCATCAGGAGTTTCTCGTCTCAAGATGGTGGACATATTTTATGTGGCAAGGTAAAAAAAATGAAGGGACAGAAATATACCGCCGCTAAGTCATGGAAAAGCACACGTGCGGGCTATTTTCGAAAAGAAGTTGTTTACTCATATATATCTCTGACTTACCCGCTCAAGCTCAGCCCGTTTGCTTTTCAACCAAGGAATACTGCTGCCAGAAAGAAAGAATATACGCAACTTCAGTATTACATAATATGCCTAATATTGCATACAACATATAGTCTATAATGTCTGTAAGAACCACACATTTTTTTAACTATATCACTCTCATCATCGCCTGTTCGCTTTTCTAAAAGATTATTCCTACGCATGTCAGGCTCATAACTTGCGCATTATGTGCAATGTTACTACTTCCTTATATTGGCCGATTTTCAACCAATTTCTTCTCCACATTTCATCTTTACTGCCTCCCATCAACTGCCTTCGCACTCACCTTCACGGTGAAATTCTTCCCAGAATTGAACTGGAAGAGTTTCTTGAACCTTTCAGTCTGCAAAAGCACATTTTTCGTAAACTTCTGGTAATAAATATCCACACCGCTTATTCTGTCGGTTTTCTTTGAACAATCTTTATTTATGATGCACTTTACGCCTGCTGTTTGCTTCATTGAGCGGACTGCTAATATTATGTTCCTACATGCTATTGTATTTCATTTCAACAATGATGCTCAATAATCGGATCCAGCAGTTGCTTCATAACACCTGTCAGGCGAACAAAAAAATTCGCAGTTTCGCCCGATAGGTGAAGCACCGATTGCTATAGCAAATTAGTAGATAGCTGTACGAAGTCACAATATATAGTTTTATTGCCCGTTTAATCTTGTAAACATTAGCTTACTAACTAAATTAACAACGATAGAATATGTAAGCGCGACTCAACAAGGATGTAGAAAGAAATAGACACATATAGGCAGGGCTGTCTTCGTGTGTCTGCTTCTTCCTACGTCCTTGTTCAGTCGCGCTTACACATTCCATTATGAATACAAGCCTACTACAAGCCCTAATACAAGCCCTATACAAGGAATGGGCAAGAATACAAGCCTAGTGAATAATACATAATAATAATACAAGCCATTATGAATGCAAGCCTAATACAAGCCCTCGCCTCACCCTCGTGCCTCGCGCACCACAGCAGAGGGCATGCATCCGGGCCACGTTCCTCGTTCGCGCACGCGAAACTGAACCGCGTTTACCAGCTCACCCTTTCACGAATTCACTTATGCGGAACCTCACGGCGACGGCGACGGCGACGCCAGATATGCACCTGGAGTGTCCATATAATTGCTATCGCCAAATAAATAACTAAATATCAGAGAGCTACCTGCAAATAAAATGCAGGAAAAAGGTCAACACAGTCAAACAGTATAGCTTCCTCAGCATGGCTGCACAATAAAACGCGTGAAAGACAAAAAAATGTTATGAAGAGTTCGGCCCTAAACATTTATGGCCGCGATAACCTGCTATGTCGTGCGCAGTCCGTGATGCTGTACGTTCTACGTGAGCCATCACGCGTAATTGTACCGCAACACGTAACACTGACACTTCTGATGTTTTTTTTTTTTTATGCTAGGCTTGACCACTCTTTGAGAACTTTCTTTTTCACTGAAGGATTATATATTTGCAAATCATTAAATGATAAAAACATATGGACTCAACAAGTCTAATTGTTGACGCAGAACAAATTGGCGACGAAAATTGAGCTGTCTTCACAGAGATGTAAGAATTCACTAGATCAAGAAGCCGGAGCAACAACGTTCAAGCAAAGCCATGAACTATTGCTAGGTTTTGATTTTCTTGAGTTACGTTCCTGATTTAAGCACCGGGACCGGCTGTTATCGCGTGTCGGCGCTCTCTTCATTTTCTTTTTATCATTACACCTTCCGTTTAGACCATTCCTCATATACCTGCTGTGCGAGTGTGTTTGTTGTTCGGCAGAATGTGTGATGCACATTCGATCATGTTATTTGTGGTTTAGCTGAGCCATATGCTGTTGCGCTAAATTGCACAATGTGAGTGACACTCACACTCGAAACATATATTGATATTTTAAGCTATCATTCCTATTTTCAGTTTTAACCAAATACATGAACGGCAACACTTTGAAGATGCATAAGGCTAGTTGTTGATGAACGATACATAATTTAATGAAAAATGAATTTTAATGACATTCTTTCAAGAATTCGCGAACCGGTCCGAAGCCGCAGTGACACAATGCAGGAGAATCCATGCAGTGAACATAATTTTCTAGCTAGCTGAGCACGTTGTACTGGGTGAGTATGCAGACACTGACCCCAGACGAAAAAGAAACGATACGAGATGAAAGGCAAAGATTTTCAGGAGAACAACTGCGCAGTTGGCTGCTGTGGACTGTGACAAAAAGGGAAGGAGAGAACTGATGAGGAGAAAGGAAGACTAGACGAAGACGGAATCTGCCGAAAAAAATGCACAGTAAACTTGCGACTACAGTGTTTTCTCATTTCGTCCCGGTGATTTTAGAGAAAACCCAATTGCATTTCTTTAAAGCAACTCGAGCTAAACGTCAACTGTGAAGAGGGTTTCCAGAATTTCTTTTGCTAATGGAGACGACGGTCAATCATGTCGAGTGTGGCGCAGCCAGTTTTTCCTTGTACACTGAAACCAGCAAAATCAAACGGAAGGTAAGCAATCGCCTCTTTCCGCATCGTTTGTGTGTTTGTCCATGTTTCCGTGCAGGGGGAAATGCGTTATTCATCAGATTTCCTTCTGTCACCCTCGGCATCAAGCACCGTGCGCAGGTTGCTCGCCTCCATATGGAAGGCGTGTCCTCCGAGCAGCGCTGAAGTTTTGAACTTTAATTGAATATGGGGTTATCCGTGTAAAAACCACAATGGGATTATGGGGCACGCCGTAGTGGTGGACTCCGGAATAATTTGGTGCCGTGGTTTTATTTAACGTGTTCGTAAAGCTAAATACTCAAGCGTTACTTTCTTTCATTTTGGCCCCGTCGGAATCCGGCTGCCGCGGTAGGGATCAAACCCGCGCCCACGAGCAGCGCCACCACCACTAAGATTGACGTGCGACCACTTCCGTATTGCAGTGTATACCCTGCGGGGTGCTTTAATTATAGCGGCTGTGCTTCTGCACGTCCTGCGTAAGTTGTCCGATAAACATATCTGCATGGTGTTGATTATTTTTTTCAAAAATTCCAGAGATGTACCAAACCGAGCCTTGAAATTAAATTGATCCCGTTTCTCCGGAACCGCTGTCGTGTCAATAGTAGCAGCATTTCTTTGCATTCTCACATCACGTTTTCCCTGTACCACCTCCCCCCCCCCCCTCTTGCATGAGAACTTCGAGCGAAGAGTGGCAAGGCTGCTATTTACTCGTTTCACGACTGCGTTGGTTGTACCCATTCCCTGCTTTTTCTCCCCCTCCTCTCCACCATGCTATCTATCTTCCCTGAGGACTTGCACGTTAGTAGAAAGGTAAGTGCTGCAATTTCAGCAATGCTATTTGCGGGGAGTCAGGAATAAGACAGCTGTCAAGAGGCTGCTGTGGCGACGCCTAGAGAGCTACAGAGCCAGAGGGCATTGTGCGCATTCAACGTGGTGCAAAGGACCAAACGAGTTTATCGCGCCAACTTTCCTCTCTTCTCACGCCCCTGTCTTGTATACACCCGCTCTGAACCACCCCGACGCGGTGTGCCAGACTGCAACAAACACAGCAGCAGCAGCAGCGGTAGCCATGGGAAAGTGAAAGAAAGAGGCAAAGAAAGCTTCGCTTTAAAAACATGCTTGATGGAGTTTTCAGCCAGTAATACTGCACGAAGTTGCCAATCGTACTTTGAGCAATGATACTGTTTCACTCATACTGTCACTGTTTCGGGCACTTACAAAGACCTCCGACTTTCTTTGCACTTGTTTAGCTGCTATGCAAAGGCCATCTGTTGGGCTAGTTGGTCTACGATAGTTACCTACAGAAACAGCACAAAAAGATACACACAGACCCAAGGAAGAAGATCCAACAGCACTCGCCCTCGTCTGTCGTGTCTTCTTCGTATGTTTCCTTTCTTGCGCTATATCTGGAAGCAACTGAGCTACTATAGGTATGCATTGTGTTGCGTCTGAATGTCGCAATTTCTTAATTATTGCGTCCTGTCAATCTCTGCTAGACGTCGTGCGCAAGGCCTTTACCACTGGCTTACGCATCTTGGGGTGCTAGCCTACACAAGGCGGCCACCCCTATTCGTCGCTCCTACGTAAGGTGCTGTTAGTGCATACTAGCTCTGCGTCCAACGTCATATCGTACTCTGTCCCATGCTTTGTACTGCTAGCTTCAAATCGTCATTGCGGCTCTATGACACGCTGTCGAGCAGGGTCTTGTTATTATGCTTAGCAGCAGAACAAGGAAACTCGCAAAGGACGCATCTGTAATGTCATATCCTAAACATGATGAAACGGTGCGTGAAGCCCTGAAAGCCCTTCCTGGGAAAAGTGTTTTCATCGTTTGTTAGTTTTTTCTGTGCCTTCGCAGCTGCGTCGCGACATTTGCTTGGAAAAAGAAAATATATATTCGATGCAGGAGCCTCTACAATTTCATTCCAGCTTAGCGAAAATACATCCTGACGTGCTGTATAGAGGCTAAGTTGCCTGGCTGATTGGTCGATGAAATGTCACGCGAGTTGCTTCGCAGGTCAGCAGTTCCGTTACACGACATTTTGACTTTGAGTGATGCTGCACGACACGCAGAGACCTGCCGCCTTAATGTGGAGCGCAGTGAGCGCGCTGGAGTGCGCTTATAAATGGCGACATGCAAGACCGGTTGAGAAGAAAGCTCATTCTCAGAATACCGGCAATATTCCCCATCGCTATGCGCCATGGTTTGCTGTTGTTCAGGATTACTGCTGGCGAAAATTTCAGCGTTTTCGGGAAGCTGAAAACATTCATTTTTAAGGAAGCGTTTCTTTTAAAGGAAGCGTTCAACAGAAATATTGAAAGGTCAACATTGAGGCCACTTATGCGTAAGGAAGAATTCGCAACCTGCTTGCAAGAGCAGAATGCCACAAAGGGGGCTATTTTGGCCTCTTCGAAGAGCGAACGCTGCAACAGAGAAAAAAAAAACAATTTGTTCACTCCCTTGCGTGGTCGCTCAACCATCTGAGCTGACCAGGAGGCGTACAACCGTGAGGAAGAAAATCAGGAGGATGGCAATCTTTTCTTACGAGCTAAGCGCCTTGCGAATTCCTGCACAACTGATTTGAATGACTAATTTTTTCATCTTTCAACACGTAGGTTTGTTGGCTGCTATCAGCCCACTTCGTGTTTAACTCAGAAAAACAGGTAGTCGCAACCGCAGCAGAGGCCCCCTCTTCCGACGCCAAACCAGGTAGGGTGAATCAGGAATTGCTAGATGCCTTCTTTCTTTCACGCAGTTGCAGGAATTTTTTACCTATAGAAAAATAACTACACTATAGCATAGATTGGAAAATCCTATGACATGAAATCAAGTTGGTGTGTGAAGTCTATAGTTCTTGCGAGCTGTCTGCGGTTTGCGAAACTTTTATGCCTTGAAAACCCACCTATGGTAGCAAGAACGGCGGTTCTAATATTAGAAAATGAGAATTTACTAACACAGCTCAACTTAATACCCTTCGTTATGCTTTATTTCAATCAGAAAAATAATATTATGGGCTATATCTGAAAAGCAAGCAACGAAAACGTTTTTTCAAAAGCCGCACTTTCTGTGCTCTTGTTTGTACGTAGCAGCGCGGCATATTATTTAACTTTTCCAGTTGTCTGTGCCAAGTTCCAGTCCGCGGACCGGCCGTTATAACGTACCAGTCTCCTCCTTATTCTGATCTGGAATCGGTTTCATCAACGCAGTAGATTTTCTTCTCAAAGAGCTCCTCGGCACTGCTATAGAATTCGACACAATTGTCCTATGACAGCAGCTTCACTTATCTGTGTTCGAGCTTTAAGGTATCCTGTAGTTGCATTTTGCCATCGCGTTATTGAAGCGTTCTGTCAACTAAAATATTCTACCGCACTTGTATCGATAGTTTGGGCAGCTTATCGTAATAGCGAGAACAGTTCTGATGAAGTGATTCACTATGTCCCACATTAAGACTGCAGTAGACAATATGTGGTTTGCCACGCACAAGTATATAATGCGTTAAGTACGCCGGCAAGATAGTCGGAGGACAGTTGCCACGCGATACTGGGTGCTGCTAATTTCCCGTAACGAGCTCCCCTCGTCACAGAAGAAGTGCCACAAAGGGAAGAAAGAGTTGCCGTTCCGGGAGGGGGGGGGAGGCGAGACGACACAGAAGCACTCAGGGACATTACCCGGAAGAAAGCCGCCACGAATTGGTGCCTGCCCTATTCTGCGAAGCAGCGGAGAAGACCAGTTGGGAGCAAAAGATCTCCTCTCCCATTTCTACGCCCAGACCATATCTCCGCTTTTGCTCCCGTTGGAACTTGGTCGGTGTCGCCGGTCCGCTATTTCGCCTGCAACAGTGTTCGTGCTTTTTGAATAACTGTCGTCCACGTGGATTGTGACTTGTGTGTGATTGGCTACCACCAGGAGGGAGGGTTTGAAAAGAGATGCTATAATGACGGTGCGGAGAAAAAAAGAGCTGTTCTGGGCCATGGAAGCCAGGCTCATCCAGACACTCGTTGCTAAACATTAGAAGAGTTAATTGCTGGGCTAGTTGGTGATCTTCCATACTGAAAAGATTTTGCGCCAAAAAACAACACACACAAGAAAGACGACGACACCACAACGTGGTATCGTCGTCTTTCTTGTGTGTGTTGTTTTTTGGCGCAAAATTTTACCAATTGCTAAACACTCTACTTTTTTTCTGTTTTGCCTATTCAACAATCTAAGTAACCTTTGTACAAGTGCCAGTAAACGTGTTGGTTTTTGCTTTCACCAACTTCGGAGCTTCTGAATTCTTCAGTCCCAATCCTCCGCCACGCTACCTCATGAAGCCAGGTTAGAGACATAAGCTAGCGCCGCAACAACTACTGATCTGCGGTATCATCTGAAGCTTCAAACGGCAACGGTCGGCCAGCGAGAAAGCACCTGTCTCTAGACATCAATCAGGTTTGGGTGAGTGCCTGGCTTTTCCTTTGGTGTGAACCACGTTTCAAAAGAGCTTTATACTTTAGAACTGGTAGATAACTTTGGTGAAAGCCCAGAGGTTGGGGACTTTCGGATTGCTTTGGAAATAGCAGGGCACTCGAAAGGATCATGGACTTGCAGAGGCTGTAGAAGGCGGACCTATTGTTGTTGTGAGAGGAATTGGGGACTGATACAACGGATTTGGCACGAAAGTCCATGATCAGACAGGCAATCATCAATTTGGGGGCTGGTTATGAAGAGCTCAGTGAAGCATGGAGCCTCATCCAACAAAAAAAAGAAGAGCAGCTCAGACAGCACCAAGAACGCGAAATTGAGAAATAAAGACAGCAGAAAGATCGAGAAAGGGCAAAGAAAATCATGAGCATGAGGCAGAAAGGCTGGAGTGCGAGATTGAGCTCCGCAAGTTGGAACTTGAGCTGAGTAATAGGTCGGGCAAATGTCCTCAACAAGGAGGCAGAGTTAAAATGTCTAGGTACATGCAGCCATATGCGGTATCAGGAGATATCGGTCTGTATCTTGCAAATTTTGATTGGACAGAGAAACTGCCGTTTGAGCGAGACACATTGTTTGAGAGGTTACTGAGGGCCGTGTCCTCCAACGCAGCAGAGGTTGTTGCGCGGCTCAGCAAAGACGACGCGGAGAACTACGAGGTCAAGACTTGCCTTCTGAGAAAGTACAGACATAGCGCAGAAGCGTTTATACAAAGATTTCGGGGTGCAAAGAAGTCCAGGGACGAGAGCGATCTCTAGTTTCTGTAAAATTTAAGAGCGAACCTGTCCGAATGGTTGAAACGCACTGAGACCTACAGTGACCGGGACGCTGTAGTGGAGAGGATTTGGTTAGGGCAGTTGTGCAACTATCTCGCAGATGAGGAAATTAATTGGTTACAGGATCGGAGAGACGTACCTTCTGAGACGAAAGCTGCCGAATTCGTCGGGGAGAACGCATCGCGCCGACAGCTTAGCTACAGCCTAGGAGTTGATGGGACCTACAATTCCAAAACAAGTGGGAATAATCCTTATGTGAAGCACCATTCGAGCCCTCAAGAGGACAGAGTGGAAGAAAGGATCTCTTCAGGTAAGAAATGAAAGAATGGACAGTCAACCGAGTGAAAAAGTGACCAACGGACAAAAGGCAAAGAACGTTTTTGAGACAAAGCAGCCACTCATTTGCTACAAATGCAATAACCCGTGTCACATAACGGTAAACTGCCCACAGGAGAAGGTTGCGTTTTCCTATGTGAATGACTGCGAAAAAAGACGAAATTGTTGGAGCCTTACATGCATGATCGGGAGTAAACGGGAAACTGTGCAGAGCACTGCTCGACTCGGTGGCAACATGGATGTTGTCCATCCACCGTTATGTCACGATCCGACCACTCAGGTCATTCTGCATAGATCCGCCAGGTGGTGGAAGAACTCAACCTGTGCTTGCCATTCGGGACCGTTGTCTTCGAGGATCGTTTAGGTAAAGCAACAACCCCGAAACTGCCGTTTCAGGAAACCTCCCTATATGCTATCCCTACATGTGCTCAAACAGATCAGATATGACATTGCGAGAGAGGGTCACTATTTTCGGTGACCGGCTTGTGCACGAATTAACCCGTTCAAAGGCGCAATAATTGGCAACTCAACTCATTTCCGAGAGTTACACTATGGCGGAAACACCTGATAAAACTGCGGCAGAAACAGATGAACACAGTGAACTCGATAACGAGTCGCCCAAAACTGGTCAGCCGGATAATCAGTCTCGCGAACCCAGTACGAGGATTTTCTAGAGTATGCGTAATTGACGCCAGTAACAAGTAGTTTCACTACACTCTTGAGTGGAAATACAGAAGAGCTGGCTATTCAGCAGGTGCAGGGCTCCACCATTCGGGAGATGAGAGAGCGCCAAAGAACGCGTACTCCAGCGAAGAATATTTTTTCCAGCTGGCTGTGTGTTGTATTGCTATTACAAGAGTAAGCTTGGGCTGGAGCGAGTCATTCCCATAATTATCGCACATACTTGTTTCAGCTTTCCCATGAAAGTTCATGGTCGTGTCACCGCAGAACCAGGAAAATAATGTAGAGGGGCGGTTACAAGAGTATTATCGGTCTGGACGTTTTAAGGACGTGGGGAAATATGTGCGCTCATACGACACATGTCAGCGGGTCGGAAAGGCGCAGTATATGTGGAAAGCACCGATGGCGTTAGTACCGATTACTACAGAGCTGTTTCAGCGGTTAGTGATACATGTAGTTGAGCCATTTCCTGTGAGAGAAACTAGGTACCGGTACATTCTATGATATGCCCAGCCACGAAGTTTCCAAAGGCGCTTGCGCTGCCTGAGGTGATGACGGAGTGTGTTGGGGATTCACTGTTCATAATCTTTCTTAAGTTGGATTCCTTTCTGAGATCCAAAGTAATCATGACAGCGTGTTCATAAGTGTCCTCACCACGTATTTTCTAGAGCGATGCGGCAAAAAATAGTGCACAGCTCAACTCATAATCCACAGAGTCACAGCGTGGGAAGGGGGCATTCCGTTCTCAGGTGTGTCTATAGAGACCTGTGTTATGAAAATAAGCGCGACTGGGACGGGTGCCTACCGGCAGCACTTTTCGCTTTGCAGTCGGTACCACATGAATCCCCTGGTTTCAGCTCCGCCGTGAGCGCTCAGTTTTGCGAAAGGTGCGGGAAACGTGGGAAGGTTGCGGAGAAGACCTTAACGTGGCAGAGTTTCTTTTTAATCTGCTGGAGCATCTGCGTAACGCTAAAGAAAGTATGGAGGCCGGCATGAAGTCAGCTCAGGCTCGATCCGCAGTCTACTATGATAGGACCACCAGTCAGCGGATGTTCCATATCGGTGACAAGGTAATGTTACAAAGAGCCTCAAGCCAAAGTAGACTCTGTGTACAGCGGGAAGGGCCAGCTGAAGTGGTTGCAAAACTCTCTGACACCAACTACGTGGTAAAACCCTCAGGGAAACGTAAAGAGGTTGTAATTTATCATTGTAGCCTAATGAAACCTAACGGTCAAAGGCAGATAATGGTGAATATGATCCTAAACCTCCCTGAAGAGATGGAGGACAATCTGGTTTGTCGAAGTGAAGAGGGAAGTAGTGCTCAAGAACTCGCGAAGCAGAGAGAGGAACTAATGGAATCCCTGTTGTCTGATCTTGGCGAAATTATAGGAGAGCTTGATGAAAGCTTCGTCGACAAAGGGGGTAGAACTAATTTGACTGAGCGTGATATTGAGCAGACGTTCACGGAGGAAGTGAAATCAAAGTGTTATCGATTTTCTCCTAGGTAGAAAGATATCCTTGAAAGGGAAGTGAAGCGCATGCTCGAATTGGGAGTGATTAAGCCATCCGAGAGCGAATACGCTTCAGCTATGATCTTGGCGGAAGCGTCGGGTAAAGCATCAAGCCTATCAAATTCCAAATAATGAGAAGACGGTGGAACAGGTGAGTCGAGCAGCCTATGCGACCATGCAGACCCTACTCGAGGGTACTGGCAACTACCGCTCACTGAGCGGGCCAGCAGATCCACTTCATTAGTCACACCACCAGGCAGCTATCAACCGAAAATAATGAGCTTAGAACTGAAAAATGCTCCTTTTTGTTTTTCGCGCCTCATAGATAGGATTCTAAAGGGTTGTGAAGCATTTGCAGTGCCCTACTTAGACGACATTGCAATCTTTTCTCATTCGTGGGCAAACCATTTGGTGCATGTTAGAGCGGTGCTCAGCCGTTTGCATCAAGTTGGGCTCATCGGAAAGGCCAAGAAGTGTGGTCTTACAAGGGCGACCATGGACGACCGAGGTGCCTATGGACTGCCACGGAGGTTACTGTTTCCGGAAATCTAGTGAGGTTAAAATATAAGCTGTAGCAGACTATCCTCAACCGAAAACTAAGACGGACATTCGGGGATTTTTGGGGCTCATAGCCATTACATGCGGTATTATTCAACTTCGGCAAGCACCCTGACTGATGATCTCCGCATGATAGAACCGACAAACGTAGTCTGGGATGAAAAGAAGGAAGCTGCCTTCTTAAGCCTGAAGGCTTTATTGATTAGCCTTACGGTATTGCGAGCTACCAATTTCCACCGAGAATTCACGGTTCAGTGTGATGCGAGTGATTGAGGACTGGGTGTCGTTCTCTGTCAGAAGGATGACGAGGGTAACGAACACTCCGCGCTCCATCGGAGCCGAAAACTGAGCTCTCGTGAGATGGCGTACTGCATGCTGGAAAAAGAATGTGCTTCTATTGCGTGGGTCATTGGAGAAATAGCAATGCTATATTGGGCGCGCCAGATTCACCGTAGAGAGGGACCAATGTCCCTTAGCCTGGCAGCAGACCGCGACAGCAAAAATCAGTCGCTTCCTGATGTTGAGCTTGACTGAATAGCAATCTTCCTTTGAAATGAAGCACAAGAAGGGCAAATAAATGGAAATGATGATGCACTTAGTCGCTCGTTCTATGTCGTCCGGGCCCCGGGGTTGCTCTTCCTCACTACTGAATATTGCTATTTGAGTTTTATTGTTTGTGAGATTGTGTGTGTAGATGCGCAATGTAGCACGTCTGCTTTATCAGCATCAGCGAGACCAGAGAGCTTTGAGCGTGTGCATTTCACAAACAGTTACTAAAGAAATATTGATCACCATCCCTCTTTTGACCTGGTTTGTTCAGAGGGGGCTGAGTGCTTGTTTGCGCAAGTGAATGAGTTTCAGTGACAGCTCGAAGATTCTGGTTTGGATATACCCGACAATGCGGTAAACAAGGGTGATTTTCTGGCATTCATCTGCAGAAAATGAAGTCGTCTTGCCGTGCAACAGCGGCGACTGCTACCCTCCTTCATCATTTCGGCAGGGGAGGAAGCTGTTATGACTCCAGTAGATCATATGCCGTTTGTCACGTGCAAGAGTAATGCGATAACTACACTGGGAAGATCGTCAGAAGACAGTTCCAACGCGATGCTGGGCGCTGCTAATTTTCCCGTAACGAGCTCCCTAAGTCACAGATGAAGCGCCACAAAGGAAAAAAAAAGAGATGATGTAACATCTATTATCTTATATATTCAACAAGGCTCCATTGCAAAGGTTATGCAATACGCCGAGGAATGACCGATAACAGCGTACATGGCAACATAAGTATTGTGTGGTCATTTTTTTTTTCTAGCACAAGCAGAGCCCCAAAACAAAACTAAATTACAGGGTCTCTAAAGATCTTACATGGGCTCTTAAGAAAACGAAAACCTCCTCTTCCTCCTCTTATCATTCGCCTCTTTCTCTTTGCCTCCTTTTCTCTTCTTTCTTTTAGTCATTACTACTGACTACCAAGCATATTTAGTCATTTGTAAACAATTGTGGCCATTACAAGCCGTCGTTAGACATGTTGGTCATACCGTAGTTATTAGTAGTCATTACACGTCATTTCAGTCTTTATTAGTCATTACTGGTCATTACTAAGCATTTTGGTTATTTCTAATGAATTGTAGTCGTTACAAGTTGTCGTTACACATATTGGTGATTTCATTATCATTACTAGTCATTACAAGTCATTTCAGTTATTATCAGTCATTACTGCTCACTAGCAAGCATATTTAGTCATTTTAAATCAATTGTAGTGATTATAAGCCGTCGTTAGACATATTGGTCATTTCGTAGTCATTAATAGTCATTCTAGTCATTAATAGACATTATTAAACATTTCTGGTTATTTATAGTAAATTGTGGTCATTACAAGACGTCGTTAGACATATTTGCCATTTCGGAGTCATTAGTAGTCATTACAAGTCATTAGTAGTCATTATTGGTCATTACTTGTAGTTAATAACCTCTTCCAACCTCTATTATAACGTTATCATTCACTAACTGTCTCTATCAATCATTTTTCATTGTGTATTCTGTGTATAGTCTGTCTCGTTTATAGACTGTCTTCATAAGGCATGACGACGCTTCGGCGGACACTCCAATGGCCAAGTCTGCTGACACAAACTTCACCATGAGTCTAGAAAGGCTTTCGCCTTAATATCAAAAAGAAATTCTGTGAGGTTTACAAAAATTCACGTGGGTGTGCCTCGCTGCACCAGTAATCTCAGAGGTAAACGTCGTCACCTAGTACATTGTGTATATTACAAACGTGCAAAGCTGGACCGCGGTCTCACAGCGGTTCGGAAAGCGAGCCGTTACAAGATCGCGCTATCTCGCACTTGGTAAGGACTTAGTAAGAACCGAAGATACGCGCCAAAAACTGCGGTTGCGCCGAATAAAAAGCACGGACGCTCGTTCCCAGTGTACCTATTTGACGAGGCTTGTGTAAAGTTGATCCACGCTTTCTTACGCAGAAACGTCATCACGGTCACATCGGTCTCTTTCATTTAATATGTTTAAATAATTCGCCGGCCTTCCTTTTCCTTAAAAAAAGGTCATTACAAACACTGTATTGCTTTAAATGATATTATCAGTCATTTCTCAACATCATCCACAACTCGTTCATTCACATCTCATTGACTGTAGTTGAATTTATAAATTTAGGTAACCAAGAGTATTTGTGTACAATGAACGAGAAATATTCACAGTGGCTATCATGAACAACACCCTTCGTGGTAAGATGAACGTCGTTGGCGTAGTGCCCTGTGGTAATTTTTAATTATTGGAGGCGTTCAGTTAAGACAGCAAAATAGCGCGCTATAAATATGAAGTGACATACAGGTCACTGCATGTTGGCCAGTATTTCACATCGCTTGCCGAGAAAAATACTCTAAATATTTTCTGAAAGCAATAAAGGCATAAACATATTCATTGGCTTTCCAATCTGCTTCATCGATCAATATTTTGAATAATCTCGATTCTTCGGGCTTATTTGCGGTTTAGCCATAGGCGCCATAAGGGCAATGTGAAACGGCAGCCTATATTTCGTGCGCCGAACGATGGATTATTAAAATATTCGGAGTCAATCTGCGCAAGTCGTGTTGTAAACATCATCGCCGTGAACACAATATCGGTGGTTCGCGCTCTCGCCGAGCTTTTAATTACGACCACCATTTGGCCGATAAGGCTGACTAATTAAAAACTTCACGTTCTTGGTTTGCTTTCTGCGGCGGCAAAAGCCCCACTTTGTGTGTTGCGGCTGTACAGAAAGTAGTGTAGCCCGAGTGCTAATTTCAGTGAAGCTTGCGACTGCCATTGTATATATGTGAATCCAAGTTTCAGGAAAGCCAACAGGTCGTTTGCCGAGATGCCGTGCTGTTACCCCGGTGGCCGGAGACAATGCGAAATGGATGTAGAACGTCCCACGCACGGCATCCAAGCATTAATTGACGCAGATGTGCTTACCCACAGAGCACGAAATCGAGTACTAATATGTAAAACGAAACTGATGGGCTACGCGCCGAGCAGACTGTACGGCCTCATTCATTCAGGGAGGCTTTCCTTACTGACTGCGCCATGAAATGAGCGCCAGTTCAAATCATCTTTAGATAGTCCGCGCATGCCCAAACCTATATAAAACATATCGGAATGCATTGTATGGCACAAGAAGGTTTTCCTTTTTTCCGGCCTAGTTGCAATTATGCAAACACAAACACCCGCGCTCCGAAGTCGCCGACCCTGAAACACATTACTTAGGCTTAGTATTTTCGTGCAGGTTGCCACAGCTCGACGGTTTGGCGCAAGTTCATGCAATTGGCGCAGCACTTCTATCCCTGAGTAGCGCACAAGGCCTGCACCTGCCTTCAGCTTACACTAATTATGACACAGAAAGCCTATAAAAATCACAATAAAATGTTCTTGCTGCAGGGGCTGCATATGACATTCTGTTGATGCATAACACGTTTTTCCGTTTTAGATCCGAATCTCCGACAGCCGCAGTCCTATTGTGGTATATTGACAAAACCCCAGCGTGCTTAAATTTTGACCAAAATTACTTCACATCTCTTTAACTCCCCTGATTCCAAACCTCACCTCAGTTGTCGCAGGGCATACTTATGACAACACCCAAGCAATGATAACATATATGTATGGTATTTAGTGACCTTGAATGGCGTGTTTCGCTTGAATATATATATATATATATATATATATATATATATATATATATATATATATATATATATATATATATGATCAAGTAGTCAGATTGCAAGGGTCTTTCCTGGGTATAGGGTATCAACAGTAAAGATTAAACTTCGTAATTCCTGCGAAATCGCACCATTCGATAGCGGTAAGATAACAACTCTTTGTTACTAACTACCACACGATAGAATGTAGCCCAAGTTACAGTGCTACTGCTGCGCATGGCTTTTGATAGTGTTTGCAACCGTTTTGCAAAATGTTTTGCAAGTTTGCAAACGTTTCGTTTATTTTCATGCGTGTTTTATTCGTGTGCTGTTCATTATCTTTCTTCGTGAGTTTTTGAAAAAAGGTCAGTTGAGGGTTAACGCATGACCCGCATAATTTCCTTTTTCTTCGTGCAACTGTGAGGCCTGCATAAACTTCAATATGAACGCCTACTAATTGCCTCAGTTTTCCATCTTAATGCAGAATAAATTTGACAAAATTTGTAGAAGACTGCATATTTTGCGGCAAAGTAAAGAAGCGCTCACTGACCCATTAGTGGAAGGTACGGCCGATATGCCATCTTGCTCTTAATTCTCTATATCTTGCTGTTAGCCTGTCCTTAGAGAGAGAGAGAGCAAATGATAAAGGAAAGGTTGGGAGGTTAACCAGGACTGAGCCCGGTTGGCTACCGTACACTGGGGAAAGGGAAAAGGGGATGGAAAGATTAAAAGAAGAAGAGAAAGTCCACTGGGGATATCGTTCGGTCACTCAGTCCGGATCACAGACGCTGACTCAGTCCAGTAGCCTTCAAATATCGCAAAAACGTTTAGGGATTCTTTGATGACCTCATGGTATCATCTTAGCCTAGAAGCATGCGTCGCCAAACATTTTTTCATATATTTTTGCTTCCTCTGTAAACTTTATGACAGCAGATTTCTGAGTATTCATTTACCACAGCTACGAACCTACCTGTGCATTTCATCGCACATATATAAATGGGCAATACTGTGACAACACTTCTGAGGCTTCGATTTTACGAGGGTCGGGGCTCTGATAAATGCACCGAGACACTGTTTCTGAGGTCTGTTAAGTTACACATTGAGAAACTCTCTTATGGACAACAGAATTATGGACAACAGAAGCACAACAGAATTCCTTCTGTTGTCCTCGTCTTGGGTGCGCTGTTACAACCAGTGGCGTAGCTAGGTCGCCTGGCACCCGGGGCCCTTAGCTCCTCTGTCACCCTCCCCCCCCTCCCCCCAGGTGTAGTCGAGGAAGGCGAGGATATCGACAATTTTCGGGTGTCTTCAGACGTATATGACCCCTCCCCCCCCCCTCTGGCCCCGCGCACCCGGGGCCCACGGCCCCCCGGCCCCCCCTGTTGCTACGCCACTGGTTACAACCCCTACCATGAATCCCAGCCAACTGGCCCAACTTGCAGTTCTGGAGCGTTGCTGCGCCTATGCATTGCTTCAATATTGCGATGGTGTCACAGGCGAAGCTCATCCACATTGGCTGCCGCCAGTATAAAACGAAAATATGGGCCGGACGCAAAGGCCGCGTGATCATGAACCGTGGACCGATCCTTAAAACTGGACAATTTACAACGACGTATCGAAGCAATATTTGTCGCGCTGGAAAAATTCGAGAAAAGGGCACGTGACGCACGTGCCAGGCATTTCAATGAATGACTTTGGCAAGAGAATATCACATGCGCGATGGTGACCCAACGGTTATAGCGCTGGGCTGCCCTGCTGCAGTACAGGAGGTTCAATTGCAGCGTCCGCTGAGCATTTCTTTATAGTACTCTAGGCAGAGTTCGCCCACCTTAGGGCTGTGATGACCACACTGCCCGCGAAACAGCAAGTTTGTAGCAAATGTGGAGCATAAAAACGATACTTCGATAAACGAGATTCTGCAAGATCCCTCGCGACGCACGCATGCGCAACTCTCGGGAGGCGACTATGTGAGTATGCTACCTGAGTCTGCTATCCGATATTTTGAGAGCTAGCGCAGCTAAGTTCTCGTCTAGATTGTGCTTTCCGTATGACTGTTATTGTTCGTTCACTGTGTTGCGTGGTCTTTTGGTATAAATCTCGGCCACCGCCATAAAGTGGAGCAAGCAGGCCGGATTATAAGGCGCCTTGACAAACTGCGTAGCCGGCCTCAGAATGAACAGTGTGGAAAAAAAGAAACAAAGAGAGCGAACAAAATTGGCGATACCGTTAGTATACCCCAGACTGGCCAAGCAGGAAGGCACCGCATGCCTCGACCTGTCCGCGGCTCCGCTGTACGGGTTCTTTGTTTACCGGTGAGGCTTAAATCGGCACGTCGAGAATAGCACCAGTGGGGCGTGAGCCCACCGCGTTGCGCAACGAGGCACCTGCTCTCTTCCCATTTCCCTCTCCTCGTGACGCAACCGCGAACAGCGCCGGCGGCTCTGGTTAACACCGGCACGCTTGGATGGAGAAACCTTCTCGACGCCGGAAGCACGTTGCCTGCGCAGTTTATTTGCCTCCGTAGTACGTGCGCTCGTAATCGAACTTCCAGGGAAACACGAAAACGTGTTAAACAAATACAAATGAGAGTGTGTTACCAGCGAAACAAAAATGCCACGCAGAGCTAAAAGGCAAATGAACCACGAAAGTAGGAAGCATAAAAACCTACCGCTGCGCGGAAAATAGAACGACTGGAGAGCATTGAAGCTGCTTACTCGTCATGTGGACAAACTTGTTCCCTGAAAAACTTTAATATACATAAACGGCGGCGATACCGGCCAACGTGTTACGTGGAATCGTTCGACTCAGTTCCCGCAACGCCTCTTACCAAAGTGGCATCATCGGACACTGAGACACGCGGACGTTCCACAGCGTGCTACAGTATTGGGTGCACTCTAATAGAACAAGCTGGCCATTGTGCATGTATCTACAATATTTGAGATCAACACACGTCCCGACAACGCTGGTGCATTTCACGCGATGACGTAAATATGATAATGCGTACGAGGCGATACCAGGCCTACTTGATTGAACCAAAATTGTTTTCACCTTCTGCTTCTATTCACCTAGGCCCTCGATTCTTCGAGATTCAGCGGCACACTCTGCACCCTCGTCATCGATTGCAAGAGGTGTATGGCACGGTGATGTGAGGGTGCACTGCACTCTGGGACCTCGCAGCGAGTGGGTGTAGCCCTGCGCCCCATAACAGGCGGTACAACCTGCACCTTTTGACTTGTGCCGTGCCAATTTTCTCGACCGAACAAAACCTATTCTCGGGTACAGAGAATCACTATACTTATATTACAGATAAATGGTGGTAGTACTACTTGAAAAATTTTTAAACACTTCTTTACTTGTTTTTTTTTTATGCTGTGTATGCCACCATCAGGGGTATTGGTTGTACTATACTGAGTTCGTTTAGCTTGATTTTGCCTTGATATGGTATGAGTGCTCTTATCTCTTCGTGGAGCATCGCATATGTTTTTTGTACTATCACTTGCTTGTTTTGTTTGCCTTGCATGGCTTCACATTATACAAGAGCTTCTATGTCTTCCTCTGTTGTATCACCTGCCAATTGGCCCTTGTCCCCGTCAAGCAAGCTTATACGGCTTTCTTGCGAAGGCCAACACGAAGATTTTTACACGTCGGACAAAATACATATAGTATGGTATTAGTCTGGCGTTAGTGCGTCTCAGCGCCCGTCGTTCACTCAACATGACAATACGTAGTACACGCATCATCACAAACATCATCCGCGCGGGATTCTAAAAACGTTCTAAATTCTGTTATAGTTACTATTATTCATCACAGTTCTCGCATGAAATTTGTGGCGCGTCAAATATTCGCCTCCTTTCGCCTGTAATGTCCACCACCCCATTGTTTTCAAGACAGTGAAGATGACGATGTTTTAAAATATGAACGATCTTTGCCCATGGTAATTGTTACCAGAAATAATCTGCCCATTTAGAAACATACTGAGTGGGGAGTTTATATATGCGCTGAGAACTATGCAGTCACACATGTTTATTGTGACTGTAAAATTCGTACTAGCTCCGATGACAACGCCAGCGAACACTCGCCAAACCTCGTTTCCTAACCTCCCCCCCCCCCCCCAAGAAAAAAGGCTAAATAAAGCTGGGATGTGCTTTCCGAACTAATCTATAATGACAAATCGTCGAAAAATCCACGTAGTCATACTGTTACGTGAACGAAGGATTAAAAACTTGAGACTATTTACAAAGTATATTTACAAAGGATAACTGCAGCGGTGGCCAGTTCAGCCGAGAGCTCGAGAGCCAGAGAGGGCGTTTATTTTTCATCTTGGATTATATATTTATTTTCGTTTTGTGTTGTTTATTTATTAACCAATTTATTTTATTTATTCAGTCACATTACCACCCAATTCGTGGCATCCCCCATAGTGGTTTAGTTCCATAATTGAGGGTTCTTCATCATCATCATCATCATCATCATCATCATCATCATCACCATCATCATCATCGTCGTCGTCGTCGTCGTCATCGTCGTCGTCGTCATCGTCGTCTTCGTCGGGGCGTCCGCGCATCTTCCACAAGAAACACGCAATATGCATGAAATATTTTTCGCGGCGGCAGTAACACCGTCTCGGTGCGTCTAAATATCGGTGATAACAGGAGAGTAATATATATTGAGGCGTGGTACGTGCACAACGTCAGAGGAACTCAGGGCAGACATACTGGTACCGACCGGGACGATTTCATTCGTAAGTGGAGTCAGGGCTCGCAGCACTCGATATGGACCTGTGTAGCGAGAAAGGAGTTTTTCTGACAGGCCAACGTGAGCAGTCCGGAACCACAGGAGTACCAGAGATACAGGCAAAAAGTGACATCTCTGTGTTGGCGATCCTACAAACACCATTGCTTCTCTTGGGAGGTCAGGATGCGAGAGCGGGCAATTTGGCGTGCTTGGGGTGCCCCGGTGATGGCTTCAAGTGCATACTCGCTAGTCTCTGCTGCGGCGCATGGAAGGGATGCGTCCTCGGCCCAAGAACAGAAAGAACTGGGGATAACAGGCAGTGTCGTGACGCGAAGAATTATATGCAAAAGTGACATAAGGTAGGAGGAGGTCCCAATCAGTATGGTCGGACGAGACATACTTTGCAAGCATGTTTGTTAGAGTGCGATTCAGACGCTTCGTGAGAGCATTAGTCTGGGGATGGTAAGACGTAGTCAGCTTGTGCTTCGTTGGCAGGACTGCAGGATGTCGGCTATGACTTTAGAAAGAAATGTCTGAACACGGTCAGTGAGCAGCTGGTGTTGAGCACCATGCTGCAGAATCACGCCGCGCAAAAGAAAGTCGGTGACATCTGTGGCACAGCATGGCGTAGCGCCTGGCGTAATCTATCGCCACAGTGACCCACTTGTTGCCAGATGTGACTAGAGGGAAAGAGCCAAGCAAGTTCAAGCCAACGCGAAAAGAGGGCGCCTAAGGAATGTCGAGCGGTTGAAGGCACGTGGCAGGGAGTGTCGATGGTGTTTTCGGCGCTGGCATTTGTCACACGCCGCAACGTATTTCCGGATGGAGCGGGCAAGGCCTGGTCAAAAGAAGCGTCGGCGAATCCTGTCGTAGGTGCGGGAGACGCCAAGATGACCTGCCGTTAGTAAATCGTGAAGTTTTGGAGACCAGCTGACGGGAGTTGCTTGGGAGTGACGAGGAGTAGGACAGGACCATCGGGTCGTACATTGTGGCGGTATAATACACCATCTCCGAGAACAAATAAATGAAGGGACGAATCAGAAAGCGAAGATTCCAAGCCATCAATGATGGCGTGCAAGGTGGCATCACGGCGTTGCTCCTCGGCAGCGTGTAGCAGCTGCGAGAGGGAGAAAAAGCAAGCGTCGGCATCGGGGTCAGAGTCGGCAGGTGGTTTGTCCACTGGATAGCATGATAGACAGTCTGCGTATAGATGTAGTCAGCCCGATTTGTACACTACTGTACAGGAATACTCGTGCAGCCGCAGAGCCCAGCGATCAAGCCTGCCGATAGGATCCTTGTGTGAGGAAAGCCAGCAGAGCGCGTGGCGGTCCGTTATTACAGAGAAGTACGTGCCATAAGAGTACGGGCGGAATTTGGAAACTGCCCGGACGAGCGCCAGGCATTGTAATCGAATAGTTGCACTCCGCTGCTGTGGGCAGGCGGTAGCGTAGGTTATAACACGATCTTCACCCTGTTGACGCTGGGCTAAGACGGCTCCGATACCGTGACCACTGGCATCGGTACGCACCTCTGTAGGAGGAGGACGGGTCAATGTGGGCCAGTATAGGTGGCGTGGTGAGGATGTTGGTGAGGTGGGCAAACGCGGCACTTTGAGCGGGGCCCCACATAAACGGCACGTCCTTCTTTAGAAATCAGTAAGACGTCGGGCAATCGCTGCGAAGTCTTGAACGAAGCATCGGAAGTAGGAACAGAGTCCTACAAAATTTCGGATGTCTTTGACAGGCTGAGGTACAGGAAAGGACGTGACAGAACGAATTTTCTCCGGGTCTCGTTGAATATCGGAATCGTCGACGAGGTGGCTCAGCACTGCAATCTGTCGACGACTGAAGTGACACTTCGATGATATAACTTGGAGGCCAGCCTAGCTGAAGACTTGAAGAACACCTGATAAGCGCTCAAGCTGTGTCTCAAATGTAGGCGAAAATACGAGAACGTCGTCTATGTAGCAAAGGCATGTTGACCATTTGAACCCTTGAAGCAAACAGTCGATGATACATTAGAACGCTGCTGGCGTTCCATACACCGAATGGCATAAATTTTAATTTGTAATGTGCATCAGGGGTGAGGAACGTGGTCTTCTATTGGTCTTTTTGATCCATAGAAATTTGTCAATATTGAGGAAAAGTAGTTGGCTCCACGGAGACAATCGAGGGCGTCGTCAGTGCGAGAGAAGTGGTAGACGTATTTCTTGGTAATGCGGTTTAGATGACGACAATCTACGCAGAAACGCCATGTGTCATCCTTCTTTTTAACAAGCACCACGGGCGACACCCAATGGCTCGACAAAGGTTCAACAAAGCCTTTGGCAAGCCTCTTGCTCACTTCATCTTCAATAACCTTACGCTATGAAGCAGAAACTCGATATGGCCGGCGATGAATAGGACTGGCATCACCAGTCCATCAACAGTTGCTTAAGAATTGAAGTCTGGCCTAGTTGGCGATTATTGAGGTCGAATATGTCGTGGTAAGAACCCAAAAGGCGATACAGAGCTGCTGCTTGCTCAGGTAATAGGTCCGCAGCAATCATGGGAGGAAATTCTGCGTCAGAGCAAAGAGAATCCCATGGACATAATGAAGAACCTGAGCAGACGTGCACTGCAGACGTCATGACGTGGTCATCTCCTACTGCACGCAGCGTTGCAACCGATATGCCTTGGGATAGAATTTCCTTTGTCAGGCCAAAATTAACGACAAAGAGGCATGTCCAGTTATCGGTGACGGTGACGACGGAGTGGGGCACAGTGATATGGCGCATCAAAAGGACATAGGGTACAGGTGTGACGGCGTAATCACCACCGGGCACAGGAAAAGGTGATAGCCATTCGACGAAAGTCAAGGCTTTAGGCGGCAGGCGACGAAGGCGGTTTTACTAACGTTCTTCGGCAGTTCAGCACGAATATATGAGAGTGGAGGTATTTCGAGGCAAATTGTACTGGCAGAACAATCGCTCAAAGCTGAATGCGCCGTAAGACAGCCGAATTTGAGGTCTAGGTCATGGGGATAATTTGTCAGCACTGTAAGAGGAACAGGAACGTGGCGGTCGGCTATACTTATGCGGGAGAAGGAAGAGGAGGAGGAGGAAAAATGTTTATTGAGCTCCCGAAAAATTGGATGAATTTCGTGGAGTCAGATGGTGTCTTCCAACTTTTTAGCAATGGCCGTCCGCCCCTAGTCCAGGACTCCTCTGGATGCCGCTGCCAGCTGGGCCCGTCACATCAGCCCTAGCTAGACGCCCTGACGGTCGCTGGCGAGCATTCCTTCCCATTGCTCCGCACTCTGGTTTGGTATTATTGGTGCCGCATTTGTTTTCTGGCAGGCCCACGTTATATGGTAGAACGTGGGTGTTTCCTGGCACCATGGGCATTTGTCAGCGTACTGTGTGAGTTGTATTTTACTGAGTGTGTTTAAGTTCGGATATGCAACCGTCTGTAGTAGCCTCCAAGCTACGGAGCCCTCTCTAAAGAGAGAGCTATGCGGCGGGGGGTACCGCTTCCTGCTGCCCTTATAATGGTTTAGAACAGCCGGGTATTCTCTGGGGACTGGCTCGGTTTCCTCGAAGTCATTGGCGGAGGGTGCTCGGTATGCAGTGTATCCTTGGGCTACCCTGTCGACCTCACGGTTGTCTTCCACATCCGTGTGACACGGCGTCCACACTATTGTGTGTCTAATTGGTTCTTCTTTTTCTGGGGCTTGTGTGTGGTGGTCTACAGAGCGGAGTATGCGGAGCGCTCTGTGATCTATTCTGCCTAACGTGTAGTTTCGGCATGCTGTTTGGGAGTCCGTTAGTATTGTTAAGGACCACTTGTCCAATAGCCCTCCACTGCCGCTAGAGCGACGGCCGCTTCTTGAGCTTCGACTACCGTGCAGTCCCTTATGCGGGAAGTACACATGCCAGTGACGTCAGCAGTACTGCCATCCATCACACGTACGGCTGGTGTAGTAGCAGGCGTAGGAACTTTCCTCAGTCGACGACGCATGTTACAACTCATTATGGAAACCTGGGAACCAGTAACCAGTTATGGAAACCAGTATCTATTAATGCCGTCAAAGGGACTCCGTCGACATGAACATCAATTTCTGGTTCGTTGGAAGCTTACATGGAGGATTTCGACACGGCGAAGATAATGCAGCAATACTATGCTATTCGCGATCGCCATGGTTGCCCAACGATTCCAGCGCCGGGTCCTTCTATCATGACCTTGGTATACTTGTCGCGTTAGCTTAATGGTTATGGCGTTGCGCACCTAAGCTCGGGGTCGCCGGTGTGATACCGGCCACGTAGACCACAATTCGGTGTGGGTGCAATGAATATGGGTGTAATGAATATGGGTGTACTCAGTCCGCGTATTTGAATGCCGAAGGCTTTGGGAATTGCATTGAACCGAATTTTTCGCATCCATGATGAGCACTCAAACAAAACGACTCTCCCATGAGCGCGTTATTTCGCGTGGGCAATGTGGCTACTGCAGTAGCCTATACGTTCACGCGCGCCAATGGAATGTAATCAAAACGAAGCGGCCATTACGATGAGTGGAATGCCCTCTAATCACACTAGAAATGTTTACACCCTTACGCGTGCTTTCTTGTCGCACTGTTAGGGCCTTACAAAAGTTTACAGAGGCCGACAACAACGGAGCTCTAACTAGACGTGCGATGACAAAAGACATGGTTCAAAGCTATGTAATTATTTTGAGAGCCTTCGGCTAACAGAAATATTCCGCATGATGATTTCACAAGGAGAGATATGAAACTCTCCAGTCAGATATTTCTGTGCGCACAAGGCTGACAGATTGATTACATAGTTTTCAACTACGTCTTTTGTCATCGCACGTCTAGTTACATAAATTTATAGAGGAGGACAACGGAGCTCTAATGGTAAGCGTGTTACCAGTACGACAAGAGAACGCGAGAATGTAAGCATCTTTACGGTGTACTAAACCGCTTCATAGCTTGAAGCGATAATGCAAGATATTGAAACTGGCGGCACTAATAACTACATGACGTCACCTCAGGGAGCACCAATCCGCCTTCAGAGGCAACGCCGCATAGAGGATGGGCTTACTGGCAAAAAACAAGGAGCGAACGGCGGTAGCAGTCGACATAAGTTAGTTGAAAATTCGGTTAGGCTTCAACAGTCGCCTGGCCGTTTTGCAACCGTTCTCGTCTTCCCCACACTTCGGCGCCCCCCAATTTCATTATATTGTGGCTGCTTCATTGAGCTATTGACGCAAAGCGCGCACCGTGTTTCGTCATTGCAGCGTGAGAGATGTGCAGCCGAGTGGAGCTAAGCAGCGTGGCAACACTGGTAAGCGCGACAACCTTCCGCAGACCAGACGTATCTGCTTTTTTTCCACGCTGCTTAGCTCCACTCGGCTGCATATCTCTCTAAACGGATTTGCGGACACTCACATGATGAATGCAATAGAGACATACCTTCATCCAATCTAGGCACGATTCTTATTCTTCCAATACACAGGCGCGCTGTGTACAGTGAACATGGCGCCAGTAATTGATATCATTCGAGCGCAAAGCTTTGGCGCGTCATTCTGGAGCTATGCGCCATACCCATTCCATGTCTTCATTTTTTTGCTCTCTATAAAACACACACAACACTTTACTGCGTGACTTCAACCTATTGATTTGTCAGTGGTACTCGCAGTACCATCGTGCGTTCTTAGACCGTGCAGACAAGTGTTACATGCTGGAGAAAACATTTCAGGCCGTACCGTCGTCGGGTCGTCACGTGTTAGCAGTGACGGTGAAGAAAGCAGAAAACCTGTGAGTAACGAAACTAGCGTTTTAGTGGGCGAACCTGTGCCCCCGAAAACCGACTATACTCAAAGAACAACGATAGCCGCGAACGCATTCGTCGGTCGTCTAAAATGTAGTCAGCGGATCAAGCGCGTCGGCTTCAGAAAGTTTCAGAGTAATCGCTGGTGCCCACGTGTCTCCCAGAAACTTCTGCACCATTCGCGTCGCGCACACATATAGTCAGATTACACAAGGCTCCGTGACAACCTACAGTGTATAGAACCACCGATAACATTACAGAAACTTCCGATACATAAAAGCGCGTCCTTCCCTGAAAGACACTGAAACACATGTGTCATCCGGTAAACAAGTACGCGTGTCAATACCCCCTTCTTAACAGGCGTCGTCCCCATGCTATCAACAAAAGAAAGGACAGCGAAAGCACACTTATCATGAGGTAACAAAGCAACAAAGACAAATTCCAAAGGAAGTCCAAAATCCAGCTATACAAAGTCCCAAAGTTCTTTAGCGTTGGTAGAACGGCTTAAGCCGCTCAACATGGACTATTACAGATCGTGAGCTGCGGCGCTGTGAATGCTAAATGCCGTCTGGAACGTCCTCATAGTACAACGCGCCGATCCGTCGGATGGTCTTGTAGGGTTCGAAATAGCGTCAGAAAAGCTTCTCGCTCAGTGCTCGTCGGCGTATCGGGGGTCCAAACCCAAATACGGTCGCCATGCTCGTGTTCTACGTATCCTCGTCGAAGAATGCAGTGTCGGCTGTCCGTCTTCTGCTGGATCATAATGTGCAGGTGTACCAGCTGTCGGGCTGCTTCGGAGAGCTTCAGATAGGCGGCAACCTCGTTATTCTCCCGTCAGTGGCGTGCGGCAGCATGGCGTCGAGAGTCGTCGTAGGGTTCCTGCTATAAACCAGCCTGAACAGCGTGATCTGTGTTGTTTCTTGCACCGCCATGTCGTAAGCGAAGGTTACATACGGCAGGACCACATCCCATGCCTTGTGTATGACAGCGACTTCTTGCAACATGCTTGCAGTACACTGCAAGCATGTTGGCGAGGGTCTTGTTCTGGCGCTCCGTAGGACAATTTGTCTGCGGGTTGTAAGAAGTTGTCCTCCCGTGGCTTATCCAGCTGTATTGCAAAATGGTTTGGGTGAGTTCTGCAGTGAAGGCCGTTCCTCTGTCAGTGACGAGGACTTCTGGAGAACCACATCGCAGCCGGATGTTCTCGACGAAGAATTTAGTGATTTCTGCCGCACTAGCTTTAGGCAGCGCTTTCGTTTCGGCGTAGCGGGTAAGGTGCAGTCGGGAGCCTCGACTATCCATTCGTTTCCAGATGTTGACGTCGGAAAGGGCCCCAACAAATCTATCCCGATCTGATGAAAGAGTGGGCAAGGAGGCTCGATCAGCTGTATTAATACCACCGGCCTTGTCGGTGGTATCTTGCGTCGCGGGCAGTCTCGATATGTCTTGACCTAACGCGCGACGTCAGCGGTTAGGCGTGGCCTATAGTACTTCTCTTGTATTCTTGCGAGCGAACGGGAAACCCCGGGGTGCCGGGCTGTCTTATTATTGTCCTGGGCATCCAGCGTTTGTGACCTGAGTGCTGCAGGCACAACGAGAACGTAGTTTGCGCGGGCTGGCGAAAAATTCTTCGCCAGGACGCCTGTCGTAAGAAAAACAAAGACAGAATCAGCGCCTAAATCCCATAGCGAAAACGTAGGCCTTGCTTTCCAAGTACTCAGCAAGGCATCTGAGCTCCGGGCCCACTCGCTGCTGCTCGGCAAAATCGTCTGCACTTATTGTACCTAAAAAGGCGCCCTCGTCTTCGTCACCTTGGGACGGCGGTTCCATGGGAGCGCAAGACAGGCAGTCCGCATCAGAGTATTTTCACGCGGACGTGTAGATTACAGTGTTGTCATATTCGTGCAGTCTGAGGTTCCACATCGCCAGGGGTCCTGTGGGGTCCTTTAAATTCACTAGCTAACACAATGCGTAATGGTCTCTGACGAATTTGAACGGTCTGGTATATAGGTAACGGAGGAATTTCGCTCTAGTCCAAATGATGGCGAGGCATTCCTTTTCGGTCGTAGAATAATTGCCTTCTGCTTTTGACAGCGACTGGCTAGCGTAAGCTATCACCCGCTCAAGTTCGTCTTTCCTCTTGACTAGAACGGCAGCGAGGCCTATGCTACGGGCGTCAGTATGGATACCTGTATCGGTTTCCTGGTCGAAGTGCGGAAGTGCCGGTGGCAACTACATGCGCCGTTTGAGTTTCGAAATGCGGCGGCCTGCGGCTTGTCCCACTTGAACTCTGCATCACATTTAGATATGTCAGCGGCTCAGCGATGCATGAAAAGTCACTCATAAAGCGGCTGTAGTAGACACACATGCTTCTTGTCGATGGGCTGCTGGAACTTTGCGATGGCAGATCTCTTCTGCGGGTCGGGGTGGAGTGCAGATGTGCTGACGACGTGACCCAAGAAAACAAGCTCATCGTAAACGAAGCGGCACTTTTCCGGATTCAGAGTGAGTTTTGATGACTTGATGACCTTTAGTATTGCCGCAAGCCACCCAAGGTGATCATCGAAATTTCTGGAAGACGACGACGTCGTCCAAGTAAATAAGAAATGTCTTCTAACACCGAGCCCATCACGCGCTTGAGCGCTGCAGGCGCCGAGCACACTCCGATTGGCATGACATTGGACTCATAGAAGCCGTCTGGCGTGAAGAAGGTGGCCTTTTCGCGGTCCCTCTCCTCTACTTGTATGTGCCAGTGGCCAGCCTTGAGATTTATTGAACAGAAGCATTTAGCGTTGCAGAACGAATCCAATGCGTCTTCTATCCGTGGGAGATGCATACGTGCTTCTTCGTGATTTGGTTCAGTCGACAATAATTGAGCCAGAAAGACCTGGTTCCATCTCTTTTCATCCCCAAGACTACAGGAGATGCCCATGGAATTTTCGACGGCTAGATGATGTCGTCGCACAGCATGTCGTCGGCATCTTGCCATGTAGCTTCCCGTTTACACGTCAACACTCGGTAAGGGTTCTAGCGGAGTGGTCGATCACTTTCGCTTTTCCCCGGCGCAGTATAGCGACCCCTCTTACGACGCAAATTTGACAAACGAGCAGTAGATGTTGATCACCCTCGATGATTCCTTCTAGGTCTGCGGCTGTTTCGGCGCCGATGGAAATAGCAATGCTGGAGTGAGACAGGATGCTCACTTGATCTTCTAGCACACTCACGGCGTGGTGACTACAAGAGCTCTTCAGCGTAATCGCTTCATCTTCAGCAGCGTTTTCAGCTTCAACTTCAGGTCGACGATTGCACCATGTTGGTTCAGGAAGTCCATGCCTTTATTACTGTTTAGAGTTTAGGGGCAATCAGGCAAAACCTACGTAGAACCTGTCGTCTGTCTTCAAAAAACGGGCGCTGCGAATAGTTACGTGTTCTGAACATACTGATCCAAGGAAAGCTCTGTTTCAATTGCTTCGTGTTCTGTCGTTCAGTGAAGCTTATCAAGTAAACGTTGCTCAGGCAATTATTCCAATTATAAGTTTAATAATCCGCAACCCATCACAATATTTAATTTTCTGTCACGACACACGAGGGCAGCTACTAACAACTGTATTATCTTACCCCCATGTCGCAATGTACATGGTCAAAGACTCGTGGAGTTCAACGGTGCTACAGTATGGAACGCACTCCCACTCAGTGTAGAGACTAGCCAAAACTTTGTACAATGCCTCAATACGTTCCTTCATAAATACTGACAGCGTCTTTCTATTTGTACCCCTGATGTCATAACATAGTCTTTTGTTTATCTGATATGTTCCCCTGTAAAATGCTTTATTAACGCGTGTTTAATTTGTGTCGTACAATAAGTACGCTGTTCTTCTTATGTCTATTTTGTTATTGGACCCCAAATTAGCCGCCTAGACTATGGGTTCAAAGAGTATTGTGCATTGTGTGTGTGTGCAATGAACAAAAAAATTGAAAAAAATGAGGTTTCCTGAACACTGTAGGAGGATAACGAAGTTTGCATGGTAAGTCCGGTCTTTAACCGAAATTCTTGCCATGCACATTCCAGTCCGCGATATTAGGTGTTGTCCAGCGGTCCAAATTTGAGGGCCTTCCCATACAGTCAACTGCCTTCAACTGGGTGGCGACGTGTGCATTTATGACGGAGTAGTCGGCTCGTGTGTCTATTAAGGCGGTGAGTGCGTGGCCGTCAAGCAGCACGTCGAGGTCGGTGGTTCTTTGTCTTGCGTTACAGTTAGGTATTTGCGACGAATCACGCCTGCATCGTGTTGACCTGAAGCTGGAACGTCACGCCATCAGGTCATCTTTGGTAAGCGTATTCGCGACCTCCTGGCTTCGTCGAGATGTCGTCGTCTCGTTGATATGTTGTCCTAAAAGCCTTTTCGGCGTTTTGTGGGTGGCAAAGCATCTTCGTCAGTTCGACGAACAGGAACCACCCCTCCATTGATTCCTGCTTTTAGTTCTCCGGATGTGGGCTTGCAGACCGGCCCCACGCGGGACCAGTCTGCAAGTCAGTACAGGTGTCGGTACAGGCCTGCTGTCGGTAAACGGGACGGTCGTCGAGGGCTCCATTGAGAGGCAGCGAGGTAATCAGCGATGTCACGTGGGTGTTCACCTTGCTACGGGCGCGGTGCGTTGACGGCGAACCCTCGTCCCATATTGGGGTAAGGGCGTCGTCGGTAGATGTGGCCGGCTTTTCCGCAGTGATAGCAAAGCGGACGGTTGTTGGGGGCACGCCAAGCGCCAGTAGTGCTGCGCAAGGTGATGGGTTGGCGTGCTGGTGGCGGCGGTGGTGGACAACGGAACTGTGGCGTCACTGGGCCCTGCCGCGGGCACGAAGGGCAAAGTGATGACCGGCAACGGCAGAATACATCAACGCTTGTGGATGAGGCCGCGGCTATGGAGGCGCTACGAATTATTGTTGAAGTTCCTCGCGTACGACGTCAGCAGTCGAAGCCACTCAAACCTGTGATGAAGGGAAGAGCTTCTGAAGCTCCTTCCTCACGACCGCTCTGATAGTGCCAGGCAGGCCGTCAGTGGCCAGTGATTGAACTCCGCCGGAGTTAGTTGAGTTCGTGCGGCGGTTGAATCGTTGGTTCCGCATTTTAAGTGTTTTATGGATGCTGGTGGCCTCGCGAAGAAACTCTTCGACGGTCTTCAGCAGGCTTCGTATTATTCCGCCAAAAAATTCTTCTTTTACACCATGCATGAGTTGGCGGACTTCTTTCTCTTGGACATTTTCGAGTCAGCGTGGGATAATACATGGCTCTGTTCTTCCGCAAATATGACAACATTCTCGTTAGGTAGCTGCCCTCGGGCTTCCACTAGAACCTCGGCCCTTTCTTTTCGGACGATGCTCGTGAAGGTCCTCAGGAAGTTACTGCGGAAGAGGTCCCATGTTGTAAGGGTGCACTTCTGGTTCTCGAACCATGTCCTCGCGGTATCGTTCAAGGAGAACTACACGTGGCGCAGCTTATTTCCAGAGATCTAGATGTTGAAGACCAAAACCCTTTCTAAAGTTTCGAGCCAGGCTTCCGGATACTCCGACGAAGCTTCGGAAGGTACATGAGTCCCCCGGTTGGTAACGCACGAAGAGGGACGCTGGTTCTGCCATTGTGGTTGTTGTCTTGGTAACTATCTTCCTGATTGTCTCAGGCAAACCTCCATGCTTCAGGAGCAGTGGTTGCGGCCTGCGTTTAGTTCGCTGTTCCTAGGTGACGCTCGTGTTGTCTTCTTGGTTCGGGCTTGGGTAACGATTCAGTACATGAATGCACTAGCACCTTCACTAAATCTAAGGCAGTAGTGAGGCTGAAGAAAACAGAAAGTTGTTAGTTACGAAACCACCGTCTTATTGGGCGAATCTGTGCCCTCAAAAACAGGCTACTCTCAAGGAATAACGATAGATACGAACACAGTCGGCAATCGGCGAAAATCTGATTAGCGGGTCAGGCACGTCGGCTTTAATGCATGTATCATAGAAAATTCCAGAGTAATCGCTGGTGCCCTTGTGTCTTCCAGAAAGTTCTACACAAGTAGCGTCGCACATGTATGCAATCACACTACGCAACGTTCCGTAACAACATACAGCCGGTAGAACCACCGATAACATTCCAGAAACTTCCGATACATACAGGCGCGTCCTGCGCTAAGCGATACCAGTGGTTAGACGATGAAAGGCGGTCACCTGATAAGCTAGTACAGGTGTCAATATAACGGCGGGCTAGCCAGCGAAGCTGCTTGTAGCTGAAAGTTGTTCGGGACGTCCAGTGCGCGATCTTCCTCCGTAGCTTGCGCGCGACGCCGAGAATTAGATTCTCGCATCTGTTCTTTCCGACACTCTTCGGAGGCAAAGTCACTGGCGACATACTCTGCTTTCGCACGGGCATGCTGTCATTGGTTATAGTCGCGTGTCTGATGTCCACAGCTCTCCTCGTACTCGGCTTGTTCTTCGGCTGTGCGCACTATGCGTGGTGTTTCGATTTTTTTTTCACTTTTGTTGGAGTTTCAACTGTTGCAATGGTCTACCTCTGCAGTGCGCAACCTGTTCTCACAAACCGCGACGGATACCGCGGCGCATGTCTCCATGTTTTCCCGCCACAACTGCCGCGTCATTGTATTGAGGCCAGAGAACAGCAGACGCAGCCGGTAGCAATGGCTGCCAGTGCGGGTCCTTTCTTCTCTACCGTACTGTCCTTTGTGCTCCCCTATTCGGCGCTCGCGCCGCCATATTTTTTCGTTCGTTTTACGGTCGTTAGCCAGCCCTGGTACTCGCCCTACGAAACCACAGAGCACCGCAATCTTTTTTTGTTCCCTTTATGGACGCTAGCCAGCCCAGATACCCTCCGCCCCACCAAGAGACCACGCAGCGTTCTTCTGTAGGCTCATTCGTGCAGGTCAGTGAGGTAAGCAGCTTCGCTGTTAAATAAAATGCAGTATTTAGTGACTCGAACGCCTTCGGCTATGCGTGAACTGTATTGGACGGCTCCTTATTTTGTTGGCCGTCTGTTCTTTCGTGTACCCAAATCATAATTGACGAGCCTTTTTGCATTTATTCAGCATAAGAACGCGACGAAAGCATTCGCAAATCGTGCCGGGGACCGCCTGCTTAGTAACAGAACGCTAGAGATGGGAGAAGGAAGAAGTATACCACATTAATCACATGACCTTGCCTGGCTTCCAGAGTTGGAGCCTTGGTTCCGTGATCTGTGTAGACGTTACGTGCAGATCTATCTCGATTGCGCCATATTGCAAGGGACAAGTTGCAAGTGCGTCACTTCCATATGTCTGCTGTCTCTGCGTTTTCACATTCTGCCTATGGATGGCCGTAATTATTAGCCAGTTTGTTTTAACAAGATGCACTGCAACGAGCTGAAACTTGGTTTCAACCATTGTGAAAATAAGCAAGCACGCTATTCCGATCACTAAACGGAAAAGAAATTATGTAGGAACTACTAATCATTGAATTCATAGGTGAATCACCGTATGCCAAAGCAGGTTAGGAGCCAATGCGCAATCATATTTTCGTTTAGTGCAGTTTAACTTCAAGGCGCTGCGAAAAAGCCCTCAGTATGTGTGCGATTGTGTATATGTCCTGCCAGGTTTGCGGTGTTACGTCGTTGTTGCAACACCTTCTTGCGCATAATCTTGAAGGCCGCGCATTGTGGTCCGCGGCAATGTCACCACGTTTCTGAAGTGCTATTCTGGATATTAGAATTCCTACATATTTTCAAATCTGCTACCTTGAAATCTCTGATTGGGTCGCAGTGATACTATTGCCTCTCTGATTGGCTCGAGACACCTGCACGACAGAAGTCTGCGAAATTTCACAGTGGCCAGGATGGCATACCTGAGAAAAGTGTACCGGACAGCGAACTAGCTGAAGTTCATAGGAAAGGCCGAGTACGTTAGGCTAAATCGCATTTAGTGTGTTAAATCATGTAGATTCAAGCGCCAACTTCAAAGCACCTGTTCGCGTAAGGTTCCCTAAGAATGAGCTTCCCTAGAATCAAAAGGACGACAAAAATGAATGTTTTTAACAATACTAGTAAGGAATTCATTCGTCAAATGAAGTGCTATTTTGAACAGGCACTTTGTGTTCGAGTACAAAACCCGCCATACTCCTGGCAACAGATGACAAAGCTTGGCTTCACCTAGCATGTCCATAACGCTACTACAATCATATGATGCCTTAGAAGGAGAAAGCGACTTGTTCTGAAAGGGTTAGGAATCGCATGGAGCTGGGTATTGCGCCTGCGTTGAAATTATGGCGAAGCAGCTTCGTCAGAGGGCTTCACATTGCCTCAAGGTGCGCAGGAATGCTGTATGACTTCTTCAGTCTGTCAAAACCTGACAGCCTATAGGGCGCATCGGCAAATTGTCCTTCAGCCTTAGATACCACTGTAGATACCACTGTAGATACCACCATCGTCATCAGCAGCCTTTTTATGCTCTCTGCACGGCTAAGGCTAGCGATATCGAATTACGCCTGTCTTGTTCCAGTTCCCTTTATCCTGTGCTGACAAATTTCATCGCATATGCCCTGCCATCACATATGCTCTGCCGTACTGGGTTGTGCTTCGCATCGCTTGGAACCCATTCAGTCATGGGCCACCAGTTATATGCTCTGCGCATTAAATGGTATGGCGAACTCCATTTATTCATTTCAATTTCAACTAATAGTGCCGACCCCCCCCCTTCCCCTCGAATTCACACCGCTGTGCTCCTGCCTTATACTGCCTATTATAGGCCAATTTTGTTACTGAATATGTGATAGAGGTGGCGCTGCAAGTAAATTCAATTCTACGTACTGTTGTGAATTCGGGGTGGAGGAGGAACGACGGACTCGTTCTGTAGAAGAAGTAGAAACGAAAAATTTTATACAACATTTACAGACAGTGGATGATAGCGTGCAGGTAGCTATAGCAGCGCATCAGACCGACTGGGCGGCTGCAAGCGACTCTCTCTCCTCACAATGGGCCGGTTCTCCCTTAAATCCCTTCGGCGACGTCTCGTCGGCAGGCTCCGGTTTGGGCGAGTTCTCATCGGCAGGAACCAGGCGGGGCAGGGTGATGACCTCGCCCGCATCGAATTCTTGATTCGTTGCGGAGATGGCTGGGCGCTTCTTGAAGTCGCTTCCCTTGTCGCATTTTTGATTCGCCGCGGAGAAGTGGAAGCTCTCGTCGCCTCGTGGTCGCCACTTGGTGCTCGTTGTATGGCACAACAGTACTTTTAGGTGAGGCTGCTGTGCGAAAAGTGCTGTTACTTCTTGGCAGCCTCGGAATCACCTGGAAAGCAAATCACTCCACTTCTGACGACACAGATTCCTCGGCCGACTAATTCTAGGAGAAGACACACTCCTTGCCGTGCCACAACATGCTTTCACGCTCTAAATCCGGCTAGCCAAATTATGGTAGGACAGAGTATGGAGATGGAAATGCGGTGCAGAGCTTCGTGATGACCGTGCGATGCACTATTGAACACAACTGCACGACGGTTGACGTGAATTTCGAGTCGGGATCACATGCCAACACCACACCACGCCCCTTACAGAGGGAGCCAACTGAGAAGAATTCCCTGTTAAAAGGTTCTCTGCTACAATGTTTCCCATTCGCGCCATCGCTTGCAATATTCCATAGATCTATGTAAACGTTTCTACCCCTTCATTTCCAGGAATAACTTGCGCACCAACGTCACCAACATATTGGCCGCAAATTTTGTGCAACAGAGGTGTTCAACGCTGCGGGGCACCATTCCTCAACGCCGAACCTAATACTAGCTTCAATAAATGCTGATAAAGCAGGAAGCCATAAAATATTTAGTTTCTCAAGTGGCTAAAGAACACGGCAATATCCTTAGATGATTCTATTTAACGAGTACCGTGCATATGTGCTCAGATTGAGTGTGTACTAGGTGAGGCGAAGGCCAAAATATCGCTAGTCCTAGTGCACACGCGTTGCCATTGAAGGATAGCCCTGATGGAGCTGCTTGTATACACCTGCTAGGAATATTGCTGCATTTGCGCAATCGAACATCCCTGCTTGTCCGTTTTGATCCTATTATGAACCGACACTCCCTCCGTCGACAGCGAATCAATGAATAAAGCTATTCAAAGTAGAAAGGTTACTCACAAGTAACAACAACATTCTTTTGCCAATTTTGTAAGCTGTAATATGCAGCAAGCTCTAAAGGTCGCCCACACAATAGGGTGCTTTCTAAAGCTATATGAGCCATATCACACTGTAAATCACACGGAAAACTTTCGTTTCACGTATTATCAACCCATTAGAGACGGCTGTTGAAGTTCAGTTGTGCTCATGGCGCTGAACCAAGAGAAAATAGCTAAAAATGCTAAACAGTGTAATCCAGGTGCATAACGCTCAATTAGCGTCAATATAAATACTCAAATAGCATGCAGGAGAAACTCTCACAAAGAGACTAATGAACACTGCATTTAGCGAAAATCCGTTATTGCGCAACACGGGTTAAATTGAGCACACATTGCATGCAATTATCGAGCGCTGCCTTCATTAGCAGTGTTCCAAATTTGTGGTGTTTCATATGCTCTCCCTGTTCATTTTATTATTTATTTTGTACATGTTTCTTAAGGTGACTAGCCATGACGGAATCATAATTAATTTTCTCGTTAGCAGAGTGCTCACCGAGCGCAAGACTTTCGTGTCACCGTTCTCTCCTACCACCATGGAATGGCATTAATGACGATTGCGAAGACAATTTAACGTACAATGTGCAGTTATTTCAAAGGGCTGTATTGGTCGATAGCATCCTCGAAAGTCTGCAGAATTAGTGGGCACCTGCAAAAGCAGTGGTTTTCAACGTGTCAGTTTGACGGTGACTTTCCTCCATGGCTCTGTCTTACTTAACATCAGTTTAGCCATATCTGTATTTTAACATGTTGTCGACGCCTACGTCACATAGAAACAGTAAAAATTTATAGCTGCTCGACGAAATTTGCACAGTAATAATGTTCATCGCTTCTATTTAACAGGGTAGCTGAAAGCACTCTATATGCAGAGTATTGCACTGGCATGCATCATAATTTAAGTTTTTCAGCTCTCAAAATGGATCGGTACTACAATAAGCACGCCGCAAAATGATGCGCCACAGAAGAAGCCTGAAAAGGAAACGATGTGAGAGGTGATAACATACCTTCATGACGACTCACAAACGCTGAAGAAGAATGGGAACAGCGCCAACCGCAAAGTCGTTTTCAAAGGGCCAAACGAGCTTTCAAGTCTGTGCACGTAAGCCTAGCTACCACAGCGGTACGAAGCTAGGTTGCCAGACAAACTGCAAGGAAAGCTCTGGTAAATGAGAAACCAACACTGTTTATGACGAGCCATTATCATGTGAAAAAAAACTGCATTGGTGAGATGGGATGATGCACGAACTACAGGCAGCGGCAGTATGCAACCAATGCGCAAAATGTCGGCCCGGGCCACCTTAGGTTCGACTGCTGAAACTGTGGATGTAAGCCCACAGTGCATGAGCAGTGCCGCATATTGGGCATAAGTGCTACGCATACGACACGCGATATCAAAGAAGCGGCGATGATCGCTACGATGTGTAACGCTTGCGTTAGTACACGATCTATTGACCGTTCTCATATAGATTTTGATTTTCTTTAACATTCGCAGATGTAGTGCCTGTATTGCTGTGCTATGTTCAGCCAAATATCCAAAGCCAGTTGGCAACGCCGCATGCGCAACAGCAGCGGATTAGAAGAGTGGCACAACAGGTACAACAATGGTATCGTGGGTAAATGTAGTGTCTGTATTGCTATGGTACACCTAGTCACGTACCCAAAGCCAGTTGGTACCTATGTATCGTGAATACTGATACACACCCGCTTTATGAAGCCGAATCTGTATACACGATTGGCAACGCTGTAAACACAACAATGGCGGATTAAAAGAGCATCTGTTGAAGTCGTGTCCTTTATTATCCAGTAAATTGTTGCATTTCAAGACACAACAGCAGATAGCGGCTCAGCGGGAATGGCAACACAAACTGATCTCATAGTATTGCAGCTTCGCACTTTCTTACCCCGGTTTTATCTTCAATGTTTATCCTCACACGCTTCATGCTCATTCCACACATGATTTATCAACTTGTACAAATGCGCTTCCGGAAGTTGTTTGGTTGTCTTGTATATATATGTGTGTGTCTGTGGTTCTTGTGAAAATAAACAATTGTTCTTATTGAGCGATTTGGCTATGTCTGTCACATTGTCCCTGTTTATTTCGTAAGCTGATTGGCTTAAAGGGAATACGCCAACTCTTACTTTCATTCGTATCATATATTGACAGGAATAAATGCACACAAGTCTTATGCTGTTCACAATAGTGAAGGAGGTTGAATAAACTAGGCAGTTTCGCAAATGTCTGAAATTGATCAAAAGCAAGATAGAATCGAAGGTGAGCGACGCAGACACGACAAGCTACGTCCTGTTTCTGGATCATGTTTCTTCGTTAGGCTTTCGTTAATGCACGACGCGACACAGCGTAATGACAAAATATATTCTTGCTTATACGTACGTGCGATTACAACAATAAACACGCGTGGTATCAATTCTCAATATATATGTCCACTAAGCCACAACCACCGTTCTTGTTTCCCATTTTTTCAGATGTCTTGCGGTGGCTCATAGACACAAGAGAGTGAGTGAGACAGACAATATTAGTGGCCCATTTCTGAGCCCTTGTGTTCATTATAAAGGAAAATTCTCACGCTAAAATTGTTCGTGAGAGCAGACTAGAGTCAATCATGCTATATTATAAGTGAATACGCTGTACCGATTGCAAACAGATCTTCGGAACCATAAGCTTTCTAATTTGGGCCCCGATTATTGCAATTTCAACATTGTTTTTTCACTTCACGGTGTTTTTTAGATAATATATGGAAGCCGTTATGGAACATTGCAATGGGACCTGTTCTTTTATGAATGAGCAAATTGATTTCAATGCCTCCTGTCCGACGAGGCTCATGAACATTAGGTAGGTGCTCAGCCAATCGAGATCGAAATAGTGCATTGTCCACCGCGGTCATTTTGTGTAAGCAATCCGATAATACTTCCACTGGGCACTAACAACCAACGACGGTCGGAGTGACCTCGCGCACAATGCTGCAGCGTCGATGATTCTGCCATGGCTGCAAAGTTATTGCACCTGCTACGCAGTGCGCTCTTCCTTCACTTTAGCACGGCTTGCAGCTGCAAGTGCTCTTTTCGAGAGTCCTGGCTTCTTCAAACAAATGCGCCGAAGTACATTCACCCGGAGCAAGACACCTCGGCGAGCACTTGCCTGCCTTGCGTGGTCTACTTTCAAAATGGACGTCCTGCGGACCACCCGCGCATTGTTTAATACCGCGTGATGGTTGGTTGCTTCTTGCCGTTGGCGGAGAACATGTCAGCTTTGTCAGGTGTTGCAGACTCCTCGAGCGGCAATCGCAGGTCTCTATATAAAATTTCACGAGCACCGGGAGATTGTTCTCAGTAGCAGGCGCTTGTCCCAAACTGTACTGAGGAGCCAACACCCGCAACTGCAGTTTCTGATTATTTACTTAGAGGAATGTATATGCAGGTAGAGACATGTATTGTTTTTTTTTTCCTCTGAGAGGGCATACGAACCCTTGAGTGCCGTGTGCGGGGTAGGGAACATGAGTAATGCTTCGCAGCTGGCCTTTGTTTCATTCGCATGCTGCTTCTTGTCCAGCATAGCGCTTGTTTGTGTGCGCACGGAAACTAACGGTGCCGAGCTGAAAAATATAACTATTGGTGTTGTTGCTAGGCGGTTATCACGCTTCTAATATCAAAGTCGATATCTTTGCGCTCTCCCTCTGCAACAGCCTTGTGTTTTCCCACGACCAGCCTCACCTGCGCAACAGCGACAGCGCGGCCCTTTGTGCGATGTTCGAGATAGAAGGCGAATCGCTTGCCAAGAGCACCGGCAGGCCGAGCGAATCTGGAGGACGCGACTATATATTTTTACACCGGGGGAGCTGGGCAGCACCGCGCTCTTTGTCTCGAATCCGAGCCTGCCATGCTCCCGTTCCTTCTCAATGCCTCCGGCGGTGCGGACTGCTTAGACGCCGCCGGCGCACAGTTCAAACAGCTGCCCGTGTCGGTCGGGTGAAGTTCACTGCGCGAGGAGTGTCTTTGTGCGGTCGAGGACAGGCGGCGTCATTCTCTGCTGAACAGAGGTCGGGTGTGGAGGTTTTTTTACGCGGTAGCCGCTAAGATCCCTTTGGTTTGTCACAAGCCTGCTAGCATTCGTGAGCAATCTCGCCGATTCTATGATTTAGAGCATGTATGATTATCCTGTATCGTGGACGCAATGAGCACTAATTCAGTATATTGCCAGGCGGAAATTTGATATTTCTCAATGTACTAGTTATTTATATTTATATCGCACATAGTTATGCACAATGTTCGTTTTCCCTCTGAGGTCAACGAATTGCTCAAAGCAATGTCGTGCCAAGCATATATATATATATATATATATATATATATATATATATATATATATATATATATATATATCCAAATTTACACAATAATAATAATCAGTCGATCAAACATATTTATTATCCTGATAATATATGGAAATGGACCGGAACTAAAAATCACGAACGTAGCTTGATATTTTCGCACAGTGCTAAAGTTGCAGTAATCCCACAGTGCCAAATTAACATGCAGTCTACATATAGTTTATTGATGATTACACGCGTTATTAACTAATGACTAACGTCCAGCTCCTATTCATCTTATCCTTCATCTTAACGTTCCATCTCGTGCCGGTGCAGCTACCCTGAGTCACGAAAGCACCCCGTCCACAGCACCGGTTCACATTGGAGACACAAGAGAATGCTCTTGGAATGGCTCAATGAGGATCCATTGTTGTGCGAGCGTAAAATTTGCATGTGAGGCGTCCACATTGGTGTAGAAAGTATATGTACCCGTTAAAATATTGTCGTATTTAACAGTTACGCAGCCCAAATTAAGATTCCGTAGCGCAGTTTGAGATAGTCATTAACCCAACGTCTGCTACACTTCAGTCCTTTCACAATCACGCCATTGAAATTTATATAGAATGATTATTCCTACTGCCGCAGTCTTACACTACTATACCCTAAAGATAACTTGTCCAACTTCGCTATTTATGTGCACATTTATAATTATCATCCTGCATTGATCTCCACCTGAAGTTCTAAGCACCAATTTGTCGCACCAACGTATACGCAAACTCATTCGCACCAAAGGCTGCTCCTTTGTGCAACCACCTCTCCGCATCGATTGCCAGCGATCGAGACAGTGCTCCAGTTAAAACCGCGATCACAAGTTGTGCGAAAATACGTATAGACTGCATAAGATTATTATAAGCGTGTATAACCACTCTTCTGTATAAAACCCACAATGCGCTAAGAGCAAATAAATAAATTTAGGCTTAAGAAGACAACATTATGAAGAACAAACCCTGGTTTCTATCCAACAATTCGTTTAGCATGCTTTGGGAGACAGTTACTGTTAACACTACGTTGCACTACGCGTTATGAGTGGCGCCCTCTCTACTAGCGAGCCTTACTTGCACGCGGGAGTCATCCGATACATCGAGCGTCACTTAATCAAGGACCAGTTCGGAGCCCCGCGCAGCGTCTGCCGATAAGAGGCGCGGCGTTTCAAAAGACAGCGTCAAAAAAAAAACTGTCTCGAGGAAATAATGCGAAAACGGTACCCATACCACCGCAAAACCGTGCAGTTCCCCACGCTACCGTCGCTACCGGTGGCACCATAGCACCCATACCACCGTACAGTTTTTGCCCCTGTGTCCGAACTGTCAAGGGCCCCACGATGCCTCATCAAACGAATGTCCTAGAGTTAAGCGAGAACTCTCCATCTTGAAGAAAATGGTGAGGGACCGGTCGACTCATCGTGAAGCAGCTGCTGACGTCAGGCGACGTCGTTCTCGTCGCAGACGCTCAACAAGGAATTCTGCTCTCCGCACAAAGAATACGCGTGCCGCACAGCCTCTTGCTGTTGAATCTGCTCCAACCTCAGTGCAGAATGTTTCCAAACCGTGTATAGATAACGGAGCATCTCAAAAGAATGCCGTGGATGAGGAATGGCCACCACTGCCAAGGATAAGCCCTGTGGAAAAACCCCAACAAGGAAAGCCACCACAATGATCCACCCCTCACCCAGATGAGCTGACAGAGCATTACCGCCGAATTGTTACAATGCTCAAGTCTTTGATAAATGCGATTCGCACGCTTGTGGGCAACTCGAATACGCCAACAGCTCGAAGCGCAGTGCAAGTGTTGGATGCCCTGAGCCCACTGCTTGCAAATCTTGCATAAGCACAATGGCTCTTCCACTGCCTTCATACCGTGATGAAGTGCGTAGCGCGACGATTTTCCAGTGGAATGCCAGAGGACTTAAATCACGGATTTCATGTTTCCGCCAATACGTTTTCACGCACCGATTTCCTGTAGTGGTAATATGTGAACCGAAAGTGTCCAAAGCGCTAAGACTCTCTGGATACGAAGCCTTTATGGCATCGACGTGCGGGCAATCCAGCAAAGTAATTGTTTACATCCGTACAGAACTGACTTACATTCCCCACTCGGTGCAGCCTCATAATGGAAACCAATACGTGTGTCTCCGCATTACAAAGAATAAAGTGGCCTTCACCCTTATCGGCGCCTACATATCCCCATATAGTCGGTTCGACGGCGACCGATTGCGAGACATCCTGACGGCGACTACTGGACTCTGGATTATCACGGGAGACTTTAATGCTCATCACTTGGCATGGGGAAGCTCCAGAATAGATTCCAGGGGCCGGAAACTTGTGGAATTTGCTTCCGACTATGAACTTAGCATTATGAACGATGGCAGTCCGACGTACTTGCGTGGTTCGAACTACAGCAGTTGCTTAGACTTGACCTTGGTGTCACGGCACCTTGGTCAAAAATGTTCGATGGTTCTCTGACATCGCGACTCATGGTAGTGACCATATTCCCACCTACTTAAGTATCACTGGATTTGGAAGCTTCTCCTCTTGTACTTCCCGACAAGTATATATAAGGTGGTCAACGTATAAGACAAAGGTGGAAGCGGCATGCAGAGAAGGATTTACCGGCACCATTGAGAACCTTATTACAAGTGTACTAGAATCGTCTAAGTACACATTTAAATCCGCTAAAGAACGTACGGATGTTGACAGGCAACTTGAGCGACTTCGAACGATTCGCAGAAGAGCCGAGAGGCGATACAGGCGCATGAAGTCAATTCATGACCTTTGAGTCGCTCGACGTATACAGAAGAAAATACAACGTCATATGGACAGGCTGGAGGAACAACGGTGGAAGACGTTCTGCGTATCACTTGAACCCCCGCAAGCCACTGTCTATCATATGGAGGACGGTGCGCGGCCTTGGCTCGTCTCCACAGCAACGACACCCATTCTCCTCCCTAGCCCTCTATCAAGGCCGCTCACAGGTCGATATAGCCGAAGACTTATGTGTGAAGATTGCGGGCAGTGTGGTCACCATCAGTAGCGAAATTCTGGGTGAGGTTCCTGCGACACGCTTCCCAGTATTGAATGTGTCCTTCTCACTTGAGGAATTAGACGCTGCTCTGGCCACATGCAGAAGCTCATCGTCGCCAGGACCAGACGGCATCACCTACGCTGCTTTATGCCACCTAGGTGAAGATGGCCGAATCAGACTTCTGGAATGTTATAACCAGTCATGGAATGATGGCGTCGTTCCTGAGCGGTGGAAGTCTAGCCGTTTGATACCACTCCTGAAGCCCGGAAAGTTGCCACTTGACCTAGCGTCCTACCGACCCATTGCGCTGTCCAGCTGTGTTGGGAAGGTCATGGAAAGGACGATTCTCACCCGCCTAGAATGGTATCTTGAGCGCCACAACGTATACCCCGATGCCATGGCTGATTTTAGAAGAGGCCGTTCCTCTATTGACAACGTCATCGACATAGTCACGTCTGTACAACAAGACAAACACCACAAGCGTATATCGGTTGCACTATTCCTCGACGTGAAAAGCGCCTATGACAATGTAACGCATGAAGCCATCCTTGATGCCCTGGAAAATAAAGGAATTGGTGGACGCATGTTTTTGGTGGATTCGGAGCTATCTATTCAAAAGATAGTGCAGATGGCCGAACTACTGACCATTACACTTACCGTGGCGTCCCTCAGGGTGGGGTTCTTAGCCCCACTTTGTTCAACCTTGCAATCCTTGGCCTTGCCGACGTTCTACCGCATACAGTAAACCTTTCAATATATGCTGACGACATATGCATATGGGCCTCGGCAGTCACACGTCTCCAGGTGCGTGCACGGCTCCAAAAAGCAGTGACCCTAACATCATCGTACCTGCGTGCTCAAGGCCTAAGCATTTTCGACCGAGAAGTGCGCCTTAGTCGCCTTTACCCACAAGCCCATGACCTGGTACCCCATTTCTATTGACCACCAACCAATTTCCTACGCAAAAACTCACCGATTCCTCGGCGTTATTATAGACAGAGACCTTTCATGGAGCCCCCCACATCTCATACTTGAAGAAGAGGCTTACTTCTATCTCCCATATACTAAGGTTTCTTTCCGGTAAAACCTGGGGCACATCCGTGGCATCTATGCTTCAACTATACAGGACGCTCTTCCTAGGATACTTGCGATACAGCACACCAGTGCTGTCCAATGCTAACAAAACTAACATCCATGCCCTACAGAGCATTCAAGGCCAAGCCCTTCGAACATGTCTGGGGCTACCTCGACATGCTTCAACCGTGGCAACAATTGCCACCGCGAGAGACAATCCAATAAGGACCTATATAGATATCGACACACTCCGGGCGCATTTTTCGCCATATATCCAGAGTCCCTGACCACCATCTCGCTCACTTGCCTGAGAAAAGACCCAAGGCAGCGTTCTCTAGATGAATTGCGGCTAACCGGCACTCTTTGTCTTTGAGGCACTCACCCGCAACAAGAACACCATCCCCTATGTGGTGCTTGAAGAAGCCTCCTGTGTACCTTGCTGTTCCAGGAATAGTGAAGAAAGCTAGCCTGACCACCGCCTGCTCTCAAGCAGATCACATTGGAACTTCTGCATTGTTCATACGCCAACCGAATTCATGTTTGCACGGATGGTTCCGTCTCGGAAAATTCTACGGGCGCCGTTGTTCTACCATCTCAATCGGTCGTCATCATGTTCCAGACTTCACACGTAACGACATCTACAGGTTCTGAACTCGCCGCTCTTCGCGCTGCTGTCGAATACATTGAAAAAGAACCGCCCAACAAATGGGCAATATTTTGTGACTCGAAAGCAGCCCTCCAGAGCTTGCGAAGTTTATGACGTGGCAATTATGAACAGCTGGTTTCACAAATCAACAAAACCTGCCATTGCGCATCTGAAAGAGGACATGATATCATACTTCGGTGGCTGCCGGGACATTGTGGCATCGTTCGTAATCACCTCACCGATGACGCTGCCCGACGTGCCCAGGCTGGCTCAACGACACTCCTTATACCTTTATAAAGAGTCGACGCTGTAAGGGAGCTTCGCAGTCTTGCTTGAGCAATCACGTTAGGTTGCTGGCATACACCACAGAATTCTAAGTGTCGTTTTACACAGCCTCGACCCATCACTGAAACTTACATTACCAGCGAACCTTCCAGGACGTGACGCAACACTGCTGTGTCGGCTGTAGGCAGGAGTAGCATTCACCAACTCCCACAGCTACCGTATTGGAATGGCGGATTCACCAATGTGCGCTAAGTGCAAGTGTGAAGAGACCATCAGTCACCTTCTGTGCCACTGTTCTCGCTTCGATAATCAACGTGAGACTCTCCAGTGTGCCTTAAATAGACTGGATGACAGGTCATTTACGGAAGCGAAGATCTTGGGAGCCTGGCCTCACAGTTCATTGGCCCAGAAAGCCGTTCGAGCGCTTTTTCGCTACCTGAAGGCAACAGACTTGAGTGCCCGACTATAGACATCGTACACTTAAGTTCTCTCTCTTCCTCTTTCATTCCCCATTCCCCTCCCCACGTGTAGGGTAGCAAACTGGACTCAGTCTGGTTAACCTCCCTGCCTTTTCCGTCTTCCCTTCTCTCTCTCTCTTGCCCCTGTGTTAGACCGCCCTATTTTTTGGCATGGGCCCACGAAAACAGTTAAACAGTGACAAGGAAATTGCGATTAGCTCATAAAGCAGGGTTCTAAATGCTTTCAAGTTTCACAACTTCGCCTGTAGTATATCTTGCACCTCAGGTCAATTATATACAGAGCCCAAAAGAAGTGCTGCTGGGATAGTTCGGAACTCATCATGTAAAATAGATAAGAGCGGAAAAAGGGCAACGGCCTAAACACAAACACAGAAAAAGACCCCACCCGTCGACACAGGCTCCGACTACTAAGTGTTTTACTTATCGAAAGTACACACACATTTAGGCAAAGTCACAAATGCGCACTCAGCATCAAAGCCACGCGTGTCCAAATCGTGCAGACACATTCGTTATTAGACGCTTGAATAAAAAAAACAAAATTTCAGCAGGAAACAGAGGTTAGGACGGTTCACCGATCCGTTCCGTATAATAGGCTTCTATGGAATAGGATTTATTTTATTCAATTACCCTAAAGCCCCGATGGGTGCTTTGCATATGGGGGAAATGATAAGAAAACTAACATACATCGTAACTCATAGAAATTTAGTACATGACGGCAAAAACAAAAAGAAAAGAAAGAAAAAAAAGGAAGAGAAAGCGCGACACAGCACAAATATTCTAGTACATACTACAGCTAGCAAAACTGCTAGCAAATACACAACGGTGCTAACATCGCAATACCGATTCCTCTACACGTTAGTGTATAGGAGCGAGAATTCCGATGGCCAAAAAACCTGTAATAGAGCCTGCAGTTTCCAGGTACTTGGCACTACGTTCACTGCACCGAAGAAGATATCTGCGATTTAAAACTACAGGAAACAAAAATAAAAGAGTAACATGACACAAGTGAACTGAATCCTAAAGTGACGGAAGTAGGAAACAAAATGAGTAATGTTCATAAGAATGTGCTCTTTACGTGGCTCACAAATGTATCATATTGGTAAGACATGCAACAACATAACGTCATACGAGCCGTTCTTCTTGCGCTTCTCTCGAGAAATTGCATTTCCCGAAATCGAGGCTCACACCTCAGGATTCAACATGCGCCACCAAGTGCACGAGCAATGTCCTCTTTTTTTGTTAATTTTTTCCGCACGCTTCCAAATCGGTCATTTGCACATCGTTCAGTCTGCCCGATCTACACTTTTTAGCATCACACTGAGGTAGTGTAAACGGCTCCCGGGGAGCACCTTACGAAGGGCGTCTCATGCATTATCCGGCACCCGTATGTTCTGTCATTGAAGATGCACGGACATATTCTCCTAAAGTTTTCCGGCGTCGAAAGAAAAAAACGACAGCACTCCTTGTCTTCCCGCCAACTTCTTCATATTGTGGGAGTTCTTGTGGATATGAGGCACCATTTGTGGATTATTACTTGAAGACTGTGTTGCAGCTGTCTCCCATGGTGTCTCCCGTTTAAAATTTCGCAGAAGTGTATTGGTATATGCCGTAATCAACGAAGAAAGGAAGCCTCCAGCCAATAATCTCCTCACATAATATTCTCAGTAATATCACAATAACAATTCAAAGGCACCATTTGTTGATTAATCCTTGAAGACTGTGTTGCAGCTGTCTCCCATGGTGTCTCCCGTTTAAGCTTTTGCAGAAGTGCATCAGAATATGCCGTAATCAACGAAGGGAAGCCTGGAGCCAATAATCTGCTCACATAATATTCTCAATAATATCACTATAACAATTCAAAGCAGATCGTGGGCAAGTACGAAGTTTGGTTGGATTTTTTTTTTTTCAACGAAGGGAGAACTTGGGACATTATGCCTGCGCTTTTTCAATGGCAGAAAGGACGGGCACCAGGAAAAGCATTGAGACTGCCTTCGTAAGGGATTCCACGGGTCTTGTTTACTCGATCTGTATGTGATGCTGGAAAGTGTACAGTGCTCAGCGATTGAAATGCGATACTCAAACAGCATGGCGGCCAGCACTTTTTTGAGGCACCGTTGGACGCTGAGGACATTGAGCTGATGCACTTTTGTGTCACATGAAAAGCGGTAGTCCTTTCAATTAATCGTGACGCAACTGGGCTCCATCAGCGATCACCCAGCGCTCACCGGTGGCGCCAGAATCACCGACCGCCATACTGCCTGAGTATCGCATTTCAATCGCTCAGCAATGTACATGGGGCAGACCGAACGAGGTGCAAATGACCGATTCAGGTGCATGCGCAAGAAAGTTGAGAAAAAGAAATAGGACGAGCTCGAGCACTTGGTGCCGGTAGTTGCATCATACGGATGCGAGCTAAGTCTGAGCCATGATTCTTTGAAAAACAAATTCTTGGCATAAACAGAAGCAGAACGCTTATTGAGGCAATAGAACGCTTTTTCATAGAAAAGAATAAGCCGAATGTGCCAGTGAACCGTCCTTATATGTTTCCAGCAGAAGTTTATTTTCGTTCATTCAAAGCGATAACAACGTTTGTGTCTATACAATTTGGATATGGCTGGCTTTGATGTGAATTGCGGATGCATGACTTTGCTGAAATTTGTGTACTTTCTATCCATACAACAGCAGTCATCGGCTGCGCCTGTCGGGTCTTCTTGGACTTATTTCGAGGGTGAGTGTGAGCCTGGGTACGTGTAAGCCGGTGTGTTGTTTGCGCTCTAATTTGTTTTACCAATATATACAGAGGCATTTCGCCCGGCGAAAACATTCAGAAAGCTCTTCAGCCGCTGGGCTGGCTTGTATCGTGCAGACTACGCATGCGTCGCACGTATCGGCCTGAACTGACTGACAGCACGAAGATTACGGCAACACGTGCCTGTGAATGCCGACGACTATATATACCCTGTGTGTTTCCGGAATAAACGCTCTTTTCATTCTTGGATCCCGTCCGTACGATACATGGTGTCAGAAGTGGTGCCGCTGGATGAACGTAACCATTCAGAGCAATGGAGCTAGTCAAGCCACCGGAGCATCTGCAACTTTCCGGCTCATCCGACAACATCGCGAGGCATTGGAACCTGTTCATCCAGAAGTTCTAACTGTTCCTACAAGCGACGGCATCTACGAAAGAGCCAAGGTCAGAAGCTGTCAAGGCTGCGCTGCTGCTGAGTGTTGCTGGCGACGATGCACTTGAGGTGTTTAACAACTTCACCTTTCTTGAGGCGGAACGCAAGGATGATTACATGACGGTCGTGCGGAAGTTTAAGGAGTACTGGGAAGAACAGCAAAACGAAGTCTATGAGAGGTACATTTTCCGGTCAAGAACCCAGGACGAAGCGGAGCCCTTTGAGCATTTACAGTGCGACTTGCGAAAGCTGTCCCGAAGCTGCAACTTCACTGAATTAACGGAGTCAATGATCCGCGACCAGGTTGTATTCGGTGTACATAACCCCAAGTTGCGGGAGAAGCTCCTCAAAGTAAAAGACCTGACGCTAGCCAAGACAGAACAAATCTGCAAGGCTGCTGAACTGTCTAGCTAGCAGAACGAGGCATGGGCTCAGGCGGAAAAACAGGTCGCGTCAGTAAAGAAGCGTCCGTTTAAATGCATGAAATGCAACCGCTCGCACGAACGTAGTAGGTGTCCCGCGTTCGGCAAGACGTGTTTTGTATGTGGTGGCACCAATCATTTTGCAGCGTGTTGCAAGAAAGGGTCTACAGTAAGCGAAATGGTCAACGTGCAGAACACTTTCGACATCCTTGATGTAAAAACTTGCAAGGTGAGAAGCTCGACGGACTGGATCGTAAACGCTAAAGTGGCCGGCCAGGATGCCTTCTTGAAAGTAGACAGGCTCCCAAGCTAACTTGCTGCCTTACTCGGTCTATCGGAAGTGCAAAGGGATGCAAAGTTTGAAGCCGAGCAGTTCCATTCTGCGGTCTTATAGCGGTGACGCTATCAGTCACTACGACTACGACTATGTGCTTGAATTTGTACCAGGGAAGCAACTGCTGCTGGCCGACATGCTCTCAAGGTCGACGCCCAGCAACCACCCAGCGGACACGAGTGGCTTGACAGAAGAAATAGAGGTTCACGAAGTTGGTGCAGTCTCGGACCTGGTAAGCAGAAAAACCCTTGACCGCTTAGTTGCCGCAACTGCAAGTGACCCGGAGTTACAAAAAGTGATGCGCTATATCAGCGGCAGCGACAATCTTGATGGCTGCATGAAACCTTTTGCTACTGAGCTGTCACTAATAGAGGGAGTGGTGCTAAAAGGAACCAAAGTACTGGTTCCAAAGTCGATGAGGAACGAAATACTTCAACGTATACACGAAGGGCATTTGGGCATAAACAAATGCAAAGCACGAGCCCGACGATTGGTGTTTTGGCCCGGAATTAATGCAGATATCGAAACGATGTTCAAAAGTTGCGCCGTCTGCCGAAAGCATGCATACAGGCAACCAAGCGAGCCTTTTATGCTCAGACCAACGCCAGGCCACGCTTGGTACAGAGTCGGCGTTGATATCTTTCAGCATGGGGGAAGCTCGTACTTGTGCGTGTTCGATGCGCAGTCAAACTGCCCGGAAGTGGAAAAACTGGGCGACACCACGTCGAGCACGATCATTGCCAAATTGAGCTGCATTTTTGCGCGATATGGAATCCCAGTCGAAGTATGCAGTGACAACGGCCGCCAGTTCGCGTCTCACGAGTTTGCCACCTTTCGGTCCAGGTACAATTTCAAGCACGTGACATCTAGTCCTGGATTTCCACAGTCCAATGGACTAGCGGAGAAAGGCGTCCAGATAGTAAAACGGATCATGAAAAAAACAAAAGAAAATCACGACGACTTCTGGCTGGGCCTGCTCAGCTACCGATCTACACCACTAGAGCACGGTCGTTCCCCGGGTGAGCTGTTGCAAGGCAGGAGACTACGAACCAGGCTTCCAGACTTCCGCTCGCAACCTAAAAATTTTTTGTCTAAGCATAGACAACTTGGCGCACAGAGGAAGGACCTACCAGTACTCCAAAAAGGGGATGTGGTGAGGATCCGAGATAAAGCATGGACCCGCAAAGCGCAGGTCATGGGACCGGCTGCGCCTAGGTCCTATCGCATTGTTACTGAAGGTGACCAAGTACTTCGTCGGAATCGCAGACACCTCATTACAACGCGTGAGCCATTCCGACACGATGACCTCGACAGCGATGAGCCGGAAAGCGAGGACGAGCTGCAGGTAACATCGCCAACTGGAGTGCCCGCAAACCCGACTCAACTTACAACACCGATCCCAAGACGGTCTAGGCGGATAACTCCTCAGCCAAGACGGCTTCAGTACGACCACAATTTCAATCAAGTGCATTGTGTACCTCGGCTCTATCCAACTATTAAACAGAGAAAGATGTATCGTGCAGACTACGCATGCGTCGCACGTATCGGTCTGAACTGACAGCACGAAGATTACGGCAACACGTGCCTGTGAATGCCGACGACTATATATACCCTGTGTGTTTCCGGAATAAACGTTCTTTTCATTCTTGGATCCCGTCCATACGATACAGGCTTAGCGGATATGGTGTCGGGCTGCTAAGCACGAGGTCGGGAGATCGAACCCCGGCCGACGCTGCTGCATTTCGATGCGGGCGAAGTGCACAAACACCCGTGTGCCGCGAATCTGGGGCACACTAAGGATCCCCTCGTGGTCGAAATTAGCCTAGAATCCCCCGCAATGGCATGATTAATAATCGAATCGCGGCTTTGGCATGCAATACCTCCGAATTTAATTCAACTGCAAAAGCTCAACATCATTCACATGTTCGTCCCACTTCGCCATCTCGCTCTCTTGTGAAACAAGGGAGGACTGGAATGATCTGCCAGAATATTTGGACAACTCAGAAGCCGGTAATTTCAAGACTGTAATTAAAAAAAAACGTTCCATCATACACTAAACCCATTCCTCGCGTATAACTCTATTTAGAGGCATCTGAATCAGTAATATAAGAATAAGTATAATGTACGCCCATTGCTATGGCTAACTGGCTGCTAGACTGACCTTGTGCTGCCTGCACAGAGAGTTCTAATAGAATATACAAAATGATCAACATCTGAGAACTGTTAAGCAATAATATGGCGTTGAAGTGTATTATACAAAAGTGTAAATAATGAAATGCTGTTAATACTAAGTGACTCCAGCGGAGCTTTCAGCCGGCAGTCCACCGCCAACGCCGGTTCACCATTTTTACTCGAACTATCGAAAATGGTCCATCAAATCCCAAATGAGGGAATAAGAATAATGGTTCAGTGGATACGATTACACATTGGTGCCTCAGGAAAAGAGGCTGCCAATTCTGTGGCAACGTCAGTGCGCAACCTTGTATTCAGTGGTAATAACGTATGCAGATATGACGACGCTGGACCGCTTATACGCCGCCAGCTGCAGCGAGTATACCATAATAAACGTGTAGCCATGGGATCGCACCGCTCACAAATCTTTGACCAGTTTTTTAACTCGCCGCAATAGGTTTTATTCTCCACGCTACGTAACGTGCACAATCGCTAACACCACGCATCGCCTTCCTCGAAAAGGAGGTACACCGAGCCCTTATTACCTGGCTTGTGGGCACTAGATGGGCACTTCTCTAGGAATCATAGCACTTAATGCTTCCATTTGCCATTTTAGTTAGGGTCATAGCCGCTTTTTCCGACACAGTAGTGCATTACTGATAATTTTTCAATTCGTAAGACGTTTCTAAGATGTTTGGACCTTGGTACAGCCTGTACAGTCTGTTCGTGTTGCAAGTAGTTTTCTCTCCTGTATTCAGGTTGACTGTAATGCTGCTACGAAGGCACTTCGGGCGCTTTCAAGCTATTTGAAAGTGCTTTTCAATCCAAATTCAAAGAATTAACCTCCCATAAAAAAACGCAAGGACGTGAATAAGCGCACACTTTAATTATTCGTATTTTTTGCACGCCATCACTTTTAACATGCCCGCCGAACTCGTCCAAGAAAAAGTACGTACTCTGCATAGAGTTGCGCAAGATGTCGATCATCCACAGCTTGCGTTTCACACGCAGGCGTGAAAAATCCCAGCAGGCATCTATGACAATGAGAAGGCCAGGCAAAAAAGCAAAAACGAGGAAGAAGCAGCGTAGGATGTCCCAGCGACGTGTTCGCATGCGCGAGATCGATACCGTAGTTTGTATTGCCTCTCCGACGCCGTCTCTCGCACTCCTGCTGTCAGAAGGCGCTCTTGAGAGTTGGGCGCACATGCGCTCACGCTAGCGGCTTTTTTCTTTCGCCAGTACCGGTCTCGTCCGGTACTCCCTGCGAGACGCTGCGCTCGGAGACAGCAGCGAAAGAATTCGCATTAGCGCCGTCCCTTATTAGCACGTTCAGCCGACAGCGCCTATGCGGGCGAAAGCCGTAGTCTTGCACTACGAAACAAAAGCAACGCAAGCACGCTTACGGCTTCTCGTATATATAATATATCCTGCAAACTTTATCATGTCTCTTTGGGCCTTGCCTCCACCAGATAAGTTCTCAGATAATGCATTAGCGCATGTCTCCCTCATTGCTTTTTTTCCCGCAGTAAGTACGTTGACGAGCAAAGGAGAACTTGCGCTAGAACCTAACCTTGATTTCACTTCCACTACATCAGCTTCGTTTCTCGTCATAGACAAGTTCCACGACCGACGTGTAGTGATCGCGTCAGAGTTGATGCAGTTTCTATTTGTGCCTTATTGAGCATAGGGTTCCTCTATGAGTATATCATAATTGTACTCAACTGAACCTACGTCTTTTTAGGTTCTTGTGCCCACCATGGTTGCTTAGTGGCTATGGTGATCCGCTGGTAAGCAAGAGGCCGCAGTATCGAATTCCGGCCATGGTGGCCAATCATTTCGATGTTAGTGAAATGCGAAAACACCCGTGTACTTAGATTTAGGTGCACGTTAAAGAACCCCAGGTGACTGGAATTTCCGGAGTCACCCACTACGGCGTGCCTCATAATTAGAGAGTGGTTTGGGCACGTAATAATTTAGTTTTTTAGGTTCTCGTTTAATTTTTCCAGATAGTCAAAGCACATAGTATTATAAGTGGTGTTAACTGCAATATACTGACTTAAACTTGCTGCTTGTGCTAATATCAATACCAACATTTTCAAGCATGCTCCGTAAATAAAAACGTCATTACAAAACAGTTGATTTCAGCAAATTTATTGTTGCGGTCAATGTGTTTCCTTACATTAGTGTCATCTATGAAAAGAAAAGCAGGCCCTTTGCAGTGCACAGGTTACAGTGACACCCAATTGTATACCAAACAGGAGATTTCGGGCAGTGATGCTGCTGTATAATAAAGAGAGGAAAGCTTGGTGAACTCGCACATTAAGTTTCAGTTCGCACCTACAGCATGCAACCTTAATGTCTCTATAAAAAACGCAAACCTATGCAGTGATATCAGCAATGAACAAGAATGTATTGAGGATATACAAAAACTCTCCTACTGGGTGTACTTGATCTTGCAGAAAGTAAAACACATCGAGAATAAACAGATGTATCATTAAAACTGTAAAACATGAGTAGCATTTACAATTCAGTACAGGTTGTACAACACAAACGATAAGAAATTTACAGCCTCCCGCATTTTTAGCTATACGGAGCGAGAACACTGTAATATTCGCGTGCGTCGTCCTGAAGGGAACATCGTATTAGACAACCCATGCACACGAGAGTGCTTAGTGCGCCTTAGAGTACCTCTGCCGGTCTCGCTGATCGTCGCCGCTTTGGGGCCCTAAAATGACGCTTGATGGGCGCTCGCGTGATGTAGCTAAATATGCGGGGGGCTGTGCAATTAAATATACTGAAAACAAAGCCAAACGAAATAAAAGAAGAAGAACACATAGAAAGCAGAATGATGGAGAAGACTTAATTCACACATAATATTGAACGGATTACGAAGAGCACGCCGCAAATGAACTGAAAGAAATTTGGTTACAATATACGGGAAGAGTGCCCACATTAGGCGCCCATTCTATTACTACTACATAAATAGGCAAATCCGAAATCCAAAAAAATAAAGAGACATTGTTAATGTGTTTCTTACATTCTGAAGAAGGTGTTATATTTATTAGAGACTAGTTTCTCATGTAAGAAACGTGGTCCAGTAATAAATTCTGGGTAGTCAAAGCAAATAGACAAATAAGTGTGAGTGGCAAGGAGGCAGTGCGTGATAAGCGACAGCTTCCGTTAATATATATATATATATATATATATATATATATATATATATATATATATATATATATATATATATATATATATATATGATCAAACATAATGGGAATCGAGGGGCCCGTTTTCTTTTTTCTCGTATGTCTGAACCACATAAAGCCAACAGATATTGACAACGAGGAATGCATAAGGAGAAATATTATTAATGTGAAATGACAAAAAAATAAATAATTGAAAATGGACGAAACACCAGCTGGCTGCAGGTGGGATACGAACCCACGTGTTAGCATTACGCGAGCGATGCTTTGACCAAGCAGGACACACCAGCACTGATTTCGCGTCCATGTTACTGGATATGTGTGTGTAGTTGAGTCAACGCCGGGGTGCTCTGCGTGTGTGTGTATATATATATATATATATATATATATATATATATATATATATATATATATATATATATATATATATATATATGTGTGTGTGTGTGTGTGTGTGTGTGTGTGTGTGTGTGTGTGTACTAACACGTATGCTTATTCCTTTTCCAGGGACTGCACTTTGATCGCACTAAGGTAATGTTATTGCTCACTGTAAGACGCGCCGGCATTATTTGGAACCGGCTGGAATGCTACCGCCGATCCTACCTGTTATGTGTGTTCTCGCCGAGCCTTGTGTAATCAGATTGTACGCACGACACGACGTGTGAAGTGCCCTCTGGAAGGCATGCAGCCACCAGTGATTACGCTGGAACCTTCGACGAGTCCTGTATACAAGCTGTGACGTGCTTGATCAGCACAGCAGATTTCTGCGATCACCGCCATCGTGCTTCGAGTGTCGCCTGTTTCAGTGGGCACAAGTTCGCCCTATAAAAAGTGAGTTTTGTGATGCACAGTTTTGCTACTGTGTTCTCCGGTGTCACTACAACGTGACAACACACACACATGTATATATATATACAGACGTTTAGGGGCTTTCGTGGGAGTGCGGAGTGCCGGTCAAACGGCTGAAGCGTAGATTAGGTCCCGTTACTTCTCTTGCGTATATTTTTTCCTGCTTCTAGGCGTGTGTGTGTGTGTGTGTGTGTGTGTGTGTGTGTGTTTGCGGAGGGGGGGGAGGTGGGTGGGTGGGTGGGTGGGTGGGTGGTTGTGTTTATACGCATCTGCATAGGCATCCATGCAGCATTATTTATGTATTCGATTCAAGCACTGTCGAAGTCAATTCGACGACAACCCAGACTGCCTGAAGGGTATGATAGAGTTTGTGCATGATTCTGAATGCTCACGCTGCTACAAGATGGCGGGGAACTCGGCACTATTTCAGAATGTGAGAGGGTAAAACGATCCTCGGACAAAGGTACGAACACAAGGGTCGAGTGCCGAAGACTTTTGCTCGTCGCTGTCCCGCAACATGCCGTAACATGGGAAGCTTTCGTTTTCGACTACCATTCAGCGCTCAAACAGCAAACACCTACAAAACACGAGTTGCCAGTTAGAAAAAAAGATAATTGCTTGAATCTGTCCTTCCTCGCAGTCCGTCTTTGGTGCGCGTTGTTTCACCGTTAGCAAATACGATATCACCCAGATTTGCGTTTTTCATTAAGGGTGGCTACACTGTTATGGGCTTCGACTTGAGAAACCCGTGTGCGCGGACTAGTGAGTCATTTGTGACCATGTTGGCGGCAGGTATACATAGACAGTAGTGTTTCGGATGTGTGTGCGGCATTCTGATTACCGACAGGTCCTGCAGGTGATGTTGACGTCCGCGGTAGCCGCGTTTTCGAGAGCTGCAGCATGCGATAACGTTCGTGTAGCTTGCGTTGTGTGGCAGTTGAAGAACCAGAGGTGGTGGAAATTAATCCGAATGTCTCTCCATTTGTCTCTGAGCCGCTCTTATATATCTTGCTTTTGAGACTGGCGCGAGCCTCTCCTCGGCAAGTCGACTACACACGGCGCATTGCTCAAACATCATAGGTTCAATTCGAGCAGTAAAAGTACTTTCAAACAACGACATCAACAAGAACAAAAAAAAAAGATATGTAACAGAAAAAAGTATCCCACTCTTCTTCAGCGCCAATATTATGAGGGCCCATTTGGTCATTGCCCAGACCGAAAGACAGACAATAAACTTTATTTGATCCTGAGGAGCTTCAACGGGGGCCCCTATCGGGGACCCGCGGACGTCGCTGGCCGCGTCCAAGTCGGGGCAGGAATACCGTGATGTTCCGCCCTTTCTTGGGCCCTCTGAATTGCCTCTAGTTGTGTCTGGAGCGATGGGCTCTGGAGTGCGTCTTGCCAGTCGGTTTCGCTGGATAGAGGGTCGTTAGGTAACGCGGGGCATTGCCAGAGCATGTGCGCTAAGGAACAATAAATCTCATTACAGTCCGGACAGCCTGAGTCGACGTCTGTGATTGCCCAGAATTCAAGGTTTTCCGGAAACGTTTGCGATTCTGCGCTCAACCAACGAGCGGACGCAGCACAGAAGTCTGATATGAGACTCTCCGAACGCGTTTGATTCTAGCGCACGACAGTAACGCGTCGCGTAGGGTGCAGTCGTACTCTGTCAGCAATGCCACAGTGAGGGCAATCATTTGTAAGCTAGGCGAGCGCAAGGCCCAGGTTCGAGTGACGGTAGGGGCGGCAACATTCCGCTGGAGGTGCGCAATTATAGAGATTTGCATGTGCGGCACGTTGGTGTACGATAAAGGACCACAGGCAGTCGCAATAACATATGCGTCTCTAAAACCGTCTGCTTAGCCTGAGGCCTTTACAACCATCGGCTAACACGCATCAGGATAAATTACGTTGCGGCAGTTGCGTCGTGCGAAATTGACGCGCCGACGCCGATCGACGGCAGGGCCGCATGTGCGCTCATAATGCTTTCCATGTCACAGCTGGGATACCGCACTAAAACATCACAGCGACAACGACTACGAGGGTAACTCGCCTCATGTGTAGCAGTAGGACTTCAGAATAGCTTCATCATGCGCAGGAATCATGATGCGCTCTCTTGCATCCACGTGGACGTAGAAGCGTGTCATATAAAAAAAGTTCCAAGAAGATGTTTAAACAAATTTAACAAAACGGAATGTTACAGGTCCGCGACATGCACGTTCTTATGCCGGTTCAAGCTCTCTGTTGTGGCAGGAGACACTGGATACGTGTGAACGAAGGCAGGCTCCGTATATGGGCTTCATGTTTAGCTCGCTGTGTTCTAGCTCGCCGAGCACTGTGAGGAGGATCTGGGTTCGCTGAATGCTTTCCGTTGCCGCGCACTTGTAAGCATGACTGCCGGTATAACATTCACGTATTGCGCCATGCTGGAAAACAGGATGAAGGTTCACATTAAAAGAACGCATTGTATAGTCTTCTGCTGCATCTTTTTAATCAGTGCGAATCGTGTCGCAAGAAACCTTTGCAAAGCTTCATTTGCAACCGCTATGTCGGTAACCATCGCAACGCAGCTAGTATTTCTCTTGCCATCCAAACGAACACGTTGTCAAGTGGAGTGAACTGCAACAGTAATTATTTGTAAGCCGCCACTATTTCTTATTAATTGCGACGCCATCCAACTTGTCGAACGATAGCACTTAGTGGCCTAATTGCTTTAAAAACCCTCGAAGAAGTTCATGGCCATAAAGGCAAAGCTTAGACATGAAGACGCACTGTCCATCATTCCCACCATAGCCGAACAGCTATACTGTCGGTCCTGCGGAAATAGCTCCGGGTTCCTCCTCTCCGGTGTGCCCATAGCGAAACAGCATGAGTAACCACTATAACGAGACGTTAAGCCCTCGTTTAAATTATATCCCTGGTAGGATGATAGCCCACGAAATGAAATGGTAGTGTCAGGAAGTGAACAGAGACGATTGGCGTGCGCATGCTATCGCCGCACATAACCGACAACAGATACGTCGGTGATATCGCGGTTACAACGGCTAAAGCCTTGGGCTACTGAGCGACTCAATGGATCATCCGAGGGAAATGTTAAGTTGAGTTACATCGACTTATCTCCTGTCTAGTTGGCCATCATCGCATCGCTTTACTTCGTTTCTTTTTGCGCCAATATACGACTCTGTTCCGTAGAGTCGTGCCACTGAAAGACCCGCTGCCGTTCCTTAATTTGAATCACCCACGACAAAAGTGCGAAGTTGTCTTGATCTCCACGTAGCCTTCTGCCGCTTTCTGCAAATCAGCAGCCATTCGGTCAATTGGCACCGGCGGTGTTCCACGAACCACCTGGCTCGGCTCGCTCTGGCTAAAAACACTATACGCCTCCCACTTGCCTCCTCCCCCCGCTTCTCCCATCTCGGTGTCAGCAGTGCGGCCGCTCTCCTTTTCTGCCCTTGGCTCGTGCACACGTCGTCTCCGGCTCCCTGGTTGCCGGCAGCGGTAGCCGCCCGAATTGCCAAGGTCACATGATACTCTAGTTCACCACAGGTTTCATCACTTGGGCTTTCCGTTTCTTCGTCATTTTCTCGCTTGCGGACCTTCTTCTGTCGTTACCACCAACGAATTTATTACTACCGGAGGCAAACGTTTCATCTAACTTGACTTAGTATTTCCTCCTAGAGTCGCTTTAAATGGTGTTAGCATGAAGTGTCACGGTGACAATCGCAATGTTGTGCCCACGGTAGCGTTAGTGGTTCGTGTCATTCGAATGGACATGCCTCAACGCCTATAAAGGAAAAAGAAAAAAAGCCGGGCCGAGACGACTCTCTTCAGTGTGCACCACCAAAAGGAACCAACCTCCTTTGTTGGAAAAGCGGAAAACTTCCAAGGGTCCTCTCTGCAAATTTTAATGTCGCGTTCTGATATGTTACGACGGTTGCTGCGCGCCTGACGGCAGTATTATAGTGTCCGAGCCCAATTCCACGTTGACATTATTCTGACAGCCTCCTGTTCTGCCACCTTTGCCTGCTTCTAACAGCGCAGGGTACCAATCGAAAATTTCTTGACTCTATCTTACCTTCTTGCACTATTTTTGTGTTTGCCTAGTCCACAGAAACGTCCTTTTTATTTATTATAGTGTTGGTGCAACAGAATACGTAGGGCTCAAATCAGTTGCGATTTAGTGCTTTATTTTTCCAAAGAGAATAATACTAGACTATATAGAACATAGAAAAGTTCACATTTACATTAACTAGCTTTAATGTACAAAGTTCTCTGAACGCTTTAGAAGCTCGGTAGGGATTTTATATAATGTCAAGAATTCACAGGGCTTAAGTTTATCTAAGCTAGCGGAGCGCTGCGACTGCGTGACCTGGGACGCGACCACGTCGGAGCCAATCCAAGCGCATGGAGTGGCACTGAATTATTCTCTTCTTCATAGCATTGCTTGGAAGTGTGAGCAAGAAGACGCGTCGAGTAGCCTCACTCATGCAGAGTGACATTTCCGGCATTTGTGGTATTTTGCTACAATGCTACACTGCTTTGTGGCCTATGGGACATAAGTAGTTTGGCTTCTGCAATGTGGAAGAACTGGACCTGTCACACAACAGGAAGGAGGAGGAGTGACGTGAGATTGCTGCACACGCAGAGCTCGAATATGAGTCTGAGTACCTCGCCTAGAGAGATTTCCAGTCCCTGACATAATAGGGGAAGCAACTAACTATTTCTTGGCGCACAATATAAGGATGCAGGTTGTACAGATTCTTGCTTGGAGGCTGAAAACGTTTATGGTTGAGTTTTCTACAGAAACGAGGTTACCTCTTTCAAGTGGACAGTTTAGAGTGCACTAAGGGAATAATCCCGATTGGATATAGCTGCTACCATCACAACATGAAGAAAAAATTACGCATTTTAATTTTTACCTCAGCTTCACATAGTGTTTGTATTCTGCGTTAGTTTGCCTTAGTATTCCTTACTGTTCCTTAGTGCTCCGAAGCATGACTGCAAAAAAAAAAAAGAAAGCTTGTGAACCACATTGCGGCGGCGCAACTGAGCGTGCTTAGCCTCAAAGCACGCTGACGTCAGGTACAGTAATGAGCGTGCAAATATTCAAACACGTTCCAGTTCATTTTTCCTCGTGCCACTTTGTGTTGCCACTTTGTTGCGGGCTTCGCCGACGGGCGCACTGACCTCGTGTCTGTGGAGTCGGGCGTGGCCCTCGACGGCGGCGACCTGGACCGCGACATGTCGTCGTCGTCGTCGTCGTCGGTCCGTAGGCCTCCACCGAGCGGTCCTCGTTCGTCCTCTTCGCTGAGGCCGTGTTCCAGTATGAGGGGAAACACGGAGGCCCGGCTGCTGGGCTTCGTCGCCGGCTCCAGCATCAGCAGGGAACGGCGCGTCGAGGGCGCCGACGAAGGCATCGCCGCGCACAGCACGGCGGCGCCCGCGCCACCGATGCCGCAGCTGCCGGCTCCGGTCAGGCTGCTGCTGCCCGTGCGCAGCAGCATGCACTTCTCGGACGCCCTCCGGGGCAGCGCCCGACGCGCGTTGGTCACCACCACCGAGGAGGAGCCCAGGCCGTCGGGGGCCGAGAAGCGGCGGATGAGCTTCGGTCGGCCGGGCGTCCCGCCGTTGGCAGCGGACACACGCCTGGCGACCTCGCGGCATACCTGCACCACGGGGGTGCGGTGCAATTGTTGAAAATGACAATTTGCTCGAATGTTGAAACTTCAAAAAGAGACTGAGACTAAAGACATTTGCCTGGCAGAGGTCGGTGCTCCGCATTGTTCACTCATTACCCCGCATAATGGCATTAAGGTATTTTAAAAAAATAAGGAGGAAGAAGAGAAAGCACTCTGTGCATAAAGAAATACTCCTGCGCATGCCTTGTAATGTGTTAGTATCTACTCCGCGACGAGACAAAATCACTTTTTTTTTACTGTGTTGTGCTCCTATCTGCTCCTTAACAAGAAGGCGGCCAGCAGAAATTTGGATCCGTACTCTCGCCGCTCACGACAGTGCATTCTTTTATTGTTTGAATAGCTTTAATTCCTTCGGAGCGCCCCCTATTTCCACCTCAACGTACATCCCGAGCCCTGTAAGCAAGAGCGACGCGCTTCCACCGAGCTGCTCTGGTCGTTCTGTCTTCTTTCGCTTTTCGACAGAGAAGAGTAGCCAGCCAGGCTCAGACTGTTTCGCCTCTGCGCCTTTCCGCAATCACTGTTCACTCTGCAGTAAGGGCGATGGTACAAATTTCTGCTCGATGCAGCACTGAACTCAAGACTGCGCCTCAAGTATGCTGTTGTGTCAACAACATTCCTTGGTAGAACCCCGGTTATTGCCGTCATCATACTCCGCCCCCTCGCATCTCTTTTTGGTCTTTCCCCGGGTCAGATTAACAGGTTAGAGCGCATAGGATTGGGTCGACCTTTCTGCCTTTATGTATATAGAATGACTCCTCTGTCCTATCCTCGCTTTCTTTCACGTTGGTGAACGTGCATACCTGTTGCCGGTAGACGTGCCTCCGGATCAGGTCCTTGAACGTCTGCCGCAGCGCCCGGCTGCGCACGCCGTACACGTACGCGTGCGCGCACGGACTCCAGCACAGCAGCACCGTAGTGGCCGAGCCGAGCAGCGGTGGAGTGCGGCTGCCGGTCGAAGCCTCCCACAGGAGAAGAGCGAAGTGCGGCGCCGTCAGCAGTGCCAGCGAGGCCACCAGCTGGGCTGTCGCCAGCAGGGCGCTGCGGCCCCGGAATCGGGCCAGGTACCACGGGTTGCGCTGGTGCGTCACCGTCGCCTGCGCCCGAAGGGTCACCTGCGCAGCGTTGAACCGTTGCAAACGTGATATCAGGGGGCGCCAAATAAACTTTTCAGCCACCTTAGCACGCAGCGGAAGCGAACTTTCTCTCGTACAAGCGTTCCGGAGTAAGTGAAAGCAACGACTTTATACAAGTCATGCGAGAGACATCTGATGCCCAAAGGGTCCTATAGTTGTGTACTTAAAACAGTTTCGCGATCTCGCGTGTTTACGCATCATCAAGTCAACAGCGCCTCCAGACACCATCAGCATCGTTAAATATGAACTCACCATTGGCCTCCCTAGCGCACAGTGAGGTCATGTGGACAATAATGAGCTCAAAGACACTAAGGATCTTCAGCTCTGCGGTGAACTCTTTCTGTTTTTTTTAAGGTCATTGAATGTCACCGTTTTCTTTTATTTCCGTATCGCAAATTCATTCTTGTCTACTTATTCGAACACCTGCTAGAGGGCATGTGGCATCTCTGCATCACGTTCTGACTAACAAGATAACGGAAATCATGTGTTTTTTTTTATTTCTGACAGAGCACTAATTCTACCACACGTGGTATGTAAATACGCCCACAATATATGCCCGGCAATCATGTTATGAAAGGCACTTCTTGTAGCGCCGAACTACTTTTTTTCCGAGCAACTCCCTGAAAGATTGAATTGTTTTACTTAAAGCAGAATATTAAGTTTGATAACTCACAAGGTACACCGGAGACGAAGCACTAACATGCTATGACCGAGAAAACACCTTACCTCTTATGTAACCGCCAAAATATATTTTCTTTATAGCCAGTTTCTTATAGCACATGCAACAATTGTGATTGTATCCTACATCACGTCAGCAAGCGGTATCGGGAATGAGGCTAAGTAGTTAGTGAGGCATTAGATGAGCAAGTGTTGGCTTACTCGGTCGTTAGTAACTGATGACTCGTATTACGGCTGCACACGAAACTCACACAAATAAACGGAAAACGGACACGAGTGCTCCTCCATATCTTTTATGAACATGACATAAAATTGGAGTAGACACATTGCTGATTCATACTGAATTTAACAGCACGAGCAGATAACGTGGATGCACGAGACAATGCGAAGAGCTGATTTCCACAAGATTCTAAAGAAGCGAGGCGATAATACATATACAAGCTCATGAAGTTGCGTACGCGCAGTGGTCTGTCACCAAAAGGCACACGTCAAGACAGACGCTGCGTCGTCCGTTGTAACGTGGCGCATTGTTTACTCGCTACCATTGTGTTGTCACCAGTGCTACCAACGTTAAAGAAATTTTCCTATACATATGCACCTGCTGCGGTGGCGTAGCGGCTAAGGTGCTGCGGTGCTAAACGCGAGGTCACTGAATCAAGTCCCGGCTTCGGTGGCCGTATTTCCATCGGGAAGAAAGGTAAAAATACCCGTATCCCGTGCATTAGAAACACGATAAAAATTCTCTGGTGGTCAAAATTAATCCGAAGTGCCCCCCTCCCCCACGTCCTCTATAGCGTGCCTCATAATAAAATCACGGTTCTGGCACGTAAAAAAAAAACTCAAACCTCATTCAAGGATTGTATGCACATTTAGGGAAATTGTCCTAGTCTAGGGAAATTACGCACCGTGAGGTTGCAACTACGGACGTGACGGCTTGTTTTGATTTCGGTCACTTGAATCTTCGTAACTGCATGCGAACTATTGGTTTTCATCGTACAGCAGCGCACTAAACCCCTATCGCCCAGTAAACGACTGTATCTGAATGGTGAAGGCCCTTTAACGAAGTACTGCTGCAGCGACGTTGTCGTTCGCACCTCCTTGTGCAATCGATGTCTGTGCACTCTGAATGAAATAAGTATCTGTAATCGGCAAAACATACGGATGCTGGAACACCAAGCAGAGGAGCAGGGTCAAATCCGGACGTAGACGGACAGTTATACCGAGCCCCGAGCCCGACAGTGCGGTAGAAGCGCTAAACAGGTCACTACACCTGCCTTTACTACAGTTTACCTGGAACCACCCACTCACAGGCTCTTGATTACGAGCAATAAACAGCGCTAAACAACAGGAGAAAGAGAGGGACACAGACACCAGCGCTGACTAACAACGAAGTGTCTTTATTCTTTCAGTCAGCATATATATACTCCACCGCTATCTCAAAGCACAGAATGAACACACATCAGAATGTGCAGGGGCAAAAATTGCAATCATTGCTATAGGAAGGCAATCTCCTTCGGAAGGAGAGAAATTAAAAAATCAATACGGAGTTTTACGTGCCGAAATCACTTTCTGATTATGAGGCACACGGTAGTGGTGGACTCCGGACCAACTTCGGTTCTTTAACGTGCACCTATATCTAAGTGCACGGGAGCATTCGCATTTCGGCCCCATCGAAATGCGGCCGCCGTGGCCGGAATTCCATCCTGCGACCTCATGCTTAGCAGCCCAACACCACAGCCACTGAGCAACCATGGGGGGGTGGGGGGGGGGGTTAGAAGGAGAGAAATGGAGGCAAGGCTTAACACATGCTTTGCCACTATTCTGAATCTGGAAAGCTTCCGAAATAAGATGTCCGTATTGTCCAGTTATGACCGCAATCTTAGAACCAAGCGGAGCCAGACGAGCACTGTAAAATTCATGCGATACGTTGATGACTTTTTAATTTTTTACTATACTAACCCTACTGACGCGCAGCCTGCTGCTGCTATAATACTTAAAACATAATAAAATATTTCTGCGTACTTGGGAGAGAGAACGAGTCACGGCCAGCGTGTGCCTTTGCGTCTTTGAGTGCGAGTATAGCTATGTGACAAAAAAAAAAAATGATAGAACGACGCGCGTAATTCCATTTTTCCAAGACCGCGCGAGTTTTTCACGAATTTATGTATCAGCTCGTTGCTTGCCGAAAAATCAAGGCGCCAACCTTATTTATCATTATACGATTTTTTACCAGTGCTATCAAAGTAGACGCAAATAGACAAGTTACGGAAAGAACGCGAAGCCTGAGAAATCTCTCGATGCAAGTCACAAGAACAATAAGGAAGAAAACAAAAGCGAATTGAATAAAACTTGAATTTTGCCGCTCTTATGCATCCTTTTCTCTTCAATTGTGAACAAATTATTGTGAAATTAATAAAGGTTTCCTTTTCTTTTGTAAAATTTTGGAGTTGCATGTTCTATTTTGTATATTTGGTGCGTAAACTGGCCACGTAAAAAATAATAAAAAAAGAAACGGGTGAGCGCGAACGCAAGCTCCACAACGAAACGAGAAAAAATGATCAAGCTAACCCAAAAATTGCGAACATACATGGTCCGCGTTGCTGGGCTTACACAATTTCGCGCAAACGCATAGCAAATTTGTGACCTTCACGAAATGGCAGTATTTTCAAGCCCGGCTGTGCCAGCAAACTGGGGCTATACTGCAAGTCTGCCTTTCTCGCAAGCCTAAAAGGCAGGCTTCCTATTCTCAAGAGAGAAAGAAAGAGTGCTATTCTGGAGGCCAACTCCTATGCATAATTATCCGGTGCGCCTAGCAAGCACTGTTTAATTTATTTTTTTGGTACCATAAGTACGTACAGCCCACAGGCACACGTACCGAGTAAAAACGTTTCTCACCCCATTTACTGCTAATATATGCACAAAGCCTCAATAATTAGCCAAAAAGAAAACGTATCCGCAAGGAAACAGGTACAAGAAATAAAATTCTCCCTGTGTTTAATGGTCGTGTTCCAGGCAGTCTGCTTAAAATCCTGCGCCTGAGAGACAGATTCGCTCGAGTGAACGTAACCAAGGATTACGACGTCCAATTAGAGGTCTCCAATTAGAAAGGTAGCAAGGCCCGTCGATTTAGTGACACTTGCATGAAAAGAATCCCGCGTAGGCGACGTGTTCCGTTAAAAGCAGTAAAAGGTGGCGCAAATTATACGTTTTTTTCGCAGCCAGGTATTTTGTTCCGGGGGTAGTAGATAGAAGGCCCCTTACAAGGTGGCTCCGTTCCACTAATGATGTGGCCAGAATTGACAAAATATAACTTGACATTCGCAGTGATTATGCTAAGCTTCTCGGTACGCAGGACTGTGATTGCATTTGGGAAACGACTTTAAAGCCTGCAAACGAATCGCTTCCCCGAGCTAGCTATTAAGGAAATTGCGGAACAGCGGAGGTCCGCATGGAAAGAACGATAACTAATGAAAGGAGAGAAAGTCGAAAAATCAGTCCCCTCTTCAAAGTAAATGCAAGGAAGAAATATAGCCTGATATATGTACTTACGACATGTCGTTAGCTTGCTTAATTTCTTCTGCCAGCCATTAAAAATTTATTTGGTGCTCTCCGCAAGCGATTACAGGCAGCGTTCGTGGCCGCGACAAATCACATTTACAGTCACATTAGGCGTTATCTAGGACAAAAAATAAAGATAAAATGCCAGCTTTAGCAGCACACACACACAACATTAAGGTGATATCCACACCGGGAGATTGATGGGGGTCCCACGAATTAACAGCGACTGGCGATTGGGGCAAGACTTACGGCAACCAGAACTCACACCGGCAAGCGCGACCTGCCCTCCGCCAAACACAGTGAGATGTCCCGTAATTGCTGACGTTCGCGTCTGGTCGCGTCACCATAGCAACGTAAAATCAGCGTCAGCGTATACCGACGTCCCTCTCCTGCGCCGCTTAGCGTTGTGTCATCTTTGCGACTCCAGTCGTGCAGTTGAAAACCGCTCAGTGAGCGACATCACGAAATTGGTCGTTTTTCGACCAACGCGATCATTTGTGAGCATCTTCGTCGCGCGAGTGGCACCCAAATGAGTACAAGACCGCAGGTGCTGCAGAATTCGGCTTTATTTTTCGACAATCGTTTGTTCCGCTAATTTTGATTATACCGAGAATACAGAAGACCTACAGGTGTCGCTCACCTCAACAGCTCATTCACATCCGGTACACACTATAACAACATTTTACAGAAGCAATGTATCAAGGACAGAATGTCGCACGGCAGTGCGACTACTCCAAAATTAAGAGAGTGTTCTTCACATTGTAACACATATTAAATAAGAAATTACTCGTCATAATTTTTGACAACAAAGAAAAAACTCCAGGAACTTCTAACCTTGCTGAACATCCGACCGCGTCTTCAAAAACTATGTAATGGTTACATTGTACGCGCAACTAGCGCAAGTAAATATACGGCAGAAAAAACAGTGCAGAAGTAAGAAAAACATCCTCTGATTTACAGAAAAAAAATTTACGTCATTAGTATTCCAGAAGCAGTCCTCAGCCCAACGATTCAAAGGCACGATAGTGCATCCTTGCAAGTAGTTTCTCGCTAATCTCATACTCCATTGCCTGTAAAATTGCAGAAGGTACCCGCATAATTCACTTTCTCATACAACATTATATTATGAACAAATCTAAATATATCAGCAAGAAATAAAAAAAGACCTCACATGACATAGTTCCATGCCCCTCTGAGCTCAATTGCTCATTTCTTGTTGTCATGATTGACGTTTTAAAATAAAGATGCCTGTGCCAACGACTGTGTCTTTCCTAATGCAATCAACTCAGCGAATGTCTAGCTTTCCCAGTCCCTTGCGTGCAGATCAGAGAACACAAGCTGACAGCGCCGGTAATGCTTTTCGTCCGCGGTCGCAAGATCATCAAAGTTTCAGAGCGTTTCATGGGAAATGCCATCAGTGTGCGGCAACGGCGACCCTGTTGTTGATGACTGCCTCCTCCTGACGACACTAAGACGCATCCACTGCAGCGAATATTTCATTCGAGGCTCTGCTGTACAGTGGCTCAAGGCTCAGCATGCAGCAAGTGCTGTGACATGTGCGTGCCATTTGCATGAATTACGAGAACGCCCAGTCAAGCTAAGTGTTCAGCACAAGTTTCTGAATTCTTTGTTCACGCTATATTGAAAATTGGGGGCTGACGATGAATGATGATGTTTTGCAGGTAGAACAAGCTGAAGTGGCACGTCCTCGTCGAAAAACCAAAAAGACTGTCGTGTGCAGAACGTCATACGATATATAGAATTTATGCAGTACAACGCAATTTAGCCTTAATCACCTGGACGTTAGGTCCCATGAAGAATAGTAGGCAAATTCGATCACTGTGTGCGACTGGGCCTCCAGTGTAGTAGTGTTCGCGGAATCAGCTGCTGTTTTTTTAATCATATTTCAGAAAGACATATCTGAGTTTGAAACCGCCTATACTTGCGAATATTTCTATCGTCGATACAGTGTGGGCAGATGCAATCTGCGGTTGGAAACGTAAAGATTTCTAAACAATTAACGAGACCTGGATAGACGCCTTCTGCTGTGTACGATAAAAGTAGAGCCAACGGCGTCTAGGATAGACTACATTGCAGACCAGAAATACGAGTGCAGCTCGTAATAACTGCATTATGACTGCGAATAAAAGGAACACACGTCCGCCGGACATCTTCGATTTAGGTGTGTTGTTTCAGCCATAGATTGGAAGGACGTAACATCCACTTGCGTAGCAGTTGCGACAGAACTGCGTGTCTCGTGCCCCGCGCGTGTTGCCCGCCATTCAACCGAGCGGCGACCGCGATGAACTGCACAGCGCGCAAGGTAAACTATTATTCTCGTCGCGCCCCGGCAAGATTTGCTCTTGGCACGGCGCGTGTGCAGCGCAAATGAAAAGCGTGGAATACGTGGGGCCTACAGTGAACGCCAGGTCGCCCGTGATGAGGACGTCAGCACAGAGGGACCAGACGCGCGCGCGACAGCGCACTCGATGCGGCTTGGAAAACATGTTCACATGACCTACAGGCCTATGCTCCCTCCCCGTTATTAATAATTAATCCTCGACCGACGCGCACAGTGCCCTTACGCAAGCATTTCTGCAACAATGGTTGCACGTTGTGCAAGTAGTTCGAGCACAAATATGGAGCCGTAGGAACGGAGAACGAACCGAACGAGCTCACGGCGGCAATCCCCTAGTTAGTACGGTTCACTGGTAATTTGGGTCTTTCATCTTTGTATTTAGACGGCCGCAACAAAGGCGTTCTTTGGCGAAGTAATCCACAAGCGTATCTATGAGGTAGAGTTCCAATGTGACGAGCTTTTCCGAAAAGGAACGCATTGTGCCCTCAACTCAACTATAACAATTGCAAACCTTCGCTCCGTGCATACATGTTTTACAAAACCAGTACGCAGAATAAATATGTCGTAGAAAAAGAAATCTGAATGTCTGTTACACAAAGAAGAAAGGCGAATCAAAGGCGGTTGACATCGAAGGAAGAATAGGTCGCCTATAGGGCGCATAAGTGTATCATATGCTTTATTGATTGACTGTGCTATCTCCGGTATCCGCCTATACTTTTCGTTGAGTAAAGCCACCCCTTCGGTCCCGGTTTTGGGCGCGTGCAGTTTGAACGAGTGCATCTACGTTTCATTTCGACTTTTTCGCGCTAATTACGCATTATTATTACTGAGTGCATACCTCTGGGATAACTTGGTAGTTTTTTTCTTGTTCCAGGCTTAATCCTGACACTCTTTTCGTTGCTCTAAGTACATTAGAAGGCCTAAAATTGCCTTGATTTGACGAAAGGCGTCAAAAAGTGGACAGCCAGATATCAAGATTTCACCAACAACAAATCTATTTGAAGTCACCATGCATCTATTCAACACTCCATTATTTTATTTTGCCATGCCTGCCACAAAGCACTGGAAAAAGAAATGTGCTCATGAAACACGTTGAGAAACTGGAAAGTTCTGTGACAAGAAAATGGCCGCCACCGCAGATTCATTGGTTACGCACCATGTGCGTAATGAGGAAGAGGAGGCTCGGCTTCAAAGGGTGCCAAGTTACGTTTCCCCCCTTCCTTAATTTCTCTTTCCCTTGTTATTTGCACATTTCAATTAGACATAACAAGTAACTTCCCATGTGCTTCCCTATGGCGTCATTATCCGTTTCTTCGGACGGTTGTGACAAACAAAATAAAGTCGAAACTCTCGCATCCCCTCATGTCAGTCTCTTCGTATGATGCGATGCTTTTGTTTCAGCGCCTTTCGAGCTGAAAGAAAATGCTAAACTACAGTCGGGCGCGACTTTAGAAGGCAGCGGCACTTTCCCCTCAAAGGGGAATCGGCGCGAGCGCCCACCAATGGGCGCGCCCTCCAGGCTGACGTCATAGGGCGTACGGATGCGCTGACCCCGCCGACGGAGAACACGGCCGCCCGCGCTTCGAACTGGGCCGAGCAGCGTCGGCTGTGTGCCTCTGTTCCTCGTCAGAGTGAATTTCTAAACTGTTGGTGGTGGTCTATCATGGAGGAAATATTATTGCGAACTTCGGTTGCACAATTTTCCGCGTACGTTTGTTGCGAGCCGTGATGCGATAAGAAAGATGGCAGCGAAAATCGGTCACCCTGCGCTACGTTTCGTCCGAAAACAGTATCCCGCGGCGACACACCACTGCAAACAAGCACGCTGCGTGTTGGTTCCATTGTGCTTTGCTTTGATCCAAAGTGAAGTTGCGAGGCCAAAAGTTTGCTAAAGCCTGGCAACTACTGCGAGCGGCGGGTGTGTTCGTGTACGGTGTCGCTGCGTTTTTTATCGAAGATGGTGAAGTGATGGAGCAAAACGATTCGCAGGAGAAATAAGAAAAAGCAATGTGCGTATGCAACCTCCAGTGCATACGCACATTGCTGGCACTGCATTGCTGGCAGCGCAACGCGCATACGGTCGTTGGCAGCAGTGTTATAAGAGGGCCGAGTTTTTACCAGCGTCGTTCGAGTGTTGTGTAGCACCGTCGACGGATTGCTGTCCAGCAATGCTAACAATCAGTGACTAACACGGGCTGCGTGAGCGAACGTCATTGAATTAGTAAAGGTGAGATGCTTTGCCGCAGTAAGGCTCTGCGCTGCTTTTCGATCCTCACAAGATGTTGATAACAAAAATTTCTATGACAGTCATCAGCAAACGACACAAGAAAACGAAAAAAAAAAACACGTACGACAAGGTAGGCGCAGCAGTTTTGGAAATGACCAAACACATCTACCCGCGTCGGCGTGTAGCATATATGTGTACGTGTTTTCTTTCATACTTGAGTAGATTTTTTTTTATTTCACCAAAGTTTCTTACATTTGAAATTTCCTTACTTTTAGTCCTCGCGATTGTGTATGAATATGTGCGTGCTTTCGTGAGAGTTTGTGTTTATTCTTATATTTGCAATGTTTTTATATATTTGCGTTCGCTTCTGTAAATCTTATTGCAGCTGCATCTTTTTTTCTTCGCAATTTCCTTAACTGGGCTCATTCAACGCAAAAAGTCCTCTGAATATATATTCTTTGATCAGCTTCTTCAAACTGATTCATGGGTGTCATTAAAGCCTTTCTCTATTGTCTACTTTGTCTTTTCAATCTGCCTTCTCGCTGTGTTTTCATCTACTATTCTGTCCTTGCTTTTTGTCGCGTTGGTGCAATGCGATTAGCCAACTTGCACAAAGAATGTTGACCTGCCGTGGTTGCTCAGTGGCTATGATGTTGGGCGGCTGAGCACGAGGTTTCGGGATCAAATTACGGCCACGGCGGCCGCATTTTTATGGGGGCGAAATGCGAAAACACCCGTGTACCTAAATTTAGGTGCACGGTAATGAACCCCAGGTGATCGAAATTTCCGGGGTTCTCCACTTCGGCGTGCCCCTTAATCAGAAAATGGTTTTGGGACGTAAAACCTCATAATTCCATTTTAAATTAAAGAATGTTCCATCACCTATGACAATATAAAGGTTTAGATACATTATCTAAAAGCACCACGTGCTTTACGCAGTAACTTCGCCTCTTACCCCTGTTCATGTGTTCATGCATCAGTGCAAGCGACAGGCCGTAAGAAGTGCACATGAAAGGGTGCCGCATTGTAATGTAGTAGCGACGGTAAAGGCTATAGTAGCAAAACAGTGAATGCCGAAACTAACTTTTGTCTTGGACGAATCTGTGCCCAGGGAAGCAAGTTACACTGAAACCTCGATAGCGGTGGCCACAGTCGGCGATCGTGAAATCTGATCTGCGGTTCGCGCACGTCGCCTTTTACAGATGAGTCATCAAAGGTTTCTGAGTTATCGTGCATGCGTGTCCTACAGAAAATCCTACAAAATTCACGTCGCGCATGAAGTCAGATTAGACAAGGTGCGGCCACAGCATGAAAACAGAGAAAACCATCGATAACATTCGAGAAACTTCGATACATGCAGGCGCTGCCTGTGCTGAGCGATATGGTTTAACATTTGTTAGCTGGTGAATAGCTGTTTCCCCAGAAAGATAAAGAAATACACCTGTCAATGCCCCCCTCTTAAATACCATCGTTCCGATTCTGCAAATGCCACAGAAAGAAAATAAAAATTGCTTACTCTCTCGTAATGGAGAGCATATGTAGGCATGAAGTGGCAACCGGCAAAGCAGATTGGTTGGAGATGATAATAGCTACAGTCTTAAGATGGATGTAGTGCATGTTCGCAAAGTAACGCCCAAGCACATCGCTTATCAAGTTAGTAGTTGCTCCAACAATGTGGAATTCGGCCCTCGAAAAATTATTCAAGACAAATAATTGTGCTTGCATTCGCATTACTTGCCCGAGTCACACCATAAAATTAAATAATGGCTACGAAATGACTGTACTTTGAAGTGTAGACTGCTAACCGTGCCTTTCAACCATGCCCCGACCACTGCTAGTTCACCTAGGGGCTCGTCAAGCTCGGCGGTGACTACTCGAATGAGTGTTTTGGGCCTTCTCACATTGGCATTCTCACAGGCTGTAATGAACCTCAGGGGCATCTCGACTCCCTTGCAGCTAGCAACAGAGGCATGTCACTGTGCTTGCATTGCTAATATTTGTACAGGTGGCTCAATGAAATTAACATTAACTTTCCTGGAGAGTAAACAGAGCCGAAGGTGTGTTGTGGTGTTTACGATTGGCAGCATTTATTGGCCTTTAGGAGCATGTAAAGATTGACGATGGCTCCAACATGACTACTTCGGCAGACCTGAAGCTTATGATGGCGTTTCGCAGGGCTTGTGTTGGTGTTATTCATCTCAACAGGCTCTAAAGAACTACAGGGCCGGCCGAACTACTTGGAAGCAGGCAGCAAGGGCATGTCACTCTGCTTGCGGTGCTATTATTTGTTCAAGTGACCTAATAAAATTTACATTGACTGTGCTGCAGAGTAAACTGAGCCAGTGGTGTGTTTTTGTTATCGACTGGGTGTATATACTGGCCTTTAGGAGCATGTAAAGCCTTACGTTGGCTCAAATATTACTGGTTTTGTTTTCGTTTCGACTTAGAGGCGCTAACAATTTCGGTGGACTTCGCCTCTGCTGCTCCTACTTCACCATAGGGCCCTCCAAGCTCTACAATTTCTGCCCGAATGAGCATTTTGGGTCTCGCTGAGGTAACGATGTTCTATAGTTATTCTCTTAGCCAAATCGCTTGCCTAAGCCAGACAACTAAACTAAACAATGCAACCACATGAATGTGCTTTGACGTGCATACAGGCTGCTAACAGCGGTTAACAATCTCGCGTTTACTACTGCTGCTTCATCATAGAACCTGCCAAGCTCAATGGTGGCTGCCCAAATGGCGATTTTGGGCCCCACAAAGTTATTGAAGGTTAATACATGTGTTTGCATTCGGTTTTGTCATAACTTAAGCATTTTTCTATGCCAGTATCTAAATTTTTTTTTCGGAATGGAGCTTGCAATAAAGGAAATATGCCATCAAATTAACAGCAAATTTACTTATATTAGAGGCCACAGGGTAGATGCTCAGCTAGCATCCCCATCAGAAAATTTTTGCGGCCCTAATAAGAGCTGTTCTTTCATTATTCAGAAGCCGTTACGCTTCGTCGAGCGGGTCAATGCCGGACAGTTTACAGTCGGAGACAATTTCTTCACGGCCATCCTGAACCACTTGGATCAAGATGGATTGGATGTTGTCATTCCCAGAAGTGTCAAGTCGGAATTTCACCTCCTGGTCCATCACGTGCTTCTTCCACCAGTCTTCCGCCGTTACGTGCTTAATGCTCGCCCTCAACATGCACTCCACATGGACGGCTTGAAGTCTGTGTTGTCCACGGTGACATCATTTTCGATGTATTACCACACAAGATCAAGAGGATTAAATTCCACTTGTATGGCGGGAACCTGAGTACAATGCAACCGGCCCTTCCCTTTCAGTATATGACGTAGCTTAGAAAGCGTGACTTAACAGATGCCACCATATCAAGCAGCTGATTCCTTACCATTATTTCATCCCAGGTAATGTTCCTGCTTTACAACCTCCCACTTTCATCTCTTCTTCCCTTCAAGGCCGTCATCGGCAATTTCTCTTCTCGCCGGGTATAATAAGTTGCCTTGTCCCTATAAATGATGCTACCAACTGGCGACTTCTGCAGAACGTCATTGAGCCATGCCTCGAAGCGATTGCCGTCCATTTCTCTGTGCTAGTGGCCTCTATTTTGGCGTCGAATTAAATCCAAACGGCCGTCGACAACGCCATTCTCGCTGCCGATGTGCGTCACCGTCAGACGCTGGCCTTTTCCTGAAAGTTGTTTCATACCATTGACAGGCTTTTTCCTGGAGCGTACTAGCGCCTGCGCTTCTGCACCACGTTGTATCTCGACATGTTCAACCGAATGTGTCGCGGCCTCACCCATGTCACGTTCTACATCTTTGAGCCTTCCACCCGGCAGCACTCCACGTCCCGGAGGTAGCGATTCCATCATTCCATGATGTCATACCTCTCGATAAGCAGCGAGTTGCGACTCCTGTTCTAGGGCTTGAAGCCGATCTTGGCAAACAGGAGAGGCAAAGTACGTAGCTTCGGTAATGCATGATCCATACGCTTCGAAAACTTGTTATTTATCTACTCGACTGTCGGTATCTCACTGCAGCGAAAGAAATCGTGCACACACGACCTCAGCGCGCACAACGCTGAAGCTGTCAAACTTCGTGCTGCACCTTCTCTTCGCACTTCGTGAGCGCTTTCGCGAGGGTGTCGACAGTTCGCCACCCGAGAAATGCAAAGCTTTGACCTCTCCCTGTCCTGTAGCTGACACCGAGCATCTCGGTGACAAACTTTCTCGGGTCCTCCACGCTGCTTTCAGGCTCCCTGTTACTCTAATACGTGCATAGAGGTGGATAGTTCTTCAGGATGTGACCACTCTTGTTCCTTCTAACCGAGGCTCCTTGGTGTGGACATCGAGTTGGCACAAGGCTCGTTCGGGAACGAAGGATCGCGTTCCGACGTCGCCTTGCTGGGCTACTACGCAAGTACACGGGCGTTCTTTTGCATTTCGCCTCCACTGAGATGCGCCCGCCGCAGCCGGAATTGCAAACCGCGATCTCGTGCTCAACTTGCGACGAAGCTATATCCTACATAGTTTTCTTTTCCTTCACATTAAAATCAAACACTTTAATTTATTATTTTCAGAACGCTACTCCTGAAGAAGGATCAGTGGATTAAACCAGCGACTGCACTTTATACGCACACGCCGGCGGCCATCGAATTCGCACCGTAGCAGACGACGCGCAGCGTTCTAGAAGAACGGGGGTTATTTTGCGTGAGATAATGTAAGCATACTGAATTAAAAATAAAAGAGATGTGTATCAGTGATACGTCCTTTGTTCTGCGTTGCGGCTAATACCGATTTTTTCAACGATTACTAGATTACAAAGTATCTGGTAATACCTTTATCTGGTCTCCTTTGATGAACGTCTGAAGCGATGTGGTATGTGCATGTGCGAAACGGATACACATTAGGCTCCTTCTCTGTGAATAAAGTTAATTTCGAGTGACTTTTGTCTTCCTTGCGTGGTTGTTGCACGTCTAGTGCACGCCAGTTACTATCGACGAAGAAGCCAAGCAGCAAGTTTTACAATATTTCATTTCTCTCGTGAACCCGCATGTGCTGCAGCATTCGTGTCACAGGAGCCCAACGAAACCAGTCATCAAAATTTATCCGTAGAAATACGCGTTTCAAAGCCACGACTGTTTTTTGTTGGACTGCTTCTTTATCCGCGGAGGCAATCGGCTGCCGTGCTTCAGTCATCAGCGCGGGGCCTTTCCTGCCTTGTTAAGTTGTGCGCGACTATAGAACGAAAGTGGCAGCGATAGAGCAGCCACTTCTGGTTGGAATAGGCTCTACGATCTCTGCATTCCCGCCGTAATTAGAGACATGTCGCGCTATAAACTCGCAGTTACGAGGGAGGATATTGTGCGAACGTATTACTGCGCCAACAATTGTCCACCTCAGATTGCAGCCGATTTGGGCGGTTCTGCATAGCTTCCTTTATACAGTTTCGCGAAAACACCGACAAATAAATCGTCATTACTTTTTCTGTGCCATTTGCTTCGTCTGCTTCGGCAGCCATTCCATGCTGACGCTTGTCATACGATTTGTGGCGAGCTCAGCGCCGAGCAAAATATATGAAATATATATGAATTTGGATCGCATTTTTTCTTATTTTTCCCCCGCAGTCGTTGCCTAAAATATCACTGCAATGTCATACGATCGGAAAGTGATTCCAAGCGACTGCTTTGCAACTTGGGACTCTGACGGGAGCGTCCTGTCTTTCTAATTTTTAAAGCACGTTTCTTCTATAATGATTTCAGGGGAGACTTCGAGACGATGGCGTTGCGCTATTTAGGCGCACACGTTCGAGCTATCTTTTGATCCGCGCGACCGCCTACATGCTTGCGTAAGAAAGACTGTTCCGTCCCGTATATTCGTGGTTGAAAAGTTAGTGCAACGCTCAGAAGGTTTGTATAAGCCTTGGAAAACTGGGACGCTTGTTACATAACTTTTTTTTTTTGCATGTCGAAGACATGTGCTCAGACACACGATCAATGCTTATATCACCACTCCTAAATATACCACATCAGAAATATAGTTTTCATTTCTCTCAAATGGAAATCACATGCAAAACATGCCCTTCTATGCTGCGCTGTTGCAAGTCTCGGGGATCCACAACAGAGGTGTACGATTGGAACGTGGATGTTTTAGATAAATACCGCTTGTAGTTATGTTTCCCGAATTAGTTACTAATGCATCAGCAGAAATAAAAAAAAACAGCAGTTCCCTGTATTGTGTGAAAACTTATGGTTCGGTGGCCCTTTATAAATGCCTGAGAAAGAGTCATCTTCGCACCGTAATTGAGGACGGCGTTAAGAAAAAAAAATGTTGCCAGAGGTTCTCCTTTCACTGTTTTGGTGAAAAGAAAATGCAGGCCAACTCTTCAGGGCCCGTATTCACAAACCTCTCGAAATGCGTAAGCGTTTATATGCCTACTCTACGGGGAAGCATGGTTAACGTACTCGCTGGTGATGACACCTTGATAAGCCTCGTTTTAGCCCTTCGATTCCTGACCGACATGAAGCTGTCATCCGATGAGTCGTCGCCTGTGATTGAGTAGACCTATGTGTCTTCGCTGGTGCTGGATCGCGTGCCTCATTTCCTTGAGGAGCTTATCAATGTAGAGCTCTGGCCAGACAGGCCGGCTATAGGCCCTGCATCCATGGCTTCGAAAGTAGGAGCCTATGTTGAGCCTTCAATAATGGTTTACCAGGTGCCTTGAGTCTTAAAGGAGCTTGCCGTCGGAGATTCTGGCTACACGAGCTTAGGGGACGTTCCGCGTCGACCACCTAACGTCAGCACGCGGAAAGCGCCCCAGAGACTGATGCAAATTTGACGAAAACTGGCTAGGCTGGGACAGATGCCTTCTAGCACTGAGTGCTCCGTCGTCTTTCCCGTGCCAAAAGGTACTTGTACATTAGGAAGCAGTGTTGCTTTCACGTTATCCCGCCGTGCTTACGCTATAATTATATATATATATATATATATATATCTTCTTCATTTTCTCCCATATTTTGTCTTTTTTATTGCATTTGTACGTGCTTAAATATAATAGGGTTCTACGTGCCAAAAGCACTTTCTGATTTTGAGGCAAGCAGTAATGGAGGTCTCCGGAAATTTCGACCAGGTGGGGTTTAATCTAAGTACACCTAAATCTAAGTACACAGGTGTTTTCGCATTTTGCCCCCATCTAAATCCTGCCGCTGGAGCCGGCTTTCAATCCCGATACCTCGTGCTAAGCATTCCACCACCACAGCCACGGAGCGACGACGACGGGGTTTTGTATGTGCTTGAATAACCGCTGTACCTCGCAATGTTGCCACCCCTACTGTATTAACCACTGGGCGATATGTTGGTATGTAAATAAGCAAATACGTTAGACGCACCCTTGTTTTGTCTGCGATTAGTCATCCAAGCTGATGTTCAACTAGAATTCGATGTCGACTCAGCGCCGAAGCCGCTTCCAGGCACGGAACACGGCCGATGTGAGGGCTGATGGTATCGATTCTGTTGCGCCGTCCAGGTGTTTCCCGGGTACTCGGGGTGTCGAAACAGTCGCGCCGTGAGGTGGGTCTCAAATAAGCGCTATCAGTCGCTGTCGCGTGGCACGCACAGATATTTCGTCGACCCAGGAAAAAGTACTCAAAGCACGTTTCATCTCTAATGCGCAGACTAGGTGAAGCAGGAAGAAACACGCACAGTTGCTGTGTTAAAGCACTCGTGCAAGGACCACAGACAAGGAGTCCGTTGTAATTAATTGCGGATTATCACCACCGAGTCTCACCGACTGCGTGAAAGATGACAAGCTCGTTTCAGTACGCTGGTCACGAATAAACAAAAGCTGTCTGAGGCGACATGCTGGAGCCCTGCTTTCTCAGAGGTGTTAGCTAATCGGACGCGGAGATGGTGTGTCTTCCGGCTAGAGTCAATAGGTTGTTCTATTGGTGCTGGGACGTTCAACGTATTTCAACACAGTTACTACCTTGAAGAGAAAATACGGGGAAGGCAGAAGGTGGAAATTCAAGACGATGAGCGAAATGAGCACAAGGTAAAAGTGTGAACCAACGTTTCGACAAGTGGACTTGTCTTTCTCGAGGCAGAACGAAAGTCCACATGTCGAAACGTTGGCCCCCGCTTTTACCTTGTTCTCGTTTTGCTCATTGTCTTACTACCTTGAAGTGATACGCCTATTGTCGACTGGCCATGTCTGCCTGTCCAGAGCAGCACACGGATCGCCCAGGCATCAGAAGCTATTGGGAAACGTCTGATGAGCCGTGGAAGTGTGTTCTCGTCGGACCGCTTTCTCAATTCTTCTTGGTGTGGTGGACTTTTGTCTAGGCACTGGACCTCTTACCGCCTTGTGCTTGCTCCAATCCTTCTGAATTCATACTTCTTTTTTTCGTTGACCACTTACAGCTCATATTTTGTCGTAGCTCAGGCACAACTATGCAGGCCTTGAAGGTACATCCGACAACGCACATCGTCTCACGTGCGTGCTATTTCCATGTCGCTATTGTGATTGATCTACAATAAATTAGGAGGTGACCTACCAAAAAGCCATCTCATTTATTTCATGAATTTAGGCTTGATTCGTGCTGTTCGGGGGGTATGGCAGGTTTCGGTTTCAGCTGCTAGAATTTTCGCTGTGACGCTACCACCGCTGTTGCAGGCTGCTGGTGTCCTAACATATCGCAAGAAATTTCTTGAGCAACCATTCATTGTGGCACACGCACGGCCTCGGCCGACATCGAACCACTGATGCAGGCCTTGACAAGACTGCTTCCGAGGTAAAGTGCGTCTACCTTCTCGAGCAAGGTGTCTTGTGTAGCCTGCGCTCACAGTGGCGAAACATCTATTGTGCCATTTCTTGGCCTAGACAGAGGAGAAATGCAAAGTGACAGCGACTTACCGCCTACTTTGCCGGCGGCATGATCTTCCTTCGGCAAAAGCCTGACGATAACGCGTTCATCGCTACTCAAGCTGGCTCTACTTGAAATAAGACAAATTTTTGGGGGGGCCCTTCCAGCTATTCTATAGCCTTCTGCATGGGATAATGTTGAATACAGTTTTCGGAGACCATGTAGGCAATTTTGTCCGTCGCGTTGAGTCTGTCAACACATATATTGTAATTATTATTAAACTATTAGTGCGAAGGCCAAGCACCATTTTCTTTGCTTGTAGTAACTAGCAATAGATGTCTGATAGAGGCATCGCTTCTAGGTACTTCTCAACTACGCGGTTCGCGTGTGTGCTGGTGTAATTTACCAGCAGGAAAATGGTTAGTATGACTAGCTCGTGCGCAAGTAAAATCAGTCAAGGCGGCGGTTTAAGCGCTCCAGCAGGCAATTGTCCAAGTTCTCTTTTTTTCTTCTTTTCACTATTATTTTATGGCAACTACAGATTACAGGGACCGTATTCATGAAGTGCTGTAACGCTAGAATTGTTTGACCCAATAAATGTCATATAAACCTGATCATGAACATATTGGTAACGAACGGGACCAGCCAATACCAAAGAGAACTTAATAATAAAAAGTTTTCTGATTACAGCCCCAGGAACCGAATTCACAAAAGGCTTACGGTAGTAAGTGGTCTCTTGAAGTGGCTGGTCTCCTTCGGTAAACATACGTCGAGCACCAGGTCTGGCTGGCATTTGCTGTTTCGAATCATCCTAGCGCGATAGCCTTTAGTGAATACGGGCCCAGACGCTTCTTTAAAAGACGACCGCGGACACCCTGAAATTACTATGAGCCCCCCAATTACCTACGGATGCAGTTCCTAAAAATTCAGTCATAAGCTGCTGCCCCCCTAACGCCGGCGGCGACATTTTCTAAACGAAAGTTAAGAAGGCGCTGCCAGTAGTCAACCTCCTACTGACCATGAAGGAAGGAAAATGCTTTCGTCGACGCTATGGACGGGTGCCGACGGGTTGTGCAGCACTTTTAAACCACACTTTGCCGAGCACCTGCTAGCCCTTGTTTTAATAAATATAAGTACCTACCTCAATGGCTATTTTAAGGAAGTGTCAGTCATATTCGCCTAATGATGCAACCTGGGGTAAGAAGGCAAAGTGTTATTTCTTTTTTTACCGATGAAAAAAAAAACGAAGTAACAAACAGGCAGTTGACAGATGCTTAGGAGCACAAAATGGACTCTGAACATGATGACAGGAGGATTTCTGCAGATTCCATGTCTGCCATTATTAAAAATAAAATATATTCTGCCGTCTGACGATTATGAGGCACGCTGTAGGGAGGGACTACGAATAAAGTTTGAACACCTGGGGTTCCTTAACGTGCAAGCAATGCAATGTACACGGGCCGTTTGACGTTCCACCGTCACCCACATCGGAAAGTCACCGTCACGGCCGAGACTGAATCCCCGATTTCGTGCTGAGCAGCGCGACACCGTAGCCACTATAAGCTAGCGTGGCCGGTGCACGCATTGTTATCACGTTCAAACAATACTTGCGAGAACGCGCTGATACCGCTTTTAATCTTTTATTGGTTTGCGTAGTAACCCTAAAAGAACCATTCCAATACGAAACGAATACACGTTCGCGAATGGCCCACCGAGCCTTACGTGGTCGAGCAGAGCTGCATGCCTGCAGGTTAGGAGGATTGGTACTGGCAGCTCTAATAAAAACAAAGGCGGCGATATACATATAAACGGCAGTTGGAGGCCCCCTGAGAGATCCTCGAGAAAGAATGTGTGGTTGTGGGAGCAAGCAAATCAAGTTCTCTTGTAGCAGGCTCCCTACCCAGAGCAAAATAAGTGTTTACTCTCCCTTTCTCGTGCTTGGAGCGTCAGTCCTTGCCAAAGGAATTGAAATAGTCTGAACGCCTTCGAAAGCAGACATGGCAGCATTTTCAGAGAGGATGTCAACGACGATGCCATACCAACCCCCAAGCCACGGAAAGAACACATTGCGCCTTGTTTGTGCACCAGTTTTTCTGTTGTTCCGTCCATGATATTGTTCACAGCGGCAATGCAAGCCGCTGGTTCAACTTTAACTTCAACATTTATTAATTCTTGTAGTACACACTAGAAACGTCCACTTGGGTTAAAAGCTGCCGCAAGCAGCTTGACTGGACCAAGGAGACATTGTTGCACATGGCAGGACGATAACGGAGAGTACGCCGAGGATGTCGTTATGTGCGGCAGCTTAAGTTTCATTGGGACCCACTTTCCTCGAATGCCCACAGCTGCCGCTCAGCCGGAAGGCTAAGTCGAAAAATCAGTATAAATATGCGTGCGGTCATCGTGCGTCTGTTGCAATAAGATATACGTCAGCTGCGTCAAAGGCGCTGACGAGTGACTGGCTTTCTAATTCCTGCAATAGAGAGACACAACTGTGGCTGTCGGAGATACCAAAACGGAGGTGAACCGCTGACCGGTGGTCTATGAGCAGACTATGTAATCTCGCGATGAACGTTCGTCAGTCGGAAAAGCTTAGCTGAAGGCCACCGTACCGTCAGGGAAGCCAAGTGATGGTCGGGGATGCTCGATAGCGAATGTACGGTATGAGTGCGTCGACTGATACGTGAGCTGGAAGCAGGTGGTCTCTGGCAGTGGCTATTGTCGCTGATTGGAAGCTGCATTGAGGTAAACCGAAACACGTACCAGGGCTTAACCCTGGTAACCCTTTAACCCTGGAGCAGCGTCAGTGCTGCTCTACCAGGCATTTGGTAAGAGCGGCCGACTTTAACGCAGAAGTCCCAAGAACAGTGATATCTGCTTGGATCTGTGCTTGATCCCTGCAATAGAGATTTCATAGGTGCAACCAAACTTTCCCGCTGAGGAACGTCATCACCCGAGCAATAGCAGAAATCTTTTTCAAACAGACGCAGTTGGGGTGGAAGGTTGCGAATTTATTAATCAAGCCAGGGAAACGTTCGTAATGATGTATTTTTGATACAATGAAAATATTTTAAGCGCTCTCCCGACAGAGAACACTCGCACAAAAATAAAGAAAGGTTAGAACTAAATTGGAACAAATTGCATCTATGAAAGTAGAACGTTGTGAGGTTCTTTTGTAATTTATTACAAATATATAATTAAATTTATTTTTTTACTACTCTTAAGTCAGCGCCTGCAATCAAGGCATTTCTCCCTCATATAACCAGTATGCCAAAACTCACTGCTCATGCACTTCCATCGCTAGAGAAAATCAGTTTCGCCATAAGGCCGGAGCAATGAAAACGATAGCAACATGTTAGGATATTGCACGAAGTTTAACACTCTTAGCTTTACAATAATAAATAAATAAATTACAATAAATAAGTAAATAAATAAATTAAAATAATTAAATAAATACATAAATTGAAGTAAACGTAATCTGACTAAGCGAAAATTAACTGTTGGGCTGGGGGTCCTCTGAATCCTGCCATCAGACAATTTGATTTGTGTTCATTAAATTAAGCCAGCGTATTTGTTAGCGGCTTTACCACCACTTTTCTGTAACGGTTGTGTTTCAAACCATTTTCCTGGGCCAATCCCGCAAGTTAGGCACAGACGCGCCAGTAAAATTACATCATTTTCAGGTTTAAGCTCTGTCATGAGTGCCACTAACATCCAGTGACACTTTCATTTCTTGTGCAGTACTTCCGGTTCACGTACTAACACGACCTGGGCGGAGATTCAAAACAAATGAAAAAGAAAAAATGGTACAGCATAAAATTTATCTGTTTCATTACATATACGATATCAAAGCATCAGTTTGAGCACAAGCTGAGTTACATGAGCGTCTGCAATAATTAAACCTAATTAAAGATCACTGAGACGACCGGGGACGAAATTCAAAATAAACCAGAAAAGAATAGAAAAAATAATACAGTACAAAATTAATGAGCTTCATTATAGTTATGATATTACAGCATACGTTTAGCTACAAGTTGATTTGCTTAAGTGCCTAGAATAATTAGAACTAACTAGAAAACACTGATTACCACACACCACAGCACAGAATCGTAGAGTTTAGAGACCCGCCACGTGAGCACGACATTGCCGAAATTCCTGGCAACCCAGAAGTAGAAAGCGGAAGTAGGGACGTCATACACAGGAAGGTGGCATGATATTTAGTCGGCTAATTAATAGAAAACAGTTGCGTCCGAGTTCGGTTCGTTCACTGGGTTCGCCTAATGTTACCCTGAAGAACACCAACGCTGAGGTGCGAGTGCCACTAAGAGACACCTAAGTCAAAGCTTAAGGTCGCCTGTCATTGTTTTTCCCACATGTCATATTTAAATCTGAGAACATTTAAGATACAATGCGTGCGCTGCCGGTGTTTTGTTTCGCTACATTTGTGTGTGAGCTCCAGGGAAAGCAAAAGGAAGGCAGTAGACGGAAATTCAATAGAATGAGCAAAACGAGAACAAGTTAAAAGCGGGAGCCAACGTTTCGACAAGTGGACTTGGCGAAACATTCGCTCTCGCTTTTGCCTTGTTCTCGTTTTGATCATTGCATGTGGGCTGCCATTCTCAAGATGTCAAGAATGTAGGACCTGGTTTTAGCAACTTTAGCGATAGAATGGTGTGGCAGTATGACCCGCATATACCGCATGCCATATAGTATGGCATGGCTTATAGCATGCATATGTCTAAATGTATACGGAACCTCATGGCGACACCGACGGTAACGACGACGGGAAAAATTCCCGAGGAGTGTCCATGCCATTGCTATCGCAATAAAAAGAAAGGACGCGTCTCACTTTCACAGCCTTTGATTTGTCCCGCAGTATTTATGTACTCCCCTATGCGCCTTCGTTTCCGCCGCTCTTTAATCGTGCAACAAAAAAGAAAGAAAAAAAAGAAAGAAAAGAAAGCTAGGCCAACTTTACACATTCCAGTTCAAACAGCCAGTCACAGTGAAAGTGACTGCCGCCGCTCGGATGACATTCATGCCCAGGTTGAATAGCGATATTACAATTGGTCTAGTTGGTCATTCGATTCAGAATGAAGAGCGGAAGAGGTGTCACTGGGACGACTGGAAAAGCGTTGGCTTCTAACCCACTATTTATTGGTAGCTGTGCAATACGCATGCATGCGTACAATAAGTTACACGAAAAAGTTTCCGAGCTATGGTTCACAAGCAAAAAAAAAAAGAATAACCTGATAAGTGACTGTCGCCCTCCACAATGCTTCCTTCTGCCAAGAAGCTCATTTTCTTTTTCTTTTTTTTTTAGATATGGCCATCAATCACTTACTGGCACATGCGCGCTGTTCCATACCCGTTTGTCATGGTTCCCATAGCCCGTGTGCTCGTTGGTCCCTAAACTAAGAAATCATTGCGATCCTCTCGAGCTGCGGAATGCTGTCACTCAAATGCTTAGAATCTAAAGAATTCCCACCTGCCCAAGCATACCGTATGCAGTATTCGCGCATTACAAAGATGATCCTTTAGATTTCTGGCGCGTCATCTAATGCCAGCATGTCTGGAGTTTCTGAGACCGCAATAGGTAACAATAACACAAGTTGCGCGAAATGTTTTCCAAGCTAAAGAGGCCACCAGAGGGTAACGATTCGGGCGTTTCACGCAGCGCAGAGCAGAATATAGAGCATAGGAGCTACGGGAACTACATGCCATATTTCAAAAAAGAAAACAAATGTCTTGCATGACAGAGTGCTTACGACTCTATGTGGCGAAAAAAAGTGATCGCGTAGGCGTTCCTGTTCCTAAACAGAACCGAAAGATGTGACCGGGGATAGGAGAGAAGAAAAAATGGCGATGTAAGATTGGAAACGTGACGCTATCCCGCTCTGCTTTGAATACGAAACGATACATAATCGGGGCGCTGTCATATATAGCGGTCAGCTACGCGCGTTGTGCATATAACCTTGTCGATAAAACGCAGTTACAATTGCAAGGAACGGATGACGAGAGCCGTATACGTGAAAGGCGACACACGGCTGCAAGCGTGGCATTACAAAACCGAAATGTCGTTGTAGCAAGCATCGCCGAGGAAATCCACCCCGGCAAACGACCAGCGCTGCACGCTGCACCCGCTAAAAGAAGAAATGATGGCCTGCCGGGCCTTGATCGGCATGGGGCAAGGTCAAGGGGAAAGAGCTGGATCGATAGAGGGGTTGACCGCGGAAGACTGCGAGGGAGGCGTGGAACGCGTGGGACCAAGTTCCCCAGGGTCATGCAGAGCGAGCCTGAAGCGAAAAACGAAACGCTATCGTCCAGAAACGGCAAGAGACGATCGAGGGGCCGTCCAATTTGCGAACGGTGGCGGAAGTGAGCCACGCCGATGGCGAGCATCGCCTCGGCATTCCGTCATTCCGTAACCCTGGACGCCCGGCGTGGCGTCTCGTTTTCTCCCTCTCATGACTTCCGGGCAGAGGGGCGCGTATTATATGGTATCACGTGCGTTGCTGGCCCAAGCATGGATTACGGATTCATTAGGACATGCTCCTTGAATAATAGAAATGCAAACTGTTGGCAGAAATGGATCACTCGGTACAGATTTTAATCACAATTTATTCTGAAGTGAGAGAAACATACATAAGACATTTTATTTATTTATTTATTTATTTATTTATTTATTTATTTATTTATTTATTTATTTATTTATTTATTTATTTATTTATTATACCTTAAAGGCCCCAGAGATGGAGTATTACATGAGGGATGGGCTTAGTTTAACAAAGCAGTGATTCGAGAGCAGCCTTGAAGTGATGTGCGTCGGAATGGTGCGTGACATCGGCAGACAAACCATTCCAGCCCCTCGCAGTTTTCTCTTCAGTTGCCAATCACATCAGTGCCATCTCCCGTTTGCATAAACCCTAAATTTCTGGGGCCTTACATTCCAAACCAAGATATGTTGACGAGGCGCCTTAGTGGGAGTCCGCGGGTTATATGTGATCCCCTGGGGTTTCTCAACGTGCGCCTAAATCTATGTATACGAGCGTTCTGCAGCAAAGCTGTTAACAACTACTTTCCCCAGGATCGCGTCCGTGTGTTAACAATAAACTAGGATTATCACTATTGTCTCCAGCGTCGTCGTGTTCTTCCAAAGCTGGCTCATTGGCGCCCCTCGGCACTGCCGCCCGAACGCGCTCGTGACAGCGCTCGCGCTTTCATCGGTGTAATTAATTAATTGTTAGGAAACACTAAGGCAACCAAATTTAGAGCAAAACTGTTAAGCGTTACTTCCCCCAGGATCGTGTCCGTGTGTAGACGCAAAACTTCACATACATGCAATGCCGGGCCGGCCTATGGCGGAGGTGAAGCAAGCACTTCTCATACGTGGACCGATCCCGAAGATTGTGCAATACCCGACCTACCCTCGGCGGTGAAGCAGGCGTTAAGCACTCTCCATATATGGGCCGACCCCGAAAATAGTGCAGTGCCCTGCCGACCTGCGGCGGAAGTGCCGTTCGCCATTCAAGGGCCCACATACACAGCTTCGCTGGTCATTTTTCTTCACAAAGTGGAAGGACACTGAGTTGTATTTTTCCATTTCTTCCTCTTCGAAATGGTATCGCCTCATCCGCGAGCGAACCTCCGACCTCAGCGCCGCACTGCAATAGCCACTGAGCAACCGCGGCTAGTTCAGAAGAGAATGGGACGCATACCGGATGCATAAACAGCGCTTCGAAATAATCTAATCCGCTACGTGCTTTCTTTAGTTGCACCAGTGTATAAATAGTAACGGTTAAGAGAAATAGCACGATCTGGATTTCTCAGATCAGTTGTTGACCTACGGATCATTCGAAAAAAGAAGAGCCTGTCGTCAATGACATCAATTACAGAATACTTGTGGGTACCTGCTAGCAGTACTCTCAAAAGTGCATACACTCTCTCCCGAACAAGCTAACGCGGGGCACTAACACGGGGCACAAACACGCGTAGGGCCGAGTGAGTATGAGGCGACTGTGAGCCTCGCGATTTGTAGCAAGTTGGACAATTTGACAGTCCAAAGGAGATGTCGTGGAGGCGAGTTGTGTCATATTGTTACTACAGGGTTGAACAAGTCAAAACAAAGGTAAATCTTCGCACTCTTAACAACAAAGTGGTCGTCCATCGAGTCACAAGTTTCACGGTCGCAGGCAACTAGGATCCCTCATAATCATGAAATGAACTTTATTGTTTTGTTATTGTGGCTAAATTCTGGCGTTTTACAAGGGAAGATCGCGATATGCTTATGAGGCAAGCCGTAGCCGGGAGCTCCGGATTCATGTTATTCACTTGGGGATTCTGAATGCGCACCCGAAATGCAAGCTCACGTACGTGTTTTTGCATTTCGCCCACATGGCAATGTGTCCCATCTAGGTTGACTTCATTTTCTCTTGTTCCGAAAACTGACAGAGTTTCTTCGCCGTTGCACTGCGTTGCGTGGACGATCGGCGTCGAGTACTTTACGAAATAACTACAGCTTCTTCCACGACATATTGAATATAGGAAGCAGTACCTTAGTTGTATGGTGCTGTCTGTGTGACACGTGCATACTGAAGTAGCTTCAACATGCAAATATATTTAAGGATAGAACATGTTGAGACACATAGAAGCGCTATGAAGTACGGTTCGTCGAAGCAGCCTGCCATGAATCTGCGCTCGTTCGCCCTTCTTTTATGCTTAGCCGCAATGAAGATTTCTTCAACGAAATGTGCGCCCAATTACGCATGAGCAGGTCTGGTTGAGGACAGTCAATGATACTTTAAGAACAGTTTTTGTTGGTGTAAACCCAGGTATTGAATTCAACCGGAAGAACGCACGCACGGACTACTAGCGATGATCTAGGGGACACTGAGGGCAATGGTTTGTGTGGCCTTTCAGAATTTGTGTTTCGGTAGAATGTATGATGAGTCAAATATGAATTTAAGCTATCTGACGATTGAGCGCGTCAGTGTGAGTTTCTAATAATAGATTAAACTTGCTGGTATATTTCGCAATAATCCACACAGTTGAAAAAGAAGATAGGGCAGTGCTTGTGTATGTGTGCCTCTTTGGCGTAGTGTGGATTACAGGGTTATCCATGAGCAACTGCGCTATATCAGCCCCTTCAGTTAGCAGCATTAGCTATTTCTATGATTTTTTTAACCTGTGAATATATTCGGTGTCACTCTAAATTTGGCACAAGCAATTAACTATTTATTAGCGACGAGAAAGGAGTGATTTATCATCGGTTTTAACCATCCGTATATTTTGTTTACACGTACATGTCATTTTTCCCCCAACAATCTACAGGCAATTGGTTATCACACTTATTATGAAAACTGGATCAGATGTGGTATATGATAACTATATAAAGACTGAATTGCAGTTATCGAGCATTATTCCTTCCTTCTTTGGCAAGTGGAACAATGTTAAACATAAAACCAAATGACCCGTGATGCGAACATACCATCAATGCATGTCAGCGCGAGCTTTATTGCTAAATGCAGTTTCGCTTCGGACTCTATCATCGCGGTCGGAAAAGGCTACTGAAAGCCTGTCATCGTCTAGAGCTCTTTGTATCCTGCCACAGAACGCATTACAAATCAGGAAGAAAGAAACAAAGCACGCCTCTTTCATTCGCAGATGGCTCGCTTTTGCTTTTTCTTCGTGCAGTTTTTCGCCGGAGGGATAGCGAACATAGCAGTGTGCATCGCGCTCCCGTACGCTGTCACCTCTGACTTCAAGCAGCCTCGTCCTTAGTGGCGGCGACTGACTGGGATAACGTGCGCTGCCCTCTGAGCGTGCAGGAAATAAGATGTACGTCAAATAATAAAAGACGCGTGGCAAAACGTATCGCGAAAAAAAAGAAAGCAAGTACCGGAGTGGACAACAAAAGAAGCGAATTGGTTTCTCCCTGCCTAAAGCCTTCCCGCCGCAGCTCGCGTGGCGAAGTCAGGTTCCGCGACAGCGGCCTTGGTCCACGAGGATGTCGCCCTCGGCGTCTGCTTTCGAAGCGTTCCGCCGCATTACGCTAGCGTGCACGGTGTGCCTTGAGGCGCACTGCCCTGCGGAAGAGAGACAGAGACCTTCGCAATGTAGCGGCGTCTGCAACCTTTCCGACGTGCTCTGGTCCTTCTGCAACTTTTTCAGCAGGAAGTCACTGTTGCCATTTGGCCGAGCAATAGCCGCGCGTTCTTTTGTGAAAGGGAATGTTGATGCTATTCCCAAGATGACATTCGCTGCAGCTTCACTATCAAAGCGAAGTGCGGTGTTCCAGGCATTCTTTTTTTTCATACATATCTGGCCTATAACGCCGAACGCGTTTAACGGGGTGACGCCATCTAGGATCGGTGTCGGGAAGCAGTTTACGAGTTTATTTTTGCTACCGTACACTTTCTTACAATAATTACTTGACGAAACTGTGGCGCTAGTTTCTAGGGCAGGTGCAAGCACGGCGATGAGATGAGAGATTAAATTGTGGGGTTTTACCTGCCAAAATTGCGATATGATTAAGAGGCCCGCCGTAGTGGGGGGTATCCGGAACAATCTGGGCCATCCTGGGATCGGTAAGGTGAAGCTAAAGCTAAATACAAGTACGCGGGTGTTTTCGCATTCCGCTCCGATGAAACTGCGGCCGCCGTGGCCAGGATTCCATCCCATGTATATACATATATATATATATATATATATATATATATATATATATATATATATATATATATATATATATATATATAATGTTACGCTCTTAGGTGCATAGTGGGTTCACGAATGTGACGCTCTTAGGTGCCTAGTGGGTTCACGCCTCAACAAACACTATGCGGGGGCACCGAAGAGTGGTGAACGAGGAAGACGACGTGTGGCTGGCTGGCTGGATCTCGACAGGCGCTCAGCTGATCAAGGCCATCGCTTCTAACTCTTCCCAGCTTCAAAGTAACGCCTTTTGTGGGCGCAACAGAGTGGTGGAGGTGCTGGGTACGACAGGACGTACCACGGAGTCGCAACATACAGAACTTCGCCGGAGCCGTCGTCTTGCCGGTCTCTTGCCAACGACCTTCCCTATGGCTCAGGCCGGAGGTGAACAAATGCCAGCTCTAGTCTCACCTTCTCAACGGTCAGCGCCAGTTGGACCTTTGCGGCACTACATGGAACCACGCTCGTTCACGGGAAATGTGGGCGAAGACGTCGACGAGTGGCTGATGCACTACGCAAGGGTGAGCCGCTACAACCGTTGGGATTCTGTCACTCAGCTTGAATATGTCGCGCTCTTTCTGAGTGAGACAGCGCTGATGTGGTACGAAAACCACGAAGACTCCCTAACAACGTGGGAGCACTTTGTCGAGGAAATTAAGAAGTGTTTTGGCGACACCCACGCCAAACAGTAATGCGCCGAGAGAACACTTGCTCAAAGAGCTCAAGCTCCTGGAGAAACATGCACTATGTACTTAAAGGAAATCCTCAAGCTGTGCAAAATCGTAAATCCGCAGATGTCCGAGGAAGACCGAGTCGGACATCTCCTCAAGGGAATTGCAGAAGATGTATACAATTTCCTCATAAGTCGGGAACACGTTGATTCCGTCTCAGATGTCGTGCGTCATTGCCGTACGTTTGAGAAATTGAAAACACGTCGCATTGTGCCAAAGTTTGGACGCCTGGCGAATGTGACAACCATTGCCAGCGTCGATGAGAGCCCATCTGCCGATCTTTCGTCTACTATACGGCAGATCGTGCGTGAGGAACTGCTGCGGCACCAGGAACTTGCGCGCGACGTCATACGACAACCTGACGCTTTTTACCCGCAACACATGGCGCCTGCCGCACCCTGCGCTTCCTGGCAACCGGCGCTATGTGTCACAGACGTCAACCACAGAGGTGTTCCATGGCCACGTGAGGACACATTTACGCCCGAACACCGACCTGCAGAACACCCTCGCCCCAGCAGGTTTGCACGCAGACCGACCGTTCCTCCTGTGCAGCTGGCTCAGCCGCTTCGCTCTGCTACACGACCCCCCACGGCTGAGCGCTTCGAAGGGCAGTTCATCGATCGTCGTTTACCTGTGTGTTATAGCTGTGGCGACTTGGGTCACATTGCCAGGTACTGCAATCGCCGCCAACCACCGAGGTTCGACCGATCGACGATGTCTAGGCGGTACCGCGCTCCTCTGGGCGAAACATACTCGCCCTCGCAGACATACTTAGGAAGCTTGCCTCATCAGCACCCGGAGCCGCGGCGGAACCGCTCTCCAGCATCCGATCGCAGCTTGACACCACCACCCGCTCCTCGTGTAAGCCGATCGCCCTCACCGCGGCGTCGATACCCGTCGCCACCTCCGGAAAACTAGCCAGCGCGGCTGTTGGAGGTGAGGTCGCTGGACAATCTTCGCTGTCGACAGAGATACCTCCAACCATTTGTATGTTTAAGAATAAGGTGTTTGTATTAATTGACGGGGTTTCATCCACGGCCTTAGTGGACACGGGAGCAACCGTTTCAGCGATGAGTCTGGCGTTTAAAAGCCTCCTAGGATGAAAGGTGATGTTTCGCTGGGACAGTGCCGATACGTTTCGCGGAGTGAGTGGGGAGTTGTTGTATCCTGTGGGCGTATGTAATGTAGACGTAACCTTGGGTGGTCAAATATTTAACGCGGAGTTCGCTGTTCTACCTCATTCTACGCATGACGTAATCCTGGGCCTTGATTTTTTGAAACTGTGTGGTGCCACCGTCGACTGCAAAACGGGTGAAATCAGTGTAGGTACGAGCTTTTCTGCTGCGTTTATGGAAGGCCCACCATATCGTGAAAGTGTGCTTTGTGTATCCCGGCATACCGTTGTGCCTCCGTTATCCGCAACGTGTGTTTCAGTCGCCCGTTTCCCCACCACCGACGGAACGTTTGACGCTACCGTGGAGCCCGTTCACCTTAGTTGCATCAAGAGGAATGTACGGATACCGTATTGCACGCTGTCAGTTGTTCAGGGACGCACCAACTTATGGGCCGTAAACTGTTCCAGTGAACCTGCAATACTACCACAGGGTCTTAAACTTGCCGCCTACCATGAAGATCACGTGCTATCGCTCGCCATTCTTACAGAGGCCCTTGATTCTGCGGATGAGCGCCATTTCGCTAATGTCTGCCCTGCGGCGCACTCCTCATTTCTGACTATGGTAAACAAGTCCCTCAGCACTAAGCAGCGTCACGAAGTGGCGAATATTCTGCTAAAACATGCCCGACTGTTTGACTTCTTCCAGCAAGAGGGACCACCACTGTTTCCTCCTTCTCGTATACACCATCGTATAGGTACGGGATCTGCCCAGCCGCTGCGACAGAAACCATACAGAGTCTCACCATCGGAACGCAAGGTTATCAATGATCAAGTCCACGAAATGCTAAATAAGAATGTAATCCAAGAATCCTGTAGTCCGTGGGCAGCGCCAGTGATCCTGGTTAGAAAGAAAGATGGTTCATGGCGATTTCGTGTTGACTACCGCCGCCTCAACACCATCACTAAAAAGGACGTATATCCTCTTCCGCGTATTGATGATGCTATCGACTGCCTCTCATCAGCGTCTTACTTTTCGTCTGTTGACTTGAGGTCGGGGTACTGGCAGATTCCTATGCACGAGGCAGACAAGAAGAAAACGGCATTTGTAACACCAGATGGACTTTTTGAATTTAATGTGATGCCGTTCGGGCTCTGTAATGCGCCTGCAACTTTCGAGCGCTTCATGGACAACATCCTGCGTGGTTTGAAGTGGGAAGTATGCATGTGCTATCTAGATGATGTAGTGATTTTCGGGCGCACGTTCAGTGAGCACAACGCACGTCTCGATCTTGTGCTAGACTGCTTGGACAAAGCGGGTTTGGTCCTCAACTCGAAGAAGTGCCATTTCGGAGAGCGCCAAACACTCGTTCTGGGACGCCTAGTGGATAAGGACGGTATACGACCTGATCCAGCGAAGACTGCTACGGTGGAAGCCTTCAAGCAACCTCGCCATGTAAAAGAGCTACGCAGTTTCCTAGGGCTTTGCTCGTACTTCCGCCGGTTTATTCGTGGATTTGCCAACATCGCGTATCCACTGACATGCCTCCTCCAGAAGGGCTTTCCCTTTGAATGGACTCCTGAGTGTGAAGCTAGTTTTCGTGAGCTGAAGTCTCGTCTGACGTCTCACCCCATTCTCCGACACTTCGACCATGCGGCTCCCACAGAAGTTCATACGGACGCTAGCGGTATTGGCATCGGCGCTGTCCTTATTCAACGCGTCCACACCAAAGAACACGTCGTCGCCTATGCGAGTCATTCTTTAAGTAAGTCCGAGCGTAACTACACTGTTACAGAGCAAGAATGTCTTGCAGTTATTTTCGCAGTACAGCGCTTCCGGTCGTACCTGTACGGGCGCCCCTTCACTGTGGTGATAGACCATCATTCTCTCTGCTGGCTGGTTAATCTCCGTGATCCGTCGGGCGGGCTTGCGCGTTGGACACTCCGTTTACAGGAATATAACTTTACGGTTTCTTATAAAAGCGGCCGCCGACACGCCGACGCTGACTGCCTCTCGTGCATGCCCCTTCCAACGACCCACTGCGACGCGGACAACTTCTTCACTTCACTTCACTTTATTTCCTTAAAGACCCTCATGTGAGGGTATTACATAAGGGGTGGGACACATAGGTTAACAACAGTAAACAGAAAAATGTTGAACGAGTTATACAAACAAAAATGATTATTGTGATGCAAGCGCACGCGTAATTTGGTTAAGGAGCATAGATGGGCATGTGATAGCAGCAAGTTCTTGGGGAAGGTCGTTCCAGTCGCAAGCAGTCCGGGGGAAGAATGACGAAGCAAAAGTTTTTGTGTGTGCTCGTGGTCGAGACACCTGCTGCTGATGTCCGGTGCGAAGAGAGAAACGTGGTGGGGGAGGGCAGATGTAGGGTTCCTGTGATAGCTCGGAATAAAAGAATTTATGAAATAAGCTCAACCTAGAAATGTGGCGACGAAGTGCAAGAGTAGGTAGGTTGGACTGCGATTTCAGAGATGATATGCTGATATCAAAAGAGTACGAGGAATGAATGAATCTAGTTGCCCTGTTTTGAACTGATTCAAGTGAATTAGCAAGGTATACTTGTTTCGGGGACCAGATGGGCGAGGCGTATTCTAATTTTGATCGAACTAGTGATTTGTATGCGAGTAGCTTAACGTGCAGGGGGGCAGAGAGGAGATGACGCTTTAGGAAACCAAGCGTTTTGTTAGCAGATGAAATAATATTCGCGATATGGCTATTCCACGAAAGATCATGGCTAAGATGAACACCGAGATATTTATATGATTGGACAGGGTCGATAGGAACGTAGGAACGATAGGAACTTCGACTGCTATATTGCAGCACTGGAGCCGGGATTTCCTGATATAAATACCTTCAATGTCGAGCAACAAAAAGACAGAACTTTAGAACCACTGCTCATTACTGCAAGGCAATCAGCACCATCCCCTCGTTTCTGTGTTCGTGATGGGGTTCTTTACAAAAAGAACTATTCTACTACAGGCCCACGATATCTTCTGGTGGTCCCGGAGAGTCTCCGTGTCTCCGTCTTGCGCGCTATGCATGACGATCCAACATCTGGACATTTGGGTTCTGCGCGAACTCTCTACCGCCTTCAAGAAAGGTTCTACTGGCCTAAAATGCGCCAGACGACCGCCCAGTATGTGTCCAGCTGCAGCGAGTGTCAACGTTACAAGCGTCCGACGAGTGCTCCTCCTGGTCAACTCCATCCAGTGCCACTCCCCAGCACTCCCTTTGAGCAAGTTGGCATCGACCTCCTCGGTCCTTTCCCGCGTTCATCCGATGGGAATCGCTGGATTATCGTGTGTGCCGATCACTTGACACGCTACTGTGAGACAGCTGCAATGCCATCGGCTACTGCAACCGAAGTGTGTATTTTTCTGCTGCATTTTGTCATTCTCCGACACGGACCTCCCAGAGTCATCATCAGCGATCGTGGGCGGCAGTTCACTGCAGACGTGGTCGAAGAGATGCTTCGTCTATGTGCTTCAAGGTTTCGACATTCCACCCCGTATCATCCCCAAACAAATGGCCTTACGGAACGCACGAACAGAACTCTTACTAACATGCTGTCCATGTATGTCGAGTCAGATCATAAGAACTGGGACAGCGTGCTACCTTTCATTACGTACGCATTTAACACCTCAAAGCATGAAGTTACGGGCTACAGTCCCTTCTTTCTTCTTTACGCTCGTCCGCCTCGTTATACACTGGACACTATCTTCCCAATTTCCAGCCACGATAATCTTTGTATATCAGAGACAGTCTGTCTTGCTGAAGAAGCCCGACGACTTGCCTCTTTTACGCACTCTTGCTTCACAAGCCCGCTCGAAGGCACGCTGCGACCGCCGACGCCGACACGTGATTATGACCCTGGTGATTTAGTGTTGCTCTGGAAACCAACCAGGAAACGTGGGCTATGTGAAAAACTGCTGGCCCACTATGTTGGACCCTATGTTATTACGGAGCGCATCAGCGAATTAACCTACCGCATAGCACGTCTCACATCAAATGGCCGACGGTCAGCAAAGACTGAGCTTTCGCATGTCGCCCGTTTAAAGCCTTTTATTTCTCGACAGCCTGTTTGCGCCCACAAAAGGCGTTACTTTGAAGCTGGGAAGAGTTAGAAGCGATGGGCTTGATCAGCTGAGCGCCTGTCGAGATCCAGCCAGCCAGCCACACGTCGTCTTCCTCGTTCACCACTCTTCGGTGCCCCCGCGTACTGTTTGTTGAGGCGTGAACCCACTAGGCACCTAAGAGCGTTACATTCGTGAACCCACTATGCACCTAAGAGCGTAACATTAAATATATATATATATATATATATATATATATATATATATATATATATATATATATATATATATATATATATATATATATATGTACCACCCGTGGTTGCTCAGTGGCTATGGTGTTCGGCTGCTGAGCGGGATCGAATCCCGGCTTCGGCGGCCGCATTTCGATGGGGGTGAAATGCAAAAACACCCGTGTACTTAGATTTAGGTGCACGCTAGAGAACCCCAGGTGGTTGAAATTTCCGGAGTCCCCCGCTACGGCGTGCCTCATAATCAGAAAGTGGTTTTGGCACGTAAAACCCCATAATTTTTTTTATATATATAATATGCAGCCTTCCTATACTGCACTGCCAATACAATCGCTTCGCCGTACAACAGGCTGTTTCTTAATACTAATATTTATGGCTCGAAAACCACACTACATATATAGGCACACATGCTTCAGGAGCCAATCACACCAAAAATGATTCGTTTTAGGTATATGTCTTCCTTTATTCTTGAAAAAGAAGGTGTCCAGTGAAGGAGTGCACAGTCAATGACTGCAGAGCATATGGACGGTGTGATAATTCATACTGTTGCAGGATGGTGTGAGCTGACCTAAGGCACTTAGGTCCGCTCGAAATGTCGAAAGCACAGCGCATACGAAGCTACCGCCCCCACTACGAGCATTCTGCAAACATCTCACATCGCTTTGAAGACGTTGCCCACACGGGCACGCACTTTGGCGACGTCGCAGATCGCTTTCAAGGAATAGCGTCCGAACGGGCACGTTGTAAGCTACAGCCGCCTTTACAGACGCCAAAGGATGCACTCCCACCCTGCCCACTCGCCTCACCCTCTTGCCTCGGTCGCGACAGGAGAGGGTGCGCTTCTGTCCCGTATTCCTCGCTCTTACACGCGAGTTTGAGCCGTGCTCGCCGGCTCACCCTTGTACGCTTTCACTCGCACATACAGCATACGGCGCGCGGCGACAATTTTATCGCCCTCGCACTTTATGCGGAACCTCGCCGCGACGGCGATGCCAACGGCACAGATGTTCCTCGAGCGTCCGCATATTTGCTATCGCAATAAAAAGGCTCCTTACTCACTTACTTTGCAAACAGCAGGTTTTTATAGCGGACACTGTAATATTGCTTGTTTCTTTCGACCCAAAGCAATGACTCTGAGCGATGCGCGCAACGTTGCTTTCAGCAGCAGCTACGCACTCCGCCATTCTTACACTGACGCCACCACCGCAGACGCCTACGTGGCACACAGCACCCTCACCAGCTCTCATCGTCCTATACAGCGCGCCACCTAAGTAGCTTGCCTGTTCGGCTTCTGACTCCATTGCCGTAAATCCAATAGTTCGATACCGAGAGCTGGCGCGTGAACATTTTTTTTCATGAGAGTGGATTAGTGAGATATTAGGTACACGGCACTATGAGAGCGCCCGCAAACTTGAAGAAAAAACGAGAAGTAGATATAAACAAAGCAACAGCAAGGTGGCGACAGGAAGGTGACGTTCATTTTTTTTTTTGTTTTTTTCGCCGTCGCTCTATGGCGACAATGAAGTTGAGACTGACTATGCGGCGTGGAGAGAGCATAACAAGAGACGGACGGACATGGTAAAGCTAGCCTGCAGATTTAAATTGCTGTTGATGTAAAAGCTAACTTCATTCCTGCTCAGTGCACAGGACACACCGGTGGTGCGGACACACTGGCGGTACGTAAAAATAATCTCTATCATTTTTCAGTAGGGTATATAAATAGAGTTGAAGTGAAGGCAAGCGTGAATGACCACTACTCCACAGTGTCTCAAGCTCTCTTGCATCTCTGCTCAGCGCTGTGTCTCTTCAAAATTGATTGTGTATTGACACGATGTATTTACAATAGACGGGGTGATGATTTCTAAGCTCCATGGAATTTTTAAAAATCAGCTTTAGCATACAACATAATTCCAATCCTTGAGCTTAACTTCGCATTGCTAATAGAGGCGCACACTCCTTGAGCGAGAAATTCAAACACATCTTCAATTGACTAAAAGAAATTCACTAATTACCTTCCTAATTATTTACTTTAGGGCTCGTATTGCATTCTACTAATTGTAGCCGGTAAGCTTGTCAGGCGTATCCACTTGGAATGAATTTCGAGGAGGACGTCAGTTTGGAGATATGCGCAACTGAACTCTTCGAAAAAAATGTGCAGTAGGTCCCCTTTGTTTTCAGACAAAAGGCTCGTCTACGCATTAAAGCATAAAAATAAGTAGAAGACCCATGTATTTCATCCCACACTTTGGGAAATATGATCTCGAAACTGGTGTCATTCAGGAAATTTATTGCAAGTGATTGCGTCTTGGAAACTCACAGGCTACAATTCGTAAATTGCAATATGTGCCGCAACGTAAACAATTAGGAAATAATTGGTCAATTTTCCTAATTAGTCGAATGTGTTTAAATTTTTTGTGCAAGTAATGTCCGCCTCTATGAACAATCGAGGTCAAGGAATAGAATTACGTTACCTACAAAAGACCACTTTGAAAAATTCCATAAAACTTAAAATTATCACCCTTTATAACTTAAGGTCTGAATTAACGCAGGTGGCCTGGGTGCCAATGTGAGCGGCCGGAGTGGGGCAGCCACCTGGCGGCACAGAGCTCGACCAGACTATCACAGAGCTAATACTGCAGTAACCACGTGTATTTGTTTCATTTGCTGGGCTAAATTTTCCCAGAGGAGTAATTGTGTCACGATTCGCCACTGCAGAAAATTTACATCAGCAACGAAGTAGAATATACTCGGTCGACGCACTGTTAGATCTGTGTTCGCGTGGTTCATATCCGCCCACGAGGTGCCCGCGTCTGTCAAGCCGCTCACGTTTAGGCTTCCCCTCCATCAGGTAAAACACCCAGTCGGGCCGCTCTTGCCGGAACACCGGACAAGCTAAAGCACTCTCTTGTCATCCTCATCAACTTAGCAACGGTTTATTTCTCTTTCTTGCGCGACGTGAAGCGCATGAGCCCTCAGAGATCGGTGGCATTTCGGTCAGTGAAGCAACGCCCTAGCGGAAGGTGCACCCCGCGTCCACAGAAACGCATCGGGGATCTGGCGTGCTTGGCGTTACATTTTCACAAAATCGCAATTTTCCTGATGATCCAAGACGGCTTTATGTGGTCCTAGAGATTCCTTTTACTCTACCATCATTAAATCTTTCAACGAAGCTTTCAGAGAAACAGCTGTTCTTTTACATTTTTTTCTACCGCCGGCTCAACACATTCATATAGTTCAGATATATTCACCTACTGCACGCGTGCGTGTTTAGCTCATAGGGCAGAGCACTCGGTCTTGAGCGTGGGGTCGTAGGTTCGAATCTCACCACCGCCAACCCTTCCTAATTTATTTTCCGTTATACATTAATTTCTTTGCAGCGATTCACCTTACCTGATAGACGGCTCGACGCACGGGTTTCCTCGTTGGATAGTCATGGAAATGCTCAAGCATCTTAAAGAACATTCATAAATTCCGAAAACAGCAATCTTGCCTCGTGTGCGGGTGTAAATCGCAAATTGTTGTCCATTTTCTGTTCCATCAATATATACCGATGATAGTGACGGAAAATTTCACAGCACAATCCGATACAACTGGTTTGAGGAAGTTTATTAGGATTATCTTCATTTTAGGCGACGCACAATTGGGCCTTTACTCAGTGTCATTGATTCCCGGTGCAGCTTCAGTGCAGTTCATGCATATTTTTCCTGTCAAATCACTGCAGGACGGCCAGGAATGCCGCTTTTAGTCCACTGAGACGCAGTTCCTGGTACAGCATTTTGGAACTAAGCGTTAGAAATTAAAGAGTTAGGAATTCATACTGTGTGTTGGCGTTCTTCAAGGGTACGGATGTTTTGCCAAAGCTCCACAAGCGCTCTGCAGCATAAACCTCCTTCATCGTGGCAGATTACGTTGTGCCACGTCGCAGGTGCATAGTAACCAACAAAGACAAAGTAGCAGATCCAGTTTTTAACACCGTAACAAAACGCGTCCGTGCAGCAGTCACGGCATCCCTGTGCTTTCGTATAGTTATGTGCTATTTCAAGCGCTTTCCTCTGCTTACGGTCCTTTACGCATGCTGTCGCATCCGTGCGCGACAGCACAGCCCACTGGATTTGTTCTACTAATAACGGCAGGCTGTAATAACAGCGTGTTTTTGTTTCAATCTATGCGGTCTTTACGCGGCATGAGCCAGACGAAAAAGGAGAAACAAAGAAAAGCCACTCTGTTTGTCGCTGGCCTGTACTTGACGTCTGAAGTTCACCTCTGCAGCTTTCAGTGCACTGTACTCTTGTAAAATGTTTGGTGAAAGTCGGGTTAATTGCCGTATACAAATATAATCGAAGTTACTAGAAATTGTGTAATACATTGTGATGTGTTTTTGTGATGCGTGCTTGATAACTTTTCGCATGCCTTTCGTCACCGCGTTTCTGATGCATTCGTGATTACTCCATTTATGGGGAATTCTTCATTTTAGGGTCGCGGAGAGGCTTACAACCAAGAACCACAACACCCAGTGGTTACTGCCTAAGTCGGTATATGTCAAAAAAATATATCTTTTTTTGTTCATCTTACAACACGAGACAACGCAAACCACAGCATAGCCACACATGTGACTTCAACGTACACACTCCTAGACACAAAGTAAAGCTAACACACAACAGACATGCATACTGTATGCCTCCACACAAACGCTGCTTCAATCACCCACACAAAGATATCTTAGATATCTATAGATATTCATAGCCATCGTGTTTTGACCACCAGCATTGTGCCAGCGGGAGCGTCTTTATTCTACCTTGATAAGCAGTAAAGCTTTTCAGAATGCGTGTTACAGTACAGTTACCTAGTAGGCACATCTGCTGCACACATGCAGGCTACTATGAAACCACAATATATTCGCACATTTTCATTAGCGACCACTAATTATTGGCACGGTCGCGATGATTACCTAAGCCCCTCTAAGAGCTTTTGCTCCTAAGCAGTAGCGGTGGTTCAAAAAGATACTGGTGGCGTTTATAAAATGCATGTTGTTGAGATCGCTTCAAAATTCGCATGCCTAATTTTGTACAGCAATGAAAAACCGATTGCTATGCGTCGGCGTCCGTATTTTTTTATTGAAATGAAAATAAAAGAAAGAGACGTAGTCTACTCCTTTTCCCATAGCGGAAAATGCAATATAAAAAATATGTGGCAAAATGAAAAGAAATCACTTCATACGGTCAATAATCCACAGTACAGTCCTACACGCCCATCAACATAACAGTATATAAGTCAAATGCAAGTTGCAACACAATGAGTTTGTAAACAAAGACACAAACACACACAAACGGCCTTGGTGTAGACTTCGATGAGCATACAAACAGATGAAGAATTAATTACACAGTGTTAAAATAATTCACGCACAAAAAATGTATAGCACGTAATATACAAGCACTAATATTTACAAACGATACAAGAACGTTATAGTAACATGGTGTGATTACTGAGCACAATACGTCCTGTTGCTGTTCCTTTCCTCTTGCCTCCCCTCCTTCCTATCTTCCATTTCTGCGTTGCTGTCACCTCCCTTCTGAAGAGCAAGCAGGCGTCGTGCCCCTTCCGTTGGCAGTTGCCAGCCTGCTCCTCACTTTTCCTTTCCTGTTAATTGTATATGTTTGTTCAAAGCAAATAATAATAATAATAATAATAATAATAATAATAATAATAATAATAATAATAATAATAATAATAATAATAATACCTAGTATTTGTTAAGGATGCCTGTTTCTTCATAAAAGTGTTCAAGTGCGTTCGATGCTTTTCACTGTGCCATTTTCGATGGCCACGGGCCCAGCAATGTTGCGAGTGAGAAATGCCGGTGAGGATCAATGGAGTGTAGCGCTTGTTCTAGCTGCCGTCATTGCATCTCGCCATAAGGGGCATTCCGTAAACCGCTGCGAAGCGGTACGCGTGCCAGCCGGCTCGCGGTATACGGGTGCCTCCGCGTTGGCCACGGCAGCTCACCGCACGCCACTCGCCGTTCGCGGGTTGCCGTTTGATAGCTGTTTTGCTCGCGAACGGCAAAGGACGGGTCCCCAGTTTCTGCGGCAGCCACGCAGCGACTTCGCTAACCAGCGACAGAAGAGCGGTCGATCTGTCACGTCACCGGCACCCTTGAGCGCCGTCGAGCGCTCGGCGGCGCCGACATGGTCGCTCGGTATTTTCCAGTTCACTTCGAAGCTATATAAAGGCCACGGCGCTGTGCAACGAAGCATCGACGGTGACCAGCCGCAGCATCTTGTTACTGTTGGTGCCGCTTTACCATCCGTTCGCAATAATTTCACACAAGAAAGAAACTACACTGATATTCGCGGTGCTGTCGATTGATGTATGCCGAGCTGGTGCCGAGGTGAACACTTCTCGTATCGTGGCTGCCGTTGGGCCAGAGATTTCACACTGGTGCTCGCTTATCGTTCACGCTATTCGCTCGTGCCCACGTACGTAAGCACAACCGTGATTTCCGATATGACCACTTGTAAAAAGACTAGTATACATGCGACGTCGCGATATACAGGGTGTGCCGGCCAGACTTTAAAAATAGGCCGATACACTCAAAGACGACGCAACCAGATGCATGTTGCTGACTATTGTATGGCGTAAGTCACAGTATTTTTTTTATTCACCTTCTTTGCATAACTAGTCAAGAATGACTAAATACCATCTAAATCAATGAAGTTACGCTAAAAATTCCAATTACAACGTTCTAGAGTGGTTCGCACAACGCCCGCTTAAAGAGCTTCTAACTTCTTACTATTAGGTATTTTTTCCGCTTACTGAGATGTCCGAGAAATGCAAAAAGGCAACAAATACGACGTGAAATACCCCTTTCCGCGCCGTGATTGCTGTGCTACAAACGTTCCGAGTACAAACGAACATAGATAGGATTTTGCAGGATGTGCTGCCGCTTATAAGTCGACAGGGCAACGACGCAGGCATTGGCCGTGCGATTTACGCCATGAATCGTTATCGACTGCGCTGTGATACAAGTGTTGTCTTGTGGGACAATCAGCATATATAAATTCGCCCCTTCATCCATTTACTTGACCATGTGCCCTCAGCTCACAGACATCGCTCACTGCTTAAAAACAATTTCCCTAAAATTTCCATGAATTTCCCAGGTGCCGGAAATTTCTCTGACTTTCCCAGGTTTGCGAAGTTGCTGGACACCATGACTGGGAAGCGGAAGTCGTATATGGAAGCAACTGGGTTCATTTATTTGCTCCACCATGAGAATTAGTCTAACGAAACGTGGAAACAGCACGTCATCCGATGAACGTGCACCGCTCTGCTTTTTTGAAGGAGCTAAATGTGGTACCACAGCACCGCACATTGTCTTCGGAGGCCGCCGAATTATTAAAGTAAGACCGCCCAACAATGATTTGCGCTGCCTAAACCGAGACGACAAATTCGTGTACAGCCTGCTCAACGCAAATAATTTTTATTACATGGCTGGAAATCGCTGATTCGAAGAGACCTGCCCCGCGCGTTCGCTTGGGAACACATCCCTCTGCGCATATGCCACGGCTTTCTCGTTGAAGAGTCAGTAGAAGTGATCCTCCTTTGCATGGGCGTCCCTCCAGACTCTATTAGGTATTGTTGTTCCTTACATTCCAATAGAAACGAATATCCGGCACTTATAAGTGAATTCTATAACTGAAGAACAAGGACTATTGGATTCATGTTGAATAAATGCGCACAACCCTGATTCTTGGCCACAGTTAAGAGTCTGTTGCAAAAGCAACCACACATCACCTGCGTTAGTCTGCGTCAACCGATTAACGCGAACACGCAAGATTCATCGCGATTACACTTGTGACAGAGTACACTTTTTTGACAGAAAAGACAGCGTAAACCTAATGTTAACGCCAAAGAATACAAGCTCGCCGAACATGGTTCTTCAAATTATTCGATGATTAAATGTTAAATCTATGTCTGTTTTCTACCACATTTTTTCATCTATATGACTCGCTTATTCTTGTACCTCAATTATAGCGTACTTAACGCGTAATTGGGAAGATGCCCATCGGCTCTCCTTGGCGACCCTGCAAGACAGGAGACGCTTGGTATAAGTCTTGCCAACAAGGCTTCTGTCTTGGGCCACTCTCTTCCTCTAGGACCACCAAACGCTGCTCGACGACCCACCATTTCTGCGGACGCCACACGAATCGCACCTTTGGGCGAGACGCCGTGTCGAATACGCGTCGCAGACAGGCGAGTCACATACGTCGCGCCAGTTAAGCCAGAATCACCGAAGGTTTGCTCCCCTGCAGAGTGTGTATAGTTCGGAGTGTTTAACGTGACAGGTAGTAGCACGGCGATCAGCTGTTGCGGCGGCGCATGCGCAAAAAGCGCACGGCGAGTGAGAACTTTTGCATTTGGCGAATACGCAAACTCAGCACGCTATTTTCAGTGCACCCAAACTCTGGGCCAGCATGGCCAGCCAAGCTAGCACGATGCACCTCTGGTGTATAGCTGCTTTAGCGCGAGACAGGACATGTTCTATTAAAGAGCCGGTCACGCTGACTGTGCCAGACGCCAGACTGTATGAGCGTCCACCTTTCGCAGGCGTAGTGGAACTATGCGTCACGCGTTCGCTCTACCCTGACACACAGCGGGCTACTGGGTCGTGCTAGGGCGGCATCAAGGCCGACCACTGAGTTGGGGTGGTAAAGGTCAGGCATACAGGCACGCGGCTCCCGCCTCCGCGCGTGCTCGATGATGATGGCGCACACGCACACTCTGGCCGAAGCGGCTTTGCTCTGGCGCGCTTCTCCGGCCCAGCCATAGGGAAAGGGAAAACTGAAGAGATGCCCTGACGTCCCTCTTTGTGAAGCCTCCATGAGGCCGGAAGCAGGCGTTACTGCGCCATTTTGTCGGAGCAGACTCTCCTCTTTTGTTTACATTTCCTGACTCCGGCGTGCAACCAGGCCGGGACGCGCCGTTGCGATCCGATCAACGGATCCGATCGCAATGTACCATCGCGGTCCGTTGCCAAAGCAATGTCGCCCGAGTATTGTGATTTAGTGTTGAAAGAAGTTCGCAGTGAATTCCGCAAATCGGACCATGAGGTTGGTGTCCGCTACTTTTGTCGGCTTTAGCGAAAATAAATCTGCGCATTGTCACTGTGATGCAAGAATACACGGGCGACGACTGGCAGCCAACCTAACGTAACACATACATCACGACACATCGACTTATGGCTAGCCCATCTGCAGTTTAGAGCAAGCACGCATCCCAGTCGTGAATTGGGGCATCGTTTTGCTTTTGTAAAATTTCGGGCGGCCGGATGCCGTGGTGGCGTGACAAGCCAAGGTACGCCGACGAGAAAGCCAGCAGAAGACGTTTAGACGTATGCCTGACTTCGTTCTCAGGTATATTCTTCTAAGTGCAAGAGTAGCTTCACGAAGACAAGGTTCTGTGTAGCCGCCGTGCGGTGCCGAAGAGTACGCGCGTATGCGTGCGGCTAGGGCGTTGACCGCCGCGGGCTCGCTACGTGCGCGCACAGGCGTGCGTTCTTCCGTCGAGTATTGTTCACCCTTGCACCTTAACCGCCAACCTTCACTTCCCTGCGTCACTAGGGCGCACAGATTTCTGCAGAAAACAGGGTTCACCCTTAATTATTCACAGCAGCTGCGCTTCTTTCTCATCCTTCTGCATGGCTGTTTTGCGAGCCACAAGTACATCGTGCTCTGTCAAAAGCAGGAACTCTGCACAACTGTCAGTAACCTAAAAAACACTTGTGCATTCTGAAGCAGCGCGCTTTCAGGCTGTGATGGCAGGTTACCATGAATGCACCGAAGGCGGCATCAATACTACCAGACTGTCCTTCGTTCGTGGCGCGGTAAGTAGTGCAAAGCGCGCTAATTGCACGCTTTTTTTACTTCTTCAAATCCCACCATGCCACAACAGCCGGGATAGCACGGTCTGGCTAACATAGCGCAAACTTGCACATACGACTCGTTTACCACGATGCGAGATCTACGGGCCAGCACACACATAAGCACACACCACCATAACAGGAACCAGGATTGTGCCCCGACGATGTGGGCCTGACAGGGAATAATAATAATAATAATAATAATAATAATAATAATAATAATAATAATAATATAATCAACCTATTTTAAGTCCCCTGTAAGATCTCCCTCCGACCTCCAATTACCAATGTGCTGCCCAACCGATCTTAACAAACATGCAGAATAAAGGCAAAAAAAAGTTAACGCAAAGAAAACAGTAGGGGAAAAAAACGACATAAAATACAGATGCCATAAGCGTTCACTGGTCGTGCTGGCATTTTCTAAGAATGCCAACACCTTTCGCGATAAGGCCAGGGAAGGCTGACTTATGCACGGGCATCCTTCACGCACCACGCTAGTTGATTCAACAATGATGCACGTGCGATCGTCCATGTACGCAAAGTTTATTATTGTTCTCTCGAACAAAGGGGAACATTGTTGTGCCATTACCACAAGCCCGGATTCCGAATCTGCAAGATGCAGAATCTATCCTGCGAGCGCCCTAATTCTCCCTTCACAAGTCAAGATGCTGAGCCGTCAGGCAGCGGGTCCTGCGGGAGAAGTGGAGAAGCCTCGGCAAGCCGCAAGTTTGGACGTGTCAGCGTGTGCCAGACAGCCCGGCGCCGCGCCTCCCTTTGCCTGGAGGTCACCGCGCGCGCGAACTTTGAACCGGGTGGCCAGCGCGGTCGCTGGTTGGACCCCTCGGACGCCCGTCGTGTGCTGACTTTGTATTGGGCCGTTTGAGTAACAATGGTTCCTCGGGGATTATAAAAGCAGCAACGCGCTGCCTGAAAAACAGGATCCGCCGACCCCACCGGGAGAGAGTGTCGCTCCCGACTGGGGTGAGATGTGTCACGCGTTTTCGCCGGACGTCGTCGTGCGAGAACAGTCGCGTTTGTTGTGAGCACTCGGCCCCAGTGCCGACCCCGTTCATGTCCTGTATGATAACCTGTATATAATGTATAAAGTCCCTTTTGTTATTCTCATCGACGCCAGGCTCGGAGTCTTCGCTACCAACGCTCTGTCACGAAACGGGTGACGAGCGCTACGAGACCACAAAGCCGTAACACTGGTGGCACCGGTTAGATGTTCGTAACACTGGATGGCAGCTACGGGATTGACCGGCATCAGCTACCTCGGCGCGGTGAGTGCCTGAAGTTTACCTCAAACACCAGACTTTCTCTGACACAGGTTATAGTAGCTTAGGGAAGGATTTGGTGTTGCATTGTGATAACCTTGTGTGTTTCAAGCCTAGTAAGAGTGTTTTGAAAACCAGGGGATGCTGAGGGGGTAAACAGGGCAGTGTGTGAAATACTTGCATATGTCTTACTAGTAGTGTTATAGTAGCGTACGGCAGGTATATTCAAAAAGGGTAAACAGCAGGAGGACAGTGTGAACGATGGAGAAGTACAAGGTGAAGGAACTCGAAATTTGTGAGGAGTTGGGCATTGAGTTGGGCTCAACCAAAAGAAAGAATGCGATCCTTGAGGTCATGAGGACTGGGGACGTAACGGCTGAGGAAGCCGCTGAGGCCTGGGCGGATATCAAGGAACGTCGGGAAAGGGAGGAGAAGGAACGTTGCGAGCAGGAAAGGAGAGAAAAGGAACGCCGCGAGGAGGAAAAGCAGGAAAGGAGAGAAAAGGAACTTCGCGAGGAGGAAAAGGAGGAAAGGAGAGAGAGGGAGCGACGTGAGCACGAGCTTAAAATGAAAGAGTTGGAGATCCGAAATAACTCGCCGGCGCCTAGTCTCACTTCTAATGTTCCAAGAATACGCGATCAACTTCCACCCTTTGTCGTCGGAGAGGATATGGCCAAATACCTCGTGAAATTTGAGCACGTGTGCGAACGGAATAGCATTGAGCGATCCCTTTGGGCACAGAATCTGTTAGCGTTGCTTCCTGGGGAGGCATCAGACGTAATAACTTGCTTATCGAAAGAGGCGTTTGAGAGCTACAGTGATGTGAAGGAAGCGCTACTGCGGAAGTACAAATTGTCGCCCGAAGCTTTCCGGCAGAGGTTCCGGTATGCAAAAAAGGGCAAGGAGTCGAATGTTGACTTCGCGTTTCGTCTAAAAGCCGACCTGGTGGAATGGCTGAAGGGCGAAGAGGTTTACGACGACCGCGACAAAATTGTCGAATGCATCGCGTTGGAGCAGTTCTACCGTTGCATTGATGAGGATGTCCGGCTCTGGCTGCAAGATAGGCTAAAGGAGGTTAAGCTAAACAAGGCAGCAGAGTTAGCGGAAGAGTATTACACCCGCCGCAGCTTGCACAGCAAGGCAGTGCGCGTAGAAAAAGCAGATAGGAGAGATGGGTTTTCCGGGAAGTCCGACGAACGGAAGCAAATCACGCGTCGCGAATTTCGGAAAGACGAGTCCCTTACCAAAGAAACTGTAAGGGAAGGACAGAATGCATCTCAGAATGCTAACGATGGTCCCAAGCAGCGAAACGATACGACGCGTTCTTTTGAAAAACGGAAGCCGTTAACTTGCTACAATTGCAAAAAGCAAGGGCACATCGCAGCGAGCTGCCCAGAGAAAATTGCTTTTGCAACAATACGGGAAACTAACAAAAACATACGACTATTGGAGCCATATATGCGGGAAATTAAGGTAAACGGCAAGAAGTGCCGAGCACTTCGAGACTCTGCAGCAACTATGGACGTTGTCCACCCGTCTTTCGTCTCCTCGAGTAATTTTACGGGAGAGTGCGCTTGGATACGGCAAGTGGCCGAGGAGGAGAGTGTCTGTTTACCGATCGCAACGGTTACCATTGAAGGAGAGTTTGGGAAACTTAACACAGAAGCCGCTGTGTCTGCCGCCCTCCCGGAGCACTTTCCCTACCTCTTCTCAAATAGCTCGGAGCAGCTGCTGAAGGATCAGGGCAGATCATTCTTTGCCGACGTGGCGTACATGGCCCTCACGCGATCCAAAGCGCGCCAGCTGTCGAGGGAACTTGACTTTGAGTCGGTGAGCGAACAGCGGTGCGGCACACGGGCTGATCAGGGTAACTTGAGTGGCGAGCAGGCACGGGAGAGGCAGAGCTCGGAGGCTGGCCTGGTCGAGCGTGTCCTGGAAGTGACTGGGAGTGACGCGTACCGTGCTAGCCGCGATAAGGACACGACGCCGCAGTTAGGCGACGCAGGCTCCCTACTCGCTCCGGTTTCCGCCAGCTGGCAGGAGCTGGCTGCAGTTGAAAGAGAAACTCTGATTCGCGAGCAAAAGGAAGACTGTTCAATAGCCGATCTGATGAAGAGCGTCAAACTGGGAGTGAAAAAAAAGATGGTTTCATTTTACGAGGAATCTGGCTTATTGTACCGCCGCTACACAGATAAGCAGGGTCGCAAATATGAACAGCTTCTGATTCCTCGGAAATATCGCCGACAGTTACTGGAACTCGCGCACGAAAATGCGTGGGCAGGGCATCTTGGCTTGAAAAAGACCAAGGCTAGAATGGCTCAGGAGTTTTATTGGCCGTATTGTTGGAAGGATGTCGAACAATTCGTGCGCTCTTGCGACACCTGCCAGAGAATCGGCAAATCCACTGACAAGTGGAAGGCACCGATGAAATTGGTGCCAGTCATATCCGAACCTTTTCGGCGACTAGTAATCGATATTGTAGGCCCTCTGCCAGAATCAACGAACGGTTGTAGGTATGTTCTGACCGCCCTGTGTGTCGCGACCAAGTTCCCCGAGGCAGTACCTCTTAAGGAGCTAAATTCCTCCCAGGTTGTGGACGCTCTGCTCTCAATGTTCGCACGCGTCGGGTTCCCTTCCGAGATTCAGTGCGACAATGGCAGCGTCTTTACCAGCTGCCTAACTTCTACTTTTTTGGAAAGATGCGGCATTAAAGTAGTGCACAGTTCTATCTATCACCCGCAATCTAACCCAGTAGAGCGGATGCACTCGGTGCTGAAGCGAATATTGAGAGCCCTGTGCTTTGAGCGTCACTGTTACTGGGAGGCCTGCATTCCCGCTGCTATGTTCGCCTTGAGATCGGCTCCCCATGAGAGCACCGGCTTTAGCCCCGCGGAGCTTGTATATGGCCGGAGCCTAAGAACTCCGTTGCGCATGCTGCGAGAGTCTTGGGAAGGCAGTGACGACGACCCAAATGTAGTCTCGTACGTCCTCGACCTCCTCCAGAGGCTCGGGAAAACCAAAGATCTTGTAGAGAGCCACATGAAGGCGGCGAAAACCTTGTCAAAAGAATACTACGACAAGTCAGCAAAAAAACGCACCTTCGAAGAAGGTAGCCAAGTGATGTTGCTGCGACCGTCGAAAAAAAACAAGCTCGAGGTTCATTGGGAGGGGCCCGCAAAGGTTGTAACTAAGCTTTCCGATACCAACTACGAAGTTAAATTAGGGAAACGGCCCAACAAAATTTACCACAGTAACTTGATGAAACCCTACATTCAGCGTCGCGCGATTATAAGCATGACGATAAATGCTGACGATGAGGAAGGGGCCGAAATCCTGACGACGGCTGATATGAAGGGATGTGGTATAGAGCTAATGGTGGAACAGCTGACGTTGGAAGCGCGTCTAAGTGCCGCCCAAAAGGAGGATTTAAAGGGAATCGTTTCAGAGTTTAGGGAGGTTTTTTCGAGCCGTCCCGGAAGAACAACGGTCCTAGAGCATGACATCGAGTTAACCTCTGATCAACCGATCCGCAGTAAACCGTACCGTTGTTCGCCCGTGCAGAAACAAATCATGGCTGAGGAGATTCAGCGCATGCGTGACTTGGGAGTTATAGTACCAAGTGAGAGCGACTACACGTCGCCCTTGATACTAGTCCAGGCTCCAGGAAAAGATCCGAGGCCATGTGTCGATTATCGGCGTCTGAACGCGATAACCCGAGATCAGACATATCCTATACCGAACCTGGAAGAAAGGGTAGAGACAGTGTCGAAGGCAAATTATATCTCTACCCTGGATCTCGTGCGAGGCTATTGGCAAGTACCCCTTACGGAACGGGCTAGCCGCTATGCCGCCTTCGTTTCCCCGCTTGGAACATTCCGGCCACTCATGTTGAGCTTCGGCCTCAAAAACGCGCCGTATTGTTTCTCTAGCCTGATGGACAGAGTGCTCCATGGTTTAGGCGAGTTCGCGTTGCCGTACCTCGATGATGTTGCCATATTTTCGGACACTTGGGAATCACATCTGGAGCACTTGCGAGTCGTGTTGAGCCGGTTGAAAGAGACAGGTCTTACTGTGAAACCAGCTAAATGTCACCTAGGTTGCGGTGAAGTGACTTATTTGGGTCATGTGGTTGGGCGCGGCCGGCGTAGACCGTCCGACATCAAAGTAGCTGCTATTTTGAACTATCCCCGGCCAACCACGAAGACGGATATACGGGCCTTTTTAGGTTTAGCTGGATATTACCAACACTATGTGAGAGACTACTCTGACCTTGCCAGCCCGCTAACCGACGCCCTTCGGAAGTCGGAGCCCGTTAAGGTGACGTGGGACTCAAAGAAAGAAAATGCGTTCCAAATGTTGAAGCGAGCATTAAGCCATAAGCCGGTTCTGACGGCACCAGACTTTTCGAAAGGTTTCATCATTCAATGCGACGCGAGTGATCGCGGCATGGGAGCGGTACTATGCCAGGAAGATGCTAGTGGTCATGAACGACCAATTTTGTATTTAAGTCGCAAACTAAGTTGTAGAGAAGAGGCATACAGCACCTCTGAGAAAGAGTGCGCCTGCGTTGTGTGGGCCGTTCAGAAGCTGGCTTGTTATGTCTCCGGTTCTAAGTTTGTTGTGGAAACAGACCATTGCCCTCTAACTTGGTTAAGTAACATGTCCTCTAAAAGCGGCCGTTTGCTGAGATGGAGCATGACCCTACAGCAGCACAGCCTCGTTGTCCGTTATAAGAAGGGAAGGTTGAACGCGAACGCTGATGCTCTAAGTCGTGCATTCTAGGCCTCGCTTCTTTCAGTGGCCTACTCGTTCCTGCTCGTTGCTTACCTTCTCTTACTTCGCGACGACCTGTCCTGTTCACAGGGAGATCGGGGTAAAAATGAATGACCTCATTTGCTTCCTCAGTAGTATGTTTTCGGTCCAAGTGATTTCAAGGGGACCATTCTATTTGTCATTATTATTGATGATTAATAATTGTTTCTATTTTGGTGTGTTGTTAATTTGAAAACTGATTGTTTGAGCCTTGTGTGCTAGATCGTACACCTGCCTCTTGTTGCAGCGGGAGCAAAAGGGGATAGCGATTTAGTTAGGTTGATTTGGATTATGGCCTTGTCTGGTGTTTGACGGGAGACAGAGGGCACTTGTTCGTGTTGGGTGTTGCCTTTTGCCGGTCGGTTTTGCAAGCTGCAGAACGACCAACCGGGACCAGTGGCGAGAAGCAAGGTCTTAGGAACGACCCGAGCGGAGCTGGTCAAGGTGCCTTGGCGACGACGCGGTGAGCAGAGCTCCTGTCCTGGCGAGTCGGACCTGGGCACGTGAAGTTACCTGGCGTCCCGACACTGGACGTGAACTTGGACGAGCCTGACGAACGTGCGCGCCTGGCATCCGAGCCACGTGGAGGCAGCTCGTCTTCCCGGCGCCTTATCTGAGGGCGGGGATGCTGTTGTGCCATTACCACAAGCCCGGATTCCGAATCTGCAAGATGCAGAATCTATCCTGCGAGCGCCCTAATTCTCCCTTCACAAGTCAAGATGCTGAGCCGTCAGGCAGCGGGTCCTGCGGGAGAAGTGGAGAAGCCTCGGCAAGCCGCAAGTTTGGACGTGTCAGCGTGTGCCAGACAGCCCGGCGCCGCGCCTCCCTTTGCCTGGAGGTCACCGCGCGCGCGAACTTTGAACCGGGTGGCCAGCGCGGTCGCTGGTTGGACCCCTCGGACGCCCGTCGTGTGCTGACTTTGTATTGGGCCGTTTGAGTAACAATGGTTCCTCGGGGATTATAAAAGCAGCAACGCGCTGCCTGAAAAACAGGATCCGCCGACCCCACCGGGAGAGAGTGTCGCTCCCGACTGGGGTGAGATGTGTCACGCGTTTTCGCCGGACGTCGTCGTGCGAGAACAGTCGCGTTTGTTGTGAGCACTCGGCCCCAGTGCCGACCCCGTTCATGTCCTGTATGATAACCTGTATATAATGTATAAAGTCCCTTTTGTTATTCTCATCGACGCCAGGCTCGGAGTCTTCGCTACCAACGCTCTGTCACGAAACGGGTGACGAGCGCTACGAGACCACAAAGCCGTAACACTGGTGGCACCGGTTGGATGTTCGTAACAACATCCGCATGCGCGACAATGCAGGGCTAAAAAACATTCCTTTCAATTGCTAACATTGTTCGCGCAGCATGCACCGAATTTTAAGGGGATTCTGTACACAACCATCTAAGGTTTACGTACAATCCACGAATCGGTACGGTGCTTAACTTTACATTGAGCTTCTTGTTTCTTGATGGGGTGGGGTGTTCCTCTTTGATATTGAACAAATCTTGTGCTCGGCCGAAAAAAACTACACGCACGCTAAGCCGCTCTCCATATTTTTTTTAAGACGACGGCCAATTTGATGTTTGCATGAAATCACTGGGATCTTAGGGTCCTGAAACCTAAGGTCACCTCATGGGTCGCCTCGCACAGCCTCATGGAAAACCAACTAGCCCAAACCTTCACCCTCCCTTTTTATATATAAAGAAAGAAAAAGGCTGACGTTGTTGTTAGCGCAAGCCACCGCCGTTGTATAGAGTGATCGCCGACGCAGCCAGTGCACGTACTTCTCTGTTGACAGGAACACGGGCAAACTCACTGTCGCAAGACCTGCCGCTGCCGCCAAGAGAGGAAACGGCATTGCATTTGTATGGTGACGCGGGGACGATGAAACGCTCAATTACATGTTCATGGAGATTCCCAGCTTTGAGCACGTTCGAGTACTGCACTACGCGTGCACCTCACGAGAAAGCGTACAACAAGAACGGCACGCGACTACAGAGACGTGCAACCTAATCGTTGAACGCTGTACTGCCTGTACGGTATGCGCTAGCTCGCAGGAGCTCGTAAAGTGATATACCGCTGTTTTCGCTACGCGGGAGTGAATCACCGTCAGTGTGCAATTTGAACTGAATTCACGGCGCGGTGTGAAGTCAGCTTTCGCCGGACTGGGAGTGGAAAATGCGCTGACTCTACGCTGGGTAGGTGCCACAACTTACATCATGAGATCACACATATATGTATATATAAAGTGCTATATGGAATTGTTTTACAGATCAGCAGAGATAATACGCCTGCTCTTTTCAGAAGTTTACGAATACGCAGCCCGCCGCACATTTACTTTCGCCTCAGATTATGCAAGTGTTATCGCGCGACTGAAACCAGATGAGTACGTGTAATTTACAAGAACCTCTAGCCTGCTCATTATGACCAGCACAGTACAGGCCATCCACAAAGACCGTTAGCTAAGCGAGCTCGATTGCGGCGCGGAGGGCGTAGGCGCTATTCCACACACGTGCGCCTTAGCGGTGCTTAGTGTTCGCTGGTTGCACTGCATGAACACGGACGGTCGGGCTAAACGCGAGCCAATCGAAAAAAAGAAAGACGACTCCCTTGCATTCGCTGCATCAGTCGCAGAAGCGCTGCAAAAACGCGTCTGCGTATCTTGAGTCGCGATTTACTGCTGGCTACATTTATGATCATACATTGCCATTATGCGATTATCGCAACGCGCTCTTTTCGCAAGCTAGCTGATTGCACTCATCCACACTGAACGCAGACAGTCACTTCGCTAAACTGAGCGAATAATGAGCTACCTAATTGTGTGCTAGACAGGCTTTTTCACGCCACACATTTACACAGGTGCATAAATCATTGCGTGCTTGCTAGTTCGAGTAAGAAACAATAATCTGCGACATCATCAAAGGCAGGCGACATAGGCCGGCAAGGCCCGCAGCGGAATATCAAAGGTGGGTTTTTGAGCTGTTGCTTGCAAGCCAGTGGCGTGGCACATTTTAGCGCAGCAATGGTCAAACATACCTAAGAAGCAACTGCACCGATTAATTTCTGCCACCGTGGATTAAGAATAATCTGAGGCTCCTCATTCTACGTTATTAGAGTCTTTGTGAGACTGCAAATGAAGGAATAAACATCTCGAAGTGAAACAGAGAGACGTTCTACCTATTCTCCATAGGACATCATTTCACACGCGTCAACCTGCAAACTTCAAACCTTGCAGTATCACGCGGGCACGATACCAAACGAACAAAAGGGAAATAACAGGCATTCTTTTGAAGCTCGCCGTCAGCACACCCTGTTCTTTGAGCATTCCATATCAGCTTTATTAACGATGCCTTACTTTAAAGTAGGACAATTAGAACACAAGCCGCAGCAATTACTATTTTTATTGCTTTATTATTATTGTTATTATTATTTATTAACTATGGAAACATACAAGCACACAATAGAAACACGGAGGAAGCAAGCTAATGTGAACAATGAAGAGTGACAAACGATCCATTGTTTTTTTAGATCTCAAATACTTTTTCAGCCGCCCTGCTGTTGTCAATTTCACGTACTTTAGGAACTAGTCTCAAGCAAGTAACCCTTTTGCGTATTTTTACCCTGAACATACTTCTAGTGCAAGCTCCGGAAATAGTCGAGAGAAAATTTTCGTGAACAGAATTTATTTTTCTCAATATGGTCAAAACATTCCTAAATTCGTAAGACCTGCTGGAATTCATAAAAGTGAATTCATTTGGATTCATGTGAAAGTGAATAAAAGAATTCATTTAAGTGAGTAGGCATGTATGTCATTTGCCGCCAGTGTGCAGCTAACGTATTTAGTGTTGTGAAACCAACACGAAATGAAGCCTGGGGAAGCATAGAGAAAGGATAAGTTCCTTATTGAGTTACATAATGAAACATAGGTGAGAGCGGAACTTACGATAAGCCTCGAACGGTTAGTAAGAGTAACGGGAAGCGAGATAGAAGGTAATGACAACCTTGCGCCCGTAGGTATCGAACCTACAACCTCCGCATTATGCGTGCGTTGTTTTATCAAATGAGCCACACCGACGGCCACCCTCTGCCACTTTCCTTGAGCATTGAAGGAAACCTTTCTTTGCCTGTTCTCCCGAATCAGCGGGACCCGGCTCCTTGCTGCTGTCTTCACGACTCCACAGCTTGGGCCACTCGGTATGAGCAACTGTGCACAGGCTATGCGAATATACTTGGCCAATCACGCAGAATGGGTGTTTCACGGCGCAGGTGGATGAATAGGCACGTTGGAAGACAGGCAAGAAAAGTGAAGTCTACAACAAGAGGACCTGAGAGTGGAGGAAGAGGGAAGGAGAACAAATTTTTACGACAACATGCATTCAGCAACAAGCATTTAGCTAAGGCATAGTGAAAAGGACAGCAACAAAAACTGAAATCGGATACACAGAAGGGAAGAAATCGTTATCGGAAGAAACCGTATGAAGAAAGAAGCTTAATAAACGACGTGAATCCAGATCGTGCACTGAGCAAGAAGCGTTGAGATACATAGGAGTGGACAGGCAGAAGGGCAAAAAACATTGCAGTAAGCTGCCCTGTCCGTTCCTTTTACTTGCGCTCGCATCCGTCCTTGCTGGAACCCCCTACCATGTTCACCATTGCAGTAAGCACTAATGAAAGCTACGCTTATCTTCGGTGCCTACATATGCGTGAGACTACGTATGCCAGACTAATATTTGTAATGAATGTACGTTCAAGTGATTATATAAAATATATCAGCGTTTACTGGTTAGGTCTTTAATAGTGCTTACTGTGTATATATTGTGAGCACTACAAGTGCACTTCGTCTTCCTCATCTGTAGAAACTGATCATCACAACGTGGGACCTTTATAGTGGATGGTACCCTCGCTCAAATTAAAGGACCCCTGCGGTCTAGCTCGGCTTGTTTCTTCATTTGTATGTTGCGTTGTACCAGTTCTCGAATCTATATTCTAAGTGTCGAAGTGTTTAAGTGCCAGTCGATTTCCACCGTCGGTAAACATAGCTGTTAATCCACTTTATCTTCTATTTCCTCGAGTTTAGAAATAATCTTTACCGAAAACTTAGCGTTTATCATTTTTAGTTGCGCAGTTCAATACTATAGTGCATTTTGCCGCATGCTTTCTGTGGCGTCACGGTTGGCTTCATATGGTTGTCACTAAGACACAACATTTCTGTTCCCTTCACTGCTGTCCTTCGCAATTATTTATTTATGTATTTATTCAACATGCTCCTAAAGGTCCTCATTAGGAGGGTAATACACAGGCATTGGTCACAAATTATACTTATACATCGTACAACACGCAACAAAAACGAAAAAAGGAAAGCACTATATAGTAATAGAGTGAAAAATTGGGTAATATATGAGATGAATAATGAATAATGCAGAGGAAACATTAGCACATATTACAAGAACACAAGTGCGTACCCGCCGTGGTTGCTCAGTGGCTATGGTGTTGGGCTGCTGAGCACGAAGTCGCGGGATCGAATCCCGGCCACGGCGGCCGCATTTCGATGGGGGCGAAATGCGAAAACACCCGTGTGCTTAGATTTAGGCGCACGTTAAAGAACCCCAGGTGGTCAAAATTTCCTGAGTCCTCCATTACGGCGTGCCTCATAATCAGAAAGTGGTTTTGGCACGTAAAACCCTAAATATTATTAAGAACACAAGTATACTGCAATGAAACACAAATAGCAAGAGGCATTGCAAGTCAGAGAAAAAAAGAAGAAACACAATAAAGTCTCAAAATAACGATAATAATAAGATTAGGTGGCAACTTGTGAGGGAATGAGATCTTTAAACTTAGTTAACTTGTGTTCCATGGCAATGTATGATGGCAAGGCGTTCCATTCACTTATTGTGCCCGGTAAGAAATGAATATGCATAATGGGATGACTGGCAGTTTATGCGTTCGGCTTTATATGGACGGTCACGACGTGAAAAGATAACTGCTGGTGACTGAAAGGAATCATGATAAAGTGAAGAATGGTAATAAAGCTCATGGAAAAGTGATAGGCGCGAAATTTTAGGGCGAAGCGATAAGTTGTCTAACTCAGCTTTATTCTTTAAGGAGTTGAAGCTGTTATAACGTGAGTAATCTGAAAAAATAAAACGCGCAGCGCGTGACCATATCCGTGACCGTGACAATATGGTGCTTTCCTGGGGTTCATCTCGGCGGTCTACAAAGGAATTTAAAAACGAATGTTTCTGGACTTTTTATAGCAAGTTCAGGCCCACAAGACTTGTGTTAGAATTCTCCGGAGGTAGGCTTTGATCGGTGACCGCTGGGGAAGGTATAGACAAAAATACCGATGTGTCTACGTGGTAAAGCTATGTTCATATTATGGTCGTAACACGCGTAACAGCTCTTTCGGCGTATCGAACGTAACGGCTGTAAAAAACGTTACGGCAGTTAAGCCGGCACCTTTGTTCACATTTACTGCTGCGTAAATTACGGCTTTTACAACAGGCCAATCAAATTTGGAGCTGCAGAATCGACGTCACTAGCGGTCCAATATGGCTCCTGTCAACATGCGAGCGCTGGCCGAGATCGAAGAACTTCACGCTGAAAACAAACTTATAGTCATGTATTCAATCTCCCAAAGACGACGAAGGCGACGCAGAAGGGTTTGGGTGCGGCAAGTAATTCTCGATAAGGCCGTGGACGGCGATTTTCACAACCTTTTCGCCAAGCTCCGAGTTGGTGACGCTGCGATGTTTCCTAACTTCATGCGCATGTTACCCCCGCAGTTCCGCTTCCTTGAAAACCTAGTGAAACCACTCATCGAATTTCGGAGCACGCACCTGCGGCCATTGATTTCCTCAGCGGATAAACCACATGAACTGAAAACAGTCTCGCAAGGCGCACTGCGCAAACTTTCACGAACACAGCCAACCTAATCGTGCGCACGGAATGGCGGAATGGCACTTCCCTCGCCCGGAGCTGTCTGCAGACGGGAGGACGGAAGTGTCGTCACCGATTGTTGAAAACCGAAAGCTTATCGGTCATTGGCTGTGTCCCAATGGTCGTAGTATCACAGTCGTAAATGTTGCCGACCCTTTAACACTCTCACCCACGATTTTCGCGTGAATTGCGCACGTTTGTACCTTTACGTTCGCAGTCTGAACTAGACGCATACGCTTGTTGCGCTTACGCTTACGCGTGTTACGAAAACTCGGCGCCTTACGAACGTAGTCTGAACATAGTATAACGCACTTGGCGCGTCCAACTATAGTCAGGGAGACTCTCCGCACTCTGTAGACTTCTACCCCACGCTCAGCTCTTTCTTTCTTTAATCCGTTCGCAAAGCACTCTCTCCTATTCGTCTCGCCACTAGTTACAAGAGCTAGATGCGTGTGCCAACATAATAGCAGGTGTTGAAAGACATGCTATAAAGGCTGGGTGGGCGGTCCTTGACAGCGATCAGAGAGGTTCTTGGTCGCTCCTCAGAAAGAATGCGGAAACAATGCAGTGAATATGCTGCATTTAAAATCTGTAATCTACGGGCCGGCGCTGTAGCTTTCATCAATCCTACCTGAAAACCTTTGACTAGAGAGTGAGAGGGACAGAACCCACAGGCGGTGGCTTTGCGGCTGTGGTGTTGCACTGGTAAGTACGAGGATGAGGCCGCGGGATCAAACAAACCCCGACTGCGGCAAATGCATTTCGACGGGGGACGAAATGCAATAACGCTCGTGTGCCCTGTATCGGGGGCACGTTAAAAGTCTCATGGTGCTAAAAATTAATCGGGAGTACGCCACCACGGCGTGCCTTATAATCAAATTGCGATTTCGGCTCGCAAAACCACGGAATTCCGCGCTAGTTCAGAGACTCAGACGTGAAAAAGTCTCTATTTACAGCAACCTTTCCGGGAGCACGATTTCATTTTTTTCTTTCTGGCATTTTATGAATTAGCCCTTTTCAGGCGCACACAGCACACGGACCAACTCTTTTTTTTTTGCTTTCTCACTCAACGACCGCTGTTAGAGCATAGTTTCCAAAAAAATTAAACGCAACACACACAAACATGCACACATATACAAACAAATAAACTCGTTTTTAATGTAAATTCAAGAATAGTGGCTCGCCAGGACATGGCGACAGCTGTACGTATGCATATAGTTGGTCGCCTTCGGTTATTCTATTCTCCTTGCTATGCTTTCTCCTTATTTACTTCCCTTCTAAACCCTGTTCAGCTCTCAGTAGCAAGTGCTAGACAGCTACACCGCAGTCAGCAACAATTAGCGCTAAGCAGCAACCGCTATTATACTGCAAGCCAATGAGCTTTGAATGCGAAAGCATTCTTTGGCGAGTAAACCAACCCAGTTACGCAAAAAGTGCAATGTCTATTATCCGCAGCAAAATGCGTAATTTGCAATGCTAAGACATTCATTCGTTATAATAGCGTAAATATAGATTATTGGTAGCTTCATGAGCGATAAGTACTAGCTAAAAGCAAGAAGTAAAAAATAAAAAAAGAGGATACCCATAGGAATACATAGGGTTCCTTATAAAACGCATGGTAAACGCTTGGTAAAGGTACGTCCGTGCCAACTGAAATTGGGCGGTTTTGTCAACTTGAAATTTGGTGTTGCGTCAACTTGAAATTTTGGAGGTGGACCAAGTAAATTTCGCGCGTGCGCCAAATTTAAATGTGCAGGTAAGCCAACTGAAAGTTAGGGCTCGATAAACCGAAAATCTGGGGGTGGGCCAACTTAAAATTTGGGGGTGTGTCAACTTGAAATGTGGGGCTGCGCCACCATATATTGGGGTTGGGCTAACATGAAATTTTCACATCGGCCAAATTAAATTTGGGAGTCGCCCAACTCGACGTTTCCTGGTGGGTCAACTAAAATTTCGGCTTGGGCCAACTTGAAATTTTGATGTCGTCTAACCTAAATTTGGGCGTGCGCCAACTTGAAATTCAGGAGTAAGACAACTAAAATTTGGGGGTGGGCCAACTTGAATGTGGGGGCGAGTGACCTCTATTGTGTGAGTGGGCCAACTTGAAATTTAGATGTGGGCCAATTGAAATTTGGGGCATGTGTCCTTGCAGTTTGAAAGAAGTGTAACAATCTTACTGATATATGCCTTTTATGTATGAAATTAAGATGTTCCACCGCTGTCTGGCCACCTAGGAAACACAGTTTGCTTAGATTGACCAGCAAATTTATTATGTGATCATGAGACCGAATGATGTTTGCTGTATTGTATTGGTAACAAATTACTACTACTAGTACTACTACTAGTACTACTACTGCTACTACTACTACTACTACTACTACTACTACTAACTGCGCCTTAAGACCCAGTGCAATAGAATGGCCTTTGAGCAGATGCTGTATTATTGACACTTGTTCACAGTTAGCAATAAGAGAATGTACGCTTGATTGGCCTCGAAACACAAGCAAAACCTACTGTTCACTGCTAAAGGGCTACTGTTAATGACATCTAAAAGCAAAAGCCGTCTTGCAGGAAATGTCCTTAAATATTTCGCTTTGCACACGTAAGCGAACTACTTCGCCTTTTCGTGGGCAAATGGTGCGGTTGCTTCCAGGATCTCGTCCATGGACGTAGTCTTTCTGTGCCGTTCCAGGCAACAGACTGCATATGACGATAGCCTTTCTCGAAACTACACGCGGCTCCCCTTCGTGACCCGAGCACGTAACGAAGAAATTCGATACAAGACAGCAAAAGGCCGGAACTCGCGCTTGATACAATTTGTTTTTTTCCCTGCGCGGAGGCGTTCAATATACGAGTAGATCCTAGTACGAAGATGGGCGTCGTAAATACCTACTACTACATCAATATCTTTTTTTTTATTTTCGTGAGCAAGCAGGCAGGATATCACGTGCTAAGTTATTTTTCACCGCCAAGGCGTTATTACCATTGTCATCCGCCTGCGAGGAAGAGGACGAGTGCGGTGTAAATATTCACTTTTCCTCTAATCTTGCCAAAAAATTACCTGATGCTTTTTTATACGGCTCACTAATCTTATTTTCATAATTTTCCAGTTCCACCCGTGCTTTGACCAATTTCTCTTAGTGGGTAGGAGCCACTCTAGAAGAATACTAATAGAATACTAAACAACATTGATTCCCTGTTTTCTTATTTTTCAACTTTGGAAAATAATTTTGCAGCATCACATTTTTTTTTCGTTGTCGGGAGCGCTTACAGTGATTTCTGCACCAGCGCCACTTTGCGTCTGCAACTTTTACATAATTTGCCTTTCTTGTACCTTTTCCATCAAAGACTTGCAATAGCAGATAATCAAAAACATGCAATCAAATTCGTTATGCGATTGAGTTTTGTGTCTTTAGCAGCCATACGAATAGTGACAGATGACGTGGTCGAGGCTTTTGTTTAACCATTACCGAACTCCATTACCGAACTCTGCTCAACACGCGCCCAAAGTGTATTGCACACAAAATTAACAGCGTTTCCAAAATAATAAATGGCTTTCAGTGATAAAGAATCGCAGGATTGCCTTTCTTAGCGTAAGGAGTTATGCGGTAATGTTCCACGGGATAACTAAACGAATGATTAAACAAATTTCCTCCCCAAACCCCGCGGCTCCACAGCGCCTTGGCATGTCTCGGTGTCGTGCGGCCAACCGACGATATGCAGCTAGTGTGAAACAGCGTACGACAAGCAATGCGGCGCGCACTGTCTGTTTTAAATATATTGAACGACATCGTATGCGATAACCTGCTACTGCTAACTAATTGCTGAAGAAAGTTCTGCGAACTCAACAGGAAAAAAAATTGAACAGCCGTGCAGGGCGTGCAGAGATGAGTCGCAATAAACACAGGCTTATATGCAAATTTGCCAGTAAGATGATTTAGGACTAAAGTTCGTGAAAAGGCGCTTCGACCAATACATTCAGGTGGGTTAATTTGCCTGACCTCGTGTATATATGAACGCAAAACACAAACAGAAACAATCAAGAGTGATGCGCCCTTGTTGTGTTCTTCATTCATGCCCTCTATAGGAGATAGTATATTCAGCTCCTTCCGGTTCCGATATTTGCGCTGCGCAAACACAGTCACGATCTTCATGCATCAAAAAATTATTTCAAATGTAAGCAGAAGTGAAGACGTTTCATGCGCACGCTCAACCACCTTGGCAAACGCAAAGACAAAAAAAAAAATCCGAGGACACCTAAGAATTTCTAATGAGTCATAAATACAAAAGCAACGTGTAATTGCACGCCGCTGAGGTGTCCTTTGAGTAACTCAGCTTCTCATTGTGAGCGTTTCGCCTGAACTTTCTTCGCGGGCAAGCGAACGCGTTGAGGCGCTTGGCTCAACCTTAAGTCTTCCCAGGCGCAATTAGAGCGCACGCGAGACCGTTAATGTCCACTTGAATACCACTCGACGGCCTTTCCAGTTTTGCACTGCGAGTAATGTACCCTAGCCGTTGGTGCTTTCCGAGCCAGCAAGCAGCAGCTGCAGCCTGCGGTGCCCACGCCGCTTGCCACCGACGTGGCGATGCCCATTGGGCGACGAGTCGCGGCGATGCTCTCTCCCCTCACGCATCACCTGGCGCGCCACTGCCACAGCAGGTGTTCCCTTTCGCCCGCTTTGCTTCGACGAGGACCGTATAGCAGCCAATGGAAATATAGGCGCCATTCCGCTGCTACAGATGCCGTCTTTTTTGCTGAATTATCCATTTGACGCTTTCGCATCCGACAATTATCCTGTTGAAATTCCAACGGACTCGTTACGACGTTCAGCTGCCTCCGTTGTTTCTGGTATATTCTTCGTCTGGAGAGCGAATGATATCCGCTACAACGACAGCGATATTTGATGACAAAGCTCTCGCCAAACCGATATTTGAGAACTCTTTTTTCTCATTATAAAAAAGAACGTTTCACTTGCCCCTAGCCAATTATCTATTGCGACATCTGCGCAGGTTTCACTTCCCTCTGAGCACTCAGTCCTCTTCTTCGCTAATGGCCCTTTCCCAACGCGCTCCTGTGTTACTGCACCCGTTTCGGCGTCGAACATCAATTCCTTCGGAGCACGCTCAGCAAACGTGAACGGTCGATCTTTTACAGAGGCTACTACTCTCGCTGCTTGGCCTCATCCTTGATCAACCCATAAAGCTTCGCGTGCTCTAATGACTTCCCTGAAATCGACAGACCACAGGAGAAGCTTATAGACACACGGTGTCTACTACTGCGCACGTGACCCAATACATGTTCTTATTCGTTCTTTCAGTTCTTCAACCTTTTGCCCCTTAGGAAGGTAGCCAACTTGATGTCCATCTGGTTCACGATCGTTTCTTGCTTTTCTCTTCGTCTCTTTTCAGACAGCGTGCTATGGTGGCCGGCCCGGTTACTATGGCATCGCATTACTGAGCTTGAGGGCACGGGTTCAAAATAGGCCACGATAGCCATATTTCGATGGGGCGAAATCCGAAAACATTCGTGTACTTATAATTATGCGCACGTTAGTGAACCCCAGGTGGTCAACATCAATCCGGAGCCCTCCGTACAGCGTACCTCGTAATCAGATCGCGATTTTGGCACGTAAAGCTCAAAAACTTAGTTTCATTTAACCAGCCGATTATGCTTACAGTGGCTGTCCGAAAATATGAAATATTCTTTGTCGCTTTATGCTCTCTTTAACAAAAGAAGTATGCGCACTGGCACCCGCACTGCTCAGAAAGAAAGCAAGCATAAAGAAAAGGAAGAAAAGCTAATGGGCAATTAACTGCTCGCGAGACAGATTAGGCGACAATCAGGAGACAGTGTGGGTCTTAGTGCTTTCATGTTTGAGCCTTTCGAGGAGTTGATTTTCTGGTGCGGAGTAACTACTGTCAATGTAATGTAGCTACAAATAAAAACCTGGTGCGCTCCTGTTATACCTGAAGCAGTTAAGCATGCGCAATGGCGTCACCGGCCCACGAAGTACAGCCGATTCGCGGCTTCGAGCGCGGAGCAAGTGTGAGCTATGAGAGGTATCACCACAGCAGTACGAAAGCACAGACGAGCGTGTTGGCTACGTCCTTTAAAAAAAATCTTGAACAGTACCTTTTTTTTGGTTAATTATTTCTTTTCTTTCTTTTTTTTGCAAACGAAAAAGAAAGCGCAGCTTCTCTTGTTCATGGTGACATGTATAGTATTTTAAGTAATCGGTACCACTCACTACAGGTACCAGTCCTTCACTCACATCAAATATCACTCATATCAAATATCACTCATGAAAAGGTAAAAAAGAAAGCCTCTCAATTTTTAGTACAACGCACAGTATATTAAGAAGTACTGAGGGCTTCGCGCCAGAAGGCAAAACGACAGTTGGACGAGGCAAAAAGCACTGTACTGTGGGACGATTGAAACCACCATCCGTGCATCCCACTTTGAGGAAAGCGTCTCAGTATTCGAAACCTTCCATGAAAACTGCAGCAACAAGAAAAAAGTAAGTGACAACAGTACTACAGAAAATAATGCGTTTTGCGACCCTGATTTAGCGGCGTCAGGCGCAACGCTTAGCCGCTGCCACAATGTAAGCAAGACAAGTTGCCGTAAATCGTGGCGGGGTAATTACAGAAACTCATTAGCGTTAAACTTTTGGAGGCAAACGACAAACGTCCGGATACGTGAGTGCGCCAGATTGTCGGAGAATCCAAGCTCTTTCCGGGGAATTGTCAGTGCAACTGTTTGTCTACCGTATATAGCTACTAGAGAAGAATTCCGTGGAATCAGCTCACCAACGACGCCACCCTGGCCCCCCAGCTTAGTTCCGCATAAAATACCGTGGCAAGGACGACCCGGATTATTCCGCTTTCGATGACAGGGAGTACGAAAACACGTGTTTAGTAATAGGTACAGTTGCTTTCTGCAGTTAATTTAGGGAAAGCCTGTACAGCTTTTTTAGGACGCCGCTGCATGGGCGCAGTCATATAGAACACGTGACCGCGCCACTATTGAGCGCCTTCTGGCTTCCCGTTCCCGTACCCGACGATGTGCCGAGCAAATGCATAAACTACTTGTCGCTCTCTGGGCGAACTAATATTGGCGAATGATACAACGCTGAACCAAAAGCGCTAACAGAACGTTACTGCTGGTGATAAATTACACACTACATTAGTTTTGGGTTTATTAGAGTGTATGTTAGCACCATCTCTTTTACGCTTCACAAAATAACCGCTGCAGATGGTCTAATATGCTGTCTAAAATAGCAGTGATGGTTGTTCCTTTATATCCTAAGCAGTCAAAATGCTAATGCGTATTTAATGCAAGTTCACTTCAACCGCAACACCCAGTACCTATGTCCATTTTTTTTCGCACAATTATCTTCCTCTTGAAATGTAAGCGTTTGTATTCCTACGCTAAACGATATTCCCAAACATCAAAACACGTACCAAAACATCACACTGGCCCATCAGATACACTCCAGAATAACTTTCACAACACAAGGTTCCTTATTCGTCACTCAAGGCTCAGTGATGAGCATAATCTGCATCCAGGCGCGTTCGGAATGCAGTCGCTGTAAGCGTAAATGAACCAGTAATTTTGATTGCGTAACTGCAAAGCACAGACGATGTACTTCTTTTGTGCCTTACATTTGACCCGTCGCATAAGGCGCTTTCTATCAGGTATAATTGGCTACAACGAGCCCGAGTTCTCACTCCTCATCAAAAAAATTGCTGACGGTGTACTCACCCCCCTCCCCCCCAAAAAAAAAAATTGTTCAGCGCTCCAAGTTTGCAGGATACGTCGCATTACTGTGGAACATTGTATAACTAGTCCTAAAGGACTACTTGACAATCATGATATGCGCTATTCCGCTTTCTATAGCTTGGAAATTCTAGCGGCTCTCTTTAAGACGCGTTTATGCTAATTCATTTGCTGCTCCCCCCGGCATGAAACGCGTGCTTGATACGTTTGCAGAAGGTCCAAGACCTCCAAGAGCTTCTCTTTTCCGGTAGTGTCTAACCAGTATGTACGTAGTATTTTTGCGTCATAGGAGCAACAGCCACATTTGTTGTCCTTGCTGGATGCATGTGCGAGGACGCTTGCCATGGCTTTAGGTACTTTGTGTGCTACACGCATTAACTCCAAATTGTGGGTTCGTTCTCTTCGCATTCGTAAATTTCGACGTACTGAACATAAACCAAAAGGAGACTTCACAGTGTATAAAACATGGCCAGGAGTGCTATGCAGGATGCGTCGAGTTTCTCGTTCACCCGAGTTTTACCCGAGTTTGCTCGACGGCAGTCAGTGAACGGAGATAGCGTGAAACGCGCAAAGGCTGCAGGCAAAAAAATATGTAGACAAAAGCCGCGTATGACAACATGCGCGCACCCTGCGCGGCACGCTGCTTCTACGTTTCAAGCGCAGACGGCTGCACAACGAAACGCGCCAGCGCCGCGTATTGTTATCAACGGATTATCGCAACTTAGCAATACCATGACTGTCCCGCTGTCTGCCTGCACACTTGCCGTAAGCCGCTTGCCACGCCTTTCCCGGGCGCGTCAAGGGCGTGCTTCTTCTTTCGAGAACTATCTTTCTATCCTAAATCGAATGCGAACAGGGTACATGCGGCACATTCTTGCACCTGCGCTTTCGCTCAAACGAATACGTTAAAATACAACAATTAAAATAACAAACATTTTTATTTCTTTAAGTGTTTGGTTTCGTTTTGAATGCTAGAAATTTCTGATGACAAACGGTGATCGAGCAAATTATTAAATTTTGCACTTCTTGCCGCGAGTGGCGACAGTGAGGCGAAAGCTTAGAAGCGGATACATTGAAGCGGGTCGCACGCACGAGGCAATTCATACGGTGAGAAGTCGCCTAGGGGCGCTACAGTGCTATTCTCAATAATGTCAGTGATCACCACTCTTTCTCTATTAGGGGAATAGAAACGCAGCGTCGTGATGCGGCTGTTCATCGCAGGCGCCTTAAGGCCCCCGCTTTAGCAACTAAAAACGACGCACTAGTCATAAATACGAGAGCAGCGGCTGTCGCTGTAAAATGGCGGTCCGTAGTGACGCAGTTTAGTGAAAATGTACGAGTTTATCTTTGTGCGCGAAGCCTCGGCGACGCATTGCGAAGAAGTGCGTGCTTCCCATCGACACAATTTATCGCTTGTCATCGCTTGCCCACTGAAAGTGCCCCTGAGCGCATGTACGCAGTATTTGAGTGTTTTGTGCGCACCAAGGTGCTTGCGGATTACTTTTGCTGGAGCCAGCAGCGATCGCAGAAGGATATCGTAACGACACCGCAGCAATCGCATTTTGGCAGGTGAGGGCTCTTGTGTGCGGTTATGAAATGAGACTTCGAACTGAGGAAGGTGTTGGAACTGTTGAGGGCGCACTGTTTGTGATGAAGAAATGCCATTGCACTGGGTCTAGAAGAGCGAGCGATTCTCGGACGCTGATCGTGTTTACGACGTTGTGGCTCCGATACATCACCGATGACAGAGCAGTAATCTCAAACGACTGCTGCGATACGCACTCCTCAGTATCGTCGTCACCCTCGGCGCATCGACGCCTTGTAAGCAGCTACAGTGACGTGCCGATAATTATTTACTGTGCGCTACGCGCCACAATGCAGGCCATGAAACCGTGTTGTGTGGCCATCTCAGCCCGAGATGTATGCATAAGCCAGCGACAGTCAACGCTTTGTTTTTGATAGTGGTGCTCAGTACATCACCGATGACAGTGCGTTGTGCGCGTTTTATGTTGGCGGTCAAGATTGTTGATGCCTCTCAGCTCGACACCGCGTCGCTGTTCCCGGAAGTTGGGCGTGGCCCAACTGTAGTGGGTGCGCGCACAAGACTGACATGCCTCGCGCGGGGCGTGACCTCTGGCTTTGAGTGACAGGCGAACTCGTGCTAAACTCGCACATCGCGAAACCCCTTCCGAGTTCAACTCGGGAACATGGCGGCGGCAGCAGCAGCCTGTGTTATTGCAGCCAGCGGCAGCAAGCGTCAGTATGACGGTCTGGACCCGTTCACGTACACGACCGCCGTGGAGTTTCAGCGTCATTTTGGCCTGTCGAAGACATCAGTGCGCTGGCTGTGTGACGAGCTAGGCGAAGACTCTCGTCTGCGGAGACAGCGTGGCGGGCTTCATTCGCTCACCGTCGAAGAGCAAGTCCTCTGCGCCCTCCATTTCTACGGGACTGGGAGTTTTCAGGGAAGCGTCGGCGCCGAGCGTTACATTGGACGTCATAAAACTACTGTGAGCCTCTGTGTCATAGATGTCTGATGCGCTTATTGACGCGGCAGTGCGGAAGCGGTGGCTGGCTTTCCCGAAGACTGCGGCTGAGCGGGCATTTATAAAAGAACGCTTCTTACTTCGCGGAAACATTACGAACGTAGTCGGGTGTGTCGACGGAACGGTCGTAGGAATTAAGGTCCCTTCAATGTCAGCGTTACTGTGATTAGCATTGAAGCAATGTCTAGACGAACCATATTGCCAAATTTGTCACTTCTGTGTAGCCGACTTAAATTTTGTGTTACCGACATCACACATGCGGCAGCCTATGATACTGAGTTTTTCGCTGGTTGCTGACGTTTTACCGATTGTTCTACTTGTCTATCAGGGTGCCTTCCAAATGGCTCACTTTTTGGGGAAAGAGGTTAATGAAGTATAACTAGATAAATGGATATCACAAATTGTGTGAAATACCCTGTGAATGCCAATCTCATAAAGAACTTGGGATTTTTTATGAGATTACTTAGTACATGTTACTCAGTATGCATAATGCTGAACTTTGGTCATGCGTCATCTATCGACCACACTATGAGACAGCAAGGCGTTGCACAATTGCAGTGCGAGATACGGATGTCGCGCCAAGCCGGTTGTGCCTATGCATGTATGGCAAAATGAAAATGCATTAAGAATCTTAGTGTGCTGGCTTGCATGAAGAAAATACTTCACAGTGTTTGCTGTGTTCACTGTTGGTGCATGTGCCAGTGGTTCAGTGTAATTACTTTTTTTTGGGGGGGGGGGCAGCGTTATTCTGTATGAACAAATCATATATTTTCCTCTCATAATGGGGCTCTAATTCGTCAACAGTAGAACAATGGAGATCCAATGCTCTGCAGAACTCGGTGTGCGTGAAGATGTGAACCACCAAGGCAAAATTACATATCGGGAAAAATGTGGTGCAGACGCCAATGAAAAGTTGGTCTTTAACCTGTCATGATACAAACAAAGATTGCAGAGCGAATAGACCTGTTTTACAGGTTTAGACCAATGATTACACAAACTGTGACATGCTCAAACGTGTAAAAGCTTGCCGCAATGCCAAAGTAGGATGAGCGATATGCAGCATATTTTGGCATTGAACATGTCTTGTAAATGCTATTTTTATTGTAAGCCTCGCTGTCACGCCTTTCCCTCCGGCACTCCCTTTACTGAAACGCAGCACTGTCTTTCTATTGGTGTCATGATGTGGATGGTAACGGCAGCAGTAAGGCTGGTTAATCCTTGCCCCTTTGATTCCTGTGAGTTTAGTGGTACAGAATATGGCACGTGCATACACCTGTGCAGCAAAATTTTATGCTTGTGGTGATTTGTTGGAGAGCTAATTCTTGTTGGGCCATTTCAAAGACGTGTGCCAGTTTGGCTTAATAACTAGATCATTGTTGAGGTTGAAGACTCATTGTATTGGTATAAAAGCTTGAAGCTGAATTGCACAACAATTCGACGGGACACAAAGAAGAGAAATACACACAGCAGAACACTCTGCTGTGTGTCTTACTCTTCTTCGTGTGCCGTCGAATTGTGGCGCGATCCAACTTCAAATAGAGCATTGGGCCTCTTTGGTGCAGGACCGAGGAAGAGAAATACACACAGCAGAACGCTCTGCTGTGTGTATTACTCTTCTTTGTGTGCCACCGAATTGTTGCGCGATCCAACTTCAAATAGAGCATTGGGCTTCTTTGGTGCAGGACCGACGAAATGTGAGCTATTCGACACCATGCCGGTGCCTTGCCACACAATTATGGAAGTCTGAGGGTTTGCAAACAAAGCTTTGCAATCAAATCCACCTGCTCATGTAATACAAGCACTGATCGAATGAACCGTCATACAAAAATAATGGTGAAATGAATGGCCTTTGAAAATTTGTATGTTGACACTAATGACATAATAGGTGCCACAGCGAACTCGACAATTGTACTGGACAGAGCACTTTGTTTCCTATGTGAAGCACAAGCTTCCATTACATGGTGTGCAGATAACCAAGCTCAGTTTGTTTTAACGTGGTACACAACATTCACTGTAATGTGTTTTTGATTCTAAAGTGCCAAACACCACCTCTTTTTCAAGGATGTCATGGGAATATTTGACGAGAACTGTTTACAGCCCCTCATAATGGAAGTGTGGCCAGCCAGCTTTGCTGGAGTGCCTTTATAGATTTCTGTTCCTGGTCACTGTGTGCTATCAAGTTGCTAAAGGCTATGCAACCAGTGTAAGGCATTACGTGATTCTATAGTCTGATACGGCTTTAGGAGGCCGCAGAACCTGCACTTTAATGGCAGGTGAACACAAGCCTGCACCAATGGGCACACACTCTACACTGATATCATGCCGCTGGGCGCACTAATACCCGCTCACTGGAGAGGGAGTATTTCTTTAGACATGGAGGCAATCGGCTGCTGCGCTTTGGTCATCTGGGCGGGGCCTCTCCTGTCTTGTGAAGTTGTATCCGACGAGAGGATGCCACTTTTCATACAACACAAAAGGACAAAGTGTACAATTATTTGGCCTATGAAATGGATACATCACAAGTGAGCTACGCATGGGCTTAAGCTGTGTGAAAATTAGTACATGCAAATATATGACATTGTTAAAGAATATGTGGTATCGAACATGCATGTAATGGCACGTTTAAATCGGGGAGTGTTGCATTCATGTGCACAATCTATAGGTGATAGCATTATTAAGGTCATGCCGTTTCCTGTCTTTTCATTGTGAAATACACAGACCGTTCATATTGTGGCTAATCAACACCCACTGCATTCTTGCACATAGAAAGAACAAACAGCACAATGACGTATATGCTGCATTAGTGTCTTTTTCATTTACACGGTCCAATAGTGGCACAGGTTGTCTTACGTGTTTGCCCATTTTGAAGAGACATCAAGTGCATGTTACAAGTGTCCCAATATGCACAGCACAATGTTTACTGCAATAATTTTATTCATGCTCTTGAATAATAAACAAAATAATAAACTGAAAGCTCCTTTGTAAGGTGTGTTCTGGGGGTTCGACTGGAAAGCAGTGAGGGAACTGATCCTACTGTTGCAGAGCTACTGTTGCCACACTCAAGAGCATGTGCCTGGCGCTCGCCTACTGCCACCAGGCGGTTGAATGCCTCCAGCAGCACAATGTTTTGCTGCAAAAAAAGTGGATTGTTGGAATGAATCAATCGCATATAAACCATTATTTACAAATAAAAATGCTCATTGCACTATTGGTACTAACTGCCCTTAACTGTGGAAGCCTTTAGTGTATGCATAATAAAAGAATTTGTCGGGATAACATTGCTTTATTTTTCATAACAGGTTTTTTTCAGAGCCAATTGTAATGTTTATTAGTGTGCCAACAGCTGAGGTGTCCTCGCACCTTCACGAGTCTCTACTGTCAGCACCACAAACCTATTTTTGTTCACTGCAAAATCAATGGCGCTCCCTACAATCCCTTCTTATGCGAGCTGATTGCATCCTATGCCTACAAACATCATATTTTTGTCCAATTATGCAATTTTCTACCATCCTCAGCTGCAGTTCTCTCTCCTTGACATCCATTCTCTCATGCTTATGTAATCACCTGCTATAAATTGGCAACAAGTGATTGAAGACGTGCATTGCCTGCCCACCGATTCCATTTTTTTGTCTTAATCTCAACTAGCATATCAGTTGCCACGGTTTACTACGCCACTGTCTTCCTGCCTTAATGCTATCTCCAACAATTTTTGTTACTTCGCTTTCTGCACAGTCCTCGACTTCTCAAGTTTCTTTGTTAACCTCCAGGTTTATGTCCCATATTGGATAACCGGTAGAATCCAACGATTCTAAACATTTTTCAAGGATATCGGTAACGTGGCGATCACGATTCGGAAATGCCTCCCATGTGCTGTTCAACCCATTAAATTTTTGTATAAGTTTCCTGCTTTATATCAGTACCTGCTATTGATATTTCACTTGAACAAAGATACTCTTTCATAGATTCTGCGGGCTGAATGTCGCTGATGAATTTCTGTTATAGCACTAATTTAGTGAAGGTTACCTTTATATTTTCCATATTTTCGCGGGCCCACGTACATGTAACAGCACGAGCCCTCATTGGCTCTCAATGCCTTTTTTAAACTGCTGGACATTCAGTTCGTTACTACGAAAGTGACTTAATCCGTGCACTATTATTATGCTAAATATGAAACAGTAGAAATATACTTATCTGCAGTTTGTCGATGCCTCCTTCACTGTGTTGGTTGCGAGAACCATGGTCGGCACCACCTCTTTGTCGCATCGTAGCTATATCGACTGTCTTCCTTTTGCACACACTGTGCAATATTCGTGATGCTCGCAGTCACGCAGAGTGGAGGCACTCAGCGCACTCACATAAGCAGAACCGGATAAGTTGTTTGTTCAGGATTGTGCCGTGAACAGTAGGTACGCGTTGCGATCTGTAAAATCGCCTAAGCTATTGGCAGTCTTTCCGGGTGCACGGAAAGATTGCTCACGGAGCAACAGAACTATCCAAGAAATAGTGGTCATCGTCGAGCCTGATCACTACGTCGCGCACTGCAAGCTCGTAGTACGAGTTTGTTTACACTGGGCATCGCCGATGCTTAGCCGCCATGCTCGCCCGATGAATGTATGTGATGACGCCACCACAGCGTTCCCTCGTGGTATAATGCGAAGCGTACTAAATTACAAATTAGTCGAATATACATTCAGTGTACATCTTGTAAGCTTTAAAATGCTATTAAACCACGTTAAACTAACTAATAATATTGTACTAAATGCATTTGTTTTATAACTCGCTTGTGCGTGTAATGCACTCGGTGGAACGACAAACAAGTGAAAGAAGGCGCGACCATGCACCGACGGTGCGATCACGTGATCCCCAGTTTGTCGACCGCCCAGAAGGCAACGCCCAAGGAATGATAGCCAGCCAGAGTGAATCTAGATCAACCAATGAAACTGGAGGCTTGTCGAAAGATAAACTGTGTCTTGGTACCATTCGTGCTTTCGGGCCAGACAATGAAATCTTCCTTACCTCAGTAAGGAAGCCTTCATTGCAGTGAGGCTACCTTATGTCACTCTGAAAGGTTCCTTACTGAGGCGCCATCGGTGAAGGCTTCCTTGGTGCTTCCTTGGTACTTCCTCAGCATAAGAAGCCAAACAATGAAATCTTCCTTACCTCACTAAGGAAGCCTTCATTGGGGTGAGGCTACCTTATGTCACTCTGAAAGCTTCCTTACTGAGGGGCCCTCGGTGAAGGCTTCCTTGGTGCTTCCTCAGCATAAGGTAGCTCCAAAGCTACCTTCATGCGTCCTTACGCCGCTCCTGGCCCTGAACGAGCGCTTCACCTCACTGCTTAACCACGTGGCATTCGCTTGCGCATGCGCACTGTCGCCCACCTGCGGAGAAGAGCGAGCACGGTACGTCTTGCCAGGCATGTTCGTTTCAGTCACGCGTGCGGCATGCAAGCATTGCTAGGCGTTGCTAGGCGTTGCAAGACGCCGGCGTGCCAGCGTTGCTGGAGCACATCAAGTTTTGCACTGTAATGCGCAACTTTTTTTTAACTTTAGTAAACGAAACTAGAAGAAAGCGTCCACGCTTCTCTATATTAGCTATTCAATTTAAAGATTGTGCGACGATACAACATTTTTTAATAGAATAATGGTGTTCGCGGAAAGATTTGAAGAGATAATCTCGAACCCAGGCACGCGGCAACCGCTCCTTAGGTGAGGACGGGTGAAGGGAGCTTTCAGAGTACGCTTGCTTCCTCCTTCGGTCCTTCGCTGTAAGGAGGCCTCACGTAAGGTTAGGAAGCGCTCGAAGGAAAGGAACTAGGGGTGTGCGAATATTCGGAATTTCGAATACGAATCGAATATTTTCCATATTCGAAGCGTATTCCATTCGAGAAATGCATGTTCGGAAATTCACGAATATCCGAGGACGGCCGAATAACGGTGGAAACGGCGAATATTCGGATAGACTGCGAATAATTGAGCAATTAACCAATTTTATGCTTGCTCCGCATTCTCCTAAGAACATGTTTATTAACTGAGAACTTCGCATGATCCGGTCATTATCTGTATGCTCTGTTTCAGTCTATCTGCTTCAGGCATTTGAGACATGATCAGTTTCGATTTCTTTTTCACCAAGCTTTATAATTCCAATTATTTTGGAATGCCCCATTGCCTTGAAGGTTGCAAAGGCAACTCAGGGTTGCCTTTGCAACCCTGAGTTGCCATTATCTGTATGCTCTGTTTCAGTCTATCTGCTTCAGGCATTTGAGACATGATCAGTTTCGGTTTCTTTTTCACCAAGCTTTATAATTCCAATTATTTTTGGAATGCCCCATTGCCTTGAAGGTTGCAAAGGCAACTCAGGGTTTCCTAACATTGATTCAAAATGTATCAAGGCTCTTTGTGCGGAGTGGAAATTTGATGAAGTGGCCAGCCTAGGCATGTTTCTTGATCCGCGCTTTATGGCCACAGTTCATCAGGCATCTGTTCAGATGATCTGGCTGAAAAACCTTGTGACAAGGGAGCTCCAGGAAGCCGTCGTGGAACACCGTGGGGACACCGCCGTGCCAGCGTCGACTTAGTGTCCGCTGGTGGCATCGAGTGTATGGAATGCTTTTGACGATCTAGTGATGAACAAAGAGAAGACACATTTGGCATCTGGCCCTGAGGGGGAAGTTACAGACTACGCGCAAAAGCCTCTTCTGGAAAGGGGCATGAATCCTTGTGAGTGGTGGCAGTCCATTGGCCGCTTCAGGTACCCGCTTTTAAGTGCACTCGCCCGGAAGTACTTGGCGATCCCTGCCACTTCAGTTCCTAGTGAAAGAGTCTTTTCTACCGGTAGAAATGTGACAGTGCATAGAGAGCGTTTACTTTCTGGCCATATTGAGCAGTTAATTTTCCTTCACTACAATCTGTAACAAGCGTTTTACCTGACTGAGGGCATTACCTGAGTCCGTTATCTATAATTGAGTACCTCTTTAATTTGAAGCAACTTTGTAGAATGCAATCTTATTTTTAAAAGGGTAATAAAGCTATTGTTACCTCTCTTGCAATTTTTTAATACTACACATGTATTCGATATTCGATTCGATATTCGAAGAGAGTTCTTCGCCTTATTCGTATTCGATTCGTAATCGAAAATTTCAATATTCGCACACACCTAAAAGGAACGTTTTATTCTTTGGACCAAGCTACCTTCATGCGTCCTTACGCCGCTCCTGGCCCTGAACGAGCGCTTCGCCTCACTGCTTAACCACGTGACGTTTGCTTGCGCGTGCGTGCTGTCGCCCACCTTCGGAGAAGCGCGAGCACGGTACGTTTTGCCAGGCACGTTCGTTTCAGTCACGTGTGCGGCATGGAAGCGTTGCTAGGCGTTGCTAGGCGTTGCACGACGCCGGCGTGCCAGCGTTGCTGGAGCACATCAAGTTTCGCACTGTAATGCACTGCTTCTTTAGATTTAGTAAACAAAACTAAAAAATAGCGTCCACGCTTCTCTATATTAGCTCATCAACTTAGAGATTGTGCGACGATACAACCTTTTTTATTGAATAGGGGTGTTCTGGTGTTCGCCTAAAGCTTTTAAGAGATAATCTCGAACCCAGGCATGGCGGCAACCGCTCCTTACGTGAGGACGGGTGAAGGGAGCTTTCAGAGTATGCTTGCTTCCTCCATCGGTCCTTCGCTGTAAGGAGGCCTCACGTAAGGTTAGGAAGCGCTCGAAGGAAAGGAACGTTTCATTGTTTGGGCCTTCATCTTGGGGTGTCGCCAGAGCTCGTGAAAATCCCGAATTTCGCCAAACTCGACGCATCCTGCATAGCACCCCAGTGCGTAAGCAGCGCGCGCCAAAGACGCCCAGTAAGTTTTATACAGGTCTCTGTCTTTCAGTCGCTGCGAATGGCAAAAAAGACGCACAATAAATCGCTTGTTCGTTCATCTTTCGTGTATTCTTTGTTCCGTGTAAAAAAAACTCCCCAGGAACAAATACGTCAGGTGAGAGTCCTCTGAGTAACATTTCGACACATGTAGTAATGAATGGCATCAGGCCGGTAGTTGTAATTTGTATGCACGTAAATAATCTAAATAATGATTATTTTGTCAATGAAAGCGATGGACCGAATTTTGCGTAAACGTGGGACGAGGATCCACAATTTATAGTGCATAATTGTTATCGCATTCAAAGTCTTGCTTTTGAAAATGTTCTTAGAAGATCTTTCTACTTCCATTACGGATGATCTAGCGTCAAGCCAACGATCACAGCGCAAGCACCCGTGAAGCCTGTTTCACACGATCCGATTTTCGTGGCTTGCGGAGAAAACCGTAGTGGCAGCGCCGATCCCCCGATTTCCGGCTGCGACCAAGCGGTTGGTCATGGCGTCGTACCGTCGCAGCGATCGCTGCGACTTTCCGTCGAAATAGCGCCGAGAGCTATTTCGCGGTTTCTTTTGGGGAGTGCCGTCTCGCACAAGTGCAATGTGCGGAGACGTGGACTGCCGAATTCGGTACGTACGCAAAAGGAGAATACAAAAATGGAGGACAATTAAGGCTTCGCCTTTAATAGTGGAACGCGATAACATTCAATGATCCCTGACTGCTTCTCACGCTTCCGGGCCACCGGAGCCTATGTAATCGTAACGTTTACGTGTAGGCTATCGTAACTAATGTTCTACGATAACATTAACTCCATGGCTTGAATAAACAACGTCGTTAATTTGTTTTCGAATATGACATGCACGTTAAGTTGCAACTTTTTTTCTGGAGAATTTTTTTTCTTGCACAGGAACCAATAAACATTGAATATGTTGCGGACTTTGTGTCCTTACTGCACGTGTATTAACATTTGCTTTGAACGGTAATTACCTCTACAGTTAGCTAATTACTGGCTCGCTATAGTGGCACAGTGACCCTCTGCACCGCTATGTAAAATGGGCAACAATGCAATAAGCAGACAAACAGCCTGTTCTTATGTAGACAAAACGGTAGAAGACAGACGTTATAGAAAAATAAATCAAAACTATGCAGTGACGTCAGCCAGTTCCATTCCTTCCTGTGAATCTTTGACTCTTAAGTGTAAACGGTTCTGCACGTCCACAGCAAATCAATTGTGCAAAAATATCCGTGGCTTCCATGTATCTAATAAGATTTTCTAGCAAGCTTGTGAGCAGATTTATGAGTGTGTAAACCCATATAGTGATGTCCTGTGTGATTACTACCTTTATAAGTAATGATGTACCATGCTACTTACAAGAAGTTCTTGCATTCCAACTATACGCAATACGCGGTTTATTCCATAAAGAACCACAAACTTATTTTGCAACGATACACATATTGCCAGTTTTACCTACATACAGGCAAGAAAAAAAATCTGTGGACAACAGCAGAAGGCTATAGCCTTCTGCTGCTAACACAACGGGAGGGGTTGAAACGCCAGCCATGACAGTCGCATTTCGATGGTAGTCATAGGTAAAAAAAGCTCTTGCGCTTAGATATACTCCATCATCATTTATTTAACCCTTAAACTTTGCGAGTCTATTGCATAAATGGGCATGTATATTCAAAATATAGCAAGCAATACTAACACCAATCGAAATCAAATCACCCAATCGTAAAACAAGCATCTTTCCTGACGCTTCGAATGTGTGAACATTCGTTTGCATCCACATGTATTACTCAACAGCACTGCACCAATAAGCATGATCAGGCATAGTAAGCGATCTATCAGGTAGCTGGTTCTACAGATGTATAAATGTCAAAAGACACGAATACTCATACTACATCATGCACCTAGCACAAAGAAACCTTTTTCAAGGGTTGTCCCTTCCGGCAGATATGAGTGGGCCGTAAGCAGAAGAAACTTTATTAGAGGGCATTGTGTAATAGCGCTTATAAAAGAATGAAGAGAGTGAAGAGGCTTTTAATACATTACCTTTTACTACTCTAAGAGGAGGAACGATGAGAAAAATATTGTTGGTAGATCCCGTAAGTTAAACAGTAACTTTTTGTAGGACAGAAAATTACAGGTGAGATTTGGAGGTACCTTTCGCCCACCCACACCAACAACACAGGCATACTGCTAGAAGTACCACAATCTATGGGAAAGCTATTTTATACAGAAATCAAAATTGATGCTACAAGCGCTCGACAACATTGGAGACTTTCTTAGCCACTCTGGCTTCTCATTTTCTGATAAGTCCGCTTACATAGACGTCGGAGATCAGACCAGAATCAAGAATTACCCCAGATTGCACGTTGTGCGTCACATAGCTGGACAAATATATATCCAAGTAACCATCCCCAAATCCTCGCCTAGTTTAAGACCAAAATGACTGAATCAGCAAGTGAACGAAACAACTATGCTGTGCCTGGACACAAATTCTACACTTGGTGAAAATAATCCCAAAATCATGGGGAGTGGACGAGCGCATAATATGGAAAATCGCAGATGCTGTATTTGTGTCCAAGGTATTGTAGGGTGTGAATTGCCAGCAGCGCACAAAAAATACAGACAGCTTATCGAATACAGGAGTCGGGTACTGACAGGTCTTTGCAACTCTACTATGCTTGAAGACATCTAGGAGAAAGAGCAAACGGACAAGCACCTAGACAGAGTAGAGTTGCAGCCTTCGGCCCGGATTCATTGCCTCAAAAGCTGGGAACCTGGTTGCAAGATGCTATTCTAGCTAGCATAAGATGCAGGTACGACTACTACTCCCTTAAGAAACACAACCTCAGGAGCACCTGAATTTGAAACACAACTGGCCCATACCAAGCAATATGGGATTAAACAATTAGTCCAGGAACCTTATAAGGCTGCGAAACACACCGGAGAGATTGCTAATCATGAAGGCACAAACAAACATCAGGCACATATAGTACACTTATGTGGCCATAAGGTAAATATCATGCAATATCAAAAGCTGGACTGACAGCAATCAACGCAGCACTTGCAGTGGAAATTCGCAGACTACAACATCCTGCATGCCTGCATGTGTTCACCAGAAAATGTCAGGGCGTATACACATCACACAAGATTGCCAGGGAAATTGGCAGATTGATGCGCAACTAGCAAGCACATGGCTAAAAAATTAAATTGCACGATACATAGCCATGCATATATGCCACGACACAAGTGGGCTCATGAGACATCATAAGTGAAAACAGGACGAGTTCGCATGTATTCATTTTTACCTACAACGCCAAAAATAGACAACCGACAAGATCAAAGCATTTGTGTGTTCGCTTCGTCCTTGTCTACCGTATTTCCGTTGCGCTACAATTAATGAATTCATGAGGCGGCACAGGAAAAAAACGATGCCCCCAACGAAAGCTTACTTCGCATCCATGTCTATGTGCACGCACGCACAAACACACACGCACAGACACACGGGCCCACGCATGCACTTAATGTTGCAAGGGCGCATAGCATGAAGTAGTATCAACAGGAGGGCGCTAAAGAGGGTGAAGGCTTGCTTCCAACTAAGGTTCATTATTAAAATGTGACAACTTGTACAGTTTACTAGAAATAAAAAAGCCGAGACAAAGCCAGGTAAAAATTGGTGCTTGATGCAAACAAACGTAAATAAAAATGGTGCAGAAAGAAAAAACAGATAAAAATTCCAAGTGAGGACAAAACAATTCAATACAGTCCCCAATCGTGCATGCCAGCACCTTTCAAGAAACACTGTTCTTTTTCCAATAGACAGACTAACAGCTTGCTTATGGAAGCACACTCTTCCAGGTCCACGCCATTGGAAAAACAAAACATGTTTCTTCGAAGGTAGCTCCATGCGCAGTTGGTGATCAGAGTGCTTTCTTCCAGGACTTGCATCTTTAATTTCTATTTTCTCTCTTTCCTGCTTTTTATTCAGTTTGGTTTCATGAAGCACTCGTTTATATCAGGCTTTCGTTGTGTACTACTTTCTGGTAACCTTTATAAATCACTGCCTTTTCACATAAGCCTTTTAAATAGAAATTAGTGACAGGTTGACCACCTTATGGGGGCTGGTTACCCGTCGCACCCTCTTGTGTGTGTTGCGGAACTAATCAGCAAGAACCTAACACTCCAGTATGTCAATGGCGAGCAAGGTTGCAAGAATACAAAAACGAAAAAAAAAGCAAAGGACTCTGGCCCTGCCACACGTGCGCAACATACATCACCACTTGAAAAAGATAGGGCGCAAAGCTGGAGTTAATGTGCTGCTTACTGGCCCGGAAAAACTGAAAAGCCTCTGCCGACGCCTCAATGCAGAAGAGGCGATAAAGCAGTAAGCGTGCACAATAAATCACCAGAACCGTTTTGTGGATTGCGCAGAAGCCGTGGTGTATTCTATACCTTCGAAAGATAGGAAAAAGCATACAGAGCAAACTGAAAGATGGACAAAGGAAATACTAAAAGAAAATAAACTTAACGTCGAGCAGGCGAACAGAAACGCAGGTATCCACGTTCGGGATTGTCCCTCTAAAGCTTGTACTGCAGATTTCAGACGATGTGAAGTGCTGAAAAAGCACAATGACGAGCTGGTTCGGGAGATTATTGAGGCAGCCGATATAGCCAGATTTCGTGATCAATGTGTTAGCACGCCTTCCGTGCCATTAACAAAAAATAAGGACTTGAGCTTTTGCACGTACAATCATTATCTCAAGTGCGAAAAAAGTGCGTCTTTCATATGGTGTGCAATGACGTGTCTGTGACGCGCGTGGGCAAAGGCATAAGAAGCCGTCTTCACGGCTAGGAATACCTCACTTGGCATAGATTCCAACATATGCGCTGAATCTGCAGCTATTTTGCTAATTAATGTAGTCGTTACTGTTTAGCCACATCTTGTAGATTGGAAAACAAAGTTCAATAAAATGTTTTGTTTCAACATATTTACAAAAATGCGTACATCCCTGCGATTGCAGCACCAGAACTTCATAGAAACACGCACACTACAGGGGCGGGCAAATGCTCATGACAAGCTTCAGAATTTTCGGATCCTGAAACTTATAAAACTGAACAGTTTCATTCCCTGGTTGTTAACTAGAGACAGAAAGAAAACTTCACTGTGGTCATGGAACAAGATTGCACTCATAAGCTTAGAGATATAATAATTGCTTAACACTTTCTAAATAAATAATAACTTACTACTGACATTGCAGCAGCCTTTCGACAGCAAGAAAAAGAATGAGCTTTTCCAGCTTCGAGCATTAAATTGCGTGCATTCAAGCAGGCGTACAATTCTAAAAATAGGATCTCTTTAGGAATACCAGATAGGAATGAATATTGAGGCTGTCTTTTGTACTTGCTTTGATTGGCCAATCAAGTTTCAAACGCCTCTAATTAGCATGTTGTAACAATGTTCATCTAGCACCGAATAAATATATAGCTTAACAAATCTGAATGATTGTTATAAATTACAGTGTTGGAACAATAACATCTAATAACATTAATAATTATAATAATAATTTTATCAATAATAATAATAATAATAATAATAATAATACTTTGTTATCAAATCTGCAAGTATAAGTACAGAAATCAGGTTCGCCTAAGCCATCACACTGGCTTGTCACGCGAAACCCTAATAATAATAATAATAATAATAATAATAATAATAATAATTGCCACCAAGAATGCAAAACAAAAAAAAGGCCGATCTAAGCCTCAGTTGGCTTGTAGGACCGTGCTTATGAATATAATACACATGACGAAACAAAATACATAAACTGATGTGACATATAGAATAAACAAATAAAACGAATGACAAAAAATATAGAAGAACAAGGTAACATTTGGTTATTATACATAAAACATAGGAAATTGAAGAAATAAATATTACGGCGCAAAAGTGTTCTGGAGGTTAATTTCACCATAACTCCTTTAATAATTCTTTCATTGTGCTTTTCAATGTCGAGTTAAATATTTCAACTGGTAACTTGTTAAAGCTGTCCGGCACATGTGCACAGCCTCTCGCCCCGCCATACTTTGTGGCTGAACGAGGAACTACAGAACAGATATGTTTTCTAAGTTCTCTTGTGGCGGAACTTTTTGGTTAAACGCGGAATTGCAGAAATGTTTGACTACGAAGGTTATATAAGCAATGATTGGACATTCGGTAGACCAAGCTCGCGGAGAAAGTTGCAGCTGAAACTATTGAGCAATTGTAGGCAACATTTTTAAGAATATTTTTTTATAATCCTGTCTACTCTGCATTTTCAACGATTCGAACAGAAGCCGAAGACTGTAATGCGAAACCTCAACACACTGTAACCCAATGCATGTACAATAACCTTTTAGCAAGCAAGGGTGCAAAACCTTTGATATTAAACTACAGTCAAAACACTGACCTCACTTTACAACAAATAATTGATAAGTAATGTTGCCACGATAAGTTACTATCGAAAGATATTCCAACATATTTCGCACAATCCACGTATGGAATAGGAGCAAGCTGGAAGAAACACAGTTAGACTGATGTATATAGAGAGGCATGTTAACTACAGAATCACAGCGAAAATAAACAATTTTTGTTTTCTGGGCACTAAGTACAATTCCAGTATTAGTGAACCAAAGCGTTGCATTGTACTCGTCATATTGCAACATTTCAGTGGACATTTTTTTAAGAAAGATGTTCGGCAGTAACAGAGTGTCGTACGCGTACTGGAACACGGAACATTTGGAAATTGCGAAACGAAATTCATTAACGAAGATGTTAAGCAACAGTGGCAATAAAATGGACTTCTGAGGAACTCCAGCTATCAGCAATAGCTGAAAACTAAAAACGCCCTTATCATTGGTAGCGACCACTTGAAAAGCATTGCTCAAGTAATTTTCAACAATGCTGAAAAAGGCCAACGAAATCCCCAAATATAGTTTACTTAACAAGATTTGACGATTCAGGGTGTCAAATGTTTTCGCTACATCTAAGAACAGCGCACATGTGGAAAGATTTTGATGGAATGCCGAGAACAGTTCGTCTGAAAATTCCTCAAGCAGTGCCACAGTAGCATACCCTGAAACAAAGACGAACTGTCGATCAGTCAGTACAGAAAATGTGTTAAGGACAGAAGATATAGTGTGAAAAAGAAATGTTTCTAACACCTGAGCAATAAGCGGCAATACAGGAATTGACCGATAGTCTTTAATATTATTTTTCTTCCCTGACTTGTGTTGTGGTAACATAACTGCTGTTTTGGGGCATTCCGGAATTTCGTCACCTTCTAAAAAACCATTCACTATATGTAGGATAATATGTGACAGCGCATTGAATCTCCTTCTGATAGTGTGTATAGATATTTCATCATATCCAGTGGGCTTGTCAGGACAGAAATTGAAAACAATTTCTTCCAGATCAACCCTCGAAATTCTTGGAAGATAAGCTGACACATACGGATTGCCTTAACGACCAAGTGCTTGTGGATGGCGAGATAGCTCTTCGGGACGCTCTTACAAACTGCCTGTTGAAAGTATGAGCCACTGCTGTGGGAAGTCGCTGAAAAGCACCTAAAACAGACCGTTTACTGCAACACGCTCTTCTGCGATGAATTACCAACGACCAAGTTTTGCTTACAGGATTTGAAGATTGTTGGAACTTATAAAAAGAAAGGTAACGGTGTTTGGCGCCACGCAGAAGCGCAACAACTCTATTTCTTTCCGACATGTATTCTAATCGCAGTGCTTGGAATCTCGAATTTCTTTTGCAGAATTTCCACGAGGTGCCTCTATAGTAAATAGAAGTAAGAATTCCGTGTTCATCCACTAGTGACGCTTTCTTACCGGCTTAGCTATCAGCCATGTGCAATGTAATCAAATTTTTTTTTTCATTTGCATAGAGAACCTTTCATACGCTTTGCCTGACGAATATTCTTTGGTTAAGGATGCCCAGTCAAACAAAGCGATAAGCTTTTCAAGTTTGCATTGATTAAGCATAGGGGCAAGGAATTTGCACTGCCCAGATGCAGTTTCGATCGACGGCGTTCCAGACGCGTCTGGTAATAAAAGACGGCATGCTACAAAGTAGTGGTCAGCCAACCTTTGTAGAATAGTACATTCCTTAACTGAACAGCTGGGAGCTCTAACCGCTGTGTGATCTAAACAAGATTGCACTAGGCTACTAGTAACTAATTCCGCTCTAGTAGGAGCTCCACTTGTACATTCCAGACCATATGCCGACAGCGTAGATAAATAATCACAAACAGCCACTTTTCAGGGCATAAAATGTTGATATTAAAGTCTCCGATCGAGCAGAATTCGTCCACTGTGCTCCACTGCCGCAGAGTTTCATCAAGCTCTACAAGAAACCGCGAAATGCTGCGTGAGGGTGGTCGAAAAGTCCACAAGATATGTACAGAAAATAACCTCATACAAATTGTGACTATCATAGATTCAGCATGTACAAAATATTTATCAGCTGAAGAAACTTCACAGTTGTCGTTTACAAAGAGAGCAACACCTCAGCCACGACCCCCGCTTCGTGTAACAAAACGCACAGAAAAGCCCTGCAAGGTAAAGGTATCAAGGCAAGCCTGGGAAACAATGATTTCTGCTATTACAAAAACGTCTACAAAGTCAGCTGCCGGCTCAGTCAGACATTTAAATTCGTCCAAGTATTTACGCACACTTCGAATAATAACACTAACAAGGGTGAGATCTTTCTCAAAATTGCATTGAAATTCTGTTTTAAATGAAGTGAAGTCCGGCAGTTAGCTGAAAGGAAAAGGCGTTTTCGCTAAGCAATGTTCGGCTGAGCAATCGGCAAAGCAGATGTGCTTGTTTACCGATTCGAACAAGAGACGCTGTTTCATTCTTTCTCACAAAGACCTTGCCTCCTTTCTTCCAACAAAACCGATAACTCTCCTCCGACGCCTTCATTGTGGCTGTCCAGAAGAGATCACGGGTAACTTTGGTCAAGTTATCATTGGTGTATATCTTCGGAAATGATACACCTTCGTGTATTTGCTTCACTTTCCCGCGTGCTTCAAACCATTTTTCCTCGCAAATTACAGATGTGAGGCGCACCAGGACCACAGGTGTACCACCGAGTTTGATTTTTAAGCGATGCAGGGTCGCAATGTCGTCAGACGAAAACCGCGACAGCTCCAGTTTTGCTGCCATTTTCAAGATTGTTTGTGTTAGGCTTTAATTACTTTTCTCTGGCACACCATGAATCTTAAGATTTTTTATTCTGCCGTACTGCTCACTCTCATTATGGCTTTGTCCTAGCTGTTGCATTACTGCTTTCTGAGTTAACACAGTTGTTTTCAGAGCTGCGAGTTCAGCACAATCAGACATTTTAGTTCCTGAAAATCCGGCTGCTGTTTCAAAACAAACTGGTACTTCTCAGACAGAAACGACACCGATCCTTTAAGTTACCTAACAGATTTCAATACAGCCTTGAAATCTCCTTGCTCCAATATGAGAGAATGAACCTTCCTATGTAGAATCGGCTAAGATTTCAAACGTTTTCTGATTTCCTTTAACTCATCGAACAATGAACACTCTGAACCATTGTTCTCCTCGAGAGCAGTTTAGTTTCTTGTTACTTCAGTAGGTTTTACACACCCACACATCTCTCTTAGCATGCCACATAGTAGTGAAATTGTTAGCTGCTATTCCAGAGTATGACTGTCCGAGATGATACAAATATTCGCATTGAGCACATATAATTAATTTTGTAAGTATTATTATTATTATTATTATTATTATCACAAAACAGGCTAACCGTAACCAGCGTGCGAGGCTGAGCAGAAAGGTGAAAAACCCTATGGTAAGTGCGCCTGCCGTGCATAGGCCTACGTTCCTGCATTATGCACAGCACGTATTGATATGGTCTTCTTGTTAGAGGTTCTCTGGGTGGAATGGGTGGGTTCTCTCGTATCTGTCCTCAGCAATCCAGAGTTGCACAGCTCCCCATATTATTGTGGGCGACTTCAATGCTCATCACCCCCAATGGGGAAGTACAGTAATGAATAACCGAGGCAAAGCCTTGTCCGACTTCATGCACTCACATGATTTCGTCAATATTAATGATGGCTCTCCTGCGTTTCTGCGTGGCACGTCCTACAGTAGCTGCTTGGACCTGACGTTTGTTTCCTCACGACTACAGTCTTCTATTAGCTGGTTCAGTGATGTGGAAACTCATGGCTCAAGTGGTTCGCACCTACCACTTCGTCTCATGTGCGGTGCACGGACTGGCCCACTTTTAAGACATTCGTGGAGAATTCCTGTGCGAATCTCGAGTCACCAACGCAAATAGAAGACTTGATCACGTCCGCCCTCGGTGAGGCCACGCGGACCATATGTGCACCTTCATCGGGGTCTCCTATCGACGTGGAATTCGAGAGGTTGCGCGCAGTCCGACGGCGCGCTGAAAGGAAATATAGAAGGACGAAATCCACGTACGATCTCGCCCTTTGTCGCCGAGCTCAACGACAAATAAAGCGCTATCTCGAGAAATTAGGAAGGAAGCGCTGGAGAAAGTTCTGCTCATCACTGGATCCTCGCAAGCCGCTGTCACGTATTTGGCATGTAGTCAGGAGCCTACGTTTTCCCCCACAAGAAAGGTACCCTTTCAGTGCTCTGGCCCTTTACCAACGCCGCAATGATGTAGAGGTAGCGGACGACTTCTGCAAAATGATTGTGGGCACAACTCAACAAGCCTCTATCCAATTCGAAGTTTTGCGCCACCTTCCTCAAGTGACCACTACGACTTGCTCTTTACGATGCCCGAATTAGAGGCTGCTCTTGCGTCGTGTCGGCATTCATCTGCTCCTGGCTCTGACGGGATCTCGTACTCGTCTCTGTCTCACCTTGGCAGGGCTGGTCGCACTGCACTGCTCAATTATTACAACGACACATGGGTCTCCGGTATTGTTCCGCAGCAGTGGAAGATAAGCCGCCTGGTTGCTCTCTTGAAGCCTGGAAAGACTCCTTATGAGCTTACCTCATACCGCCCAGTTGCATTAGCCAGCTGTGTTGGCAAGGTTATGGAACGAATGGTCCTGGCGAGGCTCGAATGGTTTCTGGAAAGAAATGATCTCTATCCGAACATGATGACCGGTTTTCGGCGGGGTCGTTCTTCAATTGACAGCGTCATTGACCTCGTTACGAAAGTGGAACATGAAAAACGTCAACGCCGACTCGTCGCCGCTGTTTTCTTAGATATCAAAGGGGCCTACGACAACATCCTTCATGAAGCCATTCTCGATGCCCTAGATGACTTGGGTATTGGCGGCCGGCTCTACCTGTGGATTGTGAGCTACCTTAGCGGCAGTTTCGTTTACATGTCCACGCCTGACGGAGACACTAACCGTCATCAGGTATGCCGTGGAGTTCCTCAGGAAGGAGTTCTCAGCCCAACATTATTTAATGTGGCACTGATTGGCCTGGTGAGCGAGCTTCCACCTCACATCCACATCAGTGCATATGCAGATGACATCTGCATCTGGGCTTCTGGTACAACACGCCCACAACTACGTGCGAAATTACAACGGGCTGTGTCATCTACTTCACGATACATACGGCGTCAGGGTTTGCGCTTAGCTGCCGAAAAATGTGCTGTGGTTGCATTCACGCGCAAATCCGTCTGCCGCTACCTGATCTCCATTAACGGTGTCATAACACCTTATGTCTCCCACCACAGATTCTTGGGCATTATCATCGACCGCGATTTGTCATGGACGAGGCATGTTAATATGTTGAAGCAAAAACTTAATCTGTTTTGCCATGTTCTTCGCTTCGCAACAGGCATGAAATGGGGCCCCACGGGAGGCTCATTACTAAGACTCTATCAGTCTCTTTTCGTGGGCTACATTCGATACAGCCTTCCGATACTCTCAAACTTGAGCATTTCCTGCTTACGGACATTAGAGAGCGTCCAAGCGCAGGCACTCAAAATATGCCTCGGGTTGCCACGGCGTGCCTCCAACAAAGGCGCAATTGAGGAAGCCCACGTATGCCCATTACCGATATACCTGTCCCACGAACCACTTCGTGTGTATTTACGCTTACTGACGCGACACCATTGTCATCCATTGACGTCGGTTCTCCATGAGCGACCGGACAGCAGTTTCACAAGTGCACTCCGTTGCCATCTACCCCACATAACATCAGGCTATGCCCTTCCATACCACCCCGTCAAACCACCATGGGTGATGGTTCAACCTTCCGTATGCGTACATGTCCCCGGCATACTAAAGAAATCATTGGTTCCCGTCAGTGGACTACAACAACTTGCTCTCGCGTACATCTGGTCAGAATACCAGACATATGTTCATGTGTACACAGACGGCTCCGTGTCACCTAAGGCATCGACAGCAGCTGTGGTGATACCAGCCCAACAGATGACTCGAGGTTTCATACTAGACCACAATTCAACATCAACCGCTGCAGAGCTTGTGGCTATTCGAGAAGCGATTCGCCACATCTGCGGGGAAAGACCTCAAGAGTGGTGCATTTTCACGGACTCAAAACCCGCGCTGCAAATTTTGGGATGCTTCCTGCGCCACACCGCATATCAGGTTCTGGACCTGCAGATCACCGAGCTACTTTCATACGCTCAAGAAAAACACCACCGCATAGTGTTCCAATGGATCCCGGGACACTGTGGGCTCAACGGTAATGAGATGGCCGATGCTGCAGCAAGGCGCGCCCTCAGCAATGGCATGCGAACTGTAGTGCCATTCTCCAGACCGGACATCACATGCCTCCTGTCGGAATTAATGAGGAGTGCGACGAGAACATACTGGGCCCAGCCAGACGCTCGTCACGTGCGCCTTAAAAGCCTGGATCCCGATATGAAATTTCCTATTCTGCGTGGAATTCCACGCCCTCATACATGCCTGATACACAGACTGCGATTAGGCGTCGCCTTCACGCGCAAATATTTGCACATTATTGGACGCACAGACTCCCCGGACTGTTCAGTGTGTGGCGCTGTAGAGACTATAGAACATGTGCTCGTGGTGTGCCCTGAGTATGCGCGAGAAAGACTGACATTGGCAGATACATTGAGACATTTCCACAATGGACCACTGTCGGAGGACCTCTTGCTAGGCGCGTGGCCACAGAGTTGGCAGACGACAGAGACAATGCGTGCACTTTCACGTTTCCTAGGTGACACGGGCCTGGACTCACGCCTGTGATACCAGTTGTGTAATGTGTCATTCACCTCGTTCCTCCCATTATCATCCATCATTGTGACCCCTTTTCTTCCCCTCTTCCCCCTCCCTTACGTAGAGTAGCAGGCCAGATGCTCCATTATCCGGCCGACCTCTCTACATTTTCCAATCATTAAAATACTTCCTTGTTAGAGGTTCACAATATACTTACAGCACGACACAGGAAAAGAAAGCGGACGACTGGTGTGTCTTTCAGAATACTTGGATGAAACGTACAGGTTTGTACACAAGTGACGGTAGCTGCTCAAAAAATCTGGTGTGTCAGCTTTTGCGCCTTTAGCAACAGTCAGAGAGGGCCTATATATATATATATATATATATATATATATATATATATATATATATATATATATATATATATATGTGTATATAGACATATATATATATATATATATATATATATATATATACGCGAACCAGGCTAGCGCTCCGACTCAATGGCACAACGCAATTTCCAGACGTGGGCTTTTGGGTTGGTGCTTGTTGCTGCGTCTGGTGCAAGAACATGGCGAGGAGCAGGTACCACTTGTGGGCAATTACGAGCAATATACACACGTCATTCCTCTAGAAGCTGACGCTGAGCACAGGTAGCACGAGGATCTCGTTGGGATGACAGGACGACTTCGCTGCAGCCGAATTCCTAATACTGCATATGCAGTAAGGGCAGCTATATGCACTTTTGATAGGTCATCTTGTAGGTTGTTGTAGGGCAGACAGAACGACACGGACGTAGAAGGCACGAGACAACACATAGCACTAAACAACAAAGTGGGAACAGCCGCTGTTTACGTGCGCCCTGTCACCTCACACCGATATTCTAAAACCGCCGTGGCGCACTCCAAAACTAATGTACACTTCAAAGCGTTCTTATATTGCAAAAGGTGTCTATTATTTGCTGCTAGTAAAGACAGAGCAGTAATCTTATAATGTACATGTTTTCTTCGTTATATTAAAAGAATTATGCAGCTTGTACCACAAAACTTGGAAACAAGCAACCCTGGGCGTCGCGCCAGACGCATTGTTCATGCCGCAATCATGTGAAATGGGCCCTCTAAATGTGGCCCTGGGATGCAGGCGACTTCCCCAATTTTCGTCGTTCCAGTGGCAGCACATGAAGCAGTCTTGACGCAGAACAGGCACTAACACAGCTGTTTCGTTCTCACATCACAGATTGTTACTGTAACATGCGTCGTTTCTATTTTCTTTTTTTTCAGGGGGGAGGGGGAGGTGCTTGCGATAAGCGTGCCATACATTTTGTTCCATATAGGCGCACGCGTTTTATTTGGCGTCCGTCGCGCATGCGCACTTTGCTAGCGCAAACACGGCACCTAACAATCGGCAATAAAGGCGCCGGTAAATCTCAAAAACACTTTGAGACAAAACCTCTGGCACATTCGTTGATTAAGTGATTAAGTGAAAAGGGGCGGCCTCACCGGAAAACGAGTCATTTAGCTGCAGCAACAGCTGGCCGTGAACTCGTCTCTCACGAACATCGCTTCCATTTTTCAGGTCAGTGTCACATCCCTATTCCGTAAACCCGCGCTCTATATTCTGAAGAGCGCTCTCGCTGCTGCTGCTGCTGCTGCTGCTGCTGCTGCTGCTGCCACCTTGCATTCGTTACTCTATGTGTTCGTGATATCCGTGTTATATTTTTTTTTTGCGTGTGCTTGTGACACCATGGCATCGTTGCAATATACCATACGCACTAAGTGTAACGCGAACTTCACTGCTGATGAACTCCCAATCCCTTGTTGCGAATTTCTCGGCGCCTATCACTTAGGTTCATGTTCAGGGGTTGCCGAATCCACGTTCAAGTCAAAGGGAGCAGTGAAAAAAAGAACTAAGGAAGTGTCAGAACTGCCATAAACTCTGCAAAGCTGACGGCTCCACTCAGAAGAGAGCGATGATTCTACTATTGCCACCATGCTACTTGACATAAACCGAACACTTGATGAACTGCTTCCTCTGAAGAAAGTCGTTCAAGACATGGAAGAATGCCTGAACATGATGGTAAAGAAATACGGCACCACTGTTTCTCATGTTGCGAGGCACAATGGTGAAATTAAGGACCTGAAAACTAGAGTGTCCATACTTGAGGAAGTCGGGCCAGCACCGAAATAAAAACGCTTTCTTGTGCGGTTAACGACCTGGAATATCACAGCAACAAACTGAACATTGAACTTCATGGCATCCAGAAGAAACAACAAGGAATGTTTAATGTCTGAGGTTAACGCCAATGCTGTCAAAACTTCAGCTCGCAGCATTAACTTAGCAAAGCATATCTGCGATGCACCGGCTGCCCTCTAGTTCAGATAAGATTCCTGGAATTCTCGTCCGCTTCTGGAATCAATCGACTAAGGATCAATGGCTCGAAGAACGTAAGGATTTGCCAACTGTTAAGAACGGCGCGTACATAATGGAAAGCCTAACCACGCAAAACAGGGCCCTACTGAAGTTGGCTAAAAAGTGGGCGCATGAGCACGATTTTTGCTATGCGTGGCTCCGAGGTGGCAAAGTTTTCTTCCGAAAAAAAGAGGGCGATCGTGCGCACTTGATAAAATGCCCCAGTGACCTTGCCAAACTTGTTTTCTGAATTCCCGGTGACTGTATTGGTATACGTCAAACCATGTCTTGCGCTGATTGGGTGTGCCCTTCTGACTTGTTTAACTACTTTGGGCCTACACACTGAAATGGTGTAACATGCGTTAATTTGAATTGTCAGTCTGCTTCCAATAAACATGATGTGTTCGACGCATTTTTTAGCAGTTCTAAGCGTCTCTTTGGACTTTATCATGTTGTCAGAAACGTCGCACCGCCTAAATTCGGCCGTTTGGAAACCTCCGAACTACAGATGATTCACGCAGTCGAGGACGATTAAACGTGGCGTTGCAGTTAGTATTCTGGTTTGAAACGAATTAGTAATGTACCGTATAGAAGATTTCTGTAGTGTGACCGAAGATAATGAGGCTCTTTCAGTTATATGCTCAAATTTTTTGCTTACTGTATGGTATAGGCCACCTGATCGTAACATTGAGCGTTTTTTTTTTCTTTTCCTTGAAAATTTCTTCATGAAGTTTCTTCTTCTTTCTTCATCACATGAGAATCGTTTTCAGTGTAAACTGTAAAATGAAAAGGTATTTCCCATGTGAATTTTCCACCTGGCTAATTACCTCATTGCGAATGCAGAAATTTCGTGATGAACTGCGACATATTGAGTGGAGTTCAATTTTTCTGTCAAACTGTGCTAACTTCACGTGTGAAACTTTCTTGGGCTGTTAGATATGGAGCTGGTTCCTGCGATTACTTCGAGTTCCCCAGACCACATCGGATTACAGCACAGCTAATTGAGGAATGCAAAAGCAGGAAAGCGCATTCCAGAGAAGCGGCCGAGGCAACAAGTTTACGTGCCAACAAGTTCCTGCGCCGCCGGGATTAGCAGGTGGGCATCCGACAATGAAGCAGGTGCACGAGCGCCCCCCCCCGCTCCTTCTCCAGCCTACAAGTGGATTGCCAGTCTGCGTGGCAAGACCGCAGAGAGCCCCGACAGGTGTGCCACGCGACACGGGCGCCTACCATTGGCTGCAAGTGGCGTCATCGGAGTGGACTCTCCCATTGGTCAAACATGACGTGACTTGCAGTGCTCGAAGGGCTTATAAGAAGCCTTCCAGAGAGACCTGAAAATTCTGGGACATGCCCTGATTCCCTGATTCACCTCTCTCGAACTTCTTGCCGCGGGCCGCAGCGTCCGAGTTGCTGCCGGCCCGTAATGTCGGTACGACTGTTACTGGACGCTCTCGTCCCCTGTATATAATGTAAAATAAATCCCTCCCAAGTTGTGGGTTTTCATCCCGGAGCCCGTCCTTCAACCCCTACATCTGGTTGGCAGCGGTAGGATCGCCTCCGAACGCATCAGCTGGTGGCAGCGCTACGGATAAACCTTCGTCGAGAGAGATCCTAAGGAACCGGGAAGAGCGAAGAAGAGAGAGCCTTCGTCGAAAGAGGTCCGAAGAGACTGGGAGTATCGAAGAAGGAGCGAGCCTTCGACCCAGGGAGTCCGTAGGAACCTGGAACAGCGGACGAATGAACCGGATGGCAGGGTGCTGCAACCGTAAGTGAGCGCGTGGTTTTTTTCCTTATGATTCGCCAGACTCAAAGGTTGTGTGTTCAATTTTGATAGTTCTGGGAATCGGGAGTTTGATGCATTGTGTGTTTGCACAAATTAATTAAGGAAAACAGTTTTAACCACCTGTCGGGGCAGCTGCCATGGATCTTAGAAGGTTGACGAGGTTGGACTTGTTGTTGGTGTGCGACGATTTGGGAGTTGAGGCGGACGAACGGATGGAAACGCCAGCTATCATAAAGGCGATTAATGATAGTGGCAATGATGAGAAAAGCATTGAGCTTGCTTGGGAGGTGATACAGGAGCCACGGGAGCGTGTGCGTCGTGTACGTTTGCGAGAGCGTCGTGAGCTTAGGAGTGAGCGTCAGCGCGAAGAGCGCGAGAATGAACGGAAGCAGGAGCTTCAAGAACTTACTCTTAGGTGTCAGCGTCACGAACGTGAGAAGGCACGCGAACATGAGAATCAACGTAAGCTTGAGCGAGAGGAAAAGTATGAGAGAGAGAAAGCAGCACTGATCAAAGAGATACAGTATTGTGATCAGTTATTGGCACAGAGACAACGGCTGTCTGAGAATTCTGTAGGTAATACAGAGCGAAAGAATGAGGCAGCATCGAGCGGATTTTCGCCAGAAGCCGACGAAAAGAGTAGTGCCTGTGAGATTGGCTGCAGATTCATAAGTGAAGGGAAAAGGCTAGCTGCTAACGATGCCTTAGTGGCAACAGAGGCCGTTAAAGGCCGCAAGGAGAGCGACGAGGTGCTGTGCCAACAGATGACTGTGGAGACAGCTAGGCCAGCTGCGAACAAATTGGCACAGTTACCGCGTGTGTGCGTCGCTGGAAACGTTAGCGAGGTTGCTAGCGAAGAAAAGGGTACTTCTGACCAGACAGAAGCGAGCACCCATGTAGAGCCAGATGTGCGTGCAGAAATGAAGTGCGAGCTGGACGATGCAGTTGAGAATAGTTCTCGGGGTGGCGAGCTCCGTAGCTCACGAGAGAACAACTGCATTGTTCAGGGATCAGTGCGGCTCTCCGCCAGTCTAGATGGCCTAGGTAGGGATGATTCAGTTATTAATCATTCGGACTGTGCGCGGGAGACAGCGATCGATACCGACGGGCTGTGTGCCGATGCACAGCGTGAGCTGGGCAATGTAGTAGAGGGCAGTTCGCAAGAGTGCGAGTTGTCTAACTCGAGGAAAGCCTGCTGCATTGTGCCAGAGTCGGTTGAGCTGTCCGCCAGTCGAGGCAGAGAGAGTGTTGGTTTAAGTAAGAATCACTCAGACTGTGCGGGTAAGAGGCCGATCCGGGCCGACGAAATGTGTACCGGCCAGCACGAGGCACGAGAAGGCGACATGAAAGCGAGTGCGAAGAGAAAGCGCCGCAGGAAGAAGCGCCCTAAAGATAGGAACGCGGTAATTAATGTAGCGCCGCCAAAGATGGCGAGAAACCCAAAAGGGCAGGGCGCGAGGAAGAAGGTGCGGTCGTCTAGGACGATGTTGACGCATCCAGAACGTTCGAGCCACCGGTCAAAGGGGGACCGCGAAGAATGTTCTGCACGGACGCGGACAAAGGGCACGAGGCAGTTAAGCTCCTCGTCGTTCCGTAGTTCTTCTCATAGCTCAGCGTGCAGTTCGAAGAAACGCAAGGTGGCAGGACGAGACCAGGTGGGGAGTAGCGACGCGGTCAATCGAGTTTGTGTTGAAAGCGGGGCGCGGGGACGCAAATTGGCAGGAGACCGTAACGTCTTGGGGGAGCTGATAGTGAATCAGCCCTTTTGTTGTCTCTCGGCAGCCAGAGTAGCTTTCAGGCCACGTCCACCCCGGGTTAGACTCAAAGTATGAGTCAGACGTAAGCGTTTGCAAAGGGAGGCCAAGAGCCCTTCCGTAGAAATGAAGTGTGTTGTTTTTATTTTTGAGCATCGGAAGATTTTCGCGATTTGAGACTAGGATTTCTTTCAATGTGTAAAGTTTGAGCTTTGTTTGTGTTTTTGTTTGAGAAGCTCCGAGATTTGAAAGATGCGTTTTATGTAAACATGTAGTCTCGCGAGATGCTCATTAATAAGTAGATAGGTTTTTTTTTGTGTGTGTGAGTAACCTGAGGGTCAAGGTTACTGTTGAGAGGCCTATCGTAACGCGCGTGTGTGTTATTTAACCTTCTTTCTTTTTAAGTGTTTTTGAATTTTCTAAGGTTAAGCGCGTAGGTTTTTAGTAAGTGCATGATTTGCACGGAGAAGCGTTCTTAGTTCCATTAGCGCGTGTCCTGTGTGGACGGAAGGAAGCAGACTTTATGACTGGGTTGCTAGTGTGTGTTGAGGGCAGCCGTATTCTGACTTCTTTAGTGAACGTGCGTGGAACGAGTTATTAGAAGACGCATCATTTTAAGAGTTCTGCGGAGTGTGTAAGTCCCGCAAGTTTAATTGGTCGTTTACGTCACGTGTCCTGTAGGACCTTCAGGGAAAAAACGTGAGTAAGCGTAAGTGAAAAGTTTGCCTACAATGCAAGTACGCGTTTTGTTTAGTGACCACAAGGCTAGTGCGCTTGTGATTACGTACTTGTGAGGATGACCAGATTGTTCAGTGGCACCAATACGTGTGATAAGTACGCCACTGCGATAGATTGGAAACATGCTGTTCGGGTGGTTAGGCCACTTAAGTTATGTTCGGCTGTTTCATTTGTTGTTTGCATCGTCAACGACCCTTTTGTTTTGCAACAACAATAGTACTCTGGTCTTGTCGGCAATCGAGGAGAAATGGATAGCTGTTTGGAAGGGTGGTTGGAACTGTTGTCAAAATTGGGGAACTAAAATATCAGGGTTGATTTTGACTCAGTAATAGCCTGGCGAGTCAGGGGTGAAGAGCCTGCGCTTACGCGTGGTGCAGCGCTGTGTTGTTTGGTTTGTTTGACGTCTGTTCTCCAGGGCCAAGGATCCCGAAGTTCGTCAAACGTGGCTCGACCCCAGTACCCTGCAGCTTCTATCAGCGTTCCTCCTGGCCAGCGAATTGAGTTCACCGGCCATTCAGAACTACCGGGGCGAGGACGAGCTGTTAGATATGGAGCTGGTTCCTGCGATTACTTCGAGTTCCCCAGACCACATCGGATTACAGCACAGCTAATTGAGGAATGCAAAAGCAGGAAAGCGCATTCCAGAGAAGCGGCCGAGGCAACAAGTTTACGTGCCAACAAGTTCCTGCGCCGCCGGGATTAGCAGGTGGGCATCCGACAATGAAGCAGGTGCACGAGCGCCCCCCCCCCCGCTCCTTCTCCAGCCTACAAGTGGATTGCCAGTCTTCGTGGCAAGACCGCAGAGAGCCCCGACAGGTGTGCCACGCGACACGGGCGCCTACCATTGGCTGCAAGTGGCGTCATCGGAGTGGACTCTCCCATTGGTCAAACATGACGTGACTTGCAGTGCTCGAAGGGCTTATAAGAAGCCTTCCAGAGAGACCTGAAAATTCTGGGACATGCCCTGATTCCCTGATTCACCTCTCTCGAACTTCTTGCCGCGGGCCGCAGCGTCCGAGTTGCTGCCGGCCCGTAATGTCGGTACGACTGTTACTGGACGCTCTCGTCCCCTGTATATAATGTAAAATAAATCCCTCCCAAGTTGTGGGTTTTCATCTAGGAGCCCGTCCTTCAACCCCTACAGGGCATTTTTGTGTGCGCTACGACCGGCATTTTCCAACTCGCACTAAAACAAAGCGCTCCTCAAAGATAAGAAAACGGTGGATCACGGTAGAACTATTCCAAGAAATCAAAGAAAAAATATTAATAATAATATTTGGGGTTTTACGTGCCAAAACCACTTTCTGATTATGAGGCACGCCGTAGTGGAAGACTCCGGAAATTTTGACCTCCTGGGGTTCTTTAACGTGCACCTAAATCTAAGTACACGGGTGTTTTCGCATTTCGCCCCCATCGAAATGCGGCCGCCGTGGCCGGGATTCGATCCCGCGACCTCGTGCTCAGCAGCCCAACACCATAGCCACTGAGCAAAAAAGAAAAAAATAGGATATATAACAAGTGTATCGTGCCCCGTGACATGGCAGATCTATACCCATTTAAGACGTACCTTAATAAAATTAATAAGCAGCTGCGATTTGCTAAGATTCGCTATAATAATGAATATTTCGAGTCCTGTTCGAGCGATAGTAGGAAAGTATAGAAGAAGAACAATTCGCTACTCGGTGGTTCACCTGAAGCCCTACTTCCTGCTATTATTAAGAAAGACAGGGTCGAAATTAGCACTGAAATGTTACCTGGTATTTTCAATTGTTATTTTTCCAGAATTAGTGCGTTACCCACTAATATCAGTGCTTGCCGTCAGATTAAAGCCGCGCTTCATGACACCGTTTCTCTCCGGCCGATTGATGAAGGTGAACTCATCTGTATTTATTTTTTTCAATTTTAAGAGACAGTAGCACGCGCGATATAGATAACTTGCAGATGAAGCCTGTTAAATATGTTGTTGATGTAATTTCCCGAGTGTTAACGCATGTTTATAACCTATCGCTCGCTAGTGGTGTCTTTCCACGTAAAATGCAAACTGCAAAAATCTTAGCTTTATTCAAGAAAGTTGATAAAAGAGCCGTGTCCAACTACAGGCCAATATCTATGCTCCCTATCTTTTCGAGTGCTTTAGAAGAAATCAGTTTTCGCCGTGTATCTAACGTCCTCGAAACTAAAAATCTCCTCACTGACTCGCAATATGCCTTTCGCAAACGTAGATCGACCCAGCTTGCACTTCTTCAGCAGGAAGAATATATTTTACAAAATTTTGAGGACTGCCAGCTTACTTTAGGGGTGTTTATTGACTCTAGTAAGCCATTATACTCCATCAGTCATGAACCATTAATAAGCAAACTTAGCTACTACGGTATACACGGTGCCGCCTTAGAATTATTTCAGTCGTACTTGCAGCACAGATGCCAGTGTGTGTTCATTAACAACACGTTATCCAAAATTTCTTGTGTTACGGCAGGTGTTCCCCAGGGCAGTATCCTTGGGCCTCTTCTGCTTAATTTTTACGTGAATGATCGCATTATTATTGACCCTGATGCCAAATTCATAATCCACGCCGACGATACTACTGTCTTGTTTTCGTCCAATAATGCTCCGGAGCTAGTATCAGTGGCTAGCTCATGTTTGGAAAAAAATATATTTGAGGTCTCTAGAAAATGGTCTCAAGATTAACGCTGATAAAACAACGGCAGTTTTATTTCAAGCGAAGAATAAGAATATCTGTCTTTGTAGGGGCGGGGTGTTAGGACCTGCTAAAATTGAACTCGCCCTTTCTGTGAAATCACTCGGGGTCTTTTTTGATGAACATATGAGCTGGAGCGATCACATTACTTTCATGCAGACAAAGTCTCCCATATTACTCGACGCGTTTTCTCTCTTCACTACATGCCTCGGAAGATTAAAATGTTAATTTATAACGCTTTGTTTGCGAGCCACCTTCACAATTGCTGCCTTATTTGGGGCACCACATCTGTTACAAGTATTAACCATTTGCTTGTAATAGAAAAGAAAATTGTTCGCGTAATTAGTGATATGCCCTTTGACTCCCCATCTGAGCCCCTATTTAAAAAACTTCGCGCAATTAAAGTCAGTGATATGTTTAACTACCGCCTTGCTCTTGGATACCTAAAAGAAACCAAACAGAACTTAAGCCATATTTGATCTCTGGCTACATCAGAACACAGACATGAGATGACAAGAACTTTATTTGAGCCCTGAGGGACTGTGATCTTGGGGAGCTAAAACCGAAGGCTCCCGAAGATCAAGTCGGTGGCGCCGCCCACGATGGGACCGGGAGATGAAGTTCCGCCGCAATGCCGTGGACCCTCTCCACAGCCTGGAGTTGAATGTAGAGATTGCTGCTCTTGAGAGATTCCTGCCATTGTTCTTTCGTCATGGGTGGAGAGGCGTTAAGGGCTGGGCACAGCCAGAGCATGTGTTCAAAAGAGCATGAGTCATGACCACATTTGGGGCCCGACTGTGAGAGGGCAGGATCTATCCTGTTAAGAGACCGAGGAGTGGGATACGAACGGGTTTGCAGAAGTCTGAGTGCGCTAGCCTGAGATTTGTTCAATTTAGGGTGAGGGGGTGGAAATAAGCTCCTGCCGAGTCGATAATGGGAAACAATTTCATGGAAAGTACACAATGAATGTGAATCTTGCCCTCGTTACAAGCCTGGCTACCCGCGACAGCGCGGTACGTGAAATCACGCGCTCTCTTGTGGGCCTGCTCGTTATGATTAGCATCCCGTTTTATGACAACAGGTCCCCGGAATACTGGCATGTGCCGCATGTGGGTTCAACTTATAATAACCAGATGGTTTGTTACTCTCCATACTATGCTGAATAATTTTTTATCTGCGTCCATCGATGTAAATAATTGTTCCGGCAGAGAACTGTATAATTTCTTTTGCCCAAAGAATTGGGTTTGACCATATACCTAATCTTTTAAGTGTTGTCTGCATATATATATCCATATTGTTTGTTTTTCCCGAGCTGTTTGATGTCCGAAGCAAATTTGTTTAAGTGAAATCTGTGTAATATATGCCCTTGCTTTCTCTTTACTTTCTCTCTTTTCATTCTCCCTCCTTACATTTCTTTCGCGCTCCTAGCTGTCTCCTGCCTTTTGAACCTTCTGGTTATTAGGACCAGTCATGTTGCTTTTTTATAGCAGCTTTTTCCTAATGCCTTGGCACTTAGTGCCACTTGTTTTGAAGAATAAATATATTACAATGCCGGACTTAAACATTTAGTGTCACAGGGCTGATCCGGCGCGCTCCCTCTTACGCCCATCTTGTGGAGACGCTGAGACGAAACATTTTTTTTTTATGCTGTCGTCATTTCCCATGTACAACGACACCCTTTTGACGCGGCAGCGTTAGTGACCCGGGCCGCACAAAATCCGGTGTGGTCGTGAGACGTCTTTTCGGCGAAAATATTTTTTGAGCCACCCATACCCCGGCTCTCCTTGTGACGCAAGGAATTTACTGAACTACTTAAATTTCTCAAGCTAAAATACGTGGAAAAATCGTAAAGTATGACATATAGATATGATGCAATACACATCATGACATGATACACACAACCTATAGATATGATAGCTCTCGGATTGCAATTTCACTATACGAGAAAACATAATTCTGTTGCGTGAAAACTCAACGAAAGCCCCTTTCCAGCGTTTCTACCTTCCACAAACCAGCTACAGCGTCCGCCATTTGCGCGCGCCGGCGCTTGCGTGTCTCGGGGGCCATGGAACGGTGCGCCCGGTTCCTTGCAATAGCTCCAGCTGGCGCTCGCCTCCGTCTTATCGCGGTCCACGCAGCAGGCCGCGTTTCTACTAGAAAGCCCCCTTTCGTGCATAACGTTCGCGGCCAATGTTTCCCGTTACACATTGCGGTTACATACGCTCCAGTTGCCGGAAAGCGTGAAAATCAGTCAGGGATCTTTGAAAGCTATCGCGTTCCACTCTTAAAGGCGAAGCCTAAGCGTCCTCCAATTTTTTTAGAGGTACAGTTTTTATAAATTATAGTAAATTTCGCCCTACGAGACATTCTGTCTCTGAGATATCGTATTCTCGGACACTGTCATAACGGACGCTTGCACTGCCGTAGAGGAATATCGACTAGCTTTGATGCGATTTGCTTGACAAATTTTTAGACAATACGTTATTTTATTCTTTTGATTCTTCCGAAAGTTTCCTATTCCGAAAGTTGTTTTTTATTCAGAACTAAATGTATTTTCTGGCCCATTTCCCATAGTCGATGTGTGCCATGAAAAAAATGAAAGCAAACGAAACCGAATGCGTTTCGCCAGAATCCCGAACGAAGGTTTTCCATTTCAGACAAGAGACATGGATTGTTTCGAAAGCATTGTTTCCTCTCAAATCGCAACGTGACTTTGCGCTATTTTCACACGCATATTAGAAGGAGAAAGCAGGTACGCAAGAGTGGTCATACGGTAACCTTAAAAAGGTATCGATTTGCTGAAGCAATTTATGTTCCAAACAACTACCCTCTGCAAACGGCATTTCGCGAAAGCTAGGAAAAGTACACGTGGTAGCCCCGACAGAAGCAAGTTACGTCAGGCCTCTGCTTCAACGCGTAACTATGGCCGTTAGTCGTAAATGCAAGGTTTTGTGCTTCATTTAGAAAACGCGCTCCACATCCACAGCTAGGCTGCGGCTGGATATGTTCAGGATAGTCGAAAAAAATACTTCGAACTCACAAGAACTCGCCCCAACCAATAGCAATTGCATCGCTGTTCTTGGCATTCTCGACGATACGTTAACCTTGAATTTTGGACATTACCGCTTAAGGAGCACCAGAAACCAACATCAGGTTAGTTTGTTGAAGTACCGTGTCGAGATTCGTATGGCATTTATTCAGCTGAACAAGTTTGCTTTTTTTGTTCTTGGGTAGAACTAAACTAAGGGTCAACTTTTTCTTCCCGAATCTTTTTAATGGTTAAGTGCTTTGAATGGAGCGAGGAGGATGCATTATGTAATCTCCTCTTGTGGAGCACAAGCCTCGGACGCACGCATTTGCAAGCGATATAGAACCAATAGAACGCCCTTCTGAATCTCTTCCTTCACGACGCTTCACGCGTTTCGATTTCGCCACCTCGACAGGCTGAACCACTGCAGCAGCGGTTGTGCGTGTTCGCAGAGTCTTCTGCGATAAGAAAAGTCTAGACTGCTCTAAAATGTAGGAAAATAAAGGCGGATAAAGCGTAATAAACAAAGCCACAAGAACGCCTGAATTCACAAGCATGAAGATCAGAAAAATCCATGTACCGCCCATCATTCCAATTATCCTACGAAACTATGTTTCATGCATTAAAAAGTGCTGCAAAATCCCACTCCGTGCTGCAACGGATGCAACAATCTAAGTGCTTATGGTGACGTTCCATCGCTTTATTTTATTACCGTGTTCACGATGCTCCACGTAAACGAAATTCATTGTTTCCCATTTACAAGCTCCGTACTGACTGCGCGTCTAATGGCGAAAGGCATTACGCGCATATATGAGATAACTAAGTAACCCTTACCCTTTCTTTTTCATGTACATTTTTTATGCCTGAAGGACTCCTGGCAAACTTTAGATGTCACATCGTGTAGCAGTGGAGAATATATATATATATATATATATATATATATATATATATATATATGTAACATGCTATTCGACATTGGGAGGTCACCATTCTGGAGCATTCGTATTCAATTAAATTAAGCAATTTCACTATTTAAACACCTGTACTTAAATGCAGATGAAATGAATTTACAGTCAACTAAAAATGTTTACGGACCGCGGGATCCCAGAAAACGCTCAATTTCCGAGCAGCCTGCAACAGTAGTCAGTATCAGCGAGCATCCCAATGTTGTTCGCATATACTGCTAGACGCTGTAAATTCGAACACTAGGCTGCGCTATGAGGCTGCGTAGATATTGAGCTTATTCTAAGATCTTATATTCCGCAAAATACTGCGGTTGACTGTACCGCAAGGAGGAGGCGCCACACACTCAGTGTATACTGAAATGCGCGATTATTCCACAAAGATTTTGCGTCTAACGTTCCCTTTACTAAAACACGTCCACCTAATAATTTTGAGGCGAAAGCCTTTCTAGGCTGATGCTGAAGTTTGTGTCAGCGGACCTGTCCGCCCGAGTGTTCACCGAAGCGTGACTACGCCATATGAAGACAGAAAAAACACAGATCAAGGAATGAAAAATGACTGATAGTGACAGTTAGTAAATGATGACATTATAATAGAGATTGGCAGAGGTTAATAATGACTAGTAATGACTAACAATGACTAGTAATGACTTGTAATGACCAATATGGCTAACGACGGCTTGTAATTACCACAATTGATCAGTGATGACTACAAATGTCTAGTAACGAGTAGTAATCACTGAAATTACTATTAGTCACTTGTATGACCTCTAATGACTACAATATGACCAATATGTGTAACGACAGCTTGTAATCACCACAATTGATTACAAAGGACTAAAAATGCCTACTAGTGTGTAGTAATGACCAATAATGACTGAAATGACCTGAAATGACTAGTAATGACTACTAAGGACCAATATGCCTAACGACGAATTGTACGACTACAACAGGCGTCCGCACGCCAGGTTTCATCCTAGACGCCAGCGCTCGTTTCTCCCCAGGCGGGACGATTTCACCTCCAACGGGTGTAGGTTTCTGCCGCCGCTTCCCTTTAGGGTCGCGCCCGCATTCAGTTCGCGCTGCGCACGAAACGTATCTTGTTTGCAACGGCGCCTCCTTGGATGACCGGGAATTATTATTGTGTTGTTAACTGTCACGACAGCAATATAAACACGAAAGGGTTGATAAAACCAGTGAAATTCTGCCAGTTAACAAGAAAATGGTAGACAAAAAGCAGACGACAGACACGGATTACTGCCGTGCGCCGAAGGAAGTGAACAACTGGCAAACGAAGCGACCTCGTTCATTGATCACTCGTGAGTGTATGACGGTTTTTATATGTAACCCACATGAATGTCATGATTACTCGGTATATAAACATTTTATTCATATAAAAACTTTCACTTCGACCAGCGCTTGTCCTGTCTTCTTTGTCGTGTTTCGTTTGTGTGTGCGCTGCCCAAGAATAGAAACCACGTCTGTTGCATGCAATAGCAGAGCCCGTAGTTCAGGCGTGCCGATAAATTGAATATCTGCACGATGCATTGAACATGGCCGGAGTTCATTCCTGCATCAACACTGCACCGATCGATCGAGTTACTGGACGATACACGCCCGCATCTTGGTCGCGCCGGCATTGCCGAAGCAGAAATGATTACTAACACTTTCAACTTCCGCCTCTTGAGCACAGTCAAATAATGGCCAAGCTATTGACATTGCTGCCTCTATTCTATAATTTAGGGGACATAAGAGTTAAAGTTATGTGCGCATGTCATACTTGTGCTACGCCGCGATATATCTTCGTTATTTCCGCACAATTTCGATAGAATTCCGTTGTCGCCATCAGGGACAACACAGATTTACAGCAAACATTTTGTGCGAATCTGCAAAAATGACTTTAGTTAAGACGCAACGTATGTGCTGACGATTTTGCCGGCGGCACATACGATGTTGTTTCCACTTACCTGCTCAGCGTCACTTAAATGGGTAAGCAGACGCTGCCCTTGCGCCGCATTGCAGCCATAAAAATAATCGTCAAGCGTACCAGTCTTCTTGAGGGCAAATAGAGGAGGCGTGTACGTCGTCCTTCAAATGTAACGTCCGCGCACACGCACGTAGGCACACACCGCGCGCGGTACGAAACGTGCCAGAACACGCGCAGTGCAATCAAGGCGGTGCGAACGAGAGATGGGAGAGGCGCACCACCCGCTAGTTGAATTTTGGCCCGCATGCGACGCACTCACGCCGGCGTAGCAGAGGCGATTGTAAGAGGCTATTGGAGGATTGGTGGAAGAAAAGTAGGGAAAGGACAAGAAACGGAGACGTACAAAAGCACAGTTCGCATTAGGGGATCACAAAATTTGGTTGTTGGGGTTCACCATGTTTCTTTTTCTTTTTTTTTACCTAGGTAGGACATTAGGCATTATAAAAGCAAGAGCTTGGTGACGCAACTCACCGCCCCGTTCCAAAGGGGACGATCATAACATCCATCCATCCGGCCAGCAACGCCGCTCGCTGTGCTATTCTTGTCTATTGCTTACAAATGACTAAATATGCTTACTAATGAGGCGAATGATAGGAGAAAGACTACGATTTCACCGTTCACCTCTTAAGAGATATCTTAAGCGACCCTGTATTTTTTTACGGTTGTTAATTCGGCTGATAACGCACGGAAATAACCATATTGCATGTACACATCCGCGCCATTCGAGATGAGGACGTTCCTGACTGAGGAACAAGACGCAAACGCGACAAAAATCGTTTGCAAAAGTTATTTTATTGCGCTACCCACACCTTCTACTACGCTGCCATTAGTATGTTAATGATTAGCACATTTCAGTAATTATTTGCATACCTTACCCTCTTTCATGCAATTAAAATTCTTGGGATACTTCCCGCACTTCACAGTGTATATCTGCCTGCCTATTTGAATGTCGGCCTATGTCTCTAACCATTTTCCCGCCAACTTGAGTAAGTGGACAGTCTATGGTCTAATCCGTAGAGCATTGGGCTGCATTCCTGAGGAAACAGGTTGCCAAACCAATCTGTTTCTATTGCATCTCTGCCGTCAGCTCTCCACGATTGGTCAAAAGGTTTCGGGCCACCCCCACTTCGCCTGTTCGTCACGCGACGTACAAGCACTTTTTATGCATGATTAGGCGGAACAAAGGATAGTTTGCGATTCTGCGCCTTTTTCGCCGTAGGCCGGTCACCTTGCCGGACACGCCGGTCACTTTGCCGGTCACCATTTCGCCTATCTGTCACGAGACGTCACAAAACCCAAAACCTCCCCAAGCTCACCGGGTCAAAGTGACCTGTACGCACTTGAGACATATTTTTTTACGAAGAAAACTGTATTCTTCTTTAATATAGCGGATGACTGCCGCGTTCTGAACGAAATGCCAACCGATCGCTCCGGCAGTGGCTACTCGGGGTTACCGAGAGAATGCATTTGCTTACGTACAATCATAAATATCCCATGGCAGTGTAACGTTGTTAAACCCTATAGTCACGTGCACGAAATCACTCTGCATATGCTTCTTGAATGAGGATTTCTTTTATTAGCGGTCCCCGTTGCACGCTTTCCGACCAGTCAGCACCAGCTGAGAAATGGGAAGTGGCCCAATCACAGGTCGCCATTACACTTTCCTCAGCCGGTTGTATCATTTCACTGCGCTAGCTCGGCGCCAGAGAAACCCTCTCCGCTTCTGCGCGCTCCTCAAATTTTCTCAGGCTCTTGTGTCTATATATATATATATATATATATATATATATATATATATATATATATATATATATATATATATATATATATATATATATCAACGTAACGCATCGAGGTAGGCGATGCTATTCGCTTTCAATGCAAGCAAACGGTACCTCCTATCAACAAAGAGACCACGTGATTGGGCGGTTCGAACAACACTGCGGGTCGTCGCCAGTCGGCGGTTGCGTAAAGTTGACGTTACGATACTGGAATAAAATCAGGATTGGATAGTTTTATGTCAGAGGGCGTCAACTGCCGGACTGTCACACCTGCCTGTAACCATTGTGCCTGGCTATATTACACTGGGCATGCGCCGCTCTTCAATGAACGTTTTCGACGCCAACTTGGTCACTGGGTGCACTTGCTGACCTTCGACGAACCTCTGTGACGCCAACGATGAACCATGGGTATGTGGAATTGGATAGGGTCAACTGTTCAAAGACAAAAATATCACACGTACAGTTTCCGGGGCAGGGCTGTTTAGAAGTCGCGTCTTATGACAACCTTGCCTGAATTCAAACACGCGCCACGCACGGACTTCGCGGCGGCACCATTAGATGGCGAGGAATGTTCAGAGAACCACAAGAGAGGACCTCTGCTGAATACACCCGTCGCGCATGACGCGTCTCCACGGCTTCAATACTGTACGTCGCTACATTGCTTCTGTGCTAATTGCATTGACACCGACATTCTTCGTGAGATGGATGCTGCCGGAATTTTCTTGTGATGTTGTTCCGTAACTTCGATTATTTTTATTCCTATTTGAGGAATACACTTGCATTGCATAACTGTCATTTATCGACGGGCAAATAAATTGTTCAGACCTATTTTGCAGCAACAAGCCATGATCCCCCGGTATACGCGCACGAAACTGCTGTGATAAGACGCATTCTCCCCGTTTCGAGTAAAAGAGGATACAGGTTACGCCCAACTATGCAGTGAGACTAAGCTAATGTTAGCCAAGCTGTTCATCGAAAAAAAAGGGATTACCAGAAGAAGCAGCGACGTACCCTTTAAAAACCTACGTTATTTGCTCGTCAAAGCGTTAGCTGGGACACACTATAGATGAAGTGGATTACAAGTTCACGAAACTGTTTCGGTTTCCTAAAACAGACGCCTACAAACAGCCGTGCACACATCGCCTTTATGATGCAAAAACAAAACTAACCTAAGTCTCAGCAACGACGTTTGCGCAGCATTAGCCATTACGAAGGAATGGTGGAAGAATAATAAAACTCTTACTTTCACCTTATTCACTGAACGTCAGCAGAAATTGAACTTAAGCAAGGCGTCCCACAAGGTTCGATCTTAGGACCCTTACTATTCATAGTTTATATTAATGATATATGTAATATCCCTTACACAGAAAAACTAGTTATGTATGCTGATGATACGAATGTCTTTTTTAGTGCTGATTCAATGAAAAGTCTCCAAGTTACTGTAACAAATTATTTAAGGCATTTGGAAGTGTGGCTAAATGAAAACAAACTTGCATTAAACGCACGTAAAACAAAATACGTTATTTTTAGGCCTACGAACAAACCATGTATTAATCTGAAATTTTCATTTCAAGGCACAACATGCGTTCGCAAGAGTGCGTTCGCAAGCAAAAATTTCTTGGTGTTTGGTTCGAGGAAAACATGTCGTGGAATACCCATGTGTCCAGGCTTGCTTCTGAATTGGGCAAAACTGTAGGCTGTCTGTACAGGTTATCAAACCTAGTTCCATTATGGCTAAAGAAAGCTATATATTACGGCCATTTCTACTCTCGCTTGTCTTACTGCGCGCTAGTATGGGCAAAAACGACTGTTCAAAAGCTAAACAGACTCGAAGTGTTGCAGAAGAAGGTTCTCAGAATATTTGAAAAATTTTATGGGCACCCTCGCGAACTGCGTACTCATCAGCTATTCATAAAGCACGATATTACTAGAGCAAGTGATCTTTATACATATAAACTACTACTTTATACAAAAAAGAATAAGCTTTATGAGCATTCATTTGATAGCTCCCCCCGATACTCTCTCCGTAATCAACCCTTACCAGTTCCTTTCTCCCGTACAAGCTACGGAGAATGTCTTCTTCAATACCAGTTACCAGCAATACTGAACAAATTCTTAACTTGTACCAAATTCGAACTACCAGAATATAAATTCAAGAAACATGTGCGAAATATGCTTTTAAACGTGTAAGAATCATTCGAACAACATCTTTATTTTGCTATTTGGTATATATTTCACTTTGATGTATAAAATTATTTTTTGCCTTTGCACAAGTGCTTATAAGGATTTTGTGACATCTGCATTATGCAATTATGTTGTGCACTAAAAGTGTTGAGTTGCGTGTATTATATTTCATGCCTATGTTTTTGTACAGCGTTTCAGATGATTATTTTTGCATTCTGTCTGCTGCTGTTTAATGGGTCCTTGGGCACTCTCAAGATGTCTGCGACATCTTTTCGCCCAAGAACCTCCGACTCGGTGTTGGAAATAAACTTCACTTCACTTCACTTCACAAATATCCCCGCCGTGGTAGCATTGCATAATAAGCAGGGGTACAAATGAAACGTCGAATTGGCAACCTCGCGATGTGAAGCGCCCTGATACATCATGAGTGAAGTCTTGTGTGCCGGTAATGGCCGCGATGTCTTAGAGAAGACTGCTTGCGCCTGCCTATAGCTGGGTGCGTGCAAAAAAAAAAAAGAAGAAACGATGAGTTCTGACAGTGAGGGCAAGAGGGCGGGCGCCGCCTATAGGTTGCCTTGAACAAAGAGACATACGAACCATTCGAAGGATCTATTTTTTCAATTACTAGATCTATTATTCTTTGTGTAAACACCCGTTATATAAGCAATGCATGCTAAAGTGCAAGATTTTCCGGCTGCAATTGTTTTTTAAAGCGATTTACTTCGCGACGTCGGCGTACCTGCACTTATTGTACCGAATACCCCAAAATATCGCACCGTACTCTTTGAAAGGCCGAACATAAAATGGGACGCCAACGCTTCCAGATGCTTCAGAAGCTAGGTGCAATCCCTTCCTCGAAGTGCAAAATGACAAGGCCGGCGATCAGCCGGCCAGCGTTCACTGATTAAACTACACCCTGCGCTTCAATCCATATTCACAGAAAAGTCTTTTCGGTGTGGTAAATGGAGGTGACTTGTCACACCAGATGACCCAACCCACCCATGGTGACGGCTACGGTGAAACACAACCCTAGCGCAAACATGGCAGACATGGCTAGCAAGCAGCTACCCCGGCCAACCATGCTTCTTTCTCCCGGAGACGAGTCACACGCGAGAGCCACACGCCTCCCAGTGATCGCCGCTGGGCGTTCCCCAGTTCTGCAGCGCTTTGCGTTTCTTAAGTTTTCGCGCCATAGCGGATACTCCACTGGGTCGCCACGAACTGGTTGCGCGGGACCTCTGTGCACGCGACTTTTCGGGCTCAGCGAACGCCATCCGGTAAGCCTAGTGAAGTGGGCACGCGTACTCGCACTTCTGTCCGGAAGCCGTGACTGCCTGAATTGTCGTCTATACTGGATTAATAAATCCCCTCTTACAGCGAAGCTGCATATGACTGATTTCCAGCGGATCAATGGCCATAGACCAAAAACCGTGGGGCGATCCCGGAACTGGTGCAACACCGGGCCGAGGCGCGGCACAGGTGAAGCAGGCTTCAGGCAGACCACCTTCTTGAATAAATAATTTTTATATTTTGCTTACAGCGGTCGAAACAATCGAAAAATATCTAGAGGCGACAGGGCTAACATGCTTGGCAGAGAAATCGGAGCTGTTACTGTACAGACCGACTCGCAGAGGTCGCAAACCATGCAACTACAGGGAAGAGCTCACCCATAGAGAAGACATACAGTTAAAGACGGCCGATGGGAAACCCATACCCAAGGTCGATAGGATCAGGGTATTGGGGCTCCTCATTGAAGCCAAGGGCAACAACGGAGAAACCCTCAGAAGACTGGAGGGAACTGTAGCGCAAATCATGAGGCTAATCAGAAGGATAAAAAATAAACATAGCGGGATGAAAAAGGAAAACACGATCAGGTTAATACAGGCCTTCGTAATAAGTAGAATAGTGTACGTAGCGCCGTACTTAAAATGGCAGGTCGCGGAAAAGATCAAACTAGAATGCCTCATTCGGAAAATATACAAACTAGCCATAGGACTACCGATCAGCACCAGCACGGAAAAGTTGCTGCAATTAGGCCTATACAACACTATAGACGAGCTCATTGAAGCGCAATGTACGGCACAATATGAATGCCTCTCTAAGACTAGAGCAGGCACACACATCCTAGAGAGATTAGAGATACGTTACCACACACAGCATGGTGTCAAGGTGGACATCCCGAGAGATACAAAGGAAAGATCGGTAATACCTCCCTTACCAAAGAACATGCACCCAGAACACAATGAGGACAGAAGAAAGAACAGAGCGAAGCAAATACAGAAGAAATTCGGCAGCGACAAGGGCGCAGTGTTCGTAGACGCGGCTCGATACAGTCGCAGACGGGGATTTACGGCAGCCGTAATCGATAGGGATAAACGGTGCAAGACATGCGCGACGATACGCACCACAAGTAACGAGATAGCTGAAGAAGTAGCCATAGCGCTCGCAGCAGCTCCGACTAACGCAACCGTGATAGTCAGCGACTCTGAGACGGCAATAAGAAACTTTGCCAACGGCCGAATCTCCCCGGAGGCACTACGAATTCTTCTTGCAGGAGGGCAAAATTACAAAAGAAAGATATCCATCATCTGGACACCCGCTCACACCCTCGCGGAGGACGGCAACAACGAGGCGGCACATGACGCGGCTCGAGGGCTTACGGACCGAGCCGCAGTCGGAAGTGACGCCCCGACACCCTCCGGACGTGACGGTGCGGTAAATGAGTGGGAGTGGGAGGACAGAATGACAACATATAATGACATTACGAAACATTATAGGTTACAGAGGTGCATATTCCCGCGACCTCACGCAAAATTGACAAAAAAGCAGTCTGTCGCATGGCGGCAGTTACAAACTAGGACATATCCGAATCCTGCGCTCTCGCACATCATATATCCGGATGTGTATCCTACGGACAAATGCAAAACATGTGAATCCAGAGCCACTCTGGAGCATATATTATGGGAATGCAGAGGGCTAAATAACAATAAAGAAAACGCGGCCTCTAGCAGCAGCCTTCGCACGCGCTGGGAAGCAGCGCTGCTCGGCCCCGCCCTCGAAGATCAATTATGGGCCGTCCAGCGGGCCGAGGATTCCGCCAGGACCCAAGAACTCCTGGCCGTCACCTAGGCGGGGCCTTTGGCCCTCCCCACCAACTCGCAGGGCACACAATAAAGTTCTTTCCTCCTCCTCCTTGCGTCCGAATACAACCCGTATCAGATATTAAGCTGAGACGGCCTGCGTCGGCCTTGCCTAAGTTCGCACCGCCCTCTCTTTGTCGTCGTTCCGACCATTGCGTATCTCCTTTCCTTTCCTTCCGCTCTCCTATGGTGGTGGTCCCGTCAAAACGTATCGCGTGTTTACCTTCCTCTGGCTCCTGGCAGCGGTCTCGTCGGCCATGCGAAGGTATATAAAAATGAGGGTAAATGAGTCCGTGCCTATGTTCGAAATTCTGTCACCTCTGTGCAGTAGGCTAAACAGCTTCGCTGGTCATCCATCTTCACAGAGTGGAACAGCTCATGACTTTTTTTGTGTGTGTGCGTGTGTGTGGTGACTAACGATGGAGTTGTCTCTGCAGCACGTAGTCGGCGATTCCTGCCGCAGCGTCTTGTGCGCTGCGTAGTATGTATGAGCAGGGAGCCTACATGCAAGCGCTGTGTCAGAGTGGTGACATCTCCGAAATTTTGACCATTATTTAGCGCTAAATTTGTTGAGTAGCCATTTGGGTCGCCGATCTCGCGAGAAATCGCGGCGCATTCCTGCTTTTGTTTTTATCACGCTCTGATGTACCCACGTTGGCACGCGAGCTATTAAATTCTTTTAATTTAGTTTTATTCAAATGCAAACTTGAAAAATCCAAACATCTTTTATATACTAAACGCCTTTTCCTTTTGTTTTAAAACATCAAACTTCTTTTTCTTTTCTATTGAATGTCGTGTGACACGTATAAAGGAACAAGTTATGAGGCACAGTGTTATCCCACGCCAAGAATTTAAACTACATTAAGCGTTGCTGTTGCCTTCCACTTGTATGTAATATGTAAAGGGTGTTTTAAGAGCGGTAGCTCTTACTCATCACGTTTCTCGATTTCATGGGTCTGCTGCCATCTCCCGTCGGCATGAAATTTTCAGTCCGATGAATTCGAGATGGCGGCCCCCATAGTAAATCGATATACTACCCCAATTGGTGAGTGATTGGTGACGTCATTATTATATCGAGTTGGTGATTGATTGCTGACGTCACTGATATATCCAAGATGGCGACCCCTATAGTAAATCAATAGCAGGCTAACTGGTGATTGGTGACGCCACGTGAATATGACGTCATAATCCAAGAAGGCGGCCAAATTCTGGTGCCATTGATGAAGTCGTAATCAAATATGGCGGATAGAAGTGAGTCCACGTCATTATGATGCCATAATCAAGGATGGCGGCATAATTTAGAAAACTCAAATCCAAGATGGCAGCCGAAGTCTGGTGCCAACGAACTCGTCATAATCTAATATGGCGGCTAGAAGTAAAACCACGTGATTATGACCTCATATTCAAATATGGCGGCCAAATTCAGCCGCCAATAATGATGTAACGGTCCAATAGGGCGGATGGAAGTGGAAGCACGTGATTATGGCGTCATGGGACGAAGTGGCGCTATAGTTTCGGTTTCCGCAATCCAAGATGGCGGCATTTGATGTGACGTCATTGCCTAGATGGTGGCCACTTAAATTGTGGACGTACACGCCCCTTCACCCCACCAACATAGATACTATAACGGGCCAATAAAGCCATCCTGTTACGGGACTGCCATACATACATACAACCGTTCCACTACTTATTGTACGACAAGAGGCACCCTTCCATGGACAGTTGTGTACCAAATTTGGTATGTAAATAAAACCCTATGGGTGGTGGTATATAAATAAATCCACAATTAAATAATATATAAATATTGTATACATGGCATTAGTAATTGAAACGTACAGATATCACATCAAAAGGCGAATTCTAGGTCAACCTTGACACCCAAAACGAAGCAAATTCTGGTTTCCGACGTATCTTGAGGCGTTTGTATCTAGACAAGTGGTAGGCATCTACAAATGGTACCGGTGCCAAACGATTGGTCTTGACGAGATCTATTGGTGAAGACGGGTAGATTAAACTAATCACGTGAACGTAATTTCTCCGACAGATGGTGCTAGGCGGCGATCGCTCCGCTAGGCGGCGTGCGTTCAGGCGTATGTAAAGAACCGTCTCCCTAGGGAGCTCCGCTCAGATGCGCTCCTTTCGCCGATGCGTTCACTACCAGAGTGTGTTCGAAGGACATGGATGATCCCAAACTATTGACGTCTTACGCCACGGCCGAAGAAGATCCAGGAAATGAGTCCAAGAGATCAGACATAATCGGAGACTTCCGACAACGCCAGGCAGCCGAAACCAAAGAGTAACGAAAGGCTAGACAGCAGAGCGACAGAAAACGCAAGCGAGCTCGCATTCATAAACGAAACACCTAACGCACGTTACTTCAACAACTTCCAGACAGTGGCAGCACTTTCTTTCTTTTTTTTGGGGGGGGGGAGGGGAAGAGGAAGTGTGCTGTAACAACGACTTTGCTTACTAGCCTATTTAACGAAAACGCAGACGTGCCGCGTTCTATGCTGAGACACGCTGTATGTCTTTGGCTGACGAAACCAAAGTTTACAGAAAAAAAAACTGATTAGGATCACGTTAACAAGGGCTGCGCGAAAAATTGGTCTGGCGGCCGGTCTTTCACTCTTTTGTGTCCCACATCTTACAATTTGTCGGAAAGCTTAACGCGACAATTCAGCTGGCGCCAGCAAGTACCCTTACAAAGGCTGTCGCCACCCTAAAAGAGCACTCGCATGTAGGCTCCCTATGTAGGAGCATCGCGAACTTCTCTCGCCGTCAGATTCGCGCCCTTTCCTTCGTCCAGACGCGTCTCCACATTTCTCTGGATATACTAAAGGAGGAGAAGGACAAGTGCGATATTGTAGCTATAAGCTTCAGTACTGTGGATAACATCATTTAGTATATTATTATCTCTATCGGGAACTAATGACGTTCGTTTCGAGAACTCAAAGCGCCATGTTTACTCTTATTCAGCAGAGAGAAAAGGCATCTAGTAAACAAGCTGCCATTTTTTGGTGCTAATGAAACGCTAACAAAACTGCAGCAACCGAGTAAGCTAGCCTTCAAAACTGACGCGCCGCCCTATGTATACGACGTCTCGCAAAAGCGAAGTGCACGACAGCACCAATCTTCATCGAGATGAGATCTGTAAGAGGATTTCATTAGGTGTACAGAGTGGCACCGGTTCCCTGCTAGACAGATGCCAACGTCGCCGTTCACCTTGCTCTGGAAATGCCAAAGCGACAGACGAGGAAACCTAATGAGCCAAGCCAACTTTGTTTTTGCGGACGAAGCACATGTAAGGAGCAGCCGCCTGTTATAGCCTTGCGGTGACCTGTTTGCGATTGTTCCCTCCGAGCAGTGTCCCCATGTGTGTCGCGCAGGCGGCCGTGCTATCGGACTCAGCCCGCTGCGAAGCACGTGGCCCGATGAGAGCGCGCGAACTCTGAAAAATGTCAGCGCATCAGAGGACGAGCGCGCTGGGCGCGCGAAACATCTGTTTTCAGCCGCTGACGTAGAAGGCCGTGCCAAGATACCTTGATGGGAAAAACGGCGATTCATCTTGACAACGACACAATAGGCGGTCGCAAAATGAATGTCAGAAGTTTCGCGCGGTCTCACAGGATGTCCATGAAAGCCATCGATGAAACAGTATGTCAAAGTCGAGGATAGCTCAGCGAACAGCCCAAACCTGACTTCTTTCTTTCATTAGGTGGAGCGAGCTCACAAATAAGAACACAGTAGAAAAAAAGCCTACATCCCAGTCTTCTTTATTCATCTTGTGGTATTACCGCTGCCGCGTGCTGGGGCGCTATAACGTAAAACTATTCCAAACTTTTCTATTCCAATTCTGCTATCAGCCCTCCGTGATTGGTCAAAAACTTTTTTGGACCATCCCCCATTTCACCTGTCTGTCACGCGACGTTACAAAAACCGCAATACCTCCCCATCTGATATGATGTGTGCACACTGATTATGCATGATTTGACAGAAAAAAGAAAAACAGTTATTTCTGATTCGACCCCTTTTCGCCATTAGCCCTCGGCTATTGGTAAAAAGTTTTCAGGCTGCACCCACTTCACCTGCCTGTCACGCGACGTCACAAAACCGCACGAACTCACCGCGTCAAAGCGACGTGTACGCGATAAAGATACATTAATATGCCGAACAAAACTGAATTTTTTTCGGAATAGCCGCAGGCTGCCCCGTTCCGAAAGGAATAAAAGATAGCTGCCGCCGATCGCTGAGACGCTGGCTACTCGCACCTGAAGGAAAGCATGGGTGTATTTGCGTATAAAAAAACTTCTTGCGTGACCGTGTAACGTTTTTAAGCACTTTCGACGCGTTTACTACCTCATTCTACCAACTCTTCTTTGCTGAGGGTCAATTTTAGCGTCATTCTTAAGCTTCCGTTGCATGCCGCCGCGATTTTCGACCAGCCACCACAAGCTAACTAAGGGAAAGCCGACCAATCGCAGAAGCCTGCACCACCCTCTTCATCCGGTTATCGGTTTTCAGTGCACTGGCTCTGCCCTAGTGAATCCCTCTCCACTTGAGCGTTCTCCTCGCCTCTTGTCAGCCAATTAGATACAACAAGCCGCTCAGTGTAGGCAATGTTATTCGTTTTTCACGCAAACAAAAGGGACCTCCTATGAACGAGGAGAGCGTTTGATTGGTCTGTTCAGACAACCCTATGGGTGACCGCCCGGTGCTTGCGTCGGTGGTTACGCAAATTTGACGTCAGGAAATTGGAATAGAAACATATTGGAATAGTTTTACGTTATAGGGCCCCTGCATAGACTAAGCATTAGGGTTCAGTCACAGCACTCTCCCGGTTGATTTCTTAAGGTATATACTTTCCCGCTATTCTGTTAGCTGACAACTCGGGAGTCCCCCATTAACATTAATTACTTCGCCGCCTTCTTACGCGGCTTCATTGAAAAATTTACCAACATAAACATTTTCGTCCCTTAGACCTGTGGTGCGGTGGCCATGCATTTTTACACCGTCCCGAACTTTTAATTCACCAACTATAAACATTAAGGAGAGCGACAACATCAAAGTGCGGGATGCTGGTGGAGCCGATCGTAATGCGTCTCCCTTTTGCGTCGCATATTACAGGGACCAATAAAAATGTTCCCCAGCTGAATAGTAAATAGTTCGCAAGGCTAATACTAGGCCATATATGCAATCGCATAATTCACACGAGACATTTATCCGTGCTTGAAGCAGAAAGAAACGGAAAGCGCCAGAGACATTCCATTAATTACCACAAAGAAGCCTGCTTCAATTCGAGCCTACCGCTTGATCTGGATTACTCGGGGGCGGACTTTGCTTGCACGAGAAATCTACGGGTATAATTGACTAAGTACTCGCGTTCACTAATCACGTTTGAGGCAATTACTGTACGGCACATATTGCATTGACAAAATGTAAATACATCTTGTCGAGACACCTTAGTCGAGATATGCGATGTCCACCTTGCAGTAAAAATGCCGTGCCATTTCATATACCTACACAGCGAAGCTGATGGCCTCTCGGTGATGGGCATTTTCCGTGTCCACCCGTGAGAAGAAATTATCATCATCAGCAATGGCTCATATCCCCCTAAGCGAGCACAAATGAAATAGCTCATCCCCCTCACAATGCACAGACTATGTACAGGGCAGAGAACAGTGTAGGTTTCAATAAAGAGCAAGCTCAAAAGAAGCATCTATCATCATACCCACTAGATCAAACCACCGTAAGCAATGGCTCATACCCACGTAAGGCAGAGGCTACAAGCGCTCAGCAAAATGAAACAAACAGTGGATACATTCAGTTAAATCACCCCTACAACACAAAGAACAGCATGCGTTTCAATAATGAAAAGCTCAAATCGAGGATCCCAGCCATCAATAAAGCATTGCATACCCTCCTCAGCACTTGTAGTGCTGGTTTTGCAACCTCTTCGCTGGACACCTCCTTTCACAGGGCCGGGATGGCAAGTAAATGTTTTCAACAAAACGGCGTTTTGTGTAATACAGCACGAAAGTAACTGGACTTCCAATAACAAAGACGTCATATTTCCTGCATGCTATGAAGCATCCGACAGTAGACTCGCATTTTGCAGTGAACTATTCGACATAGAACCACAGAAAGTGGGCCTAGTTGGCAGTAGTTGGTAGTTTCGTCCCGATGAACCAGTTGACTGTCTAAAGCAAATCTTAGCTAAATATCTAGCATCAACCATATTCAAGCTCGGCGACTTCCACTTCCGTGGAATTGACTGGTCTGTTGATTTCCCATCGGCGACTTTCTTTTCATCACAACGTTCAACTTTCCTTGACATCTGTTCGACCTTTGGTCTCACCCAGCTTGTGAAACAGCCTACCCGTGTCACTGCAATTTCTGTCTGCATCTTTGACATCGTCCTCACCACATCTGCAGATTCAGATTCATCATCGGCAGTTTTACCTGGTTTAAGCGACCACTCTGTGGTCCACTTTGCCATTCCCTCACTCCCCGACCTCTGCAATCTTGTAATAAATTTCTGACTACAGTAGAGTAGATTTCTCCTCGACCAATAACGAGCTACATAGTTTCGCAGATTACTTCTTTCGGCAGTTCTGGGAATGGTCTATCCGAGAAAACTGGCTCCTTTTCAAGGACAAGCTTGAAAAGCTAATCGGAAAATACATTCAGACTCGCCTACTACCACCATGCAACCGCGCTCGTTAGTTTAAATTTTTAAAACGGGTTATTAGGAAGAAATAACGCATTTTTCGACGCTGCGAACTTTCTAGAGAAACCAAAGCGAGAGCTGCTTATGTGGCCGTCGCATCAGTATATAAAGTGACCCTTCGCTCAAGAAAATATTGCTTTCTTTTTCTGAAACACTACGAAATCTGCTTAAAACTCATCCTAAGAAGTTTTTGGAGCAGTATCAACGCACGCAAACCTAAAGGAATGGTTTTGAAAACAGACACCGGATTTCATGTCCTCCGTGAGCATTGCCCAACAGTTTTTGCCAACCCATTTTCACTATATTTTTCTGACGCTAAAATGCTTCACCAAACGCACGTGCCTTTACGTACCATGAAATGGAGCCGATTTCAATCGGCGTCGGCGGCATATGCAATATGATTAAAAAGGTTAAGCTTTTCTGGTCGGCAGGCGTTGATCTCACAAATTACCAATTCCTTAATAGTACTGTAGCATTTTCATCTGCCTTCTAGTATCCCTTCGCTCAGTCTTTGCAGAGTTCAACATTGCCGAACGACTGGAAGGCGGCGAAGGTGATTCCAGTACACAAGTACAGTGTGTTCACATCCCCTTATATAAACTGCTGACCGATCTCCGTAAAAGAGTTGCGCATCACCCTTCGTGCTTGGTGAAAAAATACAGTCCGCGGATAGCATACGCTGCTGCGAACATCTCAGCCAAGTTTTGCTGTCGTATGCAGCGCGTGGAGCTCGCAAGCGGAGCGCGAAGTCACTTTTGTCTGAAACTTTTTTCAACAAAAGCCTCCTCCTTGGTCGTTTTTGTACACTTTATTTCGGACTATAGCCGCACACGCACCTGCTATTGGCCAACAGCTGACAACAGTCAAGAAAGGAGTTCGGATCTATGCGCTCCTTCCTACCCTTAGTGTCTTATTGACGAAGTTTAATAAACAGTATGAAGTAAGCGAACGGATGCCTTCGAACTTCCATAATAATTATGTACTTCCAGGAGCAGCCGACTACCATCTGCTCACGCTAGGCCGCGGCCGCCCGCGTAAGAATAAAACGTTGGCCGTTCTGCTTATCGGCGTCGCAGCTGTCGGGCCTCACTAATTTCGACTAGTTTTGAACGCCCAACTAGCTTCGAACCACACGAAACAAAGTCACACAACACTTACGCTTGCCAGCGCGCGCTCACTCCTAGGGGCCCGCTCCTGGTTAGATGTCTTGGCAGACTTCCCTTTTAAAGAGCTATTGATAGCACTTCAAAAGGCGCAGGTTGGATGTAGCTAGTATCCGTCGGTAAAGTATGGTGCAGGAAACAGCCGGTCCGCTCCACGTAGCGCGGCCAGACTGAAGCATACGAGCGCGAGCACGAGCTGAAGCCATGTCGCACCCGAAGCAAACGCTGCGCATGCCCACTGCATTTGCATGTAGATGCGGTCTGCTGCGTGGCGTATAGATACCGCGGCCGTAGTGGCGTGCAGTGACCAGTTGCGCTGGCTGAGCGCACTGCAGCTCACTGAACACAGCCGCCTTTGAGGCATCGCAGGTGCCAAAAGCGGAAGTGCTGGCGTCCACGTCTACATCCAAAATCAAAATTGAACTGAGCCCCACGACGATGTTCAGTAGGCCGGAGCGATCTGCACACTCCCCACTCCGCTGTAGCGTTCGCAGTGCAAGGCATTGAATAAGGAGCGGAAGCACCACCGCGAAGACTTGGGCGTTCGATTGCCAATACCTCTACTTCGGCTGAACGCATTGAAGCACTTTTCTGCGGCAAACTCTTTCTGAAATAGCCAATTTTAACTTCAAATACAATCCCCCGCTTGCATGAGAAGCGGTTCAGGTCCACTCAACTTCGATTCTATGGAAGCTATTAGAGCGAATAATCTACTGCAACCTTATTAATTTTCCAGAGTCTAATAGCCTTTTTTGCGTCAGAGCAGCATGGTTCTCGTAAGGATCGTTCTTGTGAGAGGCAATTATTAACCCTTACTAATGATTTGTCTTCCGCTATAGATCGATGTTCATTGATTGACTGAATCTTCCTTGAATTCGCCAATGGTTCTGATACCGTCTCACATCGACTACTAGTAAAGTTAGCGCGCTCAATTTTGATTGTATCTTGCTCAAATGGATTGAATGTTTCTTGTAGAATCGGAGGCAGTATGTTTCTGTTAATGATCGTGACTGTAAATCATGTTGCGTAACAACGGGTATTCATCAGGAGTCAGTCCTTTGGCCTCTTCGTTTTCCTTGTTTATATTAATGACCTGCCTGATTCTGTTACTTCCAATATGAGCCTATTTGCAGACGACAGTGTTCTGTATCGATTAATTTCTATTGAGCCTCACATCTCCGTCCTTCAATCTGACCTTCATATTTCTTTTTGGTGTGACACGTGCCTTACGAAACCAAACATTACCAAATATAAAGTAATGCGGCTGTTTAGAAACATTGACGAGTGCACATCTCAGGGTTTTCACTTTAACGATTGCGCTCTTCAGTTCGCCGACGACTACAAGTATCAAGGCGTCCATGTCGCTAATAACTTGTCGTGGCGGAAGCACGTGCGCCACGTGATTAACAAAGCTAACAGTACCCTCGGTTTCGTTCGCCGGAAGTCCCGCCTCACTCCCGTTCCATTGAAAGTTCTACGATATAAAACACTTCTGCGTTCAAAACTCGAGCACGCTTCACCCATGTGGGACCCGCTCCCTTTATCCCTAACACAGTCTTTGGAATGAGTTCAAAACCACTACGCTAGATTTATCCTCTCTAACTGCTATCCCTCAGCCAGCATTTCTCGCATGAAGCAAAAACTCCACCTACCGCTCCTTTCTACCACACGTCGTATTTCCCGCTTACGCCTATTGCATAAAATGTATTACACGAATAATGACCTGAAAATTACGCTTTTTATGCGAAGCATATTACTAGAGCTCAACTGAGCTCCTCAGACGCGGCGGTGTCGCCTTCAATACCACGTGACACCGTGACGTCACGACACAGGAGAAACGGGGCTCCAACTCGCGCCGTCGCTCGAGAGCTCAACCCAGCTCCTCAAATGCGGCGGTGTCGCCTTCAATACCACGTGACACCGTGACGTCACGACAGAGGAGAAACAGGGCTCCAACTCGCGCCGTCGCTCACGGCGTCGCCCCCCGCATCGGACGCGGTGAGCGTCGAGCAACGCAGCGTTCGGCGCGACAACGAAATGTGCGCCTGAGCAAGCGCCGCACGCCTGAGCCGACGCCGACGACACCGGCTTTTCTGCGACACGAGCTCCTTAACGCTGTCGCGTTAAAATAAAGGCTAGTATGCTTCGCATCCTGGGCTTAACCTTAGCTGAGCCATAGCCATTTTTTCACCTCCAAGCCATTTTTCATCCCTCGTTGATCATCGTATGAAAGTTGGGAGACCTGAGTACAAGAGCAGCCCAAGCTTTGAAGCCTTCATTCCGAAAACAAGCGAAAACTGGAATCGCCTCCTCCCCTGCATCATCACCATCACGGATCAAAACGTGTTCCAAGTCGGCTCAACGTGACCACGTGCTGCCTCTTTAGCCTTTTCTATTGCATATTTTTTATTATTATTGCGACTCCTCTCTGTAAAGTCTGTACAGCCCTGAGAACAAATAAATGAAACTATACCTAGAGGCTTTCGGCGAAGAGCCTTTGAACAAGGAGTTAAATACTACGAATGTTTGTATTGTTTCTAGTTGGTTAATTACTTTCGAAGAGACATGTACATTATGAATACTAATTATTTTGGGGCATATACCATGTCCCAAAACTCTAAAGCCAGCTGAGAATGAGTTGATACGCTGTTGATGAACAACAATGTTCCTGTCGTCGCTGTTCTGCGTCTAAGTCTCAAAATAAGGTTTTTCTCGATCCACTTGTTTCTCACGAAGTTAGTGTCATCAGCGGTATTTGTTTACGGCCTGCTCCCCTTTCGCTGTGACAAATGTAAGACTGCGAGCCTCAGGCGAACTGCCAGAAAAACTTGGCCAATAGGTTTGTTGGTCGGTTCGCCTTCAGCGACTACAGCGCGCGGATTTCTTGCGAAATCAAGGGAGGTATTTAGAGGTACGTTAAAACAGCAGTCGCCATCGACACGTGTCGCGTGGGCGAGAACGTGAAAACGTCACAACCACGAGAAAGTCGCAAACATAACTTTATCAGGGGGGATAGCCGGCACATTACGTACGATTTCGGTAACAATCGTAGAGGCTGGCGATGTTCCAGAATTATACTTCCTTTCTTGTCGGTTTTCTTCAATTTTTTTTCTATGCTGTTTTGCATATTTGCGGTAACACAATAGGTAGATGTTGTGTCTATTTATTTGTTTTATCGCTCCCTCCTCTCATTTTCATATTCAAGCATTCGTTCCTTGTGACAACACTATCGATAGTCACTTCACGATTACTTACTACATGATTACTATAGGAGGAAGAGGAAAGAAAGAGAGAGAGGCAGGGATGTCAACCAGAAGTCAGCTCTAGGTCACGGGGTTTATACCGGCAGTGGTGGCTGTATCAAAATGACGGTGAAATAATAAAAACAAATCTTGTACTTATATTTAGGTGCAATTTCAAGAAGCCTGGTCCAAAAACTACTTCGGAGTCCCCACTACGTCATGCCCCATAATATTTTCCTGGTTCTGGCACGTAACACACCACAATAATTAAATTACGATAACGGTTGTGCAAATGTTCAAAATTTCGAACACGAATCGAACAGTGTTTGCTGCTCAATTCGTATTCCATTCTGTGTTTCACCGTTCGAAATTGTCCAATGTTCATTTCTGTTGGAGAACACTTACCGGAGTATCGAGGGGGAGAGATAACGATGGCAAGTGGTAGCGAGCGTTGCGAATTATGCTGCTGCAGGAGAGCCCCGGCTGTTGCACAGACGCAAGAGTACGCGAGCGAATTCACGTGGGCAGCACCTCGTTCTGAATAGGTTCCCGTCAAGAACAAGAATGCCTCGCTCTTAGGCCACCTATGCACGGATTTGCTTATTTATTTATTTGCTGTTTCGCCAGCGTCGCTTTGTTTGCATCTGCGAAAAACAGTGTGCCGTGCTGCAATCTCACACTTGTCCGCGTCAGAGAACTCAATACTCTAGCTGCATTTGGTAACGTGCTGTTCCTACGTTTCATTGCTGTCAGTACCATGGCGCACGACATAACTCAAAGCAGTCGATTTTCATTCAGAAGATCTCTCATTGACAGGACGTTCAGTTGGGAACGGCGCTATGTGTCAAACAATGTAATTAAACCTATATTCGATGGTTCTGTTTTTTCCGAATGTTCGCGTTCGGTTCGATTCGACAATTTCCTTGTTCGAACAACCCTACTTGTAAAAATTTTCTGATTGGTAGCATTTAGCGCGTTCTTCTTATGACATGCACTAATTTGCCGCACCGTTATGGAGTTCCGTCGGAAGCAGTGACTTTCGCCGCTGTTACAGCGTGTTTCATTCCCATGAAACCATGCAAATATTTTGGGGCAGCTAAATTAGGGTAATACCAACCGGAGTCCTTCAACATCCGTTCGAATAGCATCTTGCCTAATTTCCCCAATATTTTAGGGCGCTAGCTCTACTACTCCAGGTACAAACCGAGAAAAGGCCTGGTTCCGTAAATCTGACCTTGAAGCTCAGCCAAGGTCAAACTGGAATGCGAAGAGCGCCAACTGCGCCGAACAGCGTGTGTGCGTTTTTCGGTTATCCCAACTCGTGCGCCCTCGAGGGCCGACACCCGCAACGCTATTGGCACGCTCACCACGCCAGGCACGAGAGGCCTTCAATGCAACGCTAAAACATATTACCGCTTTCAATGCGTCACCTTCGGGTAAAACTTACATTTCAATTGTAAGCACTTGGACCCCACCAATTGCCACTTCTTTTCATTTCACAATGAATCGGTTCTTTGTTTGCTGAACAGGAGTTGTTGAGCTGCCGCGATCCCTTTAGCGATAAAGTACAGAGCAGTATACATTGGATATTGCTGTTTCATCAGTGTTTCGTATAAACCCTGCACAACGAAGAAGCATAGTGGCTGTTCTGGCAAACGCCAGCCAGCTATGTTACCTTCCTCATTTCTTTGTTTTTCTTCGCCCACAAAGTAGACGAGAACAATTAATCACCGAAGCACGCCAGAGGCACAACCTTTCGTCCATTACATCATTTTCAAACGTTAACGTGGCCTACTTTGCAGAGGTCACAGCGTCCCCCGCCTATCGTCAGCCACCGCTCAGAGCCGTGAGCAATTCACAGGAGAAGCCGACACGGTGCTGAGCTTCTGTTTCAGTGCAGTGGCACAACAGTGTGGACGGAGTAAACGCGAGAAGCAGACTACGTCAGACGTGTACAGGTATGTGGCTGTGACACGCTTCTCTCCGGTTCCGTTGCTCGAGCTGATGTGTCGGCATGTTCGACTATTACCCACCGACTCGGCTTTCTCTTCTATACTTAGCCCGCAATCACGGGCATATATATTCTTATCGCTCGACATCTTAGTTGTGGCATACCCGCAGATTACGTGTTTCATCTTTGGAGCAGGCTTCAGCGCGTGTCATCAACATACAAGGGACGGCGGTGTGTGCTTGCTTACGTTTTCCAGAGGAATGGAAGCACGATGACATAAGTGGTACGTGAGCGCAAGCGCAAGAACTGGCGAAAATTACGAATGGCAACTCTCGACGAACCATGGAGAACGGTTGAAACGACATGCCGGGAACACAGAAACACTTTTTATTACACATAATAAATGTTTTCCTATGCGTAGCTCTCATTCGCGATATGTGGCTAAAGCTGCTATTGCTGCTAAAGGTACAGAAAGAAGGACGAAAAATGGCTTTGCGTGTTGTTGCTTATATCAATGACAATCAATCAATCAATCAATCAATCAATCAATCAATCAATCAATCAATCAATCAGTCAGTCAATCAATCAATCAATCAATGCTCATTAAAGTGCACGGGAACAGCCGTTAGCCTTTTGCTTTGGGACGCTGTTATGATGCTTTTTGCACAGTGCATAATAAATGACTCTTTCAAATTTGACATAAATTGGAAAAAGACAAGCGATACAAGGGTACGATAAAGAATGCAGTAACAAAAGCGCCGCATTTTTCACCGGCTTCTCACAGCTGTAGGCCTTTATATTGCAAGGCGAACGTCTTAAGACAAAATTTAAAATGTCATCATGCGTAAGTAGTACTTCATAACCTGGCGTTTCACATATATATGCTTTCCAAATGGGAAAAACAATTACGAACCGTCACGACGAAGCAGTACAGAGTGGACAATTGAGCACTATACGTATGCCACAAAACTTGTATCAAGGCTATCAATTCCAGTCCTGTACTGATCGGCCATGTGCACGTAAACCGGTGCGCCATGGATACAGAGCGTGACGCGCGCGATGCTATGTTACGTGTAAGTGCTCGATGGGTACGTAAAATCTCAGCCAGAAACTACGGCTGATTAATTCTTTGAAATTTTCCATCCCCTTATTTATTGCTTATTGCTTGAATCACGTAAAAGCAGTATGATTGCGCTCACTTGTTAATAAAAGACGAGGGATCGAACTCGGAAAGCTCTTCCTTCGTAAGTGCTCTTCGCCATTGGCCCACCGGCTTCGCTGATGACATGTTCAGCACGAGATTTATTCAAATTCTCTCTTGAGAAGAGTCATAGCTTAAGAGCTTTTTGTGAATACGAGACGACGTCGCGCTCTCACAGCTTAAAGCCCATTCGCAATCACTCGTTCAGCGCACTATACAAGGCGTAGCACGTCAGGATCCGCTCTGTCATAGGTACCATTTACAGCGCCAGAGAAACGCTTCGTGAACGTACCAGGCTTTTCAGTCGAGTTAGCGGGCTGGAAGACGTCGTTTCTTATTACATTAGGTTCAGTAAAAACATAAACGCCGTGCGTAATGGGCCCAAGGTAGTCCTCCAAATGCATACATGTACGTGCTCATGTGATTGTAAAGACAGCTCGATTCCTAAATGATGCTTCTGATAGCATCGAAAATATTTCGGGGCAAAAGTTTCCTGTTAGTATTAGTATCCTATCTGTATTACATGACAAAGAGACAAAACAGAAAAAGCGCATCATGAACTCGCCAATTGGTTGCCGATAGTTTTCGGTAGTACGCACGTTAGTGCTACGATCAGTCTCCGCAATCGGTCAATTGTGGTCAATATAAGCAAGCCTGAGGTAGTCGTAAACCGATAAACATACTCAAGAGGTAATAAAGGCGATTGAGAGCGACGGCTCGAATTTGCGAGCCTTTCTTATTACGCAAGCAAAGTCTGTAAGAATGAGATACGATGTAAGCCTATGATTATTCGATTGTCAAATAACTATGCAGCATGTTATGCTGGCTATACTTACGGTTTGTGCACTCGTCTGTGAAACTGCGAACTTTATGTTTTCCGGGACAACTCAATTGTGTTTGCATACGCAACGGCATGCGTGTTCACCTTTTGTGGGTTCCCCGACTCAAGTATAGAACTTTGCGTTAATGACGACTGACTCTTTTTAGGGAAACCTTTGTGCCACATTTCGTTAAAAATATTGCGACAATATTCTTCTTCTATAAGCGACAAGGAGTACGCGGCGCCACCTAAGACAACCCAGCTCCCCTATTACATCGTGCCAATAAAAAAAAAAAAAAAGAGGAGGTGGGGGCACAGCGAATCGCGAGATCGGACGAGAGGATAGCGGATGCGCTAGCGGTGGTTCTTACAGTAGAGAAGATCGCGAATTGGGCCCCTCATTTCACAGATAATTGTTATTATTGCACATAAGATCACCGAAGCTGCACTGTTACAGACACCGGTGAAAATTTTCGCAGCGCCAGAACCAAACGCCTGTGCTTGCATACAGAGTGCGAGTAAAGTGCACCCCTCGCAACAAGGGCTAAAAATCCATCTCCGTAGGGGTTCCATCCGTCTCGATTGCGAGTCAATTCGCCGCTGTACTCGCGACGAGAGCTTTCTTCTTCAGCGCTCCAACTACGGAGTGCTGTAAGCGACTTATTCAACGCAGTTCGTTTCGCCCTGTTCCATCGACTGGGAGCAATGAGCTTTGATGTTATTTATACCGATACATTTTGCCTTCGCGCCTACGCTACCTCATATCTGCGTACCCACTAATCAGCGCAGCTATAGGCGAAGATTCATAGCCGGGTCGCAGGACGGAACAGGTTGCCGGCCCCTGGATTTTCGTTCTCTCCGGCGGCTTACGCGGTCGTCTATAGGGATCGTGTGCTGAACACCGCATGTTTTGCACCCCATCCAAAGTTGCCTTTGTGTGGAGGATTTATGAAACAGTGGTTACTATGCTTCCTCAGCATGAATGGTTTTTTCGTTATTTGTATTGTGTTTATTAGCTCACCGTTCGTTCCAGTTGCTTGCAATCTCGCCGCAACCCATAAAGAGACGTGTTCACGATATTGAAGATTAATACACACACACACACACACACACACAAACACACACACACACACACACACACACACACGCACACACACACACACACACATACACACAGACACACACACACACACACACACACACACACACACACAAACATTACGCCGCACTGGAGCACTTTTCTGTAAGGCAAGGAAAGAGAGGTTTGAATTAAGAGAAATGATAAGAGATCAGCCTAGTCTGATACTTCTCCACGAGGTGACGAAGAAAGGCGGAGAGGTAGACGACAGGTGAGTATTGGTCGATGCGCAGTATGCACGCTAGAAACGCGCACTACACTAAGCGTAAAAATAATGCGTCCACACAAAACGTACTTGTGCGAACGCATTCGGCGCAGTGACATTCGCAGCGAAAGTGTTTTAATGAAGTACGCCTATAAGCCCGACTCGCGTAGAGAGTTCATGGATTTTATGGCGCGTTGGGCGTGTCCAACCTGTCTCCGTGGGCCCGAAACCTACTACTAAAAAGAGGCGGCGAGTTAAGAGGGTCTACTGTGAACTTGAGTTTTTGTTGCTCAGCCGCGAATTGCGCTCGGTAATGTTCAAGATCGCCGACAGAACATGCTCTGCGTGCAGTTTCCCCTAAAACTTAAGAGACTGAATTTCGATGCAGGGCACGATTCGAGCTACTACAGAAAAATTCTGTTCTCTACCAAATAAAGGTGTGGGTTGAATGGGAGGTAGGGATTATTATTATTATTATTACTATTATTGTTGTTGTTGTTGTTGTTGTTGTTAGTTGAGTTAATAGTCGTAAGGGTCAGATGTGGCCAAAGAGCTCCAAATCTACGACAACAGATCGTCAATGGTAAATGAATAATGAATATCTAGACGTGCATGAAACACGGCTGTATACAGGCCTAAAATATTTTTTGAAAGGTGCGTAAAGATGTTTGCAATAATGCTAGACAATGATAACGAACATATGCTGTGAAGAAACGATGTACTAGGAAGAGTTTACACGCTGAAACAAGTCGCTAGAAATGGCACTACTGCCTCACCCGGGCCCTTAAACAAAAGGGCCTGGCGGCATGTGCAATACAGTTCGCAACTACCGCAACATCAGCCTACGGTGAAAGGATTGGGAGCTGGGGAACCAGGATCGGCGCATTACCGAGAGCTGCTGCGTACACGCGCGCACGAAGGCGTAACTGCAAGGCAAATAACGTTCGTAAATGTCACAGTATCAGTTCGACGGAATATACCCGAGGCGAAGAAGGTTCCCCAGCCTTCGTTAAGACGGGAGCTCGGCTGGTCGTATATTGAAATTTGTGCTGTGCCAGACGAGACGTGATGTCACACGCGAGCATGCGAAGCTTTGCAACTGCTTCCTTCAGCTGGTTCGAAGTGGTGCCGTTCCTGGCAGTAAGTTAATTTGGCAATAAAACAATACCTGACCATGGAATAGTTCCGCAAGAAACCTACGAAAATCAAATCAATATTTACGAATTTGCGTACAAATTTGACATAACTGAATCACGCGTCCGTAGAGAGAGAAAGAAAACAAGGGTAGGAAAGGCAGGGAGGTCAACCAGAACAGCATCCGGTTTGCTACTCTACACTGGGGGTGGGGGGAAAGGGGAATAGAAAGAGGAAGAAAAGAAGAGAGTAAGCACTGAGTACGTGTGGGAGGGACACCATACACAAGGACACTATAAACGGTCTCTTAAGCCCGTGCACTTCAAGTACTGCACTAGTGCACGAATCGCTCTTCGAGCCAGTGACGGGTGTGGCCACGGTCCGAGTATCTTTGACTCGGTGAACACACTCAAGTCAAGTGGGTGTAAAGTTGCCCGCAGAGAGAGGCGTTGGACATCGTAGCGAGGGTAGGTACACAACAAGTGCTCGATGGTCTTCTCGCACCCACAGGAATCGCACATCGGGCTCTCGGCCATTGCCAAACGATAAGAGTATGAGTTCGTGAACGCCACTTCCAGCCACAAGCGGCACAGCAAGGTTGTTTCGCCACGGGAAAGGCTAGATGGCAGTTGTAGCCGTAGCGTGGGGTCCAGTTTACGTAATCTGCAATTGAAGGCACTCGAAATCGAGAGATCTTGTGACTTCTTGCAAGCAAGCAGGCGAAGTTCTCTGGCAGCGTCCAACCTCGCCAAAGGTGTTGGACGCGTCTTGGTATCTTCGTGGGCACACCGGGCAGCCTTGTCAGCTAGGTTGTTGCCGACGATGCCACAGTGAGCAGGAATCCACTGAAATGTAATGTGGTGTCCTCTTTCCAGAGCATGGTGGTGCAGTTCCCTGATGTCAGATGTCATCTGCTCGTAAGTTGTGTGACGTAATGCAGACTTAATAAATGTAAACAAGGTTCTTGAATGACAAAGTTTCATTAAAATATTTGTCCTCAACTTGTTCATTTCATAGACCTTACATTTTTCACATCAGCGGCATGCACAGCTTTGCTGGTTTCGAACTGATATTTCCCTAAAGTTCGAGTGATATTTTCTTCTATTAAATAGACAAACAAACATCGCAAAATTGCTGGGCCTATGAACATAAAAAATATCACAGCGAAAAGTATTGAACGCACTTTCGGATTTTTACGAAGAAACAGGCATCCTGAACAAGTACTAGATACTGCAATGAATAATCACACTATGTTACTATAACTTGCTCCTATTATTTGTAATTATTAGTGTTCGTATATTACGCGTTATACCTTTTCCTTTAATTCTCTGCGTGCATTATTCTAACTCTATGTAATTCCTCATCTGTTTATATGCTCATCCCAATCTACATCACGGGCGTTTGTGTGTGGTTCTGACTGCGTAAAAACTCATTGTGGTGTAACTTGCATTTTACCTTCATATTATGTTCGCGGGTGTATAGGACTGTGTACTATGGAGTTCTGACCTTATGATGTGATTCCTTCTCATTTTCTCACATATTTATTTAATTACTATTTCCGCTATGGGAAAAGGAGTAGCCGTCACCATTATAAGGTGACTACGTCTCTCGGAGGAGGAATGAACGTTTATTGTGTGAAACAGCGAGAAAGTGTTCTTTCTTCGCCCTAGGTGGGCGCTTTTATTTTTATTTCAACTGAAGAATCAAAGCGTTGACATCAGTTATTTCGGGCACAACTTTTGGGACACACGAATATATTCTTTTGTCAAAAAAATATATATTTACTTGTTTTGACTGGTGCATAGCGTTCAATAATTCGTTTGCAGCATCTTTGGCAATCGCAACGCAGTTATTATTCATGCATTTGCATCCTCCCTGGACAAATTCTATAAGGAGGAGGCCAAGCTGCAACGTGAGACCCCCCCCCCCTCCAAACTAAATTCTCAGTTGCCAAGAGGAACAGCGAGCAGAAATAACTGCTGGCCCAGCACGTTGCGGAAAGCCAAAGGCGCCCGCGCGGACTGCTTCACTCTATCACCGCCACAACTGCCGAGTGACACTACTGGTGTCCGCCACACTTTATGGTCTCACGCCTCAGGTCAACTCTTATTACGAAGCTCTTGCGCATGCCTTACGCCTCAGTTCATCGAAAATCGCGAACATATTCAGTTCTGCCAAGATAACTTAAGCGTGGCCATCTTCACGACGTAGAGAAAGGAAAAAAGAAATGCAAGAGCTAAACGTAAGCATTCGATAGGGACTTGCAAACATATTTTATGCATTTACCATATTGATTTATCAATGTGAATAAAACTTCCTTTAAATTACCAACCGCACGTAGCAATTATTGTGCTATACGTTAGGCAATTTGCTGAAGTTGGAACGCATTACTCGCGTAAAAGTTGACAGTCACTTTATCTTATGGTAAAGAGGATGAAGGCGAAAACCTGCACGTTCATGAAACATTCATTACAATGCTCCACAATTTCATAACAATGCGTCGTCACTTCCTATTACTTGTATTCTCCCACTAAAGATCGTCGGTACGCGTGCCTTAACTACCTGTACCTTAAAGGGACCCTGAAACGATTTTGGCGATTTTCCACAAACGTACTGAGTCGTTAGAGTAGGTTCTTCTGATCATTATTTGGTGCATCTAAGTGCTCTGCGTAAAGCGTGTAATTTATTATAAGGTTTTAAAAATACACATCGCTGCCGATCGCAGCGCACTGCTCGGCGGAATTTTAAGCCGCCCCTACCCATATGATGCAAATAACCCATATTACGTCACATGGGCGAGCTATCTGATTGGCTGACCAGGGCGCGTGGTCGATAATTTTTCCAACTCTATGGTGAACAAATGATGCTCGTAATAGTTGGAATGTTAGTTACTTTGTTTTTGTAAAAAGAAAATAACTTAAAGAGAATACACAAGAATAGTTTTTTAGTACACTTCAGCACTTCCGGCACACAGCAAGTGTCGTCTGCTTGTGTTACAACCTACTCCATGTTGACGAGAGCTCCGCGGTCAGAGTCGGTCTCAGTCTTTTCGCGAGCACTATGATTCGACTTTGTTGCCTTGTGGACTGCAAACCTAGCGACCTGCAAACCGCGAGTCCAGTATTTGGGCAAACGCAAGCGCAAGGGGACGAAACCAAACGAGTGCCCGCATCCTGAGCGGCGGCCGCTACAGAGACGGAGAGCGGCGAACGGTGCGACGCAGCAACGTGTGCGACACACGAGCGGCCATCGAAAGTGTCGCGGCCCGACGAGAAGGCTGGCGGGAGTCCTTCGGACGCTCCTCTCTCGCGGAAGCGTGCGGGCGACCGGGCCGCGACGTAAGCCGCCAACCAGCGAGAGGTCGCGCGGCCGGCGGCAGCGACGACGACGAGCCACCGGGGGGAGGCCCCCCCGCTCTTTTGTTTCGCCGCGTGGGCTTCCTCCTCGCCCTCCTCCGCTTCCTCGACGGGATCAGAAACTAAGGCGCGCGCGCTCGACGCAACAATGGGGCGAGGCGAGCCGCGCTGACCCCGTAAACGCGGAATGCCGCGGCAAGAGTTTAATGTCCTGAGAAATGCTATATGCGCGCGCGACGGTGCGCAGGGCACTTTGGCGACGTGAAACGATGGCGAGCTCTTGCGCAGCAGTGTTTGCGCCGCTTGCTCGAGCGAGGGAGCGGAGAGTGCGCGTGTGTTTGCGTCGAGGGGCTTTTCTCGCCGCTTCGCGGTGAAAACATCGAAGTGGAAAATACTGCGGTTTGTTTATTATGCGAAGCATACTAGCCGCACAACCACGCTCTTCCTTGCTGCGCCGCGTGCGGCCGCGTAGCTACCGTATGACGTCATAACAGCTGCAAAAGCGGAGGCTCAACCGTGCGCTCGCTTGCGGCCGCGTAACTACATAGCTGGGTCTCAGCTCGTGCGCTCGCCTGCATGAGATGTTTCTTTGTCTAGCCTAACGAAATATAGCCAAGCAACAGCAGTTCACCAGGCTAAACAGCGGTTCAACAACTAAAATAAAGGCTAGTATGCTTCGCATCCTGGGCTTAACCTTAGCTAAGCCACAGCCATTTTTTGTTCTTTTTTTGCCGGCTATGTTAAGAAACGCTTAAGAAAGTGAGGGTACCGTCTCACCGCATAGCACACATATTGGTATATATTTCAACGCAGAATTTATTTATTTATTTACTTTACATTCTGTCAACCCCTCGTGAGATTATAACAGGAAGGGCAGGTACAGTGGTAGGAGTTGCGATCGGGAAAACCAGTATAAATGTAATATGTAATTAGAGTAGCGTTATTGTAGTGTTTCCGCTTCTCTAAAACAACAGAATTCAGTACACCATCACAGATTCAAGATATCAGTACAATTTACGGTTACCTAGAAGAATATTTAAAAAGAAACATAGCTAAATTTCCCATCCAAGAGATGTGCATGTGCGTGTTTACGCGCTTGTGTGGGTGGACCATGCGCACTAGTGAGCTCTGAAACGGAAAAAGAAAAACTCGATGGGAGCGACATTTATCCCGGTCAAGTTTTGGCTTGGTGCCTAAGCACGTAAGAATGGAGTTCAAAACTCGTGAGATGCTTGAGATTTGACCCCGTCTTCTGCGCGAGGCCTATGCGTTTACGTACGCTCAAATACTTGGCCGAAAAATGCGTTATGTTATTACGCTAATGCTGTAGTATTTCGTTCAAGTATACCAGCCCCTAGGGTGAACTTTACAATGAAAGCGATATAATGGCAGCCCAAGTAACTGCCCGCTGAATTTTGCGCATATTTCGTTTCCCTGGTGCGGCTAACAACTACAACAGCACGCCTTGTCATATCGGGAAGGCAGGAAGTTTTTCATAAGCGCTTTTTACTGTTGCTATAGTAACGAGTGACCGAACACGCAAACTGTGAAACATGTACACCCCGGGCCGCAGTCGTCAACATCATAGTGGCGTCATGGCCTGATGGAATCCTTTTCCTGTAGTGGTTAATATCACCTTACGCTTAGTCGGCAACTCGGCTGGGTTTATCCGAAGCGCACCATCAATGGTGCAGAAAAAAGTGGTTGTATTACGTGTTCCTTTACCCTAGAAAGAAGCTTATGCGAACATTGCTTTTACGTGGTATGCCAGTGCGCTTATGTCAGTTCTATTAGAAGTTAGGGTATAATGAGCGATTTGAATTGAAAGAACTTTTACGCAATACTAATGCCACGATCGAGATACAGCAAATGTGCTATCCCGTGAGGTTCTCGTGCTTTTAACGTATGATAACATTGTATTACCAAATGTACAGTGAGAATCAGTTCAACTGATAGCAATGAGTCTAATAATTAAAATTTGAAGGAAGATTAGAGAATGAACGGCTTCAGGGCTGGTCGTTTAATCCCATTCGAAAATTTATCCCCGCTTTCACCGTCAACAACTACGTATCCTGAACACTTGTACGGTGGTAAGAAAAGAGTTACTAGAACTACCGCTACCCAGTTTTGATCGGAATGTGCAACCCGGATTGTGTAAACTGTGGATTGCTCGATCTTTCGTGGTGTTTCTTCTTATATTTAAATTTTCATTTTTGCCGGCACAAGTTGATGCCAACATTGTATTGTATTGTGATGTTTGTGCTGGCGGTCCTGATTCAGTGCCTGTGCCTGCTATTGCTGCCTGCAGGCAGGGTTTTAAGGCCCATAATGTTGCTGTGAACATTTTCCTTAAATCCCCGTTAAATTGTACGTTTATGGATATAAAGGCAATTCAATTCATTCTGAAAACGCAGCTTTGAGAACGAACCTTGGTTTCATTGAATGTTGTCTGCGACGCTGCATCTGTCAACCATCAAGAATCGCTGTACATGCAAGGCAGTTCAATGGCCATGCAAGAAATGAAGTCATACCAATGTTGAAAATATTTATTCGCCATTATCACAAAGGGACAATTATATTCCCCCCCTCCCTCGAGCACAAACGGATCTATATAAAATATTTCGTCTCCATGTACACCTTCCACCACAACAGACACTCCAATATGCCTCCACCAATGTAAAGCTGAACGAATCTCATACTATTAACACATGAACGTATTGATAACTGATAGCTTTATAAATATTTTTACGGCCGTGGGTCAATTTACTCACGTGTGAAAAGCTTTGAGTGAACAGCTTCTGCACTACGTGGCATCGCCGCTACCACCGAGTGCGTGCAACCGAAAGCAACCAAACGTGCCGCAAAGACGACAAACTCAGCGAGCGCTTTATGCATGGAGTAACGTCAACGGCGTAGGCGCTAAGGCAACAGAAGCGGGAACCGAACAAATGTAAATGCGATAGCGGATTCGCAGTGTTCTTTGCCAAGATAAACACTTATTGTTCTTTATTTTTCCATCCTAGGTCTTCGTACATATACAAAGCGATAATTTCTTAGTTTCACAGAATTTCTTGTTTAATTTCCATTCACAGATAGCATAATTGTAGTACTTGTGCTGGGTTATTCAAGGAGGCGGACATTACTTTCACGAGAAATCGAAAGACGCATTCAAGTAATAAGAAATATTCTCTAAATAACTTCTAACCGATTACTTCATGGCACATTCTAGTTTGCGAATTGTAGCCGGTGAGCTTACAAGGCGCATTCACTTAGAACAAATATTCGCAAATGCCACCTGTTTCGAGAATTTCATTGGTAAACTTTGCTACGAGATACATAGGCATTCCAGTTACTTTGGTGATTCAATGCACGGAATAACGTTTTGGTAAAAAAGCAAGTGAAGGAATAGTGCATTTTTTACCGTTACTTTGATGGCGCATATCTCGAAACCCATGCGATCCTCAAGATTCCTTCGAAGTAGATATGCCTTGCAGGATCACCTGCTACAATTCAAATTTTCAAAATTTGCTCTATAGTAATCAAATAAAAACTTCATCAGTGATCGTTCGTGAACTAACCGTTCTTGTGTTTGGGTGTCTGCGGACAAGTAATGTCAGCCTCTCTGAATAATAGAGCTCAAGGACTAGAATTACGCTGTCAGCAGCATGAGATTTTTAAAAAAATTCTGCACAACCTAAAATATGGTTATACCGTATCTATCTGTTTCAATCACTAATCACTTTGCGGGGTAGCAAGAAGAAAACACATATGGTCAAATGAAAGCCCTCATTTCCTCGAATAAGTTTATGAAAAAACACAGCAATTGTTCCAAAGTTTGCACAAATTGTGTCTCATAGAGCCTTGCCTTGTGTGTGCTATTTGTAATTTTCCATGTTAACGCACATGTGAAACTGGCGTTTCACTAATGTGTTGTTGCACAAGCTCATGGAGAAATTTATTGAGGATTTGTGTTTTAGTAATTTTGGCAAGTTGGTCAGTTAAATTACGCTTTATGAGTCTTTTGCTTTGTAGTCAAGCACTTTATAATGCCGTACAAGGTATGGTATGGTATGAAGAACTTTATTGAGGTCCTGAGGGATCAGTCTGGGACTGATGCGGGCCCCTCCCACGTCGGTACAGAGAGGCCGAGCCCCTCTGCTATCACACGGGCCCTCTGGACAGCCCTGAGCTGGTCCGCCAGCACTTCACTGTGCAGCATTCGCTGCCACCACTGTTCACCTCGAGAACCATCACCGGCCAACGCCAAGCAGCGCCACAGCATGTGTTGTAAATCGAGCAAACCCCCACACTTACTACAATAGACTGAAACCCCGCAGTCCGGATTAATTTTATTCATGATGACAGGGTTAGGGTACGTCCGTGTCTGCAGTAGCCTTAATGTAACCGCCTGCGGCCTATTTAATTTAGGATGTGGCAACGGGAACGCCCTGCGCCCTAAGTAATAGTGCTTGGTGATTTCGTTGTAGGTTAACAGTTGGTCCCTGTACTCAGGAGCGGGAGATCCAGCCCCTTCAGGGAGTACACGGCACACTAATCCTCGTGCCTCCCTGTGCGCCACCTCGTTGAGGTTACGCGGGGCTCCCTCCACTGTCCCCATGTGCGCCGGGAACCAAGTAACGGTATGCGAAGTGATATCCCTACCCTGCAGCAGTCTGTTAGCCGGTTCCGCAACAAGTCCTCTCGAGAAGGCTGTAATCGCGGATCGCGAGTCGCTAAACACCAAAACTCTTCTAGAATCAATTAGTGCTAGAGCAATAGCCACCTGTTCAGCAACCCCTGGATCTTTGGTATAAATGGAAGCAGCATTTCTAACGCTCCCTTTGTCATCTACTACCACCACCGAATAAGCATTTTTACCATTAATCCATGCGGCGTCAACAAACGCAGACTCCTCCTCCTGATCCTTTGCCTCTCGTAACAAAGCCCTAGCTCTCGCGACCCGCCTCCCTACATTGTGCACGGGGTGCACATTCCGCGGAAATGGACGAACCATGCTATTTGCCCTAAGGTTCACGTTCAACTCGTGTAGGGGCACCCTATCGTGCGACACAGCCACCGATTCTTCAATTGACTCTAATATATACCTACCCGGCGGTGTACCTAGCAACCGCTCCCTCTGTGCGGAACGTTGAGCCTCAGCAATTTCATCTAAAGTATTATGCAAACCCAGTCGTAACAACATATCGTTTGACGTAGTCATAGGCAGACCAAGCGCAGCCTTGATGGCTTTTCTGATTAATGCATCCAATTTATTTTTCTCCCCCCTATTCCAATTTAGCATAGCTGCCACATACGAGAAATGACACATAATAAATGCGTGAACTAAGCGCATTGCACCTTCTTCTCCTAAACCCCTATGCCTATTAGAGATCCTTCTTATAAGTCTTATGGCCTCCTCCGTTTTCTTGGTAATACGCTGGATGGTTCTAATGTTCGATCCGTTCGCTTCAAGTACAAAACCCAGGACCCTGATTGCTTCAACTTTGGGTATCACCGACCCTTCCCTAGTATGAATTCTAATGCAAGGCTCAACGTCCGGTACCCAACCCCTCGGCCTACGACCTAGCTTCTTAGATTTGAAGATCAACAACTCCGACTTTTTAGAGGAGCACTTGAGCCCCATGAGACCCAGATACTCCTCCGTAAGCGTTACCACCTGCTGCAGCCTAGCCTCAAGCTCTCCATCACTACCACCGACACTGTAATGTAATGTCATAGTAATGTCATCCGCGTAGATAGAATAGCCAATATCCTGGACAGTGTCCAGTCTATTAGCCAACTTCGACATCGCCAGATTGAATAACATAGGCGAGAGTACGGATCCCTGCGGAGTACCACAGCAACCCAATTTAACGACTTCCGATTTTATCTCCCCAAACCTGAGACATGTCTTTCTATCCGTAAGGAAAGCCTTGACAAAATTGAAAAGCCGCTGCCCCAAATTCAAGTCCGATAGCACCCGTATAATGAAAGAATGTCGGATTTTATCGAAAGCTTTTTCCACATCAAGTCCAATTAGTGCCTTAGTATCCCTTGTTCGCCGGTCAAGGATCTGATGCTTAATCCTGATCATAGCATCCTGAGTCGAGAGGCCGGGCCGAAATCCTATCATCGAGTGCGGAAAGACCCCATTGCCCTCAACATAACGCGTTAGCCTATTTAAAATGGCATGCTCAGCGACTTTTCCAAAACACGACGTCAGGGAAATGGGTCTGAGATTTTTAAGCCCTATGGCCTTCCCCGGTTTGGGTATCAGAACAGTAGCTGCCAGTTTCCACTCTTCCGGGAAAGAGCCTTCCTTCCATAGGCAATTGATCTGCCGCGTAAGGAACTCAATTGACCCATCGTCTAAATTCCGCAGCATTTTATTCGTAATGCCATCCGGCCCTGATGCCGATCGACCATTAAGATTCTGCAGCGCCATCCTTATATCACTTTCAGTAAATTCCGCGTCCATAGCTGCATTTTCGTCTCCACTATATTCCAAAACCACATCAGGTGTATCGTGCCAGGTCTCCAACGGAAGGTATCTCTGAGCCAAATCCTTTAGCAACTCCTGCTCCGTGGAGTCCCGACACGCCTGATGGACCAGCTTACCTATCACAGTCCTCTGATTAGACTTAGTGTTTGTCTCATCTAGTAAATGTCTGAGCAAACTCCAGGCGCCTCCCCTCTTAATGCGACCATCAATAGAATTGCACACTTCATCCCATTGCGGCTTGCACAGTACCCGACAATGGTCTTCAATTTCCTGATTAACCACTGCTATACGCTTTCTAAGCCTTCTATTTAATCTCTGACCCTTCCATCGCGCTAACATCGACTGCTTTGCTTCCAACAAATGTGCCAGGCGACTATCCATGTGTTCCGTGTCAATATCGGTCTTAACCTCTTTAGTGGACGCCTCAACGTCACTTTTAAGCTGACTAGTCCACTGTTCCAAGGCCAACTCATTTCCCTCATCATCGATTCTCTGCTCTCTTCTTTTCCTAAATGCATCCCAGTCAACCATCCTGAATGTGCGCTCCTTTTTATTAGCCACTACCAAAGTAATCATAAGTATGTAATGATCGCTACCAAAATCTATATTAGAATTGGACCAGGACGAATCCACCACCCCCCGAACAAAAGTGAGATCAGGTGTCGAATCTCTACATGTCGACGTGCCACATCTGGTGGGATACGAGGGGTCTGTAATCAGAGTTAAATTCAAGTCTAGTGCCTGCTGCCATAGTCTCTCCCCCTTAATAGTGCTATAAGCATACTTCCACACATGATATGGTGCATTGAAGTCCCCTCCAATAAGCAACGGTGCATCCTTAGCCAGATTGGTTGCCTTGGTCAAGAGAGATTTGAAACTCTGCTTCGTGTCCCGGGGGCTACTGTACAGGTTTAGCAGGTAAACGCTCCTCTGACATGATCTTTGCCGACCTAAGATTACTTCCACCATAATATATTCAATCTTGCAATCTGCCATGTGAAGATCATGTCTAATATACGCCAACCTCCTATTAATGAGAGTAGCGAGTCCTCTGCCCTGTTCATTATCCTTAACTTCCGTTTTGAAATTCGTTAAGGTCACGTTAGACGTCAGTGTTTCCTGTAACATGATAACTTGAGGCTTGACACCATGCGTTCTAACAAACTGCTGCAGAGACGCCTTCTTATGATTGAACCCCCTACAATTCCACTGCCAAATACTAAATGAACTATTTAATAGAGCCATCTTGACCACGGAAATTTGGTGAACTAGTTTTGAGCTCAAGTCCACTCGGCGACTTACCCTGCTGGGCTAGCGGCCGAGTGCACTCCCGCTCCATAACAGGGACCACTGTCTCGTTTAGATATATTTCAATTTTGCCTAATCTCTGATCCGTGATATTTTCCTGTTCTTCTATCCGCTCCAGTCTACTAATGATCTGATATACACTATCTTGCAATGTCGCCATCATTGCTTTAAGCTCGGAACCGACTTTGCCCTGAATCCGTACGGTCGAGGATAAGGCCCTCTTTTTCGGAGCAGGCGTCTCTTCGTCCGCCTAGTTCTGTTCCGCGACCTCCACAGACCTGGGTACCTCAACCGAGTCATCATGTTTCCTAGTCTGTCTTAAGCTATCGCTGTTACCGGAAGGTGAGCCGTTCCTAAGTTCAGCTATCTCTTTGATAAGCCCGTCAATGGCTGCTTTTAAACTACGATTCTCTCTCTCCAATTGCGCAATCCTATCCCTATCCTTATTACCATCCACATGCTCCTGGCGCTGCTCGCGCGCTCGGCCGGCGCTGATGCCACCCTTGACCTTGTCAGCCCAGGTGGTCTGGCTCCCAGCTGCGCCGCCGCCGCCACCAGCTGCAGGAAAGCGCACCCGCGCCTCCATAGAAACGGATCGGCTCCTGGTCGTACGAGTCCCAGAAGATGGCCGCTGCCTCGACCTGGAGCGGCTCCTAGAGCGCGAGCGTCCCTTAGAGCGTTGGCGGGCGCTCACCAGCTGCACCATCTCGGCTGCCTCCTGTTCCGCCGTTAGCTCCGCCCTGGCTCTCTCCTGTCGTCGAACACGCACGACGTAGGGAAGCTGGTATCGTTGTCTACATTGTTTATCCGCGGTCAGGTGTCGTCCACCACAAAGCTTGCAACAAGGCACACAGTTGTGATCCTCTTCAGGGTTCCGAGTCCCGCATCCTCGGCATTCAAAACAATCGGGCGCTGGGCAGACATCCGCCCGATGTCCAAGCTTGCCACACACATAACATACATCCAACTGCTTTCGATACAGGAAGCACCGTACCAGAGTTGGCCCATATCTGACGAAATTTCGTCGAAACCCGTCGAAAACAATGATGACGGATCCTGTGTTTTTGATTCGTTTGACCGCCATAGCCAGCGGATTGCGATCGTTAACAATGTTCCGCTCAAGTGTCGTGGGGCCATCCATAATGTCTACATTGCGAATGACCCCCTTACACGTAGTGTGTGGGGCCGTCTCGTACGCACTGACTTCAAAATCTTTGTCTGCCACTCTGATTGACTTGAGTCTCACATATCGTTCAGCGTTGCTCCTTTCTGGCGTACTAGCCACCAAGATATTTTGCATAAAGTTCGGGCAAATAACATCTTCCCGAACCTGTTCAATACCGAGGCCTGCCGCCTCTACGATTGCCTTGCCCACCGCTGTAGAGCTAACTTTCTCCAAATTCAGTCCACCCCGTGGGCGAATGACTATTTTGATGTGTTCTTGTGGCATCGGTGGCATGCGCGACGCCTTCACAATGCGATTCTTGACTGCCGAGCCTCCGCGCCGTTCACCTGCGCCCCGTCGTTCAGGCATCTCACTTGGCGAACCGCCATCACCCAATCCATGCCTCGTCGTAGTTCTAGGTTTTCGGTTGGACACTGTCCGCCATCCCAGGTCTTCAGTAAAGTCCTCCGCCGGGAGCATGTCCCCTTCAACGTGCATTGCTGCCATGCCACGCTAGGTCTACCAGACGCTAGCTCTCGGCCAGCGTGGCATGAGCACAAAAGTTCGAATGAAGTCCAAAAAAGGGGTGGCCCACCTCAAAATCAGGATCCGCTGAATCTTCTCTTCTTCACGGATCCGATGATATCAAATTTACACCACTAGGTGACCAAAAAAGGCTCGGAAGCTTCGAAAAAGACGGACTCATAAAAGCCCACAAGCCGCCTTCGAACTTCGTCGTCGTCTCCCGTCGCCGTACAAGGTGTCAAACTGATTTTAATGTCTGAAGCTATTCATCTTTCCAAGTATCGTTCCTGGTTCTGTTGTACTGATTATTAAACAACAGACTAATGGAGATTAGTTTTGATCAATGTGAAGAGTTTTCAAATTTGAGTCTAGGTGCATACAATGGCCACCAGCGCCACATCTTACTGGCGCAGATTTATAAGACGTCGGCATAAGGGCACAGAAACATTATTAAGCCTGTTATTTTTATTCCCCAACGTTGCCTTTCCTTTTTCTCACATCATCTCTCATTCGCGCAATTCATTCTTACACGTGGCATGCGCTATTTTGCTAATGACTGCTACGTTTTGCTAATTTACTATACGCTTGCTTTCCGAAGTAAAAATAATCTATACGAAATTGTCCTCAATAAGCACATCGTGCTTGGTAACGCCGGAAATAGGCTTACTTACGACGCCATCGCTTAATAACTCATAGTTATAACTCATAATTATTTCCGGCTACAAAGAGTCGGAAGTCGAGAGAGAGAGAGAGATAAGGAAGGCAGGAATGTTAACCAGTCAAGAGTCAGGTTGGCTACCCTACGCTGGGCCAAGGGAGAAAGGGGAAGAGAGAGAGACGGTAGAGAGACGTGCATGGGCAGTCATTGAGTCAAAGCTGCTCTTGCAAACCAGACGTTCTCAGAAAGCATAAAAGTGACTTCACTACCTCCTCAGCCGATGATCGGTGAGGAAGGTGCTCTAGTACTGTCTGTTCACTCGGAGGACGATCATCTAGTTCCCTCAGTGTGTTGGACAAAGATTCTCTTTGTGCTTGAAATGGAAGACAACGGCACAATAAGTGGTAAGTGTTCTCCCCGCATCTGCAAACATCACAATCAGGACTATCAGCCATTCCAATTAGCGCTGAATAAGCTTTCGTGAAGACAACTCCCAGCCACAACACACACAGAAGAGACGCTTCGCGTAGGTGCAGTCCGGCCGGAGGTCTGAATTGCTGTGAAGGGTTTACTCTGTGCAGTCTGATGCACCTTGTATGTGCGATATTCCCCTCTGCTATGGAGAGGGTGTCGAAAAACCTCAGCCGCACCCGTTCTAAGTCTCATATGCGCCAAAGTACTAAATTCGCCCGTATGGGTGTACTACACAATTTCTTTTCGGTAAAGTCACTCTAGCTAGGATTCAGTTCAGTTTATTTCCTTAAAGGCCCCCAATTCAGGGGGTGTTACATAAAGGGAACTCTTTGGAAACCACCGAGAATTATTCTTTATTAGTTGGGTGAGACAGAAATTGTCAAGCTATCCTCCAGAAAATATAATTCACCGCAGTTTAGGTTTGTTCCTCGTATCGTGACTGTATCACCAACCGAGTTTAGGAAGAGGCGCACACGGCTGTGCTCTATCCAGTTTCAGCCACGTTGCTGACGCGTGCGAAAGCTTTTGCGCAATAATCCGTTAAAGATATTTAATACCCTTACCGGATGCTTGACGCTACGTAATAACTTTCGGGAGATTCCCTTGAAACATCATATGAACAAGTCTGATGCTCTACAAAAGTAAAAGTATATTTCTTTTCGTTAGGCATCAAAATGAACGAAGCCTTGCAGTCACGAATACACGCAATAACGACTCAGCGTGGAGCAGTGTTGTTGCGGTAATCAAGCTGTATCAGAGAATCTGATTTGCAATGCGCCTCAACAACACGACAGTCGAATAGCATAGGGCTACTGAGGACAGTGTACGCCCGGAGTATGGTCTCGCGCTGTTGCGCGTTGTCATGGTGCTCAACAACCACGAACGGAACACAACTCCCAAACTGTCATTTATGCCGTCAAGTAATAAAAATAAACCAATTCGCTCAGTATCAGCCTTTCACATACCTAATTTAGATAGCCGTTAATTCAGTGCATGTGCTCCTATAACTTGCACATAGTCATATCAGCAGGCTATGAGCGAAACCCTACCACAGTATTCAAGTCACGTAATGTGGGTCGCATGGTATTTCACACCCTTTACTGCATCATGCGAAGTAGTATTTTATGATTTTTAATACATGTCAGCTCACTCTAATTCGTATGCATAGTGTTTCCCTGTACGTTTTACAGTCGCAAATACGAACAAGCATTCAATGTGATTGGGATGTCTCATCATTTTTTCCCTCTGAAGTAAAGCAATACATACACTTTATGTCGACGCCCTGGATGCTAGATGAAATGTCTGATGACATTGCTGAGGTAGAGATATGCCCTAAAGTTCAAAACCTGAGCGTGCCCTTAGACAGGCATGAACGCTGTATGCATTAATCTTGAGCCTAAAATTCTAACAGTTCCAAAACTACCCAGTGAATGCGTTACGGGTACGCAGAAGAAAATCTCGCTGCCACAAAGTTGGCGAAGCTCTCAAGGGAAGGCGCACTAACTGACCTCGTAGATGGCGGCCACGATGCGATGCCTGTGCGTCCGCGCGATGAGCATCACCTGCAGGTTGCTGGCGGCGATGAGCGACGCGGGGAAGACGAGCGCCAGCCACACGTAGCTGAGCGCGTATCCCAGTCCCACAGGCGACGAACTCGCGGTCCCGGCTAGCACGTCCTGGCCGCTGCCTGCACACGCTGCCACGCAAACGCATCGCGATGGACCGTACGAGTAGGGACACACTCCCACCAGGGGCGGCACGGCCGCACCCGCGACGACGATCCAGGACACGCCGAGGAACGCGCACGTCCGCCGCGTGTTCACCAGGCGCGAGTAGTGGAGCGGCGTCGCGATGGCCGCGTACCGATCGCAGCTGAGGCCGCACAGCGTCCACACCGCCACGGCGGGCACGACGGCCCACAGGACGCCCTGCACGTAGCACGCACCGGAGGCGTCGATCACGTCCGCCGGGGCGGAGAGCCCGCCGAACACGGCGTTCGACCCGAGCACCAGCAGGCAGAACACGCTGTCGACGAACGCCAGGTGCAGAAGGAGCAGGCTGTTGGCCGTGCGAAACTGGCGCTGCCACAAGAGCACGACGAGGATGTACGCGTTGAGCACGAGTCCGACAGTGGCCCCGAGGCTGGTGCAGAGAAGGTGCACGGGCGACGGTCCGTCGACGGCCGCAGCTGTCTCGGCGCTCGCCGAAGTCGTCGCCGCGTCGACATTGAACCAGACGTCGTAGCTCCGAGTGACGAGCCCCGCGCTAGCGTTGGAGCTGCCGCCGGTGCCGGCCGCGCTCCGCATGCCGTCCGCTGTCCGCGACGGCGACTGAGGTCGGGCGGCGGACGGCGCGGGCCGCCGGCACACCGCCTCGCGCGCCGCCGGCGAGCGACGAAGGGAGCGCCGCGGACTGCCCTCGCCCGCGCTTCGAGGGAGCCGCGTGTTCGGCTCGCTGGCCCCGTTCTCCGACGGCAGCCGTGACTGCTCTGGCGGGCAGCCCGGCGAGCTAAGCGCTGCACGCCGCTGCCGAGCAGCGCTGGAGCGGCACACGCGCGAGCTTCGACTGCTCGCCCGCCTACTTCGCAGCCGCCCCCGTTCGCCTCGCTTTTGCGCTAAACGCTCAGCGGCCGGTGCTACGGTTGGACGCGGTTGCGGTGGTAAGGCCGGCATCAGTTCCTGCGCTCTCTTCCTTCTCTCTCTGTGTTGCTCTTCTGCCCGTCGTGGGTAATAGAGGGTCGCCTCGGCTCATCGAGTTGGTGCGCGATCTATTGCTGCATTAGTCGCGTTCCCACTTGTTGCGTGCGCGGTTTGGAGGCTGCTCGACGGGGTGCTCGTTCGACGACAAAAGCGCGCTTCCGCTACCGATGGTTGAGTTACGAGAACAATAGAAGCGTCGAACCGACTCTTCCTGTTGGCTGCGTTGTGAATCGACGGCTAGCGTGGGCTTGTATGCATAGTACAACCGTTAGTGGCCACGTGTCTATGATCGACGAGCGGACGCAAATTGCGTAACTGATTTCCGGTGCGAAGGTATAGTGCAGCTGGTGCTGCGCTTGATTAACATCGTTCGAATTACGCAAGAAGCCCTGCAAGCTAACCCGACATTGCTGGCTAGCCAACCATACCAAATAATATTTATTGCTGCTTGAATACCAGCGTGTTGTTTTAGAATTGACAGAGTTTCAAAACAACGCGTGTTCCATAAACTAATGCCGCCTCTTGACTAGATTACCTCGTGAAACACAGATGATTGCGGTACAAATCCCGATGCGCTATTTTCTAGCTTTTCTCTGATTTAGTATACGCTGCATCTTACAATGGAAAAAGCAAGACTGCTCACAGCTTAAAGCATGCTTGAATTTATGCCGACAAAATGTGCTACAAATGCATTGGCATTCCACAGAGCTCAATGGAGCACGGTGCAGGGAAGACTTTTCGAGTAAAATAACGTTTGGGACGCTAGTGCACGTAGCCGAGCCTTTAATACCGAAAATGGTGCAGCTAGAGCTAGCCCTGGGATTTGGAATGAAATTTGCATAAACCAATCGCTGTTATCTTAAGCTGTGTAATTGCTGCGTACGAACTAGAGTGATAAACTGCAATGGTAATTAAACATTTGATACTCTTTCCAACTTGCGCAATTAACGTTAGCCCCTCGTTGCCATCCAGCACCAGCGACGAAACTACGTCATTTGTAGGGTCGGTTGTTGCGGGACATGCCGCGGTGTCATAAAAATGTCCAATGTTAGTGCACTACGTGCATGCACCTATCAAACGGCTTGCACTTGATTGCCTGCGATTCGATGCTCACGTAACGTGCAGAATCCACATTGTGTGTCCCGTAAAGTTGCAGATTGTCCCGGTTGTCTCTGTTTCCTGTAATGTTTCCAGTGATTCATTAGACGTGGTAGCACATACTGTTCCATTCAGCTGGTAATAATGCTTTAACTTTGGCACAAAGCAATAGTGGTTTCTTTTGCCTACGTGCTCACGGCGTCCGAATCGTTTGTGCTGTAAGCTGTCTTTCCTTCCCTGAAAATTTCAACTACTGTGAGAGTACCTCTTTTTTTTTTCTGCGCATCACGTGTCATGCAGCGCCTGCCACAATGAATCATTATCGGTATTTAGCCGCGTTCAGACAGTTCCTAAACAGAGACGTCGACCTGGCCACAACTGCGCACTCGATTCCAGCTCCTCAGCTATACGGAACGTCAGAGGTGTGCCGTAAGTACAAGCGACTATGTTATCTTCGCGCACAATACTTAGTGTCTAACTTGCGCGGAGTTCTAAGTCATTGAAGAGGCATCGGTTGGGCTAGCTATGATGTCCCGCAATGTTGCAATATAATAAAAATGCAATAGCTATAATATAATAGCTCACAATATATAATGCGAGAAACAAAGACAGGATCATTTTAGGCTCCTAATAGACTTCCTAGCTTCCTCCTTCCGTGAATGATAAGCGCCTGACATGAGCGCACACACTTTTGCGGCTTCTGGAACCATTAAAAAGCACAGATTTTTAAAGAGTTCAAGTGTGACGCTGGCAACAGCAAGAATTAACGTCGAGGCCCAGCTCAACATTTCAGCATTAGTAGTAGAAAAAGTTGGATGGTGTTGCTAAAGAAAAACCCTTTAAGGCACTCGGGAGCCAAACTGGCATTAGGTGGGAGCGTTTGCCAAGAAGGGCGAATGACGATAACGACTTGGACGCGAACCAAGCTCGCGGGTTTTTACCTTTTCTCGCTGTAGAAGCGAAGCTCTTGTTCTCCAGCTGAATTTAAAACTATCTGAAGTGAGAACGACACAGGTTGACCGGCGCCGCTTGAGATATTATGGACAATTCATTTCGATAATCGAGTATAAAGCTGCACGTGCTTTGGCGGCCAGATCATAGTAAAGATTGTGACGCCAGTGAAAACAAACAACGTATTTCGCTGCTCCATGCACTATCCTGAACGTATCCTGGTCTTGTGTGCTTTTATGTCCACATCTTGAAAGACCCCACGCAGTCTGGGAATCGGTCTAAGTGTAGCTTTTCTTGCGTTTGCGAGGGGCGTTGAGTGCGATGAACCATTTGCAAATATGGAAAACACGCTGAAGGTCGATACGCTTTCACCCGGAAATGTCTTGCTCAATAAACGTGTGGCGCTCGGACACCAGGAATACGCCTTAGAGAAAGTAGTCTATCGCACAAGGTACACAGCGAACCGAACTCGTCATGCATCGGTGTTTCATCGAGTAAGTGCTTCTACAACGAATGCCTACAACAAAATGAGCTGCGTAACAAAAGAATAATTAGCTCGCGAATAAATTTCGAGATGTGTGGTGCGCAACTGTTGCAATGAAGCGACGCGTAGAATCAACGATTTAGGAAACCCCAAAAACTTCGTCATAAATGCGTGCGACTGTAACAGTGAGAACACGCAAATGAGGTGGCCTAGTTCCGCATTCGTCTCATCACAGGGTATCGTCGCCACGTGTTTACGTGTTTAGAAGTGAGCGTTCACTCGCGTTCAGAGCCACACTTCAGGGCTTATCGATTATGCCCCGCTTCGCCTTTCTGGGCAAACCATTCGTCGTCGCTTCTCATAACGCGTTCGTGCACTAAACCACGCTTCGCAGCGTGTCGAAGAGGATCTTGCTTCGCTTGACGCTACTCCAGAGCCGGTCTCCTTCGTTCTTAGTACATGCGTCGGCGCATTAATGTCCGAGTTCTCCTCTGTACTCTGTGGGTGTGTAAAGCCCTCGGTTGGATTCTATGACACATCAGAAAAGCAGTGCACAGAACAAACGATTCTCGTGAATAAAATTGACACGTTTCACTGGTTCTTTATATTGCGCTGGCTTCCCCCATTTAACTGGCCCTCAAGCCACTGCAGCGTCATCGGTAACCAGCACGCCGATAACACGGCACAGCCAGCTCTTCAAAGCAGCGAAGATGAGATGATACCGTATGAAGGCTAGATGTCACTAGAAAACTTCGAATGCTAGCACGAGATATCGAAACCCCTACGTGGAGCACAGGAAGTTTTCAAAACAAATAGTTTCCCCACCTGCACTCAACGCTCCACCTTCGCATCGCAACTGGACTCTGCCGACGCGAGGTTGGCCGAGTCCAGTTGTTCAGTTGTCGACTATGGGTAGGATCGGCTATGGCTAGTCCAGTTTTCGGATATGGCTAGGAGTGGCTTCTGCAAATTATTTTGCTCTTGGCATCGGAATCGCTGACAAAGCCTTCTGTGAAGACTGTGGTCAAGCGGAGGCATTTCAATACGTTCTTTGTGAATGTCCTGGCTGTAGTATACAGAGATCATCCTTCCCAATTTATCTAGTTCATCAAAGATAAATTTTGGAACAAGACATTTTGGAATGCTGACCCCATCAGTTATCGCAGCGGAGAGTTACGAAGGCACTGCTACAATTTTTAAGGAGAACAGGCCTGCACAAGTGGCTGTAGACTCAAATGGTGCTCAAGTGAGCCTGTGATGTGATAATCTGCAGTGGTATATAGCGACCGGCTGGTGGTGATAAACTTTATTGAAAGGGGGAAGGGTAAAGAGGGACGTGGCAGAGGGTTAGGGCTCAAGTAAGGCCCTGGGCCTGCTTGGCCTTTTCCGACCAGTCTACCAGTTCAAGTTGTCGGTCGACGTCCCCGGAACTGAGCCAGGCTGTCCAGTCAGTCTCGCTGCTGACGGGGGGATGAGAGAACGGGAGCGAGGTGCATTCCCACATTATGTGTGTGAGTGTTGCTGTTTCTGAACAGAGCCTACATTTGTCGCTTTCCCTGCCCCCTCTGATTTTGCTAATGTATTTTGGGTATGGGTATGTGTTTGTCTGAAGTCGCCGAAACGCGGGCTGTGATCGCGAGTTCGTTCCTCTTCCTCTCTCTGCCTACTTCGTTCTTTCTACCTTCCGTTCCCCCATTCTAACAATAACAGTTACTATGAAGTGTGCTTAATGGCCGAACAGTCTGATTTACCGCCGTCTCGGATCACACTTTGACCATTGGGCAAATTATTTTGGGTTTGAAGTAGCTTAGCGACTATGCTGTTGCGCTCCTAAGCACAAGGTCGCGGGATCAAATCCTTGCCTCGGCAGACGCATTGACAGTGGGGCGAAATGCGAAGGCGCTCATGTCCCGCTCATTGAGGTGCGTCAAAAATCCCCAAGTGGTCAGCATGAATCCACAGTCCACACTACAACCTGCCTATTAATCGGATACATATTTTGCCACGTGAACCATTGAGTTTAATTACTTCGTTTTAAGTACTCTTGCAGTCATGCCAGCTGTCACCTCAGTTGTTTATGCTTTTCACCATGTGCAAAGCGACCGTTGTTTACCTCTCACTCAACACTTATTTTTCTGTATTTGGACTTAGCGTAGCAGTTCAGTTCTGTCACACAAACAATTATGTCTTGTTTCTTTTTCCTTTACTGCATATTGTACGTGAGAATAGCTTGTATGAACGATCACCGGTAACTCGGGCTGACTGACAAGACAAACAAAGCACGTAATATTTCGTGCGAGAAAAAGAGATTTGTCGACCTGTCATTAGTTGTCTGTACATATTTGATTGAGACAGCCATGGTCAGCCTGTTCGCTTACTCTCAGTAGTGCGAAGCCCTAAAGATATCAACGTGCGGTTCGCCTACTCTTTCTGATCTCCAAAATGTGGTAGAGGGGCGAAGTTGTTATTGGTTCGCAAAGCTGTAGGATATACGCTGGTCTTGTCACTGTAAAAAATATTGGGCAGCTCTGCATTTCAAAACAGTGGATATAGTGCAGGCACTCAACAGAAAATAACGTGATAGAGTAGCCTATAACTGGACGACAAGTATGGTGATGGGTACATATGTCGAATATTCAGGATGTTTCTACCAATATATTCGAAGTACATTAAGTATGTGGAAGAATATATAAGCTAATTTCTCGCGATTGTTTTATCGCGAATAAGCGCATTATAATATACCTATAGCTAGGAAGTAAACAATTATACAAATGAGATTAAATTTGCACCGTTATTCAGGGCCACATACGGAAACCAAACACTATCCTACCAAATTCCTAACCTGCGCAATAACAGATATATTTGTGAAATTATACAACTGGGAGGCTGTGACCCTACTTAATATATATATATATATATATATATATATATATATATATATATATATATATATATATATATATATATATATGTATAATATTGGCACCCCCCTGTCTGCATCAAGCCAAGATGCTGTCGACAAAGACGATCGGCTCGACAGTGCGGGCGGGCACAATAGGAGAAGGCTGCATTTCCTATTCTCGGGTGCGCCGGTAGAGTGCGACAGGACATCATCTCGCAGCTAAAGCTCCCACTCTCAGTGGACCGCGACATTCATCGAGGTGCTGAGTGCTGCACTCGCTGCGTCATGATCAGAACTTCCTTGACCAGCCCTATATCCAGCCCAGTAAGTCACCCCTGCTTCAAGACGCCTGCGGAACGCCCAAGCCGCCGCCTGCAAGGTCTGAGCCCAGAATACGGTATCCTGCAAAGGCCAGCCCTCTCAATGGCCACCTCTGCCCAAGGAATGGCGTTGGCAAGCCCGACACAGCTGATGCTTCATAACCTTCGAATCAACGTGACCTTTCACGGCGGCACGCATGAAGATGATGAAGACTGGATGGACTATTATGAACGCGTGACCAACTCCAATCACTGGCGTCCAGAGCAGAAGTTCTCGTACGTGTACTTCGCCCTCGAAGGGAACGCAAGGGCATGGTTCGTAAACAGCGAGAAAAACTTGCCAGACTGGGATGAGTTTTGCCGTTGGTTGCTTGAGACCTTCGAAAATACAAATTGACGGGATAACGCACAACGCCCTCTTGAGTCGGTTATCCAAATGTCAAATAACAGCATTTGGACATGATGTGTCGCGATGTTTGCCGAAGACTTGGCACATTTCTTTCGTCTGGCAAATCCCAACATGACCGAGCCAAAGAACCTGAGTCTTCTCATGGGTGGTGTCAAGGAACAGCTCCTTGCTGGCCTAGCACGCGACCCACCGACAACAGTGGAAGAATTTATTAGGGAGGCCACAGCGATCGAACGGGGGCTTCAACAATGTCACCAGCATTATGACCGGAACGCTGGCGAATAGTCTGCTGGAGACAGTAGTGGCGACCACCGACAAAAATTCTGTGCGCCAATTGATAAGGGAGATTGTGCTAGAAAACATTGCAATTGCAAAACAAACAGTGACGCCCAAGAAGTTCACAGTCGCCTCCGCTGCTGAAGTTGTCCGCCAATAACTCCGACAAGCCTTGCGCTTCTCGGACTAGGCTCCGAACCACGCTTCGGGACAAGCGCATAAAGCTATGCTGACACTGTCCGCCCTCCAGTGTCTGCAATGCCGACGCAACAGTACAGCCAGCGCCCACATGCCACAGTCTGGGCCCAACCAGAGCTTCTTCAGCCACCTCAGCAGGTTCGCAGGACCAATGTATGGCGAACCGCCGATCGCCAATCATCGTGCTGCAATTGTGGAGGACCAAGGCACATTTTCCTCTTCTGCCCTCATCGATAAGCTCGATACTAGGGAAATTCACCTGCCGCTACATGCCATCAGCTTGATTATAGCCGTGGCGCCTTTGACGGCAGCCTTACAGGACGTCAAGTGAGCGCCTCTAACAGTCGGTCATGGTCGCCGTTTCCAACGCGTTTTCATCGCCGAACCGCGCCAGTTTTGCTAACTTGGTCAAGAGGTCTCCCAGCCCAGGGCAGATAAATGAAAGCAGTGACCTGCGGGGAAAAGGTTGCACGTACACGAATTGCCGAAAAGCTCCCAGTACTGCAAAGAACGGAGCGGATCCACGACCTACCAGAGAAGAACGCCGACATAATTTTCTGTGCCGATCTCCCTGTAACCGTTGGTGGGCAAGAAGTAATGGTCTTAGTTGACAATGGTGCCTACCTTTCTATAACGAGCGAGCCCTTGGCAAACAAACAAGGTTAAAACGCAATGGATTGGCCCTTCTATACGAAATTCCGGAGGTCAGCTGATGACATCTACAGGCGAATGTACGACAAGACTCGAAATTTGGAAGATAGCTTTCGTCGATGCCTTCGTCATTTTACCACAGGGTTGCAAACAGCTCATTCTAGGCATGGACTTGTGGCGGGAAGATGGCACTCTGCTAGCATACGTGACGGCGCGGTTACTTGTTACACTAATAAAGACAAGACGACGCATTGTGCAGAATCACAAAGCAGACCTTTACGTGTCACTGACGACGATGTCTTTATACTGCCCCTATCACACAGTCTTGTTCTTACTATTTGCGACACACTGAACGAACATGGAACAACGGAACAAATAACGGCACTTCTGCTGCGTCAAGGTATAGGTGCTGCCATTGCTCGTGAAATTGTCAGCTTAACAGAGGGACGTGCCGACGTGCTGATTACAAATTTCACCTATCAACGCCGACACATCAGCAAAGGCACCGCGGTAGCATACCTTGACGCAATGACAATGCTCAACACTGTTTCTTTTTTTTCTTTTTTGCTCAAGACGAAGCAATGGCTTGTATGACACTACACGTACCCGTCGTCGACGTTAATGCAAAATTAACGCCGAAAGACAGACAAGAACTGCTCGAACTGCTTGAACAATTTAGGTATTGTTTCTTCTCAACGTGTTGGGTTGGCCAAATGCTGCTAAGTACCGCCTAATCACGGAGGAGACCGCAAGACCCATCCAACAAAATGCGTACCGTGTTGCTCAGACGGAGCGTGAGGCAATGCAATAGTAGATCCAGAAAATGCTCGAGCATGATGTACTCCAGCCGTCAAAAAGACCTTGCGCAGCACCTCTGGTGCTCGTAGAAAAAGGATTGTAGCTTGCAGTTTTGTACTGCTCATCGCAAGATAAACTGTGTTACAAAGGAAGACGCTTATCCGTTGCCCCGCATACATAACTCGCGTTTCTTCTCATCGATGTATGCCGTAAACGCGTATGTATGCCGATGTATTATGTATGCCGATGTATGCCGATGATCGATGTATGCCGTCATCGATGTATGTAAACGCGTATGTATGCCCCGCATACATACGCGTTTCTTCTCATCGATAGATCTAAATAAAGTGGGTACTGCCAAATCAAAATCGATGGACGTGACAAAGAGAATACCGCTTTCGTGACGCCAAATGCGCAGGACGAATTGAAGGTTCTCCTTTCGAGAACCTATAGTGGGTGCTGTCCTGCACGGATTTAAATGGAAGGCTTGCTTGGTATATTTGGACGATGAAAGTTTTTTTGTCCACATTCGAGGACCACCTCAAGCGACTTCTGTCCGTTTTTCAAGTCGTATGCTCCGCTGGACTGAATTTGAAAGCAGAGAAATGCCACTTCGGCTTTGAAGAACTTCACATCTTGGGTCATGTGGTGAGCCATGATGGTGTTAGACCGGGTCAGAAAAAAATTGCTGCCGTCGCAAAGTTTGCAACGCTCAAGGACAAGAAGCCTGCGTGGCGCTTTCTGAGCCTCTGCGTCTATTACCGGCGTTTTATACAGGGCTTTGCCATCATTGCCTCTCCGCTCACCAGCCTAAAAAGGGAACACGTCGCATTTATATGGTTAGAGGAGGAGGAAGCGGCATTCAACGATTTACAGCAGCACCTACATTTCCGCCCGCACTCGCTCACTTCGATGAGGATGCACCTACATCAATCCACACAGGTGCCAGCAACGTGGGCCTTGGAGCCGTGCTCGTTCAGCGGCAAGATGGCGCCGAGAGAGTCATTGCTCAGGTGAGCAGAACATTGTCGTGTGCGGAGTCTAACTATTACGCCACAGAGAAGGGATGCCTGGCTCTAGCATGGGCACTTAGTAAGTTTCGCTCCCACTTATACGGCCGCTTTTTTCTAAGTTGTGAGCGACCATCGCCCACTTTGTGGGTTGACAAACATGGAAGACTCGTTTGGACCTTTCGCACGCTGACGCCTACTACTATAAGAGTAGGACATGACTGTGGCACTTAAATAACAGAAGCTGCACTTCGGTGCCGACTACCACTCAAGACCACCAATTGAATTACCAGGGGCAAATTATGATGAATACGCAGGCCTTTTAGCAGTTGTTGATGCTGCCACCCTGTCTTGTCAACAACAAAACGATCAAGATCTTCATTCACCTATTGCTTTTTTGGAAGGCTGACCTACCAATGTGCCGAACGTTAGTTTAAATGGACTATCATCCTTGTGCTTGTGCAACGGCACCCACTATAAAAAGAACTATTGTTCAACAGGGTACAGCTACCTCCTAGTCATCCCAAATACTCTCCGCAGATAAATTGTGCGGGCGTGCCATGACCAAGCCACTTGAGACCACTTTGGCTACACACGGACATCGGCACGAATGAGAAGCAAATACTACTGGCCAAAGCAGCTTGCAGCAGAGGGGAAGCATTATGTGAGACCTTGCTTTGACTGTCAGCCACAAAAAGTACGATATAATAAACACGCCAGGCTCTTACTCCCCGCTGGAGTGCCGGAGTCGCCATTTGCCCAAAGTGCAATGGAACTTCTTGGCTCGTTTCCGACGGCCAACAGAAATAAATGGGTCATAGTCGCGACAGACAAGCTCACCAGGTACACGGAGACTAAGTCACTTCCTATGGCACGGCAGCTGAGGCGGTACAATTTTTTATTGAGAGCATCGTCTTAAGACTTGGTGCTCCAGCTGTCGTCATGACAGACAAGGGAACCGCTTTCACAGAGGAGCATTTAAGTTGACTCGCGCTCAGCGGCACCACTAATAGCATGGAAATTACATTCAACCCTTAAACGAACGGGCTTGCAGAACCACTTAACAAGTCCCTCGTTGACATGATCTGTATGTACATCGCCCTGGAGTACAAGGAGTGGGACAAAGTTCTGCCGTATTTGTCATTTGTGTATGATACGATACCGTAGGAAACTGCAATGACACCGTTCGGTCTTCTCCATGGTCAAGAAATAATGACGACGCTCGACGCTATCCTGCCAACATGATTGTAGCAATACAGAAGCTGACGTCACCTATTTCACAGAGCACGCCGAGGATACCAGAGTGTACGCGCGTGTCCAAATGACCAGTCACCAAGACCGTGACACCCGTCGGTATAACCTCTACCATAGATCTGTCGTTTACAAACCTGGCGACAGAGTTTGGGTATGGTCATGTATTAGACGCCGTGGCCTCCTTGAGTAACCTCTACGGCGGTACATCGGGCGGTAAAAAGTTCTGCGCTGCCTTAGCGACATCACCTGCGAAGTCGTTTCTTGCTGGAAGTGCCGCCAGCATAAGCGTGAAACTGGGGACGTGGTGCGCATGAAACCTCATCCTTCCGAGTGACATGTACACCTGCATTTGGGTGCTGACTACTATTCGCCGCGCATTGGGACGATGCTCGCTCTGGAGGGACGCCAATGCCGCCCCCTCTCTCCCCTTGTCTGCCTCGAGCCACAAAGTGACGGCAAAGACGATCTGCTCGAGAGTGCGGGCCGACTCAATAGCGATTGCGTTCCCTATTCTCGGACGTGCCCATAAGTGCGACAGGATGACCTCTCGCAATTAAAGCTCTCGTGCTCACTGAACCACGACAATATCTTTACTATCTTGTTGTGTACCATAATTAGGTGGCCCAATTAAAATTACTCTTTACTCTTTGTTCTAGTGCATATGTTAGTAATTTGCTGCATTTCGTTCTTTCAATTAACCCTTATTGCCGTAATAAAGTTGGTATGCTTATGCGGTGCTACATTGCGGTGCAACTTGCCACTTCTGTAACCTAAACTATCCTGTCTTCCTTTGTGTCGAATATAACGCTGGCTACTTCCCGCTTGACTGCGTTTCTGCTGAAGGTGAGGAGTGGTGCACGGTGTGATGTGTTACTTGAAATTGAAATAATGGTTGACACTATCAAGAACAATTATGCTGCTGGATATGACGACGTAAAACCGGCACTGATAAAGTACATAGCGGACGTAATATCAGCTCCTCTTGCGCATATTATCAACCTATCTTATTAGTACGGGCTTTCTTCGAGATAAAGTTGCTCGCGTATATATGTCCTATCATTATAAGAAGCAACCGAAAACAAATTTCCAATTGTCGTTTAATGTCAGTTATGCCTGTTTTGTCAAACGTATATGAAAGCGCAATAAACGTCCGGTTGCAGAACTTTTTGAGAAGCATAATGTTGATGATATCGAATCTAGCATGCACAATAACAACTCTACCGAGCTAGCATTACTAAAAATGATGGATCCTAAAATAGAGAAACATAAGAAAAAAATATACCCAGTTGGGTTCTGTATTGACCTACGCAAAGTGTTTGACACCGTGTGTCATGACGTTCCTTTAGTAAATTTAGCACATGTACTATACGAGGCATTGCGCAGGACTTGTTGCAAAGCTCCTTAAACAGTCCGTAACACTACGTGGGAAACAATAACGAGTCACCAGCGTACGTTGAAGTGAAGCAAATAGTGCCTCGGGGCTTCGTATTGAGTGTCTTCCTATTTATTATAAACGTAAATTACCTAAACCGCATTCCAGAGTGCTCCATACTAGTAATGTATGCAGACTACACAAATATCGTTTTTTCCCGATGCTTCGCTTGTCGATGTTGAAGAAAATCTGACTCACTTTCTGAATGAGTCGTCTTCCTGCTTAAAACTGAACAAGTTATGCCTGAACACCAGTAAGACAAAATACATGCTATTTGCCCCTGTGAACAAGCCGCGCAATTTCAGCATGAGCATTTCCTACCAACAGCATATAGGAACAGGTTACGACTCAAAAATATCTGGAAGTGTGGCTCCATAAAGACTTATCTTGGAACGAACACATGGGAAAGTCGACGACCAAATTAAGTAGAAACATTGAATGCGTGTACAAATAAAGTGCATTGGTACCACTGTGGCTTATAAAACAAGCTCTGATTATACTCTCTTCTACTGTCCAATTTCTTATTGTGCGCTTGTGTGGAGAACAACGACGCTATTTATACTCAACTAGTTGTTTTGCAAAAAAGGGTGCTAATTTTTGGAAGCTACCACGGCCTCTTATGCTATCTGCGGTCAACGCCACACCCTATATTCAAAGCTAATCAAGTATACTATTTCGATTTAATCCAGTATATCAATACAATAGGCTTTCTTGCTTACAAGGTTTTCAGGGTTCTCCTTATACTTTCCGCACCTAGGTTAGAAAGACTCGAAAGATTCGAACTATTTATGGGTTGCAACACACTTGATATGAGGTTTCTACTTTGCTCAATAAAATTGACTGCTTCTTAAACACAGACATCACACCTCAAAAAGAAAATTTAAAATGGCTTTGATCGAAAATAACACTTAACTGTCTTAAATCATTTTTTTTTTTCAGATGCGCTGAAGTTTTCTCTTGAAAAGTCAAACATGAACGCAGCATGTGACACTTTATTTCAGATATATCTTCCGTTCTATATTGCATGTTTTATGCGTGTGGCTGTTCCTTTGTGCAATTAAGTGTAATGACCTGATGAGCCACTTTGACTTGTGTATCATGAACGGCCTCACAGTACAAGTGCAGTATTGTAGAAGTATGTGTACCTGTAGTAAGGTCGCCATATTGTGTGCATTCCGCCGTTCTTACGTTTTTGAAACACCTACAAGGTTCGAAAAATGTTTATAATTTTGAATCTATGTTTTTACACTGCGTTGAAACATGTGTGCATATACATTTTTTTAGCGTACATGCTGGCGTGCGTGCCGAACTGTAATTAGAGCAAAGGTGTTTGTCAGGCCACCCAGTCTTGCTTTTGTTTCTGTTTCTGTTCCTGTACAGAAAGAAATCAAGAAATGAAAAAGAACAAGAATGCTCAGCCACGCAGCCACATTGCTATATTCTCCACTTCCTTCTCTCCACGTGCAGAAAGCGATCATAACGATTTTTCTTACATCAGTACCACTTACTGTTACCACCTGCCCGATAATGTTTCAACGAAATGTTACAGATTACCTGTCACGCAACTAATATGTGGGTCTCATTGCTCATTCGGTATATCGACCCCTTATGTAACACCCCATAGAAAGTAATAAAGTGAAGGGAAAAGTATATTTCGCATTTCAGTCTACCGACAGTCTACGCTTCACCATGGCCTACATAACCTCAACCTCGTCCTCAACAACGAACACCACGGTAAAAGTCTTGGTAATCAACGGAGGCCATTTGCATCAGGAAAGCGAAGCTTGTGAGCGAACGTTCAAGACTCTCTTCTACTCTCGCAGTCTCGTCAGTAATACATAACGTTCAAATTCTTATGTATGTGAATCGCTTCCTCATCTTCTGCCATCTATGCGACGTCACTCAATTTAACCGACAGCTCTCGCCACTTATTTAACGCAACTTTAATCTGTACTGCCTGGATAAACACACCTCCCTTCTGCTCTCGACTCGCCTGGTACTGTGTCCGACTCGGCCCAGCAACCACACAAGATAACCTGGCGTTATAGCAACCGGCACCACCTTGCAACTATGGCCAACGCGTTCCTGCTACCTCCGGCACATTCCGAGCTAGGCGACAACCCACAACAAGCCGGGGAGGACTGTAAGGAAACGCATGCTATCTGCGATGCAGCCTGTGAGTACGCCGCAAAACACGCCACGACGCGAAAGGCCCTACCCATCCATGTTCTCGGGGCCCGCAGCCACCGCGTCGCCCAGACTTTTCCCCCTCTACCTCCAACGGCCGACGACTTGTAGCCGTTGGATAAAGTTACCTTACCTCCTAAAACAGTTTGGCGCCCTTTACAAGATGTATAAAAATGTAACACAGGCGTCTGCAGTAGTCAACACAATGAAGCAAAATGAAAACCAAACATTCGAGGAGTTTGTAAGGGACCTTCGGAGGCAAGCAGAAAAATGAGACATTGGGGAGAATAAAGACCGGCTCACAGACGACCGCATCGTCGTAGAAATGAGAGACGCACAACTTCGAGAATGCCATTTTGCGAACGGGCCTTTACGCTCAATCGAGTAATCACCCCGTACGAGGCAGCGGAAGATTCTCAAAAGCACGTAAAAGAGCATGAAGAATCGAATCTCGAAGTAGGGACCATACAAAAGCAAAAACAACTCAATGCAACTCGCATCACCAGCAACTCAAACCACATCTGAAACCGCAAGAAGATGTTCACGCCGAGGAACCACGCACATACCGCGCGAATTCCCAGGCTCTCGCTCCAGATCTTACAAAAGTGGCGAATGCGGGCATTTCGCCAGCATGTGTTGGCCGATGAGGCAGCATAACCTCCCGCCAGCGCATAGGTCTCCTCGAGGGTGCACATCAACGGGATCAGCCGCAAGATTTTTCTTGGAGAGTCTAAATATTGACAACATAAACAGCCACTCGGAGGGGATAGAAACTGTCAGCGTAAACGGGCACAGCGTCAGCTGCAAGCTAGACACCGGCTCCGACCTAAATATCATTCTCAAGAATAAATTTGGCACATGGCCGTTGCAACCTGCATCCAAACCCAGAACGGCACAGGTGACTATGTATACGGGACAAGCGCTTTCCATTAACGCTGATTGGAAGCCGCGCTGCTCAACAGGATAAATCGAGTGCACCTTAAACGTCCTTGTCGTTAGCCAACCACTGAAACTGATTTTAGTCCCCAACGCATGCAAAGTCTTGAATCTCGTCACGAGAAGACAGCTGCAGCAAATGACTGTAGCTGCATGCACCACAATGCATGCTTCAAAACGTGCTCGACGACTTTCCTGATGTATTTGAAGCCATCGGATAACTATCTGAGCTAAATGAAGGAGTAACTCCCACAGTGTCTGCTCGACGCAGTGTACTCAGCACCATTAGAGCACAAAGCCAATACAGAACTGCAAAAAATGAAACAGACTGTAACCATCATGGAAGCAACAGAGCCTCCTGAGCGGGTGCATCCGATTGTCGTTACGAGAAACAAAAAAGATGAAAGCGTCCGGCTGCCTCCCGAGCGCTTCCAGCAAGCCAGTAAGATAGCCCTTTAATGGCAACTCGGCGTCAAACCCTATTTCGGCGACATTCCAGTGGCATCACAAAACCTTGGAAGACAGGCGGGAATTCTCGAAGAGGTGCGGCAGTAGCACGCGCCAAAAAGCTTAACATCAAAGAGGGCAGGCTGCAGCTATGCTTGCCATGAACCACGCACTTGGGTCATCAACTCACACCTCAAATATCGCTACATATCCAGGAAAAGGAAACACCATTGAAAGCACACCACTTCTGTCAAACGAGAATGGTAAGTCAGAAAGGACCATCTAAACAGGTAATTTAATGAAGAAAATGCAGCTGATCGAGGCAAGGACTTCGCACAGGTCCTATATAACTATTGCTCAACGCATACATAGGAGTACAATCCCCGATTCAGTTGCTAATGGATAGAAAGTTGCGCACCTTCTTATCTACCCTGCCAAGTTACCTGAAACCAAGCTTCGTAACCGCGCGTCATCATGCGCTCTTTCAGCAAAAGCAATAGGAACAGCACAAACATGGGGAGTGGTACACAACCAGCTCACCAGCCACTAATTTTCGGTTAGCCTGTGTGGTTTCACCACAGTCAAAACTGGTAAAAAGGCATAGTCGACGTCAGTCCATAGCCTCGTAAAGTTAAGCCTTAAAGGCAGACATTGGAGGTATCTTCTTTCGAAACCGCATCTACCTACGACCAGGAGCTGCGAAATAGATTGTCACCGAAGCTATACCAGAGGACTACGACATAGCTTAGCAAAGTGCTTCAGGGTACACTCAAGAGTATCCACCATTTCAAGCTTAGCAGATTCAGCCTTGCCCAGCTTCAACGCCTGCTAGATAGACATGGCCTGTGCACTTCGATCAAAGACGTCATGCTGCCTTGCCCGCCTGCCAAAGAATCTAATGGGTATGCTCCCCAGTAAGCCGCAGTGACTTTGACGTCCCCGCTTTCGTCACGCCGGGCGTGACGGTCAAATTTCAGTCCAAGTAGCTTGATGCCATAAAGCAGAGTGCATAGGCCTGTTATTTAGGAGGCATTTCTAGCACCCTGCTCGAGTAACACTTCTGCAAACGCAATCCACTTCAGCGCACGCAGCCAGTCAGCTCTCGCGCCTCCTAACCTCGTATCAGGCGACACGAAGCGATGCCTCCAGGTGGTATAAACAAGAGAACCTGAAGTTTCCAACCACGACACCGGCACCAGGTGCTAGCAGACAGACTCCAACGTCGCCGGTCGCCTACTTTCGCGTCGAAGCGATGGCGCGCCCGTTTGCATTGGAGTGCGTGCTCCCGGCGTTCTTGTTTAGACTTGGGCAAGCGGGGCCTGGACATAGGGTCAACTTGGTGCACAGTATTTCTTTTTTCTCTCTCAGTGCCAGAACAGCGTTGGAAACATGAAACACTGAGACTAGCTTGTGAAACTGCTTATTTCAGAGAAATTAACAGATGAGGGAAGCGCGCGGTGTGCACTGAATGAAATTGCCTCTTTTTCTGCCCGTGTGCTTTCTTTCGATACATGCCTGGTGATAAATTGAGTAGCCCTTACATTTACAGTGATGAAGTTTAGTCAGCTTCCTAAGAAACGCGGGGGTAAAGTGGCTGTCATTTGCAATATCATTCGTAAATGATCAGCTGGTGTGCAATTATAACGAATATCAGGAACACGCAACTAAGTGTTCGTACATTTCTTAGCTTTGTTTCGAAACACACTCTATGAGCTAAGAAAAACAAGAAAAGCAAGAAGAAACAATGAGAAGTGTCCTACGACTCAGCCCTGCTACGCAGCACGTGTACTCAGGAAAGTCAGTGCTTTCAGTAAAAAATTTCAATCACATGACATGCGGACACGAAAAAAGAATTACGGGGTTTTGCGTGCCAAAACCTCTTCCTCATTATGATGCACGCCGTAGTGGAGGACCCGGAAATTTCCACCACCTGGACTTTTTTAACGTGCACCTAAATCTAAGTACACGGGTGTTGTCGCATTTTGCCCCCATCGAAATGCGGCCGCCGTGGCTGGGATTCGATTGCGTGACCTCGTGCTCAGCAGCCTAACACCATAGCCACAGAGAAACCACGGCGGGTCACCCACACACGAGCCTTGTATGTTTTGATTTTTTTTCCTGCTTTAACGATTCGTCGTGTGCTGTGCTGCTGGATTGGGGACCTGTAGATTACCGAGCTTTTTTGACACTCGGGAGACAGAACAGTGGGCAACCAAGCATCGACAGTAGTACGTGTCAAGCGCAGGTTGTTTTATTTAGTGTTGTCTTCCCTCGTGCAATAAGTTACACATAGGTCACACGGGCCGATGCCTAAACGTGGGATTGCACGAGTGGGCAAACACTATTAAAGAACAGCGCCTGACGGACTGCTGGCAGCCCACTACCAGGGCATGCGAGGGAAAGCCCGACTTTCAGAGTACCTCGCTTATGTGCAGGTCCCTAAGGCAGCGCACAAAGAAAATCGTTGAAAACGGAAAAAAAGAAAGCAGGGAAAAAAAAAATTACCGACGATTACGTTACTTCCTAATGCGAAATTTGAGCGCAGCAAATAAGCTGTTTCACCTTTTCGATAGATTGAGGCAAAGAAATCGAGCAACACATGTATGCGCTATCACAGAATTTTTTTTTATTTTTCACACGTATTCCTTTAACAAAGACTCCACTAACAGTTCTTGACAGTCATGAAGGAAGCTTTGTGGTCGGAGAAATAGACTGATATATGTTCGACTTGGTACACCAATGCTTGATTCTCAAAGACGAGATCTATACAAGTGCCTCGCGAGGTTGTCACAGCCGTGGGACGCGTTACGAGCGAGAGGAACGGGATGTTCTCCCGCATAAGTGTTAGGAAATTGCTGTTTGTCTTTATGTCAACATTAAAGTCCCCCACTACTAACATCGGTGTGGATCGATGGACGGTTAATGCGAGTTGCAGGAAGTGCACGACGTCTTTCGTGAGTGCGGTAGCGGACTCACGAAAGCGGTATCAGTCGGTCGCTGCTAGCGCTGGGGGGATGAAAGGGGGGCGGAGCTGGTTACGAGGCCGACGATAACGCCGACGACGACGCGAAACCCAGGAACGGACGCCAAAGAGCCATTTGTGTAGCCAGCCCTCCTCCACAGTCTCTCCTCCTCCCTTCCATCATCCTCCCTCGCCCGGAGAGCCGACAGCGCGCATGCCCGGCGGCGGAGCAGATTCGTCGGCGAGCTGGTTACGAGGCCGACGACAACGCCGACGACGACGCCGACGACGACGCGAAACCCAGGAACGGACGCCAAAGAGCCATTTGTGTAGCCAGCCCTCCTCCACAGTCTCTCCTCCTCCCTTCCATCATCCTCCCTCGCCCGGAGAGCCGACAGCGCGCATGCGCGGCGGCGGAGCAGCAGATTCGTCGGCGAGCTGGTTACGAGGCCGACGAGAACGCCGACGACAACGCCGACGACGACGACGACGCGAAACCCAGGAACGGACGCCAAAGAGCTGCGCTCTAAAAAATTCGAAGGCAACAGGGTCCACATTCAAGTGTGACGGCACTGCTTCTTTTGCCAAAAGAATGTACTTTGCTGTGTGCACGTTCTCCTTGTTTCATCTTGGTTGTCATGTTTTTTTCTCGCTTTTTCTTTGTAAACTCGGGTGTATACGTGGTATTTCTCTGAATTAAATAGTTGCAAGTTTGGGTTCCTTGTACCTTGTTCTTTGTACCTTGGGTCGACTTCACGCTTCAACTCTATGAAGAAATAGCGTGAACTCGGGACAACATAAGAAACGGGCTACAGAAGTGTCTCCAAATATGTTATCCAATGTGCGCATTTCCTGTTAGAAGTCAGTAACTCGCTCATATGTGCACCTTGAAACCATGAGATATTGCTGTTGGGAAACGAGACAGCGTATTGTTTTTCTTCTTTTGTTTCTTCGTCATGTCAGACCATTGCTACAGACAATGTCGTTTAGCGAAAGTCTTCTGAAACGGGGTTCTTAAATATATCTGATCAACTGGGCGAGCCATCCGGGCATACGCGAGGAGGAAATCCCGCTGCAAAGTACGTCCGCCATTAGAGTGACATGTCGGTAATCAAACGTGGCGCCATGGACTTCAACGGGTCACGTGTACACGTTGCTCTATTTAGTGACAGCCTAGCTCATAGCTTTGGAATCGAGGCCAAAGAAAGATGCTTGCCGGGTGCAAAACAAGTCACGAAGCGGGCCCCCTTAACACACGCCTGTGCGTTGTGATCTCCACCGCAATAACCTTTCATGAATACTGGACTCTGAAGATCTGAAGCTGGCGTCCATTATCAAATCCGCACTTGATTATAGCTACCTCCTGTATGGGTGTACAAGACGTGACTTATCACTTCTTCATCGTGTTTGCATTCTAATACGTCAAGTAGCATTACCCACTTGTTAAATTGTCCTGAATTTGATAAAGGACGCGAAGAATGAGTTGGCGAAATGAAGCGGAGAATGGTCGGTGCACCAAGTACTAGTGACGTGTTCCCGAGAGGACACTGAATATTTATGTACGAACGAGGTGCTTCTTAAAATTGTATAGAGCCGGAGCGAGAACAGTAAGCTGTGTAGCAATGCGTTCATGGAAAGGTGGACTAGATGATGTCAAACCTCTTGAAACCTATTCTCCACGTTAGTCTTAGTCTTGCTTGTGCATGTTGCGACGAGCTTCAAATTGCCTGCACTTGATACGTGGCGCTGCATTGGAAGCGTGTGCCTTTCTTTTGTGCAAAGTACGGTCTGTCTTCCTGACGTTGGCAACACTCCTTCCCTTGCTGTCAGGAATGCTACATTGGGATTGCTTAGCAAAGCCAGGGAACCGATTTGTATATAAAGCATAATTTACTTCGGAAATGCCAGTGCATTATGCAGTTTGCTAAAGCACATGGGCTACTCCAGTAGCTCGAAGGTCTCGACACCACCTTCGTTTCCTTCTGCTTCGTACTGTGTATTAATACTGCTTCTTTTAAATCGAAGCTTTTGTTGTCTACCACCCCGAATTTTGAGGCCCTGTTCTGCTGCTGCAGCTGGCATCCGACTAGGGTCATCTGCTGCATGGGTTGGTATGTCGTCCGATATGCTTGTGCATTGTCTACAAAAGCAAACTAATGACAATTTCAATAAGAAGGTGATCCCTGCTACGGAAAACCTGCTTGCACGCGCGGTGTATGCGCTTTGTTGGACACATTTTTCGCCTGCAATTGGGTATGCGGTGATAGTGACCGACTGTGATTGTGTATCTGTGCTTCTTTTCTCACTCTATCTCTCTCTCTCTCTTTCTTTTCCTATGACTTACCCACCCCTCCCCTCATGCCCAAGAGTAGGTTAGGAAACCGATCTTCTCCTCTGGCTAAACTCCGTACCTTCTCCCTTTCTTCTGTCTTTCTTTCTCGCCCGCAGTTGTAGGCTTCGAACACATAATTAGCGTAAAGTTTTTTTATTTTTTTATTGATATCAGGGTTATGGTGTGCGTTTGTATTTGAAACGCTCAATGAGTCTTGTTTGAGTACAGCTTCACTTTTTTTTAATCCCCTGGAGCGCTTCCGTTGCAACATATTTATAAAATTACATTCTAGGGTTTTACATGCCGACACCACGACATAATTACGAGGCACACCGTAGAAGAGGACGTCGGATAAACTTGGACCACCTGGGGTTCCTTAACATGCGCCCAATGCGCGGTACACGTGTTTTAGCATTTCCCCCACTCAAAATGCGGTTGCCGAGGCCGGGTCTGGATCGTGTGTTTTCGTGCACAGCTGCGATATTTATCATGAAATGTGACACTCAATGAGGTAATTCCACATTCAAGGGCGCTAATGTCGACACAATGTCAAGCTGACAGTTACGCCGCAGTGCTATTGGGGCAAATGGCGAAGACAATTTTCGCTTCTTTCCGCTGGCGGAGAGCGAGATCGTAGCTGTTGCCAGCTTCGCCCAGTTTGCAGTGATGTCAAACACATGGTAATGTAGGCTACAATAAGGATGTTAGTGTTCCGGAGTGTTAGGAGCACATTTTTATGAGTGGCGCGAAATTCAGCATGCCATCCGCGCGTACCTCCAAATACCAACAGATCAAACTTCGCAAAATGGTTCTGACTGCTACGGCGAATCTGTGTGTATATTTAAATGCCGGCGGATGAAGTACAACTTTCGGGAGAAAAATTCCTAAGTGTTGAAAATTGTCATGCGGACGTTATGAGTTACGTTTCCCGATGTCTCGAGAGAAGTCTGCGTTACAGAATATTTATATTTATTATAAATGGGGTCCTTGCTATGTAAAATGGCTTGTGGAATTGTGCTACTAGCGTATTTAGGAACGTTACAAATAATTGTTTAACCCCCTTTTGTCGGCTTTCCATGCGTTATAAAAGATTATTCCAATGTCCTCGGTGAACCAAACGAGGCATGTTATTTATCTTTGGCGAATGTAAGGACCGGGTAATTGGTGATTTTAGGCGAAGTTCAGAGTTGGTGGGTTGATTGTGACCCTTGCAATAAATTACGCATGCATGTATTATGGACCGTTACGAGTGTGATTTACGAGCGGCGACGGAGAGAGAGAGAGAGAGAGAAGGGCGGGCATAGTCGGTATTGCGAAAAAGTAAAGTGTGTGTGGATGAATAACGGTATTTGAAATAAGTCCTTACCAAGTGCATGAAAATATTATATGTGGCACAGGTTTCAAATAAACCAGTTAACATTATAAACTATGTGATTTATTTACGGGAAGATTGAATAATTCTGGAGCTTCTCGAAAGAAACGGCTTCGCTGAACACTGGGTCGTGATTCTGCAAGGTCACACAAGTCTGCGTCATTATTGGCACATCTTAAGGGCTCTTGAAACCTTGGCTTCTACAGTCGCCTTTGTGCTCTTCAGCACTCACATTCGAAGGCTTGTGTTCGTTGGAGGATGGCTTTGAACGGTGGTTTCCCTCTCAGCGGAGCGTAACCTGGGGCGATGTGATTCCTGGAGCACTGCACAAAGGCTATTAATTAAGTCAGCTCGAGCCTGCTCTGCCGCTGACTGCTTTGATCTTCGTGCCACGTATCTAGCACAGTTAGAGCTCGTTATCCCTGCTGTTTCCCCGGCCTTCTGTGCTGCTGAGCCTTGGCTCTATACGTGTTCGTCTTTAGTGCAGTGACCCGGATCAGAAATCTGAAAAAAAAAGAAGAAACATTTCATCGCTCGGGACAAGGACGGCAGAAAGAAACAAAGAAAATAAGGGACGCCAGTGAAAGAGCGAAAGCGAATTGCTAGGGTAAGAAACTAGCGTAGCGAAAATTAACACAGGAGATTGTTCGTTTTTACTACAAGTCGAAGCGACTGTAGCGATTTTATGTGGGCCCCACTCTAGACTGTGAATCAATGAGATTCAGATAGGCCAAAGAAAGACATTTGACCTGTGTAGCTATCTTCATTAAAAAATCACTTGTCAGTTACTACAAACAGAAAGCGAGAAAATTCCAAAAACACTATGACACCTATCTAAAAAAAAATTTACAGCATATGCACAAAAAAGTATATAAGAAAGAAACGTCACGCACGTAGGATAACTGCCTGAAATTTGTGACGTCGCACTGTCTTCTTAGGGCTGTGTCTTCTACTCACTACAAAAGGAAGATTTCCGTTTTTTTTTATTAGGTAGTGATCTATCTTATTTTTGTTTTCAAACAAGTGCCAATATAACCATCATGCCTAGCCGGTAAGCTTGAACAGTTTACTTGCTACTTTTTATGTCCTGTGATATTATACGCTTCCAGAATGATCTATTATACCGCACATATTTGTGGTAGTTCTATTTGTGTTTCTGAAGTCCACTGTATTTTTAAATGTAATAATATATCCTACGTACATTAAAATTGCATCTGTATGAGCCTCCCAATATATGCAGTGCAAAACTACACTGCTGAGCGATCACCGCCGTAAGCTTATGGCAGAGTTTTTAGTGTTGTCCACTGAGGAGGCAGAGCAGAGCAAAACAAAGTGTATGCGCGCATGTGAGAATGCTTACGCGATACAGGCAGCACTCTCTTTCACAGGCCATATAAGCATCCTACCTTAGGACTCCCACTTACCCCTCGCGAGCATATGTAATTACCTTTGTCATTGTGAAGTCGATAGCGCAAGACAAGACAAAGACAAGGAAAGAAATAGGACGGGCGCTAATGGACAACTGTAGTAAGCTGCACCAAACGCACGTGGAACAACGCAACGTGCATGAGCAAATGAACAGCCGAAAGACAAAAGGAACCACGAGAAGGGTACAGATAGGCACCTAAAGCCTCCTTTACTCGTAACATGTGATTCTGTCATAGGTTCTTCTGTCTTAATCTCTATGAGGCTGCAACTACGTTATCACCAATATAGTGGAAATGTTGATCAAGAACGTTCAACACAAGGTTTGAAGTAGAATTCTGGAATTTTACGTCCGAGAACCAACATACGATTATGAGGCACGTCATAGTGAGCGACTCCGGAATTATTTAAACAACCTGGGGTCTAACGTGCACCCAAGGCGAGGTAAGTGGGTGTCAGTGCAATTCTAAGGCATAAAGACGGAACGTTGCAGCTATTGCCTCACCACGGTTGTTATGTTTTGTCAAGCTTACCAAACCACATTTCTGCCGCATTATCTATTTAGACACTGTCCTTTAAATTAAATGGAGTGATTTCATTTAGAATTACGGAATGCTGGGAAAATTAGTATTTCATACTGAGGATGAACAATTGGACACACAAGGGACTCCAAGTAATCGCCACACGAGCGCGAAAGTAAACATTTGTGGTCACTTGCTCCGACATCAGTATATAGTACATTGTACACACACACATAACAAAATGTTCAGCCAAGTAATCAGTTCTTAACTCGTGCAGCATCACAGACGCGTTTTAGAAACACGCATGTCACCGGGGTCATGAATAAAGAATGTTTCGGCGATCTCCCGCGCAGCCTTATCTATGTGCCTTAGAACACCTCCCTGCCTGAGAGCAATGGGTTCATTTGCATTCGTTACATTGTAGGGGCTAATTAGAAGAGCGCTGCTCTGTTTACATGCAAGCCGCTATTGTCAACTACGAAGGTTTTGTCGAGGCACAAAGATAGCACGCCACGGGAGATCACCGAGGCTTTCTTTATTCATAAGCCCGCGGACACGTGCACTGCCAAGCCGCGTCTGTGATGCTGCACAAGTCAGAAATTCTTTACTTGGCTGATTGTCTTCAAGTTTCTCAGCACGTGTGTGCGATTCGGGATTTAGCGTGTGTTCAGGATCGCCACTCAGGCTCTAGAGTCTGAAAAGATGTATGTTAACATCGGTCAAGTACTCACAGCAGGCCCTGATCATGAGAAAAAAATTTACAGATGAATAGAAATGAGTTCGAGTGCATACGACAGACACTGTCAGATCCTGACCGGAAGCCTACGGCTATCATTGAAAAGAAAGGTTTAAAATCAATGCATTATACTGGTGCTAACATATGGGGCAGAATCGTGGAGGTTGACAGAAGCTCTCGAACAAGTTATGGGGCGCGCCAAGAGCGCTCGAACGGAAGTGTTAGGCGTAACGTTAAGAGACAGGAAGAGAGCGGTTTGGATCATGGAGCAAACGGGGATAGCCGTTATTCTAATTGACATAGGAGAAAAGCCAGGCGTAGGTTAGATAGCAGGGAAGCGCAGTCGAGAGCGGCATAAGTCTAGGTGGGGTGATAAAATTAGGAAATTCGCAGGCGATAGTTGGAATCGTTTGGCGCAGGGCAGGGTAATTGGAGATCGCAGGGAGAGGTCTTCGTCCTGCAGCACACATAAAATGCGCTGCTGCTGCTGCTGCTGATGATGATGATGATAATAGTTCCGCACTTTTGTCGGGATCATTCCTTGTCTCTTGTGTGTCGCGCTATTCTGCGTCCGTATGATGTGAATTGATTTGAAATGAAACGTCCAATAACTAGAGGATAGCTACCAACATAGCTACTTGGCGGCAGCCATACGAACGTCTGGCGAGTCGTATATGATTATGTAAATAAAATCGCTAGAGACGCAGGACGGAAGGAGACGACAAAACAGGGTGGTACTTGTAATTTAATTGCAAGTATCGCCCTGTGCTGTGATCTCAAACCGCAAAAACAGGCAACTGTTGGTAACTATTGGCAACTGTTCCAACTGTTGGCAACTGGCAACTGTTGGCAACTACCAGGATTGCAATTAAAGGATAGAGTTGAAAAACCTTCAGTTACACTTTACCGCATTTTCTAATTTACTTTATTTAAAATTTTTCTTCAGTTCAATTTATTTTGATTTTGTTTAGGGATGGCTCTGCACATTGTTAACCATTATTTTAGTTGGTTTGTGATCGGTTGCTTTCGTATTCACAAGTGCACTTGTTTATCTTTCTCGGTTGACCACTTTTGACAAGCTAACAATTGTTAAACGTAATAGTCTTGCGCAAGACATGCCTGCGTGTACCGTAACTTTCTAGAACGTTATCAACGTTTCTTTCCATTCCCTGTTGTCACCGCACCTTGTGTATTCTGACTTCATGCGCCACGCGAATTGTGCAGTACTTTCTGGAAGACACACAGCCACCAGCGATTACTCTGGAACTTTCGATGACTCATGTGTAAAAGCCGACGCGCTCGACCTGCACATCAGATTCTGACGATCTCCAGCTATGTTCGCTTCTATCGTTGTGCTTTGAGTTCAGCTTGCTTTCGTGGGTACAGGTTCGGCCAATAAAAAGTTACAGTTTTGCTGCTGTGTTCTTCCCCGTCCCTACTACGTGACATGTGGGGGAGTTGCTGGGTAGGTTCAGCCATGAGGGTTATTATTGCCGCACAGATTTTGGCCTGCGTGCCTACTACAGGCACTTTGTTAGAGATTTTTCGAGCATTGTGGAAACATTAAATCCTCTCACTAAACCGTACGTCGGCTTTAAATGGAAACACAGCACGATGACGCATTTGAGAAACTAAAACGAGGGCTGCAGTCACCGTCGGTGCTTTCGAACTTGGACGAAGACGCCGAGACGGAAATCCACTCCTACGCGAGTAGCGTAGCTCTTGGCGCTGTGCTAGTTCAAAGGAAGGACGGAGTTGAAAGCGTAGTAGCTTACGCTGGCCGGTCACTGTCAAAAGCGGAAGCGAATTATTCTACGACGGAGATAGAGTGTCTTGGGATCATTTGTGCTACGGGGAAATTTCGGCATTACATAAAAGGCAGGCATTTCAAAGTCGTAAGCCACCACCACGCTGTGTTGGCTGGCAAACGGTAACGATCCTTGAGGTCGCCCTGCACGATGGAGTCTCAGACTGCAAGAATTCGACATCACCGTGGTGCATAATCCGGAAGGAAGCATTCTGACGCCGACTGCCTGTCGCGCGCCGCTATTGACCAGCCACCGCAAGGCGAACTGGACGACGACGCATTCCTAGGAACACTAAACGCAGATGACTTCGCCGAACAGCAAAGAACAGACCAAGAGCTACGAAGTCTTGTGGATTACTGAGAAGGCAAGACCGAAGTTATCCCTAGGGTATTTCGGTGTGTCCTCTCTTCGTTTTCTTTAGGCAACGACGTCCTCGCAACAAATACCTCTCCAGTATGCGCAGCCTAACGTTTCATAGTGCCGGCAGCACTCCGAACAGAAGTACTGCGCACCCTGCACGACGATCAGGCAGCCGGACACCTCGGGGTTTCCGTTACGGTAACAACCATACAGGATAAATACTATTGGCCATGCCTGACCACCGACGCCGCCCGTTACGTTAAGCCATGTCAAGAGTGCCAGCGATGCAATACACCACCGTCAAGGCCAGCGGCATTACTACAGCTGGTCGAGCCTCCTTTCGGAACTTTTGAGCAAATAGAAATAGATTTGTTGGGACTCTTCCCGACGTCAACATCCGGAAATAAGGGCATAGTCGTGGCGACAGACTACCTCACCGACTTCGCCTAAACGAAAGCTCTGCCAATAGGTAGTGCAGACGAAGTGACAAAAGTCTTCGTCGAGAACATCATCCTGTAACATGGTGTCCCAGAAGTCTACATCAGTGACAGGGGAATGGCTTTTAAACAGAGCTCACCCAAGTCATTGTGCAATACAGGCAAGCAAGCCACAGGAGGACGAATGTCTACAACCCGCCGACGAGTGGCCTTATAGAATGGCTGAACAAGAGCCTCGCCGACACGCTATCAATGTACGTCGGTGTCGAGCAGAAGACGTGGCATACCGTCCTCCCTCACGTAACGTTTGCTTGTAACAAGACAGCGCAAGAAACAACGCAGCTCACGCGATTCAAGGTTTTGTTGGTTCACGGCAGGAACTCAAGGATAAGTCTCCATGCCATGCTGCCGCACGACACTGACAAAGAGAATCTAGACGTCGCCTCCAATCTGCAGCGCGCCGAATAAGCACGACAGCTCCCCCGCCTGCCCATCAAAAGCTAGCACAGGACCGACAACCCGCACTACAATCTTCAGTGACGCGACCTGGAATACCAGCGAGGTGACTGTGTTTGGTTCTTGACCCCTGATACGCCGACGAGGACTCAGCGAGAAACTGTTACGACGCTATTTCGAAGCTTAGAAGGTTATCCGACGTATCTGCGACTATGAGGTCATGCCAGACGGCATTTCGCAAATGAGAGCGGCGCCGCACACGACCTGTAGTCGTCCACGTGGTGCGTCTTAAGCCTTTCCGTACCCTCTGACGAACTTAGAAACTCCATTTTGTTATTGCTTTGTTGTTCTTCCTTTATTATTCGTCATTTTGTTGTTACTTTGGTGTCTGTAGCACCGGGGTGATGCTGTTAAGAGAGGGGCACTGGCACGTGAACTTCTCTATCTTACTCGGTTGACCACTTTTCTCGAGCTAAGAAATGTTAAACAATGGGGTTGTGCCATTGTCGAAGGAATCATGATGGTCGTTTCTCCAGGAAGAAAATGCGCTGTGTTGTCACAATAATTTGCTCGAGTTCAAAACACGAGCAATCGCTCAATTCTGGATTTTAGGGATCACATTTGACCAAGAATGTGGTCAATCTTTGGAGTTGTCCCGCTGTGGTCACACCAGTGGCATAGTGGTGAGGAATGCCATCATTTTTGCGGCACACACGCCACCGTAACGGTGACCTCGGTGTGGGACGTTTAGGGCAGGTTGCTTTACGCTGGGCCACTGATTATACACGTATCGAATATAAGCTGCCGCGTTGTCGTATTATTTGTGATGACTTTTTTTCTTAACTGAAGAATGAAACGCTACATATGAGCATTATCGTACCTGATTTCGTGATGGGCGACTCGCAATTTTCGCACTAGAAAATCTCTTTCAGGGGACACCGATCACCTAGGCCAAACAAAGAGAACGCCTGTCGCTTGCTTTGTCTAGGAGTTTGAAGTTTACTTATTTGGCGTACTGATGAAATTAGTGCCAGCGAAAAAAATAGAAAAAAGAAAACACCGCCAATTCACGCCGTTCATATGGCAAACGAGCGAAGCTGAAATATGCGGCCCCAGTGTTTATGTTGACGTCGACATTGCAGCTGCTCTGTCTCGCGGGCCCGAACCGCCGGATCCTCGGCCCGATGTCCCCGCTGGTGATCGCGCTTGACCGTGGCGTCGGTGGTGCAGCGTTGGCGCTTTAGCTCCGCTCTGCGAACTAGCCCGGCCGCTCGAGCCGGAGGATAGGCCCGACATTTCCGCTTGCGCTCCGCATCGCAGCCCGATCCTCTGCCGAGGCGTTGGCGCAACGCCGACGATATCTCTCCCGCTCGTGCTTTCGGCGCTCTTGATCGTAGGCCAGTTGCTCTTCGGGAGAAAACACGATGCGTGACCGTCCCATTGCGAAGTGGGAGAGATTGCTTCGCGCGCACTCTGCTGCGAGAGAGAAACGATGTCACCATCAGCGTAGCCAATGGCGCGCCACACATTCCACCAGAGTGTTACTGTGGTTGGACCGTGAACGTTCCGCCTAGGTACACACAGCTTCGCTGTGAAAATTCTCGGCCGCGGAGGAACGACAAAAAAAATTACCAGGGAGCGCCACGGGATGCTGCTAGCCTCGGCAAGCCAGCCTCCTCTGAATCTGCCCATCCCACTCGCCGGGGTCTTGTGCGCGGTGCCTTTTGGGTAGGAATTGGTCCCCATTATTGCCGGTGCATTCGTGTGTATTTGGTACGTGGTAACAATCAGGGGCTTGGTGGCGCCTGCCGTCAAAGCCACGTAGGCACGTAGAAAGTACTACGCGTGGGTTTCTGCTACTACGGGCGTCGTTCTTTGCTTCAAGTGCTTTGCCTTGAAACGTGGAGAAAGGCTAGGGAGCCAGACCCATGACGACATAATTTTATAAGCATCGCTTGCGCTTAACACCGAAGTTAGTTGGCGCTCTCACCTCGAAACACCTCCAGTGCATGCCGGCCCGAGCGTCGTCTATTGTTTTGTCAAATCAGCTATTGTGTAGCTGAAACTCCGGTGCGCATTTTCTTGCTGATTTTTGTTCCGCTGTCTAGTACCTATATAGGATGAGACACTATCTTTCGCCGTATAGTTATTTGTCGCGTGTATGCTTAGTAAAAGGTTCTGCTGTGCAACTTTCACTGTCAAAGAAATAAATAATATTACCCTGCACTCTAAACACCGAAGTCGCCGCCTTTACTTGAGATTTAAGTGCACTAGTTTGTAAGATTGCCAGCGTGCGACGTGCTTACGCTGTTGAGACGCGCCTGTTGAGTTCTGGCTGTTCTATTGAGAGGCAGAAGGCATTGAGCAGAACGACGGCGTCAACGGGTACCGTCCGACATGACAGTGGGCCGGCAGGGCCTCAAGTATGGTCGGGGTCCCCGGTTCGCCACTCCATCATTGGGCACAGATGGGACGAATTTTTTTCACATGGAAAAGCAGTCGCTGCAGACATTGGACGCTCGCTTGAGGGCCTGCACGTGTTTTCAGGGCGAAACATCATAGTTTTCCCCAGAAGATGGCCCCATACGCGACGAATCGCCGTGCGATGGGCGGTTTGGTTGCCTTCACACGCTTGCGGGGCAAAAGGTTTCCTCGTTTCCCTGAAACCGCCCCGAAACGCGACCAGTCGTCCTTGAGGTGGTCGTCGCGGGTTGTTGATTATAATGCCGACGCCATCGGTCGGTACTACATGGGTGCCACTCTGCTGCTTGCTTAAGCGGTGAGCCACGTGTTGGTTCAGTGCTTTACTGGACTGACATAACACAGACCTTAGTGCTTCACCCACTTTAATTTCTTCACTCAACTTCGGCGTTCATTTGCCACTCCGACTACGTGTGCATGTTCCAAACCTCCGTGGCAGGCGCAGCCAAAGCGAGCCGACTGATGCTACCACTTGCATATCACGTGAGGGCCTATTTCGCATCATCCCATTGAGTGAGTGAGTTGGGAAACTTTATTGCAGGTCCGTCGAGGACGCGAACACTTCGAGCACCCGGCTTGTCCCACGTAGGGACCGGCAGGTCTAGCCCACCGGCCCGGATTTGCCAGGATTTGCTTCCAGGATTTGCTTCCAGGATTTGCTTTCTAGAGCGGGGCTACGCAGAAGCGAGTCCCACTCCTCCTTGATGAACTTGGGGTATGTCGACCCGCACTCCCACAGCATGTGCGCTCGAGTGGAGGTCTGCCCGCAGGAGGGGCAGGCGTCGTCGCGATACACGTCCGAGTAAGCCTCGTGGAGAACGGACAGACCCACATACGTGCTAGTCTGCCGAAGTCTAAGCGAAACGGCTTGCGCCATTCTTCTAAATTTTTTTGACTAGGCTTCAGAATTACCACGTAACGCTCCCTTCTAGTATTTTCCTTCCTCCGTGTTTTCGCCGCCAACCGTGCAAATGCGCGAGTGCCACTGCTCGCGCGTTCGTGGTCGTCTTCTTCCACAGCTGTCTCCGTTGCCCCTCATCATTTGAGCGTAGCATTTCACTTCCCTTCTGTCATCGTAATGGCGAGGCCACGTTTACGTGGGTATGAGCCATTGCTTAAGGGGTTTCTGTGGTTGGACCACGAGCGCTCCGCCTAGGTATTTACAGCGTCAATGTAATAAAAAAAATGTGAAAGCAGAATGATGAGCCCATGAACGCTTACTACTTGTCGCTTCTGTAAAATGAGATCAGGGAGCTGTATTCGCCTTTTCTGCGAAGCACGCATGTGGTAGGCAGGTGTCTAAAATGTTGTAAGAGTTCTATAAGGCGTACAACTTTTGGGAGATAAAAAAGAATAAGAAAGTGACTGGAACAGTCCACCCAGTGGAGCAAGAGCAAAGCAGTATATGTCTAGAAGCTGCAGTTACTCGGGCTAAAAAGCTTCATTCTGCTATGCGAGAGAAGAAAACCACGAACAGTTCCGAACAGAAAGCTTATAGATGATAAAATACAAACATTTCTCAACAGGGAGATGTCGAGGCGCCGCGTAGCGAGTGGCGGCACGTGAGCCATCATCGGAAGACAAAAAGTATAAGCTATTTCACCATCGCAACCAGTTTTTGTGTTGTTTGGCCGGCGTCCTACGCAGGAGAGCTGCGCGGCGCAAAACAAAGGCGTTCATTTGGGCTGGCTTTCACCGCATGAATGAATATCTCCCTCGTGCGGACACCCTTTCATGACGAGAAAGTACCCATAAAAAAAACAGGAATGCCAGTACTTCCGACGAAATGCTTACACAAAAATATATAATGATTCAGATCAACAGGTTGTACCGCTGAATGAACATATGGCAAATTTTGTCTACTCGTCAGGAACTGCGGCTCCATCTAATTTCCTTTTATTACACATGCGACTGAACACCTGCGCATATCTGCCATTATGTAGTGACACAACGCATACTGATGTCGACCGATACACACCTATACTCAGCCAGGCCTCATTATTCAGAGAGAGCACGTATGCCAAGCGCTGACGTGTGTACCCACTTTCTCATTCCTTTGAACAATAACACGATAGCACACTACATATGGGTGGCGCTCGGGTCTGGTTCTAGCACTTGAAATGACGGCAACGCTGTTGTTGCCACGGGAAGAGTGCTGGACTTCATGAAAACAAGAGTACTTGGCGCTAACGCCAATGAATAACTATACGGGAGGGCATTTTTTCTTTAGAAAACAACCATTACACATGATTGCGAAGACTCATATAACCGTAACCGTCGCGTGGGGGAAGCAAACATAGTAAAACTGGTGTGAAGAAATGTAGTTACTTGTACATTATCTAAGATATATATATATATATATATATATATATATATATATATATATATATATATATATGTATATATATATACGGCTTCTAGCCACAACATTTTACGGCTTCCTTGGCATATATGTTTAGTATCAAACGAGAAGAAACGGGGTTAACCGAGGGACCCGCTATTTATTAATCATATCATCAGAAGCCAACGAACACTGGCACCAACAACAACATAGGGGAAATTACTTGTGCTTAATAAATGAAATGAGGAAATGACAAATTAATGGAAGTGAAAGTTGATGAAAAAACCACTTGCCGTAGGTGGAGAACGATCCCCCAGCCTTCGCATTTCGCGGTGAAGGTAGCTGGCGCCATGGTAGCTCAATTGGTAGAGCATCGTACGCAAAATGCGAAGGTTGTGGCATCGTTCCCCACCTGCGGCAAGTTGCATTTTCATCCACTTTCATTACAATAATTTATCGTTTCCATATTTCATTTATAAAGCACAAGCAATTTCCTCTACGTTGTCCTTGTTGTCAGTTTTGTTGGCTTCTTGTGATCTGTTTAGTATTAGTCATAGTAAAGGTACCAATCCATGTACCTTTAAAAAGCTACAATATTTAACCTACGCAGAGCTCCAGTTTTATTTTTAGGCATCGCACGTATACGGCTCGAAACTACCAATCATGCATTAAGTCACTAACCAACAAAACATGGAGCATAATGAAGCAATCGAAGTGGCTGAAACTTCCAATGCGTGATTTACAGTAACGTAGGCACATTAACGTGGTTTCCGTATTCTACGTAACATTACCAGTGTCATATCAAAACATATTAGGGAAATACCGGACTTTCAGAAGAACAACACAAAAAATAACAGAAGGCAGCCCACGAATTGCCGGCTTGTTTATTGAACAAGTCACATTAGCATCATCAGTGAGGCAATTTATAAGTGTGCAAGTTGTATGATAGCCGGCCCATCTATATAGCATATGCACTATGTATAATGAGGAAGTGCGCGGCTCATTATGTAGTTTTATAAGAAAAGAGTAATGACGAATGACTTTTTCCGGACATATCTAACAGATACATCAAGCACTGTCATACTTCCTAGCAAACGAGAAAAACATACTGATTAGGATTGCAGCACGAGAGAGTGTTTAATACACTGCATGCTTCGAAGAAGTGTTCGAAAGAATAAATCCAATAGGTAAGATTATGTCTGATGACCAACCCGGAATATCACAGTAAGTTACGGTTTGCAGACAACATTGTCATGCTCTGCAATGGCTTCCAATAATTTAGTCCTGGCACTGACCCGAAATGTCAAGGGTGCGCTTGAAGAATAACTCATACAGCACTAAGGTAATGCTCAAAATACTGGCAAGAAAACAATTGCTTGTGGTTCGTAGTCAGTCACTGTACAGACGCTGCCAGAGCAAACTTTCATAGACCGAGCACTCAGCTGAGTGCTCGGTCTATGAAAGGTGTCTATGAAGGTGTCAGGTGTCTTTTCAGATTAAAAAGAATGTGTTTGAGCGCAATTAACTCGCACATCAAAGTAAAGATCAGGGTCCGAATAGACAAAATGTTATTTGACTGGAATTGTTCGTAAGCGCACGTCCTAGCCAATTTTGATACTGGACATATTGAGAAGGCGGCTGACCAATGACAAACAGAACTCCCGGATGAAAAGCTTTGTAAAATCGTTCCCAGCAACTAATAGTTTTTTTTTTGAAATAAAAAAAAACAATCAGTGCTTCCAACATATACTAAACTTCAGTACAAGAAAAAGGTAGACAAGCAAGTAATAGTGCAAATTTTCTCAGCATACAAGATTGAGCGGTTCTGGGAAAATTGTGAGTACTCCAGAGGACGACAGCGCCTTGAGATCACAACAGCGTAAAGATACAGTTCACACACTATGAAAAAGTATTTGTAATGGTTGTTATGCCCAGGGATGCTCAAACATCAGTTACGAAAGCGTGAGTGTGTAGAACGAGAAATTCAGAGACGTCCCTGTGCTTGACACGTGTCCCTAAACTATATTTCGGGTGTCCGAAAACTTTGGTCCACACACGCACATCCCTTTGCTATCGCTGTCTAGCAGTGAAACAAAAATACCGGCTAAAGGCTAATCCGTGTAACACCTAAGTGTTTCCTGGCGCGGGCCATGACATTTGTTCCTGACATGATTGACCTTTTCATAGGTAAATAGCTTGCGGTAGGGAATGTTAGATGGCAGACGAAGCCACAGCAATGAAACCAAATGGTAGTACTAGAGTAAACAGCAATCAAAACTTCATCTTCTTCGTCTTCATGTGACTTTTCGCTTTGTACTTGCTGTTTTTATTGCGTTGTGTATTGTACGGATGCGAAAACGCATCTGAGAGCGCATTTCTTCGCAGTGATAGCGGTTAAGCCGCCTTCTGCGACCTGTCTTGTGTCATCCCCGTTACATCTGAGATCATGATTCCTTGTGTAACAGCCCATGCGGCAAGAGAGTTGCCCGTTCGTTGGTGTTGTGGGTTGTGTTGCTCGGCACACTACGGGGGCTAAGCCAGCAATCGGGCGATACTAGGGGGAAGATAATAAGAAAAATTTAGCGACGATTACAATACTCCCTAATGCGAAAGTCACCGTAGTTCACAACTACGATCTTTGAACCATTTGTAACTCTTTTGTTCCCTTCTCTTTTCTCGCTCTTTATTTTTTGTATTCTCTCGTGCCTCTCGACGCGGCCAGAGACAATTGAATGTATAAATAAAGTAGTGCTACCGATCGCGTTAGATCGCGCCCCGCCAGCTTTGCACTGCTTTCTAGCATAAATTAGTTACAGCTTAGCCCTGCCAGTTCACCTACGTAGCGCCCGCTGGCTCGGACCTCGATGTGGCGCTTGACTTGTTCTGGTTATCATTTGTTGCACCGTATGTAGATAATTCAAGTGAGTTGTTAGACATGTAGGTTCCCCTGGGCCGATCTTCTGCGCCTTAGGGCGTCGTTTCCGCCTGCAGGATTACCTGACTGAGCTATCTAGGATGCTCGGATCCTATAGCCAGAACTCCAAATCCATTTTTTAATGAAACAGACGCCACTGCAAATTAGCGTTTCCCTAACACAAGGACGCTTTGCTTTAGCTGGTTCCCTGTTTTAACGTCTTCGGTGCAGTGCGATGGCCGCCTAATGCACATGGCTGTCAGTACCCACTTGCCCGAATTAAGTGTCACTCATACAGCTCGTTAGCGCGCGGGTTGATGCGGTGGGAGCGTCATTACGGCCAGCAGCATGGTTTAATAATACATTAGAAGTGTTACATTTGTAGCTGTGTGATAGAGCGGTTGCGTGGAACAAAAGTAGAATAACGGGCTTCTTATCTGAAGGCCGTAAGCTTGAATCCTCCTCCAGTACACTATATTTTCAGGCTTGAAATGGCACCTGACATTGGCAAAAGAAATGCAGAGAGCCTGTGGGGCTATACCAGTATAGGTGCAACCGAATGAGGATGGCCCACTAAGCTTCATAAAAAACATTCCCTCGCCAGGACAAGAATCGACCTCCATGGTGCAGTATTCAGCCTCAACGTCACTAATGACTCCTAACATTAAACCATCGCCGTCAGTCCCTAGCGGCTGTGGAACATCTGACCAAGGCGGTGGGCAGATCTGCGACGCGGCAGAGAGTGATAGGAATCTCTGGTCCGTACAGGCCGCCGCTGGAAACTGGCAACATTCAACACACGAACCCTCTCGAGTGAAAGTAGCTTAGTAGGACTCTTTGAGAAATTATCAGGCACTACGTATGATATCGTTGGCTTTGCTGAGGTTATAAGAACTGGTGAGGCTTATACAGTGCTAACAACCACGTCCTTTGCTACAGGTGACCTTCAGGTAAGAGGCAATAAGGAGTAGGACCTCGAATCCATAAGGACATAGCAGGCGACATTGATAAATTCTACAGCATTAATGAGAGGGGAGCAGCAGTCATAAAAAAACTGAATAGGAGGAATAAAATAAAAGTAGCACAAGCCTACACTCCAACCTCCAGTTACGATAATGAAAAAAATCGAGCACTTTTATGAAGATGTTGAATTAGCGATGATAAAAGGGGAAACTCAGTATACAGTAGTCGTGGACGGCTTCAAAGCAAAGGTGGAGAACAAGCACGCTATTGAACAAGCAATTGGCAACAAGGCATCGATTCTAGGAATACTAGAGGCGAGATTTTGGTAGAATTCAGGGAAAATAATAAGCTGCGAATATTGAACACCTTCAGAAAACGTTGGAACAAAAAGTGGACCCGGAAAATCCCTAATGGTGAAACAGCAATGAAAGAGCTGCAATACTTTCTGGCTACCTCAGCATAGTGTCGAATGTAGAAATGATAGGTTGAGTAAAGTGCAGTGGTGATAGGTGAGTGAGCTCTAGGATTTCGCTCAACATGAAGAGGGAAAGAGTAAAATTAGTCAAGAAACAGGCCAAGCTACACACAATAAGGGTAATAACAGACTAATTTCAAGCTGGTGCTTGCAAAGAAATATGAAGATTTAGAACAGAGACATCAAGATGACATATAGGTACCGGCCGTGGCTGCTGAATGACTATGGTGTTGGGTTGCTGAGCTCGAAGTCGCGGGATCGAATCCCGGCCCCGGCGGCCGCATTTCGATGGATGCGAAATGCGAAAACACCCGTGTACTTAGATTTAGGTGCATGTTTAAGAACCACAGGTGGTCCAAATTTGCGGAGTCCCCGACTACGGCGTGCCTCTTCATCAGAAAGTGGTTTTGGTACGTAAAACCCCATAATTTAATTTAATTACCTATAGGTAATGAATGAAACCTTACTGGGCTGGTTTCAGAAGCAGCAATTGAAGTGGGAGGTAAGGCACCAAGGCAACCAGTAGGCAAGCTCTCCCATGTAAGAAGGGAGCTGACAAGGAAAAGGCAAAGCATGAAATTGTCCAAGAGATAAGCTTTAATTCACCGAACTGTCAAAACTGATCAACAAGGAGAAAGTAAGGGATATTCAGAAATGTAACATGCGAAAATCTGAGGAAGCAATGAAAAACGCATGCAGCTTGCAATCAGTAAGAACAAAACATGGAATAGGAGAATCCAAACTGTATGCACTGAAAGATAACCAGGCTAATATCATCAGCAACTTTGCAGATATTGTAAAGGCAGCGTAAAAATTCTTTGCCGAACCATACAGTACGCAGGGTCGCCACGTTACCTTCATTCGAAATATTAATGAACAGGATACAGAGGCTCTTGCTATAATAAACGATTGGGTTAGCAAAGCCTTGCAAGGCAAGACTCGGTGAAAAGCGGAAAAAGAAGATGGAATAACAGTCGATTTATTCAAACATAGAGAATATATGTTTCAAAAGCTTGCGGCCTTTTATTCGCAATCGCTCTATAAACGTAAAAAAAACTGGAAATTTTGGAAAAACGCTAGTTTTTCAGCTTCGATAAAATTGAAAAAAAAAGAAAGGAGATAGCGCTTCCTCGCAGAATACGTCTGTTGGGATGCGACTCCTTTCGACCTATATAAAGGTTTGATAAAAATATGTAGTTTGGGAGCCTGCGAAACATGCAGCTCCATACACGTGGTGGCAATTACTTTGCTTCAACCAACTCTTGAGCTCCCTCTCCTGTCACGTACTGCACATTCCCCCTTCTTGTGCGGCATGGGAAAGAAACTGGCCCGAGTTTGGAAATGTGCGCACCAAGCTACGCAACAGGTTCTCAGGGGATAGCGCGCAATAACTTTTGTACATGCACTCGAACCTCAATGTCGAAAGGCTTCTTCCGCTGAACAGCGAAATGTTCACGCGTCAAGCTGAAATTAATTGCACACATATTGATAGAAGTGCCGTTTTTTTACGCGCTGACATAAAATGAATGCCTTGACGGGAAGTCGTGCCTAGGCTTCAAGCTTGGAGCTCTGCTGCGACCTTTGTGATCCAATAATGTAACAAGTATATTATTTACAGTGTTAGCGAAAATGTGTCGGGTATTTTACAGCTTTGTGCACACTCGCCTTTTCTTTAATTTTTCTGATTTGCTGAAAAAAAACATAAAATACAATTTTCTTTTGAGGTCCCTGAAAATTTAAAATTTACATCTCTGAATGCCTCATGGCTTCAAGTGTACCAGAGGAGAATGCCAACATTACACTAATTCAGAACAAGGTAGACGTTGAAGACTTGAAAAACTATAGACCTACTAGCTTGCTTTTAAAATTTGCACCAAGGTAACTTCCAATAGAATAATCTCAATATTTTACTTCAACCAACCAAGAGAAGAGGCAGGTTTCAGGAATAGATATTCTGCAATGGTTCCCATCGATGTCATCAATCAGGTAATCGAGAAATCAGCAGAGTGTAAACAACCTCGCTTTATGGCTTTGATAGTGTGAAGACCCAAATATGGGGCGAAAGGTTCGTGTTCTCAATGGTTCGGTTGGTTCTCTTAGGCGGAGCCTCCGAGAACCCAATTGAGGACAAAGCCGTTGGTTTGGACGCACACACAAAGATTTTAATCAAACTAAAAAGGAGGCATAAAGTAAATAGCAGGAAACAGAAAGCATGCCTAAAATACACACTCAAGCAGACATTGCGGCAATAAACACACCTAGGGCTTGCATGAGGTTAACGAGTGCGAGAGTCCGGGCTTGCCACGAGGGCGAGGACGCGTCAGAGTCTCGACGCGGCGACGCGGCGACAAGCTGGCGAAAGGAGTGGCGCCGGTCTCACCAAAGGTTGCGGCGTTAGCTGACCGACCGGGCGCCGGGAGCGCGCTAGCTCTGGCTAGGCGAAGTAACGCTCGCGGCTGGGTGGCAGGAGCAGACGGCGTCGGCGTTCTGGCCGGGCGGCTGGCGTAGAGCTCGGGCCCGTAGCCCGACTGTTCACGTCTCGCCCACGGCCGCAGAAGCTCGGACGCCGGCCTCGGGCAGCAGGCGGCACGACAGACGGGGCGGCGTTCTGGCCGGGCAGCTGGCGTAGAACTCGGGCCCGTAGCCCGACTGTTCTCGTCCTGCCCACTGGCGCAGCTCACCGGTGTTGAGGAGCTGACGGCACGCTCGGGTAGACGGGCGACGCACAGGAACAGGTTGGCAGGAGGCCCCGGTCGGGTGAAGTCCTGGTGGGCTCGGGTCCGGAACCCGACGGCCCGTATTCAACGCCCGCTCCGGTGGTTGACCTCCTCCTGCCGTCGCTTCCTGGGACTCTCCTGGCGTCTCCCCGGCCTCTCGCTGCGTGTCCTCTTGCGTGTGCTCTATCTCTGCCAGTGCACCACGCTTTTTCTTCTGGTCTGGCCGATTTGGCATTCTCGGATTGGCTGCCTAACGCCCCGTGGTCTTTTCTGATTGGTTGCTTTTTTTTGTTGTTTCATGCGCCGCGCGTTCTCGTGCCGGACGCTCTTCGGCGTCGTTGTCTTCCTTCTTCCACCTCGGCGCGCGTGCACTCAGCGTCGTCTGCTCCTGACCGTCGCGCTCCCGCACCATGTCGCGCACCACACATCACACATAGATTATGAAAAGGCATTTGATTCAGTTGAGATACCAGCAGTCACAGAAGAATTAGGTAATCAAGGAGTACAGGAGGCATATGTGAATATTCTTAGGAAAGATATTCAAAGAATCCAAATTTACATTGGTTCTCCACAAGAAAAGAAGAACGCCGCCTATCAAGAAAGAAGCCAGGTAAGGAGACACAATCTCTCCATTGCTATTCACTGCATCCCTAGAAGAAGTATTCAAGCTCTTGAACAAGGAAGGAGTGAGAATCAACGGCGAATTTCTCAGGAACCTTCGGATGCTGATGAGATTATCCTGTTCAGTAACACTGGGGATGAATTATAACAAATGTTTGAGGACCTTAACAGAGAAAGGTTAATAGTGGCGTTGAAAATTATTATGCAGAAAAGAAATATAATGTTGAATAGCCTTGCAAAAGAACGAGAGTTCGGGATCACCAGCCAGGCTCTAGAGTCTGAGAAAGCGAACGTTCATCTAGGTCAATTACTCACAGAGGACCCTGATCATGAGAAGGAAATTTACAGAAGAATAGAAATGGGTTTTCGTGCATACGGTAGACACTACTAGATACCGACTAGGAGCTTACCACTGTCATCGAGAAACTGCACAATCGCAGCATTCTACCGGTGCCAACATATGGGATAGAAACTTGGAGGTTGCCAGAAGCTCGAGAACAAGATCAGGACCGCGCAAAGAGTGATGGAATAAAAACTATGAGGCATAATGTTAACAAAAATATAAACTATGGGGTTTTACGCGCCGAAACCACGATCTGATTATGAGGCACGCCGTAGTGGAGGACATCGGAAATTTGGACCTCCTGGGGTTCATTAACGGGCACCTAAACACGGGTCTTTTCGCCTCCATCGAAACACGACCGCCGTGGCCGCGATTCTATCTCGCGTCCTCGTGCTTAGCAGCCGAACACCTTAGCCACTAAACACGCATGACGGATGCGGCGTAACGTTAAGAGACACGAAGTGAGCACTGTGGATAGGAGAGCAAACGGGCATACCTTATACTTTAATTGACATTAGGAGAAAAGTATGAAGCTGCGCAGGCCATGTAATCCATAGGGTGGTTAATCGGTGGACCGTTATAGTTACAGAAGGGGTGCCAAGTGAAGGGAAGTGCTGTCGAGGACGGTAGAAAACAAGGGGGGGATGAAATTAGGAAATTTGCAGATGCAAGTTGGAATTGGTCGGCGCAAGACTGGGGTAATTGGAGATCGCAGGTAGAGGCCTTCGTCCTGCAGTAGACATACATAGGCTGATGACGAATGCAAAACTTGAGCGTAGCTCTACACAGAAGACGAAAATAGACTTTATTAAAAGAATGGTCCGGCACTTTTGGTTGTGGTGGCCTCAGGTTGCGGCTCGCAGTCCTTGGACTCGGGCGGCATCTTCGGCTTGCCGGCACTTTTGATTGTGCTGGCCTCACGTTGCGGCTCGAAGTCCTTGGACTCGGGCGGCATCTTCGGCTTGCCGGACAGCTCAGAGCTGATATTCGAGCTGCGAAATTTTGAGAGCCGCCTCCCAGCGTTGGCGACGCGGACGGGGAAAGTTCTGGGTGACCCCCGCAGCCGGGGCGTTATAGGAAAGGGGCGAGCTCGAGGCTTCCTGTACATTGTTAACGGTCGCTGTTATGGAGGCGTCGAGATAGGCGGCGGTTTCAGTACCGTCGTTGCCGGCAGATTCTCAGAGCATGCGTCGAAGCATTGCTCTGGGTCCGCAATCTTTACATACATCGGTCGGGTATAATCCTGGGCAACAGTAGTGTAAGACGGCCGGGCTAGCTTAAGTGTGTGTTTGCAGTAAGCGTAAGGTTCCTCGTTCCTGTTTAATTTGTCTTGCGGTGGCAGGAATGTGCGTCATTCGAGTCTGTAGATTTAATGAGGTCTGTGAACGTGGTCAAGCCATCGCTCCACGCCCATTGTGATTCTTGTTGTCGCTGCGTTTCTGTCGTAGTGTCCCGGTCCGGCAGATCCGACGCCCCGCTCTCGGGGCTGGAGGCGGCGGCCACATAATCTGCCGCGGCTCGGCGTGTGAGACCACGAGCCTTGGCGTGAGCTCTATACGTGTTTTTATTTCACGATATACTGTCTGACATGGAGAATCGGTCTCGTGCGGCACAGTGCAAACTGAGCGAAGTGTGTCGCCACTGCTTCGCTAATCTATAGATACCGATGGCCAGCGCGTGGGGAATGCGTGCGCATGGTTCACAGAAGCCGCCACCGAGAAACTTCCCAGACGACTCTAATCTAATCTAGCACCATCTCGTAGCCACCATCGCCGCACCATGCTTTTCTTCACCTGCTTTCTCCGTACCCTCCTTCCAACTTTCCTCCTCGCGCCTCTTCTGTCTTGCCGATTTTATCATGCCCCGCTGTGCGCCGCGTTCGCTCTCATGTTTTGCTGTGCTCGTTCGTTCGGTTACGCCAGGAACGCCGACTCTCGCCACAGGAATGGGGGCTTAAGGGTTGCACTGTAAAAATAATGAAGTGAGAAGAGGACGCTCCTGTTGTAGCTCTACCTATATTTTCTTCTATCTCTCTCTTCAAGAAGTGACTCAAAAGTGTTTCATCGTACGCCCGGCAACCACATCAATGCAGCGGTAGCGTTTGTCTTTGTGCAGCCGAAAAAGGCTGCACTCCAGTTTTAAAAGGCGAAAAGTGGGTACACGGTTACCTTAGCTAAGATTCAGAGCGAAAGTTGTTCCGTTCCTTTGTAATTTGCGGTGCAAAAAACTAGTGGCGTTTTAGAGAAATATAATGGGTTCCATGGCAGTGACAACGCATTGACCCCGGAAGAGGCTTCCTTGCAGCGAGATTGGGAAATTTTAGGCACATGCTGAAATATGTTCACGTGGAACTGGTTTAATAAAGATATCTAGCCAATATCATAGGAAAGCAACAGTAAAGTGGTTACACTATATTGGCGATTTGCAGGTCGTTCCTGAAAAACGTTAGGTTGAGCTTGAAAAATCCCACCTACTAGGCCATTAGGAGCTTTCCTAAACGCGACCATTTGGGCTCGGAGTATGCACGACCGCAGTGTTCGACTACGCCTCTCTGAACTTCGGACGCAAGGACGCGAGGCCGAGTTGAGCTCCGATTGGGTTATGCATATTGCGACAACGGCGTCACCTGCGCATGCAACACATACGTGCAGTGTAGTGCAAAATGTGAGACCATGGCATATGCAAAAAAGAAAATAATATTAATTTCTTCTAGCACCGTCGTACAACGTGAAATCGTATGAAAACATGGCGCTGGTCAAGTAGGCGCACGTGGGCAGTGCACTTGATTTCAGCCCTAATGGCTAGGCTGAGAAGGAAAAAAGAATTGTAGCGGCAACTCTGGTCCTTAAGCTTTTGCACTCGACAGCGCATATTCGAGAATTGGCTTGTGTCTTCTGCATAAGCAAACCAAAGCAAAGTGCGTAGGTAGTATGGTTGCAAGGATATAAGGAAATATGCTATAACATTTTTTTCTGCATTGGTTTTAGCAAGTGTATATAGATATATATTTTATCGTTATTAAAGAAGTTCCAAGTCAACATTTCTAAGTTGATCAGCAATGTGTCATTCTCATCATCTTGGAATGTTGATGCTGAAACACCTGGTACACCATAAAGTTTAAGCGCCTGAAGAACTTAGCGATGATCATGATAGTCAAGGTTATCGTGCATAATCTTTTACAAGCTACAAGGGCTATCCGGAAGCGCGTGACTCCAATGTTGGCTTGGTACTCCAAGATACAACTTCAGGCACATGCCACACCGGAAATGAGAAGCAAACGAACGCGTCCGACGAACACGGTAGCGTGAGACAGATGAATGGCGGAAAACATTACCGAAGAGGCGTTGGCGCTTATTACGTGACTCGCCTGTCGAGTCTAAAGTTAGCAGACGCATCATTCGACCTGGCGTGTGCTGACACATTCTTGACCTTATACACTTCCCCCCTACTATTGCGCTAACCGTAAAAGCAACACTAAGAACGATGTTTGCAAGAAGAACCATGCAGTAACGAGTTCTGAAAAGGACGTCAAGGCTTGGACGCTTCATTCAGTGTTTGATTTTTACATGTTGATGCTGAGAGTGTGAATGAGTAGTGTATGAGTAAGAAATAAACTGGTCGTAGCAAGAACCATGAGCGTTATGGGCATTGACAGTAGTGTATGTCCTAAGTGGATGTTTTGTGTCAAAAGAACATCACGCGCAAGTACGGCGCATTCCAAGCGCACAAAGCACACAGATAAATTGATGTGCCCGTGTGCGTGTATACGAGTGAAGACCCGAAAGAAATCGAACTCCTTATTCCACGCCTTCCACGGCCCTACTTGCATGTTCTGCCAGTAGGTGCAGCTGGCTGCAGCCCTCCGTAAAGAGCCCTCAACTATCAGTGCGTTGACGGAAACTAACGTAAAAGCAAGGCACAGTACGCATCGCTTGGTTTTGAAGAAGTTACACACGAAACGTCTGCGAAGCAATCATGTGCAGCCGCAACGGGCATCGTGTCTGCTTCAAATTTTTTTTTCGTGAATTAATGTTAACGGCAGCTCATGGAATGTTTCAAGAAGCCTTTGAAGAACAAGCCTTAAAGCGAACCCAAGTCTACGACTGGTATCGTCGAATCAAGAATGGCAGAATGAGCACTGAAAATGAAGCACGTTCCGGTCGCCCTCCAATTAGTCGGACAGACTGAAAAGTTCCTTCATTAAAGGAGTAACCAAGATCGCCAAATGACAATCGAGATGCTGTTAGAGAACACAGGAATTAGCTGCAGTGCATCCCAACGAAACCATCAAACTTTGACAAAGAAATTCCAGATGAGGGAAAAAAAGTGGAAAGGTTAGCGTTTGAATGATGTATCGGCAGTAAAAACAGCGTTGCAGTTGTCCGTCGACAGCATCACAAATGAAGAGTTTCTAGGATACATAGTAAGGTTCTTTCAGGTGCCCCTTCTTATATATGCTATCTACACTACTTGAAGAGTAACATTGTTGAATGCGTGGGACATGCCCCTTTTATCTTACTCACCAAGATTGCTGCTCACGTGCGCATTCTATCGAATTAGCATCTTTGTGGCGAAGGACACGAGACGAGGCGCACCCTATTTTCGTAATGAAAGGCACCGTCAAAAAGAATGATTCAACATAACACTGCTGTGTGTTGGGTCTGTTGACATGTGAATGAATAGCAATTTAGCTACAGCACATTCGAAGAGAGAGAGATGTAGGCACCGTCACGGTGTCCACGTAGCTCTTTTGAGCCTGTTCGCTGGCACCGTTATCCATATTGAACAAGATTTCTTCGAGGACATTGCTTTGACTTTGACGTCAGCGAGCAGTTATACTGTTTCAGTGAACTGTTTCACATACATAAGGGATTTCTCTTAACTAGGACCAAACGTTAAAAGTCACCCCTTAAATTAAAGACACCCCTTAGAAAATCGGACTAAGGCTACAATGCCACGGTCCTCTTGAGCTACTCCGACTAATTTTTGAAGTCGGTCTACTTAACTAATTATGAAAGTTAAAATTACGCAATATCTTTAGCATTCGTTTTAGAGCAGAAGTCTTATTTGACTACTCTTAGAGTGTGCTTTGTTAGTTGGCATTCGGAGAAACCAATGGAGTTGGGCAATGGAGCTTGGCTGATAACCGGGGGACCATTATATTTACAAAAGGGGTGCCAAGGTAATAGAAGCACCGACGAAGACAAAAAAAAAATTAATGGGGTGATGGAAATTTGGAGGAGGCTTAAGCTTCGCCTTTAAGAGTGGAAGGCGATAGCATTCAAAGATCTCTGACTGCTGCCCACGCTTCCTGGGAAGTGGATAATATGTAACCGTAATATTTACCTGGAAACGCTTGCCACGAACGCTATGCACGAAGGCAAGCTTTGTGGTGGAACCACGGCCTCTTGCAGCAGCCCGCGATACGGCGGAGGCGAGTGCCAGCTGGAGTTAATGCAAGGAACCGGCTGCGTCGCTCGGTGGCGCTCAAGACACGCATAGCACCAGCGCGCGCAAAATCGTGGACGCGGCGTCCGGGTGGGGTCTATGAAGGGGTTTATTTGAGTTTTCGCGTAACAAAATTATTTTTTCTCGTGTAGTCGAATTAAAATCCGAGAGTTACCATTCCTGTAACTTGTATGCCAGTCTCAGTTTACATTTTCTTGCGTATTTCAGCTTGAAGAATTTAATTAGTTTAGTCAATTCCTTGCTTCATATCGAAGCCCTGAGTATACGTGGTTCGAAAATGTTTCTACCGATGGGACGTCCTATGCGGGGCGCAGGATTGCCTGCGACACGGGCTCCTTAACGCTTTCGATTTAAGAAAATTTGCAGACGCAACGGAATCACCTAGCGCAAAACAGGGGTCATTGGAGATCGCTCGACGGGACCGTCTTCCTGCAGTGCACATAAATATAGGCTGCTGCTGCTGATGATGATAATGAGTGCACGATCACAATCCCCGAAGATGTTTCTATAACTTTCTTATTTATGTCTCTTTTTTTCTGTCTCTCAAGTAAGCCTGCGAAAAAAAGTCAGCCACCCCCCCCCCCCCCCCACAAAAAAAAAGAAGATAGAAAAAGCGATCCTCAGTGGCGTCTGGCTACGTCGCACGTGCATCTGTTAAGATTGAACTCCGGCACAGTCGTAAATGATAAGCGACACGCTGGCGATAACCATGGATGCAAGTGCCGTCGTCGCCTTTCGACACGCGCGCAAGTTCCTTTGAAAGATGCTTGAGAGCGCTCGAATCCGGACGTGCACGAACGCAATGGCGTCTTTATGTTGGTATTTCGCGGGCTTTCTTTAGAGCCAGGCGAAAAGAACGGTGTAAAGGATCGCTATAAGAAAAGCCTAATTTCGCCCAACTTAGCACGCTATACAACTTTTCAAAGGCGACATATAGACTATGGAAAATATCTCAGATTATGCCTATTCAATCGTAACTAATTGGCTAACTCATCGCACACCAATAAATAGTCACAATAACTCAAGATGACTGCGAACAGTAAAGTGTTCGCCTCTTCATCTAAGGTATGCCACTCTATTTTTAAACTTTGCAACTGGTTGTGTGACACACATGGTAGATGTATCTTTTGATTTCAGTTGATGGCCACGTAACCTTGCTAAAGCGAAGAACCAGATAAATCTCTTACAAAACATCTCAAGTAGGTCCGCCTCCTCCCAAAAAGAAAAAAAAAACCTCATTGACGAGTAGGGGGGTGAAAAACTGGGGAACAGGGTAGGAGCCCGTTCGGTTTGACTATATAATAAAGTTTTTCTACTACTGCTACTACTTGACCAGCAAACAAAGAGTTTACAATAACAAACTATTGCAGAAATGGGTGACTGAACAGATTTGTCCATAGACAGCAGAATCATAGCAATGCAAAGCATGAAAAAATTGCAGTAACACAACGTGTATTATCTACTGATTAGTTAAGCACTACATTTTTCCGACGAATATACCTTTTACTCTGCAAAATATTTCCTGAAGGCAGTTCCGGTTATGAATTAGATGTCTGAGGCACCAGATGTGTTAGCTTTTGGGATTCATTATTTATTCCAAATCTGGAATCATTTTTATGTTAATTGTTAAATTGGAGTAGTTGACAGATAGCGGGGTCCAAATGCGCGCTTGGTTTAATTGGTTCGTTCATTTATACGTTTCGCCAATTTCAGCGAGAGCGCACTATTCATATGTTGTATTACGCAGCAAAATGGCAAGACAGGCGTTGACGAGACTTTCTATTTGTTGAGACAGACGTTCGGTTGACGTCATCTCAGCGTTGCATCAAAACACAGTAGAACCTGGGGAAACGGAAATAACGTTCACCGGATCGCCACCTGAACAGAACAGCTGCTAAATTATTTGGTTTTGTGCTTGGCTAAAACAATAAGTTTTTCGTTAATTAGAAACAAGATCCTCGCAGCCCTCGGGAAACGGAATCACAGAATCAAGTTCTGAAATTGGTTCTTGCTGAAAAGTGCCAGAACCTTAAATAATATGTTTGCGACAGCTGTTTTCCACCCAGACAGCGATCCTTAAACAATGATGGCTGACGCCAATGGTAGCTCACAGGACATGTCGTCGATGCAGAGTGGCCTTCGGGCTCGGCATCGTCTAGGTTTCCGGAGGCAGACATCCAGTCGGTGACAACGGGTGGCGGAATTGGGGCGAGCAAGATGAATGACGCCGAGAGAGTGACGAACGGAACCGGTGTACGCGCTGTGATGGTGAACGTCGATACGGCATGGTGCAGTTGTGATTGCTGGTGGCATGGGGTTGTGCGAGATGAGGCTCGAAACGGTCAGGATTGCTCTCAGGGTGACTGTTATGGGCATAAGCTGAATGAGGAGGCCAGCGCAACCAACTGTTTCAATAGCGTGTGACGTGGCCAATTCGTTGGTAGCTGAAGGAAACAGGCCGGTTGTCAGCAGTCCTCCACTCAGGCAGCTTACGACAACGTAGCGGGAGCCTCTGGCCTTGAGCTTGCAAGACTTGGAGACAGTCAGTCGGGCCGCTGGATGTGAGGCACGTGTGAAGTCTACGCCAACTCTGGACACCTCTTGACCAACGGTGGCTTGAACAAGTGGTACTTTCGGTGACGAAGACTCAAAGGCGGGGGAGCATGTCGAAATGGGAGACAACCTGTATTTCAGGCGGATAGCCTTTTTCACGTGCTCTGCAGTTAGCGGCACCTGTCATGCAGGTGCGCCTTCGCACAAAGGTGTTGCGGACGTGTCTGCAATTTGAATGAAATTTTGGGTAATGCGCCGTCTTCTGGCGTTCAGAAAACGCTTTCGCTCCCGTACTATGGCGTCGAGCGTGTCGCAATCCTTGCAGATTGTCAGGATGAATGCATCGTCTGCTATCCATTTATGAACATGTTCCACTTTGTCAGACTCCCTCACGTCTTCCGTTTTGCGTCAAAGGGCCAGCACGTCCTATACATAAGGTAGACAGGCTACTGTGTATGCTAGGGCACATGACGTGGGACGTGAGCGACTTCATCACCGTGGCCTTAAGATAAATAGCCCTTGCAAACAGATCACGTATATTTTCCTTGAAAGCATCCCACCTTCCGATTTCAGCCCCCCCCCCCCATTTTCTTGGTTGGCTGCGCAAATATTTGGTGTCCCTTGCAGATAAAAAAATTAAGCACTCATTCTACTCTATGAAGGTGGTTAGCAGGTGAACAACCACGTATACGTGCCGTTCTGATCGTCGTGGGCGCCTTTTTGAGAATCGCCGAACAGCCTGTAACGATATTTAATAGTGTGAAGGGGGTGTATGATATATAGTGCTGCGATTCTGCACCTCTTTCAGGGTAAATAGAATTCTACTTATTCGGAACACATTTTTCCAGTCCCATGACGCGCAGTTTAACGAGATTCTACTGTGGTCATGAATGAATAAAATGAAGTTCGAATCCACTGGGGAGGAAAGTACAAGTATTGGATTTAGCAACCAGCGTTCTGTTGTGATCTATTTTGCAATCAATAGCAGCATGCTTTCTCAAATTATAAAAAAATGATGTCTCGCCCTAGACGCCAGAGTCCTGGAGCAGAAATTGATAATAAAAAGAAAGAGCAAATGAAGAGGTTTACTATTGAATAGCAGTTCTATCCTTTCCTGGACAGTTGCCTTCCACAGCGATATTGATGTTGAGAAACTTCGAAAGGACATTTTACGGGAGCAGGAATTGTACTTCGTACGGACCTATACTGCCATGTGCCCACACATTGCCCAATGTAAATAGCGTAGCAAAGAAAATATATCTCAACTTCGTGTTTGGAGATTTCTGCATCCCATGAGCGTTACGCTCAGCGCATACCTATTTTGCTTAAGGACGTCTTCGCATCAGAGAAGTCACATCGGCATGTTACTTGGTAATAACAATAGGCCCATTTTAGTGGCATGAAGGAATGATCACTGGCTGTAGTGCGCCGAGAAATCTAATTAAAGTGAAATGACTATTATTCTATCTGCTAGAAAAAAAGAAAGAACAGAGACACCGTCGTATGCTATTGCAGAGGTGTCGAAACAGGATATGTGTGTGGCCAACTGCGTTTTCGGCAGTCCGCCGCTGTCGGAGGGCGTTATTTGAGGCCCTTGGCCAGACGTTTAACCAAGTTTTAATGCTATCCAGGATTCTGTTGATTTTTTGAAAAAGCATGGGCCTAGACTGCAGGCTGTAATTAGTCCCAGTTTCTTAGTACGTGCTTTACAGCTTTCCTCATCATCGTCAGCGATCATGCCCCTTTTTCTTCCCTCTTTATTCCCTCTTCCCTTCACCCAACACAGAGTAGCTGTCCAGAGAAATGTACCTCAGTCCGACCTCGATGAATTTCGTATCATTAAACCTTTCTCTTTTTGATATTTCGTTAGATCTGCGCACGGTGCCCAGGAAGCCGTCTACACCATCAAGAGCGTCTAACAAAAATGAACATTGTAGCATGCGGCCAAAAAAATAAGCGTTATTTCTTGTCATGCTAACTTAAGAACAATTATGTCCGGCATATGCAACACTCAGGGCTTGTAGTTGGTACTAAGTTTCATTGAAGCAATAATAAACATTCCATTATCATTTGCATGAATAATTTCTGAACGTTCTATACATTCATGCATGACCTGTAGATACGAAAAAGCATGGCGGAACAAGAGAACCGAAGAACTAGGCTATCTGGGATGATTAAAGAATGCCTAATATTGTAATAGAAGTAGACAGTAACTTTAGCATACGCCAAATACGACGAAGGTGAAAGGCTGCGTGCTTTCATGAAATTACTTGACATTCTCATTCGAATGCGTTGTTTGTTCGAGTGCCTTAATTGTGGCCTATTTAACTTCGCTCTAATTAGCAAAATAGGTCATGAGTTCGACTCTCACCAAAAGGCAAAAGGTTGGACTCCCACCAAAGGCCGTGGGCTCAAGTGCGTTAGGTGTATTTAGTTACTTGTGCCTTTAATAACTTCGCCTTAATAATCACCAATCGTCGTGGGTTCAACTCTCACCAAAAGGTCGTGGGCTGGACTCCCACAAAAGTCGTGAGTTCGAGGGCGTTAACTCTATCCATATAATAAGAAGCCAAGAAACACTTACACCAAGGACAACATAGGGGAAATTACTTGTGCTTAATAAATGGAATAAAGAAGCGATGCATTATTGGAAATGAAAGTGGATAAAAAACAACAACTTTTCTCAGGCGGGGAACAATCCCACAACCTTCGCATTTAGCGAAGCAACTATATTTAGCGAAAGCGACTGGCCGGTGAACTTAGTCATTGAACAGAATATACCATCATGAGAGATATAAAAATGATGCTGCTCATTCATTCTACGGTTCAGTGCTTTCCCTGTCGCTCCTTTCTACCTTCTTTGCAAGATATGTACACGCATTCATTGCGCTGTGCTTACCATAACGGAGAGAACGTTTTTCAACATGGGTAGCTGAGAAGTGCTTTCCTCGCAGCGCTCGGTACAGCACTCTGGTACATGCGGCGAAGCCACGGCACTGTGCCCAGCGAGCAGCACGTGTCAAGGCCAGCGTTCGGGGGGTTCCCTCGGCCTATTGTGGCGTGCACGAGCGGGGGTCTCTCTTTCTCCCCGCGTGCTTTCCTTCCCCCCCCCACCCCTCTCTATAGCTGTCAGCTCGAGCCCCTCTTTAGGCACGCCCGCGCGCCGTCGCGCGCCGTGTGTCGACGCGCTAGCTGTTGCGTGCACCGCGAACATAGGAAATGCGGAGATGCAGAGAAAACCTTGCATTTCACACCTTGCCAGAAAACGCTTGTTCTCTTACATTAGTTGTGTTGATTGCGCGGAATTTGTAAGAAAACCGATTCTACAACGAAAGTGGTTTTTATGACATTTCACGGGGTGACCGCGTTTTCCGACGGCCGTAACCCGGTAAAGAAACGAGGCCTATGCACTTGTAGCTTTTTAGTTCAGTTTTCTTGGCAGTGTGCGATGAGATTGTGCGAACACTAAAGCCTTATTTCAGTATACAATGGCGTATTTCTCCCACCACGAGCTTGCGTATTACTTTGTTTTCGCCGACAACAAAGTTGTCACCAGCAGAAATTGTCGTTGCAGCCGGTAGTGATGGCGCTGAGCCAACGTTTCTTGAGCTGCAAGTACTTCATTGCTCGGGAACATGGGCATTTTGTTGATGCTTCTATCTGAGTTATGCTGAAATGCTTGCTCATGAAACGCCCAGGTGTGCAAGCACAGGAGGGACGGGATTGAAGAAGTGAACACGAACTCGGCAATTACAATGCCACTACAAGCACGCACACACGCGTGCTCGCACGCACGCACGAACATCAATTAATTTAAGCAAATCAGGTACACAGGAAGACGGCGACTTGAAGTGAGCACCAATGGTCGACCGAGCTACAAAAGTAGGAAAATTGAGCTGTGTTAGACTCTGCCACGGAAAACGGTTCTTGACCTGATGGAGACAAGTCGGCTTGGACAATCGTTGGCTCCAGCGACATGCTTTGTTATGCCACTGTTGAAAGCAGCAATCAAGGCGAACAAATGGGTGCTAGAGATCTTGAAGATAACCGCAAGTGAAACGAATATGAGAGTACAATTCTTCTTGCTACACTCTTGCAGCACTTGAAGTACTCCAGAAATTGGTTCAATCAAGAGATCAAAGAGATTCTTTTTTTTTAATTGCACACAAATGTGATCACGGCTCGTTTATTCCGGTTGTGTGACTTTTCCTATGAAAAGAGATACCGGCTCCGTGCCTGTCACGCCGCGTATTCAGAAATGCCTGGTTGTAGCTTAATCATTCAAGAACGTTCAACTGAACATGCTGACATCTGACCATAAAACGAAAAGAATTGCCGCAAGACCCATCTCACCAATAATGCTGTCATGATTTACCATTTGCCAAATCTAGTAACACATCGTATCACTACCGCCAAACGCGTCATGTATGAGACGCGTATGCAACAGGGCTCCGTTCTCGCGATTTGATGAGGATTTATTGACATCTTCTTTGAAACGGCGCGATGAGAAATAGTCCCCTACCCCACTCTAGTTAATCAGCAGGTATACTGCACATGCTCTTCATTCTAGCATTCTTGCATACACCTCCTTAAACTTCTTTTTCTTCCTCGAAACTTATCACCTTGTACCGCTGTCTATTCGTGTAATGGATCGGCTCGTATCAATCTCTTCCCTCCTTTTTTTGTCACCACCACTCTAAACACCCCATGTTTATCTCGACTGCTGACCGGTTGATGCTGTCGTCTACTTTAAGCTCAAGGGCTTCTGGAAGGTGCACGTTCCCTATGGCTCTCCTCGGGTAAGTCCCTTTACAATTCATTAAGATGCGTGGTCTCCGAATCTTTTCTACACATTGTCCATATTGTTGCGAGTATCTGCTCCGAATATGGTTTTGTCCTTGGGCTACCAGTTCCGCCCTCAAATAGCAAGGCACTGTCCTTTTTGTTTTTTTTTTCTTTTTTCTTTCTTCCCATTTTTCTAAATCTCCATGGTCTTTTTTGTTTCCATTCCTTGCGTCCATTCTCTCCAATTTGCTTCTCTGTTTCTATCTCCTTTTGGTGATTCCCGGTTGTCTACACCCTGAATTATCTGGCACTTGGTTGCCAACTTTCCCGATCTCTTCCTCCACTTCGTATCGACACTTTTTCAGGCACTGATAGTTGTGCGCTTTAGACACTCATCTATTTTGGTCCAAATTCCTGGGTCTGTCTCCGAAATTGATATTGATTTGCGCTTCTCTGATTTCAAAAGAGACCTAACCCATGTCCGTTCTGCACTGCCTCATTCGCGGTTTCACCGCTAGCGCCGAAAGACAACCGGCCTATGGACCATTGATTAACTTACAACATCCAAAACATACTCAATTTTAAGCACAGATTGGCATTTTCGAACGTTAGTGATGGTACCGTTACTCCCTTCCAGATTACGCACACCATTACATATTTATAGTGGCCCCAAAGCATTTCGTTTTATTATTGCTGCATTCCCTCTACTTCGATGATGGTGATCATCATCATGATTAATTGACGTCTCCTTTGAAACGGGGCGGTGACAAATAGTCACCTGGCCTGCTTGAGTTAATTAGGTGCGTTGCGCATTCTTTTCATTCTAGCATTTCTGCATGCGTCTCCTTCATATTTTTGCTCTTCTTCAAAACTTATCTACGTTGTACCTCCACCTATGTCTTCATTGGATCCGGTCGTATCGATTTCTTCCCTGCTTTTTTTTTCACTAATACTGTAAACATGTCTTTATTTTGTCGGCTGGCGTCGTATTCATCGTTCCGTCCATTGCTTCCATCCATTCGGGTCCAAATGGATGCTATGATCGTCCCCTTCGAAACGGGGTGGTAGGTTTTGCCACCGATGTCGTGTTCTTATTTTGTCTAATCTCCTACCTATGTTTAGAAAAACAGACGCACTCACACAATTCCGAACATCAAATATTCTGAACCACTAATGGGAACTTTGTCTTTCCAGGCATCCTTTAGTTGTCTCCCTACTTTCTGCTAACAAACCACTAATTGCATTTCACTAATCTCTCTTGTGGACATGTTCACTTTCCCCCTGCTATCCTTGAACGCATGCGTTTCAAGGAGGCCAGCGGAGCCTCATCCGACATCTGGGTAGATGCCTTGACATTCTCATAAAACATATTCCATCGTTTCTCTAGCTTGCACCACATGCTTCTTCCTTAGTGTACGCGTTCTTGGGCATCCTCATCTTGCTTCGAAAATTACACAGCTTCCATTTGAGTTACAATAAAACTCCGATGATCATAATAGGGTTGATGATGATGATTTAATGGTTTCCCCTTTAGAACAGGTCGGTGACAAATAATTACCTAGCGCGCTTGATTTACACCCCTGTCACGCTGGACATTCTCATATCAATAGATTCAATTGGCATTCGATGCAAGGCATGCCATCCGACCCGTGGTGATGCTATGCAGGGAAAATTGTCATTCCGTTATGATGGCGATCATTGCAAAAAAAAAAGAAAAATGGCGATAGAAGTAGAACAACATATGGGGAGAATGTCTCAAACGCCAATCTATTTGTTTTAAAATAAAGATAGGGTGTGGCGCCACTGAAATAACACGCTTATGAAACTTCGAATTCCAGAATGTCTGGCCACGTAAACCAAAACAATACTTAGCCAGCTTAGTAGCCATAGCCAATAAATTGCAGACAAACAATATGACTCACATGGCTGCGCTGAACGACCACGCTCAGTTGCAGAAGATGATGCGGTTAATTAATGCCTGCACTGCTTGGCGAACAACGCATACTAATCAGAGGAAGATGCTCGATCGTGAAATAGACGCAGATGCCATTCGGGACGCTGAAGTTATGTGCATATAAGCGTCCGATTGTTTACTATATGTTTGGGAAAGCACAGAGTTGGGCTAATTGCGCGGAGACAGGAGGACAACGCCGAGAAAAGCACGTCCCTGTATTTTCTCGGCACTGTCCTCATGTTTCCGCGCAGACTTTTTCACTTTACCGCTTGGCCGACTATTAAAGCGACGGCCGCCAGACGCCGCTGAGGTGGAGAGTAAAAAAATTATGTGACAGCCTGACGTGCAGCTTTTCTCCAGTGAAAATGGCAGGTTCCTTAAACCATGCAAAATTATTTTCCTTTGTACATGAATGCTTCTGAAATTGCGAACGCTCAATGTCATATTTTGCCTTGTCTCTGGAGTGGAGAGTATGCATTAGTTTCAAGTGCGAAGCCAAATGAGTTTCCCGAATTGATTTTATTGCAGAAGTCATTAGATTCTAATGGCATTAAATATCGCTGTGTAGCAACGGAATATTGTCATTCAATGCTAATGATATTTGATTCGAATGACATTGAAACGTTCAGTGCAACAGGGGTACTAATCAGGTATGATATACATGTTTTATATCTAGCATTTTGGTATGGATCTCCCAATTCTTTTTTCTTTTCTTCAACGTCTACTTTGTACAGCTATATATCTAAGACTGTAAAAGATCCCGTAGTATCAATCTCCTCCCAGCTTTTTTTCCACGAGTACTATAAACGTATCTTACCTATCGCGATTGCTATTCGGTTGATGCTTCCGTCCAGTTGAAACTCAAGTGCTTCTACAAGATGCAAGTTGCCTTCTGTTCTCACTGGGTGAATCGCTTCGCAGTCGATTGGGATGTGTTGAGTGGTCTCCAGAATTTCGCTGCAGCATACACATGCCTCATCTAATTTTAAATATTTCCTCTATTATGTATTGATCGCTAGGCAACTGGCGCGAGACTCAAAAAGCAATGCATCGCACTCTGTGTTTCCTACCCCATTTTCCCTTTTAAGTTCTTTCATCTCATTCTTCAATATATCGATGGTCCTTTTTTTCACTCTTTGTATCCAATTCATTGTCTGTCTTATCGCAGTTTCTTTCTGATGACTACTGGTTGTCTATTTACAGTTTCACTTATCCTGTAGTTGGTGGCCAACTTCCTTGACCTGTTCCTCCATTCTGTGTCCACGCTTTTCAGGAACAAATGTTTGTGCGCTTTAGCCACCCATTCATTTTCATCCTTGTTCCTGAGTCTTTCATCAAGACTAATTTTGCTCTGTGATTCTCCGACTTCAAGAGAGGCCCAACCCACGTCACTCTTCACTGCCTCTTTGATTGTTTTTACCGTCGGCCCCCAAAGCCAAACGGCCCATCGATCTTCGGTTCACATCAAACCCGGATCTCCAATTTGAGGCACGGAATGGCATTTGCGAACCATGGCACCGGTATCATCATTCATTTCCAGATTCCACGCACCCCCTCATATTTATTGTGGCCACACAGTGTTCTGTGTGTCATTATTGGTGCATCCCGCTTCCCCTTTATTTTCAGAATATCTTGATAGGTGCTTGAGTAAATCTTTCCTTCGTTTGTTTACACAGGGGTACATATATTGCTTGACTGGGGGTATGAGTTGCTGTTGAATTGACATCACATAATTACTAATCTCATCGTTCAAGATCACAATTCCCGAGTTTTCTGTGCTGAACTTAAGGCCTAGAGTGGCCGCTTTACCGCAAATATCCGCAAGTGTCTGTAAATTTCTTGTATTGTCCGCTAGTAGCCCTATATCGTCCGCATACATCAGTTCGGCGAACTTCTCTTGCACCATTTGTCTATGACGCATGTTTGATGAATGAAACCCTAATTTTTCGTTTTCCAGTAACCTTTATATGCCCTTAACGTGAAGCGTGAACAACCATTGAGACAGAGCACATCCTTGCTTCCATGGCGCTCTTTGGCCATACCTGGCCCTTGCGCCACTAAACAACACACATCCATCCACATCCTTGCTTCACTCCTTGGTGAATTCGCACCACTTCATCACCTTTTCCACCTCCCCACAAAACTTGTACTCGGTTGTCTCTCTATATATAACATTCAGCAGCTGCATGAAATTGTAATCTATACCTTCATGCTTAGCAATACCCCGTAACAACTCCCTGTGTACGTTGTCATAGGTTTCTTTAATGCCTAGAAATGCTATTGATAAAGGTCTATTTACAGCTGCAGAAATTTCGGCGCCCTGAGTTAATACAGCAGGGCGGAACGTCGATATCGCCGTACGAAATCAATCCATGACCTTAGGGCAGGCCAGGAGGATGCAAAAGAAGATTCAGCGTCGTATGGATAGATTAGCGTCCGAACGCTTGGCAACGTTTTGCCAGACACTCGACCCCCACAAGCCACTGTCGCACATTTGGAAAACGGTGCAAGGTCTGCGTTGCCTTCCGGAACGGCGTTTTCCATTCAAGGTGCTAGCGCTTTTCCATGGGCGGCAAGACATCGATGTCGCAATAGACTTTTGTGCGCGGATCGCAGACCAAGCGAGTCGTCCAGATCCTCCAGCCCGAGCTGACGTCCCCCATTCCCGTGATTGCCACACGGACCTTCCTTTTTACAATGGAGGAGCTCGAAGCGGCACTAGCTCTCTGCAGGCGCTCATCATCTCCAGGCCCGGATGGTATATCATGGATGGCCTTGTGCTATCTTGGAGAGTCCGCACGGGTAGAATTGTTGAGCCTTTACAACTCCTCATGGCAGGAGGGAAATGTTCCCGACGAATGGAAAGTAAGCCGCCTGCTGCCACTCTTAAAGCAGGGCAAATCACCACTATAACTCACCTCTTACCGCCCAATAGCGCTGGCCAGCTGTGTAGGAAAGATAATGAAATGGATGATCCTTGGCCGCCTGGAACGGTACCTTGAATAAATACTACAAGATTTATCCGATTTCCATGGCCTGTTTCCGACGTGACCGTTCCTCCATCGACAATGTAGTTGATCTGGTTTCATATGTCCAGCACGAAAGGTCCCGTAAGCTTTTATCTGCAGCTTCATTCTTTGATGTGAAAGGCGCATACGATAACGTATTACATGAGGCCATTCTCGACGCTCTTGCGACGGTTGGGCTAGGTGGTCGAGTATTTTTGGGGGATTGCAAGTTACCTATCTGCAAGATCATTCTATGTGTGAACTGACGATGGCCCAACTACGCGACGCTATACCAGCAGGGGCGTTCCCCAAGACCGTGCTCTCAGCCCGACGCTATTTAACCTTGCTCTCGTAGGACTTGCTGAATACTTGCCAACTACCATCAAAATTTCAGTATACGCTGACGACGTCTGTGTCTGGACTTCGGCAGTCAAACGTCCTCAGATACGTGCGCGGCTTCAAAGAGCGGCCACTTTGACAGCGAAGTATTTGTGTAAACAGGGTCTCAGCATATCACCAGAAAAATGGGCACTAGTAGCATTTACTCGCAAACCGATGACGCCTTATGCCATCTCAATCAATGGGCGGTCCATTTCCTATGTCCAAACACACAGATTTCTTGGCGTAATTATTGACAGAGACCTCTGTTGGAGCCCGCACGTGGCCCACATGAAACGGCGCCTTACAGCAACTTCCCAGTTGTTTAAATACTGGACAGGAAAGGCGTGGGGGATGTCAGTAGACGCAATGCTTAAAGGGCCCCTGAAACGGTTCGGACAAATTTTGTAGACGCGTAGGGTACAGCTTAAGTAGAACATTCGCACCACAATTTAAGTGAAGCGTTACGTATTAATGGAGCTACAAGCGATTAGAAGTTACCCTCCTCCCCAGCCATGCTTTTCCTCCTCAACTCGTTCGCCGAGCGAGCGGGGCTAAGCTCCGCCTTTACTGGTCCTGCGTCACGATGCGACGTCACATCGTCCACTTCCGGTTGTATGGAGCCCGCCCCCGCCCTCGCGAAACCTCTCCGCTAGCCGCTTGGCCGTCGACGCCAAGCGAGAGCTATCGAAGCAGCGTGCGTTGCGAGCATTCTGTCATAGCTCCGAACGTGTCTGGTATTCCGGTAACCACAGGCAAGCTGGTCATTTCGGCGAATGACTGGAGGCATAAACTGAAGCTGATGAAGGAACTTTGGCGTAGACTTACGTTAGCGGCCTGATTGGTCTGCACGGTCCAGACACTTGTTGGCGCAGCGCTTAACCGGCCAAACAAAGCGCTAATATTGCTCTAACCAAGTGTTAAACGTTTTAAACATTGATAAAAACAACGTGTTGATGATTACACTCCTGGGAGAAATACGCACCAGCAGCAAAGAATACGCTTCGTTGCTGCTACTGCGTATGGTTGAGCTCCTTGCCACCAGGTTCCTGCACCGTGCAGGCATTCAAATTTTCCCTTCTGCTCATCTCATGGCTCATCCCGTTACAGCAGAGTCAAGCGGCCAGACCCTGACCCCTTGCGCTTGCGTTTGCCCTAATACCGGACTCGCGAAACGCTATTGCATTAGTAGTCTTCCGGTGTAAAGTGACGGCCACAAACGCGGGAGTCCTGGCGCCGATGAGATAGCGGCAGCCCGATGCGCAGCAGCCAGTTCGCTCGTACGCTGCCTTGCAGAGGGACACGATGTCGCAGCTTGACATATTGCCAGTCGCTACGTTTGCAGTCCACAAGGCAACAAAGTCGAATCATAGTGCTCGCGAAAAGACTGAGACCGACTCTGACCGCAGAGCTCTTGTCAAAATGGAGTACGTTGTAACACAAGTAGACGACACTTGCTCTGTGCCGGAAGTGCTTAAGTGTACTGAAAAATTGTTCTTGTGCATTCGCTTTATGTTACTTTCTTTTCATAAAAACAAATTAACTAACATTCCAACTATTACGAAGATCATTTGTTTACCATAAAGTTGGAAAAATTATCGATCACGCGCCCTGGTCAGCCAATCAGATTGCTCGCCCCACTGACGTAATATGGGTGATTTCGGTCATATGGGTAGGGGCGGCTTAAAATTCCGCCGAGCAGTGCGCTGCGATCGGCAGCGATGTGCATTTTTAAAACCTTATAATAAATTACACGCTTTACGCAGAGCACTTAGATGTGTCCATTAATGATCAGAAGGAACTACTCTAAGGACTCAGTACGTTTGTAGAAAATCGTCAAAAGCGTTTCAGGGTCCCTTTAAGCTCTACAGACGTCACTTTCTCGGTTTTTAAGATATAGTCTACCTGTACTGAGCAACACCTGCAAGACAAATATTCTTGTTCTGCAGGCAGCACAAGCTCAAGCACTCAGAGTCTACTTTGGTTTGCCCAAATGCACGTCAACAGAGGCAACTCTTGCGATCGCTCGGGACCATCCAATGCGAACTGACACTACGGTGGAAGCCCTGAGAACACACATCAGACATTTTGCACGTGTCACCTATCACCACCTTGCAACACTACCTTCAGACAGGCACCAAGCATCATTCTATAAAACTATCATCAAGTACAACGACAAACTTCCCTCGGGCTTCACCGCTGCATCTAAACCATCGATACACCCTTGGTGTCTTATCAGCCCCACAGTCCATCTCAGTGTACCAGGAATCGGGAAAAAGTCTAAACTGTCGTCGCCCTGTGCTGAAACAACTGTCTCTGCTTCTTCGGCACGAGAGGTACGCGGACAGTGAACACATTTATAGTGATCATTTCACAAACATCCAGTGTTCGTCCGGTGCTGTGGCTGTCCCAGCAAGAGCTATTACCATCAGCTTTAGGACTGACAACCCAACAACATCGACATCTGCTGAACTAGCTGCTCTTCGCGCTGCACTTTGTTTCGTCAATCCGGAGCCACCTCGACAATGGTCAATCTTCAGCGACTCAAAGGCAGCCCTACAATCTGTGCTATCAGCTCTGCGTCGCGGGCCATTCGAAGAGCTCGTATTCGATAGTAGATACCTACTCCGTACATCACAGGAGAAAGGACACTACGTGAGATTTCTATGGGTGCCAAGTCACTGCGGCGTCACTGGAAACAAAGACGCCGATAATGCCGCTCGGGCAGCTCTTGAAGACGCACAAGAAGAGGCCATACCACTTTCATGATCTGACGCAGCTAGCAGACTTCGAGTGCTTGCATAGGAGATCACGCGCTCTCTATGGTGCACACCAAACAGCGAGACCAACCGGAGCAACCATCAATGCCACCTGCCCTCTTTGATGCATCTCTGTATGCCAACTGGACTCCGCCGAAGAGTAGCGATTCTGCTTTATCGCTTATGGCTAGGGGTGGCTTTCGCGAAAGCTTACTCGTTTCGCATTGGAATGGCCGACAAGGCTCTCTGCAATGCCTGTGTTTGCGAGGAGACGCTGGAACGCACTCTGTGCGACTGTCCTGAATATAATGTTCAGCGACAGTTCCTGGCACCCGTTCTAGCGCACCTTGACACTAGACCATTGTCCCTCGAAACGATTTTCACATGCCGCCGACAGAAGACATCACAGGTGAAGGCGACGAAGGGACTACTTCGGTTTTTCAAAGAGACGGGATTGGACAAGCGGCTATGACAGTGATATCACGTACCTCGCCAGATTTATGGACCCTAATGGACGATGTGTGTGTGCTGTGCTATATGCTCTCTCTCTCTCTCCCCTCCCCATCTTTCATCGCCCCATCCCTCTCCCATGTGTAGAGCAGCAAACCGGTTAAGCTAAACTGGTTAACCTCCTGCCTCTCCTTCTCCACTTTTATGCGAAGCATATTACGAGGGCTCAACCCAGCTCCTCAGGCGCGGCGGTGACCATGAAATCACGTGACACCGTGACGTCACGACAGAGGAGAAGTGGCTTTGGCTCAACTCTTGCAAGACGGGCTGGGTGGGAATCGAACCAGGGTCTCCGGAGTGTGGGACGGAGACGCTACCACTGAGCCACGAGTACAACGCTTCAAAGCGGTACAAAAGCGCCTCTAGTGAATGCGGTGTTGCCTTAGAAACGCGCTGTTTCTAAGGCGTGCGTCTCTTGCTCAGGCGCACATTTCGTTGCCGCGCCGAACGCTGCTTTGCTCGACGCTCACCGCGTCCAATGCGGGGCGCGTAGTCGCTGCCCTGTAGCCCATTGTCTTACACCCCTTGGCGGGTCGACGGGAACGCTGTCGCGTTCCACTCTTGAAGGCGAAGAAGTAATGCATGAGTTGTTTCTTCGTCTAGCCGAACCAAATATAGCCAAGCAACAGCAGTTCACCAGGCTAAACAGTGGTTCAACAACTAAAATAAAGGCTAGTATGCTTCGCATCCTGGGCTTAACCTTACCTAAGCCACAGCCATTTTTTTTTCCTTCCTTGCTTATTATCCTCTAAGCGACTGCCTGGCCTGAACCTATTCTGTAGTTCTCCCAGTACATATCTTTTCTCCACCCACTTCGACAGTTCTAATTTTATGGCTTGCATTCCAATTCTATATATCACAGATTTTAATGTAACTAGCCTGTACAAGGTCATCTTATCCTTATCGCCTTTACCTTGGAAGATAATGGTGATCTTGCTTTCATGCCACCCATCCGAAATTTTCTTCGGTCTAATAGCTTGCTCTATGGCATCAGTAAGTAGTGCCTTGCTCTTTCGACCAAGGTTTTTGATCAGCTGTATAGGTATTTTACCGGGTGCTGCTGCCGCGTTAAAAGATACCTTTTTTTTCTGCTTCTTGTTCAATAAAAACTTTCAATGCGCAATTTTCATCTCTCAGGCTTCTATATTGATGCTCGATCTGTTAGAGTTTGAACTACGCTGTCTTTCGTGCCGAAGTTATCCCTAATAACGTTCGAAATGTACCGCAGCGCATCGTCTCCTTCGTAGGTGTTACCATCTTCATCCCTTATAGGCGTTTGTTAATATTTAATTGGAGCTCCGAGTGTGCTTACATACTTCCAGAATCTTCTTGGGGCACCTTTGTCACTTTTGTGAATATTATTACGACGTCATCGAGCGATGCTGAAGAGACGAGCCGCCGCGAGGATGACGATGAAGTTGGTCGGTGCCCATGGCGCGAGCGAGTACTGGCCTGGCTGCCTGGCTCCAGTGTAAATAGCCTGTAAATATCCTCTTTTGTCTGTGTCTCTCCACACGTAACAATAAAATGCACCTAACGTTTACTTGTGCATTTAATTTTCTCTTGCACAGCTCACTCGCCACCCTTTTCTTTAAGCGGTATTCATTGCACCTAAGGAGCGCCTCTTCGAGTAATTCCAACATTTTTGAGTTCTTGATGATCCCTAGACGCTTGCTTACACTCTTCTATAGCTTGTTGTATGTCCTTGTTCTACCACTTACGGGGTTTCCTCTTTCCAGTACAAGAAATATGTTGCTGTCTCTGTCTTATTTACTGCTGCACAACGTCAACGTGGTGCTCATATACCAAGACTGTTGTAGACAAAAGCCTCTATTTTTTATGTTTTTTGCGACCTGCGTTATTTGCTCTTCATTCATTTTAGTAATTTTGATACTATTAGCTTTGGTTTGGCACTAGTATCTGTCCATAGCCTTAGTGTTAGATGTCTACGATCCCTACCCAGGCAATTTTTCCCTGTTCGTCTATTGTCATTTGGTTTAGCTGTTCGTAGACCATTTCTGAGACTAAGGCGCAGCCGATACATGGCTGTCTGTTTCCGCATCGCCACGTTACCTGTCCATGAGACTTATTTTCCCTGTGAATTAATCCACAGATCGAGCACTTGAGAGTCGTTGTAGTCAGTATACCCATCTAAATAATCCACGTCCGCATTCATATCTTCCACTAAAATCATCTGGTCGGATTTTATCCACCCGTCAATATCGGTTCTAAGGAAATGAACCAGTTTTAATGTTTGTTTCTGCGATCACTACCTGCCCATAGGTAGGCCACTCTCGTTCACGTCACTCTGCCTTGCCAGGTGCCGTTAATCTATAAGTGCTCCTTACACGTCTTTTTTACGCTTTGTCACTTCAGAACTCGCCTAATTAGCATGCTTACTCCTCCACTCTTCCATGACCCGGACATTCTGTTGCACCTTTCCCACACAATATTGTCAGTGAAAGGCGGCTGCTCCATATCTCGTAGACGCGCTTCGGTCAAGGCGCACTCACTAATCGCTTCGTAGTTAAGCTGTGTTTGAATTTGCAGCCACTTTTCCTGCTTGCAACCACGCTTTATATTTATTTAACAATTTTGCCTTCTTTATTCTTATCCTTTGTGCGTCTTTTCCAGACTCCTTGTGGCCTGATTGTGTCGTTTAAAGGCGTGTCGCGGCGTTCAATACTTAATCTTCCTACCTGATTGCCTGTGGACTTTCTAAAGAGGCTACATCCCGCACCGCTAATCGGGGTCCAAGGGGTGTTGCTAGAATCGCTAAAATGTACCCCGTCACGCACAAAAACCATTCTGCGTCCTGCTCGGCACATTTGTCGGTTGTTGTCGGTGACCGTAAGATTCGTTGCCTTAGCTAGCGTCCAAATTTCCTTATTTGATGCAAACGCTACCCTTTCACTTGCGCACCCCTGCCTTTCAACCTCTGGCACCATGCAGACTGTGACTTGCAGTTCCTTTGGAACATTCCGCAGATCGGTGAGGCCTGTGGCTACTTCCTTCGCGGTCGCTGTCCCTCGTCCATGCAGCACGTCAATCACTCCGCCCCTTATCACCACTAGGTGCGGCTCCTCCATTGTGTCCCACGTGCGTTTCTTCCCTATCACTTCCCTATTACGTTTTCCCAGAAGCGCGCTAATCTGCACTCGCTCGCCTGCGGTGTTACTTTTCGCGTGTTTGAATGGCCAACAAAAAACAATTTGACGTTGTTCCTTCTCTTCGTCGCCGAAAGCTGCACCTGAGGCCGCGATACTCTCCCCTCCTGTCTTCTCCTTGCCCTTTGCTTTGTTGTCTTCTTTCACGGCCGGCATGACAGTGGTAGCCCCTTCCTGATCGCCACTGAGGTTTGTGCCACTGCTTCTCGGCGTGGTGGTTTCGGCTTCGTCAGCTGTTCTCGCTTCGGAGCCAGCTCCACTCCCGTTTCCGTATTCACATCGCATCGAAGCTGTTCGCATCGAAGCGCTTAAAATTGCTTTGCGGAATGGGGGCACGTCTACGTTATTAGTCTTCCTTCTACCTTTTTCTTCTGCTTCTGTTTGCTCTTGAGTTACCCTTCCATTTATTAATCAATTTTCTAGCTTGCCAACCCACGTAGCTAGCTTATCCTTCTCTTGCTCTAGACTGTCTAGCCGCGACCCTAGCACACACATCCCGCAGATAAATGTTGCACCGTGCAGTTCGCGTACTGACTCAAACCGCGTTTCATGAAATGCGCTAGTGCGCTCGCACTCGGAACAAAGCACACGTAGGTTTTCTCTAGTACCAACCATGATTTTGCACTAACATGGCGCCGTACAAGTTAACCCTACTTGTGAAAAAAGAATGAAATCATTATTTACTTACTAATATCTAAGCAAAAAGCCTTAGAAATGGAAAAGCATTAAAATTATTTATAAAGATTGCTCGGCTAACGTAACGCTGCAAAAACAATTGAGTGAGGCATCAAAGAAGAACTTTGCACGCTGCGACTGCTGCGTTGAAAAGGATCCTCAACACGGCATGTGTACTCCCTTCGGCGTCCCTCGACAGATTCCACTCCATGGATGGATGGATGGATGTTATGAGCGTCCCCTTTGGTGGGTTGCACAACCAAGTTCTCGCTGTTATACTGCCTAATCTCCTACCTTGGTTAAAGAATAAAAAAAAAGACCATGAAAAAGAGCACTATGAACTCCCAAATCCAAATTTTCTCACCCGCTATGGCGAACTTTGCTTTTGTACGTCTACATTTTTTTGTCGTTTCCCCTACTTTTCTTCCACCAATCTTAAAATAGCCTCTTAATCCACTCGGGACATGGAGCGCCATGTTGCCACGCTGCCACGAAATTTGCACGAGGCATGTGTAAATTTATATATTTAGTCGAATTATACAGGGTGTTGTACAGTTAGTTATACGTGGCGCTGATTCTGGCGGGGGAGACTGCAAGGCATATCAAGTTGAAAAGAATTATGTGGACGGCACCACTTACGACGTATGCGCCGTCAAATTTGTTGTAAAAATTCACTGTGATTCCCCTTACTCTGTTAAGAAAGCGATGTTTTGTGCAATCAAGCACAAAAGCAACTGGAACGCCAGCGCTTTTCTCCGTAAAGCTCGGAAATGAATACCAAGAACGTTACGAAGAGATATTAGTGAATTTGTAAATAAATTATTAGTATCGTAAAGCCAAGCTTTTTAAGCAAATAAAATACTGTAGCCCCTTTAGTTGTAACTTGTCTCTTCAATAAACAAACATTTATATATTTTTGTCTTAATCTTGAAGGGACGCATGGAGAACACTGAGCATAAATGCGTTAGAGCGAACACAAAAGAGAGAAGACACAAACCTAATGGTGATTCTCTGTTGCAGAATGTTAGATCACTTCTTCATACTGACAATATGAATTTCGTGGTGTGGTCGATAAGCACAAGATGCGCATCCTAGTCATAATGTTTCCAGCGAAATGCCTCATAATTCATCTGCTAACATTTTTCCAAGATGCTCTATCCACGAAGCTTTTCTTTCGTAATATTGGTTGGCGATTGACCGGTTGCTTTCACTAGCAATTCGCAAACATCACCGACTGGTTGGAACCTACCATTACGGTCACTTTTAAAGCAAGAACTTTTTTTTTCTCATACATGGCATTGGAGGGCCCCACGTATAACATATTTGTGCCAACCATTGTCTTTGTGACGCCGTCACATAGAGATGCGCTGCGCTTTTTGTGTGTTCAAGGCACAGCTGCAGGTATACAACATGGACGGCGCAGCTCCAGGTGCTTTCCCTGTTGCTGGTGCCAGGATATAATGCGTTTGCGGCTGAGAGAACAAAGACATAAACTTATCAGTTGGGGAAACTGCCATCGGCAATTTCTTGTGGAAGCCTGCAGAAAAAAAAAACGAAATAACTCGTTGAAAGCCTTCTCTATTGTCGATACATGTCATTTGCTTTCCTTTTTCTTTTTCTCTCACGCGCGCACGCGTGCCTGTGTGTGTGTGCTTGAAATTCTTTCTGCGAAATGCGAGCAAGGCTGTACGCAACAAATACAGTTTGTCTTCGATGCGCTAGAATTGAAGGCTATGGGCTAAACAGATCAAACGCTGCAACTTATGCCGCCTTCGCTGAAATTCCTCGAGGAAAGCCTTCGAAAAAGTCCCACATATGAATGAATATGGCTATCGGTTCCTTAGTGCCGGCTGCAACTCGCGCCTCCCCGTCATTCATCAGTGCGAAGAGGGCGGAATGCACCGGCGTCTCCGCAGCTCTGCCGGTGCTGCACGGAATTGGAGTGCCGACAGACCAGGCGATTGCGACGCAGGTAGCAGGCTCGCAGTCAGGAGGCCGCTAACAGCCGTGGACACACGGGCTATCGATCGGCGGGGCGCACATTTGCTGCCGCGGCTGCAGCCTCGCGTGTCCCGTACCTTGCGAACGACCTGGCGTCGCCCGTCTGCGCTGCTCGTCCCAGGCAGACGGCGTCGCTCGCGGTGCCCACTCAGCGAAACGGCGGCCAAGGCCGACGCAGGGCGGGGAAGCCTCCGCTTCTCTCCTACCGAAGGTAGAGGCGACCGCCGAAAACGCGACCGAATCGAATTCTCGAGCGAGCGTCCAATCAGCGTCATCTAAACAGGCGGCATTGATGGTACCGCACCCGTACATTCATCGATCGCCGTGTACCTTGTTTACTTATCGTTTCTTTTTTCCTTGGCGTATGCTTCCGATTACACTGTCGATTGAAACATCGAGACGGGCGAGCAAACCGAGAACCACGCTTCCCTCGAAGCATCCCTTTATATGAACCATCAAGCCGGTTCTTCTTGTCCATTTTTAACCTTAATCTCTCCTACGCATTACATCTGACTTTATTTACTGGCCGAATGAGCAGCGTGTCGACTGCCCGCAAAGAAATAAAGAGGCGCTGCTGTCTATGTGCAGGTATCACAATGTGGTCAGAAGCCGGACCCAAAAAAAAGTAAACAAGTGTAGGACACTCACTTTCTAATTACAAGTACCGTTTCTCACATTCGCTCTCCTTTCTTTCCCTTCTACATATTCCGAAAGGGACGTTCAGTTGAAGACGCTACTGAACATGTCTAAATAGGAATTTTAGATTGAAAAATGCAGCCCACGCGGGCATATTACTAATCTCGGACAATCCGTGCACCTCTTGGAATTCGACGTCAGCTTTCGACGTCACTGCGAGAACTGCGCAATGACGTCCTTCTAAATTCAGTAAATGAGTTTTGCTACCAGGGCGTCTAACAAGCTGACATTTCCAAATTCCCTGACTTTTCTAGGTTCTCCCTCAGTGGCTTTGCGAAATTCTCTGAGTGGCACAGAACTTTCTTAAATGTCATGGCGGGCTGACGCCATGACGCCCGATGCTGTCACTCTCTATTATATATGGTAAATAAAAAAAAGACTTAATTCAGTTTTGTTAGGAAGGAGTAGCGGTATTTTATTCGAAAAGAAAACCGAAGGTAGGGATTAGTGAAGTGCACAGCAAAAAAAATGATATCTTCGAAGAAAATAGTAAAACCCATAGCGAATCGTGTCACATATTCTCAAATAGGAATAAGGACAAGATGCATACAGAAGCAAATATTTTGAATGTGAACTATTTCTATCAATTGATAGCAAGCTGATTGATATGTGGCACGAACGTTGTCACAAGTGAGCTTCTCTCTCTCAACACCTGTTAAGTCAACCCCAACTCTCCTGACATACTCTCAGCCCGCGCTCCTTTAAAGAAAAGGAAGCGGTGGCACACTTCCTTTCCCATTCATCCCTCAATGCGTAGGTCCTTTCCGTTCTCGTCCTCCTCCTGCCACGTTTTCGCCCCATAGGCCATTTCAAACATCCTCTTGGTCAGTTGTACAGTCAAAGACCAATTTTTCGGACTCCCTAGGGGCTCCAAAACACGTCCGAAAAATCAGAGAGTTCGAAAAATGAATGCATGTATTTTACTATCCTTAAGGGCCAAAATCACCACAGGCACAATCCGGAAAAGCTATGTATGCCTGCAGTACACTTACTAGGTACACCGGTGCTCGTACTGTGACAGGAGATGGCGGGTGCATGCGTGTATAATTAAGGAATGCATACTGGGTCCCGAGACAATTGCCCCTTCCCACGCTTTTGCTTCGCCGCAATACTTTAGTGCGTGCTTCTTCGCGCAGCATTACTGTACGAAGGCAAAGATAACTTTCGGAAACCGACATTATGCAACACGTCGTGCTTTCCTCCCTTCGAAGCCATTGGCGAGGATTACAAAGGCGTAGTCGGCGCCATTGCTAACAGTGCCGAGTTGTTTTAATGAAAAACACGGCGCCGAACAGCAAGAAGCATGATAGCAAACATCGGAACTGCTAGGCCTAGCGCTGCCGTGGTGGTGGTTACGGCTGCGAGCGGATCTGCTTACGAGAGCACCGGTTCGAGGCGGAGAGGTACTCAAAATGGCGGTGGTGGTAGCTTTGGTTAATGCCATTTCGAACCTGCGGTCTGGGCAAAAAGTTGGGCAAATCGGACGGCGAAGGGTTCTTGCGTCCGAAATTTCAGATGGTCTTATATATGGAATCTAGGGGGCACGTGGTGGTGCCGTGAACCTCTCCGAATTATCGGGCGTCCGGAAAGTCGGTCATTCACTGTACACTGACAACTCCTCCAGCCGGTGACACGGTGTCAAAGTAGATTCGTTACTGTTCCTCCCTATTACTCGAGCCAGCATTACAACGAAATGTATTCCCTTTCAATAAAATTAGAGCTAAATTTCCCTTATAGAAGCATAAATCCCCTGAGTTCTCCCTGTGTATTTCCAGATTCTTCAATATCCCTGAGAATTCCTGGTTTTTCCGGTTTGTAGATACCCTGGCTGCTCTTCTTTTGTGAGTGCTAGGAAGTCAATATTGATTACGCTAATTCCAAAGACTGAAATACAAAAGAAAGAAATAAAAAAGAATTAGAGGGAAAAGCTTGTCAGCACGACGCATGAATTTAACGTCAGACATGCGCTTACGGCTATGTTGCGTATGTTTAGTGCGATAGCATATCGATTACTCATATCTATTTGTTCTTGCTGATCCTCACTTCGTAGGTATTTATGAAAAAATATTAATTACCTAACAGAGATCAAGGCTTTACAATGCCTGCGGCACCTTTGGAATTGTGGGTGACAAGGAGATTTTTCTACGACATTAAATAAATTTGTTAAGAAAGCGCATTGCAGCTTTTGTAATTTTTCTCTCAGGCTTCTATTGTACTGCGTACTAGGCTCATAATTATGTAATAATAAATTAGGATTTTCTTCAGCATATAGTTGGGATAAGTACGACAAGGCAGTCCTTTGTATACGTGTCTCACTAATTCTGAATTATTTTTGATAAACCACACACGGCTATGCATAAGCATTTTTCCTTTCAAAGTTTTCTTTCCACTTTAATATTCCGATACTAAAATATAGATGAAGCTGAAATGCAAAATATGTCTAAATATTGTTACGCAGCCAATCAACGGTAAAAGTGGAGCTTCGAACAAGCTAGGGAAAAGATCATTTAAAGCAAGAAGAACCAAGCATAGGTAAAGTATTTCCAGCATGAACATGATCGGCAATGAATATCGTGAATGACAATGACTAGCCAACAGATTGATGGGTTCTTATCCCGTTCTTATGCTGGCTATCCGTTACCTATACTGTTAGCTATTAGGTAGCTAAGCCGCCAAGCTGTCCGCACACTCAGTCATTATAGCTTTCCATCCAGTATTCTCAATATGTAAGTCCATGGGTTACTCAACTGAGCCCCGCCAACGATGCCTACGCAGTTGCATCATCCGAGATGTTCCGATCTTAGTCTGGCAAATTTAGGTAATGTGTGTAAGCTAATTAAAGTTGAGAGGATTTAGTTATGTGCGGCCACATCAATGGAAATAGATAGAAAGTAATGCATGTATTGCTTTATAGTATATGAAATTGCGCCAGAAACTCGGTTCAGCACAGTGTTGCAACAACAGAAGCTGAGCACTACTAATATTGTTGTAGTTTGCCTCGTTATGCTGAATTTCGCGTTTTAGAGTTGCAGAACTGCTTCCTGCTCCAAGGCGTTACTTGCTCTGCATAAAATTTCTGCTTTACCAAATACTGAACGTATCATGTAGTACATTATTTCTCGTCATGCACCGGCTATGCCTGCTGTCGCGCATAAAGCTTTCAAATGACAAGACAAATTATTGTTAGTGAATAACGCCAAGTGCATATTGTTCGAAGTCTTGAGAGACCTCCAACACTTTTTTTAGTTCATAACATTCAAGTAGTTATTAGAAGTAATTAGCTAACTTTTAAATTCTTCAACATCGAACACAGTGCAGGGTTGTGTCAGGCCCACGTGACAGCAAGTGTTAAGGTCACCCTGGCCCTAAGGCTCATAGAGCACTGCCCAGGCTGTGTTTTCAGGCATGAGCCCGTCCTGAGCTCGTTAAAGCAATGCGTTGGCCCACACGAGCCCGACCCGGTAATTTCGAACCTGGCCTGTACCCGAGAAGGACCCGATAGATTCAGGCTCGGTCCGACTCAGTCCGACCCCACCCGGCCCAGGTCGGTTCGACGTATTAGTCGTTGAGCCGATATGAAGCCAAAGTTCTTGGTCATAGTGAACATAGTGCGAAGTGATCAACGGGCGCCGGGTTTTTTTTTTTTTTGAAGCTGCCCCAAGCAGATTTTGCCCTGGGCCCACTCTTTATGACTGCCCTGTAACTGTGGAAGAAATATTTCATTCCACTTCATTACTAGTCGAATGCGCATAGAATATTGTTCGATTAGTTGACATGAAAACCTACATAAGCAATTGACAGAGGGGAAAATAGGGAGGGATCAGGCTGCCCAATGCCCCTCTCGGTGGCAGTGGTCAATATTAGGAAGGAGGATATACAAAAAGAAGTTGAAGATTATTTGCAGGAGGCAGATTTTACAGCGTGAGGCTTTGCGCTAAACTTGATGCGAAAAAAGTACTTCCTTTGACCGTGACATTCATGCTTTAAAATGTGATAATAAGGGCCATACTCTACTTTCTAAACAGTTTTGCGGTACAACATGCCGATGGAATAGGTGAACTCCTATGAACGCCACTAGCAATTTAATCTCAATTTTGAATCTCATATAACTATAACGATGCATAGTGATGAACCTCGAGCCAATAAACTTGGCGGGAATATAAATTTAAATATATTGGACTATTGGCTTGCAGCCATACCATATTACATGGCTAGTAGAAGTCTTTTCATTCCACAGAAATTTGTTGACCGCAGGGTTAACCCTCGTGCAATCATATTTTCACACGGAACATGCCATTTTCATTTCTTTATTCGGCTACATTATAATGCCGTCAATGTTTCAGTTGAAGATTTTGGCGTCCTTGTTTTGGATAATGGGCAAATTTGTATTCTGTCTTCTTTTCTTTCTACATGCAGTGTGGTAAGTGCAGTCGATGTTCGGCATAGGCAACGTAGTTCTTATTTGTCAATTGGAATATTTCTTATTCAGGTAAATTCGCAGGGATGCCACTCCTCACTGTTTGAAAAACATACACAAGGCTGCGAACGCGAGATCTCCGCCAATGAGCATGTGAAAAGGACATATAAAAGAAAAATGCACAAGAGAATAAAATATCCGACGTTCTATTTTCTCGTTAATATCCCGCTGAACAATGTTGCAAAAATTTGCACCATCCATGGAGGCTGAAAGTATTTATTTAAATACAAATGACACTACAAAGTGGAAATATAATTAGTTGGCTAATTGTGCGATAACAACGGCAGAATATTCAACTCGCATTAACAAATAGTGAATAAATTTAATTAAAACCACTAGCGAGTTGGACTATGGCTAATCAAAAAAATTGATTTGTGGGTGAATATTCCAGAATGTATTTGCCAGCACTTTATTTCAATACTCTAAGGACTTGCTTAAATTGATTTCATTGTTGTTTTCTCTTAAAATGATCACGCAGAAGGCCGTCGTGTAAAGTGGCCCATCAATTACCCCTGACCACAAGCTACATATTTTTGTGCAGCAAGAAAACATTGTAAACGACTCTGCTTTGAAGCAAGACTTCCGTTGTCAAAGAATTTACCCAGCTGTGCTGAGACTACTTTTATTTATTCTTGTGGATGCTGTACGAAAGATACTTTGAAAAACTGAAGACAGATAGTCTCGAGAAATTTTTCCGAAGTGGACCTCCCAACATTTAAAAAAAATTACAATTTATTCAACTGCATAGTAATCCAGATATGTTTTCAATTCTTCGTCATTTTAAGTCCATCTTTGTGATATCTTGCCACGCTTGAAACACGTCCTTCGCTGCTACTCTCAACCACGCTAATGCGCTTCCCCTTGTTAGGAGGAGGCGCCGCTGTCAAACTTGCAGGGCACTATCCTTTCGCACGTCGGGCCTTCAGTCTTTCACCTGAGCATGATCACATGAAGGAATCTCAGCTTATCTTAACTCGAGAACAATGCTGGCCAGAGTTTTTAACGTTGCGAAGACAACATAATTCCAGCTGAATCCATCTTACATTACTAGGGAAGTTAGTGCGATGAATATTGCAGCAGTGTAGCGACCATGTAGGTAAACGTCCTATTGACAACGTACCTTTATTTAGAATCTGTAGTTGTCCGTCAAAACATTCGAGCGCTTTGGCTATATGGGACAAACGCTTTATCCATAATCGGCCCACTTTGCTATGACTCTCACTCGATAAGATCATTCATGACCATGACGGCAGAACTAAGATTCTATACTGACGACGCATGCAGTGTCAACGATGAAATTACGAAGGAATGACGTCGACGGAATGATGAAGACAGTATGACGATGACGGCTTCACGACAATGGAATGACAATGAGTGCAGGATAACTGATAGTTGGGCGAGTTGGTACGATTTCATGGTAAAGTATTTAGAGCGCACAATTGACCAGGACACAGTGCAGGGGGATACACGAGCGCTTACTCGCAACTATTTTATTTTCGGAAAGATACAGAACAAATACAGATACAGACAATGAGTGTATGATGGCAGCAGAGTGATGACGACAATATAACGAGAATCAGATGACGAAGTTGGAATGATGGCAATGCAACGACCATGACCATTACTGCTGCGGTACGACGACGACGCAATGACGGCCATGCTATCAGGATGGTGGCGAATACGACTGAGTGATGGTAGCACAACTATAACGTAATGAAAAAAGGAAGAAATGGCATCGATGAAACGACGAAGGTGATAGGACGAAGACTGGATGACATTTGTCGAATGGCGGAGATGGTACGACGACAGCATGACGACGTTGACATGGCGACAATGGAATTACTGCTGTATGACGAAAATGGCGGGATGGCCATGGTGTAATTAGAATGTGCTGATGAAGCTGGAAAGATAACTGTAGTGTGATCAAGATGTTATCACGACAATATGACCAGAAATAGATGACGCAATGACGAATATGGAACGACAGCGGCGGCATAGTCATGAATTAATGACGACAGCATGATGACGGCGGAATGAAGGCGATGAAACTGCGAATGCGGTATAACGATGACGGTATGTCGACAATATTACGACGTTTCTGAAAAGATGACAACGTTACGACAGCGTTACGATAAAGACGTAACTACTACGGGTGGACCATGACTATATGGCGAGGATGGGACGACCGCCATGGCATCATTACTCCGACGACTTATGAGCGGCTCAAATTAACAGAACACTTGGGTCTCATGGCATAAGTTTGACAGACAGACAGACAGACAGACAGACAGACAGACAGACAGACAGACAGACAGACAGACAGACAGACAGACAGACAGACAGACAGACAGACAGACAGACAGACAGACAGACAGACAGACAGACAGACAGACAGACAGACAGACAGACAGACAGACAGACAGACGGGTAGACAGACAGACAGACAGACGGGTAGACAGACAGACGGGTAGACAGACAGACAGACAGACAGACAGACAGACAGACAGACAGACAGACAGACAGGTAGACAGGCAGGTAGAAAGACAGACAGACAGACAAACAAATAAACAAAAGGTGACTGAAATATGCAAATAATGCTAAGCTCATGGAAAAGCGGAGCGTATACTGGGTGCTGGAGATCACTGGTATCGTTTTCCCAGGGACCAAAGAAAGATGCCTATGTCAAATAATCCGTGCAGCATATCGCTTCTGTCTCGTGGCCTATCTGCCTATACTTTCCAATAAACAGACAGACACCAATTTCCTCAAACGTTCATTGCGCAGCAGCTTTTATAGACTTCAGTTTTGTGAACTTGCAAATGTATACCCCCGCTTAATCCGGACGCTATTGAAGCCCGGGCCCAATACCAGCACGAAGCTTCTAGACTCGAGCCCGGCCCGAGCCCTAGACAACACCTGCTTACCCGGCCCTGACCTGGCCTGTGGGCCGTGCCAGTCTCGAGCTTTTGCGCCAGCCCGGGCCCGTGCAATGCTCGGGGGACAAAATTCCTGCAAAAGAACCAAAACCTGGTGAAGTTGGCATAAATTAGTCTTTAAGACAAACACCGGCGCTGCTCGCAATTCCCAAAATATTTATTCGAAGAGAGAAGTATGTGCACAAATACAGCGCATTTTATTTTTTGTTTAAATTTTCTGCATGAGAAAGTGCATTGCGTTATATTCTACGTTCTTAACCCAAATATAATGAACTTCGTCTTTTGTATATTTTTTCTGGTGCTTCACACTGCTGTAAGCCAAACAACGATGTACTCAAGCGATCTTAACCCCGTGAGGAGCCATGTTCGACTGCGCCACGGGCACTTGTGAAATACCGCCTTTCCCATAACCTTGGCGGCACAGAGGACGACGCCGTTCTCGACTTCAGTGACAAAGGGGTCAGATGGGACCAGATCAAACTGAGCATGCGCTCGTGTTTTCCCTGTGTTTTTCGACAAGAGTTAGCAGTAAGCATGAATAAAGCTCCTCTTGGGCATCCGCTTTTATGAGCCGTTTCCGATGTCTTTGGGGCATCATTTCTTTTATAATCGTAATACATATATTTTTCTTCTTCTTAGGAACCGAAAGTACTTCTTCCTGTTGTATTCGTTGCTGCGTTTTTTGCGTGCAAATACGCCATATAGTCACGCAGCTTCAACCAAGCATGTGCTTAGAGTGCGCCGAAAAAATGAACCGAATTAAAGCGAAAAAAAGAACCATAATATATTGCCGCGTGCCTTCCAGGAAACTGATCTCCTTCGTCGACATGACCTAGAGGGACAGCTAACGCATCCTACACTCTAGGGTTATAATAAACGTTTTGTTACTTTCACTTGTTTGCTTCTACAAAATGTTTGTTAGTCGCGAGTCGCGTTATTTTTGACTTTTCTTCGATCCTGCCTCGTCTGTTGGCGCTTGGTCCTCGGGACAAACGTCCACCACACAGGAGAAGCTGCGTGGAAGGAAGCACACGCACGGGTGCATAAGAGCACGTGTGTCCCGACGAAGAGTGGACCTCTGCACTTGGAGGTGAGCTCGGGGGTCCGAAGCAAGCGAGGATGGTGCATTGTCGTGTAAAGATGGTGAGGGAGCCATTCGGCCAGCCAGGTGGATAAACGGACTTACTGAGTACCTGTGACTCTATCTGCCGAACTGAAAGAATGCACTTCACTCACAAAGGGAGAGGGAAAGAGATAAAGTTTTTTTAATTATTAAAATACAGAGAGCTCTGCCAGCGTACAAGTAGGCGCTTAAGGGCTGCTCTAGGTCAGGGACACAAAAGCCCTAGGGAGGAAAAAAATTAAATTATGGGGTTTTACGTGCCAAAGCCACTTTCTGGTGATGAGGCACGGCGTAGTGGAGGACTCCGGAAATTTGGACCACCGGGGGTTCTTTAACGTGCACCTAAATCTAAGTACACGGGTGTTTTCGCATTTCGCCCCCATCGAAATGCGGCCGCCGTGGTCGGGATTCGATCCCGCGACCTCGTGCTCAGCAGCCGAAGCGCGAAGTTAACAAAATCATGAGCTATGCCACTTTGTGAAAGTGGATGATGAACGAAGCTGTTCAACACACGACACAAAAGTGACTCAGAATTTTGAAGAAAGATACGAACACATTTATTTTCTAGATGAGTCGTTATGGTGACGAAGGGTACTCATAGACATTTATTTATATATATGCCATCTTAACTTGCCACCTTCACTTGCTCTCCTCTCAACACGCACCCTGTGAAGCGGTGAGCTCCTCCCTCTTTCTTCAGGGTCCTCTTGTATCGCCAGTTTCTGAGGACTGTTCACCTTCTTGAGCACGGCCTTCCCGTACGTACACTGCGCTACTGAAAATATACTCATCGTTCGAGTGTTCTACCTATTGCTCTCTAGCTCTATAGTATTCGGCGGTGCGGTGATTCGTAAACTTACAGCCGTAATTCTTCTGTAGCGATAACTCACATGTGCCAGCCTTCCCTTTATGTATGCTGTGAGTGGTACGTATTATGTTTAGAGCTTCTGGGATCTTAACCCTACCTGTTGTTCACCCGCACCAACACATCTGACGCCTAGCTCAACCTCACTTCCTTCCTCTGACTGCAAAGCATGCGAAAGTTCTCACTTCATCATTATCTTTTCTAGATACTGTTTTCCCCTTTCATTAGGTTTGCATAGCGCCTCGTGTTGGGCTACTGTAGCATTGCGAACGCGTTTGCTTTCCTCATCTGTGAGTCAGAGGCCCTGTTGCTTACTAACCTTGAGCTCCCGAATTGTGTACTTAATCTTGTAGCGGCCCATCTCTGGACTGCCAAACTCTGTGACAGGGCCAGATGTAAATCCTGGCAGGCTCCCCAATATTTTGTCAAGGTCTCATGGTGGCAAGCACGACGCAAGCAACATTGAGTTATGAAAAACCTGTATGGGACATAAACAAAAAAAAATATATTTAACATCAATGGAACCCGCACTACAAACCCGATAGCAAACCCTAATCAACAGTAAATTATAAAGAGCGTGAGTAAATTTCTGATATACTCTGAAGTCTGAACAATGGTTGGAAAGTTAGAAAGCAAGGATGCGTGGAGCATTGCCGTGGTACCGTAGCCGAGGCTCAGGAGCTGAAGCGGTCAGCAGCCAACTGTCGGACGCCGCCTCTCCGGTCCGGATCCCCGATGAATGCCAATCACGTCACCAGAGCCGGGCTAGCCAGCACAGGGGAGGGGAGGAAGGGGGTGTACTTCGGCCGCCCGCGGTCACCCAGGTTTTGTTTTGAACGCGATCTGCTTTGGTGGCACAGTCTAGATGGGCCGGTGGCTCGTAACATTGCGTGCGCTGTGTTATCGCCGCTCAGTTTGTGCTGAAGCGACAGACAGCGCGAAGGTCACTTCGCTCGCAGCTGCTGCCGCTATTCCTCACGCTAGCGTCTTGACAGCGAGCGGGAGCGGTCACCGAGTCTGATGTGTTCATGTTTGTCGGTGCGCGCTGACACCATGCTTCCTAATTTATTTTGTAAGCGAATGCTCGCAAGGGGGAATTCTACTCCCGCGGATCCTGCGTATGGCACGGCCATGCCAGCCCTTTCTTGAATCCGATCTGCGTAGCCGACAGTTTAGGCACACCGACGGCCTATAGCTTTGTATGCGCTATAGCACCCATGCGCTTGCGCGTCACTCATGTTCAGAAAGGGAAACGTCACTGGCTCGTTTTGTTTCCTCCCCTTGTTTTCCCTTTGTCCACGGGTGATGAGCGCCGCTCTCCTCCACTACGGTGCCTTGACACACGCGTCCCCGGGTGCTGCACGTCGAGGCACCCTAGCTGGCCTAGTCTCCAGTCTCGGTAGCGGTGATGGTCACTCCGAATGTTCGTCTTAACCCAAGAACACGCCTGAGGCGGTTCATGTTAAGCGGACTTTTTTTAATTGTGTCAATGGGAAAGCTAAGCAAACGATTCCATTTTGTTCGTTGTATGCAAGATTTCGTCTTAACCGAGTTCGTCTTAAGGATAGTTCACTGTACCCTTAATTTACGACCAATGCAAGGCACAAGTGTGTTTTTGGATTTCGCCCGCGACGAGATGCAGCCACTGCTGCCGGGATTTGATTCCCCGACCTCCTGCTTGGCATCGCCATGCCGTAGCGCTAAAGCCACCATGGCGAGATTATGACGGAAAGAAAAAGATAAAGCAAGAAACGAGGAAGCGCACAAAGAAAAACATTTTTTCTTTCTTTGATTCTTTTGGAGGTCGTAATTTATTCGTCCACGTTTATACTGATCTGAAACACAACGGATGTTTATGGTACTCTGAAGTACATACCATGTCAATGCAAAGAAAATATTTAAAGATCAGCTTTTTAAAATACAAAGATGGTGCCCTCAAAATCATACTGTCAGCGGAGGCGAAGATCAAATGACCATCCGAATTGTATATTAAACGTAAGTTAACTAAGAAGTAATTACATAGAAACCACATAGCACTGCTGGCACTTGTCGTTTGGACCCGACATCATGCACATTGCTACCACTATGCTATATGCACGACCACAGAACACATAATTAAGTTGCATTCTGTGGCTTAATGTCCCAAAACCAGGACCTGAATAGGAGGCACGCCGTAATGGGGGGCTCCGAATTAATTTTGACACCCTCCGGTTTTTCAACGTGCACCCAATGCGCAATTTGCGACTGCGCTCAAACCCATGACCTCAGCTGTGCCACTAGCCACAGAGCTACACCGGTGGGTTTGGACGGTAATTAGTTATGGGTATTGAGTGGTAATTATGGTTAGCGAACGTTAGTTAACGCAAGTTATGGTCTTAAGAGTGGTCGTGCTCCAAATAAATGTCCAATAAGACTTACAGTCATGTCTGGCAATGAAGCGTTTCCAATGTGCATCAATGAACCAAGTCCATAAATATATATTTTTTAATGGCAACGTGAACCGCGCGTACTGCAGACAGGAATTCATGTAGCCTGCTCACTAATCTGTAAGCAATTTCTTTCTGCGAAGCACTTGAGTAGAGCTTGTGAACTGTGCAACCTAAGCAGAATTCCATCGCACATTTTACCTTCCTTTTCCCGCACTTCACCAATTTGTTTACCGGCGATGTAAAAACCTGCCTGCTTGTAAGTTATGTAACACGTTTTCAAGCTGGCTGTGTCACATACCTCGCAAGAAAATGACGTCGAGGCATATTCACAGAAGAAAATATCGCGTGTGTATTTATGAAATGCCTAATGCCATAGTCTACACATCGCCGCGTTTAGCCATTAGGCTAAAGGTTGTGCAGGCATATAACAAGAATATAATTTATAAGCAAGCAGCCACATTAAAAAGCAAAAGTACTCCCCAGAATCACTGCTGCTCTAGTTGCATGGCCTACCTTTCGCAAAGCCGATGGTAGCGCGCCCTACCACATGCGATTCGTAAACTACTATTTGACTCTTCTTTTCGGCTGTGTAATACTAATTTTGGACACTTTCATGGCATATAAACTTTGCTGTTTGGGCGGGTTTCGCTTAGGCAGCGAAACGTATAAATGCTTTCAGATGATTCCCTTTCTGAAATCTTTTGGTGTCGGCGTAGGCATGCTGCAGCAAAAGAGGCTCCTTTACTCGAATACTCGTACATGTTCATCGCTTAACGCCGCTGATGCACATTTCCATTGCCGTAAATACACGCGTCCGAATTCAGCGCACCATATTTTTCCTGGTCGAGAGCAACGTGAGAAACCGCTCTAAATGACTGCCTCCACAGTTATCACACGTCGGCGCGCTCGTAGTGCGGTCGGGAAGGGCACGTGCGCGGCTCCACAATTAGGGAAAACGGAGTAGGTGCCGTGTGCGTGTGTGTGGAAACATTTATTTGAATGAGGTCCAGAGGCTCGACTTCTTAAACCAAGGCGGGCCGCTCCCACGTTGGCACTGTCAGGCCAAGCCTTTCAGCGACATCATGGGCCCTCTGGACGGCCCTTAGTTGGTCCTGAAAAAATGGGCTTTGAATCCTTTTCTCCCACTGTGTCCATTCTTCAACGAGGTTGGGGAGATCGCGGGGCACCATGCCAGCATATGTCTGATTCCAATGATGCCATTACAATCGTTGCAGTCCATCCTAATGTCCCTCTCTGGATACATTTAAAATGGTGTAAGGTGTGGGATATGTACCTGTTTGCAATAAGCGCATTGAGACTGCCTGAACCCTGTTCAGTTTTGAATGTGGCAATGGGAATTGCCTGCGTCCTAAATAGTAGTGTTTGGTAATGTCATTGTATGTTATTAAATTATCTCTAGATTCCCTGGCTTGATGGTGAACGGCTCGGTTGTGACTGTCACGGTTAGCAAGTCCTCGTGCCAAGTCATGAGCAACCTCATTGAGGTTTATCCGAGTCTCGTCCACTTTTCCCATATGCGCAGGAAACCATCGATTTTCAGTTCCCATAATCCCAATGTTTTCAAAAAGTTTCGCTGCAACACCAGCTACGTAGCCTTTATCAAAACACTTTTTAGCGGATTTCGAATCACTGTAGATGCAGGCCCACTTATTACTCCTGATGGCTAGAGCAATTCCCACTTTTTCCGCCACCATGGGGTCCTTGGTAAAAATAGTGATAGCATCTTGCACCTTCCCTTGATAATTCGAGACAATGGCCGTATATGCTTCTTTACCTTTCACCTAAGCTGCATCAACTACAGCTGCCAATTGGTTCTGCTGTTATATTTCCTCCAAGAGTGCTTTAGCTCTTGCCTTTCTCCTTTGACAATCGCCCTTTTCCATTCTCAACACGCTTCACCGCATAAGTCAACTGTAATGTGGCAAAGCTTGCCTAAACAAACCGGTCTTGTGAAATTTGCATCAGACCTTTGCCTCACGCGCGCTCAACGCATCTCTCAATCTAAAGTGAACTGTCTACATACCTGTACAAATTAGTTGAATACACAATTGACTTTAGCTATCTACCTAGCGAATATTTGCAATTACGATACGGCTGTGTGGCATGACGCTTTTGTACTTTTCTAGCGTTTTTCATACTATTTTGCACCCCTCGGCGGTACTTGGGCCACTTTTAGCGAGATTTACTGCGTTGTCCATGCAAACAGGGAATTGGCAATAATTCTGGAGTCTCTAGCCCAAACAGGGTAAGTTGTCAGGTATGCGAACACCTTGCTTATCTCGGCACTGGTTCGTGCATCTATGCGTGGCGACTGTGTCAGCAAGGACGACGCTGTGGCAGTCATGTCTACACGTTGATAATTATCAGTAATAAATAGTAATAATAGCAATAACGATAATGATAGTACGCGGAGAGATTAGATCGAGACAACTGGAGGATGCAGGCCACTGCTTGATGTGCTCATCGGCGCTTAGTGACGTATCCCAATAGCGTCGTCACGAGAACACGGCTACACGGGCTGTTGAGTTTGGGTTTGGCGTGCTGACAGGTGAATTCACCGTACTACAACCTTGAGGGTAATAATATTTTTTTGACTATAACACATGCACAGACAATGTGCTTAAATTCCAAGTTGAGGTGACATGTAATAAACAGCCAAAAATTCTGGACTATCTGATTTCTGAACTAAACGTGGTTACCGCGAATGCTCCGGCTACTGAGTGCCTAGGAACCGCAATAGTAGCCACAAATAGGTGTGCAAATATACTTCATTAATATGTATATTACTCAAAAAATAAGAGTAAACTTCGGGAGCAGGGATAAAAAGGCAATACAATATTTTTCATTGGAGAAACGCGACCTAACGCAACCACCAATCACAGCATCCAAACCTTTGACGCCAAAACGTTGTTGCATGACAACGATGTGCGTCTCCAACAGCTAGTTTTCGCTCGGTGAAGAACGGATCTGTTCGAGCACGTAAATGGGTGATAGAACCAAAGAAAACTATTCGCCTTAAAAGGGCCGAACAGTCAAAGCAATGAATTCGATTTATTAAGCAGACGATGCGCTTGGTGGTTTACCTATGTTTGCTACAATGTGGTAATTTTGGTAGTGTTTTTTTGTTTACTTCAGTAGTTTCATAGCGAACATGGCAGGAGACCCCACATCTGCAGGGCTAGTTCAGTACTGAGGTGCAGGTTGTAGGTATATTAACCAACTGGATATACGCGTTATGTGCATGCTGAATTGCGCTGAGCTATGTCGGGTGACGAAGAGGTTTCCGTGCAGCGGAAATCTGCAGGACACTAGGAAAAAAGTTTCCGCAGTAAAAATAAAATTCTTCCGAATGTTGGGATGGTGTCTACCCCTTAGCAGTTCTCTGATGTCTGCCACCGTTGAAACTTTGACTCCCAATGGAGTACCTCTTAATTTTTTTTTTCGAACTAATATCCAGATGCTAATCTCTTCGTTAAATCATCGGGTATGTCACTCATTTGAATGTACTATTCTTGGGTTCTTATTTGCTTTTCGCAATACAATACTGTTTTAAGATAACTTAGCGTAGTTGTATGAACAAAATTATATCTCCAAATTAGGGACGCCGTTTAGTTTCTCTAGCATGTACTCAAAGCAACTGAATCTTACCCGCTGAAACCACCAACTTACTTTGACAAGCTTGCTAATATATGGTTTATAACTTTTGCGTTCACGAGAGAACGTCGCTGTTAGGCAGGAAATGCTTATAATAATGTTAGATTTTTCTTTTCCCACCCGCTCACCTAAGCACTAATGCGCACTTATTGCGCAGCGGTCGTATGACAGGGACTCGCGAGAGTTCTCACGCTGTCAGCGCTCTCACTGCACTACTTATGTAATTCAGCGGTGCTTATTGTACATTTCGAAACTATGGACCGTGCCAAATGTCAACTGTATTCCGAGAACCGTGCAGCATGGCTCCATCTGTGGCCATATTAGGGTGTTGCCTTCAATCAGCGCTGTAATTATTGGACGGATAGTAATGAACATCTGCCGTACTGTCGCTTTTACGTGTGTCTGAAATAAAGAACGGCTCATATTTAAGCGTCGGAGACTCGCATCTGATTGTGACTTTTGAATTTGACTTTACAGAGTGCTCTTGTCCATGTCCCTATTATTGGTCTGAAATACGCCTTGGCCGCATCACCACAAGGTACGCAGTGAAGCCATAAGACTATTTGTGTGTTCGGAACCGAAACTTAATTTTACTGCGATCAGGAGTTATTATTTATGAAGTTGGTTCAGCGCGTCCACTCATACATGTTTCAGCATCCCCACTCGCCCCTGAAATTCGCTAAGTTATCCCACAAGTAAAAATTTAGCATATAGTACGTAATAGGAACAGTTCCGCGACCCTTTTCGTTAATATCGCGAAAATTCTCCGGAACTCTAAACACTTATATTGCTCTTACAGAAGGGGAAAATGCACTGGCTGAAACCCTCTTTGAAATTACCCGTTTTAATAATCTACCGCTTCGGACAGCTTGGTAAAATGACCCGAATATTTGTCACCATTCTGCAGACAATGTTCCATTGTTTGTGTTATACAGCTTCCTCTCTTATCATTCTCACGCTTTGGACCCTTCATGATAGGTTTGCTTATTGAACGCACACTTTTACCGCTGGCTGTGTTGGAAGCAACAGCCCTCGTTCAATAATGTTGCGCAAAGTCTAAATTACGTACTAATCTTCAACACTTTACCCAAAATAGGAAGCATTCTTTAGGCGCATAGACATTACCTGTACGAACTCAGGTGTTGGACGATAGGGCGTAAAAGCGCCAGTTGAGCAGATGATCATTACTATCAGTTCAATCAACACATCGCAGATCGAAACCGGCACCCTATCATTCATCAATGATAGGTGTATCGTTCGTTTTATTGTTTTTCTTTCTCGTGCCTTATAAAGTCTTATGCCTCATTCTACAGCCTTTGGCGCTCTCTTTTAGTCAAATTGCGTTACATATTCCCGGTATCAGCATGAACAAAACCATGCCACAAGCAGGGATTCTACAAATCGCCCTAGGCTACATCGCCAAGAAATACTCTAATTTGCTTCGTATCTCTTATGGGTCTGGCTCTATGTCATTACTGGCCGGCAAAACACGTGCGAAAGAGGCGTGAATATATGAGGAAGACAATGAGGCCGGTCGGCGAAACAATGTTGGGAGCATCTCGTGGGCACGGGATGCGTGAAGCACATAAAGCGCGTGAAGCGCGAGAAAAGACGCAGAAAGGCCGAAAGCACGTGCGCTGGCTTTACCAATCTATGTCCAAGCCAGCAAAGCCAGCGCACGTGCTTTCGGCCTTTCTGCGTCTTTTCTCGCGCTTCACGCGCTTTATGTACTTCACGCATCCCGTGCCCACGAGATGCTCCCAACATTGTTTCGCCGACCGGCCTCATTGTCTTCCTCATATATTCACGCCTCTTTCGCACGTGTTTTGCCGGCCAGTAATGACATAGAGCCAGACCCATAAGAGATACGAAGCAAATTAGAGTATTTCTTGGCGATGTAGCCTAGGGCGATTTGTAGAATCCCTGCTTGTGGCATGGTTTTGTTCATGCTGATAACGGGAATATGTAACGCAATTTGACTAAAAGAGAGCGCCAAAGGCTGTAGAATGAGGCATAAGACTTTATGAGGCACGAGAAAGAAAAACAATAAAACGAACGATACACCTATCATTGATGAATGATAGGGTGCCGGTTTCGATCTGCGATGTGTTGATTGAACTGATAGTAATGATCATCTGCTCAACTGGCGCTTTTACGCCCTATCGTCCAACACCTGAGTTCGTGCAGGTAATGTCTATGCGCCTAAAGAATGCTTCCTATTTTGGGTAAAGTGTTGAAGATTAGTACGTAATTTAGACTTTGCGCAACATTATTGAACGAGGGCTGTTGCTTCCAACACAGCCAGCGGTAAAAGTGTGCGTTCAATAAGCAAACCTATCATGAAGGGTCCAAAGCGTGAGAATGATAAGAGAGGAAGCTGTATAACACAAACAATGGAACATTGTCTGCAGAATGGTGACAAATATTCGGGTCATTTTACCAAGCTGTCCGAAGCGGTAGATTATTAAAACGGGTAATTTCAAAGAGGGTTTCAGCCAGTGCATTTTCCCCTTCTGTAAGAGCAATATAAGTGTTTAGACTTCCGGAGAATTTTCGCGATATTAACGAAAAGGGTCGCGGAACTGTTCCTATTACGTACTATATGCTAAATTTTTACTTGTGGGATAACTTAGCGAATTTCAGGGGCGAGTGGGGATGCTGAAACATGTATGAGTGGACGCGCTGAACCAACTTCATAAATAATAACTCCTGATCGCAGTAAAATTAAGTTTCGGTTCCGAACACACAAATAGTCTTATGGCTTCACTGCGTACCTTGTGGTGATGCAGCCAAGGCGTATTTCAGACAAATAATAGGGACATGAACAAGAGCACTCTGTAAAGTCAAATTCAAAAGTCACAATCAGATGCGAGTCTCCGACGCTTAAATATGAGCCGTTCTTTATTTCAGACACACGTAAAAGCGACAGTACGGCAGATGTTCATTACTATCCGTCCAATAATTACAGCGCTGATTGAAGGCAACACCCTAATATGGCCACAGATGGAGCCATGCTGCACGGTTCTCGGAATACAGTTGACATTTGGCACGGTCCATAGTTTCGAAATGTACAATAAGCACCGCTGAATTACATAAGTAGTGCAGTGAGAGCGCTGACAGCGTGAGAACTCTCGCGAGTCCCTGTCATACGACCGCTGCGCAGTAAGTGCGCATTAGTGCTTAGGTGAGCGGGTGGGAAAAGAAAAATCTAACATTATTATAAGCATTTCCTGCCTAACAGCGACGTTCTCTCGTGAACGCAAAAGTTATAAACCATATATTAGCAAGCTTGTCAAAGTAAGTTGGTGGTTTCAGCGGGTAAGATTCAGTTGCTTTGAGTACATGCTAGAGAAACTAAACGGCGTCCCTGATTTGGAGATAAACTTTTGTTCATACAACTACGCTAAGTTATCTTAAAACAGTATTGTATTGCGAAAAGCAAATAAGAACCCAAGAATAGTACATTCAAATGAGTGACATACCCGATGATTTAACGAAGAGATTAGCATCTGGATATTAGTTCGAAAAAAAAAATTAAGAGGTACTCCATTGGGAGTCAAAGTTTCAACGGTGGCAGACATCAGAGAACTGCTAAGGGGTAGACACCATCCCAACATTCGGAAGAATTTTATTTTTACTGCGGAAACTTTTTTCCTAGTGTCCTGCAGATTTCCGCTGCACGGAAACCTCTTCGTCACCCGACATAGCTCAGCGCAATTCAGCATGCACATAACGCGTATATCCAGTTGGTTAATATACCTACAACCTGCACCTCAGTACTGAACTAGCCCTGCAGATGTGGGGTCTCCTGCCATGTTCGCTATGAAACTACTGAAGTAAACAAAAAAACACTACCAAAATTACCACATTGTAGCAAACATAGGTAAACCACCAAGCGCATCGTCTGCTTAATAAATCGAATTCATTGCTTTGACTGTTCGGCCCTTTTAAGGCGAATAGTTTTCTTTGGTTCTATCACCCATTTACGTGCTCGAACAGATCCGTTCTTCACCGAGCGAAAACTAGCTGTTGGAGACGCACATCGTTGTCATGCAACAACGTTTTGGCGTCAAAGGTTTGGATGCTGTGATTGGTGGTTGCGTTAGGTCGCGTTTCTCCAATGAAAAATATTGTATTGCCTTTTTATCCCTGCTCCCGAAGTTTACTCTTATTTTTTGAGTAATATACATATTAATGAAGTATATTTGCACACCTATTTGTGGCTACTATTGCGGTTCCTAGGCACTCAGTAGCCGGAGCATTCGCGGTAACCACGTTTAGTTCAGAAATCAGATAGTCCAGAATTTTTGGCTGTTTATTACATGTCACCTCAACTTGGAATTTAAGCACATTGTCTGTGCATGTGTTATAGTCAAAAAAATATTATTACCCTCAAGGTTGTAGTACGGTGAATTCACCTGTCAGCACGCCAAACCCAAACTCAACAGCCCGTGTAGCCGTGTTCTCGTGACGACGCTATTGGGATACGTCACTAAGCGCCGATGAGCACATCAAGCAGTGGCCTGCATCCTCCAGTTGTCTCGATCTAATCTCTCCGCGTACTATCATTATCGTTATTGCTATTATTACTATTTATTACTGATAATTATCAACGTGTAGACATGACTGCCACAGCGTCGTCCTTGCTGACACAGTCGCCACGCATAGATGCACGAACCAGTGCCGAGATAAGCAAGGTGTTCGCATACCTGACAACTTACCCTGTTTGGGCTAGAGACTCCAGAATTATTGCCAATTCCCTGTTTGCATGGACAACGCAGTAAATCTCGCTAAAAGTGGCCCAAGTACCGCCGAGGGGTGCAAAATAGTATGAAAAACGCTAGAAAAGTACAAAAGCGTCATGCCACACAGCCGTATCGTAATTGCAAATATTCGCTAGGTAGATAGCTAAAGTCAATTGTGTATTCAACTAATTTGTACAGGTATGTAGACAGTTCACTTTAGATTGAGAGATGCGTTGAGCGCGCGTGAGACAAAGGTCTGATGCAAATTTCACAAGACCGGTTTGTTTAGGCAAGCTTTGCCACATTACAGTTTACTTATGCGGTGAAGCGTGTTGAGAATGGAAAAGGGCGATTGTCAAAGGAGAAAGGCAAGAGCTAAAGCACTCTTGGAGGAAATATAATGGCAGAACCAATTGGCAGCTGTAGTTGATGCAGCTTAGGGGAAAGGTAAAGAAGCATATACGGCCATTGTCTCGAATTATCAAGGGAAGGTGCAAGATGCTATCACTATTTTTACCAAGGACCCCATGGTGGCGGAAAAAGTGGGAATTGCTCTAGCCATCAGGAGTAATAAGTGGGCCTGCATCTACAGTGATTCGAAATCCGCTAAAAAGTGTTTTGATAAAGGCTACGTAGCTGGTGTTGCAGCGAAACTTTTTGAAAACATTGGGATTATGGGAACTGAAAATCGATGGTTTCCTGCGCATATGGGAAAAGTGGACGAGACTCGGATAAACCTCAATGAGGTTGCTCATGACTTGGCACGAGGACTTGCTAACCGTGACAGTCACAACCGAGCCGTTCACCATCAAGCCAGGGAATCTAGAGATAATTTAATAACATACAATGACATTACCAAACACTACTATTTAGGACGCAGGCAATTCCCATTGCCACATTCAAAACTGAACAGGGTTCAGGCAGTCTCAATGCGCTTATTGCAAACAGGTACATATCCCACACCTTACACCATTTTAAATGTATCCAGAGAGGGACATTAGGATGGACTGCAACGATTGTAATGGCATCATTGGAATCAGACATATGCTGGCAGGGTGCCCCGCGATCTCCCCAACCTCGTTGAAGAATGGACACAGTGGGAGAAAAGGATTCAAAGCCCATTTTTTCAGGACCAACTAAGGGCCGTCCAGAGGGCCCATGATGTCGCTGAAAGGCTTGGCCTGACAGTGCCAACGTGGGAGCGGCCCGCCTTGGTTTAAGAAGTCGAGCCTCTGGACCTCATTCAAATAAATGTTTCCACACACACGCACACGGCACCTACTCCGTTTTCCCTAATTGTGGAGCCGCGCACGTGCCCTTCCCGACCGCACTACGAGCGCGCCGACGTGTGATAACTGTGGAGGCAGTCATTTAGAGCGGTTTCTCACGTTGCTCTCGACCAGGAAAAATATGGTGCGCTGAATTCGGACGCGTGTATTTACGGCAATGGAAATGTGCATCAGCGGCGTTAAGCGATGAACATGTACGAGTATTCGAGTAAAGGAGCCTCTTTTGCTGCAGCATGCCTACGCCGACACCAAAAGATTTCAGAAAGGGAATCATCTGAAAGCATTTATACGTTTCGCTGCCTAAGCGAAACCCGCCCAAACAGCAAAGTTTATATGCCATGAAAGTGTCCAAAATTAGTATTACACAGCCGAAAAGAAGAGTCAAATAGTAGTTTACGAATCGCATGTGGTAGGGCGCGCTACCATCGGCTTTGCGAAAGGTAGGCCATGCAACTAGAGCAGCAGTGATTCTGGGGAGTACTTTTGCTTTTTAATGTGGCTGCCTGCTTATAAATTATATTCTTGTTATATGCCTGCACAACCTTTAGCCTAATGGCTAAACGCGGCGATGTGTAGACTATGGCATTAGGCATTTCATAAATACACACGCGATATTTTCTTCTGTGAATATGCCTCGACGTCATTTTCTTGCGAGGTATGTCACACAGCCAGCTTGAAAACGTGTTACATAACTTACAAGCAGGCAGGTTTTTACATCGCCGGTAAACAAATTGGTGAAGTGCGGGAAAAGGAAGGTAAAATGTGCGATGGAATTCTGCTTAGGTTGCACAGTTCACAAGCTCTACTCAAGTGCTTCGCAGAAAGAAATTGCTTACAGATTAGTGAGCAGGCTACATGAATTCCTGTCTGCAGTACGCGCGGTTCACGTTGCCATTAAAAAATATATATTTATGGACTTGGTTCATTGATGCACATTGGAAACGCTTCATTGCCAGACATGACTGTAAGTCTTATTGGACATTTATTTGGAGCACGACCACTCTTAAGACCATAACTTGCGTTAACTAACGTTCGCTAACCATAATTACCACTCAATACCCATAACTAATTACCGTCCAAACCCACCGGTGTAGCTCTGTGGCTAGTGGCACAGCTGAGGTCATGGGTTTGAGCGCAGTCGCAAATTGCGCATTGGGTGCACGTTGAAAAACCGGAGGGTGTCAAAATTAATTCGGAGCCCCCCATTACGGCGTGCCTCCTATTCAGGTCCTGGTTTTGGGACATTAAGCCACAGAATGCAACTTAATTATGTGTTCTGTGGTCGTGCATATAGCATAGTGGTAGCAATGTGCATGATGTCGGGTCCAAACGACAAGTGCCAGCAGTGCTATGTGGTTTCTATGTAATTACTTCTTTTAACTTACGTTTAATATACAATTCGGATGGTCATTTGATCTTCGCCTCCGCTGACAGTATGAATTTGAGGGCACCATCTTTGTATTTTAAAAAGCTGATTTTTAAATATTTTCTTTGCATTGACATGGCATGTACTTCAGAGTAGCATACACATCCGTTGTGTTTCAGATCAGTATAAACGTGGACGAATAAATTACGACCTCCAAAAGAATCAAAGAAAGAAAAAATGTTTTTCTTTGTGCGCTTCCTCGTTTCTTGCTTTATCTTTTTCTTTCCGTCATAATCTCGCCATGGTGGCTTTAGCGCTACGGCATGGCGATGCCAAGCAGGAGGTCGGGGAATCAAATCCCGGCAGCAGTGGCTGCATCTCGTCGCGGGCGAAATCCAAAAACACACTTGTGCCTTGCATTGGTCGTAAATTAAGGGTACAGTGAACTATCCTTAAGACGAACTCGGTTAAGACGAAATCTTGCATACAACGAACAAAATGGAATCGTTTGCTTAGCTTTCCCATTGACACAATTGAAAAAAGTCCGCTTAACATGAACCGCCTCAGGCGTGTTCTTGGGTTAAGACGAACATTCGGAGTGACCATCACCGCTACCGAGACTGGAGACTAGGCCAGCTAGGGTGCCTCGACGTGCAGCACCCGGGGACGCGTGTGTCAAGGCACCGTAGTGGAGGAGAGCGGCGCTCATCACCCGTGGACAAAGGGAAAACAAGGGGAGGAAACAAAACGAGCCAGTGACGTTTCCCTTTCTGAGCATGAGTGACGCGCAAGCGCATGGGTGCTATAGCGCATACAAAGCTATAGGCCGTCGGTGCGCCTAAACTGTCGGCTACGCAGATCGGATTCAAGAAAGGGCTGGCATGGCCGTGCCATACGCAGGATCCGCGGGAGTAGAATGGCCCCTTGCAAGCATTCGCTTACAAAATAAATTAGGAAGCATGGTGTCAGCGCGCACCGGCAAACATGAACACATCAGACTCGGTGACCGCTCCCGCTCGCTGTCAAGACGCTAGCGTGAGGAATAGCGGCAGCAGCTGCGAGCGAAGTGACCTTCGCGCTGTCTGTCGCTTCAACACAAACTGAGCGGCGATAACACAGCGCACGCAATGTTACGAGCCACCGGCCCATCTAGACTGTGCCACCAAAGCAGATCGCGTTCAAAACAAAACCTGGGTGACCGCGGGCGGCCGAAGTACACCCCCTTCCTCCCCTCCCCTGTGCCGTGCGCGCGACGGAAGCCAGCGCGTCCCCCCTTCCCCCCCCCCCCCCCCCCCCCTTGCGTCAGTGTCGCAAAGGAAATCTGTAGCAAGTGTCAGAGGAGATCACCTCAACGCACTTCCTCCTATCTTGCTCCTCCGCGACGCTTCGGCTCATTTCTCCTTCGCCCCTTCACTCAACGTCACCTAGACTTTCTTCTAAGTTGCGTTGCTTTGCCGCGCGCTCAACGCGCTCCTTCGTACTTTCGCTTGCTCGGAGTCTGCACTGGTGACCTGTGAGGGGGCAGATGCCTGCTTTAACTCCCTAGTGAACGTTTTCCAGCAGCACGAAGGCATAGAAGGATTTTTTAAGGTCACTAGGTTAGGTGACATTGTTGATGGCTGCTCACCGATTTGCACAGAAGCACCAGTCATCATGGACAGGATTACAAAGCAAGGGTATCACTTGAAGACAGTTCTCTAAGTTCAGCTAAAAAGCTGCTTTTTATGACATTTTCCCTCCGTTTTAAGTCTACTTTGTCGACCGTTTTGAAGTAAGAGATTTGGATGCACCTGGTCATGCTGCCATGTAAGACGCACTTCAGAGAAGGCGAACAAATTTTCGTGGTTGTTTCGAACTTGTCTTAAAGAAAGCCTGCTGTACCCAGGTGCCCATAATTACTCCAATGTGCCACAATTCGACATGACTGAGATCGTGACTCACATCCGTAAAACATCAGAATTTATTTATTTAAAAATATATATTCTTGCATAGATGAGTTGTCTTGCAATACCTTGTTTTACAAGTATTTTATTTATTTATATTATCTTCGAATAGAATTTATCATGTCGGATATATTTTGGGCAGTCTGTAAGCTGCCGAACATTGCAATTTACAAAAAATTGCGCAGGAACGACGAGGGATGTATGTAAAGTCATAGCAGTTTGATACGATGTGCAGCTCCATGTGATGAAACCGTCCGCATGACAAGAAGGACAAGAAAATGGCGGCTACCAAGCTATGGCCATTACCGAAGTGGTGACGCCATGTGTACTACAGAATGACGGTGACATAATGGTGACGAAGGAATAACGACAACGCGCCCTTCGTCATTTTTTACAGTCGGTGTTGTCACGCTGCCCCCCTACGGCGGTGCCGAGCCGATGTTACTTTTCAGCGTGGCATCGCTTTCTCCCTTTGCTTCCGAGAAGTGAGAGGTTTTGATCGAGCGCAACTTCAATTGCTCGTTATATGCTTGCCCAAGCAAATGATAATTTTTGGCGATCCGAAAAGCTAGCCCGAGTCTACACTTCACGGATGGAGAGAGCTGGTGGTATGAGCGCTCACGCTATGTCAACTCTCCTCTTTGATATGATGTTCGTCCGCTTGAACCACTGTGGCTTCAGCTGATCAGTTAAAACTCCGTAAGAGTTCCACAAGATGGAATGGGGCGTTGGGGGCTCTATTTTTGCAGGCAATCTTAATTATATTGCATTATTACACTTACGTCAGGCCTCTGGCGGTCGGACACAGGGAAGAAGTTCAGTGCTTCTTGATGAGCCCTCCGAAAAACAAAATCTGAAAAGAAATAACAATCGTTCGCACTGACAGCCACTCGCTCCCCATTTTTATATGACCTGCCGAATCGTAGAATTATATCTTCTTAGCAAATATTTGTGAAGTTGTTGCATCTTGCGCTATCTAGAGCTCCTAAATTGTGTACTCTGGACTTTAAATTGCGGTTTAACAAATATCTTTGCTTAGTGGACAAAAAATACCAGCCACTCAATGTTACAACGCCCAACCATGAATGGCTCCCTGAACTAACTACGCGTCCAACCAAGCCAGTATATTCTGTATCTCCAGTTTGGGTATCCTGAAAGGCTGAGTTTATCTCTTTTCTCCAGTTTTTCAGCAATAGCTAGCGCCTAAAGAAAAAAAGAGATATGGAGAATTCAATTTCCCGATGTTAATATAACTCACTTGGGTGATGCTGGGGGCAAAGAAGAAAGGAAGAGAAGGATATTGTACTAATGAACTCAACAAAGCGTGCACTACTAAGGCTTTTATTGTTGTTCAAGGTGCGCTTATATTCCTTGTGATAAGTGGGAAACGTGTGAAAGAATAAGCCTCAAAAGCTCAAGCAGGGAACAAGACAAGTAATGAAATCTATAAAATACAAGGGAGAACGTAAGGAGCCAACACAGCAGATTTGTGTGTCCCTGTTTTGATTGAGAGCACCTGACATGCGGACGGTAGTATATGCACGGGGAAAACCGCGCGCTGTCATAAAGAACGACTGAAGAAACATCGAGATGTCAGCTATCGAATGCACCCAGCAACATCAGCCAGGGGGTGGGAATACTGTGCTCATTTAGAAGGAACGGAGGCACTGATTGGGGCACACAAGAAATCTTAAAGCGAAACTTGGGATGTGGTGAACATAGAAGGATAGAAGTGCACAGGCTTCGCATGCTGTCATAAAGAGATGTGGAGAGAGTGTTTGACCTGCACTCGTGAACAAACAATGTACCGCCAAACGAAGTTAATTTTCGGTCCATCTTCAATTATCTGCGCTGTCACTTTTCTGTGTCAGCATTTTCCGTATATCCTTGCTGTTTTGTCATGTGTTTAGGCTCCCGCACGTCCTTCTCCACACACACAAGCTAATATACAAAAGAATGTAACCATTCGCGATCAGTGCATCGCTCACTTGGCGTGGTTTCCGCTTCATCTCTTGTATTTTTTTCTTTTATGTAATATATGATGTCCAAAAATAAGTAGGTACACCAACTAGCTACGTTCATTTCCTTCGTTTTTCGCAGCATTAATGCGAGAAAACGGCAAGATTAGGAAGACTATAGAAATAAAAAGGGTTTGCTGTAGGTATTGAAACAATAAAAAATCGCTTTATTTATAAAGCTCAATTGAATACATAAAAGAGCAATACATCGTTTGTGTGAATAGTACCGGGTTCAATAATAAAGATAGAACAGGGGTGGAAAACACATATTTGCTGAACAAACCCGTAAACCATTGAAGTGAACAAACATTAATTGGCTGAGAAAGAGTATCACATTTGATTTGACAAACAGAAGTGTTTTTATGCATGATCGAAGTTTCTGGTGACAATATTTCATTTGGCACTGTGTTACAAGATATTGTTCAAAAGACATTTGTAATTATTCAACGTGTACATTGATGCAATACGTAGTATTTTGTTAACAGTTCGTTGCTGAGCTAATGTTAGCCCTAATTAACACTATCAAATACTCAAACCAATATACCAAACAATAAGTGATGGTAGGCAGTTACCTTTTTACCAGACCCAACACACGCGCACACACACACACATACACACACACACACACACACACACACACACACACGCACGCACGCACGCACGCACGCACACACGCACGCACGCACGCACACACGCGCACACACACACACACACACACACACACACACAGAGAGAGACAGTGTACGACATGTTTAATTTCTCAAGAGTTTACTTTTGTGTGGACTGTTCGATGGGAAGCGTATTGTGCAAACGATTGTGGCCGAAGCACACCGCTGCATGCATCCGGCTCTGACCGCACTCCATTAGGAGACTCGGTCACTCGAAGCTTTGGCCGATATGCCTGAAGAAGAAAGAGAAAGGCAGTTGAAGAATGGCAATGGGCGAACTAGACAAATAGATTTATTAAGCCACGGAAGGTGCAGTACGTCTCCTTAAACGCCGGTGGGCTGCCTGTCGGAACGACGGTAATGGACGTCGAGATTTTCTCCCGTGCCGTAATGGACCCTAGGTTTCCTGCTACCGGTAGATTGGCTACTTCCTACGATTACTCATCCATGCAATCTTCGCGTATCCTCTCCTCAGGTTCCGATGACTGATGGTGGGTATTAAGTGTGTCTCCGCACTGCGTCATATGGCCTGGAATAATACCCGCCAATGGTGTTTGTGTATGTCTTCATAAGCGTCGGCGGTGGCAGTCCAGACGCGTCATACTCGCAGCACGTGCCTGCATATGTTGATGATTAGAGCACAGTGTTTTTGATATTCGTTCGTATGGAACAGTTTAGGCAGTATTTAGCTTCACACATGCGTTAATGTTAATGTTGACAAGGCGTCGAGGAAAAATTAGCAATGCGAGAAGGCATTGACTGGCGCCGAGCAATGATTACATATTTGCATTATGTAGAAAAGGCAAACCTTTCACAGTGACAGAGTTATCCTGTGTTCTCTTAAGGAGCTCTATGCCATGGGCTTTATTCCCAGTAGAGGCATCGGCACTAGAATGTTGCAGAAATGCAAACTTGATTTTATACTTAAATTCCGCGGTGTGATTTCTTCTTAGACCCCACATTCCCTCCGATTCCTTACCTGAAGGAAACTTCCAGAGGGTAATACAATGCAAAGGGTATATAGTGAAGATGAACTCAAACCTCCACACTGCGATGCCTCTAATAGCCTAAAAGTTAGTTTCGTAGGTTAAATTATTCAACTAATGAGTAAATAAACGAGAAAGTTACGCTGCAGTCAATGAAAATCTTTTTTTCATGTTTGCCATGGAAATGTAAAAAAAAATCCCCCTACATGTAACGGGCAGTTATGCAAAACAACTCATCGCCAATTTCAAATTTTGTTATTTGTATGCCACAGTTCTGCTGGCAATAATTGTTGTGCATTTAAATCACCCATGCTTTCTGCTCGATTGTAATATTGGTTAAGTAAAGATTGCTGTCACTCTTCACCTCTGATACACGAGGTATTTCTTGTGACAGTAGTTTAACATGGGCGTTCTTCTATTAAAGAACTTCTTAGGTCAATTAAGATGTGCTTTCTTATTTTTGTGTTGTTCTGCTACAAGCAAAGGTGTGAGATTAGTAGAAAGGGCACGATGGAAAGCATTCGAAAAGCGCGTTGAGCAGGAACGCTTCTTAGGGATCACCTCCCATGCGACCGAAGAGCTTGCAGATGTCAAATTACTATAGAGTTCAAGCAACAGAATATGAAAAATTACAGGCCACAGTGAGAGCCTTCCTAATGCCGAGGCAACACCACCGCAAGCTGAATGTAGACCGGAAATGTCACGCCGACGGCAGCGTAGCAGCGTGCACTCCGATATCCTCGAATAAGACGGCTGTGTCCTTGTCGACGTCACCAGTGGAGCCTACTGCTCGCAGAGAGCGGTAAATCGTAGCTAGCTCGCTTGTCGCGTGGCCGATACGTCGTTCATCACGTCGACCGGACACTATCGCCAGCAAAGCCAGTCCCGCCGCTGCCCCTTTTTTTCTTTCTCCGCGCGTCATGTTCACACCCATCTCAACGTGCTGTCTCCCCGGCTTGGCCGTTCTGTGAATTATCGATGAGATCGCGGTCAGTGGGACGTGACCCACGATAGACGACCACAGAAGTGACGCGCTACGTCCGCGATATCATGGCAGAAGCGGACGTCCGGTTCCAGGCTCGCGGAGGGATCGCTGTTTCTCGCCAACGTTTAAAAGAAGGACCGACAGGCCTTGAAGCAACGAAGCATCGAAGGTAAGACAAACAGTGCTGTTAGTGTCAATCTCCTCGCCGATAGCACTGATAAACAAGCAGGCGGCCTTCGGGATGTGTGGCTCTGTTGTATTTTGTCCTTCTTTACTAGAAACGTCCGCGTGAAGCGAAACAGAGAGGCAACAGCCATGAACCTTTGTTGGAGTCTATCTGGGGGGGGATACCAACACAACGGAGGAGACTCGGGCGAGTTGCTGATTCATAGTCGTATAAGAGCAATGCACACAGCGACACTACATGAGCGAAAAGCGTGACTGCCTGTGCACGCATTTCTTACATGTGGTGTCTTTCTGTGTGCTGTTTCCTACATTGCTTGCAGTCGACTTTGGCCACACCAACAGAATACTAACTTGGGCTCTTTCGCCTTGTATTTCCTTTTGATGGCGCTGTAACTTGCTTTAACCACAGCTTCGTGCGTAAGGAAAAGGAACCGGAACCGCAAGAAAAAACACCAACACATAAGTCAATGTTTAGCAAATGTTCGAACTTTCTAGTGACGCCGTTCACGTGCAATGGATTAAGAACTGCGCTAAAGTACAGAGGCAGTTTTTTTTTATTATCGTCTAACTCCAGGTTTTGTGAGGATCACACGGTCATGTCTTAAAATAAAGGTACTTCAAACGAGGTAATTGAGGGATATGTCAGGACGTGAAAAACAAGTCTCACTTTCCCGTGCTGAGCAGCCATGACGATACATGATAATATTGAAGCCGTGGTTACCAACCAACATTACCAGTGCCGCAACTCAAACTACTTTTGAAGCCGTAGTGCTCCCTAACATTACCAATGCCGTACCACAAGCAAAAACTTCTGAAGGGGCACTTATTTAGCGACTTTAGAAATGCTGTACGACAAGAAACTACCATTGAAGCGGTAGTACCTCCCAGTATTGCCAATGATGTACCACGAACGAAAACTTTAAAGCCGTAGTTACCTACCGACACCTTACATACGTGGAAGCCATGCATCGATGGAAATGGGCAGAGTGTGATAAACTTATGCACAGCTTAGGAAAATTACTAAGCGGGTTCTCGAGTTACCCGTATACACGCCTACAGAGCGCTTAATGCAGCTTGGGATTCATAATACTCTCGAAGAGATTGCAGAGGCCCAGGAGCGCACATAGCTGACGCCTCGCTATAACCAAGGCAGGGAGACCCATCTTGCAGGAACTCGGATATCACCCAAATAGAGCAGCGGAACAGTTTTCTGACGTTCCACCATCGATTCGTGAAAATATCACGGTCGCGCCCATACCCAGGAACATGCACCGCGATCATTATCGCGATAGAAGGAGGGCAAGGGCGGCCAACCTTCTTAGGCAAATACACAGTGATCAGCGACAGGTCAGCTTTGTGGATGCCGCTTCTCCTAAGGGAAGTCGGCCGTTCACCATTGTCACTATCGATGGTCGGCAAGGAATCATCATTGCTGCCTCGGTTCGGATGAGGGACTCCGAAATAGCTGAACAAATGGTTATTGCACTAGCCCTGCTGGACAGCTCACGGGATGTCATCTATAGTGATTCAAGTTCTGCAGTCAGAGCATTTGAAAAAGGCACCGTTTCCAAACAGGCCCTCAGACTTCTTGGGTGCAACGCAATCACTAACCACTTCATTTATTGGTTTCCCGCATATCAGGGTCAGATAAAGGGTGCTCCTTCCAACCTCAACGAGTCGGCTTACGGGGATGCGCGTGAAGTTGCCCACCACACTACCCTCGACCAATCGGAAGCCGACTCCCCAGAGAACAGGGACTCGCCCTCCGCCTACCACGAGAATACTAAACACTACTATCTCAGCCGTAGAACCTACTTTGTTCCTCATCCGCAGCTCAGTAGAGCACAAGCATTAACGCTCCGTCTACTACAAACGAATATGTATCCCAGTTCGTCGCGCCTACATAAAATCTATCCGGATACTTACACCAACGCAACATGCCACGATTGTGGAGAAATAGCCATGTTAGACAACATGCTCTGGCGGTGTGCTCGGTTACGCTCCATCATCGATAACAGCTCAGCCAGATGGGAGGCGGTTCTCCGCAGCCCTCTTCTGGCTGACCAACTCTGGGCTGTCCAGCAGGCCCACGATGCGGCCGAGAGGCTCGGCCTTCCGGTTCCCATGCGGCAGCGGCCCGCTTCGTGAAGGCTCACGATCTGCAGGCGTTCGTTGAAGTTCTGCCATGCCGTACCATACCTACCGACATTGTCAATGCCGTCCCATAGGTAAACGGTTATATATATTGTAATAAAGAAGAAGAGCACAAGAACAAGGCCTGCCAGATCGTCTCTGCCATGCCTGCTGTGCAACCAGTGGGCCAGCCAAATCGCCAGTGCTTGGCACGAGTGTGAGCCGTTCGGGCAACCAGCTGTTCCTGCTCTGCGTCACCTGCCTCCTCGGTTACGAAGAGACGTTACCCTCGGAACTGTTCAGTGCACCCATTACAATTGTTGGAGGTGTTGGGTACTCAAGAACATCTACACCCTGGAACTCCGGTCTGGGACTCTGCCTCCCGTCATGCCTGACTCTCCCAAGCCGACGTCGCCGCCAACCCCCGTTGCCTGCTCTGGCACTGTCCCGCAACGCCATTCCGCGGTTTTCCGCGGTACGGATGAACAGGACGTCAATGACTGGTTGGCTACGTACGAACGTGTGAGCTTGCATAATCGATGGGATGATACCGCCAAGTTAAATGCCATCATATTCTACCTTGCGGGAGTGGCTCACCTGTGGTTTAAAAATCACGAAGCCGACTTTCAGTCCTGGTCCGCGTTCAAGGCCAGTTTCGCTGAAGTTTTCGGTCGCCCCGCCGTCCACAAGTTGGGCGCCGAGCAGCGGTTACGAGAGCGAGCGCAACAACCCGGTGAAACATTCACCTGTTACATCGAAGAGGTTCTTGACCTGTGCAAACGTGTGGATGCTTCTATGCCCGAAAATGAGAAATTGAAGCACATTTTGAAGGGCATCGCCAATGACATTTTTCAAATGTTGATCGCCAAGAGACCGCGCACCATAGCAGAGCTCATAAACTTGTGCCAAAGCTACGACGAGTTGAGAAGGCAGCGCGATTTGACCAGGCGCCCCTCAGTGGCTGACGAGGCCCTCTCTTCCATGAACATCCTCCCTGATCACTCCCCCCTGCTCACACAAATCCAAGCTTTCGTGCGGGAGGAAATTGCACGTCAGCCCTCTCTAATGCCCTTCGCTGAGCTACAGCAGCCACTGCCGTCACAACCTCCTACACAGCTCGCCCCTACGCTCCGGCGGGTTATTCAAGAGCAAGTTGCTGAGGCTCCACCTATGCAGCATCAGCAGTACCCTGTCGCCGCGCCACCTACTTGCGCATCCGTCCGCGCAGCCTCCTCGTCAAGCACTCGTTGCGCTACATCCACGGCCGCTACCACCCGTTCGTCATCCCGTTCATCGACCTGCTCCTGCGTTTGCTAATCCTTGGCGCACACAAGACAACAGGCCCATATGTTATGCCTGCGGTATTCCCGGCAATGTTGCACGGCTCTGCCACCGCCGCATGCTGCACCCTGATGGGTTGGTGCAGTCGCCTGCCTTCGCCGACGTGCAACCTTTTCAAGACACTTATTTTAGTCGGCAGTCGAACAGGCCACCAGCCAAACGCCCGGTCCTTACACGTCGTTCGCCTTCCCCGCGTCGCCGCTCGTAATCCGCCATGCTTCGGCACCCTTCACCCACGCAAGAGGAACACTAAGCGCCGCAGTTCAGGAGGCAAGAACTGCGTCGCCATCGATCTGTACAAGTCCTCCATTGTCGCCTTCGAACGTTGTCGACTTTACTGTGGACGGCCTCCCCACCGTTGCGCTAATTGATACTGGAGCAGCCGTGTCTGTCCTAAACGAACGCCTCTCTCGCGCCTTACGAAAAGTTACGACGCCACTTTCTGGGTTTTCTCTTCGCACAGCAAGCGCCCAGCCAGTGCAGCCTTCAGCAGCATGCACGGCTAGAGTTGTTATTCAGGACGTTCTCTATGTTGTGGAGGTTGTGGTTCTGTCCTGCTCTCACGACGTCATACTTGGGTGGGACTTTCTTTCGCGAAATAACGCCGTCATGAATTGTGCACGTGCTGAAGTCGAATTATCCCCTCTGTGTGACTTACCCCTCGTCGGCGCCACATCTCTTACCGCTAAGCTAGTCCTTCGGGAACACATCGCCATACCGCCGTACTCGCCTGCCGTTGTTCCCGTCTTCTGTGGCGCTGTCTCTGAAGGCACTGTCCTCTACACTCCTTCGGAACTCTTCATAACCCGCAAAGATGTTGCCCTCCCTTTCGCCACGCTTGACATTTCAGCCGGTCTCAGCGCCATCGTTGTCTGCAATCCGCTTCCTACAGCCCTGGCGGCTCTTTCCGGTGAAGCACTTGGTCATGTTCAGCCTCTTGATGACATGTTTATAACCGACGTGCCGGATGCTTCGTATACAGAGCTCACTGACTTCTGTGCACTTTCCACTTCTGCTCCGCCATCACCTGACCGATGACCTTACTTCCGAGCAGCGCTCCCAGCTTCTTCACCTGCGCACACAAACACACACACACACACACACACACACGCACACACACACACACACACACACACACACACACACACACACACACACACACACACACACACACACATATATATATACATATATATATTTATAACATACAAGCTCAGGGTCGGAACCATGACTGGCACATGAGGGATGTAATGACGCCATAATGAATTTGTATGGTTGCTGTGCTGTACAGCAGCTTTGATGAATAATGAAAACGTCATAAAGTAATGCAACATAAATACACCGAAAGAAAGGAATCGCACCACCAGCGATTGCTACAGGTGCTCGTGTGTGTGACTCCCTTCTTTCTGTGTTGTGAAGCATTCCTCAGTTTATAGCCACCTCTTAGGCAGTCTAATAAAGTGGTACTCATACCATCAAGAGTTAATTAGAAAAGAAATATGCTAGCCAGAATAAGGAATAAAACCACACTTTGGCTCTTATATGAGTATCAATGGCTCAATTTTTGCTGATGAGCTTTCTGCTTTTCTGTCTAACACCACCAAACGCTTTTCTTGCAATAATAATCAATACTCCTGGAGTACCTGAAGTCAAACAAGCAATAATAAAATGTCTTGCAGCGCTGGATTTCTTCTTGAAGATCACAATCTCTGCGCACGCCGCCTGAGCCTTTGAGTGGGCTCCTTCGTGCATACTTCGCATATTCCAACGAGGTATCTGGAATGAATATGAGATAGGTAAGGGGAAAATGCAACTGAAAACACCCACGCAAGAAATAATAACGACCGCTAACTTATAATGCCAGGTTTTATCCGCATCAGCTACAAAGCCTGGAACCTAATTTCAGCCCCTACTACTATGATAACTTCATAAGATATAAACAGATCTCGGCAGCCATACATTGCCATCTATTCAAATCTTGTCATTCATATGCAAGACTGTTGCACACTGCAACGAAAATACGTGTAGCCATGATAGTATCCCTGCATGATTAGCTTGTGCAACTGTATGTGTACCCAGATACTGTACAGGCATAATTAGTGATGGATCAACTGAAAGTTGTTCTTATACATGGTGCCCCGTTAACTTTAAGCAGAGTTTAAACATATGCGAATGCCACGTAGCTGGCCAAAACCAAGGTAATGTTGTTTGCCATCGCTGGTAAATAGTCAAAATATTTTTTTATTTCCGTCTAATTACATAATTAGTCATAAGTAATTAATAATTCATCAAATTCTCAAATATTATAATTAGATGAAAAGTGTCAACGATAAAATTGTATAGCGATATGGAAAATTCCCGATACTGCTTTTTGTTGCTTTATGAGTGCGGCATAAAAGCGTTTTTCCGAGCGTGAAAGAAGCCCGCAAATGCACGCGAAATTGCCGAGCGACTGGCCACTCGAGGCACTTTGCGTGCGTTCGCAGGCATCTTTCACGCCCTGAAAAACATTTTTATGCGGGATGCATTGAGCAACAAACACCAGTATCGGGAGTTTTTCATTCGCTACCCAATTTCATTGTTGATACGTTTCATATAATAAAAATACTTGAGAAGCTCAATAATTAATGAGGACTACTTATGTAATTAGGTAGAAGGGAAACGATAATCTGACTCTCTCCACATGACGGTAAACAACATTACCTTGGTTCTTTCCAGCCATGTGTCATTCAAATATCTTGAATCTCTGCACGAAATAATGCAAGCAATATTGTAATTCTGAAAGCTTATCAGCTTGAAACTGCCAAATCTCAGCAAAGAAACGATACCTTCAATGCAACAAAATGCAGTAATGAAAGAGGGCATGTTGTCTGTGATAGGGAAGTAAAAATTAGGTACAATGAAATGAAAACCCCGAAGACACCAGTCCGATATATATGCCTTGTGTTCATTTTCTTGAGTAATATTGATAACAGGCAATGCTATCTGAGCAGTAAGTGTAAGGAGATTGAACAAACTAATACATCACACTACAACTTGTGGATACAAGTTGCAAAATATACAGGCTAGCCTACATGCTTCTTCCAGGCCATCCTTACCTGTTCTTTGTGGTTTGCCTGTAAAAATGACAAGGCATAACAAGCTAATACCATGTAGTGTTACCTTGAAGTCTTACTTTGGCCAGTCTTGGCTAGAACGAATGTTCACAAAAAAAAAAGAAGTCGAAAACTGCCAACTGTAGCACACACTTTACAGCAAGTACGTTATCTATATTCAACCTCTTTTTAGTGCTATTTTATAATAAGCAAGGCCATTAAACAAGCTAAAGTCTATATAAGGCGATACATAGCCGGTATTCCTGTTACCTCAGTGGAATGCACAATATTTGCATTAAAATAATTCATTAACTTCTCAAACACCCCTGTTAGCATATTACCTGAGGGGGGACTTCCGTTCGAAAAATAAGTTTTTTCTATAGCGGCCTTGAAATGCTACACATTTTGATCGGTGAGATCATTCGAGTCCGTGCCCTTCTGAACGACGAACGACTTCAAGTACAAAGAAGTACTTGCGGGTGGCAGATATACATGGTCTTCCTATGATGGATGCCCAATGGCGCAGTGGCGATGTAGAGGCAGAATGGCTGAGCTAGGGAGGACGAAATTGAAATACAAAAAAGAAAGAACTTGGAAATTTTGTGTCTCATTTCTAAGTCGTGAAAGTTGGTATCCGAGGACATGCTACTGCAATAGAGATGCTCGTTATAAATAAATGTAGCGTAGTGCTTTGAATAGATTCAAGGATCCCAGACTGGACAGGAATATTTTCTTTTGTCTCGTACTTTGTCGAATACGCTAGTAGTTTTACAGAAAGTGGTGCGAGTATCAAGGAACGACCCAAGTAATCAAGAACGCAGCTAGATATCCTTCGTTTCATTGGTGCGAAAGCACTACTAGTCTAACAACCTAGATTTTGTCTCTTTCTGGATGAAGCCTCTGTTATACAGCCCTACGCAAACTAAAAAAAAGAAAACATCAGTGCCCTTTCCCTCTGTGAAGAAGGATGACCAGGGAAGCTGTGTACGTGGGCGTCTTAATGCGTACTGCACCTCCGCCGCGGGCACCGCTCGGCATTGCACTATGTTCGGGACTGGGCCACGTAATGGCAGTGCTTAAAGCCTGCTTCGCCTCCGCCGCAGTTCGAATCGGCAGTCAACTACCTTCGCGATCGGCCTACGTATGGGGAGTGCTTAACGCTTACTGCACATCCACCGCTTATCGACCCACACTATCTTCGGGATCGGGCCATTTATGGGGAGTGCTTAAAGCTTGCTTCACCTGCGCCGCGGGTCAGGCTGGTATTGCTCTATCTTCGGGGTCTGCCCACGTATGAAAGTTGTTCTAGGCGCTGACGCGATCTGTGAGATCCTTGCTATAGAAAGCTTCGCTGTAAGAACTTGGCAGGCACTTTAGGCGAAAGGCCACGCGCTCAACAAACATTCATTAATTTACTTGACATTCTCATTCAAATGCGTTGTTACCTAATGTTTTCTGCTGCTAAAGGCCATGGGTTCGAGTGCCTTAATTGACGCTACCTTAATTATCAGTACCTTGCTTAACTTTGCCCTAATTTATACGAACGGCCGTGGGCTTGAGTGCCATAATTGACGCTAACTTAATTACCGGTGCCTAAATGAAATTCGCCCTAATGAAATCCGTAATTCGTTGACTCCTCGAGTGCCCTAAATAACTTTATAATAATGTATTTCGCCTCAACGCCAAGCGTCGTGGGCTCGACTTCCCCATAAGACCATCGGGGATATGAGCCACTTCGGTTCTCGCCTTAATGACACGTGACCGGCGGTGGAATCGAACATCGGCCGTCGAGCACGGCAGCCCGGTGCTGTGCCCATTAGGCCATGATTCCCTGCATACTTCTCTCGTTCCAAAGCCAGTTAGCTTGTCTTGTCTCGTCTTGTCTCCCAAACACTGGCGTATACCCGCTTTCGGGAATTGGCAAAGAAGCAGGCTGTTTCCCTTATGTTTAGAATTAAAGCAAAACTAGATTTCAGTAGTAGAGCGTGGGAGTAAAGAAATGTAATTTAGAAGTTTAATGAAAATATTCTTAAGAATTTTGATAAAGTAAGTTACCATAACGAAATGAAGTAATACAAATAATTGATGATTTTAGGAATTCAGCAGAGTACTCTTTTTGTCTCGAAAAAAAAAGGATTGTGAACTGCAACAAAAACATTCCTGGGCCAGTCTCGTCGCCCCAAAAGAAAGAATGGTTGGCGAGGTTAGTGATCATCATCATCATCATCAGCCTGGTTACGCCCACTGCAGTGCAAAGGCCTCTCCCATATTTCTCCAACAACCCCGCTCATGTACTAATTGTGGCCGTGCCGTCCCTGCAAACTTCTTCATCTCATCCGCCCACCTAACTTTCTGCCGCCCCCTGCTGCACTTCCCTTCCCTTGCAATCCAGTCCGTAACCCTTAATGACCATCGGTTATCTTCCCTCCTCATTACATGTCCTGCCCATGCCCAATTCTTCTTCTTGATTTCCACTAAGATGTCATTAACTCACGTTTGTTCCCTCACCCAATCTGCTCTTTTCTTATCCCTTAACGTTACACCTATCATTCTTCTTTCCATAGCTCGTTGCGTCGTCCTCAATTTGAGTAGAACCCTTTTCGTAAGCCTCCAGGTTTCTGCCACGTAGGTGAGCACTGGTAAGACACAGCTATTATACACTTTTCTCTTGAGGGATAGTGGCAACCTGCTGTTCATGATCTGAGAATGCCTGCCAAACGCACCCCAGGTTAGTGATAGCCCAAGTTAGCTAAATGAGCTTTCTACGAAATCTCTAGATCTAGAAAGTTGGCTTCAGGAGAGAAAGTAATGATTGATAGGTTCAGGTACATTACAAAAAGAACATAGAGGGGACACAGCGGGACCAGACCCGCGTAAGTAAAAATTTAGAGGCGGTGCATGACATCTCAAATTTGTAAAGGAAACTTCCAATTGCATTGAAGGACACCAATTATTATTCCATGGAAGGCCAAGATGGTGCAATCGAGAAGATGGTGTTAACATGCGTATTACAGTATATTGCGATATAGAGAACTTTCTGTACCTAGCTGTAGTGACATAAGCTGATGTCGGTAACACAGATATGACAGGTCCTTTGAGAGATGATGTTGCGAGTAAATCAGCTATTTCGTTCAAGCGCAACCCCCAATGTCCCGGTACCTAAAGCAAACGTATTTTCCGTAAGTACGGAGGTACCATCGAACAAAATGTTCGTTGAAATCTTGAATTTCAAGGTGCGGTAAGTGATATGCATACAGATAGCGGGTCGGTCACAATAACAGCTAATGAGTCATTTTGGGGATGCCTTTGTAATGCTGATATAATCTCTAATATTTGTGCCTGAAAAATTGTGAAATCGGGAATGTGAAGGGAGTAAGGTCATTGAAGCGATTCAGAGAAGATCCCCACTCAGCTCTTTGAAACGCTCGGCGTGTGCACCCCATGCCAGTTCCTCGTCTTCTTTCGTTGTGACGTCACAAAAATCAACCGCACTCGCTTTAATGTGCACGCGTGCCGCTGCCACTTATTAATTCCTGCCTTACCTCTCGCCTCGCGCGCAACGACGCCCGCCGGCGTATGCGTAAAAAATATCAAGATAAACAAAAAAATCAAAGCCCCTTTCTTAACGAAAGATGGTTGAACGTGAAGGTTTCTCCCAATGCAAACTCAATCATAGTCAGAAGCCAACGACCACGCAACGAACCTAAGAAATGCTGAATGACCCGATGGCACATGCCTGTGTTATTCGATTGCTTGTTTAGGACTATTTTTTCAATGTTGAAATTGAATGAAGGTACAGTTCGTTAAGTTTCACAACCTTTATTTTAGATCGTGTAGCCGCTGACAGGACGGGTACACTCACGCTGCTCACGCTTTCATGGACGACTTTGCTCTTACACAGTAAATACATATATGTAGTATAATTGGTCTCGGTAGCGTATTTTTGCATGATAGATTGATGAGATGGTAGGCTCGGTTAATCGCGAGAGCGGTGGTGTCAAGACTAGCAGACGCAACTTTCACTTCCAGCGAACTTTGTGCGCATGCCCTGTTCTTACTGAGCTTGTAGCCCGTCGTCGCTTCAAGTCGTTATCAGGCACTGCCTGGTCGGATAGTAAACTATGGCGCTGTAGACCGAATGTAAACTTTAAGGTTCTGCGCTTATGCGTAAGTTCGCTTTCCTGATCCATGCTGGCTGGCGCGCGGCTACGAGTGGTGTTTTTGTCGAAGTTGCGGCCAGCATTGGAAACAATCTGCGATGCCCCAAGAAAAGACAATCGTGTTGTGATAACCACTGCTGCCTGTTGAATTTCCTTCCAGCGTTAGTCGAACCCGACCTGAGCAGCGGCCCGTAATCTAACGCGGGCGCTCCAGTGTAAGCCGCGGTTGGCATTTCTGTCTGGCATTGGTAAACAAAGGAGACATGAACACGCCGTCAATTGCAGCAGGAACTCTTGCAACGAAAACACCATGCAAATCACCACCGCACAGGCACATCAACTACATGCATCGGCTCTGTGAGTGGCTAGGCGAAGTGACAGGCAAGTACCGGCAGGCCATTCGGCGACAAATTTGGAATTGCCAGGGGCGATAGAGCAAGCTATGCCATTCAGTTGCATGCCCAGAAAGAGTGGCGACTGCTTAACGTCACAAAAGCACTCACATGAGGTCTAGGCGAACGTGCAGGCAGTGGATCAGTGATTCCTAGATGAACAGCTTTCCCACAATACTAACAATTCAAGTTCAATCGAACTTACCATGGAATCCTTTGATAGTAACATGAGAATCCACAACGCTGCGCGGCTGGACCTTGGAGCAGCGAAAAACGCGAGAAATGATAAAACCCGCGACGAAGCCGCTGCTGCTCGCACCTCCGAAACCACGACAGGAATCAAACATGCGTGCGCCTGACCGTGCTCTTGCACGTTGTGTCGTCGTCGAACAAGTTCCGATCAAAAAGTTAGTTCGATTGAAGTTTTAATGCTGCATTAGCGAAACGAATATATGACGGGATTCCTAGCAATCGCAGACAATAACGGTACTCACCGCATCGGTCACACAGAAGTTAACTTCTTATCATAGCCCAAAGTAAGATTCCATTGTACAACGGGTTCGGAGCCATCGAAGCCCGTTACAGGACACGTATGGTACGGCGTTCGTGCGGCGGTGGTCGCCTAGGAGGTTCCTTCAATTTTACGTTTTTTAACAGTACGCCTTCGTCACGCTGTCGTTTTGCCACTGTCACCACTTTAGTAACGTCCTCCCAGAGTCGTCGCACGTCTTCGTCATTCTTTCTCTGTCAATCTAGCGCAATGAGGCTGTCGTCATTCAAGCGGCATTATGCCGGCCTTGTCGGGCCATCTTCGTAATTTCGCGGTCTTCAGACATTGTCATGCCTCTTTTGTCATGCTGCCACCATCGTGCCGTTGTTGTCCTCCAATCGTCGTCATTTCATCTTCTTGATCCATCTGTCGTCATGCCATCTTCGACTTTTCATTTCCTTCGTGTCACTGCAGTTGTCGCTGCAGTTGTTATAGCATCGTCATCATTTAGCAATCATCCTAAAGTTTTCACGCTTGCTGTATTGTATCGCATTTGTCGTTCCATCGACGTCTATCCTTCATCGCCAATCCATCGTCGGTACTCGGTCGGCGTCATACACGCGTCCTCACGCCGCCATGTTCGTGGGCTATCATGGCAAGCAAGTGCCATAAAAAAGTTGGGCGACATTGGAGTATGTCTAATATAGCCGAAGCAACGAATGTCTTGGTTAGATCATGAGAAAAAACGAGAACATGGCAATATCGGAAGCCAACGTTTCAGCAAGTGGACTTGTTTTTTTTTTTTCAATATGACATGTAGTTTGCTCGGCACAGTATATAAAGATGGGGTTCTTCTAATGGGGAGAGGGGGCATGGTGGGTGGGTGAAGCAATGACCGAGGGTGTGTTGGCACCGAGGGTGTATAAATGAAAAAAAAGGTGCACTATTCAGTGTCTGTGGAGGATTGTGAGTTAGCGCTGTGTGTCAGCAGGCCGTGTGTTTTTTCGTGGTAGGCACCTTGAGAAGCGGTGCGGGGAGGTATTAAGTGCTTCGCTGGAGGTCATTCAGCTATCGGCTTTCTGAAAGAGAGAATAAAAGAAGTGGCAGAAAATGGTGCTCGGGGAAAAGAAAAGGATACTAAAATGGAATAAGTATAGCAATAAAAAAAGGAATGGGAGGAAAGAAAAGATAAAAAGAAAACACTCAGCAACCCCCCGAAAAACAACTAAATGCTGCTGCCGATAGCTTGAAACTGAGCATAGCGAATAGATTCTAAATCTGCCTTTGAAACGTTTATGCCTATTCGTTACAGCTTCTTGAGCTTATGGATGAGGCATGATTCTCTGTATTTTTTTTCTCCCTCAGAACGGAAATTTCACTCTAGGTTGTACAGTTTAGGTTCTTGAAAGTTATGACATGGTTGGCTAAAATGCTCGGCGAAAGCTCGGCGAAGGTCCGCGCGATATCCTTTTAAGCTGACGTTCGTTGAATGTCTCTCTTCACCGATATATTGTTCACACCAGAAGGAACATTCAACCACGTAAATGACATCAGAGCTAATGCAAGTAAAGCTAGTTTTCATTTCGTGTGTATAGCTATACAGCTATTTGCCACTTCAATTGGTACTTACGTAACCACAGCTAATGCCACTTGTCATCTCGTCCATAGTACAGATGAATGAGAAGCGGGATTCATGGTGCTGTGCTCTGCCGAGCTTGCCCAAGCACAGAACAGCCAAAAAAAAATGAAGCACTGTACGTGCATTCCGAAACCTGGTCAAAGGATACTCCCGGTTTAATAAAAGCGACGGACTTTGGTTCTTGTTATGCCTGTGATCATCAAGTGGAAATGTCTCATCTTCACTTGCTGTCGCAAGCGTTAATCATTATGCTGGAAGTATGCTACGCTCCCACTGTCGATCTTAGAGGGAAGAAACGTGTTGATCACAAGCCGGACAGAACACGGTTAAATGAAGCGCACATTTCTGCATGCGGCACACAGATGGAAAAGCGTCTCTAACGTCATTCGAGGCATTTCTTTATGCGTGGTTTTATGCTCTCCCAAGTCCTTCGTTACAGTTCAATGTAACACAGACAGACAGACAGACAGACAGACAGACAGACAGACAGACAGACAGACAGACAGACAGACAGACAGACAGACAGACAGACAGACAGACCGACAGACCGACAGACCGACAGACAGACAGACAGACAGACAGACAGACAGACAGACAGACAGACAGACAGACAGACAGACAGACAGACAGACAGACAGACAGACAGACAGACGCACGCACGCACACACGCACGCACGCACGCACAGACAGACAGACAGACACAAACACGCACATGCAGACACAAATACAGAAACACACACATACATAATAAACTAATTCTTCATGCATTTTAGCTCACACTATTTAATTGTCTTCAAGGAGGCGGAAACATACTCATTGGAAAGAGCCACCTGAAAACGGTAACTTAATTTCACATGAACACTTTCCATTATGTTAGTTCACTATTAGTAAGTATGATCACAACCTTGTCTTCCATTGTTTCGGTCAATCTGATCATGGTGATATCATCTATTTCATTCCGATCAATTGTGTACAGGAATGTTTCGCACTCTTCTCGAATACACTTGAAATAAGCGCCGTGCATGAGTGTTCGACAGCAACATAAGTATACAGAATGTGGTGAGGCTGCTAACAGGAACAGCCCAGACTCAGAATAAGGAAATCATCTTAGATACGAGAGCTAAGCAAAGGACATATATCTGCAGTTTATTTGCTGTTGCTACACCACCCCTACGCATGCCATTTTATTTTCAAGGGCGCTGCAGTGAGAGACATTCCAGACAGGCTTCAGTGCTTTCTGTGCGACTGCTGGACTCAACAATCCCTCAAGAAACTGGGATTCATTGTTGTGCTCGCGTGACTATCCGTGGGGAAAGAGCGAAGCAGAAGGCAACCTGCCGATTAAAGGAGTCGCTTGCTAAATTTTCACTTATTTCGTTTGGCTGCTTGTTCGCTCATTTGTATAATTTTCATGGTTTTAATTTTCATTTTCAAGGGCCTATCCCAATTAGGTTAGGGTTGCCTGCAGAAACTAAGTAGTGGGACATTGGTTGTCATCGCGCATTTACGTCGTGGCATTTGTTGATCTAACCCTGCACGCCCCTTGGCCACAGATAAAGGGGTAGGTGCCCCAGATAAAGGGGTAGGCACACATTACTGGCTTGTCGCCATATCAAGTGTTCGAGTTCATGTAACAGAGCGCAAGAGCTGACCATGTACTCCAAAAGGGGGTGACCATTCCAATAACTGCCGATAAAGAATTCGCCCACCTCGTTCCTATATTACATTGCTAAAAGCAACTACCTTCGAGTCAACTGTATAAGGAATGATGAAGTAAGAAGGATATATCTGACACAGTACTCAAGAGTCTGTAATTTGGAGATAATCACAAGATGTCTGAAACCATTTCGACCTTGTCCGAGATAGAAACCAGAGCAAAGACATACCAGTTTTCGCAATAGACAAGAACATAGAATTACTAGGAACGAAAAGGAGAGGGCAGCGCGAACAGTTTCCCGTGAGAGCAATGCACACCTCTGAAGATTGCTCGCAAAAGAAACAGTTACGAAGGGCTGTTTTGGTGGTGCCACGTAGTACATTCTCCAGGCTATACACCACCGCTATGGCGGCTCCTACTGTCGCGTGGAAGCGCGTGGTTAGGCTCCTCTTTCCCTGAAAGGCCAAAAAAATAACTTATAGGAAACTAACAAGCAGGACGACCATGAAGGCTGGAGGAGCGTTGGTGGGGAGAAATTAATAGGATGGAGGACACTCGATATCCCGCAGCCCGCCCCAAGCGAGGGCTGTACATATAGTTCGCCTTTTTTGCCGCTTATTGCGCTCGACGATGGGCTTGCTCACTTTTTGCTTCGTCAGCCTCCCTGCGTTCTCCTGCGGAGAGCAGCACTCTCGACAAGAACCGGAGCCCCCCTAATGCTTCGGGAAGCGTGCACCAAATTACTATGAGATCGGGTGGTCGCGCTTTTTTGTTTTTATGCGGGAGCCAATATGGGCGCGGCGCAGAACTCTCAACCCGTGTATGGAGTGCTGGAGCATTTCGAATCTGCCCACAAAAGTTGTACGCGAGTAGTAAAATCAGGCGGAAAGTAATCTCAGTGGCCACGCAAAAGAATTGCGCATTCGCTTCAGTCGCTGGATATCTGCGCGCTTGCAGTTGTTCGTGTAATACCCTCACTCGTAAACTTCGTATAAAATAGGAAGGTTGAATGGTCCGACTCTAAAAAAAAATTGATTGTGGAGTTTTACGTACCAAAACTAAGATACGATTACGAGGCACGCCGTAAGGGTGGTCTTCGATTTCTGACCAGCTGCGATTCTTGAACGCGCAACTAATGCACGGCAAGCGGGCATTCTTGCATTTCACCTTAAAGGAAGTGCAATCGCCACGGCCGGGCTTAACAGAGCATCGTAAAAGCTACCATGCCGCCACGGCATGTTAGTCTGCCTCTTTGACATCTGCACCAGTAAGTGTCCAACGCAGTGCGCTGTCGATAAACACAGTGCTGCATAGGACTCGGCATTCAAAGCCATATTTTCCACTTCGCATTTAGCAGCATGGGCAGCCTAACTTTGTCAATATTTACGACAGGATGACGCCCACATTTACTCCATTTAGATTTGCTTGATACCTTAAGAAGATTTTTATTCCTAACTGTTTTCATGAGGCGATCCAAAAGATACGGCATTCTAGCACAGCTCTAGCAGACCAATAGCAGGCATTGCATGCGGTTCCGAACTGGACCTTGAGAAAGCGGCGACCGAAGTATTGTTTGGCTCCGCCATATGGGTTAGGCAAGTTGCTATAGTGCGACCCATAACACACAGTGCAAGGCGGTGACACAAAGAAGCCCCTTCCATAGCAAAGTACACGCATTATGGGATAGCAACTGCGGTTGGTTCTGAATCAATCTTTCGTTACCGCTTCCATAGTAGTTGATCAATGATTACTAATATATTGAGATTTTAGGTGCCATTCAGTGCACGTTCAAAAAAGACAGCTGACCTATAACTCTGTTCAGTAGTCAGGCGATAAAACGGGTTTGAATATCGGGCTTAACTTTTTGTCTACGATCAAATTTAAAATTTGACACGTCGTCGTGAGAACAGGAGTCTGCGCAAACAAGCTGTGTAAATAATTATTATGAAAGATGAACACCGATTTTTTGTGATCAGAGCAACTGCAGTAGAACTCACAGACGCGACATCAGCTAATGCAGGATAGGCGAGCCTTTTTCTACCGCGGCGTTATGTAGCTTTGTATGTACATAGGAAAGAAAAACCATCCATATTTATGATAACAACTGCTCACACTGTCAAAGGGCATCTGCCGGTAACAGAAAAGAAGTGGCAAGTATAGTGTGTGGGTGGTCGAAGTCGATATATAGTACCAACTGTTTGTATTCTACATGATTTTCATGAAATGCCTGAAGTAGTGGATGACATTTTTTTATCACTCCATTGACATGCTTTTCGCAAACAGCTTCATTATTTTTCCAGAGCAAATCTATTAAATGATACTACTGCTGCGATGGCCACATGTTGTTCACTTGTCGTTCACCATCTAACCCATCCAGCAGATGTTATTGCTCGCTTGCGAATGGTCGGAGAGATAATGAACCGATACCACTGGTGCCAAAACTTCCGCAGCAGCTCTAGAAGATGAAAAAAGTGCACAAAATGCAACAACACCAACGCGGAGCACAATGCGTCAGAACCACATACACACACGCCAATGTATATATATATATATATATATATATATATATATATATATATATATATATATACATATCCAGGCTTGGAGGGCCGCCTGACACTGATGGAACCGCCGAGAACTGGTAGGGCTATCCTAATCGAATTAGGAAGACCCACATAGCTTCAACAATGACACTCCCTCACCAGCACAGGTAGTGGCCTTCCCTGCTGCAGTCATCATCATCGTTATCAGCCTGGTTACGCCTACTGCAGGACAAAGGCATCTCCCATACTTACTACATCTCCCGTACATCTCCCGTACTAATTGTGGCCATGTCAGCCTTGCAAACGTCTTAATATCATCCGCCCACCTAACTTTCTGCCACCCCCTGCTACGCTTCCGTTCCCTTGGAATCCAGTCCGTAACCCTTAATGACCATCGGTTATTTTGCCTCCGCTATGCATGTCCTGCCCATGCCCATTTCTTTTTCTTGATTTCAACTAAGATGTCATTAACTCGCGTTTGTTCCCTCACCCAATCTGCTCTTTTCTTATCCCTTAACGTTACACCCATCATTCTTCTTTCCATAGCTCGTTGCGTCGTCCTCAGTTTAAGTAGAACCCTTTTCGTAAGCCTCCAGGTTTCTGCCCCGTGGGTGAGTACTGGTAAGACACAGCTATTATACACTTTTCTCTTGAGGGATAATGGCAACCTGCTGTTCATGATCTGACAATGCCTGCCAAACGCACCCCAGCCCATTCTTATTCTTCTGATTATTTCCGTCTCATGATTCGGATCCGCCGTCACTACCTATTGTAGCGAGACACTACCAGTGCCTCGCTGCCTATTGTAAATTGCTGTTCTCTTCCGAGACTGTTAAACATTACTTTAGTTTTCTGGAGATTTATTTTTAGACCTACTCTTCCGCTATGCCTCTCCAGGTCAGTGAGCATGCATTGCAATTGGTCCCCAGATTTACTAAGCAAGGCAATATAATCAGTCAATCGCAAGTTACTAAGGTATTCTCCATTAACTTCTATCCCCAATTCTTCCCAATCCAGGTCTCTGAATACCTCCTGTAAACACGATGTGAATAGTATTGGAGAGATCGTGTCTCCCTGCCTGACGCCTTTCTTTCTTGGGATGTTATTGCTCTCTTTATGGAGGACTAGAGTGGCTGTGGAACCGCTATAGATATCTTTCAGTATTTTTGCATATGGCTTGTCTACACCGTGATTCCGTAATGCCTGCTAGACTGCTGAGGTTTCGACAGAATCAAACGCTTTCTCGTAATCAATGAAAGCTATATATAAGGGTTCGTTATACCCCGCACATTTTTCTATCGCCTGATTGATAGTGTGAATATGCGGCCCTATAACGTAAAATATTCCAATATGTTTCTATTCCAATCTCCTGACGTCCAATTTGCGTAACCACCGACGCAAGCACCGGGCGGTCACCCGCAGGGTTGTCTAAAGAGACCAATCAAACGCTCTCCTCGCTCATGGGAGGTCACTTTTGTTCGCTTGAAAAACGAATAACGTTGACTAAACTGAGCGGCTTGTCGTATCTAATTGGCTGACAAGAGGCGAGGAGAACGCTCAAGTGGAGAGGGTATTCACTGCGGCAGAGCCAGTGCACTGAAAATCGATAACCGAATGAAGAGGGTGGTGCCGGCGAGTGCGATTGGTCGGCTTTCCCTTACTTAGCTTGTGGTGACTGGTCGAAACTCACGGCGGAATGCAACGGAAGTTTAAGAATGACGCTAAAACTGACCCTCAGGAAAGAAGAGTTGACAGAATGAGGTGGTAAACGTGCCAAAAGGGCTCAAAAACGTTACACGGCCACGCAAGTAGTTTTATTATACGCAAATACACCCATGCTCTCCGGCAGGTGCGAGTAGCCAGCGTCTCAGCAATGGGCGGCTGCCATTTTTTATTTCTTTCGGAACGGGGCAGCCTGCGGCTATTCAGTTTTGTTCGGCATATTAATGCATCTTTTTCGCGTACACATCACTTTAACGCGGCGAGTTTGGGCGGTTTTGTGACGTCGCGTGACAGGCAGGTGAAGTGGGTGCAGCCCGAAAACTCTTTCCCAATAGCAGAGGGCTAATGGCGAAAAGAGGTCGAATCAGAAATAACTGTTTTTCTTTTTTCTGTCAAATAATGCATAATCAGTGTGTACACATCATATCAGATGGAGAGGTATCGCGGTTTTCGTGATGTCGCGTGACAGACAGGTCAAGTGGGCGTGGTCGAAAAAAGTTTTTGACCAATTGTGCAGGGCTGATAGCAGAATTGGAATAGAATAGTTTGGAATAGCTTTACGTTATAGCGCCCATGGTCTATTGTTGAGTAGCCTTTGCGGAATCCTGCCTGGTCCTTTGGTTGACGGAAGTCTAAGATGTTCCTGATTTTACTTGCAATTACCTTAGTAAATACTTTGTAGGCAATGGACAGTAAGCTGATCGGTCTATAATTTTTCTAGTCTTTGGCGTCCCATTTCTTATGGATTAGGATTATGTTAGCGTTTTTCCAAGATTCCGGTACGCTCGAAGTCATGAGGCATTGCGTATACAGGGTGGTCAGTTTCTCTAGAACAATCGGCCCACCATCATTCAACAAATCCGCTGTTACCTGATCCTCCCCAGCTGCCTTCCCCCTTTGCATAGCTCCCAAGGCTTTCTTTACTTCTTCCGGCATTACCTGTGGGATTTCGAATTCCTCTAGACTATTCTATCTTCCATTATCGTCGTGGGTGCCACTGGTACTGTGTAAATCTCTATAGAACTCCTCAGCCACTTGAACTATCTCATCCATATTAGTAATGATATTGCCGGCTTTGTCTTTTAACGTATACATCTGATTCTTCCCAATTCCTAGTTTATTCTTCACTGCTTTTAGGCTTCCTCCGTTTCTGAGAGCATGTTCAATTCTATCCACATTATACTTCCTTATGTCAGCTGTCTTACGCTTGTTGAATAACTTCGAAAGGTCTGCCAGTTCTAATCTAGCTGCAGTGTTAGAGGCTTTCATACAATGGCGTTTCTTCATCAGATCTTTCGTCTCCTGCGATAGCTTACTGGTCTTCTGTCTAACGGAGTTACCACCGCCTTCTATTGCAAACTCCTTAATGATGCCCACAAGATTGTCGTTCATTGCTTCAACACTAAGGTCTTCTTCCGGAGTGAAAGCCGAATACCTGTTCTGTAGCTTGATCTGGAATTCGTCTATTTTCCCTCTTACCGCTAACTCATTTATCGGCTTCTTATGTACCAGTTTCTTCCGTTCCCTTCTCAGATCTAGGCTAATTCGCGTTCTTACCAACCTGTGGTCACTGCAGCGCCCCTTGTTGAGCACGTCCACATCTTGTATGATGCCTGGGTAGCGCAGAGTATGAAGTCTATTTCATTTCTAGTCTCGTCATTCGGGCGCCTCCACGTTCACTTTCGGCTATCCCGCTTGCGGAAGAAGGTATTCATTATCCGCATATTATTCTGTCCCGCAAACTCTACTAATAACAGCCCCCTTCTATTCCTTGTACCTATACCATATTTCCCCACTGCCTTGTCTCCAGCCTGCTTCTTGCCTACCTTGGCATTGAAGTCGCCCATCAGTATTGTGTATTTGGTTTGACTTTAGCCATCGCCGATTCCACGTCTTTATAGAAGCTTTCGACTTCCTGGTCATCATGACTGGATGTAGGGGCATAGACCTGTACAATCTTCATTTTGTACCTCTTATTGAGTTTCATGGGTCTAAAAATTAATCTGCAGAAAACTAAAGTAATGTTTAACAGTCTCGGAAGAGAACAACAGTTTACGATACGTAGCCAGGCACTGGAAGTGGTAAGGGAATACATCTACTTAGGGCAGGTAGTGACGGCAGATCCGGATCACGAGACAGAAATAATCAGAAGAATAAGAATGGGCTGGGGTGCATTTGGCAGGCATTGTCAGATCATGAACAGCAGGTTGCCATTATCCCTCAAGAGGAAAGTGTATAATAGCTGCGTCTTACCAGTACTCACCTATGGGGCAGAAACCTGGCGGCTTACGAAAAGGGTTCTACTCAAATTGAGGACGACGCAACGAGCTATGGAAAGAAGAATGATAGGTGTAACGTTAAGGGATAAGAAAAGAGCAGATTGGGTGAGGGAACAAACGCGAGTTAATGACATCTTAGTTGAAATCAAGAAAAAGAAATGGGCATGGGCAGGACATGTAATGAAGAGGGAGGATAACCGATGGTCATTAAGGGTTACGGACTGGATCCCAAGGGAAGGGAAGCGTAGCAGGGGGCGGCAGAAAGTTAGGTGGGCGGATGAGATTAAGAAGTTTGCAGGGACGGCATGGCCACAATTAGTACATGACCGGGGTTGTTGGAGAAGTATGGGAGAGGCCTTTGCCCTGCAGTGGGCGTAACCAGGCTGATGATGATGATGATTGAGTTTCACAACAAGACCTGTCACCCTCTCGTTAAGGCTGTAGAATTCCTGTATGTTATCAGCTATATTCTTATTAATTAGAAATCCGACTCCTAGTTCTGGCCTCTCCGCTAAGTCCCGGCAGCACAGGACGTGCTCGCTTTTTAGCACTGTATATGCTTGTTTTGGCCCCATTAATTCACTGAGCCCAATTATAACCCATTTACTGCCCTCTAATAGCACTGCTAGACTCGCCTCACTAGATAACGTTCTAGCGTTAAACGTTGCCAGGCTCATATTCCAATGGCAGCCTGTCTGGAGCCAGGGATTCTTAGCACCCTCTGCTGCGTCGTAGGTCTGACCGCCGCCGTGGTCAGTAGCTTCGCAGCTGCTGGGGACTGAGGGCCGGGATTTGATTGTTGTGTTCATATAGGAGGTTGTTGGCCAAGTACTGCACCAGGGTGGCCAATCCTGCTCTGGTGAGGGAGTGCGTAACCGGTTCTGGTCACCGGGATCAGGCCACACTCCAGGCCTGTTTATGCAATTTTATCAACACGCGCATATTTTTTAATCCGGTATAAAATTGCGCGGCTCCGGTATTGGGACCACGGACCTCTAGCACGCGAGGCGGGTGTTCCACCTGTATGCCACCGCTGCATCCAAAGTATGGATTACTTTGCGCATAAATTTCGAAACGGAACATGAACCGACAATTAGACTGTAGTTGGAATGAAACACCACATATATTTACCTTACTATATTACTACAGACTTTTTCTATTCTGAGTTCCATGACAAGATTTGGAATTGTGTCGAGGAATACATAGATTCGCTCGGCGATTCGTCATTTGCAAGCCACTTATCTTGCTTTATATAGGTGATGACTTGTTTATTCCTTTACGATGTAACCCCCTATTGTAATGCCCGCATGGGCGATGGAGGTATGTAATAAATAAATAAATAAATAAATAAATAACTGCACTAGTCATCTTGGAAGGTTTCCTCGAGCTGGTGACGTTTTACTTCTGCCCACTTAGTGCGACCATGAAGGGCTTGTAGCGGGCAGATTTGGGAGCGCACCAGCACACGCACACACAAATAGAAGCAGACAGGGCAGTCATTGACTCACATCAAATAACAGACAGTAATACCATCTACGTAGTCACACACTTTATTGTGCCCGCGCAGCAAATCGTACAGAAACAGGGGCCGTATTCTGTAACCGTTTCGCTTTAGAACCGGTTTGCTCTGGCTGTTGCGTCACTCGGTGAAAGTGTTGAACGCGGCGGTGCGAGGAAGACCAAAAAAAAAGCGGCGTTCTGCCGGAAGGCGCAATACCGTTTGTGGCTCCAATAGAATTCTGTTTCGCCTGGCTGAGCTTCTTAGGCCGGACGATCACTACAAGAATTCCGTCCTCACATCTTTCAACTTAGGGAATCGTGGCGCGGTGAAGAGGCTTTCTCTTGCGCCATGGAAGGGAATCTCACCTATTCTTTTTCTTTACCTACAACCGTAATGGTCTTGACTACGGTTGCAATGATGCGACCGCCGAATCTCTTCTTCATCGCTACGATGAACTTCTGAAAACTGCCAGTGGGCGAAAAAAGAAAACTCAGCGCGCTTTCACGTTCGTCACAGTGCCAATGCCACTGTGGCCCGAAGTGTTCTTCTAGCTCCTCGTAAAGCCATCGCATTGTGCCTTTGGAGAGCCTAAACTGCTTGTGAAACCCTTCCACTGCCCTGTAAAACGCGACGAGTAGTTGGCTCTCGGATGTCTTTTGCCGGCACTCGCCAGAAAGACAACCGAGGAAGTCGCCATTGCCGTCTCCCTCTCATCTCTTCGTGTCATCTCATCGGTCTACGCGAAACTCGCTGGAAGCCACGATTACCTTAGTAACCATCGCAGCGACGCTCGCAAGTGCGCGCAACCTTTCGAGCAGTTCATTTCTACAGGTTGCAGTTGATTGAATGGTTTTGCAGATGAGTTCCAACCGGTGCGTCGACAAGAAAATTTGTGGTCATGCCCATCAGGTAAGCCAAGCGTCGGCCAATGCATTTCGTGCAAGTGAACCGGTTTCAAAGCGAGCCGTTTCAGAATATGACGCCAGCTTATATCAGAAAAATATTCTTGGGTTTTTGGTGCCAGAACCACGATATGATTATGAGGCGTACCGTAGCGACTGACTGCGTAATAATTTTGAGCACCTGAGGCTCTTTAACATGCACGTAAATTAAGTACACTGAAGTCTGCATTTAGGCACCATTGAAATGCGGCAGCTGTGGCGGGGATCGAACCTGTGACCTCAAGGTAAGTAGCGCAAAATTATAGCCACTGGAACACCGGGGCTGGTATATCATCAGAACCTCACGTGACAACATGTAACTTACACTACAGCTAAACCCACGGAAGTGCTAAATATTGACGTTATTAACTCCGTTATGAACATATGCAACTAGCCGGACTCGCCATTTTGTTACAACGAGGTGTACAAATTCAAAGAATGTGTATTAGTTTAGACATTGCTCCAGTACTCAGCGACTTCTTATTCGCCCATATGGCAGGGCGTTGTCGAACATTCTGTATAAGTCCCGATTGTTAAAAGGGTTTCGTAACCTTGATGACGTCTAGGTGATCATAATGAGCGGCTGTACTTTCAACTCGAGTTACGTGGTATATGCGCTGGAATCCTTCTGAGCATGCCTCAGCCCGATGATTACAACTCACGGAAACAATGAAGAAGTGACCAATCGTTTTCTGCGCCTGCGGTGGATTGCCTCAGTGTCGAATGTCGCCTGTTATTACGGGCCAGGCGCCCCTTGTCCTATTCGACGAGCCACTTTAATGGCGTAAAATGAGGAGAGGAAAAACTATGCATTAGGGAGCTTGGTAGATGGTGGTGCAGGACAGCTTTCAGGAGCAGATGGGCCACCTTCATCCATCCGGTTATCCAGGTTCTGCGTGGAACCTTGGGCCAAAAAATATACGTGGAGGTGAGAAGCAGCGACGAAGGACGGCTCTGATCTTACACTATCATGACATTTCTCATCGCCTGAAGAAGTTCGATGAGCGTGCAGAAGTAGAGGTACTTTTTTCATCGCCTCATAAGCTGGTATCTTTATGAAATATACGCAGGAATGGTGATAATCAGGTTAAAAAGTGTGCGCCGAAAGCACACAAAGCAGCATGCCCCATGAGCCGAGAAGCCTCTATACGTCATTGTTTTTTGCTTGGCAAAGGGTACGTAAGACATGCAGGAAGCCACCTAAATAACAGAGTCCGCGAACCCGAATGCAATGTTCACAATATAGTACAAGGGCACCTAGAAGTTTACTGGTAGGATTACAGTTGCAAACCTGTGTATGAGGGTGCTGTGGCTGCCGCTAGGCATCCTAATCAGACATCAACGAAGGTTATTGAGGCGAATGAGATTAATCGCTTCGGGATGAAATGTGTCTTTGCAGAATCAACACAGGGTTAAGACGAAATGAGCTAGTATATCTATCGCCACGTCTGCGGCTACATGCTGGCAACCCTCGCCTTATCGTGTTGGCCGTCGCAAGGTTTCCGGGTGCGTGCTGCACATGTCACTTTTACCTAAAACTGACTTGTTTGGTCAAACGTTATAAGTTCTGTTTTTGTTTTGTCATTAACTGGACGCACAGCATACCTTGTCTTTGTCCTAATATCAAGACTTTTACATCATCTTTCGCGTCACCTTCAGGCGATACATCATCGATTTCATCTGATCGCAGCATTCAACGCCTATACTTGCTCCGCCTTGGACTAACCACCAAACCGTATTGTGATGAATCTGTTGCCTGAGAATCTATGTAATACATTTTGTTGGGTGTGTCCGCGCCACAGAGATGAGAAATACTGCTATTTCAGAGGGATTGGCTCTGCTCCGTAACTAACACAATATATAGGGAAAATACTAGGTCCTATGCCTTCTCCTTTAAAGCAATGGCAAGGTTTATAATATTTCATATTCCTTGAAGGCATTAGCTTAATTAGCAAGTTCCAGCTCGTTTAGATAAATACCACCCCCTTTGCCACTCCTGCAAGTACCGTGGTCATAAAGATTCTACACTTTTGCCTTTCTTACCTTCCACATCCTCGGCCTTTCTGTTCCTGATCCTCTTCTCTATGGAAAGTAGTAAATGGACGCCTACGTATGCGACGGAATGATTATTCGCATAATTAACCGAACAATAACTCCTATTAGCATCGTTCTTTATCACTATCTTGCCGTTGTATGAACTTCACCTTGCGTGCCAATAAAAATTCTGTTAGAAGTTCGCGCTTGTGTCTGTACCACCACTCGTCACCTGCTTTCTGCACAAAATCTGATATGATGCTATACACATATCAACTCCTCCAAACCAATTCCATACTCAGTTATAATAACAAGACACACACAAAGTGCTATTGTTGTCTTTATGAGGCATTGTGCTAATTGTGCTACAACAAAAAGTCCTCGTGATGACATGATTACAAAGAAGGCGCCAAATAAAACAACAGACGAAGGAAGGAGACACGAGACAACCAGGCAGGACCCTAGGCAGATGACATGCACTCAAGCGTAAATGGCAACGCTGAATGTGTGGGATATTTTACAAACTTGGCTCGAGGCCTACTCAGCGTTAATTTGTTTTAAGCTTTCACTCGGGCCAATTTTTATCTTGTGTGTATTGTCATTATTACGGTATATATTGTATCTCTGACTTTCGACTATTTTATTCCTGATTCCATGTATGAAGAGCGTGTACACCCTGTCCGACTATGCTTCCTGCTTTCACAACCGCTTTGAAACATACTCCTATGGTAGGCGCTGCCATTCCATTGAATGCGCACTGTTTGGAAATGACGTAAAATTCCTGAGGCGAGACGGGGAGAACAGAAAGGGTCTGCTGCGTGCGGCTACAGTGCTGATAGTTGTATTTGTCAGTGACTAGCGCAGTTTTTGCATAAACGAAAGTTTGAGAACTTTGTGATGACAATAAATATGACAAAGGTTTCGATGTCTCCGAAAGTCAACAGTATCTAGCTGAAAGGGTTCATTATTTTCGGCTTTCCTTGCAGCGAATCGGCAAAGCCAGGCGGGCCTCGCAAAAATGAAACGGGAGAGCCTGAGAGATGGATGAATGTGAGGTATTGCACGAGGCGGGCTGGATTTGTTGGAACCGGAGAAAGATTGATATTGTCGGCAAAAAAAGAAAGAAAAACAAGGTGATGACATAAAATATTACCCTTGTGGTATAAAGCACCCAATAATAATGTACATGAAAGACATAAACATCAAAACTCATTCTTTTACTTTTTATGGTAACGAATTTTGCATGTAACATCTGCCAACATCAATCTCGCGTAATAACAGTATGTTCTAGCCTGAGGTGGACTACCTACAAGTGCCTTCAAGGGGATCTTAAAATTATTAGCATAGCAAATAGCTATGCACACGATGCAAAAACTAGCTTTACTAGGATTTATTGTATGACAGAGTTGAGAGGACAAAATTGAGAAAACCGAGTTTATTTATTATGCGTTTGTGTGCAACGCGGTCATAGGCTTTTGAGATATCTATGTGTATAACGTCAGTTTGAAACGAGGAGTCTATGCTTAATTGTAGGTCAGCAAATAATTCGAAAAGCTGTCGCACGAGACAAACGAGGTCGGAAGCTGTGTTGATTCTTAAAGAAGAAGCAATTACTTTCAAGGTGATCGGCAACGTGCGAGTAAATAAGTTGCTCGAGAATTTGCAGGCAATGCATGTGAGCGACATGGGGCGGTAATTTGAGGGGTTACAACGTTGGCCCGATTTGAATACTGGTGCTACCTTGGCTATTTTCCAATAGTTTGGTATGTTGTCTTCCGAAAGTGATTGAGCAAATACATTACTCAATGTGGGGCTTTTTATAACACCAGTGTATTTTAGCATTTTCGAAGGGAGGTTATTAGATCCGGGGGTGATTGATATGTTTAGTTGCTTAATAACTCACAGGTTCCCCTCAGGGGTCACTGTAATCAGTGGGATTTAGGAAACGATATCTCCAGGTAAAAAAAGGAGTATTGTTGGTTAGTTTATTAGTAAAAACAGAAAAAAATAGGAGTTCATTAGGCCGGAACGTCACTGGAGCGGTACTGGTGAGCCATCAGAGTTTGTCAGGGAAATGTTATGCGATGAATTCTTTGGGTTTATGATATTACAAAACATCTTAGGCTTATCTCAGATAATCTTGAGTAGATCCTCGTGATAATTCTTTTCTCTAGCTTTTTTTCGCCCACTGGTGTACTCTCAAAGGCAAGTGAAATATAGATTGCCTTTTATAGAGGAGATGTCATTTTTTTGCTCAACAAAAAAGGTGCGAGCTTTCCGAGATTATTAGTATGCAAGGACGACCGGTGTCACAACGAACAGGCACAAGGGGGGCGTATTCATCGATTAAACGTGATATCTTCTGTTTATACAATAACCAGATTTGAGCAACACTTCTTGTGTAAGCGCTTGTGGAGAAGGAATTGGAAAAATTGTCAATTTCAGAATATATTGCCTGGAAGTTGGATAAGTTATAGTCTCGTGTAAGCTTGTTTTGGATCGGATGCTTGGCAGTCAAAATCAAGAGATAAATTATAAGGTACGGTGGTAATGGCTTTTCCCTTTGAGCGAAAGCCTCAGTCGATGCACCCTCCTCTATTCCGGCGTTTCAACCTTGCGGGGCGCATCAGTACCAGTGCCGCCTCGGTCGCAAAGAGTTCTCCGATGCATTAGACAGACAGCCGAGACCGTGTACTGTTTGATATACCTCCCTCCAGGCGCGACTAGTGAATTCGCGGTAAGCGATGAAAGCTTTTTTCATTTTCTAATTTTCTTTTTTTTCCACCCTACTTTTAAGTGCTGTTCAATTCCGCCGAAAATATATCATGTATCTAGCCGCGTTCATGGCCGCTTGCGTACGGGAGACTCCAAAACCGCGATCTTAGAAACATTGAGAAATACTATGCCGTGCCAACTGCAGCGATTATTAAATCCGTACACAGCGGCTAATTCAAGCATGTTTTCAGGAATTTCAGAAAAACTAAATGGACTTAAAAAGACTCTGCCGACATGCCGCGCGCTTACTTTCTTTTAAGAGCCCCCACCCTCCTAAAAACAAAAAAAAATTCCGGCGCTCAAGAAAGAGAAAAAAGTGATGAGATGGTTTGCAGTAGCACGCAAACAATAAGAAATAGCGTAACAGCGGTTGCAAAGGTCATATGCAGGTTTTCATAAAAAAAGTCGCAGTTGGCGTCCAGTTATTTCTTCTACATTTGCACTTGCATTCGTTTTCGCGGTTTCCGTTTTTACTCCTGTAGATCGCGAGCACGTATTCGCAACAGTGAATGGTCGTCGGTATGCCTGCAGGGTTTGCCTAGTCGAGTTCACGGCCGTCTATCACGGTTTCTGGTATCTGGAAGAATGCAAGCATTATACTAATCTACAAAAAGGGAGACGTTAAAGAATTGAAACATGATAGGCCCATTAGCTTACTCCCCGTATTATATAAAATATTTAAGAAAAATATTCCCAATAGAATAAGGGCAACACTGGACTTTAGTCAACAAAGGGAACAGGCTGGCTTCAAATAAGATGCTCTACAATGGATCACATCCATCGAGAAATCCGCAGAATAAAATAAGCCTCTCTATGTGGTTTCATAGATTAGGAAAATGCAGTTGATTCAGTAGAGATACCAGCAATCAAAGACGCATTACGTAATGAAGGAGTGCAGACCGCTTACGCAAAACTATCTTGGAAAATATCTACAGAGATCCTACCGGTATCTTAATTCTGCACAAGAAAACTAGAATGATACCCACATTGATAGGGGTCAGAAAGGGAGACACAATCTCTCCGATGCTATTCACTGCGTGCTTGGAAGAAGTATTCAACTTATTAAACTGGAAAGGCTTAGGAGTAAGGATTGACGGTGAATATCTCAGCAACCTTCGGTTTGCCGATGACATTGTTCTATTCAGCAACAATGCAGACGACTTACAACAAATGATTGAAGACATTAACAGAGATGGTCAAAGAGTGGGGTTGAATATTAATATGCAAAAGACAAAGATAATGATGAATAGCCGGGCAAAAGAACAAGGGTTCAGGATCGCCAGTCAGCCTCTAGAGTCTGTGAAGGAGTACATTTATCTAGGTTAATAAATCACAGGGAAGAATTATCATGAGAATGAAATTCATAGAAGAATAAAAATGGGTTAGATCGCATACGGCAGACATTGCCAGCTCCTAACTGGAACCATAACATTATCATTTAAAAGGGAGGTGTACAATCAGTGCATTTTACCAGTGTTGACATATGGGACAGAGACTTGGAGCCTCACAAAGAAGCTTGAGAACAAGTTAACGAGCGCACAAAGAGCGATCGAACGAAGATTGGTAGGCATAACGTTAAGAGACAAAAAGAGCGCAGTTTGGATCAGAGTGCAAACGGGTATAGACCATATTCTAACTGACATCAAGAAAGAAAAAATGTAGCTGGGCAGGTGATGTAATGTGCCGGTTTGATAACCGTTGGACAATTACCATTAGGGTTACAGAATGGATACCAAGAGAAAGAAGAAAATGCAGTCGAGGACGGCACAAGACTGGCTGGAGCGATGCAATTAGGAATTCGCGGGCGCTAGTTGGAATCGGTTGGCGGAGGGCAGGGGTAATCGGAGATAGGAGGGAGAGGCCTTCGTCCAGCAGTGTACATAAAAGAGGCTGATTATTATTATTATTATTATTGTTGTTGTTGTTGTTGTTGTTGTTGTTGTTGTTGTCAATGAGGCCGTCCATACAGGTATGTGGCTGAATGAGATCAGGTTGCTATGCGAGTACGAGATCAAGGATATTGGCTCCGCGAGTCGGAGCGTTAATAATCTGGGTACAATGAGAGAGTACAAAGACATTTTTAGGCAGTCCTGAAGATTCTGTCAGGTTAACCCAACCTACAGCAGGAAGATTGAAGTCTATTCGGAGAAAGACGTTAGCGAGAGGAAACCAGCTATTTAAATTATTTAACACAGAGGGCAGTTCATGAAGAAAGCTTGGTTGCAGTCAGGTGGTTGGTAAGCAGTGATGAATGCATTATTTCCTGACAGTACCAGCAGATTATTACAAAGCATTTCATAACTGCTAATGATTGCGATATTGTATGAGTGCAAGCGAGGTTTGACAAAACCAAAATGTCCGTGCCTCTTTTGCCAACACCATCCCGTCGATAAATTGTAAAAGACCCGCGAGTGGGCGGAATTTCGGTCTTTTGAAAATCATGGTTGACCCAAGACTCGGTGAAGATGGCTACGTCCGTGTTGTGATCTTGTAACAGTACTTCCACAATATTTTTTTTTAGGCAGATAGCTATGCACATTCGCAAGAAATAAAGACAGTGTGTGATAAGAAATTGGTGCCGAAGTTCCGCTTGGATTAGGAAGTGAATACGGCGAAGGACGTGAGGCTTGTTATGGCTTTAATGACGGAATTTTTCAATAAAAAGACTGGGCTTACTAATTCCTAATACGGATTTCGGAAAAGAAGGTCCACAGAAATGGCACTTCTTACGCCGAAAGAATATGTTTTGCAGAGATTTGAAAATAACTACTTCACAGTCGGCATTTTATAGACTTTAGCAAAGCTTTCGACAGCCTCAATCACGAGATTCTTATTCAGAAGCTTTGTTTGTATGAAATTCGTGGGAAACCGCTAGAATTTCTAAAATCATATCTGAAACATCGACGTCAGTACGTTTATATTATTAAACATAAGTCGTACCTCTTATCTATTGTATGTCATGTGCCACAAGGAAGTATTCTTGGACCAATTTTGTTTACCATTTTTATAAATGATATCGTAACCATAAACAGTCAGGTTCGGTTCATTATGTACGCGGATGATAGCACATTGTGTGCCTCAGGTCCTATTGCAAATGAACTTGTGCATAAATGTAATAAAATTATGGCAATTTTGTCCGATTGGACACAAACAATTAAGCGCAAAGTAATTTAAAGAAAACGAAAGTTGTAATATTTCGCGCAAGAAATAAACCACCTAACAATAATCATGCTATTTATTTTCAAAGCCAAGGCATTCAAATGGTTGAAGAATGTAAAAGTCTTGGAGTATATTTTTCTTCGAATTTACGTTGGGATGCCCATATCAGACATCTCTGCGGCAAACTATCTGCGGTTACCGGTGCTATGGCATGTTGCCGCACATTTCTGCCTACGAGAGCAAAACTTCAAATATATTATGGTCTGTTCTTATCGTATATAAATTACTCCTACCTTGTTTGGGCTACAACATGTAAACCTAACTTGCAAGAACTGCTAATACTTAAAAAGAAAATTGTTCGGTATATAAAGAATGGTAATCGGCTTTCGCCAACAGATAATATGTTTCTCAAATACAGACAGAAATGGTGGCCATGGTGCCCAGGATGGTGGCCATGTTATACCAATACCAATGTCACGAACAGATGCAGCCACAAGTCTTCGCTCCCTCTCCCGCGAGCTTACGCAAAATCTCTGGAACACCAATGAATTCACGAACGCACGTCTCCACAAAATGGATCCACGTCTGCAACTCCATCTACCACCAGGGTTACCACGAGCGGAAGCAACACTTCTGTGCCACCTGTGGCTCGGCGTGGCATTCACGAACTCCTATTCATTCTGCATTGGAATTGCCGACAGCCCTGATTGTGACACCTGTGACACCTCCTTTGTGACAGTCTCCGTAAGAAAGTGCCAAGAAAAGTGCTCGTTACCGCGCTCGAAAAACTTGACAATCGCCCCTTTACAGAGGAAAGAGCTCTAGGACACTGGTCGAGAAGGGCTTCGGCACTCAAGGCCTTAAGGGCTTTGCTGAAATGTTTAAGGACATGCGAATTGTGCGACCACCTTTGAGTGTTGTAGCGCGAAGTATCGCATTACTGTGTCAATTTTCTGGTTTCCTTTTTTCCTCTTCTTCTTTCTCCTTTTATTCCCTTTACCCCTTTCCCCAGCACAGGGTAGCCAGCCGGTACTCACACTGGCTAACCTCCCTCTCTTTCCTCCCCTTTGTCTCCTCCTCTCGAGGTATGGAGGGTACCATGGTTTCGAAACAATTACAGCCTACAGTCCTTAACACATATTATACCGACTGTAGTCAATAAATATAAGCACTGAGCAACGCTAAAAAAAGGGTTTCCGTGATTCTTTCTTTATAGTGACACTTTAGTGTAATGCATTCAAGTGCAAATGGTCATTTTTATGCACACGTGTGATGTGTAATCGTTATTGTGTATAAAGCCTTCTGTGTATATGTCATGTCAGTGCTACTGCCATGTAAGGGACCCTGGGTCTCCATCAAGCTGCTGCGACAGCTTTTTGCCCAGGTGTCCCTCCAGTTCCTTTTGTTTCTGGTAAGTAAAATTGATTGAGTGACTGATTGATTGATTGATTGATTGATTGATTGATTGATTGACTGACTGATTGCAAGCGTTGTACTTGAATTGCGTATTTTGCATGAGGAGCTCATTGAGCTTAATTTTAAAGAAGCAGTTCATTTCCCGAGCAAGCAGGTTTCTTTCTGTCTTATAGAACGCTAGAAGAATCTTCTTCTCGTCTTTGGAAAGGGAAGCCCCTTGAGGTTTGATCCAGCGGCAAGTATTTTTCATTTATTTTTACGACTACCAAATATTACTATTGTTGTTCGGTTTTTGGCACTTTGAAAGCAGCCCAGCAGGTGAGCCCGCACAACAGCCCCATTTTCAAATCTGTCGTTAAGCTTTCCGGAACAGAAAGATATGATGCATGACTCCGATTCAACCCATGCCTTTCTTTCCACACTTGAAATTCCAAGGAATATTGGGTTGCGACGGCGCTGGCGGTTTTCAGAGTCTTCACACCTTGTGGCTGATTCCTTCAGTGCAGACGTAAGTTTGGCAATAGCACAGATAGAGTTATGGCCTGGTACTGGTTAACCGGACCATGGGTGGGATTTTGCGCACTGTTCTGAAGTTACATTTGGCCGAGAGAAAGACATTAAATTCCCTCGTCGAGCCAAAGCGGTAAAAGAAATGCACAAAAGCCGTAGAGCGGAGGTATGAAGAAGCACTTCCTGAGGCTTTTAAAGACGCCGCTCGTTTTGTTGTGGTCTCATGTTGCTCTTCAGATTTATTTTTCTCCTTGACATAATGCCGGCGAAAATGCAAACTAAATGAAATTAATTGTTAATTCACCAAGTGTCAGCATTCTTCAGCACGCAACATCATTTTTGGCGGGGGAGCGTTGGAGATATCCTGACACCGACATGTTAGAGGTAACTACCGGGTGTCCCTGAGGAAACTTCCAACTTCGGAGATCAAAGAGTGGTTGCGTCAGATTTCCCGATCAGCCTAGAAGGAGGCATATTGCCCGTCTATTACTTCTTCCTGGTACGTATCACCCGAAATAAAGCCACACATTATTGAAGCTACCTAACCGAATTTCAACGCGGGTAAATACCTCTCTTCAACATTGCATGCGTTGGAACATCAGTTTTTATAGCCTCCTTTTTGTGGTGACGCTATAACTGCGTAAAATTCCCTGCTCAATAGAACTGTATGGCTCCGATGGTTCATTAGGCAGAAAAAAACCAAATTATAATTTTGTCACAATTAGACTTGAACCTTATTTGCATATCTTCTTTTTGCTGTTGCTTTGTTGTTATGTAATTTACGTACTATTATCAGTTTCCTTCCTTCCTTTCTTTTTTTTGCAGCCCCAACACACTGTATTACAACTGCGCAGAAGTTTATATCTTATTCCTGTGTTACACACTACCTTCTGAGAACATTCTTATGCAGGCATGTATCTTGCTCCTTCTTTATGTGATGCCTCCGGGCCCTTAACGAACGAATAAATCACTGAACAAATTACGACGCGACGAAACTAAGTTGTTTGCATATGGTATGGGCCACGCAAAACGTAAGCTTCGTTGTACCGACCATGCTAAATTCAAGCGAATAATACATTGAAAATCCCAAGCAGGAGCGTCTCAGACAACATGTAATGCGTGCGACTGAGAACCACAGTCACTGTGTGGGGCGTGGTTTTGCAATCTGGCTGTGACCTTTTCAACGCGTCCACTTAATGTCCACGTAGTAGTAGGACGTGCTAGTGCATATTAAAATATCTGAAAAATTATGTACCAAAACCACGACCATAGTATGAGGCACGCCATAGCAGCGGCAATGGTACAGTTTAGACCACCTGTGGTTCTTTAACGAGGAACCAAGTGCAAGAACAGGAGCGTCCTTGCGTTTCGCGCTCATTAAAATACGTTTGCCGTGTTAGGCATAGAGCCTGTGGCCTCTAGGTCTATAGTTCAACGTTATGGCAACTCCACTACAGCGGCGGGTGCGCGAGAGGCTTTGAACAAGCTTCGACATCATGTTTAAAGAATTTCATTGCGCTACGGCTGCCAAAATATTTTTTTCTAGCAGCGCTACTAGCGGATACTCACGGTCCACATCGTGAACAACTCTGCGGGACCAGAGCACAGACCGCTATTTCAGTGACGACAACTAGGCACAGACGTAAGCCTAATAGAAAATGCATGAGTCAGATCAAAGGTGCATGGTTGGAAAAGCCGCTTTATTTCGCCACTGACGACCACTTGCGCAACGGGATTCCTGTCCGGTCAGAAATCTTGACGGCCGCCGGAGGATTTGTTAAAATGCTTCAAGTTGTGCAGAGACCTAAACAGCTGCAGTCATTGCTGTGCACGGTGACGAGACACGACATTAAAGAAAGAAAAAGAAATGCTTGCTCGAATTTATTAGCCCTGTGGCAAATTTTTCTACGCCGAGCTGCTCGTCTTTCTCAAAAGGTAATATTCTTAACAATAAATAGTTTTATTACGGCGGATGTGCAAATACGAAACTCGGCCGTAAAGGCGCGGATAGCAGACGACGATTAAAGATTTCCAGCGAAGAGTTGCACTTGGCGAGCAAGAGCTTTATGGGCCGAGCTTACTGCACCTCCGGCCACGCGTTGCTGTGTTCACACTATCATCACGGCTGTACTTGCGTCCATAACAGGAAATGACGATCAATTTTTTTGCAACTAAGAAGACGCTTCCAGTGATAACCCTCCCTCGCTCCGCTGTTATGCAATGCAGTGCAGTGCCTAATTTCGGCTGATTCAATAATTGGCACTAGGGCGTCATTCTGACGTGGTTCGTTGTGCCTCCTACATTCTGATTTATTTTTTCGATCCCAGCATCCAATCGATGCTAGTGGAAATTGTCACATATGGAAGGGAATACTTGAGCTGTTGTTGCTACAGCCTGTTTGAGTGCTCATTTCATGGCACTCTCCCATTACGCGGTATGGCCAAAAATCCGGCGGGTAAAGGGAAAGTGGAGTAGGGGGAGAGGGAAAAGAAAAGCGGAAATAATGCGCACTGGTCTAGATAGTGTTTGATAATTATAAAACAGGCAAACCTCAAGAGGGCTGAAATTGGGGAGAATAAGAATGATATATAAACAGAAAATTTTGTGGTATTACAATAATTTTGAGAAAGTAACCAACTAGAAAGTGAATTATCCAATTATAATTCATAAGGACTACCACGGTATTATCCTCGTGCATCAGAGATACTCGCAAATGGCCATGAATATTTTTGCACCTCGAAAGGATAGAATATTTTAAGAATCTTATTGAATGTGCAGGAGACAAAGATAATGTTGAATAGCCTGGCAAGGCAGCGAGACTTCAACATCGCCGGTCAGCCTCTGGGCAATGTGAAGGAGTACGTTTACCAAGGTCAATTACTTACAGGGGACCCTGCTCATGGGAACAAAACTTGCAGAATAAAAATGGGTTGGAGTGCATATGGTAGACATTGCCAAATCTTGACTGGAAACTTGCCATTATTATTGATAAGAAAGCTGCACAGTCAATGCATTTTACCGGTTCTGACATATGGGGCCACAAACTCGAAGTCTAACAAAGAAGCTTGAGAACAAGTTAGGGACTGCACAAAGAGCGATAGAACGAAGAATTCTAGGCATAACATTAGGAAACAGGAAGCGAGCGATGCGGATCAGGGAGCAAAGGAGGATAGCTGATATTCTAATTGACATTAAGCGGAAAAAACACGAAACTGCGCGGGCCATGTGATGCGTAGGATTGATAACCGGTGGGCTATTAGGGTTAAACAATGGGTGCCAAGAGAAGGGAAGCACAGCCGAGGACGTAGAAAATTAGATGGGGTTATGAAATTTGGAAATTCGTAGGGCAAGCTGAATCCAGTTGGCGCAGTACAGAGGTAATTGGAGATCGGAGGAAGAGACATTCGTCCTGCAGTGGACATAAAATGGCTGATGGTGCAGGAATACCTAATTTTCGGAATACTAGTTCAATTTTCCCTTGTTATTTGCCAATTAATGACGGCTTAGCAGAAAATGGTCAATGTTTTCGTGTTTCTGAGAGGTGTGACATAGAGAACATAGGACACGTGCAAGTCAAAACTTAATGGCCTGTCAATTTAACTGACCCTGTCAACCTTTAACCGCCGACCTCTGTCGAGTGAGGCTAGCTTAGCAGGACCCTTTGAGGAACTATCAGACATTGTTTGGAATATCATTGGCCTTGGTGAGGTTAGAAGTACTGGTGAGGCTTATAGAGTGCTTACTAACGGCCACGTCCTTGGCTATTGAGGACTCCCAGATAAGAAGCAGTACGGGGTAGGATTCCTAATACCTAATAACATACGGGCAACATTATTGAATTCTACAGCATTAATGAGCGGGTAGCAGCAGTCGTAATCACACATAAAGAGTGGTATACATTAAACGTAAGCCTACGCTGCTGCATCCAGTCATGATGATGAGGCAATAGATGAGTTTTATGAAGATGTTGAATTAGTGATGAGAAAAGTCCAAACTCAGCCTACTGTAGTATTGGGCGACTTCAGTGCAAATGTAGGGAAAAAGTAGGCTGGTGAACAAGCAATTGGAAACTGCGGCGTCAATTCTAGGGAACGCTGGAGGAGAGATTCGTATAAAGAGGAGAGATTCGGATAAAGGAATAGGCTTCCAATAATGAACACCTTTTTCAGGAAGCGTAGCAACAGAAAGTGGACCTGGGAAAGCCCTAATAGTGAATCAAGAAATGAAATTGATCACATTCAATCTGGCCATCCCAGCATAGTGCAGGATATAGAAGTGATAGGTAGGATAAAGTGCAGTGATCATAAGTTAGCGAGAGCTAGGATTCACCTCAATTTGAAGAGAGAAAGAGAAAATCAATCAAGACAAGACAGGTCAACCTAGAGGCAGTAAGGGCAAAAGCAGTCAAATTCAGGCTGGTGCTTGCAAACAAATATGCAGCCTTAGAATAGAGAAATGAAGATGACATAGAGGTAATCAATGAATCCGTAGCTAGGCTGGCTTCAGAGGCAGCATTTGAGTTGGGGGCAAGACACCAAGTCAATCAGTAGGCAAGCTCTGCCAACTAACAAATGCCCTAATAAAAAAACAAAAAAGAATGGAAGTGTCCGACTCAAGAGAGAAGATAGAGTTTGCGGAACTGTAAAAACTGATCAACAAAGCGAAAATAAATGATATTCGAAACTATAACGTCAGAAAGACTGAAGAAGCAGCCTGAAATCAGTAAGAAAGAAAATCGGCATACCAAGATACATGAACTGAAAGATAAGCAAGCTAATATCATCAGCAATATCAAAGATATAGTAAAGCAAGTGGAATAATTCAATACTGACTGGTACAATACCCAGAGGAGTCAGGATAACGCAATTAGAAACAGTAATGAACAAGAAACAGAAACTCCTAGTATCACTAGCGATGATGTCAGAAGGGCTTTGCAAGACATGAAATGAGAAAGAGCCGGAGGTGAAGATGCAATAACAGTCTATTTAATCAAGGCTGGAGGAGGCGTATTGCTTGCAAAACTGGCCGCTCTTTATACGAAGTGTCTATCGACTATAAGGGTCCCAAAAAACTGGAAGAATGCAAACATCATACCAATCCGCAAAAAGGGAGATGTTAAAGAATAAAAAATGATAGGCCCCTTAGCTTACTCCCAGTATTATATAAAATATTTACCAAAATTATCTCCACTAGAATAAGGACAACACTGGACTTTAGTCAACCAAGGAGACAGGCTGGCTTCAGGAACAGATACTCTACAATGGATCACATCCATGCCCTTTATCAGGTTATCGAGAACTACGCAGAGTCCAATAAGCCTATCTATATGGCTTTCATCGATTATGAAAAGGCATTTGATTCAGTAGAAATACCAGAAATCAAAGACGCATTACTTAATCAAAGAGTACAGAAGGCTTACGCAAATACTTTGGAAAATATCTACAGTGGTTGTACGGCTACCTTAATTGCACCCAGAAAATCAGCAAGATACATATATAGACAGGGGTCAGTTATGAAGACACAATCTCTCCAATGCTATTAACTGCATGCTTGCAAGGAGTATTCAAGCTAGTCAAACTAGGAAGGCTTAGGGGTAAGGTTCGCCGGCGAATATCTCAGCAAACATCGGTTTGCCGATCACATTGTTCTATTCAGATACAGTGCAGACGAGTTACAACAAATGATTGAGGACCTTAACAGAGAGAGTGTAAGAGTGGGGTTGAAAATTAATATGCAGAAGACAAAGATAACGATGAATAACAGGGCAAAAGCACAAGAGTTCAGTATCATCAGTCAGCCTCAAGAGTCTGTGAAGGAACACGTTTACCTAGCTCAATTAACTACATGGAACCCTGTAATGTGAGAAGGGAATTCAGTGAAGAATAAACATGTGTTGAATCGCATACGGCAGACATTGTCAGCCGCTGACTGTAAACTTACCATTATTATTGAAAAGGGATGTGTATAATCAGTCCATTTTTCCGGCGCTTAAATATGGGGCAGAGACTTGGAGGCTGACAAAGAAGCTTGAGAACAAGATAAGGACCGCACAAAGAGCGATGGAACGAAGAATGCTAGGCATAACCTTGAGAGACAAAAAGAGAGCAGTTTGAATCAGAGAAAAAATGGGTATAGCTGATATTTTAATTGACATTAAGGGAAACAATGGCGCTGGGTAGGTCAGGTTATGCGCAGGTTAGATAACCACTGGACCATTAATGCTACAGGATGTGTACCAAGAGAAGGAAAGCGCAGTAGAGGAAGGCAGAAGACTGGGTGGTGCGATGAAATTAGGAAACCCGTGGGTGCTAGTTGGAATCGGTTGGCGCAGGACAGGGGTAATTGGATATCGTAGGAAGAGGCCTTCGTCCTGCAGTGGACATAAAATAGGCTGACGATGATGATGATAATGATGATGATGGTGATGATGACACTAGGGTAAATTTCTAAGTGAGATATGTAATTCTCCTGTGAAAAAAAAAACTATTGAAAAAGCAAATAGTACAATTCTGGTGTTGGAATTTCCGGTTTTCAATAATATTGGAACAGAAAAAATGTTTTAAAGCTAGCCGCAGTGATATAAGCCCAAGTCAGCATAACTGACAACTCGTGCATCAGGTGATATATTCGCACATTGATGGGGGCCTCTGCACACGACATATTTCATTTCCTTTTATTACTTCAAAGATACTGCTAGAAGAGAACATTACATAGAATCGAAATATGGAAGAACTTATTCAGCGGCACCGAACTTCATGTACTATCGCACTCATTATGAGCTAAAACGAGCGACTGCTTTGCCAAGCTCTTTCACGTTGTAGCTCATTCTGACCGCCATGTTACATAGATATGCAGTCATAGAGCTTAAATCATTTGTGGTCAAGTAATGACAGTAATGTTACAGGTAAGGCGTTTCCAGTCCTTAGCAGCTTTACATAACAATGAAGCTGAAAATGGACAGGCGACTTGTAGGAGATGACCAAAACGTCGTGATACTCGCACATGGTGAGTGATGTAAGGCTGGCGGTCAGAAAGATAATGAAGAAGGCTTCTGCACTAAGGGCAAACTAAGGACGAGAGAAAAAGAATGATAGGTTGGATTGAGCCTACAGCGTTGGAACTCTAACGTCAAATGGAATGAAGAATGAATTACCATTGCGGCATGATTTCTGATGGCTTCAAGCTCAACGACAAAGCAAGGCTGGTGGAGTCCTATATAGCCTATGTAAATTTAGGTTTAGTTCTGACAAGTGATTTGTAAGGAAAAAATGTGACGTGCGATGGCGCGAGGCGCTAATGCTGCTTTAGAAAATGAAGAGTTCAGTTTGCGAATGGCATGATTGCGTCTAACATTCGCACTCCAAATAAGTCGTTAGAGATGGAATGTAGATACGTTACAATGGGCACCACTATATTGCTCTTTTCAGACATCATAAGCGGATGAGGCCGCCATCTTTGCTGAATCTATTGATACTGCTCTTCCACAAATTAGCCGCCGAAAACGCAGGTATGGCTGGTTCGAAGCAACCACTAGGGTACCATGAACGCTGTCTGGAACTCAGGTGACTTGGAGGCAGCGTTTTATCTTTCGAACATATCCAACGAGGCAGAAAAAGAAAGATGCGTTGGCTTGTTTCCTCGTCTTGAGGAAACGATATTGAAGCGGACATTAGTGCAACGTGCAATGATGACGCCAAGAATACATATTACGAGAAACTGCGAATATGATTACGGCGACTAGCACAATCGGGTTGAATTGTGGTAACTATGTGTTTTAGAAACACAACCTTGAATAAAACATCAACAATAGGCATCGCGCATAAGTAAGTGCTATGTTCTGATAAATCTTTTTGGGGAGATTCGGTTCCAATCAAAATATGGTATTGCGCCCCAAGAAGACATCTTCTCACGGCAGTGACACACCTGCACCGAGATTTCAATCTCATTTGCATACATATTGGCGGCCAGTCTTGCCACGATACCCTCTTCGAATGCCTCGTAGAGCACTCACTAATAATTGTCGCTATCCTGGAGGAGTGGTAGGCTCGGCTAGCGCCTGAAACTTGGCACACGTTTCCGCAAAATTGCGCGACCCGCGCACGAGCGACTTTCACGACTGGTGTAGATGCCTTGCTCAATGTGGAAACAGCGGAAAATGTTCGTCTTCGAGTCGCTTTGACGCCTCATGTCAGTGCAGTTTGGCCTCCGTCTCGATATTACGGAATCGCTTCCTCCTTCAAAACTTCCAGAACCCGCCGAGGCAGTTTACTTAAGGGTTCCACACACGAGCGCCGCTGACATTTCGCTCACATCTGGTGCCACCTCCGCATTCGCGGATTGAATCCCGTCGCTTTGTGCACTGCAGCGAGATTCTGCAGCCAGAGCACATGCTGTTGGGAGACTACGGAACTTGAATAAGGCTATAATAATAACGTACCACACCCATTTTTTTCTCAAACACGTGGAAAATGACCCCCTGTGCCACAATTTGGCCGCCGCAGTGCCCATGCGCGAACACAAAATCAGACAGTGGTGCTGTTCCGTCTACGGCCTACACCCGTTGTTGCATGTTTCCTTCTTGTTGTGTTAGTGCTCGTCACTAAAGGATAGAGATGGAGAATAAAAAAAGAGAAAGCAGGGATCTTAGCCATAAACCTGTCTGATGCGCTACCCTGCACTGGTGGAGGAGAAAACGGGGAATGTAAAGAAGGGAGATAGAGGAATGCAGTAAATGTGAGGAGGTGTAAGGAAAACTACACCCAGTTAACGGCGATCGCACAAGCCATACATTTACAGAAAGTACAAAAGTGTTTTCACAGCCTTCTGAACCGATAGTCTGTTGGGACGTTGTTCCAGTAGTGTGTCTTCGGTAAGAGGATGATCATCGAATCGCTTCGATGCATTGCACATAGATTGCCTTTGTATGCTATACTGAGGGCTGCTGCATTAGAGGTTGTCAGTGTTCTCCCCGCAGTGGTAGATGTGACATGCATGACTGTCAGACATTCCCATAAGTGCTGAATAAGCTTTCGTGAAATCAACTCTCAGCCACAAGCGGAAGAGAAGCGAAGCTTCCGTCGGTGTAGTTTGGGCGGAGGCCCGTGCTACCGCGGTGTGTTTTAGTCTGTGCAGTCTGGTCCATACCGGCTGTGCAGAAAGCGGAATAGCCATATATAGCGACTTGATACACCGCTCATAGGCATGGTTCATTCTGATTGCTTGCGAAGCTCGGATAGCTTGAAGTGCGTCCATATTTCAAATGAAAACATTTCTCCTCTGCAGGTGAGCCAAAAGAAAGATTAAGATAAAGAAATGTTCCTGGAGGGGTTGCATGAAGAAAAATGGTGCCATTCCCTTTTTTTTTTTACATTGTCATTTCTCTGTGGCACCGCGCGGCACGGGGCGAAAGAGGTTATTTGTTACAAGCAGTCGTCTTGCTTGTTATAAAGGTGAGGATGGCAATGCTGAGTACGAGAGAATGTTCGGGAACCACGTATTAGGCTTACTAAGTCCAAAACCGGGATAAGTGTAGTATAAACAGGGGTGAAGTGCCTCAGGCATGCGGTAAAAAACTTCCGCTTCTATAGTAACGATGGTCGATGCCTCTTTCCTTCACGCCAATGTGGGAAATACATAACTACGTGCTCTTGCTTACCTGGTAGTATTATATTGATCATGAATTTGAAGACGCGTCGAAAATTTCGACCTAGCTCTCACTCTAGACTGCCACTGAAATTATGGCAGGAGTCAGGAATTCAGGGACTGCGGATGTTCGGCTTTTTCTGCACTGACATGTTCAGAGGTTCTATGCGTCATTGAAAAGTATAAATGAAAACATATAAATGCAAAACTTGATATCTCTTTTACGGGAGCTCTTAAAGTATGAAATAAAACGTCAAAAACCAGAGTTTGAAAACAACGCAGCATTTTAGAAAGCGAAGGCTTGACACACCGCTCAATAAAAGGTGCAATCACGATTCGAAAGTATCTCCTCTATCGGTATTCAACTCATCGATAACTTCAGTGAACGCCAGAAGCAATCATTTTAGCGATAAATTATGCAGGAAGGCGAGAACTTCCAGAAAATGCAATGCTTCTGATGCCCTTGGACTCAAAATACTTTTGTTTTCCAGTGACAATAGCAGCTGTCATAGAAATGGAACGTCAGTGCATAAATATATATGCCAGAGGAGTCGATTATCGACTTCGGTGATTGGGAAAAGTGCGTGCGCCTACACTTTTCACACACACACACACACACACACACACACACACACACACACACACACACACACACGCACACACACACACGCACACGCACACACACGCACACACACACACGCACACGCACACACACACGCACGCACGCACACGCACGCACACACGCACGCACGCACACATAAGGAGAAATAGTGCAGGCGCTTTAATATTCTTCCCATTATAAAGCACCGGTATCCGAACTACTTCCTTCATATTAAAATGGGTCTCGGATAACTTGGGCCAAGTTACTCAAAGCGTAACAAGATACGACGATGCGTTCAAGGGCGTTTAGTTTGCAGTTGCCTCACGCATACTGGTAATTATTTTTTGTTGTGAACGCTTAGGTAAATAGCGAAACTAATTCCGTACATATTCAATTACTTCCATATTTGCTAAAGTTTCGACATCACATTCGAAGACACCCTGCTGAAAAATTTCTGGCTCGCAAATTTGCGGCGCAGGAAGCAAAGAAAGATGCGAAGCGAGCGCGTGCACGCGCCTCTCACGCGCGCGAAGCAGCGCGCTCGAAAGGTGTTTCAATGAACTGGCACTGCTCGATGGCTGACATGATTTGCGCAAGCAAGTGACAAGGCGTAGACGGGCTCCTCGTACGAGCAGCCGGCCGCGGGACACTGCCTCTCATAGTCGTTCCCCCCGCTATGGTCATAGTGTAACATATTGCTCCGGCTTAGGGCAGTGATAAGAAGTATGCGAGTGACGTTCGGCATTAAAAAAGCACTTTTATTTAATCTTCGTCTTGGTAGATATATGGAGAAGGAAAAAAAAAAGCAATTCATCAAGGATCACGATGCTCCCTAATGCGAAATTTGAGCCCAGCTAGACCTGTACGTGTTTTAATTTTGTTATATATTCCTGGCGGGGACAATTTTCTCGTGCTGCACGATGCAAACACAGCGAAGCGTGTAGCGACTGCCTCGCTAATCAGGGAGAACGCGAGAGGCAGCGTGTGGCTGATGCTGGGCGCGATTCACACCAGGCGGTGCAGACAGACGTCCGCTCGTGCATTGTTTGTTCGCATATATGATATCCGTGGACGCGTTTGCCGCATGCCTTATGAACAGCGTCATCGGTGAACAGATTACGCGATCTACTCTGATGCCATCTCGTAGCGATCGTAGCCGCAGAACACGTCTTGCGCGGCACTACGCCTTTTTTCTCACGCTTTCGCCAAACCCTCCTCCTCCACGTTCCTACTTATGGTTGCTCTGCACCCTCCTCCTGTGCTTTCCTCCTCGTGGTTTCTTCATCCCCGCTCTCTTTCATCCCTCGCTTCACTCCGCGCTCGTTCTTTCATCCTTCCCTGTGCTCGTTCTCTCGGTTACGCCGAGGGACGCCGACTTCAACGCAGGGACGGGAGCCTAAGAGCGGCGCTCTACAAGGAGGAGCAATGCCATACCCATGCAGCCGTTAGTTGTCGCTTGTTTACAGTGCATAAAGAGGTCACCGTCGGCCGCTATAAAGATTTAACATCTTCTTTTTACGTGTTCTTTTGCGTTTCCGATCATTTCTTCTATAACTCGGCTGCAGGCGAGTTTTATTACTGCGATAGCAAATACATGGACACTGCAGGCGCATAACGTTCGTTGTCGTCGTCCTCACCGTAATGGTCCGTATAAAGTCGCAGCCCGATAATACCGCCGCCACGCGTCGTATGCCGTAGGTGTCAGTGAAAGCGTGTGAGGGGAGCCGGCGATCGCAGCTCAACCTGACGCGCGCAAGGGAGGAAACGCGCTGTTTCCATCGCGCGGAGGGCAACGAGGGCAGGGAGAGTGGCGTCGTACGGTTGTACTTCCGGCAGCAACTGGGCATTGCGCCATTGCGCTGCCGCGCACTCCGTATCTTTAAAGGGATCTGCGTCGGGGTTGAGTCGAGGCGCGACTGCTGCTGATACCTTTCTGCGTGCTGCGTCCTCATCGCTCAGTTGACTTTGAAGCGATAGACAGCACCAAGGTGGCTTCGCTCGCTGCTGCTGCCGTGCTTCCTCACGCTACCGTTTTTGCAGCCAGTGTCCGCCTCATTGAGTGTTATGTATTTATGTTTGCCTGTCACGCTGACACTGTGCTGTTTATTTTAGACTCTAAGTGAATGTTTGCAAGTCTACAAGGCTGATAAAACTACCATGCTTACTTCCTATACATATCCTATACATTTGCTATCGGAAACGGTGGTTCCCCTTCAGGCAAAACTGCGACTTCTCTTCCCTTGAAGTGGCATGACGCATTATACTGTATCTGGTACACTTTTACTTTAATGTCAACCCACAGAAAAGAATCGAAAATTGTGACCCCTGATGATCGGGTTGGCCAAAAAAAAGGCCCATGGTTTCCTATCCACTGTTGTGGAAATGCGGCGTCGAGCATTTTGTTATGAACGCTGTTGTGCACTGGTTCATAATCATGTTGGCACCAAGTCTCAGGGAGTTTGGCTAATGAAGCATCGCTGAGGAAGTGGTCGATTGGCTCCCGCGAGATCTATTTGACTTTTGTGACCCTGTCTTTGTTCCGTCAAAAAAGACGGGGCCAAGAATCCCCCCGTCGTAGATTGGGCATAAAAGATTGCATGACCAGTTGTAGTGGTTGTTTGTCCTGGAAACCCAACAGGAGTTAGTGTCACTCAAGTAATGAGCATTATGCAAGTTTACATCGCTTCCCCGCGAGAAGCGCGCCTCCTCCGACCAGACTATTTTGTGTAATGAAATTCGAATCTTGGTTGGTACTCACCAATAACCCATTAGCAAAGCCCATCCGCGATTCAAAATCCCGAACTTCATGTGCCAGATGCAGATGGAAGAGATAAGGACGGGGGTTGCTGCTTCTCAAGATGCGCCATGCTGTTGATTTTGAGACTATATTAGCAGCGCTCACACTTCTCACACTAGCACCCGGGTTTTCACAGAACAAAGACAAATTATCTCTCCTCACGTCCTTTCCGATGACTGGAGATCTTTGCCGCTGAGTAGAAAAACTGTCATTCTGACGTTGTGCCTCGTAGTGTCGAACGAGTACGTGTAGGGCTCGCTCGTGTTCCATGATGCCATGTAATAAAATATGCCACTGCGTTTCTGCTGTGGCCCCCACCGCTCTCCTCAGACAAGAACCATATTAACTTTTTCTTCAAGAAAGTACGCCCCATTCCTTTTGTAAGACAAGGACACCAAAAGTTCACAATTTTAAATGCGTGGCGATCATGCGTAGTATATCGTACTTGCGACCATTCGTGTGGGAAATCATTCTTACCGAAATTTTACCTTCAGCTTCGCCGTAAAACGCCACTCGAACAGTCACTTCCGACAGCTTTTGTTTTCCTCATTCTATTTCTTGATTGGCAAAGAGAGCAGCAATCAACACAGTTCCTTCTTGTTTTTTTTTTCTGCTTCGCTTCGGTCACGCTAGTCATCGCCGGCCTGAGCCATGGCGCCCACCGGTGTGAAGCAGCGCCCCGCGGAAGCTTGTTTGTGCTAGGAGCAAACACGCCACCGCCTTGTCACTTGTACGCGCCTATCGAGGCAGCCAACGAGCAGTGCTAGCTCTTTGAAGCCGCTTTCGAGAACGCTGCTGTCGTGGGCGCATGAAGCGCGGGCGCACATTTGCTTCACATCTTCCTTCGTGTTTTGCACTACAAAGTTGTAACGCAGAAAAAGCGATTACGACTGATGTAGTGGGTTGGAAATTTTTGAGTGTCATGTTTTTCAATGGATTGCAGAATTAGACGTCCGAGTTTCCGCAGGTATGCAAGTAATTATTTATTAAGCAGGTAATTTTCAGTAACTACTAAGCGCTGACAACACAAAACGATTACCAGTAGATGCGAGAATACCACATACAAAACACAGTTATTTGCATCTTCGTATCTTGTAGTGCTTTTTATGTTATCTCTAGACAATTTAGCTGGGACACACTGTATATATATAGTAGCGCAAAGTAGGAATGACGCTTGTCCGGAAGGTACAGTTTCACAGATAATGGCAGGACATATCTTGTCTTGTGCATGATATTTCGGCTAGTTCACCAGCCGAAGCCACAGAAATATGCCGTGGAAAAGGCAATGTATGTCATAATGTCGACTTCTTTTCTCGGACCCTATATATATATATATATATATATATATATATATATATATATATATAGGAAGCCTAAAAGCGGGGAAGAAGATACTAAGAATAGGCAAGAATAAGATGTATGCGTTCAGCGACAAAGCCGGCCATATCATTACTAATAAGGAGTAGATCATTGAAGTGGCTGACGAGTTCTATAGAGATTTATACAATACCAGTGGCACCCGCAACGATAATGGCAGACAGAATAGTCTAGAGGAATTTGAAATCCCACAAGTAACACGGGAAGAAGTAAAGAAAGCCTTGGGAAATATGCAAAGGGGGAACGCAGCTGGAGAGGATCAGATAACAGCAGATTTTTTCAAGTAAGGTGGGCAGCTTGTTCTAGAAAAACTGGCCACCCTGTATATGCTATGCCTCATGACTTCGAGCGTACCGGAATCTTGGAAAAACGCTAGCATAATCTTAATCCACAAGAAAGAGGATGCCAAAGACTTGAAAAATTACAGACCGATCAGCTTACTGTCCGTTGCCCACAAAGTATTTACTAAGGTTATTGCAAATAGAATCAGGAACACCTCAGAGCTCCGTCAACCAAAGGACCAGGCAGGATTCCGTAAATGCTACTCAACAATAGACCATATTCATACTATAAATCAGGTGTGAAGAAATGTGCGGAATATAACCAACGCTTATATATAGCTATCATTGATTATGAGAAAGCGTTTGATTCAGTCGAAAACTCAGCAGTCATGGAGGCATTGCGGAATCAGGGTGTAGACGAGCCGTATGTAAAAATACTGAAGTATATCTATAGCCGCTGCACAGCCACCGTAGTCCTCGATAAAGAAAGCAACGAAATCCCTATAAAGAAAGGCGTCAGGCAGGGAGATGCGATCTCTCTAATGCTATTCAGAGCGTGTTTACAGGAGGTATTCAGAGACCTGGACTGGGAAGAATTGGGGATAAGACTTAATGGAGAATACTAGGGGTGTGCGAATATTCGATATTTCGAATACGAATCGAATATTTCCCTTATTCGAAGCGTATTCGATTCGAGAAATGCATATTCGTAAATTCCCGAATATTCGAGGACGGCCGAATAATGGTCGAAACGGCGAATATTCGGACCGACTGTGAATAATTTAGCAATTAACGAATTATATGCTTGCTCCACATTCTCCTAAAAACATGTTTATTCACTGAGAGCTTCACATGATCCGCTCATTATCTGTGTGCTCTACATCAAGATGGCAAGTTGGGCCAGTTTGTTGGGATTCATAGTAAGGTTCGTTACAGCGCAACACAAAACAGGGACAAAAGAAGGTACAAAACGACGACACAGCGTTACAGCACTGTGATCCTAAGTGCTGTAACGAACCTTACTATGAATGTGTACGCTCTGTTCCAGTCTATCTGCATCAGGCCCGTGAGACATGATCAGTTTCGATTTTTTTTTTACCAAGCTTTATTCCAGGGCTCTTTCATAACAATATATGATGTACTTTCGGGCTTTGTAAGTATGCGCAATAAAATATGCACCTAGAAAATGTTACCTGGACAAATGTCACAGTGCATAGAGAGCCCTTACTTTCTGAACATGTTGAGCAGTATATTTTCCTTCGCGATAATCGGTAACAAGCGTTTACCTGACAGAGCATTACCTGACATTACCTGAGTGCATTACCTATTATGAGTGCCTCTTTAACCTGAAGCAGCCTCGTAAAATGCAATGTTATTTTTAAAAGGGTAATGAAGCTATTGTTACCTAGTTTTGCAATTTTTTTAATACTACACATATATTCGATATTCGATTCGATATTCGAAGACAGTTTTTCTCCTTATTCGTATTCGATTCGTATTCGAAAATTTCAATATTCGCACACCCCTAGAGAATACCTTAATAACTTGCGATTCGCTGATGATATTGCTTGCTTAGTAACTCTGGGGACAAACTGCAATAAATGCTCACTGACCTGGGGAGGCAAAGCCGAAGGGTAGGTCTAAAAATTAATCTGCAGAATACTAAAATAATGTTAACCATCTCGGAAGGGGACAGCAGTTTACGATAGGTAGCGAGGCACTGGAAGCGGTAAGGGAATAAATCCACTTAGGACAGGTAGTGAATGCGAAACCGGATCATGAGACTGAAATAATCAGAAGAATAAAAATGGGCTGGGGTGCGTTTGGCAGGTATTCCCCGATCATGAACCGGTGGTTGCCATTATCCCTCATAGAAAAATATATAATAGCTGTGTCTTACCAGTACTCACGTACGGTGCAGAAACCTGGAGGCTTGCGAAAAGGGTTCTACTTAAATTGAGGACGACGCAACGATCTATGAAAATAAGAATGATAGGTGTAACGTTAAGGGATAAGAAAAGAGCAGATTGGGTGAGGGAACAAACGCGAGTTAATGATATCTTAGTTGAAATAAATAAAAATAAATGGGCATGGGCAGGATATGTAATCAGGAGGGAAGATAACCGATGGTCATTAAGGGTTACGGACTCGATTCCAACGGAAGGGAAGCGTAGCATGGGATGCCAGAAAGTTAGGTGGACGGATGAGATTAAGAATTTTGCAGGGACTACATGGCCCCAATTAGTACATGACCAGGGTAGTTGGAGAAGTATGGGAGAGGCCGTTGCCCAGCAGTGGGCGTAACCAGGCGGATAATGATATATATATATATATATATGTATATATATATATATATATATATATATATATATATATATATATATATATATATATATATATATATATATATATATATATGATCTCTCCCTCAGGACTTTTAACCTCTTTTCATATTTTTTCGTTTCTTTTGTCTCTTTTCGGTAGTTTTTTTGCGTGTTTGTCTGTCTCTACCTCAATGCATAAAAGGACTGTTGCGAAAATTTCCGATATGCCTTGAAACAGCTCAGTCCACCGACGGAAACTGTTCGGTAAGTAAACCGAAGATAACCGAGAAGTTGCACGTCTGATCTTTTGATAATTTCATTAACTATGGTAGAACATATGTTGTATTTTGCGAGATACGTTCCTGAATATGCGACAACATCTGTAATTGATTTCTTCTGGACTGCGTTTACGACGCATGCATACATGTCAAGATGATCTGGTGTAGGAATTGTGCAAGCTATTACCGAAATCTGAATTATAAGCTGTTTTACTAAAGGTACCGTGCAATTTATCACATGGGAAGACTTGAAGCGTGGTATGCGAGAAGTGCATAACCGTTCCCAAAATCACAAGACTTTGAAATTGCTAATTGTTGCAGCGTAGTCATTTCGGCCCAATTTCACGCACGAAGGCGAAACTGAACGGCAGCAGAGACTGCAGCCGCCACGCCCTTGGTACACGCCGATCAGAGAAGCGGCTGTTTGCGCCTCACGAAACTACGCGAGCTTCAAGTGATCGCCCTCGTCCAGCCAGGATCTCGCTCGCTGCGCACTTTCCTCGCGGCGAGGGGCAAGCCGTCACGTCACTCACACACAGATGCGGTCTCCGACACAACTGTCAGTTACTACAGCCATTGATTTCCGAGAGTGTGCATCTGTGGCAAAAGTTGTAGAGAGAAAATCATCTCTATATCTCGACCTGTCTATTTAAAACACATTTTGTGAAGCGCTTCGTGTATAGTGCCACTGGCCAAATTATTTGTCATTCCGATATACGTTCAACTGGCCCATGTTTCTATTTTATGTTGCAACTGTCGTTTTATGTTGCAATTGGCATTACGCAGAAACAATGGACAAAGATTGTAGATGTGAACGAATATTTTAACGCTTTCACGAAGGTATTTGCTTCGTTCACGGAATGATGGGTACGAAGGCGTATATATTCGTTGCAGTGAGGACATTAATGCATTGTTTCATGCTTCGTACAGAGGTGAGCAAATATGAATTTATTGAAATAAGAATCGAATACGGAAAGTATGCATCGAATAGCGAATGGAATAGCGAAATTCAGCAGCATATATTTTAAACTGGAATAGCCCTTTCGGAACAAGTATGCACTACCTTGTACCACCTATTAAATAATAGACATGTGGCTATAAGGAAACCTGTGGATCAGTATTAAACAGAGGAATGCTGATTTTCATCAAGAACTGCACTGATAGCCTCTCAACGTCTTTAGATACTGCTTGTCCACGAGCTTTTCAAGAACTAATGCCTACTATATGACTAGCCTTTCAGAAACGCTAAGTCAGTGGTTGCCAAAAACAGATAACGAGTTGCCGAAAAAAGAATCGAAATACTGCTCAAGAGCTTGCTTGCCTGTACACATGCAAATCGGCCTGTTGTAAGAAAAAAAATATCAGTGATTGCAGAGTAAAAGATAAAAGTGCTGCATGACTAGACTGCAAAGAACACTAAAAAATACTACAGACAAAAATCCCATGTTGTGAGGCAGACATGCCATGAAACTGGAAACAAAGCTTCCATTGCGAATTCTGTTTTCGTATCGCTTCGAATGTTTTGTTGTTGTATCCTTACTTGTAATTTCCCATTTCAATACGAGTGAATTACTTGGCTCATTGTGCGACCCCGCCTTCATCAAAAAGGTGTTGCAGAAAAGGGACACACAAATCACGTTATCTTTGACAAGAACAAACAAAAGTGGTTCCGGTGACGCTTCTATACTTCACCCCAGAGCCACTACTACCGCTCCGAAGCCGAGCACGCTAACCACTGCGCCACCGTAGCGTTGCGCTACCGTAGCAAGAGGCTACAGTCAGGAATACCTTTGAAGCTGTGCGTGTGGTTGGGCTATGACTGGCGGGTGATTAACTAGATTGCGCATGATAGGGGTGGTGCCACAGTTGGCGGTATGGAGTTTTCATCGCACGCAGCCGCTCGCTCTGCCTTTCGCGTTGTCGGGGACTTGGTGTGGTGAACGTTGTTTCGCTGCAGCAGCCCTCTTTGCATCTTTCGCGGCCTTTCGATGGTCTCGTACTTCGTCGGTGACATAACTCAGCCACACGCTCAGCGACTGGTAACGATCCCGCATTTACACGTGATAAGAATTTCTTAGGTGCCCACATAGCGTTTTTGTTTAGCAGATGGAGAACGTTAACCAGGCTTTAACCGTATGCTTTGCGAAATGTTTGGTTAGGCTCAAATGTTCAATAGTATCCTATAGTTCTTTTTAATGCGAATACAAACTGGGAGCATTCAATGTTCGATTTATATAGGAAACTAGGAATATTCGCCCACCTCCAGTTTCATTGGATCATTCCGTAGAGAACAAAACTGCGCACCACTGCATTCATAGCGAAGCACGAGCCATCTCATGCAGCCGTCATGGGGAGGGACGGCAATTTAAAGACTGTGGAAACCGTACACCCTCCCCCGCAAGCTCCACCGCAACATATGAACCTTCATACGGAACAATGATCCCGCTCATAGGAAGTGCCAGCAGGCCAGGCTATTCGCTTATGCGCAAAACTATCCTGCGTAGTGACGTGGCCATGTCTTCAACGGAGCTAAATGCGGCTTTCGCGTTGTTCTCTATAGCCTATATTCACAACAGACGCTGCGGCTGAGCTACGATTGATGTCCCGTGAGTGCACGTAGACCCTGTGGGACTGAAATGTTTTCACAATGTGTCGGTTGCGTTCGTTGTCTCCGGACATACGGATGCACCTCCCGCCTGGATTACCACGACGTGAACAGACCATGCTCTACCGTCTGTGGCTAGGCGTTGCTTTTACAAACGCCTATGCTTTCCTCATAGGAATGGCCAACAGCCCCACGTGCGACACATGTAACATCGACGAGATGCTCGCACACATTATCTGTGTCTGCCCGCGATACAGTGCTGAGAGACAAGTGATGCGCAGAGTACTGGACCAGTTGGACAATCTTACATTTTCAGAACTAAAAGCTTTATGCCAATGCTCCGATAGAACATCCGCGTTGAAGGCCTTACTCGCGCTAGTAAGGTTCTTGCGGTCTACGGGACTTCACGACAGACTCTAAGAATGCCGCCCACTACCTCTCTGTAGTGTACGCGCTTAGCTCGTGCTTGTCTCCCTTTCTTTCTATCTCCCCCTTCTACTCTGTTTCTCTTTTTATCCCTCTTAACCCTTCCCCCTGCGCAGGGTAGCCAACCGGAACTACCTCTGGTTAACCTCCCTGCCTTTCTCTGCATAATTTCTCTCTCCTTCTCCGAATGGACCCGGTTATTGAATAAAATTTCACGAACTATTTATTTTACCGTTGCAAATGCGATGTCTAGGACAGCTGTTGCTCAGAAGCATACGTTGACATCAAATATGTTTTTAATCATATATTTGTTTTCGCCGTACAGTATGCGCCCTTTATATTAGTGGTTATCCTGTGACAACCGTAAACTCTTTGAACTACCAACCACGAAAATCGGCAAAACAGCCAAAGAAACCTGGTCCCTTTAGAAAATGGCCATTTATAGAATGTAACTGGAGCGATCTGTATCAAGACTCTACTATCTTCTTTGATACAGGGCGTTCCAGGCAAGGGGATTGCAGTTTTCTAACTGTAGTAAATATAACATACACAATCAAAATACTCAGAATTGCTTTTACAACGGCTGCATCTATCCTAAGAAGACTCGACGTAGTAATGGGTTCACTTTTGCAGTGTCAATGTAACCACCAGGAACTTCGATAAAATACCGGTATCTAGTAAGGAAGCCTTATAGAGAACGACCAGTCAAATACGAAGGAGTTAATTCTAATCACGGCTATTTCTTCGGTTTACGATGCATCTGTCGCTATGACGGCGTTAATTTTAGCTCCAGTAAGTGATTTTGCAATAACCTATTTATTACACGTTTATAGGGATGTTCCGTGTTTGCATATATATCTTCAAATACAATCTAAATATTAGCTCTCCCATTGCCAATAGTAGGGACCTCACGTACTCCTACATCTAAGCGACCAACAAGTACTTGTACGAAGACAAACTGGGGAGCGTGGAACCGACGCCAGAAACATTGAAAAAATATATATATTACACGCTGAGAAATAAAAACGATAAGTAATTTTATAGGGGAATGATACATCTTTAAGAATATTTGAATCTTTATTAAACAAAATCTACAAAAAAGGAGATGGTAAACGTGCTTCTAGGTATAGAACATCGTTTGGAACGAAATTTTATAAACCAAGGCATATGATTAAAGCTTTCCGTTCCAGAAGAACAAGGATATATAATTTATATGCTGGTGCACCTGGCTATAGAACATAATAAAATTGCCAAATTCGCCACACGTACATCTTAAAAATCATCACAAGACAGCCTCTCCACTCGGGGATCGACTGATCCAAAGCCTTATGGGAATAGGAAACTGAAGTAATGAAGATGGATAACGACGGCGCGACTAGATGGCACAATGACATCGGTATACGTCGACGCCTGCATGACGAGAGTCGGATGTCGGAGTTACAATGATGACCGTGGAATGACCTCGACGGCAACCCCACGATGGTGAGACAAGAAAGACGGCATGGAAACAAGAAAGGCCGCCCTCTCACGTAGCGTTCGCCGCCAGTGTTTCTTGCTAAACAATACGGTTATATAAGCTGGAGTTTCCGGGAAGCGTGAGAAGCGGTCAGTGATTTTCAAATGCTATCGCGTTCCACACTTAAAGGCGAAGCTTAAGCGTCCTTAAATTTTCTTTCTTTTACCGAATGATTGCACACCGCGGATAAAACATTTCCTTTTTTTATACCTGTACTACTCCTGCGAGACAAACGCACGTGATTTAAATGAACTGTTTCACACCTTAGAAAAAAATACAGCGGTAACGAATGGTGGGCAAAAAAAAAAGAAAGCGCCTACATGACGGAAGCTCGCAACTGAATCTTTTATTGATGAAACTCTCATTTATAAAGAAAACGCGGATGTCTCATTAATATGCAGCTATTCAAAACCAAACAGTGGCAAAACGAACCTCACCCATCCACAATAAAATTTCTGCCAAGGGGTCACTTGTATTATTGACAACCGTGGCATGCGCTGCTGCTGCTTCCGTGGCGTTGGTTTGTTAGACGATTTTAACTTTCACTTAAACTTGCAAATGTGGGTGTTCTAATGTTTAGCAATGAAGAAAACCAATATCGGACAGGCGAAGAAAGGAGTGAGATGAGGAAAAATAAAGAAGAAAGGTGCGGCAAGCCTTTCTATCGGCTCTCTCGAGATTTGCGATAAATTATTCGTCGGCATGGCGAATCGAGGTCAGCAATAAAGTATGTGCGCGATAAAGACAATTTGGGTCGAAATTTGAATTCGTCATCACTGGTGAAATTGAGAGACTTAAATGATCTGTTTACGCAACGACAGATGGAGGCTGAAAATTAAAAAAAAAAGAAAAACAAGTAGCCGAAGCAGTTGGTGACTCTCATTCGGTGCAAACGAGAGATATAAAGAAAAATATTGGATACTGAGGAACAAAAAACACGGCATGATTTGAATCCACTCCGTTCCTTGCCCCATTTTTTTTACCTATATATTTACCACGACAACAGGAGAAGCAAAAATATAATTTTGGGACAAGTCAGCGCGCCCTTTTTTGTATTTCCCCAAACAATGGCTTTATATAAATAATTTGTTTGGGAGGGCCTGCTCACCAGCAGCGAGCTCACCGCCCAAAGGGCGATCGTGCAGCACGCGTGCGAAGTGGCCAGGCTCAGTGGAGCCCTGGAATAGGGGCACACCCGTGCTGAGAAGCCAGGCAGCAAGCGCAAGACGGCTCACCGCTAAACCCCTTCATAGAACCAATAAAGTTTTTCTCTCTCTCTCTCTGTTTGCGGAATCACATTTGTTCATCTTGATGCTCCGAGGAGGCGCCATATGCTTTGCCCGATGCAGTCTTTCCAGGGACTTCCAGGGATGCAGTCTTTCCAGTCTTCCCAGATCTTTCCAGGGACTCTTGGAAGCAATTATAAAGGCAATGGAGCACTTACCAAAGACATAGTATTGATTTTAGGCTAGTTAGCAAACGAGCTATTAGGCTTTTGTAAGAAGGTGCAAAAAGATTTTTTTTTCTCCTAATAGAATTAGATTCATTTCTTCATATTTTACGGTATGGTTTTAACTGTAGCTTTTCAGATATCGCTGTGTGGTTAATCTCTGCATGGGAGATTTTACAAGTCTTCTTGGAAACAACGCAGGTGACGAAAGCTTGGAGGACAAAAAATAAAGAGTGAGAGAGATGCGGGGACGCAAGCGTGCCATGTTCATAGCAGTGTTGTTCACAAGTGTAAACATGCACACAAACTTGCGAACGAGTAGGCAGACTTTTAAAAAGTTCAGCTGTGTTGGACTTTTCGCCAAGAACACATGTACATGTTTTCAATCCTTCCTATGATTGCTATGCTGCATTTAACAGTTTCTCTGCTGAAGCTACCGACACGAGTGTACAAGGAAGCGTCACAGAAATGGTCGTCTTATGTGGCCGGTCAGTGAAGCCTTGCGCACATGCGAATTACAAAATATGGCCATTCTCCCAATTCGCAAGTGTACTTCTCTAGTGCTCGTTTGCTAAACTAATGACGGCAGTGGTGACGGCCTAAATTATAACGAACTGTACGCTAATGGGACGTAATAATACTTGCCTTTTGCGCATGGTTTCACCACGAAAGCTGCGCATACGTTTTCTATGCTGTAAGAGAAGCAAACAGATCTCGCCCCCACGTAAAGCAATAGCGACTACGCTACCACTAGTTAGGGAAGCTTCCTCGCATAAGTCCTGCTATATAATTTCACAGTTATCACAACGGTAGAATAGTAAAGAACCTGTCTACAGCTAGTTACTGTGCGAGCAAGGTACCACTTGTAGCAATTGTCGTTATCGCGCGGGCCAGTGGTTCTCGCCTGAGTGCTATGTGGCACCATCCCTGTACTGCAGGGGCTGTGGAAATTTGGTGTAAAAGTGAATTAAGCTGATCCCACGCGGTAGGGATGCAACAAAAATGGCACGACGCATGGAACAATAAAAGCAACGCTCCTGCATCAAGGTTTCCTTTAGCCCGATGCGTACAGCAAAGCGCCGTCCGAGGAGGGCCTGCCCTCCTATGCATTGCACGCCGGTTCCTAGTAAGTCGGTATGAGGACAGATGTCGTTCAAAATGACCGGTAAATTTCTCAAGCTGGGCTCCCAGCATCTCCTACTCAAAACTACTTCCTACGCTCGCTGAGCTGTGTGTCGCGGTGGAGCTGTTGGCAAGCTGTCTCAGCACATGTTGCCCATATACAGGGTGTCCCATAATAACTTGCGCTAAACATTAAATAAATACAAATGCCACGTAGCTGGAGAGAACCGAGGTAATGTTGTTTGCCATCGCTTGGAGACACTCAGATTATAATTTTTTTCGTTCCGCCTACTTATATAATTAGTCCTAATTATCCTGTTGTCATATATTAAAATTAGATTAAAAGTGTCAAAGCGAAAATTGTAGGTCAACGTGAAAAACTCTAGATACAGCTTTCTGTTGCTCGATACGTGCTACACAAAAGTGCTTTTCCGAGCGGGAAAGGAGCCCGCAAATATATGCAAAGTTGCCGTGCGACTGGCCGCTCGAGGCACTGCGTGAATTCGCGGGCTTCTTTCACGCTTGTAAAAACACTTTTACGTAGCCTGTATCGACCAACAGAGAGCTGTATCGGGAGTTCTTCGCATTGATCTACATTTTTCTCATTGACACGTTTCGCCTAATTCTAATATTTGAGAACTTGATTAAATAGTTAGGTCTAGCTGTTGATGTTTAGTACATTGATCTCATGGGACTAGTATTGATCCTACCTTTTTTTATTTCGCCTTATTAGATAATTCATCATCATCAGCCTATTTCATGTTCACTGCAGGATCAAGGCCTGCGATATCGAATTACCCCTGTCCTTCGCCAACCGACTCCAACTAGCATCCGCAAATTTTCTAATTTATTCGCACCACCTGGTTTTCAACCGTCCTCTACTGCATTTTCCTTCCCTTGGTACCCATTCTGTAACCCTAATGGTCCAACGCCTATCTAACCTACGCGTTACATGACCTGCCCAGCACCATTTCTTTCTCTTAATGTCAATTAGAATATCGGCTATATCCATTTGCTCTCTGATCTAAACCGCTCTCTTTCGGTCTCTCAAGGTTACTGCTAGCGTTCTTCGTTCCATCGCTCCTTGTGCGGTCCTTAACTTGTTCTCAAGCTGCTTCGTCAGTCTCCAAGTCTCTGCCCCATATGTCACAACTGGTAAAATATACTGATTATACACGTGCCTTTTCAATGATAACGGTAAGCTTCCAGTCAGAATCTGACAATGGATGCCGTATGCGATCCAACCCATTTTTTTCTTCTATGAAGTTCCTTCTCATGATCAAGGCTCCCTGTGAATAACTGACCTAGGTAAACGTACTCCTTCACAGACTCTAGAGGCTGACTGGCGATCCTGAACTTTTGTTCCCTTGCTCGGTTATTCATGATAATCTTTATCTTCTGCATGTTGATCTTCAACCGCACTCGTACAGTCTCTCTGTTAAGGTCCTAAATCACCTGTTGTAATTCATCTACAGTGTTGCTGAATAGAACAATGTCATCGGCAAACCGAATGTTGCTGAGGTGTTCGACGTCCATCCTTACTGCTGAGCCTTCCCAGTTTAATAGCTTGAATATTTCTTTCAAGCACGCAGTGAATAGCATTGGAGAGATTGTATTTCCTTGTCTGACCCCATTATTTATAGCTATATTCCTACTTTTCTAGTAGAGAATTAAGGTAGCTGTTTAATCTCCCTGGATAACTTCCAGGATATTTACGTGAGGGGTCTGCACTCCTTCACTACGCAATGCATCTATGACGGCGGGTATCTCTACTGAATCAAAGAACTTTTGGTAATCTATGAAAGCCATATTTAGAGGCTGAGCGTATTCTGCGGATTTCTCGGTTACCTGGTAGATGACATGGACGTGATCCATCTTAGAGTATCCCTAACTGAAACATGCCAGTTCTCTTGCTTGCGCTTATTAGTGTTGCGCTTATTCTATTGGAAATAATCCTGGTGAACATTTTATTAATAATGGGGAGTAAGCTAATGGCCCTGTATTTGTTCAATTCTCTAACGTTTCCCTTTTTGTGGATTAGTTTAATGTTTGCATTCTTCCAGTTTTCTTGGACCATTACAGTCGATGGACACTTCGTATAGGGAGCCAGCCCTTTTCCAAGCAATATGTCTCTTTCATCTTTGTTTAAATCGACTGTTATTGCATCTTCTTTTGCCCTTCTTCTCCGTTTCATGTCTTGCAAGGCACTTCTGACCTCATGGCTAGTTTTAGGAGGAGTTTCTGTTCCGTGTTCATTACTGTTTCGAATGGAGTTATCGTGAGTCCTCTGAGTATTGTACACGTCAATATAGAATTCTTGCCCTGCTTTTACTATACCTTCGAGATTGTTGATGATATTACCTGGTTTATCTTTCCGGGTAACACCTTGGTTTGTCCTAAGCGAAGTTTTCTTCTCACTGATATCACGGTGCGTTTATTTCTTACGGCTTCTGCGGTCTTTCTCACGTTATAATTTTGAATATCACTTATTTTCGCCTTTTTTATCAGTTCTTACAGCTCCTTGAATTCTACCTTATTTCTTGAATTAGGCACTTACTTGGGAGAGCTTGCCTACTGGTTGCCTTGGTACCTTGCCTCCCACGTCAATAGCGGCCTCAGAATCCAGCCTAGTTAAAGTTTCATTCATTACCCTCCCCCCCCCCCCATGTCGTCTTCATCACTCTATTCTAAGGCTGCATATTTGTTTGCAAGCACCAGCCGGAATTTATCTCCCTTTACCTTTACTGCGTCTAGGCTCACATGTTCCTTTATGACCAATTTTACTCTTTCTCTCTTCAAATTGAAGTGAATCCCATCCCTCACAAACCTATGATCACTGCACATTACCCTACCTATCACTTCTACATCCTGCACTATGCTGAGATTGGCAGAAAGTATGAAATCAATTTCATTTCTTGTTTCGTCATTCTGGGCTCTCCCAGGTCTACTTTCTGTTGCTACTTTTCCTGAAAAAGGTGTTCATTATTCTTAGCTTATTCCTCTCTGCGAATTCTACCAGCATCTCTCCTCTAGCGTTCCTAGAATCGACACCGTAGTTGCCAATTGCTTGTTCACCAGCCTGCTTTTCCCCACTTTTACATTGAAGTCGCCCATTACTACAGCATACTGAGTTTGCACTTTTGTCGTCGCTAATTCAACATTTTCATAAAACTGGTCTACTTAATCATCATCGCGATTGCATGTTGGAGCGTAGGCTTGTACTACCTTTAATCTATACCTCTTTTTTAAATTTGATTACGACTACTGCTACCTTCTCACTAATGTTGGAGAATTCGTCAATGTTGTCCGCTATGTCCTTATGGATTAAGAATCCTACCCCGTATTGCTTCTTATCTGGGAGACCTCGATATGAGAGGACGTGGCCGTTAGTCAGCTCTGTATAAGCTTCATCAGTTCTTCTAATCTCGTTAAGGCCAATAATACCCCAAACAATATCTGATAGCTCCCGAAAGAGTCCTGCTAAGCTAGCCTCATTCGACAGAGTTCGGCTGCTAAAGGTTGTCATGGTCAGTTTCCATTGCTGGCCTGTCCGGCTCCAGAGATTCTTAGCACCCTCTGCTGCGTTACCGGTTTGACCGACGCCTTGTTTAGGTGCACCACCGCTGCTGGGGGCTGAGAGCCATGGTTTAATTGTAGGAACCGTGAGGGTGTGGCCCAATGCTCCACCATGGAGGCCAATTCCTGCTCTGGTGAGGGAGTGTCTTTGTTGAAGCTTAGCGGGCCTTCCTAATTTGGTTGTACCTTGATTAGTATAGTCCCACTCACTCTCGCCATCGTTTGCCTATGTCCGGCGTCTCTCCAATCCTGCAGATTCAGTGCACTGGAGGAGGTCGAAGTCAGGCACGCTCTCATTAGACGTAGTAAAAAAGGATTCGATCTTTCGACTTACGCAAACCAGCATTCGAAGCAGCTCAGTCAGATAAATCCGCAGGCGGCGAGGCTACCTTATAGCCGAAAAGTACAGCGCAGAGGGCCCTACATGCCTAAGAGATCCGTCGATTTGTCTGCCCTCTGCGGGATTTTCTGATCGTCGAAGGCTGCACAATATAGTGTCAATTCTCGGTCGTCCTAACATCGTGGTTCGTGAATCTCACGCGTGCATGTGGCCTTGAGTTCGTCTAGCTACACGATATATTTTCGGCAATTTTTTACGCCAATTAAAACTTGTGTGAAAAAGTAAGAATAGAGAAAAGTTTTCAGCGCTTATCGGGAAGCCCAGAGCCGCGTATCTCTCGTTTGATGTCGTGCCTGCCTACCTTTTGCCGTCCGAAACTTGCGCTCCCGGGTAAAAATTAAGAGTGGCTAGACAAGCCGTGCAGAATAATACGGCTATGCGCTTCCCGCACAACAGACGACCTTGATAGTTGCTAGGCGACTTCGGGCTTTCTACAGCTTTGGACAGCGCTTATACGCCTCGTGCACCGCCTATAGAGGCGCCACTGAAAGCCACCTAGTGGACGCTTCCAACAGTACACGCGGGAGCAGTAGGAGACGACAACCCTTTGCAGCAAGGATGGCTGAAGTTCGCGGCTGCGATTTCTCCTTGTGTTCGGGTGCCAGGCTGCTTCTTCTGCGGTGACAGCTGTAGGGAAGATGCTGACCTCTGTGCGATCGGGTATGAACATGATGTTACCGGTGTTTGGGACAACATGGTCCAGATACGTGCGAAGTGTGTCCCGCAGACAAACGCCATGAACCCCATTTACTTGACGTGGAGCTCATGTTTACTAGCCGATAAATTTTGTTGAGTGATGCGATATGTCGATAGTTTTTTTTTTTATTTCACCCTTGCCGCAATGCTGCTTCTCTAGCTGAATAATAAGCAGCCGTCTTTAGTGCAGACTTATAATAATAATAATAATAATAATAATAATAATAATAATAATAATAATAATAATAATAATAATAATAATAATAACTTCTTTATTTCCATCACTGATGGAGGAGACTGCGGGTAAAAGTCGCTTTGGGCAATCGACTTGACTAGAGCCCGCAGCCTCCTTTACAAGGCAAACAGCGATTGCACAGGAGGCATATATATACATAACAATTGACTATATGAGAAATATGCACAAATATAAACGCAAAAACACAACTTATCTGAAAAACGCTCTTCAATTATTTAAGAAAGATTGAGTGACAAAATGTTCACGTAAAGCTCGTACACCAGTTATATAAATGTCAAGACCTGATTTCAGAAACAAATTTAAAAGTGTTGGTAATGTGTATGATATCTTTTGTGTAGAATAATTGGCACGCGGAGTGACCACCTTCCACTGTGAATCAATCAAACAAATCCACACGGTGCAATCTCTGCATATGCCATTGTGACTTTTCTGCCGATGAATACATGTGACATCGCCGACTAAGTGCAGTCGATGTCGCCTCAAGAAGAGTAATTGCCAATTTATTGATGGAAACGCGCACACTAGCCAACGAAGTCACCAAACACACGGGTTAATAAAAACGCGTGTTAGTGCTGTACCTCCGTTACAATTCTGCTACATACGCCGATGAACTACCGTTCCCGCTGCTGTTTGTGCAATTTTAAATTCCCCAAGGGAGCTGCTTGGAAACGTACAAAGCTAAAAACTGGCTAACTTTTCAGTACTTTTTTATATTACTAGAGAGAGGTGCCACATGATATATTTAAATGCAGAGGAGCGCCAGTCAAAGTAGATGAGCGCTGGCAGCAAGGCCCGGTTTAGTCGTCTGCAGCGTAAGTATAAGAAAGAATTCAGTTGATTACAAAACTCACATGCAAGAAGGGACTACGTTGTGAAACAAACAAATCACACGGCGTGTTAACTTTGCTCAGGCAGCATCGAGGTGTGATGACTTCCCAAACGGGACGCGAACTTTTCAGCGAGAAGTGGAACAAAAATACCATATGCAGCAGCTATTAGCAATTCTCGCCCTGAACTACCTATTTTCTAAACACATTTCCAAAAAACTGGCTGTGGCTTAGCTAAGGTTAAGCCCAGGATGCGAAGCATACTAGCCTTTACTTTAACGCGACAGCGTTAAGGAGCTCATGTCACAGAAAAGCCGGTGTCGTCGGCGTCGGCTCAGGCGTGCGGCGCTTGCTCAGGCGCGCATTTCGTTGTCGCGCCGAACGCTGCATTGCTCGACGCTCACCACGTCCGATGCGGGGCGCGTGGTCGCTGCGCCGTAGCAAAGCCACCTAGAAATAGTCTCTGTAGCACGCGGCAACCTTGGCTTCTCATTCCAACGAGCAGCTCTGTCTCCAGGAGGCATCTCACCTCGTGAGTGTTTAGCAGAGGCAAGCGCAGCTGCTTATATACCGCCGCGACGCCGCGAGCGACGGCGCGAGTTGGAGCCCCGTTTCTCCTCTGTCGTGACGTCACGGTGTCACGTGGTCAGCCTTGAAGGCGACGCCGCGAGCGACGGCGCGAGTTGGAGCCCCGTTTCTCCTCTGTCGTGACGTCACGGTGTCACGTGGTATTGAAGGCGACACCGCCGCGCCTGAGGAGCTGGGTTGAGCTCTAGTAATATGCTTCGCATAAAACGCAAACAATATCTAAGATGCCCTCGGGCGAAAAGAATAAAGCTGTTAAAGAAGCACTTCCTTGGTATCATTCCGATAAGACACAGCGTGATTTATCCCCTTTACAAACAAGGCAGGGTCAAAACTTCGCAGCTCAAAAGAATCGACAAGAGTTATGCATGGAGCAACTAGCAACAGTTAAACATGTGCAAAGCCACGAATAAAATAGATGTAAAAACGTGAAGTGCGCGACAGCTGGTTCGAGGATTTACCGCGCCACATGAAACCAACTATTTCAGTTCTTGCAAACTTCAGTAGCTTTAACATACAACGCACTGCGCTCGTGCAGTCGAGCTGCCTAGCTAGCGCAACGCGGTAAAGAAGCGGAAAACAACATAAGCGGCAAACAGCATTCCGAACTTTAGCTAAATGCCTTTAAACCTCATGCTGCACTGCAGACGAACTTCGTTGCTCAAGCGTCTATGATCGAGTGGAAAAAAAAAAACACCGACGAGAGAAAGGAAAGGATGAGAACAAGAAATTTCCCTTCGAAGCGACGACCCATTTTTGCTACCGTTGCTCACGCTGATGAGGCTTTGCCGGGAATGATTAGAACTGTATCGGTGGCACGTTTTCACCGGTATTTGAGCCCCCCACCCTGCAACAATTCTTCTTCGACATTCCTTGAAGCTTTGGCCACCCTACACGTGCGAATGGTGTTGCCTATCTTGCTCTGAAAACGTGATTAAGACAGAGAGGCACCATCGACGACAGAACAAACTACGGCGCGCGCCCTGCAGGCTCCTCTCCCGCGTGTTCTGCGCAAGGCCGCCACCAGTGACGCGTCCGTCGGCGTGCACTGCGCGTGTACTAGAGCTAATGAAATGGGAGAAAGGGGAGGGATACTGGTCCCGTAGTTTTCCGGGAACGCTGCGGGCCCCCATGCTAGGATGTCAGATAGGGTATGCCTCACTCAACCTACAGTAGTGCCGTCCTCGGTCAGCGAGACTTGATTTGTACATTTCGCGCGTGGAAGCAATAGACGGCCCTGCTACCACCGCGCACGCTATACAATTCCCGGGAATACAAACAAAAATACACTAGAAGGAATAACTGGAAATGTAGACGAAAGGAATGGGGGCAAATACTATCGTTTTGACGTGATAAAAATCTGCGTGTTAACTTTACCAGTGGTGGTGTCGCTATTTGCTTTTTCCTTTTTCCTTAGTTCATTCATACATTCATGACAATGAACATTAACGACATACAAAATCATGTCTCAAGCACTAGGCTGTAAGAATTCGTCATGTGAAAAACTTCAAGTTAAATATAATGTAATGACAAAGCTAATGTAATCAAATAAAAGAAAAAGAAACAAAAGAAATAATAATCTGTCATTGACTACAATCATTGACCGATGTTTTCAGACGCCCTGTTTTTCAGACATCGTGCGTGATAATTCGAATACGTTTGTGGCACTGCCACGTACCCCATAGAGCCAATGTATAAGGACATCTGAAATGTCTTGATTCATAGACCCTTCGCCATCCGTTATTTTTCTTTACTTTTTGCCATGACCACAGGTTCCAAGCGGCACAAATTCACCATTATATCGCGCAATTATATCGCAACCTCAAACCAGCGCTATTGCACGCCGATCCGCTGGCAGTCATAGTAGTCGCTTTGTGCTGTCATTAGGCCTAGCTGTTGCGCCATTTGCAATCAAGCTTCCAGCTATTCGGTGCAGCGCTTTCATTTTAAGGATTCAACACTGTCGGCAATGGCACCGACTCCATCTTCGTCACCTTCGCTGATGGCATCGAAGTGCGGAAAGCACGGCAAGGGTCTATAACATTGGACAATGTCGGTTTCCGAAAGTCAGCTTCGCCGCAATACGGCCTAAATAAACAGTCAAGGGGCCCTATAACGTAAAACTATTCCAATATGTTTCTATTCCAATTTCCTGACGTCAAATTTGCGTAACCACCAACGCAAGCACCGGGCGGTCACCCGCAGGGTTGTCTGAACAGACCTATAAAATGCTGTCTTCGTTCATAGGAGGTCACTTTTGTTTGCTTGAAAAACGAATAACATTGCCTACACTGAGCGGCTTGTCGCATCTAATTGGCTGACAAGAGGCGAGGAGTACGCTCAAGTGGAGAGGGATTCGATGGGGCTGAGCCACTGCACTGAAAGTCGATAGCTGGATGAAGAGGGTGGTGCCGGCCTCTACGATTCGTCGGCTTTCCCTTACTTAGCTTGCGGTGGCTCATCGAAAATCGCGGCGGCATGCAACGGAAGCTCAAGAATGACGCTAAAACGGACCCTCAGCAAAGAAGAGTTGGCAGAATGAGGGGGTAAACGTGCCGAAAGTGCTCGAAAACGTTACACGGCCACGCAAGAAGCTTTACTATACGCAAATACACCCATGCTCTCCGGCAGGTGCGAGTAGCCAGCGTCTGAGCGATCGGCGGCAGCCCACTTCTATTCCTTTCGGAACGGGGCAGCTTGCGGCTATTCCGAAGAAAATTCAGTTTTGTTCGGCATATTAATGCATCTTTATCGCGCACACGTCACTTTGACGCGGTGAGTTCTTGCGGTTTTGTGACGTCGCGTGACAGGCAGGTGAAGTGGGTGCCGCCCGAAAACTTTTTACCAATAGCCGAGGGGCGGAAAGAAGAAGAAGGCGGCGAGTCAAGAAGCGTTCTTCAGTTCCCGCATTTTCCCAGCTTTTCTTGTATTTAATCGTCGCGAGCCAATGTTTATTTGTGCACATCTTTTCCGTGAAGTTGTAAGGACCACGTGGATACCCTTTTTGCCACAGTGAGTGACTTTTCACCATTTTACGGACATTCCTGTGCATCCGTCGGCGGCGTCTGACGAGCACTTCGGAGACCACGCCTTGGCCTCCGGGGTGGCTCAGTGACACTCGTCCGCTACCATCATGGAATACCAAGTACAGGGAGAAAATATTCGTCCGGAGGAAGTCACTCAAGAGCAGGGATGGCAAACCGCAGGTGCTAGAAGAGCTGGCGCCAAATCGCGGGAAGCTAACCCGAACGCCATGGCAACGCCTTTGGCTCCCCATAGCTACAAGTCTAGCGGCACAGCGCTGAAGACCAAGATCATTAGGGCGAGCCGAATGCCTGTTCTTCCCAAAGAAGACACGAAGATCGTTATTAGACCAAGAGGTGGGCTGAATATTTCCAAAATTGGAGCGGCCACGGTGGCTGACGCAATACTTGCAGCCTCCGGCATCAGCCAGCACGAGCTCACACAAGACACTCTGTGCCCGAACTTACAGCAAAACATCATGGTGGCCAGCACTCCCAGACGGGAGAATGCCGATCGATATGCCCGCATCAAGCAAATCCGAATCACGGGCAAGATTCACGAAATCTGCGCGTACGAGACAGCCCCGCACTCCACGTGCAAGGGGGTCATACGTGGCATACCGCTGCAAGACGACCCAGCGACGGTGGATGGCAAAATTGTTAACCCGAACAACCCTCTTGCACTAGCAGCCAAGAGAATTGCTCAGACTGGGACCATCATCATCGCCTTTGACGGGCAGCGGGTACCGAATTTTGTCAGGTACGGAACGCTCCTGATGAAATGTTCCCTATATCGAAAGCAAGTGGACGTATGCCACGCCTGCGGAAGACTCGGGCATCGCGCCGATGTATGTCCAACACCGAGCGACGTCATCTGTCGGGGATGCGGCCTGCCAAATCCCAATGAGCAGCATCAATGCACCCCAAAATGCAAGATCTGCGGTGGTCCGCACCTTACAGCCGGTAAAGAGTGTGCGCGCAGATTCAAGACGCCATACATTGTTCGCCGACGACGCTTCGAGCGTGCCAGGCAGCAAGAGCAGCTCCCCACGCCAGCACCAACAGCACCAACTGCACCATCCAGCACCAACCGTAGGGGCAGAAGACGCTTGCGCTCGAGAAGCCGCTCTACAAGCCGACGGGGCTCCAGCAGTCGCTCTACCTCGAGATCGCGACTTACATCGCCTTCTCCAGCGCGCTCCAGCTCCAGAAGCTGCTCCAAGTCCCGTACTGGGAGCGACTCCTCCAACAGCTCACGTTCGAAGACCCCCAACGGCGGTAAAGGCAAGTCCTCTCTAACGTGGGCCGATAGGGCCCGTGGCAACCAAACGCAGGCGTCCAACTCTCAAGACTCGCACGACCTGCGTCTCACGAATGAGCTCGAAGAGCTTAGGCGTGCCAATGATAGTCTTAGAAAGGAAAACGCTCTGTTCAAGCAGGAAATCAGTCGGCTAGCCGCCGAGATGGCGGAAATACGAAGATTGGCGCTCACACAGCCAGCTTCTCAGCCTGCCGCACGCTCTTCGGCCATGGACACAGTGGAGGCCCCTCCCAAGACGGTTGCAGTGAAGCGGCGTGCCCTGGATGACTCAAGGGAAGACGAGATGGTAGAACTCCTGTCTGACCTCAAGAACGCAATCTCCAACATACAGACAGGTCTCTCACACGTACAAGAAATGATCGCGCACCCTCAGCTGGGCCTGGTCGCCCTCAGCACTAGAATACTTAGGCTGGAGGGAACCAGCCACGGATCTTTGCCAAGCACATCTACAGCTCAAGTCCCAACGTTGCCCAGCGTCATTGCCTCACCGACGGAGGGTGCCATTATGAATGCGGCACTTTCGCAATTCATTCACAAGCCCAAACATGGATAACGTAACTAACGTCATAACAATGTGGCAGTGGAATTGCGCAGGGTTCGCCAGCAAACGGGCGACCCTGCGACAATACCTAAAAAGCGTAAAGGACAAACCCCAAGTAATCGCCTTGCAAGAAACGATCACATCATCACCTATCAAGCTCCCCGGTTTCCTTACGGTGGCTTCCACTGAAGGAGGAAGGGGGGTCGCTATCCTGGTCAGTAAAAAGTTCACGTGCCTTCAGCGAGACCTTGGTCCCGCGGACAATGGGATCGAGTACGTCATGGCCGAACTCCTTGTCGACCCCCCTACGCAGCGCTTAAGAAGGAACAGTATCTTCATACTGAATGTTTACTGCAGACCCAGCGTTCACAGAGCCAGGCCTAGTGGTATTCTCAAGAAGGCCGTGCATTTGGCTGGCTGTCAGCCTCTAATCGTCATGGGGGATTTTAATGCCCAGCATCAGGCGTGGGGCTATTGTACCAATACGAAGAAGGGTAGAGACATATGGGATGCGGCAGCGGAGGAAGATCTTACGCTGATAACCGATAAAGACTTTCCAACCCGGAGAGGGAACTCGGTATGCCGAGATACGACTCCGGATCTTACCTTTGTCAAGAACCTGGAAAACGTCAAGTGGACCAACACAGCCATGGACCTCGGTAGCGATCATTGCATCATCGAAGCTGTGATCAAGACTGCCCGCAACAAAACGAGGACCTTTAGGTTCACTGACTGGGACTTGTTCCGAGCCAACCGCTCCGAGCGCGTCCTTAACGATGATATGGACCTAGACTCTTGGTGCGACGAGATAAAGAAGGACGCGGTTAGAGCCACCAAGGAGGTGACAACCGATCTGGAGGTGGACAGGATGGACAGTAGGCTGGCGCATCTTTTGGAAGCCAAGCAGGCACTGCTCGCGAGATGGAAGACTCAGCGCCATAACAGAAGACTACGCAAGAAAATCTCCGATATAAACAAGATGATAGAGGCTCATTGCAAGGTGCTATGCAAGCAGCAATGGGACGAGCTGTGCGACTCGGTGGAGGGCCAGCTCAAGAACGGTAAAAGCTGGGGTCTCCTTAAGCACCTACTGGACGATGGCAACACCAAGTCCAACCAGAAGAGAGCTTTGGCGAAAGCTGTCCATTTGGCCACCGACTCGACTCCAGAAGGCAGTCATGGAGCACCTCATAGACAAGTACCTGGCGGCCACGGACGATCCGGTGCCCCCCCAGTTTCCCGAGTACGAAGGGCGTGACGTACCATCTATGGACGAGGATTTCACCGTGGCTGAGGTCAAGCGAGTTCTCGCATCCCTCAACGGCAGATCTGCCCCTGGGCCCGACGGGATCACCAACAAAATGCTCAAGCATCTCGACGACGCCTCAATCGAGTTTCTTACGCGCAAGATGAATGATATCTGGTGCAGCGGCCTCATTCCCAAGAGCTGGAAAACAGCCTACACAGTACTCATACCGAAGCCAGGTAAAGCGCCGAGCATCGACAATCTAAGGCCCATCTCCCTGACGTCGTGTGTTGGAAAGATGGCCGAGCACGCCATGCTTAACCGCCTTACTGACCATCTCGAGTCTAACGAATGCTATACACACAACATGATTGGCTTTCGGTCGGGGCTTTCGACTCAAGACGCCATGAGACTGATCAAGCACCAAATCATTGACTCTACCTCCGCTGACACTAAGGCAATTCTCGGCTTGGATCTGGAAAAGGCTTTTGACAACATATCGCACGCCTTTATTCTCAAGAGCCTGACAGAGTGTAACGTCGGCAAACGGGCGTACAATTTCGTGCGATCTTTCCTTTCCTCAAGGTCCACTAGACTGAAGATTGACGAGTTTTTGACCCACGAAATCCAGCTTGGTCCAAAGGGAACACCTCAGGGGGCGGTGATCTCCCCGACGCTGTTCAACATCTCCCTGATCAACCTGTCGAGGGCCTTGAACAAAATCCCCAACATTAACCACACGATCTACGCGGATGACATCACCATCTGGTGCTCCAGTGGATGTGAAGGGCAGGTCGAGGGTGCTTTGCAAGAGGCCATCGATGTGACGGAGCGGTATCTAATCCCCACCGGGCTAAGGTGCTCGCCCGCTAAATCCGAGCTCTTGCTCTACAAGAAGAGGCCCAGAGGCGGTTCACACCGATCCTGGAAGCCAGCAGCAGAGAGCCACATTACATTGTTCACCGGTAAGGGCTCCCCAGTACCGCGGGTAGACACTATCAGGGTCCTAGGAATGTTTATCGAGTCAAACGGGGCCAATGGAGCCGCCCTCAAACGCATTTGTTCCAAGACCGAAAGCGCCCTCGGCCTGATCCGAAGAATCGCCAATAGGTACTGCGGAATCAAGGAAGACAATCTGATCCGCATTATCCACGCCTTCGTGCTCTGCCACCTCGCTTATTCAGGGGCTATGCACAATTGGCTCGTATCGGAGCGCAACAAGATCAACGCCTTAATCAGAAGAGTCTTCAAGCTTGCCGTCGGCCTTCCCATGCGAACGCACACAAAAGACCTTCTCAATTTGGGAATTCACAACACGTTCGAAGAAATCGTTGAAGCCCAAGAATTTTCCCAGTTCGTCAGACTCTCCGGTACCCCAGCGGGCCGAGCCATACTTGGCAAGCTGGGACGTAACCCCATGGTCGTCAGTCTCGACGCTGTGAAGCTGCCCAGCGACGTAAGGTCCAAAATTTACATACACCGGGTGCCACGAAATATGCATCCCACCTACAACGAAGGACGAAGGCGAGCCAGGGGTAAAGCTCTGCTCGCCAGTGCCCGCTTGAACAAGGACCGAACATGCTTCGTAGACGCTGCTTCCTACGTTCAAGAAGAGGCCTTCTCCTCAGTGGTCATCGACTGTGATGCTAAAATCCTTAGCTGCGCTACCGTCCGCACTTCTAATTCCAGCGTTGCAGAGCAAGTTGCTATTGCTCTTGCATTGACAGACAGTGTACATGACACGATTTATTCGGATTCTAAGGCCGCTGTCAGGGCCTTTCAGATGGGAATGGTGGCTCCCCAGGCCCTACGTATCATCCAAAGTACCAAAGACATGAAACATCACTCTTTGGCCTGGTTCCCTGCGCACCTTGGGACCATTGAGGGTGCCTTGATCAACCCCAACGAGGAGGCGCACTCGGCTGCACGAGGTTTGACTGACCGTGCGCTGGGCAACGCGTCCTCTCCTGGGCGACCCGAGCCTCTCTGCTCGTACAACGAAATCTGCAAACACAATTATCTGTCAAGAAGAGTCCTACCTTCGCCGCACTCCTCGCTGTGCAGGGCCCAGGCAGTCACTCTCAGACTACTGCAAACAAGCACTTACCCGAGCCCCGCAGCGCTACACACAATGTACCCCGACCGGTTCCCAAGCCCGGATTGCCCTCTGTGTGGTGACTATGCGGACTTCGAACATGTCCTGTGGGGCTGCGCCTCTGCCGGTCCTCCTTTCACTCAAGAGGAAATGAAGAAGCTGATTAGGGCCCAGGATCAGACCTCTCAAACCCTGGCAGTCCAGAGGGCTCGCGACAGGGCCGTCAGGTTCCACCTGATGGTCCCCGAGTGGGCCTAGCCAGGTGGCGTGGCGTTTGCTTACGTCTCTAGTGGACAAAATAAAGTTGTTTCACTCACTCACTCACCAATAGCCGAGGGCTAATGGCGAAGAGGGGTCGAATCAGAAATAAATGTTGTTGTTTTTTCTGTCAAATCATGCATAATCAGTGTGTACACATCATATCAGATGGGGAGTTATCGCGGTTTTCGTGACGTCGCGTGACAGACAGGTGAAGTGAGGGTGGTCGAAAAAAGTTTTTGACCAATCGTGGAGGGCTGATAGCAGAATTGGAATAGAAAAGTTTGGAATAGTTTTACGTTATAGCGCCCAAGTTCATGAAATGTTATGCGGTGAAGCATACCAAGAGTGCAAAGGGGACATTGTCGTCGAACATGTTTTCACTAATTATAAACGCGTGCACCCGCTATCTCTCTCCTGTCACGGCACGACCTTCGATACGCCTAAAACGTTGCTCGATGCTTTCCCCGGAAGTCAGATTCGCTGTAATACAGCTGTGTTACGTGGTCAAGCACGGGAAATATATTGTAGTGATGCCAAACCAAGAGTCCAATGGGGCCGCTGTCATGGGACATAAAACCTATTTCTTAACTATACATGCACGCACCCGCCGTGGTCTGTCAGTGTATTAGCATAGACACGCGTAATAATTGTACTGGCAGGCCTTCAGGCCTATTGCGGACGTGGTTCAGGCAATTTGAGCCCATGGGTGCATTTGAACGCATGCATTCGTTTTTTCAGACTGCCAGATTTTACGCACATTTGCGTCCTCCCTAGGTAGCCCGAAAAATCGGACATTGCGTGTAGATACTAGAAGTGAGAAGAGCAGAAACATATTTGGTGTTACGCACAACTATGGAGCACATATTAACATCACGAAATGCAAATAAGTATCACAAAGTTGACTACAAATTCACAAATAAATAAAGAAATGGTGAAATATTTTATAAATACCTAAGCTAGAGGATGATATTGTGCAAGAGAAAATAGACTTGCAGAAAACCATAGCATCTAAAAAGATATTTAGGGTGATTAGTTATTACGGTAAATATCGTTTCTGATGCTATGTATGTGATATCGAACATCACCTTATGGAATCGAGTGGTGAACGTTCGACTAATGCGATTCGCGGATCAAATATCTACTATTCAATCGATCAAATATTTCAAATATTCAGTGTAGAGACCTGCAAAGATCCGCATGTCACATGCGCCACGGAGTCGCTCGCGTTGCATGGCGACCAAGCGAGCGTTCCGCTTCGTTTTCGCTGCAAAAAGACCAGCGAGTGCGCTGCTAACGCATCGCCCCGGCTGACGCTGTTGTGGACTTCGTCACTGCGAGCGCTCCCCGACGTCGGCCTGACGCAGGAATAGCAGACACAGAGCCCACCACCACGTCGGCCGGGGCCGCTAAAAGGTTTGTCCGGGTCGACATCAAAATGATCAAACGACACGAACAGAGGGAACGGCAACATTAGCAGCGCATATTTTGTAAAGCGAAGAACGGGCCGAATTGCCGCCGATAGGCACGCAGTGCGTGTTGGATACGCAGCGAAGAATTTCACGCCGCTTCAACAGCCGTCACTCTGACACACATGCTTGACCGTGCGCGACTGATCACATGATGAGTCACCTGTATAAATGTACTAGCGACTAGCATTCCACGTTGGCTTGCGGCCCGTTTCCACATCGGCCAGTGGCATATTTTCGGCACGGAAACACTGCCTAGGCTGTTATAGTCCTAATAGGCACTGCTTCATGGAGCGTCGGCGACGCAAGGTATGGTTTACTGTGGAATCAACGCACATCTATTCACCGTAGCCATGCGACACTCTGAAAACTGGCAAACCACCTGGCAAATGCAATCAACTGCATAGAGTGCCAACAAAGCTGTTCATGGGAGCCATATTTGCGACACGGCACAGCGGTCTCATTACCGAAGCCGTTTGTGTAAGCACATCGGTCTTTTTAGAGAGAAAGCACTACTTGGCTCATTGGGTGTTTCGCCAGTGTCCGGTGTACATGTTAAAATGTAAGCATAGTATGTACCAGATCGCTGTAGAGCATAGAAAAATGTCGTATTGGTGTTAAAAGTCGTTACGTAGACATGTCCAGGTATATTAAACTCACAGGTTTGAAAAGAAAATTCGCAGTGCGTTTGCCCGTAGGCAGATTCGAAGCCAGGCCACCCCAAGGAAACTTTCCAGTGAGAGCCCGAGGTATTACCTCTACTCCACACCAGCAGGTGTTATCGGTGAGACGAAGGAACGCCTAGTTCGCGCGGCGTGCCTAGAGGTTCGTGACGCCACGGGAGAGGGCTCGCCACTTGAATATAAAGAATGCGCGCGTTGGCTTGTCTCCATTGCACGTTGCTGAATACATCTGGGAGAATCTATTTCGGCTGCGCTTGGGCACCTGCGAAGCCACGTGGTCGACCGCGCAAGTACGCCTCGAAGAAAGAAGCACGAGCTCAGTGCAACGCGGCTCGGCATGCAAAGCGGCAAGAAGACGCCGATCATCGTAAACGCCAAGCCAAAGCTAAATGGAAGAAGCGACGCCCTCACCTTGTTTTTCAAGAAAGTAAGTAAAGTGGTTGTGATGGCTCTAAATGTGTGTGTTTCCATTAAAAAATTGGGGAGCACGCAAGACTGCCGGAAGCCGCTGCGATACGCTAAAGGAAACATATTGGGGGACCACACGGGGTACAACTTTGGAAAACTACGTTAGCAAACAAAATTGAGCCATAATAGTTTCCCAATGCAGTCCCTCAATGTGTTACCTTTAGTGCTTTCGCAATTGCGCCCCCCCCCCCTTTATTTTTGTAGCTTCGAGGAACTTGCCACAAAACTAGCTTTGGATTTACACGGCAGGCACAGAAGTGCCATGACCCAGTTGCATGCGCAGGAACGGACGTTGGCTAAACATGAACGAAGAGTGCCACGCAAACATTCCGTGACCTTGCAGATTGTAGAATATCTGACCGGTGGCAGATCACGCCAAGCCTGACAATGAAACGGCGCGGACGGCGCCTGCCCTTTACTGTCGGTGCCGGCAATGTGAGTCACGTGAGGCGCGGTCCTTTAGTCTGAGGCGCAGATTGGCCTTACGTTAACCTATGTACAGTAAAGTTGTGATAGCCCTTTTGCATGTTGGAGAAAAAAGTGGGAAGCAAAATTTTCTTTGCAATAAATGGGATTGCTGCAAAAACACAGTTCCACTATTAAACAGAACCTCAGTGGCGTTCAGCCCAACGGAGCGTCACTAATTTATTAGTTTAAGGGGGAAATAAAAGCACTAGATTCTATCGGACAGAAATTTTATACATAAAAAAGACATATTGTGCAGACCTTCATGCTTCAAACAGTTCCGGCATAGTTATTCAGTGTTCCCTTAAATAAACTTAGACGGTGCTTTATGTCTTGATTTCTATGTACTTGTGTTACTGATAGCCTGATAGATTCTTGTTATGCAATGCCAGGAGAGTTCCGAGCATGTGCAGCACCTTATTTGCTTCGAAAAATTTTTTTTTGTAACCATTAAATATTGCGATTCTTTAAATATTTGATCTGATATTTAGCATGTGTTTCTTGATTCGCTTCGACATCTACTATTCGGTATTTGCGCACCTATAATACCAGTTTAAGCACTGTAAGCATACCAGCAAAGAAGTTCTCTGAACTACTGCATTTTATTGCCGTGGTCTTATGAAAAGCGTTCTGCAAGGTTTCGACACTACAGTCAAACACGGGGACATTGTATTTAACAGCAACAAAAAAGATAGCATCAACATTAATCCCATGAGAATCATATATTAAAGATCAGCCAGTAGACCTAACTATTTATTCAACTTCTCAAATATTATAATTAGATGAAAATGTCAATGAGAAAATTGTAGATCAACGTTACGAACTCCCGATACAGCTCTCTGTTGGTCGATACCTGCTAGATAAAGTGTTTTTACAGGCGTGAAAGAAGCCCGCGAATACACACCGTGCGTCGAGCGGCCAGTGGCGCGACAACTTTGCGTTTATTTGTGGGCTCCTTTCACGCTCGGAAAAACATTTTTATGTAGCACGTATCGAGCAACAGAGAGCTGTATCGGGAGATCTTCACGTTGATCTACAATTTTCTCAGTGACACTTTTTATTTAAATAGAATAATTGACAAGATGATAATAAGGACTAACTAGGCGGAATGAAGAAAATAATAATCTGAGTATCTCGTAGCGATGACATACAACATTACCTTGCATGCTGCATGCTGCATGCTGCAACATTACCGTCCAGCTATGCTGCATTTGCTTATATTTAATGTTTGGCTAAAGTTACGTGGCACAACCTGTATAGTGTGCTTTCCAACGTCGAAGGTGTTGGGACGTGGGATGTGGAATGATACTAGGTGTGAGCGTTGGACCAGTCATTGTCAGTAAGGTAAGATGGCGCTGTAATCAGAGCTAAACGCACGATCTGCACGATTGTTGAGTAGTAATACTAACATGCAGCATAAGGTAACAGTAAATGTGAATTGATCTCTAGTTGCCCAGAACATAATGGAACAAAATGTGAAAGCTCCGATTTAATGAAAAGTTTACGAAATGATTGCTAGCATACCGTTTAGCTGCCATCTCCATTGAGCGAGGAGGAGGCATCATTATCAACACTGAACAACGGACGTGGTCCTTGCTTTCTTTTTTGTTTTTTTTTGTTTTGCTGCTCTATGCACTCGGGGAACCGGAGCCTCAAAAGCGTTTTACATAATATAAAAAAGAAAGAGCGGGAAGATCGACCGAAGAAAGCACCACACGGAACAAATTTGAAGGCACTCGTAACACGACGCCAGAGTGCAAGGATTGAAGAACACAGTTTATATAACCCGCCTCGGTTGCTCAGTAGCTGTAGTGTGGGCTGCTAGGCACGAGGGCGCGGGATCGAATCCCGGCCACGGCGGCCCCATTTCAATGGGGGCGAAATGCGAAAACACCCGTGTACTTAGATTTAGGTGCACGTTAAAGAACCCCAGGTGGTCTAAATTTCCGGAGTCCTCCACTACGGCGTGCCTCACAATCAGAAAGTGGTTTTGGCACGTAAAACCCCATAATTTAAGAACACAGTTTATATAATTTTTCACGCACCGGCTCAGAAACATACAGATATGAAATTCGCCTTCAACAGAAGCAGAAAATATATAAACATAAAGCTAGCAAGACTTCATGGCAGTGAGATACTAAGCGTAACCGCAATTAGTTGTTGAAAGCTAGCACATTCACGGCCGAAGTACTGTCGTTCTCTACGCGGATTTCAGCGCAGCATGAATTCTCAACGGTTCCGTGACAAAGAAAGCTCTTCTTTGCCTTACATGTTAATAAGCGAATTGTCGTCGTCGTCATTGTAGTCATGCCGGCGTAGTCATACCACAGTATTATTAGTACTACACTAATGCAGTAGTAGAAGTAGTAATCGTGGTAGTATTAGTAGAAGTAGTAAGTCGTGTTGTAGTTGAGACTGTCCTGTTTGTATGTGGCGCATAACCACAGTAGGGGATCGCCTATTATACTGAGGATTAAGATAAATGAACAAATATAGAATAAGGCAGCTTTCGTGCCACTGCCGCCCACCTCTGTGGTCATCATGCTGCAGTCATCCCTATCGTTACCGTCGTTGGCACACTAATTTCGCAGTCATTTCAAGCCTTTATTTATGAACAAATGTGGAATCAACGGGGAAATGGGGATGTGTTCCTTCGCTATAGCTTTGACTAAACATGCCGAAAGATATTTTGTTCCAAGATGTCTTCGAAATGTCAAGAGCTTGTAAGTCGGTGCTTGTTTTCTGGAAAACAGTACCTTAAATTTACTTCCAAGCCATAATAATGCCAATGCATGTCAATCTGCTCTACGGTTGTACTGGTTATTACAGTTGTCTCGCGCTGTTCAAAAAATTGCGAAGACGACGAGGACGTCCATATTATGGAAAGATGAAATGGCCAAATGGACGCATGCACGAAGGGATACGTGAAGGCACGAGTGTTTGGTGGCATTTTGTTTTTATATAACAAAGAAATGACGAAAGTCGCATGAGGCAGCCTTCCTTATTCCTTCACTCTCGCGAAATAACCGATCTTTGAATCACTCGCTTCGACTTATCATTGGACGTTATTAGCTCTAGTGTTGCTATAGTAATTTTATAGACAGTCCAAGCATTTTCTCGGCGGCGGCGTCATTGTCGGCGTCGACATCACTGTGAGATTTCGTAGTAAAGTCCAAGTTCAATAAGCTCCGGGCCACGCACCGTATGCTACGGGTACGAGGAGAGTGTGCGAGCGTCAGCTGAGAAGGATTGTGGCTTGATGCGCAGCGTCTTCTAGCGCGCGCAAGGGGGGGGGGGGTGAAGGAGGAGGCGGAGCAGGATAGTGTGTGTCTCTTGTACTCCAGCCGCGATTGCGCATACTGCAGGCGCACGCTACCTATTATTGAGGAAATCTACGGTGGGTGCAAGGTCTAGGAGTGCCGAGATGTCTGTGGCTTCGTAAGCTGGGAGTTCTCACGCGCCTAGCTCGCGTTGAAGCGAAAGGAAGCACAAAAGGACATTAACTCACCACTGCTTCCGCTCTTCGCCAAGCCAACGCTCTGAAAGGGACTGTCCACGGTCATTAAGTGAGATGTGTTCATATTCACCTGTGCGGACGTGACACTGTGCTTGTTAGCTTAGTTAGTAAGCGGATGGTGATTACAGTTTATACGCCTGGTAAAACTAACCTTACTTCGCACAGCTGTCGAGTAGTTTGCTATCGGAATCAGCTGCTTCGAGTTTCTGCCTAAACTGGTATGTTATGTCTTTCTTTTCTTTTCTTGCTGTTGAATATATGTGCTGATCTTGATAGCGACATGCGTTCTATCGGCTACATTATTTATGTGTAACTTTCAATATATTGGTAAAAATTTGGCATAACACATTTTCATAGAAATACATGACTAGATAGTTCCCAATGAGTGCTTGTACTTGCCGTCTTCGTTCGTGTGCGTCACCATCTTTTCACGCTAAGATTCCTTATTAGCAATATAACAACACACCCAACAGCACGTTCTACTGAAGTCCGAGATGATATTCTACCAAAACGAGTCGTTGCTTCCGTATACGGTTGCAAACTAGACTCTATCTGGTACCTTCCTGCCTTTCATTCCTCCCTTCTGTCTTTGCTTCCTAGAGAGCGAACGCAAGTTAATTTTTTCGTGCTTTTATTGCAGATTTCTCAGGCAAAATCATTTTATTTCAACCGCCTACAATGGCAGTCTGAATAAAATGTTAAGAAATGCGCGCCAAGCATTTCTCGGCCAATACATTGAGGTGGGTATGCGCCATATGCAAAAGGTCATCATCATCATCATCATCATCATCATCATCATCATCGCACGATCGTCATCATTCTAAGGACCCGTCCACTGTAGGAAGCCTAGAAGAAGGGGAAGATGGAGCAGCAGCGCCAGGCCATGCATAGCTGACAGGTCCGAAATAGCGGCGTCGGTTGGGGTCGTCGCGGGCCACACTGCCTCCAGCGCGGCCACCAGCCAGCGGAGTGCCGGAGACGGCAGTGCCCCTAGCCGCGTCACCCGCGAGGGGTGGGCGGCCCCATGGTGCCATGGTGGTGGCCGCAGACATGGAAGACGGTGGTCGCCGAGGCACCGAGTGCCGCTTCCTCCGTCGGACCGTGCAAGCTCTGCTGGGCGTTGGCGTCGTAGCGCTAGCCATGATCAATGGCAGCCTGCTCACCGCCTACTTCAACGGCAGCAGCGGCGACGGCACTGGGCTGCGATACGCAGGGTGAGTGAGCTGGCTCCTCTCGCCTGTTTACGAATGCGGGATGCAAAAGGAGCGCTGCTGACCAGGAGACGAAGCGGTAGTTGACGACGCGCTAGATGGAGCTGAGATGCTGATGCCACAGTCGAGGGCACGCTCATAGTCTGTACTTAGGTTTACGTGGTGCAGTGCAAGGCAAAAGGGGGGACAAGGGACATGCGGGTTGCAAGTGCTAGCACTTTACGCTATAGAAGTGTTTACTTACTGCTAAATATTTTCAGTGAGTATTTGTAATCTCTGTAGGTAACATTAGTGGCGTTGCTGCTACATGTGACAGGTTTGCATGACAGGCACGTACATGTGACAGAAAACCTATGGTTTTATAACGCAACAGGAAGGACATCGAGGAACTCTAAGGGTATAGGTAGTGACCAGTGGCGTAGCCAGAAATTTTGGTCTAGGGGGGGGGGGGGGGGGCTCACATTTCAGCTCGGCCTGCTCCTTTTAGACTTTGTCGTGGGGTGAATTACATCAACGATAACTTTATTGTCATTGCCAAAAATGCTGCAAACGAATTCTTAAGCGCAATGTGGTGTCGAGACATGTAAATTATGTAAATTTTCATAAAGGAATATGTTCGTATGTCCAAAAATATTATCAGGAATAATTGATGTCAGTACTTCCACCTTTTTTGTCTATCTAAAAGAAAACATCACAAGAAATTTGGACTATATTAGTTCGAAAGCAGCTAAAGAGTGCATGATCTTCATAGGAAAAGTATGAAACCATGAAATGAACAATTTGAGGACAGATACCTTAATGAAATTTTCTAATTCGACAACCTTCTTTACATATTCCTACATATGCAACGGCCCGGGATAAATCTCAATGACGCTGTCCTTCGTTCCAATGTATTGCGCAGGAGCAGCTGTCACCGGTCGCGTATTGTGAGTAATTGCGCCAATATTATAGTCGCAAATGAGAGCACATATAAAAAGCAGGCGTTCTGCAAAATACACAGTAGAAGTGTGAAGATGCATTGGAATTTACAAGTGCGAAGATACAGCTTGATAAAGTGCAAAAAAGTGTCACTGGAAACAAAGTTCATTGCATGTATGCACCAAAGTTCTCAACGAGATATTTATATATACGCATCAGTCTCTAATATATCTATATATCTAAAGAAAAGTCACTGTATATAATGCATTAAACAAGGGAAATAAGCATGTTGCGCAATCACAGATCACAGAATCCTACGCCACCCCATACCTCCCTTCCTCAATTCTCCCCGATCCATCGCGCGCGTCGGAAGGCTGCACACATCTTTCCCGCTTTTCTCCCTTGCGCGCACAAGACTGATCCGCCATCGTCGGCTCACCTATCTACCCTCCCCCCTAAGCTTTTACTCGCACGTAAAGCATGCGGCGCGCGGTGATGACGTAATCGACCTTGTACTTTTATCAATAAACGCGAAAAAATGCACCGACAAGGATAACTGAAAATTTAATTACGTTTCGGCTCCCCATATGTGAGCCTTGTCCACAATGAAACCGACAATAGATATACAACGTATTTAAGTACGTTTCAGTACGTGACGCAAGCAGAAGGTGTACACCATCGGAAGTGTCCCGTCATGCCTATTCAGCGTGTGCGCCGTGGTCTGTGTGAGCAAGTATTTTCAATGCAGACGTGGCGCAAGATTCTTTACCTTGGCCAAGACACGTTCACTTGCCAAGTAAATATTGTGGCCTGTAGATTCCACATGTTCAGCACGGGCACTCGAAGTCACGTGCCATTTCTTGACGTCATACTCATGCTGTTTCACACGTTTCTTGATGTCGCCTGTCTGGCCGATATATTTGTAGTTACAGTTCTCGCACGTTATGGCGTAGACTACACCGAGGAAATTTCCCTGTGTCAATTTATCTTTTACGTTTACTAAAACATTTATTACTTTGCGGGTTGGCACATGCGCAATTGTGACGTCGTACCTGCCTGCGCATGCTGCGAGCGATGGTCTCACTTGTGCCAGGCACATATGGAACGGACATTCACTTCTTCGGAGACATCGTAGAACGCTGTCCTTCTGGGAGTGACACTCCTTTCCTTACAGAGGACAAAAAGGACAGAGGGTAGCCACATGTTCTTAAATCTTCACAGATGCTCCCAATATCACGCGTGCAGTCCTCCTGCCTTGCGCAAACGGTTTTTGCTCGCTAGAACAGCGTAGCAGGAACAGACCTTGGGCGCGCGCTATAACGTGCAACTATTCGAAACTTTTCTATTCCAATTCTGTAATCAGCTCTCCGCGATTGGTCAAAAACTTTTTTGGATCACTCCCATTTCACCTGTCAGTCACGCGACGTCACGAAAACCGCGATACCTCCCCATGTGATATGATGTGTACACACTGATTATGCATGATTTCATCGAAAAAAATAAAAACAGTTATCTCTGATTCGACGCCTTTTCGCCATTAGCCCACGGCTGTTGGTCATAAGTTTTCGGGCTGCATCCACTTCACCTGCCTGTTACACGACGTCACAAAACCACGAAAACTCACCGCGTCAATGTGACGTGTACGCATTAAAGATACTATAATATGCCGAACAAAACGGTATTTTCTTCTGAATAGCCGCAAGCTGCCCCGTTCCGAAAGGAATAAAACATGGCTGCCGCCGATCGCTGAGGCGCCGGGTACTCACAACTGCCGGAGAGCATGGGTTTATTCGCGTGTAATGAAACTTCCTGCGTGGGAATGTAACGTTTTCGAGGACTTTCGATACGTTTACGACCTCATTCGGCCAACTCTTCTTTGCTGAGGATCTGTTTTAGCGTCATTCTTAATCTTCCGTTGCATGCCACCGCGATTTTTGACCAGTCACCGCAAGCTAAGTAAGAGAAAGCAGACCAATCGCAGACGCCGGCACCACCTTCTTCATCCGGTTATCTATTTTCAGTGCAGTAGCTCGGCCCTATCGCATACCTCTCCACTTGAGCGGCTGCTCGCCTCTTGTCAGCCAATTAGATAACACAAGCTGCTCATTGTCGGCAATGTTATTCGTTTTTCAAGCAAGTAAAAGTGACCTCCTATGAACGAGGGGAGCGTTGTGATTGGTCTGTTGAGACAACCTTGCGGGTGACTGCCTGGTGCTTGCGTTGGTGCCTACGCAAATTTGACGTCAGGAGATTGGAATAAAAACATATTGGAATAGTTTTACGTTATAGGGCCCCTTGTGTGTAAGAGCGGATGTACCGACTTGAAATGCAGGTACCGGCCTGTATTTGTGGGCTTCCTGGAAACGTTGAAAGAAAGGCCAGAGTCATCGCGCGTGACAATAACCTCAATAGATGGTTGACAACCGTGTACTTCTTGCTCGACAGTAAACTGAATCGCCTGTTCCACGCTGTTAAGACGAGCAGTGAAGCCAGCGAGAGTATCCTTGTGAATTATGCAGATGCAATCACGTACATATCCCAAGGACACCTTTCAAAAAGGGGTAATAAATGCAAACGGCCGACGTCCTCCATGACCAGATTCGGAGCATAAACCGATATAGATGCACCCATAGGCGCAGCATGCGTTCGCAGGTAAACATTCTGTTGTAAGACGAAGTATATATTCAACAAACAGAACTTAAGGAGACCGGATACGTCTAAAACGTCAATCGGAGACCTATCGGGCAGCGACCCGCCAGCTTCGAGAGCAGCGGTGCAAACCTCTACAACCAGTTCTACTGGAACGCTTGCAAATAGTGACTGGAATAGAAATGAGACCATAACATCATCATGTGCAGGAACAACATGCCGTATCTGTTCAATAAAGTCGCCAGTATTGCATACCTGAATGCCGCTTTTTCCAACGAGTGGCGACAGGATCCCTTGTAAGAAACCGGAAAGCTTGCACAGAAGTGAGTGAATTTATTCGACAATGGACCGCATAAGAACACCTTGCTTGTGTATCTTTGGTAGGCCATAAAGTGCAGGAGCTTATCCGTTGTGACAAAGTAGCTGGTAATAGAGTGACTTATGCTGGGGTGGGGCCAAATGGAAGTCGTCAGCTAGAAGCTTCTGGAAGACCCTTTGCAGTTTTCGAGTTGGATCACGCGTCGGGTGAGTATAGGTATTGGCGTCACTGAGCAGTGCCAGCATTTTTTGGGGTAGTCACCACTATCAAGCAAAACAGCTGCGTTTCCTTTGTCAGCCTGAAGAATGACGATGTCAGGGTTGCTTCGAAGCCGGTCGATAGCCTGATGTTCCTCAAGCGACAGCGCGCACTTTCAAGAAGTGTTTTGAAGCCTAGAAGGGTTTTGAAGCCTTCGTTAATAACACGCGTTCGAGCTTCGTCATGTCTAGTGGCGTCGACTTGGCTTAGAGCCTTTTCAACAGCACAAATCAGCTACTGCGCATCTCGTGTGGGCCCTGTGCTAAAGTTTTGACCAACGCTGAGAACATAGCTCCGCCTTTTCAGGTTTATGGGAAGAAAGATTGTGTACAGCCTCTTTTGGTAAACTTCGGGACGGACCCTTTCAGGACGATCACAGCCGTTCCAGCTTGGCATGGTGCATGACATCATTATTTCGTGTTTTCACGCTTGCTTGAAAGTTAGCGTGTAGCTGAATTGAAGCAAATTCAGCAGGGCACAGGAACTGTAGTCGACGACGGGCATAGAAGGTGTCATTTTCCAGCATACGGACTTTAGTATTGCACTCCAATGTTTTTGCTTGTATTAGTAGTCGTTCAGCCCTTGAAGTAACGCAGTATTTTCGCGTTTATTCAACATGTATTCTCGCAGCGAGACGGGCTGCCGTCAAACTTTCGATTTCAGCTCTTGGAGTTTACACGGAACATGACGGCAATGGCCACGGCAGGAATGCGCCTGAAGTGTCCATATAATTGCTATCGAAGTATTATAATCAGCGCATGAGACCCTTGACTCTCCGGAAAAGAAGTAACAAAATCGAATTTTCACGATGCAATAATTCGCTGCGCAGCAACAATGTCTTTCTTTCTTTTGTGGGGCGGGGGCACCGAAGTAGAGGAAAAGATAACGCAAAGGAAAGCATGCTGGCCACAATCGAATGCCTACTTTGGGCACCTAATGTGGTTACCCAAGGAATATCGAAGAAAACGTGAGATGCTTGGTCCACGGAGAGCAATACGCATACTGCTCGGTATCCTATACTGACGAGACAAAAGACGTTCCAGAGAGATTCCAATACCATCAAAGTGAAGGTGATGTTCTCAAGCGGAGGCTTTGCAATCCATCGAGTCCCCACAGTGATGACGGCGAGCGACCATTGCTCATATTTCTTGTCTGCTAGCCAAAAAGTATCCAAAACTCTCGCAGGCTAAAATCCAATCGACCCGAGAAAAACGAACGCGCACTGAAGTGCGCCGCGTGGTGGTCGGGGCAATAGGAAAAAACGCATGGCTTCTCGCTGTCTCCAGCAGCCCGCTAGTAGCGAGAGCAAGAAAATTGAAGAGGTTGTAAAGTCAAAGTAGAAAAAAAATAAATAGGAAAGAACTTACATTTGCTGGCTTTATTGCCTTGACATCGATGCTTTAGCGCAAGTGAAAAACATGTTGATATTCTCTTCTGCCACATGACGGCGCAAATGAACCGCCACAACGCTTCGTCTCATAGGACCTCACTGTGTGCTTTGCCCACTTGTATGATAGTGTGCTCATTTGGCTTGTCTTGTATGGTCCGATATACGACTTTAGAAAAGACAATGCATTTTCGCAATCAAATGTGTATAAAACTTTTATGCCGATAAAGTTTCATAATTGAAAATCCATGCACTCCGTAGATTCCACGGCCTCCGCGAGATGCCGTGACGAGCCCGCTCACCGTCAAAGCGCCCTTGAAACTTTGTGCTCAGATGGGACTCCTTGCGTTATGGTTATGTGAATCCAGGTGCATGGGAGTTGCCGCGAAATCCAGCGTGAATTCGCAATGTTCGTGCCTAAATGTCTTTTGGAGCATAAGAAAGCATTCTAGGCAAAATACAGAATGATTTCCGGCATCACGGCGTTTTGGTCGGCGGCGCATGACAGCACGAAAACATTTCGGGGGGGGGGGGCAGAAGCCTCATAAGCCCCTCCCCCCTCTCCTGGCTACGCCCCTGGTAGTGACGCCTGAAGGAAAAGCGCTATTATGGGAAGACAAACCAATCGTGTACAGCGTTGAACCATTGATCAATTATCCTTAGATAGTTAGGTTTTTCTATTTGTATTTTGTAAAAGAGGCATTTTCTATGCACTGAAGCTGGCAAAGCTAGCTATACTAATGGACCCGATTATGGGCAAGGCGTGGAAGTGTCTCTTTCCGTTTCTTCTAAAGCTAATGGGAGTGCTTACCACCAATTTTGCTGTAGTCACATCATGGCTCATGCATAACTGTATTTTTGCCAAAGGATCTAGTCGTCCCGATAGTTCTGCTGTGAGTAGGCAGGTAAGGTCTCTTGTTGCCGGAAAGCGGAGGATGGAATGAATCAAGGGTCATTGAAATGGTGAATCTTTGAGCTGCCCTACACTCTAAATATAACCTGGCTTGAACCCACGGAGCGTATGCCATCAAGTAGACGGGAATCGTTTCAGAACTTCGCTCTACGCAGCGGCTTGCACGTTTTCTCGAAGACCTCTGCTGAACAATCAAACCACGCCTCGCTTCTTTATTGCGTAAAACTCATGTTTGAAGAAAAGGAAGAAAGTCGGCCACATGCGAAAAAAAAAAACATAGTTAGGGTATACAATGCTTTTGGAAAAAGGTCGTTGTGATTACCTGCATTAAGGTAGTAAACATTCGTCACAAAATTCCTAACGTTCCCTATTGCAAATACAAACGTATTACAGAGCCTTCCACCTTGAAAAAAATCGCGTCTTTTAACACTGGATCGTGCTGGAGACTCTGGCTCTTGTTGGGAGTCACTGGGGCACCAGAGTGACTGCTGGATAAGAGCTGGGTCACATTGGACAAGACGCTGGTTTAACTGTTATGACACTGGGTTGCAGTGGCGGATTCTGTACACGCGCTTGTTTTCGCTGCAGTTCGCTGGCTCGTGCTTTAGTGCGTTTGCCCTGCACTACTTCCAGTACGCAAGGAGTGTAGGCGCTGTCGCATATGAAATGCTTGGTATAAATTTATTGGCAGGTATTAGTCTCCTGTCCCAAATACCGCTATTTTGGGGTCATACATGTTCCTTGCAGCAGCTACGTATGAAGGTGAGTTAGGTGCTTTGTCTACGCATACATATGCCACACAGCCTTTCGTTCCTTACACTTCCCTATTGACTGTGCAGATAGCTATATTCTTGAACGGAATTCCGGAAACGCCGATAATGCGCCGTTTTCTAGTAGGTTGTTTGCAACCTATCACTACGAGTTGTTGCAGCGTTGTGCAGTCTACACGACACCCAGCAGTCGTTCAGACGCGTTCGAACAGACCGCTGTCGCTGATTGATATCCTCGCACTGATGACAAAGCTGAGGGGATTCGTGCGTTTCCACTTTCACTAGTGTGCTAAAATATAACAGTTTAAGGACTCTTAGGCTGAAATACAAACAATGGAACATTCACCAGGTAGCTGCCCCGGGATCCTTCGCTTCCACATAAGGTTCCGCCCACCGAGTCTGTCTATACTTTGTCGGTCCGTCTGCGCTTTGGAATCAAGAAGTCTAACGAGGATAAATCCCGTTACATTTCAGGTTTCCTGCATCGGTGTGTTTAAATACACGATGTTTTCTTGTCCTAAACTGTCCGCACAACAAGCGTTCGAGCACCGATGTGACGCGGCATAAACATACGTACATGTGCGGGCTGTCGCCTATGGCGGCCAGCCAGTGCCGTAGAAGTTATTTCGCGGGGTTTTGTAAGGACAACCACCTCGCTCCTCCCCGTATATATATATATATATATATATATATATATATATATATATATACATACATATGCATATATATATATATATATATATATATATATATATATATATATATATATATATATATATATATATATATATTGTCACGTGGTCGAGAATTCAAAGAACACAGTAGCAATACCGTGAACGACAACACTTTTATCGGGTGAACCTGCGCCCACAACACAGGCTACACTTATAGCACAACGATAGCGGCGAACACGATCGGCGATCGTCGAAAATATGACCAGAGGGTCAAGCGCGTCGGCTTTTATACATCAGTCGTCGAATGTTCCAGAGTAATTGCTGGGACCCGCGTGCCTTCCACAAAGTTCTACATTATTCGCGTCGCACACACATGCGATCAGATTACACAAGGTTCGGTCCGAGACAGCAGATAGAAGCACCGATAACATTCCAGAAACTTGCGATACATGCAGGCGCGTCCTGCTTGTGCGATAACATTTGTTAGGCGGTAAAACGTGTTGCCCGATAAAGACAAACAAGTACACGTGTCAATATATGTATGTGAGCTTGACAAACTCCTTGGCTCCCCGAAGACGAATGCTGTAACAACGATGACGCATATTTATGCGTTGCCGAAACAACATTTCGCTTCACTTCTGGCAAATATCTGCAACGAAGTTGCACATAGCTACACTGCGGCGGTGGTCGATGTCCGTCCACCTGCGTTTCACATCCACACGAAAAAAGTTTCGTCTTCAGTTTCACGTGAATGTTCTGTAGCTGTCACTATAATGTAGGTATCATAGAAAATATTATACTGAAACTTGCCGTTAACACGTTTCTATCTTTACGCCGAGTTTGCATTTACTCGTCATTATAAGTTAGTTCAAAGCGAAGTTGTAAACGTTACAGAGTTCCCGTCTGCTCTCAAGACATGGCCGACTACGGAGGAAGTATGGTTACAGAAAACGGCTGTAACTCTTATTTTGGTAAAACTATCCCGAAACAAATTACATTACAATTAGGCGTGGAGACGACTCATATTGCGTAGTTTCACTTACGTTTCATAAATGCGTCTTTCACCGTGAAGTTGTAAGTGTTATGGAATTCCCGCCTGCTGCCAATACATGGGCTTATACAGCCCCATACTTATCCACTAGAATAAAACTCTAGTCCTTCAAAGTTTCATTCAGCTAATTAACTAGTAAGTATGCTCTATCGCAAATCACAAACAAAGGTGTTTTGTTTCGTCCACTCCTTTGACTGAACCCCAGTCAGTGCATATCGTTGCTCACGTTGAGACTCGGTTTGACGGCCACCTGCATCGTATACAGACTGTTACCACCAGTGGGCGTTGTGTGTTGTGGTTCCATGGGCAGAGAATAATGGCATTTTGGGAGAACTTCAAAATGACTTCAGAATAGGTAGGCGTTTGGACGATAACTTATTTGTTCTCACTCAGTGCATCGGAATGTCAAGAGTAGAATGGTAGACCATTCGTTATATGTGGCCTTTGTAGACGTTACAGGAGCGTATGACAGCGTATACCGCGACAAAATGTCGCGGTATACGCTGTCGCGGTGTTCTTAAAGAGGGAGGCTTAGGTGATGATTGTCTACAGCTTTTGAGAGAGATTTACCTAGAAAATACCGTTTGCGTTGAATGGGAAGGGATAGGGAGCGAGGAGAAAGTTGATATGAACAAGGGACTGAGGCAGGGGTTCCTTTATTGCCACTGCTGTTTATGATGTGCATGGTGAGGATGGAGAGGGCGCTAGAAGGAAGTAATATCGGGTTTAATCTCTCATAGAAACAGGCCGGTAAGTAGTAGAGTAGCAGCTTCCAGGTTAATTCAATGCAGACTACATTGTGTTGCTAGCTAACAAACAAAGTAATTTGCAACGTTTGGCTAATATCTGTGGACGGGAAAGCAAGAATTTTGGTTCGAAATTTAGTGTTACAACATCAGGGTTTATGATATTCAATGAAAACAGTGAACAGACAGTGCCAATACAGGGCCAGGAAATAGGTCGGGTTAGAGAATAGAAATACCTTGGTATATGGACAGACGAAGCAATAGATATATGGAAACACAGGAGAGAACCATAGTAGTAAAGGCGAAGTGAAATGCAGCCATTATGAAGCACAGAGCGCTATGGGATACATAGGTACGAGGTGCTCCGGGGCATGTGGAAAGGTGTAATGGTTCCAGGACTTACTTTTGGAAATGAGGTTCCTTGCTTTAAATTTGGGATACAATCAGGACTCGATGGGAACCAAAGGTCAGTGGGACGCCTTGCACTGGGCGCTCATGTGAAGACTACAAATGGAGCTGTGCAGGGCGATATAGGCTGGACTAGCTTTGAAGTGGGGGAATCTCACAGTAAAATTGAGTATGAATGACGACTGTGGGAATGTGGAAGAAAGTAAATGCGCTGGGAGAGTGTTGAGGTATCTGTACAGGAAAAACATAGCTTCACAGTGGAGGAAAACAACTAGGAAACTTACCAGTAAGTGTGTGGCCTGTAGGGTGGGCAATACAGCAAAAAAGAACGTCAAACGGATAGTAAGAAAGGCTGAAATATTCTTATGGGTGGCGGTGACGGAAAAGATACCTGCCATGAGTAACCACTTAATAAGCAAAAAACGAAATCAGAAAATAAACAACTTATGATAACTCAAAGAGAAGCGCATTACTTTCGAAGCAAGATCGGGATGCCTTAGAACACGCACCTATAAAGCGAGATATAAAAAGGAAGAAGAAGCATGTGCTTGCTGCGGTAAATCTAGGGAAGCGATGGAGCATGTCTGCCACCCGATCGATTTAGGCACCACTGGCATCCTTGAAGCCCTTGGGTTCAGCGAGAGCAGGGGAAAAGTAAACATGTCTGCAATAGAGATTAGTAAGAGGCGATTGGAAGATTGGTGAAAGAAAAGTCGGGAAACGACAAAAAACGGAGACGTACCAAAGCAAAGTTCGCAATAGAGGGTCAGAAAAGTTGGTTGTAGGGGTTCATAGTGTTATTTTTTTTTCTTTTTTGACCGAGGTAGGACATTCGGCAGTATAATAGCAAGAACTTGGTGGCACAACACTACACCCCATTCCAAAGGGCACGCTCATAACATCCATCCATCCACGACAGATCGCCTAGGTGATCATTTATCAATCAATCAATCAATCAATCAATCAATCAATCAATCAATCAATCAATCAATCAATCAATCAATCAATCAATCAATCAATCGATGAAATATGTTTCTTAAAGTGTACAGGAACAAGCTCGAGGGTCTTTGTGCTGGCACACTCCGCATAACAATTCACAGGAAGAACAATACAAGCTCACAAACACATACCCACGCGCTCAATGTAAAAAAGAATAGTAATTTTGCGAATACAGATTTTAACGGAACATAACATGTGTGCACAAAGAGAATAAAAAGCAAACGTAGAAAAACAGAAAAAATGACTGCAGAATGACGCAACACACAACAGATATGACAGATTTTGATCAGTTATTGAAATCCCGCTGCAAGTCTTTTCAGGAAGATATTAAAATTAGGCATGAAGATATCCAGCCACTCCGAATGGGCGTTATATGTCGCCTGCACTTTAGATAGAGGGTCACAAAATCTGAAGGCTGAAAGGCACGCTGCTTCCTTGTGCCTTCCTGCGGAATATGAAAGCACGCATTAGAAAGCAAGTGCGAGCAGCAGATATTTCCATGTAATAATTCGTGAGAAAAAATAACATCTTCTTTATTGCGTCTGCAGGTGAGGGTAGGAAACGTCAGTGTCTGTATTAGCTATATGAAGATGGAAGGCTGTTGAGAGAATCGATGTTTATATATAGATGTGAACTCTTTTGCATATTTTGGAGAAGTTCACACTTTCACCTGCAAGCGCCGCCGCAAACAACAAAGGCGTACCCAAGAACTGGAAGGCATATGCTCTTATATACAGTTGCAAATTACCCATGTTGTTTGAAGCCTCTCGTCACCCGACATGCTGTGCCGAGCATTCGAAGTGCACGCTTCCTCGCCTGTTGAGCGTAGGGCGAGAAACTCGGAGAGCTAAAGTCCTGTTAAAATAAAGTCTTGTAAGCCTTTCGCGTAAAGCTTACAACTTCTGTGTTTGATGCATTTAAGGCCAGCCTGTTTTAGGCGCAACATGACGAAAAATTTACAGTGTCCTTCCGAAGAGCAGCGCAATCATTAACCTTTTTTCCATTTTGAAAGCTTTCGTGTCATCAGCATACAACAAAATTGAAGAGTTTTGGATTACTGTCGGAACGTCGTTAATAAACAGTGAGAAGAGAAGAAGGCCCAGAACATAATGTTCTGACGACTGACAATTTACGCTAACGTAGGAGTACCGGTCACGGAGGTAGCTTCTTATCGGCGCTGTGACATAATGTTGCAGATCATGGTTTGTCACCTTTTGAAGGAGTGTTTTGTGGCGTATGACATCAAACTCCTTACGGCGGTCAAAATAAACGACATCTGTCTTTACGTATACACTGCTTGAGAGGCATGTATCATGAAGCTAACGAGGTTATTACTTGTGGAGGGTCCCAATATGAAGTCATGCTACTGTGGAATGACAGTATCTTTAATAGAGGATGAAATTATTGAGTGCAGAGTTGACTCGAATAAGTTAGATGCTGCGCATGGGAGAGAAATAGGCCTCTATTTAATCGCAGCAGTTTTTTACCCCTGATCTAAAGGCGGGAACGACCCGAGCTGTTTTCCAAGCATTTGGGAATGTGTTCGTCATAATAAATATAATACCGACATCACATAGCGGCGTTGATCGACTTACCACATCTTCGCGGCCCGTCCTTTTTCACCGACTGGAACGGCTGACGATTTTGTTTTCATTACTGTGGCGTGCAGCCACTTCGCACCAAATGATGCTACCGTGCTTATACTATATTTAAAAATGATGATATGAAACAGTCCTAAACTATCACTTACGAATTGAAGCATTTATATTATGTATGTGGATGAGCAGGCTGGTACATGACATGGAAAAACGAACAGCGCTTAAAGCAGGGCAGAACAAAAACAAGACAGCGCAATATCGTACGTCTTCTTATTTGCAGGCCAGACTTGTTGCAGCCTAGGTAAAAGTGGAGATAACCGTCGTTTTCCAGCCAGATCTTCTAGTGAGTTGTACGGCCAGGCTACGTACGGAAGAGGGCAGGCACTATTTGGAACTTGTCTGTCACTCAATGAAGTTAGCGGCATTCTGCACGTGCTATATACTCTAGATTTGAAAATACAGGAACGAAGCTTTGGCTAGAATTTTGATAGTATCATAAGATGCAAGGTTCACTCACGTTCGGTGACGTGCCATCCGACTTGTTTGAAGAGATGTTTGGAAGTAACTTGCGATCATGGTATTGTAATCATCATTTAACACGTATTGTTATTTGAACCCACTCAGGAATTTAGGCACACAGCCCGAATCAGGGCTGCTTCCTGCTAAGAAGCCTTAGTGAAAATTACGGCATCCGTTGCTCGCGGTAAAGTAAAGGCCAGTACCTCCGAGAGATCTCAAAGTGTCGTATCTCGTGACACCAGTCTAGTCTGAAAATTTCCGAAACATTTAGGTACGGTCTCTCCGCAGCATGTAGCACGTGTTACGACGGGGTAGTTGAGACTCAACTAGGCGACTGACCATGGCCGTCTGGTGTTGAACGATGAGGCAGGGAGGCAACGCTCTCCCTATGTCCATAATTATCCGATAACTTCGTACTTGATACCTTCTATGCGCGTCTTTCCCCTCCCTCCCCCCTCCTCGTAGCGATCACCCCACTTCTTTCTCAAAACTATTTTCCGTGAGTCACTGCCGCACTCTTTCACGTTGACCAGGTTATTTAACGGCGCGGTTGCCCCTAACATTCCTATACTACTCTTTCTGCGTGAACTTTGAAGTCATTGACCTATGTTCCCTCCCCACCTGTTGGGGCGGTTTCTTAGTTTCCCTGGCCTAGCACACCCGTCCTTGATATATTTTGCCGTGCGCAAATCAGGGTTCAGCAGGTCTCTCTTTCTTGTCCCATTTTAAAGCGTAGCTTTCTTTTCCTTTCCCACTGTTGCGGCTGCTGATGTGGCTGTTGCTGTCCGGCAAACCCAGCCGCGGGGTGGCTCAGAGCGTGTATATACATGGAAGGAGCGTGGGAGAGAAGAAAAGAGACGCGAGGACATCGTTTGGACAGCACCGCGTCGAATGTGTACAATACCCTCCGGGGCTCCCGGGTCGTCACCACATTCATTAGCTTCTTGACAGCTGTATTTATCCGTGACACACCGCAAGAGCTTACCAATTTACCAACTTGTAAGTCCACTTAAAAGGAAGGGAGTGTTAACTCCTCCGAAGCGGATGCACAGGCGCGTCAACCAACGGGCGTGCAATCTAGACTGACGTCATGAGCCGGACGGTCGGTGACCCCGCTGATGGAGAGGATGGCCGCCCCGCTTCGAACTGCGCAGGGGTTGCGTAATTCGGGTGCGCATTCCCCTCGTCAGAGTTAATTCGGAACTGTTTGTGGTGGTCTATGACGCCGGAAATATTATTGCGAGCTTACGATGCACTATTCGTGCCGCGTGCGTTTATTCTGAGCCGTGATCCGGCGACGAAAAATTGCAGCGAGCATCGCTGACGGTACGCTACGCGAGCTGGAGAGACTGCAGGCTTGCAAAAAAAAAAAACCTGAAAAGGAAGGACAAAAAATCACCACATTGTTGAAAATAGGTTTACAAAAACAAAAAAGCAAAAACTATATAAATCTTATGGTTTTCAATACCAAGGGTATTTCTTAAAAAAGGTAAATGAACCATTTTGGTATGTTTCCTGCGACGATCATCCTCTCGTCCCAGGTTCGTAATAGTTTCGGATAAATGCATTGCTTCCTTAAAGTACTCGCTAAATAGCAACATATTAATTTTTAACTCAAAAAACAAGTAGTAAACGCGCTATGTACATGTAAACCAGCGCGAAAACCATGCAGCACCTCTTCTTCTGTCCCCTGCAATGAAGCTAAAAAGCAGACGACGCGCAGTAGTGTGGAAGGCACGAGGTTATTTTTCTCTCGTGATCTGGCTTGTGCTGTGTAATTGCAATCACGAGAGCTCTATCAAACCAGTGAGCAAGCTACGAAAGTCTTTGTTTACACCAATTTTACGTGTTCTAAAGGCATGGTTGCTTGAACGGGACTATTTTAGTCGCGGAGGCAATCGGCAGTCGCGCTTCGGTTATCTGCGCGCGGCCTCCCGTTTTTTCTAAGGTTCTATCTTACATATAGTTAGAATGAAAGAGAGGAGGGGGAAGAGGAGGCAGAGAATGAGTAGAACCGACGCAGTCGCAAAACCAGTCCCGAAACTTCCTTGCCATCTTTTCGCTCGCAGTTCGCATAAAAATACAAAGCAGGGTGGAGGGTGGGGGGGGGAGAGATTGGGAAAAGGTGATTTGAAAAGGCAAGCAAACGCTGGATAAACTTCAGTTCAAGGTACAGTACGGTGCGTTTCTGCGATTTCTGAACAATCAAACCATGCAAATATGTCTAGCGGACAACTTTCGCAGGGCGCGCAGAAGCAGAGCCGCATTAATTAAAGTGCACCGCGGGGTCTATGCGACACAACTGAAGCGGTCGCACGTCATATCAACACTTCTGTGCCTGCCGCGGTAGCTTTGCGGCTATAGATGGCACTGCTCCAGGTCACGGACTGGACCGAGGCAGCCGCATTTCGAAGGGGGCGAGACGAAAAAAAAAAAAAACGCTCGCGCACTTTGATTAAGGGACACGTTAAAGAACACCATGGCGCCAAAATTAATCCGGAGTGCGCCACTACGGTCTGCCTCATAACCCAATCGTGGTTTTGGCCCGTACAGCCCCATAAGCCAATTCATGCTTAGGGGGTACATTTTTATAGAAATATATGAACCGCAAACCTTTATGGCTAGTTGTCGGTCCAATCTATTGCACGAGTTTATGTAATCAGCTTTGAAAGCGGAGGTGCAGTGAACGGGCTTCACATGCGGGCGCACATTAGGATAACAGCGCAACATTTTAAACGGAGAAAATACAAATCCCAATCTATTCAATGCAAACTCTCTATAAATACGAAATTGTGATATATGCACGAAAAATAAAGAAGTACTATGCAAATGACAAGAGAATGCCAAACATGTAAAAAAAAATTACAGAGCGCCATATGCATTTGATAATACAAACCTGCCCAGTGGAAACAAGATATTCTTAGCGTGCTAGAAATAGTATACAAAGGATGCGGACTTAGCATTCGGAATGCTACATGACTAATTTAAATAATGTACTTTACAGAGTGTTGACAGTTGCGTGCAAGTTTGATTTCGGGTGGAATGGAGTTCCAAATTTTAGCACTAATAGACTGAAGTGATTAAGTGAAGGTAAATGAGACACCCACCCATTCGTAGCAATAGCTACAAAGGAAACACGTACGGGTTTCTCGAAAGAAAAGCCTCGCAGTTGAAGAAAAATTCGTACTGGTCTGGGACTCGAACACGGGACCACCGCCTTTCCGGTGCAGCCGCTCTACCATGTGAGCTAACCAGGCGGATAGCAGACGCCGGGGCGAAGACGAATTTGTCAACAACTAGAAGGAAAGGCGAGAGTCTGACGTAATAGTTTTGCTGAAACGCACAAGGTGGTGAGTAATAAATAACGAAGGTATAAATAAATAATAATTCACCAGTAATAATTATCTATAACTTTAATGATTTATTTCTCGCCAAATTGCGCGTTTCCGGAAAAACATTACGTCAGACTAAAGTGATCTTTCGCCGTATACGTTCGTGCAGGTAGGGATATTGAGTTTGCCGTGACTGCGTGCCTTGCGTTATCGGTTGATAAACTAAACGAACTCAATGGTAATGGAGAATCATTGTTCAATACATCATTCAACGTAACTGTAGTTATATAATTTTGTTGTGACAGAGCGGTAATATACGAGTGTTCGCAAATAATTGGGTGCGTGGGCAATGAGGAGAGGAAAATGTTATAACTCTCAAGGCGCGTTACTGTAACCGCACAACCCCAACTTTCACTACACTAACTCTGTTGTGAGTGAAATAAGGAAAAGTATAAAACTTGAAGCATGTTAAATTCAAAGTAACCTCAGACATTAAGGAGCGTGAAATATGAAAGTGAGCTGTTTCGATATCTCATTAATCGGTTCTTGCGAATGGAAGTTTTCATCCATCACTGCACCCAAGTACTTCGACGTGGAAACGCGCTCAGCGGATTCATTGTTAACATGAAAGTTCAGAAATATATAATATAGATATTTCCTGCTGCAGTGAAATATACCGTATTTAGTTTGCTCAGTATTTAATCTTAGCTTGTTAGAAGAGAGCCACGTGGTAACTGCTGCTAGTATAGAGAGCGGGTTAGCTCGAAAAATTAATGCAGTGTCATCGGCATGCATTGTAGATTCGCACGACAGAGCAGACAAGAGTTCATTTATGTTCAAAGAGAACAATATACAGCTTACTGCCGTTACCTGAGCAACCAAAAGGTAATATTTCTAAATTCAGAAGTTATGTATGCCACCACAACCCATTGTTTTGGATCTGTGCGACAGCTAGAGAAGAACTTAAGTATCATGTTGAGAAAACCAGAAGATTGTAAATTTTGTACGCATACTCACATAGAATGCAAAACCTTATGATATCCATTTTTGATATAGGAGAAAACGGGGACTGCTTGTTCATTTTTATGTTTTCTGGAGTTATGAGTTGACTAGCTGTGCCAGAGTAACGACAGCTGTGGTTGTCGACCGATTTCGTTGATGTGTGGTGGAGTGCTCAAATACCTATGGAAACTCGGAGGTGACACGATCCCACCTGTTCCTCGCGAGACCTCATATAGGGAAGTGACTGCAGCAATGTATTGCTGCCGTTCGGCGGAAAACTTCTTGTTCCCACACTTCCTTTCTGTTTTCTAGGTGTTTGTTGTACTCGATCATGTTTACATGCGTAAGCGACGAAGCTGCTCACCACGTGCCCATGTTTTGGTTCAGTTTCCCAGCCGCGCTGCACACGGATTAAAGACATTTCGCTTAGGTTCAGAATCACAAGTGCTCGTGTTGTTTGCCGCTTATTTACCGTGTTGCTCAAGCCACGATGCAGGGGTGCATTACGTTGTGTACTAGAGCGGCTGCAGCTTGCAAACACTGAGTTTTGTTTTTTAGTTTTTTGCGGCCTGTTGAATCGCCGCACCAGCTGTCACACAGTTCATGTTCTTTAAATCCATGTTATGGGTGGCTTTCCGAATGTCGAACTGTTGCTTGTGAGGTTTTCACCTTGTCTCGTTCGTAAAGGGGTTAAATCCTGCTGTGTTTTCAGATAATGATTAGAGCAAATGCCTTTTTTAACAGCTTCATTCCTTTCGCCCGAAGGAGTCTTTGATATTGTGGTTACTTGGTAAATGCAGTTCAGGGCCAAGATTGCTGTTAGCTGCTGCATATCATATGGTATTGCTGTTTAATTTTCGATAATACATTTGCGGCATACTTTGGAAGCCATAAAAGCTTGTGGCTTTATGAGCAGACCTAATCATGATTATCATCATCATACAGGCGGCGCCCTACGCTATGGGCCGATACAAGCTATATTTATCACGTGACACGATTTCCATGAGTTGCGGGAGCATGGCATTTTGACGTCGGTGTGCATCTGTGCAGTCGATGGCGCTTAGGAACGGACAGAAAAGTGCGAAAAAGGGACACTAAGAAATCTTCGCGTCAAAGCATTCATAGTTTCGCTCGAAGATGAATATTGAAAGCGATAGCAAGGTATGAAAACTAGCACCTTGACAGTGCGCTAGCCCAATGCGACAACTTGAAATGGTTTGTCGATTACCGAAAAGGTTCCGCACACCGGTATGCTTGCGCAGCCTCTAATGTTCGATCATTCGGCCCCAGCTCGAGTGCGGTTCTTTATCCCACAGAATCGTCAACTTTTATGTCTGCAACCTGGTTGGAATTGCGAAGCAGGAATATATGCGTATAGAGCATGGTAAATAGATGTACCCACGTTATTTTTATGATTATAAGCCAGTCCAGACAGGCGTCGGCGTGGAGCACATATTAGACATCAGGGTTGCAGGTTATATGAAGGTTTTTAATACATTTACATGCGGTACGATTTGCTGTGACGCTCGATGTCCTCTCTAAAATTGCACGAGTCATGTGTTAAAGCAGGTAAGTGTTTGCGTACATTAGGCATGAGCTGCCTGCCTAAAGACGCATTTGCCGCAAATTTACTCTTAGTTTTAACGTGAACAGTATTACTTGTTTATTTCGATCTGCTTGCCTGTGCTTTTATTTGTTTTATGAGCTCTTCACTATATTACGATGTAATTATAGTTTTGCGTGAAATACAAGCCCGTCGTATTTTTGCTTCGTTCACAGTGTGCTAAATATATGCCAAAATTAACCCTATTCGCTGCTACACATCTTTTGTGGCTGATGTTATGTACGGTCGCAGAGACGACTGGGATGCTGGCAGACACAGTTTGTCTGTCTGTCTGTCTGTCTGTCTGTCTCTCCGTCCGTCCGTCCGTCCGTCCGTCCGTCCGTCTGTCTGTCTGTCTGTCTGTCTGTCTGTCTGTCTGTCTGTCTGTCTGTCTGTCTGTCGATCTGTCTGTCTGTCTGTCTGTCGGTCTGTCTGTCTGTCTGTCTGTCTGTGTCTGTCTGTCTGTCTGTCTGTCTGTCTGTCTGTCTGTCTGTCTGTCCCTCCGTCCGTCCGTCCGTCCGTCCGTCTGTCTGTCTGTCTGTCTGTCTGTCTGTCTGTCTGTCTGTCTGTCTGTCTGTCTGTCTGTCTGTCTGTCTGTCTGTCTGTCTGTCTGTCTGTCCGTCCGTCCGTCCGTCCGTCCGTCCGTCCGTCTGTCTGTCTGTCTGTCTGTCTGTCTGTCTGTCTGTCTGTCTGTCTGTCTGTCTGTCTGTCTGTCTGTCTGTCTGTCTGTGAGCGCCACTTGTAGGCAGGACATAACACGCCAGAAAACTTATTCTGCGCAGCGCAGAGCAAGCCTTCTCAGATACCTGGCATCTCACAACGCATGCGCGATCAGCAACCCCGGAACTGGCGTTATAGGCCTCGCCCCTCGATGATGCACGAGGCGACACCGACGAAAAACATTCGGTATTTGTGAGCGCCCACTGAAAGGTTTTAATAGATTCAACACGGCCCTCTAATTGATTTAGCTTAGCGTTTAGCGTCCATAAAACTAGGACCAGTGTACGCACTGTTGCTTGGTGTCCGTACAGCAGCTCAGGGGCAACTCTAAGGTTTGGGTGCAGAATGCTTAAGCAATCAGCGAACAGAGAACAGTGGCCAGGCTCAGCTGCAGCGCCGATTGAGCACAGCGCGACAATGCGTCGGCTCTGCTTCGTTCCTGCAGTCAAACGCTCTGAGCGGCTCCTGCATTACTAGATGCCTTCTAACGCCGCACAAGGCGCTGGCTGCACGCACGGGCCCTCACATGCGCCATCGATAGCACGAGAGCGTGGTGGTGTTGGCCGCACGGGCAGTTCGAACAAGCCTCGACTGTCTGTGTAATTGCTAATGTAGGAATTTTGTAGCATCTAAATTTCCATTGATTTAAACGTGCTGTCTTTCTACCGCACACAGGTGGGGCTTCTGGCAGCAGGCAGTGACCACACCATCTCCGCTCAACACCGCTGCCGATGACGGGCGGCCGAGGCGCTTTGAATCCGAGGACGAGCGCGTCGAAATGGTCGAGGATGGTCCCCAGTTGGCCGCCGGGAGCACCGAGGGTGAAGCGCTCAGCCAAAGCAACAAAGTTGGAAACGTTACGAAGGGAGCCGATGACCAAAAAAGCGCGAGAACTCCAGAGTTGTCGGCTCATCGTTCGCTCAGGCCTCCGACAAAACGAATTCCCAGGCATTATCCTCCTCAGCCCGAACGAGACGCCAAACGGCTTCGATTTAAAGATAGCGACTCAGAGTGTTCCCAACCGGAGTGTCTCTGGTACCTGCACCACACCAACAACAAGCTCGACCGAAGCGTGAATCCGTGCGACGACTTCTACGGTCACGTCTGTGGGCCGCGGTGGTTTTCGCCTAACGGCAAGCCCACTTTCGAAGCCGAGAGCGTGGAAAAGCTGATGAGCTGCCTTGACGTCAATATCCGCGTGGAGCGGCACAGTCCCCTGCGCTGGGTTCGCAACATCGCCTTCATCTACCAGTCTTGCCTTACGTCAAACGGTTCTCGGGAGATCAGGGAGCAGCTTCTCGCGCAGCAGCACAGAACACCTCCACCCTCATCTCAGCCCTTCACCGATGCCCCCGCGGTGGTGTTTCGCATCGGACTGCAGGAGAAGGTACCGCAGCTGCGGGGCGATTACTTGGAAAGCATGGGAGCCAATCCTCTTGCGAGCGTGTACGTGGCGCCTGCCGGACATCAGGAAGCAGGAGGCGAGAACAAGTACGTTCCGTACGTCGACTCCCCTGAGTTGCTAATGAAAAGATTCTTTCTCCGGTACCCCGATCGCACCGAGAGTGATTACAAGCATCTTATCGAGAAATCTCTTCCGGGTATCGAGAACGCATCGCTTGTCGCCAGCAAGATTGTTTACATGGAGAAGCGTCTGATGGCCATCGTCTCTAGCTCAGGCTCCGGCAGGAAAGTTGGCACACTTACTCCGGATGGAACGACGTCATTGGGAAACTCCACTGCAAGATGGCTGTCGCACATTTTTCCCAAGTCATTTGGTGGTCGCTTAAACGTGCGCATATTGGACGAAGAGTACGTTAGTCACGTTGTCGATTTGCTGAAGCATGTCTTTACTCCAGCAGACGTCGTCGATTACTTTTATTTTCGGACCCTCGTGGAATACTCTTCGTTCCTCAACATCACTCCGCTCATACCGCTTAGCTACGACACTCATCTCAACTCGGTGCCCCTGCGAATCCAGGGTTGCCTACACATGGTGGAGAACATTTATAAACACGGCATGCGCATGCTTGGAATCGAGGCTCTAGGGGGAAACCTTGGCGTGTGGAGGATACCTTTCCAGCGCGAAGTTGAAGCCCTGTTCGAAGACGTTCGCCACTCTCTCCAAAGGTTCGTACGATTTTGGTTCAGTGGAACCACTGTTAACACTGCGCTTCGCAAGCTACGTTCCATGAAGCTCGCCTACCTAGGTGCTAGTGCAGCGTACCCCACTTCGTACGCTGCTTCAACGCCAGACGTGAGGAGCTTGAAAGACTTCGGTGCTCTTATCAAAGATTCCATCAGGAGAGGTTTTAATGGCACGAACAACTATGATTTCCTGCACAGGACTTCAGTGTTTTCGACGTCGATCGAGTACAACCCTCGCACAAATTCCCTGTACGTTCCCCACGCTCTCGTGACCATGCCCGTGCTCTTCTCCGAGACACTGCATCCAGTATTCGTTCCTATAATAGGAGCTAAGTTGTTGCAGGGTGCCATGAAAGCTATCGACGCACGCGGCTCGGGCGAGTACAGAGAGGGCGGAGCCTATCGTAGCTGGTGGGACACGGCGGATTGGACAAAGTACCAGAACAGGTCGGCCTGCTTTATGGATCAGCTCGATCGCGATGTAAGGAAAGTGTCCCCCCGGACCAGCTTCCGTGCGTTTCAGGACGAATTCATCGCCGAGAGCGCCGCCATTGAACCCCTGCTCGACGTCTACGGTGGCCGCGTTGCCGACCGCGCCGACAACTTCCGGTTCAGTCCGAAGATTTTCTATTACGCTTACGCCATGGGCCAGTGCGAGAAACCGGGCACCGACACCATACAAGTACGGTACAAGCATGCCATTCCGGCAAGAATCCGAGTCAACAACGCCCTCGCTAATGATGCACACTTTCAGAAGGTTTTTCGGTGCCGGCGCAATTCTAGAATGGCGCCGAGGCAGCGCTGTAGTTACTGGACCAAATGATGAGGTGGCGAGACGGACGAGCACTGAATGTGTGGTTGTCGTTTGACTACTGACAGTCACTGCGCCAAGTAACGACCGGCGTGTGCGTCCTATGAATTGCTAAAAATGTTTACCACTCCCTGAGGAAAAGCAGGAGTCGCCGATGTTTGTTGCTATGGGCCATCCACACCTCCATCTGCGAGATGATAGCACCCGCACTCGTATAGAGAATTCAGCGAAGTGCCCTAATAAATAATAAGGTGCCTATTATTTTCTACACTATCACTTACTACAGAATAATTTTCAAACTCTGTGTTTTAAGATAAATCTCGCATTGACACGATTAGCATTGATTCTGAGACACTGAAATGTTCGTGCCCAGATACTTATACGACGATTATTCTGGTATGCGTGGTTTGTAGTGTACTCGAAACAAATTAAAGACTTTGTATGTGACATCGGTGTAGAAGAATCACTTATGAAAGAGCATCCGTTGCATCCTTGAAGAGCGTGCTTGGGTATAAGCGACTAAGGTTCGGTGATTCTTTCATTTATCGAATAAAAAAATCACGATATGCATTTTTTTTGCAAAACCCAAATTTTGGAGCCCTAAGACGTGATCACGTTACCGTGTCCTGAATGCATTGGCGGAAATAACATGGGAAACGCAAGTTAACAGCAGTCATAAGCCTCTCGCAGAACGTGTTACTCGCACTAAGGTCGTAAAAGCAAATACAAACCGCTCCCAGGAATAAGCGTATTAGAAGCTGACTACTGTTTTGCCTTATATGCACCACCTCTTTGCCGTGTGGTGTTCCTACTTTCTCTTTTCCGTGTCCGTCGTTTGTTCATTTCCTATTTTCCTATTTCTTTGTTCCTTATCTTCTCTTCTTCTTCTCTATTCATTCCCTCCTCGCGGCAGAGTAGGCAGCGTTGTGCCCCTCTCGGTGGCAGTTGTCAGCTTGCTCCCTCCCTGTTTGCTTTGCGTGCTTGTATGTTTCCCTATCTAATAATAATAATAATAATAATAATAATAATAATAATAATAATAATAATAATAATAATAATAATAATAATAATAATAATAATAGTAATTGCCGTGTGTCTGGAGGCACCGCTAAGTTGACGGAATTACTCAAACGCGGCAACCTATACGGCAATTGAGTGCATTCTCGGCTTCGTAGATGCAGCAAATGCTCTGAAGTTGTCGACAGCTGCTGACAGCAATATTCTGCTGCTGTTGCAGAAAAGTGGAGACGAGCCGCGAAGTTAACCACGACTTGTGCTACACTAACCAGTCATGCTCGTAGCATGCTTACGACGCAAAACCAAACACGAAGGCGGAGCTTCCGGACCGTTAGACACGTACCAGCTGTTGTTTCATACCGTTTTACAATTGGTGCTCGACACCACATTGCTCACAAGGCAGTTCTCCGAATACCAGTCGATGATGGTTTAAATAGGTCGCTATTACCCAAGTATTACGGAGAAATCATGCCCCGCCATGGTCCATCCTTTCAAGTGCTGAGCTAGATCTACTGGCTTTTCCGGTATGCGTTGTGAACGCTCAAGGAGATTTCCAGTAGTTTCGTTCTGTGAATCAAAGATGCGCGCTTCCTAGAAATGCCTGCATACATTACTGTAGACTGCAACGACGAAAAGCCCTTCTGCTACTGTAAAAGTTGAGAGCAACAAAACGGCTCCGACCGTTATAAATTCTATTTACTTTTTGCAATCAATTGAGTTCTTCTGCATGCCTAGCGCTGAGAGATGGCACTTAAAGGCTCGGCTGGTCAGCATGGGTTCATTTTTTGTGTAATGGCGTCGCAGAAAGTAAATGTGAACAGGAAAAGTTGGTACAGTGAACACGAGCACTGCTGTGTCTATTGTTAATGGGAATAGCATTCTTTGCCTACTTCGGTCGTTTTGAGCCTATCTCTCTAGCCTCTTACGCCGACTGAGTGGCTTGCAACTTGTCTCTTAGCACGGGCCACTAGGTAGCTACTCGTGGTAGGGATACCGTTGTGAGAGTTGCATTGTCGGCGTTCGTGCTTTGTCCTTGTACTGTCGTCGTGCCGTAGTTGTCTCGCCTTTTAGGCCAACCGATGTCTTTCAAGTTATCTAATACATCCTGCCACTCACCATACGCATGCACTTGTGGTCGTGATGCCATCGTGGTCGTCCCGTCGTAGTCATCCTAGCTTCATCATGCACTCGTCATGTACTCGTTGTCGTACCGTCGTTCTGATGCCGCCATAGTCAGTCCATCGCCGTCAACCCAGCCTCACCATACGACTCTCATCATGCCGTTGTCGGCATGCCATTCACGCCGCTCAGCGTCCCAAGTTGTCTGATAGCTTAGGACACTACTTCTGTGCTCGAAGCTACGATTGCGCTGAGGTCATTCCATCGTCCTCATTTCAATATTGCTGGGGCAACGTCACCATTGAGTCGTCGTCGAACAGTCATCATCATGCATTCATTGTCATAGCATCGTCGTAAAGCCTTGGTGGTCATTCTAGCATCGTCCTTGTCACTGCGTAACCCTGTCGTCATCAAAACACCGCGTTCAAGTCGCCATCGTACAATCTTCGTGACGCAGTCGTCGCCACGCTGTCGTCTTCAGACACTTCTCGTCATCCCGGTGTCCTCATTACGCCGTCGTCGCGCTGTCATAGTCATAACAGCGTCATTTCAGGATCATCTCATTGTCATCATGCTGTCACCATCAATGCACCTTCATCGTTTCACTAAGGGCGCTCTTTCGTCGTCATGCAGCCGTCGATCGTCAGGTCGTTAGGTTCAGGCAGTTAAACCATTAGGGACCGCTTTCTTTTTTTTCTTGCTATCTTGAAATAAATCTAATATATTACCTTCCCTTTATACTAATAATTCACATGCAAAAATTATTACTCTTGTCTAATTAGTTTTTGAAATATAGCCCTTGACCATATGGTCACACTGGGCCTTTACACTACAGCAAAATATGCGAAATGAAAAAACATTTATTTCAAGCCATCAAACATCACAAAAACATGCATAGCGAATATTCTAGCACTTATTTAGTGTGCTATGGTTGAAATCATGTAATACACATGCCAACGTCATAGTTTGTGCATTTTCTGTGCACCGCGCTGTTTCAATTATCTCATGCACACCTCCACCTCTTGCCATTAGGTATTGGTGCAACAAAGTGGGCTACTTGGTCATACTGTGTACCAGTCAGGAAACCACCAGTCTTTGGGATTATGCATTGACTAGGCCCTCTAGGCTCATTGTCCCATCGCATCAGGTAGCTTTGGGCAATTTGCTTGCGTAATTCCACCGGCGTGACGTTAAACCATGTACCACGTATTAGCGCCCAACGTTTCTGATAGATGCATTACAAAGTCAAGTGAAAATCGGCTACCACCACTTTTGGCTACGGATTGCAATCCTGTAGGCGCCTACAATTGCTTTGAGCTGGTCCGCACCTCCCATAAAACTTGTACTGAGCCGCAGTGTTTGGAAGGGCCATCTTGATTCGCTTCTTCTGAACACGAGAGTATCTGTCGGCAGATGACATTGGCTCTAGCCTTGAATGATGCTTACGATCGTTACTACAGAATTGTCCATGCAGCGGACAACAACTATCCCATTGTCGCTCAGCACGGGCCCTTCATGCCCGCAACGTTGGCGCTTGACGAATTCTGGTGGAGTGATTTGGCACTCTTTGGGAACACGGTTCTGCTTCACTGTGCCCATGCCTTCGTAGCGCTGTGCCTTGAGATGCTTGAGTAGGTGAATGCTTGTGAATAAATTATCAAAACAGAAAAAGAATGGAATGTGGTGCGTCTCTACTGCGAGCTCATCGAGCATTTGAAGAAGTGGCGCCACTGCTTTTCTGAAATTCTTTTTATATTTTTCAGATGTTGCGGGATCCCCGGCTTGCCTTATTTATTTATTTAATTTATTTATACATACTGCAGCCCCTTTATGGGGCTATTGCAGGAGTGGGTTACACAAAAAGAAGTCATACAAAAAACAATACACTTTGATGTTTGGAAGGTATCCCTTCTTGGCATTTAGGCATCGTATTTTATACCCACAGTGGATAGGCTTTCCACGTATAAATTGTTTACAGCCATGATGACCATAAAACTCAATCATACTTTCGTCATAACTCGGGTGACGCACAGGTTGAAAGTGCTCCACAAACCTTGCTTTCAGTAGTGCCATCAATGGACGCAACTTGTCGCTAAGTGTTAGGCTTGTATTTCGCACAGTGCTGGAATCGCATTATCTGTACGAAGCGATTTCTTCCTATAGCATTGTAGGCCATCGTGTTGCGCATATTGGTGCCGCTGTCTCAATAGCACTTTTTCACTGGCAAGTGGTTATAGCCGGACAAAACGAGCACTCCAAGAAAACTTATCTTAATTCTTCTTTGGTAACCTCCGGATCGGTCATATTAAAAAATAACGCATACTTTCTTTCTTCGACTAGCAGCTCCATGACGGCTTCGTCGAAAAAAAGTTGGAACAACACAACAGGTGAAAAGTCCCTGTAAGCAGCAAAGTTTGGGTCAGGAAATATGCCAAGGCTCTTCTGGAGATCACCCTTCATCCAGTTAGAAGTAGTGGATAATTTTGCAGGAATGGCCACATCAACTACACCAGAAGAAACCTCTGACTTTCCGTCACATTGCCCGCCAGAGCAATGTGACATCACCGAAGTCGCCTCACAGATGCGGCGTCTGTCAGAAAAAACAGTTTCAGCGCCGGCTTATAGCTGCCGCCCGCTTAGATTGTCAATGAGCCCACCTGAGTCTTCATCGGCCGAGTCTTCAACCCAATAGGTGTTAGCCTCTGGCGGCTTGATATAAATCACCAACAAAGTAGTTATTTTCCTCTTTGCGTACCATCGCTATTTCTTCCAACATCGACCTATTCAGACAATAAAATAAGAAATAACCACTGCGGGAACGCGCCAGAAGCCATGCAAGAGTTGAGAATGCAGTTTAAAAAATAAATGAAAAGTTAGGTAGCCTAAAGGCCCAGCGTGACCATATGGCAACGCGCAAGATAACACGCTCGTTCATTGATAAATCAAACAGTAATCTTTCGCAAACGCTCATCGAAGGTCACATATTCAAAGAGCAATATGGAGGTAAGGATATCCGACTACTGCTTAAACAAGTAGTGAAAAAAAACACACTTGCCCCTTGGAGTGATGCATGGCGACGCTACTCGCAGAGCAACACTTATTCCCGCCTTTGCGAGGGGCTCCCACAAACCGACTGATAGCTGCTGGAACTCCATAAAGGGAACTATAATCTGTCAAAGGGCATGTCAAAGGCAATTTTGGTGCCATTTTGTTATTCTTAATTGAAATCCACTGTGCAGACTAACGTGACCATGTGGTCACGCTGGTCTTTAATGGGTTAAGTGAGTGCATAGCAAAGCGAACGCATAACTGTGACAGGGTATGTCGCAATTAGCAGAAGCAAGGAGACTGAACGCTACATATCCTTTAAAATCTTCCCTTCAATATTATGGTCGTTCGCTAAATTGCTTGAATAACAATTTCATTACCGTCGGAAGTAGTCGTTATATGAGTTTTACAAGAATGTTTTTTTTTCTTCCTCGTTTAATTTCTGTGGCTACACAACATCAAAACTGAAGTTAAAGCTTGAACACGCCAAAAGGCCGAAAACCTCAGTCGGACTTTTTTAACGCCATCAATAAGGAATCAGAAATCAAGAAAGGGGCTGACACGTGGAATAGCACACTGTGGTATAAAGATTATGAAGAATGTAAAGTGTCTCAGAAAGGCTGGCCAACGCTTAGATAGGATGACCTATCTTCATCAGAGGTGGCCTCATCATCCTCGGCATGTTAGATTTAAAGGATTACTAGGGTGACGTCACGTGTGGTTGTTGTCGGTGGTGGTTGGTTGTAAAGGGAGAGACTTCCAAGGGAATGAGCGCTGTCGTCTGACCTCTGTAAGCTGTTTCCTAAGACGAGGGGACAAGAGCGGGAGAGTGAGAAGGTGAGAAGAAAAGAAAAAGAAGGGCATTGAAGGGTGTTGGGGAAGCGACAGGTTAGGGAGCATTCAGGGATGTCATTGACGGCATGTTTTTGTAGCTTTAGAAGAGCCGGTTAGGCGGTAAGTGAAGGAGTAACAACGAAGATCTTAGCTCCTTCAATATTACCCGACGCATTGCTGCTACGCTACTCAAGTACTTATTTCAACTGATGTATTTTTGGGTCTTTTTTGTTACTCGCACACTGACCGCCTGACCAGCTCTTCTAAAGCCACAAAAACCTGCTGCCAACGACACCACTGAATGCTTCCTAACCTCTCGCTTCCCACACAGCCGGCCATGCCCTTCTTTTTCTTTTCTTGTTCTTCTTCCCCTCTTGGTATTCTTTTTTTTTCTCTCTTTTCCTTTCTCCCCGCCTTCCCACTCTCGCGCTTTTGTCCCCTCGCCTTAGGAACCACGATTACAGACGTCAGGCGACAGCACTCATTGTCTTTGAAATATCTCCTTTTACAACTAGCCGCCACCGAAAACAAGCACACGTGACGTCACTCTACTAACCCCTTAAAGCTAAGATGCCGAGGATGACGAGGCTGCCTTTGACGAAGACAGATCCACCTTTCGAAACGTTCGCGAGCCTTTCTGAGGCAGTTTATCTCTGTTTATAACGTTTATACCACATCAGTAAGGAATGTACGACAGGCACCCTTCTTGCGGGAAAAAAAATCTGTGAAAAGCACCGTTCAGTTCATCGCCAAAACGAACTCCTAAAACAAAGAACACTAAGTATAACTACAGAACAGTAGAGGAATGTGCGACGTTCTCTTGAAATTGTGAAGAAATGTTTTGCACTTACGGTTGCTGTGTTCTTACGGAAATTTTACAGAAAGGCGTTACTTCACGGTTGAGATCGTTTAGTAATAACTCTTGACAATGCTAGCTATTTGGATTTTAAGCAAAATTATTTGGATTCTCTTCCACTGCGACACGCGGCAACTATACCCGAACTGGTGTTTTCCACAGCTGCTGCAATGCGGGGACACAACCTCAGGCGAGCACCAGCCCAGCATATTCTCGCTTTGACATAAACGAAAGCATGCTAGCATCTTTTCCCTTAGAAACCAGAAAAAATTACGGTGCCAAGTGTTATATTGAACAATTCCCTCCATAAAATGCGATCTTTCTCCACAATTTCCGCCGGAACACAGCGACAGCAGGCGATAACAGGCGTTTCAGTGCAACATATTTTTCATGTTGCTTGCATGTTATCCATAGCAGCTCTTGATCATTTTTCTCAAACTTGCGCACTCTCTTCAGCAAACTTGTAATCTTCCGCTTTTCGCGACAAACGTTATCAGGAAGACTAAGGCGGTAATTTTCTCCCAGTGGCGCAAAGGTAAAGGAAAACGCATGTGACACCGCAGCTTCAGTGGAGGTTTCTGCGGCTTGCATGATCACCCCATCACTACTTAAGTTCAAGACGACGCTTTAAGGATGCACATCAAATATTTCACTCGGCTTCTATGGCAAAATCTGTCCTCTCTTCCTGCGGCTACACATTGTTTAGCATCGAACAATGTTATATGCACCAACCGCGAAACTCCGTTGTCAAATTTCTCTGCTGTAGCATTTCAGCTTTACTACTTTAGTGTTTGCACCAAATCTATGAGGTTCTCGTCATTCTGGCATGAAAAGGAAAACAGACTCATCAACTTCCACTTTCAAATAAAATAGTACTTGTATCCCTGCACAAAAGGCACAGTAAATATTTTTGCGCTTACCCGAATGGTTCCGTTTCCTCTAAATTCTCAGCTGATGCAATGGTAGTTCCCGCGAAGTCTTTCATCATCCAACTCAAGCCATTCCACATTATTTCATGGACGGCTGCATGAATTGCAGCGATCTTATTGCTGTGGAGTTCATTGCTCAGGAATGTCCAGCGTCTTTCGTCCCCGTTCTATCACGCACCTAACTAACAGACATTCGGAGACACCCAACTACTGCTCTACCACGCTATACGCAAGAGGTGCCACATTATGTACCAGCGGAGGTCACGGTCAGCGCAACATTTCTCGTAATCACAGCGCCGACTGAGCTGCCCGATCGGCCCGCAGTGGTGTCCAGCGCATACCGACACCATTGTTGAGAATAGTATGCAGCCACAACGCATAGCTCACTGGTGCGCGTACTACACTGACACAGGGAATTCAAACAAATTTACCACAGCTGGGTGAAACATCTCCAACTCCGTATATCACTAAGGATACCAAGGCTTGAGGAAATATTTCTGTGCTGCCTGTAGCTCGCCATCGCGTTCACGAAAGTTTGTTTCTTCCTCATTGGAATGGCTGAAAGCCCTGCTTGCGATAACTAAGGCTGCGAGGAGACGATCAAGTACATCCTCTAGTACTGTCCCTATTGCAGTGCGGCTATAAAAGTGCTTTTGTCTGTGCCTGAGAGCCCTTTAAGGGTAGAGGAGTCCAAGGACACTGGCCCTGACCGTGTTCCGCACGTAGAGCTTTAAAAGTGCTGCTTGAATGCTTGAATTCCTCAGGACTTGGGGATTGCGTGACTGTTTCTGAATGCTATAACGCATAATATATGCGTTATTATGTGCATTTTCTATCTATTTTTTATACTTTTGCTCATTCCACCCCAATTTATTCCCTCTACCTCTATCCCCAGCACAGGCTAGGCAGCTTGTATTTACACCAGCTAACTTTCCTGTCTTTGTTTCTCCCACTGCTACACTGCAAAGCCTTGGTTATTCAGATAACCCGGGAGCATCAACGGCAAGCTTCTATTTATGCAAACATGCCTTAACCGACCACTGAAGCAGCTACGTTTGTTGCACAAAGTTATGCCTGCGCTGGTCTGAGAACTAGAATCACGAAGAAGAAGAAGAAGTGTATCTGTTCGGTCGCTGTTTTTGTGCGGTGCTCTGAGTTTTCTGGTTTTTGGACATTTACGGCTACCATTGACGGCGATTGACCAGCAAGACGTCGGGCGAAGGTTCAACGAGCCAGGCGCCTTACAGGTACGACATTTCTTTTTTGAGAACCTGGTTATTACCCTGCCGCTACGGTGGTCGGAAGCCGAGAACATCGTCACGAGCCTTATGCTCGTCCAAACGTAACAAGCCATATGAATGATGCTACGGGCCGTAATGAAAAGCCTGGGGCCTTGCAAGCGTCTCAAAGCTTCATAAAGCCGGCACGTTTGGTTCTCCACAACTCGGAATCAACTTCAGGGAATTCAGGAATAATGGCTGACGGTGAATTCGAGAGCAAGAAGCCTCGCCTAGAAGACAAGTACGATGACACAACATCGAATTATGAGTTAAGTGATGAAGAAGAAATGGGTGAAGACGCACCATTTACTTTGGTCACGTACAAGAAAAAGCGAGCCGAAGGCATTCCGGTTGTCTTTGGCCCAAGTGAAGGTACTACCTTTTGGCAAGTAAATCCAAACCGAGTGTCTGCCGAAATAGTTTCCGCTGCCAAAGAAAAAGTGCAGTCTTTCAGGACGAACAGAGATGGAAGTTTCAGCGTCAGCGTTGCTTCCTTAGCGTCGGCGAAACGCCTTTTGACGCTCTCAAGTGTAGGCGGCCTGGAAGTCAAGCCCTTCATCCCAGAGTCATACACGCGAAACGTTGGCAAAGTAAAGCATGTGCCTCTGCAGTATACAGACGAACAACTACTAGACTTCTTGAAAGACGCAGGAGTTATATCGGCACGCAGACAGATAAGGTATTCCCGCCAAGAAGATGGAGCAGTACAGTCACATCCGCTTCACACGGTAATTCTTACTTTCAGAGACGATCGCCCTATTCCAGGAAGAATTTACTTGGGTTTCACCAGTCACCCTGTCGAAGAATACCTGGGACCAGCACTTCGCTGCTATAATTGCCAAAGATTTGGGCACATGGCGAAAACCTGCCGTAGCACACGTCGATGTAAAATCTGCTCAGAGGATCATGACCACAAGGAGTGCAAATCAGTTCTTCAACCTAAATGTGCAAACTGTGCGGGGAACCATGCCGCCTCCTTCTCAGGCTGTCCTCAGAAAAAAGCAGCGGCACAAATGCGTCGACATGAGCTCATCCATGGAAGACAACCGCGACGCAATGAACCCGCCCCAAACCTTGAGATTGTTCATCCAGTGCCAGATCACCCACCTCAGCGGGCGCCGGAACCACCACATCCAAGAGCACCAACAAGCTATTCCTCCTCTAGAGAACAACCAACAGGGCAATCAAGAGACCAATCAAGAGGATCACAGTCAAGTTCCCAGTCTTATGCATCAGTGCTACGGAAACCCAGACGACACCAGGCAGAAAGTAATACACAAGAAAGCTCCAGTACTCGCACACATTCCTCTCAGCGACCTTACTCATCTACTGCAGAAGTAACACCAGCTAATAGCGAGCATACCACAGCATCGGTGACACAACTGATTTTGCCAATGCTTTTCGCAGCTCTTAAGGCAATCCTATCTGCTCTGCCGGAAGCAAACAACCTACCAGAAGTGAAAGCCTTGTTACCTCTAGAAGCACTATTGTGTCAACAATCCGGGCCCAAACTGCGGCAGGCACTACATGAATAACCACTACAAAAATGTCTCCATATTTCAGTGGAATGCCAACAGTCTTCGAAGGAAGTGTGCTGACTTTCGTAAACTACTTGTGCAATACAACTTCCCAATACTTTGTATTCAAGAGGCGGGAATCAATGACGACTTTCGCCTCTCAAATTATGTGATATACAAGACTTCTCGTCAAGGTGCTGTGAGCAGAGTGCTTCTGTGTGTCAGAAAGGACCTACCATCTTATCAAATTCAGTCCAGTGATTCAGACTTCCCGGAATTCATCGCATGTAAAGTATCATTTGGCAAGCTCTGTATAACAGTGATTAATCTATATCTACAACCTTCAAACCGGATTTCAGTAGAAGCGCTAGCGGATATCTTCAAGATAGCTCATTCTAATGTATTTATATGTGGCGACTTCAATGCACACAACATCATCTGGGGCAGTGATCATTGTGATGCACGGGGTAACGTTATAGAGTGCGCCATAGATAAATGCAACTTGACTGTTTTAAACGATGGGTCGCCAACATTCCTTCGTGGATATAATTACTCAAGCTGCATAGATGTTACCCTGTGTTCACATGATGTAGTGAATGATGTGGGATGGACAACAGATATGGAAACGCGCGGAAGTGATCATTTTCCCATCCTTGTTAACCACCCTAGCATGTACTGTGATATCAGGCGTTACAGCAGACTAACCAACTGGCAAGCTTTTCGGTACCACCTAACGGATCAAATTAATCAACATGCAACAGTGCAAAAATTTACAGAATTTTTGCAGGACAATATGAACATATGCACAAGGAAGGTCCCAATTCCAAAAGATTATGCTGCAGTTGACGGAGAATATGAACACCTAAGAGCCATCCGACGCCGATCCGAAAGAGCTTACCGACGGAGCGGAAGTTTAGAAGCATACAGAAATGCTCAGAAAATACACAATGTCATGCGCAGACGAATGGAAAATCTAGGCAAACGGCGCTGGCGCGACTTCTGCGGCACGCTGTCTCCTCACACGGCTTTCCCACGAATTTTTCTAGTAATTCGTTCTTTAAGCGGACCTGTAACACAGAGCTTCCCATTTCGTGCTCTCGCTGTAGCACGGGACACGTGTGAAATAATAGTTGCAGATGAATTTTGTGAGCTTATTTCCAGACCTGCTTTCTCATCGCAATGTGCAGAGTTTGATATTTCAGTAGTGTTGGCTAAGCGCAAAATTACTGCTTGCTACTGGGCCCAACATCCTCAATTAGATCATATTTTCACATTAAGTGAGCTTCAATGTGCAATTGCATCATGTCGCCAAAAGTCCGCTGCTGGGCCGGACGGCATTACGTACAATATGCTAAAAAACCTCGGACCGACAGGTACAAATGCTCTCTTAGACATCTGTAATAACTTATGGATAGAGGAAACTGTACCTGACTCTTGGAAAGTCGCTCGAATCATACCAATTTTAAAACCTGGTAAGACGCCCTTGTGCCTTGAATCCTTCCGCCCTGTTAGTTTGACAAGTTGTTTATGCAAAGTAATGGAGAAAATGATTGACGCGCGACTTCAATGGTGGTGTAATGAAACGAATGTTCTGTCCAACTACTTAGTAGGTTTTAGAAAACATAGATGCACAATGGATGCAATATTAGATATAGTAACCTGTGTGGAGCACGAGCGTGCACGTGGGAACATGACTATAGCGGTATTCCTAGACATCAAGAGGGCATTTGACACTGTTAGTCACGTTCATGTTTTGCGAAGCATGTTGGAACTTGGACTGTCTGGCAGGTCCTTGCGATGGATTTCTGAATTTCTATCAGGTCGCAAAATCTTTGTTCAGACGGGTGAAGGAAAGAGTGCTGAACATGTTGTCAAACAGGGAGTACCACAGGGAAGCGTACTCAGCCCTTTCCTTCTTAACTGCGTCATGGCTGATTTACCAAGAAGGCTGCCATCACAATTAAAATTTTCACTGTATGCAGATGATGTGTGTATTTGGACATCTGGCTCTAATGCTCAACTACTTCAAATGGCATTGCAAGACGGCATAAATATAATCAACAAATTTTTGAGAGAGAGAGGAATGGTACTATCACACGCAAAGACAGCTGCATTGCCCTTCACTCGAAGGCAGTTAAAAAATTTCACTCTTAATCTGGAAGGACACCCTCTAATGATTGTCAAACAGCATTGATTTCTAGGCATAATACTTGATAGGCAGCTATCCTGGGCACCCCATATAAAGAAACTCGAAAACGAGGTCAATGCCGTAGTGACTGTACTTCGCAGACTTGCAAGCACATCATGGGGCGGATCAGTATCGTCCATGCTGACTGTTTACAACGCATTAATACGACAAAAAGTTGCGTATTCCGCGCCCATCTTACACGGACTTTCCCACACTTCAGAAGAGCGACTTCAAAGACTTTTAGCTAGAGGACTACGCCTATGTCTAGGAGTTCCACGAGCGACTTCTAGTTCTCTTGTAATAGCTGAGGCTCGCCAATCACCATTTCCAGTTATGCGAACTACAGAAACATGCCGGCATTATTTCCGTCTTCAAACCCAGCATAAAAACCACCCATTGGCTCTAGACATAATGAAACGAGATAGAAGTTATGTTCATATAGAAATTCAAGAAAATCTTCACATATTGCCAAGAAATTAATTTTGGAACTCAGACATCGAATATCCTCCATGGCTGCTTACAGTTCCAAAAATCGAATTGTCAGTAGATGGGATATTCAGCAAAAGAGACATGTTCATTCGAGCTGCTCAACAGCTAGCGCTGTACCAGATATATATGCGGTATTCAGGATACACACACGTCTATACAGATGGCTCCAGTACAGCAACCTCTTCAACTTCTTCATTCATTATACCACACCTCAACAAACAAGAATCATTTAAGTTAACTCGTGCGACTTCGTCTACAACGGCTGAACTGTTCGCAATCCTAGGTGCGATAAAATTTATATTGTCAGTAAGAGATGCGCAAAAATGGGTAATTTTCAGTGATTCACAGGCGGCTCTAACATCACTCTGCAACACAAAGGGGAAAACATTCAGTGACAGTATAATATATGAAACACTTAAAAACCTCACAAAGGCAAGCGAAGCGAAACATGCAATAGCATTCCAGTGGATACCAGGGCATTGTGACATTCCTGGCAACACAGCAGCCGATGAAGCAGCACGACAAGCACACCTCAAAGATGATACATCTCCGCTCCCAATATCAAAGGATGAATTGCGCTGCATTATAAGGACAACGTCTCTCAAAATGTCTAGAAACACTTGGTTTGACCAGAATTCTAAGAGCTCGGACTTATACCATATTGATCCATTTATTGAATTCAAATTTTCATTGTCATTAGATAGAACTATGGAAACCCTTATTCATCGATTAAGGCTAGGCACTGCCTACACAAAGCATTTCTTACACAGAATTGGCCGTGCGGAAACCCCCGAATGTGATTGTGGATTTGTAGACGAAGATATATATCACCTCCTTCTAGATTGCCCACATCACGACACACCAAGAAGCCGACTTAAATCAGCGCTAATTAAATTAGACCGCAGACCTTTCAGTTTAAGGAAAATTTTGGGCCCTTGGCCAACAACGGCCTTGCAGAAGAGTGCTTTAAAAGCACTAAAGAGTTTTCTTGAAGACAGCGGCATTGCTGGAAGTTATTAGCGCTTTCATTGTTCTCTTCATCTCATTGTCACTGCGTATATCCATCTGTTTGTGAATTATGTTATGTTGACTGTTCTGTTGTGACTGTATGTGATAATGCATTTACATGATGTATGTACCACCCGCTGACTAGACAATGTGTTATTAGGCGGAAATATCTTTTGTACTTTTGAGACTTTCATCTACATAAGTGTGGAGACATATACATTGTATTTTCTATGTACCATGTGTTCCTTACGTCATAGTGTTCCTGTGGAAACGCTGCGTGATAAGTCATGGTGCTTGTGTGAAAAGACTATTTGATATGTAACCTTGAACCTTGTACGATGTGTGACGGAACCACTCAAGAGATGAGGAGTAGCCGGCGCCTTAAATTGTGCGCCAACATCTCCTTATATCATATCAATAAAAAAAAAACTAGAATCACGGGGTCATGCTAAAGCTTGCGCCAAGAAAACAGTCATCGCCACGCGGCTCTCCGTACGTGCGCTCCTTTCGTGATCATTTGCCAGCGCGTGCCTCCGAAAAATCACGCCATCCTACAAGTTTCCCGGCGAAGAATGGGAACTCTCCAGAGTAAAACTGGGCCAAAGCCGAGAAAAGTAAACGGGAAAGAATCCTCAAACTATCATCCAATTGACGCCAACCTCCTCTTACCTACCGAGCCGGCACAGTTAGTCCGTGCCATAGGTGGAGTGCGCCGTGGACAACAAAGTGCTCCATCGCCCAATGCAGTTGGAGCTGCATTGGGCGATGGAGCACTTGGCGCGTTTATTATTTATCGGGCACCACTTCCTCTAGCTCTCCCGCTGGCGGCTCCTATTCAAAGCACGCGCGGCACGATGCGGAGCGAATGAACAGTCGTCCGCTCAGTCCCCGTAATTGTTGCCGCAGAGGCTCTCAGATTGTTGCTTGCTGTGTCTGTCAGTTTCCTCGCGCCTTTTCCCAACGTTTCGAAATTGTTCACCACGCTCCGGCGCGCAAGGTGCGGCGAGCACGTTCATCCACCAGAGGCGCCTTGCGCTTTCAAAACGAATTGAAGAAACGAAAAAAATCTAATCTCGCCGTCTCTGCGAGCCCCTTTTGTGCCGTGTCTCCCAACGGCAGTAGAATCAACGAGGCAACAGAGTACTCGCTTAGAAAGGATTAGGTATTCGAAAGAAGTCGCAGGCAGAATGTGGAAAAAAAAGGTTTTTTTTTTTCGACGACTTGCATTTGTGCCCAACGATAAGAAAATCAGACTTCCGAGCGTCAAGCATTTTCTTGCTCATTTCTGTTTCGCTACGCTGGGATACGCAATGTACAAATAAATGTGACGTTGAACGCGTAATTAGGGAATGTTTACTGACGCGTGTGTGCCGATTAGCCCGTGTCTGGCTCTGATGTTGTATCCCATGATTATATTTTTAAAGATAAATGTATAAATTTTCCACACACGAACTGGGCGTAAACTGTTGTAAATTGTTAGTTGTATGACCATCCGCCACCTTTAACATAATAATCTTTTTTGCCCATTTGGTAGTTTATTAATTTAGGAATTTTGCCACCTCCACCGAGCGCAATAGTCCTTATTGCAGCGCTTACACGATCTTCGATTCTTCAATTAATCCTTTGTACAAGATATGGGTCCCGCCAGCTAGTGGTCGTGCGGCATCCGTGGTGTTGCTGAAATGCATTTCCTCTTAATAAAAGCACGACATAATTCAGTTGACATTTTGTGTTATTTACATTGCCGACTTGCCAAAAAGCCTAAGGAGTCATTATTGTCCATAACCTCTATCACAAAGTTGCAAGGGTTACTTTTGCTGAAAATCGGATGTTTGGTAACAATTACTATGATATTTGGGAGGAAGTAAAATAAAAACAAAAGCAGACGGTTTTTTTTTTTCAGAAGCATTATTCTCGACGAAACGAAATGCGATGTTGAACGAATGCAAACCAGACCATGTGAAAACTCTACAGTTCTCGGTACATGATTTTGTGGTGAGATGTCTACGTGAAATTTAGGGCTCTCTTACCATCAATACTTCCATAGACATCATGAGTACGTTAAGACCTCACCAATAAACTTGTTACATTCTGCATGCCTTCGTTTACCGTATATACTCTGACTTTACTTTTCTCACCATTTCTTGTGGAACTTGGCATAATCTGAACATCACACTACTCAATATTGCGTCCATGTATGTCACAAACATCAACACATACTCGGCATACACATGGGTCACATACACCTGTCATACACACGTTTCACATGCATGTCACAGCTACTATGCAGACCACCGGAAGCGATGCTGGCTAAAGATTTTCACCTGTAGGAGACACCTCCTAGATCGGATGTCAGCATGGAAGTAGTTGGCTTACGACTCATAAATTGTTATTAACTTAAAAATGCTTCGCGGAAGCCGTGCACGAGTACTTTGTCATCTGCTATGCTTTGCTGTCTGAGCTCTGTGCCTCACGCGCTGACTTGGTTATCTGTATGTGCACAAATACCATTCTTCTATCAGTTCTGTTCAATTGAAATCTTCAGCTTCTGGTCAACTGATGTGAATCATCGGATATGGTCGCGAACTTTGACAAAACAGTGTACCTTTGAATCACTAATAAATTTATGAAGTTTTAGCTTACATTCGATATCCGCGGAATGCCACTGGCAACGTTTGGCAGCATAAGTGTTTAGGTGTGACAATAGCTTTCTTTTTGAAATAAGAATGAACCGGGTAGATATATAAGATTAAATTGGACCACGTTTTCTCTGCAGAAAATATGGCTGGTACATCCAGTATAGACGAAAGTTAGGTTAGCCCCACTACGTCACCTCTTTCGTCTTGTTGGTGTTCGTCGTCTTTATCCATCTCGGGGCACCGTGACATAACCCCCGCGTGGCGAAAGCGCGACCCGGTGCCATTCAGATGGCGGCCGCATGATAGGGCTTGAGACGATTCTCGTGGACGATGTCAGTTGACGTGGAAGCAGGGGAGGCATCGGCAGGGGCTACTTCATAAATCACACCACCGAGCTGTCGGACGACGCGATAAGGGCGGAGTACCGCGAGAACAGTTTTTCTGAGAGGACCACACGCCTTGAAGGAGTCCAAAGGAGGGCGAGGTCGCCGGCAGAGAACTGGACATCACGATGACGGTTGTCATAAAGAGATTTTTGTCTTGCCTGAGATTCAAAAAGGCGATGGTGCACAATGTGGCGCGCCTGGCCGGCTGTTTCTAAAGCGTCGCGAGCGTGCTCAGACGGGGACTCGAGAGCAGTTTGCAGGAGCGTGTCGAAAGGTAATGTGAGGTCACGACCAAAGAGGAGATAGATGGGAGAGTAGAGAGCGGTGTCGTGACGCGACGAGTTGTACGCAATCGTCACAAATGGAAGTGCGGCATCCCAGTCAGGATGATCTGAGGAGACATACATCGAGAGCCCATCGGTAAGTGCTTGGCTCAGGTTTTCAGTGAGGCCGTTTGTTTGAGGGTGGTATGCTGTCGTTAACTTGTGTTTCGTGGCACAAGAGCGAAGTAGATCGTCAATCACTCGAGATTAAAAGAAGTGGGCCCTGCCTGTGAGAAGCTCGCAAGGTGCTCCGTGGTGTAAGATGACGTCTTGGAGCAGGAGGTCTGCGACGTCAGTAGCACAGCTGATCGAGATGGCTTGTGTGACGGCATTGCGAGTTGAATAATCTGTTGCAACGTCGATATACTTATGGCAAGCTCTAGAGGTAAGGAAAGGGCCCAACCGGTCGAGGCCAACGCGATAAAATGGTTCGGTGGTTATATGAAGTGGCTGGAGGGTCCCAGCCGGAAGCAAAGCAGGCTTCTTACGACGTTGGCATGGTTCGCAATCAGCGACCGGAGATGAGAAGGAACGACTATCTGCAGTTCATGTCCTTCTGTGCACATATTTCGGCGGTAAGATGTCATCCAAAAGTAGGAACAAGCTAAGCGAGGGGTCTGACGGGTCAGAACGGAAGTGGCTGATGAGGTCGTGCAAGAATGAACCACGTGCTTGCTTCTCGCTGATGTGGTGGAAAGCGGAGAGTGTGAATATTCTAGCAGTTGCACCATTGGAGTCAGGGGCATCGACGGGGTGCCGAGGCAAACAATCGGCATCCTGGTGTTGCCTACCGGACTTCTACACCACTGTGTAGATGGATTCTTGAAAACCTAATGCCTAGCGACCTAGACGACCTGTTGGATCATTAAGTGTCGACAGCCAACACAGAGCGGGATGGTCCGTGGTAACAGTGAAAGGTTGACCGTATAAGTACGACCGGAATTCGCTCACTGCCCATACGAGTGCGAAGCACTGGCGCTCTGCAATGGCGTAATTGCGTTCAGCGTGGGAAAGCAGGCGACTTGCATACGCAATAACTTTGTCACGCCCAGGTTGACACTGAGCTAAACCGTGCCAATTCCATAGCCACTAGCATCTGTATGGACCTCTGTTGGGGCAGATGGGTCAAAGTGAGCAAGAATTGGCGCAGTAGTAAGCAGGGTGATAAAGCGTTGCAAGGCAGTAGCTTGGTCAGAGCCCCATGAAATGGGTGCTTTGCTTCAGAAGTTCAGTCAGAGGCCGAGCAGTGTACGCTAAATTTCTGACAATATGACTGAAATAAGGGCATAAGCCTACAAAGCTGTGGACGTCCTTGGCTCAGGTCGGCACAGGAAAATCGAGAACAGCACAAACATTTGCGCGATCAGGGCGGGCGCCAGATGAGTCGACGAGGTGACCAAGGATAGAAATTTGGCGACGACCAACGTGGCTCTTCGAAGAATTTAATTGTAGCCCAGCAGCACGGAAAACGAAAAGAATAGGCGAAAGACGTTCCAAGTCTGTCGCGAAGGTAAGCGACAACACGATGACCTCATCTAGGTAACACAGGTATATAGACCACTTAAGCTGTGCCAGACCGTGTTCATCATACGCTCGAAGGTGGCTGGAAGCGTTGCACAAGCAGAATGGCATGACTCGAGACTGATAAAGGTCATCTGGCACAACAAATGCGGTCTTCTCATGGCCCATCTCATCAACGGCAATCTGCCAGTAACTGGAGCGCATGTCTATTGTTGCAAAATACATCGCGCGTGTCAGCAATCCAATGCGTCATCAATAGGTGGCAGTGGGTGGACATCTTTCTTTGTTATTTTGTTTAGGTGGCGGTAGTCTATGCAGAATCGCCAGGAGTTCTTCTTTTTTACCAAGACCACAAAAGAGGGGCACGGGCTAGACGATGGTTTAATAATGCCCTTGGCATGCATCTTATCAACCTCCTGTTTATTACTCGGCGCTCGGCTTGTGACACGCGATGGGGCTGTCTGTGAATAGGCGGTGCATCGCTGGTATGTATGCGATACTGAACTAGGGAGGTTTGTCCCAAGGGCCAACCGTCAAGGTAAAAAATGGCGGAATAAGATGTGTGCAGATGATGAAGATCGTCCGCTTGCGTGGGGGCAAGATCCAGGGCTATAATCTTGGGAATGTCGTGCGCTGGAGGCCACGTGGCGGAATGAGAATTGCAGGCGGCGGTTGAGTGGGAGGAAGACGGAAGAGGCGAGAGGGAAGAAACGTCCTGCTCATGCGACGGCGACAGTGTGGCGAGAGACATCCCTTTGGGGAGTACCGGAGGGCAGAAGCTGAAATTCAGGAGCGGAAGCTAAGTTTTGTTAGCCGATATGCTCACTACGGTGTGAGGAAAGGATACGCCGTGCGAAAGTAAGGCACTGACACAGGGAGTGACGACATAGTCCCCATCCGGTACACAGGGGTTGGGCACGGCAGTGATACAGGTCAGTGCCTACAGAGATAGAAGAAAAAAGTTGGCCCAACAGAGCTGGATCAGTACGGTGTCGGTAAGGTTGGTAACTTCAGGGGAATCAAGCATGACTGCACCAGCCGAGCAGTCTATTGTAGCTAAGTGGGCCGATAAAAATCAAGGCCAAGGATCACCTCGTGAGGACAATGGTCAAGTGCATGGAACAATACAGATGTGTGGGGACCGGTGACGCTGACACGAGTGGCACACATTCCCAACACAGCGGAAGTTGCCCCATCAGCGACTCGTACGACGCGGGACTCGGCAGAAGTGAGCCTTTTCTTGAGCCGCTTCCGGAGATCAGCGCTCATGACCGAGAGAGAGAGAGATAAAACTTTATTGTGTCCTTGATGGGGTTAAGGGGTGGCGGGGGTCGGGAGACTAACCCCCAATCCCCCCCTTCCTCAGACGGCGGCCAGTTCTTGCTTTCTGGCGGCGTCTTCGGCCATCCGGATGGCCCAGAGCTGCTCCTCTGGGTCTAAGCTGAGCAGCAATGTCTCCCACTGCTCGGCCGTACTAATGATGCGTGTGTTAGTGCGGGAGGTGTTGGTGGGTGAGGCTTTGGGGCATTGCCAAATAATATGATTGAGGTCGGCGCGGGCTTTGCACGCTTTGCAGAGTGGTGAGTATGCATCGGGGTACATGCGGTTGTAAAGCACGGGGTTCGGAAAAATTCGTGCCTGAAGGAGTCGCCAAGTGGTGGATTGAGACTTAGTCAGTGTTTTGTGTGCTGGGGGGTAGCGTAACCGCTCTCTGCGGTAGTGCAGTAGAATTTCTCCGAATGTGACCATTCGGTCCCGCGCGTGACCGCGATGCAGAACAGAGGGCTGGTCGGGATCGGAAGACGCAGGAGAAGGATGATGCGCCCGGTGTGCGAGAGCTCGGGCGGCATCGTGTGCGGCTTCGTTTCCAGCCAGACCCGAGTGACCAGGGGCCCAGATGATCTGCACGCGGCGTTGCCTTGAGGGAGGAGTACCAGATAGAATCTTCTGCGCTTGGGGTGCTATTAGTCCTCTTGCGTAGTTACGAATGGCCGTTTTTGAGTCGCTGATGATGCAGTGTGCATTGGTAGCCGCGTAGGCCAAAGCGATGGCCGTTTCTTCTCCTACTTCGGGTTGCGTGGCGAATATTGATGCGGCCGCGGAGAGGTGGTACTGCGAACCCGCGACTGCGACGACCGCCATGGCGTTTTGGTTGGGGTAGTCTGCTGCGTCCACGTAGGTTACGTCAGCGGCTTGGTCGTAGCGCTTTTGTAGTTGTTTAGCTCTTTCTGCACGTCGCTCCGGATTGTGTTCAGGGTGCATATTGCGAGGTATGGGCGGGATAACTAGCTGATCACGAATGTTTGGAGGGATGGGTACTTTTGGTCCGAATTGGGTGGTGTAGGTTAGGCCTAGGGTGCCTAGAATGTGCCTGCCCGTGGTGGAATGGGCAAGTCGTTCGTATTGGCTAATACGGTGCGCTTCAATAAGCTCGTCTATGGTGTTATGAATGCCTAGGGCGTCCAGTTTCTCGTTAGAGGTGGTGATGGGAAGATGTAGGGCTTGTTTATAGGCCCTCTTGATCATGGTATTGAGTTTGGACTTCTCAGTTGCATTGAGGCTAAGGTACGGGGCGACATAGGTGATCCTGCTCAAGGCGTAGGCGGTTACCAGGCGTATAAGGTTGCTTTCCTTCATGCCGTGATGTCGATTTCCGATTCGTGCAATGAGGCGAGTGGTTTGGTGTACATGATTATCTCATTGCTTGAGTATGTCTGTGTTTCTGCCGTTTTGTTGGATGCGTAAGCCAAGGATACGAATGCTAGGTACTGTAGGTATGCGTTGCTGGTGCACGCGGAGTTCCATCTCGGGTGGGTGAGGGTCTGGACGTCGACCTCCCCAATTAGGCTTGTACAGAAGGAGCTCCGATTTCTGTGGGGAACACGCCAGGCCGCGCGGTTCTACGTATGCAACGACCTCGTTGATGGCTTGCTGCAGCGTGTCTTGGATGTCTCCGTCGCTGCCCCCGGTGACCCACAGGGTGATATCGTTTGCGTATAGGCTATGCTTGAGGTTGGGGATGCTAGCTAATGCAGGCGGTAGTCCGAGCAAGGCCACGTTAAACAGAAAAGGGGATAGAACCGATCCTTGCGGCGTGCCTTTACTGCCTAAGTGAATAATTGGCGACTGCAACCCTACGATGGCAATGGTGGCTGTGCGACCTGTAAGAAAATTCTTTACGTAGTTATAGGTTCGATGTCCAACCTGGAGTTGTGCCAGTTGGTTCAGTATGGCCTCATGCGTGACGTTATCGAAGGCCTTGGTTAGGTCTAGCCCCAAGATGGCTCTGGTGTCCAGCCTGGAGGTTTTGTCGCCATCGATAATTTGGTGCTTGAGCTGAATCATGATATCTTAAGCAGAAAGTTTCGGGCGGAAGCCAATCATGGTATTGGAGAAGAGGTCGTTGTCGTTCATATGTCTGTGTAAGCGTGTGAGGATGACGTGCTCGAGGACCTTTCCGACACATGAAGTCAGGGAGATAGGGCGGAGGTTTTCGAGTAGGAGGCGCTTTCCGGGTTTGGGAATCATAATTTTGGCTTCTTTCCATTGTGAGGGGAGGTTTCCAGTTTCCCAGTATGCGTTAAAATAAGCTGTGAGGGCTAGTATAGAATCCTCATCTAGGCTGCGAAGCATTTTATTAGTAATGCCATCAGGTCCCGGGGCTGAGTTAGGGCGGAGTGCGAGGATGGCTTCACGAACTTCTGCTGCTTCTATGGGCACATCCAGGTGGTCGTTATCGGTGCCTGTGTATGCTGGAGCGGGTGTGGTAGGTTGAGGTCCTATGTATCGGTCTATCAATTCTTGAAGAACTTGTGCGTCCGTGCCCGAATGGGTGTGAATAATTTTTTGCAAGTTGTGCTGTTGTGTGTTCTTGCTGTTAGTCGGATCGAGGAGGCAACGGAGGACATTCCACGTTTTGGGCAGGTTTGGTTGCCGCTCCATGCTGTCGCATGTGCTGTGCCAATTTTGACGAGTAAGTTGTTGTGCGTAGTCTTCGATTTGAAGGGTGAGAGTACTAATACGCTTCCTGAGCGTTCGGTTGAGCTTGTTGCGTTTGTATCTGCGTTGCAGACTGGCGAGGGCTTCCCACATATGCAGTAACTTGCTATCTGCCTCCTGCAGATTGGCTTCCTCAGGCACCAATTTAGTAGCTTTGCTCGCGTCTTGCAGCAAGGATGCGACCCAATCTTCGAAAGGGGGTTGGGTACCCGAGAAAGAGGTGAGGGCTCTGGCCTGCCGGAAAGCGTCCCAGTTCGTTATGTGGAGTTGACGACCCTTAGGCTTTCGCGGGCCCACTCGAACTGTTGTTTGGATTAAATAGTGGTCGCTGCCCAAGTTGTCTTGTGTGTTGATGGAGTCTGCTTGTGGAATTCGTTTTGCGAATGTCAAGTCCGGAGTAGTATCTCTGCTAACACTGTTTCCCATACGAGTGGGAGAAGTTGGATCCGTGACAAGAGTAAGACCTAGATTCTGTCCGTCAAGCCATAGTTGTCATCCCTTTCGGCGGTCCATTGAGTATCCCCATGCCACCGCAGGGGCATTAAGGTCCCCTACGATGAGCAGGGGGGCTCCCCTAGCTACTTGATCTGCTTTGGTGAAAAGTCGTAGAAACCTATGTTGTTCTCTGGGGCTGCTGTACACATTGAGGATGAACAGGCTCTGTTGCTTGCGCCTTGCAGACGGGATGATCTCCAGAAAAATGTGGGCTGCTGTATCAGTGCCTGTGTGATGCTGTATAACCGGAATGTTTCGCTTAACTAGTGTGGTTACTTGGGGCCTGTGGTTATCATTGCAAACTGCGGTGTATGCCGCGTATCCCGACAGCTTAGCCGCTTCTCCGGTCTCTTGTAATGCGATAACATCGGGGGAAGTATGTGGTGCGAGAGAGGTAATGTATTGCTCTAAGTGTGCTCGCTTTCGCCGGAAGCCCCGGCAGTTCCACTGCCAAATGCAGTAGGTAACACGTTCTGGATTACTCGCAGCCATGTTTGTCGGGACGCGAGTACGGCTTCTTTAGGGGACCTGCTCTGGGACGGAGTAGGGTGTTTTCCAATTCTGTCATACGGGTATTGTGATTTTGAGCCAAAGTTGCGACCATGTCTTGAAGCACTTTGCGCATGTCGTCCATGTTTTCCTGTCGCTGTTGTTCTCTTGCCGCAAAGGCTTGCTCAATTCTGGGCAGTAGTAGCGTTTCTAGTTTCGCCGTAAGGAGGTTGTCCATTGCGCGTTCGAGAGCTTTTGCAATGGAGGCGTCGAGCAATGTGGCAAGCTTACAATCTAATGTTTCGTTGAGGTTGCGTTCTATCCGCTGTTGCAGCTCAGTGAGGGCCTCACAGTTGACATTTCCTTCTGAAGTGTATGCTGGTGTTGCTACTTTTGAGATTGGTTCGAGAGCTTTGCGTTTGTGCGAGGTTGGTTGTTGGGTGGTTTGCGGGCAATTTATTGCAAGGACAGGAAGGATGTCTGCATTTGATGGTAAATGCTTGGGTTGTGTGTCCGCAAGTTGGGATTTGAGATTAGCGTTTTCTGTCTTGAGTTCTTGTGTCTCAGCACGTAATGATCGGAGCTCCTGCATGAAGCTGTGCATGGCAGCGTCACTAACTGTGTTCACTGGGGTTGCTATAGGTTGTGTGGTGTGACCTGTGTGGGAGACAATGCTGGCCCAGCTTACCTTGGGGGGTGCGTCTTGCACTTTGACTGTGGTCGTTTTAAGGCTGGTGTTTCCTTGCTGCTGCGGCGGTGTTGAATACGGTCCGCTCCGAGAGTGACTGCGTCCTTGTGACTGACTGCGACCTCGGGAGCGGCTGCGTCCACGAGACCGACTGCGTCCTCGTGAATTGCTGCGTTCGGGAGCCTGCGGTTGTAGTGTTGACTTCGGTGTTGGCAGAGCTGAGTCTCCATTTGCAGAAGTCGATGGCCCCATCTCCTGGTCAGCTCCTTGTTGTCCCAGTCGTAGGCGTTCCCATCGTCGTTGGAGTAGGAGGTGTGGTGTCTGGAAGCGGCGATGGCAGGACTTATCACCAGTCGGGTGGTCTTTGCCGCAGAGCGCGCAGCAAGGGTGACAGGGGTGATCATCCGGTGGATTTACTGTGTCACAGCTCTTGCATTTCTTCTGGGTTGGAGTGGGGCATACATCGGCCCTGTGGCCGACGGTCCCGCAGATGTCGCAGACCTCGATGCGCTTCTTATGTAGATAGCATTTGTATTCTGCTCCGCGGTAGTAGACATGGTACGGTACTTGCTTTCCGTCGAATACGATGAGCACTGAATTAGTCTTGCCCATGCGTCGGGCCTGCAGAATCGTAGGGTTCTTCTTGTAAATGAGACTGTTGGTTATGCCTTCTTCCGTGTCATATGAAGGGATGTTATGTATGACTCCTTTGGCTGTGTCCTCCGGCGGTGTGACGTATGCTGTGGCAGCGTAGCGGACTGCTCCGATGGGGAGACTGCGGATGCGACAGTATTTTTCGGCGTTAGACATCATTGGCGTGCTAACTACAATGACATTATTATCCGTGCATGAGCGGTAAATGTCGTCCTCTGCTTCTTTGGTTGTAATGCCCGTGATCTGTAGTATTGAGTCGCGTATCTGGGCGTCTCCTAGTTTGGACACGTTGAAACCGTCTCTTGGGCGTATGACGATCTTGATATCATTCTTCGGAAGTCGTGGTTGCCGTGGTGCGCGTCGGCGTAGTGCGGGCTGCTCGGTACTCTCGGTGCGTGCGCTTGCTGTTGCACGGAGGGATCCGTGTATGAGTAGGGATGATGCCTCCGTAGTCGGTCGTTGCTTACGGTGGCTGACAAGCCACCCTGCTTCAACGGAAACTTCTTCGGGGGCTATTTTCGTGCCTTCAACCTCTACTACCTCCATGACGAGGGGAGGGGCTGCACTTACTTGATCTCACGAGGGTGCGAGTCGTGGGGCGAAGTCCTCGGGAGCCGGGACTGCGACAGCGACGCCGCGCACCTTCGTAGCTGCGGCGCACCTGTCTCTCGGCCAGACGGAGCAGCCGAAGGTCTTGTTAGGGTTAGCAATCTTGTGGTCGTAGAAACCCTTGTCCTGGGTCCCTGGCGTCGGGACTGGCCTTGATCGGTAGCGGACCACTTCCGGAAGCTGGTTCCGACGTTAGTTTGGGTCCAGCGGTGATTGTTTGGCCACAAGAGTTTGAAATATACGGAGCCCATACGAGGCGCGTGCACTCCGTGAGCGTCGTCGTCGACGCTCATGACCGAGATGTGTGCGCCGGTGTCGATCAGGGCATTGACAGGTAGGGCATCAACTTTCACGGCGATTAGATTCTGATCTGTCGGCGAGGTGAGGAGAGGATTTTCAGGTCTAGATTGTAATGCAGCATCATCGCCGGGAGCTACATTCCTCAGTTTTCCGGGGATGAGCGTACAGAAGGGAGAGGCAATGTAAAACGACGGGGCAGGGCCGAGCGGGACCGATGATCGTGCGGCGACGGCGAATGGCTCGAGCGTCTGAGGGGCTCCGAAGAGCCGCGGTCATGGTATGGCAGGTCATTTGGAGCATGGTTGTCATTGTGGCTGTAGGAGAACGTGGAGCATGAAAACGAGGACCGACGATAACGGCAATAGCGAGAAATGTGCCCCACGGCGCTACAGCGGAAGCATATGGGCTTGTCGTCTGGTATTCGTTATTGGGACAGATCTTGATAGCGTCGAAACGTCAGTGGAGGGCGTGTGATGGAGCGCACTTGTTGAATTCCTGCGTTGGCCAGTTATTCGCGGACAATTGCATGGATGAGGCAGATCGTCGCTTGCGTATTCTCAGAAGGGTGCGCGAAAGAAGATGGCGATGCAGCCTTGATTTCGCGCGGCACAATTCAGACAACGCTATCTCTATTGGACTATTGAAGAGCCGAATGAGCGTCTTCGTAGCGGCGGTGTTGGGAAGCCACACAAACTGTCCGGCGATGTGACGGCTCTTTGCGTCTTCAAAACATCTGCACTCACGCATGATTTCATCTGCCGTCGAGTACTCTTTAAAAACGAGTAGGTTAAACGCATCTTCAGTGATGCCTTTCTGTATGTGCCCCACTTTGTCAGCCTCTGGCAGACTGACATCGACGCGGTGGCAAAACGCAAGCACATCGGCGATGTACGCAACGTACGAATCGATAGCTGTCAGAGCCCCACAGGATAGGTCTTTCGCAGTGGCGCACTTGCGGCCCGCAAGCTTGCAGAAGTGGACGTGAAGTGTTTGCTTGCATACGTCTCATATGGTCAACTCATCTTTGTGAGTGTCATACCAGGTGCGTGCTCGTTCCTGGAGGTAGAAGAGATTTGCGAGCATCACTGTTGGGAGCCATCGGTTGTGTGTAGCGACGCGGTCGTATGTGCCAAGCCATTCTGGACGTCGAATTTGTCGGTGCCGTTACCAGAGAATGTGCCGGGGTCGCGCGGATAGGAACAAGGCGACTGACGGTTGCGGTGTCGCGGATGCTGACGGCCCGGGTGCGCCGGGTGCTGATGCCGTGCTTTACCCAGTGACCTGGTCGTCTGTCAGCATGGTAGCACGGCCGAGGACGAGCGCGCTGCGGAGTTCCGTCTAGTGCAATACCCTACACCTCTGCCAAAAGTGAAACGGCCAGAGAGATAAGATTAAATGGGATCGTGTTTGTGCTGCATGAGGTATGGCCGGTACAATCGGTATGGCCGATTGTAAGGCTAGCCCCACTACGTCGTCTTTTTCGCCTTGTTGGTGTTCGTCATCAATATTCATCTCATGGCACCCGTGGCACCCATCTCATGGCATCTCGTAGCACACTAGGCGCAAAAAAATGACTCTTAACACACGAATGTGGCTGCTTCACCTGCCATTTAAGATTACATGCATACAAATCAATTATCAATCAATCTGTAACGAACTGTACAGGCATTTCTTTTCCCTTACAGCAATAGTAGAATGAAACTCGTTATTCAAAGTTGCTTGGTTTGGGGAGGACGTGCTAAGGTTTTGGGTTCGGCCCCGCCTGCGGCAAGTTGTTTCTTCGGCCACTTTCCTTTCCCTTTAATTTATCAATATCTACACTTTAAATAATAACAAATAATTTATCCTACGCCTTTCTTGGCATCATAATTTGTTGGCTTCATGAATTCTGATACACAACAGTTCGGGTGCTTCTTTTCCCTTTCTGCTCGTTCTGTGGATTAATTGGTGTTTTTCTTGCTTGTTTTTGAGCTCGCCTTTTTTCTTCTTTTGTTTTGTGATACAGATGCATGGTACTTTTTCTTGAATATTTCAATTGTTGTTGCGATGAGGATCTTCACTCAGATTTTCTAACAGTGAATGTTCATATCTGTGCTAGCTATTTCCTGCTTGGACTCATATTGGTTCTCAGTATTCAATAAATAAATGTATAGATATTTAGGTAGATAAGTGAATAAATAAATAAGCTCACATTTCTAGTGTTATTCCGAACTACAGAAATCTTTGCGGTATAGACGAACAATAGATCAAAGGAGCTAAGCATTTCGGCAGAATTGCCTGTCTAGTTGAGAAATTGACTAGGGCTTTCAGACTGTCTCCAACCAAGTAAGTGAATTTTATTAGGTCGACGTTTCCGAGTCCATTCGGCTCCTTCATCAGGGGTTGTTGTTAGGGGGTGGCGGTTTGCAGCTTTTAACGCGACAGCGTTAAGGAGCTGGTGTCGCAGAAAAGCCGGTGTCGTCGGCGTCGTCGGCGTTGGCCGTGAGCGATAAATCCCAGCAGGCACTTCATGAATAGCAAACAACTTGCAACATGGGCTGCGTGGGAATCGAACCAGGGTCTCCGGAGTGTGAGACGGAGACTCTACCACTCAGCCACGAGTTCGATGCTTCAAAGCGGTACAAAAGCGTCTCTAGTGAATGCGGTGTTGCCTTAGAAAGGAACTGTTTCTAAGGCACAGGCGTGCGTCGCTTGCTCAGGTGAACATTTCGTTGCCGCGCCGAACGCGGCGCTACTCGACGCTCACCGCGTCCGATGCGGGGCGCGTAGTCGCTGCGCCGTAGCCCACTGTCCTACACCCCTTGGCTGGCCGACGGGAACGCTGTCGAGTTCCACTCTTGAAGGCGAAGCTTACGCGTCCTCCAATTTTTAAAGGGTCTTTTGTGAAAGAGGAGGGGAGAATACGGAAGGTGGCGAGACACTTCACAGATGGGAAGGGGGGAAGCCAAAGGGGTGAGAGTGCTGCAGTGGTACAGGTCAGCTGGGATGACCGTTGCTGGGGGAGCTTAACCCGCGGCAGCGTCATTGACAGGAGACGAGGGGGGGGGAGGGGGCAGCGCAGACGTTTTGGTATTAATGAACTCGAGCGGGAATCTACCTGGCTGAGCATCCTTTTCTTCTTTTCATCATGTCGCCAAGGCCATGGATATAGACCGAGGGTAGCGTGCTCTTCCCGCAGTTTATGTTGCCTCCCGTATTCTGAATGTGCCATGACTCCAGTAGTAGTCTTTGTTTGAATGATTTGGGTTTCCTGTAAAGCAATATTGTGGTCGCCGCTCTTCAGAGTGTTCGGCGACATCGCTGCCTATACGGTTGAATGTTCGGACGTCATTCTCCCATCGTCTGTTTCTTTCTTTTAGATTTTTGGTTTCCGCGATGTACGACGCCGGACAGTCGGCACAGCTGATTTTGTAGAGGATGCATTGAGCTTTTTCTTTTGGTGGACGATCTTTTGGTTTAGGGAGGAGGATATTGAAAGTGTTTATCCATTTGTGCACCACTTTGAGGCCTTCTTTTTTAGCATTCGGCTCAGCGCTTCGCTGGTACCTCTGACGTACGGGATGGAAACTCGTTTCTGGGGTTGGGGAGAAGTCAACGACTGAAGGTCCCGTAGTTTGTTTCTTCTTTTTTGTCGTCGGCTTGGTTTTCGAATGAAGTCAGGTGTGTAAACAATTCCTTTTAAGTTCGTTGAGAGCCGTTCGTTTTTCTTTCGTTTGATCCGATTTCAATGATGAATGAGTTTCGGCTCTTTTGAACAAAGAATGTACAACAGACGCCTTGTGGTTTGCCGAATGGTAGGATTGGAAGTGAAGGTATAGGCCCGTGTGGGTGTGTTTCCGGTAAACTGAAAGTTTTAGAATGCCGTCTGTTCGTGTAACCTTTACATCTAAGAATGGGAGCGATGCGTTCTGTTCGCGCTCATATGTGAACTACATATCCGAGTCTATAGAGTTTAAGTGTCTCTGAAGGTTTTCGACTTTCCCCGTCTTCACGATGCAGTAGCAATCATCCATGTACCTGAGGAAGACTTTTTGTTTCGGGAAAAAAGTACTTAGAGCTGTATCCTCGATACTCTCCATAGTCAACTTAGCCATGGCAACGGAAATTGAGGCCCCCATAGGAGTTCCTTTAACCTGCCTGCAGTAGCTGCCTCGGAAGGTGAAATAGGTATTGGACAGGCAAAGTTCTCTCGCCTAGTGTATCGTCGCGTACTAGGGCATCCCCATTTGCGGAAATAGCCAACTTAATGGATACTCTTGTGAACAGAGAGGTCACATCAAAAGAGACCAGACATTCATCAATTTAAATACCTACTTTTGATGTGCGTTTGCTCAAATTGTCGGAGTCGTGCACGTGGCATGCTTTTCTTCCGGAGAGTGGTGATACAATCTGGTGCAAGTAAGTGGATAGTGATCGCAGAGGAAAACACGAAACGTCTACGATTGGTTGTAAGGGGATTCCGGGTGTATGGAGTTCTGACAAGCCGTAGAAAGCCGGGGCGGATCCGTTCCTACACATTAATTTTAGGAAGAGATTTCGCGAATTTGGATTGATTGATTGATTGATTGAGTAACTTTTATTTTACAGTCCTGCAGAACGCGTATTAGCACGTCGCGGGCCGCTTCCACGTCGGGACCGACAGGCCTAACCTGCCAGCCGCATCGTGGGCCTGCTGGACAGCCCAACGTTGCTCAGCCAGGAGTGGGTTGCGGAGGGCCGCCTCCCACCTAGCTGAGTTGAGGTCAGGGCTTGCTATAGAGATACATCCCCAGAGCATGTGCGAAAGTGTTGATTTATCCCCGCAAGCAGGGCACGCGTCATCAGTGTAAATCTACGGATATATCGCATGTAACGTGGACAGGTTGGGATAAGTTTCTGTCTGCAGCAGTCTGAATGTCAGTGCCTGAGGCCTAGTGAGCTTGGGGTGAGGAGGAGGGTATTGTCGCCGCGAGAGATAGAAGTGTTTAAGAAGTTCATTATAAGTGGCAGGCGCGTCCCTACCATGCGTAACCCTCTCTTCGGCCGTTACAGCGCCAGCGCGGTCAGTCAGTGCGCGCGGCAGCGTGGGCCGTCTCATTGAGGTCCGTTGGGACACTCGCCATGTGCCCGACGTGGGCTGGGAACCAAGTAAGCAAGTGATGCTTGATTTTATCCGGACCTGCCTTACGAAGCAACCCAAAAGCCTGTTCTGAGATCACTCCACACTGAAATGCCCTAATGGCTGACCGTTAGTCACTGTAGATGACGTCGCTGCTGTCATCAAGCATCGCCAAGGCAATGGCCACCTGCTCGGCTATCGCCGGATCTCCGGTTCGTACAGATGCGCAGTTCGTGAGTCGATGTTTGGAATCCACCACTACTGCAGAAAAGGAGCACCCCTTCCGATATGCGGCTGCGTCAACAAAGCAGGCTCTACGCCCCTCTGTCTGGATCTGTTTGAGTATGGTTGAAGCTCTTGCTTTCCTTCTACCCTTGTTATATTCAGGGTGTACATTTCTTGGTATCGGCGATACGGAGATCAAATCTCGTATGTCCCGTGCTAACTGGCATTTTCTTGGTGCTTCTGCAGATGGTGGGTAGCCGAGCTCTTGTAATATCCTCCTGCCGGCGGTGGTCGTGGAGAGTCTGGCAAGTTGCGCTCTTTCCTGAGCCTCTGCAATCTCCTCCAGAGTGTTATGCACACCTAGCTGGAGGAGGCGATTGGTGTTGGTGAAGATCGGTATACCCAGGGCTCGCTTAGTTATTTTCCTGAGCAACGTGTTGAGTTTCTTCCTCTCTGCTCTTTGCCATCTGTGCATAGCCACCACGTAGGCAAAGTGGCAAAGCACAAAGGCGTTAATCAACCGTAACAGATTATCTTCTTTAAGGCCATGATGGCGGTTAGCCACCCTTCGGATGAGACGTACTGCGTTGTCCGTCTTGGTCGTGAGCTTGATTATCGTTTGCGCGTTAGAGCCAGTAGATTCGATTACCATGCCGAGTATTCTTATTGCGTCGACCTTAGGAATCTTGTCTCCCTTGCCCGTGCGAAGACAAATGGTGCTGTCAGACAGTGGTCTCCAGCCCATGGGCTTACGACCTCTTCTTAAGGGGCGGTATAGTAAAAGCTCTGACTTTTTAGCCGAACAGTTTAATCCCGTGGGTCGAAGATAGCCCTCCGTGACCTCGATGGCCTCCTGTAACGCACTCTCAACCTGTCCATCACTTCCGCCAACACACCAAATGGTAATGTCATCCGCATAGATGGTATGCCGGATGCCCTCGACTCGTGAGAGTGTTCTGGAAAGGCCAATCATAGTCAGGTTAAACAAAGTGGGCGAGATCACCGAGCCCTGTGGAGTGCCTTTTGTTCCAAGCTCCACCTCTTCCGCGATCATGTCTCCTGCGCGGAGAATCGCTCTTCTTCGGTGCAAAAATGACCTTACGTAATCATAGAATCTTACACCCAGACCAAGCTGGCTGCGAAATATTTCAACCATCGCCTTATTCAGCACCGATTGGGTTCTCGTAGTGGGGTCTTTCTTTAGTTTCTCGTAGTCTTGGCTGTCAAGTAGGGCGGACGCTTTTTCTTCGTATTCCTGTATGTTCAAAACAATGGTTGAGTTCCCCTTGTCCGCTGGTAGGATTACAATGCTTGTATCTTCTTTCAGTGTTCTTAGTGCTCTTGTTTCGTCGGAAGATCAGTTGCGTTATTTTCTGCGGTTGTTATTGGACCTTATTATGCCGATTGCTTTTAGTCTGACCTGTTCCCGCACTTTGGGGTTCAGTTTCTGGATGCCGCTTTCAAGGGCGGCGATCATGTTGGGGAGGGGTGGGTTGTCTGTGGTAACATTGAATTTGTGACCTGAAGCCAGGATCGAAGTTTCTTCGGTCGTGAGCTTCCTCAATGATAAATTGGCTGTTGTCTGTTTGTTTAATACTCCTGATTTCTTGTCCTGCGTTTCACTTTGTTTTATTTCCTCTGAGGACGCGACGACCATTGCAAACTAATCAATTGACGAAAAGAGATGGGACACCTGGTGTTGAAAGCTGTCTTCTGGCGAAGAACCCGTCAACTTCTTTCTTCCGAATCACCATGTGGCACTCATGTATCCATGCTGTCACCAATCTTTGCTGGGCCTTGTTGATGATGTCCCGGTCTTCTGGTGTGTTCATTGGTTGGCGTAGCTGAAGACTTCGTGGCACGACGTTTGTGCCTTTGCATTTCCGGGTGAAGTCTAGGTGAATCTTGAAGGTAGATATTCCTTTCACGGCTTTTATATAGTTCCTTGCAAGTTGCACTGCCTCTATTCCGAAGTCTACATTCAAAGAATTGAAGCTAAACATTTTGACCGCATTGCCTGTCTGGTTGGGAAATTCAATATTACTTGCACACTGGCTCCAACCAAATAAGTGAATTTTGAAAATGAAATGAGTGAATTTTAAAAGTGAAATAAGTGAAGTTTGTTTCTTCTTTTTCTTGTCGGCTTGTTTTTCGAATGGAGTCATCTTTGTAGCCATTCCTTTTAAATTCGTTGAGAACCGTCCACTTTTCATTCGTTTCATTCGATTACGATGAGGAATGAGTTTCGGTACTTTTGAATAAAGAATTAATACCAGGCACATTGTGGTTTGCCTGATGGCGGATTGAATTGGATGGTTGTTTTGGTCCCCCGAAGAAGAACCCCTGAAGAAGGAGCCAAATCGGCTTTGAAACGTCGGGCTCATAAAATTCACTAATTTGGTTGGAGTCAGTTTGAAAGTCCTAATAGAACGCAGCTACGCAATTTCACGTCGCCTGATCGCGCAGGGTTCACGTCCCCATATAATTTGCCATATGATTTCGGAGTATGCATTTACAGAAAGGAGACACTCTTTGTTCGCTTTTACAAACTAGAACGGCTTTGCAGCATTAACAAAAGCCTCACTGGTTATGTCCGGCATCGTGCTAATATATTAGCATATAAGAAAGTAGTGCTATCTTTATCGTCCGTATGCATGGAATCACCAACAAATTTTGAGCGTGAGGAAGGGAACTGCAACATTAGACAAGGATTGGAAGGAGCAGCAGGAGGTCGTAATACCTATAGCCATCTCGCCACCTAATGTTTGCCTCCCGAGCAGCACATGATTAGAAGTATTGTAGCGTCACCTTAACGCATGACAGGAAATGGGAATGCCTGAAGGCAAAAGGAGTATCGCGCAGCTGAGCCGAAAACCACTAGTTCTCCTAGCCGTCCATCATATTTTTCCTCCACGTATTTATGCACGACGAAGGTTTTCCACGGAGTCTTTGAATTATACCTGTCTTGCGTGACCTGAACTTCTTCCATTCTGCTGATTCGCGAATCTGATCTTTGGCGGCTTTTTGTATTGTTCAGCCCTCTCTTCTTTTGCTCTATAATTTGCCATTCACAGCGTCCATTACATGGACCTATTTTTTCTTTATTTTTCAGTAGTGTGTAATGGAAAGCGCCGGCAGTATCCTAATTGAAATATGGGGCTTTTACCTGCCAGAAACACCATCTGATTATGAGGCACGCCGTAATCGGGGATTGTGGATCAATTTTGGCCGACTGGTTCTTTTGAACGTGCATCTAATGCACCGGTGCACGAGCATCTTTGCATTGCGCCTTCATCGAATTGGTGCCGTTCACTCGTATGCCAATGAGGCTAATTTATTGAATTATTTATTGAAAAATACCTTACAGGCCTCAAAGTCAGGCATTGAGTAAGGGGGGCAGTACATAGAAAATACATAGAATACAAGACATCTATAAACCGTATCTGTTTAAACCTACAACCACAAGTACAACTGATATGAAAAAAGAATTATTTAGTTCACGATCCACTAGGGAAAAGCAGAAACATAAAAAAAACATAATATGATGACAAGGAATAAATCACACACTGTTTTCAGTGAAGTCGTGTAATTAATAAGGTAAGGGTGTTAAACAGTAGTAATGAAAAACAATGACTGAAACGGTATGGACGCGACATTCCAACGAAACGGTAAACATGGCGACATAACGGTAATAATGCGAAAATAAGCTGTAAAAGATAGTTCAAGTATAGAAAGCATTGTGCGACAAACGTAAAACTTCACTTTTCTTTAGTCATGCATTCAGTCAAGGCATCACGGAATAAATCGTAGTTGGACTGGCTTTCAATGCTGTCCGGGAGTGAATTCCATATTCTGATAGCATGAGGAAGAGCAGAGTAATTTAATGCTTTTGCAGACCCGTAAAGGCGGGCATAGCTGAAATGATTATGAAGCCTATGTGACGTGGAGTAGGGTCACAAAGGCCTGCACAAATTCACGTTTCTTAAAATGGTGGTCAAATCTGTAACGTAATTTAAGTACACCTGCATCCTATTCAGCCCTAAATTACTGTCTGCGTTACAATCGAAAAAAAAAGAGTACATTATTGACGTATATCAAGCACAGACAAAAGTACACCTTCAAGAGCCAACACCTTCTGCCTGTATTACAGAAGTTATAGCCTGCACTAAGCGAAGAAAAATTGAAGAGCAGCTCTTGCCGTCTACGAAGACTGCCTAAGAGCACTTCCAGCTACATGCAAGAGAGAGCAATTGATTATAAGAGAAAATCTTATAGGTGAGACTTCCAAAAGAAGTGCGCCAATCTATAGGCCAGTCATATTCATGGGATCGAGGAGAAGCTGCAGAACGCTTATTCTGTGAAGGAGTTAACCCATGTAAACGGTTTTATAGCTTTGCACCATAGTTTCCGCCAAGTTTAAGTGTTTTAAGTGGCGTTCCCTGTTAAAGCTTGTGTTTAAACATGTAAATGGTTGCATGTGAATGGTTACTGATAATATCTTTCTATTACAATGAGCGTTACTAAGTAAACAAATTATTCGTTAAGTTACAAAATTCTTAAAAAGAGTAAATAATTATAAGTAATTGCTTAGATATAATTCGTTCCGTACAAGCATGCTCGGCGCATAACCGCGCAAGCAGTTTTTTCAATCTTCCCGGCGCTTGTAGTCACTGAGCGTTCTCGTCTTATATAATTGTGGGGCCGCACTTCTCGTGCTCCCGATGTCCTCGGTTTCAATAGTGCCTGAATTTACCGCTTAAATTTAATTATACATATCCCGAACCAGGTCAGAATGCGCACATCGAAAAAAAAAGTGAAGGTGCTTTAATATGTGACTGCCTTCAAATTCCCTATTCAAACAACTGCACCTAAAACATTAATAACAAAGTAATGACGAATTTTTGTTACTGTTTCTTCTAAAGCTGGCATTATTCGCAGAAAAGCATGCGTAGCTTCACTAGGAACTTGTCCATAAAAATGCCACGTTCGCTGCTCTTACAGCCTTTCTATAAGAAACCTGGGTGGTATAAAAACAAGACCACATAAAACTAAATGCGACGCGTAAGACTGCGTTTATTGTCGTCCTAGATTACGCGTATTTCTGTGCACTGTTTATGCACTGCAAAAGTCCCAGCCTTAATGTGATCCCATGTTTATGCACTACACTGTTCACAAGCTACGCCAAAATTGAAACGCAGAAGTCAGACGTATGGCGAGTGTGAGACGTCAACGAGGCGACGTCCCGAGGATGAAGGCGACGTTTGTCGACAGAAGAGCGGTGATGACAAATCGATGCGCGAAGATGTAGGATGAATATGAAAATACAGTTAGGGATCCATTCCACTTGTGTCTCAGTGACACAGACGCACTGTGCGATGCAGCATCGTGCGCTGCGTAGCTCTCAAGCTGCGGTCACGTGTCCTATGTAATATGCAACCTATGTTAATTCATTTTCGACAGCAGAGAAACGTATGCAGAGATATTTGGTCCGATTCTGTAATGCAGATAATCGGCGTTTCGAAACAATACACAACAAAAATGCGTAGGTTCGCTGCACAATAAAATCTAAATGAAACCTAGAATTAACACAAACCTAACCATATCTCCATCATTGATTCGCGGGGCTTGCATGAATAGAAATAACGACTCGCGTGCTATTCTCGAAATATGTTAACTTTTTATCTAGAAGGGTATCGTGTCTAAAATATCAGCGCACATGAATGCGCATAACCTTTCGCCATGATTTTACAAGTTTCGGCAAGTTAAAGCACCAATTCGAAGTTATGTCGCGTAATACGGTTAGGTAATGCAAGTAGACTATCAAGAAAAGGGTATAGGAAAAGTCGCCTTTTAGATCAACAGCATCGGAAGGAAAAGAACGCATTTTGGTGGAAAAACGCTACTTGTAAGATTACTGCAGCTTATAATTCGTAATATTTTCCCTCGGAGTCGTTCTAGGGCTTTTAGACAAATGGTGCACGTGAAACCCCTTGAATGTTTAGACTATGTTGGCGATCTTCGCGCATACATTTTGTACTTGGACGTGCAGTGTAAATGCTCATGAAAACGCTCCCCAGGTAGTAAAGCGAGTTGACTGAATTAGAATGCCGTTAGTCAAGTTGGGGGCTCATATACGGAGAAGCACATTTTGGTGTACAAGTTGTAAAGAGAGGTAAGGTGCCTCTGAAAGGCTAGCCAACCTTCCGATAGTAAGACCTATTTTCGTCAAATGCGGCCTTGTCTTGCTCGGCAGGTTTGTTTTACAGGTTAAGAGTGACGTCACGTACGGCCGTTGTCGGCGGCGGCTGCCTGTAAATGGAGAGACTGAAAAGGAAGTGAGCGCTGTCGCTTCACGTCACTTGGCGTGGTTTCTAAGACGAGCGGGAAAGAGCGGGAAACTGGGAATGCGGCAGGAAGAAGAAATAGAGCAGGATATAGGAGGATTTGGAGGGCGGGAGAGCTTACGAAGATAATAGAATGGAAGCCGTTAGTGTAGTAGCCAGCATGCGTTTGCGGTCTTCGAAGAGCGGATCAGCAGGTCAGTGCGCGTAACAAAACGACATGTGTTGAAAAAATGACTTCAGTAGCGCAGCAGCAATGTGGCAGGCAATTTTGAACGTCTTAAGATGGCGAGACGGAGTCATAGGTTAGTTGGAAGGCAGTGGCTTGGTCTTCCAATGGCCGTTAGCATCAGCAGTTTGGCGTAGGCGTTGTCACGGCTGTCTACAGAAGTGGCGCGATTCTGGGTAGTAAAACCCGCCGCGGTGGTTTAGCGGTTATGGTGTGGGGTCTCTAAGCAGGAGGTCGCATGATCAAATCCCGGCTGCGGCTGCCGTATTTCGATGGGGGCAAAATAAACAAACAACCGTGTCTCGTGCAGTGGGGGCGCGCTAGAGTCCCTCGTGATGAAAACTAAACCGGAGTCCCCCCATTACGGCGCGCCTCATGATCAAATCGTAGTTTTGGCACGTAAAACCACATAATTCATTCATTCATTCAATCATTCATTCGTGCCTGGTGGAGGCGCAGAAAAACTTAGTCTGGCGCCTTGACTTGAAACGCCTCTTGAAAGACCAAGCCACTGCCTACCTAATACTTATTTCGACTCCAGACTCCGTGTCGCCATCTTAACGCCTTCAAAATTACCCGACACATTGCTGCTGCACTGATCAAGTCATTCTCTCAACTCGTGCGTTCTTGTAATTCGCGAACTGACCGGCCGACCGGCTCTTTCTTCTTAGACCATAACCGCACGCTGCCTACGAGTCCTGCAGCTTTTGTTCACTTCTCTAAGGCTTCCCAAGCTCTCGCTGCACTCCCCCCCCCCCGGCCCCGAAGCCTCCTATGCTGTCCAGTTCTTTTTTTGTTTTTTTTTATTACTTCCGCCACCTCCCCACTTACCCACTCTTGTTTCCTTGCCCTAAAACCCGCGTCTGGAGACGTGAAGTGACAGCGCTTATTTTCTTCCGTCTCAGCCTTTACAAATAATCGCCCCCGACGCCACCCACAGGTGACGTCACTCTACTAACCTGTTAAAAGCAACCTGCCGAGGTTAACATGGGCCCCTGTGACTAAGATAGGTTCTCCTATGGAAAGACTGACCTACCTTTCTGAGGCACTCTATTTTTGATATTAACTTTTATAGCACAATATTCTTGAATAGGAATGAATCGAAATGGTAACTCATTGGAAGACATACCGGTAGCTTTGTCCATATTTACATTTTCCTCTCAAAGATGGCGCTCACGCTGGGCCATTGGAGCCACGGCTTTCAAAACTATATCCATCGGAAGTCATGTACATTTCCCTCTATTCCTGTTCAGAGAGGTCCATACTATCATGGAAAATATTGGTCAAGAATAGGCAGACACCTTGTGACACCAACCTAGTGGCACAGACCCAATAGGGTATACCTTATGGCTTCAGAATGGGCCTGTCGAATTATCAGAAACATTAGAAATAAAGAAGCCATTTGATATGACGCGTTATTGTATTAAGATAATTTAGTGCTATAGAAATACATGTAAGACGACCGTGTATGAGCAGTTTTGAACCGAAGCTCTCATTGGCTATGCGTTCGACTTAGCCACTGCTGCTGCCGGCTGCTGGCTATATCTGTGCCACTGACTACTGCCTAATACGTTGGTCATGCTGAAAGTAATGTCACCATCAAGCTTTTATCGTCGTACTGTTGTCATGCCTGTTGGCTATTGCCTGCAGTGTTTCACAACTGCTGGCACCGGACATAGTATGAAGAGACACCGGATACATTGCATATGGAGGGGACTGTTCTCGAATGCGTGGCTCATACTAAAACTGATGCCGTTAATAGGCCGTCGTCGTCGTGCCTATCTTATCTCTGCTGGCTGCTGGCTAGAGTTTTGCACACTTAGTGCATAACAAACACAGGATAAAGTGCGAAAGAACTCAGACGGCACCTAAGCACTCCTTAGGAGTTGTGAATGCAGATGCATTATCGTGCGATTGAAAGCAGCTGAGCGGTCCTCCGAGTTATGAGCTACTAGAGGGCACGTAAACGCGTTAATACGCTTGGCGCGTTTTGATTTGACCTTACTAAGGCACATTTAGAACGTAGACGAGAGCTTCTGCGTTCAAGGAACGGCGGATAACAGGCTCGAGAGAGTGAGGTTGACGTGGCGCCATGGTGAGGCCCTCTCGCCTCGCCCATTACTGCGGCAGCAGGTCTTTCCGTTCACTCCTTAGGCTCAGCATAGACGCAAGCCACAAACGCGAGCTACCGTAGTTAGCATACGAGGCGCTCTCATGACGTGGCGTCGTAGCAAATGGGAAGCTTCACTTCTACAGACGCCGTGCGCTTTTTTTTCGCTGTATGGACGATTAGGCGCTTTCGCATCAGCATGGCGGCCCAATTAGCCGATACCGTATGTAGTGTAACTAAACGACGAATATACTGCGAATTAAGGAGGTCCAAAGTACGATACAATGCGCAAAGAAGCACTGGATATAGGACTAACTGAGGTGGCCGGATTGCCCGGTAACGGATATAGTTCAAGCACGCGTCGGATCTAGCACGAATTAAAGCGGCCCGTAGCAACAAGTGGTCGCAAAGCAATGGACGTGAGCGCGGATGCGTGCTCCAAAAACATCAAGCCGTTTTTATTTTCACTCGTCCTCTCATTTTTTTCGCTTTCTCGTCATTGCAGTCTTTCCTTGAAAGCGGCCCTGAACCATCCCTCGGGCTTTGGTAAATAACATAGTCCGCGGCTAGCATACGCTGTTGTCAACATCTCAGCCCGGTTCTGCTATCGTACGCGGTCCGTGGAGCTCGCAAGCAGAGCGCGAAGTCACCTTTTTCTCAAACGCTCTCGTTTGAAAAACCCCATGATTCTCGCTGTATTCTGTGTGCTTTATTTCGTCATAAAGCACACTCCAATACACGGCTGCTATTGGTCGCTGAGCTCGGCTACACCGCGGCCGCCACGAGGTGATGCCACGAGTCCAGTGGCTAAGCGTACTGCGGCTCTCTGAGGACAGCCGCTTTTGGCTTACGTTTAGCGTGGCATAGGCACTAAATAGGAAATCTGAACTGCTTGCCACGGTGCCGTCTCCGCCGTAGCCTTTGCAGTGCAAGGCATTGGAGGAGGAAGGGGAGCACAGCTGAAGCCGTGTTTGATTGCCGATAATACCCGTGTCACACGGGCAACTCGGATCTCCTTCAAACTTCCTTCTCTTAAAGGACCGCAAGGGAGTTTAACCTCAAAGGAGTTAGCTCCATGTCACACGGCCTATAAGCGAGCTTTTGAAAGCTGCCGCTGGGGGTCCATTAGGCGCTGCTCACCTCGTACGCAGTCATGAAATAAACGCGTTATATATTGCTAAAATGTTTTGGTTACTTGTCTTTTCTTACAAAATGCTATTATATATTACAACAAAAAATGGCGCAGTTATTGCAAACGCAGCAGCTATTCCGAGAACGCCTGGTTCGAGAGTCGAATGTAGCTGCTCCACTCAAATATCTTTGTCAGTGCTCAAATACTATATTATATTGAATAAAAACAGTTATAATTGCTGGTAAAAGTGAAATTAATGAAAATGATGGTGATTTAATGACTCTAAATTCAAGCACGCTGGGAACAAGAGTACTCCCTTCAGTGTGCAAGGGAGCTCTTCCACCTCCTTTCGCTAGGAACTTCCTTAAACTTCCTTTGCTAAAGGACGGCCGTGTGACACGGCGATCATCTCCCTCGAGATAAAGAAGTCCTTGGTTGAAGGGAGTTGAAATGACTTTAGCCGTATCCGTTTGACAGGCGTATAATTCTGCTGAACGCATTGAAGTCCTTTTTGCGGCAAGGTGATTCTGAAATAGCCTATCCATTTCAATTGTCTTTCTCCACTTCGATAACAAGTAGTTCAGGGCCCATTTAATGTCATATAATCGTCATCGTTCCGGCATTTCCCATCTATCGCTGCCACTTCGTTGCGATATCATCGTCATCGTTCCGGCGTTTCCTCTCAATCGTCGTCACTTCATTGTCATATCGTCGTCATTCGGCCACCATCCTCGAACCGTCTTCGTCATTCCGTAGTCATCTTTCCATCGTCGTCATTTCATTGTCATCATCGCGTCGCGATCGCAGAGTTGCCATCAGGCCATTTTTGTCACTGCATCGTTTCCCCTTTGCCGTAGTGATTCCACAGCCGTCACCCTATTGTTGCCAGGTGTTTGTCGTCACGTCGAAGTCGTCATTCCAATTTCGTCATTCCCTTCCTCACACCATCTTCATCATGATGTCGTCCTCATACAATAGGCAAAATGTTTTGTATTGGCGTAACGTTATCATCACGCCGTCATTGTCACACAAGCGTCCTGATCCCAAGGTCAACGCACTGTCTTCGCCAAACTATCGTCTGAATATTATCGTCCTCACTCCATCGTCGTCATCCCGAAGTCATCACACTATGCTTTTCATACATCATCCTCACTAAAGCGTCGTCATCCCATGGTCGCTATGCAGACACCACCCGACCATCGTCGTCATTACTCTACAGCCACACTAGCGTCGTCATCCCTTGGTCGGCGAGCCATCGTTGCCCCACCATTTTCGTCACTTCAACATCGGCGTACAATTGGTCGCGACGCAGTCGTCGTCCCGCCATCGTCACCACACCAGCTCCGTTATCCTGTGGTAGGCCCGACGTCGTAGTGACAACATCATCGTCATGCTACCATCGCCACTCCAGCGCCATATCAGGGTCATCAAGCCGTCGCCGTAACACCATCGCTTTATTGCAGTGTCGGAAAAACATTGTAGTTATGGTGTCGTCATCATGCCACATTGGTAGTTCTATCGCGCCCATTTCTTTCGTAGGAATTTTAGTGTTGTGAACTTATTCGTAGTAGTTACGTCATTGCGTGCCTCATAATCAGAAAGTGGTTTTGGCACGTAAATCCCCATAATTTTTTTTAGTTATGTCATTATAGAACCATCACTTTCATTCTGCCGCGGTCCTTCATTCGCTGTCATTCTTTCGTGGTCTTGTCATTTGCATGATCCAGCGCAACAAGTTCTGTTGATGAAGGCTGATTTCAGCGAAAATTTCCATCTCGACTGGTTGTGAGGCCTGTACATGCAAATGGTCACCAAAGAGCAACACTTCTTCACAACCACCAATGAAAATTTCGCTTAGATTGACTGCCACAGTGTGCAGCATACGGCAATTTTTCCGTGCGTTTCTTTACCTTTTAAAGCCAGACCAGAGGTACAATGCCTGGAACTATATTTGTCGGCGAAGATTCCGTGTAACATTCACAACCTACTCGAGGCAACACACCAACGAAGCAAGCCTGAGAAAAGAGGCAAACCATGCTTCACCTGAAAGGCTGTAGCGACAACGCTTAAGCGCGAAATGAATGTGCGAGGTATTTTATCAGTTGCATACTTAAGGATCCGCTTGTTTGCTTTGAGTACGGGTAAGAATGGAAAGTCTTATAGCGTATGTTCAGGTCAAAATTATGTTACTGAACAAAGTATTGTAGTTTAACAGTATTACCTTTCATAACAAAATTGCTACCTGCAATGTCAAAAGACACAAATTGTATTTCCACTGACAGAATAGAGTTTGCATGAAAATGTGCCCGTAGCTATGATAACGATCGCAGCCCCGTTCTTCATAACATCGATGTACCAAGCACTATGCGAAAGGGCTCCTTCAGGACATATTGTCCGGCTGCAGTGACGGGTAAAAAAGACGCAATGTCTAACTAGAGTTGCGAAATATACTTTTAATTAGGCGAACCTGTGCCTAGCTATACAAGCAACACTACGGAGTAAAATAGTGCCGATGACACTGGCCACTCGTAGAAAAATCTGATCTGCGGGTCAAGCGCGTAGGCTATTTATACATGACTTCTCAAAAACTTCCACCGTAATCTCTGGCGTCCGCGTATCTTCCAGAAAGTACGACAGTATGCGCCTCTTGCATATGTTCTAATTCCACACGATTCGACGACAACATAAGAGAAAGTGTCAGTGATAACGTCTGAGGAAGTTCTGGGTAATGTAGGTGCGCCTGTCGCTAAGCTATAATTTGGTAGCGCGTGAAAAGCCGTCTGGAGAAAAATGACGAATAAATGATAAATAATGTACTATCAGCGTCAAATGAAACGTGAACGACGGAGCGCGCGGCCCAAGCATAAGTGAAGGTATTGGCGGCGAGGAGTTACGGAGTCGCCATCTATCGGAAGCGCCTCGCTGGCGTAGTATGAGGGATCACGTGGCGCGCTCCTCATAGGTTTTGCTGTCGGCGCTCACTGAAAACACCACGCGCGAGCTCTCCCGGACATTTCTGTAAGTACTTTCGAATCGAGAGAAGTTTTTTACTGTCTAAATAATAATCTTGGGCAAACTGAAAGCACAGAATCGTTTACAGACGCTGTCTCTTTGCCGAATACGTACAGTGAACGCGCCACTGCGCGCGGTCGCCTCGATGGAGTCGCCCGAACTGGCTTCTTGCGTGAAAGGTAGGTAAACGTTGAGCGCAAACTATGTGAAATATGATCTTATAGTGTTTGTATAACTAAATGAAGCGTAATAGAATGGAGCCTCAATGCGGCGATCGCACAGATTCGCAGCAACCGACTGCGCGTTTGCATGCTTGTCCCCGCACTGTTTCGCTTTCGCCGCGTGCGCGTTTTCGCACCGTACCATGAGCTTTAGGCCGCAGAATATGAGCATTTGACAGTATACAAGCAACCATTGTTGCGTGAGCGCTATCAGAGCTGTTCAAAAATAATTTTTTGTAGAGACTTCGACGCCCACGGGGAACTGTGATGTGCCGTCGCGACGATTCAATATTTTTTTTCTTCTAAATTCTTGGACGTTTCAATATTATTTCTCGAGTTGCGTCGCACTGTATGTTTATCGGTGTTCTCTGCATGCGATTTCCCGCTGCTTCTTTTTTTGTAATCCAGTGTATTAATTCATAAAACAAACATATGACCATATGCCATGCTTTTTTTTTAATGTGCTTCTTAGCGCTCCCTTTCCGCTCCAGTGAACTTGCCAATATCTATAGCATCGGCAAGTTCGTAGACCAAACCGTCATGACATTAGTCGGGCAAGGGACTCGGGCGAGCGTCTCAGTGCGCGTTTTCCGAACATTCCAGACCCGGCGCCGTAGCAGAAATCTTCCTCGCGTCTGTGCTTGCTGCATACCCGAGTTGTAGCCGATGACTGTTTGCCGGTTTTAAGTTTCGCGAGCCAAGCTTCACGCAGCTTCTTGTCCTGCAGCTACGTATGAATAAGGCTGACACCGGGCTCCGTTGCGTACGTCCGGCACTGCGGCACCGAGCAGTAGCCTACCATGTTGCGCGCCTTCAAAGTCAGCCACTACCTATTGTAGTGCTTTCAAGCGTTGTAAAGGACACGCTCGATGCGGGAAAATCTCGCCAACAAATGAGGACCGCAGCGCTCGAGGGAATTTAAACTCTCGTTTTCAGCTCACTTCGGCGCTCCCGCAGCAGCCGACGCGGCCGCTATGTCCACGTGATCCCTCCTAGCACGTCACGCCGACGGTGGCGCCAGCATTTCCAGTGGTGGAGCTCGAGGCCAATAGTGCGCGCCGTCCAGTCATCGCCAATAACAGACGCGCACACCGGATTTGGCCGCACGGCGCTCGTTTGGGAGTCAAACAATCGGCCAAACACGCTCAGCCCACCAATGCCGGCCATCGTCGCGGCTGCCAGCGATACTGCGCTGCGCAAGTTTTCAGATTGAAAGAATGATGTGGCGTACAAGCGGCCAACCACATGAGCGAATCTATAATGTTGACGGTGCAAACTGACGGTGCACGCGAACCGCTATTCACGTTAACTGCAAACTTCAGCTACTGTTGTCCTTTATTTTTGTTTTTCACCTTTCGAGTGCAAGAACCACAGATCACAGGCGAAAATATTTCACTATTGGGGGATCGCGCGGTGAGGCCAAATCGGCAAATGCGTGCCTGTCAATGGTGATGACTGGACGGGGCACACTATAGCTTCGCTTATGCTTCGGCCGCTCTAGCCGTTGTTCACGTTTCATTTGACGCTGATAGCACAGTCTTGGTAAAAAAACTTGAACCCGCTGTGCACGGCAGGGAGCAGCTCCGCTCCGCTATCGCCTCGCTGCCACCGTTGGCGCGCGCCGCTGCTCGCTTGCGCCGAGGATAGAGGGTGAGGGAAGCATGTCACTCTCAAGCGTCGTTTGATAACAGCGCTCGTGAAAAACTAGTGTGGCGAACGCGACGGTGGCGAAGCGGAAGCCACCCGACCGGCTAGCATGCCGTTCGCAGCGAATGCTGGACGAGCGGGCGAGTGTCTCTGGTGACCGCTGTCAAACGCGCTACGCTCAAATTACGCAATTCTGAGTATCGTTACCATCAGTCAATATTTTTCGCGACCAAATTAAGGGCCGACGCTATGAATAGCCCGGCGCATGTTCGGACACGGGCACTTTAGGAGGACCGCAGCTAAGATCTGTCTTCCGCAGCTGAATGCTAGATTAAATAATGTGCCACGATGGCGTCTCATATTTGTAATCACGAATGTCACAAGTAGCAAATTAACCAAGAAAACATAAGCTTCAGGGTGGCACCTGCATCCCTCGACCAAATCGCAGGGGGAGCATGCCTTAAAGCCATTGAGTGTGGCCTGGTCTGTGGTTGACCCGAATGATTGCAGCTTGCGCATGTGTTTGACTGTAAACTAGCCAAGGTCTCTGGTTGAAAGGACGCTACGTATAACCTTTTTTGTAACTGTCTGTGAAGCCCTTTCTCGTAGAGATGGACGATACCTCAGTAAAATATATCCACAATACTTCTTCAAGTGAACCCGTTACACCGACAGCATCGTCGGTGTGACACCTTCACTATGTGAGAATCCTATAATCTCGGGGCCCTGGTCTATTTCACACGACTCAAACCCGTGATGCCCAATGCAAACGGGATGAACTTACGCTGGTATCACTTGTGCATGAAAGCGGGCCCTAACGACAATGAGGCATTGTTCAAGAAGATATCAAAAAAGGTGAGGTAGGGCGAGCTTTCCAAATTGCCGAGGGAATCGGTCTAACCGATCGGCTACTCAGGCAGGGCAAACCTCTTCCAGTTCCGAAAAGTATTCATAATTTCACTGTGGATTTATTTAAAGAACTTCAACGCCAAACGCACTCGCGTGGTCGTTCCTTATTGGAGAAGTGCGGTCAATGTATTTAAAATATTGTAGCGGTAGTTACAGACCCTTTCCGAGGAGAGCCTTTGTAGTCGAAATTACTGCTCCTCGTCTTCCCTAAACTAACAATGATTGAATTGCCCGCATATCACAATAAAACCTCGAACAACGCTAGACAGCACTGAGAGATGTCAGTTTATATTTTTCGTATTCATCGCACTCCAAAACACATTCAAAATGTTTATCAAAAAGCACGATGCGAAGGCTTTCGCATTTCATTGTGCAGGATAAAATTGTAATAGGTAGTTTAGATGATTAGGACCATTTCTATAGTATAGCGCGCTGCATGGAAGCCGGGCAGTTTTGCCCAGGCGAGTGCATTTACTCGCGCGAAACGTTGTACCACGGCGGCCGCAAGTCTACCTCGCAACCGGCAGAACGAACGATGCACTAGTTTTTCACGAGCGCTGTTATCAAAGGGTGCTTGACAGACATACTTCCCTGGCCCTCTTTACCCTCGGCGCAAGTGTGCAGCGGCGCGCTCCCGCGGCGGCAGCGCCGAGATAGCGGAGCGCAGCCGCTAGCCGACCGTTCACAGCGGGTTGAAGTTTTTTGACCAAGCCTGCACGTGTATCTACGTGTTGTATTTGATTCTGCCTCCGAACATGTGCGCAGCCCTGATGAGCACGAGGAACATTTTTTGATTATTTGCGAAGGTGCCTTTAGGCATAATACATATGGCCAGTTATCACCGCCGTTTCTTGACACTCAGCTCGGCGACATATTTATCCTACAAACGTAATCACTTTGTCTCTTTTCCACCGAAGATTGGGCGCGAACAATGCACATCTTGAACTTTAGCTTGGTAATGAGCTTAACCAAAGCACATCCACATTCATGCTATTGCAAACGTGTTTATATTAGCCACCAGCGGTTGGGCCGACCGTCGGCGCAGGGCACGGACTCTCAGCAAGGGGCCGCGTTCCCCGAGAACAGCGCTGGTGAGCTTGATCAACTAGAAAGCGCTGGAGAGCATGACCCAAACTATTGTGTTCCTCCTCTTCGCTACACTGTAAACTCTAAGAAACCTCTGCACATTTTGGTGCTGCTCTTGTTACCTAACAATCGTCATCTGTCCTGCGTGGGCTTCCTTTCTTTAAAACACAGCTCACCTGATCATGAATCGCATGCATGTTATCAGTGTGACGTCGCATTCGTGAACGTTAAGTAGTTGGGGTAGAGTTTTTAAGAAAGCACGGTAAGCAAGAAAGCTAAGGTTTATTGTTTCCGGACAAGTTATGCTCCGAAAACTGTAAACTTTTTTAGAATGTACTACATCCCGTTACAGAATTCCGGTTAGGTGACGTGTAATTCCGATCATCTGGTCTTGGTAAATTTAAGTACACAATAATACAAGGATATATACCCAAGCCTAAACGATGGATACTTCGCAAGTAATCGTGGTGGCTCGTGTTCTGCTATACTCTTGTACATAAACCTGTCAAGGTATATAATGTGTACATAGGTTCTTTTTTCTGAAGCTCGGCAGATTTTAAGAGGTTTGTATGAATGTGATGCTGCATTCCAGAGGGACAACGTCCGACCGAGATACAGAAATATTCACAGGTGAATATTTATTATATGCACCTTTTACATTTAAGCGCATCAAAAAGAAAGTACAAGGAAAACTGCCTCCCTTAGATAGACCAATATTTCGCATCCACGCTTAGCAAACACTTCGAATCGCGCAGCCTTGATGCCTTGAGACAGCGTACGAGCATTTATTGAACAATTTTCTGCGCCTAAAATTGCGCACTGCGTGACCTCTTCGTTCTTGTGGATGTTCTACACGCTCTTCATGGGTGCACACGACGCTGGGTAATGAACCGAAGGTTGGCTTGCATGACGCAGAACATAGAACAAGTGTTTTCTGTGCAAATAAACGAAGAAAAGTAAACAGGGACTACTATTCTTAAAAGTTATCGTGTGGTTATCCTTATGTTGGACATGTCATCAGCGAAGCGGGCTTCGCAATAGGAAAGATCATTCACGCACAAAAACTGTGAATTCTGCCCCAGGTCTTTATGGCAAGGGCTCCATTTTAGGTTTCTGGTTCTTATGTTCTTTCTTTTATAAAAGGGGTTTACGTGCGAAAACACTTTTTGATTATGAGGCACGCCGTAGTGGAGGACTCCGGAAATTTTGACCACCTGGGGTTCTTTAACGTGCACCCAAAAATAAGTACACGGGTGTTTTCGCATTTCGCCCCTGTATGCAACCGCCGTGGCCGGGATTCGATCCCGCGACCTCATGCTCAGCAGCCTAACACCATAGCCACTGAACAACCAAGGCGGGTTCATCTTCTTTTTATGGGTATAATAATTTCAATAGGTATCCAATGCCACTGGGCACCAAACAACGAGAAAATTAAGACATCACAATAACATGACGAGTTACAATATTTTCTAAGTGCCAGTGGCGAAGGTCCATTCAAACTTTCTTCCATACATTTCTGTTGTAAATGTGATGTACAAACTATGACACTTGGGCATGATTTTTTCATAATCATGATTTTATTCCTGTAAAACCAGTGCCACAGTACAGCTGCTTCTGTCCATTGTGGCACCAATTTGAGACTGCCTGCCTGATAATGTTCATTCTTTCCTTTATCATAAATTTTTGGACACAAGCAATAAAAAGTATTGCTTGGAGTTTATCAGTTGATTATATTTTGTAGTCTGGGAAAGAGCACAATAAACCTCATTATTCGAAAAAAAAGCTACAAACCATGCAACGAACGGCGAAATTAAGAAAACAAATACGGTAATCGTAATTTGTGAATTTTGACACCGGTGTATTGATTAGCAGCCGCAGCCTAATAAAATAAATATAAATTACAGTTGAAAAAGGACTGAGGTTAGACAAATGATAAAATAAGGAAACGTGCTACAAATCGGTACGTTATTGTAGAGATGGAAATTTCAGGATGCATCTTCCATCATCACAGCAAAGGAGAATAATGCCGAATACATCCATCTAGTTTTCCTCGTGTACATCCTAAGGGTGCTTCATTTAACAACTCTTGTATCCTGAGCACCAACAGCTCGACTAGCGCACTCCGTTGGCATGCGCAAGAGTTCGCTACTTTATTGCCATATTTTTTGCAACAATCACTCATGCTACATCAAGTTTTTCACTCAAGCTGGATCAGCAGCATCATGCAGGAGCACACGCCTTCGGCAAGTTGTTTATATCGTTGTACATTACTATAGAAAGCGCGTAGAAGAGAAATATGTGTACATGTTATTGCGATAACACTTTATGGACATTTCAAGCAAATTTTCGCCCTCGCCGTCGCTGTGAGCTTCTGCAGATATTTAGGTATATGTATGCTATATACAATGTCCTGCTATCTAACGCGCGGTGTAAAAGGCTTATATTGCCACACGATTCTCTTACTATAACGCCGTGCATATTAGGTCATAAATTCTTGACAAAATAATTCCTCAGAATTTTGATCGCAGTGCATGTTCCCTGACTTAAATATTCAGCGTGCGACACTATAACTGAGCAGAAACCTTAAAATGCTGAAATTTTTATTGGCGTAGCTTCCACTACCTCCGGGACCGGCCCACGAAAGACATTGGAAAAATAACAGATTCGGAAAAGTGGTGGCAAAGTCTCTAAGAAAGACGCTCGCTTCAGTTACTATACATAAATGAATTCGTTCGATGATTCAAAGAGAGAACCCCCAGCATACAGCTGGTGTTTACTTAGTAAGCTTACGTTTACTTGAAATCACAGTGGCGATACAGCTACGAGTGTTACACTTCGAGCAATATTCAAACACGTTACTATCACACTCACTGCTTCGCCCGTATGGCTTAACTGCGATTTTTTTCTACCATATCCTTGATTGAAGACTAAAATGCAGTGCAACAACAGCGATCCATACAAATAAAGAACACGGGCGAAGCGTTGGCCACAACGCAGTAGCCAAATTTTCATGGCCGTGTGGCGGTATTGCCACAGGGATAAAAGTTAGGTTGAGTGCCTTTTCGACGCGGTTGGCTTCAGGGACGTTCCGGCGCACTAGCTTTTGTTACGCACCCCGTTTTTATAGCTAGGCAAATTAAGATAAGCAGTGCCATGAACGCCTCTATTAGCTCTAAACGGGATGAGAGTGGCGTTAGAGCGGAAGAACTGCGCTGCCGAGATGGCTCTGCCGAAACCAGAAATGCGATACACGTGCTGAAAAGTGCTGTCATATAATTTAAGAGATAAAATCGCGAAACGAATGGTGAACGCGGTATACTGCTGGAAGCAGTATGATTTATATGACTGTAGGATTCTCAGGCTTTCGTTTAGGTTGTACCGTTGCCATAGATGAAGAGCAATGGCTTACGCGTCATTTCATTCTTCCTATAGTTTAGAGCATGACGGCACGTCATGCATTTGGTGTGAGATTTGAGAAAATAATAAAGCAGAACATCGGCCCTTTCCTATGTGTATTTTTTTATCAGGCTGAAAATTCTTTGTTGGCATTTTGTATTGTTCTAATAATGCTCAAAAACTTGGAAATATTTATTTCTATCCGAGTGCGGCGCCTCATCCTAATATGACACACCAAGCATTAGCACTTATCATAAACAACATAGAATAAGCTTGACAGCGAAATCATTTACCCTTCTTTACACGTTTAATAGTTGTATAACCTAACATGATTGTAATCAGGCAGTGGTTATCGCGTGTTACTAGCCTTGAAGCAATTCGTATGCGCTTGTTACGCACCAGTAAGCACCGTACTTGAACCCATCACGGCAGCCCAGAGATTATGGTATTGCGCTGCTGAGCTCAAGAGTTCGATTCCAGTTCCGGCGGCCGCATTCTCATATAAAAGAAATGCAAAATAAAAAAAAACGTTCTCATTGTCAACCGTAGTAATGCCGGTGAGTAATACAGCCGTAAATCTGTGAATGATGAAACTAACTGTCCTTGCGCGAACTTGTGCCCACAAAAGCAAGTTACACCCAAAGCACAGCGATGGCGGCGAACACGGTCGGTGACCGTAGAAATCTGATCTGCCGGTCAAGCGCGTCGGGTTTATACAGGAGTCATCCCAAGTTTCAGAGTAATCGGTGGAACCCGCTCATCTTCCAGGAAATTCTTCACCATTCGCGTCGCAAATTTAATTAGATTACACAAGCTTCGGTGACAACAGAACCATCGGTAACATTCGAGAAACTTTCGATACATGCGGGCGCGTCAAGCACTCAACGGTAAACTTTATCAGACGGTGTAAAGCGCTCACCCGTAAAAAATAAACGAGTCCTTGTGTCAATGCCCCCCTCTGAAAAAGCATCGTCCCAATGCTACAATCATTACAGGCGAGCGAAACAGAGAAGGACACTTATTAAACAAAAGAACAACAAAGAAGTCCAAAGTAACACAGTAAAAAAAAAAACAAAGTTCATGCGTCTCGAATGGTATCTTGAACACCACAATATTTACCCTGCCTCTATGGCGGGATTTCGACGCCGTCGTTCATCGATTGGCAGTGTCATCGATCTAGTATCATCTGTAGAATAACAAAAATCTCGGAAGCGATTATCAGTAGCACTCTTTCTTGACGTGAAAGGCGCTTACGACAACGTTTCCCATCAAACCATTCTAGACGCACTTTTGACAAGTGAACTAGGGGGCGAGTATATCAATGGATCAGGAACTACTTGACACAAAGGTCCCTGTTCGTAAGTACGGAAGATGGTCCGACTACCAACCACTACACATGCCGAGGCATTCCCCAATGCGGTGTTCTGAGCCCTATTCTTTTCAACCTCACGCTTCTTCGGCTGGCCGAATCCCTACCGGAAACAGTGAGTTTCTCAATCTACGCCGACATCTTCATCTGGACATCAGTGGTCACTCGCCTGCAGGTTCGCGCTCGGCAGAAAGTAGCAAAACATGCATCTGACTACCTTCACACACAAGGCCGTACCATCTCAACAAAAAATGTGCGTTAGTCTCTTTTACGCGAAAAGTGATGACTCGTTATCCAGTATGCATAAATGGTCAGCCTATCTCCTACAAGAGAAATCATCGATTACGGGGCGTCATTGTAGACCGGGACCTAGCTTGGAGCCCTCAGGTTGGCCACTTAAAGAAGAAGCTCACATCTATTGTTCACGTCTTCAAGTTCATCGCCGGCAAAAGATGAGGATCGTCAGTAGGCTCCATGCTACAGTTATATCGAGCACTTTTCACTGGGATTCCTACGTAATAGCTCTCCCGTGCTTGCTAAAACATGGAAGTCAAACCTTCGAGAACTTCAGAATGCACAGGCGCAGGCACTACTTGTTTGCCTAGACCTTCCGCAGAGCGCCTCAACAGCAGGAACCATTAAAATGGCTCAACACCACCCGATCACGATTTGCATTAGCACCGAAACGCTTAGAGCCCATGTTCGTCATGTTTCACGGATTCAGTCTAGTTCTCTTGCATGCCTGCCAGAACGACGAGTACAGGAGTCCTCCAACAAGGCCGGCATCTATCGTGCCTCCTTACCATCGGGTTTCACACCCTCTGCACGTTAAACCTCAGCTTTGTGGTGTTTAAAACAACCTCAAGTGCGTCTTACGGTTCCAGGAATAAGAAAGAAGACCGACCTGCCTACCTTGGCCTTGAAGCAAGCAGCTCTGGATTGTTTGCAACTCTCTACTTTGATCGAATACACATATATACGGATGGCTCTTCCACTCAGACCAGCTCCACCAGCGCAGTGGTTATACCATCACGATCGCTAAGCATCCAATACAATATATCTCACTTGACAACATCGACCGGTTCGAAGCTTGTTGCCCTCCGAGGTGCCGTTGATTTTATTAATATCGAACCAGCTAATCGGTGGGCAATATTCTGCGATTCAAAGGCGGCCTTACAATGTCTTCTGTCATCTCTTCGTCGTGGGTCATGTGAACAACTCGTGTCGGAGATAAGAGGAATGCACCATCACATGATCGCGAAAGGACACGACGTCATGTATGAGTGGCTGCCTGGTCATTGCGGTATCTCCGGCAACAACCTCGCTGACGAAGCTGCTAGGAAAGCACACGAAGGAGCAACCCTTGTTTCTATGCCTTTATCGCTGACCGACGCAGCCCAACACTTAGGCAAGCTAGCGCACTTTGACATTGGAGAAGTGGCACACACCTGAATTCATTCAACATCGATTGCCTTCCCTCGATCCCTCTATGCAACTGCAGCTGTTACCACGTCTTCCGCGTAATGAGGAAACAGTGCTATGCCGCTTACGTTTGGCCGTCGCATTCACCAATGCATATACATTTTGATTAGAATGGCTGATAGCGCCGAGTGGAATGCCAGCGGTGTCGAAGAAACCATAGAACACCTACTGTGTTACTGCCCAATTTTTGAAAATAAAAGGCAAGACCTCTGCACAGCTCTCAATCAGCTAGATGGAAAGCCATTCACCTTGAACAAGATCTTGGGACCATGGCCTCACATATCGCAGCTAAAAGGCCACAAAAGGGCTGCCGCGATATTTGAAGGCTACCGGATTGAGTAAGCGTTTGTGATCCGGACTGAGTGACCGACTGATATCCCCAGTGGAATTTATCTTCTTTTAATATTTCCACCCCCTTTCGCTTTCCCCAGTGTAGGGTAGCCAACCGGGCTCAGTCCTGGATAACATCCCTACCTTTCATTTATAATTTGCTCACTCGCTTAAGCAAAGGCAACAGCCTAACAGGAGGGAAAAGCGAAAATTAACCAGTTTAACCATTGTGTATGAAAATATTTACGGTTCAATATCTTTTTCTTTAAAAAGGAAGTAGAGAAAACGCTGCCGCAAGTGGAAAACAATTCTGTGTATTTTGAATGACACTTCTACACTTATTAGTCGAGCCGCCTGACGTAGCCGCTTCTGTGTTGTGTTTATGTAGATGTTTTTCTAACGTTCCGCGGGGAGCGCAGTACGTCTAGAACCGCAACGTCCTGTGATCTACGCGGTTGTACGGGACTGGCGGCCACGCATCATTACGCAACTTCCCAAATAACAATGCGAGTTGGTTTTGGCACTTCACTTGGTTGAGCAGTAAACGAGGGATCCAAAAGAACTGTGATCGTTCCGCAAATATATATTTCTCTATAAGTCTTCCAGAGCTAAATTAAAAAAAGAAACGCTACTATAGTTGGATAGAAATTTAGTCTGCAGTGAAGCCCTACGCACGCCCTCATAACCGCCAGCCACTGTTCCTCCGCGAGGCAGCAAATAATTCCTACTTCAAAATTTTCCTGTTACCCAAATAAGGTGGTAACCACAAAAATAAAATTATTAGCGCGTAATTTTACACTTTTAACTAGCTTATTAAAGTGGAATGCCGAAAGACTAATTCTTTGTTGAAGTGAAATGCTTGCTTCGCTGCAACTATTTTTTGTGAAGTTTCACTTCAGTTGGCAGTGAAGTTTCATGAGTAAACCGGGCTCAGCAGTCAAATGCACTGAACCGCAGACTTTTGAAGTTTTAATTTATTATAGAGTTTTACGTGGCGAAACCACGACCTAATAATGAGGCACGCCGCAGTGTGGGACTCCGGAAATTTGGACCACCTGGTGTTCTTTGACATGCACCTAAACCTAAGTAGACGGGTGTTTTCGCATTTCGTCCCCATCGAAATGTGGCCGCCGTAGCCAGGATTCAATCCCGCGACCTCGTGCTTAGCAGCCCAACACCACAGCCAATAACCAACCACGGCGAGTAGACTTTCGGAGAGTAAAATTCTCAGATTCCTTAGGCTTTGTCCATGCCTGTTGCACACCTCATTGCTTCCGCCAATGAAAAGTCTCTTCAAAAACAGCAGACGCTCCGTAGGTATGAAGTATGACACCATTTTCAAAAGGCCGCATGAGGACGATTTTGTTTGCTTCTGTGATTGGCTGGCGGAGTAACACAAAACACAACCCCGCGCGGTCTATGTGCCTTGGTTGCCAACTGCTGTTTTTTTTTATTTGTATGCTACCATATAGATTTACTATATGGTAGCATACAAATAAAAAAAATATAGATTTACTAAATCAGAAAGTGGTTTTGTCACGTAAAACCCCATAACTTTATTTTTTAATTTAACTACTGCGGGGACGGTAGAGTATCTGCCTCCCGTGCAAGAGGACCGTGGTTCAAATCCCGGTGCCGCGCTATTCTCCACCGGAAAATACAAAAAAAACGTGTGTTGAGAAAATCGCACAAACAGGCCTGGAGTGCGGCCTGATCCCGGCGACCAGAACCGGTAAGGCACTCTCTCACCAGAGCAGGATTGGCCACCCTGGTGCAGTACTTGGCCACAGCCTCCCACATGAACATAACAATCAAACCCCGGCCCTCAGTCCCCAGCAGCCGCGAAGCAACTGACCACAGCGGCGGTCAGATCTGTGACGCTGCAGAGGGTGCTAAGAATACCTGGCTCCGGACAGGCCGCCATTGGAATCTGAACCTGGCAACGTTTAACGTTAGAACGTTATCTAGTGAGGCGAGTCTAGCAGTGTTATTGGAGGAATTAGAGGGTAGTAAATGGGATATAATAGGGCTCAGTGAGGTTAGGAGGACAAAAGAAGCATATACAGTGCTAAAAAGCGGGCACGTACTGTGCTACCGGGGCTTAGCTGAGAGACGAGAACTAGGAGTCGGATTCCTGATTAATAAGGAAATAGCTGGTAACATACAGGAAGTCTATAGCATTAACGAGAGGGTAGCAGGTCTTGTTGTGAAACTTAATCAGAGGTACAAATTGAACATGGCACAAGTCTATGCCCCTACAAGCAGTCATGATGACCAGGAAGTCGAAAGCTTTTATGAAGACGTGGAATTGGCGATGGGTAAAGTCAAAACAGAATACACTATACTGATGGGCGACTTCAATGCTAGGGTAGGCAACAAGCAGGCTGGAGACAAGTCAGTGGGGGAATATGGCATAGGCTCTAGGAATAGCAGAGGAGAGTTATTAGTAGAGTTTGCAGAACACAATGATATGCGGATAATGAATACCTTTTTCCGCAAGCGGGTTAGTCGAAAGTGGACGTGGAGGAGCCCGAATGGTGAGACTAGAAATGAAATCGACTTCACGCTCTGCGCGAACCCTAGCATCATACAAGATGTAGACGTGCTCGGCAAGGTACGCTGCAGTGACCATAGGATGGTAAGAACTCGAATTAGCCTAGACATGAGGAGGGAACGGAAGAAACTGGTACACAAGAAGCCAATCAATGAGTTAGCGGTAAGAGGGAAACTAGAGGGATTCCGGATCAAGCTACAGAAAAGGTATTCGGCTTTAACTCAGGAAGAGGACCTTAGTGTTGACGTAATGAACGACAATCTCATGGACATCATTAAGTAGTGCGCACTAGAAGTCGGTGGTAAAGCCGTTAGACAGGAAACCAGTAAGCTATCGCAGGAGACAAAAGATCTGATCAAGAAACGCCAATGTATGAAAGCCTCTAACCCTACAGCTAGAATAGAACTGGCAGAACTTTGTAAGTTAATCAACAAGCGTAAGACAGCGGACATCAGGAACTATATTATGGATAGAATTGAACAGGCTCTCAGGAACGGAGGAAGCCTAAAAACAGTGAAGAAGAAACTAGGAATAGGCAAGAATCAGATGTGTGCGTTGAGAGACAAAGCCGGCAATATCGTTACTAATATGGATGAGATAGTTCAAGTGGCTGAGGAGTTCTACAGAGATTATTATAGTACCAGTGGCACCCACGACGATCGTTGAAGCGAAAATAGCCTAGAGGAATTCGAAATCCCGCAGGTAACGCCAGAAGAACTAAAGAAAGCCTTAGGAGCTATGCAAAGGGGGAAGGCAGCTAGGGAGGATCAGGTAACAGCAGATTTGTTGAAGGATGGTGGTCAGATTGTTGTGAATAGAATCAGGAACACCTTAGACTTCTGTCAACCAAAGGACCAGGCAGGATTCCGTAAAGGCTACTCAACAATAGACCATATTCATACTATCAATCAGGTGATAGAAAAATGTGCAGAATATAACCAACCCTTATATATAGCTTTCATTGATTACGAGAAAGCGTTTGATTCAGTCGGAACCTCAGCAGTCATGGAGGCATTAAGGAATCAGGGTGTAGATGAGCCATACGTAAAAATACTGGAAGATATCTATAGCGGCTCGACAGCCACCGTAGTCCTCCACAAAGAAAGCAACAAAATCCCAATAAAGAAAGGCGTCAGACAGGGAGATACGATCTTTCCAATGCTATTCACCGCATGTTTACAGGAGGTATTCAGAGACCTGGAGAGGGAAGAATGGGGGATAAAAGTTGATGGAGAATACCTTAGCAACTTGCGATTCGCTGATGGTATTGCCCTGCTTTGTAACTCAGGAGACCAATTGCAATGCATGCTCACTGACCTGGAGAGGCAAAGCAGAAGGGTGGGTCTGAAAATTAATCTGCAGAAAACTAAAGTAATGTTTAACAGTCTGGGAAGACAACAGCAGTTTACGATAGGTAGCGAGGCACTGGAAGTGGTAAGGGAATACATCTACTTAGGGTAGGTAGTGACCACGGATCCGGATCATGAGACTGAAATAACCAGAAGAATAAGAATGGGCTGGGGTGCGTTTGGCAGGCATTCTCAAATCATGAACAGCAGGTTGCCACTATCCCTCAAAAGGAAAGTGTATAACAGCTGTGTGTTACCAGTACTCACATATGAGGCAGAAACCTGGAGGCTTACGAAAAGGGTTCTGCTGAAATTGAGGACGACGCAACGAGCTATGGAAAGAAGAATGATCGGTGTAACGTTAAGGGATAAGAAAAGAGCCGATTGGGTGAGGCAACAAACGCGGGTAAATGACATCTTAGTTGAAATAAAGAAAAAGAAATGGACATGGGCCGGACATGTAATGAGGAGGGGAGATAACCGATGGTCATTAAGGGTTACGGTCTGGATTCCAAGGGAAGGGAAGCGTAGCAGGGGGCGGCAGAAAGTTAGGCGGGCGGATGACATTAAGACGATTGCAGGGACAACATGGCCACAATTAGTACATGACCGGGGTAGTTGGAGAAGTATGGGAGAGGCCTTTGCCCTGCAGTGGGCGTGACTAGGCCGCTGCTGATGATGATGTTATAGATTTGCTATAGGGAGAGGTCTTCGTCCTGAAATGGACATAAAATAGGCTGATCATGATAGAAATCTTTATTTTGCACTTTCGTTTGTTTCCTTCTTCTTGGCAGTGTTCCTCCTGCGCTTCTTTCCTGCGCGAGTCTATTCGATGTGGTTCCTTGTTTGCCAAGTAAAGAAGACGTGCATCCCACAGGCGTACTACCTGTCAGATACACCTTGTTTCTCTTTTGTAGGTTTCAGCGGCTTTATGGAGAATGGCGGGTGTTATTCACATGTGTACTAGTAAAGGCAGCCCCCCCCCCCCCTCATTTCCATAGAAAAGTTACCTTGGATTGCCGCCCCCCCACCCCGAAAAAAAATGCTGAGTACCTGCCTGCATTTTTGCCGGCTTGAAGTTCCACAAATCAGAAAACTGCCAACACTTCACATGAACAATAGGGTGTTTGGAGCTTGGCTTAGCGGAAGTCAGCAATACACGTTTTAACATGTTGGGAACCGAGAGTCGATTGGCTTTATTCAAGCGTAAAAGCAAGTTTACGAAGCGGCATTGGTGGTGCACCTGTTGGACAGCCGCTTCGGTTCGAGCCGGGGGCAATGACCCCCACGGTGGGAATAATGGCGTGACGGACTGTCGCTACATGGGCTCCCCCCCTTCCCCCCCACCCCCAGCATGCCGGAGGGTCAGGTGGGAATCAACGATGGAATGAAGAGCTGATCTTCAACATAGGCTGGTTTCACGCGATTGCACGACACTGTCTCTTCTTTGCCCCGAGCAGCAGTCTTCAAGGTTTTCCCTAAGTTCGAAGTCACACGAAATGGGCCTACAGAGGAAGGAGTCAATGGTGACTTGATAGAGTCGTGTCGTTGAAAGACGTGCGTGCTTGTGTCCATTATCGGGAAACTAAATAGAGGCTACCCGCGGGCGATACGTGGAGGTGTAGGTAGAAGATGGTGGAGCCAGGAATATAGCCTAAGTACTGCGCTGCCGCTGGCGGATTGCAGCTGCGTGAAACCGCGTGTGCCCCGAAAAACTGCTCTGAAAGCCGGATTGGTCACCCATAGAGCATTTCGGCTTCGCTGACTCCGGGGTGATGCTCGATTCTTGTTCGCAGCCCCAGTAGTACTTGGGGTAGCCTTTCTATCCAGTGCTGTCTGTCGAGCGTGGCGGTAATCGACACCAGTTGTCGGTGGATACGCTCATCCACGCCGCTGCTATGTGAGTGGTAAGCCATGGTGTTATGAAAGCGCATGCCCAGCAATCTCTGTAGGGCAGAAAAAAGAGAGTTTTGGAATTGTAGGCCTCGGTAAGTCTTTATGCGCAAAGACCAACTGTACCGCGATACCCACGTAGCAACAAAACCTTCCGCCACTATTTCAGTCGTGATGCTTTGTAGAGGCGTCGCCTCGGACCACCTTGAGTATCTATCGACACACGTGAGGAGGTACCTGAAACACTGGCATGGCAAAAGGGGCTCCATCAAGTCTAAATGCACGTGATCGAAACGACTCCCTGGTGGTCGAAACGGCTGCACCGCCGAACGCGTGTGCCGGGTCAATTTCATGGCTTGACAGGCTTGGCAGCTTCTTGCCCAGCTTCCAACATCTTCGTTGATCCCTGGCCATACGAAGCTGTCTGTGGTAAGCCTCTGTGTAGCTCTGATGCCAAGATGATGCTCTGATGCCAAGCGAATCGAATATTGGCCGCTGAAACTGATCATTCACATAAATTTTCTTTTTATTTCACACACGTGAAATAAAAATTGCAGGAAGGACTGTATGCCAGGAGTTCATCTTGACAATAAAGAGCGTGCAACTAAGCACGCCTCTTTTCGGAGCAGCAGCCTCCTGGGTGAATGGGCTAGCTAAAGCATTGCCCGCTTTTACGCAAAGAAGGTCGTTAGACAGATAGCTTTCAGTTGTGTTTAAAATGTTCCTACGGATACCCATCGCGGGAAGATCTCGGAGAATCTCCAACTGCCATGTCGTGCCGTACACTTTCGCTATATACCCAGAAATACTGAAAGCATAAACTCCTCATGTATAAAGGCATCCCCTACGTTTTCCTCGATTCGAACAGTGTGGTCTGCTGCCGACCTTCCCTCTCTAAAACCACATTGAAGGGTGTCTAGTATCTTGTTAAAAGTTCCACTTTACTAATTTTCTACACTTTGGACGTAGAGCTTGTTAGCAATATTGGCCGGTACCTGTTGGCTCAGGGCAGATTTCTGCCTTGTTTAGTTGTCGGGGTTACTACAGCACCTTTTTCGAGAACGGAATATGCACAGCCGTCCACGTGGCTTTAATGAGAGACAATAGTGTTTTTAGTGCTTCAGTGTGTAGGTTATGATCATTTCCTACATGATACAATCGTCACCTGGCACCACGTGGTTCCAGCAAGATAGACATGCCTTAAGTTCAGTTAAGGTAAATGGGCAATTGTAAACCCCTTTGGATGAGCCTTTGCGGTTAAAAGACTGCCACTCTTCACGTTCTTTGAACCTCAGGAATGTTTCTGTATTGTGCGATGCACTTGAGAAAAATTGAATGTGTTCGCCTAGACAATTCACCTGATCTTCTAGCCTACGACCTTGGCTGCCTAGTAAGCGTATGTGATTTGAACCCCGGCATATTAATTGATTTACTATATTCAGAAATTTTGTTTCATCGGTGTACGAATTCATATTGAAGACGTACCTTTCCCAACTCTCTTTTTTGGCATGTCAACGCGTTCCCCTGCCTGGCGTTTTAGCTCGTACAATATTAATAAGGTTTTCGGCAGTTAGAGAGGCAATCCACAGGTTCTTTTTTTTTAATTTTTTCGTGCTTTTAGACATTCGGCATTCAGCAACGTTTGATGCAGCGTTTATTAGATAGTCAATTCGCTTGCTGCATGCATTCTGTGGCGGCATCTAATATAAAACCTGTTAAGCAAGCCACATCATTGTCTTTCTGAATACCTGCAATGCCCTCCTTGGGTAAACATGTAAGTGTTAGGAAAACTTCCCAGTTCACCGAGTCAACCTTCATCCCAGGAAGATGTGGAGAGCATTAACCCTGTGTCGTAAGCTTTGTAACTATCAGAAAGTGGTCGCTTCCGTAAGGGCTCTTAATAACGCTCGAGTGGAGGTACGGCAGGAGAATGTTGGTTTCTACTATCATTAAGTCAAATCAGGAGTAGGTGTTGCGTGCAACGCCATAGCATGTCGTCGCCTTCTTATTGAGTAGGCACGCACCAGATGCATAGAGAGAGAGAGAGCGTAAACGTTTATTTCAATTCTACAAGATTTGAGTCCGGCGTCTTTTTAGCGGGTCTGGGCACCCGCCGCGGACGCGGTTCCGAGACCTTGTCTCGAAGCGGCTTCCAGATTCATAAAGTTTTCTATTAAGCACCCCCATCCATCACAACGGGAGTCTCCGCACAAAGTATTATGCACATTTCAATATCTGAGAACGATATAAGGCTGAGGAAGTTCGTCTATGTAATTTTGAAAGTAGGTTTTATGAAGTTGACAATTGGGAAGGATGTATGTAAAGCTGACTATGTACCGGCTTCTAACCAACATCGCTTGGGCAGCAACAGCCGGTAGGAGTATACGGACCTTTAATTCGTACCACGTTACACACCTACCGACTACAATAGCCAAGCCGCCAGATGGCGCAACTGCATTATCACGGTCTGTACGCAAATTGCATACTATGGAAGGAAACTCGTTTGCGTGTGCTTGATTTGTGTCCCTTGAACACACTGCAGATTGAGACTAAATTTGCGTAAGCGTTCTTTAACGTCATCAAGATTGTGGAGGAGACCTCTGACGCTGCAATGAGCTACTTGAGTACCCGTATTAACCAGTGTCATCGCCTGTGCGTTTAAGAAAAGAAAGTTAGTTATCACAACCTTTTACGGACCCTGTGATTCTGTGTTTGTCTAATTTGGGGCTGTCGACAAATTCTCGCCGCTCCTTAGGCGCTAGCTGCGCCGTTTGGCTGGAAGTCGTGTCCATCGCCTCTTGCAGTGTCCTGGACTCCAGCTCTTGCGAGTGCTGTGTTTGACGCTAAGGACTTGTCTCGGCGGACAAGACTTTGAGGCCACCAGCCCGGAGGAGGATGGTCCCTTCTATTGGGGTAGCAGAGCATCCGCCAAGAAAGCGGATGGCGTCACTGGTGGCTCACTGCGTGTGAATCGGACAGCCGCCGGAAGTCATTGTGATGCTGCCCCCTGACACGCCATTGCGGCAAATCTGGTTTTGGACAGGTAAGACACCTGCCTTCGTGCGTCTAGACAAAATGTTTTCTATAACTTTAACTGTAACTAATTTAATTTCTTTCTTCCAGGAGGGGCTAGACCGCGAGTGTGCGGAATGCTCGCCATCTCAGTTGACACAGCATGGTGTGTTCTGGCACGTTTCAGAAGAAGCTTCATTGGTACTACATTTGACGCAAGTCAGCCCCACATCGACAGTTCTGTGAACTGTGGCCGAGCCTTTGGCAACTGAAGTACTTGAGAGGATTTGGTGCATATGGCCTAGCAGGAATCGTGAGATACCCTGCCTCGATGCACTCGACCAGAACACTTGAGCCGAAAGTAATTACAAGGTTCTCTCATCTTAATTCATTTCACAGTGATAACGTTGTGATCACTTCATACGTTGGGCCTCAGAAAGCTCCAACAAATCTACATTGGAGACAACGCTCGGGAGGTATTCATGGTACGGTGTGGGGTCACTATTACTGGAACGTTTCCAAAGTACACAAGATTGGGCAGTTTTTCATGTTTTTTCTGACTGCAGAGTTCGAGAAGAAAATCATCGTTTGAAATTATCGATGCTTTTTAACGGGGACCAAAAACTTTAGTTAGAGATTTCGAGACGACGAAGTGTGAGATCATCGTCACCTTCTTTTCAGGTTTTTTTTTGTTGATATGATATAAGGAGATGTTGGCGCACAATTTAAGGCGCCGGCTACTCCTCATCTCTTGAGCGGTTCCGTCATACATCGTACAGGTTTCAAGGTTACATATCAGTCTTTTCACACAAGCACCAGGACGTATCCCGCAACGTTTCCACAGGAAGACTATGACGTAAATAACACATGGTACATACAATATACAATGTAAATGTCTCCACACTTATGTAGATAAAAGTCTCAAAAGTATAAAAGATATGTCGCCTAATAACACATTGTCTAGTCAGCGGGTGGTATATACATACATCGTGGAAATGCATTATCACATACAGTCTCAACAGAACAGTCAACATAACATAATTCACAAACAGATGGATATATACAGTGACAATGAAATGAAGGGAACAATGAAAGCGCTAATAACGTCCAGCAATGCCGTTGTCTTCAAGAAAAGTCTTTAGTGCCTTTATAGCACTCTTCTGCAAGGCCGTTGTTGGCCAAGGGCCCAAAAGTTTCCTTAAACTGAAAGGTCTGCGGCCTAATTTAATTAGCGCTGATTTAAGTCGGCTTCTGCGTGTGTCGTGATGTGGGCAATCTAGAAGGAGGTGATATATATCTTCGTCTACAAATACACAATCACATTCGGGGGTTTCCGCACGGCCAATTCTGTGTAAGAAATGCTTTGTGTAAGCAGTGCCTAGCCTTAATAGATGAATAAGGGTTTCCATAGTTCTATCTAATGACAATAAAAATTTGAATTCAATAAATGGATCAATATGGTATAAGTCCGAGCTTTTAGAATTCTGGTCAAACCAAGTGTTTCTAGACAATTTGAGAGACGTTGTCCTTATAATGCAGCGTAATTCATCGTTTGATATTGGGAGCGGAGCCGTATCCTCTTTTAGGGGGGCTTGTCGTGCTGCTTCATCGGCTGCTGTGTTGCCAGGAATGTCGCAATGCCCTGGTATCCACTGGAATGATATTGCATGGTTCGCTTCGCTTGCCTTTGTGAGGTTTTTAAGTGTTTCATATACTATACTGTCACTGAATGATTTTCCCTTTGTGTTGCAGAGTGATGTTAGAGCGGCCTGTGAGTCGCAGAAAATTACCCATTTTTGCGCATCTCTTACTGACAATATAAATTTTATCGCACATAGGATTGCGAACAGTTCAGCCGTTGAACACGAAGTCGCACGAGATAACTTAAATGATTCTTGTTTGTTGAGGTGCGGTATAATGAATGATGAAGTTGAAGAGGTTGCTGTACTGGAGCCATCTGTATAGACGTGTGTGTATCCTGTATACCGCATATATATCTGGTACAGCGCTAGTTGTTGAGCAGCTCGAATGAACATATCTCTTTTGCTGAATATCCCATCTACTGACAATTCGATTTTTTGAACTGTAAGCAGCCATGGAGGATATTCGATGTCTGAGTTACAGAATTCATTTCCTGGCAATATGTGAACATTTTCTTGAATTTCTATATGAACATAACTTCTATCTCGTTTCAATATGTCTAGAGCCAATGGGTGGTTTTTATGCTGGGTTTGAAGACGGAAATAATGCCGGCATGTTTCTGTTCGCATAACTGGAAATGGTGATTGGCGAGCCTCAGCTATTACAAGGGAACTAGAAGTCGATCGTGGAACTCCTAGACATAGGCGTAATCCTCTAGCTAAAAGTCTTTGAAGTCGCTCTTCTGACGTGTGGGAAAGTCCGTGTAAGATGGGAGCGGAATACGCAACTTTTTCTCGTAATAATGCATTGTATACAGTTAGCATGGACGATACTGATCCGCCCCATGATGTGCCTGCAAGTCTGCGAAGTACAGTCACTACGGCATTGACCTCGTTTTCGAGTTTCTTTATGTGGGCTGCCCAGGATAGCTGCCTATCAAGTATTATGCCTAGAAATTGATGCTGTGTGACAATCATTAGAGGGTGTCCTTCCAGATTGAGAGTGAAATTTTTTAGCTGCCTTCGAGTGAAGGGCAATACAGCTGTCTTTGCGTGTGATAGAACCATTCCTCTATCTCTCAAAAATTTGTTGATTATATTTATGCCGTCTTGCAATGCCATTTGAAGTAGTTGAGCATTAGACCCAGATGTCCAAATACACACATCATCTGCATACAGTGAAAATTTTAACTGTGATGGCAGCCTTCTTGGTAAATCAGCCATGACGCAGTTAAAAAGGAAGGGGCTGAGTACGCTTCCCTGTGGTACTCCCTGTTTGACGACATGTTCAGCACTCTTTCCTTCACCCGTCTGAACAAATATTTTGCGACCTGATAGAAATTCAGATATCCATCGCAAGGACCTGCCAGACAGACCAGGTTCCAACATGCTTAGCAAAACATGAACGTGACTAACAGTGTCAAATGCCCTCTTGATGTCTAGGAATACTGCTATAGTCATGTTCCCACGTGCACGCTCGTGCTCCACACAGGTTACTATATCTAATATTGCATCCATTGTGCATCTATGTTTTCTAAAGCTTACTAAGTAGTTGGACAGCACATTCGTTTCAATACAGCACCATTGAAGTCGCGTGTCAATAATTTTCTCCGTTACTTTGCATAAACAACTTGTCAAACTAACAGGATGGAAGGATTCAAGGCACAAGGGCGTCTTATCAGGTTTTAAAATTGGTATGATTCGAGCGACATTCCAAGAGTCAGGTACAGTTTCCTCTATCCATAAGTTATTATAGATGTCTAAGAGAGGATTTGTACCTGTCGGTCCGAGGTTTCTTAGCATATTGTACGTAATGCCGTCCGGCCCAGCAGCGGACTTTTGGCGACATGATGCAACTGCACATTGAAGCTCGCTTAATGTGAAAGTATGATCTAATTGAGGATGTTGGGCCCAGTAGCAAGCCGTAATTTTTCGCTTAGCCAACACTACTGAAATATCAAATTCTGCACATTGCGGTGAGAAAGCAGGTCTGGAAATAAGCTCACAAAATTCATCTGATACTATTATTTCACACGTGTCCCGTGCTACAGCGAGAGCACGAAATGGGAAGCTCTGTGTTACTGGTCCACTTAAAGAATGAATTACTAGAAAAATTTCTGGGACAGCCGTGTGAGGAGACAGCGTGCCGCAGAAATCGCGCCAGCGCCGTTTGCCTAAGTTTTCTATTCGTCTGCGCATTACAATGTGTATTTTCTGAGCGTTTCTGTATTCTTCTAAACTGTATTCGCGTCAACTGCAGCATAATCTTTTGTAATTGGGACCTTCTTTGTGCATATGTTCATATTGTCCTGCAAAAGTTCTCTAAATTTTTCCACTGTTGCTTGTTGATTAATTCGATCCGTTAGGCGGTACCGAAAAGCTTGCCAGTTCGTTAGTCTGCTGTAACGCCTGATATCACAGTGCATGCTAGGGTGGTTAACAAGGATGGGAACATGATCACTTCCGCGCGTTTCCATATCTGTTCTCCATCCCACACCATTCACTAGATCATGTGAACACAGGGTAACATCAATGCAGCTTGAGTAATTATACCCACGAAGGAATGTTGGTGACCCATTGTTTAAAACAGTCAAGTTGCATTTATTGATGGCGCACTCAATAACTTTACCCCGTGCATCACAATGATCACTGCCCCAGATGGTGTTGTGTGCATTGAAGTCGCCACATATAAATACATTAGAATGAGCTATTTTGAAGATATCCACGAGCGCTTCTACTGAAATCCGGTTTGAAGGTTGTAGGTATAGATTAATCACTGTTATACAGAGCTCGCCAAAGGATACTTTACATGCAAGGAATTCCGGGAAGTCGGAATCACTGGACTGAATTTGATAAGATGGTAGGTCCTTTCTGACGCACAGGAGCACTCTGCTAACAGCACCTTGACGAGAAGTCTTGTATATCACATAATTTGAGAGGCGAAAGTCGTCATTGATTCCCGCCTCTTGAATGCAAAGTATTGGGAAGTTGTATTGCACAAGCAGTTTACGAAAGTCAGCACACTTCCTTCGAAGACTCTTGGCATTCCACTGAAATATGGATACATTTTTGTAGCGGTTATTCATGTACTGCCTGCCGCAGTTTCGACCCGGATTGTTGACACAATAGTGCTTCCAGAGGCAACAAGGCTTTCACTTCTGGTAGGTTGTTTGCTTCCGGCAGAGCAGATAGGATTGCCTTAAGAGCTGCGAAAAGCATTGGCAAAATCAGTTGTGTCACCGATGCTGTGGGATGCTCGCTATTAGCTGGTGTTACTTCTGCAGTAGATGACTAAGGTCGCTGAGAGAAATGTGTTCGAGTACTGGAGCTTTCTTGTGTATTACTTTCTGCCTGTTGTCGTCTGGGTTTCCGTAGCACTGATACATAAGACTGCGCACTTGACTGTGATCCTCTTGGTTGGTCTCTTGATTGCACTGTTGGTTGTTCTCTAGAGGAGGAATAGCTTGTTGGTGCTCTTGGCTGTGGTGGTTCCGGTGCCCGCTGAGGTGGGTGATCTGGCACTGGATGGACAATCTCAAGGTTTGGGGCGGGTTCATTGCGTCGCGGTTGTCTTCCATGGATTAGTTCATGTCGATGCATTTGTGCAGCTGCTTTTTTCTGAGGGCAGCCTGAGAAGGAGGCAGCATGGTTCCCCGCTCAGTTCACACATTTAGGTTGAAGAACTGACTTGCACTCCTGGTGGTCATGATCTTCTGAGCAGATTTTGCATCGACGTGTGCTGCGGCAGGTTTTCGCCATGTGCCCAAATCTCTGGCAATTATAGCAGTGAAGTGCTGGTCCTAAGTATTCCTCGACAGGGTGACTGGTGAAACCCAAATAAATTCTTCCTGGAATAGGGTGATCGTCTCTGACAGTAAGAATTACCATGTGAAGTGGATGAGACTGTCCTGCTCCATCTTCTTGGCGGGAATACCTTATCTGTCTGCGTGCCGATGTAACTCCTGCGTCTTTCAAGAAATCTAGGAGTTGTTCGTCTGTATACTGAAGAGGCACATATTTTACTTTCCCAACGTTTCGCGTGTATGACTCGGGGATGAAGGGCTTGACTTCCAGGCCGCCTACACTTGAGAGCATCAAAAGGCGTTTCGCCGACGCTAAGGAAGCAACGCTGACACTGAAACTTTCATCTCTGTTCGTCCTGAAAGACTGTACTTTTTCTTTGGCAGGGGAAACGATTTCGGCAGACACTCGGTTTGGATTTACTTGCCAAAAAGTAGTACCTTCACTTGGGCGAAAGACAACCGGAATGCCTTCGGCTCGCTTTTACTTGTACGTGACCAAAGTAAATGGTGCATCTTCACCCATCTCTTCTTCATCGCTTAGCTCATAATTCGATGTTGTGTCATCGTACTTGCTGTCTTCTAGGCGAGGCTTCTTGCTCTCGGCTTCACCGTCAGCCATTATTCCTGAATTCGCTGAAGTTGATTCCGAGTTGTGGAGAACCAAACGTGCTGGCTTTATGAAGCTTTGTGACGCTTGCAAGGCCTCAGGCTTTTCATTACGGCCCGTAACATCATTCATATGGCTTGTCACGTTTGGAAGAGCATGAGGCTCGTGACGATGTTCTCGGCTTCCGACCACCGTAACGGCAGAGTAATGGCGAGGTCCTTAAGAAAGAAATGTCGTACCTGTAAGGCGCCTTGGTCGTTCAACCTTCGCCCGACGTCTTGCCAATCAATCGTCGTCAATGGTAACCGTAAATGTCCAATGGCCAAAAAGCTGGAAGACTTTTTAGGTGCGCCCTCATTTTAGAGGGCGATCAGGAAGGGGGAAGAAGTTGCCCTAGATATACATAAAGTAGTTCGGCAGTAGCGCCATCCACCCACCACAGAGCGCTACGACGGCACGCTGGAGCACTTTGAAAGGACTGGTGCTGCATATTCCAGCTGTACGAGACTACTATAAACAGGTACGGTGTCTCCAAGGTTGACTACCCCCACATGGTTAACCGTTGCTGCCCAGGAATATGAAAGTAAAAGGTAATAATGGCGAACAGCAAAGTTTCAAAGTGGGAGAGAAAGTCGAAGATTGCAGAGAAGAGTGCAAAAAATCAAATGCCGATTTTCCCCAGGTGGGTCAGTCCTGAGGTGCCGTCAGTGTGAAGCGGAGACAAAAGAGGGGTGTTGCCGCCGTCGAGGGGCCGTAACGGTCTGAACACTCGACATTGGCTCAACCTCGAGGATTCCCGATTTTCCCCGGACACGGATACGCTGCGCGCGGCCACATGTGGGAGGGGCCAACACTCGTGTGCTCGGGTCCGCGGTGTCGCAACACGCCAAACGCCTGCAGACGCACACGCCCCAAGGGGGACGTTGTGCCTTGTCGGTGGCAGTTACTAGCCTGCTCCATCTCTGTTTCTTAACTTCTTAGTATAGATGTTTCTGCTTCCAATAGTGATAATGAAAATAATATTAATAACTTAATAAATAAATAAAAATAAATAAATAAATAAACCGACTTTACTAAGGGTGCCCAATAAAATCCCAGTGGCGGTGGTAATAGCGCAATGTGAAAATGTGCACATGCATACCCATATATATATATATATATATATATATATATATATATATATATATATATATATATACACATATATATATAAATCAAGAAACCTGAATAACGGAACACATGTTATACTCTCATAGTCAGCGACATAGCATGCCAAAAGCAAATTCATATTTCTGTAAATGTGTCATGAAATGGAATATACTATTCCTCTGAGAGTGGTGAAATGCCTCTAGAACATTCCATGTTCGTGCGAGTGTTCTGTGGAGCAGGTCAGAATTCTCGGCAAGTTTTTTGAGACGCCAGATGCAGATGAACGAAAAGGTAACCATCGTTATTTTTCGCGGTATTCTTATATTGACCTGATCCAATACTTCTGTAAAATGCATTAGACAGTTTAAACGCTTCAATAGGAACGTGATTTAGGCTTTCGTGTGTCTGCAGCTCATGTCTTCTTGGGAAAGCTAGGATTGAGCATGGCTCACGGACGTCCTGTCGGCAACAGCGATATCGATGTATAGAGACAAAATTCCTCGGAACTCTGTCTGCTCAAAATTGTTAGGCCGGCATGTAATGTTCAAACTGGCAGTGGCATCTATCAATAGAGGTAGACCAAGGACGGTTTAAACTTAGGAAATAGACCAACATTTATGAACTCTCTCAAGGTTCGACTTGTGGTGCCCACGTTGCACAGATCGTGCTGTACGTGCTTATAGTGAAACTGACAGCGGTGTTCCGAACTATTGCCAGTTGCTCATCGCTCGTCAAAAAGGCAGAACATGCGTCGAGTGAACTCCTTAACAACATTTTGGAAAGTGATAAACGTCGTTTGAATAATTGATTCGGGACCCCAAAAGAGTGCGACGTAATGTATTTCTCTCGCTTTTACCGCTTCATTATTCATGATCTTTTTTTCTAAATTGAGCCCAAACAGACTTAGTTTATTGCATTCGTGTACGTTCTTTATTTGTAGTCTCAAGAAAGACACTTTATTGTGCGAGTTGGTGTATGTTTGGACGTCAGAAACCGGCCCAATATAACAGGAACGAGCAAGTAAGCCGCAAATGTGCTTCATCTCATTTGTGCGTCAATTCAGCAAATTTAAACGTGCTGGTAACACATTCTTCAATAGTACCCCCAACTGAGCAATAATACTGCCATACAAGAGTCTACTATAAATGCCGACAGAAAATCGCGAAAGATGCCGTGGTGTTGGATAATTTACGGGAAGCGTTAAACGCTGCTTGTCGTGTGTCAACAGCCTGTGTCATGCAGCACCCTACTATGCATCACACAATATGCTATGGTGTAAAGAGAATTTCACTTCTCTGATGTCGGTGAATTGCCGCCGGAACAGTAACGGTGAACACAGACGTGGAAACAAGCAAACGACAACACAAATATATGCTTCACGCGTTCCTCTGGCCAAAACAAGCATCGTTGACTATTGCGGTTTGATTTGTGCTGGAATATGGATTACAAATAAGAAATCAATTAAATTACACATTTATCCTGTTTTTTTTTTAGTCAAGTAAACGACACAGCCGGATTATGTTAATAAAATGGCAAAGTTAGGGGAGGGGAGGGTTGCTACCCATAACTTCTCCTCTGAATTGGCCCCTGCATCAATGTCAGATAATTTTTCACGAAGCACCAGCACCCCACCACGCATACTCCAGATGCAGCAGCAACAATGTTTTTGTCCCAAGAGGTGGTTGCTTGCAACCTAACTCGTCATCACCAGCTTTATAGCAATCCTTATTACCCTGCCTATGGCCATTCGACCAAATTTGTAGGCCCAGCTGAAATGTATGAGCATGTTACTACGACAACGAACGCGGTGGTGTTTACGAGCTGTAATTTGGCGCTGTTACTGTTCACGCGAATGGTTGTCGTGAAGGATAATATAGCCCTAAACCTACTCCAATTTTGCCAGGGATGCGCCCAAACAATTGGCTTGGTAATCCCGGGAGACAGCGGTGTTATATGTGTTGCTGACCACGTCCCCGATAATGGCAGTAGTCGTCCACTGCACGGAAGTAGTGCAGAGATATTCCTTCAATCAGTTGTGTACACTTACAAGTAATTCAGTTGTAGTAATGCAAGCGAGAACGTACCTCCAGGAATAATAGCAAGCCCAATAAAGAGGAGACGCACATGGCATCAATGGTGCACAACAACCAAAACGTATATGATAGAGCTAACAAATAAACATGCGAAAATTTGGTTTATTGTAACTCGTGTATGATGGCGAAGTAGCCATGACGTGTCAGACGAGTGTGCTGTGGGAGGTAATGCGCCCTCCCATTCGGCATAGGGATTTACCACATCAAGCAGTAGAGATTCTCTTAGGCAAAAAGGGCGATTCGTATGTGAACTTGTATTACGATATTTACAGTCACTGATTTGAGTTTATGATAATGGTAAAAGATACAGAGCACGATGAAATGTGAGCGACAAACAAGAAAATCGCACAAGCGTTGTGTTTCTCTTCTTTGGCGCGTTAGTCTGGGTTAGACACTAGCCCTAACCAACCTTTATGTTATTAACTGAATGGAAAAGCCTTAAATTTCTTCTGCAGCCTTTGCTCGTTGGTTTATCTTTGTGCACTTGCTTTCCCATACCAATGTTTTGATTCGATAATAGCCAGGAGGCAGGCAGTTACTGACACTTGCACTCACACAGTCGATGTAGCTTTGTCTAGGAAACGAGACAGGAAGGCACGGGCCTTAGCATCCAAGTGTCCTGTGAAGTTGGTCATTTATTCGGCACTTCTGATTTCATTGCATAGAGGATAATTGCTTATGTGCACTCGACATTGAGTGCCCCCTGTGAAGGCATAATTGACGCCAGTTTCTTTTACCTCTTTCCGTGCACATCTTTTTGACGAAAACCAGATCCCCTGACAAGTACTTCGTTTCCTCGAAAAATATTCAGTCCAGTAATTATCTGCGCCGACTGCGTGGTCATGTGTCATCGGCGAGGGTAATGTCCTGGCCCTAAAATGCGCTCGTATTATGCCATCTGGATCTTATCAGCACCGAGTAGCCGCTCTTAGCTGCAATAGCCAGCGCAAAAATGGTTCATGTAGGAGCGGATCAGGACAGCGAGAAGGTAAAGAGACGGAAAGGCGTGGAGGTTGACCAGAGATGCGTTTGTTCTCTACCCTACACGAGCGGGGGGGGGGGGGGGGGGGGTCAGGTAGAGTAAAGAAATATAAAGAGGAATACACGGAGCGATTAGGCACTGTGGGCACTTGGGAGAATGCTCAGGACGTGTAAAGAATGTCACTGAGGCCTGTGGACTTCAAGGATCGCAATTATACACTAAAGTAGACAACGTTTGCAGCCCTCCGCGAACTCTTGACGTGCATGTCAAACGGTATTCTCGTTTCAAACATGGTCGGGCTGTCTATTTACTATGGGACATTTTGCAGCCCTTTAGTGAGCCGGTGGAAAGGCAAAGTCGGGGACTACTCCCCTCCCCCCCTCCTAGAAAAAAAAAAACACTTCTTATTTCACGCAACCCTGACTTTTGCTGTACTATATAGCTTTTAAATGAGGTATCTACACTCTTAGTCAAGTCCTGCATGACGTCCTCCATATAAGCGGTATTTTATTGGCTCAGCCCAGACCACCACATATAAGCGTACATTCAAGCGAGAGAATGCGTGGGAAAACGCGGCCGATACACCGCCCACGGTTGTATGCGGCCAATGAGCAAACGCAACGTTTACATGCAGCCTTGCAAATTTGGAGCCAAAAAGCGCGCCAAAGAGTCGAGAGAGCGTTACAAAGCAAAAGCAGCAAGGAGTGGTGAGGGAGATTCTGTAAGGGAGAAAGAAAAGCGAAAGGCAAAAAGGAGAGAACAAAATGACAAAGAAAGAAGTCATTGCCTCTGTGCGTAGCTTCGATGGCGCAGGAGGAAGAAATACTGTGCCCTCTGAGAAACAGCAAAAACATGGCGGGAGCCGGCGGACGAGACGGTTGTTGTCGGCGGCAATTATCGTCGTATCTTTCTACTGGCGACGTTATGCGACTGCGCGCGTGTTTTGAAGCCACACGGCCGCGTCGGCGAACGCTCTCGGTGATGTTCAGTTCCACCGGTATTACCGGAAACTGCAATAAGCCAGTGCAACTTCGACGAATCACGGCAGTGGGACAGCCACGCAAGGTTGTTCAACGGTGGCGGGCTGCCGTGTGCGCAGTATCGTAGGGCCCCGGGTGTGCGTGCTGTACACAATGGCGAGCCAGTGTCGAGTCGATAGGTTGATTTCTCCTTCCCATACGCTAAGCTTAGTAAATGCTTAATTTCTGCCACTGCATTATTATGAGCCTGCAGATAACCAATCTCAGTGATTTGAAATCTTATCGTGTAGTACTAATGCGGACACGAGCATTGTAGTTCTGGCGTGTGAACTAGCTATAAATGCAAAGGTAGTACCGCCTCACTTTTTCCAATTGCATTATTGCTCGCGATTCTTTTTCCCTCGTAGGCAGGAGTCCTTTTGTTGATACCTCACGCGCGGATTTTCATAAGGGCTTGTGTTTAATCGCGCCACTAGTAATCGCGTGTACCACTGTAACCATGGGATCATCCGTTATTTACCGCCTTCGCAAACTTCGCGAAATGAATTCATTACATTTCGTAGTTTAAGTTTGTCGAACGAGGGTATTATTTTGATCAATTTTATAGTGTATTACGCTCTTTACATTGTGTAGTGTGTGAATTTGCGCTGGTTTCTGGCTTTCCTGCACCATGCGTCGAGCTCACTGGAATTCGAAGCCAACTTTAGCTGCAAACTTGCCCTTGACGCGAAAATAATCATTTTATTCCGACGACGCAGCAGCACCGAAGTACCGGTTTGCGCTAGAAGCTGAATTTGTCACAGTATCTCTTGGAGAGGAGCAGTACACTCGTTACTTGTGGAAGGGGCGAAGTTCTATGCTACAGGAAGAATTTCAATAGGGAGTTATGTGACGTTGAGCTAGCAGTAGAAAGCTTTATTGCAGACCGAAAAATCTGTGGATTTCAGCACTTGCGCCGGTTCATAATGCCAGAAAGCAGCGATGCATTGCTAAAACGACCATAGAAAACAAAAACAAATTGGCCGTTTTGGTTTTGTCTAGTGATTGCTATGCGACATTGATTTTCTGGTGTGAGGAATCCACTAGCCCCAAAATATGCCTTAATTAAATATTTTTAGGAGGTTTCGTTTCTCAAATTGTGGAATTTTCGTAAGGTATTTTTCTTCTCACCTAACTGATTTTCTTTGTCTGTACAGGATTAAAGCACGAAAGGTCGACAGTAATAACAACGCCACCAAAGAAAGCAGAAAGCCTGGCTCCCCAGTGCAACTATAAAGTGGACCACCGCCCCGGTAAGTGAAAATCAGGCCCATGACAGCTGTTCATTGCAGTGAACAGATATAATATGCTTATGATGAAGCACACGTAGAAAAAGGCTAATATTTTGCCGAAACCAAGGGGGGGGGGGGGCGGCACAAAAAGAGAGAAATGTTACCAATGTTTCTTGCATGCGGATGACAATGAAGCACTTGCATGTGTTATATTATCACTACAGGTACACACACATTCAAGAGCCCTCTTACTAATTTTTGCTGATTTCGGAAGAGTGGGAATTCAGTGAGGTAGTTTAGGGGAGTGTAACTGAATGGAAGTGCAGCTGTATGCCATTAACTGTAACGGACATAACTTAGTACTCCTGAGTCCCAGCTGACAATGTGGGCTAATTAGTTATTACCTGCAAGTGGGAAGGAATGTGTCTGTGAAATAAACCATACGCGTAAGCACATTCAGTTAATCTTGTAGAGGGAAAGTGCTTGTGGAAATTATTTATTCAGAACGTGGACAACGCAACTGAACGTATTTTGCCCACTTTAGTTGTTAACTCGGAGCATTACGTGTGTTCATCTATTGTCATGACTTGAATATTTTGTTTAAACTACGTATGCGCTCATTGTATTCACTTTAGGTTGGGGTGGGTCATTGGTGCGAATACTTACCGCAAACTTCAAGTACAGTATTGCAACATTGAAGGACGGGCGCATACGTATGTCGTTCACAAGCTCTTATAAGTTATGCACATGTGAAATGTGTGATCTAGAAAGCTCTGCCTTTTGTAGTAAATCATCGACACCTAGTTTTATAATGTTAGGATGGATAGCTGGGCATGTTGGTTGGGCATGCAGCGACGTGAAATGCGAGAAGACGACGTCGGACAAAGAGAGAATTACACACACAGTGCACTTCTTTTTTTAAATCCAACAACGTTGAATCAGGAAAAAACGCCACTATTTTATACAGGGAGCGACGTGTACACATTCGCGTTGAGGTAAGGCAGTTCTTTTTTCGATAACAAGACTGATACTACAGTCACACGCCTATCACCTGCCTCAGTGTTCCTTTTGGCCTCAATTACTAATCTAACCTATTTGTCACGGCTTCTGCTCTCCAAAGCAGAGGCATGAAAATTCGGCTTACACTTGCTATCTCTAGAATGAATCGCCCGGTGGCCCCTTCTCTCATGTATAACATGGTTTTCATGTTGCCTCAGCCTGTCATTCAGGCATTATTTGGTTTGGCCCACGTAGTTTCTAATGCTCAACAAAGGAATTTCATAAATGACTCCTGCCTGACAATCGATGTATTTTCTTTCGTAATTTGTGACACTGGCCGATGCTTTGCGAAAAAAGCGTTGGTCATTCTCCAGAGCCTTGAAAGTTTGCAAGGGGCTGAAAACTCCGCATTTGCGTTAGCTCGCTTGGCAATCTCCTTAAAATTATGCGACAAGCAGAGTATATTAGTAATAACAGCATGTTTTGTTTTCTTGCGAAGTTTCTGCTGGGCCAGTTGGCGGGTTTGCGACTTATTCAGGATTTTGTCTGCAACAAAAACTGGCGCCAGTTGTAGTCAGCCTGCGTAAGAAAGCTTTCCGCAGCTCGATGCAGACAGGACTTCTTGATAACGTTCCGCAGGCACGTTTTAGAAATATTGCATTTGACTAGCTTAACTATATTGACTAGACTAAATTGTATATCATTGTCTTCGCGCCTTTCACACCAGATCAGTTTTATAAAGCTGGCACGTGCTCTTGGAGCAAGGCGGAATAAAGATAGGAAGAAAGGCAAGTTAGTCAATGTAAATAAAGTCACCTACTTTGCGCTTGGTAAAGGGCACAAAGGAAATGAAAGGGAACAGGAGAGCCGAGCTTTAATATAAAAAGGACAAGAATGTGTGCACATAAAGGCTATAAAGCGCACTACAGCAACAGCCCGTATGTCAAGCACCAGGATAACACAAGGGTGCTGACCACAGCCTGGACAATGGTTCTCTCCCCCAATAAGGTGCAAGTAAATGCAGTCCAGTTTGCCTTTCTAGCCCTACAACAATGAGGGCCGTCGCATAAGCGATCTCGGATCGTTATCTCGCAGCCTCAGAAGTTTGAAGTTAAAATGGAGACCTGTATCGTCCAAAATCACTACTATATTGTCCTGATCAACTATTGAGCAAAACATAACAGTTTTGGGCATTGTCTAGCATTAAGTGAAATATCTTTTTCTTTCAAGGTACGACGGTCGCCTAGATGGCCAGGATCCATCAGGACAAATAATTCGGAACACATATGAACAATATCTGATGTGTTTGTGATGACGAGGTAATTATGTTACAGTGAAATGGATATTTGAAAAGGCTTTGTTTCTCTAATTGGGAATGTATGAAATTCACTTGCATCTCTCAGCGTTCACCCAAAGTCTGCTCCACAGGACAAAAGAAGTTTTAGGTTGTTTGCCTCCCGCAAGAATGCTTCAATCCAAATACGTACATTTGGCTGCAGCACATTGATTCTTACTTTTTTCATGCTAGTTATGGATAGCTATACTTTCAGTAGTGGCGAGCACTTCACTAAGTTCCTCATTAGTTAACCTATGTATAGAAAATGGGACCTTACACTAAGGTTACGACGTATGTCTGTTATGTTCCTGATATTGTATTTATCTGCTATTTTAGATAACTTTGGTTATAGACAAACTTTTTTTAATGAACGCGAAAGCGACAATCTAAGTGGTATAACAAGTTCATGTGTTATGCTTGTTTCAGATCTTAAAAGCTATAGGTGCGAAGACTACCGATCTGCTTTTGCATTTCCTTTGTCAGTTTGTCTTTTACTTTTTACTGTTAAAGCTTTGTATATAGTTCCTCATTCTATGTTATGAACTTACAGTGAAACTATGCTGTGCACTTTCTTGTATTGCAAAAAAAAATTGTTGCTTTGTTCTTTGTCTAAGTCTCCTAGAATATGTCTGCATGGATGTACAGCATGCTTTCAGGTTGCCTACGGAGACAAAGTGGGCATTCAGCTAAAGCATAGTTCAGATGTCGAGACAAAAACTTTTGCTTTTAATAACGGTGTATATAAGCGCAGTTGATATGAGGAAGGTACTGGCACTCAACTATTGTACGCGATATTTAATTCTCAATTCACTCACTCTGTCGGGATAATCAGCTATGCTAGCGTGCATTCCATTTCGCCAGGTTGCAACCACTTCCTGGCACACTTTATTTTGTGTGACATACCGCATAATAGCGCCGTGTCCGCTTAATACATTGCGTCCACTTTATTAGTCTGCATGCGTTTTTTTATTTTTTAAAATTGCGATAATAAATGTAGTTTGTGCATGAATATGGCTAGTCTTCCACACGGAGAAGTGCTTGCATACCAGACAGAAGAAAGTGCTAAATAAGGTGGTGGTGATCATACAAAGGTAGCACAAGACAAAATGGGCAAATAATCGTCATTCCAGACTTATTTTGCGTCGGAGCTATCGACATGCAAGGCTAACAATGAAGCCGTTGTCAGCGTTGGTAAGACGGCACAATCACGCCTGGTTATACATCTTCAGGCAGCTGAATCGTTCTCTTGACGTTAGTCACTGCTGTAACCCCGTGGCATTAGCGCTTCCGTCCCGTCTGTCGTCTTCCGACGGAAATTCAACAACATCTGTGTCATCCTTTAGGTGTCTGTTAAGTAACCGCAGGCAGTCACATTAATATGGAGCTCTCCCTTACTGCATCTCCCGTAATCCATAGCAGTCTCGGGATGCTAAAATCCACAATAGAAATTCTTTAACCACGCCTCGATTTCTTTCCCTCCCTTCCTTCCTTTAACCTGCATGGCACTGCAGGTATGGCCACAGTTGCTAGTCGCAACATCACATGCGCACGGAGAGGCGGAAAACACGCTAGCGTGTGCAAGGCAGTGAAGCTTACCATATATGGAATAGAGTCACGGAAAGCGCACGAGCGGATATACCGACGCGCTCGGTTCGGCAGCATTTTTCTCTTGCTCACAAAAGCGATATTCGCCAGTCTTACGGACGGGGCATCCCTGTTGCGACCATCGGAAGTTACCCGAAATATTAGTCGGTTCAACAAACTGAGACGCGCCGGCAAAATCCCACCCGCTTATTCGACGTCGCACAATAGCGGAGCCGCATCACCGCTATATTGACGAAGCAGCACAACTTTGAAAGAAGTGCAGTTACCTATAGTTGCAGGTGCGCTAGTTTCTCGGACAAAGCAAGGTTCCCGGTTAAACAGCGACTGGAGCGAACAATCCGAAGCATGGCGAATGAAAATGAAACAGCGAAGAAGCACATTCGCCTAGCGAAGCAGGGTTCTTCTCGCGCAGCCCCCGTGCTCCGCAATCTTACCCCTTTTAGCCTTTCCGCGCCGCACATGACAGCTGTTGAAAGCGGTAGTCATGTAGTGCTACTCAGTTGAATAACCTTTATTTATAGAAACATTACAGTAGAAAAGAGATTTGCTGTGGTGCCCTATGCACATAGATTATCCCATGGTTTACGGAACGTGGCCAACAGATATGTTGTCGATACAGTTTTCTCGGGCCCCCGCAAGTTGTCTATCATGTGCCCTATGATAAATAGGAAAGTTGAATAGGGTCGTAAAAAAGAAAAGATGATTGCGGCGTTAGACATGTGTCCCCCTTTGTGCCTTGTAACACTGGTATAGCTTACCAGATTCATCTCAAGTGGCGGAGACTTACATTGCACAGAGCGGCAGGCGCAATAATATTAGACTAAAAGAACACAAACATTCACTTAACAGCCATAATGCTTCACATTTAGGGTCACATTGTTTCAATTACGGTTGTAAACCTTTGTTTGAAGACACAAAAATTCTTTCAAGACACAAATGTCAAACCACACGAGACATAATTGAGGCATTCTACATTAAAAGATTAGGAGACTTGCGTTAACCATGTCTCTGTTAGAATGAGAATTTCAGTATCTTCACAACACGTGTGTTAATCTGAAGTAGTGTCTTTTTGTTGTTTCCTTGTTTGACTTCCCTACTTCCTGACATGTTTAACTGATGGCTTCATACCTTGTCATGTTCTTATGCTGCCGTTTTTTGCAATCACCTATACTTATATGTTCTTCGTTTCAATAAAAATTTAGTTGAGAGTTAGCGCTCGTCCTGTCTGCTTCAAGTTTGTATCTGTGTCACTTTGCGCTACAATCCAACATCATGTTACCGTACCAACTCCTTGTGTGCATAAAACTCAAAAAACTGCTTCACAGGTAAACGTATGCTTCAGTAGTACTGCACTGGTTACCGTCGCCGATCCATGCATTGTTTGCGCTCTATTACATTCAATATGAGCTACAACAAGGAGATGTGGTGGCTTTCCCTCCTGGTCGAGCTGGTCTTGGTGCAATAATTTTTGACCAAGAAAAGTGGACATTTTTAATTATTTCAGAAATGCATGTAACATCATGCTTTTGGTTGTGTGCTGTTTCCATGGAGTGATAAGTGCTGGTGCACCGAAGTGCGGGAGATCCTGTGTCAGTGCAGCGCGCTTTGTTATTGCGCACTGCATCCTGCCGCCAGTGTACTATCCCTGCAGAGGAAGATGACGAAAAGCATAGGATGTGTGCATTGCTGCGATCGTGAAACTTAATTTTTTGCCTGAAAGGGTCGCACGTTATATATGCTACCGCATGACAGACCAGAAGTGCAATATGACGAGGCCTCACACATTCTGGCTCATACTGAACAAGCTAGTACCATACCTAAGGCTAGGCAGCCTTCACAACAGCTAGTCTGTCTATTAACTACATGGCTGCAGTGACAACACCTTTTGGAAGGGTGTTGTCCATGCTACACCCATATTGAAAGGGAGGTGCCTGTTGTACACCCATATAGGAAGGGCGTTGTTTTTTCACACCCATAGGCGAGGTGACGTCATATTAACACCCTTTCCTATGTGTGGTGTTAATTTACACCCCTTTTCTTGGAGTGTAGCAATACACCCGAAAAAGCTGTCACCCATGGGACAAGTCATTTATACCCTTAAGGGTTTTAAAATTTTTAAAGTGTACTCGCCAACATCACCAAAATGCACTAACCCCCTATTTTGCCCGAACCAACCTATTTAAATACTCCTTCCTTCCACGCACCATTAATGAGTGGAATAACTTGCCGTTACACATCGATGGTCGTTACACATCGATGAGGTAATTAACAATACTAACCGTTGCTACTAAACGAGAAGAAAAGGGGTTAACCGAGGAGCCCGATTTTTTTTATTTGTCATCGCATAAGGCGCCAACGAACACTGACAACAAGGACAACAAAGGGGAAGTTACTTGTGCTTAATAAATGAAATAAAGGAACGATAAGTTACTGGAAATAAAAGTGGATGAAAAAACAAGATGCCACAGGTGGGGAACGATTCCACAAACTTCGAAGGTTGTGGGATCCTTCCCCACCTGCGGTATATTGTTTTTTCATGCCTTTCATGCTGGACTCGTTTTACCACTAGTATGCACGTGGCTTTCTGCGGCGACAATAGCTCCGAGATTGCGCTAAAGTTGCGCGCATCGTCTGTTCACCGATAGAACCATCGATAAAGGCATGCGGCGAGCGCATCAAAACAAAGCACTGTATGAGCGGCGGTCTGTCTGTGGCGGCTGATCTGAATTGCGCTCATGCGTCCCTCACGCCCTGCCTCTCGCGTTATCCCAACACTTCGCTCGTTTGTAACGTGCCGTACGAGACAGATTGCCTACAGCCGCCGATATATCGCGAAATAACGACATGTATACAGCTGCGCTGAAATTTTGCATTAGGAAGTATCGTAATAGTCGCAATACTCGGTGAATTTTTATCTTATGAAACAATGAGTTATCCGCTGCTACACAGTGATGATTATCATGACTACGACTATTGCTCCTTGAGTGTGACATGATGATCAGACAATGATTATTGTTATTACATTGGCAGCTACGTCAGAGCAAGGTTGCCGTTAATTTGAATAAAGCATAAACAACCCCTAGAACTGCGCTGTTCAACACGTTTCTGCGCATCGAGCCTTCTCTCATTTTAAAACTAATACTTTGCCCCTTCATATGGGTTATATGCTAATCTAACACCTGATGACGGTTATCATTGTTCCTTTCATCATCTACTTTACAGAAAGTGTACGCGTAGAAACACTATCCAATCTTTGTTATGGATACAGCCAAAACGTAAACCTGCGTGAGACTTACTGACTACGCAGCTGCGCTTGATATCCATTTGAGAGAACACAGAAAACGTCAACTGAATGCGGAGTCTACGTTGCAAAAGTGTTTGCTAAAGCTCGTTGACCCTCGGCACTTTTATTGCTAGGCAGCAAAAACACGGGTGCGTGACACCAGATAGCCGTGGAAACTCACAAAATATAAGAAGTAGGGAGGAATCGATTGGATGGGAACACTAAAACAGGGCGATATATAACCTGGCACCCCCTGAGCAAACTCTGCGACACTGCTTGCACGGGCTTCATAGTTCCATGGCGACCAGACGCTGTGACTTTACGGGCCCGCTATTGACACCTTGCGCCACCCAAGGCGCTACTTGCAATCTCTTCACACTGATAGCAAGACTTACGATGTTCACTGACAAAACTGCCGAATCGCATGATAGCTTCGATTAAAAGACAGACATCAAAATCCTCTCCCTGTTCATCCCGTGCTCCTAGAGTCCATAGTTCGACGTTCTCTGCCTGAAACCGCGAAGCTTCACAGATCAAGAAACAATATGACCTTAGAATTGGTTTATTTGCGTTATCGGTAAAAAAAAAAGAAATATAATATCGTGCATGTGTAATGCCGTGTTCCTCCTTCCCTACTTATAATTTTGTTGTACGGCGTTGGACACGCAGCTCACGCAAAAGCCTTCGTATTGACAACTAAGTTCATATTTCAAATGTCTGAACGACACCTCTATGGTCGGCGCGTTGTTTTCGTTCCTTACAATGACGTCAAACAACGGCAGATTTTGTACATGCAGTATTACGCGGTGTAAGGAAAATTATGTATAGCCCGTGCACTGTGGGAACTGTTGTTATGCGAAGCACTATGCAGAAAGCTGGCTATCCACCATCGTTTGGCGCTTCGCAAATCGCCACCAAATCAGCCAACGTGGTTCTATTAAGCGATCAGTTGTGTGTGCTGCGGGGGCGTGTATACGACAAAACCAGCAAGATGGCCATGAGTGCGATAACGGTCACACGACTGTGATGGCATGACTTCTATTCCGGCCGTTCGACGTGAAGTTACAGCATGCGGATTGCTGGGTTCTACTGTATGGGCGTATGCGAGCTAAACGCAGTTTGTTACGTCATCTGCGACGAAGGTTTACATAATCATGCCTATACATGTCTAAGTGATGTATAGACATGTGGTAAAATGATGACAATTGTACTCCGAAGAAGAAACGTTTACGCCACACTGATTCTATGTTGGGTTAGCTGCTACGAAGACAATGCTGCCGACTATGGCTTGATCTACAAGGGGGCGCAGTATAACAAAGAGTGTCAAGGCAATAGTTGATATCAGGGAATGATGAGAGAAATGGGCATGTGACGCTCGCGCCAAAATTCCAAAAGAGCTAGTTTGTCTCGGTTCTAGAGAAGTGGTTATGCAAGTGTGGCCGAATTATAAAAAAAAAGCTGCGAAAGAACCTAATTGACAAATTGTTGCGTACCCCTATATACCGCTCGTTATATTGTGGAGGCCCATGCCCGAATGTTTTACACGCAAGAAAAATTACAGTAAAATTATTCATCATTACATTTTATTTTAAATTGAACATTGGTACATTTACAGTTAAAATTTGGCTTCAGAAACAAGGAATAAATGCAGCTTCGACGACAGACTCCTTGCTCCTCTTGAAGCCTGAAATGCTGCAACACATTCTCATAGACAGCTGGGACACGATATTTCATTGGGGCATGACACATTGCAGATGCAGCAATTACAGATATAACTCTGTGGGATTCATTCCTTCGATGCTGAGAGCACGGATGGAGCACCATGCAATATAACGGTGCTTCTGGACCGCCACAGTTAGTTGAAAACATGAATAAAGGCTTGAGATGCTGATATAAATGTGCGCCGACTACAAGCAAACTTTATAGAAAACATGGAGTACTTGAGAGAACTGTACCAGGGGATCTTCCTGGACGAATTAGGATGGTAAGCGTGCTTGATGAGCTGATTCGTTTGAAATAGTTTCAGTTTTTAGAGCCCAGCTCTTAGGCACCAGTCCCTGCAGTGAACCTCATCGCCGTCTCTCGGCATCGTCGTAACCTAGCAAACGAGCGCAGCAAATAGACGGCAATACCGAAGAGAGCGCGAGGATAAAAGCGGAGGAAGAGATGGCGAAAGCGACAGAAACAAAGCGTAGTGCCGCGCACGATCAGCTCTGCGGCGACGATTTCTACGAGATTTCGCAAGAATAGCGCACGTCATCTGTATGGAAAGAAAGTGCTGCATGAGCACAGGTTTGTCTGCGGCTTCTGTGAATTGCGCCCATGCGTCGCCATTAGTGAGGCAGTCGCGATAGACATATAGCGATATGAAAACACGTATAAAGCTGGGCTCTAGTTTTGCGTTAGTAATATCTTAATCGTCAGTGAATTTTTGCCTAACACATACTAACGGCCTACTATGTGCACTGATACACTGTATCTTGTGTTGATAAAAAGCAGAATTAAGCATTGAGGAACATGAGCTGCTGTGGCGGAATGTTCAGAGCATCGCGATGCTGAGCTGCGACAAACATCTAATCCCACCATCCGGCACTAGCACTTCTCTTTCATTGAAGAAGCCTCAAGCCACGCTTGAAAAGAACCACCTACAGGTTGCCAAATGCCTGGCATAAGCCAAAGAATGCTTCACAACCCAAGTAAATGGCATTTACGCTTAGTACATTTCACTCCCTCAGAACACGTCTTGTGCATGCAGCCTGTCATGCGTCTGAAACCAAAGATCGGTTAAAGTACTCTATTGTGCACAAAACTGGCCAGAGCGGCCGATAGATAGTGCACTAGATCACCACAAGTGATGCCTCTGTCCGGGCTACAAAAGCAGATTTCGAACACAACGTTTGTGCTAATGAAATGCACTGTAAGGAATTCCTGAGTCAGAAATACGTCATAGACATACTGTCAGACACATCCAAGATCCCGAAAACTTACACACGTGACCTATGCATGCTTCAGCACTCTGCAAAATACCGCTTCGATGCCTATGATGTTAAAAAATAATTACATTATGAGCTTTTACGCGCCAGAAGCGCTATCTGATTGTGAGGCATGTCATAATGAAATAGTCTGCAATAATTTTGACCACCTGTGGTTCTTTAACCTGCACCTCTCCCATACTTTTTCATGTACCCCGGTGATGTTCTAATTAAGACCATGTTGTCCCTGCAAACTTCTTAATTTCCTTCGCCCACCTGACTTTCCTACGAGCCCTGCTACGCTTCTCTTCTCGTGGGATTTAGTCCGTAACCCCTAATGATCATCCGTTATCTTCCCATCTCATTCCATGCCCTTCCCATGCCCATTTTTTTTTCGTGATTTCTACTAAGATGTCAATACCTCGCGTTTGTTCCCTCACCCAATCTGCTCGCTTCTTATCCCCTTAACGTTACACCCATCATTCTTCTTTCCATAGCTCGTTGGGTCATACTTCATTTAAGTAGAACCCCTTTTCGTAATCCTCCCGGTTTCTGCCCCGTAGGTGAGTACTGGTAAGACACAGCTGTTACACTCCTCTTTTGAGGGATAATGGCAACCTGCTGTTCATGATGTGAGAATGCCTGCCAAATGCATCCCAGCCCATTCTTATTCTTCTGATTATCGCAGTCTCATGATCCGGATGCGCGGTCACTACCTGCGCTAAGTAGATGTGGTGCCTTACCACATTCAGTGCGTCGCTACCTCTCGTAAACTGCCGTTCTCTTCCGAGGCTGTTAACCATCATTTTAGTTTTCTGCAGATTAATGTTTAGACCCACCCATCTGCTTTGCCTGTCCAGGTCAGTGAGTATGCATTGCAATTGGTCGCCTGTGTTGCTAAGCAACGCAATATCATCAGCGAATCAGAAGTTACTAAGGTATTCTTCATTAACTCTTATCCTCAAACATGCTGGGAATAGAATTGTAGAGATCCTATGTCCCTGCTTGACGACCTTCTTTATTTGGATTTTGTTGCTTTCTTTATGGAGGACTACGGTGGCTGTGGAGCCACTATAGATATGTTTCAGCATTTTTACATACGGCTCGTCTACGCCCTCATTCCGTAATGCCTGCATTATTGCTGAGGATTCGACTGAATGAAACGCATTCTCGTAATCAATAAAAGCTATATATAAGCGTTTGTTATACTCCGCACATCTCTTTATCACTTGATTGATAGTGTGAAGATGGTCTATCGTTGAGTAGCCGTTACTAAATCCTGCCTGGTCCTTTGGTTGACAGTAGTCTAAGGTGTATCTGATTCTATTTGCGATTACCTTAGTAAATACTTTGTAGGCAACGAACAGTAAGCTAAATGGTCTATAATTTTTCAATTCTTTGGCGTCCCCTTTCTTATGGATTAGGGTTATGTTAGCGTTCTTCCAAGACTCCAGTTCGCTCGAAGTCATGAGGCATTCCTATACAGGGTGACCAGTTTGTCTAGAACAATCTGCCCACCATCCTTCAACAAATCTGATGTTACCTGATCATCCCCAGCTGCCTTCCTTCTTTCCATAGCTCCCGAGGCTTTCTTTACTTCCACCGTCGTTACTTGTGGGATGCGTCTAGAGGATTCCCTCTTCCATTATCGTCGGGGGTGCCACTGGTACTTTATAAATCTCTATAAAACTCCTCAGGCACTTTAACTAACTTATTCATATTTGTAATGATACTTCCGGCATACATCTTAATGTCTCTTAATGCATACATCTGATTCTCGCCTATTCCTAGTTTCTTCTTCCCCGCGTTTAGGTTTCCTCCGCTCCTGAGAGTATACTCAATTCTATCTATATTATACTTCCTTATGTCAGCTATCTTACGCTTGTTGATTAACTTGGAAAGTTCTGCTAGTTCTGTTCTAGCTTTAGGGTTAGAGGCTTTCATACATTGGCGTTTTTTAATCAGATATTTTTTTCTCGTGCGACAGCTTACCAGTATTCTGTCTAACAAAGTGACCACTGACGTCTATTGCACACTTTTTAATGATGCCCAGAAGATCGTTGTTCTTTCCTTCAACACTAAGGTGCTCTTCTTGGATTAGAGTGGAATACCTGTTCTGTAGCTTGATCCGGAATTCATCAATTTCTCCCTTAATGCTAACTCATTGATCGGCTTCTTATATACCAGTTTCTTCCGTTCCATCCTCAAGTCTAAGCTAATTGGAAGATCTTACCATGCCATGGTCACTGCAGCGCACCTTGCTGAGCGCGACCACATGTTGTATGATGCCAGGGTTAGCGCAGATTATGAAGTCTATTTCATTTCTACTCTCGCCATTTAGGCTCCTCCACGTCCACTTACGGTTGTCCCGCTTGCGGAAGAACGTATTCCTTATCCGCAAATTATTCCGTTCTGCAAACGCTACTAATAACTCTCCTCTGCTATTCCTAAAACCTATGCCGTATTCCCCCACTGACATATCTCCAGCCTGCTTTTTGCCTGCCTTGGCATTAAAGTGGCCCATCAGTATAGTGTTTTTGTTTTGGCTTTACCCATCGCCGATTTCACGTCTTCATAGAAGCTTTAGACTTGCTGGTCATCATGACTGGATGTAGGCACGCAGGCTTGTACGACCTTCAATTGGTACTTGTTGTAAGTTTCACAAGACCTGCCACCCTCTCGTTACTCCTATTGTGTTCATGTATGTTACCAGCTATCTCCTTATTAATCAGGAATCCGACTCCTAGTTATTGTATCCCCGCTAAGCCCCGGTAGCACAGGACGTGCCCGCTTTTTAGCACTCTATATGCTTCATTTGTCCTCCTTACCTAACTGAACCCTATTATATACGATTTAATGCCCGCTAATTCCTCAAATTACCTAAGGAAGAGGACCTCAGTGTTAAAGCGATTACCGAAAATATTACGGGCATCATTAAGGAGTGTGCAATAGAAGTCGATGATAACTCTGTTACACAGAATACCAGTAAACTATCGCAGCAGACGAAAGATCTGGTGAAGAAACGCCAATGAATGAAAGCCTCTAACCCTACAGCTAGAATAGAACTGGCAGAACTTTCCAACCTAATCAACAAGTGTACGGCAGCTGACACAAGGAAGTATAATATGGATAGAATTGAACATGCTCTAAGGAATGGAGGAAGCCTAAAAACAGTGAAGAACAAACTAGCAATTGGCAAGTATCAGATGTATGCCTTAAGAGACAAAGCCGGTAATGTCTTTACTAATATGGATCAGATAGTTCAAGTGGCTGAGGAGTTCTATAGAGATTTATACAGTACTAGTGGTACCCACGTCGATAATGGAAGAGAGAACAGTCTAGAGGAATTTCAAATCCCACAAATAACGCCGGAAGAAGTAAAGAAAGCCTTGGGAGCTATGCAAAGGGGGAAGGCAGCTGGGGAGAACCACACAACAGGAGGTTTGTTGAAGGAAGATGGGCAAATTGTTCTATAAAAACTGGCCACCCTGTATACGCAATGCATCATGACCTCGAGCGTACCGGAATCTTTGAAGAACGCTAACATAATCTGTATCCTTAAGAAAGGGGACTCCAAAGGCCTGAAAAATTATAGACCGATCAGCTTACTGTTCGTTGCTTATAAAGTATTTACTAAGGTGATCGCAAATTGAATCAGGAACACCTTACACTTCTGTCAACCAAAGAACCAGGCAGGATTTCGTAAAGGCTACTCAACAATGAACCATATTCGCACTATCAATCAGGGGATAAAGAAATGTGCGGAATATAACCGACCCTTAGATATAGCTCTTATTGATTACAAAAAGTATTTGATTCAGTCGAAACTTCAGCACTCATGGAGGCATTATGGAATCAGGGTGTACACGAGCCATATCTAAAAATACTGAAAGATAACTATTAGCCCCGAGAACGAACGCGAGCGGCGCTGCGAGCGCCGCTCGCGTGACGTCAGGGCACGGACTCGCGTCTGTCGTCTGCTACAGTTCGGGCGTTGTCCGGGCGCTTTCTGCGGTGTTTTCGTTTGTTCGCCTTTGTTCTCTCTGCTTGTATACTTATGGTGGTCTTCTCAAATATATTTTTACGACGTCTTCCTTTGCGAACATTTATTCAAAGAGCTAATTTCTTAGACAACAATGCAGCTCTCGATGGCAACGCTACAGTACCAGCCGAAGCGAGGCAGTCCAGCCCATTGCGGGTTTTTCATACGGGGATAGACAATCGCAAAAGCATAGCGTATAGGAATCCAGTTATGATACTATACCTGCCGCGGTGCAACAAGTATGTCATAAAGCTGGCTATATATGACTTGTACAGCAGTTACGTTGATTTTATTCCGCTAAAACAGGTTTGCTCACGACGAGTAGTTCATGGTATAATATCGAATTTTTGCATTTCCTCATAGAAACGCTCGGCAGTAGCACGGGGACTTAACTAATACTGGAGCTTAGATTCTACACGCCTCACTTGCTTCTTTAACTGCTTGTCAACAGTAGGTGGTTCTTCACGTGTTCATATTTTTTAATCGGCGGAAATTTGAAGTAAAGTTAATGAAGGCTTACATTTATTTACAGAGTACAAATAGGAATGTACCTATATATATTCCCTTTCCGTGCTACACATTCAACTCACCTCTTTAGATCGCGTTTGTTAATGATTAATAATGTATGTTATGTTCCTCTTTTTGTGTCTATGTTGCCAAGTGTATATCATTAATTTATTTCAATGCCGCATTGCCGCATTGCATTGTGATTGTGGAAATATTTCACTGTCCTTTCATATATTGTATAATTGCAATGTTTTATGGCCACTATATAAATGTAATTTATATGGCGCTTGATGTGTTACTCCATGCAGCCATATTGTACCTAAGGGGGTGAGGTTACCTCAAGCCGCGTCTGTGCGGCTTTTTTCCCTCATCCACCTCCATTTACCACTCATCTATACACGTGCGTGTGTAAATGGAAATTAATAATGTAAATCAAATCAAACTCACTTGAGAAATTTACTGGCGCTTGTGGCTTGAGGAATATACATGACCAATCTGTTTGGCGAACTGACACAGGCTGCTCAGCCCAATTTTTTTAGTGAAGTATGCCTGCTGGATCACATAGCTGCAGCCAGGAAGAAGTCGAAGCGTCAATGACTAGTAGTATGGGACATATTGAAGACATCGAAATTCCCCCAGTAGAGGGTCAGAAATCAAGTGGAAGTATATGGAAGGCTTGTGGTGCTTTCTTTATGAATGTTTGCGATTGGATTGGAGCAAACTTAATTTACCCTGCAAGGTTCTCTTTTATGTACCGACGAAGCGAATTGTTATCCGTTTGTATAATTAAATAACGCAGGATCGAGACATGGTGAGACAGAAGGTGCTTGAATTTTCCTTTTGTAGGCAATCTAAGCTGCGGTGTAGTAGCTCGAGAACACTTTAGCCATTCGAGTTGGCGCTGTCAAAAAATGCTTTATGGTTTTAATTCGAAGTTGTAGTGAACTGATGGGTTTCGCGAACATAGCGTGCCTCGCCATACGGACAGTCGATTGCTACCGTTACGTGATCAGGGGTGTGCTATATTGTCAATAAAGGCTACTGAGGGCCACTATGAAACATTTCATCACCTTCAATTGAGTGGCTCTCGATCTTAACAACGAAACTTTTCTCTCAGGTGATTGCTACTATGGTGTTTGTGAATTAGCTATGTAAATACTCTACATGACGCGCCGTCTTGTTAGCAGCCATGAGCAATTCGTTTTTTTGGAGGCCTGTTTCAGAGGGGGATGAAAGTAGCAGCAAACTTTTTATAAGAAATGCGCGCCTAACTATTTTTTTACGCATTCATGAGTGGCCATATTTGAATAGAACAACACACCAGAGTAATAGGAATCATGATGACAGCTTCGCTGGGCAGTGTCTTTCTAACATCGGATAACATGCTGACGCCAATTACCAAGATTTTTCTCCCATGTAAAATGCAATGTCCCTCATAGCTAAATACTAAGAGAATGTTAAGTGTTTAGCAAGGCATGCACAACTTCGCGTGTTGAATTTGAAGACATCCTTTAACGCAAAATTTACCGATAGGCACGGCGCATATATGCATTGCAAAACCAGTAGACCCCTTCAACGCTACATAGCTTGCGATATCCAAACCGCAAAGTTTCTCGGCTTACGCGCTCTTGAAAAAGAAACTGTGGTTACGGCATGGCAGCTGAAAGAAGCCGACATATCCTTGAACACGCACGGCTCGGGCCACCCCCATACCCCAATCATACACTAAAGTGATGTTTAACAGCCTCGGAAGAGAACTGCAGTTTACAAGAGGTAGCGACGCACTGAATATGGTAAGGCACCACATCTACTTAGGGCAGGTAGTGACCGCAGATCCTGATCATAAGACTGAAATAATCAGAAGAATAAGAATTGGCTGGAGTGCGTTTGGCAGGAATTCTCAGATCATGAACAGCAGGTTGCCATTATCCCTCCCTAGAAATGTGTATAACAGTTGTGTCTTACCAATACGCACGTACGGGGCAGAAGCCTGGCAGCTTACGAAGAGGATTCTACCTAAATTGAGGACGACGGAACGAGCTATGGAAATAAGAATGATGGGTCTAACATTAAGGGACAAGAAAAGAGCAGATTGCGTGGGGGCACAAACGCGAGTTAATGACATCTCGGTTGAAATAAAGAAAAAAATGGACATGAGCAGGACATGTAATGAGGACGGAAGATAACTGATGGTCATTAAGGGTTACCGACTGGATTCCAAGGGAAGCAGAGTGTAGCAGGGGGCGGCAGAAAGTTAGTTGTACGGATGAGATTAGGAAGTTTGCAGGAACAACATGGCCACAATTAGTACATGAACGGGGTAGTTGGAGAAGCATGGGAGAGGCGTTTGCCCTGCAGTGGAGGTGACCAGGCTGATGACGTCTTCATCCACTAGCACTGCTAGACTCGTCTCAATAGTTAATGTTCTAGCGCTAAACGTTGCCAGATTCAGATTGCAATAGCGGCCTGTCCAGATCCAGATATTCTTAGCACCCTCTGCTGCGTCACAGGTCTGACCGCCGCTGTGGTTAGTTGCGTCGCAGCTGCTGGGAACTGAGGGCCGGGGTTCGATTGTTGCATTCATATAGGAGGTTGTGGGTAAGTACTTCACCAGGGTGGCCAATTCGTTACCGGTTCTGGCCACCGGGATCAGGCCGCACTCCAGGCCTGTTTATGCAATTTTATCAACACGCGCATTTTTTTTTCTTTTTAATCCGGTAGAAAATTGCGCGGCACCAGCGATTCGAACCACGGCCTTTTGCACGCGAAGCGGACGCTCTATCTCTGCGCCATCGCTGCTCTTCCTGCAGTTAGCCCCCATCGAAATGCCGTCGCTCTGGTTAGGATTCGATTCAGCGAACTTGGGCTTAGAAGCGCAAAGAAAAGCCACTAAGCAAGCACAGTGGGTCGATTATAGTATGCGCTCTTCCTCCAATCCATCACTAAGTGCTCTCGGCAAACTACTAGGCACCAGGGTCGATTGGGTGAGGTGCGCTCATACTTACATAGATATAGGTCTAGGCTGTGGCCGCATTGTGTTCGTAACCTCAAAAGCGCCTAGTAGCGACTTTTTGCTGCACTAATTTGCCAATGAAACTTAAACCATTTTTGTCAACACATTTAATAATTTCAACTGTATAAACAATGGCCGCCAGGCGGAAGGCATTTAAATTTGCATTGTCTGCGTTACCCAGTAAATTTGGTTGGCGGTATATAATATAGCGATGACTTTACCTTTGTGATATTTCGGACCTCCGTTGTGCATGGCATAAGAGTGCACGTTGTGGGATTCCAAATACATGGAAAGATTTAGGCACTCCCAGGCTCCCCTTGTGTATGTGTAAGCAAGGTTCATTTAGTCAAAAAAATAGGTGTTATGGCGCCTTAAGTTCACTGCTGCTCGATACGACTTTTATGTTAGATGTAGTCCGACAGATTACAATTTGAATATTTTTTTCGTTCGTCTGTCTTGGTGCATGGCTACCTTACGTTTATTTTTGTGCTACAAAGGTGAGACTACCTTTTGTTCAGTGTAGCAGTCTTGAGAAGTTGTGTGAAGCAACGATATTTTCTGTTTAATCTGTGTTGTCAGCGTGACATTTTATATGACAAATAAATGTAAGGCTTATTCTTACAGCAATATGGAAATTCAGTGTTCGTGTAAATGAGTAAAAGTATCTGGTGATGAGGCAGTAGCAGTGTTATGTGTTTGCTTCATATCTGGCTCGGTAAGGCGTTTGGAAGATCTCGGGACTGCGATTATTCAATTCATCAGCTAAAGCTTAGGCAATTCATATGAGGCGCGAGCAGCGGGCATTCCTTAACGAGTGTTGAGCATGTCCGGTGCATAAGCTCGCATGATACTCCGTATCAGATGCATGAAATCATACACATGCACACACACTAACAAACACAATCGCACGGACACATATAAGGTCGCACACACGGGCACACGGACGCAGATACACGACGCATACTGAAATTTTGACTTGTGCCCTTTTGAAGCTCATAGTGATCATTGTCACGTGCGCCTTTTTTTTTGCCTTAAACGATGTTTTCACGAATACAGAAATTAGGAACAGCATGCCAATACACCGCTATCCTGTCCGAAATGATTTCTTCCCTTTAAGACCAAGTAATTTCATTGGGAATCTTGTCATTTAGCACAGTGCAAAAATAAACGGCCATCATAGTTAGCATAGCAAACTACTCTAATTACAAATATTTGGCATTCATTTATATGTTAAACAGCTCTGTGACCGTCAGCCAAGTGTTAAAGTTTGTACAGCAACGCAAAGAACTTGATTTCCTCGGCTTAAATTTCCGAGCATGCACGCACTATTTCGTGGTCTTGAACAGTTGTAACTAATAAAACCAGAATCGTTTACTTTGCTGACATTTATGCGTAGTGAGCCTCTGTAGAGAGCAGCAAAGGAAGTCTGTGAGGAGAAAATGCTACTTAATTTTGTGCGAACGTTGAAAGTTATATATTCAATTGGGAGGGGGGGGGGTCATTTGGACCTGTCGGGTAGTTTTTCTGCATATGTATGAAATGCGTCACCTTAAGCTTCATATTTCTGTTGATGTACTTCCGTCTTCTTGTCCATCGTGTTATCTAAGCAAGAGGAAGATCTTTATTTTTGCATTTTATATCGTTAGAGCACCAGCCGCTTTTCCTTCTTTGTTGGGCGGTGGGTGGAGGTGGGAGGGGAATTTGAATGAACGATGTTATAAGCAAGAGTTCACATTTTATTGTCGTATGAAGAGCAGAAAATCAGATAAAAAATATTCGAAGAATTCTCCATATCATGCGAAAAATATTATCGTTATTTTACCCAGTGTAGTAATGTAATAGTTATTCCTTCTGTTGCTGACGTAATAATAAAATACAGGTTCGATGGAGATTCTTCAGTGGTTACATGCGAATGAGTAAAGTAACATCACACGTAATACATGACGAATGTACCACAGATCTTTACGATCTCACCGTTCCTTATAAGCCATTAAGATGTAACGGCCTGCTTCTTAAGCACCACTAAGTACCAGTGATTCCAAATGGGATCTACAATGAAATTGCACCCGTAACAGTGTGAAGTGTACGGTTAGTAGTTCTGAACTGTTTAACCACGGATAATTTCATTGTCAAACAAACTTACCTTTCCTGCTTTTCACTTCATTTTGGGCCTTAGGGGCCTATGAGAAGCATTCATCTTACTCTGCATCGCTACGGCTGGTTATGCGTGTTCAGGCCTCCGAAATGCGCGCGCCGACATTACCGCTCTCAGAGTCTGTGGAGCCCAAAACCTTGCACTATTAGCCCATCGTTGATATTGCGCGATGGTTAGCGTTCCCGGATCGCACAATTCTGAAGAAGCGTGGTTTCAAATCCCAGTGCTGCGGAAAGTGTGTTATGACTGTTTCGCCCATGGTAATTATGATGTGCGCGAAGACGAGGCGGCCTGATAAAGACAGCGCTGTTCGCGTAACGAAAATAATAGGGCAAATCTGTAACGTCACTAGATGGCGTCGGCCTTGGCGCATGAAAGGCAGCGGAACCCACAAATAGTGCTCGCAGTATTGCGGAAGTTTTGCTGCGGCGCCGTAATGCCTCGCCTTTCGCTTCACCAGTCGGTGGCGGCATGACCGTTTGCCGTGGAAACTCGTTAGCCACATGGTGTTTCACATTGCGGAGTGTTTATCTGCTGACCGAAGCGCTGCCGCTGTTGAACCGCTGGACCCGCCACTAGCAGTCCTCCCGTCTGCTCAAGTGTATGCGACGAGAGCCGGTGATCACTCGAATATGTAAGAGTACGACAGTTTAAACCAGAATGTTAGGAAACGTCATTCATACTGAATCGTGTAGGAGGAAGCAGGACCTCCACACACCCAAGCAATTCGGCGAGCTCAAGATCGATAGCAAAATTGCCTAACCTGCAACACAGCTAAAGCATCGCAGCTAAAAATGGCATTGCACACACGTAAACCTCGTGTGGAAATTTTATCTGAATTTTTTAGCTTCGTTTAGTGAAGGCGTAATTAGAAATAAGAAAGCAGTTCTGAATTCCACTAACACAAACCAGAATACATTTGTGGCTGAACTCAATGTTCGCCCCGCCGTGTGTCAATGACCTCTGAGAAATTTAGATTTTGTGTTAGAAACGGTTGTGCAATCAGGAAGGCACGGTCTGTAGCAGAATGACCCTGACGTGATTATCCATCATTTCGTCCATGGATATCATCTTCCTAGATTAATTAACTCGGTTAGCTATGAGCAAGAAACGGGCGCCTGACACGCCATCGTTTCTCGTCAAAACATCGTTTCTCGTCAAAACTGCTCCTTCGTGAAAAAGTTTGTTCCCGTCGTTCATAAACGTAATGACGTTACTTTGCTCTTATTTCTTTTTCTATCTGTTCGAGCATCTCTATGGGATATCTTACAGATGCATAGTATTGCCGTGATCTCGAGCTTTTAACGCTGCTACTTTCCGCGCTTAGTAACAACACGCGTGTATCTAGTCTACTTATGTGCATGAAAATCATTACGCGACCACGTTCTATGTTTCGCGAACATAAAAATTTGACATTTATGCGCACGACACCATAAAGATGTGCCTATAATTGCGTATGCCCACGGCATCCATTGTTGAAAAATAAAGTGATCTATTTCACAATCGCAGACGGCATTTCGCGCACGTCCCAAGAACAAGTCCAAGAAATCGTAGCGCCTCGCACGAGCGTCTGCGTCAGCAGACATTTGGTGTGTTACGACACCACGCACTAAAACACATGGGCATCGCACCCTCCCGCGCTTATCCGAGCCTGGATTAGCCGTGTCCGTGTAAAAGGCAATCGTGATGGCTGCGCCAATGCCGGGAATTGCGACCGGTACGACCCCTTAATGGAGGCTACCCATCTCCTTGGTCGGCACTTCACGTAGACGGTACCTCCGAACTTACTCTTCCTGTGGAAATCGGTAGTTGGCTTTCCCTGTCTCTCTCTCCAACCTTCACATTTCTCTTTCGCTTTCAATCTTTGCTTTTTTCTGTTCAAATCCTCTTACTTCATATTTTTTTCAGGATGAAAGGGTTTTTCTGTGGTAGTCAAACCAAGCTTGAGTACGTTATGTTAGGCACAGCCGGAGTTTGGTTTTTCCTTCGGGTCACGTAGCGTCCCCGTGTTGGGCTCGGTAGTGGGCTGGTTGCGTCGCTGGGGAAATCAAATTAATTGTGTTTGGCAGAGCCGTCGTTCCCCCCAATTCCTAATCATCCCCTTTCCAAAAGAAGACGCACCGACGAAACCTTCCAATGCTTCCATGCTATAGATAGTAAAGGTGCAGAAGAGACAATCAGAACTATTTCACATCGCACTGTAGCTAAGAGTCTCACCGACACGCCAGGTGCTGACTATAAGGTGACCAAAATGAGCAGTGGTGACCTTCAACACGGTCACACCTTCAGTGACATGCAGCAACATGTTAAGTACTCGAAGCTAGAAGCACTTGGTAACGTACCAATCGTTGTGACCAATTCGCACGTCACCGTTAATTAATCAAGGAAGATAACATCCTTGGAAGAAACGATGAATAAACACGCCAGGGTCATTCTACTGCAGACCATGCTTTCCTGATTGCACAATGGTTTCTGAGACAAAATTTAAATTTCTCAGAGGTCATTGACAAACGGTAAGGTGAGCATTGGGTTCAGCGACAAATGTATTCTGGCTTGTGTTAGTGGAATTCAGAGCTCCATTCTCATTTCTAATTACGTCTTCACTCAAAACACTTACAAAACCTAGTCGATGAGACATAAAAAATCACACAAAGTTTACGGGTGGGGACGATTGGTCACTGAAAACAAGTAAACAAGTCATCTCTGGTGGGGCTGTCTTAATACTTGGAGATGAAAGCTCCTAGAAGGCTGTACCGAACAAATTGTTCAAGTACAAAAGATAAAGATCAAGCGCGACAACCAGGATATTCCAACTAAATATCTCACCCTGGCCTTTGCGTCGAGTGTGGTACCGGACACCGTAGAAACAATATAAACCAAAGTTAAGCCCGACTTTACATCCCAAATCCTCGACGATGTTTTGAGCACCTTAGAGTGATATGATCACGCCTCACAAAGTTGTCGAGGCCGACTGACCCGCGAGAAACGTGGTGAGCACGAAGAAACCTCCGACAACTGTAGTGTTCCACTCTACTCCAACTGTCACGATCGACACGCGGCATACTCTCGAACTTGCGCTACATGGAAAGAAAGAAAGACAATCACATTGAAAATAAACGAAACTATCTAGTGAGAACAAGCGGCAAAATGTGCTTTATTTTTCATGTCTTAGGGCCGAAGAGGCCAATGCCGCAGCAGACTCCGGCATCGGCCCGGCCCATAAAGTGCGCGGCAGCAGCTGTGCATCAGCCCCCTTGAGGGCAGCAGCCAATAGTGCTTTGTCGTTCGTGACAGAGGGTGCATTGGCCTGCGGATTTGTGGGATCCAAGCTCTCCTCTCTCGAGTAGAGGCTCACGAAGCTAACACATCGCTTACAAGAGTGCTTGTCTAGCGCCCCACAAGAGGCGATGGATTTAATTTCCATCCAGACGGAATGTTCACCACCGAAGGAGAGGCGACAATCTCTCGACCACTCCGAAAAGGCGACCCTCGCGTCATGGCACCGGGAAAAGACCCCCCTGGGCTAACATTAATTTTGTAAACTCACTGGATTGGCTGATAGCGCCGATTGCAATGTCTGCGGTGTCGAGGAAACCATAGAACACCTACTGTGCTACTGCCCATCTTATGAAAACGAAAGGCAAGACCTCTGCACAGCTCTCAATCAGCTGGATGGGAAGCCGTTCACCTTGAAGAAGATCTTGGGACCTTGGCCTCGCATATCGCAGCTACAAAAGGCCACAAAAGCGCTGCTGCGGTATTTGAAAGCGACCGGATTGAGCGAGCGCCTGTGATTCGGACTGAGTGACCGACTGATATCTCCAGTGGACTTTCTCTTCTTTTCATCTTTCCGTCCCCCTTTCCCTTTCCCCAGTGTAGGGTAGCCAACCGGGCTCAGTCCTGGTTAACCTCCCTACCTTCCTTTTATCATTTTCTCTCTCTCTCTCTCTTTTTTGTAAACTCACAGCACAAACACTTTTCTTATTATGGAGACACAAATACTAGAATCGAATGGAAAATGACTTCTTCATAAGCCCGACGATAATAAAGAACTGCAATAAAGCTTTAGGTTGAGACGAGTTGTTGCTTTTTGTTTGTTCTTGTCTTTCTCTTCGTTACGCTATTTTTTTTAATCAGAGACTTGATCCTACGGAAATGTAATGCATAGTTGTCTGTTCAAGAGAGACACCTGAAACCTCTAAAGACAAATTTTCTTCGTCGATGCACTACCTTCCGAAAAGACCGTGACGAACCTCACACCTCGACCGGCGGCGTAGCAATAATCGTGGGCAATTCTGTAGCGTATCAACAGGTCGCCCTTCCGACGCTACTTGAGGTAGTGCCAGTTCGAGCATTTCTTGTTACTAAATTCGGCACTGTATGTTCCATACGTAATTATTATCTCGGAGAAATGGATTTCTATAACCTCATTCATCAGCTTCCAGAACTCTACATACTGGTGAGAGATATTAAAGGTCACAGCATGCTTTGAGGCAACTCAGAATACGACGCGAGACGTCGTCTTATAGAAAACTTCGTTTTAATATCTGGTGCGTGCCTCTGCAATAAGAAGGAGCCAACCTGTTATATACTTCATCATAGTTCAGATGCATTCAGGGACCTGTGATTGATTCTTCTTCTCTTTTGCCTGACTTGGAATGGAATATAATAAAGTATTCTTTTGGAAGTGACACACTTCCCAGCAAAGTCTAATCTTATAACCGAACATAACTCTCTTCCACATATCCCTCACTGGAAACTAGCCTTGGCTGATTGGAAGCGTTTTACAGATTGCATCTCTTGATCACGAGATCTTATAAGCAGTTTTAGTGCAAATGAAGCCGTGACATACTCAACCGCATTTATCAATGCTAGATAGATAGATAGATAGATAGATAGATAGATAGATAGATAGATAGATAGATAGATAGATAGATAGATAGATAGATAGATAGATAGATAGATAGATAGATAGATAGATAGATAGATAGATAGATAGATAGATAGATAGATAGATAGATATATAGATAGATATATAGATAGATAGATAGATAGATAGATAGATAGATAGATAGATAGATAGATAGATAGATAGATAGATAGATAGATAGATAGATAGATAGATAGATAGGTGTTATTTTAGTGTACCCCAACAGCTATTGGCCGGAACTAACGCAGAATAAGTCAAATACAAACACCATGGCGCGAACCATTATAGAAATGAACACATTACAGACAAAAAATCAGAAGGACAACATAACAACGATGATCAAAAATAGCGGTGAAAAACAACAATTTGGGCAAATATGTCCGTGCTGTGAAATGATGAATGATAGGTGATTGGGAAACGAGTCATGGGGCAAATAGCGCGCATCTCCGGACGAAGTAGCAAGGCATTTGGCGTCTTTTGCATGAGGCACGCGAAATCGCAGTGTCGTCAATAATGGTCACACTATATGGACCCACGCACAACTTTATGAAGAAATGCCATGTCACGCACAAGTCCCCATCATGAAGAGCAGGCATACTCAGATCTGCTGAGAGAGAATAATAGGTATAGAAACGGTGGCGACTAAGATATCTATCATAAAGGACGCGTGTCAACTTACGCTGAACATTTTCGATTAGATCGTTATAGCTAACGGAGACGCTATTCCAGACGATATCGCTGGGTCTGCATTAACTGCTAATCTGCTTTCTCGAACAGAGTTACGGGAAAAAGTACGTGTACCTACACTTGTAACTGTACCACCTGTTCAACACCCAATGTGTAGCCGGCGCCTGATTTGTGCACTATGTTATCTTTCACTCATGTGAATTATTAAAGAAACGGCTGCTGTGGTTGATTTTTTTTATTTTATAGCATGTTATTCACGTTTGCCAGCCGGGCATCCCTTCTGTACTTTTTTTGCTTAAGGATTTCCAGTTTTAGAATGCAATGTGCTTGATGTAATACAGTTTCCAAATTATCTTGGTGTAGAGCCACGCCATTCCAAGTGTTGTTGCATTTGCAGTTGCCTGTACTCCTATTTTGTATTCCTGCATTTCTTAACCTGCGCTATTTCAATTCATGCTTTATGTAACATCTTTGACTTATGTATATCTATGACTCCCCCCCCCCCCTTATGTATTACCCTGTAAAGGGTCCTTAAGGGTCCAATAAATGATGATGATGATGATACCATTTGATTTAGAAGATATATTTAGGTGGTGTGACACATTTTGTAACAACTTACTCTCAAGGCGGTTGTTTTTTCCCTATTGTGCAACTGCAAGCGACTATTCGGCTCTTGCACTTACAAGCATACATAAAACATAAAACATGTGAACATGGCCCAAAAACTTTACCCTTGCAGCTTGCACTGTAAGGCTACGTGAGCGTCTCGAACAAACTGTAATGACAGTGAAGACGGCAAGAAAAAAATCTGGGTGACGAGGAAATGTTGACGCTATTACTGGAACTACCCAAGGACAATACGATCATAACCCGGCAGCCACAACGAAGCCATTCCAACGGTGCCATTCGGGGAAACGTGCCTTTCTGAAATTCTCCTCTGGAAGACGCGATAAGAAAGCGAAGAGCCATACGAGCGAATAGGCACATATAAGGGTCCTCCGGAAGGAACGTCTCCGAGTTAAAAAAGAAAACAGGAACAAAGAAATGAATCAACGGCAAATGAAAGTGTGGAATACTGCACTGCCTGCGAAATCTTGAAGCAATTCGGCTCGTATGTTGCAGTGCCGAGCCCGACTTCGTGAGGGGAGCGATAGTTTGGAGCCCTTGCACCGGTAACGATTCCCTACCGTGCACGAAATGGAATAGCCGCAGCGCATACTGAGCGCTTGCGCGAAACACTCATGCTGCTGGGCGTCCTACGTTGCATTTTCTCTTTCTTTATACTGTAGGTTGTAACAAAGAAATCAGGGCGTATTGATATTGTGTGAGTATATCCATGCGGCATTGTAGGAGCGACACATATTGCAATATGAGGGCTGTCTGATAGCTGGGTGCACTGGTTGTAATTTTTTTCATGCCTCATGTGATAGCGACCCAAAGAAGCGCCAGAAAAGGAAATCGATTAACGCGCAAGCTATATGCACACCCTGGTAGGCTCTCACGGATATGTGAGAGGCAACAACAAACCAAACCATGAGATAGTTGCTGTGCGTTCGTATACTTACCTTGAAGGATTTGTGTAGTAGTAAAAATCGATCACAGATATAAACACTTAAAGATCAAAAATAGACGTTCCAGCTCCCGCACTTGACAGCTAAAACGTCCATCGTTTATTTTTAAGCGCTTAGTATTTCTGAACTGCACAATGATCATCTCGGAGCTGACGAGCTTTCGTCAAAACGTACACTTCATATAAGCACATTCTAACGGTAAGGGGCACTATGTCCTTTTCGTTCATCACTTTAGCTTCGTGCCACTGGTCATGCGGAATATCTGTTAAGCAATTCTCAGTCAAAACAACCCACACTTTATAGGTCACCGTTGTGTTGCATACCAAACTTTGCCGAGCTTAAGGTCACAATTCTTCGCGCTTCTGGTTCCGACCGCAAAACTTCTCCACTCATATGCAGATCATGGGCGCTATGGCACTGCCACACCTGAAACATTCTTGCCTTGTGATAAGCGGTTAGAAGTGTCAGGGCGAATGTTTCATTTCTTCCCCAATATTCGGTAGGCTGTGTGGCTTGGCGCTGTTGTCAAATCGGGAAGGCCTCTACGTAAGATGCCTACGTGAGAGCAGCGCTACCCTCGAGATAAATATGCTTCCACAGTCCAGTGGGGCGTAAAGCTTCACAGAATTACTAGGGAGTACTGTGACGCCAGTGTCTGTGGAAGCTGCACGCAGGAAGGATCAGCCAGCAAGGGAATGGCGGTTAGTACATCAGTTTTAGCCGCAATTTCGCCCGTTGTGCGTTGAACGGCTTCGTGACTTCGGAGGCTCATCCTTTAAAAAAAGTACTGAGTTAAAAATAAACTCCGGCATTATTTCGCTGGACGCCATAAAGATTGGGGTGATGATAAAATAAAATTTCTTGCTGCCTGAATAAAACGTAGTGTGCGCTTCGGCAAAACACGCCTTGGCGGGAAAGAGTGCCATACTGAGAAATCGCCATTTCCAATGGGTGAATTAGTTCGCCTAAACACCCTCTTTATGATGGAGCATATATTAATGCGGCCCTATAGTCCATCCTATAAACACGACGCACTCGTGCTAAGAAGAAGCCGTAGTGGAACCGCGAGTCTGAGCTAGCTAAAGAAACAATGGTCAAGGAAATCTTGGAGTAAGCTTTCGCTTTAACCCAACACAGACTTTTAGTCGCAAAGAACACAAAGTCTAGTGGAGGGCAGATCAGACATGAGGCCAAGAAAGAGAGCTGGGGAAACTATCTATCGCACATAACGTCATATGCAGTTCTAAGCCGAGGTGGGAAGGCTTAAGAGGCACGCTTATGGCCCACTCCCATTGGTAAATAATCTAGGTGCCGCACAAGAACCACAAGCTGGAGTACTGGGCATTTCTAGTGCACTTCACTATACAAAGAAATATTTAGCGATCAGGCAGACCACTTTCCCATAAACGGAGTCGAGAGGGTTATAGTTGCTCCACTGAAATAAATGAAAGCCAATTGACCGTGAAAAGCGAACATCAATACATCAATTTCTCGACCTCATTTTTGATAGCGAACTTGCATTTTTTTCCACACATCAATAATTTAAAGCTAATTTGTCTAAAATGGATAAATATCATAAAGACTTTTGCACATTGCTTTTGGGGAACTACACGCAATGTCTTCTGTCGCTCTTCAATAGGCATGTGGGTTCCTACTAGACTATGGCCGCACAGTAGTTCAGTCAGAATGTACAACAACGTTAATAGTGCTTGGTCTCCTATACGAGTTAGGCATTTGGCTATCTACAGGTGCTTTTCGTACCAGCTCAGTTCAAAGCCTTTATGGAGAGTCCAATCAATGGCTCTTGGGTTATCAGACAACATACTTAGGACTTACATATGCCCTTAATATACTAGCTCAGAGGGAGCACACGAGTACACCACTAATGAATAATACAACATCGGAACAGCTGTACGCGAATAGGGCATCACTGTCTGAGTCGTCTCCCTTGCCTCTCAAAACTATGCGTAAAAACATTGAGTTACTTTTAGGTGTCCACTCAAACGGGAATAGTGATCTTATTGCTCCTTCTTACCTCCAGCCATTTCTGTGTGACACGTCCTTTAAAGTGATTAACAAAAAAAAAAAACCATGTCCCACGAGCCTATAATACAGCACTTCTTATTGCTAGAAGACAAGTACGATGCTACATCCTTTCTTTTCTGATGCCTCAAACGCTGTTAAGGCAGTGTCATGCGCTGCCAATAACCGCTTCTCTCATTCAAAAACTCTTAATTTAAGCTGAGGTATAGTCACTGCGGAAGTGGATGGTATTCGACTGACTCTGGATCATCTACGACGGTGTAGGATACAAAAAGCTGTTAACTACACGTTCGAATTAAGTGTCGTAACTTCACTAGCTCTGGGAAAGGTAGGGGCAACCCTCTTTTTAATTATCTACTAAAATCCATTTCTAATGCTTAGAGTGAACGTATGCTGTGTACCGGGGCATTGCGGCATAAAACGAAATGAGATGGCGGACGAGAGTGCTGGAAAAGCTGCTCTTCGTGGTGTCATTGAAGTTACTGAGGTCTTTGTACGAGATATTATAACGTGTCCTGGTAACTAGCTACGTCAGTACTGGCATTACCAATTGGATAGAAACGGAAAACAAATTACATGCAATAAAACAAATAGGCAAACTTTTCTAGCAAAAAGCCACAAGTCTAACAGGAACCACACTGTACAGGCGACGTATAGGAGACGCATACGCTACAAACATATACCTGTTAACAGCTACACCACCACCCATATGCGCAAAATGTGGAGAAGTCAGAGTCCAGTACAGCTTAATTGAATCTCCGAGACCTCAGCAAGCAAAAGTGCAGCATTTTGACGAGCTTTACAGAGAGCTAGATAACATAAGCAGGTCCACAATTTGAAGCTATGAAGGAGCGGATTTAGCATGCGTTCCAATATGATTGGCGCATTACGTAGATCAAGGGCTTAACTTTATGTTGGTATTGCTTGTCAGGTGTTACGAAAAATGGTCTTTTCGCGGACGATAGGATCCACGGCAACCGGCCAATAGTCACCCCGCAGTTCGATGGACGAATAATAGGTTGCTCCATGGTGATAGCGGAGGGCATCATCTATGCGGGGTAACGGATATACTTCCTTCTTAGCTATCTTCTTCACGTGTCTGTTAGTAACACAGAAACACCAAGTGCCGTCTCTTTTCTTGACGAGCATCACTGTAAATGCTGATAGGCAACATTAACCTTCTATAATGTTTTTGCCCACCATCTTAGCGACTTCTTTTTGTATAAACGCCCTTTCAGCCGCAGAAACGAGATGCAGACGTCGATGAATAGCATTTGCGTCGCCGTTGCTGGTGCAATACTTGACAACCGCTGTCTGGCCTAGTGGCCGGTTGTCGAAATCGAAACAACCCAGTACGGTGTTAACACGGTAAGACAGTCATCAGCGTGCACAAGTTAAAAGTCCGTAGCTATCATTTTGTCGAATTCACTGGTGGGCAAGCGGACAGACCCTACTGCGCACGCATGTATTGAAGGGGCTTCAGATGGGCAGCATGACAGTAGATATGCCAGTAGATTGAGGTATTACTGAACAACCTTGCAAGAGAACAAGAATACGTCATAGGCGGTCAGCCTCTACAATCTGTACAAGATTACGTTTATCTCTATCAATTATTCTAAGGGAATTCTGATCTCAAGAAATAATCGCACAGAAGAATAAAAATGGTTTTGAGCGCATGCACCAAGCAGTACCAAATCATGACCATAAGTTTCTTACCGCTATTGTTCAAAAGAAAAGTGCACAGTCATTAGATTATATTCGTAATAACATACGGGGTCGAAGCTCGGGGGTTCACTAAGAAGCTTCGGCACAAGTAAAGGGCCTTGCTACGGCCGATGGAACGAAATGGGTTAAGTGAAACTTTGAGATTTAACGATAGTGGTGTGGATCAGAGAGTAAACGGGGGTAGCCAATATTCAAGTATACCTCTACAGAAAAATGGAGCTGGTCAGGCCATTTATTGACTATGGCAGATAACCGGTGGACCATAAAGTAACAGAATGGGTGCCAAGGGAAGGCTAGCACAGTCGAGGACGGCAGAAAATCAGGTGGAGTGAGTGACTTATGTAATTTGCAGGCACAGCATCAAATCAGCTAGCGCGATCCAGGGGTAATTGCAAATCGCAAGCAGAGACCTTCATATTGCAGTACACTCACAAATAGGCTAATTATGATGAACTGTGATAAGCACTAAAATAACCGTTATTGTGCTTGTATTGCCAGGGTAACAAATAATCACTGCTGCAGATCAGTCCGGCTTAAAATAAGAACAAGGGATTTTGTGGGAACTCATACAACATTTCTTGCATAGAACAAATAACCTAGATTTTCGTCTTGTCCTGTACAGGAAGCAGCGGATAGTTAAGCGCTAATGTACCATGCCCTCATTTGCGTCATTTCCGTGTAGTAGTGAGGGTGAATAATACAGCGGTGAATGTGTGATGACGAAACCAACTTTTATTGTCCAACTTGTGCCCACAAAAGCAACTTGCACTGAAAGCACAGCGATAGCAGCGAGCACAGTCGGCGATCGTCGACAACTGACCTGCGGGGCAAGCACGCCGGCTTTTATGCTTTAGTAATCGAAGGTTCCACAATACTCGCGAGTGTCCCGTGTTTTTCATAAACATCCACACAATTCGCGCCGCGCATACAAGCAATAAGATTACACAAGGTTTACAACCCATGGCGGATAGCACCTTCGATAACCTTCGATAAACTTCTGATACATGCAGGCGCATCCTGCGCTGAGCGATAACATCTCTCTTACGGGGAAACGCGGTCACCCAATAAAGATAGACAAGTACACGTGTCAGTGCCCCCCTCTGAAATAACATCGTGTCGATGCCGCAAACGTAATAGGACAGCGAAATTTGTTTGTTAAAGTTTTTTTTTATTTTTAAAACCACAATATGTAAAACAAGAAACAAAGGAACAAAGTCTCAAAGTTCGTTAGCACTGGCAGAACGGCTTAAGACGCACAACGTGGAATATTTCAGGTCGCGAGCGGTGCCACTGTGATTGTGAAAAACCATCTGGCACGACCTCTTAGTCCGGTGCAGCAATGCGTCGGATAATTTTCTAGGGTCCGAAATAGCGTCGCAATAGTTTCTCACTGAGTCCTCATTAATGTATTCGGGTCCAAACCCAAACACGGTCACCGGGCTGGTATTTCACGAAGCGTCGTCGAAGAATGTGATGCTGGCTGTTGGTCCTCTGCTGGAGCTTGATGCGCAGGTGGGCGAGCTGTCGATCTTTGTCGCGCAGGACATGGGCGGCGACGTCGACATTAGAGAGTTATAGCTCAGCGAGCCAGCGGACCAGCGTGCCCAGTGGACCAGCGTTGACGCCAGCGCCTATGCGCGGCAAACATACTCACTGGCGTCTACGCTGGCCCGCGGGCTCAGTGAACTATAACTCGCTAGTTTCTTCGTTGGTCACGTGCGGCAGCATGGCGTCGAGAGTTGTCGTCGGGTTCCTCCCGTAAACCGGTTTTAACGGCATGATGTGTGCTGTTTCTTGCACTGCAGTGACCTAAGAAAGTGTGAAAAACTGGAGCACAGCGTTCCACGTTTTGCGTTCGACGTCTATCTACGCTCACCCATAGAATAGAGAAACAACTTTAGAGAATGGAAACTGTACCCTCCACAGTTGTTCGAAAATAAGAAGCGGCAGCGCATGGAACTGAGCGGGGGGCCCGACAGATAGCGCTACTTAAACAGGAAGCGGAAATGCCTTTTTTTGGTGCAATATCCCATATGGCCGCTTTTTACAGCTGGCGTAGCTGGGTACGCGCCGTGCTCGCCTTGTTGGCTTTGCGGCATACCTCAGCTGCCGCGTTTTAATCGCCAGGAGACTGAAGAGTTTCCACTGACGTCCATACAAAGAAGCCACAAATGAGTAAACAGGGCGGGCGATTTTATTGGCAGAAGAAAAGCAGTGGACCTTCGCCTACAAGAGCAGAAATAAAATTTGCATGTCGAGATGCGCTGAAACCATATACGCGAGCTCGTAAACTGCTCACATTCATCGTCGCACATGGCGATCTGGTAACGAGCGACAATCAGTAGCGCAAGCAAATTGGGCAGTGCACCCCCTGTTTGCATCGACAGTCGCCGTAACTTGTATTGCTTTGCAATCGGATGACGCAAGGCATCTGCTGCCGCAACCAACACAGCGACATGGACTACTTGGCATATTAGCGTTACCTCCTTTCCAACCTGCTCGTTTCTTTTTCTTCTTGTGGGGGCCGCTAATGTGTAACTCCTACATGGTGCCCCACATACTCAATATGGGCATCACCATTTCGCAGCCAATTTTGCAGGCCTTTCCACCCATGTGGCTATCAACTTCATTCACTTCGGACAATGCACTCAGGTGTGCTGGTCTCCGTTCAAGCCATATCACGGCCGATGAAGGCCCACAAGCATAATTTGCCCGCGGCTGCAGAAGGAAAGGTCGAACGGGGAGAGCACCAATTACGGTGCATGTAAATTGGGAATCTTGGTCGCTGTGTGGACTGCAGGAGCCGATGGTTACCTCGAGAGACTGTTGCCCATGCAGCTGACTAGGTCGCCACATTCAAGAAACATAACACGGCAACCATTATGGAATTAGACTTGGCATTCAATCACCGCATAAGGTTCAGACAATACACTGTACATTGGCTAAAATCCACATGACAACAGTGGGCATTCGCGCACTGCAGGTCACTTGCAGCTATCCGACTTCAGGCACAGTGCTTGCCGACGTCGCACATGGCGGTCTAGTAACCAGTGACAACCAGTAGTGCAAGCAGATTGGACAGTTCCCCGCCTGTTTGCATTGACAGTCGGCGTAACTTGCACTGCGAATAAATCGGGTGACGCAGGCACCAGCTGCCATAGCCAACATAGCGACATGAACTACCCGGCATTCTTGCGTTACCTCCTTTCCTACCTGCACGTTTCTTTTTGTTCTTTCGGTGGCCGCTAATGTGTTGCTCACACTTGGTGCTCCACCTGCTCTCAATATGGACATGGTCCCTTTTGTAGGAATCACCATTTTGCAGCCACTTTTGCAGGCCTTTCCACTCATGTAGATATCAACTTCATACACTTCAATCCAGGTAATCATGTATGATAGCTTCCGTTCACGCCAAATCGCGACTAAAGTAGGCCACAAGCACACTTCACCCACGGCTGCAGCAGGAAAGGACAAATAGGGAGCACCAATCGCAGTACATGTAAACAGGGAGTCTGTGGCGCTGTGCGGACTGCAGGAGCAGTTGCTTATCTCGAGAGACCGTTGGCCAATCCAACTGACCAGGCCGCACATCCGAGAAATGTAACACGGCAACCATGACCAAGTGGGACAACATTGAAAGAAGACTCTGCAATCAAATCACTTCAGCATACTGTAACATAACGCTCAATTCATACATTGGCACTGTTGACTACACATTGGCTACGATCCCCATGACAACAGCGAGCATACAAGCACACGGGTTGCTTGCGGCACATTCAACAATCCGACTGTAGGCATAGTGCTTGCCTTCGTCGCATATGGTAGTCTGGTAACAAGCAACAACCCGCACCGCAAGCAGATTGGATAGTGTGTCCCACGTGTTTGCAGCGACAATCGCCGTTCAAGATGAGCAACTTGCATTGCGAAGCAATCGGGTGACGCAAGCATCTGCTGCCGCAGCCAACACAGCGGCATGGAGTGCCCTGCATTTTAGCGTTACCGCCTTTCCAACCTGCATGTTTCTTTTTGTTCTGTCGCATGCCACTAATGTTTAACTCACACTTGGTGCCCCACATTCTCTAAATATAGGTATGGTAGGATTTGTGGACATCACCATTTTGCAGCCACTTTTGCAAGCCTTTCCACGCATGTTGATATGAACATCATACTCTTAGAATCATGTAATCATGTATGAGTGCTTCCACAGACGGCAAATCATGGCCGAGGAAGGACACAAGCAGAATTAGCACACGGCAGCAGCAGGAAAGGGCGGTACGGAGAGCACCAACCACGATGCGTGTAAATTCATTCTATGTCACTGTGCGGACTGTAGGAGCAGGTGCTTGCCTCGAGGAAATGTTTCCCAATGCAACTGACCAGGCTTCCACATATTAGAAACTTAACACGCTTACAAGTACCAAGTCTGACTACAGCGAAACCACATTCTGCAACCAATCACTTCAATGTAGCTTGCGCAAAAACAAGAATATCGTCGAGCAAGAATATCAATCCTGAATGAGACCAGGAAATAAATATGGGAATGAGAAAGCTTGCATTCAAGAAAGGAGCCACTCTACCATGCAAGCTCTGGCAAGACACGCTAATTCCGCATGAGCTATTTCAGGAGAGGAATCGCACATGGCAACGTACACTATAAAATACTGCTACAGATATATTATGCTTCTAGACAGTGACTGGTATTAAGTTTGAGCAAAGAATCAGCTGGCCTTTAATGTTTGGATGAGGAAGAGGAATGATCTCTAACAAGATTGTGGAATGAAAAAGCTTGCATTCATTGCAAAAAAATTATACTTGACACAAATTGGCAAGGTCAGGAGGCTCACTAAGGAAGGGCAAGCTGACGGAACACTCTTGGCCAGCGTCGTCTGTGCTTGTTCCGAGGTTGCAGATACATCTGAAGACACAGCATTTTTGACGTACCTCGATGACTCGGCCAATATCCGTGCTGGCGGAATGATGGTGGAGGCTCTTTTCACTCTTGACACAGTCGTCCGTAGACTTTATATAGCGTCCAAATAATTATGGAATGGCGTCTTTGTTCGTGGTCTTGCGAATTCGGCTCCAGCCCCTTTCTGTTGGTGCTGATTATGGCTCCTGTGATAACCAAGATGTACTTGGCACATATTCTGTTCGAGCAGAACAAGGACACATGAGAAACAGCAGAGGTTATCCAAATTCATGTAGTGTTTTCTTTTATGTTCGAACCAACTTTGCTGAACTGCAAACATGTACAAACGTTCATATCAACTGCTACAAAGAAATGACATGTATCTCAAGGCTAACGAGCCAATACAGCATATATCAAGCATATTTATTTCTGAACCAGGTGTTGTTTACCTTGCAGTGGCAGCCAAAGTCCACCCAATGACCTTGTTGTAGCAGGCAGCAGCTTCTGTTTAGTGCATGGAGTGTGTTGCTTTATACTGATGCCGTCCTCATTACGGCATGTCTGTTACGGAAATATTGACTGCATCATAAATTGAATAAGCATACTTTTGCTATATAAAATGTGAGAAGGTGTGACATATAAACTGTAATGGTTTGTGACTACAGAACACATGCAAATGCACACTATTTGTTCTAGGGCGCTTAAGCAGCATGGTAAATAAATATTGTTACTCTCCGTAAAATTGATGTCTGCCTAACTACAATGCATGTCAATAGCTTAAGTATTATTAAGGTCAGAAATGGGAACATTTCTGCGCTCGTTTATACACTAGAAGATATCACACTGCTGGTTTAACAAGCACATATATGAAAGACATGAAGCTGTTAGAAATTATGCATTCTTTTTCTGCATGAACGTAATGCACCCCTTCACTACTGCAAAAATAAATGTCTTGAGGTAAACCAAACTGAACAGCAAGAACATTAGGAACCAGCAGGTATGAAGTACGAAATATCGGTGAGTTTTAATGCGTGCAACTGTTTAATACAATAGATTCAGTACTTTAGCTTCACCTTATCAACTGGTTATTCGGTTTTGTGAAAGAAAGAATTTGCCGGCGGACTCGAAAAAAAGATATATTGATAAAGATAATCAGTCACCCATGGATATGGCTACAACGAGATGGAAAATGTGACGCGCGTTCCGATATCGTTTTCTCTTTCGTGAATGATGGCCTCGCAACTGAGAGTTTATAACGGAAACAGCAAGGGGGGTCCTGACTGCCCATATTTAATGCAGCACCTAGTTCGTTAGCTTGCCTCCGCCTGTATGTTGACGAGAAGAATATATTACTAGCAGTAGAATCAGCGATAATAATGACTCAACGGTATTGCTGTCCCCCGTCATAGCAGGACACGGCTCTCATTTCGATGCAGACGTGTTCCACATCGCTCACGACTGAAGCCTAGCTTTCGGGCTTACATCCCAAGTTAAATAACGCGAGATATCGAAGCGCAATAATCTGGTTTTAGCACAAAATAACCAACCAATGTACGAACCAAAGAATCTGTACCTGCCGTGCGCTCGAACATACCGCTAAAAATATTAAATTCAGGCCAGAATTCACGTGGGTAATCGATGATGCTGAACGCTGTTTGGCGTTTAAACTCGCAAAAAAAGCAACAAAGTTGGTAATAACGAGTACAATGTAAAATTAAGAGTGATAATGTTGTACCCTTTGTCATGTAATAAAAACGCTTCGTTTATTGTTGTAGAAAGTTTGTAGGTTAAAATTTCGCTTACTACGGCGCCTCTAGAAGGAGATAATGCGCTCACGGGGGAACATTTTTAATTAGTTTACTATGCCTGTTTCTTTAGGAGCAACGCATGGTCGATTTTGTTCGCGCCTTGTGGCCATTTTTTTAATTTGAGAGTATTCGGGGCCTGGATCACCTACAAAATATTGCGGTGCGTGCGAGCACGGGGTGAAACGACCCTCCTCCTCTGCTAGCGGCGCACCCCTTTTGTCGAGAGGGGGGCCTGCGCGCATGCGCGTCCCTTAAGGCCCAACCACACGCAGCCCGGGATACGCGTCTCGCTACGCGTACACGTAAGCGTACGCGTCTGCGTGCGCGTACGCGGGTGATGAAGGGAAGGGCGTCCAGCCACACGATACGCGTACACGTGCGCGCTTCGCTGTGCGTAGCACAGGGCTGACAGACCAGCGGCCCAGCGATGGCGGAAACGGTCGTCTTTGGCTTTGAGAAAAGTTTATCTTTAATTTCATTATGGCTAGCCATTTTTATTTAATTTATCAATGTTAGAGCTAGTACATTGTTTTTAAGTTGAGAAATGCACGCTGTTCGTATCGATACATCCTCATGGCAAGAAAAGCTACATCAATTATCAACATCACGCGCGATAGCGTCTGCTTGCTCACAACTGCAGCTGACATCTGCGCGCGACCACGCACGACGTTGCTGCCGAGCTCTTGCTTAGCCGCTTGCTTCGCCGGCCAGAAAGCAGAACGAACAATCAGCGAGGAAAATCGACCAGCTGCAACAGACACTCAACGAAATCTTGAAGGGCATGAGAGAATCCCCTCATGAGAGGATCTCCTCCTTCACCTCCCGCGAGGCCGCCGAGCGAGGCGATGCGACCGCGACAGGAGGCGCAGAAGGCCAGATGGACATGTGTTGCGGCGAAGAAGCGCCAGCAGCGGCGAGCTCCAAGCGCAAGGGCACAAGCGATACGCCACCTACGGAAGACACTTTGGACCACGCACAAGCACTGAAGAGACCCAGGTCAGGAGCCAGAAAGATAGACGCGATCGAAGAGATGGTGAACAAACTGACGGATAAGACGGAGCGAATGTTTGACATACTCCTGACAAGGCTGAACGAATCTGACGCGGGACGGAACGCGCAGTACGCAGCGGTTAACACCCAACTCGCGGCCATGAATAAGCGAATCGAAGATCTGGAACACGGTACGATGCAGCTGCAGCAACAACAACATCACCATCACCTGCCTGGAAGGGCCGGGGTACCATCGTCACAAGCGGTAAACGCACCGACCATCCTCGCATGCGACAACAACGCCAACACCACCCGCACCGGGGCAGGAGGGACGCACGGACAGTTGTGTCCCCCCAACACCTCTGCATAACAATCATGGCTGTGTCCCGCAAGTCCGACAATATACGCATAGTCTGGCAGTGGAATTGCAGGGGCTTCAAAAACAAGAAAGCAACGATGGTGCAATACATGAAAACGCTTGCCAATAACAAACTTCCTGTCGTGATTGCCTTGCAAGAACCTTTCGTTCGGGCCCAGCTCCCGGGTAATGTGACGTGCGATCCTCCTGCCGAATCCATGGGGAGGGACGTCAGAGTGTGCATCCTTGTTAAGCGCGGGACGGCCTTCATCGAACTCGAACTCGTGCTCCACGAAGAGTCGGACATAGACCATGTACTGATCGAAGTCGTGCCGAGTATTGGAAGTAGGAAAACCGGCCTTTTCGTGCTCAACGTATATAGCGCTCCGTCTCAAAGATAACGCACTCACACTTTCGATGCCCTCTTTCGCGAAGCGATGGCCAAGGCCGCCTCTAGTCCCTTGCTGATATGCGGAGACTTCAATGCACCGCACACGCAATGGGGATACGGAGCCGACTCGCCGAAAGGGAACAGGCTAGCCGGACTGATGGACGAGCTCGGCCTGACTGTACTCAACGAACCTGCTTCGCACACCAGGATCGGACAGGGAGTGTGCCGCGACACGTCCCCCGACCTCTCCGTCTGGTCAGGCGCGGGCGTGGTCACTTGGTCGAACTCCTTCGAGGACCTGGGGAGTGACCACAGGATCCTGTCCGTGACCGTGGGAGAGGATGAAAGCGAAGAGGGCGTCTGCCGAAAGGCGAGAATCGCAGACTGGGACAGATTCCGGAAGAATAGAGAGCAAGACAAGAAGGAGGGCCCGATCGAAGACATCAGCGAATGGTGCAGAGTACTACTCGCGGACGTAGAGAAAGCCACCGATGAGGTCGAATGGACGGACTGGCGACAAGAACCATCCAAAGAAGAGGCAGACAGGTGCCGCGGAGCAGTAGGCGACGGCGCTCCCCAACCGTCCAGAGTGGACAGCCGGCTGGCACATCTTGTTGCGGCCAAGAAATCTATGCAACGGAGAGCGAGTAGGCAAAAACTCAACAGGAAGATACGCAAGAAGATCGCCGAAGTCAACCGGGAGATCTAGACGCATTGCGCCCGCCTGTGCGAGCAAGAATGACAGGAGCTGTGCGACACGATGAAAGGGAACATGAGCGCTAGACGCACCTGGAAGATTCTCAGGCACCTGCTCGACCCGGCAAGCACCAGAACGGCGACCCGTACAGAGATGGCCAAGCTGCGACACAAGTACAAGGACGACCCAGAGGCCTTCGCGGAAGAGATCGTGCAGACGCACCTCGCACGCCCGGAAGGGCACAGTCACTCAGAGTACTGCGGGGCTCCCAACGAGGAGCTGGACGCGGCGTTTTCCGTGCAGGAAAGTAGAACGGTCCTCCAGCTGCTGAAGACCAACTCGGCGCCCGGTCCTGACAGGATCACCAACAAAATCCTGAGGAACCTGAACGACGACGCCATCGAGAAGCTCTGCGAGTACATCAACGCGTGCTGGAAGGAAGGCCAAATTCCGCAAGAGTGGAAGACCGCGGACGTTATACTGATACCAAAGCCGGGCAAACCGCTGGAGGTCCGAAACATGAGGCCGATCTCCCTCACGTCCTGCGTCGGGAAAGTGATGGAGCATGCCTGCCTTAACAGGGTGACGACGCTGCTCGAGAAGCAGGACGCCTTCGGCACCCACATCATCGGTTTCCGGAAGGGACTTTCCACGCAGGACCCCATGCTGCAGATCAAACAACAGGTCGTGAACGCTCCGAGCACACACGTGCGCGCCCTACTCGGGCTAGGCCTCAAGAGCGCCTTCGACACTGTGAAGCACATGGCCATACTGGATAAGATCAGCCGACTTGATCTCGGGGCGAGGTTCCACCGATATGTCAGCAGCTTCCTGAATGGGCGCGAGGCGACAGTCAAGATCGACGGGGCTTCACCACGAACGGTCCGAATGGGCGGTGCGGGAACGCCGCAGGGCTCCGTACTCTCCCCCATGCTTTCAACCTCGTCATGATCGGCCTGCCGGAGCGCCTTGACGCGATAGAGGGCATCAATCATACGATATACGCAGATGACGTGACGGTGTGGACCACGGAGAACACGAGCGTCGGCGAAATGGAAGACCGACTGCAGCGGGCCGTCCGGGAGGTGGAGCGGCACCTCGAAGACACGGGACTCGTCTGCTCAGCCGACAAGTCAGAGATCCTGCTCCACAGGCCGCGCTAGAAAGGGCCCCTTCCGCAGGCCCTGCTAGACGCTCGTCGTTTGGGCGTCCGCGTCACGACGAGGGAGGGGACCCGAATACCGACGGTGTCCAAGTTGCGAGTGCTCGGCTTGTGGCTGGAAGAGAATGGTGCCAACCGCGAGCTGGTTGCCCGACTGCAGAAGAAAGTGGCCGCCACCACACACCTCGTGCGGCGGGTCACGAACAAAAGGAAATGAATGAAAGAACACAACGTTACGAGGCTGATACAGGCTTACGCGCTGAGCCACATAGCGTACGTCGCCGCATATGCCGACTGGAGCAGGAGCGAAACCGACAGGCTGAACGTGGCGATCCGCAGGGCGTTCAAGACCGCCCTGGGAGTACCCCAGTACACGCCAACCCACAGGCTCCTCGAGTTGGGCGTACACAACACGCTCGAGGGGATCGCCGAGGCGCAGAGAATCGCGCAGCTGGAGAGGCTGTCGAGCACCGTAACGGGAAGACGAATCCTAGACTTGCTCGGGATTCGATATCACGAGGCGCGTGGACTGAAAGAATCACTGCTGCCGGAAGTCAGGGACGCCATACAGACGGAAAACATGCCGAAGAATATGCACCCGCTGCATGATGTGCAAAGACGTATACGCAGTGCGGTAGCGATCACGAGAAGCATGGAAGACAAGAAGGCGTCCTCTTCGTCGATGCAGCCAGGTACCCGCGGCCAGTCGGTGACTCTGATGGCGACGAGGAACGTCGACCACCCCCGCCGCTACAAGGGAATGTGCGAGACGAACCGCCGTCACCAGTACCATCACCACTACTGCTACTACGACAAAAACGGCAGCAGCAACAACGGCAACATCGACACGGCCGGCCAATGGCGGCGGCGCCCGCCTTCACCATGGCAGTCGTACATACAAAGGGAACGATCCGAGTCACGGCATCAGCGAGGCTGCCGTCGGCCGAAGCAGCGGAAGAGATGGCCATAGCCCTTGCGGTACTCCACGGAGGTGCGGAGGATAACCTGGTCATCAGCGACTCGAAATCATCGATTCGGAATTACACCAAAGGTTGGGTGTCCGCGGATGTGGCACGCATGCTCAACGCCCGGACCGGGGACTTCGGATCCGGCATGATTACAAACAAGTCCCTCAAGTGGTTCCCCGCGCACGTCGGGGAGCTTGGCAGTAACAACAACAACAGCCACGATAATAATGACACCAACAATGCTAACAGCCGAAGACGCAATGACACTCCACCCAACCACAACGAGCGCGCCCACCTCGTCGCGAGGCAGCTTACCCGCCGCGACGCGGTCACCCAGAGGGCAGCCGCTGCCGTTGTTGTGCGGGACCCCAGCGGAGGAGTGACGGCGACGGCGGCTGCCACTCCGTCTGGCGCGGCCGCTGTTGTTACCAATACAACACAAATCGCGGTGGACGGAGCTGGGAATCACGAGGACGCCGACTGCGATGTCAGGGAGTTTCCAGCAATACCGGGAGGTGCTTGGTCACTATAGGAAAGAAAGAAGAAAATATCCACAACCCCACGGGCGCCTAGACAGGTCCCAGGCGGTCGACCTGAGACGGTTGCAGACGGGCACTTTCACCAACCCCTACCACCTGCACCGCCTGTGGCCCGCGCTGCACCCGTCGCCCGGCTGCCCGTGGTGCGAGCACGAACGGGCCGATATGGCCCATGTGCTTCGGGAGTGCCGAAGCCACGTGGAACAAGGAGAACGAGGAAGGGGGAATACAACAGCAGAACCCTCTGAAACGGGGTGCCTCGCTGAGAGATGGCAAGCCGCCCTCCTCAGCGAGGCACCCGAAGACCAGGAATCGGCCGTCCAGCGGGCCAGGGCCGTTGCCGAGGATCTCGAAAGATTTTCCTCGGGCGATGGACCCCTGGCAGCCTAGCCCCGGGCACCAACATCAACAACCGTTGGACAAATAAAATTTATTCCTATCCTATCCTATCGCTGGCATCAGCGTTCTCTCCCCGCAATGTACCACATGAGAAAGAAGCTTTTGCTGCTGCTGCTCTTGCAAAGGCGGCGGGAGCGCAGAAAGCGTCTGCGGTGACGTTGGAGTGTCCGGTCAGTCTTTCAACTGCGTCAAGAAGGACTTTACGGCTGTGAGTAACTTCTTTCCTTTCGATGATCCACAGTGGTAGAACTAGGAGCCAGTGTTTGGACATGGGGACTTACCTTCGTCGGGACAGCAATTACTTATCGGCGTTTTCAAGTGCGCGCATATAGGATACATAGGTGAAAGGGTTACGGTAGCAATGCGGGGAACGTACTCGCAGCGCGCGAACGCCCATTTCGCAGAACAGCATCGCGTCTTCGGTACAAGTTTCGTCAAGGATGACAGCACCGATCGAAACGATAACGTGACGTATGCGAACAGAGGGAACGACAAGAGCAGGGTGCAGTTCGGAAAGCGAAAAAGCATAGGTGAAGATCGGGCTGATTAGCCGCCGGAAACACACAGATCGTATATTGGATACGTGGTGACGACACCTCACGACGTTTCAACACCAGTCTGCCTAACCCGTGTATGCAGTACAACATACCGTCACTAATTCGTCAGCTTCAGAGGGGAAGAAGCATTTGATTCTATTTAACAGACGATCTGTAATACTAATTTGGAGCTTCCTTCATTAACAGTAGACCATACTGTTTATACAGAACTTGGGTAGCACCCTCTTGCTCAAACTTTTTAAGGATTCAGTTTTGTAATGCATTTCCTGCTATTTCATATTTTATTTGATAACCAGCTTATTTTTTCTTCACTTCATTCGATATTCTATTCTAAATCTACTTCTCGGTATTAGCAGACCCCTACAAAAAGTTAAGGACTGCTAGTTATATTTGTGCCATTAGTATAGCACATAGATTCAAGAACGCCTTTTTACACGTGTTGGTTGTCACATGTTAAACTTGTGGATGAGATAGAATTTCCTATATTTTCTGTCTCTCAGAAGTGTGACTGTCGAATATGAAGTGTAATGTAGTTAAATTGTGACCTGAAAGGCTTAAATGCTGCGCAACTAATTTTGAAAGTTTCTTGGCAGTGGCCGCACGATTTTTCTTTAATATACCGTTGACTGGCTCTCCTGTTTTGCCGACACACTGTTTGTATTCAAGCATATAAACAAAGCAGGGGGTAAAGTTAATCATGGCTAGTGGCTATGCGTGTGTGTCAGTGAAAACTGTTCAGCTCCCGGTACCTGCGCCTGTATGCGGGCAGGGCACGGTCCTTCTGTTAAGTAATAATGCACAAAGTTTTACAGATGCAACGGATACGTCGGGATGACCACAGAGTTTTCTACAAGTTCTTTTGCAAGACGCCACAGCTCTTTGACAAGCTATTGAGCTTTGTCGCAGAGGACCTCACACGGCAGAACGACATTCGAGAAACCCCTGGAGCCTGGAGAACGACTTTCTGTAGCATTGAGGTTTGTAAAGGATAGTTGGCCCTAGAGTAATAATGTGCGATTGCAGGAATACAGAACACCGTTTTTCTGTCATTTAATGTATCATTTATTTTATTTTATTTACCTAATACTTCCCACCGCCTTTCGGCAGCCAAATCAGGAAGGGGTCACAAAACAATGAAGCAAAACAAAAGAAAGAATGAAATGACTGACAATGAGCGTGCATAAAAAATACTGATACATAATCTAGTTCATTATACACAACTAAATATTTATTAACTCACAAACAAATCAAAATGGGATACAAAAGGTTGATACAAAACGAGAAATAGTAATGAAGGTACTGACAATGTGCGTGAAAAGAAATACCATAAAAAATGATCACATGATCACACAGACAAAATTTCAACTTCGTCCATCACCAGTGTAGCAGTTATGGCTAACTTAAAAAAAACTGCCATCGAATGGCATCGCACAAAAGCTATCTCAGTGCTTTTGACCTTGCGCAACCTGTGAAACATGCACTGAGGAATGCTTGTACATGTAGTATTAAACAAAGGTAGTAGCTAACCTCCACAAATGAATTTTGATCGTATGTCACCCAAAAAGGGCCCCCACAGCCATGGAGATCATTGTCAAGTATGCAAATTGTAAATGCAAATGCAATCGCAATTAGTATGCAAACAATTGAGACATGGGTACTAATTTTTTTTCAACTTGCATTCAAACTACTTGGCATCCGGGCAAGACATAAAAGACGTTGCCTTGGCTTACTGTGTGGGGATTGAGGCGGCTAGACTCTGCAGTGGTACGTCGTATAGTGGTGATCGTGCATGCAAAGTATTAAACAACAGCAGAACAGCATGACAGCCGCAGAAATTCCTTACATTATTTTCAGCTTAAGAATTTTTTTAAAGCTCACATGCTGTTCACGGCTCCCGTCAGGTAGCCCTGCTTCCTGCCAGAGAAGCAGGGTCGTACGTATGAATGTCTCATTTACGCACTGCCTTCAATGTCACTGATTACGTACAAATACTTTGCCCAAACATCCAATGCAGAACATCCAAAACGAACTCTGGAACTGAGCCACGGAACACAAAAAAAATGCAGGGAATGTGGCTTGTGGATGATAGTTGTGGGAGAGGTAGAGGTTGTCTATGTGGGCAGTGAACCTCGCCTCCTGGCTGTATGGTGGCAAGACAGTTCCCTTTCTGCTACCTCTTCTAAGAATAATAAAACAATTTGAAAAATGCTTACGCTGCTAGAACGCCCCGACAGGCTTTATAACTTGCACCATATAACCAACATTTTCAATGGGGACTGGTTGAAGGTCCATTATATTTCTTTTTCTTTACAGGCATGTACAGGCATCTCCAGGTGCACGCACAAACTCTACATGTACAGCTGGTGAACTCAAAAAGGTTCATTGCTGCAAGACAGGCTGAATGAGTAAACACAGATGAAAGCGATAAACATCTGTCTTGCAACAACAAACCTTTAGTTGCAAGTCACTGCTTGCTTCTTTATCTTAGGTGTTTTGTTAAAACATGTTCACACATCTCTACAGAAGCAATGGCCAACCAACCACGCCCACAGATATCTACTTTATGAAATTCTCGAATAATACTGCACAAAAATATGGATACAACACAATGTAAAATGAACAAAAAAGAAGAGCTGAGGGGCTTTTATATGACAACAACAGACAAGGAAACATAGTAAAGCATAAAAAAGTAACTGCCGTTTTATTTGTAATGTCGACATCACAAGGAGAAGAGAAATGAAAGTGGACAAAATAGAACTTGCCACTGGTGGAATCTAAACCGAGAACCAGTTGAGGTGGAGGCTATACCACCATCAATTTTTTAGAATGTTTATGTGTACTAGATTAGGCTTGGAGTGTTCTTGCAAGAGTAACACTGGCTAACACTACCAGGGTGAGATCTAGTACATGCACATACAGGCTCAAGAAAGTTTGCAGAGGGATAGCCATTGCTGCAGCTGTACTGGTAAAGCAATGCAAACATAATTCAAAGGTTGTGCGTTCGTCTCCTATCAATGGGAAGTTACCTTTTCCTATACTTTCATTTTCCTCCTTATTTCCCCATTTTGATATAAAGTAATTAAATTCATCAATGATTTCCTTTTGTTTCATTGTCTCTTGGCTTTATTACACAAAAAGTATACATTAAAAACATTAATCTTTGAAAACTTTACTACTTGCATCAATTGAATTTTCACATCGAGATGCTTATCCTCACTGACCTCTCTCATGTGTTTGAGCAGAGAGACAGCAAAAGTTTGAGGTCGTCCTGTGGCTTGCATCTTTTGATTGCACGTGAAACATTGCCTAATTCCTCTAATATTAACTGTCATCTTTCTTTTTCCTTTTCCTCCCTCTTGACGTCACTTCAGAAGCAATTCTTCCCAACGTATCCAGCCTGTGACTGCCTACTGAAGCCAGTGATGCTTGTGACTGCGGCCTGCTGTGGTGTGCCTCAGAAGCCTTAGGAACCAGAACTTCTTGAAACATCGGTGATTCAAGAGATTCCAAAATGTCCTGAGACTCCACAGACTCATGCGACACCGAAGACAGTGTTGATGCTGGTGCTTGTGACTCTTCACTTGATGGCGATGGCACTTCAATTGTTGCCAGATCGGAAAACTTGCATATTTTTCGTTAGGATGTCTGCAGCACTTCCCTCCTCACTCGATGGGGGCACTGGTGGAAGGTTGGCGGACATCCTGCATGTGAGCATAATAAGGTTTGCACATATTGTCAATGTGTAAATATAGTGCCAGTCTGGATGCAAAAATATATGAAGGCACAAATCCGTCCACATTTGTTTTAGTGTGTGATTTAATTAGAGTACACTTAAGCTCTGAGTCAGTTTTGTAGGGACAAAAGTGGCTTGCCTACACAACCAGAATGAACAGTTTCTGCATGCGCTTAAGTGTAGCTTTTGTATGTTTTTCTGTTTTTCCTTGTGATGCATTTAAGCAGTTCTTATGAGATCTGCATGCCTAAAGCATAGTGATAACTTCTACTCAAAACAGTGCATGATATTTGGAATGTTTCAGTTTTGAAATAACTAGCAGCAAGCATTCCACTACATTTAATCAGTAAAACCACTTAATAAATTTCATGTTGAATGACCTACGCTTGCACTTTCTAAACATAGAGTAGTAGTATTGTTACGTCTTGCCCATTACGCCCATTATTGTTATGTTATTATGTTATTGTTATGTTATTATGTTACGCCCATTATTGCCCCTTGTTGCATATCTGCAACACTCAGTTCCGCACCCTGCCGTTTGTGAGGATCCCATTGTATCGTTGAAATATGTCCATACTATTCTCGCGTGAGGGTTTTTCATTTCACCAAGTTACTATCTTGGCCGCTTGGTGGCCAAAAGTCGTCTTTTCTGCACTTTGCAAAATGGCGGCACCCACGTCTTCCGCAAGCTGCGCAAACAAGGTACTGTAAACTTTTTTTATGAGATGTTAGGTGAAGCTGCGCTGCTTTTTTCACTGAATGTATGTAGTCGACACTCTAGAAACTAGTCTAGAACGTAAAAGGTTGCTTGCCGCTTGCTCTGTTTTAGTTGATATTTTTTGCACGGGGTGTGTTGCATATGTGCAACACTGGGCAGAAAATGCCATAATTTCAGCTGTTTCAGATATGCAACACTGTTCTTCTGCTTGAAATGGGTCGCCTATATTGTGACGTGCATTTATGTGACTAACGGTAAGGTCTCTGCCTTCATATTGGTTTGCTCAATTTGCTTTTTATAGATTTTTCAGGCATCCACTGCCATTTCAACCGCATTGTTCTATTCCCTTCCAAAAGAGAGGCCGAAACGTTTTGTTCGTGCAAACCTGCTGGATGTAATCGACACTAATGAGAGTGATTTTTCTGCTGATGAGGGAAGTGAAGATGAACTGTCTAGAGACCGCAGTGGTGAAGAATGGGCCGACTCAACTGAGGCTGACGAGGCTGAGGCAGAAGTTCCAAGCACGACAGATATTCCTGCAAGGGATGGGAAATCAAGTAACGCGAAGAAGCGGTACACATGGCTGAAAAAGGAGTTCGATAATGAAGCAGTGAGTTTCCAGAACGACTTTCCGCTGCCTCCTGCAGAGCCGCTGAGCGCCAAGCAATACTTTGACATGTTTGTTTCCCGATCCATGTTGAAAGCTGTCGTGGATGAGAGCAACAAGTACTACTTTCAGAAACATGGAACCCCCCTAAACCTCACTGTTGAGGAACTGACATCTGTGCTGGGTATGTTCTTCAGGATGGGACTTGTAAACATGCACATGGTTCGTGCTTACTGGAAAAGTGGAAGTAGATATGAATTAGTGGCCCAGGTTATGTCTCGAAACAGGTTTGAAAAAATAACAAGTCACTTGCACTTCTTTGATAATGAAGCGGCCACTGAAAAAATTAAAGACAAGTGTTGGAAAGTGCGTCCATGGCTCACTTCCTTGCGCAGCAACATGATTGGCTTGCCCCAAGAAAAAAAGTCAGCAGTGGACGAAGTCCTGATCCCTTTCCGTGGACGTTGTTACATTCGGCAATACATGCCTAATAAACCTAAAAGCAAATGGGGCCTGAAAGTTTGGGCGCGTTCTGGAGAATCAGGTCTGTGCTACGATTTTGATGTATACCAACGCTGCAACAAAGGTTTTTATGGCTACCAGGATGGCTACCAGCTTGGGTTGGGAGCTGGTGTTGTGCTCCAGCTGTGTTCGAGCCTTCCGAAGCGAGACGACAATCTAGTCGTCGCTGACAACTTCTTTACTGGCCCTCACCTTGTAGAAGAACTCACTAAAATGGGAATCTCCTACATTGGCACCGTCCGTGAAAACAGACTCAATTGCGGCAAGTTAATGGATGAGAAATTGATGAAAAAGCGAGGTCGGGGTACCTGCGATACTTCCGTTGCCTCCTGTGATCAAAAGACGATGGTGGCCGTGAAGTGGTATGACAACCGCTCTGTAACTCTCCTTTCCAACTGCATTGGTACCAACCCGGTTACCTCCGTTAAAAGGTGGAATAGCAAGGAAAAAAAGCATGTCTTTGTAGACTGCCCAGTGATCATCCCTGCCTATAACAGATCGATGGGTGGCGTGGACCTTCTTGACAAAATGTGCTTCTCATATCGTTTTCCCATCAGGTCAAAGCGCTGGTATATGTATTTATTTTGGCATACGCTGAAGATGGCTGCTGTTAATGCATGGCTCATGCAGAAGAGAATCCTTCAGCAGCAGGGATCGTCGCCCCCGCCTTTGAGAGAATTCCTCTCTGAGCTCGCTACAAGCCTTATCTTGCACAACAAGCGACCACCAGGGCGCCCTTCAATTGAGAATGTCACACCACTCAAGAAAGTGTGCTTAAATGTACCCCGTAACGTCAGAACAGACAGCGAGGAACACTGGCCCACATGGAATACACGACGGAACCGCTGCAAGGCATGCCCAGGGGGGTACACGTATGTCTCTTGTTCGAAGTGTCAGGTGATGCTTTGTTTAAACAAGGATCGCAACTGTTTTGTAAGCTACCACCAGTAGGCTGCCAACAGGCCTACTTACGCTTTGTATTGTTTTCGATGTGATATGCGCCAGAAGGAACGGTGCTAATAAAAGAAGTCTTTCACTTGGCTTGGCCCAAGTCTTTTACATTACTGCCCAGCGTTGCATATATGCAACACTCCATAATTATTTCACAGACTATACTTTCATATTTTTTATTGAATATTGGTCCTCCCAGTGACCCTAAGAACATGAGGAAGAAATATTTTATGCTTTGGAATAGTGTTTCATATACCGGGAATTAATGGGTAAGCATAAGGCTCTCTCCTGTTCTAGTTTTTCTACTTGAAACGTTCTTGGCTTGTAACTTTCTTTTCCTTTCATTTGTTTGTAAACTCCATCTCATTCTAAACTGTTTTTTCTTAACTGAATGTACGTCTAAACAGTTTGAAGCTGTGTGCGTAGTAGTCAGTGCATTTGTTGTTTTTATTTAGGAAGATATGTATAATGATGTTTGTCATCTTGCCATCTGCCTTGCAAAGGGTGTTTTGGCCCAGTAAACCTGATCTTAGCGAGCAAACCCTTCCAGAAGGTTTCTTAAAGCTAAGCTTTTTTTGCCTCTTCTCTGGACTTTCCCACCGCTGCTCCTACTGTCTTGCCAAATAGCTCTTACTGAATGCCTCGTACTGATATTAATGTAGTCGTTGAACCATTGCCATCCCAGCTGACTACTGGCTACTGTCTTGCACGAGTGACCAGTACTGGATGTAGTGCAAATACCAATTATAATAATGTAACTAGATTGTGGTTTTGGCATGTAATTTTAATATTCATTTTTTGCACAGTGCGAATGTGTTTAACTGGATCATCTAGTCTTTCCTTGGAAATTTTGCTAAGCAGGAAAAGCGTTCTCCACAAACATAGTGAAAGCTTCGCTTAAACCAGTAACCACAACACCTGGGATCTGCAGAATAACTGCAGGCTGATAGTTAGGTAAGGACACTGCTGAGCAGACACAAAAAGAAGAATTAGCAATTACACAGCTGACAATGTCGTCAGTACTATGGTGCATTTATTCCTACAGCATGATGACACTGAATGAATCCCTAAGCAAGCTAGGTGACACTTGAGGGTCTGGGATGAAGCACCGATTTGCACACTGCTGGCAAGCAACAAAATGCAAAATTAAAGCTGTTCATTGCAGTGCCCAAGACACATTTGAGTATAGAAACATTCAATACTCGGTTAAATACTGACCATTGACTTGCACGCTGCCTTCTAGGATCAGTGCACAGAATCAAAAGAAACTACTTGCATCTTTTGTGTTTTGTTTTTGTGTGTGCATCATGCAAGCCCTTTTTATTCATCCTGCTAGATTGTATGTGATATTCTCTTTACTTCTGTCTTATGCTTTATTCGGTTTTTATGTGCTATTTTACTTGTTATTTTGTACATGTATTTCTGCTTTCTCTGCTCCCCACTGCAAAGCCAAACTGGCTTTGTGGGTACCTACATAAATGAATATACAAAGCTCTCCTTGTACTGCTTATATGTCCCCATACCGGATCAAATTTAACGAAATATGTGATAATCGGAGTAGCGATGCCGCACAAACATTTTATGGCCAATTAGATCAAGCTGAATATAAGGCATACTGCGCGTCGATTTACTTGTGTCAGCACAATTTTGAGTCGATTCCCATAAGTGCGATGCATTGCCAGCTATAATACAAACATGCGGCATCGCCGGTCAACGTGGTAAAGGGAAAGCACTGGAATCCCGTGTTTCATTTGTAACACGCCGTCTACGATGGAAACTTCAACATCACTTACAGTCTACACTTCACTGAGTTAGCGCAGGAACGTCATCTGGTCGACAAACAGCCAGATGACGTCGTCCTGAACGTCGTCTGGCACGGCGCGGCTCTTCTCTTTCTGAAACGTCTTCCCAGGCACGAAAATGTATTCCCCACGGACTTCCATCACTTGTGCAGCGCTGTGATAACGTCATCTGCACAGATGAAACGCGTTTTAGACATCTGCGAATCGGCTGATGAGAGAGGCAGCTTATACCAGTGCAACACAGGCTTTCGATCGCGATCGAGCGCGATGGAATTTCTCGATCACGATCGGTTCTACGCAGATTGCGCAGCACAGGCAATCGTGATCACAAAATCGGATCCCGATCGGGCTCGATCGCGATTGAAACTGCTCCGGTATGACGCCCGTATAAAATTCCGAGCACTCACCTGTTGGGCATCGTTGGGCATGACGATCCGCGACCACCTCGTCATGTGCTTGTTCTTGTGGCGCTTGTGTTTCGCCGGCTACCAAAGCGCAGGTCGAGCCTCAATGCAGGCGATCTGCGCTTCATTCTTGATCGCCTCCATAGCATCTGTGTTCTATCGACACGAAACCAGACTCCTGGCGTCTCCGCATGATTATGAAACTTCAACAACCTTTCCGAACCACCGGAAGTGTACATGCGGCCCACCTGACGTCGGTGCACAAGCTGCCACTTCCGTCGCGTACGCTCAAAATGACGCCCAAGATCAAGAGCTCCTTGACGCGCGCGTTTCCTGCGCGTCTGCCCTCTCTAGACGCGTAGGACAGGTGCGTACGGCCTCGCAGACGCGTGACGCGTAGCCAGGCGCGCACGATTCACCGCGTGTGGTTGGGCCTTTAGGGACTGCAAGCCTGCATGTTTTCACGCTTCCTTCTTGAGTGTCCCCGATATTCGAATGTAGCCGCGAAGTGCCTCCCTTGCGATAGGCGCTGTGGTGGCTTCGACGGGCCAAAAACACTATGTGAAGCGTGAGCTTGCGCGTGCCGCTACGGCAGCTTTTTGGCGCGTCACCAGCGGGGACTCATAGGACCCGGTTGCGAACGGAACAAGTCATTTTTTTTTTGCTGGGCGGTACCTTTTTGTGGCCAACCTTCTTTGTTTCTTTCTTTTTACGAACAGGACGTTCTCCTGCAGAAAAGCGTGGCAGAGAACGCGCTCTATAGAAGGAGACAGGCAAGACGAAAATGGAACTCTTGATTTCCGTTGTATAAACGAAGTTCTGTTCGTCGAAGCCACTACAGCGCCAATCACCACAGCGGCACCTGGCGGTTACATGCCGATATCGCCAGCGTGCATGGAGGAAGCGCGCAAACATGCACGCTTGCAGCCTCGCTGGGACGCGCATGCGCGCAAGCGTCGCACTCGACAACAGATGTGCGCCGCTAGTAGGGGAGGAGGGCTAAAACGCCTAAGGACAGCCATTTCGCTTCACGCTCGCGCGCATCGTAATATCTTGGGGGCGAGTGTACATCGCTAACATGTCGGCAAGCGTCTTGCTGAGTCGTTCCCTTAGGCCATTCGCCTGCGGGTGGTAGGCAGTGACCCTCCGATGACTTGTGACTCCGATGAGTCAGTGACTTTGATGGCTGTGGTTATACCTCAGAATGGCTTGAGTAAGCTAAGCTGTAAAAGGCGTTCCTCTGTCAGTAATGAGGACTTTTGGCGCACCATGTCGCAGCAGTATGCTCTCGACGAAAAATTTGGCTTTTTACATTACGCTATCTTTGAGCAGGGCTTTCGTTTCGCCATAGCGGTTAAGGTAGTCGGCGGACACGACAATTCATTTGTTTCCAGATGCTGACGTCTGAAAGGGTGGAAACAAATACATTCCGATCTGCTGAAACGGCTCGATCAGCTGAAGTAATCTCGCCGGCCTTGTCGGTGATGGCTTGCGTCTCTGGCCGTCTCGAAATATCTTCACGTAACGGGAGACGTGGGCGGTCAGGTGTGGCCAATACTACTACTCACCTGTTCTTGCGAGCGTACAGGAAAATTATATGTGTCCTGCTGCCTTATCATCGAGCAGGTCATGTAGTATTTCTGACCCGAGTGCTGCCGGCACAACGAGAAGGTACATTGCGCGGGCTGGCGAAAAGTTCTTTTTTCACTAGGACGCCATTTTGTAAGAAAAACGAAGAAAATCCGCGCCTAAATACCCTCGGGGCAACGTCACTCTAGCCTTGCACGTACTCAGCAAGGTTGCCGAGCTCCGAGTCGGCTCGCTGCTGCTCGGCAAAGTCGTCTGCACTTAGTGTACCAAAACTGCGTCCTCACCTTGGTCAACTCGGGGTGGCGGGTCCATGGCAGTGCGAACCAGGCAGTCGGCATCAGAGTGTTTTCCTGCGGACGTCTAGATTACAAAGATATCATATTCTTGCAGTCTGGGGCTCCACAGTTTCAGACGTCCTCAAGGGACCTTTAAGTTCACTAGCCAACGCAATGCGTGGTGGTCGCTGATGACTTTGAACGGCCTGCCATAAAGGTGAGATCGGAATTTTACTGTAGCCCAAATGATGGCAAAGCAATCAGTTTCGGTTGTAGAATAATCGCCTTCCGCATATGGTAGCGACTGGCTAGCGTAGGCTATACACCTCGAAGTCCGTCTTTGCTCTGGAGTAGGACCGCACCGCGGTGTAGGCTTCTGGCGTCTGCGTGATTTTGGTATCCACGTCCTTGTCGAAGTGCGCAAGTACCGGCGTCGGCTGCATGCGTCGTTTCAGTTCTTGAAATTCGTCGGCCGGTGGCGATTCCCTCTCGACCTCGACATTACACTTAGTCAACTTTGTCAGCGGCTGAGTGATGCGCGAAATGTCCTTGACAAAGCGCTCGTTGCAGGCACACATGCCAATAAATCTAAGCACTCCCTTGGTGGCGATGAGCTCCTGGAACATTGCGATGGCAGCTGTCCTCTGGGTGTCGAGGCGGATTCCAGACTTGCTGAAGAAGTGGACCAGGAACAGAGGCTCATCGTAAGTGAAGCGGCTCTTTTCTGCTTTCAGAGTGAGCCCTGATGACATGATGACGTCTAGTACTGTCGCAAGCCGCCTAAGGTGATCGTCGAAATTTCCCGCGATGAGGATGACGTTATCCACGTAAACAAGAGATGTTTGCCACTTCATACCTGGTAATACCATGTCGATCACGCGCTGGAACGTTGCAGGCGCCGATCACAGTAGGGATGGTATGATTTTGAACTCATAGAGGCGGTTTGGCGTGATGAAGGAGGAGATTTCGCGATCCCTCTCGTCGACTTCTATCTGCCAGAGCCAACTTTGAGATCCATTGACGAGAAGTACTTAGCGTTGTAGAACCGATATAATGCATGGTCTATCGGTGTTTTGTCCACGATAATCGACGCAGAAGCGTTGGGTTCCGTCCTTTTTCTTGTACAAGACTACAGGAGACGCCCAGGGCTTTTCGACGGCTGGATGATGTTGCGCAGCATTTCGTCGACATTTCGCCCTATAGCTTCACGTTCTCGTGTCGAAACCTGGTAAGGGCTCTGGCGGAGTGCTCGGGCGCACTCTTCGGTTATTATGCGATGCTTTGCAAGTCGTGTCGGTTGAAGCCTCCATGACGTCGAAAAGCAGTCTTTGTGTTGTTGGAGAAGACTTATGAGCTTTGGCTGTTTACTCAGGTGTATACGTGGATATATGTCGAAGTCTGGCTCGAGAACTTTGGTCGTTGCTGTAGATGTGGCAGAATGCGAGAGGACAAACGAGTTGCTGGCTTCCAGAACTTTCCCTTTGCATGCGATTGTCGCGGCGTTGTAGATGTGCTTGGATTCCTGGCTGAAGCTTGTCACCATCACCTTCGCTCTCCACCGGTGCAGTCGAGCGACCCCCTTGCCATGCATATTTCACGGTCGAGCAGCAGGCATTCGTCACCCTCGATTACGCCTTCTACGTCTGCGGCTGTTTCGGTGGCGATGGAAATAGCAATGCTGCAGAGAGGCGGGACGCTCACTGGACCTTCGAGCACACTCAAGCAGTGGTGACTTCGAGAGCTCTCCGGCGGTATCGCTTGATCTTCGGACAGCATTATCGACTTCGACTTCAGGTGGATAATTGCGCCGTGTTGGTTCAGGAAGCCATTGCCGAGAATTAGGTCTCGCGAGCTCTGCTCGAGGATAATGAAGGTGGCAGCGTAAGTCCGATCATGAACGCTAATTCATGGCGTGCAGATTCTAGACGGCGTTATCAGGTGTTCTCCACCTGTCCGAATTTGAGGGCCATCCCATACAGTCTTAACACTCTTCAACCGGGCGGAAATGAGTCCACTTATCACGGAGTAGTCGTTTCTTATGTCCACGAAGGCAGTGAGTGCGTGGCTGTCGAGAAGCACGTCGAGGTCGGTGGTTCTTCTTCTTTCATTGCAGTTTGGTTTTGGGGTTGGAACACAGCTGCATTGTTTTGACATGTGGCTGGCACGTCCTTGGTCAGTGCATTCTTTGTTTCCAGGCTTTTTCAACACGGCGGCCTGTCGTTGTTATGTCGCCCAGAGAATATTTTCGGAGTCTTCGTCGGTGGCAGAGGATCTTCGTCAGTTCGACGAACAGCTACCGCGCCTCCATCGGTTGCTGCTTTTAGGTTTCTCTATATGGGCATACGGGAGGGCCCTGGGCTGCGCCAGTGTATAGTCGGTGATGAGGGCGAATCGGATGGTCGTTGAGGGCTCCACTGACTGGCGGTGATGTAATCAGTGATATGTCGGGGGCGTTCACCCTGCTGCAGGTACAGAGCGTTGACGGCAAACCCTCGTAGTCCCATTTTGCGGTATGTGCACTGGCAGTAGATGTGGACTGCTTCTCCGACGTGATAGTACAGCGCATGATGGTCGGAGGTGCGCCAAACGTCAGTCTTCCTTGGGACGCTGCGCTGGGCGACGGTCCGACGTTCTCGCAGCGGTGACGGTGGACGACGGGATTGCTGCGCTGCGGGGCCTTGGCGCAGGCACGGAGGTGGACTGTGGCGGCGGGCAACGGCAGCGTACATCATCGTTCATGGCTGGAATTGCGGTGATTGGGACTGAACCTATGGAACTCGAAGTGATCGCTGCAGTTCTTGTCTGACCATGTCAGTGAGCGTGGTCACCTGGGTTTGTAACGAAGGCAAGACATGGCGCAGTTATTTGTGCATAAAGGTCCTGATGGTATCTTGGAGACCACCGAAACCCAGTGCTTGGATAGAGCTCTGCGGCGTGAGCACTTTGCAGTTATGTCGCCTGGTACGAATTTCCAGTGTTCTCTCAATCGTCGATGCCTCTGTCGAGAACTCAGCTACGGTGTTGAGTGGGTTGCGGATCAGCCTGGCGAAAGGTTCTTCCTTGATGCCCCGCCTCAGAAAGTGAACCTTTTTTTCTTTTCTGATATTTCCGGGTCGGCGTGCCCGAAAAGACGGGCCATTTCCTCCTTGAAGGTCGCGATGGTTTCATTGGGCAGCTGTACTCGCATTCCTAGTAGAGCTTGGGCTCACCCTTTGCGCACGACGCCTGTGAATGTCTGCAGGAAGCCATTTCGGAGCAGATCCCAAGTCATAAAGGTGGCTTCTCGATTCTCGAGCCACATCCTGGGGTGCTATAACGTTTTACGTTATAGCACCCATGGGTCGCATGGGTCGAAAACTTTTTTCGATCACCCCCACTTCACCTGTCTGTCACGCGACGTCACGAAAACCGCGATACCTCCCCATCTGACAAGATGCGTGCACACTGATCATGCATGATTTGACAGCAAAAAGAAAAAAAAGTTATTTCTCATTCAACCCTTTTCGCCATTAGCCCTCGGCTATTGGTAAAAAAGTTTTCGGGCTTCACCCACTTCACCTGCCTGTCACGCGACGTCACAAAACAGCAAGAACTCCCTGCGTCAAACTGACGTGTGCGCGATAAAGATACATTATTATGCCGAACAAAGCTGAATTTTCTTCGGATTAGCCACAGGCTGCCCCGTTCCGCAAGGAATAGAAGATGGCTGCCGCCGATCACTTAGACACTGGCTACTCGCACCTGCCGGAGAGCATGGGTGTATTTGCGTATAATAAAATTTCTTGCGTGGCCGTGTCACGTTTTCGAGCACTTTCAGCACGTTTACCCCCTCATTCTGGCAACTCTTCTTTGCTGAGGGTCCGTTTTAGCGTCATTCTTGAGCTTCCGTTGCATGCCGCCGCGATTTTCGACCAGCCACCGCAAGCTAAGTAAGGGAAAGCCGACCAATCCTAGATGCCGGCACCACCCTCTTCATCCGGTTATCGACTTTCAGTGCAGTCGCTCAGCCCCATCGAATCCCTCTCCCCTTGAGCCTTCTCCTCGCCTCTTGTCTACCAATTAGATACGACGAGCCGCTCAGTGTAGGCAATGTTATTTGTTTTTCAAGCGAACAAAAGTGACCCCCTATGAACGAGGAGAGCGTTTGATTGGTCTGTTCAGGCAATGCTGCGAGTGACCGCCCGGTGCTTGCGTTGGTGGTTACGCAAATTTGACGTCAGGGGATTCGAATAGAAATATATTGGAATAGTTTTACGTTATGGGACCCCTGGTGGCGTCTTCCAATGCGAAAAAGACATGGCCCAGCTTGTCGTCGTTCGAGATCTAATTTGTAACGACCCTCTCGTACGTCTCCAGCCAGCGTCCCGGGTACTGAAGTGTTGAGCCGCGGAACGCCGTGGCTCTTTGGGCTGCTGCAGCACGATTCGTGTTGGCGACACTGCTACTGTCATTGTAGCTGCTGCTGTGTCTGTGCATTTCCTTGCTCTTCTCAGGCAACAGTCTGTGCTATGGGGACAGTCCTTGCAGCCTGCGGCTAGCTCGCTGATCCTTGGCGACGTTGGTGTTGTCCTCGCGTCTCGGGCTTGGCTCTCTAGTTTGCGGGGGCATTTGATACATGAACGCACCAGCAGCTCCACCAGATGTCACGTATTAGTAACGGTAAATAATACAGCGGCAAATCTGTGAATGGCGAAAGTAACTTTTATTGGGCGAACTTGTGCCCGTAGAAACATGTGTTGCACTCAAAGCGCAGCGTTAGCGGCGAGCACCCTCGGCGATAGTCAAAAATTCGTCTGAGGGGCTGGCGCGTCATCTTTTATACATGGGTCATCGATGTCTAAAAAAAATCGCTGGTGCTCACGTACCTTCCAGAAAGCTCTACGCCATTCGCGTTGCGCATACAAGCAGTCGGATTACACAAGATTCAGGGACAACAGACAGCGGATAGAGCCCTCCGTAACATTAGATAAACTTCCAATACATGCAGGCGCGTCCTGCGCTGAGCGAGAACATTTCTTGTACGATATACGTGGTCGCCCAATAAGGATAAAGATTTAGCCGTGTCAATATTACTTATGCAATGCCTCGTCTTTCTTTCAACGTCGCCAGTGGCCACACATTACGTAAACAATAAATATCCCTCTGTTATGTGCCTTTATTGGAATACATTACGTAACCGCGCAAACAACAACGGACGAAAAAGGAAGCATACAGGACAAGCGTTGTCGAATGCGCGTTTACATAATGCATTCCAATATCGACCACCAACTATCCCGCCTCTCTTTTTTAGTTATGTGCCGTTGCTGTTAGAGGCTACCCCAGCTCACATCGTGAATATTTTCACCTTGTAGTGGTGGTCAAGGACACCGTAGCAAAGCTGTGAATGACGAAACTGCCTCCATCTTGGGGAACATGTGCCCAGAAAACAAGCAACTGGCAAGCAGAATGATAGCGGCGAGCACAATCATCGATAGTTGAACATCTCATGTGCGGATCTAACACCCTTCGGATTTTATACATCACTAGGCAAAGCTTCCAGCGTAATCGTTGGCGCCCGTGTACCCCCTACAAACTACAAAACTATTCGCGTCGCGCATACAATGAAATTCAGCGACAACAGGCAAAAGATAGAACCAACGATAACATTCGAGAAACTTCCCACATATGCAGGTGCATCCTGCGCTGAGCGATAACATTTAAGATTTTTCAGCCGGTGAAAAACGATCACCGGAGGGAGAAAAACAAGTAGATGTGTCAGATGTCTGTCCGCAGTAGCCGTACTTTTATTTCACTTCTATATCCTACGACGGTCTTGGGTCCTGTATTACAAGTGGTAGGGTGTTTCATATTCATATGGATGTGAAATCGACGGTGTATTGACAAAAGTTCGTATAGTATGAGTAGTAGAGTAGTATAGTATTAGTAGTGTAGTATAATGTATGGTATAGTAAGTTCGGATGACAATTCAGTCGTATAGGGTCGTAGTAAAATCGTAACATTATTTGAGAGAAATGTCATTCATGATAGCTTAATAGTAAAAGAAATATGTAGAAGAAAATAAGCAAGTTGTATTTGATGAACCTTATAATGTAGAGCATGTTATTTTCGTGTGCCACTCTGGCATTAGTGAAGCGTAAACTGGACGTAAACAACTGTATGGCTTGGTCCTGAACAATCTACAAAGAGGCGAATGTATGTAATAGGTTTTTCCACATGTTATAGCATGTTAATTTGGCAGTGAACAAATGAATGGGCAAGTTAGTGTAATGGGGCACGTGTTAATTATAGGCGTGGTACTACGAATTGCAGTCTTTGGCTGCTTCAACCATGCTGTGCCTGCCAGCCTTCCTATCTATCTATCTATCTATCTATCTATCTATCTATCTATCTATCTATCTATCTATCTATCTATCTATCTATCTATCTATCTATCTATCTATCTATCTATCTATCTATCTATCTATCTATCTATCTATCTATCTATCTATCTATCTATCTATCTATCTATCTATCTATCTATCTACCCTGTTAAGCCGACGTAGTGGTCCAAGTTGTCTGCCTACCTGCTTGGGCCGCCAGGTATGTGCTATGGGTCGTACATAGTTGCCCTCGTTGCATTGTCATTTCAGCTTCGGAATATTTTTAATGACGTTGTCGTTACGCCTTCTCCCCGAATCCAGTGACCCAAGTGGTTTAATAGTTTTGGCCACTAGGTATAGGCTAGTGGTCGTGATGCCCCCATGGTCATGGCACAGCCGTCATTCCAGCTTTAACTCCCCACAACATCCGTGCCGTCGTCACCACGCAATCGTCGTCACACAGTCGCCACACTTTTGTTGCCACACTGCTATAGCTATGCGTCGTAATCGTTTATTCATCCTCATTTCAACTTCGTATTCTTACTCTCGTCATTGTGTCGACACGCCTTCCACTCCAATCATGATGTCTATGTTGTCGTGTAACTGGCCCGCTATGCATGACGTCCTCATACGGCCATCGTCACATTGCTGTCTCATCATTGTCATCACTCAAGAGATGTCATATCATTGTTGCCATATCGTCGTCATCATACCGTCTTCGTGGTTTCATCCACATCAATCATTCTTTGTCATGTTAGTGTAATGCAGTAGTCGTCATACAACGTTCGTTGATCCATTCCTTGTTCGTGATTCGGTATTATTCTTGTCGAAATTGAATGATGGTTATCCAACTGTTGTCGGGCCATCGTCGTCACACAAACAATATGATGCATCCGTTGTCATACCCTCATCGTCATGCTGCCTTGGTGGTGCCATTGTCGTCATTCACGCCTTTTCATCAGGTTGTCGTCATATATACTGTCCTCGTCATACAGTCGTCACCATTTGATTATTCTCACGTCGTTGTCACCACATTCGTGACATTAGGGCATCTTCATTATTTAAGAATCAATATTTCGTTATTGTCATACCGTCGCGGTTATACGCTGCTGCAAAGTGAAAACGACAACGAAGACAGAAAATCGCGTAAGCCGTGGCGGTAGACAGACGCCATGGCACGTGCCGGAGCGTCTTGAGAACGTCTGAAAAGGGCTTTCACTGAATAAACGGGCGCAGTGTTCCCATTCTTGTGTGGGCGTTATTATGCTCCGGTCCGTCCGGCCGGATGCCGTTCCCGCCCGGTAGCAGTCATAACAGTTGAGTTATAACAGTGGCGACGAGCAGCGAACCAGCACCTTGATGACGACGAACACTCCAGCCATCGCGTACCAAGTTCCACAGTTCGACGACGCCAAGGACAAGTATTCGTCGTACTACATCAGAGTCGAGTCGTACTTCGAGGGTAACGACATCGTCGACGATGCTAAAGAAAGGGAGCGTCTCATCTCGGCACTGGGCTCGAAGCCTATCGACGTACTGAGTAGGCGTTGTGCCCCGCGAAAGGTGAGCGAGTTAACCTACGCGGAAGCGGTTACCATTCTCAAAGAATTTTACGCACCCCCGCCAAACGAGATAGCCGCAAGCTTCATGTTCTTTACCCGCATTCAAAGGGAAGAGGAATCAGCTCAACAGTTTATCGTGGAGCTTCGACGCCTGGCTGATAAAATGCAACTTCGGGACCATGTTCAACCGCCTGGCACGAGACCGGATCGTGTCCGGAATTTGTAGCAGTGACCTGCAGGAGGCACTGCATTCTCTCCCGAAACGGACATTGTAGGAGGCAGAAACCATCGTGCTTGCAATAGAGGCTGCACGACAGGGGGCTCAGCTTATGAAGCAGACGGAACCGAAAGAAGAGCCCGAGTTTCACAGGCCAGCGGGCGATCGACGGCAGCGACAGGCAGGAAAAACCTGCAGTCAGGTGAGTGGATCGCCTAAAGTTTTTCATAGGTCTGGAGCACGGTAAGGCGAATTGTGCCTTTAAACTCGCCAAATGTTTCAACTGCAGGAAAAAGGGGCACCTAGCTGCCGTGTGTGGATCTAAGAAAAAGCGACCGCACCAGAGCTTGGCGCTGAGCAGCGGCTCAATGGAAAATGCCGAAGCCGAGCTCTCCGCACAGGTGTATACACTAAAACCGCAACCAACCGCAGACCACGGAACCGTCAGCTCGGTACTGCGCAATTTTCGCTGGGGCAGAGCCGACATCGTGATGAAAATTGACACCGGCTCACCCGTGTGCGTGGTGTCCTGGGACGTCTACTGCCAACATCGCACAAGCTCGCCCTGCCTTGAAAAATCCAGCTTGAAGTGGTCATGCTACTTGGGTTCGTTGCCTATAGCCGGGAGGCTAACGCTCCGAGTTTCATACTGCGTCACGACTGTTAGGGCGTCACTGACCGTTGTTCGCGTCTGCGGACCGAGTCCGTGTTGCCGTGATCTCATCCAGGCGCTGAACAACGAAGGGGCTGCGGTTATGAGCGTGTCCAACGTTAAGGAGCAAGGGCTAAACTTGCAAGCGATCCTGTGTGAGTACGAGGACTGGGTCTGTTTAAGGTTCCGCCCACTCATCTATACATGAAGGAGGATGCGGTTCCAAAGTTCTTCAAAGCCAGGCCACTTCCATATGCAATTCGAGAAAAGGTTTCCAATGAGCTGGACAGGCTTCTTAAATCCGGAGTCCTGTCCGCGGTGGCTCACTTAGAGTGGGCGACGCCGATAGTCCCGGTAATGAAGAAAGACGGTGCAGTTCGATTGTGTGGCGATTACAAGCTAACGGTAAATGCCAGCTGTGTGACGGAGCAGTACCCACTTCCGGTAATCAACGACCTTTTTGCTGCACTGCACGAGGGTGACGTTTGGACCTTCGAGTCGCCTACAACCAGGTTCCTCTGGATGAGCAGTCAAAGAAGCTGATGATGGATTATTCTGCTTTAATCGCCTGCCATTTGGTGTGTCTTCTGCCCCAGCTATCTTTCAGCGAATAATGGTCAGCGTCGTGAACGGTTTGCCAGGAGTCCAGGTGTGCTTGGACGACGTTCTGGTTGCCGAGAAGGGGAATGATGGCGGAAAGAACCTCGAGGCTGTTTTCCAGCGCTTTCGAGAGTACGGCGTCAAGCTAAGGAAGGACAAGTGCACCTTCAGGATGCCTGAGGTTTCGTATCTTGGCCACAAGATCAGTACTGGAGGACTGCAACCTCTGGAGAAGAACATGGATGCTATCATGAAGGAGCTAACACCCAAGAACGTGAGCGAACTGCGTTCCTACTTGGGTCTTCTCACGTCTTACAGCAAGTTCCTTCCCAATATGGCCAGTCTGCTATCACCGCTCTACGATTTGCTAACCAAAGAATGTCGCTGGAATAGGGGCTGTCAACAACGGGAAGCGTTTCAGAAGTCAAAAAAGCGCTTCATGCAATGCCGAAATGCTCACTCACTTCAATCCCTCACTGCCGCTGCGCTTGGAGTGCGATGCGTCACCCTACGGAATCGGAGTGGTACTGTCCCATCGCATTGGCAACGTTGACAAGCCTATAGGTTTCCGTTCTCGAAGACATACCAAAGCGGAAAGGAATTATTCCCAACTGGAGCGTGAAGCGTTGGCCCTAGTGTGCGGGGTATCAAAGTTTCGGGACTACCTACTGGGAAGAACATTTACCTTGATCACAGATCACAAACCGCTGGTGGGTCTATTTCGCGAAGATCGTCCCACGCCCGTCATGGCTACCGCAAGAATTCAGCGTTGGTCCTTGCTCCTGGTAGCATACCAGTACAAGATAGCGTACAAACCTGGCTCGGACAACCTGAATGCAGACGCCGGGTACACCACCGAGTACACATCAGAGGAGCTACACGAGTACGTGCACTCGCTGCAGCAGCTGGATGACACGCTCCTTTCGTTGCAAGCAATGAGACAATTGACCGAGAGAGATCAAGTACTTGGAAATGTCAAGTCCTACGCGCTTCATGGTTGGCCAAAGGAGCGCAAAGCACCCGATCCGCGGTTGGACCCATACTTCGCACGAAAAAGTGAGCTAACCGTTTACAAAGCTTTCATTTACAGGGGTCACAGAGTCGTGATTCCCGAGGCTACTCGTGGTGACATGCTGCAATTCCTGCATGAGACGCACTAGGGAATGTCTTCAATAAAGGCATTGGCCCGTACTGTCATTTGGTGGCCCGTCATCGATAGAGCTATCGAAGAGATCAGTAGGTAATGCACTACATGCATACAAGCAAGCGCAATGCCACCGGCGAAAATACCAGTAAGTTGGCCTCGAACGCACGAGAATTGGTCATGTGTCCACTTCGAATGTGCTGGTCCAGTGAATAACACCATGATCCTAGTGGCCATAGATTCACATGCAAAATAGATCGAAGCAATTCCAGTGCGTCATGCCACGGCACAATCGAAGGTTACATTCTTGCGCGAAATCTTCAGCAGGCTGGGCATACCAAGAAACATTGTGACAGACAACGGAACTCAGTTCACGTCAGAGATTTTCACGATGTTTCTTACAGGAAATAACGTAAAGCCCTTTCGTACGGCACCATATCAACTCCAATCGAACGGGCTTGCTGAACGCGCCGTGCGGACGCTGAAAATTGGCCTCAAGAAGGTTAGGTCAGGTGACTTGTCTGAGCGATGGGCTAAACTGCTCTTTAGCTACCGCAGAACGCCCCTGGATGAGGAAGATCACCGCCTCAACGACTTTTGGGATACCAGATCCGTGCTAGGTTTTACACATTCTTTCCACCGCCCGTAACTTTTCCTATCTGTCCACAGGCAGATCAAGAAAACAAGCTGAGCCCGGACACTTCTGTTTGAGCTCGCAACTTCGGAGAGGGAGAAAGGTGGCTACCAGCCACAGTGAAAGAAACGAGAGGATCCCGTATGATCACCGTTGAAACGGCAGAAGGTGAGCTTCAGCGTCACATCGATCAAGTCCGTCCTCGATACAGCCTTGTACCGGCACAACCTTCGCAAGATCAACCAGCTGATGTACCGACGCTACCAGAAGAGACTCAACCAGCTGTGCTTCGTAGATTGACCCGTATACGAAAATCCGTACAGCGGTACTCACCTTACGGAGGGAAGAGTGCAACAAAGTGAAAATGACAACGAAGACACAGAAAAGCGCGTTCGCCGTAGCGCGAGACAGACGTCATGGCACGTGCCGGAGCGGCTTGAGAACGTCCGAACAAAGGGCTGTCACTGAATAAACGGGCGCAGTGTTCCCGTTCTTGTGTGGCCGTTATTATGCTCCTGGCCGTCCGGCCGGATGCGTGCCCGACCGGTAGCAGTCATAACAGTTGAGTTATAACATACGCCTTTGTCGTTCGATCGATATCATTACTTCGTCATTTCATCCTCATTGCGTCATTATCGAAAACTTGTCTTCATGCCTCAATGCTCACGGGCGAACTTGGAAAGCGCGTGCAATATGGGAGTACGTGGCATACAGCCAAAGCAGCGATAGGCTCAGAATCAGCACTGCACGTGTTTTTGTTTTAAAAGTGACTTCAGGAGTATGGTCTGTCGCTACATTGCTCGACTGCTCTTCGCATTACCGCCGACACTCATCGTCAGATGAGCTTTTTCTCATTTTATTTTACCATGCGTACATCATAAGCAATCACCTTTTTAATGTGGTGATTGTGATTCAGTGATTTCAAGTTACATTGTGGTTGCTGCACTCATTAAAGACAAAATGCGCACATATGGGGCCCTATAACGTAAAACTATTCCAATACGTTTCTATTCCAAACTCCTGACGTCAAATTTGCGTAACCGCCAACGCAAGCACCGGGCGGTCACCCGCAGGGTTGTCTGAACAGACAAATCAAACGCTCTCCTCGTTCATAGGAGGTCACTTTTGTTTGCTTGAAAAACGAATAACATTGCCTAGATTGAGTGGCTTGTCGTATCTAATTGGCTGACAAGAGGCGAGGAGAACGCTCAAGTGGAGAGAGATTCGATGGGGCCGAGCCACTGCACTGAAAATCGATAACCGGACGAGGAGGGTGGTGCCGGCGTCTACGATTGGTCGGCTTTCCCTTACTTAGCTTGCGGTGGCTGGTCGAAAATCGCGGCGGCATGCAACGGAAGCTCCAGAATGATGCTAAAACGGACCCTCAGCAAAGAAGGGTTGGCAGAATTAGGGGGTAAACGTGCCGAAAGTGCTCGAAAACGTTACACGGCCACGCAAGAAGCTTTATTATACGCAAATACACACATGCTCTCCGGCAGCTGCGAGTAGCTAGCGTCTGAGCGATCGGCGGCAGCCACCTTCTATTCCTTTCGGAACGGGGCAGCCTGCGGCTATTCCGAAGTATATTCAGTTTTGTTCGGCATATTAATGCATCTTTATCGCGTACACGTCACTCTGACGCGGTGAGTTTTTGCGGTTTTGTGACGTCGCGTGACAGGCAGGTGAAGTGGGTGCAGCCCGAAAACTTTTTACCAATAGGCGAGGGCTAATGGCGAAAAGTGGTCGAATCAGAAATAACAGTTTTTCTTTTTTCTGTCAAATCATGCATAATCAGTGTGTACACATCATATCAAATGGGGAGGTATCGCGATTTTCGTGACGTCGCGTGACAGACAGGTGAGGTGGGGGTGGTCGAAAAAAAGTTTTTGACCAATCGTGGAGGGCCGATACCAGAATTGGAACAGAAAAGTTTGGAATAGTTTTAGGTTATAGCGCCCATGTATAGCTTGAATGACATCAGTGAAAGGGCAACGTGGAATGCAATTCAGTGGACAACCGCAGCTGGTAGAATTAGGAATTGCAGCAGCTACTTAGTGTGAAGGCTCCGCCGCGATACTAAACGACCGCAAGGCGCCATGGCGACACGTTTGTTGTTTGCGGTAAATCTTAACAAAACCATGTCGTCCTGTAGCTAGGATTGCTTAAAACCAGCCATGTTTTGAGACTGTAAGTAAACGTGTACCTATAAAATTTTATCCCGAGTTTCACATGAATTAGAACAGCTTTTCCTTATTCCAAGGAGGCTTTGCAAGGAATCGAGACTCCATCTATGTAGCATTCTCGCTAATGAAATGTTATTTTTGCTCTTGGTGTAGGTCTATTCTAGCTAAGATCAATGCTTATATTGCGAGAAGGCTACAGGTAACATAAACACGAAATTTTTCATTACAAGTATTTTGTTATTGAAAACCAACATTATATGCTAAAATATGCAAGAAGGTTGCCCTTCCCGTAACTCGTATTTTTTATATATTGACTCTCTAAGCAAAGGCAAAAATTATCGCCAAAGCGAGACTGCACATCCCAAGAAGCACACGTTTCTTTCTGTTTTGAAGCAGAGGAATAGAGGTGACCAAATTGCCGATGCTTTTGCTAGAACAGCGTCATGAAATAATGGGGCATACACATCTTTTGTCTACGCGCCAGCTGCCTGCCCTTCGGTCACCGCTGTCCTCGGATCTAAGTAATACTGAAGCGGCTTTGAAAATTTGCGCGCGGCAGTTATGTTTTGTCAGTTGCCTTTGCATCGCACCGACAGCATATGCGGGTGCTAGTGTGTGGAATAAATGCCCGAGCTTTTTTTCTTGAATTTGTTCATTATATGCATGCAAAACACAGAAACCATTTCTTAAGCACCCTCCTTACCCATAATTAGAAAATTTGTGTGTTGCTTAGGAGATGCAAAATTGCGAAAAATCCTAATAAATACTTAAAGCACTGCGAGAAAATTTACATACATTTGCAAACATTGTTCGACCGTGTAAAAACAACATAAGGCCGGAACAAATTGAGGTAACAGAATTACAAGCTGCATCAAAGGGATCGCAACTTGTGCTTAGATTAGCAAAGATTAGCAGGTCTGAAACCAACAAACTTGAGCAATCCTGTATGGGTATACCATGAATAATAAATGTATCAGCAGGACTTGTAGAAAACTGTTGTAGAATAACTATCTCCCCTGAATTCTAAATGAAAGCAGAGGATCTTGCTTCCTGTGATACGCTCGCATTTCGCGTTTACCTTAACACTCACCAATACTTCTAACTTTAACGCTCTTGCTTGTGTCTGTGTTTTATCGCTTACGCAAGATGAAGATACATTAAGAGTTGCAGTCAACGGAATTGCGACATTTGCTTGCAGTATCTGGAATCGGAAGTTCTTTATTGTCCTTTACTAATTTACTATAATTTACCACTTCTGTACAAGGACTACACTCGGCACCTAATTGAAGAATCACTCACAACAATACAATCTACCTACTCTTTGCAAAAAATTATATTCAAACGGTCTTAGTCGTTCCCCCAGAGAGCAGTTCTATGGTTTGCATATACTACAATAAGAAATCGGGATTGGCCTCTTCGGAAACGTTATCGTGACCTGCAGTACGAAATCCTCAAGTAGGCAATTTCACGTTCTCGTTTATTCCGCTAAATCGCGTTGTTATACGCAAGCTATGAACGCGTCGAGAGGTTAACCCGCTGGAACGACCGTAGGAGCCGTAGTAATGTAGGTCATCAGCTCCAGGGGGAATGTGGTAGGACGCCGTCACCTCGTTGGCGCTGCAGAAGCGCCGTACTACTGCATCTCAGCCAGAAACGGCACGCGAATGTCTCTAGAGTATGATTGCGTCCGCGTTACTGTCTCTCCACGGTTGTGTTTACGACTGGGCCGTGACCCGTACTCGCCTTTTCACGCTAACAAAACCAGCTCAAGGAGAGTCGCGGTCGGCCATTTTTCGTAGAGCAGGCAGATTCACGGGGGTATGTAATGTTAATAATCGGGGTGCGTTATCTCCTTCACTCTCAAACAAATGAATGCGAGGGTATTGACTTCATGGCCTTAAATGTTGCTAATTAGGGTCCGTATGGGGTTTTGCGTGTCCAAACCACGACCTCATTACGAGCCAGACACTGCAACGCCCTGACATACGGAGGCTCTTAAACGTGTATCTAATTCAGTCGCGCCTCCATGGAAATTCCGCTGCCGGGGCCGGGACGGTAACGGCAACCTAGGGCTCAGCAGAATGCTTGGGCTTTTCGCTTTCGCATCAAGAAAACGAAGACCGAACACAAGCGTAATGGAAAGACAGATGAGCGCTGCATTTAAAACAGAAGACGCAGTGCCTTATGGGCAAGTACCACAAGAATAAATTGATGATATGCGCGTTGCACATATTTCTGTCTCTGCCTTCCAGCCCGTTACGTTCTCTGCCAATAACACGCTCACAGGTCGTGGCAGCAAACTTCGGCAGTTTGACGATGGCATAGCGGTACCCATAGTATCTGAACTGCTGGCACTGATTTTGGTAAGAAACGAAGAAATCAATAAAATAAAATAACATTTCTCCGCAGAGAACTTTGGTGGCAGACAAACACTGCAATTTGTTCAAAGATTCCATTAAAGCATGCGCCTTTGTCATTTCTTAATTGTTGCAAATCGCGGGCCTCTACAATAACATCCTGTCTGGGACCGATGATTCGGCATCAGGGGAGAGCGGTATTGATTATTACTTTCTTAAGTACACATTATTGAACCAGACTACTCTTTCAAAACTCCGCATGCTCCTTTTTATACAGAAGGACATTTTATGGACGAGTTGACTATCACAGAGCTCACTATCAGCTCAGCTTTACTGAAATCCTAAAAATATATATACCTTGAGTAAAGATGTTGCAAAGAAATGAATAGCAAAATTAAAAGAAAACAAAACAATGGTCAATCAATGATGCGCATCTAGATGTTCTTCTCTGAGGCACACAACGTGAGTGTTTAGTGATACAAATTTCGACTGACTTGTTATAAAAAAATGCTCCTTCTTACTCCCCTGCCGGTTTGTCTTTAACCACTTAGCAATTATTCAGGTTTCTACTTGTACTTGAATAATCCAAATGTTATGGCATGAATAATCCAATGATATAGAATAAATGGTAGAAGAATCCAACTGATATAGCGAATGCTTTTAGCGACCATTTTAGTGCCTCATTGGATGTTGAACCTGATCTTACCCTACCTCTTCTTCAACATTGCACTTCCAACGTCACCCGAGGAAGTCTATCCTGGCATATCTTCTCTAATGGCAACTGCACTGGCTTTAAGCATGATACGCCCCCCAACGGTAAAACTTTTCTGTCAAACAATTCTGTCAAATGCAATGAATGAAATGTCCTGGTGCGATATTTTTCCAGGCTACCTCAAGGTTAGAAAAATAGTTGCAGTTCATTGAGAAGGTGACAGGTTTATAACAACTACCGTCCGATCACCATACCATCATTCTTCAGTAAGGTAATCGAAAAATTGTTTTTTAACTATTTAACAAAGTACCTCTCTAATTTAATCTTATGTCCCCTTATCAAGTTGGTTTTCGTCAAGGACTTTCTACGGAACTTTCTGTATTTTTTTTACTGACCACATCAAACAAGCAAACAGTAGACAGCGGTATATCAGTCAGAGCCGTGTTCATGGACCTTACTAAGACATTTGATTCCTACAGCCATTTCATTCAGTTACAGAAACGTAAATACTTTTATATATCTGGCCCCCTTTGCAGTTCATCAGCAACTACGTTAGTTATCAATCACAAATTATTGACAGTAGTGATCATCGAACTTTAGCAAAAATAATATTCAAGATGTACAACAGGGGTCGATTTTAGGACATCTACTGTTCCTTTTACACATTATTGATCTCCTACTGTACTTCGACACTGTAGTTCTATTGTATATGGTAATGATACAATCATTTTGATGTCGATAAATCCCACAATTCTGTTCAACAGAAACGTACCACCGACCTTCGCAATGCCGTGTCCTGGTGCAAACAAAAATTATTGGATATTGTTCTTTCTAAGACCAAATTTATTCCATTCCATTCTCGCCATTTGCGCACGAGCTCTAGCTTGGCAGTTTCGCTTAACAATCCCGCTCTACCTCTAATTGTACCAAGTCTCCTGGTGTAACCTCTAATATGCACCTCAAATTTGATCTTCATTTCATGTTGCTGCATCAAAAAGTTTCTATTGATATCCATGTATTAATGAAAACACGTTTCTACATCGAGCGCCGCATTAGTTTGTCACTGTATTACGCCTACGTTCATAGTCATCTATTGAAAACACGTTTCTACTTCGAGCGCCGCATTAGTTCGTCACTGTATTACGCCTACGTTCATAGTCATCTATATTACTGCGTGCCACTCGGAGACAACACATATAACACACGTCTCAAATCAAACCCCTTCAACATTTACGAAATTAAGCTGTAAGACGTGTGACGCTTAGCCTGCTTATATGGCATTCTCCCTTCTATATACAAGAACTTCAATACCCTTCCGCTCCATAAGTTGTTTTGCCATACGCTATTAATCTTCATGTTTCGTCTTTTACAGAAAGAGGAAATCATTGAAGGTTTCACTGTTGAAAATCTTATCAATACCCACAAAAACAGGTGCGCAGAGCGTCAAAACTTAGTACTCCCAGACGCTGGAACTGGCTATGGGAAAGAAACCACTTTTTTTTCGGGTTATCAAACTAGAATGGAATTTCATGTAAAATTAAATCACGCTACTCATTGCATTAGCTCTTCTTCTAAAGAAAATCGTTCTTTTTAGAAAATACGCATGGTTAATTGTTGTCCGGCATGTTCTTGTTATCGTTGATAATTTGCTCTCCCTCTCTCCCCATATATATATATATATATATATATATATATATATATATATATATATATATATATATATATATATATATATATATATATGTAAATATATATTTATATATTTATATATTTATATATATTCTTCAGGCTGCCTTTCAAACATACAGAACTAGAGGGTTGGTAGAAGCGAGGCAGCACACGTATTTAATAGCAACAGCTTGGACCGGCGGACCGATCTGCGTGATGTGCGTATAAATATATATATATATATATATATATATATATATATATATATATATATATATTATCTCAATGGAGTGAGTGAGTGAGTGAATAAACCTTTATTTGGTCCAGCAAAGCGCGATAAAACGCGCACCTGGCTAATCCCACGACGGGACTGACAGATCTAGTCTGCCGGCCCGATCGCGGGCGCGCTGGACGGCCAGGATTTGATCCTCAAAGACGGGACTTCGCAGGAGGGCGTCCCACTCTTCCTTGGTGAACTTCGGGCCCAGCGACCCGCACTCCCAGAGCATATGAGGCAACGTAGCTACCTCACCACAGGCCACGCAAGAACAATTCGTATAAATCTCTGGATATATGCTATTAAGGGACGCCGGATTTGGGTACGAGTTCGTTTGTAGAAGTCTTAGTGTAATGGAGCCGTGCTATTTTTTTCATGTTGTAATTGCGACGCATAGGTGTTTAATATGTTCTGTTCCCATGATCTATAACACATGTGTGCAATTGACTGCTGTGTGTCAAAATTTAACACCATCTACCGACAGTTTTTAAGTTTTCTACATCCTGTTGCGCTACACCACAAGGCACCACAGTGGTTGTGGTGTGTTCTTGTCTCGTCTCTCGTCTACAATTTACGCTGTTAACTGCAGTATGGAAAACCAACAAGCCCAAGCTGCTATTCTAAGTCCGCCGTATGCACTCCAACTCATTTTATTCTTCTGTAAATTTCCTTCTCATGATCAGGATCCCCTCTGAATTGTTGACCTAAGTAAATGCATTCCTTTACAGACTCTAGAGGCTGACTAGCGACCTGAACTCTTGTTCCCTCACCAGGCTATAGAGCATTGTCTTTGTCTTCTGCATATTACTCTTCAATTCTACTCTTACACTTTTTCGGTTAAAGTCCTCAGTGACTGGTTGCAATTTGTCACCAGTGTTGCTGAACAGGACAATGTCATTCACAAACCGAAGGTTGCTGAGATATTCGCCGTTCATCCTCACCCATAAGCCTTCCCAGTTTAATAACTTGTGTATTTCTTCCGAGCATGCAGCAAATATCATTGGAGAGACGGTGTCTCCTTGTCTGATCCCTTTCTTTAAAGGTATCCTTCTACTTGTGGAGAACCAAGGTAGCTGTGGAAGTTTTGCAGATATTTTCGAAGATATTCACGAAAGCATTCCGTACTCCTTAACCACGTAATCCCTCTATGACTGCTGCTACCTCTATTGAATAAATTAATTTTCATAATCTAAGAAAGCCATATAGAGAGGTTGATCGTACTCTGCAGATTCCTCGATTACGTGATTGATGGCATGGATGTGATTCATGTAGAATATCCCTTCGTGAAGCCAGTCTGTCCTTTTCGTTAACGGAAGTCGAGTGTTGCCCTTATTCTGTTGGATATGATCTTGGGCAATGTTTTATAAAATACCAGAACAAAGCTTAGTTTTAAATTTTTTAACGTCTCACTTTTTGTTGGTTAGTATAATGATGGCCTTCTTCAAGATCCCTGGAACACTCAAAGTCGGGAGACATTGCGCATGAAGGGCCGCCAGTTTTCCAATAATTATGTCTCCTCTATCTTTGACTAAATTGACTTTTATTCCATCTTCTCTTGCCGCTCTTCCTCGTTCCATGTCTTGCAAGGCGCTTCTTATCTCATGGGCAGTTATAGGAGGAGTTTCTGTATCCTGTTTATTACTTTTTCTAATTGAGCGATCCTGCCTCCTCTGGGTACTGTATTGGTCAGCATAGAACTCTTCCGTTGCTTTTACGATACCTTCGATATTGTTGATGATAGTACCCTGCTTATCTTTCGTTGTATACATCTTGGTTTGTCCTATGCGAAGTTTCCTTCCCACTGATTTCCTGCTGCGTCCATTTTCTTACTTCTTCCTCAGTCTTTCTCACAATAATATTTCGACTTTCCCTTACTTTGTTCTTGTTTATCCGTTTTCACGGTTCTTCGAATCCTGCCTGCTCTCTTAAGTGTGACACTAGCGTTCTTTGCTGTTTCTTTGTTAGGTACTTCGTTACTTGGGAGAGCTTACCTGCAGGTTGCCTTGATGCCTTGCCTCCCACTTGAGTTGAGTGGAGTTGAGTGGTTGTAGGCTACTGGTGGAATTAGCCTTGCAGTTGCTGCCGGCATTTGCTTCACCGTAGAAACACTTAAATACATAAATCATATAAATCAGACACAGACCTCACAACTACATATAGTAACTCCTAAGGTCACCATGTGCAGGACAAATCTGTGTCCTGCAGGTAATTTAAAAGGCCAGAAACCTCCTTCCTACCTAACTGGTTCCCGCGCGGGAAAACAATGTCCTGAAGAGAACTGTGAGAAATTCCTGTCTTCTTGAGGGACCCGAATAACACAATCCTTTCCGCGTTATATAGAGTACAGCACATAAGGTAATGTTCTATGTCACCGCACACACCACACGTTGAGCATAATGGAGACAACGCCAGGCCAGTCTTATACATCCACGCAGGGGTACGAGCAGAACCCGCGCGAATGCAGTGCAGTAAAGTTGCTTGGTTTCTTTTGGGATCCTTGGTAAACACATGGCTTGGGAGGTGAGCTCCACAAAGAACTCAATTGCTGCTTTTAATGCAAGCCTAGTTACAGTGTCATTTATTACCTCTATTTCATCTTCATCTTTCTGTTCGAAGGCTGCATTTGTGTTGGCAAGCAACAGCCAGAACTTGTCTGCCTTTACTCATACTGCGTCTAGGTTGGCCAGTTTCCTCTTGACTAGCTTTTCTCCTTTCATACGGAGGTAAATCCTAGACCTCATTAACCTATGATCACGGCACTTTACCCTACCTAATACTTCAACATCCTGCACAATTGCACAAACTATGAAATTTATTTCAGTTCTTGTTTCTAAATTATGGCTTTTCGAGCTACAATTTGTACCGCTACGCTTTTTGAATAAGGTATAAATTATTGGAAACTTATTAATTTCCGTGAATTCTACCAACATATCTCCTCTAGTGTTCCCAGAATCAATGCCGTTGTTGCCTATTGCTTGTTCCCGAGCCTGCCTTTCCCTCCCTTTTGCATTGAAGTCGCCAGTGACTACAGTATAATGAGTTTGTTCTTTTTGTTTCATCGGTAATTCAACACATTCGTAAAACTGTTCTATTTCTGCATCACCCTTATTGGGGGTTGGAGCGTAGGCTTCTACTACCTTTATTACGACTACTGATACCCTTTCATCAATGCTGTAGAATTCGTCAATGTTGCCTACTATGTCCTTACGAATTAGTAATCCTACCCCGTGTTCCCTTTTATCTTGGGAATCCTCTATTGCAGAAGGTGTGTCTGTTAGATAGCACTGTGTATACATCAGAGAGAGAGAGAGAACCCGTTAATGAAAGGCAGAGATAACCGGTTCTTCTACCTCACTAAGGCCAATATCCCACACCACGCCTGAGAGTTCATGAAAGAGTCCTGCTAAGCCAGCTTCACACGAGAGGGTTCATGTATAGAACGTTGCCAGGTTCAGTTTCCATGAGTGGCCTGTACGTGTCCAGAGATTCTTACCACCCTCTGCTGTGTTGCAAGTGTGACCGCTGCCTTGGTCAGGTGCTCCGCAGCTGATTTCAAGATACCCCAGGCGAATGCCTGGCCCAAGCAAATATGCTTTTTACAGTCTCGTAGAGTGAAAAGGATACCGACAAGGAATCTGAACAGGGCACAATATAGAACACAATAAAAAGATACAGAAAATATATATAAAACACAATTTTAGCAGTTACATTGACATTCTCGTGCACCAGTAAAACCATGTGAGGAAAAACAGATTGCGCAACGTACTTCATTCTTGCACTATCCTAGGGAAAGATGTGTATCTAAAACTGGTAGTTCTGGCAAAATTTGAGCAAGTGAGTGCCCACGAGCGTTCGAAAGCCATGGGCATGACGGTACACACGATAATGACGATACTGCGGTGTCCGTGAGCCGGAGACATTGTCGTGACTGGCATTAGTCCTGCGCATGGAGCTGCCTGTCACTCCTGTGTAGTGTTTCTTTCGCAGCTGCTCCTGTCATCCCCAATGTAATTATGCAGTAAAGTGGACCTCCCTTACCATTACAGAAAACAGACGTGAGTGATGCAGGATGCTGGTGTCTGGTTCTGTCGAGGTCGTAAAAGCTCCTAGTAAGAGTCTGTGGTTCCAGTGGTGCAAGAAGTTGCCATATACGTGATGTAAAGTGTCATTGTACTGAATTGAGTAGTGCTGGCTGTGAAGACAAGCGGCAAGGAAATGGAATGGCATGTCAGGCAAAATGAAGTCTCTAAAGAGCGAAGCCGTTCGGAGAAACAATGTGGTAATAAACAGAGCGTGCTTCAGAGTGACCATGGCATGTGAAATAGGATTTTTTGTGGACACACATACACACAGAGACGCACACACACACACACATAGACACACACAAACACTCGCACGTGTCATTAGGTTTTTGTGTGTGTGTGAGTTACACTGATGCGAGAAGGAACTTGGGTGTGCGCTGCTGAGCTCAGCAGTGAGGTTCGCTCAGCGTAGACGTATATCACCGTAAGAGGCGTAATCTAACTGCCAGGCCACCTCAGTGTGCACTCTTACGAGGGACTCACGCCAGCGTCTCCTCGCAATTTAGTAGAGGACGTATTTCTGCTGCCACCATTTCGCAACTTTTGAAGATAGATGATGCGCCCGAACCGCAAATGGCTGGCTTCAGGCCCACTGCACTAACTCAGCACGTTACTTTTTATCGCGCCGACTGCGTCGCTAGCTCGGCGCATCCATCATACGTTGAACTAACGTTCATCGGAGAAATGCTTTTCCTGCATCAGTCCTGCGATGCTATCACACCCTCGTAGGTTTGCTAGAAGCAGGACGTTCCCGAGATGAATAAGAACATATTTTCTCGCAACAAGTATACCGTGTCCACTTCATCGGCCCCCCGTCAACCAAGTTTAACAAGTTCACTATGAGTGGAAGGAAATGCTGTGTTTGGAAAGGTGGCGGCCTTTTACGTGGCCCTACTAAGAACGGATCTTTTTTGATTAACAGTGCCCGTAGACATGCTGCAATAGCTGTTCCACGAGCAATTACTAAAGTCTGCTTTACGAATGTATCAGCGTTTGAACGAGTATTGTCCAGAAACACTAGGATGACGCTTTTAAGAAACTTCACTGGAAGACGAGTGATTGTCTTGGCGGATTTTAGTAACGTTTACACAGTACTACAGTTCTCGTCAAGAATATGTCACTGCTGGTTGTTTAACACGCAGTGGTTTCCTATGGGCCATGGTGCTACACTGCTGAACACATGGCCGCTTCTGCTATTTATGGCAGTACTCAGAAGGGGGCGGAATTAAAAGAAAAGAAAGAAAAGAAAAACTTATGATTGTGAAGCCTCGAAAGCGGCGCACACGTGCATCGCGGGTGACCTTGCGCACTCTCCTTTGTCAACGCGACGCTTCTACAACTCCTGCCTCTTATGAACTTGCGATTTCGTGCGCACTGTGACGGCCCACACGTAGGCTCAACACGCCTGGAGTTTTCTCTTAGATAACTCATGAGCGTCTCAAGGCCGCCTGTAATACTGAGTTACGGATGGTGAGATCGAAACTCGGTTTTCTACCATCCTATAGCCATTAGGGCACGATAACATACATGCTTCCCTCATGCCATAGACGCTCAATTGAAACGTCTGGCGCGTTCGCCAGGCGCCAGGTTCGCGCATACTGCCCTCATGAGGGTTCGTGCTTTGAGACGCTGCGTTGGATTGCACTTCATTTGGACTGCGCAGCCTAACATAGACCGAAGGCAGAGAAAGGACTGATGCTGATTTGGACAATGCGCAGCTCCCGATGGGACGCTTACTACTTCAGCCGTACGGGCGAGACATACTGCCTTCTCGCGTGATATAGCAAAGGTTTATTTCGCGCTGCCCTGCAAGGTCACAAGGAGGTTGCACGACGAGCCGCACTTCGCGGTGTCGCCTGCGTATTCCGGTAAATTCAACATGGCCAGTTCTAAATGAATAAACGCAGAACTAGAATTTTATGACAATTTTCTTCAACCCGCCATGGTTGCTCAGTGGCTATGGTGTTGGGCTGCTGAGCACGAGGTCGTGGGATGGAATCCCGGCCATGGCGGCCGCATTCCGATGGGGGCGAAAGCAGCCGTGTACATAGATTTAGGTGCGCGTTAAAGAACCCCAGCTGGTCGAAATTTCCGGAGTCCTCCACTACGGCGTGCCTCATTATCAGAAAGTGGTTTTGGCACGTTTCTTCAATGCTTCTCTATAATAGTGCGCAGTAAATTTTGTAATTATGAAGTTATGTTCTTCATGTAGATTAATTTGTCAATTGAATGATGTGGTCCTTTTTAAAAGTGATGCCCACCTGGGCAGATAATTCAGGAATTCGAATAAATTTTGTATGGTTTTCACGTGTTGGAAGTAAATGAAAGGACAATGTCACAGGCGAATAAAAAGATTTATTGGCCCTAAAAATTAAAATAAAGTGCATGCGGAGATAAAGACACTGGCGCTAGCTGTAACCAATAGGCACAGCCAGTGGCTTGTCCTCCCGCGTTCAGTAACTACACAAGTTGGGAGGGGCAAACACCAATATAGCTTTCATAAAAAATAAGTTATAAGAGAATGGTGGAGCTTTCGCTCGCGCTGCGCGAGTAGTACGGTTACAAAACCTTCTTTTTTTTAGGTTAAGACACTGCGGAGAGCCACGTATTTGAGAAGCTGTGCAGCTGATCCAGCCGAAGACGAGCTCCCCCTTATTTTCTTTCAGCCAGCGTCGTACGGCTATCTCGTGCAGCACGGCGTTGTACTCAAATACGCAATGATCCAGCCTCAGCTATGCGCGTCCTTCGACTCGGTGAAGCAGGACGCGAATGCCGGATCGATGAGGGGCAGTTTCCTCTTTCCCTTTCACTCACTCGTTCCCATAGGCACCCAATTGGGCGTGGTCGAGTTCCGAGTGTGAATGCATCAATATGCCCCACTGCACATGTTGCTTCAAGCAAGCCAAGCGTGAGGCTGGCGAAGGCGTTTCCGTTTACCGCGACACACGAAAGGAAAAGGTCACGTCTGCCCTGACACATGCATTGTCCTCTGCGTGAGAGGCGTCACTGTAGCTGTATAAGAGACATCGGACAGATCTGTAACGGTACCGAATTCAAATAGCGACTCCCGCTGGGTGGGCGGTTTACGAATAGTGCGGAGGTATAAGCTAAAACACGGAAGTAACAAAGAAACAGGCCGATAGGACATACGAACTCGTTTGTTGTTTACGTTAAAGAAATAGCGCATTGAGAATGGTCAATTTACTAGCAACACGTCCAACGCGACCAAAGAAAAAGTGCTTCAAATGTGCCAAGCGGCTTTATTTAGGATACAAAATAAACATTTCGAAACAAGATGCCTTTCTAAGATCTTTTGTACAATATAGCGTGCAGTTTCTTCAATCAGTTCCTTTCTTGACTCTGAAACGCTTGCGTGAAATATTCTGAAAGAATATAAAGTCAGATGTCTACGGTAGTGTATGAACGAAATTAATGAAATTATGGGGTTTCACGTGCCAAAACCATTTTCTGATTATGAGGCACGCCGTAGTGCAGGACTCTAGAAATTTTGACCAGCTGCGGTTCTTTAACGTGCACCTAAATCTAAGTACACGGCAGTTTTCCCATTTCGCCTACATCGAAATGCGGCCGCCGTGGCCGGGGTTCAATCCTGTGACCTCGTGATTAGGAGCCCAACACGATAGCGACCGAGCAACCACAGCGGGTGCAGAAGTGTATGGAAGGGACTTACTCTTCGGTGAAAAAATCGCGCGAAATAAACAAGGAGAAAGAAGGAATACAGGACAAGTGCTGTATGTGTGCTTTTCTTGTCCTTTTGTTGTGTTCCCTCCTTGTCCGCATTTATTTCTCGCGGTTTTTTCCCTGATGGATTCGTACCAACTAGCTCTACTTTATACCCTTTTAAGACTTAGTCACATTTGCGCTGTTACTGATCGCCAATATTGACTGTAATTTGGTGGAGACCAGTGTGTTGTCACAGCCGAAGAAATGTGACCGTCATGTTCATTCTGGGTTAAAGGACATGAGATGAAATTTAAAGATGCCGCATAGACATTAAAACCGTGCTACCCATTCCACTTCAGCATTTATTGTTTTCATGTCTGTCTAGGCGCAATCGGTTTTTATGATAACAAATATGAGGATAGAAGCAGTGGCGGTATGGTATGACGAACATTATGGGCGTCTTGCGGTGGAGTTTGAGGTATAGTAGAGGCGCCTGGTGGCGGCGTGGAAAACGACATCTGGGTCGTCCAGCTTGGGTCGTATTAAGCCCTGGCTGTGGCGAAGGACGTTTCTAGGCGGAGTTTTGCGTCGATTCGCACTTTTTTCTGCCCTGTTGCGAGTGCGAAAAGGCTCGTCACTTCTCACAGACCATGCCGACCACGCTGCGAGCTCGCCGCAGCCTATAGTTTAACGAAAACGGACTCTCCGTTTGCCATAATGCTGGGAGCAGAAGGAATCGGTGACGCCGATCCGGAGAGACCTAGCCCAGCCTCGAAAAGGCGTCACCGTCATTACTTCTGCGTCGTGGGCTGCCATGAACAAGAAGGCCTGAATCCCAACATCAGATTCTACCGTTTTCCTTCAAGGTCTCACGAAGTGGAGCGACGGGCGCGCTGCATAGCTGCAGTTTGTCGCGCTGAGTACGCGAAACTTCGCGCCATGCTGACTGCTTCGCCGGTCTTGAAGCTTGCTTGATTATCTGAGTTCTAAATTTCGGTCTTTTGCACGTACAGTCCCGACAGCAGACCGACATAACAGCAGGAATGGCTGGTAATTCACGATTCGAGACCCGGCCACAGCGACAATTAACAATTCGACCGATGCGAAGTGGTGAAGTGACCAGGTGTGTGCAAATGAGCACAAATGGTCGGGCGCATTCGATGACCATTCACTACTCCACTACGAGCAGCACAGGTTATGAGAGTTAAATGCGCTCATCCTTGATCTCAAGCCAGCACGTTGAGGCAGCGCAGCAAGGCAGTATTGATTGCAGCACATCGATGTTCGAGCGCTGTCATTAAAACCTACATTAAGCGAGCAGCGCGAGTCGCACGTACGTGCGAGCTCATATGCATTGCATCAGTTATTACCAGTTACTAAAAGGGACAGATAGCCGCTACTACAACGCAGGCATAACTACTTGTTTAGCGGCATGCAGTAAACAAAGATTGCAGGAGGCCCGCCGTTTCGCGGCATGTCGAAAGACCGCTGCCGTCGCGGCGCGTACGATCGTGCGCTCGAGCAGTTCGCACATCGCGGCGCGTACCGTCGTGTGCTCGAGCAGTTCCGTACACATGATGCCTGCTTATTGCTGCTGTGGATTCATTTATAGCAAGCATTTCCTCGCGTTTGTCCGGCTCATACCAAACAATACCACACATGTCACGAAAGCATAAGAGGTCCAAGCATTCCCCTATTCGCGGGCTTTATTTCCTGCAATTTGATAGCACAAATACACGGTCGACTGCGCGTTTTGTTTTGAAAAGAACTTGGCTACAACCGACGCGTTAGTACGCTACGCATACACAGAGGTGACCACTACACAGGCGCTCAACCCGACGCTCGCAGAATTCCTTCTACTCGCACTCAAGACAAATGCGTGGCTGCAAAGCCTGTTTTCAGTCGTTCAGAAATAATTTACGAGTTTCCGGCTTTCCAGCTCATCGGCGTTATCGCTTGCGTGTTCTGCCGGCGTAAACAACACACTCGGGAGCGTTGCCGCTCTTCGTAATAGCTAGTCGCGTTTTTGACAAGCGTGCGTACTGAAGGATGTTGTTGGCGGGCCATAACAAGTGTCACAAACTTCTCCCGCTAAGACTGAATGCACGCCAAACTAACTTTGCCACCACGGCCCAGCTCCTTTTCACTAACTGCATAAAAAAAGCAGGCGCGGCGAGCGCGCACAAAAACTACCGAAATTAGTCGCAATAATGTGGGACTCACAGAAAGCGTCGCAAAAATCAGCCAGTATTAGTTATTCAGTAAAAGTAACTGCACCAGGATGGCTAAGCTCTTTTTTTGCTGTCTCGGAACGTTAGGTTCCGTGTCGTAAGTCTAATTGCTTGAAATGCGTTTCAGTTTTCTCAACAACTGACAAAGTTTGTCACCTTTCCGTAGTGGAATATAACAGTGATGCCGTGCCGAAGTGCACCAGGAACGCAAGAATACGCCGGGAGCCAAACAAACCAGCTTAAATTCAAGAGAAAGAAGAACAGGCAGAGGTTGGCCTGTTAGCCGAACAGCCCAACGCTCACATGGGCAGGCGGCGTCGCTCGCTTCGGCGGTTCCGTTCGTGCGTTGCGTTCGCCTAAAATTAACCTAAAAACACGACAGCTGAGGTGCTAGGGCCACTAAGATATACCTAAGTCAATGATTGGGGTCACCTACCAATTTTGTTTTTTCTCCAAATGTGAACGCGCGCCTTTATGGTGGGCTCCCCAGCAGCTAGAATTGATTTCTTTTTTTTTTTTGTCTTTCTAGTGCTCACGTAAGCCAATGGATCATTTGCAAAAATATTCCGCGCATGTGCGAGAAAGCTTTTCTACCGAAAGTACACGCAACCACTGACTAGCAGAAAAAAATATTATCACCACTTAACAGTTTTGTCTTCACTACCGTCAAACCCCTGTACTCTGCGAAGGTTCGGCAGTTCGCCTACTTAACGGAGACAATACATTACCTTTCGTTGGCCGGGTGTGTGTGGCGGTGAACTAAAGCGGCATAAAAGTCTCGGAATAATTCTCGGAAAGCTTTTCTGCTTACTGGGCTTTGGACGGGGCGCAATGTATTCTATGGACTAGAGTAGAGGAATCGTGGCTCCGTGGCTGCCGATCCGCTCAAATTCACGAAATTCTAAGCTGCTGGTGCGTTAGCAGCGAAAATGGCTTCATTGGGAACAACATTTCCCCCAAGTATGCGTCAAATTTGAGCGTCGTGGCCGTCGCGGTGCGGCTCTAAACACCTCGAATGCGGGAAAAGCACATATTGTATGGGATGGCAGCTTTCTGCAGCTACAGGTAGCGAGCCTTGCTGTCTTGAAACGCCTGCGTGACAGAAGTGCTTTGCATAGCGTTGCTATATCATGCCTGCTAGAAGAAGATCATCCGCGCCGACAAACGCAAGCTCATAACCAGCGGGGCGAAGCATGATCGATCATTTCATAGGCGCACAGGTCTCCGTTCGTCACAGGCGTCATGAACGGTTTGTCTGCCAGAACTATGACCGACCGCATTCATAAGACACTTGTCGTACTCTTCTAGCTTGTCCAGATGCACTCCTTGGGCATTCCTTTCGCCGAAGGCGATGCTCTCCTTGCGCCTCTTTCTTCATAAAGCGACGGCCACGCGACACTATCAAAAACGATTTGAATGTCCCATGGACACTCCATCCCCCAGGGATCGCTACTGAAATAGAGTTGCCTTCTACACGTACACGGAGATGCTGCTTTCAGCCACTAACCTTGGTATTTGAATAAAATCTTTTGACTTACACGTCACGTTACAGTCAGTAGTATGAACCGATTTCAGAAAAAAATATGCGCTTCAACTGTTTTCGAGTCTATGCCGGATATACTTGCTTAGTAAGCGAGCACAAAGTGATACAGCGCCACTCTCTAATGTGTTTACATGTAAAAGTAGGTGTGACTAGATTTTCTATTCTTCTCATGTTTCAGTTAAAATTTAGACAGTGAACAGAACATCTACTTATAATCGCAACACATTTTTCCTGCCATCGCGAAAACTAGCTTCTCTGTCTGTGATGTTCATTTCGAAGGCGATCTCGAAGCCCTCTGCCTGAGGACACGCACTCAAGTAGTGCGTAACCATGCAGAATCAATGTGTACTGCAACGACTACTACGCAAAAGGCGGTGTGCTCAGTTCCTGGACTGCATTCGCTGCGGAAATCAAAAAACGTTGCCGAAGCCACCCCACAGTACGTTCTGTAATCCTATGAAGAGCGCTGACCGTCAGTACTAAAATAAAGCTTAGGAAGGATGTCCGTCACACGAAATTCCTGTTAATAGCAAGACGGCAGCTGTAGCAACATCTATCTATCTATCTATCTATCTATCTATCTATCTATCTATCTATCTATCTATCTATCTATCTATCTATCTATCTATCTATCTATCTATCTATCTATCTATCTATCTATCTATCTATCTATCTATCTATCTATCTATCTATCTATCTATCTATCTATCTATCTATCTATCTATCTATCTATCTATCTATCTATCTATCTGTCTGTCTGTCTGTCTGTCTGTCTGTCTTTCTGTCTGTCTGTCTATCTATCTATCTATCTATCTATCTATCTATCTATCTATCTATCTATCTATCTATCTATCTATCTATCTATCTATCTATCTATCTATCTATCTATCTATCTCAAGATCGTAGGTTTAGATTTTTCACTGGCTCTCTTTATTATGCCAGCATGAAGAGCGATGAACGATGATAACGTGACTGCAATCCCTCCACCACACCCATTTTCGAAATCGGCCAACTATTCCGATTTTAGGATAATATACTCCCTCACTTGCCGCTTTTCGAGTACTTTCCTCGCTTCAAACTTCAACCGGTACGCACAAAACATTGCGAAGACATTCCAAAAACATCGATTACAGCTCGTCCTTTACAAACAAAGAAGAAACAGCCTGTTCTGTTTCCCTGCACCCCGGGTCAAGGCAAATGTAATTTTTGTAGTTGCTATTAGGAAAATAAAGCTTCATTTCCCTGGGAACGTGAGTGCATCGTCTGTTTGTAAATACTCGTAGATAGCCACACTAGTTAGTGAATTCATTATCATACCATTCGAGATGGTGCAGCCCCAGCGGTCACATCGCCGACGCAACCATAACGCTTGCACAGCATAATCGCAGTCTGAGCGCATAGAATGAGCTCGCAAATCACAGTTTAGATTGCGCTCTAGCTCTTCATACCACTTAACCACTGTAATTAGGCTCTCTCATTGCGTAGAGAATTTAAGAACAATTCCCATCCAAACTTAAGCAAAATTGCGATAGTACCATGTTGCTGTTCATGCAGAAAGCGCGCGCTGATATCCTGAAAGCTCATGAGACCATTTACTAAAAGCACGATGGGCTTCTCACAGAGAACGCACGTGTACCGTTTAATAATTCTGCACATGAAAGAGCAAGTGCTCGAACTTAGCAACAAAAGGGATCAACAAATATGAATAGCAATTGACGAAGCTCCGATTTTATACCATCCCAAGTACCGGCGAGAAAAAACCGCATATGCAAAAGGATATGCTTCCTCGCACATCACTTTCACTCACCTGAAAGACGAAATCCCTCGGTCTACTACACATATAGTAATACACATGACAGGCTTGCTGCAGGCATTCTCTTAGCATAAATTACCTATTGTCGATTTTTCAAAAATTAAGTTAGTTTAGGTTGTGCTGAAATGGTAATGGGCATTCACAGTCGTCGTTATGCTTTCATGGCCATGTTCGATTTTTTACAACTCAGCTATAAGCCGTCAAAGTTCTGATTGGTACTTACGAACACATTGTTTAGGGTTTTATGTAGAACAGGGTGACACTGCAATGTGACCAGACATGGTCATGTCGCTTGCTGGGACCATGGGCTATAGGCGAAACATACGTGGAACGAGTGAATGCAAGGCGCAAAAGACCAGGACTGAAGAACGACACAAACGACAGGACCGGCGTCACTGGAAACTGAGACGGCGATCAGGTTAACGCATAAAATGGCAGGATCGGTGGGAAAGCTTTGTTGAAAAAAAGGGCTCGATGTAGAAGAAATATGCTCAATTAAAACTCTTGCTTGGGCTAGTTGGTTGGGTAGTTGTTTGGGCTTGTTGCGCCTTGCCTTTACTCATTCAAGAATGAACCAACTAGCCCAAGCAAGAGTTTTACTTGAGCACACCTGAAACCAAGCCGATGCGGCGAGGAAGTAGCTACGCACGCGGGCGCAGTCGGAAGCCAACCACCAAACCGCTCTAGGCAAGTGTATCCAGTCTGTACTTAAGCGAATTCTAGAGAGCAGCTCTTAGGTGCCCCTTGCCGTCGCGGGCACCATCATCGTCCCTCGTAACCGAGCGAATGAGCACATCGAAGAATGAAAGCGAAAGCGGGGCGCAGTGGTGAGATGAAAGACTGCGATATTGAAGAGAGAGCGAGGATGAAAGCGGAGGACGAGGGTGATGCGGAACCATGAAGCGGAAAGGGGAGGAGCAGGATACTGCGAAGGCCAGAATACATGGAGCGAATATGCGACGAATAGTCGGCGTTCGACACCCGGCGGCGTACGCGGGACGCGCGGCGGCGGAGAAATCGTCGTTCGCTGCCGATCTAGCTGGCGCAGAAAAGTTCGTCGGGCGGCGACGATACCGGAAGCGGCAAACGAGCGGCGTCCCAAAGCGAGCCAATCAGGTCTCACTATCCGAAACGACTTCCGTATACGCTTCGCCGCTTGTCCGTGCATTCCGATCCCGCTCTATCGTTCACGCCGGTCTCCCGCTTTTCGCATTCATGGAATCCAAAGCGGCGCGGCTGGAATTTAACGAGAAGTTAATTTCGGCTGTTCAGAAGCGTGCCATCCTGTGGGACTGCAGTCGCTATGACTACAAAGATCAAAGGAAGAAGGCTCAGGCGTGGGAAGAAGTTGCCGCCGAAATAGGATGCGACCTGCAAGGTATGTTTACAAATATTAGTGCCTCTATGTTTCCGCATGCAGGGTGGGCTTTCTGCAACTATGTCGCTCTCGCTAAGAAGGGAGTGTCACCCATTCAAAGTACCCACTTTTCATCATAGCTCGCCGTGGTCAAAATACATTCAACTCCAACGGCCGCGCGCCCTGCATGTTACTGTGGTGGTGCCCGTACGCCAGTTGCGTGTTCTCTCGAGCGAACGAAGGTTGTTACCTCTCGTAATCAGTGAATGAACAGCGACCCCATGCAATCGCGCGACGATGCAACGATTATCTACAGGAAAGATTGCAACCGCTACAAGGGGCTGAGCTGTATGTGCGGCGATGTTGGGCGCGCGAATGTGTTCGGGCGCAGCAGTTTCGGCCCACTATAGGGCGCGTAACCGTTAGCTACGTTAATACTTTTTGTGCACACCTATATGGTTCGCCGCGGCAAGCCAAGGACAGAGGAGTGTGATAGCATTGAAATAGTATTCAGGTGATAGTAGTCAGGTGATAGCATTCAAATTGATGCTGCTCCCTTGCTTGTTGCTGGCACGCGAAGGTAGCTGTGAGCTAATAATTTTGCTGTATTTCCAGAAAAAAATCTACAGGCTAGGTGGAAGAGCCTGCGGGATACATTCACGAAAAAGTACCGGGTGCACAAACACGGCGCCCCGAGTGGCTCAGCTGCAAGTGACGCGAAGGGAATCAATGATGCAAGCGTGAGCTGGCCTTATTTCACCTTGCTGAAGTTCTTAAAAGATCAGGCGGAAGTGGCCAGGTGAGTGCCTTCTAGTTGTTTGACTTGGTCGTTTCAGGTTGGCATGCAAGCAAATGAATTGTTTTGTTTAAGTGTAAAAGTTATTGCACAGGTGAAGCAACCTGGCTCATTTAAAGTTAGAATTCTACAATACATGAAAGCAACTGGTACTTCATCATGCACGTGCGAGCTAGTTGCTTGTGTCAAACCGGTAGTATGCAAGCTAATGCAAATGAAAACAGATGGCTCACATTTCCATATGTGCCATTACTTATTTTATTTATACATATGTAAGCCTCCTACAGGTACTGGGCCATCACTGAACTGAAATATGGAAAAAAACGAATACACAAATATTAGACGGGGAAAATACAGGATTACAAAATTACAATGAAGGTGCTCCCAATGGATCCCTTTTCACCTCAAACAATCCACAATAATAATAATAACATGGGAAAAATTAAAATAAGGAAAGTCTGTACTCGCGCGCACGCTCACACACACGCTCACACACACACACGCACACACACAGGGCCCTCTCTTCTATGCCATAAAACACCGATCTACAGTCGACACGCTTCTTATAAAGGTGGTTGTATTTTTTCAGTACCATATCCAACATTTCTCAGCCGGCTGCGACTGAAACCGCTGAGGAAGTGTTCGAGAGATTGTACAACACTGGAGGTAAAAGTTACGGCTGGAGTTATTAATCATTAGAGTCAGTGCTGAGGATGTTTACGCTCCTTTGGCTTTTTCTTTTGTCCAGGAGCGCAGGAACAACAGGAGGACGAGATTTGCATTGCCCCTACAAGCTTCGTAGAAGAAAGTAGTGTTGAGGCAAAGACGTCGAATAGTGACGACACAGCAGCATTACACTCCAGCTCCATAAAACTTGTATCAGAACCTCCGAGGAGGAGGCGAGCCCAGAAGGCAAACAGGGGTACGTGGGAACAAGAACTGGACAGAGTTGACGCCCAAATAGTCGCTAACAGCGACAAAGGAGCCTTGTACGGACAGCTGTTGGCAGAAAAGTTTCGCTCTTGCCCTAAAAGGCTAAAGTCACAAATGGAACTTGAACTCTTAGATTTTTTAAAGAAATACACGTTCGAAGAACCTCAATAAAAACCTCATGCATACAGGTGTTGTGCCTAAGTTTTTGGAGGTGGCGGGAGGCCAGTATGCGCCCACTGCCACGTCACAGCACCTTCATTCATGAAGTACTGCGCGAAGATGTTTCTTGTTGCCGCAGCACTCGCACTATAGTTCCTTGACGGTGTTGCTTCCAAGTCAAGCAAGTCTCTCCTCTGGATTTCAGTCCTCCATTGAGCTGGAACAATGTTGCCATAGTCGTCCACCACGGCTGCATAGCCTGGCGGACAGTACGTTGCCTCACTTGCCGCACACAGAAAGTTGTGGAGCACACAGCACGCCAGGACAACATAAGTTGCATTGTCGGGCAGTAGGTTGATGCGGCCAAGTATAACTCACCATCGTGCAGCCAGAATGCCAAAAGCATTTTCGACGATGCGCCTGGAAAAAATACACTTCGCGCAATAATAAAAGATTGTTCAAATGCTGCCAAAGCCTTTAAGGCATATGTTAAAAAAAAGAACTCCAGTGTTCCTAAAAATAAAGCTAGGAACAATCTGCTGACAAGCAACCATGTTTTAAATTCAGTTGGAATAACTTCTTTGCACAGCAAAAAGTTGCTGTAGACATCTGGTTTGACTCACCGCAGACCTGCATGGGTGCTTAAAATGCAAGTAAATGTCATATCTGCGTTGCTCTGTTTTCTCCGACTAGTACCCTTTCCTCTTTTAACCCCACTGGGACGTGAAGTTCACCAAAGTGCGAATAATACAGAGTATAATAATACAGAGAAAGTAAAGAACACAGGCAAACTTCAGTATGCTTGTGTAATCCGTGCTTAGCGAAGCACAAGTTGTCTTCCTATGGCGAATGGAGGCTTGCCGGAAACCCCCTCCCCATACCTTGCTCTGCTCAGCCTGTAGTTGAAGACCCTCTGGGTCGGCGTCAGGTGTTTTCCTGGGTACGGGCGCAGCAAATCAGGTCGAAGCTGGAATGCCTCGTCCCCAACAAACACGTGAGGTGCAACGTTGTTGCTGTTTGGGAGACGTGCTGGTACTGGGAGGTTCAGGTCTTCATTTCCAAGCTGCCTTCCGAATGAACTTGCCTTGAACACTCCCCCGTCACTGTGCCGGCCTGCAGCCCCAACGTCGAGCATGATGAAGCGGTAGCTGGCGTCAACAATCGCCATCAACACGATAGAGAATGTGCTCTGGAGTATGTAAAAAGTTATTCACGTTATTAGAAACAGCACAGACCAGTTCGTTGCAAAAAAAAAAATACTTTGAATACTATACCTTGTAGTTAAAATATTTGCTGCCAGAGTTTGGTGGCGCCTTAATTTGGATGTGCTTGCCATCGACTGCCCCGATGCAATTGGGGAAATTCCAGCGCCTGCTGAATTTCTCAGCGATGTTTTGCCATTGGGCAAGTCCTGGCTCCTAGGTTACACAAACAAGAAAGCAGTGCATTTTGAACAGGTTGCAATGCATGACATCGCTTAAACATAAATAACTTCACTTCTGAGTATTTAACGCTCTTAATACCTGTTACGCCCGTGATTCGCTTCACAAAAAAGAGTATAAACAAAAATAAGGCCAGCCATACTCACAGGTAGGTACAGCGACTGTAAGTGCCGCCAGAGAACTTTGCAGGTGTGGTGAATGACGACATGACATGTTGATGGCGCAACTCTGAAATTCATTGCAATCTGCTTGACTGCACTCCCTGAGGAGAGGTACCTGCGCACATAGAAAAACGCTCAATCAATGAGGTGAAACAGTGGGGCTCTTCGATTTACAGACTCGGACTCACCGTCGACTCCCTGAGAAGCAGTCTAGCATTCGTTTTTAACATATATTCCTGTGGCGTGGGAAATCCTAGGACTACCCGCAAACATTCCGCGGCGAGTCCGAGATTGTAAATCGAAGAGCCCTAGTATGTGAAAGCATTAGTCATATTGCAATCGATGATGTACCTGAGGGTGATGGCCAGCCTCTCTTCAGAACACAAAGGTTCGTGACACAAGAACGACTTCACCAAGTCCCTTTTCACCAGTTTGTGCAGTTCGTTGAACTTGGGTGGTGTCATTCTATAGTATCTAAAAAACATGGTGGGGTCTGCGTCCTTTTTCATGACTTGGAACTGGAACAATTGGAGTAAAACAAGAACATTATTGAACTGTTTAAATGTATAGTCTTTTACAAAGCACTTTATGACTGGTGTATGTACCTTCTTTTTCTCTTTTTTTATTCTAAGGGAGCAATTCATGAAGTCTTGCTCAGCTGCCAAAAGCTATAAATACATACATCAACGACGCCGCCCTCACCATATTACAAAGGTTACGTCACCTGCCGTCAGCACCCAAAGACAAAAATTTCTCCCGACGGCTGGCGTAATCACTAGAGCCGAATCGGAAATGAGACGGAGGAGAATGACGCACTATGTCCATTACTAACTCTTGAGTCTAGGCGGATGGAGATGACCCATTTCATATTGCTCAAACCACCAGCGCGGCAAGAAGTTTTTAGCCACAAACTGCTGAATGAAACGCCTCATACAAGGGTGATGCATCAGACCAGTACACTCTGTGCTGTTTACACTTACATGTCAGCGGCGATTTCGCAAATTGTAGGAAACACAAACCGGTACTTACCGCGGTGTGGTACTCTCCTTCTTTTTTTCTCTGTTGCCATACCTGGTGCACCCAGTGTTTACGCTGCCTTTTTTTTCTTTGAAGTTCTATTAACTTCATTAACAATAATTTCTTTTTCTGAAGGAGGAGGCTCCGAATAAGAGCCATGGTTAGGCAAGTTCACGTGTGCTACTTTCGGGTCTGCTTGCTTCAGTCGCGCGCGCGTTGAGCCACACAACAGAGCCGCGGTGTTCGAGGAGCAGAAAGTTGTTTACCCGCCCAGTGTTGCCACAACGCATAGCATCGCCGCTTTCATTAAAACTACATCGGCACATGAATGTCCCAAACACATAAAAAAGTCTAGAAATCAGTTCTAAACAAACTTTTACGCGTTTTTAGAGTGTTCCGTAATTCAAAAGCGATAATAATTGTCGTTAATTTTTTTTTTGTCATGTGTTTCACAACAGCGCATTTGCCTCGTCTAGCCACACTGATAACAACGCAGCGACTCGCCGGCGGCAGCCGGCCTATCTTCGCTCCATGTAGCGCAGCCCGACGAACATACGGCGTCGCGCCGCGGCAGATTTTTTGCCGCCCGAACTTCGACGTGAAAGCTCGCTCCATGTATTCTGGCCTAAAGGCGTGGGACGAAAATCATCTTGCCGCGCAAGAAGCGCTTTGCGGCTACGATGGCTACAGGATGGCGCCGGAGCAGAGCGCGTCGTCCATATGGAAACAGTTTCATGAGCGGAGGTCTGTCTGCGGCGGCTGCTGTGAATCGCGCCCACGCGTCACCCACGTGCGGCCTCTACGAATCTTTCGATTAGCGAGGCATTGGTGCCCCACATCACTCCATTTTCAACGTTCCGCAGGAGATAGGTTGCCCGCGCTAGCCAATATATCGCGAAATAAAAACACGTATACAGCTGCGCTCAAATTTTGCCTTAGAGAATATTCTAATCGTCGCAAAATTTTTTTTCTTGACTTTACCTTAAAGTTTTTTGGGGTCTCCTGAAACAATTGGCAAAGTTTGCGTTCTGAATCATACAAAGGTAAAAACATTAATTTCATTGTTGTTCGCGAATAATGTTGATATAAAGGCTGATATATATTTTCAATGCTGAACACTTTCCCTTAGAGCAATACGCAATATGCCACTGAAATTCAAGCAGGTATTCAACAGCAAGACGAGGAATTATTTTCACCTCTTCTGAGATTGCACCGATTTATTTATGTCGCTCCAGTCGGACCATCTGATGCAGCCTTGATACAGCAAACCCAGTTTCTGCAATGCTGTAAACGCGACATATAAAATGCACAACTTGGCGCGAACTTTATTGCAGAGCTCGCAATATACTTTAGCTTCCTTTGGCTCCAATTTCCCTGAATATGCCGCAGCGTAGGTTCCACTAGGTGAAAGACACTTGCAACAATGTTTCAGAAACCAGGTAGACATTACATGAACAGAAAAGCCCTTGCGTGTGGATTCTTGCTCCGGTGGAGCTTGTTTATCCATGTCGCTCCATATGACTCCTTAATATCGCGCCACACAAGTTGCGATGTGTGAGCAGAGCATCTAAGCCTGGTTCGTAATAAATGTCAAAAGATAAACGGAACATACCCGCAAAAATCCACTTGCCTAGTGCAACTCTCTTGTGGCACGAAAATAAAAGCCTACAGGAGGCAGTAAACGCCCGGCCGCACAGTACAAATTTATGCGTAGAAAGAAGTCAGAAATCACACGCATCAATCACGGTAAAAGAGAATCTGGATAAACAACACTTGTGGTCTATTGGACCCTACAGCTATTGCCATTATGTAGTTTTCACCGGCAAGATAACCATGTTTCCTACGAAAGTGAGCAGAGGGAGCCCTGGCGCTACGATGTCAGTTTGGCTGTAGCATAGGAATTGTGGTCAGACAGTGGATGGGTATGATATTCATGCTTGTGGCTATGAACATTCGTGCGGCTTTGTTTACGATGCTCCATCTCCCTTCATTAGCCTGCCTAAGTTTCGAAGAAATCCTATTTTTGTAAACGCAGAATGCAATACAATTCGGCCCATTAGCATTGTTGCCTTCAGAAAACAGTATTTGCTGAAGATTATCCGTTTTATCCGTTTATACGCTTTAAGCTAGAAGGTAATATTTCCGCCAAATGTATATGTACTAGCGATCTTACTACTAACGATACTAACGATGCTACCTGAACTACGATACGCTTGTACCTCCCATGATCGCTAACTGCAGAGCTCCCTCTCGTAAGTATTCTAGGAAAACCTACGGCCGAGAAGAGCGCGATATTTTTGGAAGTATATATCTGCATTTTATCACACCACGCATGTACGTTCTTGTTTGTATGCCAGGATGCGCATATTATTACGTGAACTGTATTCTGGCATGCGCCCTTATTGTGCGAGTTTAAAACCATTGCAGTATCTTGGGCTTGATGTATCTTCGGCTTGGCGGTCATTCCACGGTAATTCAAGCACACGTCTAGGGGAATGATAGGCAAATTCAGGTTACTCCCTAATGGGTCCATTACAGGGCCCTGAAAAAATGCGTGTTCGCTTAACTACAGCGGCCATTCTGCCACCGCGGTTAACGAGGCTAAACGGCTTCAGCGTAGAGCGCTCCCTTGAATGGGAATGTTTTTGAAAGCGGCGTACCAACCTAAGTTCGTTGAACCTCAACCCCGTGAATACATGCTCGGTGACCGACTACAAAATTAAAGACTGCTACGAAAAGGCTTAAACTAACACTAATGACCTGAAGTTCAGTGAGGAGTAAGTACACGGGGAACCGAGTAATTTCTACCGGACCAGGTTAATAACCCTGGACCAGGGCGCAGTGAACAGTGGCAGACGTGCCAGCAGTAACACTCAAAAGATGGGATTGGTCAACCGCTTGGAAAGCGGTGATTTCACGAGACGAATGCCATACCTAGGAAAACGTTTGCAACTTTGTGTCTATGAAATTGCAAGAAACTGGAATATACTGTTGAGAAGTTTTCCTCGTTTTTATTTGTTTTGTGATTGTTGCAGAAAAAGAAAATATCTTGCGTCAGAGTAAAACACTTTACCTGACTCCCACTGACTAGGTAAGTCAACAGATTGAAACAAATTCCTTAAGATAATAGGGACAACGCGTCCCTACGTTAACGCGTCCCTGGCTTGGGTACCATCACGTGCGCACCCAAAAGAAACACAGCTTTCTTTTCAATAATTAGTCGGACTCCAGATCTAAAGGGAGCGCGAACAGAAAGGAACAACGCTGCTTACGTGTGGCAATGAAAAAGCACTGCAGTCGCTTTGGTGAAATGTTTCTCTTTTCCTTTTCTTTTTTTATCGGTGCATTCCTTCTCCGCGTAAGCTCTCGCCTGGCTTTTAACAGCGCCTAGGTAAAGCCAAATAAAAACACGCTTGCCTGCTTGCAAGGAGTTCATAACTAGAAGTACCGCTCAGGGTCATTCAATTGGACGTTAATGATTTTTATTTTTTGCACCTCCTACCCATGCCGTCACATGCCGCACGACGCACACATTAGGCCACACATTTAGTATGGCGTAGTGCTTGGTGACAGTGCAAGGTTACCTAGTCCTAGGTCATTTTGTGTACAGGAACCTCGCTGAGAAATATGACCAATTCTAGTATTCTATGTGGTCTTACTCTTTGCCATCGACCGTTATTGGTATCATCATTCGGTGACGCGGCCGACTGTATACAACGCCTAATTTTCGTTCAATGATGCATACAATGGTTTCGCATTAAAAAAAGGAAGCAATAAGCCACCGAGGCTCGAGGATAAAGCTGATTTCCCACCTCGTCCTCATCTTTACACATTGTGTCAACTTCAACGTCGAAAGTTTGGTCTCTTAGATATTCGCCTGAGAGAGATAAACGGAAGGCATGGGTTTTAACCAGTCAAGAATCGTAAAGGTGGAGAGAAAAAAAAAGGGGAAGAAAGCCAAGTTTGCCAGGTTAAGCTCCGGCTGGCTATCCTGTACTGGGATAAGGGCTAAAAGGTAGCAAAGGTGGTAGAAGAAATAATTGCTTATGATCAAGTCAAGAAGCTACGTCGATTTTATATTTCAATTATTCAGGACTGCTATTGTCAATGTAGTGGTGCATTCAACGGTTAAGCGAATAAAACGGAAGTATATTCAGGAGAGAGATATAGAGAGAGACAAAGCTTTATTGTTGTTCAGCAGGTTAGTGAGCATGCAGATTCAGTACAGGTCATCACTCTCAGCGTATTTGATGACATACAGGCCAACCTATTAGGTAAAGGAGAAAAGACGAAAAATACGTCAAAATCGGTCGCATACCTTAGGTCTCAAATTGCTAAGGCCAGGTTAGCGCCACTACACAAAATGTGAATGCTTCTTGGAACCATAGTACGTTTTTTACTCTAAAAGCAAACGCATCTAGATGACGGAGGCGCGAAATTAGCAACGTTACGGTGAATCCATTTACTGTCCGAGACGTGCTTATATTTTCAAGGAGAATACAACTGGTATGGGCACGTGCAATCAAGAATCTTTTCGCTACATATTTTGGCGTCCTAAGAGGTGACTTCTGGCATCCAGTATCGGTTGCCATGTGGGATATATCCCTTGATTTTAAGCTTTTTGTTGCAGGAGTCACACGAGTTTATAAAGCATATTCATGGTTTGCAAATTCGTGGCTTACAAAGTTCATATCCTATTTGAAATTTGTTTTTTTTGTTGTTTTATTCTTTCTTTACCTGTTTTCGATTCCTATACGTTGAATTTTGTACTTGCCTCTTTATTTCTGCTATATCACTTCATTACAGTTCCTGTGTATGAACTGTCTCCGATACAGTTTTCAATAGGTGTTTGTATTGTGTAACCCTGAGCTTCATACTACCCAACTAAACTGAAGCATGGAAACTTGTTAGGCTTTGCCTTTTATTATTGCTGCAGTTTCGGTCTCAGAAATATTCTCTTAATGCAGTCGTGCACTTTGTGTATGTGTGTGGCATTTCATAGGAGACCATTGCGGGCAAGTCCAAGCTCATGGAGCCGAAACCATCTCCTACCAGTAGTTGCCATATATATGAGTTTTGGTACCAGGGCCACAGGTTCCACAGTGTTCAGTACTTAGGAATATTCCCGCAATATGGCTTAGCAAACGGCGCTATCACGACCCGATGGCGCCGTACATAGCGCTTGCGCGAGAAACGTGCACTTGCTCTACGTGAAAAAAGAAAAAAACGGAAGCAAGTAAATATATAAAAAAAACTCGAAACTGGAATACAAAACTGCTATCGCAACGTCGTACGTTGTTCGTCATATCAAAGTTGTACTGATTATTTAACACCCTTTGTGAAATTTCACTGACAATCGCAGTTTTGAAAAAGAAAATTGGCCGATAAGGTTTGTTCCCTTTTGCAGTTTGATTTGTATCAGCACAACGTAAAGCAGAGAGTGCCACTGGTGGTTCAAACCGTATCTGATGGTCACATTTCCCAGGCTATGGGTGTAATTTTGCATGCAAGGCACAGTCTGTGGTCTTTCTTTGGCCATGGGTGGCTCACTGGCGTTGCATTGCTCACTAGGTGGTGGCGGCTTAAACACCTGGCCGTCTTCCGATGTAAGGCTAATGCTAAAATTCTAGTGAAGACTGGTTGAAAAAAAAAACACCAGGTGGTAAAACTTATTCAGGTGTTCCACCTATGGCGCCAACTGCAATTCGATTTGCATTTTAACAATATTAAACCCCACAATTTCGTGCACAATATTAAACCCCACAATATTAAACCCCTCCAATCGAAGAGCCCTAGTATGTGAAAGCATTAGTCATATTGCAATCGATGCTGTACCTGAGGGTGATGGCCAGCCTCTCTTCAGAACACAAAGGTTCGTGACACAAGAACGACTTCACCAAGTCCCTTTTCACCAGTTTGTGCAGTTCGTTGAACTTGGGTGGTGTCATTCTATAGTATCTAAAAAACATGGTGGGGTCTGCGTCCTTTTTAATGACTTGGAACTGGAACGATTGGAGTAAAACAAGAACATTATTGAACTGTTTAAATGTATAGTCTTTTACAAAGCACTTTATGACTGGTGTATGTACCTTCTTTTTCTCTTTTTTTATTCTAAGGGAGCAATTCATGAAGTCTTGCTCAGCTGCCAAAAGCTATAAATACATACATCAACGACGCCGCCCTCACCATATTACAAAGGTTACGTCACCTGCCGTCAGCACCCAAAGACAAAAATTTCTCCCGACGGCTAGCGTAATCACTAGAGCCGAATCGGAAATGAGACGGAGGAGAATGACGCACTATGTCCATTACTAACTCTTGAGTCTAGGCGGATGGAGATGACCCATTTGATATTGCTCAAACCACCAGCGCGGCAAGAAGTTTTTAGCAACAAACTGCTGAATGAAACGCCTCATACAAGGGTGATGCATCAGACCAGTACACTCTGTGCTGTTTACACTTACATGTCAGCGGCGATTTCGCAAATTGTAGGAAACACAAACCGGTACTTACCGCGGTGTGGTACTCTCCTTCTTTTTTTCTCTGTTGCCATACCTGGTGCACCCAGTGTTTACGCTGCCTTTTTTTTCTTTGAAGTTCTATTAACTTCATTAACAATAATTTCTTTTTCTGAAGGAGGAGGCTCCGAATAAGAGCCATGGTTAGGCAAGTTCACGTGTGCTACTTTCGGGTCTGCTTGCTTCAGTCGCGCGCGCGTTGAGCCACACAACAGAGCCGCGGTGTTCGAGGAGCAGAAAGTTGTTTACCCGCCCAGTGTTGCCACAACGCATAGCATCGCCGCTTTCATTAAAACTACATCGGCACATGAATGTCCCAAACACATAAAAAAGTCTAGAAATCAGTTCTAAACAAACTTTTACGCGTTTTTAGAGTGTTCCGTAATTCAAAAGCGATAATAATTGTCGTTAAATTTTTTTTTTGTCATGTGTTTCTCGACAGCGCATTTGCCTCGTCTAGCCACACTGATAACAACGCAGCGACTCGCCGGCGGCAGCCGGCCTATCTTCGCTCCATGTAGCGCAGCCCGACGAACATACGGCGTCGCGCCGCGGCAGATTTTTTGCCGCCCGAACTTCGACGTGAAAGTTCGCTCCATGTATTCTGGCCTAAAGGCGTGGGACGAAAATCATCTTGCCGCGCAAGAAGCGCTTTGCGGCTACGATGGCTACAGGATGGCGCCGGAGCAGAGCGCGTCGTCCATATGGAAACAGTTTCATGAGCGGAGGTCTGTCTGCGGCGGCTGCTGTGAATCGCGCCCACGCGTCACCCACGTGCGGCCTCTACGAATCTTTCGATTAGCGAGGCATTGGTGCCCCACATCACTCCATTTTCAACGTTCCGCAGGAGATAGGTTGCCCGCGCTAGCCAATATATCGCGAAATAAAAACACGTATACAGCTGCGCTCAAATTTTGCCTTAGAGAATATTCTAATCGTCGCAAAATTTTTTTTCTTGACTTTACCTTAAAGTTTTTTGGGGTCTCCTGAAACAATTGGCAAAGTTTGCGTTCTGAATCATACAAAGGTAAAAACATTAATTTCATTGTTGTTCGCGAATAATGTTGATATAAAGGCTGATATATATTTTCAATGCTGAACACTTTCCCTTAGAGCAATACGCAATATGCCACTGAAATTCAAGCAGGTATTCAACAGCAAGACGAGGAATTATTTTCACCTCTTCTGAGATTGCACCGATTTATTTATGTCGCTCCAGTCGGACCATCTGATGCAGCCTTGATACAGCAAACCCAGTTTCTGCAATGCTGTAAACGCGACATATAAAATGCACAACTTGGCGCGAACTTTATTGCAGAGCTCGCAATATACTTTAGCTTCCTTTGGCTCCAATTTCCCTGAATATGCCGCAGCGTAGGTTCCACTAGGTGAAAGACACTTGCAACAATGTTTCAGAAACCAGGTAGACATTACATGAACAGAAAAGCCCTTGCGTGTGGATTCTTGCTCCGGTGGAGCTTGTTTATCCATGTCGCTCCATATGACTCCTTAATATCGCGCCACACAAGTTGCGATGTGTGAGCAGAGCATCTAAGCCTGGTTCGTTATAAATGTCAAAAGATAAACGGAACATACCCGCAAAAAGCCACTTGCCTAGTGCAACTCTCTTGTGGCACGAAAATAAAAGCCTACAGGAGGCAGTAAACGCCCGGGCGCACAGTACAACTTTATGCGTAGAAAGAAGTCAGAAATCACACGCATCAATCACGGTAAAAGAGAATCTGGATAAACAACACTTGTGGTCTATTGGACCCTACAGCTATTGCCATTATGTAGTTTTCACCGGCAAGATAACCATGTTTCCTACGAAAGTGAGCAGAGGGAGCCCTGGCGCTACGATGCCAGTTTGGCTGTAGCATAGGAATTGTGGTCAGACAGTGGATGGGTATGATATTCATGCTTGTGGCTATGGACATTCTTGCGGCTTTGTTTACGATGCTCCATCTCCCTTCATTAGCCTGCCTAAGTTTCGAAGAAATCCTATTTTTGTAAACGCAGAATGCAATACAATTCGGCCCATTAGCATTGTTGCCTTCAGAAAACAGTATTTGCTGAAGATTATCCGTTTTATCCGTTTATACGCATTAAGCTAGAAGGTAATATTTTCGCCAAATGTATATGTACTAGCGATCTTACTACTAACGATACTAACGATGCTACCTGAGCTATGATACGCTTGTACCTCCCATGATCGCTAACTGCAGAGCTCCCTCTCGTAAGTATTCTAGGAAAACCTACGGCCGAGAAGAGCGCGATATTTTTGGAAGTATATATCTGCATTTTATCACACCACGCATGTACGTTCTTGTTTGTATGCCAGGATGCGCATATTATTACGTGAACTGTATTCTGGCATGCGCCCTTATTGTGCGAGTTTAAAACCATTGCAGTATCTTGGGCTTGATGTATCTTCGGCTTGGCGGTCATTCCACGGTAATTCAAGCACACGTCTAGGGGAATGATAGGCAAATTCGGGTTACTCCCTAATGGGTCCATTACAGGGCCCTGAAAAAATGCGTGTTCGCTTAACTACAGCGGCCATTCTGCCACCGCGGTTAACGAGGCTAAACGGCTTCAGCGTAGAGCGCTCCCTTGAATGGGAATGTTTTTGAAAGCGGCGTACCAACCTAAGTTCGTTGAACCTCAACCCCGTGAATACATGCTCGGTGACCGACTACAAAATTAAAGACTGCTACGAAAAGGCTTAAACTAACACTAATGACCTGAAGTTCAGTGAGGAGTAAGTACACGGGGAACCGAGTAATTTCTACCGGACCAGGTTAATAACCCTGGACCAGGGCGCAGTGAACAGTGGCAGACGTGCCAGCAGTAACACTCAAAAGATGGGATTGGTCAACCGCTTGGAAAGCGGTGATTTCACGAGACGAATGCCATACCTAGGAAAACGTTTGCAACTTTGTGTCTATGAAATTGCAAGAAACTGGAATATACTGTTGAGAAGTTTTCCTCGTTTTTATTTGTTTTGTGATTGTTGCAGAAAAAGAAAATATCTTGCGTCAGAGTAAAACACTTTACCTGACTCCCACTGACTAGGTAAGTCAACAGATTGAAACAAATTCCTTAAGATAATAGGGACAACGCGTCCCTACGTTAACGCGTCCCTGGCTTGGGTACCATCACGTGCGCACCCAAAAGAAACACAGCTTTCTTTTCAATAATTAGTCGGACTCCAGATCTAAAGGGAGCGCGAACAGAAAGGAACAACGCTGCTTACGTGTGGCAATGAAAAAGCACTGCAGTCGCTTTGGTGAAATGTTTCTCTTTTCCTTTTCTTTTTTTATCGGTGCATTCCTTCTCCGCGTAAGCTCTCGCCTGGCTTTTAACAGCGCCTAGGTAAAGCCAAATAAAAACACGCTTGCCTGCTTGCAAGGAGTTCATAACTAGAAGTACCGCTCAGGGTCATTCAATTGGACGTTAATGATTTTTATTTTTTGCACCTCCTACCCATGCCGTCACATGCCGCACGACGCACACATTAGGCCACACATTTAGTATGGCGTAGTGCTTGGTGACAGTGCAAGGTTACCTAGTCCTAGGTCATTTTGTGTACAGGAACCTCGCTGAGAAATATGACCAATTCTAGTATTCTATGTGGTCTTACTCTTTGCCATCGACCGTTATTGGTATCATCATTCGGTGACGCGGCCGACTGTATACAACGCCTAATTTTCGTTCAATGATGCATACAATGGTTTCGCATTAAAAAAAGGAAGCAATAAGCCACCGAGGCTCGAGGATAAAGCTGATTTCCCACCTCGTCCTCATCTTTACACATTGTGTCAACTTCAACGTCGAAAGTTTGGTCTCTTAGATATTCGCCTGAGAGAGATAAACGGAAGGCATGGGTTTTAACCAGTCAAGAATCGTAAAGGTGGAGAGAAAAAAAAGGGGAAGAAAGCCAAGTTTGCCAGGTTAAGCTCCGGCTGGCTATCCTGTACTGGGATAAGGGCTAAAAGGTAGCAAAGGTGGTAGAAGAAATAATTGCTTATGATCAAGTCAAGAAGCTACGTCGATTTTATATTTCAATTATTCAGGACTGCTATTGTCAATGTAGTGGTGCATTCAACGGTTAAGCGAATAAAACGGAAGTATATTCAGGAGAGAGATATAGAGAGAGACAAAGCTTTATTGTTGTTCAGCAGGTTAGTGAGCAGGCAGATTCAGTACAGGTCATCACTCTCAGCGTATTTGATGACATACAGGCCAACCTATTAGGTAAAGGAGAAAAGACGAAAAATACGTCAAAATCGGTCGCATACCTTAGGTCTCAAATTGCTAAGGCCAGGTTAGCGCCACTACACAAAATGTGAATGCTTCTTGGAACCATAGTACGTTTTTTACTCTAAAAGCAAACGCATCTAGATGACGGAGGCGCGAAATTAGCAACGTTACGGTGAATCCATTTACTGTCCGAGACGTGCTTATATTTTCAAGGAGAATACAACTGGTATGGGCACGTGCAATCAAGAATCTTTTCGCTACATATTTTGGCGTCCTAAGAGGTGACTTCTGGCATCCAGTATCGGTTGCCATGTGGGATATATCCCTTGATTTTAAGCTTTTTGTTGCAGGAGTCACACGAGTTTATAAAGCATATTCATGGTTTGCAAATTCGTGGCTTACAAAGTTCATATCCTATTTGAAATTTGTTTTTTTTGTTGTTTTATTCTTTCTTTACCTGTTTTCGATTCCTATACGTTGAATTTTGTACTTGCCTCTTTATTTCTGCTATATCACTTCATTACAGTTCCTGTGTATGAACTGTCTCCGATACAGTTTTCAATAGGTGTTTGTATTGTGTAACCCTGAGCTTCATACTACCCAACTAAACTGAAGCATGGAAACTTGTTAGGCTTTGCCTTTTATTATTGCTGCAGTTTCGGTCTCAGAAATATTCTCTTAATGCAGTCGTGCACTTTGTGTATGTGTGTGGCATTTCATAGGAGACCATTGCGGGCAAGTCCAAGCTCATGGAGCCGAAACCATCTCCTACCAGTAGTTGCCATATATATGAGTTTTGGTACCAGGGCCACAGGTTCCACAGTGTTCAGTACTTAGGAATATTCCCGCAATATGGCTTAGCAAACGGCGCTATCACGACCCGATGGCGCCGTACATAGCGCTTGCGCGAGAAACGTGCACTTGCTCTACGTGAAAAAAGAAAAAACGGAAGCAAGTAAATATATAAAAAAAACTCGAAACTGGAATACAAAACTGCTATCGCAACGTCGTACGTTGTTCGTCATATCAAAGTTGTACTGATTATTTAACACCCTTTGTGAAATTTCACTGACAATCGCAGTTTTGAAAAAGAAAATTGGCCGATAAGGTTTGTTCCCTTTTGCAGTTTGATTTGTATCAGCACAACGTAAAGCAGAGAGTGCCACTGGTGGTTCAAACCGTATCTGATGGTCACATTTCCCAGGCTATGGGTGTAATTTTGCATGCAAGGCACAGTCTGTGGTCTTTCTTTGGCCATGGGTGGCTCACTGGCGTTGCATTGCTCACTAGGTGGTGGCGGCTTAAACACCTGGCCGTCTTCCGATGTAAGGCTAATGCTAAAATTCTAGTGAAGACTGGTTGAAAAAAAAAACACCAGGTGGTAAAACTTATTCAGGTGTTCCACCTATGGCGCCAACTGCAATTCGATTTGCATTTTAACAATATTAAACCCCACAATTTCGTGCACAATATTAAACCCCACAATATTAAACCCCTCCAATCGAAGAGCCCTAGTATGTGAAAGCATTAGTCATATTGCAATCGATGCTGTACCTGAGGGTGATGGCCAGCCTCTCTTCAGAACACAAAGGTTCGTGACACAAGAACGACTTCACCAAGTCCCTTTTCACCAGTTTGTGCAGTTCGTTGAACTTGGGTGGTGTCATTCTATAGTATCTAAAAAACATGGTCGGGTCTGCGTCCTTTTTCATGACTTGGAACTGGAACGATTGGAGTAAAACAAGAACATTATTGAACTGTTTAAATGTATAGTCTTTTACAAAGCACTTTATGACTGGTGTATGTACCTTCTTTTTCTCTTTTTTTATTCTAAGGGAGCAATTCATGAAGTCTTGCTCAGCTGCCAAAAGCTATAAATACATACATCAACGACGCCGCCCTCACCATATTACAAAGGTTACGTCACCTGCCGTCAGCACCCAAAGACAAAAATTTCTCCCGACGGCTAGCGTAATCACTAGAGCCGAATCGGAAATGAGACGGAGGAGAATGACGCACTATGTCCATTACTAACTCTTGAGTCTAGGCGGATGGAGATGACCCATTTGATATTGCTCAAACCACCAGCGCGGCAAGAAGTTTTTAGCAACAAACTGCTGAATGAAACGCCTCATACAAGGGTGATGCATCAGACCAGTACACTCTGTGCTGTTTACACTTACATGTCAGCGGCGATTTCGCAAATTGTAGGAAACACAAACCGGTACTTACCGCGGTGTGGTACTCTCCTTCTTTTTTTCTCTGTTGCCATACCTGGTGCACCCAGTGTTTACGCTGCCTTTTTTTTCTTTGAAGTTCTATTAACTTCATTAACAATAATTTCTTTTTCTGAAGGAGGAGGCTCCGAATAAGAGCCATGGTTAGGCAAGTTCACGTGTGCTACTTTCGGGTCTGCTTGCTTCAGTCGCGCGCGCGTTGAGCCACACAACAGAGCCGCGGTGTTCGAGGAGCAGAAAGTTGTTTACCCGCCCAGTGTTGCCACAACGCATAGCATCGCCGCTTTCATTAAAACTACATCGGCACATGAATGTCCCAAACACATAAAAAAGTCTAGAAATCAGTTCTAAACAAACTTTTACGCGTTTTTAGAGTGTTCCGTAATTCAAAAGCGATAATAATTGTCGTTAAATTTTTTTTTTTGTCATGTGTTTCACGACAGCGCATTTGCCTCGTCTAGCCACACTGATAACAACGCAGCGACTCGCCGGCGGCAGCCGGCCTATCTTCGCTCCATGTAGCGCAGCCCGACGAACATACGGCGTCGCGCCGCGGCAGATTTTTTGCCGCCCGAACTTCGACGTGAAAGTTCGCTCCATGTATTCTGGCCTAAAGGCGTGGGACGAAAATCATCTTGCCGCGCAAGAAGCGCTTTGCGGCTACGATGGCTACAGGATGGCGCCGGAGCAGAGCGCGTCGTCCATATGGAAACAGTTTCATGAGCGGAGGTCTGTCTGCGGCGGCTGCTGTGAATCGCGCCCACGCGTCACCCACGTGCGGCCTCTACGAATCTTTCGATTAGCGAGGCATTGGTGCCCCACATCACTCCATTTTCAACGTTCCGCAGGAGATAGGTTGCCCGCGCTAGCCAATATATCGCGAAATAAAAACACGTATACAGCTGCGCTCAAATTTTGCCTTAGAGAATATTCTAATCGTCGCAAAATTTTTTTTCTTGACTTTACCTTAAAGTTTTTTGGGGTCTCCTGAAACAATTGGCAAAGTTTGCGTTCTGAATCATACAAAGGTAAAAACATTAATTTCATTGTTGTTCGCGAATAATGTTGATATAAAGGCTGATATATATTTTCAATGCTGAACACTTTCCCTTAGAGCAATACGCAATATGCCACTGAAATTCAAGCAGGTATTCAACAGCAAGACGAGGAATTATTTTCACCTCTTCTGAGATTGCACCGATTTATTTATGTCGCTCCAGTCGGACCATCTGATGCAGCCTTGATACAGCAAACCCAGTTTCTGCAATGCTGTAAACGCGACATATAAAATGCACAACTTGGCGCGAACTTTATTGCAGAGCTCGCAATATACTTTAGCTTCCTTTGGCTCCAATTTCCCTGAATATGCCGCAGCGTAGGTTCCACTAGGTGAAAGACACTTGCAACAATGTTTCAGAAACCAGGTAGACATTACATGAACAGAAAAGCCCTTGCGTGTGGATTCTTGCTCCGGTGGAGCTTGTTTATCCATGTCGCTCCATATGACTCCTTAATATCGCGCCACACAAGTTGCGATGTGTGAGCAGAGCATCTAAGCCTGGTTCGTTATAAATGTCAAAAGATAAACGGAACATACCCGCAAAAAGCCACTTGCCTAGTGCAACTCTCTTGTGGCACGAAAATAAAAGCCTACAGGAGGCAGTAAACGCCCGGGCGCACAGTACAACTTTATGCGTAGAAAGAAGTCAGAAATCACACGCATCAATCACGGTAAAAGAGAATCTGGATAAACAACACTTGTGGTCTATTGGACCCTACAGCTATTGCCATTATGTAGTTTTCACCGGCAAGATAACCATGTTTCCTACGAAAGTGAGCAGAGGGAGCCCTGGCGCTACGATGCCAGTTTGGCTGTAGCATAGGAATTGTGGTCAGACAGTGGATGGGTATGATATTCATGCTTGTGGCTATGGACATTCTTGCGGCTTTGTTTACGATGCTCCATCTCCCTTCATTAGCCTGCCTAAGTTTCGAAGAAATCCTATTTTTGTAAACGCAGAATGCAATACAATTCGGCCCATTAGCATTGTTGCCTTCAGAAAACAGTATTTGCTGAAGATTATCCGTTTTATCCGTTTATACGCATTAAGCTAGAAGGTAATATTTTCGCCAAATGTATATGTACTAGCGATCTTACTACTAACGATACTAACGATGCTACCTGAGCTATGATACGCTTGTACCTCCCATGATCGCTAACTGCAGAGCTCCCTCTCGTAAGTATTCTAGGAAAACCTACGGCCGAGAAGAGCGCGATATTTTTGGAAGTATATATCTGCATTTTATCACACCACGCATGTACGTTCTTGTTTGTATGCCAGGATGCGCATATTATTACGTGAACTGTATTCTGGCATGCGCCCTTATTGTGCGAGTTTAAAACCATTGCAGTATCTTGGGCTTGATGTATCTTCGGCTTGGCGGTCATTCCACGGTAATTCAAGCACACGTCTAGGGGAATGATAGGCAAATTCGGGTTACTCCCTAATGGGTCCATTACAGGGCCCTGAAAAAATGTGTGTTCGCTTAACTACAGCGGCCATTCTGCCACCGCGGTTAACGAGGCTAAACGGCTTCAGCGTAGAGCGCTCCCTTGAATGGGAATGTTTTTGAAAGCGGCGTACCAACCTAAGTTCGTTGAACCTCAACCCCGTGAATACATGCTCGGTGACCGACTACAAAATTAAAGACTGCTACGAAAAGGCTTAAACTAACACTAATGACCTGAAGTTCAGTGAGGAGTAAGTACACGGGGAACCGAGTAATTTCTACCGGACCAGGTTAATAACCCTGGACCAGGGAGCAGTGAACAGTGGCAGACGTGCCAGCAGTAACACTCAAAAGATGGGATTGGTCAACCGCTTGGAAAGCGGTGATTTCACGAGACGAATGCCATACCTAGGAAAACGTTTACAACTTTGTGTCTATGAAATTGCAAGAAACTGGAATATACTGTTGAGAAGTTTTCCTCGTTTTTATTTGTTTTGTGATTGTTGCAGAAAAAGAAAATAACTTGCGTCAGAGTAAAACACTTTACCTGACTCCCACTGACTAGGTAAGTCAACAGATTGAAACAAATTCCTTAAGATAATAGGGACAACGCGTCCCTACGTTAACGCGTCCCTGGCTTGGGTACCATCACGTGCGCACCCAAAAGAAACACAGCTTTCTTTTAAATAATTAGTCGGACTCCAGATCTAAAGGGAGCGCGAACAGAAAGCAACAACACTGCTTACGTGTGGCAATGAAAAAGCACTGCAGTCGCTTTGGTGAAATGTTTCTCTTTTCCTTTTCTTTTTTTATCGGTGCATTCCTTCTCCGCGTAAGCTCTCGCCTGGCTTTTAACAGCGCCTAGGTAAAGCCAAATAAAAACACGCTTGCCTGCTTGCAAGGAGTTCATAACTAGAAGTACCGCTCAGGGTCATTCAATTGGACGTTAATGATTTTTATTTTTTGCACCTCCTACCCATGCCGTCACATGCCGCACGACGCACACATTAGGCCACACATTTAGTATGGCGTAGTGCTTGGTGACAGTGCAAGGTTACCTAGTCCTAGGTCACTTTGTGTACAGGAACCTCGCTGAGAAATATGACCAATTCTAGTATTCTATGTGGTCTTACTCTTTGCCATCGACCGTTATTGGTATCATCATTCGGTGACGCGGCCGACTGTATACAACGCCTAATTTTCGTTCAATGATGCATACAATGGTTTCGCATTAAAAAAAGGAAGCAATAAGCCACCGAGGCTCGAGGATAAAGCTGATTTCCCACCTCGTCCTCATCTTTACACATTGTGTCAACTTCAACGTCGAAAGTCTGGTCTCTTAGATATTCGCCTGAGAGAGATAAACGGAAGGCATGGGTTTTAACCAGTCAAGAATCGTAAAGGTGGAGAGAAAAAAGAGGGAAAGAAAGCCAAGTTTGCCAGGTTAAGCTCCGGCTGGCTATCCTGTACTGGGATAAGGGCTAAAAGGTAGCAAAGGCGGTAGAAGAAATAATTGCTTATGACCAAGTCAAGAAGCTACGTCGATTTTATATTTCAATTATTCAGGACTGCTATTGTCAATGTAGTGGTGCATTCAACGGTTAAGCGAATAAAATGGAAGTATATTCAGAAGAGAGATATAGAGAGAGACAAAGCTTTATTGTTGTTCAGCAGGTTAGTGAGCAGGCAGATTCAGTACAGGTCATCACTCTCAGCGTATTTGATGACATACAGGCCAACCTATTAGGTAAAGGAGAAAAGACGAAAAATACGTCAAAATCGGTCGCATACCTTAGGTCTCAAATTGCTAAGGCCAGGTTAGCGCCACTACACAAAATGTGAATGCTTCTTGGAACCATAGTACGTTTTTTACTCTAAAAGCAAACGCATCTAGATGACGGAGGCGCGAAATTAGCCACGTTACGGTGAATCCATTTACTGTCCGAGACGTGCTTATATTTTCAAGGAGAATACAACTGGTATGGGCACGTGCAATCAAGAATCTTTTCGCTACATATTTTGGCGTCCTAAGAGGTGACTTCTGGCATCCAGTATCGGTTGCCATGTGGGATATATCCCTTGATTTTAAGCTTTTTGTTGCAGGAGTCACACGAGTTTATAAAGCATATTCATGGTTTGCAAATTCGTGGCTTACAAAGTTCATATCCTATTTGAAATTTGTTTTTTTTTGTTGTTTTATTCTTTCTTTACCTGTTTTCGATTCCTATACGTTGAATTTTGTACTTGCCTCTTTATTTCTGCTATATCACTTCATTACAGTTCCTGTGTATGAACTGTCTCCGATACAGTTTTCAATAGGTGTTTGTATTGTGTAACCCTGAGCTTCATACTACCCAACTAAACTGAAGCATGGAAACTTGTTAGGCTTTGCCTTTTATTATTGCTGCAGTTTCGGTCTCAGAAATATTCTCTTAATGCAGTCGTGCACTTTGTGTATGTGTGTGGCATTTCATAGGAGACCATTGCGGGCAAGTCCAAGCTCATGGAGCCGAAACCATCTCCTACCAGTAGTTGCCATATATATGAGTTTTGGTACCAGGGCCACAGGTTCCACAGTGTTCAGTACTTAGGAATATTCCCGCAATATGGCTTAGCAAACGGCGCTATCACGACCCGATGGCGCCGTACATAGCGCTTGCGCGAGAAACGTGCACTTGCTCTACGTGAAAAAAGAAAAAACGGAAGCAAGTAAATATATAAAAAAAACTCGAAACTGGAATACAAAACTGCTATCGCAACGTCGTACGTTGTTCGTCATATCAAAGTTGTACTGATTATTTAACACCCTTTGTGAAATTTCACTGATAATCGCAGTTTTGAAAAAGAAATTGGCCGATAAGGTTTGTTCCCTTTTGCAGTTTGATTTGTATCAGCACAACGTAAAGCAGAGAGTGCCACTGGTGGTTCAAACCGTATCTGATGGTCACATTTCCCAGGCTATGGGTGTAATTTTGCATGCAAGGCACAGTCTGTGGTCTTTCTTTGGCCATGGGTGGCTCACTGGCGTTGCATTGCTCACTAGGTGGTGGCGGCTTAAACACCTGGCCGTCTTCCGATGCAAGGCTAATGCTTAAATTCTAGTGAAGAGTGGTTGAAAAAAAAAACACCAGGTGGTAAAACTTATTCAGGTGTTCCACCTATGGCGCCAACTGCAATTCGATTTGCATTTTAACAATATTAAACCCCACAATTTCTTCCTCTATTCTTTTACTTAAGGAGCTACGATGTACTAGATGCGCTCTCGTCGCCTGATATGATGGCAGAGTTTTGTGCGCGTTGTCCAAAGCAAAGGTAAACAGTGTTCGAAAAAAAAAAAAAACGTGCTAGGTTCTATTTGCACTGTGCCGTAGGTGGTGCACACGAAGTATTCCTCAGCTGTGGCGGGGCACGCGTCGGCAGAGAAGGCCGGTAAGTTTATGAATTAATAAGGCACTATGCCTTTCGTACTAAAAACGGAACTCGGTCACACTTGCCTTTCCACGGTGGCTTGTGTAGTGGTGTAGCGCAATCTGAAGGCATAGGAACAGCATATAAAGATCAAGCCGTGCTATGACGGCACAGGTGTAAGTGCAAGCAATATTTATCAAGAAGTGTGGCGACAAGAAACATCAATGTTGCTTTTATACAACTCTGTCTACAAAAATGATGTTCCAAATCATAGGTGTGACTTTGACTACATTAACAGTGCTCCTTTTTTTCGGTTTTTTGTTGCATGGGTTGCTTGTGGCAATTGTTCTCTGGATCTCTGCATCCTAGCGGAGTTGGTATATGCTGGTTTTCCAGAATAACCATCGGTTGCGAGTTGGTGGTCTTTTTGTTCGGTGCGCATTTTTTTTTACCTGTGTCACGAACGCGTTAGACTGCTTTACGCCAACTAGCCCAACATCTTTTCTGAACAACATTTCTTTTATGGTCACCAGCGGTTCATTTCTTTATCGCTTATTTGAATGTATACGTACCGGTGACAAATGCTTTAGCTGTCATCCTTAGCGTAGAGTCTTCCTATTTTTGTGGCGCTAAACTCTTTACAAAGGACATTGGACTGTGAAGGAAGGAACTTCTGTACTGTTCACGCACGTCCTGTAAAAGTATACTGCTGAAATATATCTTCTGCCAGCTAAGGTTTACCAGACTCGTAGACAGCAGAAGTGCAACCTACGCGGATAAAACTCACGGAATTTTTTTGAAAGCAACACTCAGGCAAGTAGGCAAGCAGACTGGTACGGCTGTCCTTAGAAAATTAATTGCCGCCGTCTGTAAGCGCCAGCTGCGTTTCATCCCCAAGCTCCGGGACGAAACAAGTGCGTAAACCCAAGCCCTGCTTTATGTACATTTCACATGGGTGAGTTACAAGGAATCGGTGAGTAGCGACCTTATACTTTCAGTCCTAGTTTATACTGCGTAAAAATTTTGTACTTAGGAAAACGCAAATCACATGCAGAAAAACCACCTGCATGTGGAGTTCTGCAGTACAGCAAATGGCAAACCGGGGTCCTGACGACAATGCTGCTACCTAGTTGAACCAGGGGACACCTTCGTATCGGAACCTGCATATCCATGTGCTTCGCGTCGACTGACGAAGGTTGACGATAGCCTGATCTGTTATGAATTCCTCACTGTTCGGCTATTATGCTCAAAAATTTAGTAAACAAATCCGATTGCGAGTGAAAGTTCCCTCTGGTAGGCTGCAGTAAAACCCCAGTCCAGATAATGTATACAAATTTAACAAGGTTTGCCAAACAGCGGAAAAAATCGCAATAGTCATCCAGTAACATTGTAGTACTACCGGAAACATGGTTGAATTCCAGAATACCTGATTGCGAAATCCGTACTGATCTACCAGAGTTCGACATTTTTCGCACAGACAGGTGCGATGGAAACCGTGGTGGTGGTGTGGCTATTGCTACTCATCACCAACTTACGCTCTTTTGTAAGTTTAAGAACGCCTCCAGAAATGATTTGGACGTGCTGCCACGCCACTTCACCACGCACGCTCATTGGCTTTTGCTGTCGTCCACCCAGCACTGACAGCTCCTTTCTTTGTTTTTTTTTCACGCTGCATTGTTTAAAATAACAATGGCTTATCCTAGCAACCCCACGTTGTTACTCGGGGACTTAAATTTCCAACTATTGATTGGAGTAACGTTGCGTGATGTCTAACAATACAACCATGGCTAGCGAATTATTAACATTTGCTTGCTCTTTGGTCTATTGCAGCTGGATACTAAACCTACGCGAATAACTCAACACTCATCAAATATCCTAGAACGCGTCTTAACATCACACCCCGATAAGATGCTTCCTCTTACATGCGTGAGTGGTCTTAGCGATCACACCGTAATCCACGCCACGTTTCCTTCCAGTACACTCAAAAGTAAGATATCTAAGAAAGTACCAACACTGTATGACATAGCCAATTATTCAAGTATTAATCACCAACTTTCTGTCTTTGACGAGGAACTCGCCCTTACGTATCAACAGCGGTCGACCGAGAGTAACTGGGCACTTTTAAAAACAGAAATGCTCCGTTTAATAAGTCTTTACATTCCGAGTATCACGATAAATGAAAGAGCGCGTTCCCCCTGGTTCAACACTGCTTTAAAGCGCTTAAGCAATAAGAAAAAATGGTTATGTCGTGTAGCCAAATGTTCCGGTTCTCCTTCCGCCTGGGAAGAATATAACGAAGCCACTCAAGAATAGAACTCATAAAAAGTACACACAAAACTTAATTTCTTTTTTGCTACCGTCCCAAACACGTTGCACCCGCGGTGTGTTGGAAAACGATAGAACCTGAAAATAATAGCTTTATTTCTCTATGTGATAATTCTGGCTCACCCATTTCTGACTCAAATGTTCCTGATGCCTTAAACCTTGCATATTGTTCAATGTTTACAAAATAACCTGCCAATGAATTTCCAGATTTACGATTTTTCGATTTTACACCAACGAAAGGTAGTAATTTTAGGCCAGAAGGCATCGTTAAGGTTATAAATGGCCGGAAGTGCTCCTCATCCCGTGAGATCATCGGCATTAATGCCGATGTGCTAAAAAATACGAAGTATGCCGGTAGTTCGACCCTCTCTATCGTTTTTCAGCAATCACTTGATACTGGCCCAAGAGACTGGAAAACAGGGAACGTCATTCCAGTCTTGAAGAAATATGATCTGTTTCCAAGGTAATACCACCCCATTTCACTCAACAGCGTAGGCTCTGAAATCATGGAACATGTCATCGACTGTCATGTTGCTAACTTCCTAATTTCACTGAAGTTCTTTCACCCTAATTGACATGGGTTCAGGAAAGATTACTCATGCGAAACGCCGTTAGCTTTATTTATTCGTGATATTCATTTAAACCTCGACTGTGACATTCGAACTGACACCTTTTTTTAAATTTTGAAAAGGCTTTCGAGAAGGTTCTACATTCTCGTCTTTTGCTAAATTATCACCCCTAAACATCCACCCTATTGTTCTTAACTGGACCCAGTGTTTTTTAACTAGCCGAAAACAGTTTATATATGCTAACAACCTTAGATCTTCCGTTTCCTCCGTTCTATCTAGTGTTCCGCAGGGCACTACATTACAATCTACATTAATGACCTGCGATTCACTGTAACCTCTGTAATACGTCTTTCCGCTGATGATCGTGCCCTATACCACCTTATCTATACTGTCGCTGACGTCTCTTCCCTTCAGGAGGAGTTTTTCCGTATTAAAGACTGTTGTGCTACATGGCTAATGTCCCTAAACGTTAGTAAGACTGTACACATTTCATTCCATCATCGACCTAACTACATCCCCCCTGCCTAGAAGATTAACAACTGTACTATATCTACTACCGACTCCTTCAAGTACTTAGGAATTCACCTCTCCAAAGATTTGTCTTGGATAAATCATGTGCGCCACTTAACTATTTCAGGCAACAAAATCCTTGGTTATCTTCGCAGTAATCTCTTCATTACACAATCACCCGTGAAATCAGTTGCCTATAAAACGCTTGTGCGACAAAAACTTGAACATGCATGTGCTATCTTTGACCCTTACCAAACTAATCTCACTAAAGCCCTTGAATGTGTTCAGAAGCGTGCTGCGAGATTTATTCTTTCAGATTACTCATATCGCACTAGCGTTTCACCACTAAAATCTAATGTATACCTATCGCCTCTTGCCTCTCGTCGTCGTATCTCTCACGTATGTCTCTATCATGGGTTTTTTTATTCCATACCTTGTGACAGATAAGATCACTACGATACTGCAGTCATTGTTCGTCCGAACTGCCCGCCACTGGAGTGGCCTATCCCAGACAAACTGCACTCATCCGCGATACAGCGCGCTTTCGATCTGCCATCGAATGTGCCGACTCATCTCTTTAATTTCATCATCATCAATACTACCTCTTACGTGCCCACCCCTCATGTTGTGCTACTTGGACTCTTGAGGTAATAATTAATAAATAAGTGAACAGATTGAACAATTATTTCACAGCAATGGCTGAAAAATGCAAACATTTGGGACGCTCAAGAGATGGGTACTTCATAAATGGGCGAGGGCATTATATCCATCTCATATGGCAAGAAATGAGTCCAAGGAATGGTGGTGTTATTCATTCTAACGTGATGTTGTACGATACCGCTAAAGTTATTGAGCTCTCGTGTATATCTTTTTTGAGGCAGTGCCTCAATAACAAATTTGGAGGGCATCGTTGGCTCCGTGTTAAATTTCTGTTGATTGTCCGGCCTAGAAAAGGCAGCGCACAGAAGTGAAAAACGACACTGCTGCATCCGCTGTGCACGTCGGTGCCACAACGCGCGGGGGTGAACGCTGTGCCAGAAGGGACCTCATTTTATGTGTCAGGCGGCGGCCTCACGAAAGTGACAGTTCATCGATTACATTGGCGACCATGGCATATTGGACAGCTAATATCCCAGAGTGACCTTCAGGCTAAAAAAAATGCACAGAATCTTCTGCGAAACATCACATAAAACCACAACAGCATAGATACCGCTAATTGACGCTAGATACCAAGCGATATGGGAACGTAAATTTTCTATTCAAACGCTAGACGAAAAATAATGTTGTTCACAGCGTGCTCACAGCGCAAGTAATGTAGATAAAAAGGCAAACATATGTAAGACTGGCGCTGCATTTCCAACTATAGTGCAGGTTTTGTTTCGAAGTACGCGCTGTGGTATACATGCTGCGTATCACGCACACAAAACATTCATCGGCGAACGAGAAGAGCGCATCGTTGAATCACATTGACGCGTCTACAGCTACCTCACAAAGGTCTCACCTTTATCGTGTGGGGATAAAGAGTGGCAGCTGGCGCAGTTATCATCTCCTCGGTATATGTAATACGATTTAGCTTTCACGTGGTTTGTCTGATTTGTTCTTTGTTTTAAAATGATTCAATCGTTGTTCCATGCGGTTTGCACGTTCAAACGCAACACTGGGACTACGAGAAGCTATAGTGCTATATAAATTTGATCGCCTTGGGTTATTGGACGTGAACCTATTTATTAGTGCACAAACAGTTTTACATTTCACTCCCATCTCAATGAGGCCGTGAATCGAACCCGTGAGGTGGCGCTCAGCAGCACAACGTCATAGCGACAGTGCCACAGCTTCGTGTGTGACCCTAATGATACCGCGTCAACGAACGTTAGTACAGGCACACACCACACTTCTCGCTGTGTTAAATCAAGTGGCTATTTGTATCTTTTTTTAATATCTTTATTGAGCACTGCACAGTTTGTAATTTCCATTGGACAGCCTGGGTGTATTTCGTAAATAGGTCATATACACTAAGAAACCCTGGATAGTTCACTCGCCACGCGTTAAGCGCAGTGTTCTTGCGGCGCCCAAGCTAACCCGTTCTACTAGACACAAAAACAATTCTGCACCCACTAAGCGTAGTGCGATACCAACAACATCTGTCTTTTTAGAGAACATTTCAAACCACTCTACCAATCATAAAGATGCGCCTCTAGGTGATTCGTGTGTTATAATCCTTTCTGAATTGTATAACCGGAAATGCTTGAGAATCTTCCTACAGTGGTAGTAGAGCAGGGGTGGGGGAAGGGCAATGAGTACCATTCTAACAGCGCTCGAAACGTTTCGTGACAGCTCTCCAGTTCCACCGCTTTGCACATGGTGGTAGCAGGAGTAGTTGTGGCTCTGACAGGCTCTCTTGGCTTGTCCCTGACACATCTGGCTGGCTGGCTGACATATCGTTTTCCACATGTTAATGGTGCAGAATGCATTAACTCTTGCACACAGTCACCAAACCAGATTTTGTACATGGTCGAGCGCGCTCGTTGTGTGCACGTGTCGGAATTGACCTTATAAGCTAATTTCGCGACGCATAACAAAAACATGCTAAGGCCGGCTGCATGACCGGTGCTATTAAGAACGCATGACGCCTGGTGCACGCATGGCAGCACCACACCTTTTATTTGCCGGTCCTCTTGTGCTGCCACGTTTCTACTGGCGTCATTGCGCTTTCGTAGTAAACAGCCAGCGACGGAAATTAGCACGTGTCCAAAATATCATCCAGAAAAAAAAGGCCGTCGGATCACCCGCAAGAGATTTTCGGTGGTTTGTTTTCACAAGAGTTGCCGATTTCATTCTGAAAACAATGCGACATAGTGCCCGTTTTTATACGTTTAGTATGCGTCGATGTAAACGGCAGCAGCGGCTTGTTGCTTCTTGGCTTATATGACCAGCAGTCTTAACTTTGGCAAAAAAGAATTTCAAGTCAAGATAGCCGATTGATTCTTTTGCAGCGTTTTATTGGTGCAAATCGAGGGCTTCAAGTACTCACGAAAAACCTCAAGAGTGATCTGCGAAATCGAATCGTAGAGAACATGTTTACAATCTAAAAGAACCTAATGATAATTTACGTAAATAAAGGTTTTGGGAACGCATGAACCCCTCAGAGTGGCGAGCAGAATCCTCTCATAGCATGCTAAGTGAGTGTCACTTAGAAGTAGCGATATGCAGGAGCCTGTAAGATCCCATTCAGGTGATTGAAGACATTATCGTCCCATGTAACGAAGGTCTATTCCAGGTAACAGTTCAACAGCTGTAGAAATCGACCTGTTGTCATACCTTTCGTATTTTGCAAACGCACTGTTCAGTGTTCGTCGAACGCATCTTCAATGCAGAACATTAGTTCATTGTGCCGAACGGAATAGAATGAGTCTTTAATGTCACCACAAATAGATTTGAGGTATTTGTTAAGAGCATCTTAATTAACGCTATCAAGTGGTCTGAGTTGGTAATTAGAACAAGAAGGAGGAAATAAAAAGAGAAGGCAGGGATCTCAACCAGAAATGTGTCTGGTTGGCTACCCTACTCTGTGAGATGGGAGAGAAAGATTAGAAAGAGGAGATATATGGAGAAGAAGGGGAAGAAAGCTTTGGTGAGCTTGCGCACCCACAGGGAGTGCCTGAGTGAGAAAAAGGCGTTCACATAGACCAGTCGCCCTCAAGAAAGACAAAAACGCCTTCACAGCTTTGTAGGCAGAGGAGCGATCTTCAAGTAGCGCCTGCAGAGACAACGGCCGATCGTCCTGTCGTCGCAATGCGATAGGTAATATTTGTGTTTCTGACTGAAATCCATGACGTTCGCACATTAAATATGGTATGTTCTCTTCGGTGCCGCAGACGTCGCATGCAGCACTGTCGGTCAGTCCAATTAAAGTAGTGTACGCCTTCGTGAAAGCTACTCCCAGCCACAGCCGGTACAGAAGTGATGTCTCACGTCGGTGAAGCCAGGGTGGAGTTAAGTTGTAGCGAAGGATTCAGTTCGCGCAAGCAGGTGCGCCTTTTATTTCGGATGTTCTACTCCGCTAAAGAGAGCTCGCGCCCCAGGTGACAAAACTGCCTTGGAGCGCCTGTCCCGGAAAGAGTAATGCGAATGCTGTGCTGTCCTTGACGTGACGCTCGGGCAGCATTCTCCACTTGATCATTTCCACTGATTGCGCAAGGGCCGTGTTGCCACTGGAAAATAATTTGGAAATAATGAACTCCTCGTCTCTGAACTGATTGCATGCTGTGTAAAGGCTGTCTCGAGTCGGAAAATACGGCCCACGTACTAGGACTTTGTCAGTAAACTGAAGCGCAAGCTCTCCGGCGTCGCAACGACGAGCCCCCCTATACACACCACGTGGATGCATCGATGATACCCCCTTCTTCAGCCCACACGGTGAGCGTCGTGGATGGTTGCCTGCGGGAAGTGACCTCAGCATCCACCCAGAAAACCCTCACGGCGATATCGAAGAAAGCGACCAGTGCCTTCGCTATCGCGAATTGTCCGCACAAAGAAAGTGGCATCACCATTTCGGACTCCTAGGACTTCCATGTTCCAGTAACCTCCGAGACCAGTTCTGCCCATCTGGTTATTGTATCCTGCCCAATCCACTCTCCCGCAAAACGGAGAGGAAAGTGGAGACCAAATGGATCCCATAACTCCTCTCTATTTCGACCTCCCCCAACACTATGGCCGAACCCGCCGCCTATATGCCCTTTTTTTATAAACTATCGCTCGGGAGGAGGCACTTGCATGGCAGAAAGTGCCAAGACTTATCCTCACCTAAGTAAGGGTCTGGAATACTTAGCAGGGTACTGGATTGGTCGAGCTCGTGCATTCCATGAAGATAGGCATTTGCACACAAACCAGCACACAAGGGACGAGTCAGACAGAAGCACTCCTGGTGGTCCCGTCTCTCGTCACCTTCCCCTCAAAGAAACTCGACAGAGGAGGAGGCACGCGCGCGGCGGTCGGCTGCCATGCTGCAGTAGCCGCCTTGTGGTGCAGTATGCGCCTCAGCTGTGAATTATCCAGGGTTCAAAGCTCCGCTATCAGTTATCCGAATAAGAACAGGCGTCGCCCAGCTAGACACCCGGCTTCTTTAGGGGTGAATTGTCCTGTGGAAAGAGCTCCTACTGTGCCGATTCTGTCAAACCTGATGGGAAGGGGTAAAACTGTGAAAAAGTGGGGTCAGGACCACTCCAACGGCGGAAATTTCCCATGTGGCGTCCCAAAGTACCTATTAGGTTACGATGCCCTCAGGTTGAGGAGATACACCCTTTTCCAAGAGTTATACGTTCCATAATGGCCGAGCAACAAGACGGGAGCATGCTTTTGTGCAATATTGCCACGAGCTGTAGGTGGCAGCATTAGTATGTCTTGCATAGCCCCGGTGAATGCACTAAGGCAAGTTCCTCTGTTGTTGCACAAGAGGCGCCCAAAGACTAGGCCTTTAAATCTCTGTAGGGCTCCCTTAGAAGATGCGAAACCCCGCAAGTAGCAAAGAAACAGGCTGCGAGACATCTCTACCCGTTATAAAAACCGTCTTGTTTCCGGTGTCACGAGGACTCCAATGCTTTACGTGCCACATGCGACGCAGTTGAATAACCACAATGCCATCGCTGCAATTCGTACCACCGTGGTATCTACTTTGGGATGTGCTAATGCACAGCGAACCATGTGCGCTTGCTTCCTTTAGCGTTTATACGTAAAATCACGCTGAACGTTAGTTTGCACGCACGATTAGCCTGGATAAGCATAGCTTGAGAGCTGTTTGCCTAAAGCTCGAAACTTATATGTCTGTGGTTCAACAAGACTGCTTACAATAGTGCATCAACCTTGCGCATATGGCGACATGCAAAATTAGAAGCCTGTATTTATAAACCTTTATGTTGCAGGTCAGACAGGTTACTGTCAAAGCTTGGAATTTAGAAAAGGCGTAAAACCTGAAAGAAAAATAAACATGTCTCCTTGTTTGTGACACGAATGACAACCTTCACTTTCGATGTCGGGCACGAGCGCTTCAATGACAGAACTGCTCAAAATGCAGAATTGTTTGCGTCAGTATTTTTTAGCAACAGCCAAAGGTATTACTTCCGAAAATCATCCCTTCTTTTTTGCAAATAACACAAGAAAAGCTGACGGGGGGATGGACGCAAAAGTGTAAAATATGTATAAAGTGCCCCTGGGAGGCGGTACACACTTTTTAGGCGTCCATCACGAAAATTCTACTTTGTCTCGCAGTTTTTCACAACTTTCGCTATGGCTGGCAGCGATGTGAGAACAGAAATAAATGTGTTCCGGCAAGCATTTCGTGCCTGTTTCGTAATGTAACACTCCATTTTGATGTGAAAAAAACGGAACTATTACAAATCGTTTTGAGGCCATACAAAGCAGACAAATAAAAAAGATTTCTTCAGCGTTGCGCGAGGTTCACCGATTAGAAACTCAGCATGTTATGCTATATGATGTGGCAGACAAAAAGAAATTTTATTTAGCGTGTTTTCTAGGAGATCAGTACTGGATAAAAACAACTTCTGTCAGCATAATAAAACAGAGATACACACTGATGAATCTCGCATACGCTGTCTTAGGAAACACAGTTTCAATTACCAAACCCCGTTTTACCTAATCCCAATTCGGCGCAAGGACCACTGAGCGTAGAGGAAAAGATAAATCGAATGTGATATGTTCAACACCAGCTGAAATTATGAAAGCCAGGGCTGCTAAAATAGAAATAGCTGGTGACCAACCCCTGTCTTCTTGTTCTTCGCGTATTCCGCCATAACAAGGTGATTGTGATCGTGGTTCCTTCGTGGCTGTGCACGCTACGCTTCCTTGCGTCATCAAAAGTAATTGCACATGGAAACACGAGATGCATCTGATTGAAGGTTATTGTGCCCGTTGAGCGCTTTGTTATCGCTTTGTGTACTATGATATGTATGTGATCACCTGTTCTATCCTATATGGTCGCGATGTCGTGGCATACGGAATGTGAGCTCCTTGCTAATTGAAGAAACGAATTGCACATTTGCTTAGAAGCATGTCAATCGAAATAGGTAGAAACTAGAGAGCCATTCCAATTTGTGAAAGTAGACGACTAGGGGAGCTGTTGTTATCGTCATAATTATGCTGGTAATAAATGTGTTATTTGAAAATAAAAGACACATACCACTATGAATTTCGTTTCTAAATGATTTTTTCTTGTTTTATAATTTGCGTACTCAAAGCTTTCTTTTAATTTAAACCATATTTTGTTTGCTTTTTTATGTGTTCTTTGATTACCAAGGTGATCATCGCTTTATTATCGCTGTCATATAGAGCCAGTGGCTCTGTGTCGACACTCGAAAGGTTCTTGGCCAATGTGAGGTCTACATAGAGCCGACGACGCTTCGTGGCCACACTGATGTTTGTGTAACAGTGAATGCTGAACCTCTCCAAGAGAAACGCCATGAACCATCTTTCGTCTAGCCGAAACACGTTTACGTTGAAATCACCCATAATCACGACGGGAGTAGAGTCGGTAAGGGCGACCAAACCAAAGGTACATAATCTTGGCGTTTGCCGCACGATCCTGATCCGTATTACATGCCACCCGCCATCGCCACGCACATTCGTGCTTCCGTTCACGACGGTGTTCTTCATAGGTGCGCTGTTCTTGCACAGTACTTACCTCATGCGGGCTACCTATTGCACGGGTGGAAGGGAAGTGTGATGAAGTCCCGTGATTTTTCTCTAGAACCTGTTACATTAAAACTCAATCCATAGTAAACAATCTGTATTGCAATTTTTCTTTTTTAAATACAATATTTTTTCATCAGAATACATTTGGGCGCTTCTCACGATTAAACACAGCTGAGATTTACACGGTGATACGCTTTTGCTTCATGCTTTCGCCGTTTTAGCTCTGTAATGGCCATCATGTCTACTGCCTACGCACACAAACTGCCAGAACCTAGCGTATAACAGGTCCGCTGTAAAACAGAATATAAGCTCATAAATCCACATACAACATGAGAAATCATGATTTTGACATCATGTGTAGTCACGCAGCAAATCGGCGACACCGTGTCATCATCCCTGACTCAGAAAGCAACATTTTCTGCATGTTCTTTGTAAAAGGGGTGAAAAAAAAGAAAAAGAAACCTCGCATGGCTGCATTTATTCAAGCGAATCAATTTTAGTCGCTATCTCAACAATAGCGATAGTTTTACAGAGTGCCAGATGATGCAAGACGGTATACCTTCTGGGTCATGGTTTGTTAAGTGCAACAATATGCGGATATAACAGCTTTTTTACGATTGATGCCCATTTCAATTTTGTTTAGTGAGTCTACGTACCTCAAGGCAGGGTAGCAAATGGTGCAAGACAAATTTGGGAACTTATAACGTAGCATGCTATCCAACTGCTATTGGCATGTTTTTCTTCGGGTGAACAGAAATGACGATTACACATTTTTGAGCGTCTTGCCCAAATCAAAGTGTTCTTGATGTACGAAGTCGGTAAATTGCACAGACCTGCGAGGTGCTCATTAGTGCTTGGCCACCATTGTCCCTGCCATGATATGAAGGCGGCAGAGAAAGCCGCGCTCCGTCTTTTCATTCACAGTAAGCGTAGCCGACGCATTGCGCTGCAGGGAAACCCAGCTGCTGCAATGGCAACGCAGATCCCACTGTCCAAGCTGAAATGAGTTGTGTTACGCGTAAGGACAGTTCTATCAGCAGAAAAGAAATTTAACAATGCTCCTAAAGCCAGCACTCAACCCTAAGCAATGAAGAACAATGAAAGTATCTAAAGGAGGTGTGCCTGTTTTTCTCAGACTTGTGTAACGATGCTGCGTAGGACTGGCGTGACGTCTTATGTAGCGCCGAATACGTAGGAACAAATAAGCTGTGAGTGGGGTCACATAAGCTGGATAATTCGACGTACGAGTGGAATAAACTCATTTCGTGGGTGACGACACGTGCTTTTCTTTCGGGGTAATGCAGCTGGCACATAGTTTCCCTCTCAGCTTGACGCACATAGGCGAAATAAAGGGAGACCCCGTCGAGTGAGCCAGAACGCCGTTGTCAAGCAACGGGGGCGCTACAGATCTAATAAGTACATTACGCAGTTACGTGTCCGCACTCTGGCATAACAACGCATTCAACCCACGCGTGCAAAAGAGAGCCGAAGAGGACCCAGGCTTTTTGTAGAAGCAATTGCATCAGAAAGGCGTCCAGACGAAATGAACAAGAGCCTCTTGTGAATTCGGAACAATTGGAACCTTTCTGACGACGTCCCTGGCCCAGAATTTTCTGAATGCTTTACATCCGACCTGTATAGGGAACGCTGATGGTCGAACATTTTCTACGCGTAACCAGTGCTCGAGGCAGAGTGCCATAAGCTATCGCCAAGAGTAGAAAAAAGGGCCAAAAATGTGGAAGAGCGAAACATTAAGTAGGCAATCCTGTATATGATTGGCATGATGGAGCAATGTACTCGACGGCAAGATCATTCAACGTTGTTTCTGGGTACCCCTAGTAAACCAGATGTCATTTGTGTCACTTTTCGTGGTCCGGAACATCATTATATAACGGCAACCAATAGTCTTGGAAGCGCGTGTTACTTTTGAAGCTTCCACTGGGCGGGATTCAAAGCTGAAATGATATCAACAGTGATGGTTGAACCTTAATTCCAAGAAATATTGGGAATAAGTCAGGTAGGAAGTATATGCCTTGCCTTGTTATCCCTCTCAAGCATATGCAATAAAAGTTTATTAGTAGTCCTAACGTCTGTATCTTGTCGTCATAAAAAATTCTTCCGTCATAAAAAATTTGATAACCTTGGCTAACGATTTCAAAACCTGTGGAACATCTGCGGAACTTTATTTCTAAGAAACGCCCAGAGCATCTGAGGGAAAGGGGGTGAACCGAGGGGCCTTTTATTAATCGTACCATGAGAAGCCAACAAAGAGACGAAGGACAATATAGGGGAAATTTCTTGTACCTACTAATTGAAATAAAGATATGATAAATTAATGGCAATGAAAGTGAATGAAAAAAAAAACTTTGCCACAGGTGGAGATCGATCTCACGACATCGCGTTATACGCGCGATGCTCGCACGCGTACTGCTTGATGCGTAATGCGTCAAGCACCGCAGGCGTAATGCAAAGACGTGGGATTGATCCCTACCTGTGGCAAGTTTTTTTTTCATTCACTTTCATTACCATTAATTGATCATATCTTTGATTCAATTAGTACATACAAGTAATTTTCCCGATATTGTCCTTGGTGTCTTTGTTGGCTTCTGATGATCAGAGCATCTCGCTTCTTTTGTAGGCTGTTTGCTTTGCGCTGCCGGCAAGGGTAGCTATAGTTCCGTCCGCGTCCACTTTCATAGGAGTTCGGTTGGAATGGCGGTGGCATCTCGTTGTGATTTCTTTTTGTTTTGAGTGCTTGTACACAACCTCAGACAGCGCGCGTGTCATTGAGGTACGTTCTTAATTTCGAGCCGTTCGGGCATTTACGTCGTTTGGTGCCTCTAGAAGTAATGACTGCATTCTTCTATTAGGAGTATACCGCTGCTCCTGCTTTCATTATAATTGCTGTTTGGTGGTTGATTAGTATTCTGAATTTACTCGGGAGCATGTTCCTGCTATCCCGCAGTCAATTGCTGAGTGATTTTGCTTCTAGGTGCAATTCGCTTTATGTGCAATTAAAAAGTGAACGATTGATAAATTCGCCGCCTCGAGACTAAGCGGGAACTCAGAATATGTAGACCCAAATGTAGTAGCTGTAGTTTACGCTCGTTTCTAACGGCTTTTCTGATACCTATTACCTTCAGCAATAAATAAACCAAGATACCGGAGTTCAAATTAGTCACCTAACCAAACTGCATTTGCCCTGAACGTCTATATCTTCATCTTTCCCAATAAGCCTATGTTATTCAACGGTGTAACCGGCGTGGGAAAGGGCGTTTCTCAAAGCAAACTGTAGGACTTTGCAGCCGTGGAGTTTCCTACCGAAATTGCTAGAGGCAACTCTGGCTCTAGTGTCTACCATGGATGGTTCAGCCATCACAGGAATGATGGGCTGAGCTTGATTTGGCCTAACGTTCGTTTTTTTTACTTCAAATGGCAATGCGACTTCGCCAATATATTATTTCCTACAATATATTGCGTTATAAATGCAACACCTTTTAATTAATAGGCACGTCCACACAGGCTAGTTGCCTTGACCTGTATAGAATCTTATGACTACTTAGCAGTTTAGAAAGTAGAATAGAGAAGAAAACTACATCATGGGAACATCTGCAGAAACAAAAAGAAGATCCGAAAAATGTTTCTACGACACTTCGTTCAGGATAACTAAACGACCGCAGTGCTAGTGTTCCCTCCGGCAATTTGGCAGGAGTCTCTATGGTGCCAGCGGGGTTCCACACGCCAGAAATTCGATCATTTTTACCTAACTTTTGATTGCATACGTGTTACAAAGGCGTATGGCTCCTGGAAGAACGGAGTAGTTAAATGAATAAGTCTTTCCGCAGATGCGCTTGAAATTCAACTGATTCTACAACCGGCGTGGCCTGTAATGGGGAGATTGAAGAAGCAGAACTGATGGCGCTGTATTATGCACATATTTATGAGATATTGATAGCAGGGCTATATCACGACGGTAATGCAAAGGCTGTAGTGAAAGGTCGAGTTTAATTTGTATTATGCTTTTGTTAAAGTCATAAAACGCGAAATAAAACCCTATTCTGAATAGGTTGAAGACACGCTCGCAGCACAGTTGTAGTTCCAGAGAATAAAGGGAGTTGCATTGTTTTGGATTAGTTCAAGGGAGTGTATTAGCCTTTCATGAATGAGGTCCCGTATAGCTGCAGCATATTGTAATTTTGTAACAGGGTTTTATAAAGTAGTAAACTTAAAAAAGAGGAAGCACGAGAAATGTTACGGCTAAATATCCCAGCAAGCGGTTGCCTTGATTAATTAGGTATCCAACGTGATGACTCCACTTTAATTTAGATGTTATTTGCACGCCTAAGCACTTATATGAACTGGTCGATTCTAAAGCAACGTTATTCAAGTAGTGCCCTGAGAGGTTACAGTGAGATCGGGATACTCGCACGAACTTACACTTGTTAATGTTGAGTTACATTCGTCAAAATCGGCCCCAATTGCTGAGGTTATTAGGATCGGCCTGAAGCAGGGTGATGTCGTGTTCGTGAGTTATTTCTCTGAGGGTTAAACAGTCGCCTGCAATTAAATGTACATGACAAGTAATTGCTGAGGGTAAGTCAATAATATATGGAAGAAATAAGAGAGGTCCCACGACGGAGCTTTGTGGCACGTTGGACTGAACGTCACTATGAGATCAGTCATGACCATTAGCTGTTACGAAATAGGGAACGATTAACAAGAAATGACTCGATTGGTTTTAGAACGTTTAATCGAGGTTTCGTTTGGTTAGTTTGAAAAGTAAAAGCTAACGAGACACTTTGTCAAAGGCTTTCGAAAAATATTAGAAGATGCAATCGGCAAGAGAAGAATTCTCAAGTATTTGGCGCAGTTTGTGTGTAAATGGTAATAATGGTGATTCATATGAGAATGATTCAGATATGCAGAACTATATCTTATGGCTGTACAACTATATCTCATATCAACTATATCAACCATATTAAAGAAACACTAAAGTGAAAAATGAATTCTTCTGCATCAGTAAATTACCGTTCTACAACACCAAAAACACCACTCTTACAACGATAAGACGTTTGGTAAGCCAGAAAAAGCGCAAGAACGAAATGCGGGTGGCGAGGCTTATTTAGGTTCCCGCACCTGGGGGCTTTGACGTCTTGGATTTTGATGGCAACTTCTAGGGCCTACTAATTATATATAATGGAACAGATTGGCTACATTGTGTTTTGAAGGAACCAAATATTAAACATGGTAAGTTTACGGGACCTTCATTCAGCCAATGCGGCCCAAATGCGAAAACATACTTTGGAATCCCTGACGTCACGCTGATGTACCGGCGCTGGGGTCTCGGCGCGAAACCCAAATACTGATACGTGGACCTTCATTTTCTCATCTAATAATCAAAGAATTTTTTTTTAAAATGATGGCCTGCAGGGTTTTCAAACAATGCTTCATTAGTCTAAACTGATTTATTGTTTCTCTTTAGTGTCCCTTTAAATATGCGCAGCTATATCTTGTGCAACGTTTCCTAAGTGCGCCTGGTAGCTGTAATCTCGCCGGACGACTTGATGCAGACAAGCTACTATTCTGCAGGCATACTAGCCCAATCCACCATGCGCATTTTGAAGCGTTATCGATGGTTCAAAGAGAAGGGGTGTCTGCCAAGGTGTCTAGCCAAGAGCGGCGAAGAGTGAGCGCGCGTTCCTTGTAGATGCCAACCGCCCTTCACCACGAGGCAATATCGCGGCGCTCATGAATGAAAGCAGGCCACACGTAGCTCTACGCTTACGTCAATTCTTTATGTGTGCGTTTATTACAGCCGCCTGAGCGGTCAGCGTCCGAGATGACTGCCATACTCCTTTCTTGTCACCGCCGTAGGCGGTACGTGAACAAGAGAAAGGCTCTCCCTCTCGAGCACTACACAGCCGTATCTAGACCTTCAGATGCCCGTAATTTCAAGCGCGAAGGCATGCGAATCCCACCATAGCTACAACAGTGGACGTACGTTCGGGAACGCCGCCACTTGGTTGCGTGCGAGTACACCCCCCCTGCTTTGCATCTTTGTATAAAAGTGCGACAACTACTGACCTTTGTGGAAAGAGCCAACGAAAGCTGCTCATCTAAAAAAAAGAAAAGTAGAAGCGCGGACGTCCGGCGGGTGCAGCTTTACAATGGAACACGTTTCATCTCTACGCAGCCGACGTCGCTGAGTGTTGGGCATGTCAGTGCTACTAGTCGCATAGCTTACGGCACTGCTCGAGATTACGCAATGTCTCGTCGCAGTCGCGCAACCGCACCTCTGCGAGCAATCGCTTTACAACCTTTTATAACCAGGTCGCTTAAGACGACCTCATCTCCGTGAAGTCGTTGTCAAGCCACCTTCTCCTCCCAAGCGTCACCTTCGCCTTAGGGTGAAAAGAAAGAAAACCCTGCGTAGGGAGTGTTTGGGCGCAGTAAGAGACGGAATATAAGCAAGTGGATACGTGTGCACTCCGCCTGTTTGTGTCCACTTGCTTAATTTCGTCTTTGACAGTGCCCGAAGCCTCCTAAGTACCCCTTAGCCTCAAGGCTGTATCTCAATGCGCGTCCAACACACTGCCGCAGCCGCCATTGCAATCTTTGTGCTACAGACAGCCCATGCCCAGATCAAACGGGTTTGTTAAGGGACGTAATTTTGGGTCCCAATATAACACCAGTAGGCTCACTTTACTTTTGCGTAATCAAATCAGTGGAGTCATAATATTTGCGCACATTCCGGGTTATTTCTATCAATGAAACAGGCAATAAGGACACCCTGTGGGAAGCACCTCAGCTTTTCAGATTATCTGAGTAGATTCCAAATGATGGCTAATTTTAAAGCTTAGACTAGTTTAATTTGCACTCAATCACTTGTGGAGCCCTGGTCTCGACTGCGTTACTCATATTCAGCAGTAATGACGTATTATACACTTAGGAAACATTCTGAGTAGCACGATTCGAAAAGCGATATTCTTAGTGAACTTTAATTCAACCACGCCTGAGGCAGGCTAGGAAGATGTTAGGGGCCGTGCTACAATATTTACACGGTACAGAACAAGCCCTATTGCAATAGACCCCGCTGTTTTGTCGACTTGCATTTTCGGGTCAATATCCTTGTCGACATTATTTTTCAACCCTATTTCACTCAGCATTCCTTTTTCCCCAGCGCAGAGGTGCCTGTTAGAGCTCACAAGCTCGTGCGGGGCTGTCTATCACTTATCATTCAATAAATAAAATAATATTACGCTAATATTGTGTTTTGCACCACTTTAGAGAAATGCGCGTTCCAAATGATTGGCGAATTAACTGGACGTTTCAGTTAACACTTACTTGTGCTGCAATAGGTTCATCTCTTTTGCAACTCTTGTTACCAGCTATTCATTCTGTTTAGTGTGCATCACTTCCCGGAGGTGGATGATTTCGCATGCGTCATGCAGGTACCATTGTCGACGTTTTATAAACAGCCATCCGTAAGTCTCTTTTTTTTAAATTCCACATATTTCGAAAGGATTCGTAGCCCTATAGCATCATGCGGGTACAATTTAAGGACACGCGTCATATTGAAAATCCCTTTATATGCTGGAGGAGCGTCGCGTGCGTCGGTTGTTGATGGTCTTGAACATTACAGGTGCAGCATACGGAAGCGAAACTACGAAAAATAGAGACAATCTGTGTGTTTCACAGGCATGAGATTCGCGCAAAAAAAGGTCCCGTGTGTCTTGTCGCACGGCATTTTTTCGGGCTTCGGGTGCTTACTTTCAGGATTGGATAAACATTTATGTAGGACATATTCAGCAGCAGCTGGATGGGGAATTTTTCGGGATTGTCCAGAGTATTCTTATTGACACTCTTGCTTTGAATTTAATAATCAAGATGTTGATGCATCATAAGAACCATCTAAATAGGCGAAATAAAGAAATGGCTGTCTTGCTCTAAGCGACAGCTACACACTGGTTTTACAGTGGTTTTGTCCAGCTGGGTACATGGTAGTTGCATATATTACCATTTTGTTCCGGCTTACGTGGGACAGATGCTTTATTCTATACCTTGAATATTCACCACATTTAGTGATTTGGCAAATGGTGCCCGAAACGCCCATTTATGCCTAGTGCTAACGCACCTCTCTTAAAAAATGTCATGAAATCTTGTTAACAAAAGGAATTTTCCGTTTCCAGATTTCATTTTATACTCCGTTTTAAAATAATGCTCGTTATGACGCAATATATACATACATCAAGAAAAACATTTAAACGCTGCCTTTCTGCGTGTTATCGCTAGCAGACTACCTACAAATCTAGTATGTGAAAGTTATGCTGAGAACCATATCCAAAATTCTTGTTCCTTCTCAACACAGGTATACTTCGGAGAGTCTATGCGGCATGGCTTCGAGTTATTTCGAAAACCAGGAACCTGTTATCTTTGTTGCTTTCATTCCTGCCTTGACTTTTCTCGAGTGAACAGTTGCAAGTTTGGTGCTTCGAAACACTGCACGAATTCCACACGTGCCAAATCTGGCAGACGAAGTCCGTCCCAAGCTTTCTCCCATTTCTCGCTTATAGCTCCGACACTCGTGGCCGGCCGCGCTCTCACTCGGCCTCTGATGGGGAGGAAACCACGAACTGCGGAAGGAATGGTATTCGAGCCAAATACTCTAACCTTCTGTACGAAATTCCTCTCTACTCTTTCTGCACCATGATGTCCGCACGGTGTCGGCACTTGTGGGAAATGAAAAAAATGGAATCCCTGTTATGTCCACTTTTTGCTTTACGCGCAACTTTTATGGGCAAAGGAAATTCCTGATTACTCTGGCCCGGTACAAACAATTGACATGCTATAAAGGCTGGTGCTCCTCGCTGCCTTTTAAGTTGCAGTTTCTCAATTATTTTGCTTGTAACGAGGGCCTGCTGAGTCTACGCGCGCACGCTTTTAGGCGAATCAATTCTGTGACGTGGCACATTGCGAATATTGACAAAGCATGAAATTAGGCCGGCTTAGTGAGGAATGACACGTTTTCTAAAAGACATTATGCGGGAACCGGTGAGCCAGTAATTTATACTCGCTCGCGATTTAAGCTTGAGCGGTCACGCAAATCATGCCGCAAGTGCAATTGACAACCTGTCAAAAATTTTCAAGACTAATCGCACTCCTATACGCCTGAATTTCATTTCAAAATAACTGAGCTATTAATAAAGTTATGAATTCATATTTGCTTTAGCATTAGGGTTTTTACAAAATGTATACTTTGTACATATAAGAGTTTCATGGAAAACAATATTGCTAATTAGTTGGTTAGAATAAGGTATTTTATTCCTTAGAACTTTCAACACACAAAAAGATATAATTCTGAAAGCGGTCTCTCGTCGTGTCCTTTCAGAATGTAGAGAACGAACAGTTCAAGCTTGGTGCGATGTCTTTCCCGGGCCGGTAGTTTCATCACGCCACAGTCAAGCAATAGTCATCGTACCGACAAATATTTATTCATGTGCAGGAAGCGGTGCTCGAGTTCTAATACAAAAACTCTGCATAATTGGTTGCCCTGGGCAAAGTCCCCTAGATTGTACAGAATACACGCGTCACAGATTGGGCTGCAAAGCAAATTTTGTTGGATTGCGGGAAAGATGCACGCGTTTCCTTCCTTCAGGGCTCCCAGATAATTTGCCAGGGTGCTACCATCACGCTCTCTTGGGGAAACGAAGGAACCTTAGGCCTGCTTGAAAAATGTATTACCGCTATTTATATATACGGCGCCAAAAATGCCTCCGTCGCTAACACTGCATCCGATGGGCACAGACTTGCTCTGGTCAATAAGGCGATAGAATTATGGTTGGCTGACAAATGCATGCGAAAAAATTTTATTTTCTTTATGATGATGTGATATGAGGATACGAAGAAATGATGATATATCTCCTGAAAACCCTCACCTTAATGTATTCATTGGTTTAAATGTAGATAGAAATAATGCTCGATCCATAATGAACGTGAGCGTACGCCCTAGTCATATTCATTCGACGTATGGTCGCTTTACCTAACAACTGCATTTATAATGTCGAATTTGCTCTTAAAATGAATATCGGGAAGATATGGTGCTGCCACCCCCGCAGGGCTAGAATGTAAGAGAGGAATACTATTTATTTATCGTTATTTATTCAAATACCCTAAAGGCGCTCTTGGAGAGGGTATTACATAGGTGGGGGGGGGGGGGGGGGGCACACGAAACATACTAATAAGAATATGCGAAAAAGCATTAGTCGAACAAAAAATGTCTGAAGAGCGTTGTTCTTTTTATGACTATTTCCAAATATCTTCAGATGATTGTTTTTTGCTGGCTTCTTTTGATACGATAAATCCAAATCGAGCCCCTCGGTTTTCTTTCTTCTCTATTTCACGCGTCGCCTAATCTACTATATATGCCAAACCAAAGGAGATTAGAGGAACCGTAGGATATCATAAACAAAATATATGTCCTTTATTCTCGAAATGCAAAAGGTCTATAGTAAAGTTGAGTAGCATAAATGATGACAGCAATGCAGTGCGTGCATTGCATGCGCTAGAAGAACCAGAGATTCTATGTGCAACTTCATTATCTGCGCACTGGGTATGGTTGTACAGCCCTCAGAAGCTCACATTCACTTGCCTTGGTAGAGCCAATGATTGGCAAGTGAGCGAGGGTAACGTGGTGGTGGGAAGGAGAACAACAGCGTCAATCACCTCGCTAGATGGAATGTTATATGCTCAGCGGGCCATCGGGAATCACACGAGAGGATAAGCAGTATTACAAAATGTAAGAGTCGAGCGCACCGTGAGAAGCCATGGTCCTATATGCTCCGCCATCGAAGCTAAACAAGCCACTTGTGCAATCTCCTGGATGACTTCGGGCAACGGGAGGAACCTTTTGGTAACAAACCTATGAAATATGCAACAACGCAAATGTAATTAGAAGGAGGTTCGAAACAAATATTATTTTTTCTTGCTTATACAGTGTCGTGTTCGAGCAGGGCGAAATAATTTTTTGACCTTTGCAGATGCTGAGGCATGACAAAGTACCGGTGAACACTTAGTACTGAAACTTTTCTTGATTGGCAGAGTTTGAACACGGCTCTGTGTTTAAATTCATTTGCGCAAATGTATCAGAGTAGATTGTGAGTGCTTGGAATTTTCGAGTGAAAACACGCAAAATGACTTGCACTTCCAGGGCAGTCGATGCAGTATTATTAGTTGCAAAAATCTACATGAAGCCGCAGAACTTACGCTGGCATGTTGTTTCATGGCAGATTTCATAAACCCAATAGCACTGCGCTCTTATTAGCGACTAAAAACTACGTGTATTTTGAGCTTTATTCTCCTCCCCATGATATCGATCAAGAAAGGTCGAACAATTGATGACTCTGTAGCCATCGCTCCCGCATGGGTAATTGTACTGCGTCAGGCTAAGCCATGTTCTCAGAACGTCAGCTGCACAGACATCCTTTGTTCTACCAACACTGATCGCTTCAAATAGCCGCCTTGGGATCTTTAAAATGAATTTCTTTTTAAATGAATGAATTCTAGGGCTCTACGTGCTAAATCCGTGATTTGATTATAAGGCACGCGGAGCGGGGTACTTGGCATAAATTTCGACCACTGGGCATCCTTACAAGGCCCCCAATGCATGCGACGCGGGCGCTTTTCCATTTCGCCCTTCTCCAAGTGTAGCCGCCGTGGACGGGGTTCGCTCCGGTGACCTCGTGCTTAGCAGCGCAACATCATAGCCGCTAAGCCACCGCAGAGGGTGTGTGAGAGCTCCTCTAAATATGTGTATAATAAAAATACCTCGGTGACCAACAGCCTTCAAGCTATTCATAAAAAGACAAAATCATACAAAGCACAACAGCAACAACCGATAGAATGTATTACCACATGGAACAATGCGGTGTCGGTGGCATAAACAAATAAGATAAAAGAAGCAAGAAAAGCTTATAAATATATTAATGTATGTTCCCTCTAAATGAAAGAAGGAATGTTCCTTTAGGTACCTGGACAATGAATGCCATAATGACAGACATAAAAAATTTGTTGCGTACTTGCAATTATTACTTCTGGCTTTACCTACTCGGGAGAAGGTAATGTGGCAAAGCAGGTTGATAAAACATGTAGAAGCTGTGGCATGAAAATGTAGCATGAAAATGTGGCTTGACCTCAAAGGAAGATTCGTAATACATATAAGCGAAAAATAGCAAGGTCAAGAAGCAGTGATGTGTCTCTTTTGCTATGTCACCACTTCTTCCTTTTTCGACGGTAAATCAACCTTTTTTTTCGCTTATGTCTTGTTCTGAATTTATATAGTACAGTTAAAACTCGACCTAATGAAACCCGATTTTACGAATTTACCAATATAACGAAAAAAATTTATAATCTCCAGCAGGTACCACAGGGTTCAACGTTATCATCAACCCGAATTAACGAAACAAACTTGGCCGAAATTGATTTAACCATGCTTTTCCTGAAGTAAGTAACTAGAAGGCAGCGATTTCTCTCTAATTTTCACAGAGACAGGTTCTTCTTCGAGCGTGCGCTCTAAGGCTATCCGGTTACAACATCTAGGCGTCATGGACACATCCTTAGCTTTGTTTTGACGAGGCTGCACGGTGCGCCCATGCACGGAAAAGCCGACTCAACAACGCCTCGGTATGGACGACGGTGATTGCTTTCGTTATTCCTTGGTTTATGCGACAGATGGCTGTATTAGCGCCAAATACAATGCCATGGTATAATATAGCCTTGCGTGTCGCTACGTTACAATTATAGATATTGAAGGACCGAAAAATTCCTTTCTCGATTTTACGAACGTCACGAGTGAACGAAATAGTTCGAGCGCGGTCATCACTTCCTTAAATCCAGCTTCAACTGTAATGTAATTCTGCGGGTCCAACGCTGTCAAGTATTGCCACAATGCGTTTTTCATGGATGTGAACCCCATAGAATCTAGAGATTCGTCCTACCTGATGTCGAAAAAGAGGTTCTACGTTTATCTTCGGAAGTTTTTTCATTTTATTCAGTAAATTGTATTTTATAGCAGACGCTAAGGTGCCTTTAAAAGGTGTAGACACGTTAGTCCATAATACTGCTAAGAAATTTTCTACGAGATTTCGCTAACGCTATGTAGGCAAGCCTGCCGCCATTAGTTGAGCTAGGGCAGCTTCAACGGTGCTTCTTTTTACATTTACAAAATGTCATATTCTTGGTAACCTGTGTTGGTGTTGATTTTTTTGCCGCAAATGAATCCTCACAATTCAAAGACAGAATCAAAACATCTACGTGACTCACCACAGCGGCTATGATGCTGTGGCATTGGGTTCTCCAGCACGGGGTCGCAGGTTTGTACTGGCCTCGTCGGCCGCATTTCGCAGAGAACTGAATGCAAAACACTCGCGAACCGTGCGCAGGACGCACGTTAAAGAACCACACGTATTGAAGTTAATTCGCGCTCTCTCATTACAACGCACCTTATAACCAGATGATGGTTCTGGTACTCAAAACCGCAAAACTTAATTTTAAAAACACGCATGGCCACCTTAAGCGCGGTACTGAAATGCAAGAAATGTCACATTCCTTTCCGTGATATTACAAGCAGCGACAATGCGCAGGGAAGGGATGAAGGAGGCTTGCAACTGCGCAACTTTACGTCCTCTAGCTTTGTCGACAGAAGCATTCAGGGCAAGTTGGTGGGAATAGCAAGCAATTGATGATATGCTACACAACGGCTGCCAATCGATCACTGTGTAATAAGCGAGAATAACGAGGTCAACCAAGCCAATTTACATGAAATCGACGAAACGTTAGCTTACTGGAGATGCACCGTTTTTAAAACATAACTCGTGAATTACTGCGGTGCACCGATTATACTGTTCTTTTACTGCACGCTTCGATTTGAAATTGACTATTTTAAGATCTCAAACTTTGCGCCTCTCCCCCTCTCGTTAAGACGTCAAAATACAAAATGTAGGAAAACTATGGGGCTAGAAACCTCTGCTAAACCACACTTCTGTGAGTTGTAAGAAGCATTAATGACGCTATCACGGGTCGATTACGGTCAAATACCTGAGCGGAAATAAAATTTCGTTGTATTTGCAGATGCTGCAGTTATTTATTTATCTGTAATTATGCCTAAAATAGCTCAGCGGCACAACACTTACGACGGTTTCTTCATCAAAAAGGCTGTTGGAGCACCTGTGCTTTTCTGCCCAGGCAAGTTCGACGTCACTGTGGTGGTTGATACTTCAAATAACCTTCTTAGTTGAAGGTTTTCTTACGACGAATGCTAAACAGGTAGCCAGAAGTGAATATTAACCTTGATTGACATTGACATTGCCAAAGCACGACCTTGACACAGACACCGTAATAGCAAAAACAAACCACGTGACATAGCTTGCTTGAACTGCAGCCATAAAGCAACGACACGAAAGTGCATTGTCGCGGCTTGCCATATCTGGTGGCGCAAGCTGCGAATTTTACGACTGCTTGCGTCAAATCGGTCTCACGTACACGAGATAAATGCGATGCTATAAGTACCTATAAAGGAACCCCATACCTTCAAATCACATAATGTTCAGAGAACCTACTTTTTTAGTATGGTTGCAATCGCACTTTTATCGTCATCATCAGAAGCAGCCTACTTTATGTCCGTGGCAAACCCAAGGCCCCTCTATGTGAGCTCCAATTACCCCTGTCCTGTGCCAACCGATTTCAACTAGCGCACGCCAATTTACTAATTTCATCGCCTCACCTAATCTTCTGCCATCCTCGACTGCGCTTCCCTTCTCTTGGCACCCATTCTGCAACCCTGATAGTACGACGGTTGTCTAACTTGCGCATTACATGACCTGTCCAGCTCGAATTTGGTCTCTTAATACTAATTACAATGTCGGCTACACCCGTTTGCTCTTTGATCTAAACCGCTCTCTTTCTGTCTCTCAACGTTAGGCCTAGCTTTCTTCGTTCCTTCACTCTTTCGTTCCATCACCTACAGCTTGTTCTCAAACTTCTTTGTCAGTCTCCTAGTCCCCTGCCCCATAGGTCTGCACCGGTAATATGCACTGAGTGTATATTTTCATGCGCACTAAAAAAAAAAGAACAAACGATGACGTATTCTCCGACAAGTGAGCATGTGCCGTTTCTGCACGTTTCTTTATTGCTGCTTACCTCTGTCACCCACTTCGATATTACATAGCCGAAAGTCCTTAGCTAGCACGATTTTTCACCGGCGTCTGTCGCGTCATGAAAGTTTCAAGCCGTTTCAAGGCGAATGCTATCGGCGTCAGGTAGAGGCTTTCGCTTAGGCAGAGCCATTTTTTCCTATAAAACACTTTGATATTGGTCCACCCACTACACTTTACTGTAGATGGGCGCATAACAATTAATATGACATGGTACGTGACGTGATCACGCCTGCAAGCTCAATTTTGAATCCCGAAGACCTCAGTTCCAGTTAAGTTGGACGGCCACTATTCTGCCGTCGAACTACTAAGTGAGCGCTCGGAACGGCATGCGGAACATGTGATTGATGCGCTTCGTTAGATGGCATTGTCGCTGGTAAATATGGCCATACTTGGCCCACTTAAAAGAGTACTTTTGCCCAGCTCGCAAAACAGCAAATTGCGAAAATAAAAGACTGAAAAGATAAGCTCTGCGCGTTAGCATTTGTTCTGGCAAAATAAACTGCACTCCGCTCCGCTATGGTTCTGAATGGCCTTTTGGTCTCGGCTTGTTTTACTGTCAACAACACTGACACCCTGTTCACATGGCGGCCTCGGTGAGCTGGCTCTTGGAACGCCGATGCATTCGGTGCTCGAGTGACCACCGTAATTGGACGACATTATTATTATTGACTTGGCATTCCAGAGCAACTTCCTCGGAAAATGTTAGTCTTTCTTTCCACCTGATATACGTGACACTATGCGCTCCATAGGAAGGAAAACAACAGGGGAAACGCAGAGAGGTTACCGAGATATAAATAGGGTTCTAGGGGTATATATATGGTAATGCTTTATAACTGCGTATGACGAGTGACATTTATGGTTATGACTATTATCCTCTAGTTAAAGTTGGCATAGAAAGAAAGTAGGCCACCACAATCTGGGCACGAAGTAACGCTACCATGTTTCCACAAAAATGCCAAAGCGTATGCTGACAGCATATTTAAAATTTTACTCGGCTTTACTTAGGAAAGCGCATACAGAGCGTTTTTTTAAGGCGCACCATAGTCTTTAAAGATTGCTCATGGCCGATAGTACAATGCGAACCTTTGATCTAAACTGCTCGATGAGGTGGCCATTACTTCTACGAGAAATTAGAATCTTAAATTGAACAATAAAAGTATTCACTCTAACTCATTTTTTTAATTATTTACATTACAGGACACAGTAATTATAGCCGCTAAGTCAGCACGGCTTACCCACTTGAAACGAATTATCTGGACAGCACCAGTACAGATATCCGTTTTCAAAGTGTCCGACGAAAGGCATTGGCTTTCGAGCTACCTTTTAAAAAAAAAAAAACGTTGTTTTATGCAGCGAAACGTAAAAGTAACTGGGGCACAAATTCATTTCGACGGACAGTGAACAGCTTTTATTGCTGCGATCCGCGAAGTTACAAACCCTTAGAGTGTGCACAGTTTCGATAATGTTTCGACGAAGTTTTCCTGTGCCATTTATATTTATTTAGCGAATTTCCACTTTCCTCATTTCCGCTGCACACATGGCAATTGTTTTTTCGATCCGGGAAGGCCGTCTCGCACTGCATTGGCTGACGTGAGCCTTAGTGAGATTAAGAAAGATGAAAGCTCATTGTTTCTTGTTGGCTTTCAAGGAAGGAAAGCTCGCTGCTAAGGAACGCCATTGGTGAAGGAGAAGGAGAAAGGAGAAGAAATATAAAAGGAGAGAAGAAAGGAGAAGCGCACAAAAGAAACTGAGCCTGCGAAGGATGTGTTAGCTTAACGCGAGATCTTTTCCTGTAGGCTTCGATTGCTCTACGAAGAAAACAGTCAACAATTTTACCCCATTGTTTGACTGGCGTCAACTCAGCCTTTTTTCTGTAGCTTCGTTTCTGCCTTTACTTGATGAGTGTTTTGTAGCTGTGTTCCCGATTTCTCGAAGATGAATAATTCTGCAAGCAAGTGTAGGAGGCGAAATTTACTTGAGATGATCTGACTTTAGTGGCGCTTCCTCTTCATAATCTATTTTCCCTCCGTTTAGGCTATTGAAGCCAGTGTTGCTCCTACAATACTTAGAGATAAAGCTGCCTGAATGCCATTTTACCGGATGCCTGAAATAAACATATCGGTGAATCACATGCAAAAAGTTTTCCCTTGGCGTTATCTGCAAATTATTTTATGAAGTGAGGACTGCATGAGTATCTCGGCATGTTCCTGTGAATAGCGGGCAATGAGATTAAAATTAAGCTTCTTAGATTAAAATTAAATTCTAAGAGGGTGTCTTTCCCTAACTGATCACAGGCAGATGGTACTTAAACTTTAGACTTGCTTTCATTTGAATATTGACACGTATACTTATCTTTATCGGGCAACCACGTTTCGCAGCCTAACAAAAGTAATCGCACAGCGTGGGACGCGCCTGTATGTATCCGAAGTTTCTGGAACGTTATCGATGCTTCTACCCGGCTGTCTGTTGTCGCCGAAGCTTGTGTTATCTGATTTCATCGCGTAACGCGAATGGTGTAGAACTTTGTGCAAGGCACGCGGGTCCGAACGATTAGTCTGGAACAATCGACGACTGCTCTATAAAAGCCGACGCGCTTGACCCGCTGATCAGATTTTCGACGATCACTGACTGTGTTCGCCGCTATCGTTGTGCTTTAAGTGTAGCCTGTTTTGTGGGCACAGGTTCGCCCAATAAAAGCTAGTTTTGTCTTTCACAGTACTGCTACTGTGTTCTTTCTTCACCGTCTCTACCACGTGACATCTGGTGGAGGTGCTAGTGCGTTCATGTACCGAACACCCACGCAAAGCCGCGATCCAAGCCCGAAGCCCGAGGACAAAACCGACACCGCCCAAGACCAGCGTGCTAGCCGCAGACTGCAAGGACTACCCCCAGAGCACGGACTTCTACCTGAGGCGACGAAGAAGATCGTGGTCAAGACAACCTCAATGGCTGCCCCAGCGTCCCCCGTTATCTTAGAACAACCCCGGGACCCACCGACCTTCCATGGAGCAGCGATTGAAGACCCGGAATCCTGGCTGGAGACATACGAGCGAATCGCGACATTCAACAACTGGGACTCCGACGACAAGCTCCGGCAGAGCTAACCCAAGCCATTCTGCAATATAGCCAGACAAGCCACAGGAGGACAACTGCCTACCATCCGCAAACGAATAGTCTCACGGAGCGCCTGAATAAGACCCTCGCCGACATGCTAGCGATGTACGTCGACGTTGAGCACAAGACGTGGGACGCGTTCCTGCCGTATGTAACCTTCGCTTACAACACGGCGGTGCAAGAAACAACACAGATCACGCCGTTTAAGCTGGTTTACGGCAGGAACCCGACGACGACGCTCGACGCCATGCTGGCCCACGTCATTGACGAAGAGAATGTTGACGTCGCTAGCTATCTCCAGCGCGCCGAAGAAGCCCGACAGCTCGCCCGCCTGCGGATCAAGGACCAACAGAGGACCGACAGCCGATACTACAACCTCCGACGACGCTTCGTTGAGTACCAGCCCGGCGACCGTGTTTGGGTATGGACCCCGATACGCCGACGAGGACTCAGTGAGAAACTACTCCGACGCTATTTCGGACCCTACAAGGTCATCCGACGCATTGGCGCTCTGGACTACGAGGTTGTGCCAGACGGCATTTCCCATTCACAGCGGCGCCGCGCACGATCTGAAGTGGTCCACGTGGTCCGCCTTAAACCCTTTTACGGACGCTGACAAACTTCGCCATTTTTGTTCTTTTCTTTGCTACGAGTGCTTTTGTTTATTACCTTCGTTTCTTTGCAGCATCGGGTCGATGCTTTTTAAGAGGGGGGTATTGATACGTATACTTATCTTTATCGGGCAACCACGTTTCGCAGCCTAACAAAAGTAATCGCACAGCGTGGGACGCGCCTGTATGTATGCGAAGTTTCTGGAATGTTATCGATGCTTCTACCCGGCTGTCTGTTGTCGCCGAACCTTGTGTTATCTGATTTCATCGCGTAACGCGAATGGTGTAGAACTTTGTGGAAGGCACGCGGGTCCGAACGATTAGTCTGGAACATTCGACGACTGCTCTATAAAAGCCGACGCGCTTGACCCGCTGATCAGATTTTCGACGATCGCCGACTGTGTTCGCCGCTATCGTTGTGCTTTAAGTGTAGCCTGTTTTGTGGGCACAGGTTCGCCCAATAAAAGCTAGTTTTGTCTTTCACAGTACTGCTACTGTGTTCTTTCTTCACCGTCACTACCACGTGACAATATGATTATTTTTCAAATAGTACTGCTGATATTCATTGTTTATGGAATCCCAGTTGAAAAACACAACAGGAAATTTTACCAGTCTGTTGTATTTTGGGACGTTGTTTCTGTAGTTCTGTTGTCTGTAGTTCTGTTGTCTGTAGTTCTGTTGCCTGTAGTTCTGTTGCCTGTAGTTCTGTTGCCTGTAGTTCTGTTGCCTGTAGTTCTGTTGCCTGTAGTTCTGTTGCCTGTAGTTCTGTTGTCTGTAGTGTGACGTCCTGTAGTAGAATGTTCTGTAGTTCTTGATCAATATTTAATTAAAAATTGACAGAGACGTCCGTAAGATTATGTAAATTTGTTAGCACAAAAAAGAAAAACATAAAAGTAAAAAAAAAATTAAAAAAAAAACGTCCTTGCCTAGGATTCGAACATGCGACCTCTCGATTCCTAGCCCGGCATCTTACCACTGCACCACCCCTGACATGGTCTTCGAGTGTACGTTTTGGCCATGTGAATAGTACGACGTGCTGATGCGCTGATGTTTACATTTGCATTTTGAGAGCCAAGATCCGCTATCACTCCACCGCGTCAAGTGCCGCATCTCTAGAAGAGCAAGAGTGTTCGTACCATCGACAAGTACATCGTGCAGTGCTAGAACATCGATTTTGATGTACGATATCCATATTAAATAAGAAATTCAGAAATAGACAACGTTGACTTTTAGGGTTATTACTGCTAGTTTCGACAGTTGTCTCTCGTTCTTTACACTTTTGAGCGCGCATATAATTCGTGTGTTCAATGCAAAATAGCTACATAAACATTCGTGGATGAGAGTTCTTTCTGACAGCATACTGGCTTCTCACGGCAGCACTGTATCAGATTAATGAGACCCGAGCGATACAGCTTTTCACGCAACTTTGTGGAACAACCGAAATCTTCTTTTCCGCTTCGCATAAGCTTGTGAAATATTCCTGGGAAATTAACTAATGTGTCAGTGTAACAGCACATGTAAGTCCACAGGCCTGTGTGCCACATCTTACCAAAAAAAAACCGGATACGCAGCCATTCCCGCAGATGGTATGATTTTGATCAGCGGCCGATTTAGAGGAGGCCGGTAGGGCGTTGCTGGTGCCGCGTCGTCACGGCACAATTATAACTATTCGCCACGTCGACTTTAATACCGGTGTCGGTGCCATCGGTGTCAGCATTGCCGGCTTCAGAGAAGTGCGATTGAATACCGCGCAGGAGAAAAGTACAGTGTACACTACCGATGCAAAAACATACAATTTTAAAGGACCGCGACGGGAAGCGCTTCTGTTGCGACTTCGGAACTCTTGGCCGTCGCGACCGAATGTTTCTGCTGCGACGTCAGAATTGGTGTCGTAACGTCGGAGTCGCTGTCAGGATATAAAGCTGTTGTTCCGACTTCAGAACTCTTGTTGTCGCGACAGAATGCTTCTGTTGCGAAATCAGAATTTATGTCGTAACGTCAGAAATGTCTCCCAATTAAGAAATGTCAACAACTTCTGTCGTACAACAGAATTTCTGTAGTTGCGACAGGATTTCCTTTTGTCTTTTTCAACCGGGCACTACAGAAGCTTGTCGCATCACACAATTTCAGTGCACTTCTGTTGTCATCATTGGGTATATGTTGCGGCGATAGGTTTCCGTTGTGGAACAGTTCTCTGTAGTACAACAGAAGTTTGTCCATTACTTCAGGAACACTTCTGTTATGACAACTGGGGGCCTGTTGCAATGATAGGTTTCTGTCGTACAACAACATTTTTCTGTAGTACAACAGAAGTTGGTCGCATTACATCAGGAACACTTCTGTTGTGACAATTGGGGGCCTGTTGCCACAATAGGTTTCTGTAGTATTTCAACAGCTCTCTGTAGCACTACAGAAGTTTTTCGGGTTACTTCAGGAGTATTTCTGTTGGGACAACAGGGTGCCTGTAGTGATGACAATTTTTTCTGTAGTACTACAAAAATCTGTTGTAGAGCTTCAGCTTTCTGTTGTAACAACAGACATACGACAGACTGTACTTCTGTAGTAGCAACAACAAATGTCTGTTGTACATCAGAAAAGTCTGTCGCTCCATCAGGAATCTGTAGTTACTACAGAAAAATCCTGTTGTACAACAGAAATTTCTGTAGTACTACAAAAATCTGTTGTAGAGCTTCAGCTTTCTGTTGTAACAACAGACATACGACAGACTGTACTTCTGTAGTAGCAACAACAAATGTCTGTTGTACATCAGAAAAGTCTGTCGCTCCATCAGGAATCTGTAGTTACTACAGAAAAATCCTGTTGTACAACAGAAATTTCTGTAGTTGCGACAGGAATTCCTGTTGTCTTTTTCAACTGGGATCGTTTTAAGGACATCATAAATAAGTGCATTGAATCATTTGTTTAGCGGCTCGTCAAAAAATCTAAAGGAAAAACCTCTGGATTTCACGGGAGACGTTGCAGTTGCAAAGACGACAAAAACGGTTAAAAATAAAAAAAAACTGAATTCTAATGATGTAGGTGTCTTTAGCAGCGAATGGCTGCACTTTCTCCTGAAGTCAATGCAAAGTATCGGCGGACAAGGAACGCTATTTCGGGGAGCTGATTTCCAACTTCACATCATCGTCTTCTGAGAGCTTCCGGAGTGTCATTTCCCCAAATGCTGTGACCTCTGATGTTTTTGAAGTGAACGGGGGGGAAACTAGGGACTGTTTTGTTATTCCTTATGCTTTGATTGCTCAATATAAATCTGTATTAACTAAGGATAACGGAGTCCTCGAGCGGTTTGATGTGTCGTGTCTACCTATATCTGACATGGGTTTTGCCAGAGTCACGGGGTACTTAAATTACTTCCGCAACAGGATGTGAGAGAATCTCATTTGCTGGATGGAGTACAGAAGGAGTTCCTAAAACATTATGCAGAGTGGGTTTTTAGATATCTCACCAATCTGCTCTGTAACTCTTCGAGTGAGAGCGGAGTTCCAGATGACTGGGCCAGAGTCAAGTCCCTTCATAAGAGTGGAAGTACACATTTCATTACTAATTATCGCCCAATGTCCTTAATTTGAACGTCATGCAAAATTCTTGAACATAATATACATAAGTACCATTTCAGAGTCATTAGATAAGCATCAAATTTTGCGAGGTTCTCATCGTGGATTCAGGAAAGGCCTTTCTACTTGCACTCAGTAGTTACGGTACATGATTTCACTCAAGTAATAAGATTTAGAAAACGAATTGATGCAGAGCAAATAGCTATCGATCTAGCCATAGCACAAACAGAAGCGGGCATAAGCATCAGTGATTCCCAGACGGCCATACAAAACTTCGCCTACGTTCGAATCTCACCAGTCACTACGACTCCTAAAATTAGCTAATAACCACGACAAAAGTGTCGATCTCATTTGGACACCTGCTCACAGACTACTAGAGGGTAACAGTGAGGCGGCGCAGCGCATGGCTCGAGAGCTTACGGAGCGAGCCTCGGTTAGCTCCGCCTCACCGGCTACCGATGAGTGGGAGTGGAAAGATCTAATGACTGAATTTCGCGAAATTACACAACACCATACGTTGCAGAAGCGCACATTACGCCACCGCACCCAAAATGAAAGAAGAATCAGTCTGTAGATTGGCGGCAGTTACAGACCAGATCCTATCCGAGTCCTGCTATCACAAACCTAATACACCCAGATTTATACATTACTGACAAGTCCGGAAATTGTGACTCTAGAGCCATCCTGGAGCATATCCAATGGGAATGTACGGCTGTTATACAGGATGACAGTGATGCAGCCCCAAACAGGGACAACCTCCGCGCGCGCTGGGAATGTGCGTTGCTCAGCTCGGACCTGCAGCACCAACTCTGGACCGTCCAGTGAGCCGAATAAGCCGCCAAGGCCCAACAACCATTGGCCGAAACCTAGGCGGGGTCCAGGCCCACCCCACCAAATCGCAGGGCACTCAATAAAGTTACTTGAGTGAATGAATCAACGAATTGATGCCCTTTTTATGAACTTCGCTAAAGCTTTTGATAAAGTCACTCACAATAAGCTCCTCTTTAAATTAGATATAATGATTAAAAACTCTCAGCTTGTAAAGTGGATTACAGCTTATCTCTCAAATCGGCAACGGTGTGTTTCCTTTAATGATCACTGTTCTCACACAGACCCACTTGACTAGGGTGTCCCTCAGCGCTCTGTGCTCGGGCTGCTTTTGTTTCTTTTTAGAAATATTAAAATACAAGTCATAGCTGTGAAAGTTACGTTATATGCAGATGACTGAATCCTTCATTTGAAAATCAAAACCGAGCAAGATCAAATACATTTGAACAAGGCACTTCAAAGGATTATTCGTTGGCAAATGCAGTATAGCAAATGTAGAATAATTTTGAAAAGGCCGCTTTCATTAAAATTTTCCATTAACATAATCCTCTTCATTTCACAAATTCAGCTTGTGACGTCTTTCTGTTGTAAGCGGAGCTCTACAAGTATCTGGGTCTTTGGGTTTCACACCCCCTTAGTGGGACGAAACACATAAACGCTGTAATTAACTCATCTAACTGTAAACTTTTTATCTGAGACTAGCTCTCAATCTTTCTACTCCCGTGGTTCACCTTAGTGTGTTTAAGGCAATTGTTCAACCAACTTTAGATCACGCATGTATAATTTGGTACCCGTACACAAGGAATCAAGATAACCAAATTGAAAAACGTGCAAACGAGAGTGGCGAGAAATATTTATAGCAGCTTTAGGCGAATTTCGATCACACCTTTATTAGCAAAGCTAACCTACCAAAGCTAACGCGAAAAAATCGTGCTTTGAGATTAAAATTTTGTTTCAGTTAGTTAAAGATTATTATGAGGTAGAAATATTGCAAATTCTTCCTTTTTCTACAGGATATGCCACATGGCACACACCTTCACCACAACTACTTTTTCCACTCGAACTAACACTTTTACGTAGTTTTTTTTCCTAGAACAATAACTGAATGGAATAACTTATTAATGAAGTCTTTTCACAACCATCCTTAAGACTGTTATGCTGTACACCTAGAGCAGTGACTTGTTTTGCATGGCGCGCATGCTTATTGTATGCTCTTGTGCTTGGTTCCGGTACAGTATTGTATTTAGATTGCCACATTATGTACTACCCTTCCGTGTATTTCTGTTACTGTCAAAGTAGATTTGCCAATTTGCAAAGGCCAACAAATGTATCTCCACTCTGCTAAAACCGCCAAACGGGTGGAAGCATTTACCTATAAATAAAGAAATTAGCGGCAAAGTCTCTCCCCCTCGCTGAATAATTCAATCGCCGAATCGACACGTTCGCTACACTCATAGCGCTTTCATTAATAAAAAAATGGCTGTGGCTTAGGTAAGGTTAAGCCCAGGATGCGAAGCATACTAGCCTTTATTTTAGTTGTTGAACCACTGTTTAGCCTGGTGAACTGCTGTTGCTTGGCTATATTTGGTTCGGCTAGACGAAGAAACAACTCATGCATTACTTCTTCGCCTTCAAGAGTGGAACGCGACAGCGTTCCCGTCGACCCGCCAAGGGGTGTAAGACAATGGGCTACAGGGCAGCGACTACGCGCCCCGCATTGGACGCGGTGAGCGTCGAGCAAAGCAGCGTTCGGCGCGGCAACGAAATGTGCGCCTGAGCAAGAGACGCACGCCTTAGAAACAGCTCGTTTCTAAGGCAACACCGCATTCACTAGAGGCGCTTTTGTACCGCTTTGAAGCATCGTACTCGTGGCTCAGTGGTAGCGTCTCCGTCCCACACTCCGGAGACCCTGGTTCGATTCCCACCCAGCCCGTCTCGCAAGAGTTGAGCCAAAGCCACTTCTCCTCTGTCGTGACGTCACGGTGTCACGTGATTTCATGGCGACACCGCCGCGCCTGAGGAGCTGGGTTGAGCTCTCGTAATATGCTTCGCATAAAAATTGGAGGACGCTTAAGCTTCGCCTTCAAGAGTGGAACGCGACATCGTTCCCGTCGACCCGCCAAGGGGTGTAAGACAATGGGCTACAGGGCAGCCATCACTTACGAGGCGCCCCGCATCGGACGCGGTGAGCGTCGAGCCATATGGTCGGGCAACGCGGCGTTCGGCGCAGCAACGAAACGTGCGCCTGAGCAGGCGGAACAAACCAAAGAACTCGGTATCTCGGAGGGGGAAATGATGCACGCCAGCCAAACGTCGTGATCGGCACGGGCAGAGAGATAGACAGATAGTGATCTAAAGAAAGAGAGGCCGCTTGATTCTGCGGAGGGAGCAAGGCGAAGCGTTGTCAGGGGAGAGAGAGTCCGGGCAACGACCCCCTCGCACCGGTCCTTCCACAGCTCCAATGCGCGCGTGGCGCGCCATCTGTCGAGGCAGCGTTCTACATGGAGAGGAGGGAGTCTTCTGTGTTTGCCGCAAGATGGCTCTGCGTGTGCGGAAAGCGCAGAAGAAATGCAGCGGAAACGCACTTCGCTACTCGTGTTATTGCGACTTCTGTAAGTTACATGTTCACAATTACCGATATACACTGCAGTATAACTTTCCACGGCTCGTTTCGAAGGCAACACCGCATCCACTAGAGGCGCGTTTGTACCGCTTGGAAGCATCAAACTCGTGGCTGAGTGGTAGCGTCTCCGTCTCACACTCCGGAGACGCTGGTTCGATTCCCACCCAGCCCATCTTGGAAGTTGCTTTTTATTTATGAAGTGCCTGCCGTGATTTATCGCTCACGGTCAACGCCGCCGACACCCGACGCCGACGACACCGGCTTTTCTGTGACACGAGATCCTTAACGCTATCGCGTTAATATGCATGGGCCAAAGAAGACAACCTGTATTGCGGCGATGCAAGGGTAGCACCTGTCTTTCTCAGCATGTAATCGATAGTAACGCTATGTTACTGTAAGTCTGTGTACCAGCGTCTGTGCTCGCGATTACGTGTTCCGTCATTGTTGAACAAAAGCTCAAATAACAGTGTCCAAAGGCAAGAATAGAACTTTTGGTTCGGGATATAACAAATAGATGCGCTGTTGATAATAACCACACCAAGGCCTACGTTTGTGCTCGAAAGTGTCCGTAGCGTGCTCTGAATGATGTCGAGCACCTTGTATTATTAATCACTTCCTTAAAGAAAGTGATATGCCACTCAGGCGCAAGAGTGTGTTTTATTGTGCGTACGTGTTACGCAAACTGTAATTTACTTGCACGACAATCACTAGGTGCTTGGTGGCGTGTCAGGCAAAACAGGCAGTTAAGAACCCTTGTACAGGAGCATCATCAAGCCTGCAACCGAGCGAGGGACGCAATTTTACCTCTAGACGCAGCCTTCCAGGATATTCGTGGAGTGTAGGACAACGTAAAAACGTCATTTTTTGAGAAACTGACCTACCAAAGTTCCAGTGTTGAAGCAAACATCACGTTACTTAACAAACTATTAGGTGTTACTGTTAATGTTTTCAGGAAACGTTAAATACCGCCTGTGTAAGAAAGCATAATCCTTGTCCTTGAACTTGCTTATTCGAAAAGCAGGACATTACTGGCACCAGAAATAGAAACACATATTGAACTTATTGCCCGAAATTCAATGACTAACTTCTTAAGTATATTACGTTATCAAACATATTGCAATTGACCTATTTCAGCCGGTGAGTTTGCAACACATATCTGCCTGAAATTACTCGCCGGATGACAACAGTTCTGAGATATTAGTTCCCATAACGTGGTACAAAATACATGGGTGTTCCCGTTACTTTTGTGCTTCGATGCATAAAAAATGTTTTTTTTTAAAGTAAGCGGAACCAGAGTTCCCTTTCACGGTTAGTTCTGCAGCCCATATCTCCAAACTGGTGTCATTCTAGGAATTCATTCGAAGTGGATAGGCTTTGCGAATTTAGTGTCTAGAATTCGTAAAGTGCAATACGTGTATGTGCCGTCAATACATATTCAAAATGAATTGGTGAATTCGTGTTAATTAGCTGTTTATATGTTTCGATTTCTCGTGCAAGTTCGCGACTCCAAATAATCCAGCTCAGGGTATGCAATTATGTTATCTGCCACAGGCGGTTTCAAACAGTTCTAGAAAACTTAAAATGCTCACTCCGTATAGTAGCCCAATAAAGTCAGATACAACGATAAAAGATAAGTGTAAGCGAGTACATATACCCAAGATCTTGAAAAAGATGATAGCATACATTTAGAGACCACGGATTTTTCTTCTTGCAAACATGTTGGCTGAAATCAAGCTGTACAACCTACTTGTGCTTGTTCGAGCGATCAATTGCATATCCCGATTTCTGGTTGTTTCTTTTTTTATCTTTTTTCAGATATTTAGCGCACATAGCCATATTATTCGTAGACACTTGATATACTCGAAGTTGGTAGGGAGATTACCGCTTGTTCCTATCGTATCATCTTACGCAAGTTTATAAACACGTTAGTGCTGCGCTAGGCCATGTCATGAACGAAAAGCCAGCAAAAATATAACCCTCACCGCTTCCGACCCACGTTTTCCATTAGACTCCAGTACGTCGCGTACGGGTTTCACCTTGAGAGCACAACAAACGCTTCATTCTAAGCCGCTGCTTCATTTAAAGTATTTTTCGTCAATTGCGTCTGTAGGCGACACGAATGGCAAAGGATCGGGAAAAGCTTTCAAGCGCGCACTCTCGTCGCCCCAGTGGTCGTTGCGAGCTGTTGCGAGAAGCGTTAGAGTTGCGCAGTGAAACCAGCGGTCAAGGCAGTCTTTAAAAGGGCATATTCTGTGGAGTATAACTCTGCATTAATATAGCAGAACTGTGATTTTGTATACAAATAAATGAAGCGTTATTGTGTTTCGAGGGAAAGCTTTCAGGTCTCAAAAAAGTGCTTGCGAGCTACAGCTTCTTTGGTTCACTGTGACCTTTGCATTCCAGATAACACGTGTGCAGCTCAAGGCTACATGAAGCTTTCCTGATTCTTGGAAATGGACTGTAGCTGAGTTTTCACACCGGCGCCGTTGAAATACACCATTTTGACATACTTGAAATGTGTAACAAAAACAAAACTATTCGGGTATGTGACGAGTGGCGCGTTGCGCGGGACGAGTGGACGAAGAAGAAAAGGAAGAGTGCGGGGTGGTGCGCTTAGGGCGGCACGCGAGGAGAGCGCGAACTGTGGTTCGGAATTGCGCGGATCGGCAGAGCGATCACGGGGCGGCGACGACCTGGTGGGCGGTCTTTGACAAGCGATTGAGACGGCTACCGGTTTGTCTCGATCGCACAGCCGGGCAGCCCAAGCACGGGCTGCTAACGGTCCGCATTGGTGGCCGTGTCTGCGGTACCGCCTGAGAGCCGCCACCGAAACCGAACAGTGCTGCAGTTTGCATGACCGCCAGCAGTGCTTCCGGCCCTGTTACGTTGACAGGAACAGGGCCTGTCACGCTCCTCGAGCCCAGAGCGATGAGCGTCTTCTTTGCCTTCTTTCCCGGTGCCTTCTTGCTTATTATTAGTGAAACTGCGTTAACTAAACTGGCAAAATGGTAAAAAACTAGATTACAGCGAGAGACCCAGAGTGCATGCGATGAGGAGGATGTCTTTATAATATTACTCGTACCTTGTTCTTTAGAGAAATCGCGCAACCCACTCTGTGGGAACTGGCATGAATAGGGTGATGAGAAATATAGTTACGCTTTTTTTATAAATTAAAGTAAAAGGAAATAAGCATCATGCAAATCGTATGTAAAGTTTCTGTTGTTGCAGATACGAATAATAAATTATCTAAATGTTACATAAAAACAATTCTCTGAGCTTAATAAGGATTAACGAGAATTCTAGCATGTCACTCTTTTTCACGGAGGAAAATAGAGGCTTTCGCAAGCGTTCCTGTGGCTGAAACCCAGCACGGTAGCCCAAAGGAAAGAATCACAGGATGAACCGAACTCAAGCCAAGCTTTCGGAAGGATTCTTCTAAAAATATTTTCCGTTGAACAGTGAAACGACGGCAAGGCAAAAAGAATTGTTGCAGAGTTTCAATCTCATTGCGTAACAAACACAAATGTGTTATAGCTAGACCAGACCAAGTCAGATTTACCCGCTAGAAACGTGCATAAAATAAGGTAATTTAGTCACTAATCTACAATAGAATTATCCTGCATATGGCAGCGACCATTCTGCAGAACGTATATTTACAAGCGTGGTAAATAAAAAGGAGCACCAAGAACTCCACTACACAAATGTGTCAAAGAATAAAGTTATTCGAGACGAGCAGGAACGACGAACTAATTAGAAGCGAAAAAGTGCGGGTCGTAAAAGTTTCCTTTCATTCTCCTAATTGTTCTCGAAACATTTGATCCGCATGTCTAAGCTCTCGCTCCCATGAGAAGAATGGCAAGGCTGCTTCCCATTGGCCACATTATTTATTAGGAATTGCGCCCTTAGCAGAAATGTTAATGCGCAGGCGTTAAAAGGTCTCGCCTGAAATCTAGGACGAATGCATTCCCTTAGTGAAATGTATATAACTCTAGGAGACATTTCTGTAGGAGCGTCTTCTTTGCCCTCTTTCCCGGTGCCGGGGCGTGGCAACTTCACTAGACGATATGGCAGCGGGCATTCGGAGTACCGTGAGGACACCGCCGTGGAACTGCGCATGGGTTAGTCACCCGTCGTGTTTGAGCGGACTCTTCACTACAGCGAACTTTTCCACTTAAGCACGCACGACTAGAATAGAACCGCGAAGCCTGCGCTAGACTTGTTTGAGTGTTATATGTGTTCCTATGTTTTGTGTTTATGTAAATGCTCTGCACACCCTGGCAAAGAAGGGTTATCGACAATGTCAATTCTCCATGTCTTTGTCGCTGTGTGTTGAGCCCAGGGCACACGAACCCCCGTTGTATCACATTTTCGCGAGCCTGCAACGATTTCCTTTAACCATCCACAGCTGACGCTCACGCAGGGATGGGAGAGATGAAAACAGACAAATTGTACAGTCTAGGTCGAGGACTTGTTCAGAAAGAGGCAGTGTTAAGAAAATGGGTTGAGGTCGCACGTGCGAGACTGCGCATTAAGAGAATAGAGGAGCGCAATGCGGAGAAAAGACAAATCGCCCTGCAGCAGAAACTGCTAGAGCGAGAGAAGAAGGGAAAGGAAGCGTAGCAGAGGGCGGCAGAAAGTTAGGTGGGCGGGTGAGATTAAGCAGTTTCCAGGGACAACATGGCTACAATTAGTACATGACCGGGGTAGTTGGAGAAGTATGGGAGAGGCCTTTGCCCTACAGAGGGCGTAACCAGGCTGATTATGAAGATGATGATGACCTTTCTTGATGGATGGATGGATGGATGGATGCAAAACTTTATTAGAATTTTCTTGATGATAACTTTTTTCCTTCTCCGCAACATGGTTTCCGTCAAACATACTCCTGCGAAACGCAGTTACTGTAATTCACTGATAAATTGCATTGCATTTTTTACCGGTCATCTTGCGCCAATTGCATCTTTTTAGATTTTGCGAAAGCTTTTGATAAAGTGTGCCATCAATTGTTGCTTTATAAATTAAGTCATCTTAATCTTGATCCGCATGTCTTTAGATGGATTTAATCTTTTCTTCTCAACCACTGGCAGTTTGTTTTCACTAATGGCACAACCTGGCCGCTTACTAACATGCTATCTGGTGTACCACAAGGATCCGTCCTCGGACCACCTCTATTTCTAATTTATATTAATGACGTTCCGTCCACCCTATCTTCAGCCAGCCACCTTTTTGCTGACGACTGTGTAATTTTCCGTGAAATACGTAACCACAACGACTTTAGTACTCTCCAGACCGCTCTTAATTTGGTCTCTAAGAGGTGCAAAGCTTGAAAAGTGGAATTAAATATTAAAAAGGTAAATTCATGCGTGTTTCTCGCTGCTCTAACACTCCCCCTTGTTATTGTCTTAATGGAATTCCTCTTGATTCCGTCACATCATATAAATATCTAGGCATACATATATCACGAAACTTAACCTGGAATATCCATATTGAATACGTTATCAATAACGCTAATCGCATGCTAGGGTATTTACGTCGCCACTTCTCTACTGCTCCTTCGTCCCTAAAACTCCTACTTTATAGATCACTAATATGACCTAAACTTGATTACGCGTTATCTAAAAGGGACCCTGGGCATGAAAATCTTGTATCTTATCTCGAACTTATACAAAATAACTCCGTTCGCTTAATCTTTTCAAATTACAACCATACTGCAAGTATCACAGCCATGAAAACTAACCTTTCTCTCCCATGTTTAAAATTTCGACGTAAAATCAGTCGCCTCACTCTATTCCAAAGGTATGTCATCACGTCACGCTACATGACGATTTTATTTCCCCACCGGAATACATCTCCCATCGCAGTGATTATCGGCACATGGTTGGCATCAAAAATTGCAAAACTAAAGCTTGTTTTCAGTCCTACCTTCCCCAGACATCTGTCCAATGGAACCGCCTCCCTCCCGATATTGCAGCCATTGAAGATAATCAAAGATTTCATGATGCACTAACAACCTTTGTTTATTTTGAAGAATGTTGAAATTATGTTCCAACAAAATTCACTGCATTATATTTATTGTCTTTGTAACCTATGTTACCCACTCCCCTATGTAATACCTTTGGCCCTGAGGGTATAATAAATAAATAAATAAATAAATAAATAAATAAATAAATAAATAAATAAATAAATAAATAAATAAATAAATAAATAAATATTGCTGAGTACTACAGAAGGTTTTGGGTACACCACCTAACTCAGAATACTAAGCGAATGAATTGCGAAGAAGCAGCATGGACGCTGCCTTCATGATTCTAAGATTAAAGAAAAATAACTTTTGCAGAACCTCAGCTACGAACTTAGATCGTATGGCGAACAATTATGCATTTTAAAGTTCACGTGTTGATTGCAAATGTTTTCTGGTATTCCTATATCTGCGTAGGATTTCTCATTGATGTTTCAGTATTTGTGTGGGTTACATTAAAAGCTTCTAGAGCAGATGTAGGAGTGCTATCAATTTGTCCGAGCGCATATAAAATATGGAAAACCTCCACAGTGAAGTTTCTCTGCAAGCAACTTCACTGTGGGGTTCACTTCACGCAAGCTCGGGCTTCAGTATAAGACTGGTAAGGTGTTCTGGATGCTGCACATATAGCTTGCGGTGCCTTGTGTGTACCAGCTTGGCAATGCTGTGTACTAAAAGAAAGAGTAATCACTGCATTAGCATGTGAATGACGTGACCATGATTATTCCCCGAGGCTCTTAGGAAAGCAAAGAAATTGCTTGTTATAGAAATTACTATTCAACGGAAATATTTACTGTAAAAACAGGTAAGAACGCAGATAGGCAGATATTCACAGCGCTTTATTCATTGTTACTTCAAACTTGTGCCGCAGAATATTATGAAAGGGCCCGTGGTGATGTATTTATCAATGTTAGCGAGAATGGCGTCATCGTCCATAACATCACTTCAGAAATGCCAGCAATACAAATGAGAATGGCAAAGGCTGCGTCGATTGTGCTGTGACGCACTGCACCCCTTCTAAGATTGTTCACGTGAAGCGGCGCACAACAGCGCCTGTAATAACTTTAACGTAAATTAGTGGCTTAACGGGGATGAATGTCCACTACGCATCCACAACACACAAGCTTAGTTTGTAGGGAGAGACCGTTAACTATTTAACCAATCGAGATAGTACGATTGGCAGCATGTCCCGGTGGTAGCCTTTCTCAATGCCTGGGGCTATTAATCGACGCACGCATATTTTTTTATCGACAACAGTGACGCGCTAGTGCGGGACTATATAATTTCCAAAAACGGTTTATTTTGTATTCTTCATCGCGAAACTTTCAACGCAGGCTGCGCCGAGTGTATAACGCGGGCGTCTCTGCTGGCGCCACGCTCTTTTGCCTCCAGCAATATGGCCGCCAGTGGCTTTACTAGATACCGTAGGTGGCGGCTGAGTCTGCTACTCGATAGGCTTTATATAACAGCTTTGGTATGTAGCAGTACTCCTCTCTCGCGCTCGGATGGATGGATGGGGATGGATGTTATCAGCGTCCCCTTTGGAACAGAGCGGTGGGTTCTGCCACCAAGCTCTTCCTATTATACTGCCTAATGTCCTACCTAGGTTAAAAAATAAAAAAGTAGAAAAAAAAACACTATGAACACCCAGAAACAAATTTTCTCATCCGCTATTGTGAACTGTGCTTTTGTACGTCTCCGTTTTTGTCGTTTCCCTACTTTTCTCTCACAAATCCTCCAATCATCTCTTACTAATCCCTATTGCGGACATGCTTACTTTTACACTCCTCTCGCTGAATACAAGGGCTTAAAGGAGGCCAGTGGTGCATAAATCAACCGCTGTACAGACGTCTTCACATTCTAATAAAACATGCTCCATAGCTTCCCCAGCTTTACCGCAGCAACCATATGTTTCTTCTTCCTCCTTATATCTCGCTTTATAGGTGCGTGTTCTAAGGCATCTAAATCTCGCTTCGAAAGGTAATCAGCTTCCCTTTGAGATATTATAAATTGTTTCTTTCCTGATTTCATTTTTTTCCTCTTAAGTATTTACTCATGGCAGGTTTCTTTTCCGTTGCTGCCACCCATGAGATTATTTCAGCCTCTCTGACTTTCCGCTTGACCGTCTTTTTTGCTGTGTTGCCAACCCTACAGGCCACATAATTGCTGGTAAGCTTCCTAGTTATTTTCCTGCACTGTGAATTAATGTTTTTTTCTGTATAGATACCTGGAACACTCTCCCAGCCCATTTACTTTCTTCCATATTTCTCAGCGGTTCCTCATACTCAATCATACGGCGAACTTCCCTCACTTCAAAACTATTCCCGCCCATATCACCCTGAACAGCTTCATTTGTATTCTTTGCGTGAGCGCCCAATGCGAGGCGTTCCATTTACCCTTCGTTCCCATCGAGTCCTTATTGTACCCCTGATTTAAAGCAAACAACCACACTTACAAAAGTAAGTGCGATTATACCTTTCCACATACCCCGAAGGACCTCGTACCTATTGTATCACCATAGCGTTCTGTACTTCATTATGGCTACATTTCTCTTCCCCTTCACAGTTGTTTTTTACTGTGTTTCCACATATCTATTGACTTCGTTTATCCATATACCAAGGTATTTATATTCTGTTACGCGAGGTATTTCCTGACCCTGTATCGCCACTGTCTCCACTGTTTTCATTGAATACCATAGCCCCTGATTTTCTAACAATGAATATCAAACCTAAATTTTTGCCTTCCTGTTCACAAATATCAGCAAGACGTTGCAAATCACTTTGCTTGTTAGCTAGCAACACAATGCCGTCCGCATAAAATGAACCTGGAAGCTGCTGCTCTACCACTGTACCCGCTTGTTTGTATGAGAGATTAATCCCGATATTACTTCCTTCTAGAGTCCTCTCCATCCCCACCATGTACATCATAAACAACAGTGGGGCTAAAGGGCACCCCTGCCTCAGTCCCTTGGTAATAGGAACTTTCTCCTCATTCCTCACTCCTTCCCATTAAACGCAAACGGTATTTTCTAGGTAAATCTCTCTGAAACACTGTAGCCAATCGTCACCTAAGTCTTACCCTTCCTGAATATCCCACAAAATGTTGCGGTCTACGTTGTCATAGGCTCCTGTAATGTCTAAAAATGCTACATATAACCGTCTGCTTTCTAACTTTGATATTTCAATACACTGAGTATGAACAAATAAGTTTTCGTCTAAATGCCTGCCTATTCTGAAGCCATTCTGAAGTTCTCCCAAAATGTCGCGCCCATGCTTGAAGCTTTAATTTGATTGCCTGCATGGTTAGCGTGTATAATACAGATGTAATGGTAAATGGTCTATACGAGTGAATTCTATCGTTCTGCCCCTTACCTTTATAAGTCAATTCATTCTACGTTGTCGCCAACTGTCTGGTATACGTCTTTCTTTTAAAGCTCTTTCCAATGCTTTCACTAAAGCTTCCTTAATTTTTGTTCTAATTCAATATTAAGCCTAAGGGGACTCTCGCCTAGACCTGTGGCTGTGCACTTAGGAATTTTCTCTTCGGCTTTCTTCCAGTTGAAATTTGTCAGCATGAGTTCCTTTTCCACCTGGGTCTCCTTCATGCTCATTTTTTCTTCAAATACAACCTCGTAATTTCCTTGGAAATATTCAGCTGTTATTTTTCGGATGTAATTTATTGTCGCTTCTTCCAGTCTGTTTTCATCTTCGTCTAGGATATTTTGTTGTAGTGTTGTTGACTTCCTGCCTATTAATTTTATGTGGTTACAAAACATTCTTGGTGCGGCATTCTTTTTCTCACGTATTTCTGACAACCAACGTTCACTTTCACCTTTTAATTTTCCCCTGGGTATGCTGCTCCATCTAGCGCCGCAACCACGAATTCAAGCACGGCTCTTCCAAATGCGGGTTTGATTCCGTGGAGCACCACATATATTTTGAAGGCTCTCTTTTTCTCTTAAGTGCATCGCTGATCATCAATGACGTTCGTTGAAGGGCCATACATACCTACTGTCAAATATCCGCAGACTCAAATGTCCGTAAAAGGGGTTCATTGAAGACCTGCATAGTCCAAAGGCGAGACAACCAGTGCTCCAAGGGCTCATCAAATAGGTTGTCGGAACAGCCACACGTACTCAGGGTCACCAACCCCGTTACCGCAAGTTGATCTAATGGCTGGCTTCGTACCCCGTTCCCACTTCACAGCAGCCTTATACACTACACATTAGACCGCGGACTACCCTCCCAGTAACGAAATTGTGAGAGAATCTATCTATCTATCTATCTATCTATCTATCTATCTATCTATCTATCTATCTATCTATCTATCTATCTATCTATCTATCTATCTATCTATCTATCTATCTATCTATCTATCTATCTATCTATCTATCTATCTATCTATCTATCTATCTATCTATCTATCTATCTAGAGACGGATACATAGGCCCCGGAAAGTCATAGAGGTTCCCTAAGAATGCTAATCCGATGAAAATCCGCGCTTGGGTAGAACCATTGCGACAGTTGAGTTTGACACTAAAATTACTAGAAGATAAGATGGTGTCCCACTTGGTCATCTTCTGCGGTTGTCAAAGATATCACGTAAGGTTTTCTTCCTTTATTAATGCGATTAGCATACTTGAGGAACTTTACCCTATTTGACTGTTCTCTGGTCTACTTGAAACGTCTCTACTTCATATGCGATATTCATATGCGCCCACGCTTTGCCACCGCCCCGGAATAGATACACCACGGCAGCACAAGGGGTATGTAGCTTCAAAATATATTAAAGCGATAGCGCAGGAGACACATCCACGTTCAGCTTTCCCATTAGATGAATAGCCACGGTTCCAAATAGTAAAAGCTCAGCCGCCGAAACGAACAAAAATACCCTAATAATATTCATAAGATATGAAATGTGCCACCGCGTATTGCACACCCACCATAACAATATTGCTAATCGAATTAACTCGGCCATCATATCCAAACCAGGGAGCCGCCTCGTATGTTTATTTTTTACTTATTAAATACGCAATACTCCAACCCTTATTAGCCCAAGCGGGAGTATAACAACTCAAACATGGTTGTCATTTTTGCAGCTTGCGCACGTTAACAAAAAAAAATGGCCAGGCTTAGCTTGGTTAAGCCAAGAATGCGTTGCATATTGCGCGAGTTGGGGCCAAGCTGTCGTGACGTCACGTCACGTGGTTGCGCTAAAGGTCAATGGAGGCTGCCCGGCCGCGCCCAAGGGCTGAACTGAGTGATTGCAATATAGAACGGATAAAAATAGAAGCAACTTAATAACAAACTTAGCAAACTTAAGAGAGAGAGAGAGAAAAAACATTTATTAGAACCATCGAGGTGGTTGCTCTTGAGGTCGAGTGGGTGGTGTCCTCATTCCAGGACTCCACTGGCCATGGCTGCTCGACGTACTTGCTGGACGAGAGCTTCTTGTCCCGCCAGGGTATCGCCGGTCAGCTGTACCTCCCACCGCTTAACTTAAAAGAGAATAGACCCACATATGAGACGCGCAGAATGAACAATGGCTCATACCCTCAATCGTGGCTGCACGGCCGCGCCCAAGGGCTGAACTGAGTGATTGCAATATGCAACGCATAATGGCTCATGCCCTCAATGGTGGCTGCCCGGCCGCGCCCAAGGGCTGAACTGAGTGATTGCAATATGCAACGCATAAAAGAAAGAAAGAAAGACACAACAGGACTCGGTAAGGCCCTGTTCAACGGGGACTTGTGCTGCAGAATGTAGTCTAAGCAAATGTTTATTAATATAAATGCAATTCAACGACTTCATCAACACTAACCTCATCAAGTACGTGCACAGGAAAAAAAAAGTTCCAGTTTGAGTTCCTAAACACCGCAGGATGAGACAAAGACGACCGAAAAGGCGGGGCGAACGAAATCACCGAAAATCAGGCAGTGAAACAACGAAGGCCGGTTTAATATTGTCAAATCATCAAATGAACGTGGTAAAGCGCACCATTCTTTTAATACCGCAAATAGCTTTTCTGGAGCAGTGGGGAATTTGCCTACGATGTAAATCATCGTAGGTAGTGTCCCCTCATTTTTTTTTCCTTCCGTCCTTGAGCCGTTTTACGCCGTTTACTGAGACAAAACACCACCTAGGTAGGCCTCATACCCTGTCCTAGTATGAGGCTGTCGGAAGAAATGACTCTGTGGGCTGCTAAGCACAGTTAAAGAATTGTGGATTTTATTTCTCTGCTTGCGAGATACCCAACTGCGGATTCACCCGCCGTTCATTCCTCTTCCTTACTCCTATAGCCTATCTTTGCACCAGCTGATATGGGCAACCATGGCCACGCCAGCGGAAGATGTGCCACAGATAGGCCGCCTTCTTCCTGTAAACAGCTGGCAGTGGTCACTTGTAAAAGTCATCTAGGTGGGCACGCTGATGGTGGGGCAGGTCTGATCAAATCATAGAGTTTCTCACTACATTACCTAGAGGGAAATCTGGCGCTGCTGCGCTGTGGTATGCATGGGAATGCCGGTATATTGTGACTTCGGATTGGCATCGTTCTCAGAGAGACAGGACACCTTGAAGACGCGCTTGGCAAGCACCGTTCCGTCTGTCACAATGATTCATTTTCTACTAAAACAGCACGTAAAAAGCTGTTTTGGTTTTATTATTACGCAAAAACATGTTTTGTTTAACTATAAGAACTTGTTATTGCGTGAACGATTATATGTTACGTAAAACGTATCAGCGGGCCGCTAAAGTTGGAGGACAGACGACAAGGTCCGCACTCGCTTTGAGACCGTTTGTCGTCTGTTCTTGCTTTTCTTCGCTTGGTCATGTATTGTAGGTGAGTAAAGATGTATTATGCTTGAATGGAAACATTTTAAGAAGATTTTACTTTGAGAACGCGTTATTTGTGTAGCCAAATCCACGTTTTAGACGAAGCCTCTTACAACACCAGCCAACACGAGCCTCGCAGACACATATACCGTCATTCCCATGACGGCACGGTGCCCCCTTAAGAAACTCCCATAGACGGTGGCGCCAGATTTCCCTCTAGGCGTTATAGTGAGAAACTCTATGGATCAAATCGAGAGCGAATATGTCCCCATGCTGATCGCATTATAAAATAGAACCGTGTTCAGAACGCTTCACGTCTGGGAAGGGGCCCTTATAGGGAAGTTGAAGAGGATGACGAGGTGCGGCAATACGGGCCGAATGATGAAAGGCCGTTTGCAGGCTTGAGGGCAGCTAAACGCCACGTGGGTTCGTCCGCACAGTAGCTGATGAAGGACGCAACGTTTAAAAGAAAGGCAACAGACGCTGTAGGAAAGAAGCTGTAGCACTAGCAGGCGGTGGTGACGAGAGTGAAAGGTGTAGCTGTAAAGCGTCTCGGTTACTCAGCAGGAGAGCTCTGGTACGAGGGTAGGTCGGAGGATAGGCGGCATGACTGACATGTGTGAAACCCAATCGTCATCGCGAGGCTGAGCACCAAGCGCTGTTTTAAATATCCAGTGCAGCCTCTAGACGTGCCGTTGGATGCCGGTTCAGAAGCAGTTGTGTGAGTGCGCACACAGCCCAAAATTAAATGTTAGAAAAGCCGAAAAATGCGGACTGAAAGAATCTGCCGCGGTCAGTAGTAACTGTCGACGGGACACAAAACGGCTGATCCACGTGGGCAGGAGTTTAGGGGCAATTATTTCCGCTGTGATGTCAGACATGGGAGCCGCTTCAGGCCACCGGGCGTACTGATCTGCAAACGTAAGCAAGTACATATAACTACAGTATGATGGTAAAGTTTAGACGGTGCCCAGAATAATGGCGTCGAAGCGTGATTCGAGGAGCAGAAATTGTTCACGTGGGGGCCTGTTGTGACATTGCCCCTTGAAACGCTGGAGGCTCTGCAAGCAGGAACGAAATCACGCACGTCGGCGAGTACAGGAGGCCAGACTTAACGTTCGGGGATATGTTATTTCGCGGAATGTAGGCCTAGACGGCAGATCGAGCGAAGCGAATAGGAACAAGTCACAGGTCTGCGCGGTACACGCACCACAGTCAAAGCGTAATCTTTATGTGTGGCTCCACAGGAGCTCCATTTTCGGCATCACGCACTACAGCGTATTCGCGGCGAAGTCTCTTCGCGTCGTTTTCACGAGAACGCTCTGAACTGTGCGCCCTGCGTCGACGGTGAGGTGCGGCTTGTTCTGCTCTCTGCACAGCGGTTTCCTGAGCTCGACGTTCTCTGAGTGCAGCTGCGCGTGAAGCTCTAAGATTCGCTCGCACCGCGCACCGAAGAATAAACGCGGGTATCGAGAATACATGGCGCGCATGTCACATGCCTTAAGCCGTGGCACTATCCGGTACCGTTGTTGTTGTTGTTGATAATTATGATGGTTTATTGGCATCCCCTTCGAAACAGGGTGGTCACAAATAGTTATCTAGCCTGCTTGAGTTAACTAAGTCCAGTCATATGCAGCATGCAACTGCTATACGAAACTGCTGCATATAGGGACACCTATTGTAAGAGTACGCAACTGCAAGGCAAAGTTAACCCGTAAGAACGCTACGCGGTGCTTATGTCACATCAAGTGACAAATGGCACGATACGATGCTAATGATGACGATGATCATTTATTGTAATTGCCTTCGAAACGGGACGGTGACAAACAGTCACCTATCCTGATTGCTTTAATCGGGTGTACTATACATATTTTTTTTTTCATTCTAGCATTCTTTTATACATCTTCTTAATCACGTTTTTCTTCTTCAAGTCCTCTCCACCTACCTTGTACCACCACATATACAGCTGCTACATGGCGTGCCACCAGGTGTATTATTATGCAACTGCAACACAGCAATGCAAAGGGGGCACGTCTAGACAATACGCGGCACTCATCTCACCCTGCAAGGCAAGGGGCACGATAGGATAGTAACAATGTTCATCATGTAGACTGATTGGCATCCCCTTTCCGATGCATCGTAGGCATAATCACCGAGCCAGCTTGATTTAATCAGGTACGCAATATACAGGGTGTCCCAGCCAACTTGAACCAGAGTTTATAAATATACAAATGCCACGTAGTTGTACAGAACAAAGGTAATGTTGTTTGTCGTCGCGTTGAGATACTCAAACTGCATTTTTCTTCATTGCGCCTAATTAGATTATTAGTCCTAATTATTTGGCGAACTTCTCAAAAATTATAATGAGATGAAAAGTGCCAATGAGAGAATGGTAGTGCGACATGAAAAACTGCCGATACAGCTTTCTGTTGCTCAATACGTGCTGCATAAAAGTGTTTTACGAGCGTGAAACAAGCCCGCAAATGCACGCGAAATTGCCGTGCGACTGGCCGCTGGAGGCACATTGCGTGTATGCGCGGGTTTCTTTCACACTCGGAAAAACATTTTTATGCAGCACGTATTGAGCAACAAAAAGCTGTATCGGCAGTTTTTCATGTCGCTCTACAATTTTCTCATTGACGATTTTCATGAAATTATAATGTTCGGGAATGTGATTAATTATTTCAACAAGTTATCCAATTAGCCGGAACGAAAAATTTGTTTTAGTATCTACAAGCGACGACAAACACCATTACCTATTTTTTGTCCAGCAACGTTACATTTGAATATTTTTAAAGTGTGCGTAACGTTAGGACACCCTGCATAATTTTTCTAGCATTGTGTACACATGTACGTCTACTTCTTTTTCATCCTCAGGCCTCCTCTAGCTACCTTGTATCGCCCCATGTGCAACTGCTACATGGCGTGCCACTTGGTGCAATAATGTGCAACTGCAATTCAAAGTGAGCGCCTCTCTCTGCTACACGGCGCGCATGTCAATCACATTTCTTCTCGCGTGCTAGGACGCATTTATAAGCCGTTTTTCCACTCCAAACTAGGCACCACTGTCCTGGCTCACTGGCAGAGTAACTGAAACCTGCACAGCGCGTCCTTAGTCGATCGCGGCAGGAACTGGGTACTTATTTTTCTCATTCCTGGCAATAGTTTTGACGAACACCGGACACCACGGTGGCAGACACCATCGACTACCGCAACGGCTATCGAAATAAGCCCATAACAGCTTACGCTCTAAAACAGCACGGCGAAGAAAACAGGAACATAGACGCCAATACGGCTAGCTAAAACATCGCACCAGAGCCTTACACCATAGGCGGAGAACGGGACCTGTTCCAGGCTAAGTAATGTAGAATACCAGATGCCTCGAAGCTCGGGGTCAGACACTGGCGTCGCCGCAAGCGAGAACAGTGAGAGGTCAGCAATATCTGTCGTGGCGTTGATGCCAATGCTGCTCAGGCTCCTTTTCAATACCGCATGTCCGTCGTAAATTCGGCAAGGAGGGCAAGATGACGGAACTCTTGGGGGGAGCAGCTGGCGGATAAGGTAACCTGCGTTTGAATCCAGAGGCGTGCAATTGGTAAGGGCGACAAATGATCAACCTTTGAGGAAGTACTTGAAGGGCTTCACTGCATGGTGGCGGCAAGCAGCTCCTATTCGAAAGTGCAATACCAGCGCTGAGTATTTCATGACTTATGGAAAAAAGTGGATGGAGCCCCATCGATCATTAAGCCACTGATCAAGAGTGTCTGTTGAGTATGTGTCGAGCCTAGTCTGTGAAACGTCATCGCCCAAGTTTGGCTTGGGCGGGCTTGGTCTCAACAGCGGGAAAAGCCTGATCGACGACAGAGCTCTAAGGCCGAGTGGCGGGCTCGCCTTTCGAAGTGAAAAGGAGTGCTTCAAAAGGCTGCAGCAGTGTAGAGCACGTAAAGATTAAGAGACGGGGGGTAAAAATTTACGAGGCCGGAAAAATGACGCAAGTTGCGTGTGGACTTCTAAGATTGATAGACGATCACGGCCTGTACCTTGAGGAGATCAGAGTGATGCGCTGCTTCCACATGCGAAGTCCAAGAATATATATATATATATATATATATATATATATATATATATATATATAGTAAAAGCTCGTGAATTCGATCCGCAAGGGGAAGCCGCTTCAGTTCGAATTAACGAAAGTTCGAACTAACGAAAGTGAAGGAGAGCAACAGTACACTGCGATTTGGAAGCAGTAGGGCGTGTCAGAAATTTGGCGTGTCGAATAGTGATGGCGTGTGCCCGCGGCACACGCCATCTTGAAGTCGAAGCTCTGGGTCCGACTGTGCCACACTACCGATGCCCACCGAAACGAACGTTAGCCGAGGCTTAACACCATCACAATGAATCGCGATGGCTGATACCTCCTAAGCTGAAAACAGACGTGCACAACCGATGAAGACTGCCGAGACAAAGACGCTGAACATGTGAAGGTGGCGAAGGCCCTGATTCGTTGGTTCTTGATTGCAAGCGCAGCTGCGACGTACTTGATTCGCTGTGTTACGATGGCGCTTGCCTTGCCATCTCCGCACAACATTAGCAGCTGTACAAGATTTGCAAAGCCTCCGAGATTCGCAACGGGCATGAAGTCTCGGAGGTTACTTAGAACGGAGAGGCGGCAGCCGCCGCTGCCTTCTGGCTGACCCCGCGTCGGTTGGATTTTTTCCCGATTTTGCCTTCTCTCGCCGTTCTCTCCGTTTCGGAGGCAATACAGCCTTGTGTGTAGGCAGTAGGCGCGTTTCTCTGGCCGTGCGCTAGGCGAGCGTAGTTCGAATTATCCGTGAGGGAACCTTCTCGCGTTCGAATTAACGGACTTTTTTATACACACACTTCTGTGGAGCTTGGCCGGACCAAATCGTACAGTTCGAATTATACATAAATTCGAATTATTGAAGTTCGAATTAACGAGCTTTCACTGTATACATACATACATACATATATATATATATATATATATATATATATATATATATATATATATATATATATATATATATATATATATATATATATATATATATATATATATATATTCTGGGCTTGTAATCGTATAATCTGGCTTGAGTTTGGGGTTGGGGAGACTACTTGTAATTTGGGGGTCGCCGAAGATAAGATTTGGGGATCCGCCAACATGACATTTGGGGGTTTGGGGGTGGCCCAGCGGAAATTAGGGAGTATGCTTACCTATAGTTAGTCAACTTCAGGGGAGCTTCTGGATCTTTTTACAAGTGTTCAGTTGCACTCCCTTCAACAACTCCCCACGATAACGGTTACAGAATAACAAGAAATTGTGGTTAGCTCCAAAGAAAAAAAAACTGAAATGAAAAAGAATGAAATTATGACAATTCTAAAGGCTCATTTGCGTCGATGGCGCGTGTGCCGCTGAATAGTACCGAGGACGACGGAGCATACGCGGCCCAACTAACCACTCTGTGTTGCGTACTCCAGGGTAGCGTATCGTACTGCTGCCGAGTAGTAGCGGCGCCTGCCTATGGAAACTCGACCGACGTTACTTATTAGGTAGCGTGGCGTTGTCGGTGGTCTGCAGGCATCCGGTAGACCATGGCGACCAAGCAAGGGCGAGACGAATTCTACTGCGAAACTTGCACGGTTTATTCAAAGGTTGATGAAATATGAAGAGAAGAGAATGAAGGGATCAAAAGTACATTTCGGAGCCCCTTAACTAGGCTCTCTACAATCGTGGGAGGGGTCTTGCTTCCGTCGGCGTCACGTGACCGGCACAGAAAGAGGGCCTCTCCTCCTCTAATTATACCGAGCCTGCTGCAAGGAGGAGGTCGTCCCGCCTCCTGGAATCGTAGACGGCTGTCCGTCTCTTTTGCGCGTTGCGCGTTCGCGGAAGTTCTGTAGTTTGTTCGAGGAAAGGGTCCCTCTAAACTCGCAAACACAAACACACTCCCAAAAGAGGCCTGTACACTGCGGCGCTTCCACCAGACCGGCAGACACTCGACATGGTCATGGCTAAATAGGAAGTCACGCTTCATTTCGGTGAGGCCTAGTGGAAGAAGGTCGGGTGAGAGAAAGTTCTATCTGCACGTGGTGCGCGACGCCAACCATCACAGCAGAAGTCACGCCTCATTTCGATGAACAAGGTCGCGTGATAGAAAAGTCCTTTCTGCACGTGGTGCGGGCGCCAACCATCCCAGAAGTCACGCCTCATTTGGACGAAGATGGCCGGATGAAATTCCTTTCTGCACATGGTGCCAGATGCCAACCCTACCAGCATCTCCGGCGGGGGAGGAAGATCCCGACGCGTAGGGTCCAGCCACTGTGCGAGGGATCCGCGTTTCAGTAGCAGAATTCACCTTAGAGGTGAAGAACCATTAGTTCTTAGCTGGCAAATTTCTGGGAGTTGTTATCAGTCCCCACGGCCACTCTTGTTACTTTTATCCCTGGTCCGGTCCGGCGAAATTGGTCTTGCAAGCAGGTCTCGCAACTTCTCGTCTCCTGCGTGGGCAAGCAATCAGCACAGAACAGTGCGGGACCCACAACCACATAGCAGCGAGCACAAGGCCACCCTCCCCCAAGACACACCCGGCTTTAAATAAAGAAAGAAAACTTGCTACACCTTTCCCATTCCTATCGCGCGTCCCTCCCCCCTGAACACTAAAAACAGCCATTTCTTGAAAGCGTTAAGACGTGGTTAATAAAATCAGCTAAAAATCGGCTACACTGCAGAAAAACGTATGAACGAACTTACAAATGCCACGGAAACCCGGCTGAGCATGAGGCTTTCGTTACTCTAGCGGCAATGACTCAAACCGTCGGCATTGCCGTTAAGCTTACCCTTCTTGTAGCGCATATCGAAGCTGTACTGTTAAAGAGCCAAGCTCAAGCGCAAAAGACGACCGTTTTCATAGACATGGACTGCAGACATGTGAGGGGACACTGGCAATCCTCTATGGTGAATCTTGAACCAGCGATATAGCAAGCTAGCTTCTGCACCACCCATACTACGCAGGCGCATTCTTTTTCTGATGCACTGTATGCTTCCTCACGAGCTGAAAGCTTTCTACTGGCGTACAGTACAGGGTGTTCGTTCTCGTCATCTCTCTTCTGACAGAGCACCACACTGCCCTGTCACTGGCATCACACTGAAGCATGAATGGCTTAGAGTAGTCGGGCGCGTCCAACACTGGCTGACTCGTTAATGCTTTCTTCAGCCTACTAAAAGCCTTTTCTTTTGGATCATCCCACTTTACCCTATGTGGTTTTGTTTTTCTGAAAGCATCCGTTAAAGTACTCGTAATCTCGGAATACCGAGGGATATATCTTTGGTAATAACCTGGCAAGCCAAGAAATGATCTGATGTCTCGCGTTGTGCATGGTTGCGGGAAGTTGTCTATTGCGGTCAGTTTAACCTCGGAAGACCGACGATGACCTTGTCCTATTACATTACCTAGATAAGCTACCTCCGCGCGCCCTAATTGGCATTTGGGAGCCTTATCAGTTAAGTTGGCCTCTCGTAGACGACACATCATGGTTCCCAAGTGTCGCATATGGTCCGCCCATGATGAAATAAAGATTGCTATGACATCGAGATACGGGAGTGCAAAGTCCTCCATTCCTCATAGCACCTGGTCCATAGTGTTAGAGAAGCAATAAGGCGCATTCTTCAATCCAAAGCTCAAGACTTTCGGACGAAAGGTTCCCATCGGGGAAATTAACGCCGCAAGCCTGCTTGCCCTCTGACTAAATAGAGCGTAGAGATGAAATTAGCACTGCTCACTTTCTCAACCCTTTCCTCGATATGCGGTATTGGATACGTCTGGTCCTTCATGAATAAAGTGAGCCTGTGGTAGTCCATACATGGTGGCGACTCCTTTCCTGGGACCTCAACCTAGATAAGAGGGGAGGTATAATCATTTTCTCCTGGCTCGATTACACCTAGCTCTAACATCTTGTTTATTTCAGCGGTCATGACTCCACGTTGACGAGGTCAAATGCGGTAAGATTTAGATCTAACTGGGTCCGACGAGATTAACTCGATATCATGAACGATATCATGACGAGTTTGCTAAGTTCGGCCTTTTGATTGGGATTCAACTCCGCCTGTTCTACTAACTTGTCAACGGTCTCGTGAATGTCTTTTGTGTTCGTCACTGCTGTTAACTCTTGAAAGTCGACAGGTATCTCCTCAGCTTCAACGAGGGTTTCAGGATCATTCCCTTTTCCCCAATTTCAAAGCGTCGCGTTCGAGCCGTCCCGTCATAGTGATGCTCAGCATTGCTTTGTGCCTTACGCATTTCCTGCTCATTGATCATTGTGGCAGGCCTTACGTTGAATAACTTCCTGCATTCTGCCTCGCGAGACATTTCAGGCTCCGCTGCTATCCTGACCTTTTTCTTAGCTGGTTCACTTTCCGCTTTATACCCAATAGGGCTGTCCTGTTTGGTGCTGGTTGACGAATCATCCGTCAAACCTGTTTCCTTCACCACTCGACATTCGTACACTGCCTTGGCCGCCAGCTCTCTTACCTTTGAACGAGTTAGGGCTTGCACTGTTCCCTCACTAAACCCAATTCCCTTGCGTCGTAGCAAATCCTCTCATTTGTTAGAAAACAAATACGGATACTGCGGCGGGAGATGTGCCGAGACGGCGGCTTCAGTGTTCAATACTCCGAAAGGGCCTTTGATACGAATTTCGGCCACAGGGAGACAAACACTGGAGGCCTCTACGGCTTGCCTTATCGAAGCACATTCTCCCGTGAACTCGCCTTGCTCTACGTGCGACGGATGCGCCATGTCCATTGTGGCTGCCGAGCCGCGAAGCACTCTACACGGATTGCCGTTTACCATAACGTCTCGAATGTATGGTTCTAGCAAGTTCAGATTTTCTGCGTTACTACTTACTGGCATCAATACAAGTTTGGGATTTCTGCAGCCGACGGCGATGTGCCCCGTTTGCTGGCAGTTGTAGCAAACTACTGGTTTCTTGGCCTCGAAAGTTTTCTCCTTCTGCCTTTCTGCACTCCGTTCGGGTGGTTCCTTTTTTCTCTCACTTTCTTCGTCACTGGTTTTTACCGAATCTGACCATTCCATTTCTTTTTTGACCATCGCTTTGGCTTGTCTGGTCTGTAATTATTCATCTCCTTCTTAGGAGCTTCGTTGCCTTCATGCGCACGGCGAGTTACGCACTCCTCAGCGAGATCGGCCACTCTCGTAACAATGTCTACGCCGGGCCTATCCTGAACCCAATACTTGATGTTTACTGGCAGCCGGCGGTAGAATTGTTCTAAAGCAACGCACTGCATCGTCTTTTCAGCGTCGCCGAGTGCACCCTCTTCCCTGAGCCATTCCTTCAGGCTTACCTCCAAGGTGTATGCAAAATCTGAGTATGACTGGCTTTTGGTCTTCTTGACTTCCATGAATTTTCGCCTGAATGCTTCTGCTGATAACATATACTTTTAAAGCAGATTCGCTTTGACTTCATCGAAGTCCTCTGCTTATTCTTTCCCCATGCGGGCAGTGATATAAGCTACCTCACGTAAGCAAGCGTTGCGGCCACTTGTTTCTCGCAAATTTTGCTTTCTTACACGTGCGCTCAAACTGTACCAGAAAAAGACCTACGTCCCCTACTACTGCGTAGGGTGCCATCAAGTATGTCATTCTGCGCTCGCTTTCACGTGCCTTTTTGGTAGGTCTTTCACTATTTTGGTCTTTCAGCAACTCAATCTCTAGGCGCTTCATTTCGAGTGGGTCGCGCGCTGCACGCTCGCGCTCTTCTTTTTCCTTTAGGTGCTTACGCTCTTCTTTTATGTCTAGGCGCTTACGTTCTTCTTCTTTCTCTGTAGTGCTATCTAGGCATTCCTTCAGTTCATCGTCGCCTGCCCCGATCACTTCGATCGCCTCTATGATCTCCGGCTTTCTCTTTGATTGGGCAATTTGAAGGCCCAACTCTGGCCAAGCTCAAAAATTCTGGCTTCTTTAGTGCCTTCACGTTCATGGCTGCGGTTAATGCTGCTCACTCTTCACTCTATACCAACCTTGACGTACTGAAAACTTCCGTCAAGGGTTAAAGAAAAAATCACTGCACTGTACTTTTCAAAAAATACGTAAAAGCCAAGTGATATCTCAGTGAAGAAAAGACGTGCACTCACCATATGCACTCATGAATTTAGAAACCGTCCTTCCGAACCTTCTCACCAGGACGAAGATGCTACGATCACGTAGTCATCGTCCAAGTTGGGGTCTCCAGGCTTCCGTATCCCAATCGCTGCCAGTGAGTTATTTGCGTACTCCAGGGTGGCGTATCGTACTGCTGCCGAGTAGTAGCGGCGCCTGCCTATGGAAACTCGACCGACGTTACTTATTAGGTAGCGTGGCGTTGTCGGCGGGCTGCAGGCATCCGGTAGACCATGGCGACCAACCAAGGGCGAGATAAATTTCAGTGCGAAACTTGCGCGGTTTATTCAAAGGTTGATGAAATATGAAGAGAAGAGAATGAAGTGATCAAAAGTACATTTCGGAGCCCCTTAAGTAGGCTCTCTACATCGTGGGAAGGATCTTGCTTCCGTCGAAGTCACGTGACCGGCACAGAAAGCAGGGCCCCTCCTCCTGTAGTTATACCGAGCCTGCTGCAAGGAGGAGGCCGTCCCGCCTCCTGGAATTGTAGCAATCTCTCCGTCTCTTCTGCGCGTTGCGTGTTCGTGGAAGTTCTCCTGTAGTTTGTTCGAGGAAAGGGTCTCTCTGAACTCGCACACACAAACACACACACACAAAAGAGGCCTGGACACTGCGGGACTTCCGCCAGACTGGCAGACACTCGAAATGGTCATGGCGAATTAGGAAGTCACGCTTCATTTCGACGAGGCCTGGTGGAAGGAGGTCGCGTGCGAGAAAGTTATATGTGCACGTGGTGCGCGACGCCATCCATCGCATGAGAAGTCACGCCTCATTTCGACGAACAAGGTCGCGTGAGAGAAAAGTCCTTTTTGTACGTGGCGCGGGACGCCAACCATCGCAGGAGAAGTCACGCCTCATTTCGACGAAGATGGTCGGTTGAAATTCCTTTCTACACGTCGTGCCAGACACCGAACCTAACACCTGCCTATATGGCCGATCTGAGACGCTGCCTGCGCGACATCTTTTAGCGGTCACGTGATCTGAAGGGCATGGTGGCGAATGCAAGCACACTCTTCCCACGCATCATGTTTTGAAAGCCATGTGGTAAGCTAGGTTTGACCGCACGGAAGAGGTGGAAGTGGTGAAGAAAGCGGCATCTCGGAAGAAGCGCTTCAGAATGGCCAATAAGGCTCGCCACGGCGTGCAGGCGTTGCCGCTCCTGCCCAGAATAGTAGTCGCAGAAGCATTGTCTAAATGACCGTTTAAGGTAACACACGCTAAAACTAAAGAAAAAGGAGGATAAGGGCGCACATTTGGTGGCTCATGTTAGCGCGAGTGTTTGTGACACTCGATTTTCTGTGACTACTATTCTGGGCAGGAGCGTCAACGCGTTTTCTAGGCTCGCTCTTGAGGCCTTCTTTATCAAGAAGAATAGAGATAGGTGTGTAAGTGAGCCTTCTATCGCATTACTCGATGCTGAATTTAACTGCTTGCTGCAGAAAGCAGTATGCACCAGCGCACAACTTCTTTAGCAGAGAGGACTTTGTCGCGTGGAGGCAGCTACAAACGGGCTCGTACCCGAACCTAAACGTACTCAGCAAAATTTATCCCATACAATACAATGAGAAATGCCCCTGGTGCCACGAACCATTCACGCTGTATCACATAACGTGGGCATGCCAGAAGATAGACGTGGTACCCGTTATACCAAGCCCGAGTGCGGAGCAATGGGAGGGAGTGCTCTCCAGCGATCGCCTGGTCGACCAAGAAGGTCTGATTCGGCGAGCACAACTGGCAGGAGCATCCAGCGGAGCCCTGGACTGAGGGCAACCGACCATTGTGCTAGAAGATGGACGAAGCCATCTGAAGACCGCAGAAGACCAGCGAAGCTAGATCTGAATAAGTTTTTCACTCACTCACACTCTTGCACAACCGCCTATGATGTGCATGTTCCTGTTTATCGTCTGCTTGGTAGGCGCATGCGTGACAAGAAGATTCCTTCCTTCCATTAAACAGTTGTGAGTAGCGCTAGTCCTTGCCCGCTTTTCTCGTTTCCGTGTTTTTATCGCGCTATGTTATTACTTCAAATACGGACGACCAACTAGCCCAACATGCAACTCTTCTTGAACACCAAGAGACCATAATTATCCTGTCCTCACGACAGCACCGAAACCTCGGAGCAGCTTGCAGAGCAGGTACATGGACTGCAGGGACTGCAGTACTTTACCTATCGAACAGTTTCTGAGCTTGACACAGTCTGTTTTATTATGAAACTTTGTTACATGTGCTGCTTTCAGGATCTTTTTAGAAATCGAAGCGATAACTTTATCTGCATCAGTGCAGCAGCAAAGAAGTATCCCTCCTGCGTAAGCTTCCAACTCTCTTGGTACGCTTCCAAAACATCCTATAACTATCTGCTCCCAGGATATTCTAGAATATTCTGCTCATCCCCTTTCTGAATTAGAAGTACGAATAGTCCAGAGAGGGACTATCAGTCAAAACACAGTAAAACGTTTTTCACACGCAATGTACTTGAGGTGCCACGTGCAATTATTTAGAGAGTCTGTGAATTTTCATATGCTAAACAGAAAAAAAACTATATCGAGAGAAAACCGGACATCGTGTACTGCGAGAAAATGACGTCGATGGTAAGCGGAAATAAACAAAAGTGTTTGCTTTGTGGAAAAAGGCTATATCATACTCAAATGTATGATACTCAGATTGCAGCGGTGGCGTAGAGGTAGAACACCCGCCTCGCGTGCAAGAGGTCCGTGGTTCGAATCCCGGTGCCGGCAATTTTCCACCGGATTAAAAAAAAAATCCGCGTGTTGATAAAATTGCATAAACGGGCCTGGAGTGTGGCCTGATCCCGGTGACCAGAACCGGTAACACACTCCCTCACCAGAGCAGGATTGGCCACCCTGGTGCAGTACTTGGCCACAACCTCCTATATGAACAACACAATCAAACCCCGGCCCTCAGTCCCCAGCAGCTGCGAAGCAACTGACCACGGCGGCGGTCAGACCTGCGACGCTGCAGAGGGTGCTAAGAATCACTGGCTCCGGGCAGGCCGCCATTGGAATATGAACCTGGCAACGTTTAACGCTAGAACGTTATCTAGTGAGGCGAGTCTAGCAGTGCTATTAGAGGAATTAGAGGGCAGTAAATGGGATATAATAGGGCTCAGCGAAGTTAGGAGGCCAAAAGAAGCATATACAGTGCTAAAAAGCGGGCACGTCCTCTGCTACCGGGGCCTAGAAGAGAGAAGGGAACTAGGCGTCGGATTCCTCATTAATAACAATATAGCTGGTAACATACAGGAATTCTATAGCATTAACGAGAGGGTGGCAGGTCTTGTTGTGAAACTTAATAAGAGGTACAAAATGAAGATTGTACAGGTCTACGCCCCTACATCCAGTCATGATGACCAGGAAGTCGAAAGCTTCTATGAAGACGTGGAATCGGCGATGGGTAGAGTGAAAACTAAATACACTCTACTAATGGGTGACTTTAATGCCAAGGTAGGCAAAAAGCAGGCTGGAGACAAGGCAATGGGGGAATATGGCATAGGCACTAGGAATATCAGGGGGGAGTTATTGGTAGAGTTTGCGGAACAGAGTAATATGAGGATAATGAATACCTTCTTCCGCAAACGGGATAGCCGAAAGTGGACGTGGAGGGGCCCGAACGGCGAGACTAGAAATGAAATAGACCTCATACTCTGCGCTAACCCTGGCATCATAAAAGATGTGGACGTGCTCGGCAAGGTGCGCTGCAGTGACCACAGGATGGTAAGAACTCGAATTAGCCTAGACCTGACAAGGGAACGGAAGAAACTGGTACATAAGAAGCCGATCAATGAGTTAGCGGTAAGAGGGAAAATAGAGCAATTCCAGATCAAGCTACAGAACAGGTATTCGGCTTTAACTCAGGAAGAGGACCTTAGTGTTGAAGCAATGAACGACAATCTTGTGGACATCATTAAGGAGTGTGCAATGGAAGTCGGTGGTAACTCCGTTAGGCAGGATACCAGTAAACTATCGCAGGAGACGAAAGATCTGATCAAGAAACGCCAATGCATGAAAGCCTCTAACCCTACAGCTAGAATAGAACTGGCAGAACTTTCGAAGTTAATCAACAAGCGTAAGACAGCTGACATAAGGAAGTATAATATGGATAAAATAGAACATGCTCTCAGGAACGGAGGAGGCCTAAAAACAGTGAAGAACAAACTAGGAATTGGCAAGAATCAGATGTATGCGTTAAGAGACAAAGCCAGCAATATCATTACTAATATGGATGAGATAATAGAAGTGGCTGAGGAGTTCTATAGAGATTTGTACAGTACCAGTGCCACCCACGACGATAATGGAAGAGAAAATAGTCTAGAGGCATTCGAAATCCCACAGGTAACGCCGGAAGAAGTAAAGAAAGCCTTGGGAGATATGCAAAGGGGGAAGGCAGCTGGGGAGGATAGGGTAACAGCAGATTTGTTGAAGGATGGTGGGCAGATTGTTCTAGAGAAACTGGCCACCCTGTACACGCAATGCCTCATGACTTCGACCGTACCCGAATCTTGGAAAAATGCTAACATAATCCTAATCCATAAGAAAGGGGACGCCAAAGACTTGAAAAATTATAGACCGATCAGCTTACTGTCCGTTGCCTACAAACTATTCACTAAGGTAATCGCAAATAGAATCAGGAACACCTTAGACTTCTGTCAAGCAAAGGACCAGGCAGGATTCCGTAAAGGCTACTCAACAATAGATCATATTCACACTATCAATCAGGTGATAGAGAAATGAGCGGAATATAACCAACCCTTATATATAGCTTTCATTGATTACGAGAAAGCATTTGATTCTGTCGAAACCTCAGCAGTCATGGAGGCATTACGGAATCAGGGTGTAGACGAGCCATATGTAAAAATACTGAAAAATATCTATAGCGGCTCCACAGCCACCATAGTTCTCCATAAAGAAAGCGACAAAATCCCAATAAAGAAAGGCGTCAGGCAGGGAGATACGATCTCTCCAATGCTATTCACAGCGTGTTTACAGGAGGTATTCAGACCCCTGGATTGGGAAGAAAAGGGGATAAAAGCTAATGGAGAATACCTTAGTAACTTGCGATTCGCTGATGATATTGCCTTGCTTAGTAACTCAGGGGACCAACTGCAATGCATGCTCACTGACCTGGAGAGGCAAAGCAGAAGAGTGGGTCTAAAAATTAATCTGCAGAAAACTAAAGTAATGTTTAACAGCCTCGGAAGAGAACAGCAGTTTACAATAGGCAGCGAGGCACTGGAAGTCGTAAGGGAATACATCTACTTAGGGCAGGTAGTGACTGCGGATCCGGATCATGAGACAGAAATAATCAGAAGAATAAGAATGGGCTGGGGTGCGTTTGGCAGGCATTCTCAGATCATGAACAGTAGGTTGCCATTATCCCTCAAGAGAAAAGTGTATAATAGCTGTGTCTTACCAGTTCTCACCTACGGGGCAGAAACCTGGAGGCTTACGAAAAGGGTTCTACTCAAATTAAGGACGACGCAACGAGCTATGGAAAGAAGAATGATAGGTGTAACGTTAAGGGATAAGAAAAGAGCAGATTGGGTGAGGGAACAAACGCGAGTTAATGACATCTTAGTTGAAATCAAGAAAAAGAAATGGGCAGGGGCAGGACATGTAATGAGGAGGGAAGATAACCGATGGTCATTAAGGGTTACGGACTGGATTCCAAGGGAAGGGAAGCGTAGCAGGGGACGGCAGAAAGTTAGGTGGGCGCATGAGATTAAGAAGTTTGCCGGGACGGCATGGCCACAATTAGTACATAACCGGGGTTGTTGGAGAAATATGGGAGAGGCCTTTGCCCTGATGTGGGCGTAACCAGGCTGATGATGATGATGATACTCAAATGTTGACATCTCAAAGGTATATGAGACATGTGCTACACTGTTCCACTGGTACAACTAGCAAACATAATACGCCGACCATTTCACGTCGAAAGTTAAACATAAGCAGTAACTGTGCATGTGGACAGCAGATTATTTACAAGGCCCGATTGACGTTGAGCTTTATTAGGCTTTACGCGATCATTTCGCAAATCACGACGTGCCAATTCGTGGACACCTTTCTTCGGTGAACCTCTGTTGGATGGCAAGCTTTTCAGCTACATTCACCGACAATTTCACTTCCACTTATTTCCCCCTTGGTGCTGTTTTCCGCGATCGAATATTTGTTTTTGAGAGGTATGACAGTTCCTTGAAAGGAGAAGTCAGAAGCACGTTTTAACTTGTGGTCATTGCAAAACTGGCCGTAGACTTATTTTAGTCCGCTCTGGTCAACATTTGATCGATAAAGCAAAGCTCACCGAAGGTGGCAACAAAATTCCTTTCTTCATCCCCGGTCCAATTGTTGGATAAAATTGCTTGGTCGCGGACAGCGCTGTTTATTGAGCCGTATCATACGTAAGTTTGTGAAATAATCTACCTCATAACTAGGTACTAGTTCTCCTAAATACCTAAATAGTGCTTCTTGGTGTAACCTGTGTTCGCTATCTCAGTGACAGCAAAGGGAAGTAGTGCGAGCGACGTATACAAAAGCACCCTGCTTATTACATTATGTGCACGCGCGCTCTCAAAAATTGTTGCTGAAGTAAACCGATATCATGCCGCAACAAAAATGAGCCAATGTGATGGGCAGATGCATCTGTATAAATTCACCATGAATCGGACAGCGGTGTGCTTGCGGCGACATCCTGTACGTTGGCACCTAACATAGACTTAACCTGCAAGCACTGTTACTCCGCGCACAGAAAAAGTTCACTTCATTTCCCTTCACTTTATTCCCTTAAAGACCTCGGTTAGGGGGTATTACATAAAGGTAGCACTGCAGCGGTGCCATAGAGGCAGAACATACGCCTTCCGTGCAAGACGACCGTGGTTCGAATCCCGGCGCCGCGCAATTTTCCAAATAATTAAAGGAAAATCCGCCTGTTGAATAAATTGCATAAACAGGCCTGGGCTGCGGCCTGATCCCGGTGACCAGAACCGGCAACACACTCCCTCACCAGAGCAGCATTGGCCACCCAGGTGCAGTACTTGGCCACAACCTCCTATATGAATACAACAATCAAACTCCGGCCCCCAGTCCCCAGCAGCTGCGAAGCAAGTAACCACGGCGGCGGTCTGACCTGCGACGCAGCAGAGGTTGCTAAGAACCCCTGGTTTCGGACATGCCGCCATTGCAACCTCAGCCTGGCAACGTTTAACCCTGGAACGTTATCTAGTGACGCCAGTTTAGCAGTGATATTGGAGGAATGAGATGGCAGTAAATGGGATATAATAGGGCTCAGTGAAGTTAGGACAAAAGAATATACAGTGCTAAAAAGCGGGCATATTCTCTGCTACCGGGGCTTAGCGGAGAGACGAGAGGTAGGAGCCCGATTCCTGATTAATAAGGACATAGCTGGTAACATACATGAATTCTATAGCATCGACGAGAGGGTGGCAGGTCTTGTTATGAAACCTAATAAGAGGTACAAATGAAAGGTCGTACAGGTCTACGCCCCTACATCCAGTCATGATAACCAGGAAGTCGAAAACTTCTATGAAGACGTGGAATCGGCGATGAGTAAAGTCAAAGCAAAGTACACTATACTGATGGGCGAGCTCAATGCCAAGCAGGCTGGAGACAAGTCAGTGGAGGAATATTGCATAGGCTCCAAGCATAGCAACGGATAGTTACTAGTAGAGTTTGCAGAACCGAATAATATGCGAATAACGAATACCTTCTTCCGTAAGCGGGATAGCCGAAAGTGGACTTGGAGGAGCCCGAATGGCGAGACAAGAAATGAAATATACCTTATACTCTGCGCTAACCCTGGCATCATACAATATGTGGACGTGATCGGCAAGGTGCCCTGCACCGACCATAGGATGGTAAGAACTCGATTTAGCCTAAACTTGAGGAGGGAACGGAAGAAACCGGTACATAAGAAGCCGATCAATAGGTTAGCGGTAAGAGGGAAAGTAGAGGAATTCCGGATCAAACTACAGAAGAGGTATTCGGCTTCTAACCAAGAAGAGGATATTAGTGCTGAAGATAGGAACGACAATCGTGTGGGCATAATTGAGGAGTGTGCAATAGAAGTCGGTGGTAACTCCGTTAGACAGGATGTGTGGAATATAACCACCCCTTATATAGATATCGATCTATCTATCCATCTATATATATATATATATATATATATATATATATATATCACATTCATTGATTACGAGAAAGCGTTTGATTCAGTCGAAACCTCAGCAGTAGTGGCGGCACTGCGGTATTAGTGTGTCGACGAGCCGCCTGTAAAAATACTGAACGATATCTATAGCGGCTCCACAGCCACCGTAGTCCTCCATAAAGAAAGCAACATAATCCCAATAAAGAAAGGCGTCTGGCAGGGAGATACGATCTCTCCAATGCAATTCAAAGCGTGTTTACAAAAGGTATTCAGAGACCTGGGCAGGGCAGAATTGGGGATAAAAGTTAATAGGGAATACCTTAGCAATTTGAGATTCGCTGATGATATTACCTTGCTTAGTAACTCAAGGGACCAATTGCAATGCATGCTCACTGACGTGGAGATGCAAAGCAGAAGGGTGGGTCTAAAAATTAATCTGCAGAAAACTAAAGTAACGTTTAACAGTCTCGGAAGAGAACAGCTGAACAGGCACTGGGAGCGGTAAGGGAATACATCTACCTAGGACAGGTAGCGACCGCGGATCCGGATCATGAGACGGAAATAATCAGAAGAATAAGAATGGGCTGGGGTAAGTTTAGCAGGCATTCTCAGATCATGAACAGCAGGTTGCCATTATCCCTCAAGAGAAAAGTGTATAACACCAGTACCAGTACCAGTACTGTCTCACCAGTACTCACGTACGGGGCAGAAACCAGGAGGCTTGCGAAAAGGGTTCTGCTTAAATTGAGGACGACGCAACAAGCTATGGAAAGAAGAGTGATGGGTGTAACGTTAAGGGATAATAAAAGAGTATATTGGGGGAGAGAACAAATGCGAGTTAATGACATCTTTGTTGAAATCAAGAAAAAGAAATGGGCATGGGCAGGATATGTAATGAGGCGGGACGATAGCCTATGGTCGTTAAGGGCGCAGAAAGTTAGGTGGGCGGATGAGATTAAGAAGTTTGCAGGGACAACATGGCCACAATTAGTACATGACCGGAGTAGTTGAAGTAATAGAGAGGCCTTTGCGCTGCAGTGGTCATAACCAGGCTGATGATGATGATGATGAGGTAAGGGGGTAGGCTTACAAATTAAGGTTTCAGAGAGTGATCTTCGTGACAAACAAATGCAGTTAAGTTGTCCGCTATAGTTTGTGACCACGTGATGGCTGCAATGTCACGGGGAATGCCATTCCAGTCCATTGCTGTGCGAAGAAAAAATGAGGCCGTAAAAGTAGTGATGCGAGCACGTGCGCATGCGATTGAGTAAGGATGGGACGTATGGGGAGATATGAGTGCCGTCGGCATGACATACGGTGCTTGATTGAGGTAACTGTGAAATGATTTGTGAAACAAACAAAGACTGGCGATGCTGCGACGCACAGAAAGATTAACAAGACCAGTTTTATGTTTTAGGGACGATATGCTCATGTCGTATGATAATGAAGAATGGATGATTCTAGTGGCACGATTTTGTACAGATTCTAGTTCATTTCTTAAGTATATCTGGTGCGGGCTCCAGATGGGCGCTGCATATTCTAGTTTCGATCTGATGAGTGATTTTTAGGCGAGAAGTTTTATGTCCGATGGTGCCTGACGCAAATGACGCTTTGAAAAACCGAGGGATCTGTTCGCGGATGATCTGATAATGCTGATGTGTGCGTTCCATGAAAGGTCAGAGGATAAGGTGATGCCCAGATATTTGTGTGATTGAACTTGTTCGACACTGGAGTGAGAGATTAGGTGTGAGAATGGTAAGGGATTAAGCTTGCGTTGAAACAAAACGAGCGTTGCATTTATTTGTAATAAGCTTCATTAACCAACGATCCCACTACTGTTGTACAAGGTTAAGGTCATGTTGGAGCGCAGTTTGATTCGAAATCTTTGTAATTGTGTGGTAGATGACACAGTCATCGGCAAATAAACGGATATGGGAGGATACATGTATGGGCAGCTCGTTAATATATATGAGGAATAAGAGGGGTGCCAGTACAGATCCTTGGGGGACGGCGGATGTTACTTGGAGAGAGCTAGAACAGCTAGTTTTAATTGAAACAAACTGGACGGGTTTGTTGAGAAATGCTGTGGTTCATGCGAGAAGGTTAGGGTGCAAATTCAGCTGGGAGAGTTTTAGTATAAGGCGTTTATGTGGTACTGTACCGAATGCTTTTGCGAAGTCGAGAAAGATTGCATCGGTCTGAAGTTTGTGGTCGAGATTAGAATGTAGATCATGAAGAAATATAGCAAGTTGGGTTTCACAAGATAAAGATTTACAAAATCCGTGCTGGGAAGGATGACAAAAATTGTTAGTGTCAAGGAAGTGCATAATGCTGGTTCCTTCGGGAAAAAAACTTGTACACTGCATCTGATCATGTTTTCAGCCATGCAAACTGTTTGACAATAGTTTGAAGCAATTCAATTGCATGCATGCTGCGAAATGATACATGTTACGAAAAAAATCACAGCTTCGTACGAAAAGCGAAGCATAGATTGCGATAGCAAATTAGTGGGCAGCTGTATGAAGTGTGAATAGTAATTTTATAGGGCGTATAAACTCGTAAACATAAGCATACTAGCTAAATTCACAAGCATGGTGTCGCGCACACACAAGCAAACATGGACACATCTAACTCGGTAATCGCGGAATTCCTCGATGACATAGATACAATGAGGAAACGCGGCACGAGCAGCGAGCTAATCGACCTTTGTGCTGCTACTCTCGTCAACGCGAGCAGTGTCTCGAAAACAGCGCCGCACAGGCTCAGTATCTGTAGCAGATTATCTTCGGAGATACACTGGCCAGCCCGAGAGCGCGCCGCTGCCAGGGCCGCCTGGTGTAGAACGCACCCCCACTCCCTACCCTATCCCCACGCCTTGTCCGCAACGGAGGACGGCAGGCTTCTTCCCCACTTTCGTGCGTTGCCTGCGACAGATTAAGCTGCAATCGCCGGCTCAACCTCGCATGCTTTCACTCGCACATACAGTACATGGTGCACGGATACTATTTTATTGCCCTTGGACTTTGTAAGGAAGCTGACGGCGACGCCAGCAGCAGAAATCCGCCTGATTGCAGCTATAATTGATATCGCAATAAAATGTACAGGAAAAGGTCCCAAAGTAAAATAACTACACGGGGGCCTCTCATATTCAGCACATTAAAGAAAGAAAAAAAGTAGCAATATCTCCGAAAATTCAAAGCATCGATTGCGATAGCAAATTAGTAGACAGCAATATGAAGTCACGATAGTAAACTTATGGGACATATAAACTTGCGAATATTAGCTTACTAAGGGAATTAAAAGCATTGTGTCAGTGCTCACAAGTAAACATGAACATATCACACTTGATTAGCGCGGACACGCTGTTATAATGCTGGTGTGAGGAAGCGCGGCAGTGGCCGCGAGTGAAGTCACCATCGTGCTGCTTATCGCTTCAACGCACGAGCGTCGAGAACGAGGCGCGCGCAAACGGTTCAGCCATCTGCAGATTCCTTTCAAGATAAGGCGCTCGCGGTCGAGCAGAGTACGCATTTGTTGCAAAAGTCAAAGGCCCAACCCCCACCCTTCCTTGCTGCCTCCACGTTTTCCTCCCTATCGCTCGCGATATTGAGCGCCGATCGTCAGTTCCCGCAGCGCCCGGTCGGGAAATAAGAAGTTGCTGTTAGAGCACAACAATGCCCCCCCCCCCCTCCCTTCCTTCGTCCCCTCACGACCTTCATTACTAGGAAGACGGCACGCTTGAATCCCGCTTTTCTCCTTCGCAGGGTAGGATTGAGCCCCCGATCATCGGCTTCGTTCACGTGCTTTCACTTGCACATAGAGCATAGAACGCCCAGCGACGGTGTTATCGACCTTGGACTTTGCACGGAACCTCACGGCAACGGCAAATCTGGGCCTGGAGTGTCCATATAATTACTATCGCAATAAAGCAAGGGCCGTGAGGCGCACATATTTACCTAAATACGAAATATGCAAATACAAAAGAAAAGTCATCAAATAGTACGGCACATATTAGGTAGCAGTCAGTGGCGTAGCCAGAAATTTTGTTCGGGGGGGGGGGGCTACGCCACTGGCCCAAGATATATATATATATATATATATATATATATGTAGCTGCACGTTGCGGCTCAGCCTCGGGTGCTCCCATCGGAGTACATGTAGAAGGGGAATTCGTTTTTCCCTGCAACCACTTCACCAAATTTGAGGAGTTTATTGCATTTAAAAGAAAACGTTTAGTTCTAGTGACTACTGGCTTCGAATTTTTCATTTAGGCGGTAAATTATTTATAAAAAATTGGCCAAAACTGAAGATGTTCAGAAAACGAAACTATCAAGCTTAAAACTCCGTGACTCAACAATGAAAAATGATATCACAATTCTGTGAATTGCATCTAATAGTACATCTACAGCGGACAAAATAGATATGTTACACATGAATCTCAAAAAAATTTAGTATTGTGGAAATACGACTTTTGCAGAACCCTTGTACACAACGTAACCAATTCACGTAAGATACAAATTGTCATAGCAAACTTGTCCGCTTTGACTGTTATAATAAATGCCATTTACAGAACCACAATATCTGTTCTTCATGCATAGCTATTAGTTTGTAAACGTCGTGCTTCTATTTTTTCAAACTTTCGAATTTTCCAAAATATTTTAAACAAAATTCAGGCCCTAACTCGAAGTTCTGTTTGCAACAGACACTAGGATTTAACTTTCTCTCTCAAATGCAACCAATGTCAATAAAAGCCATTAGCAGGATTATCTCAGAACAGCGTTTCTGCGTTTTACAAGTATTTGAATAGGCCGCGTCGGATTGGGCCCGAGCTAAAGCTTCCTCTTAAACAATTTATCGAGGGATCAAACACATGAATAATAACTGCATTGTAATTGCCAAAGATGCCGCAAACGAATTCTTGAAAGCTACGCACTCTAAATACACGTAAAATATGTATTTTTTCATAAAATATTATACTCGTATGTGCCAAAAATTGGCCCAACATAACTGACGTCAATGATTCCATGTTTTTTGTCTATTTATTAAGTAAAGAAAATATCACACGAACTTTAGAACTATATCAGTTCGAAACCAGGAAAGCAATGCATGCCGCTGATATAAAAAATTAAAAGGCAATGAACTGAACAAGTTGAGGACAAATATGTTAATGAAACTTTGTCATTCAAGAACCGTGCTTACATTCTTGTATATATGCAATGGCCAGTGAAAAATCTCAATGACGCTGTCGTTTGTTCCAATGTATTACGCAGGAGTAGCTGTCCCTTGTCGTGTATCGTGAGTAATTGCACCGAAGTTATAGTTGCGACAGAGAGCACGTGTAAAAAGCAGGGGTTCTGCAAGATATATGAGGGCAAGTCAAATGAATGAGCCAACAACGGGGTACTTTATTTAAAAGTAGTCTTCATGAGAATTTAGACATTTGTCCTATTGACTAACGAGTTGCGTGATTCCCGTCTTATAAAACTCCTTGGGTTGCTGCTTCAAAAAGTCTGTATCTGGTTCCCTTGAGCTGTTTTTTCGGTTGCCCCAAAATGTAAAAGTCGCAAGGTGACAGGTGTGAGCTGTATGGCGGATGTTGTAGCGTTTCCCACTTGAACTTTGCCAGTTTTGTATTAACCACATAAGCGACGTGGGGACAGGCATTGTCGTGGAACAAGAATAGCCCATTCGTCAATTTTCCACGTTGTTCGTTCTTGCGACACGCTGCCGTTCTGGCGTTTCACAATATCGGAAACAATTGATAGTCTCTCAAGATTTAACAAATTCTATCAGTAATGGACCCTGTCGATCGAAAAAAAAAGTCAACAACACCTTTCCAGCGGAAATGATGGCCTTTAAGTTCTTTGGGCGTGGTGAATTCGAATGTTTCCACTGTAAGCTTTGCCGTCGTGTTTCAGGCTCGTAGTAGTGGCACCAAGGTTCGTCCCCGATCACAGTTGCAAACAAGAAGTCGTCATGCTCATTGTGATACCCGATCAGATGAGTCAAGGCAGCGCGAAACTTCTCCGTCTTCTCGCGATGGATAAACATCTTGGGGATCCATTGCGCACCAAAGAGCCGATAACCGAGAAGCTCATGAATTATGGCGTGAACCGAACCGTGATTGATGTTCAGACGGTCTGCCAGTTCATCGATGCTTATCCTCCGTTCTTGTTTCAGCAGCTCATGAACCTTTAAAATTGTTTGGGGGGTGATTGCACGATGGTTTTGGCCCGGTCTTGCAATGTCATTGCAACGTCCTTTGAACCGTTTGCTCCAACGCTTCACAGTGGTCAAGGAAATGAAGTGTTCAGCGTACACGGCAGTCATATGGTGATCAATTTCTGTTTTGGAAACAACTTCAGCTGTCAAAAACTTCGCGACACCTAGCTGTTCAACTTTTGAAGTGTCCATTATGTGACGCAACCATATTCAACCCAGTGTATGAGAGCATTAAAGAACATTATCTTCACACCTGCGTGTCACTTTTGTAAATGAGACATGCCGCTCTCCTACGCGCATGCCTCGCAGATAATGAAGCGAACCATTATTGCGTGGTTAGGGTAGGCTCACTTCCATTTCACTCGCCCTCGTACGTTAGAAATGCAAAGATACAATGGGATATGCAAATGCGAAAATATGGCTTGATAAAGGACAAAAAAGTGTCACTGGAAACAGAGTTCACTGCATGTATACACAAAACCTCGCAACAAGATATTTAAGTATACGTATAAGTCTCCAATGAGTCTATGTATGTAAGAAGTAACTGTATATAATGCGTCAAACAAGGCAAATAAACATGTTGCAAAATCATAGATTCACAGAATCCTAGACTCCGCCCCCATTTTATCCTCTCCCCCCGATGTATTCCGCGCGACGGAAGGCGGCGCGCTTGCTCCCCGCTTTTCTCCTTTGCACACACAAGACTGAGCCACCATCGTCGGCTCACCCATGGGGAACCAGCGCTGGATAGGCGGCGCGTCGAAAAGAGTGCGTTACACGCCGCCCTGGCGACGAAACGCGGCATATCCCAGCCGCTCGACCAGACGACACACACGTGCGCGGCCGTATTATAGTTCGTATGTTTCGGTTTTCGTGCCGCTTCAAGTGGACAGTTTTCGTAAAGAAGCTAGCGCCGTCAGGTGAAGAAATGACGAAAGAAGCTTTTTAAGCTTTATATATTTTTCACAGTGTGTCGCGGCGAGCACGTGTGTTTCTTTAATGGTTGCGCTGTGTGCCATTGCCATGCGTGCGGGGCAGCCTGCCTCGCAAATCTAGCAGCTATGGCTCCGGTCATGCTGCGCTATGGTTTCGGAAATATTAGTTGGCCTGAAGACTTTCCATATTTCTCTGGCTAGGCATAAAAAATTCTGGTGTTACTTCGCCACAGCAGTCAATGGAGAAGAAAGCTTTATCGCACCAGCTAACTCGCGCTAGCACGGGTTTGAGTGCTCCGCTGCTGGATCCGTAACAACGCTGGCTACATTTATCACTAATTACATAAATTTACCGGATGCATCTCAGCGCCGAGTCCTCATCCGCATGCGTATTAAAAAAAAAACACACATAGGCGGCTTAGTCGCGTGTGCGCCGGCAGTATGCGCACACAACTCGTATTACAAGGCCGCTTCCCTCCCACATAATTCTTGGCAATGAATGGATAATATTTACTTTTCGTATCGTTTTCTTCGTGCGGTGGCATTGGAAGTGGCTTGGCGGTGGTATTGCGAAGGAAAATGGTTGGTACATGGATGGTGCATGCTATTGCTAATTTTGTTTCCGACGGAATGCCGACTGCACATTCTGCTGTTTCGTATTGCCACGGCTGACCATCTTCACTATCGAATAAACGAAGCACACACGTGAAATTCGATTTAGAAACCAGCCCTACACCGCTTGGCAGGGCGACAAGACAGGAACTTAATCCGCTCGCCTGACTGCTTGGATCCAACGCCGCCTCCGTTCTTGTTCGTAGGGTTTAGATGGAAAGACGCAGAAGGATGCATCCTGCCTCATCCCGACGTATTTGCGGCACTTGGGTACGCAACAGTTTCGTCGGCGTTCTTTTTTGTTTTCCTTCGATTTTCAGCGCACGCAACGCCACTACCAGTAGCAATTTTCTTCTGCGGGAGCGGCTGAGTTGTGAACGTTCTGACCGCTAGGGCGGCGCTGTAGGTGTCGTGAAAACTCCAGCGCTGGTTCCCCATTCAACCTCCCCTCCTACGCTTTCACTCGCACATACAGCATGCAGCGCGTGGTCACGATGTTATCACCCTTGGACTTTATACGAAACATGAGGGCGATGGCAGGAATGTGCCTAGAGTGTCCATATGATTGCTTTCGCATTAATATAATAAACCTATCCGGCAACTGAAGCGTCCCGTCGCCCGTTACTTTCCGCAAAAGAAGTATCAAAATCGAACTTTCACCATGCGACAATTCGCTGCGCCGCAACAATGTATTTTTCTTTCTGTGAGGCGGAGGCACCGAAATTAAAAAAAAACGCATAGGAAAGTAAGTTGGCCAGAATCGAATGCCTACTTCGGGCACCTAATGGGGCTACGGAAGGAATACTGAAGAAAAGATGAGACGCTTGGTCCACTGAGAACCATACGCATACTGCTCAGTATCCTACAGCGGCGAAACAAGACCTTCCGGAAAGGTTCCGCTCAAGGAATGCGGTGCAATCCTTCGAGTCCCTACAGTGATGGCGGCGAGCGGCAATTGTTTTTTTTTTCTCGTCTGCTAGCTAGAAAGCGTCCAAAAGTCTGTCAGGTGAAAATCCACTCGGCCAGAGCAAACCGAACGCGCACCGAAGTGCACCGCACGGTGCTCGGGGCCATACGAGCAAAACGTATGCGCTCTGGCTGGCTCTGGCAACCCGCGGGTAGGGTAGCGAGAACAAAAAAAAATTGAAGAGGCTCAATGCGTCCTCGCGAATAAAAGTCAAAATAGAAAAAATAAATAAGAACGTAGTTACTTTGGCTGGCTTTAGTGTCTTGACATGGATGTTCTGGCGTAGGTTAAAAAAAATGTTGATATTTTTTATGTGACGTGACGGCACAAGTGAACCACCCCAACGCTTCGTGTCATTGGACCTCGCTGCTTGCTTTGTCAACTCGTCTGCTAGTGTGTTGATTTGGCTTGTCTCGTATGTTCCGATGTAAGACTTTAGAAAAGTCAATAGACCTTTGGCGTCAAATGTTTATAACAACATTAAACCCACAAACTTCCGCAATTGAAAATCTAAAGCACAACTTTGGAAATGTCAATGCACCTTTCACATCAAGAGCTTATGAAATTTATACCCATGAAGTTTCGCAATTGATATCCATGCGCTCCATTGATTCCGTGGCCTCAGTGAGATGCCGTGGCGAGCCCACTGACCATCAATGCACCCTTGAAACTTTGTGCTCGGATGGGACTACTTGGCGTTATGTGACTCCCGGTGTGTGGGCGTTGCCACGAAATCCAGCCCGAGTTTGCAATCTTCGCGGTTAAATGTCTTTTCGAGCGTCAAAAAGACATTCTAGACAAAATCCAGAGTGATTTCCGGCGCCTGGGGTCGCTTTGGTCGGCGGTGCATGGACAGCACGAAAAAATTTCGGGGGGGGGGGCTGAAGCCCCATAAGCGCCCCCCCCCCTGGCTACGCCCGTGGTAGCAGTCAAAAACTAAACGAATGCTGACTAAAACACCAAAACAACATTAAATAGATTATACAGAATACAACACAGAACATAACTACATACCAACGCCTTGGCGAAAGCCAGGATAATTACGAATTATCAAATGCAGATGAGTACATGTACGACCTTAGAGCCCACTTAGATGATGAAAGCTACGGCTGCGTTATGATTTAATAGGTTAAAAGAAGCCAAAGTAAGAATAATGGAAACTGAGTTGTTTGAATGGCATGATTAGTTCGAACTGTTGGCAGAAGATATTTTTGCAGTGATAATCTGGTTAAGTTGGGATTATTCGTCTGATTTCTATGGATGAACTGAAAAAGATTGTGGTTTTTGATTATGCGTTAGGCAGATATTCCGATAATATAACCAAGTCATCAACCCGCAGTATAATTATATCATGATGCGCCGATATGAAAATCGCAAGGGCTTCTCCCGGATCTCCCGTGAGACTAAGTGTCCGGATTGCATGATTTTGAGCTGGTTGAAGCGGATCTAGGCCGGTTTTGTAAGTTAGACCCCAAGATGTAATGCTATAGTTTAAGGAAGTGTGGATGAAGGCATAGTAAATTGGTATTATACTACGTTGTTGGATGTAATGCCATGATTTCAGAAGAATTCGGAGTCATCAAGATGTCTTGTTCCGCAAGTGCATGTGAAAGTTAAATTTGAAGGACTTGTATATTTCAACACCAAAAAAGTGCAGTGTTCAGTCAGTGTTATCGTATGCACGTTAATAAACATTTGAGTACATCTGAAAGATTAACAGTCATTGAACTAAAAAATTACCGACGATTACGTTACTTCCTAATGCGAAATTTGAGCGCAGCAAATAAGCTGTTTCACCTTTTCGATAGATTGAGGCAAAGAAATCGAGCAACACATGTATGCGCTATCACAGAATTTTTTTTTTATTTTTCACACGTATTCCTTTAACAAAGACTCCACTAACAGTTCTTGACAGTCATGAAGGAAGCTTTGTGGTCGGAGAAATAGACTGATATATGTTCGACTTGGTACACCAATGCTTGATTCTCAAAGACGAGATCTATACAAGTGCCTCGCGAGGTCGTCACAGCCGTGGGACGCGTTACGAGCTAGAGGAACGGGATGTTCTCCCGCATAAGTGTTAGTAAATTGCTGTTTGTCTTTATGTCAACATTAAAATCCCCGACTACTAACATCGGTGTGGATCGATGAACGGTTAATGCGAGTTGCAGGAAGTGCACGACGTCTTTCGTGAGTGCGGTAGGGGCGAAGTAGGCAGCTACTCAGCGGCAAACGATGGGGGCAGAAGCGCGTGCAGCAAGCGGACAACACGATAAAGGGAGGAGGGAAGAGATAGCAGCGACTGACTGATGCCGCTGACGCCGATAGTGAGTCAACCCCAGCTGCGGAGTTGGTTTCAGGGACAACGCCGCCGATGCCGACACAAACAATATGATACCCTCGCTTCCGCAGCGCTAAGAACCAGGTCTAGCCGTGGGAAGGTGGTCACGTATTCGTCGACGTGCCGGGGCCTACGTGAAATAACCGGCGCGTCGGCAACTGAAGAGCACCCTATCCGCCACACAAGAACAGGGGGGGGGGGGGGACACTTTCCTCCTCTTTCTGCATGGCGGCGACGGTGTTCTATGCAGTCACGTTATCCTTGACTCTCTAGCGGCGTCAGCGGCATCCAGCGGTATCAGTCGGTCGCTGCTAGCGCTGGGGGGATGAAAGGGGGGCACAGCTGGTTACGAGGCCGACGACAACGCCGACGACGACGCGAAACCCAGGAACGGACGCCAAAGAGCTGCGCTCTAAAATTACAAACTTAGTCTTTGAGGGGCTACTATGTAGCTTGTTTGTTCGACATCGAGGAGATAATTTCATCATGCCTGAGTTTAGTTGAGATATTAAAATGTGCAAAAGGGGCTCAGGGCTAGTCAGTGTTTCATGGTCAGCATACAATAAACTGTCAGCGGTTGGAGAAAGGCAATCATGGCGACCAGTATTATAGACTAAGAATAAAGGCGGAGCCAAGTATGAAGCCTTCAGGAACCCCAATATTGCTGGTTGTTCTGGGAGATAGGACACCAACTATATTGATAGTTTGCCTCATATTGTGCAAGTAACTTCGAAACAATTTGAATGGTGTATTATAACGTGATCACTCCTCCGAGGTTCACTGGTGCGGCTTGTCTAAGGGCTTTTCTTGGTCGAATGATGTCCCGTTTGATAATTTATTCATATTCTCCTAGCTGCGTTTGCTACGTTCATATTACTACGCACATACGTGATATTTATTCTTCCCGCTAGGTAATAGAGCCTCTGAAGGGATGACCTTACAAGCCATAAAGCTTAACGTCTTTTTCAAAAAATTTACGACGCGTAGCAAGGGGCATTCTGGCACCCTAGTCTTTCTTTTCTTTTTCAAGAACGATTTATTTGTCTTGAAGAACAGCTTGGACAAGAAATACTGATATTGTCTAACTTTCTTGCCCGTTTAAATTACGGCACAAGCCACATAGTTACTGTGTTTACTTAAGGGCAAGCCCAAAAACTGCCTGCGCTTAAAAATTACATAACCAATATAAGCACTAACGAGCTTTCCGGAATATCTTTGCGCCCCCCCCCCCCCCCATCCCTCCGGAGCAAGGCCATCGCAACTCACTGCATTAGCCCGATCCCTGGGGTGGTCTTACTAGAAAGTTTAATGGCGCGCGAGGCCCGTCGCTGAAATTGGGAGGCGAGTTTCTTCACTTGGGCACTGGTGGGTCGTTGCAATTACATGGCTAATATCCCAGCCAGTGTCTTGCCCGGCATGTCCGTCAACGACCAGTTCTTTTCTCTGGATCAAGGAGCATCGATCGCTTCGGAATTCTTCACTCAAAGCGGAACATCTGCCTGTACGACACGGGGTGTTGTTCTTTCAAGTACCACTCCCTTTACGATGAGAAGAGTACCGCATCACCAATTACAGCACATTCAGGCTTACATAAGTAATAATTTTAGACTATTAAGCAACAATCCTGGAGTCAGAAAGTATTAAACCTATGCAGTGCCAATGACAATTGAACGCTACCGCGAACAGCATGGAAGGAAAACCAACCTCCTACGCCGCCGTGTCGGTGCAAGGGCTTATATTTTGCCATGCTGCGATGGGATTTCTTGCTGAAATATGACGGCTACACGCGCTCCTTAAAAAAAGTATATTATGGGGTTTTCCATGCCAAAACCATGACCTGATTATGAGGCACGCCGTAGTGGGGGACTCCGGAATTATATGAACCGAATGGGGTGGTCTAGCGTGCGCCTAAATCTAAACACACAGGTGTTACCGCATTTCACCTCCATCCAAATACGGCCATGGTTCCCAGGCATTGACCCCGCGACCTCGTGCTGAGCAGCCCATACTATAGCGACTAAGTACCCATGGTGGATAACGCGCTTCTTAAAGGCGTAACTCAAGAAACCTTAACGAAATAACATACAAACCAAAGCGCAAACTCACACCTGTTTTATTTCCGTAACATGCACCTTATGTGCGGAGTTCTAAAAACTGGAAATGTAAGACGCAGCAACGAAACAGAAGCAGGCCCAATCATAGCAATGAGAGAGACGAATCAGCTCACTATATTTCTCAACTGTACCGGTTTGAAAATTTAGGCTTTTTTTGGACATTTCCTGGGTTTAAAAAGGAAGAGATGGTGCGCTTAGGCATCGGTTGGCGTGACGTCTTAAAGGCTCTCATTTAATTTTTGCGAAGAAGTCTGAAAAGTCCTTCAAAAGTCGTTGCAGTTAAAATTTCGTCACTACCATTTTTGCCCTCATCAACAATTTTCTCTTGGTTTCTTTTTGATTCCATTTACTTCCTGCAACGCTGACTAGCCGTTAAGAATGCTGAAGCAGGCCAACCTCTCAGAGTTTCTGCCGTATCAAATGTCTTTCTGTCATTCTCGCTACATAGATTATTCTTATGAATACCCGAAGATGACCTCTGAGGTAAATAAAACGATTAAATCGTCGACGACTAGAACACTTACTCGGATATGCTCGACGTGGCTATGTGGAACGCGGCAAAACAGTCTGTTACTTGTTTTGTTGGCTTGTGACATGTTCTTAACCAACCTTAAATTTATATTCACGCTAACGCGACACAAAGGGACACAGGTGATGGTTCACAAATGAAGAAGAGGTGGACGTGCTTACAATGAGAACTCTACTTTAACCTTTATATAACGTAAGTCGCGTTCATTTATTTTGGCGGGTGAACGTCCCAGTCGGGCTTGTAAGGTCCTATTCCTCATCATGCATGGTATTCCCAGTTTTATTTGCCAGTTCGTGTAGTTTTCAGTTTTGTGGTTTTTACCTTCCTGAAAATAAATAAACGCTGGCATAGACTTGGTCTCTGCGCAAAAGCACATGAGTAATTTCAGGCATTAGCACAGCTGCTTCTTCCAACTACAGACACAGCGGTTCCTTAAGCGTCGAATTTCTCTGTATCCACACAGGCCTTTTTGCCAGCAGGTTGATCCAAGAAAATCGAAAGCAAAGCACCGACTAACGTCTGCATCACTGCTCACTCTAGCATGCGTCTGGTGGGCCGCTGATCTCTGAAGATTCTTGTAACCATATGCACCCTAAGCTCCATTTGCAACAGCGTGATTTTTGGTTTCAGATTTTGTATAATTGCGTGTTGATGTAGCAGGTGAGGAGATGTCAGCTGACTGCTCAGCGAGCGTCCTCCAGAGCCGTTCTACATGCGTACGACTGCGGCGTTCAAGCAACCTTTTAAACGTGGTCAATCTTTGTTCTCCAAAAAGTTCACGTAACTTCCGTCATCTCATCGTGTTCGGTACTCCCGCCGCTTGGCTAATAAATTTAGGGGCATGTCATACGGTGCAAAAACAATACTTTACTGCATCCGCAATTGCAGCCTAGCTGGTTCGTCCATGTTTCGTCATGCGTTTCATCCATTCACGCTGTGTACCGTTGTTTAGTGGCCCGCAGTAGTATTCTGGTAGTCAGGAAAGAAGTAGGGTAAGTTCGTCCCGTACGGAATTATCAACCAGATTAGAAACAAACGCCATTAGCTTGAACACATCCACAAGCCCAGAGAGGTGTATCCTACTTCAAAACGACAAATAAAAAATTAAATTATGGGGTTTTATGCGCCAAAACCATGATCTGATTAAGAGGCATGCCGTAGTGGGGGACTCCGGAAATTCGGACCACCTGGGGTTCTTTAACGTGCCCGTAAATCTAAGTACACAGGCGTTTTTGCATTTAGCCCCTGCAAAAATGCGGCTGCCATGGCCGGGATTTGATCACGCGAACTTGTACTCATCAGCGCAACACCATAGCCAGTGAGCAATCACGGTTGGTGAGATGACAACTACGAACAAGTAAATAGACTCGTCGCTCATATACATTACAATGTTTAACAGAGAATAGGTCTATAATGGCAATAGTGCAGAAATTCGCAATGGACAAGCCTGAAGGCCTGGAGTATTTGAAACTTCCCTTCAACGTTCGCCGTATTACTTGCTGTACGCAGACTAAAGATTTCGATAGACTATCAAAACTTTTGTGTCTCGCTACGGCTTGGTTCGGGAGACTAACCCCCTTTTACCCCGCCACCCCTGAACCCCATCAAGGACATAATAAAGTTTTATCTCTCTCTCTCTCTCTCGCTACGGCTTCATGAGTATCTATACTGTCGTATTTACGATTCATATTCACAATTCTCAGCATTCGCCTTTGAGCAACAGCCACAAATTGATGGGTTAACTTAAACAACTACTCGATCGGTGATCAGATCATAATTTCGTAGGAAACATTAACGCTTATAAATCATGTGTTGTTGAAGAAGAAGTCCTATGTTGCACTACGCTGAACAAACCTCGCAGGTCATCCTATAGGTAGTTTTTAAAATATATCACACAAGTCAAGTTCACTCGGTCCCTCAGTATCTGAAGTTGTGCCTGCCTCAGTGTGTGTTTGTAGACGGAATTGGGCAGACTAAGCAACCATCACCTAGGGAAGAACAAAGCAAGATTAAGTTGTTTGTATAGCAGCATTGTACTCGATCTAGAATCATTCCAATGACTGCGCACACAGCGGCTCGTCGCGAAAGATAACCGATTGACGTCATTTATTATGCCATACCTGGAAAATACCGATATAGTCACGGCGAATTGATAACACCGCATTTTAGGCACAAAATTAGCTGGGTAATACGACTTCCTTGCACCCAGCTAACCAAATTATACACTGATATGTAAGTGCATCAAAAATTTATTGGTTTTCCTGTCTGCAGTGCCAATATGAGTGAAAAGAAAAAGAAATGACGGCGCTTCATCCTACGAAGGCCGTTGGCAACGACAACGTGATAAGCATATTTTCTCGCGATAGGTGTGTAGTTAGTCAATATACGGGATGAATCATTGTCATGTTGAAATGATCGAGGCAGAGAAAGGGTCGTATGATGCCTTCAATAATAAAATAACGTATTTTATGTCGTGTAATTGTAATCTCTATATATGTTTAAAATAAATAGTTCACATTTGAACCTATAAAGACGTTATCTTTATTTCATACCTATGTAGAGCTTACGACGAAATGTCCATCGGTAATGCAGCGCTACAAGACAGCAGTGCCTTATCTGTCGCTAATGGCTACGAGCATAGGACAATGGATAGAGAAGTACGATGTATGCATGTGAGGTCTAAAGTTCCTGATTCCGCGGAAGCTATGATCGACACACCGCAGGCCCTTGTCGTGTGCACCACGTCGAAGGAGGCCCGTTCGGAGCCACATGATTCCCTCACGCACTTCTGAAACCACGTGTTTTCTAGCTTTTTCTAGCTTCCAGATGTCGATGTTAATGTCCCTGCAGACAGAGAGCGGCTTCTCTCACTCTCGAGAGTTACCTTAGGTGTGAAGGCAGTCTTTAAGTTCATCGATGCATTTACATTCACTGCAGTGTCATCTCCTTGATCGCGTGGGGCTGCTGTAGGGGGTGGTGGCGACGACCTTATGGTCGTTGTGCATTATGAGGGCCATACAGACATCTTCGACACTAATGCGCACTAGCATGCCGTCAATGGCATGGCGCTATGCGTAAGTTCCTTGTTTGTTTGCTCCATATCTTATAGAGCTTACCAACTACGGAAGATTGACCAAGAATGCGAAAGTTAAACGAAACGCATGAAGATGAAACGTGAAACAGAAAGCAAATCAGTGTAAGGTACACATTTTTGGGAATCAGCAAACAAACTTGGCAAGGACTATAAGCGCTCGCGATGCTGATTCTGGACGGAGCCTTTCTCATCGTCGAGCTCCCCAGCTGCTTGCAACAATAGCCATTTGGAAGCGGAACCACGATCGGTTTTGAACCCTGCTCTCTCAGCACGGCCAGCCATATGGTTTAGCCACTCAATCATCGACTACAAATGACCCAGGTTGGCAGAAAAATGGTTAGAAACATAGATAGATAGATAGATAGATAGATAGATAGATAGATAGATAGATAGATAGATAGATAGATAGATAGATAGATAGATAGATAGATAGATAGATAGATAGATAGATAGATAGATAGATAGATAGATAGATAGATAGATAGATAGATAGATAGATAGATAGATAGATAGATAGATAGATAGATAGATATGTAGCGGCAGCAGCATCGGCGTCGCACTAGAGATGACGTGGACGCTCGCGTCTACACGAGGCTAGAGCGGCTGGCACGCTCCGGCACGGGCTAGCGTTCCGAAGATCATTAAAAAGAATGCTACGCTAAGCGACGGAGTGTCGGTTCTTCCTCTCCTGCGAGAGCCCGAGACTTTACCGGTCTATGTGGTCGCTCGTCGCCACAGATAGATAGATAGATAGATAGATAGATAGATAGATAGATAGATAGATAGATAGATAGATAGATAGATAGATAGATAGATAGATAGATAGATAGATAGATAGATAGATAGATAGATAGATAGATAGATAGATAGATAGATAGATAGATAGATAGATAGATAAACAGTGGCGTAGCCAGAAATTTCTTTCCGGGAGGGGGGTGAGGGGTGGGCGTTAACATTGCAGCTTGGCCTCCTCCCTATAGAATTTGTCGAGGGATCCAATACATGAGTACTAAATGCATTGCCATGGCCAAAAATGCTGCAAACGAATTCTTGAATGCTACGCACTGTCAAAAGAAGCAAAATATGTATTTTTTTCATAAAAGAGTATATTCGTATGTCCCAAAGTTATGCCAGAAATAACTGATATCATAGCTTCTAACTTTTTTATCTATTTACTAAGAAAATATCCCACGAATTTTAAAACTATATCAATTCAAAACAAGCAAAGCAGTGCATGCCTCTGATATGAAAAACGTAAAGGCCATAAAATAAAGCAGTTGTGAACAATTATTTTAATGGAGCTTTGTTATTCAAGAACCTTGTTTGCATCCGTGTACATATGACACGGTCACGGGAAAGTCCCAGTGACGCTGTCCGTCGTTGCAATGTATTGAGCTGGAGCAGCTGTCACCGCAGTCGTGTATTGTAAGTAATTGCACCGTAATTATAGTCGCAATAGAGAGCACACATAAAAAGCAGAAGTTATTCACCACCACTTATCTTTCCACGTCGTGACCAGCGATATAAAATCAAACGCATTAGCTGCTATTCATCCCATTATGGATGTTCATTTTTACCCCAAACAATAACTGAAAGGAACGCCGTACCATCAGGCATTTCCACGGAACCCAACTCAACTAAGGTTCAAGTGCGAATTGCCACCTAATGTTATTATTATTATTAGTTGCGACTTCACCATGCTCTTTTTTTTTCTCTCTTGCAATGTCTATTGCTGTTTGCTTTTCATTGCAGTTATATTATGTTCTCCTGTTACGTACTAATGTTTTCTCCGCAATATTTCGGATTCATCTTCTGTGTTAGCTATGCTTTTACTATATTATTGGTTTCTGCTTTCTTTTTTTATAAGCACGATGTATAATTACAATCTGCCACCAATGCTTGTTCCCCCCCCCCCCAACTAATCTCCGCATAATGAGGGCCATTGCGGCTATCTTGTAAAGATAAATAAATAAATAAAAAGTTGGATCTCGTCTAATAAGGACAATAACGACTGATAAGAGTTGGTAAGGGTTTATACTCGTCGCATAAACTTTTATAAAGTGGATTATGACACTGAGTTGCGTAGTCCCTCAGGATCTATTATAGTTCATACCATACTATACCGGGCTGCGCAGAGATGAGCAAGTGGGAGAATAATTTCGCGTGTTTGCAAAACTCCCAGCTGTGTTTCAGCGTGAAGTTTTTCCGCTGCCTTCAAGTTCGAATAATATATTTAGGCACCCACGTGCACTTTAGCAGTAATCTATGTTTCTATCACACAGATCTATTTTTCCGACACCGATGATGGCTCAGCGGCTACTGCAACAGGCTCTTTTGTAGCCGCTTAGAAAACGCATTCCACATAACTTGCTTGTTTTAAACAGACAAGCTATCATACAGAACGACTCAACAACGCGTCGACATAACTGCATGTTATTTTTGGAAGTGAATTTGGACGTTCAGGAAAAACAACGGTCGTCACCGTCTCATTACACAACGAGTAAAAGGCAATATAAATTCAGGCGATTTTTGTGAAGCGCTCTAGGAAGCGGCCAAAGGGCAAGGACAAGCTAGTAATTCAGCTCTCCTAAGAGTTTTGATGCACAACTGGAAAGGCGGCCCTTCACAACCGACTTCTGGCCTGGTGAGGTTTGCCGTCACGTCAAGGATGAAAAGCTATACTTATGCACTATTTTTAGAGTAGTAAGAAGCAGAGGCCGTCTCAGGAGAGCTACAACGTCAGCGGAATCGATAATTCAATTCCCTGGGAGAAAGGACGCGGCGAAGTTCATCGTGTTGCCCTTCGCCGGAGCGGATCACGTACAATGTGTGACTCAATAAAGCCTTCGCACGAAGAAACAGCCCACGACCCCCGTATCACACTGGGGCTGCAGCCGCTGCATTAGGTCGCGTACATAGGCATGAATGATGATTTATTTGTTGCACACGGTATCAAAATCGGTACAATCTAGCGATTCTTTTTCATTTCTATGCCATGATCTTGGCGATGCTTAGACGGCCGTAATAATTACATGACGTCCACACGGGAAGAATACTATGTAGCCCACCTTAATCCGCCTGGAAATTCCGTGCAGTACTGGTTTGCCCGAACATTTGCTGAAACGGAGGACAAACGTCAAATTTTGCGTCAACAATGCCAGTCGCCCCAATATGTATGCTTTGTATTGCGATAACAATTATACCACACTGCAGGAATGTTCCCGCACTTATCATCGCCGTGATGTTCCGAAGAAAGTCCAAGTTCGATAACAACATGGGCGCACGCCGTGTGCTCTGCGTGCGAGTGAAAGCTTGCGAGGATGAGCCCGCGATGGTGGCTCCATCTCGCGCGCAAAGGAGCAAGAGCGCCGTGCTCCCCAGCGCGCAAGCTACCGGGAGTGGCAAAGGCCTAGCGTTTCATAGACCGATTCCTATAGGGAAACTCTGGCGCTGCGATCGTTCTGCCACCATGGGAATGGTGGGAAGTACATGGATTTACCTGATGTTCGTACTTGTGGAGTCATTATTTCTTGTGGCTTTGTTTATTAAGCTTTATCCGTCTTGATTTTACTAAATTTCAAAGCGATCTATACCTTTCTAAGTAGAGAATAGTCTACGGACTCTCACAATCGCTACTAAGTGCAGCGGCTCAACCTGCTAAGGTAGCCGAATTAAAATGCGCCAGGTGTCTTTACACAGCTGGCTTGCCCGTAAGAAATTCATAACGGCGTTCTATGTCGCTTGCTGATGCATGTGTCAGTGGGGATAGTGGTTTCAATATCAGCCTCTTTGCTAGAGGACCCGCGCCCCAATTCTGCCGTCGGACAATTTTGCTAACGAATATTTCATTATTTAATACACAGTACTTTGATTGCAAATGACGAATTTACAACTCCACAAAGCCGGTTGAAGCCAGAAAGACGAAGCTTAGGCTAATCCATGGACCTTTCATCATTGCCATGCTGTCTGAACCACCCCCAATGCAAATCCCATAGACACAAGCGCCAGATTTCCCACTAGTATTTAATGTGAGAAACTCCATAGGGGAAGCGATGCGCTCTACTCCCACCGCGGCCACGTATGGCGCTATCGAGTGGTCCCTACATTCAAAGCGATCTACGATTGGGACAGAGTGCGCCAAGTGCTGACAGATTCATGTGCGCTGCGCTCTCGCCGCCTAGTTCGCGTTGAAGCGAGAGGCCGCACGAAAGTCAATTCGCTCGTTACTGCTGCCGCGCCTCATCACGCTGGCACCCTGACAACTAGCGTGCGTGGTCAAACGGCAAACGTGCTCATGTATGATCGCGTGCGCGTGACACCATGCTGGTTATTTAGTTAATCGGCGAATGCCTACAAGCCTATAGTGCCGATAAACCTAATATCTTTACGTCGCATAGCTGTCTAATAATTCGCTACTGCAATCGATGCTTCGCCTGTCGGGTCAATTTACTTAGAGTTGATCGGCGCTATTACTGAGCTGCTGCGTTGTAAACTTGGCTGTAAAATTCATTTCTACAAGTAAGCTCACTGCCTGCTATGCTACGCACCTCCACTAATCGCACATTCTTAATAAAAGTACAGCAATCGCAGCGCTAAGACCTGTTGTAGTGGTCTTGATAACAAATATAGATAAATAGGAACGTGGTCTTGGTTAGCGCAATGGAAAAGCCGTTTGCTAAGGCGCAATTACCGCAACGTACGGCCTTCGTGCGCGCAGACCGCCGTTTCATTCATCAAGGTCACAAAGCCCGCACGCCGTACAGGCAATTGTGTCCCCATTTTGGGAAGGTACGAATAATAAACGGGACTTCTATAGAAGATTATTTGCGAAGCAGCTCTTCTCCTTTGAAAGTCGCTAAATTTCGCCATGTAGCTGTCATATCGCTAGGAAAAGTCACCGCTCAGTAAGTAGTAAAATTACTCGGTAAATGGTGAAAAAGGTTGCTTCATTTTGCTACAAAATTTCCAGAATGACACACTGTAAAAAAATGCCGTCATTATACCGAGAATTTCTGTCATTGTACGGATGAATAGCAGGTAAATATACGGGAAGCATGCAGTATTTCAAAAATACGACGAAAGCTTCCGGTTATATATGTAATGTGATCCCCATTTTTAAGATTTAGGCATATTTCAATGTAATAATACAACAGCGAATTTTTTTTTTTGGATGAAACAGGCAGACTTCAGTATTTTTGCGAGGAAAACTATACGCGTTGTCTGAATGAGCGCTTGTGCTAACAAAGTTTCATTTAACAATATTTTATTGAACATGCAAACTGTACGCATTACGATGATACGTACAAAATGTGTGCCGTGGCCGAGTATCAGAAGCCGGCCGTGTATCAAAAGCTGCGATACCAGATCGTATAAATACGAATACGCAACCTCTATTCCGGTCAGAGTTCACCGCGCATACGGTACTTGTATAACGCTGAATATATGCACAAACATGTGCGTGTGTTTTGAATGTTCTCATATTAAGCGCTTTGCAGCTAATAATTCAGCAGTTTATGTGAACGAAGAGCCGTGGGGATACTTGCCAATGTAAACAAACTTGCGGTGCTCAGGTGCTGGTGCACTGGGAATGACATTGGTGCTTTACGCCAAAAATTGTGCGCACTATAAATCAGTACCGAAATAAGGAGAGTGGTATAATGGCGGTAAGTGCGTTTACAATTAGCAACTAATGGTCTGGAAGGGAGCTGGAGGCCTGTATATCCAAGTACAATGGCCACATGAAATTTTTGATTGCGGGAAGCAATTAACCCAACAGTCAAACGGCTTTGCCGAACTGTAATGTGGTTGGGTTACCTCATTCCTATAGTAGTTGCAACATATCTGCTCTCTGTGAGCAATTGTCCATTGATTGACACACAACGATTACGCGTAATCTTCACTGTTTATGTTTGTCAATCCTTGTTGTAAGATGTAACCTCAAGCATGTGGCGCTCCGTCTTGAAACAAGACCAGTGTGCGCACACGTTCTTGTACGGCACAATAAAGATCGCGAGCATGTTCGCCCCAACTTGTGTGCAAACTACGAGAAGATGACTGAAGATGAAGGTACTAGTACCGTACTAGTAGTGTGTGTGCTGTCAAAAAGAAAAAAAAAAGAAAAAGGAAAGAAAGAACGCCCAGTGCTGAGTTGCATAGCGATTCAAGCTTTATTCCTTTTTGACCCAGCATGCAACACTATTTGTTCTTTGTGCTTTATCCATGGGTAAATGTTATGACACAACTCATTATTTACCCGTTCATTAAATGCACCAACCCACCCAAATTAGCGCTATACTAGAGTGTACTGACGGATCGCAGTGCACTCCTTTGCACTGCATCTCAACACTGGGGTTTGCTATCCCCAGTAAGCATCTGGTTTACCTCCCTGCCTTTCTTCTTCTTGCATTCTCTATCTCTCTGTATAAAAGGCACTACCCGGAGGGAGAGGAATCGTTCTCCTCTTTCAAAACTCAATTATTTGTCAAGCAATTATTTTACTGTTCCACCAATTAGAGGACAAATGCGAAAGCGAAACCGATTCTGTTTTGTTCTCCGTGCTCACAGAGTGTGGCACCAGGGCACAGCGCACGCTGCACTTCCAAACTAAAAAGCGGTAGATGAAGCTGCACTTGTGTAGTTAACCGGCTTTTATCAATCCATGCTGTAATTTTTTTTGTTTACCATAAATATGTATTCATTTGTACTCAACAGTAGAGCAAAGCTCCAAGGAAGAGAGTGACGCATCGGGAGCAAAGAACAGAAGCAATGGATGGTTACGCTGCTTGGGTCTCTTGTGTGGTACTCTTGTGTGTGGTACTGCTTGGTACTCTTGTGTTCATGTCCTGGGCCGTCATAGCGCGGAGATATTTGCACTAAATGTATTTCCCTTCGTCTACAAAACTATGCACGCTGTGGTATCGAAGAAGTTGTCTTGTGTTCGGGCGCACGTATGCACTTGGACACGCAAGAGCCTGCTCTCAACGGATGTTCAATAGTCTATGCGCACTCGTAGTTTACTCATGAGGTAAGCCCATTTTAACTTTATTTTGTTTGCACAACGTAGGTTGTAAAATTATATGTGGTAAGCCGACGGCGAGAACAGAAATATTGTTTCCAAAGGCCACTAAGCAGCGTCTTACGACAAAAATGACGCATGAATGGGTAAAATGATCCCCTATTGTTTCAGATCAATTTCAATGGTAGCGCGATTGGCTTTTTTCGCAATTTTCGCAATTTTTCGTGTGACCCTTCTAACCTCTTGCTCGCTTCCATTAAAAAGGTGGACTAAAACTCCATGCAGTTGCGCACCTTTATTGAAGCTCGTAGCGGCTTAGCAGCAGACTAGCAAATACGGCAAGAACTTGTGTTAAAATACGGAACTAAACGTTCAAGATAATAGCAGTGGCTCACTACGTGTGATCGTTACTTTCTCGCTTGCACGCACGTTCTGATTGTAGTGACCAAAGAAAAATCCTTCGCTCTGGCTGCTTTTTTTTTCAATAGTTCTTTATTTGCATAATACTAAGGTTACAAATGGGGATTATACATACATACAGAGGGAGGCCCCATACTCAACAGACTGTACAGGCGACCTCCCTTTACAAATGAGTAGGATAATAATATAATATATGGGGTTTTACGTGCCAAAACCACTTTCTGATTATGAGGCACGCCGTAGTGGGGGACTCCGGAAATTTTGACCACCTGGGGTTCTTTAACGTGCACCTAAATCTAAGTACACGGGTGTTTTCGCATTTCGCCCCCATCGAAATGCGGCCGCCATGGCCGGGATTCAATCCCGCGACCTCGTGCTCAGCAGCCCAGCACCATAGCCACTGAGCAACCACGGCGGGTAAATGAGTAGGATATATAAATACAAAGCAGCTATATGAAAACCCGAAAGACACCATATTAAGTTAGTCACTAGCTTACACTGTAAAATATTTAACGACACAAAGCACTTAATAATAAAGTGATAACGAGTTTTCCTTGATAACAGTTTTCCTTGGTGCAACTGCTTTCGGTGCAGCAAGACGTGTTGCTTCGAATGATGTCTCGGCAGTCAAGGCATTCATGTCAGTAAGCAAGCTGTACATGTTGTATAAGTCGCAAAAAAAATTTTACATACAAGCGAAGCGATAGCACGCATCATAGACGGTATTTTACGAATAATTCAGTTGCATTACTAAGCCTGATAATAGATATGCATGGAAATCAGGTTGTATTGACGCTCGGTAGGAACCAGGAAACTTATAATGGCTAATTAATCAATTTCTTTCACTGAAAAGCTAGTTACTGTTGTCTTGTTTGAGCTCAAAAGAGGTCTGATGCCTGCGATTGGTTCATCTCCCTCAAGTTATCGCAGTATTGTAGCTCTCAAAGTGAGTGGATTTTTTTTCTCTAAAGTGTTTTCTACGTGAAACATGGCCATCTACTTAGCTACGTAGGTGATCGATGTTAGTGACATTAGAGGGCTGGCGGACAAGCACTGCTTCATTATTGCAACACATATGACTGAGTGCAGATGTGGCAGTGTGGGAAGGTGTTAATATATAAGCCAAACTAGGTTCTCTTAGGTAATAGTTTAATATGTTGATGTCATTTGATTGTTGTCTAGTAGGAAGAAATGCTAAACAAGAAGTAGCCTTAATTTGCGCTGGGTAAATTGTGCAAGCAAATCAAATAAGCTGTTACAAATAAATAGGGACACTTGCATATGGGTTCCCCAATGCTATCGTCCTGAATAGCTTTGGAGTTATGATACCACTATAATTTCTCTGTAAAACATGCAGCAAGATTCAGCGTTGTATGATTCTGGCATCAACAGAGTTCTATTTACTGTGAAGTTCAAATAAGGTGTTCCTGTTAGGGTGATGGTGTAAAATGTATGCTTCAGTTCTAATCTTGCAAAGGCAAACTTAGATGGGAAAATTTATTTATTTTGGACAACTGCAACAATCCATGGGTAATACTTGTATGCATAGACATTACATCGCTATTGTCTAACCAATTGGTGCCCTCTTATGCTAAAATTTACAGGGCTCTGATTAAATAATGTCAACTTTTGTGGTAACATTAAGGCAACGCCCTTATATTATGAGATTACTTTATTGCGTATCATCAACGTATGATATTTGCACTAAATGAATTTGACTTTGTCCATAGAGCTTTGCACACGATGCTTCATGAAAATTTATCATGTGAACGATGTCATGCAGCTTACCGATTTGCATGAATATAATGCAAGCTATTTTTCGATAGTTTCTTGCCTCAGAATGCACTTCACCTTATCTTCTTGTTCACGACAAGACTTTAATGCAGTTTTCTCTCTTTACATTTCCTGGCACTACAAACAGCGCCGAGCTAAACCACTGGCAGCACTACTGGAATCGCTACCGCGTGTGATGCCGTGTTCAAACGCACACGAGGAAAGACGGCTTTGCCATGTTTGACTGTGTCGTGAGCACTTCTGAAGTGCTGCCTGGACAATAACCTTGGTGGCATGCCCGCGCTGTTTTCTTCTATCCGTTGCTTTCTGATTCATCGTGGTATCACGTCAAATTACAATCGTAATATACATGTTCTTTTTCTCAGAAACCCATAGTCCTCCCCTTGTGTTATATTTGCAGCGTATTATTTATGTGCAAATTACCAGTGCTCCAAGTTTCATTTAATAGCAAAGTAAGCTAATAGTATCTAAATAATTCTGCATAGCAAAAAACCAAGCCCGAACTGCCGAACAGTACCAAGCAGCATCCTTAGTGTAGTCTCAAGTAGACAGATTGCATTGGTCATGCAGAGGTGCCCAACGTACCTCTTCTTTACTTGCTCAACAATTTTTGACTGAATTTTTCAACTCAACTGAACAAGACTGAATTTTTCTGTAGTTTCAAGCATGTGCTATTGGCCGTTGCTCTTGCTCTCAGCAAATGTGGAAGAATATCACGGCATTTCTTTTTCTAACTCATTCTTCCTATTTCAGTGGGATTACTGCATTAGTAAGTAGGAAATGAATCACACAGACAATCGAAAGAAGCCCACTGTGTATAAACTTCGAACATTGACTGTGCAGTTTGACGACCCGGAATAAGTAGAAATAAACCATAAACACTTGACAATTACCTTTTACTTGACACAGGGTTGAGTATACAGTATTGTTACTGTATACACAAGCCCTGTGTCATGTTTTACTTTGTTTAGCGAAAAACAACGGTCGGCTTTCTTGTGTCCGTTGTTTTGCGCTAAACAAAGTAATTCTGGATTCGCACCAACTAGCCCGCCAGCGCATTGTGCTGAGTGTCACGTAAATTTTAATTATAGTGCAGCTTTCCACTCTACACTTCTGTTGTTGCATTCTGTCAGAGGGTCGGTAACATGTTTCACACTTCTAGCAACTAGCCTGTCTAGCAACAGTAGTAAAAATGCGCCAACTATATTATTTAATTTTTTTTTAAATGTGTAGGCATTTCGCTTACAAAAATAAATCCTTAGTATCAACCCACAAAGATGTGACTTTCTCGGCACCCGTTGCAGGTTCAAAAAATATGGCGTGAGCTGTTGTGAAGGTTTCAATCAGAAAGGAAAGCCAGTATAAAAGGGTCCACACCACTGATCTATATTACACGGCATGGATAGCACACAGAGCGCCCTCGACTGAAGCAAACCTTGTCCCGAAAGTCGGCGCTTGACTATTTTGCAGCAGAACTTTGTTTGCACGGGTCTGTGGCATTTCTTCCCCTAAAATATCAGCCTGTTTTGACGTAAACTACCCCAGCAGGCCAAAGCAGTGTTACGAGATGTCCAGAATTTTTCCGTTACAGCGCCCACAGCGTCGCAATCATTAGTGGCGCGCGCTAAAAAACACTCGTAAACGAGAAAATACTTCATCTCAGCAAACACCATCGTATACAGGTTCAGATTGTTGTAAAAGCTCTTACCAGACATGTAGACATCTCCTAAAATGTGGAAAACCACATAGGCAAATTTTTACGGCAGCAATTTTATCTCATCACACGCACTTGTTAGGGCACCATACGCCCTGCTTCTAGGACAAGCCGCTGTACGACACCGCAATTTCATTGCTCTCACCTGCAATTGACGCGGCAAGCGGCGTGCAGCCAAACATATTAGAGATCAGTGGTGTTTTGTGTATCTTTCTCAATGCCAACTGAACACATGGTACGCACAGCAGAGCAGAAAATCAGAGGGCAAGCGCTCTGAACACATTGCATTTTACAGTGGCAGCTACTGGGCAAAGCAAGCATTGTGGAATAGTGGATTTGCACGAATCAAGCTAGGAGCCAAATCAAATATGCGGTTATTCGCAAATAGCCAACGTATTGTTAGCGTGTTGAAGTTTTTTTTTTTTATTGTCATCGCTCACTTGTGTAATGGAGACGGATTTCACAACTGGAGAAGAAGCCTTGGAAGCATGAAGCACTTTACGAAACCAGCTTCAATATGTCACGTGTCCACATCACATAATTTCATGGCTGTATGAGTGGGCCCATTGGTTAACACGTAAGAGTGTTTGTGATGTTTACCATGCATTATCCACCTTATCTGCAGGTCGACCTTGCCTTGAGACCCAAGCTGATGCTGCCTTTAGAGAAATTGTGGCTGCAAGCTTGCTTTCTGAGAGCCGGCTTTTGAGAATAAAGGATGAGGTCAGCACATTATATGCCAGAACAAGTTGATGATGATTTCAGATCGAGAATCTTCAAAGCACAATTCACATAGTGGTGTTGATATTCTGCCTCAAATTGTTGATTGTTACGTTTATATGGTGCCCAAGCATTGCGGTAGGAACTTCTGCACTTGGAGTACATAGCAAGGGTGTACTCCACATAGGCTGGTGGCTTTTTCCTGCATTTTAAGAACTGGTTTCTTGTTAAGTTGATATTTTCCAATTTTGCATTGCTTATATTTTTTTTATTTAACATGCTGTTAGTCCCACTGGGACTGTTACAGGAGTGGATTTATCAGCAATATACAGGAATACAGTATACAGTACAGTATACGCCAGTTACACATCAAGCGAACAACAATACAAACAGTATACAGTACAGTACCGTAATACGCCAGTTACACACCGAGTAGGCAACAACACAAAATCAATACAGTCTGAACATGATCATCAGGTCTGGATTGTTGACAAGACTGACGAGGCTGCGAGCTCAGCGAACTTTTCCAAGGAATCCTGCGCAGTTATGGATTTGTCTAGGCTGTTCCATTCTCTTATGGCTTGAGGGAACAAGGAAAAGTAATATGCGTTGTTAGCGCAAGAGTATTCATTAATCGTAAAGTCATGCTTGTGACGTGTTTCTCTAGAACGATTAAAACTAATGTAAGTAGCAGGATCCATGTTAAATGCGTTATGAACTAATTGATAAAGAAACTTGAGTCTATGAAGCGTGACGCGGCTTGATAAGGTGTCTAGGCTTGCGTAGGAAAGCAGCTCTGTGGGAGAATCAGTGCGCCGGTATCTATGGTAGATAAAACGAACAGCTTTTCGTTGAACTGATTCGAGCATGTGTACATCTGGGTGTTGTGTCCCGTTTTCTTTTTCTGCAGCTTCTTGGTTTAACATCTGAACAGTGAACACAACTTGACGCTTTGCTTGATTTTCTAGATGGCACGCCCCTGCTGCAAAACCATTTAACTTCGAAATTGCTTCCGCCGCACTGAATCACATGAAGCAGCCATAGCCATCAATAACACGCACGACATGATTATGAAAATTGTAATATTGCTGTTTGATCTACAGGCTGTCCACACTATTAGGCACCAAGATATAGAAATATGTACGAGTAAATTCTGTGTAACTAGGCTGAAACAAGGTAATGTTGTCTGTCGTCGCTTGGAGATACTCAGATAATTTTTTTACATTCTGCCTAATTGCATAATTACGCCTAATTAGTTAGCATGTTTCTCAACTAATTAGATGAAAAGTGGCAATGAAATAATTGTAGAGCAACATGAAAGCCTCCCGATACAGCTTTCTGTTGCTCATTGTGTGCTATATAAAAGTGTTTTTCCAAGAATGAAGCCTGCGAATACACTAAAGTGCCTTGAGTTGCCAATAACGCGGTAATATTGTGTCGCAAAGCTAGGAGTACAACTTAAATGGGTTCTTTTAAAAAAGACAGTTAGCTCAGAAAATTATCTTTTTTATGCAGCCTGTGGAGACAATAAGGTTTGTTAGACATGACTATGGCCCTCAAAAAGGTTGCCGAGGCCCCAGCAGTTCACTGCAGAAGCTAAGACCACGGGCAGTTCCTCCAGTGACTGTGAAAAGCTCCCGCGGGGCATAAGTCTAATTTGGTACCACCACATTTCTCCTGCAGCTTTTCTGTCTACTTAGCTACCCAGGTGGGTCAAAAATGGCAAAGGGAAAAATAATCAACAGCTTCTAAAATAAAACTTGCTCAAGCTCAGTGCAGTTAAGTGTGAAATTCTTCCCTTACCATTCATAAAAAAACGGGAAATAGGTAGATGGTAAGGTCTTCATATGGACACCTGATACCCACAGATAATTTGCAGTGGAAAAAGAAGCATCTTATGAAGGCTTGAATATCGGCCAGGACGATTTGGCAGATAGTATAACGATTATGAATGTTTCTGGGGAAAATAGTGGTAGTAGAGTGAATAATCAAAACATTTAGATATAGGTTGGTAGACAGATTTCATTGCACTGCTAGAATTCTAAATCGTCGCATTAATTCTTGTGTTTGATAATCTATGCCTGTTCGAGCGAGTGCTTCCTGATACACCGCTTATACTGCATGATATACTGCATCAGTCTTATGCTGCATGATTCACTTGTTTAAATTCCCGTAGAACGAAATTTATACTCATCATAGGAAACCTTGTAGATGACTTTCGGAGACTTCCTGATGAGATCAGACGGCGCCATGCACCCCAGGCTTAGATGTGCATTCAAAAGCCTCGTATCTCGCAAATGTTAAAGATGTACTCCTGCTAGGCAAGTTTTTGGTATCATTCACAAGGTTGTTTCCGAATACGAATTTGCCTAAATAGGGTAAACAGTCAATCTAAAACATGTCAAGCGATATCGCGGACGATGCATGCACATTTCAAGTGAAATTAATAAAAAATATAGCACCAAATGCAATAATCATTGGCATTATGTCATTCTTTCACGGAATAAAACCTGTCTTCCAATATAAATCTGGAATCTTTTGTAATTCAAACTACTAAATACCTCATGGGGGTTGCGACGTGAAATACACGTGTTGTACTTATTCCTCATTTTTTCACTACAAGGCCCAATGATGCTTAAACAGCAGTGAAAAAGCTGAAATCACAGTATTCGTTTTATATATTGCTCCAGAAATCAGTTTCTCTGCCGACCGAAGCATGTCACACAAACAGGTTTGTGCAGCAAATGTGATACAAAAGGCACAAAACACACAGCTGTGTAACGGTAAACTGGCAGAAGCTTGCAGTAACTACAGCTTGTGAAAATAAGGTTGTAACTGTCATATGTAACTGTCAGTGCGCAGGCATCGGCAACAGTATTGATTAGGGTGCATTAGTTGCTTCTACTCTGCAGTATGCATCCACCACCAGAATATATAGTTGTTTCATCCTCCTCTGCCAGACTTTAATGTGAAGTGAGGTGTAATTTCAATTTCAATTTCCATTTTGTTTTCCCATCTTACAATACAGAGGGAGGGATTGCAGATGAAAGCTACACCAGGGCAGCTTGACAAGTCTACAAACCTAAAGTTCAGCAGGGAGGCAGCACTGAAACTTGTACAAAAAACGAACAAACAGATAAGCATATCAAGTGATCACTAAAGTATACACGAAACAGCAATACGTGCACACAAGTAAACTCAAGCCATGTTATTTAAACACATAGTATGAAGCTCCTCGCGCGAACAAGAAAAGAAATCGAAATTAATGAGACTATCAACTTTAAGAAGAGATGGAAGGATATAGTGAAGGCGTTCTTGTCCAAGTTTATTTCGAGGTGTCGGTACTATCCATTCCTTGCCATGTCTTGTTGAATAGCTCAACGTTTTTTTTTCTTTAGTCCTGCTAATTTCTTGAGATTGGTTATATTATTCCTAATTTCCAATTTAAAGATGACACTGAGACGATATATATAGAGATTATGTATTTTAATTACTCTAGAATGACTAAATAAAGCTGCACTTGGATGTCGGTATGACGTATTATACACATGTCGGAGATACCGTTTTCGGATTAGGTGTATGCGTTCTAGGTTAGTTAAGGTTGTGGTAACCCAAACTAAGTGGCAATACTTCAAATGCGAGTGAAAGATTTAGTTGTAAATGAGCATTTTAGTTTTTGTAGGTAGGATGTTTTTTAAACGACCTATAGCACCAGTGATTTGCGCTATTTTGTTTGAGACGTAATTAACGTGATGATCCCATTACGTATTCAAGGAAAATATAAACCCTAGGCATTTGAACTGCTCTATTATTTCTACAGGACGTGAATTCAAGATAATATCTTCATGCGGTGGGATAAGTTTATATTTGGTTTGAAAATGACTGCCTTAGTCTTACCCTCGTTTATCTTCAATGAATTAGCAATGGACCAATCCTCTAGGGCTTTCATTACAACGTTGCATTGATCAATAAGTTCGGAAATTTTATTACCGGCAAAAAACAGACTTGTATCATCCGCATAGATGACAAACTTTGCATCATGTTTATTATTTATTATATCCTTTATATAAATGTTGAAGAGTAAACGTCCTAGCGTACTTCCTTGGGGGACACCGCACATAAGAGGTTTCGGTTCAGACTGCATACCATTAATTAATACCACTTGTAGCCCAAATGATAGATAAGACTTCCATAATGATAGGGCTTTCCCTCGGATACCATAGTGCGGTCATTTATTAAACAGTATTTTATGGTCCACGAGGTCAAAAGCCCTTGAATAATCCACAAACACACCAATGACAATAGCTTTGTTTTCTAGTTGTGTTATTACATATTCTTTTTGTTCGTGCAATGCAGACTCAGTTGATTTGCCTTTGCAGAAAACAAACTGAAATGGTGTTAGCAGGTTAAATTTATGAATGAAGTTAGACAGCCCTAGGTGAAGCATTCTTTAAAGGGCTTTTGAAAACACAGGCAGAATTCAAATTGCTCTGTAATTACCAAGAACATTTCGATCTCCGTTGTTAAAAAGGACAACGACTTTCGCTAATTGCATTTTGGGGGGAAAAACTGCAATTACTAAACAAATGTTAAAGATGTGAGCAAGTATGGGAGCGATAACTTCAGCTACAGGCTTGACTGGCTGAATTTGAATGTCCTCAATATCACAGCTACTGCTGTTGTTAAGACTTCTTATTGCTGACCTTACTTCACCTTCCGGAACAGGATGCAGAAAGACTGATTCATCATTTCGAATGCGCATGTATTTGCTAGCATCAGATGGAGGCGCGCTAGAAGTCGGGTTTGTCAAAAACGTATTGAATACACTAGCCAATTCCAAACCACAACCTTCCTTCCTATCAATATTTAGTTTGGTTTTTGCAGTGTGTGTACTATTACGCTGTAAGAGAGTATTTAATCTTGCCCATAATTCACTATGTCGAGCATTCTTGATGTCTAGTAGTGATAGGTGATAGGAAGTTCTAGCAGATCGCAGTTTTTTTAGTCAATTTATTCCTGTATTTCATAAAGACCGCAAAGTCCTCAGCCTGACGAGTGCACAAGGAATTTCTGTATAACTTTTCTGTCGTTTGTATTTCCCTGCGGAGCTCTAACGTTATCCAGGGCTTGCGGGTTTCGCGACTTTTTATGCGGGTCAGAGGAGGAAAGCAGTCATGATAAATGTATCCATAAACGCATTACAGGCTAAATCTGCGTAATCTATTTCAGCTATCTTGCTCCAATCTATTTTCACAAGCTGGTCCCCAAAAGATGTCAGTGATGTCGCTGTAATTGCTTGGTATGTGACTGCTGTATATTTTCTACTCATTGCACCAGGCTTCTCTATGCAAACAAACACGGGAAGGTGATCACTAATGGAACACGATAAAACGCCCGATATAACATTCGTCTGCATAGAGTTAGTGATAATTAAATCAAGCACAGAATGGCTTTCACTTATGACTCTCGTTGGTATATCAATCAGTTTAACAAAACCATTAGACATAATGGATATATTCAAATCTCTAGCAGATGGACTGGGAATATTCATGTCAATATCAAGATCGCCACAAGCTATTAATGTTTTCTGATAATGATGCTGAACGACAGAAGCCATAAACAGGTCATAGAACTCCAGAAATTACGAAGTATTGCCATCCGGAGGCCGGTAACATACAGAAAACACAGTGCTTTGCGTACAAACCGACTTTGCGTAAAATCTCGGGTTATTACAGTGTACGATTCAAGTATTTGACCTTCTAGATCGTTGCTCAGCAATAGTGCAGCACCACCACCGTGGACATTTTGCTTATTTACGCAGTATGTGGTATATTCTTTCAATCTGAAAACATCATAGTCACAAGTGTTCCATGTCTCTGTTAACATTATTGCAGAAAATTGAAAAGAGAAACCAGCAAAGAATTCTAAGCACAATATTTTGTTGTTCACTGACCTAGGATTGAGGTCAATACATTTGTGAATAGCCATCGAGAACTTTGACACTGATTGGTTATCATCATTAGACAAATAATAGCGAGTCTCATTCATCGTGCTTTCTTTGAACACAAAAGAATAAACTTGTCATCAGTTATAGTCTGCCAAGGTCGTCTCTACTCCTAATAACAGTGGTAGCGGCTCCACTGCACTTTCAAGCAAGAATTTTCCATTTACATACCAGACGAAATCATAGCCTTTTGCCTTTGCCCTCTCTTTCGCAGCTCCATGAAGTTCGCTGTGGAAGCGAGGTAAATTTTCCTGAATGAAAACTCTCGGTTCACTGTTCTTGAGCGCGCTCTTTTTCTGCAGCCATGTGTCCCTTATCTGTTGTCTGGCAAACCTGATAATCATTCAGGGAACATTATCTTGCATCGCTGGCAGGCGGTGAGCTGATACAACGTCAGCATCAGTCAGCCGAGGAGCACGAAGCCTGTCAGCAACCTGATCTAGTGACGGTAATAGGTTCTCGCCAGGAACAACAGGGACACCATGTACTTCCAGATTAGGCCGCCGGCTGCGAAATTCCAAGTCATTTACTAGTTGCCGAAGCTCATGTTGTACGGCGGTGTGGACCACGTCCTTTTCTTCTAGTTCTTTCACTCGCGTTCTGAGAGCCTTTATTTCACTGTCTTGTCGGATTACCTTTTGTTCAAACTCGTCAAACTTTCCCGACATAAATTGGAGTGATTTTTCCATATCATTGATTTTTCCAACTAGGGCAGGCTTTCGAGCTTTTGATATATGGCCGCGAGAATTTCCATTTCAGGTTCGCTGTGAGTAGCGCGTGCTGCAGTGTTTCTGCATACTGGGCATCTCCAGGTGATTTTGGCCCTTTCCGATTTTATTTTAAATGATTGCTCATCTACACCAGCGCACTTGCCAAAGTGGTATTCGAGAGAACACTCGGAGCATTGCACCGACCCTTCGACTTTAAGAAGGGGCAACTGACAAGAAAAGCAAGTATGGGACATAGTTGAAGCTTTCACAATGTGAGCACAAAACAAGGGAAACCTTAACAACAAGAGCAAACAGGACTACAGTGCAGCACTGTGGCAGCGGCAGCAGCAACGTTGTAGGCTGAGTTTTAACAAAATAATAAGAAATAATTTTAGCACCAACCTGTAACAAGCAGTATTCAACAATTAGTAGGTGTTCCCACGAGCTCCCACCGCTGCCAAATGATCGCCAAGGAGCAAGAACGCCCACTTATAACTGCTCCCGAAGCTTGCTAGGTGCACATGCGCTTGGCAAAGATCCTGGAAACGGCGAAGCAAGATGATCAATGCATCGGGGCTTCCGGCGTGGCACTCCTTGCAGCGCTTCCCGCTGGTACGGTACGAGGTCAAAAGGCACGTACGATGGCTTGCATCAGCAGTGCATGAAAGCTGTAACAAGCAGGATTCAACGATTTGTAGGTGTTCCCACGAGCTGACACCGCTACCAAAATTGTAGGCTATAACCTTGCATAAACTTCATACGCATTTTTTTCTTATCTGCGCCACAGATCATTGTTGCTACAACTGTAAAAGCAAGGTGCCCGTTTACACCACCTGTAGGGAACAGTGTGATTTTATAAAGAGTAAATATAGTAAATGTTCAAACAAATTTAGCACTCTGCCTTCCACTGTGGTGTTTTTCAAACTCTAAGGTTGGCATGTCTGCACAAGGTTTGACTGCAGGATTTCATTTTGCATGAAAAAGGGCATTAGTGCATATAACAACTCATCGGAAATTTTCCGCTGCGCAGAATGTCAACTTTTCCGGATGACTTGAATCAGTATTGTGGAATGATGTTTGTTTCTTTCACTGATTGTTGCCAAACTTGACTTTGGTTGTGGCAACAAGTATAATTTAGTTTGCTAGTGCTCCCGCCAACATATATAATGTGTAGACATCTTGTTGAAAACATGACCAGCTAATGATTTGCCAGGAGATAAGTAAGGTCTATTACGACCATTAAATGTTGAGCTTACACGTGGATACTACTGCTGAATGGTTGCCGACCTAGGAGAACTGCCAATAAGATTTTCTTCCATTATACTAAGGCTCAAGCTTCGACCTGCTTTTCAACTTAGACGTGTTAAAAATGATACATTTTCTTGTTCAACTAAGACAAAACTTCCACAGGAAGACAGAAACTTGAAGTCATCAACAGCGGCATGAATGTAAAGAATGCTCAACGTTTTGCAATCGTGCACCTGGTTAGCATATTGCACATCCCATTTTTTAAGAGGCCGCTCTTTACGGCATTACGGTCATACACAGATTCATTTTGACATCTTAGATTTTAATATTGGTCAATATATTTTTTCTTCATCGGCTTTCAACAAAGTGTATATTCATAATTTGCCTTCGTTTACCATTTTTCACTGATATTAACCAGACACATCTTGATACAACATTTACTTTCCTTAATTCTTCGTTGCTTCATTACGAATGTGCAAACACTTTATCTTAATTCGTGTTTTGACTTCTGGGAAGTCTAGTTCTATTCTATTAAGGATTTCTTACACGAGTTCATCGTTCTTTTTTTGGTCACCCCTACTCTTTGCAAGAACTGACAGCACATGTCCATTTACGGTTATAGTACAGATTCAGCGTACACTCTTTTGTTTTCTGCACAGAAAGCACTCGTACTTTGTGTAGTGGATCCGATTCCGCCGTCGCCGCCGTGAGCGTCTGCACAACGAGCGGATGTTTATGTTCGCGGCGCCGGCCTCCCCGGCGTGGAAGTCACGTACAATAAAGTTTCAGTTTCACCGCCGCTCGGGTGCTCGCCGGTCGCTCTCAAAGTTCGTTCTCTTCTCTCTGCGCGCGTCTGTCTATAGCGGACGCATTTCGCGCCCCTATAGCTTGGTGACCCGGACGTGATTCGAACACGCAACCTTCTGATCTGCGGCGCATCACATCGCAACGTGTGATGTACCTGCATGTCGTCTCAGCACTTTCCTCCGAGGTAGCTGATGAGTTCGACGACGTCATGAGAGCCCCACATCCGGCCACGCCCTACGACCATTTGAAGGCCATAGTGCTCACACGCAAAACCGTGTCCGAGAGGAGCCGTTTGCAGCAACTCCTCAACGCGGAAGAACTCGGCGATCGCCGACCATCGCAGCTATTACATCGGATGCGACAGCTACTCGGCGACCGTACCCAAGACTCCGAGAGTCCACTATTGCGCGAGCTGTTTCTGCAACGCTTGCCTCAGACACTTGTCGTGGTTTTGGCAGCTGCGGCTTCTGCTGGTACCACACCAGGTTCGGCGCCAGCGCTGCAAAATGTCGACAGCCTTGTCGCTGGCAGGGAAACATGGAAGCGAGTCACTAATGGCGGCGCGTGACTAAACCGCTACGGGAAGCCGCCTATTCTACATCACAGACAGGATCGCAGGCCATCGCTTTCTTGTGGACACTGGTGCAGAGGTAAGCGCCATTCCTGCCTCTCGCCAGGACCGACACCGTTGTCCGAGGACTGCGCCTTTGCAAGCTGTAAATACATCCACAATCGCAACATATGGCCAACGCTCCCTCACCATTGACCTGGGCCTGCGTCGCATATTTCGGTGGATTTTCATCATCGCCGACGTGCGCTTCGCCATACTAGGTGCGGACTTTCTTACCCATTTCGGTTTGAACGTGAATCTCCGCTCCCGTCAACTTGTGGACTATACGACCAGCCTCTCCGTGCAAGGTATCCTCGCACCGCTGTCCGCCTCTACGCAACCAGCTCCGCATTCGCCATCATCAGAAGTTGCCTCTATCCTCAGTCAATTTCCTGAACTTACCAAACCTACCAATTTGGAACTTCCAGTGCGGCACACTGTGACGCACCACATCGTCAACACGGGTCCTCCAGCGTTCTGCAAGCCACGACGTCTTGCTGGAGACCGCCTCGCCACAGCTCGCAGAGAATTTGATCACATGCTGCAGTTAGGCATAATCCGCCCATCGTCAAGCAGCTGGTCATCTGCGCTGCACATGGTGCCCAAGCGTGACCCCGGAGATTGGCGCCCTTGTGGAGACTATCGTGCATTGAATGCCCGCACCGCTCCCGACCGGTACCCGCTACCGCACATTCACAACTGTGCTACCACTCTTGCTGGAACAACCATATTTAGCAAGATTGACCTAGTCAAAGCATACCATCAAATTCCTGTGGAACCAGCGGACATACCAAAGACTGCCATCACGACACCTTTTGACCTATTTGAGTATGTGCGCATGCCTTTCGGGTTGCGTAATGCAGGCCAAACTTTCCAACGCTTCATCAACGAAGTCATACGCGGTCTGCACTTCGTCATCGCCTATCTTGATGATCTGCTGGTGGCAAGTTCTTCACCAGAGCAGCACGCTGACCATCTGCGGTTGCTGTTTTCGCGACTGCAGGAACATGGCTTAACTATCAACACAGCCAAATGTGTCTTTGGTGTTGACAACGTCGAATTTCTTGGACACCTTGTCACACCTGAAGGAATCAAGCCATTGAAGAGGAAGGTTCAAGCTCTGCGGGATTTTCCACGTCCAACGTCGCTTCGCAAGCTCCGCGAATTTCTGGGGCTTCTGAACTTCCATCGACGGTTCCTGCCGAATATAGCGCGCATCATTCTACCTCTGACCGACATGCTGAAGGCTCCAAAGGCACCATCTGAGATCTTGGAGTGGACATCCGAAGCAGACGCCGCCTTCCAAGAAGCCAAGAATGCCCTGGCACAAGCCACCTTCCTAGTGCACCCCCTAACTGACGCGCCCATGCGGCTCATCACCGACGCCTCCTCCAGTGCCGTTGGTGCAGTTTTATAACAATTCCAGCAGAATCTGTGGTGTCCACTCGGTTTCTTTTCGCAAAAGATGAAGCCGGCAGAGACTCGATACAGCACTTTCGACCGCGAACTCCTCGCTGTCTACCTTGGCATTCGCCACTTTCGCCACCTTCTCGAAGGTACCGTGTTTCACGTACTGACGGATCATAAGCCTTCCGTGGAAACCACAGCACACACATTCGCTTTCCGTGGAAACCACAGCACACACACATCCCGGCAAATTCGGCACCTGCATTTTATTTCCGAATTCACGACCGACCTACGGTACATCGAAGGACCCGTTAATGCGGCTGCCGATGCCTTGTCACGTGTCGACGCGCTTTCCACTGCTGCTGTGGATTTCGACATCATCGCAGAAGCACAACATTCTGACAACGAGCTGCGTGACCTGCATGCAGGGTCCACATCTCTCTCGTTTGCTGAGGTGCCACTGCCGTTCTCCTCCGGTACGATCGTCTGCGACATGTCAACAGGCTGTGCCCGTCCATTTGTGCCTTCCTCGCACCGTCGTCAACTTTTTGGCAAGCTACACGACTCGAGCCATCCTGGTGTTCGCGCCACTCAGCGCCTCATCACCTCCCGTTATGTGTGGCCCGGCATCAACGCAGATGTCCGCCGCTGGGCTCGAGAATGTCAACGCTGCCAACGTGCAAAAACGACCCGCCACACCAAGTCACCACTTCAACCCTTCCGTCCGCCCGACTCTCGCTTTGACCACGCTCACATCGACATTGTCGGTCCGCTGCCTTCATCGCGTGGTAAACGATACATCCTCACCTGCGTTGACCGCTACACGCGCTGGCCTTAAGCGTTTCCTGTAGACGATACTACGGCGCCAACCGTGGCGTCAGTTTTCGTGGCCGGTTGGATATCTCGTTTCGGCTGCCCCAGCGTGGTAACAACCGACCGCGGACGACAATTTGAAAGTGAGCTCTTCGGAGCGTTAACAAGCATCCTCGGTATCCGCCACATCCACACAACTGCATACCATCCGTCAGCAAATGGTATGGTGGAAAGGCTTCACCGCCAGTTGAAAGCCGCCCTCATCGCCCGCGACGCTCGAACTTCATGGGTCGACGACCTGCCGCTAGTTCTACTAGGTATTCGGTCGGCCATAAAAGGGGACCTCGGGTGTACTGCTGCCGAAATGGTCTACGGGACGACACTACGTCTACCCGGCGAATTCTTCGCACCACCTGCAGTCCCCAACCTCTCGCCTCCTGCCTACGTTGAGCAACTTCGGTCGCTCTTTGAGCGCTTGCGACCTACATCACCTCGACAGCGCTCCACTTACGACGTTTTCGTAAGCAAAGACCTAGCTGCCTCAACTCACGTTTTCGTTCGCCGCGAAGGCATCCGACCCGCCCTCACTGCACCGTACGACGGCCCGTTCGAAGTGCTACAGCGCGGAGAAAAGACTTTTACTGTTTCTGTGAACGGCCGTGAAAACGTGATTTCAATCGACCGTGTGAAGCCCGCGTACATGGCAAACTTGTGCGTTCCTCTTGCACTCCCCACTTGTTCCCCGCCCGATTCTCCCCCATCCGTACCCTGCCCCGTGAGCAAGCACGTGTCCTGGGCATCAGCGCGACAGCAGCGACCTTTGTATCTACGGGGGGGGGGGGGGGGAGCCCTGTAGTGGATCCAATTCCGCCGTCGCCGCCGTGAGCGTCTGCACAACGAGCGGATGTTTATGTTCGCGGCGCCGGCCTCCCCGGCGTGGAAGTCACGTACAATAAAGTTTCAGTTTCACCGCCGCTCGGCTGCTCGCCGGTCGCTCTCAAAGTTCGTTCTCTTCTCTCTGCGCGCGTCTGTCTATAGCGGACGCATTTCGCGCCCCTATACTTTGTATTACGGTCGCTTCTTTACGGCTGTTTGTCCTAGGGAAATCGCCGTTCTTTATTTACAGGGATAATATTCGGTCACTCAGCACCAGCAGATTTGCCGTAAAACCAGGAATTTTTTATGCAGTACAACACTCTTTGTGAGCGACTCATTAAGCATTGTAGAGGAGGAGGAGGAGGAGGAGGAAACAACTGTTGCTTGCCCTGTGAGTCGGTGGGAAGGGCCAAAGGCCCCGCATAGGTGACGGCCATGAGTTCGTGGGTCCTGGCGGCATCCTCGGCCTGCTGGACGGCCCATAGTTGGTCCTCGAGGGCGGGGCTGAGCAGCGCTCCTTCCTAGCGTGTGCGAAAGCTGTTGCTAGAGGCCGCGTTCTCGCTATTGTTATATATTGCTCGGCATTGTCATAATATATGCCCCAGAGTGGCTTTTGATTCGCATGTGTTGCATTTGTCCGTTTCCTATATATCAGGGCATATGATGTGAGAAAGCGCAGGATTCGGATACGTCCTAGTTTTAACCGCAGCCATGCGACAGACTGCTCTTTTGTCAATTTTGCGTGAGGTCGCGGGAATATGTCCCTCTGTAACCTATAGTGCTTCGTGAAGTCATTGTATGTGGCTATTCTGTCCTCCCACTTCGACTCATTTACCGCACCGTCATGTCCGGAGGCTGCCGGGGCGTCACTTGCGACTGCGGCTCGGTCCGTAAGGCCTCGCGCTGCGTCGTGTGCCACCTCGTTGTTGTTGTCGGGAGTCCATGTGATGTATATCTTTTTTTTTTGCAATCTTGACCTCCTGCAAGAAGAATGCGTCCCTCTGGGGAGATTGGGCCGTTGGCAAAGTTTCTTATTGGCGTCTGAGAGTCACTGACTATCATGGTTGCGTTAGTCTGAGTTACTGCGAGTGCTATGGCTACTTCTTCCCCTGTCTCGTTACACGTGGTAGGTATCGTCGCGCACGTCTTACACTATTTCTCGCTATCGATTACGGCTGCCCTAATCCCCCATCGGTGACTGTATCGAACCGCGTCTACAAAGAATGCGTCGTTGTCGCTGCCGAATTTCTTTTGTACCTGCTTCGCTCTGTTCTCTCGTCTGTCCTTATTGTGTTCTGGGCGCATGTTCCTTGCTATGGGGGTATTACCATTCTTCCCTTCCTCTCTCTTGGAATGTCCACCTTGACACCGTGCTGTATGTGGTGACCTATGTCTAGTCTCTGTGAGATGTGTCTGCCTGTTCTAATCTTAGAGAGGCAGTCATATCGTGCCGTATGTAGCGCTTCAATGAGCGCGCCTATTGTGTTGCGTAGGCCTAATTGTAGCAACTTGTGCGTGCTGGTGCTGATCGGTAGCCCTATGGCTGCTTTGTATATTCTGAGCCTTCTGAGGGTTTCTCCGCTGTTGCTCTTGGCATCGATGAGAAGCCCTGATACCCTGATACTATTGACCTTGGGTATGGGTTTCTCAGCAGGCGTCTTTAACTGTATCTCCTCTCTTTGGGTGAGATCTTCCCTGTAGTTGCCTGGTTTGCTGCCTCTGGGAGTCGGTCTGTACAGCAACAGCTCCGATTTCTCTGCCGAGCAAGTTAGCCCTGTCCCCTCTAGACATCATTCAATTGTTTCGACCACTGTTCGAAGCTTTTGATCTACTTGCCCGTCATTTCCGTTTCTCTCCCATAAGGTCATATCGTCAGCGTATAAGCTATGATTGAATCTCTCGATTTCTTGCAGCTTGGCTGGCAGCCCGATTAGTGCCAGACTGAATAGCATCCGTGATAACACCGAGCCCTGTGGCGTACCTGCGCTGCCTATCTGGATCACCTCCGAAACTTGGTCTGCTATCGTGACCTTTGCCTTTGTGCCCTTTAGGAAATTGCGTATGCAATCGTACGTTCATTTACCTAGTCCTAGTTTTCCTACTCTATCTAGTATCGTTACATGTGTTACGTTATCGAAGGCCTTTTTTAACTCCAACCCAAGAATGACCTTTGTCGCTCTGCCCAAATGTTCTATGAGCTGGTGTTCCAGTTGTAACAGCGTCCTGGGCTGACACATTTCTCCTGAATTCTATCATCGCGGGTGGGAGCGCGTCCCAGTCCACGAGGTCAGTGGTTATCTTCGCTAGGACCACATGCTCCATGAGTTTCCCCACGCAAGAAGTGACAGATATGGGTCTCATGTTCTCAATCTGCAGTCGCTCGCCTGGTTTAGGTATCAACAGGATTGTGCCGTCTTCCATTGCTACGGTATCTGCCCTGCCTCCCAGCATTCATTAATATATTCTGTTAACTCAGTTTTAGACTCATCGTCCAAGTTTCCTTAGCATTTTATTCGTTACCCGTTTAGTCCGGGTGCCGACTTGGTATTGAGTTTCTGTAGGGCTGCCCTGACCTCTGACTCGCCGATTTTATTATCTAATTCGTAATTTACCTGCTTTGTGTAGCCAGGGTGTATGACGGGCATTGCTTGCGAATGTATCTTTTCTCAACTTCCTTGAGGAAGTCGTGCTCTGTCCCTCGGTGCGTTTGTATTAGCCCATTTATATTTTGCCTATCTGCCGAATTGGTCCCATCCGGGTGTAACAAATATCGAAGGATGTTCCACGTTTTTGCCATTCCTATTTACCTGTCTATGTCGTTGCCTATTTGCACCCACTGTGGTCTACATAGCTGCTGGGTGTACGGTTCTATGTCCGTGTTCAATTTGGCTTTCTTTCTACGAAGCATCCAGTTGTTTTTTTTTCCATCTCTGTTGCAACCGTGCCTTAGCTTCCCCCATGTGTAGAAGCATATTGCCTACGTTCACTAAATTCGCCTCCGGCGGGAGCGTTTTCGTAGCTGCCGCAACATCTCCCTTCAGTTTTTTGGTCCATTCCTCAATGCCTTGTGTCGTGTCGCCTCCTCGCTTATTTTCTTGAATTGGTCCCAGTCGACAATCTTAAGTTCTCTACGCTTTGTCTTGCGCGGTCCTGCCCTTACCTTACTTATAGTACATTGTGATCGCTCCCAAAGTCGTGTTGCGTATTTGTCCACTGCGTGCCCCGTATGTTCTTGGTGAATATCAAATCTGGCGTAGTATCCGCGCAAACGCTGGTACCTATTTTCGTGGGAGCCGATGGGTCGGTCACGAGGGTCAGGCCTTCCTGTTGCGCGTCTAGCCAGAGGTTCCTGCCTTTATGAGTTTCGATTTTGTAGCCCCATACCGCGTGTTGGGTGTTAAAATCACCTCCGAACACTACCGCTCGCTTCTCCGTTATGGCTAGGGTTCTATTTAAAGAGCGTCCTAAATTTATGGTGTCGGCATTTTGTACTGCTTTAAATATTTATTACAAAAAGACTGTCCTTTGTTTTCCGCATGGATATCAGTTCTAGAAGAATGTGATCGATTGACTTAACGTCCATGCAGTGTTGCACGACCGAGGGATTTCGCTTTAGCAACGTCGTTAGCGCCTTCGTCACCCCGTTGGCAGTACCAAACGACTTGTATCCCGACAATTTTGCCAGCCTGTGCGTTTCTTGAATCATTATAATATTCGGGTTTCTTCGTCTTTAAGGGGTTGTTGCAGAATGCATCGCTTTTGATCGTATCCTCTGCAATTCCATTGCCAAATCATGTATCTATTTCGTCTGTCCATGGTAGCGTTATTGGTTTTCCAATCCCTCGGCGGGTATCGGGGGCCTAGTGTACGGCTTGATGGTCGTCTTAGCCGGTATCCCCCTACTTGTTTGCTGTCCCCATATTGCTAGTCTCGCTTCGAAATCAGCTATCATTTGTTGCACTTGCTGTAGTATCGCCTTTCCTAGCACCTCTATCTTTGCCTCTATCTTTCCCTCAAGCCTCACGTCCAGTTGTTGAAGTTTAGTTTCAAATTTGGTTTCGTTCTGTTTAATGCTGGCTGTTAGATACACTGTAGGTTAGTCAAATTGTTTGAATTATGGGGTTTTACGGGCCAAAACCACTTTCTGATTATGAGGCATGCCATAGCGGAGGACTCCGGAAAGTTCGACCACCTGGGTTTTTTTAACGGGCACCTAAACCTAAGTACATGGGTGTTTTCGCATTTCGCTCCCATCGTAATGTGGCGGCCGCGGTCGGGATTAGATCCCGCGACCTCGTGCTCAATAGCTCAACATCATAGCCACTGGGCAACCACGGTGGTTAGGTGAGAAAACGACGCTGAAAGATGCAATGATGGTGAAGCGAGACATTTTATGAATCTTTAATTTAGAAAAGGTTTACCTGTACAGCCATGAGCATGTTTTAGGCCAAACCACGTTCGAGACAAAGCCCAGAACACCCCTAACCAGGCGTTCTCAAGGTGGTACCATGTCTTTTAGGCAACTGGCATAGACGGTGGCCGCCATTGAGGTAGATGGCACTGGACAAAAATCATACAAATTAGCTGTTTTTAGAGTACGGGACCAGCTTCCTGTCCAAGTTCCTTTCTAAGAACTAAGGCTGTCTGCAAAGCAACAAGGTTTATTACTGTGTTTACGAGTCGTTGCGCATCTTATTTGACTCTTTTTAGTGGGACAGGGGTTGTAGCACGGAGAGGGCAACGGCAGAACAAGGTAAAAAATACATTCTCTGGGCGCTGGCTAAAAACTTCAAATTGATCATTAAACCTTTCTGATTGGCCGTCGTTCACGCTCTCTCCTATCACAACGGCAATATTTGTGATCATATCGAACCCCCACATCAATATACTCGCCGTGCGAAAGGCCAATCCTGAATCATGTTTATGTAATAGAAGTTACACCTATGCAACTGCTGGTACTGCTGAGCGTGTTCTGGAAAAGCTTTAACGAAACCTTGATAGCCCCGCAAAAGTGCAAGAATACTAACGGCACTGTAACAGCCAAGGCGAAATGTAGAAAACGGACAGGTACCGACAGATAAAAATTTAAAATATGCAGCAAATCCAATTGAAATTGGGAGCAATGATCTTGAAATACCTCGCCTAAGGTCCGTTTCGCATGCGCATGTGGGGCAAGATGGAGGATTATGTTCAGTGCCACCCGCCGCGGTTGCTCAGTGGCTATGGTGTTAGGCTGCTGAGCACGAGGTCGCGGGATTGAATCCCGGCCACGGCGGCCGCATTTCGATGGGGGCGAAATGCGAAAACACCCGTGTGCTTAGATTTAGGTGCACGTTAAAGAACCCCAGGTGGTCGTTTAAAATATGCAGCAAATCCAATTGAAATTGGGAACAATGATCTTGAAATACCTCGCCTAAGGTCCGTTTCGCATGCGCATGTGGGGCAAGATGGAGGATTATGTTCAGTGCCACCCGCCGCGGTTGCTCAGTGGCTATGGTGTTAGGCTGCTGAGCACGAGGTCGCGGGATCGAATCCCGGCCACGGCGGCCGCATTTCGATGGGGGCGAAATGCGAAAACACCCGTGTGCTTAGATTTAGGTGCACGTTAAAGAACCCCAGGTGGTCGTTTAAAATATGCAGCAAATCCAATTGAAATTGGGAACAATGATCTTGAAATACCTCGCCTAAGGTCCGTTTCGCATGCGCATGTGGGGCAAGATGGAGGATTATGTTCAGTGCCACCCGCCGCGGTTGCTCAGTGGCTATGGTGTTAGGCTGCTGAGCACGAGGTCGCGGGATCGAATCCCGGCCACGGCGGCCGCATTTCGATGGGGGCGAAATGCGAAAACACCCGTGTGCTTAGATTTAGGTGCACGTTAAAGAACCCCAGGTGGTCGAAATTTCCGGAGTCCTCCACTACGGCGTGCCTCATAATCAGAAAGTGGTTTTGGCACGTAAAACCCCATAAAAAAATGTTCAGTGCCTGCAAATAATGCAAAAAGAAAATTTGAAATTATGTGAGGACCTACAGCGCTTTCGCCATCACCCTGAAGCACCTCACGCGTTGCGAAATGAAACACGCAGCGGGTGCTCCGAGAAGCCCAGGGTAGGGAGGGGTGGGGGTGGAGGCAAGAATGAAACGTGCGGCATCTTTCGACATTGTGCCGTATTTGGGTCGCGCGCAGACGCTGGACGACGTCCTGCTGCTTCTTGTTTGCCACCGCAAAAAGAAAAAAAAAAGCGTAGAGTTCGCGGCACGTCGAGATGGTTGCGCAGCGGCACGAATCACTAAGGCTTCTGCGAACGCAATGTGCATAGCGTGCATTTGGCTAGGAGATATGCTGCCTAGCTGAGGCTGCGTGGAAAGGGGGCCTCATTTCTCGGTAGGCTTGCGGCATGGCAGTGACAGCCTTTCACGTAGGATGATCGTATATTGCGGATATAGAGGGATGCCCAGCGATAAAATAGTTCCGATATGCTTGCGCGCGGCAAAGGAGACGGAGGACGTGTTTCCTGTTTCGTCGTCAAGCTCATGCTGACGGCGCGATACTGTAACCAGCGCCGACGCTCCTGATATAACGGCAAGATCCAATAATGCACCATTATGCGTTGCTTCACGTAAGAGCTTTACCGCGCCTCGGCGAAGCTGAGATGTCGCATGGTGAGCGTTCATATAGCGCAAGCCATCGCGATGCAATATCTCCTGCAGGCAGCCTACAGCCGCTATCTGTGGCACCAGGGATTACCTTCTGTTCGCTGGGGCAGAGAAGGTGAGCTAAAAAAATGCATTCAAGATGTTCTCCAAAGAAAACGCTGGCTGAAATCTAACAGAGCTTCCCCCTTATTTGTGTTTATTGCGTTAATTTTCACGCAGTAGTAAAATATTTGCTCTGAATAAATGGTCAGGGTAACTGTTTTTCTTGCGAAATACTTCACGCAGCAGCCTTAACGAGGCCGACAAAGAATTGAAAGAAATGATCAGCTACTAGAATTATATTCTGTTTCATTATTTTGCACAGTATAGAATGAGCCTGTAAGGTTATAATGTTTGAAAGGAGGCTGAAGATTAGTGCTCTTCGCAACAAAGCGACCACAACAACTGAACTGTTTCAGCTTCCTCTAGCACTTCGTTCACCTGCACTCAGGCTCAAGAGAAATACTGTGCATATAGAGAGCTCTAATTATTAGGTTAAATTCCACCCAGAAGGAGAATATAGCACTATTTTAACCACTGGTATATCGAGTTTCTGTACCTAGCGATGATACGCTCAATGTTATCATGTATCGAGAAACTCGTGTGAAGTATTTTCTATCCCCCCAGCCAACTGAATAACTACTGAAACACATACAAGACCTGCAATAGGTCACTAGTCTGACCTGCCTTCTGTAAAATTGAGATTGCGGGCGATTTTTTTTTTTTTTTAGAAAAGCATGGCTAAACGTCAACCGACACTTACAAATGGACATTTTTTACCGGTTTATATCGTTGCTTTCTTCTTTCTATTTTTGTAGAAGTAAAATTTGGGGAGTCGACATATATACCTGTCTGAGGTATATGCTGATTTTTACGGTACCTTTCTCAAGACAAATGGCCAAATACTACACTAGTGTAACATTCCCCTAATATAGAAAGGTATTTCGGACGCTATTACATCAACACTGTAAAATAATGTACACCCTTAAAAGTGAAAAGGGTGTAAATGTGCCTAGCACTTAACCCCTTAGGGTGTCAGTTAGAGACATTAAGATGCTTTCTATACTTTGAAGGGTTTAAATTATTTTCCAGTAAACCATGCGGTTTATAGGCTACATTATTTTTTCATATTGCACGGGGAGGATAATCTTATTTGTTAATACATTCGTCAACATTTACAAAAACAAAAGAAAGAAATATACTTGCTTTCTACATGAAATTAGATATTGCGTATTCAGGTAGACTTGTCATGCGCTTTAGCTCCTTAGTTGCTTATATGATCCTTATGTTACAGTGGACTCCATTAGCATTGCCGTCATGCGTGCAGACAGCTTTGTCTATAAAGTTGTGCGAGAGCCCTTCGATAACTTAGATCGTTGCGATATACGAGGTAAATTGGCAAAACGTTATAAGTTTACAAGGTGCGATACACATGTGTTCGTTCAAAATCACCAAAATCACCCTGTACTCAATGGCGAGCGAGCGGTCACAGTCTTGCCTTCGGTATGCCCTCCCCACGTGCTCTCTCCGTTTTGCATCGTAGTTCTGTAGAAGATATACAGACACTAAGCCAGTACCGGACATCGCGTTGGCGTTATCTTCCTTTTCGTAGACACCATTCGTACCCTGTTATTGGGACTCGGTGATTTTCGCCTACACGCTCTTACCGTCGAAAGTATACAGTCCAAAATTGCAGGCCAGCGTATCGGAAGTCGAGTACCGGTACTCGAGCGTACCGGAATCTTGGAAGAACGCTAACATAAGCCTAATTCATAAGAAAGGGACGCGAAAGACTTGAAAAATTATCGACCGATCAGCTTACTGTCTGTTGCCTACAAACTATTTACTAAGGTAATCGCAAATAGAATCAGGAACACCTTAGACTCCTGTCAAGGAAAGGACCAGGCAGGATTCCGTGTAGGCTACTCAACAAGAGACCATATTCACACTATCAATCAGGTGATAGAGAAATGTGCGGAATAACCCAACCCTTATATAGAGCTTTCATTGATTACGACAAAGCGTTTGATTCTGTCGAAACCTCAGCAGTCATGGAGGCATTATGGAAGCAGGGTGTAGACGAGCCATATGTAAAAATACTGAAAGACATATATAGCGGCTCCACAGCCACCGTAGTCCTCCATAAAGAAAGCAACAAAATCCCAATAAAGAAAGTCGTCAGGCAGGGCGATACGATTTCCCCAATGCTATTCACAGCGTGTTTACATGAGGTATTCAGAGACTTGGATTGGGAAGAATTGGGGATAAGAGTTAATGGAGAATACCTAAGTAACTTGCAATTCGCTGATGATATGGCCTTGGTTAGTAAGTCAAGGGACTACTTGCAATGCATGCTCACTGACCTAAAGAGACAAAGTAGAAGGGTGGGCCTAAAATTATTCTACAGAAAACTAAAGTATTGTTTAAGTCTCGGAAGAGAACAGCAGTTTACGATAGGTAGTGAGGCACTGGAAGTGGTAAGGGAATACATCTACTTAGGGCAGGTAGTGACGGCGGATCCGGATAATGAGACGGAAATAATCAGAAGAATAAGAATGGGCTGGGTTGCGTTTGGCAGGCATTCTCAGATCATGAACAGCAGGTTGCCATTATCCCTCAAGGGAAAAGTGTATAATAACTGTGTCTTACCAGTACTCACCTACGGGGCAGAAACCTGGAGGTTTACGAAAAGGGTTCTACTCAAATTGAGGGCGACGCAACGAGCTATGGAAAGAAGAATGATAGGTGTAACGTTACGGGATAAGAAAAGAGCAGATTGGGTGAGGCAACAAACGCGGGTAAACGACATCTTAGTTGAAATCAAGAAAAAGAAATGGGCATGGGCCGGACATGTAATGAGGAGGGAAGATAACCGATGGTCACTAAGGGTTACGAACTGGATTCCAAGGGAAGAGAAGCGTAGCAGGGGGCGGCAGAAAGTTAGGTGGGCGGATGAGATTAAGAAGTTTGCAGGGACGACATGGCCACAATTAGTACATGATCGGGGTAGTTGGAGAAGTATGGGAGAGGCCTTTGCCCTGCAGTGGGCCTAAGCAGGCTTATTATTATTATTATTATTATTATTATTATTTTTATTATTATTATTATTATTATTATTATTATTATTATTATTATTATTATTATTATTATTATTCACGCCAGTGCTACGAAAAGGAAGGGCGGGCGTGCAGCTGGCATCAAAAAAGCGCGTGAGAAGACGGATCCGAACTGACCTCCCTCGTATGTGAATCAATGAACCGCTATTACCCTGCTTTCGTGACGTGTAGGACTCAGCTAGAGTCAAGACGTTTGAAGAGAGGACCAGATAACTTGGAGAAAAGTAGGCGATTGTTTTCTTTATTTTCAAATGTGGTTTCGTAGGGGAGGGGTAGCGAGGGTGCTTTTAAGTTTAGTGACTAATGTGTCCGTGAATTGTATTATGGCACATAGTTGTTGGTAGTTCCCAAGCGTGTGAAGACTCAAGCCTTTGTAAAGGTGTCACTTATATAAATGAAGCTTTAAGTCTCATCGTGCATAGTTCCTGGAGTGGCCCTGCGTGCTGGCTTCAGCGACTAATTATTCGTGAACTGCAAGCACTGCGACTGCCTCTGGGCATGATTAAGCGAAAACTTTAGCTCGGGTGCTCCTTTGTAACTACATGTAACAGGAGAATTAATTTTCTTGGTAACCACTTCACCAAGCTTGACGAGGTTTTTTGCATTTAAAATAAAAACTGAAAGTTTAGTGACTGCTGGTTGGAATTTTTTATTTAGGCTGTCAATTTTTTACTAATTGTTGGCAGAAATCGCAGATTTTCAGAAAGCGGAACTATCGTATTTACAACTCTGTAGCTCATCAATGAAAAATGATATAACAATTCTGTGAATTTCATCTCATAACACATCTAATGCAGACAAAATTGATAGGTTACTCATGAATCTCAAAAAAATGTAGTAATGTGTAAATACAGCTTTCGCAGTACCCTTGTACACAACGTAACAACTTCACGTAACACATAAATTGACACACCGAATTTCTCCGCTTTGAATAATCTAATGTATGCGTAAACAGAACCGTGATATCTGTTCTTGACGGAGAGCTATTAATGTGTATACCTTGTGGGTCTATTCTTTCGAACATTCAAAATTTGAAAATGTTGCCTACAATAATAGTCCTAAATCGAGATTCCGCTTTCAACAGTCACTATAATTTAACTTTCTTTCTCAAACGCAACAAATTTCATTGAAATTTGTCCACGAATTATCTCAGAAAAGAGTTTTTGCGTTGTTCATGTATTTGAATGGGCAACGTTGGAGTTTAGACCAAGCTAAAGCTTCTTCTTAAGTATGCAGCCAAAAGCAGTGTTAGGCCCCTAAGAGCGCATCCCTCTATTTCCCTCGAGGATATTTTTGGTGATGGCGGAAATGTTCTGCTAGAAAGCTTGCACATTATATCAAGGAGTCAGGAAAATTGCTGCAAGGCAGCTTCATCCCTTTTTCATTTGCTCTTTCAAAATTGAGGCTTCCTTGTTTGCTGTTGACAGTGTTACGTAATATGCGAACCTTCTGTCAACCGCTGCGTAGGTGCCCTGTGTATGAAGTCGCCAAGCTCCCTTGTATGGTGTTGTTGCAAGGAATCGAACACAGTGTGCCGCTCTATGAACGGTAGAGACGCTAGAACAGGGGTTTATGTATCAGTTTCCGCGCAAGGCTATTTTGTTTTCTGGTACATTCAAATCACAATCCAATGCTATCATGTGTATAATTCGTCTTTAGAGTGTACCTTACGATTTTTCTGACGCATCGTACCTTGAGGAATTCAATTAGTTCAGTACCGCCTCTACGCCTCATGAAGGGCCTACGTGGCTACCATTCGGATTAATTTTTGCTAAATGACGTCCCTCGCAAAACGCCGACACCGGATTTTATGCGACTTGGTACTCTTAATGGAATCACGTTGAAATGGCGAATTCATGGATGTTTAGCTGCAACTTAGCTGCATTTTATGAGAGTTCGCTCATGATTCGAGTCCAGGTTTTTTTATTACAATGCTGTACACACTTCATACCACATTGAGACTTCGAAAAAGGATATATCCCATCTACCCTGCGCTGCCCCACAAGCCCATTGTTGGCTTGGGCAGGCTCGTATTTGTATGTAATTTTCGAAATAAATAAATCATTATATATATATATATATATATATATATATATATATATATATATATATATATATATATATATATATATATATATATATACCTAAGAACCATTCATTATCGTAAGTTGTTTCAAAATGCAACGCGAAAGAATTATCACAGGAACTTGGCCACCACTTTATTTATTCGCTTTGCTACGCTACGTTGCCAAGTTTCAGTAATTAGGGAAAGGATTCGGAGGATCCAGGGGCTCCATTTTCGTTAGTCGCACTCAGACGCAATGGTGGATATGGAAGCCAGAGGAAGCACATGGAAAGGTAACTGTTCTGTTTAATTTAAATGTAGAAATTGCTGATGAAGGTACAAAGACGGTGGACAAAACGTTAACTTGCCGAAAGTGGGGACTAAGCACAAGTCTGCATTATGCGTCTGGTGCTCTACCTATTAGGCTACAACGATGCCATCCCTCCTCCCACTTGACTGGGTATTTCAATACAAGATTGGTCCTCAGCGCCAAGATGGCGGACGTGCGACACCCTTTAAAGCGCAGGTGTGGTGTATCGCGTGATTGAATAGGAGCATGCAGCTGGCAAAAACGATACGTGCAGTACGGTCCCTACCTGCAGCAAGTTTTCTTCCACCTTCCTTTTTCCGTTATCTTAATATCTCTACATTTAAATTCGACGTAAGAATTACCTAGCCTTATGCTTTGTTTGACTTCACCATCTGTCACTTCATACGATTGAAATGTTTAGTAGTCATTCTTTTTTTTTAGGAAACAATGAAAAGTTTCAGCCATCAATTCACTGCACAGTTTAAACAATCCACTGGCGCATGGCCCTGCTTACCGAAGAGATGACGACCGGAGGCACGCTTTGGTTTTCGCTCGTCGGTGTGTTTATGAGATTGGGTTATCTTTATATTGAGCAACCAATAACCAGCTAAGGATTTCACTGTGGTTGCATCGGTTCCTCATCTCTGTAATCAAAAGACCTTGCACCCACTGTCGCAAACAGCTCAATGACTTTTTCCCTGAGCGGTTCGTTCTCATTTGCGGTTTCTTCGTTCAATATTCAGATGCCTAGACATGAAGGTGCTCTTTATCTCGCGAGTAGAATGTGCGTTTAACCCCGTAATCATTGTGCACCCAGCCCTTAGAGTACAGAGCCACAGCATCTTGATGAACGACCTTAAGCGATTATTACAAAAACAGAAACTAGGGTGGAAAATTGAAACTCACATTCTGTTTTCTGTGTTCTTACGAAGGGTTATTACGTATCTCGTATAAAGTTGCAGAAGTTGTAAGAAGACACACACTGCCCCACACACAGAGTGACGAAGAAATGTAACATCAACACGAGGTAAAAAAATCACCAAAAGTTGTTCCAGGGGCAACGCCTCTTGTTGATACAAGTTATCATGCCAGCAGATAACAGCGTATGTGTTGCGAAGCAATGTTGCAGCCTATGATGGCGTCAAGGGCTCATATCATTGAGGACTCTGTCAAGAATAGGGTAGCCAGGAAAGTGATAGATTCAGAACTTCGCAGACAATATGTGCCGGCACAGGATATTAGCAACTTTTGCACATTGAGTAGAAATGACCTAGAAGGGAGTTTTGCGAAGCAAGTGATCACTAACGAAGAATTATATCTTTGATGTTTCCATACATCTGCGCGAATTTGTTCGAAAGTCGAGCTTTTCCGGAATCTCACAAATGATTTAATAGACTCTCACATGACCACTCAGACACGAGTGTTATTCTTGTAATCGTCTTTTTTGTTGTTGTAGACTTGCCTATTCAGACATGCGACTTCCATGCGTGGATCACGAGCCTTCCGGCTTCGGGATGAAATCTGCGTTTCTCCAATGTTGGTCATGCGTTCACAAAGCATATATGTTTATTCGTAAGGCGTAATTCGTCCACTGTACGATGTATTAAATCAAGCGAAACACTTCTAGACAAAATCAACATTCACGAAACAGGCGGAGACTCGTTGCTACCCTTCGGCGTTATCGATTATGTAATGTACTACGTGCTTCGAGCGGCCCAAAAATTGAAGCGCTGCGACGGCGGTAAAAAAACTTATGGTTTCCGGTGCAGCTTAGTATTTAAAATATCACTATGCTATGACCTCTTAGCTTCCATTCGTAAATTATTACGAAATTGTAAATTACTATTATTGACCACGCGTTGTGCACATATCGTCTAGGACACCAGCTCATTAAAATTTATGTTATTTAGCTGAAGGGAACTAGGGCGCCGGCGAGGCCACCCTCCAATCAATCAGTCTATCCTAGGCGAAAGCGTTTCCTCTGATAAGGTTTCAAACCAACTCTTATCCTATTTCTAATCCAGACATGTACACTACAAACAGATGCACATCGTGTGGCGAGGTTGCCACACTAAATCACATGCTATGGGAGTGTCGGGACCTAACAAACAAGTCGGGCAGTGCCGACCCCTCCGTCTCTTCCACCGCCAGCCTCCAGTCACGCTGGATGACCGCACTGCTCAGCTCTGACCTGACAACACAACTCTGGGCCGTCCAGCGAGCCGAGGAAGCCGCTTCGAGACAAGGTCTCGGAACCGCGTCCGCGGCGGGTGCCCAGACCCACTAAAAGACGCCGGACTCAAATCTTGCTGATTTGAAATTAAAGTTTACGCTCTCTGATTTTTACGCCTACGCTTGCCTGCATTTCGTTGCCTATGGACCGAATAGCCCCTCGGAGAACCTGTTATCCTGGTGTTGACCTAGTTATTACGCTATTGACAGTGAGGATGATACAAAATCAAATTGACGAGGGCCCCCATCGAGTGTGGCGTTTTATAGCGATCGCAATTATATGGATACTCCAAGCTCTATGAGGTTCCGTAAAAAGTCCAATGCCGATAACATCGCCGTTACGCACCCTACGCTGTGGGTGTGAGTGAAGGCGCGTGAGGAGAGCCGACGATCGCGGTTAAATGTTGCCCGCGCGAAATAGACGAAAGCAGGCGGGAAGCGCGCCGTCTTCCGTCGTGCGTGAGTCACCCAACGTTGCGAGGCAGGGGGGGGGGAGGAGAAAGGGGGGGCGACATTCTACTCCGGCTGTAACTCCGCATGTGGCGGCGGCGCACGGTCGCCCAGCCGCATCTTGAGAGCGATCTGCGTTGGGAACAGAGTCAATGCTATGGGTTAGGTGCGTCGGCGGCTGGTTGCTTTGTGCATGATGTGTGTTCTTGGCACTCAGTTTTCGCTGAAGCGATAGACAACACGAATGTCAGCGAGTTTCCGTGGTCATCGAGACAGATGTGTTCATGTTTGCTTGTGAGCGCGTGGCGTCATGCTTGGTAAATTAGTTAGTGTGCGCGTGTTTACATGTTTATATGGCCGATAAAGCTGCTATCCTTACTTCATTTAGCTGCCCACTAATTTGCTACCGCAATCGATGCTTCGCCGTTCGTGCGAAACTGCGACTTCTTTAGGTAACTATCTAAGCAACTCGAAAAATGTCATATGGAACAACACAATTTAGACCATTGAGATGAATAAGCGGACCTGACGTCACATATGCCATTTTGCGGTTCGTTTCACGGCTTCAATTGTAGCACTGTAGATTAGTGGATATAGTTGCAGCGCAGCTTTTCACAGGGCTGTCTGTAGAAAATATACGGCCGTATTCATACCGCAGTCCCTACCTCTTCTAAACGGTGTCCACTGACGCCATCGGTGCTTACGTATTGCGTGGCGTAAATGGCGTACGTTACTTCGTCGGGTGAAAACTCCCTATAACGCCTCTAATAAAACTCTGGATGGAAGGTAATTTGTTTCAGCTATACAAAAGGTGCTCCATATTTATTAAGCACACAGACAATGCGGGGTCCAGTACAAACACCCGCTCTGAAGGGAGGTAATAAATAGGCGCGAATGACCTACTTGGCCAGAATCATTACTGCTGGCGAGTCCTTTATTGCGGCATAAAAACCACAGATGTGCTTAATTGGATTTCTTTTACGTCTAATGGTGTAAACAGTGCCGCTAAGCACAACTCATCCCACAGGCCTTCGTTGCTCACTTCTTTACTACGCATATTCCCTGGGAACAATGAGTACTACATTAGCTCAAACCGCTGCCTGCATTAATTTCTTTTCGGTCAGGATCAATTCCAGCACGGAGCCCTTATGCACCTAGTAAAAGAATAACGTTCTGTGTGTGTAATACTTGCCTTTACGCAAATTGGCTTAGAAACCACTTCTTCAAGGCACATCGTACAAAACACGTTGGGTTGTCTAAAGAAGCTGCCTGGGATATACACGCTTCTCACTTTTGAGTTTATGGAGCTTTTAAGGTATAGTCTCTTGTAGACAAGATAATTGTAATCTCTGAGCTGGATTATTCATAGGGCTAGGCATTACTTGCACTAGAAATCACAAGACCTATTCAACTGCTTTACAAAAATGTAGTAACTACCTTGTGAATTATTTGCATTACCGCAAATATAGCAACTTACGAATTGTGGCCAGTGACTTTTCAAGGTGTATTCTCTTGGAATGAATTTCCAGAATGATGCCAATTCGGAGATAGGCGTCATCAATCTTGCCCTAAGAATATACAGTTGTCCCACTTTGTTAACAAAACACTATTTTATGCAATTAGGCACAAACGTAACTGGAACGCTTTTGTACTTCGTACCACACTTTGGGAAATATCTCGAAACTGGTGTCATCCTGGAAATTCATTTCAAGTATATACGTCTTGCAAGTCCACAGGCTACGATTAGCGAATCGCATGTGCCGTAAAGCAAATATTTATGAAGTTAGTTTGTGGGTTTTCGTTAAGTACTTGGGTATGTATGCCGATGTCTCGTCCTAGTAATGTCTGCCTCATCGAAGAATCCAGCTAAAGGACAAGAATTATGCAATCTGCGACAAGTGATATTTATAAATTCCATAAAACTTAAGAATGATCGCCCAAGTATAATACTTCTAGGCTATTGGGCCTTATACGGAGGAACACAAACCGTTTTGTAAAGCATTGGGAATGCTGCGGTGTCCATGAACAAGAACAACTTCTTAATCTTTCACATTCGAACACTTTATGCACTGACTAAATATTGAACAAACTTTTTAAAGGTACGGGCTGGTTTGGAAAAGTAATAGAGCAGTTTATGCTACACCATTAGATGAGTTAGCATCTATGGATGTTCCCTGCGAAATTTGTAGCTGTGAGTCCTAGTTTTCCGCTGCAATGCAATGAACGAAATAAGGTTTGCGCACACGCGTGAATTTCGAAAGCCTTTATTCGGAAGAACAGAGCGCGTATGACAGTGGTGATTTCGCAGCCGCGTAAGCAAGCAAGATGGGAATGCTTAGTAGGACACGCTTTGTAATTTTTATGATGGCTTTGTTGAAATATTCGTCATAAAGATATGTTAGTTCTCTAGCGCTTTAAGAAGTATGAAGTAAGTGGCGAAAATTTTATGATATCATTTAGTAGATGAGCTGGCTGTACGCTTTGCTTGTTGTCCCACTGCCGTCGCCGTAGAGTTAGGCCTCATTGTATGAGCACATATTGTGCGATCTCGCCTTGACACGTGGACTACCTCAAAAAGTGTTCATCACTTACATGATATATTGAGCTCTCTAGGTACTCAAATGAAAGGATTCACTAAACTTATATTTGCGTATTTTCCCGAATATTACCTCAGGGACCAACTTCGACTGAACATACATCTTTCAGATTCTCTACAACCATTATACGTTGTATACATTATTTGGTGCCAGCATACAGTATAGATTCAATATTCAGTATGTGTCGGTGCCATCACAACTGTTGTGCTTTGCGCACATAACAATTTGCTTCTTGAAACGAGCTTTCGCGCATGTTGAAACCCTAAATAGGAGCTCGTTTCATTATCGCGAGTAGCATTTACACTCACATCACGAGCTCCCAGTGTGGGCTGGAAGTGTGTCTTCTGTGCTGAGCCACTGCGGAGCGTATTTCACAATGAGATCTTGTGGAAAAAAAGTACAGGCTCCGTCACACCTCATTTCCTTAAAAAGTGCCCCGATTTGAATAAACAAAATCATGAATAGTAAGCACCCATACATAGACTGCTGAGCACGAGGTCGCGGGATCGGACCCCGGTCACGGCGGCCGCATTTCGATGGGCGCGAAATGAGAAAACACCCATGTACTTAGAATTAGGTGCACGTTAAAGAACCCCAGGTGGTCGAAATTTTCGGAGTCCTCCACTACGGCGTGCATAATCAGAAAGTGGTTTTGTCACGTAAAACCCCATAATTTAATTTATTTAACTCCTGCGGGGACGGTAGAGTATCCGGCTCCAGTGCAAAAGGACCGTGATTCAAATCCCGGTGCCACGCAATTCTCCATCGGAAAATACAAAAATACAAATAACCCATGTGTTGAGAAATTTGCACAAACAGGCCTGGAGTGCGGCCTGATCCCGGCGACCAGAACCGGTAACGCACTCTCTCACCAGAGCAGGATTGGCCACCCTGGTGCAGTACTTGGCCACGACCTCCCATATGAATACAACAATCAAACCCCGGCCCTCAGTCCCCAGCAGCCGCGAAGCAACTGACCACGGCGGCGGTCAGATCTGTGACGCTGCAGAGGGCGCTAAGAATACCTGGCTCCGGACAGGCCGCCATTGGAATCTTAACCTGGCAACGTTTAACGTAAGAACGCTATCTAGTGAGGCGAGCCTAGCAGTGTTATTGGAGGAATTAGAGGGTAGGAAATGGGATATAATAGGCCTCAGTGAGGTTAGGAGGACAAAAGAAGCATATACAGTGCTAAAAAGCGGGCATGTACTTTGTTACCGGGGCTTAGCGGCGAGACGAGAACTAGGAGTCGGATTCCTGAATAATAAGGAAATAGCTGGTAACATACAGGAATTCTATAGCATTAACGAGAGGGTGGCAGGTCTTGTTGTGAAACTTAATCAGAGGTACAAATTGAAGGTGGTACAAGTCTATGCCCCTACATGCAGTCATGATGACAAGGAAGTCGAAAGCTTTTATGAAGACATAGAATCGGCGATGGCTAAAGTCAAAACAAAATACACTATGCTGATGGGCGACTTCAATGCCAGGGTAGGCAAGAATCAGGCTGGAGACAAGTCAGTGGGGGGAATATGGCATAGGCTCTAGGAATAGCAGAGGAGAATTATTAGTAGAGTTTGCAGAACAGAATAATATACGGATAATGAATACCTTTTTCCGCAAGCGGGTTAGTCGAAATTGGACGTGGAGGAGCCCGAATGGTGAGACTAGAAATGAAATCGACTTCATATTCTGCGCGAACCCTGGCATCATTCAAGATGTACAAGTGCTCGGCAAGGTACGCTGCAGTGACCATAGGATGGTAAGAATTCGAATTAGCCTAGACTTGAGGAGGGAACGGAAGAAACTGGTACACAAGAAGCCAATCAATGAGTTAGCGGTAAGAGGGAAACTAGAGCAATTCCGGATCAAACTACAGAACAGGTATTCGGCTTTAACTCAGGAAGAGGACCTTAGTGTTGAAGCAATGAACGACAAACTCATGGGCATCATTAAGGAGTGCGCAATAGAAGTCGGTGGTAACGCCGTTAGACAGGAAACCAGTAAGCTATCGCAGGAGACGAAAGATCTGATCAAGAAACGCCAATGTATGAAAGTCTCTAACCTACAGCTAGAATAGAACTGGCAGAACTTTCTAAGTTAATCAACAAGCGTAAGACAGCGTACATCAGGAACTATAATATGGATACAATTGAACAGGCTCTCAGGAACGGAGGAAGCCTAAAAACAGTGAACAAGAAACTAGGAATAGGCAAGAATCAGATGCGTGTGTTAAGAGACAAAGCCGGCAATATCGTTAATAATATGGATGAGATAGTTCAAGTGGCTGAGGAGTTCTATAGACATTTATACAGTACCAGTGGCACCCACGACGATAGTGGAAGAGAGAATAGCCTAGAGGAATTTGAAATCCCACAGGTAACGCCAGAAGAAGTAAAGAAAGCCTTAGGAGCTACGCAAAGGGGGAAGGCAGCTGGGGAGGATCAGGTAACAGCAGATTTGTTGAAGGATGGTGGTCAGATTGTTCTAGAGAAACTGGCCACCCTGTATACGCAATGCCTCATTACCTCGAGCGTACCGGAATCTTGGAAGAACGCTAACATAATCCTGATCCATAAGAAAGGGGACGCCAAAGACTTGAAAAATTATAGACCGATCAGCTTACAGTCCGTTGCCCACAAAGTATTTACTAAGGTAATCGCAAATAGAATCAGGAACACCTTAGACTTCTGTCAACCAAAGGACCAGGCAGGATTCCGTAAAGGCTACTCAACAATAGACCCTATTCACACTATCAATCAAGTGATAGAGAAATGTGCAGAATATAACCAACCCTTATATATAGCTTACATCGATTACGAGAAAGCGTTTGATTCAGTCGAAACCTCAGCAGTCATGGATGCATTACGGAATCAGGCTGTAGATGAGCCATATGTAAAAATACTGGAAGATATCTATAGCGGCTCCACAGCCACCGTAGTTCTCCACAAAGAAAGCAACAAAATCCCTATAAGGAAAGGCGTCAGACAGGGAGATACGATATCTCCAATGCTATTCACAGCATGTTTACAGGAGGTATTCAGAGGCCTGGATTGGGAAGATTTGGGCATAAAAGTTGATGGAGGATACCTTAGCAACTTTCGATTCGCTGATGATATTGCCTTGCTTAGTAACCCAGGAGACCAATTGCAATGCATGCTCACTGACCTGGAGAGGCAAAGCAGAAGGGTGGGACTGAAAATTAATCTGCAGAAAACTAAAGTATTGTTTAACAGTCTCGGAAGAGAACAGCAGTTTACGATAGGTAGCGAAGCACTGGAAGTGGTCAGGGAATACATCTACTTAGGGCAGGTAGTGACCACGGATCCGGATCATGACACTGAAATAGCCAGAAGAATAAGAATGGGTTGGGGTGCGTTTGGCAGGCATTCTCATATCATGAACAGCAGGTTGCCACTATCCCTCAAAAGGAAAGTGTATAACAGCTGTGTGTTACCAGTACTCACATATGCGGCAGAAACCTGGAGGCTTACGAAAAGGGTTCTGCTGAAATTGAGGACGACGCAACGAGCTATGGAAAGATGAATGATGGGTGTAACGTTAAGGGATAAGAAAAGAGCAGATTGGGTGAGGCAACAAACGCGGGTAAACGACATCTTAGTTGAAATCAAGAAAAAGAAATGGGCATGGGCCGGACATGTAATGAGGAGGGAAGATAACCGATGGTCACTAAGGGTTACGAACTGGATTCCAAGGGAAGGGAAGCGTAGCAGGGGGTGGCAGAAAGTTAGGTGGGCGGATGACATTAAGACGTTTGCAGGGACAACATGGCCACAATTAGTACGTAACCGGGGTAGTTGGAGAAGTATGGGAGAGGCCTTTGCCCTGCAGTGGGCGTAACTAGGCTGATGATGATGATGATGATGATGATGGTGGTGGTGGTGATGATGATGATGATGATGATGATGATACATAGTCTACACCCCACGAACTTTTCACTTTGATTTTGTGATTTCGCGTACAATAGCGCATAAGATATGGTATTTTCTTTTAGTGAGCTTATTGTAATCGCAAATTTCAAACCGATCATTATTGAGATCCGGTCTACATTAAATAAATCTCGGCTATTAGTACCAGTTCAGAGGTCACTGTCTGCAAACATTGATGAAAAGTACATAGACATTCTTTGTGGAACGCTTCTTCTAGTGAGATGCTTTTGGTTAACCTAACGTGATTGCATCATATATTTGGTGCCACATTTACCGACGGTTATCTCGAAAGTTGTGCTGCTTAATATCTCTGCTAAGTAAACCTGTCTGCATTGCTACTCATCACCCATTTTGCAATTGCAATATTTGTAGTAATGCGAATAGTTCGAACCTCCATTACGAAATCTTTTCTGATTAGCTGCTAAGACACTGGGATTGCTCGTACTTATGATTTCTAGCTCCTCTTTCAAGGCCACTTGAAAAACACGGAAAAGCACTATCTATCACAAACACCGTTATAATATATTTCCACTAGATGTTATGCAGATCAAACGGAAATTTTCTAGTCTATGTCAAGCGGCTTGTGAAATGCTGTAAATTCCTTCATTTCATTCCCCTGTCTTTGGCGTAAACTAGAGCACGCGCATGCGCTACCGACCTCTTCGCTTCTCTAAAGCTCTCCGCACAGTGCACGCGCTGGTCCCATTCTGTTCACTTGACTTCTTTCTCCACACGCGCCAGCTTTCGAGGAGAACTTTCTTATTTCTCTGTAGTTCACTTGTTCAATTTTCTCTTGCCAACTTCATCTCTTCTTGCCTCTTCTTCGGCTTGTCTATCCGAGCACCTACCCAATGGCGCATACCAATTCTGCACGACTGGCACAAAATGTTCATGTACCTCAACTCGCGTCACCAGCTGCGCAAACACAATGACCCTAGCTGCCTGTTCGGACACATATCGAGTGGCACACACCCCGTTTCCGTTATGCAGTGGCTCACGTTCTCGATCCTTGCACATATCCAGTAACACATGGCTAGTTGCATGCACTTACTTCACTGAGTTGAATGACCCAAATTGTCTAGGGGCGCGCATACCGTGTGGCGCAAACCCATGTTGGCATGAAAGAGGCTACATACAAAAAGACATACTAAAGATTGCATGACGTTCCCAAAGAATGCTCATCATAATATTATCAAGCGGTACGTCACCTACTCCAGCAGCATTTAGACCAGCGCGTCGCAAATGGCGCGTTGCCGCTCCCTCTTCGCTGTCGAGGCTTGCCTCGTCGCACTAGGACGCTAATACTCAAGCTGAGGTTTGGCTATGCGAACGTACGCGAAAGTTTATACAGACAAGGGCGGGTGGCCAGTCCTTCGTGTACGTCTTGCGGCTGCTGCGAGACACTTCAGCACCTGACATTTGAGTGTCCGGCTTTCAGTGCGCATCACATCTCTCATCATCATCTCCTTGGCCTACGACACTCCATTCTCGACGATGTACTGCATTCGACAAATGTTTGTACCCCAGTGGTTGTTGGTCTCGACGCGATCCCGCTCATCGCGTTCTACTTACTTTTCTAGAATTAACAAACTTAAGATCACGTTTGTAGCATATTTTTTTTCAGGTGGCAAGGCCCCAGACACTATTTCTTCTATTTAACATTCTGTTGCAGCGTGACCTTCAGTGGCCGGCCCAACTCTGCGTGACCTGTACGGTGTGTATTCTGCTTTATTCTTTGAGATTTCTCATCTTGATTTTTCTTTACGCTTTCCTCCCCTCCTTGCTATCTCTTCAATTTCTATGTTTCTGTCCCCACCTTTCTGAAGAGTAGGCAGGCATTCTGCCCCCTCCGGTGGCAGTCGCCAGCCTGCTCCTCGCTATATATATATATATATATATATATATATATATATATATATATATATATATATATATATATATATATATGTGTGTGTGTGTATCATAAGAAGCCAACAAACACTGACACCAAGGACAACATAGGCGGAATTACTTGTGCTTAATGCGTGAAACAAAGAAACTATAAATTAATCGACAGTAAAGTGGGTGAAAACACACCTTGCCGCAGGTGGGTTCCGAATCCATAACCTTCGCATTTCGCGTGCGATGCTCTACCAATTGAGCTACCGCAGCGTCGTTTTCCTATCCATTTTTTTGGGTATTCCACTTTCCACTCGACTTTCTTGGGTAGACCCTGATTCATAACGAGGGTCTCGAAACCGGCAACATTGATGCCTTCAGGTAGCATATGTGAGTTTATTGACCAGTTGCCTCCACCCAAAAAGATCACGTTCTCGTGACGCCTGCGGCAAAAAGGACGTTCCACGTCCGGCGCCGAGGTCTGTGAGTGGTGGCGCAGGCTAACACTCCCAGGGTTCTACTAGGACACAAATACCCAAGAAAGTGTTTGGGAAAACGGCGCCGGGGTAGCTCAATTGATAGAGCATCGCACGTGAAATGCGAAGGTTGTGGGTTCGGTTCCCACCTGTGGCAAGCTGTTTTTTCATCCACTTTAATTTCCTGTAATTTATCGTTGCTTTGTTTCATTGATGACGCACAAGTAATGTCACCTGTGTTGTCCTTAGTGTCACAATTTGTTGGCTTCTTATGATATGACTAATAAAAATCGGGCCCCTCGGTCAACACCCTTACTTCTCGTTTACACACACACACACACACACACACACACACACATATATATATATATATATATATATATATATATATATATATATATATATATATATATATATTGCATGTGTATGGTATCTTTGTTGCGGAAATATTAGAGAAACCACACCTAAAAGCACTGGATACGCCCAGTCGGCAGATTTCGCTTGAAAATACGTCTGCTCAGATAAACTTTTCACTATAATGTTTGGCCGCCATCTTCGCCATCGACTGCTAAAGAATGGCGATTAGCAGGACATGCTATTCCCTCTGACATCTCCCCAAGGGGAAGACACATTCGTATTAGGGTGCTTTTGTCATTTGAAACATGTAAAATGACTAAGTTATTGCGAAGGCCTTGCTTCAGTGGAAAGTGAATAAATTGATGAAACGCAAGTTTGTCATCTTTATGAAGCTGAATGCCTAATTCGGTTTTTAGCAAACATGTTAAAGGTATTCAAACAATCCGTATAGTCTAAAAATTGAGCAATACAAGGCTTGGCGAGCTTTCCGCTCCAGAGAATATTCGCAATCGACATGATAAACAGCCGGGATAGCGACTTGCTGCTTTCATTTCTGCACTGACGAGACAAAAAGAAACAAAAAAAATGCCTACTCGAGCGAAGCGGTTGGGTGCATAAGCTCGTTACTGTGACCCAATGCGTGGAATGCTAAAATCATTGCTTTATCCGCAGAAATTTGAGTACGTGAATTCTCATAGCGGCCACACTGCGCTTCTTTGCGGACAAGAAATCACACAACTGGCGCAGGTAGTTAATAATAAGTCTACTTGTACGATGTATTGATTTAAAGTCGCTGAACACTATTGAAAAGAAAATAAAATGGAATTTTCGGAAAGGAAATGGCATTTGCGAAAGCTAATTTGCTCGTGTAACGCCATTGTCATCGACGTGTCAACATTACACATTGATGAGGTCTGTATCTCGCCTTGCGTTAGATATTACCCATAGCACTTGGATTTAGGAAGTATATGCCAGCTACGTTCCTGTAATTGGTAACTGCTTTAATATTGGCTTTGGTTCACTAAGCATGAACAGTGCAGGACCATGCAAGACTCTTTCGCTATGTGCCACAAGCAACCAATAACCCATTTGTTGCGCATTTTTCCAAAGACAAAATCAATCATACCGCTTCTTTCCGATCTTTCGCAAATGGAAAACATAATTCGTTCAGGAGCGCACTATGAGACGCGAGGAAGGATACAGTGAAGAGACATCACTGTGCGGTACTCAAGGTGTAAATATGGGAAGCGTGTGCGTTGCCAGCAACGTTGAGGTTCAAGATTTTATGGTTATTGTTTGCCTAGAATTTTCAATATTCAGCCAACCTTGACGTTGTGGGCAAGCATTGCGCTTTACTAGAAGGTCCTTTCTATAACTTTGGAATTGAAACAATGAAATTGAAGAAGAACAAACTTTACTAAAAAGAATGGTCCGGCAGTTTTTGTGGTGTTGGCCTCACGTGACGGGTCGAAGTCCTTGGACGTGGGCAGCATCTTCGGCTTGCCGGATGGCCCAGAGCTTGACTTCCAACTGCGATCTATTGAGAGCTGCCTCTCAGCGGTGGTGAGGCCGGTGGAGAAGGTCCCCAGCGGCTCCCGCAGCTGGAGCGGCGTCGGGAAGGAGCGAGATTGAGGCTTCCTGTACGCTGGTAACGGCCGTGGTTATGGACACGTCACGAACGGATGTGGTTTCAGTACTGTTGTTGCCGGCACGTTCCCAGAGCATCTGTCACAGCATTGCTCGCTGTGCGCACACTTTACACGCATCAGTTGGGTAAAAACCCAGGTAGCAGTGATGTAACACGGCAGGGCTAGCGTAGGTGCGTGTTTGGAGGAAGCGTTAGGTTACGGCCTCATTCCTGTTTAATTTATCGTGCGGTGGCGGAAATGTGTGCCTTTCGAGTCTGTAGTGTTGGGTGAGGTCTCTGAACGTGGTCAGGCGATCTCCTCATGCCCATTTTGATTCTTGTTGCTGCATTTCTGTCGTAGAGAAGGGAACGTTTAAGCTGGTAAGAGAGAGCAGGAATGCACAAAAGTTACGAGCGTGGAGTTCTGCGCAGTTATTTCAATCGATGAGTCTCGCACATGCGATTTCCTTGGTATCAAAAAGCCTGATTCCTAAAAACAAAGAAAAGCGATCTAGTGAAATTGCGCTGTAAAGCACCAGCATGAAAAGCGGTTGCCATTTCGGGAGATAACATTCCGTAGTGGGAACTAGGCAGGTAACAGTAGTCGCTTTGCTTTTGGTAGCGTCTGGTTAAATTTATTTGTTTATAAATTTATTCCCTTAACAAATGTCTAAAATGCGCACGATTCTCCGCCAACCCCACTGAGGGGGTATGTGCCATTGACTTCATGATCATCATCATCATCCTGGCCTCACTTTTACGTCTTACAGACGTGTCAGCATTCATGGGATGATTCAAGGTCAGGTTTTCTCCTGGGGCATGGATTTATGAGGCGACATCCTACAGCAGGCGCACCTTTGTTATGAAGTTAACAGATCTAGCTCGTTGACACGTGATACTATGACATTACCAATGCGCATGCTAAAAGAACGAGGACGCCAACCAAGAAGGCACTCATAAGTGTTAACGCTGATTCGCAGGCTGCGACTGGAGAGAAAAAAAGAAATCGATGCGGTCACAGGGTTCTTTTGTGCGCCTTCTATGTCCGCGTCTTTGGAGAACGATGATATTGTTGTTCCCTCCACGCGAATGCAGCCTTCAGAGACTTGCTACAATCACTAAAACTACAAAAATGTGAAATTCGACTTTTGGCCACTCCTCACGTGATATTTTATTTCGCACTTCATCTTATGGTATTCGTACTGCTGTGGTACATCTAAAGTGTCCATAGACTATACGTGGATAAAGTACGTCGGTCGGCTGAATACTTAAAATTATTTTGCTATATTCTTGGTTTACCGACTGGTAGATACGTCTATTTACGTGTTAGTTGGTTAGAGAAGACATCTTATGTTTAAAATGAAGATGGATTCAAGTTCGCAAACGCGTACGTTACCTGTTATAATCATATGAATAGTTTGCCTCGCTTGAGATTTTTGAAAAATTACGCGTATATAGGAAGCATGATAATATAAATTCTAGCGATAAAGAATATTCGTGCGTGCCGAGCGCAATCAGTGGCAGCATTTTCCGTTTGACTCATTGGCTATGCCCGACTAGGACATCTCGTCTGGCTGCCTGATCCCCTACTCGCGTCTAATGCATACCATGAAGTAAAGCACAACTTATGCCTTCGCAAATCCCAGATTTTAGCAAGTGTAGGCAGAACTCAGGGATGCCAGTGCTCAGTCCCTGTTAATTTCCCAGCGGTACGCACCCTTCTCATTCTAAGGATCCGGGAAGGCATGTGCATAGGTTTGTGCAAACTCGTTACGCCAGTGTGCATGCCTTCTTCTGAATAAATAAACGCAGGTGTTCTTGTACATGGCAGCTGCGTGCAGCAGCCGCACGGACGAAAGTCTAATTTGCGCAGTTCCCAGGTGCTTTGTAGTAAGGAACTCATTTTCACCTAACACCCAGTCAAGAGACTTGTTTCTGCTGTAGTTTTGATTAGTGTTTTAACGCATAATCCACAGAAAAGGACACAGACGCGAACGCAACAAGCGCTAACTTGCAACTAACACTTCTGGGATATGTTCTGAATATATGCAGCAAAGAAGAGTGAAGAAAAAAAGTCTTATCATTTCATTATGCCAACATGTCTGCGTTACAAAACACTTGTTTCCAGTTGCCCTCTAAAAAACTTACTTCTATCCCAGAGAACAGAACAAACCGTGAGCTGATGCACTTATAATCGTCACTCGTCACTACTGCAGCTTCCACAATCTCGCAAATTCAACAACTATCCTTGTCGCATGGTTGTCAAGAGACGGAGTACACCCACACTTACAATAGTGTAACACCAAGTGTCCCTGTCCTGCCTTTGCAACGTCCATCGTGTGCTCATTTAAGCACGCGTCATATGCGTACTTATTACATTTTCGCTGTTACACGTGAAGCGGAAGGGCATGCCATTTTGCCCCTCTCCCCTCCCTCGCACAGACACCCTTTTAAAACCGGGCACTTTGGCTGCACGGTGAAAAATTAAAAAAAAAACAGCTGAAGCTAAATGTTTTTTTTGTAAATGCGTCATTCACGTAAGCAATGCTTTTCTTTACTACGTATAACCTGCCCTGAGAGTAAGGATTGTCTTTCATACCTCGTCGTGAAGAGCTGTAGAAAACGACGAACGGAGTGCACCATGCACGCTGGCATTGCGGAGAAGGTTGGCGCTGGGCACTTCCTGCCACAGCAATTTTCATTTTGAGCTTCTAGAATCACGTCCGGTTTCTTGGGACCGCCTAACTATATCTGAAAACATAAAATTAGCTTACTACATTTACCCCAAGGGCGTGGGATTATGCAGTATAATCAGCCGCGCGCAACCATGGCATTCATTAGGGCTTGAAATTGCTGAATTATCCAATTACCCACACGAGAACTATTTCATATATATATATATATATATATATATATATATATATATATATATATATATATATATATATATATACCCAGAGGTTTCTGAGGTTCATTACGCAATCAACTCTCATTCTAATTATGTTTGGGAAACAACCTTGAGGGCAACTTTGTGAACAAACATTTTGGCGACGGTGGTCCTTTGCGGCCTTCCTGCTTTTTTTTCTTTTTGCAGTGTTTTTCTTGTGCTCTTGACGAGCTAAGAGCGCGACGCTGTACAACTTGGAAAGCTATTGCAATACTATGTCAACACAACCTTGAATTTTTCTTATCCTAACGTGTTACTTCTGACGTCGTCCGTTCACGTTATATTAGAATTGTTTCAATATAAGAGTTACGCTAGTGCACGTTCCCTGCTAGATGTAAAAATAAGGTGGCGCTTGCATATTATGAGGAAATGGGGTCACATTTTGCGTGATATACACCGAAAGTTTGAACTGTATTGGTTATTAGGTCCTTTGAAAGTGCTTATTAAATACCTGCTTTCTCCAAAATTTGCATTATGAAGGGCATTTAGTGGACTTTCCTGGTTTCCTCAGTGAGTAATGGTGTTTTTATGTCTTGATAGGACGTCTTGTAGGGCGAGTTGGTCACAAATTAATTTGGGTACAAGGCGCGAACACAAACAGAAACGCGGTCTGTCCCGTCTCCTTGTTTCTGTGTGTGTTTGCGGCTATTATGCAAGCTGTTTATATGTCGTTGAAATAGGAATTATGTTCTAAGTGATGAGCGATAAATCTAACATTTATGTTGGATCGTTGAAGCGTTTGTACAAAGGTACTTATTCCAGCGTTCCAACGTGTTTAACTGCCATTAATCTAACACTTTCCCAGACTACCAAACTGTGCGAGGTGCGAAGTTTAAATTCCGCGAAAATGCGGATAATGTTTATTGTTATCCGATGCTAAATCATCACATACTCGTCTGATATCTAACGATCTAACTGAATATGGAACTCTCTTATAGCCCCCTATTTGTGGTCGTCATACAAGGCTTGCAGTTTGAACCTCCTCTATGTTCGGGGAACTAAACAAGGCATCTTGTTCATATTTTGACAAAATTATGTGCACGGTATGGGTGATGCCCATTTTAAGAATAGATTACGTATGAAGATGGTCCGGCGGGGTACTAGTGTTTTCACCGAGTGGTGTAAGTCTTATATCCCTACCCTGGCATAATTAAAATTACAACCGAAGTCATCATTTGCTAACATAAGGGTGAACGCTACGCCATGTTTGTCTGTGATGTTAAATCCTTGCTTACTAAGTACAGCTTCTGCAAAAAAAAATAGAAATGCAAAACATCTTAAGCGAGCGTTTCAAACTGCGGTTATCAGCAACGTTTCCCGCATTCCCAAGAAAACGATCCATGTAGAAAACTTTATACTGTCACGTAGTTATGCTGATCAAGAAGGCAGCGAAACTGTGATTGACGAAACTAACGTTTTATTGGGCGAACTTGAGCTCTAAAAGCAGGCTACACTCAAAGAACAATGACAGCGGCGAACACAGTCGGCGATCGTCGAAAATCTGACAAGCAGGTCAAGCGCTTCGGCTTTTATGCATAAGTCATCGAAGGTTCCAGAGTAATCGCTAGGACCCACGTGTCTTCCAGAAAGTTCTACACAATTCGCGTTGCGGGACGAAATCAGATTACATAAGGCCCGGTGACAACAGACAGCGGATAGAACCATCGATAATTTTCGAGAAACTTACGATACATGCAAGCGCGTCCTGCGCTGTTCAATAGCATTAGTTAGATGACAAATCGCGGTCACCCGATGAACATAAACAAGTACACGTGCCAACATTCCCTATACAAAAAAGAGAGGTCAGGCGTGCTGACAGGACACACGAGGTGAGAAGTGGACAACATGAACGCCGACTATCAACTGAAGCAGCACTGAGGCGAAAAAAGAAAGAAGACACACAACACACACAACTTCGTATAATGAATCTTTAACAACTAGCTCAGCTTTCTGTCGTTCTAATCAATATTACCCCCTTCAAAGGCATCGTCGCGATGCTACATACACGAAAGTGAAACACAGGACACATTTTAAACACAAGTAACAAAATAACGAAAAGAAACAACGTCCAAAGTAACACAGTCCTTAAAAGAAATTCCGAAGGTCAGCTTCGCAAAGTCCCAAGTTAATTAGCGCTGGCAGAATGGCTTAAAGCGCATAACATGGACTATTTCATGTCGTGAGCGGCGCCGCTGTGAGAGCGAAATGAGCGCCTGGTACGATCTCTTAGTCGAGTGCGCCAATGCGTCGGATGATCTTGTAGGGTCCGAAATAGCGACGTAAAAGCTTCTCGTTAAGTCCTCGTCGGAGTATTGGGGTTCAAATCCAAACGCGGTCGCCGGGTTCGTACTCGACGTAGCGTCGTCGCAGGTGGAAGTGTCGTCTGTAGGTCCTCTGCTGGTTCTTGATGCGCAGGCAGGCGAGCTGTCGGGCGGCTTCGGCGTGCTGGAGATATTTGGCGACGTCAAGAATCTCTTTGTCTGTGACGTGTGGCAGCATGGCGTCGAGAGTCGTCATCGCGTTCCTGACGTAAACCAGCTTTAACAGCGTGATCTGTGCTGTTTCTTGCACCGCTGTGTTGTAAGCGAATGCTACATACGGCAGGAAGGCATCCCAGGTCTTGCGTTCGACGTCAACGTACATTTCTGGCGTGTCCACGCGGTTCTTATTCAGGCGCTCCGTAAGACCGTTCGTCTAGGGGTGGTAGGCAGTCATCCTCCTGTTGCCTGGCTATATTGCAGAATGGCTTGGGTTAGCTGTGCTGTAAGCGCCGTTCCTCTGCCGGTGATGAGGACTTCTAGGGCGTCAAGTCACAGCATAATGTTCGCGACGGAGAATTTCGCTACTTTGGCTGCTCTGGCTTTTGGTGGAGCTTTAGTTTCAGCGAAACGGGTGAAGTAGTCCGTCGCCACGACGATCCATTTATTTCCTGTTGTTGACGACGGAAAGAGCCCCAACGAGTTGATCCCGATCGCCTGAAATGGTCGGCAAGGAGGCTCAATCAGCTGTAGTAATACCGCTGGCCTTGTCGGTGGTGTCTTGCGTCGCTGACATTCTCGGTATGTCTTGACGTAACGGGCGACGTCGGAGGTCAGGCGCGGCCAGTAATACTTTTCCTATATCCTCAATAGCGTCCGGGAGAATCCTAGGTGCCCAGGGCTAGGATCGTCATGCAGTGCGTGCAGTACTTCTAGACGCAGCACTGAGGGAACAATCAGAAGGTTGTTGCCGCGGACTGGCAAGAAGTTCTTCTTTAGGTGTAGGTTGTTTTGAAGCGAGAATGAAGACAATCCTGGCTTAAATGCGCTAGGGGCAACGTCGGTCCACCCTCCCAAGTACTCGACGAGGCTCTTTAGCTCCGGGTCTTCTCGTTGCTGCACAGTGAAGTCTACCCTGCTTATCATTCAAGAGAAGTCGTCGTCATTCTCGTCATCTTGCGGCGGCGGGTCAATCGGAGCGCGTGATAAACATTCGGCATCAGAGGGTTTTCGTCCGGTCTTGTAGGTTACAGTGATGTCGTATTCTTGTAGTCTGAGGCTCCACCGCGACAGCCGTCCTGAAGTACCTTTAAGTTTGCTAGCCAGCACAACACGCCATGGTTGCTGACAGCTTTGAATAGCCTGCATATAGGTAACGGCGAACTTTTGCTGTAGCCCAAACGATGGCGAGGCATTCCTTTTTGGTCGTAGAATAATTGCCTTCTGCTTTCGACAGCGACCTGCTAGCGTAAGGTATTACCCTTTCAAGTCCGTCTTTCCTCTGGGCTAGGATGGCACCGAGGCCTAGGATACTGTCGTCTGTTGTGGATTTCGCTATCGGTGACCTCGTCGAAGCGCGCATGTGCCGGCGGCGACGGTATGCCTTGTTTGAATTCTTGAAATGCGCCGCCCTGCAGCGTTTCCCACTTGAACTGGACATCACATTTATTTAACGCGTCGGCAGCTCAGCGATGCGCGAAGAGTCCCTGACAAAGGGCCTGTAGTAGGCTGCGGAAAATTTGCGATGATAGCTGTCTTCTGCGCGTTGGGGCGGACTCCAGTTTTGCTGATGACGTGGACAAGGAACAGCACCTCATCCTAAACGAAATGGCACTTTTACGGCTTGAGACAAAGTCCTAATGACTCGATGGCTTCCAGTACTCTCGCAAGCCGCCTCAGGTGATCGTCGAAATTTTCGGCGAAGACGACGATGTCATCCAAGTAAACAAGATAGGTTTGCCACTACATGATTGCCAGCCAGGTTTGCGTTTAGACATGCACTGGTGATGTCATTGTATGTAGTGAACCTGGTCCGTTCTGCGCGAGGAGTGTTCGCTATCGTGCGAAAGGCGTTGCCCTGTTCGGTGCGCGGGTCATGTCTCGCGCCATCTGGAGCGCCGTCTCGTTTAGGTTCGGCAGCACGTCACCTTCCGTGGTCACGTGCGCGGGGATCCATACGATCCTCGAGCTCCCGGTTTTGTGTCTGCCCGTTTTGGCCAGCATGGCTAGGGCTTTCTTGAAAATTCTACCTTTGGCGTAGTTATTTACTACCGTTTGCGAGTCGCGTAGTACGACTTCGCATTCCTGATCTGTGAGGGCCAGTGCGATTGCCACTACCTCCGCTATTTCCGGGTGTTTGGTCTGTACGCTGATTTCGATTCTGATTTTGGAGTCTGTGTCAAGGACTGCGGAGGTGTATTTATGGTCGTTAGGATATTCAGCTGTGTCCACAAACCATGCGTTCTCTCCCTGCCGAGTGAACGGAGCAGAGCCTGAGCTCTTGCCTTCTTCCTCGGTTTTAATTGGCGTGCTCGTTTCTTGGTATGTTTGCCACTGTAACGGTGGCTCCGATTATGATGGGGATTTGAATTTTCTGGCCGTGCTGATTATGATACGTTATGCCGAGCTTGTTCATAATGTGCCTTCCCGGCATGGTGGTCGACAGGCCTTCGAGCTGCGAGATGCGTTGTGCTTCAGCTATTTCTTCGAGGGTGTTTTGTATGCCCAGCTGGGCCAGGAGCTCAGTGCTCATCTATTCCGGGAGGCCCAGGGCTACCTTGTACGTTTTTCTGATGAGCGTGTTCATCTTGTTCTTTTCCTCAACGTAGCAGTTGTGGTAGGCGGCCACGTAGGCAATGTGGCTGACAACGAAGGAGTGGATCAGTCGAATGACGTTTTCTTCCTTCATGACCGCATGTCTGTTGGTTATCACCTTTATGAGTCTCGTAGGGCTGGTGACTTTGCCTTCTATATTCCTCACGGTTTTAACGTTAGCTCCGTTGGCCTGAAAGATCATTCGAAGGATTTTGATCTTGTTAATTTTGGGGATTGCGTTTCCGTCTTGGGTGTACAGGACAATTGCCTCCTACTCCCGGGGTCCCATGTGGCGCGTTGGTGGCATGCCTCTGCACGTGGGCCGGTAAAGGAGTAGTTCACACTTGCTCGGGCGCGGCAGATACTCGCGTTGTGGGGCTATAAGAAATTTGGTCTATATCTGGCGAGATACCAACCAACCTGACCGCAAATAAGAGCGCCAGAAATGCCGCACACAAGTGGTGCAGACAACAAGGCTACTCTCCTAATAAAGCGCTATAATATTCCCTTTGCGTTTTGGTGGCGCACCAGACTTTTGCGCTTTGTTTTGAAGTGTGCATTTGCGTACGCAGGACCACCAAGGTTTTAAAATAGTAGATCAGTGCAAAGCAAGAAATGACGGTAGATAAAGTAGCGTTTTCATCGCATTCAAAACTTCAACGTTCCTGAAAGCACCGGCTCCACGATAGCCTGCTCCTCAGTGCGAGGATTCCTTGCCATCGCGGGACAGAAAACACAAAAATTGTTGTTAGTAAGTGATCTTTTCAATTTGCCAGCTGCCTGCGCTAATAATTTGCCGGGCATTAAGACTACCTGGAATCGCTCTTACGAACAATTCTAGCATATTTTCCTGAGTACAGACCCTGAATCTCTGGCTTGAATTTCCAGCTCCAAGAAGTTTATGTAAACTGTACATTCCTCATTACGTTTTGTTTTAGACTCAAAATCAGCTTTTCCCTGTCTCGATGTCAGGGTTTACGCCGTTTTATAGTCTCTTGTACGGGCTCATTTCTTAGATAACAATAAACGTAGTCGTAAAAAGAAGCATCGTCAAATCCTCCTGCAATCACTTGACCCCCACGTAATTACGCACTGGTCACTTTTCAGCACAGCATGTTTCAGTGTATCATTGAATAGTTAGGGGGAAACACTGCTGCTTACGGGTTGGTAGGAAGTATTGTGATTATTGGGCGTCTTGACCAAAGCAGGCCAACCGGGAAGCGCTGCGGGCTAAATATTCCTTGAAGGTATTAGGCAGAAAAGAAGGCGTTTAAGCAATGATAAATTTGATTGCTTTATCAATATAGTGTCACTTATAACGGCCTATGAAGTCCTCCTTCAGCTGGTCTCAGTAGCGGAATGACGGTTGTTTTGTACATTTTGTACATGTCTCTTAATGTCAATTTCACAGCCCACATAACCAACATTTATCTGTTTTGACGCTCGTTTCGGGCATATCTTTCTCTTTCTGGTTTTCGCTGATAATCTTTATATGTCGGCTGTATTTCGTTGACACTGAAGCGCATTTAATTCCCTGCATTTAGTTTCAGTGGTAAGTTGAACAGTAGTCATGTAGATGGATAAGAATATAACTGTTTTCAGCTTGTTTTGAAGTAGGCCTCACTCTAGCACTGACGTGCCAGAAAACTTCTAGTACCACAGAAAATTGGCATGTGGCACTCTAGAAGCATAGCGAAACAGTTTTTTTTTCTCGAAATGCATTTCAAACTTCTCAAAGAAACAATTGAGTTTCGCGATATATGTGCATAGACGAAAAGGGGCTTCTGTTGTGTAAAAATGCTAGGAATGCGTGCCTAATATGCTAGCTGCAGGTATGAAGAACCTATTGCTCTGAGCACAGACCGTGCTTTCGAATTAAACATTTGTTTCGGAAACATGCCTAGATAAACTGAAGTGTTTGCGAGGTTTCTCCTCATTGCTGTATTTTCCTTCGCGCCACAAACGCTCTTCACATACTTCCAAATGCAAGAGCCGCAAGACACAACTAAACGAAGAGGATTTCCATGTAGCAATGTGCTTGCCATCAAAAAGTGCTTTCGCGTATGTCCGTATTTTAAACTATATATAGTAAGTTGTTTTTCTTCTTTCCGTGTGCTGTTAATAATGCTCTCGAGATTTTCTATTTCGGCGATAGACATGCTAAATTAATCCCCACGCGACCCACGCATGGTACCGTGTTGAAAATTGAAATGGGAGGATTGTTGCCCTCTACTACTGTAAATGAGCCCTTCATTTTTGGCAAATGTGATGCGCAAGAACTGAAGCAACTAGGGCACCCCCTCTACTGTAGCTCACCGATATCGATCTCACGAAAACCTACAAAGAAGTGGAACGGAAGCAGCTCTGCAGCCACATAAGTGGGCGCCTTCGAGAGGCCTATAGCGTGCCTAGCCACATCTACATCCTACAGCTGGGGTCAAGATTTTTACGCCGACAGATTGCCTGAGTTCGTTACGCCTATCAGCAACAGCTTTTGCGGCGACCAGACGAATATTTTGCGTACCCCTTTACGCTTCCTTTTGAAATGTTTATTTGGGCTTAATGCAGAGGAAATGGCAATATTGCAAAGTTCTCTGCACCAGCTTCCTAATGTGCAAACGTTGAGCCACAAAGCTCTATCGACTGTAATAACGAAGAAAGAAAACATTGTCTTTAAAATGTGTCTCAAGCTTGCGCGACATCCAGTGAATGAACATTTAGTCGTTAGAATCTCTCGTACTGCTACGATTGACCCCCAGTACCTATATACAGCAGGCAAACTGGGAAAACAGGGATGCTAATACCACCGAACAATGGTTGCTTTCTAGCGGCTTCGTGCTCTTAGCGAATAAGCGCCCACATCAGGAGAAGAAAAAACGATATTACGAGGTAACTAATTATAACCTAATGCTTACAGGTGCCACCGCTGTTCATTTGGGCAAACTCATAGGGTGTCCCGACGGAGTTGTCGAGACGCGCGAAATGCGGCCTCAAATTTCAGTAGCCCAAATCCATCAAAACACAAAGAGAAATAGTTGCCTTAAAGAAATTTCTTCCACTACTCCTCAACATACAAACTGCGTACGCGTAGGGCAGACGGACTCCCTCACCCACTTCGCTGAAACGAAAGCTCTGCTAAAAGGTAGCGCAGAAGAAGTGGCAAAATTCTTCCTCGAGAACATCCTGCTGCGACATGGCGCCCTAGATGTCGTCATCGCCGACAAAAGGACGGTCTTTACAGCGCAGCTCACCCACGCCATTTTGCAGCACAGCCAGACACGCCACAGAAGAACCACTGCCTACCGCCCGCAGACGAATGGTCTTACGGAGCGCCTGAATAAGACCCTCACCGACATGTTAGCAATGTACGTCGACGTCCAACACAAGGCCTGGGATGCTATCCTGCCGTACGTAACCTTCGCTTAGAACACGGTGGTGCAGGAAACAACACAGATCATGCCGCTCAGTCTGGTTTATTGAAGGAACTCGGCGACGACTCCCGACGCCATGCTGCCGCATGTCACCGACGAAGAGAATCTTGACGTCGCAACATATCTCCAGCGAGCCGAAGAAGCCCGACAGCTCGCCCGCCTGCCGATCAAGAACCAGCAGAGGAGCGACAGCCTGCACTACAACCTTCGATGCCACTACGTCGAATACCAGCCTGGGGACCGTGTTTGGGTTTGGACCCCGGTACGCCGACGACGACTCAATGAGTAGCTATCACGCTGCTATTTCAGAACCTACAAGATTATCCGGTGCATTGGAGCACTCGACTATGAGGTCGTGCCAGACGGCATTTCGCTATCGCAGTGGCGCCGCTCACGACCTGAAGTAGTCCACGTTGTCTGGCTTAAGCCGTTCTACCAGCGCAGCGAACTTTGGGACTTTACATAACTGAACGTAATACTTTTTGGACTGTTACCTTGGAATTTGCTTCTTTGTTATTTTGTTTAATAAGTATGCTTCCGGTTGTTGCTCTCCTGTTTGGTTTGCAGCATTGGGAATATGTTTTTGAGACCACTTTGCACCGCCTAACCAATTTTGTCGCTCAGTGCAGGACGCAACCGCACCTATCGGAAATTTCTCGAATGTTGTCGATGGTTCTTTTTGCTGTCTGTTGTCACCGAACCTTGTGTAATACGATTTCATGTATGCGTGTCGCGAATGGTGTAGAACTATCTGAAAGGCACGCTGGCACCAGCAATTACTCTGGAACCTTCAGTAACTTACCTACAAAAGCCGACGCGCTTAACCCTCTGATCAGATTTTCGAAGATCGCCGACTGTATTGACCGCTGTCGCCGGTGTTTGAGTGTAACCTGTTTTTCAGGGCACACGTCCGCCCAATAAAACGCTAGTTTCGTCATTGCCCGTTTTTCTGCTTTATTCGCCGTCACTACTCCGTGACAATATGCCCACTATTTGCTAGGCCCTTTGCCAAGTTCTTCTAGTTGTCATAGTTGTCATTTGTTCAGCGTTTAAACTTGGACTGGTAATTCCGCGCCCTTTACATCCTTTACCAACTACGTATCCCATTTTCAAAACGATGCGTTTATATTAACTACCTATGCTGATATACCGTTCCTTGTCAATGACCATTTCTCTGAAGTCATGAATTCCTTCTGTCATCAGGCCGTAATGGATGGTCGATGGCCTGTCTCCTATTTCTCACGTGATCTACCCGTCAACTTATGTCCTGTATTCACGATAACGAGATTATGTTGCAAACAGAGGTCTAGCATTACCTTCGCGTTGCTGTCGGTATTGCCACCTAGATCCTGTAAGTGCGCATTCATTTCACCTAATGGGATAGTTTCGGAAATCATTCCCGATGCCCTTAATGTCTGCACTTATGCATTCCACTAACACTTGATTCTTCTCTATGCAATTATTTCCCGTCCGCCAATACGTTCCACGTTCCACGCCAAGTTCTCTGTCCACTCATTGTAGATGATAACCAAAGATGCTATTGTCATTTCGGATTTTGTCTTTTCCATTGGGCTCCCTGATGGAATGACATTCCGGCTACCCCTCCCTTTCTGTCCGATTTAGTTGTGTTGCATCTTCCCAAACAAAATTCTCAATCATTCGCAGCTTTTCCGAGTCTCTAACGTGCGTTTCTGTTACCACGTACACCAGTATTTGCTCTCTGTTGAACTACTCCTGCATCTCTATCCACTTTTCCTTTCTTCTCCCACCCTGTATGTTTATGTAGCCAATTAAATGGCGAGGTCTCTTTCTTGTTTTCTTCCATTTTCTGTTATCGACGGCGATGTTATTCTGAAGTGCCCCCAGATGACCTTGTTCGTTACTACTTTCCCCAACCTCCTAAGCGCCAGTGCGCCCTCCCCAAAACGCAACCACGTGACTATCAAATCGCCAGCCCATGTCTCGTCCAAGCCTGTGATCGAAATGGATCCCGTCTCGTTGAAAACTACCAAACCATCCTACTTCCCTGTTTACTTGGACCCCAAAAATTTGTCTCGGCTCACTGTTCATGTAGCCTCACTAGCAGCCACTACGGCTTTTTGTACGTTACCCTCACGCAGTGGAACCTCCGGCACCGTGCACACCACGATCTCCACATGCGGGGACAGCTCGCAGAAGCCGTCTAACCACTTTGCCAAGCGCTGGGCTGGTCCATTCCCTTTTCTGTTTAGGACATCATCTAGCCCGCCTGCTACTACGACAAGGTTGCGCCCATGGGCATTTTCGCGAGCTTTGCTTTTGCTCGCTCCGTGACATAACCCAATGTCCTAGAAACAGAACAGAACAGAACCCAATGCCCTAGAAATGTAGCTACCACAACCATTTTATCATCTTTCACACTCTCCACAATTGATTCTGAGTACCTGGCCAGGTTTGAGTCACTGGCGATAATACCCCTTTCACTCTTTCCTACTGCCGAGGCCTCTCCCTGCTTCTTTTTGTCATCCTTTTCCGCGTGATTTGGAGTTGATAAGAGTCATTGATACCTGCATTCCTGCTTTTCATTCGTGGCCACCTCAAGGTAGGTGCAGCTCCTTCCTGCTATCCCTTCCCCATGTTGCACGCATTCCATGTGTCCTGCTGACACTCACTTGCGCTGTCACGTAGGGCGACTGCGTTCCATTGTCACGACCATTCCACACGATGCCGGGCCTGCTCAGCTTTTTCTTGGCTGCTTGAAGTCTTTCTTCCGCCACTTTCCCTGCATCCCGCTCTATATTTAGCTCATTACTGAACTCTTCCACTTGTTTCACAACCTCAACCTGAAAATCCTCCATATTGTGATGCATCGACATCACAGTGTCTGCCGAGTGACTCTATTTCATTTCCATTCTCATGCTTCCCTTCGTATACCTTGAGGGACCCCCACACTACACGCTTTACCATCTTTCTTGCCAAGTGTCGTAATTAGCTTTCTCTAAGGCGAACACCCAAGGTTTCAGAGGTCATGCCTTCTAGCATAATCGATATGCACGGAATCTAATGCCTTAAAATGCCTCAAAGTTAGTACTACCAATCTTTTAGAAGCAATAGATGCCGTGCAGCCGCACGTTGTGTACTACAGCGGGACTCCTCTGTCGGGCTTGCCTAGAAACCCTCAGTGCCATCTTGAGCCGCCGCCGCGAAGCCTGCGCTTCTAATCTGAAATGCATGGCGTATCGGTGCGTGCCAACAATTAGAAACATGACATCCGGCAACCAGGCCCCTCTCTTGCGCTTCTACGCACTTCTTCTCTGCAGCGCCTCCTAGTGACGCTGCCGAGAAGTCGGCACATCGCATCCGAAATGACAAGCTTGCCACGCACTTGCCACGCACGCAGCGGCACCTACTAATTGATCCTAGTTGACGAGAGGTTCATTTAAGAACGCCACATACAAAGTGAATTCATGGGGCAGCTTGCTAAAGCATCGCCGTGAAAAATATTTTTATGCGAAGCATATTACGAGAGCTCAACCCAGCTCCTCAGGCGTGGCAGTGTCGCCTTCAATACCACGTGACACCGTGACGTCAAGACAGAGGAGAAACGGGGCTCCAACTCGCGCCGTCGCTCGCGGCGTCGCGGCGGTATATAAGCAGCTGCGCTTGCCTCTGCTAGACACTCACGAGGTGAGATGCCTCCTGGAGACAGAGCTGCTCGTTGGAATGAGAAGCGAAGGTTGCGGCGTGCTACAGAGACTGATTTTCTATGTGGCTTTAAAGGCTCAACTCTTGCAAGATGGGCTGGCTGGGAATCGAACCGGGGTCTCCGGAGTGTGAGACGGAGACGCTACCACTGAGCCACGAGTACGATGCTTCAAAGCGGTACAAAAGCGCCTCTAATGAATGCGGTGTTGCCTTAGAAACGAGCTGTTTCTAAGGCTCAGGCGTGCGTCGCTTGCTCAGGCGCACATTTCGTTACCGCGCCGAACGCTGCGTTGCTCGACGCTCCCCGCGTCCAATGCGGTGCGCGTAGTCGCTGCGCCGTAGCCCATTGTCTTACAACCCTTGGTGGGTCGACGGGAACGCTGTCGCGTTCCACTCTTGAAGGCGAAGCAGAGTAACGCATGAGTTGTTTCTTCGTCTAGCCGAAGCAAATATAGCCGAGCAACAGCAGTTCACCAGGCTAAACTGTGGTTCAACAACTAAAATAAAGGCTAGTATGCTTCGCATCCTGGGCTTAACCTTATCTAAGCCATAGCCATTTTTTTGAAAAGCGGTGCATGCCCACTGTAATTGCAGCGCAGCCTTCTAAAGCATCGGGTTGCTCTCCTCGAGCAAACCTTGGGCGCTATAACGTAAAACTATTCCAAACTTTCCTATTCCAATTTTGCGATCAGCCTTCCGCGATTGGTCAAAAACGTTTTGGACCACCCCCTTTCACCTGTCTGTCACGTGACGTCACGAAAACCGCGATAACTCCCCATCTGATATAACGTGTACATACGGATTATGCATGGTTTGACCGAACAAAAGAAAAATAGTTATTTCTCATTCGACACCTCTTCGCCATTAGCCTTGGCCATTGTTCAAACGATTTCGGGCTGCGCCCACTTCACCTGCCTCGCACGCGACGTCACAAAACCGCAAAAACTCACCGCGTCAGTGTGACGTGTACGCGATAAAGATGCATTAATATGCCGAACAAAACTGAATTTTCTTCTGAATAGCCGCAGGCTGCCGCGTTCCGAAAGGAATAAAAGCTGGCTGCCGCCGATCGCTCAGGCACTGGATATACTCGCACCTGTCGAAGATCATGGGTTTATTTGCGTGTAATAAAACTTTCTACGCGGCCGTGTAATATTTTCGAGGACTTTCGGCCCGTTTACGACTTCGTTCTGCCAACTCTCCTTTGCTGAGGATCAGTTTTAGCGTCATTCTTAAGCTTCCTTTGCATTCCACCGCGATTGTCGATGAGCCACCGCAAGCTAAGTAAGCGAAAGTGGACCAATCCCAGACGCCGGCACCACCCTCTTCGTCCGGTTATCGATTTTCAGTGCACTGGCTCGGCCCTATCGAATCCCCCTCCACTTGAGCATGCTCCTCGCCTCTTGTGAGCCAATTAAACAAAACAAGCTGCTCAGTGTAGGCAATGTTATTCGTTTTTCAAGCAAACAAAAGTGACCTCCTATGAACGAGTAGAGCATTTGATTGGTCTATTCAGAGAACCAGACGGGTGACCGCCCGGTGCTTGCGTAGGCGGCTACGCAAATTTGACATCAGGAGATTGGAATAAAAACACATTGGAATAGGTTTAAGTTATAGGGCCCCTTGTGGCGTATATATATAGTTTCAATTCTTCTCGGCACCCAATAAGTATAAGTAATTTTTTCGCCATTGTAGAACGGTACACTCCCAGTGGCACATGCGTAGTTACCCAAGTTGGCGTCGGAAGTGTTTATTGAAGAGTGGCACACACCTACTGGTATATACCAACAGTGCCTAGTTGGCATCAAAAACGTGCGTTGAAGACGAGCATAGACAGAGTCGTGTGTACGCTATGCTCCAAGTTAGCGTCAAAGAGTTTCGTTGAACATACTCAGCCACGCAATTAAGTTGGTCAAACGGTTTCATTTCGAATCCTGCTGGTCTTTTGGCACAGCAACCATTCTACCCATTCCACTCCTACCCATTCAACCACGCAATACCCAGTGGCCCAGGTAGGCGGGAAAACTTTTGGATATAAACATAGCTACAGACATTGCCTCTGAAAAGGGCGCGAAGTATCTAAAGAGTGCTTAGACAATATGATGATGATCGTAAATTTGCTCTAGATGCCTCACTGACAGAGAACAAGAACGATCTTCCCGACTTGCATTCGTGGTTTAATTTTTTACCAATTATATGCCTAAAATGCGGTCCAATAGGTAATACCTTTTTTGTGGCTCGTATATGGACCAAAGATGAGTATCTCAAAATGTGAAGAAAAACAGTAACAAACGACATATCGCATAATTCATGGGGACACTACAGATGATATATGTTGTAATGTCGTGGCGTCTTAATGACGCAGACAAGCGCCTGGCAAGCGTTCCCACATATGCTTTCTTCCTACAGTGGGGCAACTATAATTTAAATGTTCCATTTCGTACAACACAATTTACCTTGGTGAATAATCTGACGAAATCCAGGTGAGAACTAAGCTATGAAATAGTAAATAAACGCATGAGAAATAGACACTTTTTGTTCAATTTCTAGAAGAGCGGCGCCGCATCGTCACCGCCTGGTGCTGCAGCGGTACGTGCGGCTTCTTCCGCTAAGCTCGCGCTCTCGTTAGCGGCCACTATGGAAGCGTTGTCCCCGCTTCCGGGAACCGCGTCGTCGCCTCTGAGCAGCAGCATCTGCGCCAGGCGCGACGCGTTGCGCGCCACGTCGTCTCCCAGCGGCTCGTTCACGAGCATCCAAGTGAGCAGCGTCAGGATGGTAGTGGCGAGGCTCAGGGTGACGCCCGACAGGAGCAAGCCACGCTTGAACTGCAACAGGCGTCGGAACGCGCTCAGGCGTCGGGGCGACCCAGAGGCGTTGACGATCGCGTCCACTGGCAAGGATGGCGGGCGGTCGCCTTGCTGCTGCGACAAAAAGAAAAAAAAGAAAGCAGACATGGGCAATGTAGATGGAACACTATACGTGTAGCGGTAGCTTAGTGGCGTAGCTCAGTAGTGGGTAAGCGTTCTGTTGTTTAGCTCGAGAGCGTGCGTCCGACTCTAGGCCGCGGCGACCGAATTCAGCTGGCGGCGAGAAGCCAGAACGCACGTGTACTTAAATTTATGCACACCTTAATCAACCCTGGGTGGTCTAACTTATTCCCGTAAGTGACTGGGAAGGAAACACAATTAAGCAATCAGTTAATCGATCGATCTATGGATCGATAAATCAATCACGGCTTGCCTCTGCTTGACGGCGAATCTCTGGCGCCGATACAGGAGGGCTGAGCTGTGGCCGAGGCAGCATGCGCTGCTCATCCGATGGCGACCCCGGCGACAGGTTCTCTGCCACCGGAGCAAGGGAAGGCGGACTCGAGGGTGAGGCGTGAGGCCTGCGACTTCGCGCTGCCACCGCGGCGGCCTGGCGCGGCCGCGCTGCCTGGTGTTTCGGAGCACTGACCGCCACCTTGGGCTGCAGACGTTGGAGCCCAATTGTAGAATTTCGTTAAGCGGACACACAAGGCCGTGCACATTTCGAAAACCACAGTGAACTTGGAGCCTGTTTTTTTATTGTCTCAATTACCGAATCGACTTATTTCGCGAAAGAACTTGTGAGCACAATCTCAGTCAGCCCGCATCAACGGAAGCGGTTGTGTGAGTGACTGGGCACTACATCGCTAACGCTATGCGGCAGCATTGTGTTGGAGCTAAGGACACGCTAAATGCAGAATAGAAAAAAAAAGTGCACAGTATTAACGAACAGATGTCAAAACCAACTGTCGAATAGCCAATACATCAAAACAACAGTACACCTAATCATTAAACCTTTATTTTGCTTTCAACTAATTACGTGTATTTGAAGTATGTGAACACCTGTCAGTGAACATTCGCATGGCGAAGCAAAAAGAGAGAGTTTTATTACAGCGTAAAGCAGCAAACGCACCGATTTTGTGTAAAGGTTGCCTTATGTACACTACGCATACCGAGTAACTAAGCCGCCTATGTTCTTGTGAGCCTCCGATTTAACCGGATTTAACGTTCAACGATAACATGCGTAAAGGAAGGCTTGCGTTGGACAACATGGCGCTAATCATCGTAATGGGCTATGTCTATATTTGAGATCTCTAATGAATGGTTCTGCGCTGTATCGCCAATTCGCTGCCCACTCATGCTTGTATTCGCTATAGATTTGTGTCATGATTCTTCGAAAACAAAGCATTTGTAGCAATTGGGTGGTGCGCCCGACATTTATTCTCGACATTTCGGAGGTTTAGACTCGGTGGCAGGAGCAGTACCACCGGTGCTTGGCTTTGGCGATTTGGGAGCGCGCGCCATGCGACACTGTCGCTGTCCCATCTGAGACGCCATGGACTGCGCATTTTGGATAGCACTCTTTAGTTGACACGAATGACTCCCCAACCTAAAATTGAGAAAAAAAATGTTATATGCTAGGTCTCATTGTCGTTGGTTGTATGCGGAATGCATTTACAGCATACGACTAGGTTGGTGTTGATTAGTTTGACATGGTTTACTTTTATTTGGCCAACGTTTGCGCGGAGTCGAAGCCGTTTGTGTTAGCGTTCAGCTGTTTTCCGCAATTCTGAGAATGCTGTACGCTGCGCACTGAGCGTGCGATAGCATTAGCGTTCGGTCACCCACTAAGGCAAACGCAGATATCTTACGCTGCAGCAAAACGGTTAAATGTGATAAAAATTCGCGAAACGAGCAGTGTTTCAGGAAACCTGAACAATTTCGAAAAATCCATTCTTCAAAAATGGTCATTTTCGGCGTATTCACGAACCGACGCACATATTTATGAGCGCACTGGACTTTCAAAGGCTACATTTTGTAATGAGTGCCTCAGCTAATGCGTCTCACAAATTTATGGATATACCAGAACGCAGGATTGCAGCCCCAAGGTTCACGGATGAGCTCCAATAATTGACCTTCATTCGATTGCCCTCGGGTGAAACTTCACTAAATTTAACTGCATCCACTGAACCGCAACCTGTGTGTTCTCCTACCCAGAACATATGAACGTTTAGGAATCTAGCTCGTTTGGTACTGCTGCGGTTGGTTTACGTTAGTGATGTGCCGATGGCAGTAGCAGATTGCTCGAGACTTCAGCGGGCACAACGGTGCTTGCCGTTGGGAATACGGCCAGCCAGTGGCGTAGCAACAGGGGGGGCCGGGGGGCCGTGGGCCCCGGGTGCACGGGGCCAGTAGGGGGGGGGGGGTGTCATAGACGTCTGAAGACACCCGAAAATTGTCGATATCCTCGCCTTCCTCGACTACACCCGGGGGGAGGGGGATGACAGGAGAGCTACCGGCCCCGGGTGCCAGACGACCTAGCTACGCCACTGCGGCCAGCCCAAGAAATATTGTCTGTGCTTAGTTGAAAAGTGAGCTTCAGTTTTAACGCACTCGCCGCGATCATGGACCAGTATTCTCGTCGAATGTGTGGTATGGTGGCGCCATCTCTTGCAAAGGTTTTGACGCTTCGCTGGCACTTGCTTCCGTGGCGCACTTTGTGTTATTTGAATCGGTCATATATTATTTTTCAATGTGCCAGACTACATTTTACGGCTATTAATAAGGTTATTTCATCATCATCATCAGCCCAGTTACGCCCACTGCAGGGCAAAGGCCTCTCCCATACTTCTCCAACTACCCCGGTCATGTACTAATTGTAGCCATGTTGTCCCTGCAAACGTTTTAATGTCATCCGCCCACCTAACTTTCTGCCGCCCCCTGCTACGCTTCCCTTCCTTTGGAATCCAGTCCGTAACCCTTAATGACCATCGGTTATCTCCCCTCCCCATTACATGTCCGGCCCATGCCCACTTCTTTTTCTTTATTTCAACTAAGATGTCATTTACCCGCGTTTGTTGCCTCACCCAATCTGCTCTTTTCTTATCCCTTAACGTTACACCGATCATTCTTCTTTCCATAGCTCGTTGCGTCGTCCTCAATTTCAGCAGAACCCTTTTCGTAAGCCTCCAGGTTTCTGCCCCATATGTGAGTACTGGTAACACACAGCTGTTATACACTTTCTTTTTGAGGGATAGTGGCAACCTGCTGTTCATGATTTGAGAATGCCTGCCAAACGCACCCCACCCCATTCTTATTTTTCTGGTTATTTCAGTGTCATGATCCGGATCCGTGGTCACTACCTGCCCTAAGTAGATGTATTCCCTTACCACTTCCAGTGCCTCGCTACCTATCGTAAACTGATGTTCTCATCCGAGACTGTTAAACATTACTTTAGTTTTCTGCAGATTAATTTTCAGACCCACCCTTCTGTTTTGCCTCTCCAGGTCAGTGAGCATGCATTGCAATTGGTCTCCTGAGTTACTAAGCAAGGCAATATCATCAGCGAATCGCAAGTTGCTAAGGTATTCTCCATAAACTTTGATCCCCCATTCTTCCCACTCCAGGTCTCTGAATACCTGCTGTAAACATGCGGTGAATAGCATTGGACAGATCGTATCTCCCTGTCTGACGCCTTTCTTTATTGGGATTTTGTTGCTTTCTTTGTGGAGTACTACGGTGGCTGTCGAGCCGCTATAGATATCTTCCAGTATTTTTACATATGGCTCATCTACACCCTGATTCCGTAATGCCTCCATGACTGCTGAGGTTTCAACTGAATCAAACGCTTTCTCGTAATCAATGAAAGCTATATATGAGGGTTGGTTATATTCTGCACATTTTTCTATCAACTGATTGATAGTCTGAATATGGTCTATTGTTGAGTAGCCTTTACGGAATCCTGCCTGGTCCTTTGGTTGACAGAAGTCTAAGGTGTTCCTGATTCTATTTGCGATTACCTTAGTGAATACTTTGTAGGCGACGGACAGTAAGCTGATCGGTCTATAATTTTTCAAGTCTTTGGCGTCCCCTTTCTTATGGATTAGGATTATGTTAGCGTTCTTCCAAGATTCCGGTACGCTCGAGGTTATGAGGCATTGCGTATACAGGGTGGCCAGTTTCTCAAGAACAATCTGACCACCATCCTTCAACAAATCTGCTGTTACCTGATCCTCCCCAGCTGCCTTCCCCCTTTGCATAGCTCCTAAGGCTTTCTTTACTTCTTCTGGCGTTACCTGCGGGACTTCGAATTCCTCTAGGCTATTTTCGCTTCCACGATCGTCGTGGGTGCCACTGGTACTATATAAATCTCTGTAGAACTCCTCAGCCATTTGGGCTATCTCACCCATATTAGTAACGATATTGCCGGCTTTGTCTCTCAACGCACACATCTGATTCTTGCCTATTCCTAGTTTCTTCTTCACTGTTTTTAGGCTTCCTCCGTTCCTGAGAGCCTGTTCAATTCTGTCCATATGATAGTTCCTGATGTCTGCTGTCTTACGCTTGTTGATTAATTTGTTGATTATTTGGGGTGTAGTTGGCCTTTAATGGCGCAAAGGAGGCTAACGCCATGCTCCGCCAGTCAAAATTCAATAGGAAACGCCATGGTAAGGCATCTAAACCTGCGTTACATGATAGTTAGCGTAAATAACCGGCTGCTTCTAGAAACTCGAACAAGTTAGTAAATGGCACTAGTGGATCAACTGCCAGTAATATGGCAGGGTGTAAAGGTATACGTAAATTATATATGTTGTGAAAGCTTCCGTGTCTGTGTTTCGTTGTTTGGATATGGTATAAGGACGTGTAAAGAGGCTCACAACATTTTTTGTAAGTTGTTGTGCTTTTATTTCGGAAGAGAAATGGTATGTCAGATGTGTTGGTCCAACCTGAAATGGACGCAAGATCACCCCACAGAACCATCGCTGGTAACTGCACCACTTTCACTCGCCAATTACGGCTTTAGTAAGATGTAGTAGGTTGTATGAATGTTTCCGAGGATTTCTTTATACCCGGGCCTATGTTAAGTACGTTAGGGAGATTGGCAAGTTCTAAAGCATCAGCAGCAGTTTATCCAGAATAATAATTGAAATAATGAGTAATGAATCACCAGTAAGTCCTGTTTTTCATGTTTTTCATGACGAAGCGTCGTCGGAGGTTGTAGTGTCGGCTGTCGGTACGCTGCTGGTTTTTGATCCGTAGGCGGGCGAGTTATCGGGCTTCTTCGGCGCGCTGGAGATAGGTGGCGACGTCAAGATTTTCTTCGTCAGTGACGTGCGGCAACATGGCGTCGAGCGTCGTCATCGGGTTCCTGCCGTAAACCAACTTGAACGGCGTGATCTGTGTTGTTTCTTGCACCGCCGTGTTGTAAGCGAATGTTACGTACGGCAGGACGGCATCCCACATCTTGTGTTCGACGTCGACGTACATCGCTAGCATGTCGGCGAGGGTCTTATTCAGCCGTTCCGTAAGACCATTCGTCTGCGGGTGGTAGGCCGTTGTCCTCCTGTGCCTTGTCTGACTGTAGTTCAGAATGGCTTGAATGAGCTCCGCTGTAAATGCCGTTCCTCACAGCCTGTAAAGGCCGTGATGAGGACTTCTGGGGCGCCATGTCGCAGAAGGATGTTTTCGACAAAGAATTTCGCCACTTCGGCTGCGCTACCTTTCTGCAGTGCTTTAGTTTCAGCGAAGCGGGTGAGGTAGTCCGTCACCACGATGATCCACTTATTTCCGGTTGTTGACGTCGGAAAGGGTCCCAGCAAGTCCATCCCGATCTGCTGGAATGGTCGGCAAGGAGGCTCGATTGGCTGTAGTAATCCGGCTGGCCTTGTCGGCGGTATCTTGCGTCGCTGACCGTCTGGGCATGTTCTGACATAACGGGCGACGTCGGTGGTCAGGTGCGGTCAATAATACTTTTCTTGTATCCTCGATAGTGTCCGGGAAAATCCTAGGTGTCCAGCGGTCGGATCGTCATGTAGGGTGTGCAATACTTCTGGACGAAGTCCTGACGGGACAACAAGAAGGTAGTTGGCGCGGACTGGTGAAAAGTTCTTTTTCACGAGTAGATTGTTTTGCAGCGTGAAGGAAGATAATCCGCGCTTAAATGCCCTGGGGACAACGTCGGTGTGCCCTTCCAAATATTCGACGAGGCCTTTTAGCTCCGCGTCTGCCCGTTGCTGTGCAGCGAAGTCTTCCGCGCTTATCATTCCAAGGAAGGCGTCGTCGTTCTCGTCGTCTTGCGGCGGCGGCTCAATGGGGGCGCGTGATAGGCAATCGGCATCGGAGTGTTTTCGTCCGGACTTGTAGGTGACAGTGATGTCGTATTCTTGTAGTCTGAGGCTCCACCGCGCGAGTCGTCCTGAAGGATCCTTTATATTCGCTAGCCAACACAACGCCTCATGGTCACTGACGACTTTGAATGGCCTGTCATAAAGATAAGGGCGAAATATAGCTGTAGCCCAAACGTTGGCGAGGCATTCCTTTTCGGTCGTAGAATAGTTGCCTTCCGCTTTTGACAGCGACCGGCTAGCGTAAGCTATCCACTGTTCGACTCTGTTTCTCCTCTGGACTAGAACGGCACTGAGGCCTAGGCTACTGGCGTCAGTATGGATTTTTGTATCGGCGTACTCGTCGAAGTGCGCAAGTACCGGCGGCGACTGCATGCGTCGTTTGAGTTTTTCAAATGCGTGGGCCTGCGGCGTTTCCCACTTGAACTCAACATCACATTTAGTTAGACGTGTCAACGGCTCGGCGGTGCGTGAAAAGTCCTTGACAAAGCGCCTGTAGTAGGCACACATGCCAAGGAATCTACGCACTGCCTTCTTGTTGATGGGTTGCGGGAATTGTGCGATGGCAGCTGTCTTTTGCGGGTCTGGACGGACACCAGTGGTGCGATCTTGTACGCGTCCAAACTCGAACGGAGGCGGTCCGTTCTTTCCGTCGCGAAATTGGTGGTCCATTCCGTTGCATTTGTCCGATAGCAGACAACACGGAATGATTGACAGCAGACATCACTTCACAATTGACGTCATGGCGTACTTCACCGTTCAAACTGACCAACCGTGTGTGGCTCGGTGGAACGGACCGCCTCCGTTCTATTTTGGAACGCGTACAAGATCGCACCACAGATTTGCTGATTACGCGGCCTAGGAACAGAAGCTCATCGCAAGCAAAGCGGCATTTTTCCGGCTTCAGAGTAAGCCCTGACGACTTGATGGCTTCTAGTACTGTCGCAAGCCGCTTGAGGTGATCGTCGAAATTTCCGGCGAAGACGACGACGTCATCGAAGTAAACGAGACAGGTCTGTCAATTCAATCCTGCTAATACCGTGTCCATGACGTGCTGGAACGTTGCAGGCGCCGAGCACAGTCCGAATGGCATAACCTTGAACTCGTAGAGGCCGTCTGGTGTGATGAAGGCGGTCTTTTCGCGATCCCATTCGTCGACTTCTATTTGCCAGTAGCCAGACTTGAGGTCCTTCGATGAGAAGTATTTAGCATCGCTGAGCCGATCGAATGCGTCGTCTATCCGTGGTAGGGGGTATACGTCTTTCTTCGTGATTTTGTTCAATCGACGATAATCGACGCAGAAACGTAGGATTCCGTCCTTTTTCTTAACTAAAACTACTGGAGAGGCCCACGGGCTTTTCGACGGTTGGATGATGTCGTCGCACAGCATTTCGTCGACTTGGTGTCGTATAGCTTCGCGTTCTCGCGTCGAAACTCTGTAAGGGCTCTGGCGTAATGGTGGAGCGCACTCTTCGGTTATTATGCGATGCTTTGCGACTGGTGTATGTCGATTCCTTGATGACGTCGAAAAGCAGTCTTTGTATGGTCGAAGCAGACTTCTGAGCTCTTGCTGCTTAATCACGGGGAGACTTGGATTTATGTTGAAGTCTGGCTGGGGAACTACGGTCGTCGGGGTAGATGCGACAGAATCCGAGAGGACAAACGCATCGCTGGTTTCCTGAATTTCCTCGATGTATGCGATCGTCGTGCCCTTGTTGATGTGCTTGAACTCCTGGCTGAAGTTTGTCAGCAACACCTTCGTGTTTCCTCCGTGCAGTCGAGCGATCCCTCTTGCGACGCAAATTTCACGGTCGAGCAGTAGACGTTGGCCGCCTTCGATGACCCCTTCTACGTCAGCGGGTGTTTCGGTGCCAACCGAAATGACAATGCTGGAGCGAGGCGGGATGCTCACTTGATCTTCGAGCACCCTCAAGACGTGGTGGCTACGAGGGCTCTCCGGTGGTATCGCTTGATCTTCCGACAGCGTTATTGACTGCGACTTCAGGTCGATGATTGCGCCGTGTTGGTTCAGGAAGTCCATGCCGAGAATGACGTCTCGTGAACACTGTTGGAGGATAACGAAGGTGGCAGGGTAAGTCCGGTCATGAACGGTAATTCTTGCCGTGCAGACTCCAGTTGGCGTAATGAGGTGTCCTCCAGCGGTTCGAATTTGAGGGCCTTCCCATGCAGTTTTAACTTTCTTCAAATGGGCGGCGATGTGTCCACTCATTACGGAGTAATCAGCCCCTGTGTCCACTAAGGCGGTAACTGCGTCGCCGTCGAGAAGCACGTCGAGGTCGGTGGTCCTTTGTCTGGCGTTGCAGTTATGTGTTGGCGTCGGATCACGGCTGCGTCGTGTTGAACTCAAGCTGGAACGTCGCCTCGTCAAGTCGTCTTTCGTCGGTGTAGTCTTGGCTTCCTGACTTCGTCGGTACGGCGGCATGTCGTCATTAGGTCGTCGAGATGGTCTCTTCGTCGTCTTCGTCGGCGGCGGAGGATCTTCGTCAGTTCGACGAACAGCAACCGCACCTCCATCGGTTGCTGCTTTTAGTTTTCCGGATATGGGCTCGCAGAGCGGCCCCGGGCTGGGCCGGTGTATGGTCGGCGCTGCGGTGACAGGTAGCGGCCTGGTGACGGCGAACGGGATGGTCGTCGAGGGTTTCACTGAGTGGCGGCGAGGTAGTCGGCGATATCGCGAGGTCGTTCGCTAATTTGCGGTCGCGGCGCATTAACGGCGAACCCTCGGAGTCCCATATCCCGGTATGGGCATCGGCGGTAGACGTGCCCGGCTTCTCCGCAGTGATAGCAAAGCGGACGGTGGTCGGGGGCGCGCCAAACGTCTGTCTTCCTTAGAACGCCGCGTGAGGGAACGGCTTGGCGTGCTGGCGGCGGGGGTGCTGGTGGACGACGGAACTGTGTCGTCACTGGGCCCTGGCGTGGACGCGGAGGGGGTACGTGACCGCTGGCTAGAGCGGCGTATGTCATCGCTTGCGGCTGAGGTTGCGGCATTTCAGGGGCTACTCCGAGTTGTTGTTGGACCTCCTCACGTACGGCGTTGGCAATCGACGCCACTTGAGGATGTGATGACCGGAACAGCTTTTGCAGCTCCTCCCGCACGACCGCTCGGATAGTTCGCGCAGGTCGTCGGTGGCCAGTGACTGAACTCCGGCATAGTTTGTCGAGTTAGAGCGGCGGTTGAATTGCCGGTTCCGCATTTCCAGTGTCTTCTCGATGCAAGTGGCTTCGCGAAGAAATTCCTCGACGGTCTGCGGTGGGCTCCGTACCATTCCGGCAAAAAGTTCCTCCTTTACACCACGCATCAGTAGGCGGACTTTCTTTTCCTCGGACATTTCCGGGTTGGCGTGGCGGAATAGGCGGCTCATTTCTTCGGTAAAAATCGCTGTGGTCTCATTTGGTAGTTGCACCCGGGTTTCTAATAGCGCTTGGGCTCGTTCTCGGCGTACGGCGCTTGCGAATGTCTCCAGGAAGCCGCTACGGAAAAGTTCTCAGGTCATTAAGGTGGCTTCTCGGTTCTCGAACCACGTCCTTGCCGCGTCTTCTAATGCGAAGAAGACATGTCGCAGTTTGTCATCGCTGTTCCAGTTGTCAAACGCAGCGACTCTCTCATACATCTCGAGCCAGGTTTCCGGGTCCTCGAATGTTGAACCGCGGAACGTCGGGGGCTCCCTGGGCTGCTGCAGCACGACGGGGGATGCTGGGGCTGCCATTGGGGTGGACTTGGTGGCAATCTTCCTGCTCGTCTCAGGTAGAAGTCCGTGCTCTGGGGGCAGTCCTTGCAGTCGGCGGCTAGCCCGCTGGTCTTGGGCGACGTTGGTTTTGTCACCCGCCGTGGTTGCTCAGTGGCTATGGTGTTGGGCTGCTGAGCACGAGGTCGCGGGATCGAATCCCGGCCACGGCGGCCGCATTTCGATGGGGGCGAAATGCGAAAACACCCGTGTGCTTAGATTTAGGTGCACGTTAAAGAACCCCAGGTGGTCAAAATTTCCGGAGTCCTCCACTACGGCGTGCCTCATAATCAGAAAGTGGTTTTGGCACGTAAAACCCCAAATATTATTATTGGTTTTGTCCTCGGGCTTCGGGCTTGGATCGCGGCTTTGCGGTGGCGTTCGGTACATGAACGCACAAGCACATCCACCAGATGTCACGTGGTCGTGACGTCAAAGAACACAGTAGCAGTACTGTGAAAAAGCAAAACTAGCTTTTATTGGGCGAACCTGTGCCCACAAAACAGGCTACACTTAAAGCACAACGAGAGCGGCGAACACAGTCGGCGATCGTCGTAAGTCTGATCAGCGGGTCAAGCGCGTCGGCTTTTATAGATCAGTCGTGGAAAGTTTCAGATTAACCAATGGGACCCGCGCGCCTTCCACAAAGTTCTGCACTATTCGCGTCGCGCATACATGCAATCAGATTACACAAGTTGCGGTGAAAGACAGTGGAGGGAACCATCGATAACATTCCAGAAACTTCTTTTACATGCAGGCGCGTCCTGCGCCACACGATAACATTTGTTAGGCGGCCAAACGTGGTCGCCCGATAAAGATAAGTACACGTGTCAATATTAGGTCGTTACCACTTCAGCGGCCCTTAAACGTATCTATCCAGTGAGCTTCACTGCGCGTTTCTGCACGCATGGTGTCAGACACATGGCGAAACATGGACAGCGTGGAGGACGAGGATTCTGAAAGATGGACTTGCCTGGCGCTGACTTCCAATAATAGGACACTATTGCTTGTTTCCTGTTCTTTTTGTACACGCCTTGGTGTATGTGGTCTTCGCATTACGAATGTACATTGTCGGTAGTTAGCGTCGTGTGTGTCTTTCTGTGTTCCCGTATTCCTGTGCCATGCATTACCAACTCGCCCGTGCAAAACGCAACCTCTCTAAATCCTTTCATTTATTTTAAATATTTGTCTCTCGACGTTAACCGTCGAGGTCGACGATAAGACCTCGACGTCCCATCGTGGGAGGCCTAGGCCCAGCCGACTAAACTGCTGGTGCTCATTAGAGTTCATTCTCTCTCTCTGTCGACGTTAACCTACTCCTTTTTCACCTTGCTCATGTGCACTGGAAGTTCAGAATGGTTTGCGTCTTTCTTAGGACGCATGTTATTCAGTGGTGAATGCATGGTTGCGCTAGCATAACTAGGATTGGCTTTCGGAGAATCATGGTTCAGCGCAATGTTAGACCTAGCTAGAAGCAACAATACCATGGCACATACGCTATCAAAACTGTGTTGGAGGCAACATGCTTTTCAACCGTGACTAAACTATTTTATGCTTTATGTTTTATCCACTTATAACAAGTTCACATAAAAGGACAACGTAGCAAAATAACGGTTGCCTATTCTTGTGTAATGTCACGAAAGGGAACTTTACGCCAGAGGTAAAGTAGCCAACCGCGACGCGAGCGAATAAATCCGAAAAAAAAAATCGCTGAGAAACTTTGCGCTGGCGCATAGGTTAGAACATACTTGCCTTATCTCGCTAGGTGTAAAATATCGCACGCTCTTTTTGTATTCGCAGTATTTCTAAAGCTGGCAGCTGATACAGCCGTGCGAAGGGCGAGCAATGTGAACGACGTGGCAGTACGCCGGCAGGAGATGATGCGTCGCTGTAAACGCGGCATGTCTTAGTAGCAGCGAGCTTGAAGTCCTTGCCACCAGGCTGCGTTGCTAGTGTTGATTATGTCTATGTCTGTATATGGTAAGCTGTACAATGTGGACTAATGAGCGTCTTACCTAAATAATATCTCAATTCCATGCATTATTGCAGGAGATAGAAGAATTTACCTGCCTGGTAACGATGCTATCTGCAGGCTAAGGTTATTGTCAACAAAGGTACTATATATCTATCTCTGCCTCCACTAGCGTTCTCAATCCATAGGCAATGTGTGCCTTCTCCGATACAAGAGCCAATGGACGTAAAGTGGTGTCGAACCCACCTCCCTCTTTTTTCTCTTTCTGTTTCTGTTTTTTCTCTTTATCTCCCTCTTTTTCCTCTCTCTCTTTCTCTCTCTCTCTTTTTCGTGGCGTTGCGCCTTTCGCATTCGAATATTAGTCATGGTGGGAACATGCACTGTAAGAAGGCATTTGGAGATGTTACTCTGACTCTGTGGCTGGTAGCGAGTTTCCTTGATAGGCAGGGCGCGCGGCGTTTGCGATAAAAACAGGTGTTTTTAGGGCTGACACGACCATCAGCGCGTCATGTATACACAGTGCTTGTTTGTTTAAGATGGCCAAAACCTGGGGAGAGGCCATTCGTGGGAGACGCATGACCTTACTCCGGCGGGCAGGGGCATGCTCGTTCCTAGCTTTCGGAACTCATTCAGCATGTTAGAAAAAGATTTTACGGCAACATATTGCTGGAAAAATTACAATAAAATAGCCGCGCAACGTTATTCAAGCGAAACAGAGGGCAACAGTGAAGCAATCACTACTGCTCGCTGTAAGCAACGGCGTCCATTTCTTATCTTTTAGACAGCAGCACAGTAAAAACACTAATCACGGAAACGCTTGAGATGGCGACAGCTACAAGTCTTGAAACAGTTTTCCTTCACAAGTGTAGGTCCTTGTGGCTGAAAAAAGATGCGTATGCGCTCCCCTTTCTGGCTGGTGAGGGAGTATCGAATGAGCATCCCTGCCATGCGTTCGAGTCTACTATGTGTTCCTCACATGCTGCATACTCCTGTGGGGATGTCTATGCCACAACGGAACGATGTGGTGACGACACACCAGCTGCCTACTGAAATCAACAGAGGTAGCAAAATGGACAGAATGCAAGGAACATGAGCCGGCACAGTAGGGCGGGACGCGAATCATGATAGCACCTAAATCGATAAGCTGAATAGCCCTGCACTTGGCGCTAAGAAATAAGTACCTCATCATATTTGGTCTTGCCCATCCGGACGGTTCGGAATTGTTTGGAAGTCACTTTGCAGACGCACAATGCAAGTGAAATTCATTTAATACGCACCTTCGATAATAAGCTTGACAATGTATGTACCTAGAGGAAGGTGAGAGGGTTTGCCCTCTGTTAGTCCGATTTTGGAGGAAAGAGAGAAATAAAAAAAAATATCAATTTCCTCTTTTTATTACATATGTTCTGCATTGTTTGTCAATAATGCCCACCTAGTATACGGCGTGCCTAGAGGCCTTTACCCGCCGTGGTTGCTCAGTGGCTATGGTGTTGGGCTGCTGAGCACGAGGTCGCGGGAGCGAATCCCGGCCACGGCGACCGCATTTCGATGGGGGCGAAATGCGAAAACACCCGTGTGCTTATGGTCAAAATTTCCAGAGTCCTCCACTACGGCGTGCCTCATAACCAGAAAGTGGTTTTGGCACGTAAAACCCCAAATATTATTATTAGAGGCCTTTGATGATTTCGTTTTACAAGACGCGCGTAAGAACACACGGACGTTGTCTCCACGAAGCAACATTGTGCCATCTTGCAAATCGACGGAAGCGATGGGTATATAGGATGTGTCAGCTAGCACTAGCCAAACTTGTAAGAAAAAAACAAAAGATGTAAAGCTACCGCGCAACTTACAATCTTCGCAACTGCGGTGTTTGTTATTCCAACCTCAGACGATCGAACACCGTAGGTCTTAGACTTGTATTTTGTACTGGATTTCGTAAATCTATGTTTATTTTTCGTTCAACACCTTCGCGAACGTTAGCTGGGACACATTGTATATTGGAGGCACAGTTCAAACAGTTTTTGCGCTCACCAGCTGTCGACGCGCACGGAGGTCCGGGCCCCGACCTTGCATCAATCGACCCTGCTGCCCTGCGAGCCGCGGACACCTCGCATCCTTTGGGACAAGGGACGACCTGCTTCCCAGGGCGAAAGGCATCGGAGAAGACTGCCGGGAGGACTGCCGACCTCGCCGGGGCATTGCGCCGCCAGCCGCTGTCACTGTGATGCGTTCTTCTTGGCACTGGCTCGAGAGAACCTCGCTGGGTGATTCTGGTTCCGCAAAAGCGCTTCCGAGCAAGTGATTCGTTCCGCTCTCGCCGGCATATTCGCCAGCTGCGGTTACCAAGTTCCCCATGGCCAGGCAGCTGGATGTCCCTTTTGTTTCTTTCCGTCTTCGAAATGGCTCCCCCTCGCTGAGCAGAACTGGTGCTGATGATGATCATGTGCTGCGGTACCTAACTCCCAATTGCTGTTTCCCAAGCATTGGCGCTTACCCACTACGGTAGATCTGGCACAAAGCAGGTGGACTTGCAATAAATTGCCATTTACTAATGCGACGTTGAATATTAAAGAACTATGCTCCAACCGTTAATAGTGAAGCACGGGAAGTTGTTATACATTAGAAGCTACTAATAATAAAACAATTATTAGGTAAATAATATATTGTGATTGGCTTCGCGTAGGCTTAAAGTATGTTCTGATGTTGTTTTCGATTTAATGGGGCGTATCACCTTCTTAAGCGATTGGCTTAGAAGTAGGCGCAGTTACCTAAAAGCTAGTTCTGTCTGGAGGGTGAAACAAACGTTTCTGTGAAATTCAACCGAAAGAAAAATCACCTAGCGTCTACGTCTAATAATTTAGCTAGGAAATCACCTTGAAACAAAAAGATGTATCGGTGCTATGAATACAAAGTTTTACGTGACAACGAGATTTGGTGGGTGACGTGGGTTGCGGCACCCAAAATAGGGTAAATATTTCTGCGCGATTCGAGAAGGATATGACGATGCTCAGAAGCTTAGCCATAGAGGTGATAAATTGCATGGCGCAATTCCGCACATTCTAAAGCAACTAAGAATTAATAAAAGAAAAGGGCCGGTAACCGGCGCTCCAGCCAGGCTCGGTGTCTGCTTTTCTTCTTTCTTTAAATAATCCCTAAAGGCGCTTTCCAGGTATATACATCTTAGGTTTTCTTTTTACTGGTTCATTACATTGCGAGGTTGTGGAAACTAGCAGCTTTTGTGCCTTCGGGTAGCATTTGTGGGTTGATTCACCCGTCGCCTTCACCCAAGAAGTTCACATAGACGTAACCCCTTGTGCAGAAAGGTTGTTTCCATCCGCCGCCAAGGACATTAGTGCTGGTACTTGCTAAAAGTCCCGGGCTTAGTTCTAGTAAACAAACATTAGTACCCCAGAAAGTGGACGGGAAAACGGCGCCGCGCTAGCTCTGTAGGTAAGTGAATCGCGTTTGTAATGCAAAGGCATGGTTTTATATCCCACCTTCAGCCAGTTGTACTACAGGGCAGCTCTTATGTTCGCGTTCCTGCGTTGAGCGTCGGCGTAGTGGAGCGTCGGCGTCGGCGGAGCGCAGCGCTGGTAAAAAGACGACGCGAGCAAAGAGAGTGTGAAGTTGAAAGCGGAGTGAGGAGGAAAGCGGGGTGTGCGCGAAACGCGCTTCATGGCGGCGACAAATGCACCGAGCGCGTCCACAGATACCACGTACAGGATCCTGAATACTTGGCTGCGCGTGTTCAAAAAAAAAAGGTTTTGCACTCACCGTTACTTTGAAAACCTTTTGTTGTGTGTCACACTTTGGAGATGTGGTACCAAGGCGTCAAACACCCATCCATGTGCCTGAATTGCGCATATACTGCAGCTTCTAGAAAGAAGATACGTTTCATAAAAAGTAGAACAGCCTGCCCGGGACAACACATTAGGGCAACTTTACCGACTGTTCTCAAGTGCAAGCCTGTTGAAAGAAAAAGCCCAGCGATATACATGATGACATAGGGATGCAGCTAATGGAGTGCAAGAACCGTGCCATGGTAGGTGTCATAACAGCAAAAGCAACATGAGGCGATTCATTTTGGAAAATGAACTATATTTGTGCAGTGTGTTGCCCATTTTGTAATAGTTGTATAGTACAAATTTCACGAGAATCTTTCATTACAAAATTTTTCGCGGATACCCTACTCATCGTTGTAAACGTATTTTACGCTACACCCTTAGTTTTCAAAAATGGCATTATGAAAAACTGGCCAACTTGTGTGTGAATGCCAAAAGAGATATTTTCTGTGACATAATAAAAAACACAATTCTCAAGAGGTGATCTGCTATAATTCGTGATCAATTTTACTTTAGCGGAACAATTGATGGCATGAATAAACAGCACTGTCTGAAAGGAACGCAGGAAATGTTTACCTCAGACGATTCGCAGGGCCATACAAGTGACCTTCCTGGCTAACTGCTCCTTGGCACTAGAGGAGCTATCCCAGCAGTACCCATATGTTAACTGTTATGAGGTTGCTGTATTTGTTCAAAGTTCAAGAGTTCCGGATTCATATCATGTGCATGGCAGACGCTTTGATCTCCATTTCATAATGTTTCGATTTCATGCACTGGTAATTTTCGCCTCTTCGGATAATCCAGCTCAACGACAAGAATTATACCGTCTGCCACAGGCGATTTTTAAAATTTTCCATGAAACATAAGAATGCTCACACTTCATAGTAACATCGACAACGCACTATTGGTATAACTATGAATATCATTATAGATAATCATTTTGCATGATTCATAGTTTAGGAAAAACAATCACTGCTATCGACAGTCAATTCACCGATTGTTTTGCGTGACTAATCCTAGACATAGTGCTCGCAGCCGGAAGTGGCAGACTGCTTGATTACATCTTTGTCCGGAGATTCGGGCACTATAATCTGCCGTGTATGCGGGATACTTGCCTATCCATCGCCCTCTGCTCGTCGCTATCATTGATGGTCTACAAGGCAACACAGCGAAATGAACCAATGCTGCTGAACTGATGCGTATTTGGTTTAAGAGGCAACTTCTCCTAGGAAACTCCTATATAAACAGAGGGTAAAGGAGAAACATTTTTTCTTTCGGCAACCGCGGCACCAGATTTGTTGAGATTTGTTGCGTTTAAACGAAAACGTTAAAGTATAGTGGCCGTTCAAGGCAGATTCAAGACAAGCCCCAGATCATGCTGTATTTTTGCTGATGCAGTCTGTCATATGTCGCTATAACACGTGCTTTGTAAACGTGGAAGTCATCGCGGATTGTCTGCTTAGGTCACGGCGAATCAAACCAGCCTTAAGATTAGGGCTAATGGAAATGCTCGACTCCGTAGCCTTACCGACACGTTTTCTCTTTATTTCTGACAGCGTTACATTCTTCATGACATGTACAGGACTCAACAATGGAAACACGACGCTCTGACTGCATGGTGGTCGGCTGTTTTTTGCTCCACCGGAGAGCGCTGGGTGAATGTTTGGGGAGCAATTACAGAGGAAGCTTCACGTCCGGACTCCTATCTAAACACATGTTTAAGGAAAAATTGTATTTTTTTCGGCAACCACGCCACCAAGTTTTAGGAGGTTTGTGGCATTTAAAAGAAAGCGTTAAAATCTCGTGACTGTTCGCAGATAACATTTGAAATCGGTGGTACATTTTTTTAGTAAAGATTGCTGAAAATCGTACATTTTCAGGCAACGAAACTATTCGGTTTCCAACTGTGTAACCAAGCAATGCAAAAATCTTGTCAAAATTTTGTAAATTGTGCCTAATAGTATTTAGCGCACTAATATGTCTAGAGCGGATAAAACTGCTATATTTTGCATGATATTTAAGTACATCACTAATAGGTAAGTCGGACTGTTGCAAAACCCTTCTAACGATAGTAACATTTTTGTGCAACATATAAATTAGGATACGAAATTTGTCCGCGTTGGATCTTCAAAAATTCACAAAATTTCGATATCGGTTTTTGGTGCAGAGACAAGTTTGTAAAATGCGTGCTACCATATTTTTGATCTTGCAATTTTTATGTATCACTGCGAAAAAAATTCACGCCCTAAATGAGAATAATGCTTCCAGAAATAACTACAATTTGCCGTTCTCTCTAACATGCAACAAATTTCATTAATATCGGCTAAGGGTTATCTCAGCACTGAATTTGTACGAATCGGAGTTGGGATAGAGCTAAAGCTTCCTCTTATCTGCATAGATGTATGCAGCATTTACATCGTTCGTGTGTATATGCATACGTACATTACTGTACCGCGGAAATATGAGAAAGAAGCTAGAGCATGGTTTAAAACTACTTTGCTTTGTATGTATCACACTTCCGTCTGATGCTGACAGAAATCGTTCGTATTTTCTTCCTGTCAAAATAAACCTTAATTATTTATTCATTCATGTTCCGTCAGTTTTTCATCACTAGAATTCTCTCAAATATCCCTTATTACACAACACTATTAAAGAATGCTAATCGCATTATAGTCGCCCATCATATTGAAATGATGGATGTAGTGACAATTTTTTAGACGCCGCATATAAGTAAAGAATTTGCATAAACTACATCACTCAGTGAAACAATGTTCCCGAGCAATGATACACCTTGACAAAATGTGCGCTGTACTTGAAATTATATTCAATGACAGTAAAAAAGAGAACGTTTAGCAATATTTTATTTATCGACACATTTCAGTACTACCGGCCTAGGTTTAGACCTTAGGCCGGAGTGGGTTACATATTTTCATAGATACAACAGATATACAATAAACACATATGAAGGAATACAGCAATGAACGTTAGCAATTAGAAGATTGCAAACAAGAAGCTTAGTTAGTGAGAACACTGTACGGCAAAGTTGTAGAAACAACTATACATACAGAAAGACTAAAAAAAGTGACTTGTAAGCAAGTGCTAAATATGTGCTTAGTACGTGCTCAGTACGCATTCGTACTACCCAAGGAAAGGAGGCACTCTGATCTTTTCGCACTGGAAACTGTGCAAAACTTCTTAAATCTTCCAAATCTGTTCTGCAGAAATCCTGTAAGGTGAAGAAAGAATCATCAAAGAGAAGTTGTCGTACCGCTGTATCTACATCAAGCTATACTCCACCGTTTTGCACACTTCTACAGCTGATTTGTCTCATTTTCTGCCTCTTTATTCAATTTTGGATAATTTCGTCTGGGATCTGAAACGTACTAAATTCCCGGTTAGGTCACATGGTAGAGTGACTGCCCGAAAAAGGCGGTCTCGAATCCGAGCCTCGGGGTAGGATAAAGTCTTAAACTACGAACATTGCATTCTCATAAATACGCATGCGTTTTCTTGGTAGCTTTAGCATACCATGAAGTGGCTGAGAAAATTTTCCTTTGGAAACTTTAGGGCCGAAGGATATTGCAGGGCACCATATTATTAATACATGAAGGTCCACTGACCAGAAAACAAGATAGAAATGCCACGCATTTCTTTCGTGGCTCGTCTCGGCTAACTTAATATCTGTGTGGAACACACACACAGCGGCTCATAAAGGGTTACTGAAACACTCTTTCAACTAAGTAAAATAATATTGCTGCTCGGTTAATAAGGCTTCAGTGAACATGCAAGCCAAGCAGTATTGTGTATGCAGCAGGCAATTTACTATCTTGTATCAAAAGCAGCGACTAGTCGCTCGCCCTCGCCTTCCGAAATGTCATCGAAAGCACTTGTCCTACCAACGCTATCGGCCGATTTCATGACCACGAGAACATTGTCAGTAATGCATATTTGCTAACTTTGAGTTAAATAAATTAAAAATGCTTATTTATGTTCTTTTTTTTAAAAAGACAGAAAGATCCCTTTATGTTTGCACTCTGCACAGCAGCGTCTACTGAGACTGCCCTCTGAATTTGTAGCGGCGAGATGCGTAACGTAGTCTACTCCGGCTACCACGGGATGGCGTGAAGAGCCCTTTCGCCACCGCAGCGCTCAACGTTCCGCGGGAGGTTTGCTCTCTTGCCTTCTCCGCTGTGTAAGTTCCTGAGCTCGAGCGGAAACGAAGACAAAGCCAAGTATCGGTGCGGTAACTTCCCTTCGAGTTGAAGGATTCGAAAAATGGTTATGGCATGAGATTCGCGGCACGATGTACATCTAAAGTGCGCTCATTGTATGACTCGGTAGAAAAGTGTTCTAGGGCTCATTTAACATTTACACTAGGTGACGAAAGATTTCCGCGCGAGCACATAACAAGTATTTCCTAGCTTAAAATATCATTTGCCCAACTTCAATTGCTGGAATAAATCTTTCCTAACCGTAAGACTTCCCATGGCATCTCATTGTGGGTAGTTCACCAGAAGTTGAACCATCGCTCTGTTAAAATATTGCTGAGTTGGGAACCTGCAATAAAGATACACAGCCAAGGACAGCAGTTTTACTTTAACTGCATCTAACTTTATCATAACTTACAACTTAGAAAGCAACAAAGACTTGCACACAAAGAGAAGCAACTCTCTGTGGTCAGAAGTTCTGTCTTAGTCACGCAGCCCATTTGCTCTTGATAATTTGTATACTTTAGATATAAACTTATTGACGAAGGTGTCAGAAGCTGAAATGGTTGTGAAGGAACATCAGACTGGCAAGATTTCTAGAATAATAGGACAAATATTGTCCATCTTAGACAAGAAAACTGATGACCTAAGTAATAATTGATGACTAAGTTATGGAACCCTAATAAGGAAACTGTGGAAGAAGGGTGCGCACTTGTGCTCTTGAAGTATACTGAAAAAGACTGACCAACGTCTGTTGAATCTATGATGCACCAGTTATAAATAAAAACTGTAAAGGAATGATTGCCGCAATAAACTTAATAGGTGGTAGCTCGAAATGAATTACTGTCATTATCTGGAGCAAGGCAGGCAGCATTCCTACTCATACTGTTATCCTCACCATCACCTCGAACAATATGTCCACGATTTGCCGAAGCATTGAGGCGGACAGAGGTTCGTTAGTGACTCTGGCACCATTGACATTGACAAAATTGACATTTATCGTTCAATTTACTTGTCAACCATCAATAAAAACTCTTCAGTTGGACGTAGCGAACTATAGCTTTGATCGTTAAAAAATTAAAAAAGTTTTAACATAGATGCTTCTAGGCTTACATTAGTATTTCATTTATTCTTTCATTAACAAAAATAAAAGCGGTTAAAAACTTTGAACTTGGAAACACTTAATTCTCTGCAAGCGCTCACTCGTGGAGTTGTAAATATCTAAAGAATACTTTTTATGAGAATACAACTATTTTACACTATAATGTCACTGCAATGCATGTGTTAATTCGCTACAGGCGTAGCAATCAGCCATGTCATATTGCAAGAATGCCAGTACGCAATCAATGAAGCTAGCAGTGGTGAGTTCGGTCATTAGGTTGCACAATGAACACATCCAGAAGTCCCCTACTATTTCGAAATAGTTCCGATCTCTGCCTCAAGCAAAACATTCACATTTCTTACGGTAGAGAATATCTCCTCCTCCTTACCCCTAAAACAAACAACCCACTCACCAGCTGCAACTACTTCACATTGCCACAGATGGCTACTACAGTTGCGGCTACTTGCAGTCCAGGAGTGTTCACGTGCCCATTCCAAGAATAGCACCACCGAAGTCTCACTTTCATTTTCCTCTCCTTTCCTCTAAATAAGAGACAAGTCATACTAGTTTACGTCATAAACACAGCTTGTCCCAACGTTTTGATACATATTGATATAGGACGTGTGATACAATTGAGTTAATGCAAAGAAATGGAAACAACACATTTTCATGTAGTCATAGGTCAGAACTTAATGAACAGAAGTTCAAAGATTTAGCATAAAGAATTCCTGGAAGCACTTTGCAGTGTTTACACGTAAGCTTAATTGAACGACAGTAACATGGTTTCAGTTCTATGGTTATACAAAATGGAGCACTTAATATACGGGGGAAGTGCCGCGCAACATTTCCGTGCAACATCTGCCAACACTACAACTGCTCCGGATGAAATACAAGTCAAGAACAGGTAGAATCAAAGCAGATCACGATCAAGCGTGCACAAACAAGTTCAAAGTGAGGAGCAGACAACTAAGCGCTTGTGTTGTCTACTCTTCACTCTTTCCTGGTGTGTGCGCGCTTGACTGTGATATGTTATGCGTAACCAACTTGTCCAAAACTCGGTGCTCTTAAGGATCAAAGCCCGCAGCAAAACTTCTTATGTTAAACATGCAATGCAGCTTAGCACCATTCCAGATGAACATTCGGTTTCCACTGGTTGGCTATCTGCTGGCAGCAGAGTCACTAATGTTAAACTTGGAATGCCATCAGGTGGGTATTCTGTAAGAGTGTACCTAATGGACTGTCCATTTCGGGTGCTGCTGATTGGCTAGGGCCACTCGTCTCCTCCTATCTCGTACAGCTGCATCCAATCAGCAGCGGCCGAAATGGACAGTCCACTAGGTGGAGTCGTACAGAATACCCCCTCAGGTACGGCTTCAAGGTGTCAGCCAAAATGTTGTCGCAAAATATGCAAATGAATCGAGCAATTATGGTGAAATTAACAGTTTAATTTCTTCAGTTTTGTCTTTGCACCCAGCCACTAACCTGAAATCAACATTCTCATTAGAATTACGCTGCCCTATAGAAGCAAGGAGTTGTGAATGTTACACATTCAAAGCACTAGCCAGCAAATTCAAAGTGCTCATTGGTGTGCTTACCTACAGAGCACAAAACGTTATCCTTGCATATTATTGTATGCAATGCGTTATTCTTGCACGCTTGATATAAAAGATCTTTTGAGTTTCATTGATTTTGAGCGAGCGATCAGAGCCTGCGAACTAATGCATTCCCAGCATCTACTCTGTCGGCGCTTCCTGTCGGCGATTCTGCTGGTCGTTTGCATATCGCCGTCTGGGTGACTTTATAACTTGCAGACGTGGACACTTTCTTTTGCAAGCCACTTGAGTCACTTTTTGCCAGATACTTAAGGTGCCCACAACCGTCCGGCTGGATTATTTTGAGCGAGCTATCAGTTCCTGCGGACTGCTGTGTTCCCAGCCTCCAATGTGACTGCCTTGCCTAAACAGGTGACTGAATTACTTTATTTGGATTTTTACATTATTTTATTTATATATTTTACCTGACCGCTGTACTCTAATCGCTCCTGTTTGTATGGCTCCTACCATTGCGTGACTTTCGAAAGACTTTGAAGATTTTAATATGTCTATTGAAAAAAAGAGTAGCTGCCGTAAACAACGCGTCGGAATCTGTGAAGGTCGCAGTAACTGCATGCATTTCCAAGGGTGAATAAGCTGAAAGTGGAGGTTGAGGACATAAGGGAAGCCATGACTTTCAAGAGCAAGGAATTTAAAACAGCAAAATTGGAAAAGAGCAGCCTTGCAGCTGATAACAAGCGTCTGAAAGCCAGGCTCACCGCTTGGTATCCCGCCCATTTCTCCACCTAGGCGGGCGGAGTTGTCATGTTTTTTCCGCTTCCGACTCCTATGAAACCAAGTGTGAACGTACACGAAATGTCACAAAGCGACAGGCAGAGCGCCGGAACAGCTGTGCATAAAGCCCTTACTCTTCGTGAAGTAGTGCCACGCTTTGAAAAAAGCCACCTCCTCCTCGCGCGCTCTGGCCGAAGACGACGCCGCGTCGCTATTGGCCTAATAGCACCACGTGTGCCCTCGCCCCGTGCATCAGCGCCATTTTTATTCGAGAAGCATCTACGGAGTTGCGAGGAGCGCATGTTGGCGCCGTTGCTACGCTCGAGCAGTGTAGGCGGCGCCACGGGCGAGGAGGGAGCGTGAAATAGAGGAGAAACGAGGATGAGTGAAGGCGAAGGAAGAGAGTGTCACTGCTTTACGATGTTTAAGGGGTTTTAGCTGCGCATTGTCACCTACCGCGAGGCGTAACCGAATCAATCGTATCCTATGCGCCTACGCTCTCCGAACACGCCGAGAAAGCCAAGTGCAGCAACATCTGCAATGGCTGCAAGCCCTGCCGTTGAACAGAGCAGTCACTGCCTTTATCCTGCTGAATAGCCACGGTCGGTTGCACTCACGCGCACGCCTTGCGCTGATTTGCGCGTAGTCGATCACATGACATAACACCGCCGTCTTATTGGATCTCTTCGTCCTTCTCTGTAAGCTCGGAATGCCCGAAAGCCTGAAGGTTGCTTGTGCGCTTCGCGCTCTTACACGTTCAGTTCGCACTTACACACGCAGTTCTCTGAACGCGGTGGTTGTGCCATGTGCTCATGAGTTCCAGCATGAACGTTTGTCAGTTCTAGGTCAATGTTTTCATCGTGCGCTTTCGAGCTCCATTTCTGCGGCGCCTTTGCGTCTTACGCCTATCAATAGGTAAGTGACCGTTCATGAAGTGAGTGTTCTTCTATTAGCAGCCCTGCCATCTTTTCGACTGAAGTATCGCGTCTGCACGTAATCGAGAGAAAGAGACAAAAGGGAAGGAAAGACAGGGAGGTTAGCAAGTGTACATACCGGCTGGCCACCCTGTGCTGGGGAAAGGGGTAAAGGGAATAAAAGGAAAAGGAAGAGAGCAAAAGAAAAAAAAGAAAAATGCACACAGTAACACGATGTTACGCGCAACAACAGTCAAAGGCGTTCGCATAATCGTAATGCGAACCTAAGGCGTAGCATCATCGCGCGTAATCGAGTTACGGGCATGGTATATATCCATGGTTTGCGGCGACGGTAACATCAATCAGCGATTGACCCTCCGTTGTGCTGCGTTTGGTCGCATCTGACTGGATTTCCGCAAACTTCCTAGCTTACTCTCTCCTATATTTCTGCACAGCGCTGATATCCGCCGAGGAGAGATTTCGGAATTTGAAACTTTAAAACCGATGACTCCTTCCATGTAGCCCACAGGATGGGTCCGCGAGACTTATCGTTGTGTCTAACTACCACCACGTAAAGCATATATATATATATATATATATATATATATATATATATATATATATATATATATATATATATATATATATATATATTTATATATATATATATATATTCGTGCCAAACAGTGAGTGCCGGGCACATTTTTCGCAATATCGAAACTTTTGGCCACTTCTTAGGCTGCTGCCTATTTGCATGTGGTCGGACGCATGGTATTATTCTGGTATTAAAATCAAGCTTTGGTCTCAGCTTCCTGTAACGATCGATACATTTACGCTACTTATACTAAAGCTCGTTCGCAAGTAGTAGTAGTGTTTTGTATTAGTAATGGGTAACGTTTGTCGATCTTCATTGACTGCTAAATTTGTGTCACGCGCCTTCGCTCACTGATTAACCGTGTCCTTTGAGCTTCGTCTGCCGTTTAAATTTTCTTTGGTCAACCGCGACTGCGAGAGAGAACGTAAAATGGCGTATGGTTGAAATAGCTAAACATTTGTGGGCATTTGTATCGCGATCGCAGCAGTTGTTGCGCAGATAGTTGGCCAGCCGCGGTGCAGAAGTTTTTCAAGTGTTTTTGTCAAAGAATGCCGTCCACGTTCGTTTCTGGGAATATCGAAAGTTTGGGTGACATCTTGTGAACTACTGCTTATTTACACGTTTCCGGGTGAATACTAGTATTTTGATGAGGTCAAGCTTACGTCTCAGCTGTCTGTAACGATCGAAACGTTTACGCTTAGACTATTGCTCTGAATTCGCACGCCGTCGTAATTTTGCACTTAGACAAGGTACGTGCATGTTATACCCCAGGTCGCCGATATTATTGCGGAGTTCCCCACTATGGAGTGCTTCATAATGAGATCGTCGTTCTGGCACGGAAAACGTAATATTTAATTTTTTACTAATGAAGAGAGTTTCTCTTTTGACTGGTAATTAAATTTCTGTCAGGTGATTTACCGTGTCGCTTAAGCTTCGTCTACCATATTATTCTCGTATCCACGTTTGGAAGAGAGATCGCACAAACGCGGAAGTTCCGAATAATGGAACTATGTTTTAGGCCTTTGTATTTCAGTGGCAGCACCTCGCACACAGGGCGGTTGACCAACCATGCTGCTTCAGTTTTCTTCTCGCATTTGCTATCATTCGGGCCAGCGTATGTGCTGACATGTGTGCGCGACGTGCTGGAGAAGATTACGAGACTGTTGCACCCCCATAGTGTCATTTATTTTTACTGAAGTTATAGAGTGGACATTCGCCATTTTTTTTATTGTTGCTATAGAAATTGTAGGGGCACTTTTGACGAAATTCCGCTGACGCGGACATGCACCGCAGTGGGTTGTGGCTTCGTGGGTGCGGTTCCCGCGCAGCTTAGTGTCAAAGGTTGCGAATCTTGGCTCTGGAAACGCATTGTAGATGGAAGCAGCAAGAAGCGATCGCTTGTAGCTGTTGCCCCGCTTCATCACGCCAGCGTTCATACAGCGTGTTTACCGTCAGTGAAATGTCCTGAAGCAAGGTTTGAGTACGGGCTAGTTGGTATTCCATGGTCTCAATCGTCACTTACAGCGCATACATAGACGGAAGACAAAAAAGGACGAAAATAAGGACAAAAAGGACGAAAATAAAAATCAGTTGGAAGTCAGCGCTTGTCTACGTCGTCCTTTTTTGTCCTCCGTCTATGTATGCGCTGTGACGATTGGTACCAGTGAAATGTCTTCATGCTTGCTTTGCACACGGCACCAAGTGTGTTAATTTAACAAGGAAGCGAATGTTTACTGCAGTATGCACTGGCGATAACACGTACACCTGATTCATTATATCTGTGCTTTAGTTTGCTTTCGCAATCACTGCTTAGCTATTCGGACGAAACTGCGACATTATTTACTGCGATCAGTTGCTTGGCATAGCTATGCTTACGTTGAGACAAAAATTCCTTTCATCCGTGTGCAGAGTTGAAATCATCACTACTTTTTTCTTATAACTCTTAACTGAGCGAGTTTGTATTAAGCGACAAAAGGGCAAAGTTGCTGTCAGAACCTGCATCTTGCTGTTGAAAGTGTAGGTTGTTAACGTGCACATGGTGGACGGCAATATTCGTACATGTTTCGAACACGTTTTTATTGCATACTCTACAGCCATGCTGTGTTCCGTCATCAGCCTTGCGTCACTTTGGGTCGATACCATTCTTCGTTGATGATCAGCACAGAAACAAGCCCACGGAAATCTGCTAACTTTCTTAGTACCTCTAATCTTAAGAGTGCATTTTCGTGTCTGCGACTACTTGAACCGTTACTGCACGATGGCTAGTAAATTGCATAGCGCATCTGTGATCTCTTCTATTCTGCATCTGCAACCATGGATGAAAGACTGCACCCAGCATGTGGTAGCTTGCTCACGGGCCAGTGTACCGGTGAAGGCTGGGTTAATTTTTGTCTCTGTGACTGCTTAAGCGAGTCCACAGAAATGCCCCACTAAATGTCTTAGTACGTGTGAACTGCAATGTAGTTATCTGCGAGCGCTGAGCAGTGAGCCTTAGTAAAATGTTTAGTCGTCGAGATACCTGTGATCTCTTCATAAGTATAGGTATCTGCTGTCAAGGAAGAACAGCAACGCTGTGCCTCTGGTAACTTCCATTGAGGCTCTCTGATACCCGACATCTTTTAGGATGAACTTGTGTTTGCGTGTGACCGCTGAAGCAAGCCTACACAAATCGTCTGTTAGCTTTTGGTACGGGTGAACTCATATAATTAATGTGTCTATGACGGCTGAAGAGGGCATTCTGCAAGCCTTTAGTTAATTGTGTAGTCGCCAAGGTACCTGTGACGGCTTCAGCAATATTTGGCTGTGATCGTAGAAAGGTTGCATTCAGCTTCCCTTTATTTGCGTTGACGCCTTCGAGCGTGAGAACACTTACGGTGAATTCCTGTTAGTCACCACTCAAGTGCAGCAAGTATCTTGTAACTTCTAATACTTGTGAAATCTGTTTGGTTTTGTGTCGAAGCAAGTGTCTTGTAACTGCTTTTGTACCTTTGAACTCCACTAACGTTCGTGTTTTCAACTGCCTAAGTGATCTTTTTAGAGCGCAGCTCTTTGGCGTCCGTTCCTGGGTTTCGCGTCGTCGTCGGCGTCGGCGTTGTCGTCGGCGTTGTCGTCGGCCTCGTAACCAGCTCCGCCCCCCTTCGCTGGAGTGGGAGACGAAGGACGCGAGCCGCGAATGGCGGAGACCAATGAGAGCGGCCCCTTCAGTGACGTGCGCGCGCGATGCTGGTGTCATGCGGACCCTCCTTACGGCTCGATGCGCACTCGTGTCTGGTCTCAGCCGATCCGCTCGTTTCGTACTATCGTCTGCTCGCGCCACAGCTCTCGCCCGCGCCTGTTTGGTTCTGTTGGGTCGGTCTCGTTCGCGCTTGTTTTGGTTGTTATTGTGTGAGATTGTTTCTTAATCTGATTGTATGCGCTATGCGAATTGTATAGTACTTTCTGGAAGCCATGCGGCACCAGCGATCACACTGGAACCTTTGACGAGTCATGTATAAACGCCGGCTCGCTTGATCCGCAGATCAGATTTTCGACCATTACCGACTCTGCTACATGTCTCTCTCAAATTCTTTGCTTCAAAATATCGCGAAATGGAAACACGTATAGAGCTGCGCTCAAATTTCGCATTAGGGAGTATCGTAATCGTCGGATAAATTTTTTCAAATTTATTGTAGCCCAGTGTATCTATCAAATATTTAATACTTTTACTGTTCGCGACCACTGAAGCACGCCCGCAGAAAGTCTGGAGTAGCTTGCCTCATGGCTAAGACACCTGTGAACTTTACAGCAAATATTGCATTTATGTGCCTGCTACCGTATAAATGAGCCAGCCCGAAGTAGCCCTCCTGCTAACTTCCTTTGTTCCCCCCACCCTTGCAGAGGGCTTTTAAAGTACTGTTACTGGCCGAGGTGCATTTGCAAATTATTAACTCAACCTAAATGGGCTCGCCACCATGCGAAAGCGCAAATGTTTGCTTTGGTGATCTTTACCAGAACTTTGCTCTAAAAATGGATCATCGTACAGCAACTGTTTGTGTCTATATATAACCACTGGACAAGTCTCGAGTAATTTCGTTAATGCCTAACGTAGTTAAACCATCGAACTCATGTTATCATGTGCAACTACTGAATATGGCCTAGGGAAAGGCTCCGGCAACTTAAAGTGGCTTACATATCTGAACTGTTCAGCAAATTTTGTGCTGATGTGCCAGCGGCCACGGAAGTGAGCCAACGTCAAGCCTTGTGATAATTTCCCTGGTGCCCCCCCCCCCTCCCCCCCTGCGTGTCAAAACACGTGGGCCAATCTCGGAGGTACTGCAATAACTGGCCGACCCGCGAAGGAGGGGAAGCAAGCTTCAAGCACTCCGCCCAGTTGCAAAACTAAGTTTAATATCTTGGGTCCAAATAGAACCAGTATCAGATGTTAAGCTGGTAAGAACAGCTACTACACTTTGTCCCGCCTCGGTCATGCCTGCGTTCGCACCGTCCTCTCTTTGTCGGCGTTCCACGCGCTTGCGTATCCACTTCCGCCGAAACGTGGCGTGTGTCTAGATTTCTCCACCTCCTCTGGAGGGTGGACTCGTCGTCCACGCGAACGTATAGAGAAAATCACAGTAAATGAGCGCGTACCTATGTTCAAAATTTTGTGAAACCTCTGTGTCGTTTGCTAAACAGCTTCGCTGATCCACCTTCACAGAGTATTTGTATGCATCTCCATATTTTTTTTTTCTTCAAAACTTCTTTATCTGGCTTGTGTCGCTACCTGTGCCTGCAGTGGACCCGGTCGTATCAATCTCTTCCCTCTTTTTTGCACAAATACTGTGCGCGCCTCGTACTTATCTCGATTACTGACGGGTGGATACTTCCGTGCACTTTCAATTGAAGCGCTGCTGGAAAGTGTTCATTACCTAGCGAGACTCACTGGGTGAATTCTTTCGAATTCTATTAGAATGTGGTGAGCGGTCTCCGGAATTGTGCGCGTGTATGCTGCCACTGCAGCAGGCACATGCTTCATCTTGTTGCGAATATTTGCTTCGTGTATGTTTTTATCCTTAGGCAAACAGCTCGGGCCTCAAACAGCAAGGCACTGCCTTTGTGTTGTACATAGTTTTCCTTCTAATTTCTTTGTTCCCTTTGTAAATCTCCATGCTCTTTTTTGTTTCCACAGTGATAGTAGTGTTGTCTGCTAGCAGTGAGGATGAAGAAAATGATTTGTGGCTGATCCCTTTGTAACGGGCGCGGTGCTTTAAAGCGCCCTAGCCGGATAAAATATATGCATGGTGATAAAAAAGGGAAAAATATAAGAGGGAATGAGTGCCGACCCCCATTCCTTTGTACACACAGGCCGACATGGTACATAAATATTGACGTTTAGACAGTAAATTTGATCTGTTGCCCTCAGAGTTGGCCACTCTGTGAGGTTGCCAAGTCGTACGCTACCACTGTGCCAGTCTTTCCTTCGTTACGTGCATTGCGTTAGACACCACCGCACATGCTTCCCGCACTCCGTTCTGGATCCCAAATCCAAGTGCTGGCGGAAGCGTGGTGCCCTCGGTGTGTCGTGGGGACAAAGTGGCACACCAGAGGACTAGGCGTGCTCTAGGAGTTGAGGACGGACTATGCGATGAAAACAAACTTGGAGGATTTATTTTACGTTATTTACAGTGAGACGTCAAGTAACAGTCGTACAGTCATTACGGGCCGGCAGCAACTCGGACGCTGCGGCCCACGGCAAGTTCGAGAGAGATGAATCAAGAAATGCTCAGGAATCCTGAAATGCTCCAGGATCTCTGCAATGCTCTTCTGCTCCCGGTCTGCGTCTTCTAAACCCTTCGAAGTCTGGAAGACGTGTCATGTTCGGCCAATGGGAGAGTCCGCTCAGATGACGCCATTTTCGGCCAATGGTAGGCGCCCGTGCGGTGGTGTCACCCCCGGTAGCTCCCTGCGGTCTTGCCTTGCTGACTTACGCACCGTCAGAAAGGCGGACGGGGGGGGGGGGGGGCGACGCTTGGGCCCCAAGTTTCCGAGGGCCCCCTACTCCCGGCGGCATGGCCTCGCTGGCTTGCAAATGCCCTCTTCAAAGGCGGCCGGTGCGATGCTGCCAGGCCTTCCCGGTACATCACCGCCGTCTGGGTTCGGGACTCACGTTACCTGGAACAGTGCCGGGCTATCCCCTCGCTTTCTGGAAGAGTCAAGCATTGAATAGCTCCACCGGCGGCGTACGAAGTAGGGGCCTTCAACTTGTTTGCACGTGCGCTCCTCCGGAATGTGCTTTCCGTGTTTCTGCGCTCCTTACTTAACAGTGGCGCGATTCGATGTGGTCTCCAGACCTCGAAGTAGGCTCAGGAAACAGTCCCATATCTAACAGCTCGTCCTCGCCCCGGATGTTCTGAATGGCCGGTGAACTCAATTCGCTGGCCATCAGGAACGCTGAAAGAACCTGCAGGGTATTGGTGTCGAGCCTCGTTTGACGAACTTCGGGATCCTGGGTCCTGGAGAACATACGTCAAACAAACAAAACAACACAGCGCTGCACCACGCGTAAGCGCAGGCTCTTCACCCCTGACTCGCCAGGCTATTACTGAGTCAAAATCAACCCTGATCTTTTGTCCCCAATTTTGACAAAGCAGTTCCAACCACCCTTCCAAACCGCTACCCATTTCTCCCCGAATGCCGACAAGACCAGAGTACTATTGTTGTAGCAAAACAAAGGGTCGTTGACTTTGCAAACAACAAATGAAAACAGCCGAACATAACTTAAGTGGCCTAACTACACGAACAACATGTTTCCAATCTATTGCAGTGGCGTACTTATCGCACGTATTGGTGCCAGTGAACAATCTGGTCAACCTCACAAGCACGTAATCAGAAGCGCACTAGCCTTGTGGTCACTAAACAGAACGCGTACTTGCGTTGTAGGCAAACTTTTCATGTACGCTTACTCACGTTTCTTCCCTGAAAGTCCTACAGGACACGTGACTTAAACGAACAATTAAACTTGTGGGATTTACACACTCCGCAGAACCCTTAAAATAATGCGTCTTTTAATACCTCGTTCCACGCATACTTATCAGAGAAGTCAGAATACGGCTGCCCTCAACACACACGAGCAACCCAGTCATAAATCTGCTTCCTTCCGTCCACACAGGACACGCACTAAATGAACTAAGGACGCTTCTCAATGCAAATGATGCACTTACTGAAAACCTACGCGGTTAACCTTAGAAAATAAAAAAACGCTAATAAAAAAAGAAGGTTAACTAAAACACACGCGCGTTACGATAGGCCTCTCAAAAATAACCTTGAAACTCAGGTTACTTACACACACAAAAAAAAGAAAGCCTAGTTACTCATTAACTAACACTCGCGAGACTACATGTTTACACAAACCTCATCTTTCAAATCTCGAAGCTTCTCAAACGAAAACACAAACAAATCTCAAACCTTACACATTGAAAGAAATCCTAGTGTAGATTCGCGAAAACTTTCCGATGCTCAAAATAAAAAAAACAAAACACATCATTTCTACGGAAGCGCTCTTGGCCTCCCTTTCCAAACGCTTCTGTCTGACTCATACTTTGAACCGTACCCGAGGTGGTCGTGCTTTGAAAGCTACTCTGGCTGCCGAGGAACAACAAAAGGGCTGACTCACTATCAGCTCCCCCAAGACCTTACAGTCTCCTGCCAATTTGCGACCTGGCATCCCTCTTTTCTCACAAACTCGAGTGACCGCGTCGCTACTCCCCACCTGGTCTCGTCTTGCCACCTTGCGCTTCTTTGTACTGCACGCTGAGCTTCGAAAAGAACTACGGAACGACGAGGAGTTTAACAGCCCCGTGCCCTTTGTCCACGTCCGTGCAGAACATGCTTCACGGCCTCCTTTTGACCTGTGGCTCGAACGTTTAGGATGCGCCAACATCGTCAGTGACGACCGCACCTTTCTTCTCCTCGCGCCCTGCCCATTTGAGTCTCTCGCCGTCTGTTGCGGCGCTACATTAGTCACTGCATTCCTATCTTTAGGGCGCTTCTTTCTGCGGCACTTTCTCTTAGAATTCCCTTTCACGTCGCCTTCTGGCGCCTCGTGCTAGCCACTACAAATCTCATTGGCCCAGATCGGTCTCTTACCTGCACAGTCTGATTGATTTACATTTATTTCTACTCTCACTTTGCCTCGACTGGCGGACAGCCCAACCGACTCTGGAACAATGCAGCAGGCTTTACTCGAGTTATGCAACTCGCACTCTTGCGAACTGCCTTCTACTGCATTGCCCAGCTCACGCTGTGCATCGGCACACAGCCCGTCGGTATCGATCGCTGTCTCACGCGCACAGTCCGAATGATTAACAAATGAATCATCCCTAACTAGGATATCTAGACTGGCGGAGAGCTGCACCGATCCCTGAACAATGCAGTTGTTCTCTCGCGAACTACGGAGCTCGTCATCCCGAGAACTACTCTCAACTGCATCGTCCAGTTCGCACTTCACTTCTGCACGCAGATCTGGCTCTACATGGGTGCTCGCGTCTGTCGGGTCAGCAGTACCCTTTTCTTCACTAGCAACCTCGCTAACATTACCAGCGACGCACACGTGCGGTAACTGTGCCAATTTGTTCGCAGCTGGCCTAGCTGTCTCTACAGTCATCTGTTGGCACAGTACCTCGTCGCTCTCTTTGTGGCCTTTAACGGCCTCTGTTGCCACTAAGGCATTGTTAGCAGCTAGCCTTTTCTCTTCACTTGTGAATCTGCAGCCAATCTCACAGGCACTACTCTTCTCGTCGGCTTTTAGCGAAAATCCGCTCGATGCTGTCTCTTTCTTTCGCTCTGTACTACCTAGAGAATTCTCAGACAGCCGTTGTCTCTGTGCCATTAACTGATCACAATACTGGATCTCGTTGATCAGTGCTGCCTTCTCTCTCATACTTTTGCTCACGCTCACGCTAACGTTCCTGATACTCACGTTAGCGTTCATTCTCACGTTCGTGACGCTCACACTTAAGAGTAAGTTCTTGAAGCTCACGCTTCCGCTTATTGTCGCGTTCTTCACGGTTACGCTCACTCTTACGTTCACGACGCTCACGTTCCCGTTCACGACGCTCATGCTCCCGTGGTTCCTGTATCACCTCTCAAGCAAGCTCAATGCTTTTGTCATCATTGCCACTATCTTGAATTGCCTTTATGATAGCTGGCATTTTCATCTGTTCGTCCGCCTCAACTCCCAAATCGTCGCACACCAACAACAAGCCTAACCTCGTCAACCTTCTAAGATCCATGGCAGCTGCTCCGACAGGTGGTTAGAACTGTTTTCCTTAATTTGTGCAAACACACAATGCAACAACTCCCGATTCCCAGAACTATCAAAATGAACACACAAGATTTGAGTCTGGCGAATCAAAAGGAAAAAAAAGCACGCGCTCACTTACGCTTGCAGCACCCTGCCATCCGGTTCATTTGTCCGCTGTTCCCGGTTCCTCCGGACTCCCTGGGTCGAAGGTTCGCTCTTCTTCGCCACTCCCAGTTTCTTCGGACCTCTTTCGACGAAGGCTCTCTCTTCTTCGCTCTTCCCGGTTCCTTAGGATCTCTCTCGACGTAGGTTGATACGTAGCGCTGCCACAAGCTGTTGTTTTCGGAGGCGATCTCCCCGCTGCCATCCAGTTGTAGGAGTTGAGGACGGACTTTGCGATGAAAACAAACTTGGAGGATTTATTTTACATTATTTACAGTGAGACGTCAAGTAACAGTCGTACAGTCATTAGGGGCCGGCAGCAACTCGGACGCTGCGGCCCGCGGCAAGAAGTTCGAGAGAGATGAATCCGGGAAAGCTCAGGAATCCTGAAATGCTCCAGGATCTCTGGAATGCTCTTCTTCTCCTCCCGGTCTGCGTCTTCTAAACCATTCGAGGTCTGGATGACGTGTCATGTTCGGCCAACGGGAGAGTCCGCTCAGATGACGCCATTTTCGGCCAATGGTAGGCGCCCGTGCGGTGGTGTCACCCCCGATGGCTCCCTGCGGTCTTGCCTTGCTGACTTACGATGCTGACTTACGCACCGTCACAAAGGCGGACGGGGGTGGCGACGCTTGGGCCCCAAGTGTCCGAGGGCCCCCTACACCCGACGGTATGGCCTCGCTGGCTTGCAAATGCCCTCTTCAAAGGCGGCCGGTGCGACGCTGCCAGGCCTTCCCGGTACATCACAGCCATCTGGCTTCAGGACTCACATTACCTGGAACAGTGCCGGGCTATCCCCTCGCTTTCTGGAAGAGTCAAGCATAGAATAGCTCCACGGGCGGCGTACGAAGTAGGTGCCTTCAACTTGTTTGCACGTGCGCTCCTCCGGAATGTGCTTTCCGTGTTTCTGCGCTCCTTAACAGTGGCGCGATTCGATGTGGTCTCCAGACCTCGAAGTAGGCTCAGGAAAGGGCCCCATATCTAACAGTGCAAAGTTTTCCTCCTCGAGGCCATTGTCCGACATAGGGAGTCAGCGGAAGGGTCGAAGTGCGGCCGGTAACACGACGGAAGAACAGATAAGGTGTCTGAACAAGGCTGCCCTGCCGATGATTTGTTTTGTCGAGGTTCACGTCTCTCGGCGTATGGCGTGGATCACTGGGGGATCAAATACCGTTTGCGTTAGTGAGAAGGGGTGAGAAGCCAAGGGAAAGTTAAAATCACCAAGGGACTGAGACAGGGGTGACCTGTATCCCCACCACTGTTTATTGTGTACATGATACAAATGGAAAGCGCACTAGAAGGAAGTAATATTGGGTGTAAGCTCTCACACAAGCAGGCGGGCACCGTAGTAGAGCAGCAGCATCCAGGGTTTTTTTCATGCGGACAGCGTAGTGCTGCTTGCTATCAAGCAAAGTGATATCCGACGTCTGACTGATATCTCTTGACAAGAAGGATTAGGATTAAAATTTATAGTTTTAAGTCAAGTTGCAGGTTATTCAATGAAATCAGTGAACAGACAAGTGTATGGGGATGGAGGTATGCGCCGGCACCATAGCGCGTGCATTCACATGTTCTGTCGTTCCTATTCGTTCCAATGTGCCTCCCCCCTTTCCACTCGCGGTGGTTGTCGGCGGTGGCACCTCGCTCGCGATGATTTTTGATGGAGGAGCTGACGTTGTGGCGCTGCCACATGGGTGATTTACAGACACCTTCGAACATCTGTGGCAACGTGGCGACAAGCCTAGGCCTCAAGTTTAGCGAAGAGAAATAGGGAAGTATAATGTTTAATGAATAAACGAGTCATTATGTGGCGTCAGTTCAACAGCAAGTCATACCCATAGTCAAGCAATATAAATAGCTCAGCGTTATTCGGCAGGCCCGTGTTTACTTGGTAGGTCAAAGCACATCAGCCATCAATCGAGTAACTGGAAAAACTGTGTTACAGTGGCCAGTGATAGAGTGAATCAGAATATCGCTCACTCTCGCACTGAAGCTCTGCGAAATACACAAGTGGCAGTAACTTGCAGGGAGCGCTTCACTCTACGAAAGAGCAACAGAAAAACTAGGCCAAGAGAATAATTAGCACAGAGCACTGTCCACGCCTATTCCTTTGCTTTATGGACGCTTTCACCGCAAAGCTTTTTAGGTACACAGTCCTCTCAGGTACACAGTCCTCTCAAAGCTTTAGCTATCAAGCAGCAATGCATGCTTAATTAGTTAATTTGCGCCAAATGAGAAGATGTCATCAGCGATTTATATTGTAAAGCAACAATGCAGCAGCAGCTATCTTTTACAAAAAAGACAGAAACGACGAAGAAGGGTAAAGGAGGGGGCAACATTGTAAATCCAGAATAATTACAGCCACATAACGTTTATATAACTTAAGCATTCACAAAATGCGGCAGCGTTCCATCTCGCGACTTGCCTACAGAAAATGAGAGCTATGGTCGGGTGGCACCCGTCTTGTCTAAAGTTAATTTATTAAAATCTTCACACTGAACTTAGGGCGCTAAGAAGCCCCTTACAACGAGCGCATTAAATATATTTATTTTTAAATGCTCAGAGAGAAAGCGAGCCCGCGATCTTTAACGTCACTCCAGACACGAAACAAAACAGTGCGCATGTAGTACATGTGGGGCTCGCGACGACATCGCTTTCGGTGTTGCGCAGGAAACTGTATGTGTACAGGGCGCATGAAGGTGTGTGGTTCGATGCGACGTGAACGCAGTATCGCAGTCATTGGTAACTGCTCGACTGTCACTCAAAGAAGTTGCACTTCATCTTAGGGTTCATCTGGGACTCGGACGGGCAATCAAATGCCCGGGCGAAGGCCTCCGAACCGCGCACCGCCTTGTTGCAGTCTACTTTATGCGGACCCATGGCATTGGGCCGCCTGCAAGTCATGTAGCATAAGGTCATGAAGAACACTTGGTCTCCCGAAAAGCCCCCAACGATTCCCTGAAGAACTTTGTCTCCCCTGTCGTTGACTGCGCGGCGATACGCACGCCGCGTAGGCAACCTCGAGAGCGGGGATGTCGGGAAAGATGCTGGCCCTCGTGCCGGTTATGCTCTGGGCGTTGTCTCCGCCTTTGGCGGAGTGCCCGTCCGGCGCCTCTAGGCAGCCGTCTCTGTCCTCGAAGGCCTTCATGGAAGAGCTGCAGAGAATTGAAGACACTGAAACGCTACATCACCGCAGAAAAAAAATACTTTGGCGTTAACGGAATGTGTTGCAGTGATTATATGACGTTCTGATACTCAGAAGGAGATCGCGTATTTCATTATAGGGTACGGCGGCGGCATTTCGACGTTGGCGAAATGCAAAAACGCTCTTGCATATCTATATCCGGTGAATTTTTCTTTATATCAAGCAGATCTTTTTTTAATTCACCTGGAGGAGAAAGCAAAATTGCAGTGATAGAGCTGCATTACTGAAAGAAGTTGCTCTTACTTACAGGAGAAATCGCAATGCGTAATCGACTAATGAACAAACATTTAGTAATTGGGTTTCTAGCTAAACACTTACGTTTTACGGCACTTGCTGAAATTTACGAACTGTAGCCGGTTAATTGGCAAGGCGGCGCTTGCTGAAAGGCCTTCATCGATTGCCACAAGGTCAGTTGAAACGTTACCAGCGACGAGGAAGCGCCAGGGCTTTCTTTATGTCATCGGCAGCGCTACGCCAGCTGCATGCATTTTCGTCGTCATCCGACGGGAGCCGACTTTCTTCACCCAACGCACGCTTGAGGGCCGCACGGTACCACTGCGGAAGCGCTCCGTCACGAGCCTTTCTTCGTAGTTCGCGGGCCTTCTTTGCAATCCGCAAAGAAGGGCTTCGTGAGACGTATCGTGCAGGAAACAACTAGATCGGTGGTTTCTGAAGGCCCTCTGCAAATCTGCGTATCATACGTGGGGTCCTCAGCCAATAATTAAAATGTTGGGCTGTCGAACTTAATTAAATTAGTGAGTTACGGGGAAAAAAAAAGATTACATGATTTGCAACAGGCTGTTGCGAATAGTATGCGTTCGCTTCAATTCGCTTCCGAGGCGCCTTTAATTTTGAGTTCTTGGCACGAGTTATATGGGACACCCTGCATATGCAAGGCATGTCCACTTAAAGCGAATTCTGAGGATGGCACAGGTTCCGAGTTATGCGCCGTCCAACTTGCAGTAAGAATTCACTGTTGCTACTCCCTCCTTTTTCAAGGAAATGCTGTACGCTTTATGCATTGAAGCACAAAAGTAAGTGGAACGTCAATGCCTTTCGTTGGACACCCCGAAAATTAATATCTAGAAACTGCCTCAGTCTTGACAATTCGTTAAAGTGCACACGCCTTGCGAACACACCGGCTACAATATGTTCCGAGAATTATAAATAAAAGTAAATTCTTATAATTATGTTACTTGTTCAGTTACATGTGTTTTTTTCCCGTCGAAGTACTTAAAGCGTCATCGAGTAGTTCAGATTAAGGGTTCAAATTGTTCTGTCTGCGTTTCTGAAATTTAAAAAAAATTTAGTGCGGCTAAAGTAAACTCCCTTATATTTACGCGCCCATTAAAGAACCGCAGGAGGTCAAGATCGATCGCAAGCGCTCCACAACGGCGTCTCTCATAGTCCGAGTGTTGCCTTGGGGTGTTTAACGAAATGAGTGAATCAACGCACCAATCCTTAAACATACAAGGTGTTGTTTAGGCCTAACGCGAATAAAGAAAGGGAATACCAGAATAACAATTTTCGCATGAATAACGGGAAGCTTACCTAGACAAACACTCGCCGAATGTGCCGTTCGGGTGCCACCACAATCCCTGTCTGTCCACGGACGCGACCAGCTTGAGTCCTCCGTTGAACATAGCCTCGATCCCTTCAGGGTAGTACAGTGACGGAGTAATGGCAGCAACGGCCACCTTGACGTCGCCGCTTGAGGCGTCATAGAGCACGTATGGCAGCGCGTAGTTTACCGCGTAGCTGAAGACGTCGATGTCAGCGTACGGGTCATGGGTTCTAGCAGCGCAGCGGATCGACTTGACCCAGTACTCGGCAAACGAAAGTTTGGTGCGGGGAAAATCGCTGTACATGAGCTCGAGCTCGTCGTTTTCGAGGAAACGCTCGGGGGCCACAGCTTTAGTAGCGTTGAACGCAGCTTCTCGACCGCGAGCTGCCGGCTCTCGACGTCCAGCCAGAAATCTGGCAGCCAGAATCGGGTTCCAGAAGTCTGTTACCACGGCCCATGATGCATAGAGCGTGGTTCTCGATACCCAGCAAACTCCACCACTTTGCAGTGAAGCGACACAGGTGCTAACGCTCCAGCTCACAAGAGAGATGACAATGAAGGGATAATGGCTCAGAGCGACGCAAGCGCAAATAACCACGAAGGACGACGGTGAAAAATGATTAGAATACTACATTTAATAGGTTTCTATTGCTTTAAACATACAATGTAAACATATTACATACCGGTCCTACCTGTATGTATTACATTTAGTAAACAATAATGTTGATACGCATTACGTAATCAACGCGGATGACACTACGTTATTCTTTTCATCTAACCGTCCTGCCGAATTGATTATAAGAGCTAATGCAGTTTTGAATAAACTATACGCATGCTCATTTGACAACGCTTTGACTATCAATTCGCAATAAACTAAGGCGGTGTTATTTCGCGCTAAGAACACGCAAATAACTCTAAAAGAAGATTTGCTAATGAACAATTCTAAAATTGAACTTGTACACTCGGTAAAATTGCTAGGTGTATTTTTTGATCATACTATGACGTGGCAGACCCATATAAATTTTCTTGCTAGTAAGCTTTCACAAATCACTAGAATATTTTATTCCTTGAACTATCTTCCCCACTCTATTAAGTGCTTGTTATAGAATTCACTTTTTCCCAGCCATTTAAATTATTGTTGTTCTGTCTGGGCTACCACTTCTGACACAAATATCAACAGGCTGTACATACAGCAAAAGAAGGGTCTTCGCGCTATTTGCAATAAACCATACGATTTCCCTTCAGCTTAGTTATTTCATAAACTTAACACACCGAAAGTACAGGCCCTTTTAAAGTATCGTTTAGTGCTTGCGTATAAAAAAGAACAGAAAAAGAACAAACTACATTACTTTTATGGCTAACTTAATAAAACTACACGAAACTCCATACAGCACAAGAAAGCCAGAATACTGGCACGTAACAAAATCGCGCACAAACTATGGATCACAAATGCTATGCTCCAGGCTACCTCGGTTAATAAACGATCTTATTGTTAATAAAATTGATATTGCAACTTGTTCTCCTCCTGATATTCTTGATTGTTTCTCTCATATGTGAGTTGTACAATGCCTACGTGTTTTTGAAGTTCAGTGAGATTTTGTGTTTTTGCTTGCTAGCTTGCTCACATCTTGCTTTTGTTGTATTTTCTTCCTCGCCTGATTTGCGATGCGTATGCATGATATGTTGTAGTGCTTGAATATGTAAGTACTTGGGAAACTGTATTTCCGCTCTGCTGCTCCCTTATATTTTTGTATAAGGGTATTTGGGGCTGGTCAAGCTGCTAGGAGCAGCTTTTTTCCCCACTTAATCCCCGCAAAGCTGTATTCAGTTTTGGTGGAAATAAAGCATACATACATAAATACAATTATACTGTAATGCATGTATTACATGTAATACATGCTTGTAATATATATGTAATACAGGTATGACCTGTATTACATACAGGTCATACCGTTGTCGGCGGCCTGCCTGACTGGCCTAGTTTCCTGTGGTGAAGTGACACCAATGGCTGCTGTCTCCTTGCTCACCCCAAAAAGAGTGGGACCTTCTCCATAAATTGCTTTTTGCAGCATCAAAGGACACACGGACCATTGGGAGAAATAGGCCTCTTCACTAATCGCCTACTCAGAGCAATCAGGCAAGACGACGTGGTCCGATTGGGGCCAGAGTTTAAGCGACCAGACATGGTCTCAAAAAGACGTAGTGAATAAATCATTCAAAACTAAATCGATCAAAACTAACATGGCTGATGGACAGAGTGGAGCGTGAACCGATCGCCAGACGTACACGCGCTCGTCTCCACCTGTTTCGGGATCCCTCAGTCGGCTGCGAGTCTAAGAATCCCTTGAATGTTGCGCACTCATAGTGACTGTCAGATAGGACTGCTTCGGCAGGCTGAGAGCCCTTGCTCGAGATGCCATCGTGGTCATTCCCGCGCGATGGCTCCATTTGCCGCGCCGCTCATCCTCGTGTTTCCACGTCTCAGACACCCCTCTCGGCCCGGCTTCCTCGCATCGATAGAGCCAATAGACACAAAAAGAAAATAAAAGCACACCAGGTGTACTTGCTTCACGACAAAAGCTTGATTACTACAGAATGACAAAGAAGGAATGGCGTCGATGGTTCGAAGAAGGCGATTCGACAACGACGGCATGGTGACAGTAAAATAAAGTTACTGAAAGGATAAAGATGATAAAACGCTGCGCGGCGATGACTGTATGACGGCGATGGCTAATAAGGACGACATGACCAGAGTGGGTTGTCAAAGTTAGAATGACCATGGTGGAACGACCGCGAGGACTGTATGACAACGGCGCACAGCCGACAATGACATGAGAAAGGTGTAAATACAATGGGACGACGACGGGCGTATGTTGATAATGGCGCGACAACGAACTCTATGAAACGTGTATCACGACGGTCTGATAACGGACGCGCGATAGTGACTAGCTGACAACGGATGCATGAGCAACTTTCTGAAGATGACTACGTGGCAATGGCGGCGTAATCATGATTGAATGACGACAGCATGATTACAATGGAATGACAGAGAAAGATTGATGTCAGCGGAACGATGGACGCGTTATGACGAGGACGGCATGATGACAAAGATGACAAAGCTTAGTAGAACTTTACTGAAGTGATAACGATGACAAAACGACCATGTGACGAGGACGACGTGATGACAATAGTTGGTAGAACTTTACTTAAGTAATTACGATGACAAAACGACCGCGTGACGAGGACGGTGTGATGACAACAGTTGGTAGAACTTTACTGAAGAGATTACGATGGCAAAACGACCATGTGACGTGGACGGCATGATTACAATAGTTGGTAGAACTTTACTGAAGTGATAACGATGACAAAATGACCGCGTGACGAGGACGACGTGATGACAATAGTTGGTAGAACTTTACTGAAGAGATTACGATGGTAAAACGACCATGTGACGTGGACGACGTGATGACAATAGTTGGTAGAACTTTACTTAAGTAATAACGATGACAAAACGACCGCGTGACGAGGACGGCGTGATGACAATAGTTGGTAGAACTTTACTGAAGAGATTACGATGGCAAAACGACCATGTGACGTGGACGGCATGATTACAATAGTTGGTAGAACTTTACTGAAGTGATAACGATGACAAAATGACCGCGTGACGAGGACGACGTGATGACAATAGTTGGTAGAACTTTACTGAAGAGATTACGATGGCAAAACGACCATGTGACGTGGACGACGTGATGACAATAGTTGGTAGAACTTTACTTAAGTAATTACGGTGACAAAACGACCGCGTGACGAGGACGACGTGATGACAATAGTTGGTAGAACTTTACTGAAGAGATTACGATGTCAAAACGACCATGTGACGTGGACGACGTGATGACAATAGTTGGTAGAACTTTACTGAAGTGATAACGATGACAAAGCGACCGCGTGACGAGGACGGCGTGATGACAATAGTTGGTAGAACTTTACTGAAGAGATTACGATGGCAAAACGACCATGTGACGTGGACGACGTGATGACAATAGTTGGTAGAACTTTACTTAAGTAATAACGATGACAAAACGACCGCGTGACGAGGACGGTGTGATGACAACAGTTGGTAGAACTTTACTGAAGAGATTACGATGGCAAAACGACCATGTGACGTGGACGGCATGATTACAATAGTTGGTAGAACTTTACTGAAGTGATAACGATGACAAAATGACCGCGTGACGAGGACAACGTGATGACAATAGTTGGTAGAACTTTACTGAAGAGATTACGATGGCAAAACGACCATGTGACGTGGACGACGTGATGACAATAGTTGGAAGAACTTTACTTAAGTAATTACGATGACAAAACGACCGCGTGACGAGGACGGCGTGATGACAATAGTTGGTAGAACTTTACTGAAGAGATTACGATGTCAAAACGACCATGTGACGTGGACGACGTGATGACAATAGTTGGTAGAACTTTACTGAAGTGATAACGATGACAAAGCGACCGCGTGACGAGGACGGCGTGATGACAATAGTTGGTAGAACTTTACTGAAGAGATTACGATGGCAAAACGACCATGTGACGTGGACGACGTGATGACAATAGTTGGTAGAACTTTACTTAAGTAATTACGATGGCAAAACGACCGCGTGACGAGGACGGCGTGATGACAATAGTTGGTAGAACTTTACTGAAGTGATAACGATGACAAAACGACCATGTGACGTGGACGACGTGATGACAATAGTTGGTAGAACTTTACTTAAGTAATTACGATGACAAAACGACCGCGTGACGAGGACGGCGTGATGACAATAGTTGGTAGAACTTTACTGAAGAGATTACGATGGCAAAACGACCATGTGACGTGGACGCCATGATTACAATGGTTGGTAGAACTTTACTGAAGTGATAACGATGACAAAATGACCGCGTGACGAGGACGACGTGATGACAATAGTTGGTAGAAGTTTACTTAAGTAATTACGATGACAAAACGACCGCGTGTCGAGGACGGCGTGATGACAATAGTTGGTAGAACTTTACTGAAGAGATTACGATGGCAAAACGACCATGTGACGTGGACGGCATGATTACAATAGTTGGTAGAACTTTACTGAAGTGATAACGATGACAAAATGACCGCGTGACGAGGAAGATGTGATGACAATAGTTGGTAGAACTTTACTGAAGAGATTACGATGGCAAAACGACCATGTGACGTGGATGACGTGATGACAATAGTTGGTAGAACTTTACTTAAGTAATTACGATGACAAAACGACCGCGTGACGATGACGACGTGATGACAATAGTTGGTAGAACTTTACTGAAGAGATTACGATGTCAAAACGACCATGTGACGTGGACGACGTGATGACAATAGTTGGTAGAACTTTACTGAAGTGATAACGATGACAAAGCGACCGCGTGACGAGGACGGCGTGATGACAATAGTTGGTAGAACTTTGCTGAAGAGATTACGATGGCAAAACGACCATGTGACGTGGACGACGTGATGACAATAGTTGGTAGAACTTTACTTAAGTAATAACGATGACAAAACGACCGCGTGACGAGGACGGTGTGATGACAACAGTTGGTAGAACTTTACTGAAGAGATTACGATGGCAAAACGACCATGTGACGTGGACGGCATGATTACAATAGTTGGTAGAACTTTACTGAAGTGATAACGATGACAAAATGACCGCGTGACGAGGACGACGTGATGACAATAGTTGGTAGAACTTTACTGAAGAGATTACGATGGCAAAACGACCATGTGACGTGGACGACGTGATGACAATAGTTGGTAGAACTTTACTTAAGTAATTACGATGACAAAACGACCGCGTGACGAGGACGGCGTGATGACAATAGTTGGTAGAACTTTACTGAAGAGATTACGATGTCAAAACGACCATGTGACGTGGACGACGTGATGACAATAGTTGGTAGAACTTTACTGAAGTGATAACGATGACAAAGCGACCGCGTGACGAGGACGGCGTGATGACAATAGTTGGTAGAACTTTACTTAAGTAATTACGATGGCAAAACGACCGCGTGACGAGGACGGCGTGATGACAATAGTTGGTAGAACTTTACTGAAGTGATAACGATGACAAAACGACCATGTGACGTGGACGACGTGATGACAATAGTTGGTAGAACTTTACTTAAGTAATTACGATGACAAAACGACCGCGTGACGAGGACGGCGTGATGACAATAGTTGGTAGAACTTTACTTAAGTGATTACGATGACAAAACGACCATGTGACGAGGACGACGTGATGACAATAGTTGGTAGAAGTTTACTGAAGAGATTACGATCACAAAACGACCGCATGATGACAATGGTTGGTAGAACTTTACTGAAGAGATTACGATGGCAAAACGACCATGTGACGTGGACGGCATGATGACAATAGTTGGTAGAACTTTACTTAAGTAATTACGATGACAAAACGACCGCGTGACGAGGACGGCGTGATGACAATAGTTGGTAGAACTTTACTGAAGAGATTACGATGTCAAAACGACCATGTGACGTGGACGACGTGATGACAATAGTTGGTAGAACTTTACTGAAGTGATAACGATGACAAAGCGACCGCGTGACGAGGACGACGTGATGACAATAGTTGGTAGAACTTTACTTAAGTAATTACGATGGCAAAACGACCGCGTGGCGAGGACGGCGTGATGACAATAGTTGGTAGAACTTTACTGAAGTGATAACGATGACAAAACGACCATGTGACGTGGACGACGTGATGACAATAGTTGGTAGAACTTTACTTAAGTAATTACGATGACAAAACGACCGCGTGACGAGGACGGCGTGAGGACAATAGTTGGTAGAACTTTACTGAAGAGATTACGATGGCAAAACGACCATGTGACGTGGACGCCATGATTACAATGGTTGGTAGAACTTTACTGAAGTGATAACGATGACAAAATGACCGCGTGACGAGGACGACGTGATGACAATAGTTGGTAGAAGTTTACTTAAGTAATTACGATGACAAAACGACCGCGTGACGAGGACGGCGTGATGACAATAGTTGGTAGAACTTTACTGAAGAGATTACGATGGCAAAACGACCATGTGACGTGGACGGCATGATTACAATAGTTGGTAGAACTTTACTGAAGTGATAACGATGACAAAATGACCGCGTGACGAGGACGACGTGATGACAATAGTTGGTAGAACTTTACTGAAGAGATTACGATGGCAAAACGACCATGTGACGTGGTCGACGTGATGACAATTGTTGGTAGAACTTTACTTAAGTAATTACGATGACAAAACGACCGCGTGACGAGGACGACGTGATGACAATAGTTGGTAGAACTTTACTGAAGAGATTACGATGTCAAAACGACCATGTGACCTGGACGACGTGATGACAATAGTTGGTAGAACTTTACTGAAGTGATAACGATGACAAAGCGACCGCGTGACGAGGACGGCGTGATGACAATAGTTGGTAGAACTTTACTGAAGAGATTACGATGGCAAAACGACCATGTGACGTGGACGACGTGATGACAATAGTTGGTAGAACTTTACTTAAGTAATAACGATGACAAAACGACCGCGTGACGAGGACGGTGTGATGACAACAGTTGGTAGAACTTTACTGAAGAGATTACGATGGCAAAACGACCATGTGACGTGGACGGCATGATTACAATAGTTGGTAGAACTTTACTGAAGTGATAACGATGACAAAATGACCGCGTGACGAGGACGACGTGATGACAATAGTTGGTAGAACTTTACTGAAGAGATTACGATGGCAAAACGACCATGTGACGTGGACGACGTGATGACAATAGTTGGTAGAACTTTACTTAAGTAATTACGATGACAAAACGACCGCGTGACGAGGACGGCGTGATGACAATAGTTGGTAGAACTTTACTGAAGAGATTACGATGTCAAAACGACCATGTGACGTGGACGACGTGATGACAATAGTTGGTAGAACTTTACTGAAGTGATAACGATGACAAAGCGACCGCGTGACGAGGACGGCGTGATGACAATAGTTGGTAGAACTTTACTGAAGTGATAACGATGACAAAACGACCATGTGACGTGGACGACGTGATGACAATAGTTGGTAGAACTTTACTTAAGTAATTACGATGACAAAACGACCGCGTGACGAGGACGGCGTGATGACAATAGTTGGTAGAACTTTACTGAAGAGATTACGATGTCAAAACGACCATGTGACGTGGACGACGTGATGACAATAGTTGGTAGAACTTTACTGAAGTGATAACGATGACAAAGCGACCGCGTGACGAGGACGGCGTGATGACAATAGTTGGTAGAACTTTACTGAAGTGATAACGATGACAAAACGACCATGTGACGTGGACGACGTGATGACAATAGTTGGTAGAACTTTACTTAAGTAATTACGATGACAAAACGACCGCGTGACGAGGACGGCGTGATGACAATAGTTGGTAGAACTTTACTGAAGAGATTACGATGGCAAAACGACCATGTGACGTGGACGCCATGATTACAATGGTTGGTAGAACTTTACTGAAGTGATAACGATGACAAAATGACCGCGTGACGAGGACGACGTGATGACAATAGTTGGTAGAAGTTTACTTAAGTAATTACGATGACAAAACGACCGCGTGACGAGGACGGCGTGATGACAATAGTTGGTAGAACTTTACTGAAGAGATTACGATGGCAAAACGACCATGTGACGTGGACGGCATGATTACAATGGTTGGTAGAACTTTACTGAAGTGATAACGATGACAAAACGACCATGTGACGAGGACCACGTGATGACAATAGTTGGTAGAACTTTACTTAAGTAATTACGATGACAAAATGACCGCGTGACGAGGACGACGTGATGACAACAGTTGGTAGAACTTTACTGAAGAGATTACGATGGCAAAAAGACCATGTGACGTGGACGCATGATTACAATAGTTGGTAGAACTTTACTGAAGTGATTACGATGACAAAACGACCGCGTGACGAGGACGGCGTGATGACAATAGTTGGTAGAACTGTACTGAAGGGATTACGATGACAAAACGACCGCATGACGAGGACGGCGTGATGACAATGGTCGGTAGAACTTTACTGAAGAGATTACGATGGCAAAACGACCGCATGACGAGGACGGCGTGATGACAATGGTCGGTAGAACTTTACTTAAGTGATTACGATGACAAAACGACCATGTGACGAGGACGACGTGATGACAATAGTTGGTAGAAGTTTACTGAAGAGATTACGATCACAAAACGACCGCATGATGACAATGGTTGGTAGAACTTTACTGAAGAGATTACGATGGCAAAACGACCATGTGACGTGGACGGCATGATGACAATAGTTGGTAGAACTTTACTGAAGTGATTACGATGACAAAACGACCGCGTGACGAGGACGGCGCAATGGTTGGTAGAACTTTACTTAAGCGATTACGATGGCAAAACGACCATGATGACAATAGTTGGTAGAACTTAAGTGATTACGATGACAAAACGACCGCGTGACGAGGACGGCATGATGACAATGGTTGGTAGAACTTTACTGAAGAGATTACGATGACAAAACGACCACGCGACGTGGACGGCGTGATGACAATAGTTTGTAGAACTTTACTGAAGAGATTACGATGACAAAACGACCACGCGACGTGGACGGCATGATGACAATAGTTGGTAGAACTTTACTGAAGAGATTACGATGTCAAAACGACCACGCGACGAGGACGGCATGATGACAATAGTTGGTAGAACTTTACTTAAGCGATTACGATGGCAAAACGACCATGATGACAATAGTTGGTAGAACTTAAGTGATTACGATGACAAAACGACCGCGTGACGAGGACGGCATGATGACAATGGTTGGTAGAACTTTACTGAAGAGATTACGATGACAAAACGACCACGCGACGTGGACGGCGTGATGACAATAGTTTGTAGAACTTTACTGAAGAGATTACGATGACAAAACGACCACGCGACGTGGACGGCATGATGACAATAGTTGGTAGAACTTTACTGAAGAGATTACGATGTCAAAACGACCACGCGACGAGGACGGCATGATGACAATAGTTGGTAGAACTTTACTTAAGTGATTACGATGGCAAAACGACCGCGTGACGAGGACGGCATGATGACAATGGTTGGTATTAGCTTACTGAAGTGATTACCATGCCAAAGCGACTGCATGGCGAGGAAGTCATGATGACAATGATGGATAGAAATTTACTGAAGTGATTACGATGGCAAAATGACCGCGTGACGATGACGGCATAACAATGGCAGGACGATGACTTCACGGCGATTACATGACGACTGCACCATGATGGGAGTTCGATGACTAAGCTACAATGGCAATGAAACGACCTTGACGGCATAACGGTGGTGGCGTGACAGCGAATACACGCGGACAGCTTGACGACGATAGCTTGGAAACGACGGCATGGCAGGGCTCGGCTGACAAAGTAGGAATGACTGCAATGTAACGACCTGGACGGCATCACAACCACGAGCACATACTTAGCGGCCAAAGTTGTTAGACAACTTGGGCCACTGGGTAGACATAGAAGGTGTGACGACGGCTGCATGACGAGAGTCAGATCACGAAGGTGGAATGACGATGATGGACCTATCACGACGTAGATAGATAGATATATAAATAGGCTGAAAACGACTGAAGTTAGCAAAGTAAGCTAGTCGCATTAATAAATTTAATAGGGCTCGCTGAACACTGCACTTTTCACATGGTTTGATTCCCTTTTCACTGTATTTACCATCAACGCCCTCATTAATCGGCATGAATGCATCAAATTGTGCTCAGCTTTGAAGTATGGCCTTCACTCGGGCATGAAATCCACTCCAATGTACCAACGCGATAGCTCGCCGTAGAAAGTATGACGACGACGGTGTGGCAAGAGTAGAACCACGAAGCTGGAATGACGACGATGGACTGACCACGATGGCATTAACCACCACCATTTACCTAGAGGATCAAACAGGTAGCCTATATGGGACACTGGGTCGACGTAAGAGGATAGATGGATATATAGATAGATGGATAGATAGACAGACAGACAGACAGACAGACAGACAGATAGATAGATAGATAGATAGATAGATAGATAGATAGATAGATAGATAGATAGATAGATAGATAGATAGATAGATAGATAGATAGATAGATAGATAGATAGATAGATATACTAATACGACTAAAGTACGCAAAGAAAGTGAATCACATTATTAAATACAATAACGTACAGTAACCGATTATGCTTTTTACGTGGTTTCACTGACTTTCCACTTTACTGGCCATCAACGCGGTCAGTAACTGTCGTGAATGTAAGTGGTCCTCAGCGTTAAAATTTAGTCATCACTCGTACGCGAACTACATCAAAGTGTAGCGCGCTAACAATCAATCAAGTTGGCACGACAGCAGAACGCTACGCTTTCTGTGGAGTCTGTTTTCGTTCGTCTTGAGAACCGCTAACGAGCACTGCGAAAACCGCAGCCGAACTGCAAGAGAATTTGCCAAAAACATGGTTTTATTACCTGAACTGTGTGTGTGGCCGTTACTAGCCAATTCATGCGCATTGTTTTGGCTCCTGAAGCAGTTCAAACCTGTCAAGTATTAGCTTGTTTGTAGCCATCTGTAAGTGCGCACCAGGTGCCGTTCAACCAATTGCAGAATATTCAATCTTGCAAGGCAAACGGGCACTGAAAATACACGTGCGACAGCCGCGAACTACCAAGAAAATTTGGATGAAATATATACATTTCCTTTTAATCGCAGCCAAGAAATAGATTCGACATGCTCTTCTAACACACGTTCGTGAATCCGGCTTTGCAAACAAAAACGCAAATAAAGTGCAAACAGCCCGCGAACGCGGTGGACGACGTCGATGTTTTTCGACGTCTGAGGCACCCAGCTGGGCATACTGTTGCTAACAAATGTAAAATATGAGTTTCAAATACAAAAGAGTCCGAGAGCTCAAAAACGCACAATAAGAAGAAAAAAAACGCCAATATCATTCCCAAGAGGCGCCCTGTTCTGCAAGCCTTCTGCGAAACGTCCCAATAAAACGCGTGGGTATTTGAGAGTACGTCGGACGCCAGAACAAGACACGTATGCCAAGTGCCAATCGCACTGCTGACGCCCTCGTGCACAGTGCGCCATAGCTTTGTAAAAGACGGCGAGCACATTTCAAGGCATTGCAACGTCCAGGTGGCAGCTATATTGTCTGGCACTGATGAACATATCGTGTACGTTCACACTTGTGGCGAGGTAAAAATCGCACGCGATAATTGGGTCCTTTACAGCACCTACTTATCAAGAGAAGAATGTGCACTTCTTCTTCGGATTCATCTTCGATCCGTACGGGCATTGAAAAGCCCGCGCGAAAGCCTCCGAATTGCTGACAGCCTTGTTGCAGTCGACCGTGTGCGGACCCATGGCTTCGGGAAGGCTGCACGTCATGTAGCACAAAGTCATGAAGAACACCTGATCGCCCGAGAGATTCCGGGGAATGCCCTGTGGACTGTCATCGTCGCTTTCGCTGATGGAACGCCTGTACGCTGCGTAGGCCACTTCGAGCGCTGGAACCTCGGGAAAGACGCTGGTCCTGGAGCCGGTTCGGGTCGGATAGGTGGGGGAGTCGACGACGGGCGCCTCCTGTGCAGTGGCCAGGCAGCCGTCCCGCTCTTCGAATGCTCGAGAAGCGGTGCTGTAAAGAAGAGTACTGTAATCTTCCATAGATGTACCAAAACGGAGGTGCGGTGTTAATAGAACAATATTGAGGACAAGTCATTTTACATTGCCACTGTGATTATTAAGAAAGTCTTTTCGCATCCATTTAGCGGAAGAACTCTGGTCGAAAACATCCAGTTTTGAATATTGTGGACGCAGCGACCCGCTTTCAGATCGCTTCTACAATATGAAGTTCGTAGTATTTGGGTGGCTCCACTCTGTAAAAATTTCCCAAGTGTTTCAAAATGCAGTCGCGCGCACTTGAGAGCGCATCGCGATATCAAAGTTCTTCAGTCATATATCAGTTCAGAAACTAGCTCTTCCATTTCAGTTATCAATACACGCGAACGTCTAGCTATCATTCCTGGCAAAAGGATCTCCTGACTCAATCAAGAAATTTCTTCGCACAATTACCTACAAAGGCTAGCTTAGTTCGAACAACCGCGTCATGACCTACGATGGTGGCGCATCACCACAAGCAAAGCCTTGAACCATTACTTGTCGAAGAAGCGAAAATAATGGGTGATTATGTCAATTATATTAGGACAGCCGTCTATCTGTGTTGTTGTGGAATAACCTGCCATGTAAAAGTGAAAATAATCACGGTCGCAAAACAAGGCTAATGAAGCTTACTTGGACAAAAAGGAGTCGCCGAATGAGCCATTTGGATGCCACCGCAGTCCCTGTCTGTCGATGGATGCGACGAGATTGACCGCCATGGAGAATCCAAGTCCTCCGTAGAACATAGCTTTGGTCCCGTCAGAGTAGTACAGGGGTGGAGTAATGGCACCCACAGCTACTTTCACTGCGCCACTTGCAGCATCGTATACCAGGTACGGCAGCGCGTAGTTGACCTTGTAGCTCAAGACGTCGATATTGGCACTCGCACGGTACATATCAGCGGCACGCCGACTCGATTGGATCCAATATTCTGCAAACGGCAAGTCGGCACTGGGAAAAGCCGCGTACATGCGATCGAGTGCCTCGTTCTCCAGGAAATGCTCTGGGGGCCACAGCTGCAGGCGTATCGAAGACAGCTTCATGGCGGCAAGCTCTCGGTTGTCGGCATCCAGCCAGTCTGTGGCGTTGACCAAATCACTGGCAGTTGTAACCAGGTTGTCGAAATTTGCAGAGATGACGGCGCGCTCCTGTCTTGAGAAGTGTGACACAGAGGTGAGAGAAATGACCAGGAGCCGGTAGGCGGTCTCGACAAAACGTTCGCAGAAGTATGGCCGGTAAAGTATGACGCCTTGGTCGTACCGGGTCTTCAGCAGCTGCAAATCCACTGCCGGTGCCAACAGCTGCACGCAAGACCACGCAATCAGGGACAGCAGCTTGGTGTCCGTGTACGAGGCCATCACGGCCGCCATGGTGCGGAAGAAGTTTTTGTCGGCTAAGAGAACCTCGTCGTTGAATTCCATCTCAGGCTGAAGCTCTAATTGCTTTAATGCCCGTAGCCACTGCTTCGAGTCCAAAGGCAGAGTGTAGAGTCCAATCTTGGCTATTGGCAGCAGTACTGGGTGGACTACAGGTGGACGCATGGCCAATAGGAGACTTCTAAAGACGTCCCCTTCCAATGCTATGGTTGTCTCTATGAGCGTCTGGTTTATCGTCGGGTCCTTGTCATAGCTGCCCTTGAGGATGTAGAAGAACGCAGCCCAGTACTTGGCATATGCGCCGGTATTTTTGATTGTTAGATGATGCTGGTAAATTAGCGGTATAAGTGGGCCCGGATCTAAAGTCAAACGCCAATTTGGTGTGGGTCCCAAGCGCAGTAGTCTTAATTGAAAGAAGAGTGAAACCTGCCACTTGAATGCTAGTGTTATCAGTACATCGAGGGCGGTAGTGTCACTTGACTCTGGCTCTTCCGGCCACGACAGTCTACACTCCTTTAGGAATTTCCAGAAGATATCCACGTTAGAGCCGTATAGCTTACTGTCGCCCATGCATGTTGCGTACATGACTAGCGGCTTCTGGCCAACCCGAATGATCTTGGCGCCTTCTCTAAGGACGTTTTCGAACAGCGGGAACCAAGATTTCCGTACGTCATCCATGGCTGAGTTAGAGTGTTCAAGGTAGCCCTCTGGTGGGGACCAAGCGGAACAGACATAAGCCCCGAAGTTTTGGCAAGGATCCAGGCTGCTGTTTAGTTTATCAGAAAGACGCCAGGCGTGAACGACGCAACCGTTTGTCTTGCAGTACGGTTTTGTCGGAGCAGTTTGTTGCTCTCGTATGAACAGGATGACGACGGCGGCTGTCACGGCTGTCACTATGAATATTAAGATGGCCGTGAGGAAGATATGCTGCTTTGTAACAGGTATCCCAGCTACTCTGGCCACTGTCCGTGAACCACGCTGCCCCTGCGAAATGAAGCACGAAAGAACTATCTCACGTATTCGTTATAACAAAATTACGTGCTGAGAAAAATTGCGGGTGCGTGTATGTTACCAGAAAGAAGCACATGCGCTTTTCAATTTATTATTATTATTTTTGCTTTCTTTCCGTGAATTTTCTGACACCTGCCATTCGGGCATGAACGAAAGCGGAGAAACACTGGGAATGAGCCAGGCCAGTGGTCTTGCTTTTCATTTTGTACATTTGCGTGCTTTTGCTGAGGAACCAAAGCATGTGTTATATTGTAAAATACGCTAAAGATGTTACGCAGGAAAAACAGGCCTATTCGTTGACAGTCGTAGCTATTTCTAGCTCGCTATTCGGCTCCCCTGTGACAGAATTGCGTGCACTATGGAGATGCGGATAGAGCTTGTCGTGCAAGGATCAATGGGCCGGAATTTCAGTGATTGCATGCGGCAGTGGTATTTTGTAAGCGATTTCTAGAACGAGCCAGCGAACGGTAGCCATAGCGCTCAGCCTCTTGTCGTATGCGAACAGCCAGCTCGACTCAGCCTTCGCGTCAGCAAGCCAGCAGTACCTATGTTCACGGTGACATAATAGAGACTGGGGCCGAGATTTAGGTGCAATAGCAGCAACGCTGTGGTTTCAGCCCTTATGGTTTGGCACGACGGGCTTGATTATGCATTTCCAATTTCGAGCACTTCCAGGTTGCGCGTCGCACGCGCTGTGGCGCTTTGCACATAAGTATCCTGGACCGCGATGTATTTTTGAGGCACCAGATTGAGGAAAAAAAAAACAGATTTCGTTACTGTGGGCCCCGCTCCCCTCCAACTGAAAGGATCAAGGGGGTATTCTAGCCCTCGCGATTATGACACCGGCCGCTGAAGTTACAAAGTGTGGAGCGAAGTTCGAATAATGTAAGGCTTTCTCGCGGTTTCCATGCTCGGAAAATATTTTCGGTCGTCCTTCCGTACATACGTGCCTCAAAGGGAAAACATCGACTGATCCCGCGCACAGTGGCAATCGATGTAATCTATGCGGTTTATTTATTTATTTATTTATTTATTCATTCATTCATTCATTTCATTACTTTCAGGGCCCGTGAGCATTACAGGGCATTGCTTTGACTGACGATAATTATCGGTGATGTCGGTGGCGAGTGTGTAAGTTCTTCAGTGTTTAGTCCAATGCCCGAGTGGTGAGCTGATGTTACACATTACCCTGCGTGCGCCACTGCTGTTTGCGTAGTCGACAGAATACACAGGGAGACGTGTTTCCTTGAGGCGGTGTGGCGCGTCATTGTATGGCACATGGCACATGGCACATCGCATAGTGGCAGGAGTGTTGAACTCTAATGGGATTATAGAGCTGCACTTAATTCAATTAATATAACTGCATAAATACATTGCATGCATACATTCGCGGTGTGCACCACGTTTCGCTGCGTAGCGAAGACGCTCCTAATACGCGCGACCCTTGTTTCTTTCCGGGGTGTCCTCGAAGCTGAGTGCATGCTTTGGAGCCATTTTGCTGGCGCGTGTTTACGTACTCCTTCTGCATTCTTGGCGAGTGTGCTGTTGAGGCGCTTCAGACGCCAGCTCCGAGCGGTCTCTTCAGGCTATGGGCGATTCTAATGTTTACACTATAAGAGCGCATCACGCGACCTCCACAGCCCAGCACCTGCATTTTCGTCGCACAGGAAAGCAAGCACAACACGTCACATACGCACAAACTGTTGAACGCTGCCGAGGCGCTGCTGGTTGTGATTCGCGGAGGCGAGCGCCATCTGGTGGTCTGGCAAGACACCCAGCGGCACGCACGGCGAGACCACCACAGCAACGCCCGGAAAGTCGCGAGATGAGGCAAAGAAAGCTTCGCTCTAAAAAAAATATGAGCGTGATGGCGAGATAAGGCATCGGGTGCTGTAGGGAGCTGTAGCAGTACCGACATACATCGCTTCACCTCCGCTGAGGGTCGGCCCGGCATTGCCCTATCGTCGGTTAATTTTTCTATACGCAGTCGCGATAGTGGAGAAAGTAGCCCTTAACAGCTTCGCTGTAAAAGTTAATTAATTCACGTCCCCAGAGGTTGCAGCAAACGTCGTCTGTTGGCTTTTTTTTTCGCCATTTTGCTTCCCACATCTTTTAAGTTGTCTGAAAGCCTAACCCCCTAATCTAGCAACGGCGGTAAGTACCTTTACAAAGGCTGTCACCACCCTAAATCAGAGCTTGCATGTAGGTTCCCTAGGTATGCGCGGAGGCTAGTGCCATCTGGTAGCGTTGCGAGAAACCCAGCGGCATGCGCGGCAAGACGATCTCAGCAGCACCGCCCGGAAAGTCGTAGGAAGAGGAAAAGAAAGCTTCGCTTTAAAAAATGCATCTCCGGATTCCCAACTCAGTGATTTCCATGATATCTCCAAAATTTCAGCGACTATATGTGACACCTTTTTAATTTCCAGATATCGCACACTAACAGCTGAGCCTGCGAGCTGCGGCGGAAAAGAAACAGCTCACTCACGTGTTCCGAGTCCCAGATCGAAGACTTGCTTCCCCGCCGCCTGGACGGCTGTTCTACAGAGAGTTCTCTGCTCAACGTCTTGAGACCCTCAATAAAGGACGAGAACGAGGGTTCGCGCTGGGACTCCATGTCTTGCCTCGATGGCTTTCCCGAGTGTCCGCGTCTCGACGCCGGGTGCATGGGCATCGCCAGAGTAACAGTAGAGCGGGAGCGTGTCCTAGCCTTTACCGTACCAGGCGGCAAATTTGCACGGCATGCTTCGGCCGTCAGGCTTTTCTCGGCTGTTTCCTTGTCCGATGTGGAAGATGTCGCATGGGGTGTGTTAGTCCGAGCGCACGCAGCAGACTCTAGTGCCTGCGTCGGCTGCGAGGTGTTGCATTCTCCTGCAGGAGGCTGGCCATGGCCTTCGGCGACTGCTCCAGCTTTTGTTGGAGGCCCATCGGTGGTTCCTAGCTCTACAGAAAAAGATGCTTCACTCGTAGAAGCGATGACCCGTTTGCGCGTGCTATGTTCGGTGCTACCGTCCTGTTCCTGTGGTGCGGTGATGTCGGGTGTACTAGGCTGGAGGCCGCCGTAAAACGACTGTCTTTGCTTACGTTTTCGTTCGTTGGCGGGAATTTCGACGACCGAGCCGGCGGCGGTGGTCGCGCCTCTCTGTAGAGCTGAATCCGACGGGACGTCCGCGGTAGCACTTTGATTGGAATAGCTCAGACGCTGGCGCGTCCCATCAAGCTCGCCAGAGGAAGAGGAGCTCCGAGAAAATTCGCGTCCACTGGAGCTCGTGGAGTTTCTTCGAGGGCGACGCCGCCTCTTGCTCTTATCGTCTTGATGCTGAGAGCTGGGAAGCATGTCTAATTTGCTTTCTGTGGTCGCAAATCGCAGAGCCCAGGATATGCAATAGGAAATGCCGTCACCCTTCTTCTTCTTCTTGTATAGCTCGAAACACGACCGTGACATTCGCATAGGACCAATGGGGCCAGATCTCGCAGGCGACGCTAGCGCTGCCTGGATTCTAATGGCAATTCCAGTGATACCAGAAAAATGTTCAGTCACAATACGAAATTACGGTTTCAATATTATTCACTTATAATCTAAATTTAGAATGTTGCGCTGCTCGCTTGCTTTGGATATACATATTCATATATATATCCTAATATATATAGATAGCCTAATGCTAAGTCGCAAATAAGAATTAATATATATATATATATATATATATATATATATATATATATATATATATATATATATATATATATATATATATATACATAGATATATATATATATTCTTATTTGTGACTTAGCATTAGGTTGCACATTTACTTTTGAAGGTTGGTACTGCTGCATAGGCCGAGGGCAATCACAACACTAATCACACCAACTTGCTGCAAATAAAAAGCTTTATTATAAGAGAATCGTTGTTTACATGATCAAAAAAAAAACATCTGAATAGTGTTTCAGCAGATATGCTGGTACACACCATGCCTAGTTGTTTATGTCTAAAACGTACAATATGTGCAAAACCTACGCAACAACGACGCACAGTCTCGCCACAGGTTTCTGGTGAGCACAAGCTGTCCGCCGCTGAATGAAGAAATACATCCGATCCCACAGAGCCGTCGCAGGCTAGTATGTTGCTCGTTGCTCCACTTTTGTAACTGAAGATGTCACCCCACTTCGTTCACAATATCCAAGAAATTGCAGCTCGATTTGCGCATAAACACGTAGCCTTCACAAGGGCGAATTTTGTCGCGACTGTTCGTGCTGTGGTCCAGACTGCCTGCTCTCTCTCTCTTGCCGTTACCCACCGTTACCCATTCGGGAAGTTGTCACGATATAAACATTTTCAGCGTTTAAGCTGAATTTGCTTCAAATAGCTTTATATTTAAAAAAATAATGTTTTTCTGCACGTGCTGCTTTGAAGTGTCACAAATAATGTTTAATAATACAAATCTAATGTAATATCATATAATAATATAAAGGCTTAGCTGACGCTTCGATTACCGCTGCCGGCGGTGCGCTGTCGTCATCGTGATGGTGGAGCCACCCCAACGCTTAGACACGAAACGCGCCACATGCCACGGACTTGCTCGTAGCCTGAATGACGCATGAGTGAGTGAGTAAAGAAACTTTACGGCAGGTCCGTGGAGGACGCGAACTGGTCGCGCACCCAGCTCGTCCCACGTTGAGACCGGCAGGTCTAGCCCACCGGTCCGGTAGCGGGCACGCCGGAAAGCCAGGATTTGCTTTTCTAGAGCGGGGCTACGCAGAAGCGAGTCCCACTCCTCCTGGCTGAACATGGAGTATGTTGACCCGCACTACCAGAGCATGTGCGCTAGAGCATGTGCGCATGTGCGCTAGTCTACCCGCTGGAGGGGCAGGCGTCGTCGCGATACACGTCCGGGTAAGCCTCGTGGAGAACGGACAGACACGGATACGTTTGGTCTGCAGAAGTCCAAACGAAACGGCTTGCGCCCTATTCAACTTCGGGTGAGGGGGTGGAAAGACCCTTCTAGACATGTAGAAGAATTTAATAATCTCGTTGTGAGTAGTGGGAGCGTCCCTGTGGCCGTAGGGAGGAGGGGAGTGGTGCTTCTTGCAGAGGAAGGGCGGTCGGCGAGGTCACGCGCAGCATAATTAGCAGACTCATTGAGGTTCGGGGGAGCACCCTCGACCGACCCTACGTGAGCGAGAAACCAGTGGATTGAATGATGCGTGAGGTCATATCGACTCGAGCTGCTAAGAAGACGAGCAGCTTGCTTGGTGATGCAACCTTTCTGAAAAGCTCTAACTGCCGTTTTGCAATCGCTGTATATCTCGGACGCAGGGCCGTCTAGCAGGGCGAGGGCGATGGCGGCTTGCTCGGTGACTCCGGGGTCTGAAGTGCGAATGGAGGCGCAATTGGAAATCTTGCCGCTGGAGTCGACCACAACGATGGCAAATGATGCATGACATGGAAGGAAGGAAGGAAATCAACTTTATTCAAGTCCTGCAGGCCTCGAGAGCTTTGGGCTCTCATGGAGTGGGCGCCTCCCCCGACGGAACCGGGAGGTTGAGTTTCCTGGCGGCGTCATGGAACTGCTGGACGGCCCAGAGTTGCGGAGCAAGTTCTTAGCTCAGGAATTCGTTTTCAAACTTGCGCTTGTCCGGTTCGGAGTTTATGTGAGCTTGCAAGCACGGCCAGAGTAAATGATATACGTTAAGGGATGTATGCAATTGGCGCAATGAGACTTGTCGTAGAGCTCAGGCATGTAATGGTGAAGTCTGTTTTGCGTGGGGTATGTGTCTGTTTGTAGAATTCTGTGTGTAACCATTTAGCTCGAGTGAGCGTGCGGTGTGGTGTGCTATACTCTCTACGTTGTAAGTAGTAGTGTTTCGTGATTTCATTGTATGTAGTGGCGGCGTCCTTATTCTCCGAGTGATCGGGTGAAGCCGCGCGGTCTGTAAGCGCGCGCACAGCCTCGTGTGCCGCCTCGTTATGGTTGGAGTCGTCGCCTATCTTTGGTCCTGATTGTGCCGGGAACCAGTATAGGACGTGGTTCTTAATCTCTTTCTTTGAGACAATTCTGAGGGCCTGTGCGCAGACCGTGCCCTTTTGGAAAGCTCTGATAGCGGCTATAGAGTCGCTGTAGATATGGAAAAGATTGTCGTCGGTGAGCGCAACAGCGATCGCAACGTGTTCGGCCTGTTCAGGCTTCCTTGCAATTACCGTGGCTGCATATCTTGTGGATCCGCGGCCGTCCACAACCGACAGTGCGAAAGCTTTGCTTCCCGCGTATGGTGCCGCGTCCACATAAGCTGAGCTTTCACGGTTCACCAAGGCTTGGTTAAGAAAAAATTCTCCTCTCGCTTGTCGTCTGCTCCTGTTGTTTTCAGGGTGTAAGTTGCTGGGTATAGGTCGGACCATGATCTTGGCGCGGATGACCCTTGGCAGGTACGCAAAGTCTTTTTCTATGTCTCCTTGAGCAAAGCATAGCTTCGCTAGGATCGTGCGCCCCGGAGGCGTCGTCGAAAGCCTAGCAAGCTGGGCGCGCTGCTGGGCTTCGGCAATTTCTTCCAGGATGTTGTGCATGCCCAGATGCCCCAGCTTCTCGTTGCTGGTGCTGGTAGGAATGCCGAGGGCTTGCTTAGTGACCTTTCTGATTTGGGCATTATGTCTGTCTCCTTCGGATCGTGTGCAATTGAGCATTGCCGCAACGTATGCAATGTGACAGGTGGCGAATGCGTGCATGAGTTTGATGAGATTATGTTCCTCGAGGCCCCTGTGTCTATTGGCAATTCTTCTGATGAGCCCGATAACGTTTTTGGTTTTGGTGATGAGCTTCTGAACATGTCTTTACTCTCTGATTTTGTCGACGCACGGTATGGCGTGTCCCAATTTGGTTCGCACAGTCATTTCCTGATTATAATCGAAGTCTGACGAGTATGGCCTGCGGCCCTTCTGTGTGGGTCTGCGTACGAGCAGCTCCGACTTGGTAGGCGAGCATGTGAGTCTTGTAGTAATTAGAAATTCTTCTATGGCGTTCCCTGCTTCTTGCAATATGTCCTGCACCATGCCCGGGGCTCCTTTGGACACCCACATGATGTCACCTGCGTATATGGTGTGCTCGAGCTCATGGATCTGTCCGAGTTTCTCGGCAAGTCCTGCCATGGCAAGATTGAAAAGCATAGGGAAGATGACCGAGCCTTGAGTGTGCCCGTGCTCCCCAGCGAGAGTGTCTCCGTGGAGAGGTCGGCAAATCGGAACGTAGCCGTCCTGTTACCCAAAAATGACTTCACGTACGAGTGGAATCTAGCGCCGAAGTTGAGTTCGGAAATGGTGTCCGCAATGTATTGGTGAGGGAGTTTATCGAACGCTTTCTCGAGATCCAGCCTAAGAATGGCCCTGGCGTTTCTAATGGGGCATCAATGATTTGGTGTTTGATTAAAATCATGGTGTCTTGAGTTGATAGACCGGATCTGAGTCCGATGAAGGTGTGTGGTAGCAGTCCCTTGTTTTCGAGGAATCTGGATATTCGGTTCTGAATGGCGTGTTCCGCCGCCTTACTCACGCACTACATGAGTGATGTGGCTCTGAGGTTTTCGACGCCCAAGGGCTTGTTGCGCTTTGTGATGAGAACCATGGTGGCGTTCTTCCATTCTGGTGGGACCCTGCCGGAAGCCCAGACCTGATTGATTCGATCCGCTAGGAACCGGACGGAGTCTTCGTCCAAGTTTCGAAGGGCCTTGTTACTAATACCGTCCGGGCCTGGAGCCGATGTGCCATATTCAGGTTTTGAAGGACGGTCCTGATTTCTTCCAGGGTGAAGGGATCATCGAGGTTGGGGTTGTCCACTCCCAGGTACGGGGAACCGGGTGCCTCGGTCTCGTTTTCGTGGCTGCTCGAGAGTGGCATGTATCTTTCGGCCAGTGTTGCCGTAAATTCCTGCTCATTGGAGTTTTTGAGTTCACGTTTCGCAATCTTCTCAGCCGTCTTGGTCTAGGAGCTCCTGGTTTGACCATTGTTAAGAAGGTGATTGAGCAGTTTCCAGGTTTTTCCCGATGTCATGCTGCCACCGGCCCTTGCACATACTTCGTCCCATTGTTGGTTGGAGAGTACCACACAGTGGAGCTCAGTGTCCTTGTTCGGTAGTGAGATATTTTTCCTAAGTCTTCTATTGAGTCTCTGGGTACGCCATCTCCGCAGTATAAATCTTTTCGTTTCCAGCATGTCAGCGAGCTAAGCGTCCACCCCGATTGTCTGGACCAGTTTCTATTTCTTTGGTCGCGTTGCGGGCGCCCTCCTTGAGTTCTTGCGTCCACTGTTCTAGTGTAGCGGGCTTGTCGGTACGTTCCTTTCTTACATGTCTAAACGCATCCCAATCCGTGTATCTCCACTTTCGTAGTGGCTTCAAGGCGATTGCTATTGACGTTTCCACAATGTAATGGTCGCTGCCGAGGTCGTCGCTGGTATTATGCCAGGTGGCCCCCTCGGTGTTGAGGATGAACGTGAGGTCTGGGGTGGTGTCCCTCGAGACCGAATTGCCCATCCTGGTGGGGTAGTGCACGGACGTGATCAGGTTGAGGCCCATCTCTTCCGCATCGGTGGCAAGATTTCTGCTTTTGGTGCTGTTGACGCCGTAGCTACTTTTTACGTTTGGGGCGTTCATATCTCCGGCAATAATCAGTGGGTTGTCCCCGGCTTTTCCCTGGCTGTCTTCAACAGTCTTCTGAAACTTTGCGTTCTGTGGTTCGGGCAGCTGTACGTGTTGAGTGCTAGTATGCTCTTAGCCTTTTTGCCTTTGGGAAAGACTTCGATGAACAAGTGCTAGCATTTGCTGTCCCGATTACTTCTGCCAATTTCGGCCCATGCGAGCCTGTTACTGACAAACGTCGCTACGCCGCTGCAGGCTTTCGTGGGTGGAACGGCCATTGTTTGATATCCCGGAAGTATGGGTGTGTCGGTGTTGGTCTCGTGAATAAGTATGATGTTCGACTTGTCTGTAGTGTGTCTGATGTGTAGTTGCAAGACCGATTTCTCATTGCGGAACCCGCGACAATTTGATTGCCAGATTATAAGCTTGCCTTGATTGTTCGTTTGCGCTTGATGCCTTTCGGCTGGCTCTCGCTTATTTGCGCTCTCCATTTTTGCTGTCTACTATGGTTGCGGACTTTACCGCCATTTTGAGGGTGACGATATCGCTTGTTGCAGTGTTCCTTCTGACCATGGGGAAGGCGGGGGAGTTGACCGGTGCCGTGGAGTGAGTAAAAACGGTTCTCTCGAGGCCCTCTATCCTGGCGCCGAAGCCCTTGTCCATCTCTTCTATCCTAGTCGTTAGGCCGTCGACCGCCTGTACTAGTCTGTCGTGCCCCTTCTATAGTGACTCGACATCGAATTGGAGTTGACCTAGGGTACTAAGGATCTTGTCCAATTTACCGTCTATGTCCTTGGCAGGCGTGCCACATTCCATGGTCTTGGCCTTGCCTTTCTTTGTGGCTGAAGTGCCCGCGGGTGGGGTTTGACTAGTTGTTTCTGATTCCGCTACGCTAGAGGGATTTGGAGTGGGTGAAGTGTCCATGGGCATGTCCCGTGTCTGATCATTTGGTGTGCTGATTTGCGTTTCAAGCAATCTATTCTCGTTAGCCAGTTCTGTCATTGTGCGTCTGAGTTGAGCGTTTTCGTGCTCGAGTGCATTGATTCTCTCTAAGATGTTTTTGTGTACATTGTTCTCTGTCCGCGCTGGCAAGCTCACTTGAGATTGGTTCCTCAATGGCTCGCAGTTAGTGGGTAGCGTCCCTGCCATTGCGGAGGCCTGGCATCCCGTTGTCACCCTGACTCGCTGGGCCCAGCTGTTAGCTCGGCCGCGGATGCGAAGCGCACTCCCGAGGTGGAGCGGCCCCGGCTCCCGGGTGTGCGGGAGCGGCTCCTGCGACCTTTGCTGGGCGATCGGGACCCCGAGCTCCCTCTGGATCTGGAACATCCTCTGGGCTCGTGCTGTCCATCTGGATGCTGCGCCGCACCTTTACCGTTCTGCCTTAAGAGACTCGTTGCTTGTTCTCGCAGCTTCTTGAGCACAATGGCTGCCTGCTTGTTCTCAATTCTTCGCTTGCGTACCACGTATGGGACCAGGTATCTGCTCTTGCATTCCTTGCTGGCCGTGAGGTGTTTCTTGCCGCACAGCGTGCAAGAGACCTCTTCACAAGCGTGATCTTCTCCGAGGTCTGGAATGCCGCAATCTCTGCAAGTCTGCTTCTCCGTTGTGGGGCATACGTCTACTCGGTGCCCTAGTTTGCCGCAAGCCTGACATATGGTGACCTGCTACCTGTAGAGCGAGCACTCTGCCCATGCACTTCCGCACATCACGTGGGTGGAAACTTTGTGTCCTTCGAAGACCATGATCACCGTCCCGGTTTCCTTAATGCGCTTCGCGGCGCGAGTGGGTTTCTCGGCTTGGCGACTGACCTGGTTATCGTTTCTTGCCTGTGGTGGAGCGGAATCTTGCGAATGACTCCCTTGCACGTGTCGTCCGGTGCAGTCTGGTAGGAGAAGGCCTCGTACGTCTGCCCGGCGATGGTGACTCTGAATTTTCAAATATCCGTTGACGTTCTCCGGTAGCAGGAAACTCACGACCATAATGTTCTGTTTGAGGTTGGGGCAAATCGTGTCCCCGTCGCACTGCATCGATTTGAGTCCGGCTGCTTCTTGAATGGCCTGCACAATTCCCACGTGTCCGGTTTTGGTGATGTTCAGTCCGCCCCGGATGTGAATTACTGAATTACTACTTTGGTCTCGTTTTGCGGGAGTGAGGGCATTCTATGTGCGTTGATGATTTCTTTACGGCCCGACATGGGCTTCGGTGCTTTCGCTCTGGCGCCGGAGGGTGCCACGTTGGCAGCCACGTTGAGGTTAGACTTAGGCTTGGTCGTTCTTCGTGGGGCGATGTGGCACCACCCGTTCCTAACGGAAACCTTCGAGGGGTCGATTTCTCGGCCGATCACTTCGTAATTCATTGTAGTGCCGTTGGCAAGACTTGGGTAGATGTCTCTGTGCCGGTGGGAGCCCAGGCGTTCGTCGAAGCGGTGAAATAGCCAGCGAGTACGGCGTTAGGGTTAGCCGACGTAGAGCCCGCTTCGGGCATAAAATTCCTCGCGGTAGTGTACAAAATAAACTCACACGGTCGAAAATGGTCTTGAAGGGAAGCACATATCTTCATAAACGTGTCGCGGTGCGATGGCACTGGCTTCACAAACATCAGATTTAATTCGAGCAAATTGCGGGGCTTCGACACGACACGTCCTGGGTCCCTATAGCGTAAAACTATTCCAATACGTTTTTATTCCAATCTCCTGAGGTCAAATTTGCCTAACCGCCAACGCAAGCGTCGGGCGGTCACCCACCGGCTTGTCTAAATAGACCAGTCAAATGCTGTCCTCGTTCATAGGTCACTTTCGTTTGCTTGAAAAACGAATAACATTGCTTAAACTGAGCGCCTTGTCTTATCTAATTGGCTGGCAAGAGGCGAGCAGCATGCTCAAGTGGAGAGGGCTTCGATAGGGCCGAGCCACTGCAGTGAAAGTAGATAACTGGATGAAGAAGGTGATGCCGGCGTCTGCCATTGGTTCGCTTTCCATTACTGAGCTTGCGGTGGCTGGTCGAAAATCGCGATGGCATGCAACGGAGGACTAAGAATCACGCTAAAACGGATTCTCAGCAACGAGGAGTTGGCAGGACGAGGTCTTAAACGTGCCGAAAGTGCTCGGAAACGTTACACGGCCACGAAAGAAGGTTTATTATACGAAAATAAACCCATGCTCTCCAGCAGATGCGAGTAGCCAGCGGCTGTGCGATCGGCGGCAGCCATCTTTTATTTCTTTCGGAACTGGGCAGCCTGCGGCTATTCAGAAGAAAATTCGGTTTTGTTCGGCGTCATTATGTATCTTTAATGCGTGCACGTTACTTTGACGCGGTGAGCTTTCGCGGTTTTGTGACGTCGCGTGACAGGCAGGCGAAGTGGGTGTCGCCCGAAAACTTTTGACCATTAGCCGGGGGCTAATGGCGCAAAGGCCTCGAATCATAAACAGGTATTTTTTTCGGTCAAATCATGCATAATCAGTATGTACACGTCATATCAGATGGGGAGCTATTGTGGTTTTCGTGCAGTCGTGTGACAGACAGGTGAAGTGTGGTTGATCCAAAAAGCTTTTGGCCAATCGCGGAGGGCTGATTACAGAATTACAGAATAGAAAAGTTTGGAATAGTTTTACGTTAAAGCGCCCGTGCCTCGCAGTCACTTCCTCTTCCTCCTTGGTTATGCACGCTTCTACATGGCCTGGAATGACGATGGAATGACGCATGGCCTGAACGGATATATTGTGATGATTGTGCTCCACTGCTGCGGCATGCTAGTATGCTCTTAGCCTTTTTGCCTTTGGGAAAGACTTCGATGAACAAGTCCTAGCATTTGCTGTCCCGATTACTTCACCTCCGTCACCTCATTCTAATTGACATTAGAATGAGGTGACGGAAACACATGAAAGCTAAGAAAATATTGAAAATATTAAAAAAGAAATATGCGACCGAAAAGTATCAAGAACGTGGAATATATTGCAGAATTAACCCGTTAAATAATTCTGCGCTCCAAGTGTCGAAGTCGCGAACGATGTCCAGGCATTCTGGACATTTCTCTTCCCAACTTCATGGCAATGCGCATGCGTAACTGAATGGGCAAATTTTTAACATATATATATATATATATTTTGAAACATCGACTGATCAAAAAGTTTCAACCTACAAGAAAGAGCGGGTAGTCCCTTCTAACAAGATTGCATTTATGGCACTTACAGTCGGAATATAAGTGGTGCGTTCAAGCAGTGTTTTAGTCAGGGATGGACGGTGAAGTCACAGGACAGGAGCGAATATTTTTGCACCCTCCAGGCAGAGGGCACATTGATTTGAAGAGGCGCTAAATTTAAATTGTAGGGCGATTTATTACAGCTGCTGCCGGAACAGTAATGGTACGGGGCGTGTCATGCAGCCTGTCTGCAGGGGCAGGTTCTTGAGAGGCAGCCAGGACAGAGAGAGAGATAGGCTTGCGCGCGTCCTGAGCGTGCGTGCGTATGGTTGTATGCGCATGTACACGCGTGTATGTGTGCGCGTGCGTGTGCTATTTTGTATTTCCAAGTTCACCAGTCCGGTTATGCGTGCGTGCACGCGTGCCTTTGCATGTGCGTGTACATGTGCGTGTACATGTGCGTTAGTGCATGTGCGCGTGCTCTTGAGTGCTTGCGGTGCATGCGTGGGCGTGTGTGAATGTGTAAATGTGTGAACAGGTGTGTTCATGTTTCAGCATGCATGCTAGTGATTAAATGTGGGTTGGTTCGTGTGCGCATGTATTTCTGTGCGTGCGTATTGTGCGCGTGTGCGTGCGAGAGAGGGGTAGTGTGTGTGTGTGTGTGTGCGTGTGAGGGAGAGAGATAGAGAGAGAGCGCGTGTGTGTGTATCGGCCACGGTGTAATTCCCTGCCGGTACCACCAGGTTTCATACCTCCCGAAGGAAGTGATTTGTTTCTTTGATGTACCAGGAAAATCAACATGGAAATCCTTGGTGAGAATGTCAATAAAACAGAATATTTTCTTGGTCGCTGTTTTATTGTTGAAAATGACAGGGCGGCCGGGATTGTTTGTTCTGGGAATTTTGGGTAGTACGTAGAAACGGCCGGGGCCAGGATTTCTCGGTATCAATGCTTTGAACGGCGCATCGGTTATCTTCTTTGCCTTGAGCGGAGTGGTGAGGACGTCCTCTATGTCGCTTTCATATTTATTTTTAGGGTTGCTTGGGAGCTAGTGCTGTGTAAAAATCGGAGCTGGCCAGCTGGCGGAAACATTCGGCACTACTGCACCACCTTTGTCCGCTGGCTTAAGGATAATTATTTAATCGTCACGCAAGGTTCTCAGCGCCTTCTATTTCTCTTTTGAGAAGTTACTGTGGAGAGGACGGTGCCTCTGGTATTCGTTTATTATGTACTTTCGAACCGTGCAAACATACATGGTAAAGTATTCGTTGGGTGCCTCACCAGGTATTCATGATTTATCCTAGAGTCCAGGTGGCTCATCACGGTTCCTCTCTACAGTAGTACGATCACAGAAGAACTCCCTTAGGCGTAAATTTCTTGAGAAGTCACCCAAGTCATGCAAAAATTCAAACTCATTCATCATTGCCGACGGCGGAGAAGTTAGACCTCTCGAAAGGAAATTGAGTTGTGCACTGCACAATGGGCTACTCGACAAGTTTATAAGATTTGAGGCATTGCTAAATGTTTTGTACTTTTTTTCGCTGCTTGCTTGAGGAAAATCGCTTGGTTCGGATTCAAGATTATGATTTGCAGAATTGTTGCTGGTGGCCGTTGGGACATTGTCACGCTCGCGTTTCTTTATTTGTTATTCCTGGACGTTGACCTTTTTTTTTCCCTGGTATTTTACGAGTTCCAGCACTTATAATTGCACGTGTTTTGATTTATCCAACAGCATCTGCTCCCAACTTTTAAGCTGCGATGCTCAACGCACGCGATGTTGTGCCACCAGCCGAGTGAGCCCAAGGGAGGCCTCCAGTTGTATAGTATTGCACTGCTCTTTTTTTCGTTTTCATCAAATTATGCAATACTGGCTTCCGTTTCACTCGAAGGCCCTTCGGTGCCACGCCTGAGGCTAAATATTTATTCAGGAAGGAGCTCAAATTAGCATTTTCTTTTCAAGTGCTTCTTTAACATATTCTGGGTATTTAACGTATTTATTCGCAGCTGCATTACCCGAAGAGACTAAACGCAGCTCTTAAGTCATGTTTTCTTGCAGGACACTACACAGAGCATGTATGAACGAATAATAAATGTGCTCTCGATTTGATTTCAATAATTTAATGAAGGAGTGTACCCGCATAGCGTGAGGCGTGGCGCGCTCGCAAAAGACGAGCTGCGAATGCATCACTGCTCCGTAAATATGTAAGAAATGAACTACATGTACTTTATGGGTGTACGAAAATGCCGATGAAATCGAAAGTGAAATTCTTCGCAAAATGTACAACTGTAGAAAATTAAAAGGAACAAGAAATGGCCTCGTCGATGCTGAGGACTTCTTTAACAAAATATATGTTTTTGGTGCGTATTCTGCAGCCCTACGCCAAGCATTTCTATATCGAATTTTGTTGCCATGTTAGCGAACCAAACTTAATTACCATACAGTGGCATGGAGAATGGCCAGTGGTCTGGTTGATTCATTAGACAGAAAAATTACGCTGCTAATCAGCACCTTAACCAAAACGCTGACATTAGTAAACTAAGGTCATCTTCAGACTGATGACCACAAAATTAGCACAAAAACAGTTTAAAGCTTTTTTGGATGTCCATCTTAACAAAACACTTTGGATAAAACTATACGCATGCAGACAAGCGAATACCATGAACGTCCGGCCGAAAACTTCACCAGAGTACGATTGTTGAGAACAGTTATTTAGGCAAAACATGTAAACAGACTTGCTGAAGAAAACATAAAAAATACATATGTCACTGCGTCACGTGTTGATATGCAAGTTACAATGCAACAGAAAAATAAATCACTGTACAATCTTCCCCACTAAGGAAACAAACTTTGGCGTAGACGAAGGCCGCGCCGTTCGTACGGAGTGCAATAGTTTTCCGTGCACATAAATTCCAAGATACATCAGATCTTTGAACACACCTCAACGAAATCGAACATTTGCAACGAACGCAACAACCTACAATAGCATTTGATACGCATAACACACAATAGATGTTTTAGCGAACAAACCACATTAGCCATATTTTGGCAGGATTGTCGCCTTGATTTTAATATTGAACAATCTTTGTGTCCGGTACCGCACTGTCATTTTGAGTTGCCCTTTGACTTATGGTACTTGTGCTGCTGATAATGTGTTACTTGATAGGCCGTTGACATCTCTAAAAAATGGCTAAAATTATTTTTGTTGCCCCTCTAGGTTTTTTAAATGTTATTATTTCTGTATTGCTGCTAACATTGACGTGGTAACCTTCCCGGTGGTGCACATCCTCATCATCGCCATTATGACCACCTTATTTTGTGACCAGTACATAATGCGCACCTTTGCCAGAAAAGTTCATTTACATTGTGCGACTCAACCTATTCTACGTGCCGCCGTCTCCGATTGTATGAGGCGTTCTACTGTGCTCGCCCTCCTTTCGCGGACATTGGTTTTAATATGAAGTACCCTTTGTACGCACACCAAATTTACCAATATGCAAGATAGTGCCTGCAAATACGTTAGACTCCGATCATATCTTGTGGTGAGATTCTTGTCATCCTATAGCAGCACAGATATTTTTCGTTCAGGTGTCCTATCAGTTCACACCCCACATGATTTCACAAGTGTGCCTTTGCCACAGACTCTGCGTCAATTTACCTCATTTTTGTAATATTGTTCTTTTTCATACTCGCCGCACTAACCGCCAACCCCTTAGCTGTTTAACAGCTCTGGTGTGCCGCGACTAAATGGTGGTACCATGGCCTTCATTAGATCACTTTTGCCCTCCAGCATAGAGAAGTGGAACCAGCTGCATGAATATATAGTTACCAAGCACAGTGCACTAAAGCAGTCACGGGCAGGATATGTCGAGAACTAACATCTTCGCTGACGCATCGCTCATGCTGTTCGCAATGCATCCTACGTCCAGACCCTCTACCATTTGCGGCCCGTGAACAAGTTATAGGTTAGATTTTTTTCTTTTATTTCTAATGAGAGGTTTGCGTACTTAAGCTCATGTTTCCTCCTTACGCTACATATGGTGCTTAGGGAGGCTAAATAATGATGATGATGATAATATTGGGCAAAATAAGGTTTATTTTGTTCAACCTTCTTGTAATTTGCCTGCCGAGCTTCTGGCGCCGTCCTCGATCTGCCTTCTTTTTCTAGAGAGTGGCGCCATGCCGGCCAACAGAGCCACTGAAGCCGAGGCCCGGTCCGATACCGGTGCTGCTGAGCGCGCCGAGCAGAGCAGGAGCGCCGAGGAGGCACGTATCTGTGAGGCGTGCCTAAAGTCATTCTGCGGATCGCTCTCCGCTGGAAGAGGGTGGAGTGTTTGAAGCAACGTATCTTCCAATAAAAGTAGGAATGCCCTGAAAGAAGCTGAGATATGGTCCAGCATGCAATTTCAGTGATCAGTGGCGATTACTACGGCGTTGCGATTGTTTGTCGTATTACCTCACGCCAAAAGAAAAAAATGTTACTTTCTAACAGAAAAATTAGCTAGACCTTCTACATTCATTTATTGTCAACGCTCAAAGCGCCGCCTCAGTGCACCCTCCGAAGGCTTACGTGCGGATAAAGGAGCGCCTCCCACATAACGTATGCAACTTTTCAGTCGTTGGTGTAAGACCGGCGAAGCTCGCAGATATTCGCGCTTAAAATGTAAAAACAACAAAGGAGACTCATGAATCAGTAAGTGAATTGATAAAAAAAAATAACTCGCCATCCCTGCCCTGCGAACGTGGATGTCCAGTGAAGCAGTCGAAAACCTCCAGCACAACTGCTGAGACGGTTGTTCTTTAAAATAAATACGAAATAATTGTATGACCCATGAAGCAAAAAATCCGGCTTTCACATCTGATGGTATAGGCCACCATTGTACGTCCGGATGATGCATCCCGACAGGCCGCCATTGGAATCACAACCTGGCAACGTTTAACGCTAGAACGTTATCTAGTGAGGCGAGTTTAGCAGTGCTATTGGAGGAAATAGAGGGCTCAGAATAGAATAGGGCTCAGCGAAGTTAAGAGGACAAATGAAGCATATACAGTGCTAAAAAGTGGGCACGTTCTGTGCTACTGCGGCTTAGCAGAGAGGCGAGAACTAGGAGTGGGATTCCTGATTAATAAGAATATAGCTGGTAACGTACAGGAATTCTATAGCATTAACGAGAGGGTGGCAGGTCTTGTTGTGAACCTTAATAAGAGGTGAAAATTGAAGGTCGTACAGGTGTACATCCCTAAATCCAGTCATGATGACCAGGAAGTCGAAACCTTCTATGAAGACATGCAATCGGCGATGGGTAAGGTCACCACAAAATACACAGTACTTATGGGCGACTTCAATGTTAAACCAAGAAGGCAAGAAGAAGGCAAGAAGTCAAGAAGCAGGCTGGAGACAAGGCAGTGGGGGAATATGACATAGGCACTAGGAATAGCAGGGGAGAGTTATTAGTAGACTTTGCAGAACAGAATAAGATGCGAATAATGAATAACTTCTTCCGCAAGCGGGATAGCGGAAAGTGGACGTGGAGGAGCCCGAATGACGAGACTAGAAATGAAATAGACCTTATACTCTGCACTAACCCTGGCATCATACAAGATGTGGACGTGCTAGGCAAGGTGCGCTGCAGGGACCATAGGATAGTAAGAACGCGAATTGGCCTAGACTTTAGGAGAGAACGGAACAAACTGGTACATAAAAAGCCGATCAATGAGTTAGCGGTAAGAGGAAAAATAGAGGAATTCCGGATCAAGGTACAGAACAGGTATTCGGCTTTAACACAGGAAGAGGACCTTAGTGTTGTAGCAATGAACGACAATCTTATGGGCATCATTAAGGAGTCGGCAATAGAAGTCGGTGGCAACTCCGTTAGACAGGATACCAGTAAGCTATCGCAGGAGACGAAAGATCTGATCAAATACACCAATGTATGGAAGCCTCTAACCTTACAGCTTGAATAGAACTGGCTCAACTTGCGAAGTTAATCAACAAGCGTAAAACAGCTGAGATATGGAAGTATAATATGAATAGAATTGAACATGCACTCAGGAACGGAAGAAGCCTAATAGCAGTGAAGAAGAAACTAGGAATAGGCAAGAATCAGACGCATGCGTTAAGAGACAAAGCCGGCAATATCATTACTAATATGGATGATATCGTTCATGTGGCTGAGGAGTTCTGTAGATATTTATACAGTACCAGCGGCACCCACGACGATAATGGAAGGGAGAATAGTCTAGAGGAATTTGAAACACCACAAGTAATGACGGAAGAAGTAAAGAAAGCCTTAGGAGCTATGCAAAGGGGGAAGGTAGCTGGGGAGGATCAGGTAACAGCAGATTTGTTGAAGGATGGTGGGCAGATCGTTCTACAAAAACTGGCCACTCTCTATACGCAATGCCTCATGACTTCGAGCCTACCGGAATATTGGAAAAATGCTAACATATTCATAATCCATGAGAAAGGGGACGCCAAAGACTTGAAAAATTATAGACCGATCCGCTTACTGTCCGTTACCTACAAAGTATTTACTAAGGTAATTGCAAATAGAAACAGGAACACCTTAGACTTCCGTCAATCGAAGGACCAGGTAGGATTCCGTAAAGGCTATTCAACAATAGACCATATTCAGACTATCAGTCAGGTGATAGAAATATGTGCGGACTATAACCAACCTTATATGTAGCTTTCATTGATTACGAGAAAGCGTTTGATTCAGTCGAAACCTCAGCAGTCATGGAGGCATTGCGCAATCAGGGTGTAGACGAGCCGTATGTAAAAATACTGAGAGATATATAGCGGCTCCACAGCCACCGTAGTCCTCCATAGTGAAAGTAACAAAATCCCAATAAAGGAAGGCGTCAGACAGGGAGATACGATCTCTCCAATGCTATTCTCACCATGTTTACAGGGGGTATTCAGAGACCTGCATTGGGAAGAATCGGAGATAAGACTTAATGGAGAATACCTTATTAACTTGCGATTCGCTGATGATATTGCCTTGCCTAGTAACTCAGGGGACAAACTGCATGCATGCTCACTTACTTGGAGAAGCAAAACCGAAGGGTGGGTCTAAAAATTATTCTGCAGAAAACTAAACTAATGTTTAACAGTCTCGGAAGAGAACAGCAGTTTACGATAGGTAGCAAGCACTGGAAGTGGTTAGGGAATACATCTACTTGGGACAGGTAGTGACTGCGGATCGCGATCATGAGACTGAAATAATCAGAAGCATAAGAATGGGCTGGGGTATGTTTCGCAGGCATTCTCAGATCATGAACAGCAGGTTGCCATTATCGCTCAAAAGAAAAGTATATAACAGCTGTGTCTTACCAGTACTCACCTACGGCGCAGAAACCTGGAGGCTTACGAAAGGGTTCTACTTAAACTGAGGACGACGCAACAAGCTATGGAAAGAACAATGATGGGTGTAACGTTAAGGGATAAGAAATGAGCAGATTGGGTGAGGGATCAAACGCGAGTTAATGATATCTTAGTTGAAATCAAGAAAAAGCAATGGACATGGGCAAGGCATGTAATGAGCACGGAAGATAACCGATGGTCATTAAGGGTTACGGAAGGAATTCCAAGGGAAGGGAAGGGTAGGAGGGGGCAGCATTAAGTTAGGTGGGCGGATGAGATAAAGAAGTTTGCAGAGACAACATGGCCACAATTAGTACATGACCGGGGTATTTGGGGAAGTATGGGAGAGGCCTTTGCCCTGCAGTTGGCGTAACCAGGCTGATGAGGGGGATGATGGTGATGATGATGATGATGGTACCAGATCTCATGTGACCAAGTGGCGACGTCACGTTTGACATCATGATTAAACGTGATTATGTCATCACCTCAAACGTTGCGTGATGGCGTCATCACACCAAAATCGCCTGATCACAGCACACGTACAACGTTACATTACGTAATAACCGCATCATCAGGTCACGGAATCGTCTGATGACGTCATCAACATGATGTCACATGATGACATCATCGACAAGTGATGTCACATGTTGACGTCATGTGATGCCTCTTGGAGGAGCACACTGTGCACTTCGCGCTTCTTTGCATTGTCGGCCCATGATGACGAACCTGATCAGGTCATCACCTCAAACGTCACAAACGTCGTATCAAACAAGACAGACAAATACTACACTGGAATGTGAGAGGAGTTCTCAAATACTCCATAGATCTAATTGATAAGTATGATCGGAAGGTACTGTGTGTTCAGGAAGCACATAGACAACTTACTAACCGTTCCTCAGAAAATGGGCTATCTTCCGGAAAGACCGCGACAACGCTTTGCCTCGTCCGGAGGTGTAGCAATAATGGTATATAAGACTGCTGCTTGCCACAATCTTTCTCTTCACACGCCAGTCGAAGCAGTTCCTGCACCAGCAATTCTTTACAAGAAGTTAACCATTTCTGAATTTACATACCGTTTCATTACCAACTCAGGAAAACAAAATTTGACACGTTAATTCATCAGTTCCCAGAAACATACATTATCGCCGATGATTTTACTGCTCACAGCAGTTTGTGGGGAGACTGCCGGTGTGATGCAAGGGGTCGTTCTATAAGAAGGATTTCTGGTAACATCTGGTGCGGGCCTCTTTAAAAAAAAAGAGTCCACCTATTTCAATGTTCAACGCAACTCATAGACTTCCATAGATGCAACAATTGACCCTGAGGCTTTCCTCCATTACGTAGAATGGAATGTCATCAAGTATCCAGGTGACCACTTCCAAGTAACAGGGAAATTAAGACAATATAACAGTTGATTTCACGCTCCCCGTTGGAAAATACGAGTAACATTAACTGACTGGAAACGGCTTAAAGAGTCAACCCACTTGTCTCACCATTTCATCAACGATTTTATTATTGAGGACGCAGTTGCGGTTTGTTAATTTCAATTCATTCCACAAACAAATGGTCTCTCATGTAAAAAATGGTGGAATGAGTGCCTACTGACACGAAAGAAACAAAACAAAACCTGGGCATGCTGCGTTGCTTCTCCACTACAGCACATCTTGTTGAATTTCAACTTATAAAATTATATGTAAGGCAGACACGTGCACGGAGGGAAAGCTACGAGAGATTGCTCTTTGGCATGATATCTTACACGCAGCAGGCTAAAGTATGGAATGCCCTTAGAAGGATAAAGCGGCAGGAACCTTATTCATAACTCCTGGTCAATGAACAAGAAACAGCTTCAAATAATAGGTCAATGCTGTCGGTGAACACTTCGAGCAGGGGTCTAGCTACATACGGTATTATGAATAATTTCTTAAACATAAGTAGCTGAATTGAAGGCACTAGACCGTAAGCGCACGCAGAATTTACTCTTATAATCTTCCTTTTAGCAATGCAGAGTTAAGGGCGACCTCGAACGTGTGTGAGATCTCTGCACCGGGAGCCGACAGACTGATCTACGACATGATCAAAGACCTGCTCACAAACACACAAAGGACGCTCCTAGTACTTCTTAATAAAAGTTGGGCTTCAGGTTACCTTCCAGATGCACGGAAAGAAGCTGTTGTTCCAGTTGTGAAGCAGGGTAAAAATCGCTCCTCCGTGACAAGCTGCCGCTCAATGAGACTTACGAGCTGTCTCTGACAGCTCGTAAGTGGTGGCCGCATTTCGATGGGGGCGAAATGCGAAAACACCCGGGTACTTAGATTTAGCTGCACGTTAAAGAACCCCAGGTGGTCGAAATTTCCGGAGTCCGCCACTATGGCGTGCCTCATAATCAGAAAGTGGTTTAGGCACGTAAAAGCCCCATAATTTTTAACCTACATTGGAAAATTTGCGCATCTCCGATGAAGCAGGTTCGCTCCACTGTGGCACAAGGTGGGTGAACGTGTTCAACCACAAGAATGATATTACCAATAAGGACGTACGAGTTTTCACGCAGTAGCTGTCAAATATGACGAAAACAGTCATTCAACAAAAAGAGTTGGCAGCACTCTGTTCGTTCTTTGTATATCTAAGCTAAGCCAGCGCATGACAAATCTTTTTCAATCGTCAGTTAGAAAATATACGCGGTCACTTTTACAAGCGAAGCTTTTCTCTGTAATCTTCGCCGTGTTTCGTGACCGTGGCTGCGGCATGGCTGTTTTGCTGTTGAATATGCCAACCAATTACAGCAGGGCGCGCACACCGCACACGCCATTGCATTCCTTGAACTACCACTAGATTGCGCTAGCTTCCGCGTAACCGCCGCGCCGCTCGTGCAGGAGAAAAAAAGAACCAGAAAGATCGGCTTCGCGCATCCGCTGCTGCACGGTAATGAGGAAGTAAGCGCTTCTTGCTGATCTAATGAATTCGAATTGCGCTTCGTACTATGCGTACGATGCGAAGCGAGATGTGTTCAGGGGCGGCAATCTCACCTAACAAAAGGCTCGGTATAATTGATGTGGGGCCGTGCTTGTGTTTGTGTGTATGCACGTGTATGTGCGTGCATGCGTGTTCTTATTTCTGCTCTTTATGCATTCCCACACAGCTTCGTTGTACATAGACTCCAACTCGTGGGATCTGCTATAATGTTTTATTAGTAAATAGTTATCATGTGGCGTATATGGCGTGTCAAAAGTCTCAAAGCGCTGGCTTCAATTAGGAAAATTGTTGAAGGTGTTTATTTCCGCCTTCGTAGGCATGCGCCCGTGGCCTAGTGGTTAGAGCATGGAGTGTAGAAGACGGGTTCGAACCAATCATCGAAAATGTAAGAGTTGATTGTAGAATTTGATGGTGACGGAGGCCAGACCCCGGCCTTACTTCATATATTGTACATGTATATATATACACTCTGTTGTCATGGTCACCTTCAGGGTACGACATAAGGCAAGACAGGAACGCATATACATAGAAACCACAATGTGGGTCGAACAGCATTGAGAAGTGTTGATTCTGTATCTTGGGCGGATTATACAGATCTAAAAGCAAAACACATTTATTAGGACCATCTGTGCCTAAATAATAGGTATGTCATCGTACCATAGTGTACAAAAATAGCACTGAGGCCACTGAAAAACGGTGTTCTATAATAATATTTCTGTGCACTGAACATCCTAAACAGGCGCTTTATTTCACCACCACCAGAAAGCATAGTTCGCTAACGGAGTTAGTTCCACGTGAGGGCATTTATTTGCAGCTGCGGTTCAGAAACTGTGCCGCTGCTTCCGAAAAGCAGCGAAGGCTGCGTTGCTGTCGCGAATACGTTCTTTCATGGCTCGGAATTATTTTCCGGTCGGTGTCACTACGCAGTTGTTCATTCAATACACACCTACATGGGCTTGGGCGTCCTCACAACTTACGTCGGAGCGGCGAGGTTCCTCGGACGCACCTCCAGATATGACACCAGCTAGCGAAGAAGTAGTGCCTGTGGAGACAACATAGGACGAATAATTAGTTGTCATAATTTGACTACTATCTTTAAATTAATTGCACCTGCTTTAGTGTAGTGACATCATGGTGGCAATGACATATCCTTCCTTCCATTTAAGTTTTATCATAGCACCGAGCATCATAGCTGCGACACGCAATTACAAGCGTACATTTTTTTTTCAAAGGTGCATGCTCACATATTTGCGATGGTGAGGAAATCTTCCGACGCTGTCTTTGATAAGCGTTAATCCGTAGAAAAAGTATTAACGCGATCCAATGCATCAGATGGAATGAGCGGGAAATGAAGCGATCGCGAAGCAGGTACTTAGATGCTACAAACTGTTTATCTCGAGCACCGCGTTTTGCCGCGCAGCGACCATGGAGCTACACTGCAAAACCAAAAGGAATCGCAGACCCCGACCTCGTGACTCACACGACAGCGGTTTACACTGTTTTCAGAATCAGTTCACTTTGCGTTACGCTGTATACAGAACCGGCCCAAATAGTCATTGCGCAATCTCGAGGACAGTCCACCCCTCCCCCCCCCCTGCTGCCCCACTTCACTTCCCAAAGAACCATCCGAGCAGGCGGGAGAAACTCCAAGAAATAAGCCATAGCAAGCATTGCTTTATTATTTGAATTAGGCACCATTTGTCGAAATGAAGCCATTTAGGCGTAGTCTGTTGTTCCATTGCGCCATTCCATTCAGAACGAAGGTGGCCAACGCACATCTCTAGCGCTAGCATCAGCCATGATCAAGAAACTCCGTGAGGGTTCGCGAAGAAAGCTTGGCTTCAAAAAAACTTGGTACATTCCAAAAACATACGCCGATATCCCGACTAATGATGTCAAAGCCAATGCGTTTACACAGAAAGAGAAGTGCGCTATGCCGTCGGTCATTCGAAGAAGCATCGACTCCTTGGTCTAGCAAAGCACCTGTAGGTGGTTCCTCCTACACTCCTGTGTCATTGCTTGGAGGAAGTTTCCTCCCCCAAATACCGGTTATGCCGTCTTCCTGCCCGACCTAACCTTGCGTCACAGGGATATATCTAGCAGGCATAAATTAATACTGCTGAAGTGCAATAACGAGAATAGTATGGTGCGCCTTATTCATGGCAGTTAAATTTAGGGAAGCTAGAGCTTGTTTTGCCCTAGTGTAGCCATGCGGGCTTTCCCCTATGTTATCTCAGGATTCTAGTGTAGCGCATACAGATGAGGTCAGTAGAAGGGACATGAACACACAGACACATAGCGGCACGTCTGTATTTTCACGTGCTTTCAGTTATCCTGTTCTGTCTGCGCAACACTAGTATTTCAAGACAAATCTTCCGCTAGCCTACATTCTGGACCATCAAAAAAGTGCAACGCACTGCACTGACGAAATGAAACTAATGCACAGTACGAAGCAACAAAGGCTCTCAATGTTAAAGCCTAGAGTAAAAGGAAGGTATTATTATACTTTGTGTATTAGAACCGACTATTTCCCATTGAAAAATATAGATGATTCGAAAGATGTTTATTCTGCGGAACAAGCTTTGTAGCATTTGCGAACCGTCAGACTGCCAACCGTGAGGGCCATGCTTAATTAACAAGCATTTGCCTATTAGATTTTAATTAATCACTTTTGTGGACGAGTTGTACTTTCAAAATTGGATTCCATCAGTATTGAAAGCTCAAAACTAGCCAGATGTTCCGCATAGGACAGGTTCAATAAATTGGGACAGTTATTTGCGTTCTGAACAGTCATCTTCTTTCGAACCTCGGAAATATGTTACCTGAAGAGGCAGTGCATTTTTCGTTTACGTATTTGATCCCGGATTTCTCGCAAGTGCCGCAAGGTCCAAGGCTTGCAGGAAAATGTTATGATTTGAGTACTGCCTGACATCAATTGTGCATATACAGCGTAGTGCCATTGCCACAGTTCTTTAAGATTTTAGGAATGAATAGATTTGCTAGAAGCTATTGCTAACCTCACGTCAATTGCGACAATACAACTTGGTCAGTCCGACCAATTTGGCGAACATGGTGTAACATGGCGTTGGAGCTGGTTCAGCGGGCAAAAAACGTCGCAAGCACCACTGCTGGGCTTTTCCGACAGCAAAATTTGGTGCCCTTACATTAATAAAGCTCACTGTCGCCGATTCGCCTCCGCCGGCGCGGACATCGTTCTCTCAGACCGGAGCGAGCGCCACCGCCGGCAGAGAAATGTGCGGACGGAGATAGTCATCAGGTGTCGCTGCCCCAGATAATAAATAATATATGGGGTTTTACGTGCCAAAACCACTTTATGATTATGAGGCACGCCGTAGCGGGGGATTCCGGAAATTTTGACCACCTGGGGTTCTTTAACGTGCACCTAAATCTAAGTACACGGGTGTTTTCGCATTTCGCCCCCATCGAAATGCGGCCGCCGTGGCCGCGATTCGATCCCGCGAACTCGTGCTCAGCAGCCTAACACCATAGCCACTGAGCAACCACGGCGGGTCGCTGCCGCAGATGAAAGACATTTTAGCGAGCATGTAGCCGGACCCGTGGGACGTCGATTCGCTGCACGAGCAGTAGGTTATTTCGGCGGGCCCCAGGCACTCAGAAAGCTACATTAGGTATTGTATGTGCTCCTACACCAGCAAGGAACAGGGTTTAGAAAGGACGCCGAAAGAATAAGTACGGTGACCGCACAAAATATTTTGTTTTGTGGCAGGGCGCTCGAAAGCAGGATATATGACTGGCAATTTAAACACAACTGAATATCAGAACTATTATCCCGCACGCCTTGGCTGAAGGACAGCCACGATATTCAGAACAGTTGCCTGTTAATGCCAATTTTTTATGGGAAGGCTATTACAGAAAGACACGTAGAGGAAAAACCGAGGCATAGGCATGCTCGTTAGGCGAAGTTTGAATCGTCATAGTACCATGCGTACACGTAAGCTGTGTTTATGTATTAGCGACACATGGAAAGAAATACATACGCGGCTGGGAGTAAGCTTCTGATGCAGAACTAGTGAAAGCACCGAGTAAAATAAACACTTGTTTTACTGTATAAGAAGATGTATTATAGAGTTCGAAAAATAGGAGCAGATGACGGTAAAATATACGAATGCGCACGTTGACGGTCTGGACAAATAAAGCGGTCACAGCGCTGCTCTAGTGATGGATATTTGCGAATAACATAATCTTGTAGCAGCTAAGTGGTAGAATTAAGATCACACAAAGACAACGTGGCTACGCAAGAATAAAGTCATATATCGCCAGCAAGAAACGTTTTACGAATGACTAGGCCGAATGAAGATAAATGAACAAGGAAGCAACAGGTTTGGCGGCGACCGTAAACATGTAAGCTTAATCTTTGAGACAGATACTGACGGCATGCAACAACCGACCGCATCAAAATTTTTAAATAATATAGAAAATCAAAAGCTGAGATCGCAAGAACCATACAAAGACAAATATAGGTTTTTCTTAGGGAGCTTTGAACCACCGTTCTCTTTTCAAACCTGAAAAACAGCCTATGACGTGTATTGTGCCTCCGAGCAATATATTGCTGAAATAGCTTTTTTTTTTCTCAAAAAGACCTATCACGAGCATAGGTACAGCGATTGCAACATTTACCCTTCGCATTCGTTTTCAACGTCCTCCGTACCAACGAAGCGGAGCAGTGCGACACGGAGGACGGTACGGAGGAAGGAGGTACGTCGAGATACGGCGAGAGGGCTTGCTACTGTACCCCGCGGGCAACGGCGGTATTTAGGCTATGCACTGCTTTGCGCAGAGCTAGGTCCACGGCTGCGCTTGGTAGGTGCACGGTTCACGGGCAGGCACTCGTATCGAACTCTTGCACGTACAGATATTGCGCTCCGATCCCAGGGTGGGGCCACCAACTCGCCACCTTTGGGTAGGGATATTGCGAGATAGGGTCACTTATACCGGCGAAACCAAAGATACAAATTACTGCGGGATGGTACCTCGCTTTGAAAACATTGTGTGGCTTTGGGCACAAACGTGCGTACCTAGGGATTCATAAAGCTTTACTGTTGTGTTTAATATAACATAACTAGGTAAATCTGGGGCATATGAGAGCACCGAGGTCTGTACATTTATTTCCAACAGTATACTATGTCCTGAATAAGAAAAACATAACAAGCGATTCACAGTTATGAATTCGGAATTAGATATATTATTTTCCCACTTATGTTACCTTCATTTCACAGTCAGTTGGTGGAGGAAAAATGAATATTCTTCAGGAATAAGATGTCTTCATTGGTTAACCAGTACGTTCCTCTGATTGAGATAAGCAATAATAAATCTAACCTATCTTTCAGCAGGTCGCTACGCTCGCTGAGAAACAGGAAGAAGCACCACTACGAAAGTGCTAAGTGTTTGCGCACGCAAGAAGCATGGGACACGTACAAGGAAAGCTTAAAAATGTACTGTTCTGCACTGTCTTCACCTAAAAATAAATACTTTACTCATGACTAACCATCTCTTCTAAAATATAATACCACAAAGTTCTGGCGCAATATAATCCCAGATCAGGACCACACTAACATTTCTTTACACAACAATGATAACACTCACATTCCAGAAAACCACTGCGTTTCTACTTTAAATACTTATTTTTCTTCTATATTCCGCTCAGGAGATCAGCCTGACCTGCCAGATGTATCGGAGCTAAACTACCAATACATGTCAGCAATTGAAATAAGGAATTGAAATTGAAAATTGAAATAAATTGAAGGTGTCACAAGCCTGATAAACAACCTCAAGCTAACCACATCATGTGGCGTTGACGACATTCTTTTTAAAATTCTGAAAAACACCGTCATAGCGTCTAGTAAAATTCTGTCTCAGGTGTTCAGGCAATCTTTAGAGACGGGAATGCTGCCCTCATATAGGAAGATAGCAAAGGTCATGCTCACATTTAAGTTAGGTAATAAAAAAGGAACGGAAAACTGCCGTCCAAAATCATTAACGTCTATATGCTGCAAAATGCTAGAACATGTAATTGCATCGAATGTCTACTGTCACCTGGAAGCCAACAAATTTTTTTTCTAACCAACACTGCCAAATCGTGTGTTTATTGTGACTGGCCATGATTGATTGTACCGCCGCAAAAGGGCGGTCCTACAGCAGCTCCTTCTTGGCAAAGACAATCCGGACGTAATCGCTTTACAAGAAACTGCGGGGATGGGAAAATTATCGGGCTACATATCATTTAGTACAGATGATGGAAGATCCGGGGTAACCACCCTGGTCAGGAGCAACTTGGCAGTCGTTAAGCACGACACGGAGGTTATCAACGTAGACCACGTCCTTGTTGAACTCATTCCAGCAAAAAAGAAAGAAGGCAGCCTCTTTGCTCTCAATATCTATAGCAGCCCGAAACAAAGGAAGGCCCGATTTGGACCTCTTCTCCAAAAAACTCTGCGTATTGCCAACAGGCAAGCTTTGGCAGTGGTGGGAGACTTTAACGCCCAACACGCTGCCTGGGGGTACAGAAAAGGAGTTAAGGGAAGGGAACTCTGGCTGGATGCACAGCAAGAGGGGCTCACCTTAATGACCGACCCCCAAACCCCCACTAGAACGGGGAATAGTGTCAGCATAGACACCTCACCCGACCTCACATTCGTCAAAAACGTGGGAGATGCAACCTGGGTTAATACCCAGGAAAACCTAGGTAACGATCACTTTATTCTCGAAACAGTGGTGAGCGCAGGCCCTGCCAGGAGAAAAGGCAGAAACCAGCTAATTGTTGAATGGGATGCCTTTCGCAAATTAAGAAGGGAGACGGCAGGGAGTGAGATAAGGGATATTGATGAATGGGCTAAGAAACTAGGCCAGGACGTTAAAAACGCAACCAAGGAGATAACGGAGGACTCTGCACTGGATATAGAGGACAGCCACCTCCTCCATATGTGGGAGGCTAAGCTCAGCATGGAAAAACGGCTCAGGAGGCAAAGGTGGAACCGTAATCTCAGGAGACGGATCGCTAGGCTCAATAAAGATATAGAAGATTACGCGCTCAAACCAACCAGGCAGAACTGGGAGTCCACCTGCGATAGGATGGACGGAAATATAGGCCTAGCTAGGACATGGAATCTACTCCGCTACCTGCTGGATCCACAGGGCTGCAAAACAGCGCAGCGACAGAACCTTCAAAAAATTCTTCACTTGTACGAAGGTACGGAGGTAGATCTAATGAAGGACATACAGGAGAGATACATAGGGGACACTAGCAAGGAACCCCTACCTAACTATGAAGGCGTAGGCAACTCCAGCCTAGACGAACCCATCAGCGAGGCGGAGGTCCGGGCGGAGATTGCCAAGCTCAAAACCAAATCAGCTTCAGGCCCGGATGGCGTTAGCAATAAAATGCTACGCAATCAAGACGATAACTCTATAGCTGCATTAACTAACTTTATGCAGAAGTGCTGGGAAGAGGGTAAACTACCAAATCAGTGGAAAACCGCTAAGGTGGTGATGATCCCAAAACCAGGCAAGAAATTCCAGATAGAGAACTTAAGACCTATCTCTCTAACCTCTTGTGCAGGCAAGCTTTTGGAGCACGTTATTCAAACGCGGCTCAATAACTACATGGAGGATAATGACCTCTATCCGCATTCGATGGTGGGCTTTAGGCCCAGGCTCTCCACCCAGGACGTGGTGCTGCAACTAAAACACCAAATCATCGATGCGGAAACGGGGGACGCAAAGGCAATTCTAGGGCTTGACCTAGCGAAGGCTTTTGATAACGTCACACATAAAGTCATTCTTGAGAACCTTCAGGACTTGGGAGTAGGCGTACGAACCTACAATTACATTAGGGACTTCTTGTCAGACCGAGAAGCAAAAATCCAGATTGGAGAATGCCAATCGGATGACATTAAATTAGACAGCAAAGGGACCCCACAGGGCTCTGTGCTCTCGCCGTTTCTTTTCAATGTGGCCATGATCAAACTCCCTGAAAGACTGGAGGCTATTGAAGGACTAAATCACAGCATATACGCTGATGACATTACGTCGTGGATAGCTAGAGGAAGCGATGCCCAAATAGAGGAAACCCTCCAAAGGGCTATCCAGGCAGTTGAAGGTTATGTCGGACCTAGGGGACTTAAATGTTCACCGCAAAAATCGGAACTGCTTCTATACCAGCCGAAAGGCAGGGCCAGTAAGGAGGAACCGCAAATCTCTCTCACAGCTGGGGGGATCCCCATTCCAAAAGTGGACAAAATCAGAGTTCTGGGACTTTTTATTGAGGCCAACGGTTTTAATGGCGAAACAATAAGGAGACTAGACGGCTGCGCACTGCAGACCATGAGGCTGATCCGCAGGATCGCCAACAGGTGGTCCGGGATGAGAGAAGCGAATCTAGTTAGGCTAGTCCAGGCCTTTCTGATAGGTAAAATAGCTTATGTTGCTCCCTTCCTCAGTTTTAGGTCATTCGAGAAGAAGAAGATTGATGGCATCATACGTAAAAGTATAAAACAGGCGCTGAGGCTTCCCATCCGCACTGCAAATGAAAAGCTTTTAGCTCTAGGGCTCCACAACACGCTTGAGGAGATTATTGAAGCAGTGAGGATCTCGCAGTATGAGAGACTTGCGGGAAGCCCTACGGGCAGGAAAATCCTAGCTAGGCTGGGCATAAACTATGAGGGGCAGGAAAGCATCACAGTAGACCTGCCGCGAAGCGTGCGGAACCGACTAATAATCCCACCACTACCTCAAAACATGCACCCAATCCATCACAAGAAACGCAACAGAAACGGGCCGAGGCTCTTGAGAAGCGTTTCAAAAACTCGAAGGACGTGCTCTACGTTGATGCTGCAGACTATGGCAACGGCCGCATGGCCCTAGCTGTAGCAAGCGCTGAAACTAGATTGATAGCCAGGGGCACAGTTCCAACGGATTGCTCTCAAATTGGAGAAGAATCTGCCATAGCACTTGCAATTGCAAGTACTTCAGCCAAAATTATAGTCAGCGACTCTAAGGTTGCGGTGATGAACTTTGCCAGAGGCAGAATTTCTCCCGAGGCGAACAGAATCCTGCAGACCTGCAGAGGTAGCAGGAAAATTGAAATAATCTGGGCACCTGCGCACGCCGCCCTCGCTGGGAATGAGGCGGCCCACGAATTAGCTCGAGGACTCACATTCCGAGCTGGTGGGCTAGCCGAAGGCTTCTGGGGCGAGACCGCTTAGTGTGCTACAGAGAGATCACACAACACTACAGACTAGGGCGGGTTAAATATCCTCCGGCTGATGCATCCCTAAACAAGAGCCAGGCCTCCACTTGACGTCGCCTGCAAACCAACTCGTTTCCAAGCCCGGTGTCGTGCAGCCACTACTACCCGGGTCAGTACTCTAGCCAGTGTAAGCTATGTAAAGCCAGGGCTAATCTTAATCACATTCTGTGGGAATGCCCACAGGCTCCCTCTGAGGGAAGAATAACGTCTTTAGAACAATTGAAAACCTTATTACTCAGCTCCGATCCGGAGATTCAACTGAAGACCGTCCAACTGGCCGAAATCGCCGCTAGGGTCCAAGGACTCCTGGCCGTCGTCTAGGTGGGAAGACTTAAAGCCTTCCCTACATCTGTTGGACAAATAGAGTTTTACAATCCAAAATCTAACCAACACGGATTTCAAAGGAACTTCTCTTGTTAAATACAAAGATTAGAATTAACAACTGATTTGCATACTAATGTGGAATAGAATCTACTAACTGATTGAGCTTTTCGAGACTTGTGAAAAGCGTTTGTCCTCGTAGCACATCAGTGTTTCATTTTGAAATTATGTGCTCTTAAATTAGATTATGTTACACTAACATGGATTCGAAATTTCCTTTCCAATCGTCAGCAATTCACAGCAGTTAATAATCTTTCCTCTCCTCTTTCACACGTTACCTCAGGTGTACCACAAAGTAGCGTTCTTGCACCGTTACTACTTCTAATATGCATCATTGACCTGCCCGATAACATTTCCTGTCGGCGTCGTCAGGCTCGTCTACCGGGTAACGAGACAGGCAGTCAGCGTCCTTGTGTAGTCGGCCAGATTTGTAGGTGACAGTACATGAATATTCTTGGAGGCGTAATGCCCAGCGACCAAGTCTTCCTGTATGATCTTTCAGTGAGCATAACCAGCAAAGCGCGTTATGATCTGTGGCAACGGAAAAGGGTTGGCCATATAAGTATGGGGGAACTTCGCAACCACTCAAACTAGGGCCAGACACTCACGCTCAGTGATGGAATAGTTGCGCTCGGCGGGTGAGAGGAGCCTGCTGGCGTAAGCGATAACATGGTCGTTGCCGCGCTGGCGTTGTGCTAGTACTGCGCCAATTCCGTGACCGCTGGCATCAGTACGGACTTCGGTAGGCGCAGAAGGATCGAAATGGGCCAGAACGGGAGGCGTTGTGAGAACGTCGATTAGATGCGAGAATGAAGAGGCCTCGTTATCGCCCCGCTGGACAGGGGCGTCTTTTTTCAAAAGCTCGGTTAGCATGACTACAGCATGACTGTAGGTTAGCAAACAGCATGACTAATGCTGTTTTTCTCCGCGTACAAGGCATCAGCTGTTAGCTGGAGAATCCCCGTCGGGCACCAAATAATGATTTCCATTCAAGAGTGAACTTCACAATATGTAATGTGTAACACAATTCTAAAGCACCAATCTAGTGATTTCAGGTAGACGCTTGATGTGGAACTTTGCAAGAAAAAAAAATGACCTCAATGCAACAACACAAAATAGAGAAAGAGCAAACACTAGTATGGCAGCCATCTGACTCATATGACTCAAACATCATAAACATATGAATGATACTTGCTAAAAATACTAAAACATACTAGCGATAAAGTTACAGGAATAGTATGCAATTTCTTCTGCACATAACGGAAAAAAGGTAACTGTTCTTGTATTTCTACTATCTTCGAGTAGCATCTCCCCGCAGGGGCGTCTGCGTCAGCAGGCGTTTGGTGTGTGGCAACACCACGGACCCGAGCACACGAGGGTTGGACCCTCCCGCGTGTAGCCGTGCGCGGCTTAGCCGTGTCTTGGGAAAAGGGGATCCTGGGGGTTGAGCCGATGCTGGGTGTTTGGACCTTTAAGGCCCCCCGGCGGACGCAACACACCCCTTTGGCCTCTGCTTCACATAGACGGCACCTCCAGACTGACCCACCTGGAGGACATCGGCAGTCGCCTTTTCCTCTCTCTCCCTCCTCAAATCTTCGTCTTTATCTCTCACTTTTTTACCTTTCCTGTCTCCTTCTCTCTTCTTTTTACTTCCTTTCTCCTGGCGGCAAGGGTTAACCCTGTGTGGCTATCCAACCTTGGGTACACCATATTCGGTTATAGTGACGGCGTACGACTGGCGTCGTGCAGACTTGTATGCAAGCTCTGCCGCGTCCCCTCGTTGGGCTCCGTGGTGGGCGGTCGGCGCTGTTGCCGAATATATACAATTTTTCATGCAAACTTCTTTCCCCTCCCTTGCTGATCGCCCTCAGAAACGAGGGCGCACCGAAGATGTTTTCAAGTTTTTTGGACGTCAAACCCAGAATTTTCCCCGCTTTCACGTTATTCATTCTGAAAAGCCAAACAAAGTAGTCCGAAACATTTCACCATTCCTTGTTTCAAAATCCCTGACTGATGCTTTTGGTTCAGGTTACAAGGTGTCGAGGATGGCAAGCGGCGACCTCCTCTTGGAGCTCCGCGATGTAAAACAATACGAGAAACTACCGCAACTAGTTTCATTTGGCGAGACCCCCATAACAGTAACCCCACACCGTACAATGAACACCACCCGTGGTGTTGTGTCAGATGATGATTTACTTGAGCTGACTGAAGCGGAACACTTGGAGGGCTTCAGCGAACAAAATGTGATCAACGTCAGAAGAATAAAGATGAGGCAGGAGGTAAGGAAATTGCGACCAAACACCTAATTCTCACATTCAATTCAAGTGTCCTGCCCGAATCAATCGAGGCCGGGTACATAAAGCTCCGTGTCAGGCCTTACGTGCCCAATCCACTCCGTTGTTTCAAATGTCAGCGCTTCGGCCACAGCTCCCAGAGCTGCCGCGGCCGCCAAACTTGTGCTAAATGCAGTGCCACAGAACACACCACTGAAACTTGTGAGAACGCTCTCCAGTGTGTAAACTGTGATGGGGAGCACGCCGCGTACTCACGGTCGTGCCCATCCTGGAAGAAAGAAAAAGAAATAGTAACGATCAAAGTGAAAGAAAATATCTCATTCAAGGAGGCACGCAGGCGGGTTGCATACCTGCCAAAGAAAAGCTTTGTCGAAGTGACGCGTCAGGGGGCAGCGTCACAACGGCGTCCGGCGCCTGTCCGACCCACAAACAGTGAGTCGGCAGTTACGCCGTCTGCCCCCACGGTGGTTGCAGCTAGCGCTGCTCCGCCAACCGAGCAGAAGGGACCTTCTACCCCGAAGTTGGGCGCAGCTGAGACTGCTCCAACCACCCCGGCCCCTTCCAGCGCTGGCAACAGCCGGCGCAGCCAAATTCCCCAGGGAGCCCCATCGACCACCGGGCCGGTGGGCGCCGGGGTCTTGCCCCCCAAGGCGGGACCCTCTCTAGTTACTTCTCGCTCGCAAGAGCACGTGTCCGGCGCCTCACACGAGGCAATGGACACTACACCTAACCTCAAGGCGCCCCAAGCGCCTAAGGAGCGGCGAGGATCCCTCGAACGCTCCAGAAAGGGCAAAACTCCCGTTACAGGGCCTCGAAAGGGCTCTGTAATTTAATCTCTGTAATTTCGATAATCACTACTTCTGTACACACAGCACCTACTGACCTCCAATATGGATACACAAATAATTCAATGGAACATCAGAGGTCTTCTTAGGAACCTTGATGATGTGCAAGAGCTTATCCAAAAACACAATCCACTAGTGCTGTGTCTACAGGAAACACACCTAAAACCACAACATACAAACTTTCTCCGACCGTATATTAAGTTTCGCAAAGATCGCGATGATGCTGTCGTATCTTCAGGCGGCGTTGCCATTTTGATTCATAAAAGTGTTTCCTGTCAGCGTTTACAGCTACAAACGCCCCTTGAAGCAGTGGCGGTTCGAGCTGTTCTTCTGGATAAACTCGTCACCATTTGCTCGATCTACGTACCCCCACGCTACAAATTAAACAAACATGAATTTCAGTCATTTATAGACGAGTTGCCAGAACCCTATGTTATTCTTGGGGATTTCAATGCGCACAGCTCCCTGTGGGGCGACACTCGTACAGACGCGCGAGGTCGTCTTGTTGAACAGTTCCTTTCTTCTTCAGGTGCGTGCTTGCTCAATAAGAAGGAAGCCACGTATTACTCCCTAGCAAACAGAACCTTTTCTTCAATAGATCTTACCATAGTTTCCCCGTCCATACTGCCCGAACTCGAATGGGAAGTCACGAACAATCCTTACGGGAGCGACCACTTCCCTATACTGATAAGAACATCTAAAGAAAACGAATATCCTCCGCAAGCTCCTAGGTGGAAGATAGACACAGCTGACTGGGAGAAATTTCGAACTCTCACTAACATCTCATGGGCCGACATGTCTTCTCTAGAAATTGATGCTGCTGTGGAGTATCTTACATTATTCATAATAGATGCCGCATCAAAATGCATATCCGAAGCGAGTGGTCTGGCATGCAAACGACGTGTACCGTGGTGGAACAGCGAATGTAGGATCGCCCGTAAGAATCAGAACAAGGCGTGGGGGTTGCTACGCGCTTCTCCCACTGCAGAGAATCTTATGAACTTTAAGAAAACTAAATCCCAAGGCAGGCGAACCCGCCGACAGGCCAGAAGAGAAAGCTGGCACAAGTTCTTATCGAGTATTAACTCGTTTAGGGATGAGGCCAAAGCCTGGAACAGAGTTAATAGGATTAGAGGGCGGGAAACACATTCACTCCCCCTGGTAAACACACAGGGCGATACACTGCAAGACCAGGCAGACTCACTTGGGGAATATTTTGAGAGCGTTTCAAGTCAAACAAATTATACACAATCCTTCCTCAAATACAAACAAACAGAAGAACGTAAGCCATTAACAAGAAAAGGTCGAGAGAATGAGCCTTACAACCGTCCTTTTTGTATTGCCGAATTGAGAGCTGCCTTGAGCGCATGCAACAGCTCTGCACCAGGATCTGACAGAATCATGTATGAAATGCTCAAACACTTACACAATGACACGCACGTTACACTACTCACACTTTTCAACACCATTTGGGATGCAGGGTACCTTCCAGCTGCATGGAAGGAAGCCATTGTGATCCCTGTTTTGAAACAAGGCAAGGACCCTTCCTCAGTGGCAAGTTACCGCCCGATAGCCCTCACAAGTTGCATTTGTAAGGTGTTCGAAAAAATGATAAATCGGCGACTCATCTTTTTCCTTGAACAGAGCAAAATTCTTGATCCTTACCAGTGCGGCTTCCGAGAAGGACGCTCCACAACTGACCACCTTGTACGTGTAGAAGCAAATATCCGGGACGCATTTGTACACAAACAATTCTTCTTATCCACATTCCTCGATATGGAGAAGGCGTACGATACGACCTGGCGTTACGGAATCTTAAGAGCCTTGTCAGAAATGGGCATCCACGGTAATATGCATAATATAATAGAAAGCTATCTGTCAAATCGTACCTTCCGAGTAAAAGTCGGCAATGCACTTTCACGCCCTTTTACGCAAGAAACGGGTGTACCCCAAGGAGGCGTGCTCAGCTGCACACTCTTTATAGTGAAGATGAACACGCTTCGTGCTTCATTACCACCCGCCATCTTTTACTCTGTCTACGCGGACGACATTCAAATAGCTTTCAAATCTTGTAACCTCGCAGTCTGCGAGAGACAGGTACAGCATGGCCTGAACAAAGTCTCAGTGTGGGCGGACAAGAATGGATTTAAGATCAATCCTAACAAAAGCTATTGCGTTCTTTTTACAAGAAAGAGAGGCCTGGTTCCGGATCCTTCCTTAGAACTGTGTGGACAACGAATACCTATCAGCAAAGAGCACAAATTCCTAGGTATCATACTTGACTACAGACTCACTTTCGTCTCCCACATTAAACATCTTAGAGAAAAATGTCTGAAAACAATGAATATAATGAAACTTCTATCCCAAACTACGTGGGTTAGTGACAGAAAGTGTTTAATGAATCTATATAAGAGCCTCATTCGATCGCGACTAGACTATGGTGCCGTGATTTATCACTCTGCCGCCCCGAGCGCACTAAAGATGCTAGACCCAGTGCACCATCTAGGAATCCGACTGGCCACTGGCGCTTTCAGAACGAGTCCCACACAAAGTCTATATGTAGAATCAAATGAATGGTCTCTCCACCTACAGAGATCATACATCAGCTTTACATATTTCCTTAAAATACGCTCCAATCCTGAACATCCATGTTTTCATAACGTTACCGATATGACGTGCGCTACACTTTTCAGCAATCGTCCCTCCATAAGACAGCCTTTCTCGCCGCGTGTGAAGGAGCTTAGCGAGGAAATGCATGTCCCACTCCTCGAGCATCGATTAATGCACCTAACCTCCTTGGGAGTGGCAGGCGATACAGTGTGACATATCCTTTTTAAAAGTTACAAAGCACGCTTCTGAGGCCGAAATCCGAATGCATTTCCTAGAGCTCCAGCACAAGCACTCCTGCGCAGAGTTTTACACAGATGCTTCGAAGTCAAATGCCGGGGTATCCTATGCAGCCGTCGGCCCATCGTTTTCGGAATCCGATGTACTGCATTCGGAAACAAGTATCTTTACGGCCGAGGCCTACGCATTACTCTCTGCTGTAAAGCACGTAAGAAAATCGAAACTTCCAAAAGCAGCGATCTATACAGACTCTCTCAGCGTCGTGAAGGCCTTAATGTCACTCAGCAAACATAAAAATCCCGCATTTAATGAACTATATTCGGTCTTGTGCAAAGCATACTCAACTAACCAGAACATCATAATATGCTGGGTCCCTGGCCACAGGGGAATCAAAGGTAACGTTCTGGCGGACGAGATGGCCACGTCAATCACATTGCAAGCTGTTAACCCTACCGCTGCAGTGCCTGTCACAGATATGAGGCCTTTCTTGCGAAGGAGGCTGCGAGATCACTGGCAACACATGTGGGATGCGGAAACGGAGAATAATTAAAACTTCTTTCTGGGCGAGTTGGTGCATACTTGACATAAAACTGTTTACAGCGCAAACACATGCAACCACAAAGTAAGGGACAGGACACAAGCGCTGATTGTCAACTAACATTTATTAACGGAAGACGGGTGCCTTATATAAGGGGAAAGGCAGAAGCGAAAGGGGAAGGGAATGATACAATCGGGGAAAAAGATGATGCGCATCGATAAACGAACATGCCAGCAGTCAACGCATTCAGGCGCGAAGAAACAAGAAAACGATGAAACTAGACAAACACTAACAAAAGACGAGGGATACTAAGATACAGTGAAATCAGAAAGCAGCCGCTTCCAAAAATTGAAGCTCTGCCGCAAAAAGCGATACAGAAGGGGTGCTTACGCACTTGCTGCCATATTTGTGTATGTAGAACGTTTCCAAACTGACGCGCGCCGTCTCGTCGGCACTCTTCCCGAGAATCTTCGTCTCTCCCAAACGAGCCTCGCAACCTGTGCATCCAATTACATGCGCGACCAAATGTGCGTACTTGTCCTTTAAGTTGCTTAAATTTCGGGCATGTTCCCCCAAGCGTTCATTAATGCAGCGGCCGGTTTGGCCGACATAAGCCTTTCCACACTTCAAGGGAATGGCGTAGACCACTCCTTTGGAACACTTGATGAACGGCTTCTCATGTTTTAGCTGGCAACCTCTTTTTTTAGAGTTACAGATGCGTGGGCATAACTGCGCCAGCTTGTTGGGTGCCGAAAAAACAACGGAAACACCATGCCTGTTGGCTACCTTCTTAAGACTGTGCGAAGTCTTGTGCAGGTACGGCACAACCAAAGGCTTGTCGGTCTTCCGACGGTCATCTTTTACTCGTGTTCCCAGTTTTAGCTTCTGAAGGAGGGTCTCAGACACCGCAATCAAAACCGAATGGGGGAATCCCGCCGCCACAAGTCGGCTGGCCTGATTCTCAAAACTTGTCTGCATCAGGTGCGGGCACGACTTCTGAAGAGACGATTCCAAACAGTGCGACGCTATAGCTCTTTTTACAGTTTTGGAATGCGCTGAATCATATGGCAGCAAGTCCTTTTTTGCGCGAGGGAAGTAGCCCCAGCCAACGTGGTTTTCATCAAAGGTTTGTCGCAGGTCTAAAAACTGTAAGGCATTTGCGTCAGGTAGTTCGTGGGTAAAATTTAGCCCAAGTGCATGCTTGTCAAATGCGTTTAAAACTTCACCTACTGTAGAGAGGTAGGTGAAGGCCGTCTGCTTTTTTAAAAGCACTAAAAAGTCATCTACGTATCTAAAAACCTTTAAAACGAACCCCCCCAAAAACGACCTATCTAAAAATCTATCTACCTTTGCTAAAGAAATATCGCAAAGAATTGGAGCCACGCAGGACCCAATGCAGATACCGTTGCGCTGCAAAAAAGGCAGGTTGTCATAAACAATAAAAGTAGATTTGAGGTAAAACTGCAACAATGATATAAAATTATCTACTGACAAGCCTGTTGAGTTCCGGAATGACACTTCGCCGTTTGCTTCAACGCATTCTCTAACAGCCAACAAAAGCTGATCCTGAGGCACAGAATAAAACAAGTCCTGTACATCTACAGAAAAACCAAAGCCAATGTTGTCTGTGCTCTCAAGAAACAGCGCGACATCCGTAGATTTCTTTGTTAAGAACGGATCATCCAAAGCAAGTGTTTTGAGATGCTTTTGCAAAAACCGACTAACGTTTATTTGCCACGAACCTTCTTCACTAACGATAGTCCGGAATGGAATATCTGGTTTGTGGGTCTTGGCTGTAAAAAATGCGTTTAGGCTACTACCTCTGCTATTAGCAATATCCCTCGCAAGTTTGTCAAGATTTAATTCCCTGCAGAAGTTAATAAACTTGGTCTTGACCCTAACGGCACTCTTCTTAATGGGCTCAAAATTCTTATTGATTGCCACTTGCGCTTTTTCATTGAACATTCCCTTTGGTAGAACAACAAACCCTGTCTCTTTGTCTGCTTGAACAAGCATAAGGTTATTTCTTTTGAACAAAGAAACCACACCATTTAACACATTTCTATGATTCTGCGCGTCAAGAACGTTTGTTGAGCACTTTCGCAGACAGTGTACACCCTCAAGAAGGCAGCGGTCCCGGTCCTCTTCATTTCTCGCTTTCATGGCCAATTTCCTGTTCGTTGCAATCAGCTCATGGGCTGGGACACCAGGCTCCAAACCATATTTTGGGCCCTTCTGCAGGAGACGTGTTACATTCTCAGGCAGGGAAACATTTCCTAGGACGGTTACACTTCTTTTACTCCCTTGTGTAGTGTCCCTGTTGTTTAGACAAGACAGCAACAGGTTCAGAAGGCACCTCCAATGGTACTCCGTGAGTTGAGCAGCTGTTTTCATCAGCGACGCTAGCTTTCTTGCGGCGAGCCATCCGGGGTGGTCAACGTAGCAAAGCAATCGAAGCCAATCTTGAAACAGACGAACTTGCCGCCACAGTTCTGACCGCATTAATCTGCACAGTCTTTTAACGTGTCCCCACGACGGTTTTACAGGGCCAAAGAGAGCACTTACTTCATCTGGGACGAGGCCCTTGCGGATACAGAAGGCGTAGCGTCTTGCCCGGCATGTAGCGTTCACGATGTGGGTAAGTAAAAGGTCAGTGGTGCAAGAAGAGGGAAGAACACAGAAGGAAGGGCCCACTGAACAAGAAAGGTACTTCATTAAAACTTCTTTCTGGGCGAGTTGGTGCATACTTGACATAAAACTGTTTACAGCGCAAACACATGCAACCACAAAGTAAGGGACAGGACACAAGCGCTGACTGTCAACTAACATTTATTAAAGGAAGACGGGTGCCTTATATAAGGGGAAAGGCAGAAGCGAAAGGGGAAGGGAATGATACAATCGGGGAAAAAGATGATGCGCATCGATAAACGAACATGCCAGCAGTCAACGCATTCAGGCGCGAAGAAACAAGAAAACGATGAAACTAGACAAACACTAACAAAAGACGAGGGATACTAAGATACAGTGAAATCAGAAAGCAGCCGCTTCCAAAAATTGAAGCTCTGCCGCAAAAAGCGATACAGAAGGGGTGCTTACGCACTTGCTGCCATATTTGTGTATGTAGAACGTTTCCAAACTGACGCGCGCCGTCTCGTCGGCACTCTTCCCGAGAATCTTCGTCTCTCCCAAACGAGCCTCGCAACCTGTGCATCCAGTTACATGCGCGACCAAATGTGCGTACTTGTCCTTTAAGTTGCTTAAATTTCGGGCATGTTTCTTGAGAGCACAGACAACATTGGCTTTGGTTTTTCTGTAGATGTACAGGACTTGTTTTATTCTGTGCCTCAGGATCAGCTTTTGTTGGCTGTTAGAGAATGCGTTGAAGCAAACGGCGAAGTGTCATTCCGGAACTCAACAGGCTTGTCAGTAGATAATTTTATATCATTGTTGCAGTTTTACCTCAAATCTACTTTTATTGTTTATGACAACCTGCCTTTTTTGCAGCGCAACGGTATCTGCATTGGGTCCTGCGTGGCTCCAATTCTTTGCGATATTTCTTTAGCAAAGGTAGATAGATTTTTAGATAGGTCGTTTTTGGGGGGGTTCGTTTTAAAGGTTTTTAGATACGTAGATGACTTTTTAGTGCTTTTAAAAAAGCAGACGGCCTTCACCTACCTCTCTACAGTAGGTGAAGTTTTAAACGCATTTGACAAGCATGCACTTGGGCTAAATTTTACCCACGAACTACCTGACGCAAATGCCTTACAGTTTTTAGACCTGCGACAAACCTTTGATGAAAACCACGTTGGCTGGGGCTACTTCCCTCGCGCAAAAAAGGACTTGCTGCCATATGATTCAGCGCATTCCAAAACTGTAAAAAGAGCTATAGCGTCGCACTGTTTGGAATCGTCTCTTCAGAAGTCGTGCCCGCACCTGATGCAGACAAGTTTTGAGAATCAGGCCAGCCGACTTGTGGCGGCGGGATTCCCCCATTCGGTTTTGATTGCGGTGTCTGAGACCCTCCTTCAGAAGCTAAAACTGGGAACACGAGTAAAAGATGACCGTCGGAAGACCGACAAGCCTTTGGTTGTGCCGTACCTGCACAAGACTTCGCACAGTCTTAAGAAGGTAGCCAACAGGCATGGTGTTTCCGTTGTTTTTTCGGCACCCAACAAGCTGGCGCAGTTATGCCCACGCATCTGTAACTCTAAAAAAAGAGGTTGCCAGCTAAAACATGAGAAGCCGTTCATCAAGTGTTCCAAAGGAGTGGTCTACGCCATTCCCTTGAAGTGTGGAAAGGCTTATGTCGGCCAAACCGGCCGCTGCATTAATGAACGCTTGGGGGAACATGCCCGAAATTTTAAGCAACTTAAAGGACAAGTACGCACATTTGGTCGCGCATGTAATTGGATGCACAGGTTGCGAGGCTCGTTTGGGAGAGACGAAGATTCTCGGGAAGAGTGCCGACGAGACGGCGCGCGTCAGTTTGGAAACGTTCTACATACACAAATATGGCAGCAAGTGAGTAAGCACCCCTTCTGTATCGCTTTTTGCGGCAGAGCTTCAATTTTTGGAAGCGGCTGCTTTCTGATTTCACTGTATCTTAGTATCCCTCGTCTTTTGTTAGTGTTTGTCTAGTTTCATCGTTTTCTTGTTTCTTCGCGCCTGAATGCGTTGACTGCTGGCATGTTCGTTTATCGATGCGCATCATCTTTTTCCCCGATTGTATCATTCCCTTCCCCTTTCGCTTCTGCCTTTCCCCTTATATAAGGCACCCGTCTTCCGTTAATAAATGTTAGTTGACAGCCAGCGCTTGTGTCCTGTCCCTTACTTTGTGGTTGCATGTGTTTGCGCTGTAAACAGTTTTATGTCAACGGAGAATAAGCTCCACCTGATAAAACCACAGTTAGGATTTTGGCCGTCTACTACAAAATCGCGCCGAACGGATGTCCTATTCTGTCGTCTCAGAATAGGACACACGTTTGGCACCCATAATTTCCTACTCACCGGAAGTGAGCATCCAGCCTGTGGGAGATGCGGAGAGAGGCTGACCGTCCTCCATGTCCTCCTGGAGTGTCGGAAAGCCGAATCTGACAGAAAGAAACATTTTCCGTTAGCATACCGGCAGCATATTCCCCTTCATCCTCTAATGTTACTCGGCCCAGAACCGCTCTTCGACACTAACGCAGTCCTAAGTTATCTGAAAGATGTTGTGTTGCATGTTGTTAGCCCAACATGTTCGTAGCGTCTCCTCTCTTCAGAGGATGGCGCTGCGATAGTTTTATCGTGTAGCACGTGCCTCTAGGCCCTTGTGTTTCAAGGGCTCTGGCGAGGCAACGGTGCTCCAGGCATTTTTACCATCTCATATATTTGCTATTCTGCATCATTCTTTTGCGATGGATTTTAATGTTCGTAGTATTCGTCATCTGTCATCGCCATAATTTTATAACAAGTTAATTTTACGCACTTTACAGCGAATATTTTTAGGCCACTTTACAGCCAAGTTACATGTTCCATAATACATCGTCAACATTACCACTTGTCATGGCGCTCTTTGGCCAAACCTGGCCCTTGCGCCACAAAAAACCACACATCATCATCATCATCATCGAGTAGCATCTCAAACTTTGGAGATAAGTAAAGATATTTAAATGGACAAAATGAGTATAAAGTAATCATAATGAATGTAAATGAATGAGTAGATAAAACTTAATAATCCTACTCGTCTAAGTGAATTAAATAACAAACATGGGAAGAAATACACTGCACTTCAAATTTCCTACTCCCTTCTTGCAGCCACTGCTTCTTGCATACGATAGCCCAGGAGCTGCGAAAGCTAGCCCACTGGCCGCAGTGCCTCCGCAACTTGGTCAGCCTGCCGCTCGACAGCAGCCACGACCCACTCAGTAGCTGCAGCCAGGCGGTCCACACTCTGGCGGATACTACGAAGAAGCTAGAAAGAAATCATTACATCAGCATCTATTCCCGCATAATCGGTCAAGGAGCTCTACAGCAAAGTGACCTGTATAACGAAAGAGTAATTATGTTCGGTCAGTTCCTAGTGTGAGGCGGGCTCAAAGGGCACAAAGAAGTGAGCTGTAAAACGGATAATTTTGGTGGTCCCAATCACTTTAGGTATAAAGACACTCAACTGCGTGTATGCTCATTCATATTACCACATGTTCATCAGTAATGGGGACAAGGAAAAACACTTTCTATGTTGTTGTCTGTCTGCACCATTGTATCTGTTTTTGTTGTTGCTTTTCATGTAGTTGTGCAAAGAAATATCAATACCATTTTTACTTTTAAGCTATCGAGTCGCTGGAAAGTTAACAGATGGCATGACGATGAGTTTGGGATTGCGAATGAGGAAGCGACGATGACATGTAACACTGTATCAAAGAATGCTAGGCCCTATGTTGCATTTCGTTGCGAAAGCATGTATTGGCCCCTATATATAAATTGTTATTCAAGCATTGCAAGCTGTCGCACTGCCATTATGTGTGATGTTTCCCAGCCTTCCAGAACAAGGGTGATATGCAGGATGCGCCGAGTTTCTCCTTCACCCGAGTTTTACACGAGTTTGCTCGACGGCAGTCAGTGAACAGAGATAGCGCAGAACGCGCAAAAGCTACACACTCTTAATAAAAAGAGAGTCAAAATAGAGTCACGACTAGCTCGACTCTCTTTTTCAGTCACTGACTACCTTTTTTTACAATGGGAGTCGCAAAACGAAGCCAGGGCTAACGCATGAAATTGATGACGCCCACGATGCTTGAAGGGAGTAAGTGAAAGGCCTATGTGATGTTATAGGTTGCAAATAATGTGGGTTCATTTGTTCACTCAATCAAATAACTGATTGGCTAAAGCAAAGAAAACAGCATAATATTTCCCTACCCGAATTCAAATGTGTTTTCAAATGTGTGTTTTCAAAATCAATTCAAAATGTGTTTCATGCAGTGCTGCATTGCTGAGTCATCAGCATGGTAAGAAATACAAATTGTTTTTTTTTTCATTAGTCAGTTAAAAATAAAAGAAGCAGGATGGTACAACACCAAACTCCAAAAGTGAGAACAATGGATGGTATTTATATAAAACATACTGTACATGAATATATATTTTGTATATAACGATATCTTGAAGAGGGGACGGAATACATAAATATTAATTGAACATGCACATAATAGAACAAAACGAAATTAAAATATAACACGAATATACACACATTGTCAATAGAACACAAACTTGGAAGTGCACTTCGTAGAGTCATCATGACATAAGGCTAAGCAAATATTACTATATTTAATGAAATAACACCAATTCACATCTGGGGGCCACCTCCCCTGCCAGATAAAGATCCAGGCATTCAGGCAATACTTCTTCTCCTGGCCGCGCCGCACAGACTACATTGACTTTAGATACCTTAAATGCATATCGATGTCTCCTGAATTCAACAGGTCCCATCTTGTCTAACAAGAACATAACCTCGTCGTGAGCAGTAAAAATACCGGCAAACTGTGCAAATTGCGGGTCCTCTCTCTTGGCTATTACAAGCACATCTCCCACATGGTATGCCATATGCTCAATACTGACTGACTTTGCTTGCCATACATTACCTGCAGGCAAACGTTCCTCAATGCATGTATGTAAAACAGATCTTTGCACAGGTTTCTGGACTGACATGGTGTGGCGTCGGTTGAAGACAATCTCACTAAATTCATAGCTTTGCAAAAGTTGGTGACGCTCTGCAAGTGTTTTGCATATGTTTTTGAAGTTTTTCTTCTTTGATGCCACATTCTTAAAGTACTGGTGTTTAGCCTCGAACGTCATACACCACACTTGTTTGAGTGGTCCGAAAAGAGATATCATACATGGGTAGTGCACAAGGTAATGTAACTTTGGGATTATGCGGGCTCCTGGGTAGCGGGTAACGAATGAACGGAGAAATTCCAGAATTTTCATCTCCATATAGAGAAGAGACTGTGAAGGAAGCTCATCAGACAAAATCATATCTACAACTTCTCTGAATAAGACGTAAGCCTCCCAATCTTCGTTTCCCTCTGGAATTTTAGAAGCTAAAATCTGAGGCAGAAGTCTCAAAAGGCACCGCTTCTGTGAAGCAGTGCCCTTTAGCGGGGCGTTGCCTCGTACGAAGGCTTCCGTGGGTTGTGGTGGTCTGTTTGTACGATCATTGCGTCCATAGTGGAATGTGCAAACTTCGTCTAAGTCTGATAGTTCAAGAAGATTATCTTGGAGCAGCCCTTTGAGTACATGCTGCATCACAAATGAGAATGCACCTTCAAAAATATCATGCATAATGTCAGGTGGAAGCTGTGATGTGACATCAAAGTTTGGAAGGCAGTCCATCGCTGACATCTCGTTTACGCCATAAAGTTCCTTGTACAGAAGTGGATTTAGTTTAACGGCTGCGAGGTGGCTTTCATGGAGCTGTTTTGTTCTTATTTGACACAATTCTTCCCTCGTAAGAGATGCAAGATTTTTTATTTGTGCCGTGAAAAAGCGACAAACTGCACCTAGTGAAAAAGAGCAAGTAAAGCACCCAAGCCTGTTCATGGAAAGGTTATCTCCACAGCATGCTGGAACTAAAACCGTCAAGGACACTTCATATTTCCCTATTTGAACCATTATGCCTCTCTCTTGCAGCTCCTTTAGTTCATGAAGCAATGGTCGCAGAACAGCCTCCAAGCCGTATTTCTGTACATCAGCATACTTCGCAAGCATGGCAAGATGCATAAATTTCAATTGAGAACGGTATTTCGGGTGTACATTCAGAAGTTTATAGTACACAGCCAGAAGCTTGTGCACACCCCTAGCAGAGCCGATTGGGTTAGCTATTTCCACTTCATCCATGTACAGAAGTATGTGAAATATCTTAGCATTTGTACAGGGGAGCACACTGTTCAGCTGCTGTTTATAAGCTGAACCATCACGAAAAGTGCAAAGTGTAGCACTGCCATCAACTTCAGTCCTCATAAGGTGTTCAAAAACTTGTTCACACTGTACAAACTGACGTATGACACTGGCAACTGAAATGTACTGATATGAGGCTCGGTCATCACCTGCATAGGCGAGCTGCTCTGCCTCTGTATATGGATAGTTGGCTTTGGCGTAGCGGTATTGTTGGTACTGAGATCGAATCTCATCAAACAAGCCAACAAGAAAGTTGCAGTCGAGAACATGTGTCAAACTTTCTGGCACAACACAGCCACATTCAGCGAGTGCCTGTTTTATGAACCCGGCAAAATTTTCCAGGAGTGAATGCACCAGAGATTGCACTTCCTGAAGCGAGCTGTCACAGACTGAATATCGTACTTTTCGGCTCTCGGATATGCTAAAGAGCAACTTCGCCAGGCTTCGCAGTAAAGCCGTCCTGAAGCACTGCAATGTTGGCGGATCTAATTCTCGGTCAGACGTCCCAGGTTGCGGAGGTGGCTCACTTTGCTGACCAGGGGAAGAGCGGCCGTCACTATCTTCGTCGTCCGGACAAGCTCTGGCAGCTAAATCAGAGGCATCATTGGGATAACACAATTTTTCTGAAGCTTCCGTTGCTGAGTCACCGTCCCATGTTGAAAGCCATCACTGGTGTTGACGGTAGACGTGCTTTCGAAAGCTTCCAATGATTTTGTAAGTGTTCTGGCAGGCTTCAATGCCAAAAGTTATCATGAAGCCTGGGTCCGACGCGTGTACTTCTCGTAGGTGCCAAATCACACGTGTGAATTTCTGTGCAAAAAATGGGCATCCAAGGCACCGAAAGTTACAGACGGAACTCATCACTCACTCAAGCGAACCCGAGCAGAAAGGCGCAGCCCTTTGCGTCGTCTGATAGTAATCACGACTAATGCGAATTTGCAAATTTGCCAGCGCCCACGGGCATGCAAGCAGCTACCGCGACGGCGCAAATATAAACTTGTTACACCGCCTAACGTCATATGCAGAAAGTAGTGTCTCAAGGAGTGCAGTCGCCTATTCCAGGAGGGGGCAACGCGCGGCAGCCGTCAATAAAATACAGCTTTCTGCAGCTGACGGCAGGCGGCGGCACAAGTTTATGGTTGCCTCGTCGCCGCAGCAGCTCGCATCCCCATGGGCGCTGGCAAATTTGCATTTTTTTCTAAAAACAAGGCAATTAACTGTGCCAAGTGTTATACTAAACAAAGGCGTAGCCAAAATGCGATCGTTCTGCAAAACTTCAGTGAGAACAGTGCAGCGATGAGTGCAAAATCTTTTTTCGAATACGCACAGCGAAATATTCGGGACCCTGTACAGTGGCTGACTTAAGGCTTCCGTATATACTTCAACTTTGGATTCACAGCTGTGAAAAGCACGGCAACAGCTCCTTGGAATCGCAAACCACGGCGACAAAAGGCTATGGAAACGCGAGTGGCATTCTTCTGTGAAACCTGACAGCGGCGGCAGCATGTCGTGCGATCCGCCTTCAGCAAACTGCTCGCCGACTGATGCAGAAGAAGTGGTTTGCCTCGTTTCGCAAGGGCCGTCAAAAAAAGTGGTGAAGCTAACAGGCGCCCGGAAACTGGCCGACCTTCACGAAAGCCTGCGGACGGGTGGGTTCGCGCACCTGATGACAGGCGGCAATCTTCTAATACAGGTGAGCGTGAATGTCCTGCGCGTTATGGAGCTCAAAGAGGATTTGGTCACTGTTTGATTCATATGGGCAAAATAGCAACAGTATGCGTAGCGGAAATGTCGAGCACGACTAGAAACTGTTGGGTTGTCGCGCGTTGAACTGTCAGGTCGAGTGTTACGAAATTGCTCTGTGTCACTTCACTGTGCTGTCAACTACTAATATTTTTGTTTCGTCACAGCCAGTGCACTTGATCTTAAATTGACAAGTGCAACGCATACATGCCCGTATGAACACAACGTTGCTCAATTATAATTATTGCCGTGTCGAAAAGCCGCAAGAAAACGAGTCGTTTTCACGGCTTCCATCCTCTGAAAACTCGCGCGGTTGGTTTACTACTGATATTGAGGTCAGGTGTGAAATCGCTCCCCTATTTGGTGGGCGAAAGTGAAGTACTAACAGGTTCAATCAATGTAATGGTGCTTTAGTTAGCGTAACCGGTCGTAATATGCCATATTCTGCAAATTTCTGCATCGCTCATCCTGTAAACAGAAAAGTCGAGGAAAAAGACTTGTTGCCTGCCTATTCAATCTTTGTCTGTTGCCATTTGTGTGCTGCAGCAATCACGCAGCAATGAAGTTAATTTGAGCCCACTGAGGAAAAAAAAATCGTTTGCATTTTCAGCAATAGCACTCTGAAAACCTTGTGAAATAAGCAATATGGTTCTATCTGTGAAATCATCTGTTCTTATACACTGATGGTTGCTGACATTGGTAAACAAGCTCAGCCTTGTATGCTTAATTCGTCCTGTAGTTAGCTCACCCATGGGCAGAAGGAATAGTGTCGTGCTGTGCTGTGATGGCTCTAAATAACAAACCTGTTCGGGACAGTACAGCGACCATAGAAAAAGGCTGTTTAAATAATTTATGTCTGTTCAGTGTCCAGTGCTTCACACTTAATGTGCAAAAGTATCGATAAACCATCTGGCTTTGCTTTCCGATCTGCAACGACCGGTTTCAATGCTACGTCGACATGGATGAAAGTACCACAATGCTTGATGGAGCACTGATTAACTTGGTTCTCTCCCCAAGCAACTCCGAAGCATCAGAGGCACCAAGAAAGCCGTATGCACCCTGTCTTACCCAATCTGTACTCATGCATTAACTCTGTACAACATTAAAATCTGTCGTACGTCGGAAGGCTAAAATGCCGGTATTTGAGCAATACATTTAAGGGCCCCTCACCCAGCTACGCAGGCAATTTGGTTATATGCTCGAAGTTACGTGCCCTGTTGGGAGCATTCTACTGCAAAAAGTTTCAAAGTGGTTCCTTAATAGCTTATTGCAGTGCCACGAACCCATGATTTCAGGAGGCGAGCGTCACCGCCAGAAAGAACACTTGGCTGTGACTTGCCGAGCCACTAGTGGAGAAAAGGCCACATGTTGTTCCATACATGCACAATGTGGCCCACGATTTAAAGAAAGTGGCCAGCAGGTACAAAGTACCTGTTATTATTATTATTTCTTTTTTGCTCCACAGAACCTTACTGGCCTGTGCCCATGCATCCGAGACCCACAAAAGCTGACCATTTATGATAAAAATTATACAAGTCCACGTGTGACTTGCACGGCCGGTGTGGTGTATGAAATTCCACCTAATGACAGCTGGGTGCATATATCTAACGATTTGGCAAGGGAACATGAGCTGTCTGTGAAGAATAAGATTAATACACAATTGCCTTTGCGCCGCGATTCCCGCACGTGTGAGCCAGATCTTTTCCATACCCGCATTCTTGGTAAAACCAGATTCTCTGGCATGGGAATCAAGGGAGGCCTGTTTCATCAACATGAAACACGACGTCTGTGTCATCGATACATCTGTGGCTTTACATAGCACTGAACGGCAGTTTCTGCACTGTATGATTGGATAATGATGCAAACTTGTTTAATCAAACCATGTCACCTCATTTGAAAGTCTCTCTACCAATTCTATTGTTGCCTGTTCATACTACTTCATTTCAAAGCTGTAATGGTGTATGAATCCGATTATATTGCTACAGTTGTGTCATGTTGTCAAAGCTGGAGATAAACATGCAAATGAGGCGAACGTGTTTCAAAATAACTTGCAAATTTTACACGTGGCGATTACTGTAGGATTCAGTGCCTTCTTTTATTGCAGGTTTCCTTAATGTTACTGAAAATTTCATTTGCTTCTACGGTGTGCATCATATGAACTAATAAAGTTTCTATATTGCAGTTATAATAAATATAGCAGCATGAGAACCAAACAGAGAAGCGTCCGTTAAGCTCTGAGGCAAATTCACAATATGCAGCCGCGGTAGCCCGATTGGATATATCACCGTCGGTGACGGTGTCGACGGAGCTTGGACTTACCGCAGGCGAACACGGAACACATGAGAAGTAATGCTGTGATGCGTACTGCCACAACAACCCGAAATTCCAATATGCTCGTTCGCCTTGATCTAGAAAGAAACACCGGCTCTGGTGAATGAATGATGTAGTCACGTTAATTGCGAACACACGTATTCTGTAATTTTGCTAATTGGGTGGAACAGGTCGCTAGGGAAAATGTAGCGTGACGTTTCTAATGTTACATGCTGCGAATTTGAATGCTTAATCTAAAAACTCATTCGGCCCGTGAAGCTAGGTTTGTCGGCCGAAGTAAGCACATAAATGTTTTTGTTTTTCATACCAGCCTATTGCTGCAATTTCACCTAAGTGGTTCAGCATCATATATGAATCCATATTTTCTTGGCCATGAGCTTCCATCTCCGCAGAGCCAATTGTTATTATTAAGATTTTTTCCTTAGACAAAGGAATTTATTTTCTGTGTTTGACCACCACAAACTAATGATTGCAATTAAGCTTTCACAATCATTCTTCAGCCTACATGGAATATACAATGCACGTTGATATATGTCAGTACGTATGTGCAATACGTAATATAGTTCAATCCTACACTTTTGATATTGCGCAATATCATGAATGACGTAACGTTCCGTGGAGCGCAAGAGTTGAAATTATGGCTTTATGGGTGAAAATTGTCAAAACCAAAAATCCTGAAACGCTGTTTATGGAACACCACAATGGTGCACGTATCGGACCAGAAAGCGCTCCCCGACGATAGTTATCATGTGTCAAGAAATACAAAAAAATTCATTTGGTTTATATCTATTGCTGCAGTGGCTTGCCGTCATGGTTAATGCCGGCAATATAATGCTTGCCGTCCTAATGCAAACAGAGGTGGTGGGTAACATTGCTTTAAAGAGACTAACAACTGACCAGAATGTGTTGCGACATGTTGGTGGAAATGAAATGTGTATGACGTATGGTGATATCACCCAGCACGCTCTTCGTTATTCTAACAGAAACAATTTTAGGATTGGCAAAGAAAGTCTCAAAAGCCACTAAGCGGTATGCCTGTCGGTGAAATCTTGGTGCTTCAGATGTAGTTCATGAGATTATTGAACGTATGTCAGCAGTTATTAGGTACAACATAAATATTCCTGAAAACTTGTTTTTCTACAGTTTTACACACTTGCGCTTCATTCTATGCTTGGGAAATCAAAGTTCACGCATGGCTATAGCCATTCACCTAACTGCATATCACATGTAAAACCGTCGTTGGGTTTGCGATGCGATGAGTCACATTTTTCGTAGTTAAATACTAAAGCAGGTGGACAGAAAACCACAACAACACACTGCTATTACCGCACAAATTTTTACCATATCGGAAAACATGAAACGCAGCAACATTGACTTCATAAACGAAATATTATTGCTGACAATTATGGCCGTCGTTGCGGGCAGCCTACCACTAATCCCGGCGTATAATTGCAACTCCAACCACCTATCAACGTTTTCAGTTTGTTTTCACTCACCCAACACATCATCACGCCGTATAAAATATTCTGATAACAAAATTGTTCCATGGATTTTTCGGTGTTACACCTCGTGATTTGATACTTTTACATGTAAGCTTCCCATTGAAGTAAAACAAAAATAGGTTGCGATTATGCCCGAAATGCCAAGCAGCGATTAACAAATTGCGAAAACATTCGATTACTAAGTAAACTAACAATTACATATAGTTAAGCGCGTCTGACATAGGACCTTCAAAGAAAAAGACGCACACAGACAAGCCAACATTTGTACGTCTGTATCTTTCTACGTCCTAGTTCAGTCAGGCGTACATATTGTTTCATGAATTCGAACCACCTAACCTTCTCGTGTTTTAACTAAATAACGAAACAAGGTGTCTCGCGCTCACAGGTAAACACGAACACAACTTGCTCGAAAAGCCTTGCAACTAGCTGTCAAAACGCTCGCGTGAAGAATCGAGGCAGCAGTCGCAATCGTGTTGACATTCCTTCATCGCTCGCTTACACTCGAACAAAACGTCGAAAGCAAAGCGATTAATTAGCTACCGGCATGCGCGCACTCTGCAGGCATCGCAGATCGCGTTAAATATGAGGCCCACGCGGGGGCGTACTTGGGGCACGTCCCAGGCATTCTTTAAGTTACGCTGCCCGCACAGCCGTGCCGTAAGCAGCAGAGGACAGAGAAGAACGACCCTTCTCCGTCGCGTCACCTCTGAGCTTCGTGCGCGACAGGAGAGGGCGCGCTTTTGGCCCAAATTCGTCGCTCGCCCACGCGAGATTGACCGCGTTCGCCGGCACACCCTCACACGCTTCCAATCGCAAATACAGTATTCGGCACCCGGAGAGGATTTTATTGTCCTTGGACTTCATACGGAGTCTCACGGTGACGGCGACGGCAGAAAGGCACCTAGAGGGTGCACATAAATGATATGGATATGGAATTAGAGAAATATAAATATGTTCCATGAAAATTGGTTGTTTGTCCATTTATGCTTCTAGGAGGAAAAAAATTTTCGTATCCGGCATTTTTCCGCACCCACTATGCAATACCAATCGCACGCTATATCAACTAGAGTATATAAAGGAAACCGTTATAGTCATCACCATTATTAACATCATCATGATCCTATTCATGTCCACTGCAGGACGAAGGCCTTTCCCAGCGATGTTCAATTACCCCTTTCGTGCACCAACCGATTCCAACTAGCACCCACAAATTTCTTAATTTTGTTGCACCATCTACTCTTCTGCCGTCCTCTGCTGTGCCTCCCTTCCCCTGGTACCCATTTTGTCACCCTAACCGTCCAACGGTTATCTAGTCTGCGCACAACATGACCTGCCTAGCGCCTTTTTTTTCTCTTAATATCGAACAGGATATCGTCGATACCCATTTGCTTTCTGATCTAAACCGCTCTCTTTCTGTCTCCTAAAGTTATGCCTTCGTTCCAGCGCTCTTTGCGCGGTCCTTATCTTGTTCCGAAGCTTCTTTGTTAGCCTCGAATTCTCTGCGCCGTATGTTAGCACCGGTAAAATGCACTGATTGTATGCTTTCCCTTTCAGTGACAACGGTAAGCTCCCATTCAGGAGCTCAAGATGTCTGCCGTATGCGATCCAACGTATTTTTATTCTTCTGTGAATTTCCTTCGCATGGTCAGTGTTCCATGTGGCTAGTTGGCCTGGGTAAACGAACTACTCCACAGACTCTAGAGGCTGACTTGCGATCTTGAACTCTTGTTCCCTTGCCAGGTTATTTATCAATATATTTGTTTGCTGCTCCTTAATGTTCAGCCCCACTGTTACAGTCTCCATATTAACGTCCTCAATCATTTGTTGTAACTCGTCTGCATTTTTGCTGAATAGAAAAATGTCATCGGCAAACCGAAGGTTACTGAGGTAATCACCGTCGATATTTATTTACTCCTAAGCCTTCCCAGTTTAATAGCTTGAATACTTCTAAGCGCGCGGTGAATAGCATTCAAGAGAGTCCTTCTCGTTGTCTGGCCTCTATAGGTAAGTTCTCACTTTTATTCTGTAGAATTACTGTGGCTGTGGAATCTCTGTAGATATTTTCCACGGTATCTATGTAAGCGGCGTTACTCCTTGATTACGCTATGTCTCTATGACTGCTTGTATCTCTACTGAATCATATACTTTTTCGTATTCTATTAAAGATATACAGAGAGGCTCATTGTACTCTGACAATTTCTCGATAACCTGGGTAATGACGTGGATGTAATCCTATTGTAGACTAAACTTTCCTAAAGCCAGCCTGCTTCCTTCGTTAACTAAAGTCCAGTGTTGTCCTTATTCTCATGGAGATTACTTTGGTAAATATTTGATATAACTCGGAGTATGCTAATGAGCCCATAGCTTTTTAGTTCTAGAACGTAGCCCTTTTTATGAATTAGTATATTGTTTTCATTCTTCCAGTTTTCTGGGACTCTTGCAGTCGGAAGACATTTCGTATAGAGAGCCGCTTGTTTTCGTAGCATTATGTGTCCTCCACCTTTGAATAAATTGACTGTTACTCCATCCTTTCCTATCGCTTTTCCCCGTTTCATGCCTTGCAAGGCCTTTCTGACCACCTCTCAAGTTATAGCGGGAGTTTCCTTATACTCTAAATTGTTGTATCGAATAGAGTGCCCCTAAGTCGACTGTATACTGTAAAGGTGAGTATAGAATTCTTCCGACGATTTTATTATAACTTCGAGATTGCTGATGATATTGCCCTGCTTATCTTTCAGTCCATATATATTGGTTTGTCCTATGCCAAGTTTCTTTGTTACTGATAACAGGCTGTGTCCATTTCTAACGGCTTATGCTGTCTTTATCAAGTTATAAATTCTAATATGACTTATTTTCGCTTTCCTAATCAGTTCTGACAGTTCCGCGAATTCTATCTTATCTTTTGAGTTGGACGCTTTCATTCTTTGTCGTTTCTTTATTAGGTCCTTTGTTAGTTGGGTTGGCCAGCCTACTGGTTGCCTTGGTGCCTTGCTTCCCTCTTTAATTGCTGCCTCTGCAGCCATCCTCATTACGGTTTGTCATCATCATCATCAACTCTCTGTTCTAAGGCTGCATATTTGTTTGCAAGCACTAGGCTAAATTTGACTGCTTTTACGCTTATTGCCTCTATGTTGACCTGTTTCTCCTTCACCAATTTTACTCTTCCTCTGTTGGAATTGGATTGAATCTTAGCCCTTAGTAAACTAGGATTGCTGCACTTTACCCTACCTATCACTTCTACATCCTGCACTAAGCTGGTATTGGCAGAAAATATGAAATTAATTCCATTTCTTTTTCACCATTAGGGCTTTTCCAGATGCGTTTCGGTTGCTACGTTTTCTGAAAAAGTGTTCATTCTTCTGAGCTTATTCCTTTCGGCGAATTCTACCAGCATCTCATCTCTAGCATATCTAGAATCGACACCGTAGTTGGCAATCGCCTGTTAATCCGCCTGCTTTTTCCCCCCTTTTGCATTGAAGTCCCCCATTACTACTGCATACCGCGTTTTCACTTTTCCCATTGCTAATTCAACATCTTCATAAAACAGTACTCCTTCCTCATCGTCGTGACTGCACGATGGAGCGTAGGTTTGTACTACGTTTAATCGATACCTCTTATTGAGTTTGATTACGACTAATGCGACCCTCTCATTGATGCTTTAGAATTCGTTAATGTTACCCGCCATGTCTTTATGGATAAGTAATCCTACCCCGTATTGCTTCTTATCCGGGCGACCTCTTTCGCAGATGACATGGCCGTTATGCAGCAGCGTGTAAGCCTCACCAGTTCTTCTAATCTCACTGAGGCCGATAATATCCCAAACAATGTCTGACAGTTCTTCGAACAGCCCAGCTAAGCTAGCCTCACTAGAGAGTGGTCATGTGTTGAACGCTGCAAGGGTCATTCCCTATTGGCAGCCTCTATAAACCCAGGTATTCTTAGCACCCTCTGTATCGTTGCAAGTCTGACCGCCGCCTTAGTCAGGTGCTCCGCAGCCGCTGGGGACTGGGGGCCATTGGTTAACCACTACATTAAAACCATTATGTTAAAAGTGACCAAATAAGAAGTCGGGGGCATGAGACTGCATTTTTGGAGTTTTCCAGGGACCAATTGTAAGCCGTAGCGTCACATATACATTAACATTTGGGCAGTAGCCATATTTGTTTTCTATATGTCCCTTGCAACCTTGTACGCTCTAAGTGGAATAATATGCGTCCAATTGCTTCCTGAGAGCAACAGTTGCCTCAAAACGCGGGTATTGTTTAACGAAGCTAGCCACGAAACTAGCTTGTTTAATGTTCTGGGTCAGTATTGTAGTTAAAATCACAGTGTTCGAGGAAGAAATAAGACACTATTTTTTTAGGCCCATGAAGAACAACGCTTCACAATGGTGATGCCCCAGGCTTTTTATTTCTTTTTAAAAATGCCTTACGTCAACTAATGCACTAACGAAGCTTCGTTAATGTCGTTATCATAGTGCCGCGGTTAGGTGAACGCGCCTGTTTATATTTTGACGCCTGTACTTTCTTATCCTGTTACCGCATTTCATCGTCTAACAAATGTTATCGCTCAGCGCAGGACACGCATGCATGAATCAGAAAATTCTGGAATGTTGTAGATGGTTCTATCCGCTCTCTGTTGCCACTAATCCTTGTGGAAACTGATTGCATGTATCTGTGATGTGGATCGTGTATAATCTTGTGGAAGAGTCGCGGGCACCAGCCATTTGTCGGAAGCCTTCGATGACGGATGTAAAAAAGCCGACGCGCTTGACCCACGTGACCAGATTTCGACGATCCCCGACCGTGATTGCCGACATGGCTGTGCTTTGAGCCTAACTTGCTTTCGTGAGCACAACTTCGGCCAATCAAAATTAAGTTTCAAATTTCTCAGTTTTATCGCTATATTATTCATCGTCAGTCGTACATGTCAATATACGAGCTGCTAACTTGAGGATAGCGTTCGTTTGGGAATGGAATTACATGCAGATGGAAATATGACGTAAGAATCACCTTTACTTCTGAAAAATCTGACTAAAAACAGTGTAATAGAGTTTAAACCACTAGAAAACGAGCCGAATGACAAAGCTAGCTTCTTTATTTAAAAGAAAAAAACTAGCTTTGGCATTTGCAAGGCAAAACAACGACACACCCCTGTGCCACTTCGGTTTTCACCCGGTACGGACCTTTAACATGCGCTTAAATGGAAGTACACAATTGTGTTTTATTTCTTTACATGCCCATCGAGTTCCGCGCGTGGATTGAACCCGTGAGCTCCAATTTAGAACCGGCAAAGGCACTAGTCCCAATTATGAATTGACCATGCCAATTTCTTTTCCTTTTTGGAAACTGTACTCCGGTAAAAAAAATTGAATACCGCTTATAGGCAAAGAATCAGGATTTACGATAGTAACACAAAAGTGTTTTCGGTATCCGAGGTCTCCGCAAGGAAAGATCCCACTACGAATTACAATGCGTTCTGTTACGCGAGCAACACGCAAAATTGAACATAATGTTGCGGTGGATTTCTTTTCCTCTTGGTACACTTCACGTAATTATGTTAACAGGGCAACGTGGCGCAGGATGAGGGCAATATGTTTGCTTTGTTTAAGCGGGTAGCAACAAGATAGAAGCTTTTTTTTGTTGGTTTGCATTCCACAATTACTATTGATATAAAACTGTTTGCGCAAGAATACACACAAGACACACATGTCACTTGTAGAAAAAAAAGAAATAATAATAATGGTCCTCCAAAGCAGCTACAATAACCTAGGCGAATGAAAACCGGCATTGCGGCCTCTATGCACACGCTATCAGCGTGCGGCATTAAACCACTGAAAAGAGTTTATTCTTAAGACATGCGTACACGTCATGTGTAAAGAGAGACACACTTTGAGCGCTCTCACAGCAAACAGCAGCGCGCGAAGTAGTGCGAAGTAATCAGGCGAACAAAGTCACTAGTACTCTTCTATGACGCCATCTTCATGCGGCCCAGCCAACTTTGATCGTAGCGTGGCGCCAGTATTATTCTTCATCGTGTGCCTCACTGCAAAGCATGCGCTGCTCCGGCATCTCGTCCCACTCAACCGTACATATTCTAGTTCACTCTATACACCGTAGCCGCTAAGCCACCGCGGCTGGTAGAGGTGTCTGAAGGAGGCGCCCTACAGCGTGGCGCCATCTCCCGAGGTGACGCCGCTCAGCCACTCCGGAATTCACGGAGTGGGCTATCGTATCCTCAGTATTTCATCGGATACAATAGAGTGATAGTTCTATCTTGTCATGCGGCTCAAAATGATGTTACGCATAATTGGTAAAATCGCGTCAGCTTGTAAACCTATTGCGATCTTAACGGATAGAGAAGAAAAATCATGGTAGGAGATCTGATGTCCTAGATAGTGTCTACTAGGCACACCGCAGCGATCGGTTATATCGCCTATGCTCATTAACCTGTCTCTGATTGGTCTTCCTAGCAAATTGCAAAGAATCGAAGGACTTAACCACACAATCTATGCAGACGACATCGCGCTATGGATAAAGGATGACAGTGATGAATCGATTGAACAGAGACAACAAGAACCTGTGGAAACCGTCGAGAAATACCTAAAAGGCACCAGTCTCACATACTGGGCCGAAAAATCTAAGCGGTTGCTGTATAGACCATCGTTAAAGGGGAGATGCCCAAAGAACTTCAAGAGGCAAAGCTACAAAGACATACAACTGATGACCCAAGATGGACATACCATACCCAAAGTACCCAAGGGGAGAAACTGTACACAATATCGAAGCCAAAGTTTCTCAGGCGATGCGATTGATCAATAGAATCACCAACAGGCACGAGGGAATGAAAGAAGCAAGCGTCATGAGAATTATCCAGGCGTTCGTCATAAGTCAGATCACGTATGTGGCGGCATACCACTGATGGGGCACCGAAGAAAAGAAGAAGATGGATGGTATGATTAGGAAGATATATAAACAAGCAACTGGACTCATTCTAAGCACGAGCACGGTGAAACTTCTAGAGCTGGGACTGCACAACACGCGATAGGATCTAATAGAAACACAACGTATACCGCAATACGAACGCCTCTCCAAGATGACGGCAGGCAGAGACATCCTAGATAAATTAGGGACCTGCTACCACACACAACACAGAGGGAAACGCGATATACCCAAGGAAATAAGGGCCGAACTCACGGCACACCCCTTACGCAAGTATATGCATCCTGTGTATTACGAGGGCCGGAGAAAAAGCAGGACAAATACTATTGCAAAGAACTAAGCAAGGAACAAGGACGCCTTCTTCGTAGACGCTGTACGTTACAGACACAAACGCAGCTATGTCGCAGCAGTACTTAACCACAAATGACAATGCTGCACTCGCATCGAAATGGCAGAGAAAGCGGCTATAGCGTTAGCGATAGCACAAACCAACACATACTATATTACCAGCGATTCGCACACGGCAGTACGAAACTTTGCGAACGGCCGGATCTTAGCTGAGGGGCTAAACATACTGAGAAAAGGCAAACCAACAAGGGAAGACAGGTGGATCCAAATTATATGGCTACCAGCCCTCACCACAAACCTAACGGGATAGGCCAACCCTGACGCGGTGCCACATAGCGTAGCTCGAGGACTGACTTTCTGAGCTGCGACGAACGTAGACCCCTCGACGGGGCCGTCCGAGGTGTGGGAATAGGAAGACAGAATAACCAGGTTCAACGCCATCGCCAAGCATTACGAGATGCAAAGATGCACTTATTCACAACCCCAACCACAACTCACTAGATCGCAAGCTGTAAATTGGCGTCAATTCAAAACCAAATCATAGAAAAGCCTGACCCTAATGTACACAACTTATCCAGACATATACACAACAGAGAGGTGCAAAGTGCGTGGCCCCAGAGCCACGCTACAACACATGCAATGGTAATCCCAGGACCTTACACAGGACAATGCGAGCGCAGCCTCCATCGGCAGCCTCTGCGTGCCCTGGCAAGCCGCGTTCCTCAGCTCGAACTTGGAAGACAAACTCTGGGCAGTCGAGCGGGCTAAGGAAGCCACCGAGAGGCAATAACGTTGACCGTAACCTCGGCGGCTGCTCCAGCCCACTAACTCACCGGACCCCAGTCGTTCTGACTCAAAATGAATTTTTCTGACTGACTGACTGTTAGCTGGTAAAATGCTATTTTTCGCTTTACTGTTGTAAATTCAAGAGTAATAAATGTGATGGACAAACAAAATACTTAATGTTCGTACATAAATTTAGACAGCGTTCCTCATAAAATAGAAACAAAATCAGTCACCACGAAATGTACCGACATTTATTCCATTTGAGCGGTGAAAAATGCACTCGCTAAAGAATAAAGCGAGAACGCAGCAAAAGCCGGTTCTCTCACGCGGCTCTCTCGGTGCAGCCAATCACGTGAGTTTCAGCCGAGGCCTCCACCCGCCAAGCTTTGGATAGCAGCTGTTCCGATTCTTGCATCCTGATTGGCAGCACTCGCCGGCACCGAACTTCCTCGAGCTGTGGCATCTTGATTGGCTGCAATGGCCATGATGCCTACGCAGATAATTGACAAATACACAAATGCGAGGAGTTGATTTTTATGGGGAATACTGCGTTCACAAGGTGGAAATTGCAACGATTAGATTGAAACGAAGAATTGTGCTTTAAGTTTCAGACACAAGGATAAGAACGCCTCTGTTGGTACGGCATTCGTAAGAAACTAATTTCCTGTAAACATAAGAGGTTATTTTTTGAACTCACACACTGACTTGTTCGAAACCGCAGCTTATATACTGGACACGGCTATTTAGAGCAACCTATGTGACTTTCTTGAAGGCGCCTCTTTATTTCTTGTTTCGCCTGTGCATACTACCTCACTTCAAATTTGTAAATTCGTACGCATCAGTTTCTATTGCCACTTATGTCAACTTGTCACAGCCATAGATAAAGCGGCAAATGAGGCGAACATGTTTCAAAATAAATTGCGTATGTTTTTAGATTGGCCATATTTTAGGACTCCACGCCTTTTTTTGTTCTATCTTTGTTTTTTATAATTACTGAAATTTTTATTTGCTTCAACGGTGTGTATGTTTAAAAAGAATAATGCTTCTCCGTCGTATGACATAAAACAGCAGCATGCGGACCAAACAGTCAAACGTCCGTTATGCGCTGAATAACATTTACAATATCCAGCCACGGTCGTCCGGTTGGAAATGTCAGACGTTGTCGACGGAGTTTGGACTTACCGTAAGCGAAAATGGCACACATGAGAAGAAATACTGTGATGTGTCCTGTCATTACAACCAGAAATTCCAATACGCTGGTACGCCTTGATCTGGAAAGAAATACCAGCTCTGGTGAAAGAATGATGTAAACATGATATTTGAGAACACACTTATCCTGTTTTCAGCCTAATTAGAGCGTACGATTCGCTAGAAAAAATGAAGTTTTACTTACGAAATGCGATATGTGGCGAATTTTAATGCCTATTACATACACTTATTCGTTCCGTGACTGTATTGTTGTCGGCCGAAATAAAGTAATGAACTCTTTTGTGTTTCGTACCAGCTTACTGCTGCAATTTCGCTAACGTTGTTCAGCATCATAAACGCTGTCATAGTTTTTCGGCCATTGACTTTCATCCCCGCAGATCCTTTGCCAAGTCTCATTATTAAAATTTTCTTTTTCTTAGACAAACGAAATGTTTTTCTGTGATTTACCAGCAGAAACGGATGATTGCGAACTACCTTTCACATTGATTACTAAGCAAATAAGGAATATACATAGCGCATTGTAATAGGCCAGTACATATCAGTAATACATTCTATCGTTCAATCCACGGCTTGTATTAATACTTGTCTTGAATGCCGTAACGTTACATCGAGCGCAAGTTTTAAGATTCTGGCTTCATTGGGGAAAACTTTGAAAACGAAAATTCCTCAAGCGCTGTTTATGGAATATCACAATACTGCACGCAAAAGACAAGTAAGCGCTCCCAGACGCTGGTTATCATGTGTCAAGATATACGAAAACTTATTTGAATTAAATCTCTCACTGCAGTGGCTAGTCGTCATGTAATCAACGTATACGCACACGCGATGTGTGTTTCGAGCGAAAGAATTTTTTTTCTGAAAGGAACCAATCTCATAGACACTTACCGAATCTCCCGTTGTGTCTGGAATGTTGAAAAATATTCTCAATCCGGCTGTGTCTATCCACACGTTTTATATGTTTCTACCAGAAATATGGGTCATTGTACAGAACTGTGGAATGCTTATGTGGGGTCCTAAAACGCTAACGTAAACCATGTGCCATTTGGTGTCAAAATAGACAGGAGAAACAAGAAATAGTTTCAAAAACAAATGTTACTAGGTAGAACGACCTTTTCTTCTAATTTTCGAAGATAGTGCTCGGTGACATCCAATTAGGACAACAACCCTAGTTCGCTAAAAGAGTAATTTTCGTGACTCAGAAAACTAATTTCGTTCTCCACCTGGAAACAATTAGCTAGGAATTTCCACTGATGTATGAGATGAGGCACATTAGTAATTGTTGTAATAACAAAGATTTTCAAGTCGACGTGGCAAAAATAAAGAGCCACTAATGTAACAATAGTAAAACATGCATGCGTATTTATTGGTTTCAGAGTTCGAGGCTCACGAAATGAGACCATCAACCCTACTTTTAACAATGCCACCAGTTCACAGCCAAAGAAGTCCGCCTCCGCTATGAATCAAAATTACAGGGAGGTCCTTCACCTCAATGCCACAACAATGGCGGGTGTGCAATCCTACAAAGGAATTGCTCGAAACCACGCTCCTTGTGCGTGCCATTGCCAAGGATCGAATAAACGCTCTGTCTTCGGTCATTGCCATAATTTCCGCAGCAGTCCGGAACACAACCCTGGATGAAGCTTCCGACGCCCGCAGTGGTTGCGATGCACTAGGCATATAGAAAGGCGATTCGGGCTGGACGTCCCATTGTACGCCAAAGCACACACGCCTAAATATGAAGAGCGCATGCATACACAAATGCCTAATAAATCATACGCGCAAATAAAATTATTGTAGTGAATGGCAGCAGCTTGGTGCACTGTCCGTGTGAATCCGTTGCTATGACCTAAATTAGTGCAGTGCAAGAGTTCGCCATCAGGTGCGCACTTGACCATGCAAGCACACCGAGACCCACTATGGAGTCCGGCACTTAGCGTGACGTTTCTCGCGCAAAAAGGAGTGTGTGGAATGCCCTTAAGAATTTCGAGAGAGTGTTGGATGGAGCCACCATCTCCGACTCACCCATGCACTTTCAAACGCACCAACAGCACACGGAGGGTGGTCACGTTGTTATTAAAGTTCGAATTTTGAAGAACAGCACGGTGACGACTAAGGCAGAAATTTGTGTATTGTGTAAAAACACACCAAGCATAAGGACTTTCGTCTGTTATTACTGTTCATCCATTGTAAACGTGACCAAATGAATTCATATGTTAGCGTGGCATAACCGTGATGCGACAAGGTCGGTGAAAATTATGGTGTACTTTTTGACTAAATCAAGCAAATATTAATCCATCCGTTTTTCGAAAGGACATGCAGGGGTCGCCAATGTCTGAGAGAAGCAAGTCTTTGAAGGGGCCAAACAATCCGACCCGGCAGTTTAGGTAATAAATAAAAGCATAATATGACTACAATTATTCTGTCAAATAATATATGGGTTCCTATTCATGACATTTTCGTGGACATGGCTGTTTCGTCTCACACATTAAGTTTTATTGTGCCAGTGTCTTCCAGTGTTACTTCCTTTGCAGCGCCCCCCCCCTCCCCCGCCCCCCAGAAATTGCTGGCACCTTTCACAGTGGAAGAGAAAGTGTTCTAAACTGCATGTGTTCGGGTTAAGTATCGCGGTCACAGTAACGTTACAGGTGCCTGCACTGTATCTGATGAAACTGTGCCTAACACCTAGTATCCCACAAGTTCAGCCAACAATCGTGACTCGGGAGCAAGCTTTGCTTCATTGACTTCCAAATTTTCTTGGATTGTTAGTTTCAATCATCGAAGCCCCCAAAAGAATTGTTGGTCAAAACACAAAGAAAAGAGCCACTACGCCCATGGTGACACTACTGGAGGGCATTACCCCGGCTTCATTTTTGTTCGATGAAGCTTCACATATCAGAACCACCCAGCACTGCCTACGCCGCTGGATGGAGCTCTTTGCCTCTGCTCCCGCAATTTAGAAAAATGGAATCTGTCGGTTTTTAGGACATCTCACGCTACAGAAGATTCTGCAAAGAATATTCACGCAAGGCAACACCTTTGCCTATAATTGCATGCGGCCCTGAACACCAAGCAGGACGAAGACCACTTGCCAAAAAACCGTCGACAGTGTAATGCCTAATAAACTATGGAGAAAAAGTATCTTCTGCTTGCGATTTCTGCTTACAGTCACTATATAGATACAAATTTGAAAGTCTTCTTAGGCAGGCATGTTTCCTTATCGCAATGCGTATTTCATCTCTACCTTTTTCTACCTGTTTCACCTTTCCAGTCACATTGACACCCTACATTTTATTCCTCCAAAACACTTACAATAGGAAAACGCGACTTTTAATGCTGTCGCATTTTCAGTGCATCCTTTGCCCTGCACGTGGTTCCGCTTAATTCTGCTTGATGTGCCAGGTCTAAGAAGTCACACGTTTGATTAATCCCATAAAACTACCAGACGTACCACTGTGCATATTGTCTTAAATATCTTATTTATACAAAGAATATTTACCACATAGGAATTGTACTCTAAAGGCTTAGCTGAAGCAAAATTTTCGGGCTGTGTTTAGCTCAGCTGACTAAATAGTTGTTGCTCATGTGGAACAATATTTGGCATATATATATAAGAGGGCATTTTCTTTGCATGATCTGGTCTCCACGAGTATCCACTTCGCTTCTATTTACTTGCACCTAAATAAGCAAAACAGATCTCTCTGGCGTGGCAAGTCTAAGAAGAGACATGTTTGACTAAGCCCACAATGCTTCATATGGTACGCCGTAACATATGACAATGGCACATTGTCATGAGGTATGCAGTGCATAATATCCTTAATTTCCTGTTTAGTCAAACCATATTTAGAGCAAGGAAATTCTACTGTGAAGGCTAAGGTTGAACAAGATTTGCCAGTTGTGGACAGCTCAGCAGACCAATTACTACTTGCGTATTGTCTGCACTAATAGGGTTATATCTAAAAAAGTTGCCTTTTCATTGCACAAAAGTACTACTTATGGCAAGAAATAAAGACGAGAAAAGTCTTTCCTGATGAAAATAAACGCAACATAAAACGAATAAGAAAGCAAGCGCTGTAAATTATCGACGAGTAACTTCCGCAGGGAGAAGAAGAAGAAGCCGGAGGGAGCGGATGCACATCACGACGCTTCCGTATTCCACGCATGATCTTGTAGTGCAAATCGCCAAAAAGCCACCTGCTATTGCACGCCAACGGACTGAGCTTGTTCCCACGAATAAGTGGATACCGAAAATCGGGTGGGACTTCGATTTTTCAAGCCTCTAGGACAATATTTTGACCGGACCTCGTGGCGGGAGAGCCGCGAGGCCACGCGCCGGAGCCGGCTTCCTCAACAATTGCCAATCATTTTCTCAATGATGGAAGTCACCGTAGAGCGGCGCAGCATATCCCAGGAAGAAATGGATACAAGCAAGGGATGGAAAGAGGTCAGACAGAGAAGATCAGACCGGCGAACGTCCCAACATTACGTGAGCACCTTGTCGCCGACGCGGCTCGACAAGAGCAACAATAACCCATGGAAAGCATGCTAGAGGAAATACGCAAGGCAATCAGAATGCCACATTTTCCAAGAGGGGATAACAAGATTGTGACCAGGCCACGTGGAGGACTCAAAATACCCGATCATTGTGTAGTTCACCTCACAGCTGCGGTACAAGATGCGGCAGGCATTACTCGAGACGAAAGGAAGGAGGACATTGTCTGCCCCAAGAATTATCAAAATACCCTCATCTTCTGTACATCGGATCAATAGCGTGAAAATAAATATTAGGAAGTAGCACGTATCAAGTTTCAAGAGACGTTTTACGAGACCAATGCTTACGATATAGCGCCTGACATGACGGCCAAAGGAGCCATCAGAGGAATCCCACTCGACGAGAGCCCAAGAGACATCACAGCAGCATTGGTCACGAGTAAAAACCCACCGGCGATAGCAGCAAAGAGACTCAGTAATACTACTGAGGACACAAAGTGTCCACGTACGCCCGATACAGGGCAGCGCTACTTCTTTGCTCCCTGTACAGGAAACAAGTGGACTTGTGTCACCAATGCAACAGACTTGGACACAGAGGAAATGTAAGTCCCAACGGTGACAACAAGATTTGTGCGGGTTGTGGAACACCAAGCCCAGAGAAAGACCACAGGTGCCAACCTAAATGTGACTTATGCGGCGAGGACCATCCGGCAGCAGACAAGTCGTGCTAAGCCAAATTCCAAAAGCCCTTCATCGTTAAACAGAGACAAAGGCACAGACTGCAACGAGAACGACGAGAAGAACACAAAGACGCTATCTCAAGATAAGGCAGGGCAGAGTCTCACGGAACGCCTGGCCTCCCAAACGCCAGGAAACGACGTTCCAGATCGAGAAAAAGGTCTCCATCCAGCACCAAATCCTTATCCCGGTCCGGCTCCAGGACACCGGGGAGGCGATCCAGATCCAGGTCCAGAACTAGGCCATCCTCTTCAGCAAACCAGACAAATACGGTGAGCTGGGCAGACGTGTTCGATGGCCTGCGCCTGGGAGCTGGTGGCGAGGCTGCCATTAACAAGGAGATCAAGCAAGTGAAACACGAGAACGCGCAGTTGAGGATTTTGCTAGCAGATATGAGCGATGAAATAAAAATTCTCGAAGAACAAAAACCAAATTAAATCAGGTAACTGCCGCTCCACACGCGAACGCGGGAAAGCCACCTGAAATACCGGACAATAAGATTGACGAAGGGGATGACCGCCTCCACTCAAACGCAAGGCCCAAGCCATCAGTGATAAAAAAGATAATGCAGTGGTAAATAAAGCATTAGCCGTTATACAGAAGACCCTAGCAGAGATACAAAAGTCAAATGAAAAACGGGACGAAATGTTGAACCAAATGGCTAAGGCAATAGCAGCAATTATGAGTTGATTAGACATCCTAGAAGCAAACCAGTCACCAGGTAATGTAGTCCCCGCCGTTGCGTCAGAAGCACCATTTTCCTTACACAATTCACAACCACATAATTATATAAGATCAGCTTCTTTCCAACCGACCGTCTCCCTCCCATGGTCGCACACGAAATGAGGCGTGCTTAAAGAAGGGTTCACGATATGGCAGTGGAATTGTAGGAGTTACGAAAACAAAAAGTTAGTTTTGCAGCAGTATATAAAAGACAAGGATACATCGGACGTCATAATTCCGGAGGAAACAGACGGGATCGCAAAGATAGCAGGATACAGGTGTTTTGGCTATGCCGATGGGCACACTAGGGCATTAACCACGCTGGTAAAAAGAAACATATTTAGCGTACAGCAGAACACAGGCATAACGCACATTGACAATAATCTATGGGAGTTCATTCCACAAAAGAAGACAGGACGTAGCTTATTTATTCTTCACATTTATAGCAACCCCATGCTACATAAACCCAAATTCAAGAACCTATTTCAGAAAACACTCCGACTTGCTGGAGAAGATCCAGTAGTTATAGGAGGACGCTTTAATAGCCCACACACCAAGTACGGATACTTATATACCAGAGCAAAAGGAATGGTCTAATGGAACGACTCGCAAGCATTAGGCGTCACGGTCGACACAGACCCCGCCACTCCTACCAGAGTAGGCACGGCGCTAAACAGGGACACAACCAAAGACCTAACCTTTACCAAGAATATTGAAAAGGCGACGTGGCACAACACACTGGAAGATTTGGGTAGTGACCACCGCATATTCGAGTTACACGTCATAGAAGGGCCGAATAGACCCAAGGAACGACAGATCAAATTTGTAGACTTGGAACTATTTCGTAGAACGCGAGAGAGGACACAGAAATGGTGAATTGCAGACCAAGAACAATAGAAGAAGGAGCTCAGTGATGACGTCAAAGTTGCCACAAAAATAGCACCACCTGAATCTAACTTAATTAATTGCGACAACAGACTTCTCCACATGTGAGAAGCTAAGCAGTCGCTTAAGAATAGACTTAGCGGTCAGAAGCACAACGGAAAGTTAAGAAAGCGCATAGCGCTCCTTAACAATAAAATAGAAGAACATGTTAAGCAATTGAACAAACAACAATGCGTAGAGATATGTAATTGCATGGACGGACAATTAACCACCGGAAAAATCTGGCACATGCTCAGGTTCCTGCTTAAACATGACAATAACAAAAAAAATCATATGCAAGCCATTAATAATTTGATACACGCATGTGAGGGCACAGAAAAAGAATTTCTCAATGAATTAAAGCAGAAATACTTAACACAGGCACTCCCTTGAATGAATCCTAGCTACAACGTGAACACAAACGCAAAATTAGACGAGGAACTCATGGAGGGAGAAATCCGTGCGGCCCTACAAAAGTTATGCACCAAATCCACCCCAAGCCCGGACGGTATAACCAACAAGACTCTCAGGAACCTCGATGATGAATCAATAGCCAAATCAACAGAATACATAAACGAGTGTTGGGTAAAGGGAGAAGTGCCAGCTCGATGGAAGAAAGGGACAATAATGCTCATTCCAAAACTTGGTAAGAAGCTTTCCGACAGCCGGCGTCGGAAAATTAATGGGACGTGTAATTTTAGACCGAGTAGATGACTTTTTAGAGCATAATTACGTATACCCAGATACAATGATATGATTTCGCAAAACTCTTTCGACACAAGATGCGATGCTCCAACTTAAGCATCAGATAATCGATTATAAAACGTGCTATACAAGGGCCATCTGGGGCTTTGATCGTAAAAAAGCTTTCGATAATGCCAACCACGCAGCCATTTGGGAAAACATCGAACGAATAGAACTAAGGCAACGGATGTATAACTACATCAAGAGCTTCTTATCAGGTAGGAAAGCTGGGGAGGGGGGGGGGGGCACGCCGCAAGGCGCTGTCATCTCGCCGATGCTGTGTAATCGCGTCTTGATGGGACTCCCCGACATAGTAAATCACATAGACTCCCTGAATCACAGAATCTACGCGGACGATATTACTACCTGGACCTGTGATGGCAGCGACGGATCAATAGAACAAAGACTCCAGACTGCAATTAACACAGTAGAGCAACATCTCATATGAACAGGCCTCACATGCTCTGCAGAGTAATCTGAACTTCTATTATACCGTACCACACTTGGAGGCAGGCCTCCCAAATGAAACGACAGAAACAAGGCTCATGAGCAAATCAAGCTACACACAAGGAACGGGCGGAATATCCAAATAGTCAACCAGTTCAAGGTGCTGGGTCTGGTAATCGAGAACAAAGGCACAACTAAGCAAACTATAAAGAAGTTAGACGCCAAGGTAACGAACACCATGAGATTAATCAAACGAATTACTAACAAGCACCAAGGTCTGAAGGAAAAAAGTGTCATACGGCTGATACAATCATTCGTAATCAGTCAGATCACATACATAGCAGCCTTACACAATTAGTTTTTTGCTGAAAAGCGTAAGATTAACCACCTGATAACAAATGCATACAAACTAGCACTAGGGATTCGCATCAGCACGAGCACGGATCTCGTGCTAAAGTTAGGACTCCACAACACACTGGACGAAATCAAAGAAGCACAACGAATATCTCAAGCAGAGCGACTAACCAAAACGGGACGGCATATACTAAGCAAACTAGGAATGAATTACCACAATCTATACGTGGAAAAGAGGATGACAACAAGAGAAATTCGTGACAAACTCCTACTACCAAATATACCCATGAACATGCATCCAGGTTACAACGACGGCAGACACACGAGCAGAGCAGAGAAAATTATCCGAAGCTTTGGGTCAGACGATAGAGCAATCTTCGTAGAGGCGGCTGAATACCTAGACAGAAATAGATATGTAGCAGTAATCGTAGATCACACCCGAAAACTTCTTACAAGCGTATCAGTTAATACCAAACATTCCCAGACAGCAGAGAAGGTAGCCATTGCACTAGCATTGGTCTCCACGAATGCTCCGTACATCATTAGCGATACACAAGCGGCCATTAGAAATTATGCAAAAGGTAGGATCTCTCCTGAGGTATGACACATCATCAGAGTTATGAAGCGAAATTCCCCAATGCAGAAAAGAATGGCAAGCAATTGCTCTATTTCCCAGCGCATGCGACTCAAGACATTCCCGCAGTCAATCTCTACGTAGTAGCACAGCGCGAAGCTCGAGGTCTTACTCGCCGAGCTGAGCAAAGGGTGACTTCCATCGGTCACGAGAACGCGAAGGAGGATATCTGGAGAGAAAAAGATAAATTAACAAGACTTATCGATATTACCAAATTCTATCAAAATCGGAGCGAGTATTACCACCGCCTGATACTAAACTGAACAGAGCTGAGTACTTTACTAGGAGGCGACTACAAACAGAAACTTATACGAGTCCCGTGCAACTAAAAATTTCTACCCCGATATATACGAGGGCGACATGTGCAAGCTATGCAAGTCTGTTAGAGCCACCCTTCAACACATGTTGTAGGGATGTGACATATACCAAAATAAAATGGCAGTCTCCACAGAAAATTTACGGGCGCGGTGGGCGGCCGTGCTGCTCAGCTCAGAACTCCAATACCAACTTTGGGCCATCCAGCGAGCCAAAAAAAGCCACACGGGAGCAGCATTTCCCAGTGGCCATCTAGGCGGCCACAGACCTGGACCTCGCAATCACCGGATTCCAAATAAAGTTATCACTCATAACTTTCACAAGTGCCTTCTTGCCCGATTGTTTTCATAACCAATGTCATCTGTCAGTAATATTATTCAGTGAACAGCATCGGATTCAAATCTTCATAAGAATACCTCTTTCGAACTTGCTATATTTTTCTTGTCCCAAAAAAGATGAAACATTGTCACGTGGTAGTGACGCTAATGAACACAGTAGCAATACTGTGAAAAAAAAACTATTTTTATTGAGCCTGTGCCCTGAAAAGCAGGCTACACTCAAAGAACAACGACAGCGGTGAACACACTCGGCGATCGTCGAAAATCTGCGTCGGCTTTTATACATCAGTTGTAGAAGGTTCCAAAGTAATCGCTGGGACCCGCCTGTCTTCCACAAAGGTCCAAACTATTCACGTCGCGCATACATGCACTCAGATTACACAAGGTTCGGTGACATACCATAGAGTAACATAGTAAACGACAAGAGCGGACACTCGAGCCATTTCGCGGCCGAGCTATTGAGCTTGGCCGATTCCGCTAGGTGGCAGAGCACATAAAAAATATTCGGTTGTGGCTGCCACAGCGGCTAGCAGCTTGACAGGCGTCACGACCACTGGGCACGACCCAACATGTGCGAGGCCTAGTCAGGCTCTTTCTCTGTCATTGTTAGCCGCATGAACGAGTGACGCCGGCCTTGCAGCCATGAACATCTGCTGCCCATTTGCTACGTTGACTTTCATTTCGCATTCTTTTTTTATAGGCAGCAATGAGCGTAGATGCTGCCGATAACAGCCATGGGGCAGCGTCTTAGCTGCAATGCACGTTCGATACAAAGACGAAGTTTGAAATTAAAATAAAATTCTTCTTTGAGAAATGCGACCGATGAACTCATGCCGTTCGGGACAGAGAGCTTTATCTTACGCGCAGCGACTGCTGAAAAAGTATGGTGCTCTGCTTTTGCTAAATAAATTTAGCTATTTCTAAAACGCTACTCGTGAAATATTTGCAATATATAAATGATGCACTCTCTCAACCTCTGTAGCAGGCTTTGTGCTCTCGAGCGTTGGTAGCTGCTCTGCATTGGGCTGAAGATACGCGTTTTCTTGTTTTAATTGTTTATGGAATCGTTAGGGTAGAAAATTCCTTGTTTCTTAGCATTTAAAACAGTGCTTCAATAGCAAAAAAAAAAATACGCATTACATGAAGGAACGCAGCATCTCCATTATAAAGCTTTGCAGGCTCCAGTGTTGCTCATACGAAGGAACGTATTCTCTACATACAATAGCTTTGAAAGCCTCCAGTATTGCTTACCTTCTGTCTGTTATTACACGTATTACAGGCATCCCGGCCCGTTCCTCAAGATACACTGTGCAGCGAAAGGACGTCATGCATACTCAAGGGCAAAATTCCAAGTATCAGAGGACGATTGCAAGGCTTCGAAGACAGCAGGTGAAGACCCCCAACACAAAGTACTTAATTGCAGCTGTTTAATGACGGGCACACTAGCTTACACATTCGAGATGAGGATGTTGGTGCATGCTCGATTATTTTTGCAGCCATTTTATTTCTACACGCTGCCATTCATAATTTTGCTGCCCTAAATCACCCACCTTCGCAGAAGTACTAGAAAAAACGTCATATGTGTTTTTTCGTCTATATAAATCCCATTTTGAGCATTATAATTCCTGTCGTGTATATGCAGTTTTTTTTTCATCATCTGGAGAGTTGCAACACGTCTTCTATGTATTTTGCTTATGCAAAGTTGTTGCCATCACGTCATTAATTTCCGACTACTCTCCATTATACCGGTGTAACACGACCATTTCCGATCGCGATCAAATCCGATCCGCATCGAAATTTCCAAGCTCTATTGGCTCCATCACGCAGCTTGCGCAAAGGAACCAATCACGACGGAGAAATTCAAATCGGAGTGGGCTTGATCGCGCTTATAGTGCGCCGTGTGACACCCGCATTACTTGCATTTCGCTGTTGCGTCCTGTTTTCATGTATCTATCTGCCTGTTACAATCTTGCTCGAATAAATTGTTTTCTACTATTTTCGTGTCCTTGACAGTGCAGCAAGTTGATTTATATTGAAGGAACACGGCACATTTAATTACGATACACCTTTTGTCATGAGTTAATAGACGCACAATATCATAAGCAATAAAGTTCAACTTCCTGAACAATTGGCATGGTTTTTGCGCTAAGTTACAGCTTGAAACAGCGAATATGAATTTAAATGAAACTAACATGAGTGAAACACATTTGCTCGCTCGTCGTCACAACATATAGACAGCGGCGCAAGCGTCTGCATGAAATCACTCGAATTAAGCAACGGTATGGGTCTCAAATAAGAGAAAATACAAGAAACGGAACTGAAATTAGGGTGTCAGGAATTGGGCGGCGTGCACAACCATCTTGGAGACTGGTGAGTTTGGCCGATTACGCTAGGTGCGCTGAGAGCCAAAATTGGCCGCAGGCGCCTTTGGGAGTGTCCACTCTTCAGGTGTCCTATGTTACTCTAAGGACATACTGCGAATGGAACGATCGATAACATTCCAGAAACTTCCTATACATGCGTGTGCGCCCAGCGCTCTGCTATAACATTTGTTCGGCGGGGATTGGTAACCGAGGACTGGTAACCGAGCCTCAATCACAGTAGGACTGGTAACCGAGCCCCATCAATGTTTCCTGATACGGGCTAGCACTTTTTTCGCGTACAGCTGTGACCACCATCCTTTTTGTACGAGCTTCGTACACAGCCTGCGTTCTTCTAAAAATGCAGCCTGTATGCGTCTAACTGCAAGTATTCGACTACCAATGTGTGGATCTGTAGTTGAGACCATGTTGGTGCATTACCGCTTTGAATGGAAACTAATGAAAGTCAACCTGATTCGGATTTTGCATTTCGGCATATCGTCGTGCACTTGTAAAACTTGCATGAGATTTAAAATGTAACTGATGAGGTAGACGAACTCAAACATTCTATGAGAATTCACGTTGGATAAAACAAAAGTAAACAAAATTTTACGCATCCCAATTACCTATCAAGGCTTTGTATACGCTTTACTGAGGCTTTGCTTAGCAAAACATTCAAGGTATACGTTGCATCTGGATTGTTCTTGCCCCTTTCGTGTCCGTGAAAACAAGAAATGTAATTTTTCAGTTTCCTCCTGGACAACGACACTGACACGAAAGGAACTGGGGAGAGAACCCACAACGGGATTCTCTGTAATAAAGGTTGCAGTAGATAAATTTATATTGTTGAACGCAAAATTGATAGCCTGAAATTCTAGCAGAGAGAAATCATACATGGGGTCCTTACTGCGCAAGGCCGTTGCGTCCCCTAATGTAATGCTTTATAATATGCCTGGAAAATTCATCACAGTAGGACTGGTAACCGAGCCTCAATCACGTGAACAAAGCATAAGGGCCGCTGAATGTGGTGCTTAGTTCTTATTTCAGTTTTCTACGACAGCAGTGTTTATTATGTTTTCGCAGATGCAGTTTTTACCGAGATCATAACCGTTTGCTCTTGTAGGGCGGTAACTGGTAGTTCAGATTTTTACACCTAGTAGATTGAGAGTTGACGAGAAGGATTACGCAAAATATATTTCTGAGCTCCTCATGGAGCCACATAAAGGACGCTGCATATTTTATGTTCACAAATCAAGGAACAGGCGTCTACCACATTAGAATATTCCCGACATTGGCCTTGAAAGTTGTTGAATTATACGTCTAAAGTTTCTATGACATTGTCGTTAACGGCCGTTTGACAGCCGCCTGGTGGTAACTTCTTTTACGAAGACATTGGCGGGAATTCCCCAATATTCTAAGTAACAATAAAGCACATCTGTTGTTCAATGTGCGCGCTGCGTTCATGGTGCTCCAGTCTGCAGTTATCTAATGCACCAACAAAAAATGCAAATTGAACAAAATAGTGTGAAACAAGATTCCCGTGTAATATAACCATTGAAATGTGCGACGTAGACGAAAGAAAGAGGTCACACTTATATACACTTGAACAAATAAAGTTACGAGCATACACTTCCTGCTGTTTAAAACAGTAGTTCATGCGCTATGGTCGTTCGACATTAAAACCCCAGCGTTAGGTGAAGCCGTTAACCGCACCTCTCGCTATAAAAGAAAACCCCGACTCCGGAAGCAGCCCTCTTTGATGGATGAACAGATTCCGCTCAACCTGACCTAGTCCGCTACGTCACACATTGCGCAAGTCATATTTGGAATAAATTTTATGGATAAAGCATTTATGTCATCCTGTTATTTATGACACAATTTTAGGTGGTGAGATGATCTCGCAGCGTGGCTGTGGCTGTTAATATATGTGTGGATAACACGTCGAGGCAATAAAACGAAATATTGCAAAAATGTTGTTACTAGAATTGCGCTATGTTACTATGTTACTAGAAATGCGCTATGTATATTCCTTATTTGCTTAGTAATCAATGTGAAAGGTAGTTCGCAATCATCAGTTTCTGCAGGTAAATCACAGAAAATGTTTCGTTTGTCTAAGGAAAAGAAAATTTTAATAATCAGACTTGGCAAAGGATCTGCGGGAATGAAAGTCAATGGCCTAAAAACTATGACAGCGTCTATGATGCTTAACAACGTTAGCGAAATTGCAGTAGTAGGCTGGTACGAAACACAAAAGCGTTCATTACTTCAGTTCCGCCGACAACTATATAGTCACGGAACGAATACGTGTATGTAATAGGCATTAAAATTCGCCATATATCGCCTTTCTCAAGTAAAGCTCCATTTCCTCTTGCGAATTGTACGACCTAATTAGCCTAAAAACAGGATTCGTGTGTTCTGAAATAACATGTTTACATCATTCCTTCACAAGGGCTGGTATTTCATTCTAGATCAAGGCGTACCAGCGTATTGGAATTTCTGGTTGTAATGGCAGGACGCATCACAGCATTTCTTCTCATGTGTGCCGTCTTCACCTTCGGTGAGTCCAAACTCCCTCGACAACGTCACCGAGAGTGACATTTCGCATCGGACGAACGTGGCTGGATATTTTGAATTTACCTTAGCGCTTAAGGGACGTTTCACTGTTTGGTTCGCATGCTGCTCTATTATGTCATAAGAGAGAGAAGCATTAATTTTGGATAACATGCACACCGAAGAAGGAAGTGAAATTTTCAGTAATATAAGAAAGGAACGTAAAAAAAGAGGCATGAAATGCTACAATATCGCCCATGTGAAAAAACTTTGCAATTTATTTTGAAGCATGTTCGCCTCATGTGCCGGTTTATCTCTGGTTGTGGGAATTTGACATAATTGTAGCAATAGAAACTGATTCGTACGACTTTACAGATTTGAAATGAGGTACTATGCACAGGCAAAAACAGAATTAGTAGAGACACCTTCAGGAAAGTCAATTAGGTTGCTTTAAATTGCTGTGCCCAGTATATAAAGTGTGGTTACGAACAAGTCCATGTATGAATTCAAAAATATAACTTATTATGTTGACAGGATATTAGTGTGTTACAAATGCCATTCCAATAGAAGCGTTCTGATCCCAGTGTCTGAAACTTAAAAGCACAATTGTTCGTTGCAATCTAATCGTATCAATTTCCATCTTGTGTACGTTGTATTCCCCATAAAAATCAACTCCTCTCATTTGTGTAATTGTCAATTATCTCCGTAGGCATCATGGCCATTGCAGCCAATCAAGACGCTACAGCACGAGGAAGTTCGGTGCCGGCGAGTGCTGCCAATGAGGATGCAAGAATCGACCCTGCTGTGCTCGGAAGCTTGGTGGGTGGAGGCATCGGCTGAAACTCACGTGATTGGCTGCACCGAGAGAGCCGCGCGAGAGAACCGACTTTTGCAGCGTGCTCACTTTATAGTTTAGCGAGTGCATTTTTCAGCGCTCAAATGGAATAAATGTCCGTACATTACGTGGTGACTGATATTGTTTCTATTTTTTGGAGAACGCTGCCTAAATTTACGCAGAAACATTAAGTGTTTTATTTGTCCGTCACATTTATTACTCTAGAATTTACACAATAAAGCGAAAAATAACATTTTTAACATTTTAGCAGCTAACACTCAGTCAGTCAGAAACCTTAATTTTGAATCAGAACGATTCGGGTCCGGTGAGTTAGAGGGCTGGAGCAGCCGCCGAGGTTACGGCCAACGTTACTGCCTCTCGGTGGCTTCCTTGGTCCGGTCGACTGCCCAGAGTTGGTCTTCCAACTTCGAGCTGAGCAGCGCGGCTTGCCAAGGCACGCAGAGGCTGCCGATGGAGGCTTCGCTCGCATTGTCCTGTATGATGTCCTGGGATTCCCATTGTATGTGTTGTAGCGTGGCTCTGGTACCACGCACTTTGCATCTCTCTGTTGCGTATATGTCTGGAATAATTGTTTACATTAGTGTCGGGCTTTTCTATGATTTGGTTTATAATTGTCGCCACTGTACAGCCTGCGATCTAGTGAGTTGTGGTTGGGGCTGTGGATAAGTGCATCTTTGCATCTCGAAATGCTTGGCGATGGCGTTGAACCTGGTCATTCTGTCTTCCTATTCCCACACCTCGGAGGGCCCCGTCGAGGGGTCTACCTTCGTCGCAGCTCAGAAAGCCAGTCCTCGAGCTACGCTATGTGGCACCGCGTTAGGGTTGGCCTCCCCCGTTAAGTTGGTGGTGAGGGCTGGTAACTATTTGATTTGTATCCACCTGTCTTCCCTTGTTGGTTTTCCTTTTCTGAGTATGTTTAGCACCTCAGCTAAGATCCGGCCGTTCGTGAAGTTTCGTACTGCCGTGCGGGAATCGCTGATTATTTAGTATGTCTTGGTTTGTGCTATCACTAACGCTATAGCCGCTTCCTCCGCCATTTGGAAGCGTGTTCAGCATTTTCATTTGTGGTTATGTACTGCTGCGACATAGCTGCGTTTCTGCCTGTAACGTGCAGCGTCTACAAAAACCGCGTCCTTGTTTCTTCCTTAGTTCTTTGCAATGTTCTTTGCCCTGCTTTTTCTCCGGCTCTCGTGGTGCACAGGATGCATATTCTTGCGTAAGGGGGGTACCGTGAGTTTGGTCCTTATTTCCTTGGATATATCGCGTTTGTCTCTGTGTTGTGTGCGGTAGCAGGTCCCTAATCTATCTAGGATGTCTCTGCCCGCCGTCGTCTTGGAGAGGCGTTCATATTGCGCTATACGTTCCGCTTCTGTTAGCTCCTCTCGCGTTTTCTGCAGTCCCAGCTTTAGGAGTTTCGTCGTGCTCGTGCTTAGCATGAGTCCAATCACTGGTTTCTATATCTTCCTAATCATAACGTCTAGCTTCTTCTTTTCTGCGGCGCCCCATGAGTGGTATGCCGCCACATACGTGATCTGACTTATGACGAACGCGTGGATGATTCTGATGAAGCTTGCTTCTTTGATTCCGTCGTGCCTGTTGGTGATTCTCTTGATCAATCGCATCGCCTGAAAAACTTTGGCTTCGATATTGTGTACAGTTTCTCCCCTTATCTTCTCGACTTTGGGTATGGTATGTCCATGTTGGGTCATCAGTTGTATGTGTTCGTAGCTCTGCCTGTTGTAGTTCTTGGGACGTCTCCCCTTTAGCTTTGGTGTATACAGCAACCGCTCAGATTCTTCGGCCGAGCATGTTAGACTGGTGCCCTCTAGGTATTTCTCGACAGTTTTCACAGATGCTTGTAGTCTCTGTTCAATCGATCCATCACTGTCATCCTTTATCCATAGCGTGATGTTGTCTACACAGATTGTGTCGTTAAGTCCTTCTATTTTTTGCAATTTGCTAGGAAGACCAATCAGAGAGAGGCTAAAGAGCATAGCCAATATAACCGATCCCTGCGGTGGGCGTGCACTGCCAATAGGCACATTCTCGGACGTCAGATCTCCTACCGTGATTTTTGCTTCTCAATCCGTTAAGATCTCTATCCGTTAATCAGCTGACACTATGTTGCCAATTATGCGTAACATCATTTTGAGCCATGTGGCAAGATGTACCTAGCACGCTATCGTATCCGATCAAATACCGAGGATACGATAGCCCACTCCATGAATTCCGGAGTGGGAGTGCTGTGTCACCTCGGGAGATGGCGCCACGCTGTATGGCGCCTCCTTCAGCCGCCTCTACCAGCCGCGGTGGCTTACCGGCTACGGTGTATAGAGTGTACTAGAATACCCCATTAGGGACCGGTTTCTATTTTTTCTTGCTATCTTGAAATAAATGAAATAGATTAACTTACCTTTGTATTAATAATTTACATGTAAAAAATTATTACTCTTGCCAAATTAGTTTCCGAAATATAGCCCGTGACCATATGGTCACACTGGGCCCTTACGCTACAGCAAAATACGCGAAGTGAAAAACATTATTTTCAAGCCATGAAACGTCACAAAAAACATACACAGCGAATAGTCGAGCACTTATTTCGTGTGACATAGTTTAAATCATCGAATACACATGCCGACGTCATTCTTTGTGCGTTTTGGGTGCACCACGTTGTTGCAATTATCACATGCACACCTCCACTTCTTGCCATTAGGTATTGGTGCAACAAAGTGGGCCACTTGGTCATACCCTGTACCAGTCAGGACGTCACCACTCTTTGGGATTCTGCGTTGACCAGGTCCTCTAGGCTTATTGTCCCATCGCATCAGGTAGCTTTGTGCAATTTTCCTGCGGAATTCCACCTGTGTGACGTTGAACCCTGTGCTACGAATTAGCGTCCAAGTGTTGCTGATAGATACATCACAAAGTCAAGTGAAAACTGGCCACCACCACTTTTTTCCATGGATTGCAAACCTGCAGGTGCCTACATTCCTATCCATCTGGTCCGTATCTCCCATAAATCTTGTACTGAGCAGCAGTGTTAAGACGGGCCACCTTGATTCGCTTCTTCTGAGCACGAGAGTACCTGTCTGCAGACGACATTGGCTCTACGCCGTGAATGGTGCTTACGATCGTTACTGCAGAATTGTCCATCCAGCGGACAACAATTATCCCTTTGTCGCTCAGCACGGGCTCTTCGTGCCCACGAGGTTGGCGCTTGACGAGTTCTGGTCCAGCGATAGGGCATTCTTTGAGAACACGGTTCTGCTTCACTGTGCCCGTGCCTTCGTAGCCCTGTGCCTTGAGATGCCTGAGTAGCTGCATGCTTGTGAATAAATTATCAAAATAGAAAAATAAAGAAACGTTGTGTGTCTCTTCTGCAAGTTCATCCACCATTTGAAGAAGTGGTGCCGCTGCTTTTCTGAAGTCCTTTTCATATTTTGGAGATGTTCCGAGATCCCCTGCTTGCCTTGATACACTTTGAAGTTTACAAGGTACCCGTTCTTGGCATATAGGCGCCACACTTTATGCCCGAAGCGGATAGGCTTTCCGCTTATGAACTGTTTCCAGTCATGACGACCGTAATACTCAATCATACTTTTGTCATAGCTCAGGTGACGCACAGGCCGAAAGTGCTCCAGAAACCTTGTTTTCAATAGTGCCATCAATGGACGCAACTTTGCCAACTTGTCACTAAGTGTTGGGCTTGCATTTCGTTCCGTGCAGGAATCACATTATCTGTATGAAGCGATTTCTTCACATAGCATTCTAGGCCATCGTGTTGCACATGTCCGTGCCGCTGTCCCAATAGCACTTTTTATCTGGCATGCGGTTATAGCCGGAAAAAACAAGTGCTCCAAGAAAACTTATCTTAATTCTTCTTTGGTATCCTTTGGATCAGGCATATTCAAAATAACGTTTCTTGTTTGTTCCACTAGCAGCTCCACGACGGCTTCGTCAAAAAAGAGTTCGAACAACTCAACAGGTGAAAAATCCCTGTAAGCAGCAAAGTTTGGGTCGGAAAATATGCCAAGGCCTTTCCGGAAATCACCCTTCGTCCACATAGAAGCAGTGGATAATTTCGCAGGAATGGCCGCATCAACTACAGCAAAAGAAACCTCTGATGTTTCGTCACTTTGCCCGCCGGGATCGTTGTGGTCAGACTCGCATCCGCCAATGCAGCGTCCACCAGAGAAAGCAGTTTCAGCGCCGGCTCATAGCTGCCGCCCGCTTAGATTGTCAATGAGCCCGTCTGAGTCTTCATCGGCCGAGTGTTCATCCGAATAGGTGCTAGCCTCTGGCAGCTCGTTAGAAATCACTGACGCATCGTCATCTTTCTCTCCGAGTATATTCAATATTTCTTCCAAGATCTACCTATTCAGACAATAAAATAACAAATAACCACTATGGGAACGCGCGAGCAGCCATGCAAGAGTTGAGAATGCAGTTTAAAAAAGATAAAAAGTTAGGTATCCTAAAGGCCCAGCGTGACCATACGGCAACGCACAAGATAACGTACACGTTCATGAATAAATCAAACCTAACTGTTTCACAAATGATCATTGAAGGTCACATATTCAAAGAGAATTATGGAGGTAACGATATCCGACTATTGCTTAAAAAAGTTGTGAAAAAAAAAACTTGACCCTTGGAGAGATGCATGGCGACGCTACTCGCAGAGCAACACCTATTCCCGCCTTTGTGAGGGGCTCCCACAAAACCACTGACGGGTGCTGACACTTGGTACCCATAAAGGGGACTCTAATATGTCAATCGGCATGTCAAAGGCGATTTTGGTGCCGTTTCGTTATTCTTAATTAATTGAAATCCACTTTGCAGACTAACGTGACCATATGGTCACGCTGGTCATTAATTGGATCCGTACGGTTGAGTGGGACGAGATGCCGGAGCAGCGCATGCTTTGCATTAAAACGCGCGATGAAGAATAATACTGTCGCGGCACTACGATCGAAGTTGGTTGGGCTTCATGCAGATCACCCGCCGTGGTTGCTCAGTGGCTATGGTGTTGGGCTGCTGAGCACGAGGTCGCGGGATCGAATCCCGGCCAAGGCGGCCGCATTTCGATGGGGGCGAAATGCGAAAACACCCGTGTGCTTAGATTTAGGTGCACGTTAAAGAACCCCAGGTGGTCCAAATTTCCGGAGTCCTCCACTACGGCGTGCCTCATAATCAGAAAGTGGTTTCGGCACGTAAAACCCCATAATTTTTTTTTCATGCAGATCGCACCGTAGAAAAGTACTAGCGACTTTGTTCGCCTGATTACTTCGCTCTACTTCGCGCTCTGCTGTTTACTGTCTCACATTACACATTACGTGCATGTATGTCTTAAAAATAGATTATTTTCAATGGTTTAATGCCGCGCGCTGATTGCGCGTCCATGGGGGCCGAAATGCCGGTTTTCATTTTCGTAGGTTATAGTAGGTGCTTTGGAGGGCCATTATTATTATTTCTTTTTTTTGTACAAGTGACATGTGTGTCTTCTGAGTATTCTTGCGAATACAGTTTTATATCAATAGTATTGGTGGAATTCAAACAAAAAATGGCCAGGCTTACCTCAGTTAAGCCAAGAATGCGTAGCGTATTGCGCGAGTTGGGGCCCAGCTTTTCCTCCGGCTGTCGTGACGTCACATCACGTGGTTGCGCTAAAGGTCAATGGTGGCTGCCCGGAAGCGCCCAAGGGCTGAACTGAGTGATTGCGATATGCAACGCATAAAAACAGGTTCAACATAATAACAAACATAGCAAACTTAAAAGAGAATAAACCCACATATGAGACGCGCAGCAATGAACAATGGCTCATACCCTCAATGGTGGCTGCACGGCCGCGCCCAAGGGCAGAACTGAGTGATTGCAATATGCAACGCATAAAAACTGCAATCTTGTTGCTTCCCGCTTTAACAGACGAAACATATTTCCCTCATTCAGCACCACGTTGCCCTATTAACATAATTACGTGAAGTCTACCGAGAGAGAAAAAAAATCGAGCGCAATATTGAGTTCAATTTTGCGTCTTCCTCGTGTATGAGAACGCAGTGTAACTCGTAGGGGGGTCTTTTATTGCGGAGATCTCGCATACCGAAACACTCTTATTTTACTATTGTACATGCTGACCCTTTGCCTATACGCGGTATTCAATACTTTTTTACCAGAGTACAGTTTCAAAAAAGGAAAAGACACCGGCGCGGTCGATTCATAATTGGGACAAGTGTCTTTGCCGCTTCTAAATTTGAGCTCACGGAGTCAATCCATGCCGCGGAATTCAATGGGCATGTAATGAAATAAAGCACATTTGTTCATTCTATTTAAGCGCATGTTGAAGGTCCGTACGGGGTGAAAATCGAAACGGCACAGGTGTCTACAATGCTACGTCATTGTTTTGCCTTGTAAATCCCGGAACTAGTTTGATTAAATAAAGAAGGTAGCTGTGTCATTCGGCTCTATTGTAGTGGTTTAAACTCTATTACACTATTTTTGAGTGGGATTTTTCAGAAATACAGGTGATTCTTACGCCATATTTCCATCTGCATGTAATTCCATTCCCAAATGAACGGTATGCTTAAGTGATCAGCTTGAATATTGACATGTACTAGTGACGGTCAATAATACATTGGTAAAACTGAGATATAGGAAACTAACTTTTGATTGCGCGAACTTGCACTCACAAAAACAAACTAGGCTCAAAGCACAGCCATTGCGGCAAACACGGTCGGTGATCATCGAAATCTGCTCTCGTGGATGCTACATGAATGTTCTACGGCATTCATGTAGCACATACATGCAATCATTTTCCGCAAGGTTCAGTGACAACAGACAGCGGATTGAACCATCGACAACATTCCCGAATTTTCCGATTCATGCACGCGTGTCCTGCACTGAGCGATGACATTTGTTAGACGATGAAATGCGGCAACCGCATAAACATTACACGCGTCAAAATATAAACGGGCACATTCACTTAAACGGGGCACTAGTATAACGACACTAATGAAGCTCTTAAGGTAATGGCATGCTCCACATACAGCTGAAACTCGATTTAACGAAGGGATGATCATGCTCGATATTTTTCGTCAAATTGAGAAGTTCTGAAAAAAAAAAGCACGGGATTTTTAGTTCCCTCACAATATAACGTTGTAACGCAGCGACACCCGAAGACGTACCGCGGCTTTGTATTCGCCGCTAACCCATGGAAGCGCGTGTGAAAAGACTGTGAGGGCGGCCCAAGTAAGGCCCAAATACCATCGTGCCTAGCGCCATCTGTTGCGTAACAACGCTAGCGACTGCTGAGTCCGTTGTTCCATGCATGGGCGCAGCGTGCCGCCTCGTCAAACTAAAGCTGCGGCCTGAATAGTGTGCCTAATTTTTTTTCCTCGGCAGAAGTAGAGCGCCCGCTCGAACTAAAACCCGTTTGCGTCGTAGGAAATGCTGCTGTCTTCACCCATTTATTTCAGAAAAAAGCTTCGTTAAATCAGGTTTATTGTGAGCCTGTTCTTTATCTCGGGTTGTTGCAAACATGCAACCTGATAGGTTAACATGGGGTTTCGTTTGTTTGGATAATAACTTACGCGTAGTAAAATACAGATATTTGCTCCACTGGTCGTAGGCGATAAATGTGCTACATCATGCCCCATTCAGTTTTAATGGGACAAAATTATGGTAAGACTATTCAAAAGTTTTCTTGCCTTAATCGGGTTAGCACATTTTCACAGGCTGTCCTCAAACGGGGCTTTTATGGACGGCTAGCGACGTGTTAAGCAGAAGTTATCACACTTCATTCATTATTTCGCCCAGGAACTGTTGAGCTCTGCCCAACAGCCGTCACTCGTCAGCAGCCGAATGATTCCGAAGAGTCCTCACTTTTATCGGACACACCCTATAGAACTAAAAGTGCAGTTATGCCTTATATTCGAACAGAAACGAGTATTCGATTATATACAGTAGTGAATTCAGGCTTCGCATGCGATCTGAAGAGCAAATAGTATTCGATGAGAGTTGTGTGATTCTACCTAATTTTCCATTCTATTGAAAAATATTGCCAGACGAGCCATGCAGATTGCATTTGTCTTCAACCAGATGCTCCGATTCAGTCTAAGTATACGTCGGGTATTACCGTTTGTCTTTAAACTGTTGTTCATATTAACGTGTAATGATTGCCTTGATTCCTTCTGATTTGTGTCTTCAACACAGAAATGCCAAACCACACGGGAAGTAATCGATGCATTTTACATTAAAAGAATAAGGGAGTCTTGCGTTAGGCACGCACCATTACCTCTGTTAGCAGAAGGTTGATGTGGGCGAGTTGGTTCATTCCTTCACGCCATGAAAGGAACATTCTAGTTTATTGATTATAATATTCTTTTCTTGCTATATTATCTGTGGTATTTAATGCTCCACCAACCAGAAGACAGCCGTAAACAACACGGTGCTAGTTAAAATTAAAAAAAGATTGAAAAATTAAAAAAAGCACCATAGGCACCGATGAGATCGGTGGCTGCTGTGCCAAAATTATGCTCTAATTTTAGAAATATTACTTCACCGGGCTCAGATTACACACTGTTAACACCCGACAAGAGCCATCGGCGTATCAATGCAAAAAAAGATATTTAAAAAAGTACTGCACAAGTTTTCTACTACAAAAACAAGTGTCCGCGCAATGAACCCGCTCGCTTGCAGACGATGCACGTGTAATGACAGCTGAATTGAAGACGTGCAGTTTTATAATTCATGCCTTAAATATCTAACTGTGGCAAAATGAAATGGAATAAAATTTACGGTTTTTATAAAACGTCACTTTAAGAGCGTGCAATGTGGATTGGGCCTCGATGACTGCAGCGAAAGTATGCTGAATGTGCCGCTCAGTGGGTCTGCGCCTCAAACCAGTTCACTCGGAGCGCCCTCGCACAATTTTAAAGCGAAAGCTTTATTGGCCGCGAACTTGCCGTTACGTTGTGGCGGTCCTGTGACGTCACAACATGCGCCTCGCCACGGATTTTGTCTCCCTCTCGCTTCCTAGTTACAGCTGCGCATGCGCCACTTGTAGCACCAAGCAACAGGTCTTCCGTGGATGCGCAGCGCCGCGTCTTTCCGCCATCACTGTTTGTTATGACGTCACACCGCGTATCTCATCATTGCCCTCGCTTCCGCTCGCTTCAAAAGCTGCGGCGCATTTCTGATAACATAAGTGAGGATTGAAAAGGAGAGCTCGCGTGCGCCGCAACCACAGTTAAGGCGGCCTTACGGATGGCGAGAATTATGATAAGCAGGAGGCCTGGAATCGACATTGGAACAAAATGAAGAGGAAACGAATCCCCAGGGAACAGACGAACAGCGAGCCGAACAACTCCTTACTAGACAACCAGACTAACCGGGACTTACAATCAAGTTTAATCAAGGGTAACGATGCTATGCCTTAGCTTTCGCTACGTATATCCTGGCATAGACGAGCTAATACGCTGCCAATATTTTCCACACGCTGCACCTCAGCAGGATGGCGTAAACCTTCCGGCAAATCTGCTGACTCGATTCGCCAAGCAAGACATTTTCTTGACACTCTCACTATACCTGCAATCAATTAAGGCAGTACCACACGTTTCTTCTTCAAAACAGCAGATCTACAAATATATCTACGTGTATGTGAGGCATGCCGTTCCTTTATTACCTTCATTATTGTCTTTATGATAGCTCACGGTATCACTGGAATCAGTCGTTTATAAAGTCGAAGCCGCTTGTATATGGTTGAGTGGACGTACAGATGTGAACTATATTACATTTAGGTAACTAATATAAGATAAGCTTAACGTGTTTTTCTCTGAAAGCAGAGTCGAGAACAATTTAGTTGTTTCCACCCCTACAAAGTGCCGAACGACGCGGGTACCTCCTTTACTTTTTTTAATAAACAAATTCTGACCTATTACGTCTGGTGATTTGACTATGAGGCAATCTGTTCAGTCCTAACCACCTAGGGTTCTTTATCGTGCACCTGAACACAAGTACACGAGTGGTTTTTCTATTTCATTCCCATCATATTTCATGACCTGATTTGAACCCGTGAGCTCGACATCAGCAGCGGAATGCCATATCCACTATGTAGCCACTAATGAGGCAATAATTGTACTGGGCAAAAAATGTCACATGGCTTGCGGGCCACATATTAGGATATATAATGGCTACCTAAATCTCTTTTCGTTGCCCGATGTCCGACTGTAATAAAGAAAAACCATAGCAATTACTACGCCTTCTAATATGCGAGAAAGGAGCAAACGGGAATGGAATGTTGCGCAGTAATTTTTGTTTTATTTGAGAATACTCACCGACAAGCTGAGTACAGGGCACCGGATGGGGCACATATATTTTATTTGTTTGAAGCCGCAAGTAGAATGTTTACATATGCCGTTCCGCCTGTGTTTTGCAAGACCTACTGATGAAAAACTATATATGCGCAAGAATAGAACACAAGAAATACATGCTGCTTCAAAAACAACAAAATTATCCGTTTTTCAAAGGGAATCGTACAATACCATAGTTGAATGAAAGCCAACACTACAGCCGCAATGCACATGCACATGCACAATGAACGAGTGGCATTGCAACAAAATACAGAACAGAAAGAAAGCCATACTACTCCTAAGGCATAAATACATGTCATATCCAATTATAAATACCGTTTCGTGGCCTGAACGCATATACGAGCGCGCGAAGTGGTATGAATGACACTTCCGATAAGTATCGCAAACAGTTTCTAAAGGCGCGGCCCTTGATGCGGCCCCATCCACTTCGATCGCAGCGCCAACACATTATTTTTCTACGACGCCCGTGTCACTGGAAAGCATACGCTGCCACAGCCGCTGGTCCGGCTCAACCGCATTCTAAAGGAATCTACTATGCACCAGATAGTGAGATCAAATCTGGGCCTCGGAGGCCGCATTACGATGGAGGCGAAATGCAAAAAGGCTTGTGTGCCTTTCATTAACAGCGCGTTATATATTCCCTATATATAGTGACTGCGGATCCGGATCATGAGACGGAAATAATCGGAAGAATAATAATGGGCTGGGGTGCGTTTGGCAGGCATTCTCAGATCATGAACAGCAGGTTGCCATTATCCCTCAAGAGAAAAGTGTATAGACCAGCATACGCTAGCCTCGCACACAGACTAATCGAACGCATGCTCTCGCACCCGGATTGCCCGGTCGACCAGCGCCATTTTGTTCTGGTCTGCCAAAGTGTGTTCGCCGGCGACCAGCAGACATGGCTAGCGCTAGCTCTAGTACTCCAAAGTGCGGAAATGTGCCCGTTCACGCGGATTCAAAGTGACAGAAGACATATGGGCCTTCTTGCGTCGTGTTTGGATGCCAAAATAACCAGCGGAAAACGAGCAGGTTGCTTAGCGCTGTTTGCGAAGAGCACAATATACGCAGGGAATCGTGCCGGTGCGGTGTTTTCAGCCTGCACCGATTTCCATCCGCAACGAAGAATGACAAGCTGCGCTACCGGTGGATAGCTGCAGTGAACAGGAAGAACTACCAACCCAGTGAAAATGCACGAGTGAGTATTCGATCTGTGTATATTTTGGTGCCACGTTCAACTTTGCGCCCTACGAACGTAATACGTGTAACACGCAGGTTTGCTCTGAGCACTTTCTGGACAAGCCCACAGAGCAGAATCCCGCGCCGGTGCTTCGCCTTGGGTATAACAAGAAGGCAAGCCTTTTCGCGTTTTCATTCAGGCAGAGCTCCCGACAGTTATGCGGAACAGTTGAGTTTGCGGTTAGCGATACTTGCAGCTGGTGCACGGCATGACCATTAAGCGTGAATGACAAGTTGTAGGCGATAGTATGTTTCCCTGCTGGTGAGCGTTATTGCGAATGAAAGTAAACCGAAGTCTGCTCGTCACGTAGCATGCGTCCACAAAAACGTAAACGACCATTGCTCGTCGCCGAAGGCGTTCTTGCAGCGCGCCTGTCTGTACGAGCTGGTGTTGCAGGTGTCATTCGTAACGAATTCATTTGAGCCTCCTGAGCTCTAAACTGCGTGCGAGCTGTTATGCGGGGCAAAGCGCAAAATTTTTCCGCTCATAAGGCGAGGAAAATAAGGTGCTTAATTATTGTTGTATTTTGTAACGAAATTTTGCTCGTTCTCACCAGTTTTTTTTTACTGTTTCCTTTTCTAAGGGAACGCTAACAATCCGATATGGCCTCGCACAAGCGAAACAGGTCTGATACCAGGTAGCTTCAGTTGGTGGGGCTAATTTTTTGGAATGCAGGTGCGGTTGTTGTCTTGTACCAAAGGCTTCCGTGATGATGCAGCTTTAAGTAGGGATGGTAATTTTATGTGCCCTGTCATGGTTTGTGCAACTGTACAACACCTGCATCCGTCCTGCTCGCCCTGTTATAAGGGCTTTGACTGCACATGTAGTTGAACATTATAACTACTGTAGTTCCTCATTTTCCAATGAGTGCAGGTTTAGCATCATATACTGCTTGTTCGAGTGCTGTAGGCTTGTGTTCTGAATGCTCTACTCTTAAGTGGTTGCACGATACAATTGGCCTGGTGCATTTTCTATTTCATTCTGAGGGGACTTTAAATATTCGCAACAGTGATGGCATGGGAAAGAACCACAGCCCTTGTTAATATAACATCTATTTTGTTTTCGATGTGCAGGTGGTGAAGGGCAGGCGTCTGCTAATCAGGCAGTCAAACGCCCTCGCCAGTTGCTTGCCAAACGCGGTCAACCCAGTAGTGACCACGACAAACAAGACCAAACTGAAAGTGCAGAGGACAATGATCTGAGTGCTTTAATAATATATGGTACCAACACAGTGCCTTCACAGGTTACGTGCTTACGTGGTTACCCGATGTATTCACTTCTGCAGTCTGCACATTACTCAGTGTGGCCATTGCGGACTTGCCTGAGGTCTTGAAGTTTGATTGAATCGAGACAGCGAAAATGACAGGCTAGAATAAGCTCGAAACACGCCTTCCGCCCAGCTAAAAAGCCCAAGTTACTCTTTCGCGCCGGGTCGCATCTCCCGGCGTGGCAGCCCAGGCCTGCAACTTCGCGGCGCTTGGTATGGATGGCGCGACCGGCGCGACCGGCACTCATCAATATGGCGGCGCGCTTTGAATTCACGGTGTTCTGGTGTAAATAGCTGTGTCTTACCTGTACTCACCTACGGGGCAGAAACCTGGATGCTTACGAAAAGGGTTCTACTCAAATTGAGGACGACGCAACGAGCTATGGAAAGAAGAATGATAGGTGTGACGTTAAGGGATAAGAAAGGAGCAGATTGGGTGAGGGAACAAACGCGAGTTAATGACATCCTAGTTGAAGTCAAGAAAAAGAAATGGGCAGGACATGTAATGAGGAGGGAAGATAACCGATGGTCATTAAGGGTTACGGACTGGATTCCAAGGGAGGGGAAGCGTAGCAGGGGACGGCAGAAAGATAGGTGGGCGGATGAGATTAAGAAGTTTGCAGGGACGGCATGGCCACAATTAGTACATGACTGGGGTTGTTGGAGAAATATTGGAGAGCCCTTTGCCCTGCAGTGAGCGTAACCTGGATGATGATGATATATTCTCTGGAGTTCCGAATTATTACGCCGTCCCCCACTAGGGCATTCCTCATTATCAAATCATAGTTTTCGCACGTAAGACCCCAGAAATCATTTCACCCTTGATATATCTAGGTAGTACAGTGCGCTCTATCTCCATGGTGTTTTAGGCTGCTTCTCGTTCAGTTCTCGTTCTCGTTCATGGGCAGTCTTCTGCGATTCAAGGCCGGCCTTGCAATGTGTGCATTCATTTCTCCGACATGGAACTCACGATCAGCTCACGTGCGAAATCGCGGAACTTGTCCATCACTTAAGCGAAAAAGGCCATGATATCTCTTTTCAGTGGATACCAGGTCATTGCGGTATCATTGGTAATGATGACGCCGATAAGGCAGCTCGAACGTCAAACCAAGAAGACCGCTGCGTCCCCATTCCGCTCTCAAGGACCGACGCCGCGAGACAACTTGGCATTCTGGCACGCACGATCTCCTTAGCATAGTGGAATACCGTACATACAAGGCGCACAAGACTGCACCGACTAAACCCATCACTACAACTCAGACCTCCAGCTGGTGTGCACCGGCGTGAAGCGTCTCTTCTGTGTCGGTTATGGCTTGGAGTGGCCTTCACGAACGCCTACTCAGTACTAATTGGAATGGCTGATAGTCCTGCATGTGATGTTTGCGCATGCGAGGAGAACATTGACCACATATCGTGCTATTGTCCTCAATTCCAAGCCCAAAGACAGTATTTGTCCGACAAATTCAGGAAACTAGACGATCGTCCTCTGAGTGTACAGACAATATTAGAGCACCGTCCCGACCGATCATCGGCTCAGAAGGCAGTGAAGGCACTTTTGTGTTTTCTCAGAACTTCTGGTTTGCTCGAGCGACTTTAACTGAAGTGCTGTCCGTACACGTACCTACACCTTCTCTCTCCCTTCTTTCTCTTCCCCTTCTCCCTTCCCCCAGTGTAGGGTAGCCAACCAGACTATTGACTGGTTAACATCCCTGCCTTCCTGTATTCTTCTCTCTCTCTCTCTCTCGTTCAGCCTTCAGCCGGTTTTCTTCTTCCAACTCCACAGCGCCCATATGGACCACTGCACAGTGTGGCGTAGTGCGGTTTGTGTTTTCGTAGGTTCGCTGGGGTTGCCTCTGTGAACATGCACTGAACCCATTTTAAGATGGCGGCTAGTGTTACAAGAAACCAATCTGCATTGCCGTTTGCGATGTCTTGCTTTAGTTTACTCTTCATTGCGGGAGAGCAAGCAATTGTTTTTTTCAATTTCTTTAGACGGGATCGACATCTCCCAAGCGCTGTCCATAATGTGTTTTAAAGCGAAGATTTAGTGCACATATTTCTACTCAATGGCGCACTGAAAGCGTAAAATTATGCTCTCCTCTAAAGAGATCGTCGCTTACCTATTGGCTTATTTGTCGCCTACAGAAAATGACTTGCCATTGGTATGGCACAAATAAAAGGTGATTACTTTAATTTATATACATGGCTTCCAGTGACGGCAACGAATATTTATGCCTCATTTACTGCGTATTCATCTCGTTTCGGTGATTTGGAAGAAAAGTTTAATATTGGCCGGCTGCAAATGAGTTACGCACTGAACTCACGAGCATTTGGGTATCAGACAGACATCATTTCGACTTGGAGTCCCTTCAACCCTGCATTCCAAGGGGAAAGTGGTTGCTTAATCGACCCAATGCCACATTTTCACAATGAACATCCGAAATTATGGCAGCCCTTTTTTCCTTAGTCACATTGTGGAAAAAAGTGAATTCCCGAATATAACTGCCTCTTTCAGAATTGGCTACAAATGCAATGAAATTGTTAGCTACCTCATTACTTTTGCTTCCACGGCTAAGGCAATCTTAACAGCAGATGAGTTGGCTTGTAAGGGCCATACCCACGGATGTAAGCGAAAGCCATTTAAAAAGAAAAACTAACTCCTGGGGCATCGCTATTGCGAAGCATTGTTTTTCATGAGTCTAAAAAAATGCTGCCTTCTTCCTTCTTGGAACACTATCAATTTATCTACATTACTGATCCGGATCTTTAAACAAGCTTTCTAGAGCGACTACCAGGGGAATTAAAGACATTTACCCGTAGGCTACGACGCAACGTGGCTAGTTTCGTAAAACAATACGCGCCTTTTGAGAGAAGTGTGGTTCTCCGGAAGCAACTGGACACATATTATTCAACTTAGAGCGTACAGGAACGCAAGGGACATATAAAAAACAAATATGGCTTATGCGTAAATGTTAATGTATATGCGACGCTACGGCTTACAATTGGTCCCTGGAAAACTAAAAAAATGCGGTTTCAAGCCCTCGACATCTTATTTGGTCACATTTATTATAATTACTTTAATGTAGTGGTTAACCAACGACCCTCAGTCCCCAGCGGCTGCGGAGCACCTGACCAAGCCGGTGGTCAGACTTGCAACGGTGCAGAAGCTGCTCAGAATACCTGGGACCGGAAAGGCCGCCAATGTAGACTGACCCTTGCAACGTTCAACAATCGAACACTATCGAGTGAGGCTAGCTTAGCAGAACTCTTCGAAGAACTGTCAGACATTGAATGGGATATTATTGGCCTAAGTCAGATAAGAAAAACTGGTGAGGCTTACACACTGCTACATAACAGCCATGTCCTCGGCCACAGAGGTCTCCCGGATAACAAGCAATACGGGGTAGGATTCTTAATCCACAAAGGCATTGCAGGTAACATTGACGAATTCTACAGCATCACCGATAGGGTAGCAGTAGTCATAATCACACCCAATAAGAGGTATAGATTAAAGGCAGCACAAACTTACGCTCCAATGGCCAGTCACGACGATGAGGAAATAGATCAGATTCATGAAGATGTGGAATTAGCAATGGGAAAAGTGCAAACGCAGTGTACAGTGGTAATGGTGGAATTCAATGGAAAAGTGAGGAAAAAGCAGGCGGATGAACAGGCATTTGGCAACCACGGTGTCGATTCTAGAAATGCTAGAGGTTAAATGCTGGTAGAATTCGCAGAAAGGAATAAGGTGAGAGTAATGAACACTTTTTTTCAAGAAACGTAGCAACACAAAGTGGACCTGGAAAACTTCTAATGGTGAAGCAAGAAATGCAATAGACTTCATACTTTGTGCATATGCCAGCATAGCGCAGGACGTAGAAGTGATAGCTAAAGTGCAGCGATCCTACGTTAGTAAGTGATAAGATTCACTCCAATTTTAACAGAGCAAGAGTAAAATTGGTGAAGAAGGAACAGGTCAACTTAGAGGCAGTAAGCATAAAAGCAGGCAAATTTAGGCTAGCACTTGCAAACAAATATGCAGCCTTAGAACAGACAGTTGATGATGATGATGACATCGAGGTAATGAATGCAACCGAAACCAGGCTGGCTTCAGAGGCAGCAAGTGAAGTAGTATGCAAGGCACAATGGCAACCAGTAGGCAAGCTTTCCCAAGTAATGAAGGACCTACATTAGAAGCGACAATGAACGAAAGTGTCCAACTCAAAAGATAAGAGAATTCGCGGAATCGTCAACACTGATCAGCAAAGCGAAAATAAGTCATATTTGTAATTGTAACAATAACAAGACAGAAGAAGCCATTAAAATGGACGCAGCCTGAAATCACTGAGAAAGAAATTTGTCATAGGACAAACCAAGATATGTGTACTGAAAGATAAGTCGAGCATTATCATCAGCAATCTCGAATGTATGATAAAAGCAGGGGAAGAATTCCATACTGATCTTCACAGTACACAGTGGACTCAGGAGCGCTCTTTTCGATACAATAATTAACAGTATAAAGAAATTCCCGCCATATCTAGAAATGAGGTCAGAAAGGCCTTGCACGGCCTGAAAAGGGGGAAAGTGACAGGAAAGAATGGAGTAACAGTCGATAACCATCAAACATGGAGGAGACATAATGCTAGGAATGCTGGAGCCACTCTATACGAAGTGTCTTTTCGACTACCAGAGTCCCAGAAAACAGGAAGAATGGAAATAATATACTAATTCACAAAAAGGGCGACGATAAAGAACTGAAAAATGATAGGCCCGTTAGCTTACTCCCAGTTTTATATAAAATATTTACCAAAATATTCTGCAATAGAGTAAGGACAACACTGGACTTTAGTTAACCAAGGGAGCAGGCTGGCTTCAGGAATGGTTACTCTACAATGGATCACATCCATGTCATTAACCAGGTTATCGAGAAATCCTCAGAGTGCAATGAGCCTCTCTATATATCTTTCATAGATAACGAAAAAATATTTGATTCAATAGAGATACCAGTATTCATAGAGGCATTGCGTAATCACGGCGTACAGACCGCTTACGTACATACCGTTGAAAATATCCACAGAGATTCCTCAGCCGCGCCAACTCTACACAATAAAAGTAAGTTACCTATAAAGAAAGCGTCAGACAAGGAGACACAATCTCTCCAATGCAATTCACTGCGTGCTTAGAAGTATTCAGGCTATTAAACTGGAAAGGGTTAGGAGTAAAGATCGACGGTGAATACCTAACAACCTTCGGTTTGCCGATGACATTGTTCTATTCAGCATCAGTGCAGACGTGTAACACCAAATGATTGAGGACTTTAATAGGGAGATTGTAAGAGTGGGGCTGAAGATTAATGAGCAGGAAATAACGATAATGATAAATAACCTGGCAAGGGAACAAGAGTTCAAGATCGCAAGTCAGCCTCTAGAGTCTGTGGAGGAGTTCGTTTACCTATGCCAACTAGCCACATGGAACCCTGACCATGAGAAGGAAATTCACAGAAGAATAAAAATAGGTTGGATCGCATACGGCAGACATCGACAGTCCCTGAAGGGGAGCTTCCCGTTATCACTGAAAAGGAAAGCATACAATGAGTGCATTTTACCGGTGCTGACATACGGCGCAGAGAATTTAACGCTGACGAACAAGCTTCGGAACAAGTTAAGGACCGTGCAAAGAGTGATGGAACGAAGAATGCTAGGCATAGATTTAAGAGACAGAAAGAGTGCGGTGTAGACCAGAAAGCAAACGGGTATAGACCATACTCTAATAAATATTAGGAGAAAAATATGGCGCTGGGCAGGTCATGTAATGCTCATACTAGATAACTGTTGGACCGTTAAGGGGACAGAATGGGTACCAAGGGAAGGGGAGCACAGCAGAGGACGGCAGAAGACTAGATGGTGCAATGAAATGAGGAAAGTTCGGGTGCTACTTGGAATTGATTGGTGCAGGACAGGGGAAATTGGAGAGAGATGCCTTCGTACTGCAATGGACATGAATAAGATGATGATGATGATGATGAGTAAAATGTTTTTTTTTTTATATGCTCTAGTTGGTATTGCGTGCGATGCATCACATAAAAAGCCAGCTATAAAGTGAACACCACTGATGTATTTGTACAGGTAGGACTAAGAAGCTAAATGGAGAGGTCATGTACTATTGGAGTATTTGCGTCCCAATTTTTCTGCTCACATTCTTCTAGTGTCTCCTCTCCGATCTCCCCCTCCTTTCCACGAAAACATGTTGGAGAATACTTACACGCCGGATGAACCGAATGCTGTGGTGGATTTTTATTCTCGCTCAGTACACTTCACTTAAATGTGTTAACAGGGCAACGGGGTGCCGGATGAGCGAAATATGTTTTATTTGTCTAACGCGAAGCAAAAACATTGCAGTTTTTGCGCTCCACAAAAAACTATTCATGCGAACTGTACGCGCAAGAACACAAACAAGACACACATGCCGCTTGTACAACAACAAAATAACAATAATAATTGTTTCAAAGCAACTGCAATGAGCTAGGCGAACTAATGCCGACATTGCGGCCGCTAAACATGCGCAATCACTGCGCGGCAGAAAACCACTGAAAATAATTTATTCCTCCCACATACATACACGTCATGTGTAATGAGAGACATACTTTGAGCGCTCTCATAGTAAACAGCAGCGCGCGAAGCAGTGGAAGTAATCCGGCGAGCAAGATCGCCAGTAGCTTCCAAAGCGCAATCTTGATGCGTCCCGACCAACTTCGATCGTAGCCCCGCGAGAGTATCATTCTTTGTCGCGCGCTTTGCTGCAAAGCATGCATCTACTCATCCTACTCAACCGAATCCTACTACAATCTATACACCATAGCCTTCAGCCGCTGTTAGAAGCGGCTGAAGGAGGCGCCATACAGCGTGGCGCCATCTCTCGAGGTGACGCAGCACTCCCACTCCGGAATTTACGGACCACTGGCACTCCAAACAGCGCAAGCAAGCAACTCTGTCTCTGAGCCAAATGATGGCAATCATGTGTGTGAAGCCCAGTATTTGCCTTTTGAACCCCGCTATTGGAATTGATAAGAAAAATTCAGGGTAGTAGAAGTTCCAGCTTGAGTGAGATTGAGAAATAACAATAAGAACTGGGAAGCAATATTTTGCATCAATTGTTTTGTTAGTAACTGGCGTATGTATTGCGGTCCTGTAGAAAGATTTGTGGCCAGAGACAAGATTTTCTTAAAAAGCGCCTCAACAAGTCTTGACAATTTGAGCTGATAAGTGCAGGGCATACATTGCGCGATTACGATCGTGTCTGCAATGTATTATTTTGCTGTGTGCCGTGAAAAGACCTGAGATTTCAAACCGAACACCGTTTTCCCTTCCCCTCGCGTCCGCCGCGCTCCAAGCCGGAGGATGACGTACATGTGCACGATTATTTCCGGTGTCGTTTGGCATTTGTGTCTTCAAGACAGAAATGCCAAACCACACGGGAAATAATCGATGCATTTTACTATAAAAGGATAAGGGAGACTTGCGATAGCCACGCATCATTACCTCTATTAGCAGAAGGTTGATGTGGGCGAGTTCGTTTTGCATACTTGTCGAAAACAGCCCTACGAAGACGCGGACTAAAAGAACAACATGTGCGTCGGACAAGGCGCTTGTCTGTCGTACATGTTGTTCCTTTAGTCCGCATCTTCGTAGTGCTCTTTTCATCAATTACCTCTGTTATAATGCGAATTTCGATATCATCAAAACACTTGTGTTAATCTCAAGTAGTGTTTTTCTGTGGTTTCTTTTTCATTTGCGTACCTCCTGATATGTTTACCTAATGCCTTTAAACTTTGCCATGTTCATAGGCTGTGGTACTGCAATCCCCTATATATATCTTGGTAGTTTCAATAGAACCTTAGCCTAAAGTTCGCGCTCGTCCTGTCTGCTTTTAGTGTCTGTGGGTGTCACTTCGCGCTACAATTCAAAATCATGCTAGAAATATTTGTTTAGTGATTTCTTGAATATAATGTAAATACTATGTCGTTGTTAAAAAGAAGGATGAATGAGTCCATGTACTCTTGCTGTACGGAAGAAAGTTGAGAAAAGTATCCCTTGCGTGCAATCATGTTGCTTGACAGATTTCTCATCACTGTAGACCCAAAAGGAATACAAAAGACTCCGCCAACGTACTAGTTAGCCTGACAATTTTTTTCCAATGATTAGATCTAATTAATTTTGTCTGCTATACGGTAGGCACTTACACAAAAAATATCTATTGGGGATTGTAATGCAAGGGAATAGACACCTCCTCATGAATTTTCATTTTTCCGTGAATGAAAGAGCACTTTCCCCTCCTTTCTCATGTTAGCAGTCTTATCAAAGAACATGAGCTACAGCTCTCTAGTGGGTGGGGAGAAAAGCTGGACACGAACATTTTTTCTCCCATATGCTTAAATGGATAGACAATCTATTTACACGCAACCTATTTCTTTTATTCGATATGAATTATACGCACCCGCCAGGCGCCTTTCTGCAGACGCCGTCACCGTGAGACTCACTTTGAAGTCCAAGGGCAATAAAATCTTCGCCGTGCGTCGAATACGTATGTGCGATTGAAAGCGTGCGAAGGTGTGCCGACGAACCCGCTGAATCTCGCGTGGGCGAGCGACGAATTTGGGCCAAAAGCGTGCCCTGTCTTGTCGCGCACGAAACTCACAGGTCATGCGAAGGAGAAAGGTCGCTCTTCTCTGTCCGCTGCTGCTTTCGGCGCGCTTGTGTCGGCCCCGTAACTTCGAAGCTGTCTGGGAAATGGCCGAAGTACACGCCCGCGTGCGCCTCGTATTCAAAGCGATCTGTGATGCCTGTAGAGTGCGGGTACTTCCAGTAGCTTCGTAAGCGCTGTGATTTCGACATTTCGTTCGGGATTAAGCGAGATATGCACGAACGTCAATTCGATCGTGGCTGCTGCTTCGATTCTTAACTCCATCATTTTGACAGCTAGTGGCAGGGCTGATCGAGAAAGATGTGTTTATGTTCACGTGTGAGCAGGAGATACCGTGCTTGGTTATTTAGCTAAAACACGAGGAGGATAGGTAGTTCGAATCAATGATACAATATGTACGCCCGACTGAACAAGGACGTACAAAGTTACAGACATACAAATGTAGGCCTGTCTGTGTGCGTCTTTTTCTTTGAATGTCCTACGTCAGACGCCCTTAACATTATGTCATTGTTAACTGTCTTAGTTATCGAATATTTTCGCGATTTCTTCAATCGCTGCTTGGCATTTTGGGCATAATAGACACCTATTTTTTAATTAAAAGGAAAGCTTATTGGTCAAAGTATCAAATCATGAGATATAGCGCCGAAAAATCCATGAAACAATGTTTTTATCAGAATATTTTATACGGCGTGATGATATGTTCGCTCGCGGAAAACACGCTGAACATGTTCATTGGTGGGTGGAATTGCGATTATACGCCGGGATTTGCGGTAGGCTGCCGGTAACGGCGGCCATTTTTGTCAGATAGTAATATTTAGTTTATGAAGTCTATATTGCTGCGTTTCATGTTTTCCAATGTGGTAAAATATTTCTGTAGTAATAGCAGCTTGTTGTGGTTTTCTGTCCAACTGCTTTAGTATTGAACTACGCAAAATGTAACTCATCGCATCGTAAACCAAACAACGGTTTTGCATGTGATACGCAATTAGGTGACTAGCCATAGCCATACGTGCACTTTTGATTTCCCGAGCATAGAATAAAGTGCAATTGTCTAAACCTGCTGAACTACAAATTTTCAGCAATATTTATGCGTACCTAATAACTGCTGACATATGTTCAGTAATCTCATAGACTCCATCTGAAGCACCAAGATTTCACCGACAGGTATCACGGCTTACTGGCTTTTGATACTTTCTTTACCAATCATAAATATTGTTCTTGTTAGACTAGCGAACAGTGTGCAGGATTACATCACCATACGCCATCCTCATTTCATTTACATCAACAAGTCGCAACACATTCTGGTCAGTTGTCAGTGTCTTTAAAGCAATGTTACCCACCACCTCTGTTCGTGTTATCAAAAAATTTCATTGAGGAGATAACTATCATGCCGAGCACACGAGCGCGTGTTGGAAAGTTGCAAGCTGTGCTTATTTTACTAAGCCGGCATGTTCGTCGTAGAAAGAGCTCTATTTAGTTACTCTCTTGGTGCAGCCACTCATGCGACTTACGGCCATGTCCTCTAACCGCTAAGCTTTCGAGCACAGCGGTTCCGATTCCTCCATCCTCATTTAGAGCACTCCTCAAGACAAATCTGGTTTGTGCCACAGACGCCTGATTAAATGGAATAGCTATGAAACTGCAAGAGAACGCACAGCTATACACACTAGATGAGCTGGTGCAGCAGTGTGTTGAAGCTCGCAGGCTGAGAGCGCACGCAACGTGCGCTCTCAGCCTGCGACCTGTCTAGCGACCGCTCCATCATCACCGCCTCAGCTACTTCGCCTAGAACCTTTTAATAAGAAAGGAGTACCTATGACGCTACACACATGGTCTCGTACCTACGTGTCCGGTAACCCTCCCCCCTGATCTTAACCATACAGAGGAGGTAGTGCTTCCGGTAATCAGGGTCAGCGTTGCCCACACTCCTTTCGTGAACCGGAAGTGGACGCACTTTTGCCAGTTATCTCCCCGGTCTGCGTGTCTAGTCTGCAAGTCACCAAATGCTGAAACCGACATCCACCATTCGTAGCGGGTATGCTCTGTGTGGAAACGAACGATGCTCCGGCGTTTCGCAACAGCGGGACTTTCGCCGCATAATCCTAGCCACTACGCTGCTTGGACGCAGGACTACATTACCGATCCTTCCTGGACTTTATTAGATCCGCAAATCTTCTTTTTATTCATTTGATCATCCTCATTCGCCGGCATCCTATATTCCAGTATGTCCTTAGTGCAATCTCTTAATATTTATTAGAATATGGTCTATACCCGTTTGCTTTCTGGTCTACACCGCTCTCTTTCTGTCTCTTAAAGTTATGCCTAGCATTCTTCTTTCCATCACCCTTTGCACGGTCCTTAACTTGTCCCGAAGCTTGTTTGTCAGCTTTAAATTCTCTGCGCCATATGTCAGCACCGGTAAAATGCACTCATTGTATGGTTTCCTTTTCAGTGATAACGGTAAGCTCCCCTTCAGGAGCTCACGATGTCTGCCGTATGCGATCCAACCTATTTTTATTCTTCTGTGAATTTCCTTCTCATAGTCAGGGTTCCATGTGGCTAGTTGGCCTAGGTAAACGTACTACTCCACATACTCTAGAGGCTGACTTGCGATTTTGAACTGTTGTTTCCTTGCCAGGTTATTTATCATTACCTTTGTTTTCTGCACATTATGCTTCAGATCCACTCGTACGCTCTCCCTATTAAGGTCCTCAATCATTTGTTGTAACTCGTCTGCATTTTTGCTGAATAGAACAATGTCATCGGCAAACCGAAAGTTGTTGAGGTATTCGCCGTCGATCTTTACTGCTAAGCGTTTCCACTTTAATAGCTTGAATACTTCTAAGCACACAGTGAATAGCATTGGAGAGATTGTGTCTCCTTGTCGGATGCTTTCTTTATAGGTAACTTCTTACTTTTATTATGTAGAGTTATGGTGGCTGTGGAATCTCAGGATATTTACCACGGTATTTACGTAGGCGGTCTTTACTCCTTGATTACGCAATGCCTCTATGTATACTGGTATCTCTACAGAACCAAATACGTTTTCGTAATCTATGAAAGATATATAGAGAGGCTCATTGTACTCTGAGGATTTCTCGATAACCTGGTTAATGACATGGATGTGATCCATTGTAGAGTAACCATTCCTGAAGCCAGCCTGCTCCCTTGGTTAACTAAAGTCCTGTGTTGTCCTTACTCTATTGCAGAATATTTTGGTAAATATTTTATATAAAACTGGGAGTAAGCTAACGGGCCTATCATTTTTCAGTTCTTTATCGTCGCCCTCTTTGTGAATTAGTATATTCTTTCCATTCTTCCTGTTTTCTGGGACTCTGGTAGTCGAAAAGACACTTCGTACAGAGAGACTCCAGCATTCCTAGCATTATGTCTCCTCCATGTTTGATGGTTATTGACTGTTACTCCATTCTTTCCTGTCACTTTCCCCCTTTTCAGGCCGTGCAAGGCCTTTCTGACCTCATTTCTAGATATAGCGGAAATTCTTTATACTGTTAATTATTGTATCGAAAAGAGCGCTCCTGAGTCCACTGTGTACTGTAAAGGTCACTATAAAATTCTTCCCCTGCTTTTATTATATCTTCAAAATTGGTGATGATAATGCCCGGCTTATCTTTCAATGCATATATCTTGGTTTGTCCTATGCCAAGTTTCTTTCTCACTGATTTCAGGCTGCGTCCATTTTAAACGGTTTCTTCTTTCTTTCTCTTGTTATAATTACAAATATGACTTATTTTCGCTGTCATGACTTGTTTTGACTTTTATCTTTTGAGTTGGACACTTTCATTCATTGTCGCTTCTTAATAAGGCCATTTATTACTTGGGAAAGCTTGCCTAGTGGTTGCCATTGTGCCTTGCATACCACTTCACTTGCTGCCTCTGAAGCCAGCCTGGTTTCGGTTGCATTAATTACCTCGATGTCATCATCATCATCAACTCTCTGTTGTAAGGCTGCATATTTTTTTGCAAGTATCAGCCTAAGTTTGCCTGCTTTTATGCTTGCTGCCTCTAAGTTGACCTGTTTCTTCTTCACCAATTTCACTATTTCTCTGTTCAAATTGGAGTAAATCCTACCACTTACTAACGTAGGATCGCTGCATTTTACCTATCACTGCTACGGCGTGCGCTATGCTGGCACCGGCAGAAAGTATGAAATGTGTTGCATTTCTTCCCTCACCATTAGAGCTTCTGCAGGTCCACTTTCTGTTGTTACGTTTCCTAAAAAAAGTGTTCATTATTCTCCCCTTATTCCTTTCTGCGAATTCAAACAGCGTCTAACCTCTAGCATTTATAGAATCGACACCATAGTTGCCAATAGCCTGTTCATCCACCTGCTTTTTCCCCACTTTAGCATTGAATTCCCCCATTACTACTGGACACTGCGTTTGCACTTTTCCCATTGCTTATTCTACATCTTCAGAAATCTGATCTACTTCCTCATCGTCCTGACTTGCCGTTGGAGCGTAGGTTTGTGCTACCTTTAATCTACACCTCCTATTGAGTTTGATTATGACTACTGCTACCCTATCGTTGATGCTATAGAATTCGTCAGTGTTACCCGCAATGCCTTTATGGATTAGGAATCCTAGCCCGTATTGCTTTTTATCCGGGAGACCTCTGTAGTAGAGGACATGGCTATTATGTAGCAGTGTGTAAGCGTCACCACTTTTTCTAATATCACTAAGGCCGATAATATCCCAAACAATGTCTGGCAGTTCTTCGAAGAGTCCTGCTAAGCTAGCCTCACTCGAGAGTGTTCGAGTGTTGAACGTTGCAAGGGTCAGTCAACATTGGCGGCCTTTCCGGACCCAGGTATTCGTAGCAGCCTCTGCATCGTTGCAAGTCTGACCACCGCCTTTCTCAGGTGCTCCGCAGCGGCTGGAGACTGAGAGCCGTTGGTTAACCACTATATTAAACGACTTATATTAAAAGTGACGAAATAAGATGTCGAGGGCGTGAGACCGCATTTTTTTAGTTTTCCGGGTACCAATTGTAAGCCATAGCGTCGCATATACATTAACATTTACGCATAAGCCATATTTGTTTTCTATATGTCCCTTGCATTCCTGTACGCTCTAAGTCGAGTAATATGTGTCCAGTTACTTCCAGAGAGCCACAGTTGTCTCAAAAGGGCATGTATTGTTTGACGAAACTAGCCACGTTGCGTCGTAGCCTACGGTTAAGTGTCCTTTATTCCCAAGGGAGTCGGTCTGGAAAGCTTCTTTGAAGATCCGGGTCAGTATTGTAGTTAAATTCATAGTGTTCGAGGAAGGAAGAAAGCCTTTTCTAGGCTCATGAAGAACAACGCTGCGCAATGGCGATGCCCCAGGATTTTATTTTTTTTTAATGACTTTCGCTTACTTCCGCGGGTATTGCCCTTACAAGCCAACTGATTTGCTGTTAAGATTGCCTTAGCCGTGGAAGCACAAGTAATGAGGTAGCTAACAATTTCCTTGCCTTTGTAGCCAATTCTGAAATAGGCAGTTATATTCGGGAAGTCGTTTTTCTCCACAATGTGACTAAGAAAAAAATGGCTGCCATAATTATGGATGTACATGTGAAAATGTGGGATTAGTTTGATCAAGCAACCACTCCTCTCTTGGAATGCAGGGTTCCAGGGGCTGCAAGTCGAAATGGTCTCTGTTTGAGACCCAAACGCTCGTGAGTTCAGTGCGCAACTTATTTGCAGTCAGCCAACATTAAAATTTGCTTCCAAATCACAGAAACGAAATGAATATGCAGAAAATGAGGCACAAATACTCATTGCCGTCACCCGAAACCATGTCCACAAGTTAAAGTAATCACCTTTTATTGGTGGCATACCAATGGCAAGGCATATTGTATAGGCGACAAATAAGCCAATAGGTAAACCACGATCTCTTTAGAGGAGAGCATATTTGTACGCTTTCAGTGCGCCATTGAGTAGACATATGTGCACTAAATCTTCGCTTTAATCCCGGTTATGGACAGCACTGGGGAGATGTCGATTGCGTCTAAAGAAATCGAAAAAAAAATTGCTTGCTCTCCCGCAATGAAGAGTAAACTTAAGCAAGACATTGCCACCGGTAATGCAGATTGGTTACTCTTGACACTAGCCGCCATCTTAAAATGGGTTTAGTGCATGTTCACAGAGGCAACCCCAACGATCCTACGAAAACACACACCGCACCATGCACGCCGCACTGTGCGGTGGTCCATATGGGCGCTGTGGAGTTGGAAGAAGAAAACCGGCTGAAGGCTGAACGAGAGAGAGAGAGAGAGAAGAATACAGGAAGGCAGGGATGTTAACCAGTCAATAGTCTGGTTGGCTACCCTACACTGGGGGAAGGTAGAAGGGGAAGAGAAAGAAGGGAGAGAGAAGGTGTAGGTACGTGTACGGACAGCACTTCAGTTAAAGTCGCTCGAGCAAACCAGAAGTTCTGAGAAAACACAAAAGTGCCGTCACTGCCTTCTGAGCCGATGATCGGTCGGGACGGTGCTCTAATATTCTCTGTACACTCAGCGGACGATCGTCTAGTTTCCTGAATGTGTCGGACAAATACTGTCTTTGGGCTTGGAATTGAGGACAATGGCACGATATGTGGTCAATGTTCTCGCATGCGCAAACATCACATGCAGGACTATCAGCCATTCCAATTAGTACTGAGTAGGCATTCGTGAAGGCCACTCCAAGCCATAACCGACACAGAAGGGACGCTTCACGCCGGTGCACACCAGCTGGAGGTCTGAGTTGTAGTGATGGGTTTAGTCGGTGCAGTCTTGTGCGCCTTGTATGTACGGTATTCCACTATGCTAAGGAGATCGTGCGTGCCAGAATGCCAAGTTGTCTCGCGGCGTCGGTCCTTGAGAGCGGAATGGGGACGCAGCGGTCTTCTTGGTTTGACGTTCGAGCTGCCTTATCGGCGTCATCATTACCAATGATTCCGCAGTGACCTGGTATCCACTGAAAAGAGATATCATGGCCTTTTTCGCTTAAGTGATGGACAAGTTCCGCGATTTCGCACGTGAGCTGATCGTGAGTTCCATGTCGGAGAAATGAATGCACACATTGCAAGGCCGGCCTTGAATCGCAGAAGACTGCCCATGAACGAGAACGAGAACTGAACGAGAAGCAGCCTAAAACACCAGGGAGATAGAGCGCACTGTACTACCTAGATATATCAAGGGTGAAATGATTTCTGGGGTCTTACGTGCGAAAACTATGATTTGATAATGAGGAATGCCCTAGTGGGGGACGGCGTAATAATTCGGAACTCCAGAGAATATATCATCATCATCCAGGTTACGCTCACTGCAGGGCAAAGGGCTCTCCAATATTTCTCCAACAACCCCAGTCATGTACTAATTGTGGCCATGCCGTCCCTGCAAACTTCTTAATCTCATCCGCCCACCTATCTTTCTGCCGTCCCCTGCTACGCTTCCCCTCCCTTGGAATCCAGTCCGTAACCCTTAATGACCATCGGTTATCTTCCCTCCTCATTACATGTCCTGCCCATTTCTTTTTCTTGACTTCAACTAGGATGTCATTAACTCGCGTTTGTTCCCTCACCCAATCTGCTCCTTTCTTATCCCTTAACGTCACACCTATCATTCTTCTTTCCATAGCTCGTTGCGTCGTCCTCAATTTGAGTAGAACCCTTTTCGTAAGCATCCAGGTTTCTGCCCCGTAGGTGAGTACAGGTAAGACACAGCTATTTACACCAGAACACCGTGAATTCAAAGCGCGCCGCCATATTGATGAGTGCCGGTCGCGCCGGTCGCGCCATCCATACCAAGCGCCGCGAAGTTGCAGGCCTGGGCTGCCACGCCGGGAGATGCGACCCGGCGCGAAAGCGTAACTTGGGCTTTTTAGCTGGGCGGAAGGCGTGTTTCGAGCTTATTCTAGCCTGTCATTTTCGCTGTCTCGATTCAATCAAACTTCAAGACCTCAGGCAAGTCCGCAATGGCCACACTGAGTAATGTGCAGACTGCAGAAGTGAATACATCGGGTAACCACGTAAGCACGTAACCTGTGAAGGCACTGTGTTGGTACCATATATTATTAAAGCACTCAGATCATTGTCCTCTGCACTTTCAGTTTGGTCTTGTTTGGCGTGGTCACTACTGGGTTGACCGCGTTTGGCAAGCAACTGGCGAGGGCGTTTGACTGCCTGATTACATGCGAAAACTATGATTCGATAATGAGGAATGCCCTAGTGGGGGACGGTGCAATATTTTGGAACTCCAGGGAATATTTAACGCGCTGTCAATGAAAGGCACACGAGCCTTCATGCATTTTGCCGCCATCAAAATTCGGCCTTCGAGGCCGACATCTCGTCTCACTATCTGGTGCTTAGTAGATTGCTTTAGAATGTGGTTGAGTGGGACGAGCGGTTGTGGCAGCGTATGCTTTCCAGTGACATGGGCGTCGTAGACAAATAATGTGACGGCGCTGCGATCGAAGTGGATGGGGCCGCATCAAGGCCGCGCCTTTGGAAACTGCTTGCGATACTTATCGGAAGTGTCATTCGTACTACTTCGCGCGCTCGAATATGCGTTCAGGCCACTGAAACGGTATTTATAGTTGGATACGACATGTATTTATGCCTTAGGGGTAGTATGGCTTTCTTTCTCTTCTTTACTTTGTTGTAATGCCGCTCGTTCATTGCATGTGCATTGCGGTTGTAGTGTTCACTTTCATTGAATTATGGTATTGTACGACTCCCTTTGAAGAACGGATAATTTTCTTTTTTTTAAAGCAGCATGTATTTCTTGTGTTGCATTCTTGCGCATATGTAGTTTTTCATCAGTACGTCTTGCGACACACAGGCCGAACGGCATATGTAAACATTCTACTTGCGGCTTCAAACAAATAAAATATATGTGCCCCATCCGGTGCCCTGTACTCAGCTTGTCGGTGAGTATTCTCAAATAAAACAAAAACTACTGCGCAGCATTCCATTCCCGTTTGCTCCTTCCTCGCATATTAGAAGGCGGAGTAATTGCTATGGTTTTTCTTTATTACGGTCGGACATCGGGCAACGAAAAAAGATTTAGGTAGCCATTATATATCCTAATGTGTGGCCCGTAAGCCAAGTGACATTTTTTGCCCAGTCCAATTAATGCCTCATTAGTGGCTACATAGTGGATATGGCATTCCGCTGCCGATGTCGAGCTCACGGGTTCAAACCAGGTCATGGATTACGAAGGGAATGAAATAGAAAAAACCACTCGGGTACTTGTGTTTATGTGCACGATAAAGATCCCCAGGTGGTTCGGACTGAACCGGTTGCCTCATGATCACATCGCCAGACTTAAAAGATCAAAATTTGTTTAATAGAAAAAAAAAATAAAGAAGGTAGCCGCGTCGTTAGGCACTTGGTAGGGGCTTAAACAAATTAAAGTATTCTCGAGTCTGATTTCCGAGAAAAACACGTTAAGCTTGTCTTATATTAGTTACCAAAATGTAATGTCATTCCCAACTGTACGTCTACTCAACCATATATGAGCGGCTTCGACTTTATACACGACTGATTCCAGTGATGCGGTGAGTTATCATAAAGGCAATAATGAAGGTAATAAAGGAACGGCATGCCTCACATAGACGTATATATATTTGTAGATCTGCTCTTTTCAAGAAGAAAAGTGTGGTACTGCCTGAATTGATTGCAGGTATAATGAGAGTGTCAAGAAAATGTTTGGCTTGGCGAATCGAGTCAGCAGATTTGCCGGAAGGTTTACGCGGTTTCGCTGAGGTGCTGCGTGTGGAAAAAAAATGGCGGCGGCTTAGCTCGGCTACGCCAGGATATACCAAGCGAAAGCTAAGGCATAGCATGGTTAGCCTTGATTAAACTTGACTGCAAGTCCAGGTTAGTCTGGTTGTCTAGCTAAGTTGTGACATTTAGCGAGCCGTTCGGCGCGCTGTTCGTCTGTTTCCTGGGCGATTCGTTTTCTCTTCATTTTGTTCGAATGTCGATGCCAGGCCTCCTGCTCATCATAATTCTCGCCGTCCATAAGGCCGCCTTAACTGTGGTTGCGGCACATAAGAGCTCTCCTTTTCAATTCTCACATATGTTATCAGAAATGCGCCGCAGCTTTTGAAGCGAGCGGAAGCGAGGGCAATGATGAGATACGCGGTGTGACGTCATACCAAACAGTGATCCACAGCGCATCCAAAACAGCGCATCCACGGAAGACCTGTTCCTTGGTGCTAGGAGTGGCGCATGCGCAGCAGTGACTAGGGAGCGAGAGAGAGACAAAAATCCGTGGCGAGGCGCATGTTCTGACGTCATGTGCTTCCTCTGAGGACTGCCACAGCGAAACGGCAAGTTCACGGCAAGTAAAGCTTTCGCTTTAAAATTGTGCGAGGGCGCTCCGAGCGAACTGGTTTGAGGCCCAGACCCGCTGAGCGGCACATTCAACGTACTTTCGCTGCATTCATCGAGGCCCAATCCACATTGCTCGCTCTTAAAGTGACGTTTTATTAAAACCGTAAATTTTATTTCATTTCATTTTGCCAAACTTAGATATTTGAGGCACGAATCATAAAACTGGACGTCTTCAATTCAGCTGCCATTACAAGTGCATCGTCTGAAAACGAGTGGGTTCATTGTGCGGACAGTTGTTTTTGTTGTAGAAATCTTGTGGAGTACTTTTTTTAAACGTCTTTATTGGTTTTTATACGCCGATGGCTATTGTCGGGTGTTAGCAGTGTGTAATCTGGGCACGGTGAACTACTATTTCTAAAATTAGAGCATAATTTTGGCACAACAGCCACCGATCTCATCAGTGCCTATGGTGTTCTTTTTTATATTTTTCAATCTTTTTTTAATTTTAACTTGCACCGTGCTGTTTAAGGCTCTCCTCTTGTTGGTGGAGTATTAAAGACCACAGATAATAATCCAAGAAAGTGAAATTATAATACATAAACTGGAATGTTTTGTCCGTGGCTCGAAGGAATGAAGCGGATGACTGAGCTTCTCGGTAAAGCAAATGGTACATAGACATATTCACGAAATATGGAGTATAGAAATATTATCCGATACTCTAAATCCAGTAACTAAGCTCAGTAAGGGTATTTGCACTGACAAACTCTGCACCACCATAATTTTCTTTAAAGTTGTGCGCTGTTTACTGGAAGGTGCACGCTATCTTAGACCGAAGGTCGGTGGCTCGAGCATTATCACGGATGGAACTAAAGTGCAAAACAATTTTAGTACACTCTAGATGGAACCAACCCGAAGGGCATCCATGGCTTTGCAAGCGAAGGAATCAAGGCAATCATTACACGTTAATATGAACAACAGGTTAAAGACAAAGGGTAATACCCAACGTATACTTAGACTGAATAGGAGCAACTGGTTAAAGTAAGTGCAAATGCAATCTGCATGGCTCTTCTGGCAACTTTCTTCAATCTGGTAGAATGAAAAATTAAGTAGAATCACACAACTCTCGTCGAATGCTATTTGGTTTTCAGATCGCATGCGAAGCCTGAATTCACTATTATATATAATCGAATACTCCTTTCTCTTGGAATATAAGGCATAACTGCACATTTAGTTCTACAGGCTGTGCCCGATGAAATTGAGGACTCTTCCGAATCATTCTGCTGCTGACGAGTCACGGGCGAAATATTGGATGGGGTGTCATAACTTCTACTTAACACATCGCTAGTAGTCCATTAAAGCCCCGTTTGAGGGCAGCCTGTAAAAATGTGCTAACCGGATTCAGGCAAGAAAAGTTTTGAATAGTGTCACCATAATTTCGCCCCATTAAAAGTGAATGGGGCATGATGTAGCCCATTTATCTCCTTCGACCAGCGAAGCAAATCTCTGTATTTTACTACGCGTAAGGTATTATCCAATCAAACGAAATCCCATGTTACCCTATCAGGTTGCATGTGTGCAACAACCCGCATTAACGAAACTGGCTCACAATAAACCCGATTTACCGAAGCTTTTTCTGAAATAAATGCGGGAAGACAGCGGTATTTCTTTTGAAGCACATGGGTTTTAATTTGAGCGTGCGCTCCACCGCTGCCGAGTTAAATAATTTAGGCACACTAATCACGCCGCAGCTTTAGTTTGACGAGGCGGCACGCTGCGCCCATGCAAGGAACAACGGACTCAGCAGTCGCTAGCGTTCTTACGTAACAGATGGTGCTAGGCGCGATGGTATTTGGGCCTTAGTTGGGCCGCCCTCACAGTCTTTTCACGCGCGCTGGCATGGGTTAGCGGCAAATACAATGACGCGTGTACTTTTTTATCCGTTTGCTGCGTTTCATAGTCTAACAAATGTTATCGCTCAGTGCAGGACACGCGTGCATGAATCGGAAAATTCTTGAATGTTGTCGATGGTTCAATCCGCTGTCTGTTGTCACTGAACCTTGCAGAAAATGATTGCATGTATGTGCTACATGAATGGCGTAGAACATTGTGCAAGACTCGCGGGCACGAGCGATTACTCTAGAACCTTCGATGACTGATGTACAAACGCCGATGTGCTTGACCCACGCGAGCAGATTTCGACGATCACCGACCATGTTTGCCGCCATGGCTGTGCTTTGAGCGTAACTTGCTTTTGTGAGTGCAAGTTCGCCTAATCAAAAGTTAGTTTCTTATATCTCAGTTTTACCACTCTAATATGCACCGTCACTAGTACATGTCTATATTCAAGCTGATCACTTGAGCATACCGTTCATTTGGGAATGGAATTACATGCAGATGGAAATATGGCGTAAGAATCACCTGTATTTCTGAAAATTCGGACTCAAAAGTATTGTAATAGAGTTTAAAGCACTAGAAAAGAGCGGAATGACACAGCTACCGTCTTTATTTAATCAAAGTAGATTCGGGATTTACAAGGCAAAACAATGACATACCATTATAGGTACCTGCGCCGTTTCGGTTTTCACCACGAATGGACCTTCAACATGCGCTTAAATAGAAGTAAACAAATGTGTTTTATTTTATTACATCCCAATCGAATTCCGCGGCATGAATTGAACTCGTGAGCTCAAATTTAAAGCGACAAAGGCACTTGTCCCAATTGTGAATCGACTGCGCCGGTGTCTTTTCCTTTTTGTGAGCTGAACTCTGGTAAAAAAAAAAATGAATGCCGCTTATAGGCAAAGTATTATCATATAAAATAGTAAAATAAATGTGTTTTCGGTGTCCGAGGTCTCCGCAATAAAATACCCCCCTACGAATTAACCTGTGTTCTGTTACTCGAGGAAGACACAAAATTGAACCGAATGTTGCGGCGAATTTTTCTTGTCTCTCTCGGTACACTTCACGTAGTTATGTTAACAGAACAACGTGGTGCTGGATGAGGGAAATATGTTTCCTCTGCTAAAGCGGGAAGCAACGAGATCGCAGTTTTTTTGTTTGCATTCCACCAGTATTATTGATATAAAACTGTATGCGCAAGAATACACACAAGACACACATGTCAGTTGTACAAAAAAAGCAATAATAATAAAGGTCCTCCAAAGCAGCTACAATAACCTAAACGAATGAAAACCGGCATCGCGGCCTCTATGCAGGCGCTATCAGCGTGCGGCATTAAACCACTGAAAATAATTTATTTTAAGACAAACATACACGTAATGTGTAGAGAGAGACATACTTTGAGCGCTCTCCCAGTCAACAGCAGCGCGCGTAGTGCGAAGTAATCAGGTGAACAAAATCACTAGTACTTTTATACGGCGCCATCTTCAGGTGGTCAAACCAACTTTGATCGTAGCGCGGCGACAGTATTAATCTTCATCGTGCGCCTCACTGCAAAGTATGCGCTGATCCGGCATCTCGTCCCACTCAACCGTACGTATTCTAGTGCACTCTATACACCGTAGCCGCTAAGCCACCGCGGCTGGTAGAAGCGGGCTGAAGGAGGCGCCATACAGCGTGGCGCCATCTCTCGAGGTGACGCAGCTCTTCCTCTAAGGAATCCACGGAGTTCGCTATCGTATCCTTAGTATTTCATCGGATACGATAGAGTGCTATTACATCTTGTCATGCGGCTCAAAATGATGTTACGCATAATTGGTAAATTCGTGTCAGCTCGTAAACGGTTAGATGTCTTAACGGATACAGAAGCAAAAATCACGGTAGGAGATCTGATATCCGAGATAATGTCTATTGGCAGTGCAGGCACACCGCATGGTTCCTTTATATCACCTATGCCCTTTAACCTGGCGCTGATTGGTCTTCCTAGAAAATTGCAAAGAATCGAAGGACTTAACCACACAACTACACATCACGCTATAGATAAACGATGACTGCGATGGATCGATTGAACAGAGACTACAAGAAGCTGTTGAAACATTCGAGAAATACCAAAAAGGCACGCGTCTAACATGCTCGGCCGAAAAATCTGAACTGCTGCTGTGTAGACCAGCGTTAAAGTTGAGACCTCCCAAGAACTACAACAGACAAAGCTACAAAGACATACAACTGATGACCCAAGATGGACAACCCATACCCAAAGTCGAGAAGATAAGGGTGTTAAGAATGATCATAGAAGCTAAGGGCACCAACAGAGAAACTGTTCACAATATCGAAGCCAAAGTTTCTAAGTTGATTCGATTGATCAAGAGAATCACCAGTAGGCACGAGGGAATGAAAGAAGCAAGGATCATAGAATCATCCAGGCGTTCGTCATAAGTAAGGTCACGTATGTGGCGGCATACCACTGATGGGGCGCCGCAGAAAAGAAGCTAGGCGGTATGATTAGGAAGATATAGAAACAAGTGATTGGACTCATGCTAAGCACGAGCACGGCGAAACGCCTACAGCTGGGACTGCACAACACGCGAAAGGAGCTAATAGAAACACAACGTATTGCGCAATACGAACGCCTCTCCAAGACGACGGCGGGCATATACATCCCAGTTAAATTAGGGACCTGCTACCACACAAAACACGGAGGCAAACGGGATATACACAAGGAAATAAGGGCCAAACTCACGGTACCCCCCTTATCTAAGGATATACATCCTGTGCACCGCGAGGGCCGGAGAAAAAGCAGGGCAAAGAACATGGCAAAGAAGCGACTCCCAGACGGCAGTACGCAACTTCGCGAACGCCCGGATCTCAGCTGAGGCACTCAACATACTCAGAAAAGCCAAATAAACAAGGGTACACAGATGCGTCCAAATCATATGGCTGCCAGCCCACACCACCGACTCAGCGCGAGAGGACAACCCTAACGCGGCCGTACAAAACGTAACTCGAGGACTGGCTTTCCGAGCTGTGACGAAAGTAGACCCCACGACAGGGCCCTCCGAGGTATGGGAATAGGAAGACAGAAGACTGGGTTCAATGACATCACCAAGCATTAAAAGATGCAAACATGCACTTATCCACCACCCCAACCACAAATCACTAGACCGCTAGCTGTCCAGTGGCGACAATGACAAACCAAATCATACAAGAGCCCGATACTAATGTGCACTATTTATCCAGATATATACACAACACAGAGATGCAAAGTGCGTGGCACCAGACCCAAGGTACAGCACTTGCTATGGGAATCTCAGGACCTAATACAGCACAATGCGAGCGCAGCCTCCATCGACAGCCTCCGCGTGCCTTGGCAAGCCGCGCTGCTCAGCTCGAACCTGGAAGACCAACTCTGGGCAGTCGAGCGGGCCAAGGAAGCCACCGAGAGGCAGGAACGTTGGCCGTAACCTCGGCGGCTGCTCCAGCCCACTAACTCTCGGAACCCCAATCGCTCTGATTCAAAATAAAGTTTCCTAACTGACTGACTGTTAGCTGGTAAAATGTTATTTTTCGCTTTATTGTGTAAATTCAAGAGTAATAAATGTGACGGACAAACAACATACCTAATGTTTGTACGTAAACATAGACAGCGTTATCCATAAAATAGAAACAAAATCAGTCACCATGTAATGTACCAACATTTCTTCAATTTGAGCGGTGAAAAATGCACTCGCTAAAGAATAAAGTAAGCACGCTGCAAAAGTCGTTTCTCTCGCGCGGCTCTCTCGGTGCAGCCAATCACGTGAGTTTCAGCCGATGCCTCCACCCACCAAGCTTCCGAGCGCAGCAGGGTCGATTCTTGCATCCTCATTGGCAGCACTCGCCGGCACCGAACTTCCTCGAGCTGTAGCGTCTTGAGTGGCTGCAATGGCCATGATGCCTACGGAGATAATTGACAATTACACAAATGCGAGGAGTTAATTTTTATGGGGAATACCACGTTCACAAGTTGTAAATTGCAACGATTAGATTGAAACGAAGGATTGTCCTTTAAGTTTCAGACACTAGGATAAGAACACCTCTATTAGTACGGCATTCGAAAAACACTAATTTCCTGTAAACATAAGAGGTTCTTTTTAGAACTCACAAACTGACTTGTTCGAAACCGTGGCTTATATACTGGGCACGGCTATTTAAAGCAACCTATGTGACTTTCTTGAAGACGTCTCTGCTATTTGTATTTTTGCCTGTGCATAGTACCTCATTTCAAATTTGTAAAGTCGTACGAATCAGTTTCTATTGCTACACTTATGTCAAATTGTTACAGCCAGAGATAAAGCGGCATATGAGGGGAACATGTTTCAACATAAATTGCGAATGTTTTTAGATAAGCGATATTGTAAGATTCCATGCCTTTCCTATTCTATGTTCATTTTTTATTATTACTGAAAATTTCATTTCTTCTACCGTCTGCATGTTTTCAAAGAATAATGCTTCTCTATCTTATGACTTATTATTGCAGCATGCGAACCAAACAGTCAACCATCGCTTAAGCGCTGAGGTAAATTCAAAATATCCAGCCACTACCGTCCGATTGGAAATGTCACTCTCGGTGACGTTCTCGACGGAGTTTGGACTTACCGTAGGCGAAGGCGGCACACATGAGAAGAAATGCTGTGATGTGTCCTGCCATTACAACCAGAAATTCCGATACGCTGGTGCGCCTTGATCTAGAAAGAAATACCAGCTCTTGTGGAAGACTGATGTAAACATGTTATTTGAAAACACAGGTATCCTGTTTTTAGGCTAATTAGATCGTACAATTCGCAAGAGGGAATGGAGCTTTACTTATGAGATGCGATATGTGGCGTATTTTAATGCCTTATACATACACGTATTCGTTCCGTGACTGTATGGTTGTCGGCCGAAATAAAGTGATGAACGCTTTTGTGTTTCGTACCAGCCTACTACTGCAATTTCGCTAACGTTGTTAAGCATCATAGACGCTGTCATAGTTTTTAGGCCATTGACTTTCATCCCCGCAGATCCTTTGCCAAGTCTCATTATTAAAATTTTATTTTCCTTAGACAAACGAAATGTTTTTCTGTGATTTACCTGCAGAAACTGATGATTGCGAACTACCTTTCACAGTGATTACTAAGCAAAGAAGGAATATACAAAGCGCATTGTAGTATGCCAGTACGTATCAGTAATACATTCTGTCGTTCAATCCACGGCTTGTATTATTAATTTTCTTGAATGCCGTAACGTTACATCGAGCGCAAGTTTTAAGATTCTGGCTTTATTGGGGAAAACTCTGATAACAAAAGTTCCTCAAGCGCTGTTTGTGGAACATTACAATACTACACGTAAAGGACCTCTAAGCGCTCCCAGACGATGGTTATCATGTGTCAAGATTTACGAAAAGCTTATTTGGTTTATATCTATGGCTGCAGTGGCTAGTTGTAATGGAATCAACGTATACGCGAACGCGATATGTGTTTCGATCGAAAGAAATTTTTTTCCTAAAGGAACCAATCTAATAGACACTTACCGAATCTCCCGTTGTGTCTGGAATGCTGAAAAATATTTTCAATCCGCCTGTTTCTATCCACGCGTTTTATATGTTCCTACCAGAAATACGGATCATTGTACAGAACTGTGGAATGCTTATGTGGGGTCCTAAAACCCGAACATAAACCATGTGCCATTTGGTGTCAAAATAGACAGGAGAAACAAGAAACAGTTTTACAAACAAATGTTATAGGTAGAACCACCTCTTCTAATTTTCGAAAATAGTGCTTACTGACATCCAATTAGGACAACAACGCTAGTTCACTGAAAAAGTAATTTTCGTGACTCAGAAAACTCATTTTGTTCTCCACCTGGAAAACATAAGCTTGTAATTTTCACTGCCATATGAGATGAGGCATATTAGTAATTGTTGTAATAACAAAGATTTTCAAGTCGACATGGCAAATATAAAGAGTCACCAATGTAACAATAGTAAAACATGCATGCGTATTTACTGGTTTCAGACTTTCAGGCTCAGGAAATGAGACCATCAACCCTACTTTTAATAATGCCTGCAGTTAATGGCCAATGAAGCCCGCCTCCGCGATGAATCAAAATTACAGGGAGGTACTTCACCCCAATACCAACACCATGACAGGTGTTCAATCCTACAAAGGAATTGCTCGAAACCACGCTCCTTGTGCGTGCCATTGCTAAGGAGCGAATAAAAGCTCTGTTCAGTCATTGCCATAATTTCCGTAGCAGTCCAGTACTCAACCCTGGGTGAAGCTTGTGAAGCTTCAGACGTCAGCTGGGGTTGCGATGCACTATGCATATAGAAAGGCGATTCACGCTAGACGTCACATTGTACGCCAAAGCACAAACGCCTCAATATGAGCAGCGCACGAATACACAAATGCCGAATAAACCATACGCGCAAATAAAATTATTGAAGTGAATAGCAGCAGCTTGGTCCAATGTCCTTGTGAATCCATTGCTATGACCTAAATTAGTGCAGTGCAAGTGTTCGCTATCAGGTGCGAACTTGTCCGTGCAAGAACACCGACACCGACTGTGAAGTGCGGCACTTAGCGTGACGCTTCTCGCGGAAAAAGGAGTGTGTGGAATGCCCTTAAGAATTTCGAGAGAGTGTTGAATAGAGCCACCATCCTCGCCTGACCCAGCACTTTCAAACGCACCAACAGCACATGGCGGGTGGTGTCGTTGTTATCGAAGTTCGAATATTGAAGCACACCACGGTAACGACTAAGGCAGAAATTTTTGTATAGTGTGAAAACCCAATAAGCAATAAGGACATTTATCGAGTATTATTGTTTATCCATTGTAAACGTGACCACATGAAGCCGTATGTTAGCGCGGCATAAACGTCATGTGACAAGGTCGGAGAAAATTAGCGTGTACTTTTCGACTAAATCAAGCAAATATTAATCCATCCCTTTTTCGAAAGGACATGCAGGGGTCGCCATTGTCTGAGAGAAGAAAGTCTTTGAAAGTGCGAAACAATCCGACCCAGCAGTATAGGTGATAAATAAAAGAATAATATGACTACAATTATTCTGTCAAATAATATATGGCCATTCATGACATTTTCATGCACATTGCTGTATCGTCTCACACATTATTTTTCATTCTGCCAGTGTGTTCTGGCGTTACTTCCTTTAAAGCCCCCCCCCTCCCCCCCCCCCCCCCCCCCCGAATTTGCTGGCACCTTTCACAGGGGCAGAGAAAGTGTTCCAAACTGCGCATGTTCGCGTTAAGTATGACGGTCACTGTAACGTTACGGGTGTCTGCACTGCACCTGCCGCAACTGTGCCTGCCACGTAGTATCCCACAAGTTCAGCCAAGAATCGTGACTAGTGAGCAAGCTTTGCTTCATCGACTTCCAAATTTTTTTGGATTGTTTCTTTGCATCATCGAAGCCCCCAAAAGAACTGTTGGCCAAAACACAAACAAAAGAGCCCCAACGTTCATGGTGACACTACTGGAGGATATTACCCCATCTTCATTTTTGTTCGATGAAGCTTCACACAGCGGAACCACCCAGTACTGCCTACGTCTCTGGATGGGGCTCTTTGCCTATTTTCGTGTAATATAGAAGAAAGGCATCAGTCGGTTTTGATGACTTATCACGCTACAGAAGATTCCGCACAGAATATTCACGCAAGGCATTACCATTCCCTATAATTGCATGCGGACCTGAACACCAAGCAGGACTCAGACCGTTTGCCGAAAAAGCGTCGACATTGTAATGCCTAATAAACTATGTAGAAAAAGTGTCTTCTGCTTGCGATTTCTCATTACATTCACTCTATAGATACAAATGTGAAACTCTTCTTAAGCAGGCATCTTTCTTTATCCCAGCGCATATTTAATCTCTACCTTTTTCTACCTGTTTTGCCTTTCCAGTCACATTGACACCTTACATTTTATTCCTCCAAAACACTTACAATAGGACAATGCGTCCTTTAATACCGTCGCGTTTTCAGTGCATCCTCTGCTCTGCACGTGGTTCCGCTTAGTTCTGCTTGATGTGCCAGGTCTAAGAAGTCACACGTTTGACTAATCCCATAAAACTGCCATACGTACCACTGTGCATATTATCCTAAATATCTCATCTATACAAATAATATTTACTGCATGGAAATTGTACTGTAGAGGCTAAGCTGAAGCGAAAGTTTCCGGCTGTGGTTAGCTCAGCAAACTAAATACTTATAGCTCATGTGGAACAATATTTGGCATATATATAAAAAACGGCATTTCCTGTGCATGATCTGCTCTCCACGAGGATCCACTTCACTTCTATTTACTTGCACTTAAATAAGCAAAACTCTCTGCCATGCCAAGTCTAAGAATTTACATGTTTGACTAAGCCCGCAATGCGTCATATGGTACGCCGTAACATAGCATAATGGCACATTGTAATGTGGTATGCAGTGCATAATATCCTAAATTTCCTGTTTAGTGAAAGCATATTTAGAGCAAGGGAATTCTACTGTGATGTCTAAGCTTGAACGAGATGTTCCAATTGTGGATAGCTCAGCAGACCAATTACTCTTTGCGTATTCTCTGCACTATAAGGGTTATATCTAAAAAAAGTTTCCTTTTCATTGCACAAAAGCACTACTTATGGCAAGAAATAAAGATGAAAAAGTCTTTCCTGATTAAAATAAACGCAACATAAAACGAATAATAAGGCAAGCACTGTAAATTATCAACGAGTAACTTCCGCAGGGAGAAGGAGAAGAAGCCGGAGGGAGCGGATGCACATCACGTCGGCTCCGTATTCCACGAATGTTCTTGTAGTGCAAATCGCCAAAAAGCCACCTGCTATTGCACGCCAACGGACTGAGCTTGTTCCCAGGAATAAGTGGATACCGAAAATCGGGTGGGACTTCGATTTTTCAAGCCTCTAGGACAATATTTTGACCGGACCTCGTGGTGGGAGAGCCGCGAGGCCACGCGCCGGAGCCGGCTTCCTCAACAATTGCCGATCATTTTCTCAATGATGAAAGTCACCGTAGAGCGGCGCAGCATATCCCAATAAGAAATGGATACAAGCAAGGGATGGAAGGAGGTCAGACACAGAAGATCAGACCGGCGAACCACCCAACATTACGTGAGCACCTTGTCGCCGACGCGGCTCGACAAGAGCAACAATAACCAATGAAAGCAGGCTAGAGGAAATACGCAAGGCAATCAGAATGCCACATTTGCCAAGAGGGGATAACAAGATTGTGGCCAGGCCACGTGGAGGACTCAAAATACCCGAGCATTGTGTAGTTCACCTCACAGCTGTGGTACAAGATGCGGCAGGCATTCCTCGAGACGAAAGGAAGGAGGACATTGTCTGCCCCACGAATTACCAAAATACCCTCATCTTCTGTACATCGGATCAAGAGCGTGAAAACAAATATTAGGAAGTAGCACGTATCAAGATTCAAGAGACGTTTCATGACGGCCAAAGGAGCCATCAGAGGAATCCCACTCGACGAGAGCCCAAAAGACATCACAGCATCAGTGGTTACGAGTCAAAACCCAACGGCGGTAGCAGCAAAGAGACTCAGTAATACTACTGAGGACACAGAGAGTCCACGTACGCCCGATACATGGCAGCGCTACTTCTTTGCTCCCTGTACAGGAAACAAGTGGATTTGTGTCACCAATGCAACAGACTTGGACACAGAGGAGATGTAAGTCCCAACGCTGACAACAAGATTTGTGCGGGTTGTGGAACACCAAACCCAGAGAAAGATCACAGGTGCCAACGTAAATGTCACTTATGCGGCGAGGACCATCCGACCGCAGACAAGTCGTGCTAAGCCAAATTCCAAAAGCCCTTCATCGTTAAACAGAGACAATTGCACAGACTGCAACGAGAAAGACAAGAAGAACATAAGGCGCTATCTCAAGAGAAGGCAGGGCAGAGTCTCACGGAACGCCTGGCCTCCCAAACGCTAGGAAACGACGTTCCAGATCGAGAAAAATGTCTAAATCCTCCACCAAATATTTATCCCGGTCCGGCTCCAGGACACCGGGGACACGATCCAGATCCAGGTCCAGAACTAGGCCATCCTCTTCAGCAAACCAGAGAAATACGGTGAGCTGGGCAGACGTGTTTGATGGCGTGCGCCTGGGAGCTGGTGGCGAGGCTGCCATTATTAACGAGATCAAGCAAGTGAAACACGAGAACGCGCAGTTGAGGATTTTGCTAGCAGATATGAGCGATGAAATAAAAATTCTCGAAGAAGGAAAACCAAATTAAATCAGGTAACTGCCGCTCCACACGCGAACGCGGGAAAGCCACCTGAAATACCGGACAATAAGATGGACGAAGGGGATGACCGCCTCCACTCAAACGCAAGGCCCAAGCCATCAGTGATAAAAAAGATAATGCAGTGCTAAATAAAGCATTAGCCGTTATACAGAAGACCCTAGCAGAGATACAAAAGTCAAATGAAAAACGGGACGAAATGTTGAACCAAATGGCTAAGGCAATAGCAGCAATTATGAGTTGATTAGACATCCTAGAAGCAAACCAGTCACCAGGTAATGTAGTCCCCTCCGTTGCGTCAGAAGCACCATTTTCCTTACACAATTCAGAACCACATAATTATATAAGATCAGCTTCTCTCCAACCGCCCGTCTCCCTCCCATGGTTGCACCCGAAATGAGGCGTGCTTAAAGAAGGGTTCACGATATGGCAGTGTAATTGTAGGAGTTACGAAAACAAAAAGTCAGTGTTGCAGCGTATTTAAAAGACAAGGATACACCGGACGTCATAATTCTGGAGGAAACGGACGGGATCGCAAAGATAGCAGGATACAGGTGTTTTGGCTATGCCGAAGGGGACACTAGGGCATTAACTAAGCTGGTAAAAAGAAACATATTTAGCGTACAGCGCAACACAGGCATAACGCACATTGACAATAATCTATTGGAACTCATCCCACAAAAGAAGACAGGACGTAGCTTATTTAATCTTCACATTTATAGCAACCCCATGCTACATAAACCCAAATTCAAGAACCTATTTCAGAAAACACTCAGACTTGCTGGAGAGGATCCAGTAGTTATAGGAGGACGCTTTAATAGCCCGCACACCAAGTAGGGATACTTATATACCAGAGCAAAAGGAATGGTCTAATGGAACGACTCGCAAACATTAGGCGTCACGGTCGTCACAGACCCCGCCACTCCTACCCGAGTAGGCACGGCGCTAAACAGGGACACAACCAAAGACCTAAACTTTACCAAGAATATTGAAAAGGCAACGTGGCACAACAAACTGGAAGATTTGGGTAGTGACCGCCGCATATAGGAGTTATACGTCAGAGAAGGGCCGAATAGACCCAAGGAACGACAGATCAAATTTGTAGACTTGGAACTATTTCGTAGAACGCGAGAGAGGACACAGAAACGATCAATCGCAGACCTAGAATAATATTAGAAGGAGCTCAGTGATGACGTCAAAGTTGTCACAAAAATAGCACCACCTGAATCAAACTTGAATAATTGCCACAGCAGACTTCTCCACATGTGGGAAGCTAAGCAGTCGCTTCAGAATAGACTTAGCGGTGAGAAGCATAACGGAAAGTTAAGAAAGCGCATAGCGCTCCTTAACAATAAAATAGAAGAACATGTTAAGCAATTGACCAAACAACAATGCGTAGAGATATGTAATTGCAGGGACGGACAATTAAGCACCGCAAAAACCTGGCACATGCTCAGGTTCCTGTTTAAACATAACAATAACAAGAAAAATCACATGCAAGCCATTAATAATTTGATACACGCATATCAGGGCACAGAAAAAGAATTTCTCAATGAATTACAGCAGAACTACTTAACACAGGCACCCCCTTGAATCAATCCTAGCTACAACGTGAACACAAACGCGAAATTAGACGAGGAACTCACGGAGGCAGAAATCCGTGCGGCCCTACAAAAGTTAAGCACCAAATCCACCCCAAGCCCGGAGGGTATAACCAACAAGACTCTCAGGAACCTCGATGATGAATCGATAGCCAAATTAACAGAATACATAAACGAGTGTTGGGTAAAGGGAGAAGTGCCAGCTCGATGGAAGACAGGGACGATAACGCTCATTCCAAAACTTGGTGAGAAGCTTGATATCGACAACCTGAGGCCAATCTCCCTAACAGCCTGCGTCGGAAAAAATGGGACATGTAATATAAGACCGAGTAGATGACTTCTTAGAGGATAATTACATATACTCAGATACAATGATAGGATTTCGCAAAAATCTTTCGACACAAGATGCGATGCTCCAACTTAAGCATCAGATAGTCGATTATAAAATGTGCTCTACAAGGGCCATCTTGAGCCTTGATCTTAAAAAAGCTTTCGATAATGCCAACCACGCAACCATTTTGGAAAACATCGAACGAATAGAACTAAGGCAACGGTCGTATAACTACATTAAGAGCTTCCTATCAGATAGGAAAGCTGTCATCTCCGTCGGAGGGCTCAAGTCGTTCTAGATCGACATAGGGGGGGGGGGGGGGGGGGGGCACGCCGCAAGGGCACTGTCATTTCGCCGATGCTGTGTAATGGCGTCTTGATGGGACTCCCCGAAATAGTAAATCACATAGAGTCCCTGAATCACACAATCTACGCGGACGATATTCCTATCTGGACCTGTGATGGCAGCGACGGATCAATAGCACAAAGACTCCAGACTGCAATTAACACAGTAGAGCAACATCTCATATGAACAGGCCTCACATGCTCTGCAGAGTAAACTGAACTTCTATTATACCGCACCACACTTGGAGGCAGGCCTCCCAAAGGAAACGGCAGAAACAAGGCTCATGAGCAAATCAAGCTACACACAAGGAACGGGCGGAATATCCAAATAGTCAACCAGTTCAAGGTGCTGGGTCTGGTAATCGAGAACAAAGGCACAACTAAGCAAACTATAAAGAAGTTAGACGCCAAGGTAACGAACACCATGAGATTAATCAAACGAATTACTAACAAGCAGCAAGGTATGAAGGAAGAAAGTGTCCTACGGCTGATACAATCATTCGTAATCAATCAGATCACATACATAGCAGCCTTACACAATTCGTTTTTTGCTGAAAAGCGTAAGATTAACCACCTGATAAAAAATGCATACAAACTAGCACTAGGGATTCGCATCAGCACGAGCACGGATCTCATGCTAAAGTAGGACTCCACAACACACTGGACGAAATCAAGAAGCACAACGAACATCTCAAGCAGAGCGACTAACCAAAACGGGACGGCACATACTAAGCAAACTAGGAATCAATTACCACAATCTATACGTGGAAAAGAGGATGATAACAAGAGAAATTCGTGACAAACTCCTATTACCTAATATACCCAAGAACATGCATCCAGGTTACAACGACGGCAGACACAAGAGCAGAGCAGAGAAAATTATCCGAGGCTTTGGGTCAGACAATAGAGCAATCTTCGTAGATGCGGCTGAATACCTAGACAGAAATAGATATGTAGCAGTAATCGTAGATCACACCCTAAAACCCCTTACAGGCCTATCAGTTAATACCAAACATTCCGAGACAGCAGAGAAGGTAGCCATTGCACTAGCATTGGTCTCCACGAATGCTCCGTACATCATTAGCGATACACAAGTGGCCATTAGAAATTATGCAAAAGGTAGGATCTCTCCTGAGGCATGACACATCATTAGAGTTATGAAGCAAAATTCTCCATGCAGAAAAGAATGGCAAGCAATTGCTCTATTTCCCAGCGCATGCGACTTCAGACATTCCCGCAGTCAATCTCAACGAAGTAGCACACCGCGAAGCTCGAGGTCTTACTCGCCGAGCTGAGCAAAGAGTGACTTCCATCGGTCACGAGAACACGGAGGAGGAAATCTGGAGAGAAAAAGATAAATTAACAAGATTTATCGATATTACCAAATTCTATCGAACACGGAGGCGAGTATTACCACCGCCTAATACTAAACTGAACAGAGCTGAGTACGTTACTAGGAGGCGACTACAAACAGAACTTATACGAGTCCCGTGCAACTAAAAACTTTCTACCCCGATATAGAAGAGGGCGACATGTGCAAGCTATGCAAGTATGTTAGAGTCACCCATCAACACATGTTGTAGGGATGTGAAATATACCAAAATAAAATGGCAGTCTCCCCAGAAAATTTACGGGCGCGCTGGGCGGCCGTGCTGCTCAGCTCAGAACTCCAAGACCAACTATGGGCCGTCCATCGAGTCAAAAAAGCCACACGGGAGCAGCATTTCCCAGTGGCCATCTAGGCGGACACAGGCCTGGACCTCCTAATCACCGGATTCCAAATAAAGTTATCACTCATAACTTTCACAGGTGCCTTCTTGCCCTGTTGTTTTCATAACCAATGTCATCTGTCAGTAATATTATTCAATGAACAGCATCGGATTCAAATCTTCATAAGAATACCTCTTTCGAACTTGCTATATTTTTCTTGTCCAAAAAAGATGAAATATTATCACGTGGTAGTGACGTTAAACAACACAGTAGCAATACTGTGAACAAAAACTATTTTTATTGAGCCTGTGCCCTGAAAAGCAGGCTACACTCAAAGAACAACGACAGCAGTGAACACACTCGGCGATCGTCGAAAATCTGCGTCGGCTTTTATACATCAGTCGTAGAAGGTTCCAAAGTAATCGCTGGGACCCGCCTGTCTTCCACAAAGGTCTACACTATTCGCGTCGCGCATACATGCAATCAGATTACACAAGGTTCGGTGACATACCATAGAGTAACATAGTAAACGACAAGAGCGGACACTCGAGCCATTTCGCGGCCGAGCTATGGAGCTTCGCCGATTCCGCTAGGCGGCAGACCACATAAAAAATATTCGGTTGTGGCTGCCGCAGCGGCGAGCAGCTTGACAGGCGTCACGACAACTGGGCACGACCCAACATGTGCGAAGCCTAGTCAGCCTCTTTCTGTAAAATGCACCTGAGCATCGTTGCTGGGTTCTTCTGCCAGCGTCTGCTTCGTCGCTGTTTCATGGCAAGGCCACAGGAAGTTCCTTTGCGCGTTGTAAACGACTTATTCTCTTCGCATTTCGTTAGGTCATGGTTAGCCGCATGAACGAGTGACGCCGGCCTTGCAGCCATGAATATCTGCTGCCCATTTGCTACGCTGACTTTCATTTCGTATTCTTTTTTTTATAGGCAGCAATGAGCGTAGATGCTGGCGATAACAGCCATGGGGCAGCGTCTGAGCCGCGATGCACGTTCGATACAAAGACGAAGTTTGAAAATAAAATAAAATTTTTCTTTTTGAAATGCGACCTATGAACTCATGCCGTTCGGGACAGAGAGCTTTATCTTACGCGCAGCGACTGCTGAAAAAGTATGGTGCTCTGCTTTCGCAAAATAAATTTAGCCATTTCTAAAGCACTACACGTGAAATATTTGCAATAGAAAAATGATGCACTCTCTCTCAACCTCTGTAGCAGGCTTTGTGCTCTCGAGCGTTGGTAGCTGCTCTGCATTGGGCTGAAGATACGCGTTTTCTTGTTTTAATTGTGTATGGAGTCGTTAAGGTAGAAAATTCCTTGTTTCTTAGCATTTAAAACAGTGCTTCCGTAGCAAAAAAAAAATACGCATTACATGAAGGAATGCAGCATCTCCATTATAAAGCTTTGCAGGCTCCAGTGTTGCTCTAACGAAGGAACGTATTCTCTACATGCAATAGCTTTGAAAGCCTCCAGTATTGCTTACCTTCTGTCTGTTATTACACGTATTACAGACATCCCGACCCATTCCTCAAGATACACTGTGCAGCGAAAGGACATCATGCATGCTCAAGGGCTAAATTCCAAGTATCAGAGGACGATTGCAACGCTTCGAAGACAGCATGTGAAGACCCCCAACACAAACTACTTAATTGCAGCTGTTTAATGACGGGCACACTGGCTTACACATTCGAGATGAGGATGTTGGTGCATGCTCGATTATTTTTGCAGCCACTTTATTTCTACACGCTGCCATTCATAATTTTGCTGCCCTAAATCACCCTCCTTCGCAGAAGTACTAGAAAAAACGTCATATGTTTTTTTCCTTATATATAAATCCCATTTTGAGCAGTATAATTCCTGTCGTGTATATGCAGTTTTTTTTTCATCATCTGGAGAATTGCAACACGTCTTCTATGTATTTTGCTTATGCAAAGTTGTTGCCATCACGTCATTAATTTCCGACTACTCTCCATTATACCGGTGTCACACGACCATTTCCGATCGCGATCAAATCCGATCCGCATCGAAATTTCCAACCTCTATTGGCTCCATCGCGCAGCTTGCGCAAAGGAACCAATCACGACGGAGAAACTCAAATCGGGGTGGGCTTGATCGCGCTTATAGTGCGCCGTGTGACACCCGCATTACTTGCATTTCGCTGTTGCGTACTGTTTTCATGTATCTATCTGCCTGTTACAATCTTGCTCGAATAAATTGTTTTCTACTATTTTCGTGTCCTTGACAGTGCAGCAAGTTGATTTATATTGAAGGAACACGGCACATTTAATTACGATACACCTTTTGTCATGAGTTACTAGACGCACAATATCATAAGCAATAAAGTTCAACTTCCTGAACAATTGGCATGGTTTTTGCGCTAAGTTACAGCTTGAAACAGCGAATATGAGTTTAAATGAAACTAAGATGAGTGAAACACATTTGCGCGCTCGTCGTCACAACATATAGAGAGCGGCGCAAGCGTCTGCATGAAATCACTCGAATTAAGCAACGGTATGGGTCTCAAATAAAAGAAAATACAAGAAACGGAACTGAAATTAGGGTGTCAGGAATTTGGCGGCGTGCACAACCATCTTGGAGGCTGGTGAGTTTCGTCGATTACGCTAGGTGCGCTGAGAGCCAAAATTGGCCGCAGGCGCCTTTGGGGTGTGCACTCTTCAGGTGTCCTACGTTACTCTAAGGACATAGTGCGAATGGAACGATCGATAACATTCCAGAAACTTCCTATACATGCGTGTGCGCCCAGCGCTCTGCTATAACATTTGTTCGGCGGTGAAATGTGGTCGCCCGATAAAGATAAAAAGTAAACGTGTCAATATATGGTTTGCAATTGTTTACATGCATAATTTGACGTTTTCATGTAGAGTACATACAGTATGCGGCATCGGTCAAAAATGAGCACATGCTCATCAAATTTCACACGCTGCACATTACTGACGTTTTTTGAGCACATACCCGTTGCCACATACCCGGTGACTCAAGTTGTATAGTGCACGTTTTACGAAAGCCAGCCGCAAGTTGTCCGTTTTGCACGCACCCTGTGCACCATGCTGTGTCTTCACGAAGACTATAGGCAGCACATACCAATGGTCAAAGTCAACTTTCATCTCAATAATTGTCACAAGCGTAACGACCGCACGCTGCGCTCACTGTTCCTCTAAAGATATATCGATCTCAACGAACGTATCAAACGCGCGTCACTTAGTGCAGATTGGGTCACCGTTGCACCACTCGTCTCGTACTCTTCCAGGTCACTTGCCATGCATGGCGACATTCCTTGTTTTAAGGGATTTTGGAGTATTCTGTGCCTGTGTAGCCAATGTGCTCTGAATTGCTCAAATTTGCGTGCGTACCTCATTCGTGGTGCAACTAGTCTGTTTCCTCCTCCCATACCCAACTGCTCCCTCTCTGCCACTCATTTAGGTCTCTCTATGTTCTGTTTCCAAGCCCACCGCTTTTTCACGCTCGTGCTAATGACCCGGTTCTATGAGAACGTCGTCACGAGCTATATGGTAGTCATTTAGTCGAGATCCAGATCTGTCTCAGCTGAAATTGCTGTTAGAGAATGCATCAAACGTTTTCTCGCTGAAACCAACGCAGTTTCCCACTTCGCGAATATCTCCCTGTAGACGTGCCCTTTTCCATCGATCTGCCAATTTCAGGATTCTCACTCTCCAGCCCACACCCCAGGTTCGCGCGTCTGATGCGTGCACGAAGACTTTAACTCGGGTCCCCTCCGACTTCTGCGCCACGATAACACCAACATCTCACGCCTTTTCATCATCCCAGAGAACTATAAATCTAAAAATGTAAAAGACTGTCCTGTCTTGTTGCGGACATGGATTTGTTATTGTGATTAAAGTTTTTAGATTCGCAGCCAATATGTTGAGTGGGCCCATCATAATGGGTTTATAAACGTAACTTAAGTACACATATCTTAATACTGAAGGGCGTATTCCGTCATTTTATCCTAATTAAACTGTTCTCCTCTTCCTTCTAAACCGTTATTCTTCCTCCTCTTTTGTGGCCAAAATTGAACACGCTTCACCGTTCCTGGCTCTCTTTGTTCGCACCTGTTGGTGGCACATTAAAATATGTCGCAAGAAGGCGCACTCTTCTTTATCATAGGGTCCCCTATACAACATTTTCTTTAATATACCATGCTGTGACACTATTTACCACAGGAATGGCTACGTGAAATTTCAAACTTAAACTCCGAACACCTTTTCTTGTTAGGACACTTAGATAAACATTTATGGATGGTATTTCGTTGTTCCGTCTTCTTTCAAAGTTTGCCTTCATCCGTTGTTTATGGCGATGGCAATTATTGGACACTCCAGGCGCATTACCGCCGTCACCGTCGGCGTGAGGTTCCGTATCAGTCGAAACGTGTGAGCATTAGTCGGCGAACGAGGTTCAATTTCGCGTGTGCGAGCGAAGACAACCACCAAGGCGCCTGCCGTCTTCTGGAGCGCGCGAGGCAGGTGCGTTAGGTACGGAATGAGGAGCGCTCTTCCCCGGCGGCCGCTAGAGTCCCTCGATGTCGTCCTCGACCTTCGCTCCGAGCAGAGTGGAGACAACGTCGGCTTCCGCCGCGGCGTTGGTCATGCGAATCGCCGACGCCATAAGGACGCGTTGCCGGCGTTCATTTGTCTTGAGAGCGACCTGAGACGTGCCCATTGTGCACACCCGCGCGGACCTCATCTTGAAGATGTGTGCTGTGCTTTCTACTTTCTGTTCACGTCCAAGTTACAGATGCCCAGAGGTAAATTGGCTTGCGCCTGCTGCGTCGATTCCTGACTCCACCATTCGCACATACAGCTTCCGCTGTCGTCCATTGAGATGTGTTCATGTTCAGCTGTGCCCGCCAGACATCGCGCTGGTTAATTGATCTAAACCACGATGACGGGCTAGTTAGTATGGGTCCATAATAGAATGTGTAAGCGCCACTGAAGGAGGACGTTGCTAGAAACAGTCACACATAGACAGCGCTGTCTCTGTGTGTCTTTCTTTCTACGTCCTCATTGAGTCCCGCTTGCGTATTTCATCATTGTTAATTTAGATAGTAAGCGAGTGTTTTCAAGCTTGTACGGCCGCAAAAGTTTCTATCACTACTTCGTACACCTTTGTAATAATTTGCTATCGTAATTGATGCTTAGTCTTTCGGGTGGAACTGCGCATTTTTGTTTACTTATATATACTCCCTCGTCCGTAAATTTCTTCGGGTAAGTTGGACCATGCCGAGGATACCCTGTTCGCGATCCGCAAGGTGTGTCGGCGTGACTCCGAAGGTGTCAGAAAGAGGGCTGTATCCCAATCCACTTGTGTGTGAACGGTTATGGAGCCTCACAGCAGCCTCCAGACTGCATTCTAACCCATCTACAAACTCTGGTACATCCTTATAAGGTAGGTGAAACCAACTGTTTATATAAACGCACGCACGCTACCTAAAAACATCATTGCTGATGGTCTAGACGCTTGGGTTGTAAGAACGACCTGATAAAAATACCAAGGGCTGGAATTGATCACCCATATCATGAAAATCCAACAAACAAGGACACCAAGAATAGCAGGCGGACATTTGGCAGGGCGCCGCAGCGTCGAGCAGTCCTCTTCACGGCAGTGTTTATTAAATAATAGTAAGAAAATTATAAATTAAGCGAAATGAAAGTGGCTGAAAAAACAACAGGCAGCTGGTCGGGCACGAACGCAGGTCATCGCATTACACGTGTGGTGCTGCTACCAGGTTAGCTACCGCCGCGCGCTATTCTCGTCCACTTTGTGGGATTTTTATGTTTTCTCTTCTAAAGCTAAACCTGGGAGTGTTAGCCAGCGCCACACCTGCTGAGCTTGACGGCAGCACGGACGTTCGCGAGGCACTCAGTTTCCTTAATTATTAATATCGCGACTATGTTAGAAAAATTGAATGATTGAATAATATCGCGCAACGTTGATGCTGGCCCAACACAGCACGTAGACCATCTCATAATCGCGTCACTAGGTACTTAGGTTAGAGTTGCTGGGTGACAGTGGGCCAAAATGGGAGGCGTTGCTAGCAGCGCGGGTAACTCTGAAAATGACGAGGGTTTTAAAAGGAATGTCCTTTTCAAAAATGACTGCGAGTGCTTTCGGAAACACTGCAAACGTATTCACTCACGAACGAACATAACAGGAGGGCCCCATAAAGCTGCCATCATATTCGGTGGACATGGGCAGCATGTACAATATAGCCAAGGGTCGTAGTGTGGTAATGGCCACGGCGGCACTGCAATGGATAGAGCTGTATTCCGGCAAAGTGCAAAGCAAAAATCGCAGAGAGGCGTTCGTGGTGTGCTTCAAACATAGATGAAAGCACAATCACGTCGTATAAATACGACAAGCACGGGTATCGTTCGAGCCCTTGAAGCAGAATCCATTGTTCTCTCTAATGTGGCTTGGCCATTACACAGGACGAAAGGCATCAGTTTGAAATTGTAAAGCCTATCAGCAGTTTTTTTTTCTTTTTTTTATTGCGATGAAGGCTTGCCCTTAAGGCATAATTCTTGAAGAGTTACAAAAGCCGTTTTGTCTCGGTGAAATGGGTTCCAGAAAAATCTGCCAATATCCAGAGGGAAAGTGGATAGAAGCGAAGCAAGTGTAAACATGCAAAGAATCGGGGGCATCATCGATTTGTGGTAATAGGTAAGCGAATTTCTTCGCGATATTCTTGAGGTTAATTTAGGCCACACAACAGTGCAACGCTCCATGTTTCTTTTTAACTGAAACAACAGCTGATGCTCAGGGACTGAAGAATGTCTCAATAATGTACTTCGAAATCATCTCGTTTACTTTACGTTAAATGCTGTTTAGAAAGACGGGTAGAGCATCGCTGCCAATTCAGTGGCGTTTCTTGCTCAAATTATAGTAACAACATTTCTGCAATAGATCTTTTTATTGCCTCGACGTGGTATCCACACGTATATTAACAGCCATACTGCGAGATCATCTCACCACCTAAAATTGCGTCATAAATAACAGAACGACATAAATGCTTTATCCATAAAGTTTATTCCACATGTGACTTGCGCAATGTATGACGTAGCGGACTAGGTCAGGATGAGCGGAATCTGTTCATTCATCAAAGAGGGCTGCTTCCTGAGTCGGGGTTTCGTTTTATAGCAAGGGGTGAGCTTAACGGCTGCACCTAAAGCGGGGTTTTAATGTCAAACGACAATAGCGCACGAACTACTGTTTTAAACAGCAGGAAGTGCATGTTGGTAACTTTTTTCGTTCCAGTGTAAATATGTGTGACTTTTTTCTTTCGTCTACGTCGCACATGTTAATGGTTATATTACACGGTTATCTTGTTTCACTCTATCTTGTTCAATTCGCATTTTTTGTTGGTGCATTAGATAACTACAGACTGGAGCACCATGAACGCAGCGCGCACATTGAACAACAGATGCGCTTTGTTGTTACTTAGAATATTGGGGCATTCCCACCAATGTCCTCGCGAAAGGAGTTACCACCAGGCGGCTGTCAAACGGCCATTAACGAAAATGTCATAGAAAGTTTAGACGTATAAGTCATCAGCTTTCAAGGCGAATGTCAGGAATATTGCAATGTGGTACATACCTGTTCCTCGATTTGTGAACCTAAAATATGCACCCTTCTTTATGTGTCTCCATGAGGTACTTAGAAATATATTTAGCGTAATCGTTCTCTTCAACTCTCACTCTACTAGGTGTAAAAATCTGAACTACAAGTTACTGCCCTACAACAGCAAAGGGTTATGATCTCGGTAAAAACTGCATCTGCGAAAACGTAATAAACACTGCTGTCATAGGAAACTGAAACACGAACTCAGCACCACAATCAGTGACCCTTATGCTTTGTTCACGTGATTGACGCCAGGTTGCCTGTCCTACTGTGATGAATTTTCCAGGCATATTATAGATCATTACATTAGGGGACACAATGGCCTTCGGCAGTAAGGAACCCATGTATGATTTCGTTCTGTTAGACATTCAGGCTATCAATTTTGCGTTTAACAATATTTATATTTCGATTAAAATCTTTATACAGAGTAGCCTGTTATGGGTTCCGTCCCCAGTTCCTTTCGTGTCAGTATCGTTGTCCAGGAAGATAATGAAAAAGCATATTTCTTGTTTTCGTGGACATGACGGGGCAAGAACAATCCAGATGCAACGTATATCTTCAAAGCTATGCTAAGCAAAGCCTAAGTAAAGCGCGTGGAAAGCTTTGATAGTAAATCGCGATGCGTAAAATTTTGTTCACTTCAGTTTTACCCAACGTTAAGTCTCGTGGAATATTTGAGTTTGCCTACCTCATCAGTTACATTTTTAATCTCATGCAAGTTTTACGATTGCACGACAATATGCCGAAATGCAAAGGCCATATCAGGTTGACTCTCATTAGCTTCTCATTAAAAGCGGTAATGCACCACATGGACTCAACTTCAGATCCACACATTGGTAGTTGAAAACTTGCAATTAGACGCATATGGGCTGCATTTTTACAAGAACGCAGGCTGTGTTCGAAGCTCGTAGAAAAAGGATGGTGCTCACAGTCGTACGCAAAAAAAGTGCTAACCCGTATCAGGAAACATTTATTGGATTCTTGTTTCACAATGGGGCATACCACTCTAGTAGATTGGGCGATAATCGATGATGCTATAATGGTACATAATGAATGATTAAACCAAGCCGAAAAGTATAACCAATATAATCCATAAATACAAATGACCATTCTCATAACATATCCAAGTGCACCAGTGTGGCCTGTGAGCCGGCTATATAAGCTTCCATTTTATGTAGCGAGTAGCTGTGTGTATTGCACAAGAGGCATGTGCATGCGTGGCCAGCATACAAGGAATATACAAGTCACGTCTGTAGAACATTACTGAAACATTTTCGTTGATATCCACAAAGATACAGCAGAGACAACGACCAACCGGTCAACAAGGTAACCACGCAATACTCGGGCATGTTGGGAAGGAAAGGTTCTCATTAAAAGTGGTAATGCAGCACGAGTACTCAACTACACGCCCACACATTGGTAGTCGAAGGCTTTACCTTTGGTGACTCCGCCGACACTACAGTAACAAAAATCGCGCTGGGTGGAGAAGACATTCACGACGCCAGCTGCTTTGATAAGCTGATAAACTATATGTGATCATTGCCAAGCTCTGCAAGCTAAACTGACACTCAGCACTGGAGAAGAGAACTGTAAGACAGCGAGAGGTAATGAACGAAAAGTACGCTGGGTAAGAGAACGAAGAAAAAAAAGCGTGCCTGCAATTTTCCGCATTCGCCAAGTGCCTTAGAGCACGGAAATACCATTCGCAATTGAGTGAGTGAGTTTGTTTGCTCCGTATACATGGTGCGAACTCCTGCTTCAGTTGAAATTATATCAGTAATCACTAAAAAAAATGGCTGTGGCTTAGGTAAGGTTAAGCCCAGGATGCGAAGCATACTAGCCTTTATTTTAGTTTTTAAACCACTGTTTAGCCTGGTGAACTGCTGTTGCTTGGCTATATTTGGTTCGGCTAGACGAAGAAACATCTCATGCGTTACTCTGCTTCGCCTTCAAGAGTGGAACGCGACAGCGTTCCCGTCGACCCGCCAAGGGGTGTAAGACAATGGGTTACGGCGCAGCGACTACGCGCCCCGCATTGGACGCGGTGGGCGTCGAGCAACGCAACGTTCGGCGCGGCAACGAAATGTGCGCCTGAGCAAGCGACGCACGCCTGAGCCTTAGAAACAGCTCGTTTCTAAGGCAACACCGCATTCACTAGAGGCGCTTTTGTATCGCTTTGAAGCATCGTACTCGTGGCTCAGTGGTAGCGTCTTCGTCTCAAACTCCGGAGACCCTGGTTCGATTCCCACCCAGCCCATCTTGCAAGAGTTGAGCAAAAGCCACTTCTCCTCTGTGGTGACGTCACGGTGTCACGTGGTATTGAAGGCGACCCCGCCGCGCCTGAGGAGCTGGGTTGAGCTCTCGTAATATGCTTCGCATAAAACTTTCGTCTTTTTCATGGCGAGATAATTGTCAAACGCGTCTGCGAATGTTAAAGCCAGCTTTCGCGTGACTGCGTTGTGATGTGCATAAACCTGTAGGTTATCCAGGGCACACCGCCTCCTGAACGCCGTTCACGTCGCCAGCTCCGCAGCCGTCCGTGCAGCGTAGTATAAGACAACGGCGGGTCGCACGTGCAGATTGAATGCAAGCTTCGTGGCTGTGCCGAAATCGTTTTGTACATTTTTTCCGCAATCTTGGTGGAATGGCGTTGAGACAAATCAAAGAAAAGAAAATTTCTGGATGGGATTCACGGAAGATTGTAATGGTCAACCACTGTGTCAACCTGTGCCGAATAATTCTAGTCAACTCCGTGTCAACCTGTGCCGAACAATTATATGGGCCAGTGCCTCAGGCACTTTCTTTAGGACACCTGTCTGGTAGTTCTCATAACAATGTTCAACACATGCTAGATACAAAGACACACACTAGGCCATGAAAAATTAAATAAGAGAGTGACAGGGAAGTATTAATTTAAAGGCGGCATATAAGTATTCGCCTGCTCCTTTACGTGAGAATGAACTGGAGAACGGAGAAAAAAACAACTGGATAAGGGGGGTTGAAAAATTATAAAGTAGATAACCTGACATGATACTGTCACGTGGTAGTGACGGTGAAGAAAGAAGCAGTACGGTGGAGTACAAAACTAGCTTTTTATTGGGCGAACCTGTGCCCACAAAACAGGCTACACTTATAGCACAACGAAAGCGGCGAACACGCTCGGCGATCGTCGAAAATCCAATCAGCGGGTCAAGCGCGTCGGCTTTTATAGAGCATTCGTCGAATGTCCCAGACTAATCGTTCGGACCCGCGTGCCTTCCACAAAGTTCTACACCATTCGCGTTACGCGATGAAATCAGATAACACAAGGTTCGGCGACAACAGACAGCCGGGTAGAAGCATCGATAACTTTCCAGAAATGTCGGATACATGCAGGCGCGTACCACGCTGTGCGATAATATTTGTTAGGCGGCAAAACTTGTCGCCCGATAAAGACAAGTACACGTGTCAATACCCCCCTCTGAAAAAAGCATCGACCCGATGCTGCAAAGAAACGAAAGTAATAAGCACTCATAGCAAAGAGAAAAACGAAACAAAATAAGGAAAGCTCGTTAGCGTCCGTAAAACGGTTTAAGGCGCACCACGTGGACCACTTCAGATCGTGCGCGGCGCCGCTGTGAATTCGAAATGCCGTCTGGCACGACCTCATAGTCCAGAGCGCCAATACGTCGGATGACCTTGTAGGGTCCGAAATAGCGTCGGAGTAGTTTCTCACTGAGTCCTCGTCGGCGTATCGGGGTCCAGACCCAAACACGGTCGCCAGGTTGGTACTCGACGAAGCGTCGTCGGAGGTTGTAGTGTGGGCTGTCGGTCGTCTGCTGGCTCTTGATTCGCAGGCGGGCGAGCTGTCGGGCTTCTTCGGCGCGCTGGAGATAGGTAGCGACGTCAAGGTTCTCCTCGTCAGTGAGGTGCGGTAGCATGGCGTCGAGCGTCGTCGTCGGGTTCTTGCCGTAAACCAACTTGAACGCCGTGATCTGTGTTGTTTCTTGCACCGCCGTGTTGTAAGCGAATGTTACGTGTGGCAGGATGGCATCCCAGGTCTTGTGTTCGACGTCGACGTACATCGCTAGCATGTCGGCGAGGGTCTTATTCAGCCGCTCCGTAAGACCATTCGTCTGCGGGTGGTAGGCCGTTGTCCTCCTGTGCCTTGTCTGACTGTAGTTCAGAATGGCTTGAGTGAGCTCCGTTGTAAAGGCCGTTCCTCTGTCGGTGATGAGCACTTCTGGGGCGCCATGTCGCAGCAGGATGTTTTCGACAAAGAATTTCGCTACTTCAGTGGCGCTACCTTTCGGCAGTGCTTTAGTTTCAGCGAAGCGGGTGAGGTAGTCCGTCGCCACGACGATCCACTTATTTCCGGTTGTTGACGTCGGAAAGGGTCCCAGCAAGTCCATCCCGATGTGCTGGAATGGTCGGCAAGGAGGCTCGATTGGCTGTAATAATCCGGGTGGCCTTGTTGGCGGTGTCTTGCGTCGCTGACAGTCTCGGCATGTTCTGACATAACGGGCCACGTCGGCGGTCAGGCGCGGCCAATAATACCTTTCCTGTATCCTCGACAGCGTCCGGGAGAATCCAAGGTGCCCAGCGGTTGGATCGTCGTCTAGGGCGTGCAATACTTCTGGACGCAGTCCTGACGGGACAACACGAACGTAATTGGCGCGGACTGGTGAGAAGTTCTTCACGAGTAGAATGCTTTGAAGCGTGTAGGAAGATAATCCGCGCTTAAATGCCCTGGGAACAACGTCGGTGTGCCCTTCCAAATAATCGACGAGGCCTTTAAGTTCTGGGTCTGCTCGTTGTTGTTCGGCGAAGTCTTCCGCGCTTATTATTCCAAGGGAAGCGTCGTCATCCTCGTCACCTTGCGGCGGCGGGTCAATGGGGGCGCGTGATAGGCAATCGGCGTCTGAGTGTTTCCTTCCGGACTTGTATGGGACAGTGATGTCGTATTCTTGTAGTCTGAGGCTCCACCGTGCGAGCCGTCCTGAGGGATCCTTTAAATTCGATAGCCAACACAAGGCGTGATGGTCCCTGACGACTTTGAATGGCCTGCCATATAGGTAAGGGCGAAATTTCGCTGTAGCCCAAACGATGGCAAGGCATTCCTTTTCGGTTGTAGAATAATTGCCTTCCACTTTTGACAACGACCGGCTAGCGTAAGCTATCACGTGTTCATGTCCATCTTTTCTCTGGACCAGGACGGCGCCGAGGCCTAGGCTGCTGGCGTCAGTGTGGATTTCGGTATCGGCGTTCTCGTCGAAGTGCGCAAGTACGGGCGGCGACTGCATGCGTCGTTTGAGTTCTTGAAATGCCTCGGCCTGCGGCGTTTCCCACGTGAACTCGACGTCACATTTAGTTAGCTGCGTCAACGGCTCAGCGATGCGTGAAAAGTTCTTGACAAATCGAGTGTAGTAGGCACACATGCCAAGAAATCTACGCACTGCCTTCTTGTCGATGGGCTGTGGGAACTTTGCTATGGCAGCTGTCTTCTGCGGGTCGGGGCGGACTCCAAATTTCCTGATGACGTGGCCTAAAAATAGAAGCTCCTCGTAAGCGAAGCGGCACTTTTCCGGCTTCAGAGTAAGTCCTGATGATCTGATGGCCTCTAGTACTGTTGCCAGCCGCCTAAGGTGAACGTCGAAATTTTCGGCGAAGGCGATGACGTCATCCAAGTAAACAAGACAGGTCTGCCACTTCAATCCTGCTAACACCGTGTGCATGACACGCTGGAACGTTGCAGTCGCCGAGCACAGTCGGAATGGCATAACCTTGAACTCGTAGAGGCCGTCTGGGGTAATGAAGGCGGTCTTTTCGCGATCTCTTTCGTCGACTTCTATTTGCCAATAGCCAGACTTGAGGTCCATGGACGAGAAGTATTTAGCGTTGCAGAGCCGATCCAATGCGTCGTCTATCCGTGGCAGGGGGTATACGTCCTTCTTCGTGATCTTGTTCAGACGACGATAATCGACGCAGAAACGTAGGGTTCCGTCCTTTTTCTTCACCAAGACCACAGGGGATGCCTACCGGCTTTTCGACGGCTGGATGATGTCGTCGCGCAGCATTTCGTCGACTTGTTCTCTTATAGCTTCACGTTCTGGCGCCGAAACTCGGTAAGGGCTCTGACGGAGTGGTCGAGCGCATTCCTCGGTGATTATGCGATGCTTGGCGACTGGTGTTTGTCGGATCCTCGATGACGTCGAAAAGCAGCCTTTGTATCGTCGGAGCAGACTTCTGAGCTGCTGTTGCTTAATCATAGGGAGATTTGGATTAATGTCGTAGTCTGGTTCGGGAACCATGGTCGTCGGGGTAGATGCGGCGGAATCCGAGAGGACAAACGCATTACTTGTTTCCAGAATTTCCTCGATGTACGCGATCGTCGTGCCCTTGTTGATGTGCTTGAACTCCTGGCTGAAGTTTGTAAGCAACACTTCAGTTTTCCCTCCATGCAGTCGAGCGATCCCTCTTGCGACGCAAATTTCACGGTCTAGCAGTAGACGTTGGTCGCCTTCGATGACGCCTTCTACGTCAGCGGGTGTTTCGGTGCTGACCGAAATAACAATGGTGCAGCGAGGCGGGATGCTCACTTGATCTTCGAGCACACTCAAGGCGTGGTGACTACGAGGGCTCTCCGGCGGCATTGCTTTATCTTCCGACAGCGTTACTGACTTCGACTTCAGGTTGATGATTGCGCCGTCTTGGTCCAGGAAGTCCATACCGAGAATGACGTCTCGTGAACACTGTTGGAGGATAACGAAGGTGGCAGGGTAAGTCCGGTCATGAATGGTTATTCTTGCCGTGCAGATCCCCGTCGGCGTGATGAGGTGTCCTCCAGCGGTGCGAATCTGAGGGCATTCCCATGCGGTCTTCACTTTCTTCAACTGGGCGGCGATGTGTCCACTCATTACGGAGTAATCGGCCCCTGGGTCGACTAAGGCAGTGACTGCGTGGCCGTCGAGAAGCACGTCGAGGTCGGTTGTTCTTTGTCTGGCATTGCAGTTAGGTCTTGGCGTTGGATCACGGCTGCGTCGGGTTGAACTCAAGTTGGAACGTCGCGTCGTCAAGTCGTCTTTCGTCGGTGTAGTTTTGGCTTCCAGACTTCGTCGGGACGGCGGCGTGTCGTCATTAGGTCGTCGAGATGGTTTCTTCGTCGTCTTCGTCGGCGGCGGAGGGTCTTCGTCAGTTCGACGAACAGCAACCGCACCTCCATCGGTTGCTGCTTTTAGTTTTGCGGATATGGGCTCGCAGAGCGGCCCCGGGCTGGGCCGGTGTATGGTCGGCGCTGCGGCGACAGGTAGCGGCCTGGTGACGGCGAATGGGATGGTCGTCGAGGGCTCCATTGAGTAGCGGCGAGGTAGTCGGCGATGTCACGTGGGCGCTCTCCAAGCTTTGGACGCGGCGCGTTGACGGCGAACCCTCTCAGTCCCATGTCGCGGTATGGGCATCGGCGATACACATGGCCGGCTTCTCCGCAGTGACAGCAGAGCGGCCGGTGGTCGGGGGCTCGCCAAATGTCTGTCTTTCTCGGGTAGCTGCGCTGGGCGACGGGTGGGCGTGATGGCGGCGGCGGCGGTGGTCGGCGGAATTGCGGCGTTGCAGGGCCCTGGCGCGGTCGTGGAGTGGGATCTTGACGGCGGGCGACGGCGGCGTAGGTCATCGCTTCTGGCTGGGGCTGCGATGATTGTGGTTGTAACTCGGGAACTCCGAGTGATCGCTGAACTTCTTCTTTCACGATGTCGGCGATCGAAGCCACTTGGGGCTGCGACGAAGGCAGGACCTTGCGCAGTTCTTCGCGCACAATGGCCCTGATGGTCTCCTGAAGTACGCCGGAATCCAGTCCTTGGATGGCGTACTGCGGCGTGAGCCCCTGGCGGTTATATTGCCGGGTGCGCATCTCCAGAGTTTTCTCGATCGTCTATGCCTCTGTAGAAAACTCAGCTACGGTCTTCGGCGGGTGACGAATAAGTCCTGCGAAAAGTTCTTGCTTGACGCCCCGCATCAGGAAGCGGACTTTTTTCTCCTCTGACATTTCCGTGTCGGCGTGCCGGAAAAGACGGGCCATCTCCTCGGTGAAGATTGCGATCGTCTCGTTTGTCAGCTGCACTCTGGTTTCTAGTAGTGCTTGGGCTCGCTCTTTTCGTACGACGCTTGTAAACGTTTGTAAGAAGCCGCTTCGGAACAGGTCCCATGTCGTTAAAGTGGCTTCTCGATTCTCGAACCAGGTCCTGGCGGCGTCTTCCAGTGCGAAATATACATGCCGCAGCTTGTCGTCGCTGTCCCAACTGTTAAACGTAGCGACCCTCTCATACGTCTCGAGCCAGGTTTCCGGGTCCTCGAATGTTGATCCGCGGAACGTCGGAGGCTCCCTGGGCTGCTGCAGCACGATGGGGGACGCTGGGGCTGCCATTGGGGTTTCCTTGTCCAAAATCTTTTTGGTCTTCTCAGGTAGAAGTCCGTGCTCCGGGGGCAGTCCTTGCAGTCGGCAGCTAGCACGCTGGTCTTGGGCGACGTTGGTGTTGTCTTCGGGCTTCGGGCTTCGATCGCGGCTTTGCGGGGGCGTTCGGAACATGAACGCACAAGCACATCCACCAGATGTCACGTGGTAGTGACGGTGAAGAAAGATGCAGTACGGTGGAGTACAAAACTAGCTTTTTATTGGGCGAACCTGTGCCCACAAAACAGGCTACACTTATAGCACAACGAAAGCAGCGAACACGCTCGGCGATCGTCGAAAATCTGATCAGCGGGTCAAGCGCTTCGGCTTTTATAGAGCATTCGTCGAATGTTCCAGTCTAATCGTTCGGACCCGCGTGCCTTCCACAAAGTTCTACACCATTCGCGTTACGCGATGAAATCAGATAACACAAGGTTCGGCGACAACAGACAGCCGGGTAGAAGCATCGATAACTTTCCAGAAATGTCGGATACATGCAGGCGCGTACCGCGCTGTGCAATAATATTTGTTAGGCGGCAAAACTTGTCGCCCGATAAAGACAAGTACACGTGTCAATACAATTTCTCCATTGACCTTTTGGGTCATATGTGTGCAAATGCATTAGTTCTCTTGATTTTGCATGTATTTTTTTTATGCGACGCATCACAGCGATTAGCAACTATAGTATATAAAGAAAACCACTTTATTCAAAGTGAGCAAATAATAAGTCTGAGGCTTGAGACCGCATTTATGGAATACAAATACGTGCCTTTTTCTTTTTGTTGATTTGAGAAGCTCTGAAAATTTAGGTTCCGGCTTTGTGCCAAGAATATATTAGGACGCGTTTTACGGTTCTGGCCTTTTTACAGGGAGCGGGCCTGCAGTTTCTTACCCACGGGAAAACGGCAGGGCTGATGCATACGTGAAATACTGAGTCTTACAAATGTTCTTAAGCGGCTCCGGTGGTATGGCTGCGCTGTCGGCGTGTTGATAAGACCCGAGTGCTTACCGTTATATAACGACCGCAGGGGCTGCTGTGCGATGAAGGCGCAATGATAAATTGGCCGTGTCCCGCATTTTTGCTGCACTTCCTGTTGGCCATATTTATGTGGACCCCCTGCTACGGCACCCATCAAAATCATATCGTACTTTTTTCTTTCGTAAAACATTAGAACCTTTACCGCACGTTGCAGCTAGTGCTATGTTAGAATAGGTGACATTGAACCGATTTCAGCGTTGAATGATTCAACACGGTTGCAAAACGAGACAGTACCCACTAGCCGTAGAATTAATTAGGCGTGTGAGCGTTCAAATGCGGGTATAAACGCAGAGGGCTTCACTTTATTATCATTGCGTATAAGAAAAACGACGTTACTCCGTCAGCCGTGTTAAGTCCTCACTGTTAATGCGACTAGCTCGCCATGCATAACGTAATGGGATCTTAATAAAGACTCGAGCGCAATTTCAAAGAGTGTGCATTCGAAAAACATTCGTTTATCTGGCAACGAATGACCTCGTTTAAGAGAACTCACCATGCCATGGCAGGTATTATTTATCCTATGCAAGCTGGTGCTCACACGTATTAAATTACCAAAGAGTATCGAGTTCGTTGGCAAAAGATGGCACTTGCTGAGCAAACGAGACGGTGCTTTCAGTAGGTTGGGTGCAAGATATGCGTGAAAAGAGTGGGGCATGAGGAAAGAGGGATTTTCGACCCCTTTGACTACTACAGAAAATGTTTGTTGCCATACGAAGGGCAAGCGCAGGAAATAGAGAAAAGCACAGGAGCCCCAATCATCTACAAATGCGGCGGATTGCAGTGACCCTGGGTTCTCTCAGTACCACCAGCGGGCGTGTCAATTGATTACCCTAGAAATCCAAAGAACTGAATAAAAACGGGCCCACTACGAATAAGGAGCCAGGTCCTTTAAAAAGTTATAGAAACGTGAGCGCTCCGCCCCATTGCAACATAAGTTAGGCAGGTAAGCTGCCTAATCCGTGACTAAATGTAACGTTCGTATTTATTTACAGCGTTTCTGTACGGTGGGGCCCATACACCCATGATAATGATGACTACATGATATGCGATTTTGTTTCTTCTTATTGGTGCACAAATTTTGGAAGATGGTGTTTTTTTAGGTCGACATATTCTCGAAGTGTTCTTGCAGTGAGACGTAATTCTCAGGATCTGTCGAAGTGCCACTATACAGTAACATAAACAACGCATGAAGACAAAGTTTGGCACGAGACGGAACAACGAAATGCCACGCAGACAGGTTGGTGACAATGCCCTAATGAGAAAATGCGTTCAAACTTCAAATCTGCAATTTAACGGAACCTTCCTTGTGGTAAAGAGAGCGTCATAGCACGGCACATTAAATAGTTTATTGTAACGGGGACCCTAGGATAAAGAAGATTGCCCGTCCATGCGAAATTCTTCCGAATACTGCACCAACAGGTGCGAACAAAGAGAGCCAGCAAGGGTGAAGCGTCTTGCATTTTGGCCAGGAAAGAAGAGGAAGGACGCAAGAATACGAAGGAAGAAGAGGACCTGGAAAGAAGAAGATTTTAAGTTGCGTTTTTAAAGAAGCCTTCAAGCATATTTTGACGGGCCTCCTCACCGTACTGACTGCAATAGTCAAAAGCTGCATCACAAAGTCAAACCCACGTCTGCGAGAAGACAAGGACATTTCCTACATTTTGAGTTTTGTTACAGTCTGGGAAGATGAACAGGCGACAGATGTTGTTGTTAGCATAAAGCAGCAGTCGGAGGAAAGAAGAGTTAAAGGCCTGGTGCGCGGATCAGAATTGCAAGCCTGAGGAACGCCATATCACCATACTGGCCGATAGCTAGAACACCAAAGGCACTCAAAATTACGCTATATACAACCTAAGTCATATTTCCACAGGGAGCAGGTTGAAGTATGTAAGAGTACGTTGCTCTCACCCCTCAGCGTGGTGAAGGCGCAAAGGGCGCGTGTACAAGGAGAGAATGGAGAGGTAGAAAAGTGCGTTGGTTTCAGCGAGAAAACGTATGATGCGTGCTCTTAGAGGAATTTCAGCTGCAACAGATCTTAATCTGAACTAGATGGCCACCAACGCACTCGTCACGGTGTTTTGACAGAACTGGGGGATTAGCAAGAAGTGGAAGAACGGTGGGCTGGAAAAAAACCATAGCGGGTCCTAAAATGAGGAAGCAGGAGACAGGCTTGTTGCACCAAGGATGAAGTACACGCGCGAACTTGAGTAAGTAAGAGCACATTGGCTACACAGGGACACGTTCCTCTAAAAGATCTTCGAAGCAAGTAATGGTCGCTGGCATGGGCAGTGACCTGTAAGAGTGCGAGACGAATGGTGCGACGGTCACCCAATCTGCCCTAAGAGGCGCGTGTTTAGAATTTCGGTGAGGTCGATATATTCCTAAAAGTAATATTTACCCCAAACTTGCGGTTTGTATGTTTGTGGCAAATATTGGAAGGAAATACCAACACTGGTATGTGCTGCTTACCGTCTTCCTGAGGAGAGAGCGTGAAACACCGGGTATGTGCTAAACGGGCAACTTGCAGCTCGCTTTCGTATGACCTGCACTAGACAACTTGAGTCGCCACTTATGTGTCAATGGGTATGTGTTCAGAAAACTTCACTAGTGCGCAGCGTGTGAAATTGGACTAGTGCGTGCTAATTCTTGGCCGATTCCGCCTATTTTATGTGCATTAAATGCAAACATGACCTATTCAAACAGAATGATAGATGTCAAACCAGATGTCAAAGCCAGATGATAGGCTGAGAATGCCGATATTTATATATAACCCAAATAATTTTGCAAATTATCTATGAGTAATTGGTTTGCTGAGCTAACCCCCACTGAAAATCATGCTTAAGCTTAGTCTATACAGTACTATTCGTGAGCGGTAAATATGCTTTGTCTAAAGTAGATATTGGGGACACCATGCACCCCGGAACATATTTTTTTTTATTGTTAGGCATTGCGGGATTAGTCAAACGGGTGACTTCTTATACCTCGCACGTAAGGCAGAACTGCTTCCGTTATTCAGGTGCAATAGAAACTAAGTAAAATGTCGTCCAGGGCAGAGGATGCACTGAAATTGCCACAGCATTGAACAACCCATTCTACTGTTGTGAGTGTTTTTGCAGGCATAGACCGTAGGGCGTCAATGTGAATGAAATAGAAAAAGAGGTACGAAAAGGTAGAGATGAAATACGCATTGATAGAGAAAGCGGCCTACATAACAATACTGTCACATTCGTATCTATATAGTCAATGAAAGCAAAAACCGCAAGTTGCAGACTTTTTCTCCATAGTTCACTTATTTTGCATTAAACTGCCGTCGCTGTATCGGCAAGCGGTCGGAATCCTGCTGGGTGTTTTGGGCCGAATGTAATTACAGGTAACAGTTTTGCCTTGTGTGAATATTCTGTTTAAAACCTTCTCTAGCGTTCTTGCAATTATTAAGTACCCACGCAATCCTGCATTGATGCCATTTTTGGCAAACGACAAATGCCATCTTTCTAAATTGCGCGGAGCTTGGCAAAGAACCCCTTCCAGTCACGGAGGCAGTGCTGGGTGGTTCTTCTCTGGGAAGCCTGATCGAACAACAAAACCGGGCGAATATTTACATCATAAAGCGGAAAGTAACCATTTACCAACTGACACGATGTGACCAATTATGCGTAACTTCTATTTTGAGCCATCTGACAAGATCTAAATAGCAGCCTATCGTATGTGATGAAATGCAATGCAAACCCCGAGGATGTGCCGCCATCTGCTGACACCACTTAGTCTGCGAGGCGAACGACGAAGAAATCACTATTGTAATTTCATTCGTCACATCATTTACTCTTTTCCTGCGAGATTTTTCTGGAGTCCCGTTTCTTTTTGCTTCTTTTCACGCTCTTCTACTCGGTTTGCTTTGTTCTTTTTCGCAATTTCTGATTATCTTTTTTCTCCCCGAAAAGCGTCCCGCATTGACCGAAATCGTGGGAACCTTGTCCATGCGTATTGTTAGAAGTTTCTCCAAGCATGCCGCGCAACTTGCAAACTCTCACTTGCACTCAAACTAAAATACGCAAACGATGGGAGCGCAGTACCTTTGGGTCCAAGTGCTCGTATCTATGAATGTCGCAAGATCTCAGAGGTAATTTGTATTTGTAAAGGCGTGATAGGGCTAATGAAATGCGGTCTTAGCCTCTTCTGCGAGCCTGTAAAATTGGGTTCTTAAAGAATTCGCAGGTAAACCACAGAGAATGCGACAAAAAACGACCACACATAAACGTATAGGTCATAGCACTGTCTATCTCTTGTTAGTAACCAACATATTGGTTGCGTTTTACATAAAATTTTAGACCAACGGCTCGTATATTAGTTTTACCTAGATTATAGGGATGGCCATTTTACATAACAAACGGGCTAAGTTACATGGACCTATTCTGCGAAATGAGAAACTCGCTCTGCCTCCAATGTGCAGGTCCTGCTTTATCCTTGCTCTTTTTGTATTCTTTTTTGCCTGTTTGTTGTTCTGGCTTTATCCTCTTCTCATGAAGAAAGAAAACACCAAGCGGAAAGCCAGAACAACTCCTTCAAAATTATTCTCTATGTACTTCCCCGAATCTGGTCTGCGCCTTGTGGAGGGACGTCATTTGCATTGCCATTTGATTTTAGCACGCCCTATATATATATTTTTTAATCGCGGCAACCTTTACTAGAGAGCTCAGAAAACAATATTTTAGGGGTCATAAGCTCACATTATTTTTCCGAGAATACATTTCTACTGGGAAGCATGTCGCAAGGCTACCGGTCTATGAAGCGCTACAGCGCTACAAACGCACAATCCAATGATCATCAAGTACGGTGTTTACCAGTGCCATTGAATCTAGAAAAAATCCTAAGCTCTAATAATTAAGGAAATCGTGAAACCACTCTACACAAAGGCAGAAATGTAATGTTTTTGTATTATAATGAAAGGAACTGTTGCGTAATCACCGATGGACAAAAATCCTGAATTTATGAGAAAAAGGAACGGCCTTCCAGAAACAATTCCAGCAGCGTCAGCATGGCATTCCTGGTAGAATAGAATATAGAATAACAACAGCATAAAAGAAGTATGTTAGTATAAATACATGTGACCTGATAGTACTACACTTAAATATAACAATATCATGTATTCAATTCATGCTTACCTACAACTGAGGAGTCTAAGACAGATAGCCTATAATATTCCAAGATATCTTATATAACGACTGGCGCGGCTAAGCAGAAAGCTTCTATTCCAGCGGTTACAACGTGAGAGACTAATTAAGGTTTTGTTTCTAAGGGTTGAAATAGCAAGTTGAACAATATTTTGAAATCCCCTTGAAATAATTTCCATGCATTTAGTTTCTGTTACAGTATTGTGGTGGCGGGCTTTAGTTTTCGCAACAGGCGCGTGTAGCCTGTCGATCAATGCCGGAAACTGCTCCCCCCGAACGTCTCGTATGGCGTCACTGTCAAGTTTCACGAAACCTTCATCAGACGAGTATCTTTTAGGAATGAGATGTGGAGACGTGAACTTTTTATGCGGGCTATACCTCATTCTTTGTGGTAGACATGGTGTTGCACGCAAGCATGCAGAATGCCCTCTTCTTGCTGATTTTCTAGGAGACCGTCCATGTCACAAAGGAATTTCGGGCATGACCGCAGCAACTGTTCAATGGCTCTTGTCTCGTCACATGTCGTACCTTTACAACCCGTCTCAAATAACCATGCTGGTGTCTTAGCAGATCCCCTCCTTATTCGATGCAGAAGTGAGGTTTCATCTCGACGAAATCTCTTGGTTACGCATTGCATATTTGGTGGAACCCAAAGCGACCCAAAGTGATTTCGACAGTCTGATTTTTTTTACCTTGGTATCTCTTTCGGCCCTTGACGCCGGTATGATAACAGAGCGCTGCGTATGATAGATCATCGGTTTGTGTAGCCAGGAATTTCGGAGGGAATCCACTGAAGCTTTAGTGTGAAGTCTTTGTTGCAGGTTTTCTCACGAAGGCTAGTCATTTGCGCTGGAAATTGTGGAACGGTAGACCAAGGTAGAGTACTTGCTTTGCTGCGTTTGAGTTCTTGATTAGGACCAAATTTTGAGGAGGCAATATCTTCTGTTTCGTCAGAGTAGATCCTGATGCATTCAAGTTGCATATGCAAACCTAGAATTCCAGGTTGGGTCTACCGCTTTTTTCTGTCGCGAACAACGCGATCCAAATACTCGAAGCGCGTTTATTACATCCTAAATATGCCAGCGCAGCATCTTACGTACACGTTCTAAGATGGCTCAAACTCAAACATAGTATTTTCGTCGGGAGAATCTCGGAATCCTTAATTCGCAGAGGGCCTCATGCAGCTTCGCAGAGCCCTATTTTATTCCATGCCGGCTGAGGGTCTCCCTAGCAGAGCCGAATACCATTTTGTGTGCCGGGCTCCTAAGAACGCGTAATAAATATCTGACGTTATCCTCAGAAGTAGCTGGTTTAAGATTCAAATATTAACGCACGTTGTACGTAATCGTAGCATCGACGTAGGCTGGTTGCCCTAGCGTATGTCAGTGACTCGCATGAGGACATGAAGCCTCTGTGACGATGAGGCCAAAACGTGATCAGCAGTGGGGCGTCAGAGTAGCGTGTGGTCCAAAGGAGAGCCAAGATAGCAGACCTTGGTGATTTGTCGAATCTGGCAACTGTTGAAATTCAGGTTGAAGAGTATGGATTTTTTCTTATTCCAGGCAGCAGCATGAATAAATATTTCTCTGCTGATAGTGATAAATCAAGCCCTGTGAAGCGTCCTTGAATGGCAGATACTCCTCACTGATACATTTGGACGACGCGCAAATGCTGGAAGCTGGAGCTCGAGACACCTTCACGGGTGTTGCATGTTGTAGTATTCCTGGGAGAACCGCCACTGCGTTGGCAAATAGTAAGGGTGTTAAGGCACTCCCTGGTGGGGCGCCACGATGCATACCAATTTCATAGTTCAAGGTGTCGCCAAGACGAACTGTGATGCGGCGAACGTTGAGAAACATATGCCTGAAGTCATATCATAAAAAGCCAACAAACGGTGGCACCAAGGACAAAGCAGGAAAAATTACTTGTCCTTAATAAATGAAATAACGCTTATTTCATTTGTTAAGCACAAGCAAATTGCCTTATGTTGTCTTTGGGGTCAGTGTTTTTTGGCTTCTTATGATATGTCTAACAAAAAAAGGGCCCGTCGGTTAATCCCCGTCCTTCTCGTATGTACGAAGAGTAAGAGATGACCCGCGACGCGTATTTCTTGTAACTGGCTGACAATGGCTGTTTGGATACGCAGTAATCCTTGGAGACATTCATAAAAACAGCAAGTGTCGGCAGGCCGCCTCAATAGTAACTTTTTTACGTGCCTGGGCAATTCCAACACATTGTCTGGACCACTTAGACGCTACCGAAACCACGTCATGCACCATGGCCGTTTTTCGCCATGGTTGACCAACCAAGTGAGCCTTGTGCACGCCATCTTCTTCATTAGCTTTGCTGCACAAGAGATAAGTGACAGTGGTCTGTATGATTGCAAAGCAGTTTGATTCTTTCAATACCTAATTACCGGCAAGCACCTTCAACCTTCAAAAAATGTTTGATATCTCTTCTGACAAACAATGCGTTAAAGAGTTTCTTCAGATCACGAAGTCTCTCAACTGGTACGTTAGTCGGCATCTGATTGCTGATAAGGTAAGGTCCTCCCATACGGTGGCGCTGAGGCAGCTCATAGGTAGTTAGCACTCTCTGACTGTGAAACAAAACAAAAAAAATATCCGTCAGTGGACGACGGGGCCAGAGGTGGGTTGGCATACCCACAGCAGATGGTGGATGTCGACTTCAGCATTTGGTGCCTTGCGGACTGGGCACGCACAATGGGGGTATAACTGGCGAAAGTCCGGCCACTTCCGGTTCACGACAGGAGTGAGGGCCACGCTGACCCGGATCCCCCGAAGCGCTACCTCCTCTGCATGGTTAGGACCACGAGGGAGGGTTACCGGACATGGAGGTATGAGACCATGTGTGTGGCGTCATAGGTGCTCCTTTCTTGTTAGAAGGTTTTAGGCGATGTAGCTGAGGCGGTGATGATGGAGAGGTCGCTAGACGAGTCACAAAATCCTCAGAGCTTTGGAAGCTCAGAAGTTGGCGTGGGACCCAGTCGATAGATATTTGCTGTGTGGCGCGCCCCACCAAAAGATGGATGTGCTGACATATTACAAGGCTGCGGCTTACGCGTCGCAGCTTCCGCGTCACCTGGAGGGCATCAGTGCGGATGACGATGCGAGCCTTGGGCACCATGGGAAAGGAGGCCACAGAGCACAGAGGTTCTCGAACTGCGAGGAGCTCAGCAAAAAAGGAGGAAGGAGGATTTGATTTTGGCTTCTAGCGCAAATTCACTCACTGAGGATTTTGAATTTGAAACCGCGACGTCTTATTCAGGGTTGGTCTGCAAGCGCAATAAATTGCAGTTGTCGTTTCTCATTCCTGGGTGCTTCCATCGGTGCAAATAACGATGGAGCGAAGCAGCAGGCGGCCGTCTTGAACATTAATTCGGTCACAAGGCGACGACACCGCGTGAGTTCATGTCGGGTGTTGGCTTGTTGTCGGTCTGCTGCACAAAACTACAGGGAGAAAGAATTAGCGATGGTGGCTGTAGATGGGAGTGCGAGAAAGCGTAAGACCTGAGAGAGCAGGCTGTGTGCACTCTCAGCCTGCGAGCCTCAAGATGCTGCTGCACCAGCTCATCTAGTGTGTTCTGCTATGCGTTCTCTTGCAGTTTCATACCTATTCCATTTAATCAGGCGTCTGTGGCACAAACCAGTTTTATCCTGAGAAGTGCTCTAAATGAGGATGGAGGAATCGGAACCACTGTGCTCGAAAACCTAGTGGTTAGAGGACAAGGCCGTAAGTCGCATGAGTTGCTGCACCAAGAGAGCAACCAAAAAGAGCGCTTTCTACGACCGAACATGCCGGCTTAGTAAAATAAGCTCAGGTTGCAACTTTCCAACATGCGCTCGTCTGCTGGGTGCGATAGCTATCTCCACAATGAAATTTTTCGATAACGCGAACAGTGGTGGTGGGTAACATTGCTTTAAAGCGACTGACAAGTGACCGGAATGTGTTGCGACGTGTTGAGGGAAATGAAATGAGGATGACGTATGGTGATGTAATCCTGCACGCTCTTCACTATTCCAACAAGAACAATTTTTATGATTGGTAAAGAAAGTATCAAAAGCCAGTAAGCGGTGATACCTGTCGGTGAAATCTTGGTGCTTCAGATGGAGTCTAGGAGATTGTTGAACAAGTGTCAGCAGTTATTAGGCACATATATATATTGCTGAAAATTTGTTGCTCTGCAGGTTTAGACAATTGCACTTTATTCTATGCTCGGGAAATCAAAAGTGCACGTATGGCTACGGCCAGCCACCTAAGTGCGTGTCACATGCAAAACCGTGGTTCGGTTCGCGATGCGACGAATTACATTTTGCCTAGTTAAATTCTTAAGCAGGTGGACAGGAAACCATAACAAGCTGCTATGACCACAGAAATATTTTACCACATCGGAAAACATGAAACGCCGCAACATTGGCTTCATCTACGAAATATTACATTCTAAAAATTATGGCTGCCGGTACCGGCAGCCTACCACAAATCCCGGCGTATAATCGCAATTCCACACGCCTATGAACATTTTCAGCGTGTTTTCAGTGAGCGAACACATCATGACGTCGTATAAAACATTCTGATAAAAAATTGTTCCATAGATTTTGCGGCGTTACACCTCATGATTTGATACTTCGAATAATAAGCTTTCCTTTGAAGTAAAAAAAAAACAATAGGTCTCTATTATGCCCGAAATCCCAAGCAGCGATTAAGAAATTGCGAAAACATTCGACAACTAAGACAAATAGCAATGACATAATATTAAGCGCGTCTGACCAAGGACCTTCAAAGAGAAAGACGCACACAGACAGGCCTACCTTGGTATGCCTGTATCTTTTTACGTGCTTGTTCAGTCAGGCATACATATTGTATCATAGATTGGAACTACCCATCCTCCTCGTGTTTTAGCTAAATAAGCAAGTACGGGATCTCCGGCTCACACGTGAACATGAACACATCCTTCTCGATCAGCCCTGCCACTAGCTGTCAAAATGGTGGAGTTAAGAATCGAAGCAGCAGCCACGATCGAATTGACGTTCGTGCATATCTCGCTTACTCCGGAACGAGACGTCGGAATCACAGCATTTACGAAGCTACTGGAAGTGCCCACACTCTGCAGGCATTACAGATCGCTTTGAATACTAGGCGCACGCGGGCGCGTACTTGCACTATGACCCAGACAGCTTTGAAGTTACGGGGCCGACACGACCGCACCGTCAGCAGCAGCGGACAGAGAAGAACAACCTTTCGCCTTCGCATGACCACTGAGTTTCGTGCGCGACTGGACAGGGCACGCTTTTGGTCGAAATTCGTCACTCGCCCACGCGATATTGAGCGCGTTCGTCGGCACACCCTCGCACGCTTTCAATCGCGCTTTCAATCAATCAATCAATCAATCAATCAATCAATCAATCAATCAATCAATCAATCAAAGAGTGAGCTTTATCTAAACAAGCCAAGTAATGTGTAGAAAGATAGTTGGACCAATAGCCTATGTTGCTAGTAGCTGGTCCAATACACAAAAGTACATATGCAGGTCAACCAAATACATATCTGCTCAATGAGTAAGAACATATTTTACATGAACAAGTACTTTTTTTGTGGAAGAACTATTACGTTTGGCTAGACAAGAAGACGCATTTACATACAAGATCAAAATTTCTGGTTCCTTTATTTCCACAGGCACAGTGTTCCAAGTTATAGCGCCAAAAAACTCTATTAATCGTTCACCGTATACATTGCTGCAATAAGGAAGGTTTAAGGTAAAGTTAGTTGCTTGCCGGTTGTTTGCACGTGGAAAGTTAAATACGGTGTTGGGTAAGGGAAAGTTGGTGTTCAGTATTTTGTGAACAAAACAAGTGATCTTATAATTTCTTAACGCTGGGAAAGAAAGAATACGAAGGTCAGTAAACGAAAGGATACTTGGGTGATGAAGAGAGGAAAATGTTATTATTCTCAGGGCTCATTTTGCAACTGCACTATAGGCGTTAAGTAAGTTGTATATGTTAGGCCCCATATTTCACAACCATAGCTCATGTGGGTACGAAACAAAGAAAAGTATATGGAACGAAGCAAAGCACGAGGAAAATATTGCCGGACATGGGCCAGTGTGTATTAGATGAAAGCGAGTTTTTTACAGACAACGCTAATTTGTTCTCTCCAGTGCAAGTGACTGTCTAAAGTAACACCTAAATATTTAAATGATTCAACACAATCCAGAGTTCGGTTCGCTAGAGTCAAAGTGAACTCACTGTAGTCTAGTACTTTCCTGTTAGAGTGAAACAAAATATACTTAGTTTTATGAGTATTTAGGGCTAGTCTATTTTCTGAAAACCATTTCGCTACTTTTAGCAGTTCACCAGATATAGCGTCTTGTAATGACGAAAGGGAGTACCCTGAGTAAACTAAAGCGGTATCATCAGCGTACATCAAAACTTTTGACAGGTTAAGTGCGCCCGGTAAATCGTTTATATATAATGAAAACAGAATAAGGCCTAAAACCGAGCCTTGCGGCACACCGCATACGATATGTGTGAAAGCAGAACGGTGTTTGTTAATTACCACTTGTTGCCTTCGTGCCTTAAAGTAGCTGTTGATGAGTTGAAGCGCGTTCCCAACCATACCATAAGATTCCAGTTTCACTAGCAGTATGGAGTGATAGATCGTATCGAACTCCTTTCTTATATCAAGAAAGATTGACACAGCAATGTTATTCTTCGTAAGAGCAGAGTTAAGCGATTGCGAAAGTGTTAAGACTGCGGTTGATGTAGATCTACCTGCAACAAAGCCATACTGCTGCGGGCAGATAACGTTATTGCTTACAAGAAATGCATGTAACTGCAGCACAATGAGCTTTTCGAATAATGTGTTAACTACACTAAGGACTGAAATAGGTCTATAACTACTCGTATGGTTCGGATCACCAGTTTTGTATACAGGGATAACCTTTGACACTTTTAGTACATGGGGTAAACATTTCTACTTATCGCATGGTTAAACACGTGACAAAGAGGCACACATAAGACATCAATATTGTCTTATTCGACAATACAATATTCGGAACGCGGAGAGGATTTTATTGCCCTTGGACTTCATACGGAGTCTCACGGTGACGACGTCGGCAGAAAGGCGCCTGGAGGGTGCGTATAATTCCTATTGAATAAAAGAAATTGGTTCCGTGTAAATAGAGTGTCTATACATTTAAGCATATGGGAGAAAAAAGTGTTCGTATCCGGCATTTTTCCCCACCCACAAGAGAGCTATGACTCATGTTCTTTGATAAGACTGCTAACATGAGAAAGCAGGGGTAAAGTGATGTCTCATTAACGGGAAAATGAAAATTCCTGATGAGGTGTCTATTCCCTTGCATTACAATCTCCAATAGATATTTTTGGTGTGTGTAAGTCCCTACCGTGTGGCAAACAAAATTATATAGAACTATTTATTGGAAAAAAATTTTCTTGCCAACTAGTACGTTGGCAGGGTCTGTTGTATTCCTTTTGTGTCTACAGGGAAGAGAAATCTGTCAAGCGACATAATTGCACGCAAGCGCCGCTACGGTATTTTTCTCAACTTTCTTCCGTACAGCTAGAGTATAAGGACCTATTCATCCTTCTTTTGAACAACAACATAGTATTTGCATTATATGCGAGAAATCACTAAACAAATATTTCTAGCATGATTTTGAATTGTAGAGCGAAGTCACACACAGACTAGAAGCAGACAGGAGGAGCGCGAACTTGAAACTAAGGCTCTATTGAAACTATCGAGATATATATAGGGGACTGCAATGCCACAGCCTATGAATATGGCATAGTTTAAAGGCATTTCTTAAATGTATCATGAGGTACGCAAATGAAGAAGAAAACAACAGAAAACCACTACTTGAGATTAACACGAGTGTTTTGAAGATATTGAAATTCGCATTCTAACTGAGGTAATGATGCTTGGCTAACGCAAGTCTCCCTTAATCTTTTAATGTAAACTGCATCGATTATTTCCCATGTGGTTTGGTATTTCTGTCTTGAAGACACAAATTCCAAAGTACACCGGAAATAATCGTGCACATGTACGTCATCCTCCGGCTTGGAGCGCGGCGGACGCGAGGGGAAGGGAAAACGGCGTTCGGTTTGAAATCTCAGGTCTTTACACGGCACATAACAAAATAATACTTTGCAGACAGGATCGTAATCGCGCAATGTATGCCCTGCACTTATCAGCTCAAATTGGCAAGACTTGTTGAGGCGCTTTTTAAGAAAATGTTGTGTCTGGCCACCAATCTTTCTACAGGACCGCAATACATACGCCAGTTACTACTAAGACAATTGATGCAAAATATTGCTTCCCAGTTCTAATTGTTATTTCTCAATCTCACTCAAGCTGGAACTTCTACTACCCTGAATTTTTCTTGTCAATTCCAATAGCGAGGTTCAAAAGGCAAATACTGAGCTCCACAGACATGATTGCCACCATTTGGCTCAGAGACACAGTTGCTTGCTTGCGCTCTTTTGAGTGCCAGCGGTCCGTAAGTTCCCGAGTGGGAGTGCTGCGTCACCTCGAGAGATGGCCTCACGCTTTATAGCGCCTTCTTCAGGCGCTTCTACCCGCCGCGGTGGCTGAGCGGCTATGGTGTAAAGATTGTAGTAAGATTCGGTTGAGTAGGATGAGCTGCCGGAGCCGGGCATGCTTTGCAGCGAGGCGCGCGACAAATAATGATATTCTCGCGGGGCTACGATCGAAGTTGGTTTGGACGCATCACGATCACGCTGTTGGAAGCTACTGGCGATCTTGTTCGCCGGATTACTTCCACTCCTTCGCGCGCTGCTGTTTACTATGAGAGCGCTCAAAGTATGTCTCTCATTACACATCACGTGTATGTATGTCTTAAGAACAAATTCTTTTCAGTGGTTTTATGCGGCGCAGTGATTGCTCGTGTATAGCGGCCGCAATGTCGTCATTAGTTCGTCTAGCTCATTGCAATGGCTTTGAAACAATTATTATTGTTGTTTTGTTGTTGTTGTACAAGTAGCATGTGTGTCTTGTTTGTGTTCTTGCGCGTACAGTTTCTCATCAATAATTTTTTGTGGAGCGCAAACAAAAAACTGCAATCTTTTTGCTTCCCGTTAGACAGATAAAACATATTTCCCTCATCCAGCACCCCGCTGCCCTGTTAATAGATTTACGTGAAGTGTACGGAGCGAGAAGAATAATCCACCACAACATTCGGTTCATCCGGCGTATAAGTATTCTCCAACATGTTTTCGTGCTAAGGAGGGGGAGATCGGAGAGGAGAGACAAGAAGAATGTGAGCAGAAGAATTGGGAGGCAAATACCCCAATATGACATGACCTCTCCAATTAGGTTTTTAGTCCTACCTGTACAAATACAACAGCGGTGTTCACATTATAGCTGGTTTTTATGCGATGCAATGCACGCAATACCAACTAGAGTGTATAAAGAAAACCATTTTATTCATCATCATCATCTTATTCATGTCCACTGCAGTACGAAGGCCTCTCCCAGCGATCTCCAATTACCCTTGTCCTGCACCAACCGATTCCAAATAGCACCCGCAAATTTCCTAATTTCATTGCACCATCTTGTCTTCTGCCGTCCTGTACTGCGCTTCGCTTCTCTTGGTACCAATTCTGTCACCCTAACGGTCCAACAGTTATCTAGTCTGAACGTTACATGACCTGCCCAGCGCCATTTTTTTCTCTTAATCTTTGTTAGAATATGGTCTATACCCGTTTTCTTTCTAGTCTACACCGCTCTCTTTCTGTCTCTTAAAGTTATGCCGAGCATTCTTCTTTCAATCACTCTTTGCACGGTCCTTAACTTGTCCCGAAGCTTGTTTGTCAGCCTTAATTTCTCTGCGCCGTATGTCAGCACCGGTAAAATGCACTCATTGTATGCTTTCCTTTTCAGTGATAACGATAAGCTCCCCTTCAGGAGCTGACTATGTGTGCTGTGTGCGATCCAACCTATTTTTATTCTTCTGTGAATTTCCTTCTCATGGTCAGGGTCCCATGTGGCTAGTTGGCCTAGGTAAACGCACTCATCCACAGACTCTAGAGGCTGACTTGCGATATTGAACTCTGGTTCCCTTGCCAGGTTATTTATCATTATCTCTATTTTCTGCTCATTAATCTTCAGCCCAACTCTTACCATCACCCTATTAAAGTCCTCAATCATTTGTGTTTACACGTCTGCATTGTTGCTGAATCGAACAATGTCATCGGCAAACCGAAATATGTTGAGGTATTCACCGTCGATCTTTACTGCTAAGCGTTTCCACTTTATAAGCTTGAATACTTCTAAGCATGCAGTGAGTAGCATTGGAGAGATTGCGTGTCCTTGTCGGACGCTTTCATTATAGGTAACTTCTTACTTTTATTGTGTAGAGTTATGGTGGCTGTGGAATCTCTAGATATTTTCCACGGTATTTACGTAGGCGATCTTTACTCCTTGATTACGCAATGCCTCTATGAATACTGGTATCTCTACAGAACCAAACACGTTTTTGTAATCTATGAAAGATATATAGAGAGGCTCACTTTACTCTTAAAATTTTTCGATAACCTGGTTAAAGACAGGGATGTGATCCATTGTAGAGTAACCTTTCCTGAAGCCAGCCTGCTCCTTTGATAAACTAAAGTCCAGTGTTTTCCTTATTCTATCGGAGATTATTTTGGTAACTATTTTATATAATATTGGGAGTAAGCTAATGGGCCTATATTTTTCAGTTCTTTATCGTCGCCCTTCTCGTGAATTAGTATATTGTTTGCATTCTTCCTGTTTTCTGGGACTGTTCTGGTCGAAAAACACTTCGTATGGAGAGGCGACAGTATTCCTAACAGTATGTCCAGTATTCCTAACAATATGGCTCCTCCATGTTTGATGGTTATCGACTGTTATCCGTCCTTTCCTGTCGCTTTTCCCGGTTTCATGCAGTGCAAGGCCTTTCTGACCTCATCTCTAGGTATAGCGGGGATTTCTTTATACTGTTAATTATTGTATCGAATAGAGCGCTCCTGAGTCCACTGTGTACTGTAAAAGTCACTATAAAATACTTCCCATGCTTTTATTATATCCTCAATATTGGTGATGATAATGCCCGGCTCATCTTTCAATGCATATATCTTGGTTTGTCCTATGCCAAGTTTCTTTCTCACTGATTTCAGGCTGCGTCCATTTTAAACGGTTTCTTCTGTCTTTCTCTTGCTATAATTACAAATATGACTTATTTTCGCTTTGCTGATCAGTTTTGACAGTTCCGCGAATTCTATCTTATCTTTTGAGTTGGACATTTTCATTCATTGTCGCTTCTTAATTAGGTCATTTATTACTTGGGAAAGCTTGCCTACTGGTTGCCATGGTGCCTTGCATACCACTTCACTTGCTGCCTCTGAAGCCAGCCTGGTTTCGGTTGCATTCATTACCTCGATGTCATCATCATCATCAACTCTCTGTTGTAAGGCTGCATATTTGTTTGCAAGTATCAGCCTAAGTTTGCCTGCTTTTATGCTTGCTGCCTCTAAGTTGACCTGTTTCTTCTTCACCAATTTCACCATTTCTCTGTTCAAATTGGAGTGAATCCTACCACTTACTAACGTAGGATCGCTGCAATTTACCTATCACTGCTACGGCGTGCGCTATGCTGGCATCGGCAGAAAGTATGAAATCTATTGCATTTCCTCTTTCACCATTAGAGCTTCTGCAGGTCCACTTTCTGTTGCTACGTTTCCTTAAAAAAGTGTTCAATGTTCTCACCTTATTGCTTTCTGCGAATTCCTTATTCCTTTCTGCGAACCCTATTGTTGATGCTGTATAATTCGTCAATGTTACCCGCAATGCCTTTATGGATTAGGAATCCTAGCCCGTATAAGCCTCACCACTATTTCTAATTTCACTAAGGCCGATAATGTCCCAAACAATGTCTGACAGCTCTTCGAAGGGTCCTGCTAAGCTAGCCTCACTCGAAAGTGTTCGAGTGTTGAACGTTGCAAGGGTCAGTCTCCATTGGCGGCCTTTCTGGACCTAGGTATTCTTAGCAGCTTCTGCATCGTTGCAAGTCTGACCACCGCCTTCCTCAGGTGCTCCGCAGCAGTTGGGGACTGAGGGCGGTTGGTTAACCACTATAATAAAAGAATTATATGAAGAGTGACAAAATAAGATGTCGAGGGCTTGAGACCGCATTTTTTTTAGTTTTCCAGGGACCAATTGTAAGCCATAGCGTCGCATATACATTAACATTTACGCATAAGCCATATTTGTTGTCTACATGTCCCTTGTATTCCTGTACGCTCTAAGTCGAATAATATGTGTCCAGTTACTTCGAGAGAGCCACAGTTGTCTCAAAAGGCATGTATTGTTTGACGAAACTAGCCACGTTGCGTCGTAGCCTACGGTTAAGTGTCCTTTATTCCGAAGGGAGTCGGTCTGGAAAGCTTTTTGAAGATCCGGGTCAGTATTGTAGTTAAATTCATAGTGTTCGGGGAAGGAAGAAGACAGCATTTTTTTACACTCATGAAGGGCAACGCTTCGCAATGGCGATGCGCCAGGATTTTAGTTTTTTTAAATGGCTTTCGCTTACATCCGTGGGTATGGCCCTTACAAGCCAACTCATCTGCTGTTAAGATTATCTCAGCTGTGGAAGCACAAGTATTGAGGTAGCTAACAATTTCATTGCCTTTGTAGCCAATTCTGAAGGAGGCAGTTATATTGGGGAATTCGCTTTTTTCCACAATGTGACTAAGAAAACAAATGGCTGCCATAATTGTGGATGTACATGTGAAAATGTGGCATTAGTTCGATCAAGCAACCACTTCTCTCTTGGAATGCAGGATTCAATGGGCTGCAAGTCGAAATGGTCTCTGTTTGAGACCCAAACGGTCGTGAGTTCAGTGCGTTACTTATTTGCAGTCGGCCAATATTAAAATTTTCTTCCAAATCACAGAAATGACATTCATGTACAGTAAATGAGGCATAAATATTCATTGCCGTCACTCAAAGCCATGTATATAAATTAAAGTAATCACCTATTATTTGTGCCATACTAATGGCAAGTCATTTTCTGTAGGCGACAAATAAGCCAATAGGTAATCCACGATCTCTTTAGAGGAGAGCATAATTGTACGCTTTCAGTGCGCCATCCAGTAGAAATATGTGCAATAAATCTTGGCTTTATGCCAGATTATGGACAGCGCTTGGGAGATGTTGATTGCGTCTAAAGAAATCTAAAAAGAAATTGCTTAATCTCCCGCAATGAAGAGTAAACTCAAGCAAGACATCGCAACCGGCAATGCAGATTGGTTACTTGTGACACTAGCCGCCATCTTAAAATGGGTTCAGTGCATGTTTACAGAGGCAACCCCACCCACCTACGAAAACACACACCGCACCACGCCATACTGTGCAGTGGTCCATATGGGCGCTGTGGAGCTGGAAGAAGAAACCCGGCTGAAGGCTGCACGAGAAGCAGCCTAAAACACCAGTGAGATAGAGCGCACTGTACTACCTAGATAGATCAAGAGTGAATTGAATTCTGGGGTCTTACGTGCGAAAAGTATGATTTGATAATGAGGAATGCCCTAGTGGGGGACGGCGCATTAATTTGGTACTCCAGGGAATATTTAACGCGCTGTCAATGAAAGGTACACGAGCCTTCTTGCATTTCGCCGCCATCATAATTCGGCCTTCGAGGCCGAGATCTCGTCTCACTATCTGGTGCTTAGTAGATTGCTTTAGAATGCGGTTGAGTCGGACGAGCGGCTGTGGCAGCGTATGCCTTCCAGTGACACGGACGTCGTAGAAAAATAATGTGTCGGCGCTGCGATCGAAGTGAATGGGGCCGCATCAAGGCCGCGCCTTTGGAAACTGCTTGCGATACTTATCGGAAGTGTCATTCGTACTACTTCGTGCGCTCGTATATGCGCACAGGCCACTGAAACGGTATTTATAATTGGATATGACATGTATTTATGCCTTAGGAGTAGTATGGCTTTCTTTCTCTTCTTTACTTTGTTGTAATGCCGCTCGTTCATTGCATGTGCATTGCGGTTGTAGTGTTGGCTTTCATTGAATTATGGTATTGTACGATTCCCTTTGAAGAACGGATAATTTTCTTGTTTTTAAAGCAGCATGTATTTCTTGTGTTGTATTCCTGCGCATATGTAGTTTTTCATCAGTATGTCTTGCGACACACAGGCGGAACGGCATATGTAAACATTCTACTTGCGGCTTCAAACAAATAAAATATATGTGCCCCATCCGGTGCCTTGTACTCAGCTTGTCGGTGAGTATTCTCGAATAAAACAAAAACTACTGCGCAACATTCCATTCCCGTATGCTCCTTTCTCGCATATTAGGAGGCGTAGTAATTGCTATTGTTTTTCTTTATTGCGGTCGGACCTCGCGCAACGAAAAGACATTTAGGTAGCCATCATATATCCTAATATGTGGCCCGTAAGCCACGTGACATTTTTTGCCCAGTCCAATTAATGCCTCATTAGAGGGTACATAGTGGATATGGCATTCCGCTGCCGATGTCGAGCTCACGGGTTCAAACCAGGTCATGGAGTATGAAGGGAATGAAATAGAAAAACCGCTCGTGTACTTGTGTTTATGTGCACGATAAAGATCCCCAGGTGGTTCGGACTGAACAGGTTGCCTCATAATCACATCGCCATACGTAAAAGGTCGGAATTTGTTTAATAAAAAAAATAAAGAAGGTAGCCGCGTCGTTAGGCACTTGGTAGGGGTGTAAACAGGTTAAATTATTCTCGAGTCTGATTTCCGAGAAAAACACGTTAAGCTTATCTTATATTAGTTACCAAAATGTAATGTCGTTCACAACTGTACGTCTACTCAACCATATATAAGCGGCTGCGACATCCAGTGATGCGGTGAGCTATCATAAAGACAATAATGAAGGTAATAAAGGAACGGCATGCCTCACATACACGTAGATATATTTGTAGATCTGCTGTAGTGAAGAAGAAAAGTGTGGTACTGCCTTATTTGATTGCAGGTATAGTGAGAGTGTCAAGAAAATGTCTTGCTTGGTGAATCGAGTCAGCAGATTTGCCGGAAGGTTTACGCGGTTTCGCTGAGGTGCTGCGTGTGGAAAAAAATGACAGCGGCTTAGCTCGGCTACGCCAGGATATACGAAGCGAAAGCTAAGGCATAGCATGGTTAGCCTTGGTTAAACTTGATTGCAAGTCCAGGTTAGTCTGGTTGTCTAGCTAAGTCGTGACATTTAGCGAGCCCTTAGGCGCGCTGTTCGTCTGTTTCCTGGGCGATTCGTTTCCTCTTCATTTCGTTCCAATGTCGATGCCAGGCCTTCTGCTTATCATAATTCTCGCCGTCCATAAGGCCGCCTTAACTGTGGTTGCGGCACACGAGAACGCTCCTTTTCAATCCTCACATATGTTATCCGAAATCCGCCGCAGCTTTTGAAGCGAGCGGAAGCGAGGGCAATGATGAGATACGCGGTGTGACGTCATAACAAACAGTGATGGCGGAAAGGCGCGGCGCTGCGCATCCGCGGAAGACCTGTTGCTTGGTGCTACAAGTGGCGCATGCGCAGCAGTGACTAGGGAGCGAGAGAGAGACAAAAATCCGTGGCGAGGCGCATGTTGTGACGTCATGTGCTTTCTCGGAGGACCGCCACAGCGAAACGGCAAGTTCGCGACCAGTAAAGCTTTAACTTTCAAATGGTGCGAGGGCGCTCCGAGCGAACTGGTTTGAGGCGCAGACCCGCAGAGCGGCACATTCAACGTACTTTCGCTGCAGTCATCGAGGCCCAATCCACACTGCTCGCTCTTAAAGTGACGTTTTATTCAAACCGTAAATTTTATTTCATTTCATTTTGCCAAACTTAGATATTTGAGGCACGAATTATAAAACTGGACGTCTTCAATTCAGCTGCCATTGCAAGTGCATCGTCTGAAAACGAGTGGGTTCATTGCGCGGACACTTGTTTTTGTTGTAGAAAACTTGTGGAGTACTTTTTTTAAACGTCTTTATTGGCTTTGATACGCCGATGGCTCTTGTCGGGTGTTAGCAGTGTGTAATCTGGGCCCGGTGAACTACTATTTCTAAAATTAGAGCATAATTTTGACACAACAGCCACCGATCTCATAGGTGCCCATGGTGTTCTTTTTTTTATTTTTCAATCTTTGTTTTAAAATTAACTTGCACCGTGTTGTTTAAGGCTCTCCTCTTGTTGGTGGAGTATTAAAGACCACAGATGATAATCCAAGAAAGTAAAATTATAATAAATAAACTGGAATGTTTTGTTCGTGGCGCGAAGGAATGAAGCGGATGACCGAGCTTCTCGGTAAAGCAAATGGTACATAGATATATTCACGAGATATGGAGTATAGAAATATTATCCGATATTCTAAATCCAGTAACTAAGCTCAGTAAGGGTATTTGCAATGACAAACTTTGCACCGCCATACTTTTCTTTAAGGTTGTGCGCTGTTTACTGGAAGGTGCACGCTATCTTAGACCGAAGGTCGGTGGCACGAGCATTATCACGGATGGAACTAAAGTGCACAACAATTCTAGTACACTCTAGATGGAACCAACCCGAAGTGCATCCATGGCTTTATAAGCGAAGGAATCAAGGCAATCATTACACGTTAATATGAACAACAGCTTAAAGACAAGGGGTAGTACTCAACGTACACTTAGACTGAATAGGAGCAACTGGTTAAAGTAAGTGCAAATGCAATCAGCATGGCTCTTCTGGCAACTTTCTTCAATCTGGTAGAATGAAAAATTAAGTAGAATCACACAACTCTCATCGAATGGTATTTGCTTTTCAGATCGCATGTGAAGCCTGAATTCGCTATTATATATAATCGAATACTCCTTTCTCTTGGAATATGAGGCATAACTGCACTTTTAGTTCTATAGGGTGTGTCCGATGAAATTGAGGACTCTTCCGAATCATTCTGCTGCTGACGAGTCACGGCTGTTGGGCAGAGCTCAACTGTTCCTGGGCGAAATAATGGACGGGGTGTGATAACTTCTGCTTAATACATCGCTAGTAGTCCATAAAAGCCCCGTTTGAAGGCGGCCTGCAAAAATCTGCTAACCCGATTCAGGCAAGAAAATTTTTGAATAGTGTCACCCTAATTTCGTCCCATTAAATGTGAATGTGGCATGATGTAGCCCATTTTTCTCCTTCAACTAGTGAAGCAAATCTCTGTATTTTACTACGCGTAAGTTATTATCCAATCAAACGAAATCCCATGTTACCCTATCAGGTTGCATGTTTGCAACAACGCGAATTAACTAAACTGGCTCACAATAAACCCGATTTAACGAAGCCTTTTCTGAAATAAATGGGGGAAGACAGCGGTATTTCTTTTGAAGCAGATGGGTTTTAATTTGAGCGTGCGCTCTACCACTGCCGAGTTAAAAAATTTAGGCACACTAATCACGCCGCAGCATTAGTTTGACGAGGCGGCACGCTGCGCCCATGCATGGAACAACGGACTCAGCAGTCGCTAGCATTCTTACGTAACAGATGGTGCTAGGCGCGACGGTATCTGGGCATTAGTTGGGCCGCCCTCACAGTCTTTTCACGCACGCTGGCATGGGATAGCGGCAAATACAATGCCGCGGTATGCCTTCGGGTGTCGCTGCGTTACAACGTTCTATTGCGACGGAACTAAAAATCCCGTGCTTCTTTTTCCGAACTTCTCAATTTAACGAAAAATTTCGAGCATGATCATCCGTTCGTTAAATCGGGCTTCAGCTGTATGGGGGGCACGCCATTACCTTAAGAGCTTCATTAGTGTCGTTATCCTGGTGCCACGGTTAGGTGAATGCGCTGTTTATACTTTGACGCGTGTAATTTTTATCCGTTTGCTGCGCTTCATCGTCTAACAAATGTTATCGCTCAGTGCAGGACACGCGTGCAGGAATCGGAACATTCTGGAATGTTGTCGATGGATCAAACGGCTGTCTGTTGTCACTGAACCTTGCAGAAAATGATTGCATGTATGTGCTACATGAATGCCGTAGAGCATTGTGCAAGACTCGCGGGCACGAGCGATTACTCTAGAACCTTCGATGAGTGATGCACAAACGCCGACGCGATTGACCCACGAGAGCAGATTTCGACGAACACCTACCGTGTTTGCCGCCATGGCTGTGCTTTGAGCCTTACTGTCTTTTGTGAGCGCAAGTTCACCTAATCAAAAGTTAGTTTCTTATATCTCAGTTTTACCACTGTAGTATGCACCGTCACTAGTACATGTCAATATTCAAGCTGATCACTTGAGCATACCGTTCATTTGGGAATGGAATTACATGCAGATGGAAATATGGCGTAAGAATCACCTGTATTTCTGAAAATTCCCACTCAAAAATAGTGTAATAGAGTTTAAATCACTAGAAAAGAGCCGAATGACACAGCTACCGTCTTTATTTAATCAAACTAGTTTCGAGATTTACAAGGCAAAACAATGACATACCATTATAGGTACCTGCGCCGTTTCGGTTTTCACCCCGAATGGACCTTAAACATGCGCTTAAATAGAATAAACAAATGTGCTTTATTTCATTACATCCCAATCGAATTCCGCGGCATGAATTGAACCCGTGAGCTCCAATTTAAAAGCGACAAAGGCACTTGTCCCAATTATGAATCGACCGCGCCGGTGTCTTTTCCTTTTTGTGAACTGTACTCTGGTAAAAAAAAAATTGAATGCCGCTTATAGGCAAAGGATTAGCATATAAAATAGTAAAATAAATGTGTTTTCGGTGTCCGAGGTCTCCGCAATAAAATACCCCCCTACGAATCACCCTGTGTTCTGTTACTCGAGGAAGACGCAAAATTGAACCGAATGTTGCGGCAAAGTTTTCTTGTCTGTCTCGGTACACTTCACGTAGTTATGTTAACAGAACAACGTGGCGCTGGATGAGGAAAATATGTTTCCTCTGTTAAAGCGGGAAGCAACGAGATCGCAGTTTTTTTGTTTGCATTCCACCGATACTATTGATATAAAACTGTATGCGCAAGAATACACACAAGACACACATGTCACTTGTACAAAAAAAGAAATAATAATAAAGGTCCTCCAAAGCATTATCAATAACCTAGGCGAATGAAAACCGGCATCGCGGCCTCTATGAAGGCGCTATCAGCGTGCGGCATTAAACCACTGAAAGGAACTTATTTTAAGACAAACATACACGTAATGTGTGGAGAGAGACATACTTTGAGCGCTCTCACAGTCAACAGCAGCGCGCGAAGTAGTGCGAAGTAATCAGGTGAACAAAATCACTAGTACATTTCTACGGCGCCATCTTCAGGTGGTCCAACCAACTTTGATCGTAGCGCGGCGACAGTATTAATCTTCATCGTGCGCCTCACTGCAAAGCATGCGCTGATCCAGCATCTCGTCCCACTCAACCGTACGTATTCTAGTGCACTCTATACACCGTAACCTCTAAGCCACCGCGGCTGGTAGAAGCGGCTGAAGGAGCCGCCATACAGCGTGGCCTCATCTCTCGAGGTGACTTAGCTCTTCCTCTAAGGAATCCACGGAGTTCGCTATCGTATTCTTAGTATTTCATCGGATACGATAGAGTGCTATTACATCTTGTCATGCGGCTCAAAATGATGTTACGCATAATTGGTAAATTCGTGTCAGCTCGTAAACGGTTAGATGTCTTAACGGATACAGAAGCAAAAATCACGGTAGGAGATCTGATATCCGAGATAATGTCTATTGGCAGTGCAGGCACACCGCATGGTTCCTTTATATCACCTATGCCCTTTAACCTGGCGCTGATTGGTCTTCCTAGAAAATTGCAAAGAATCGAAGGACTTAACCACACAACTACACATCACGCATAGATAAACGATGACTGCGATGGATCGATTGAACAGAGACTACAAGAAGCTGTTGAAACATTCGAGAAATACCCAAAAGGCACACGTCTAACATGCTCGGCGAAAAATCTGAACTGCTGCTGTGTAGACCAGCGTTAAAGTTGAGACCTCCCAAGAACTACAACAGACAAAGCTACAAAGACATACAACTGATGACCCAAGATGGACAACCCATACCCAAACTCGAGAAGATAAGGGTGTTAACAATGATCATAGAAGCTAAGGGCACCAACAGAGAAACTATTCACAATATCGAAGCCAAAGTTTCTAAGTTGATTCGATTGATCAAGAGAATCACCAGTAGGCACGAGGGAATGAAAGCAGCAAGGGTCATAGAATCATCCAGGCGTTCGTCATAAGTAAGGTCACGTATGTGGCAGCATACCACTGATGCGGTGCCGCAGAAAAGAAGAAGCTAGGCGGTATGATTAGGAAGATATAGAAACAAGTGATTGGACTCATGCTAAGCACGAGCACGGCGAAACGCCTACAGATGGGACTGCACAACACGCGAAAGGAGCTAATAGAAACACAACGTATTGCGCAATACGAACGCCTCTCCAAGACGACAGCGGGCATATACATCCCAGTTAAATTAGGGACCTGCTACCACACAAAACACGGAGGCAAACGGGATATACACAAGGAAATAAGGGCCAAACTAACGGTATCCCCCTTATCTAAGGATAAACATCCTGTTCACAGCGAGGGCCGGAGAAAAAGCAGGGCAAAGAACATAGCAAAGAAGCGACTCCCAGACGGCAGTACGCAACTTCGCGAACGCCCGGATCACAGCTGAGCCACTCAACATACTCAGAAAAGCCAAATAAACAAGGGTACACAGATGCGTCCAAATCATATGGCTGCCAGCCAACACCACCGACTCAACGCGAGAGGACAACCCTAACGCGGCCGCACACAACGTAACTCAAGGACTGACTTTCCGAGCTGTGACGAAAGTAGACCCCACGACAGGGCCCTCCGAGGTATGGGAATAGGAAGACAGAAGACTGGGTTCAATGACATCACCAAGCATTGAAAGATGCAAACATGCACTTATCCACCACCCCAACCACAAATCACTAGATCGCAAGCTGTCCAGTGGCGACAATGGCAAACCAAATCATACAAGAGCCCGACACTAATGTACACTATTTATCCAGATATATACACAACACAGAGATGCAAAGTGCGTGCCACCAGAGCCAAGCTACAGCACTTGATATGGGAATCCCAGGACCTAATACAGCACAATGCGAGCGCAGCCTCCATCGACAGCCTCCGCGTGCCTTGGCAAGCCGCGCTGCTCAGCTCGAACCTGGAAGACCAACTCTGGGCAGTCGAGCGGGCCAAGGAAGCCACCGAGAGGCAGGAACGTTGGCCGTAACTTCGGCCGCTGCTCCAGCCCACTAACTCTCCGAACCCCAATCGTTCTGATTCAAAATAAAGTTTCCTAACTGACTGACTGCTAGCTGGTAAAATTTTATTTCTCACTTTATTGTGTAAATTCAAGAGTAATAAATGTGACGGACAAACAACATACCTAATGTTTGTACGTAAACATAGACAGCGTTATCCATAAAATAGAAACAAAATCAGTCACCACGTAATGTACCGACATTTATTCCATTTGAGCGGTGAGAAATGCACTCGCTAAAGAATAAAGCGAGCACGCAGCAAAAGCCGGTTCTCTCGCGCGGCTCTCTCGGTGCAGCCAATCACGGGAGTTTCAGCCGATGCCTCCACCCACCAAGCTTTGCATCGCAGCTGGGTCGATTCTTGCATCCTCATTGGCCGCACTCGCCGGCACCGAACTTCCTCGTGCTGTAGCGTCTTGATTGGCTACAATGGCCATGATGCCTACGGAGATAATTGACAATTACACAAATGCGAGGAGTTGATTTTTATGGGGAATACCGCGTTCACAAGTTGTAAATTGCAACGATTAGATTGAAACGAAGAATTGTGCTTTAAGTTTCAGACACTAGGATAAGAAAACCTCTATTACTACGGCATTCTAAAAACACTAATTTCCTGTAAGCATAAGAGGTTCTTTTTAGAACTCACAAACTGACTAGTTCGAAACCGCGGCTTATATACTGGGCACGGCTATTTAAAGCAACCTATGTGACTTTCTTGAAGACGTCTCTGCTATTTGTATTTTTGCCTGTGCATAGTACCTCATTTCATATTTGTAAAGTCGTACGAATCAGTTTCTATTGCTACACTTATGTCAAATTGTCACAGCCAGAGATAAAGCGGCAAATGAGGCGAACATGTTTCAACATATATTGCGAATGTTTTTAGATAAGCGATATTGTAAGATTCCATGCCTTTCTTATTTTATGTTCATTTTTTATTATTACTGAAAATTTCATTTGCTTCTACCGTGTGCATGTTTTCAAAGAATAATGCTTCTCTATCTTATGACTTAATATTGCAGCATGCGAACCAAACAGTCAACCATCGCTTAAGCGCTGAGGTAAATTCAATATATACAGCCACGGCCGTCCGATTGGAAATGTCACTCGCGGTGACGTTGTCGACGGAGTTTGGACTTACCGTAGGCGAAGACGGCACACATGAGAAGAAATGCTGTGATGAGTCCTGCCATTACAACCAGAAATTCCGATACGCTGGTACGCCTTGATCTAGAAAGAAATACCAGCTCTTGTGGAAGAGTAATGTAAACATGTTATTTGACAACACACGTATCCTGTTTTTAGGCTAATTAGATCGTACAATTCGCAAGAGGAAATGGGGCTTTACTTATGAAATGCGATATGTGGCGTATTTTAATGCCTTATACATACAGGTATTCGTTCCGTGACTGTATGGTTCTCGGCCGAAATAAAGTGATGAACGCTTTTGTGTTTCGTACCAGCCTACTACTGCAATTTCGCTAACGTTGTTAAGCATCGTAGACGCTGTCATAGTTTTTAGGCCATTGACTTTCATCCCCGCAGATCCTCTGCCAAGTCTCATTATTAAAATTTTTTTTTCCTAAAACAAACGAAATGTTTTTCTGTGATTTGCCAGCAGAAATTGATGATTGCGAACTCCCTTTCACAGCGATTACTAAGCAAATAAGGAATATACATAGCGCATTGTAATATGCCAGTACGTATCAGTAATACATTCGATCGTTCAATCCACAGCTTGTATTATTACTTTTCTTGAATGCCGTAACGTTACATCGAGCGCAAGTTTTAAGATTCTGGCTTTATTGGGGAAAACTGTGAAAACAAAAATTCCTGAAGCGCTTTTTGTGGAACATCACAATACTGCGCGTAAAGGACCACTACGCGCTCCAAGACGATGGTTATGATGTGTCAAGATATACGAAAAGCTCATTTTGTTTATATCTATCGCTGCAGTGGCTAGTCGTAATGTAATCAACGCATACGCGCACGCGATATATGTTTCGAGCGAAACAATTTTTTTTCTGAAAGGAACCAATCTAATAGACACCGAATCTTCCGTTGTGCCTGGAATGCTGAAAAATGTTCTCAATCCGGCTGTTTCTATCCACGCGTTTTATATATTTCTACCAGAAATACAGGTCATTGTACAGAACTGTGGAATGCCTATGTGGGGTCCTAAAACGCGAACATAAACCATGTGCCATTTGGTGTCAAAATAGATAGGAGAAGCAAGAAACAGTTTCACAAACAAATGTTATAGGTAGAACGACCTCTTGTAATTTTCGAAAATAGTGCTTACTGACATCCAATTAGGACAACAGCGCTAGTTCACTGAAAAAGTAATTTTCGTGACTCAGAAAACTCATTTTGTTCTCCCCCTGGAAAACATTAGCTCTTAATTTTCACTGACATATGAGATGAGGCATATTAGTAATTGTTGTAATAACAAGGATTTTCAAGTCGACATGGCAAATATTAAGAGTCACCAATGTAACAATAGTAAAACATGCATGCGTATTTACTGGTTTCAGACTTTCAGGCTCAGGAAATGAGACCATCAACCCTACTTTTAATAATGCCAGCAGTTAATGGCCAATGAAGCCCGCCTCCGCGATGAATCAAAATTACAGGGAGGTACTTCACCCCAATACCAACACCATGACAGGTGCTCAATCCTACAAAGGAATTGCTCGAAACCACGCTCCTTGTGCGTGCCATTGCTAAGGAGCGAATAAAAGCTCTGTTCAGTCATTGCCATAATTTCCGTAGCAGTCCAGAACTCAACCCTGGGTGAAGCTTGTGAAGCTTCAGACGTCAGCAGGGGTTGCGATGCACTAGGCATATAGAAAGGCGATTCGGGCTAGACGTCACATTGTACGCCAAAGCACAAACGCCTCAATATGAACAGCGCATGAATACACAAATGCCGAATAAACCATACGCGCAAATAAAATTATTGAAGTGAATAGCAGCAGCTTGGTGCAATGTCCTTGTGAATCCATTGCTATGACCTAAATTAGTGCAGCGCAAGTGTTCGCTATCAGGTGCGCACTTGTCCGTGCAAGCACACCGACACCGACTATGAAGTGCGGCACTTAGCGTGACGCTTCTCGCGGAAAAAAGAGTGTGTGGAATGCCCTTAAGAATTTCGAGAGAGTGTTGAATGGAGCCACCATCCTCGCCTGACCCAGCACTTTCAAACGCACCAACAGCACATGGCGGGTGGTGTCGTTGTTATCGTAGTTCGAATTTTGAAGCACACCACGGTGACGACTAAGGTAGAAATTTGTGTATAGTGTGAAAACCCAATAAGCATAAGGACATTTATCGGGTATTATTGTTTATCCATTGTAAACGTGACCACATGAAGTCGTATGTTAGCGCGGCATAAACGTCATGTGACAAGGTCGGAGAAAATTAGCGTGTACTTTTTGACTAAATCAAGCAAATATTAATCCATCCCTTTTTCGAAAGGACATGCAGGCGTCGCCATTGTCTGAGAGAAGAAAGTCTTTGAAAGTGCGAAACAATCCGACCCAGCAGTTTAGGTGATAAATACAAGAATAATATGACTACAATTATTCTGTCAAATAATAACGAACTCCTCCACAGGTAAACGAACTCCTCCACAGACTCTAGAGGCTGACTTGCGATCTTGAACTCTTGTTCCCTTGCCAGGTTATTTATCATTATCGTTATTTTCTGTTCATTAATCTTCAGCCCCACTCTTACAATCTCCCTATTAAAGTCCTCAATCATTTGTTGTTACACGTCTGCACTGTTGCTGAATAGAACAATTTCATCGGCAAACCGAAGGTTGTTAGGTATTAGCCGTCGATCTTTACTCCTAACCTTTTCCAGTTTAATAGCCTGAATATTTCTAAGCGCGCAGTGAATTGCATTGGACAGATTGTGTCTCCTTGCCTGACGCTTTCTCTATAGGTAACTTCTTAGTTTTATTGTGTAGAGTTAGCACGGCTTGTGAATCTCTGTAGATATTTTCAACGGTATTTACCTGAGTGGTCTGTACGCCTTGATTACGCAATGCCTCTATGAATACTGGTATCTCTGTTGAATGAAATGCTTTTTCGTAATCTGTGAAAGATATGTAGAGAGGCTCATTGTACGCTGGCGATTTCTCGATAACCTGGTTAATGACATGGATGTGATCCACTGTATAGTAACTTTTCCTGAAGCCAGCCTGCTCCCTTGGTTAACTAAAATCCAGTGTTGTCCTTATTCTATTGCAGATTATTTTGGTAAATATTTTATATAAAACTAGGAGTAAGCTAACGGGCCTATCATTTTTCAGTTCTTTATCGTCGCCCTTGTTGTGAATTAGTATATTCTTTGCATTCTTCCTGTTTTCTGGGACTCTGGTAGTCGAAACGACACTTCGTATAGAGAGGCAAGAGTATTCCTAGCATTATGTCTCCTCCATGTTTGATGGTTATCGACTGTTACTCCATCCTTTCCTGTCACTTTCCCCTTTTCATGCCGTGCAAGGCCTTTCTGACCTCATTTCTAGTTATAGCGGGAATTTCTTTATACAGTTAATTATTGTATCGAAAAGAGCGCTCCTGAGTCCACTGTGTACTGTAAAGGTCAGTATGGAATTCTTCCCCTGCTTTTATTATAGCTTCGAGATTGCTGATGATAATGCTCGGCTTATCTTTCAATGCACATATCTTGGTTTGTCGTATGCCAAATTTATTTCACACTGATTTCAGGCTGCGTCCAATTTAACGGCTTCTTCTGTCTTTTTTTGTTATAATTACAAATATGACTTATTTTCGCTTTCCTGATCAGTTTTGACGATTCTGCGAATTCTCTTATCTTTTGAGTGGGAGACTTTCATTCATTGCCGCTTCTAACGTAGGTCCTGCACTACTAGGGAAAGCTTGCCTACTGGTTGCGATGGTGCCTTGCATACCACTTCACTTGCTGCCTCTGAAGCCAGCCTCTTTACGGTTGCATTCATTACCTCTATGCCATCATCATCATCAACTCTCTGTTCTAAGGCTGCATATTTGTTTACAAGTGCCAGCCTAAATTTGTCTGCTTCGATGCTTTCTGCCTCTAAGTTGACCTGTTTCTTCTTCACCAATTTTACTCTTTCTCTGTTCAAATTGGAGTGATTCCTACCACTTACTAACCTAGGATCGCTGTACTTTGCCTATCACTTCTATCACTTCTATCACTTCTATCACTTTATCACTTCTACGTCGTGCGCTATGCTGGCATCGGCAGAAAGTATGAAATCTACTGCATTTCTTGTTTCAGCATTATAGCTTTTCCAGGTCCACTTTCTGTTGCTACGTTTCCTGAAAAAAAAGTGTTCATTATTCTCAGCTTATTCCTTTCTGACCAGCATCTAACCTCTAGCATTTCTAGAATCGACACCGTAATTGACAATTGCCTGTTCATCCGCCTGCTTTTTTCCCACTTTAGCATTGAATTCCCCCATTACTACTGGACACTGTGTTTGCACTTTTCCCATTGCTAATTCAACGTCTTCATAAATCTGATCTACTTCCTCATCTTCGTGACTGGCCGCTGCAGCGTAGGTTTGTGCTACCTTTATTCTATACCTTTTATTGAGTTTGATTATGACTACTGCTACCCTATCGTTGATGCTGCATAATTCGTCAATGTTACCCGCAATGCATTTGTGGATTAAGAATCCTACCCCGTATTGCTTGTTATCCCGGAGACATCTGTAGCAGAGGACATGGCTGTTATGCAGCAGTGTGTAAGCTTCACCAGTTTTCCTAATCTCACCAAGGCCGATAATATCCCAACCAATGTCTGACAGTTCTTCGAAGAGTCCTGCTAAGCTAGCCTCACTCGAGAGTGTTCGAGTGTTGAACGTTGCAAGGGTCAGTCTCCATTGGAGGTCTTTCCGGACCCAGGTATTCTTAGCAGCCTCTGCATCGTTGCAAGTCTGACCACCGCCTTTCTCAGGTGCTCCACAGCAGCTGGAGACTGAGGGCCGTTGTTTAACCACTATATTAAAAGAATTATATTAAAAGTGACGAAATAAGATGTCGAGGGCGTGACACCGCATATTTTTAGTTTTGCAGGGACCAATTGTGAGCCATAGCGTCGCATATACATTAACATTTACGTATAAGCCATATATGTTTTCTATATGTCCCTTGCATTCCTGTACGCTCTATGTCGAATAATGCGTGTCCAGTTACTTCCAGAGAGCCACAGTTGTCTCAAAAGGCATGTATTGTTTAACGAAACTAGCCACGTTGCGTCGTAGCCTACGGTTAGGTGTCCTTTATTCCCAAGGGAGTCGGTCTGGAAAGCTTCTTTGAAGATCCGGGTCAGTATTGTAGTTAAATTCATAGTGTTCGAGGAAGGAAGAAAGCATTTTCTAGGCTGATGAAGAACAACGCTGCGCAATGGCGATGCCCCAGGATTTTATTTTTTTAAATGACTTTCGCTTACTTCCGCGGGTATTGCCCTTACAAGCCAACTGATTTGCTGTTAAGATTGCCTTAGCCGTCGAAGCACAAGTAATGAGGTAGCTAACAATTTCCTTGCCTTTGTAGCCAATTCTGAAATAGGCAGGTATATTCGGGAATTCGTTTTTTTCCACAATGTGACTAAGAAAAAAATGGCTGCCATAATTATGGATGTACATGTGAAAATGTGGCATTAGTTCGATCAAGCAACCACTTCTCTCTTGGAATGCAGGATTCAATGGGCTGCAAGTCGAAATGGTCTCTGATTGAGACCCAAACGGTCGTGAGTTCAGTGCGTTACTTATTTGCAGTCGGCCAATATTAAAAGTTTCTTCCAAATCACAGAAATTACATTCATGTACAGTAAATGAGGCATAAATATTCATTGCCGTCACTCAAAGCCATGTATATAAATAAAGTAATCACCTATTATTTGTGCCATACTAATGGCAAGTCATTTTCTGTAGGCGACAAATAAGCCAATAGGTAATCCACGATCTCTTTAGAGGAGAGCATAATTGTACGCTTTCAGTGCGCCATCCAGTAGAAATATGTGCAATAAATCTTCGCTTTATGCCAGATTATGGACAGCGCTTGGGAGATGTTGATTGCGTCTAATGAAATCTAAAAAGAAATTGCTTAATCTCCCGCAATGAAGAGTAAACTTAAGCAAGACATCGCAACCGGCAATGCAGATTGGTTTCTTGTGACACTAGCCGCCAGCTTAAAATGGGTTCAGTGCATGTTTACAGAGGCAACCCCAGCGACCCTACGAAAACACACACCGCACCACGCCACACTGTGCAGTGGTCCATATGGGCGCTGTGGAGCTGGAAGCAGAAACCCGGCTGAAGGCTGCACGAGAAGCAGCCTAAAACACCAGTGAGATAGAGCGCACTGTACTACCTAGATAGATCAAGAGTGAATTGAATTCTGGTGTCTTACGTGCGAAAAGTATGATTTGATAATGAGGAATGCCCTAGTGGGGGACGGCGCATTAATTTGGTACTCCATGGAATATTTAACGCGCTGTCAATGAAAGGTACACGAGCCTTCTTGCATTTCGCCGCCATCATAATTCGGCCTTCGAGGCCGAGATCTCGTCTCACTATCTGGTGCTTAGTAGATTGCTTTAGAATGCGGTTGAGTCGGACGAGCGGCTGTGGCAGCGTATGCCTTCCAGTGACACGGACGTCGTAGAAAAATAATGTGTCGGCGCTGCGATCGAAGTGGATGGGGCCGCATCAAGGCCGCGCCTTTGGAAACTGCTTGCGATACTTATCGGAAGTGTCATTCGTACTACTTCGTGCGCTCGTATATGCGCACAGGCCACTGAAACGGTATTTATAATTGGATATGACATGTATTTATGCCTTAGGAGTAGTATGGCTTTCTTTCTCTTCTTTACTTTGTTGTAATGCCGCTCGTTCATTGCATGTGCATTGCGGTTGTAGTGTTGGCTTTCATTGAATTATGGTATTGTACGACTCCCTTTGAAGAACGGATAATTTTCTTGTTTTTAAAGCAGCATGTATTTCTTGTGTTGTATTCCTGTGCATATGTAATTTTTCATCAGTATGTCTTGCGACACACAGGCGGAACGGCATATGTAAACATTCTACTTGCGGCTTCAAACAAATAAAATATATGTGCCCCATCCGGTGCCTTGTACTCAGTTTGTCGGTGAGTATTCTCGAATAAAACAAAAACTACTGCGCAACATTCCATTCCCGTATGCTCCTTTCTCGCATATTAGAAGGCGTAGTAATTGCTATTGTTTTTCTTTATTGCGGTCGGACCTCGCGCAACGAAAAGAGATTTAGGTAGCCATCATATATCCTAATATGTGGCCCGTAAGCCACGTGACATTTTTTGCCCAGTCCAATTAATGCCTCATTAGAGGGTACATAGTGGATATGGCATTCCGCTGTCGATGTCGAGCTCACGGGTTCAAACCAGGTCATGGAGTACGAAGGGAATGAAATAGAAAAACCGCTCGTGTACTTGTGTTTATGTGCACGATAAAGATCCCCAGGTGGTTCGGACTAATCAGGTTGCCTCATAATCACATCGCCATACGTAAAAGGTCGGAATTTGTTTAATAAAAAAAAATAAAGAAGGTAGCCGCGTCGTTAGGCACTTGGTAGGGGTGTAAACTGGTTAAATTATTCTCGAGTCTGATTTCCGAGAAAAACACGTTAAGCTTATCTTATATTAGTTACGAAAATGTAATGTCGTTCACAACTGTACGTCTACTCAACCATATATAAGCGGCTGCGACATCCAGTGATGCGGTGAGCTATCATAAAGACAATAATGAAGGTAATAAAGGAATGGCATGCCTCACATACACGTAGATATATTTGTAGATCTGCTGTAGTGAAGAAGAAAAGTGTGGTACTGTCTTAATTGATTCCAGGTATAATGAGAGTGTCAAGAAAATGTTTTGCTTGGTGAATCGAGTCAGCAGATTTGCCGGAAGGTTTACGCGGTTTCGCTGAGGTGCTGCGTGTGGAAAAAAATGACAGCGGCTTAGCTCGGCTACGCCAGGATATACGAAGCGAAAGATAAGGCATAGCATGGTTAGCTTTGGTTAAACTTGATTGCAAGTCCAGGTTAGTCTGGTTGTCTAGCTAAGTTGTGACATTTAGCGAGCCCTTCGGCGCGCTGTTCGTCTGTTTCCTGGGCGATTCGTTTCCTCTTCATTTCGTTCCAATGTCGATGCCAGGCCTTCTGCTTATCATAATTCTCGCCGTCCATAAGGCCGCCTTAACTGTGGTTGCGGCACACGAGAGCGCTCCTTTTCAATCCTCACATATGTTATCCGAAATGCGCCGCAGCTTTTGAAGCGAGCGGAAGCGAGGGCAATGATGAGATACGCCGTGTGACGTCATAACAAACAGTGATGGCGGAAAGGCGCGCACTGCGCATCCGCGGAACACCTGTTGCTTGGTGCTACAAGTGGCGCCTGCGCAGCAGTAACTAGGAAGCGAGAGGGAGACAAAATCCGTGGCGAGGCGCATGTTGTGACGTCATGTGCTTTCTCGGAGGACCGCCACAGCGAAACGGCAAGTACGCGGCCAGCTTTCGCTTTAAAATAAAAGTAAAGTAAAGTAAGTTCAAAGTAACGCTTTCGCTTTAAAATTGTGCGAGGGCGCTCCGAGCGAACTGGTTTGAGGCGCAGACCCGCTGAGCGGCACATTCAACGTACTTTCGCTGCAGTCATCGAGGCCCAATCCACATTGCTCGCTCTTAAAGAGAGAGAGAGAGAGAGAGAGTAAACTTTAATGAACTCGCTCTTAAAGTGACGTTTTATTAAAACCGTAAATTTTATTTCATTTCATTTTGCCAAACTTAGATATTTGAGGCACGAATCATAAAACTGGACGTCTTCAATTCAGCTGCCATTACAAGTGCATCGTCTGAAAACGAGTGGGTTCATTGCGCGGACAGTTGTTTTTGTTGTAGAAAACTTGTGGTGTACTTTTTTTAAACGTCCTTATTGGCTTTGATACGCCGATGGCTCTTGTCGGGTGTTAGCAGTGTGTAATCTGGGCCCGGTGAACTACTATTTCTAAAATTAGAGCATAATTTTGGCACAACAGCCACCGATCTCATGAGTGCCTATGGTGTTCTTTTTTTATATTTTTCAAACTTTTTTTAATTTTAACTTGCACCGTGTTGTTTAAGGCTCTCCTCTTGTTGGTGAAGTATTAAAGACCACAGATAATAATCCAAGAAAGTAAAATTATAATAAATAAACTGGAATGTTTTGTTCGTGGCTCGAAGGAACGAAGCGGATGACTGAGCTTCTCGGTAAAGCAAATGGTACATAGACATATTCACGAGATATGGAGTATAGAAATATTATCCTATACTATAAATCCAGTAACTAAGCTCAGTAAGGGTATTTGCACTGATAAACTCTGCACCACCATACTTTTCTTTAAAGTTGTGCGCTGTTTACTGGAAGGTGCACGCTATCTTAGACCGAAGGTCGGTGGCTCGAGCATTATCACGGATGGAACTAATGTGCACAACAATTCTAGTACACTCTAGATGGAACCAACCCGAAGTGCATCCATGACTTTACAAGCGAAGGAATCAAGGCAATCATTACACGTTAATATGAACAACAGGTTAAAGACAAAGGGTAATACCAAACGTATAATTAGACTGAATAGGAGCAACTGGTTAAAGTGAGTGCAAATGCAATCTGCATGGCTCTTCTGGCAACTTTCTTCAATCTGGTAGAATGAAAAATTAAGTAGAATCACACAACTCTCATCGAATGCTATTTGGTTTTCAGATCGCCTGTGAAGCCTGAATTCACTATTATATATAATCGAATACTCCTTTCTCTTGGAATATAAGGCATAACTGCACATTTAGTTTTACAGGGTGTGCCCGATGAAATTGAGGACTCTTCCGAATCATTCTGCTGCTGACAAGTCACGGCTGTTGGGCAGAGCTCAACTGTTCCTGGGCGAAATATTGGATGGGGTGTGATAATTTCTGCTTAACACATCGCTAGTAGTCCATAAAAGCCCCGTTTGAGGGCAGCCTGTAAAAATGTGCTAACCGGATTCAGACAAGAAAAGTTTTGAATAGTGTCACCATAATTTCGTCCCATTAAAAGTGAATGGGGCACGATGTAGCCCATTTATCTCCTTCGACCAGTCAAGCAAATCTCTGTATTTTACTACGCGTAAGTTATTAGCCAATCAAACGAAATCCCATGTTACTCTATCAGGTTGCATGTTTGCAACAACCCGCATTAACGAAACTGGCTCACAATAAACCCGATTAACCGAAGCTATTTCTGAAATAAATGCGGGAAGACAGCGGTATTTCTTTTGAAGCAGATGGGTTTTAATTTCAGCTTGCGCTCTACCGCTGCCGAGTTAAAAAATTTAGGCACATTAATCATGCCGCAGCTTTAGTTTGACGAGGCGGCACGCTGCGCCCATGCATGGAACAACGGACTCAGCAGTCGCTAGCGTTCTTACTTAACAGATGGTGCTAGGCGCGATGGTATTTGGGCCTTAGTTGGGCCGCCCTCACAGTCTTTTCACGCGCGCTGGCATGGGTTAGCGGCAAATACAATGCCGCGGTAAGCATTCGGGTGTCGCTGCGTTACAACGTTATATTGCGACGGAACTAAAATTCCCGTGCTTCTTTTTCCGAGCTTCTCAATTTAACGAAACAAATTCGATCATGATCATCCGTTCGTTAAATCGGGTTTCAGCTGCATGGGGGGCACGCCATTACCTTAAGAGCTTCATTAGTGTCGTTATGCTGGTGCCATGGTTAGGTGAATGCGCTGTCTATATTTTGACGCGTGTACTTTCTTATCCGTTTGCTGCGTTTCATAGCCTAACAAATGTTATCGCTCAGTGCAGGACACGCGTTCATGAATCGGAAAATTCTCGAATGTTGTCGATGGATCAATCCGCTGTCTGTCGTCACTGAACCTTGCGGAAAATGATTGCATGCATGTGCTACTTGAATGGCATAGAACATTGTGCAAGACTCGCGGGCATGAGTGATTACTCTAGAACCTTCGATGACTAATGTACAAACGCCGACGCGCTTGACCCACGAGAGCAGATTTCGATGATCACCGACCGTGTTTGCCGACATGGCTGTGCTTTCAGCCTTACTGTCTTTTGTGAGCGCAAGTTCGCCTAATCAAAAGTTAGTTTCTTATATCTCAGTTTTACCACTCTAATATGCACCGTCACTAGTGCATGTCAATATTCAAGCTGATCACTTGAGCATACCGTTCATTTGGGAATGGAATTACATGCAGATGGAAATATGGCGTAAGAATCACCTGTATTTCTGAAAATTCGGACTCAAAAATAGTGTAATAGAGTTTAAAGCACTAGAAAAGAGCGGAATTACACAGCTACCGTCTTTATTTATTCAAACTAGATTCGGGATTTACGAGGCAAAACAATGACATAGCATTATAGGTACCTCCGCCGTTTCGGTTTTCACCACGAATGGACCTTCAACATGCGCTTAAACAGAAGTAAACAAATATGTTTTATTTTATTGCATCCCAATCGAATTCCGCGGCATGAAGTGAACTCGTGAGCTCAAATTTAAAAGCGACAAAGGCACTTGTCCCAATTGTGAATCGACCGCGCCGGTGTCTTTTCCTTTTTGTGAGCTGTACTCTGGTAAAAAAAAAAAATGAATGCCGCTTATAGGCAAAGGATTATCATATAAAATAGTAAAATAAATGTGTTTTCGGTGTCCGAGGTCTCCGCAACAAAATAGCCCCATACGAATTAACCTGTGTTCTGTTACTCGAGGAAGACGCAAAATTGAACCGAATGTTGCGGCGAATTTTTCTTGTCTCTCTCGGTACACTTCACGTAGTTATGTTAACAGAACAACGTGATGCTGAATGAGGGAAATATGTTTCCTCTGTTAAAGCGGGAAGCAACGAGATCGCAGTTTTTTTGTTTGCATTCCACCAGTACTATTGATATAAAACTGTATGCGCAAGAATACACACAACACACACGTCAGTTGTACAAGAAAAGCAATAATATTAAAGGTCCTCCAAAGCAGCTACAATAACCTAAACGAATGAAAACCGGCATCGCGGCCTCTATGCAGGCGCTATCAGCGTGCGGCATTAAACCACTGAAAATAATTTATTTTAAGACAAACATACACGTAATGTGTAGAGAGAGACATACTTTGAGCGCTCTCCCAGTCAACAGCAGCGCGCGAAGTAGTGCGAAGTAATCAGGTGAACAAAATCACTAGTACTTTTCTGCGGTGCCATCTTCAGGTGGTCCAACCAACTTTGATCGTAGCGCGGCGACAGTATTAATCTTCATCGTGCGCCTCACTGCAAAGCATGCGCTGATCCGGCATCTCGTCCCACTCAACCGTACGTATTCTAGTGCACTCTATACACCGTAGCCGCTAAGCCACCGCGGCAGGTAGAAGCGGCTGAAGGAGGCGCCATACAGTGTGGCGCCATCTCACGAGGTGACGCAGCTCTTCCTCTAAGGAATCCACGGAGTTCGCTATCGTATCCTTAGTATTTCATCGGATACGATAGAGTGCTATTACATCTTGTCATGCGGCTCAATATGATGTTACGCATAATTGGTAAATTGGTGTCAGCTCGTAAACGGTTAGATGTCTTAACGGATACAGAAGCAAAAATCACGGTAGGAGATCTGATATCCGACATAATGTCTATTGGCAGTGCAGGCACACCGCATGGTTCCTTTATATCGCCTATGCCCTTTAACCTGGCTCTGATTGGTCTTCCTAGCAAATTGCAAAGAATCGAAGGACTTAACCACACAACTACACATCACGCTATGGATAAACGATGATTGCGATGGATCGATTGAACAGAGACTACAAGAAGCTGTTGATACATTCGAGAAATACCCAAAAGGCACGCGTCTAACATGCTCAGCCGAAAAATCTGAACTGCTGCTGTGTAGACCAGCGTTAGAGTTGAGACCTCCCAAGAACTACAACAGAGAAAGCTACAAAGACATAGAACAGATGACCCAAGATGGACAACCCATACCTAAAGTCGAGAAGGTAAGGGTGTTAACAATGATCATAGAAGCTAAGGGCACCAACAGAGAAACTGTTCACAATATCGAAGCCAAAGTTTCTAAGTTGATTCGATTGATCAAGAGAATCACCAGTAGGCACGAGGGAATGAAAGAAGCAAGGGTCATAGAATCATCCAGGCGTTCGTCATAAGTAAGGTCACGTATGTGGCAGCATACCACTGATGGGGTGCCGCAAAAAAGAAGAAGCTAGGCGGAATGATTAGGAAGATATAGAAACAAGTGATTGGACTCATGCTAAGCACGAGCACGGCGAAACGCATACAGCTGGGACTGCACAACACGCGAAAGGAGCTAACAGAAACACAACGTATTGCGCAATACGAACGCCTCTCCAAGACGACGGCGGGCATATACATCCCAGTTAAATTAGGGACCTGCTACCACTCAAAACACGGAGGCAAACGGGATATGCACAAGGAAATAAGGGCCAAACTCACGGTACCCCCCTTATCTAAGGATATACATCCCGTGCAAAGCGAGGGCCGGAGAAAAAGCAGGGCAAAGAACATGGCAAAGAAGCGACTCCCAGACGGCAGTACGCAACTTCGCGAAGGCCCGGATCTCAGCTGAGGCCCTCAACATACTCAGAAAAGCTTAATAAACAAGGGTACACAGATGCGTCCAAATCATATGGCTGCCAGCCAACACCACCGACTCAGCGCGAGAGGACAAGCCTAACGCGGCCGCACACAACGTAACTCGAGGACTGACTTTCCGAGCTGTGAAGAAAGTAGACGCCACGACAGGGCCCTCCGAGGTATGGGAATAGGAAGACAGAAGACTGGGTTCAATGACATCACCAAGCATTAAAAGATGCAAACATGCACTTATCCACCACCCCAACCACAAATCACTAGATCGCAAGCTGTCCAGTGGCGACAATGACAAACCAAATCATACAAGAGCCCGACACTAATGTACACTATTTATCCAGATATATACAAAACACAGAGATGCAAAGTGCGTGGCACCAGACCGAAGCTACAGCACTTGCTATGGGAATCCCAGGACCTAATACAGCACAATGCGAGCGCAGCCTCCATCGACAGCCTCCGCGTGCCTTGGCAAGCCGCGCTGCTCAGCTCGAACCTGGAAGACCAACTCTGGGCAGTCGAGCGGGCCAAGGAAGCCACCGAGAGGCAGGAACGTTGGCCGTAACCTCGGCGGCTGCTCCAGCCCACTAACTCTCCGAACCCCAATCGTTCTGATTCAAAATAAAGTTTCCTAACTGGCTGGCTGTTAGCTGGTAAAATGTTATTTTCCGCTTTATTGTGTAAATTCAAGAGTAATAAATGTGACGGACAAACAACATACCTAATGTTTGTACGTAAACATAGACAGCGTTCTCCAAAAAATAGAAACAATATCAGTCACCACGTAATCTACCGACATTTATTCCATTTGAGCGGTGAGAAATGCACTCGCTAAAGAATAAAGCGAGCACGCAGGTAAAGCCGGTTCTCTCGCGCGGCTCTCTCGGTGCAGCCAATCACGGAAGTTTCAGCCGATGCCTCAACCCAACAAGCTTGCGAGCACAGCACTGTCGATTCTTGCATCCTCATTGGCAGCACTCGCCGGCACCGAACTTCCTCGTGCTGTAGCATCTTGATTGGCTGCAGTGGCCATGATGCCTACGGAGATAATTGACAATTACACAAATGAGAGGAGTTGATTTTTATGGAGAATACCGCGTTCACAAGTTGTAAATTGCAACGATTAGATTGAAACGAAGAATTGTCCTTTAAGTTTCAGACACTAGGATAAGAACACCTATATTAGTACGGCATTCGAAAAACACTAATTTCCTGTAAACATAAGAGGTTCTTTTTAGAACTCACAAACTGACTTGTTCGAAACCGCGGCTTATATAATGGGCACGGCTATTTAAAGCAACCTATGTGATTTTCTTGAAGACGTCTCTGCTATTTCTTTTTTTGCCTGTGCATAGTACCTCATTTCAAATTTGTAAAGTCGTACGAATCAGTTTCTATTGCTACACTTATGTCAAATTGTCACAGCCAGCGATAAAGCGGCAAATGAGGCGAACATGTTTCAACATAAATTGCGAATGTTCTTAGATAAGCGATATTGTAAGATTCCATGCCTTTCTTATTCTATGTTAATTTTTATTATTACTGAAAATTTCATTTGCTTCTACTGTGTGCATGTTTTCAAAGAATGATGCTTCTCTATCTTATGACTTAATATTGCAGCATGCGAACCAAACAGTCAACCATCGCTTAAGCGCTGAGGTAAATTCAAAATATCCAGCCACGGCCGTCCGATTGGAAATGTCACTCTCGGTGACGTTGTCGAGGGAGTTTGGACTCACCGTAGGCGAAGACGGCACACATGAGAAGAAATGCTGTGATGCGTCCTGCCATTACAACCAGAAATTCCGATACGCTGGTGCGCCTTGATCTAGAATGAAATACCAGCTCTTGTGGAAGAATGATGTAAAATTGTTATTTGAAAACACAGGTATCCTGTTTTTAGGCTAATTAGATCGTCCAATTCGCGAGAGGGAATGGAGCTTTACTTATGAAATGCGATATGTGGCGTATTTTAATGCCTTATACAAACACGTATTCGTTCCGTGACTGTATGCTTGTCGGCCGAAATAAAGTGATGAACGCTTTTGTGTTTCGTACCAGCCTACTACTGCAATTTCGCTAACGTTGTTAAGCATCATAAACGCTGTCATAGTTTTTAGGCCATTGACTTTCATCCCCGCAGATCCTTTGCCAAGTCTCATTATTAAAATTTTCTTTTCCTTAGACAAACGAAATGTTTTTCTGTGATTTACCTGCAGAAACTGATGATTGTGAACTACCTTTCACAGTGATTACTAAGCAAAGAAGGAATATACAAAGCGCATTGTAGTATGCCAGTACGTATCAGTAATACAATCTATCGTTCAATCCACGGCTTGTATTATTAATTTTCTTGAATGCCGTAACGTTACATCGAGCGCAAGTTTTAGGATTCTGGCTTCATTGGGGAAAACTGTGAAAACAAAAATTCCTCAAGCGCTGTTTGTGGAACATTACAATACTACACGTAAAGGACCTCTAAGCGCTCCCAGACGATGGTTATCATGTGTCAAGATATACGAAAAGCTTATTTGGTTTATATCTATGGCTGCAGTGGCTAGTCGTAATGTAATCAACGTATACGCGCACGCGATATGTGTTTGGAGCGAAAGAAATTTTTTTCACAAACGCCTCAATATGAACACCGCATGAATACACAAATGCCTAATAAACCATACGCGCAAGTAAAATTATTGAAGTGAATAGCAGCAGCTTGGTGCAATGTCCTTGTGAATCCATTGCTATGACCTAAATTAGTGCAGTGCAAGTGTTCGATATCAGGTGCGCACTTGTCCATGCAAGCACACCGACACCGACTATGAAGTGCGGCACTTAGCGTGACGCTTCTCGCCGAAAAAGGAGTGTGTGGAATGCCCTTAAGAATTTCGAGAGAGTGTTGAATGGAGCCACCATCCTCGCCTGACCCAGCACTTTCAAACGCATCAACACCACTTGGCGGGTGGTGTCGTTGTTATCGAAGTTCGAATTTTGAAGCACACCACGGTGACGACTAAGGCAGAAATTTGTGTATAGTGTGAAAACCCAATAAGCATAAGGACATTTATCGGGTATTATTGTTTATCCATTGTAAACGTGACCACATGAAGTCGTATGTTAGCGCGGCATAAACGTCATGTGACAAGGTCGGAGAAAATTAGCGTGTACTTTTTGACTAAATCAAGCAAATATCAATCCATCCCTTTTTCGAAAGGACATGCAGGGGTCGCCATTGTCTGAGAGAAGAAAGTCTTTGAAAGTGCGAAACAATCCGACCCAGCAGTTTAGGTGATAAATAAAAGAATAATATGACTACAATTATTCTGTCAAATAATATATGGCCATTCATGGCATTTTCGTGCACATGGCTGTCTCGTCTCACACATTATTTTTCATTGTGCCAGTGTGTTCTGGCGTTACTTCCTTTACAGCCCCTCCCTCCCCCCCCCCTAAATTTGCTGGCACCTTTCACAGGGGCACAGACAGTGTTCCAAACTGCGCATGTTAGCGTTAAGTATGACGGTCACTGTAACGTTACAGGTGTCTGCACTGCACCTGCCGCAACTGTGCCTGCCCCGTAGTATCCCACAACTTCAGCCAACAATCGTGACTCGTGAGCAAGCTTTGCTTCATTGACTTCCAAATTTTTTTGGATTGTTTCTTTGCATCATCGAAGCCCCCAAAAGAATTGTTGGTCAAAACACAAACAAAAGGGCCCCAACGTTCATGGTGACACTACTGGAGGATATTACCCCGGCTTCATTTTTGTTCGATGAAGCTTCACAGAGCGGAACCACCCAGTACTGCCTACGTCTCTGGATGGGGCTCTTTGCCTACTTTCGTGCAATATAGAAGAAAGGCATCAGTCGGTTTTGATGACTTATCACGCTACAGAAGATTCCGCACAGAATATTCACGCAAGGCATTACCATTGCCTATAATTGCATGCAGACCTGAACACCAAGCAGGACTCAGACCATTTGCCGAAAAAGCGTCGACATTGTAATGCCTAATAAACTATGTAGAAAAAGTGTCTTCTGCTTGCGATTTCTGCTTACATTCACTATATAGATACAAATGTGCAACTCTTCTTAAGCAGGCATCTTTCTTTATCCCAACGCATATTTCATCTATACCTTTTTCTACCTGTTTTGCCTTTCCAGTCACATTGACACCCTACATTTTATTCCTCCAAAACACTTACAACAGGACAATGCGTCCTTTAATACCGTCGCATTTTCAGTGCATCCTCTGCTCTGCACGTGGTTCCACTTAGTTCTGCTTGATGTGCCAGGTCTGAGAAGTCACACGTTTGACTAATAACATAAAACTGCCATACGTACCACTGTGCATATTATCCTAAATATCTCATCTATACAAATAATATTTACTGCATAGAAACTGTACTGTAGAGGCTAAGCTGCAGCAAAAGATTCCGGCTCTGGTTAGCTTAGCAAACTAAATACTTATAGCTCATGTGGAACAATATTTGGCATATATATAAAAAACGGCATTTCCTGTGCATGATCTGCTCTCCACGAGGATCCACTTCGCTTCTATTTACTTGCACTTAAATAAGCAAAACTCTCTGGCATGCCAAGTCTAAGAATTTACATGTTTGACTAAGCCCGCAATGCGTCATATGGTACGCCGTAACATAAGATAACGGCACATTGTCATGTGGTATGCAGTGCATAATATCCTAAATTTCCTGTTTAGTGAAAGCATATTTAGAGCAAGGGAATTCTACTGTGATGTCTAAGCTTGAACGAGATGTTCCAATTGTGGATAGCTCGGCAGACCAATTCCTCTTTGGGTATTCTCTGCACTATAAGGGTTATATCTAAAAAAAGTTTCCTTTTCATTGCACAAAAGTACTACTTATGGGAAGAAATAAAGTTGAAAAAAGTCTTTCCTGATTAAAATAAACGCAACATAAAAGGAATAATAAAGCAAGCACTGTAAATTATCAACGAGTAACTTCCGCAGGGAGAAGAAGAAGAAGAAGCCGGAGGAAGCGGACGCACATCACGTCGGCTCCGTATTCCACGAATGTTCTTGTAGCGCAAATCGCCAAAAAGCCACCTGCTATTGCTCGCCAAAGGACTCAGCTTGTTCCCAGGAATAAGTGGATACCGAAAATCGGGTGGGACTTCGATTTTTCAAGCCTCTAGGACAATATTTTGACCGGACCTCGTGGCGGGAGAGCCGCGAGGCCACGCTTCGGAGCCCGCTTCCTCAACAATTGCCGATCATTTTCTCAATGATGGAAGTCACCGTAGAGCGGCGCAGCATATCCCAGGAAGAAATGGATACAGGCAAGGGATGGAAGGAGGTCAGACACAGAAGATCAGACCGGCGAACCTCCCAACATTACGTGAGCACCTTGTTGCTGACGCGGCTCGACAAGAGCAACAATAACCCATGGAAAGCAGGCTAGAGGAAATACGCAAGGCAATCAGACTGCCACATTTGCCAAGAGGGGATAACAAGATTGTGACCAGGCCACGTGGAGAACTCAAAATACCCGAGCAATGTGTAGTTCACCTCACAGCTGCGGTACAAGATGCGGCAGGCATTCCTCGAGACGAAAGGAAGGAGGACATTGTCTGCCCCAAGAATTATCAAAATACCCTCATCTTCTGTACATCCGATCAAGAGCGTGAAAATAAATATTAGGAAGTAGCACGTATCAAGATTCAAGAGACGTTTTACGAGACCAATGCTTACGATATAGCGCCTGACATGACGGCCAAAGGAGCCATCAGAGGAATCCCACTCGACGAGAGCCCAAGAGACATCACAGCAGCATTGGTTACGAGTAAAAACCCACCGGCGAAAGCAGCAAAGAGACTCAGTAATACTACTGAGGACACAAAGTGTCCACGTACGCCCGATACAGGGCAGCGCTACTTCCTTGCTCCCTGTACAGGAAACAAGTGGATTTGTGTCACCAATGCAAGAGACTTGGACACAGAGGAGATGTAAGTCCCAACGCTGACAACAAGATTTGTGCGGGTTGTGGAACACCAAACCCAGAGAAAGACCACAGGTGCCAACCTAAATGTCACTTATGCGGCGAGGACCATCCGACCGCAGACAAGTCGTGCTAAGCCAAATTCCAAAAGCGCTTCATCGTTAAACAGAGACAATGGCACAGACTGCAACGAGAACGACAAGACGAACATAAGGCGCTATCTCAAGAGAAGGCAGGGCAGAGTCTCACGGAACGCCTGGCCTCCCAAACGCAAGGAAACGACGTTCCAGATCGAGAAAAATGTCTCCATCCACCACCAAATCCTTATCCCGGTCCAGCTCCAGGACACCGGGGACACCAACCAGATCCAGGTCCAGAACTAGGCCATCCTCTTCAGCAAACCAGACATATAGCCCAAGAGCCCAACAGCCCACTATCAACGATAGGGCACGGCAGCTGGCCGCAGGGGCACATGGATAACCCTTTTGTATTCATCGTGCAGACAGCCGCCACCCTGCTGCTGATAGCCGCAGGTCATGGCCCAAATGAAACACCAAGCCTCCAGATGGACAACACGCAGGCTGCGCTTCCGCTTCCGGACCGCTACACCACCGAGCCAGTCCCGCTGGCACTGCACGGCAACAGCCCACTATCAACAGACCACTATCAACATACTTCTTCGACCATTCCGAGCGCCAGTCCAGGGTTCAACTCGACGTTGGTGGCGCATCGATCGCTTCGTGCCATAAAAAGGGGCGACACGTTTCCGCGGGCCATAGGGCACGGCAGCTGGCCGCAGGGGCACATGGATAACCCTTTTGTATTCATCGTGCAGACAGCCGCCACCCTGCTGCTGATAGCCGCAGGTCATGGCCCAAATGAAACACCAAGCCTCCAGATGGACAACACGCAGGCTGCGCTTCCGCTTCCGGACCGCTACACCACCGAGCCAATCCCGCTGGCACTGCACGGCAACAGCCCACTATCAACAGACCACTATCAACATACTTCTTCGACCATTCCGAGCGCCAGTCCAGGGTTCAACTCGACGTTGGTGGCGCATCGATCGCTTCGTGCCATAAAAAGGGGCGACACGTTTCCGCGGGCCATAGGGCACGGCAGCTGGCCGCAGGGGCACATGGATAACCCTTTTGTATTCATCGTGCAGGTAAGAAAGCACTTTAAAGATTGCATGCACTCGAACGAGCTCTGTTTAGTTGTGCTGCCGTGCCCTGGGCTGCTGTGTGAACTAATCTTTGACATAGTGGATCTCGTCAAATTATTGCTACTAGCTGGAGATATTGAAACAAACCCGGGTCCTGATACACCCGATATTTCGCGGCAACTACAACAAATCATGAAGGATTTAAAAGAAATTAAGGAACAGCGTTTAACCGCAATAGAGAAGAAACTAGAGCAACTTACAACCCTAGACAAAAAGATTTCGTCTTGCGCGGAGAAGGTAACTAAACTAGAGAAAGTCGTTTCAACGCTGGAACTAAGACTAGATGACCTTGAAAACCGCTCCAGACGATCCAATCTAATTGTGTATGGTGTGCCAGAAGAGGAAAAGGAAAATGAAGACACATTACAGCTTACAGTAAATGAAAAAACTGTCAAAAATGTCCTGAAACTCGAAGCTGTAAGTATCGAACGTATTCATAGATTAGGCAGGCCGGATACCACTAAAACAAGACCAATAATTTTTAAACTTCTCGACTTTAGAGACAAAACTAAAATCTTGAGAAACTGTTTCAAGCTAAAAGGGTCAAGTTTTTCTATTTCCGAAGATTTTTCGCCTCGCGTAAGAGACTTAAGAAGGAAGTTATGGAATTCTGCCAAACCAAGGAAAGAATCGGGAGATAAAATTAATCTAATTTATGACAAACTACGAATCAATGGCGAAATGTTCTACTGGGACGAAGAAAATAATAATATAGCTCCTTTGAAAGCAGGTTCCGTTAATCCTGATCCAAAAAACCAACAACACGGCCCTCGAAGCCTACGTTCACGCCGAACTTGATATCCGACTTATCCTTCTTGAACATAAATGCCCGTAGCATATTAAAAAAAACGGATTCCCTTGAAGCCTTGATTTTTGCATATGAACCTGACTTTCTAACACTAACAGAAACCTGGCTAACAGCTGATATTAAAGATGTTGAGATAGCCCCTGCCAACTACGCTATCATCCGGAAAGACAGGACAACACGAGGCGGTGGCGTGGCCATTCTAGTAAAGAAAGAAATCCCGTTTTTAATGTTACCGGATGTTGAGGGCGTTGAGGCCATCTTTTGTAAACTGCGCTTCGCATCTTACACTGTTGTCGTAGGCTGCGTCTATCGCAGTCCTTCTTCCGGCCTCGACAATGTGCGCCGATTGCATGAATATACCGAGCAATATGCATCAGGGTCCAGAATAATAATCGCAGGTGATTTTAACGTTCATGAAGTGAATTGGCAAACAATGCAGCATCATTCACCCTGTGCGGATGTGTTACTTGACTTTATGTTATCGTTCAACCTTACACAAATTGTAACTGAACCTACACGTGTACAGGGATCCAGCTGTTCCATACTAGATCTAATATTCCTCAGCAATCACTTCATAAATGACGAAACAAGATTAAGCTTACTAGATGGTATTTCTGATCACAAAATTACCCATTGCACTATACCCCTTCACGACAGCGTTACCCCTCAGCAAATCATTGCTTACCCAGACTATAGTAAAGCTAACGACACTAGTATACTTCATTACCTGATTAATGAATACGACACGTTTTTACAACTCTCCCATAACAGCACTACAGACATCGATACACTGTGGCTCGCATTTTCCGCCATTATATCTCATTGTATAACCAATTACATACCAACTAGAAAAAAGAAACTTACTAGACGTAATCCATGGATAACGCGTGACGTTATACACGCGAAACGAAAAGTAAAACGAATGCGAAAATTGCTGAAAACTAACCCATTAAATTTTACGCATGAAAATCTCAGCGCAGCTATCCAACTTATGAAATCAAAAATTAAGACAGCCAAGCAGTTCTACTTCACTAATACACTCACAAACTTTTTGAAAACTGCTCCCACAAAGTTCTGGAGCTACATTAACCAAAAGAATCGTAACGACAACGAAGCCTCAAATGAAGATAACAGGAACTCTGCTAAGTTGCTTAATGACTACTTCTGCTCTGTTTTCACTGAGGACAACGGCACACTACCACAAGCAGGCTTCTCTAGAAATAAGCCAATAGAGCCACTCACATTAACCGAAGCAGGCATACTTAACCTACTGCTTAATTTAGACCCAAAGAAATCACCAGGACCTGATAATATTCCAAATGCATTCCTTAGCAGATACGCTGAGTGGATGGCCAAGTACTTATTAATAATTTTTAACAAATCAATCTCCTCAGGTACCCTCCCTAAGGATTGGAAAACAGCTAAAGTGAAACCAATTCATAAATCGGGAAGTAAAACAGAACCCGCTAACTACAGACCAATCTCACTAACATGCACTGTTTGCAAACTACTAGAGCACATTATCTTAAAGCACATAACCAAACACCTTGAACAGGAAGAAATACTAACGGACTGTCAGCATGGTTTTCGTACAGGAGTTTCCACAGTCACACAACTAATTGAGCTTGTCCACGATGTATCGTTAAGTATTGACCAACAGAAACAAATCGATCTAATCTTTCTAGATTTTTCAAAAGCTTTCGATCGCGTAACACATAATAAATTAATTTATAAACTCGAACTTCCCTGGGGAAGGGCCCTATTCTGAACTGGATCAAAGACTACCTTACTAACCGCACTCAATTTGTAGATGTTAACCAGCAATATTCCATGAAATCTAGCGTAAGATCCGGAGTTCCACAAGGAAGTGTTCTGGCTCCAGTTTTATTTCTCATTTACATTAATGATTTGCCTTCTAATATTCCAGTCAATGTTAGACTTTTTGCTGACGATTGTGTTCTGTATCAGGTAATCAGTTCTCATAATGACCATGTGGCCTTGAACGATGCTTTGTCACTTGTGTACAAATGGTGTATCGAATGGCAAATGACTTTAAATATTAAAAAATCAGCTATTTTATCAATTACTAGAAAAAAGTTCACATCAGATTTTAATTACGCTATAAATAACGCCACACTTAACAAAGTGAAGGAGTACAAGTACCTTGGCTTAACATTAACACACGATTTCAGATGGGAGCGCCATGTTAACAACGTTACGTCGACCGCACAAAAAAAATTGTTTTTCCTGAACAGACGTCTTAGACTAGCACCCCCATACACAAAACTACTAGCATATAACACATATGTCAGATCTGTATTAGAGTATGCTAACGTTGTTTGGTTTCCTTTCGCCAAAGAACTCATTAACAAACTAGAAGCAATTCAAAGGAAGGCACTCAGATATATTTACAACAAACATAGGTTAACAGACTCACCCACAGAGTTGCTAAAACAGGCCGGTATACTGACCTTACAAAAACCAGCCAAGCTTGCACGATTAAAATTTATGTATCAACTTATTCATAATGAATTGAAAATAGACAGTTCCAAATACATATCTTTAGCACAAACACGACCCACCCGACATAAACATTCACTATCATTAAACGAACACCCATTTCATACGGAAAGCCATAAGCATTCGTTTTTCCCTTTAATGACACGTGAATGGAACAAGCTGGACCCTAATATTACAGACAGCCCATCGTTAACTACTTTTTTGACATTAGCCGAAAATGAATTGCGCGTTTCGCAATTATGATGTACTTGTGTCACCATCTATTTTTGTGCCATTTTATTTCATTAGATTGTGTACATAATCACAATTTCTTTAACGACACCTTAACCGTATCTTATGGATTACTACCTCTTGTGTATACCTAACTTTTCTAACTTGTATTACTTGCCATTACTGAGTACTATTGTTGATTTATGCAAATTGTTTACTTCTTCTTGTTGTAATTATTGCTTACCACCATTGATGTTTGACAGACTACCTCATTACCCCTTGTTACTCTTAAATTTAATGCTATGTATTGTGTAATTTATGCATGCCATTTTGTTCACCTTTGTATATTTTCTGGCTTTGATTACCTGTTGCTTTTTTTATCAACATTATTACAGAGGATAACGTTACTTTTATGCCTACTACATTGTCTGCCTCTGCTAACTGCATGTTTAATATGTCTAACCTTATTATTGCGCTAATTATTATTGTTACACTGCAAGATAACTATGTATGCCCTTCCTGTTATGATCCCTGATGGGATCGACAGTATGAATAAATAAATAAAATATACGGTGAGCTGGGCAGACGTGTTCGATGGCGTGCGCCTGGGAGCTGGTGGCAAGGCTGCCATTATTAACGAGATCAGGCAACTGAAACACGAGAACGCGCAGTTGAGGATTTTGCTAGCAGATATGAGCGATGAAATAAAAATTCTCTAAGAAGGAAAAACCAAAATGAATCAGGTAACTGCCGCTCCACACGCGAACGCGGGAAAGCCACCTGAAATACCGGACAATAAGATGGACGAAGGAGATGACCGCCTCCACTCAAACGCAAGGCCCAAGCCATCAGTGATAAAAAAGATAATGCAGTGGTAAATAAAGCATTAGCCGATATTCAGAAGACCCTAGCAGAGATACAAAAGTCAAATGAAAAACGGGACGAAAAGTTGAACCAAATGGCTAAGGCAATATCAGCAATTATGAGTTGATTAGACATCCTAGAAGCAAACCAGTTACCAGGTAATGTAGTCCCCTCCGTTGCGTAAGAAGCACCATTTTCCTTACACAATTCACAACCACATAATTATATAAGATCAGCTTCTCTCCAACCACCCGTCTCCCTCCCATGGTCGCACCCGAAATGAGGCGTGCTTAAAGAAGGCTTCACGATATGGCAGTGGAATTGTTGGAGTTACGAAAACAAAAAGTCAGTTTTGCAGCAGTATTTAAAAGACAAGGATACACCGGACGTCATAATTCTGGAGGAAACAGACGGGATCGCAAAGATAGCAGGATACAGGTGTTTTGGCTATGCCGAAGGGCACACTAGGGCATTAACCACGCTGGTGAAAAGAAACATATTTAGCGTACAGCAGAACACAGGCATAACGCACATTGACAATAATCTATTGGAGTTCATCCCACAAAAGAAGACAGGACGTAGCTTATTTATTCTTCACATTTATAGCAACCCCATGCTACATAAACCCAAATTCAAGAACCTATTTCAGAAAACACTCAGACTTGCTGGAGAAGATCCAGTAGTTATAGGAGGACGCTTTAATAGCCCACACACCAAGTAGGGATACTTATATACCAGAGCAAAAGGAATGGTCTAATGGAACGACTCGCAAGCATTAGGCGTCACGGTCGACACAGACCCCGCCACTCCTACCAGAGTAGGCACGGCGCTAAACAGGGACACAACCAAAGACCTAACCTTTACCAAGAATATTGAAAAGGCGACGTGGCACAACACACTGGAAGAGTTGGGTAGTGACCACCGCATATTGGAGTTACACGTCAGAGAAGGGCCGAATAGACCCAAGGAACGACAGATCAAATTTGTAGACTTGGAACTATTTCGTAGAACGCGAGAGAGGACACAGAAACGATCAATTGCAGACCTAGAACAATAAAAGAAGGAGCTCAGTGATGACGTCAAAGTTGCCACAAAAATAGCACCACCTGAATCCAACTTGAATAATTGCAACAGCAGACTTCTCCACATGTGGGAAGCTAAGCGGTCGCTTCAGAATAGACTTAGCGGTCATAAGCATAACGGAAAGTTAAGAGAGCGCATAGCGCTCCTTAACAATAAAATAGAAGAACATGTTAAGCAATTGACCAAACAACAACGCGTAGAGATATGTAATTGCATGGACGGACAATTAAGCACCGCAAAAACCTGGCACATGCTCAGGTTCCTGTTTAAACATGACAATAACAAGAAAAATCACATGCAAGCCATTAATAATTTCATACACGCATATCAGGGTACAGAAAAAGAATTTCTCAATGAATTACAGCAAAACTACTTAACACAGGCACCTCCTTGAATCAATCCTAGCTAAAATGTGAACACAAACGCGAAATTAGACGAGGAACTCACGGAAGCAGAAATCCGTGCGGCCCTACAAAAGTTAAGCACCAAATCCACCCCAAGCCCGGAGGGTATAACCAACAAGACTCTCAGGAACCTCGATGATGAATCGATAGCCAAATTAACAGAATACATAAACGAGTGTTAGGTAAAGGGAGAAGTGCTAGCTCGATGCAAGACAGGGACGATAACGCTCATTCCAAAACTTGGTAACTTGGCTTGATATTGACAACCTGAGACCAATCTCCCTAACAGCCTGCGTCTGAAAATTAATGGGACGTGTAATTTTAGACCGAGTAGATGACTTCTTAGAGGATAATTACATATACCCAGATACAATGATAGGATTTCGCAAAAATCTTTCGACACAAGATGCGATGCTCCAACTTAAGCATCAGATAATCTATTATAAAACGTGCTCTACAAGGGCCATCTTGGACCTTGATCTTAAAAAAGCTTTCGATAATGCCAACCACGCAACCATTTTGGAAAACATCGAACGAATAGAACTAAGGCAACGGTCGCATAACTACATCAAGAGCTTCCTATCAGATAGGAAAGCTGTCATCTCCATCGGAGCGCTCAAGTCGTTCGAGATCGGCATAGGGGGGGCACGCCGCAAGGGCGCTGTCTTTTCGCCGATGCTGTGTAATCGCGTTTGATGGGACTCCCCGACACAGTAAATCACATAGAGTCCCTGAATCACACAACCTACGCGGACGATATTCCTATCTGGACCTGTGATGGCACCGACGGATCAATAGCACAAAGACTCCAGACTGCATTTGACACAGTAGAGGAACATCTCATATGAACAGACCTCACATTCTCTGCAGAGTAATCTGAACTTCTATTATACCGCACCACACTTGGAGGCAGGCCTCCCAAATGAAACGACAGAAACAAGGCTCATGAGCAAATCAAGCTACACACAAAGAACGGGCGGAATATCCCAATAGTCAACCAGTTCAAGGTGCTGGCTCTGGTAATCGAGAACAAAGGCACAACTAGGGAAACTACAAAGAAGTTAGATACAAAGGTAACAAACACCATGAGATTTATCAAACGAATTACTAGCAAGCACCAAGGTATGAAGGAAGAAAGTGTCCTACGGCTGATACAATCATTCGTAATCAGTCAGATCACATACATAGCAGCCTTACACAATTAGTTTTTTTGCTGAAAAGCGTAAGATTAACAACCTGATAAAAAATGCATACAAACTAGCACTAGGGATTCGCATCAGTATGAGCACGGATCTCATGCTAAAGTTAGGACTCCAACACACTGGACGAAATCAAAGAAGCACAACCAACATCTCAAGCACAGGGACTAACCAAAACGGGACGGCATATACTAAGCGAACTAGGAATGAATAACCACAATCTATACGTGGAAAAGAGGATAATAACGAGAGAAATTCGTGACAAACTCCTAGTACCAAATATACCCAAGAACATGCATCCAGGTTACAACGACGGCAGACGCACGAGCAGAGCGGATAAAATTATCCGAAGCTTTGGGTCAGACGACAGAGCAATCTTCGTAGAGGCGGTTGAATACCTAGACAGAAATAGATATGTAGCAGTAATCGTAGATCACACCCGAAAAGCCTTTACAAGCGTATCCGTTAATACCAAACATTCCGAGACAGCACAGAAGGTAGCCATTGCACTAGCATTGGTCTCCACGAATGCTCCGTACATCATTAGCGATACACAAGCGGCCATTAGAAATTATGCAAAACGTAGGATCTCTCCTGAGGCATGACACATCATCAGAGTTATGAAGCAAAATTCTCCAATGCAGAAACGAACGGCAAGCAATTGCTCTATTTCCCAGCGCATGCGACTCCAGACATTCCCGCAGTCAATCTCTACGAAGTAGCACACCGCGAAGCTCAAGGTCTTACTCGCCGAGTGGAGCAAAGAGTGACTTCCATCGGTCACGAGAACGTGGAGGAGGAAATCTGGAGAGAAAAAGATAAATTAACAAGATTTAGCGATATTACCAAATTCTATCAAAATCGGAGGCGAGTATTACCACCGCCTCATACTAAACTGAACAGAGCTGAGTACGTTACTAGGAGGCGACTATAAACAGAAACCTATACAAGTCCCGTGCAACTAAAAACTTTCTACCCCGATATATACGAGGGCGACATGTGCAAGCTATGCACGTCTGTTAGAGCAACCCTTCAACACATGTTGTAGGGATGTGAAATATACCAAAATAAAATAGGCAGTCTCCCCAGAAAATCTACCGGCGCGGTGGGTGGCCGTGCTGCTCAGCTCAGAACTCCAAGACCAACTTTGGGACGTCCAACGAGCCAAAAAAGCCACACGGGAGCAGCATTTTCCAGTGGCCATGTAGGCGGCCACAGGCCTGGACCTCCCAATCACCGGATTCCAAATAAAGTTATCACTCATAACTTTCACAGGTGCCTTCTTGCCCGGTTGGTTTCATAACCAATGTCATCTGTCAGTAATATTGTTCAATGAGCAGCATCGGATTCAAATCTTCATAAGAATACCTCTTTCGAACTTGCTATATTTTTCTTGTCCCAAAAAAGATGAAATATTGTCACGTGGTAGTGACGTTAAAGAACACAGTAGCAATACTGTGAAAAACAAACTATTTTTATTGGGCCTGTGCCCTGAAAAGCAGGCTACACTCAAAGAACAACGACAGCAGTGAACACACTCGGCGATCGTCGAAAATCTGCGTCGGCTTTTATACATCAGTCGTAGAAGGTTCCAAAGTAATCGCTGGGACCCGCCTGTCTTCCACAAAGGTCTACACTATTCGCGTGGTGCATACATGCAATCAGATTACACAAGTTTCGGTGACATACCTTAGAGTAACATAGTAAACGACAAGAGCGGACACTCGAGCCATTTCGCGGCAGAGCTATGGAGCTTCGCCGATTCCGCTAGGTGGCAGAGCACATAAAAAATATTCGGTTGTGGCTGCCACAGCGGCTAGCAGCTTGACAGGCGTCACGACCACTGGGCACGACCCAACATATGCGAAGCCTAGTCAGGCTCTTTCTGTAAAATGCACCTGAGCATCGTTGTTTGGTTCTTCTGCCAGCGTCTGCTTCGTCACTGTTTCATGGCAAGGCCACAGGAAGTTCCTTTGCGCGTTGTAAACGACTTATTCTCTTCGCATTCCGTTATGTCATTGTTAGACGCATGAACGAGTGACGCCGGCCTTGCAGCCATGAACATCTGCTGGCCATTTGCTGCGCTGACTTTCATTTCGAATTTTTTTTTGTTATAGGCAGCAATGAGCGTAGATTCTGGCGATAACAGCCATGGGGCAGCGTCTGAGCTGCGATGCACGTTCGATACAAAGACGAAGTTTGAAAATAAAATAAAATTCTTCTTTGAGAAATGCGACCTATGAACTCATGCCGTTCGGGACAGAGAGCTCTATCTTACGCGCAGCGACTGCTGAAAAAGTATGGTGCTCTGCTTTTGCTAAATAAATTTAGCTATTTCTAAAGTGCTACACGTGAAATATTTGCAATGTATAAATGATGCACTCTCTCTCAACCTCTGTAGCAGTCTTTACTCTCGAGCGTTGGTAGCTGCTCTGCATTGGGCTGAAGATACGCGTTTTCTTGTTTTAATTGTGTATGGAGTCGTTAGGGTAGAAAATTTTTTGTTTCTTAGCATTTAAAACAGTGCTTCCGTAGCAAGAAAAAAAATACGCAATACATGAAGGAACGCAGCATCTCCATTATAAAGCTTTGCAGGCTCCAGTGTTGCTCATACGATGGAACGTATTCTCTACATACAATAGCTTTGAAAGCCTCCAGTATTGCTTACCTTCTGTCTGTTATTACACGTATTACAGGCATCCCGACCCTTTCCTCAAGATACACTGTGCAGCGAAAGGACATCATGCATACTCAAGGGCAAAATTCCAAGTATCAGAGGACGATTGCAAGGCTTCGAAGACAGCAGGTGAATACCGCCAACACAAAGTACTTAATTGCAGCTGTTTAATGACGGGCACACTGGCTTACACATTCGAGATGAGGATGTTGGTGCAGGCTCAATTATTTTTGCAGCCATTTTATTTCAGCACGCTGCCATTCACAATTTTGCAGCCCTAAATCACCCTCCTTCGCAGAAGTACTGGAAAAAACGTCATATTTTTTTTCCTTCTATAGAAATCCCATTTTGAGCAATATAATTGCTGTCGTGTATATGCAGTTTTTTGTTCATCATCTCGAGAGTTGCAAGACGTCTTCTATGTGTTTTGCTTATGCAAAGTTGTTGCCATCACGTCCTTAATTTCCGACTACTCTCCATTATACCGGTGTCACATGACCATTTGCGATCGCGATCAAATTCGATCCGCATCGAAATTTTCGACCTCTATTGGCTCCACCGCGCAGCTTGCGCAAAGGAACCAATCACGACGGAGAAATTCAAATCGGAGTGGGCTTGATCGCGCTTAAAGTGCGCCGTGTGACATCCGTATTACTTGCATTTCGCTGTTGCGTCGTTTTTCATGTATCTATCTGCCTGTTACAATCGTGCTCGAATAAATTGTTTTCTACTATTTTCGTGTTCTTGACAGTGCAGCAAGTTGATTTATATTGAAGGAACACGGCACATTTAATTACGATGCACCTTTTGTCATGAGTTAATAGACGCACAATATCAAAAGCAATAAAGTTCAACTTCCTGAACAATTGGCATGGTTTTTGCGCTAAGTTACAGCTTGAAACAGCGAATATGAATTTAAATGAAACTAACATGAGTGAAACACCTTTGCGCGCTCGTCGTCACAACATATAGACAGCGGCGCAAGCGTCTGCATGAAATCACTCGAATTAAGCAACGGTGTGGGTCCCAAATAAGAGAAAAATCAAGAAACGGAACTGAAATTAGGGTCTCAGGAATTGGGCGGCGGGCACAACCATCTTGGAGGCTGGTGAGTTTCGCCAATTACGCTAGGTGCGCTGAGAGCCAAAATTGGCCGCAGGCGCCTTTTGGAGTGTCCACTCTTCAGGTGTCCTATGTTACTCTAAGGACATACTGCGAATGGAACGATGGATGACATTCCAGAAACTTCCTATACATGCGTGTGCGCCCAGCGCTCTGCTATAACATTTGTTCGGTGGTGAAATGTGGCCGCCCGATAAAGATAAAAAGTACACGTGTCAATATATGGTTTGATATTGTTTACGTGCATAATTTGACGTTTTCATGTAAAGTACATACAGTACGCGGCATCGGTCAAAAATGAGCACATGCTCATCGAATTTCACACGCTGCGCAGTACTGACGTTTTTTGAGCACATACCCGTTGCCCCATACCCGGTGACTCAAGTTGTATAGTGCAGGCTTTATGAAAGCCAGCCGCAAGTGGTCCGCTGTGCACGCACCCTGTGCACCATGCTGTGTCTTCACGGAGACTATAGGTAGCACATACCAATGGTCAAAGTCAACTTTCATCTCAATAATTGCCACAAACATAACGACCGCAAGATGTGGCCACTATTGCTCTCAAAAATATATTCATCTCAACGAAGGTATCAAACGCGCGTCACTTAGTGCAGATTGGGTCACCGTTGCACCACTCGTCTCGTACTCTTCCAGGTCACTTGCCATGCATGCCAACATTCCTTTTTTTAAGGGATTTTGGAGTAATCTGTGCCTGTGTAGCCAATGTGCTCTGACTTGCTCAAGTTCGCGTGCGTACCTCATTCTTGGTGCAACTAGTCTGTTTCCTCCTCCCCGGCCCAACTGTTCCCTCTCTGCCGCTCATTTAGGACTTTCTACGTTCTGTTTCCAAGCCCACCGCTTTTTCACACTCGTGCTAATGACCCGGTTCTATCAAAACGTCGTCACGAGTTATATGGTAGTCATTTAGTCGAGATCCACATCTGTTTCAGCTGAAATTGCTGTTAGAGAATGCATCAAACTTTTTCTCGCTGAAACCAACGTAGTTTCCCACTAAGCGAATGTCTCCCTGTAGAGGTGCCCTTTTCCACCTATCTGCCAATTTCAGGGTTCTCACTCTCCAGCCCACACCTCAGGTTCGCGCTTCTGATCTGTGCACGAAGACATTCACTCGTGTCCCCTCCGACTTCTGCGCCACGATAAGAGCAACATCTCACGCCTGTTCATCCTCCCAGAGAACAATAAATCTGAAAATGTAAAAGATTGTCCTGTCTTGTTGCGGACGTGGATTTGGCATTGTGATTAAAGTTTTTACATTCGCAGCCACTATGCTAAGCGGGCCCATCATAATAGGCTTGAAGTGGTTTTTATAAACGTAACTTAAGTACACATATCTTAATACTGAAGGGCGTATTCCGTCATTTTATCCTAATTAAACTGCTCTCCTTTTCCTTCTAAACCGTTATTCTTCCTCCTCTTTCGTGGCCAAAATTGAACACGCTTCACCGTTCCTGGCCCTCTTTGTTCGCACCTGTTGGTGGCACATTTGAAAAATCTCGCAAGGAGGCGCACTCTTTTTTGTCGTATGCAACATTTTCTTTAATATACCATGCTTTGGCACTATTTACCACAGGAAAGGCTACGTGAAATTTCAAACTTAAAGTCCGAACACCTTTTCTTGTTAGGACACTTAGATAGACATTTATTGATGGTATTTCATTGTTCCATCTTCTCTGAAAGTTTGTCTTTATCCGTTGTTTATGGCGATAGGTATTATATGGACACTCCAGGCGCAATACCACCGTCACCATCGCCGTGAGGTTCCGTGTCAGTCAAAACGTGGAGCACGAGCCGGCGAACGAGGTTCAATCTCGCGTGCGCGAGTAAAGACAACGCCCAGCCGCCTGCCCTCTTCTGGAGCGCGCGAGGCAGGTGCGTTAGGTACGGAATGAGGAGCGCTCTTCTCCGGCGGCCGCTAGGGTGCCTCGATGTCGTCCTCGACCTAGTGCTCCTGTATATGCTCCCGTAGGGAGCAGAGTTGCGCATAGGTCTGCCGTCGTGATCCAGCTTTGCAGCGAAGCCCCTCCTCGCGCGCGCAGGAGCCAAATGGCGCGCGGTGTTCCGCCTTTTTCTCTAGTGGTTGCGAGCTACAAGCGCCACTTGTTCGCAGGCACTTAGCAAAGGGCACTTCATAATACAGGCTACGCTCGAATGAGTCATTCGTGCAGTCGGAGGGGATGGGATTCCAACCAACCGAAACTTTGTATGTACCTATGTACACGGATTGCAAACACACACATGAACGTACAAATAGGGGGTAGGACCGCCTTCGATTCCCCCAAATAAAATACTCCCGTGGCTCAAACAGCTCCAAAGTTAGCTCGCAAACGCGCAGTACGTTGCCACAAAAGGCGGTGCAATGATTTTCAGCATGCATATGAAGACGTCTTATCATTGTCAGAAAGCAAGAAATGTTTTAAAGAGTGTTTAAAACTTCACACACGTAAGCTGGACACTTAGCGCATTTCGGCTACCGAAACCAGCCGATTAATGACCGTCGCCAAGAGAGCTGTCGTGCCTGCAGTTATGTCAGTGACCGTTAACTGAGCGTCATTTATCACTATAACCATCGTTCACAACAGTTGCGCGTTTTCGATACATGCGGTGCAGACACAGATTTAAGCGCATTTCAAATGTTCACATGCGTACATTTTAGGCAAAGCTTACTTTTACGATTCATTCATACCGCAGACTAATCAGCTATATAGTAGCAGCAAATCTGCAAGTAGAAAAAGGTTCAAGATGCAAGAGCTTCTAGATTAAATTTATTTCATACAAGGGAATGCATGAACGGCTGCTGGCAGCAGGCCAAGTGTGCTGGTTCTTGGAACCTTGGGGGCAGAATTCAAAGAAAATGGAAAGGCAACAAGCTATTAAGAGTAATAACATGTTATTTTTATTGCACTAATCACATCAAGATGGCAAACCTGCCACAGTAATTATTCACACAGTGCAGACTGTAATCTGACAACACATTTTTGGCATCGTACTGACACAATACAAGTGCCAGTACGATGTGTTTCGTATAACTTCACCAAGGTCCTCGATTTCACATCGTCGAATACCGTACCTGAAACCCGCAGCTGTTCCTCTCAACGCACGATCGACGGTCCGCGGATTGCAATGGCGATGGCGCTGACGGAAACGACGAGTTCGCATGAGTCGGCGATGCGCCCGTAAAGTTGGCTTCGCAGTGGCGCGCATCATTTGACGTCATTTTTCGCGCTCGGCCAATAGCTGTGCCAGCGGCGTCGGAAATGGTATGCGCAACTCTGCTCCCTGCGGGAGCGTATACAGGAACACTACCTCGACCGTCGCTCCTTGCAGAGTGGAGACAACGTCGGCTTCCGCCGCGGCGTTGGTTATGCGAATCGCCGACGCCCTAAAGACGCGTTGCCGGCGTTCATTTGTCTTGAGAGCGACCTGTGACGTGCCCATTGGGCACACCCGTGCGGGCCTCATTTTCGTAATATGTGCTGTGCTTTCTACTTTCGGTTCACGTGCAAGTTACAGTTGCAGGCTCGCACCTGCTGCGTCGATTCCTGACTCCAGCATTCTCACATACAGTTTCCGCTGTCATCCAGTGAGATGTGTTCATGTTCAGCTGTGCCCGCCAGACATCGTGCTGGTTAATTGATCTAAAACACGATGACGGGGTAGTTAGTTTGGGTCCATAATGGAATGTGTAAGCGCCAATGAAAGTGGACGTTGCTAAAAAGAGTCACACAAAGACAGCGCTGTCTCTGTCTGCCTTTCTTTCTACATCCTCGTTGAGTCACGCTTACGTATTTTATCATTGTTAATTTCGATAGTAAGCGAGTGTTTTCAATCTCGTACGGCCGAAAAAGTTTCTATCACTACTTCGTACACCTATGTAATAATTTGCTATCGTAATCATCATCATCATCAGCCTGGTTACGCCCACTGCAGGGCAAAGGCCTCTCCCATACTTCTCCAACAACCCCGGTCATGTACTAATTGTGGCCATGCCGTCCCTGCAAACTTCTTAATCTCATCCGCCCACCTAACTTTCTGCCGCCCCCTGCTTCCTTCCCTTGGGATGCAGTCCGTAACCCTTAATGACCATCGGTTATCTTCCCTCCTCATTACATGTCCTGCCCATGGCCATTGTACTGCGCATTTTTGTTTACCCATATATACTCCTTCGCCCCCTGCTTCCTTCCCTTGGGATGCAGTCCGTAACCCTTAATGACCATCGGTTATCTTCCCTCATCATTACATGTCCTGCCCATGCCCATTGTACTGCGCATTTTTGTTTACCCATATATACTCCTTCGTGCGTAAATTTCTTCGGGCGAATTGGCCCTTGCCGAGGATACCCTGTTCGCGATCCGCAAGAAGTTTCGGCGTGATACCGAAGGTGTCAGAAAGAGGGCTGTATCCCAATCCACTTGTGTGTGAACGGTTATGGAGCCTCCCAGCAGCCTCCAGACAGCATGTTAACCCACCTACAAACTCTGGTACATCCTTATAAGTTAGGTGAAGCCAACTGTTTATATAAACCCATGCATGCTACCTAAAAAAACACATCATTGCTGATGGTCTAGAGGCTTGCTTTGTAAGAACGAGATGATATAAAATACCGAGGGCTGGATTTCGATCACCCATGTCATGAGAAGCCAACAGACGCCAAGAATAGCATACGGAAATTAGGTAGGGCGCTGCAGCGTCGACCATTCCTCTTCAAGGCAGTGTTTAATAATTAATAAATAAGAAAATAGAATATTAACCGAAATGAAAGTGGCTCAATAAACAACAGGACACTGGTCTGGCATGAACACCAGTCGTCGCAGTACACGTGTGGTGCTGCTACCAGCTTAGCTACCGCAGCGCGGTTTACTCGTCCGCTTTCTGCGGTTTTTGTGTTTTCTCTTCTAATGCTAAACCTGCGAGTGTTGGCCAGCGCCACACCTCCTGGACTTGACGGCAGCACGGACGTTCGCGAGGCACTCAGTTTCCTCAATTATTAATATCGCGACTATGTTCGAAAAATTGAATGATTGAATAATATTGCGGAACGTTGATGTTGTCCCAAGACAGCACGTAGCCCATCTCATACACGCGTCACTAGGGACTTAGGTTAGAATTGCAGGGTCAAAATGGGCCAAAATGGGAGGCGTTGTTAGGAGCGCGGGTAACTTTGAAAATGACGAGGGTTGTAAAAGGAATGTCCTTTTCAAAAAGGACTGCGAGTGCTTTCGGAATCACTGCAAACTTATTCACTCACGAACGAACATAACAGGAGAGCCCCATAAAGCTGCGATCATATTCGGTGGACATGGGCAGCATGTACAATATAGCCAAAGGTCGTAGTGTGGTGATGGCCAAGGCGGCACTGCGATGAAATGAACCGTAGTCCGGCAAAGTGGAAAGCAAAAATCGCAGAGAGGCGTTGGTGGTGTGTATCAAACATGAAAGCACAATCACGTCGTATAAATACGACAAGCACGTGTATCGTTTGAGCCCTTGAAGCAGAATCGATTATTCGCTCTAATGTGGCTTGGCCATTACACAGAACGAAAGGCGTCAGTTTGAAAGTGTAAAGCCTATCAGCAGTTACAAAAGCCGTTTTCTCTCGGTGAAATGGGTTCCAGAACAGTCTGCCAATATCAAGAGGGAAAGTGGATAGAAGCGGTGCAAGTGTTAACATGCAGATAATCGGGGGCATCATCGATTTGTGGTAATAGGCAAGCGAATATCTTCGTGATATTCTTGAGGTTAATTTAGTCCACAAAACAGTGCAACGCTCCATATTCCTTTTTAACTGAAACAACAGCTAAAGCTCAAGGACTGAAGAATGTCTCAATAACGTACTTCGAAATAATCTTGTTTACTTTACGTTACATGCTGTTTAGAAAGACTGGTAGAGCATCGCTGCCAATTCAGACAGACAGACAGGCAGACAGACAGACAGACAGACAGACAGAAAACGAACTTTATTTAATCCTGAGGAGCTACTGTCAGGATCTCCTAACGGGAGGCCATTGTAGCCGCTGGCCGCGCCCACGTAAAAGACAGAACGCCGTGACGCTCCGCTCTTTCCTGGGCCCTCTGGATAGCCTGGGCTTGCTTTCGGAGTACCGTGCTTCTGATGGACTCCTCCCATTCGGCTTAGCTGGAGAGGAAGTCGTTAGAAAACGCGGGACATTGCCAGAGCATGTGAGCCATTGAGCAAAAGGTTTCAGTGCAGTTAGGACAACTAGGGTCCACATCCGAGTACATCCTACTGAGGAATCCTCGCGACGGGAAAGATCCCGTCTGCAGCATTCTAAGTGTAGCTGTCTGACCTCTACTGAGCTTCGGGTGAGGCAGAGGATAAATTCTCCGACGAAGTTGGTAATGTTAAGTGATTTCATTAAATGTGAGGAGTGGATCGTTCTGCTGAGGCCCTTCCTGCCCCTCCGGAGCCTCCAGACCGTCGCGGCGCGTTAGTTCTCGCGCGCGGTCGTGGGCAAGCTCGTTGAGGTTTGGGAATCCCTCGAGAACGTTCGTCCCCATGTGTGCGGGGAACCACGTGATATAATGAAAACCGGGGCAAGCCCTTTTCTCTAAAATGGAGGCCGCTTCTCGTGCGAGGTTACCCGACTCCAAAGCTCTGATTGCGTCTCTCGAGTCGGTGTAAATGTAGGAACGCTCTGGATCACACAAGGCCAGCGCAACCGCAATTTGCTCTGCTATACTCGCGGTGGCCGCTCTGACCGAGGCCGAGGACCGAAGCACCCCCCGCCCGTCTACAACCGACAGCGCGAACACTCTCCTGTTCCCGTACTTCGCCGCATCGACAAAGACCGCGGAGTCTCTGTCATCCCTAACTTTCTTCAATATGGCTCGTGCACGGGCTTTACGTCTACCCTCGTTATGCTGTGGATGTACGTTCCGCGGGAAGGGCCTCACCAGGTATGTCGCCCGCGTTTCTCGTGTCAATGTCATACGCCGGTCCTCCATTATCCTAGGAGCCATGCCAACCTCGTCGAGAATTCGCCTGCCAGCTTGGGTCGCCGATAGCCTAACCACCTGGGCAGTGACCTGTGCCTCTATGATCTCGTCTATGCTATTGTGCATACCGAGTTGATCTAGCCTGTCGGAGCTCGTGGCAATAGGCAAGCCTAGCACTTTTTTGATGCTCTTGCGCATGAGTGTATTTAATTTGGTCTTTTCCGTTTTTGTCCACACTAGAGCTGACGCCACATAGTTAATATGGCTCATGAGGAACGCGTTGTACATCCGAAGGAGGTTGTCTTCACCTAACCCCTTCTTTCGGTTGGACACCCTAGAAATTAGCCGCAACATATTCTCTGTTTTAGCTGTAACGTGGGTAATTGTTCTGGCATTACAGCCCCTCGCGTCTATGAGCAGGCCTAGGATCTTAACTGAGTCGACTCTGGGAATTTTCTCCCCATTATTCGCGTATAATGCCACGGGTAGCTGGTTGAGGGGTGTCAGACCCCGAACCCCTTGCCTTGCGGGTCTGTGAAGCAACAGCTCCGATTTACTCGTAGACAGCTTGAGACCCGTGTCCGCGAGGTAAGCCTCCGTCTCGTCCAAGGCCGCTTGTAGAGCTTGCTCCATTTCAGCGAGGGAGCCCCCTGGGCACCAGATCGTGATGTCATCTGCGTACAGTGCGTGACCTATGCCCTGGAGGCCGCCCAGCCTATCTGATGGACCCTTCATGACGACATTGAAGAGCAGTGGCGAGATGACTGATCCCTGAGGGGTACCCCGAGCTCCCAATTCGTACACGCTCGACCGAATCTGCCCCACCTGAATAGTAGCAGTTCTATTCATGAGAAAGGACCTAACGAAGGCCTGGAATTTGACTCCCAGGCCTATGCCGGCCGTGGCTTGCAGAATGTGTCTATGAAACACTGTGTCGAACGCCTTAGTGAGATCCAGGGCGAGAATTCCTCTCACGTCCCGGGTGCCGCTATCAAAGATTTGCTTCCTTAGCATTAGCATAACCACCTGTGTCGATAGGCCGGGCCGAAAACCAACCATATTATGTGGGAAGAGGTTTTGGCGCTCTATGTACCCGGAAACCCGGTTCAAGGTCGCGTGCTCCGCTACCTTGCCTATGCACGAGGTTAGTGATATTGGCCTCATGTTGTCCAAATGAAGTGGTTTTCCTGGTTTAGGGATGAGTGTCACTATAGCCGACCTCCATCCGTCAGGCACCTGTCCTGTCTCCCATACCCTGTTGACCTCCTTAGTAAGTAGTTCCACTGCTTTATCCTCCAGGTTTCGTAATAGCCTGTTAGAAACTTTATCCGGACCCGGAGCCGATCTGCTGTTTAAATTGTAGATAACCGCCCTGACCTCTGATTCTGTGAAAGGCGCGTCCAGTTCCTCTACCGTCGCCCACTCGATCTGTGGATAATCCTCTTCCTGCGTCGGCCCTATAGGAAGGTATCTATCCGCGATCGCATTCAAAAGTGACTCTTCACTACCTCCCTCCTGTTTGTGCCGGTTTATGACTTTACTAAGTGTTTGCCTTTGATTATGCTTTGTCTGCGCGTCACCCAGGAGGTGCTTGAGGAGGTTCCACTTCCCTCCTGAGCGCAAGGACCCGTCTACTGCCGCGCAGACCTCGTCCCATTGCAGCCTATTGAGCTCCGCACAATATCTCTCAATCTCTCTATTAAGCTCCGCAACCTTTTTCCTCAGCCTACAATTTAACCTTTGTATTTTCCACCTCATCAGAATTGACGATTTTACCTCCAACAGATGCGCTAGGTGCGGATCCATTCTTGGGACCTCCGCTTCTGTTTGTACTACCTTAGTAGCCCTCGCGACGTCCTCTGTTAGCGATTCGATAGTCTCGTCAAACGAGGAAAATGTGCTCGTTCGCTCCTTCCTAAGTTTCCTGAACTCGTCCCAATCCGTGACTCGAAATACCCTGGCCGGTCGGGCTTCCACCGTCAATGTTACCGCTACTAAGTGGTCACTGCCCAGGTTCTCCTGCTTATTGGCCCACGTTACGGTACCTACGTTCCTTACAAAGGCCACATCAGGCGTTGTGTCTCGCGCAACTGACGTGCCCAGCCTAGTGGGGAACCCTGGGTCCGTGATTACCGAAAACGCAAGATCATCTAGGATCCTCGCCAGGTTCTCTCCTTTTACAGTCCGGCTGACGTAGCCCCATGCATTATGAGGGGCGTTAAAGTCCCCAGCAACTATCAGAGGAGAGGGTTTGGCTATCGAAGTCGCCTTCCTAAGCAGGGAGTTAAACGTCTGTCTCTGGTCCGACGGCGGGCTATAGACATTAAGCACAAAGACGCTCTGCTTGAGACGCCCGTGCGGTATAACCTCCACGAAAAGGGCCTCCATCTTACCCCGTCCAGAGTGGATTGGATGTTCAATAAAGGCTAGATTTTTTTTATCATCGTAGCTAGTCCTCTGCCTCCCTCGTTCCTGACCGACACAGTGTTGAAGCCAGAAAGGGTAGGGTCGTCACATAGTGTTTCCTGTAATAACAAAATCTGCGGTTTTTCCACCTCATTCGCCAAAATTTGCCGTAGCGAAGCCTTGCGCCTTTGAAAACAAGCGCAGTTCCACTGCCATATTACCAGCTCTTTGTGATCGCCCGCCATGATGCTACAACAAGATACCTTGCTCCACAGCCGGAGCAACCTCGGAGTGATTCACTGCCTTGCTTTGCGCTCGGACCTTGGCGTTGGCCTTAATCGCCGCCTTTTTTTCTAGTACGGTCACTCTTTGGACCAAAAGCTTTACGCTTTCCTGATTTTCTCAACTTATCCTAAGTAGTTCCTCCAACATCTTTCTTTGCTGGACCTCTCCCTCAGACGTTTCCGAGTCGCTCTCGTCGATAGGAAGGGGGGCCTTACGCTTTGCTTTAGTGAGCCCTACGCGGAGTATATGTTCGACTACCTGTGGCGTCTGGTCACACGCCTCTATTTCAGTGGACTTTGGGTTTGCCTTGGCAGCTTTGAGTCGGCGTACCTCCTCTCTAAGCTCCTTAACTTCCTTAAGTAATGCTTCCACGTGCGACCTACTACCATGCTCTGGCGAAGCCGACCGCGTTACCTCCGTGGGTCTCTGTAGCTCCTTCTTCTTCTTCCCTTTGACACGATCCGCCCAGGTAGGCTCCTCCTGGATCCGCACGCTGGACACCGAGCGCCCTCTTGATCTGGAGCGCTGCCTGATTGCACCGCGCAGCTGGCGTGCGAGAGCGGCTACTTTCGGTGCTGCGCTCCTGCACAGCTGGCGTGCGCGAGCGGCTCCTGCCGCCCGCCGTGATGACGTCGGTTCCCAGCTTCAGCTGCTTGGCGCGTCGACGCCGCTGCCGCCGTCTTCTTCTCACGATATATGGGGTGCGGGCCACCGCACAGCGTGCAATGCGGATCACACTGGTGATCTTCCGCCGGCGATCGTTTGCCGCGGGAGCGACACCACTTGCTTCCAGGGCTGGGACACACGTCAGCCAGGTGTCCCAGTTCTCCGCAACCGTAGCAGACTTCCGTGTGGCGTCGGTAGAGTGTGCAGCGAAACATGCTCGCGGCGCATGCTACGTAGTTGGGCACCCTCATTCCCTCGAAAAGTACCACCACCGCTGTAGTGTTCTTGATCCGCCGGGCCTCCAGAGCGCCCGGATTCCGATTATTTACAATTCTCACTCTGAGTTGAGCCTCGCTCACTTCCACGTCGACTCCTCTTATGACTCCTCTACACGTATTCTCGGGTGGGGCCAGGTACGCCGCCACCCCAAACGTGCCTTCACCGAGCCTGATTTGCTGCACTCGAGCGTACGCGTCCGCGTTTTTCTCGTGAGGAGTACACATGACGAAAATGTTCTGAACTCCATTGGGGCACATCGTGTCCTCTTCGATTGCGGCCGGAGCCAAGGATGCCGCCATGGCCAAGGCTTGCTCAAAGCGTATTTTACTGACCTTGTTGACATTCAGGCCGTCGCGTGGTCTGACAATAATGCGAAAAGTGTCCCTCGGCAGTCGAGGCTGCCTCGAGGCAGCGGTGACGCGTCGTATCGCGTCGCGTGGTGCGGCGGTGCGGCCGCCGTCCCTCCGTCTGCTACTTGTATTTGCACCGTCTTGACCCGAAGAATATTCTTCCCTGCGCCTGCCGGGCCGGCGGCAGTACGCCACCTTCCATCCCGCGTCGCATGCCTCTTCTGGAGTAATCTCTTCTCCTTCGACAACGTCCATCCTGGATTCAAAGTCCCACATGCGCGGGAGTAGGCCTAAGCCTACCCTCGCCGTGTTTCAAACACTCGAAGAACGGCAAAATGTCCTCCTACCGACGAAAATCCGGTATCGGCAGAGTCCTCTTGACGTGCCACGTCGATTAAAGCATAACACGCCCGGTTTCGCAGGGAGACCCACTCGAAAACATTGATGAAAGCTGGAGCCGATGTCAAAGCGCCCGCACTAGTCGACTTCTTCTTCTTTTCTCGCTGCCAATTCAGTGGCGTTTTTTGCTCAAATTATAGTAACAACATTTTTGCAATAGTTCGTTTTATTGCCTCGACGTGGTATCCACACATATATTAATAGCCACACTGCGAGATCGTCTCACCACCTAAAATTGTGTCATAAATAACAGGATGACATAAATGCTTTAACCATAAAGTTTATTCCACATGTAACTTGCGCAATGTATGACGTAGCGGACTAGGTCAGGTTGAGCGGAATCTGTTCATTCATCAAAGAGGGCTGCTTCCTGAGTCGGGGTTTTGTTATATAGCAAGGGGTGAGCTTAACGGCTCCCCATAAAGCGGGGTTTTAATGTCAAACGACAATAGCACGCGAACTACTGCTTTAAACAGCAGGAAGTGCATGCTCGTAACATTTTTCGTTCCAGTGTAAATATGTGTGACTTCTTTCTTTCGTCTACGTCGCACATTTCAATGGTTATATTACAGGGGATTCTTGTTTCACTCTACTTTGTTCAATTCGCCTTTTTTTTTGGGGTGGGGGAGGGGGGGCATTAGATAACTACAGACTGGAGCACCATGAACGCAGCGCGCACATTGAACAACCGATGCGCTTTATTGTTACTTAGAATATTGGGGCATTCCCGCCAATGTCCTCGCCAGAGACGTTACCACCAGGAGGCTGTCAAACGGCTGTTAACGACAATGTCATAGAAACTTTAGACGTATAAGTCAGCAGATTTCAAGGCGAATGTCAGGAATATTGCAACGTGGTACATGCCTGTTCCTCGACTTGTGAACCTAAAATATGCACCCTTCTTTGTGTGTCTCCATGAGGTACTTAGAAATATATTTGGCGTAATCTTTCTCGTCAACTCTCAATCTACTAGGTGTAAAAGTCTGAACCACCATTTACTACCCTATAACAGCAAACGGTTATGATCTCGGTAAAAACTGCATCTGCGAAAACGTAATAAACACTGCTTTCATAGGAAACTGAAACACGAACTCAGCACCACAATCAGTGACCCTTATGCTTTGTTCACGCGATTGACGCCAGGGTCCTGTCCTACTGTGATGAATTTTCCAGGCATATTATAGAGAATTACATTAGGGGACGCAACGGCCTTCGGCAGTAAGGACCCCATGTATGATTTCGTTCTGTTAGACATTCAGGCTATCAATTTTGCGTTCAACAATATAAATTTTTCTATTCAAATCTTTATACAGAGTAGCCTGTTATGGGTTCCCTCCGCAGTTCCTTTCTTGGCAGTATCGTTGTCCAGGAAGATAATGAAAAAGCATATTTCTTGTTTTTGCAGACATGAAGGGGCAAGAACAATCCAGATGCAACGTATATCTTGAAAGCTATGCTAAGCAAAGCCTAAGTAAAGCGTGTGCAAAGCCTTGATAGTAAATTGCGATGCGTAAAATTTTGTTTACTTCCATTTTATCCAACCTTACTTCTCGTGGAATATTTGAGTTTGTCTACCTCATCAGTTACATTTTTAATCTCATGCAAGTTTTACGATTGCACGACAATATGCCGAAATGCAAAGGCCATATCAGGTTTACTCTCATTAGCTTCTCATTAAAAGTGGTAATGCACCACATGGACTCAACTACAGATCCACACATTGGCAGTCGAAAACTTGCAATTAGACGCATATGGGCTGCATTTTTACAAGAACGCCGGCTGTGTTCGAAGCTCATAGAAAAAGGATGGTGCTCACAGTCGTACGCAAAAAAAGTGCTAACCCGTATCAGGAAACATTTATGGGATTCTTGTTTCAAAATGGGGCATACCACTCTGGTAGATTGGGCGATAACCGGTAATGCTTTAGTGGTACATAATGAATGATTAAACCAAGCCGAAAAGTATAACTAATATAATCCATAAATACAATTGACCATTCTCATACTATATTCAAGTGCACCAGTGTTGCCTGTGAGCTGGCTATATAAGCTTCCATGTTATGTAGCAAGTAGCTGTTTGTATTGCAGAAGAGGCATGTGCATGCGCGGCCAGCATACAAGGAATATACAAGCCACGTCTGTAAAACATTACTGAAACATTTGCGTTGATATCCACAAAGATACAGCAGAGACAACGACCAACCCGTCAACAAGGTAGCCACGCAATACTCGGGCATGTTGGGAAGAAAAGGTTCTCATTAAAAGCGGTAATGCAGCACGAGTACTCAACTACAAGCCCACACATTGGTAGTCGAAGGCTTTACCTTTGGTGACTCCGCCGACACTACAGTAACAAAATCGCTGTGGCTGGAGAAGATGTTCACGACGCCAGCTGCTTTGATAAGCTGATGAACTATATGTGATCATTGCCAAGCTCTGAAAGCTCAACTGACACTCAGCAATGAAGAAGAGAACTGTAAGAGAGCAAGAGGTAATCAACGAAAAGTACTCTGGGTAAGAGAACGAAGAAAAAAAAGCGTGCCTGCACATTTCCGCATTTGCCAAAGCAAATGCGGAAACAGCACGGAAATACCATTCGCAATTGAGTGAGTGAGTTTGTTTGCTCCGTATACATGGCGCGAACTCCTGCTTCTTGGCAATAACCAAGAATCAGGTGAAATTATATCAGTAATCACTAAAAAAACTTTCGTCTTTTTCATGCCGAGATAATTGTCAAACGCGTCTGCGAATGTTAAAGCCAGCTTTCGCGTTACTGCGTTGTGATGTGCATAAACCTGTAGGTTATTCAGGGCACACCGCCTCCTGAACGCCGTTCGCGTCGCCAACTCCGCAGCCATTCGTGCAGCGTAGTATAAGACAACGGCGGGTCGCACGTGCAAATTGAATGCAAGCTTCGTGGCTGTGCCGAAATCGCTTTGTACATTTTTTCCACAATCTTGGTGGAATGGCGTTGAGACAAATCAAACAAAAGAAAATTTGTGGATGGGATTCACGGAAGATTGTAATGGTCAACCACTGTGTCAACCTCTGTGGAATAATTCAAGTCAACTCCGTGTCAACCTGTGCCGAACAATTATATGGGCCAGTGCCTCAGGCACTTTCTTTAGGACACCTGTCTGGTAGTTCTCATAACAATGTTCAACACATGCTAGATACAAAGACACACACTAGGCCATGAAAAATTAAATAAGAGAGTGACAGGGAAGTATTAATTTAAAGGCGGCATGTAAGTATTCGCCTGTTTCTTTACGTGAGAATGAACTGGAGAACGGAGAAAAAAACAACTGGAAAAGGGGGGTTGAAAAATTAGAAAGTAGATAACCTGACATGATATAATTTCTCAGTTGACCTTTTGGGTCATATGTGTGCAAATGCATTAGTTCTCTTGATTTTGCAGATATGTTTTTTTATGCGACGCATCACAGCGATTAGCAACTACGGTATATAAAGAAAACCATTTTATTCAAAGTGAGCAAATAATAGGTCTGAGGCTTGAGACTGCGTTTATGGAGTACAAATACGTGCCTTTTTCTTTTTGTTTATATGAGAAGTTCTGAAAACTTAGGTTCCAGCTTTGTGCCAAGAATATATTAGGACGCGTTCTACGGTTCTGTCCTTTTTACAGGGAGCGGGCCTGCAGTTTCTTGCCCACGGGAAAACGGCAGGGCTGATGCATACGTGAAATACTGAGTCTTACAGTTGTTCTTAAACCGGCTCCGGTGGCATGGCTGCTCTGTCGGTGTGCTGATAAGACCCGAGTGCTTACCGTTATATCACGACCGCTGGGGCTGCTATGCGATGAAGGCCATGTGATGAATTGGCCGTGTCCCGCATTTTCGCTGCACTTCCTGTTGGCCATATTTATGTGGACCTCCTGCTACGGCACCCCTCAAAATCATATCGCACTTTTTTCTTTCGTAAAACATTAGAACCTTTAACGCACGCTGCAGCTAGTGCTAGGTTAGAATAGGTGACATTGAACCAATTTCAGCGTAGAATGATTCAACACGGTTGCAAAACGAGACAGTACCCACTAGCCGTAGAATTAATTAGGCGTGTGAGCGTTCAAATACGGGTATAAACGCAGTGGGCTTCACTTTATTATCATTGCGTATAAGAAAAACGACGTTACTCCGTCAGCCGTGTTAAGTCCTCACTGTTAATGCGACTACCTCGCCATGCATAACGTAATGGGATTTTAATAAAGACTCGAGCGCAATTTCAAAGAGTGTGCCTTCGAAAAACATTCGTTTATCGGGCAACGAATGACCTCGTTTAAGGGAACTCACCATGCCATGGCAGGTATTATTTATCATACGCAAGCTGGTGCTCACACGTGTTAAATTACCAAAGAGTATCGAGTTCGTTGGCAAAAGATGGCACTTGCTGAGCAAACGAGACGCTGCTTTCAATAGCTTGGGTGCAAGATATGCGTGAAAAGAGTGGGGCGTGAGGAAAGAGGGATTTTCGACCCCTTTGACTACTACAGAAAATGTTTGTTGCCGTAGGAAGGGCAAGCGCAGGAAATAGAGAAAAGCACACGAGCCCCAATCAACTACAAATGCGGCGGACTGCAATGACCCTGGGTACTCTCAGTACCACCAGCGGGCGCGTTAATTGATTACCCTAGAAATCCAAAGAACTGAATAAAAACGGGCCCAATACGAGTCAGGAGCAAGGTCCTTTGAAAACTTATAGAAACGTGAGCGCTCCGCCCCATTGCACCATAAGTTAGGCAGGTAAGCTGCCTAATCCGTGACTAGATGTAACGTTCGTATTTATTTACAGCGTTTCTGTACGGTGGGGTCCATACACCCATGATAATGATGACTACATGATATGCGATTTTGTTTCTTCTTATTGGTGCACAAATTTTTGAGGATGGTATTTTTTTAGGTCGACATATTCTCGAAGTGTTGTTGCAGTAAGACGTAATTCTCAGGATCTGTCGAAGTGCCACTATACAGTAACATAAACAACGCATGAAGACAAAGTTTGGCACGAGACGGAACAACGAAATGCCACGAAGACAGGTTGGTGACAATGCCCTAATGAGAAAATGCGTCCAAACTTCAAATCTGCAATTTCACGGAGCCTTCCTTGTTGTAAAGACAGCGTCATAGCACGGCACATTAGATAGTTTATTGTAACGGGGACCCTAGGATAAAGAAGATTGCCCCTCCATGCGAAATTCTTTCGAATACTCCACCAACAGGTGCGAACAAAGAGAGCCAGCAAGGGTGAAGCGTCTTGCATTTTGGCCAGGAAAGAAGAGGAAGGACGCAAGAATACGAAGGAAGAAGAGGACCTGGAAAGAAGTTTAGCAGAATAAAATGATGGAACACACCCGTTAGTATTAGGCTATGTGATTGTATGTTGCGTTTCTAAAGAAGCCTTCAAGCATATTTTGACGGGCTTCTTCACCGTACTGACTGCAATTAAAAAAGCTGCATCACACAGTCAAATACACGTCTGCGAGAAGACAAGGACATTTCGTACATTTTGAGTTTTGTTATGGTCTGGGAGGATGAACAGGCGACAGATGTTGGTGTTAGCATAAAGCAGCAGCCGGAGGAAAGAAGAGTTAAAGGCCTGGTGCGCGGATCAGAAATGCAAGCCTGAGGAACGCCATATCACCATATTGGCAGATAGCTAGAACACCAAAGGCACTCCAAATTACGCCATATACAACTTAAGTCATATTTCCACAGGGAGCAGATTGAAGTATGTAAGAGTACGTTGCTCTCACCCGTCAGCGTGGTGAAGGCGCAAAGGGCGCGTGTACAAGGAGAGAATGGAGAGTTAGAAAAGTGCGTTGGTTTCAGCGAGAAAACGTTTGAAGCGTGCTCTTAGAGGAATTTCAGCTGCAACAGATCTTAATCTGAACTAGATGGCCACCAACGCACTCGTCACGGTGTTTTGACAGAACTGGGGGGTTAGCAAGAACGTGAAAGAACGGTGGGCTGGAAAAAAACCATAGCGGGTCCTAAAATGAGGAAGCAGGAGACAGGCTAGTTGCACCAAGGATGAAGAACACGCGCGAACTTGAGTAAGCAAGAGCACTTTGGCTACACAGACACAAGTTCCTCTAAAAGAACTTCGAGGAAACAAGTGGTCGCTGTCATGGGCAGTGACCTGGAAGAGTGCGAGACGAATGGTACGACGGTCACCCAATCTGCCCTAAGAGAAGCGTGTTTAGAATTTCGGTGAGGTCGATATATTTCTAAAAGTAATATTTAGCCCAAACTTGCGGTTTGTATGTTTGTGGCAATTATTGGAAAATACGAACACTGGTATGTGCTGCTTACCTTCTTCCTGCGGAGAGAGCGTGAAACACCGGGTACGTGCTAAACGGGCAACTTGCAGCTGGCTTTCGTATGACCTGCACTAGACGACTTGAGCCGCCACTTATGTGTCAATGGGTATGTGTTCAGAAAACTTCACTACTGCGCTGCGTGTGAAATTGGACTAGTGCGTGCTAATTCTTGGCTGATTCCCCGTAGTGTATGTGCATTAAATGCAAACATCAAAATAATGCCAGCATGTAATTTTTTTACTGTGTCTATCACTTCATCTGAGACCGGAAAAATATTGTACGTTCGAATAGGGTATTTTCGAGAAAATTTGTATCAGATGCTGTAAGTTCAATAGCACGATCCACAGATGGAATCGCTTATGAAAACATTCGGGCAAGAAGGCATCTGCACAAGTTATTCGTAGGTAATCTTCACAGCTTGCTTTATTCTTGTAATCCTCAAAGATGGTTCGAAGTCAAAGATAATGAGGAATGCGTTTTCTCATCTTTATTTCTTCTCGTAAAGAGTACATTTGCACATTGAAAATGAAATTGATTTTTTTAATTATCCCAAATTGTGTTCGAAAGGAGTGTCTGGAAGTCCCTCTTGACATGGCTGTCTACAAAATCAAGATGTTGGCTCTGCCTAATGACCAGGACACTTACGTCCGGCTCACTTGGGACCCGACCTTGAAGGTTCAGAGGGACTTCCAGACTCTCCTGGCTGACGTATTCCGCTTCGTGGCTGCCGAGCGCAAGTCTTTCTATTTCAAGCTTCTCTGTCATAACGGTGCTGCACCTACACTTTATGGCCTGCCAAAGGTTCATAAGCCTAACGCCCCCTACGTCCAATCGTCGACTACACTCGCTCTCCTCTCTACAAATTGTCCGCATACCTGCACCAGCTTCTGGCTCCACTCGTCGGGAAGAGCTCCACGCACGTGAGCAACTCCTGTGACTTTATTGAAAAAGTTCGTGACGTGTCTCTAGACGATGACGAGGTGATGGTTTCGTTCGACGTGGTATCACTGTTTACCTCAATTCCGACTGACTTGGCTGTGGAAGCATGCACCTCTGCTCTGGAATCTGACAGGACCTTGCCAGACAGGTCGCCCTTGACGTTCCCGACCTCAAGAGGCGCCTCTGTTTTTGCCTTGGAAACACGTACTTCTGTTTCGACAAGGTCTTCTACAGGCAAGTCCAGGGTACGGCAATGGGTGCATCCATCTCTGTTACCGCTGCCAATCTTACGTTGGAATGTTTGGAAAGGCGTGCTCTCGCGTCCTTCAGCCCTAGGCCAAAAGTTATTCTGCGCTATGTGGACGACTGTTTCTGTCTGATTCGGCGCAGCGCTTTGGATTCGTTCACTGCGCACCTAAACAGTCAAGAAAAGGCCATCCAATTCACAGTTGAGACAGAGGTCGACAGCAGACTCCCTTTTTTAGATGTACTTGTCACCAGACGCGATGGACGGCTCTCGTTCAGCGTGTACCGTAAGGAAACACACACTGGCCGCTACCTGAGCTTTCAATCCGTTCATCCAGCCGCTCATAAAAGGTCGGTTGCTGCCTCACTGCTCAACCGTACGAACCGCGTTTGCACCACAGCAAAAAGCCGTTCCACTGACTTGGACCACGTGCGAGGTGATCTCTCGGCAAGCGGCTACCCCACATCCTTTTTGACTGCTGTGGAGCGCTGTCTGTCCAATCCAGCTCGTCCGACCAATCCCCGACCAAGAAAGCGTACTACCATACCTTACGTTCCAGGGATAAGCGAAACCCTGTCTCGCGTTCTACGCAGTTATGACGTTGAGGTGGTGCACGTGCCCGTATGTAAGCTGAGGCAAGTGCTCGTCGGCGGTAAGGACAGGCTTCCGAGAGAATCGTTTCCCGGCGTGGTCTATAAGATACCCTGCGCAGATTGCGACTACGCATACATCGGTGAATCGGGCAACTTCAAACAGAGACTGAGGCAGCATCAGAAAGATGAAGAAAAGAAGCGTACAGTGTCGAATGCCCTTGCCGAGCACACGGATGCAATGGGCCCCAATATCGACTGGGATCGCTCGACAATTATCGGCCAAGAAAGAAACCAAAAATCGCGTCTGTATCTGGAATCACTGGAGATACAAAAACACGTCACACGCTTAATCGAAATGAGGGAACCCTACCCCCGTCATACACGTGCTGCTTACGTCACATTCTAAAGCATACATAAGCTTCCATGAACCTTCCTTCATCCCATTGTGAACAAGGCTTCCGTAGCGAAGCCGAAACGTCTTTAAATTTTTTTCATTTTTTAGCACTTCTATGTTGGTCGGTGTCCTTCGTTTTATTTCTTCAACAAAGTACGCAAACGATGGGAGCGCAGTGCCTTTGGGTCCAAGTGCTCGCATCTAAGCATGTCGCAAGATCTCAGAGGTAATTTGTATTCGGAAAGGGGTGATAGGGCTAATGAAATGCGGTCCTATAACCTCTTCTGCGAGCCTGAAAAATTGGGTTCTTAAAGAATTCGCAGGTAAACCACAGTGAATGCGACAAAATACGACCACACATAAACGTATAGGTCACAGCACTGTCTATCTCTTGTTAGTAACCAACATATTTGTTGCGTTTTACGTAAAATTTTAGACCAACGGCTCGTATATTAGTTTTACCTAATTTATAAGGATGGCCATTTTATATAACAAACAGGCTCAGTCGCATGGAGCTATTCTGCGAAATTAGAAACTCACTCTGCCTCCAATTTGCAGGTCCTGCTTTATCCTTGCTCTTTTTGTATTCTTTTTTGCCTGTTTGTTGTTCTGGCTTTATCCTCTTCTCATGAAGAAAGAAAACACCAAGCGGAAATCTAGAACAGCTTCTTCACAATTACTCTCTATGTACTTCCCCGTATCCGGTCTGTGCCTTGTAGAGGAACGTCATTTGCATTGACATTTAATTTTAGCACACACTATATTTTTTTTATATCCCGGCAACCTTTGCGAAAAAAGCTCGCAAAAAATTTTTCGGGGTCATAAGCTCAAATTATTTTTCCGAGAATATATTTCTACTGGGAAACATGTCCCAAGGCAACCGGTCTATGAAGTGCTACAGCGCTGCAAACGCACAATCCAATGATCTGCAAATACGGTGTTCACCAGTGCCATTAAATCTAGAAAAATTCATAAGCTGTAATAATTACGGAAATCGTTAAAACTTTCTACACAAAGGCAGAAATATAAAATTTTTGTATTACATTGAAACTAACTGTTGCGTAATCACCGATGAACAAAAATCCAAAATTTGTGAGAAAAAGGAACGGCTTTCCAGAAACAATTCTAGCAGCGTCAGCATGGCATTCCTGGTAGAATAGAAGCTAGAGTAAAAACAGCATAAGTATATTAGTATAAATACCTGTAACCTGATAGTACTTCACTTAAATAGCACAATATCTTGTATTCAATTAATGCTTACCTACAACTGAGGAGTCCAAAGAGATAGCCGATCATATTCCAAGATTTTTTATATAACGACTAACGCGGCTAAGCAGAAAGCTTTTATTCCACGGCTACAACGTGAGAGCCTAATTTAGGTTTTGTTTATAAGGGTTGAAATAGCAAGTGGAACAATATTTTGAAATCTCCTTGAAATGATTTCCTTGCCATTAGATACTGTTAAAGTATTGTGTCAGCGGGCTTTAGTTTTCGCAACAGGCGCGTGTAGCCTGTCGATCAATGCCGGAAACTGCTCCCCCCGAACGTCTCGTATAGCGTCACTGTCAAGTTTCACGAAAACTTCATCAGACGAGTCTCTTTTAGGAATGACATGTGGAATCGTGAACTTTCTAAGCGAGCTATAACTCATCCTTTGTGGTAGACATGGTGTTGCACGCAAGAATGCAGAATGTCCTTTTATTGCTGATTTTCTAGGAGAACGCCCGTGCCAACTAGGAATTTCGGGCGTGACCGCAGAAAGTGTTCAATGTCTCTTGTCTCATCGCCTGTCGTACCATTACAACCCGTCTTAAATAACCATGCTGGTGTCCTAGCAGATCCCCTCCTTACTCTATACCGAAGTAAGGTTTCTTCTCGACGAAATCTCTTGGTTACGCATGGCATATCGGCTGGAAACTAAAGCGACCCAAAGTGACTTCGACTGTCAGATTTTTTTACCTTGGTATCTCTTTCTGCCCTTGACTCCGCTATGATAACAGAGCGCTGCGATGATCAAATGATCAATGAAACAGATGATCTGTACAAAAACAGATCATCTGTTTTTGTAGCCAGGAATTTGGGGGGGGGGGGGAGGAGCTAATCCACTGAAGCTTTACTGTCTTTGTTGTGAGTTCTCTCACGAAGGCTAGTAATTTGCGATGGAATTTGTTGAATGGTAGTACAAGGTAGAGTACTTGTTTTGCGGCTTCTGAGTTCTTGGTTAGGAACACAATCTGGGGTGGCTGTATCTTTTGTTTGCTCAGAGTAGCAGCTGTTACCACGCCTTGCATGGCTGTCGACGAAGATATGCACTCGAGAGGCCTGAACGCGCATATCTCAGAGATGGAATACAATATGTAGTTGGACAGCGATCATCGAATACGTTGAAAGAGCCTTCTATGGATACTTGGCGTGGATTTTTGTCAGGCATGTTCAAATGTTCCAAAACTAGTGCCTTTGCTTCTGCACTTGGAATCCAACTCTTTGCAATCGTGGAGCATTCAAGTTGCATATACAAACCTTGAATGCCAAAGTGGGTCTACGACTTTTCTCTCTCTCTCAAACAGCACGATCCAAAGACATGAAGCGCGTTTATTACATCCTGAAAATGCGAGCGCAGCATCTTACGTACACGTTCTGACAGGACTTTGCCGAATGAAGACTCACTCAAACGTAGTATCTGGGTCGTATCTGGGTAGCCCTAATTCGCAGAGGGCCTCACGCAGCTTCGCAGAGCCCTATTTTATTCCATGCCGGCTGAGGGTCTCCATACCAGAGCCGAATACAATTTTCTGCGCCGGGCTCGTAAGAACTCGTATTGAATATCTGACGTTATCCTCTGAAGTCAGGTAGATAAACCGAAATGATACGTGCCTGCGTGTAGCATCTTCGGCGCATGCTCGCCACTTGTGTGCCCTTTCCTGTACTGGGTATAAAACGAGCACGAATAAATGCTGGGGTGTCTTCGTTTGCTGAGAACTGGTCCAGGCTGTTACTCTGTCGACACTACAAACGATACATGGTGTCAGAAGTCACGCCCATAGTGCTCGGGCACGGTAAAGCAGCATGGAACTTGTGAAGCCACCAGAGCCGCTACATTTCACCGGCGAAATCAGTAAGCAATGGAAGCTTTTCAAACAAAAGTTTGAACTTTTCTTGGTTGCCTCCGAGCCCGACAAGAAGCCTCGACCGGATGCCTCAAAGATTGCTTTACTGCTAACCGTGGCAGGTGACTACGCACTGGAAATTTACAACTTCACCTTCGGTGACGATAAGAGCCGGGAAAGTTACGCAACTGTCATAGCCAAGTTCGGCACCTACTGCGCAGAACAGCTGAACGAAGTGCACGAGCGTTACCTCTTTAGGCAACGCGTCCAAGCTCAAGGTGAGCCGGTTGAACAGTTGGTCAGAGAGCTCAGGAAGATGTCTCGTTCATGCAACTTTGGCACCATGGCAGAGTCATTCATACGTCACCAAATAGTTTTTGGTACAAATGATGACAAAGGAAGGCAAAAGTTGCTGCAGGATAAGAAGTTGACCTTGGCTAAAGCGGAAGTATGCAAGGCTGCAGAAATGACTGCCGCGCAAAACGAAATCTGGTCTCGAGAACAGAGACAGATTTATGCTGTCAAACTACGGGAGCATACGAAGCCGCAGCAGTGCGATGAACGACCTGCAATGTTCAAGTGCCGCAGGTGTGGACGTACGCACGGTCCGCGAAGCTGCCCTGCATTTGGCAAAGTGTGCAGGAAATGCCAAGGGCAGAATCATTTTGCTGTCCGTTGCAAGGTGAATAGACAAGTTAGGGAAGTGAGGAGCACCGAAAATAACGAAGAGGAATTTGACATCCTTGATGTATCTGTTAACAGAGTTGGAAGATCGTGTGACCGTGAGTGGGTGGTCAGAGCGCAAGTTGCAGACACGACAATAGACTTAAAAGCTGACACAGGATCGCAAGCCAACCTCGTGCCATTCTCTGCCCACAAAAAACTGCAGCCGATGGTACCCATGCCTAGAAGCAACCGTATCCTACGACCTTACAATGGAGGAGTCATCAAGCATCTCGGAGTCATGACTACCACGATGGCCGTCGGAAGCAAGACGGCAAAGATTAATTTCTTCATCGTGAAGAAGAACCGTCATGCCATACTTGGACTGCGAGCCAGCGAACTGCTTGGACTGTTCTCGCGCATTATAAACGACATCGGAATAAGCAACAGCGAGGCAGTTGTCCAAGAATTTCAACAACTTTTTTCTGGGACCGGTTGTATCAAGCGACCATACCGCATGGTTCCTCGTGAAGATGCGGTGTCAGTCGTCCAGACAGCCCGCCGTGTGCCGCTTTCCTTGAGAGAGCCTCTGCGCGAAGAACTTGACCGCATGGTCAAAGCCGGCATTTTAGCCAAGCAAGACCAGCCGACGGACTGGGTGAGTCCTCTAGTTATTGTCAGAAAAAAGGACGGAAAACTACGGTTATGCATGGACCCGAGGAAAATTAATGACAACCTCAAGCGCGAGCACTATGAGATGCCGCGTCGAGAAGATATTGAATCGGAACTAGCTGGAGCACGTTTTTTTCGCGCCTTGACGCCAACTCGGGGTTTCACCAGATACCGCTGCATGATGAAACGTCAACAATTTGTACGTTCGCGACTCCCTTCGGTCGTTACCGCTTTCTGAGGCTGCCCTTCGGTATAGCGTCCGCCCCAGAAGTGTTTCAAAAGGCTCTTAGCAAAATATTCGAAACACTGGCAGGAGTGCAAGTGTACGCTGATGACGTCATCGTCTGGGGTGCGACAAGAAAAGAGCACGATCAGAGGTTACGAGCGGTACTAGAAGCAGCACAGAAAGCTGGTCTAACGTTTAATGCAGACAAGTGCAGCATTGGCGTGCGCAAGACTTTTTTTCTTGGCGACGTTATTGCGGGAGACGGCATACGCCCAAATTCTACCCTGGTCAGTTCTCTGTTAAGTATGCCACCACCGACTGACAAGCAAGCAGTGCAGCGCATGCTCGGTGTCGTAAACTATTTGTCGAAGTTCCTGCCATCAATTACGGACCTAATGAAACTGCTTCGCGACTTGACAAAGAAAGACCGTATCTTTGAGTGGACGGAAAACCACGCGAAAGAATGGAAAAGTATTTGTGACAGTCTGAGCAAAGATCCTGCGCTGGTGATTTTCGATCCTAAACGGATTACGAAGATAACATCCGATGCTTTGCAAAATGGAATAGGCTCGGCTCTCTGGCAGCTTCATGAGGGTTCTTGGAAGCCCATCGCTTATGCCTCACGCGTCTTAACCGAAGCGCAACGTAGATATTCCCAGATAGAAAAAGAGGCTTTTGCTGTTGTCTTCGGGTGCGGAAAGTTTCACCATTTTGCGTACGAACGTGACGTTGTCCTCGAGACAGACCATCGACCCTTAATAGCTATCTCGAAGAAGCCGATTGGAGAAATGCCGCCCAGACTGCAGCCATGTTTTATTCGCTTGCTTGGATACCACTACAATCTCCAATTTGTTCCAGGTAAACGCTTGATGGTAGCTGACATGCTGTCTCGAGCGTCCGTCGAAAGCCCAGAAGCAAACATCGACGATGACGTGGAAGTTCACGCGGTAAGCGTTTTGTCATCACTGGTCAGCGAGGAAACTTTGAAGCGCTTGGCAGAAGAAACTAGCAAGGACGACTACTTGAGTCAAGTCATTCATCGCTTGGAAAGCAGTCGTCCAGTCCCTGGGACACTAAAATCCTTCGGAAGTGAATTGGTTGTCTTGAGTGGTGTGTTACTTATGGGATGCAAGGTGGTGATACCGTCAAGCATGCGCCCTGAGCTACTTCGAAGAACTCACGAAGGCCACTTGGGAATAAACAAATGCAAATCACGAGCACGTAAGCTGCTGTTTTGGCCTGGTCTCAATGCTGACATTGAAGCACACATCAAGAGGTGTGCAGTCTGTCAGAAGTATGCATATCGGCAGCAAAGTGAACCACTCATGGACCGCCCAGTGCATGAACATGCATGGTACCGAGTAGGTGTTGATATTTTTCAGTGTGCCGGAAAATCGTACCTGTGTGTTTTCGACGCGTTATCCAACATTCCGGAGGTGGAACTTCTAAGTGATACAACGACGGCCACAGTTGTGCAAAAGCTCAGCGCAGTGTTTGCATGGTATGGAATACCTATTGAAGTGTGCACAGACAATGGTCCGCAGTTTACGAGCCATGAGTTTTCACTGTTTGCCAAGAAGTACGATTTTAAACACATTACGTCCAGCCCTCGGTTTCCTCGCTCGAATGGCCTCGTAGAAAAAGGCGTTCAAATAGTAAAGCGAATTTTAAAGAAGACGTCAGAGATGAACGATGATTTGTGGCTTCGATTACTCGCTTACAGGAGCAGTCCGCTAGAAGACGGTCAGTCACCTGGAAAGTTGCTTCAGGGCAGACGACTTCGCACAACTCTCCCAGACTTCAACGAAGCTCACAGACAGTCTGTAAAGAAACATGAACAGTACAGCACCCAAAGAAGCAGTCTGGCACCGCTACAAAAAGGCCAGGTCGTCAGACTGCGAGTAGACTCGTGGTCGCCGAAAGCAAAGATTCTTAATGCAACTGCCCAACCAAGGTCGTACCAGGTCGCCACCGAAGACGGCGTCGTCTTGCGACGCAACCGACAACATCTCATGGCCACGGCTGAGCCTTTCAGCATTGCGCCTAGTGATGACGACATACCAGACGACAGCCACGAGAACGGGTCCCCTTGCCAGGTCCAACCAAACAACGAAAGGGCTCCAGCCATTACGCCACCGACACGAGAACCAAGAAGATCCCAGCGCGAAAGAAGACAACCACAGCGGTTGAGATATGACGACAGTTTTGTGCAAGTTCCGTGAGCTCTAAACCTTCTGAACTGCGTACGCAAACTTTAATCGGTGATGGTGCTGTGTATTCTTCTAAGCGCATTTGTTCGTTAAAACGTTAATTGTTTATTTTCCTTCCAAAAAAGGAAGATGTATCAGGTAGATAAACCGAAATGATACGTGCCTGCGTGTAGCATCTCCGGCGCATGCTCGCCACTTGTGTGCCCTTTCCTGTACTGGGTATAAAACGAGCCCGAAGAAATGCTGGGGTGTCTTCGTTTGCTGAGAACTGGTCCAGGCTGTTACACTGTCGACACTACAAACGATACATGTTACATCCTGAAAATGCGAGCGCAGCATCTTACGTGCACGTTCTGACAGGACTTTGCCGAACGAAGACTCACTCAAACGTAGTATCTAGGTCGTATCTGGGTAGCCGCAATTCGCAGAAGGGCTCGCGTAGCTTCGCAGAGCCCTATTTTATTCCATGCCGGCTGAGGGCCTCCCTACCAGAGCCGAATATCATTTTCTGTGCCGGGCTCGTAAGAACTAGTATTGAATATCTGACGTTATCCTCTGAAGTAGCTGGTATAGGATTCAAATAGTAACGCACGCTGTACGTAGTAGTAGCATCGACGTAGGCTGGTTGTCCTGGCTTATGTCGGTGACTCGCATGAGGACATGAAGCCTCTGTGACGATGAGAGCAAAACGTGATCAGCAGTGGGGCGTCAGAGTAGCTTATGGTGCAAGGGAGAGCCATGATACCAGACCTTGGTAACTTGTCGAATCTGGCAACCATTGAAATTCAGGTTCAGGAGTATGGATTTTTTCTTAATCAAAGAAGCAGCGTGAATAAATATTTCTCTGCTGATAGTGATAGACCAAGCCTTGTGATGCGTCCCTGAATGACATATACTCCTCACTGATATATTAGGACGACGCGCAAATGCTGGTAGCCGGAGCTCCAGACACCTTCACGGGTGTTGCATGTTGTAGTATTCCTGGGAGAACCGCCACTCCGTTGGCCAAGAATAAGGGTAATAAGGCACTCCCTCGTGGGGCGCCATGATGCCTACCAATTTCATCGTTCATGGTATCGGCAAGACGAACTGTGATGTGACGAACGTTGAGAAACATATGCGTGAAGTCATATCATAAGAAGGCAACAAACGCTGACACCAAGGACAAAGCAGGGAAAATGACTTGTTCCTAATAAATGAAATAACGCTTATTTAATTTGTTAAGCACAAGCAAATTCCCGTATGTTGTCCTTGGTGTCAGTGTTTGTTGGCTTGTTATGATATGTCTAACAAAAATCGGGCCCGTCGGTTAATCCCCGTCCTTCTCGTATGTATGAAGATTAAGAGAGGACCCGTGACGCGTATTTCTTGAAACTGGCTGACGACGGCTGTTTGAGATATGCAGTAAGCCTTGGACACATTCATAAAAACAGCAAGTGTCTATAGGCCGTCTCGATCGTAATTTTTTTACGTACCTTGGCAATTCTAACACATTGTCTGGAGCACTTAGACGCTACCGAAATCCTGTCATGCACCATGGCAGTTTTTCGCCATGCTTGAGCAACCAAGTGAGCCTTGTGCACGCCATCTTTTCCAATAGCTTTGCTGCACAAGAGATAAGCGACAGTGGTCTGTACGATTCCAGAGCAGTTGGATTCTTTCAATACCTAATTACCGGCAAGAACTTTCAATCTTCAAAAAAATGTTTGATATCTCTTCTGGCAAACAGTGTATTAAAAAGTTTCTTCAGATGAAGAAGTCTCTCAACTGGTACGTTATTCGTCATCTGATTGCTAATAAGGTAAGGTCCCCCAATACAGTGACGCGGAGGCAGCTCATAGGTAGTTAGCACTCTCTGACTGAGAGACAAAAATAATATCCATCAGTGGACGATGGGGCCAGAGGCGGGTTGGTTGTTCGCGCTGACCTACAAGCAAAGTATACTTGGAAAATGGAGCTTGCACGACATGCGAGTGTCTTGCCCACGTACATTATCTTTGCGGGTGTAACAGCTAGCTTTTTAAAGTTAGGGTTAACGACTAAGGGCATACTGGGATGTCGGATGCCGGCGAATAAGGATGAATAAGTCAATGAAAAGAACATTTGCGGCTCTAATAAAGTCCAGGAGGGATCGGCAATGTGGTCCCTGCGTTCAAGCGGTGTATTGGCTAGGATTATGCGGCGAAAGTGCCGCTGTTGCGAGGTGCCGGAGCCTCGTCCCTTTCAAGACAGCATACCCACAGCAGATGGTGGATGTCGACTTCAGCATTTGGTGACTTGAGGACTGGACACGCACAATGTGGATATAACTGGCGAAAGTCCGGCCACTTCCGGTTCACGACAGGAGTGAGGGCGACGCTGACCCGGATCCCCCGAAGCGCTACCTCCTCTGCATGGTTAGGACCACGAGGGAGGGTTACCGGACATGGAGGTTTGAGACCATGTATATGGCGTCATAGGTGCTCCTTTCTTGTTAGAAGGTTTTGGGCGATGTAGCTGAGGCGCTGACGATGGAGAGGTCGCTAGACGGGTCACAGTATCCTCACAGCTTTGGAAGCTCAGAAGGTGGCGTGGGACCCAGTCGATAGATATTTGCAGTGGGGCGCATGCCGCCAAGAGATGGATGTGCTGACATATTTCAAGGCTGCGTCTGACGCTTCGCAGCAGCCGCGTCACCGTCACCTGGATGGCATCAGTGGGGATGACGATGCGAGCCTTGGGGATCATGGGAAAGGCGGCCACAGAGCACAGCGGTTTTCGAACTGCGAGGAGCTCAGTACAAAAGGAGGAAGGAGAATTTTGAATGTGAAAACGTGTCGTCTTATTCAGGGTAGGTCTGCAAGCGCAATAAATTGCAGCTGTCGTTTTACAGTCCTGGGTGGTTCCATCGGTGCAAATAACGATGGAGCCAAGCAGCAGGCGGCCGTCTTGAACATTAATTCGGTCACAAAGCGACGACACCACGTGAGCTCATGTCGGGTGTTGGCTTGTTGTCGCTCTGCTGCGCAAAACTACAGGGAGAAAGAATTGGCGATGGTGGCTGTAGATGGGAGTGCGATGATGATGATGAAAAACGTTTATTTGCTCTATTTTGCAGTGATTTTTGCGGCGTCAGATGGAGTCTTCCATCTTCTCTCCAGGGTCGGTTCCCCTAGTCCAGGGCTCCGCTGAGGGTAGCTGCCTTGCGTGCACGCCTTACTAGTCCTTGTTGGACTTTCAGGATGTCGCTGGATAGCATCCTCTCCCACTGTTCCGCACTCGGGTTTTTTATTACGGCTAGCCCTTCTGTTTTCTGGCAAGCCCATGTGGTGTGGTATAGGGTTGGTTTGTCTCCACACCATGGGCACTTGCTCTCGTACTGCGTGGGGTAGATCTTGTTTAGCATATTTAGGCACGGGAATGTTCCCGTTTGTAGCTGTCGCCATGCTACGGCGTCTTCTCTGTTTAGTTGTTTGTGAGGGGGCGGGTATTTTCGTCTGATGCCTCTGTAGTAGTTTAATATCTCTGAATAGCTTTGGGCTACCGGCTCGGGTTCCTCAGCGGGGTCGGGAATGTTGGATGCTCGGTTTGTTGCGTGCCCTCGAGCTATCCTATCGGCCTCCTGATTTCCCGTAATGTCGGTATGTCCCGGCACCCAAACTATCGTGTGTTTGGCCTGGTTGTTGACGGTTTTGCCACTTGAGCGGAGGATGCGGAGCGCGCTGTGCCTGATTCTGCCGTTTAGGTAGTTGCGGCATGCTGCTTGTGAATCTGTGAGTATGGTTAAGGACCTGTTGGATCGGTAGCCCTCCGCTGCCGCTAGAGCCACGGCTGCCTCTTCGGCCTCAACTACCGTACAGTTCCGAATTGATGCGCTGGTGATTTCTTTTAGGTCCGAGTTGATCACCGTTGCGACTTTGCTTTTCTTGTGGTTTTTGTCCCGAGTGTAGGTAGCGGCGTCTACGTACACTGTGTCATGTCTAGTTGCCAGTGTTCTTTGTACATACTCTGCTCTTGCTTGTCTTCGTGCCATGTGTAGGTTCGCGTCCATATTGCTGGGTATCGGTGCTACTTTGATGGTGTTTCTGTATTCGTCCGGTATCGTCTCCGTGCTTTGTGTCTCCTTTATGGTAGCTTCACCGCCGTATCTGCTCAGGAGTCTTCTGCCCGTTGCCGATAGCCTTAGTCTTTGCATTTGCGCGATTATCTGCGCTTCTTGGAGCTCCTCGAGACTGTTGTGTAGCCCCAGGGCCAGGAGTTTGTCGGTCGATGTTGATTGCGGTAGGTGGAGCGCCGTCTTGAGGGCTTTCCTCAGGATTGCGTCCGCTTGTTGCATTTCGTGCTTCGTACAGTGGTAGTACGGGAGGCTGTACGTCACTCTACTGACCACCAGGCTTCTGACCAGTTTGAGTGTGTCTGCTTCGTTCATGCCGTGTCTTTTCCGCGAGACCCGCGTTATCATGCGGGCCACTTGGTTGGCTGCAGTTTTAAGTAGTGTTAGGGTGTGGGTACATCGTTGGTTCGATTGTATCCACATTCCTAATATCCTGATGAGCGTCTTCTCCGGGATTAGCTGTCCTTCGAGGTGGATGTTCAACTTCATGTTTACTTCCTCTGGGACGGTGCGATTCTTCTTGCCTCGCCATACTCTTAGGAGCTCGGACTTCTCCGTTGAGCAGGCTAGACCTCTTGCCTTGACATATTTCTCTACGTATGTCGCAGCTTCTTGTAATCTTTCTTCCTTTTCCCTGAGTGAGCCTTTGGTGACCCATACAGTGATATCGTCGGCGTACATGGCGTGGCGTACGCCGTCGATTTGGTCTAGTTGTTGGGCCAATCCAATCATAGCAACATTGAACAGGATGGGTGAGATGACCGATCCCTGCGGTGTGCCTTTGTTTGGGGTGTTGAACTTTTCGGATCTCAGCTCGCCCAGGCCGATTGTTGCTGTTCTGTTGGACAAAAATGCCTTGACGTAGCTGTGTATTTTCATGCCGCAATTTAGGTTGTCTAGTCCTGTCAGGATGGCTTCGTGGCTTACGTTGTCAAAGGCGCCTTTGACGTCCAGTGCCATGATGATGTGCTCTCCGTTGAGCGGGATATTGCTCAGTACCTCTTCTCTGATTTGCAGCAGTACATCTTGGTCTAGAGCCTGGCTCTGAAACCAAACATGCTGTGGGGGTACAGCTCGTTTTCTTCCATATGATTTTGTAGCCTCCTCATAACCACTCTCTCATAGATCTTGCCTAGGCATGATGTAAGAGAGATTGGTCTGAGGTTTTCCACTTGAAGTTTCTTGCCTGGTTTCGGGATCATGATGACTTCCGCGTGTTTCCATTCTTCTGGTACTGTTCCCGCTTGCCAGTGTCCATTGAGATATTCGGTTAGCTTTTCGACTAGCTCGTCTCCGAGGTTGCGGATGAGGGCGTTTTTGATCTTGTCCGCACCTGCGGCTGTGTTCTTTGTTGCGCTTCTTATCGCCGCGTACACCTCTTCCCGGGTGATGGGTCTATCCAGCCTTCCATTTTCTTCTCCTTTGTAGCGCTCTGTATAGGCTGGTGGGTCGCTGTCGCCGTAGCACTTTTTGCGTACTTTGTCCAATAGTTCCGAATCTGTTCCTTCGTACTGGTGCACCAGTCGGTACATGACTTTATTGTTTTCGGTCTTTAATTTTGCCGGATCTAGGAGTGCCTTCAGTACACGCCATGTTTTTTCAGTGCTCAAGGTTCCGTTCAGAGAGTCACTAAATTGTTGCCAATTTTGCTTCGCTAGCTGCGCCGCGTATTCTTTTGCTTTTTTCGTGATTTCCGCGATCTTTAGCTTGAGCTTTCTGTTGTATTTCTGTCTTTTTCACCTTTTTGTGAGCCCTCTTCTGGCTTCCCATAGTCTGAGAAGTCTAGAGTCCACGTCCGGCGTCTGCGGCGTACGCTCAATTTCTTTGGTGAATTTGTGTTGTGTTTCTTTGAGCATGTTCCCCCAGTCTGTTATAGATTCGATGCTTTTTATTGTATCGCCACATGCTTCTCTGAACGCTTTCCAGTCCGTTATGTTTGCTTTCCCTATTTGTCGTCTAATTTTGTCTGCTATTGTGATTTGCGTCTTGAGGATATAGTGGTCGCTACCTAGGTTTTCCATTAGGTTGTCCCACTCCGCTTGCCTTGTTCTTTTGACGAACGTGAGATCAGGGCACGTGTCCTTGTTCACGCTGTTCCCGATCCTCGTAAGGGTATCGACTTCCATGATGAGTTCACACTCGATATTGTCAGCTGCTTCGGTTACCGCTCTTCCCTTTTGATCCGTTCTCGTGTATCCCCAGCTCTCCTCTCTGGCGTTGAAGTCTCCCAGTATGACTAGTGCATTTCCTTTAGCCAGCTTGTCTGCTCCTTGGAACAGCCCGTCGAATTTCGCCCTGGTTTGTCTCGGGGGGCTGTATATATTTACGATGAATATGCTTCCTCCCTTCCTTTTCTTTTTTGGTATGATCTCGACTATTACGTGCTCTACGTCTGTGTCGGCTATCCTGTCATGGCTTATAGCGATGAGGGTTTTGTTGACTAGGATTGCCGTTCTTCTCCCTTCCTCCGGATTCTCGTAGCACGTGTAGCCCTGTAGTGTTGGGGTAATCCCTGTTTCTTGTAGAGCTATTACGTCGGGTGGAGTTAGTTGTGTGTTGATGTACTGTTGTAGTAGTGCTTGTTTTCTTCTATATCCTCTGCAGTTCCACTGCCATATTTCTAGTTTTTCTTCTTTTTTAGTTCTTTTGGTTGTACTGTCCATGCTTAAATTTCGGGGTCGTCGTCTCTAGTACTGTAGTTTTCTAACGCCGGTCGTCTCTGGTTGAACTTGTCTTTGACGCCTTCGGTAATTTTCTGTTTTCGTAGGGTGCGGATTTCTGTTCTCTGCATGGTTATCTGCTGTTCCATTCTTTGCATAGCTTGCTGTATTTCTGCTATAAACTTGGTGAGGTTGGCCTGAGTCATTTCGGTAGGTTGACTTTGCGGGGGTGTTGATGGCGGCCTGGGAGTGCTACCTGACCTGAGGTCCTGTACTTCCCGCATTAGTCTATTGATTTTTGCGTCCTGTTCTTCGCGCGCTCTACGGCTAATTTCTAGCTCTCGCCTGAGTGCCCTGTTTTCTTCCTCTAGCTGTTTCTCTCTATTGTTCTGGTTATTACCCGAGTGCGGAAACAAAGTTTTGGGAGGGCCTGCTTCCCAGCTCACCTTCGTGCCACCCTTGGGCTTCTTCTTTTTCTGCTGCTGCTGCTGCTGGCCCTCGATGGCCGGGGGCGACAGGGGTGGGAAGGACCGGGACCGACTCCGTGAACGGCTCCGTGACTGGCTGCGTGACCCATTCCGGGACCCATTCCGTGACCGGCTCTGGGATCGGCTCCGGGATCGGCTCCGCTCGCCCTCCGAGCTGAACCATCTCGGATGGCGTTGCCTCCGTTCTTTCTCCCTGCTGCTGCGCTGCTGCTGCTGCGACTGGTGCTGTCGACCTCGCAGTTCTCTGACTTTCTTTAGGCGATCCTTGCAGTCCCTGGATCCGGTGGCGTGGTCGCCTCCACATATCAGGCACTTGGTTTGGCATTGGTGATTTTCCGGCGGATTCTGCATTCCGCATTGCCTGCACGCCTTGGCATTTGGCGTCGGGCAGACGTCGGAGCGGTGGCCCTGTTGGCAGCATATGTAGCACACCTGCCTCGTCGGCCGGTATGGGTAGCACCTAAACTCTGCGCCCGCAAAGATCACGTATTTGGGTATGATGGAGGCGTCAAAGGTGATGACCGCCGTTTCCGATTTTCCTAGCATTCTTGCGGTGAGCACCACAACCCCTTGGGTGCGGACTCGTATCTTCGCCTTGAGCATTTCCGTCGGCGTTCCCGCGGGGACTCCGTGTATTACGGCTCGCTTGACGTCCTCCGGCATTGCCACGTATCTGTTGACCTCGTAGGCTTGGCCTCTGACTCGCAGGTTGGTTATTCCGAGCATCATCTTCGCTACTTCCTCGTTCGAAGTACTTGCTATGATGATGTTCGACCCTGTCCTTAGTCTGACTATGAAGCCTTCATCCTTGAATTTGTTGTTGCATGCCTCGATGATGGCTTGCACGATTTCTATCGCCTTCAGTGCTTTGATTGGTAGGCCATTCTTTGGTCTGATAATAATTTTGGCGTCGCCCTTTGGGAGCGGTGGCAGCCTTTGTCGCGACTGTCGTTGTTCTTTGTGCGCACCTTGCGCGCCAGCTGTCGTTCCGCTCACACCACCTGCTGCCGAGGTGGCCGGCGCCATCTTGCTATTATTCTCCCCGCTCCGGGTCTCGTTCGAGTTCAAAATTGCCGCGTTCCGTGATCCGCTCCTCAACTGTTTTTTTCTGGCGTTTTGAAGTATAAATCTGCCATTGCTCGGTGGTATCGTATGTGCTTGACGTACCCGGTTGGTCATGCTGCATGGCGGCACCCTCGAGCTCTCCGTCTCCGGTGGCTTCGGTGTCGGCGTAGCCGTGGTAGCGATCGTCGTCCATGTCTTGCGTTTCGGGCGGATCGTTGGCGGGTCCGTTCATGAGGGGCTTCAAGTTCGGTGGGTTCGAGCAGCGGAGGTCCATCTCAGGCCGCGTCGAAGTCGTCGACGCTGCCCGTCGCCCTCGAGCGCCGTGTTCGCGCTAGGCCTTGTGTGCTTACAGGGGAAGGTAGTTCGCAGTGGTGAGGCGGTCGCTCACGCGCTAAGCCTATGGAGGCCTAACGGGGCTTCCACCGCTTCGAATTTTCGAAGTCGCGTGGAATGACGAAAACTTCACTCACGGACTTGAACTTGGTCTTGAAAGGGAGCGTTTGTCGAGTGGAACCCGATAGGATAGTCGAGTCTGGTGCAGTTGACGAGTTTTTGGCTAAAACGTCGATAGTCGGCGTAGCCCATGTGAATGAGCGTGCTCTGCCGGACCTGAGAGAGCACGCTGCGTGCACTCTCAGCCTGCGAGCTTCAAGACGCTGCTGCACCAGCTCATCTAGTGTGTTTTGCTAAGCGTTCTCTTGCAGTTTCATAGCTCGTCCATTTAATCAGGCGTCTGTGGCACAAATCAGTTTTGTGTAAAAAAGTGCTCTAAATGAGGATGGAGGAATCGGAACCGCTGTGCTCGAAAGCTTAGCGGCTGGAGGACAAGGCCGTAAGTCGCATGAGTTGCTGCATCAAGAGAGCTTAGCAAAATAGGCTCAAGTTGCAACTTTCCAACATGCGCTCGTCTGCTGGGCGCGATAGCTTTCTCCACAATGAAATGTTCCGATAACGCGAACAGTGGTGCTGGGTAACATTGCTTTAAAGAGACTGAAAACTGACCACAATGTGTTGCGACGTGTTGAGAGAAATGAAATGAGGATGACGTATGGTGATGTAATCCTGCACGGTCTTCGCTATTATAACAAGAACAATTTTTATGATTGGTAAAGAAAGTATCAAAAGCCAGTAAGCGGTGATACCTATCGGTGAAATCTTGCGGCTTCAGGTGGAGTGTAGGAGATTATTGAACAAATGTCAGCAGTTATTTGGTACATATAGATATTGCTGAAAATGTGTTGCTCTGCAGGTTTAGACAATCGCACTTCATTCTATGCTCGGGAAATCAAAAGTGCACGCATGGCTACGGCCAGTGACCTAATTGCCTATCACATGCAAAACCGTCGTTTGGTTCGCGATGCGACGAATTACATTTTGCCTAGGTGAATTCGTAAGCAGGTGGACAGAAAACCATAACAAGCTGCTATTACCACAGAAATATTTTGCCACATCGGAAAACATGAAACGCCGTAACATTGGCTTCATCAACTAAATATTACTTTGTGACAATTATCGCTACCATTGCCGGCATCCTACCACAAATCCCGGCGTATAATCGCAATTCCACACGCCTATGAACATTTTCAGCGTGTTTTCAGTGACCGAAGACATCATTACGTCGTATAAAACATTCTGATAAAAAATTGTTCCATGGGTTTTGCGGCGTTACACCTCATCATTTGATTCTTTGAACAATAAGCTTTCCTTTGAAGTAAAAAAATATAGGTCTCTATTATGCCCGAAATCCCAAGCAGCGATTAAGAAATTGCGAAACCTTCGATAACTAAGACAGTAAACAATGACATAATATTAAGCGCGTCTGCCCTAGGCCCTTCAAAGAAAAAAGGCACACAGACAGGCCTACCTTTGTATGTCTGTATCTTTTTACGTCCTTGCTCAGTCGGGCGTACATATTGTATCATAGATTCGAACTATCCATCCTCCTCATGTTTTAGCTAAATAACCAAGCACGGGATCTCCTGCTCACAGGTGGACATGAACACAGATTTCTCGATCAGCGGTACCACTAGCTGTCAAAATGGTGGAGTTAAGAATCGAAGCAGCAGCCACGATCGAATTGACGTTCGTGCATATCTCGCTTACTCCCGAACGGAACGTCGGAATCACAGCGTTTACGAAGCTACTGAAAGTACCCGCACTCTGCAGGCATCACAGATCGCTTTGAGTACGAGGCGCACGCGGGCGCATTCTTGGTCCATGTCCCAGATAGCGTTGAGGTTACAGTGCCGGCACGGCCACACCGTCAGCAGTAGCGGACAGAGAACGACCTTTCTCCTTCGCATGACCTGTGAGTTTCGTGCGCGACTGGACAGGGCACGCTTTTGGCCGAAATTCGTCACTCGCCCACGCGATATTGAGTGCGTTCGTCGGCACACCCTCACAGGCTTTCAATCGCACAATCAATCAATCAATCATTCAATCAAAAAGTGAGCTTTATTTAAAGAAGTCAAGTAATGTGTACAAAAGTAGTTCGACCTATAGCCTATGTGGCTAGTAGGTCGTCCAATACACAAAAGTACATACGCAGGTCAACCAAATACATATCTTCTCAATGAGTAAGAACATTTTTTACATGAACAAGTACTTAAGGAAAAGCTATTACGTTTGGCTAGACAAGAAGAAGCGTTTATATACAAGATCAAAATTTCTGGTTACGTTTATTTATACAAGCACAGTGTTCCAAGTTATAGCGCCAAAGAACTCTATTAATCGTTCACCGTATACATTGCTGCAATAAGGAAGGTTTAAGTTAAAGTTAGTTGCTTGCCTGGTGTTTGCACGTGGGAAGGTAAATATGGTGTTGGGTAAGGGAAATTTGGTGTTCAGTATATTGTGAACTTAACAAGTCATATTATAATTTCTTAACGCTGGGAAAGAAAGAATACGAAGGTCAGTAAACAGAACGCTACTTGGGTGATGAAGAGAGGAAAACGTTATTATTCTTAGGGCGCATTTTTGCAACCGCACTATATGTGTTAAGTAAGATTTACATGTTTGGCCCCACATTTCACAACCATAGCTCATGTGGGTATGAAACAAAGAAAAGTATATGCAATGAAGCAAAGCACGAGGAAAGTATTGTCAGACATGGGCCAGTGTGTAACAGCTGAAAGCGAGTTTTTTACAGATAACGCTAATTTGTTCTCTCCAGTGCAAGTGACTGTCTAAAGCAACACCTAAATATTTAAATGAGTCAACACAATCCATAGTTCGGTTCGCTAGAGTCAAAGTGAACTCACTGTAGTCTAGTATTTTACTGTTAGAGTGAAATATGATATATTTAGTTTTATCCGTATTTAGGGCTGGTCTATTTTCTGAAAACCATTTGGCTACATTTAACAGTTCACCAGATGTAGTGTCTTGTAATGACGAAAGGTAGTCTGAGTAAACTAAGGCGGTATCGTCAGCGTACATCAAACTTTTGACAGGTTAAGTGCGCCCGGTAAATCGTTTATATATAATGAAAACAGAATAGGGCCTAAAACCGAGCCTTGCGGTACACCGCATACGATATCTGTGAAAGCAGAATGATGTTTGTTAATTACCACTTGTTGCCTTCGTGCCTTAAAGTAGCTGTTGATGAATTGAAGCGTGTTTCCAACGATACCATAAGATTCCAGTTTTACTAACAGTATGGATTGACAGATCGTATCGAATGCCTTTCTAATATCGAGAAAGATTGACACAGCAATGTTTTTCTTTGTAAGAGCAGAGACAAGCGATTGCGAAATTGCTAAGACTGTGGTTGATGTAGATCTTCCTGCAACAAAGCCATGCTGCTGAGGGTAGATAACGTTATTGCTTACAAGAAAGGTATTTAACTGCAGCACAATGAGCTTTTCGAATAATGTGATAACTACACTAAGGAGTGAAATAGGTCTATAACTACTCGTATGGTTCGGATCACCAGTTTTGTATACAGCGATAACCTATGAAACTTTTAGTATATTTGGGTAAACCTTTCTACTTATCGCATGGTTAAACACGTGACAAAGAGGTACACAGAAGATATCAATATTGTCTTATTCAACAATACAATATTCGGAACGCGGAGAAGATTTTATTGCCCTTGGACTTCAAAGTGAGTCTCACGGTGACGGCGTCAGCAGAAAGGCGCCTGGAGGGTGCGTATAATTCATATAGAATAAAAGAAATTGGTTCCGTTTAAATAGATTGTCTATCCATTTAAGCACATGGGAGAAAAAAATGTTCGTATCCGGCATTTTTCCCCACCCACAAGAGAGCTATGACGCATGTTCTTTGATAAGACTGCTAACATGAGAAAGCAGAGGTAAAGTGATGTTTCATTCATTGAAAAATGAAAATTAATGATGAGGTGTCTATTCCCGTGCATTACAATCTGCAATAGATTTTTTTGTGTGTGTTAGTCCCTACCGTATAGCAAACAAAATTAATTAGAACTAATCGTTGGAAAAAATTGTCTTGCTAACTAGTACGTTGGCAGGGTCTGCTGTATTCCTTTTGTGTCTACAGTGAAGAGAAATCTGTCAAGCAACATAATTGCACGCAAGTGCCGCTACGGTACTTTTCTCAACTTTCTTCCGCACAGCTAGAATACAAGGACTTATTCATCCTTGTTTTGAAGAACAACATAGTATTTACATTATATGCAAGAAATCACTAAACAAATATTTCTAGCCTTATTTTGAATTGTAGCGCGAAGTGACACAGAGACTAGAAGCAGACAGGAGGAGCGCGAACTTGAAACTAAGGTTCTATTTGCAATTCTGTGGCATTGCAATCCCCTATATATATCAAGATATATATAGGGGATTGCAATGCCACAGCCTATGAACATTGCAAAGTTTAAAGACATTTGTTAAATATATCAAGAGGTACGAAATGAAAAAGAAAGCAACAGAAAAACCCTACTTGAGATTAACACAAGTCTTTTGAAGATATTGAAATTCGCATTATAACAGAAGTAATGAAGCGTGGCTAACGCAAGTCTGTCTTATTCTTTTTATGTAAAATGCATCGATTATTTCCCGTGTGGTCTGGCATTTCTGTCTTGAAGACAGAAATGCCAAAGTACACCGGAAATAATCGTGCACATGTACGTCATCCTCCGGCTTGGAGCGCGGTGGACGCGAGGCGAAGGGAAAACGGCGTTCGGTTTGAAATCTCAGGTCTTTACACGGCACACAACAAAATAATACTTTGCAGACACGATCGTAATCGCGCAATGTATGCCCTGCACTCATCAGCTCAAATTGTCAAGACTTGTTTGGGGGGCATTTAAAGAAAATTTTGTCTCTGGACACAAATCTTTCTACAGGACCGCAATACATACGCCAGTTACTACGAAAACAATTTATGGAATATATTGCTTCCCAGTTCTTATTCTTATTTCTCAATCTCACTCAAGCACGAACTTCTAGTACCCTGATTTTTTCTTATCAATTCCAAAGCGAGGTTCAAAAGGCAAATACTCGGCTTCACAGACATGATTGCCACCATTTGGCTCAGAGATATGGTTGCTTGCTTGCGCCCTTTTGAGTGCCAGCGGTCCGTAGATTCCCGAGTGGGAGTGCTGCGTCACCTCGAGAGATGGCGTCACGCTTTATAGCGCCTTTTTCAGCCGCTTGTACCAGCCGCGGTGGCTTAGCGGCTATGGTGTATAGATTGTAGTAGGATTCGGTTGAGTAGGATGAGTTGCCGGAGCCGCACATGCTTTGCAGTGAGGCGCGCGACAAAGAATGATACTCTCGAGCCGCTACGATCGAAGTTGGCTGGGACACATCACTATCGCGCTGTTGGAAACTACTGGTCATCTTGTTCACCGGATTACTTCCACTGCTTCACGCGCTGCTGTTTACTCTGAGAGCGCTCAAAGTATGTCTCTCATTACACATGACGTGTATGTATATCTTAAGAACAAATTCTTTTCAGTGGTCTTATGCCGCGCAGTGATTGCGCGTGTATAGCAGATGCAATGTCGGCATCAGTTCGCCTAGCTCATTGCAGTTGCTTTGAAACAATTATTATTGTTTTTTTGTTGTTGTACAAGTCGCATGTGTGAATAGTTTTTGTTCTTGCACGTACAGTTTTGATCAATAGTTTTCTTCTGAAGCGCAAACAAAACTGCAATCATTTCGCTTCCCGTTAGACAGATAAAACATATTTCCCTCATCCAGCACCCCGTTGCCCTGTTAACACATTTACGTGAAGTGTACTGAGAGAGAAATAAAATCCACCCCAACATTCGGTTCATCTCGCGTATAAATATTCTCCAACGTGTTTTCGTGCAAAGGAGGGTGAGATCGGAGAGGAGACGCTAGAAGAATCTGAGCAGAAAAATTGGGAGGCAAATACCCCAATATGACATGACCTCTCCATTTAGCTTTTTAATCCTACCTGTGCAATTACATCAGTGGTGTTCACATTATAGCTGGCTTTTTATGTGATGCATCGCAAGCAATACCAACTAGAGTGTATAAAGAAAACCATTTTATTCATCATCATCATCATGATATTGATGTCCACTGCAGTACGATGGCCTCTCCCAGCGATCTCCAATTACCCCTGTCCTGCACCAACCGATTCCAAGTAGCACCCGCACATTTCCTAATTTCATTGCACCATCTGGTCTTCTGCCGTCCTCTACTGCGCTTCCCTTCCCTTGGTACCCATTCTGTCACCCTAACGGTCCAACAGTTATCTAGTCTGAACATTACATGACCTGCCCAGTGCCATTTTTTTCTCTTAATATTTATCAGAATATGGTCAATACCCATTTGCTTTCTGATCTACACCGCTCTCTTTCTGTCTCTTAATGTTATGCCTAGCATTCTTCGTTCGATCGCTCTTTGCACGGTCCTTAACTTGTTCCGAAGCTTCTTTGTCAACCTCCAAACGTCTTCGCCGTATGTCAGCACCAGTAAAATGCACTGGTTGTATGCTATTCTTTCCAGTGATAACGGTAAGCTCCCCTTCAGGGACTCTCGATGTTTGCCGTATGCGATCCAACCTGTTTTTATTCTTCTGTGAATTTCCTTCTCATGGTCAGGGTTCTATGTGGCTAGTTGGCCTAGGTAAACGTACTCCTCCAGACTCTATAGGCTGACTTGCGATCTTGAACTCTTGTTCCCTTGCCAGGTTATTTATCATTATCTTTGTTTTCTGCTCATTAGTCTTCAGCCGAACTCTTACCATCGCCCTATTAAAGTCCAAAATCATTTGTGTTTACACGTCTGCACCTATTGAAGTCCTCAATCATTTGTGTTTACAAGTCTGCATTGTTGCTGCATAGAACAATGTCATCGGCAAACCGAAGGTTGTTAGGTATTCGCCGTCGATCTTTACTCCTAACCCTTTCCAGTTTAATAGCCTGAATATTTCTAAGCACGCAGTGAATTGCATTGGAGAGATTGTGTCTCCTTGTCTGACGCTTTCTTTATAGGTAACTTACTTTTATTGTGTAGAGTTAGCGCGGCTGTGGAATCTCTGTGGATATTTTCAACGGTATGTACGTAAGCGGTCTGTGCGCCTTGATTACGCAATGCCTCTATGAATACTGGTATCTCTATTGAATCAAATACTTTATCGTTATCTATGAAAGATATGTAGAGCGGCTCATTGTACTCTGAGGATTTCTCGATAACCTGGTTAATGACATGGATGTGATCCATTGTAGAGTAACCATTCCTGAAGCCAGCCTGCTCCCTTCGTTAACTAAAGTCTAGTGTTGTCCTTATTCTATTGCAGATTATTTTGGTAAATATTTTATATAAAACTGGGAGTAAGCTAACCGGCCTATTATTTTTCAGTTCTTTATCGTCGCCCTTTTTGTGAATTTGTATATTCTTTCCATTCTTCCGGTTTTCTGGGACTCTGGTAGTCGAAAAGACACTTCGTATAGAGAGGCGCCAGTATTCCTAGCATTATGTCTCCTCCATGTTTGATGGTTATCGACTGTTACTCCATCCTTTCTTGTCACTTTCCCCCTTTTCATGCCGTGCAAGGCCTTTCTGACCCCATTTCTAGTTATAGCGGGAATTTCTTTATACTTATACTGTGTACTGTAAAGGTCACTATAAAATCCTTCCCCTGCTTTTATTATACCTTCGAAATTGCTGATGATAATGCCCAGCTTATCTTTCAATGCATATATCTTGGTTTGTCCTATCCCAAGTTTCTTTCTCACTGATTTCAGGCTGCGTCCATTTTTAACGGCTTCTTCTGTCTTTCTCTTGTTATAATTACAAATATGACTTATTTTCGCTTTGCTGATCAGTTTTGACAGTTCTGCGAATTCTCTTATCTTTCGAGGTGGACATTTTCATTCATTGTCGCTTTCTAATTAAGTCATTTATAACTTGGGAAAGCTTGCCTACTGCTTGCCATGGTGCCTTGCATACCACTTCACTTGCTGCCTCTGAAGCCAGCCTGGTTACGCTTGCATTCATTACCTCTATGCCATCATCATCATGAACTCTCTGTTATAAGGCTGCATATTTGTTTTTAAGTACCAGCCAAAATTTGTCGGCTTTTATGCTTGCTGCCTCTAAGTTGACCTTTTTCTTCTTCGCCAATTTTACTCTTTCTCTGTTCAAACTGGAGTGAATCCTACCACTTACTAACGTAGGATCGCTGCACTTTACCTATCACTGCTACGTCGTGCGCTAGGCTGCCATCGGCAGAAAGTATGAAATCTATTGCATTTCTTGTTTCACCATTAGAGCTTCTCCAGGTCCACATTCTGTTGCTACGTTTCCTGAAAGAAAGTGTTCATTATTCTCAGCTTATTCCTTTCTGCGAATTCTACCAGCATATAACCTCTAGCATTTCTAGAATCGACTCCGTGGTTGCCAATTACCTGTTCATCCGCCTGCTTTTTCCCCACATTTGCCTTGAAATCCCACACTACTACTGGACACTGTGTTTGCACTTTTCCCATTGCTAATTCCACATCTTCATAAATCTGATCTACTTCCTCATCGTCGTGACTGGCCGTTGGGGCGTAGGTATGTGCTACCTTTAATCTATACCTCTTATTGAGTTTGATTATGACTACTGCTACCCTACCTTTGATGCTGCATAATTAGTCAATGTTACCCGCAATGCGTTTATGGATTAGGAATCCTAGCCCCTATTGCCTTTTGTCCGCGAGACCTCTGTAGCAGAGGACATGGCTGTTATGTAGCGGTGCGTAAGCCTCACCAGTTTTTCTAATATCACTAAGGCCGATAATATCCCAAACAATGTCTGAAAGCTCTTCGAAGAGTTCTGTTAAGCTAGCCTCACTCGAAAGTGTTCGAGTGTTCAACGTTGCCAGGGTCAGTCTCCATTGGCGGCTTTTCCGGACTCAGGTATCCTTAGCAGCTTCTGCATCGTTGCAAGTCTGACCACCGCCTTTCTCAGGTGCTCCGCAGCAGTTGGGGACTGAGGGCCGTTGGTTAACCACTATATTAAAAGAATTATATTAAAAGTGACCAAATAAGATGTCAATGGCTTGAGACCGCATTTTTTTAATTTTCCAGGGACCAATTGTAAGCCGTAGCGTCGCATATAAATTAACATTTTTGCATAAGCCATATTTGATTTCTATGTGACCCTTGCATTCCTGTACGCTCCAAGTCGAAGAATATGTGTCCAGTTGCTTCCATAGAGCCACAGTTGTCTCAAAGGGCATGTATTGTTTGACGAAACCAGCCACGTTGCGTCGTAGCCTATGGTTAAGTGTCTCTTATTCCCAAGGTAGTCGCTCTAGAAAGCTTGTTTGAAGATCCGCATCAGTAATGTAGATAAATTCATAGTGTTCGAGGAAGGAAGAAGACAGCACTTTTTTACACTCATGAAGGACAACGCTTCGCAATGGCGATGCGCCAAGATTTTAGTTTTCTTAAATGGCTTTCGCTTACTTCCACGGGTATGGCCCTTACAAGTCAACTCATCTGCTGTTAAGATTGCCTCAGCTGTGGAAGGACAAGTAATGAGGTAGCGAACAATTTCATTGCCTCTGTAGCCAATTCTGAAGGAGGCAGTTATATTCGGGAATTCGTTTTTTTTCACAATGTGACTAAGAAAAAAAGGGCTGCCATAATTATGGATGTACATGTGAAAATGTGGCATTAGTTCGATCAAGAAACCACTTCTCCCTTGGAATGCAGGGTTGAAAGGGCTGCAAGTCGAAATGCTCTCTGTTTGAGACCCAAACACTCGTGAGTTCAGTGCCTAACTCATTTGCATTCGGCCAATATTAAAATTTGTTCCCAAATCACAAAAACGAGATGAATATGCAGTAAATGAGGCATAAATACTCATTGCCGTCACTCGAAGCCATGTACACAAGTTAAAGGATTCACCTTTTATTTTTGCCATACCAATGGCAAGTCATATTGTATAGGCGACAAGCAAGCCAATAGGTAAGCCATGATTTCTTTAGAGGAGAGCATGTTTGTACGCTTTTAGTGCGCCATTGAGAAGAAATATGTGCACTAAATCTTCGTTTTAAACCAGATTATGGACAGCACTTGGGAGATGTCGGTTGCGTCTAAAGAAATCGAAAAAAAAATTGCTTGCTCTCCCGCAATGAAGAGTAGACTTAAGCAAGACATCGCAAACGGCAATGCAGATTGGTTACTCTTGACACTAGCCGCCATCTTAAAATGGGTTCAGTGCATGTTCACAGAGGCAACCCCCGCGACCCTATATACGAAAACACACACCGCACCACGCTATACTGTGCAGTGGTCCATATGGGCGCTGTGGAGTTGGAAGAAGAAAACTGGCTGAAGGCTGCACGAAAAGGAGGCTAAAACACCAGGGAGATAGAGCGCACTGTACTATCTAGATAGATCAAGAGTGAATTGAATTCAGTGGTCTTACGTGTGAAAACTATGATTTGATAATGAGGAATGCCCTAGTGGGGGACGGCGCATTAATTTGGTACTCCAGGGAATATTTAACGCGCTGTTAATGAAAGGCACACGAGCCTTGTTGCATTTCGCCGCCATCGTAATTCGGCGTTCGAGGCCGAGATCTCGTCTCACTATCTGGTGCTTAGTAGATTGCTTTAGAATGCGGTTGACTCGGACGAGCGGCTGTGGCAGCGTATGCCTTCCAGTGACACGGGCGTCGTAGAAAAATCATGTGGCGGCACTGCGATCGAAGTGGATGGGGCCGCATCAAGGCCGCGCCTTTGGAAACTGCTTGCGATACTTATCGGAAGTGTCATTCGTACTACTTCGCGCGCTCGAATATGCGTTCAGGCCACTGAAACGGTATTTATAATTGGATATGACATGTATTTATGCCTTAGGAGTAGTAAGGCTTTCTTTCTCTTCTGTATTTTGTTGCAATGCCGCTCGTTCATTGCATGTGCATTGCGGCTGTAGTGTTGGCTTTCATTGAACTATGGTATTGTACGATTCCCTTTGAAGAACGGATAATTTTGTTGTTTTTAAAGCAGCATGTATTTCTTGTGTTGTATTCTTGCGCATATATAGTTTTTCATCAGTAGGTCTTGCAAAACACAGGCGGAACGGCATACGTAAACATTCTACTTGCGGTTTAAACAAATAAAATATATGTGCCCCATCCAGTGCCCTGTATTCAGCTTTCCGGTGAGTATTCTCAAACAAAACAAAAACTACTGCGCAACATTACATTCAAGTTTGATCCGTCCTCGCATATTAGAAGGCGTAGTAAATGCTATTGTTTTTCTTTATTGCGGTCGGACCTCGCGCAACGAAAAGAGATTTAGGTAGCCATTACATATCCTAATATGTGGCCCGTAAGCCACGTGACATTTTTTGCCCAGTCCAATTAATGCCTCATTAGTGGCTACATAGTGGATATGGCATTCCGCTGCCGATGTGGAGCTCACGGGTTCAAACCAGGTCATGGAGTACGAAGGGAATGAAATAGAAAAACCACCCGTGTACTTGTGTTTAGGTGCACGATAATGAACCCTAGGTGGTTCGGAGTGAACAGGTTGCCTCATAATCACATCGCCAGACGTAAAAGGTCGTAATTTGTTTAATGAAAAACAAATACAGAAGGTAGCCGCATCATTCGGCACTTGGTAGGGCTGTAAACAAACTAAATTTTTCTCGAGTCTGGTTCCCGAGATAAGCACGTTAAGCTTATCTTATATTAGTTACCGAAATGTAATGTCGTTCACAACTGTACGTCCACTCAACCATATATAAGCGGCTTTGACTTTATAAACGACTGATTCCAGTCATGCGGTGAGCTATCATAAAGACAATAATGAAGGTAATAAAGGAACCGCATGCCTCACATACACGTAGATATATTTGTAGGTCTGCTGTTTTGAAGAAGAAAAGTTTGGTACTGCCTTATTTGATTGCAGGTATAGTGAGAGTGTCACGAAAATGTCTTGCTTGGCGAATCGAGTCAGCAAAATATGCCGGAAGGTTTGCGCCATCCCGCTGAGGTGCAGCGTGTGGAAAAAATTGTCAGCCTCTTAGCTCGTCTATGCCAGAAAATACGTAGCGAAAGCAAAGGCATAGAGTCGTTACCCTTGATTAAACTTGATTGCAAGTCCAGGTTAGTCTGGTTGTCTAGCTAAGTTGTGGCGTTAAGGGAGTCGTTCGGCGCGCTCTTCGTCTGTTTCTTGGGCGATTCGTTTCCTCTTCATTTCGTTCCGATGTAAATTCCAGGCCTCCTGTTTATCATAATACTAGCCGTCAATAAGGCCGCCTTAACTGTGGTTGCGGCGCACGCGAGCTCTCCTTTTCAATCATCACATCTGTTATGATAAATGCCACGCAGCTTGTGAAGCGAGCGGAAGCGAGATCAATGACGAGATACGTGGTGTGACGTCATACCAAACAGGGATGGCGGAAAGGCGCGGCGCTGCGCATCCGCGGAACATCTGCGGCTCCGTGCTACACGTGGCGCATGCGCAGCAGTGACTAGGGAGCGAGAGAGAGACAAAAATCCGTGGCGAGGCGCATGGTGTGACGTCATGTGCTTCCTCTGAGGACCGCCACAGCGAAACGGCAAGCTGGCGGCCAGCAAAGCTTTCGCTTTAAATTTTGCGAGGGTGCCGCGAGCGAACTGGTTTGAGGCGCAGACCCGCTGAGCGGCACATTCAACGTACTTTCACGGCAGTCATCGAGGCCCAATCCAGGTTGCACGCTCCTAAAGTGACGTTTTATTAAAACTGTAAATTTTATTTCATTTAATTTGGACAAACTTAGATATTTGAGGCATGAAGTATAAAACTGCACGTCTTCAATTCAGCTGTCATTACAAGTGCAGCGTCTACAAGCGAGTGGGTTCATTGCGCGGACACTTGTTTTTGTTGTAGAAAACTTGTGCAGTACTTTTTTTAAACGTATTTATGTGCTTTGATACGCCCATGGCTCTAGTCGGGTGTTAGCAGCGTGTAATCTGGGCCCAGTGAACTAATATTTCTAAAATTAGAGCATAATTTTGGCACAACAGCCACCGATCTCATCGGGTCCTATGGTGCTTTATTTTCATTTTTTCAATCTTTCTTTATTTTAACTTGCACCGTGTTTTTTAAGGCTCTCCTCTTGTTGGTGGAGTATTAAAGATCACAGATAATATTCCAAGACAAGAAAATTTTAATAAATAAACTCGAAAGTTCTGTTCGTGGCGCGAAGGAATGAAGCGGATGACTCAGCTTTTCGGTAAAGCAAATGGTACATAGACATATTCACGAGATTTGGAGAATAGAAAAGTTATCCGAAACTCTAAATCCAGTAACTAAGCTCAGTAAGGGTATTTGCAATGACAAACTCTGCACCACCATACTTTTCTTTAAGGCTGTGCGCTGTTTACTGGAAGGTGCATGCTATCTTAGACCGAAGGTCGGTGGCTGGAGCGTTATCACGGATGGAACTAAAGTGCACAAAAATTCTAGTACACTCTAGAGGGAACCAACCCGAAGTGCATCCATGGCTTTACAAGCGTAGGAATCAAAGCAATCATTACACGTTAGTATGAACAACAGGTTAAAGACAAAGAGTAATACCCAACGTATACTTAGACTGAATAGGAGCAACTGGTTAAAGTAAATGCAAATGCAATCTGCATGGCTCTTCTGGCAACATTCTTCAATCTGCTAGAATGAAAAATTAAGTAGAATCACACAACTCTCATGGAATGCTACTTGCTTTTCAGATCGCATGCGAAGCCTGAATTCACTATTGTATGTAATCGAATACTCCTTTCTCTAGGAACATAACGCATAACTGCACTTTTAGTTCTATAGGGTGTGTCCGAAGAAAGTGAGGACTCTTCCGAATCATTCTGCTGCTGACGAGTCGCGGCTGTTGGGCAGAGCTCAACTGTTCCTGGGCGAAATAATGGCTGAGGTGTAACTTCTGCTTAACACGTCGCTAGCCGTCCATAAAAGCCCCGTTTTTGGGCAGCCTGTGAAAATGTGCTAAACCGATTCAGGCAAGAAAACTTTTGAATAGTCTCACCATAATTTTGTCCCATTAAAACTGAATGGGGCATGATGTAGCACATTTATCTCCTACGACCAGTGAAGCAAATCTCTGTATTTTACTACGTGTAAGGTATTGTCCAAACAAACGAAACCCCATGTTAACCTATCAGGTTGCATGTTTGCAACAACCCGCATTAACGAAACCGGCTCACAATAAACCTGATTTAACGAAGGTTTTACTGAAATCAATGAGTGAAGACAGCAGCATTTCTTTCGACGCAAACGGGTTTTACTCCGAGTGTGCGTTATACCGCTATCAAGTTAAAAAATTTAGCACACTAATCACGCCACAGATTTTGTTTGACAAGGCTGCACGATGCGCCCATGCATGGAACTACGGACTCAGCAGTCGCTAGCGTTCTTACGTAACAAATGGCTCTAGGCGCGACGGTATTTGGGCCTTAGTTGGGCCGCCCTCACAGTCTTTCCACACGTGCTGGCATGGGCTGGCGGCGAATACAATGCCGTGGTACGTCTTCGGGATTCGGTGCGTTACAACGTTATATTGTGAAGGAACTAAAAATCACGTGCTTCTTTTTCCGAACTTCTCAATTTAACGAAAAAATTCGAGCATGATCATCGATTCGATAAATCGAGTTTCAGCTGTATAGGGGGCATGTCATTACCTTAAGAGCTTCATTAGTGTCGTTATCCTAGTGCCCCGGTTAGGTGAACGCGAACGTTTATATTTTGACGCGTGTACTTTTTTATCCGGTTGCTGCGTTTCATCGTCTAACAAATGTTATCGCTCAGTGCAGGACACGCGTGCATGAATCGGAAAATTCTGGAATTTTTGTCGATGGTTCAATCCGCAGTCTGTTTTCACTGAACCTTGCGGAAAATGATTGCATGTATGTGCTACATGAATGGCATAGAGCATTGTGCAAGACTCGCGGGCACGAGCGATTACTCTAGAACCTTCGATGACTAATGTACAAACGCCGACGCGCTTGACCCACGAGAGCAGATTTCGATGATCACCGACTGTGTTTGCCGCAATGGCTGTGTTTTGAGCCTAACTTGCTTTTGTGAGCGGAAGTTCGCGCGACCAAAAGTTAGTTTCCTATATCTGAGTTTTACCAATGTATTATTGACCGTCACTAGTACATGTCAATATTCAAGCTGATCACTTGAGCATACCGTTCATTTGGGAATGGAATTACATGCAGATGGAGAGAGAGAGAGAGAGAAAACATTTATTTATCCTGAGTTTGGGCGACTTCCTCGCAGGGTGGAGCCCTTAGTTCAGGGCCCCATTTGCTCGCGCCACTGAGCTGGTCAGCGCAGTCTCCCAGGAGGAAGGGGAAGGTGAAGGAACAGGGGAGTAGCCCGGAGGGTGTGGGCACTCCCAGGTGCAATGGTATACTGTGGGCTTTGCTCCACAATAGGGACAGTATGAGGGATATTGTGTGGGGTGGAAGAGGTGAAGATAAAAGAGGCAGGGAAATGAATTAGTTTGAAGCTGTCGCCACGCGACGGCATCTTCTCGATTAAGGGAATTATGTGGTGGAGAGAAGTGTCTCCTGGTGTCTCTGTAGTATTGTAGAGTTTCAGTGTAGTTCATTGGTTCTGTCGGTGCGTCGTCTGGGTTGGACAGCTCTTCCAATGGCGCCCGGTTAGCGAGCTCTCGGGCTACCGCTTTAGCGCGTTCATTACCATGGAGAGAGGCGTGTCCAGGTGTCCAGACGATACGCACCCTGTGTAACGCTGTGGAGTGTAATGATGTAAGGATGCGGTGTGTGTAGGGTGTCACCTTCCCTTGTGCCAAAGTCCTGCAGGCGGTCTGAGAATCAGTGACCACTGTGATAGGTCCATCCGGCGCCGGCATGGTTGAAGCGTGTACGATGGCTAGGGCAATAGCAGCCTCTTCCGCCGTGCCACTGTCCACAGTGTTGAGCGTGGCCGAAGCTCTCAGAATGTCTGCACTATCTAGTACGACCAGACATAATGCGCGTTTCTGTGGGTATCGCGCCACGTCGGTGTATAGGACTGGAGTGTTTGATTTGTTATCGCCAAATAGGCGAGCCAGGGCTTGTGCTCTTGCCTTTCGTCGACCTTTATGACGGTCAGGGTGCATATTTCGGGGAATTGGGGCCACGTGAATTTTGTTGCGAATGCTAAGCGGAATAAGTATGCGGTTTTCCTGTTGTGGTGTTCTTGGTATTTGGTATCCTAGCCGGGATAGAATGTGGCACCCTTGCATTGTTCGTTGCAGACGTTGCAATTGGCTGTTAAAATGACTTTCAACTAGTTCGCGGATAGTGTTGTGCACACCCAACCGTAGTAGGAGCTGCGTAGACGCATGTTGGGGTAGTCCCAGCGCTGCCTTTAGTGCCGTACGGAGGAGGGTGTCCATCTGGTGCATCTCAGTCTGAGTCAGATTATGATAGGGGAGCTGGTAGGTTAATCGGCTAAGTATGAGGGCTTGCATGATTCGGAGTACGTCTTTTTCTTTCAGTCCTTGTCGGCGGTTTGTAATGCGCTTTATCATGTGCGTTATTTGGGTAACTTGTTGGCGGAGCACGTGTAGGGTATGTGTGGCCTTCCCGTTGTATTGTATGTGAAGCCCTAGTACACGTAGTCTGTCTACCCTTGGAATAACGTTGCCATTGAGATGCAATGTGATGGCTGGTGGAATATCGGCCTTGTTCCGTTTTTTGAATACAAGCAGGAGCTCCGACTTCTCAGCTGCGCATGTGAGTCCTCCGGCTGTTGCATAATCTTGAACTATATTTACGGCTTCCTGTAGTGCGTCTTGAATGGCGCCGTCTGACCCTGTGGTCACCCGGATTGTAATATCATCGGCGTACAGGGCGTGCTGCACGTTCGGAAGTTTGTCGAGGAGCGGTGGTAGCTTTGCCATCGCCACGTTGAACAGGGTGGGTGAGAGAACCGAACCCTGGGGAGTCCCTCTGCCGGAAAGTTTTATGATATCCGACCGAATATCACCTAGGCCGATGGTGGATGTTCGGTCAGATAAAAAGGCTCGGACATAATCATAGATGCGCTTTCCGCATCGGGAGAATGCAAGGTTGTTTAGAATGAGGTCATGTGAGACGTTATTGAAGGCTCCTTTGAGGTCCAACGCCAGAATGGCTCTTGTTTGAGCTTTACTTGGACCATCCACAACATCCTCCTTAAGTTGTAGGAGTATGTCCTGCGCAGACAGACCTGGTCGATAGCCGAATAAGGTATTGGGAAAGAATTGGTTCGCTTCGAGGTGAGGCTGGAGGCGATTTAGAACTACGTGCTCGAAGAGTTTGCCAATACACGAAGTCAAGGAAATGGGTCTGAGATTTTGGAGGGACAGCGGTTTCCCGGGTTTCGGAATTAAGGTGATATCGGCGTGTCGCCATTCCTGTGGAAGCGTTCCGTTTTGCCAATTGTCGTTGTAGTATGCAGTGAGTTGCCGTATGGACTGGTCGTCGAGGTTGCGTAGCAGTGCATAGTGAATGCCATCTGCTCCGGGCGCCATGTTTCGTCTTATGCCGTGTAGGGCTGCCCTCACTTCAGTCTCTGTAATGTCGCCGTCCAATTGGGTTTCTTCCTCGTGTGGATACTCTTTGTACTCCGGTCGGTGGCCTGTAGCAATGTATCTTTGTTGCAGTGTTTGCAGGAGCGCGTCATCATTCATTTGTTCTTTGTGGATGATAGTGCGGACTGTGTTCGTTGTGTGCGTTTTTGTGTGCGTTGGGTCGAGTAGTGCTCTGAGGAGAGACCACGTTTTTGAACTACTTAGTGTGCCATTAAGGCGGTCGTAGAGGTTGTGCCAATTGCTATTAGTGAGGCTGGTGGCGTATTCTTCAGCTTCTGCTGTGATCCGGGCGATTCTTTGTTTCAGCCTACGGTTGTGCCTCTGCCTCTTCCATCGTTTCGTCAGGCCTCTTCGAGCATCCCAGAGATGGAGCAGATGTCTGTCCACGTCCGGTGTCTCTGTTGTTGCAGTAATTTGCTTAGTGGCTGCTTTAAAATCTGCTTGTACCTGTTGTGTCCACTCGCGTAGTGATGGCGGGTCATGTTGTTCAGATTTGGTTCTGTTGCGCCGGAATGTGTCCCAGTTCGTTATTTTAATTGAACGTTCTGGGGTGCGTATGGCCGCCAGTTGGACGTCTGTGGCTAGAATGCTGTGGTCACTGCCCAGATTCTCCATTAGGTTGTTGCAGGAGCATTTAGTCAACCCCTTGACCATTGTTAGGTAAGGGCAGGTATCCCTGCTTACACTGTTACCCGTTCTGGTTGGTTTGTCAGGTTCTGTCAGCAGAGTAAATTGATGAAGGTTCATGGCGTGGGCTAGACGGCGGCCTTTTGGAGTTTCTGTTTGGTACCCCCAGGCTGGGTGGGACGCATTGAAATCTCCCAAAATAATCAATTTTTTCGCTTGTTTACTGGCGGCCGAAAAAAGCTGTCCGAAGTCGTCTCGTCGTGATTTGGGTGCACTGTAGATATTAAGCAAAAACAAGCCGGTTTCTTATCGATTCCTAGGTACAATTTGTAAGAGCACATGCGGAATGTGGGAGCTGTCGAGCGTGTGCTCGATCACTGTGATTTGTTTGGACACAAGGGTGGCAGCTAGTGGTTGTTTGGTGGTGTCATGCTTGTCGGTGTATGCATTGTATCCAGTGAGTGTGGGAGTGCAATGTACTTCTTGAAGTGCTATAACGTCTGGTGGGTGAGGACGTGTGGCTAGGAACTGTGTGAGAGAACCCTTCTTCCTTCGGTACCCTCTACAATTCCATAGCCACACCCGGAAGGTGGTGGTAGTGCGCCCCTTAGGTTTGCTGGCCATGATTGGTTGATGCCGCCTCGCTGGTGAGGGCAGGTGTTGTTGTACGAGCCGGACGGGTATAAGGGTGTGACTTCTTGGTTCTCTAGTGGCGTTAGTGTCATGTGGAAGTGAGTCGTTTTGATGGCTGAAAGTTGAGCTAAACGGCGTAACAACCACCTGTATTTCTGAAAAATCCGACTCAAAAATAGTGTAACAGAGTTTAAATCACTAGAAAAGAGCCGAATGACACAGCTACCATCTTTATTTAATCAAACTAGTTTCGGGATTTACAAGGCAAAACAACGACATACCATTATAGGTACCTGCGCCGTTTGGGTTTTAACCCCGATAGGTCCTTCTACATGCGCTTAAATAGAAATAAACAAATGTGTTTTATTTCATTACATCCCAATCGGATTCCGCGGCATGGATTGAACCCGTGAGCTCCAATTTAAAAGCGACAAAGGCACTTGTCCCAGTTATGAATTGACCGCACCGGTGTCTTTTCCTTTCTTGAAACTGTATTCTGGTAAAAAAAAAAATTGAATGCCGCTTATAGACAAAGGATTAGCATATAAAATAGTATAATAATAGTGTTTTCGGTGTCCGAGGTCTCCGCAATATAATACACCCTACGAATTACTCTGTCTTCTGTCACACGAGGAAGACGTGAAATTGAACCGAATGTTGCGGTGGATTTTTCTTGTCTCTCAGTACACTTCATGTAATTATGTTGACAGGGCATCGTGGTGCTAGATGAGGGAATTATGTTTCCTCTGTTAAAGCAGGAAGCAATGTAATTGCAGTTTTTTGTTTGCATTCAGCCAATACTATTGATATAAAACTGTATGCTCAACAATAAACACAAGACACACACGCAACATGTACAAAAAAAGAAATAATAATAACGGTCCTGCAAAGCAGCTACAATAACCTATGCGAATGAAAACCGGCATTGCGGCCTCTGTGCATGCGCTATCAGCGTGTGGCATTAAACCACTGAAAAGAGTTTATTCTTAAGACAAACGTACATGTCATGTGTAAAGAGAGACATACTTTCAGCGCTCTCACAGTAAACAGTAGCGCGCGAACTAGTGCGAAGTAATCATGCGAACAAAGTCACTAGTACTTTTCTATGGCGCCATCTTTATGCGCCCCAACCAACTTCGATCGTAGTGTGGCGACAGTATTATTCTTCATCGCACGCCTCACTGCAAAGCATGCGCTGCTCCGCCATCTAGTCCCACTCAACGGTACGTATTCTAGTACACTCTATACACCGTAGCCGCTAAGCCACCGCGGCTGGTAAAAGCGGCTGAAGCAGGCGCCATACAGCGTGGCGCCATCTCTCGAGGTTACGCAGCTCACCCACACAGGAATTCACGGAGTGGGCTATCGTATCCTCGGTACTTGATCGGATACGATAGAGTGCTAGGTACATCTTGACACATGGCTCAATATGATGTTACGCATAATTGGTAACATCGTGTCACCTGCTAAATGGATTGAGATCTTAACGGATAGAGAAGCAAAAATCACGGGTGGAGATCTGATGTCCGAGATAGTGTCTATTGGCAGTGCAGGCACACCGCAGGGTTCCGTTTTATAGCCTATGCTCATTAACTTGGCACTGATTGGTCTTCCTAGGAAATTGCGAAGAATCGAAAGACTTAACCACACAACCACACATCACGCTAGGGATAAACGATGACAGTTATGGATCGATTGAACAGAGACTACAAGAAGTTGTTGAAACTGTCGCGAAATACCTACAAGACACCCGTCTAATATGCTCGGCCGAAAAATCTGAGCTGTTGCTGTGTAGTTGAGATCTCCCAAGAACTACAACAGACAAAGCTACAAAGACATACAACAAATGACCCAAGATGGACAACCCATACCCAAAGTCGAGAAGATGAGGGTGTTAAGAATGATCATAGAAGCTAAGGGCACCAACGGAGAAACTGTTCACAATATCGAAGACAAACTTTCTCAGACGATTGATTGATCAAGAGAATCACCAAGGCACGAGGGAATGAGAGAAGCAACCGTCATGAGAATCATCCAGGCATTCGTCGTAAGTAAGAGCAGGTATGTAGCGGCATACTACTGACGGGGCGCCGCAGAAAAGAAGAAGCTAGACGACTAACAAGCGATTGGGCTCATGCTAAGCACGAGCACGGCGAAACGCCTAGAGCTGGGATTGCGCAACACGCGAAAGGAGCTAAAAGAAACACAACGTACAGCGCAATAGGAACGCCTCTCCAAGACGACGGCGTGCAGATACATCTTAGTTAAATTAGGGGCGTGCTACCAGTGGCGTAGCTAGGTCACGTGGCACCTGGGGCCTTTAGGTCTTCTTTCACCCCCCCACTGGGTGTAGCCGGCGGAAAGAGGGGTGTCTTCAGACGTATATGACACCCCCCTCCCTCACTGGCCCCTTGCACCCGAGGCCCACGGCCCCCCCGCCCCCCCCCCCCCCCTGTTGCTACGCCACTGCCCGCTACCACACAAAACACGGAGACAAACGGGAGATACCCAAGGAAATAAGGGCCAAACTCACGGTACTCCCTTATCCACGAATATGCATCCTGTGCACCACGAAGGCCGGAGAAAAAGCAGGGCAAAAAACGTGGCCGACAAGCGTGTCCAGGACGGCAGTATTCAGCCTCGAGAATGCCCAGATCTCAGCTGAGATGCTAAACATACTCAGAAAAGCCCAATCAACTAGTGTACACAGACGCGTCCGAATCATACGGCTGCCAACCCACACCACCGACTCAGCGCGAGAGGACAACCCTAACGCGGCGGCACACAACGTAACTCCAGGCCTGACTTTCCGAGCTGTGACGAAAGTAGACCCCATGACAGGGCCCTCCGAGGTATGGATAGGAAGACAGAAGACCAGGTTCAACGACATCAGCAAGCATTACAAGATGCAAAGATGCACTTATTCAACACCCCACCCAGAAGTCAATAGATCGCAAGCTGTCCAGTGCCGAAAATTACAAACCAAATCATGCAAGAGCCCGACACTAATGTACACTATTTGTCCAGAGATATACACAACACATTGATGCAAAGTGCGTGGCACCAGAGCCACACTGCAACACTTGCTATGGGAATCCCAGGACCTAATACAGGACAATGCGGGTGCAGCCTCAATTGACAGGCTCCGCGCCCGATGGCAAGCCGCGCTGCTCAGCTCGAACCTTGAAGACCAACTCTGGGCAGTCGAGCGGGCCAAGGAAGCCACCGAGAGGCAGGAACGTTGGCCGTAACCTTGGCGGCTGCTCCAGCCCACTAACTCACCGGACCCCAATCGTTCTGATGCAAAATAAAATTTTATGACTGACTGACTGTCAGCTGGTATAATGTTATTTTTCGCTTTATTGTTTAAATTCAAGAGTAATAAATGTGACAGACAAACATCATACCTAATGTTTGTACGTAAATTTAGACAGCGTTATCCATAAATTAGAAACAAAATCAGTCACCACAGTAATGTACCGACATTTATTCCATTTTAGCGGTGAAATATGCACTCGCTAAAGAATAAAGCGAGCACGCTGCAAAAGTCGGTTCTCTCGCGTGGCTCTCTCGGTGCAGCCAATCACGTGAGTTTCAGCCGATGCCTCAACCCAACAAGCTTGCGAGCACAGCACTGTCGATTCTTGCATCCTCATTGGCAGCACTCGCCGGCACCGAACTTCCTCGTGCTGTAGCATCTTGATTGGCTGCAATGGCCATGATGCCTACGGAGATAATTGACAATTACACAAATGCGAGGAGTTGATTTTTATGGGGAATACCGCGTTCACAAAATGGAAATTGCAACGATTAGATTGAAACGAAGAATTGTACTTTAAGTTTGAGACACTAGGATAAGAACGCATCTATTGGTACGGCATTCGTAAAACACAAATTTCTCTTAAACATAATAGGTTACTTTTTGAACTCGCACCCTGACTTATTCGAAACCGCGCCTTATATACTGGGCACGGCAACTTAAAGCGACCTATGTGACTTTCTTGAAGGCGTCTCTACTATTTCCATTTTTTCCTGTACGAATCCGTTTCTATTGCTACAGTTATGTCAAATTGTCACAGCCAGAGATAAAGGGGCAAATGAGGTGAACATGTTTCAAAATATATTGTAGGATTCCATGCCTTTTTTTTATCTTCGTTTGCTAATATTACTGAAAATTTAATTTGCTTCTACGGTGTGCATGTTTTCAAAAAATAATGCGCATCTATCTAATGACATAATGTAGCAGCATGCGGACCGAGCAGTCAAACGTCAATTAAACGCTGAACTAAATTTACAATGTCCAGCCAAGTTCGTTCGATTGGAAATGTCACTCTCGGTGACGTTGTCGAGGGAGTTTGGACTCACCGTAGGCGAAGACGGCACACATGAGAAGAAATACTGTGATGTGTCCGGCCATTACAACCAGAAATTCCAATACGCAATAAGCCTTGATCTAGAAAGAAATACGAGCTCTGGTGAAGTAATGATGTAAACATGTTATTTGAGAACACGCGTATCCCTTTTTTTTGGCTAATTAGGTCGTACAATTCGCAAGAGAAAATGGAGCTTTACTTACGAAATGTAATGTGTGGTGAATTTTAATGCTTAATGCATACACTTATTCGTTCGGTGACTGTATGGCCGCTGACCGAAATAAGGTAACGCACGCTTTTTTGTTTCGCACCAGTCTACTGCTGCAATTTCGCTAACGTTCTTCAGCACCATAGACGCTGTCATAGTTTTCAGGCCATTGACTTTCATCCCCGCAGATCCTTCGCCAAGTCTCATTATTAAAATTTTCTTTTCCTTAGACAAACCAAATGTTTCTGCTGCGATTTACCAGCAGAAATCGATGATTGCGAACTACTTTTCACACTGATTACTAATCAAATCAGGAATATACATAGCGCATTGTAATATGGCAGTACGCATCAATAATACATTCTATCGTTCAATCCAAGGCTTGTATTATTACAAACATTTCTCAAGCGCTGTTTATGGAACATCACAATACTGCACGTAAAGGACAAGTAATCGCTCCCATACGATGGTTATCAGGTGTCAAGATATACGAAAACCTTATTTGGTTTATATCTATCGCTGCAGTGGCTAGTCGTCATGTAATCAACGTATACGCGCACACGATATGTGTTTCGAGCGCAAGAATTTTTTTCTGAAAGGAACCAATCTATAGACACTTACCGAATCTCCCGTTGTGTCTGGAATGCTGAAAAATATTCTCAATCGGGCTGTTTCTATCCACGCGTTTTATATATTTATAACAGAAATACAGGTCATTGTACAGCACTGTGGAATGCTTATGTGGCGTCCTAAAACGCGAACATAAACCATGTGCCATTTGGTGTCAAAATAGACAGGAGAAACAAGAAACAGTTTCACAAACAAATGTTACTAGGTAGAACGCCCTCTTCTAATTTTCGAAAATAGTGCTTACTGACATCCATTTAGGACAACAACGCTAGTACACTGAAAAACTAATTTTCTTGACTCAGAAAACTCATTTTGTTCTCCACCTGGAAAACATTAGCTTGTAATTTCCCCTGACATATGAGATGAGGCATATTAGTAATTGTTGTAATAACAAAGATTTTCAAGTCGACATGGCAAATATAAAGAGCCACCAATGTAACAATAGTAAAACATGCATGCGTATTTACTGGTTTCAGACTTTCAGGCTCAGGCAATGAGACCATCAACCCTACTTTTAACAACGCCAGCAGTTAATGGCCAAAGAAGCCCGCCTCCGCGATGAATCAAAATTACAAGGAGGTACTTCACCCCAATGCCACCACCATGGCAGGTGTGCAATCCTACAAAAAAATTTCTCGCAACCACGCTGCTTGTGTGTGCCATCGCTACGGAACGAATAAACGCTCTGTTTTCGGTCATTGCTATAATTTCCGCAGCAGTCCGGATCACAACCTTGGATGAAGCTTCAGACGTCAGCAGTGGTTGCAATGCACTAGGCACATAAAAAGGCAAATCGGGCTGGACGTTGCTAAACGTTGCTGGACGATGCTAAAGCGCACGTGCCTCAGTATGAACCGCGCACGGATACACAAACACCGAATAAATCTTACGCGAAATTAAAAGTATTCAAGTGAATAGAAGCAGCTTTGAGCACTGCCCGTGTGAATCCAGTGCTAAGACCTAAATTAGTGCAGTGCAAGAGTTCGAGATCAAGTCCGGACTTGTCCGTGCAAGCACACCGAGACCGACTCTGGAATTGCGCACTTAGCGTGACGCTTCTCGCGGAAAAGGGAGGGTATGGAAAGCCCTTAATAATTTCCAGACAGTGTTGGATGGAGCCACCATCGTCACCTCACCTAGACACTTTCACACGCACCAACAGCACACGGCGGGTGGTCACGTTGTTATCGAACTTCAAATTCTGAAGCACACCACAGAGACGACTAAGACAGAAATTTGTGCTTAGTGCTTAGTAAAAACACACCAAGCATGAGGACTTTTATACGTTATTATTGGTTATTCATTATAAAGGTGACCACAAGAATTCATATGTTAGCGCGGCGTAAACGTGATGCGAGAACGTCGGAGAAAAGTAGCGCGTTCTTTTTGAATAAATCGAAGAAATAATAATCCAACCCTTTTTTCAAAGGACACGCAAGGGTCGCCATTGTCTGAGGGAAGCAAGTCTTCGATGCTGCCAAACAATCCGACCCAGAGGTTTAGGTGTTAAATAAAGTATAATTTGACTACAATTATTCTGTCCAATAATATATGCGTGCCCATTCATGACATTTTCGTGCCTTTTTTTCGTGGACATGGCTGTTTCCTTTCACATATTATTTTTCATTGAGCCAGTTTTTTCCGGCATTCCTTTCTGTCCATCCCCCCCCCCCTAGAAATGGCTGGCACCAAGCCATTTATGTGAGTTTGTCTCCCTCTGCGCAGCTTATCCAATTCGTATAAAAATGTTACACGTGTTTACTGTCATTCTATTGTGCTCCACCGTATAAAGCAGGCAAGGGCACACGCACTTCGTTTTTCTCGTCGTTCTGCACGACACTTCTGTCATAATCGTCAGCCAAGCGCTGCACCAAGGCCTCCCAGTGGGAGACCCGACGAGGGCCACGAGACCGGCGCTGCACGCGAGGTTGGTAGGCTGGAAAAAGTACCACTACACCTGAAAACACACCACTACGTCACGTCCAGTGCATTCAAGCTGTGACATTGCAGAATATTTCCTTTTCGCTTACTGGTTCTCACTTCGTTAGGCCAGCTGCAGGCTGTGTTCTAGCTGAGAGCTTCGGGGCAGTGGCTCGACAGGGACCACTTCTGGCTGCTGCAGTGCTCCTATATTGGTTTTAAAGGGTACATTCACTCAACGGTTACAGTGGAAATAGTTTGCGTTCCTTGTAGACGAAACAGATTCCACAAACAGGAAGGCAACGGAGAAGAGCAAAAGCTTACCTCCATATGAAACGCCTCTTGTGACAGCGGTGGTGCCCACAGATTCTGTCCCCACGGTCACCTCCATGGCGGGCGGCTTTACGTACAAGATGGGAAGAAGCACTTTGGCCAAGTTTGCGTAATCTTCTCCACCCAATGTGCAACTAACGTAGAGTTATGACAGCAGAAAAAGAATTTCGTGAAATCCCAGTAGTAAATCGTCTTGCGCATGCCAGCCGCAAACACATGCACATAAAGGGAGAAAAAATATATCTGTTATACCAGTGTCACACAGGCGCTTTAGATCTGAATCGATCTCGATCGGGGCAAAGTTTCTCGATTTCTATTGCCTCCCTTCTGCGGAATGAAGAAAAGAGCCAATCGCTGTCGAGAAATTCTATCCTAATTGGGCGCGATCGCGAATGAAGCACCCTGCGTGACTGGGGTATAACCCTGCCTACGCGATGCAGTATGCACGACGCAACTACAGTAAATTGCTGGCGCGTCCCCCCGTTTTTTGGTGCTTTTGTCAATGGATTACCTTGTCGAGTGGTTGGAAAAACGGCTCGCACACTCGCATCACCGTGGAGGTGCCAACCAAACTGAGGACACGGCCATGAAGGCCGGGCAGGCGGCCTCTACCCGTGCCGCTGCAATTACGGACAGCATTGTAAATATCGCGAGCAACAGAACCTCTCCCCGCACTCACCTTTGACTTGCGGAAGCTACGGCGGCATCTCGGCGGGAGGGAAAAACCTCCTTCCGCCAAAACACCTGCCACTGTTACGCTGTCTTCGTGGCCGGGCCTTCAGCGTTCAGCAGGGCGGCATGCTCGCTCCAGAGCTGCCGCCTACGCTCGACCGTGCACTCTTGGATAAGCACGCACGATGTCCGCACAAGGTAAGGGTGGCCCAGCATGAACGCGACCAACAGTTCGCGTTGGTGCGGCGACACGTGCGGGCCCAGTCTCACGTTCTTGTGTGAAGACATAACCATTCGCTACCATAACCATTTAGTGGCTGTGCTCTCCCTCCCGTTCTCACAAATCTTGCGGACGGCCCACTTTGTTACGTCGCAGCCAGACCGAACGAACGGAAAAGCGAGCTGTTTGCGCGATCGCACCCTTGGTTGGAATAAAGGCATTTATTGTCTGGTCCCCCACTCGAGCTGTCCGACCTTTTTTGCGGCGCTTCGCGCCAGGCCGTTAGGCCTCATGCCGTAGGCTCCGCGTAATAGACCTCAGACTCTCTCCAGGCGGCGCTGCGGAAAAACCCGTCACCAGCGCCCCCATCGGAGCCTTGGCGCGAACAGAGTAGTGCAAGGAGAGCTGTCCGCAAGCGAACGTGCATAGGCCACAATGGACCCTTCTCTTTCGTTTGTGTCTAGGCACGGTTTCCTAAAAATCAAGGACCTGGAAAGCTTCCTCAGCCCATCCACGCTTCGGAAAGGAAGCTTAGCAGGGCGAAGTACGCGTACAATATAAAATAAAGTCTCAAGTGTTATTTCGGCGTGCTGCAACTCGCAAGTACATAGAGCATCAGGTTTGTCTATAGGCATATCAACACAAAAATCTAAGCATTTCAAATTGTTTCATATTGAATATGTCCTGAACACAAGACCTATTATCTCCTATATTTTTATGTGTTTTACCGTAATGTTTTGTCTCGCAATTATTTACAGAGAGTAAATCCTTTCATAGCCTTTTCCAGGACAGCAAACAGAAAACATTTTCCAAGGCAGCAAATAGCGTGCGATCATAATGAAAGTAAGCTTCCTACAGTGCCTAAGCGCTGCATCTTTCTTTTTCGCAGGAGCTACAGCCTCGCTCAGTACCTTAATTTGAACTTTTTGCAGATGGTTCGAGCAACAAGCGCGCACAAATAAATGTAATTAAGTGCGAAATTTTTTCTTTACACATAAGCGTTATTTCGCAATTACTCATCCAGTGCTCCTACAGCAACTTTATTGCTCACATTTGACAAACGCAGTCGAGCAGGCTCAGCACATTGCGAAGTGTGCTTGTTCTATCGGCGCGGGACATACAAAATACCGAAAGTAGAAATGAGTTCGCGATGCAACGATGCTCTAGACCAGGATTTTTAATTCATAAACGAACCAAAATGTTTGGTTAGATTGACCAGACAAATCTCTCCGTTCCACTTGTTGAGTCAAGCGGAGACGGACCTCTGTTAAAAGGCGGAGATATCGATGGCACATACGCAAGATGGTTCGTAACGTTATTTTTTCTGTTACCAACGAAGCGGCGGCTGCAGATTCTTGAGTTAAGCTTAGTTACCACGGTCCTCCGTCAGGGCTACGCAACACAATTACATAAGAACAAAATTGTCGCACTTTCTCCTGCGAGCCGCTATGTTGCGGGGAATGCAAGTAATCCGATTACCCAACATGTTGAACGGCTCGTATCCAGCGCTCTCACCTTTCCCCTTCATGCGATCGCAATCGAAATTGGTAAAACAGAACGTTGTTATTCCGTCCTTCACGTTCATGGCAATTTAGAACACAACAGTAGCGTCGATTACGGCGTTTCTTTGTAGCGCGCGGAGCTATCGCGCTTGCCGTCTTTTCCGCCATCAGTCTGACAAATGAGCCAGCAAGCGCTTTATGGTAGTCCGGAGGCGCGTCCGACTAGCGTAGAAATTCATAGGTCTCTGTCTGGGCGCTAAATGCGCAAAACGGTCGCCATATGGACCAAAATCTAGTTAAATCGTTGTTTCGCAGTCATTAGGTGCATAGGCAACTTAGCAAGGGAGTCGGGCGTCGCACTAATCAATTACTGCCTCTTTGCACCAGCAGGTGGCGCTACGCGTCTTGCAAAACTCCAGAGTCTGACGTCCATAGGGCCGCCCCGTCGAAGCTACTGCAAACTGGCGACGAGGCAAACCGTGTCTCCTGCTTGCTCTTTCCGACTTGCCTACGTCCTATTTCGGCGCCGCTACAGTTTCCGGCATACAAGACGCCTCTTCCGCCTCAGCTTTCCTGCCTTTGCTCTTGGTTCCCAGCACGGCGTTCGCACCCCCTATGCCGCCTTTCCTTGCCGTACCCGGTACACCGGCGGTACCGTGGCTCAGTCGGTGTGAAAGAGCTTCGTTGAAAAGTGCCGCATATGTGCACATCGTCAGATACTCAGTGAAGCAAGTTGGCCTCACTGTTGGTTTCGAACCCTGCTCCCTCAGCACAGCAGGCTAATTTGCTATTCATTCCACCACAGACTATCTGGTGACCAAGCTAGGCAGGAGAATGCCTGTATGCAAAGAAACCCTGCCCCGGGAAAGTAGGTGAAGTTTCTTAAAAATGCATTAAAATATACAAAGTATAAACGTTTGCACCAATGGGCTATTCTTAACCGAGTAGCATTGTATGTTAGGTTGTTCTATCAAGGATACTTGTCGTAACTAGCCCGTCTGTGTATGTTCTATACAGAATAAATATTTCGCCTAACATACTATGTTCTTCGTTGATACAATTGTTATATTTTAGTGTGTGTAGATGCAGAAAAGCTGCGCCGGTCAATGCTACCTTTATGCGGTGAAACTATTCATTTTCGATGAACATTGCAGCATGTATTGCCGGTAACCTTAGCTCTAACTTTTCATTCGAATCACTTGTTCTTGTTTGTTTTGTCGTAACATTTCATCCTATCTTTTCACTAACTTTGTGCTCCTTGGCATCATTAGTTCTAGCAATTGCTCCATGTCTGGTGCTGCCATTAGTGCTGCGTCGGCTTCTATTTGCCGCATAAACATAGAAATGTAACACGAATGTAAGATTCTACCGTGCGTGACCACTTAAGACACTGATAAGCCGAAATGACTAGCTAAACATGTGGCTGCATGACTGACGAGATGTGAGCGAGCCGCTCTAGAATATATTAACTCAGCCGACAGATCTCGTGAATGAGACACTACAGCTTAGTGTCAAGTGTCGCATATCAAAAAGCAGGTTTGATCGAGCTATTTGTGTCTTTCGGTCACACGAGAAATGAGTGACTTTATCAGTGGGGACATGAGGCCAAAAGCTTCTATCTCCGTGATGAGAAAGTTGGCATATGTGCAGTCAGTATTCTCAAAACATATGACACGTACATCATTGTTTTTCGAGTTATATACTGACTCATCTAAGGTCACTTGAATAAGCTTCGAGTTGTTTGACACGAGCCAATTTGAAGTGACAATCAAGTGCTCTTATCAAGGCTTGCTATGTCTTCATACGGACAGATACATTTGCGCTATTGGACGTACTACATACCACGGCGAGGTCCAAGGACTGGGCAGTGGACACAGTACATTTCATTCGCGTAACTCAATCACGGCTGGTACTTTGTGTGTCGAACACAAGTCCAAACTTCAAACGTAAGCTTTATTTGGTGCAACAGATCAAATGCTGACAAGCTTTATCGTTCGGAAAAAAGGTCACGCAAAATTTTTCTTTTTACGTGCGGTAGTTCATACAGGTATAAAAATGCGAGTTCTATCCACGATTTACTGAGCACTTCTAAACAGAATACCATCTGGAAACAACTGAGCGTCAGCCTTTCCGCAAGTGAGAAAACTTCATTTCGCTAATGTTACAAAGTTGCATTTTATTGATGAAAAATTTTATATATCGCCCGTGGCATATAGAACAACCCTACTATTTGAAGATGGACTAGTCAGAAAAGTTCACATCATTTTCATGGGAAATCAAAATGCACAATCGAGTGATTAACAGTCTGTCGGTAACTAAGTTTTCAATTATTTACGCCTCATGTTACAGCATAAGAAATTTAGGCGCTCAGTTTGCAAGTCATATTCAATTCAAACAAGTTTTGAGGATACGTTACTATTTATGCGTTGCCAAAGTGTGCGAAAATTGCACTGGACAACAACTACAAAGTTGCAAGCACAGGAAACCTCATGCAGTAGTCCAACGCAATAATTTGATTTGTGTTATACGTCAAAGGTATTATTTAACATTTTTGAGAAGATTAAAACAATAGAGGTATAGGCAAGCGATATGACCACTTCCGCAATATTTTTTGCTAGGTTTTTATTTCTAATAAAGAATATCTTGAAAGAACCATTTCATTTGCACCTCTTAATGCACTACGGCATTTGGTACTGTGGACATTGATTTCATTCATTTTTAATGCGAAAGCCTTGTGTTCCCCACAGTAAATCCGTTGTCTGGAGTTATCGAATAATTGACCCTCTGGCGTTATGGCATCAAAATGCAGAGATAAAAATTCATTGTGCCACCCACGACCCTTAGTGGGAGTTGAACCCAGGACATTTGGTTTTAGTTAAGGCAATGTTAATTAAGGCACTCGAAGCCATGACTTTGCTGAGACCTAATATCAATGGTACCGAAATTATTTGTGCCACCATTGATCGTCGAACCACGTATGAACATTGGTTGGAGTCGAAGCCAGGACCTTTGGTGTTAATTAAGGAGAAGGTAATAACTACACAATTAATTATGATAAAGTAAATGATGGCACACTAACCCACGAGCTTTGGTGGGAGAAAACAAGTGATAGGAAGTAACAACACATTCGAATGAGAATGTCTAGTAATTTAATGAATGTCTCGTGAGAGCACAGGCGTTCGCCTTGCCCTAAAGAGGATTCGCGCGAAACTGTGCACTCTCTCCCTCCTCTCTCTCTCCCCTCTCTCTCTATTCGTCCCTATGTCCTTCACCCCAGTGCAGGATACCAAACTGGACGTGCGTCTGGTTAAACTCCCTGCCTTTCTTCTGTTCTATTTCTCTCGCTCTCTAAAGAGGATGAAAGCGAAAGCCTTAAGTCAAGTCAATTTATTTCAGCATTTCTTTTGTACAAAAACAAGAATGCTACGACAAGCACAAAAACCTGCTAAGCTGCAGCTTGACTGGGTGCTTGCCCCATTATTTGGCGGAAACGAGAGACAGAAAAATACATTTGAGTGGAAAAAAAATTACAGATTTTAAATGGTCAAGTAAAAAATGGGTAAAAAAGACACAAACCACATCATATAAAATACTCACAAAAACTGTGCCGACTGCTTTGTTATAGTATGTCACTGTATAATATAAAATGAACAGTAGCCCACAGAGCAGCAGCCTACAGAAAACGCTAAGCACATGACGTAAAATAATTAGAAACCTCCCTACAAGGAAACTTAAAAAAAGATAAAAAGGAATTGAAAAAGCACAACATAAATGTTTCAATTCGTGGAATAGTCTAATCACAAAAATCAACGAACAGTCTATATGTATTTATTAGCACCAGCAATTTAGTAGAAAATTTTTCCATTTCTCGCGGGTTAGGTTATCTATGTCTATATTGTCATTTTCCATATCACCTATAAGTGTAGCCATGCTTGATTTTAAACTGTTTCGTCCATGATAGCTTATTGAAAAGGGAGCCAGCCGCGTGTTTTTATTTCTCATTGCATAGGGCATGTCGGATGGTTTTGTTAAAGCGCATAATGCAAGAAAGGTGATTTCGTTTTGCTTACTACTCGTCTTGTATTTTACTACTACAGTAAAGTCATACAATAGCTGAAAAGGAAGTATGCCTTATTTTAAAAACAGATACTTTGTATGCGCATTGTGTAATGCATTCGACATATGACGCAGTGCTATTTTCTGTAGAGTACACATTTTCTGAATGTTCCTACATGAAGTAGCTCCCCATATAAGAGTACAGTAGTTAATGTGAGTTGCAAAGAGAGCGTTATAAAGCAATAATTTGATCTTGTCCGTCAGAACATGACGAAGCCTAGAAAACACACCGCATGCTCGTGATAGACTTGCACATACACGCTGTACATGAGCATACCAGCTTAAGTGTTTGGGGAAGTTAACTCCTAGTGTTTTAACCTCACTCACACCAGCTATATTTTCACTCCCTAGGTAAAGATCAAGTGAATGGTTAACTGTTTTTTGACAAGGTGTGAATAAAACTGATTAAGTTCTTTTGGTATTAATTTCAAGTGAATTTGCCATACTTCAGGTGGGCATTTTTAGAAGTGTTGAATTTGCTAAGTGAGATAGCTCCTGAACAAGTGTGCTTGGACGAACAAGCTTGAGTCACCGGCAAAAAATAACGAACTGCACATTGTTACTAACACTTACAATGCCATTTATATATGGGTTAAGTACGTTCGGCCCTAATATGCTCGACTGGGCGCTAGTTCAGTACCGCTAGTTCTGTACCCATTAAGGTTACACTGTTTATTGTAAGACCTCCTAAGGAATTGGAGGGCTTGGGCATGTTAATGAGTGCGTTTATTTTTTTTCCAAACTATTTTCACACCACAGCGGCTGTCTTCTTCAAATATATTCCTATAATATTCATTGCGCGAATTACGCAACTAACTGTTTAATTTATTTCTGAACTGTTCAAACGCAGTCAGGTCGGCCAAATCTCGGCTGGATAAAAAATTTTGATACAGGTTGTCTTTTTTTATCTGTTTATAAAGAGAAGGCGTAATCCATAGTATACTATTTTTTTAGAATGACACTTTGCGACACTTTGCATCATATATTTCACAAAATTTAGTTATAAATATATTATACCCTCCATCTGCATAGCTATAAGTATAAATTTCGGACCAGCCAGCACTGTTTATCATTTCTCTAAATTTATTGAGATATGTGTCAATGATTGACTGATAGGCAGTGAGGGCTTTTCTAGTGAAAGTTGAAAGTTTTTGTACTACCGACACAAAAATTGGACAGTGGTCGCTAAGGTCGGATGACAATGTACCAGCACATCCGACACTAGTGTCTCCGTTCACGACGTATAAATCTATAGTTGTCTGGCTGGAAGCAGTGATACTTGTGGGAGGCACTATCACGTTTGTAAAACCGAATTCGAATGAAAATGTCAGTTACTCTAAGAAATGTGTCCTGAGCGCTGAAGGTGTCGCTTTCAGTCAGTTTATTGAATGCTTAAGTGACTCTCAACTTTTTTTCACCTAGTCACCAACCAACAGGAAGAACAAAAATTAGAGAACGCATTGGTTCTTAACACCAAATTTCACTTCCGAATAAACTGAGCAAGCAGACTATCTCTCGTGGTATATTAGGGAGCCCTTTGTATATGAAATGCTTTAATCTTCAAAACAACCGAATGTCGCGCTAGATAGCATTGCATAACTTGAGGTACAGCAAATAGTACACGCAGGACATCTTTTCGTCTCCACTGCCGCCCTGCATGAAAAATAGCACAACGCGTCATGTTTTAACATTGGTAATCGTGAGATAATTGTAAGTTGATTATTTCAAATCACAACTGCAACCCGCCTAAGCTTATCGCGAATTAGAGGGTTGCACGCGTCGCAAAATACGCCGACAAAGGGCAGTGAAAACTGGACAAACAACCCGTGCTTTCTCGGCCCTGATCCTGCGACTTGCAGCGTTGCTTGGAAGACTTATAAATATGAATGCAAACCAGCTCGCGCCCCTTCTGGTACTTCCGAAATTAGTTTTAGAGCGCAGCCATTAGGCACCCATTCCTCCGGCGAGGGTCGGTGTAACCGGGCGAACAAATACAGCGAAGGATGAAAGATTGAACGCGGAGTGCAACAGGGAGCAAAATAGGCAAGGAGAAAAGCGGAGGAGATGTGTGTGGCGAAAGTGTGAGAAGGAAAGCGTAGCGTCAGAGTAGCGCGCGTCGTCTGCGAGGACTCTTTCGTGCAGCGGCTTTGAAAAGCCCCCACGCGTCACCGGCACACTGGCTCTCGCGATCTTTCTTTGGCAATTTCGCACCGTCTGCAAGTGACACACGAGTGAGATTATCCGCGCCAGCCATTAAATCGCGAACACGCCTGCAGAGTGTGCTCAATTTTGTCATTAAGGAGTATCATAGTCTTCGGTGAATTTCCGACTGCTTCACTATGCCAGAAAATCACATCAATCTCTTAATAACAGAAATTAAACCTGTTATTGATGATGAAAAATTCTCTAAAGTATATACCGTTATTAACGAGTGTTGCCTGCAGGCAACATTGCGGAACAAAGATCGCTTTCGGAGTTTTAACATTGACTAGAAAGTTTCTGGCAAATGTTTTCGGCCAACACTGAATTACAGGCTACAAGCGTCATTTGTTCTTTCAGAGCAACACAGGATGAGGAAGAACAGCTTTCATTCCTGAGCAAAGCTAAAAAGACTGATCTGTACTAAGTGTAATCAGTGGTCAGGGGAGACAGACCGATGTGAGATCTCCGGCTGAAGTGGTATCACACACGTATTGTAAAGCAAATTAATTATACACGTATGATTCAAATATTATGACATCTCTCTGCACAAATTACAGATAAAACCATAAGTGGTCTGGGATGAAGCCCACTTCCAGTTTTCTGCCTAGTATTTCCTACTAATTTTGAAATAGCTCCCAGAAAATATTTCCCATATTCGTGGATTACGCTTACTATAGATGCGTTTCGCACATTTAGATTAGAAGTACACATGTTCTGTGTAAACAAAAGTGTCGCCAATAATGGCATATTCTGCTTTGTCACTTTCCGATTTTTTCAACGCTCATACCTTTCACTACAGGTCACACTCTGACATTTATTTATCCGCCTAACTCTTAGGCAAGCTTTATTTTAAGAAGGTCATTAAATTAGACCCTGTAAGCTAATGGTGTAAGACATCAGAGGACTTTCTTTATTCTGTAAGACGTTACAAGTTTTACTTGCCCACCGCCGGTTGTTTGTCTAGATTTGTTACTACTGAAACTGACATATGCACAAACCACTATGCGTGTATAGAGCTATTTTGACTCATACAAGGCATGTGCTTATACTAAAATGAAAGTTTTATTGCTAGAAGCTTCTTTATGCTAAACTAAATGGAAAATGCATGAAAAGACTAGACAACACGTCGACTGCTGGGAACAATTCAGAAAAAAATGACATATGATGAAGACGAGTTCTACTGCTCAATTTGATGCCGGATGGTGCACATGAGGCGTGACGTTAGCTGCGAAGGTATCTCAACGCTTTTTGAAAAATAATGGTAACTGACATTTTTCGCATATCGAAGAGTAGAACGCCCATTTTCTGCAAACTTTTGTCATTTCTTTTAAGTATGCGCGAAGCTAGACTAAAGTGGCGCTATGCTGGAAAGTAGTGTAAGTGGTAGACATATCGACATTATATAGTATGAGTTCAGAAGTTAAGCCGCCCTGAGAAATTAATGGTTATTTCTTTTGATGCACAGCATTACGGAAAAAAGCATGCAGCTGAAAGTGATCCTGGTGGGCTTGGCAATCTTTGGCCTTATTCTGGCAGGTGAGTTGCCTTACTTTTGAAGCCGAGCTTACTACTGAATACGGAATCACACTGCCCTCGCAATGTGCCCGTCGCCTCATGAGTCTTCAGTTTATGTTCAGAATCTCGGCAGCATTGGTATGTAGGGAAAAGTAAACGAGAACTTGAAATGTGCGTGAATTTTTGTTACATTTGAAACACCTTTCTTCATTTCTAGATATTTCTTGATTGTTTCTAAGGCTGCTATGTTCATGTGTGCATTGACCCACAAGCAGGTTATCGCCACCATTACAAGCGTATTGTGTGTTCCTTGCCGAAAACAATCACCTGGCAGAGAGATCTGCCGTTATCTATGCCATGCTTCAACTGAACAAATTTAGCGCACTAGTGCTTGCAATTGTAGGCCGCATTGCTCAGCGCTCCCATTCCTTTCGCAGCGATTGCTTTACCTTAAAAGCCCAGGCCTATACACATTAAATTAAATACATTTATGCGGGTCAGTCCCACTAACAGCTGAAACCAAGGTATTTATTTTGTCGTTTCATCGTTCGCGCAATCGCTACGTGAATATGTATCTTGGTATGTCTTAGTTCTTAAATGTGTTTGTACAGTCCATCATCTGCATTTCATTTTTACCAGAGAGCAATGCCATGCGAGCGAACAGCCCCATTGATGCCGAGGCCAGGGCTGATTCCGAGACTGCTGAGCGTGCCTAGCAGAGCAGCGCCGAGGAGGCACGCATCAGTGAGGGATGCTTGGCTTCCCTGTGCGGGTAACAACCTGACGCAAGAGAGTGATGCCTTCTAAAGATCATCTCTCGCAAAAATAGCAATAATATTTGAAAAGAAGTATAGGCACTGCCCAGCGCTCCACACCATGCCCCAATGGCGAATATTAGAGCTTGCGGATGGCTGTTGCGCATGACTCTTTAGCATGGTCTTGTACTTAATAAAGTTCCATTTAAAAATCTTAAAATTATTCATGCTGAAAGCATTGCCCACTTGCTATGCCCGCTTAAGCCCTACCTGCGGCTAGGAAGAGGACAGATCTATGCGACTGTTCATAACAATTGATTTATTAGAAGTGAAGCAAGCGATCTTCCGCGCTAATGGAGGAAATGAGATGAAGGACTCACAGGAGGACAGAAGTATTAATTCACCAACAGCGGGCCAGCGAGGGATGCTTCAGCTATGTACCAGCTCTTCGGAAATAGAAGTTGTCTTTGGAGTCCACTTGTCGAAGCAATGCTGAAGAAGAAGAAAATAAACTAATAATAAGAATGGTCTGGGGGGTTTTGTTGTGGTGGCCTCAGGCGGCAGCTCGAAGTACTTCGACTTCTGCTGAAGCTTTTCTTATTCCCTCACTCTTAATCACTTCTCGCCAAGGCGGAGCATACCACAGTGAATTTATCGCACCTTTCACTCGGTTTCAATATATATATAATATATAATATATAACAATATATAATAACAAATATATAATAACAAGGCAGAGAGGTCATTTTAACTAAAGAAAAATATTTGGTTCGTCTCCCTGCAGTGAGCAAGGGGACACGGCCACTATAATGGTAAAATGAAAGCGGAAGAGATACACACCGAATGCAAACACGTGCGCAACCGGGGGCGTGCGACAAAGTAGACCAGTCAACAATGACCTAGGCTGTAGAAACTTGTTGCTGCTGGTAAGCCTATTGCATCCGTCAATCCGCTGCAGCGGTGGGTGAGGCCGTGGTTGAAGATTCGTCAGATTCGTAAGTGGTATGTAATTAAAGCGATGTAGCACAGTTACTAGCTCTCGTCTTAGTACGCAGTTACGAAAATCACTAATAACATGCTTACGGCTCTCCGGAATGTCATCCACAGGCCACGTATCTTGACCATCCCAATATAGAAGCCAAACAACTCGCAAATGTGCTTTCGAAACTTCGCCAACGAATCAGGGATGCCTAATGTTGAGAAAGTGTGATTGGGTTTTGAATGTCAAACAGCTCCTTCATTTATAAGCATGTCGTCATCCGCATATCCTTAATGGCATCACATTGAAGCACCGAGACTTCCCCATCTGTATTTGCCATTGACAACGGCATAGATAGCTGCTGGCGAGTAACTATGTTCAAAAATTGTATTTGTGCCTAATCGCGGATGATGCGGTTAAAATCAACGCAAATGTTTGAGTGTGTCAGAGCATCGCCCCTTCCAGGAGCGAAATCAGGATGGATCTTCCGGCTTTATGGAGCCAAGTAAAGAAAAAAAAAGAAGAAAGCGGGGGACTCGAGGCACATTTTGGCCACAAACGAAAATGGTGACAGATTATGCAACGCACCCCCTGCAGTGCGTTGCGTAATCTGCGAGGCGCGGGAGTTACGGTTAGGTTTTTACTCACGGCTGATCATCATGTACGGAATGTTGAATAAAGGAAATAAAAAAAATTAATGTGCTGTTTCCTCTCGGTAAAATCGCCGACGCTCTTGTACTGCTATTGAAGAGTGGAGCTGCAATAGGAATACCAATATCACAACTTTCAACTGAATACAGCGCCACTCAAACGAGGCTTAACTTGAGCAATGACCTTAAATGAGAAGCATGTAGGTATATCGGATATTGGCAGACCCCCAAGCACGAAACTGGTTAAGCTCCACGTTAATGAGCTGTAGCAATATAGCCAACTTTCTACGACAATGAAACACTGCCTGGTACAACAACAGAATAAAAAGCTTGCTCGAAGTGGTAAATAATCACCCGGTTACGCTTAAGCTACTATTTCTTTCTGAATTGGACCGCCATTCGCTTTATTGTGTTACGAGACGGGCCAGGAAAGGACCAACCGCACTGGGACGGTTTGTGTCAAGTGTTGCGAAAAATAAAGGGGTGCGATGCTGCTGAGCACCCCACGCCCCCCCCCCCCGCCCCCCCAAAAAATATAGTTGCAAATTTTTGACAAGCTCACCTCGCTGAAAATCGGTTTCTTTTGCTTGCGCGTATGAGAAAAAAAGAACTTGCGATTTAGCTGGCAGAAAGCCTGCCATGCGTTCGTGCAAAAAGTAGAATTTTCCCAGTGTCATTTGCAACGACGAAGAAAAAAATAAAGAAATACCAGTAATAGTTTGGCAGCCTCGGTTTTTGCTCTCGTACGTTGCTCATTGGTACAACTTATTATTCCTAGGGGTTTCCGTATGATAATGAAAGGTAATTGCCATAAGCAATAGCTATGTGAGGTAGAGTTGTATAATATTTTTTAATGTTTTTATTTATATATGTGAAGCCTTCACAAAAAAGAAGACCGAGTGAACGTTTTTTAGAGTTTTAATAATTATTTTGAGGCCTTGCGCTTAGTAATCTTGGTGCACTTGTGAAGATAAGGGTTTCAGCATGTGGTAAGTGCGAAGGCATTACTGCATTAACACTAAAGCTGGTGGAGTTGCAGTTGTTGTTATGATGTTCGAAGGCGTTATCCCAAATTCTCAGTATCGCTTCGGAGCCATGAATTCATTTCTGCTAAGAATAAAGGACGTATATTTGTTGTTCTCATATTGCGCGTAGACTAGTTAGGCCAACTTATCAGTAGAATCTCCAGCCGGCACTGTTGCCACTTTATCGGTTTTCCCAATATATCTAGCGTTTTTTGCCGCTGCCTGGCGGAAAGGTTATTTACTTACGAATGGCGTGTTTTTGACAGAGAGGACACAGAGGACGCGCCTCCATAAAACATAATACGCTCAGAAGTCGTGTGTTGTTTCCTCGCTTAAGTCCTGTCCCTTCGTCGCTCTGCGTAACAGTGTTAATTATGTTGAACCAACTAGCCCATTGCGGAATTTTCCATAATACACAGGACTTCTTTATGTAATTTGGATCGCTACCCTGTAGTTCCCCCTGCTTTCTGACCAGTGATTGCAATTCCCAGAAGAAGAACCTTTCTTTTTAATTTCTTTTCGCAATACATTTTTGCGCTTCACAGTACCACAAAGAAGGGCCTGATAATGTCGATAATTTATGCACGCGTATCTTACTCCACTTTTGTCAAAAAGAAACATACTTTTCGGTCCAGTGTAATCATTTCACCCTGGGTTTTATGTGGACGCCATAAAAGATATGATGAATGTGATTCTCACTGTTGTCTTCATATTTTGGGGCTTTGGCCCATTGCGGGTGCACGTATTTCAGGCTTTACAGTTTTTTGAGGTCGCCATGTGCGACTATTTATAAATGGAGCATTGCAGAAGGTGGGTGCCAATCTCTCCTTGTTGCCATTTTAATGTAATATTTACCCTATGGCAATATCAAATGTTCTTTCATTACCCAGCCAAGTAGTGGATGCCACGCTTCAGTTCCAATTAAAGGTAACGCATCATTACTGAACATGCAGACTATGCGCAAGTTGGGTCCTAACTTGTACGACTGAGTCCAGTGTCACTCTCTTCTGCGTTGCAGAACGTGGGTGCCAATGTTTTCTTATTGTTGCCATTTTGATGTAATATTTTTCTTACGTTTTCGTGCTCTACAATATACAGCCAGTAGTGGCATCGGTTTGTAATGAAGTCTAATTTCTATATTTAACTTTTTCAATAACTTAAAAAAATACATTTCCAAGAAAAGAAGTTTTGCACCTGACCTGCCTTCTTTTGGGTCATTGGGCATGGGAACCACTGAAGCATAATGGTTCACTCGTGGCCCCTTTACGCTTATGATGTGTGTGCACAGTGCTGCTTACATATTTAAAAAAAGGGGCCACCCATAATTGGTCTTGGCATGTTCCTTTAATCAGAAATGCTTTCTCAAAGTGTAGCCACTTTTTATTAGTCTTCCTATCTTCTTAACGGCATGTTCTAGAAATGTTCAATCTAGGCCAAACGCGCATGCTCGGTGTTAATGTAGGAATGATAAAATAAACTTGGACCTTCTCAGCAAGTGATGCAAGTGCTTGCCCACTTGCCTGAAAAAAAAATTGTCCTCGTTCTACACAGAAAGGTAAGGGTCTGGCAGACTTAATTTTGAAAGGGGAGATAGAGAGAGATTCGTTGAAGCCTGCTGACCGCACTCTCTATCGCGTGGATGGCAGTTGCATATCGGTAAGCAGTGTGGGGTAGGAGAAGAAGGGATGGAAACATGACAGATGTAGCCATAAAGCACATTGGTTAAAGAACAAAGCAAAAATTGGAGGCATTGAAAGAAAGTTAGACATTTTGGAAGAGAAACTAAATCATTGGACGAAATGAACTTTATATATTTGAAGTACTCTCAAGGCCAGATGGCATCACATAGAGTATAGTACGAGAGAAAAAGATAAAATATGCAATCTGTTCAAGAAAAGGCATTGTGAACAGCTGATTTTAACTTCGTAGGGTCCGGTATAAGAGCCGTGGTGGCAGGAGGGTGGTTGAAGTGAGTTCCAGACAATACTAGAAGCCTTTATCAAGTCTTATACAGTGGCATGGCATGGCTCTCTGGAATCAAGACTTTATGAACTAAATGATAGGTTTGTTGTGACAACCTATTTTTGCATGGTATCCCAGACTCACCTGAATCAAGGAGGCTGTCTGAAGCATGTGGTAAGTTTGTTAAGGTTTTCCGACGACCATGTAGGGCTTTCCTTTGTAGCAGCTTTCTATGGTTGGTGGATGACTCATTTTATCTTTCCTCTTCATATAACTCCACCTTCCGGGTTACCACATGATGCTTTCTTTATTACTGTTAAGATGAAACGGTTTATTTGCTTTCATATCAAAAACATAAACAAAATGGAGGCATGAAAAAACAAGGACGAGGGGAACTTCTAGGTGCTGAAAAGGCAATATAGGTACAAACACCGAAAGATGCAGTTATATGCATGATAAATGCAAGAAACACTATCTGATATACCAATAGTTCGCACTTATAAAATTGGTACGATAACGGTACCAGGAAAAATATAGGCAATTTGTCTGATGTTACTCTGGCGTTATGAAACTGTTTTCAACGATGACAGCTGAATAGGTAAAGCATGTGGTCCTGATAAATGAACACCTGAATACCTTCTCTATGCGGGTACGCACCATTTGAGCGAGATTTCCAGACACTAGCATCTCAAAGACAAATGCACGATGAATAAATGGTGCAGCAAGTCACTACGACGATTTTCATTGACATTGAGTTCACCCTAGGATATGAAACTTTGTGGTGCATGTATGCATCCAGTTTGTCTCTTCAGTAAAATAGCTTATTCTTCATTGATCTTTAGAACATGTATACCTGGATGTGACTTGCACGGTGTCATATGACACCAACTTAGCACTGCCATGATGCTACACCGTTAAATGGTAGATTAGCAACAGCGCGATGCTCACGTGTCTCATAGACGCATCATCGTCGGTTAATTTGTAAAACAAGCCCAACACACATACTGAACAGCACACAGTCCCATTTATGCCTGTGGGCCTCAATTGTGCTGTGCAAATACCATGCGAAAACTGTGAAAATACAACAGATTCGTGATACCAGCTCTCTCTATTGTAATATGTTAGAAAAAGACTTCTCCGTATTAGAGACCAGAGCATGAACACTTCTTTAGGAGCAGGCTTCTGCTCATTCGCGAATTTTGTGGAAGAGGTTCATAACCTCTTGAGTACTGCTCTGGGCAATACTCGCGCTTCTTTGCGAATCTACCACGGTGCTGACAAAAACAGGATTAGAGGAGTACTACAGACGAGTGGCTCCTGGGAACCCTAAAGGTACAGCACCAATAGGTATTTAAATTGCATTTTCCTTTATGATAGATCAAATTCTCTTAAACTGAAGCACTAGTGCATCTGCAACATACTCACAGAACTGCAACTCTTCAATCGGAGTACCAAGAACAAATGAGTGCTCCAATGATTTGCTAAGGTTAGATGAAAACTGAAGAACTCGATACAAAAAATGGCTGTAAGTTCGACTACTCTACGCGTAGTATTTGCGGTACGGCACTACATATAACCTAAAACACATGAAAACAATTTTAATACAGTATCGAAGAACTGCCACGCTGGATATCGCTGGCATCATTATCGTATGTGGCTGGTGTGGAATTTAAACACACGATAGAGCCACCATGGCTGAGAAAAATGCTTTGTAATAATGCGACTGTGCTCACTGGGATTTGTACTGTTCATTGCAGTTATGAGAACATCTAGCTATAGAAGTTCTCATAACTTTTGGTAAATTCATATATGATTGACCAAAAGCCTTGTTTTCTAGGACGCTCACGATTGCCTAATGCTTTTCTACCTGGCAATGAGATAAGCTTCCCTTATGATACAAGCTGCACAACTTGATGCCAGATGACAAGTTTTTGCCTCGGTGAGGTGAGAAATATGAACATACTGTCAAGCTACAATATATTATCTGATGTATACTTAAACTACAGGTGCTGCAATCTCTTTATTACACTACTTCTGTATTTCAATATATCCTTCTGATGCAATGCACAATTGGAGGCTGTCAAGAAGTTCCACTAGGCAAGGAAGCAAGCACAGAGGTGTTTAAAGTGCTGAGTTTACGTTGTTTAAGAAAGGATAAACACAATTTCTTACTTAGCTTGGATCTCGATTTATTTCCTCTGGTGTCATTGACGAAGCAGTCACGATAGGAGTGCATCAGCAATGTTTTGCCTCTTTGCCTGCTTACTACTGGACAAAAATTAGGCTCTAGTACTGCAAGGTTGAACTAACAGCTCTCCGGTAGTCTGAGCCCCATGACACAAGGTGTCATGTCGTCAGTCAGCACAAAGTGCATGAAGACTTCAACTAGAGGCTGCAGTTTCAGTAGATATTAGGGGACCTGCGCGAAAAAAATATCTATTACACCTAAATCGGTGCTTAGCTCCAGCTTAATACAAACTAAGAAACCAGTACTGTGGAGTCGAATGTATTCAAGCTCAGCCTCAAACTTTTGACAGACGTTTTTCCATTCAAATGAGCCGAACAGCGAACATGAAAAAAAAAAGCAAAATTAAGACACCTTCAATATTTTTTTCTCCATTTTAAAATAGCACTTAGGAGTTAGTGCATGCAAAGCTGACATGATATAACAGGTCAATGAGGTTAATTATTCAACATTTCTTATCCTCTACGTCAATAGTTAACAGCTGCTGCCAAATGAGGCAGAAGGTGCACATAGGCTTGAGTAAAGCGGTATAATTCCTAAATAATGGTAAAACTGCATCTTTTCCTCCATAATATATTACCACAGCCTTCGAGAATTTAAGCCGCATCTTGACAACAAAAGCTAGGCTTGAAAAAATGAGTACTCTACTAATATTCTACCTCGCTTATTCTACCTCGCGTAGTATATGTCAATGACGTCTCGATCAGCAAGTATAGCTGACAACAACGAAATGTTTCTCCACAGATATAGCAAGGCAAACTGTAAAAGTAACGTAAAGGAGTAGGGGGCATATGTTCTCCGAAAGAGAAACCGTTAAACTTTATGCCAAGTGGATCTATTCTTTTTTTTTTCAATACTGGAGGAGAGATGAAGAACCAGCTATAACTTCTACGAAACCAGTTTTCTTAGTATGTACCACATATAGTTGGACATGGGAAATATCCCTTTGAAAATGACTTGTGTTACTTCGCAGATGGCTTACAAAAAACATGTACAAGCATTCACAATTTTATTCTGAGCTGCGACTTCACCTACTTAAAACATGGCGCGCTGCATGTTGCGCAGGCAAAATTGCTTGATAACAATTTGGACACACATGCGCGTCAAGAGTGCCTCATTTCACTTAAAACAAAGCTAATGTGCGACCTCTAATGCAATACAAACTCCACAACCGAGCACAGTAGCTGAGTGCGAAAACCATTAGGCCACGACTGCACGCATACTTCCCTCGTCCTTCCAAGCCTATTCAGCTCTTTGAGACATTTGGCACGCACACCCTGTGCCCTTTTCTCATCTTCTTTCCGCCGTTCTTCTTGCAGGCAATCTCTCAGATAAGCATTTAGTCCCATAAATATCCATAGAAAATAATGTTTTAGACATTGCAAACGTTCCATAGATTTCTGTATTTCTCCAGATAACCTTAGAAATATGGACCATGGATAATCCGAGTCCCATCCAGATCATATTGCTGTTTTGTTGAAAAGATGGTTCATTTTACGAATGCAAAAGGTCCATAGAATATCTAATGGATCTTTCCTGTTCACACTATACTGAGCTGCACAGATGCAAGTGCCACAGATGACGTACTATGGAATTCAAATGAAATGCGAACAGCACAGTGTATGGTCGAAGCATAGCTCAAAGCACAGTGTGCGGCATCAACCAGCCATCATTGCGCACATGCACGCGCATGAGGTGTCGACGCGGGGTTCCGTGCTGCTTGTCCTACTGCGATGACGTCACCTGTATTTTGTTTGAAGCTAGTTTTCTTACCCCGGCCACTGCAGTGCCATTGCTACCTCAGATTACTGTTAAGGTGGCAAGCACTGTTGTTGCTCCTCCAGTGGGATACGTTTTTGGTGCTATTCAAATAACGATTTTACGCTGGCCGCTTTGATAGCGCTACAAAAGTGAAGCAACACACGTTAGTGACTGGGCGTGTTCACGCCAAATATATCATGCTACAGATGCGGCGATGGTTCTGGCCACCATAACAGTGTACTAGCAGGTGGGAATGTCACTGCCATGGCGGGATGACAAACCGACTTTTGCACAAAATACAGGTGAGGCGAGAACAAAGCGCTCATGTGCGTGCACAATGATTAGCCCAAGACATGCACTATACCTTTATTTATGTTTCGGCCACATGTTACACCGTCCGCACTTTGTTTGCCCTCGATGGTACATCTTCTGAGGCACATTTACCACCGTCGTTTGCAAGTTGCTGATGAGCTGTCTGAAATTTTCTGTTAACGTGGTAAATGTAAATATCAAAATATAAATTGGAGCACTCATGAGGTATCTAATTACATATAGTTCTAGCACTCATCAAAAGGGGAATACCTGGCCCACAGAGTCGTAGATCTGTATTTTCGTAATTATGAAATATTACAACCCCTGTAACGGTTACATGAAATAAGTGAGTTTAGTAGGCACTTCGTAAGGCACACAAGAGAGATTCACAATGTCATATCAAGGTTACGATTTGTTTATACTACTAACTAATCTTTCGTACAAATAAAACTGACACCGAGCCAAGGAGATGTAAAAAAGATGCATTGCAAGTTCTAATTGTTTACCAACAAGATAAACGTGGAAGTAAAAAAAGCAAACTAAAGAACGGCAAAAAATAATGATTCCACAAAATTCAACTTCATGGAAACAAAATTATTGAGAGAAAGGCGTGAACACTCGGAATGTGAATCGCAGTCGCAATGCCACAATTATATTTATAAACACTGGAACTGATTATAAGGAGGTAATAATAATCAATTACCAAAAGTGCACGGTCTACATGCCAGCAATAGCTTCTGGGGCCATGAGATTTAAGATGGAAAGCCAGTACTTTTTAGCTATCTTTAAAAATATATACTAAAAGAAAATCGCCACAAGCAGAATCTCGATTTGGAATGTTCATTTTGATAGGCAACTTGCTCACGGAGCTTGTCACATCATGAAAGTGCCAAACACACACGCTGCTAGATAGTTCGAATAAAGAATTGTAGATGAGACATATCTCTGACACTTGAAGAGGAGCTCCGGAAATCAAGCGATACACATATATCTGAAAATGAAGCACCAAACGTTACCTTAATGACATTTCTACATCGAACAAATATACCACAAAAAGCAGTTGGAACCATAGCTCTAAATTTCAGTACCTAACTGTACAGTTCTGCGTAGTATATACGTACTTGGGCAATAGTCAACTCATCACAAATCGAAAAGACACACCAATGAAGCGCATTTTATGCTACTCGCACCTGGAAATTTGTCCTGCATTTAGGTTGAGGCTCGAGCTGCATTGATATTAGTGGCGATGTGTAGTCAAAGATACTCGATGTTGAAGCTTATTTTTCTTTATAATCTCTCGTAGTATTTCGGCACATTAGAGATTACATATATTTACCACGTACTGGTATATGTAACCAAAAAACAAAACGTTTGAGCATAAAAAAAATTACGTAACCCTAATTGAAATTTCGGCTTTTGAATGTCGAGCAGTGCGTGCAGAGGTCGCCCGATATGCTACTCGTAACTACATTGCCAACGATGAATGCGGTCATATCTAAAACTCTGGGCTTTAATACCTCAATTAGAATTTTTTGAACCTTTTCAAAATGCACAAGTGAATATTTCACTATTTACAAGCACACTCTTCCTCTCGTAAGATATCGAACATGCGCAAAGCCAAAAAGGACTTTAGAATACGATAATAGTATATTCACTCAAAACATTCCTGTGTGAGGGCAATATTTTCCGCTAGAGAAACCGTAATAAGTGCAATTTTAACCTAGAAGCTTTCTCCCACACTTATCCAAGCGTTTTTATTAGCTGACAGAGAATACAATTTATTGTTTTTAATTATACATTGTAATATTGCGTACCATATTTATTTGCATCGTAAACGCAAATAACGTTCAGCACCAACGACCTCCCACGTGACCTTTTGCCTGGATTGAAAATTTTTATTTATTTATTTCCTCAAAGATCTCCTATGAGACATTACACGAGTGAAGGGGGGGAGATTAGTGACAAAGAAAGATACTACAAATTTCAAAGGATATTTTGGATGAGTCGCTTGAATACAAGTGGGTTGATGATAGTGGCAACTTCGGTGGGCAGGCCATTTCAGTCTCGTGTTGTACGCAGAAAAAATGACTGGTGAAAAGCCACAGTTCGGGCTTATGGGGGATATACTCTGTTAGAGTGACTGGTGCAGGCAATGCAACGTGCTCTTTTTTATGTACGGATTGTCAAAAGGCAAAGAATGAAATATTTTTGAAAAAGGTCAAGACGTGCTATTCTAAGGCATGAGGCTAGAGAGGCTAAGTTTATTTTGGATTTTATGCTGAGATGCTTGAATTGTACGAATAAGTTGACAGAATAAATCGTGTCGCGCGGTTCTGAACAAACTCGAGGGCGATAATAAGGTTATTGTGGTGGGGGTCAAAAATAGAATCGGTATACCCCAGTATGGGCCGCACAAAAGGATGTTACCGGCATGTTCGCAAGCACAGACGGATTCAATGGTTTACTCATCATCATCATCATCGTCATCACCCTGGTTACGCCCACTGCAGGGCAAAGGCCTCTCCCATACTTCTTGAACTACCCCGGTCATGTACTAATTGTGGCCATGTTGTCCCTGCAAACTCCTTAATCTCATCCGCCCACCTAACTTTCTGCCGCCCTCTGCTACGCTTCCCTTCCCTTGGAATCCATTCCGTAACTCTTAATGACCATCGGTTGTCTTCCCTCCTCATTACGTGTCCTGCCCTTGCCCATTTATTTTCTTGATTTCAACTAAGATATCATTAGCTCGCGTTTGTTCCCTCACTCAATCTGCCCTCTTTCGTATCCCTTAACGTTACACCTGTCATTATTTCCATAGCTCGTTGCGTCGTCCTCAATTTAAGTAGAACCCTTTTCGTGAGCCTCCAGGTTTCTGCCCCGTACGTGAGTACTGGTAAGACACAGCTGTTATAAACTTTTCTCTTGAGGGATAATGGCAATCTGATGTTCATGATCTGAGAATGCCTGCCAAACGCACCCCAGCTCAGTCTTCGTCTTCTGATTATTTCAGTCTCATGATCCGGATCCGCAGCCACTACCTGTCCTAAGTAGATGTATTACCACTTGCAGTGCCTCACTACCTATCGTAAACTGCTGTTCTCTTCCGATACTGTTAAACATTAGTTTAGTTTTCTGCAGATTAATTTTTAGACCCACGCTTCGGCTTTGCCTCTCCAGGTCAGTGAGCGTGCATTGCAGTTGGTTCCTGAGTTACTAAGCAAGGCAATATCATTAGCGAGTCGCAAGTTACTAAGGTATTCTCCATTAACTCTTATCCCCAATTCTTCCCAATCCAGGTCTCTGAATACCTCCTGTAAACACGCTGTGAATAGCATTGGACAGATCGTATCTCCCTGCCTGACGTTTTTCTTTATTGGGATTTTGTTGCTTTCTTTATGGAGGACTTCGGTGGCTGTGGAGCCGCTGTAGATATCTTTCAGTATTTTTATATATGGCTCATCTACACCCTGATTCCGTAATGCCTCCATGACTGCTGAGGTTTCGACTGAATCAAACGCTTTCTCGTAATCAATGAAAGCGATATATAAAGGTTGGATATGTTCCGCACAGTTTTCTATCACCTAATTGATAGTGTGAATATGGTCTCTTGTTGAGTAGCCTTTACGGAATCCTGCCTGGTCCTTTGGTTGACGGAAGTCTAAGGTGTTTCTGATTCTATTTGCAATTACCTCACTAAATACTTTGTAGGCAACGGATAGTAAGCTGATTGGTCTATTATTTTTCATTTCTTTGGCGTCTCCTTTCTTATGGATTAGGATTATGTTAGCGTTGCTCCAAGATTTCGGCACGCTCGAAGTCATGAGACATTGCGTATACAGGGTGGCCACTTTCTCTAGAACAATGTGCCCACCATCCCTCAACAAATCTGGTGTTACTTATCCTCCGCAGCGGCCTTCCCCCTTTGCATAGCTCCAAAGGCTTTCTTTACTTTTTCTGGCGTTACCTGTGGGATTTCGAATTCATCTTGACTATTCTCGCTTCCATTATCGTCGTGGGTGCCACTGGTAGTGAATAATCTCTATAGAACTCCTCAGCCGCTTGAACCATCTCATCCATATTAGTAATGATATTGCCGTCTTTGTCTCTTAACGCATACATCTGATTTTTGCCGTTTCCTAGTTTCTTCTTCACTGCTTTTAGGCTTCTTCCGTTCCTGAGAGCATGTTCAATTCTATACATAGAACACTTCCTTATGTCAGCTGTCTTACGCTTGTTGATTAACTTCGTATGTTCTGCCAGTTCTATTCTAGCTGTAGGGTTAGAGGCATTCATGCATTGGCATTTCTTGATCAAATCTTTCGCCTACTGCGATATGTTACTGGTATCCTGTCTAACGGAGTTACCACCTACTTCTATTGCACACTCCTCAATGATGCCCACAAGATTGTCGTTCATTGCTTCAACACGTAGGTCTTCCCGAGTTACAGCCGAATACCTGTTCTGTAGCTTGATCTGGAATTCCTCTATTTTCCCTCTTACCACTAACTCATTTATCGGCTTCGTATGTAACAGTTTCTTGCGTTCCCTCCTCATGTCTAGGCTAATTCGAGCTCTTACCCTCCTATGGTTACTGCAGCGCACCTTGATGAGCACGTCCACATATTGTATGATGCCAGGGTTAGCGCAGAGTAGGAAGTCTATTTCATTCCTAGTCTCGCCGTTCGGGCTCCTGCACGTCCGCTTTCGGCTATCCCGCTTGCGGAAGAAGGTATTCATTATCCGCATATTATTCTGTTCCGCAAACTCTACTAACAACTCTCCCCTGCTATACCCAGTCCCTATGCCATATTCCCCCACTGCTTTGTATCCAGCCTGCTCCTTGCCTACCTTCGCATCGATGTCGCCCATCAGTATAGTGTATTTTGTTTTGACTTTACCAATCGCCGATTCCACGTCTTCATAGAAGCTTTGGACTTTCTGGTCATCCTGACTGGATGTAGGGGCATAGACCTGTACAACCTTCATTTTGTACTTTGTATTAAGTTTCACAACAACACCTGCCACCCTTTCGTTTATGCTATGGAATTCCTGTATGTTGCCAGCTATATTCTTATTAATCAGGAATCCGACGCCTAGTTCTCGTCTCTCCGCTAAGCCCCGGTTGCACAGGGCGTGCCCGCTTTTTAGCACTGTATATGCATCTTTTGGCCTCCTAACTTCACTGAGCCCTATTATATCCCATTTACTGCCCTATAATTCCTCCAATAGCACTGCTAGACTCGTCTCACTAGAGAACGTTCTAGCGTTAAACGTTGCCAGGTTTCGTATTCCAGTGGCGGCCTGTCCGGAGCCAGGGAATCTTAGCACCGTCTGCTGCGTCGCAGGTCTGGCCGCCGCCGTGGTCAGTTGCTTCGCAGCTGCTGGGGACTAAGGGCCGGGGTTTGATTGTTGTAATCATATAGGAGTTTGTGGCCAAGTACTGCACCAGGGTGGCCAATCCTGCTCTGGTGAGGGAGTGCGTTACGTGTTCTGGTCACCGAGATCAGGCCGCACTCCAGGCCTGTTTATGCGATTTCATCAACACGCGTATTTTTTTCTTGTTTTTGTTTTCATCCGGTGGAAAATTGCGCGGCACCGGGGCTCGAACCACGGACCTCTCGCACGCGAGGCGGGTGTTCTACCTCCATGCCACCGCTGCAGACCTACGTGCGAAATTATACGGTGCAACTGTAGAATTTGTGTAGTCCCAGTCTGTTCTAAAATTATTTCGTGAACATGGCAGCCACCGTTGACCAAGCAATTCTTTGAATGTTGTATGTAACCGAATGCAGTAGGTATGATGCGCATATATACATTTTGTTCTTAGCTGTTATATTTTAATTGTGTTATTTAAGATATATTGCTGCTGCGTGCCAACTGCCCTTTTCTAGAGCAAAATGACATTGTACATTTTTTTGAAAACGTCTGAATTTTGATCTCTCAAGACTTGTAAATTGCGAGCTTGCTTCACTTCTTTCTGCATAGAAAAAACAGAGTACCATTTGTGCAATGAAAACTCTAAACGCTGTCCGTTATGTTCTTGCAATTTTCAAAGGTGGTAATAGAAAGCCGTCGGTGTTTAAATGTAGTATTGAATTTATCTAAAAAAATTAGGCAAACATTTTAGCCTTCCTTACAGCGTTCGTTCGTGCCCGCCTGTCTGTGCGTGCCAGTCTCAATTTTCGTTGTAGAATTTTTTGCTCAACAACACCCGCTCGACATGAGCCAACAAGGACGAACTTCCTTGTAACATGTGGTTTAATACGCTTGCTAAAAGGTTAATGTGTGTACTTTTGCTAATTAGCAGCTTCACTATCACCATTTGTTAAAATGAAACGTTCAGCTTTAATGAAGTCAAACGACCTGGTAAAAAGAGCATTCACCGCTTGAAGCCTCCCTCCATCCCGCCCCTTTCAAAAATAGTCGAATAAGATATAACCAGAACCTTCGTATCCGTACCCTCCCGCGTCCCGGTAGCGAGCCCTCCGCCTAAAAAATCGATATTAAGGATGAGCCCTTGGCGACGTGCATTGTGATATATACGGAACTAGACAAGAAAATATTGCAAGCAAATCTGGTATTATATTGCATGCACTGGAAATTTCTTTTTGGATTGGAATGTGACCGCAAATAAACCAGCAGCTAAGCACCGTTAGAGTACACAACGCAAGATTAAAAGGAATAGAGAATAAAAAATTTCTTGCCGCAATCTCGGGCTCTAATGATAGCTGTCGCGCACTAAGTGACCAAAACAATAGTCTTTCTGAGCATAAATGAGCGAAAGGTAATTATTTTATGAATATTTCTTAAATCGCCGCACTTGGCGACCTTCTGTGAAAGCTCCGGCAAAACCGGATATTGAGTCACACTTACCTGCCTCACTGCATGCCGCTCATTGCGAGCGATCGCCAGCACTGATCGCGCGAAAGGGCGAGTTTGACGTTTGCTGCGACGCGTTTTCTTTGTTGTTTGACCGTCCAATTCGTACCGCTTCCTCCTGTGAACTGTTCTGCAATCTCGTCTTTCATATCGTGGTTTTGTGGTTTCTTGTCGTTAACTCCGGGGAGTGCCCGCACTGTGGGGAGAGATCCTCGGACCTCTACCACATGGTGTGGGCGTGCCCCTCCAACCCTGCTTTTACTCCACACCCAAACCCCACCCGGGAGGACTGGGAGGCGACCCTACTCGCCTGTTGCGACCTGAAAGCCCAAAAGGCGATGGTCGAACGAGCTATGGCGGCAGCGGAAGCCACTGGGGTCCCGTACTAGGGACTCCACCTAGTGTTTGTGAGGGGAAAGGCACTAAGCCTGACTCCAGAGCACCCTCCATGTAACTCCCTCTTTTCAGAGGAAATAAACGTTTTCACCACCACCACCGTTAAAACTTTTAATAAAATAATCATAAAAAGAAGAAGAGTGGTTCTTGTGAAGAAGGAAGGAGGAAAAGCTAGCCCTATCTTCTGGAATCCATGCGGGAGCACGGCTCAGCGCCAGCAGGTTGGGAGGGATGGGATTAAAAGAGAGAGAGGGTAGCATAAAAAGCTTCCTTCCCCAGGAAGTGGATCCATCAGGGTGGGGGGAGGGCTGAAGTAGGAGGTCAGTTCAGGTATTATGGACCGTTTGTGAGTCTTGTAGAAATCTAAATAATGACAGGAATAGGGGGCGCCGGCTTTCGCGGGGACTAATGGGAGGATCAGGTAACAGCAGATTTACTGAAGGATGGTGGGAAGATTGTTTTAGAGAAACTGGCCACCCTGTATACGCAATGCCTCATAACGTCGAGCGTACCGGAATCTTAGAAAAACGCTCACATAATCCTAATCCATAAGAAAGGGGACGCCAAAGACTTGAAAAATTATAGACCGATCAGCTTACTGTCCGTTGCCTACAAACTATTTACTAAGGTAATCGCAAATAGAATCAGGAACACCTTAGACTTCTGTCAAGCAAAGGACCAGGCAGGATTCCGTAAAGGCTACTCAACAATAGATCATATTCACACTATCAATCAGGAGATAGAGAAATGTGCGGAATATAACCAACCCTTATATATAGCTTTCATTGATTACGAGAAAGCATTTGATTCTGTCGAAACCTCAGCAGTCATGGAGGCATTACGGAATCAGGGTGTAGACGAGCCATATGTAAAAATACTGAAAAATATGTATAGCGGCTCCACAGCCACCGTAGTCCTCCATAAAGAAAGCAACAAAATTCCAATAAAGAAAGGCGTCAGGCAGGGAGATACGATCTCTCCAGTGCTGTTCACAGCGTGTTTACAGGAGGTATTCAGAGACCTGGATTGGGAAGAAATGGGGATAAAAGTTAATGTAGAATACCTTAGTAACTTGCGATTCACTGACGATATTGCATTGCTTAGTAACTCAGGGGACCAATTGCAATGCATGCTCACTGACCTGGAGAGGCAAAGCAGAAGAGTGGGTCTAAAAATTAATCTGCAGAAAACTAAAGTAATGTTTAACAGTCTCGGAAGAGAACAGCAGTTTACAATAGGCAGCGAGGCACTGGAAGTCGTAAGGGAATACATCTACTTAGGGCAGGTAGTGACTGCGGATTCGGATCATGAGACAGAAATAATCAGAAGAATAAGAATGGGCTGGGGTGCGTTTGGCAGACATTCTCAGATCATGAACAGCAGGTTGCCATTATCCCTCAAGAGAAAAGTGTATAATAGCTGTGTCTTACCAGTACTCACCTACGGGGCAGAAACCTGGAGGCTTACGAAAAGGGTTCTACTCAAATTGAGGACGACGCAACGAGCTATGGAAAGAAGAATGATAGGTGTAACGTTAAGGGATAAGAAAAGAGCAGATTGGGTGAGGGAACAAACGCGAGTTAATGACATCTTAGTTGAAATCAAGAAAACGAAATGGGCATGGGTAGGACATGTAATGAGGAGGGAAGATAACCGATGGTCATTAAGGGTTACGGACTGGATTCCAAGGGAAGGGAAGCGTAGCAGGGGACGGCAGAAAGTTAGGTGGGCGGATGAGATTAAGAAATTTGCAGGGACGGCATGGCCACAATTAGTACATGACCGGGCTTGTTGGAGAAATATGGGAGAGGCCTTCGCCCTGCAGTGGGCGTAACCAGGCTGATGATGATGATGATGATGAATGGGAAGGCGCCAGGTGGCAAAATCCTGAGGCCTCAGAGTAGGCGGCAGGGTCGCTCTCACTCTTCTACGGAGCTCGGCAAGAGCCGACCTGCCACAGACTATATGTTGCTGATACAGCAGGTTCTTGCCGTTCTTGTCGTTCCTCTCCAGTTCGCTGTAGAGGAACAGCAAATGGCTGATTGCCAGGTGCGGAGGCGCAACCTGGCGCGGGGCGCTGGAATCACTGCATCTTCATGACGATGCATCGCGGACATGTGGCTTCAGCGCGAGTAAGCTTCACCGGCAGAGGCGTAGGATTTTCTGGGAGGATGTTCCAGACCACGGCCCTTCCAGCCGCCTTCGTCTCTGCCAGGAATGTGTCCGGGTCGATGCGGTATGAGTCGTCAGGCACTTGTGGCCGAATCACTCAGGGGCAGGAAGAAAGCTTTCTTGCCAGAGAGTCGGCCATTCGATTGCCATCGAGACAACTTGACCTGGTATCCATGCAAAGCGGGCAGTGTGGCCAGCCTCATCGGCGATTTGCATCGCCCGACGTATCGAGGGAAACGCACCATTGCGCTAGTCTAGTCCGGCCCAGGCCTTTACGGAGGCCTGCAAGTCTATGTATACAATGTGATGCGTGAAGGCTGAAAAAGGAGGCTTAAGGATGGCGTGACATGTAGCGGATATCACACCTAGTATCGCCGTTAATGGGTCGTTGCAGTCAGGGCGCCAGCTGGAGTAGGCCATGGCGATGCGTGGGTAATAGTACGCTATGGCGGAAGCTTCGTCACTGAGGGCGGCGTCGGTGTCGACAGCGTGGTGATGTGAAGGAACCTCGCGAACTTCTGCTTCATGCCACCCTGCGTTATACATCTGCCTGTCTGCGTGATCGGCATTAACGTTTTGATTAATCGGTGAAAAGTCCCCGCTCAGGGGACAATCCCACGGAGCAGGGAAAGAGGGCAGAGCCGTTCACGAGACTGGCAGATGAAGAAGCGAGAGGATACTACAGCCGGATATTGTGGATCTTCGCCAAAACTGATGTGAATGCTTGGAAGCCTTGGCTATTGCCTCGATCGGATTAATCTGGGCCATTTGGGCGAGTCGGTCTAAGGGTGGTGAAACGCAGCAGACCGGTGACAACCCTCACGGTATCGTGGTTGAGCGATTCGAGTTTTGTAGCGTAAAGCTACACTACGCGAATTGGAGCCGAGCTTCGCGTGCTTCTGCGCCTGCCATACTGCACACGCGCGAGAGTCGCGTGACGTCACGAGAGGCGCAGCTGCGTCACCCTCGCCGCCGCCACGGGCGCAGCCTGGGGCTCTATTCTGGACACGCATGGCGGCTGTACGGCCGCCATTATCCGCCATGTTTACTCTCTGATTGGCTGTCGAAAGGTCACGTGTTTTGAAATTTGTGCCGGGAAGCGGAAGTATTGCAAAATGCAATTTTGCGTTTTCATCAAGATGACGAAACGTGACGTGGAGCTGCAAATGTTATGGACTAATACATTTTTTTGGTCCTTGGCAGATATATTGTGATGTTAGCGCTTCAAAAAGAATGTGAGCGGTAGCGTGCAGAAGCCAGTGCAATGCATCTGCAATTGCGCGAATATGTGGTGGCGATTCAAGATATGCGCCATGCCAGCTTGCTGATTGGCTGAAGGAATATCTCATGAGGAGCGTCACAGGAAGGGCTGTTTCGTAAACGTCATTTTGACGATGCGTGACGTTGCGCAGGGCCGCCATTGCTGAGATTTTCCGCCATAATTTTTGCTGCGACGAGCCGCGCGAATTATGCTAATGGGCAGCCATATGCAATGGCAGCCGAGAGGAATGCGTATCGCCACATTTTCCCCGTCGTTTGGCGCCACGAAAATCTTTTGTTCATAACGCGTGCTCATAGTATTTGCATCGCTCTCGGGTGGTGTTGGCATTTGTGTTTTGGGCCATCGTTTTTTAAAAGAACGCGTAAATACGAAATAATATTGATTGAATATAGCAAACTTTCAGCAATGTTGTCCACTTTTCACTGCTGCATTTGTATTGTAATCGAGATTAATGCCTTTTCGCACAATCAAAAGTTATGACAACGGCCTTTTTCTAACTTACCAAAAGAAATGTACGCAAGGCGGCGCCTTGAAGTTTCCTCCCGCGGTGCGAGTAACCAGCGAAATGAACAAGAGATGGCAGCGCCGGCGCTTGCGTCGCTCTAGTGGATATCTCTGGCGCGCGCAACGCTATCGGTGATATTCGGCCGTTTCTAAGCCAGCCGAGTCGGGCTGAGTCACTTGCGTTTCACGAAATAGCGATAACGTGGCCTAGAACGTGCGCGCATCACCACTGGTAGTTCGCGTATGTTGTCTCAAGAAAGAAAACAAGCGCGTTGGCACGAACATGCGATGACTCATTCCATTTTCCAGGGACACGCATCCGAGCTACTGAAGCAGACGACGGCTTGTACGCAGCAGACGACGGAAGCGAGAAGCGTTTTCGACAGAATAATCATACGCTTTGAGATAGCTGCTTTATTTTTACTGCCGAGGAAAACTGTTTTGCTTTACCGATAACGCTACATTCAGTGCCTTCATTTCAGTTTCTTAGGCGAAACGTCAAGTTGGCGTCACGTTACGTAAGCAAAACCGGGCCACCAGCGCCATTTTGTTTGCGTCGCGGCTACGTCACGCTCCGAAGAAAATGGCGGAATGTCCAGAATAGCGCCCCTGCACCGCTCCTTGCCGCCGCCGCTGCATTCCACAGGTGTCACGTCTCCGCAGTCTCCGCAGGCGGGCGGCGCCGTGTGCGCCCGCTGCTGCATTTACGATTGCGGCGCCGCGCAGCACGCGCATGCGCGAAGAGGGCGCATCTTGCGTATAAATGCGAGGGAGAGACGGTTGATGCAGCGCGCTCGTCATGAAGATTAAGGGAAGTCGAGCGGCGCCAGTCGGTGCAAAAGACTGGAAAACATAAATTCTTCAGAGCCCGAGGATATCGCTTGGCAGTTGGCCGCCCAGCGTCGAAAGAACGAGCGTGCTAAGGCAAAATGTTCTGCCGAGACACCAGAGCAACGCGAAGAAAGCCTAGAGAAAAGACATCGCCTAGAAGCTCAACGCCGTCCTATGGCCTCCCAACAACAGCGGCAGGATCAAGAGAGTGTCACAGACGATGCCAAGACTCGTCGGTGCACTGAACATGTTATGAAACTCAGGGAAAGTGTGAGTGCGTCTACACTCTTCCGCTCGGACTTTGTCAACAATCCATTTGTACACATTTGTGAACAGGGCCATAGCCGGATAAGCTAAGGTTAGGAAGCAAGGCAAGAGATTAACCAAGTATCACAGTACCTTTACGCTACGTATATCTCGGCATAGCTGAGCTAAGCCACTGCCATTTTTTCGTTGTTGCTTTTGAGTCAGACTGTACAAGTTATAGCCGTATGCAGCATGTGAAATATGTAGCGCAGTCACGAGGCGACGGACAGTTCGCTCTACACTTCCTCACTTTTTAGACGCGATGTAGCGGATTGGGTGGAGTATATCTCATGCGAGGTACGAGTGATGTTGCGAAGCCATGTTGCTGCGCCACCATCTGCATCGATGTAGGAGGCTAGAGGTGTGAGGAGCAGCTGTATGAATGCCGCAGAATGCCGTGGGTCTGCTGCGGGCAAAGGTGCCGAAATAGTACTGTCTAGTGACACTCGGCGTGCCACCCTTTTCCGAAAGACGAGAAGCTGCGTAGAATGTGGACTCGAACAGTCCACTTATCGCGCCCATGGAGGCCATCAAGCTTCACCTATGTTTGCTCCGACCACTTTGAGAACAGTGATTACGAGACAAGCAGGGCGTTGCTACGAAGCCTCAGGGTGTCATTCAAAAGGCAGCGTCTCAAGCCTGACGCTGTGCCATCGGCTTTCTCGAGAAAGCGCAGTCAACAAGGCGTCAGAGGCACATTCGCAAAGAGAAGGCATAAAGAGGTTTGTGGTTTTGTGGCCACGTCGCAGGTCGCTTTAAGGACACACGAGCGCGGGCAACGCGTTCCTGCGGCGTCCGCCAAAGGCGTCTACTACGGCATCAGAGATTCGCGTGACAAACGCAGTAGTAGACGCCAAGATTGTCTTCACTCTGTACGGAGGGCTCGCTCTCTCATTCATTACAGGTGCAAGCTTGTGACCTGAGCCGCAGCAACCGGATTTATATATTAAAGCGAATGCTTTACTGGCCGCGAACTTGCGATTTCGCCGTGGCTGTGCTCCGAGGAGGCACATAACGTCACAGTGCGTTCCTCGTCGTTGCGTTCGCCTCCGCTCGCTTTGCCAGCTGCGTCGCATGCCTGATAATATATCGGAGGATTCAAAAGGAGAACTCGCGTGCGCCGCAACCACAGTTGAGGCGACAGTATGGACGGCGACAATTCTAATAAGCAGGAGGAGACCTGGAATCAACATCGGAACGAGATGAAGAGGAAACGAGTCAACCAGGAGACAAACGAACGGCGCGCTGAACGACTGGCTAACCGCCGCAGCATAGCTAAACAACCAGACTCCCCTGGACTTGCAATCAAGATTAATCAAGTCTGACCGTGCTATGCATTAGCTTTCGCTACGTACGTCCTGGCATAGCCGAGCTAAGCCACTGCCAATCTTTATTTACGCGTATGACCCTGATCTTTGAAGGTCTATGCGCGTCCATGCAATGCGCAGTGTAAACACTTACCACGTCATTGGTCCTGGCTCCCTCGGCACCGCAGAGGGGGACTGCTGCGGTTGATCGTCGTCGCTATATGAAGGAGACGGATCGTGCGCATATGCCTTTATTGTGTGTTGTCGTTCAATGGGCCGCTCTTCGAAGTCGGAGTCATAATCTCTGCTCATGCTATCACTCTCACTGAGCATTGTGCACGGCGCAACGCGGGGAAAACAAAACAGCACGCATCCGGTCTGTTCACCCCATCGCTGCTGAAGGTGGATGTGACGTCATATCTGCCAGTTCATTGTTGGGAGCGCATTGCACGAGATCTGGTGGCCGCTCACCGAGCGTAAAAAATAAAGCCATCCGCTCAAAAATAACACGAATAATGACGATATACAAGAGCAATCGTGCCTCAGGAATGCAATTGTGGTGCTTTATTAATATGCTTGGATTTTATTTTTATTCCTTTAAGAAAAATAGTGTTTTATCTTCACTATACCACATTTCTTCATCAGCAAAAGTCAGGGACAGGAAACCAATGGGTAAACATTTTTATTTATAGACATGTACGGTTTAATTGCGCGTAGGCGATTTCTTTACACGGACGAAACACACACATAAAGTGTCTGGTTTTAAGAAAGCATGCTACGCTTCCGGCGTCCAACATTTATGCTATAGGCTATGCGGTTATACTTACGTGCGACGTGCTTACGTAAAAGTGATAGTTTCAGCAAAACAAGTTACATCAGCATAGGAGCCTGCTGCGCTACCCACTCGACGACTACCCAGTGACCACCGTAAGCTGCAAAACGGTTTGACGCAAACCGATATACAAGCATACATACATACAACATATACAGCCCATGTAAACTGTGGGAATGCATGAAAACTAATTTTAGCGCATTGCTTGTCCGCACTACAGCATGCACATCAATGATAGATATGCCCCGAAAATGAGCATGCATGCATTGATGACAGCACTTGGAGCACGATGTCCAGAGGACTCCCGCAGACACGTGTCGTTAGACACGCGGAGCTTCCGGGCTGTGCCACAGAAAAGATCGTAGAGGAAATGACAGTGCAGTATGGGTCTGGACATGGCGCTTGCTGGTGAGTACAGGACGCACTCCGTGCCTGCGACGCGGGTAAGGCAGCCCCGCATAAAGACGTCTTCAATTGCTATACAGTTTCCTTTCAGCAAGTCACACATTACTGGTCATGCCGCTATCAATGTAATCAAAACTGCTGCTTCAGAAGGAGCAGCAGCAAAACATGTGTCATGTGGTTCGATCAATGGTGCCACGTCATCATTCCAGGACTGGACCATGTGCGTAACTGTGCCATAGTTACGCAATGGCGACACCAATAAGCAAGGACTTCGTGGATTGTTTGTTCTAAACAAGCTATTTCAATGTAGTAGCGCGGGTAGCGCACTTAAGTTACATAAGGAGCCAGCGCGCAGTGTAATGGGTGAGAACTGAGACGTGCACAGATTCGACTTTCTATTTAGCGGTAGGCGAAATTCTCTATCTACGAGTCTTAATGGATTCCTGTCGCCACGCACTAGATAACCTACCCATGGTATTCAAGCTCCTCGCGTATGTCGTTTCCTGGAAAACACCTGTTAGAGAACGGAGGACACCAAAATGGAATTCGACATACGGCGTCATCTAGAACATTTCTTTCGACACATTTCGAGGTAAGGTTTGGAATGTTGCTACGGTACAAAGTTCTACTTAAGTAATGGCCACATAAACACCTGTTCTATATGTAATGAAGAAGATAGCACACGCGTCGCTGGGGCCGCATGGCTCCTCAAGTGGGGAAGATAAGACCAAGGGAATGGTCTCGCTGTTTTCCTCGCGCTAGCGCTTGACTGGGACTGCTCCGCTGCTCTTTGCGCAAGGCGCGACGTAACTGGGGTTCTTGCTAACCGTCTATAAGCCCCATTGCATTTGGTGGAGGCGCTGAGTACTCTAACAAATCGACCTGGAACTCCAGAGCCTCTTTCTTCCAGCCGCTAACTTCAATACCACGCCGGACGACGCCGGTGAGAGACCGACTTCGTCAGCTGAACCAGTCACCTGCGGTGCCGTTCGTCAACGAGACCGAGCTGTCTTCAGTGGCACCGCTGGTAGTGGCGTTGAGGACTGGCTCTCGTCGTACGAACAAGTAAGAAAGCACAACAAATGCGACGATTGGACAATACTCGCCAGCGTTATTTTTATCTCGTGGATGTCTCCATGCAACCTCTGGATCCGAAATCATGAGAAAAATATTGCGACGTGTGATGACTTTAAGACTACCTTCGTGGAGGTATTTGGCCGTCTGGTCGTGCAAAAGCTTCGCACCGAACAACGCCTCCGCCAACGAGCACAACCGCCGGACGAGAAATTCACGATTTCTACTGAAGACGTCATAGATCCCTGCAAGCGAGTGAGCCCAGCGATGACTGAGGAAAATAAGACTGAAGAAATTCTCTAGGAATTTGAACATAAATTTGTCTGTCGGTCTGTCTGCCCGTCCGTCGGTCCGTCCGTCGGTCTGTCCGTCCATCCGCCCATCTGTCTTTCTGTCTGTCTACGGATAATGGTGCACAACAACACCTAGAGCTAACATTGTTGTCTCGCTGTGTCTTCTGTGTAGAACATAACAAACAAAACTGGTCCATACAGGGTAACATTTAGCAACTTATCGCGACTGTCCTAGGCCGCCAACCCTGCCCCCAAATGAAGTCAATAAACGCAAACAACACAGAAAATTCGCTTACCTCGGTTTCAGCAGAATCATGCGTGGGATCTGCATAATTTTACGTACCCCTTTGCACTCGGAAAGAATGAAGTTTTCTGACGGTTCTCGCCATCAGTTTTCATTCACAATAGTTTATGTAAACTGCCCTGACACGGTACTGTCGCTAAGGCGATGTAGACAAGACAACAAGCGAAATATTTGCTTCACGGCTGTCTGTCTATACGACAACAATGTTGTATTTTCGAGCACAGATCCTAGGCGCTCATTCCTGCGGCCGGCGTCAGCGTAGACGTCCTACCTCACTACCGAGAGGACTAGCACCGCTGCACGTGAGAGCAAAGGCGGAGTGCGGAGGAAACCGGAGGAGGAGGGTATGGTCAAATCGTGAGAAGAAAAGCATAACGCCGCGCACAGGGGGCTTTGCGGCGACGATGGCTACGAGATTGCGCCAGAGTAGCGCGCGCCATCTGTATGGAAAGAAAGCGCTGCGTGAGCGTATATTATATGCGGTAGCTGCCGTGAATCGCATCCTGACGTCACTCACGCTCTCGCTCTCGCAATCTCCTGATTAGCGAGGCAGTCACGCCACACTTCATTTGCAACGTGCCGCATGAGACAGATTGTTCACGACAGCCGACAGATCGCAAAATGAAAACACGCATACAGCTGCGTTCAGATTTTTCATCGGGGGATATTGTAATCGTCGGTGATTTTTTTTTTTTTGTAGCGGCAAAATTTCAAAATACTTGCCCAAGTTTTTACACAGTCGTAACGCTAACTTGTATACCTTATGTGACATGGTATTCATGAGGGCTTACTCCAGGTAAAGGCCACATACATCACAAACGCGACACGTGCCACACTGTCTTGGCGTCTTTTTAATGCGTAAGCATGGTTTGAATACTGAACCAGCTCCGTTACACGAAAATTGCAATGCCTTGTATATGTACGAAAATGCGTAATTTAGAAAGACATATACTCGTTCTATATATGTAAATGTAGGTAGTTGGTAGCTTTATACGCGATAAGGAACAGTTGAAAACAAAAGTCATCACAGAGAATACCCGCAGAGCTCCATAAAATGTGCACGGGAAGCTTATAGTACGGGCGGACAAAATGAAATTTGGGTTGCGCTTACACACACTTGAAAAACTCCTGCATTCTTTATTGTTTTCAATGATTATATCACTCTTTGAGTTGGTTTACTGCATATATTCCTCATCAAATGCGACACAGAGCACTTTCTTGCGAATAGGATGGTTCCAACATTGTTTATATAATTTAAATATATTTATTTAAGCTGCGTAGGCATGGCATGCAATAGGCTTTGTTACATCGAAGTGAACATCAGCGTCACTAAAGATGCGTGATCTATACTCTTCTATGTTTATAACTGCTCGGGTTGATCATTAGTTATACTCATGAAGTGGTAGATCTCGTACAGATATTTCACGCTTAAGACGTAGGCACCACAACCAGCAACTATGACTTACGATTTTGAGTTGAAATAGAAGCAACAAGTTTGCAGTTTCTGCAGTCCGAAAAGAGCACGTGGTCTCGCTTCGCCGCCGGGTCTGGTGGCGAAAACGGTAAATGAAACATGTCAGGACACGAAATTACACACCTCATAACTTCTACGAACGATAATAAACTCGGTGATGAATGACTGGTGGCTCAGTCTTTGCTACGCTAGGTCGCAAGACATTTAGGCAAAATCTTAAGGTTGGGACGAGGAAGAAGTGTCTTTTGACACTGTTCTGTTCTTTCTACCCCAGATTCGTTCGGGCGACACTGGCGTCAGAGCGCCAGTGACAGCGAAGACACCCATGCCTGTTCCCTTAGTAGTGAGGACTCTTCCGACGGCGACTTCGAGCTTGTGCGGAGCCGCAAAGCGAAGATAAGGAACACCAGGGTGTCTTCATTGTCAAGTACACTAACAGTAGGACACACGCAGAGGCCGGACACCAATAGCATCATAATTGTGCCCCGGCTTCCTACCGCCAACAGGAAGTACCTAACAGACAGTCTGTGTCAATGTCACCGGGATCCCTGGTGGAAAATGAAATATATGACATTCGAGTGAACACTCAGAAAAAAAGTACTGGGGGTTGATGTTCTGCGTACGTGCGCTCTGATCGCTCTACGTAGTCGAAAAGACATTGCTGTAATCCAGGGGCGTTATAATGTGACAAACAAAGGTGCAGGATTGGGCTTATTGGTGAAGCATGCTTTGAAGTTTGAATACTAGCGCAAGGACAGCAGAGAGGACAGAAGAGTGAACAGCAATTTGTTCTCTCCCCTTTGCTGTCCTTGCGCGGTTATTTAAACTTTAAAGCAGTAAGGTAAAGCTATTGCGAACTTTTGTATTCCAATTCTGCAATCAGATCGCCATCGTAGTTCAAAAAATTTGCGCGCCGCCACCCACTGCGCTTGTCTGTCCCGTGACATCACGGAAACTGCGAAAACGCTTCATCTGATATGTGCCCTTACAAAAAATGTTGTTGGAAATCCACTGATTTTCCATCGATATATTATTGTACCATCAACACAAAAATTATGGAAATTCCATTGGCATTTCATGGAGGATTTGTTGACAGATCATGGAAAAGTGGCCACCGTGAATCCATTGTATTTCCATGGGAGTATTATGGTGTGGTATTTCCATGGGGTCTCCATGGTATTTTTATTGTGTTGTTATTTCATGGGATCTTCATTGTACTGTTCTTCCACTGGGTTGTCATTGTATTGCAAATCATATGGACCGCAAAAAAGACGGGGACATAGAAAGAAAACACATACACAGCACAGGCGGCCTGTGCTGTGTATGTGTTTTCTTCCTATGTCCCCGTCTTTTTTGCGGTCAATATGATTTGCAGTAAATACCAACTAGGCCAAACTGAAGTTCTTCTGTCATTGTATTGCGCAGTATCTTCATGAAGTTGTCATTGCATTTAGTCCTCAATGCAATGACTTCATGTAAGATGCTTACTGAGGCTGAATATGCGGTGCAGCCAGCAGTAACAAACAAGAAGGCATATAAAAAGGCATGGTCTTACTTCATTTTATTTATCACGAAAGCAAGGATAGGCTCTTCTTGATGTATGGAACACTGGCTCCCGGAAACTGAGCAGGTGTATCCTGGAAACATATGAGTAAATGAAACAATGTGCAGCTCTGGCAAATTAAATTAGCAGGCAATAGTGATTATTTAAGCAACAAAACTAAGAAATAAATATCTGCTAGAAGCTTTCATGTTTAATCCATGTACTACTGATGTTCTGTATAAGGAGCTATAATAACAGTATAAGGAGTCATGGTAAATGTGGCAAGAGCTTTGTAGGAGCTGCTAGACAAAAAGTATACAAGTGAGCTTCTATGCAGTTTAAACTAGCTTTATGCTTGAATTATCTGCCTGAAAAATCCTGCAATATTTTTTTTTATCGTTGATTAAATGTTATTACAAATAGCATTATGCTTAAAATTATTTGATGGTCACTATGGCAATGAAAAGCTTGAACATAGCATATGAAAACATTGCAACTGGTATTCACTACTTTCTGTCACACTTTAATTGGTTTAAGAGAAAACATTCAGCATTCTTAAAGTAGGTGCAGCCTGCTGGTTACACATCACAGCAGTGGTGGTCAGACATGCGGCAAATGAACTAAATTAGCTCCATGCTCAACGTGACTGTCACACGAATGTGTGGGGCTCTTCCTCTCTGCATTCACTAAGTTCCTGCTAGAGTGTACCTTTCATGCAACATATATATTTGACACTTTATAATAGCAATAAGCGCTAAGTTAACCCAAGAAGTCTTGAAAAATAGTGCAGGCTTTTCTTAGTAAAGAAACAAAGCTGTAAGATAGCCAGCACATAGCAAATCGCCGAGCATATATTAAAATGTGCCATCAGAAATAGCGGGTGCAGAAGTCGACCTAGGAATACATGTGTGCTATCTGGCCAGCTATGATCTTGAAGCAGCACACTTACATCTGTCACGTACACTTAGAAAGGGCATACACAGGCACCGGACTGCAACTACTGCTTTATTGCTCAAAGACCCATGTTTTATAGTGTCTCTTGTGAAGCGTACATGCCCTGGTGGCAGTGAGGTGTGACAAGAGCCAGGATAAAATGCACAAAAAACACAAATAAAGATGAAATTTTTGGATTTCCACTCTATGAATAACCAAAGTCCAAGATAGCAGCATGCTTCTTCTGAGAATGATACTGGGGGGCAACTGATACACCTATCTCTCCATTTGTCAATTTCTATTGCTTCAAGAATTTCCGTTTGCTTTTTGTGTTCTCTGCGCACAACTTCCGTATCTTTCAGTATGGGTTTGCAGCCACAATCCTTGCAATGAAACGCTCAATGATCTGAATCTTTAGCCATGTAGTGATAATTGTGCTCAGTTAGCCTCGCACTCAAGGACCTGCCCGTCTGCCCAATGTATACCTTGTTACAGGACAGAGGGAGCTTATAAACCACTCTCTCTGAACAATTCACACAGGGCTTCCAGTGGTTGATTGCACAGGCACTTATTCCTTTTTTCGCGCCATTCCCCTTTTTGCACAGGCTCGACAATCACAGAGGCACGCAAAACACCACATCAATACCAGCCCTGTGACCTATATTTAGCAGATTTGGGAAATTGTGAGTACATAAGGCATGACCAGCTTGTAATGCCTTGTGACTGTGCGTGGATCCGCTCGCCTTTTCTGTCTTCTTATGTAAGCATTCTGCAACTGATGAAGAGCTTCGATGAATACCCAGAGCTCCTGAGGCAGGTTACCTGGTTCGTTAAGCTTGTTTCACATTTGTGATGGCATGTTTTTTGCAGTGTGTTAAGAAAGCAAGAGTGGACAATCACCCTTTTCACAAGCTTTGAATGGGCCGAGTTGTAGGGAAGGACAGCTTTGTTGCTCCTTGGCTCATAAGACCAACAGATTTGATCAGAGGATACATATGCACCAAGGTCTAAAAACCTAATAAAACCGCTGATAGGTAGCTTATGTGTTAGTAACAATGACGTGAGGCATTTATAAAACACTGCATTGGTGTGTATGTTGGTATTATGAACCAAGGAGCAACAAATCTGTCCTTCCCTACCAATCGGCACATTCAAAGCTTGTGAAGAGGGCGATTGTCTGCTTTTGCTTTCTTAACGCACTGCAAAAATCATGCCATCACAAATGTGAAACCAGCTTCACAAACAAGGTAACCCGCCTCAGGAGCCCTAGGTATCTATCGAAGCTCTTGATACGTTTCAGGTTACTAAACACAAAAAAGTGAGCGGATCCACTGCAGTCACTAGGACTGTCAAGACAACGCAGTCATACCTTATGTACACACAATTTCCCACAATCTGCAAAAGATAGGTCAAAGGGCAGGCGTTGATGTAGTGTATACCACACCTGTGCAGTTGTCGATCCTGTGCAAAAAGGTGAATGGCACAAAAAAAAGAACAAGTCCCTGTGCAATCAACCATCGAAAGACCTATGTCACTTGTGCAGACGGAGTGGTTTATAGGATCCTTCTGTCCTGTAACAACGCATACACTGGGCAGACATGCAGGTGCTTGAATATACAAGGCTAAATGAGCACATTTATCCCTGCACGGCTAAAGATACAAGTCATTTAGCCTTTCATTGCAAGGATTGGGGCTGCAAACCTGTCCTGAAAGATACGGAAGTTTTGCGCAGGGAACACAACAAACAAAGCAACAGAAACTGACAAATGGAAAGATAGGTCTATCGGCTGCACCTTGGTATCATTCTCTGAGAAAGCATGCCGCTATTTAGACTTTGATTATTCAGAGTGGGAATCCAAAAATGTCACCTCTATTTGTGTTTTTTTTTGTGTTTTACTCTCGCTCTTGTCACACCTCATTGCCATCAGAGCACGTGTGCTTTTCAAGTGGCACTACAATAGACGGGTCGTCTTTAAGCAATATTGCAGAATGTGCAGTCCAGCGCCTGTGTATGTCCTTTCTATGTGTACGTGTATGTGTCAGATGTAAGTGTGCTACTTCAATATCATGGCTCACCAACAAGCCCATCAGTATCTTTTAAGCAGCTGTGATCAATCTATAGCCCAACCAATCATTTCTTTTATCAGGCCTCTAAAATTTGTGCATAACTTTGTGGCCATAATGTAAATAATGAAAGAAGGGAACTATTTGTTTTTCTACACCAAATATTAGGAACACTTACTATACTTTATCCAGTTGCTAACAGTACAGTTTGTACAAATAGCCTTTCTTCAACTTATATGCATGTTCTGATTTCATTATTTAAGACTACATGACTATTAAAATAGCGTACACACCTATCGGTCTCCACACATACAGTGTTGAGGGCCTCCTCTTGAACCGTCTCGCCACGTAGGCAGCTCTTCCCCCAAACAGCGGCTTGCTATGGAGCCCACCATCAGTAAAGACGTGATGCAAAAGTGCCCTGACGAATTTTCCACAGCCACTGGTACAGGCACAGGCCTGGCTCAGCTGATCGAGGATGTTCTTATCAATCAGTGTCCGGCCACCAATGTCAACCTGCACACAGAAAATTAAGCGACACTTTAAAAGCTCACTTTTGATCACACAGAGCATAAAGGTGAACAATTTATCATCAAAAGGACAAGCCATAAATGACAGCAGAAGAAAAACAAATGTCTTGCAGCACCATTGCATGGTTTGCATTGCAGAGGCATTTCTTTGACAGTTGCTTGCAGTTACTGACACTGCAGCACATGTGCACGTGTGCGAACAAATATAAGTTGTTCAGAGGTGGACATAGTAGTTGCCGGCTGGCTGTCCACAGATACACAAGCTGTCGTCAGTGAGCGTGATCTCGTACACGATCATTGTTAATTATTGCTAAATAGCATACAGCACCAGCAACGTTCCTGCAACGGCTTGCTACCTGCCACCATGCTGCCCAGATATAAATTTTAGTCATAGTCACACATCGCAAGATCAACTGCAAATTTTTAAGTGATCCATACAGATACCTTTCGCTATGTCAAGTGATTCCAGGAGCCAGAAGTTGAGAAACACTGATTTAATCTTGCTTTGTTCACGGAATCATTTCAAATGCACTATATTGCCAAAAAAGAAAGCAAAAGAAGGAAGGGAGAACTGGCAGCACACAATAAGCGTACCTGTGTGCAAGCAATTACTGGTTCTTCTGGCTTGCTCTCGATGTTGAGGATTTTTTGTAGCCTCTTCACTCTCTTGCCAGCTTCTGCATAATGAGAAAGCAATACAACCGCTGAATAAAAGTAATATGTACTTCAACCATTTCAGCGATAAAGCACCAAATGCTACTTCCTTATGCAGCGAAATATCTCACACTTAATAATGAATTTTGCGACCCTTCGGTTCTTTTTGTGCATCAGTCACTGATGCATGATTTGGCGAGCCTGGCATTTAACATGAGTCGGATGCGTGACACTTCGTGATAGTCGGGTGAAGCCGAGAAGCCTTCCATTAAAGTGTTGCAGGTCTTCACACATGCTGCACAGATAGTTTTGAATTCAAGAATAGGCATGTTTATCCACAAAATTTTAACAAAAAATTAATGGGTATTTCTTTCAAGCAGCAAAAGGGAACAAATCAGTATGATCAATACATCTAAGTTTTTCTTTAAATATGCTTCAGTATTCAATATTCCTCATAAATTCTAGTACGGACTGAATACTACCAGACCCATACACTGCTGCAGTGTGCTTTTTTGTCCCGAGTCATTGAGTTACATACATAAACCGACTAGAGGGCCTCGACACCTATACTTCCATACATATTACAGGGCGTGTACACTGGAGCGTTTGATGTGGAAGGGCTGGTTCAACTGGTTCTTGTTATGTTAGCACTGTTTATTCGGTGTAGCAAAGTAGATTCGCACATGCAGGGAAGGGCCTTAAAGATCCTTTTTATATTCACAGAAACCATTAATCAGATGGTGTAAGATTGTTGCCTGCTGTTGATGTGTCACGCAAGTTTGCACTAATATCAGAAACAATGTGCCCTGCACTCTTCTCCAGATGCTGTGGATGCCACTATTTAAAGTATTTTATAAATGCAGTATTACATATCAGCTACACAGTGAAATGCCATCAATAATAAAAAAATGTATATAAGTGCTTGATGCTTATGTAACCAAGTGTTTCTTGCTGCCAGCTACTGTGTTAGCAATGTATTTTATTTATGTGACTGAATGAATTAGTTGAATATTTTTATTGTTCACTGCATATGTTTTAGGTATACTGAAATAGCAAGAACCGAATTCTTTTACCGACAGTTTTTCACAGGGCGGTTAAGAGAAAAACATTTCCAAAGTAAGTGTCTGATATTACGACATCTTTATGACAAGGCACATTTCTGTGCGAACATAAAAGTAGGAATTTGGGTCAGTCCTCTGAAGGGAAAAATAACCCAGATTTGGTCTAAAGGTTGCATCGTTTCTCTCGTATTCAGATGCTTGCATGCTTTCATAACCTTTTTTTCTTTCTTTTTTTGCAAGAACGCATATATTTATAGTAACGCCGGATTAACAAGTCTTTTTCTGTAATACACTATAGGTTTGAGTAAAATCTTGTTCTTTAAAATATCCAGAACACACAAATAATTTCACAGAAATAATTTTGCAACATGAAAAAGATAACCAGGGCTGAGAGAGAAACTGGTGGCGTCAATCACATGCGCTTTAGGCATTTTTTTCTACTTTTTTTACAACACGTTAGCATTCGATTCGCGAACGATCAACCAGGCTGTTTTATAGGACGATCCGCGTTTATTAGACATGACACGATATCGGCCACGACATTTCTGCATGATTATTTGATGACAATACAAGGAAAAGACGGTCCGCCAATTCGGTTTTCATATAAACGGCTATGCATGGGTCCTGCTGCAACGGTAATACTTAAAACAGGGTCAAGCAAGTTAAACATTCAAATTCTGTGATTTTACTGTCCAAAGCCACGATCTCACTACAAGGCACGCCGCAGTGTATAACTGAATTAAATTTGACCACGACCCCGATCTTTAACAAGCACCCATATCCAAGCACGAGCGTTTTTTGCATTTCGCCCCATCGAAATCCGGCTGCCGCAGCCGGAGTTGCACCTGCGGCCTCAAGGCCAGTGGTGCAACACTAAGCTACCGCAACGGGTGGGGACGAGCATGACAACACAGGAACAGGCGCCCTTGTTTTAAGTAGTTTCGTGCATTTCAGTTCGCGATAAACTTGGCTACCGTGTAGTACAGACGAATAGGCCAGGCTGCTAAATACACAGCTTAAACAGACATGACCCCACCTTGGCGCTCGATGGACCGAATGAGCATGCAACACGCTACACATGCACCCGGGACCGGCCCGGCACGAAATGTTTTGAAACACCGACGCCGCGCACCACGCGTGAATCAGACATACAGCTCGGAGTGGGCGACTCACACAGCACGAGCGCCACAGGCGCATGTCTGCCCGACGTACACCCAGAGACAAAAAAAGCGCCCCGCGACTTCTACGACACCAGTCAGAACGTTGCCGATCAGTTATACAGACAAGAAACGTGCTTACCGTCGGGTCAGCCGGCGCTCCATTCTTCGTGCAAGCTTCCACGCAGGCCAGTCGGTGGCATACCTCCGCGTCAGCCAGTGGACGGACGGGCACATTCAGCTTTTCGTCTCCCAACGCTCTTGGCAAAAATGTCTCTTGTCGCGCAACAGCCGATCACAACGCACACGCATGCTTACAGCTCACGACGCACACAACGCGCACACGGGGACCACTAAAAAAGCAAAATGGCGACGAAAACAAATGCCAAACAACCAAACACGCAAAAAAAGAAAAAAATTTCAATGTTGCTTGCTAACTTTTGTACATTTCGCTAGGTTTGGTAAAAAACTTTCAAAAATATTTCGTTCGGGAAGAACTCCTATAATTTTTTTGCAAAGCTGTCAGTTATACACAAAGTGTAATAAAATAAGTTATGTTGCTGCGCAAATCGCAATTATCTGCGTTGAAACAATGATTCAGTATCGATGGCAATGTTGAAGCATAGCCTCCGAGATTCTCTCTGTGACGACACATCGTCTCGATCTTGAAGGCAACAAATCCATCAAGTTGTCACGAAGCGAGTAGTCGCAAGTGGTGGCGATTCACCACTGGTTTGGCTCATTCCCTAAGTGGTCGTTGTTGCAGCCGCGCGAATGCAGTGGCAAAGCTGTGCTGCTTAACCAATGCGCTGAAGGTTACCTTACGCGGCAACGATGGCGCGAGAAAAAGTGAACGGCATCAATCGACAAATGTTTTCTTCTGACGACGGGCAGGTCGCGCTTGCTGATGCGAACATGAGTCTGTATGAGTCGCGTCTCGGTCGCTATATATAGATGTAAAACCTGAATAAATCAAGCAGACTAAGAGACTATTTGTCTCCGCCCTGTTTCAAAGGTTTTTGGTGCCGATCATCATCATCATCATTGTAGTTGGTCGCGTGACCTCTGCCAATCGGCGTGTGGGCGCGCTTACACTGAATTTTGTTGCATATTTTGCCGTAATGTAATAGTGTAAATTTACGCGAGGTCGCCTTTCCGCAGGCTCTGTATTGTTGTGGTAGCTTGTGATGCCACGTAATATAAATTTTGGTAAGGTCCAGTAGGATCCGTACATCGACGCACCGATAGGCTCGAAAGAAACGTTCAAAAACCGGTTACTTCTCAGTATTGTGGATGCTTCTGCATGCATTGAGGAAGACATGAAGCTACGCCGACGACAAAGGCGCTCTTTGTCCAGCCAGTTTCGATTTCAAGGAGCCTGCCAAGGGGAACTAATTGTTCGCGAAGCTCCGGCCCACATGAAATCTTTTATTCAAAATTTGATCATTGGGATAGGTAGTGTCGAGCACGGGCACCAAAGTACTCATTTGCTGTAGCCACCTATTGCTGATAATTAGAAAGTTAATTAGCGTAACTTTGCTAATTACGCACGTAAGTGCAGCAATTGCTCTGTATCTAGAGGCCGCCAATCTGTGCACTCGTATGGTAAACATAACATTACCGTGATTTATATTTTGCAAGTTTAAAAATTTGGTGCAGCGAAAAAGAAAAAGTACCCTGTACATTGCCCAGTGGGATGAACCTCTTCTTTCCTTGGTAGTACAATGTTCAAGCTTTACACTGAATCACCTACACTCAATCTTTTTCAAGTCTTCCATTGCAGTTATAGCGCACATTGCAATATCCACAATGATTAAAATAAGTTGAACCTATCCGGAGATTGTGCATTTGGCGCTGCAGCGGCTCAATACAGCATTATTTTGCATTAATAATGCATTAGTGCATTATTTTGCAGTGGCTTTTATTCTGCACTTGAATGTACAACTGCCTGTGCAACAAATTTTTTAATAATGATCGGTTGAAGCTCTGGCCAGCTTAATAAGGCCATTTCATGTTGCAGCCTAAACTAAGGAACCTAAACTAATGTTTATTGTTTCGTGTAAATTGTATGTCGCCTGTTTAACTCGGTCCAGTTGTTGACATTACACAATAGAAATTGAACAATATTTCATCAATAAAAAAATTATTGTGTAGTTGTCAATAAAAATTTTCTTGAACTATCATGGTGCTGACTCAATGAATGTTGTAATTTTGTGGAATTTCTATGGAATCAATGATAGTACAACAGATCAACAATGGAAATTCAACAACCATTTTTGTAAGGGTGTGCACACTTGATTATGCATTATTAAACGAAACCAGAGAAAACTAATAATTTCTCACTCAGCGACTTTTTTGCCAGTAGCCAAAAAGCGTCGTTTGACTAATTGCTATTGGTGAAACTTTATCGGGCTGCGCCCACTTTGTCTGTCTGTCACGCAACGTGACAAAACCACGAAAACTCGCCGCGTCAAAATGACGTGTACGCATTACAGATGTATTAATATGCCCACCAAAACTGATAACCTTTCTGTATATCTGGAGACTGCCCCGCTCCGAAAGGAATACAAGACGTCTACCAGCCAATCGCTGCGGCATATTCGGAGCTGCCGGGGAGCATGGATTTATTTGCGTATAATAAAACATTTGGGTGGCAATATAACGTCACCAAGGTCTTTCGCAACGTATAAGAGATTGTTCTGCCGTCTCTACTAAGCTGAGGATTTGTTGTAGCGGCACTGTTAACCTTTTGTTGCACTCCGTTACGATTTCCGACCAGCCACCGCGAGCTAAGGGAAGCGGACCAATCGCAGACGCCGGCACCACCCTTCTCCTGTGGTCATCTGCTTTCATTGTGCTGGCTCGGTCCTATCGAAGCTCTCTCCACTTGACCGTACCCCTCACCTCTTCTCAGCCAATTAGATGAGAAAGCCTGCTGAATGTGAGCAATGCAATTCCCTTAGCAAGCAAAAGAAAGTGACGTCCTATAAACATGAAGCACGTTTATTGGGCTTTTCAAACAACGCTGAGGGTTACCTACCGACGCTTGCGTCGGTGATTACGTACATTCCCAGTTGAAAAACACAACAGGAAATTTTCACAGTCTGTTGTATTTTGGGACGTTGTTTCTGTAGTTCTGTTGTCTGTAGTGCTGTTGCCTGTAGTTCTGTTGCCTGTAGTTCTGTTGCCTGTAGTTCTGTTGCCTGTAGTAGAAAGCTCTGTAGTTCTTGATCAATATTTAATTAAAAATTGACAGAGACCTCCTTAAGGCTATGTAAAGTTGTTTATACGAAAAAGAAAAATATAAAAGTAAAAAAAAAATTGAAAAAAAAAACCGTTCCCTCCGAGGATTCGAACTTGTGACCTTCCGATTCCGAGCCCGGCATCTTACCACTGCACCACCCCTGACATGCTTTTCCAGTGTACAATTTGGCTATGTGAATAGTACGACGTGCTGATGCGCTGATGTTTACATTTCCATTTTAAGAGCCAAGATCCGCTATCACTCCACCGCGTCAAGTGCCGCATCTCTAGAAGAGCAAGAGTGTTCGTACCATCGACAGGTACATCGCGGAGTGCTTGAACATCGATACTGATGTACGATATCCATATTAAATAAGACATTCAGAAATAGACAACATAGACATTTAGGGTTATTACTGCTACTTTCGACAGTTGTCTTTCGTTCTTTACACTTTTGAGCGGGCATATAATTCGTGTGTTCAATGCAAAATAGCTACATAAACATTCGTGGATGAGAGTTCTTTCTGACAGCATACTGGCTTCTCACGGCAGCACTATACCAGATTAATGAAACCCGAGCGAGACAGCTTTTCACGCAACTTAGTGGAAAAACCAAATCTTGTTTTGGGCTTCGCATAAGCTTGTGAAATATTCCTGGGAAATTAAGTAATGTGTCAGTGTAACAGCACATGTAAGTCCACAGGCCTGTGTGCCACATCTTACCAAAAACAAGAAAACAAAACGGATACGCAGCCATTCCCGCAGATGGTATGATTTTGATCAGCGGCCGATTTTGAAGAGGCCGGTAGGGCGTTGCTGCTGCCGCGTCGTCACGGTACAATTATAACTATTCGCCACGTCGACTTTAATATCGGTGTCGGCGCCATCATCATTGCCGGCTTCAGAGAAGCGCGATTGAATACCGCGCAAGAGAAAAGTACAGTGTACACCAACGATGCGAAACTAACATACAATTTTAAAGGGCCGTGACGGAAAGCGCTTCTGTTGCGACTTCAGAACTCTTGTTGTCGCGACAGAACGTTTCTGTTGCGACTTCATAACTATTGGCCTTCGCGACAGAATGCTTCTGTTGCGACATCAGAATTTCTGTCGTAACGTCAGAAATGTCTCTCAATTAAGAAATGTCAAGAACTTATGTCGTACAAAAGAATTTCTGTAGTTGCGACAGGAATTCCTCTTGTCTTTTTCAACTGGGCACTACAGAAGCATGTCGCATCGCACAATTTCAGTGCAATTCTGTTGTCATCATTGGGTACATGTTGCGACGATAGGTTTCTGTTGTGGAACAGTTCTCTGTAGTACAACAGAAGTTTGTCCATTACTTCAGGAACACTTCTGGTATGACAACTGGGGGCCTGTTGCAATGATAGGTTTCTGTCGTACAACAACATTTTTCTGTAGTACAGCAGAAGTTGGTCGCATTACTTCAGGAACACTTCTGTTGTGACAATTGGGGGCCTGTTGCCACAATAGGTTTCTGTAGTATTTCAACAGCTCTCTGTAGCACTGCAGAAGTTTTTCGGGTTACTTCAGGAACATTTCTGTTGGGACAACAGGGTGCCTGTAGTGATGACAAATTTTTCTGTAGTACTACAAAAATCTGTTGTAGAGCTTCAGCTTTCTGTTGTAACAACAGACATAGGACAGACTACTTCTGTAGTCACAACAACAAATGTCTGTTGTACATCAGAAAAGTCTGTCGCTCCATCAGGAATCTGTAGTTACTACAGAAAAATCCTGTTGTACAACAGAAATTTCTGTAGTACTGAACACAACCTCTGTTGTCATTTTCAACTGGGTTACGTAAAAGAAGAGGATGAGAAGAGAATAAATTCGTCTCGCTGCATCATCGTAACCTCACAGGCAGTAGATGGTCTAAAAGAAGGTTGGAGTGACTGAGAAAACGATGCTTCGAGAGCGCCAAAACAAGCGGAGTCCCCCATCGTGTCAAAGATTGAAGGTAAAGCTCTGCGCTCCGAAGGCTTTCACGGCGCCCTAAATCAATTGGTTCGGCCGATGGGTTTGACATGCACATGCGATGGGTGCCGATTTTCAACGAGAGGACGGTGATAGACAGTAGTAGTGATGCGCGGCGACCTAAGTGTTCAGACGACCCGGAAAGTACCGTGTTGTCATCTTCTGCGTCAGAAGAGATGGAAGAGCAGAAGTGCAAGCACCTATAACGGTGTCTTCTGAAACGGTGATATGATGATAGGGATCCCTGTTGCCATTGATAATATCTGTCGAAAATGCAAACAGCTCGATTTCTGCGAGGGCGCAGTCGATGATTGCATGATCTGTGAATAAAAAGTCCCAACCTAATATGATATCGTGAGAACATGATGATAACACAATAAATTCGGTTGCGCACAAATAGTCCTGGATGACGATACGAGTGGTGCAGACGCCGCATGGCTTGGTGTGCTCCACAATGGCAGTCCGAAAGAAAAGTCCACAAAGCGGTGTCGGAACTTTTCCAATTCTAGCAAATTCGGGCATCTATAGCTGAAAGTGCAGTGCCAGTGTCAACAAGTGATAGCGTCAATATTCCGTTTACTGCGACTTCAATTGTGTTTTTCGAGGAACTGTGAGGCCTTACAAATTTCACTGACACTGCAATTCTTGCCTCCTGGGGCGCTATAACGCAAAACTATTCCAAACTTTCCTATTCCAATTCTGCAATCAGCAACCGCATTTGGTCAAAAACTTCATTGTACGACCCCCACTTCACCTATTTGTCACGCGACGCCACGAAAACCGCAATAGCTCCCCATCTGATATGACGTGTACACACTTATTAAGCATAATTTGACTGAACAAAACAAACATATTTATTTCTGATTCGGCGGCTTTTTACCATTAGCCCTAGACTATTGGTCAAAAGTTTTCGGGCTGCACCCACTTCACTTTCCTCTTACGCGACGTCACGAAAACGCAGAACCTTATCGCGTCAAAGTGACGTTAAAGATGCATTAATATGCCGAACAAAACTGTAGTTTCTTCTGAATAGCCGCAGGCTCCCCGTCCGAAAGAAATAAAAGATGGCTGCCCCAGATCACTACGGCACTCGCTGCTCACCCCTGCCGGAGAGCGTGGGTTCATTTGCATGTAATAAAGCTTTTTGCGTGGCCGTGTAGCGTTTTCGAGAACTTTTGGCACGTTTACGACCTCGTTCTGCCAACTAATATTTGCTGAGGATCCGGTTTAGCGTCATTCTGAACCTTCCGTTGCATGCCGCCGCGATTGTCGACGAGCCACCGCAAGCTCAGTAAGAGAAAGTGGACCAATCGCAGAGGCCGGCACCACCCTCTTCATCCGGTTATCGATATTCAGTGGAGTGGCTCGGCCCCATCGAGTCCCTCTCCACTTCATCATGGTCCTCTCGTTTTGTGAGCCAATTAGATATGACAAGCTGCTCAGTGGAGGTATTGCTATTCGTTTTTCAAGCAAACAAAAGTGACCTACGAACGAACGGAGCATTTGATTGGTTTCTTCAGACTAACCTGGCGGGTGACCGTCCGATGCTTGCGTCGCGCTTACGCAAATCTGACGTCAGGAGATTGGAATAAAAACACATTGTAATGGTTTTACGTTATACGGCCCCTGAACTGCGAAATTTAATTTTTCTGGCGCAGTGGGCTCCGGCGATGGGACATGAGGGAAATGGATCGGTGGCCAGCAGAAGGGGGACGGCGAGTCGAGAATGCGGCCATCGCGGCAAGAGGAGATTCAAAGCTGTCCGAATAATTTTCGCGTTGTTGGAAACGTGGCGCATATTTACACGTGCACTTGTTTATTTTTCATCGGGTGACCACTTTTCGCCGTCCAACAAATGTTATCGCTCAGTGCAAGGTGCGCCTGCATGATTGGAACCTAATAGAAGGTTATCAACGGTTCTATGCGTTGTCTCTTGTCATCGAAGCTTGTGTATTGTGATTGTATACGCGTAGTGCGTGCCGATGGACGCGCCACTGGTGGCGGCCTTGCGCAGACCACACGGGAAAGGAGCCAGACGCGCGCCGTAGCTTGCTGCGGCGTTGATAGTGCTTCTCTGTGTTATTCACGTTTTCGGAGCAAAACAGGCTAGACCCTTCGCAAGTTTGGGGTGGCCAAAGTGTCAAGGAATGTCGAAGAAGAATTCTGGTAGGTTAAGAGGCAAAAATACCGGCGAAAACGTACCGGCGATAGTGTTCTAATCATTCCCCGCAAAGCATCATTATCGGGAGCAACGGTAGCAATGGATCGTCGCTTCGGCGGAAAATTTCTTGTTCTCATCCTTTCCTTTGTCTCATCGGTATTTTTTCCACTCGATCCTAGTTAGACGCGTAAGCGACGAAGTTCGTCTGCAGTGCAGCATGAGATTTAAAGGCATTTTGCTAAAGTTCGGAATGCCGGTTGCCGCTTATACTTTTTTCCGCTTCTTTACGGCGTTGCGCTAGCTAGGCAGCACGACTGCACGAGCGCATTGTGTTGCATGTTAAAGCTACTGAAACTTGCAAGAACTGAAATTGTTGTTTTTATGCGGCCCGGTAAATCCTCGCACCAGCTGTCACGCTCTTCATGTTTTTACATCTATTTTATGCGTGGTTTCGCACATGCCTAACTATTGCTACTTGCTTTATGCATAACTCTTCACCCTGCTTCATTTGTGAAGGGTATAAATCACGCTGTGTCTTATCGGAATGATACCAAGCAAGTGCTTCTTTAACAACGTTATTCTTTCCGCTCGAGGGCATCTTAGATATTATGTTTTTTTGGGGGGAAATGCGTTTACAAAATGGGTAGTTCAGGGCGAGAACTGCTAATAGTTGCTGCATTTTGTTCCATATTTCGCAGAAAAGTTCGCGTCATGTTTGGGAAGTCATCACACCTCGATGCTGTCTGCGCAGACTTAACGCGCCGAGTGATTTGTTTGTTTCACGAAGTATTCCGTTCTCGCATGTGAATTTAGTACTCAACTGAATTCTTTCTTGATATGCTTACGCCGCCGAGGACTAAACACGGCCTTGCCGCCAGCGCTCAACTACTTTGACTGGCGCTGCTCTGCCTTTAAATATATCATGTGGCACCTCTCCCTTGTAAAATTTTGAAAACCTACTGAAAACTTAGTCAGACTTTAGCTTTGTGCGTTTCCAAGCAGCTCCCTTGGGGAATTGAAAATTGCAAAAACTGCAGCGGAAACCGCAGTTCATCGATGTATGCAGCAGAATTGCATCGGCGGTACTGCGCCAACACGCGCTTTTCCTAACCCGTGAGTTTGGTGGCTTCGTCGACTAGCGTACGTGTTCCATCAATAAATTCGCAATTACTCTTCTTGAGGCAACTTTGACAGCACTTATGCGGCGATGTCACATGTATTCATGGGCAGAAAAATCACAACGGCATATGCAGACATCGCACCGTGTGGATTTGTTTGATATAAGTATGCACTACGATGGATACTTATCACTGAGGTACAGCAGGAGCATTACGGCAAGGGTAGAACTAAAAAAAAAACTATCGAGACATCACATTACTCAACAAAATTTATCGGCTAGTTAACATGACCGCCACTTCATGTTCGATGGGGCTCGTGGCATTTGTCTGCGGGACGCACCTGACACGTATGCGGGCTATGTTGTCCCGAATACCGGTAACATCATGTTCATACCCGCTCCCACAGAGGTGAGCGTCTTCCCTACAGCTGTCACTGTCACCCGAACAAAGCAGAAATCACAGCCACGAACTTCAGCCGTTCTTGCTGCAAAGGGTTGTCGTCTGCTACTGCTCCCGCGCATACTGTTGAAAGCGCCCGCTAAGTGGCCATCAGTGGCGCCTCTATAGGCGCTGCACGTGGCGTATACGCGACGCGCATTATGCAATATTTCTGGAAGACACGCGGGCACCAGCGATTACTCTGGAAACTTCGATGACCCATGTATAAAAGCAGACGCGCTTGACCGACAGATCAGACTTTCACCGATCGCCGACTGTGTTCGCCCTATCGTTCTTCGTTGAATGCAGCCTGTTTTAAGGCACGAGTTTGCACATTAACACCCTAGTCTCTTCGTTCACAATTTTGCTTTCTTCACCCTCCCTATTACGTTACAATTTGGATGCACATTGTAGATGTTCGGTGTAGCTAGGCGACATTGACGTTCCACGCCTCCTGCGCAGCCACTATCAAAAGAAATCGGACGGTTGTCTTTCATGCGCCAATATTGCGGGACCACTGGCCGGTCGGGAGGGGTAGCGGTCGGGCGCGAAGGCATGCGAAGTGGACCGTAGCTAGGTCGGCAGTACAAGCCCCGAAGTTACATTGGCATACATAGAGAACAGCAGTCGGAGGCTCATAGAAGGCGGAACGAGGTCGTCCGCCTGCTCCTTGATGACATAATGAAGAACGGGTGCCAATCAAGGACTCGACTGGCTGCTTGTAAACAACATCAGAGAAATTTGAGGAGCAACCTCTTAACGGACGAAGTCCTTGTTCTGTTGGAGAAGCGCAGTGTTAGCCGGAGCGACAACCAAGCTCGGCATTGAAGTGGCCTGTGGAGGAGACTGGGAGGTGGCTATACGTTGTTCACATAGCTCATCGAAGCTTTGACAGAGTCTTATGAGTTCACACGGTGTTGCCGGATTTCTCGCCTACAGCATCTGGAAGGCGTCGTCTTCAATGACATTTAAGATATGCCAGATATTCTCCGCACCAGCCGTTGTGACGTCAACGTGGTTACAGAGGTCGACAGCAACTTCTATATAACTTTTAAATGTCTTCCTGCTATGTTTCGCACGACCACGCAAATGCTGCTCGGCGCGAAACTTGCGAACGGTGCGGCGCCCGAATACTTCCATCACTTTCATTTTGAAGGCCGCCCACGACGCGAAATAACTTTCGTGTTTTCCGTGCCATACGATGGCGACACCGCTCAAATAAAATGACACGTAATTCAGATTTTTGGTATCGCCCCACGGGTTGTAGATGCTCAACCAGTAGTAGTCAGCGAGCCAGTATTCCACTGCATGTTCTTATGTGCCGCGGAAGATGGGCGCGTCGCGTTGAAACAACGGGGCAGGGTGGACTACGGCAGTCACCAAGACCAGGATTGTGGTTGTAGTGGTCCTTCTTCCAGCAAAATGAAGAGAGGCTGTAGTGTCTGGAAGCAGAATGCTTGAAGCCGCTCCAGTGCCATCGTTAACGGTTCGCTATAGTAGACGTCCGAGCTCGGAGCTGGTGACGCATTTCCATATGTTAGTTCAATGGGGCGCTTACACCCATCGGCCGTGTTTACAATATTTTCAAGGGTGCTGTTTTCAAGTTTCGTTGTTTTAAATGGGCGTCTGAATAGAGTAACTAGTTTCTTTCCCTGACAAAGTAGCAGCGTTAAAAGATACATTTCAAACGCTTGTCTGCTATAAAGTATACTCACCATGTCCATTGAACGTTTCCATGATTGTTTGGTACTGCTCGCCTTGTCGTGAATAATACATCACTGTTTCGGTTCTGCACGAAAGAATGAGAAATAAACAGCAAAGCACAACAACACTGATAGTCAGCATCAACGTGGCAGCGGCTGAAGGAGTTGTGGACGGCATTCAATGCCTGATATTTCATCGTTCTACAAATTACCTGCGAGTCACTATTTGAATTTCTGAGTATAGCCTATCGGTATTTCCTGAGCTGGCCGTGGATCTTGACATCACTATTTGCATCACTGGTCCAGCGCAATCTGTTACTAGGAGCAAAGTGTGATAATAAAAGAAGCGAGGATAGCCACCTTGAACTTTGGCAGTGGCATCAGCAACTGGGTGGTGTATTGAAGTCCTGGTATTTGATCGTTTAACAGGCTGGAAACTGGTTTCGAAACGCTGCTGCCAGAGTGAATGCCTTTGGCTTGGTCTTTACTTCTTGTTTTGTAATTGTCGGCATAAATCTTGAATTATGAAAAGCATTTCAACATACAATGGAACAGCTTAAAGAATTTCGAACTTCAAATTAGTTCTGGCCGGCGACCTGAACATTCATCCAATGAATGCTTCTGTGCAAGAAAGGAAATTTCACAGGATCCCCGAAGTATTTTTTTAGGCGTAACAAATGTGGCTAAAATAATTTTAAATATCTCATCAACTTTGATTGACCTAATGTTGTCACAAAACGTGATGGCTCAGGCCTCTTGTTAGATGTAGTGAGCACACATATCAGTGATTTTGATCGTCAAATATAACACTCAAACCTAGGAATAAGGGCAGTGTTGTTACTGTCACAATAGACAATAATGAACTCAGCCCGAAGGCTTTCTCCGAATAATTAATGAGAGTTCATAGGCTAAATGTTTACCGCATTGAGGATCCTAGATGAGCTTATGGCTGCATATTTATGTGTTCAAAACTGTTATATCATAATTCATTTTCTAGAAAACTCTAAAACATTACCGATATAGCAAAAAAAACATGGTTAATGAAAACTGCATCAGAAAAATAAATTAAACAACCTCTTTATTACTATACAGAGGAGGGAGTCTCCTAAAATTGCAAGGTATAGAGAAATAAGCTCAAGAGCCCGTGACAGAACGAAGAAAAATATTTAGGCAACCTTTTTGACTAGTAGTATTGAGAAAAATCTGACTAAGCCTGGAGACGACGGAATATTTTCCAGGGGTGCCAAAAAAAATAAGGTGAATACATTACGGAATATTTGCATAGACGACAACAGAATTTGAAGGGTAGGTGAGGGCTGGGGCATACATCAATATTTATTTATTGTCTCACAAATCGGGTACATGATCCAAATTGCACAGCCAGAACGAAAGGTTCTTTTCTGTTTCGACGTCTGCAGACCAGTTAGTATATTTAGATCCATAAGAAACAATAAATGGTGCGGCGCTAATGGACTTTAAGTCCGCGCCTTTACGTATGTCTTCTGCATAATTACCCCTTTGCTGAAATAAGTTTTAAGTGCTATCCTCGCTCACGAAGCTTTTCTGAAGACGTTAAAGATTGCCGATGCCTTAGTTGTACACAAATGTGTATTTAAGGACATGCTTTTCCATTCCGGAGATATGTGTAGATAAAGCGCCCCAATGCACGAGCCATGTAGAGCTATCGCTTTAATATCAAGTGTTCCTTAAGTCTTTGCGCCAACCTCCGTCACGTCCAGCAACTATCTTGTTGCAGCTGCAGCCCAGTCCCCACTGAGTTTCATTAGCTTTCAGAGAAACCAAAGCATAGCCACAGGTTCGTTGAATAAATAGGCTGACAGCTGCCACAGTGAAATCTTATGTTATTTTTGGCACACAGAAACACAATTAATCAATTTTTAACTGATAATGGGCAACAGATTTCGCTGTAGAATTTCATCCAGCGGAATAAAACCGAACATTACTTACATAGAGCATAGGTGGTTGTACTTGGATTGCATGCTTACTTATTCGAGGCAAATGAGGCAGAAATTTGGGTACTTGCTCGTTATAACAGTCTTCATTTCTAAGAGAGAACAACATGTTAAAAGGATTTTTTTGATGCAGCGGCTGTGTTCCAGTTGTTTCTCCTTTATGGAGAAGCTAATGTGGCCCCCTTTAGCTGCAGGGGGTTGCCAGCTTCTCTTACATAATTTAGCATTGTATTAACATATTGATGGTTTTGAGATTATTTTTCCCATAGGATATATTATTGTTTTCTGCCTTAAGCAGTTGCTCTGCTTTATGTTTCACACGTTGTTTCTATTTCTTTTTTTCTTTTGCGGAACACAAGGTCAGTCAAATAGTGATTTGATGTTTCCATATGTGAGCTCTGTTTTTGTTTTTGTTCATGAGAATGAGGTCTCATAAGGTGCCCTCTGTGTTTTAATTTACTGGAGAGAAGGCAGCTAACACTGCGCTGCTGCTCACCTAAGAAATCATATTTTTTAATGAGAGAAGCGTTCCTTTTCAAGCATTGATTTTACTGTCTTATTTTATTTATGCTTTATTCATTTTTTATTTAATTACTTATTTATTTATTTATGCTGCATGTATGTTTAGTATGGCTCATGTTTAAGTGCTAATTGTGCCTTTCAGAAACCAAGAAATGGCCCTATCTTGTATTTTTAGGGTTAACTTTATTTTCATGAGATAGCTGCATCTGCCAGTGTATTTCACTGTAAATATTGTGTACATTATTACGTACTTATCAAACGGTTGATACCGATAAGAGCTTTCACAATAGAAAACCTGCTGATGAGAACATGAGTTTCTCTTCGCTTAGGAATAGTGGCACTTTGATTTATTGTCCCAAACTGTCCAGGACTGTCCGAGAAGTAACGTACGCCAATAATCACTTGCTGTAATAGCGTCTCCAGCATTCTGGGGCAGTGTGGGACAATAAATTGAAGAGGCCCAGTGCATGCATGTATGGCGAATAAAAGAAACAGCCAAAAATAGTACAATCGATGTCCTGCGGACGTTAGTGTGGTGAATAGGGATATTCATTAGATGAAGTAAATGTCTATATGATGTTGTGGATATTTATTAGATGTAATAAATACATCTATAGGATGCTGTGGACGTCTATTAGATTTCATATATATCCAGCGCTGACGTCCCCACAACGTATTACGTACATGCTCCGCATGAATTTGCGATGATCCAAAGCTTTGCGATGCAATGTTTTCTGGATAAATCTGGATATATAATGGACGTACTGAATCTCCAAGGTATACCATATTATGCACATCTAATGGATATATCTGGCTACCCGGGCACGTCCGTGTGGTAATCGCCCGATTCCTTCCTAAAACAGCACCCAGACCACCGTTTTGCAAACGGCTCGTTTCTTTCCCGTGTTCGTGGTCCTGGCTTGCTTCGTAGTGCTAGAACAGTGTTATTGAAATTAAGACTTGGCTCTGTGTTGGCGCGCGAATCCTTGTATCGTGTATGGCGTGTGGACAGTCCGTCGTGTTCTCCTGTGGCTCCTCTCAGACACTTGAACACCTTATATTGGAGTGTCCCACATTCATCACACTGCGTACACTGCTAATTAAGCACTATGGACTGACTGGACTCAATTGTAGTGCTCTTGACGATTGCCTCTTTCCGAGAGGGAGTGCTGCTCAACGCGACCAGGCCCACAGAGCCTTGTTAGCTTCCATGCAGAAAACAGATTTGCCCTCCCATTTATAGACAGTTTTTCCATGTTCCTACTTTCTTTTATATGTGTCTGTGTCATTTGTTTGTTTCTGATTTTCCTTCCTAATTCTTTGTTACCTATCTTCTCCTTTTCTCCTCTTTTCATTCGTTCCTCTCGAAAGAGTAGGCAGAAATTGTGCCCTTCTTCATGGCACCTGTCAGCTTGCACTCTCCCTGTTTCCTTTGTATGATTGTATGTCTCCTCCTCTAATAATAATAATAATAACAATAAAAAATAGCATTTAAAAATCACCACACATATCTTCAACAGCTCTACAAAAGCATCACAGGAAAAAAATCCAGCCAGCGGAAACAAACAAGACGCGATCTATAGCGTGAGACAGTTGTCGAGATTAAGTGCCTTAAGTTCAATTTGCGAGAAAGGCGGATTGGCGCAGCAATTAATTTTTTCACGGAAGTTTGTACACACTAGTCTGCGTTGGCGATGTAATTCTATAAAATCCAGTTGCTCTTGGAGCTTCACACGTGTACGGATTGCTCTAAAAACAAGCAATGGACTCGTTGAACGGATAATCCTATGGCGCCGCGGTACTTCTGTTGTTCTTTCCGCCAATAGGAGTCGTGTGTCTGGGTAACGGGGACCAACGAGCGTTTCTCGCGCCATAACACTATCGAAGCTGCGATGAGTCGGCCATGAGTCGTGCGTTCTGCCGAAGAAGGGGGGGGGGGGGGGTGCTTCATGAACGACGCCCGGAACTCGCTAGAGAAAGGGCTTGTCGTCAACGAGCTGACGTCGCAGTCAGATCGGGTGAAGCCGAGGCCTTACGGCAACGAAGAGCCGCGGATCCCGAGGTTCGCTTACACCCCTATTCACCGTAGTGGAAAGGCAGTCAATGTTTTTTTACAGACCACGAAATTGCGATTTCGACGTGGCGGTGCAATAAAGAGGCACATGACATCACAACGCGTGCCTCGCCGCGGGTATTTCTCTCTCTCTCTCTCGCTCCCTAGTCACTGCTGCACATGACGTCCCACCTCGTTCCTCGTCGTTGCGCTCGCCTCCGCTCACTTCGCCAGCTGCGTCGCATGCCGGATAACATGTCGGAGGATTGAAAAGGAGAGCTCGTGTGCGCTGCAACCACAGTTGAGACGGCAGTATGGACGGCGACAATTCTGATAAGCAGGAGGAGACCTGAAATCGACATCGGAACGAGATGAAGAGGAAACGAATCACCCAGGAAACAGACGAGCAGCGCGGCGAATGAATGGCTAAACGCCGCAACATAGCTAGACAACCAGACTAACCTGTACGTGCAACCAAGGCTATCCATGCTATGTCTTAGCTTTCGCTACGTATATCCTGGCATAGCCGAGCTAAGCCACTGCCAATTTTTTTAATGCTTCCCCTTGAGTTAAACGGGCCGCATCATCCCGATGTCAGCAGAGGTTCAATTGTGAATGTTCCGTTTCCAGGGGCTTGAGTGACTGAGACCGCGCGGAGAATAAAATGAAAGTTTAGGCCGCATCTGTGGTTTAGGCCACGCTGTGGTTCATTTGGTGGAAAGTGGTGCAATTCGAAGAATGGATGAAGTAGAAAATGAAATGTTCAGAGCTCTGGTGAAGATGTTGGTAGAGATTTATGGTAAGGCTGAAATTCGTAGTGCGCTGTCGCTGACATTCGTCGTGGTGGCGAGGATCAAGAACAAGCCGTTCTTGATGGACAAACGACAACCCATAACGAACAAATATGCTGGAAACCAGGGATAACGGAGAGCAAGGACATGTTAAGGGAACCTGGTTTTCTGATCCTTCAGCAGCGTCTGTTTAGTGGTCGAACCGGGTGGTTGACCATTGGAGAGCTTTCAGCAGAAAAAAAAAAGAACTGCCGTGGTTGCTCAGTGGCTATGGTGTTGGGCTGCTGAGCACGAGGTCGCATCTGTGCTGCCGCACCTGTGGTTTAGGCCGCGCTGTAGTTAATTTGGAGGAAAGTGGGGCAATTCGAAAAATAAAAGGAGTAGAAAATGAAATGTTCAGAGCTCTGGTGAAGATGTTGGCAGAGTTTTGTGGCAAGGCTGAAATTTGTAGCGCGCTGTCGCTGACATTCGTCGTGGTGGCGAGGATCATGACCAAGCCGTTCTTGATGGAAAAACGACAACACATAACGAACAAATATGCTGAAAACCAGGCATGATGGAGAGCAAAGACGTGTTAAGAGAAGCTGACTTTGTGATCCTTCAGCAGCGTCTGTTTGGAGGTAGAACCAGGCGGTTGACCATCGGAGAGCTTTCAGTAGAAAAAGAAAGACCCGCCGTGGTTGCTCAGTGGCTATGGTGTTGGGCTGGTGAGAGCGAGGTCGCGGGATCGAATTTCGGCCACGGCGGCCACATTTCGAAGGGCGCGAAATGAGAAAACACCTGTGTGCCTAGATTAAGGTGCACGTTAAAGAACCCCAGTTGGTCGAAATTTCCGGAGTCCTCCACTAAGGCGTGCCTAAAAATCAGAAAGTTGTTTTGGCACGTAAAACGCCATAATTTATTTTAATATAATTTAGCTGAGAAAACTAGGTGATGTAAAAACAAATACAATAATACAGCGTTACGCGCGAGCGGTTCACTTCAAGAAAAAAATATAAAAACGTTCAGCGTGTGTGTACCTTATTCTCTACTGCGCCTGGTAGAAGGCCACGGCAGGACTTATTGTGGCAACCCGCTTGCAGGGGCACGGGAGCGCATCCGCCCCTTGACGCTGAGCGTCGTAAAGAGGGTTGTGGGATTTGTACATTTCGCGCATTATACGGTCGCTCACGCCCAACGGACAAGTCTGTTCAAGGTTGACTAGCGTGACGGTTAGGCACGCCATGTCCGATGCGTTTGGGATTGCTTCCATACGTTGCTGCACGAACTGAACCGTAACAGACTGCCCCGCCGCCGAAGGACATCCCGATGGGCAGGGTACGGCATTCGCTAGCCAGACGGATGACGCCGGCCGCTGCTTGCAACCCTCTCGGTTGTCGCACTCTTGAGCGCGAAACACTGAGTGTTCTCCAAGATCGGTCAACGGCCCGGTCCGAGTCTAGGTGCCCGAGGAGGATCTGCAGCAGTTTCGGGTTCACAGCATCCGCCTGCAAAACTACACCGAGACTCAGCCACTCAGTCAGCAAGCGCGAGACAAATTCTCGCTGAGCTCCGTGAGCCATAATTCCCACTCAGAAGGGAGAGTTTTACAGACCATATAGCAGCTCTAAATGCACATATACATTTTTAATACGCTTCACAACACATGACTCCACCCAACTGCGCAAACCAGAATAAGACCCTTCCAATCCCCCGCCAGCAAGAAAAACACGAATTTATAGAAACATTACAGGCTCATTCTTAACCTAGGGTCTTTACTCAAGCCATCGGCAATATCATTGGCAGTACCCTTTTTAAAGCATGTTTCAAATGATCATTTTCGGAAAGCGAGGCACCAGGGAAGGAGACGGTCACTTTTGAAAACCTTGTCTGCAGCCATTTAACAGGACAATGATCCGTTTAGATGACTTACTTCGAGCCTGGTAGATAGCCAAGACAATTTTTGAACAGTTCCTATGAGACACGTGCATTCTTTCTCAGTAGCGCTGTACGCCTGTTCACGACTAGCGAGTTTCCGACTAGCGTAAAAGACGGGCGTTCCTCCTCATTCTCACCCTTTTGGCATAGTAAGACGCTGAGAACGATTCTTCTTTCGCTCAAGAGGACGCTCTGTGGCTCAGTTTTTTGAAGAGCATCAGTTAGAGCGCTAGCTAATTTAGAATACCCATGAATGTACAGCTTATCGTACCCGAAGATCCCTCGACAAATATCGTATATTGGTATTTGTGAGAGGCTGCGGGAAATCTGGTATCACAGCCGCCTTTAGCTCGGAGGGGCGGGGACGGTCGTGTCCAGTTCTATCACTGAGAGAGATGACTTCCGCTTGCGTCATTTTGTATTTCTTTGCCTTGACGGTTAAGCCTGTTTCACAGAAGTGCGCCGAAACTGCCTTCAGATCTTGCATATGCTCCGATAAGGATGCAGAATATATCGGGACATCATCTAAGTAAAGCAAGGCGAACACTACTTGTCCTCACAACACTTTGTCCCCTCGGCTTAAAAAACAGCGCCGCAGATTTGTCAAACCAAAGCTTAGTACTTTAAGGAAGAATGTTCCTAACGAAGATATGAAGGAGGTATATCTGCTAGCCCGCTTTGTGAGCGGAAGCTACCAGTAGCCTTGAACTAGATTCAGTTTAGAAATGAATCAGGCAGTAACGAATTTCTCAATGCGCTCTTCGATGCTGCGTAAAGGATAAATCTGATATTTAGTAATCGCGTTTAGCCTGCGCTAATATACGCACGGACGCGGATCCTTGCCAGGCAGCTGAAATACGATGAAAGGCGAGGTGTCATCGCTCTCGCAACGCTCGATCACACCTAGAGTCAAAATTTTTTTTTTCACCTCCGCACCCACCTTCTTACATCGGCGCGGTTGCACTCGTTAAGCAATTGAACGTGCCAAATACGAAGAAGTGAGCTTGATGTCGTGTGTAAGACCCGATGTCCTTCCTAGCCTATCTGCAAATCAGTCCTGAAGTTCATGCAGGATTTCCTGCAACTCCGTCTTCCTTTAGGCCCCAGCTACGCTTTAGAGACCAATTCCCTAATTAGTTGTTCCTTAGCGTTTCCGTTAGTGAATAACAGGAGCCTAAGAAGCCCTACCGGAATCTCTTCGGGAACGTTTATCATCATGCTTACGTGACATCTGGCGACTGCTCTTCCAATAACTAGACTGGTGTCGCTAGCGGTACCTCTGCCTGCGAGCGCGCGCGCGAGTGAGAGAGAGAACTCTTTAATGAAAGGCAAAGATTTTAGCCGGCGTATAGACATCGTTGACATGCTACTCTGGGTGCTGAAGGGAATAGAGGAGAGGAAGAGAGAAGGAAGATGGCACAAAAAAAAGAATATGTAAACAAATTGGGCACTGAGTTTTCTGACTCATGGGCAGCAGTGTGCTATAGTGAAGTCCTTCGGTGTATGTACCGTCCTACATTGAGGTGACAGAATTCGCTGCCTGAAAGGTACATGAGGGTGACAGAGTAGAAATAAAGTCTGTTGAGTTGACCAATGTCTTCTAGGTATGTGAATAAGAAGTTCATCGCACGCCTCTGTTGTGTGGGACAGGCTAAAGGGCTTAAGACACTGTAAAATGACAAAGGTCTCTGTGTAAGCGAATGCATGCAGTGTTCATAAAAGCTACACTCATTGGCATGATGATGATGAATGATTATTTAAAAAACCGATCACGTCGGAACAACTTAATAATCTATGGCCTGCCTGAGCCATCGGCTGAATCCCCTGAGCAACTACTTACCGCTGTGCTGATGCTTTTTTCCACGAAATTGAAAATATAATGCACCTGTGTTGAGCGCTGTCACAGGCTCGGTGCACAAAAAAAAAGGGAAGGTAAGACCTATCATACTTAAGTTCCTTGATTACAGAGTGAAGACATCGATACTAAAGAATGCTTTTAAATTAAAAGGGTCAGATACTCGTATCAGTGATGATTTTTCTTTCCGTGTGCGCCAGATCCGCAAAGCTTTGTGGGATAATTCAGTCGAGCTTAGGAAGAAGGCGAACAAGGTTCGACTGAGCTTTGACAACCTGATAGTAGTCGGCGTCCGCTACTCGTGGAATGACACTAGAAAATTGCTTATCAGAACTTCCAGCAACATACCCTCTAGCAGCACAGAGTGACTTCGTGATAGATACAACCTAACCCTTTTGAACATAAATGCACGCAGCCTATTGAACAAGCTAGCTCACTTTAATTGGCTAATTGAGTGCCATCAACCATCTCTGATCTGTGTCACTGAGACCTGGCTAAACGACTCCGTCACGGAACGCGAGTTCGTGCCTCCTAATTACTCTGTTTTGCGAAGTGACAGGTTATGTGGCAGGGGTGGTGGAGTAGCTTTATTTATTCACAAAGCCACTGATTTTGTAGTGCTACTGAGTCTTCCTAACACCGAGCCGGTATGGTGCAAATTATATATAGGTGGTCTTGTGGTGGCTGCTGGCGCTTTATACCGACCTCCCGATTCTGAAAAAAAAAATATTTCCAGATTGATGCGATAATATATTAAAACACAAGCTTTACGAGGGTAAATTGATCCTTGCTGCTCATTTCAATACACCTTGTATTAAGTGGAGCACATTGGCTTCGTATGGTCGCGACAGGCCGATTTGTGACTCGCTTATTGGCTTGGTTTTGTCGTTAGATCTGACACAGATTGTTAGTGGCGTTACCCGCGAAAGCTCGATCCTAGACCTGATTTTCTTTAACCAGAAGTTACTACAAAACGGATATGACTGCCAAATCATAGAAGGCCTGTCACATCACATTCTGCTGAAAGTTGATGTCACTTATGAGCGGAACAGACCTGATTTTCGAATTGTTAATGATTTTGCCCATGCTGATGACAATTCCATTGTTGATATTCTCGCATCCTCCTATGACGGTTTTTTTTCAATGTAGCAGTATTTGCAGTGTGGACGAGTTGTTCGATATGTTTTGCAACATTGTTAAGAAATGCAGTATAGTCTGCTCTAAGGCGATGCGAAAACTAGGATGCCTAAAACGAACTTTAAAACACGGCATTAAAGAGTGCAAGCTTACGGCTTATAAATCACTCATTAGACCTGCTTTAGAGTATGCTTCTGTAGTGTGGTCGTCCTATCGCATACAGGATATTTCCAAATTAGAATCCATTCAGAATAAAGCTGTTAGATTTATTTATGGCCGTTAGGACCGTAACGTGCATGATCCCATGCACACGCTTTATCACTGGACCCATTGTAGTTTCGTCGCACGTGTGACCGCCTAATCCTACTCCACAAAATCGTTCACGGATCCTCTAACATTGAAGCACCTATCTCGCTAACCACACCTACTGCGCGAGTAACCCGACGTACTCACCCATTAAACATAGATCCCTTCGTTCCAAAAATAGATTGCTACAAGTTTTCTTTTTTTCCACACATTCTTGAATTATGGAATAACTTAGATGGTTCTCTGCGTTCATTGCCGACTAATCAATTTCAGAAAGAACTGCCTGACCGCGTTTGCTGACATGTTATGTTCATAAGTTATGTAACCCACCTCTGCTATGTCTCTAAAATGAGATAGCAGCATATGTAAATAAATAAATAAATAATACGTTCGACACTAAAACAGGATATGCCATACGGTTTCAATTGAGCCACAGTTGTTGTAGTGGGGACTTGCACTTGACCGAAGCGGTACCGTAAGCCGTTTCCATAGGCGGTGTTCAGGCGAAGACAAAGATATAGAGTTTCCAAATGGCGAGGAATGTTGGATGGGAGTCTGGATCTGAGATTTGGGTCGATTGAGTAAAGGAAAGGGTAATGTTAGGTCGGCAAGCACCACAGGTGATCCTTTTCTTCAGAAGCAAATATTTTAGCTAGCTGGCAAGCATCAGATCTAGGGACATAAATCCACTTATAGCTTTGGCGTTAAAGACATTTGCGTGCCGAGTCATCTGATATTACGTTAGCCAGAATACCACAATGAGCGGGTATCCACTGAAATGTGATACAGTGGCCTGATCCAATGGCCAAGTGATGTAAGTACGCAATGTCGAAAGAAACAGGCTGGTGATTAGTTTTTGTTTTGACAGACTGCTCAATGTTTGTAGTCGTCCTATAGAGTCAGTGAAAACCGCCCATTGATCGGGCGCTCGGTGTAGTGTAAATAGGACAGCTTCTTTGATGACGTGAAGCTCTGCTGTCGTTGAGGATATCCTCCACTGCAGCCGATAAGAAAGCATTTGTCTTGTTGAGGGCACATAAGGACCACAGGAAGAAGTCTCCCGAGTGGTTGAAGCATCAGTATAGATTTGGGCGTGCTCACTATATTTCTCGGCTAAGCAGAGGAGAGTGGTCTGCAGCAGCGCGACCTGTGGCATGTGAATTTTTGTCCCATATACACCAGGTACAAACTGCTTTATATCTAGAGGCGAAAGTGTCCAAGCACAAAAAGTCGGAGACACCAATTTCTGTGGCTGAATAATAGGAGAAAGGTGCAATATTTGCACTGCTTGGCCTAAGGCAGACTTACTGTGGGTTACGTGGACGTGGTACATGAAGCACTTATTCCCTTGGAGCACATGCCGAAGATGGGTGCTCATTGTTTTTTGGCAAGCGATGATATCTAACGGTAGACATCCTGCTTCCGCTACTGTTACCGTGGCCAAAGAGCCCTTCGGGAAGCCCAGGCAAATCCGCAGGCAGTTGTTCCGCGCGGCTGGAAGGGTCCTCTTTTTTGCTGATCATGATCTCTGACGCAGCATCAGGCAATAGCACAATGTGCCTTCAATATAGGCTTTCTCAAGTTGTACCACTGAGCGGCAGTTGCAGTCCCATCCTGTTCTCGCCATGAATTTGAAAACTTTTGATGCTGCAGCAATCCTCGCACGTAGTTTTTTTTTTTACCTGAGGTGACCAAGAGAGATCTCTGTCTATTACAATTCCAAGGGATCGCTGAAAGTGTACATACCGCATCGGTCGCCCGCCGAATAGGAGCGGATATTTGGTCATTTTATTCTTGTAAAAGCCATGGCTGTGCTTTTTTTCTGGCGAGAGGTGCAGGCCTTGGGGAGCCAAATGCACGGAGAGCTTCAGTAATGCTTTTTGAAGTCATTGTTGAGGTATATAGCGCAAATTGGATGCGCACCAGATGCAGATATTATCGGCATAGACTGTGATATTCACTGCTCACGGCACGTTTCTTGCTATATGCATCAGGCTCAGACTGAATAGGAGCAGGCTGAGCACAGTAACCTGAGGTACGCCCTTCTCCACTGCGTAAGAGTGTGTAGCTCCGTTCGGAGTACCGATGAATATTTTTCGCTCTGTTAAATAGTTTTCTATCCACTTGTATAGCCTTCCTCCGAGGCCAAGACTAACGAATGCTGCGAGAATGACATGGTGAAAAACAGTCAGAACCTGCCTTGATGTCAAGGAAAAGGGCCGGCGGGATATGCCGAGCGCGAATACCCTCTTCAAGTGAAGAGGCGAGGGCGACGGCTTTATCAGTAGCAGACCTGCTTTGGCGGAGGCTCTTCATTTTCATTTCTTTTGGAAACTTAATGTGGCTTTCAAGGAACCATGTAATACGTTTGTAGATCATCCGCTCCATAAGCTTGCCTACACAGCATAGTAGGACGATGGGCCGGAAAGACGCGTAGCTTGTTCGCTGCTTAAAAGGCTTGAGAATCGCCATAATTTTCGGCGGCTTCCATTTCGTTGGGACCTCAATAGACGTCCACCATGAATTATAATATTCCAGGAGTCGCAGGCAGGAGGTGCAGGACAGTTTCGCAATGGCTTCACAGCTTATTTTGCCATGGCTGCCTACGATGATTGAAACTCCTGCGGTTCAAACGCGACATTTTCAATCTCAGCTTCGTGAGGTTCCCAACAGCTACCAACCTCGGTTAGTGTGGTTTACGCATCTGCTTTTGCATCTAACGAATGAGCTTCAGATTTGGTTAGCGCCATCACGCTAGCCTTCCCGAACACTAGATCCTGCTTGCGCAAAATCTGAACCGAACTATTTGAGAAGAGGTAAGGGTACTGAGCAGGAAGCGTGGGCGATACGTCACTTCCGTGTCAAGTGTGCCGAAAGGCCCTTTAATAGACACCTTTGCGACCAGAGGACATGCACTGTGAGCTTCTGCAGCTTGCTTAATTCGGCGCATTCACGCGTGAGCATTTCAGGTTCCTCATAAGAGCTGTGAGCCACATCCATGTAGCTACGGAGTCACGCAGAATCCGACATGGTTTCCCATTTGCCTAAAAGTCGCCCATGTAGGCTTTGAGTGGCTTCATGTTTTCGCCATTGCAATCCACCGAAAAAAAAAACTACCTTTGCGCAACACATTGCGCAACAATGTGCCCTAGTATGTGAGAGTTGTAGCAGAGAAAGGGTTCCCTCGCTTTCAATTTCTTTCGCTCCTCTGCCTTAACTTCAAGGTTCCATTCTGATCAGGAAATACTACATTTGGAGGCAGCCTCTATCAATGGCTCCTCTTTTCCTTTTTCGAGTCCTTGCTTCGGCCTGCCGAGACTGAAATTGGTATCGCCGTTACGACCATGGCTCGCTTCGCGAGGCCGACGTGTCCGAAATTCCTCGGCTAGTTCAGCGGCTCTCGTACCATGCTAAGTTCTGGCCTGTTTTGAACCCAGTAGCTCACGTTCTCTGGTAAGCAGTTATAATATTGTTCAAGTGGAATGCACTGAACAGCCTTCGCGTGATCACCATAGGATCTTTGTTCCCTGAGCCATTCCTGCATGTATGACATAAACTTACATGCACATTCTGTATTGGAGACATTCCTAGTCTTTTCCATTCTCCGGAACTTCGTCGGGAACGCTTCAGCTGACAGCCTGTACTTCCTGTGCAAACTGGACTTTACCTTGTCATAGCATTCAGCTTCCTCTCTGGCTAAGCGAGCGATTACATCTGTTGCCTCATCCTGTAATAGTGTAAGCAGACATTGTGCCCACGATTCGCGCCAGAACGCTTCCTTCTCGCACTTACGCTCGAAGGTCAGCAAGAATAAAACAATGTCCTCTCCGAGCTAAAAGGGACGCGTTAGCTCTGTCATCTTTAACGATACGCGTTCTTCTGTGTTGTTTGTTTCGCTCCACTGTCCTGCTGCTCGAGGGTGTTCGATTTCAAGCTTGAGTCGCTTAAGTTCAAGCGCGTGTTCCCTTTCCTTACACTGTTTCTGATCTTTACGTTCCCGTTCTTCACGCTCTGTTCTTTATTTTCACGTTGTTGACAGTCTTCGGCCTGACGTATTGCAGGATCTCTCTCTATCTCTTTAATGATTTCCAGACATTCCATAAGCTCATTATTCTTAGCCTCTAGACCGAGAATAGCCTGAATGAGAGATCGCTGAAAGTTGAAGCGGACGAGTAACCGTTCAGATCAATGGAGGCGCCTACCATCCCGGACCACTGGCCGTTACCACTAACCAGTCAATGAACGTGTCCTGCCAGACTAATGCATCGAAAGGGAAGCCGGCAGATTTGAGTCCGCGACTGATGACACCATGCCAATTGCAGTAGCACTACGCCTGAGGAGGAGCAGCCTTTGTGGAGACCTATCCTGAAAAACAGTGAGCCTGTGGTCAACAATGCCTCACTACAGTCTCGGTGCAATAAGCAGTTCCTACCGGAACCGCAGAGGCCATACATGTTTAGCCAAGACGTACGTTGCGCCTCTGTCTTACCGATGTACGTCGGCTAGACAGGCGTGAGGGCACAGCGAAGGAGAATGTATACACCATGAAGGTGTACCAGCAAAAGTATTACAACATCAAACTATGTAATCTGGAAGAAAAGCTGGAGATAAATAAGACTTCCCAGGAGACGACTACCTTTGCCAGTGGACTACTTCAGAATAAGACGGCCGAGAGGCATATAAAGCACTCGTTGGTACGGATAGCGCACAAGAAACGCGTCATCATATGTCGCAAAAAAGGGGAAGATAATTTTAATGAACGCTTAGGCTTCGCTGTGAAGAGTAGAACGCAATAGTATTAAAATATGGCTGACTACTTCTCGCGGTTGCGGGAAACTGCATCTTACGTAATCCTAATGTTTTCCTCAAAACGCTGGTGGCGAAGCTTATGCACGAAATTGAGCTGTCTGGTTCTTTTTTTTATGGTGTTGCAAACAACTGAGCGGGCCGTGCCGCTCCTATAGACAGACCTCAAAACGGTAGCTGGAAGAAGGGTCTGTGTTTGACTTTCCGCATAACAGTATTATGTTTTCTCGTATACTCAATCACAATCCGACGCTATCATGCCTGTAGGTTCTAAGTCGTACTTTACGAATGTCTTGACAGATTTTACTCGAGGAAATTCAATTATTTCAGTAACGCCCATGGGCCATGCGGATTGCCTTTGTGGTTGGGGATGCGTGGTACAGGATGAGTTTCTCGGCCTTGGACGCCGGCGCCAGTACCGATGCCAAATTTCCCTTCGACCCGAGGCCCTTAATGCTCTTGTGTTAAAAGCTGCACAGCGTCGGGAGCCTTTTGATGCACGACGTAAAAGTGCTGCAACAGTGTCAACTTCTCTCTTACCCACTACAGAAGCGCAAGTGCTTTCCGATAAGAGGACATTCGTCATAACATTGGTACATGTATGTCGCATTGACACCTTGAATGGCAGTCCTTGCTGAATGCGATGCGGTTTGCGTTCCAAGAGGCCGGGGGAATAAGTTTTTTTTGATAAATACATTAGCTGGAGCTTTTTAATAGATCGATTACTTTTTGATACTCTATACCGTTAACTGTCATGCATTATTTTCAGTAACCAATTACATCTAACCAGTTGATTGATGAGACAAGCTATAGCAGGTGATGCAGCTTTGAGAACTTGATTTGGTAGAAGGTACAGTAGAACGCCCGCTGTCGTGACACGTTGCGCCCTTGCGAATTCGCAAGTTCAGAAAAAAGTAAACCTCTCAGTATTGAATTCCTTTCCTTATAAAGCTCTCGCAGATGATGGCCGACAAACCAATGCCAAGCATTGGTTTGTCTCGAGAGTAATGTCATCTTCGGATGATGATGCCAGGAAATTGCCTATGGATCGTTTTTATCTTTTATCCGGCCCTCTCTGGAGCACTCTCTAAGAGACCCAGCTGTAATGAAACGCCAAGAGACGACCAAACGCGAGAATCGCGCCATTGAGTACCAGCTATCTTTCTTGAATGGCGCCGGATCATTACAGCCCCGCCCTACCCCCAGAATGCACAGCTAGTTAGTTTTCAGAGTGGCTAGTGATTTGTTCCTGTGACAGAAAGGGAAGCCGACCGAGAAAAATATTTAAGAGTAATTTTTAGCGAAGGCAAATAATGTGTGAAAGGCTGCGGAGGATGAAGTGAAAGTGCCAGGCCAGCTTGTTCTATTCGCTGTGCTTGTACAATGTCAATAGCAGTAAGGACGAAAGTCGAAATAATCCATAACTTTAGTGGAATATGATCAACGCATTATGATTGTAACCAACTAGTTCAAACAAGTACCGTTTTAGTGCATTACTTCAAGCACTTTTTTGGGGGGCAGAAATTGGTAACTCTAAGCAACTACAATTCTGAATAAAGCAATTTCATATCTAATCACTCAGTTTTTTCTCTAACGTGTGCAAAACTGCACAGAACAGACATTCGGCAGCTGCCACTATTTCGCAGGCCAGAACACCATGACAATATAAAGCTATGTTTGGTATTTCGTTGTCTATAGCACTAACAAGGGTTATGTGTGACTATGTTAACCTGTTTTATCTTGTGTATGTTTGTAAATGGACGCCTGTCCGGTATAGGTGCTCTTCTCTTCACTCTTGCTCTGTTGTGGCATTTGATGTTATAGTATGTGAACCAAAAACTCGGCTCTAGTTTTTGAACTTTTGTCGAAACAGAATATAGAGTTAGCGTCTCTGGCGTGTTCCAAGATGATAAACTTTAAACCGTAATTGTTAAGTGCTGAAGGGTAAATTTTAAACCACTGCAGTAAGTCCGAAAATCTTGAGGATCAGCACACCAAGGAGGGCTTACACAAATGCAGAAGGCGCACTTCGCAGAGAACATCACATTCGACATTGTAAACGGTCTGCACTGGCATCGCACAATTGTAAATTGGGAATGCTTTCTAGAGGCCAGCTCTTCGGCGCCCGTTCCTCCAGCGAGCGTCGGCGTAACCAAGCAGAAAAGTGCCGCGAATAACAAAAGCGAATAAACAGTGAATTGGAATACGAAAGAAAGGCGACAGCGCAGGAGGAGGGTCCAGCGGAATCATGAGGGAGACAATGGAGGAGGAATGGAGGTGGCCCGCCTGGGCATGCGCAGTCTCCGGTGCTCTAGGCTACCGCAGCCGCGTGTACGATTTCCGTGTCCGAACGGGGAGGGGGGGCAGGGTGCCGTGAGGTCGGGAGGGCTGCGCTCGTCCGTGAGATCAGCTGCTGGTACTAGCGGGACTAGCAGGTCCCGCACACTCTCAAGGTCCAGCGATCGCCACAGAAAACGAAAAAGCAACCGCGGTGCGTTCCAGCTTGAATCGCAACTACTGTACTTTGGTAGCGTACATTTATTTGTATTTTTCTGCTAAGGGCGCCCAATGCGGCTAAATATTTCAGCTATAAATATACATATATTAACCGACAAACATAGTTGACATGTCATTTCCTTACAAAATGAGCAGGCAGTGGTTTTTAGTGGACATGTGATATTAAAGTCTTTGTGTTATTACATGAATAAAGGTTTTGAGATCTCTCTAACGTCTGATATGCAGCAGCCCACTGGTATTGATTGCAGTACGTGCTGTTTGTCGGCTCAAATTGCTTAATGTGTGCGAACGGGGTGGTCGTCTTCTTTGAGCAGCATCACGCAGGTTCGTCTTAATTAGGTAACAATAATATCTCCGCCATTTTATGCATCCAACATTCGACAGCCGCCACCAATCGAACGTGTTAAAGACGGCAAATTTGATCAGCTGCGGCGTTTCACTGCCATAACGGTTGAATGCACGGCTTCCGCCGTCAGTGATCTGCTGCGTCTGGCCGTGTAATGACGTGCTGCTCGTAAAACACCTGCTCGCTAGCGTGAAAATTCACCGCTGGAACTGAGGAGAGTCCGTTTGTATCTACCCACGAAAATGAATTAACCTTGTAGCCTCGGAGTGTGCCCCGGCGATTAAAAAGCATTGCTTCACATTTTCAACTTTGAATTTCTTTGCGTGTGAGGCAAACAAAAGAGATTCCGGTAGTCATTTCTAAAAGTGCAAAATATTTGTTATAAGGTTATTGCTCTTCAAAGTGTATTCAAACAAAGCTATTGCTATTTTGCCACGTTGCTAAAATTCCCAACACGGAGTACAGCATAGATAATAAATAGTTTAGGCTGTTTCTTCATAATTGATACGCTGTGATCAATTCACTCCACATTAGTACAAATGTACTTCCGATGATAGTTGGATTCATTGCATTTGGTACATAACAAAATTACTCTGTTTATTACCTAGTAGCTGGCAAAAAATTTTACCGAATCGAGTCTTCACTGAGCGCAGCTCATACATGGACACCATTGAAAGAAATCCATATTCAAAGCAGTGTTGTGTGCGTGTGTTTGTTTGCTTTTCTGTCATGGAGCGTTTTGAGCACTCTTCTGCCAGTCATGAATGACAAACTCACCCACACTTGCGCGATCGCAATTGAGGGTCTTTCTTGTTTCTACTACAGCATCCTAGACATTGCTCATAATTTTTGCCCCTTTGGACTCTATTGTCTCCGGACGTACAAGGAAACAGTGAATGTGTCACCAATGGGCCAGAGTCCTTAGAAGGTACGTTTCTGAACACATCATCAAGAACCGTGATTAGTCGATTTATTTGAATAACTTTTGTTTTGCCATTTTTTGCTTGCATGTTTGTCATGATTTCAACATTTCCCTTATCAGGAAGACGAACAAAAGAAAGATTATTGGTCTTCAATCTGCGCACTCCAAGCCACAACAGTCAGCATAATGACAACAGGTCCTCTTGAACTATCTGTCTCACTGTGATATGTCTGCAAGATTACCAGATAGAGTGGTTTGAGCATCAGGAAAGCAGAAGTCTACAGTTCTGTATCTTACCGAGCTGCAATGCTAAAATTTTAGATACAAGCTTACTCACATTTAAGGGCATATTATGACAACCGGAGAAGCAACATGTTGAATGCCAACTTGTTTCTTTTGAGGTCAGTAGAGCCAGGGGACCAGGAGAGAAACAATCTAGCAAGCTCCTGCTTTCTAATTCTCAAATTATGTAATCTGCTCTTTGTCAATCAACTTGACGGGAATCACCACCACCTATCACATGCTCCCTCACAACATGAAATTGTTATATGGAAATCCAAACATTTTGTAACCTTCGAAACACTCACTGCAAGTTTGAAGCAATTATGCTTCATCTTGACTGAATTCCTGGCAGTCACTCTTCAGTTTATTATTCTATGTTTTACTTAACGTACCGTCGGCGCCATATGCGAATGAAACGGGAAGTGGTTACAAAGGAATAGAGGAAAACACACACACATACAAGTGCAGTGAGTCCTTGTAACATAATGATTCTCCTGAATATACAATGTTAGCAAATGTTTTGCATAGAAGTTTGCTATTTGTGATGGCTACCATGTTTGAGGGTAGGCGGTTTCATTCCAGAGATGTACGGAACATGAAAGATTCAAACAAAGGCTTCGTGGAACATAAATTCCTACCTTACTCCGATGATCAACGCGGCTTGAAATCTACTGAGGTCGCAGTATGGGGCCGTTGTGAAGTGTGGTGAGATCAAAACATTTATGAAATAGGGAAATACTGGCGACTGGCTAGTGGAATAATTGGTAAGTTAGTTTTCATTGAGGTTCTCGTGGTACGGTTATAATGAGAAAGAATGAAACAAGTAGAGCGAAGCAGTAAGATTAACACTACTAAGATGCCATATTGCATACTCATATTTAAGAGGAAGCTTTAGCTCGGGTGCTCCTATCTAAATACATGTAAAAGGATAATTCGTTTTTCTCGGCAGCCACTGCACTAAATTTGACGAGGTTTGTTGAATATAAAAGACGAACTTAAAATGTAGTGACTGTTGGTTTCGAATTTTCGAGTTAGATTGTGAACGTTTTATTAAAAATTGCCAAAATCGAAAATTTTCAAAAAACAAAACTATCAAGTTTACAACTCTGTAACTCAACAATGAAAAAGGATAATACAATTATGTGAATTGCATGTAATAGTACATCTTAAGCGAACAAAATTGATATGTCACACATGAATATAAAAAAAATTCAAAATAGGAAAATACAACTTTTGCAAAACCCTTGTCACCAAGGTAAGAAATTTACGTAAGATGCAAAATGACATAATGAATTTGTCCGCTTTGAATGTTCGAATGGATGCCGTTTACAGAACTGCGATATCAATTTTTGATGCAGAGCTACGAATTTGTAAACTTCGTTCTTCGTTTTTTCAGACGGTCAAGTATTTGAATATCGTTTTAGGGAAATTCAAGCCTTAAATCGAAATTCCGCATCTAACATTCACTAGAATTCGCCTTTTTCTTTCAAATGCAACAAATTTCATAAAAATCAGTACAGGGGTTATCTCATAAAAAGCTTTTTGCGTTTTACATGTATTTGAATAGGCTGCGTCGGAGTTGGGCCCGTAGGAGTTGCGTCGGAGTTGGGAATTAGGATTCGAGCGTATTAGAGCCTTGTAAAGCTGTGGCTTTGAATTAGCGGGTGTTTTGGAAAAGTTGCCCCATAAGTGCCCGAGCATCAGATTATATTCCTTAATGACGTATATTATATTAATGGTCCAATTTATGTTATTTGTAATGCGTACACCAGGAAGGGATACTCTACAATGAATCACAACCATGTCATTAATCTAGTAATCGAGAAATCCGCAAAGCACAATACGCCTTTCTATATGGCCTTCATAGATCACGAAAAGGTGCTTGATTTAGTAGAGATACCAGCAGTCACAGAGGCATTGCGTAATCAAAGAGTACAGACCACTTAATTAAATACCTTGGAAAATATCTACCAAGATTCCACAGTTACATTAATTCTACACAAGAAAAGTAGGAAGATACCAATAAAGAAAGGAGTCAGACCGGGAAACACAATCTACCCAATACTAATCACCGCGTGCTTGGAAGAAGTATTCAAGCTATTAAACTGGGGAAAGCTTAGGAGTAAGAATCGACGGCGAATTACTCAGCAACCTTCGGTTTGCCGATATTGTTCTAATCAGCGACACTGCAGGCGAGTTCCAATAAATGATTGAGGACCTTAACAGACAGAGTGTAAGAGTGGGGTTGAATATTATTATGCAGACTACTAAGATAGGGAAGAATAGCAGGGCAAGGGAACAAGACTTCAGGATCGCCCGTCAGTCTTTTGAGTCTTTGAAGGTGTACGTGTACCTAGGCCAACTTATCACATGGAATCCTGATCATGAGAAGGAAATTCATAGAAGAATAAAATTAGGTTGCATCGCATACGGCAGACATTGTAAGCTCCTGACTGGAAGCTTACCATCATTACTGAAATGAATGTGTACAATCAGTGCATTTTACAGGTGCTCACATATGGGGTAGAGACTTGGAGATTGACAAAGAAGCTTTGGACCTAGTACGCGCGAAGAGCGATGGAACAAAGAATGCTAGGCAAACCTGAAGCAACAGAAAGAGAGCAGTTTGGATCAGAGAGAAAACGAGTATAGCCGATATTCTCATTGAGATTAAGAGAAAAAATAATAAGGAAGACAGGTCAAGTAATGTGAAGGTTAGGGTTACAAAATGGGGCCAAGCGAAGGGAAACGGAGTCGATGACGGCAGAAGTCTAGGTGCAGCGATGAAATCAGGAAATTAATGGGCGCTAGTTGGAGTTGGTTGGCACAAGACAGGGGTAATTGGATATCGCAGGAAGACGCTTTCGTCCTGCACTGGACATAAAATAGGCTGGTGATAATGATGAATGTGTTCACGCAGATATTTATACGACATAAGGAAATCTAACAGAACGTTATTGAGATGCTAAGGGCTACGACTAGAATTAGATTTGGATGCGTGCATTATTTTACATTTGTGAACTAAAAAAGGCTCATCTACGTTTTGCTTGAAATCAATAAATAGGCTAGCCATGCACCGTAAGAGATAGCTAGAAAAGGCAAATGCACGCCGGTGGCCTACTCCGCCCTTCTCAAACATGACAAACCACTAAAAACAATTTTTCTTTATCTTCAAACAGCAGATGACAAACCTGAGCAGTGTGTTTCGAAAGCGTTTTTGAAATATACTTCGACGAAGTTCTGCTTAAAATTCAGGCAATCTTCGTGAAGGCCCTGACAAATGTGTTTGTTTGTTTAAACATTGGCTCCAGGCTGAGGCTTTCCTTGCTCACCTCTGCTATTCAATTGTAATGTTCATCTCTTTGCAACCTCTTTGACGCGTCTGAATACACAAACTCAGATGTTTTCTTTTTAACATGAAACCGTAAATTGCATTTTCCAAGAATCTTTGAGCATTATTGGCCTGATATGTTTGTTTAGTGTCCTTGTTTATTCAGACAGAATTTATAAAGATCCTTGTAAGCACTGTTGTCTCCCCAATTTTCGTCGCTTTCCTACGAGTAGTCCACTTATGTCGAAGCCTTTTCTGCCGCATCTGAACAATAAATGTGCAGTAAAAATATCAAGAACCGACAATGTCTGATTTAAAATGTTGCATAACCTGCTTTTTATTCCTATACTTCGGGACTCTTACCAATGTGTTATGAAAACAATTGGAGATTGCAGCTCGAGCTTATATTGCGGAAAGAACATCTTTGCCGAGCACTTCTGTTTTTTTTAATCATATCTGAAATGGTTCAACGCAGACAATACACTATAAAACACGTCAAGCAGCACTGTACACAATACAAATACGAGGGTAGCCCAGCTTAAGTATCGTTGTCTGAAGCTTCGTTCTCCCTCCTTTGGCCGAATACGTTGAGAAAACTCAATGTCAGCTTTAATTTCATTGAACTGATGGCTATCTGTGCTTTCGTATGTTGTAAACTCAGTGACTGGTAGCATTACCGCAACCTGACCTGTACAAAAATTGTGGCATGCACTACTTCATTCACAATGACAATAAGAGATGTAAGCTTACTTGTTCGAAGTGTGTTTTTTCCTAGTTGAGATGTCTCGGTCAGGTGGCGACATGATACATATATGTGTACTCGCGTTAGAGTATCGTACACACGAATACCGCTCCGAAAGTGGCAACAAAGCGCCCAAACCCAACGAGCGAAAAGCGCGACGAAACCCACCAGGCCGTACCAAAGCGGCCATATTGTTCACTACGTAATCATGACTATATTAGTCTTGATTTTGCCAGCGCCATCTTTCGGTCGCATACTTTAGTTCACAACGCCACCGCTACTCATATTTCCGTTGCACTGTGGAAGGTGTACTTTGCATTTTCTAAGTTTAAATAGGTGTTCTGTGGTACTAGCGTGTGTGACGAGGATCGCTGCCCCTGCAATGGTCCATGGCGAGTGGCTACGAGTAAGGCCCGACGTGACGCTCTCTTTGGTTTTGTCGCCGATGACACTGGTGGCAAAACTTCCCCGCGAACAAGGACCGCTCTCGCCGTTGGTGGAACTAAAGTGTGTGAAGAAAAGCACAGGGCAGCGCAAGATGGCCTGTGTGGAGACGCTGGCTACGATATGGAGCAAGAGTGGCGAGCGTCGTCTCTGAAACAAAGCGCTTCATGGGCGCAGATCTGTCTGCGGCGGCTGCTTCAAATCGCACTAACACGTCACCCACACGCTGCCGCTTGCGATGTACTGATTAGCGAGGAAGACGCACCACACATTGATCGGTTTTGCACGTGCTGCATGAGACAGCTGCGTGAGCCAATATATCGTGAAATGAAAACACGTGTACAGTTGCGCTCAAATTTCGCATTGCGAAGTATCGTAAACATTGGTGAACCTTTTAAAGCGACATCTTTACTTGTCGCGAACTTGCGATTTCACCGTGGCGGCGCTCAGAGGAGGCACATGACGTCACAACGCGTGCCTCGCCACGCATATTTCTCTCACTCTCTCTGTCGCTTTCTAGTCACTACTGTGCATGCGCCATTAGTAGCACCTACCCACAGGTGTTCCGCCGCTGCGCAGCGCCGCGCCTTTCCGCCACCCCGTTTGGTATGACGTCACACCGCGTTCCTCGTCGCTTCGCTAGGTGCGTCGCGTGCCTAATAACATGTTGGAGGATTGAAAAGAAGAGCTCACGTGCGCCGCAACCACAGATATGAGGCTACAGTATGGACGGCGACAATTTTGATAAGCAGAAGGAGGCCTGAATCGACATCGGAACGAGATGAAGAGGAAACGAATCGCCCAGGAAAGAGACGAACCGCGCGCCGAACGAGTGGCTAAACGCCACAACAGAGCTAGAGAACCAGGCTAATCTGGACTTGCAATCAAGGTTAAACAAAGCTAATCATGCAATGGCTTAGCTTTTGCTATGTATATCCTGGCATGGCGGAGCTAAGCCACTGCCATTTTCTTATTAGGACATCGTTCTTCGACTTTGCAAATAATATGCAGGCTTCGTAGATTTTAGTACTTATGAGGAAATTTATTGCTAGTACTCTCCTTGACAGTCCATAGCCTCAACACGAACTTTCAGCCGCTACCGCTCGCTCATAGTACATCGCATGAGCTGACTGGGCCAGTAATGCACGTGACACTAGTGGTTGACTTACCTTTCGGTATTTGGTAGGGAGGTCACTCTGAAGGTAGCTTTTTGTTCGCCCGGATGGAATTCCTGCACTTTGTATCTCATGCATAGCGCGTCTGATCCTCCGAAATCAGCGTTAGCGCTGGTCTTATAAAGCACATACCAGTCTTCTACAGGAACGGAACACTGAAATAAGAGAAAAGAGCAAGGCGCATAGCGTCAGTTTATTAAATATCAGATATTTATTTCAAACACCGAGGTAGATTATTCGACACGCATAATTTGAAGTTATACGCGACAGAGCTGTATTCTTTGTTTCTCTTCTTTCATTTCCAAAACACTCGTTGTAATTGCATGTATAAAAAGCTTGTCCTATTATGTATTTCTTTAGTGCCTGCGCACCGCCTCTAATCTCTCTAAAATAAATAACAATGTTTCGCGCAGTGCCATGGATGTTCTCAGGTAGATTGAACTACAACAGGCCAGGGCGGCACGTCCTCTGCTTCATTCGCATTCAGTAGTTCCTTCGCTCAGTTTTAAGGCGTATACTCACAGCACACATCACATATCCTAATATTCTAGGTCAACCAAAGGAAGAAGTTTACGAAATATATCATCATTTTCATGCATAACGATGACACCTAATGTTTTCTTAGCTTTTGCGCATGGGATTTCTCAGGAAATCATATGCAGCTTTTCTGCACATCAGGGTCTAGTTCGCATTCATGGCACCACGAGGCATATTAACTTTAATCTCTTCGACCACCCCACGGTGATGCAATGATGACAGCAACGCAACAAAAATTAAAGAATCCCTGTGCACTGAACTTCTTCACAAAGCGTGTTCCGCCGGCGTTATCAGCGTTCTTGATGAAGAACAGGCGCTCGTGGGCTGGAAATTATTTATTCTAAGGGCGTTTAGTCGCGACGAGACAACCCTATCGATCATTAATTCATTGCTTTTCAGAGGCTTCCCGAAAGGAAGCGACAGTTTTTTTGAAGCGAAGCTCGCATTGGCTTACAAGCGGCGTTGTAGTGGTCACGCAGAAAAACCCAGTTCCTCCCAGTGCAGAGGAGCTGAGGAAAACAACGGGTTGATGTGTTGACAGCTGCGCCAACGCCATAGCGTGGGTCATTAGCAAGGATTCCGCATCCCGTCAGAGCCCTTTCGCTTCTGCCAGCGAGGAAAAGGGCAGGGCTGGGTTTCGCTCGTGCTACATGCGCGCTGCGCCGGCTTCGTTTCCATTCAGATTCATCTTGGAAAACGGATGGGACGGCCATGCGTTGTGTGTTTACGCGATGAACTGGCAGCGTTCAGCAAGCGGCAGCGAGAACTCTCCCCTGAAAGGGCTCGCAGACCGAGCTGTTAAGGCCTAAATATAGGCCGTCGTAGCGCGCACACGTTACCTTACGTTGGCGAGAACAAGAGCGTCTATTGTTCGACGAGTGTTTAGACGCACTGGCACTGCCACGTAACCGGACGCAGGCCAACGCGTCCGGTAGTGGTGGGGGTGAGAAGATTTATTCACCATTAAATGGTTGCAGAGATGCGATTGGGTTTAGTGCCCTATTTGTTGGCCCCCTCCCCTCACAATATCAGATGGAGACCCTATTCCGGGGCCTCATTGGCAAGCAACATCGCCCGCGTCCGTTGAACCAATGCCTTTTGAGTCTTGACGTCTTCACGGCAGAGTAGGGCCGCCTCCCAGTCCTGTGTAGTGGGGTTTTGGTTGGGAAGGATAGATGGGTTTGGTTGGCACGCCCAGACTAGATGGAATGTGTCAGTCACCTCTCACAGATGTGGCATTCTCCATCAAATGATGGGTTGAAATGCTTAATCACAGCGGGGTACAGTAAAGTGTTGGCGATGATTTTCATGAGGAGGCGCTCATCGACGCGATCCAGTCCCTCACAAGGGACCGGGTGCTCCTCCTTGTAGTAATCGGTGGTGTCATTGAATGAAAGGGCCATGATGCGTGATTGTGGGTATGCTTCCCAGGACCGGGATGTATCCCGGGGAGCGAGTGCGAGGACGGTGTGACCGGTCTCTTCATTTCCCTAGAGTCCCCAGTAACGGGTGGCACAAATCAGGTTACTTGGAGTTGTATCTACGTATCGGCAGCAAAATTGCAGTATGCGATGGGCAAGCGGGGAAGCTCATATGCCGGCTCATATGCTCATATGCCAGCTCATATGCCGACAAGCCCCTCGCGATTAGGTTATGATGTGTTTCGACTTGGGATTAGTGAGAGGCAGATCGATGCCAATTTTCTCCACGTGTGTAGCGCTGTAGGTTTTGAAAGTGAGCCCGTTACCTGTATGTTGCCTATGACTTCGGCCAACCACCACGCCCGGTGGTGTGGGCCGGCAGCCATAGTATCGCTCTAACGCTTCCGTACGTGCCTGGGGACGTACGCTATGGTCTTCTTCAGACATGTTGCTGGGAAATGGGTTTCATTTATTTATTTGTTCATTTATTTATTTGATTACCTTCAGGGCATATAGGGTGTTACAGAAGGGAATGGTAAGAATAAATATATGAAAGAAACACAAAGTAAATGTTAGGTCACATATGCAAGCGTATTTTTAACCCATTAGCGACCGGTTTCATTTTTTTTCTTGCTATCTTGAAATAAACCTAATATATTAACTTGCCTTTATACTAATAATTACCATGCAAAAAACTATTACTCTTGCCTAATTAGTTTTTGAAATACAGCCCGTGATCATTATGGTCACACTGGGCCCTTACGCTACAGCAAAATACGCAAAGTGAAAAACATTTATTTCAAGCCATGAAACATCATACAAAACATACATAGCGAATAGTCGAGCACTTATTTAGTGCGATATAGTTTAAATATTGGAATACACAGGCCGACGTCATACTTTGTGCGTTTTGTGTACACCGCGTTGTTGCAATTATCTCATGCACACCTCCACCTCTTGCCATAGGTATTGCTGCAACAAAGTGGGCCACTTGGTCATACCGTGTACAAGTCAGGACATCACACTCTTTGGGATTCTGCGTTGACCAGGTCCTCTAGGCTTATTGTCCAATCGCATCAGGTAGCTTTGTGCAATTTTCCTGCGGAATTCCACCTGTGTGACGTTGAACCCTGTGCTACGAATTAGCGTCCAAGTGTTGCTGATAGATACATCACAAAGTCAAGTGAAAACTGGCCACCACCACTTTTTTCCATGGATTGCAAACCTGCAGGTGCCTACATTCCTATCCATCTGGTCCGTATCTCCCATAAATCTTGTACTGAGCAGCAGTGTTAAGACGGGCCACCTTGATTCGCTTCTTCTGAGCACGAGAGTACCTGTCTGCAGACGACATTGGCTCTACGCCGTGAATGGTGCTTACGATCGTTACTGCAGAATTGTCCATCCAGCGGACAACAATTATCCCTTTGTCGCTCAGCACGGGCTCTTCGTGCCCACGAGGTTGGCGCTTGACGAGTTCTGGTCCAGCGATAGGGCATTCTTTGAGAACACGGTTCTGCTTCACTGTGCCCGTGCCTTCGTAGCCCTGTGCCTTGAGATGCCTGAGTAGCTGCATGCTTGTGAATAAATTATCAAAATAGAAAAATAAAGAAACGTTGTGTGTCTCTTCTGCAAGTTCATCCACCATTTGAAGAAGTGGTGCCGCTGCTTTTCTGAAGTCCTTTTCATATTTTGGAGATGTTCCGAGATCCCCTGCTTGCCTTGATACACTTTGAAGTTTACAAGGTACCCGTTCTTGGCATATAGGCGCCACACTTTATGCCCGAAGCGGATAGGCTTTCCGCTTATGAACTGTTTCCAGTCATGACGACCGTAATACTCAATCATACTTTTGTCATAGCTCAGGTGACGCACAGGCCGAAAGTGCTCCAGAAACCTTGTTTTCAATAGTGCCATCAATGGACGCAACTTTGCCAACTTGTCACTAAGTGTTGGGCTTGCATTTCGTTCCGTGCAGGAATCACATTATCTGTATGAAGCGATTTCTTCACATAGCATTCTAGGCCATCGTGTTGCACATGTCCGTGCCGCTGTCGCAATAGCACTTTTTATCTGGCATGCGGTTATAGCCGGAAAAAACAAGTGCTCCAAGAAAACTTATCTTAATTCTTCTTTGGTAACCTCCGGATCAGGCATATTCAAAATAACGCGTACTTTCTTGATTGTTCGACAAGCAGCTCCACGACGGCTTCATCAAAAAAATAGTTCGAACAATACAACAGATGAAAAGTCCCTGTAAGCAGCAAAGTTTGGGCCGGGAAATACGCGAAGGCTTTTCTGGAGATCACCCTTCGTCCCATAAGAAGCAATGGATAATTTAGCAGGAATGGCCCCATCAACTACAGCAAAAGAAACCTCTGATGTTCCGTCACTTTGCCCGCCGGGGTCGTTGTGGTCCTACTCGCATCTGTGGGATGTCGTGTCTGCCCATGGACGAATCCCAACATAAAAACGTAACGCTGCTTTATTCGACTAACGATGGCAGCGGATGGGTATACCAACGCTACGTTCGTCCCAGTAGCGGAAGGTAGAAGGCGGCTTTTCTCAGCCAGGCAGCGTGTTTTTATAGCCACCGTCGGTGACGCATACCTTGGGTGACATGGCGGTGGCGCTATGCTTTATCGACCATGCAGTCCAGCGTGCAGCTGTGTTATGCAGGGCCAGATGATAAGATGGAAGGTGCGCAGAAATATGCGCAGAGTGAGCCGCCATATCACCCCCTCCCCCCCCCCCGCGGAGTGGAGAGCCCTCAGGGCTTGAAAAATTCTGGGCAGCGTACGCGACGTCCGCTGCGTGTAGTGACAAAAACAGGCTGCGATGTCGGCAGTCGTGGATGGACGTCTGTGGGTGTACTGGTATTCCCTGGTTCGGTGGAATCGGTGTAGGCCGGCTTCAGCCGGTCGATAGAGACGCGGATGGCGTTCCCTTTAATGCGCAGGGTGAAGGTTTTGCCGTCACGACGGATAACTGGGTAGGGTCTGCTGTAAGGTGGCTGTAAAGGCCGGCGGACGGTGTCGTCGCGGAGAAAAGTGTGCGAGCACGTTGCCAGATCCTTGAAGACGAAGGAGGCGGTCTTGCAGTGGTGAGCTGCAGGAGAAGGGCGGAGGGTAGTGATAGTGCGTCGGAGCCGGGCGATGAAATCGGTGGGATCTGACGTCGCGGTGGTGGCTGGCGGTGCAGCGAGAAATTCGCCTGGGAGGCGGAGAGGTTCCCCGTAGACGAGCTCTGCGGGTGTAGCCTGAATGTCCGGCTTAAAGGTGGCGCGAAGACCTAGGGTGACGGCTGGGATAGCTTCAGGCCAGGTTGAGTCTGGGTGGCACATGATAGCTGCTTTGAACTGTCGATGGAAACGTTCGATCATCCCGTTGGCGCATGGGTGGTAGCTGGTGGTCCGCGAGCGTTCGAACCCGATGGTCAGCCCGAGCAGCCGGAAAAGGGGCGATTCGAACTGTCGTCCTTGGTCGGTGGTGACGCGGCGAGGGGGCCCGAAGCGGGCAATCCAGCCGGCGAAGAAGGCCGAGGCGACGTCTTCCGCAGTGATTCCCTCGAGGGGCCATGCCTCAGGCCATCGATTGTACAGATCGATGGCGGTGAGGCAGTAGCGATAGCGTGCAGCTGGAGGCAAGGGCCCTGTGATATCAAGGTGGACGTGTTGAAAGCGACCAGAGGTCTGGGGGAATGCGCCGAGTGGTGAAGTGACATTCCTGGTCACTTTAGCGCGCTGGCATTGAATGCAGGAGCGCGCCCAAGTGCGGCAATCCTGCTGCATGGAGGGCCAGACATAGCGGTAAGCCACGAGGCGTGCAGAGGCGCGTATGCCGGGATGGCTGAGATTATGTAGCTGGTTAAAGAGGCCACGGCGATGGGAAAGGGGCACGTAAGGACTGCTTCGTGCTGTTGACATGTCGCAGTAGATAGTCTTTGTCGATTCAGGTATGGAGGCTTGCTGCAGTTGTAGCGAGGACCCACCCTTAAGAAGCTCCTGCAGTTCAGCGTCTGTAGTCAGCCTCGGCGAGGATATCAGCTGTTATCTGTAAAGGGCTAATATCTGCCACACGTGAAAGCGCGTCGGCGACCACATTGTCCTTCCCGCTGACATGTTGGATGTCGGTGGTAAACTGGGCGATGAACGAGAGCTGGTTCTGCTGAACCGGTGTGGCAAGAAACGCCTGTAAAAGTTGAGCATGCCGAGGAAACGGCGAAGGTGTTTAGCGGTGGTTGGTTGAGGGTAATTTTGCACGTCTGAGATGCGTTCTGGTAAGGGTCGAGTTCCCTCTGATGAAAGTTCATGGCCGAGGAATTTGACGACTGAAGCGCCTAGCGTGCTCTTTGGGACATTGACGAGAAGGCCGTGGTCATCGATGCGTTGGAAAAGCAGACGAAGGTGCCTGTGGTGTTCGTCGGCGTTGCGGGAAAAGACCAATATGTCATCAAGATAGACGAAGCAGAAGTCTAGGCCGCGGACGACTTCGTCGATGAAGCGTTGAAAGGTTTGTCCAGCGTTCCTCAGGCCAAAGCTCATGAAGGGAAACTCGAACAAGCCGAAAGGAGTAATAATTGCAGTTTTCGGGACGTCGTCCGGATTCACGGGTATCTGCGTGTAGGCTTTGACCAAGACTAGCACGGGAAAAACGTGGCAGCCGGAAATGCGATGTGCGAAGTCATGTATATGGTGAACGGGGTACTTGTCCGGAATTGTGCGTGCGTTGAGGGCACGGTAGTCCCCACAGGGCCGCCAGCCTTCGGTCTTCTTAGGGACGAGGTGAAGTGGTGAGGCCCATGGGCCGTCGGAGGGGCGGGCGATTCCCTCCTGGAGCATGGCTTCGAACTCTGCTTTGGCTATGCGCATGCGGTCCGGAGCAAGGCGACGGGCGCGACAGAAAACCGGGGGCCCTGGGGTGGTCCGGATGTAGTGCGAGGTGGTGTGTTGCACGCCGCGTGGCAACCCGCTGGAGCGCGTCAAACCGGGAAATTCGCCGAGGTTGGCGTGGTACGGTGAATCATGTTCGACGCTGAGTACTTTGATGTTTGGCTGGTGGGTAGTCGTTCGCTGTCCTGGCGCAGAATGTCCCGTTGTCGCGTCGATGAGACGGTCGTGGCGGCAGTCCGGAAGGTGGTTGTAGTGCGCCAAAAACTCTGAGCCGATGATTGGCTCTGTGACGTCGGCGATGACAAAATTCCAATGAAGGTTACGGCGTAGGTTTTTAAGCTGGACGTGCAGGCGGAGCGAGCCGTAAGTTTTTGATAGTGGAACGGTTGCCGCGCTGAGCTCGAAAGACGTAGAAGGACGGGGACCTTGAACGTGGGCTCGCGGGTAGCAGCAAATGTTGGAACCGCTGTCGACAAGGAACCGCTGCTTTGTAATTTGGTCGGCGACGAAGATGCGACGGCCCGCAGGTTGGCAGCTCGCAGCCGTGGCTACGAGCTGCCGTTGGCGTTTCCCCGATTTCTAGCGGAGCAGGGTGGTCGACATTGCCATGCTCTATCCCCGAAGCGTCTATGGTAGTAACACCGGTGGTCGTCACCAGGCTGCTGCGATGGTGTAGTGTTCTGGCCACGGCTTTGCGAGTGGCGCGTCGGCAAGTGTTGATCCAGGCGTCGTTGAATGGAGCTGAGCTCTCGGTTGATATCGTCGATACGCCGCGCAAGCTCTATGGTGTTCAGCGGTGCGGCGACAGCCTGGACGGTGGGAGATAACGGCGGCAAAGAGACCTCGATGACGCGATCAGCGATCCCGGCGAGTTGGTCGAGAGGTAGCGTAAGCTGAGCCTGCAGAATTGCCTGGACGTGCGGTGGAAGTCGTTGAAGCCAAAGTGCTCGCAGTAAGGAATCCTGGACTTCCATGTTGTCCGCGAGAGCACGCATGTGGCGAAGGAGCTGCGAAGACTTGCGCTCGGCAAGTTCTGCGGACTGAAGTTGCCGCACCTTCTGGTCGTCCGAGAGTGACAGGCGGCGAATGAGTTCCATCTTGATGTGTTCGTAAAGGATGGCCGTTGGTGGATTGGCAAGGATATCCCGGAACTCGCTGGCGTAGCGGGCATCGAGGTGGGCGACGACATAATCGTAGCGGGTCCGGTCTTATGTGATGTGCGCAAGAGAGAACTGGGCCTCGACTTGGGCGAGCCATACCTCGGGCGAGTCGGCCCAAAATGGCGGAAGCTTGACAGCGACACGCCAGATGCCGTGCGGGGCAGCGTGCGTGATGCCATCTGCCGGGGCTGTGGCCTCCTCCGTGGAACCGGCAGGATGCTGCTGCACGGAACCATTGAGCTGGTCCTGGCGTTCCTGAAGCTGTTGCTCTTGCCTCTGGATCACCTCTTGCTGCGTGTGAAGCTGCCTGTTGACAAGTTCCAGCTGTCGTTAAAGGGCGTCTTGTTCGTCAATGGCGATGCGTTGTTGTTCGTTGTCCGGGTCACCAGATGTGGGATGTCGTGTCTGCCGAAGGACGAATCCCAACATAAAAACGTAACGCTTCTTCATTCGACTAACGATGGCAGCGGACGGGTATACCAACGCTACGTTCGTCCCAGTAGCGGAAAGTAGAAGGCGGCTTTTCTCAGTCAGGCAGCCTGTTTTTTATAGCCACCGTCGGTGACGCATACCTCGGGTGACATGGCGGTGGCGCTATGCTTTATCGACCATGCAGTCCAGGGTGCAGCTGTGTTATGCTGGGCCAGATGATAAGATGGAAAGTGCGCAGAAATATGCGCAGAGTGTGTAGCCACACATCCATTAAGCGGCGTCCGTCAAAGAAAGCAGTTTCAGAGCCGGCTCATAGCTGCCGCCCGCTTAGATTGTCAATGCGCCCGTCTGAGTCTTCATCGGCCGAGTCTTCATCCGAATAGAGGCTAGCCTCTGGTGGCTCGATATAAATCACTGATGCGTCGTCATCTTCCCCCTTCGAGTATCTTCGCTATTTCTTCCATCTAGCTATTCAGACAATAAGAATAACAAATAACCGCAGCGGGAACGCGCCAGCAGCCGTGCAAGAGCTGAGAATGCAATTTAAAAAAATAAAAGGTTAGGTATCCTAAAGGCCCAGCGTGACCATATGGCAACGCACAAGATAACGTTATCGTTCATGGATAAATCAAACATAATTCTTTCACAAATGCTCATCGAAGGTCACATATTCAAAGAGCAATGTGGAGGTAACGATATCCGACTATTGCTTAAACAAGTAGGGAAAAAAAAAACACTTATCCCTTGAAGCGATGCACCGTGATGCTACTCACAGAGCAACACTTATTCGCACCATTGCGAGGGGCTCCGACAAAACGACTGACAGCTGCTGATACTTGGTATCCATAAAGGGAACTCTAATCTGTCAATCGGCATGTCAAAGGCGATTTTGGTGCTATTTTGTTATTCTTAATTAATTGAAATCCCCTGTGCAGACTAACGTGACCACATGGTCACGCTGGTCTTTAATGGGAAATCACTGGGGTTCATGATACACACAATGAAGCTCGGCAATTGTTTCTAATAATTACAAATTTTTAGGAACGAAAGAATTAAAGGGTTCGAGGGGGGGGGGGTTGTGTGAAAAAGAGGAACAAAGACTTTATAGCGATGGTCAATACGAAATGAGATGCATTAAAGGTGGGAAAGTAAATCTTGCTTAAGACGAACGTTATGGTAATAAATCTCGTGAAATAAAGAGATACATGCTATTTTCCAGAATAAGGAAATACACGGATGCCGTAGTGCTGTTTTCATAGATGAAACACTGAAATGACGGGAGTGTGAAAAAATTAAGTGTGCCCTACGATTGTGTACTCATTCAAGCTGGCTAATAAGACCTTCGGTAAATGGATCCCACACAGCTGATGCCAAGCTGACTTGTGACCCGAGGGCAGGGACGTGTGCACCAATTTAGATTTAGCTTGGGCACACTAGAGCCTGCCGTAGGTTGCGTAGTCATCGACTACGGTCGCCGCTGCTTGCAGGCAGAACTCCATGTGGCCCAGGTTACTTTGGGTGGCCAGACTGATAACATCCGCGTAACGACCGCGATGTATCCCGGCCAGAGAAAACAATTTGGAGGGAAAATGAAGCATGGCCAAATTGAAGATGAGCGTAGACAGGGCAGCGCCTCAAGATGCAGGGCGGCGCTTCATCTTACTAAAGGCCGCCCGGAGGCCGTAGATGGAACGGGTTGCCCAGCTTCGTGTTCTCTTTGCCAGCATACGAGTACGCAGCTGTCCGTGGGACCTTGTTGGGGCGCAGGTATCGGTCCCTGAGCCTGTGCGCTAGTTGTGTTGCCGTTCCAGTAAAGTTGTGCATGTACCACGTGTTGCGACCCGACATCTGGTGCGCAGCCGTGTTGCACCAGTCCACCCAGTTAGGGTCGCATAAATGCGCACCATATTCGGCGACCTGCTATGTGAGTTTGAGGATGCGCGTCTTTAGGCGTCTGTTATGTTTCTGTTTCTTCCATTGTTTGGTGAGGCTGAGGCGGGCCGCCCAAAGATGGATAAGGTTGTTGTTCCCACCCGTTTGTGTTGACGTGAGCTGAGTCTGCTTTTCGTGTTTTCTGAATGTAGACGTGAGCGATTTGGACCCGGTGCCCTATCCCGACTGAACGGGATCTACGATAGGTAGACAGACGTGGAAAGTCATCCAGTCGAGAACATGAGGTTGTGCTAGTGGGTATTTCAGGGAACGCATGTATATGGTTTTGTTTATTATAAGTGGCCACTAAGGAGAGTTTCATGTGTAGTCAGCCAATTGGCATTGTGTATGTTGCATGTAAATCTGAGGTCCGGGCATGTGTCTCGTTGAATCGAATTGCCGAGACGTGTTGCGTTGGCGAGGACAGTGTGGAGGGTGAATCGAAGTGTAGAAAGAATTTCCCCAAGCTGCCTTCCGCGCGCGTTCTCCCGAGTGTATCCGCAAAGCCTGCTCGGGGTGTGGAAGTCGCCGACGATCAGGAGCCCTTCCCGCCACTTGCACAGCTGGTGCTAAAATTTTGCTGAAAGTGGCGTTCTGAACTTTAGGGGAGGGCAGTTAATGTTTAGCTTGTGTACAGCTGGGTCAGACCGCCTTATGGGGCAGCACGGCACCATCGTGTATAGGAAAGGTGGTGTTGTGGAGAGTGTGACGTCCTGCGCTGTATATTGCTTGTGAACAAGTATACAAGTGGGTGGGTTGTGTTGAAATGTAGAGTACTTTCTGAGTTTGATGCCAGCGCCGGGCTCCTAAGGAGCGAGGAGTAACTCATAGGTCTCAAGGTAAAGGCAGAGATGAGACCGCTTTTTGCACTCCTTGAGACCTCTGCAGTTCCTCTGTGTTTGTGTGCGGCTGAGTTTCTCGGTCGCGCAACTTAGGGTTGGGGGACACGGTCGGAGATGGAAGTTGGGGTAACGTTGTTAAGACTCCCCAAACTTTTTTTTTTTAATTGCGATAAAGACTTACCCTTAAGGCGTAATTCTTGATGCGTATATGTGTATTATATGTGTGCTGTGAGGCCTGGGTTGTGTGTGAATTGAAGCAGTGTTTTGTGGAATCTGTTGTCATGTATCCAGAGGTCATAGCTGGTTGTCACACAGTAGCGGAGGCCGGCTTGCAGTAGGAGACGCGAGCGTTCCGATTTTGAACAAGTACATGTCCATATTAGGTGGTATGCATCTGCTTCCATCACAGGAACGAAGCAGTATGGACACGTAGCACCCATTGGTAAATGTGACCAGTTCCACCTTAAGATAACAGCCTCCTAAGCACAACTTCCTCCGCCCTAGTAAGGTGAAGGGGAAGGGAGCAGAAACACGGTGGGATAAGAGCGCGTGTGTCGTGCCGGAGAAAGTTTTTACGGGCTCGGAGTGAGTTAAGGGGTTGAGGTGGGAGGGGAAAGGGCGGAAGATTAGGATTAGGAGGGCAGTGTGCCTGCTGGTCAGCAGCAATCTTGTGAGGGTTCGCTGATAGGCCTTGAATCCAGTGTACCTTGACGCAAGTAGCTGTCTGACTATTCATGTGTGTATTGTCTCGCAGATTTCTATCGCCTTATCAACCTTCTTGACTTCCTGAATAGCCGCTAAAGATTCAGTGAAGATATCTAGTTGCTTGATGGTAGGCAGTGTAGATGTCGCATCTTGCACAGCATCGTGGATGGCTTAAAGTTTCATTACTAGAGCGCTGGCTTCCGTAGATATATAGCGCTGGTGACCGCTGATGAAATTATGCGTAGTACTCGGGAAGGATGTCCTTCCGCTGTCTGGGAGAATGGCAGCATCCGTATAGACTTTGCAGGTGTTAGCGCATGATGCATCGACGATATTGAGTTCGTCAATATTACCTGTTGTATCGCTGCGTCGTAACTTCGTTGGCTTATTAGTTGTAATGCTGGTGAATTCCCAGGGAGGCATTGGATAGGGCTGGTTCTCAATCCGAGAGCCGTGGTGAAAATGAGCATGCAACGCAGCGACAGCCGGAATAAGTTGCTTTTTTATTTCACGCGCTTTTTCACGTTGCAAAATTAGCTCTGCAATTGTGTTGAGCTGGGCATTTTCCTGTAAGATTGGTATCGGAGTGATGCGGGGCAGTGGTGTGATTGTGCGCATAGCATCGCAATTAATCGTCTCCAACTGTGTCAGCTGTGCTAAAGTCAGCCGTTGAAATTGTGCTCGGTATAAGATTCGCGGCTGCAAGACTGCATGCACCAACCGTCGAGCTACGTCAGTACGAGCTCCAGCTGCTTTTGCTGCAATGCGACGAATAAGGTGAAGTGTGAATAAGGTGAACTCTGTCTAGTTTTACGGAGCCAGTGCGCACCACTGCCGGGGTGGTGAATATCGAGACCCAGTATGCGGACCTCATAAGCCTCAGGGATTGTCACTGTGCCGAGTCTAAATGTAGAGGGGTGCTGCGTGATTCTTGTGCGTCCTTTCTTCTTGGCCACCACAACATAGCTTGATTTTTGGGCGGAAATGTCGAACCCTGCTTTCCGAGCGTAGTTGTTCAGCACATCAAGGGCTTCTTGAAGCTGTTGAGTTTGTCTAGATATATCTTCATGCACGGACCACAAAGTGCCGTCATCCGCATAGATTAAGAACCTCACATCTGGAATCCGACTCCCCAGTCGGCTAGTGCCCGGCGTAGACGTGCAGGATTCTTCCAAAACGTCAGGCTCCCCGGGAATGACTTTGTTAAATTTTGAGGGGCAGCTAACGTTTCTTATGGGCACTACGCACCTAAGGATGCGCGGATTGTCTTGTATCCATTTGTGGATAATGTGAGTTACGGCTTGTGTAAACGGTGCGATCCCTCTCCATCTAACGCGCGATGGTGTCGTGGATAATTTTGGGGAGATCATCCCATTGCGTTTCAGTCGCCATCACTTGGGTCTCCAGGGCCGCGACGCGACTCTCCATAGGAGTAAGAATCTCCCTGTCTATTATGTTTTCTTCCTCGTAGCTGAGGAGTGTGGAGTAGCGGATTGAGTTCTGAGCGGGTTAAGTTCGCTGGCTAGTCTTTCTTCTTGAGCTCGCAAGAGCGCGAGCTCACGCCTGAGTTCCTGTTTCTCGGCGGTGTTGGTGGGAGAGGAGGCAACACTCGCCCAGCTGCCTACCTTCGGTAGGTTGCGGACTGCGCCGCCAGATGGCGCGCTGAGAGCTGGGAACTCCGCTTCTCCAGCTGGTAGCACTGCTGCTGCTGTGTTGCCAGTAGGTAGCGTCACGCCGTGGTGCACAAATACAAATAACAGACGGAAGTGTGCAAAAGAACAGCGCTCTGTTCACGCACCACTAGTTTCACAGCTGAGGAGCCCGCGAAAGGGCTCTCGGTGATGAAAAGCGATACGCGACTTCAAAGCAAATATAGTCGGGTAGTTCCATATACTCAGAAAGGTCGCAAATAATATCCATTTTTGAGGCTTATAATAACATTTTGTTCACTGCAGTTAGGCCTCAGAGCGGTAACGATAAAAACCTGATCAATTTTTCCCTTATGGTGCGCATGCAAGACGATTGATTGAGCATTGCGTGACCAAACGCACGAGAAGAAACAAAGTTTGCCGTCGAGATGCTGCAGGAAAACAAAACACGTGGCCCTGATGACCTTAGCGCTGAATTTCGTAAAAAATTTCAGCAATTCCTGTCTTTTTTTTTTGAGCTGCTTTTCAAGGAAGCCCACGAACATGGTGAGCTTCATGTCAGGGTCACATAACGTTAATCCCAAAGGGCACTTATAAAGCAGTAACAAAGAGAGTAAACAGATAAAGGCGGATATTCTTATGAAACGTCGACTACAAAATATTTGTCAAAGCACTGACAAAGCGGTTGTCGATAGTTATTGCAACATTACAAGATGCCCATCAGACAGGCGCAGTTAGACGACACTATATATAGACAAATTTTCATATCGCACTTTCAGTCATTGAGTGCATAAAGGGTAGTGTTGATCAAAAACTTCTTTATATTGATGTCGACAAAACATTTTGCTATGGTTGAGCGCCTCTTTTCGTTCCGGCTGCTGCGACATCTCCAGTCAGGAGATGTATTATACTATGGCATACACTTTGTTATAAACCTTGCACTACAAAGTTCATTGTCAACAGCACCCCCTGAGATATCGCACAGGTACAGCCTACCATCCGTCAGGGTTCTCCATTCTCGCCTTTGCTTTTCGCTATATACTTGGAACAGCTTTGATTAAGCGCGCTTTGGGACTCAAGCATTAAAGGTTATGTGTACGCAGATGAGGAAACTAATGTGCTAACTGAAGCGGATGTCATTGCCTTCTTTTGCATCGATAAGCCCAGTATTACAGAGGCAAAAAACACTACCCTGTGTTTATGTAAAACTGAAGGAGCTAATGCAAGTTTTGATAAAAGCAAGGGTTCTCGGCTAGGCTTGTGGGCGCTAACTTCCTCTCTATAACCCAAGATTCATTGGAATTCGTCTGCTGCGATATCTTCGGGCGCCTTTCGATAGCATCCTTATAGTGGACCTCATGGAACGTCCACATAGGATGTCTGCATGCTTCATTTGCCGTTCATTCTGGTTAGTAATGAGAAAGAACAACCTTATGGATTCACATGAGAAGGCAAGCCTCTCTCTTGTGTGTTTGTTTGTGAAGCAATTGGTAATGTGATTATTTTACCTTAAAAACATTCATCATTCATTCCTTTTCGCAGTGTATTGAACACGTCTTGCGTCACACCGTCCATTTTTTTTTTGATCACGGCAAACTTTGCTTAAGAACTGTCGTTATGGGGCTTCATAAAAGAATTTTTCAACACTATTTCATTTTTCTAATCCAGATTCACTCTAGAACACTTGCTTAGCATTCATCTAACGTCACTAAATATAGCACTAATGCATAATGTTTTTACCCGGAATCTTCGTATAGAAAGCCGTAACTGTATCTACTTGGTAAAGATGTCCTTTGCCTGGTCTGTAGAATGTGTATTACACCAGCAGCGAACACATTTTTCTTGAAGCTGCACACTTCCTCCCGGCCAGTAATAACACGGCTCCATGAAAAATTATTTTGTGTACCCTGAAATTCAAATTGTAGACATTGAAATCAATGCGAGAAAATAAAACACTGCTTTATTCTTTGTCGTGACGAAGAAGGGGGACACGAGACAGCACGTAGACGCCTACGTGCTGTCTCGTGTCGCCCTTCTTCTTGTGTTGTTTTATTCGGCGCCGTCTTTGTAATCATGCTTAACCAACTAGCCCGCCAACACATGCTCAGTTATTGGAATAATCCCATAATGGCTTCAGCTCGTAAATGTTTCAACTCACTTGGGCGAGAGGGTAGTCCCTTCTATCATATGCATGTATGGTACTTAGTGGGAACATTGCTGCTGCTTTAAAGCAGTGTTTTGGTCACAGATAGGCGTTGAAGTCACCCTACAGGAGGAAATCGTTTTGAACCCTTACGGCAGCCTTGACGAAGCACCAAATTTATACCGCAAAATAATTCATTAAAGCTGGCATTCGAACCCTTATGGGTTTAGTCTGTTTGCATGCGCAGGTTCTTGTGAGGAAGCAGGGAGAGAGAGAGAAAGCGTGTATGTGTGCGCATGTCGTGAGCGTGCGTCCGTCTGTACTTGCACTGGCGTGTCCACGAGCGTTGGTGTCTCCGTATTTGAATGTTCGTGCACACGAGTGCGCGTATGCGTGTGCGAGCATACGTGCGTTTTGTCTATGCAGGCATTTCCGTATACCTGCGCACGTACATTCCGCTGCATGTGTGTAGCGTGGGCGCGTGCATATCTCTAGGTACACAGGTGTGATTCTACATTGGCCAGGGGGAAATTTGCAGAGAATTGGCATTCGTGTGTTCCCTTTAACAGTGGACTGTACTGTGTGTTTGCTTGTGCGTGTGTGTGCGTGTGTGTGCGTGTGTGTGCGCGCGCGCGTGTGTGTGTGTGACTGAGCATTTCCCTGCTTGACGCTATTCTCGGGCACAAATACGATATAGTTCTTACTTATACCCATATTTAAATTCGCGAGGCAAGAACGAATGACACTGCATTTAAAGCAATATAGTTTTCGAAAAGGGAAACTGACGCAAAAAAATAAACATAAAGCTCCTGGGACGTCAAATATCGCCGCCATAGATTTCATCACTACAGCACCATCACCATCGACACGGCATCGTGAGGAGCTGCCTAACTGCTCTTCTTTGTTGGTTTCCTTCCTTAAGCGGCAGGGTACTGTCTTAATAACAGCGACGCGCGAAAACCATCATTGCGTCGTGCAGCCTTTCTGTATCCCAGCAAGCTTTAGGCGGCACATGTTCACAGCTACATTTACAAAAGTGCGTTAAACTTGACCTAGAATGAAGTGTATAAAAATTGAAACCCGACTGGCCGCGAGGGACGTGCTCAAGGGGTCACCATTGATGACAATAGCACAAATAGCTAGGTGAGGTAAGGTTGGCCGCACAGGTGTTCTTTTTCTGCGCCATATTACGCTATCAGAAAGCGTTTAATTGCAAGGTATTTGTTCGCCTAGCTCTAAAAGAAGCACGTTGAATAAAAATTTCTTCGCTCGCCTAGATGATCTCGAGGACTGGCTCCAAACTAATCATTAGCTTTAGTCGCCTAAGCTCGCTTAGTCAACAGTTAATTAACGTAGCTTTGTTAATTATGCACAATAGTGCTGAACTTACTCCGTATGTAGCGGTTGCTGATCCGGACACCAGAATTATACAATGATGTCACCAAGATTTATAATGGTTTAATATGTTTATTTGGTAAACACATCCGGCCCATTAATGGTGCAGCCTGCTATCTATAAAGCAAGTGCGAAAGCTTAGGGTCATATTTCTGAAGCAATTGAGCTATATGAACTTATACGCATGTGCCCAAGCGTGTAGTACATCCTTTACAATGGACTATCCTTCATTATACAACAAGCACCTAAGTGGTCGCGTATATCACACAAGGTGGCCGAGAGCATTATGCGCGCTGACGATTAGATTCCTCAACGACGGTGGCATGAGTCTTGGTTCTTGGTTTCCAGGCATCGTGATGATGATGATATGTAGTGTATATTGGCGCAAGGGCCAAGTGTGGCCAAAGAGCGCCAAGGCAGTGGTAATGAGTACTGAATGGACTAATGGCTGATGTGACGTGGCTGTAGAGAGGCCTAAAACTGAGAGCTATAAGTTGCATAAAATACACTAGGATTAAAAAGATTAGAATGGCTGAAGTTGGGTATGGTGTAAGTATAAGATGTACAACAATGGTGCAATAGCGTTACATGAATAAAAATGGACAAGTGATTGTTGTTGACTAATAGCACAACAGCCTCAGCTGGTACCTTGACTACAAGGGCCGGGAGGCATGTGCTATATCAAAGGTCCACATCGCAACCGTGGCCTCTCGTAAGAGGCTGTGTTACGAATTTCTTGCACAGAAAACGTGGAGCGTGTCAACGTCGTTTAAAAAGGCTAAGGTAGATTGCATGTGAAATAGCGGTTATCTGCCTAGAAACAGTGCCAGGTGAAGTGGTATACACTGACTGTATGCTAAAGGGAAGTGTTTTTTCCTTTCGGCTTGTGTTTCGCGGCATCTTAGGAAGACATGCTGAACACTGAGTGTCTTCAGTGTCACTGAGTGTCATCTACTACACATTGGGCGTTCACCGCCACTCTACAAAAAGCTATGTGTACCGTAAGTGTGCCCTATTCTGAGACGACAGAATAGGACATCACTTCGTCTGGACTTGGTCAGTGATGGCCAGTATCCTAAATGTGGCTTAACTATGTGGAGTTTATTAAGGGTTTCAGAGTCCCATTTATGCTGCCAGTAGGTTCTGAGTTCTTTCCGTAAGTATAGCTTTAGGTCTGAGAAGGGAACAGCTGCGGACATGTTGCAAGCTTTTGTGTCTAAGGATGTAGCAATTCGGTCTGCCAGGACGTTACCTTCAATACCTCTGTGTCCAGGCAGCCAGCATATTGTTACATGTTGGCCAGAGGCATAAATAGTACAGAGGAGAGAGAACAGATCTGCAATTACTGGATTTCTGTGGTTGGAGCATGACATCAATGTTTTCTCAACACTTAATGAGTCTGTGTATATGACCGCCTTACGTAGTTTTAACTGTTTGATGTGTTTTGCAGCCGACCATACCGCATACGCCTCTGCTGTAAAGATGCTTGTTTGAGGCTGCAGAACACCGGACTCGGAAAAGGATGGGCCGACGGCTGCGTATGACACGCCAGCATGCGAGTTAGACGCATCTGTGTAATACTCTGGACAAGGGTATTTAAACTGTAATTCCAGAAAATGCATATGAATGTGCGCCTCTGGAGCGTGCTTCGTCACCTCCACAAATGACGTGTCACAGTCAATGGTTCGCCACAACCACGGTGGAAACTGCTTGTCAGAAGCCATTAGTCTATTTTCATAATTATGAACATCCATCTCCTCGCTCAGCTTTGTCACACGGATCGAGAATGGCTCTCTGGCTGTAGGTTTGTTGTGAAAGAGTGTTGCAGAGGTCATATCGTTTATGGTGGGATAACAAGGATGGTTTTTGTTAGCATGTGCTTTCAGAAAATAATTAAGTGTAGATAATGACCGCTGCAGATCGAGCGACCATTCATTCGATTCGACATAGAGGCTTTGAATCGGACTCGTCCTAAAGGCGCCGGTGGCGAGGCAGATACCAAGATGATGCACAGGGTCCAGCATCTTGAGAGCACTGGGTGTAGCTGAGTGATACACAACGGCACCGTAGTCTAAGCGCGATCGTACAAGGCTCCTGTAGAGCTCCATGAGGCATTTCCTGTCGATTCCCCATGTTGTATGTGACAGTGTTTTCAGGATGTTCATTGTTTTGGGGCATTTAGCTTTCAAATACTTGATATGAGGAATGAAGGTTAGTTTTGAGTCGAGTATTAGGCCAAAAAATTTATGTTCAGCGTTGAGTGGTATGTGTTGTCCATGCAGCATAATATCAGTATATTGTATCAAGCCTCTATTTCTAGAAAAAAGTACACAGGAGCTTTTGGAGGGGTTTAGCTTGAAGCCATTTTCGTTTGCCCATTTTGAGACCTTGTTCAGTCCAAGTTGGACTTGGCGCTCGCAGACAGCAAGGTTACAAGACCTAAATCCCAGTTGCACATCGTCTACATATATTGAATAAAACATTGAGGATGGAATGACTTCGCGGATGGAATTAATTTTCACAATGAACAGGGTGCAACTAAGCACGCCCCCTTGTGGCACACCAGTCCTTTGAGTGAATAGCCTGGGCAGGGCATTGCCCACTCTAACACGGAATGTGCGGTTAGTCAAGTAGTTTTCTATCATATTTAGCCTATTGCCATGTACGCCCATCGCAGATAGGTCTCGGAGGATTCCGAATCGCCATGTTGTGTCGTAGGCTTTCTCCAAGTCCAGAAATACAGAAAGAAAAAATTGTTTGTGTATATAAGCCTTTCTAATATTTGCCTCAATGCGAACAATGTGGTCTATTGTTGACCTACCCTCCCTAAAAACACATTGAAGGGGATCAAGTAGACGGTTGCTTACCAGGAAATAGATTAGATGCCGATTACCCATTTTTTCATATAATTTACACATGCAGCTCGTTAGTGCTATTGGCCTGTAACTACTGGCTAATGTGGGGTCTTTGCCTTGCTTATGAATTGGGATGACAGTCGCTTCTTTCCATGAGGGTGGAATATGCCCAGATACCCACATGGTGTGGTAAAGAGACAGAAGTGTGTTCAATGTTTCTGGATGCATATTCTTGATCATTGCATACATTAGGCGGTCACCTACCTGGTGCTGAGTTGCCGCAGGAAGTGAGAGCAGTCTTCAGTTCAGCGAGACTAAACGGACGGCTGTAAGGTTCATCCGCTGCGCATTTTCGTTCAAGGCGCTCTCGCTCTATGCGTTCCTTGAACTTTAGGAAAGTTGCCGCATAGTGTGATGCACTAGACATATTTTCAAAGTGCTTACCCAGGAAGTCTGCATGACCTTTCATGGTGTCGCCTTGAGCGTTTACTAAAGGAAGCGGTTGTGTTTCCCTGCCCTTTATTCCGTTCACCCTCTTCCATACGTTACCCTCACCCTTGTACGAATTGATACTACAGATGTACCTTTCCCAGCTTTCTTGCTTAGCACGTCGTCGTGTTCTCCTGCCCTGTGATTTTGCCTTCTTGAATTCAATTAGATTCTCCGCATTTGGTGATCGACGAAGCCTGCCCGATGCCATATTCTGCCTCTTTCGCGCTTCTTTGCAATCTTGGTTCCGCCACGGGACACGTCTTTTGGATGAAAGACCATTTGTTGGTGGTATACACTTTTGCGCGGCATCGATAATAAAATGAGTAAAATACGATACGGCATCATCTATAGTATAGTATTCTAAAAAGTCCCATGGTAAATAAGTACATTCTTGAAAACATTTCCAATCGGCTGCGGCTAATTTCCATCGAGGGGCATGCGGTGGAGAATCATACTGTGTTGTTAAGTTTAGAGTGACTGGGAAGTGATCACTTCCAAAAGGATTCTTGATGACATTCCATTTCATGTCAGACAGAAGACTAGCAGTACCAATTGCTAAGTCTATAAATGAGTATGTCTTTTGATGCACGCTGTAATAAGTCGGCTCCTTCTTATTAAATAGGGATGCACCGGATGTTTAAAAGAAATTGTTCTATCAGCCAACCTCTCGCGTCACAACGGGAATCTCCCCACAGGGTGTTGTGGGCATTAAAATCACCCACGAGTATGTAGGGTTCCGGAAGCTGATTTATGAGATTGTAGGAGTCCGATTTGTGAAGGTGATAGTTTGGGGGTATGTAAATGGAGCAAACAGTAACCACCTTATTAAAAAGAACTCCTCGCACTGATACTGCTTCGAGGGGTGTCTGTAGGGCTACATGGTGACAAGCTATAGACTTGTCTACGACAATTGATATGCCACCGCACGACGCGTTAGCCTCGTCACGGTCTTTTCTGAAGACGGCGTAGTTGCGAAGAAAATTTGTTTGTGTGCTTCTCAGATGAGTCTCTTGAACACACAGCACCTTTGGATTATGTTTATGTAGGAGTTCATTGACATCATCTAGATTGTGAAGAAGACCCCTGACATTCCAATATAATATTTGTGAATCCATAGTGAAAGTGTATGGTAATGTGTGTTCAAGAGAGGAAAACTATGTTATCCCACAGGAACCTTGCCAGGACCTGTGATGCGGGATTTGCCTTTTTTGGGCAGCTCCTGAGAGCTTCGCCGATCCTTCGGCGTCCGAGTCGCCGAAACACTTGATGTATCGATCGCCTCCATAGAGGCGCAGGATGCCCGCTCGCGGTGTACGTTCGCGGGTGTTTCAGGCTTCTTTGTGCGAACAGAGGCCCTAGAAGTCGTGGAGCCCGCAGGTCCGGTGAACTGCTGGCTCTTGCTGGGTTGCGGAACAGCACTAGCTGATCCCGCACTGGGGGCGAGTGGCGCTTCCGTCGGTCAACTTTACGTGGTCCTAACGACCGCCGAGAACCGTTGTGGCACTGCCCCCTGCCGTGCCACGTCGGAGAAAGAAGGCCTCACAAACGAGAGGCGTTTTCTAGCTTCTCTGAAGGAAATATTTTCTCTTACTTTGAGCGTGATAATTTCTTTTCTTTCTTCCATAAGGGACAAGAGCGAGAGTATGCCGGGTGTTCACCATCACAATTTGCACAGTGGGGTGGATCATTGAAGTTATCTGCACGGTGCTCATGTGATGCGCACTTTGCACAGGTGGTATGGCCCCTGCAGCTCTGAGAGCCGTGACCGAATATTTAACACTTAAAACAGCGTCGGGGGTTTCGAAAGTATGGTTTTACATTTATTTTAATGTAGCCGGTTTCGATTTGTTCAGGGAGTGTGCTCGTACAAAAGGTAAGTATGAGGTGTTTCGTCGGAATTTCTTTGTCGTCACGTCGAATCTTAATTCGCTGTACATTCGTAACGTGTTGCTCTTTCCAGCCTTCTAGGAGCTCTGTCTCAGTCAGTTCCAGCAGGTCCTGATCTGATACTACTCTTCGTGTACTATTCAATGAACGATGAGAACTTACAGAAATTTGGGTGTCGCCAGGCGAGATGAGCTTTTGCAGATTTTCTTGCTGAGCTTTATCACGGACTTCAAGGAGAATGTCACTGCTGGCCATTTTCGTGACTTTGTATCCTGCACCTAGGGTCTCAGTTAGGCATTTCACGACAACGAAAGGTGATACAGTTCTTACGGTCTTGTCGGGGGTTTCGCTGTGAATCACGTAGAAACATGGAAAAATTTCAGTGGGCTTAATAAAGAAGTTGAAACATTCTTCGGTGCGCCCTCTTTTTGTGCGAGGGCGATCAGGAAGCCTGGGGAAAGAAGAAGCCATAAAAATTGGAGTAATTTCGGCAGTGGTGTCAGCCACCCACCATGGAGCCCAACAAGGGGACGTGACATGCCTTGTGAATAAACGAGGCCTGCCATCGCCAGCTGTACAGAACCACTATAACCAAATACGACATAACCAAGCTTGGTTATTTCACACAAGGTTAACCCTAGCTGCCAGAAGGATCAGAAATTCAGAAATGAGAAGAAGACAGGAAAGCTGGAAAGTGAGAGAAAGACGAAGGGTCGAAGGAGAGAGAGACAGGAAACGGAAACTACCGATTTGCTCTGGATGGGTCAGTCCCAGGGTGCCGTCTACGTGAAGACGAGGCCAAATGGGTGTGTTGCCACCGCCGAGGGGCCGTAAAGGTCCAAACACCCGGCATTGACTCAGCCCACAGGATCCCCTTTTCCCCGGACACGGCTAAGCCGCGCACGGCTAAACGAGGGAGGTCCAACCCTCATGTGCTCGGGTACGTGGTGTCGCAACACGCCAAACGCCTGCTGACGCACACGCCCCTGCGGGGTCCTGGCATCGTAAGGAATAAAAAGAGCTGCCTTGCGGAACGCAATGTATAATTTTTTAGTACTTTTTAAAAGATGGGACAGCGCGGATAAGCGTGTTGCAATGTAAAGTACTGAACTATATTGGAGTATTAGGATAGGTGCTTTGCGGCATAAATATTCCATATATAATGTTAAGACATGAAGGATATTTTGTGAGAATATTGCTTTCATACGTACGGCCATGTGGAATATGAGCTCCGACACAGTGTCCATGTTGGAACTGGCCTCTGGACAGCAGGGGTACATTGACACACGAAATTCATAGGAATGTGTTTAGGCCTTGAATTTTGGGTCTGTCGGTGCTGCGGTCGTCTTCAGTGGCTGTACTAGCACATGCACTTTGTTTCAGTTAATATCTAAAGCAACTTATCCTATCTAAAGATATAATATCCTATTTTATTTGACTGAACATTCTTTAGAGTCAAACCATTGATTTGAGTTTATCGGTTGGCTCTTGACCCACATTCAATATTTCAAATACACGGACTGCGCTCCTCGATCCAATACAAAGGAGTGTTACCTAAGCAGCTTGCGGACGTGAAGCGAATGCTTGCCTACATTTTCAATCACATTCGAGCGCCCGCGATTGTGCTGCAACGTACGAGCGACATTCTAACAAGAAGGCATGTGTGCGATCTGAAAGCATTATTCAGAAGATAAAAATCTGACTTACGTATAGACCTCTAATTCAGTACTGTGTGTTGCTGGAATAACCAGTTGACACTGACCAATTTCAGACCATGAGACCTATGACCGTCTAGAGCAAAACAAAAGTCAAGTGGGAACGGGACAAGTTGAGCGATAATTGCACTGCGTTTTTAAGTCTTCTTTTTCGTTGAACATCTTCGCTAACGTTATCTGGCACACATAGCATAATTTTTAAGCCCTAAATGCTGTAACATGCATTTACAGTACAAGGATATGTGTTCTTTTGCAACTCAGCAGTAAATGGAAAGGAAATGCGGTAGGCATTGTGTCGCAGCACCTTGAGGACCCGGATCCATGATGTAAACCGCGTTCACCACGCTGCAGAGTGTATGTTCCCGGAGAACCGTGAATAATGTTATTATTTGCGCTACACAAATTGCGTTGTAGCCTCTGGAATGCACGAACGCCTCAAAGGTTACACTGAAACATTGAACGACTGATGCTTGACCCTCTTATGGTTCACTTTGTGCGGCAATAAATGCAATGGATGCCAAAGGCCTGAGGCATGATGTGCCTAATCGTCACGCTCGTTAAAATAAAAAGACTTGCCCTTCGGGTGTGTGCGACGGGAATATGCACCATTGAAAATCCTGCTCTCCCCTGTTCTACGTTCACTACCTCTACGCAAGGCCCTCTACCAGCGAGGACTGGAGAATTAGCTTGCCCGGATCATGGAAGGTATAAAAAGCAGCAATCCAGAACGTGGAGACACATCTCTGATCTTGAGTGCCTGAGCACGCCGGCCGCACATTTCTCCATGTTTGTTTTTTTTTTCCTCTTGGAACGCACTGCTCACCCATAATGGTGTATTAAACTTATATTATTGTTTTTACATCACTTCGTCTTCCTTACCGACCGCTCTCGGATGTAGCTCCCAGCAGACGCTTCTAAAGGTTCACAAATCCCAGTCCCGTTAACACCTAGTAAGCAGCAGTGGGACATGGATCAACGAGCCTCGTCTACCAAGTGAAAGTGAAAGTTTATTCCTGTTCAACGAAAAGGGGGCGCCACGACAAAAGGCAAGAGCCTGACAAGGTCGTGGTCACCTCTAGAACAGCTGGCATTGTGCACGAGTGCTTCACAACAAATTCACAATAAATTTCTCAAGCGTTGTAAAAGCATAACGCAGTAACTTAACATGCATGAAATTTGTGCTAGAAAGAATAAATCGCATGCACAACTTATCGTATGAGCGGTACAAAGATAAATAATGTTTTACCAGCATAAGAATGTCATTCCTTAAACAGAGAAACAATATCACAAAGCTTCCAACATGTGCGTAAGAAAATAGCATTTCAAAGGTCGCCAAATGAATACAAATAAATACAAAGTCTGTCAACTAAAGAAATATTTGATTCCTTTTGTTCCAATAGGTGTTTTTTAATTGTAGATTTAAGACTTTTTTGTGGAAGGTAATATTCAGGTTCATAGGGAAATCGATATATTACTGGGGGAATTTGATAGCTTAGTGTTGGCTTGCCATAATTGGTTCGTGTGATTGGACCAACCTTACGTTTCGTCTGATAACCATATCGGCTGCTGGAATTATCCGGACAAGAAAAGAAAAAATTATGACAATGGATGTACTTAAATAGACAGAAATTATATGCTCATTTTACTTTAAGGAAGCCATGTTTCTGAAACAGCGGTGACGTAGGTAAATCTGAATGTCTGCCATGAAACCCCTCAATATCACGCAAAGCACGTTTCTGAAATGAAATTAGTTTAAGGTAATGGTGTAAGGAAGTAATGGTAATGGCAATTTAAAGTAAGGTTCCCCAAGCAAGGATACAGTATGATAACCTTGAGTACAGAAGTACATAATACATGGATATCTTTAACCAGGTGTGGCAAATTTGTGAGTCTGCGAGTTTCTCTGCTCAGTTCTGCCAGGTTTTATTGAAGGGTGAGAACAGAGTGGGTAATTCAAGACATTGTTTTCACCTAGCTAGGTGTGGCAAGGTAGTTGTGTACAGTGGAGAAAGCCATGAACAGCCATGAATTTGAAGTTTGTGCGTAAACCGGAGTTGTTGCAGCTGTAGAGGGAGTTGCACCTGGATGTCATTCACGCACTCCGAAACAACGGTTGATTGACGCTATTATTGCTCTACAGGCTGACAATGATGAGCTTAAGGAATACCTGGAGATTATTAGAGAGATGTAGAGTGGAAAAATGCAAGCAGAAGCGCGGGAATGTAAAGAGCAGGAAGAGCGTGAGGAAAAGGAATAGGCACTGGAAGCGACTCTAGCTTGAAATGGAATGCAGCTCGAGCAGCAGGGCAGACAAGCGAAGGAAACAGAGCAGGAGAGCGCGTATCCTTAAAGATCAGAGAGCTAATGCGGTTTTTTAAGCTGGGAAAAGATATTGCTTTGTTCCTGGTGAACTTCGAATGGACACGGGAAAAACAAGAGCCCTCCCGCGATTGTTAGCGACGGCATCTAATCGCCCTACATGTTGCAGGGTGAGGCAACTGACATAATCGCTCGTTTAACCAGACAGGAATTTGAGGATATTGATACAGTAAAGTACATTTTGCGGAGGAAGTGTAGGCTGGGAGCGGAAGCGTTCCCGCGGGACTTCCGCGCAAGGAATAGGCTAGGAATTATCCCTGCACATGGTTTGCATATAAGCTTACGCAAAACTTGTTGGAGGAATGGCTCAAGGATAAAAAAACCTATGGTGATCCCGCGAAGGTTCTCGGTGCTTTGCACTTGAACAATATTAGATCCGGTTACCTGAGAACGTGAGGTACTGGGTACAAGATAAGCCAGAACTTATCATGGTAGCCATAGCTGCAATCTTATCATATCAAATAACCTACTCACCTTACTGACACGTCTAGCAGCTTATTAAATCGTGAGCTATCTAATATAGATACATGATTGTGTGCTATAACTTACACTAATGTAATAATTGATCATTTACCTACTGTTCTTATAGCAACCAATCCATTAAGACGTAGGTCGCCGGCAGAACATACGCGTCCGATGGTTGATTAAAAGCTTGTTCGCAAAAAACCTTGAACAAACTGATTTTGACGTCTCGTGTGACAGTAACGCTAACACTGAATATTTGAAATTTGAAGAAACCTTTCGAAACCTGATAGATATTAGTAGTATCTCGCTAACGCGTAACAATTACAGTAGGCCCATCTGTCCACGGAAGACCGATGAAATTCTATTTCTGTTGAAAGCAAAAGATAAGAGGTACCACAAATGGAGGGAACACAGGCCTAATTCCTATTACTCAAGCCAATGTACATGCTTCAGGGATATATCAGTATCTCTTATGCGGAAACGAAAAAAAAAGTATATTATTCCTCGATGGTATAGTAGGCCGACGGACACACGCAAAAAATATGGAATGGTGTAAATGATGAAATCGGTAATCGCTCAAGTGTGTCTGTATTGTCCGAATTAGTCGATTAAGCTACGGTATATGCTTTTAATTACAACTTTTTTAACATAGGGCCACCATTAGCAGCTCAGTCTCCTCCCGCTTATGAACCGCCCATGCGAATAAACATGTTATTGATAGCTTTGCGATGCCGGATATAGAGTTGGTGGATATTTTAACGGTAGTAAAAATTCTTTTGTAAGTAAGGCGGCGGGACTGGACAGAAATACCTTCAAATTATTGAAATATTATCTAGATATATTGTCACAACTAAAGGATAGCAAAAGAAACAAAAGAAAATGACTTGAGGGACACGAGCAGTAACCACCCTCGCTTTTTTTTTGCAAGAAGACGAAGTTGGCGCGTCAGCTCTTGCGGCCTCTGAATACAGAGATAGTTTTGTTTCTCGCATCCTGGTCCTGCGTCCTGTGTGTTTCACGTCGTGACTCTGGTGGAGGTGCTGTGCTTGGGACTCATGCTAGGGACTTCTCTGCGGAACGGCACTTCCAGTCCGAATCCACAACCAGTTCCGGCTGTTGATACTCCTGTCCACCGCTACAGTTACCGACAGCGAGGTCTTAGCCCTGAGGTGATTCCCTTGACACTCCCCCAGCCAACCAGTCCTCCGTTTGAAGGAATGGCAAAGGCAGGCGCCTAGATAGGTACCTCTTATCTAGGCAGTGCCTAGATAAGAGGTACTACAAATGGAGGGAACACAGGCCTAATTCCTATTACTCAAGTCAATGTACATGCTTCAATGATATATCAGTATCTCTTATGCGGAAACGAAAAAAAAACTATATTATTCCTCGATGGTACAGTAGGCCGACGGACACACGCAAAAAATATGGAATGGTGTAAATGATGAAATCGGTAATCGCTCAAGTGTGTCTGTATTGTCCGAATTAGTCGATTAAGCTACGGTATATGCTTTTAATGACTACTTTTTTAACATAGGCCCACCATTAGCAGCTCAGTTTCTTCCCGCTTATGAACCGTCCATGCGAATAAACATGTTATTGATAGCTTTGCGATGCCGGATATAGAATTGGTGGATATTTTACCGGTAGTGAAAATTCTTTTGTAAGTAAGGCGGCGGGACTTGATACAATTACCTTCCAATTATTGAACTATTGTCTAGATATATTGTCACAACTAAACGACAGCAAAAGAAACAAAAGAAAATGACTTGAGGGACACGAGCAGTAACCACCCTCGCTTTTTTTTTTTGCGAGAAGACAAAGTTGGCGCGTCAGCTCTTGCGGCCTCTGAATACAGAGCTAGTTTTGTTTCTCGCACCCTGGTCCTGCGTCCTGTGTTTTTCACGTCGTGACTCTGGTGGAGGTGCTGTGCTTGGGACTCATGCTTGGGACTTCTCGGCGGAACGGCACTTCCAGTCCGAATCCACAACCAGTTCCGGCCGTTGATACTCCTGTCCACCGCTACAGTCACCGACAGCGAGGTCTTAGCCCTGAGGTAATTCCCTCGACACTCCCCCAGCCAACCAGTCCTCCGTTTGAAGGAATGGCAAAGGCAGGCGCTTCATAGGTGACTGTTGAGCACTCTCCGATTCCCGAGACTTTCCACGGTGATATTTTTGAAGACGTCGAGGAGTGCCTTGTAAAATATGAGAGTTGCCAAGGCGAATCGATGCAAGGTTTGCAGGAGCAACTGTTCGCCTCTGTTCTCCGCAAAACGCCGACAACTGTTGCGAAGTTCATCGAGGATGCTACTACGATCGAACGAGTGCGTCAATAGCGGTGCCGCCAGTACGACCCACCGAGCAATGCCTCGATCAGCGCCTCTGCACTGATTGCGGGCAGTGAGTGTTCCCGGAGTGAATCCATCCGCGAGGTCTCTCGAGAGGAGCTTCTGAACCTTGTCGTGACTCTGCAAGAAGCTGTGGTGGCTTCTGTCACAGAGGTTGTACGGCAGGGAATCCGGCAAGCGTTTTCTTTGCACGCTACCAGACCAGTGGTCTGTAAACTACACGTCCGCAGTCTGTGATCCAACCTCCGCGCCACACAGCTCATCATCCCTGCCTCTTCCTTACAACGAGTCATTCACACCTCCACACCCCACGCCGCCGTCGCCGACCCAGCAGCTTAATGTGCCCGTGGAAGCGCCGTCTCACTACCCTACGCCGACTGCCCCTACTTAGTCGCATAGCCGTCCGTCAATCGACCACTTGTTCTCTAGACGGACTTGTGGCACTCCGTCTGCCGACCATTGCGGGGAAGTCGGCCATATTTAACGTTTTTGCCCGTATCGTGACCGGGATACCGGACTTTTCCGACCACCTTCTCTCGCGCTCGTTGGGACAACCGACGCGACACCAGCGTATACACGCCAGCACAGGCATTCGCTCCATCGTATCGTCGACCCCGCTCTCTGTCATCTGCAGCACACTTCACCGCACCGTCGCAGTTATGCCCATGTAGTCCGGGGCAGGTCCCCTAGTCCTCGTCGGGAATACTAAAAGCAGCTACCTTTGTGGGGAAGGTTACCGCCCGTCGAGAAACTCCAGCACCCCCAACGGCATCATTAAAACCTGATGATCCGTCGTCGCTGACTCCACTGCAAAGCTGTTAGCGTGAACCTCGCGGTTCACATAGATGGACACCCAGTGACAGCTCTAGGAGATATTGGCGCGGACTTCTCTATAATAAGCCAAAAACTCGCCGATCGCCTTAAGAAAGTCAAGACTTCATGTACGGGTTCCCACATAAAAACTGTAGGAGGCCAGTTGATGACGCCCACAGGCAAGTTACCGCTAGAATTAATAATGGTACGTCGGCCTTCGTTGCTACTTTTCTGGTTTTGTCGGACTGCTGCAAAGACCTGATCTTGGGTATGGATTTTCTGCGTCGATACGGCGCCGTTATAAACATTACGGACAGGTCAGTCACGTTTACCATGGGCCAAGATTCAGTTGTAGATTCAGTTGAAGAAGGGTCACTTTCCATACCAACACAGGTGCTCGTGTTAAGAAAACTCCGAAGATCATCCGCGATTGCAGCAAAGCCGACTTGGTTTCCATTACCGTTGAAATGGAAAATTTTGCAGCTTCTTACATCGCTAATTGCGATCAGCGCTGTATTGAAGAAAACTGGTGCATTTTCAAAAATAAATTGCTGTCACTCATCGAACGTCTCGTACTGCAAAGAACAGTCACTTGCAAGCCACAGTCCCCTTGGTTCAACCCTTTTTGATGCGACTTCGTAACAAAAAAGTGGTTGTTTCGTCGCGCAAAAGCTTCACGCAGTAACCTTACTTGTTCCGCTTAATACCGCACTGAAAGTGACTACAACGCAGCCGCCGCTAGTTGCGAAACAGTATTTGTATTCTGTTACACTTTCGTCTATCTTGCAAATAATTCCTGGTAAATTCTGGACCATAGTTAACGGTACTCTAAGCAAAATAATCTAAATAACATACCCCGATGATGAACCTGTTGCTCCTGAAGAATGCTGTAATGTACTTAACGATGTGTTTTCTTCCCATATTACCGCGATGTTACTTGTATCCGCTTTAGAGTTCCACTTGTATCCAATTCTGTTTTTTTGTCAATAGAGATTAGAGTCAGTCAATAGATTAGATTAGATTAGAGTAGATTAGAGTCAGTCAATAGAGATTGACTCAGTCAATCTCTATTGACTGAGTCGGTGTTAGCTGCCTAATTACCAATCAAAAAACGTCCTCCTTTGCCGGCCCAGACTGCCTGAATTCAAAATTTTTGAAGTATACTAATGTGTTTTCTGCGGTTATTTTGTTGCACATTTTCACTCATTCATTACAGCAGTCTGTTCTCCCACGCGACTGGCGCGTGGGGAAGGTGATTCCAGTTCACAAATCAGGTAACACACACTTACCCAGCAATTACAGGCCTATCTCACTAGCAAGCATTTCATGTAAAATTCTCGAGCATATAATATATTCACATTTGGCTGAAATTTTAGAATCATGTCCTTTTTCAACCCCCTGTCGTCATGGTTTCCATAAATTATTTTCCTGTGAAGCACAGCTTTTGTCATTTACCAACGATCTCCTTGCAATTCCTTATCTAGGTACGGCATTGACTGCGTATTTCTTGATTTTGTCAAAGCATTTGACTCTGTGACCCATGAGTTACTTCTGCTTAAGCTGACTGAACTTAACTTAGACATAAAAGAACTCGAGTGGCTCAAAAATTTCCTTTCCAACCGGACGCAGTTTGTAAACGCTAATAACTGCAATTTTCGGTTTTCTTATGTACCAGCAGGTGTTCCCCATGGTTGAGTCCTGGGCCACTTCTCTTTCTAACCTATATTAAAGATCTTCCGAACTGCATTCTTTCTTTTTCCATAAAACTTTTTGCGGATGACTGTTTTCCTTACCGTAAAATTACTAATCCTTCCGATTCCCAAGAGCTGCAGGACGACCTTAACCACGTAACTGAGTGGTGTTCTAATTGGTGCACGCAACTACATTCATATAAATGCAAGGCCATGCGAATATCTCGCAACACTGCCACGCACACGTACTTTATTAATGGTGCACCTGTGACGTGAGTTACGTCTTACAAGTATCTTGGCTTTCACATATCAAATAACCTTTCTTGGCACTCGCATATTGAATATGTTTCTAATAACGCTAACCGCATGTGTGGTTGCTTGAGCGGTAATTTTAGCTCTGCCCCTGCTTCCCTGAAGCTAACTCTTTACAAAACATTAGTTTGCTCCAAATTGGAGTACGCTTCAGCCATTTTCGATCCGACTCAGTCTTCAATAGTTTCTACTCAAGACATTATTCAAAACCGCGGTGCACGCTTTGTCTTACTTAATTATTCTCGCTATGAAAGTATCTCATCAATGAAACGGACACTTAACCTACCTGATCTTTTGTCACGCCGCATATGTTCCCGTCTCTCCTTTTTTCACAAAGTTTTTTTTTTTCATTTGAACCCCCTTTTAAACGAAACCCTTCTTGCACCTCCGTCTTATATTCCCCCCCGCACTGACCACAGCCTTAAAGCCGGGGTGCCATTGTGCCGTACAAACCGGTACAGTGAGTTATTCATCCCTAGAACAAGCACGGACTGGAATCGCCTTCCCGTATCAATCGCATTCATCACCGACTCTACCAAATTAAAGATCACTGTTCAGAATGCCTTTTGTCAATATTTATTGTCAATACTTTTTGTTTGTATTTTTACTGCATCAATATTGTTTTCAACTCCACTCCTTTCTGTAACGCCTTCGGGGCTCGAAAGTACGCTAAATAAATAAATAAATACCCCGTACGGGGCAACGACGTAGACCTTTACGCGTCGCCGATGATGACGTGACTGTCCCACCACGTCCATGCTCCCTTCTGTCGGTGACATGCGACATACCGAGCAACTATGATGTTGTCGCCGAAAAAATTCCGCCGCGGCTATTCAGCCATGGCATATCCTTTGCACAAAGTGTCGTCCACATTCACTGTGGACACACAGAAATTCTCGTAACGAATTTGAGCCATAAGCGCCAGCATCTTCCAAGAGTCGCTTACGTCTAGGAGTTCACTCAGGTCACCGACTGTCTTACTGTACAGCAAGGGGGTTCCACCAGCTTGCCTCCTGTGCCTCGAGATCTACCCATCGATGTTCGCCCAAGCTTACTCCCTGCGCAGAAACAAAGCTTCCTGGAGCTTGTACATCAGTTTCAGGGCTGCTTCCCGTTGACGTTGAGGGTTGGTCAAACGCCGTTAACCAAACATTGAATTATCACTGATGATGCAGCCAGGCCCAACTGGTAGAACCCGTATCGGGTAGCCCCACAGGAATGCGAAGCCATAGAAAATCAGGTGAAGAGAATGCGGGAAGACGACGTTATTCAGCCGTGAAAGAGTCCTTGGGCGTCGCCAGTGGTGTTATTAAAAAAAGGATGGCAGCTTACGTTGCTGACTTTATTACCGCAAGTTCAATCAGGTCACAAAGAAAGACGTTGACCCGCTACCTCGTATACATGATTCCCTCGATAGACTGTGACATGCCCGTTATTTCTCGTCGATGGATTTAAGTATCGGGAACTGGCAAATAGAAGTTGACAAGAAAGACCAAGAAAAAACTGCATTCGTGACAGCGGATGGCCTCTATGAGATCAAGTTACTTCGGTTTGTGCTCCTCACCGGCAACATTTCAGCGGCGAGTGGACACAGTACTCTCAGGACTCAAGTGGCAAACGTGTTTAGTATACGTGGACGATGTTATTGCATTTTCTGCAACTTTTGACGAGCACCTGAGGCGTCAGTATGCGGTTTTTCGCGCCATCCCATCTGCCGGTCTCACGTTTAAGACGGAAGAATGCCATTTTGGCTTTGAAGAACTCTTGCTCGGTCATGTGGTCAGCAATGAAGGTGTACGGCCTGATCCCGACAAAATAGTTGCCGTTGCAAATTTTCCAGTGCCATCGGACAAAAAGGCAGTTAGACGATTTTTAGGACTGTGCGCCTATTACCGACGCTTCATTCGGAACTTTTCACGAATTGCGTCACCGTTGACAAGCCTCACCAGGGAAGAGGTCGCATCCTTATTGGATAAAGAGCAGCAACCAGCGTTTACCGGGCTGCGGCAACGCCTCCAAAAGGCCGCAGCCCTCGGACACTTTGACGAGACTTCCTGACAGTGGTTCATAACCAGGCCAGCAATGTCGGCTTAAAAGCAGTACTCGGTGCAGTGGCAAGATGGCGCTGAACGAGTAACAGCTTATGCAAACAGAACGCTTTTCCGTATGGAAGAGAATTGTTCCACCACAGAAAAAGAGTGCCTTGCGGTGGTGTGGGTCGTTATGAAATTTCGCCCGTATTTTGTGGCCGCTCCTTTAATGTTGTCAGTGAACAGAACTGCGTTTGTTGGCTGATGAACTTAAAGGACCCATCAGGACGATTGGCGCGCTGGAGCCTTAAGCTTCAAGAATTCGACATCGTTATTGTCTATAAATATGGAAGGCTGCATGTGGATGCCGGTTGCCTTTCTCGCGCCCCATTCGAATCTGCCAATGTGGAAGTTGACGACGATGTAGCCTTTGTCGGAGTTGTCAACAAATCTACAATCGCACAGCAGCAACGCTACGACCCGGAATTGCAAGCCATTATAAGTTTCTTGGAGGGTCACACTTCTGTTGTCCCAAGGCTTGTTGCAAGAGGATTACCATCATTTTGCTAGCGTAACGACGTCCTGTATAAGGCAAACTTCTCTCCGAACGGAAACACGTACTTACTCGTCGTCCCAACGCCTCTCAGAAGTGAAGTATTACAGGCATGCCATGGTGAAGCAACATCGGGTCATTTGGGCTACACACGAAGGCTGTGCAGGCTGAGGTAAAATTATTATTGGCCAAGACTCGCGGCGACCGTTCAACAATACGTCCGGACGTGCCTTCAATGCCAGATGTGAAATGTGCCAGCAGCCAGCCCAGGAGGATTCCTCCATCATGTTGAACTGCATGAAACACCATTTGCTCAAGTGGGAGGGAATCTTCTAGACCCATTCCCAACTTCAGCTGCGGGTGACAGATGGATTATCGTAGCCACAGATTACCTTACTCGCTACGCCGAAACCAAGGCTCCGGAGCGTAGCACGGCAAGTGAAGTCGCCCGATTTTTCATAGAGAATGTTGTAATGAGGCACTGCGCTCCAGCAGTACTCTTAACTGGAAAGAGAAGTGCATTTACAGCCGATCTGTTGAATACAGTATTAAGATTTAGTGGAACAGTTCACCGGCAAACAACGGCGTACCATCCGCAAACGAACGCACTGACAGAACGCCTGAATAAGACGCTCGCGGATATGCTCTCCATATACGTGGATGGGGAGCACAAGAACTGGGATGAAATCTTGCCTTATGTCACCTTCGCATACAACACGGCTCAGCAAGAGACAACACCAGTGGCACCGTTCCATCTCCTACATGGTCGTGAAGTCACAACTATCTTACATGCGATGCTGTCCCATCAGTGCGATGACATAGAAACGGATGCTGAAGACTTCACTCAGCGTGCTGAAGAAGTGCGACAACTTGCTCGCATACGTATTCATAGGCACCCGGATTACGACTCGAGGTGCTGTAACCATCTTCACCGATCAGTCTCGTGCGATCCCAGACAGAGTTTGAGTTTGGACTCCCATTTGCCATCGCGGCCTTTTTTTTGAGAAACTGTTAAAGGGCAACTTCAGGCCATATAAAATTCTTCGGCGGCTCACTGAGGTCAACTATGAGGCTGCTTGCGATAGTCCGCATTGCTCGAGGCGTCGGCGGCGCCTACCAGAGGTTGTGCACGTGGTCCGGATGAACCCCTATTTGTCCGAGTGAATTTACCGCATCGAAAACGTGTCCCGGTCCTGTTGCCTTGACGACAAAACATCGGAACGATGCTTTCCAGGAAAAGAGGCTAATGTCAGGACTAAAGGATAGCAAAGAAACAGAACGAAACGAACTGAGGGATACGACCAGCGACCATGCTCCTTTTTTGGTAAAGAAGACAAAGTTGGCACGTTAGCTCTTGTAGTCTCTGAATACAGAAATGGTTTTGTTTCTCGCGTGCTCGTCCTGCGTCCTGTTTTTGACGTCTTGACAATACCAGGTATTCATCTGCTGCATATGCTTGATCCCTCCCTAGAAGTGAGTGGCCCTCAAGATAGCAAAGGTAGCACCGATTTATATGGAAGGAGATGTTTGTGCCCTCAGCAAGTGTAGACCAATGAATGTTCTGACCATATTTGATACTTTGTATGATAAAATTATTTGTACACGCATGCAAGAATTTCTAGGAAACAATATTGTTTCTCCCAATCAGCATGGATTTCTTCCTGAAAGATCCACATCATGTGCAGCTCTTGCACACAGACAATTGATTATACAGCAATAAATGATAATAAGAATGTCATTGTTGTATTTCTAGACTTGACAAAGGCATTTGCGAAGGTTAATCATATAATAATATAGCAGAAACTGTATATCGACGGCTTTAGGGGGAGAATATCCGATCTACTGAATAGTTATCTGTCGGCGCGGAAGCAGCAAGTTGCAATTACAACTTGTCACCCTCACATAATGTTTCGCTGGGCGCTGCGCAAGGCTCAGTCCTTGTACCCGTCTTCTACTCCCGATACGTCAACGATCTTCCGTCGCTGTTAACGTCCTCTAAAGTTTTATTATACGCGGATGATAGGGCTTTGTTTTTTTGTTGGGTACACTATCGAAAAACTACAGGGAAAAAGTAATGAATAACTTGGTCATGTCAGGAAATTGTTCTGGCAGAATCAGCGCACACTTAACATCGCCAAACCAACTTTGTAGTCTTCCATTCGAGGAGGAAGGAAAGGCAGTATGACTCCCTGTCTTTATTTTTGAATGATTGCCCGTTCAACAGAGCATGCCACTACAAGTATCTAGGAGTTTGGTTTGAATCTGATATGTATTGGAAATATCAAATTGGTAAGGTATGTTAGAAATTGGCGTCGTGCACTGTTAAAAGCCCGTCAATGTTCTGACCCTCGTGCTTGACGGACAGATTAGTTTGCATTTCTACAGCGTCACCTTTATTATTGTTTAAAGTGCTGGGGCAGTACGTACAATACCTATGTAGAACCTGTCGTGGGTCTTCAAAAACGGGCGCTACGAATAGTTACCTTTCTGAACATACTGATCCAAGTAAACCTCAGTTCAATTACTTCGTGTTCTGCTGTAGAGTGAGGCGTATAATATGAAAAATCATCGGGGAGGTAACGCAATAATATGCTTTAATAATCCTCTACCCATCACAATTTTCCAGCACGAAACACGTGGGCAGTTACTAAGAATCTTACCACCATGTCACAATGTATATGGACAGGGACTCGTGGAGTACAATGATGCTATAACATAGAACGCACTCCCATACATTGTCAACACTAGGCAAAATTTTATACAATGTTTAAAAAGCACGTTTCATGAATGCTGGTATTTTCAATTTGCATCCCCTGTTGTTGTTTATTCGATATTTTTCCAGTGAGAATAATTTATAACGAGTGTTCAAGCTGTTCATACGATAGGTGCGCTGTTACTTTTACGTCTATTTTGTTACTGAACGCCAAACTAGCCCCCAAGGCTATGGGTTTAAACAATATTGTGTATTGTGTGTATGCAATGAATCAAATAAAGAACGAGCAGAAGAAGAACTAGCTGAGGAATTTGGAACATGAGGAGGTTCCCATGGCAGCGGCGGTCGAAAATGCCATCCCAATTTCAGGCTGGTCAGGCGGAAGGTAGTGTCCGAAAGAAGAAAGGACAAGCCTACGGTTGAAGGTACCTTAAAAATTTTAATACTTCCTGGTCGGAAGGGGCCTCTGAAGTTAACGCAGAGCAGCAAAAGAAATTCGAAGCAAGGAACTCCTTTCTTTGCTACAACTGAAGCGAACCGGGGCACAATGCTGCGCAACGTGACAAGGTAAAGGTAGTGTTTTTATCGGTCGATTCCGATGACGAGAACATGAAGCTGCTCGAACCATATATGTGCGACCTTGAGATAAACGGGAAAACATGTCCCGTACTGCCTGACCCCGCGGCCACTATGGACATGGTTCACTGCTCTTATCTGGAAACCGAGATGTGCACGGGTTAATGCGCCTTGATTAAGCAAGCTGCAGAAGTTGACAGTGCATGTCTTCCGGTCGAAAACATATCTTCCTTTCGGCTCATTTGAGACGGAACCTGCAGTATAGCGCCCGCTTCCTCCGCAGTGCCTTCACCTATTCTCAACTAGGTCGGATCAGATTCTGGCCGAGAACCTTGGGCTAATTTTCGGGGAGGTTAGCATGTAGCATTAACGAGATCGAAAGCTCGTGAGTTATCTGCAAAAGCAGTCGCGGATACCGCACTCACTGAGGTGGACGGCTGTTCAAAACCATAGAAAGCGGAGATCGAAAATGCTGTCGCGTCAGAACCGCAGGAGTTTAGAACCGCGCCGGCACAGGTCCCGCTAGTAGCAGCAGCCGAGTTACTGGAACAGCAGTCGCCAAATTTGCTCGTCGCACCTACGTCGGAAGGCCTACGGCGGCTGTTAGAGATAGTAAGTTTAGCTAGGAAGTACGAGAAAAACAAGGACTCTAGCCGGCGGAACATCCGAAGCCACCTAAACGAAGGTGCTGCACGGAAAACGTGAATTTTTCTGAGAGGCGGCCTACTGTGCGGAAATATGTAGATCGCAGGGGTGTCACCTTTCACCAGTAAGCTGTGCGTCAGGCTTATCGACAGGATCTGTTGCCCTTGTCGCATGGAATCTCTCTGGTTGGTCACCTGTCAAGAAAACTATGCATCGACTATTACAGCAGTGTTATTGGCAAGGTTGTTTTCGCGACGAAGAAAAATTTGTAAGAATTGGTGACCGATGTGAGCGCGCGGCGAATTCGGGCAAAGAGGCAAGCGCGCTGAGGAAGCCAGTGCGGATCATCATTGAACCTCTTCGCCGGCTCGTAATCGACACAGTACGCCCACTTCTATTAAACGCCTCGAGATACCTCCATATCCAAGTCGGCACTAAAGTAATGATTCTGCGACCATCGCAGAAAAACAAGCTCGATGTGCAGTGGGATGCTCTGGGTTCCAGAAAATGGCATTCAGAAACTGTTTGACACGAACAACGTTATTAGCTTGCCCAAAAAGCGGAAGACACGAGGTTTTTCAGTGTGACCAGTTCAAGCCTTAAAGGGAAGGGGAAGCAGTTTGTATGATGGTAAACGTTCCCGAACAGATTCCGGTAGACCTTACAGGGCGCACGTCAGTCAGTAATGGAGAGGCTAGGGAGCAACTAATTAGGCAACTAGTCTCTAAAGCCCAGCTGCAGCATGAGCACATGACGGTGTTGCAGGAAATCCTGCAATAGTTTCATGACTAATTTGTAAATAATACAAGAAGGAAAATGGTTCTTACACACTCCCTCGAGCGCACTTTTTTCGGAGCCGGTACGTTTAAAGGCATATCGAGTATCCACGTGATGTTCTGGATGCAGTGATGAAAAAAAATGTTTACTCTAGTTGCGGTCGAGCATTGCGTCAGCGAATTCGCCTCGCCTTTGATCTTAGCTGAAGTGCCGGGCAAGGATCCGCGTCCTTGCGTATATTACCGCAGGCTTAAAGCAAGCACTAAAGGTTAGACTTATCCTAAACCAAGCATCAAAGAGGGCACCGAGAAACTTAGTAACGGCTGAATAACTTCTCCCCTGTAGCTAGTTTAAGGCTACCGGTAGGTTCTTCTGACAGAGCAGGCTAGTAAATATCCCGCCTTCATATCTCCGTTGCGAACGTTCCGCCCTAAGATCCAAAGCTCCCGTTTGAAAACAGCACCGTAATCTTTCCCAAGCCTTGTTGACAAAATGTTGCCACGAAAATAGTTCGCATTGCCTTAGATGATGTCACGATCTATTCTGCATCCTGGTTTGAGCATGTGTAACGTCTAAGGGCAGTGTTGGCCCGCTTGCGTGAAGGAGGTTTAACCCTCTAGGAACCAAAATGACAATTGGCGCAAGCGGAAGTGATTTATCTCGGTCATGTAATTCTACAGGGCTGTCGCCAGCTTTCTTAGCTAAAGGTGCCTACAGTAAAAGATTTCCCGCAGACTCGCACAAATACCGATGTCTGATCTTTCTTACGGGATCTTCAGGTGCTATCAGCGGTACACCCCTGGGTATTCTGAACTAGCTCGTCCTGATGCTCTTCGTAAAAATGAGCCACTGAGGGCCCTCTCGGCCGAAAAGAAGCAATCCTCTTTCAATGCCATGAAGAACGCGCTGACGAGTCAGCCCATGCTAAGATCGCCGGACTACAAGATGGGCATTGTGGTTCAATATGATGCGAACGAGTGAGTCATGGACGTCGTGCTATGCCGGAAGGGAGAGAGCGAGGAAGAACAACCCGTATTTACGCAAGCTGAAAGCTTACTAATTAGGAACAGCGTACAACGCTCCTGAGAAAGTGTGCGCATGTCTATTATGGGGCGGCGAAAAATTGCCTTGCTGTCTTGCGGGCTCGATCTTCTCTATTGAAACGGGTCATTGTCCTGTTAAATGATTGCAGGCAACGTCTTCGAAAAATAGCCATCTCTTGCGCGCGTGTCTCGCTTTGCAGAAATAGTTTTTGAGATACATTTTAAAAAGCGCACGGTCAATGGCAATGCCGATGGTTTGAGTCGAAGCCCCTAGCTTGAGAATAAGCCTCAGGCGTTTCCCAGAACTAGTATTTTTGTTCGTTCTTCATGACGTAGGCATTGGAAGGGCCCTATATTGGTTTACGCAGTTGGGTTGAGTCATGCCTTGTGAAGCGTATAACAAATTGATGTTTGTATTTAGTTCTGCTGTAAGATCTGCAAAACTGTCACTCTTGAGTGAGAAATAAGCCTGGAGGAGCTCAGCAAAAATTTCTCTCACGCTTGTTGACTGAGCGGCTGAGTCTCGGTGTAGTTCTGAAGAAGCGTGCTATGAACTGGAAACTGGTAAATACATTTCGGAGGCAACTAAAACCCAGACCGTGATGCTGAGTGACGTGGTAAAACGCTCACAGTACTTCGTGCTCCAGAGAGGTATGTGACAACCGACTACGACTACAATCACCAACCGGCGTCATCCCTCTCGCCAGCGGATGTCGCCCACTGCCCATCGGGATCTCCTTCAGCGGCAGGGCAGTCTGTTACGGTTCACTTTGCGCGGCAATGAATGAAGCGGACGCCAAACGTGCTGAGACACAATGAGCCGAATCGTCACGCTTTTGAACATTAAAATGCTTGTCTGCCGAATGTGTGCGACGGGGGTTATGCACCCGTGCGAATCCTACTCTCCTCTGTCATAGTGCCGTTTATATCCCTATTCATCTGCGTGGACTGACCCGACGTTACATACGCACACCCCCTCTACGCCAGGGAGCGGTTTCTCTCCGTAGTCCTCTGTGTGGGCTCACTCGATGTGTCATGGCAAGGCCCTTTACCAGGGAGGAATAGAGCATGAAGTTGCACGGATGGTGGAGGGTATAAGAAAACCATTGTGCTGCCACATGGAGACGCATCTTTTGCCTTGAATGCAGGTGCAGGCACGCCGAACGTTTCTGTACTTTTTTTGTCTCGGAGAGCACTGCTCACTCGTAATGTTGTATTAAACTTCTGTTATTCTTTTTACATCACCGCCTCTTACCTGCCGAACCCTACTGAATGCTCAACCTGGTTCGAGCTCCAAGCAGACGCTGTTGAAGATTGCCGACACTTCACCCCCTTAACAAATTATGGCAGCCCTAAAATCCAGCAGATCAGATTTTTACGATCGCTGAATGTGTTCCCCGCTATCTTTGTTGTTTGAGCGGCATTTGCTGTTGTGGGCACAGGTTCGCCCAATAAAACTTAGTTTTGTCATTCACAGTTCTGCCGCTGCTTCCTTCACCATCACTATTATGGGTCAATATGATTTTATTTATATGTCTATGCAAATAGGGTGCCCCAGCTATCTGCACCAATATTTAAAATATTCAAATGCGACGTAACTGGACTGGACCATGGTATTGTTGTTTTCCATCGCTTAGTGATACTCAGAATATGTTTTGCATTCCGCCTAAATACATGAACATCTTAATTATTAGGCTTCTCAAAAAAGTGTCAATGGGGAGATTGTAAAGCAACATGAGAAACTGCCGATGCAGCTTTCCGTCGCTCAATACATGTTAAATAAAAATATTTCTCATACAGTAAAAAAATCCTGCGAATATGCGCCAAATCGCCACGTGTCTGGCCTCTGGATGCACTTTGCGTTGATAAGTAAATAAGCGATGCTACGGAAACGCAGCTGGTGTGTAGATACATGCTCCTCCTAATTAATCCCTCTTGTTGATATAGCAATTCTTATGGGCACTCCAGGCGCATTTCTGTACTTTTCATTGCCGTCGACGTCGCTGTGATGTTCTGTTTAGATTGCAAGGGCGATAGCTCCGTCGCCGCGCACCGTATGCTGTACGTGCAGGTGAAAGTGCGCGGGGGTGAGGTGACAATGGCGGCTCAATTTCGCGCGCTGGGGAGGAAGCGCACCGTCTTCCGTTGCGTACAGGAAAACTGGGGGAGGGGTGGGAGCGTTCTACTTCGGTGGAAGGTGCGCATGCCGTGCGCGCAAGGCCTTATGTCGAAAGTGGTCTGCGATGGGGACAGAGTGCGCCGACTGCTGGTATCTTCGCGTGCGCTGTGTTCCCGCCATTTCGCGTTGAAGTGACAGGCAGCACAAAAGTCAATTCGCTCACTGCTGCTGCCGCGCTTCCTCACTACCACTCCAGCGTTTTGACAAAGAGTTTCCGCGGTCACTGAGCAAAAAGATTCCATGTTTTCCTTTTATATGCACGACACGATTAAATAACCTAAGTTTGGCCATATTGGTGTTCCATTGCTGCATCTAGCGCACAACACAAGGCAAGGACAGAGGGAAAACCAATGAAGAGAGGCGCTCACTTGCAACAGATTTATTTTCATACGCGTCACATTAAAACTTAACGTGTTTTAGTAACAACCTGCGCAACCGCATTTGTAATATTTTGACGTCAAAACAATTATCAAGGTAAAACCCTTGTAAAAACCTACAAAGCCTACAAGAAAACCTGCAAGAAAACCTACAACCTACAAGATTAGGAAATAGTTAGACTGCCCTTTTTCCCGAGTCGATCATGGCTTGACGTTAAGTTGAAGGAAAAAAAAACAGTCACGAAGGACACAAGACAAGAAGAAAGGTGCTCACCACGATGACTGGACTATCAAGTGAGCTTTATTAGAAAGGACATTTATTAGGTGGCGGCTGCATTAGTAAAACCTGGGTCCGCTTGCTTGAAAAACAATTCGCATTTTTAGGTCGTTCAAGATGGATGTTATATCTTGTCTTTTCATGCTCTGTGATTAGTAAGGCTGTTGCGCATGCTCTGCAGGCCCTGCTGGGACTACGCCTTTTCTAATAAAGCTCAGTTGATAGTCACGGCATTGTGGTGTGAACCTCTCTTCATGTCTTTTGTTCTTTGTGACTGGTTTTTTCGTCCAACTATGTACCAACTCGCCCGGATTTCAAGCCGTTCGACGTTAAGATTTTTTTTTGCTATTCAACTGAAGGGGCGCTTACGGACATGTCCCCCAATTTAGCGATGTTCTCCACTTCTGTTCTCTCTCGTGTTAATTCCGTGACACACATTGCTTCTACGTAGCAATTCAGGTGCTGGGGTTTGCACGCGCGGTTTCTGCAGTGGAGGCTAATATGATCCGCATCACCGTTTCGCATATTATTGCATGCTTCCCCTACCCGTCAGTCACACATCGTCTCGTCTGGCCGATGTACTTTATTCCGAATGTTAAAGGCAGCGCCTACACGACATTGGTAAGGCGATAAAAAAAACACCAATCTGCTTTATCTGGCAACCGGTTTCCTCAGCTTTTCGGTAGCTGGTTTTGCATGGACTAAATGCCTGTTTGACGCTGAAAATACGATGTGGATGTTGGCTGTGTTCCAAGTCTTCATAAGCGTGTGCGAGACGTAATGCATGTTTGGTACCACCACGCATTTTTCATTCTTTTCCTCCTCCATTTGTGGCGCAACAGTCTGTGCGTTCAGGCGGCAGTGTTTGAAAGTTTTTAGCAAATCTCCAGCTACTCATGTGATCACCGACTGTGGGTACCCGGCATTTTTTAGGCGCCCAGTTCGGGTGGCAAAAACTATTTCGACATGTATAAATACAGGAATAGAGAAGAGCGTTAATCAGAGATAGTTTCTCCATATCACTCTTTACGAACTTGGAATGGCCAGACGAAAATGACTACAACAGCTCATTGGCCCCAGGCTGATATAAAAAGAAACTCGTATGGTCTATCGCTACACATATTCTAATATCAATGAATGTGAGGTAGTCATATTCAGGCACTTCGTGGGTGAGTAAAAGTGGATGAACGCGCTCTTTCAAAACGTTAAGTAGCTGAGAAACATTGTAATCAAATCTGGTTCTATCTAACAAGACACAATAGTCATCAACATACCGGTACAATTTTGTGACATAAACTGACAAGTTAGATTTGCAACATTTTGTTGAGGCGAGCAAGGTACAAGCCACATGAATGGGCGCTATTCATGAACCAACGGAGTGGAGTTTCTTTTTCTTCTTGAAGAAATATGTTACCGTTCCAGTCCGAAAATGTTACTCGCAAATAGGACGACAGAACTTCCAGAAAAGCTTGCAATGGTACACAAAACGTGTTCATCAATTTCAATTCATCATCAACCTCAATATTTGTTGAACGTACAAGATCGGTTCATATTGTGGTAAACAAAAGTGCAAATCTGACGCACACTGAGAAAGGCTGCGATATATTATGAGACTATTTTTGGAGATAACTGATCACGTTCTCAGCATGCTTAGTCAAAAACGAATCGTCAATGTGCAGTAATGCTTCTGGGTTAAAAAAGTGCCAAAGCAGTTTTCTCTCACAAACTGAGTGCCTGAAAAATAGTGGGTACCCACCGTCGGTTTAACTCATCAGTAGCTTAATGCTTGCTTAAAAATTGCAAAGGCGGCCGCCTCAACGCACAAACGGCAACGCATAAAATCAGTGAAAAAAAAAACTAGAAAAATACGCGGTGATCCCATCCGTACACGATTTCTCGCATAGGCTTAAGATTGAGAACGCGACCAACGTTAAGGTCATGTTTCAAGTGCAAAATATGCTTTTAGTGCGTGCAAAGCCAGCTACCGAAAAGCTCAGAAAACTGGTTGCTAGATAGAGCACAGAGGGGTTTTGTTGGTTGCAAAACCAACGTTGTCTGTGTGCTGCCTTTAGCCTTAGGTAAAAGCTATATTGGCCTGACTGGATGATGTGTGAATTATTGATTGCAGGAGCATGCCAACAATGTGCGAAACCGCGAGGGGGGCTATCTTTGCCTCCAGTGCAGAAACTGCGGGTGCAAGCACTACTACTCGAAATGCTACGTAGTAGCAAGGAATGCCACGAAATCGACACTTGAAATAACAGAAGTGGCAAACATGGCTGATTTGGGGGACACATGCTTAAGTGCACCATCAGCTGATCTCATAGAAAAGATAAATTATCTTAACCTCAAACCATGAATGACTCGGCAAGGGAAAGGTAACCTAACCATATCATCATATTGTAGGTTTTCCTTCTAGATGCAGTCTGCTGGTGAACACGGAGCTGGATAGTTCCCCTTGACGGTGCGTGGTCGGTGATCGGGCAGAGCGTGCTTCTTCTTCTTTAGATAGAACATGTGTGAGAGGCCATAAAACGTGTAGTTATGCGACTCCTTGTCTGGCCATCTCGCTCTTCCGTCCTGGCTACATGGTGTCGGATGAACAAGTGCTACCAGCGGGCAACGACTACTCGTCATCCACCGTGGGAGGGATGACGCCAGCAAGGAAACGCCGGTGTGTGACGCAACGTAATCTCTTGAATGAGCCAGATTTAACAAGAGAGTGCAACAAGACGGTGAGTCAGACAAAAATTTCGTAACTTCACTTCCCACGCTTTCCAAGGAGTGCGACTACGACTCTCGACGCCTGGAAGTTAGAATAAAAGATAAGCAGCTATCCGCAAGGCTACAGCTCGACAGAGACCTCGCTCTTCAAAAGACCCGAGAGCGTTCATGAGCAACAAGCCGAGCTCGACAAGGAAGCGCCATCCGTGAACAAAGTTGCATTCGGTCCCCAAACCAGTTGGCGCATAGGCGGAAGTTTAGATTGTTCTGGGTTGGGGGAGGGAGGGGATGCGCTGGGGCCCGACCAGCTTTCCGAACCCCATGTATATATATATATATATATATATATATATATATATATATATATATATATATATATATATATATATATATATATATATATATATTTACAGATACTGCCAGCCCTTACACAGGGCTATAGCAGGAGAGGAATACGCACAATTATAAATCACATATTTTGTACATGGAAAAATGTACATTGAAACAAACAATTAAAAATTAAAATTAGTAACACCAAGAGGCAACAGCGTAAACCGCTGAAGATAACAAAGGCACAAGGTTAGTATATAACTTGCAAACTAGGATATTTCCAGTGTGTTTTGCGAAGAAATCAATTGATGAGGATGAAACGGCTTCTTCCGACAGGGAGTTACATTCTTTGATAGCTCTTGGAAAAAAGCTATACTTGAAACAATCGGTATGTATGACAGGGGGCGGAATAAACACTGAATGACGATGTCTAGTGGTTTCACCAGAAAGAATTAAAAAAAAGTCTGTATGCCTAATATGAACATGATGATGAATTATTAGGTAAATATATTTAAGTCTTTCATATTTAGATCTAGCCTGTAATGTCGGTAGGTCTGCCTGTACACAAAGTTGAGAAGGGGAGTCCATCCGCCGATATTTATTGAATATAAATATGACTGCCAGACGCTGTATTCGTTCGATTTCTGATATATTGATAGCAGTGTAAGGGTCCCAGACAACCTTAGCATATTCAATTATATGTCTAATTACTGTTTTATAGGCTAGAAGGTTTGTTTCTTGAGTTGCGAATGGCAAATTGCGCCTCAGACACCAGAGTGACGTGTTGGCCTTGGCACATACATAATCTATTTGGTGGTACCAGCGAAGATCACATGTGAAACTCATGCCAAGATACTTATGCTGATCAACTCTTATCAATTCATGATTATTAATAAAATAAGAGTAGTTTAAGAAATTTAACGTTCTAGATATTGTCATAACTACAGTTTTTAGCGCATTTAGCACCATTTGCCATTCATCACACCAAATCCTTTCTTCCTTTAAATTTGCTTGTAATTTAGCCTGGTCTCCTTCCACATCAATTTTATTGTATATAATGCAGTCATCTGCAAAGAGCCTGACGGAAACGTCTATTTCATTCGGGAGGTCATTTATAAATAAGAGGAATAAAAGGGGGCTCAAAACACTGCCTTGGGGAACTCCCGACTTAACACATGAAATCTGACACCTTGTACCACTAATTTCGACATATTGCTCACGAGAAAGAAAATAGGATGAGAGCCATTGAGTAATAGCAGCATTTTTGAACATAACATCAATTTTTCTTAGTAGTTTGTGGTGAGACACTTTATCAAATGCCTTCGCAAGTCCATGAAGATCATATCTGTCTGTCACCAAGAGTTAATAGTTTCTGAAAGATCATGGGCTAATTCGATGAGCTGAGATGTTGTGGATAGGCCTTGACGAAAGCCATGTTGGTGGATAGATAGCAAATTATATTCATTATTATAAGTTAACAGATGTTTCGAGACGATATGTTCAAGCATCTTTGAACAGGTACTAGTGATTGATATAGGGCGATAATTTGCTAAATTATCAGCACCGCCGCTTTTGAGGACAGGCATCACTTTTGCTTGCTTCCGTACCTTTGGTAAAAAACCGCTATGAAGTGAAGACCGAAAAATTAATGCAAGCTATTTAGAATTCCATTCGGCATAGCGATAAAGAAACTCGTTAGGGATGCCATCGGATCCAGGTTTTTTCTTTATGTTCAAACGAAGCAAAAGGTTGAGCACACTTTGTGCAGAAATTTCAACGTCAGTAATAGGCGGCCTGTCAGATTGAGTTTCAATACTCGGCATAATCCCGTTGTCTTCTGTGAACACAGATGCAAAATAATAATTGAAACTCTCGGAAGAAGTATGCTCATTAGATTGAGTCGTTGAGCGAACATTCGATGATGGATTAATATATCTCCAAAATTTACCCGGTGCTTCTTTTAGACATTTTGGGATTGTGATGCCAAAGAACCTTTGTTTCGATTCTTTCACAATATCTTAAGATTCCTTCCAAGACATTGAATGGTGGAACGAGTCTGAGTGCTAGGATTCTTTTTACAATTCTTACGTTTTCGTTTTATTTGCCTCTTTACGTGTATTATTTCTCTAGTTATCCAAGGGCTTATATTGCTACTGTGCTTTAAACGCCTAGAATATACAGTTTTATAGAACACATGACCAAAGTAGCAAAGTACTCCCAGAGACAATCAGGACCCTGATTATCCATATAAAGTCAGAAAATCTCTCATAAGAGTCCTTAGCAGTTCTAGAATATATATATATATATATATACATATATATATATATATATATATATATATATATATATTTATATATATATATATATATATATATATATATATATATATATATATATATATATATTATTACGCGTTCCACTTGAAGGACCGTCCTGTGACCTCGAAGAAGTGTTCACGGACGTGTTCACAAGACATCATAGTAGGAGGCAGTTCAGTTTCACAGTCTGAGCATGCTCTCACCACCAAGCATCTGTCGCCTCTCGGTGGTGTAATCTCCCTTCGTGGAATTGTCGTATACTTCATTATCAGTAATACTGCGTTGCCTTTCCGGAGAAACTACAGCCGCTCCCTCTCTCTCTTTTTTTTAATTCGAGTCCGAGTATAAGCGCTGCTGCGCATGACTGCTGTTAATTCTAACTTTGAGTGCATCTGGCTTGGCCTCATTTCGGTTATTGAGTGAATTATACAGTGTCCCAACTATCATGCGCCATGTCTTTAAAAAAAGAGCAATTGCGTTACTCGATATATCGTTTCAAGTACAATGGAGTAACTGGCAGTAATTTTTTTAGTTAATGAGATTTATTTGGGCAATTGTAGTTAGTTTACTAACTCGAGAAGTAATTTCTCAAATATAAAAGTCTCAATGAGGCATTTGCAGCCACAGCCAAGTGACAGCTAACTGTGGTATTTTCAGCGACCTACTCATCGCGTACTAATTTTTTCCAACTAATAAAGAAAACCCGCGAACTATAAAAAAAAACAATGAGACTACGCTCCCACCTACATCATAAAGCGGCACCCTCAGATGAGCTGATTGAAAGAAACTGCTGTGTCTGTCTCAAACCAGAAGAAAGGAGAGCGCATCACCTTGATAATAATAGGGAAGAAGCACCAACAGCAGGTTTTTGCGGCTTCGTAGCTAACGCTTCCTCTCATTTCTACGTCGCACTTATTATCCGTCTCTCAGGGCCGACCTATCACACCGATAACAAAATGTCCTTGATAACGCGGCTGAAGCACCGCTCTTACCTCTCGCAAACGCTAAAAGCAATGATATAGGCAAAAGATGTTTCGAAATCCCCGCTCTCGTCGCACCGCATCCAAAGAGTGCGTGTGCAGCTATATTTCGCTCCAGAAACTTGCTTCAGACAACAGCCAAATTAAAGTCACGATTTTATTGACATGACAGTCTATGGCTGCTACCAAAACAAGCTCGTGTCAAAAAAAAGGAAATAGAGGGAAGTGAAGCAGAAGGATAGAAAGTTGGGCGAGTTGGTACGGTAACATGATCTTGGATTGTAGCGCGTGTGTCCATGTCACTTCACGCTACCCCGTGTGTGTGCTGTGTCCGCGTCGCTTCGCGCTACAAGATCAAGAGGGAAGTGACCCACGTGGAGAGAAATGGCAAAACCGATGCGTTCAAGCAACTAAATTACCACTTCTAAGTGAGCCTAATTGGCAAAACAACAACAAAAAGAAAAAAATCATCAGATTTCAGTAGCCCTTATCATCTGTGAATACGTAAACGCTGTTGAACACCAGCTGTTGCCTACAGAGCAGGTTGGAATAGGTGTCCTTCTGCGGCTGCGCAGCACTGAACCCGCTTTATCACTTATTTATTGGCGCTTTTCATTTTTTCATTTGATTTATTTGTTGTTTGAGACATACAGCTGTCTCAGATGCTGCAGCAAAAGGCAGTATTCTTGCCTGATAAAGGCTGCAGCATCCTGAGCATGTTGGCACTCTCCAGCAAACAGCAGCACAACAAGTGTTACAATTTTCAAAATATGATAACATATAAAAACAATAAGCCATTCGAATCTTAATCAGAACATGCTAAAGAAAGGAAAACAAAACAATAACATTGAGGTACATAAGGAAGTTATAGAATAAAGCAGCGAAGAAAACACGTTTTAAGGGATTTCTTGAGCCTCAAGCTTGATTTCGAGGTTGGCAATTGTTCTAGGATTGGGGGATTATTCTTTAGTAACGTCAGTATTTGAAAGTCCAATGCCTGCTTTCCATAGTTCGTGCGAGTAAGCGGTATAGAAATTGGGTCATGTCTGAGATTGTACGGAGTTTCTTTGGTGGCGAAGGTCTGATTAAACTGCATTTGATTAGCTTAGCGGAGACGGAACGCCTCGAGCCATAGCTTATGCCAAAACAGGTGGTCTATATGGAAAATGCCAAGCTTATCAAAAACGGTTCAGTACGTGCAAGAATAGGTAGGTTACAAACTGCCCTTACGGCCCTTTTCTGCAGCCTATATAGTGACATAGGGTTAGTTTTGGTAGTGGTTCCCAAACCCAGAAGGGAATAGTGTAGACGAGAGTGTATTAGTGTGTAATATAGCTGTTTCTTTAAGTTCATTTGAATAAGGTACTTTAACATGTTAATCATTCCCGTCGCTCTACGAATATCGGCTCTAACGGTCTCTGCATGAATGAACCAATACAGATTTTCGTTAAGCCATACGCCTAAAAGTTTTACGCACTTCGTATTTTCTATAATGCGCCCCCAAACTTTAACTCGTAGTGGCCCCTCAACTGCTCTCCTTTGAGTCTAAATGTGACATCCTTTGTGTTTTCGCAGCTCAGTTGCATTCTGTTTCAATTTATCCAACTATTGAGATCCCCCATCCATCTATTGGCAGCGTTAAATGCTTCTTGAATGTTATGATCAGAGAACAAAACGCTAGTGTCATCTTCATAGAAAGTTATGCACAGTTATTATGGGATGTTAACAATATCATTAATATAGAGAAGAAACAAAGTTGGGCCTAGGGTTGAGCCGTGAGGAACACCGCAGTTTAAATGAAGAAGTTGGGACTTAGAAACTTTTAGGCAAACAAACAAAAATTAAAGCATATGCTACACCTCGTATGCCATACCAGGGTAACTTTCGGAGCAAAATATCGTGATTAATAGAGTCAAAAGCCTTTCGGAGATCCAAAACACTCCAACAATGTAAGCCTGCTTTTCAAAGTTTTTAATTAAGTGGTATTTCGCATGCAAAAGCACTTGCTCAGTAGACTTTTGTTTCTGAAACCCGAATTGTGCTGGTACTATTGCTTTGTTTTTTGTCAAATCCCAACTATTTTTTATTGAAAATACGTTCACGGATTTTAGAAAAGATAGGAAGGACTGACATGGGTCTAAAATCATTGCGGTTATCAAACACACCCCCTTATGCAGTGCCACTACTCTCGCAATTTTCATGAGCACGGGAAATTCACCAGTTGATAAGACGAGATTGCAGATATGCGAAAGCGGGTGACACATTACTTGCGCTACACTCTTTATAGGCTTTGTACTTATATCGTCGGCTCCGCATGCACAGTTATTCTTTAGTGTAGATATGACGTCTGTTATCTCGGCTGGGCTTGTTGCGCACAGGCATATAGTGGGAACATCTATTGTATACTTCACATCGGTCTACAGGAGCATCGCTATACTGTGCAGCAGAAACCTGGAAAGGCGAGTTAATTTTGTTGCCTAGGCATTCCCCTGATGATGTTATCCCGTCGATAACTATTGAATGAGGACGGTTCGCTTTGTTGCCCGTCATTAACTCTCGAAATGTTCTTCAAAGCAGTGAATGATTGTTTGCAGCCGCAGTAAACTTATTCTGATAGTACTCGCGTTTAGCCTTCTTCATATTAAAGTTTGTTTTATTACGAAGCTGCTTGTAGGCTTCATGCAAGCAAGCCTAGAAGGAGCTTGATGGCCGACGCTAGAATTCTACGGCACACATCCATAATCCTCGCTTTGAGCTCATCTCATGTCGTCGTCTCGATCATGTAAACACGATCTTTCACATAACCCCACAGAAAGAAATCGATTGGAGAGACGTCAGGTGAGACCTAGCCGGCCAAGTTACATGCCCGTGTCTTCAATCTATTGCGAAGCAAACGTCGCATCCAAACAGCTTCGTGCTCGGCTGCTGCTGTGAGATGGCTCCCCATCTTGCTGATACTGCAAAAGTGGAAGACGTGATTAAGGGACTTCGCTGAGAAACTCATCAGCCAGTCCTTCAAGCATTTCGTGCGCATGACGCTGTCCAGTTAGTGTATGACTGAAAGAGATCAGACCGATTATAGCACCGGCGTATATTCCACACTACACATTTAACGACCACCCGTACTAGTGCCGAGTGTATTTTAACGAGTGTGGATTGTGGTCACCCCAATAGTGTGCGTTATTCTATTTTACGTGGTCGTTTCTGCAAAGACTGGACTTATCTGTGCACATGATACTGCTCAAAACGTCCGTTGGCTCATCGGCTTTTGTAAGGACCCAGTTCAATAAATCTAGATGAATATTTGGGTCCCTATCTTCCTAGCATTGATATTGGATAGGGTGCTAAGAATGAAAGGCCGAGTTATTTAGATTCCTCCAAACTGATTACTTGGAAATAGGTGCCATAACGGCTACGTCCCACACTCTAGTAACAGGGTTGATGGCCATAAATTCTAGGACATCCGTGAGTAGGTAGGAACCAAAGATCGACTCCTCCGCCGCTGTTTCTGGAAGCTGCCGGTATGACTCAGCTTTTCATAATTTCTGATGATATCCTATGTGTTTGGTATACCGCCACCCTTCCACGACTGGTATATATATGCGGCCTTCCTCTTGTTGCCATTTGCAGCTCGCAAGGCAAGGATCATGTTTTCCTTTGGCTCATTAGGGAAACACATGGCGACTTGGACGAAACAATACACACCTTTAAATCTTTGAACTCACATTATCAATTTACAGTTGTGGGTGGTGGTGGTAGCAACTTTATTGAGACTCTGCTCAGTTATGATCTGGCAGGCCCGAGTCCTAGAATGGCCCCTCACGAGGAGCGACCCTTTCGGCCCAGGCAACGAGAGCTTTTTGTACTTTTTCATCCGGCGTTCTGAGCAGCTCTTCCCAAGTCTGTTGTGAGGGATCTGGCAGGAGCGACCTGGGAGGAGGTAAGCCCTCGCACCCCCAAAGAATGTGATTTTGGGTAGCCAATGTTTGATTTGTGCAATTTTGACATATTGGGTTCCATTTCCCGTTGGTAATTATGGCTAGCCAATGTGGGCTGAGGAACGATTTAGTTTGGATTCGACGCAGGATCGAGGCTTGCGCTAGCGTGAGGCTTGCGTTTGGAGGCGGGTAGACTCGCCTTTTTTGCTTGTAATAGTTTGTTATTTCGTGGTATGTCGTCGGTGCCTCATCCATGGGATCCGAGTCTGAGGGGCACATCTCCCGGTTGATTAGACCTCGGGCTACCCAGTGCGCCTCCTCATTCCCTTGATTCCCCGAATGGGCAGGGACCCATACGAGTTCAACAGTGTTTTCATTATTAAAGTCCCGTAGGACTCGCGCTGCACAGACGCCTATGCTGCCTCTCGAAAAGTTGACTATTGCCCTTTTGGAGTCGCTTATGATAGTTTGCACGGAGGGATTCATGATGGCCAAAGCTATGGCAGTCTCTTCTGCTTCCACGGTGGACGCTGTTTTTACGGTCGCGGCGTTGAGGATACTTCCCTCTCCAGTCACGACGCTCACTACGTAAGTTAGGTGATTTTGATTTGCTGCATCGACATAAGTGGTGTGCTGGTTGCTTTGATACCTTTCTTGAAGGGCCTTGGCTCTGGCAGACCGCCTCTTGTCGCGTCCCCCAGAGAGCATGTTCTTGGGTAACGGTTTTATAACCAAACGGCTTTTGACCGCACCAAGTAATGTTGTTCTTCCTGCTGAATTCATAACGGGATTCAGCCCCAGTTTACTTAGAATAACCCTGCCAGTTGCGGTGCGGGAGAGTCGTTCACGTTGGGCTGTTTTATGGGCCTCCACGAGTTCGTCTAGGGTATTGTATATACCTAGCTCAAGTAATCATTCAGTGTTCGCATACCTCGGCAGTCCAAGGGCAGCTTTATGAGCTGTGCGAATGACGCTGTTAACCTTTTCCTTTTCAGAAAGGCGTAGGTGGTAGTAAGGGAAGGAATACACGACGCGACTGATCAGGAAAGCCTGCGTCAAATGGCAGATATCAGCCTCCTTCATACCATGGTGTCGTGTGGCTACTCGTCTGATTAGGCCACATATTTGGCGGGCTGTCGTCCGTAATCGGACAATCGCTTCAGAATTATGGGTGTTATGTTGAATTAACATGCCCAGGACTATTATAGTCAGTACGGGCAGAACTGGGCCGTCTTCCATAGTGACTCGTATAGGGGAGGTGGCGTCCCTTTCGGTGGCGTGTTTGGTTGATTTATCATGGATGACGAGACGCTCCGATTTTGTCGGAGAGCACGCTAGACCATTCTGTCGCACAAAAGTTTGTACAGTATCCGCGGCTGCTTGTAATGCTTCCGTGATTTCCCCATCGGAACCACTATTTGTCCAGATGGTGATATCATCGGCATAGATGGAGTGTTTGATATGCGGGATCCTTTCCAGTTATGGAGGCAGGTTCCACATGGTCACATTGAAAAGGAAAGGGGAGAGGACTGCACCCTGAGTGATGCCCCTTGTACCTAATTGAAATTGTCAGCTTTTAATGTCCCCAAAATGTATTTCTGCAGTGCGATCCTTGAGAAAGCTTGTAATATAGCTATAAGTGCGCTTCCCGACATTCATTTGGGCTAGATTTGTGAGTATTGAAGCATGTGACACATTGTCAAACGCTTTACTCACGTCCAGCCCTAGAATTGTACGGGTGGCTCTTATAGGGCCCGGATGTAGTATATCTTGCTGAATTTGCCACATAATGTCTTGAGTGGACAGATTTGATCTGAAGCCTATCAACGTATGGGGCAGCAGCCCATTTCTTTTAGTGTACTCGTTTAGCCTGTTAAGAATGACATGTTCCATAACCTTCCCCAGGCAAGAGGTTAAGGAGATAGGGCAGAGATTCTCTAGCTTCAGCATCTTGCCTGGTTTGGGTATGAAAATACTTTTGCATGTTTCCCGCTGGTGGGTATAGTTCCCTCTTTCCAGTGGATGTTGAAAAGATTGGTGATTTCAGTAACCGACTGATCGTCTAGGTTCCGTAGCATTTTATTGGTGCTGCGGTCCTCGCCAGCCGCCCCTGTTGTTTTGATGATGTTTAGGACAGCACGTACTTCAGATTCCATGATTTCGCTGTCTAGTTCCCTGTTTTCCTTTCCGGTATAAGCTACGATTTGTGGTGATAACTTTCGTCGCACAAAAAAAGGAAAACCATCCGTGAACATTATCTACGCGAAGACAACAGGTAGCACAGATTGTTTCTAACACCAAACGTGACTTGTTACTTCAGCCGGGGCGCGCCAGATAACGCACTAGCTGTATCACCATGTATTTCCTTATTTCCGTCATTTCGTTCTGGCTAACTCAGAGGCAGCCTGTTTGAAGGCGCTGCTTTATGATGCGGATGGGAGTGCAGTCACGTGGTATTTTTGATATTTAACGGGGTTTATTTATTAGTCCGAAAAAATTTGTACGCAATTGGAACGTCACTTAAAATGCCGCAGTTAGACATTCCTTGGCGTTCTCTTTTTATACCTAATTGACACCTTTATAGCTATTATAGTACCCATCGTGTTATATAATAATTTACAATTACCTAAATCAATATCAGTAACAAAAAAAATTCTTGGCGGATACTACACTGTACTGGAAACCAAATGCACTAGCTTTTCTTCGAGTAATGTAATTGCACTTATTTAAACCTTGGTGCATGGTAGTTAATTCGAATGCCCTGTATACATTTATGACCTTCGCATCCAAGTGACGATGTTTCCATCCCTAATATATGTTGTAAGTTATTGGAAGAGTTTCTCCTTTCTTTTCATGAGTCATTAGCATTGCTTACTGGAAAGAGACGCAATACTGAAACGCATATCATTCACGTGCATTTTACCCGCCATTAGTAAAAGAGTCTACTGAATGAGTCAATGAAGCCTGCAGGATATTTTAGAGTAAAAAAGGCACGCAATGAAATTGGAAACAAGGTGAACATACAGGAACATATTCATTCTCTAGGCAAAGAGTATCCACACCTTTAGAAATAATTGTTTATTGGCTATCTCCTCATCTTTCAAAAATATTATAAGCTTTGTCCTATGTGTATATTTAAATATATTGTCTGTGTGCGTGATGTTTACAGTAGAAATTTAAAGCAATGTTGAAGTGAGTGTATATGGACGAGGCAGCAGCCGCTGAATGTACTTGTCAGCCTATTATCAGGATTTGAAGAAATAAAGCGAATGTACTGAATGAGGCAGCAGTCGCCGCTTCGAATGTACTTGTCAGCCTTTTTTGGGGGTTGGAAGAAATAAAGCGAAATTACAAATTTGTAGAAGCCGTGCAGGTACTCGCCAACAATGATGCAATAAGCTCTTAGTCCCAATAAAATTGTAGGTGTAAAGGTAGAGGCTAAACAAAAAACAACCTCAAATGATTTGGGGTACAAAACTCACGTAATGAAACTTTAAGTGGGTCGGGGGAGGAGTAGGCTTCGACAACGCTGGGATGGGGCTTGGCCTCCCCCGGAAAGCTCCGGAGGATGCTCAGACCCCGGAAACCCCCCCGGCCTCGTAGTCGGCGCCTCTGAGTTAGCGTACTTCGCGATGCGAAAAAAATGGCAGCTATTCAGCGACGGCAATAAGCCATCTTCATGCTCGTGAAAAGAACGCGCAGAAACCATTCAGTTGGTACGGTCAAGAGCGTCACCCTCGCATTGCACTCTCTGCCGAGCACGCTCCGAAGATTGCACAAATTACCGAGAAACGGTCATTACAACTCCGTATGCATGTCGCGGAGCCTCGATTTTGTTCAAATCCAACAAGTAACTTTATGAGCATGATTCCGCGAGGCAATGAAGGCGTCAAATACTCGAACGTGGACTGCAGCAGCCTTGGTTCAGGTGAGGTAATAGACTTCAAAGTTCCTACTGGCTGCCGAAACTGCCCTTCCAAAGCAAATATTCCAGACACTCAAGGATAGGCCTTTTCTCTCAGCTCCTTCTCGCCAGCTACGTGGACCAGGTGGAAAGATTCTCCCTGCTGCAGGAGTGGCACAACTCGATTTCATCAACCGCGACAGTACGAGTCCTGAGGGTGTGTAGGTCGTAAATCGGGCACGCACTCTGCTGCAAGGACCGTCAGCAATTAAAGTACTCCTGATGCTGACGTTTGTAAATGCAGTTGCTGAGAAAAGGAACGCGAAAGAAAAATTTCCGATATTGTTCAAGGGACTCGGCAAGCCACACAGAGAACATCGGATTGAGCGGCAAACAAGGGCGATACCTTTCATGCTCAGCTCTCCGAGGCACATCCCGATTCCATAACACGAAACGACAAAGCTGGAAGTGGAAAGAATACAGGAAATCGGCGTCATATTGTTACGGAAGGCTAAAAGATGAGAAAGGAAGAAGAAGATCGCGAGATGCGGGCTGCTGTGTGTTGTTACTAGTCAGCCATCTTAATCCCATTGACTTTGCTTGTACATCAATTGTAAATACAGTCTTATACTCCCAACATTATCGTAACATACTGGTGGTGGTGCGGAATACCACGGCTGGAAACGGAGCTCGACAGTGGACGTCGCATTACCGTCTTCACCATGAAAGACGGTGAACATTCGGGATCAACGTCATTGCCATCTCCAACGTCACCATCGCCCGCTATGTCGCTGTCCCCTTCGGTTGTGGTCGTGCAACCCCATAATCCCGGAACTTTCTGCAGGACCGATGGCGCCGACTTTGAAGAGTGGGTGGCTGTGTACGAACGTGTGGGTGGAATCAACAGACAGGACCCTACGCTTATGCTAGTTGCTGTTCTACGTAAGAGGCATGGCAAAGGTGTGGTTCGAAAACCATGAAGAGGAGCTGACCAGCTAGGACCAATGCAAAGAGATGTTAACAGAGTAGTTTGGCAAAGAAGCTGGCCGTAAAATTGCCACAAAACAGGAACTGGTCTACCCTGCCCAGTCTCTCACGGAGTGCTATGCTTCGTGTATCCAGGACGTGCTGGCGTATTGTCGTAAAGCCGATCACGACATGATAGAAGGTGAGAAGGTTGGGAATGTCCTCAAGGGAATTGCTGCCGGGGCAACCATTTAGAATACTTTCCAATACTGCCGCCACGTCGACATGTGAAGTTGAGCCCGCACAGCAGCATGCGTTGCCGCCAGAGGACGTGGTGCGAATCATTCGACGTGAACTGGATACGATGGTGCCCGCAGCTTTCAGTTCACGTAACCCTGATGCAGCCCCTTTTTCAGTTCCGCCCCGTGCAAGCCCTCGTATGACCGGAACTTGAAAATATTGGCCTACATTGTGTCTGCGCTTTTGCCGACCCCAGAGCCAGCGAACGCCCTTCTACTATGTTCGCCCCACCCCAACGCTTCTCTCCGCGTTATCGCAACCTGACCGAGTATAGAACCACAGACGACCAGCCTATATGTTTCATCTGTCGCCTCATTGGTCATTTCACCAGATAGGGTCGCAACTCGCGGCATTCAACACCTCGCACGCCGACCAATCTGAGCCCTTTTAATGGGAATGCCCACAATGTTTCGCCCACCGCGGAGTCTAATAGCGCCGGAAACTCTGCTAGGAACACGTGGTACAGTCGCTCACCATCACCGCGCAGTCACCAGTCTCGTTCACGGCAAAAGCATAGCCCTTCTTTCCGGTCGTCGCAGCCACGTCGCGGTTCGTCCCTTGTGGCTTTTGGCCGAAAGAACTAAGAAATTCAGCCCTTTGAGGCGGTGCTGCTTTGCCTACTATTGCAGCAAATCCTCTGTCTGTTCCCACAAAGAGAAGTGTAATTGATGTTAAAATAGACCGCTTACCTGTCCAGGCACTCGTCAACACTGGATCTCACGTTTCTGTGATGAGTGCTAGCCTACGTACACAATTAAAGACGGTCCTCACCTCAGAAGCTACCCGAGTGCTTCGTGTGACAGACGGTGGCAAGTTGGTTGTTCTTGGGATGTGTACTGCGCGTTTCAGTATAGCTGTCAGCCCTACTTCTGTTCTCTTTGCTGTGATCGACAACTGCCATCACGACGTTATATTTGGATTGGCCTTTTTATCCCATCATTCCGCTTTCATCGACTGCGCCACTGGCGTTGTTCAGTCGAAAGTGCCTCAAGTCGCCGATGTTCCGAGCACCGCTCCACCGCACTTGTGTTTGCTTGATGTGCATGTCACCTGAGGCATTGTCACTTACGTCGCTTTGACCACACATCCACAGATTATTGACAGTGAATATGTCCTTCGACCCATCATCGACGTCCTTTTGAACCGGAAAGTTGCTTTTCCGCATACGCTGGTGACGATTCTAATAACGGCGTCATTCCTCCGCTTCTAATTGTCAGCATGTGCCCTCAAGTGCTTCCAGCCGGCATATTCTTGGCTAACATTTCTAGCACTTCCGAATTCGACAATGAAAGTCTGAATGCCGAGAGTGGTTTTTTAGCACCAATTAGAGCTCGCAGCTCTGGTTCCCAAACGGATGACTTCGCGAAGATGATTTCACCTGACCTCACCTCCGCACAGGCCACGGACATGCGTCTCTTCCTCGAATCATACCTTGACATCTTAGATTTCGGTGACAAGCCTTCGGGACAAACATGTGTTGTTCACCCCCGTATCAACACTGGAGACAATTCCTATTCGTCCGCGTCCCTATCGTGCATCGCATGCTGAACGTGGAGTCATCTAATTCGAAGTGGACAAAATGCTCCGCAAAGGGGTCATCGAAACATCAGCCGGCCCTTGGGCTTCCCCTGTCGTCCTTGTAAAAAAAAGACGGCACCTGGCATTTTTGTGTCCATTATCGCCATTTGAACAAGATAACCCGAGAAGTCGTCTACCCATTGCCAGGCATGGATGACGCCTTCGATTGACTGCACGGAGGTAAATACTTCTCTTCCATTGATCTTCGATCCGGCTACTGGCAGATATCAGTTGATGAAATCGACCGTGAGAAGACGGCCTTCATCACACCTGACGGTTTATATTGTCAGGCCCTTGGGCCCTCGCTGCAGCGCGCCACAACGGCACTCGCGCGGGGACTGCCGGGAAGGGAGCTGCCCGATAAAAAGGCAGCGAAGACGGCACTCGGGGCTTTCTTGCGGGGCGCGGGCCTGGGGAGGCGCTGGTGGGGCGTGGCCCATCTAGGTTTCTTTCCGAGCGTGCTGCAGAGCAGGGGAAAAGCGTCGTTGTATTGTGTCTGCATGAAAGAGTGCTCTTGTTGTTCGCTTTTGGGACTATCTGTGCGCCTGGTTCAGTGATTGCTTGTTTTCTGCGCTTTATGCATTCTGTTATCGCCCGAAAGATTGTGTTGGCTGATGGTTTATAGCGGCCGTTCTTTCGTCGCTCCCTTTGGCCTGCATATTTTGTTGCCTCGCTGTTTTGCTGCTTGCTTCTTTGCTTTTGCTGCTTTTTGCTGCTTTGCTTCTTTGCTACTTGCTTCTTTGCCTTGTTCTTTTCTGCTATTGGCCGCGAGGCTGCGGTAATTTTGAGCGTTACATTCTATCGTAAATTAAAGCGGTTTTTGTTCCTTGCGCCTTTGGTACTTTGTCGTGCTGGTCGCGGCTCGCGGACCCCCTGAGCGAAGGCGAGGGGCCTTCAATATCAATTCAAAGTCATGCCCTTTGGCCCATGCAATTCTCCTCCGACATTTGAACGTATGATGGACTCCCTTCTGCGAGCCTAGAAATTGACAAACTGCTTTTGTTATCTTGACGACGTTATTGTTTTTTCTCCCACGTTCAGCAGTAACTTTACGCGACTCGCTGCAATGCTTAGGGTCTTCCGAATAGCCAGCCTCCAACTGAGCTCCACCAAATATCAATTTGGGCGCCTTCAGATTACTGTCTTGGGACACCTTGGTGACGCATCCGGTGCACGACCATGTCCAGAAGAAGTTAGCGCCGTTCGCCGTTTTCCTGTGCCACATTGTGCTTCTGACGTGCGCCGCTTCGTCGGCCTATGTTCAAGAACTTCGCCGACGTTGCTCGGCCTTTGACAGATCTTATTAATAAGAACACGCTGTTCTCCTGGGTCTCTGAGCACGCTCACGCATTCGCCAGTCTCATCTGCTTTCTGGCCACCCCTCTCATACTTGCCCACTTTAATCCATCTGCACCGACCGAAGTCCACACTGACGCAAGCGGCCATGGCATCGGCGCTGTTCTCGCCCAGCAGCAGAATCGTGCAGAGCGCGTGATAGCTTATGCTAGCCGCCTGCTGTCACCTGCTGAGAGAAATTACTCCATCACCGAGATTGAGCGCTTGGCTTTAGTTTGGCCTGTCGCCAAGTTCCGGCCATATTAGTACGGCCGCACGTTTTCGGTCGTTACAGACCACCACGCCCTCTGCTGGCTGTCTTCCCTCCGGGATCCCACAGGACGGCTTGGTCACTGGGTTCTGCGGCTCCAGCAATATTTATTTATTTTAAATTATAAATCTGGACGTCTACGCAAGGACTCTGACTGCCTCTCGCGTCACCCCGTGGATCGACCCGATCCTGTTGCGCATGATCCGGTGACCTGCATGACGGCTTTGACTGACATAACCGACATGCACGCTGAACAACAACGCGACGCATCCTTACAGTCCATCATCGCCAGAGTGCAATCTGGTTGCACCGACAGCACGTACCGCATGTTGATGCTGCATGATGGCATCCTCTACCATCGAAATGTCAACCCTGACGGCCCTGAGTCGCTTCTTGCCTTTCTTCGTCATCTCCGATCCGTCGTTATCGAACAACTTCACGATACACCGACGGCCGGACAGCTTGGAATTTGGCGTACGTACGTCCACGTACGACGCCGGTTCTTCTGGCCGGGCCTCTACCGCTCTGCGCGTCCTTATGTAGCGACTTGCGAATTCTCTCAGCGTCGGAAGAAATTCCCCCTGCCACCTGTCGGACGACTCCATCCAATTGAAGTTCCCCCTGCACCTTTCTTTCGCATAGGCCTTTGGCCCCTTCACGACGATGAGTAGAGGAAATAAGTGGATCGCTGTCGCTACTGATTAGGCGGCACGCTACGCGATAAGAAAGGCGTTGCCCACTAGTTGTGCAACAGACATTGCCGATTTCCTCCTCCACAACATCATTCTCCACCACCGTGCACCTCGACAGTTACGGCCCGCGGCCGCTCGTTCTTGTCTAGAGTTGTGGAGGACCTCCTCCGCTCTTGTGGTGCCACTGCGCACAAACTGTCCACCACCTACCACTCACAAACTCACGGTCTTACGGAAAGCCTCAACCAAACACTCACAGAGATGCTGTCGATGTACGTTTCGAACTATCACCGCGACTGGGACGTCACGCTGGCCTACGTGACATTCTCGTATAACTCGTCCCGACATGACACCGCAGGATATTCACTCTTTGATATTTTGCATGGTCGTGACCCTAGTTTTCGCTTTGACACTACCTACCGTGTGTGCCACGCGTCGCCACTGAGTACGCTCGTGAAGTTATCGATCGCGCTGACATGGCGTCAAGTCGCCCGATCTCGTTTATTAGCCTTGCAGCATCTGCAAGAAGAACGTTACGACCAATGCAATCGTGATGTTCAGTTCACTCCAGGTGCTTTGGTGCTGCTTTGGTCACCATGACGTCGGATCGGCCACTCCCACAAGCTTCTCTGTCGCTACTCAGGGCCTTATGAAATCCTCCGTCAAGTTAACGACGTCAATTACGAGATGGCGCCGTTACAGTTTCATCTATCCTCAAGTGCGGTGCATGTTTACGTAGTGCACGTTTCGCGGCTGAAGCCATACTTCGCTCGCATTTCTTCGCCTACCAGGCGCCGAGACCGCGCTTCAGCACCTGGGGGTTCTGTTACGGAAGGCTAAAAGAAGAGAGATGAAGAAGATCGCAAGACGCTGGCCGCTGTGTGTTGTTACTAGTCAGCCCTCATAGCCCCATTGACTCTGCTTGCACATACATTGTAAATCCTCCCAACATCCTCGTGACAATATCACCTGTTGGCAAGCCGACTGAGTGCTGTGCACGGATAGTAGTCGTTGAAAAGCCTCCGGGGATGTGAGAATCTGTGTTTACTTTACAGAACTGAACCGCAACGTTCTGATAAATCAGCACCCTCTTCCTACTCTGGCTTAATCATCGGGCCAAAGTCTCCTAAAAACTGGACGCTAACTTTGAATTTTGGCCAATTTATCTTTGTGTGGATTCTAGAAAGCTCGCCACATTTATCTATCCTTTTGAGCGCTTATAGTTCGCCTGCTTACAGTGGGGAAGTGCGTCTGCTCCTAAACACTTCCAGAAACGGGTGTCATGCCTTTTACAAGGCATCAACAAAGGTTTCTCCGTCGCATGGATCACATCCTTATCTGGCGTTTGAACGAGCATGACCACAATGAGACACTCAGAAGTGTGCTTCAGCTACTTGTCAAGGCTGGTATGACATTGAACCAGCCAATGCTTGCTTAATGTCCAGCGCCTTACGTTCCTTGTAAATTGGCTAGACCAAGGCGGAATTCAATCTGACGAAAACAAGGTTAGATTTAGAAATAATTACAAATGACTGATTACGACACACCAAAGCACAGAATCGTATACTTTAAAGACACGGCACGTTAGCAACACTTTGGAGAAATTCCTGGAAACCCGGAATTAGAAAGCAGTAGTAACGATGTCACTAATGATGTCACACAAAAGAAGGTAGCATGATGTTTGACCGGCTAATTAATGAAAAGAGTTGCGTCCGAGTTCTGTTCGTGCGTTGCGTTCGCCTAAAGTTAACCTAAATAACAGCAACGTCGATGTGCTAGTGCCACTACGAGACACCTCAGTCAATGATTAGGGTCGCCTGCCATTTTCTTTGTCGTGGCTGACGTGAAGTGTGCTATCCTGGGAGCGGACCTTTTACGCTGCTTCGGGCTACTTGTTGAAGTACGCCGCCGGCGTTTACAGGATCCCCTCTCACAAGCAGAAGTACGTGGGAAGAGGTCTAAAAAACCGCCAGGCCCTACCCGCTTCACCGTCATCCTCCGCGAGTTCTCTGAGTTGAGGCGACTGCCACAGACCAAAGGTGTCATGAAACACAAGGTCTGCGACCACATCGTTACCGCAAGCCCACGCTGCCTTTTCCCCGAGAAGGCGTAAGCAGCACGAAGGGAGTCCAACCACACGCTCGAGTGCGCCAATATCTGCCTGTCCTCTAGTATTTGGCTGTCTCCACTGCACTTGGTGCCGAAGTCTATACGAGGAGACTGGATGCCCTTCGGGGAATATCGAGCCCTCAACCTAGCAGCCGTGCCTGACCATTACCCAGAATCTCACATTCATGTTGTCGCAGCGTGCCTACATGATGCGACAATTTTTTACAAGATTGACGTTGTTCGAGCTTGCCATCCGATTGTCGTGGCTCTAGAAGACATACCGAAGATGGCGATAGCGACATCCTTCCACCTGTTCGAGTTCGTCAGTATGCCGTTCGGTCTAAGAAACTCCAGGGCACACATTCCAGCGCTTTATCAACGGCGTTTTGCTCGGCCTCGACTTCTGTTATGCTTACCTTCACGACCTACTTATCGCAAGCAGTTGACCGAATGAGCATGAGGCGCATCCGCGATTCATATTTCAGCGCCTGGATGAGCATGGAATATTGGTGAAGATGCACAAGTCTGAGTTTAGTGTACACAAGCCGACCTTTCTTGGCCATGTTACCTCAAACTTGGGTATTCAACCTCCTCCGGACAAAGTTATAAATGACGAGAAGTTCCCACGACCGAACACTAAACGTTAGCTCCGCGAGTTCCTGAGTTTCGTGAACTACTACCACTGTTTCGTACCTCAGTGCGGGGCCATTGCACAGCATTTACACCTCCTGCAGTCGACACACGAAAGTACTACAAGCAAGCTTCCCTGGACCGAGAACGTCCAAGCGGCGTTTCAGGCCATCAAACTACACCTTGCCGAAATTACACTTCTCGCCTTACCGCGACCGGGAGTTCCACAGAGCACCATGGTCAACGCCTGGGACACAGCTGTGGATGCCAACCTTCAGCAGCTGAGCAAAAGAGTATGGTCACCAAATGCTTTCTTTTCCCGGAAATTGACACCCACCGAGAAGCGCTACAGCACCTTCAAGCGCGAACTGTTGGTCGTAACGCTGTAATACGACACTTTCGTCATTACTTCGAAGGAACTGAAGTCTTTGTCATCACGGACCAAAAGCCCCTCAGGTACGCTGTATGCTCCCACAGTTCTGAGGGTGGCACCCGCACTGCTCCCGAGCTTCGGCAGGTGTACATATCGCTATTCACCATGGATATTTCCCACATCAAGGGAGACGGCAACGCTGCCACCAATGCTCTGTCGCACCGCCCAGTCAGCGCCATAACCTGCCTCTCAGAAATTTACCTAAAGAAAGTGCCGACTGCTCAGCACAATGATGACGCTTTGCGCCACCTACTGGAAGTATCGACGTCACTCGACCTGCAATGGTTCCTTTACCAGGAACAGGAGATGTTTGTTGCTACACGTCTACCAGTAAGCCTCGACCATTATGGCCCGATTGCCTCCGTCGTGAAGTATTCGCATCGCTATACGAGCTTTCACACCCAGGAATACAAGCTACCAAAAAGCTTCTCACGGCAGGTATTGTATGACCTGGCATCAACTGCGACGCCCGACAGTAGACTCGTGAGTGCGTTGGATGCCAGCGCTTGTAGGTTCAGCGCCACACCGTGGCACAATTGGATACATTTCCAGGGCCAGATGCTCGATTTGGCAACATGTATGTGGACATCGTTGGGCAGTGGCTACCTTGCCAAGGCCAAACATACGTGCTCACTTTTGTTGACCGTTTCACACGGAGAGCAGAGGCTGCTCCGATTCCATATATCGCAGCTAAAAGTGTTGCCCGTGCTTTCGGTAGCCAATGGCTATGCTGCTTCCTCCAGCCGTCTTTAATCACAAGGAACAGAGGAAGCCAATTTGAGTCCGCATGATTCGCCAGTCTGACAAAGCACATTGGTACTTCTCTCATCAAGACTACAGCCTACCTCCCGGTGAGCAATGGAATGTTTGAGTGATTTCGCCGGCAATTGAAAGCAACACTCATGGCAAGTGAACTCCACTCTTGGGTGCGAGCATAGGCCATCGTGCTCTTGGGCATACGCATGACATTCAAGAAGACATTGGCTGCAGCGCTGCGGACCTTGTTTACGGCATGGCGCTACGTGTGCCCGGTTAGTTCCTGGCGTGTGGCTCACAACGAACCCACATTGCTGCCGGTGACTAGCGTACACCTCCGTAACAACCAACAGAAAGGAGAACACATGCGAGCAACAAGCTTGTGCCTCGCATTCACGTATCTATGCGATACGATGTACTACGACGACCACTGCAAGTACCCCACGATGAGTTGTTCAGTCTTCTCCGCCATAGTCGGAAGACGCTTACCATTGTAGTGCGCGGCCACCGCGAAGCGGTATCATTGGACCGAGTAAAACCGGCAAACACGGAAACCGACTAGTCCGCGGCAACTACATCCGTCTATTCGGTTGCAACCCGCATAGAAGCGCCCCATAACACACCAGCGATATACAAAGCGATATAGAGTGTATTCCCTCATGTGACGGAGAGCTACCACACGCGCAGTGGCAGGCGGACGAAGGCACGAAACCGTCTCGTTCTCTATACGCCCTGCGATTTATTTCGTTCATGCTCACTGAAAAGGAGTGGGCGGGGAGTGCTGATGAAAACTTGGAATGCAGCAAGAGTCTGCCATGGCGCTGCCAGCGCAACAACCAAGGCAAAAAAAGCACGCCCGAGAAGGCGCCAGCAGAAAGAGATGAGGGTTCTCATCGAGATACAGGGACGCACGTGTCAATTTGATCCGCGCACCTACCTACAATTGGTGACCGCGTTTGCCGCTTCGTTCTGGGCACGTGCCAGCAGACGCAGCAGATAAAATCTAATATCCCTGCTTCGTACAGCTGTTTATAAATTTGTTGTAGCAATCCATGCTTCGTGTTTCTGGCAAGTCTGCCACATTTTTTCAACGAGTCCACAGTGTCAAGCAAATATCAGGTCAAAGACCTTTGAGTTTTCCCAAGCGATGGACTACACATGCACGCGCGCTGTGACAGTCCTCGACAGACCAGAATGAGGCCACCAGTAAATCTCATTAGCCTTCATTCCCGTTAGTTGTTAGGGGTCGTAGTAGCGCGTCGCGATTGCCGCAGTGACGACGTTTCAATTCATGTCTTTTTTGTTACTCGCTCACCGACCGGCTGACCGGCTCTTCTACAGCTCAAAAGCATGGCGCCAAAGGCTCTCTACGCTCTCGCTCTCACAACACCCTCGCACACTTTTCTTTTTCTTTTCTTGTTTTTTTCTCTTGCTCCTCTTGCTTCTTTCACCCCGTATTCCGATTCTTCCACTCTTCCCCCTCGTCTTAGAAACAATACTTAGAGACGTCAAGCAACAGAGGTCATTTTCTTCACAGTCTCTCCCTTTACAGCCAGCCGCCACCGACAGCGACTGCAGGTGAAGTCGCTCTAATAACTCGTTAAAACTAACCGGCCGAGTATGAGGTCGTCATTGACGTAGATAGGTCTTTCTATCGAAACGTTGGCCAGCATTTCTGAGGCACCTTAACCGTGTCTATAACCTTTATACCACAGTGTACTACTTCTTCAGCCCCACTCTTGACCACACATTTAGTACCCTACGCGTTAATCTACAGTAAATTCGTGCAGCCGCGTTTAATATAGTTCGTGAGCCAAAGGGTGACTGACCTTTCAAATTCGTTTCTGGTAAGACAGCTCATATGGCGCTTACATACTGAGAACTCTTATTTAAATCTATTGCGTGTGCTTTCCACTTGCTCGAAATTTAAGGGAAGAAGGGACTAGAGGCTACGTATGCAAACTAAAGTCTGAAATTTGGCCGGTGCAAAGTATTGCATGAAAACAATACGTGACATCGTAAGATGCAGAACTTAAAAGTTAACGCTTCGTCCGTTTATTTCGTATGTCCAGTGAATTGCGCTGTTACTCATTTACTTTGACGCCAGGAAAAAAAATATAATAATACACCATCACTCGTAAGGCCATCATTCTTTTCTTTTGTTAACTCTGGCCGTTCTCAACGGCTATTGCCTTTTGCTGAATGACTAAGGGTGCCTGCGAACACGTAGCTATGTCGACCCTGCAGCCGAGAGCTACAGTAACGCATTTGTTGAACGAAAAGGGAAACTAAGGACATGGCTTTTCTTAGTGACAATCATATGAAGCCAACGCCTAATGAAGCCACGCAACGCTTAGGAGAAATTGATTATTTTATTCTAGTGTAAAAATGATAATTTCAATGGGAAAAAAGTGGAAGAAAAAACGACTTACCGCTGGCTGAAGCCGAGCGCACCGTCTCCCTAATGCACGTGCGTGGCACTAATAATTGTGGCACGGTGGCGGCCCTTCCCACGTGGAGATTCTGGAGTATTTACGTATGTGTTCATGATGAAAAGCCTGGGACTATTTGCCAGCGATACTCATAGCCATGTTGAGCATTTCGTGCATTTTAGAACGAAGCTTTCTTTGGCTCTTCCGTCGACTTTCCCACTGCTGCTGCGGGCTGCTGTGGTTGCTGCTGTCGCGCACACGGCGTCGCAGGGTCGTTCAGATTGCGTATAGAGATGACCGGCGTCAGTGAGAGAGGAAAGGTGACGGGAGAAACTTGTTTTCACCCCACCGCGTTGAATGCGCACAATGCCCTCTGGAGCTACGTGGACATCGACTAATTCACCGCTTGGCAGCTGTAATTATCCGTGACTCTCCTCAGAAGCATTACAGAAAGTACAGCGCTTCCCTTTCTACTAACGTGCGAGGACAGAGATGACGCAGATAGAACTATAGAGAGATGAAGAGGAGAAGGGAGGAAGTGGAAGAGGCAGTTCCCATACAAAAGAGGGGGGGAGGTGACGTGAGAAGGCAAGGAAACACCACAACTATACGACAGCAGTTGTGGGGAAACAGAACAAGCTTAAGTTGAACGTAGGATACAGTACGTTGCTTCTATTTCTGAAAAATAAACGCCATACAAATATGTAACACGGGCAACTTACGCAGCGCATTCAGAAGCAGAGCTGCGTTAATTAAAGCACACCGCAGGGTCCAGGAGAAACAACGGAAGCTGTCGACCGTCGAATCAACACTTCTGGGCCCGCCGCATTAGCTTTACCGCTATGGCATTGCTAGAGGTCGCGGATTTAGTCCCAATCACGACAGTCGTATTTCGACGTCGACGAAATAGAAAACGCATGTGCACTTAGTTTTGGGACACGTTAAAGAACATCACGGTGTCAAAATTATTCCGGAGTCCCCCACTACGGCGTGCCTCATAATCCGAGTGGGTTTTCACACGTGCAACCCCAAAATCCAATTCAAGTTTCATACTTCTGCCACTATGTGATGCTCCACTTGAGGCAATGACAACGCTCAACCCTCTCAGAGGTTATAAAATATGGCGCAAAACAACGCCTCAAGCAAACAGCTCTCCCTGTGAGTTCTGTGTACTACGCAGACAAGCGGCAATGGTGCACACCAGGTAACGCTTAACATCAACTCACCACTCTCGTGTGAGCCTAAACGTTGGATACATTAAGCTTTAGCCATAAACACCACCGCTAATTGTGGTTAGTCAGAGAATCCAGCACGGAAAGCTTCGATTACATCGATTCGCAGAGTGCGTGGTATCTGCATATTTTTTTTATTGCGACATCAGTAGTTGCTTGTATAAAAGACACGCAGCTAGCATTTTCACCTTGCTCTATGCTCTGTGTCTGCTAGTTCGAATTCTCTATTGCACGCATCGAAGCCCTCATTACTCTAGCTTCAGATAAGAATAATCTCACCTTTGCGGTGTCCTGATACCAGCCCAAGTTCCCGTCCAATAATGACACAGGAAGAAGGCCATCGGTATCGATATGCTGTAAAAGGGCAGAGCTCAGGAAGCTGGCAACAACCGCGGCGACGACTAGTTTTCTGCTTGCCATCCTCGTCGTACGCTGACGGTTGACTCAGTACAGAATATGGGGATTCTGAGCATACTCCAGCAGCTCACATGTGTGTATACCAGGAAGTGCATATGGCTCGCGAATACAGCTGCGCGATGTCGCAGGCAGGCGCTGCGTTTCCAGCGGTGTACTTTCGTTTATACTCTGGAATACTCGTTTTCGCCTATCGAGATGAAAAGAATCGGCAGTATTTGCGAGTAAAATTGAAGCTCAAGGAAGGTGACGTAGTGTACCATACATGATCAGGCGAAATTTAACAAGCATATCCGTGTAATATAATCCAGTACAAACGCGAAGGGCCCGTTCTACTGTGGAGCATTGGGACTTTCTTGCTTTGACAACAAATTTATTTTATGTGGAAATATACGTTATCATTATTTCTTACCATTATGTTTTTATAAAGATAACTGTTTTTCTGAGCTCTTTCCCAGGCTTCTATCAGCTGCTATTCGGCGAGTGTGGTCTAACCGCATCATACATATCTCTTATTACTCGTCTGCTGCAAGCAATGAAATCAGATGGTAGTAATTTACCAAGTATTCTTGGGAATATTTATGGCAGTTATTCTTTCTAGCATGCTACCTAATGGAGCATTATTCTTTCCTTTCAGCAACAATTGCCGCAACTATCAAAAAAACGTTCCACATCTTCTGCTTAATCGCAAAAAACTCGTTTCTGGGTCCAGGAAAATGGCATCACGGTGAATACTGACAGATTCAAATAATAGCAGTCAAGCAATACATTTTCTTTCTTGTGCACATAGGAAAAATGCGGCTAAATCACTTTTATATACATTTACGTATTGTAAAGCGCGTGCTGTAGATAAAATTATTAATCTAAAAAATTTTAACATAGTATGACTACAAGAAAAATTTTCTGCGAAATATGACGTGCCTGAAAAATGTCATCGTGCCTTAAATGGGGCACAAAGGGCAGATATTTTCATTATTTTTATGTGATGTCTTTCTTCAGCTATTTGATTTACTTTGTAAAGCTGCTCTCTCTCCATCTATAGACCAAGAGGGTAATGAGATCTATGACAGAGGAGAGTAGACGACTAGAGCAGGAAACGCAGGTGCGGAGAGATTGTACCGCGCTTGCAATGATGTCACCTAGAAATGAAGCACTGATGAAAGGAAGGCGCAAACACAAGGCAGTAGCAACACATACACAAGTCGTGTGCCTGATAATGTTTCAAAAACATTTATTAGGATATTGCCGCGCGTGCACATGACGCGAACTCGGTCTCGTTATAGAAGCTTCCATGACACCATCGTGAACACATGTACACATTAATGATGATATTGCGCTTAGTGTTACACTAACGATTTTAAGCGAAGGACAGGACGTGGACGTACTTAGCGCAATGTACTTTTATGCTGTGCTAATTACGTCCACGTCCTGTCCCTCGCTTAAAATCGTCATTAACGAGAGGGTGGCAGGTCTTGTTGTGAACCTAATAAGAGGTACAAAATGAAGATTGTACAGGTCTACGCCCCTACATCATGATGACCAGGAAGTCGAAAGCTTCTATGAAGACGTGGAATCGGCGATGGGTAGAGTGAAAACTAAATACACTATACTAATGGGCGACTTTAATGCCAAGGTAGGCAAGAAGTAGGCTGGAGACAAGGCAGGGGGGGAATATGGCATAGGCACTAGGAATATCATGGGAGAGTTATTAGTAGAGTTTGTGGAACAGAATTATATGAGGATAATGAATACCTTCTTCCGCAAGCGGGATAGCCGAAAGTAGACGTGGAGGAGCCCGAACGGCGATACTAGAAATGAAATAGACTTCATACTCTGCGCTAACCCTGGCATCATACAAGATTTGGACGTGCTCTGCAAGGTGCGCTGCAGTGACCACAGGATGGTAAGAACTCGAATTAGCCTAAACTTGAGGAGGGAACGGAAGAATCTGGTACATAAGAAACCGATCAGTAAGTTAGCGGTAAGAGGGAAAATAGAGGAATTCCAGATCAAGCTACAGAACAAGTATTCGGCTTTAACTCAGGAAGAGGACCTTAGTGTTGAAGCAATGAACGACAATCTTTTTGGCATCATTAAGGAATGTGCAATGGAAGTCGGTGGTGACTCCGTTAGGCAGGATGCGAGTAAACTATCGCAGGAGACGAAAGATCTGATCAAGAAACGCCAATGCATGAAAGCCTCTAACCCTACAGCTAGAATAGAACTGGCAGAACTTTCGAACTTAATCAACGAGCGTAAAACAGCTGACATAAGGAAGTATAATATGGATAGAATTGAACATGCTCTCAGGAACGGAGGAAGCCTAAAAACAGTGAAGAAGAAACTAGGAATTGGCAAGAATCAGATGTATGCGTTAAGAGACAAAGCCGGCATTATCATTACTAATATGGATGAGGTAGTTCAAGTGCCTGAGGAGTTCTATAGAGATCTATACAGTACCAGTGGCACCCACGACGATAATCTAATAGAAAATAGTCTAGAGGAATTCGAAATCCCACAGGTAACGCCGGAAGAAGTAAAGAAAGCCTTAGGAGATATGCAAAGAGGGCAGGCAGCTGGGGAGGATCAGGTAACAGCAGATCTGTTAAAGGATGGTGGGCAGATTGTTCTAGAGAAACTGGCCACCCTGTATACGCAATGCCTCATAACGTCGAGCGTACCGGAATCTTGGAAAAACGCTAACATAATCCTAATCCATAAGAAAGGGGACGCCAAAGACTTGAAAAATTATAGACCGATCAGTTTACTGTCCGTTGCCTACAAACTATTTACTAAGGTAATCGCAAATAGAATCAGGAACACCTTAGACTTCCGTCAAGCAAAGGACCAGGCAGGATTCCGTAAAGGCTACTCAACAATAGATCATATTCACACTATCAATCAGGTGATAGAGAAATGTGCGGAATATAACCAACCCTTATATATAGCTTTCACTGATTACGAGAAAGCATTTAATTCTGTCGAAACTTCAGCAGTCATGGAGGCATTACGGAATCAGGGAGTAGACGAGCCGTATGTAAAAATACTGAAAGATATCTATAGCGGCTCCACAGCCACCGTAGTCCTCCATAAATAAAGTAACAAAATCCCAATAAAGAAATGCGTCAGGCAGGGGGATACGATCTCTCCAATCCTATTCACAGCGTGTTTACAGGAGGTATTCAGGGACCTGGATTGGGAAGAAATGGGGATAAAAGTTAATGGAGAATACCTTAGTAACTTGCGATTCGCTGATGATATTGCCTTGCTTAGTAACTCAGGTGACCAACTGCAATGCATGCTTACTGACCTGGAGAGGCAAAGCAGAAGAGTGGGTCTAAAAATTAATCTGCAGAAAACTAAAGTAATGTTTAACAGTCTAGGAAGACAACAGCAATTTACAATAGGCAGCGAGGCACTGGAAGTCGTAAGGGAATACATCTACTTAGGGCAGGTGGTGACTGCGGATCCGGATCATGAGACGGAAATAATCAGAAGAATAAGAATGGGCTGGGGTGCGTTTGGCCGGCATTCTCAGATCATGAACAGCAGGTTGCCATTATCCCTCAAGAGAAAAGTGTATAGTAGCTGTGTCTTACCAGTACTCACCTACGTGGCAGAAACCTGGAGGCTTACGAAAAGGGTTCTACTTAAATTAAGGACGACGCAACGAGCTGGGGAAAGAAGAATGATAGGTGTAACGTTAAGGGATAAGAAAAGAGCAGATTGGGTGAGGGAACAAACGCGACTTAATGATATCTTAGTTGAAATCAAGAAAAAGAAATGGGCATGGGCAGGACACGTGAAGAGGAGGGAAGATAACCGATGGTCATTAAGAGTTACAGAATGGATTCCAAGGGAAGGGAAGCATAGCAGAGGGCGGCAGAAAGTTAGGTTGGGCGGATGAGATAAAGAAGCTTGCAGGGACGGCATGGCCACAATTAGTACATGACCGGGGTTTTTTGAGAAATATGGGAGAGACCTTTGCCCTGCAGTGGGCGTAACCAGGCTGTTGATAATGATGATGATCGTGATGAACCCTAAGAGCAATATAATCATCAAAATCCACCAACGAGCCCCCTTCATTGCTTTACTATATGTACACATGCTGGAGCTAATAGCCTTTTAAATATTGTCAAAGTGCATCGAAGATGACGTAAATGGAAGTGATGAGAGAGAAGAAGGAAAACGAAACAGATTTTTGGCTCTCCATGATCTTAGCGCTAGGTTTCTAGCTAAATTATCAAAACCCCGTTTGACCTGTCTAAAGCACATAAAATTTTGGTAGAGGTGCGGCATAGCAGGAACAAAATAATGGAAGCATAGCAAGGGGGTGGCTGCGGTGATGTCTACTACTAAGTGGACTCCACCACTGGAGCAGCCTTGCTAAATTGCCGCCTTCCCGAACTAACATGCCCCAAGACTAGGATTCCGAAGCTCCGCGAGCACAGCCTGCCAGTTCCTGCCTTTACTAGCGAGGGCCACGCAACTTCGCCGGGACTTCAGGAGAACACGTGGACGACTGGCTGAAGAGTTACCACAGCCACGGATCGGAATGCGCGTCTAAGCTCACTAATGTTCTTTTATTCATCACTAATACTCCTCTCGTGCGGTAGGAAAACCACAAAGACACGTTCATAACTTAGGAACGTTGTTTCGTTGAAGAAATCCAGAATTGTTTCGGGGATTCCAAGAACAAGAAGAAACGCGCTGACCAGAGTTTCGCTCAACGGGCACAACTTGCATGCGAGGCATGTACTACGCATTTTGAAGAAATCCGAAAGTCTTTCAAGGTTGTGAACATCACAATGTCCATGGAAGACAAAGTGGGATGTCTGCAATCTCTAATTGTTAAGAATAGCTCGAATTCAGTGTCCTAAATGCGGTACAATACGGCCGCACATATTAAACGAAGAAAATGAAGGGGATAGCGCGATAATTGTTCCCTTTGTCGAACATCTCAAGACTAGCTTGCGTCGACAAAATCTAGCCTAATGATCCTTCGCCAGCGGAATAGCAGATTGTGCAAGAAGAATTGTTTCGGAGCGAGCAAATGTCCCAGTGCCGCAACTATTCTAGGGGCGCACACGCGAGCGAAACAGAACATGTGTATGTTTCTGTCTCTTCTTATTCTCTGTGCATGTTTGTATTGGGAATTAACATTTCATGTCCCTGTGCCAGCGAAAATGTTCTTTATTTTATAATCAAATTATGAGAAAAGTATTCGCCTTCTGTCTATATTACATCAATCTACGCAATTAACGAGAAGAAAAAGGCGGTTAACCGAGGGGCCCGATTTTTATGAGTCATGTCGTCAGAAGCCAACAAACACTTAAACCAAGGGCAACATAGAGCAAGTTACTTGTGCTTAATAAATGAAATAAATAAACGATAAATAAACGGAAATGAAAGTGGATGAAAAAAATGGCTGTGGCTTAGCTAAGGTTAAGCCCAGGATGCGAAGCGTACTAGCCTTTATTTTAGTTGTTGAACCTGTTTAGCCTGGTGAACTGCTGTTGCTTGGCTATATTTGGTTCGGCTAGACGAAGAAACAACTCATGCGTTACTGTGCTTCGCCTTCAAGAGTGGAACGCGACAGCGTTCCCGTCGACCCGCCAAGGGGTGTAAGACAATGGGCTACGGCGCAGCGACTACGCGCCCCGCATTGGACGCGGTGAGCGTCGAGTAACGCAGCGTTCGGCGCGGCAACGAAATGTGCGCCTGAGCAAGCGACGCACGCCTGAGCCTTAGAAACAGCTCGTTTCTAAGGCAACACCGCATTCACTAGAGGCGCTTTTGTACCGCTTTGAAGCATCGTACTCGTGGCTCAGTGGTAGCGTCTCCGTCTCACACTCCGGAGACCCTGGTTCGATTCCCACCCAGCCCATCTTGCAAGAGTTGAGCCAAAACCACTTCTCCTCTCTCGTGACGTCACGGTGTCACGTGGTATTGAAGGCGACACCGCCGCGCCTGAGGAGCTGGGTTGAGCTCTCGTAATATGCTTCGCATAAAAAATTGGCAGTTGCTTAGCTCGGCTATACCAGGATATACGAAGCGAAAGCTAAGGCATAGCATGTTTAGCTTTGGTTAATCTTGATTGCAAGTCCAGGTTAGTCTGGTTGTCTATCTATGTTACGGTGTTTAGCCAGTCGTTCAGCGCACTGTTCGTCTGTTTCCTGGGCGATTAGTTTCCTCTTCATCCCGTTCCGATGTCGATTCCAGAGCTCCTGCTGCTTATCAGAATTGTCTCCGACCACACTGCCGACTCAACTGTGGTAGCGGCGCACGGGAGCTCTCCTTTTCAATCATCCGACATGTTATCGGGCATGCGACGCAGCTGGCGAAGCGAGCGCAACGACGAGGAACGCCTTGTGACGTCATACCATATGGCGTCGGTGGAAAGGCGCGGCGCTGCGCAGCGGCGGACCACCTGCGGCTCGTTGCTAATAGTGGTGCATACGCAGTAGGGAGCGAGAGAGAGAGAGAAATATCCGCGGCGAGGCACGTGTTGTGACGTCATGTGCCTCCTCGGAGCACCGCCACGGCGAAATCGCAAGTTCGCGGCCAGTAAAGCTTTCGCTTTAAAACAACTTGCCTCAGGTGGAGAACGATTCTACAACCATCGCGATTCGCGTGCGATGCTCTACCAATTGAGCTACTGTGGCGCCGTTTCGACATCCACTTTCTTGGGTATTTCTGTGTTACTACTAGAACTAAGCTTGGGAGTGTCAGCCAGCGCGACCAGTCACAGAACTTAGGGGCGGATGAGGAGTTAATCCACACGGTCATAAACCCACACTGGTCAATAAACCCACACATGCTACTTGAAGGCATCAATGCTGCCGGATTCGAGACCCTCCTTACGTAATAAACACGAAGAAATGCTCTTAACCGAGGGGACCAATTTTAATTAGTCATATCATAAGAAGCCAACAAACACTGGCACGAAGGACAACATTCTAGGTTTCTAGTTTTCCTGCTGGTTGATGTACATTGGCTTCGTTGTGTGTATATAATGTATGAAGGTACCAATGCAATTCTAGAATAGTCTCCAATCATTATGTGCTCTTTTTCTATGGAATGTTTTAGTAGTGTTCATTGATGTGAGTTGTTGCTCACCCCTGTAATAATCTCCAAGGGGGATTGACAGTATTCTATAAATAAAATAAATAAATAAAATTAAAATAAAACCAATCAAAATAAAATAAAGGGGAAGTTACTTGTGTTTAATAAGTTAAATAATGAAACAATAAATTAATGGAAATGAAAGTGCATGAAAAAAAAAACAACTTGCCGCAGGCGGGGAACGATCGCACAACCTTCGTATTTCGCAAGTTTTGACGGCTTGCCTTCACCCAAAATAAGATCCCGTCCTCGTGACGCCTGCGGCAGGGAGAGAGAGAGAGAGAGAATAATACAGTGAAAAGCAGGGTGGTTCACCAAAGGTAGTTCCGGTTGGCTACCCTGCGCAGGGGGAAGGGTTAAAGGGGGATAAAAAGAGACAAAGAGTGGAAGGGGGAGATAGAAAGAAAGAGAGACAAGCATGGACAAAGCGCGTACACTACAGTGCGGTAGGGGGCGGCATTCTTAGAGTCTGTCGTGGAGCTCCGTAGACCGCAGAAAGGATGTTCCGCATCCGCCTCCAAGGTCTGTGAGAGGTGGCGGTAGCTAACATTCCCAAAGCGGCACCGCGGTAGCTCAATTGGTAGAGCATCGCACGGGAAATGCGAAGGTTGTGGGATCGTTCCCCACCTGAGGCAAATTGTTTTTGTCCAATTTGATTTCCATTAATTTATCGTTTCTTTATTTAATTTATTAGGCACAAGTAACTTCTCCTAAGTTGCCCTTGGTGTCAGCGTTTGTTGGCTTCTTATGATCTATCTACGTAAGAACACATAGTTTTTTCACATATCGCAGTTCAGCAACCACAGACCACCGTATATAAAAGTGTTTATAAACCTTGACACGCACGCCGGTAAAATATTTCCATTCGGGATAGTGAAAATGTGGTTCCAAATAAAAAAAAATTGAATGCCCAATCCCATCTGTGAAGGTGGATTGCCAGCGAAGCAGTTACCATTATCTCAACCTTCTATAGTTTAACGAATGAAATCACTACGCCGTAAAATGCATTGTATAATCATTTATTGCAGAGCGACATTCACGACGGCTTCATGATCGCTGTGGTATACACTGAGGTTTTCGGTATTGACAACTGCCATCTTCTTCGCCAACGTTAGGTCAACACACGAGTCAAGTATGGTGGTTGGTAGTTTCGTTTCTATGCAACACTTTAGTACAAACTCTCCGAAGACAAATTCTACGAACCACTTCTTTTCCTGTTTGGAAATGTCAACGTTAAAAGCCCCCACAATGACGAAAGGCGTTGTGTTATCTCTGGCCAACACCGCGAAGTGCGTTCGCATGAACCGCCCTAGGTCGGCCTTGGAAGTGCACGGCGAAATGTACAAGGTGAAGATGACAATTACATATCGGGTTTTCACCGCACACGCATCGCCGCAGTTGACCGGTGCAGACTTAGGCTTGTACGCGGTCACGCACGATTTTTTTTTCTTGCGTACATGGAGACTCCGGTAGAGTGGTTGACACTTTGTTTCGCGGCCGTTATTCCAACGTAGCCGTTCACGTCGGCGACCTGAACCTCCTTGAGTACGAGGTCATGCGTAATATCTTTGGGATGAAGACAAAGCGATCTCATGTTGAGCGAGGCAAGCGAGATCGGGTGTGGTTCTCGCAACATGGCAAGACACGCCTTCGTGACGGTGGCCATGTGATGGAGTCGAGTTTTCTGTGGACCACCACGAAAGAATCGCCGGTTGGTAGAGGTAGACAGCTTCGCTGAAAAAATAATAACCCCTACCCTAGTGGGAATAGGGGTGCACGCAAAGCCCGGGATTCGCGGCTCTTTGCTGTCGCAATGCCTCGGCTTCGCGCTCCCTCGCGGCGCAGTTGGCGCGTCGACGACGAGCCCTTTCTTGAGCGAGTTCCCGGCGGCGTTCGTTAAACGACGCGTGGCTCATTCCCGCTGCCATTCCTTTAACGCAGCCTGCTCCTCAGCGGAACAAGCCAAACGTAACCTCCCCAGCTGACTGCCGGGCCGGAATAAGCCGGAAACGGCGGGTGAAAGGCGAGAGAAAACGTGATCACACCCTTCGCCTCCTTCCCGGGGGAAGGGGACGCCTGTGCTTGGCTCGCGCCTTGTACTACGTCTGCCAGCTTCATGCATACAAAAACCGTGCTTTGGAGGGCACGTATCATGAATCGACAATGGCTTAAACGCCTAAACGGTAACTCCGGTGATCTTGCGGCGTCCACTGACTTTAACGAAATTTTGAATATACGTTCTCTTTTGTACTCTGGTTATCTGTTCTAAACACTATAGCTGCCAGTCATTTTGTTTTCCCTAAAATGAATTTTAAATAATGCTTTGCGTTCCCTACTCGAGACTTTTTAATGGCCACCCTGTGTTTGTGACGTCAGAGACTACACCGCCACTGCCGCTGAAATCTTCTCCGAAATCGCCGTTGTCTGGTTCGGAAAATTGGTGAAAGCTCCCTGTGTCGTCAGGAGACATCGTCAGTTTCGCTTCCATGGCGTTAGCACCACGTGTACTGCGTGTTTAGCACGCGTTCTGCGTGTTTACATTATGTTTGTGTAGGTTATGACGTCATCGACTAATCGTGACGTGATATGAAGTCGCTTCCCGTTTCGGTTTCGGTATCTCGTTTATTGGTTATTTAAAATTAAACGGAAACGCGGCATCTTCATTTCTTTCTATTTTTTGGCCTTCACTAAATAACGTTTGTACAACCACCACCTGCGATGTTCAGTGAATAGCAGAAAGCGCGCACTGAGACGCTTGCCTGCGCATGCTCACCGGCTAACGTCATGAAGCCACGGTCTATGAACTTTTTTACTAGATACCGGTAAGTTCACTGTAATGGAAAGAGAACGGTAAGAAGCACGTTAAAGAAGGCATGTCATGTGCTCACGTTTCTGTTAGCACCAAGCAATGAAATGTCCTGCATTAATAAAAGAGACAGCGCGTGTTAGGTCCGCCTAAATGTCCGCTGAGAAGACCGACGGATAAACATACAGTGCGACGTGACTTGAGAAGCAATGATATTCAAAGGTCCAAGAGCTTAGGAGAAAGAAAAAATTGAATCATCGTGATGTCACGGCACCATTCGCCGCAGGCTTCGAAGTCCATGGCTATAACGAAATCATTTTTGAACAGCTGTGATCGTATCCGCGCAGGTTGTGTGCTGTGAAATTCTCAATGCTGGAGCCCAAACCCCACGGCAAGCACGGTGCGAAACCGCGCTCGCAGCGAAAGCGATAGATTGTGCGCGAATATGCATTTAAAAAAAATTATGCGGTTCAAGGCACTAAAACCACTTTTTCATTATGAGGCACGCCGTAGCGGGGGACTCCGGAATATTTTGACCACCTGGGGTTCTTTAACGTGCACCTAAATCAAAGTACACGCGGACATGCATGCAAACGCGAAGTCGGTTACCGCGAACCAGTGCGTTCGATGCATTGAGGCGTCGTTCTGTTAGGTTCCATTTGATTATGCTGGCAGCCTAATATAACAACAAATTTCACATAGTTTGGTCTCAGCCGAATGCCGACGTTTCACGCAAGAGGCCGGTTCGAGGGACTCGATCGCAGCGACCGCGTGAAGTGGGCGTTCACTGCCCCAGGCGGCACGTCAGGTTGGGCCAACGTTGGAAACATATTGGCACTTCTTGGCCCAATGACGGCCTAAGATTAACAGCGTGGTTCCAATATTGGCAGTGCCATTCTGGTTCCTGGCCCAATGTTGGCCTAAGGTTAACAGCGTGGCGCCAATATTGGCTGTGCCATTCTGATAGAGATCCAACGTTGGCCCACATTACACAGTCAGTAAACAATATTGGCTGTGCCATTCTGATAGAGATCCAATGTTGGCCCACTTTACACAGTCAGTAAACAATATTGGCTGTGCCATTCTGATAGAGATCCAATGTTGGCCCACTTTACACAGTAAGTAAACAATATTGGCTGTGCCATTCTGATAGAGATCCAATGTTGGTCCACTTTACACAGTCAGTAAACAATATTGGCACTGCCGTTCAACAAGGCGGGAATTATTGGACCGACTTTGGTATGGATTTGCCAATATGGGTTACTAGTTGGCTTTCTTTGGAGGACATTGGCCCGTAATAAGCTAATTTTCGTCTTTTCGGCTTTTAGTGCTCTACGACTTGCTGAGATTGAACAACGTGTTTTTAAAACGCACTGATCACAGGCACACTGCGCAGGAACCAAAAATATGTTCTCCCATGTCAACTCCATGAATGGTACACCGCCATTATTGCACTTCTTTACCGAAATGTGTCCCCTAAAGAGAAAAGCCAGTGTACCACGTAGCAAGCAGGGGAAGTCGCATAAATTTAGCCGCTACTTTATTGGTCGTGAATAAGAACTTGAGCTTTCCATAAGAAGCAACGGTATTGCGAATTTGCCCGCGCATTGTATTTTTTGCATGTACGCTCCGCGGCTTTAGTGGGTCAGGATTCTGAGGAGAATCGAGAATTACAGTGCCTCAGAGCTGATGGAACCGTTTTAATATTGTATCGAGATGGAGCGCATATGCATTAGTGAAACTATTGTTTGTTTGTTTAGCATGCATGTCATGTTGCGGCGACATCATGCTCCTATTCTAATATATTTGTTTGTTCGTGCATGTGTAGTAAGCTCCTTGTATGAATGCCCCTGACAGAAAAAAAATTAATTGCACGTTTTGGCATTTGCGTGTCAACAACCTCTTGTCTTTGCCTTTAGTAGGCACGGCGCATTCCGGATTTTTTTTTTCGGCCTAGCTTTCCGTCCTTCAGCCCCCCCTTGCCTCTCCTTCAGGCACCCAGGTGAGCCTGGTCAATGCTGTCAGTCAAGCGTTCAGACAGCCATAAGCTGCTGTGTCGAATTGGGTGCTCTCGGAAGCATGTGGGAGAGCGGCGGGGTCACTATTGTCCTCCTTGTCGCCCTCCATCGCTGCCACCCCAAAACCCGTTCGGGCTAGGTCCTGCGGGGGAAAGTGGCGTTTACGCCGTATTCTTCGTTCACCCTTTCCTTTCACTCTTTCCTTCTATGCGTCGCTAGCACGCCGACTGGCTGCAACACCACCTCAGTGCTTGCCGTCCGTTCTTGCCAGCGCACTCCCCTCGTGAAAAATGCTCGCTTGCTGTCGTCATTCCTACTGAGAAGCCTACATCTTGAAATACGCAGCAATGTGGCCGCGAATTTTTGTGAGTGTTAGAATTAATATAGGCGAAACAACAATTAGAAAAAAAGTCGGCGCTCGTGGGCACCGGCTTCGATGTAGCATGAACTCGGATACAAAGAAGCATGGATCATACAATGGTGAGTGCATTTGTTTTGCGCATGTTATAAGTTTTATCAGAAGCAATATCACCCAAGCAATATAACGCGGTATATATATTACTGAAACAGGCCTGGCTAATGTAGAATGCCTGTAATTAAATAGCTCTTTTTATTTGCAGCCAGTAGAACCACGTGTAAATCTCTGTGAATTTCACCCAAATTCCAGCACTATGATTTTATCAAGCTAGCGTGCGGCCTGATCCTGCTAGTGATACCGAGGAACCACGCTTCTTCTCACTGGTATAGGTCAAGCATGATTTCCAGCTGACAGTATTTCTTTCTTTTCGAATAAATGCTTCTTTTACTAGTGTTTCTTGACGGAACTTCTCGGTTTCCACATTAAAAATTTCGCACGAAGGCCGCATTGTGTCTACACAGTCTGAAACTAGGCTTTTTGTGCTGCAGCAGGTATTGCTGCAATTTTTGATTTTAAAATGCTACGCTGACTAGGTGTGAGCTGTAAACAAAGCGGACGGATCCTGCGCATTTTATGTCTGTTCTAAGTATTACGTTACATCTTGTACAATGTATGCCATATATGTCGAAATATTAAGAAGTGTTACTTGACAAATCTCTTGCAAGAAAGTTTCTTGATTCACCCCTTCGAACTCTCTGCTCAGACTTATAATATTGTTGCAGTATGGCGATTTTTCAAATGAAAACTCTCCATCATACATTTGTCATACCAACATCTCTGACATTGTTTCTTTTCATTTTACAGTGCAAACATTTCCTCCAAGTAATGGTGAAGTCGCTATCGGAGATGGTGGCAATATGAACGAAACCACCGCGTTATCGTGGTCCTCGGGGGCCTGATAAGCCCGCTGTGATCCAAGCACTGACAAACCTGCCTACCGACGTCAGCTCCCTGCCCTGAAACCCCTGGCCAGCCCACCGTCCTCGGCACCTTGCCCAATTCCTATCCTGAGGGCAGTGCCTGTAAATAAACTGTTTGAAGATAACCGAGCGTCACCCATCTAGGTCCACGGAAAATGCCTGTTTGTGAAAATTTATTCGCAAATAAACTATCATAAACGTCAATTTCAGTATTCTTTTATTATTATTTGCAGTCATATATGACTTCTGCTGCTTGACATCGTTTTGTCGAGCTTTCCTAGCTACTATTGAGGAAGAGAGTAAGGGGACAATAGCTACAAAAAATGCCGCTAGCAAAATGTCTGCGGTAAGAATATGTGCGTGCTCTAAAGCCAGCATATGTAGAATATTCGTCATGCAAAGGGCATTGGCTCAAAGGTGGCATTAATATTGGCAACGATATGGCTCAACACTGGTCCTACGCTGGCAGCACAATGGCTGCTGCATTGGCATAACATTGGCATAACATTGGCCCAATCTTGGCTTTAACGCTGGTCCTACGATGGCTGCTGCATTGGCATAACATTGGTCCAATCTTGGCTTTAACGCTGGTCCTACGATGGCTGCTGCATTGGCATAACATTGGTCCAATCTTGGCTTTAACGCTGGTCCTACGCTGGCAGCACAATGGCTGCTGCATTGGCATAACATTGGTCCAATCTTGGCTTTAACGCTGGGCCAGCATTGGATTGGGTTGCACTTTGCCAATATGCCAACATTGGTCCAACATTGGTACCAATTTCTGCCAGCATTGGGCCATGGTTGGACCAATGCTGGTGTGCTGCCTGGGGCACGTATTTAGTAAAGAGATATTGTCTGTAAACCATTCTGAGCTAAATAAAAAAGAAACTATAGGTTTAACGTGCCAAACCCGCAATCTGATTCTGAGGCACGGACTCCGGAATAATTTATACCAACTGCACATAAATCGTGCACATAAACGTGCACATAAATCTAATGCATCGGTGTTTTCACATTTCATAACCATCGAAGTGCGGCCGTAGTGGCCATTCTGTGCTTTATGTTTGCCCAATATTATTATTTTGAGAGTAAAATAACTCCCTTCGTTTCGAGAGTACTTGCATAAATGTTCAGGAAGGCTACCGCATGGCGTTTTATTCAGCGCCGACATCCAAACCCTATGAGGAGCGCGGCGTCATCTCTCATAATATAGTCTCTAGGTGTCAGAACAACATAATAATGGCATCCTTCAAAACCACCTCGGTATGCGTGGCAGAGGTCGCAGCCATCGCCTTAGCCATTTAGGACACCAAGCGCCAAACCAATTTGGCTCTGATAGTCTCCGACTCACAAGCGGCTTGTCGCCTTTTTCTACATAGAACGGTACCTCCATCAATAATGAAAATGTTAAGCAAATAGCTAGAAGGACGCCAGACTATGGTATGGTGTCCGGCACACGAGGGACTGGCAGGAATCGCGAGGGCAGACCGTATTGCTCGAGCATTAAATGTCCGAGCAACAGCACGGCCTAGTGACAACATTCCACCGAATTCTCGTGACATCCTCCAACAGCAAAGCCAGGAGCGGAGACGTTTCGGACATCCTCACTTCAATTTGAACAGCCAACAGCAGAGCGACTGGCGTCGTATTCAGACTAATGCATACCCCAACCTGTGCCATCTACACAGAATACAATCCACGAGGTTCACTGACGAGTGACTGTGGTGCACAGACACACCCACACTGAACACATCACTTGGGAGTACCCGAAGGGGCCTCTGGCCATAGACAGCCCCACATTACACCAACATCCATTAATGAGGAACCGGCAATGGGAGGCATGGCTTGCGGACGAGGGTCGGGAGAGCCAATTGGCTCTTATGGACCAAGCCCTGCGAGCCGCTCGTGCCAGTGGGGTCTTGGTACAGGGGCCCGAACCATCGTGCCTTACTTTCATTATTTTCAATTATTTTTTTACTCACTCACTCTTCACGCCTCAAGTTGTCGTCGCCATCTGAGTCAGGATCGCGCTTAGAGTAGCTTACTGGTGATTTCGGCAATATGCAAGAAATGCGCCCGTGAAAGATATTTCAGCCTTTGAGCACGTGGTTAAATAGTGAGACTATGGGCGCTATAACCCCAAAGTATTCCAAACTTTTCTATTTCGGTTCTCCAATCAGCTCTCCAGAATTGGTCAACTAACTTGAAGGCACCACCCACTACGCCTGCCTGTCACGCCACGTTACGAAAAGAGCGAAAACGCCCTCATATTATATATGACACTGATTATGTATAATTCGACCAAAAGAAAGAAAAATAATTTCTCATTCGATGGCTTTTTCATCATTAGCAAAACAGGCGTTATTTCGCCGACTACTATTGATGAAACTTTTCGAGCTGCGCCCACTTTGCCTGTGTTTCTCGCGACCTCACAAAGCCGCGAAAACTCACCGCGTCAGAATGGCGTGTACGCATCAAAGATGCAAAAATATGCCGAACAAAATTGAAATTTTTTTAATAGCCGGAGACCACCCTATTCCAAAAGGAATAGAAAATGGCTGCCCGCAGATTGATTTGACAGTGGCTACTCAGAGCTGCCGGGGAGCATGAATTTAGTTGCGTATAATAAAGGACTTTGCGTCGCATTATAACGTTATTGAGACCTTCCGACACCTATACGACATTGCTCTGCCAAATCTACATTGCTTAGGATCCGATTTAGTGACAGTTTTAACCTTCAGTTGTACGACATCGTGATTTGCGACCAGCCACCGCAACTTAAGTAAACGCAAGCGGACCAGCCATAGGCGCAGGCACAAACCTCCTCATCCAGTTATTTACTTTCAGTATGTTTGCTCAGCCGTATCGAAACTCTCTCCCCTTGAGCGTGCTCCTCGCCTCATAGATGATTAGGTAAGAAAAACTGCTCAGTGTAGGCAATGCTTTTCGCTGTGAAAGGAAAAGAAAGTGACGTCCTACAAATGAGAAGCGCGAATGAACTTTTGAAACAACGCTGCGGGTTACCACCCGATGATTGCGTCGGTGGTTACATTCGTTTGATGTCAGGAGAAAGGAATAAAAACAGATTGAAATAGTTTCACGTCATAGGGGCCTATATTCAGGAACATAACGGTGCTATTGTTTTTGAAGCTTGAGTTTCATTTCTTGCAGGCTGTAGCGAGCAATTTACATTTATATATAAGTTATGCCGCTGCTGTCTATAAAACGAATCATATTGAGCATAATTAGGTTAATTGGATTATCTAACGGCTCAGAGATAAAAATGTTTGCGCTAATGAATTCATAAGGGCTTTCAACGTTGAGCTAGTTGTCGGGGTAGTGAATTGAAGTTGCGCTTCCTTGTAACATCACAGCCACTGGTAACGTCACACTTTCCTGTAACATTACGTTCGAAGCTTCGGAAACGGGAGTCGAGTAAATTTTTCAAACATGTGTGGTTTCAAACAAATAACTGCACTGTTCTTAGGCTGGTCCGATAGCAATGCTGCAATTTCGCATGTTCTTGCTTGTTTTATTTATTACACTAAGTAGATTGAAAAGTAACAGCGCCTTATTGGAAAACTGGCAAATTTGAGCACTGACACAGTGACGCAATAAAACCATGTATAAAACAACCAAACGAATGTTGTTAAGAATGACGGGCACAATGACGAACTCATACACACAGAAGGGGTGCCATTGCGCACATTGAAGAAGGCAAGTCCACTTGTCGCCACATTGGCTCCTGCTTTCCCCTTGTTTCCGTTTTGCTCATCGTATTGCGCACACTAGGAGAATAAATTAAAGAAGGTTACAGATCAGTAGTATTAGTATTAGCTTTTCATTATAAGAAGAATTCTCATGACACTGCCGTTAGACTATACACACCGAGCATTCTAGAGCATAATAGGTATATTGTTCGTGCCTTGTTTCTCACTTAAATGAAAGTTCGAGAATTCGAGACAGTTTTCATATTTCCTACGATTTCCGTATAAAAGGAGCCCACCATGCATACGGTGTCGTGTAAACAAGTGATTACGCAGGTGTTTGGTTGCTACATTTTTCTGCTAGCGTTCCTAAATGCCTCACCGCCTATTTGGCAATTCCAGGTAAGGCCGCAATGCAAGAAAATGGGGCACTGAATGGCTGTTACATTATTTATTGGTTGCTACATTATGCTACTGCATTATTTATTGCTGCAAATAAATAATGCGATACTAATCGAACGTATGCGTTTCGTGAGGCTCAAAACAAATAAAGGTTTCCGGAACAAAGAGGTCACAAGCAATGCAGTGAGCTTTAAAAGAGGGGCACCAAGTTGTCTTTAACGGGCGCCATAGTTTTTGCGGTAGTGAAATGATCCGCAACGCTGCTGTTCGTTGATGCAAGCCATGACGCATTACGATTGACGAAGTTGCCACTTTCAGCGCCACTGGCAGAAGGTGCCAGTAGCCGCAGCAGGCTCGAGATGTTGTACGCGACGTCAAGTTCAGCCTGTCCTTGCAAGAGGTTCCAGGTGGCCACGGTGACTAGCGTGCCGAGTAGCGAGGCGGTGGCGCCCACGAGGAGCAAGCTGCGAGTGAACACGGACACCCGCCGGAAGCCGCGTCCAGTGGAGCTAGAGTCAGCGCATGCGCCAGCCGCCGGTTCGCCTGCGCGCCCTTCCTGCGTGCGAGTAGGAGTGCAGGAGATAAAGTATGCAGACTAGTCAGGGCGCTGAATGTCAATTTTTCTAGTGCGTCAAGCTTGGGTGACAAAGTAGTTTCTTCATACAAAGTGTCGTGCAACTCGCGTCTGCAGAAGGCCCAGTTTCTATTAGGATTTGTTATTGCGTACATCCTTTCTATTTGCATACTTATGATGGCACTCTCTATTTGTGCTTGCGGCATAATTGTGGTGTCTTCAGTGGCAGCAGCGCAAAGAAGCACGCAAGTCACAACAAGACAGAGAGAATAATACGCAAACAGTAAAGATATACAAATATGCATATTGTGCAAACGCCATAAAGAATAAAATAAACTTGCCCCTGCCCGCTGTGGGCGAAAGACGAAGAGACCAGACAAATTGGCGAAAATATGCCACAATAGCTCACCATGTATGCGCATGCGGGGATGGGGATGGTAGACGGCTTATGTGTAAGGAACAGTGAACGTTAAAACACCACATAGAGAGCACGCGTAATCGTTGAAGTGAGCAGAATATATCACGAACATACGTAGGCAGGCACACACATGCAGGTACAAGGGCATGTGCCTGCATTACGAAGCCCTCGTAGGCTACCTTGAAATTTTGAGGCATGCTCTTCAGACGCAGACCCGTACTGTTCGGCAGGGCAAGGTTCAGCCTTCGTGAGCCGAATCCTTCGACACGCCGCACGCGGTAAGCGTGATAAAAAAAGAGGCACACGCAAATTACCAAGGCTGACGACTTCTTAAGGATGGCATGCGAGTGTCTGAAGTTATCGAGGATTAGGCGACATACATGTGCTCTTTCGCAGCACTTGCGTTCAGGAAAACAAAGGGAGCTTGACGTCTGAAAAGTTGGTTTTTAGATATATACCACTCGGCTGATATGCAAACTGTATTTCTTGCTGAAAGGTGTCCCATGTGCAGTGCTATAAAGGGTTGACTCAAGGAAACTAGCCTCAAAATAATTTACAGAATTATGATCATGAGAAGCCAACAAAGGAAGATGCCAAGGACACCCTAGGAAAAATTACATCTACTTTATCATTGATTTGAACAAATGATCAATTAATGGCAATGAAAGTGGATGAAAAAACAACTTGCCGCAGATGGGGAACGATCCCGCGCATTCGCATCCCGCGTGTGATGCTCTAACCAAGTGAGCTCGAATCTGCCAACAATGATGCCTACAGGTAGCATTTGTGGGTTTATTGACGGGTTGCCTTCACCCACAAAGATCACTTACTCGTGATGTCTGCGGCGGAAATGATGTTCCACATCCGCTGCCAAGGTTTGTGAGTGGTGGCGCTTGCTAATAATCCCCAGGTTAATTGTAGCAGTGAAAAATAAATACCAAAGGAAGCGGATGGGGAAACAGCACCGCGGTAGCTCAATTGGCCCAGGAAATCAGAAGTATCTGAGCTGCTTCTAAGCACACCCAAAGAACAGATCTAATTGGTCTCAGTAGCACTGCGGTGCTATAAAGTTAACCAGCCTGGCTTCTTACATATACTACATGGGGCCACGGAGTTACAGCGCTATTAATAATTTGTGTGCAACTGCAAGCTTGCTTGCAATTGCTGCATCTTTGAGTGTCCTGCACCGTGTTCAAGCAAGTATGATTGTTTGCGGTTAATGTCATTTATGAGGATGAGAACCCGTTAGCAACTTTAGAAGCTTAGAGTATTAGTGGGCACTCGTGCTCACCATTACCGCTTCGAATGCTTAGCCTGAAAATTGACCTAACAAGGCCTGGGTAATCACTGCAGTGTACGCAAAAGCTGCAATTATACATAACTTATTATGAAATTGTAGATCTTTATCGAACCGCGATATTGCGCAACAGTTCTTTTACAGGCGGTGCAATAAAGGACTTCATATTAATTTTCACCGCCTGAGGCTCCTTGCACGCACCTAACTATAAATACGCGAGCTTCTTCTTTTCTCTCTCTCTCTTTCTATTTTCTTCTGCACTTCTACGTAGTTAAAATGTGGCTGCGGCCTATACGGCCCGTCCTTTTCTCTGCTCGGCTCACCGTGCGCCTGGCCACAATACCCAGTCAGCGCTTCTTCCCTACGTCACGCCCTAAGACCTAATCGCCTCGGTAATCGCCTCGGAGGCGTCAGGCGCCAAGCATGACGCCTTGGTACGTGGCCGTAGCCTTAGGGAAAACATCGCGGGCCCGAAGGACAAACATTCTCTGGTTTCCTCGCACTAACGAATGAGTCCGGAGCCGGAGGCACAGCCACGTTGCGCCTGAAAGGTCAATGGAACTCCCACAACGTACGAGAGCATTGACAGAGTTTCAACTTTGACTTTAGTAGCGCCGCTTGATGTGCAGGTCGTCTCATTCAAAAGAGACACCACTGCAAGCTGTCAAAACCGTATAGCATGTGCTCATAACCTTAGCATGAAGTTATCATGTTTTCCCGTAAAGCATGTTAACGAACTACTTGGTGTAAAATTGTTGGTGAAATCTACGGCGTCACTAGAAGCAGACGAGCTGTGTGCTTTCTAATCGTGGCGCTGCATATGTTAGACCAGTGGCGCTATTTTGAAGTGGTGCTTTTCAGGTGTTTTCTTTTTCTTTTTGCTTTCCGGGTTTCATCAGTTGTCAGAGCAACGCCCTAACCACATCATCAGTTGGGTGAGTCGGTTGTGAACGAAGGATGATAAGCGGAATACTTCGCTACAAATTCGCGGCTTGGTTTCCTTGAGAACATTTTGGCTGTTTACCGGCTGCTTTCACTAGTATGTTCTCTGCCACAATTTACAGATTACATCTTTGACGAACCATTTAGCACACGAAGTCCTTTGTGAGTATGCACTATTGTGTCTCACAAATTTCAAAAAATATGCACTGAAATCTTACGGAATCATAGATTGGTGCTAGATCTATAATCTTTCCGAACAGCCAGTAAATAAATTCCCACAACTAGAATAACTGACGCTACAATGCATTTTGCCACATGTTTAGGGATTTTTTTCAAGTAAATTGAGAAGGCCCAACATTTCCAGTACCTTTATAGCACAACGTGTGGGCGCATGTTTAGCTCCAAATTCGAAATCGGTGCATGAACTCTGGTGCTACCCGATATACCTGAGTAACTGGAGCAGATTTTACTGGCAGCCTCCTCCATCAAGTAGATGGAAATAAAGTTATTCTGTCCTATTTTATTCTAACTGTGCCCTAACTATAACGTGTATAATTACATACCTTACAGGAGGTCGATTCCACTACGACGCCTGAGTTTTGCCGGAAAAATTGAATCCCACAATCTCTGCTGTGATGTTTTATTATTGCGTCAAACGTTTGTTTTCATTGTCGTGCTCTATAAACAGCGAAGGACGCAATTTTAATTGGAAAAAAACGCAGGTAATAACGAAAATGCCAGTGCTGCTGTGGCTCATTACGCTACAACAAAGAAAGCAGTAAAAGAACTTGCACAGTGGATAATTTGGCGAGTTACTGTCTGTTCATCACACCGTGTGGGTGAAGCTGCTGACGGACCAGGACAAATGGGCAACACAAAAGCCTACATGACAGTCGCTGTGCTCCCAACTGCTTTATTTCAGAACAGACACTAACAGAACAGAACAGACAATAAACTATGGCGCTCTGCATGCGAGAACCACGATCTCATGGCATTAAAAGCCCACCTAAAACCATATACCCGCGCACACTCGGGTGTCAAAGATAGGAAAGATGTCAAAACGTGTGCTCTAATCGTTGCAAACGTAACACGCTTATTTTCAATAACAAATGTATTCTAGCATCCTTCTAAAAAGGCCAGCTGACGGTGGCTCAGTAGAAACGAACGTTGACTGATACAACCCTTTTTCTTTTGTTAATGTGGAAGACTTCTTCTATTTCCCGGGTCAGCTGATCCTTATGGCGAGAAAGAGCTTTAGTGTCAGTGAAAAGGGGCAGGTACCCACACTGTGATCAGTGCCCTTTAAAGTAGGATTGAATGTATCCCCTAGTGGCCTGGGTTACAAAATATTGTGTTCACATACCGACCCGTCTGCCATTTTTACACGATAGGGGCAAGCAGTATGAATGGACGTTCCACAAATGACAAACGCTTGCGTATGCTATAGCATGCGCATATGCCTATTTACTTGTATTGACAAAACTACGGTCCAGCCCTGCAGATCCTTTGCCGAGCTTGTTAGGTGCTGGAGAAAGTACTGCTATAGGCCATACCCGTGACCTGCATTTTATAACTTATGCGCATTCTTGTGCGAATGTGGTAGAGACGCAGTTTTTTTTTTCCGCGGTCACTCAATTTTTTTATTTTGCTTCTGAAGGCTATTTCACACAAAACGAACTAGCCTATAGACGCTTTCACTACCGCAGTAACAGCAGCGAGAAAGCGGCCCGACGAAACGTCCTGTCACAGGCCTTATCATTCTACTGCATCGCAACACAAAGAGTGCTTTTTAGTTTTGTTCAATCTGCAGAAAGTCAATATATATTGCTTTTCCGACAAAGGACATGCGCATTACGCCTCAAGATTAATACATATAATTTTAAGTATAACTTACCACAGCGATGACTAGTAAAATTGTCGTTATGTACAGAGAAAAACTGTTGGAAATCTGTGAGCTTACATTTTAACGCGCTCCTGCTAATCGATATTGCCGCCAGTGCCTTTTTTGCTGGATAGATTTAGCTGGCTACGTCAATGAGCAAAACCGGAAGCCGCCCAGGCCCTATGTTTGAAAATAGCGATAGGGTATACGAGCTAACTTACAGAGCACACAATTTTCGCATCCCGCAGTGCTTAGGCATATATCTTATTCGCTTAAACTTTAACGTATTTTTTCACGCCGCAGGATTTAGCTAAGGCCGCACGCAGACATACATCGGTTTTTACGACTTTTGAGTGTCCTGAAATGTAGCTAAAGAAGGGCTTTTCTGATGATGGATTGTAAAGAACCCCCTGGGGTTCTTTAACGTGCACCTAAATCAAAGTACACGGGTGTTTTCGAATTCGCCCCCATCAAAATGCGGCCACCGTGGCCGGGATTCGATCCCGCTACCTCGTGCTCAGCAGCCTAACACCACAGCCACTGAGCAACCATGGCTGGTGATGTGGTAGTTAACGAAACATCCAAAAACTGTAGCTTGCGGTTCCTCGGCAATTCAAAAGTGAAATTCAGCCCTTTAGTGTCCTCCTATTGTCAACACCATATATGCAAATACCATATGCAAATGGCATATGTGCTCTTGGGTTAGCCCCAAAAACTCTGCCAATACCGTTGTGTCCCGTAGTTGTGACGTGGAAGGACAGAGCGGCAAAACTGTATATAACGTTTTAATGGGCGAACCTGCGCCGGGAAAAAAGGAATCCCGTCGAGGTAGATGCGGCAGAATCTGACAGGACAAGCCCATTGCTGGTTGCCACGTTTTTATCGAGGTATGCGCTTGTCATTACCTTGTTCACATGCTTGAACTACTGGCTGAAGGTGGTCAGCATCACTTTTGCTTTTCCTCCTGGCAGTTAAACAATCCCTCTTGCGATGCAAATTCCATGATCGAGCAGTAGACCTCGGTCACGCTCGACGACACCTTCTACATCTTTGGGCGGTTCCGTAGCGCGGGAAATGACAATGTGGAACGAGGTGGGATGCCTACTTGATCTTCGAGCACAGGCAAGGCGTGGTGACTAGGAGAGACATCCCTGGCGCTAACGCATGATTTTCGGGTAGCGTATCAACGTCTACTTCAGGTGGATGATTGCGCCGTGTTGGTTCTTGTCGAGAACTGCGTCCTGTGAATACTGTTGGAGGATAACGAAGTTGACAGTATAGGTTTCGTCAAGAACAATAATTCTTGATGTGCAGATCCCGGTCGGTATTATTAGATGTCCTCCAGCTCTAGAGATTTTAGTGCCTTTGCATCTAATCTTCACTTACTTCAACTGTGTGGCAATGGTTCCACTCATGAGGGAGCAGTCGGCTCCTGTGTCCACTAAGGCACTGACTGCTTGGCCGTCGAGAAGAGGTCGGTGGTGCATTGTTTTGTGTTGGCGTCAGATCGGCTGTGTTGTGTTGACCTGTGGCTGACACGTCGCGTGGTCACGTGCTCTTTTGATTGCGCATTCCTTGCTTCCAAGCTTCGTCGAAGTGGCAGCCTCTCGTTGATATGTCGTCATGGCAGAATTTTCGGTGTTTTCGTCGGCAGCGGAGGGTCTTCGTCAGTTCAACTAACACCCCACGCAACTCGATCGGTTGCTCCTTTAGTTTTTCGAATATGGGCTTGTATACCGGCCCCAGGCTGAGCGAGTTAGCGGCCGGGTGACTGTGAACTGAACGGTCGTGGAGGGTTCATTGTGTAGGGGCAAGGTAGTCGGCGATATCAGGAGACAGTTCACCTTGCTGCGTGCCCGGCCCGTTGAGAGCGAACCGTCGCAGTCTCAAGTCACAGTATGGACATCGGTGGTAAATATGGCCCGCTTCTCCGCAGTCATAGCAAAGCGAACCGTGGTTGAGGGCGAGCCAAACGTCAGGCTTCCTCAGAATACTGCGCGGGGCGACGCGTTGGACTGCTGGCAACAAAGGCATTGGAAGACGGAACTGCGGCGTTTTGCGGCCCTGGCATGCGCGCTGAGGGGAAACACTACTGCGCGCTACGGCACCGTAGGTCATCGCTTCGGGCTGAGGCTGCGGCGACTGAGAGTCTTCGAGTCACTGTTGGATCTTCACGCGTATAACGTTACAATCGAAGAGCAAAACAAGAACAAGGTAAAAGCGAGAGTTAACGTTTCGACAAGTGGACTTGTCATATGTTGCTTTAAGGACACATGTCGACTTGTCGAAACGTTGGCTGCCGCTTTTATCTTGTTCTGGCTTTGCTCATAGTCTTGAATTTCCATATCCCGCCTTCCCCGTGTTTTCGCTAGTCTTCAATCATAGCCACATGAGGTTGCCATGAAGGAAACATCTTGCACCGTTCTTCGCGTAGAACGGCTCTAAAGGTCTCTCAGAGTTAGTCGGAGGCTAGCGCTTCAATTCACTCTTAGGCGAAAGTACTTGGCAATTGTATTGCAGAGTACCCATTTCCAGTGTCTTCCCGATGCCTCGATGCCAATGGCTTCCGTTAAAAATTAGCCGACGGTCTTGGGTGGAATGCGAATCAATTCGCCAAAGAGCTCTTCCTTGACAGCACGCGTCACGAAGCGAGTTTTTTTGTCCTCAGGCATATCCGATCTGGCGTAGCGGAACAGAGGGATTTATTCTTTCGTGTAGATAGCAGTGTTCTGATTAAGGAATTGCGCACTGGATTCCAGCATCGCTTCAGCTCGCGCTTTACGGACGGCGTTCATGAATGTCTTGAAGAGGGTGCTGCGGAATAGGCCCCACTTTCTGAAGGTGGGCTCATGATTCTCAAACCACGTCCTGGCGACGTCTTCCAAGCAAAAATAAACATCGCGTAGCTTGTCGTCTGAGTTCCACTTGTTGAATGCAGCAACCCTTTGGTATATTTCCAGCTAGTTCTCTGGGTCTTCAAATGGTGAGCAACAGAAGGTAGGCGGCTCCATGAGCTGTTAAATCAGCATGGGGGACGCTTGAGCTGCCACTAGGGTGGCTGTCTTGGCAACGAGCTTCTTGGTCGTCTCAGGAAGAAGTCCGTGCGCCGGGTCAGGTTTCGTAGCCTGCGGCTTGCCCTATGGTCTCGGGTGAAGTTGGTAGTGTGTTGGGTTTGCGGGCTGAAATCGCGAGTTACCTGGGCCGTCTGGTACATAAACCCACAAGCACTTCCACCAGATGCCAAATAGTGACGGGGAAGAATACAACAGAAAAACTGTGAATAACTCAACTAGCTTTCTACTTGACGAGCTTATGTCCACAAAAGCAAGTTACATTCAAGTTTCAACGATAGCGGCGAAAGCAGTCGGTGATCATGGGAATTTGATCTTCCGGTCAAGCACGTCGGCTTTTATATATCACGATGACTGACATCGAAGGTTCCAGAGTAGTTGCTCGTGCCTGCATGTCTTCCAGAAAGTTCTACAGAATTCTCGTCGCGCATAGTCAGGTCACACAAGCTTCGGTGACAGCATACAAAGAACAAAACCGTTGCTAACATTCCAGGAAGTTGCAATCATGCAGCGCGTCTCTCACTCAGCGATAAGTTAGCGCATAAAATGTAGTACGCGAGAAAATGTTATATAAGCACACCTGTCAACCGTTCACAAGATTGCACATTACCGAAAGAAACGTAGGTAGCAGGCATGATATAGAAGTAAATTTTGTAGCACCTAACAAGTTCGGTAGAGTATCTGCCCCGCTGGATCGTAGAGTTTCGTAAACAGTGCAAAGAGCTTATGTGCACGTTAAAGCATACACTAGCGTTTCTCAATTCTAGAATGTCCATTTATCATGTTTGCAAATATCTTCAGGAAAAGCCGTACGGGTCGGTGTGGGAACACGAGACTATTGGAACACCAGGAGGCCATTGAGGGAAAATTGTCATTCCCATATTAAACAGCATTGCTCACAGTCTGTGTGCCTGCCGCTTTTCATTGAAACTAAAGTTCTTTCTCTCCATAATGATCAGCTGACCAGGGAAATAGAAGAAGCCTTTCACATAAACAGAAGAAAACAAGGTTGTATCAGTCAAGATTCCATTCCACTGAGCCATCGCGAAGTCACCTTTTAGGACGGGCACTTGAATAAATTTTCAAATAATAAAAAATACATCTGTTACAGTTACAGCGAAAAAACACACTTTGTTAGACATGTTGCCTATCTTTTACGTGCAATGTGCGCGGGCATATGATTTTACAAGTGCTAATATTCTTGTTTTGCTTATGCTTGACCTAAGAGGGGGCACACGTATATAAATGTGATGTGTTTATTCTGAAATGAAGTATGCGTGAATGCAACGAATGTCTGGTATTTTTGTGTCTCTGCATTTGTTCTGGTCAGTGCACTATTTGACCCGGACGGTATGATGATAAGATAGCTCGTGCGCTTGCACATCGAAACGTAGGCCCTCTCTTTTTCCAATTCTTTTTCTGCAACCTATATGATCTCATAACAAACCTCAAACCACACGCCAATTATTATAACGCGGACATTACCTATGGACTCCCTCATTGTCCCTACCACATTCAATTTCCGGCACGACGTTTTTAAGGCATAAGCCTTCAGTGGCTCATGAGTGTCCAGGCGCAGTCCGTGGTGGACGCAGAAAAGTGGTGATCACCGGCGAGGGGAGCAAGGAGAGGAGGCGCCATGCCAGTACTGCTGTGTGAGTGGGCGCGTGGGAGAGCGCGGACATTCGCGTGGGGGCTAGTAGCGGTGCAGGCACATCGGCGACAAACCTTGCAGCCATATGGCTGTGATTGCATTCCAAGCTCGCGGCCACGGCGCCGTCCGTTCGCAGAATAGTCCAGACAACAGCAAGAGAGGCAGTCATAGATGGGCTTTTGCTATCGCAGTTTAGCTCAGCCAAGTGTTAAGGCGAAAGCCTTTAATGGGTGATGCTCGCGGCCACGGCGACGTCCGTTCAAAGAACGCGTCACACTCCGCTAGGTGGCACCCGTAACGTCAGCGGGGCTAGTTGGGCTAGTTGGCTAGTCAGCTGGACTAGTTTTGAAGTGAGGGAAGCTCACAGTAAAATTGAGTGTGAAGAACGGCTGAGGAATATGGAAGAAAGTAAATGGGCTGGGAGAGTGTTCAGGTATCTGTACAGGAAAAACATTGATTCACAGTGGAGGAAAAGAACTAGGAAGCTTACCAGCAAGTATGCGGCCTGTAAGGTGGACAACACAACAACAAAGGTCAAGCGGAAAGTCAGAGAAGCTGAATTAATCTCATGGGTGGCGGCAATGGAAAAGAAACCTGCCATGAGTAACTGTTTAAGAGGAAAAAACGAAATCAGGAATGAAACCATTTATGATAACTCAAAGAGAAGCTCATTAGTTTTCGAAGCGCGATCAGGATGCCTTAGAACACGCACCTATAAAGCGAGATATAAGAAGGAAGAAGAAGCATGTGCTTGCTGTGGTAAAGCTAGGGAAACTACGGAGCAAGTTTTATTAGAATGTGAAGACGTCTACCCAGCGGTCGATTTAGGCACCACAGGCCTCCTTGAAGCCCTTGGGTTCAGAGGGAGCAGTGGTAAAGCAAACATGTCCGCAACAGACATTAGTAAGAGGCGACTGGAGGATTGGTGGAACAAAAGTAGGGAAACGACAAAAGACGGAGACGTACAAAAGCACAGTTCGCAATAGGGGATCAGAAAATTTGGTCGTGGTAGTTCATAGTGTTTTTTTTGTGTGTCTTTTTTCATTGTTTAACCTAGGTAGAATATTAGGCAGTATAGTAGCAAGAGCTTGGTGGCGCAACCCACCGCCCCGTTCCAAAGGGAACGCTCATAACATCCATCCATCCGGGTGGTGCGCGTACTGCGCGTGTGCCTAGTAGATAGCGCCACCCTCGCGCTTCATAACGGCGTCAGCGGGCCCTCCTCGCTAGCCGAGTCAGCCTGATCTCTCCGAAGCGCGCCCCCGTTCCTCTAGCAACCAAGCACGCTCGCGCTGCCCAACGACAGCGCAAGTCGCGGCAGGCTGAACGAACATTCGAGTGGAAATGAACAACGTCTTCCATAGTCTCCCTTCCAGAGTCTCCCAACACAAGAAGGGTGAGAGCCAATGAACGGATGCGACTGAAACGACTTAACCGGTCTCCTTGGACGAAGGCTAAAGAGGCAGTACGCGATCGACAACGCCTTCGGAACAAGCAACAGCAGCAACAACAACAATGCAGTCATAGAAAGGCTTTCTCCCTATCGCAGTTTACCTCAGCAAAGTGCCCATACATTTTTTGATGCTGTGTGGTAAAAACCTTTGTACGAGGTTTCTACGTGTCACACACGGTATTATTCTGGCGGTGCTTTTGTACAGACTCATAATGGGTCCCGGCAAGCGTATTCCCGTCGGCACTTTTGCCTCCCTTTTTACTTTGGTGGTCTTGGTGCATAATAATTTTCCTCTTGGAGCGCTTGTAGCCGGAAAAATAGATCCGCAGCAACGCTAAACTAGCGACGTGGTTGACGTGGCTAGTTGACACAACGCACCTATGGCTAGTATTATATTTCCTTCCGTGCTTTCTGCAAAGGTAAATCGTTGCTGCACGTTGCAGAAATGGGCTGCGCTAGAAGTACGCGTTCTTTTTTCCCCAAAACATTATACAGGGGCTCTTTACCGTAAAACTACTCCAAAATGTTTTAATTCCAATCTCCTGACATCAAATTTGCGTAACCACTGGCACAAGCATCGGGTGCTCCCGCGCAGGGTTCTCTGAACAGACCAATCAAACGCTCTCCTCGTTCATAGGAGGTCGCTTTTGTTTGCTTTCAAAAGGAATAACATTGCCTACACTGAGCCCCTTGTCTGACCTAATTGGCTGAGAAGAGGCCAGGAGCACGCTCAAGTGGAGAGGGATTCGATGGGGCCGAGCCACTGCATTGAATATCGATAACCGGATGAAGAGGGTGGTGCTGGGGTCGGCGATTGGTCTGCTTTTCCTTCCTTAGCTTGCGGTGGCGGGTCAAAAATCGCGGTGGCATGGAACGGAAGCTTAAGAGTGGCGCTGAAATGGATCCTCAGCAAACAAAAGCTTGCAGAACGTGGTCGTAAACGTGCCGAAAGTGCTCGAGAACTTTACACGGTTACGAAAAAAGCTTTATCACACGCAAATTAACCGACGATCTCTGGCAGTACGGCATTGCAGAGTTTATGTTTAACGTTACATTACGCGCACCACCGCTGTTTGGCTGTGAAGCACTTGCGCACAAAGCGAGACGTTTTTGCTTCACGCATTGTTCTGCGCCATTGTTTGTAAGCTCTGAGAAGATTAGCAGGGTCATTACGTCACAAACCACATCGAAAAATGGACGAAGTATTAAACTGCAACTGAATTATAGGGCTGTAGGTGGCAAAACCACAATCGGATTATTAGGCATAGTGGCGGACTCAGAATAAATTTGACTCCCTTGGGTTGTCGCACGTTCACCTGAATCCAAGTACACTAGTGTTTTTGTGTTTCGTCCCCAGCGGAAATGCAGCTGCCGCTGCCTGTTTCAAGCCCGCGAACTCTATCAACGCCATAGCCGCAATGGTACCGCGGCGGGCACAAAAGTGTTGATTTGACATCCGGCCGCTTCCATAATGGCACCTAGGCGCTACGGTGATTTATAGTGTCTTTGAGTCTGCACGCCATTTTTCGATTGCCCTCTAGATGAATTTTCGGAGTATTTGTGTTTCATAAATAGTATAAACATGCCGCACTGTAACTTGAACTTAAGCTTATCCAGTACCCAGCCGCGGTCTGGTTGGTGGCGTTTCCCTGCGTTTTTACGTCGCCGTTGCCATCTTCTGTATGCCCCCAAGTATGTGAGCTGCGTGCCAAGAGTGGCCAGGCCATGGGCATTCACTCGTTTCCCAAATGCGCATATTCAACATATTCTCTGGCTCATCTCCATACCTCCTCTCTACTATCCTTTCTACCTCTCCTCTGGTCTGTTGCAGGTAGTACACAGGTAAGTGTTGCAGGTTTTATAATGCTTGTGCCGGGAGCGACGAATAATTACAGCTCTCAAGAGCGCGTTGTGGGGAAACACAGCGAGCCCTAGAGGGCATTGTAGCGGCGCAATGGAAAAGTCCAAACGAGTTTTTCGCGTCGCATTTCCTCCTTGCCGTGCTCGCGATCCGGCTATGTATACTCATGCTTGTCTCCACCCAATGACGCAGCATGCAACGGCCACTGCCACCACGGCTCTGCCGCCACCACTACCACGTGCAGCAGCATCGGCGGTAGCAGTATAGGTGGAAACGTTGAAGGAAGAGGCACATAATGTCGCGTTTTCGAAAGCGCTGACAGCACAGCGGTAACCGCTTAGGCACCGCACTTGAGTCCTGCTTGAATTCAAGTGATCAATCCACAGTTTGATTGTTAAAGCGCTGTGCATGTGTCAGTTTGTTCACTTAGCGTAGATAACCGTTAAGTGAAGGCCATACCTAGGAACAAGAGCTTGTCTGAGCTAACAAAAGGATTATTTAATGCATTCTGAAAACTGCTGTGTACACTAACTGACACCTATCCTAATAGGTCATCATGCTCTGAAATCCGCTGCTTGTGGATCAGCGAGGAGTAACCAACATCATTCTGACAATAACTGACGCCATTCTGAGCCATTTGAAAAAAAGAACGCAATCTTTACGTCAGTAAGAATGGAGTAGTGACATAGAAGCAAAGTGCAGGCTCCGGAATGCCTTTTAATATACGTGAGAAGAAATGTAGAATCGTTTGCAAGATTTTGTCTTTAGCACCTTCACAAGGCCACACAAAATTAATGCCACTCATACGTCACCACGCGTGCCATGCTGCGCAGGGTAGTGGTAAAGAAGCAAAGCGGTGAAATAGCATTTTCTGTGCTGGCAACTATTCACTGTGTGTGATGCAAAATTTTGGAAAATTGCTCAGGTGTCATCAAATAATATGGCATCAGGGGTAGTTTTAATGGTCAGTGCTATTTGTTCATTCTTGGCTTTGCTCCGGAGGTTATTCTATTCTGAAAATGTTGCTGAACTAATGGTAGTATGTTCTATTTACTTCGTGGTGCACCATGGCACTGAGTCAAAACGCATTAGCCATATCTCGCAACACTGGTATCTTTACTGTGACATTGCCATGCTGGCGACGATAACGACATTCTTTTTGATAACGGTATATGACGAGTACGTCTGCTTAACATTACACGCCTATATGCAGGAGGCTGCGGGGATTAAAATGAAGGTAAACTTATCTACTAGCATACGCAATGAGTTACTTTGCCACTGATACTGATAGGAAAGTCTGATCGTGTGCGACGCTACAGGTGCCATGATTTGACATTACTGTAGAGGCCTGGTTATAGGCGACGGCCTCAGTTAATACTCGACTCGTTCTCATTGCATTGCAGTAGGGTAGTTACACTCCACTGGAAATTCACTATAGTTCCAAATAAAGATAAAGGAACAGCTGGTTTCGAAGTGCAGGCTGGCTTTGTCCAACCCCACGGATGTTTGAACGTTATTCATCTTCTTACAGCTACCAGTTCCAACAGCAAAAAAAAAAACTATGTATTTGATACTTCAGCTGCTGCAACATTCTACCTTTCGCCATCAGCCCGTACCTCTAGCGCTCGAGGCTCCGCCAACGCCGATGTAGCACTCTCAGTTGACAGTGGTATGCGTTGCTCATTCAAGGATGACGTAGAAGCCAAATGCTGAGCCGCCGAGGTGAATGGCGATGAACGCGTTCCCCAGTTGCCCGTCATGACCGCAGCCAATTTCGACGCTGCGTTCTGTTTGGACGGGCTGACCACCACGCAGAGACTGCTTTTCAGACGTCGGCAAGATGCCTGCTGCGGCGAAAGGAAGTGCATCTACAAGAATATCTTTTCGATTTTAGAGCGCAGCTCTTAGGAGCCTGTTCCTGCGGCGAGCATTGGGTTTGTACATCGTAACCGAGCGAACAGACACATCGAAGGATGAAAGGGAACGCACAGCGCAACGGAAAATGAAAGACAGCGACAGCGCAAAGAGCGCGAGTAGGAAAGCTGAGTAAGAGGGTGGGGCGAAAGCGCGAAAAGAGAAGCGTGGTGCCACGCAAGATAGCTTTGCGGCGGCAGTGGCTACGAGATGGCGCCAGAATAGGACGCGTCGTCTCTATGGAAACAAAGCGTTGCATGAGCGGAGGTCTGTCTCCAGTGGTTGCTCTGAATCGGGCCCACGTGTCACCCACGCGTGGCCTCCCGCGATCTCCCGATCAGCGAAGCAGTTAAGCCCCATTTCGCTCCGTTCGCAACGTGCCGTACAACACAGATTGTCTGCACCATCGTATGACCTACACGTCGTAGGCGCCTTTGGCAGTTTACCGTACGTAGTTGCACTCTTATTTCTCAAAAACCTACGCTGTGGGTTACGCAGGTGTCAGGTAAGTATTAGGATAATGCGATGTGCCTAGGACATCCGTAGTAGCTAGCCCACAGCCTCACTACTACGCTAGTTCACTCAGTCTACAACAGCAACAATGGAAACGAATTAGTAGAGATGAATAAATATTCGAAATTTCATTTACAAATATGAAATGTATGTGTGTAATATTTGATTTCCATTGCAAAATGAACTATTTGGTGCATTCAAATACACAAAACTAACCAACTAGTTTTGAACAACCGACTGTTTAAGCATAGTGTGCTAAACAAGAGCATAGAAATCATCAGAAGTGTAACAAATACTTTAGAAATTATGCAGTAATAAAATGGGTATCACACTCACTGTGTAAGGTGTTGTGGTGGAGGTTTACACGAGAGTTACTGAAGTACTAAAGCGCCAAACAGACGGTACAAGAAGAGTCACGGTAGAGCGCTTACTAACAACTGATGCAACTGAAGCATCAGTTGTTAGTAAACGCTCGCACGTGTCTCTTCTTGTGTCGTCTGTTCGGCGTTTTAGTACATCAGTAACATGCACCAATTAGCCCAAAATAAAGTTCTGCTGGTTTACATGAGCTCCTGTGATGTATGTATATGCCTAATTTGTCTTGTAGTCTTTCTTTTTCGGAAGTGTAGCTGTGTCTTTTACTATTCAACGAGCGATGTTTTCTTTGCAAGAACGTCTTTCATGTATCTACGGTAGGCAAGTCCGTCAGGAGCCTTTTTTCCGCCGTTTCTAATCTTTTTTTTTCGGCACTTGTATTTAGCCTTCTTTGAAAAGTTATTCACACAAGAGCCATTTTTTATGGAAGGCGTTTTGACAACCAGACTCTATTTCCATTGAGGATAATCATGCACGCTGTAATGACAATTGATAAAATTCTGCTCAAACTGATCATTTGTTTCAGAGAGTAAGCTGCCCTTTATGTACTAGTCACTAAATGCAAGGTACCTCATTATGTGCGTGTAAATGTTCTTATTTTAAATATATGCATCTGCGCGTGACTATTCGATATTCGATTCGTTATTCGATGCTCAGTATTTTATTGGATTCATATTCAAACAAAACTGATATTCGCGCATTTCGGATAACGAACTTTGAGGAACACTTCTGGACGCGAATGCCCGAACAAGCTTTACGCTATAGTTCTTGTAAGAAAAATTACCACCAATTGCGCTGCTGGACCTACTGTTGAAGAAGGCGGCCGGCCAAAGGCAAAGAGCAAAGAGAGGTAGAATCCGCAACAGAAATCATTGTGAAGTGTTCGTTGTCATTGGGTGACCGCCTTCGGTAACAATATGTCGAGATCGCGATTTCTTAGTACCCGGTACTACGAGCAGCTAAAGCGCAAGAACAACTTTTTGATTAAGGGGCGAGAAACATTGTAAATTCTGCCACACATTTTCCTTACTCCTGAAGGAGAGTTCCGCCCCGACAGCAATGACGTATCAAGGAGTGATTTGTATATATACAAATATGTATGTATAAGAACAACGGCTCATTACCTCCGCCTTTTGTGGCGTCTCCTGTGGTTGCGGATACCTGTGTCTGCGACTACTACTCGACCACGAGGCAGTGGGACCTAGCGAGCGTTGATTCCGCAAAATACGTGGTCGTTTCACGTGCCTCGGTTTAGTGGCTTCCCCAAGTAAGCTGGATGACTGCATCACCAAGGTAGCGCCAGGGTGTCGGAGCTCCCCAGGCCCTGTGGGGATGGGGCTGCTGCTTGTCAAGCCCAAAGGTGAGGCTAAGCTGGGGCGCTGTCGTGGAATGAGGACGCTGGAAGCAGGCAATTCATCGGCACCACTTGAAAGTAGTTTGTCATCACCCATTTCGACGCCGTCATGAGCAACGGTGGGATTCAAAAGGTTGCCCATACCCCGTAGCGTATTCTCTTCTTCGTCTTCTGTTTATGGACACAAGGTGGAAACGGCACTGACTTGGCCATAATGATGATGATGTTGACGATGATGATGATGGACATTATCGTCAAATATGGTGCGTTACTATACCTGTGGCGTACCCTGGGCCGGGTGCTTAATGCTGGGCCTGGATTTAGATTATTGTAATATTATTTCACTACCGCATGTTACTTTTCTTAAAAATCTGGCTTGTGAGAAATACCACCGTGATCCGCGACAGAACAGCTACTGGTGGAAGGATAACAGGTCGAAGAACGCTGGAAGCCATGGCTTGGCGTATGTGATGAGGGCCCGCTTCTACAAGCGAGAGCGTCTAAGTCAAGGCTTAAATCCTAATCTCGTCCTATTTTAACCTAAACTAAGACCGGACTTCCCAGCTGCAGTGGTGCTCTTGCAGGAACCTAAAAGAATGAATTGATGTCCAGACGTAATGAAGACGGTACGTACTTTTAGTATCTGGGCGATACGTTTTCCCGCCGACAGGGAATGAGATGGAAAACGGCCCAAACTCGGTCGCGAAGTACATATCGCTGGGCACTGACCAATCGGTGGCTGTCACCTGATATAAACATACGGCAAGAAAGCGCGGTTTTTGTAAAGGCTTTCCCACGCGCGGAAATGTAAGAATGGACAGCCAGCATGAAACTAAGCGTATCAGAATTCAGCATTGGACGGAAGAAGAGAAATTAGACTATATGATACATCTGATAGGCCAGTGAAGAGCCCCATTATTCAGCAAATTTAGTTACGCTGTAAAGAGAAAAGAAGTGCGAACATGCTAACGGCCAGAAATGAGCGTTCGGCGCGTCGATTGCCGTCGCTGTAGCTTCGCACGATCGCTCAACACGGAGTGAGAAATGTCACAGTGTCAAGCTGGCGCACTCACGAAGCTTTAGCGCGACGTGCAGCAGGACAAGAAAAAAGGCAATCACCGTATACAAACACGATTCTACGAGCGAGAAGCACGGTTGGCATGACTGCATGTTCCCTTTAACGTTGCCGTTTGCTATTCAAATGCTTACTTTGCATGCTGATAGGCAGTACTAAATACAGATAGCAACTTGCTTGTATTGGATTTGCCGTTGTCTGTAAGCACATGTACAGCAACATCTCGCGCACGCGCATAGCCTATGTCATATGAAAGAGCACATGTAGAATACATACTCATTTAGCACACACAGAAATAGAAACATTTTTTGCAGAAGCAAGACTATCAAGCAATCGGTATTGAACACGCCATTTAGAAAAAAGGACTGCACGAATGTACATGTCGTGAGGCACGCGATAAATATTTGAACATGTACATTTGCGCAGTTCACAAAGACATTGTAAAAGAGTACGAGATGCCTCGTCCAGTTCCCACTGACCTCTCAAAAGAGGAAGAGGAGGCGCTGTGAGCCTTCCGTGACGATCAAACGATTGTCATTAATCCAGCGGACAAAGCTGGTGCAGTGGTGGTACTTGACCGGAGTTTCTACAGGGCCGAAGGTTTCCATCAACTGGGAAACTCTACTTTTTATACAGAACGCCGAAGAAATTCTACCAAGAAATGTCAAATGGAAATAAAGGACATCCTCACCACTCTGCTCAAGGCAGGGAAGATAAGCGATGCGTAATTCAAAGCGTTGATATCGAGAAACTCTGGACCCGGCCATTTCTACTTACTACACAATGCAAAAAAATAAAGATTCCTGGCCGGCCTATCGTTTCCAGCTATGCAAAAGCAACTGGAAAAATTTCCAGCTTTATTGATATTCTCGTTGGGGACATGTATCCTAATTCTCGTCGTACATTAAAGACATAAATTACTTCCTTCATCATCATCATCAGCCTGGTTACGCCCACTGCAGGGCAAAGGACTCTCCCATACTTCTCCAAATACCCCGGTCATGTACTAATTGTGGCCATGTTGTCCCTGCAAACTTCTTAATCTCATCCGCCCTCCTAACTTTCTGCCACCCTCTGCTACGCTTCCCTTCCCTTGGAATCCATTCCGTAACTCTTAATGACCATCGGTTATCTTCCCTCCTCATTACGTGTCCTGCCCATGCCCATTTCTTTTTCTTCATTTCAACTAAGATATCATTAAGTCGCGTTTGTTCCCTCACCAAATCTGCCTTTTTCTTATCCCTTAACGTTACACCTATAATTTTTCTTTGCTTTTTTTCTTCTTTCCATAGCTCGTTGTCAAATCAAACCTGGCAGTAATGGCGAGGAGTTACTTGGTCACAATGGATGTCGCAACATTGTACGCCAAAATACCCTACGAAGGGGGTATAACCTCCACAGTTTCCGCTTACACTGGCTCCAGCCAACCTAGCCAATTAGAAAAATATACAATTGAGATCCTTCTAAATTTACTACTGATATAATCACTTCGAGTTAGACAACCAGGTTTTTCTGTAAATCAACGCAACCGCCATGGAATCGAAGATAGCACCAACTTTTGCAAATATATTGATGGCATCGTTAGATATCCCCTTCCTCGCAAATTCAGCCATAAAACCAATGTTTTACAAGCGATTTATGTATGATATTTTCTTTGTGTGGGCCGACAGTGAATAAAATCTCTCGCACTTCATTTCCAATTTCAGTTCCATGCACCTGTCAATTTGCTTTGCACACGACTTCTCCCAAGGTAATGTTCGCTTCCTCAACGTCACTTTGTCACTCAGTGGCCGTAGCATTTCCACGTTCCTATACAAAAAGCCGACAAATCGCCAGCAATATCGGCATTTCTATAGTAGCCACCCCCATTACCACAAAACAAGCGTCCCCTACTCCAAGGCTCACAGATACAAAAGAATCTGTTGCCAATCTGCACATTTTGAGAGACACGTGGAGGAACTGAAATCCGCTCTTCTACGCCAAAAATATCCTTCACAAGTAGTGGACAATTCTGTTGAATGCGCCGGCAGCCTAGATCGAGCAGATATAACGGGAGAAAGAGTGATCAATCCCAATACCCAAGCAGATCTGAACTTGGTTCTCGCATGCAGTGCCGCCAACTGGGCAACTCTAGTTTTTATACAGAACTCCCAAGCAATCCTGCCGAGGAATTTTAAATGGAAATAAACACACAAAACACTAAAACAGAAACGGCGGGGGCTAGAGTTTCTCTAAATCAGGGCTTTGAATGTCGCATCGGATATCTTCCCTGCCTTGAGCAGAATGGTGAGGACGTCCGCGGGTCAACGCCATTATCAACCGCCATTTTAAGATCATGAAACAGAGCATCTCCCTCGCTACTATCTTCCAGCGGTCGCCTGATGTGGTATAGAGAGGAGGAGGAATGAACGTTTATTTTAAGAAACAGCGAGAAAGTCTCCTTTCTTCGCCCTAGGTGGGCGGCTCTCTCAGTCCAGAAAGCCGTTGGCTAATGCTGCAGCCCGGGCCCGGTCCACCAGACTTCGCTGATCAACAGGCTCTGTGCCTTTAACATTGCCTCCCACGTTTCTTCGATCGCTTGTAGCGGTTCTGAGGCATCATCATCACTGTTTTTCTCGCGGTGCGGGCACACCAACACCATGTGTGGGAGCGTGTCTGGAACGTCACAATACCGGCATAGGTATGAGAATTTGGTGGGGTGCATTCTGTGCATGATAATTCCGTGTACATACGTATTTGTTTGTAGTCTGCGGAGGGCGGTGCCTTCTTCCTTGCTTAATTTTGGATCAGGTGGAGGATATTGTCTTCTTTCCAGTCGGTAATGTTGCAATATTACGGCGTAGTTGATGGGAATGTCCTCCACCCTCGTCGCTTTCCGGAGACCATGCGGCAGGAAATCCCGGCTGGTATGCTCTCGGGCAGCAGCATGTGCTGCTTCGTTTCCTGCCAGGTGTTCGTGGCCTGGGGTCCATGCGACGTAGGTGTCGGGTAGTTCTTGGCGTCTTGTTATTTCTTTTAGAATCTTCACTGCTGCGGCAGAAATTCAGCCTTTTCGTAGGTTTCTACATGCCGTTTGCGAGTCGCTCAAGATTGCTGTATCTTTGCATGTGGCGATGCCGAGGACGATGGCCACTTCCTCCGCCGTTTCTGGATTTCTGGCCGGTATGGTGGCAGCGATTAGCTCCTTCCCTTGATTGTTGGTCACGGTAATTGCGTAAGCTCTTCTACCTGGGTATTTTGCCGCATCTGTATATCTCGTGTTCGGGTTCTTTGAGTATTTCTTGCTCAGCGCTCTCACTCTTGCTTGTCTTCTGTCTTTGTGGTATGTTGCATGCATGTTGCGAGGTATTGGAGCGACTGAGATAGAGTCACGAAGAAGTGGCGGCAATTGGGCTTTCGCGTCTGAGTCTGCTATGAAGTTTTCGCTGTATGCGAGATTGTGAAGTACTGCTCTGCCTGTTTGAGTCAGCTTAAGGCGTTCCAGCTGGCTGGCTCTGTGCGCTTCGTTCATTTCTTCCCAGGTGTTATGGAGGCCAAGTTTGAGGAGTGTCGCGGTTGAGGTCGTACTGAGGAGTCCTAGTGCGCTCTTGATTGCTTTTCTGATGATGATGTTGAGTTTTTCAATTTCAGCTTTCTTGAGGAGTAGATACGGGGTGCCATATGTGATCCGGCTTATAAGGAGTGCTTGGATTAATTGGACGGTTTCTTGCTCTTTAAGTCCTCTTCTTTCGGTGGTTATACGCCGAATGAGCTGGGTTACTTGTGTTACGGTCTTTTGAAGCTTCGGAAGTGTAGCTGCCCCAGAACCGTCTTTATGTATTGTGAGGCGAAGGACGCGGAGGGAGCCAACTTAAAGGATATCGATTCCATTGAGTCTGACGTTGGGATCTGGAGCGACGTAGCCTGGGGGTCTTCCCCGGGTCCTTGCCTTGAGTATAAGTAGCTCCGATTTTTCGGGGGCGCACTGGAGACCGCATTTTGAGAGGTACTGTTCTATCTGATCGATTGCCTCTTGGAGGGTAGTTTGCTGTTGGCTGGTTGTGGACGCTTTTGTCGATAACGTTATATCGTCGGCATATATTGCATGGCTTAAATCTTCGATGCCATCGAGTTGTTGTGGGAGCTTAATCAGTGCGAGATTGAACAGAAAAGGTGAAATGACTGACCCTTGTGGAGTTCCTTTGTTGGGCATTTCGAACTTGTCGCTTCGGATGTTGCCTATACCCACCGTAGCCGTGCGATCTTTGAGAAAGTCGTGTACGTATTGGTAGGTCCGGATTCCGCAGTTTGTATCTTGGAGATTTTGGAGGATTGCTTCATGCTTCACATTATCGAAGGCTCCTTTTACGTCTATTGTCAAAATAGAGAACTTTTTGTGGAGTTCTAGGTGGTCCAAGAGGTCTTCCTTGAGCTGTAGTAGTATATCTTGTGCTGAGAGGAGCTGTCGGAAGCCAAACATTGTGTCGGGCATGAGTCCCGAGTCTTCGAGGTATGTGGTGAGGCGATTGTGAACCATGTGTTCGAGCAGCTTTCCAGCGCAGGAAGTAAGGGAGATGGGCCTTAGGTTGCTGATTTGTAGTGGCTTGTTGTGTTTTGGGATCATAATTACATTTGCGTGCTTCCATTCTGCTGGGAGCACACCTTTTTCCCAGCAGTTATTCATGTAGTCGAGGAGTCCATTTAGGGCCTTGTCTGGGAGGTTTCGTAGTATCTTGTTGGTCACCTTGTTATTTCCTGGCGATGTGTTACGGGTCAATTTGGCAAGGGCGGCATGGAGTTCAGGAAGCGTGAAAGGGCTGTCGAGGGTGAGATTTGGTTCGCCTTTGTACGGTTGGGGATCGGTAAACTTGGGGGCATTGTCTCCGACAAGTTTACGCTTGATTTCTTCCAGGATTTGTTTGTCTGTTCCTGGTTGGGAGTTAATGATTTTCTTGAGGTCATGTCGTTGCTGGGTCTTGGTTCTGGTGGTAGCTAGAAGGGCTCGCAGTATATGCTAGGTCTTCTTCGTGCTTAGTGTGCCTTGAAGTTGGTCGCACAGTTTATGCCAATTCTTCCTGTTGAGTTGATCTCCGTATTCTTCCGCTTGCTTTGTTATGTGAGCGATCCGTCTCTGCAGTTTGCGGTTAAGTTTCATCTTTTTCCACCGCCTCAGTAGCCCTCTTCTGGCATCCCAAAAATGTAGGAGGTGAGAGTCTACGGCCGGCGTGTCCATCGTGAGTTGGATGACTTTAGTGTGCTTCTCCGCCGTCTTGACCACTTCGGTGAGCCACTCTTCAATGTTTTCGATGTTTTCTTCTATGTCATGTTCTCGGAAGGCCTTCCAATCCGTCAGCTTCGCCGTTCCTGTTCTACTCGGCTTCTTATGGTGCAGGATTTCAAGCTGAAGGATGTGGTGGTCGCTGCCGAGATTTTCTTCCAGTCGGGTCCATTCCGCCTTGGATATTCCTACTGTAAAGGTGAGGTCGGGATTTGTATCCCTGGACACACTCTTGCCTATTCGAGTCGGTAGTTTAGGATCATTCCAGAGGGTGAGGTGATTTTGTTGCGCCGAATCGTGCACTCGCGCTCCTTTCTTGGTCGTGTGCTGGTAACCCCATGCTGTGTGGGGGGCAATAAAATCCCCCATTATTACGAGTTTATGTCCTTTAGATAGTTTTCTGGCTTGCGTGATGATGTTTACAAAGTCGGATAACGGATCCCTGGGTGGGCTATATATGCATAGTACGAATAGTCTTTGGTGTGTCTTCTTCTCAGGTAGCACTTCCACTAGGGTGTGTTCCACGGTTGTTCCCTGAATTGCGGGATCCTGCGTGGTGAGATTTTTCTTCGTCAGGATGGCTGTTCTCTGAGATCCGGTGTGTGTATCATATCCCTGTATGCGCAGATTGGTGTAATAAGTTTCTTGGATAGCGATGATATCTGGTTGTTCCAGTTTGGTCAGTTCTTGGAGGTTTGTTCTTTTGGTTCGAGTAGAGCGACAGTTCCATTGCCACAGCTTCATTGGGAGTTGTGGTAATCTCTTCTTAGTATTACTCGCCATCTTGTTCGATATCGTTCTCTTCGCCCCGGGCCATGGATTCCGGTCTGGCTGCATTGTGGAGGTCTTTACGTGCTTTCTTGCGAGCCGTGTCGGTGTTGTTGAGTAGCTTTTCTACTGTGGCTTTCATTACGTGGTTCTGCTTGGCATAGGACATGAAGTTGCTGAGGTCTTGGAGGGTAGCATGGATAGGGGCCAGCTGAGCGGTGATGTGTTCCAGGAGCTGTTGTGTTATCTCCTTGGCAAAAGTGGCCATGGCCTCCTGTATCTGCTTCCTTACCTCCATTGTTACGATTTCCTTGATTCTTTCTTCCGTAAGGGGTGGTGGGATGTTTGGCATTCCTTGAGGTTTCGAGGCTTGATTGGCGGTGTTTTGTTCTTTGCACCTTTGTATGAGCTTGTCAATGAGGACTTGGTGATTTTGGAGTTGTGCTCGCAGGTCTCGTTCGGTTTCCGTGGGTTCTTGTGCTCGTGTGTTTCCTCCTGCAGCGTCTGCATACGTGACACGCTTTTGTGGGTTGCGTGTACGGGATCCAGATCGTGATCTTGACCGGGGTCCATCGTTTGCTTGACCACTTGATGATTTGGAGTCATATCTGGATCTGCGTGGACTCCGTAGTGAGGTACTGCTCGATTCGGATAGTGCCGGAAAGTCTGAGTCTGAATTTGAGTTCCATCTGCATTGCTGCTCTTGGATCTTGTTTTCCCTTTGCAGTCTGATCTTGTACGGTGGTGGATTTGGCTTCAGTTTATGTCGGCACCCCTTCACTGCTGTCTCATGGGGTTGTTGACAGATCTTACAGCTGGTTTGGCAGTCATGTTCTTCCGGTTGATTTTCCATCCCGCACATATAGCAGAAGTTGATAAGTGGTTTCGGGCAGATATCCTGCCGGTGCCCTAGTTCTCCGCAGGTTCTGCAGTACTGCACAGATTTCCTGTATGGTTTGCAGCGGTAGTCACAGCGTTTATATATGATGTTGTATGGGACGTGCGGTCCGTCGAAGTAGATGAGTGCTGTTGACGATCTTCCCAGCATGCGTGCTGCGAGAACCGTGTATCTTGCGGATACTCGTAGTCCTTGTAGTAGTTCTTCTTCGCTCGTGCCTGGCGGGATGTTGTAGATTACGCCTTTGCTGATGCCCTCTGGGGTCCTGACATGTGCTTTGACTTCGTAAATGGACCCTCCAAGCTGGATGCTGGTGATCTTGAGGAGCATGTCGTACGCTATTTCTTTGTTTGGTGTACTTGCGATGATTATATTCTCGGCATGTTGCACTTGAATCCGGATGTTGTCGTAGAAGTCTTTCTGGGACAACTTGCTGGTTCTGCGTGTGCTCCAAGCGCAGAAGAAATGTAGTGGACACGTATTTCGCTACTCGTTCAACTGCAACTTCTGTAATTTACATGCTTATAATTACCGATATACACCGCAGTATAACTTTCTACGGCCCATTTCTAAGACAACACCGCATTCACTAGAGGCGCTTTTGTCTCGTTTTGAACCATCAGACTCATAGCATGCTGCAAATAAGGAGATAAATGAAATTCGATATTACAACAAAATTACACGAGAAAGCAAAGAAATAAAACGTGCATTTGTTGATTTTTATACCGAACTTCTTGGAAGAAGAATTTATGACCCCGAGCACTTCAAAGCCCACTTTCTAACTCTTATGCCAAGATTAGAGGACACGGTTCGAGAATCACTGGAATCTGAAATTACCGTGACCGAAATTGAAGCAGCAATCGATGACTTGGGTAATGGCAAGTCACCTGGGCCAGATGGACTGGGTGCAGCCATATACAAATTTTTTAAGGCAGAAATGGCAGTGGCTTTACGCCGAGTGATCGCTGAATGCTATGAGAAAAAGCAAGCGCCTCTCTCGTTCAGGACAGCGCAGGTAGTAATGATCCCCAAAACTGACGATCCTGCAAAATTACTTTCAGGTGAGTCCTACCGTCCCATTAGTTTGACCAATACAGATTATAAAATATACATGAAAGTGTTAGCTAGAAGGCTCCAAAACGTTATTAAGTCCCTCGTTGGCCCGCATCAAACCTGTGGCATTAAAGGTAGAACAATTTTTACAAACATACACATAGCAAGAAGTATTCTGGAATGTTGTGACGCAATGCATGACCGCGTAGCTATGATTCAGCTAGATTTACATAAAGCGTTCGACAAAGTTGTACGTGAAGTTCTGTTTTTATTGCTGGAGCACGTAAATGTTGGATCTGTAATTACTGAAGGCGTTAAAATGGTGTATCATGATTGCACAGCCAAATTAGTGATCAACAAAGAATGAAGTATGCCAATTCCTGTGCGGTCGAGTGTGAAACAAGGATGTGCGTTGTCCCCTCTACTTTTTGCGATATACTTGGAGCCGTTTTGTTTACGTTTGCTTGCAACACCATGTATTCGAGGCTTCACTTTTTTCAGCAGTGAAGTTAAGGTCTTAGCGTACGCGGACGACATAGCCGTATTTTGCACTGATGCTAGAAGCGTGCAGGAAGTTGTCAGTGTTGCTAAGGCGTTCTGCACAGCAACTGGTAGCGTGATCAGTTGGTCGAAATGCCTTGGATTTTGGCATGGCAACTGGCAGAGCACCCCCGAGGTGTACTGTAATATGAATTGGACCGTCTCCCCCGGAAATTACCTCGGTGTTCCGCTGAATAACTATCTCAATGCTGATGAATATTGGTCTGAGGAAAATAAACGCGTCAAAAATGCTACCGATAAATGGGGTGGCCATAACTTTTCAATGTTCGCAAGAGCTTCCGTTTGTAATATGTTTTTAATTGCAAAAGTGTTCTACGTGTTGCAAGTGATGGCCATGGCAAGAACTTCGGTTCAAAAAATCCACCGAGTGTTTGCGACCTTTATTTGGGGATCGCAATGGGAGCGTACAAGCCGGTGCAATTTGTTTCACAAGGTGAAAAATGGTGGGCTAGTGCTCTCACACCTGTTTTTCAAGCAGCTGCTAAGCAGATTCTTCTTTGTGCGGGACCAAACTGATGTGTTTTTGAAAACTGTGATCCAAGCACGATTGCAGGATTATCTATCTGACTTTGTCGTGTCATCTGTTTCTTTTGGAGCTGGACCACTCAGTCCTTATTTGCGTGAAGTGGTTACTTCTGTACGCTTGCTCAAGGCAAGGTTCTCATATGAATACTTGTGCGATGTCACGAAAAAGCGTTTGTATTCTGATATTCTCGATGTATTTTTACCATTACCGGTTTACCGAGCTGCCTACAGGCTAGGTCCTGAGCGCGATGTGCGAAAGCGCGTCAAAAAATGCCAGTGAGACCCTCTGCTAAAACGTTCTTTTTTCAATTACATACCGACACTCTCCCTGTAAAGCCATGGTTACAAAGCAAAGGTCTTTTTGTACCTTGGTCGGTAAACTGCTTAATCTGTAATAAGCCAGAATCAATTGAGCATATTTTTATTGACTGCCATGACGCCGTAGTTCTCTGGGACGTCCTGCAAAGAACACTTAAAAAAGAATTGCCGATAAGCCCTTTTGGAATCCGGTTTCTTCCACGTGCAGAAACAGGGGAAGCGCCGAGTGATATGCTAATGCTGCTTTGCATGCACAGCGTACGGAAGACGAGAATGCACATCAGACATTGTCATATACAGGCTCACTCAGCAAGACACTATTTTGTTGAGAGCATTATATACACACGAGACTTGTTCAGAGCACTATGTGAACCCCCGGAATGGCTTCCTGTACTAGACCAATTGGCTTCTGTGAAGCCCTTTTAAACACCTTACATTGGCCGAGCTGTGGCTGGTGTTTTTAGAATATGTACATGTCGTGTAATTGATCTTTTTGTTTGCGTTTGTGAAAAGGCAATAAAGAAAAAAAAAGACTCATGGCTGAGTGGTAGCGTCTGCGTCTCACACTAAGAAGACCGTGGTTCGATTCGCACCCAGCCCATTTTGCACGGTGTTTTTATTTATGAATTGCCTTCCGGGATTTCACGCTCATGGCCAACGCCGCCGACACCAGCTTTTCTGCGACACTGGCTCCTTAATGCTGTCGTGTTAAAATTAATGAAAAGCTTATCTGTGATTCCCGTAACGTCATGCACAAAATTCGATGCGAGGTGTCTCAGTAGGAATATTTACCCTTCTTTACGAGAATTTACCCTTCTCGAGGCACGTTTAACTGCCAGATCACTCTTTTCAAAGCGTTAGCGCCGTACTCTCGCATTCTGCTTGCCAACGCACCCGTGCACGCGAAGAAGGGGGAATCTTTTTCATCCATTAATTTGGAATGTACGCTAAAGGAATTAATGAGAGTCCGGGACGGCTGATGTGCCTGCAGGACATGCAGTGAGGGTGGGAAGCGCAAATACATGTTCTCTACTCGAAAATCCAGACGCTGGTCAGTGCTTGTTGTTTCCTCCGTCTGCGAATCATGGGGGTGAGTGGAAAACGAATAAATCCAGTTTCTTTCGGGCCGTCACTCAAGTAGCCATTATGATTGACTTATTGCCCTTCTGGGCATCCGCATGAGCTGACGTGGTGTCAGTTGTCCACCCAACGTTCGAAAACTTCACCGCACGGAGGACCCTTAACTCGGTTTCATAAATCCCCAGAGACGTACTCACTTTGCGAACCCCACGTAGATATTTTTTCATATTTTTTTTTCCTTTTCCGCACCTCACAGGACCACAATGTTGCCGGAGCGGGCCGTGCCTTGTATGCGTGTGTTGTGACACTGTGTTACTGCCCACAAGTGGCCGCTCTTCTGTCTTCCTTCCGGGCCCCATCTCCATTGTTCACCCAGCCGCCCTATTCAACTTACCGTCTCTGCTATTAAAATGGTGGCACGCGCACTGGTACTGCGCAGCGACCGTTCCCTCCCTCGCTGCCTCATGTCGACGGGAACCTATAGCTGCCGCTATTAGCCGCTCCACTTCCGTTCTCCAACTTATGTCACCCTCCTCGTTTATTCCTTCTCACTGGTATCTTTGCCCTACATGCAATGGACTCCGCCTTCCTGTCACCCTGCATCGTGGGGACCCATAAGGCAGCTGTAAATCTTCGAAAACGCCGAGAAAATGTCAAGCACTGTGAGACCTGTCCCTTCCGATTTGATGAATATCAGAACGGGCGCCCAGTCTGCTGTAGTCACTCTCAGTGCAGAACTGCCACTTTCTTGAAAACCCTACGGAATATCATACCGGTCTAAACTGTTGAAATAAATGCTTCTTCGGTTGACCTTGTAATATCGCTCAAGTTATATATATATATATATATATATATATATATATATATATATATATATATATATATATATATATATATGTATATATATATATATATATATATATATTCAGAGAGATACAGACCGACCCGGCAGCCGACATCAAGCCCGGCAATGCAGGCAATGGCAGCTTTGCAATAAGATATCGCTAGAGCTACAACATGAACGATACTTTTTTGGGTGTGGAGCGACAGGTCTGGCGAATTTAAAAGATTAGAATATGAAGGGTACACTGAAGAATAAGTTGAAGGATGATTAAGGTTAACACATAGGAAGAACTTATTGAAATATGTACGTAACTAAGTAACAAAAGAAACGAAGAATAAAGTACAACATTTGGTGCTTTAACAAGTACGTAGGAAAAAAAAGAAGTGCACGTCACCTTCAGCGAGTCTAAAATTACACATTTATTGGTATTATTACTGAGTCAACTTGACATAACATCTCTTGAATCCTGCAGAAGGATGATTTCGTTCGACTTCTTGTACAGCTGTCTTGCAGGGAACATAAACTGATGATACAAATAAATGTGCACAACAATTACATCACTGCTAGGAGAACAGTACATATTCCAAAGAGCAACACTTATGCCAAGTTTTCTCAAGGACAAATGAAGATTGTAACTTAAAACTGTGACAAACTAAAGCGTGCTTTGATTCTGTTCATTTCTTGTTATCTTTCTCAGCAACTGGCTGACACTGGCGATGAAGGATTCCCGGTTTGGTGGAAAGCTATGACGAAGGCTAAAGAAAATTAAAAGAGAGGGCTGGGCCAAGACAGCCCCAGGCTTAATTTTCACACTATATTTCAGAAGTGTTACTTCGTGTTTTGAAAGGCGTTGTTGAAAGTGTACACTACTGTTGTACTCGCTATATTTTTGCAGAATAATTCGCGTAAAGTGGGTTCGCCCTTTAAACTCTTGAAGCCCTTGACATGCTGCGGACTTCTTTCTCTCATTTCTGTGATTGTTCTTACTTTAGCATTGTTACGTGTCAAGACCACCATAGGTCTTACTTGAACGTGTTTCATGTGTCAGACTACCGCCATTCTTATCCAGACGTCAACGCTGCGTGGACAACGGCTAAAAGCACTCACCACACAATTACCTGGAAACTGGAGAAAAGGATGAACGGGAGGGAACCACGACAACGAATCGATAGGCGCAGTTAATTAGACGAGTCAAATTACCACCCATCCATGGGCACTTACCCAGGCGTCAAGATATCGTGTACACCTGCTGTTTCAAGGTTCCACGAAAGGACCTCAGCCGTCTTTGCCTGGCAGACTGAGCAAAGACGAAAGACAGCGTGTAGATCGGCTGTTGCAGGGTCCCACGAAATGCCCTCAGCCCACCCTTTACCTGGCCGACTGAGCGAAGAACGGGAGGGGACAACGACGAACGAATCAGGTGTCTCCGGATGACTTCTTTCCACGCATTCCAAACCAGTTTCTTCGAGGCGGAGTTACTGCGGGTTATGGTGAGCATGGGGCGCGGTATCGCAAGGGAGTACACGATGGCGATTTGCTGCTGGACAGTTATCAGATTCTCTCGTCCATTCGCCTAGGGAAGACGACGGGATTAAAAGCAGCGACTTTTCCAGAGCCGGGAGAGAGGGTCCTGATGTGAACTGAGACGTTTACCTTGCTCCTAAATGGAGTGGGCTTCCGTACTGGGGCCGTGTAACCAAGCTAATCAACCATTTTTCCTCCATTGTCTACAGTTTGACGTAGTAGTCGATGGGCTTGGTAGATTACATGCACTGAACGCCACCCTAGCCGCGACAGGATATCATGTTTATACGGGCGTTAATACCAATATTAGTGGCTACTTTTTTTCACGTCAAGCTTCCATTGTCCCGATCCTTCCCCTTGCCAGTTGCTGCTGCGGCTGGCAGTTGCTATCTTGGCGATTAGGTCTTGCTTTATTTCAGGGCCTTCTTAATGAAAGTAGTATAGTCGTCTCGCCGACGTCGTCTTACCATTGTCATCTCTGCTGGCTCCTTGCATGTTTGCTCAGCGAACGGGTGTAGCGCAAATTACTACTATCTGATATAAAGAGAATCGAGGTGGCCTGCATTAGCAGCTGATGTATGGAAACGCGCGTGAACACCACCGCCAACACTCAACCCTTCTCATTCCGTCGTCATCTTTTCATCGCCTTCATGCCGTTGTGATCATTCGTACGTTGGCAAGTCATCGTCATCCCTCCTCCCTCTTTACTTTGTCACTGCCACTGCACTATCATATCGCCGTCGTCAGGCTTCTATTGTTGAGCTGTTGTCGTCAAACTGTCACTGTCGTTCTATCATCGCCATGCTTTCGTTTTCATTGCGTCGTCGTCACACAGTACTTGCCATTCCTCCATGGTCGTTCCATCGTCATCGCTTTGTCGTAGAGAATTCCCTGTCGTCATCACATTGTGGAATCACCGTTGTCCTGAAGTCATCGGCGTCATTCTAGACCGTCACTTCCGTCGCCATACCCTCCTCCTCATGCCGTTATCGCCATGCCATCGGCGTCATTCCACCTTCGACATTACGCTGCCACGCCGTCACCATCATGCCATCGCCGTCATCCCTTGGTGGTCATGCCGTAGTCGTCACTTCGTTGCCGTCATTACATCATCGTCACTTGACTATGGTCATGCCGTCGTTATTATTCAGTTGTCGCTGTTGCGCCGTCATCGCACCTTCATCTTTATGCTGTTGTTGTTCTTGGATTTCCCTCATTGATCATTCATTCGCCATGATGCGTGACATGTGCACGATCGAGCTCCAACGTTCATATACGCCAAGGTGGTGCGCAGCGAAAACGTGTCTGATTGGTCGTGCATCGTCTGCTTACAAATGCTGGCTAAAAATAACAAAAAATTATGCCGTTTTACCTGCCAAAACAACGATCCGATTGTGAGGCAGGCATTAATGGGCGACTGGAGAATAACTTAGACAACCTGGAGGTTTTACTGTACTTCGCTATGAAGCTATAGCGTTCTTCACAAACAACAATGAAGGCTTCACCTGGTGCGAATCCCACAGAGAGTGAAATCGGTTGATTGTATTATTGGCACAGTTATTCAGAACCAGAATTGCACTTGATACCTTTAGGTTACATATAATCCCAGGAAATTGATGGTGGCGTCAATAACCCAGCTATCCAACTCAGGAAAAAAGCGGAGTACCTGCAGGAATTGCTGTTGTTGTCATTTCGGATAATCCGCAGGAAGACGCGCCGAATCCATGAATTCACGCAGCCAATTCGGCGAATCAGCCTTGTTGACACGGCTAGAGTACGCCGTGTCTGCTTGTCTCGCGCCGTAACAGGAAGAAAAATGCGAACCGCATGAGTACCGCGTAGCCCCGCATTTATTGCAGGCCATGGTACCTTAAGCTAAGCAAACGTTATCATCGCGAGCACACTCCATCAGCCATCCCAGCACTAAAATAAAAACGAAGCCCATGCAGTGTTGTACGCTGTAAATCAAGGCATTTGGAGCGTCTAGCCGGCCGCCTAGCCCATTTAGCGATCTTAATGTTCCGTGTCGTTTCACCAATATCGTCGCGACAAGTAGCAGCGCTCGGTTTTTTTTTTTTTGGTGCTACCCATCGCTATCAGCCATTCCTATCAGTTCTTTTAGTGTACAATCTGTGCATGCCGATTTCTTCAGTACGTCTAATGAATAGTTGTTTGCTCACGTCACTTCTTTCCGCTTCTTCATGGTACGCACTACTTCTGACCCGGCAGGTAGCATAGGACATCCACGAGGCGTGTACGCACCTGACTTCTCTCTCGCGCATGGCCCTGAACGAGTTCCGCCATCTGGCACTGCCGTCGTAACGTTTACGCGTGGTTCATGCGCAAAACAGTATTACGACTAGATTGAAAATGCATCACGTAGGGTTTCATATCACGAATGTTCAAGCGGAAGATATTTACAGAATTATTTTCGTAATTGAACAAGAGCCACTCCGAGTGACCCAAGTTGAAGTTCCTGAGGTCACACTGACATTCCAGTGTGAGGCGTAACAAAGATTCTACTACGCCTATTTTTTATTCTCAGAATCAACCGATAATAGCGAAATGGAGATAATGAGGCTTTTCAAAGCTCCACAATTCCTATAGTTGCTAGATTTTAACCTCCTCTCCTAAATACAACTTTTTATCTAAATAAAATTTTTTCCTCAATGATTCGTTTTCCTCGCATTTGAATATAAATATCAGAGTATGCCATAAGCTAAGGCTTTCTTTTAAGGAGTGCTAATCACATGATAAAAGGCAAGATCTCAGCCTAGAAGCCCGTTGAGGGAGAGAACATGTGGATTTGGAAGAAACATCACAGCGCGTTCGACCTGTTTTATGACCAGAATCTGTCAAATCAGTCCACGTACAACGAATAGTGAGTGTGTGTCCCGTGTCATCTTTTCCTTGCATTGCAAGGCCGAAGAGAATGAGCAGGTGTAGCACAAAGGAAGAGCGCCAAAACAGTATAGTTAGAGGCATAAGCTACATTCATTGCTTACGCTAAACATCCAGTTTTCCACGCCGCTTAGAAAGCGAGCTAGAAAATAAAATCACAGCGCATCACCACAGAGCTCTTAAAACGCCCAAGGCTCAACTCGCATGAGAACATTTCTTTAGGGGCTTCGGCTCGCATAGCTAAAGACAAAGGTCGCAAATGAAAACATACACAGACGAAGTACACAGGTCCTGCCTACTTCGTCTCTGCCTGCTTTTTTTGTACCCATTCTCGAATTAGCACTTTGGGGAAGATGACCTTTTGTTAACAGGAGAATGCGAGGTGACATGAATTTTTAACGCAGCTAATTGCGTCGAGCATAATTTTCTGCTGGCCAGAAAGCGACCTCGCGAGATCCTCAATAGCAGTGGTCATACGTCCACCACAAAAACCTTTTCACGCTCATAAAAACTCGCAAGCAGGCGCGCACATGCTGGCGCCCCACATCCAAGCACGTCGCCGGCTCCGTACCAGGGTGTACAAGTTCACCTGAACTGAACCGAAAACTGCAGTTAAATGGCTAGTTACAAAACTTTCCCTGTTTCAACAGAGTTAAAAAAAGTGTCCCCAAAAGCCCCCCTGTTTTTCGGGTCTTGACGTCCGTATTTGGGTAGGGCCGAAGCCCTTCCTGTATTAGAGTCAGTACCCTTATACGTGACGACAAGTAGCCTAAGCTTAAGTGACGCCTCGTGTTGGTGTTTGAAGTGTTATGTACTGGGGTAAACAATTAGGGAAAGTTAGGATTAGTTATCGACACTGTGTATATGAAGAAAATGGAATAAAACAGACAAAAATAAGGTTAGCGAACAAGTGTCGCAAATCAACTTAAAACTATGATGCTCCCTAGCAAAGTTCGCACAGACAGCCAACCCACGTCCCTTCTTGACAAACCCAGAGATTCCCCGGCCCTTACCGTTTCCCTGCAAAGCATGGATCTGGCTCCGAAAGCCATGCCATAGATGCCCACTGTCTTATCAGGAAAGATCTCCCGTAACGCCGCATATTTTCTTTTCTTTGAGGCACACATACGAAGAAGTATGTCTTCATTGGCATCCCAGGTGACGGCAAAGTCTACAATTGTCACTTGGTTACCATCCTCAACTACAAGATCGGGTCTTAGGCGAACGTTGTCTTTTGTTACGAGGAGTCGAACCGGAAATGAACCATTATTTTCCCGCGATTTGGGAACTGAACCAGAACCAAGCTTTATTCGATGAACCCTCGCGAACCGGTTTGACGAGTGGTTCAGAAGGGCCTATGAAGCATCTCCTAGGTAATGTGAGAAAAATAACGTTAAAACATGATTCAACGCCTCCCGTATCCAATAAGTAAACAATTATCACGATTCAAGCATACCTCAAATAATTTAGAGTAACCACAGCTCGCCATTTTTACACGTAAAACCACAAAATATATTTAACCTTAGTTAACTTCGTGGAGGAGAGGTAGAATATCCTGCTTGTAATCTGAAGGTCGTAAATTAGAATCTTCCTCAAGAACACTACATCTAAAAAACGCAGATGCCAAGTTCGGCTATACTAGTCCAGGTGCAGCCAAATCAGGAAGGCTCACTAAGCCTCAACGAAAGAAACTCCCTTACCAGAACTGAAATTGGTCTCCCTGGTGCAGTATTCGGCCACTACCTCCCTCATGATTCCTATAGGTATTCCACGGCCCTCAGTCGCGAGCAGCTGCGGAGCACCTGAACAAAGCGGCAGTCAGACATGCAACGTAGCAGACTGTGCTAAGAATCTTTAGACCCGGACAGACCACCACTGGAAACTGACCCAGGCAACGTCCAACACACGAACCCTCTCGAGGGAAGATAGCCTAGGAGAAATCTTTGAGGAACTATCACAGATTGTTGAGGGTATTATTGACCTTAGTGACAATAGAAGAGCTGGTGAGGCTAATCGAGTACTGACTAACGGCCACGTCCTCTGCTCCAGCGGACTCCCAGATTAGAAGCACTACGCGGTAGGATTCATAATCCATAAGAACACAGCTGAAGCGTTGATCAATTCTACAGCATTAATGAGAGAGTATCAGTAGTCGTAATAAAGCGAAATAGGAGGTACGGAATAAAGGTAGTACAACCTTACGGGGAACCCTCCAGTCACAAAGATGAAGAAGTAGAACAGTTTTATAAGATGCTGAGTTACCGATGAGCAAAGTGCAAAATCAGTATTCTGTAGTCATGAGCGCCTTCAATGTAAAAGAAGGAGAAAATCAATCTGGTCAAGAAGGAATTAGTAACACGGCAACTATTATAGCAACACTAGAGGAGAGATTTTGTAGAATTGACGGAAGGGAATAAGCTCCGAATGTTGAATACATACTTCGGGAAGCTCAGGAACAGAAACTGTACCTGGAGAAGTCCTAATGGAGAAAGAAGAAATAGATTTGATACGTTCTGCCGATTCAAGCACAGCGCAGGAGGTAGGAGTGTTGGGTAGGGCAATATGTGCTGGCCATAGGTTAGGGAGGTCCAGGATTTACCTCAATATGAAGAATGAACGAATAAAATTGGTAACGAAGCAACACGCCTACGTATGCGCAGTAAGCGTAAAATCAGACCAATTCAGGCAGCTGCTTCCAAACAAATACGCAGCCTTAGAATCGAGAGATGAAGATGACATAAAGATAATGAATGAAACCCTAACCAGGCTGGCTTCATAAGCAGCAATCGAAGTGGGAGGTAAGCACCAAGTAATCATTTGAAGTAGTAGGTAAGCTCTCCCAAATGGGGAAGGACCTAATAAACAAAGCCCCAAAAATTAAAGTATCAAAATCAATAGAGTTCTCACCACACAGATAGAATTCTCTGAACTGTCAAAACTCATCAACAAGGAGAAAGTAAGGGATAATTGTAATTATAACGTGAGAAAGACTGAGAATGCAGTAAGAAATGGCCGCAGCATGAAATTATAAGAAGAAACATGTCATAGAACAAGCCAAGATGTATGCACTGGAAGATACGCAGAGTAATATCGTCAGCAGTTTCGAAGGTATAGTTACAACATCGGAACATTTCTATATTGACCTGTACAATACGAATGGCAGCCAGCGCCCCTCCATTTGAAGTAGTAATGAAAAGGATACAGATGCATTTCTGTACCTAGAGATGAACTTAGGAGAGTCTTGCAATATATGAACCGGAGAAAAGCGGCGGGAGAGGATGGAATAACAGTCGATTTTATCAAAGATGGAAGAGATATGATGCTTGAAAAGCTTCCCGCCCTTTTTACGAAATGTCTCACGATTTCAAGGATTTCAGTGAGTTGAAATAATGCCAACATTATAGTATTGACCCAATATTGCCCCAATAGAAAAATATCACTCAAATATTTAGGTGTTGAGCCGCCAAAGAATGGTTCTTGGTCATAACATGTCAATACCGTAGTTAGAAGTCCGGGGCATGACCTTGGCTTCCTGCAACAAAGTTTAAAACACGGAAACGTAAAAGAAGCAGTGTACAAAACAAGTACTACCTATTGTGGAGCATGCGTGCCCTTTGTGGCATCCGTTTTTTTTATTTGCATATGAATGCACTAGAAGTAATTCAGTCTGTTACGGCAAGCTTCGTCCTGGGGACATACAACCATTTAGAAAAACGTTAGAGCAAGAAAAGTGAACTTGACTGGATCCTTTTCCTTGAACAATGAAGTAGGTTACATCTTAAGGTGTTTTACTCAATCTGCCATAATAAAATGGAAATCTGCTCATCAGAGTATCCGAAGTAGAGCCCTGCACGGGCTGGTTTTCAAGGTCCGGGCCCGGTCAGAGCCCGAAAGTACCATGCGTTGGCCCACCGAACCTGGCCCGGTGCTTTTAAACCTCGCCTCTACCCAGCCCGGGTTCGATAGGATCTGGCCTAACCCAGCCAGGTCGGGTGCTGTTCGACCCATTAGCCTTTCAGCCTGTGCGAAGCTAGGTCAAGTTCTCTGTTATTGCGAAGATGCTCTCATGTGATCAGCGGTCGCTTCAAGCTGCATCAAAGGAGCTTTTCTGCCCTGCGTTCCCTCTTGTTGGTTGTTTTAACTCTGATGGAATCAACCATTTCATTTCATTTCATTACTAGCCCAAGACGCACAAATTATTATGTGCATATTTGGTTTGAAAACACACATATCACACACTTAACACAAACATCGCTGAAATATTTAGGTGTTACGCCGGCACAGAATGGCTCTTGGTCAAAACATTTTAATATTGTAGTCAGAAACGCTGGGAATAACCTTGGCTTCCTGTAACAAAGTTTAAAACACGTAGCATTAGAGCAAGGAAAGCAGCGTATAAAACAAATTTCAACAATTGTGGAACTTGCTTACGGGATGCTTTTTTCATCGACTATTACGAATATAGGGAGGGATCAAGCTGGCAACAGCCATCGGGAGTGGCGCAATGGCAGCTTGCATTTAGGGAAGAAGATATAGATACGTAGGTCCGTTGATCACCATGCTCGTGCTTTATTCAAAATGTGACACGAACAGCCATACTATATTCTTTAAATAGTTTTGCGGCAACATACTATAGCGAAGTCATAGATGAACACTGTCGTACACGCCGACAGCCATTTAATCACACTTTTGCATCTCATATAATCATTCAGATGTACAGTGATGTAACTAGAGCAAATAAATTTGGCGCATATATAAATTTATATACGATGATCTATTCGCTTTCAGGAATACCGTAATACGCGGCCAGTAGATGCTTTGTTAATTAAACGGAAATTCGTGTTTCGCAAGGTTAACGCTCATGTGCAATCGTATTTTTTAACATGGAGCATGCCATCCTTATCTATTTATTTGGCTTCATTATAATTATGTCAGCTTTTCAGTCAAAAATATATGCATGTTTGTTTCGTTAAATATTTAAATTTGACCTCTCTCTAATTTTGCTTCAGTTCAGTGCATGTGCAAGGCAGGTACCGTAGTTGTTCTTTTTCCCGTCAGATCAGAATATGATCTGTTTGTTTGACAAAGGCAATGACAATGATATTTACTTACGCAGCACTACAGCGTAAGTAAGTACAATGTAAGTGCGTGGTCTTTATTCACGTGAATTTGCAGGGAACAGACCTAGGGCTAGAAAAAGAATAAACAAGGCGGTGAACTTGGGGAGTGGGTGGCGTAACATGTAAAAATAGCGCGCAAACGAAAAATGCACTGATACAATAAAGTTTTCTGCGTTCTGTTTTCTTTGTAACATCCATCTCACCAATTTCGATGACGAATAATATGACGGCATGTACAGGGAAATCATGTGTGTCAAATCTAAGGAAGACACCAACACGCATGAAAATAATATGTAAAGGCTAACTCCTTGGTTGTAAATTGCCAAATATGTTTGAAAATATGAGCTGACACCAGTAAAGCTTGACGAGTTAATGAATTTGTTAATGACAATGGCCCATGTGGAAGACGTGATGGTAAAGCGGGCCGGCTAAGTAATATTTACACGTGTGAAGCTCGCCATAAAAACAGGCTGTTATGTAAAATAACTCAACCTTGTTTTAAGATTTCCTGCACTATACAATGTATAAAGAATGCCTACTACAGTATAGTTTCACTGGTTAGACACCTTCAATAAGTAGTCACTTTCAGGCGTAGTGAAAGAATATGCCGTGGAAAAATACACCATCGAACGTTTCATTGCACGGAATCATCTTGAAGTAGCAATATGAAGATCCCATGCACTATGGAAATAAATGTTACGTAAAGCACTCTGCAGGCATGCTAGCTATGTAGAGCAGTTTAGGAGTATTCCAAGTTTTACCAATCGAACCAACGCTTTTCTGCACGTGAAAGAATGGGGCATGTTTAAGACGAGTGTGTGTTTAGCAGGACGGCCGCCCGAACACTACATTGGTGACGGTGTTTATATACAGGCAACGGCGCGAAGGCTTGTTTTTCTTTAATTCAAATAAAGCTGGAAACTGGTTTTGTTACGACTTGGACCAATCCTGAAGGCGATACAGTTTAACACGGCGTCTCAAAGTGCGAGCGGCCATGAGAGAAGAATGGGTATACTGGTACGCTCTCTTATTTAATGTGAGAGCACTATTTTGGCTCAATGTGCGACCCCTCCATGGCAGAAAAACGGCACACATATTACGTCATCTTCATCTCACAAAAAAAAATCAAAAAGTCGCCACGGTAAGGATTCGATTCTATGCCCCACCGGCACTGCTTCCGCTCCGTAGCCGAGCGCGCTAACCACTACGCCACCACTGCTTTTGTTTTTCTTTATTGCCGGCTGTGACATACACAAACAATACACAAAAAAGAAAACAAGTCAACCAAATTTTTGCTGGCTCGACATATTAAATTTTTTTCAATGATGCAGGTTTATCTAGCATGTCCATTCATGTTGGCTGTTCAGGGAGTGCCCAATGGACATCCCTGAACCGTACTACAGATTCAATGAAGTGATCCCGTGTAGGTCGCGAATTAACATCAGCATTGTTGAGCTGCGTTCTAGCTTTCCACGAACTGTGGAGGCCCAGGAGCATTACAGCGTTATACAGAAAAGCCTCCGTTTCCACCGCTAAGAACCTTATTCCATGTGGATATAAAGGTAACTCTTTCTTTAAAGTCCTTTGTAGCACATCCCAGAAAAAGATAGGATCCCCGCAATCTAGAAACGCATGCTTCACGTTTCAGGTTTCTTGCATAAGAAGTAGTTAATGGACGACGGGACAAAAATACTCCTGTTATGCGTCCATCTTTTACCTGATAATGTATTAGTGTGTAATTTAAAGAAAAACTTTTTAACCGAAGGGTGTGCTGGCATACTTTTAACCCTTTTGGTGACGTCTCCTGGGCCTCGACGGTTTGACATACGATAAATCGATACAGGGAGCATAGTGTCCATTAGGTCCTTGTACAGTTTTTTTCCTAATAGTATTGGCGAGATTGCACAAGCAACATTCTCTACGCAAGCACGACTTCTCGCAGGTAACCATCAACGGCACCATGCATTGTTTCACACGAGCATACAACAAATCCTGGAAGGTGACGACATAGAAGCACTTGCATGACTGTGCGAAGGAACAAATCATTCTGATCGCGAAGGTACATAAAGCGTGACACAACTTGTCAAAAAAATAAATGTGCCAACCCAAGGCCCCCTTTCTTGAGTGGCAAGAATGAGTTTGTGCGGCTGGTCCTTTCCCAAGTCGATGCCCATATGAACAGAGCGAAGGTACGGTGGATGTTTTGGATGTTAATCCGCGAAGCACACAGTACATTCATGACATACAATATTTTGAACATAAGAAATAGGTTCCAGACTGTGGCGCACGAGAAAATTTACAGCTGTCGCCCCTGCCACACGTTAGCCTTTACCTTTGCTCTCGCCACTTGTTCATTCCAGTACCGCTCAGGGTCGCGATAAGAGTCGAAAGGCACGCCGAAGTAGGTTGCTGCCGTGGTTGACCACCGAATTCAAGCGAAGTAGTCTGACGTTTCTTCCTATTCTCCATGCCAAAACCCATAACCCTTCTCCCAGTTTATTTGCGCCCCGGGGCACTTGCAGAAGTATTCAACAACCGCCGCGGCCTCACAAGTACTATTTCTATTTGAACAGAATGTAACGATGTCATCAGCATACGCCAATATTTTCACCTGTGTTGACTGTAACTTGAAGCCAGTTATCCGTTCATTGTTTTAGATGGCCTTGCACAAAGGCTCAAGGTAAGCCGTGAATAGCAGGTGTGACAGCAGACATCCCTGCCTCACAGAAGACAGAACTTGCACGCTGTCTGTCAGGTCCCCGTTTACAATGGCCCGAGTTGAGTAGTTAGCATGCACCATCCTCACACCGTCTGTTATTACGCTGCCTACGTTGGAATACTTCAATATGGCGAAGAGAACATCGTGGGAAACGCGGTCGAAGGCTTTAGCGAGATCTAATTGCATCATAGCCACTCGATTGCCAAAGAGAGAGAGAGAGAAAGGCAAAAGAAAGACATGGAGGTTAAACCGAGATTATCTCCGGTTGGCAACCTTGTACTGGGAGAGGGGCAAGGGGATGGAATAGGTGAGAGAGAGAAGGATAAAAAACGAAAAACCTAAACATACGCATGCACCTTACACGAACTTTGATCTCCAAATACATCAAAACATTCTAGCACACTTCGAGCTACGTGTATGTTCGTGGCGATGCTTCTACCCTTTATACCACAGGTCTGATGCGTGCCAACCAGCCTCGTTATCACAAACTGCAATCGTTTGGCCAACACCTTCATAAATATCTTATAGTCGACGTTGGTAAGGCTTATCAAGCGATAAGACTCCACTAACTTACGTTTTTCAGGTGCCTCAGTTTTTGGGATGAGAACGATGTGCGAAGGTGTGAGGGACAGTGGTATATGTTTTTGCTGATACGATTCGGCGTTAACATTGACTAAAATCTGGGCTATAATTGTTTTGAATGTTTTATGAAATGCTACTCCTAGGCCGTCAGGGCCGGGTGCTATATCAACAGGTAGTGTATCTATTGCGTCCTCTATTTCTTTCATGGAAATTGGCAGTTCCAGACGCGTTCTTCTTCATCCAGCTTTGGCACTAACGACAGAAATTCTGCTTTAAAGCCCCCTATACTGGTGCGCGGTTGACCAAGCAATTCTTTGAAATGATCAGCTACGACACGTTTGATTACATTGCGGTCCTCTGAAACATCATTCCTGCTTCTTATTTGCCGTATTTCCTTATTGCAAGCGCATCGTTTTTCGTCCGATAACGCACGTTTGTGGGCGTTTCACCGGCCCACAGCTTCTCGGCCCGTGCACAAATAACCGCGGCTGTGTACTTTTCTGCATCAATTCTCTCCAACTGAATTTGTATGTTTCTTAATTCGTTGCTGCATGTACCTGTTTTACCCGTAAGAAATTCAAGTTGCTCACGAAGTTGAATGCTAGCATTGGGAAAAGCAGAAAGAGCGAGCGAGAGGCGAGAGGACCAAGAACGGCGGCGTCATCTAAGTAACAAATACAGATGGACCAGTTGAGGTTATGAACGTGGTTGTCCATCATGCATTCAAAAGTAGATGGAGCATTACATAGGCCGAAGGGTATAAATTTGAACTTGTTTAAGCCATTTGGTCTTATAAAAGCGGTTTTCTCGCGGTCGATGTCGTCGACACAGTCTGCGTCGTAACCGGAACCAACGTCGATGGAAGAAAAGTATTTCACACCATGGAGGCAGTCCAGGGCGTCATCAACGTGTGGTAGAGGATAAACATCTTTCTTGGAGATCCATGTCCATGTCCATGTCTTGGTGATCCATGTTTATGTTGAAGTGCCGGTAATCCACGCCGAAGCACTCGCTGGCCTCCTTTTTAACTAGAACGACAGGGTAAGCCCAAGGACTCGATGATGGTTCAACTATTCATCGAGAGAGAATCTTCTCGACCTTTGTTTGAATGACTCGTCGTTCGTGCAAGGACAGACGGTATGGTCACCTGTGAATCGGGTGAGCGTCACCGATGTCAGTATGGTGTGTCGTGAGAGAGGTCTGGCCTAAAGGGTGACCCAGGTCAAAAATGTTGCTGAACGCGGAGAGCAGCTGGCATAAGTAATTGGCATGATGAGGCAGAAGTTCAGGAGCAATAACGTTTGTGAGCTAAGGAAGAACAGCCGGCAAAGAACAGTCAACGGGAGACGGCGTAGTACACGGAGCCGAGGCTGAAAACAGGCAAACATGGGAGAAAGACAGCGTATCTCTATGCCTTGTGGTAGGACGTGGTCACTGATTCCCTAGCTGACGAGATGAAGGCTGGTAGAGTTGTTTGTGATACTGATGACGGTTTGCGGAAGGGCAACGTCATGATCAAGGAAGATTTCTGAGTGAAAGTGAAAGATTCCCAGGTTTCAAGCGATTCCAAGCGATGGCAAGCTAAATTACTTTGAGTCTGTTCAGTTACGTTCACTTGCCTATTTTTAACGTTTGGCTCAAGTTACGTGGGAGACCCTGTATTACGCATACGGATTTACATTTTTTGACTGTGGGTATGACTTGCTGTTGAATTGACACCACGTAATTATTCGTATTTCCATTAAAGATCATATTTCCCGATATCTCTGAGCTAAACTTAAGGCGTAGGTTTGTCGCTGCGTTGCCACAAATATTCGCAAGTGTCTAGATTACATGCACTGTCCGCTTGTCGCGGAACGTCGTCATCATACATCAGTCCGGGGACCTTCTGTTGCGCGATTTGTCAAATACTCCCATAACATAAACCAGACCCTAATTCACTGTTTTCCGCCCCCCCCCCCTTCTCGCCTCCTCCCCCCCCCCCGCCCATACTACAATGCAATTTCGAAGGGATCGCGCATCCCGACAAGCTTGGAGAGGTCGGTTTGTGCACTTCTCAGTTCTAGCCACCTTAAAATAGTGACTTTGGCGTTGGGCCGCTAAGTCTGAGAGTGTGAGTTGGAATGCCAGCCGAGGCGGCCGCATTTCAACGGTGGCGAAATGGGAGAACGCTAGCGTACGGTGCATTGTGTGGAAGTTGAAAGAACGCCCAGGAGGTCAAAATTAATCGGGAGCCCGCCACTACGGCATGCCTCATAGCTATATCGATGTTCTTGTTCGTAAAACCAAAGGATTTATTATAATTCACCTTAGATAATCGATCTATTTGCAGCAAAGCACTCATCCTAAAATTTCGATGTTTTCCGTCCCTACCCAGGTCTAATCGGGTCCGCACTCCTCCATCTGTTACGAATTACGGAAAAAATTTTCGAATGCTTCCCTCCAAACAGTTGTTCTGGAGGAAAATTGCATTATTTGCCTATACTTCAGCCATCTCGAATCTATCTATCTATCTATCTATCTATCTATCTATCTATCTATCTATCTATCTATCTATCTATCTATCTATCTATCTATCTATCTATCTATCTATCTATCTATCTATCTATCTATCTATCTATCTATCTATCTATCTATCTATCTATCTATCTATCTATCTATCTATCTCTATCTAGCTATCTATCTATCTATCTATCTATCTATCTATCTATCTATCTATCTATCTATCTATCTATCTATCTATCTATCTATCTATCTATCTATCTTACACTAACCCAGTGGCAGAAGTAGTCTGCCTGCTTGGGCCTCTCGGTATGTGCTCCTTTCATTCCGGGTGATGCCAGGAAACCAAGCCTGATGCACGAACGCTCAGAAGTCTATTAAGGAGAGAAAATGATGCTGCCGTACACTTTTTGCGATGTACCGTAACGCCGACGCGTTTATTGCACATTGTAGGATAATGCGTTGTAGAGACAGAGGCGCAGGGTTGGGTGCACGCGTGTAAAGCCATGTATTGCTTCAAGAAAACCTGTCCAAGCATTCGCACCTGCTTTATTAGATGCCGACTGTACTATCAAATACAGGTGGGCTTTTTTACGGCATCAAGTTTTAAGAAATAGATCAATGTAAGTCTTTCTAGCTATAATATAATCATTCGAGTGTTCAGATGGTAACCTCCGGAGAAGGAGAAAGTTGAGCAGTTGCGTGCGTAATTCAGGAAAGTATGTTAATTATCTTTTAATCAATTGATGTTAGGTGGCTAAAGCAAATGGGTAGCTTGGATCGTGTCTTCGAGATTGTGTAGTTGAGCGAAATATGTTTACTAAACGTGCTCCTGTAAGAGCTAACAACAAATATTTTGTAATTAGGCGCTCCCTGAAACCGTAACTGACGCCGAAAATATCGTGGGTAACCTCAACCTGACCACTTCCAGCCTCTTGAGATAATAGACAAATTTAGTTCGGCGTCCGCAGGAACTCTACCTGCAGCTTTTCAAAAGCTGCGTAGCGTCCGCTGCGGGCTCAGCGGGCTTTGCGGGACGTTCTAGCGTGTCTGCAAGAGCGCGTTTTTTGATATGGCTCTTGCCGAAGATATGACTCCCGCTTGCAGTTCGACTTCGTGGCAGCCGATATTGGCTACAGTTTCAGAAGGTGGCATATGGCGACGCTGAGTAGCACACTAGTAGTTCCTACGCGTGCAAGTAAGCAATCCCCTTGTCAGCGTTTGCGTCCGGACAACCATTGCCGTATCGTGCGCGGGATTCGCTACGAGCGCAGAACCTCGCACGCTGCGTACGAGGGTGGTTGCGGAAGCCCAAATAAAACTGCCAATTGTCATGAATGCTACGGCTTCGTGAGCATGTTCCATGCGGCCAGACGACTATCGAGTTTTAGTCGCATTGCTTTTCCAAATTTAATTTATTAATGATTAATAATGGGGACCCCCTGTCCTGTCCCCCTGACCCCCTGTCACGCGTCTGACAGAATACTTACGCAAATTCGCAAATAATTTTAAATATGCAAAAATGCGCTCAAGCGAGACCGAAACCTGACCAGGCAGCCGAGCTAACCTCTTCGTGTGACGTCACGAGGGTCTTCACCGGGAAAGGCGCGCAAGGCATGCCGGTCTCGCCGGCTGGCAGCGAAGAGCAGACGCTCGGCTGAATCGTGACCGCACCGTACCTTCAGGTGACAATATGTCAGCTACACTAGCTCTTCGTATCTGACAAACACTGAGTTCTTATTCTGACGAACTCGATAATCACGAATCGCCGTTCGCATATTCGCATGTAGCGCCCATGCGCTACATATCGTGCTGCAACATAAAGACCAAGGGTACCCTTAACCACTGATTTTAGACGTGCTGCGTGCTATTTTAAGTGCTTTACCCCTTCATAGGGAAGTGCTTCGCATGCTCAGTGTAAGATCTGGAGCATTATTTTCCGCATTTGTATCACGCAAGAATGCCGCTGGCAGTCCCAAGCCCCGAACGGTTCATTTGTTTACATCGGCAGGTAGAGCAACCACTCGTTGTTGGCTTGAGATATGTGCTATATCTGCTCTTCGCCGACATCAATTAATGCCAGAACATATCAAACCACGCAGATTTTCTGTATGTCAGCATCGTTGCATCACTTTAAATTGCACTGATATACGCAACCAAACAACTTCAAAAACAGCGAGCGGGAGACCGTAGTGCGGGAGTGTTGTTATGCTGCCTAATTATCATTCTTCATATTCTCTTCGGGCCCACAATTTCTTCCGTAAAGTGGACATAGACGAGGACTTTGCGAGAGCGCGTAGTTACTGGCATCGGCGTAGGAAACGTCGATGCCCGTATAGACAACGCGGGCAGCCGAATTACGCGATTGTTTACGCGGCTTCATGGGGGGGCCTACGCTCGCTGCCCATTTGGGATACGAGGCAAGCAGTGCACCCCGGAAGGTAAATAATGGCATGGATGACAATACGTAAAGATACATCTATGTTCGTAGTCGCATTTAATTTAGTGAACTACCAGGGAGTGCGGCGGACACCTTTCCATCGAAAACGGCAACTTACCGATCTCGATACTGCTCTGTGTCGTCGCTTCTCGCTTTTTTGTGTGTGTGGTGTGCGAAATGAGGAATTGTTTAATTCAAATCCGCATGGTCAAAACTAAACTGTGAAAAGAGTTTTCTCCACCCTGATGGCTTCATTAGCTTCATGTCAATCGCTGAGGCCCATCAGCAGCAGATGCATGAACTACGCGACTGTCACCTATAGGCTGAACGCGATCGGCATCGGCTCAAAGCGTGTCTGCAGATGGCGAGGGTGGGAGTCCGTGCAGCCCACGTCTAAAGGGAATGCAACTTCACGCGACATCAACATCTGACGCTATGCGCCAGCTCACGATCGTCGATTCTTCGACGATCTCGTCGCTCTCTTTTGCATATTCCCGTGTTCCTTCTTTGGCCCTTGTTTTTGTGCGGTTACATGATGCATTCCAATAACGACCACCAACTAGCCCGCTTATCCCTGGTAAAAGACACAACTGTATTTGTTCACACAGGTTGATCCACTAGGATCAGAATCAATATGGAGAAAATGTGGAACCGTTTCATCAAATACAATCAGACAGTGAACCATAATTTTAACAGAAATGTTGTTGCTTATTATCGTAGCGTTGGCTAAAAATCTAAGCAGACTGCATTTTGTGCGTGTGATCATGAAGTGCCTTAATGAAGAGCTTGAGCATGGTACCTGTAGAATTTCGTTTTGACTTTGCAACCTTTCATAACGCCTCATTACAGCGAATTTTATACTATGAAGGAAGGCGAGCAATGTTTAGGTGCCTTATTTATTCTTTTAGGTCGAATATTTTCCCCCTTGGTGTGACATTTTAGGTACGCGACTTTCACTTACAGTTTATGCCTTGCGGAAGCCTCAAAAATATAAATGGAGGTCAAACTTGAGTTACGTTAATGCGACCATAACAGCTTAACCGAATTATGCGCCAGTGGCAAACAATACAGAAAACAATAAGGCAGGAAAAATGTGGAGCAAAATGTGTACTCTAATAACCATCCCAAAGAAACAGCAAGAAAATATGTACAGGGTGCTTCAGCAAACACTTTCAAACAATGTTAATGGATGCCTGCGGCAAATAGCGGTAGACCCTACTTGTAGAAAAAAATGAAATGCCTAAAAGCTAATCAAAATTTACCTAATAGGTTTTTGTTTAATTATCTTATGGCCCATTTCGCAATTTGCAAATTCTAGCCGTGAAGCACTCAAGGCGGGTATACTTGGAACGAATTCTCAGGTTCACACCAATTTAGAGATATTGAATGCCGAACTTTGCGGACAAATCCAGTGGCGTCCCAGTTGTTTTTTGAGAACACGACGTTTTATGCATTCATGCTCAAAAGTAACGGAAACGCCAATGCATTTCGCCGCAAAGTTAAGGAATTAATATCCCGAAGCAGGTGTCATCCTGGGAAAACTTTTCAAGCGTATCCACCTTGGAAACTCGACGGCTAGCATTTCTAAATAGAAATGGGCGCCATGAGGTGATTAGGTAAACATAATTAGTTATTTTTGTTAATTAGTGGGTTAAGCAACTGAGCTTTTTCCGCAAGTTTTGTCCACCTCTTCGAGTAGATCAGCTCATGAAAAGTATTGGCCGTCTGCCACAGTCAACTTTTAAGAAAATTTGAAGGTGTTCGCTGAAATAACCGGTATGTGCCGTCTACTATTACGCAGAAATACCAGAAATAAAAACAACGCCATAAAACTTTTGATAGAGCGTCGCTTTTCTTTCGTATCACTATAACGCAGGTTCCAGCAAATTCACTCATTTGGCTCCTTGGGCAAACTGCTTAACTGAGAGGGAAATAGCAGTCTGCAGTCAAACTATTCAACTTGGCGGCATCTATCCGCATTATTTTGGAGGATACGACACGAATTTACGTCTTCTCTGAAATTCCTGAGGTGCGTAAGAGCTTTGAAAGTGCGTTGTTTTCTGAAAATACAGCGTTGTTCTCTTTAGTGCTACATAATAAGATAATCAGGGAACCTACATCACAATTATATTTGACTCTGTTTTATTCCAATCTACTGACGTGAAATTTACGTAACAACCAACGCAAGCATCGGGCGTTGACCTGAAGCATTATCTGAACAGCCCAATCAAACGTCCGGCTCCATTAGAGGATGTCACTTTTGTTTGCTTTCAGAACGAATAACATTGGCTACATCAAGCTGTTTTTCTTTTCTGATTAGTTGAAAAGAGGTTAGGAGCACGCTCAAATGGAGAGGCTTTCTGGTGGGCCTAACCAGCACTGTTAAAATAGATAACCGGATGAGGAGGGCAGTGCCGGCGTCTGCGATTGGTCCGCTTCCCTTAACTTAGCTTGCGGTGGCTGGTCGAAAATCGCGGTGGCGTGCAACGGAAGGTTAAGAATGCCACTAAAATGGATAATGAGCAAAAAAAAATAGGCAAAGTGATGTAACATACATGACCAAAGTGCTGGATAACGTTTTACTGCCCCGCAAAATTTTTATTATACGCGAATAAATGAATGCTCTCTGTCAGATGAGAATAGCCAGTGCCTGAGCAATCAGTGGGCAGCCATCTTCTATTCCTTTCGAAAATGAGCAGTCTCCGATCTTTCAGGAAAAAATTCGGTGTTGTTCGGCATATTAATGTATCTCTAAATGGCAACTCCTGCAATATTTTAATGTCAGCAGATGTCGATGATATACGCTGGGTACGTTTCTCTCAACACTTCCGTCACGTCCTAAAAAAAGTACGTTTGAGAGTTGCACAAGATTTTTACAAATTAATTTTACTATTTGCCTCAAATTGAGTGCCCCCTCCTTACTTACAAGCAACATTTTGTATGACGTAAGAGTGTTCCATACAGAGCATGACGGGAATATGCAAAAGAGAGTGACGAGATCGTCGAGGAATCGACGATCGTGGGCTGGCGCATAGCGTCAGATGTTGCTGTCGCGAGAAGTTGCATTCCCTTTAGACGTGGGCTGCACGGACTCCCACCCTCGCCATCTGCAGACACGCTTTGAGCCGATGCCGATCGCGTTCAGCCTATAGGTGACAGTCGCGTAGTTCATGCATCTGCTGTTGATGGGCCTCAGCGATTGACGTGAAGCTAATGAAGCCATCAGGGTGGAGAAAACTCCTTTCACAGTTCAGTTTTGACCATGCGGCGTTGAATTAAACAATTCCTCATTTCGCACACCACACACACAAAATAGCGAGAAGCGACGACACAGAGCAGTATCGACATCGGTAAGTTGCCGTTTTCGATGGAAAGGTGCCCGTCGCACTCCCTGGTAGTTCACTAAATTAAATGCGACAACGAACATAGATGTATCTTTACGTATTGTCATCACTGCTTGCTTCGTATCCCAAATAGGCAGCGAGCGTAGGCCCCTCCATACAGCCGCGTAAACAATCGCGTAATTCGGCTGCCCACGTTCTCTATACGGCATCGACGTTTCCTACGCCGATGCCAGTAACTACGCGCTCTCGCAAAGTCCTCGTCTATGTCCACTTTACGGAACATATTGTGTGCCCGTAGAGAATACCAAGAATTATAATTAGGCAGCACAACAATGCTCCCGTACTACGGTCTCCCGCTCGCTGTTTTTGAGGTTCTTTGGTTGCGCATACCAGTGCAATTTAGAGTGATGCAACGATGCTGACATACAGAAAATCTGCCTGGTTTGATATGTTCTGGCATTAATTGATGTCGGTGAAGAGCAGATATAGCATATATGTCAAGCCAACAACGGGTAGTCGCTGTACCTGCCGATGTAAACAAATGCACCGTTCGGGGCTTGGGACTGTCAGCGGCATTCTTGCGTGATACAAATGCGGAAAATAGTGTTCCACATCTTACACTGAGCATGCGAAGCGCTTCCCTAAGAAGGGGTAAAGCACCTAAAATAGCTCGCAGCACGTCTAAAATCAGTGGTTAAGGGTACCCTTGGTCTTTATGTTGCAGCACGATATGTAGCGCATGGGCGCTACATGCGAATATGCGAACTGTGATTCGTGATTATCGAGTTCGTCAGAATAAGAACTCAGTATTTGTCAGATATGGAGAGCTAGTGTAGCTGACATATTGTCACCCGAAGGTCCGGCGCGGTCACGATTCAGCCGAGCGTCTGCTCTTCGCTGCCAGCCGGCGAGACCAGCATGCCTTGCGCGCCTTTCCCGGTGAAGACCCTCGTGACGTCACACGAAGAGGTTAGCTCGGCTGCTTGGTCAGGTTTCGGTTTCGCTTTAGCGCATTTTTGCTTATTTAAAATTTGCGAATTTGCGTAACTATTCTGTCAGACGCATGACAGGGGGTCTCAGGAACCTAAATATTCCATTACCTTGACACGGTAAAAAATCACCACATATGCAGATTAACGTGTACAGGTCGCATTGACGTTGTGAATTTTGGCGCTTGTGTGACCTCGCATGGTATACAGGTGAGGTGGGCGCCGCGTGAAAGCTTTGGATGAATAGTAGACGGCTAATGGCGAAAAGGAACCGAATCACAAATAATTCATCTTTCATTCGGTCTATGCATGCATAGTCAGCGCGCACACGTCATATCAGATGGGACGCTACCGTAGTTTTCGTGACGTCGCGTGACACACAGGCCAGGGGGGGGGGGGGCAGAGCCATTTTTGACCAATCGGGGAGGGTCGATTGCAGAATTAGAACACCAAATTATAGAATATCTTTAAGTCATAGCGTCCCAGGTCTACCACAGGCTCCTGATACCTGCTGTACGTTTCAGAACATTTCCGTGTTACGCGTCTCCCATTACCATATATAATGTAATAAACGAGAAGAGAGGGCGTTGACTAAGGGTCCCGATTTTTATTAGTCATTAGTCAGAAACAGCACCGTGGTAGCTTAATTGGTAGAGCATCGCACGCGAAATGCGGAGGTTGTGGGTTTGGTTCCCACCTGCGACAAGCTGTTTTTTCATCCACTTTAATTTACATTAATTTATCGTTTCTTTTTTTCATTGATTAAGCACACGTAATTTCCCCTATGTTGTCCTTTGTGTCAGTGTTGGTTGGCTTCTTATGATATGACTAATAGAAATCGGGACCCTCGGTGAACGCCCTCTCTTCTCGTTTACTACATAACGAGGGTCTCGAATCCGGCAACATTGATGCCTTCAGGGAGCATGCGTGGGTTTATTGACCAGTTGCCTTCACACAAAAAAGATCACGTTCTCATGACGCCTGCGGCAAAAAGGACGTTCCACGCCGGCTGCCAAGGTCTGTGAGTGGTGGCGCTGGCTAACACTTCCAGGGTTCTACTAGTACGCATCAATACCCAAGAAAGTGGATGGGAAACAGCGCCGCGTAGCTCAATCGGTTGAGCATCGCACGCGAAATGCGGAGGTTGTGTGTTCGGTTCCCACCTGTGGCAGGTTGTTTTTTCATCCACTTTAATTTCCATTATTTATCGTTTCTTTATTTCATTTATTAAGCACAAGTAATTTCCCGTATGTTGCTTTTGGTGTCAGTGTTTGTTGGCTTGTTATGATATGACTGATAAAAATCGGGATCCTCGGACAACGCCCTCTCTTCTCGTTTACTACATAACGGGAGTCTCGAATCCGGCAACATCGATGCCTTCAGGTAGCATGCGTGGGTTTATTGACCAGTTGCCTTCACCCAAAAAGATCACGTTCTTGTGACGCCTGCGGCTAAAAGGACGTTCCACGTCCGCCGCCAAGGTCTGTGAGTGGTGGTGCTGGCTAACACTCCCAGGGTCCTACTAGTGCACATCAATACCCAAGAAAGTGGATGGGAAACAGCGCCGCGTAGCTCAATCGGTTGATCATCGCACGCGAAATGCGGAGGTTGTGTGTTCGGTTCCCACCTGCGGCAAGTTGTTTTTTTCATCGACTTTAATTTCCATTAATTTGTCGTTTCTTTATTTCATTTATTAAGCACAAGTAATTCCCCGTATGTTGTCCTTGGTGTCAGTGTTTGTTGGCTTCTTATGATACATCTATGATGTAGGTACTTCGGCTGTGCGCGAATGTTCTAACGTATTCAAAAGAATCCTGCAGATCTATGGCGTTCCGGGAATCGGTGATAAGGAAAGCTAGGCTCACCGGTAAGGTGTAGTAGCGCCAGACGATGAAGCTCTGTGCACACTGTTGAGACTTTTCCTTTTTGTTTCTCGCTGCCTGAAAATATACGTCGTGGTACTAGAATAGGTCCTAATCGCGCCGATCGGTCGTAGACACACGTTCATCAATGGAAATAAACTACATTGAATAATACAGTTTTATGCGACAAAACCACGACTTGATTTTGAGGCCCACCCTAGTGAAGGACTCCGGATTCAATTTTATCTCCAGCGGATTTTTAACGGGGCCGCAATACACGTGACACGGACGTTTCTGCATTTCGCCCCAATCGAAGTCCGGGCGCCGCCGCCACACTTCGATGAGGCGAAAATAGGCGAACGTCCGTGTCGCGTGTGCTGGAGGTTCATAAAAAACATAGAGTTTCTCACCATAACACCTAGAGGGAAATCTGGCGCCACCATCTGTGGGAGTTTCTTAAGGGAGCACCATGCCGCCTTGGGAATGACGGTATATGTGTCTGCGAGGCTCATGTTGGCTGGTGCTATAAGAGGCTTCGTCTAAAACGTGGATATGGCTACACAAATAACGCGTTCTCAAAAAAAAGTCTTCATAAAATGTTTTCATTCGCGCATATTACACCTTTACTCACCTACAATGCATGGCCAAGCGAACAAAAGCAAGAACAGACGACAAAGTGTTTCAAAGCGAGCGCGAACCTTTTCGTCTGTCCTCCAACTTTAGCGGCCCGCAGATGCTTTTTTACGTATCATATAGTGGTACATATAGAGTTTCTCACTATAAAGGCCACCCCACATTCAGCGTTTCTATCGGCGTTTTTTGGCGTTGCGTCTCCAGGCGTGGTCGCATGAACGCCGCCAGAGAGGGCGTCCAGCCACACGAGTGGCACGCGGACCAGCGCCAGCGCAGCGTCACACAATGTGATCAGATTTATTATACCAGATACCTCCTAAGCTAATTGTGTAATGTCAATGAGAAGAGCTGTCATAAGTATTCTTCAATGCAATATCTGTGCCTTTTGCATAGTTGTACGCTAAATAACATATTCAGGGCAGTGTAGAAAAATTACACAAGGCTAAACTTCAGAAAACTGGCGGCGGCGTGAACATCACGAGTGGTCGGCGCGTTGGCGTGCGAAGCTGAGCCACTGTAGCTGAGCATCGAGGGTTCTTTATTCTATGATAGAGGGGGAAGTAGGTGCTTTTTATTGCTAGACGCCATACGCCACATCATGGAAAGAAGGCTGCAGCTTTTACTGCTAAAAAAGAAGCTCCTGCTTCTCATTATTTTGAGACGGCAAGAGCGACGACGCCGGCGCTGGTGGGTGCGACCCGTGTTCATGCACCGAAAGGAAGAAGGGCTTTATTACACGGCGGTGAGTCCCATTTGCTGTTTTTCTTCCCGTAATAATTGTCCTAAAACGTGCTACTACCGTGTCTTTCAGCGACTCCATGGCTATGCCAACTCCTGCGCACTTGTAAATACTGTTTCAGGTCTATTCGTCGGGCTCAATTTATCTTGTTTATGGCCCAGCTTTCGACGCAAGAGTGTTCGAGTGAAATAGCTATATGAAGTGGCAAATGTATATTGTACAGAAGCGCATTGTTCGCGATGCCAAGTGCGGAAATGGGTCGCTTGTTGTAGGTTAAGTAATTCTTTTTCTGGCTTTCTCCAAGACTGGTGCATTCATGTTCGCGACTTTGCGTATTTACTGTCAATGAGTGCCGCTAAAAGCATGTGCGTGTTTGTGTACGCGCCTTTTAAAACAAAAAAAAAATCTGTGCTCGGTTTCTCATTATTTCGCGGGATATATTTGTGGATCTATATCTTCGCACTGAATCCTATACCAGTGCACGTTGACCTGCAAAGTAGCGCCAGTGAGCAAACCGCCGTTGTGTGTAATAAACACTATATCACAAGATATTGCTTCTGCATTTAATATAGCCTGGAAAGCATCTGTAAAATACAGGCGTCCTATTGGAACAAGGCTTAACGCTGAACAACTTACTTGATTTTGTCAATTTGGGTTACTCCATTCTTAAAAACTGTGCAAGTAGTTGCTCTGGTTTTTGTAGCACTGAATAGTGACCAAGGGGGTAGTGTTCTATGTTTTCAAAGACTAAGCAACCAGACACATTTGTACATAAAATATGTATGTATAACGTCGGCTCATAGGTATTTTTAAAGTGCACATATATCTTATCTCTTTCATTAGAGAGAAATCGATCAACTTGATTGACAGTTTTTCAAAACGCTGTTAAACATTGCCATTAGAAATGTTCCATGAGCAATGTCATGCAACGTATGAAGTGATGACTGCGCTTTAACTATTGATCAGATTTGACAGCGTTCAGTAGACTGAGGAGTCAGAAAAAAAACTTCGATCGTCAAAACTAGCCTTTTAGTGCTCCTAGCACACCCACAAACAACCAACACCAAATTAGCGCTTTAATCGGTTATGCAATATAATTTTAAAATTACAGCAGCAGGGAATACGCACAAGCTTCTGTCAGGCTGTCTAATTTTTCGCAGCAGATGTTTGCGCAACTTTTAACAATGTCACAAACAGTACATGCTGAGCAGTGCATTGTTTTGATTATTGTGTTAGCCTAATATGAAGTGCTATTTTATTTTTGCCGCTGTGGACTGCTTTTAACCATCAACATTTCAACAGCATATGTTAAACTTAGTATGAGCAATCCTTCCCATTGTGCCAAGTATTTCGTCGCACAAGAGCACCGAGTCCATTTCAGATTGACCTTTGGCAGCCTTACTAGCCGTGTAATTTCGTACTTTCAGAAAATTAGCCTTGCAGATGCCCTAATTTATTACAGTACAATACTGTGCAAACTTGTACATAACTGTACAGTGCAGTACTATTGCTGCACACATAATGTGAAGGCTCCAGCACTAGTTCTTGGGGCATGATTAGACCAAGTTGTGCACAAAAAAGCTGATTGAACACAATAATCAAATACGAGGAGGCTTGTGCAAGCTCCCAAATCTGCGAACCATTGCTTCGAGACACTAGGCAACTGCTCCCTGCACCAGACGTGCTTGCCCCTTTTCATACCTGCAAGGAAACAGCTTTCCCGGAAAACATGTACTTCGTTCACTATGGCTGATATTCGCGCCACCTAATACGACTTTTTTCCCCCATGGTTTAACTTGCAAAAGTGGAGAACTACCTAGGAGCAAGGCGCATATTTTGTGCATTTCAGATTTTTCAGAATTTTATTCTTGTGTAAATACTGAAAATATCAATTTATTACTTGCATTCACGCCTATTGAAGTGCTTCTTCGAAGTTTTACATAACAATTGTCAAAAAGTATCTGAGCAAATATTTCTGCTTTACTACAATTCAAAGCACGAATGATCAGCATAAAATTTAATTTGACACTGTACGTTGCAAGTATAATATGTTTTGAAATAAAACTTCACAACACAGAAGCACCAGAATTGAGCACATTTCTAGCAAAACAGCTAGTTGCGCATGTTTTACATTGCCTGCTTTGCTTCTCTTATATTCAACCTACCCCATTCCTGTGCGACAGGGTATGTGCTTCACTTTTCGTAACCTCTCCCAACCATTCTTCCATCAACAGACATCAAGCATTGTCTTTGTCCTCATTACATGTTTGTGTCAACGACTCGCATTGGGCATGTGCATGAACTACTTCTGGCACTTTTCCATACCTTGTAAACTTTCATTATTCACCATTGCATTATTCACCATATATTTTTTACTTACAGATGCGTCGGATGAGAGAGGGGGACCATGAATTTTTTTTAAGTTCTATAGAATGACCCTAGAAATGTTCGACACATTACTTTCATTTGTGGTCGAGGACCTCAAACGCAAGTATGTTTTGAGGGAGCGCCTTGAACCTGGTGAACGGCTTGCAATAACCTTAAGATTGGTATAATTTTAGTTTATTTGTATTTAATTTGGAACACTAGAATAATCAGTTAGAAGGAAGCTGGTGATAGGACGTGTAAGTCAGTTTTACAAGTATGTTTTGCTGTAGGTAAAGAGCCAAGCTACGTGTGTAGCTTGCACTGCTCTGGTAATTTGAGTGGCTCTATCACTGCCTATAAATAACCTACTGGTACAACTTGATTTCCTGTACAAGCCAAGGTGTTGCAAAAATCATTACCATCTTTCAGTAAGCTGTCAGATTTGCATTTCTTGATTGGTGGTTAACTGATGTCTGTGTACTCTAACTTCCTATTTATGCAACAACAATTATTGCAATGAAACATGTGCTTAGTATCTTATTCAAGATTATGAGTAATAAACAGGAACTCTAAAGCTGTCAGAGCATCTGTACACTGTAACGAGTACTTCATCCCTGACATCATCATTACTGTCAAATAATGGTAATAGTATTGCTAATAAACCTGTAGATAACCACGCATACATATACTGGCCTTCAATCTTTTGTTTTAGCTACCTTGCATCTGTCCAGGAAATTAAGGACGTGGCACTGGCTTATAGAGTGGGCTTAGAGACGGCTAGGCTATGCATTCATTTATGCTGTCGAAGCATTTGGGCGCGACTAAAAGATCACTTTATGTAGGTAGGGAGCACATAATAACATTAATGGATTTTGAGTTCATTTGCCAATCATTATTTAGCATTTACACATGCAGGATGGCTTTCAGCTGACCTTATTTCTGTGGCTATGTTAGTATTATTAGCTTATTTACCTTGATGTATGTACTTCATTAGTCGTTGCAGTTCCCTTTCTGAAAGTATCATTCTGCTGATGATTGTGTTAGTGCGGATGCACTTATTTTAATTCCATTCTGTTCGGCATATTTCACAATATGCTGACATACCTTCTTGCATGTTAAATGCAGGCATACATAATATACCTGCCTTTTACCACTGCTGGCACTTTTGTACTTGTTTCATTGAGCAGTGATGGCAGTGCGTAAAGGAGGCATGTGACATGTATTCATCTTGCTTGTTTGAAACAGGTGTTCTTCAGCAGAGGGTGGCAGTAATGTGCATAAAATGTGAATTGTGATACATGCACTCATATACACTTATTTTGAAACCATTAAGTGGTGTCCTGGCCAAACAGCCATTCTTTCATTTATATCAGTGTGCAGTTCTGAGTACAAAATGATTTGTAATATTGCCACCCTAACTTAAGATTCTTTATCACAGCCTAGCACACTAAACCTATTCTTTAACAATCTACACCAGTACACTTAGAGGATACTCCTATACTTCACCATAATATTATTAGTCTTGTCAGTGTTGATCATAGTATATACTGCATCAATAAAAACCATCTAGTAGTATTAAGCGCTGCACTGTAATCATATGCACTGCCTGTATAATGGCTTCTGAAAAACATTTTAATAAATTTAGGTGCCCTCTGAGGCAGACTGGACAGAAATTGCCCAAGGCTTTGCCTCCCAGTGCCCGTTTCCCAACTGTTTGGGAGCTGTGGATGGCAAGCATGTCGCCATCACTGCACCTCCCAATTCCGGCAGCCTGTGTTTTAACTGCAAGGTAAGCTTGCTTACTCGGCACATTTAAGCACACAATTTTTGCCATCTGTCACATATTAAAGAGTACATCAGTAAACCGTACATCTGATCAGTTACACAAGATGTGAAATTATTCCAGCAAATCACTTTCTTGGTTGTGGCATTCTTTTGTTGTATATGCATATTCACTATATTTTATGTTTCACCTTGTTTTATGTGCACATTAATGCTCTCTGTTTATCAGCTATTGTCTTCTCCACTGCAGAGAATATCTGCTTATGTTGGCAATGTCTGCTTACCTTACCTTACTTTGGCAGTGCTATGTCCCCTTCGAATACTGAGTTGACAGTAAGCCAGCAGACATCAAATAAAACTAGTGTTCTCTGCTCAGTGCAAAATTTCAAAGTTGTAGACCCCAATATAAACATCGAATACGGCCGCAATGTTCTGCTAGTCGCAATACCGAATTCACCATGTGCACTTCTGATGTCGTCCATGAAATTCGTTGAAGCTGCAGAAATGTATACATTGGACAGAATGGGCAATGGTCTATCATAGAGCGAGAGAGCACTATAACAATGTTAAAAACTGGTATAGTAGCCATCTAGCTGCCACTAGTAAGAAACATGCCTGCACTGCACTGTTTGGTAGTACCATGTTCCTGAAATTTGCAAAGACCAATAGGAAAAAAATTGTGAAGGTGTACTGCACAACAATAGCAAAAGTGTCTATCATTCGAAGTTACATTTCTTTGGCTAAATACCTGTATGTGTGATGCCGCCCTCCCCCCTCTCCCATGCGTGCTGTCAATCCGGGTGATTCTTGTTATTCTATAGATAATAAAAGGCTGGTGCTGCTTTGAAAGAAATTCGGGTGACAGTCAGCATCCTATTGCACTGTTTCAGCATACATTGAAGATAAACCAACTTGCCCAAATCAAATTGTTGCTGGCACAAGGTGGCGGATGTGCATGTGGTTTCTAGGTAAATGCAGATGATTGCTGCAAATCGCAATAGATTAATTATTACAGATGCTGCTTTTCACAAGTCGTGAGTGACTTGGAGCAGTCACAACTGTTTCATTTGAAATGTAGGTATTGCATGCTTAAATGTGAGGCATCTCACTATTCTGTAGTATTGATGCATTTGTTCTTAATGTATATTTCCAAGGTCATAAAGAATGTCATTTGAGTGCGGTTTACATGTGTGCTTCTATTACATCTGCAAAGATGGTGTGCCAATATGGTGACTGATAACCTATTTCAGAGCACCTTTTCCATTGTGCTGATGGCTGCCGTCGACAGCAATTATCAATACACCATCATTGACGTTGGTGCTCAAGGTCGGCAGAGTGATGGAGGAATATTAAAAAGCTCGGAATTCGGGAAGGCACTGGCCAGTGGGACTCTCGGTACACCTTCTGCAAGCTGCCTGCCTAGTACAAGAACTGTCGCACCCTATGCCTTTGTTGGGGATGCGGCATTTCAATTACGCAAGGATTTCATGAGACCCTTCCCGGCAAAGCAGCTCACTGATGAAAGGAGGGTCTTCAATTACAGGCTGAGCAGAGCAAGCTAAAGCATGGGAAATACTTTCAGTATTGTGGGTCACTGCGATGATGTTGAAGAAGCCTATACTGCACGTGTATGCACAGCGTGTGGTATGTTTCTTTTTCTACGTCCTTCGTGTTTTTAGCACTATGACCTTTTATTAATTATTCTAAATCGCAGAAATATTAATTTATCTGATATTCTTGTTGCATGGATAGCAGATTATCTTTCTGGTTGCATGCAGTTTGTTTCAATTGATGGTAACAACTCTAGCCATCTCCCCGTTACATCCAGTATACGGCCCTTGCTGTTTCTATTGTACATTAATGATATTGTACACCTGATGGAAAAATTCAACTCGTTGCAGATGCCTGCATTTTTTGTGAAATATCTTTCAGTGCATTAGCAAACTGAACTTGATTTAAACCTACAATATATAATGTGATGAGTGGGGCACGGCTTTGAACAAAGGCAGAACGGTTCGTCTTTGCAAAACACATAAGAACCTGCTAAAACAAGAGTACACACTGGCCTCTGTCCCGCTAAAGGAAGTTAAAAACTACAAATACCTAGGTGTAACATTCACTAATGCCCCTTCATGGAAATTACATCTTAACAATATTTTCCCTTATGTTTTCCGAAAAACTTGTTTTAATGACACAAGCTCAGAAATTAACCTGCCAATGTTAAATTACATAGCAATGTTACTTTTATTAGACGCAAGCTAGAATATGCTATTATTATATGGGACCTGTGCACTAAACATACCGAAAAATTTTAAAAATGAAGAGAAAGGCTATTGATTTTCTCTACTGCAAGTTTAAATGTACCGATGGTTAATGCACCGAGTGCTTTAACAACATTTTTTTTTATTTGCTGACAGTGTCCTGCATGTTTGCCTTGCAGAAGGTGTGCCGAGAATGCCTTTGGGATTACAGCAGCAAGGTGGAGAGTGCTCCTACGCACAGTAATTTTCCATCCGACTAACGTCGATTATAGCATCAAAGCAGCTTGCATCCTGCAAAACTTCTAATGAAGTTAAATGCACAGAGGCATGGGTACGTGGACAGAGAAGATAGTTTTGGAAATGTGATACCAGGCCACTGGCGGCAAAGTGTGGAAGGAAAAGCTCAGGATGAATCACAACCTAATTATTTTTCGCTTGCTTCTACACATGCTCGAAATTTCCACACACAGGCAGCAGATGCGCGAAACATCTTCACTGCCTACTTGTGCAGCACATTTGGGGAAGTTGCTTGGCAGTGGCATCACTCGGGCGTGTCAAAAGATGTTGCTTTAAAGCATCTACAGGAGCAACAGCTTTTTGCCACTTGCAAGGAAGTAAATTTCATTGAATGTATTTATTCAAATATAGGTCACATGCCTTCCCATGAGTTTTCGATGTTCAAAATCTGTCAGGTAGCAGCAGGATTCCTCACCTTTGAGATGCTCTCTGATGAAGCTGATCTTCTCTATGTAGTATTGGTTACTTTCATCTCAAACAGGCACAACCACTTGTACACAGAAGGATCATCTTTGGTGTACTTGGTCAGGTCGATCTTCTTAGATGTGTTCATGGTGCTGTTGAGGTAGATCCTATCAACTTATGCGATGAATCAGTCATGGCGTCAGTCATAACACCAGTTTATTGACAATCGGCACCCATCCTCTTCTTCATTCCCTATCCACCCGTGAACCGTCACATGCAAACATAAATACTGGGGCAATTTCATATTGTAACGCACATTTGAGGGACGGTACTTTAATCACTTTACCTTGGGCGAACTTGTGCTTGACAAACAGCGAAGCGAGAGCCTCACTAGAACGTCCAGTCTTTTCACAAGAGACCCGCACCTCTTCTTCTCTTGTGGCACTATCTTTCGCAGGTAGCAGTAAACAACTGGACGGACGCAGGAGGCGGCTGGAGTGCGTAATTTGAAATCATCTTGTCATTGTCCCCCTTCCAAGAGTGCATCGTCCCGATGCTCATACAGAGGGCGGCGTTTTCTAGACTGTCATGAATTCGCAATGCTTGTAGGCGGAAGCAGTTATTGCATGTCGTAGTACGGCTTCATTCGGACGACATGGACGATTTCTGTTCGATGCCGCTGTTGTGGTGAGGTTACTTGACCTTCTGGAGCAACTTCGTAGTTCAAGAGACTAATTCGGCGAATTATCCTATACGGGCCAAAATAACGATGAAGAAGCTTCTCGGATAGGCTGTGCATCCGTATGGGAGTCCAGGTACATACTTTATGTCTCTTCGTTGCAAGTTTTACCGCTCCGCGTCGGTTAGCTGTTGCTGCTGAATGCGGTGTTGCGCCAGCTGCCGTGCTTCTTCAGCTCTTCGTGTGAAGTCACTGACGTCATTGTCAATTTCGGAGGTCATATCTACTGGTAGCATTGCATCTAAGGTCGTGGTGACGTTCCGGCCAAAAACGAGTTGGAAAGGTGTTATTTTTCGTCGCCTTTTGCACAGTGGTATTGTACGCGAACGTTGCGTATGGTAGTATGCTGTCCCATGTTCGGTGCTCCGTGTCCATGTATACTGACAACATATCAGTCAGCGTTCTGTTAAGTCGTTCAGTCAGTACATTTGTCTGGGGATGATATGAGGTGGTTTTTCGGTGACTGGTGCGCATCAATTTCATAATGGACTGTGTCAAGTGGGCAGTAAATATGGTTCCTCGATCCATGATGAGAACTTTAGGAGCGCCATGCCGTAGTACTATGTCAGTGACAAAAAAATCGGCTACTACACTGGCCGCTCCCTTGACAAGAGACCCTGTGTCGGCTTATCGAGTTAGGTAGTCAGTTGCAACTACAATCCAACACTTTTCTGATGATTATGTGGGATAGGGGCCAAGTAAGTCCATTCCCACTTGTGCGAATGGAGTTTTCGGTTGCTGTATCGGTTGTAGAAGACCTGCTGGCTTGAATGGTGGTATTTTACGTCTTTGGAAGTCCCGGCAGGTTCTTACGTAGTGTTGCACAGAAGTCAATAACTTTGGCCAGTAATACTTCATGCGGATGCGTGCGAATGTTCTGCTCACTCCTAAATGTCCTGCTGATGGATCGTCGTGGCATGCTTCAAAGATCTCGAGTCGTAACTTGGAAGGTACGACGAGCAAGAATGTCTCTGCACTATGTTAAAAATTTCTTTTGTACAGGACATTATTTCTCAGGGCGAATGACAACAAGCTGCGGACAAAAGCTCGTGGAATGTCTACAGGGTGTCCTTCTAGGTAATCAATTAGCAGGCGTAAGTGCGGTTCAGATTGCTGATGCTGAGCCATTTGCGATGTTGTCACAGCTCCTAAGAACGGGCTATCCTGTCCATTTTCCCTAAGCGTAGATTCCGTGTATTCAATCGGTACACGTGACAAGCAATCAGCATCACTGTGCTTGTGACCGGACTTGTATACGAGCGTTATATCGTATTCCTGCAGCCATAAGTTCCCTCTTGCCAGCCGTCCAGATGGGTCTTTGAGATTCGCCAGCCAGCACAACAAATGATGGTCGCTGATAGCTCGGAATGGTCAGCCATATTAGTATGGTCTAAACTTGCTGATGGCCCATATCACCACGAGGCATTCTTTTTCTGTAGCCGAGTAGTACCCCTCAGCCTTGGAAAGTGTTGAACTAGCATACGCAATGACTCGTTCCTCTTCGTTTTGCGACTGAATGAGGACGGCACCGAGGCCTAAATTGCTTGCGTCTGTGTGAATATGAGCTTTGGCTTCCTCATGGAAATCAGCAAGCACCAGGTGGTTTTGAAGACGCTTTCGAAGCTCATTGAAAGCATTCTTCTGCTCATTTACCCAGCCGAAAGGCATGTCTTCTTTTGTTAGCTGCGTTAGTGGTTCAGCGATCCTTGAAAAATGTTTGACGAAGCGTCTGTAGTAGGCGCAAAAGTCCTAAGAATCGCCTGACAGCATTTTTGTCGGTTGGTTTTGGAAATTTCTCCACTGCTGCAGTCTTCTCAGGGTCTGGGCGAATGCCTTTTGAACTGACGACATGGCCGAGGAAAAGGAGCTCGCGAAAGCCGCAATGATATTTCTGCGGTATTGTCGTCAGACCTGCTAATCTAATAGCTTTCATCACAGCCCACAGTCATTCTACATGCTGCTCACAAATAGCACTGAGAGTGAAAAAAATAACGAAAATTGTGCCATGCTGTGCCGAATCAGCTGTGGCTCCTCCAGGCATTGGCAAAAATTCGCCAGCGCAGTGTGGGCCGTAACTATCATGTTCTGGCCACTAGTGGGTGTAAATAGGTGTACACATTCACTTAGTGTGAACTCCAGATGTTGCAGTGCCTCAATCGCGGGTCTACTAAGAGGCAAAGCAAAGTCAGTCATGAGCAGAAGCGAGCTTTGAGCTAGTTGAAGTGTAACAGCCCAGAAATTTCATGGCACTAGCTAGACGTGGACAGGGAACACGTACAATATGCCTTCCATTCCTGTGTGTTCTCTCTTCGCATCTATTTGCGCTGCAGAGCTTCTTGATTCAGTCACATGCGTTTTTACACCTTCTGTGTGGTTTTATAACTGTTCAGCTGTCACATTGTTAGCACCGTCTCCATATAAGATGCATTTGTTGCCCGCATAGGGCACCTCTCATGTATTCCTGCTAACAGTTTTGTTTTTCACTGATCATGCATATGGAGCATCCTACAGTGACGGAGAACATGACAAAAAAGCTTATTGGTGTTATTCTAATGATGCCTTTAGTGTGCTATAAGTTGATGCAGATTGTACACGTTTGCTTATTGTTCTTTCTGCAAGCTGGACAAAGTGCAGTCAATAATTTTTTTGAGGACTTCTAGTTTGATATTAACTTAGTTGTTACTTTCTGTGCATGTTTTTTTCCATGTTTTGTTCTGTTATTTGCATACTGTTTTAATTGCACAGTGCACCTCATGGCTGTCTGCATGCGTGCAGCAGTGACTATTATAGATTGTTTCGCGAGGAGAAATTTCACTCTGCATTTTTTTCACAGCTCAAACATCTGAGCTTGCGGGCTACACAGTCTCATTTCACATACACTGGCCGTGCTGGCTGATTTTTACATATTACAAACAAATAAAGATATGGCTAAGTTCAGAGAGACCACCTACTTCTAGCAAAGGGAAACTTGAGCCTTGAGGTTGCAATTGGAAATGCAACTGCAGTTATTTCGAGACATGAAGAGCGAGGTATCTAATCATAATAAAGTATTTGAGGTGCTTCTATGCCATGCTGTTGCATTACTTAAAAATGTCTATGGTGTTCGTTTTCTTTTTCACGTCATTTTTGAAAAGCACCTCTGGTCACTTCACCAGCACCTAATACAAAAATAGTATGAAAAATGTCTTTAGGCTACTCAACACTTTTTTAATTCGCTGCGTAGCCCCTTATCATAGTTTTGAACTCTGTGCGTTGTGGCCCCACCGGTGGGCTACCCGATGCTTTCCGCGGGTGTGGCGTGACACACCGGTGGGGCACACTTCTGAGGCTTTTTCCGCCTGCTGAAAGATGGGTCTACTGGCATGTTCGGTCGCAGCTTGCGCGGGCTACTTCAATCATGCATGCTAGCGCAGAAAATCATTAATCAGAAGATTGAAACCTGGCAAACACATAAATGGCCTTGCCGCGCAATTTGCGCAAAATGTAACAACTTTCTTCCCCATTACCCTTGTGTGCTCTGGGGTTCTGCAAGCTCTCAGCGACGCCTAGCATCCAGTACATCTCCTTCGAAGAGACCGTGCAGGTCCATCGGCCTTTTTCAGCCTACGGGCGCGCTTTGTTCTGCGTGTCCTTTCGGTCTCAATCTGAGCTGTGGCGAAGAGTGCGCGTGCCAACTCCTCGCGGAATTCCATGATGGTCGAAGTTTTACCGTCCACCATTGAACGGACAACGCATGCGTTCACAACTGCAGTTCCAACGATGAGCTCCACCGCAGCTTTCCTATACCACTTGAGCCCTTTCCGTAGGCAGGAGTAGTAGGACGTCATTTGGTCACTGTAGTCTACGCCTTTTTCGCCACCTTGTAGTCGAAGACTGTGCGCGGTTTCATGATCGGCTCACCCTTTCTCGTTTTTTTCCCGGTATCAACGAGGCTGGTGTCATGCTCAGTAACCGTTGTCATATTGAGAACGGGCCGTTTATCCAACCACTGCAGCACCTTTACGCCGTTGTGGGATTCAAGACCAACGACTTCCCCTTCTTTTACTACTACTTCTTCGGCATGCCCGTCCCCGCTATGGCATTAGATTTTCCGGCATATATTTGTATTTTCAATGTATAACCCTCCTTCGTGTAGGCCTTCTATAGCTTGACTCTATATTTGTGGGTTTTACCAGGGATATATTGCCTAAAGGCGAGGCGCCCATGCCATGGAATCATCGTTTCGTCAATGACAATCTGTTTGCCTGGCTCCAACACTGAGCATAAATTGCGATTCATTTTTTCCATCAAGTGTTGAATACGATAGAGACGACCCTGCTGTGCGTTCGGTTCCTCGTTATCTGCGAAATGCCAGAACTTTAGCAGCAGCAGAAACCGGTCGCGGGCCATGTTCTGGCGAATGCAGTTTACGCCGTACAGATCGCTTCTTGCCCAATACTGCTGCAGATTAGGAAGCCTTACTCGACCCATGCAGATCAGTAGACTAATGAACAATTTCATTATTTGCACGTTTGTCTAAGTCCATTTCTTCACGCGCGATTTTTCTTGTAGTACGTTCGAGTCTATGTACTGCTTCCCATACCTGTTTGTCTCATGACGATCATGTCCCAAATGTCATCAGTCAAAAAAAGAGAAAACAAGCTGAGAGCATCGTTGCTACTCGGGAGGCTGATTAGCAGAGAAGGGCTCGAATACGACATCGCTCCAACTCTAGTTGTTATCGCATTCCAGCTTTCGGCAGGTAATGCAGCCTGAACATCACTATTTTCCGAATCCACCGCAAACGCTTGACTCACCATCCCACAGTTCAGAATTTTCCAATAACTGCTCGAGGCTGTCATCATCGCTGTTTGAACACTCAACGTTCGCTGGAGCAGAAGTTGTGCCGCACAAAGTGGATGGCTACGTATTTGGGCTGCCGTGTGTCCCGGCAGATCCGCTTCCACCGCAGGGTCTTTTCTTCTGGTTTTCTGTACCTGAGCCGAATTTTTGAAAGTCCACAATTTTGAACGCTCGTAAAAAAATGGAAAGCACAAGGATGTGGACCACCAGGCTTGGAACTGAGAGTAAGCCAAGTTATTGCGAAGAGGACAGACTAATTCTTCAGCTGAGCTCTTGAACACATTGTGAGCGCTTTTCAAAAGGACGTTGCGCATATGGAAAGCGCGCGAACAAAAGGCTGGAGCGGGTAGCTGGAACATTTTCTGTGCCGCTTCCTGATAGCCGTCAGCTTTATCATCAGACGCATTCCAAGCGCCAATGTCAATAAATATAGGCGCGCTTTATAGCTCTACCGCCATCTGTGATATCATAGTGAAAACGCATTTTCATGCATTTGTGGAAGCATATCATCGACGCACTGCAAGAAACACCTCGTTGTTTGCGCCAGCATGGCTGGACTGCGTTGCGTGACCCACTGGTGGGCCAAGACGCAGTGAACGTGTCAGTGCTGCAGGTGCAGAACGCAAGATGTAGCAATTGTCACCCCACTTTGCAGACTTGCATTAACAAGACTGCTCCAGAATCATTTTTACCTGCTTGACAACTCACTGCAGGATCACTTTTCACATTCCCAACCCCTGTATGTGCATCGACTGTACTGTTTCTGTCAAAATGGAGTGACAATAAAAAATTCAGTTGTGGTGAGAGTCTGGTTTGTTTTCGGGTCATCGGTGTAGCACATCTCAGTACAGCAGGTAATTTACATTGTCCACGTTACACACATGAACACTAATTCCATGAAAAGTTAACCAGGTATATAATGCTACTTTCCGTCATGATTTTGTTCAGAAGAGAGTGGCTGTATTCATCATTTTTACTAAGCAAACATCAACAGGTGTTGCGAAACTTGTCATACTCAATGCCAGCAATACTGGCACTGTGTGCAGAGATGCTAACTCTTTGCTCACAGTTTTCATGTACAGCTGGTTATTTATTTTACACACACACACACACACATACATACATACATACATACATACATACATACATACATACATACATACATACATACATACATACATACATACATACATACATACATACATACATACATACATATATACATACATACACATAGGGGCTGCAATATGTGTAAAATAAAGCACCAGTTGTACTGGCCTTTGTGAGAAAATGGAATTCTGCGACATTATCACATTTCATCAGAAGGCCATGCAAGCATTACTGTGCTTCTTAATTTTCATTCGCCTGTGTAAATTCCTTTTTCCACTACCTCCTAGTACAGGGCAGCAAAGTCATAACTGATTTTGTGAATGGAAGTGAACCTTTAAAATTCTTTTTTTGTGTAGTCCTACAATGCAAATGATATTTATTCTGGAAGACAGAATCAAGTTTCATTTTCACTAGTCTTTAAATTCTTTTACAACTTGCAGCAGCTTCAGCTGCAGGTCAATCTTCTTTTCCGGCCTTACAGTTCGCATGTGTTCCAACAACGCGAGGGCGAAATGTTCGTCCATATCTCTTGGTTTGTAATTATTGAGTTGGTTAGCGACATTCTGCAGCTCCTTTTCATACACGTCCCTATTTCGTTTTTTTGTTGTGGCTGGATGGGTGTACAGGTTGGCTCGTTCGGTGTGCTCTCGTCCAAGATTGTGTCCTCTGCTGTGCCGGATGCCGGTGTCAGTGGCACATCTTGTGTGCACTCGGATGTCACTGACACAACATCTATATCGCTGCAGCTGCCTTGGCTGCTGATGTCAAGCAGCAGTTGGTCGGCCGTTTTCATGTTGCCACATGTTCTGAAAATTTATATATGATCACATTCAACACCAGTAAAAAAGAGTAACAAGCATCCACATTTCTCCGAGTTGCCAAATGATGTTTGCGACATTTGATAAGTTGGGGTGCCAGCCTTTTTAAGGGAGCTATTTTAAGATGAACGCCCTTTCTCCAGAGTTTACAAGAATTGCTCAGCCATCTGACCAATCTGTTTATCATAAAGAAAAAGCTGCTGAAAGCACTGTAGCTTCTACCATGAACAAGCTATTTTACCTGCCTGAGTGTAAATGAGTCAAATGTACTTTTATTTCTCCATGAGAAATATTGTGGTAGTGGGGAACGAAAGCTGCATATTGCCGCTTGAAAAGGCACAAGCACCCTACAGAATTCAACAGCAAGTGAGCCGTGGTTTACGTCTAAATTATGCATGTGCAGGAACAAAAACTAAGTTCTTCTGACCCAATAAACATAGAAAAAGGCATCAGTTGAGATGCATTCTTACAAAAAGCTGTGCAAAGCATTAAAAACCAAAACTATGACCGAAATAGAATAACACTTGGCTTATTAAACCCCAGGGTGTGCACTGAAGACAGGTTAGAATGCTAGCCATCCCGAATCTGCTATCTACTTGCACCCCTCATTCTTGCACGAGAGCCTGTGTCTGGTAATAACAATTGGCAATGAATCTTTAAATGTTTGTCGCAAAAACCAGTTGCACCATTCCACACCATGTATAAATGAAGGCCCCCAGTGATGCAAAGCCGAGATAAAACTCTTAAAATACTTTAGAAGTGCAATGAACTGCACTCCGACTATACACAGCATGAAGGAAGCGAGATTGATCTACCGATAATTGGTTCGTTAAAAGTGAACTTACAACTAATGTTTGCAGCAGCAATGTGTCGCTATTTTTTTCTTTAGCTGAGCTGTAATGCTAAAGTTTATTTTAGGCCTGCACTAAATCTGGAAATTTAAGTTTTTTTTCTTGCTTTCAACACAGTTTATGGGTGTTCTTTCTGCAATACAGGATTTACAAAGTGGGCACTGCTGCCTAAGCAGGTTCACCGATGAAAACATGACTGGTTCTAGAAGGTCACAAAATTTACACTAAAAAACTTACGGCCTTCCTTCAACACTGTCTTTTAAGAACATTAGCAGTTCGAAATATGGCCAAGCCATGTGCTCTGTTACATCCGTCTCCTCCGCACCGGCTTCACTCTTTTGTTCTTTCTTCATTGCCATAAGCAAGCGGCGGAACTTATCCCGCAGAGATTGCCATCGGGTCTGCACAATATTCTCTGCAAAAATCATAACACCTGATAGCTTCGCAACTCCACACCTGGCAACCATGAACCTCAACTTCCCCGGACACACCTGCGTGTTCGGGGGCGGGGGCATCTTTTTTTAGCCATGAACACTATTTGACGCATATATTTACCTTTTATTGAGGATCATTCACCTTCGGATGCAGCATACGCGGGGAAATGAAATTAGCACGGCACCCACTGACAAGAACCTGTCTTTAGTTTGCAGTTACTGCTTCAGTGGCTTCAACATTGTCAAGTTTGCCTGCTTAAAGTACTTGTCTCTTGAAGTGTGTAAAAATTGGAAGCTTTCCAATAACGAGAAGAATATGGTCCTACTGCAATCAATCATTGAATCAAATAGTCATATTTTGAAATAAAATGCTGCGAATACTTTGTTGCGAGTACTCTGTTCCGACAGTACATGATGAAACATTGCAGTTAAGCAAAAATGCGATATTATTCCAATCCACAATGGCCATAACACACTGGAGCACGAAGCATTGCTCAGTCGGCCACACTTTCTCGGCTAAACATTATCACATGCAATAAATTGTTTAATCGCGGAATTCAGCAATGGGTAAAGTTTGGCACCATTTACAGATTCAGCACCTGTGTCCACTCATCGCAGCATCCTTTATACCATAGTAGTAGCATCAGCTGTGATAATTCAAAGAGAAAAAACAGCTCTCTGTTACAGCGAAGCTGTACATGACACCCGGGATTTATTCGTCTTCGCCGACACATCAATCTGCGAATTGAAGCGAAAAATGCACAGCCCAGTGTTCGTTCAAATTAAAAACACGCAAGAGGTGTCAAAACTACATGCGCGTTCGAACAATGCAAAGCTCATGGGGTCATTGCATGAGTTTCCTGGGAAGCAGCACTGTAGCCATCACAGTGTGGATTGGTGCATTTTCTTTTTTTTTCACTAACCCTAATTTTTTTTTCACTCTGCCATCAGTGCAGACTAGCATATCTGGTCGCGATGGTATACTGCGATATTAGGTTGATACGACATTCGTAAAATATTGTTAAACGATCCTACATTCGTAAACGTTAAGACACATTTCAGAGAGTTGGAAAGCATGCAATTCAAACGCAGAAATCTTACCAGCATTTGGTACACCCGGCAGGACGATGGCGGCGACTTCAATCCACAAAACGTTTTTTTTAACACGATTCTTGTGTTACTTGTGTTTGGTCTGCCACAATATCGGCCTTGCTTCTACAATGGCTATAAGAAGCTCGTTATCGATGTTCGCCGGTAGCATGATTGAAGCAACCAAACATACAGCAATGGCGGCGCGAACTGGGAATCTGCGGAAGTCTCTTGCAAGAGTTGCCAGCAGCGCAGCCGCGCCCTGCCACGCGCTGATTGGGCGGCGCTGTCGAGCCGCTTCCGACGGTGGCGGCGAGATCAGGTGTCCCTTGAGCACGACGTTTTGGCTTGGCGCCAGCCTCAGCATCGACGCCGAGTGACTCTGGGTGACAAAACGCCAGAAAACGCCGGGAAAACGCTGAATATGGGGCGGCCTTAACACCTAGAGGGTAATCTGGTGCCACCGTCCATGGGAGTTTCTTAAGGGGGCACCGTGCCGTCATGGAAATGGTGGTATATGTGTCTGCGAGGCTCGTGTTGGCTGGTGTTGTAAGAGGGTTCGTCTAAAACGTGGATATGGCTCCGCAAATAACGCGTTCTCAACGTAAAATCTTCATAAAATGTTTCCATTCACGCATATGGCACCTTTACCCACCCACGATGCATGACCAAGCGAAGAAAAGCAAGAACAGAGCACCAACTGTTTCAAAGCGAGCGCGAACCTTGTCGTCTGTCCTCCAACTTTCGCGGCCCGCTGATACTTTTTATGTAACATGTAGTCGTACACACAATAACAAGTTCTCATAGTTAAATAAAACATGTTTTCGCGTAATAATAAAGCTAAAACAGCTTTTTACGTGCTGCTTTAGTAGAAAATAAATCATTGTGACAGACGGGACGGTGCTTGCCACGCGTGTCTTCAAAGTGTCCTCTCTCTCCGAGAACGATGCCAATTCGAAGTGACAACATACCGGCATTCCCATGCATACCACAGCGCAGTAGCGGCAGATTTCCCTCTAGGTCCCTCTAGGATTTCCCTCGGCAGCCCATGTTGTGGTGGATAGAACTTCAAGCGAGTTCATTGTCCTTAGACATTTTTCTTTAACATATTCAATGTGCGGAATGAAAGTCAGCCTATAGTCAAGCATAATACCTAGAAATAGGTACTTGATGTCCACACAGTTGAACACAAGCATCTGGAACCAGGCCTCGCTTTCTTGTAGAATGAACACAAGAACATTTGTGGCATTGAGTTTAGTCCGTTTTTCCCTGCCCACTTGGACATCTTGTTCAAGCCCTGCTGTACGTGTCTCTCGCATACGGCGGCGTTACAGGATTTGAGGCCGATTTGAATGTCGTCCAAGTAGATAGAATAAAAATGGCAGGGGGCAATGAAGCACGAAGTGTTTTCATCGTCACCATAAAGAGCGTGCAACTAAGCACCCCTCCATGAGTACACCAGTTTTTTGTGTAAAAGGTTGCGACAATACGTTGCGGATTTTCACACAGAAGATACGATCTAACAAATAGCTTTCAATTATTTTCAGCATATTTCTACAGATACTCATTCCCGACGAGTCTCTCAAGATGCCGTAACGCAATGTTGTATCATGCGCCTTCTCCATATCGAGGAACGTCGATAAGAAATCTGTTTATGTACAAATGCATCGCGGATATATCCTTCATTGCGAACAAGATCGTCTGTTGTCGACCGCCCTTCTCTGAAGCCGCAGTGATAGCGATCAAGTATATTGTTGAGTTCAAGGAAAAGTATGAGTCTGCCATTACCCATTTTTTTAAACGCTTACACAGGCAGCTTGTAATAGCTATCGGGCGATAACTTTTCGCCATGGATGGGTCTTTCCCCTGCTCCAAAAAGGGACCAGAATCGCTTCTTTCCTTGTGGGTGGAAGGTATCCGGCAGCCCAAATATTGTTGAAGAGAAAGAGTGCGAATAGTGTAACTTCTGTGTCAGTGTGTAAGTATTTGATCATGTCATACACGACTCGGTCAGGTCCCGGTGCAGTGCTCTTGCTTTAAATCAAGGCAGCTCTCAACTCAGCAATACTGACTGGCAGGTTATACATTTCCTCGTGTCTGCATTTACGTACGAATGGCTTAAGTGCTTTTATTTCTTTGTATTTAAGCAAATATTGAGAATAGTAGATTCAGCTCGACACACGGTCAAAGTGTTCCCCAAGAGAGTGTGCCTGATCTTGCAAGGTATTCCCTTGGCCGTTCACCAGAGGCAGCGGATGGATTTGTTGCCCTTTTAGCCTTCTTAAGCCATTCCACATGGTTGCCTCCTGCGTGTATGAATTAATGCCGGAGAAGAACCTCACCCAACTTTCGCTCCTTGCCTGACGTCGTGCCCGCCTCCCCTGTAATTTAATTTGTTTTAATTGAATTAGATTTTCTGAATTAGGTGATATGCGCAATATGCCCCTTGCCTTGTTCTGTCTCTTTCGCACCTCTCTACAGTCCTTGTTACACCAGGGAACTCGTCTGCAAGTGAACCACCATTCGTATGCGGGAAAGAGTTTTCAGCTGGATCAATAATATAAGCAGTAAATTATGCAGCAGCATCATCGATAGTAATACCATTTACAAATTCTTGCGTTAAATAAGATGATTCTTTAAAATGCTCCCAATCCGCCGATGCTAATTTTCATCGAGGAATAGGGTTCTCATGTATGGTTCGAATGCATATGTTCTCGGCGACGAAGAAGAAGCGCTCATCCCTAGTCACAGATCCACTCCGTAATTGCTAGCCAATTACGAAGTGCTAACTAGCTCGAGCCAAAGTTTTGCTTGCATTATTCTGTCCGTGAAGGCGAACGGCATCAACCGATACTAGCTGACCCCAGAGGTCCGTTTTTATTTGCCCCATTTCGTGACTACTATAACTGCCGCCGTGTGAAGGATTGCTAGGTTTAGGCCTGTTCCGTGGACGCTAGGCCCAACACCGTCAGGGCTGCGGCTCGTCAGCTCCGAGAAGGAGGAGCCCGCTCAAACAACAATGATCGTGGACAATCACATGTGCGCTCAAGTTAAAGGAAAAGAGATATCACCCAAGGAATCCCACAACGACGCCGGATGGACGCTCGCAGGGGAACGCATGACGAGGCTGTGCCAGCGGACCTCCGCGCGCAGCTAGCCCGACGGACCCGGCGGGAGTCAAACAAGCATGAGGTAAAAATTCAACAAGAACTTCAGAGTCTCGGTCATCATGGCAGCACGCATGCCAGCCATGCCACTGGAAGAAAGCAAGATAGTTGTCAGAGGAAGAGGAGGACTGGATATCGTTAAGACCGGCACATGCACCACCGTCGTTGCGGCCATACTCGCCGCGTCCATGATCACGAGCGAGGAAAGCGCCGTGGACACCATCTGCCCGAACATGCAACTGAACATCATGATCGTCAGTGCACCGAACGAAGACGACGCGGCAAGGTACGCTAAAATCGAGGAAATCTCTATTGAAGGCAAACTGTACGAGGTCAGCGCATATCGCACGGCACCTCACCACACCGTAAAGGGCGTTATCAGAGGCATCCCCATCGATGTGAGCGCCGACGAGCTAGACAGAAACAATGTCAACGAGAGGAACCTACTAGCAGTGGGCGCAAAAAGGATTGGAAGCATGACCACTGCGATTGTGGTATTCCAGGCACCAAAAGTACCGAACTTCTTCCGATACGAAGTCACTCTGATACCGTGCCGCCTCTACAGAAAGCAGATTGACTTTTTCCAGCAGTGCGGCCGAGTGGGACACTGCAAGGACGTGTGCCCGACCCCCACAATCATGACGTGCCTGGCCTGTGGACTCGTGAACCCTACAGAAGACCATCGCTGTACCCCAAAATGCAAGTTGTGCCGGGACGAACACCCGACCGGAAACCAAACGTGCAAGGTGAAATACGAAATCCCCTACGTAGTGCGCAAGCGTCAATGGGAGCGCCGTCAGGCCGAACGCCAGGTGCTGCCGGAGAGCGATTTCTCGCCACTCGACAAGCCGCCAGCTGCGCTAAAGTCAAGGGCCCCATCGGAGAACCGCGCGCCTAAATCCAGAGACAGCAGCTACTGCAACAAGAAAAGTCTCAGCAGGAAAAGGTCACCATCACGAGAGCGAGTGAGTTGGGTCGACGCAGCGAAAGGGAACAATATAGGGAATGCGCAGGAAATCACCGAAACCATGAATAAAGAAGATATGAACAAGATTCGAGAAGGAAATGAGACCCTAAGAGAAGAAAACGCGGCGTTGCTAGCGACCATCAACAACCTCACGAGAGAGATCGCTGAAATCCGTCAGTTACTGCTATGCAACGACGACCCTCTACATAGACCAACGCCAAGCACAACCAAGACCGAGGAAACAACCACGAACATCCAGGAGACAGCCATAGAGGAACCGGCACCGAAGAAGCGAGCCGTTGAGGTCACGCGCAAGCTCACAGAAAACGATCGCATCCACAGCCTCGAAGCGCAATTAGAAGCGACATTCAACAAACTCGAACAGCTAATCACGGCGAACATCGCAGCAGTGACAGCATTGAAACAAACAATGGAGACCTACCAAGCCAAGAACACGAACAGATTCACCTACGACGAAAGGACCCTGCAGCCAGTGGTAAGCCACCTGACGTTGGCGCCCCTCTTCGTGCAACATCCACCCAACCAAGCAGCCTCGTACACGCCAACGCAATCATGGCCGCTAACGCAGCACCACCAGCAGCAGGTGTAACAGCGTGGCAGTGGAACTGTCGCGGCTTCGAAAGGAATAAGGCAGTCATCCAACAGCACATCGCACATGCCGCGCACAAGCCGGACGTTTTACTATTACTAGAAACACCAACCGAAACACCATCCCTTCTCGGCTACAGAGTGCACAAGGGACCGCCCGACGGGAGAGGCCTGTGCACCCTTGTCAGGAAGGGACTCACATTCGTCGAACACGAGCTGCAAAGCAATATCAAGAGCGAGCAAACACTCACCGAAATCATCCCGGGCAAGAAGAGAAAAGGAAGCATATTTCTGCTGAAATTCTGCAACAACCCATCGCAGAGAAAACAGATTCAAGACATTACTGCACAGAGCCAGCACCGCAGCGGGGCGCAACACGCTCATCGCGTGCGGAGACTTCAACGCGATGAGCCCTGCCTGGGGCTACATGTACACAGCAAAGGGTCGCGACCTGTACCAAGACGCGACGGAACTGGACTTTGCCCTCATCACGCAGCCGACACATCCGACCAGAATCGGTAACTCCGTGTCCCGGGGCGCCACTCCGGACCTCACGTTCGTCAAGAACGAAATCCGGGGCGCGATCACCTGGAGAAACACGAGACCCGGCCTCGGCAGCGCCGACACCATCGTGGAAATCGGCATACCGGAACACAACGACACCAGCATCAAAACACACAGAGGGATAGACTGGGATGCCTTTTGAGAGGCTAGAAGTCAGAAAAGACACGGTGATGACGAGATCGAAGACAGCGACTCATGGACGGCCGAAATCACCAAGAGCGTACACGACGCGACCACAGAAATTGAAACGGGCGCCGATATCGACAACGTAGACAACCGGTTTACGCATCTTATCGAAGCCAAACAGTCGATACTCAATCTCTGGAAGAAAGAACAGCTCAACTGCAGGCTCATAAAGAAGGTGGCGGAGCTGAGCCGAGTGATCGAAGATCACTGCCGCGCGCTCTGCACGCAGCAGTGGAACGAGATCTGCAACGCGGCACACGGGCAGATGCACAGGGGGAAGGCGTGGAACCTGATGCGGCACCTGCTCGACGAAACCAATACCAAGTCGCACCAAAGAGACAGACTCGTCAGGCTCATACATCCGGTGGTCTCGGTACATCGACGTCGAGGAGGTACGCGCGGCCCTGCATGACCTCAACAGCCGGTCTGCAGCCGGCCCGGACCTCGTCACGAACAAGGCGCACAAGAAACTCGACGACGGCTCCATTGAGAACCTCGCTAAATACTTCAACAAGTGCTCGAGAGCGGGCGCGCTGCCAAACCTGTGGAAGAGAGCCAAGACCATACTGATCCCCAAATCGGGGAAGCCGCCGGACACGGGTAACCTCCGGCCCACCTCGCTCACGTCCTGCATGGGCAAGGTGCTGGAGCACGTCCTGCTCAACAGGTGGCAAGACTACCTGGAACGAGAAGGGCTGTACCCGACCATGGTGATCGGCTTCAGACAGCACCTAAGCATGCAGGTTGCGATGGTGCAGCTCAAATACCGAATAATCAACGATGGCGGCAGCACCCGCGACAACAAAGAAATCCTAGGGCTCGACTTGCAGATTGCCTTCGATAAGGTGAAACACTCCGCGATTCTATCCCAAGGCTCCAAGCTCAACAAGGGCGAAAGATCCTACAACTACAACAAGGACTTCCCCACGGACAGGACCGCCAAGCTAAGAGCAGGCGAGCTACAGGCGCGAAAGCTCGGGAGCACCAACACCGCAGGGATCGGTCATTTCGCCGATGCTGTTCAACCTGGTAATGATCGGAGTGGCCGAACAGCTCGCGGGCATCGAAGACGTCAGGTACACCATCTACGCGGACGGTATCACGCTGTGGGTGACCGGTGGCAGCGACGGCCACATCGAGGGCGCGCTGCAAGCCGCCGTCGACTCAGTAAAAGGCCAGCTGGAAGGCACCGAACTGAGGTGTTTGCCGAGCAAATCGCAGCCTCTCCTACTCCCACCTGCCAAAATTAGCATAGACAAGACCAGCCAACGTGAACACGAAAAAATCAGACGCGTAACCAAATCCGGCAACGTGATCCCCGAGGTTGGCAAAATTAGGATCCTAGGCATGGCCATCGAAAAGCAAAGAAGTAACGGTGAAACCATCACCTTTCTCACGGCAAAAGCATCCAACGCGATTCGACTCCTTAAACGAGTCACTTCCCTGTAGCCTGGCATGAGACCTGAGAGCCTAATTAGGCTCGTCCAATCCTTCATCATCAGCCACGTCGCGAACGATGCAGCCTACCGCAAATGGCTGTAACACGAACGTAACAGAATCAACGTGATCATCAGAAGAGCGTACAAGACGGAGCTGTGCCTGTTCGAGTCCACGAGCACGACCCGCTTTTTACAACTCGGTATACATAATACGCTCGAATAAATAGCTGAAGCGCAACAGACTTTTCATCTGGAGCGGCTCTCTATGACAAAAGGGAGCAAGATACTGGACGACCTGGGAATAGGATACTCGAACGAGGTGGAGATGAAGCTCTCCGTCCCCGAAGAGGTATGATGCCAGACCAGAATCGACCCCACACCGATGAACATGAATCCCGTATTTAACAAGGGAAGAAGAGTGGCGAGAGCGAAGGCTCTCATCAACCACAAGGCCGACCACGAGCACGTGCGGTACGTGGGCGCGGCTGAATACCAACGGATCGCCTTCGCAGCAGTCGTCATAGAGGCCACAATAACGGCAGCGAGCGTGAGAAGCGCCGGAGCGGACCAAGCTGAGGAGGTAGCCATGGCCCTGGCCATCGCCGACGCAGACTGCCACACGGTGCTGAGAGACTCGAGACAGGCGCTACGAAACTTTGCTGAAGGCCAAATCTGCAGGGAGGCCGAGCGCGTACTGCGAGCGGCCAACCTGCAAGACAAAAAAGTAAGACTCATGTGGTTCTCGGCGCACGCGGGCGACGCGTCGGAATGCAATGAGAAGCACAATGAGACGGCACACGCAGCGGCACGACCGCTAACCGACAGCGCCCCGTAGACAGACCCTCCGACGTGGTTCGGAACTAAGGTCCGCATGACGGACTACAACGAAATCACGAAGCCCTACCTCTTGGCTCGCAGGACGCTCCCGCTCCCGCAGCCGAGGCTGAGTCGAGCAGAGGCGGTACTACTGAGACAGCTCTAGACCAGAATGTTACCGATCCCGGGACTGATGCACCGCATGTACCCTGAGACATATCCGACCGATAAGTTCAGTGTCTGCCAGAGGGAGGCGGCAGATTAACGCACATCATGTGGGGCTGCGTTAAAGATGCAGAAGAAAAATGAAAGACGATCCCACGAAGGCTAGAGGCAGCCGCGAAGAGCTACGACCAAGACAAACACATCTGAGCTGTCCAGCAGGTCCTCGGGGTGCTCGAAAGGCAGGGACCCAGCGATCCGGCAACGGCGAGCAGAAACCCACGCCGAGTAACGGCGACTTCGTAGATGACGTAGGCCCTCGCCAGGGCGCGCTAGCACCCAACTGAACGCACAATTAAAGTCGGCTCCCATCTAATCCAATCATGCAGAGTTATCAGGTTTATAATTGCAGCAAAGTGGTCACTTCCGTACAATTTATTGATCACAGACCATTCTAGGTGAGGCAGAAGAGAAGAAGAAACGATTGCTAGATCTAATGCTGAATATGTGTTGTGTTCGACACTGTAATACATCGGTTCCTTCTTATTAAACAGGCAGGCACTAGAGGTCAGCAGAAAATTTTCCATCAATCGACCACTCGCTTCGCAGCGCGAATCTCCGCGCATCGTTTTGTGGGCATTGAATTCTCCCACGAGTATATGGGGGTTAGGAAACTCATTAATTAGGTTATAGAAATCGCTTTTCTCAGATGTTAGTTGGGCGTTATGTTTATAGAACACACATTCACCAGTTTGTTAAAAAGGATAGCCTGAAGTGACACTGCCTCACGGGGCGCCTGGAGGGCGATCTGTTGACAAGTTACAGACTTGTCGGCAACTATTGCAACACCACCGGAGGCGTTAGCCTCGTTGTGGTCTTTACAATAGATTATGTACTGACGTAGAAAGTTTGTCTGTATGGGTTTCAGATGTGTCTCTTGAACACACAGCAACCTTGGATTATGTTTATGCAATGGTTCTCTAATGTCATCGAGCTTACGTAGAAGCCCTCGTGCATTGCACTGTAGTATTTGTGTTTCCATTATGATAAATGAGTTGGGTGCTGCATGTTTAAGAGATTAAGATTAGTTCACGTGCCCTTTGGAGGCGCCGTGACGCGAGCTTGTCTTATTTGAAACGATCAAGAGAGCTTCGCTGCTCCTTAGGCGCTGGTGGTGCCGTCTAGCTGGTGGTTATGTCTATCGCCTCTTGCGAGGCGCTGGAAATGCGTTCTTCCGAGCGCATTATTGGACATAAAGGTCTCTGAACATTCGACGTGAACTTTGAGGCCACCTGCCCGGAGGTGGATGGCCCCTTCTGCTGGGGTAGTGGCGCAGCGCTAGCTGCAACCGCCACGGGGCCACATGGTATAACTGCCAACTCACTGTTTGTGCGTCGGACTGCCGACGGAAGCCGGCGCGTCACCGCCCCCTCTCGCGTCCCATCGCGAAATGTGTTCTTGGGCAGGTAGGATACCCGCCTGCATTCCTCCTTGAGAGTTATGTTTCCCTTACTTTTATCGTCACAATTTCGTTTGTCTTTTTTCTAGGATGGGCACGACCACGAGTATGCGGCGTGCTCCCCATCACAGTTTACACAATGGAGAGTGATCTCGCAAGCTTCAGAGGTATGTTCATGGGCACTGCATTTCGCATAAGAATCATGGCCTCGGCACCTCAGCGAACTGTGGCGGGAACGTTGGCATTTGAAACATCTGAGGAGATTGGGCCCGTATGGCCTAACACGGAGCTTGATGTATCCTGTCTCGATTGACTCAGGCAGGACACTTGAATCGAAGGTGATTATCAATTGCTTGGTTTGGATTTCTTTACTATCTCGCCTCATTTTAATTTTTTTGACATTCATAACATTCTGTTCACTGAAGCCCTCCAAGAGTTCAGCCTCAGTGAGCTCCAGCAAATCATCGTCCGAGATAATACCGCGGGTTGTATTCATCGTGCGGGGTGGGTTACTACTGCTTGGGTCACCCCAAATGATACTAATTTAGACAGTTTTTCGAATTGCTTCTGATCGCGGAGCTACAAAAGAAGGTCACCGCTAGCCATACTCGACGCCTTATAACCTGGACGAAAAACTTTGGTAAGAAACCCCGATACAAGTAATGGTGAGATTTTTCGCACTGGTCTATCTGGTTTTTCAGAATGAATGACTTGGAAACGAGGGAAAGATTCTTTTTGCCGTCCAAATACTTCATCGGTGCGCCCTCTTTCCTGAGGGCAATCAGGTAGTAGGGGGAAGGAACTAGCCACAAGGATATTTGGAGATTTCGGAAGCAACGCCAGCCACCCACCATGGACTGTTGGTATGCGCCAATTAATATTTCATCGCATTACGACAACTCCGATGTGAACGCGCCCTACGAGATTTGTAGAAAATTCGTTGACGATAACGCGTGCCTCAAAACTTCTTCAGACATTAAGGAGCTCAAACCAGCACAGAGCAGCGCAATCAGCGATGAAATTTGCTACCTTTCCAAAGCCGCAGGGAACGCTCCAGTAAAATGGGCATCTGAGCCTACTTCTTCGACCTCGATGAGAAAAAGGTTCTCTGTCCAACGCCCGCTGAGGCCAGCCAGGACATGAATAATGTGCACCAGCTCCACTGCCATGTTATGCCAAGCTTACGTAAGCGTCGTATTTATTTAGATTCAAGTGATAGAGATGCCTTCATTTGCAACCACTACATTCCGATGGCACCCGTGATATTCTAAAATCTCAAGGGAAATGACTTCTCCTGATCCGTTTTTTCATACATCACCAGGCGAAGCAAGAACCTCCCAACTCCTTCGAAATGCGATGTCACCTTTCCGTGCAAGCTGGGGTTTCGCTCAGGGAGCAAGGATACTATTGCGATACTTCTCGATTCTGGTAGTCCATGGCCTTTCTGGCATGCACTGCTGGTTGATGCATATTGTGTTGTTTATTTTTCCACCTATAGTAGTGAAAATAAAAGGAGTTCCTTTACGACCTTACGATGTCGTTAGAGCAGCAGTTATAAAATGCTAGTGGACCAGTTGAACGCAGTCGTTCTGCATATATCTACTCCACCAGTTTCCCCCAGCCCACCCACCTTTCACCCTAGACGTCACCCCCTAGCAAGCCGAGCAAAAAGTCATAATTTTGAGGTGGCATTGGCGGTACGGCGAAGACGTCAGCTGAGAAAAGCACCGTTCGTACTTACGGTGAAGCACCTTGAGTATCTCAATTGGCGATACAAAGAAAAATAACAGAACAGGCGAAACAAAATACGACCAGTCTGTAGAAATGATTCAAGACTGCTCTGCCGAATGAGATCGTTCATTCTATGGTTCACTAAACTTCAACGCCTATAAGTGCAGAACTGGGCGCCTGACCAATTCGCCCTGCGGCATCACACCAGCACATAACCTTCCGCTGTGTCGCCCGGGAGAAAGAGATAACAAAGTACCTTGGATTTCTATAGAAGCAGCGGAATAGTTTTCTGCAGGAAGATCACTTCTGCGATTTCGGGTCTCTCGATTCAGGCATGTTTATATGCGTAGGCCAAGTGCGATGAGCCGCAGTTGTCCTAGACGCTCGTCTTGCCAGGCTTGCCCAACTGCATCAAGCATCCATTTTCGCCTTTCCATCGTGCATCGTGCTATACAGAAACTTGACTGATGTTCAAAAAACGGGAAGTTCGGCAGCCCCTTAGCCGGAAAGGTTCATCCAGTTAGGCTTCCAATTGCCGATATACCTTAGCTGAAATTAAGGAATCTCTCACTAGTTCCAACAACTTGGCACCAGGTAGCGGTCGCCTCATATGCGAAATGATTAGGTATCTACACCCTAAAAAACTGGAAACACTCCTACATGTTTTTTGCCATGTTGGCGGCTCACCATATTCTGTCCCCATGGAAAGACACTGTAGTGATCCCGGTATTTAGGCAAGGCAATGAACAGTCCTTAGCCAGCCGCAACAGGCCAATAGCGCTAACAGACTGTCTGTGCAAAGTTGTAGCACCCACCCGATGCTGCAATGCGGGCATGCTATGGCCAGCACTGACAGCCGGCGCCTTGGTGCCAGCTTAAATAGAAGAGCAAAATAAAGATGCGCAGCCCATGGTAGAGGCGCAAGCTCGGCAAGTGCAGTGTTCTACTAAGAAACCTGCCACGTTTGCCGCTGCAACCGGCGCTCCGCTCGCCGCCTTCGCCCTTCTACCAAAAGAAATATAGGAACGTCTGTACGGCTCTTCGGCCGCCTTCACTTCCTCCTACAACGGTGACCCGGGAGAACATGCTTTGCAGTGAGCGACACGATGTTATGGCTGACTGGCCAGCGTTTTAGTTCGACCCACCACTACTGCCGTTCCGGTCAAGCTAGATCGACGCATGCTTCTCGCAGTTCGTGGCGGCTCAGGAGCGGAACATCTGGATCTAAGAGTTCTAGTGCTTCGTGCTCCTCGACGTACTGCGGCTTGATCTCCAGCTCAACCTCCGCGTTCTATCGCCTGGCCCACTCCCCGTCGACGATATGCGCAGTCCGTCCTGAACGGCCCTGCGTACCACCTTCTTCCAGATGGTAACCACACGTCCCTTCTCCCCCAGCGCTGAGCTCATCTGGGTGCCCGCGTGCTCGGCAAACCCCAACAATAAACCCGTCGATTCTTTAGCCCGAGGTTGCAGAAACCAGGCACAGGTTGATCTCATGGGGGTATCTCGAGGGACCGAGCGTGTAGCTTCGCTGACCTCATTGCGAATGACCGGACTGAGAGGCGAATATTGTTGCGTGGTAGTGACGTTAAAGAACACAGCACCAATACTGTGAAAGACAAAACTAGCTTTTATTGGGCGAACCTGTCCCCACAAAGACAGGCTACACTTATAGCACAACGATAGCGGCGAAAACGGTCGGCGATCGTCGAAAATCTGATCAGCGGGTCAAGCGCGTCGGCTTTTACAGATCAGTCGTCGAATGTTCCAGAGTGGTCGTTGGGACCCGCATGTCTTCCACAAAGTTATACACTATTCGCCTCGCGCATACATGCACCCAGATTACACAAGTTGCGGGGAAAGACAGCGGATGAAACGTTCGGTAACATTCCAGAAACTTCTTTTACATGCAGACGTATCTTGCGCTGTGCGATAACATTTCTTAGGGGGTGAAAAGTAATCACCCGATAAAGATAAAGAGGTACACGTGTCAACATACAACCCCCCCCCCCACACTTTTCTCTCCCTACCATGGAGCAACTCTTATGGCGCTGTCTGCAAACGCGGAGCGTACCTTCCCCATCCATCTTCTCCGACTAGCGACCCGTCCTACCTTCCAGCCCTTTGTGCATTGTGCCAAAAGCAAACATCACCCCTATTCACCTGGCCGGCCCGGCTTCTCCTCCGCCCAACAGGCCGATGTCACTCCATATCTGAGGACTGGGAGATGTCACTACGCTCGACGGACCCCGCAAGCCAGAATGTCGCCGCAAGCGGAGCTGGCTCATCAATATATTAAGCATGAACGTTTGATTGCAGTGGGTTCGTGTGGGGACACAGGCGGCCTGGTAGGTTCCAAATGCACTGTCATAATGAAGTTTTTTCCTAGTGCTCCCGCTCTCCGAATCTGAAGTGGATGGACCACGCGCCACACGTAATCATGAGGAGCACAGCCTTCGATCTGCAACGCCGCGAGTGGAACCAAGAAGGAGCTCGTTTACGCCGTGCCGACGCTGGAGCCCTGGCACAAGAACGGGCTCATGCAGCCTAGCGCAAGCAGCAACGGCATATAGAGGATCCGGTAACCTACCAAGGAGTCGTCTAATGAGCTTTCGGGACTAATCTAGTGGAAAGCCGAAGCTGAAACGTACAGGTTTCAGCTTCGGTGGTCAACCATCTGTACGGAGTGCTTGGGCGGTGATTTATCTTTATCTGCTGCTAAGTGACACCACCGAAGTGATTGTGAAGCCTCTCAATTCTCTCCCCCGAAACTCCACCACTATGTGCGCGTCGGTTTCGCAATCATGGAAGCCATTGCTTTTAAGCTATAAATGTTTTTGCACCACTAAATGGCGACCTTCAAGTGACCTTGAGCCAAAAGCCAGAGCCATTATCCGGGCACTCAAACAGGAACGTCCAGCCAAATTGCGAGAACAAAACGAGATCACGGGGGCAACTAGTCAAAACTTCACGAAATTCACTCTTTCCCCCAAACCCTGTGTTGACATGACCGCATTACATACGCTATTTGCTTACCAAAGATGCTGCAAAGAAATATTCCTTCCAAGTTCTGGCTAATGTTTGTTCACAATATTACTAAAGTTGTAACTTCTAGTTCTATTTTTCATTTGCAATAGCGACGTTCAAAAGGCAGGTACAGGACACCATACTCTTCATTTTCATCTTTAGCCACTGAGTCAGGGGCCCCTGACTACATTAAACGCCAGCGCTTCGCGAGTTCCTCGGTGCGTGTTTTGCGTCATCCCGAGAGATGGCACCACGCTGTGTGCGGCCTCCTTGAGGCGCTTTTCTTCTCCCAGCTGAGGAGCGCGTTCTGTCTTTCCGCCGCGTTTCGCTGCCTTTCGTGCCGCCTTCATAGACTATCCTATCAGTGAGAAAGGAAGTGATACAGCTACATGGCCTTTCCTCGGAGCTGGTAGTCTTGAGTTCCTGCAGGATGAGCTTGTGGCGGATGCTTTCGAAAGCGCTTTTCAGATTGAAAGCAGTCAGGATGTGTTCCGCACCGGAGGGAATGTAGCGTACGATTTCGGCCCGCAGGCGCCGGAAAACGTCCTGTATTGCGAGATTTGCACGGTAGCCATACAGGTGGGTTGGGAAAAAGCCTCCATCCTCCAGATAACTCACTAGTCCGTTTAAATGGATTTCTCGAAATGCTTACCGAGGCAGGATGTAAGGGAAATCGAACGGTGTTTCATTAAAGCCGTCATTTTGCCGCGTTCTTGGATCAGTGCCATTGAGGCCTCTTCCTATTCTAGCGGAAGGCTCCCATGTTACTATACGTGCTCGTTAAAATATTGGACCGGTTCCTCGAGGAAATTATGACTAATGTTTCGTAGCTTGGTGTTAGTAACGCTATGGGGTCCCTGTGCGGTGTTACGTTGGGCATTTAGCGCGGAAGCAAAGCGTTCCTTCCTCGTGATCTCGTGATCGATGCGTCCAACTCTGAATTCGTGATGCCCTCGTATCCCTCGGTGCATGGCGGGCCTCCGACAGTGTCTGCGTATCTTGCGCGGAGGAAGTTGAATAGCTCTTCGTCCGCGCCGGCAAAATCACCGATCAATCTCCGGATCATCCTCGATATCGCGGGTTTGGTGTTGCCAGGGTCGAGCGAAGTTCACAAGATAGCTCACGTCATTGGTGTGTATAACGTACCGCTCATCAAGTCGCAGAAATTGGCACAGCTTTCCGCCTCGAGTTTGCGAGCATATTCTTTAGCACGTTCCGTATCTTCCGCTATTTTGAGTCGTAGTTTGTGATTGAGACACTGGCTCTTCCATCGCTTAGTGAGACTACGTCATCTGTCCCATCTGTGGGGTAGGTTTTGGGGCACTACCGGCGCTTCCTATGTAAGTGCTATTCATTTCGTAAGGCAATCATGCGCATCACGCAAGTGGTTTACCGATGTCTTAGCATCAGTGAACCAATGTGTTTGCCCTGTTTGCATCACACAATTACTCAGCCTCGTTTCTTCCAACGCGTAGGAACGGTCGTTTTCCGATCAACGCACTGTTGGGTTCCTACCAGTACTGTGCATTATCTTCTACTAACAAGGCGTCGCGCAGAATAACCTTACTTGTAAAAAAAAAACACTATTCGTTACCTAATATTATTAAACAAAAAAGAAACAAGAAACCGAAAAGCACCAAAAATAATATCTATGGATTACTCGTTCAGTTTTACACTTCTAAAAGCCAAATGAGTGCAAATTCAAATAAAAATGTTCCGAGGGCGGCTAAGTACTTCGCGTGAGTTGCGAATACGAAATCAAAATTGTCCGACTGAAAGGCGCAGAGCGATCCTCCGAGCATTGCGTGTTGAGTAATATATCATGGCGGTGCGTGCTGCTCGAGCCGGTATACCCGCCGTGGTTGCTCAGTGGCTATGGTGTTGGGCTGCTGAGCACGAGGTCGCCGGATCGAATCCCGGCCACGGCGGCCGCATTTCTATGGGGGCGAAATGCGAATACACCCGTGTACTTAGATTTAGGTGGAAGTTAAAGAACCCCAGGTGGTTGAAATTTCCGGAGCCGTCCACTACGGCGTGCCTCATAATCAGAAAGTAGTGGTTTTGGCACGTAAAACCCCATAAGTATTATTATTATTATGCCCGAACCGGCAAGCAGCCGTCGCCTGATGTGTAATGTCACCGACGACGCGGCGACGCCCTCTCCCCTCACATAATGGCACGCTTGTGCGGCAGCAAGTGTTCCCTTTTCCCAGCAGGTGCAGCTTGTGACGTGCCGTCGCAGACAACGCCAACGCGAATTGAGGTGGCCTTTCACTGCTAAAGCTGACAGACTTACCACTTCGGCGCGCTGCTTCTGCTGCGCTGAGACGTCAAATCCCATCTGCGCGTCTGTTTCCTTCGGCGCGCCTCGAGATAGTGACTACGCGGATGGTTCGATTGCTCACTTTTGAGCGTCCCTCTTGAAACGGAGTGGTGGCTTGCGCCATGAAGCTCTTCGTCTGATTGTGCCTAATGTCCTACCTATATTTTTGCGTAATCCCACAAACACACACACTTACCAGCATGAAACGTTTTCAATTATTAGTGGGAACATTGTTGTCCCCTTACTTTTTTACGCCAGACTTCCAATCGGCTCTTACTAATATCTACTGGTGACATGTTTATTTTCCCGTTGCTATATCTGAACCTAAGGTCTTCGAAGAGGCCAGAGGTACCTAAACCGATAGCTGAGTATATATCTTCTCATTATAATAAAACATGCTCCGTCGTTTCTATAGCTTCACCGAAGCTAACGCATGCTGCTTCTTCTTTCGTTTACCTCACTTAATAACTACGCTATCTAAGGCGTCCTGATCTGGCTTAGAAAGCTAAGGAGCTTTCCTTTGATTTATCGTAAATCATTTGTGCTGATTTTTTTATTCCCTCCCAAATAATTACTCATATCACTTTATTTTCCATTGCGGCCACCCATGAGATTGCCTCAGCCTCTCTGACATGCATTTGACAATTTTTTGCCATGTTGCCAAATGCACCGGCCGCATACTTGCTGGAAGCCTCCTAGTTCTATTCATCCACTGGGAGTCGATGTTCTGCCTCTACAAATACGTGCACACTCTCGCTACTCATATAGTTTCTTTCATATTCCTCAGTCAATCTTCAAAATATAATTTTGCACTGAGCTTCCCTCACTTCATAACTTGACGAGCGCATGTCGTGCTGCCCAGCTTCATTAGCAGTCTTGTCGTGAGTAGTCAATGCGAGGCGTCCCCCTCACCTGTGGTTGCATTCAAGTCCTGATTGTACCTCTAACTTGAAGCAAGCAACCGCGTTTCCTAATAAACCTCCCGGACCTATCACACTGTTCCGCATACCCCGCAGACGACTGCCATGTGGTGGCGGTGTAGCGCACCCAGCGGCGGTGACTTTGTGCGCGTCCTCCGCTGTGATTGATTTTTCTGCTCTTCAAGAGAATAGGCACGCAGCACCCACGGGCACGGAAACCCGACGAGCTTTGCAGAAAGAAGAACCGTCGCTTTTAAACGATACCAAAATGGGTGGTATTACAAGTACACCTGCACAGCAGAGAGAAATAAACCGGGAGTGGTTAGCTACACTTGACGGAAGGGTGTTCCATTCCCGCATTCCTTTAGGAAAGAAGAATTAAGGATATGCCATTGTACTAGTATGCACAATATTGCTACAGAACAGCCGCCACAGTGAGGCTGAACTGAGGAGGAAGAAGGCGACGTGGGCCCCAATTGATATAGCGTCGCCATTTTGGCCTTCTGTTAGCTTCCCTGTAAATATATCGTATATAGTATTGGGCTCCAGCTACACGTAACATTAATGTGGTGGCGGTGGACGTTCCCCGTACCCGTCATGCAGCTTCGCAGCGGTCGCAACGGCGACAGTGCAACTTCGGCTCCGGCCGGCGGCACTTCATTTACGCAGCCGTCTCCGCCTTCAGCCCTGACCTACGTCGTCTCCCCCCTCGTGATCCTGGTGTTTTCAACGGAGTCGGCAGTCCTGATGTTGACGACTGGCTCCGCTTATACGAACATGTCAGCACCAGTCACAGGTGGGATCCGACTATAATGCTTGCGAACGTTCTTTTCTACCTCGACGGAGCTCCACTTGCATGGTTCCAGACTCACGAAGAGGAGATCTCGAGCTGGGATCTCTTCAAAGAGAAGCTCCGCGACCTCTTTGGCAGTCCATTCGGTCGCCTAGTCGATGCCAAGAAAGCCCTTGCCACACGTGTACAGACGTCGACCGAGGCCTTCGTGTCGTACATTCTCCATATCTAGGCCCTTTGTTCCAAGGCTGACCCGACCATGTATGAGGACGATAAGGTTAATCACGTCCTCAAAGGCATTGCTGACGATGCCTTCAATTTACTGGTGTTTACGGACGTCACCAGCATCCATGCGATACTCAAGGAGTGCCGCCGTCTCAAGCATGCTAAAAGCCGCCGGGTATTCCAGCACATCACGCGATTTCCAACACAGCTGCTACGTCATCCTGTGATGACCTCTTCCACCAGCCGTCAGGATGTGACAATTTGACCCGCATCATTCGTAGTGAGGTCGAAGCGGCACAACCGGCGGCCCCTTCATTCACGTCACCTGATCATTCTCCGGTGACAATATCCTTGATCCAGGCCGTCATCCGTCAAGAGTTGTCCAACGTCGGCCTGCAATCCATTCGTTCCATACGATCGGAACCTCTTTCTGCACACACGTCCCCACCGCTTTCTTCTTACTCCTGTTACGGACAGCGCAACGCCTCCGAATGGCGAACCGTGGACGACAAGCCGATGTGTTTTACCTGTCGACGCATTGGACATGTCGCTCGCCACTGCCGCAGCCGCTGGACTTCTCCGATGCGCTATTCTCCTGATTACCCCCCTCGCCCCTCTAGTGCGTCCTTTTCCTTCGCCCCTTCTATGCCCGCTCCATCATCTGACCCGGGGACACCTTTGACAAGACCACGCTACTCCCGCTCGCCTTCTCCCTGTCGTCGTCAATCTCGTTCGCTCGCGTCACGCCGTGCTCCTTCTCCGACCTACTCGCCGCACCCCGACCGGAAAACTAGACAGCGCAGCTTCTGTAGGTGAAGCTGCAAAGACGACATTGGCTCAAAATCCTCGCTTCACCTTACCCACGAACAAGAATCTGTCGGACGTTCTCGTCGACAATGTTCCTGTGTGCACGTTATTGACACCGGGGCGCATGTGTCCATTGTGAGTGCTGCTCTTCGCCGTCGGCTCAAGCAAGTTCTGTAGCCCACCCCGAACCGATTTGTACAAGTCGCCGACGGAGGGACTGTCGCTATTGTTGGCATGTGATCTGCCCGTCTCACCAATGCCGAGAGACACACCGTCGTTCTCTTCACTATCATTGAGCATTGCCCTCACGAACTCATTCACAGTCTGGATTTCCTTGCCAATCATTCGGCCCTCATTGACTGTTCGGCCGGCTCACTTCGCCTTGACTTGCCGCTTGCCGACCCTGTGGACCCGCCTCCAAGCCGTTTGAGCTGTATAGATTTTATTCGCCTACCGCCTGAATTTGTGACGCACGTCGAATTGTTGTCCTCACCAGCTGTACCTGACGGCAATTACGTGGTCGCACCAATGACGGCAATTATACTTACACATGGTGTTACCGTGCCGCACACTGTGCTGACAATTACTTGCAACCGCACCTACCTTCCCCTTGTCAATTTCGCGCTAACCGCGCAAGTTCTGCCTCAGGGGATTTCATTGGCTATAATCAGCGCTTTACAGGATGACGAGATCGAGCCAGTCACAGTGGAAGATCGTCACAGCTCAGCCCATACCGTGACGTCATCGCACGGTACTGACGTCGACATTGAGAAGATGGTTTCCTCTGACCTTACACCTGTTCAAGCTGAAGCCCTTTGCCGCGCTCTTGACGGCTATCGCGACATTTTTGACTTTGACATTCGACCCTTAGGTCAAACGTCCGTCGTGAACCATCGCATAAACACTGGCGATGCGTACCCTATTCACCGACGTCCATATCGTGTTTCTGCGTCCGAACGAGCTCTTATCCAACAGGAAGTCAAAAAGACGCTTGCAAAGGACATTATCGAGCCTTCCTGTAGTCCCTGGGCTTCTCCCGTCGTACTTGTCAAAAAGAAGGATGGGACGTGGCGTTTTTCTGTAGATTATCGCAACCTTTAAAAATCACAAAAAAGGATGTCTAACCCTTTGCCACCTATTGAGACACACCATCGTTCTCTTCATCGTCATTGAGCATTGCCCTCACGAACTCATTCACGGTCTGGATTTCCTTGCCAATCATTCGGCCCTCACTGACTGTTCGGCCGGCTCGCTTCGCCTTGACTTGCCTCTTGCCGACCCTGTGGAGCCGCCTCCAAGCCGTTTGAGCTGCATAGATTTTATTCGCCTACCGCCAGAATCTGTGACGCACGTCGACTTGTTGACCTGACCAGCTGTACCTGACGGTAATTACGTGGTCGCACCAATGGCGGCAATTATATTTACACATAGGTGCTACCGTGCCGCACAATGTGCTGACAATTACTGGCAACCAGACCTGCCTTCCCCTTGTCAATTTCGCGCTAACCACGCAAGTTCTGCCTCAGGGGATTTCATTGGCTATAATCAGCGCTTTACAGGAAGGTGAGATCGAGCCTGTCACAGTGGAAGATCGTCACAGCTCAGCCCATACCGTGACGTCATCGCACGGTACTGACGTCGACATTGAGAAGATGGTTTCCTCTGACCTTACACCTGTTCAAGCTGAAGCCCTTTGCCGCGTTCTTGACGGCTATCGCGACATTTTTTACTTCGACATTCGACCCTTAGGTCAAACGTCCGTCGTGTCTAATCGCATAAACACTAGCGATGCGAACCCTATTCACCGACGTCCATATCGTGTTTCTGCGTCTGAACGAGCTGTTATCCAACAGGAAGTCAAAAAGACGCTTGCAAAGGATATTATCGAGCCTTCCTGTAGTCCCTGGGTTTCTCCCATCGTACGTGTCAAAAAGAAGGATGGAACATGGCGTTTTTCGTGGCGCTTTGACCTGTTTTTCTATTCTATAAGTGCATATATGCACTGTTAGGGGACTCAGCATTCTTTAGCTCTTATTACCAATAATCGTGAAACACGAAAGAAGATATGTGTCCTCGAGAAAGTACATAATGAAAGAAAGATGTAGATATAAATGTGCGAGATAGTGAAACCGGCATTGGGCCATTTGAATTTATATCGGCGTCATTTGGCGGCGTGAGAGAGAAGTAATTGCAACAGTCGTTTATTTGAAGGATGCGAACTCAGTGAACGAAAATTTCGCAGCATCGCAGCCATGATGAAGATGGACGTTAATGCCATTTTTATTGAAAGAATCTAACGTACCAGACTGGCTAGCCGAAATGCATCCCGTATGAAGCGTACCACCTGCCGGGATCGTTTCTTGGGCTTTCCACTAGACACGATGCGCCATCTAGCGGCGCGGCTGGAAATCTCCGCATGGAGCGTGCTTGAATATAACTTCAGACCATATTGTCCGTATATATAAGAAGCGGGCTCAATTCCGCAGAGTACCGGGTAAATCTTACAGCACGCTGCTGTCGCCGAAGAGCGGCGGATACCTGGGGTGTGATCGGAGATGGTTGTTCGGCGCGTTCGTTCGGTTATCGGCGCGCGCGATTGGCCTACTCCGCGCCGACGTCGCCAGCCGCGGGGCGCCGCCCCGTTTTTGGTGACGTCAAAATGACGACACGCTCCTGTCAATCATCCGCCCACCGAGCATTTCGTCCGAACGCGACGGGAGTTGAGAAGTTTAGAGCGATCATACGGCTTCGCATGGCGCGTCTGGTGGATTGGATTGGATCCAACAGGCGGCCTTTTCGGCTGCGGAATGGCACGTTTGAATCCGATCCATAGTTTAATTCTAGAAAATGGCGCTTCCGTTGGAAACTTAGGTTGTTGCGCTGGCGCTTCTAGAGGAAGGAGGAGAGCGGGTGGCGGTGCGAAACGCGTTTGAAGAAATGACAGAAAGTGAATTTTGGCGTCCTTTTATTTCTCGAAACAAATAATTCGTTGGTTGCACAGAGAAATCTACAACATCATCGGTGCCAGCGAGCCACTGGGATGTTGTCGCTGCCTCTTGAAAAGTGAGCCATTCTTCCCGTCGCTTTTTTTTCTTTTTCCTTCTCGCTGTGCGCGACACCGCCTAGGGACGACGCAAAGAACCTAATAGTTATAAATTGCAGTAGTCGCACGTACTCCTATTTGAAAACGTGTTTGGGCTTGAGAAGAAAAAATACATTTTTTTAGACAAAGATTTCATTCAATTGGAAGACGAGAAACATTTGGCTTTGTAGTATACTGTTTGCAAGCAGACGACAAACGACGGAGGTAAACTTCCGGGGAGGTGACCGCTTCCTGATTGGCTGCTCTCTCCGCCCCGCTGTCACAAATTTTGCATACTGCAAATTTGTGACGTTGCAGCAACTGAACAGAACGCGTATCGAACAAAATATCTCCGATCGCGCCCCTGGTGACTCACGCTCGCGTCAACGTGGTTCAACGAACAGCGGCACTGACCCAGTGTAAGATGGCAAAAGACCTAAGTTGTTCCGACAGGTTCTTTGAAATCCAGATCGCTCAGCACAGGCGGGGAGTGTTCTGCAGAGAACAAAAATTATCTCGTGAACCAAGTAGCATGCAAAACTAATAGATATCGATAAATGGCTATAAGACACTGTGTGCACATTCTTAAGCATAACAATTCCACTACGAATAGCACGTTTGTGAAATATATAAACAACTAAGGTCCAATTTGAACAAGCAATGAGTGCCGACGATGGAGCGCTGAAGGGCTGGTTTAACTGCGCAATAGAAACTACGCTGAAAAGGAGCAGGATAAACTGAAGCTGACAAGCGATTCGCGGACTTGTATAGGGCAATATGTGTGGCTTTTATTAACGTGGCCCGTGTTAGGCCCAGTTTCTTAGCTATACTATAATGTTGCTGTCGGCATGATGGTGTCAAAACGTATCGTGGAAAATTACGACTCGCGCAGACTTGCAGGCTAGAAAAGAAGACTCGTTAACTGTTAAAGTCTGCTGCGAATATCCATGCATGCCTTCTGGAACAGCTCTCGAAAAGCTTAACGTTAAAGGTCACACTACACAGGGAAGGTCTTTCGGCATGGCTAGAGTTCAGGGTGATTCATAAGAAAAGTATCTAGCGTCAAGCTTTTTTACTGGCGTCATTACGGTGGTAGAATAAGTCACTCCTAACGTCAGCAAAATAGAAAGGTTAAAATGAGCAAAGTGGCTAACAGTGATCTTAACTAAAACATGATTTTTATGCGATAGCTACGCGTGCTATGTCGCACCTCGGTAGATCGAAGAGCTTACGCATTCTACATGCATGTAGGCGACGTTCAGAGATTTCTGGAGCTATTTAAAATTAAAGCTATTTGCTCGACGACATGACTGAATCTTCTATAGATAGCTTGAGGAAGAACGTCTAAAAATAATGTTGCGATAATGTCGATTAAGGACGTCGGCTGCCAATATAACTTGCCATTTCGATTCGCGGCTCGTATAGTTCTCTTTCCCTACCTGTTGATTTCAACAGCCCTCATTGCTAGCTGAAGTATTCGTATGTAGAATTCCAGTCACGAGAATGCTGCGTAGCTTTGATTAATTAGAAGTAATATTATAAAAGCCGTAACCACGTACACCTCTACAAAAATAAATATTCCTTTCAAAATTCGGCAGAGACGGTTTACGTGTGGGAAAGCATTATAGTCCCTTTGGTGAAATGTTTTCGATCGAAAGATTCCATTCGGAGGCAGCTGAGCTCATTCTATACCCACATGATGTCGCGCCACTCCGTCCCCATTGGCTCCGCCGTCACGTGCCCAACGACGCTCGCACTAAGCCACCCGTTTAGTCAACCAGATGGGTGCGACGTGACATGTACAATAACGCACACACCAGGCACACCTTTAGGCCGCCATAAATGTGGAACCGTCGTGGCCTTGTGAAAGCGGGCTTCGTCTCGCACCGCGGAGGACCGGCTTGATTCCCACTCAGACCAAACTGTATCAAATTTTCATTTGAAACCCATTAATTTATTTTGTCTGCAGGACCCTACGTGAGAAGATTTAGATCAATCCTAGCATTTCTTCGCGTGTTTTTTTTCTTTGCGCCATCGGTAATTGTTGGTACCACCACTCGGTCACGTTGCCGCCGACGCCACTAGATTTTGGCGTAATGCAACATCTAATGCTTTCGCATTAGCAAACCTGTCTTCTGTACTTAGTTACTGATATTCTTCTTGCAAATATCAGCAACTGCTGCCTTTCTCTGACAAGTGACACAATATTGAACAGGCTCCCTACAAAGTCTAACTACGTGTCTAGGTGACATTTAATATCTTCTGTTGTATTTTTTTGGAAAAAGGTCCGCTTGAACAAAATGGCAAAATCTGCACGGCAACAGCTCCACTATTCGCTTCCCTCCGAATCGACGAAGATCAAGCGCATTGTGCAGCTGAAATGTAAAAAGTTCAACATTTCTTCTGTTGTTTCGCAAAGGATTTGACGAGCGCTTCATCGGCGCAGGTGGCTCCGTTTTACGTATCATTTTTCTTAGCCCGAGGAAAAAGTCAACTTTTTGCGGAGTAATGCAGACAGTGCACATAGTCTGCGCGCGTCGTAGAGGCGATATCTTAGTACAGTACGTTACTTGCAGCTTTGTATTGTGATAACAAGGAATTCTGTACTACGTAATGGTTACCTCCAAGAGCGCTGGAGCTCCACGGAAGATAGAGAGGAGCAGCATTTTGAAGATTTTGATGAATGGCCGCTTTCGTACAAAGCTTTACATCGCCCTCTTCGTCGTCATTGATGTCCTCTTCGTTGCAGTGATTTTTAATGACTATGGTCCTTGCATTTTGAAGATGTTTCGAAGGAATAGTCTCGTGACAAGTGCACCATGCAATAGGACAGGAAATTTGACGTCAAAAGCAGCATATGGTTGGAAGACATTCACAACATGTGGGGATCCAAGTCTTAAGATACTCTATGTCATAGATACCACTCCAAAAAACCTCGAAAAGCGTCAGTGGCTTCGGAAGACCATCGGCGATCCTTTTGTTCAGTCTCTAATGAACTCCAGGATCATTTTTTTTGTGGGATCATCGGCTCATCCGGAAGAACAGCGGGTGCTTGTGGAGGAAGCTACTCGCGAGGGAGACCTTCTTGTGCTGAACATCACAGAGAGCCGCCGCAATTCCTCCCTCAAGTTTCTTCTTGTTGCAGAGTGGCTTTTTGATAACTGCCCTCTGGATGATGCACTTACTCTTGTCAAGATGGACGATGATGTATTAGTTAACGTCTACGCCTTATCTTCTTACGCAAGCAGCAGTGTAATGTGGCTAACCGGCATCCACGGCGTGGTTTACAGAAACAAACCTCCACAGAGAAAGCGGAGTGATTATTGGTACGTAAGCAAAGAGGAGTATAGGTCTGACGTATACCCTGCCCACTGTGCTGGAGAGGCCTTCATCATGAAGCCTGCTGTGTTGTCTGCCATCGTGAGCGCTGCAGTTCATGTGCCGTACTTCTGGATTGCCGATGTTTACGTGACAGGAATGATCGGAGAGTTTGCTAACCTGAATATGGTGGACATTTCGCGCCACGTGATATTGTACAAACAGAAAAGAAAGGTGACCGTTGGTGATACAACGTTGTTTGTTTGCACGCGCTCGGCTGGAGTTTCCAATGAGCAAATTAACTCTCTGTGGGATATCATTCGCCAGAGAAACCAGACAGTGCAGCGAGATTTTCACAAATATGTGGAAGTGCACTATCGTACTGTAGGGTAAATAAGAAGCTTCAAAATGATGTGGCGTATAACGGTAATATGAGCAGCCGCTAATTTGGAATTATTTTCTGCATTTCAACAATTGAACGTATCAAAAGTGCGACCATATCAGTGGGAAACAGAAGCCAACACAAGGAGATGTCTCTGTTATGGAAAGATAACGAATAAAATGAACACTCCCCAGATGAACGTATCACATGATCCTGTATCTGTCTCGTTGGTTTCACTATCACGAAGGAGACTTCATTATGTATATACTAATATTTTTCGTAAGAAAGAATGATAATTGCACTACCGTAACCAATCCTCTCCTAAGGATGAATGCAGCGCCAATATTTTGCGCATCGAATACATATGTTTTTTACAGGTAAAGCCTTATAACATAGGTAAATGGTGGGAGTCAGCTACATGAAGTGTTAGCTAAGGTTACAGCTTCTAAGTTGCTTTGCTCTACGCACCTCGTTCGTGATTTGTCAGCACAGATATACGTTGTTGCAGTTTTTACGACTGCACCTACTCATGGATTCATCTTACAGGCGTCAGTGCGACTGTAAGTAACTATGTGCTTAAGTGAAAGAGAGTTGAGAAATTATTGACGTGAGGAATCAGGCGGACGAATAAACTTGAGTGTCTTTTGGCTAGTGCGAAACGTACGCATCATCTGCTAAGTGCCCGCGAGTATATACGCGAGTGTACACAGATATGAGCGGTAATGAATAATTGTGAGTTTGGCTTATGAAGTCTGTGAACGCTGATCACTGTGAGTAAACGCGTTGCCTCTGTGCTCAACTCACATGCCTGCTGGGCCAGCGTCAAGAAAAATAAGTAGAGTAATTATATTCGACGCTATACTATTTTTGGGTTCATTAGCATAAATTGGAGTTACCATGCGATACTGTGTGGCTATCAGTCTCATTCAGTGTTTTTCGATGAGGTCAAAGGCCTATGTGGGTACTGTGATAAACAACGGACTATGGACGGTAGGTCAATGTGCGCATACGCGATCACCTACATTATTAAACTAATTCTGCAGACATTTCTTTTTGTGCAACTTGCATTTGAGCACAGGTAAACCGCCCAGACCTTGAAACACCTAGTGATACCGAATTTATTCGCTCTGACCCCATAAATCACTTCTAATTTTTACAAAAATAAAACTAAATAACTTCGATCATTTGCAAGCGGCACAGATTATCTAGGCAAGCAGCGCGAATTGCTTGTTACGACGGCGTATTTATACAAATATTAGGAATATGTGTAGGCATAGGGTTGCATCGGTGCTGAGCAATGTTTACTTGAGGGCAAGGTACATATTACTTGAAACTGCCCGGGACGGTATCGCTCTCGATCATATTAGTTACGCTGATGATTACCTTGTTTTAGTCGATTACAATGTTCTGCTGATTTCTGCGAAAACATTATTGACTTTGCAGACATTAGTTTACAGTTTGGTGGATGTTCCGCTTGCTGGATGTATGCCGCATGGTATGTGAAGCCCGTACCTGACCTACACTGCGTCAATTCAACAGTACTCAGAAATGGCATTGCCGTATCATTGTTGAACGCCACCTTGAAGTTATGCCGGCACAGCATGGAGGACAATATTGGCAGGTAGCTACAAGAACTAAACAATCCACGTATCCCGATGAAAGGTTTGTTTTTCTTATCGAAAGGGTCCTACAAAGGAAAAAGGTGCAAGCAAGGCGCTTCATGCGGGTGAGAAATTTGTAGAGCTTGCCGGGAGTACGCGTTCTGCAGGTTCATGGCGTATCGCGTCGTCTTAAGACAGTGGCGGAAGGTATGGTTCTTACGTCCTTTTTACGGTGAACAACAAGCTGACGAAACCCTGCTCTGCTGTGCACAGACGTGCTGAGAGTCGCACGCAACGGCTGGATTACTAACATCAAGCACCGTTGAGAATGGATTATATATGAGAGTTCCCTATAATTAGGGAAATACTACAAACGTTGAATAGGCCGGGAGTTGTTTCCATTATAGACTTTTTACAATGAAACTTCTCTGAAAGCCTGTCCAAGTTCTAACCTATATTGGCTCTGTAAGGATTTACGGCTGCACATAACTGTTTTACGATACCAGAATGCTTGCTAGGGAGAAAGAGAAGCCCGCAAGTTAGCCTGAAGATGTTCTTTTTTTTATCAAGTCGGTGAAATTTGTGGCACTATACCATTTGTCACGTTGCACGCCTCCGAGGTACAATACATGGATGCAGGTCGTTGAGAGACCAGTGCTTTCATATGTCTGACTTCGCCTTTGATAATTATTTTCTGCCATATGTTTGTTCATATAAATCCGACAGCTTACTGTCATTAGGCTGGGTGATTGTGAAGGAAGCTGTGCGCGTGACCTAGATATAAAACCCAGTGTTCGGGTTGACATCATACACTGTAAAAAAATTTGCCTTACTTTACAGAAACTCTGCTGGTAAATTGTGACCGAACACTTTTCCGGAAATTAAGAATGGTCATTTCCGTAGAAAGGACAACTGCAAGAGAGAGACCGTAATACAAAATACGAGTGCTTCTGTATCTGGAAAACGGAAGACCCTGTATTCTGAATCTGCACTAAAACCGTCAAACTACGGTGTTTCTCGTATTCAGAAAACGGAACACACTGTATGCTAAATCTGCACTATAACCGTTAAAAACAGGTGCTTGCCGTATTCAGAAAACGAAAGACTGCGTATGCTGAATCTGTACTATATCCGTTAAAGTACAGGTGCTTCCCGTATTTCCTCTTGCACAGCATATCCACTCTTCGGACACTGTGCCATCAGGGACAAAATTGACCTGGACGTGCGAGAGTTGACCGAATTTTATGGTGCACTATTTGCTGGGTTCAGCCATGCTAACATCTGCGTTGGGAATGTGCATACGTGACCCACTGCTTTCAGCTGCCTTCAAGAGAAATGTAATTTGGTCAATGCTCGCACTTCCAGGCTACTTTTGTCCAAAATAGTACATCTCCTTTAATGCAGATGTCATGTAGGCAGCTCATAGCCGAAGCAGCCGGTCACCATTGACAAAATTGTCTTGCCAACACACTGACATGGCTGCAAAGATAAAACACTTTGCACTTTGTGATACGAATGCATTGTATAGCATATATACAAAAAGGTGCAACATTTCAGTCCTCAAGTTCTTAGATCACAGAAGCAACTTTATTTTCTTCAATCGCTCGTCTTGCACTTTTTTCCTGGTGAAAGTTGTTCTTGACCCTAAACGCTTGCAAGGATAAACTTGCTGCTGTTAGGAGAAATAAGTAGAATTCGTCAATATCTATCCCAAAGAAAGCGGCAAAGAAGTATAATCACAGAACACGACAAAGCAGTAATGTCTGTGTTAGAAAAACAAGTAAGTAGACCAACATTGTTGGAACGAGGGATGTTGCCATAGCCAACATTTCGACATAGGTGCTTGTCATCAGGGTTGCAAATGTTTTCCGTGGCTGTGTTGTTTTGGATTGTACATAGCTCACTGGCCCCTAGCCTCACTGGGGGAGAAGAAGATGGTGCATATATTAGGTGTAGATAAGCAGAAGTATTAAAATAAAGTAAGGAAGGGTGTGCTTAGCAGTGGTGATTGTGATGGAGCGGGTATGAGCACTGCTGTCAGTTCTTGCTAAGAGTAGGGGTGACCAAAAGAGAAAACGATGTACACATGTCAGCAGTCATTAATCCAGTAGACCTAATATTCCCAGAAGACAAAATAGGTATTAAGATAAACAGTTTGCACTTTCGGAAAAGGGAAACAAGGAATTAAGGAAAATAAATTTTGTATGAAGATGCATCTGGTTAAGATCACTGTAAATGGTAAATGAAGGCACATTATGAATACATATTTTGTTGAAAGCCGATGAAGAAAAGATATATTAACCAAATAATTAAAAATAGGCACATTGAAATTAAAATGGGTGTGACCATAAAACAGTAAAGAACAGCCTGTGGAAAAAAATGGGATGAACATTTTGATAACCAGGTGCAAGATTGCAAAACGTCGAGCGCTGTTTATATTCATGCTGCTGTTGACGGCTTCAAGTTTCTGTCTTCCTGTGGAACCTTTGTCTTACTTGAACAAGGAAATGGGTCATTTTTATAGAAGGCAGTTCAAATGCTGTTCAAAGCTTCAGCATTATTATAATGAAAGAAAATATTACGGGCAGTTCTCGTGGGTGTGCTTTCATTCACCAGTTATTTCCACCGGTGTAAGCTCAAAATTTAATGGTCTTAATGGACTTTAGCTCCTGGCAAACCACAAGCTCGTCTTTTTTTCAACACAGATGTCGGCACATTATATGTGTTGGCAGGAGCGCTAGCGAACTACTTTATAGTTGTTGCCACAACCAATGTGAAACTTGGTAACAGTGAGTGAAAAAAAAAAATCAGCATTCCACAATACTGATTCAAGCCGCCAGGAAAAGCTGCTTAAGTTATTGTACACCCCTCCACCCCACCACAGACACAGTTTTACACCACACTGAATCTCATGGTGTCAACCATGCTATTATAACACTAGACATCAAGTGAGGAGAATTAGGGGATGAGAGGGCACAATTCTTTTTGTTAGAGCATCAAATGTGGTTTACATTAATGCTACATTCCAACTAACAAAGGAGCAGCCGGTTTGTGAGATAGTTACCAATGCATACGAAAGCTAATGACATTCTGCTGCACAGATTGTTGACGATGAGGTGTTAAGGTGCGGACACACTGGCGTCAAAACGCGCTCGGCACGCCGCCGGCGGCGCGCCGCGTGCCGCGAAACCTTCCGTGGAAGCGGCTTGGTCTGCCGCGCAGAGGATGGGTCAAGAAGCCACTTTCGGCAGCTTGCCGCGTGCCGCGAACCAAGGAGAGACGTCGGGGCTTTCTTCTAAGCGCCACCTCTTGGCTACTGCCGAAGTTAACTTCCAGCGGCAGCGGCGGAACCACGATCGACGACGGAGTGCTCCGAGCCAGCTGCGCCTTTGCTCGCGCAGTTCGAGACAAGGCGAGATCAGCGCCGTCACGTGACTCCGCAGCGGCCGCCGCGCACACAACCGATGTGGCCTCTCTGCCGCGCGGCATTCTTGCCACCGGCGGCATGCCGCGCGCGTTTTGACGCCAGTGTGTCCGTATCTTTATGCGCACAGGTGCAGTCTTTCACACAATATGACATCCTGCAGTCAAACCTTGTGCTAACATTAGAGTTTAAAAAACACCACAGTGGAAAGCAAAGAGTTCTAAACTTGTTGCAAATTACTAAAAATTATTAGATTACTCATTATCCTTACTGTTCGCTAAAGATTCACAGACTGTTCCCTACGGGTGCTGTAAACAGGCACCCTGCTTTTACAGTCGTAGCAACGATAATTTGTGGCACAGACAAGAAGAAATGCTCATGAAGTTTATGCAAGAGTATACCCTACAAATTACACCCCATTTCACATTCTAATGTGGTGGAAGAGGAAGACGAAAAAATACTACTTTCTGGTGGAGGATGCATACCCTAGAATAGAAAAAAACAAGTGTACCCTAGCCATTGCTGTTTCCGATGCATGTGCACTAGCAGTTACATATAACAAGGCAAATACAATAGTTTTTCCACAAGCACTGCAAGCTGCTGCCAGTTTACCAGTACACAGCTGTAATACATTTAGGGCAAGTTAAAGCTCTCTAGTAGATTTATCTCATATAACACAATTAGAATGCAATATTCTGCGAATAAGTGAAGCACGATGTGCCATCCCATACAAAGAAACACCTTTGAAGAATGCGAATCACCGCCTGGGCAGTGACGAGGTAAAAGAGTGCGTTCTGTGTAAAGTAGTGCACCTGTATAGCCTAAAGCTGTGGAGAATGCATTTAGTATCAGCTGTGAAAGTTTATAATTTTAATGGCACACAGTAAAAACCTCCATGCAGTTTGGCAAAACGCAAACCCCTACCTTTTTGTTGTTCAAAGGTAATGACACGTAGGGCCATAACATGTACCATAATGGGTTTTGTTCCCACACAATCAAAGTGAATAGCACCGCCCTTTGTGTTATGTGCCTTCTGTCTCACATTTTGTGTCAAAAATTGTTAGTGTCGGATGCTGTGGTAGGCAGGGAAACGGATTTCTGGAGGAATATAAAGTATTAGGAACTGTGATATCAGTTCTTTCACTGCTGTTTAAGCGTTATCTGGTCTTAAAGTAAGAAAATGAGGAATAAATACAACATGTATATTTCACGTTCCAACCCTCATGAGGTATTTAGTAGTCTGGATATAAAGGATCCCAGATTTACAACGCAGGACAGATTTTATTCCACTGAAAGAATGGCATCATGCCAATGATTCTGCCTTTGGTGGTAAATTTATTTGTACTTAGTTCCGTTGGAATGTGTGTGCATTGTCAGCGATATCGCTTGACATGTTTTAGATTAACTGTTTCTTAATTTAGGCAAATTCGCATTTGCAAATAACCTTGTATGACACCAAGAACTTGCTTAGCAGGAGTATTTCTAACATTTGCAAGATATGGGGCGCTTGAATGCATATCTAAGCCTGGGGTGCACGCCGCCCCAGGCTTAGTTTCTGTAACATATCTACAAGGTTTCTTATGATGAATGTAAAGTTGCTTGAACAGGAGAAATAGGGAATTTAAACAGGTGAATTAGGCAACGTAAGAATGATGTCAGCAAGAAGCAAGCACCAAGAAGCACTGTCACTCAATGTGCATCGACTATCAAACACAAGAATTATTTGGGATTTAAAATGCTGGCATTGGAACGAAATATCTTTTAATCTATATATAAGCTTTGATTATTTGCTCTACTACCACTACCTTCACTAGAAACAATAATAATCATTATATCTATGCCACATCATCCTAGCCAATATTCAAGCGTTCATAAGCTGCTTTTTTACTGCTAATTCTCTGTAGGAAAGAGGCGTCCTTATGAATACCATATCATATACTTTTTACTCGTTTTTTGATAAATGATAAGGGAAAAACTTCACACCAAAAAATGCATTGAGCTTGAGCATGTTCTATGTTTGAAGCTGTTGATTCTTTTTTCCCTTTGCCATCTTTGACTTACCTGGTTAGCTAAGTAGACAGAAAAGCTGCAGGAGAAACGTGGGGGTGCCAAATTAGACTTGTGGCTCAGGGGATCTTTTCACGGTCACTGGATGAACTGCCTGTGGCCTCGGCATATTCCTTGAGGGCCATGGCCATGTCTAAGAAACCTTGTCTCCGCAGGCTGCATAAATAAGGATAATTTTCTGAGGTAAGTCTTTTTCTTAAAAGAACAAATTTAACTTGTATTCGTGGCTTTGCACCACAAAACTGACAAATGACTGACCACTCAAGACGCTTTACGTGTATTCGCAGGCTGATTCCTTGGAAAAACACTTTTATGTAGCACACAAGGAGTAACAGTAACAGAAAAGTGTATCGGGAGACTTTCATATTGCTCTACAACTTTTCATTGACACGTCTCATTTAAATATTTGCGATTTTTAACTAGTCAAGAATTATGTGATTAGGCAGAATGCAAAACATAATCCAAGTATCTCCAAACGGTGGCAGACAACTTTACCTTCGTTCTGTCTAGTTACATCGCATTTACATATATGGAAATCTTGGTGCACGATAGTTAGGACGACCTGTAGATCAAAAAACAATATTACAATTTTCATAATCATCTCTTGCATGGTTTTGGTGGCTATGGCTGCTTCAAGTTATTCTTTAGGTACGGTACAAGCAGTTTTGAAGTGAAATTGTTTTGCATAGAGGGCGTGTAATCTAGGAAATCAAGCAAAAGATCAAGTTGTGTTCACTATTCAGATGTTTAACTAAGATGCAGGAAAACAAAACAGAACACAACACCTAATAAACAATGCAAAATTTGAAAATCTCAACTGAACAAGAAACCAGTTTTTGAAAATGCAGAAACAAGCCACCAACTTATGTCGAGTATACCCTTGCTACGTACTCCAAGTGAAGTTGTTACCGCAATGCTTGGGCACCATATGAACATAACAATCAACAACTTTCAGCAGAATATTAACACCACCAAATGAACTGGCCTTTGAAGATCCTTGATCTGAAATCCTCAGCGACTTGTTCTGGCGCTTAATCTGTCGAGCTCAATCTGCATTCTCAAAAGGTGGCTCTCGGCCATAATTTCTCTAAACGCCACATCAGCTTAAATATCAAGATAGGGTTGACCTGTAGATAAAGTGGATAATGCATGGCAAATATCATGAACACTCTTACATGTTAAGCAGAGGGTTCACTCATGCAACCATGAAATTGTGATGCAGACACGATATACTGAAGCTGGTTTTGTGAAGTGTTTCATGCTTCCAAGGCTTCTTCTCCAGTTGTGAAGGCTGTCTCAGCTAGCTAAATTAGCGACGAGAATAAAAAAAAACATCAACATGCTCACAATATGTTGGCCATTTGCAAGTAACCAGCAGTCTTTTCGGGCTCCTAGGTTGCCTGGTTCAAATCTATTATGCCACAGTACCTGCGTTATCCAGTACCAGCCACTTTAATATGCAATGTGCTCAGCGCCCTTTCTTTATCTTTTTCTGCTTTGCAAACAGTTTACCATGTGTCCAGTAGGCGTCGAGAAAGGGGACAGAAAACACTGTGCACCACTGATTTCTGATATGTTTTGGTGGATTCAGCACGCCGCACCGGAAGCAGGTGAAGCCAGTGGAATTGCGGTGTCATGCAGTCGCTTGTCCTGAAAGCAGGGCAAATGGTGGACTAACTAGTGCGTGCGATAAGCTAATATTGCTGCCGCAAAAACTTTCCTTGTGGTTTTTCACATTTTCGGAGGTCTCTACATGTCTGTTAAGCGTTTTTATGACAATCTGAATCCGTATACGATAGTGTTCTCTTACATCAATTTTTTTCTCATTTGCCAGTGTTTTCATTGCACGCCACTTATGTTAGCGACACTGCAATGGAAAAATTCTGGACACCTCGAAACACTGCTTGGGTAGTCTATGGCACATCAGACAGGCATGTTAGGGGAAGATGTGCCACACACCCATGCAAACGAAGTGCTGCTGCAAAGTTGTGAAGCACCAACTTCCGGGACAAGGTTGGCTTCAGTCGAGGGCGCTCGATGTGCTGTCCATCCGCTGTAGTAGAGATCAGTGGTGTAGATCCTTTTACACTGGCTTTCTTTTCAGGTCGGAACCTTGGCAACAGCTTCCACCATACTTTTTTGAACCTGCCACATGTGCAGAAAAAGTCACATCACTGTGCGTTGATTGTATGGCTTTATTGTTCTACACATTCTATCAAATCATTAAAAGATACAGTTCGCACATTTTTACTACTGTATATAGACAGTCTAGTTGCTAGACACGCGACACATTACCGTCCCTCTGAGAGACTGCAACAATAGAAGCATACACTGGAAAGCTACACTAAAATTTAAATTGATGTGACACCGTAGGAGCATACAGTATCCTTACTGTATATTCTAGCCCTGTGTCAAGTAAAAGGTAATTGACCATCATTTATGGTGTATTTCTACTTATTCCGGGTCATCAAACTTTACAAATAATGTTCCCGAGTTTACACATTGTTGGCTTTTGATTTCCTATGTGATCCGTTTCCTACTTACGCATACAGTAATCCCACTGTAGTAAGGAAAAAGAGTTAGAAAAAGAAATGCCGTGATAATCTTCTACATTTGCTGAGGGCAGGAGCAATGGCCACTAGCATTTGGTTGAAGCTACATAAATACTCAGTTTTCACACAGCTTAATTGTTCAGCAAGTAATAAAGAGGTACGCTGTGCGCCTCTGCATGACCAATAAAATCTGACTAGTTGACACTGCACTAAGGCTCCTGTTTGGTAGTGTTCGGCAGTTCGGCTTTGGTTTTATGATATACAGAGCTGTTTAGGTACCAGTAGTTTTCTTTGCAATAAGATGGAACTTGGAGCACTGTTCATTTGCACATAAATAAAGCGACAGCAAATATAACACAAGGATAGGAATATGGGTCTCTTAGAATAAGTACATACACATTATGATTTTAATGTTATGTGATGCCACAATGAAACAGAAAGCAACGCATAGAAGTGGAAGGCACTTTCATGTCACCAAGGTTGTTGGACAGACAGTACTTCAGAAGTGCCCGCAACACAGTGAAACAAGGCAAAGCCGCATTTCCTTGCGTTCAACACAATGAGGCACAGAGGCAATGGGGCACAACACAGAGGGCACGGCACTTGGCCTGCAGAAAACATGCCTAAGCAGGCATTACTGTCTATGCAGGTCTTGTCGCGGATTATAGGAGCGACGACTACGAGCGACACAAACTGGCTACCTATCAACGGAACTTATCTGGATACTGCAAGCAATGCGTGGGAGGATCGGCTGTCATCAGCGGTGACGTCACCTCTGGCTCGACTGCAAAAGGAGCAGCATATCCAGGAAGTCTTCAGAGGGCACGGCACATGGCCTGCAGAAAACATGCCTAAGCTGGCATTACTGTCTATGCAGGTTCGTTACCACTCCAATGCTGCATGTTACCGAAGTGACAATCGCTTTTTGTTGGTATTGCCGTGCCCTCACAACTGTATTGCTAGTGTCATTGATCGCTTGTCTGCAGTGCTGATGCTTTTGATGTCAGGTGACGTTGAGGAAAACCGCGGGCCAAAGACAGCTGAGATGTTAAAGCAAATCTTGGAAAATCAGGCTACAGTTGAATCTAAGATAGATGCTATAAAGGAGGAGGTATCCGATTTAAATATTAAAACTGACAAATTGACCGGCTATCTTAATGTTATTGAGGAAATGGGTGAGCGTATTACTAGCCTGGAAACTATTGTTCGGCAACAGGAACAGAAATTGACCATGAAAACAGGAGCAGACGCAATGACCTTATCGTTTTCGGCCTACCTGAAACTTCTGGTGAAACTGAATCAGACTTGAGGGGAGCCGTTGTTAGTAATCTGTTCGAAGTAAAATTGGGCGTTATAGTGAAATCAGTAGACCGAATTCACCGGCTGGGTAAGGAAAATCCAAATAGAAAAAGACCAGCCATTAGGAATTTTTATAATCACTCGGAAAAGGAAAATGTTCTCAAAAACTGTAAAAAGCTGAAGGGGTCTACCATTAGCATCAGCAATGATTACGCCAAGGAAACCGTCGATGTCAGGAAGAAGTTGTGGCGAAGCGGCGAAACAGAAAAAGCAAATGGCGAAAAAGTAAAGCGTATTAATGATAAGCTTAAAGTAAAGGGTGAGCTCTATGAATGGGATCGAAAACGGAACATTCGTTGTCAGTGCAAGCACATACAAGATAAACCAAAACATCACGACGGCTCTGAAGCTTCCGCTCATCGCGGATCGCGTATGCCTAGAGCGGTGGATAGCAGGGGCGGGATCCCACCTCAGCCGGCGCGATCATAGCTCAAAATTCTTTCAATAAATTGGCGAAGCATTGCAAACAAAGTAACTGATTTAGAATACTTATTACATACAGTCCCCATATTATGGTCATAACAGAGACATGGCTGAATAATGTCATAACGGATAACGGCATTGTACCGCCGGGATACAAGATTTTTCGATGGGATAGGGACACTCGATGTGGTGGCGTGGCGGTGATAACTAAAAGCACAATGGTGGCAATGAAAGTGGATTGCCATTTACCAGAAACAGTGTGGTGCAAGGTGAAATACGCCAACATTACGTATCTTATTGGGGCCGTCTACTGACCACCCAGCACTCCGGCCGAGTTTCTAGAGGACTGAAATATGTTTTTGTGTGATCATGTAATGGAAACACAAGACTAATAATGGCTGGAGACCTCAACTTACCGCATATTAACTGGGAAAGCTTTTCAACTGGTCATGTAGAAACCCGTAGCGCTGATAGGCTATTAGAGCTAATGTTTTCTCATAATCTAACACAAATTCTAAAAACCTGCACAAGATTCACCCGTACGTCACATTAATTGTTAGACTTGGTTTTCATATCAAGTAAAATAGCCGATTACGCCGTATCAGTTGAGGATGGTATATCGGACCACAGAGTGGTTGTGGTTGACGTGTTCTTTGACATCAGCATTCGAGCAAAGCGTCACGTTCATGCACATGTTAAAGACTACGGTCATGCTGATGATACGGCTATCATTGACTTTTTAGAAACATCGCTTAGCGAATTTGAGATAATATCAAGGCTTCAGTCGGTTGAACAGCTTTGGAAATGTTTTAAGGAAATTGTGCACTACTATTTCGATAACTGCGTACCTACTCGCACTAAAAAAACAAAACGAAGAAACCCATGGATAACCCGAAAAATAATTCGGCTGAAGCGCAGAATAAAAAGATTGCGCAAAAATAAAAGGTTCCCGGTGGAAATAACGCGTGCAAAAGAAAACTTGAAGGCAGAGATGGCGCCGTCTAAAAAACAATTTTTTAATAACACCCTCACTAACTTTCTGAAAAGCTCTCCATGAAAGTTCTGGCTGTTCTTTAAGGAAACGAATGGAGGAATTGAACAGGTTGTAGAAGGAACGGAAGTAATTACGGAAAAGCCTGATATCGCTGACAGATTCAGTCGATATTTCCAGGCCGTGTTCTGTACCGACCAGGATGACAACAAAGAATATGAATCGGCTCCTACAATGCCACTTCAAGCAGGTAATATTAATATTAACCGATAAGGCATATTTGATCAGCTGCTCCTTCTGGACACGAAAAAGTCATGTGGTCCTGACGGTATACCGAATGAATTTCTGCGACGATTCGCGGAGTGGTTGTCGTATTACCTAGTAATTATACTTCAGAAGTCTTTAAAATGCCACTCGCTACCTCAAGATTGGCGTACAGCAATTGTGGTCCCAATTTTCAAAGGCGGCAATACAACAATGTTGAGCAATTATAGGCCTGTGTCCCTCACATCGGTGTGTTGTACAATATTTGAGCATATAGTGGCAAAATACATCAGACAATTTCTTGAACAAAATGACTTATTATATCCGTTTCAGCATGCATTCCACAGTGGCCTTTCAACTGTAACGCAATTGATCAAAACGATACATGATTTCTGTGTTGCTATAGATGCCTGTGTCGATGTTATATGCATAGATTTTGCGAAGGCTTTTGACAAAGTTTTACACCGTAAACTGCTCTTCAAGCTTCGCAATGTCAGTCTTAGTGCGGATGTTCTCGATTGGATAGGAGCGTATTTAACTGATCGCCAACAAGCACTCAGAGTAGCAGATATTATTTCAGGAAATCGTAAGCTGTATGCGGGTGTGCCGCAGGGTTCCGTACTAGGGCCACTACTTTTTCTCCTATACATGGATGATATCTCAGCGGTTGTCCAATCACCTGTAAAAATTAAGCTTTTCGCAGATGATTGCCTAATTTATTGCCCGGTAACATGCAGGGCAGATCAATTGAAACTCAACCAGTGCCTTCAAAACTTAAGCTCATGGTGTCAAAAATTGGGTATGGAAAGTAATTTAAAAAAACCACTTACACGCACATAACAAAAAGAAAGGAAGTGATCTCGTTCACATATAATATTGCTGATAATATACTGCTAAAATTATGTAGCTTCAAATATTTGGGTATAACCATAACAGATAAATTGAACTGGCGTCCTCATGTTGAAAATATTTATCAATCAACATACAGGAAGTTGTGCTATTTGCAAAGGAAATTACGCCAGGCGATGAAAGAAGTCATGTTGATTGCATACAAGACATATATCCGTCCGAGCCTAGAATACGCCGGTGCTGTGTGGAGCCCCCATCACAAGGTTTTAAAACATAAACTAGAACGAATTTAAAGAATGTCATTTCGCTTTATCTGCTCTAAATATCGACGACGTGACTCGGTATCTGAAATGTTAAAAATATGTAACTTGGAACCACTTGAATCAAGAAGGCAGAAGCAGCGATTGAAATTGCTTTTTCAAATACTACACGCAGATGTGAAAATAAACAAGGATGATTATCTGACGCTCTTTCGCAAAAGGTTACCACGAACAACACGCAGTACATTCTTGCAACCAATAATAGCTCGAACAGACTCATTCCGCTTTTCTTTCTTTCCCGACGCTATTAAAATGTGGAATGAATTACCGAATGATGTGGTACAAAAAATGCTATGAATGATTTTGAGGTTGGCATTGATAAGTATTTCGCTCACACTGTATAGCTTATATTTGTTCCTTGCATGTAGCAGTGTGTTTTTTTCTACAAATGTTCTATGTATTACAAATGTTCTCCTACAAATGGTCTACAGTGTTTGTTCTATGTACAAATCAATTGCTGACCCTCCCTGTAACGACCCTCAAGTGAGGGTTAACATCACGACTAAATAAATAAATAAAATAAATAAAAGTGTTGGCAGGCTAGTTGGTGTGAATTCATAAATACTTTGTTTAGTGCAAAACAATGGACACAAGAAAGACGACCCCCCCTCCCCCCCAGCACAAGGCGCTAGTCTCAACTGACATCACTTTATTGCGTCACTGCTGAACATGCGCAGTGAGCACCATGTGCAGGAACCACCAAAATCCGATCACAAGAGCGCACTCATGCGACGGAATCCAAAAAACCATATTGAGCACTGCAGAAGAAAGGGTATCGCAGCACCTTTACAAAATCGTAGTAGTATCACGAAACATGGCTCTACACTTTCATATTTTACAACGTTGAGCCAAATAGGAACCTGTGCCTGTTGGTATGGATCGCTCATGTTCGCAATATTTCGTGATACTACGAGTTTGAAAAAGAGCCGTGATACCACTGCCCGAGAGTTATCGGAAGCTTTCATCGTACGGTCGTTGGGGTCACAGTGCATTAGTGTGCCTTCCTTAACCTTGTACAGTGCTCAATAAGTTTTTTTTTTCTGTCGCATGAGTGTGCTCTAGTGATTGGATGTTGGTGGTTCCTGCACATGGTGTTCACAGCGCATGTTCTTCTAGATTCTGCTGTCTATAAAGGAGCGACGCAATAAAGTGATGTCAGTTGAGAGCAGTGCCTCGCTCTGGTCGTCTTTCTTCTGTCCGTTGTTTTGCGCTAAAAAGTAATTATGTATTCCTTGTGTGTGTTTGAAGACAGCACCACACGCAGTAGTGATTCCAGTATTGCTGCCCAGTGGTTTAGCTCGTCGCAGTTTCAAGTGCCACAAAATATAAGGAGAGAAAACTGCATTATAGTCTTGTTGCAAACAAAAATATAACGTGAAGTGCATTTTGAGGAGAGAAACTATCAAAAAAAAATTCATGATGCACCACTGTGCAGGGTTTTATAGTAAAGTCAAATACATTTAGTGCAAATATCACGCTATGGTGGTGCACAATCATGGTAATCTGTAATAATATAAAAGGTGCCTTAATGTTACAACAAATGTTGACATAATAATAGCCCTGTAAATTTTAGCATGCAGGGGCACCACTTGGTTAAACAATAGTGATGTAATGTCTATGTGTCGAAGCATTACCCATGCATTTCTGCCATTGTCCTAATGGCAGAAATGAATGGCAAATACTTGTATACATAGATATTACATCACTATTGTTTAACCAAGTGGTTAAACTATGTCTGCCTCATACAAAATTAGAATTAAACCATAAAATATATATGTAGTCACCCTAACAGTAGCACCTCATTTGAACTTCACAGTAAGTACAGGCGTGTTGATGCCAGCCTCCCCCAATGCTAAACTGTGCTGCATGCTTTACAGGGAAATTATAGTGGTATCACTTAACTCTGAAGCTACTCAGGACTGCAGCATTGTAGAAGACATCGACAAACGTCCCCATTTCATGTATAACAGCCTGAATTGCTTGTACATCTTACCAAGTGCAAATTAAGATTACTTCTCTTTGTTAACCATTTTTGCCTGCTAGACCACAATCCAGTGACATCAATATATTAACATATTACCTCAAATAACCTCATTTCGTTTATAGATTAGCACCTTCGCCTACTGCCACAGCTGCACTCTGTCATATACGTTGCAATTATAAAGGAGTGCTTGTGCACTAGCACTCGAATGTCACTAAGAGTGATCCCCTACACAGCTAAGTAGATGATCATGATTCAGCTAGCAAATAGCCAAGAGAAACAAAAATCCACTCACTTTGAGAGCTACAATACTGCGATAACTTGAGAGAGATGGACCCATTGCAGGCAGCAGACCTCTTCTCAGCTCCAGCAGAACAACAGGAACTTGCCTTTCAGTAAAAGGAAAGGATTCATTAGTAATGATAAGTTACCTTGCTTTTTTTAGTATCAATACAATCTGACTTTCACGCATATCCACTCTCCGCTTTAGTAATACAACTGAATAATTCGTAAAATAGAGTCTGTGATGATACCATTCGCTTCTCTTGAATGTCCAAATTTTTTCCCACTGATACACCGTTTACTGCTTGCTTACTGACACGAATGCCTTGACTGCCCAAACATCATTCGAAGGAACACATCTTGGTGCACCGCAAAAAGTTGCACCAAGGAAACGCAGCAGAGCAGCCAGAGCGAAAAACTTTTTTTTCTGGTCACAATTGAAACGTGCACCCAAGCAAGAAAGTAACGATCACAGGTAGTGAGTTACTGCTATTTCCTCGAACGTTTAGTTCCGTATTCTAAAAGCAGTTATTGTATAGGATACAGTATGCTCTCAAGCCAATACAAGCGTCAATACAAGTGCGCAACTGAACGCAGTTTTATTCTATGCTTCCAATGCGAGTGAGCAACAGGTTTGAAGTACCGCACGGAAATTGCGATTGAGCCGATCGCGCCACCACTGGAATCGATCTGAAAAGATAGGGTGATCCCTTTCCCCATTCATGCGTCATTTTTGCCCTAACACATTGCATAGTGGTCTTTTGAAAGAATATTTCTGTTCGCAACACCGGCTTACCACACCTCATTTTAACACCTACGTTATGTAAACCAAACAGGATTAAAATGGGCTTACCTCATGAGCAAGTTACGAGCGCGCGTAGACTGTTGAACACCCGCTGAGAGCAAGCAGGCTATCCGTGTCCAAGCGCATACGTGCACCCAAATACAGGAATTCTTCGATGCCGCAGCGTGCAAAGTTTTGTACACGAAGTGAAAGATATCCAGCGCAAATATCCCCGAGCGATGACGGCAAATGACGAGCGCACAAGCGTACACCACACAGCGACAAATTCGGAACATCGCCAATTCGAACGTCCCGAGACCCAAGCAGCGTAACCATCCATCATTTCTGTTCTTCGCTCCCGATGCGTCAATCTCTCTTCCTTCGGGTCTTGCTCCGCTCTTGAGTACAAATCAAGCGATATTTACGGCAAACGAAAAACCTTTACAACACGATACGATAAACGCCGGCTGACTACACATGTGCAGCTCCGTCTGCCACTCCTAACGGAAGCTCAGCGCACGCTGCCCCCTGGTTCCGCACTCTCATAGCGCGGAGAACATAACAGAAGCGGTTTCGTTTTCGCATTTGTGCTCTAGCTACTGAAACTGCAAAATGATTGCTTAACAATTAATTGAATTTTAAAAGAGGAGAACGCTTTCTCTCCCACAAGTTAATGCGTTTTATATAAAGGGAGAGAGAATCCAAGAAGCAGAAAGGCAGGGAGGTCAACCAAACCGTTCACTACTGGGGATAGCAAACCCCTGTGCTGCAATGAAGTGCAAAGCAGTGCACTGCAACGCGTCAATAAGCTCTAGTGTAGTGATAATTTGGGCTGGTTGGTGGAAGTAATTAACGGGTAAATAATGAATTGTGTCATACTATTTACCCATGTATAAAGCACATGGAACTAACTAAAGGTGTTGCATTCTAGGTCAAAAAGAAATAAAGCTTGAATCGTTACATCTCGGCACTGGGCATTCTTGCTTTCCGTCTTATTTTTCTTCTTTTTGACCGTACACACAGTACTAGCACGGCAATAGATCCTTCATCTTCAGTCACCTTTCAGTAGTTTACACACAAGTCGCTGCATGTTCGCGTTCTTTATTCTGCCGTACAAGAACGAGCGCGCTTACCGGTATTGTTTCAAGATGAAGCCCCACATGTTTGCGATTACATCTTACCGCAAGAATTAACACATGAACAGTGAAGATTATGCGTAATCGATTTGTCTCACTGAATGGGCAGTTATTGTCAGAGACGAGATATTTTCTAAATATTATGGGAATGAGTTAAACCAACTACATAGCAGTTCAGCAATGCCCTGTGGCACTTGGGTTAATTGCTTGCCGTATTCGAAAATTTCATACGACCGTTGTACTTCGATCTAGAGGCCGCCAGTCTTCTTCGAGACCATTTGTTGCTAAATGTAAATGCAGTGACGGTCATTATACCACTCCCTACGTTTCGGTACTGATTTAGAGTGCCCACAATTTTTGGGGCATAGAGCTCCAATGTCATTCCCAGTGCACCAGCACCTGAATGCCGCAAGCTTGTTTACGTATGCACGTATGCCCACGGCTCTTCGTTTACATAAACATATATGCTGTGTTATTAACTACAAAGCGCCTAATTTGAGAACATTGCGAGAACACGCATATATTTGCGCGTGTGATCAGCGTTACAAGGCCCATATGCGCGGCAAACTACGACCGGAATAGAAGATGCGTATATATATATTTATATGATCTGTTATTGCAGCTTTTGGTAGAAGGCTAGCTCTCACATCTTGTACGCATCTTCATTATGCGTACAGTTTGCGTGTTCAATAAAGTATTGTTAGCGGAAGCTTTGTGCGTACGAGAGCTCATTCAGACAGCTTAATCACTTGGTTCCCGGCTCACATGGGATGGAACCTCTCCCCCGTCTCGATCAACCCTAATGAGCTGGCCCATGACCAGGCGCGAGGTCTCATCAACCGCGGCAGTCCGAGGGGCCCGGCTTCGCAGGGGATCGACCGAACCACGGACCCGCTGCTTACTTTCCACGAGATCACTACTCACTACCAGCTGGTACGCAGACAGTATCCGGCTCGTCACCCGAAGCTAGGCAGACCCCAGGCCTCGGTGTTGAGAATGCTGCAGACGGGCTCCTTTCCGTCTCGCTCAAGGCTGAGCCACAACACTCCGGGTATCGATCCCCGCTGCCCAGACTTCGGCGAGGAACGGTCCACCTTGAACCACATGCTGTGGCAATGTTCTGCGTTGCGCCACTCGCCTTTCAACAGGCAAGAAGACTGGCATGAGGCCTTCAAGAGCGACGACCTTCAAGTCCAGCTTCGGGCTTTCCAAAGGGCCTGCGACAGGGCTGAAGTTCACGGTCTTCCACCCCCGGCGCGGATGCGGCCCGCGACTACGACAACGTAGTCGCTTAGGACCAATTAAAGTTTCTTGCCTGCTCGCTGTCTGTCGCATCTCTAGGTGCATGGCGGGGCTCCGGCGTTGTGTGCGTATTTCGCATGGAGGGAGTTCATTAGCTCTTTGTCCGTGCCGGCCAAATCACCGATCAATCTCCGGATCGTTCTCGACATCGCGGTTTTTGTGTAGCCAGGGTCGATCAAACTTCACAAGGTAGCTCACGTCATTGGTGTTTTTAACGTATCGCTCATCGAGTAGCAGAAATTGGCACAGCTTTCCGCCTCGAGTGTGCGAGCATATTCGTTAGCACTTTCTGTATCTTACGCTATCTTGAGTCGTAGTTTGCGATTGAGACACTGGCGTTTTCATCGCTTAGTGAGACTACGTCATCTGTCCCACATGTGGGGTAGATTTTGGAGCACTAGCGGCGCTTCCGATGTAAGTGCTATGCATCTCGAGAGGCAATCATGCGCATCGTGCAAGTGGTTTGCCGATGTCTTCATCAGTGAACCAATGAGTTTGCCCTGTTTGCATCGCACACTTACTCAGCCGCATTTCTTCCAACGCGTAGAAACGCTCGCTCTCCGATCAACGCACTCTTTGGTTCCGACTGGTACTGTCCATTACATTATACTAACAAGGCGTTGCACAGAAGTAACACTACTTGTAAAGAAACACTATTCGTTGCCTAATTATATTAAACGAAAAATGAACAAGAAACCGAAAAGCATCAAAAATAATATATATAGATTACTCGTTCAGTGTAACATTTCTAACAGCCGAAGGAGTGCAAATTCAAATGCAGATATTCCGAGGACGGCTAAGTATTCCTATGAGTTGCGAATACGAAAGCAAAATTGTCCGACTGAAAGGCGCAGAACGATCCTCACAGCATTGCGTGTTGAGTAATATATCATGACGGTACGGGTTGCCCGAGCCAGCAAGCAGCCGCAGCCTGATGTGTCATGTCACCGATGACGCGGCGACGCTATCTGCCTTCACGTAATGGCACCCTTGTGCGGTAGCAGGGGTTTCCCTTCCCAGCAGGCGCAACTTTGCCACGTGCCATCGCAGCCAACGCCAAGGCGAATTTAGGTGCCCTTTCACTGCTAAAGCTGACAGACTTACCGCTTCGGCGCGCTGCTCCTGCTGCGCTTAGACGTCAAATCCCATCTTCCCGTCTGTTTCCTTTGGCGCGCCTTGAGATAGTAGACTGTTTTATTTACACGTACGTAGAGGCTTCGCGTACGCAAACGTGAAAAGCCTACGTACCTTACGTGCGCGCCATCTGAAACGCTTTTAGCTACATTCACGCGACGCACGCCAAGAGGGACCCGGTAGCTCCATCTATCGGGAAATGTGAAAACGGCGGTAGCCTATTCAATCCTGTCGCCGTGTTTCAATGCGAACCATCTGCGCGCGCGCGGCCCGCTATCGCTTGTTCGTGATCTTGTGGAACTCCCGCACGAAGCTGTCTACGTGCGCAAGAAACCCACGCAAAGAATTGAATCTCACGCACGGCCGTGAAGCGCGCGTGCGCCCGCTACGTTCTACGCATGTGCACTGCTCACACGTAGAAGCTCTACGTACGCAAAGCCTCTACGTGCGTGTAACTAAATCTGTCTAGGGACTACACGGATGGTTCGATTGGTGCTATGAGCGTCCCAGTTGAAACGGAGTGGAAGCTTGCGCCACGAAGCTTTTCGTCTGAGTTTGCCTAATGTCCTACCTATACTTTTGTGTAAACACACCAACACAAAGTCTTCCCAGAATAAAACTTTTTCAACTATTAGTGGAAACATTGTTTGCTGTCTCCATACTTTTCTTACGCCAGACTTCCAATCGGCTCTTACTTATATCTACTGGCGACATGTTTATTTTCTCGTTGCTATACCTGAACCTAAGGTCATCAAGGAGGCCAGAGGCGCCTAAACCGATAGTTTTACCGAAGCAAACTCATGCTGCTTCTTCTTTCGTCCGCCTCACTTAATAACTACGAGTTCTAAGGCGTCCTGATGTGACATAGAAAGCTAAGGAGGTTCCCTTGGATTTATCGTAAAATATTTGTGCTGATTTTGTTATTCCCCCTCAAATAGTTACTCATATCAATTTTATTTTCCATTGCGGCAACCCATGAGATTGCCTCAGCCTCTGTGACTTGCATTTGACGATTTTTGCCATGTTGCATAATACACCGGCCGCATACTTCCTGGAAATCCTCCTAGCTCTATTCATCCACTGTGAGTCAATGTTCTGCCTCTACAAATACCTGCGCACACTCGTAGCTCATATAGGTTATTTCATGATCCTCAGTCGTTTATCAATATATAATTTTACACTGAGCTTCCCTCACTTCAAAACATGTCGAGTACATGTCATCCTGAGAGCTTCATTAGTAGTCTTGCCGTGTGTACTCAATGCGAGGCATCCCACTGACCTGTTGTTGCCTTCGAGTCCTGATTGTACCTCTGAATTCCAGCAAGCAACCGCGTTTCCAAGAAGTCCTGGACCCATCACACTGTTCCGCATACCCCGAAGACGACTGCCATGTGGTGGCGGTGCAATGAAGCCAGTGGCGGTGACGTTGTGCATGTCCTCCACTGTGATTGGCTGTTCTGTTCGTCGAGAGAATAGGCACGCAGCACCCACGGGCACGAAACACCGACGAGCTTCGCAGAAAGAAAAATGTTCGCTTTTAAAAGATACCAAAATGGCGGATGTTACAAGTACGTTTGCACAGCAGAGAGGAAGAAACTGGGATGGGTAACTACCCTTTACGGAAGGCTGTTCCATTCGCGCATTCTTTTACGCAAGAAGAATTAAGGATATGCCATCGTTCGAGTATGCCGAATATAAAATAGGTTTTTTGTGCTTATCTCTTCTCTCTCGCGATTCGTGAAAGTGCCTGTTGGTATCGAATCTCATTGTAGTTTTGTTGTTAGCAGTGTAAATACCTTCTTGATGGCTGTGGCATTAATTGTGCGCAGGTCCCAAACAGTATCTGCGTGCTCAAGCATTGGCCTAATGACTTCCATATAGTATTTAATGTTTAGTTTAGTATAGGTTAGTGTTAATTTTGCAGTGTTTGTTATTTTACATTTCTAATTAAAAGATCACATCTATAAGGACCATATGATAATTTTAACATCCGCGGGATTTACTGGGTTTTAGCTTAAAAAAGGCTTCGAACTGTTTTTCCATTCTATAAGTACATATACTCGCTGTTAGAGAACTCAGCATTGTTTAGGTTTTGGTACCGATAAGCATGAAACAGAAAAGAAGATGTGCGCCTTCAAGAAAGTACATAATGGAAGAAAGATGTAGATCTAAATGTACCAGATAGCGGAACAAGCTTTGTGACACTTGAATTTATATCGGCGCCATTTGGTGGGGTGAGAGAGAAGTATATGCAACAGTCCTCTCCTTGAAGGGTGCAAACTCCGTGCACGAAAATTGCGCAGCATCCCAGTCGTGACGAAGGTTGTCGATAATGCCATTAGTTTTGAAACAACATAATGTACCATATTGGCTAGGCCGAAATGCGTCATGTATGAAGCGTACAGTCTGCCGAGCTCGCTTCTTGCGCTTTGCACTAGAGACGATGCGCCGTCTAGCGGCACGGCTGGAAGTCCACGCATGCGGCGTGCTTGAATATGCATTCAGACAATATCGTTAGTACATATAAGACACGGGATCAATTCCGCAGAGTGCCGGGTAAATCTTAAAGAACGTTTCTGTCGCCGAAGAGCGGCGCATACCTGGTGACTCACGCTCGCGTCAACGTGGTTCAACGAACAGCGGCACTGACCCAGTGTAAGATAGCCAAAGACCGAAGATGTTCCGACAGCTTATTTTAAATCCAGTTCCCTCAACACAGGCGGCGAGTGTTCTGCAGAGAACACAAATTATCCCACGCACCAAGTAGGGTGCAATAATAGATATAGATAAATGGCAACAAGATACTGTGTCCACATTCTTAAGAGTAACAATTCCACTACGAATAGCACGTCTGTGAAATATTTAAAGTAAGGTCCAATTTGAACCAGCAATGAGTGCCGACGATGGAACGCTGAAGGGCTCGTTTAACTCCACACTATAAACGGTGACGAAAAGGAGCACGACAAATTGAAGCTGACAAGTGATGCTTGGATTTGAATGGGGCAATGCTTGTGGCTATTAATAATGTGGTCCATGTTTGCCACACTTTCTGAGCTATACATTAGTGTGGCTGTCGGCATGATAGTTTCCAAACTTATCCTGGAAAATGACGACTCATGCAGTCTTGCAGGTTAGAAAAGAGACTCGTCAACAATTGAAGTCTGCTGCGAATATCCATGGATGCCGAATATGCATAGATGCCATGGAGTTCACAATATACATGGAAGGTCTTTCGGCATGAAGAAAAATATGTAGCGTCAAGCTTTTTTACGGGCTCCATTGTAGATCATACCAACTCGTTGGTAGAATAAATCGCTCCTAACGTCAGCAAAATAGAGAGTGAAATGAGCAAGGTGGCTAACAGTGATTTTAACTAAAATGTGATTTTTATGCGATAGGTACGCATGCTATGTCGCGCCTCGGTAGATCGAAGCGCTAACGCATTCTACATATGTTTAGGCAACGTTCAGAGATTGCTGGAGCTAATCAAAACTAAAGCCATTTAGTCGCCGACATCAATGTATTTTTTGTAGATATCTTGAGGAAGAACGTCTACATATAATGTTGCGATAATGTTAAGGAAGCCGGCTGCCAAATCACTTCCAGTTTCGATTCGCGGCTCGTATGGTTCTCTTTCCCTGCGGTTCATTTCAACAGTCATCAGTGCTAGCTGAAGTATTCGTGTGCAGAATTCCAGTCATGAGAATGCTACGGAGCTTTGAATAATTAGAAGTAAAAGTATAAAAGCCGTCAGCACGTACACCTTTACAAAAATAAGTATTCCTTCCAATATTCGGCAGAGGCGGTGTACGTGTCTTAAAGCATTAGAGTCCCTTTAGTGAAATGTTTTCGACCGATGCATTCCATTCGGAGGGAGCAGGGCTCATTCTATACACACAATTATGTGGCGCCACTCCATCTCCATTGGCTCCGGCGTCACGTGGCCAACGATGCTCGCACTAAGCCACCCGTTTAGTCAACCAGATTGGTGCGACGTGACATGTACACTAACGCACGCACTAGGCACACCTTTAGGCTGCCATAAATGTGGAGCCGCCATGGCATTGTGGAAGCGGGCTTCGTGTCGCACCACTGAGGCCTGGCTTGATTCCCACGCAGGCCAAACTGTATAAAATTTTATTTTCAAACCTATTACTTTATATTGTCTGCAGGAACCTGCCTGAGAAGTTTGACATCAATCCTAGCATTTTTGGCGTGTTATTCCTCTTTGCGCCATCGGTTATTTTTGGTACCACCACTCGGGCAAGTTGCCGCCGACGCTGCTAGATTTTAGCGTAATGCAACATCCAATGCTTTCGCATTAGCAAGCCTGTCTTGTGCATTTAGTTACTGATATTCATGTTGCAAAATGCGGCCTACGTGATAGCTCGTTATTTGTAGACGTCCTTCTATATTCCAGCTGCAAAGTTTTCTGAACTGAGGCATGTGCGTAAGCGTGGTATACCTATACATACTTACAGTGTTATTTCAGCAACTGCTGCCTTTCTCTCACAAGTGACACAATATTGATGATGCTCCACACAAAGTCAAACTACGTGTCGAGGTAACATTTGTTATCACCCGTTTTTTTGGCGAAAGGTCCACTCGAAGTAAATGGAAAACTAATTTCGGGCAACAGCTCCACTATTCGCTTCCCTCCGAATCGACGAAGATCAAAGGCATTGTGCAGCTGAAATATATAAAGTTCAAGATTTCTGTTGTGGTTTCGCAAAGGATTTGATGAGGGCTTCACCGGCGTAGAAGAAGCCGCAGGTGGCTCCGTTTTAAGTTTTTATTTTTCTTAGGCTGAGGAAAAAGTCAACTTTTTGCGGAGTAATGCTGACAGTGCAGATAGCCTGCGCGCGTCGTAGAGGCGACATCTTAGTACAGTATCGATACTTACAGCTTTGTATTGTGATAACACGGAATTGAGGACTACGCTATGGTCACCTCCAGGACTGCTGGAGCGCAACTGAACATAGAGAGGAGCAGCATTTTGAAGATTTTGATAAACGGCCCCTTTCGTATGAAGCTTTGCATCACTTTCTTCGTCGTCATTGATGTCTTCTTCGATGCAGTGATATTTAGTGGATATGGTCCTTGCGTTTTGAAGACATTTCGACGGAATAGTCTCGTGACAAGTACACCAAGCAATCGGAAAGGAAATTTTTTAAATTCAAAAGCAGCACATGGCTAGAAGACATTGACAGCGTGTAGTGATCTGAGTCTTAAGATACTCTACGTCATAGATACCACTCCAAATAACCTCAAAAAGCGTCAGTGGCTTCGGAAGACCATCGGCAATCCTTTTGTTCAGTCCTCAATGAACTCCAGCATCAATTTTTTTTGTTGGCTCATGGGCTAATCTGGAAGAATAGTGGGTGCTTGTAGAGGAAGCTATCCGCGAAGGAGACGTTCTTGTGCTGAACACCACCAAGAGCCGCCGCAATTTCTCCCTCAAGTTTCTTCTTGCTGTCGAGTGGGTTTTTGATAACTGCCCTCATGACGCTGCACTTACTCTTGTCAAGATGGACGATGATGTATTAGTTAACGTCTACACTTTACGCAAAAACGCCTGCGCCTTCTTACGCGTGCAGCAGTGTAATGTGGCTAACCGGCATCCGCTGCGTCGTTTACCGAAACGTACCTCCCCAGAGAAAACGGAGTGATCAGTGGTACGTAATCAAAGAGGAGTACACGGCTGATGTGTGCCTTGCCATCTGTGCTTGTGCTGGAGACGCCTTCATAATGAAGCCTGCTGTGTCGTCTGCCATCTCGGGCGCTGCAGTTCATGTCCCGTACTTTTGGACCGCTGACGTCTACGTAACAGGAATGATCGGAGAATTCGCTAACGTGAATCTGGTGGTCTTTTCGGGCCACATCATATTGCACAAATAGAAAAACGCGGTGACCGTTGGTGATACAACGTTGTTTGTTTACACGTGCTCGGCTGGAGTGTACAGTGAGATAATTGACTCTCTGTGGGACATCATTCCCCAGAGAAACCAGACAACGCAACGAGATTTTCACAAATATGTGGAAGTGCACTATCGTACTGTAGGGTAAATAAGCAGCTTCAAAATGATGTGGCGTGTAACGGTAATATGAGCGGCCGCTAATTTGGAATTATTTTCTGCATTTCAACAATTGAACGTATGAAAAGTGCGACCATATCAGTGGGAAAGAGAAGCCAACACAAGCAGATGTCTCTGTTACGGAAAGATAACGAAGAAAATAAACACTCCCCAGATGAACATATCACGCGATACTGTGTCTGTCTCGTTGGTTTCGCTATCACGAAGGAGAGTTCATTATGTGTATACTAAAATTATGTATATACTAAAACACCTCGTGTTTGGCGCAGCATAGCCTTAGCCGCTTTTGCGCCATGAAACCCCATTTAACTAAGGAACTCATCTTACAGGCGTCAATGCGACTTTAAGTGACTATGTGTTTGAGTTAAAGAGAGTTGAGAAAGGATTGACGTGGGGAGTGAGGCGCATGAATGAACTTGAATGTCTTTAGGCGATTGTGAACGCACGCCACAGCTGCTAAGAGCCCGCGAGTATAAACGCGAGTGTACACGGATATGAGCGCTAGTCAATAATAGTGAGTTTAACTTATGAACCTTTCTGAACGTTGGTCACCCTGAGTAAAAGTGTTGCTTGAGTGCTCAGCTCACATGCCTGCAAGTCAAGCGTCCAGAAAATAAGTAGACGAATTATATTCGACGCTGTACTGTTTTTGGGTTCATGAGAACAAATTAAAGTTACCATACCATACTGTGTTTGTATAAGTCTCATTCAGTGTTTGTTCCGACAAGGTCAAAGGCCTCAGTGGGTACTCTGATGAACAACGGATTATGGTCGGTTAGATCAATGTGCGCATACGCAAGCAGCTACACTATTAAACTAATTCCGGAGACGTTTTTTTTTACGGAACTTGTATTTTAGCAGAGGTAAACCGCCAACACCTAGTAACATCTAGACATTCCAAATTTATTCATTGTGACCCCATAAATCACGTGTAATTCTTACGAAGTTAGAACTAAATACCTTCGATCATTTGCAAGCGGCACATATTATCTAGGCGGCCAGCCCGAATTGCGTGTTACGATGGCGTACTTATACAAAGATTAGGAGTATGCCTAGGCATAGGGTTGAATCGGTGCTTAGCAATGCTTACTTGCGTGCTCTGTACCTGGAACTTCAAACTGCCTGGGACGGTATTGCGCTTGATCATATTGGGTACGCTGATGATTACCTTGTTTTAGTCGATTAGAAAGGTTCGTTGATTGCCGCGACAGGTTTATCGAGTTTCTAGACATAAGTTTACAATTTGGTGGATGTTACACTTGCTGGATGTATGCCACACGGTATGTGAAGCCTGTACCTTACCTACACTTGGGCCATTCAACAGTACTCAGAAATGCCATTGCCGTGTCATTTTTGAATGCCAACTCGAATTTATGCCCGCACCGCATGGAGGACAGTTTGGGTAGGTAGCTAAAAGAACTAAACAATCCACGTATCCTGATGAAAGCTTGGTTTTTCTGAGCGAAAAGGTCCTACAAAGAAAAAAGGTGCATGCCAGGCGCTTCATGCGGGCGAGAAATTGAAGAGCTTGCCGATAGTACGCGTTCTGTATGTTCACGTTGTGTCGTGTCGTCTTAAGAAAGTGGGGGAAGGTATGGTTCTTATGTCGCTTTTACGGTGAACATCAAGCTGGCGAAACTCTGCTCTGCTGTGGACAAAAGTGTTGAGAGTTGCACGCAATGGCTGGATGGCTAACAACAAGCACCGTTGATAATGGATGCATGCAAGATACCCTTTATATATGAGTGTTCCCTATCATTAGGGAAATACTACAAACGTTGAATAGGGCAGGAGTTGTTTACATAACAGATTATCTTACATTAAAACATCTCTGAAGGCGTGGCCATGTTCTAATCTATATTGGATCGGTAATAATTTGGGGCTGCGCATAAGTGTTTTCGGATACCAGACTGCTTGCTAGGTAGAAAAACAAGCCCGCAAGTAAGCTTGCAGATGCTTTTTTTTTTATCAAGTCGGTTGAATTTGCGGCAACCAACCGTTTGTCACATTGCACGCCTCCGAGGCACAATACATGGATGCACGTCATTGAGAGACGGGTGCTTTCATATGTCTGACTTTGCCTTTAATAATTATATTCTGCCATATGTTTGTTTATACACACTCGACAGTATACGGTCATTAGACAGGGTGATTCTGAAGGAGGAAGTGCGTGTGACCGAGATGTAAAACCCAGTGTTCGGGTCGACATCATAGCCTTTGCGTCATGTATATATATATACATGTGCAGACCGGTAATCAAGTTGGCCTAAGGCGACGCCTCTACAAGGCATCAAAGCGCCGAAACAGCGGCGGAAGCATTTGATGCTACGTGGCTGTCACGGTATGGTTGTCTTTTGCGAATAACTACTGATCGAGGTTGGCAATTCCAAAGTTCGCTTCTTTCTGCCCCAGCGCGACTGCTCGGCACGCGCATTCGTTACACTTCGGCTTACCACCCACAGAGCAACGGCATGGTCGAGCGTCTCCGCCGACCACTCAAGGCGTCATCGAGCTCCACGCTAGACAAACAGCACTGCGTCGAAAGGCTATCCTAGTACTACTGGGGCTGGGAACAATGAGAGTATGCGTAGGCATAGGCCAGTTTTCCGGCACTCAGCCAGTCCGCACAGCACTTTGGTTACATCATGGGCTCGACCAGCCTCGACTTACAGCCCCAGGTATCGCTCGCGGGCAGCCCGTGTTTTACTTCCCGAAAATGGACACGACCATGCATGTCTCTGCTGCTGCCCGAACCAAACCCACCTTAACCGTGTGCGCTGCATTCCTTCCGCCATTCACACCTCACCCTCTGGTATTCGGGGGGGGGGGGGGGACGTGTAGTAGCGACAATCCGTCTCTACACGTTGTCCCCGCGTCTGGGAAATTCAGCTCCCTCGCCTGGCAGCCACATTGACGTCATTGACCCCTGCTCTTTCTTGGAAGTGAGATGGCAGCCGGCCAATGAAACCACCACGGCCACTCGGCTTACCTGCTTCTACTGTGGAATAAAGCCACTCAACCCTCCGTTCTCAACCTGCAAAAACGTACATTACTTGCCTCCGCTAAACCGAGCTCCCAAAACGATTATCTCGGATCAACTTGAAAACGTGGTCTATCAGACGTTGTATAATCAACTAGTCAAAATAAAGAAAAATAAAAATCAGCTGCTATAGCATTACCAACGTGACTGAGTATGCCCAAATCTAGTTCGTGTGAACGCAGCGTGCTGTTTGCTTGTCAGACACAAACATCCTGATGCGGCGAAAGCCGATTTGATGGCTATGGGATTGCTTGATCGCCTGAATTTGTCTCTGTAGCCGTTTCGTTACAACGCAAAAATTTTGTTCATCGATAGTGTGCGATGACACCGCAATTGATTCCTTTATTTTTAATTCGTTCGTTCGTAACCCACGTTTATACTGACAACATATATTTAGGCACCACATGTACCCCTTCTAGTAAATTTGAAAAAAGTTAACTTCATTTGTCCATGGCTTCAATGCAGTGAAAATCATTCTGCATTGTTGCAAACAATTTTATTCAAGATTTGGGCTTCCAAACCTTATTCTACCTCTTCACTGTGCACATGTACAAGGTAGGTATCATTGCCAAAAATGATGCAGTTAAAAAAAAGGAAAACGCTGTATTTTATCCTTTTCAAAAAGAATTATGCGAACCAAAGTTATTCGCCCAAAAATTATTTGCTTAATCCTTGCTCGACAGCCCATCTCAGGAAAAGGAGGGGGCCAGCCGGTGTCCATGGTCCATCAGTGTCTGGCTAAGTCGATGTGGTCCTCACTTTACGAATAATCGCTTTTGGTAGAAGAAGCGATATCATCATCGTCTTCTATAGAACAAAACTCTTGTGCATCGGTCTAACTATTATTTTCACTATCACATGCAAGCTGTTAGCAGCAGAGGCCATTGTTCTAGATATACCAAAAGGCACGAAAAGCGTACCATTGCGAATGTGTGATCTTTGAGCGCTCACAAAGAGCTGCCATCTGACCAGTAGAAACAAAATACCGTAATAAACGCGTCCCTCCAGTGCTGGCGAAATGGCTGCCATTTATGTTTAGATCACGAAGGCTGAATCAACGCAGCGCAACCCTCGAGGCGCTGAAAAAGGCACCACATGTATGCGGTAAAACAAAATAAAACTAAATAATCATGCATTTGAAACGCTGCCACTTGAACTGTCCGTTTAGAATAAAGAAAACTATGAGGATACGCTGTGTTTGTTCAAATTACATTGAAAACACCACTATCGCCGCTTTCGAGCTGGTCTCGTCCAAAGAGAGATTCCGCATAGCCGCCTTCATGAGCTAAGCTCGTCCAAAAGCTGAAGAAATTTATGCGATCCTTTCTTTGCCTCCCATCCCGTAGACTTGCCTGGGTCGGTCGGTCACTGGTCGGGTTCCTACCGAGTAGATTCCTCGCCACAAAAAGTCCGTCTGGTGACCGAATTCAAATCTCCACCCCTAAAGCAGCCTCCCAATGGCGCAGTCATTAGGTCGTATTCGCGCGTGTACTTTCATCGTGCCAAAGCTAACAGCTCATCGAGAAGATAGGCTAATGCGGATTATGACATACCGGCTAACCTGGAAAATTTATAATTTGCAAATGCCCGCGAGGGGGATCTTACAGGGGTGCAAAATCGTGTGGCGCAGGATGTACAATAGAAAGGCGGTATTTTTCATTTTTTCGGCTTGGCCTTAGCACAAGTCTTTTCTGGGATACCTACGCACTTGAGTAACACGGTTTTAACTCTAAACGCCGGAGATGCAACAGCAGCGAACTTAAAACACCCACTACTAAAGAAGCAGTTTTTTTTTATCATAGTGACTCTTTCACTGCTTTTTTGTCAAGCATTGTAGGAAGGCAGTTTTTAGCGTGCGCAGCATTGCCACTCACTTTTATATCTCCTTCCGTTTCTCTCCCGCGCGTGCGCTGTAGAAGCACGGCGCTGCAATTATGTTTGATTGATTTTCTTTTTGCTTTTCTTTTTTTCCTCCCTTCAACTCAATCACTAACTATAATCGCAGAAACAAGTGAAGAGCGCTCGCATTCGACCCCATATATGAAAAAAATATAGGAAATTATCAGTCATAGTACTCGTAGTACAGCCCTCTGGGCCGTTGTCTTTTCGAAAGTAGTCATGTTAGGATTATCGTAATTAGACATAGGTATTTTGCTCTCGCCAGCAGCATTTCTTGGGATATACTCGGGCGAGTTTTCCATGCTAAGGCGCTAAGCGTGCGGCGCTCGTCTCGCACCTGCTTAAGTTTTTCCTACTCTCTAGAGCCGGTCGAGTTTCCTCTCATCGACGGTCGGCCATTTTTCAAGAAAGTATGCCTTCCAACCACTGAGACAACATCGCAGACAACATCAGGCTCCTTCCACGTAAGGACGAGGCTCTGGACAGGAACTATGCCGCTTCAAAGTAGCCTGGTGCATGGCGAACCACTAGCGCTGTTCAAATAGCCGGCCCTCCGATCAAGGAGTGGTGACGTCATGGTCTCATAGTGACGTTGCGCCGTCGGTGAGTAAAATAGCAGCCGCAGGCAGCGCTATGGCTTTTCTGCGCAAACCGCAAACGCGCGGCGAGAAATAGAGCCAAGACAGAGCCGACAGCAGCGCGAAAGCGGAAATATGGTGGCTAGCGGAAGGAAAAGCGCGCGAAGATAAGCTGGTTCTTCATTTTATGACGCCAGCTTTGATGCTCGTAGCAATGGACGGCCCTGACAATGGCACATTGGCATACGATGCTGGGCTCAACTTCAGCAATTTGAGCACTGATAAACGTGACCTGCTGCTGAGGGCTCGCACTGCCGGTGTCGGTGCGTACTACTACGGCGGCAACTGTATGTCATCGCTGTAGATATTCGCATATTTGTAGCTTTTCCTTCCTGAGAACCAAATGGCACACTCACTGCTCTGTCTTCGACCTGCAGTTGTTCCTGCGATCCGGAGAATGCAGTCAACACTGACGGAACAGCGCTACGGGAAAGCATTGCTTTGAAAAGCACTCCACGCGACTTAAGTAAGTCGACGTTGAACTCGTAATGCGATACTACGCGATATTTTGGCTCTTTGCGAACACGCTGTGGCAGAGGTACGGCACTTAGCCGCTTCGAACGGAGAGGTTCACTCGTTGGCACACAGTGATAAGTGACGTTGGATTCGCCGCTACAACTGCCCTTGGCCAAGTTCCGCGGACCGTTCGCGCATCCCACGACATCACATGGAGGTGGCATTCTCGCTGCTTGTTCCAAAGGCATCTTTCGCGAGCCAGCAGAACCAGCACAGCACGACGCGATAACGAATAAACTCAAGCTCCAAAACGCGAGCGGTGCGGAGTCGAGCGCGCAGAGTCGAGCGAAAACGAAACCTTTCGATCACCCATACTACTGAAGGGTAACGTCAAAATGTTATTCTTAGAATCAAACAGAAGTAGACAAGTAGTATTTTCTTCCGTCTTATATCCTAATGAAATGACCTTTTTAATACGAGTAGTTGAGTACTAGTGACATAAATTGTGAAGAGGAGTGCCTCCGTCATCGGGGTAGTACCTGTATGTCATTGGGGGGTCTCGAATCGCGTCTTGCATTTACCTCAATTTCTCGTATAATAAAGCTCCGTTCGCGATTATATTGACGCCTTAGACTTTTTAGAGCATTGCTTTGTCACGTTAACGTGACTTCATAGTAACCTTTAGAGTCCCTTTCACAGTACAGAATGTTAATTTGGGTGGAAGTTGCTCCAAGCTGACAGAAACAGTTGATAAAAGAAGCGATCACTGGTATGGTTGGCTGTGCAAGCATCCAGCAATTTCTGTTTTTCACTTTACTGAGATTTCCATGTTTATTTGCACAAGCTGAACTGCGCATTCACCCCTCTGGTAGTGCAGCCACACCCACAGAGAACATGCCTGAATCGAAACCACTAGGAAGTGCTTAGGGTAAGGCGGCCAGCTTGTAGCACGCCGTGCTTGCTGTGGTATTTATAGGGTGCTTACTCGCATGGAAATCTTTAATACAAAGTATTTTCTCATCTGTGGAAAAGTAAGAGAATACAAATAATAAGACTGGCTATTCTAAGTCAGGGAAATAATTCCAAAGCATATATGGGGATGCTAATGGGGTGCCTTTAAAACTTAGGCTGTCAGCTGAATGCCCAGCTCAATTTCTTCTTAGCTGATTGGTATTGAAGGTTGTTTTATTCATGGTTGAGTGGACTGTGATTGTTTTTGTTCGAGCTTGCAACTAATAGGAAAACATAATGGTGCTGTAAAAGTCATTTACCCTTGCACCACTCAGCAAGCTGTTCTTATAAGAATATACAGGCAAATATTGGGAAATATGAGGGAAAGATAAATACAATGCAGTGAAGCATGGTTTTATTTTATAATACAACTAAAATCAGACGCAACCAATGGAAGCCCTTTGTTGACCAGTCATGTTTAAAAAATCCTATGGTTTTACGTTAAGACCATGATATGATTATAAAGAACGCCGTAGTAAGGGACTCTGAAATAATTTTGACCACGTGACCACCTGGTGTTCTATGACGTGCACCCAATGCATGGTACACGGACAGCAGTCAAAGTATGGAATAAGACAAATTCCAGGACAGGGCTGACATTTTTGCTTTTTGGTATTTTATACAAAAATGCAATATCATCAGCACAACGGTATGAATGACCTAAAGTGTGTATTTCTTCTTAGGTGACACGCAAATGATAATTTCTGGAGAAGACACAGCTCCTATAACGTTACAAACATCAATGATTGGTGAGTCAGTGCAGTGATTCAATCATAATCACTATCATCGTGCCTTTCTTTGAAGTAGGACATCGAAGCTAAGTTTTACTCATTTTAAAGTTCAGTGCATTGATTTGGTCAACTTTCTAGGTGATTCACATCCTTCTCTGTAGCTTACATGTGCTTTGAAAGCTCGCGTCATGAAATATAATAAAACCATCAGAAAAGTGCATGTTGAATGCTCTGTTCATAGTAAACAGGCGATTTAGCTTTGGGGTTAGTCAACGTCGGTCATTGCAAACATCACTTCTAGCGCGTACATGGAGGGACCAAGAGAACGACGAAGACAAGTGCTGTCGATGCCCGATGAACTAGAAATGTACTGAAGCAGGCTTTGAGTACGGCCTAGTTGGTATGCCATTGAAAAGATCGCTTGCCTTCGTCAATATTTCGATCTCTCCTCTGTGTACCTGCTGTAAGTGATGTTTGCATTGGAATACCGAGTAGCTCGTACCTAAAACCTGCTTCAGTATCGTTCATTGGACTGTAAAACTGAACAAAAGTTATTGTAACGTGGCTGTTGTCACCCTGTGCAAATTTACTAACAAAGCTGGCTTTTGTTCAATTGATTGCCTACATCAATTAAGTAGTTTTATTATCTCTTTCTATACCATTATAATAGGTACCGAGGCGAGCACCAGCTATCCAAGTACTTTCACGAGCAGTGACGCACAGAGAGAAACAGCGTTGCTGCGATGTCGAAGTTGGCTAATAGACTGGACACTGTCCAGGATATTGGCTATTCTATCTACGCGGATGACATTACTATATGGAGTGTCGGTGGTAGTGATGGAGAGCTTGAGGCTAGGCTGCAGCAGGTGGTAACGCTTACGGAGGAGTATCTGGGTCTCACGGGGCTCAAGTGCTCCTCTAAAAAGTCGGAGTTGTTGATCTTCAAATCTAAGAAGCTAGGTCGTAGGCCGAGGGGTTGGGTACCGGACGTTGAGCCTTGCATTAGAATTCATACTAGGGAAGGGTCGGTGATACCCAAAGTTGAAGCAATCAGTGTCCTGGGTTTTGTACTTGAAGCGAACGGATCGAACATTAGAACCGTTCAGCGTATTACCAAGAAAACGGAGGAGGCCATAAGACTTATAAGAAGGATCTCTAATAGGCATAGGGGTTTAGGAGAAGAAGGTGCGATGCGCTCAGTTCACGCATTTATTATGTGTCATTTCTCGTATGTGGCAGCTATGCTAAATTGGAATAGGGGGGAGAAAAATAAATTGGAAGCATTAATCAGAAAAGCCATCAAGGCTGCGCTTGGTCTGCCTATGACTACGTCAAACGATATGTTGTTACGACTGGGTTTGCATAATACTTTAGATGAAATTGCTGAGGCTCAACGTTCCGTACAGAGGGAGCGGTTGCTAGGTACACCACCGGGTAGGTATATATTAGAGTCAATTGAAGAATCGGTGGCTGTGTCGCAGAATAGGGCGCCCCTACACGAGTTGAACGTGAACCTTAGGGCAAATATCATGGTTCGTCCATTTCCGCGGAATGTGCACCCCGTGCACAATGTAGGGAGGCGGGTCGCGAGAGCGAGGGCTTTGTTGCGAGAGGCAAAGGATCAGGAGGAGGAGTCTGCGTTTGTGGACGCCACACGGATTAATGGTAAAAATGCTTATTCGGTGGTGGTAGTAGATGGCATAGGGAGCATTAGAAATGCTGCTTCCATTTATACCAAAGATCCGGGGGTTGCTGAACAGGTGGCTATTGCTCTAGCACTAATTGATTCTAGAAGAGTTTTGGTGTTTAGCGACTCGCGATCTGCGATTACAGCCTTCTCGAGAGGACTTGTTGCGGAACCGGCTAACAGACTGCTGCAGGGTAGGGATATCACTTCGCATACCGTTACTTGGTTCCCGGCGCACATGGGGACAGTGGAGGGAGCCCCGCGTAACCTCAACGAGGTGGCGCACAGGGAGGCACGAGCATTAGTGTGCCGTGTACTCCCTGAAGGGGCTGGATCTCCCGCCCCTGAGTACAGGGCCCAACTGTTAACCTACAACGAAATCACCAAGCACTATTACTTAGGGCGCAGGGCATTCCCGTTGCCACATCCTAAATTAAATAGGCCGCAGGCGGTTACATTAAGGCTTCTGCAGACACGGACGTACCCTAACCCTGTCATCATGAATAAAATTAATCCGGACTGCGGGGTTTCAGTCTATTGTAGTAAGTGTGGGGGTTTGCTCGATTTACAACACATGCTGTGGCGCTGCTTGGCGTTGGCCGGTGATGGTTCTCGAGGTGAACAGTGGTGGCAGCGAATGCTGCACAGTGAAGTGCTGGCGCACCAACTCAGGGCTGTCCAGAGGGCCCGTGTGATAGCAGAGGGGCTCGGCCTCTCTGTACCAACGTGGGAGTGGCCCGCATCAGTCCCAGACTGATGCCTCAGGACCTAAATAAAGTTCTGCATACCATACCAAATATTGCTTGTTTTGAAAGAAGGAATATTTGACTTGAAATGAAGCTTGATGAAACCAACTCATGGATGCTCACTTTAAATATCACTAAGCTCTCCGCTAAGAAGTGCGCCTTCTATAAAGGCTGCCTAATTATGGCGTCTTTTGTTGCCACTTCGAAGCCCTGAGCCACCAAAATGTCGTACTAGGGGGCAGAAAGAAAATTCAAGATCAATGTCCTTGGCCGGGCAAGGAAACTTTCAATCGAAGTATTGTTTTTTATGGTACTCATGCGGCTGAAAACTGGCATGCCTGACGAAGAGGTTGCTGGCAAATTTTAATGTCCGCAAGCCATGTCAGCAGCATTTTCGTTACCTGGATTAATTTACTTGAGCCTGAGTTGGAAGCAAGAATGCAAACGCCGACAAGAGAAATGATAGCGCCTTACCTATCAGAATATTTGCGAGGCTTAGAAAACACTAAGTTGGCGCTAGATGCAATGGAATTTAGCATACATCGGCACTCATCACTTAGTACACAGCGGCAAACATTTTCTACTTATGAGCACTACAATATTTATAAGGTGTTTTTCGGGTGTACGCCGGATGGGTACATTGCGTATGTGTCGCGTCTCTGAGAAGGATCGGTGTCTCATAAGACAATGTTTGAGTGCAGTGGGTTTTTGGATCGTATTGATGAAGGAGACTCAATAATGCTAGGCGAGGGGTTTACATTTCATTATTTGCCACCAGGAATTGTGGTTTTCAGACCTCTATTCCGCTTGCAACACGAATCCCAGATGAGGCCTGAGGCTTTTGAGCGGCATGTCACTTGGCATGTGCATGAGTTCACGTTGAACGCGCGATAGGATGCATCAAAACGTTCCAAATATGAAGTAAATCGTTTCCGATCATCTTGATATTGCATAGAAAGTGTTTAGGGTTTGTTGTTTCTCCTGCAATTTATAACCACCACTGATACAGGACGGCGAGTGGCAGCTTCGAAGAACTTGCAGAGGTCCATTATTATCTGGAGGAAGTTGTAATGATTTCTAAGTACGCGTCGGAAAATTTCGCCCCTATTTTTTTAACCAATTACTACTGTAAAAACGAAGCCAACATATTCATTCTCAGCTGTGAAACTTTCGTGGAGCGGCATGGAGCTGCAGTCATTTGTTGTTGAAGATTGTGTTTGAGCTTCTTACGCCCACGGCGTACAAGCAACGAAGTGCAGTTCATTTCCTATAGAGCAAGATACGAATGCCCATCGAAATCCACCGGCATAGGCAGCCCACGTATGGGGAAACAAGGTTTGAGTACGGGCTAATTGGCATTCCATGGTATCAATCGTCACTTACAGCGCATACGTAGACGGAGGACAAAAAAGGGCGACGTAGACAGCGCTTGTCTACGTCCCCCTTTTTTGTCCTCCGTCTACGTGTGCGCTGTAAGTGACGATTGATAGTATGGGGAAAGGTGTGCTACTTTGAGTCAAAATGAGAGAAGGTGTTCTGAGTTCTCAAAAAGCCGTGAAGATTTCTCATTCAGCCTCGTATTTCGATGGTGGAGTGGTCCCACAGTGACGTGGTCTTTCTTGCGAGATTCTGGATAGTATGCATGAGTTCTGGCATGATGAAGGGTTACTGTAGGAAATGCTAATTGGTGCTAGAGGAGCAGAGTAGTTTTGTAAATTTAGGAGGCCCCGTAAAATGTACCTTGAGGGTCATGCATGCATGTTTGCCGGGGCGCTGTAACTTAAAGCTATTCCAAACGTTTATCTTCCAATGTTGCAATCCGTCCTCCGCGATTGGTCAAAAACGTTTTTGGACCACCCCCAGTTCGTATGTCTGTCACGCGACGTCACGAAAACCGTGTTAGCTCCTGATCTGATATGACGTGTGCACACTGATTGTGCATGATCCAACCGAACTAAAGAAATATAGGTATTTATGATTCGACGCCTTTTCGCCATTTTTTCCACGGCTATTGGTCAAAAGTTTTCGGGCTGCGCCAACGTCACATGCCAGTCACTCCAAATCACAAAACCATGAAAACTCACCACGTCCAACTGATGCGTATGCGTTAAATATACATTATTATGGGAACAAAACTGAATATTGTTATGAATTGCCACAGGCCGCCCCGTTCCGAAAGGAACAAAAGTTGGCTGGCACGAATCGCTCAGGCACTGGCTACTCGCGCCTGCCGGAGATCATGGGTTTATTTGCGTATAATAAAACATTTTGCCTTGCCGCGTAACGGTTTCGAGCACTTTCGGCACGTTTACGACCTCGTTCTGCCAGCTCTTCTTTCCTGAGGATATGTTTTAGCGTCATTCTTAACCTTCCGTTGCATGCCGCCGCGATTTTCGACCATCCAGCGCAAGCTAAGTCATGGAAAGCGGACCAATCGCAGCCGCCGGCACCAGCCTCTTCATCCAGCCCCACCGAATCCCTCTCCACTTGGGCGTGCGGATCGCCTCGTGTCAGTCAATTGGATAATGCAAGCCGCTCAATGTAAGCAATGTTATTCGTTTTTCAAGCAAAAAAGTGACCTCCTATGAACGAGGAGAGGGTTTGATTGGTCTTTTCAGAAAACACCACCAAATGATGATGATGATGATGAAAAACTTTATCCCTCTTTAAAGGGAAGGGGGCAATGGAATAGAAGGTGGAGGGAGGAACTACTTGAAGTAGGCCTCCTTTATACTCTTAGCCCACTCCAGGATGGCATACTGAAGATCGGGACTGGAGCTGCGCAAAGCAGCCTCCCACTGCTCCTCACTAGATATTAATTGCTTGAAAAATGGGGAAGGGTCTGCTTAGGGCACCCCCACATGATGTGGCTTAAGTCTACTTTGGGAGAGGCACAGAATTTACCAGAGTGAGAAAGGTAAATGGCGGGATGAATGCGGTGGAGTAGGTAAGGGGACGGAAAGGTGCGAGTCTGCAGCTGTCGCCACAAAAGTGCACACCTACGCGGGGATATGCCCATGAATAGGGGAAAGGTAACACGGTCTAATCGGTAGTGCGTGCAGATGTCGTGGTAGGTAATAAGTCGATCCCGCGCTGTAAACGGTGCCTCCTCCATGGCGAGGTCCGACACATCTGATGCCTGAGCCCGGACTGTAAATCATCGGGCACTGGCATGAGCCGCCTCGTTTCCGGCAAAGCCCGCATGCGTGGGAGTCCAGATGAATGCCACAGTTTGATGGAAAGGAAGGGCCAAGAGGAGAGAAAGGGCTGGCTTAGAGACCCTACCCGCTCCGATGTTATGTATGGCTGCTTTGGAGTCGCTAACGATAACTGATGAATTTGGTATTGTGAGGGCCAGGGCTATGGCCGCTTCCTGCGCCTTCTCCGAGGAAGAGCCAGTAATGGAGGCGGCCGCAGCGACTTGGCCGTGAGAGTTAATGCCTGATATTGCGTAATGATTGCGGTTACCACATTCGGCGGCATCAACATAGAGCACGTCTTTTGAGGTGGAGAATTGTTTTAGGAGAGCCTTTGCTTGCTGCCTCCTGCGCTGTTTGTGGTGCACAAGGTGCATGTTTTCATAAAGTGGGGGAATGCAGAGGTTCTAGTATATATGATGGGGAATGGTGCACTTAGTTTTGATGATGCATGTGCCCGAGTGATAAAAAGATTTCGTAGAATGTCGCGACCTGTTGCGGTGTTAGAAAGTCTGCTATATTGGGATGTGAGGTGGGCTTCTGTGAGTTGAGTAAGTGTGTTGAAAGTTCCAGTAAACATTAGCCTTTCAGTGAAGGTATGTATGGGGACCCCAAGAGCGAATTTATAGATCTTGCGTAATAGAGAGTCGATCTTATCTGATTCTGATTTAAGGAAATGCAGATATGGTGTTGCGAATGTAATCTTACTGATAACGGAGGCCCGGATCAAGCGGAGAAGTTCGGCCTCCTTTAGTCCGCCATGTTTATTCGAGACTCGCCCTAGAAGGCGCAGGGTGTGATCGACTGTGGTGTGGAGTGTATGTAGGGTATATGAGTTGAGCCGGTTGCTGTGAATGTGCAAACCGAGCACCCGGAGCCTGTTCACTCTAGAAACGGGGATGTGGTTTATGATGACCTATATACTAGACATGTGTTTTCCGGCCCCCCGGTGGGATGGCACAAGCTCGGATTTTTAAGATTCATAGCCCGGGCATGAGCCACGATGACGTCTGCTGCGGCCTGTAGAGTGTTCTTGAATCTCTCCATCGAAGCCGCCAGTCGTCCAAAGAGTGATGTCATCGGCGTAGAGAGAAAACTTGAGATCAGGAATAGACCGCAATTCTAGCGCCATCGGCATCATAGAAAGATTAAATAAAAAAGGGGACAGCACTGAGCCTTGGGGCGTGCCTTAGCTACCTAAAGCGAACGAAAGGGATTGCTATGTGCCTACGTGTATCGTTGCGGTACGGTTGGATAACAAGGTACATTTGTAGTCATATGTCTTTCCGCCAACCCCAATGAGATTAAGCTCTCGGAGGATGGCGGAATGTGAAACGTTATTGAAGGCTCCGTGGAGGTCCAGTCTGAGGATTGCTTGCGTGTTTAGACTGCTATTGGGTGTCATGATGTCATGCTTCCTTTGAAGCATGATATCTTGGCATGAGAGGGATTTCGATAACCTACCATTTCTGATGGATAAAGATTGTTGTCTTCCATGTATTTACTCAGCCGGTTGAGGATGATGTGTTCGAGTGTTTTACCGAGACAAGAGGTTAGTGATATAGGCCTGAGATTAGAAGTGTGGAGTGGTTTGTTTGGCTTTGGGATAAAAATTACCCTGGCGTCGTTCCACCAACTGGGGATGGTGCCAGTGTCAAAGCAGTGATTGAAGTACGCCGTGATGGCTCTGACACAATTGTCGTCTAGATTGCGGAGTATTTTATTGTTAATAAGGTCGGGGCCTGGTGCTGACATTGTGCGCAGGGTGGCAAGGGCATGGCGAACCTCTGCTTCCCTGATAGCGGTGTAAAAGAGATCGTTGGCTTCATCTGAGTTTTTGGCATGTCATACTTCTGAGCTGGAGGCAAATGTTTATAGCGGAGGTCGTCGAAGAATCCGTTGAGATTCTTTTTGTGTGCATAAAGCAGTTTGTTTATGATGTGGTTGTGGTGCGTTCGCGATGTGGTAGGGTCTAAGTGTCGCAAGAGTTGCCATGTGCTGTTGTTATCGAGGTTGTCATGCATGCTTTCACGCACCTAGCCCAACTGCTGGCAGGCCAGTTGTGTGGCGTACTTCTGGGTCTGGAGGTGTAATTTGGCAATTGTGAGCCTTAGTTTTCGGTTGTACCATCGCCTCTTCCACTGTTTGAGAAGAGACTGTTTGGCTTCCAACATGTGTAGAAGCTTGGAATCAACCGTAGTGAGAGCGGTTTCGGGGGGCAGAGTGGTAGTTCGCGTCTGGGCGCACCACCGGATGATTGCGTTGGCGGTTACGCAAAGTTGAGATCATTCTTCAGCTGGTGTACTTCAGCTGGTGTACACTTGAGCTGGTGTACACAATCTTATACTCAAGATCGATACTATGAAAAGTACTGGGCCAGATAATATACCAGATATGTTTTTACGGCGAAATTCTGAATGGAGCTCTCGGTACTTATCCCTAATTTTTTAGAAATCTGTAGAATCATCCACTGTTCCAATACCCTGGAAATGTGCTAAAGTCGTTCCAATTCACAAAGACGGTAATAAGCAGGAAATATCTAACTACAGACCTATTTCTTTAATATCAACATCTTGTAAACTATTGGAACACATTATTCATAAATATATCATTGAGTACTTATCTGAACATAATCTTCTTTCGCATGCTCAACATGGCTTCTGTTCCGGATTCTCCACGATAACACAACTTCTAGAATTCTCCCATGATATTGCATCCACACTTAACCTTAGAGGACAACTTGATGCCATTTTTATTGATTACAGTAAAGCTTTTGACACAGTGTGCCATAAAAAGCTTCTCATTAAACTCAAGGCAATATTTCATGATTATAAATTACTAGGTTGGATACAGAACTACCTAAGTGCAAGAACCCAGTTTGTTGCATTTAACAATGTTCACTCATCTCGTGTCAATGTTACATCCGGTGTACCGCAGGGGTCTGTCTTGGGTCCTTTGCTGTTTGTAGTCTATGTAAATGATGTCGTTGAAGTAACCGCGGGCACTTCTGTCAAAATAAGACTATATGCTGATGACTGCGTCCTTTATTCTAGTATAATAGTAATCATGATCAGTTAGAGCTGAATGAAGTCTTCACCCGTTTTCGCGAATGGAGCAGGACATGGCAAATGTCACCTAATTTTAAGAAAACCGTATCAATTACTTTTTCGAATAAAAAACAGCCATTACAATTTACATATTTTAATGAAGCGCACAAGCTTGCAAGCGTCCACACGTTTAAATACCTTGGTGTTACTTTCTCCCCTGATCTAAAATGGCATGCTCACATTAACTGTATAACCAACAAGGCGTTGAGAAAACTGGGTTTTCTTAAAAGAACCTTACGAGATGCAACTAAAGAATGTAAATTAACGGCATACAGATCACTAATAAGGCCTCTGCTTGAATACGCGTCGGTAGTGTGGTCGCCACATCATTCCAAAGACATAGACATGCTTGAGTCTATTCAGAAAAAGGCCATAAGGCTTATATATAATCGTTATGACCGCCATTTCTAACCGACATCACATGCGAGCAAGCTACTACTAAAGCCACTGGCCCATAGACGTACTTGTGACCGTGTTGTTCTGCTACATAAAATTGCTCATGGGAAAACTTATGTCAATGTACCTATTGTTTTCACTAACCCTTCTTCTAGGCCCGCCAGAAGAAGTCATCATCTTAACATTGTTGCTTTGAATGCAACGATTGATTGTTTTAGGTTTTCCTTTTTTCCGCATACAATTGTGATTTGGAATGGCCTTGAGGGGTCCTTGCGCGAGTTACCAAGTGATGTATTTGCCAACCTATTACCTAATCATGTTCATTAATCAACTAGCTATTCCTGATATTGTTTTTTTTCAATTGTTTGTTTTCTTTTTGCCACTCAAATGTATTCTTCAACTGATTGACATATGTATGCACTCACTCCTGCAATATCTTGCTATGCAAGATGGCAGTATATGTAAATAAAATAAAAATAAATAAATGATACTGGAATAAAAACATATTGCAATAGTTTTACGCTACAGGGCCCCAGTTCTGGTAGGCGAGATAGTTGCCATATTTCGCGGCAGCTGTAGTGATGGCTGCGTTGTGGCGTTTGAGGGTGCACTTACGGTTCTGTTGATGCCAGGGCTTGAGAATGCTATTCTGTGTTTCCCACAAGCGTGTACATACAAGGTTGTCGATCGTGAACACTGTTTGCTCCGGGTGCTTATTATTGTAGGCTTTAAGAAACGCAATATTGCTTGAGAATGTAAAAAATGTCTTGCTTGCTCACTATGACCATTCGTCATTCTGTTTTTATTACTGCCTGTGTTCGTGGATTCTAATAGCATAAGTTCTGCATTTTACTTTAGGTAGCTCTCTACACTCGTTTTTAGAGCTTTGTTAGCATACCTTGCATTAATACTTGGTAGCATGGTCTCCAGGCTAGTGGGATGCCTTTGCTACATAATGTTTGTCCAATACTATAGCAGAATAGAATATACTAGAAGAAACAATTGTCACTCAATGTAATCCTTTAATAGTTCGATAGTTTCAGCACACACGTTGGGAAAGGAGTGTCGCCATCTATATATTTTTTGTTTACAAGTATGATTTTTGTTTGCTTTTTGTTCGCATGAACTGCTGTACTTCTATTTCTTTTCATAATTGAAGCTGTTGTTACCGCATTCGTGTTTGCTTCAATAATGAAATATCTCTTGATACAGATTTTAACTCTTTGTAGAGCTACTTTTGAATTACTTTTATGCATTCTTGCTACTGTATAACTTAGTGAGATAGTGCTCTTCTTCGATCATGTTCCCAGGTGATGTAATACCCCCACCGAGATCTTTAAGGGTAAAATAAATTGTCATATGCATCATTCTTCACTGTAAATGGTGGTGTCAAGTGTTGCGGCTCGGGGTAGTATTGAAGCCTAGGTTCCTTCCAGCCACAGTGATGAGTAAGTACGGGAGTAGGAGTAAGAGAAAAAGCGTTTATTCTGCAATATCTGCAGTAGCTATGGAAGCCCAGTCCATGTTGTAGCCCTGTCCGACTCACTACATGTGTCGAAATAAATCGGAACACATCACGACACACGCATTGCACCAAATGTGCCCGCTTATAAAGCAGTAGTTTTCCCTAGGTGACTTGAATAGGGAATCTGGTGATCTTGGTACAGCCAATCAGAGGGGTTGTATTGTTCAAAGAACTCCGCCTCTGATATCCAACCTTCTAAGTAATGACGAGGCAGTTTGGAAAGTGGGTTGGTACTCCTTCCACGAAAGACGTCGATTTGGTTTTTTGCTCTCCGCGATGGTTATCTTGCCAGCGACGGGAGAGGGGCCTTCGCGCTGGTCCCCACTTCCACGAAGGGTCGCCGTCGTGGTCGCTTCTAAGTGAGCTTCTTTGTCATCTCATCGAAGCTGGTGTCGGGAACAGAAAACCCGTTCAGCAGCTTTTTGTAAGATAGATACTGTCACTTTGTGTAGAGCCTGTTCAGCTGCCTCACGCGCCTTGTGAGGATCTCTGATATGAGGGCATGCCTCATAATGTGAAGTAGGCTTCACATTACACAACACTTCATTACACTTCACACAACAACACATTGTTGTTGTGTAGGCGCTGAAGGTGGATCTTGTTGGGTTCAAACTAGACAACAAAGTCCCACCAATTGTGACCTGTGATGGCCAGCTGTCCTTGTATTTGAAACTAATATTAATGGTCTGTTTTCAACACAGCGTCAACATCATCTAGCCTACAGCACAATTTTCTGTCATTGCAGGCTTCCCCCATAGTATGTCCCTGTTTAGAAAACGGGCACTTCACTTCCAGAACGCTTTCCTGTGCTTCCACTGTGACAACTATGTCTGGTCATGTAGTCAGGAGCGCGTGGTCACTGTGTACATGCAGGCCTGTTCCCTTCAGTGTGACCTGCCTGTCTAGGCTCCTGAGGAGGAACGCATATGCCTCAACGGCATCCTTCTCGTGTACTCTTTCATATATCATTGCTTCAGCAGACGCTGCCCTATCGCTTGGATAGAGCAGGGCCTTCAGCAAACTTTTTGGCTTGACGCAATGGCACAGACACCTAAAAGAGGGCGCTGTGAGCCGGCCAACTCGGGAAACAGGCGCGTTCGTATTGTCTGCTTTACCTATCGTACTTGAACGTATTTTTTCGCGCTCATCCTTGTCTATGGGCTTTGAAGATGACATGCGTGCACTTACTAGCTCGCCCTCTGTTGCTCCACAATTCTTCATCCCCAATTAACGGTGAAGATGGATCAGGTACACGCTGTTGTGCCGGTCACTCCATGTAGCGTGCCGCTTGGATGCTGGGGTAGCATTCCGAGAGTCTTTCCTCGAAACGCTGCACTTGATTTTCGGTAGGAGGCGGCAGGTAACCACATGGATTGCATTGCCGCCTTCTTTTTTTATGCAGTGGTTTGTTTATTCTGTACTTCCGGAAAGAGACTTGCCCCAAAGGCAACCTTTGCGCAGGCTTCGCGGCTGCAATACAGTAAACAATCGTGGCTTATTAGTGCCACATACTTCAACTTTTTTTCTAGCCTAATACACTGAACATGGGAAGGTCCACATGACATTCTGTTGCAGTTACACCGAACCTAGCTCAACAGTGAATATAGTGATACAGTTGGCATGCTGGGGATACTTCAGCTACTTTCCTCTGACCTTTCTCTAGGCAGAAAGTAGCGGCTATTACACTTTCAAAATTACTGACAGTCTTAGAACCTCCACAATACTAATCATGAAATATGTAATCACCAATGAGGCATCCATTATAGGAAGCAATGCTAAATCCGATAAGGTCACTTAAGATCTTTGAAAAATGGAGGCAAGGTGAGGTCAGATGTAATCTGTGGCCTGCACTGCATAAACTGAAAGAAAACGGGTCATTATTTGTATACAGCGCTGACATTTTAACCCTGTGAAAATATAAAGGAAGAACTAAAGTATTGCAGCATGACTACTGATTTAATGTGATTGTGTACCTCGTGATTCTGCATGCAGAAAAGGCCGAACAAGAAGGATGGCTACACCACTCGCGTTCTGCTCCAAGTTCGTTAGTGTGTACGTGTAATAACATTTCTTTGTTGCCGTTCTATCTGGACTATACTCACCACCACGTGTTTATGTTGCTTCTTAAGAGCTTTTAGAGAACAAGTTCCCCTGCTTATTTCCCGCAACAGTTGTCGGTGCTGGATTAGAATTAGCTTTGGAGGGGTCAACCTGTAAAACTCTATGTACACTAAGCATTTGAAAAAAAATTATTTTGTGTACAGTAAAAGGATGTATGGTCCTGAGTTTGCTTAACCACACCTTACACATGAAGTGCAGAGTAGCCACACGGACACTTAACCTGTTTACGTCCACTCTTACTTTCACCTCTTGTTTCCTTCTTCCTACACATACGAACTGCTTTGTAAATATCCAGTAGATGTGAATATGGAGCACAGCTTAAAAAATGCATGTTTGAGACGCCAAAATACTACAGTAATTTAAATAGGTGCCAATTTGGTACATCTCTGCCATACTTTCTGCGAGAACAATCCACTTGCACGGTAGGTTCATGCAGGCGACTTCCCTCCCTTATCTCCTGCCAGTTCAGCAACGCTGAGCAGAAGGTCATAGACGTGCTGGCAGGTATCGCTGAGGCTACAAGCTATGAAGAATGCAGTTTTTCTTCGCAGTCGTCAATGCGCTCTCATTTCTGAGGTCAGATTTAAGCACTCGTCACTGTTTCAATCTGAGCATATGCGAGCACGATTGAATGCAATGTGAAAAACGACAACAGACGGCTGGCCAGTCTATGTACATTTATGTACATTTCGTCATTCGTTTCCAATAAATTTTCATTTGTGAGTCTGCGCTCGTCTTTTTTTCTTCTGTGCGTGTCAGTTAAGTTGCGCTCTCTTCCACCATGACTTCGCACCAACTCGCCCAGCTATCTGCCTCGATATGAGTATTCGCGAGTGAGCTGGTGTGCACTGGCCAGCGAACGCACACGCTGCCCATGTTTAAGCTAATATAACGTATAAAATGGGTTGGCCTATGCTTTCAGACCTAAGCGCTCGCGAAAAACACCCTGAATAACCTGCCGCGTACATATCGCGCATGCGAAATTCGGGATACCGTTTCGTAAACTACAAGCATGCAGCGCAGCAATGTGGCGAAACAGCACGAGACGAATACAAAATTTGCAGGCTAGCACGAATACATCTACGTTTCCATACAATAACTAAGAGTTCGGGGAATTCGCGAGGCAGAAAGTACGCACCCGGCCACACATTTCACATTGCGATCCGGCAATGTCGCCAGTGGCTTTCGTGAACCACGCCGTGACCACGTAGATGCCCTACTTCATGGATGGCGTTAACGTAGCTCGTATGAGGCCAAGTAGAGAGTCCGTGGTGTTTACGTTAAGTTTTATGTTGTTAACGTAACCTTCTTCTTTTAAGGCCCATCCGCAGTGTGCCTGACCAACGGACGAAATGTTGGCGTGCAGATAACGCTACGCATTGCCGCTCGTTATCCGGTATAAGGAAAAGTTAGTGGTATATCCCGTTTGCAAAAAAGGCAAAGGAATGAAATTCTCTTCAATCATATTTAAGGCAGGTCATACGCAACTACCAAAGAGCGTCAACCCTTTCACAAAACGTGACAGAAGCTCCGAGAACAGAACGTCGCTATTCGGTGCCACCGTACCTAACCATGGCTGGAGCCCGGATGTTTTCCAACCAAGCGGCGATGCAGAATCGTGCCGTTTTTCGCGCTTGGTGGCACTCTGACTTCTGCAAATGGACAATTGCACGAGCAACTGCTTCAGTCATGGCAATGAGTATCTCGAAGGTTAGACCATGTTAACAAGGTCGGATTACCTTCTTCCAGAACTAATTTCTTCTCACTTTCATTTGTCCCATGCACGTCTGACGGGTGGAATCACTTTCCCAAAAATGTTGCTACTATGCTAAATCATGAACTCCTTAAAAACGCCATAGCTAGTATTGCAGAAATAAAGCTCATTTTTGTACCTGCTATGTTAATGTGAACGGTGCTTATTGTTCTTTTATTTAGTTATGTTTCATTTTTTATTTCGTTATAGCGAACTTGTATGATAAATCCAAGTTTTTTACCTGGTTCTTTTATAATAACCACGTTAACCATGGATTGATTAGTTAGGGTTAACATGCTGCTTTTATTATTCCTTTCTTTGTATTTCTTGTTTCCCACTCCCCTCTGTAATGCTTCGGCACTGACTATATCAAATAATAAATAAATAAATAAACTCTGATTGACCGCAACAATGTCATCGAATTGCCTAGTGTGGGGAGCTAGGGAAGAACTGCTTAAACGGCTCGAGTGGGACTGAGAGCGCTCTGACTGGAATCTGACTACTTGTTTTATTCTGTAAATAAGTTTTCTTTTCGCTCCAACTCCCGGTCGTACCTATCTATATGGCACGAAGGATCCCTAGCCTAAACGCTCCCCTGATTCTCAACAGCAGCGAGCACGAAAGACTCCGTGGGGCGGCATCTACTCACCTCACATAACGTGATACGTCCACTTGTAATGACGAGATGCGCCACACATGCTTTGAAAACAAACCCATATGGGACGTTTCTGAGCATTTTATTTATACCTTGATGATGTGTTTACACTTATTTTATTACGTCCTTTTAATACGACGTTAACTTTTCGCCGCTGATGTTCACCATTATGCATTGTGTTTACCTTTAATTTTGAAGTGTAATTCCAACATTCTTTTTTTAATTGTCATAGTGATTGCAACTTAGTTCTTGTATTTTTGTGCAATTAACTGGTGCTCAGGCGTGCTTACACTCACCTCTTGTATAATGCAATTTGATGTTTAAGAGTGAAACATATAAAACGAAATACCCGCCGCAGTTGCTCAGTGGCTATGGTGTTAGGCTGCTGAGCACGAGGTCGCGGGATCGAATCCCGGCCACGGCGGCCGCATTTCGATGGGGGCGAAATGCGAAAACACCCGTGTACTTAGCTTTAGGTGCACGTTAAAGAACCCCAGGTGGTCGAAATTTCCGGAGTCCTCCACTACGGCGTGCCTCATAATCAGAAAGTGGTTTTGGCACGTAAAACCCCATAATTTATTTTTTTTAAAAATAAAACGAAATAAACTATATAGAAGATAGTCAACGTTGAAAAATGCAATTTTTTCACCGTTTCAGCCATGGATCGACCAACTCATGGGATGTTTACTTGATGGATGAAAATTCCAAGAACATGCCGATATCATCCCTTTATAGGAAAGTCAAACCAGTGCCAATAAATTGACCTCTGTTCTGCCCAATTACACAGCAAAATATTACACAGCATTTGTATGCATAATGTTGGCTCCCAGGCATCGCTGCACACAGAAAACTGCGAACAGAATAGCGCAGCATCCTGAACTGTTTTCATTTACCGAATTTTTTTTTTACCGGACCGGGTGTGTGCCACTTGATACGGGGCCATTCATGGTCAAACCTCCGCACTGAGTGTGTGCCACTGCTGTGTAAGGAGAGAAAACTGCAATAGAATAAGTGTAACATCAGAAGCTTGATGTGGGCGAGCTGGTGCAACATACTTGAAGAAAAACAGCGCTACAAAGACGCGTACTAAAAGAACAGAAAAGAAGCGCATGTCTGTCGTACATGATCTCCCGTCGCGCTCCAGTGGAACTAAATTAGCATGAAGATGATAATTACAACGATGACGTGTATCTCCGCCATACACTTCTCTGCACCATTCTTCCATTGACAAGAGAGAGAGAAAGAAGGGAAGAGCGAAAGGGCAGGGAGGTTAACCAGACTGAGTCCACTTTGCAACGCTAACGTGGGGAGGGGAATAAGGGAGCGAAAGAAGGAAGACAAGCATACATCGCGTTCGCCCTGGATATTTCACACGACTTCCGCACAAAATTAGGTATTGCAGTTTAACGTTGGCTAATTAGGTAGCGCCATAATTATAAACACTGCAAGAATTCAAAATTGTGACATTTTTGGTAACTAAACACCCATCGCACCACATTGCGCATTGCATCGGACGAAAGTAAACATATTGGAAAGAATAAACTTTTATTGCCTATAATTTAGTTAACAGCTTTGTCATTAGCCAATGTGCTTCGCTATGTAGATACTTCCCCTCGTGATTGCCGCACTGCAGCAGTCAGCGACAATTTTATGGGCTATATTGCCTTCTAAGTCCAAGCGAACATGAGGAGTTCGACCGGGCTTACTCATTGTCGGCAATGACAGGGCCAGCGCAGAACGCAAACGAGTAAATGTGTGAAAGGAAATGAACTTGGTAGTACTAAAGTGGTAGTAGCAATCTCTGCAAATTCACAATGTTCGCAATCTGCAACGGCAAGTAAATGATGTGCCTCTTTCATAAATGTAAACCTGAATCATACCTGGATCATACAGGGTCCCTTTGGTATGCAGCAAAGTCGCAAACTGTTCTGAAAGCGGCTGTGTTTTTGAATACAACTGAACACCTGCAGAATTCAAGAAAGTTGTTCTATGAACTTTGTTACCAGGTCGTGAACATTAGAATTCCTTTTCAACATTACATAATCAATAAGATAGCACGGATCCGAATGCTGCATAAGAAGGAGATAAGATGATAAGCAAGTAAAGATGTGATAGGATGCGTAAGAAATAGCAAATGTGGGAGCTAGCTGCATTCTTAGCCATTTATAGAAGCAGCTGTTCATACCGAAAGAGCCTCCCAGTTGTTTCTTGAATAACCCTTTTAATATGTGTTCTGTGCATAGTCAGTGATTGTGCCGTGTGGTCTCCCTTCCCTTAAACAATCACCTTAATATAAATGTTATGTGCATAGTCAGTGATGGTGTGCTGTGGTCTCCCTTCCGTCCTAGTGTAGTTTTCAGGCTGAAAAGTTATACGTGAACCGTTTCACACGCAGAAAGACAAAGTGCCCGCTCTACGAAGAATGATGTGAATGCAGGCCGCTCACATTCAGTACTCATTTGAGTATAACGTTGCCTACGAGCATGGTGCCTAACTTATTTCATAAAAAGCAAGTTTCGGCTTTTGCTATAGCTTAGTGTTTGATCCAGTTTTCCCATTCTTGGTCACACATTCTATTGATACTAGCATTCATGCTTTCATGTACAATACGTGTCCGCCAGGGCTGCGCAAAGATATTTGGAAATTTTGTGACGACGCAGACGAAATATATTAAGGTGATAATGTTTCATATACACATTCAAGATACCAGCGAACTAACTGTGTGCAATACGATACTTGCCACTCGTGTCTTAAGAAACTTTGCTACATTGTCTGATTCCTCATTACAGCTACTAGTTTACATTAGCTGGCTTCAAATTTTTAGGCTACATCTAGGGGAGTTCACGCATCGCATAAATGAGCTTCCAAGACTTTTTTTTTCTTTGAAACGAAATCTGTACGCACGCAGAGCCTCAGCCTTTCACCACGCTACTATAGAGAGGAAGAATCTGCCCTACCATATTGCCGCCATCATGTAGACCTCTTGGCTTATGGATAGTGCAGCTGTTCCCTTGTTTAAATGAAGCTGTACCCTACGTTCAACGTTCTTGCCTGCACGTGTACTTGTATTGCTTAAATATTTTTTGCTCTTCTACGCTTATGGATAGTGCAGCTGTGCACTTTTTACAATGAAGCTGTGCCTTACGTTCCACGTTCTTGCCTGCACGTGTACTTGTATTGCCTAAATAATTTTAGCTCAATGTGGTTATATATATGTATTTATGGCGTAGCTTATGATTTTTATCGTTTGTGGGCTCAATGATATGATAAAATTTAGGCAGTGATTTAAGCAGTAAGCCTCATGTAATCAACGGCTATGTAGCGTAACAATGTGAAGTGAAAAGAAAGCACAGGGGTCTTGGTAGACAATGAAACCGGTTTTTAATCTTGCAAGTGGGATACACAACTAGGCAAAACTGCGAGGGCACCTGTTCTCTTTCACATGTCGCTGAAGTTTGAATGAATGTTGCGCTAAGTTCACGTGGTTCATAGCACGTGTATTGCCGTGATGCCTGCTGTAACACCGCAGAACACAACAATATCGACATGGTGGAGTGCCGTCCGTAGCCATCCGAGCTGTACAGGAAAACCATGATAGTCATTCGCAACTAAGCTGTAATTCGTGGGTCTTGCATATACCTTCCACGCAGTCAAACGTTCCGCTGCATTTAGCATCAACCCTTAGCACACAACGTGTTCATTGTGTTTGACCGGTAACGGAAAACGAAAAGTTCAGGCATAAAATGTCAAGAAGAAGTGAGCCTTGTTTGTAATTTTTTCCCATACAAACTGGTACCCTATTTGTCATTAAAATGTCATGACCATTGTCAGCCGCCTGAGAGTAACATTCACAATGCACGCTGCCGCAGTCAACTTCTCACATCTCGGATATAGGAGAACATATTCAACGGGCATGCAGCTTTAGTTTGTAGTAGCCACCGGAAGTCTCACTCTTTTTAGAGTGATTACAAGTTATTTTCTACGGTATTATGACTAGCTTAAGCACATTTACTACGCATGCAGAAAAAGAACGTGCCAGAAGTTTCAACATGTTTCCGTGGTCAAGAAAAGCAATCAAGATCTGTGGAAAAAAAGACATCGTTACCTGCATTGCGTTGTGTAATGTCGTCCTCTTGGCCGGTCTTTTCTATAGCATCGTACGCCGTACTGTCAAGGGCGAGAAGCCGAGTACTAAAGAAGATTCAAGCACTAATGTATTCACAGAAGAATTGGTACAAGGGAACAAATCCGAATGGAAGGTCAAGCACGCATGTCGTAAAGCGAGCCTCAGGATACTGTATTTTGTGCACACGGCACCCAAGAACACCGAGAAACGTCGCTGGCTTCGCAAGACTATAGCTGATCCAAAAATTGCGTCGGTTATGAATTCAGCCATCGTTTTCTTTGTGGGAGAGACATCTCAGCGGGACGAGCATGAGGCAGTGTTAGACGAAGCGATTCATGAGGGAGACGTTGTGGTGCTGAACTTCACGGACACCTACAAGAACCTAACACACAAGTTCCTCCTTGGGGCGAAGTGGGTCTCCGACAACTGCCGTCTCGACTCTGCAGTGACGATCGTGAAACTGGATGACGACGTCTTAGTGAACGTGTTCGCCTTGCTGTCGTACCTGAAGAGCGGCGTGATGGCGCTGACCGGATTTCATTGTAAGGTTGTGAGAGGTGCTATGCCCTTCAGGACACAAAAATCTAAGTGGTACGTTAGCGAGAAGGATTTTCCACAGAAAGTCTACCCGCCGTATTGCGCTGGTGCGGCGTTCATTATGCAACCAACTGTATTATTCGCGATATACCATGCTTCAAGACATGTTCCTTTCTTTTGGGTAGATGACGTGTATGTCACCGGCGTCGTGGGCGAACATGCTAACATCACTCTTGTAGACATGTCTGAGAGTATACTACTGGGTGAGGGTAAAAGTAAGCCTACTGTAAAAGACGCAACTGTCTTTGTTCACACAGGTTGGTCCACTAGTATCAGAACCGATATGGAGCAAATGTGGAACCGTTTCATGCAATACAATCAGACAGTGAACCATAATTTTAACACAAATGTTGTTGTATATTATCGTAGCGTTGGCTAAAAATGTAAGCAGACTGCATTTTGTGCATGTGATCATGAAGTGCATTTATAAAGAACTTGAGCAAAGTACCTGTAGAGTTTCGTTTTGGCTTTGCAACCTTTCACAGCGCCCCATTACAGCAAATTATATGCTATGAAGGATGGCGAGCAGTGTTTTGATGCCTAATTTATACTTATTAGGTTGAATATTTTCCCCCTTGGTGTGACATTTTAAGTACGCGACTTTTCCTTGCAGCTTATGGCTTGCGGGAGCCTCAAAAATATAAATGAAGATCAAGCCTGCGTTACCTTAATGCGGCCATAACGGCTTAACCGAACGATGCGCCAGTGGTGAACAATACAGAGAATTATAAGGCAGGAAAAATGTAGAGCAAAATGTCCGCTCTAATAACCATCCCAAAGAAACAGCAAAAGATATGTGCAGGGTGCCTAAGCAAACACTTTCAAAAATTTAATGCATGCCTGCGGCAAATAGTGGTAGACCCTACTTGCAGAAAAAAATGAAATGCCTAAAAGCTAATTAAAATTTGCCAAATAGGTTATTGTCTAATTACCTTATGGCCCATTTTGCAATTTGAAAATTCTAGCCGTGAAGCTCTCAAGGCGGGTATACTTGGAACGAATTCTCAGGTTGATACCAATTTAGAGATATTGAATACCGAACATTGCGGACAAATCCAGTGGCACTCCAGTTGCTTCTTTTGAGAAGACACCGTTTTACGCATTCATTCTCAAAAGTAACCTAAACGGTCATGCATTTTCCCAAAAAGTGCAGGAATTAATATCCCTAAACTGGTGCCATCCTTAGGATTCTTTCCAAGCATATGCACCCTGGAAACTCTACGGCTAGCATTTCTAAATATAAATATGGGTCATAAGGTAATTAGGTGAACATACTTAGTGATTTTTTGTTAATTATTGAGTTAAGCAGCCCAGCTTTTTGTGTAAGTTTTGTCCACCTCTTCGAGTAGATCAGCTCATGAAATAGTATTGGCTATCTGCCACAGTCAACCTTTAGGAAAATTTGAGTGTTCGCTGAAATAACCGTTATGTGCCGGCTACTATTACGTAGAAATACCAGAAATGAACACAACGCTATAGAACTTTTCATAGAGCGTTGTTTTACTTCCGTATCATTATAACGTAGGTTCCAGCAAATTCACTCATTTGGCTCATTGGGCAAACTGCCTAACTGAGCGGGAAATAGCAGTCTGCAGTCAAACTCTTCAACTTGGCGGCATCTATCCGCGTTATTTTGGAGGATACAATACGAATTTCCGTCTTCTCTAAATTTCCTGAGGTGCGTAACAGCTTTAAAACTACATTGTCTTCTGAAAATGCAGCGTTGTTCTCTTTAGTGCTACACAAGAAGATAATCAGGGGACCTATACCATATATATATTTCACTCTGTTTTATTTCTGTCTCATGACGTCGAATTTACGCAACCGCCAACGCACCAATCAGGCGTTGACCCGCAGTATTGTCTGAACAGCCTAATAAAACGCCCGGCTCCTTTAGAAGTGGTCACTTTTGTTTGCTTTCAGAACGAATAAAGTTGGCTACATTAAGCGGTTTTTTTTTTCTGATTAGCTGAAAAGAGGCGAGCAGCACGCTCAAGTGGAGAGGCTTTCGGGTGGGCCGAGCCAGCACTGTTAACATACATAACCGGATGAGGAGGGTGGTGCCGGCGTCTGCGATTGGTCCGCTTCCCCTAACTTTGCTTGCGGTGGCTGCTCAAAAATCGCGGCGGCGAGCAGCGGGTTAAGAATGCCGGTAAAACAGATAATGAGGAAAGAAAAATTGGCAAAGTGATGTAACATGCAGGTCCAAAGTGCTGGATAACGTTATACTGTCACGCAAAATGTTTATTATACGCAATCCTTGTTCTTTATTCGAACATAAAATATACAGTCAAATATTTTGTCAGCCCACCAAAGCAATGATGCTTTTGAGCGGGACTGGGCAGTGCTCTGGCCCAAATCGCACAGTCTTGTGCTCTAAGAACAGAGGAAACAATAGGAAGAGAGAAAAATAAAAAGTACAATAGCAAAATAAATTTCTTGTACGTGCTACAATGAGTAACCTGTAGTCCGCGAAAGCACCGATGCTTTTATGCGGACCTCTGTTTATTTGCCTTCAACAAGGCATAATACAAGAGCACAATTATCATCCCTCCTCCCTTCAATTTCCTCTCCCTTTTCCTCCATAGCTCGTCTAGTTTCTAATTTTTGTTCCTGCACGAGCAATAGTTTAAGCAAAGACATGTTACAGCAGCAAAATATACGCACAGAACATTCCTCTATTCATCATATACAGTTGTCAATCTGTTGGAAAAGTAGCAGTCATTAATCACTATTTCAAAGTAAAAAGAACAAAATACACATAGAAAGAACACAACGCGCTACTTTGTTTATACAATTGTTAGCGAAAGTTCATCGGAAAATTCCTGCCACATGGTTTGCTTCCGCTATTCCCAGCCACTTGTCAGAACTGTGTGACGTACAATATTTTTTATTTCCCTGAATGACGACACTTTGGGAACTTGTATTTTATTGAAGTAGAACGGTACATAAAATGCTCTATCAATCTTTTGGTTATCGAAGATGTGGAATTCCTGTTTAGTTTCCCCAAGTGAATTCAGTAAGTCTTCACGAAATATTGGCAGGGCAATGAAATAATAGTCAGGAACTTTTTCATTTACAATAACTATTACAGGTTGCATGCTAGAAGCACGTGTTGGTATGTGGTCAATACATTACGTGTTAAGTTTGTTCCCCAAGTATTCTGCTCCTGTAACTGCTGTAATGTTATTTTCTAAGTCATAACTTGAAATGAGAGTCAAATTGTCATTGGCATAATTTTTAGTAATATAAGAGGTATTTATGTTGAGATCACCTACCACAATTATGGTATCTTTATTCTCTAGTGTCATGAAGAGATGCTGCAATTCCCCCAAAAATGTGCCTATACTTCAGTCCAGGTGGCCTCTAGATAGCGCATATTATGAATGATGCACGTGCACATTCGACTGATAGCAGCAGTATCTCTGCTCCTTTCATATTTATGATCAGCCTTTTGCTTAGCCAATTGTTTCCAACGTATATTATAACACCTCCTCCTCTTCTCTCGTGACGGCATACCGAAAATTGTTCAAAATCTTTTATTTGATATAATTTAGCATTGCTTTTATATACATTCACTTCAATCAGGATAATCACATCTAAGGAGTCTTTATATGGCTCAAAATAAAGCTCTAATAGATCCCAATTCTTGTGTATGTTGCTGATGTTAATATGAATCAGATGAAGACATGCAGTTCTTCCTTCCTCGCAGATGTATTTCTGCCAGTCATTTCATCATCATCATCATCATCATCACCAGCCTAGTTACGCCCACTGCAGGGCAAAGGCCTCTCCCATACTTCTCCAACTACCCCGGTCATGAACTAATTGTGGCCATGTTGTCTTGTTGGCCATGTTGAATCGCAAACGTCCTAATGTCATCCGCCCACCTAACTTTCTGCCGCCCCCTGCTACGCTTCCCTTCCCTTAGAATCCAGTTCGTAACCCTTAGTGACCATCGGTTATCTTCCCTCCTCATTACATGTCCGACCCATGCCCATTTCTTTTTCTTGATTTCAACTAAGATGTCGTTTACCCGCGTTTGTTGCCTCACCCAATCTGCTCTTTTCTTATCCCTTAACGTTACACCCATCATTCTTCTTTCCATAGCTCATTGCGTCGTCCTCAATTTCAGCAGAACCCTTTTCGTAAGCCTCCAGGTTTCTGCCGCATATGTGAGTACTGGTAACACACAGCTGTTATACACTTTCCTTTTGAGGGATAGTGGCAACCTGCTGTTCATGACTTGAGAATGCCTGCCAAACGCACCCCAATCCATTCTTATTCTTCTAGCTATTTCAGTCTCATGATCCGGATCCGTGGTCACTACCTGCCCTAAGTACATGTATTCCCTTACCACTTCCAGTGCTTCGCTACCTATCGTAAACTGCTGTTCTCTTCCGAGACTGCTAAACAATACTTTAGTTTTCTGCAGATTAATTTTCAGACCTACACACCTGCTTTGCCTCTCCAGGTCAGTATGCATGCATTGCAATTGGTCTCCTGAGTTACTAAGCAAGGCAATATCATCAGCGAATCGCAAGTTGCTAAGATATTCTCCGTCAACTTTTATGCCCAATTCTTCCCAGTCCAGGCCTCTGAATACCTCCTGTAAACATGCTGTGAATAGCATTGGAGATATCGTATCTCCCTGTCTGACGCCTTTCTTTATAGGGATTTTGTTGCTTTCTTTGTGGAGGACTACGGTGGCTGTGGAGCCACTATAGATATCTTCCAGTATTTTTACATATGGCTCATCTACACCCTGATTCCGTAATGCCTCCATGACTGCTGAGGTTTCGACTGAATCAAACGCTTTCTCGTAATCAATGAAAGCTATATATAAGGGTTGGTTATATTCTGCACATTTCTCTATCACTTGATTGATAATGTGAATATGGTCTATTGTTGAGTAGCCTTTACGGTATCCTGCCTGGTCCTTTGGTTGACAGAACTCTAAGGTGTTCCTGATTCTATTTGCGAATACCTTAGTAAATACTTTGTAGGCAACGGACAGTAAGCTGATCGGTCTATAATTTTTCAAGTCTTTGGCGTCCCCTTTCTTATGGATTAGGATTATGTTAGCGTTCTTGCAAGATTCCGGTACGCTCGAGGTTATGAGGCATTGCGTATACAGGGTGGCCAGTTTCTCTAGAACAATCTGACCATCCTTCAACAAATCTGCTGTTACCTGATTCTCCCCAGCTGCTTTCCCCCTTTGCATAGCTCCTAAGGCTTTCTTTACTTCTTCTGGCGTTACCTGCGGGATTTCGAATTCCTCTAGGCTATTCTGTCTTCCACTATCAGTGTGGGTGCCACTGGTACTGTATAAATCTCTATAGAACTCCTCAGCCACTTGAACTATCTCATCCATATTAGTAACGATATTGCCGGCTTTGTCTCTTAACGCACACATCTGATTCTTGCCTATTACTAGTTTCTTCTTCACTGCTTTTAGGCTTCCTCCGTTCCTGAGAGCCTGTTCAATTCTTTCCATATTGTAGTTCCTGATGTCCGCTGTCTTACGCTTGTTGATTAGCTTAGAAAGTTCTGCCAGTTCGATTCTAGCTGTAGGGTTAGAGGCTTTCATTCATTGGCGTTTCTTGATCAGATCTTTCGTCTCCTGCGATAGCTTACTGGTTTTCTGTCTAACAGCGTTACCACCAACTTCTACTGCGCACTCCTTAATGATGCCCATGAGATTGTCGTTCATTGCTTCAACACTAAGGTCCTCTTCCTGAGTTAAAGCCGAATACCTGTTCTGTAGCTTGATCCGGAATTCCTCTAGTTTCCCTCTTACCGCTAACTCATTGATTGGCTTCTTGTGTACCAGTTTCTTCCGTTCCCTCCTCAAGTCTAGGCTAATTCGAGTTCTTACCATCATATGGTCACTGCAGCGTACCTTGCCGAGCACTTCTACATCTTGTATGATGCCAGGGTTCGCGCAGAGTATGAACTCGATTTCATTTCTAGTCTCACCATTCGGGCTCCTCCACGTCCACTTTCGACTAACCCGCTTGCGGAAAAAGGTATTCATTATCCGCATATTATTCTGTTCTGCAAACTCTACTAATAATTCTCCTCTGCTATTCCTAGAGCCTATGCCATATGCCACTGACTTGTCTCCAGCCTGCTTCTTGCCTACCCTGGCATTGAAGTCGCCCATCAGTATAGTGTATTTTGTTTTGACTTTACCCATCGCCGATTCTACGTCTTCATAAAAGCTTTCGACTTCCTGGTCATCATGACTGCATGTAGGCGCATAGACTTGTACCACCTTCAATTTGTACCTCTTATTAATTTTCACAACAAGATCTGCCACCCTCTCGTTAATGCTATAGAATTCCTGTATGTTACCAGCTATTTCCTTATTAATCAGGAATCCGACTCCTAGTTCTCGTCTCTCCGCTAAGCCCCGGTAACACAGTACATGCCCGCTTTTAGCACTGTATACGCTTCTTTTGTCCTCCTAACCTCACTGAGCCCTATTATATCTCATTTACTACACTCTATTTCCTCCAATAACACTGCTAGACTCGCCTCACTAGATAGCGTTCTAACGTTAAACGTTGCCAGGTTCAGATTCCAATGGCGGCCTGTCCGGAGCCAGGTATTCTTAGCACCCTCTGCAGCGTCACAGATTTGACCGCCGCCGTGGTCAGTTGCTTCGCGGCTGCTTGGGAGTGAGGGCCGGAGTTTGATTGTTGTATTCATATGGGACGTTGTGGCCAAGTACTACACCAGGGTGGCCAATCCTGCTCTGGTGAGACCATTCATTTACCCAGCCTTAATTGAGTTAGATTCTACTTCCATGTCTACGTCATTCTCGATAAACTCGCTTCATTATCAATTCGGATAACACCGGCTCCTTCTTGTTTTCTTACGAATACATTACCATTGTTCACCCACGCGAACTTGTACGACTTTTCTTTAGCTGCATTCTTCGCCATTCACAACTACCTTCTCGCATATGATGTCTTGTTTTCAGTAATGAGCATCTTATCGGACTTTAGCTGAAGTTTTTTGTCTAGACATGCATCTCTAATTGCACTGTTAGAGAATCTAATCAGTATACGCGGAGTTGCCCCTGTCCGAACTCTAATTCTGTGAATTGCCTCTAGCTGTCCGTCTATTGGCTTAGTCGGACCCAATTTGGCAGCATAACTGTTCAAGATATCCCTCAGGTTTTCATTGTTTGACTGAGGTATTTCGTCGATTTCCACATTACATCTCCGAGTGTACTCATCTAAACTTTCAATCGTTAGTGTCATCTGCACGACCTCATCTGCCAGACTGTCTGATTTCGCACCTAGGTTCACGGTTGTCATCTGCAGATTTTTAGTCTCTTCTTTTGTGTTTGAATCGCCTTCAGTCCATGCTCTCTGTGAGATTCGAATAGCCAGTGCCTGAGCGATCGGCGGGAAGCCATCGTACCTTCCTTTCAAAATGGGGCCGTCTCTGGTCATCCAGAAAAAAAATTCAATGTTGTTCGGCATAATATAGCATTTCTAAAGGGCAACTCCGGTGATATATAGATGTCAGCAGATGTCGATCATACTGGCTGGGTACGTTTCTCTCAACACTTCCGTCATGTCCTCAAAAAAGTACGTTTGAGAGTTGCACAGATTTTTTACAAATAATTTTAATTAATTGGGTCGAATTAAGTGCCTCCTCCTTACATACAAGCAACATTGTGTAAGACGCTAAGGGTGTTCCATGCAGAGCATGACGGGGTTATGCATACAACAGTGATGAGAGCATCGAGGAATCGACGATCGTGAGCTGGTGCGTAGCGTGAGATGTCGCGAAATGTTGTGTTCCATGTAGACGTAGGCTGCACGAAATTCAACTCTCGCCATCCGCACACACGCTATGAGCCGATGCCGATCGCGTTCAGCCTATGTGTGACAGTCGCGTAGTTCATGCGTCTGCTGTTGACGAGCCCGACCGATCGACCTAAAGCTAATTCAGCCATCAGGGTGCAGAAAACTCCTTCGAGAGTTCAGTTTTGACCATGCGGATTTGAAATAAACCATTCCTCATTTTGTACAGTGCACACACAAAAAGCGAGAAGCGACGACACAGAACAGTATCGACATCGGTGCGTTGCCGTTTTCGGCGGGAAGGTGTCATCCGCACTGACTGGTACTTCCCTAAGTTAAATGCGACTACGAACATAGATGTATCTTTACGTATTCTCATGCAGACTCATTATTTACCTCGTATCTCAAATGGGCAGCGAGCGTAGGCCCCTCTATACAGCCACGTAAACAATCGCGTAATTCGGCTCCGCGCGTTGTCTATACTGGCATCGGCGTTTCCTACGCCGATGCCTGTGAATACGCGTTCTCGCAAAGTCCTCATCTATGTCCACTTTACGGAACATATTGTGTGCATGAAGAGAATACGAGGAATGATAATTGGGCAGCATAACAACGCTCCCGTACTATACGGTCTCCCGCTCGTTGCTTTTAAAGTTGTTTGGTTGGGCATATCAGCGCAATTCAGAGTGATGCAACGGTGCTGACATAAAGAAAATCTGCCTGGTTTGATATCTTCTGGCAATAATTGATGTCGGCGAAGAGCGGCGATAGCATACATCTCAAACCAACGAAGAGTGGTTGCTGTACCTGCCGATGTAAACAAACGCACCATTCAGTGCTTTGGACTGTCAGCGGCATTCTTGCGGGATACAAATGCGGGAAATAGTGCTCCACATCTTACACTGAGCATGCGAAGAGCTTCGCTGAGACGGGGTAAAGCACCTAAAATAGCACGCAGCACGTCTAAAATCAGTGGTTAAGGCAACCCTTTGTCTTTGTGGCGCTACATGCGAACTTGCGAACGGCGATTCGTGATTGTCGAATTCGTCAGAATAACTCAGTATTTGCCAGATCCGAAGAGATAGTGTAGCTGACATATTGTCACCCGTAGGTCCGGCGCGGTCACGATTCAGCCGAGCGTCTGCTCTTGGCTGCCAGCCGGCGAGACCGGCAAGCCTTGCACGCCTTTCCCAGTGGAGAAACTGGTGACGTCACACGAAGAGGTTCGCTCGGCTGCTTGGTCAGGTTTCAGTTTCATTTTTGCGCATTTTTGCTTATTTAAAATAATTTGCGAATTTGCGTAAGAATTCTGTCAGACGCGTGAAAGGAGGGTCTCAGGAGTCGAAATATTCCATTACCTTCGCATGGTCAAAAAATCGCCAGGTATGCAGATTAACATGTACAGGTCTCATTGACGTGGTGAATTTACGCGCTTTTGTGACGTCGCGTGGTATAGAGGTGAGGTGGGCGCCACGTGATAACTTTGGACGAATAGCAGAGGCCTAATGGCGAAAAGGAGCGGAAGGAGAAATAATCATTCTTTCATTTGGTCTATCCACGCATAATAAGTAGGCACACGTCATATCAGATGGAAAGCTATCGTAGTCTTGGTGACGTCGCATCACAGACAGGCGAAGGGGGGGGGGGGGGGCGGTTGGCCAGAACCATTTTTGACCAATCGGGGAGGGCTGATTGCAGCATTGGAACAGAAAATTTTAGAATACCTTTGCGTCATAGCGTCCAAGGTCTACCATGGGCTCCTGATTCATGCTGTATGTTCAAAAAGTTTTCCGCATTACGCGTTTCGCATCACCATCTATAATGTAGGTACTTCGGCTGTGCGCGAATGTTCTAACGTATTTAAAAGAATCCTGCAGATCTATGGCGATTCGGGAATCGGTGATAAGGAAAACTAAGCTCGCCGGTAAGGTGTAGTGGCGCCAGATGATGGAGCTCTGTGCACGCTGTTGAGGCTTTTGCTTTTTGTTTCTCGCTGCATGAAAATATACGTCGTTGTACCAGAAGTAGTCCTCATTGCGCCGATTGGTCGGAGACAGACGTTCATCAATGAAAATAAGATAAATTGAATAATTCAGTTTTATGCGACAAAACCACGATTTCATTTTGAGGCACGCCCTAGTAAAGGACTGCGGATTCCATTTTATCTCCAGGGGATTTTCAACGGGGCCCCAATACACGTGACAGGGACGTTTCTGCATTTTGCCGCTATCGAAGTCTGGCCTCAGCGACGACACATCGATGAGGCGAAAATGGACGAACGTTCGTGTCGGGTGTGTTCGGGGTTCATAAAAAGTCCTCATGGGGTAAAAACTCAACGAATATGTTATGTTTCATTGTGCAAGGGCCAGGTATGGCCAAAGAGCGTCATGCTAGTGTTATTGTTTTTGTAGTGGGCTGATGGATTCTGTGAAGTTAATGGGACGTGGCTGTAAATGAGCCTAGAAGAGCTGGTGTAAATTGCAAGAAATCTAGGCGTGCTAAAATTGCAGCAATGACTAATGACGTGTACTATGAACACTAAAATGCATTCCAAAAATATGATGCAACATACAAAATATGTGAGACGCTAAAATTGCCTAGAGCACTACTGCCTCACCAGAGCCCTTGAAACACGAGTGCGTAGAGGCATGTGCTATACGAAACAAGTATCACAATGGCATCCTCTGGAGGGAGGAGGCGCTACGAATGTATGTGGCTAATAACCTGAAATACAACATCTTTCATGAAACCTAGGACTGCGTTAGTATCCAAGTGTGGTTCTGGGCCAAACAGCAGTGCAGGATGAAGGTGGATGTGCTGCCGGTATGCTAAGATAAAATGTTTTTCTCTCTCAGATTCCGCTTCCTGACACTCCAGGAGGACATGGAGGAAAGTCAGCCGATCCCCGCATCTACCATAGGTCGGAGGATCATTTTCAGTGATTAAAAAATTATGGGTGCTACTACCAGAGGTTGGAGGATCATTTTCAGTGATTAAAAAATTATGGGTGCCAAATGTGTGTCCTCTTCTGAGACGACAGAAAAGGACTTCTGTTCGGCGAGATTTTGTTGCAGAAGGCCAGAAACCTAATTGCCGCTTTATAACGTGCAGCTTATTATTTGTTTGGACGTCCCACAAGCGTTGCCAGTAGTTGCGCATTTTCCTTCATAACAAGGAATTGAGATCTGTGAGAGGGACTGCAGCGGTAGAATTAACAGCATTTGATGCAATTGATGTGGCCATCTGGTCCGCCACAACGTTACCCTCGATGCCGTTATGGCGAGGCACCCAGCATTTAATCACATGCTGGCAAGATATATACGCTGTACACAGGACGGAACATAGTTCGTTAATTACTGGAATTTTGTTCCTACAGAATTACATCAAGGCCTTCACGACACTTCGAGAGCCTGCATATATAACTGCTTTTTGGATGGTTGATTTCCTGATATGCTTCACAGCCGACAATAGTACGTAGGCCTCGGCCGTAAATATGCTTGTCTCTGAATGAAGTACATCGATGTAATGAAGTACATCGGATGCCGAGAAGGGTGCGCCGACGGCTGCGTAGGTCACCCTGGCATTTGAATTCGAAGCGTCTGTGTAGAAAACTGTGCTCGAGTGCCTATACTGGAATTCTAGGAAATGCATTCGTATTTCGACCTCTCGGCCGTGCTTTGTAACTTCTAGAAAGGGCATGTCACGTTATACCACCTGCAACTCCCAAGGAGGTAACAGCTTGGTTGGATGCATTAGGCGATACTCGAGGAGTGGGACATTCCTTTCTTCACTAAGTTCCCTTACACATAGCGATTACGGAAAAGTCTAGCACACGTCACATTGTTAATTGGAATAAAACATGGATGTTGGTGGTAAGAGTGTATTTTTTAAAAAAGTATGTGAGGCTGACGTAAGTGCTCTGCAGATGCAGTGACCACTCATTTGATTCTGCATATAAGCCCTCAATAGGGATTAGCCTGAAAGCACCAGTGGCGACGCGGATATTTCGATGGTTGACAGGATCTAGAATATTTAGTACGCGCGGAGCGGCAGAGTTATATATGAGGGCACCATAGTGCAATTGTGATCGAATTATGCTCTTATAAACATTCATCAGACACTGCCTGTCGATAGCCCATGTTGTGTGGGATAGAATTTTAAGTAAGTTCATTGTCCTTAGACATTTTTCTTTAAGATATTTAATGTGCGGTATGAAATTCAGCCTGTAGTCAAATATAATATTTAGAAAGCTATGTTCTTTGTTGATAGGTATTTGATGTCCGCACAGTTGAACGCAAGGATCTGGAACCAGGCCTCTCTTTCTTGTAGAAAGAACGCAAGAATGTTTGTGGCGTTGAGTTTAAATCCGTTTTCGCCTGCCCACTTGGGCACCTTTTTCATGCCCTGCTGTACCTGTCTCTCGCATACGGCGAGGTTATATGATTGGAAGCCGATTTGAATGTTGTCCACGTAGATGGAATAAGAAATGGCAGGGGGTAACGAAGCACGAAGCGTGTCCATCTTCACGATAAAGAGCGTGCAACTAAGCACCCTTCGCTGGGCTACATCAGTTTCTTGTGCAAAAGGTCGCGACAATACCTTGCAGATTTTCACGCGGAAGATACGATTTAACAAATGCCTTTCAATTATTTTCAGCATCTTTCCACAGATGCCCATTCCCGACAAGTCTCTGAAGATCCCATAACGCTATGTTCTGTCATACGCCTTCTTCATATCGAGGAATATCGATAAGAAAAACAGTTTATGTAAAAATGCATCGCGTATATATCTTCAATGCGAACTACTGTTGAGTTCAAGGCATTGTATGAATCTGCCATTAACCATTTTTTGAAAACCCTTACACAGGCAGGTTGAAGGCGCTATTGGCGATAACTTTTCGCCATGGATGGGTCTTTACCCTGCCTCAAAAATGGACCACAATCGCTTCTTTCCATGTATGTGGAAGGTATCCGGCAGCCAAAGTATTGTTGAAGAGTGCGAGTAGTGTAACTTGTGTGTCAGTGTGTAAGCATTTGATCATGTCATACACGACTCGGTCAGGTCCCGGTGCAGTGCTCTTGCTTTAAATCAAGGCAGCTCTCAACTCAGCAATACTGACTGGCAGGTTATACGCATTTACGTACGAATGGCTTAAGTTCTTATATTTCTTTGTAGTTAAGGAAAGATTGAAAGTAGTAGATTCAGCTCGACACACGCTTAAAGCGTTCCCCAAGAGAGTCTGACTGATACTGGTCGTTCACCAGAGGGAGCGGATCGATTTGTTGCCCTTTTAGCTTTCTTAAGCCATTTTACATGGTTGCCTCCTGCGTGTATGAATTAATGCCGGAGCGGAACCTCACCCAACTTTCTCTCTTTGCCTGACGTCGTGTCTGCCTCCCCTGTGATTTAATTTGTTTAAACAAAATTAAATTTCCTGAATTAGGCGATCTGCGCAATGCGTCCCATGCTTTGTTCTGTCTATTTCGCGCCTCTCGACAGTCCTCGTTACACCAGGGAACACGTCTGCTAAGTGAACCACCATTCGCCTGCGGGATAAACTTTTCGGCTGCATCAATAATAAAAGCGGTAAAATATGCAACAGCATCATCTATAGTAAAATCATTTATCGAATTTCGAGTTGAATAAGATGATTCCTTAAAATGCTCCCAATCCGCTGATGCTAATTTACATCGAGGAATATGCAGAAGGCTCTCATGCAGATTACCCGCCGTGGTTGCTCAGTGGCTATGGTGTTGGGCTGCTGAGCACACGGGGTCGCGGGATCGAATCCCGGCCACGGCGGCCGCATTTCGATGGGGGCGAAATGCGAAAACACCCGTGTGCTTAGATTTAGGCGCACGTTAAAGAACCCCAGGTGGTCAAAACTTCCGGAGTCCTCCAATACGGCGTGCCTCATAATCAGAAAGTGGTTTTGGCACGTAAAACCCCAAATATTATTATTACTCATGCAGATTTCCTCGATGACGAAGAAGAATCGCTCGTCGCTAGTTACAGATAGACTCTGTGATTGCTAGCCAATTACGCAGTGCTAATTACCTCGAACCAAAGTTTTGCTTGCACCAATGTGTCCATGAAGGTGAGTGGCATCGACCGATACCAGCTGATAAGAGAGGTTCGTTTTTCTTTGTTTTTCTTGAAATGTAAACCGGGACTTTACGTTCCAGCTTCACTGGTCAACCATCTGTACGGAGTGCTTGCGCGGTGGTTTATTTTTATCTGCCGCTAAGTGACACCACCGAAGTGATTGTGAAGCCTCTCAATGCTCTCCCCCGTAACACCACCCTTATGTGCGCGTTGGTTTCGCAATCGTGGAAGCCATTGCTTTTAAGCATTAAATGCTTTTAGCACCAGTAGTTGGCGACATTCAAGTGACCTTGAGTCATATGCCAGAGCCAGAGTCAAACAGGAACGCTCAGCCAAGTTGCGAGAAAAAAACGAGACCACCGGGGCATCCAGTCAAAACCCAATGAAATGCAGTGTTTGTCCCCCAACCCTTGGTACATGACCGCATTACATACGCTATTTGCTTACCGAAGATAATACAAAGAATTATTCCTTCCAAGTTCTTGCTAATGTTTGTTCACAATATCACTGAAGTTGTAACTTCTAGTTTTATTTGTCATTTGCAATAGCGACGCTCAAAAGGCAGGTACAGAGCACCATACTCTTCATTCTCAGCTTTTGGCGCTGAGACAGGGTTCCCTGAACACATTTAAACGCCAGCGGTTCGTGAGTTCCGCGGCGTGTGTTTTGCGTCGTCCCGAGAGATCGCACCACACTGTGTGCCGCCTCCGTGAGGCGCTTTTCTGCTCCTAGCTGAGCAGCGCGTTCTGTCTCCCTGGCGTCTTGCGCTGCCTTTCGTGCCGCCGTCACAGAATATCCTATGAGTGAGAAAGGAAGTGATACAGTTATATACCTATTCCCCAGAGCTGGTGGACTTGGGTTCCTGCAGGATGACCTTGTGATGCATGATTTCTAAAGCGCTTTTCAGATTGAAAGCAGTCAGGATTTGCTCCACACCCGAGGGAATGTCCCGTAGGATATTGCCCCGCATGGAGCTGGAAAACGTTCTGCATTTAGAGATTCGCACGGTAGCCATACATGTGGGTTGGGAAGAAGCCTCTATCCTGTAGATAATTCAATAGTCGGGTATCAATGGATATCTCGAATTGCATACCGAGGCACGATGCAAGGGAATTCGAACGGAGCTTCAGTAAAGCCGGCATTTTGCCGGGTTCTTGACCAGCTCTATTGAGGTATCTTCCCATTCTAGTGGAAGTCTCCCAAGTTGCTTTGCGTGCTCGTTAAAATATTGGACCAGTGCATCCAGGCAATTATGACTACGCTTTTGTAGCTTGATGTTAGTAACGCTATGGGGTCCCTGTGCGGTGTTAGGTTGGGCAATTAGCGCCGAAGCAAAACGTTCCTTCCTCGTGATTGGTGCGTTCATCTTTGCATTCGCGATGCCCTCGTATCCCTGGGTACATGGCGGGCCTCCGGCGTTGTCTGCGTATTTTGCGAGGAGGGAGTTAAATAGCTCTTCATCGGTGCCGGCAAAATCACCGATCGAATTCAAGATCGTCCGCGACATTGTGGTTTGGGTGTAGAGCAAACATCACAAGATTGCTCACCTCATTGGTGGGCATAACGTATCGCTCATCGAGAAGCGGAAATTGGCGCAGCTTTCCGCCTCGAGTTTGTGAGCATATTCTTTAGCACATTCCGTATCTTCCGCTATTTGGAGTCGTATTATGCGATTGAGACACTGCTTTTCCATCGCTTAGTGATACTACGTCATCTGTCCCACATTTGGAGTAGATGCTGGTCCACTACCGGCGCTTCAAATGAAGGGCTATGCTTTTCGAGAGGGAACGGTGTGCATCGCGAAAGTGGTTTGCCGATGTCTTAGCATCAGTGAACCGTGTTTGCCCTGTTTGTATCGCACAGTGACTCTGCCGCGTTTCTTCCAACACGTAGGAACGGCCGCTCTCCGATCAATGCACTCTTGGGTTCCTACTTGTACTGTCCATTATCTTGTACTAACAAGGCATTGCACAGAAGTAACCCTACTTGTAGAAAAAAAAAACACTATTCGTTACCTTATTATATTTAACAAAAAATAAACAAGAAACCGAAAAGCATATACAATTATATGTATGGATTACCCGTTCAGTGTAACACTTCTAAAAGCCAAATGAGTGCAAAATGAAATACACATATTCCGAGGACGGCTAAGTACTCCGTATGAGTTGCGAATACGAAAGCAAAATTGTCAGCCTGAAAAGCACAGAGCGATCCTCCGAGCATTGCGTGTCGAGTAACATATCAATGCGAGACGTGCTGCCCGAGCCAGCAAGCAGCCGCAGCCTGATCTGTCATGCTACCGACGCGGCGACGCCCTCTCCCCTGACGTAATTGCGCGCTTGTGCGGCAGCAGGTGTTTCCTTTTCCCAGCAGGCGCAACTTTGCCACGTGCCTTCGCAGCCAACGCGAAGGCGAGTTTAGGTACCCTTTCACTGCTAAAGCTGACAGGCCGCTTCGGCGCACTGTTCCTGCTGCGCTGAGGCGCCAAATCCAATCTGCCCGTCGGTTTCCTTCGGCGCGCCTTCAGATAGTGACTACGTGTATGGTTCTATTGTTGCTATGAGCGTCCCATTTGAAATGGAGTGTTCGCTTGCGCCAAGAAGCTCTTCGTCTGATTTTGCCAAATGCCCTACCTATATTTTTGTGCAAACACACACACAGGCTTCCCAGCATAAAGCTTTTTCAACTATTAGTGAGAACTTCGTTTCTTGTCTCCATACTTTCCTTACGCCAGACTTCCAATGGGCACTTACTAGTATCTCCTGGCGACATGTTTATTTTCCCGCTGCTACATTTAAACCTCCAAAGAGGCCAGAGGTGCCTAAACCGATAGCTCAGTTGATATCTTCACATTCTCATAAAACATGCTCCGTCGTTTCTATAGCTTTAGCGAAGCAAACGCATGCTGCTTCTTCTTTCGTGTAGTGCACTTTATAACTACGCGTTCTAAGGCGTCCTGATGTGACAGAAAACTATGGAGCTTCCCTTTTATTTATCGTAAATTATTTGTGATGATTTTGTTATTTACTCTCAAATAGTTACTCAGAGCACTTTTATTTTCCATTGCAGCCACCCATGAGATTGCCTCAGCCTCTCCGACTTGCGTTTGACGATTTTTTGCCATGTTGCGTAATACACCGGTGGCATACTTCCTGGAAATCCCCCTAGTTCTATTCATCCGCTGTGAGTCAATGTTCTGCCTGTACAAATACCTGCACACTCTCGTAGCTCAGATACTTTCTTTCATATTCGTCAGTCGGTCTTCAAAGTGTAGTTTTACACTGAGCTTCCCTCACTTCTAAACTTGTCGAGCACATGTCATCCTGCACAGCTTCATTAGTAGTCTTGCCGTGAGTACTCAATGCGAAGCGTCCCACTGACCTGTGGTTGCCTTCGAGTCCTGATTGTACGTCTGACTTCCAGCAAGCAACCGCGTTTCCAAATAAAAGTCCTTGACCCATCACACCTTTCCACATACCCCACAGACGAGTACCATGTGGTGGCGGTGTAGGGAACCCAACGGCGGTGACGTCGTGCGCGTCCTTTACTGTGACTGGTTGTTCTGCTTGTCTAGAGAATAGGCACGCAGCACCCGCGGGCGCGAAATCCCGACGAGCATCGCAAAAGGAAAAACCTTCGCTTTGAAAAGATACCAAAACGGGGGACATTACGAGTACGCCTGCACAGCAGAGAGGAAGAAAACGGGAGTGGTTTACTACCCTTTACGAAAGGGTGTTCCATTCGCGCATCCTTTTAGGCAAGAAGAATTAAGGATATGCCATTGTTCTAGTATGCAGAGTATGAAACAGATTTATTGTGCTTAAGTCCTCTCTCGCGAATCGTGAAAGTGCATGTTGGTAAAAAATATCATTGTAGGTTAGTTGTTAGCAGTGTAACTACTTTCTAATGGCTGTGGCATTATTTGTGCACAAGTTACAAACAGTATCTGCATGCTCAAGCATTGGCCTAATGTCTTGCATACAGTTTGTAATGTTGAGTTTAGTATTATTTAGTGTTAACTTTGCAGTATGCGTGACTTTATATTTCTAATTAAAATATGACACCTATAAGGACCTTATGATAATTTTAACATCCACAGCATTTACTGGGTTCTAACTTTAAAAATGCTTCGAACTGTTTTTCCATTCTATAAGTATATGTATTCACTGTTAGGAGGAGGAGGAGGAACTTTATTATTGTAGAAACTGTTGCGCGGTTTATTCCTGGGTAGTTCCCTGTGACAGGGCTCCACTGGCGATCGCGGCTCACCGGGCCTGGTCGAGGGTCGCAAGTTGGCTTCCCAGGTCCAGTGCGGAGAGTCTCGCCTCCCATCGACCCCGTAGTTAGTGTGTGTGTTGTGACTCGTGGCGAAATTTCGTCGCAGGGACGGTCGGTACATTAGTGTCTTATGTGCGCGAGTGTCGCTGTGTGGTCGCTACACCAGGGACACGTCCGGGACGTATAACTGTCTGGGGAGATTGCGCGTAGACGAGACAATTGTGTGTATGTGTTAATTTGCAGGCAGCGCCAGTCCCTTGCCTGGAGTTTAATGAGAGCTTTGTGTGGGGGAGCGTATTGCGTTCTTCCGAGACGTTGGCCCTGTAGTATTTGTTTACCTCTCGTTAATAACTCGTGGGTCGCTCGTCGGTCTGTCGGAAGCTGAAGAACGGTGTGGTCTGCCGCTCGGCTAGTGAGACCTCGAGCTGCGCAGTCCGCCTCTTCGTTTCCCCGCAGGCCTTCGTGCCCGGGGCACCGGACGATACCGTGGGTCCATTCTAGTGAGTGACCCAGGATTCGAATGGCTTGTATAGTGACCGTTCCATTCAAGTATAAACGACACGCCGCTTGTGAGTCCGTAAGGATGCGGGCGCACCTTCCCTTGCTCTCGGCGTCGCGAAGTGCAAGAGCGATCGCTGCTGCTTGTGCTGCTGCGCTGCATGTGGCGCCGATGGAAGCAGAGACTACCAGGTTCCCCTGATTGACAACGGCGAGTGTGTATTTGGGCCCGCAACGTGGCGACGAGGGATGCGTCACTGTTAGGGAAATCAGCATTGTTTAGCATTTGATACCGAAAAGCGTGAAGCACGAAAGAAGTTATGTGCCCTCAAGAAAGTACATAATAGAAGAAAGATGCAGATCTAAATGTAAGAGATAGTGAAACCAGCATTGGGTCATTTGAATTTATATCGGCGTCATTTGGCGGGGTGAGAGAGAAGCAATTGCAACAGTCCTTTCCTTGAAGGCTGTGAATTCGTTGAACGAAAATTCCGCAGCACCCCAGTCATGATGAACATTGACAATAATGCCATTGGTATTGAAACAATCTAACGCACCATATTGGCTAGGCTGAAATGCGTCCTGTATGAAGCGTACAGCCTGCCGAGCTCGTTTCTTGTGCTTTGCACTAGAAACGATGCGCCATCTAGCAGCACGGCTGGAAGTCCGCGCATGCAGCGTGCTTGAACATAAATTAAGGCGATATTGTTAGTATATATAAGACGCGGGTTCAATTCCGCAGAGTACCGGGTAAATCTTACTGTACGTTCCTGTCACCGAAGAACGGCGCATATTTAGTGACTCACGCTAGCGTCAACATGGTTCAAAGAACAGCGGCACTGGCCCAGTGTAAGATGGACAAAGATGTAGGTTCTTCCGACAGCTTGTTTTAAATCCAGTTCGCTCAAAACAGGAGTGAAGTGTTCTGCAGAGAACACAATTTTTCCTGTGTACCAAGTAGGGTGCAATACTAATCGATATCAATAAATGGCTACAAGATACTGTGGGCTCATTCTTAAGAATAAAAATTCCAGTATGAATACGACGTCTGCGAAGTATTTAAAGTAAGGTCCAATTTGAACAAGCAATGAGTGCCGACGATGGAACGCTGAAGGGCTGGTTTAACTGCACAATAGAAAGAGTGCTTAAAAGGAGCACGACAAATTGAAGCTGACAAGTGATGCGCGTACTTGAATGGGGCAACGTGTGTCGCTTTTAATAGCATGGTCCGTAATGGCGCAGTGCCTGAGCTACAAATTAGTGTTGCTGTCGGCATGATAGTTTCAAATCTTATCGTGGAAAATGAGGACTCGTGTAGCCTTGCAGGCTAGAAAAGAGGACTCGTTAACAATTAATGTCTGCTTCGAATATCCATGGATTCCTCCTGGAACAGCTTCCGAAATGCTAGTCGTTAAAGGTCAGGTTTTTCGGCATGAAGAAAAGTTTGTAGCGTCAAGCTTTTTTACGGGCTCCATTGAAGATAATAACAGTGCGTTGGTAGAATAGGTCGCTCCTAAGTTCAGCAACATAGAGAGGTTAAATGAGCGAAATGGGTAATAGTGATGGTAAATGAAACTTTATTTTTATGCCATAGGTATGCGCACTATGTCGCGCCTCGGTAGATCGAAGGGCTAATGCATTCTACATATATGTAGGCAGCGATCTGAGATTGCTGGAGCTAATCAAAATTAAAGCCATTTGGTCGTCCACATCATTGAATCTTTTATAAATAGCTTGAGGAAGAAAGTCTACAAATAATGTTGCGATAATATCGATTAAGGACCGCGGCTGCGAAATAACTTGTACTTTCGCTTCGCGGCTCATATGGTTCTCTTTCCCTCCTGTTCATTTCAGTGGTCCTCATTGCTAGCTGAAGTATTCGTGTGCAGAATTCCAGTCACGAGAATGCTACGTAGCTTTGAATAATTAGAGGTAAAAGTATAAAAGCCGTCAGCACGTACACCTTTAAAAAAATAAATATTCCTTTCAAAATTCGGTAGAGACGGTTTACGTGCGGGAAAGCACAATAGCCCCTTTGGTGAAATGTTTTCAATCGACGCATTCCAGTCGGAGGCAGCAGGGCTCATTCTATACACACATGATGTAGCGCCACTCAGTCTCCAGTGGCTCCGGCGTCACGTGCCCAACGATGCTCGCGCTAAGCCACCCGTTTAGTTAACCGGATGGACGCGATGTGACATGTACAATAACGTGCGCACTAGGCAAATGTTAAGGGTGCCATAATTGTGGAGCCGCCGTGGCGTTGTGGAAGCGGGCTTCGTCTCCCACCGCTGAGGCCTGGCTTGATTCCCAACCAGACCAAACTCTACCAAATTTGATTTTCAACCTCAATAATGTATTTTCTCTGCAGGAACCTACCCGAGAAGTTTGACATCAATCCTAGCATTTCTTCGCGTGTTTTTGTTCTTTGCGCCCTCGGTAATTGTTAGTACCACCACTCGGTCACGTTGCCGCCGACGCCACTAGATTTTGGCGTAATGCAACATCTAATGCTTTCGCACTAAGAAACCTGTCTTCTGTGCTTAGTTACTTATAATCTTGTAGCAAAATGCGGCCTACATGATAGCTTGTTATTTGTAGACGTCCTTTTATCTTCCAGATGCAAAGTTTTCTGAACTGGGGCATGTGCGTAAGCGTGATAACCTATACACACCCACAGTGTTATATAAGCAACTGCTACCTTTCTCTGACAAGTGAGACAACATTGAAGAGGCTCTACAAAATGTCGAACTACGTGTCTAGGTAACATTTAATAAATCCTGTTTTTTTGCAGAAAGGTCCGCTTGAAGTAAACGGAAAACTCTGTCGGGTAACAGCTCCACTATTCGCTTCGCTCCGAATAGACGAAGATCAAGTGCGTTGTGCAACTGAAGTGTAAAAAGTTCAAGATTTCTGTTGTTGTTTCGCAAAGGATTTGACGAGGGCTTCATCGGCGTAGAAGAAGCCGCAGGTGGCTCTATTTTATGCTTTTATTTTTCTTAGCCCGATGAAAAAGTCATGTTTTCACGGAGTAACGCAGACAGTGCACGTAACATGCGCGCGTCGTAGAGGCGATACATTAGTATAGTACGGATACTTGCAGCTTTGTATTGTGATAACAAGGAATTCAGGACTACGTAATAGTCACCTCCAAGACTGCTGGAGCTCAACGGAAGATAGAGGAGCAGTATTTTGCAGATTTTGATGTATGGCCCCTTTCGTACGAAGCTTTACATTACCCTCTACGCCGTCATTGATGTACTCTTCGTTGCAGTGATTTCTAGTGGATATGGTTCTTGCACTGTAAAGACATTTCTGTGGAGTAGTCTCGTGACAAGTACACCAAGCAGCAGGAAACGAAACTTGACGTCAAGAGCAGCATATGGTTGGAAGAAGTTGAAAGCGTGCAGTGATCCAAGTCTTAAGATACTCTGTCATAGATACCGCTCCAAATAACCTCGAAAAGGTTGAAAAAGCTTGAGTGGATTCGGAAGACACTCGGTCATCCTTTTGTCCATTCCTTAACAAACTCCGGCATCATTTATTTTGTTGGCTCATCGGTAATCCGGGCGAACCGTAGGTGCTTGTAGAGGAAGCTATTCGGGAGGGAGACCTTGTGCTAAACATCAAAGAGAGCCGCCACAATTTCTCCTTGATGTTTATTCTTGCTGCAGAGTGGGTTTAGGATGACTGCCCTCTTGATGCTGTACTTCCTCTTGTCAAGATGGACGATGATCTATTAGTTAACGTCTACGCGTTATCTTTGTACGCAAGCAGCAGTGTAATGTGGCTAACAGGCATCCACTGCGTCGTTTACAGAAACCTACCTCCACCGAGGAAACGGAGTGATCAGTGGTACGTAAGCAAAGATGAGTACATGTCTGACATGTACCCTGCCTACTGTGCTGGAGAGGCGTTCATCATGAAGCTTGCTGTGTTGTCTTACATCGTGAGCGCTGCAGTTCATGTCCCGTACTTCTGGATCGCTGACGTCTATGTGACAGGAATGATAGGATAATTCACTAACGTGAATCTGGTGGACTTCTCGCACCACATCATATTGCACTAACTGAAAAACATGGTGACCGTTTGTGATACGACGTTGTTTGTTTAGACGCACTCGGCTGGATTGTCCAATGAGACACTTAACTCTCTGTGGGACATCATTCGCCAGAGAAACCAGACAGTGCAGCGAAATTTTCACAAATATGTGGAAGTACACTATCGCAGTGTAGGGTAAATAAGAAGCTTCAAAATGATGTGGCGTGTAGCGGTAATATGAACAGCCGCTAATCTGGATTATTTTCTGAATTTCAAGAACTAAACATATCAGAAGTGCGGCAATATCAGTGGGAAACAGAAGCGAACACATTGAAAGCTAACGAAGAAAATAAAGACTCTTCAGATGAAAATATTGCGCGATCGTGTTTCTGTCTCGTTGGTTCCACCATCATGAAGAATTCATAATGTGTAATCACTAACATTTATCATGAGAAAGAATGCTAATTGCACTACCGTAACCAATAATTTCCTAAGGATGAATGCAGCGCCCATATTCTGCACATGGAACACAATTGTATATTATAGGCAAATCTCTCGAACATAGGTAAATGATGGGAGTCAACTACATGAAGTGTTAGCTAAGGTTACAGCTTCTAAGCTGATTTGCTGTACACGCCTCGTTCCGGATATGTCAGCAGAGATATACGTTGTTGCAGTTTTTATGACTGCACCTACTCATGGAGTCATCTTACAGGCGTCAGGGCGACTTTAAGTGACTATGTGTTTGACTTAAAGAGAGTTGAGAAAGGATTGACGTGCTTAGTGAGGCGCACGAATGAACTTGAATGTCTTTAGGTGATTGTGAACGTACGCCACGGCTGCTGAGTGCCCGCGAGTATGAACGCGAGTGCACGCGGATATGAGTGGTAATGGATAATTGTGAGTTTGACTTACTCACGTTTAAGAACGCTGGTCACCCTGAGTAAAAGTGTTGCGTGAGTGCTCAGCTCACATGCATGCAGGGCTAGCTTCCAGAAAAAAAGCGTACTAATTATATTCCACACCATACTTATTTTGAGTCCATGAGAATAAATTGGAGTTACCTTACGATAAGGTGCGGGTATAAGTGCCATCAGTGTTTTTTTTTCTGATGAGGTCAAAGGTTTCAGTGGCCGCTCTGATGAAAAAGAGTCTATGGACGGTTATATCAATGTGCACATACGCAAGCAGCTACATTATAAACTTATTCTGCAGGCCTTTCTTATTGTGGAACTTGTATTTTAGCAGAGGTAAACTGCCCACACCTAGCAACACCTAGCAATTCCCCATTAATTCACTCTGTCCCCAGAAATCATGTCTAATTCTTACAAAGTTAGAACGAAACACCTTCGATCATTTGGAAGCGGCACAGGTAATCGAGGCGAGCAGCGCGAATTGCGTGTTACGACGGCGTATTTATACAAAGATTAGGAGTATGCGTAGGCATAGGGTTGCATCGGTGCTTAGCAATGTTTACTTGAGTGCTCTGTACCTAGAGCTTGAAACTGCCTGGGACGGTATTGCTCTCAATGACATTAGGCACGCTGATGATTACCTTGTTTTAGTCGATTAGAGAGGTGTGTTGACATCCGCGACAGGTTTACCGACTTTCCAGACAGAAGTTTACAATTTGGTGGATGTTGCGCTTGCGGTATCTATGCCACACGGTATGTGAAGCCTGTACCTGACCTACACTCGGGTCATTCAACAGTACTCAAAAATGCCATTGTAGTGTCATTTTTAATTGCCACCTTTAGGTTATGCCCGGACCGCATGGAGGACAGTTCGGGCAGGTAGCTAAAAGAACTAAACAATCCGCATATACTGATGAAAGCTTGGTTTTTCTGACCGAAAGGGTCCTACGAAGTAAAAAAAGGTGCAAGCAAGGTGCGTCATGCGGGTGCGAAATTCGAAGAGCTGGCCGGTAGTACGCGTTCTGTATGTTTACGGTGTGTCGCGTCGTCTTAAGAATGTGGGGGAAGGTATGGTTCTTATGTCGTTTTTACGGTGAACTACAAGCCGGCAAAGCTCTGCTCTGCTGTGGACATAAGTGTTGAGAGTTGCACGCAACGCCTGGATGAATAACAAGCACCGTTGAGAATGGATGCATGCGAGATACCCGTTATATATGACAGTCCCCTGTAATTCGGCTAATACTAAACGTTGGATAGGCGGGGAGTTGTTTACATTATAGATTAATTAACAGAAAAACTTGTCTGAAGGCCTGGCCATGTTCTGATATATATTGGCTCGGTAAGGATTTGCGGCTGCGCATAAGTGTTTTGTTTTACCAGAATGCTTGCTAGATAGAAAGACAAGCCGGCAAGTTAGCCTGAAGATGCTTTTTTTTATCAAGTCGGTGAAATTTGTGGCACTAAACCATTTGTCACCTGTAACCATTTGTCACGTCGTTGAGAGACCACTGCTTTCATATGTCTGACTTTGCATTTAGTAAATATTAAACAATTATGGGGTTTTACGTGCCAAAACCATTTTCTGATTATGAGGCACTTCCGCAGTGGAGGACTCCGGAAATTTTGACAAGTTGGGGTTGTTTAACGTGCACCTAAATCTAAGCACACGGGTGCTTTCGCATTTCGCCCCCATCGAAATGCGGCCACCGTGGCCGGGATTCGGTCCCGCGACCTTGAGCTGAGCAGCCCAACACCATAACCACTGAGCAACCACGGTGGGTTATGAATAATTATTGTCTGCCACATGTTTGATCACATACATACGGCAGCTTATGGTCATTAGGCAGGGTGATTGTGAAGGAGCAAGTGCGCGCGACCAAGATATAAAACCCAGTGTTCTTCGGGTTGACAGCACAGCCTTTGCGTCAGATATATATATATATATATATATATATATATATATATATATATATATATATATATATATATATATATATATATATATATAATGGGGGGGGGTGCGTGCGAAAGAACTGTCATGCCTGTCAAGCCGTGAAAGTGTCCCAGCACAAACGTTGAGAGGTGAGCCGTTTCGGCCACCAGGGAGCCGTTTTGTTCACGCATATATTTAGGCTTCGCGGGGCATCTATCGACCGGCCGCGATTTCAAGTATCTGCTCAGATGTGTAGACCGGTAATCAAGTTGGCCTGAGGCTACGCCTCTACAAGACATCAAGGCGCCGAAACAGTGGCGGAAGCATTTGTTGCTACGTGGCTGTCGCGCTACGGTTGTCCTTTGCGAATAACTTGGACTGACTGAGGTCGGTAATTCCAAAGTTCGCTGCTTGCTGCCCTAGCGCGACTGCTCGGCACGCGGATTCGTTACACTTGGGCTTACCGCCCACAGAGCAACGGCATGGTCGAGCGTCTCCACCGATAACTCAAGGCTTCATCGAGCTCCACGCTAGACTGACAGCACTGCGTCGAAAGGCTATACTAGTACTACTGGGGCTGGGAACAATAATCAAGTATTACTTGGGAGTCAGTGCAGCCTTGTTTCTCTATGAATCAGCAATACGCGATCCAGGCCAGTTTTCCGGCACTCAGCCAGCCGCACAGCAGTTTGGTTACATTACTGGCTCGACCAGCCTCGACTTAAAGCCCCAGGTATCGCTCGCGGGCAGCCTGTGTTTTACTTCCCGAAAATGAACGCGACCGTGCACGTCTCTCTGCTGCTGCCCGAACCAAATCCACCTTAAACGTGTGCGCTTCATTCCTTCCACCATTCACATCTCACCCTCTGGTATCCGAGGTGGGGGGGGGGGGGGGGGGCTGCCGTGTTGTAGCGACAATCCGTCACTAGACGTTGTCCCCACCTCTGGGAAATTCAGCTCCCTCGCCTGGCAGCCACATAGGCGGGATTGACCCCTGCTCTTTCTTGGTAGTGAGGTGGCTACCGGCCAGGGAAACCACCACGGCCACTCGGCAAACCTGCTTCTACTGTGGACTAAAGCCACTCAACCCTCCGTTCTCAACCTGTAAAAAGTACATTACTTGCCTCCGCTAAACCGAGCCCCCAAAATAATTATCTCGGATCAACTTGAAAACGTGGTCTATCAGACGTTGTATAATCAACTAGTCAAAATAAAAAAATAAAAATCAGCTGCTATAGCATTACCAACGTGACTGAGTACGCCCGAATCTAGTTCGTGAGAACGCAACGTGCTGTTTGCTTGTCAGACACAAACATCCTGATGCGGCGAAAGCCGATTTGATAGCCGTGGGACTGCTTGATCGCCTGAATTTGTCTCAGTAGCCGTTTCGTTCGCACTCAAAAATTTTGTTCATCGAGAGTGGGCGATGACACCGCAATTGATTCCTTTATTTTTAATTCGTTCGTTCGTAGCCCACGCTTATACTGACAACAGAAATTTAGGCACCACATGTATCCCCTCTAGTAAACTTGAAAAAAGTTAACTTGATTTGCCAATGGCTTCAATGCATTGAAAATCATTATGTATTGTTGCAAACAATTTGCTTCATTATTTAGGCTTCAATACCTTATTCTACCTCTTCACTGTGCACATGTGTCTAGGTGTCACTGCCCAAAATGATGCAGTTAAAAAAAAAGAAAAATGCTGTATGCTATGTTGTTTCAAAATGAATTATGTGAGCCAAAGTTCCTTGCCTAACAAAGCATTTGCTTAATCCTTGCTCGACAGCCCGCCTCAAGCGAAGGAGGGGGGTGTCGGTGTCCACGGTCCGCCAGTGTCGTGCCAAGTCGATGTCGTCCTCTCTTTACGAGTCATGGCTTTTGGTAGAAGGAGCGATATTATCATATTCTTCTATAGGAGAACAAAACTCTTGTGCATCAGTCTAACTATTATCTTGACTATCACATGCAAGCCGTTAGCAGCGGACACCATCGTTCTAGGTCCACCAAAGCGCAGGAAAAGCATCGTTTACGCGGCGCCGTACCTCAAGTTACTGAAAAAAGACAGGGACCAGTTGAACGTCATTATACGAAAGGCAACCAAGATGGCGCTGGGCATTCCGAAGCATTCTTCGACCTACAAACTTCTCGGCATGGCCAAGCACAACGTCGTCGAAGAGCTAATAGAAGCTCATCTATCTAATCAAAGAGTTCGGCTCAGTCAGACGTCGGCGGGACGTCGCGTTTTTGTCAAGTTGGGCTGGCAAGAGGCAGAGCGGAAGGAAACGGGGCCGTTACCCAGGTTGTGAGTGCAGAAAATCCACAGTAAGCCACTGCCTAGAAACATGAGGTCGGGTCGTAGCGACGGCCGCAGAGCAGCTCGTATAGCGGCCTTGACGGAGACTTTGGGTCGAATACTAGAAGAGGAAGAGGGGGTCACTCCCTTCACAGACGCTTCGTTAGCCAAGTTTTCATCGAAAGCAACGCTGGCAGTTACGACGCGGGATGTGCTCGTAACCTGCGCCTCCATCAAGACGTCTTTTCCAGAGGTGGCAGAAGAGGCCGCTATAGCGCTAGCACTCGCGCAGCCCAAGGTGGGAAGAATTATCACCGACTCGCAAAAGGCGTATAACAACTACAGGAAGGGGTGGGTGTCTCTTGCGGCACTAGATATTCTCCAAAGTAAACGCGACATACCTGAAAGGAAAGTTGAGTTAATATGGACACCGGCTCACTCTGGGCTGGAGGGCAACGAACTTGCCCACCAGTTCGCCCGAGAGATGGAACACCGGGTTGAGGAAGGTGAGCCACAGTCCATATTTAGTTACAGAGACATTACGAACTATTATAAGACGGAGAGGCGCCGTTACCCCGATCCTCACAAATCGCTTAGCAGAGAACAGCAAGCGATCTACTGGCAAATACAGGCAGGATCCTTCCCGCACCCATACCTTCAAAACAAGATGTACCCGGAAAGGTACGAGAAGGATTGTAACTTCTGCAAAACTCATTTAGGCACGCTCCAACACGTCATTGGAGTATGCGACTTCATCAAGGCGATCCCCCCACCTCTTAACTGACCCGCTACCCTACCCCATACCTCATCCACCCTTACCGAGCGATGGGAGACCTTGCTAACCAGCACCGCCCTGGAAGACCAGCTCGTCCTGATCTCCAGGGGCCAGGCGGCTAGGGAAGCATATGGGTCCCGTGAAGAGGGAACCACTTCCATCGACGGCGTCTAAGAAGATGTCGAGCTCGGCTCAAGAAAGTTGTTTCTCTCTCTCTCTCTCTTGAGCGCTCAGAAAGAGCTGCCATCTGTACAGTAGAAACCAAAGACCATAATAAACGCGTCCCTCCAGTGCTGACAAAATGGCTGCTAATTATGTTTAGATCACGAAACCTGAATCAACGCCACGGAGCCTTCTAGGCGCTGAAAATGTGATCACATATATGTGGTAAAGCAAAATAGAACTAAATAATCAAGGATTTGAAACGCTGTCACTGAAGCTTTCCATTTAGACGAAAACTATGTGGATAGGCTGGGTTTGTTGAAATTACTTTTAAAACACGATTATCGCCGTTGGCGAGGTGCTCTCGTCCAAAAACAGATTCCCCATCGCCGCCTTCACGAGCTAAGCTCGTCCAAAAGCTGAAATTTATGCGATGCTTTCTTTGCCTCCCATCCCATAGACTTGCCTGGGTCGGTCAATCGCTGGTCGAGTTGCTAGCGAGTAGACTCCTCGTCACAAAAAGTCCGTCAGGCGACCGAATTCAAATCTCCACCCCCAAAGCAGCCTTCCAATGGAACAGTCATTAGGTCCTATTCGCTCGTGCACCTTTATCGTGCCAAAGCTAACCAGCTCTTCCTGAAGATAGCCCCCATGTGGATTATGACATACCTACTAACCTGGAAAACTTACAATTTGCAAAAACCCGCGGGAGGATCTTACAGGGGGTAGAAAATTGTGTGGCGCATGATGTAAAATAGAAAGGCGGTATTTTTTTTTCAGCTTCGCCTGACCACAAGTCCTTTCTGGCATACCTACGCACTTGCGTAACACGGTTTCAACTCGAAACGCCGCGCATGCAGCAGCAGTAAACTTGAAACACCAACTACAAAAGAAACAGTTGTTTCTTGTCATAGTGACTCTTTCAGCCATTTATTTGTCAAGCATTGTAGGAACTTGCTTCCATAACCATGATTGAAGCAGCAATGCATCTTGCATCCTTTCACCAAGATTCTTGCAACGGAAGGTACTCTGATCGAAGGGCAAAACATTTTCGGAAATCGAATTACTTTTTCTTAAGAGCTGACGCACATTTCGCGATTATGATTGTGATTTCAATACTATGACAAATATTAACTATGACTGACCGGCCAAGAAGGTTGCGGTTCAGATTACCCCATGGTCGACTAGCTCTTTTAGGTTATTTCCGCATATGGGTGATTACGATTTGTTCATCACTCTATAGTAATCATGCTGTCTTCACTCGACCGTGATTATACTGCCATTGTAATACCGTCATCGCTATGGCGTTGTCGTGACACACAAGCTATCACGCCACACTTGTCGTAATGTCGTTCTCATATAATCTAGGTGGTGCCATCGTCGTCATTCCCGCTTCTCCATTCAGTTGTTGTCATACCATCGTTGTAACGCCATTATCGCCATACAGTCATCTCGTTGTCCCCAGGTCGTCGTTGTCACCTTATGCTCGCTATACCATGGTCGTAACTCATAGACATCTCATTGAAATCATGCCGTCCTCGTTATCTGCCTTTATGATTCCATCGATGTCATTCCTATTTTGCGGCGTCGCTTCATACAGTAGTCGTCATACCGCCATGCTCATGGGCGATCTTGTGAAGCTAGTGTGGTAGCGAAATTTGGCGCTATCGGAGTAAAGTGTCACATAGCTGAAACAACTAATGTCTAAGAATTCCACTACAGGCGTTAAGAATAACGTGACTTCTACGATATGGTGTGTCGCTACATTGGCCGATTGCTTTTACCTTGCTGCCGACAGTCATCGTGAGATGAGTTTTGCCGCAATTGTTTTTAAAGGCGACTATGCAATGATTGGTGAAACAATAATGGAAATTTTATTATCGTGAGGATGCATGGCTGATGAACAAGATCAATGAACTTCGGTTGATATTTAAAGAAAGAAAGATTTGGGTAGAGCCGTGGATTAATGGCTTCCTGATCCCTTTAATAAGCAATGGCCACCGGCTTTTGCTAATATTGCGCAAGTAAAACTAAATGTAAATGGCGTAGGTTACACTATTTAACACTGACATAAAAAAAATTGGAGGATGCTTAAGCCTACGCACTCAGAGATCCCTGACTGCATCTGCCGCTAACCCGGCAACTGGGCAATGTTTGCCAGGAAACGCTTGCCGCGAACGCTATGCACGAAGGCGAGCTTTGTGGTGGAACTATGGCCTCTTGCATGGGCCTCAATGCGGCGGAGGCGAGGGCCAGCTGCAGTTACTGCAAGGAACCGGGCGTGCCCGCTCCTTGGCCCCAAAAACACCCATCACGTCGGCCCCCGCAAAATGGCGGATGTCGCGGCCGGTTTGTGTGTGTGAAGGGGCTCCTTTGAGTTTTCGTTCTCTTGTATAGTCATATTAGCAGCTGAGAGTTATCATCTCTGAAGGTTGTGCGCAAGTCGTAGTTTACGATTTTTCTACGTATGCTAGCTTGAGAAATTCAATTACTTTAGTCAATTCCTTGCATCATTCAGGAGCCGTGGGTATAAGTGCTCCGAAAAGCTTTCGGCCGATGCGACGTCCGACGCCGGGCGCTGACACTGGATTTTCTGTGACACAGGCTCCTTACCGCTGTCGAGTTAATAGGATCGCGCGTCTAAGTCGAACGGAATATTTTAAGAACTGAGCTTCTCATTATCAATCTGGTAAAAAGAAGTTCTGGTTATTTATGCCAATATGCGGCCAAGGTAATACCGACGTTCCACATATGTAACAGGAAGTTAAGCCTGTGACTAAGCAGGCTGCAAAATATAGTCTTATTGTATTTTTCTCATCCGTCTTCAACTTTTATGAATCTGGTATGTTTCAACCAGATGGGTGCACTACACTCCCATCCAAACATTGAAAGGTCAGTTGACGTCATAACTAAGCTTAGCCCGCTGCATGACGTTACAAATTTCGTTATTTGCGGTTATCGGGAAGCATGCGCTGCTGTGCGTTGACCATGCGTTGACCGGCGTGGGTAGTTTCGTCCGTTTAATGCTCCTCGGTAGCTGTGTGCTTGTACTCCGGGATGTTTCACCCGTTTCACGACTCGTAGCGCTCGCGCATCGTGCCGTGGTGCATGTATACCTCAAAAACAAGCCCTGCAAGGTTGTTCCGGGTGCCTAAAGACAACAGTTCAGCGCGCAGACCCAAGGACATCAGAAGGCGCATGTACACGAACACGGTCCTGTCCATGTGTGTGCTCCATGAGCCTCCGGACGTCGTTGCACCTTGATTGTGCTACACTTCCCTCTTGCCAGTAGTAGAAGCGGACAAATAGATGTTCCTCCTCATTGTTATCTGGTCTATGACTTGTGTTTTCCTACGCCAAGTCTCATTCTGCAACTTCAGTAACTTGCCCAACTTTCCATTCCGCCCTCAGTGCTTTATTTGTGTGTCACGCTCTATAAACGTTCTAACAGCTGAAAAATAACTGTTCGTGTCGTGCTTGTGAATTATCTCAGTAATCGCCGATGAGAAAACCGCGTGAACAACCTTCATGTGTAGGCATGATACGCTTTATTTTTCTTCTGGAAAGCATGAGCATTGCAAGTGTCCTAAATGCAGATTTTTGTAGCTCGTGTTTATTATACAAAGGAGTGCCCAGTATAAGTACGACTTAGTGCCTTAAGTGACGTAATTTTACTGCGAAGCATTGCATTCGGGGCAATATAAAAGTCGTGTTTGTTGGCTCCTTTTAGCTGCTCTTTAATTGAGGAATAGGCCTTTCTGCAAATGTTTTCTATGTGCTGCTGCAAAAGCCCACTACCTTCTGTTCCCTCTTACCGCCGTTGCTCAAGTTGTGGCCAAGTGCAAAATAATGGGATAATGTGTCTTTAAGTTTTTAGTACAATGCTATTTTTGTTCTGCCATGTCTTTTTCATTTTGTTCAGTAGTAATGAACATGTCACGCATTTCATATGCGTTCGCACAGGTTTATAAGGAAGCTCTTTTTTCGGTATGGCTGTCAAAGAATGATAGCATTTTATTCTATTTTTTAGGTATTTTGCGTGCAATTGTTTTTGCCATTACCAGTGAGTTTTTCCTTTCTATAGTTGTCATGACTATGTCATACGCGTCGTCCAGTTTTATGCAATATCTTAGTGCATATATCAGAAGGTCGTCTACATGTCGGTCTAGAGGGCTTTATATAGAGATCGATTTTATTTATATGTGTGTGTACAAGAAATGGCCTTCGTGTTTTCTAGCGCTTTTTTTAATTCATCGTCTGCGATCTTTTGTGTTTAGTACTCTTGTATGTGTCATGCACCTTTCACTTTTGTACATTTTTTGAGCGTGCATCACACCACGTTATAAAGAAATGTTTTCGGAAACGAAGTCAATAAAGCGAAGCCAGAGATCTGTTGTGCTGGTATATGTTGGCACATGCTGGTATAAGTATGCGCAAGACTGCATGCGTGCCAAAGCATAGTCCACGGCAAGTGGTGCGCCGTAGCTTGCGATCTTACTCAGCTTACTTAGCTCTACCTTATTTACTTACGCGATTGCTTACTCAGCTCTTAGGTCTGCCATTACTAAGTCATGTCCGCACAATATGAAACAAAGTTTTCTGCAACAACTACATAGGCTCGAGAAGGCCAGTTATCCTGTCCATTTATTGCCACTAACCTGCGAAAAGTTTTTTAAATGGGTAAAACGCCCGCTAAGAATCAAGAAAAACCGAAAAAAAGTTTACTGTGGTGCCCTATGTACATAGATTATTATCACATGGTTTACTGAACGTGGCCAATACATAGATATGACGTCGATACAGTTTTCTCGGCCCCCACAAGTTGTCTATCAGGTGCCCTATTATAAATAATGATAAATAGGAAACTTGAACAGGGTGGCAAAAGAACAAAAGATGTTTGCGGCGTCAGACATGTGTCCCCTTTTGTGCCTTGTAACACTGCTATAGTTAATCAGATTCGTCTCAAGTGTGGGAAGACTTACATTGGACAGAGCGGCAAGTGCACTAATATTAGACTAAAACAACACAAACTTTCACTAAACAACCCTAATGCTTCACACCTAGCGTCACATTGTTTCAACTGCGGTTGTAAACCTTTGTTTGAAGACAAAAATTCTTTCAAGACACAAATGCCAAACCACACGGGAAATAATCGATGCATTCCACATTAAAATATTAGGAGAGACTTGCGTTAGCCTTGTATCTTTGTCTCTGCTAGAATGCGAATTTCAGTATCTTCACAACATGTGTGTTAACCTGAAGTAGTGTCTTTTTGTTGTTTTCTTTGTTGACTGCCCTACTTCTTGATATGTTTAACTGATGTCGTCATACCTTGTCATGTTCTTATGCTGCCGTTTGTTTCAATCATATATATATATATATATTGAAATGGAGTTTATGTAGCTCGTTCGAGGGATCGCAGGTAGCTCTAGATCACGAGTCCTAGCGCTTCGCATCAACAACCCACGCTCGTGTCTCGCGCCGCAGCGGTGGCAGTCCGCACAGTGCCACATGCATATTACCCGCTACAACTACAGTGCCACATGCATATTACCCGCTACAACTTCCCCCGGGGCGAAGAGGAGCCATCCTGGCGACCTAAGGCGATGATACGATAAGGGGGTCGTGGTACGGCTTCAGGCGGCTGACGTGAACAGTCTCGCGGCCACGGCGGCGTTTGTCCGAAGATGGCGTCACCGGTTCGACCACATAAGTCACAGGCGAAGTACACGCGACGATCCGGTACGGACCTTGATATTTCGGCGCAAGCTTTGGGCTAAGGCCTGGAGCTTGGAAGGGCAGCCGAAGCCAGATGTGAGAGTCCACGGCGAAGGACTGTGTGGGCTGATCATTGTCGTGGCGATCTTTGCGGATTCCTTGGGTATCCGAGGTGAATGAGCGAGCCAGTTGGCGGCACTCTTCAGCATGGCGAGCAACTTCGGAAAGAGGGGTGAATTCAGAGGCATCCGGGTGATATGGTAGTACGGTGTCGAGGGTAGTGGATGGTTCACGCCCATAAAGAAGGAAAAATGGTGAGAAGCCTGTGGTAGCCTGAACGGCGGTATTGTATGCGTACGTCACAAAAGGGAGGACATCGTCCCAATTGGAATGATCCGACGCAACATACATGGTGAGCATGTCCCCAAGGGTGCGGTTGAATCGTTCCGTTAGGTCGTTAGTTTGTGGGTGATACGCCGTAGTGGTGCGGTGAATAGTGCGGCACGCGGCGAGTAGCTCATTAATAACTTCGGACAAGAAGACACGGCCTCGGTCACTGAGCAGTTCTCGCGGTGCGCCGTGCCGTAAGACGAAATGCCGTAAGATGAATGCGGCGACGTCGCGAGCAGTAGCCGAAGCAAGTGCAGCAGTTTCAGCATATCTGGTCAGGTGGTCTACGGCGACAATTATCCAACGATTTCCGGTAGCACTGCATGGAAGGGGCCCATAAAGGTCGATGCCAACCCGATCAAAAGGACCTGCAGGACACGGTAAAGGTTGCAGAGGGCCTGTCGTATGAGAAGATGTCTTGCGTCGCTGACAGGCTGCACATGACCGAATGTATTTGCGGACATAAGAATACATGCCGCGCCAGTAGTACCGCTGGCGGAGCCGCTCGTAGGTTTTCAGGACGCCAGCATGAGCTTGTTGTGGGTCTGCATGGAAATACGTGCATACGTCGGAACGCAAATGGCGAGGGATGACTAGTAGCCATTTGCGACCGTCGGGCTGATAGTTTCGGCGGTACAAGATGGCGTACCGTAGCACGAAGTGGGTGACTTGGCGACGAATGGCTCGAGGGCATGTAGACGTTGAAGAACTGCTAAGAATGTCAATGAGAAACACAATCCACGGATCTTTTCTCTGTTCAGACGGCATGTCAGTAACAGCAAGCGTAGCAACCGGGCACTCTATGGATGAAGGTGGCCTTTCGTCGGGTCGCATGGGCGCACGGGAGAGCGCATCTGCATCAGAATGTTGGCGCCCGGATCGATAAATGACGCGAATGTCAAATTCTTGGATCCGAAGAGCCAAACGTCCAGGACGCCCCGACGGGTCTTTCAGGGACGCAAGCCAGCAGAGCGCGTGGTGGTCTGTCACAACGTCGAACGGACTGCCATACAAGTAAGGACGAAATTTGTTTAAGGCCCAAACTATAGCTAAACATTCTTTTTCCGTGACAGAATAATTGGATTCTGCCTGCGTGAGAGCACGACTCGCATATGCAACCACATATTCTGGAAAGCCAGGCTTCCGTTGTGCAAGGACGGCCCCAAGACCAACGCCGCTGGCGTCGGTATGAACTTCAGTCGGTGCACTCGGGTCGTAGTGGCGTAGAACAGGCGGTGAGGTAAGCCGACGACGCAAAGTGGTGAAGGCTTGGTCACACGCCGGAGTCCAGTCGCGAAGGGCACCAGAGCCAGCCAGGAGCTTCGTCAGGGGAGCGATGATGCAGGCAAAATTGCGCACAAAGCGGCGAAAATAAGAGCAAAGACCGACGAAACTGCGGAGCTCTTTCACTGTAGTCGGCCGCGGAAATTCTGCGACAGCACGAAGTTTGTCAGGGTCGGGAAGGACGCCGTCATTGGACACGACATGGCCAAGTATGGTCAGCTGGCGGGCTCCGAAGCGGCACTTTTTCAAGTTAAGTTGAAGGCCGGCGGTGGTAAGGCAAGTAAGAACTTCGCGTAGACGAGAGAGGTGAGTGGTGAAATCAGGGGAGAAAACTACCACGTCGTCTAAATAACACAAGCACGTCTTCCATTTGAGGCCTCGTAGAAGATTGTCCATCATCCTTTCGAACGTCGCGGGTGCACTGCAGAGGCCGAATGGCATTACGGTAAACTCATACAGGCCATCAGGCGTAATAAAAGCTGTCTTGGAGCGGTCGGATTCATCCACTGGCACTTGCCAATAGCCCGATCGCAAGTCCAAAGAAGAAAAGAATTCGGCACCATGAAGACAATCTAGGGCGTCATCTATGCGCGGTAGAGGATAGACATCTTTTGGTGTAATCTTGTTGAGGCGACGATAGTCCACACAGAAACGAATCGAGCCATCTTTTTTCTTAATGAGTACTACAGGAGATGACCAAGGGCTGCAGGATGGCTTGATAACACCACGTTCAAGCATGTCTTCAACTTGCTCGGCGATGACACGACGCTCGGTGGAGGACACGCGGTACGGACGCTGGCGTAATGGTGCGTGGTGTCCCGTATCAATGTGGTGAGAGACGGTACTTGTGCGGCCTAATGATGCTTGGTTGCAGTCAAAAGAGGCGTGAAAATCATTTAAAAGAGTAATAAGCCGCTCACGTTGTGTCGGCTCGAGGTCATCGGCAATAGAGCGACAAAAACATCCGGTGGTACTCGGTTAGATGGCACATGGGGTGCCACTGCTGTTACGTTGGCAGTATCCACGTCGTCGGGAACAGGGAAATGCACAATAACGTCAGCGTCCACAGTCTGGATGGTACCAATAGTCTCGCCACAGTGCAAAGCCAAAGTGTACGAATTTGGGTTAGAAATCAGTATTTGTGCAGCCCCATGGTGAACCGTGAGGAGAGCGAAAGGCAACAATATAGGCTGGCGGCGAATGAAGACGGCAGCGGGTGAAAACATGACCGTCGCTTCGGCAAGCGATGCGCATGAAAGAGGGACAAATACCGCGCTGTGAGGGGGAAGGTCAGTATCTGAAGCTACACAGATCCTGGTTACGTCATGAACTGGAAAGTCGTGAGATGGCATATCGCACAGAACGGAGAACTCAACCTCAGCACGTGCACAGTCAATGACGGCGTGATGGCGCGACAGAAAATCCCAACCGAGAATCACATCGTGGGAGCAACAAGTTAGCACAAAGAAATCAATCGGATACAAAATGGCTCGAATCAACACCCTGGCAGTGCACATAGCGACTGGCTGAGCTTGCTGTGCACTGGCTGTTCTAAGCAATAATACCGAAGGCATCATGGTCACTTTCCGTAATTCACGGCAGAGTTTCTCACTAATCACAGATACAGCAGCACCTGTATCGACGAGGGCAAGACATTTGATGCCATCAACAGACACTTCAATAACGTTAGCGGGGAAAAAACGAGGACTTTGATGTTCCGACGATGACGCAGTTCGTGCCTCAGGAACTGCGGAAATCAGTTTTCCGCCTCAGTAGTACTGGCACTGGGCCTCCGACGCATGGGTGAGAGTGAGCGCCGACGAGGGGAAGGTGAGCGACGAGTATTGTAGAGCTGTGACTGCGGTGCTGGTATGTCATCAGCAGCGTAGACTTCCGGTGGTGGTCGCTGAGGCATACGGTATGGTCGGAAGCCGGAGCTGGGTGGTCGCTCGGTGCCCACGAAGGCCGGCAAGCGCCGGCGGCAGAAGTGCGCTACATGTCCCGGTATACCGCAGGCATAGCATATTGGGCGGTTGTCAGGAGTACGCCAAGGATTTGTGCCTTGCTGCTGTGCGCTGAAAAAGGGAGCGACCTGCTGGCGAGGCGAGGGCGGATGAGAGAACACCGGCTGGAGAGGCGCTGAAGGCGGAGGAGAGAATCCCGGCAGACGAGGCGCCCGTGCAGCGGCTTCAGCATACGTCAGAGGCGCGGCCACGGGAGCCGGCTGACACGGAGGTGGAAGAGCTTCGGTCACTTGCTCTTGAATTACCTGTCGGATCGCTGGAGCCAAATATTGAGAAGGCTTCTCCGTGGTCGGCAAAATCGAGAGCTGTCGCGCGACCTCCTCCCGCACAAATTCTTTTATTTGCGTCAGCAAAGTTGTGTGGTTGTCGCCAATAACCAATGCTGCTAACAAATCTTCCGTAGGCGGTAGGCGCCGAGCTAAGATGCGTTGTTTCCGTAGCTCGTCAAAACTTTGGCACAAGTTGATAACTTCGGCCACGGTACGCGGATCCTTCGCTAGCAACATTTGAAATGCGTCCTCATCAATGCCTTTCATAATGTGTTTTATCTTATCCTGTTCTGCCATTGACGGATTCACGCGCTTACACACGTCAATGACATCTTCGATGTAACTTGTGAACGTTTCACCGTGATGTTGCGCGCGCCCCCGTAAGCGTTGTTCTGCGCGAAGCTTGCGCACAGCGGGGCGCCCGAACACTTCTGTGAAACTTGTCTTGAATCTGCTCCACGTTGTGAAATCGTGTTCGTGGTTTCGGAACCAGAGGTTCGCGACGCCGGTTAAGTAAAACAGCACATTGTGCAACTTTGTGAGGTCGTCCCACTTATTATGCTCGCTCACCCTTTCGTAAGATGACAACCAATCCTCCACGTCATGATCATCGGTGCCGCTAAAGATGGCAGGATCACGCTGGCGCAATGCACCGGAAACGATGACCGTCGGAGGCTGTGGTGCATCTTCCTGGGTGGTTTCGTCAGGCATGGTCGCAGCAGTCGGTAGGGTCCGGCTTCGGAGTTCCAGTTTTCGAGGTTACCCCGCAGCTCTACCAAATGAAATGGGGTTTATGTAGCTCGTTCGAGGGATCGCAGGTAGCTCTAGATCACGAGTCCTAGCGCTTCGCATCAACAACCCGCGCTCGTGTCTCGCGCCGCAGCGGTGGCAGTCCGCACAGTGCCACATGCATATTACCCACTATAACTACAGTGCCACATGCATATTACCCGCTACAATATGTTCTTCGTTTCAATAAATATTCAGTTGAGAGTTAGCGCTCGTCCTGTATGCTTCTAGTCTGTGTCCGTATCACTTCGCGCTACAATCCAAGAACAAATGTGAATAAAACATGGCTAGTAATAGCTGGTGAGCACTGTACAAATGGTTAACATGAAAACTAGTAATACTAAAGACATACACTTCGCTCAGCAGAACTGCAAAATATTGCAAATATCGCAAAACAGCATAACAATTGAGCAGGACAGAGCACTGACTGTTAGCTATATTTGCAATATGCACACCAAATCTGGACATAAAAAAGTCAAAACTAAACTTCCGAAAATGGTCCTGTCTCTCCAAGGGTCCACTGAGGAACAAAAGCAATATATTTTGTATAATTCCATCTCATACATTGCTGATCTAATTAAACGTTAGACACATGACCCCTTGTGTCACAAATGCCCTGTTCTCATTACTTATGCATGATTACCAGCCTTAGTGAAAGAAGGACTTGCATTAATGTTTTCGAGAAACACCGGTAAAAATGCTCCTTGTTCTCAACTTTCTGTTGTGACAGCACACTTGTGTGCACTTGTGAACGCAGTTGACTATAGGGCTCAAACACCATGTTTTGGCTGCACAGGTACCGTCTACCGAACACCTGGTTCAAGATAGCTTACATCTCGTAGTATGCAGCCACACTGGTGGCACAGCATTCTTTTTTTGCCTTGCTAGTTGGTAAAACCTGAGCAGCTACAATCACCCGCGGCTGCTCGTAAAGGTGCCATAAGGTCAGGCAGGTAACACAGATGCCATGTAGCAAAAATTTCAGAGTGCATTGTGTGAGTCGAGGTGTGTAATTTGTGCTTTAGGTCGGCAGCACTGCCACAGTCGCAAATATTCATTGCAGCTCCTAAATTTCAACCACATCAATAAAACAAATTAGGACAGTTCCTTCAGTACGGTGGCAGATGCTCAGCTGCAGGCTTTCTAGAACCATGAATTATCTTCAGACAGAGCCAGTACAGCCCGCAGCACATCTTTCAAGCACTCCAGACAAGTACGCCGATTACACTGTACATAGAGCATCTGGTGTCCATTTACCATTTGAGGCAAGGTAGCCCCTAGAACACGTTTTGTGACAGGCATGCTGGACACTTTGTCCCCTGAAATGCAAGTGCCATTTCGCACTTCAGTGCCTGTAGTGTCCTTTACGTCTAAATGCATATTGAATTCGTAGTAGTAACATGAAGACGACAAAAAAAGCCATCAGCCGTCAAATGTGGGGTAAATCTGGGTACAAGCTATTCTCTTATGAAATATACCTGTAGGCATTGCGACCAATGTGCTCCCAAGATGTATGAGGCATTAGTCATTGCAGAGCTGTAAGAACATGAGAATCCTAGGATGATTATGTTCTTGAGGCTTTCTTCCCCACTTTCCATCTTCTGAAACGTGTATACTGTAGTCATGAAAACAAAAATGCTACAACTGGCGTGTGGTAAGTTTTGCGTCTTCTTTCCTAGCAGCTCATTGAAACGAGCCACGATGACAAATTGAAATGCTGTTACCTCATCAGACATTCTAACTTCTTAACGCTAAGAAAACAAGATAGGCATCAGAGTGAGCATCACTTAAATACGTTGCACTGGTTTAAAGTTATTGTCCCGCTTTGTGCCAGGTAAAAATGTTAGAAACATAAAAATGTTCAGATTCTACGGCCAACCGTGAAAAGTAAATGAAAAAAATCCTTAAGCTTTCTTAAAGGGGTTCAGAAGCTTTACAACTGGCAGTCTTGATGATGGACACGCTGATAGATGAGCAGCCATTCCACTGAGACGAAAATGTTGAGGGCTTCGCATAAAAGTCTGCGAGACACTGAAGAGTATTTCTTGCTCCACATGAAGGAAGGTGCTTGCATACACGTCTGGGCCACCGTACTGAATGCATGGTGTTACGGGAACGTTTTCTCCCTGCATTGTGCTAAAAATGCAGGGTTAAGTTTACACAATATTTAATATGCAAAAAAAAGAGGTGAGGCGTGCAGACAGGACACAAGAGTAGAGCAGTGGACAACACGAACGCGAAAAACATGAAAAATTCTCCGAAATTGTTTTAATACATAACATTCTTGTACTATGTGTCAGTCATTATGAGGGTTCATAACCGCAACATATTTTATATAAAAGCAGGTAAAATTATCGGCTTGGTGAGATTGTACAAGCTCGCTTAAGGCAAAAAATTGAGTTTCACTGTCAATCTCAACATTCTTGATTGAAAGAGGAGAACCTCAGATGACATGCAGTCCTGTGAGTGGGAATTGCACAGTTCAAGAAAAACAAATCAAAACTGGCGCACCGATCCTGAAATAAAGAATAAGCACCTGCTACTGCAAACAAGCTAAATAATTGATAGGTTTTAATAGCACAAGGACATTTTGGCTGAAGAGCGCCAAGTCTATCCTGCAAAAGATGAACTTAGCGCATCTTTACAAAGCAAATATATAAAGATGACTGATGCCTCTCTGCACTACAGTTGCTTTGCTCTAGCATGAAGTCATTTTAATGCATGCATACATACATATACACACTACACCAAAATGTAACAGCTGCAGAATTAAAATTGGGCAGCAACGAAGTAGCAACCTTTAACCCTTGATCCCGAGCTGTACTAGTGACTGGAGGTAGTACCAATAACGTCAATGACGAGCCGCACTCTTCTGCCCGATGTTATGCTGCCCTCGAGAGCAGCTTTTATTTTGTGGTATTTCTAACCAGAGACCAATGAAGTAATATATTTTTAGAATGAGAATGACTCAGAAAAGAGTACATAAAAAATTGGGTAATTTTTTTTCGGAATAAACTTGGGGGGTTAACGCGTAAAGTGGTAATCCTGAAACTAGAGCATGTTTTGACATGTTTGCTACCGGTGAATGCTAGAAATTATGTTGCCATTCTGTAGTTTTCTCCAACAATACAGAACGGATTCTTAATAACTAAAGAAATAAATGCAAAGGTTTCATGAAGTATATTTCGTGAATGTAATGCAGAATCACTCAACTTCAGTTACTATATAATCTCCACTCGATTAACCTGCACTTTCCGAACTTGTTCAGGAGGTGCTGCATTTCACTACTTGTTCCACCAGTTCAACAAGGCAGCAATTGCGCGTTGTGATTTCTTTTAGCTAGTGCAGGCTTTTTTTTTTGTAGAGGGAGAGTTCACAGCATTCCCTGCACTTGGCCGAAAGGCAGTGCATGATTACGCAGCAGGTGTGGTGCTGCTTCTGCACGAGTGAGATGCAGAAATCATAGAGTTTCAGACAATAATTACTATAGGGAACTCTGACGCTACTGTCTACAAGAGATGAAACAAGAACGGTTGTACCAGCATGGGAATTATGGGAAGTGCACGGATTTGCCTAAACTTCGTCTGTTTAGCTTCAAACGGCTTTGTGACTTCTTAAACTAGTAATTTTCAACCATGTACTGTGTAATAAATAAATAAACATTAAAATCGTCCGACGGCAGGATTCGGACGCAGGGCAGAACACAGAAAAGAAGTCTGACATTGAAACCATTAAGCCACGGGGGCACTTAACGACAAGCGAGTGCAACGCCCTGATGAATTTATCGCGGGCATACCAGTGCCTTGAGACGCTTGGCACATTTCGATTTGGCCAGCTGGACAAGCTCACTCGTTGCAATTATTAGCAATTATGCGTGTTGGCGGCGTCTGCTGCACTTCGAAGAGTATCGACTGCGTTGAAATTTACGACAACAAAATTTATATAGCGTATAATATACCAAGCCATAGGAATGGCTGAATTCACAAGCACTAAGACCGGACAAATCCATGTGCTTCCCATTATTCCAATCGTGGTACGGCTGCAGGCCCAGAGTTCCCTCCAGTAATTACTGTAAGAAACTCTATGGCAGAAATAACCGAAGTGCCCGGCATTTTGTTCTGGAGTAATAAACTAACTTTTGCTATCCCATAAATTTGACTGGTCACTAATTCCACGTTTTAGTGCAGTCACATGTCTAGTAGGCAATTGTGGTATATTGGATGAACATTGCAAAGCCAACTGTGATGAAAGTTCACTCTGATAAATTGGTTATGATCGAGTAGCATAGACTACTAAAGCAAACTCAGCAATCTCAGGAAGGCTAGTGAAGTACTTTTCTGATTTTAAACAGCCTTTGAGCATACGACACATGCACCTCAGATACGTAGATAATATTGCCTTGACTCAGCAAGAAGCGATGCTTCATGTACCACGAGGCTACTTCGATCAACGCAGTGTTGGTGTTCTCTAAAAACAATGCCAATGCAGATGACCCAAATATTTTTCAGGAGCAACAGTTATGCCTGAAATCATGTTAGATTAGTTTTTTTAAACACGTGATCAGGCCATGTTAGAAGTGTTTCTTAAAACCCTCCTATTTATTAGCTTAGTTATACCTGTGTACATAAAGGCTACTAATTAGGTCCGATGCAATATCGTCATCTTAACAAAAACTTCACTTAGTAATACAGATGCTGTAATAAGATTTCTGTGAGACCACATTGAGATGCTGTACATGGTGAATTCATTATTTTTAAGATGAAGCTCCTGTTCTTCCAAACGTGGAGAAAGGGAACTGAGGGTCAAAATTTTTCTTAATCACAGCTTCAAGATGCAAGGGAAGGCACGTGCAAACATATTTGTAATTTTCTATTTAAATGTAGAAATGATAAAGGGAAACGAAAATGGTCAAAAAAAGCAACCAGCCATGGGTCGAGAATGAACCTACAACATTTGCATTAGGCATGCGATGCACTAACCACTATGCTACCAAAGCAGCATTCAAGCGCACACATTGGCCCCTTAGATTGTCGACACTTAACGTGGCCGTAGTATCACAGTGGTTAGTTTATCACATGCGTAATGTGAACGTTATGGGTCTGTTCCCCACCCACAGGTGAATGTCTTTTCATCCACATTGATTTCCCTTGAATTTATAATTGGTATACTTCTTATAAAACACTTGAAACATGTTCCTCTATGCTTTCCTTGGCCTCATTATCTGCTGGCTTCTTCGAGTTCTAGTTCTAAGCAGTATTTCTCATCCTGACCTGGTGTTATAGCACAGTTACTATGATGCCATGCTGCTCAGTCTTGCTGGTCACAGCTTCAATCTAGGCCACGGCAGCTGCCCTCCAATGGGGGTAAAATACATTAACGCTTATGGGGGCGAGGGTACACTTAGATTCAGGTATACAATAAAGAAGGCCAGGTGCCCAATAATTCAGGTTGTGACTTTGAAGTGTAAAAGCCCAGAAATATATTTTAAAATGTAAAGGTGCTTCATTAGGAGCAGGACATCATCTTGAGCGTTTACTGCACTGCCATGACACAAAGAAGTTCCGAGTAAATAAAAACAATTTCTGAGACAATGTCCATATCTTGCAAACATTTACAAACGCTTATCTGCACGCACCTCTGTTGCTGGTATATTTAGTTCCGTATGCCAAGGTGGGTTAGGATGCTAGGACATCTTTCAAACCTGTTTTTTTTTACCGCTCTAAAGTTGTTGGTTATTTTGCATCTCTGTGTGTGCCGAATGCATATTTATGTGCGTCAATTTCTTCAGAAAGTGCACTCCTTTTTATTTATTTGTGCATACAAAAAGGGTTCAGAAGAACTGCTTTCTGAAGATATATATAACAAGCAAAAAAAAAACAATTCTATGTAGGCTGCACAAAGAGAAAGGATTGTTTTGTAAATATGTGATTTAGTTGTTAAAAAAAGGTAGCCGTCAGTATTCTGTTCCAGAGTGAATATTGCCCCTACCTGGCTCTCCTTCATTTTCCGATGTTGATGATCCATTGGGGGGCACTCCACTGACAGACTGCACTTTGGCCAGATCGGGTGTGCTGTCACCAGGTCCAACGTCGACCGACATCCTCAAAAAAATCGAGTCCAAACTCTATAAAAGAAACATCTCATCATTTTGCTATCAGTTCTGTCATCTTGTGTGTTTCACACACGGCGTCAGTGAGATATTCCGTCACTTGGATACTAAAAGAAATTCAAGCATTTTCTAGCAGCCAAGCTGAATACGCAATAAATGGAGAACATTAAAGTGCAAATACAGTTCTCATATTTAATCTATCAAGTACAGCAGAAATGGAAGTATATTACTGATAAGGTCTTTGTTGGCTTTGAATACAAGAAACGTGAAAACAGGAACTTGGAGCCACGCCACTTTGAATTTCCCGCGTTTGCACCATGATGACGGGCACTGCATCTTCCACATTATTACACGCTTTGCTCCGGAGCTCAATAGGAGGGCGAAACGCATTTGCACGTACCTGAAACCCACATGGCGGAAACGCGACCACGCTTCCGAGCCCGTACGGCCGCTTCACTTGGACGTGAGGCACTTATATCAAGCATTTCACATACGACATGTCTCACGCCGATTGCGCGAAGACGAGAAAATTCCACAGGTTGCAATGCGATGCCGTGCAGCCATGCATCTACCGGGGAGCTGCATGCGCGGACTTGCAGACAAACAAAACAATGACAAAACAGCAGGCGCGAAAAGATGGCGGCTCTCGTTGCGGAGACGAAGCGGACGAAGCAGCGGTGTAGCGGAAAAGCGCGAATGAATGTTGCCAACTGTTGATTCCGTGTTATGCCAGCGGTGGTGGCTTTAGTGGCTTGTGTTGCGGCTGTCTAATTTTTAATTATTTTGCCCAAGCAGTATAGTTAAGATCAGTTCTTTGTTTACATTTTTTTACTGTGCCGTTTGGCATTATCTTTTTGTCTTTTTATGCTATTAAGCGGTCAATTCTGGCCTCCCAGGTTCGCGCGCGCCAGCTTTGCGCGCAAATCCAGGAGGCCATAAGACAACGCATTAGGAAATGCCGTTCTTGTCATTGGTAACGTGTCATCATCGTTTCTTCAACTGAGACAGAGGCGTAGTGTCCCTTTTCCTGGGGGTGGAGAGGGTTGACCAAGACGGCATCGCTCAGCGGGGGGCGGGGGATTAGGTTGCTGTTGGTTGTTATCGCAAAATTCGCGAACCCTGCGATTTTTTTACAACATAAGCACTTCTATACTTACCCAACAACAAAAACCATCCGTCCGTCAGTCCGTACCGCACGATATCTTTCAAAATATAACCCGCAGCAGCAAGTGAATTCACCTTTGTGCTAGCTCTCGCTTCAACGTGACCGAAGCGGCGAGAACACAGCGCTCACGAAACTCTCAGCTCATGCCGCGCTATGCGCTTTCCGCAGATCACTTTCAAAATAGGTGTACTCGCGTCTGTTTTCAAAGTGAAGTAAACGGTGAGAACACAGCGCGTGAAGTTTTCAGCAGTGGGCACACCCTGTCGGCATTGCAGTTGGCTTTCAAGATGCAGTTCGCGCGGCCGTGCCACAAGCAGCCGCCGCCGGAGAACGGTTGTTAATGGTTCGACGCGGATGAGAAGTGCTAAAGGGCGATAACAGCTCAAAATGAACGGAACGTCACCAGCGCACCTGGCCCCGCCACCTGTCGTACTTTGCTTGCTCCATTCACTAAGCGCCGCCGACCACAGCAGCTCGTGCCGCCGCAGCGCCGTCGCTTATACTCGTCGGATCAAGTCACATAACATTGATAACGACATGGACTGCGTGTAGATGAGGAAGAGTCACAATGTTTACACATACTCAGACAAATCCCAGAGGAGTTCCTGTGTGATTTTTCTTTTTCGCAGGAAATGTGCAGTCGGCGGTGACCAAGAGTTGAAAATGCATGTAAGAGGAGTGCGAAGCTTTTCTTTTTATGAGAGTCTTGCCCAGCTCCTAAACATCTGCTCAAGCTAAGACTTGCTGGTATGAGTTTTTTTTTATTGTCGTTGCCCTCGAACCGCCATGAATCCTACAGTGTAATGACATTAGAGCACTATTCACGTCCAAAAGGAAATGCAGGTGGTAATTGGACTGCCAAAGGTTTGCGGCCCGGCGACAGCTCCCCTCCCCTCACCCGTTTCCATTGGGAAGTTAGGGGGAGCGGTTTAGACCAATCTTACACCCCACTCCCCACAGTGGCGTACCCAGAAAATTTTTCGTGTGAGGGGAGGGGGAGTCCCAATTGACCATGGTGGTTGAATGAGTGGTACCATTGCCATGGCAGCAAAACATTTGCTGTTAGTGAGCGTTAGGGCACATTCACACCGGCGACTGACAGTGGTCGCGCGAACGAGTTGGTCGCAAAGCGACCAGTCGCAAATGGTCGCAGACGGTCGCCTTTCTTGAAAAGCGACCATTTTGGGCCAGTCGCTCTCTGCGCGATTTTTCAGTCGCGCGACCGTGGTCGCAAAACTGATAAACCAATCAGTGCGCACCGGAAGTGATCTTTCGTGTGTCTACATCCGGCCTCCTCAGGCGTCGCGTTCAAATTCCGCGTAGATTCCGAGAGTTCTCGCTGAGAACGATAATCTCCGGGATTGCGACTTGCGGGTCGAGCTCAGCCGGGCTTGCCGGTGTGAACATCAGTCGCCTTCGGTCACTTTTTGGTCACGAGTCGCAAATGGTCGCGCGACCTCCTCAAGTCGCCGGTGTGAATGTGCACTTACAAGTGCCCGGCGTGCCTCCCTTGGCTAAGAAAAATACTAAGTGGGAAAATTTCCTCTATAATAGTGTATTCAGAGACTCGGCCATTATTATATGATATCTGATTCTTTGTAAAACTATTATATTGAAGCGAACAGTAGTGCTCATTGCTTTGAAGTGTCATAACAACGGATGTGTCGGTACTTAAGAAAATGCTGCTTTAGGCGCTTATAAGAGGCGCTAGAGCTCTCATATGAGTTTATATAGGCGCCAAATACTGCTATTTAGGCATTTAATGGCTCAATTGGTAAAAGTGTCCGCTGTTAATCCGAGTAAAGTTAATTGTGTAAGGAACACAGCTCAATACACTGTTTTTTTTAAGTTGGTATTACTTGCTAGGTAAAACGGAATGAGGCAAGTTGCGTAATCTAAACATTTACCCGAATTGTTGTGCGATTACGAGCTATTAGGAGAATTGTGAAATCAGTGGCAAACAAACTTCCTGTCAAAATTTTCACGCTTTGTATTGTACCCTTATTACTGATATCGGTTTGTTTCGATGTAGAAAAGTGACTGGCATTATACACCAAGGGTGGCGACACTCACTAGTACTTCGGATCGTTCGATGATACCTGTTTTTTTTTACATATGACCCGCATGAATGAAATGGGAAAACTTACAGCATTTCCATAACCATTTCACGAAACACTTCCTTCGCACATATTTGTAATTGTGCTTTGGATCTACGTCGAACATACGAGGCCTTCACCCGTTCAAGGAGCCCGAGGCCATTATGAGAATCAGGACGCCCTGACCACATAGTTGTAGCAGCAAGCGCAAAATGTGCCATGCTACTTCCCATAGATCATCCTGGCGCGCACTTCATTGTGTACAGTGAACATCGACGCCTCCACGGTGACGTCGACGTTACATTCGCTGAGTTAAGTGAGAAGTTTCGGTCAGTGTGTAGTCGCCAGTGCGTTAAGTACGTTCTTCGTCAATGTAGCACCTGTGCAAGGATTTGTCTTAAAATTGCTGCAGCGTCTACCGCCCCGCTATCTATCGACCGCTTCGAGGTCTCATCGATTTTATGTCGTGGGCGTTGAATTTGCTGCTCCAGTATTTGGGAAGGGAAACGGCTCTGTCCATGCATGCATTGTAGTGTTTACCTGTCCTGCGGTGCGAGCTCTTAGAACATTCCAGTTGCAAGACTGTCAATTCTGTTTTTTATTGGATTGTAACCGCTTTACTTCGTGCCGTGGTTTACCAAGTTTTGTACTGACAATGTTTTAACGTTTTAACCAGCCAGTCCAACTTAACCTGACAAATGGGCTTCTACGCCACGTCCTGGTGCAGAACATTTGTGCGTCTAGTAAGCACACGTTGAAGTTCATTGTTGCGCACGGTTCATATTGGGAAGGTGTTACCAAGAGAACAAATCGAATAGTTAAAGACTGCCCCAGGGAACATTAGCAAAAGAATGCGTCAATTTCTAACACGCCGACGCTTCACTAGGAGAGGTAAATGCAGTGAGAAATTCTAGACCACTAACCTGAACATCTCATGATGCTGCCGAAGCCGAAGTACCAACTGGCGCTTTGGGTGTGTAGAGGTTTCACTGCGCTTCGTCAAGTTCAAGTTAGCGAGTAACTCGCAAAGTCGCAAGGATTCACTACACAACTAGAGAGGTAGACAACAAAAACGCCGACGCCGACACCGACGCCGACGACACCGGCTTTTCTGCGACACGAGCTCCTTAACGCTATCGCGTTAAAACTAAATGACTTTCGCCAGCGTTGGACTTAGCAATATACGTATCTTGACACCAAGGAGCGCACACAGCAGGTCACAGAAGCTCAGCAACAGTTTACAGAATAATGATCTCGTTATTATTAGAGATGCCAAAGCAGCCGTTAAGTTTTGGAAATTATCTGTATTTGTTAAAATCTTTAAGGGGAACGATGGGAACGTCGCAGCATGCAAAGTCCGTCCAGCAGACGGCACTGAGCTCACGAGACCGGTTCAACTTCTTTGTCCTCTGGAACTTTGCAAGTGGCACGGTCGACCGCGAAGGATGTTGGAAATGGTACTCGTGCTGTGCATCGAGGAGTAGGAAGTGAAGAGCTCGCGATCCACGCGCTGCTGTTGTTAGGCCTAGAACGTTGCGTTCGCCATGTTTCGAATGCATCGCGCTGTGTGTCAATAAGCCCTGCAGAAGTGTATTTTGACGCATACGCAAACTTCAAAGTTTGTAGGGAAATCGCGGCTCCCGAGAGGAATTACGTATGTGAGTGCTCCGGAGCGTCACAGCTGTATTTCACGAGTGGCGTGAAAGTTATCCTGATGCTCTGGTTAAACAACAATGGCTATCCAAATCAAATTTTGCTAACGTTAGATGAACGCTATGACAAATATGCGTGTGCACTTATGTGCATGCGGCTTGCATATACCTACAGTAAAATATTGTTTTATTAAGTGCTCCAGATCTTTATGTAGCCAATTTACGCTATGCTTCCAAGAGTCCAGAATGAACTCTGCGTTGCACAATGGTTACATTTCGCGTATGCATGGCGCATGGTGTCGGATATATTCCTGCGAAATTAAACATTTTCTGTCAGTTACGGCTGTGCTATTAATTACCTATTAACGAGTGAGTTTTGCAAGCTGTGCCATATTTCGCACCCACATTCAACTGTTAGAACAAAACGGATTCGCTCCAAATTGAGTGGTCATTACGCTAGGTCACACAACTGTGTTGCCATACTTTTCAGTCGTTATTGCCATGCTGCCACATTCGTACGTATGCTTTCCTCGTACCAAAGGGAGCTCATTAGGTTGACTGCCTAGCGCATCACGTCGCATAACGCGAGCGAAAGAACGGAGCACGCTCCAGCTTCCACACAGCCGCTAAGATAGTGCTGTATTTCGCGCACATGGTGTGTCATAGCGACAAGTTGCTCAGAAAAGCGTGCGCCTGGCAGTTTTTTTCTGCCTTACTCTGGAGAGGAAGCAGCAGCCGGAACTCTGCAACATGCTCCCCAGATTCCAATTAATAAAGTCCTCCTCCCCGCTCCCTATTGCTGCCCCTAAAAAGGTTGCATTCACGTAATGTAGGAGAATGGTGAATTCAGTAATGTTGAATCTACCGACAGCACCCAACAGAAACCACGTCCAAATTCCGAATACCTAGGAGGCTGTGCTTCAGGTCATAATTCCACACGCTTTCAACAAACGCTGCATTCATTCAAAGCCAATTATACGGGTACACCAATGAACTTGCTCCATCGTCGTCGCCATCACTGTGATGTTTATTTATTTCTTTATTCGAATGCATTCATGGAGCGTAGGAACCTACAGAAACAAGTGGGAACATAAAATACGAGGAACGCAAGTACAAATATCAGGTAACCTGTTCTTCAACCGCATTTTGAAATCACAGAGGGGCGTAATAAGTATAATGGGCGCTAGCAAGTGATTCCCATTATTACAAGTTTGAGGGAGAAAATAATGAAAATGTTTGGTAATGTCACGACGACGAACATGCACTTTGTGGCTATGGTAGATACGAGTTGATATGAATTAGGAATGGGAGAGTTCCTTTTGTTTAACAGCGAGCTTGTTGTAATATATCTTATGATGTAAGGTGAGACGTAATTTTTCGGCGTGAAGAAAGCGACTAAAACCGTAATGATGTTATCATGAGCCAAACGCTGTAAATAAGGGATTGGTTCGAGAATTTGGAAAGTTTTTGAAAAGGCTACAAATAAACGGTTTTCAACTACTGATATTGGTTCCACACAGTCCACTGTAGCGTACATTAACGAGCATTTGTGTTTCGAACTAAAGGAGCTGCTGGGCATGACAATAGCGGAAAAGAAAAACAAAGGAATTGGTGTTTTTAGGGACAAATGACGGAAAGTTTTCCTAAGGAAAGCAATGTTCCCGAGAACTGTGAATAGCTTTTATCTCTGAACTCGATAAGGTCGACTAGGAAAAAAAATCGTTTCTTACGATCACGTCATATCTACAAGCAACTCTTGTAGTGTTTTTCTACCGCCTTGCGAAGTAGGTAACGTATAAGCATAAAACAAAGCTTCATTATCTTCCATCCACATTTGCTCTCAGTGAGCTCGAAACAAGGAAGACCAAATTGATGCGCTTGATGCCTGGTTTGGTTTCACCCGGGATGTGCTCATGATAACCGACGCTAGGTTATCATCTCTATGTATGTATCTCTAGACTACTACACTGTATGAAGCATCAGTGTCACATGAAACTAGTGTTAATAAATAGAAAAAGTGTATTATCACTGCTATTGTCCCTAGATTGTAACATATAGCGTGTCCCTTAACCCTAGTTGAAAAAATCTGCCAACACGTATCTCCTGTTTGCACGAGAGCGCCAATCTGACGGGTTGTGATGTGTCTGTGGAACCCAGGCTGTTTGGGCGGATGCACTCTGAACCAACCTTGGTGTGAGCCAGCCAAGCAATGCTCCGTGTGACCGGTCATGGTATTTTCTGTCGTCACTGGTGGCTCCGCATTGTTTGACTGTACATGCGTCAGCACCAGTATTGTCAACAATCAGGTCGTCATGAGCAGGTTTAATGACTGGTAAGAAATAAAAGGCTTACACCAGCGAAAAGTAAGTAGTCGTGTCCAAAACACCAAATTTTAATTTCGCAAATATCGATTGAATCTTGAATCAGTGCATGCACTTATTCTGCATTGGGTAGGTAAAGCACTGACGCAGCAGCCTAAATTCGAAAGAAATAGCTGGCCCAATTGTTTTATGAACCTTTTGCGTTACGCGGCATTGTTCGACGCAGCTTCCACGTACTTTGCGACAGCCAGTACTGGATGTTTTTGCTTGTTTTCTTGCTGTTATCTTCCAAGAGCCATATTGCGGAGACATTGTCAAAAATATAATAATAAACCTGGAAGAATAGTCGACTTCCGCTTCAGTATTTTTGTTACAGCATTCATTCCCTGCCTTTCACGTAAAGACAAAGCACACAGAAGAACTCAGTTCTTCTTGAACATTAAACATGTATATTATAATGATTTGTCCAATAACCGAATTCCGATAATAGAAACGCACTCAAGAAGCACTGACAGTACGGACAGTTAAAATGAATGCTAAACCTAGCCTCCATACAGCATAATTACTCGCTTACGAAAAGAAAAGGCCATTCAATAAGCTACAAACACGACCAATTTCCAACCTAATCGCTATACAGACAATAAGTATCTGTTTCTCGTTTAACGGCAGTATGTCGTATGCCTACCAGTTAGTTTGCTCACTCTATCAGACAGGAAGGAGCACTTTAGCGTGATCTAGGCTAAAGGGGAGATTGCAATGAATGCAATGGCGCAACGCATTTCCAGTGTTCGGTAATCCTTGCAATAGGAAGCGTAATAAATGCGGGGTTGTATGGACGTACCCACTGTGTATAATATGGCCACGAAGTCTTTGTGCACACGCCTATGCCGTTTGCAGTGAGTGTTCATGACAATGATTACGGCAAGTATAATTCTGACTGCCTCATGAAGTGAGATAAAGGAGACTGTGCATTTTAGGCACTTAGGTTAAACAACAGATGTGTACCACAATGCACCATTGCCCACGTTGCCCTCGGAAGCAGATGCCTTATACGCCTAAACGTTCTGTGACTTCATCTTCAACGGTCGTTTGATAGCCACTTTGTGGTAACCTTTTCGGTGAGGACATTGGCGTGAATGCCCCGATATTCTAAGTAGCACTTCTGCACATCTCATGCTGAAAGTGAGTTCTACATTGATGGCCCACACTTTAATGACCTTATGCGCAAGAAAAAGAATGGAAAAAGAGAGTGAATCATGCTTCTAGTGCAATGTAACCAGAAACATGTGCTACGAAGATGAAAGGAAGAAATAAAACATGTTTACACAGCAACGAATAAAGTTACGAACATGCACTTCCTGCTGATTAAAACTCAATTTCGCGCGCTAATGTAGTTTGATATAACAAAGCAGCCTCAGATGGTGACGTTTAGCACATATGCTGCTATAAACCCACAACCGCTACGCAGGAAGCCGCCCTCTTTTATGAATGTACAGATTCCGCTCACACCTGGCATATTCCGCTACGTCACACTTTGCCGCAACTGACATGTGAAATAAAATTATATCGATAAAGTATGTGTCATTCTTGTATTTACGGCGCAAATATTTGTGCTTTTTTACCAACGCAGAGGACTCATGCTCTCGCATTCTTGCTGTATCTCTAAACTAACGTGTGTAACGAAGTATTTGGAAAACATTGTTGCTAGAATTCGAGCAAAGAACCCCATCACGTTGATACCGATGTTCGATCAGTCCTTCAAAACAACCATTCACGTCGTTTTCATCTCATTATATGGATTGCTTTCTGCGGTTAGCTCTGAGAACCCGCCCTCAATCGCAGACTTGATAATTAGAACATTTCTTCGATGGCGGGCTTCAAACATGGTTTCATAGCACAGAAGCCCAATGCTTTGTAAATTGGGTGGCAAACTATTCAGAGCGCAGCTCTTGGGCGCATTCCTGGTTTGAGCGTCGGGACCTCTGCTGTTGTTGTTGTTGTTGTCCTTAGTGGCCGTGGCACATACCCACAGTGGGGGATTGGCCAAGAATCGGGCGGTTTAATTAGGTGCCTAAAATAATAATGATAACAAGGGAGTTAGCAATTTGGGCGTGTGAGTTTAAAAGTAAACGTTTTGTGTTTGGAGAAAAAAGGAAATAATCAGATGAAAACCGGGTATAAGATAATAATAATAATAACAATAATAATCAATAAAAGATAAGAAATAAAAAAAAAGCTATGGTTGGGAGGGAGAACGATCAATCTAACATGGAAATCGATTGGTTTCAATGAGGTAATTTTGGATCGCCAAGCAAACATTTCTGTTGCTGAACCCAACAATGGAGGCTCCAAAAGACAGGATCACAGGCACTGATAAAGTTAAACCAATAGAGCGAAGCGGAATTTCGAGTAGTCGTTTTCTTATAATAGAAAAACGTCTGCAAGACAACAAGAAATGGTCGATTGTCTCCGCTTCGCCACAGAATGAGCATAATGGTGAGGGGACCAGACCAGACCTGTGGGGGTAGAAGTTCAAAGCAGGTATACGGCAGCGCAGCTTCGTGATAGACACTTCAATTTTCCGTGTTCGCCAAAAATCTCTGTTCCAAGGGTGCAGGAGATGTCCGTAATCCGCAGAGTTAGTGATTGCGGAGCCTGATACTGACTGTATAACGATACTCGTACGAAATCTAGCTGCAGTAACATAAGCAGTCAAAGGGCAGCAAGGAAGAATCGGGCCACTTATCGATGCCTTGGCTAGAGAGTCTGCAATTTCATTAATGATTAGTCCTTTATGGCCAGGCACCCAAATCAAACGCACGCTTCTCAAGTAAGCAGGTACCAATGATTGAAATGTCCTCATCACGCGAGAATCACTAGAAGCAGTAAGGGATGAGCACAGTGATAAAGAATCAGTGACTATCACGGCTGACGTAATTGATGGTCCTAATTTGCGTAATGCCAGCACCACGGCCATGAATTCGGCTAAAAATATCGGTATGAAATCTGGCAGCCGAAGAGAAAATGTCCAATCGAGAATCGGGGAAAAAATTCCTACACCTGACTTTTCTTCACATTGTGAAGCATCTGTTGCAATTACAACGTTTGTTTGAAGGTTTTTCAGATGATCTTGCAATATACCGTCTAGAATATGGTGTGGAAGTAATTTTGCATTAATAGGAAAGATGTCATCAAATTGAATATCCGTGGCAACAGCTCTGTCGGTAATAGGAAGAACATCGCATATGCGCACGCCCAAAGAGTCAAGTAATTTTTGCACAAATATAATTTGCGGATTATGTAGTCGCGGCCAGACGACACCGAAAAACAACGCAGGTTGTGAAATAAAGATTATTTGGGGATGACGCAGTGGTGATTCGTAAATCCTTAAGAACGTCTGCACCGTCAAAAGCCGGAACCTGCACGGAAGTGGCGGAACACGGGATTCTAGATAAAGAATAGAATTTGCAACAAATTTAGGAAGACCTAAACACAGACGTAATGCTTCTCTTTCTAAGAGGATTAGAGGACGGGACATGTAGGCTGGAGCTCCAGAGAAGAGCACGCAACCAAATTCTAATACAGGGCGAACGTACATACGATATATCATTAGGAGTGTATCTCTTCTCAATCCTATTAGACGACTGCTCAGCCTACGCAATATGCCAATTGCACGGGTACCTTTCCCAGTCAAATGATGTATGCGTGAGCGCCAGTTGAGAGAGGCATTATAAATAATTCCGAGGTATTTAACAGATTCCACCTGTGGTATGTCTTGAAGGTGGTAAGACAATGAAATGTGCACTATGTCACGTATCGGAAATACGAGAACAGCACATTTGCTGGCACTGAGGGTGAAGTGACTAGTATCTAACCACCTCTCCAGATCATAAAGGTAAGTTTGCAGCCGCTGGTATAGCGTGTGGATATCGTTTGCAGATGCAAAAAACGCAATATCGTCTGCATAAACATAAGTAGTTATTTCTTGATGACAAGGTAATGTGCTCATGAGAATATTAAAAAGTACCGGGGAAAGAACTGAGCCTTGCGGTACGCCTCTCGTTTGTTTGTGTCTAGAAGAAGAAACGCCGCTTGCGTAGCAATAGAATTCTCTTTCACCTAAGAATGACCGAATCCACGCTACTATATACCCAGGAACACCACAGGAAGTTAACCGATTGATCAATATTGTGTGCTCCACAGTGTCGTATGCTTTAGCGATATCGAGCGTCACTAAGGCAGCGTATTGCCTATGACGTCGAGCGAGTTGTATTCGGCTTTCTAAGTCGACGTGGGCATGCCAGATGGAGCAGCCGGCCCTGAAACCAATCTGACAGGGACTAAGAAGGGAATTATCATTAACAAATTTCATGATGCGACGGTGAAGGAGCCTCTCAATAAATTTTACTACGTTTGATGTAAGCGCAATGGGGGTAATGTTCTCTAATACATACCTTCCTTCTTGTTTCTTAAGCATCAATATTACCTTGGCAAGCTTCCAGTGCAACGGAATCCATGCATATTTAATTGAATAATTCACCAGGTCTAAAAGAACGCTAGGCGATTCCTGTAACAGTATTTTTAACATTGCATTTGTGACGCCATCAGGGCCAGGGGCTGAATTCGGTAAACATAGTGAAGTCTCATTTAGTTCAGCTAAGGAAATTGGAGTAAAGTCATCCCAAGGACCTAATGTAGAATGAATAGCCGGAAGCCTGGCCGTAAATCGATTTTCTAAGCCTTCGGCAATCCCTTCTAGGGAGGCGCTCAGTTCCTGCGGGGTCAAAACAATTGAATCTATTGTTAAGGGTGTTGGTAGCACCTTTCTAGCTCGAAGGAATGAAAATAAAGCACGCTTATTTTTTGAATTAGATAGATAATCGTAATGCCTAATATCGTATTCTTCTTTGGCTCGATTAACAGTACGCTTAAATACACCAGAATAAAACTGATAATTTTTCCAATTGGTCGGGCACTGATTATGCAGAAGCGTTTTCCAAGCGGCCTTTCTTTTTCTATAGTCCCGCGTACACTCATTATTCCACCAACGACAAGCGGTGCCTTTAGCCGAAGGGATGAAAAATTCAGCTTGCTTCCGGGAATTCTCTAGAATTGAGCAAATGGTTGAAGCGATTTCCTTATCATTGGCATTGGCAAGTTTCGAAACGGCAGAACGCAAGAAAGTCTTAAATTTCGTATGGTCCATAAATGTGCATGCCTTGTAATCTAAAGATGTTATTTGACAATTGATTTCAAACGACACAGGAAGATGATCGCTGTTGGTTGCTGATTCAACCGCTACCCACGACAACACCTTGATGCCAGCGCTACAAAATGTCAAATCTAACACTGAACGGAAGGGTCCTCTAACAAACATTACTTGTCCTGTGCTCTGACATGAAAGGTGACTTTCAATAGTCCACTCCCAAAGTCGCTTACCACACAAATATGTTTTTTGTCCCCACGACACGTGATGTGAATTAAAATCCCCTACAAACAAAATTTCTTTTCTACATGCAGCCACAGCCCTATCAAGTTGACGCGTACTTTGCACACCGATGGGGAAATAAGCATTTATAATTGAAAATGGATGGTATCCTGGGAGACATAAATCTATGGCCAAAATTGACACGAGCGCCAGCGCGCTCGTGTCATTCCTCGCGCTTTCATCGTCCTCTTCCAAGGCTTGTTCCAATGCCGATCATCATTGCAAGCGTTCCCATACTGTCGTTCCCTCTGCAAAGGCGCTGACGGTACTGCCCCCGTCGTTGCGCTGATTTCGGTCTCACATTCTTTGCTACAGTATATCGGGAAATGGAAACAAATATCGAGCGGCGCTCAAATTTCTTCTTAGGAGTATTATAATCACCTCACACTTTCCCATATTCGAAATTTCATTTCGCATTTGAAATACAAGCTTTCCTAAAAACGAATAGGACCATTATACGTTTCTATTATGGCAGCGCCAAATCATTTTGGTCGAGCTTTGCCCAGTATACACAGCAAATGTTCGGGGCACGTTGAAAATACCTTTCTGGCGCTCTTGTACCCATCTCTTGCATATTATGCGAGTTCAGCGGGCCATGAATAAATTGTATCGAATTACACTGTGTTTACAGGTATAAATAAAATCATATAGAACCTGAAAAGAAGATTGCTTTGGAGTGTTCTCTGTATGGTAGCTGAAAATGAAATACCGTTCTCAAGAATATATAAAGTCGCGTTCTGTGGTTTCAGCTTTCTCCATGGACTGTACTTCGTTATCTACGAGAGAATGTAGGAGTTGATGCATAAGTGAAAGCTTAACAATCTTACAGTTGTTCTCACAACCGCTCTGGTGGCGTGGTAGCTCTGTCGGATTCGCTAGAGGGCTTCGGTTCGAATTCTGATGGCGCCGGCCGCTCTGCGATGAAGGAGAAATGTCAAAATGGCCGTAACACTCCGATAAAACCCCGTAAAACCCCAGATAATTCAGCGATACTTCTTATCTCGAAGCTAGCGCTATGTCACAATAGGTGACATCGCACCGATTTCAGCGTCGCAAGATTCAACACGAATTCAAGATGAAACAGTAGTACCCCCACTAGCTGTATAATTAATTAGGTATATGAGCTTTCAAATGCCTAAATAAGCGCAATGCGCTTTAATTTGGTATCACTTTGAAGAGCAAGAAAGCTGTAACTTGACCAAGCATGTTAAGCTATCGCAGTTGATGTGACTGCCACACCCCCATGATGCTTTTAGAGATGAACACTTTCGTTACCACGCCATTCCACATCGATGACCGGTGATCGATGCTTTAGATCGCCGATTTTGACAAGTTGGAGCCGTTTCTTATCCACTCCAGGCCATCCAATATTTAGTGCAGGTGCTGAACTTTTAGAATCAGTCAAAAGTTTTGCGCTCTTGCAGTGTTGTAATTTTTGACAGACCTTCTTGCGAACTAATATGCGTATGTTTTAATAAAAAGAGCCGTGTCTGTCACCTTCTGGCGCGCTCGAGAAAGAAGCATGTCGCTCACGATTACGCTGCACTACCATCAACATTTTGTAGTCAAATGACTCACAGCAAGTCAAAAATCAAATTATATCACCGGCGTTTCATACGAAAGTGCTGTGCGTCGATAATTCACCGAAAATGGCACCAGCTATTCACTAGGGAGCTTTGGTTCAGAGTTCGAGTTGTTTTATAACCACCAAACTGTATTTCTGAAGAGTCACGGGATGTCCAGCACGCGGACTTGGCTTTTTTAACCAGTTTCCGGAAGTTTCGGTTTCGCTTCTCTCATAAAATTCACGTAAGCAGCGCTGCCGCTGTCACTGCGCAGTTATCGAAAGTCGCTCCCATGGCGTCGTCCTATGTGGATACGTCGTGAGACAAGCGTTGTGCTCGAAACTATTCTGCACCCGCATTTCAATTGGATAAGGACTCGAGTTATAAATCCGAAGATGAGAGGAAAGCAGATTGAAGTTCTGACAGCGACGAAATTTCTATTAAGCATGGGATATCCTCATCTTTTCAATGGCGCGTTTCCTTCACGGCTTTAAAAGGTGTTCTTCCTCGTTCGCGCTTATCTGCCGATATTTTTGCACGACCTGAGAGCTCTGCTCATTATCTTGAGGGTGCATACTTCGCTAGATTATGATGCGTGGTCATAGAAAGCAAAGAAACTTCCCTTCAGGCCAACAGGGGCGCCCGTAGCGCACCTCTTTCCAGCACAACGGATCAGCTCAAGAGACTACAATGGCATGGGATTTCTTTGTACTGGTATTTTGTGCAGAGGTGATAAAGACAATCTGCAAAAATGCAAACAGGTATGCTTGGATCCATAATCTTGACTGACACTTTAGAAGCTACTCAAAATCGTGCCTCCCGCTTTATCTTATCGAATTACGACAACACTATCAGCGTTACTAACTTAAAGTTATCCATTGGTCTACCGCTTTTATCATCAAGACGCATAATTTCGCAACTCTACCTGTTCCATAACTTGTACTATAAGTTTCCTGACCTTCGTTCCTCACTTTTATTTCCACCCATTCGTTCCTCACATCGTCTATTCAATTCTTCATGTATCCAACGACTTCATGGTTCTACAAACGCTTTTAACAAATCCTTCCTTCCCTCTGCAATAGAACAATGGAACTCGCTCCCGGAATCCATTGTTGTAGAGCGAAACCCTTCCAAATTTCGAGAGTTAATAACCACCCATATTTGCAGCTAATTATGCAAAAACCTGTTCTTTTTAGTGTCTTTTCAGTTGTTGCCTTTTTTACATTGTACATGACTATTCATTCGATGTTTCTATTATTGTTTTTCTTCCCCCTTATGTAATACCCCACATGGGGCCCTTAAGGGAATAATAAATGATGATGATGATGATGATGATGATGATGATGATGATGATGTAGATGCCCGGCTAGGCTGAGAACGATCTATCCTGGAATAGATAAATGACTACACGAAGTGGAAGTACCCCCCTTGGACTTCTCATCGGATCATCCTTAGAAGATGCGGAAAAGGAGAAACTTCAAAATGTGTTATGAGGACCGCAAAGTTGAACAAAAACCACACGTTTTCTGGCAAAAGTGTAGAGGGCACCTATGCTTCCCAAAATCCAGGAACTGCTTCACAGCATGGCTTGAGCGATAATCTTGCCTTGGTTTCTTTTTGTTTGTATCCGAAAGACGGAGGTGTACTAAGCAATTATTTTTCAGACGCTATCCCTGGATTATTTCTCTTTAAAATGTTTATTCTGAATTTACTTTGATACTATTGTTTTCCTGGATATCACGTTTTATTGTTATTTTTATCAGCTGGCAGAAAAAATGGCGCTTTCTGGAATTTTTCTGTTTATCTAACCATTTTTTTAAAAGGGATGCTTATTTTTTGCTTATTTAAAAGGGATGCCATATGTTAAAAGGGAAGCCTTAGTGTAGAAGCAATGAACGACAATTTTGTGGGCATCATTAAGGAGTGTGCAATAGAAGTTGGTGGTAACTCCGTTAGACAGGATACCAGTAAGCTATCGCAGGAGACGAAAGATCTGATCAAGAAACGCAAATGTATGAACGCCTCTAACCCTACAGCTAGAATAGAACTGGCAGAGTTTTCTAAGTTATTCAACAAGCGTAAGACAGCTGACATAAGGAACTGTAATATGGATAGAACTGAACAGGCTCTCTGGAAGGGAGAAAACCTAAAAGCAGTGAAGAAGAAACTCGGAATAGGCAAGAATAAGGTGTATGCGTTAAGAGACAAAGCCGGCAATATCGTTACTAATGTGGATGAGATAGTTCAAGTGGCTGAGGAGTTCTATAGAGATTTATACAGTACCAGTAACACCTACGACGACAAGGTGATAGAGAATAGTCTAGAGGAACTTGAAATCCCACAAGTAACGCCGGAAGAGGTAAAGAACGCCTTGGGAGTTATGCAAAGGGGGAAGGCAGCTGGGGAGGATCAGGTAACAGCAGATTTGTTGAAGGATGGTTGGAACACTGTCTTAGAAGACAGGCCGCCCTATATACACAATGCCTCATGACCTCGAACGTACCGGAATCTTGGAAGAACGCTAACATAATCCTAATCCATAAAAAAGGGGACACTAAACACTTGAAAAACTATAGACCCATAAGCTTACTGTCCGTTGCCTACAAAGTATTTACTAAGGTAATCGCAAATAGAATCAGGAATATCTTAGACTTCTGTCAAGCAAAGGACCAGGCGGGATTCTGTATAGGCTACTCAACCATAGACCATATTCACGCTTTTAATCAGGTGATAGAGAAATGTGCGGAATATAACCAACCCTTATATATAGCCTTCATTGATTCCGAAAAAGCGTTTGATTCAGTCGAAACCTCAGCAGTCATGAAAGCATTACGAAATCAGTGTGTAGATGAGCCATATATAAAAATACTGGAAGATGTCTATAGCGGCTCCACAGCCACCATAGTCCTCCACAACGAAAGCAACAAAATCCCAATAAAGAAAGGCGTCAAACAAGGAGATACCATCTCTCCAATGCTATTCACGGCATGTTTACAGGAGGTATTCAGCGAACTAGAGTGGGAAGAATCGGGGATAAAAGTTCATGGAGAATACCTTAGCAACTTGCGATTCGCTGATGATGTTGCCTTGATTAGTAACTCAGAAGACCAATTGCAATGCATGCTCACTGACCTGGAGAGGCAAAGCAGAAAGGTGGGTCTAGAAATTAACCTGCAGAAAACTAAAGTAATGTTTAACATTCTGGGAAGAGAACAGCAGTTGACGATACGTAGCGAGACGGTGAAAGTGGTAAGGGAATACATCAACTAAGGACAGGTAGTGACCGCGGATCCGGATCATGAGACTGAAATAATAAGAACAAGGATGGGATGGGAATGCATTTGGCAGGCGTTCTCAGATCATGAACAGCAGGTTGCCACTATCCATCAAGAGAAAAATGTATAACAGCTGTGTGTTACCAGTACTCACGTATCGGGCAAAAACCTTGAGGCTTACGGAAAGGGTTCTGCTGAAATTGAGATCTGGAGCTGACTCAGCCACTGATTTGCATGTTCTTCAAATGAGGCTAGCTTTGGACCAGAAAAGAAGACATTAGTGTCATCCACGTAAAGGATAATATCAGGTGTCAGGGGGATGTTAACGAGGTCATCGATGTATAAAATAAATAACAAAGACCCACGAATAGATCCTTGCGGCACACCGTACTTAATTATTCCTATATCTGACAGTTATTGATTCATACTAGTGTATTGTTTTCTTTCTTAGAGATAACTGTCTATCAGCTCATGTGCTATTCCTCTGATACCATACTTTCCCAGTTTTTCCATCAGAATTTCATGTTTAATGGAATCAAAGGCTTTTCGGAAACAAGAAAAATGCCCAGTTTATATAGTTTCTTTTCAAAGTTTTCCAAAATGGTCCTTTATGAGTAGGAGTGCTGTCCCCGTGGATTTTTCAGCCTGAAATACATACTGTTGTTTACATATTATATTATGAGCATTTAAACATTTCTTTAACCTGTTGTATATTATGCGTTCGGGGATTATGGAAAAGAGCGGTAAAACAGAAATAGGTCTGTAATTATTCAGATCATTTTTTTCTCCTCCTTTGAATATTAAGGTTACGCGTGCAACTTCATGTTATCAGGGAATATACCGGTCTCTAATATGACATTGCAAATATATACTAGAGGACCCACAAGTAATGGAAGTACGGCCCTGATGGGGCGTGCACTAATATCGTCATTTCCTGGCGAGCATCCATCCTTCATTGCCTTAACAACACTTACTTCTTCCTCCTATGTAGGTATCAGAAACAGTGAATCGCTATTAGTGGAAGGGACATATGAAGTGATGGGGGTTAACGCTTGGCTCATGCGTAAGCAATTTGGCTAACCTGCATTGAGAAAATGTTCCTTAAACTTGTTTGCAAGTGGTACATCTAAAAATCTTTTACCGTCGATGTAAAAATCCAGTGGAATGCGTGCTTTGCCACATTTTGTGATGTTAGCTGTTTTCCACAATAGTTTAGGACTGTTCATAACTGTGGAAAATTTGTTGTCGTAGTAACCGCATTTTGATTTCTTAAGATCTTAAGATAAGTTGTTACGAAAATGTTTAAACTCCGTGAAATGAACCGGATCTTTCGTTTTTCTGAAACGAGCAAACAGCCAGCTTTTCCTGTTTATTCGTCTGTATAATACCGGAGTAATCCATTCTTTTCTTATCCTCCTGTGCTTTTTTATAGGCACGAGTGGGAAAGCACTGTTATAGTGGTGACGCACTTTCTCTAAAAAAATGTTATATGCCTCACACGGGTTGCTTTCACCATATATATCATCCCAGACTACGTCAGCCATCAGTGAATGGAACTGCGCAATGTTATTTTCATTGATTATTCGTCGGAGGAATTTAGTTCTATACATTTTTTTTTTCACCGAGAAAAGAAGGCAAAAAAAGGAAGGTGATCAGCTAAGCTCGTCAAAACTACACTGGATGTTATTTTATTTAGAGGTAAATTAGTAAAGCCCAAGTCTATGAGCCTTTCAGAGTGATGGCCGATTCGTGCCGGCTTATCTACAATATTTTCACAACCATATGATAACATCAACTCGAGGAGGTGCACCTGGCTACCATTGTTTCTTAATAAATCAATATTCATGTCACCAAATATACTAACATGTCGTTTAGTGAGGGTAGCATATTCAAGATTGGCTCAACGTAAGTAAGAAAGGTGCTAACTAATCCGTTAGGGGTCGGTACGTCAGAAGCATAATCGTATTATGATTGGTCACACCAACTGTCTCAAAATCATTACACACTACGGGGAATTCCGGAAGAACCCCATAATCAAGGTCTTGTTTTATATACGAAGATACGCCGCTGCCACGTCTTTCTTTCCTAAATACAGAGACGTTGTCATAACCTGTTACCTGCGTAACATTGCTATATGATGTATACCATGTTTCTGTAAGTCCAATTATGTCAAAGTTACATTTCATGAGCTCGAGATCAGCCTCAATTTCATCAATCTTATTACAGAACGCCTGCATCAACTGGGAGTGCACAATTCATTGGAGGTGATTATCGAGGCGAAATAATCGGCCCAACCGGCTCCGCTGCCCTTTGGTTTGGCGGGGCGAATTCTAGTCATCCTGGGCCTTAACACTGTGCTTGCTAAGAGAGAGGGCATCGAATCACTTACGAGGAACGAGAAAGCATTTACTTTGCCCCAATCCCACGCTATGTACACTTGCATCACAATGGGGGAAATGGTAGGGCTAGGGCGATTGCGATCCTGAAGAAGATCAAGGACGAACCACAAACGGTCTGCTTTGTGGTTGCGGCTCAGTTTGTCCGCTCGTCTCACATTGCCATAGTGGCATTATACCACAGAGGCCATGCTGTTTCGGCAGCATCTGTGGCTGGTACCACTTCTTATAAAGTGGAGCACCTTCCTGTTGCTTTGGCTTATTTGCACAATAGAACGCTAATATTCAGACTCTAGGTCGCCAGTCTGGCGTTCGCCTCGGGATACGTCGCGAAAGAAGCCCATGGTATTCTGAGGAAGAGGACAATCACTCCACATACATTTACTTCGTTTCTGGCACACTTGGGCCTAAATCTGGACCCGCTCACCAATGTCAATGACATTGCCCACTCCCAGGCGAGCGTACTAACCTCCGCTCGGGAGGAGGAGCCTTGCCTCGGTGCAATGTCCAAGCGTTCCGGGGCACTATATTCACAATTACTGAATTCAGAAAACATTTTTATCTGGAAAGAAGAATCTTTCTTCAACCACGTAAAAACCTCACGAGACTCCAAGCTATAACCAATATGATGCTTCAGTCTAGGACTTCTCCTAGTCTGGCGCTCCTGCACTGTTTATTCCCAGATGTTTTCAGCTCACCGTGTGCAAGCTGCGGAGGGACGTTCACGAGAGATCTCATGCTCTGACGGTGTTCCTCGTTAGGAGAGGATAAGGGCATTGCTGAGCAGAGGTGCAATGCTGCCATCAAAAGCTTGAAATACAACGTCAGCTTTGCGCTGTCCAGAGAGTCTGTGATGCGGTGTTTAGAATAAGCCTAACTGTCCCCACGTGTGAGCGACCCATGGTGTCGCCCTAAGCGGCGCTGCTTGTCAGCGTCCTTTTAAAAAACATTTGTGTCCGCATTCGTATGACAGCACAATCAAGCCATCTACTCTGTATATTAACACCGCGAAATGGTGTATTTATCTACAGCAGCAGCAGTGAACAGCCGATACTTGGAGTTCAAGCAGCTTTGCATATTTCATCCTTTTTCGCGTTCACTACCCCCCAACAAGCTGTTGACCTTAGCGAGGCATCGAGGGAACCAGAAATCACACGTTGGCAACTTACCAATGTGTCATCTCAGCGCGCTGGCACTTCAATGGCAATCTTAGAAGCGGCACGTGAGGAAACTCCCAGATTCACCTTACCATCACTGAAGAAACACGAACGCTAGCAGTCTACCGAAAGCTAGCACGAAAGCTAGCACACAAATATGCCAAACAGGTACGATGCCTATTCTGTAGCCGTGCTACGTCATCAGGTAATGAAGGAAAGCGCCACCGAAACCTCGGCTGCAGCACGTCGCCAAAAGCACCTTCAGGACCGCTTGTCAGGGCTGCTCCAACCCCAAGGATTTCTGCGACAACGCTGCGCAGAAGGATGAAGCGGACACGGGCTCTTTCCCGACATACCTGATCAAAAGAGACGTCGCCTCCACTGACTCAGTCCGCCGAACGTTTGAGCATGATGCACCGCGTATCTACAGACCGCCACACCTGATGGGCATGGTGCCGTGTGTCCAAACCCTCCTTCATCCCGACATATTCTCAAAAGTGGTCATGAGTTCAAAGCGAGAGTATTGTACTAACTGTACCTTCTCATATTTTTATTTCGCTTCTCCTGCCTCACTTTCATGTTGGTTGTTCGGCGCGCTCGTTCGGTGGGAACGGGTATGCATAACGTTAACAGAACGACCGTAGCTGAAAGAAAGAGCGTGGGGGACCATGTTGTTCTTCGTCCGTAGCCTCCTGTTCGCTTCCCAACTATTCCTCCATTTAATATTTTTCCCTGCCTACCACTCAATTTCTATTACTCTTTCCCGTTTGTAGGCATACATCAGCCGTACCACACCATTTCCCATTTACAACTACTCCCGCCATCTTCTGCTCATTTCACTCTCCTATTTGTTATTCCAGTTTCGGTCCCCTCCCCCTTTTTTCTATTTTCTGTCAATTTTTATTTTATTCTTTTAAACACCTTCGACAACACAGTCCAATGTCCCGGACGCCAGGATACCTTTTCCGGTGCCGCAGCCATCCAGGGTGTCGCCACTTCTGTATGCCGCCGTGACGACGCCTATGTTGACCTACTGCTGCTAACGTAGCTTCAATGACGAAGCCGCTGCCTTCTATCTACCGCATGATTTGCACCCCAGACTGGTTCTCGCAATCTTAACGTGTTCAATAGAACCCGACGCGCTGCTGCGGCGCTAATGATGTCATTATTTAAAGTGATCTATTTAGAGTCTTCTCTGCTACTTTGAGCACCGACCGACTGACCGGGCCTTTAAAAGCCAGAAAGGCATGCCGCGAACGACCCCCATGAATGCTCCTTAACCTCTCGCTCCCCCAACACCCTCTTATGCCCTTCCTTTGTTTTTATTGTTCTCTTTTTTTCCTCTTCGTCGGTTTTTTTCCTCTCACTTTTCTTTATTTTTATTTCTTCGCGCCTTCCCACTCTATACCGCTCATGTCACCTCGTCTTAGGAACCACGCTTACAGAGGTCAGGTGACAGTGCACACTTTATTTGCTGTCTCTCCCTTTACAACCAGCCTCCACCGACCACAACCGCACATGACGTCACTCTAATAATCGGATAATCTAAAATACCGAGGATGACGACGACGCCTTTCACGAGTATAGGTCCTCGTATCTAAAGGCTGGCCAACCTTTCTGAGGTACCTTATGTCTGTTTATGACCTTTATACCACAGTGTGCTATTCCATCTGTTAGTCCAATTCTTGATTATGTGTCACAGTAGGGCACTCACCCTAGGCCCGATCGAATAAGCAGGGCACAGGAACCGCAGATGATGCGGTCACGACGTGCTCCATAGTTCCTTTAAGTTTTCAACGACAGCAGTGTCTATTATTTTTTGCAGATGCATGCAGTTCTTTCCTAGAACCTAAGTCTTTACCTAGGTGGTGTATTATATGCATGTTCAGATTTTTACACGTAGTAATGGGAGAGTTGACAATAAAGATTACGGGAAATATATTTCTGAGCACCTCACGGAATCACCTAAGGCAACTGCACATATTAGTTTCAGAAAAATAACTAAGAAATGTGTACCACACTGCACCGTCAAAGACGTTACCCTTGAATGCAGATGCATCATATGACTAAAGTTACTATGACATTGTCGTTAACATTCGTTTGACAGCCGCCTCCTCGGAAATATCTCCTTAAAAGCATTGGCGCGAATAGCCCTGTCTTTTTCAGAAACATCGCGGAACTTCTGTTGCTGAAAGAACGTGCTCCGTCCGAAGTGATTCCCTGAAGAATAAATGAAATAACGCACAAAATGTGAAAACTTGCTATCGTGCGACATACTGACAGAAATGTTCTATGATTAATGAATTAATAACACGTATTTTCCCTGGAACCAATAAAAATACGAACTTCCACTTCCTGCTGATAAAAACTAAATTTCATGCTCTTGCGGTTTGACATTCCAAAACAGCTTTAGATGGTGCCGTAAAGCGCATCCGTTGGTACAAAACAACAACCCCTACGCAGGAAAGCACCCTATTTGATGGATGAACTGATTCCACTAACACCTGGCATATGCCGTTATGTGACACCTCGGCGCATTTCACATGCGGATTATAATTATCTCTAAAAAATACTTACCTCTATTTCGCATATAGCACGCTATTTTTCGTGCGTTTTTACCAACGCAGAGTACTCATGATCACGCAATCTCGTTGTGTCTGTAAAATAAGGTGTGACTGCCTTGGCAATGCAATTGAACGAAGTATTTGGGAAACATTGTTGCTAGAATTTGAGCAAATAACCCCATTGCATTGATACATTGTTCGACCAGTCCTTCGAAAACATTGGCAGTGTCTTAGCTCGGCTATGCCAGGATATACGTTGCAGCTAAGGCATAGCATGGGTCACCTTGGTTAATCTTGATTGCAAGTCCAGGTTAGCCCGGTTGTCTGGTTAATCTGGTTAGCCAGTTGTTCCGCGCGCTGTTCGTCTGTTTCCTGGGCGATTCTTTTCCTCTTCGTATGGTTCCGATGTCGACTCCAGGCCGCCTCCTGCTTATAAGAATTGTCGCCTTCCATACTGCCTCCTAAAGTGTGGTTGCGGCGCACGCGAGCTCTCCTTTTCCATACCCCGACATGTATATCAGGCATGCGACGCAGCTGGCGAAGCGAGCGGAGGCGAACGCAACTACGAGAAACGCGGTGTGACGTCAAGTGCCTCAAGTTCGCGGGCAGTTCTCGCAAGTTCGCGGCCAATATGGCTTTCGCTTTAATAGCCCTTAACGTCATTTCCGCCGCATTATGCGCTTTGCTATCTACGGTTTGCTCCGAGAGACCGCAGGATCGTTCATAGGATTTCCTCGTAGGTCCGTCTGTGTAGCGCTCACTCGTAGACTTGATCAAAAATATTTGTGTGATGGTGGCATTCAAACGCGGTTTTATAGCACAGCAGCCCAATCCTTTGTGAATTCAATGGCAAACTTTTCATAGCGCAGCTCATAGACGCACGTTCCTGGTTTCAGCGTTGGGGTCCCTCTGCTTAATAGTGAGAACGCGCTCGTGTCAGTGCTCGCGCATTCCAGCGTTGCCATACTGTCCTTCCCTCTGCGAATGCGCTGATGGTACTGAGGGTCGGTACGCTGATTTGGGTGTGGCATTCTTTGCCACAGCGTATCTCGAAATAAAAACGGTTATCGAGCTGCGCTAAAATTTCCCATTAGGAGTATTATAATCGCCTCACACGTTAAACAAAAGCTTTCCTAAAAAAATGCATCCATTAATATTATTATTATTTGAATTGTGGCAGCGCTACATCATTTTGTTCGTGCTTTGCCCGGTATTCACAGCGAATGTTCGCGGCACTTTCGAAATACCTTTCTTGCGCTCTTGTACTCATTTGTTACATATTATGCGTGTTCAGCGAGCCATAAAGAACTCGCATCGAGTTACTTTGGGTTCTAATTGTAATAATGAAACCATATCGAACCTTAAAAGAAAGTTGTTTTGGAGTGTTCTCTGTACGGCGTTTGAGAGTGAAATACCTTTCTTCCATGAATATATAGATACACGATCTACGATTCTGGGCTTTTTGATGGGACTGCAGTTTGTTATCCATCGGAGAACGTCGGGGTTGATGCATTTGTGAAAGTCTAACAATCTTACCGTTGTTCTCAAAACCACTTTGGTGGCGTGGTGGCTCTGTCGGTTAAGCCCAGGCGATTGGGTTCTAATTCCTATCGCGGCGGGCGCTGTTCGATGAAGGCGAAATGCAAAAACAGTCATGTAGATTGCACTGGGTGCATTCCCAGGTGGCCAAATTAATCCGCACCCACCTTCTATGGCATTCCTGAACCTCACATTCGTGGTTTTTCTCCCGCAATACCCCACATTCTTTAACAGTTGTTGTTACATTACAAAAGATACGATGGGTGACATATCACAGATTAGAGCGTTCAATGATTGAGCACGAATTCCAGATGAGACAGCAGGATCCCCACTAGCTCTATGAGTTTCAAATGCTCGAATCAACGCAATGCGCTTTAATTTGGTATCATTTTGAACAGGCAAAACGCCGTGACTCGACCAAGCATGTTGGGCTATCGCAGTTGATGCGGCTGCCACGCCCCGCATGACGCTTTTGAAGCTTAACTCTTTCGTCACTGGTGATCGATGCAGTTGATCGCACATTTCGGCATCACAGAGCCCTTTCTTATCCACTGCAGGGCATCCAGTGGTTAGTACAGGCACCGACGATTTATGATTAGTTAAAAGCTTGGCGCTCCGGTGAAGTTGTGATTTTTCACAGATCTTTGGCGAACTAATGTGCGTATGTTGTAAAGAAAAGAGCCGTGGATGTCACCTTCTGGCACGCTCGAGAAGAAAGAATGCCGCACACGTTTACGCTGCACTAGCATCAAAATTTTGTAACCAAATGGCTCCCAGCAAGTCAAAAATCAAATTATATCGCTGGCGTTGCAGTACGACTGTGCTGAGCGGCGATAACTCACTGAAAATGACGCCAGCTGTTCACTAGCGAGATTTGGTTTGGAGTTCGAGTCGTTTTATAATCAGCAAACTCTATTTCTGAAGCACCACTGAATGTCCAACATGCGGATATGGCTCTTACAACCAGATTCCAGGAGTTTCCGTTTCGCTTCTCTCATAAAATCCACGCAATTCGCTTCAGTAGCGGCGTCGTGCGCGGCTACGCCGTAAGAAAAGCGCCATTATCAAAAGTATTCTGCACCCGCCCTTCAATTTGTTGATGAGGACTCGAGTCATCATTCCGAAGTTGAATGCAAAACCGATTGAAGTTCTGTTAGCGACGATATCTTGAGTCAGCATGGGGCATCCTCAGCTTTTCAATGGCGCGTTTACTTTATGGCCTTGAGCGCTCTCTTTCCTTGTGCGAGGTTATCGGCCATTCTTTTTGCACGACCTGAGAGCTCTGCGTATTATCTTCAGGGTGCATACTTCGCTAGATTAGGATGTGCTGCCATCGGAAGCAAAGAAACCTCCCTCCACGCGAACAAGGCCGCCAGTAGCGGATCTCTTCCCATCACTACAGATCAGCACAAGACACTTGCAACGCCGTGGGATTTACTTCAACTTTTATTCTCTGCTGAGGTGATAAAGACAATTTGCTAAAATGGAAACACTTTTTTGGAAGCCTAAGTTTGCATATGCCCGATGCTACGCTGAGAGCGCTCGGTCCTGGATGAGATTCATGAGTCTAGAAAAACTGGTGAAGTACGCTCCCAGGACTTTTCATGGAAACATCCTCAGAAGATGCCGAAAAGTGGCGGAATTCGAAAAGTGTTATGAAGAACGCAAAGTAGAACAGAAACCGCACGTTTTGTGTGAAATAGAGAGATGAAGAGGGCAGCCTGGGAGGTTAACCAGATATCAGTCTCCGGTTTGCTACCCTACACTTGGGTTGTGGGATAGGCGACAGCAGGAGGACAGCGCGGGAAGTACAGACACGAAAAGACGCACACATAGAGCGACACGTACAAAGAGCTTTCCAGTTAGATACGCCCACAAAAGCCGCTATATCGCAAGAAGCGTTGTAGTATATGCACGGCCTTCTTCTGTGACGTGAGGTCGTGTCGATGGCGCAGAATTCTTTCTTCCGAGAGTGGTTGATCTTCCAGCTGGTCGAGTTCGTGGCGAAGGGATTCCCTCTGTAGACGGTACTGTGGGCAGGCGCACAAAATATGGCCAATCGAATCCTCATGGCCACAGTGGTCAAAGGTTGCGGTGTCGACCATCCCTACGCGGAAGGCATAGGCAAGTGCGGAAGGCACCAACGCTTCCCAAAATCCAACAACTGCTTCACCACATGGCTTGGGCGATGAACTTGTCTTAGTTTCTTTTTTGTACCTGACGAACGGCGGTCTACTGAGCCATTATTTTTTCAGACACTATCGCAGGATTATTTTATCATTGAAATGTATATTGTGAATTTCCTCTGATAATAAAATTTCTGCAAATATTATTTTATAATTGTTGTTTTTACCAATTCACACAAGAAATGGCGCTTTCTAGAATTTTGATGTTTACCTAATGATCTTTTTCTTGCAGCGGGTCCTTTCAGAAAGAGCTTTTCATTGTGCACTGAATGATAAGGGGCAGTCTGTTCTCTAATATTATTTGTAGTGTCAAAAATATTTTTTTTCCGAGACCTGTACCATTTTCTCGCGGTAAACAAAGAGTAAGATTAGACTCGATTGGGTTTTCAGAGAGTCATACTTTTGCAGATTCTTTGTTCATTGCGAAACAAATAGCCACAATTGGCGTAGCTCACCATAACATAGAAAGTATTACTCATCATACTCAAGCTGGTGCACATAAGTAGTTAAAATCCCAATGAGAATATACAGTTCGTTGGCAAAAATTGACTATTCCTCAGCAAACGACTTCCTCTTTCCGACAGGACGGTCCAAAAATGGCGTGACGAGACTCGACCAGGAGGAGAGAGGGATATTAAGTTTATATGACCACGACAGATATTGTTCGTCGATATATTGAGTGCATGCGCAGGAAATAGAAAAATCCGCAGGAGCCCCAATCATCTACAACCCAGGCAGTCTAAAGTGACTCTGGGCACTTTTAGGTCCCACCAGTAGGCGTGCCATCCGATTACTATCCTGTCCGAAAACATCCTTGCATAAAAAAAGGCCCACTACGAATAGGCATCGAACGCCTTTGCGAAATTTAAGTGATTTCAGTGGTCCGCGCAGTTGTTACACAAGTTAGGCAGGTATGCTATCCCATCCGTGAATAAATGTAACATGCGTATTTATTTATGACGTTTCTGTACGATGGTGCCCATACACCCGAAACAGATGCGTCCCTGCTACAACATACGCGATTTTGTCTCATCTTATTGCTCCCCAAATTTTAGAGCATGTTTTTGTGTAAGTCAACATATTCTCTAAGTATTCATGCCAGTACACGTGATTGTGAGAATCTGTGGAAATGTCAGTAGTAATATTGTTACTTGTCTCCCTTTTCACAACGAAAAAAACATATTATCAGACGGTATCATCCTAGCCTGTATTGTACCCTGGTAATATTCTACTAAGCTCCGCACTAAATGATACGACAGTCATTTTCCACTTTGCCATACGAAGTATCAGCTTTCCATCGCAGTGCACCCTGTTGAATACGCATAAGTGCCGCACTGCGTGTGAAGCTGCTACAGCACACCACACTGAAGTGGCGGCAGTGGTGACGCGCCAGACAGCAGAGAAAGCCGAGCGAAAAAAAATACCATAACGTCACTGTCGTGGCAATGCACGAAGGTACAGCCGAAATTAAAATCAAGAAAATTTTAGCGAGGCAACTACGGTGCTATGCGGAAGAATTGAGGCCTAAGTAAGAAAGAAGCCTCATCAACTATTTTGGCTGTGTTTGATCAAGCCGATTTTATTAAGGTAGTAGAACAGGAGAGCACAGCAGTCTGGTGCTGGATTTTCGAAATGCAGTACTTGTAGGGGATATTGAATCTTTTGAAAGCGCAAAAAATTTTCATAACCTTGCGGCATACGCAACATCAAATCTAAAACCATGTAGCCAGGGAATTACATGTCGCCGCCAGCTAAGCCTGCGTCCGCCAACCAGTTTATCACCCTTTTAGACCCCAACTCTTCCGGGACCTTTTTCGGGGCAGACAGCGTTTTCGTGGATGAGTGGCTCAGCATGTACGAGCCTGTCAGCAAACCGAATTTCTGCGATCCAACCACAATGCCTTAAACGTCATAGTTTACGTCGGCGGTACCCCTTGCGCTTTGTTTTCGACAATATCACAACAGGATGGTGAGACACGTTCAAGCCATCAGCTCCACGGCATTTTCGACAACGTGTGTGGTCGACAGCTTGGTGCCAAGAAACAACCGCCGGTAGATACCCAGACGTCACCTGATCATTGCTTCTCGTACGTAGAGGACATGCTCGCCCTGTGTCTACATGCTGACGAGACGATGTGTGAGGCTGACAAGATCGCCCTCATTTTAGGGGTATCGCATACCACACATGCGATCTAGTCGTCACCACCAGACTGAGCATGCTTGACAGTATGGGCAAAGAGCACCGTCGTCTAGGGCAAGTAAATGTCGGTGCATCTCGCCGTAGTTCGCTCGTCTAACTAACGCGGCAATGTTGTATTCCGAGGTAACTTCCTGTTTGCGATCTCCATCGGACGATGCAATGGGCACTTTCCGTGGAGAATTCGAGGGCGCTTATCTGCCTTCTGAGAAACTCACTGTATCGGACACCTTGACGCCATCAGTTTCATTAACCGAGACTACTCTTCGCCAGAAATTTGCGAACCTTGGCCTCTTCTGTCTGCGCCGTGGAATTCCTGATGCCGCCGAAGACTACGCGGGATGGCCTCGTTCAGGGCCGTTGTCTCTTCACTGAGCCAGAAATACGCCGAAATGCAGAAGAGTCAATGGTAAGCCTATATGTTTCTGATGCAGTGGAGGTGGGCACAATGCTTGCTATTGCAGAAGCCAGTGGCCATCTTAGCGTTCTAGGCCATTTCATGCTTACTCTGGTCCCCTACGCACTGCAAGCCTCTATCCATATTGTGTAGAGTCATCTGCATCCAATGTCCCTAAGGAAGTTACCATCTACTCCCTGTCGCTGCCACGCCCTTCCGGTCCATATTCCTCAGGCAGTCGCTGCCCCTCTGTTTCGACATCCTTAAGTCGTTGCTTTTAGCCTCTGGAGGGAAAGGTGCACTCTTGACTTCAATCCAAATTCCTTTGTTGGCCTTACGTACGGGCTAGAGCGCTCTTGAAGTACACGTCAACGGCATCCCTGTGAGAGCTTTCGTTGACACAGCCGCGCACGTCTCTATCATAATGAGACAGCTTTTTTCCCCCCTTGAAGAATGTCGTTACTCCTTCAGTCCCTCGGGCGGAGCGTATCACTTACGATGCGACGGCCGTAGTTTGGATGCGAACAGCTCGGATTACCGTTACTCTTCACCTGAGTTACCATTGCTTCCACTCTTCACCGGAGGGCACTCTGCGACCTGCCCTGCGCATTGAACTGCATCGCCTCTGCAAACCCTGTGACAAACGTCTTCCGTCTTTCGTGGATTTCAGAGATTTCACTGCACCCCTGTACACTGACTGCCCCTGAGCAAAGCGTCATCCAGCAGGAAGTCAAGAAAATGCTTGCGAAGGACATTATGGAGCCATTCTCCCGTCCATGTATGTGCCCAGTTCTTTTTTAGTTAAAACAAATATGCATATTTCTTTTCTCTTGAGTAAATTCACGTGAACAACATCACAAAGAAACTCACTTACCCGTTACAAGAAATTGATGATGCCCCTCATGCCAGCAGGGCGCTGTCCACATCGCGGCAAAATAATCAATTACTGAACGGGAGTGCCTGGCTAACGTACGTGCCGTCGTCCAGCGCGTCAGGTGTGGCGCTGGCTAACACTACCAGGTTTAGGTCTAGTTGATTAAACATATATTCCCAAGAAAGCGGATGAGAATACCGCCCCGCAGTAGATAAATTGGTAAGAGCACCCCACACATATTGCGATGATCTCTGTTTGCACCCCGTCAGGGGCCAGTTGTTTTCTCATCCACTTTTATTGCCGTTAATTTATAATTTCGTTTTTTTGTTCAGTATCTACTGTGGTGAAGAGGAATTCTCGGCACTGCACCTCTCTTTATTTTTCCTTGTGGTATTATTGGTGTCATTGTTTGTTAGCTTCTGATGATAGGAGAAATCAGAATCCAACCCTCGTAATTTTTCCTTCACGTTCTTACATACCGAGCCTCTAACCTATCAGCACTGCTGTCTTCAGGGAGCATGAGTGCGTTTGTTAACCAGTGGCTTTAATCCAACTTATAAGGATGTCACCAATGTTTGGAGGTGAGCAAAAATGCTGTCTAGAGGCTGCTTTGAGGCTCCACAACCTTTGACGCAGAAGTAGATTTGCGAGCCGCCCTTATTGTGCCGCCTCACGAGTCACGCCATATTCTGCTGCGGGTGACGAACTGTCTATCCTGGGCAAGCTTCAACTTACCCAAGCAAATATAAATGCTCAGGAGGAGGTTGTCAAAAAATAACTCCTCAAGATAAAGTTTGACAGAAGGCGTAACAACGAATGCCACGGATTGCAGTTGATGACAATGTACTAATGAGGAAACATGTTCGGACTGCAGAATGATGTGTCATGGACAATTTCCTGCGGAAAAGACTGCGTCATAGCGCGACATGCTCACGGAAATGTTGCATCGGGGAGCCTTTGGTAAACAAGAGGGCGTCTCCGTGCGAAATTGTTTTAAAAATCCCCACCAACTAGTTGGAATAAACAGAACCAGTCAGTGTGAAGCGTGTTGCATTTAAGCAACGAATGAAGAGGAAGTACCAAAGGTACGAATGAAGAAGATTACAAGCAGAGAAGTTTAGAGATCTCCATCAATATTAAGCTATGTTTCTTTAAGCTGCGTTTGTGATGAGCGGTTCCAGCCTATTATGATTCGCCTCCTCTTCATAGTGACTGCGAATGTAAAAACTGCATCACAAAGTGAATATGACGCGCGCGACAAGATAGGGCAATTTGGTACCTTTTGAGTTTTCTTATCGTCTGGGAGGACGAACACGCGTGAGATGATGGTTTTAGCGTAGAGCATGGCTCGGATGGGAGGGAGTTAAAGCACTCGTACGCGTATAAAGACGTCCACGCTCGAGGTACGGGCAGCAGAGTAAGAATTGCAAAATCGGCAGCTAGGGAGAACGCCAGAGAGACTTCAAAATACGCCACTTAGAACATAAGCGATATTTCAAGAGGGAGCAGGTAGAAGAATTCTACATCGGTCTCGCGTAATAGCGGGTTGGGGGGGAGGGGGCGAAGGCGCAAACGACACATCGACAGAGAGACTCGGAAGCTCGAGACGTGTGTTGTTTTCGGCGAGGAAACGTTTGACGCATTCTATAAAGCAATTTAGGCTTGAGCAGATATCAACCGCCACTAAATGACTGCCCAAGAACGCGTCACGGTGTTTTGTTAGGAAACAGGCCACAGAGGGTCCTGAATGAGCCATTGCGAGGGCATGGTTGGGACAGGGAGGACGGCACAGGCTAGTTGCCACAAGAATGGGGTACGAACTCAAAGTTAAGCACATCAGAGCGCATTCGCTACACAGGCACTGATTGCTCTAAACTCTCTTCGATAAAGTGAATGGTTGCTTACGCGTGCAGTGACATGGAAGTGCGAGACGAACGGTGTGACGGTCGCCCTATCTGTACTAAGGGACACCTGTTTGAAACCTTCCCTGACATCGATATATTTTTGAAAGCAATATTCCCCAACTTGCGGTTTGTATGTTTCCAGCAAATAAAGGAAAGAGAGTTGACTTGGACCACTATGTATGAGCTGCTTACAGTTTTCCTGTGAGACAGGATAATGCAAGGGTATCTGGAAAACGGACAACTTGCTGCTGGCTTTCGTATGACCTGCTTTGACAAATTGAGTCACCGTGTTTGTGCGCGGGTTTGTGCGCGGCTTTGTGCGCGGACAACTTCAGTACTGCGTAGAGTTTGAAATTGGCCGCTACTTCCTCATTCTCGGCGATGGCATATATTGGATGCGCATTACAAGAAAACACCATATAATGCACGCAACCAATTCGATACTATACGTATCATTTTGCTTGGAAGCGCGAAAATTTTGTACATTCGAGAGAAGTACTTTCTTGAAAATTCGAATTCGATGCTGTAACTTCAATATTAATATTCAAAAACAGCCTTGAATATGAAAATATTGCAGCATGAAAGCGCGGGCGGAAGTTATTCGACCATAATCTACACTGCTTCCTTTAATAATGTAATACTCTTTATTGTTCGAAGTCAAAGATAATGAGGAAATACTTTTCTCATTTTTATTTCTTGCCACATACAGTACATTTCAATGATCAAAATGAAATTAGGCGTGACATATACATCAAATAGTGTCGCAAGTACGCTATAATAATTGGTAGTGACTACAGTGACGGGGCCCGGCACTTTAAGATCTGTACTACAGTGACGGGGCCCGGTACTTTAACATAATCGTGCACTACAGTGACGGGGCCCGGCACTTTAACATCTGTACTACAGTGACGGGGCCCGGCACTTTAACATACACACTACAGTGACGGGGCCCGTCTCCTTAACCACAGACGGGACCGGCACTTTACGTCGACACTGTAGCGACGTCAATGGCCGCACTTCTTTCAAACATTCTATGCAAACAACTTCGAGCACTTCACGGCAGGCAGTGAACTTTATTAAGGTCCTGAGGAGCGACTCCGAAACCCCCTTATGAGGGAGGGGGCCGCCGCGAGCCGTTCCGACGTTGGGACGGGCAGGCCGTGCCTGACCGCCTCCTCCCACTCTTCATCCGTGGTGAGATGACCGTGGTCCCCGTCACCGCCAGAGCATGTGTTCTAAAGTGCAGAATGGATCTCCGCAATCCGGACACCTGCCCCGCACGGACGCGGCATTAGGTTGCCCCTCTGATCCACCACGGCCGCCGCGAACCGGTCGGACGAACCGTATTGGGCGACGTCGACGAACGCGACCGATCGTGGTTCGTCGGCGACGGATCCGAGAAGTGCGGCCCGGGCCCGGCGTGTGCCTACATTGCGTTGCGGGTGCACGTTGCGCGGGAACGGCGAGACCGTGACGGCCTCCCGCGACCACGCGTCGAGCACACACTGCCTTTCCCTGACGGGTTAAAGTCCAGCGGACTAACTTCTGTGACCCAACCTCATCGAAAGTGTTGTGGACCCCCAGCTGCATGAGCTTCTCGGTGCTGGCGCCTATGGGGATGCCAAGCACTTTACGGACCGCGGTATTTTATTCCAGTACTGTCCACAACACCACGTGAATTTCACGATGTCAGCAACTTCCGTGCAGTAATCGAATACATGATTGCACACATACGGATCGAACGACCGCAATGGGTACTTGTCCACGAATGTACAATCTTTTGCGTATGCACTGTAACACGTATGATGATTATAATAAAGAAAGTTCACTCTAATGGAAGGGGAACGGTAAAAACACATTTAAAAAGTCACGGCCCATGTTCCTGCTTGTGAGCACCTGACAATCAATATTCTACTGAATTAAGAAAAAGAAGCAGCGGGTAATTGCTCGCTTAGAAGACCGATAAACATGCAGTTTGATGAAATTTGAGAAATAATGATATTGAAGCTTCCAAGACTTTAGAAGAAAAGAAAAAGAAAATTAAGACTGAATCATCGCGACGGAACATCACAAGTCGCTGTAGGCGTCGAAGACCCCTGGCTATAACGAAATTATTTTTGAACAGCTCCGATAGTGTCCATGCAACAATGGTAGCTTGCGTACTGTCAAATGCTCATATGCTGCGGCATAAAGCTCACGGCACGGTGCGAAAACGTGCTCGGAGCGAAAGCGAAACATTGCGCGAGGACATGCATGCAGACGCGAAGTCTGTCACCGCGAACCCGTGCGATCGCTGCATTGCAACTTCATTCTGTTATGCTACATTTATTTACACAGACAGCCATCCCACTATAAGAACATATTTCACATAGTTTTCTCAGCGATTGCTTACGTTTCACGCAAACCGGTTCGGTGGAATCGATTGCGGCGACCGCTCGCAGTCCCAGCTTACTGTACGTAGTAGGCAAAGAGATAGCGTTTGTAAACCATTATGTGCTTTCTGTTTGTCCAACATGATTATTTTAAAGGTAAAATACTGCCATTTCGAGAGTACTTGCAAAATTGTTCAGGAGGGCTGCCGCGTAGTATGTTTATTTAACCTTTATTTAACGCCGACGCATATGAGGCGCTTCCGACAGATGGCGACTCCGTAAGTCGACCTCGCCCCCAATACCGACATAGTGACGGCCCCGTCGGTGTAGTGTTGTTGTTAAAGCGACGGGCCCCGTCACCGTAGTGAGGATGTTAAAGTACCGGGCCCCGTCACTGTAGTGCAGATGTTAAAGTACCGGGCCCCGTCACTGTAGTGCAGATGTTAAAGTGACGGGCCCCGTCACTGTAGTCACTACCATAATAATTAGTTTGCATAGCTAACCAGATTTCGGGAACCTTGCTTAAGCTTAGCCATTATCGTACTATTCGTATGCAGTAAATATGCGTTGTCTAAATAAGATAATTAGGACATGCAGAGCGGAACATATATCTATTTATTGTTAGGCCTTACGGGATTAGTCAAACGCGTAACTTCTTAGACCTGGTACGCCAGAAGGAAGTGCTTCCCTTATTTTGGTAAAGGAGAAAGTAAGTGGAACCTCTTGCAGGTTAGATGATGCAGTGAGAATGGCACATCATTAAACCACGCGCTGTCCTATTGTGTTTTTGCTGTGATGAAATATAGGGCCTGGTTAACCATAGTATCGCATACGCATGTATCTAGCGAATGAAAGCGGAAATCGCATGCAAAAGACACTTTTTCTCAATAGTTTAATACGCATGACACTGTCGTCGCCCTTTCGACGAGCGGTCGCACTCCTGCTTAGAGCTCAGGGCTGCATGCGATTATAGGGCAATGGTGTTGACTTGGGCGAACATTCTGTGCAGAAGCTTCCCTAGTGCTCTTGAAGGTATGTAGTACCCAAGCAACCATTCAATGGTGCCATTTTTCGAAACCAACAGATACCATCTTTTTGAATTGCACTGAAGTAGGCAAAGAACTCAAACCAGCGATGGATGTAGAGCTGTTAGGTTCCACTCTGTGATGGAAGATTGAACAACAACGAACAAGTCATACTATACTCCAGTAGTTGCAATGGGTATTGGGGCTCTTTTCTGTGTGTTTTGGGCAAGTATATTTTTCTGAACTACGGGGGGTGTAAAGAAATAACAATCTACAAAAATTGGTAAGTCAATGAAGCGAAGCCTGATCCCGGGTCACGCATGTAGGCGGCCCCTGTGGGATACTACGTACCAGGCACAGCTACGCCCGTTACAGTACATGAACAGGCAGCCTGAAATTTCTGGTTGGTGTTAAAAAGCAATGCTCGAAAAAAGTGGCAAAATAAACAAGGTTGCAGACGATGTGCACGAACAATCCCGAAAGAACGTCATGATTGCGCAAGGAATTATTACTAAACTCGGTAATTGTAGCCGCATTATTTTCTGATTTATTACCTGAACTTCTGCGTCTGATTGTTTGGCACCATCAAAGACTTCCTTCACTAAACCGGCGGCGACCCATGTGCGTTCTCCCGAAAAAGTGATAGATTACTATTTGTTTGTTCAAATTAAACAGGGTAATTTTCTACGACCTGGTCTCGTCACGTTCGAGGCGCGGTAATATATGAATTCGTATGGCCACGTGGCTTAGCAGACGTCATTGTCAAACAATAATAACAGATGAAAAGTCTTAATGATTGGTGTTTTTTTTATCGGCGGCAGCAATCATATGCACATTTTACGGGAATTTCTGACGACGCTGCTGCCCTGATGCCAACTAGAAATTCCAGCTTCGATAACACCATGGCCGCCTGGTCGTGTCCTGTTGGTGCGAGTGTAAGTGCATTGGTGTGCGTAAGATGTCCGCTCCATCCAAAACCCTCTCGAAATTATCAAGGGTTCCACACACCGTACTTTTCCCACGTACAGCATCACCCCTATTGCCCGACTCCAGAGTTGCTCTCGGCGTGCTTGGATGGGCAAGTTCGTACCCGATCGCGAACTGTTGCTGTGCACTAAGCTCATAGCGCTGGATTCACACAGGCAGGGATCCAAGCTGCTGCTAATTGCTTCTGTTATTTTGATTTCGCGTAGGAGTTTCTTGGTGTTCTTGGTATGCATGCGCGCGTTCATATTGTGGCTGGGTATTTAGCGTGTGATGTGATCGTCAACGCGAATTCCGTTGCTATATGCCTACAGCTTCGAAACAACTACACCGTTCTGCAACTGTGAGCAACGTTGTGTTCCAGGCTGCCGCGGGAATTATTATAGTGACCGAAAAAAGCGTGTTTATTTAATTGTAGCAATAGCACGCAGAAAAAGCGTGGGGAGCAATTCCACTGGAGCATTGAACACTCACAATGGCGGTGACATTGAGGTCATGTACATCACTGTTTTTTGCTTCAAACTGGAGGCGGGCTTCCTTGGCTGTAAAATGCTTGCATTGTTAAAACCAGAGTTGATAGGTTTTTTCCCGTGCCTCCAACTCCGAAAACACGTAAATGCCTGTGTATTTGTTTGTATTTTTACATTGGTCGTTCTCTATATGTGCGATGTCCTGTTGTAAATTTTTGTAATTACAGTAACAGCTAATATGACACCTCCCATATGTCAGTGGACACCCCAAGCAATATTTTATACGTTGAGAACAAAAAATATGTTCTGAGTGACGAACATTACGCCTTTATGGAATTAGGGTTGTTGTCCTAATTTCATGTTACCAAGCACCATCGATGAAAATTGCCAGAAAGGCCGTTCTACCTATTAACGTTTGTTATGTTTGTGAAAAATTCGTTCTTTGTCCGGTCTATTTTTACACGAAATGGCACATAAAAATTAAAGCATTCGCGCTTGGGTTGTGTGACCCCACTTAAGCAGAGCACATTTCCGTACAATTACCCGTGTTGGTGGCAGAAAAGTATAAAATGCTTGAATAGCAACAGTGCAATCGAGAATATATTTCAACATTCCAGACACAGCGGGACATTTGGTAAGTGCTCATTTGATTGGTTCTCTTCACAAAAACATTATTTCGCTAAAACATAACGCGTGCCCAAAAATATTAAATATGTACGGCTGGCAATGAAGCGACAGGTACAATCCAAATTGGCTTTTGATCCATCTTGACACAACCATCTTTGGGGAGCGTTTACAGATGCCCTTATGTGCACTATTGTGATGTTTCTTAGATAGCGCATGAGACTTCCGGGTTTTTACTGTTTTCAGCACCAACACCCAAAATTTTAGCTGTTGCGCCTAAGGTTGCATTACCCTATTCAAGATATTACGTAGTATGACAAGCGTAGATTAAATCAAGGCCAATGGAAGCGCTGCACTTAGCCTAAAAGTTAAAAACGAAAGAACGGAATGATAGTAAGTATTACAGATACGTTGTGGCACATTACAACACGTATTCTATATTCTATATATGCTGAAAAATGACTCTCAAAGATTAATCACGCTGTTTAATTTCTCCTTGTGAGTCATAGAAAAACATTTCCTTTGTCTAAGGAAAATAAAATTTAGGCATGACACTGAGCCAAGTTCCCGCGTAAATCAAAGTCCATGGCCCTTACAATATGGCGGCATCTATGGCGCTGCATCATATAGGCGAACTTGCGTTGTTAGGCTGATATGGAACGCGAAAACAATCATGTGCTTATTTCGGTTGCTGGCCGAGTCACTATCTATTTTATGCATTGAAATTCAAAACATAAGGGTTCCCATACCTAACGTTGCATTTTCCTTTGCGAACTGTATCACTTAATAAAGCGTAAATAGAGAATAATCGTGGTTTGAAATAAAATCTTTACATCATTTTTTTTCACCAGGACAGGCAGGTGTTTCTCTCTGCACCAAGGCGTATCAGCGTATTCCAATATCCGGTTGTTATGGCGGGACGCATCACAGCGTTTCTTCTCATGTGTGCCATGCTCGCCTACGGTGAGTGCAAACTACCTCTCGACAGTCGCCGAAAGTGACGTTTCCATTAGCACAGCAACAACTGCATATTTTAAATTTTCATCCGTGCTGAAGGGACGTTTCTCTGTTGGCTTCGCATGCTCCCATATTATGAAATAAGATAGAGAAGCATCATTTATGCAAGAAATATACACCGTAGCAAGAACTGAAATTTGTGGTAACGCGCAAAAAAAAGAGACAGTTGGGTAAAAAGTCACGGAATCCTACAATAGCCCCCATGTAAGAAACTGCGCCATTTTATTTATAACACGTTCGCTTAATTTGCAGCTTTATTTTCCGCTGTGTCAGATTGACAAATTTATCTGAATAGTAACTGATTCTAACGTTGTTAAAAGTTTGAAATGAAGTACCGCGTACAGGGATGAATTGAATTATTAGAGACACCTTGAAAAAAAATCACATAGGTTCGTTTAAATTGCCATCTCCCCTTGATAAGGTGTGGTTGCCAAGATGATAGCGCGTAATGGTTTCGAAAGATAACATGCGCTATTCGCATGATAGTCATGTTTAAGGAATCTCGTACAAAGGATGAGTTCTCATCTCCGTCACTGCAACGTGAAGGCTGATTTTGGCGTTTGTTTGTCATCATGCGCATTTCGATTTTCTGAACACGGTATTCCCAATGAAAATCAGTTGATCGAAGTTGCCTAATTGTCTCTTATCTATCCAGGTATCATGGCCATTCCAACTAACCAAGATGCTACAGCACGAAGCAATTCAGGGCCGACAAGTGCTGCCAATGAAGATGCAAGAATCGACACAGCTGTGATTCAAAGCTTGGCTGGTGGAGGCCTCGGCTGAAACTCACGTGATTGGCTGCACCAAGAGAGCTGGGCGACAAAACTGTTTTTTTGTCGCGCGCTCGCTGCTTTCTTTAGTGAGTGCATTTTTCACCAGTGAAATGGAATAAAATGTACCAGCATCACATTATCTTCGATTATCTTGTTATGTTACGGGAAATGCTGTATGCATTGTATGGGCTCGGTTGCATGGAGCCATTCTGCGAAATGAGAAAATGGATGTGCATGTGATCTGCACGTCGTGCTTTGTCTAAGTTGTGTTTCTATTAAATTTCGCCTGTTTGCTGTTCTGGTTTTATCCTGTTCGCAATTTCCTCACAAGCTTTGGTTCCAGAAAGGATAAACTAGTTCTCCAACACGACTGTTTCAAATTTCCGTATTTGAGGTTGTTTATAAAGACCCACCTTTCATGACTTTTTCACACTTAGGTTACATCTCAACTTCCTGCGATTACCCATCTTGGCACCGGTAATTGCTAAATTGGGGCCCGTTATTTATGATCGTGGATTAAGGGTGTCCTGCAAAATTTAACCTTTGGGCTCACTTCAAGTGTTTATGTGGCTCATGAATAAGGAAAACACCAAACAGAACGGGAGAAGCACTCGTTCAAGAATACTCTCTCTGTGTTTCCACGAATTCGATCTGTGCACTGCGGAGGGACATCATTTACATTTCCGTTCAGTTTTAGTGCACCTTACCCTAATATTTTTTGGAATTGCGGGAAACATTACTACACAGCTCGCAAAAAACATATTCAGGTACATAACCTCGACCTTTCTGTACCAATGCATTGATTCTGTGAAACATTTCGTATAGCTACCGGTATACAAAATTCTACACCACATCGCACGGACCATATAAATATCATCAGTTACCGTGTTGACCGTTTGATTGAGTGGGGAAGAATACGTAAAATGAAATTATTATCCAAAACATCTAACCTCTCTGGTGAAACGCAGAAACAAATTTTTATAATGAAGAAACAGACTTCCACAATCACTAAGCCACAAAAATCCTAAATATATGCAAAAGCAACGGACTTCCAAAAACAAGTCCACCAGCTTCAACACGGTATACCTGGTAGATTGGAAATTAGCATGATAACAATATACAATGAGTAAGTTAATCTAAAAATACTAATCCTTTTTTTTTCAAGTTATACTTGCCAACCAGAGATGAATCGAAGATAGATAATCCATTATACTCCCTGAATATTTTACGTTAACTTTTGACTCTGCTAAGCAGAAAGCTCTTATTGAAGCGTCTTCAACATGCGTACATCATTTAGCATTCCTTTCAAATTGTATGAGAAGCCATATTGAGAACGACATCTTGAAATCCCCTTTAAATTAATTTCGTTACATTTGTGTATTTCCAGCTCATTGTGTCGTTGGGGTGAATTCTAGCAACAGGCGGGTTTCGCTTGTTGATCAAAGCCGGAAAATTCTCCACCCGAGCGTCTGTAGTTTTCTTGTTTTACGACTGCGATGGGAATACGTAAAGTTTATTTGCCGGCTATAACTGAGCCTTCCGGAAAGACACGGTGTTAAACGACAGCATGCGAAATGTGCTTTTTTTGCTGATGTTGTAGGACAGCATCGCCTTCATTACGAAATTTCGGGCATGACCTCAGAAAGGGCTCAATGTCACCTGTCTGGTCGCATGTCGTCCCGCTCAGAGAATTGCTACCCCGCGGCTTTACTAACCATACTGGTTTACTAGCACATCCCACCCTTATTCGATACAGAAGTGAGGCTTCCTCTAGAAGAAATTTGTTGTTTACGCATAGCATATGTACATGAATGAAAAGTGGCCCAACGTGATTTAGAATGTCAGATTGTTTAACTTGATTACTGTTAGTGCACTTGACATTGGGACGATGACGGATCGCTGTCTATACTAGAGCCTTAGTTTTTTTGTTGCCAGCAGTGTGGGAGGAAATTACTGAAAATTTGCTGTAAAGTATTTGTTGCTGGGTTCATTCACGAGAGAATGTGATTGGCGACGAAAATTGAGGAACTCTAGAACAAACTCGCGATTAGCAGACTCAAAACGTGGTCACTGCTGCATACGAAAGTGTGCGCAGCCTGTTACGTGCATGTCTTAAGAGGTCTTTCCCGAAAAAAAATTCACTCAAACAGAATTCCTAAAGCAAACTTCCGTTCGCGAAGAGAACCTGATATTGTAGCGCCTACCACGTCTGTCAAGGAAGCTATATACACTAGACGGCCAGACCACGCATATCTTTGTCTGGGAATACAGAAGGCAACTGGGCAGTGATCTTTGTGTACTTTGACAACGCCATCTGTTTCTACTTGGATGTGATTCGAGAAAGTCGGGTTCAAATGATCCAGACATAGTGTATTGTCTCCTGCACGTGGAATCCTGCTCTTTGACTGCAGTCCTGCTGCACTTAAGCTGCATATGCTCTGCTTGAGTGATAGGTCGGCGAACCTTATTCCTCTCCCTCGACTAGTGCGATTATCAGACTCAAAACGTGGTCACTGCTGAATAAGAAAGTGTGCGCAGCCTGTTACGTGCATGTCTTAAGAGGTCTTTCCCGAAAAAAAATTCACTCAAACGTAGCATCTAATTCATGACAGTCCTCGAGGCCTGAATTCGCAGGGGGTGTGATTCAGCTTCGAAGAGCTCTATTTTATTCCTTGCTGGCTGAGGAACTCCCAAGCAAAGCCGAATACCTTTTCTGTTCATGGCTTCAAAGCGCTTGCATGCTAGCTGAGTTTCACATCAGCAATGGCTAGTATAGGATTTTAATAATAACGAGCGCTGTACGGAGCCGTAGCATCCAGGTCATGTGTTTGCCCCAGCATATGCCAGCAACTCGCTTGAACACATGAAGCCTATGAGACGATGATGCCACAACTTGATCAACAGCGTGGCGCCAGTGTTCCTTGGGGTCTTAGGTAATGCCATGAAATCGGACGTCCCTGAAGTACATTTGCTCCTCCCTGACTTATTTGTGCGAGGTCACGATGGTGGGAGCGGAAGAACAATGTGGAATAGTCATCGGCATACATAGACAGCATCCCGGATGCTCGACGTTTTAGCATTTGTGGCAAACTCACCATGGCTAATGTAAATAATATGGGTGATAAACGCATCCTTATGTTAACCAGACTATAAACCAATTTCGCCACTGGAAGTGTCGCCAAGACCAGCTCTCATGCGGCGGTCATTCATAACACTATGTATTAGGTACAAGAGGTGAACCGTGACGCCTACAACTTGTTAGTGGGGGACGGTGGGGGTTTCAGAAACATAGCCTTTTATGTCGGGAGCTGACTGCGTGTAATGCTGCCGTAACGTAGGCTTTCCTTCCGCTATACTACACATGCGGCGCTTCTGCAAGCAGGACCGTGTGGCCCTCTGAAACTCATTATAGTGCATTCTAATGGTTTAGGGCTGCGATGGTTGTGGTATCAAATCTCGACCGCGACGTCCGCATTACCATTTAGGCGAAATAGAAAAACTGATTGACCCGTGAATTCGGAACACTTTAAAGGTCCACTGGTGGCAAACATGATTCCGGAGCCGCAATTACGGCTTGCCTCGTGATCAAATCGTGGCTTTGGTACGTAAAATTCCAGAATTTAGTTCAGTGTACTAGTTAGGCAGTGGGCTCCGTCTCCCTGGGGCCTTTGTGCGTCGTGCTCATTAAAAGTACGCTAGGTAGGACAACACAGAGAAAAAGCATTCCTGCAATTCTCCACAATCGCCAACCACCTACAGCAACGAAATACGACTCGGACTTAAGTGGGTTGGTTTGTTTGCTTCATCTACATGTCGCAATCACTTTATTGTAATAACCAACAATCATATTCAATTATACCAGCCATCACAAAATAAAGTTCTGTTCTCCTGGCCAGATAATAACCTTGCACGTCTGCGAATGTTAACTCCAGCTTTCACGTTACAGCGTTTCAATATGCAAGAACCTCCTGGACACACAGCCTCCTGAACACCGCTCTCGTCCCCCCTTCCACAGCTGTCCGTGCTGCGTAGTTCAAAATAATGGCGGGGTCACACGTGCAAACTGAATGCAAGCTTAACCACTCAGCCTGAATCAGTATTTATCTTTTTTCCAGTATCTTAACGGAGCTCCGTCGAGATAAATAAAAAATAACAAAATATATGGCAGGCATTTGTGGACGATTACATTGGTCGCAACGGAAACTGTGCTCCATGGGAACCAGAGAAAAAAGCCTGTCTGGCATTCCGGTGAACCTTGTTCTATACATGCTGCAGATAAACACGTGCACCGAGTCCTAAAATGTTTGAAGGGAGTGACAGAGCGCTGTTGTTTTAAAAGTGTAAGAGTTGGCTGCCGTATAGGCATTCGCCTATAGGTTAATGGCCAATGGCCAATGGCCAATAGGCCAATGGAATGGAGCAAATAGAAAAAGCAATACGAGAAGGCCATAAAATAACCTGGCATGATATCTCAATTTAGATTTTGAGTCCTACATGTGCAAATATTTCACTGGTCTTGACTTTACTGCTGGTTTTTTATGCGGTGTGTCACACCCAATAATAGCTAGAGTTATACAGCTAGAGTTATACAGTGATCGATTGAAAGTAATAAAATGAAAAAGTGGAGAGCTTGAGACTCCTTTTATGGAGTTTCCCAGGGACTAAATATGCGCAGTTGCTTCAAAGGTCCTTAACATATGCGCAGTAGCGATAACTGTTTGTGTATTTCGTTTCGATTCCTGCACGCTGCAAAGTTGCCCGTCATATGTACCATTGTTTCCGAAATGGTAACACTCTTCTGCGATAATACGTGTTTTGTGGTCTCCTGTCCAAGTGCTATGCCATTTAACCATTACTCACGATACCTATCGGATCAAAAACAGAACGACGATCTCACACGAGATACGCAGATCAGGGAGTTTCCGCAGTCGTGGATGCGGCTTTAATTTCTTAACCATAATATTAACCTAATATATAAACATAATGTAACCAATATTATAACAACATCAAGTGCAAGCAATATTTACGCTGTACTTAATAACAGTTGGCTTCTTTAAAGGTAACTTACAGACTACATCCGAAGTACGAAAAATTCACCGCCAGGCCTCGCCACTAACAGGTTTTGAGACTTTCTTTACAAATAAAAAATATAGCATATTACATAAATCGAGAAAAGCGTGCTGGCTTCTGCACCACAAATCATGGTCATTTCATATCCCAAGAATCCTACTGCTCTGGAATCGGTTATTTTCCGTGTCGCGAAGCTAATGGAGAAGATTGCGTACGCGACATACACTTGGTTCGTCGAGAATGGTCTGCAATTATCTTCGTGCCTGACTGGGTATCAGCCGCGTCTAAGCGATCAAGACAATGCGCTGGAACTGCTAAGTCGCATAGAAAATAACAGTTTGTCTGCACTTGATGTTTTCGAGCACATCTGCAAAGCTTAAGGCTATGTTTCTGAACCAGCCACCGTCCCCCAGTTACAAGTGGAAGGCGTCACGGTTCACCTCTTGTACCTAATACATACGTTTATCAATGATCGCCGCATGAAAGTTCGTCTTGGCGACACTTCGAGTGGCGAAATTGGTTTAAAATTCGGTAACAGAAGGGAGCGTTTCATCACCCTTATTATTTACACTAGCCATGGTGAGCCTACCACGAATACTAAACCATCGAGCAACTGGGAAGATGTCTATATATGCCGATGACACTACCCTATGGATCTCCGCCTCAAGCATCGCCACCTCGCACATAGACGTCAGGGAGGAGTAAAAGTAATTCGGAGACGTCCGATTTGTTGCATTACCGTATTTTCCGGTGTATAAGACGCACCCTTGTATAAGACGCACTCGCCATATATGAAGGCTCTCATTGAAAAAGTTGGTATATAAGACGCACCCGTGTATAAGACGCACCGCAATTTACCCACTTAGGCTAGTCAGGGTTAATTAAACACGCTTGATCGACCATCGCGAAATGAACCATGGGTGGACTCATCTGATCGCATAAAAGCTCCGTAGAGCTAAATAAAGTTATCCTACCCACCTACCTACCTATCTGTGAGAAGTTCTTGGTTTATGGTTTATGGGGTTTAACGTCCCAAAGCGACTCAGGCTATGAGAGACGCCGTAGTGAAAAGCCCCGGAAATTTCGACCACCTGAGGTTCTTTAACGGGCACTGACATCGCACAGTACACGGGCCTCAAGAATTTCTCCTTCAAAGAAATTCTAGCCGCCGCGGCCGGGATTGAACCCGCGTCGTTTGGGTCAGCAGTCGAGCACCATAACCACTGAGCCACCGCGGCGGCCTGTGAGAAGTTCTTAAGCAACGCTAAGTGATCGCAAAAGGCAACACTCACGCCATACCCGCCCACGTTTTAGCAAAAAAGAAAGAAAAATACGACGAAAGAACTCTCCCATATGTCCATAACAACATTTTATTTTTACTTAAAACCATCGAAGTCTTCATCTTCGGATGCGCTCTCAAAAAGCTCGCCCATTTCTGGAGGCAACGCGGCTGAAGCATTCTCTTCATACTCAGAACCGCTGGTCTGATTGTCGTCGTGCTCGGTTGGCGATGAAGCTAGCAGGCCAGCCTTCCGGAACCCTGCAGTTATGGTTGCCACTCTAACAGCACTCCAGGCCTCATGGACCCACTTCGCAACTTCGCTGTAAGAAGCGCGCCTCATGCGTCCAGTTGCGGTGTAGCTGTGCTCGCCTTCCGTCATCCACGCCTCCCAAATACGTCGCAAAATAGCTTTAAAGCTGCGGTTGACGGAAATATCCAAAGGCTGTAGAACCTTCGTCAAACCACCGGGTATTATTGTAGGGGTACAGCTCTTCGCCTTGATTTGCCTCAGTGTCAAGTCAGTAATGTGCGGCCGCATGCTATCCATAACCAGAAGGCCTTTCCGGGAGTGAAAAAATCCATCCGGGCGCTTCGAAAAGCACTTTTCGAGCCAAACTCCCATCATTTGCTCATCCATCCAGCCCTTCTGGTTAGTTGTGACAATAACACCAGGCGGAAAGCTTTCTTTTGGCATCGTTTTCCTTTTAAAAATTATCATCGGCGGCAGCTTTGTTCCGTCAGCACAGCACGCAAGTACGACAGTGAAGTGAGACTTTTCGTGCCCAGTTGTTCGTACTGTGACAGTCTTATCACCTTTCTGAGCGACACTTTTTGACATAAGGATGTCAAATGTTAGAGGCACTTCGTCCATGTTCACGATGTGGCTGTCGATGATGTTATTCTTTTCGACTTCCTTCTTCACAAATTCATGGAACTTCTCCACTTTCTCTCCGAAATCGTCTGGTAGTTGTTGAGACATTGTCGTTCGCGCTCTTATTGACAAGGCTTTGCGCTGCATAAATCTATAGCCCCATGACGGCCCACCAACAAAATCAGCGGCACCGATTTCACTCGCCAAAGTGCGTGCTTTCAAGCGCAACTGCACGGTTGACAGAGCCCTACCTTGAGCCCGTTGTTCAAGAGCCCACTTGAGGAGCCGGTCTTCAAGTTCAGGCCACCGCGCCTTCTTCCCGCGGTCAGCCTTCTTTCCGCTCTTCATCGCCTGCAGTTTGGCGGACGACTGTCGCCACGTGCGAATCATCTTCTCGGTGACGTCGAAATGGCGGCCCGCAGCCCGATTTCCGTTTTCGGTAGCATACTCGACCGCAGATAATTTGAACTTTGCGGTGTAGCTCTTGCGCAACTTCGGTGGCATACTGTAGTAAGACCGAGCACGACAGGTGTAGGTAGTGGAAAACACACGCCGAAGTCACCAACACAGACGTAATACGTACACGGTTGCGAAGTTGCAAAGAATGACTAAAAAAGAACACCGGCTTGGCTTGTCTTGAGAATGTCGAGAAGCGCGACTGTCGCCATCTTTGGGAATTTCACATTACTTTTGCTTGCGCCTCCGAAACGACCGCGTGTTTGCGATTCTGGAAGTCGTCATCCCCGCCGTTTCATGATAAAGTTCACCTAAAAAAAGTTGCGCACGGCGGTCCCCGTATTGAAGTATTAACCGTGCTACTACCGCATCATTGGTAGTGATATTTTTTCGGTGAAAAAAGCTTGAGCATGAACCTGAGTAATTTCTGAACCCGCAAAAAAAAAACGAAAAATTCGCATATAAGACGCACCCTTGTATAGGACGCATCAGCAAGATTTTTGGAAAAAAACCGCGTCTTATACACCGGAAAATACGGTACCTAAGTCAGCAGAGAGATATGCGCCCTCGCATTCTTGAGGGAAAGTGGATATCATGTCATCTGAGGTAGATCGCAAACAGGGAGTTACCTCGCAGGACAACCTTACCGCTGTATTAGACGCTCGAAATGTGGCGAGATGCACCTGCAGTTACATGCCCTTGACGACAGCACTCTTTGCCGACTCTGTCAAGCTTGCTCAGACTGGTGAATACAAAAAGATTGAACGTGTGTTCTGCGATACCTCTAAAATGTTGGCGATCTCGTCAGTCTCGAACATCTTCTGGTCAGCATGTAGACACAAGGAAGCAGGTCCTCTACGTACGAGAAGCAAGGATCAATTGACATCCGTGTATCTACTGGCGGTAGTTTCTTGGCACCAAGGTGTCGACCAAATGGTTTGTAGAAAATTTAATGGAACTGAAGGCTTGCACGTGTCATACCATCATCCCGTGATATTGTGCGAAACAAGCCGCATGGGCTTCCGCCGACGTAAACTGTGACGTTTCCAGCATTAAAGTTCGGTCCCACCCATTCGGTTTGCTGACACGCTCGTACATATTAAGCCACTCGTCCCCGTCAACGCTGTCTGCCCCGAAAAAAGTCCACGAAGAGTCGGGCTGTGACAGGGCGATACACTGGGTGGTGGTCGCAGGCGTAGCTGGTGGAGTCATGTCATCGCGTGGCTGCATGCTTTAAGATATGGCGTTGCGTCTGCCGCAACGATGTGGAAATTGGCGTGCTTTTAAGAAATTCAACATCCGTGACAAGTACTGCAATTCGAGAATGCAGTACCAGAGTTCTGCGCTCTCCTGCTGTTCTACCTTAATATTGTAGGCCTTATGAAACAGAGTCAAAATATAGCAAGTCTCGTTCACGAGTTGTCTTTTTTGTTTACGCCTTATTTCTCCGGTTTAGCGCTGTAGTTTCCTTGCTAAAGTGTGCTTGATTTTAATTTCGGCTGTGCTTTCGTACATAATCACGACAGTGACATCTCGGTATCTTTTTTCTCTCTTGTTTGTGGTCTGGCGTCGCCACTCCCACCGCTTTCATGTGGTGTGATGTAGAGGCTTCAAACGCAGTGCAGCAATCATGTGTATTCAACAAGATGGACTGAGATGGAAAGTTTATGCGTCGCTAGGGCAAAGTTCATATAGACTGCGAAACCCTTTTGGGCGAAGCTTAGTAGAATATTACCCGGGTGCAATACAATCTAGGGTGATCGAGTCTCATAATCTGCTTTTTTCGTTGTCAAAAGTGAGAGAACGAACAATATTACTATTGACACTACGACAGATTCTGAAAATCGCGTCTACTGGTCGAGAATACGCCGAGGATGGCCGAGTTCTAGAAAATGTTGACCTACAAAGAAAGCATGCAGAAAATATTAAAAAGCTATTAACAAAGAAAAAATCGCGTAATATGTAGCAGGGACGCAGCATTTTAAACAGTAGGGGCACGCCCGTACAGATATGTCGTAAATAAATACGCATGTTACATTTAGTCACGGATGGGATAGCTTGCCTGCCTGATTATGTTATAACTGCGCGAAGCACTCAAGTTGTATAAATTTCGCAAACTTGCGCGCTCCCTATTCGTAGTGGGCGTCTTTTTATGCAAGATTGTCTTTGGACACGAGGGTAACCGGAATACACGCCTACTCATGGCACCTAAGAGGGCCCAGCCTCACTGGAGCCCGCCCGGGTTGCAGCTGATTGGTGCTCCTACAAATATTTCTGTTTAGTGCACGTGCGCTGCCTATGGCGACAAACACTTTCCGTCGTGGTCATAGAAATTGAATATCCTCAGCCTTCCTGCCTGACTTTCTGCACCCCATTTGTGGAACCTACCTGTCGAAATGAAGGAGCCGTTTGCTGAGCAAGAGTCACATTTTGCCAAAGAACTGTATTTTCTTTTGGATTTTAACTACTAATGAGCATCAACTTGAGAATGATAAATATCTTCCTCAACTTGGTCAGTGACCCCAATTGTGGCTATTGTTTTCCCGATAGATGAATGTTGTGCAAAATTACGACTCTCTCAAACCGCACTCGAGCCTAAATATACTCTAAATTTACCACGAGAAAATCGTAGGTTTGAACAGGTCCCGGAAAAAAAAAATTATTGTTACCCCTAGAAATAATGTTCGAGCACACATTGCTGCCTAGCACATTGTACACAATTAAACGTTCTTTCTAAAAGCATGCGTTGCAGAAAAATTCATAGGTAAACATAAAAATTCTGGAAAGCGTCATTCGATTTGATAAAAACAACAATAAAAACATGATATCTACAGAAAGATTATTATCAGAGACAGTTCAAATTGTAAATTTCGAAGATAAAGCAGCCCTGGGATAGCGTCTGGAAATATGATGCCTCTGTACACCACCGTTTATCAGGTGCAAAAAACAAAGATAAGTCCATAGCTCTAGCCATGTGGTGAAGCAGTTCCTGGATTTTGGGAAGCATCGGTAACCTCCGCACCTGCCTATGTGTTTCGCGTAGGGATGACCGACACCAGGAACGTGTGCCTAAGAGCTGTGCTCTGAATAGTTTGCCATCAAATTCACAAAGCTTTGCGCTGCTGGTCAATGAAACCGTGTTTGAAGCCCGCCATCGGGAGAATGTTTTTGTTACATGTCTGCGAGGGAGGGCTACACAGACGGACGTACGAGGAAAACTGTTGAATGATCCTGCGGGTTCTCGGAGCAAACTGTAGATAGTAAACCGCGTAATGCGATGAAAACGACGTTAAGGCCTTTTTTGAAGGATTGGTCGAACATCGATATCACTGCACTGGGGTTCTTTGCTCGAATTCTAGCAATATTGTTTTCGTAATATTTCGCTCAATGCGGTGCCGAGTTATTCGCACGTTACGTTACAGACACAGATAGATTGCGTGATCATGAGTGCTCTGCGTTGGTAATAATAATAATAATAATATTTGGGGTTTTACGTGCCAAAACCACTTTCTGATTATGAGGCACGCCGTAGTGGAGGACTCCGGAAATTTTGACCACCTGGGGTTCTTTAACGTGCACCTAAATCTAAGCACACGGGTGTTTTCGCATTTCGCCCCCATCGAAATGCGGCCGTCGTGGCCGGGATTCGATCCCGCGACCTCGTGCTCAGCAGCCCAACACCATAGCCACTGAGCAACCACGGCGGGTTGCTCTGCGTTGGTGAAAAGAAAGAAAATCGCGTCGTAAACACGAAAATCCCAAATGATTTATCAATTTAATTCTATTCCGCTTGTGACATGCGGCAAGGTGCGACATAATGGCATATGCCAGGTGTGAGCGGAATCTGTACATTCAGAAAAGAGGGCAGCTTGCTGCGCGGTGGTTGTTGTTTAATAGCAACGGAAGTGCTTAACGGCACCATCTACAGCTGTTTTGGTGTGTGAAACTGTAAGGGCGCGAAAATGAGTTTTTATCGGCTGGAAGTGGAAGGTCTCATTTTTATTCGTTCCAGTGAACATATGTATTATTCTTTCATTCATCGTCGTAGAACATTTCTGTCATTATGCTGCACTGAAGCATGTTTTCACATTTTGTGGGTTATTTCATTTTTTCCTCTGTGAATGACTCCGAGCGCAGCACGTACCTCGAGCAACAGAAGTTCCGGGATGTTTCTGAAAAAGATAGGGCCATTCGCGCCAAAATGTTCAAGTAAATCATTCCGAGAAGACGGGTGTGAAACGAACGTTAACGACACTGTCATCGGAACCATTGGCATATTATGCATCTGCGTTCATGGCGGTGCAGTGTGTTATACATCTCTTAGTTATTTTTCTGAACCTAATATGTGCAGTCCCCTTTAACTGGCTACGTTAGGTGCTCAGAAATATATTTGCCATAACCTTTCTTCTCAACTCTCCCATTTCTAGGTGTAAAAATCTGAACTTGCAAATAATGCACCATTTAGAAAAAGACATAGATGCTAGGAAAGAACTGCATCTGCATCTGCGAAAAAAATAGTAAACACGGCTGTCGTAGAAAACTTTGCAGTACGTGGTGAACGCATCATCCGCGGTTCCATTGCTCTGTTTATCTGATCGCGGTCACCGTGTGTGTGCTTATGTGATACTTAATAAAGAATTGCGCAGACAGATGGCATAACTCACGGTGGTATAATGATTATAAACATGAATAAGGTGCCTCACAAAGCATGACCAACGTCTCGATACGCGTACCTATCTTTGCCAAAGGCGGCCTCGTCATCCACGGCATTTTAGATTTAACAGGTTAATAGAGTGACGTCATCTGCGGTTGTTGTCGGTGGCGGCTGGTTGTAAAAGGAGAGACTGCAAAGTAAGTGAGCACTGTCCCCTGACGTCTGTAAGCGTGGTTGCAAAGCGGAGGGGACAAGAGCAGAAGGGTGGGAAGGGGGGAAGGAAAAACAGAAATTGGAAAGTTTAGAAAAAAAAAGGAAGGGCATCAGAGGCTGTTCACGGGTGTCCTTCACCGCATGCCTTTCTGGCTTTAGACGACCCCGTCAGCCGGTCAGTGCGTAAGTGGAAAAAAGACTCAAAAAGAGATTACTTTACCTAATGACATGGTTAGCCTAGCAGCAGTGCATCGGCTAATCTTGAACAAGTTAAGAGGGCGAGAAAGGGTCTGGAGTGCAAATAATGGGCTTGCATGAAGGCAGCGGTTTGGACTTTCAAGGGACGTTAGCCCCAGAGCTCAACTTAGGCTTTGTCATTCAGGTACATAGCAGTAGCGACCCCCTGTGTGGCTGAGGCACCGTAAATGTATTCTGGTGTCTGGGACTTTGGAACGTGTTCTTGAGGGTGTTCCAAAAATATGAAATGAACAGATAAAAAAAAACAAAAAGGGAGGGCATAAGCCGGAATAAGAAATCGGAGCGCGAAATGATTAAAAGCGGGCGGGTGCAGTAGCATACGAGAAATCGTTCGTACAGTTGAGGCAGGCGCAAAAACGTGAAAGTGTAATATAGACTGAGTCGTAGGCAGGCAAAAATCGGAAATGGATTTATAGTTGTCAAGCGAGCAGGAGGGTATGGACGAAGAAAAACCTGGCCACCCGACCGCTGTCTTCCTATCCTTTCAGCTACCGTCGTTCTGTTACAGTTACGTATACCCATTCCCACCAAAAGAGCGCGCCGAAGAAAGGCGCGCAACATGGTAGGCTACTGCGGAAACGAGCAGTAGCCTACCATGTTGCGCGCCTTCAAAAGAAGCCACTACCTATTGTAGTGCTTTCAAGCGTTGTAAAGGAGACACTCTATGCGGGAAAATTTCGCCAATAAATGAGGACCGCAGCGTACGAGGGAATTTAAACTCGTTTTCAGCTCGCTTCGGCGCGCCCGAAGCGGCCGCTATGTCCACGTGATCCCTCCTAGCACGTCACGACGACGGTGGCGCCAGCTTTTCCAGTGGTGGAGCTCGAGGCCAATACTACACATGCGGCGCTTCTGCAAGAACGACCGTGTGGCCCTCTGAAACTCATTATAGTAAATTCTAATGGTTTGGGGCTGCGACGGTTGTGGTATCAAATCTCGACCGCGACGTCCGCATTTCCATTTAGGCGAAACAGAAAAACTGACTGACCCGTGAATTCGGAACACTTTAAAGGTCCACTGGTGGCAAACATGATTCCGGAGCCCCAATTACGGTTTGCCTCGTGATCAAATCGTGGCTTTGGCACGTAAAATTCCAAAATTTAGTTCAGTGTACTAGTTAGGCAGTGGGCTCCCTCTCCCTGGGGCCTTTGTGCGTCGTGCTTATTAAAAGTACGCTAGGTAGGACAACAAAGAGAAAAAGCATGCCTGCGATTCTCCACATTCGCCAACCACAGGGAGCAGGGACCAGAGGGAGCAGCTCCGACAAGCGGTGCTGAAGGGGTTTTGGCGACGTGTTGCAGCTGAAGTTTCAACGGCGGTCTCCTTCATTGCCTCATTATGTAGCATGGTTCCTGGAATAGGCCTGTTACCTGTTTGGCATATTTGTGTCGTCAGCAGCGGGCAACTGACAGACTGCTTGCTTTTGTGTATCTTGAGTGATGGTAAGGTCAATCTGGAAGGTTCCTCAGAAGGCGCTTCTAAGGTTGCCATGCATGTACCATCTTGGTGAAAAGGCGCTTCAATTACTTAGGAATGTTTGATTTCTGGTGCCCTCTATGCTTCCCCAAGGTTAGCAGTTTGTTACGGTCTAGTGCACGCGAAGGGCAGCATGAATTATGCATAGCAGCTTGAACAACAAGTGTTGGCGGTTCACTGCTGCTTCAGCTGCAGATCAATACACCATTTCGCGATGGCACATTCTGAGTGGGTGCTTTGATTGTGATGTTCTACTGATACGGATAAGAAGAAGTTTCTTAAAAGGACCCTGACAAGCGCCGCCCCTTAGGGTGACGCCACGGGCCGCTCCCACGAAGGGACACTTAGGCCTAACCTAACCACCCCATCGCATGCTCTCTGGACAGCCCAAAGCTGATGACTGCATTCCGAGTTTTTGATTTTTGATGGCCGTGTTCTACCTCTGTTCAGTGATGCCCTCATCCTATCGTAACCAGGAACACCGCCAGAGCATGTGATACATTAGACATGTCCCTAGGCATCTAGGAGATGGTGGGCTAAAAACGTCCGGGAATAAACAGTGTATGAAAGCCAGACTAGGGGCGCTATAACGTAAAACTATTCCAAACTTTTCTATTCCAATTCTGCTATCAGCCCTGCGCGATTGGTCAAAAACTTTTTTCGACCACCCTCCACTTCACCTGTCTGTCACGCGACGTTAAAAAACCGCAATACCTCCCCATCTGATATGATGTGTGCACACTGATTATGCATGATTTGACAGAAAAAAGAAAAACAGTTATTTCTGATTCGACCCCTTTTCGCCATTAGCCCTCGGCTATAGGTGAAAAATTTTCGGGCTGCACCCACTTCACCTGCCTGTCACGCGACGTCACAAAACTGCACAAACTCACCGCGTCAAAGTGACGTGTACGCGATAAAGATGCATTAATATGCCGAACAAAACTGAATTTTTTTCGGAATAGCCGCAGGCTGCCCCGTTCCGAAAGGAATAAAAGATAGCTGCCGCCGATCGCTGAGACGCTGGCTACTCGCACCTGCCGGAGAGCATGGGTGTATTTGCGTATAATAAAACTTCTTGCGTGACCGTGTAACGTTTTCAAGCACTTTCGGCACGTTTACTACCTCATTCTGCCAACTCTTCTTTGCTGAGGGTCAACTTTAGCGTCATTCTTAAGCTTCCGTTGCATGCCGCCGCGATTTTCGACCAGCCACCACAAGCTAAGTAAGGGAAAGCCGACCAATCGCAGACGCCAGCACCACCCTCTTCATCCGGTTATCGGTTTTCAGTGCAGTGGCTCGGCCCCATCGAATCCCTCTCCACTTGAGCGTTCTCCTCGCTTCTTGTGAGCCAATTAGATACAACAAGCCGCTCAGTGTAGGCAATGTTATTCGTTTTTCAAGCAAACAAAAGGGACGTCCTATGAACGAGGAGAGCGTTTGATTGGTCTGTTCAGACAACCCTATGGGTGACCGCCCGGTGCTTGCGTCGGTGGTTACGCAAATTTGACGTCAGGAAATTGGAATAGAAACATATTGGAATAGTTTTACGTTATAGGGCCCTAGGATTAGGATAAGAGCTAGTCTGAAGCATCTTATGGGTTAAAGCTTGAGGTGCTGTGAGCTTTTTATGTGGTGGAGGAAAAGTTCATTTTAACAGATATAAATGGTTTGTGATTATAGTGCCCCGGAACTCTTGGACATGAGACTGTGACAAGGCTCCTCCGTACAAACCAAGAGGTAGTACGCTTGCCTGGGAGTGGGCAATATCATTGAAATTGATGACCTAGCCCAGGTATAGGTGCAAATGTGTTGGAAACCAAATAATTGTATTTGGAGCCATTGCCCTGTTCCTCAGAATAATATGGGCCTCTTTAGCGACGGAGGCCTAGACGAACATGGTTAAAACACGCTGGCGGGCTAGTTGGTTAGAATCCATGGTAGAGTGTATAAGCGCGACTGGACGAGGACGAAGAAAGAAACAGATACACAGACACAGCGCTAGACGAAAAACTTGACTGCTGATCTACAGTCTTTATGTTTGCGTTGTGTTGTCGTGCAAAGTAGCAAAGCAACAGCAGCCTGCTCCGCTTTAAAAGAAGTGGTCCCAGCCACCGATGCTATGGCACTTTGCCACTATGGCAAAGTGAGACGAGCTTACATCTTATGCACATGCAAAGGAGACGGTTTGCGGTTACTCCTTCGTCTTCTACAGGATCGCAATCGCCCTAGCCCTACCATTTCCACTTGCGGTGCGGGTGTACATTTCTAGGCATAGGCGCAACGCAAATGCTTTGAATTTGCTCGTCAGTAATTTGATCTTTGCTCTCTTCCGCAAGTACTGCGTAAAGACCCAGGATGACCAGAATTCTCCCTCTCCTACCCGAACAGCCGGACAGCTCAGAGCGTTGGGCGAATTCTTTCGCATCGATAATCTCCTTCAAAAAATTGTGCACTCTCGGGTAATACAGGCGTTCTGTATTGGCGGTCATGGGGAAGCCGAGTGCCGTTTGGATGCTTTTCCTAATGACGATGCCTTACTTCTTTTTCTCAGAAGTGTGCCAATTGTGCATAGCTGTTACATAGATGATGCGACATATAAGGAGGGCGTGCGAAAGCTTGGGCAGATTGTCTTCCTTCATGCCTACTGTTGTGTTAAAGACTCTGTTCATTAACCAAATTACATTTTCCGTTTTCACGTTGATTCCAGCCAACGTGAGGTTGCTAGGCCCGCTGGGTTGCACCACCATGCCCCGTACAAGGATAGAGTCGACTGTGAGAATGAGAGATTAATCACGTGTAACTAGATTGATATGGTTACGCTAAAGGTACAGAGAGAACAGTCGAATAAGAGAATGAAGGGCGCTTGTGGTTGCAGCGACTGGGTGTCGGCGCGACGCTTTTCATCAATTCATCTTTAAATAGACGCACCCCATCGTAACCGTTTAGGTGGAGGTTCGGGGTGAAACAACAGCGCCCCCGAAGAACGACGAAAAACGACCCGTAGAAGCGCAATCTATGGAGCTTCGCGGAAGTCACCCAATTGCTGTTCTCCCACCACAGATGGCTTCTGACGTCGACAACCCGCCACCTTCTTCCAGCTTCCCATGGCAGCCCTACACCGAACCACGAACCTTCGCCGAAAATTCCCGGGTAGACGTGGACGGATGGCTCAGCTTTTACCAACCCGCAAGTATGTTCAAAGGTTGGAACGCCACCGCGCAGCTTCAGAACGTAGCTTTCTTCTTCAAGGGAACCGCGTCTGTGAGGCTCGAAAACCACGAAGAAAGCTTGACAAAGCGGAAACGTTCGTACAGGAAATCAGGAAGCGCTTTGGATATCCAGCAGCTAAAAAGAAGCGTGCAGTGCAAACCCCAATGCAGGGAGCCCAAGTTTCTTGCTAAACCTGCACGAGGTACATCGAGGATTTGCTGAAGTTGTGCAAGGGCATGGACCCTCAGATGAGAGAGGGGGCAAAAGATGGTCATCTGCTGAAAGGGATCACTCAGGACGTGTACCAGTTCCTCATATGAAAAGAGTCTGGACTCAGTAGGTGACGTCATTCGGCACCACCGAACAATTGCAGCCTTGAAAGCTCGGCGTATAGCACCGACATTCGGCCGCCTGGCCAACCTAACTAAAGTCGCCGGTATCAACGTGGCCCCAGCCCCATCCGATCTTACATTGGGCAAGTGATGCGTGAAGAGCGTGACCGACGTGAGGCTCCTTCCCTCTTGACTCCATGACTTCTGTGACTGCGACATGCGTGAGACGTCCATCAACGCAGCCTCCGTAGACGCGAACAATTTCACCCCTTCTTCAAAAACGCCAAACCCTACTATGAACGTTCAGACCAGTTATCAGCTCCACGACGGTTACTCACCGAGATCACCTGCAGTTTCTCAAGTAAAAGAAGGCCGTGCGAGTTAACCTGTTACTAACAATTTGGGTGCGTCCAGTTAGCGCCCCATCTGCTTCCAATGTGTTGTTTGTGGTAAGGTCGCCAGATTTAGTCCTCATTGCCAACCCATGTCACCACCCTCCCATGAACGACCGCTCCCGCTTTGTCGACGTAGCAATCGCCACGGCGTTTGGACACGCTGGATTTCTGACTGCGATAGCAGGTCAAAGCACCAGGCAAATTAGCGCAGCGACTCACCAGCTTCTCACTCCCACGTAGCGGCTCACTACTTCCGCCAGTCACCATATGTCATAGCAAGATTCGTGTTTTGTGGACAATGTTGCTACATTGGCGTAGCGGGCACAGGAGCGAGTGTCTCCGTTATGAGCTTGGGTTTCCAAACCCGACTAGGCCATAAAGTTGTGTTTCGATGGGTTAACGCTAATGCATTTCGTACTGTGAATGGATAGTTGCTCCGCCCTATTGGTGTGTGCACCAAGAAAGTTTGTGTCTCCGATAACGTGTATCAAGCCGAAATTGCAGCTCTTTCTCAATCCACTCACAACGTAATTTGATGACGTTACCGACTGCCTTCATTGCATATAATCCTTCTCATCTGTAGGCCTCCAATCGGGCTACTGGCTGATACCCATGCATTCAGCGGACAAAGAGAAAACTGCTTTTGTGACCTCAGACGGCTTGATTAAATTTAACGTCATATCGTTTGGTTTCTGCAACGCGCCGGCAACATTATAAAGGTTTACGGAAACGGAACTGCGCGGACTGAAATGGGAGGCTTGCTTATGCTATTTAGACGACGTCGTCATTTTTAGCCGCACTTTTGCACAGCAATGGGATATACAGGAACTTAGACAGTGGCGACAGATGTGGCCCACACGTCCACAGTAAAAGTAGATGGGTCTATCGTCATGTGCGCGCCATTCAGCCGGGTTGCCATAGCTCGGATATGGACCGCATTCCCTCCGGTGAACAGGGGCAGACAAAGTCAGGAGGGCTGAGCAGATGGACTGAAGGCCCACATTGGCAAGTTCTTGGCGAATTACCGACTGAATGAGAGACACAAGCGGCCGGGAATCGTCAAAGCACTGCGTCACTGGCGTGGCAGGAGACGCTGCTCCAATATCTCGCCGAGCGATACGTACAACATTCTCGCATGAGTGGGTTCACGCGCTGGACAAACGTCTTCGCACGTCGATGAAGCTGCGGTATTAGGTAGACACGTATACTGTTGAACTATGCGGCGACTCTTTGCGTCTTCAAAGCGGTGACATTCGTTAATGATTTCATTGACCATTGTTACGTCCTTGTAAACAATCAGGTTAAACGCCTCGTCCACGATGCCTTTTAACACGTGGCTGACCTTGTCTGCCTCTGCCATATAGTTAACCAGTTTGCGGCAAAGGGCGCGGACGTCCTGGATGTGCGCCACGTAAGAATCCGTGGAAGTCTGTACACGGGTCCCAAGGACCTTCTTCGCAGCACGTTGGCGGCCGACGGGTTTGCCGAACAAGTCTATAAGCTTCTGCTTGCACTGGTCGCAACTCGTAATCTCTTCTTTGTGTGTTTCGAACAAGACCCGTGCCGTTTTCTTGAGGTATAATATTATATCGGCCAGCATAAGCGTGTTATCCCACCTGTTGTGTGCGCTGACCTATTTCATAATTCTGCAAACAGTCATCGACGTCAACATTGTCGATCCCGGAAAACATGCCAGGGTTGCGAGGCTGGGCCGGGATGACCATCGGTGGCAACGACGGGGCCGTGGTTGAACTCTCTCCTTCGGATGAAATGGCTGCCAGGTTACGTCTGCTGCGGAGCTCCGTCTTGCGCAAGTGATTACCCCACACGTCCACCAAAGATGTTACGGGAAGAAAGAAGCGTGCGTCTATTTACAGAAGGCTTTTAATGGCTGAGCCAGCAATCGTAGAGCAGCGATAATGCTACACTCTTCTTCGTCGTCTCCAAGGCCACCATCATCGTCCTCCTTTTCCCGCATTACCAACTGTGACAATATACCCAAGGTAGGGCTCATACACAAGGTTACCAATAGCCGCCATAGAGAAAGGAAATAAAGGGAACAGAGAAGAAGACTGGAAAGATCAAAAAGTGAGAGATAAAGACGAAGGTTTGGGGAGAGAGAGAGACAGAAAGAGGCGACTGCTCATTTCCCCCGGGTGGGTCATTCCGGAGGTCATTCCGTCTACGTGAAGCAGAGGCCGAAGAGGTGTGTTGCCTCCGCCGGGGCGTCTTAAAGGTCCAAACACCAGGCCTTAGCTCAACCCCCAGGATCTCCCTTTGCCCGGACACGGCTAAGCCGCGAACGGCTACACGCGGGAGGGTCCAACCCTCGTGTGCTTGGGTACGTGGTGCCGCAACACACCAAACGCCTGCTGACGCAGACGCCCCTGCGGGGCTTGTCGACGTGGGAAGCCATCTGCTGTGGTGGCAGACAGACAATTCGGTGACGTCTGCGAAGCTACATGGATTGCGCTTCTGCGGGCGGTTCGTCGTCGTTCTTCAGGGCTGCTGTAGTTTCACCCCGAAACTCCACCAAAACTGATACGACGCGGTGCGTTTACTTAAACATGAATTGATGAAAAGGGGTCACGCCGACACACAGCCGCTGCAAGGAGAAGTGCCCTTCGGTGTCTTTTTCCTCCGTTCTGTCTGCAGCTTTAGCGTAGCAATATCAATCTAGTTACAAGAGATTTATCCCTCATTCCTAGGGTCGACTCTATCAGAATATGTAATTAGGTTAATGAACGGAGTCTCTAACAAAATGGTAGGCTTAAAGGAATACAATCTGCCCAGGCTTTTGCACGCCCTCCTTATAAGTCACACCATTGATGTAGGACCTATGCAGAAATGGCGCACTTCTCAGAAAAAGAAGTAAAATATTGCCATTAGGAAAAGCATCAAAACGGCACTCGGCATACCCATGACAGCCATCACAGGACACCAGTATGAACTGGCAGTTGCCAACGAATTGGAGGAGATTATCGTGGCGAAAGAATCCGCCCAACTGGCTGAACTGCGCTGCTCTATGGAGGGGGGGGGGGGGGAGCACTTGCTGAAGAGAGAAGGGACCGAATCACTGACGAGCAAAGTGAAAGCACGTGCGTTGCGCCAATGCCTAGCAATGTACACCCGCAGCACAATAGGGGAGGTGGTTGGGTTAGGGCGATTGCGATGCTGAAGAAGACGAGGGACGAACCCAGAACACTCTGCTTTGTATATGTATAATATGAACGCTTGTTTCACTTTGCCATAGTGGCATTATATCACAAAGGCCATGCTGTTTCAGCAGCATCGGTGGCTGGGACTTCTAAAGCGGAGCAGGTCGCTGTTGATTAGGCTGTTTCTGGCCATCATCATCATCATCATCAGCCTAGTTACGCCCACTGCAGGGCAAAGGCCTCTCCCGCACTTCTCCAACTACCGCGGGCATGTATTATTTGTGGCCATGTTGTCCCTGCAAACGTCTTAATGTCATCCGCCCACCTAGCTTTCTGCCGCCCCCTGTTACGCTTCCCTTCCCTTGGAATCCAGTCCGTAACCCTTAATGACCATCGGTTATCTCCCCTCCTCATTACATGTCCGGCCCATGTCCATTTCTTTTTCTTTATTTCAACTAAGATGTCATTTTCCCGCGTTTGTTGCCTCACCCAATCTGCTCTTTTCTTATCCCTTAACGTTACACCGATCATTCTTCTTTCCATAGCTCGTTGCGTCGTCCTCAATTTCAGCAGAACCCTTTTCGTAAGCCTCCAGGTTTCTGCCCCATATGTGAGTACTGGTAGCACACAGCTGTTATACACTTTCCTTTTGAGGGATAGTGGCAACCTGCTGTTCATGATTTGAGAATGCCTGACAAACGCACCCCAGTCCATTCTTATTCTTCTGGTTATTTCAGTCTCATGATCCGGATCCGTGGTCACTACCTGCCCTAAGTAGATGTATTCCCTTACCACTTCCAGTGCCTCGCTACCTATCGTAAACTGCTGTTCTCTTCCGAGACTGTTAAACATTACTTTAGTTTTCTACAGATTAATTTTCAGACCCACCCTTCTGCTTTGCCTCTCCAGGTCAGTGAGCATGCATTGCAATTGGTCTCCTGAGTTAGTAAGCAAGGGAATATCATCAGCGAATCGCAAGTTGCTAAGGTATTCTCCATCAACTTTTATCCCCCATTCTTCCCACTCCAGGTCTCTGAATACCTCCTGTAAACATGCGGTGAATAGCATTGGAGAGATCGTATCTCCCTGTCTGACGCCTTTCTTTATTGGGATTTTATTGCTTTCTTTGTGGAGGACTACGGTGGCTGTCCAGCCGCTATAGATATCTTTCAGTATTTTAACACACGGCTCGTCCGCACCCTGATTCCGTAATGCCTCCATGACTGCTGAGGTTTCTACAGAATCAAACGCTTTCTCGTAATCAATGTAAGCTATATATAAGGCGTTGGTTATATTCCGCACATTTTACTATCACCTGATTGATAGTGTGAATATGATCTATTGTTGAGTAGCATTTACGGAATCCTGCCTGGTCCTTTGGTTGACAGAAGTCTAAGGTGTTCCTGATTCTATTTGCGATTACCTTAGTAAATACTTTGTAGGCGACGGACAGTAAGCTGATCGGTCTATAATTTTTCAAGTCTTTGGCGTCCCCTTTCTTGTGGATTAGGATTATGTTAGCGTTCTTCCAAGATTCCGGTACGCTCGAGGTCATAAGGCATTGCGTATACAGGGTGGCCAATTTCTCTAGAACAATCTGCCCACCATCCTTCAACAAATCTGACGTTACCTGATCCTCCCCAGCTGCTTTCCCCCTTTGCATATCTCCTAAGGCTTTCTTTACTTCTTCCGGCGTTACTTTTGGGATTTCGAATTCCTCTAGACTATTTTCTCTTCCATTATCGTCGTGGGTGCCACTGGTACTGTATAAATCTCTATAGAACTCCTCAGCCACTTGAACTATCTCATCCATATTAGTTATGATATTGCCGGCTTTGTCTCTTAACGCATACATCTGATTCTTGCCAATTCCTAGTTTCTTCTTCACTGTTTTTAGGCTTCCTCCGGTCCTGAGAGGCTGTTCAATTCTATCCATATTATAGTTCCTGATGTCCGCCGTCTTACGCTTGTTGATTAACTTAGAAAGTTCTGCCAGTTCTATTCTAGCTGTAGGGTTAGAGGCTTTCATACATTGGCGTTTCTTGATCAGATCTTTTGTCTCCTGCGATAGCTTACTGGTTTCCTGTCTAACGGCTTTACTACCGACTTCTATTGCGCACTCCTTAATGATGCCCATGAGATTGTCGTTCATTGCTTCAACACTAAGGTCCTCTTCCTGAGTTAAAGCCGTATACCTATTCTGTAGCTTCATGCGGAATTCCTCTAGTTTTCCTCTTACCGCTAACTCATTGATTGGCTTCTAGTGTACCAGTTTCTTCCGTTGCCTCCTCAAGTCTAGGCTAATTCGAGTTCTTACCATCCTATGGTCACTGCAGCGTACCTTGCCGAGCACGTCTACATCTTGTATGATGCCAGGGTTCGCGCAGAGTATGAAGTCGATTTCACTTCTAGTCTCACCATTCGGGCTCCTCCACGTCCACTTTCGACTAACCCGCTTGCGGAAAAAGGTATTCATTATCCGCATATTATCCTGTTCTGCAAATTCTACTAATTCTACTAAGCCTGCTTCTTGCCTACCCTGGCATTGAAGTCGCCCATCAGTATAGTGTATTTTGTTTTGACTTTACCCATCGCCAATTCCAAGTCTTCATAAAAGCTTTCGACTTCGCGGTCATCATGACTGCATGTAGGGGCATAGACTTGTACCACCTTCAATTTGTACCTCTTATTAAGTTTCACAACAAGACCTGCTACCCTCTCGTTAATGCTATAGAATTCCTGTATGTTACCAGCTATTTCCTTATTAATCAGGAATCCGACTCCTAGTTCTCGTCTCTCAGCTAAGCCCCGGTAGCACAGTACGTGCCCGCTTTTTAGCACTGTATATGCTTCTTTTGTCCTCCTAACCTCACTGAGCCCTATTATATCCCATTTACTACCCTCTAATTCCTCCAATAACACTGCTAGACTCGCCTCACTAGATAACGTTCTAGCGTTAAACGTTGCCAGGTTCCGATTCCAATGGCGGCCTGTCCGGAGCCAGGTATTCTTAGCACCCTCTGCAGCGTCACAGATCTGACCTTCGCCGTGGTCAGTTGCTTCGCGGCTGCTGGGGACTGAGGGCCGGGGTTTATTGTTGTATTCATATGGGAGGTTGTGGCCAAGTACTGCACCAGGGTGGCCAATCCTGCTCTGGTGAGAGAGTGCGTTACCGGTTCTGGTCGCCGGGATCAGGCCGCACTCCAGGCCTGTTTGTGCGATTTTCTCACCACACGCTGTTGTTTTTTTTTTTTGTATTTTCCGGTGGAGAATAGCGCGGCACCGGGATTTGAACCACCGTCCTCTTGCACGGGAGACAGATACTCTACCGTCCCCGCAGTAGTTAAATAAAAATTAAATAATGGGGTTTTACGTGACAAAACCACTTTCTGATTATAGGGCACGCCGTAGTGGGGGACTCCGGAAATTTCGACCACCTGGGGTTCTTTAACGTGCACCTAATTCTAAGTACACGGGTGTTTTCGCATTTCGCCGCCATCGAAATGCGGCCGCCGTGGCCGGGATCCGATCCCGCGCCCTCGTGCTCAGCAGTCTAACACCATAGCCACTGAGCAACCACGGCGGGTCCCGCAGGAGTTGTACGCCTCATTTAACCTACGGTGGTGCCCTATTTGATCTGTCAAGGTTGACCAATCTGAGATCGGTTATACCGTACGGATGGCACTCGACTAGAGAACATGACATGAGAACATGACAGGTGATTTGAACTCATGACCCTTGGATGTTGCCCGGAAAGATAGCTCAGTCGGTTGGTTCGTCAGGCCCCGGGTTACTTTCATGCGCCATAGCTCCTGCTCCGAGCCTCATACTTACGTGGAACGGGATTGATGTTTTCCGCGACAGTTCTGAGTGGTTGGAAGGCATAATTGGTTGCAAGGGCACAATAGTATAGCTCTAGCGTCTAGGAAAAGCTTCAAAAGGTGGGAGGGTGGCACGCATAGCGTGGGGAGCTAGCCGCCAGAATAGCTATCTCAAGGACTGCTGCTGACAAGGGCGAAATACCTTCGTGTAATTATAATCACCCTAATAGGACTACTTTCGAAAGAACAAAAAAAAGAAAGAAAGGAAACGGCCCAGAGGGATATACTACGAGAGCTATGACTGATAATTTTCTATATATATATGTATTCATCTCATCTTTGGGATCGCATGCGCGCGTTGTTGCTTTGTCTCTAAGAATCAAGGAAAGGAAAGCAAAATTGCAGCGCCATGGTTTTAAAGCGCACCCGTGGTAGAGAAACGCACGGCGATATAAGCCTGTGTGGCTATGATACGCACACGAAAAACTGCCTCAAAATAGTTAGACTTGAGGGCAAATCTTCGTTAACAAAAGATAGCACAGCAATCAACATTCTAATATAATTATAGCCCTAATAATAATTGTAAATATTCATCTCCTCTATGGGATCTAATGCGCGCGCTGTTGCTTTGTCTCTGCGTGTAATAGTTAAAAGAGCCAGTTTAAGGCGATATAAGCGTGCGTGGCCATGATACGCACACGACAAACTGCCTTAAAATATTTAGACTTGAGGGGAAATCTTCGTTAACAAACGATAGCACAGCAATCAGCATTCGAATATAATTATAGCCCTAATAATATTTGTAAATATTCATCTCATCTATGGGATCTAATGCGCGCGCTGTTGCTTTGTCTCTGCGTGTAGTAGTTAAAAGAGCCAGTTTAAGGCGATATAAGCGTGCGTGGCCATGATACGCACACGACAAACTGCCTTAAAATATTTTGACTTGAGGGAAAGCTTCGTTAACAAACTATAACATGGCAATCAGCACTCGAATACGACGAGATAAATTATTGAGACATGGCGAATTCCCTTGAAATAAATATGGTTTGCGAAACAAATGCCTGTAAGTATTGAACCTCTTAAGACATGAGGGGGGAAATATGCGCTCACCGAGAGGTCATCGTCAGCACGGGACCTCCACCGGGCACCTGACAGAGATGTGGAGAACTTCGCGGCCGGAACGAAGCCTCCCCTCTCCGCCGGCCCAGAGGGGAAACGCGCTTTCCGATCGCTCAAGGTTGCAAGGGCACAATAGTATAGCTCTAGCGTCTAGGAAAAGCTTAAAAAGGTGGGAGGGCGGCACGCATAGCGTGGGGAGCTAGCCGCCAGAATAGCTATCTCAAGGACTGCTGCTGACAAGGGCGAAATACCTTCGTGTAATTATAATAACCCTAATAGGACTACTTTCGAAAGAACAAAAAAAGAAAGAAAGGAAACGGCCCAGAGGGATATACTACGAGAGCTATGACTGATAATTTTCTATATATATATGTATTCATCTCATCTATGGGATCGCGTGCGCGCGTTGTTGCTTTGTCTCTAAGAATCAAGGAAAGGAAAGGAAAATTGCAGCGCCGTGGTTTTAAAGTGCACCCGTGGTAGAGAAACGGACGGCGATATAAGCCTGCGTGGCTATGATACGCACACGAAAAACTGCCGCAAAATAGTTAGACTTGAGGGGCAATGTTCGTTAACAAACGATAGCACAGCAATCAGCATTCGAATATAATTATAGCCCTAATAATAATTGTAAATATTCATCTCATCTATGGGATCTAATGCGCGCGCTGTTGCTTTGTCTCTGCGTGTAGTAGTTAAAAGAGCCAGTTTAAGGCGATATAAGCGTGCGTGGCCATGATACGCACACGACAAACTGCCTTAAAATATTTAGACTTAATGGGAAATCTTCGTTAACAAACGATAGCACAGCAATCAGCATTCGAATATAATTATAGCCCTAATAATAATTGTAAATATTCATCTCATCTATGGGATCTAATGCGCGCGCTGTTGCTTTGTCTCTGCGTGTAGTAGTTAAAGAGCCAGTTTAAGGCGATATAAGCATGAGTGGCCATGATACGCACACGACAAACTGCCTTAAAATATTTAGACTTGAGGGGAAATCTTCGTTAACAAACGATAGCACAGCAATCAGCATTAGAATATAATTATAGCCCTAATAATAATTGTAAATATTCATCTCATCTATGGGATCTAATGCGCGCGCTGTTGCTTTGTCTCTGCGTGTAGTAGTTAAAATAGCCAGTTTAAGGCGATATAAGCGTGCGTGGCCATGATACGCACACGACAAATTGCCTTAAAATATTTAGACTTGAGGGGAAATCTTCGTTAACAAACGATAGCACAGCAATCAGCATTCGAATATAATTATAGCCCTAATAATAATTGTAAATATTCATCTCATCTATGGGATCTAATGCGCGCGCTGTTGCTTTGTCTCTGCGTGTAGTAGTTCAACACAACGCAAATATAAAGATGTAGATCAGCAGTCAGGGCGCTCGTCTCGGCCTCCATCGCGAAAGGGCCCATATTATTCTGAGGATCAGGGCAATCCGTCCACATACAAATACTTGGTTTCCGGGACACCTGGGCTTAAATCTGCCCTCGCTCAGCAATCTCAACGATATTGCCCACTCCCAGGCAAGCGTACTACCTTTTGGCTTGTAAGGAGGAGCCGTTCACAGTCCAATGTGCAACAGTTCTGGGCCACTATATTCACAGTTATTGAATTCACAAAACATTTATATCTGGAGAGTAGAATTTTTCCTCGACCACATAAAAGCTCACGACACCTCAAGCTATAACTCATAGGACGCTTCAGACTAGCTCTTATCGTAGACTGGCATTCATGCACTGTTTCTTCCCGGATGTATTTAGCTCACCATTTGCTAGCTCCCCGGGGACATGTACAATAGTTCACGTGCTCTGGGGGCGTTCCTCGTTACGAGATGACAAGGAGTTCACTAAACAGAGGTGGAACGCGGCCATCAAAAATCAAAAACTACAAATACAATCATCAGCTTTGGGCTTTCAAGAGAGCCTGCGATGCGGTGGTTAGGTTAGGCCTAATTCTGCACACGTGGGAGCGGCCCGTGGTGTCGCCCTAAGGGGCGGCGCTTGTCAGGGTCCTTTTAAGAAACTTATTCGTATCCGTATCCGTATAACATCACAATGAAACCACCCATTCCATAGATTCCCATCGCGACATGGAGCATTGATCTGCAGCAGCAGCAGTGAACAGCCACCACATGAAGCAAGCTGCTATGCATATTTCGTGCTCCCTTTCGCTCGCACTAGGCCCTAGCAATGTGCTGACCTTGAAGTAGCATAGAGGGCACCAGAAATCACATATTGCCAAGTAACGGAGGTGTCTTCTCAGCACGATGATACTCGGGTGGGAATCTTGGAAGCGGTTTATGAGGAACCTCCCGGATTCAGCTTGCTATCAGTCAAGACACACCAAATCAAGGAGCCTGTCAATTTCCCGCTGCGTACGACAGAAAAATGCCAAACAGGTAACAGGCCTATTCCAGGAGCCATGCTAGATCAGGCAATGTAGGAGAGCGCCGCAGAAACCTCAGCTGCAACACGTCGCCGAAACCCCTTCAGCACCGCTTTTCGGAGCTGCTGCCCCCCCCCCCCCCCAACGATTTCTGCGCGCAACGCTGACGTCGCCTGCACCACTCAGTGCACCGGACTTTCGAGCAGGATACATCGCGTATCTACAGATTGCCGTATCTGAGTTGTCATGGTGCCGTGTGTCTACAACCCCCTTCATCGGGGAATATTCAGCCTTGGCAACCTGAGCTATGCTGGATGTCACCGGACTGCCGTCCATGTCCCGGACATATATATGAGTTTAAAGCCAAGACAATGTACTAAGTGCGCCGTATCATATGTTTATGTATCTTCTTGTTTCGTTTCATGTTTCTTGTTCGTCGGGTTCTTTCGGTGGGAAAAGGTATACGTAACGGTTACAGAATGACCGTAGTTTAAAGGACAAGAAGACGGGGAATAAAGACAGTGCTTGGGTGGCATTGTTGTTCTTTGTCCGTAGCCTGACAACTATTCATCAATTTCCAATTTTTCCTTGCCTACGACGCAATGTGTATTACTCTTTCACGTTTTTACGCATACATCAATTGTACGACCTAATTTCCCATATACAACTGCACCTGCCCGCTTTGACTCATTTCACACTCCTAGTAGTTATTCGGTCTTGGGCCTCCTTTTCTGTTTTTTTATCTGTTGTTTATTTCGTTTTTTTTAAACACCCTGAACAACACATTCCAAAGGCCCAGCCACCAGGATACCTTTTTCGGCGCCTCAGCCACACAGGGTGTTGCTACTTCTGTGTGCCGCAATGACCACACCGTAGTTAGCTACTGGGGCTAACGTCCCTTGAAAGTCCAAACCGCTGCCCTCAAGCCACCCCATGATTTACACTCCGGACCCTTTCTCGCACTCCTAATTTGTTCAACATTACCCGGCGCACTGCTGCTAGGCAAATCATGTCAGCAGTCAAAGTGATCTTTTTTTTAGTCTTTTGGTACTTATGCTCTGACCGGCTGACCTGGTCGTCTAAAGCTGGAAAGGGATGCCGGGAACTCTCTCTTCGTCTGTCTTTTCTTTCTCCTTTCATTTTTTGGTCCCCACCTGCCAATTCTTCCACTTTTGTCCCCTCGTCTTAGCAACCACGCTTACAGACGTCAGCGGACAATGCCCACTTTCGTTGCAGTCTCTCGCTTTACAACCAGCCGCCACCGACAACACCCACACATGACGCCACTCTAACAACCCGTTGAATCTAAAATGCCGAGGCAGATGAGGCCACCTTTGCCAAAGATAGGTACGCGTAGCGAGACGTTGGCCATCCTTTGTGAGGCACCTTATTCCTGTTTATAACCTTTATACCGCGGTCTGTTATTCCTTCTGTCTGTCCAATTCTTGATTAAGTATCGCAATAGGACACGCACCGTGGCCACGATCGGATGAACAGAGCAGAGGAACCGCGGATTGTGCGGTCACCACGTGCTCCCGAGTACGTGTGCCAGTTTTCTGCGACAGCAGTGTTTGCAGATGCAGTTCATTCCTAACATGTATGTCTTAGCCGAAATGGTGCATAATTTGAAAGTTCAGATTTTTACACCTAGTAAAGGGAGGTTTGAGAAGAAATATTTTGGCAGCATCAATAGTCGTAGTCCTGCAGAGCTGTCGCCGACAGGATCTCAGTTCCCCCACGTGGGGACGTCGAGGTATTGCCGCGCCGCCGCCTCGCGGGATCGGAATGACGGCCCAGAGATGGTCACCGAGGCTGCAGCTGCGGAAAGCAGCGGCCCACCGTAGCGGAAGGGTTCCGGATTTAGCACCGGGGGGGGGGGGGGGGGGGGGGGGTTGTTACAATCCCAGAGCATGTGAGTTAAATGGCTATATCAGTGTGGCACACCTTGCATATATTTGTAGGGTATGTGCCTGGTAAGGATACGTGAGCGTGTGCAGTTGTCTGAGGGCCACCGCCTGCGCCCTGTACAGCTTGTCACTGGGCGAAGGGAAGGTTCGGCGAGCCAGGCAAAGGGCCTTGGTAATTTCGTTGTAGCTGGTCAAGCAGTCTTTGGACGATCGGACGATCCACGGACGATCGCCGGCGCAGTTCGCGAGCTCGCGCGCTTTGGCATGCGCCGACTCGTTTCGGTTGCGCCATATCTTCGATACTTTTCCCGTGTGCGCCGGGAACCACTGGATTCTGGTTCGAAAATCTGTCGCCCACTGGACTTGATTGCTCAGGACTCGGGCCACTCTCCGTGAGATACTACCTTTGGCGAAGTCTCTGACCGCTTGTGGCGAGTCGCAGAGAACCGTTGTACACGTCGGATCCGTGAAGGCGAGCGCCACCGCCGCTTCGTCCACATCTTCTGCGCGCTCGCATGCTACACTTGCCGTTATGCGTCTTTGCCACTCGAATCAACGACCGCAACCACGAATAGCGAGCGTTGGGGCATATTCCATGGCGGTAACGAATCGTGTCCCCGTTTCGTCTCCGTAGATGTCTAGGAGGGTTCTGGCAGTGGCCATTCTTCTTCCCCGGTTGTGTTCGGGGTGGACGTGCCATGGAATGGAGTCGCCTCTTAGCGTTTGTCTGATCGCGTCCGGAACGGTGACTTTCTGGGCTCATTGTGCGTGGTTATTACGGGAAATATATTTCTGAGAACCTAACGTAGCAAGATAAAGAAAACTGCGCATATTAGGTTCAGAATAATAACTAAGAGATGTGTACCACACTGCACCATCAAAGACGTTACCCATGAAAGCAGATGCTTCATATGCCAAAAGTTCCTATGACATTGTCGTAACGTTCATTTCCCAGCCGCCGCCTCGAAATTATTTCCTTGAAAATATTGGCGCGAATCACCCTATCTTTTTCAGAAACATCGTGGAACTTCTGTACCTGAAAGAATGTGCTCCGCTCGGAGTAATTCACTCAGGAAAAAATGAAATAACGCACAAAATGTGAAAACATGCTTTCGTGAAACCTAATGACAGAAATGTTCTACGATGATGAGTGAAAGAATAACACATATGTTCACCGGAACGAAAAAATACGACCTTCCACTTCCACCCGAGAAAAGTCATTTTCGCGCTGTTGCAGTTTGAGCCACCAAAGCAGCTATAGATGGTGCCGTTAAGCACTTCCGTTGCTAAGAAACAACAATCACTACGCAGGAAGCTGCCCTCTTTTATAAACGTACTGAGTCCACTCACACCTGGCATATGCCGCTATGTCAAACCTTGCCGCATGTCACACGTGGAATAGAATTAGATCGATAAATTCTTTATTTCATTTTCGTATTTACGACTCGATTTTCAAGCTTTTTTTCTAACGCAGAGTCGTCATGATCACGCACTCTATCTACGTGTGTAAAATAGCGCGTGGATCCCTCGGCATTGCAATTGAACGAAATATTACAACAACAGTGTTCCTAGAATTCGAGCAAAGAACCCTATTTTATTGATGCTGATGTTCAACCAATCCTTCGAAAAAGCGTTTAACGTCATTTTCAGAGCATTATGCGGTTTGTTATATAAAGTTTGCGCGCAGAACCCGCAGGATCGTTCAACGGTGTTCCTCGTAAGTCCGTCTGTGTAGCCCTCACTCGCAGACATGATAATAACAACATTTGTCCAATGGCGGGCTTCAGACACGGTTTCATAGCCCAGCAGCGCAATGCTTCGTCATTTGGATGGCAAGCTATTCAGAGCGCAGCTCTTAGACACCCCTTCCTGGTTTGAGCGTCGGGACCCTCTGCTTAATAGTGCGAAATCACTCGTGTCACTGCTCGCGCTTTCCAGCATTGCCATACTGTCTTTCATACTAAAAAGATTTTGCGCCAAAAACAACACACACAACAAAGACGATGACACCACTGGCGCTACTTCAACTCTTTAATAGGGGAGCGAAGGTAGCGGTAATGAAGTAGCGCCTGTGGTGTCGTCGTCTTTCTTGTGTGTGTTGTTCTTGCCCCAAGATCTTTTCTGTATGCAAGATCACCAACTAGCCCAGCAGTTAACTCTTCTAAAGCATACTGTCCTTCCCTTTGCAAATGCGCTGACGGTCCTGCCGGTCGGTGATCTGATTTCGGTCTCATATTCTTTGCCACAGCATATCAGGAAATCAACAAGAAAGTATGTAGCTGTGGTAAAATTTCCAATTAGGAGTATTATACTCGCCTCACATTTTCTATATTCACAATTTTATTTCTCAATTCGAATATGAGCTTTCATAGAGACAAATACGTCCATTAATATGTTTTTTTTTATTACGAGAGTGCTGAATCTTTTTTTTTGTCTTTTGCTCTGTATAGACAGCGAATGTTCAGGGCACTTTTAAAATAGCTTTCTCGCACTCTTGCCCTTAGTTCATACTTATGAAGCGAGTTCAGCGGGCCATGAAGAAGTCGTATCGAATTACTATATGTTCCAAAGATATAAATGAAATCATATGGACCCTAAATTAACGTTGTTTTGAGTATAATCTGTACGGTAGTTGAAATAAGGATACATTTTTTCCAAGAATATATGAAGACGCGTTCTATAGCTGTGGGCATTTCGCAGGGACTGCAGTTTGTTATGGTCGATGCATTTGTGAAAATCTAACAATCTTACATTTGTTCTCAACACCACTCTGATGACGTGGTGGCTCTAGCGGGTAAGCGCTCGGTTCTGGATGAGATGCATGACTCTAGACAAACGGGTGAAGTACGCTCCTTCGTGTTCTCCTGGGAATATCCTCAGAAAATTCCGACAAAGTGGAACTTCGACATGTGTTATGAGATCCAGAAAGTTGAACAAAAAACACGGGTTTTGTGGGTAAGAGAGAGAGAGAGACAGAAAGATCAAAACGAAATGTTTGGAGGTTAACCAGATATGAGTCTCCGGTTTGCTACCTTAGACTTGGTTTGGGAGATAGGGGATAGGAGGAGGAAAAAGAGGAAGCTGCACACACACAAAGACACACAGAGATACACACGCAGAAAGGGCGTTCCAGTTAGAGACGCCCACAAAAGTCGGTGCATCGCAAGCAGCGCTGGGGTATATGCACGGCCTTCTAATGTGACCTTAGGTCTTGTCGATGGTGCAGAATTCTTTCTTCCGATAGTGGCTGATCGTCCCACTGGTGTAGTTCGTGCCGAAGAGATTCCCTCAGTGGACTGTATTGTGGGGAGGCGCTCAAATGATGGCAAATCGATTCCTCATGGCCGCAGTGGTCGAAGGTTGCGGTGTCGCTAATTCCTACGCGGAACGCATAGGCAAGTTCGGAGGGCACCTATGCTTTCCAAAATCCAGCAACTGTTTCACCGCATGGCTGCAGCGATGAACTTTTCTTAGTTTCTTTTTTGTATCTGAAGAACGGCGGTGTTCTGAGCCATTATTTTTTCATAGACTATCCTAGGGTTATTTTAACTTAGAATAATGTATTGAGAATTTGCTTTGATAATAATGTTTCTGTAGATATCATGTACTTATTGTTGTTGTTTTTATCAATTCGCAGAAAAAATGGCGCTTCCTAGAATTTGCTCAATATGCTATGGGCAAATGTGTTCCCGAATAATTTTTGTAGTGGTAAAAATACTTTTTTCTGGGAACTGTACAAAACTACCGTTTTCTCGTGGTAAAGCAAGAGTAAATTTAGGCTCGAGTGCGGTTGCAGAGAGTCAAACTTTTGCACAACATTTGTCTATCGGAATGAATAGCGACAATTGGGGTTGCTCATCACGCCAAGGAAGATGTTATTTATCATTCTCAAGCTGGTGCTGATCAGTAGTTAAAATCGTAAAAAAATACAGTTCTTTGACAAAATATGACTCTTGCTCAGAAACCGACTCCCTGATTTCGGCAGGCAGGGTCCACAAATGATGTGAAGAAACTCAGGCAGGAGGACTGCGTGATATTGAACTTGTATGACCACGACGGAAAGTGTCACCATAGGTCGCCATAGGTAGCCAGGTCGCCAAGGTCGCCACAGCCAGTGCATGTGCAGGAAAGAGAAAAATTGTCCGTAGCTTAGCTCAGTTATGCCAGGATATACGTGGTGAAAGCTAAGGCATAGCATGTTTAGCCTGCGTTAATCTTTATTGTGATGGATCTGCAATCAGCTGCAATCTGATTGCAGCCTGATAAACCAGAGTGTCGCATTAGCATTTATATAGTGAATGAAAGTGAAAACCGCTAAAAGAAACTTTTTCTCCCTACTTTAATATGCATTACACTGTCGTCGCCCTTCGACAAGTGGTCGCAATCCTGCTTGTTGTTTAGGGCCTGATGAGATTACAGGCAACGCTGTTGCCTCACGCGAGTAATTTGGGCAGAAGCTTCTCTAGTATTCTTGCTATTACTGAGTACTCATACAATCCTCCAATGATGCAATTTTTCGAAACCCACAGATGCAATCTTTTTAATTACGCGAAAGTAAGCAAAGAACCCAAGCCAGTGACGGAGGCAGTTATGTCTGGTTCCACTCTCTGATGGAAGATCGAACAGCCATGAAGAAGTTGTATCATAGTCCAGTAGTTGCCATCGGCGTTGGGACACTTTTCTTTGTGTTTCGGGCAACTCTTTTTTGGGGGGATACGGTGGCTACAAAGAAATAAGAATCTAAGTAATTACGAAATCAATGAAGCGAAGCATGCTTCTGTGTCACGCATGTAGGCGGCCCTAGTGGGGTACCACCTGCCAGGAACAGCTATGGTCGGTACTGTACAGGTGCAGGAAGCCAGAAATTTCTAGTTGGGATGCAGCGCACCGTACTGCCCCTGTTCTCGCAAGACGCTAACACAGGCTAGCCTGCCTGTCCTGTTCTCAACAACAGCAATCCGTGAGTTCCGGTGCATGGTTTTTGCGTCGCCTCGAGAGATGGCACAATGCTTCAGGCGCTTCTACCGCCGCGGTGGCTTAACGGTAAGGGTGTTCAGAGTGTACTGGAATACGGTTGAGTGAGACAAGCTGCCGGATCAGAGCATTCTTTGCAGTCAGGCGTCGACGAAGAACAACACTGTGGTGGCGCTGAGTTCCAAGCTGATTGGGCTACATCAACTTTACGCCGTTGGAAACTGATGGCAACTCTGTTAGCTGGGTTCATTTGTACGGCTTCGTGCGCTGCTGTTTACAGTCAGACCACTGAAATTATGTCCCTTACTGCACAACGACGTGAATGTATCTCGCAAGATCAAATTCAGTGTTATGGTTTTATGCCGAGCTGTGATTCCTCATGTAATGCGGCCGTAGTGTCGGCTTTCCTTCCGCTATGATATTGTAGTTGCCTTAGCTGACAATTTTTTGTTTGTTTTACAAGAAGCATGTGTCCCTCTTTTCTGCTCTTGCGCATACTGTTTTCCATCTCTAGTTTTTTGTGAAACGCCAAAGAAAAAAAACAACTGTGCGTTTGCTGCTTGCTACTTTAGCCAATAAAATATTTCGGCCTCAACCAGCCCTGTTAATCCACCCAGCATTCTTTTCATTATACTTCTTCCTCGCGTAGCGGAATGTGGAGTAATTGGTACGTGGTTTTTATTGGGACGGATCTCGGATACCGAAAATAGTTTTATATAACTATTCTGTATAATAACCCTTCGCCCAAAAGCCGTGTTCTATTTCTTTTCCAGAGTGTGCTGAAAAAAAAAAGAACTGGCGCGGTAGCGTAATGAGTGTAAATAGTGGCTATTGCATTGGGCTTGTAAAGTGAAGCTCACGTGTTAAATCCAGGTCGCTGAATATGAAGGGATGAAATGTAAAAACAATGCTGTGCTTAAATTGGGCGCAGCTTAAAAATCCGTAGGTGGGGAAAGCTCGCTCGTCGTGGGTGCATCATCACTCTGCCACGCTAAATTGCCAGACCTGTCAATTTAAAAAAAAAGGTAGCCGTATCCTTCAGCTTCTTTCCAAGTGCTTAAACGGAATGAGACTATTTTCGAGTCTGATCTTCCAGAAAAAACTGATTATCACATACTACAAACCTGCATGTAATGCCTATCCCAGCGGTACGTCATACTCAACTTAGCAGTTTGTATGTAGTAACGGCCACTCTCGGGTATTCGTTGCACTATCATAACGGTAACAATTCAGCAGTAAAAGGAGCCGCGTCGTCACATTAACGTAGATGTGTGTACACATTTAATTTGTTCGTTGAAGGAGATAAGTTTGCTGCAACATGTACCATTCACTTTTATTTTTTATGAAAAATATGGTGGCACTGTCCAAAAATATTCTTGCCCGAATTCAGTTAACATAAATAGAGGCCGGCCCGAAACGGAGTTTTTTATTAATGATAGCTACGGACCTGTTAAGCAGAAGTTATCAATCCACGTGCGTTATTTGGCTAAGGAGCTGTTGGGCATCTGCGCAACAGCCGCGACTCGACAGCAGCGTCACAGTCAATCGGAACGGTTCTCACTTGCATCGCTAACGTCTTCGAGAAGTCAAAGTGCAGTTATGCGTTACATTCGAACACAAACGAATATTTGATCATATGAAATAGTGAATTCAGGAATTGCACACAATCTGAATAGCAAACTGCATTCGATGAGACTTTTATGTTTCTACTTCATTGTACATTCTGATACATTGAAGAAGGGTGCCAGACAAGCCATGGAGATTATATCGGCTTACGCCCCCAGTTGCCCCGACTTGGTCTCACTATACGAAGAATATAACTGTTTCTCCTTAACACTGTCACTCGCATTGATGACTCTCAGAAAGCCCATTGGTGAACTTGTGGTCTGTTCCATCTAGAGTGTACTAGAATTGTTGTACCTTGTACTTCGATCCGTGATTAGGCAGCAGCGACAGGCCGTCCGCCGAAGCTGCCTTGCGCTCTTCCGTGAACGGGGCTCCATCATGAATGAAGTGATAGTGGTTCCACGCATTCTATTGCAAAAAGGCTTATTCCGGTCCACAGTTGTCACTTTTTCACTTAGTGCATTTAGAATATTTGACAATATCTGAAATACATACATACATACTGACACGTGTACTTATCTTTATCGGGCAACCACGTTTCGCCGCTTAACAACTCTAATCGCAGAGTGAGGGACGCGCCTGCATGTATCCGACGTTTTCTGGAAAGTTATCGACGCTTCTATCCGCGTGTCTGTCGTCGCCGAACCTTGTGTTATCAGATTTCATCGCATGACACGAATGGTGTAGAACTTTGTGGAAGACACGCGGGTCCCATCAGTTACTCTGGAACATTCGACGACTGATCTATAAAAGCCGACGCGCTTGACCCGCTGATCAGTTTTCCGACGATCGCCGACCGTGTTCGCCGCTATCGTTGTGCTATACGTGCAGCCTGCTTTTGTGGGCACAGGTTCGCCCAATAAAAGCTAGTTTTGTATTCCACCGTATTGCTTCTTTCTTCACCGTCACTACCACGTGACATCTGGTGGAGATGCTGGGTAGTGACGGTGAAGAAAGAAGCAATACGGTGGAATACAAAACTACCTTTTACACAGCTAAATTCCGCCCTTACCTCTATGGCAGGCCATTCAAATTCGTCAGCGACCACCACGCGTTGTGTTGGCTAGCTAACTTAAAGGACCCTACAGGACGGCTGGCGCGGTGGAGCCTCAGACTACAAGAATATGACGTAACGGTAATATACAAGTCCGGAAGAAAAACACTCCGACGCCGACTGCTTATCACGCGCCCCGATCGATCCCCCCGCCGCAAGACGACGTGGACGACGACGCCTTCCTTGGGATAATAAGTGCGAAAGACTTCACTAAACAGCAACGAGCAGACCCGGAGCTAAAAAGGCCTCGTCGAGTATTTGAAAGGGAACACCGACGTTGTCCCTAGGGCATTTAAGCGCGTGTTGTCTTCGTTCACGCTACGAAACAACCTGCTCATGAAGAAGAACTTCTCACCAGTCCACGCCAGCTACCTTCGTGTGGTGCCGTCAGCGCTCCGTCCAGAAGTACTGCACGCCCTACACGACGATGCAACCGCTGGGCACCTCGGATTCTCCCGGACGCTCTCGAGGATACAGGAAAAGTATTACTGGCCGCGTCTGACCGCCGACGTCGCCCGTTACGTCAAGACATGCAGAGACTGTCAACGACGCAAGACACCACCTACAAGGCCAGCAGGATTACTACAGCCGATCGAACCTCCTCGTCGACCATTCCAGCAGATTGGGATGGATTTGTTGGGGCCGTTTCCGATGTCAACATCCAGGAACAAGTGGATCATCGTGGCGACGGACTATCTCACCCGCTTTGCTGAAACCAAAGCTCTACCGAAAGGCAGCGCAGCCGAAGTGGCGAAATTTTTTCGTCGAGAACATCCTGCTCCGACATGGTGCCCCAGAAGTCCTCATCACCGACAGAGGAATGGCTTTTACAGCAGAGCTCACCCAAGCCATTCTGCAGTACAGCCAGACGAGCCACAGGAGGACAACTGACTGCCATCCGCAGACGAATGGTCTCACGGAGCGCCTGAACAAGACCCTCGCCGACATGCTAGCAATGTACGTCGACGTCGAGCGCAAGACCTGGGACGCGGTCCTGCCATATGTCACCTTCGCCTACAACACGGCGGTGCAAGAAACAACACAGATCACGCCATTCAAGTTGGTTTACGGCAGAACCCGACGACGACGCTCGGCGCCATGCTGCCGCACGTCACTGACGAGGAGAATCTTCACGTCGCTACCTATCTCCAGCGCGCCGAAGAAGCCCGACAGCTCGCCCGGATACGGATCAAGACCCAGCAGCGTACCGACAGCCGACACTACAACCTCCGACGACGCTTCGTCGAGTACCATCCCGGCGACCGTGTTTGGGTATGGACCCCGATACGCCGACGAGGACTCAGTGAGAAGCTGCTGCGACGCTATTTCGGACCCTACAAGGTCATCCGACGTATTGGCGCATTGGACTATGAGGTCATGCCAGACGGCATTTCGCACTCACAGCGGCGCCGCGCACGATCTGAAGTGGTCCACGTGGTGCGCCTTAAACCATTTTACGGACGCTGATAAACTTCCTTAGTTTGTTGTTTTCTTTGCTACGAGTGCTTTCTTTGTTACTTTCGTTTGTTTGCAGCATCCGGTCGATGCTTTTTAAGAGGGGGGTAATGACACGTGTACTTATCATTATCGGGCAACCACGTTTCGCCGCTTAACAACTGTAATCGCAGAGCGAGGGACGCGCCTGCATGTACCCGACGTTTCTGGAAAGTTATCGACGCTTCTATCCGCGTGTCTGTCGTCGCCGAACCTTGTGTTGTCAGATTTCATCGCATGACACGAATGGTGTAGAACTTTGTGGAAGACACGCGGGTCCCATCAGTTACTCTGGAACATTCGACGACTGATCTATAAAAGCCGACGCGCTTGACCCGCTGATCAGTTTTCCGACGATCGCCGACCGTGTTCGCCGCTATCGTTGTGCTATAAGTATAGCCTGCTTTTGTGGGCACCGGTTCGCCCAATAAAAGCTAGTTTACATGATACATACATACATACATACATACATACATACATACATACATACATACATACATACATACATACATACATACATACATACATACATACATACATACGTGCATGCATACATACATACGTGCATGCATACATACATGTGTGTGTGTGTGTGTCGTAACAACGTGTGTGTATAATTTGATTTACCCGTAAGTTTAGTCATCCACTTTTGTTTTGGGCACCACCCACTTGATAAACCTGGTTTGTTTCACTCTCATACTGTTTTCCTGCATTAATAGCCGTGCTTTTTGATATTCCACGAAGAGGAAGCGGGCGTGAAGCAGCAAGATTGAACTTTCTTATGTAGCAACATGTTTCAGATCGGTGGCTGCTGTGTCAAAATTAGTTGTTACATTTAAAGATCTTCTTTGAAGAAAGCAGTTCCCCAGGCTGAAATTACACGTTGGTAGCATCTGATAAGAGCCATGGGTGCACCGTAACAAGTAAAAATAATAAAAATATCTACTGCACAAGCTCTCTGCAACAAAAACAAGTGTGCGCGCAATGAACGCGCACTCACCAGTAGATGACGTGATTCCTAATGGCTCAAAATTGAAAACTTCGTGTCATATAATCCATGCTTCATATGAATGTTCGGAAAACTGGTATAAACAATTATATGCAATTGAAATAAAGCACTTTTTTATCTGTGTACAATGCGATATAGGCTCAGCGTCTGCGGCCAAAGGATGTTTGCTGTGCCGCGGAGCGCACCTCCGCCCTAATCCAGTTCGCTTGCTGCGACCGCGCACTATTTTTCCACTTGCGGCGCCTCTTCGGGACCGCGCTGTCCGGCCCACTCGATTTACCCTGCTATGGTTGTGATATCAAATATCGATCGTGACTGCCGCATTTATATCAAAGCGCACAGCAAAAAGGCCTGTCCCGTGAATACGGAAGACTTTAAGGAGCCCCAGTTTGTCAAAATTACTCCGGAGTCCCCATTACGGCGTGCCTCATAATCAGATCGTGGTTGTGGCACGTAAAATCCCACAATTCAGTTCAATGTTCTAGTTGGGCAGTGGCCGGCATCAGCCGGTTTTCTACACCTATAGCTGGACAGCGTACATATGGACCAGTGCACAGTATCACGTGGTGCTGTGTGGCACGATGTATTGTGTATGGTGGCGGGGGGGGGATGCTGTGTACCGTTGCCAACATGCACATCACCCATTTTACGGTTATGGCTGGTATAATCTCCAACCAATGTGAATTTTCCTGGGGCTATTTCATGCTTACATCTACTTTTAATTCCGGGAGAGCCAGAAATTTTTTCAAATACTTTGGAACCCATCGACATCCCCGAAGTGCTGAAAAAATGTACATTAGCATACATATATGGTGCATATTTTTTACTCATAGACGCGTTGAAGGCGCAAAAATACGCTCTCCTTTTAGGAGAATGTGGGTTACATATCGTCTTAATGGTCGTCTGCAGAAAATTATTTACCAATTGGCCACACACAAAGTAATAGGTGGTGAAGCTAACATCTTTGAACAGCTTCAAGTGACCGCAATGATTAGATATGCCTGAGTTGCTGCATATTTATATTGTATCTGTGATTAGGAAGAAAAGTGCTCAATCGACGACGCAACTCGAAAGGACCACGAGGATACCGCTTTCTCCGCAAGTGGGACCTTATTTCCTCCATTTTTTGGACTTTGTGTGTTTAACGCAGCACGTAGCTGAGGCGCTGAGGCTACCGCGGCCGACCGGGCCCGTGGCGTCCCCATCGTAGGATCGTTTGCCGCTCGTGGTCGCGCGGAAGTTGTGAATCATGGCTACTATGGAAGGAGCGACTACACCCGAGGAATCTTCGGTTCCAGGACAATGACACGCTAGCGAAGGAGGAAGGTAAGTGCCGCTAGAGAAGAGCGGGCAGAAAACTGCGAAACAGCGAGCCCGGCAGAGGCAAGCGGGCAGGAAAATGGCGGCCAAGTCGATCGAGCGTCAGCATACGCGCATTCCAGACGGCGCCGAGAAAATTGTTCTCCGACCACGTGGCGGCTTAGTTAAGCTTACCAAATATAGAACAGCATATCTGACTGACGTCATCAAAATGTCGGCGGGGATTAACCCACGTGAAGAGAAGGAAGATATAATAACTCCAAATATGAAGCAGCACTCCGTTCTCGTCATCACTACGAGTGCGGAGAGGAAGCTGAAGTACGCGAGCGTGAAACACCTCATGTTCGACGGTGAACAAGTGGAGACTTTCGCCTACGTGGCCACCCCCAAGCACTGCGGCAAGGGAGTCATCCACGGGGTTCCACTCGGATACTCCATCGAAGAAATTCTGTACCGCCTAGACCGCAAGGATAACCCCGAGATTCGAGGCGTCCGCAGGCTGGGCAAAGATTCACAGTCGATCTTTATTCTCTTCAAGGAGAAAGAAGTGCCAAGGTGGATTTACCTCAACGGGGCACCGCACAGATGCCAGCTGTACCACAAAAAATACGAAGTGTGTGTCGCTTGTGGCCGACTCGGGCATCGCGCTGACGTGTGCCCGGACCCGACGAACGTCAAGTGCCGCGGCTGCGGCCTCGAGAACCCGTCAAGTGACCACAGGTGTGAGCTGAAATGCCAGCTGTGCGGCGAAGGCCATGCCCTAGGAGATCCCAAGTGCCGAGAACTCTTCCGCACTCCCTACGAAGTTAAGAAGAGACAGTGGGAGAAGATGGAACAAGCAACGACGACTGGTGGGGGACATCAGAGTCGACAACGCGAACCCGAAGGGGGCAAAGACTTCAAGTTCCGCGAAGACTCTTTCCCAAAACTGGAAGCAAATCCGAGCAGACCATCGTCGCCGCCCAAAGGACGCTCTGGTTCCCGTGCTAGGAGCCAGTCCAGGGGGCGCTCGAACTCAAGGGACCCTGCCAACCCATGGAGACGAGGTAGGAGCATGAAGCGTAAGGGTGTGAATTTTGCGGGCATGGTCTCCCAGGAAAATAATCAGAGGGATAAACGGGACGAGGAAATTGAGAAATTAAAGAAAATGGTCGAAAAATTAAACGGGATAGTGGATTCGCAATGGTGCGAAATCCAAAACTTAAAGAAATCACAGAGGCAGGCAACCCCTCCTCCGCAACAACCCATCAGACAGATGACCCCCCCCCAGCGGCACGTCAACAGCCGCAAGGAGAGGATAAGATGGTCACAGAGGCGTCCCTTCCGCCACCAAAGAAACGCAAAATTCAAGACGCCGACCCTGTTCAGGCTATAGAGAAAAGGGTCGAAAATTTGGAAAGGTTAGAGGCCAAGATGAATCAATTTATGAACCATATCAACATCCAAATTCAAGCTGTCCTCGGGCCAGTTGAGAAACAGGCCGAGGAATGCCAAAGGCTAAGGAATGAGATGGTCACCATGAACGGGTGGCAACAGAATATGGAGCAGATCGTCACGCAACTGCAAAATGGCCAGGCGCGCAAATGAAAATCAAATCTGGCAGTGGAACTGTCGCGGCTTCCGGCGCAAGCGGTCGATTCTGCAACAGTCCCTTCCGCTATTAGATGAGACTCCTTTGGCGATGGCCCTCCAGGAAACTGGAGGACCCGCAAAACTGTCTGGTTATCAGGCATCTCATAGTGGCAGGGGGGAGAAATCCTCGGTCACAACGCTCGTGAAAAGAAATATCGCGGCCATTGAACACGATCTAGAGTCGAAAGAGACCGAGAACGTGTTTGTCGAAATTCTAACCTGAAAACAGAAGCACCCTAGTTTATTCCTTTTAAATTTATACAGCTCACCCAGGCAAAGTAAGGTGAGGTTCAGGGCTCTGCTTCGCAAGGCCCTCAAAATTTCAAGCAACCAGCCACTGTTGATAGTGGGGGACTTTAATGCACATCACCAGGAATGGGGGTACCCGCACCAAAGCCCGAAAGGCAGACAGCTGTGGGAAGATACGCATGACATAGGGCTCACTCTGCACACGGACCCTGAGAGTCCAACGAGGGTGGGCAACAGCGTTAGTAAGGATACATCTCCAGATCTGACATTCTCGAAAAACATTAAAGATCTAGAATGGCATAATTCGGATCAAAATTTTGGCAGCGACCACTACATAATTGTTTCCATAGTGAAAGAGGGCCTTCAAACGCGCAGGGCTCGCACGCCGGCCGTCGTTGAATGGGATAAGTTTAGAGATATCAGGAGAACGCAGGAACTCGGGCTCATCAGAAACATCGAGGAATGGACGACGGCGCTCAAATCGGACGTTAGAGAGACGACAAAAATGCTCGAAGGGGATAACGCCCCTGAGATAGCGGATAGCCGTCTTCTGCATATGTGGGAAGCTAAGCAAAGCATGGAGCGTCGTCTCAAAAATCAGAAATGGAACCGCAACCTCAGAAGGATTGCTAGGCATAATAGGGAAATCGAAGATTATACTTTTACACTATGCGAACAAAATTGGGCCAACAAGTGTGACGAAATGGAGGGGAGCATGAACCTCTCCAAGACGTGGAACATCCTCCGGCACTTGTTGGACACCGCAAGCTCGAAAACACAATCCCGTAAAAGATTGGCAAAAGCTAGGCACGCGTTCGTAGGGAACGATGATTATTTTATGAAGAAATTAATTGAAACGTTCGTGGGGGAAACATCGCGAACTCCACTACCCGACTATGTTGGAGCGCCTAACGAGGCGTTGGACGCCCCCATCACGCGGAAGTGCGAGCAGAGATTGTAAGACTCAGAACGAAGTCGGCTCCGGGCCCTGACGGGGTAACGAACAACATTCTCAGAAACTTAGACGATGATTCCATCAGTTATCTAAAGAAGTACATGCAGGAATGTTGGGATAAGGGCGAGCGGCCACAACAGGGGAAGACGGCAAGCATTATTTTAATACCAAAACCCGGGAAGCCTCCGCAATTGGAAAACTTACGGCCAATTTCCTTAACTTCATGCGCGGGGAAATTGATGGAGCACGTCGTCCAGGCCAGACTGATGGGCTTTATGGAGCAAGGCGATCTGTGGCCACATGAGATGGTCGTGTTCCGACCTCACTTGTGTAGGCAGGACGTCATGCTCCAAATCAAACATGATATAATAGACTCAAGGTCTAAAGATGCAAAAGCAATTCTGGGACTGGACCTCACGAAGGCTTTTGATAACGTAAAGCATGAGGCGGTCCTCGAAGGGCTGAACAAGATTAATGTAGGTACCAGGACATATCGATACATCAGGGACTTCCTGACGGGAAGAACTGCTTGCATGAGGTTCCAAACGCTGAAATCCCCCACAATTGAGCTAGGGAGTAAGGGTACGCCCCAAGGATCGGTGCTGTCTCCCCTACTCTTCAACGTGGCTATGAGAGAACTCCACGAGCAATTGGCAAAGCTCGAGGGATTAAAATTTAGTATATATGCGGATGATATCACGCTCTGGGTCAACCGAGGAAGTGATTCAGCCGTCGAAAGCCTGCTCCAGGCCGCCACCGACATCATAGTCGATTACGCGGCCGAGAGAGGCCTAGCATGCTCGCCGCAGAAATCAGAATTGTTTATATGCAATCCGAAACACTTAAGGTGCAAGGCACCGTCGGAGATCAAAATTAAAGTGGCGGCTAAAGAGGTACCAATAGTCGAGCAAATTAGAATCTTGGGCCGGATTCTCCAGTCACACGGCCACAATGGCGAGACCGTCAAGAGGCTGCAGAATCACGCAATACAGACCCTGAGCCTAATTAGGCGGGTGGCCAGCAAAGGCCGCGGGCTAAAGGCAAAAAAATTTAATTAAACTAATACAGGCGTACATATTCAGCCGGGTGAGCTATGCAATGCCATATCTCGATTTGAAAGTGGTGGAAAGAGAAAAGATTGATTCTCTAATGAGAAAATGCGTAAAATGAGCGCTGGGACTGCCCATGTGTACATCAACAGATAGACTGATGGCTCTAGGAGTGCATAACACATGGGCAGAACTGGCGGAAGCGGTGCGACCCTCTCAAATTGAGAGACTTAGCACCACGAGGACAGGAAGAGCCATATTGGCCAAAGTTGGAATAAATCCGGACAGAGGCCCCACCCAAAAGGTGGAAGTGGATACGGAAGTGAGAAAAAATCTGATTATCCCCCCCTGCAAAAAACATGCACCCGGAACATAGCAAAGGCAGGAGGCATAAACGAGCCGAAGCATTAAAAAATAGATTCAGTAATATCCCGGAACATGAGGTGGCCTATGTAGACGCGGCGGGAGGTAGCGGCAGTTTTACGGTGGCAACGGCCGTCAGCGGCCGGGGTATTCCCGTGACCGCTGTCACTCTGCACAGGCGCAACATAGAAGTTGCCGAGGAAATTGCGATCGCATTAGCTTGCGCTGGAACGGACGCGAAATTTGTGATCAGTGACAGCAAAACTGCCATACAATATTTTAGCAAGGGAAGGATCTCGCCCTTAGCGGCCAGAATTCTAGGCCAGAGAAAGCTAGATAGAAAAATTCAACTAATTTGGACTCCGGCGCACGAAGCCGTGCCCGGCAACGAGGCGGCCCACGAGCTGGCTCGAGATCTCTACCGCCGAGCCGCTATGGGGCCCCTCGATGACCGAGGGAGTGGAGAGCGCATGCTAAAATATGGGGAGATCACGCAGCATTATAGATTGGCTCGTAGACTGGTATCCCCGCCAGACCCAAAAAACCTAGGAAGAAACAGTGAACTTCTTCGGGCACTCAAAAAAGCTTCCGATGCCTTAATTTAAACGCACGCAGCATTGTAAATAAGATTTGCGACTTGCATAGCATTGCAGTGGCGCATGAGCCACATGTAATGATAATCACTGAAACTTGGTTGCACTCTGGAATCCTGGACTTCGAGATAACACCACCGGGGTACAAAATATACAGGAAAGATCGAGATTCCCGCGGAGGCGGAGTCGCTTTGTTGTTTCAAGACTGTTTGCAAGTACAAAGGTTACCTGATATTGCCGGCACTGAATGCGTCATCGCGAAAGTGTTTTTGGATGATTTCCATCTTATAGTTGGTGGTTTTTACCGCCCACCACATTGTGACGCATTCTTTGACGCTCTGAATGAATTTTTGTGTACAACTGGCATACAGGGCAAGAATGTTTTGCTTGCTGGTGATTTCAACGTCCCGTCAGTGGACTGGTCAACTGATTTCCCTGATGCCCTTTGCGCGGCAGCTGAGCCTTTAACTGACATCGTTCTTTTTCATGCTTTGACTCAACTGGTAAAACAACCGATTCGCGCGCAAAGCACATTAGATCTCTTTCTTGTGAACGACCAAGTCCTCAATCGTAATCCGAGTGTCGCCATATTCCAGGGAATTTCGGATCATAGTATGGTATGCCTTACACTAGAGCTAAATTTCAGGTTCAAACCCTCTAAAAACCAGTACTCGATTCCGGACTTCTTGCTCGCTAGTGATGTCGACATACTTGATGCCTTAGAGAGTAAATTTTCTGTATTTGCATCTCTATCAGAATCTCGCCTTGTGTCCGTTGACAATTTATGGTGTTTCTTTAAAAATGTTGTTCACAACTGTATCGACACTTTTGTGCCCATAAAGCGGAAAGTTGTATGTGAAACGAATCCGTGGATGACAAGAGACCTCGTACGACTTGGGCGAAAACTAAAGCAAGTAAGAAAGCAACATAAAGCACGACCCTCAAAGGCTAACGCCGAAAAGCTAACCAACCTGCGTCTACAGCTAAAAACTGGGATTTCGAAAGCGAAAGACTATTATCAAAATGTTGTTTTAAAAAATTTTCTTCTGTCATCCCCGGATAAGTTCTGGCGGTACTTATCGCCAAAGAAAACCCACGTGTCTGATATTTGTGTGGATGGTTTCATAGTGAAAGATAAACTGAAAATTGCAAATGCACTTAACAAGTACTTTTGCTCTGTGTTTACGAGGGATGATGGAAACACACCGCACATAGCTGCTTTAAATAATATTCCACCCATCGATGATCTCGACGTAAACGAAGCAGGTGTACTGTCCTTGCTTCTTGATCTTGATATAAAGAAGTCGCCAGGCGTCGATGAAATACCTAATGCTTTTTTGGTGCGATATGCCGAATGGTGCGCCAAACATCTTTACGTTATTTATAATAAATCATTTTCATGTGCAGAAATCCCACGTGATTGGAAACATGCAAAAATAATTCCCATCCCTAAATCAGGCGGCCGTTCATTACTCCAATCTTACCGTCCTATCTCTCTACTTTGCACTTCATCAAAAGTGATGGAACACATAATATTTAGGCACATCTCAGTCTTCATAGAAAGTAATGGCTTCTGTGACCCACGACAACACGGCTTCCGTCGTGGGAAATCCACTGTAACACAACTATTAGAAACAGTGCATGAAATCGCGGCAGCACTAGACGGCCAAGGCCAAATTGACATGATATTCTTAGATTTTGAGAAAGCCTTCGACCGTGTGTCCCACCAGAAGTTGTTATCAAAGTTAAAACCTATTCTCAAAAACGAGCCACTACTTCACTGGATTGAGGCGTATCTTACGGGCAGGCGACAGACAGTCGTTGTTGATGATGCGAAATCAGACTTATCCGATGTACAATCTGGAATCCCACAGGGATCAGTCTTGGGCCCTCTGTTCTTTCTAGTTTTTATCAATGATATAGTGAATAATATACCAGTTAAAATTCGACTGTTCGCAGATGACTGCGTACTTTATCATGAAATTCACAGCGAGGCAGATCAGACGATCCTAAATTCATCTTTAACAGCAATAGCGACTTGGTGCTTAGAGTGGCAAATGAACATTAATCTAACAAAAACAGTATCAATGATCATTACACGCAAAAAGAAGCCGTTACCCTTTGTGTACAGCATTAATGGCCATAACTTATCCTCTGTTACAGAATATAAATACCTTGGTTTAGTAATTACGTCGGACCTTAGGTGGAATAGTCATGTAGCTCACATTAAAAAGAAAGCCATGAATAAGCTCGGATACCTGAGGAGAACTTTGGCTAAATCTACATGTAATATAAAATTATTAGCATACAAGACTTTCATCAGACCATTGTTAGAGTACGCTACTCCTGTCTGGGATCCTTACACACAAGTAAGCATAAATATAATTGAAATGATACAGCGGAAATCAGTCAGGTTTATTTTTAATTCCTACCGCCGTGATACATCAGCTAGCGCTCTTTTACAGCAGGCGAACCTGGAAACCCTAGAGGCAAGACGGTATCGAGACAGGCTCAAAATGTTATGTTTAATTCATCGGGAACATGTAAAATTAGATAAAAAATTGTATATTACCCCTTGTAGCCGGCGCCCAACGCGTTCATCACATTCATTCAGGTTAGACGAGTATTCGCACCATACCACATTATTTCAGCAGTCCTTTTTCCCCCGAACCATCCATGACTGGAACGCCCTGCCTGAAAACGGTCTTCAAAGCTCCACCATATCGTCCTTCATGCACGCACTCATTAATCTATGAACCGAAACGTTTCCCACGATTTCTATCCTAATCCGTACACTATAGATTATATCGTGTTAAGGGCACCGTCAATTTCTTTTTGTGTGTGTTTGTATAAGCCATTGTGCAAACATGTGCTGTATTGCAGAATTCTTTGATATCTTCCTTCCTTTTTTTTGTTGTTTCTTTTGCATTGTACCAAGATGACGCTTTGCTTGTTTCCACCTTTTTTTTCTCTTTTTTTTTATTTCGCGTGTTTCACATGTTATTGACTCTTAAAGCCTTTATGTATGTCCCACTCCTGCCTAGGGCCTCTAAAGCAGGCTGGCAGTAGGAATAAATAAAAAAAAAAGTAAAAAATAAACAACAGACAAGCAGTCGCGTGGAGACGACTACAAACTTATGCATATCCGCACCCGGTTATGGCGAACCACATGTTCCCCGAGGCCAGGAGCGATAAATGTAATCTTTGTGGGGCGAGAGGGACCCTCGACCACATAATATGGAAATGTCCGTACTCTCCCGGGGGAACGCACAAAATAGATAGTAGAGACACCTGGGAGACCCTGCTGCGCAGCTCGGACTCTGAGCTCCATCTCCGGCTCGTCCAACTGGCTGAAGAGGCTGCTGGGACCCAAGACCACCCAGCCTGCATCTGAGGCGGCGGCACTCGCCCCCTGACCTGCGTGTCGGGGGGTGGGTAGATCGCCTTTTTTGTTGGACATTAAAGTTTATTCTATCTATCTACATCATTACTTATCGGAGTTGACAGAACTGACAATCCTAGCAGTAGAGCAGGTGGCTCCTAAGGACCATAACCAGAGCAATTCATGAAGGCCATTTCCAGAAAAGGAAGGTGAAGCAACGAAATTTTCAAAGCATTACGCTCTTCGCGAGCCATAAAATACACTAAAAATTATCGTAAAAACCCGACACACACTGACACCAAGGACCCCATTTCTTCTCCTTTATTACATAACGACGCTCTCGAATCCGGCAACATTGATGCCTACAGGTAGCTTGTGTAGGTTTATTGACCAGTTGACCAAAAAAGATCACGTTTCCGTGATACCTGCGGAGAAAAGGACGTTCCGCATCTGCCACCAAGGTTTGTGCGTGGGGGCGCTGGCTAACACTCCCAGGGTTCTACACGGACACATAAATAGTCAAGAAATTGGATAGCGAACCGGCTGCGCGGTAGCTCAATTGGCAGAGCATCGCATGTGAAACGCTAAGGTTGTGGGTTCGGTTCCCACCTGCGGCAAGTTTTTTTTTTTCATCCACTGTAGTTCCAATTCATTTATCGTTTCTTTGGCTCATTTATCAAGCACAAGTAATTTCCTCTATGTTGTCCTTGGTGTCAGTGTTTGTTGGCTTCTTATGATATGACTAATAGAAATCGAGCGCCTTGGCCAACCCCCTTTCTTCTCGTTTACTAAAAAATTATGCGGTTTTCAGTGACCAAACAACGATCTAGTTACAAAGCACGCCGTTGAGGGGATTCCGCAAATTTCGACAACCTGGCGTTCTTTAACGTGCACATTAGTCTATGTACATGAGTGCTTTCGCATTGGGCACCCATGGGAATGCGGTCGCCAGGACCGGCGGCCGCATTCATCATAGCTACTAACACCATAGCCACTAAGCAAGCTTGGTGGGTTAAAAGCACTAATTATCGTCTTCCTTCCTCGAACACATTAAATTTATGTACTTTATTGATCTGGATCTTCAATTAAGCTTTCCAAAACGGCTACCCGGGAAATATAGAATCTCTACCATCTGCTACGAGATACCGTGGCCTGCAGAAGCAGCCTCCTCTATCACCTTCGTCAAACTTCACACCTCTGTTGACACAACAGCGGCTCTTTGGAAACCTTTGCACATATGATGTGCAACTTTAGAGTGTGCAGGGATTGAAATGAAATACACAAACAAGTATCGCTGCTACGCTTATGTTAAGGCCGTTTGACGCAACGGCGCATACTTGGTCCCTCCATAGATGCAATCCGAGCTCTCGACTTTTTTATTTGATTACTTTCAATCGACGAGATATCTCTATCAAATCTAGCTGTTCTTAGGTGTGGTACACCGCATAGGAATCAACATGTTTTTGCATATGTGACCTGTGAAAACTTAAATTGTAGATATCATGTAATGTTATTTTATAGCATTCTCCTATTTAGTTTTCAATGTTCTCCATTTTACTGGCAGCTTAACATGCAGGCGAATGCCTACAAGGCGGCAAATTGTTCCGTTTCTAAATAATAGTTCGCCGTCACCCTCTTGAATAAGCATTAGGAATCGCAGCTTGTCTTTGTCTGCAGCATGTGTAAAACAAGATTGGGAGGACTGCCAGAGAGGCCTTGTCCAAAAAAGAGTGCCAGAGATATTTCTCTGGTTGACATGGAGCACAGTTTTCATTGCGACTAATGGACACATCCGCGAATCCCTTCCACATATTTCGATATTTATTATTTTATTTTTATCTAAAGGGAGTTCCGTTAGGATCATGAAAAAAAATATACAAAGCGGTTCCGGCAGGGTGGAGAAACTTGCATTCAGTTTGCACGTGCGACCCCGGCGTTATCTTATGCAACGCGGCACGGGCAGCTGTGGTAGGTGGCGACATGAACGGCGTTCAGGAGGTTCTGAGTTCGAAACAAGCTAGAGATTTATGCATATCACAACACAGTAACGCGAAAGCGGAAGTTAACATTCGCAGACGTGTAAGGCAATTATCTCGCCATGACAACTAAACTTTATTTTGTGATGACTGCGATAATTTAATCTGATTATTGGTTATTGCAATAAAGGCATTGCGCCATCTATAGGTTGCAAACAGACTACTCAATCAAGCCCGAGTGGTATTTCCTGGTGGTAAGGAGCTTGGCGAATGTGAATAATTACAGGCACGCCTTCCCTCTTCGTTCTCTTACCCAGCGTACCTTTCATTCACAACCGCTTGCTTTCTTTCAGTTCTTTTCCCTCAGCGCTGATTCACAGATGGGCTATGAGATCATACATAGCGTATCTGCTAACCATAGCAGCTGGCGGCGTGACACGCTCTCCAGGAGCAGCGTTTTTTAAATTCTTTATCATCAGCAGAGTAGCTAAGGCGCGAAGCCTTCGAATGCCAATGTGGGGCTAGGTCGTTGAGTCCTTGTGGTGCATTACCGCTTTTACTGCGGAGCTCTCCTTGCTACTATCCTGATTATGACGTGGCTGCCTTGTTGACTGGTCGGTCATTATCTCAGCTAATGGTGTGTAGATATGGACGCAAATGTTTCAGTAAAGTATTCGCAAAGTGGGTTGTATAATTCTTCTATGCTGGCCAAACATGCAGATGCCTTTTCTGCGATACAAACAGGTACTTCTTACGTGAAATTTGAACTTATATTGTCGGCCCACAAGCAACTGAGAAGCAATGGCCTTTGTTATTAGAATGGTCCATTTGATTTATTGCATTGTACTAGTTGTATTTAGTACGTTGTATTGTATTCTTTAAGTTCATTTATTTCGCTCGGTTTGATCACTCATTATGTGCAATTATGATTTTACCAGTTTTTGCCAAATCCACCAGAAAGAGTATGCCCGATGGTGAAACAAGAATCCTCTACATGTTGCTTCATACGGGTTTCCCTTTTTTCCTGCGCAAGACTGGGACGACCACCCTTCCTTCTACGAGCATTGTACACAGCCTCCGTTCTTGCAAAATTGTTGCGTATGCGTCACACAGTGTGCATCAGCCTAATTTGGACTTTGCACACCGGCATATGGTCATACAATTCTAAAGCTTGCATGAGAATGAAGTTGAAACTTATGAGGTAGACGAACACACACGTTCCATGACAATTCACGTTACATAGAATGAAAGTAAACAAAAATGTATGCATTACAAATAATTATCAAGGCTTTAATTACATGCTTTACGTAGACTTTGCATGCCACACAGCTTTAAATATATGCGTTGGGTCTGGATTGTCCATGCCCCTTTTACGTCTCTAAAGACCAGCCATTCACTTTTGAAATTTTGTGATGTTCAATGACTCGCACATCAAAGGAATTAGGGGAGTGAGCCCATAAGGAGTAACCGCTGTAAGAAGTGTGACAAATGACTGATTTATTTTAGGAAACGCAAAATACCTGCGTTCCGGTCTTGTAGGCAATCAGTGTGAGAGCTTGGGTGTTTAGTGCGCAGACCATTTACGTTGCCTGATCCAAAGCTGCCTAATAGGTCGAGGAAATGTATGTTACTGTGTTCAGATGGGTTCAGATATTTACTGGTTCAGATTTTAAAAGGTTCAGATTTCCTTTCTGTCAGATTTTCCCTTTCTGTCACAAAAGCCGACAGGATGAGGACCTTGTATCTTCCCTTATTGGCCACACGTCATCAAGGAACCCCGTGCGCACTGCTTCCATCCGGAAAACCATGAGAATCAGGGCCGCATCACCCCATGCTATGGACAAGATATTTATTTATTTAATTTGTTTCATATTACTGTCAATAGGAGGTCCGGATAGTACTGTCCGGACAGGCCGCCATTGGAACATGAACCTGGCAACATTTAAAGCAAGAACGTTATCTAGAGAGGCGAGTTTAGCAGTGCTATTGGAGGAATTAGAGGGCAGCAAATGGGATATACAAGGGCTCAGTGGAAGGCCAAAAGAAGCACATACGGTGCTAAAAAGCGGACACGTCCTGTGCTACCGGGGCTTAGCGGAGAGACGAGAACTAGGAGTCGGATGCCTGATTAATAAGAATATAGCTGGTAACATACAGGAATTCTATAGCATTAACGAGAGGGTGGCAGGTCTTGTTGTGAAACTTAATAAGAGGTACAAAATGAAGGTTGTACAGGTCTACTCCCCTACGTCCAGTCATGATGACCAGGAAGTTGAAAGCTTCTATGAAGACCTGGCATCGGCGGTGGTTAGAGTGAAAACAAAACACACTATACTAATGGGCGACTTTAATGCCAAGGTAGGCAAGAAGCAGGCTGGAGACAAGGCAGTGCGGGAATATGGCATAGGCACTAGGAATAGCAGGGGAGAGTTATTAGTAGAGTTTGCGGAACAGAATAATGTGCGGATTATGAATACCTTCTTCCGCAAGCGGGATAGCCGAAAGTGGACGTGGAGGAGCCCGAACGGCGAGACTAGAAATGAAATAGACTTTATACTCTCCGCTAACCCTGGCATCATACAAGATGTGGATGTGCTCGGCAAGGAGCGCTGCAGTGACAATAGGATGGTAAGAACTCAAATTAGCGTAGACTTGAGGAGGGAACGGAAGAAACTGGTACATAACAAGCCGATCAATGAGTTAGCGGTAAGAGGGAAAATACAGGAATTCCAGATCAAGCTACAGAACAGGTATTCGGCTTCAACTCAGGAAGAGGGCCTTAGTGTTGAAGAAATGAACGACAATCTTGTGGGCATCATTAAGGAGTGTGCAATAGAAGTCGGTGGTAACTCCGTTAGGCAACATACCAGTAAACTATCGCAGGAGACGAAAGATCTGATCAAGAAACGCCAATGTATGAAAGCCTCTAACCTTACAGCTAGAATTGAACTGGCAAAACTTTCGAAGTTATTCGATAAGCGTTAGACAGCTGACATAAGGAAGTATAATATGGATAGAATTGAACATGCTCTCAGGAATGGAGGAAGCCTAAAAGCAGTGAAGAAGAAACTAGGAATTGGCAAGAATCAGATGTATGCGTTAAGAGACAAAGCCGGCAATATCATTACTAATATGGATAAGATAGTTCAAGTGGCTGCGGAGTTCTATAGAGATTTATACAGTACCAGTGGCACCCACGACGATAATGGAAGAGAAAATAGTCTAGAGGAATTCGAAATGCCACAGGTAACGCCGGGAGAAGTAAAGAAAGCCTTGGGAGATATGCAAAAGGGGATGGCAGCTGGGGAGGATAAGGTAACAGCAGATTTGTTGGATGATGGTGGACAGATTGTTCTAGAGAAACTGGCCACCCTGTATACGCCATGCCTCATGACCCCGAGCGTACCGGAATCTTGGAAGAACGCTAACATAATCCTAATCCACAAGAAAGGGCACGCCAAAGACTTGAAAAATTACAGACCGATCAGCTTACTGTCAGTTGCCTACAAACTATTTACTAAGGTAATCGCAAATAGAATCAGGAACACCTCATACTTCCGTCAAGCAAATGACCAGGCAGGATTCCGTAAAGGCTACTCAACAATAGACCATATTCACACTATCAATCAGGTGATAGATAAATGTGCGGAATATAACCAACCCTTATATATAGCTTTCGTTGATTACGAGAAAGTGTTTGATTCTTTCGAAACCTCAGCAGTCATGGAGGCATTACGGAACCAGGGTGCAGACGAGCATTATGTAAAAATACTGAAAGAAATCTATAGCGGCTCCACAGCCACCGCAGTCCTCCATAAAGAAAGCAACAAAATCCCAATAAAGAAAGGCGTCAGGCATGGAGATACGATCTCTCCAATGCTATTCACTGCGTGTTTACAGGATATATTCAGAGACCTAGATTAGAAAAACTGGGGACAAATGTTAATGGAGAATACCTTAGTAACTTGCGATTCACTGATGATATTGCCTTGCTTAATTCAGGGGTCCAATTGCAATGCATGCTCACTGACCTGGAGAGGCAAAGCAGAACAGTGGGTCTATAAATTAATCTGCAGAAAACTAAAGTATAGTTTAACAGTATCGGAGAGAACAGCAATTTACAATAGATAGCGAGGCACTGGAAGTGGTAAGTGAATAAATCTACTTAGTGCAGGTAGTGACGGCGGATCCGGATCATGAGACGAAAATAATCAGCAGAATAAGAATGGGCTGGGGCGCGTTTGGTAGGCATTCTCAGATCATGAACAGCAGGTTGTCATTATCCCTCAAGAGAAAAGTGTATAATAGCTGTGTCTTACCACTACTCACCTACGGGGCAGAAATTTGGAGGCTTACGAAAGGGTTCTACTCAAATTGAGGACGACGCAACGAGCTATGGAAAGAAGAACGATAGGTATAACGTTAAGGGATAAGAAAAGAGCAGATTGGGTGAGGGAACAAACGCGAGTTGATGACATCTTAGTTGAAATCAATGAAACGAAATGGGCATGGGCAGGACATGTAATGACGAGGGAAGATAGCCGATGGTCATTAAGGGTTACGGACTGGATTCCAGGGGAAGGGAAGTGTAGCAGGGGACGGCAGAAAGCTAGGTGGGCGGATGAGATTAAGAAGTTTGCAAGGACGGCATGGCCACAATTAGTACATGACAGGGGTAGTTGGAGAAGTGTGGGAGAGGCCTTTGCCCTGCTGTGGGCGTAACCAGGCTGATGATGATGATGACTGTCAATCCCAATAGGGATTATTGCAGGAGTGGGCACATTGTCATCAAAGAAGTACAATATGAGCAAACACTGAAGAAACAAGGAGTTAGCATAAGAAAACATGGACACTTACATTTATTGAGTAACACATTGGTCTTGACACAATTGTGCTTGCGAAATATAAGCTACAAATGAGAAAAAATAAATGAAACAATAAGTTGTGATCGCGACTTCTAAATGATTTGTAAATGTTTCCAATGTGGGCTGGGCAGTAATAGCAGGGTTTAAGCAGTTCCAGTCTCGCACAGCTCGCGGAAAGAATGAAAAGAAAAAAGTATTGTTGTTACAAAGAAATTATTCTAGCGGGAAAGCGTGCTTATGCCGAGTCGGTCTCGTGTTTTTGTACTTTAGAAAGGCAGTGGGATCCAACTTCAACGCACTGTGGAATACTAAATATAGGAACTTTAACCGTTAAACCTTAGCTCGAATTTCGAGGGTAGCGAGATTTGCGCGAGAAAGCGCAAATCTCGCAAAGATTCACAAAGTTCGGTTTGTGAATCTGTGTGCTTAAAATGATTATAGATTTATCGGGCAGCTTTTCTTTGTATGCGTTCCAGCGTATGAATTTGGTTTTTGGAATGTGGAAACCATACTATGCTGGCATATTCGAGTACCGCTCTGATAAGGCTGATGTAAGCAAGCTGCTTTGTCTGGCTGGTGGAATGCGATAAGGTGCGCTTGAGGTACATTTTGTTCAGGGATTTTTTAACTACGTACTGTTTGTGCGCATTCCAACTGAGGTCGGATGAGATGATTACGCCTAAGTATTTATACTGAGTGACGCTTTGGAGAATAGTGCCGTTGAAACCAGACGGGAACCACAGACCTGATTTTTTCTTTGTGACCGACATGGAGAAAGTTTTGTCGGAATTTATCACCCAATATGACCCGTGAATGAATGGTTTCGCTTCTTCTAGTTCTACGCTACATGAATCGTCTGAACAGCATAACCTCGCTAACATTAATGATTACGCACCGGTGAGGTGTTTCTCTAGTACCTTACGCACATGTTTTTAAAATAATGAGTCGCGGGACAAAATGTCTTCAGTCAATGGCTGAAGACATTGTTCCCGCAGTTCACATACCATCTCCACGTAGCAACCATCATCAGCTCCAGGCAAAACCCCATATTAGTAAACCATTGACAAGTTTCCCTTGTATTGACGTTCCCGAATAGCCGATGCAGAATTCCACGACTATCATGATTCCACCACGCAGAATGGACAAAGCAAGGCTTCAGAATGGTGAGCGATATCCGAGTCGCTTTTCTTCGAAAGCAAACCTTCCTCCATATTTTTCCTGTACGCTGAAATATGCATTATACACGTCTTCATCCCGACATCGGGCACCTGTCATTTTTTCTGCATCAAATGCGTTCATTTCTTCATGTACGCGCGGCAGGTTGCCTGGTGTGAAATCACACGAATCTTCTACGAAACTCGATCCACCGCCAGTGCTTTATGAAACCCTTCGTTCACAAATGAAAGCGTGACTTTTCATCTTCAGTGAAAAGTCTTCGATGAAACACCTTCAGCAGCGCTTCTCAGGGCTACTCCCATACCAAATATTTCTGCGACAACGCTGTGCACAACGGTGAAACGGACACGCGCTCTTTGCCGACATACCTGACGAACAAAAACGTCGCCTGCATGACTCAGTCCACCAAACGTTCCAGCAGGATACAGCGCGTATCTACAAATTGCCACATATTAGTGGCCACGGTGCCATGTGCCCATCCTTGCTTCATCGGGACATATGCCTATGTAGCCGGGACGTCAATAGCCAGCCTCGGCTACTTGAGCTATGCTTGACGTCACCGAACTGCCACATATTTCTCGAAAGTGGTAGTGAGTTTAAAGCCAGAACATTGTAGTAACTGCACCTTCTGATATTTTTATTTATGTTCGCCTTGTTCCCTTTGATGTTGCTTGTTCGGCGTGGTCATTGCGTGGGAAGGGGGAATATTTAAGGGAATAAAGGTCAGGATGAAAGGACAGGAAGACGCGGAATAAAGAAAGTGTTTGGGTGACCATGTTGTTCTTCGTCCGCTCCTGTTTGCATCACACCTATTCCTCCATTTCCATGTTTTCCTGCTTACCACTCAAATTATTTTACTCTTTCACGTTTTTACGCACACATCAACTATACGACCCTATTTACCATGTGCAACTAAATGCGGAATGTCAAACGGCCGTGTACAATGCACTGAGTGCATTCGCAAGTGGTCAAATTAATCCGCACCCTCCTTCTACGCCATGCCTGAGACTCATATAGTGTTTTTCCCCGTAATAACACTTATCCTTTAGCAGTTGTTATGTTGAAGCTAGTCCTATGTTACAATAGGTGACATAGCACCGATCTCAGTCTTGCACGATTCAACACTAATTCAAGATGATACAGTAGAATCCGCACTAGCTGTACAAATAATTAGGCATGTCAGCTTTAACATGCTCTAATAAGCGCAATACGCTTTAATTCGTTATCATTTTTAAGAGGCACAACGCGGAATCGATCAAGCATGTTAAGCTATTGCAGTTGATGCAACTGCCACGCCCGGCATGGCGCTTTTGGAGCTTAACTCTCTCCTTACCACGCCTATTCAAATCGATCACTTGTGATCGATGCTTAAGATCCCCGATTTCGGCATGCGGGAGCCGTTTCATATCAACTTAAAGACATCCAGAGGTTAGCACAGACACTGACCTTTTAGAATTAGTTAAAAGGTTCGTGCTGCTGTGATCTGCGATCTTCGCGCTGCGGCGTCACACCTCTGTGAGAACAAATGTGCGTATGTTGTAGAGAAAAGAGCCGTGGCTGTCACCTTCTGGCGCGCGAGAAAAAACAGCATGCCGTCACGACTACGCTGCAATAGGATTAAAATGTTGTCATCAAATTACTCCGAGGAAGTCACGAATGAAATTATATCGCCGACGTTGCTGTACGACTGTGCTGAGCGCCGATAAGTCACCGAAAATGACGCCAGCTGTTCACTAGCGACCTTCGGTTTGGAGTTCGAGTCGTTTTATAACCCCCAAACTGTATTTTGAAAGTACACCACTTGTCCAACGCGCGGAATTAGCTTTCTGAAGCGGATTCAGGAGTTGCGCTTTTGCTTCATTCATAAAATCCACGCAAGGAGCGCTGCGGCTGTGACTGCGCAGTTATCCAATGTTGATCTCAGGGCGTCGTCCCACGCGTTAACGACGTGAGAAAAGCGTCGTGTTATAAAGTATGCTGCACCTGCACTTCGATTTAGTGATGAGAACTCGAGTTATAGTTCCTAAGATGAGAGTATTTGAGATTGAATCGCTGACAGGGACGATGTTTTGAGTCAATCTAGGATGTCATCAGCTTTTCACTTGCGCGTTTCCTTTACGGCCTTGGGCGGTCTCCTTCCATGTACGTGCTTATCTGCCAATCTTGTTGCGCGTTCTGAGAGCTCTCCTGATTATCTTCAGGTTGCATGCTTCGCTAGATTATGATGTGCTTCCATAGGAAGCAAAGAAACTTCCCTTCACGCGAACAAGGTCGCCTGTAGCACACCTCTTCCCAGCGCTACGGATCAGCCCAACACAATTGGAAGGGCGTGGAATTTCATTCTACTGCTCTTCTCTGCAGAGTTGATTAAGACAATATGCGAAAATGCAAGCAGGTATGCTTAGAAGCATAATCGTGCAGATGCCTGGGTATGCGGCGAGCGATCTGTCCTGGATGAGATGGATGACTCTAGACAAACTGTTGAAGTACGCTTCTTGGACTTCTCATGGGAACACCCTCAGAAGATGCCGAAAAACCGGAACTTCAATATGTGTTATGAGGACCACAAAGTTGAACAAAAACCACACGTTTTTTGGGGGAAAGAAAGAGATATATGAAGAGGAAAGTATCCGGTTCGCTACCCTGCACTTAGGTTGGGAGATAGTGATTAGCAGGAGGACAGAGATGCAAGGGTTGAAAAAAGAAAACACACACACACACATCCAGGCAAAGCCGGGCGCAAAGGCCCGTATATCGCACGAAGCGCAGTAATGCTTTCACGGCCTTCTTCTATGACGTTAGGTCCTGCGGATGGTGTACGATTCTTTCTTCCGATAGTGGTTGGTCGTCCGTCTCGTCGAGCTAGCGGCGAAGGGATTCCCTCTATGGACTGTACTGTGGGCATTCGCACAATATGTGGCCAATAGATTCCTCATGGCCGTGGTGGTCATAGGTTGCGGACTCGCTCATCCTTTTGCGGAACTCCTAGGCAAGTGCGGAGGGTACCTATGCATCCCAATATCCAGGAATTGCTCCGCGGCATGGCTTGAGCGATGAACTTGGCCTAGTTTCTTTTTTGTGTCTCAAGAACGGCGGTGTATGAGCCATTATTTTTTCAGACACTATACCAGGTTTCATTCATGTTTAATGTATATTCTGAATTTTTCTTGATAATAATGTTTATGTAGACATCATGTTTTTTTTATTGTTTCCATCAACTCGAAGGAAAAAAGGCACTTTCTGAAATTTTTACGTCTATTTAATAACTTTTATTTGCTGCAGGTGTTTTTGGAAAGAGTAAATTATTGTTCACAATATGCTATGCTGCAATGTGTGCTCGAATATTATTTGTAGTGGTAGATAATTATTTTCCGAGACTTATGAAGAACTACCATTTTCTCGCGGTAACGACAAAGGTAATTTAGATTCGAGTGCGCTTTCAGAGTGTCATAGCTTTGCAGAACATTCATTCATCAGGAAACGAATAGCCATGATTCAAGTAGCTCACCATGCCATGGAAGGTATTATTCACCATACTCAAGCTGGTGCTGATGAGTATTTATATCCCCCCCCAAAAAAATACAGTTCGTTGGAAAAATAAAACTCGTGCTCAGCAAACGAATCCCTCTTTTCGACGGGTAGGGTCCAAAAAAAGCGTCAGAAAACTCGGGCAGAAGGACGGAGGGATATTCAGCCTCGATGACCACGACCGAAAGTGTTCGTAGCCATATGAAGCGCATGCGCAGGAAAGAGGGAAAAGCGCAGCAGCACCAGTCATCTACAATAGCCACGGGCTTAAGTGACGTTGAGCGTTCTTAGGTGACACCAGTAGACGTGTCATCTGTTTACCTTAGTGTCCAAATACATTCTTGCGCAAAAAGGGGCCAACTGCGGATAGGGAGCGAGCACCATTTCAAAATTCATACAACATGAAACGCGCAGTTGTAACACAGGTTAGGCAGGTAAGACATCCAATCCATGAATAAATGTAACTAGCGTATTTATTTACTTTTTTCTGTTAGGTGGTGGTCATACACCAACTAAATCGTGGCTCCTGCTACATCATACGCGATTTTGTTTGTTCTTATTGCTCCCTAAGTATTTTTTGTAGGTCACTATATTCTCGAAGTATTTATGCCAGTAGACGTGATTGTCAGAATTTCCCAAGATATCACTAACAATATTGTTGATATTGTTACTTGTGGGTGATGATGATGATAATGATGAAAAACTTTATTTATCCCTCTTTCAAGGAAAGGGGGCAATGGAATATAGGGTGGGGGAAGGAACTACTTGAACTAGGCCTCCTTTATCCTCTCAGCCCACTCCAGGATGGCCTCCTGAAGATCGGGCCTGGGCACCCCCACATGATGTGGTTTAAGTCTGCTCTGGGAGAGACACAGTATTTGCTAGAGGGAGAAAGGTAAATGGCGGGATGAATGCGGTGGAGGAGGTAAGGGGACGGAAAGGTGCGAGTCTGCAGCTGTCGCCACAGAACTTCACACCTACGCGGGGATTTACCCATGAGTGGCGGAAAGGTTAAGTGGTCTAATCGGTAGTGTGTGCAGATGTCGTGGTAAGTAATAAGTCGATCCCGCGCTGTAAACGTGGCCATTGGATGCGGCAGTGACCAGCGACGTGGCCGATGCGACAGCAGTGGAAGCAGATCAGCCTGTCATCAGGGGTACGCCATTCAGACGGGTTGCGGCGAGATGTGGCAGAAAAGGACTGCCGGGGACGAGGAGGACTGCTAGAGAACTGGGGAACCGTGGGTGGAGACGATGAACACACGGAGTTGAGACCCATGTTCTCAAATTCCTGCCTGGCGATGGCCTGAATCAGCGCAATCCTGGTTGCTGGTGGATCGGAAGGCATCGCGGAGAAAGCTGGCAAACAGGCGGCCTCGAGCTCGCGGTGAACAATGCGGGTTAAAGGGAAGCTGAAACGGTTTTAAATTTCCATGAATTGCTGGTGTTGGGAAGAACAGACCTAATCATTTACGGTTCCGAAATTTTTTCTTCGTTTTGTTAATATAAGGGGCGGAAATCGCTTTCTAAATCACCCCCACGGACACGCCCCAATCGCTTCCCGGAGCGTCGGGTGAGGTGGTTGCCAGAGGAGAGAACCGGCGAGAGTGACGTCACTCGTGGGGACCGAGCTGTCGGACCGGCGTGCTGGCATGTGCTGGCATGCCTCTTTCCGTCCTGCGCTTTACTGAACGACGCTACGAGAGATTTGCCGCCGCCGCCACCGCTGACGTTTGTTTTCTTTTGCGATTTTGGTAAACTGTTCTTTCCTTCTGTGCTGCGCGAGTGCCTACAGCCAAGGGCGCCCAACATGCCCTCGTTCTGTACAGCATTCGGCTGCGCGAACGCAGGCGGGCGAGACGATGTGGTGTTTCACAGGTTCCTGAAGGACAAGCAGCTTGCAGCGCAGTGCGATGAGGAGAGATAAGTTCGTGCCGACGAAATCAACTGTGCTGTGCTCGGACCATTTCCGCGATAGCCGCATAGCCTTACGACAAATGCGGAAACGTGTTGTTGCTAGCGTTGCTCTACTCCGTTCCATACATCAGGTGCAACGCTGTGGAGGCTTGAGATACTTCTTGCAGTGGCTGCGTTCAAACTTAAAAAAAGTTCAGTGTTTCTTGACCCAATGTTCCAGAAACTTTTTCATATATAAGCTCTGTTCTGAATGAAAAAAAAAATATACCCATAGAAACAATCCGTGTACTTATACGGCTGCTAACGCTTCTTTTAAATCAATTTTCTTTTCGGCATTTTTTAATTGCAGCCCGTCACGGCAGCTTCACGTGCATGCTCGCGCGAGCAAACGCCGCTGGCACGCTGCAAAGCATCGATAGAAACGCGCGCAGTAATAAATTTTGGTGACCGGACTTTGTGCGTAGCTTCCACAGCGTTGCACCTGAGGTATGAAATGGAGTATACGCTTGCCTAGTGATGTTACAAGAAGGCTCAAGAGATGGCGCCACCATCCCGCACGTGCTGGCCGCACGCCCCTTCTGAAACCTCCGCTCCCACCGTCGCGGCAGCCCTCCTCCTCTATGAACTCTGAGCAGACGACATATCAAGTTGCGTCTGGCTCTCCCGCTCCTCTCCTGCTGGTCGGCCGCCGCCCCGTCTCAAGACACTCTACTCTCTGTACCTCCATGTAACCACACCCATTCCTGTGTACTCCATACTTAATAAAGCCAGTTAACCTCCGTTAACAAAAGTCCAGTCCAGTCAGTTCTATCGTCCTCTATACGAGACATAACGAAACATGGTGTCAGAAGTGAACTAGTTCCAACGTCAGCCCATCAGCAATGGAGAAGATTCCTGCACCTGCGAAATTCGACTCCAGAGGAAACGCTGCGGAACAATGGCGAGCCTTCAAGCAGAGCTTCACGCTGTACCTCAAAGCAACTAACACAGCGAGAGCACCATCTGACCGGCAAGTAGCACTTCTTTTGACCGTCGGTGGTTCTTCACTGCTTGATGTCTACAACACTTTGGACTTCGGCGGATCGACTGAGGAAAGACCAAACCCAGAATTTAACTACGCACATGTCATCAGCCTCCTCGACGCGCATTTCTTACCGAAGCACAACGAGCTGTACTCGCGATACGTCTTCCGAACTCGCATGCAACGGGAGGAAGAGCAGTTCGACAGCTTCGTAACAGATTTGAAGCTCAAGGCGCGCGATTGTGGATTCGGAAACGAAAGAGAAAAAATGATCCGCGACCAGATCGTCTGTGGTATCTATGACGAAAAGGCCTGTGCAGACATTCTCAAGTTAGAAGGTCCGACCCTAGAGAAGGTGGAAAAGGTGTGTCGAGCACACGAAGCCACGAAAATTCAAATGAAGGCATATAAAGAGGGTACTCCATCAAACAGCGAGACAGTCCACGCAGTGAAGAAATTCGTCCATCGCAACAATGCCAACTCTAAAAGCGTAAAAGGAAAACCACAAAAAGCTAACGTACCAAAATGCAGGTATTGCGGTGGTAGCCACGAGCGCAAAAGAGAAACATGCCCGGCTTGGAAACAAACATGCAGCAAGTGCAAAAAACGAAATCACTTCGCGGCAGTTTGCAAAAGCAGCAAGGTAATTGCTGGCCTGGCAGTAGATAGCGAGGATGAAGACATACTGGCAGTGCAAAGCCACAAACCAAGCTCAGTTCACACGTCTCTGCGAGTGAACGGAACTCAAGTAAAGTTTCAAGTGGACAGCGGTGGAGCTGTTGACGTCATCCCGGCTAGACACGTCAGGCAACAGCAAATACAACCGTGCACAACAACACTGCGAACGTGGAATGGCAGCAAAGTTCACTGTTCAGGCAAGGCGCAGCTAGATGTTACAACCACAAACGGACAGAGACATTCTGTGGAATTCATAGTGGTTAAAGATGACTTCACTCCTCTCATCGGAAGATCTACAGCTGAGAAAATGGGTCTGATAACCATAGACTATAACCTTGTGGCTGGAATCGACGAAATTCCAGAACAAAATTTCACTCATCACATAGTGGAAAAATACCCAGATGTTTTTGGTGACACTCTAGGAACACTCCCGGGGAAAGTACACTTGGTGACCAAGCCAGATATGCTTCCGAAAGCGATAACAAGTTGCAGAGTGCCTGTCAGCATTAAACGGCAATTAGAACAAACATTGGCAAGTCTGGAAAAAAGAGGTGTCATTAAAAGTGTAGCAGAGCGAACGCAGTGGGTGAGCAGATTGGTTGTCGCAACCCAAAAAAATGGCGAAATGCGAATATGCATTGACCCACAAGCACTGAACGAGGCTCTCGAACGAGAACGTCATACATTGCCCATCCTCGATGATGTGCTACCCGATCTTGCCAAAGCAAAAATCTTCTCAAAACTAGACTTGCGGGAAGGCTACTGGCAATGTTCTCTCGATAATGAGTCAAGCTTTATGACCACATTTCAAACACCAAAAGGTCGTTATCGATGGCTCCGCCTGCCATTTGGACTTGCGGTAAGCAGCGAAATTTTTCAGAAAAGACTTCAAGTGGCACTTGAAGGACTTAGCGGGGTTCTCTGCGTTGCAGACGACATTCTTGTCTATGGAGTGGGCGAAACTGTAACGGATGCTGTCAAAGATCATGACAAGAAATTAGAGAGTCTACTCCAGAGATGCCGACAAATCGGAATTCGTCTCAACAAAGAAAAAACTCAGCTCAGAGCCTCATCAACTGTCTTCCTGGGACACCTGCTGACAAAAGAAGGACTAAAAGTTGATCCAAATAAAGTCAAGGCAATTGACCAAATGCCAAAGCCAGTCGACGTCCAAGGAATACAACGCTTCTGCGGAATGATCAACTATCTCTCCAGATTCTTGCCGAAAATTTCGCGTGTATTAGAGCCATTGAGAAAGCTCACTGTCAAGGATACACCATGGCACTGGGGAAAACCGCAAGAAGAAGCATTTCAAAAGGCAAAAGACGCTGTGACAAGAGCTCCAATTCTGGCCTACTTCGACTCACGAAAGCAGTTAGAAATTCAATGTGATGCAAGCGATCTTGGACTGGGAGCAGCTCTTCTTCAAGACGGACAGCCAATCTCGTTCGCCAGCAGAGCACTTACACCGACAGAAAGCCGCTATGCACAAATTGAAAAGGAAATGTTGGCTATCGTTTTCGCACTAAACAAGTTCCACCAGTACACATTCGGAAGAGAAACAAAGATCATCAGCGATCACAAGCCACTACAAGCGATCCTGAAGAAACGATTGGATCAAGTTCCAAGACGACTACAAGGCATGATTCTTCAGACGCAAAGATACAATATTGTCATCGATCACAGACCAGGCAAAGAATTACTTTTGGCTGATACGATGTCACGTTCGTTCCTTCCCAACGAAAGCAATGAACAAGAACTTGAAAACATCGTCTTGCACTACCTTCCTGTGAGAAAAGAAACCCTGCAAAAGATTCGGTCTGCGACTGAGAGAGACGAATCACTGCAAAGGTTGAAAGCAATCATCTTGTCAGGTTGGCCACAAGATAAGCGTCAACTACCCCAAGACACGCGCATGTACTTCACATACAGAGATGAGCTTACAGTTGAAGACAACCTCATTTTCAAGGGATTACGTCTAATCGTACCAGTTTCTCTGAGAGGTGAGATCAAAGCAACGCTTCACTCATCACATCTTGGGATTGAGAGCTGTCTAAGACGCGCTCGTGAATGTGTCTTTTGGCCTGGAATGAATGCAGAATTAAAAGAACCTGAACCAAGCTATCCATGGGAGCGAGTTGGATGCGACATTTTCGAATTGAATGGAAACAACTTCTTGATCACAGTGGATTACTACAGCAACTTTTGGGAAGTGGACCAACTGAAATCAATGAGCTCCACTCAAGTAATTCTCAAACTGAAGTCTCACTTTGCAAGACACGGAATACCAAGAATCCTGATAAGCGACAACGGACCACAATTCACCAGCGACGAATTCGACAACTTTTCGAAAAGCTGGAACTTTGAACATAAAACGTCAAGCCCAGGATACCCGCGTTCCAATGGAATGGCTGAATCAGCCGTAAAGACGGCAAAAATGCTGCTCAAGAAAGCAGAAGACAGCCACTCAGATCCACAAATGGCGTTTCTTGATTACAGAAACACTCCGCTGCAAGGACTCAACGCTAGTCCAGTGCAATTACTCATGAGTCGCCGCACTAGAACGACTTTGCCAACACCATCGGAGCTACTGCAACCTAAAGCAGTCGACGTGAGTGAGAAAAGAAAGGCGAAAAGGCAAAAAGCAACCCTGTGCTACAACAGACAAGCCAAGGATTTGCCGAGCCTAAGCGAAGGTGAAAGTGTCACAGTTCGACCACTGAAAGGCAGGACATGGGTCAAAGGAACAATAACTAGAAGAATTGACGAAAGGTCGTATGAAGTTCAAGTTGGTGAAAGCGTGCTGCTAAGGAACCGAGTATTTATCAGACCAAGACCTTCCGCGACTGCCGACAAAAGCCAACAAGAACAGCCCGACACTACACCACCACCAGAAGAGGATACCAGCGCGACAAATCAGGCAAACCGCACCACCATCAGACGGCAAAGAAATACAAGACTTCCCAAGAGGTTCGAGGATTTTGTCGTCGGTTGAAAGGTTATCACCAAAAAAAAGGAAGGATGTTACAAGAAGCCTCAAGAGATGGCGCCACCATCCCGCACGTGCTGGCCGCACGCCCCTTCTGAAACCTCCGCTCCCACCGTCGCGGCAGCCCAGGCCCTCCTCCTCTATAAACTCTGAGCAGACGACATATCAAGTTGCGTCTGGCTCTCCTGCTCCTCTCCTGCTGGTCGGCCGCCGCCCCGTCTCAAGACACTCTACTCTCTGTACCTCCATGTAACCACACCCATTCCTGTGTACTCCATACTTAATAAACCCAGTTAACCTCCGTTAACAAAAGTCCAGTGTTCTATCGTCCTCTATACGAGACATAACGAAACAAGTGACATTCGACGTATGGTTGCAGTTATCGTGTTTACCACACGGCGGTGCTAAAACTGCCTAATATCTTTAAACTTGCCTTTCGCATAGTCAGGACACCTGGATACCATGAAAAATAAGTCGCAACAGATCTAACAACCAGTTGTTTAGGCGACTTCACCTTGAACACATTGTTACGTTGCAGAAGTCAAATATAAAGATGTATTTACAATATTTACAAGAGAGACAACAATGCATAAAAAAGATGGCTGTCGAGGGCGATTCCAAATCTAGACGTCAAGGCGTCTTCTGACTAGCGTCACTCTTGGTTGCGCCGTAACATAACCACGGTCTGCAATGGCGCCGTCTCACCGCTAAATATAATGGATGTAAAATCGCGCCCATCTAATGCATCAGCAGGGACACGTACACAACGTCCTTCGGGAAACGCGAGTTCAGCAGAGCGATCTCATAGTCGACATTGCCAAGCTGATGCAATGTCGTCTAGGACCCTGTGTAGCGCGGCGGCAGCTTTTCAGACAAGCCGAAGCGACGACGTGGCGTGAAAAGGAGTACAACAGAGCAACGAGGAAATCGAACGTCCTAATGCCGGCTGTCGTACGGGATCTCCTCGTGCCCTGAGACTCAGTGTACCGGAAGCCGGCAATCTGGCGTGCGTGCGACCCCGGGCGAAGATGACTTCAGCTTATTCAGTAGGAGTGTTCGTCGTGAAAGGAAGGCAAAAAAGGGTGGCGGACGAACATCAGATAAAATGGTGAAAAACGAGTGGTCTCCTGACGGCACAAATTATAAGCGAAGGTCGCAAAGGGTAACGCACTGTCCCAATCAATGTGGTCGTCAGAAACGTACAAAGACAGCATTTCTGTCAACGTGCGGTTGACCCGCTCCGTCTGTTTGTTTGCCTGCAGGTGGTAGGCGGTGGAAAGCTAGTGCTCGGCATAACAGGAGCGAAGTAGGTCTTCAACTACTCCGGACAAGGAGGTGCGGCCGCGATCAGTGAGGAGCTCCCGGTGTGCGCCGTGAAGGAGGAAGACGTCACGTAAACGGAAATCTGCCACGTCAGTTGCACAGCTTGTGTGCAAAGCTTGTGCGATCGCGTACCGTGTCGCGTAATCAGTCGCGACAATGACCCAGTTATTGCCAGATTTGCAAGTCGCAAAAAGGACGAGAAGATCGATACCGACGCGAAAGAATGGTTCTGAAGGCACATGAATGGGGCGGAGGTATCGAGCGGGCAGCACGGCAGGTTTTCTGCGGCGCTGACAGAGCGCACATGCGCTCTGTCAACACGTTGAGGTTCGCAAAGCGGCACAGGTCTGGCCAGTGGTATCGGAGCCGTTTGCGGTCGTAAGTATGCGATACGCCAAGGGGACCTGCAGTAGGGGCGCCGTGCAACTGCTGAAGAACTGAAGTCTAGACATGGCGGGGTACAACTAAATATTCTGGATCTTGAGGGCCTAAGCTGCGATGGAAGACAACATCGCCGCGGAGCCCGAATACTCGCACTATGGCCTAGGAATACCAAGAATCAAGATGATCGATGAGACCACATAAGCAGTCGTCACACCGTTGTTCAGCGTGGCTGTCATGCAGACCAGAAATGGCCAGGACGTAGGAGTGTGAGCTATGCGCATCATATTCAGGGCGGTCGACAAGATAACGGGAGGAAGTCAGCGTCCATGCGCAATCGGCGTGACTTAACTGAAACAGCACATTAATAGTCTTGGCACCGTAGTGCCGATCTACCCAATCATCCAGTGGCGAGAAGAGCCAGCACAAGGCGTGGTGATCCATAACCACGGATCATGGGAGGCCGTGTATAATAGCTGTGTCTTACCAGTACTCACCTACGGGGTAGAAACCTGGAGGCTTACGAAAAGGGTTCTAATCAAATTGAGGACGACGCAACGAGTTATGGAAAGAAGAATGATAGGTGTGACGTTAAGGGTTAAGAAAAGAGCAGATTGGGTGAGGGAACAAACGCGAGTTAATGACATCTTAGTTGAAATCAAGAAAAAGAAATGGGCATGTGCAGGACATGTAATGAAGAGGGAAGATAACCGATGGTCATTAAAGGTTACGGAATGGATTCCAAGGGAAGGGAAGCGTAGCAGGGGGCGGCAGAAAATTAGGTGGGTGGATGAGATTAAGAAGTTTGCAGGGACGGCGTGGCCACAATTAGTACATGACCGGAGTTGTTGGAGAATTATGGGAGAGGCCTTTGCCTTGCAGTGGGCGTAACCAGGCTGATGATGATGATGATGATGATGATATGATGATGATGATGGGCGGCCGTACAAGTAGAGGTGGGGTGTGGGAGGGGGCATATTGGAACTGCCCAAAAGTAATGCCAGGCACTCCCGTTCAGTATTGAACAATTCCCCTCATGGGGTGATAGGAGGCGGCTAGCGTATGCAGTTACACGCTCTGCGTTACGTTGCCATTGACCAAGTAGAGCCCCAATTCCATGGCCACTGGCATCCGTGTGCAGTTCACTGGTGACAGATGGATCTTACTGAGCCAGCAATAGGGGAGCCGTGAGCAAGTGTACGAGGACGGATAAGGCTTTGGTTTGAGCAAGGCCCCTGTGAAAACAACGTCGATCTTAAGTCGGTGGGTGGGCGAGCGGTTTCCGCGAAAGAATAGATAAAACAACGGAAATATGAGCATAGCCCAACAAAGCTTCTTACGTGTGCGGCGGAAGACGGAACAGGAAAGTTCTGGACAGCGCGAAACTTGTCAGGGTCGTGTTCAACGCCAACGGTGCTGACTAGATGGCCAAGAGCGCTAATTTGACGAGGTATAAGTGGAACTTGGGTGAGTTCAATTGCAGATTGGCGTGTTGCAAAATAGCAAGAATACCCTTTAGACGCGTTAGTTGACTCGTGAAAGTTGGTGAAGACTATGACTTCGTCTAGATAACACAGCCATTTATAGCCGCGAAGTTAAGAGTACATCATTATATGGAAGGTTACCGGCGAATTTCAAAGCCTGAACACCACAGCTTTGAATTGGTAGAGGCCATCAAGTGCTACGAATGAAGTTTTCTCATGGTCCCTGTCATCTACAAAGATTCGCCAATGGCCTGACCGGATGTCTATCTGTGAAAAGTATTTGGCCGTGTTAGGGCAGTTCAAGGCGACATCAATACGCGGCGAGGGGTATATATCTTTGAGTGTGATTTGGTTGAGGTGTCTGTAACCCAATCAAAAGCATCAACTACTGTCCTTCTTCACAAGGACAACAGAGGACTACCACGGACAGCAAGATGGCTCAGTAGTCGCTTTAGTCAAAATTTTATCGCCTTCTCGTTCTGTCACTTGTCGTTCAGCATGGTATGGGCGTCGGCGTATCGGATTGACGTCTCCGGTGTAAATACCATGGGTGACCACCGATGTCTAAGCTTAAGGGCGGCCGTCTAGGTTAAAATGCCACGGTAAATTTCCAAAAGAGGGTGGGGGTCAGCACAGCAGCGTGTTCCGGAAGAGCAGGCGCAATCACCTTCCTAAGTTCGTCTGTGAAAGTCGGTAAATCGGAGGTTCCTGTTGAAGGCGACGGCATTACGACGTCAAGAGCCTATATCTCGCCAATCGTTCACGAGCGAAATGTCGCCAAAAGAAATGCCTCTCGGAAGAATTTGAGTCCAACAGTTAAAATTAAGGAGAAGAAGCGAAGTCTGATTGCCTGTAACATTAAGCACGGTATGGGGAACGGCCAAATTTCCTTCAAGCACTCTGTCAGCGACGACAGTAGAGTGACGTACGTAGTGGCTTGAGGCGGCAGGCGCATATCTTCGGGAGAGCCTAACCCGGGTTTGACTGGTGGGTTATAGCAGCCGTGGGGCAGTTGATGGCATTTGATGCACCAGAAAATAAGGCTGAATGGGACGATACAAATTCTGAGCCAAGTATAACGTCGAATACCTTAGCAACTTGCGATTCGCTGATGATATTGCCTTGCTTAGTAACTCAGGGGACCAATTGCAATGCATGTTCACTGACCTGGAGAGGCAAAGCAGAAGGGTGGGTCTGAAAATTAATCTGCAGAAAACTAAAGTAATGTTAAACAGTCTCGGAAGAGAACAGCAGTTTACGATAGGTAGCGAGGCACTGGAGGTGGTAAGGGAATACATCTACTTAGGGCAGGTAGTGACCACGGATCCGGATCATGAGACTGAAATAACCAGAAGAATAAGAATGGGCTGGGGTGCGTTTGGCAGGCATTCTCAAATCATGAACAGCAGGTTGCCACTATCCCTCAAAAGGAAAGTGTGTGTTACCAGTACTCACATATGGGGCAGAAACCTGGAGGCTTACGAAAAGGGTTCTGCTGAAATTGAGGACGACACAACGAGCTATGGAAAGAAGAATGATCGGTGTAACGTTAAGGGATAAGAAAAGAGCAGATTGGGTGAGGCAACAAACGCGGGTAAATGACATCTTAGTTGAAATCAAGAAAAAGAAATGAGCGTGAGCCGGACATGTAATGAGGAGGGAAGATAACCGATGGTCATTAAGGGTTACGGACTGGATTCCAAGGGAAGGGAAGCGTAGCAGGGGGCGGCAGAAAGTTAGGTGGGCGGATGACATTAAGACGTTTGCAGGGACAACATGGCCACAATTAGTACATGACCGGGGTAGTTGGAGAAGTATGCGAGAGGCCTTTGCCCTGCAGTGGGCGTAACTAGGCTGATGATGATGATGATAACGTAGTAAGCACATTGTTCTAAAACGTCAAAAACCATAGTGGTTAGGCGCCCCGCGATGCCAATGCGAGTCGTGCACATACCAAGCACGGTAGGCGTTGCTCCGTTGGTGACGCGGAGGGTGCGTGATATAGCGGGGATAAATTTGTTCGGGCGTCGGCGCTGTTGGGTACTTATCACAGATACGTGCGCCAGCCTCAGTGTGCACTGGACATTGACGCCATCGACTATAACGTCCATGAATTTCTGCTTGGACCTGGAGCGTGAGACAGCATAGAAGCGGCAACGGCACATGCAGAATGAACTCCAAGGTAAGGGAGTTCTTCGTGCACTATTGCCTGCACAAATGGTGATGTAGGCAAGTTGTTCGGTTCACTGCGACGGGAAAAAAAAAGGACTGCAAGAGCGATGGCTTCAAGTTCTTGCTGCACTATTCCTGTCAGGTGATCTGATGATGATGATGGTCTCTGCACTCATAGCCTGTCATCACAAGAGGATGTCGTAGCTGTGTTCTGCATACGTGCGAACGACGCTGCAATGCGGCTGCTCTTGGCCTGCTTAAAGCGTTGACACTCTTTTATGATGTCTTGTACTGTTTCACGATATTTTCACATGAGCAAGCTGAAAGCATCAGCGATCCCCTTCAGTGCATGCCCAACCTTGCCTGACACAGCCATATCGTTGCTGGCTTTATGGCACACAGCCAGCACTTCCTGGATGTATGGACGCCTGGGCGTGGGTCACTAGTTCTTTATTAGCGGTGCTCTTCTGCGAGGCAGGACGGCCGATTAGGTCCCTCAGCTTCTGTTTGCACGTGTCCCAGTCATTATGCTCTTCCTCGTGGTTGTCATACCATACCTTCGCCGGACCATGTAGGTAGGCGACCAAGTTAGCCAATATAATCGTCGGGTCTTGGTTGTTGTGGGCAGTTACACGCTCATACAGGGCGATGTAGTTTCCCATGTGGAGGTGGCTGGTGTCGCAGAACGCTCCTGGAACCCGCGGCTGAGCCAGCACTGCCATCGGGGTTATGTGGGCGTTGGTGTGGGCCGTACCACGCCAGGTCCTGTTTCGTCCGTGATGTTTTCCAGTCCTAGGCGACGACTTCAGCGGAGCTCCGTTGTTCTCGTCGGTACCCAGCACCTGTCACCAATTTGTTACGCTGCAAAGGTCTCATGTAAAATGTATTTACAGTATTTACAATAGAGACAACGATATATAAACCCGATGCCTGCCGAGACCGATTCTACATCTACATGCTAAAATCGTCTTCTTCTGACTGGTGCCACTCTTCGTTGCGCCATAACAATATTGTTTTTCAGCCTCGACGCGCCGCACTCACGGCAATGGTGGGCACCGTATGTAATATATAGATCATAATGGCGCGCCGAAATCGAAATTAGGATTCTCGTATGCAACGAAGAACTGAATTTAGTAAGTGCGCCAAACGCTTGATTAATTGCTTTCCTTCTCACTCCTACGGGCACCACTTGTAAATATCACACCTAACCTAAACCAATAAACCACCTCCATACTGTGTCCACACATTGTTTAGGCTAACATTTAGTATTTAAAACTAGCGGGGGGGGGGGCGGCCTAATGGAGAGCTCTGATGTATTGACACGTGTACTTATCTTTATCGGGCGACCACGTTTGGCCGCCTAACAAATGTTATCGTGCAGCGCAGGACGCGCCTGCATGTAAAAGAAGTTTCTAGAATGTTATCGATGGTTCCCTCCACTGTCCTTCACCGCAACTTGTGTAATGTGATTGCATGTATGCGCGACGCGAATAGTGTAGAACTTTGTGGAAGGCACGCGGGTCCCATCGGTTAATCTGGAGCATTCCACGAGTGGTCTATAAAAGCCGACGCGCTTGACCCGCTGATCAGATTTTCGACGATCGCCTAGCGTGTTCGCCGCTGTCGTTGTGCTATAAGTGTAGCCTGTTTTGTGGGCACAGGTTCGCCCAATAAAAGTTAGTTTTCTTGTTCACAGTACTGCCACTGTGTTATTCAACGTCACCACCACGTGACATCTGGTGGAGGTGCTTTTGGTTCATGTACCGGACGCCCCCGACAAGCCGCGATCCAAGCCCGGAACGCAAAGACAACACAAACGTAGTCCGGGACCATCGAGCAAGCCGCCGTCTTCAACAACTGCCCCCGGAGCACGAACTTTTGCCTGAAACGACCAGGAAGATCGCCACAAAGTCTACACTGTAAAAAATTTCCGTAAAATAACGTAGAAAACATACGTAAAAAATACAGGCAGTGTCATGTTTTATGAAAAACGGAGGGATTCTACGTAAAAACAACGGACGACACTTCTGTTTTGTCGAAAACGGAGGAAACATACGTTAAAAAGAAAAAAAAAACGTGTTTATCGTCCGTATTTCCAAAAACGGAGAATTTCCGTAAATTGTGGCGGGCAGCGTGCACTGAGAGTGAAGACTGCATGCAGGTATCCGCACGTCTCTTTGAGGCGATGACTGTTATCATAAATAGAAATCGGAAAATATTGTGCCGTCGAGGTGAGGCGCTCATTATTACGCGGACTCACTAGCTAGTACTCATTAGCTGTCTAGCGGTGACACAAGTTTGGACTGCGCAAGCGGAAGGTGGCGACACTTCACTCGGTTCGCTGCTCTTGTGCTGTCAGGGTGTCCGAGTGTTTTCAGCGCCGTTTGACCCATCTTTTGTCAAGTGCCTCGTCGCTGGAATTCTGATTTAAAATCAGGTAAGCTTTATTTTACTACTTTCGTCAGTGATTTTATGCACAGCAGTTGTAAGCCACACGGGAAAGCTCTAAATGCCCATAACTGTTGCGAGTCGGGCAGAGTCGCACGTGCGAGCCCTATAAGGAATTCCGTTGGCGAGGGTAAAGAGCTCACGCGTTCGATGTTTTCAGCGCTTATGGGACACATATAGACTGACACAAAAGCAGCAATGGAAAACGAATGCGCCAACAACTGTCGTTTAGCTGCGTGCGCATCTGACGACACTCTGGATTGGCCTTTGTTGCTGTGAAGCTATAGGACTACAACCTCATTTCTTTCGCCCATCCAGAGGCATGGTACTTTGCGCTTGCGTTTCGTATGTTTGTCGTGTTGACTATTTTCTTAAGTTGCGAACTGCGAGAAAATTTACTGTCAGCGGTAGCGCGCGTCAGAAGAAAATGGCACGTGGTTTGCACTTAAATGCACAGAATGCATGTAAGACGCTTGCTCCAGAACCTTTATATGTAGCGTCGTGTAAGCTGCACAGTCTCGGCGCTTCAAATTAACTTATTTTTACCTATATATGGTGCGGCATCTGCAAAGCACGCGAAGGAGCAGTGTGAAGGCATTACGCTCTTTGTCACGTCACGCGAGTCCGTGGGTTTACTTATTAAATATCGGTGTCACGCTGTCACTTGATCGCGATCGGGCCCCATCCGGATCGAATATCTCGATTGCGATCGACAACGATCACTGTTACGCGGCCCAACGATCCGGATCCAGTCTGGGCGGAGCTCAAGCGCACCAGTTGCCCTAAGCGGGTCCAAAGAACTTATGAAATTTGTATAAAATAGCAATATGAAACTCGTTTTCTTTTTTCTCAAGAAAACATTATGTCGTTTGTCGTAGTGGGTAAGGAGGTTAGCTGATCGTCTGCGTCTCTCAGAACTACATGGTCGGTAACCTGCGATCGCGATCAGGCCCGATCGCGATGTACGGATCGCGAATTGCCTGCATCCATATCGAGCTCTATAAAGATTGGTTCCTATCGCGATCGAAAGTGACCGTGTGACACCGGTATTAAAGCTGACAATGTACTTCAGGATGTGCGTACAGATCTATTAGCGGTTTATGTTCAGACTCATTCCTTTGCTGATGTTCATTTTGTGTGCAGCAGATGCGGCCTTCACATATCCTTAAAATGAGAACTTGTATCTTCATTAATGGCAGACAACCAGGCACGTACCCAGGGGGGGGCCCGGGGGGCCCCCCCCCCGAAATCAAGTGGCATACCCTCCCCCCCCCTCCCCACCCACGCCACCACTCCTCACAAATTTCTACAGCGCCGCCAGATCAATGTTGAGACTTCGCAGCTGTTCATCGGTCAGCATTATGCTGCCTTTTTCACTCCTTTTAGATGGCGGTAGTTATCGGCATCTCTTGTAATGTGAAGGACAGTTTTCTCGTAGATTCCACACCCGTGCGATTAACTCGAGATGCGTTCAGTTGTCACCATCTATTCAACCGTCACGCGCATAGCTGTTGCTTTTGTTAGTTCAACCTTCTTTGTTTAGGCTGATCCTGGGACCATGAGAGGGATACGGCTGTTACTCAGCTGGTCTGTACTCTCATGGAACGAGTTGCGGCCGGAGAAAATGTCAATTGAGTTTAACTTATCCCTTTGCTTCATTGTTTCCTTGAGTTACGGCTCGCCCCAACGCTGGCAGATGCCCGGAGCCATATACATGTGATATGGGTTAGATAAGGTGGGAAATAAAATAATGTGAATGAGCGTCCATCATGAAACCCTGCAATAACCCTTAACCCCTTAAGCAAGATGACTGTCGCCCGTTACCTCGTCTGGTTTTCCCTAACTGTATAGCACTTTTCGTGCAAAATTGGCAACTGGAAACAAAAATGGCAAGGAGTTGAGAAATTAAGCGATCTCTACTAAGGGAGAGCCAAGGCAACAACCAAACTGCAAGCAAGAGCGAATAATAAAAAAGTTAACCATTATTTATGAGAACATTTATGGATCGACATCTTTTTATTTAAAAAGGAAGTAGAGAAAAGGCCGCCGGAAGTGGAGAACGATTACTTGTCTTGAATGACGCTTCTACAGTTATCGGTCGAACCACCTCACGTAGCCACTTCTCTGCTGTGCTTATGTGGGTGTTTTTCTAACCTTTCGCAGTGAGCGCAGTACGTCTAGAATCGCAGAGACCTGCGCTCTACGCGGTCGTATGGGACTGGCGGCCGCACAGCATCACGCACTTCGCGGAACTGTCAAAACTGATCAACAAGGCGAAAATAACTGATATTTGCAACTATAACATGAGAAAGACTGAAGAAGCCGTAAAAAATGAACGCAGCCTGAAATCGGTAAAAAAGAAACCTGGAATAGGACAAACCATGATGTATGCACTAAAAGATAAGAAGGATAATATCATCAGCAATCTCGAGATATAGTAAAAGCAGCGGAAAAATTCTAAGCTGACCTGTATACAGTACCCAGAGGAGTCACTATAGTTCACTCAGAAACTGTAATGAACAGGATACAGAAACTCTCCTATAACTAGCGATGAGGTCAGAAGGGCCCTGCAAGACATGAAACGATGAAGAGCGGCAGGATAAGGTGGAATAACAGTCGATTTAATGAAAGATGGAGGAGACATAATGCTTGGAAAAGTGGCGGCTCTTTATACGAAGTGTCTATCGACTGCAAGGGTCCCAGAAAACTGGAAGAATGCAGACATTATACTAATCCACACAAAAAAGGAGACGTTAAAGAATTGAACAATTATGGGACCATTAGCTTGCTCCCAGTACTATATAAAATATTTACCAAAATAATATCCAATAGAATAATGTTAACACTGGATTTTGTTAACCAAGGGAACAGGCTGGCTTCAGGAAGAGATACTTTATAATGGATCACATCCATGTCGTCAACCAGGTCATGGCGAAATCTGCAGAGTACAATAAGCCTCTCTATGTGGCTTATATAGATTACGAAAAGGCATTTGATTCAGTAGAGATACCAGCAATCGTAGAGGCGCTACGTAATCAAGGAGTACAGAACGCTTACATAAAAAGCTTGGAAAATATTGCTACATGCGTGAGGTATCTGTTTGTTTGAACGACGCGCGTAGGCGCCATCAATCCAGAAAAGAGAAGGAAGAACGAACTGGGCTCGCGCTGTGAATCTAACCGGTCAGCGCTGCAACTGTTGTTGTAAATATAATCTGTAAATGGTTTCTCGTCTTACTGACTTGTCTTTATCGTTAGAATATCTACAAGATTCTACAGCTGCCCTAATTCTACACAAGAAAAGCAGGCAGATACGTATAGAGAAAGGGGTCAGACAGGGAGACACAATTTCTCCAACGCTATTTTCTGCGTGTTTAGAAGAATTCAAGCTAATAAACTGGGAAGGCTTAGGAGTAAAGATCGACGGCAAATATCTGAGCAACCTTCGGTTTGCCGATGACATTGTTCTATTCAACAACAATGCAGACAAGTTACAACAAATGATTGGAGACCTTAACAGAGAGAGTGTAAGAGTGGGGTTGAATATTATTATGCAAAAGATGAAGATAATGATAAATAGCCGGACAAAGGAACAAGAGATCAGGATGGCCAGTCGGCCACTAGAGACTGTGAAGGGGTACGTTTACCTAGGTCCATTAATCAGAGGGAACCCTGATCATGAGAAGGAAATTCACAGAAGAATAAAAATAGGTTGGATCGCGTACGGCAGACATTTCCAGCTCCTGACTGGAAGCTTACCATTATTATTGAAAAGTAAGGTGTGCAATCAGTGCATTTTGCCAGTGCAATATGTCCAGTGCCAATGCATTTGCCAGTGCATTTCCAAATGCATTTTGCCAGTGCATATGAGGCAGAGACTTGAGAGCAAGTTAAGGACCGCGCAAAGAGCGATCGAACGAAGATTGCTAGGCATAACGTTAAGAGAGAAAGAGAGTGGTTTGGATCAGAGATCGAACGGCTATAGACGATATTCTAATTGACATCAAGAGGAAAAAATGTAGCTGGGCAGGTCATTTAATGCGCCGGTTAGGTAACGGTTGGACCATTAGGGTTGCAGAATGGGTACAAAGAGAAGGGAAACGCAATCGAGGACGACAAAACACTAGGTGGAGCGATGAAATTAGGAAATTCGCGGGCGCTAGTTGGAATCGGTTGGCGCAGGACAGAGGTAATTGGAGATGGCAGGGAGAGGCCTTTGTCCTGCAGTGGACATAAAACATGATGATGATGATGGAGGTGGAGGTGGTGCCCCCCCCCCCCCCCCCCGAAAAAAAATCCTGGGTACGTGCCTGCAGACAACATAGACTGCGTCGGTTTAATCGTAATGCTCCATTTTTGTGAATGCATATGGCCAAATCATGTAATGATCGCATTTGATGGTATTTGCAGGAATATGTTTCTGCTTTGAAAAACCAAAGCACTCTTAGAATGAAACGAAAGAAAATTAACATTAGCTGACATGCACACAAACCATCAGAACTAATATGCTGGTGTGGATTCCATTATAGTACAATGGAAGTAATGTTATATTATTGAATAGTTCTGAAAAAAAAAAGTGGACATAAGGAAAAGCATGTACTTTAGATTAGAAGTAATTGTTTGGTCTTTATTGCAGCTGTAGCACCAATGAAGAATGGCTGCTTGCCGCATTTGTGCACAGACTTTTGCAACGCTGGCGCACTACTTCGAGCACTACCGTTATCACAGCAGTGTGCTCGGTGGTGCCCTTTGCCCTCGTGACCCATGCTGTGCTCTGTTTAAAAACTATGAAAGCCTGCGAAGCCACGTGTTCAGGCATCACAGAAAACAACGCAACAAACAGGATCATCCTGCATTTGTCTGCTCTGTGCCCTCATGTGGGGCAAGTGAGTCTACTCGCACCGAGTTCATTTGCCATGTTGCCGCACATTTGGATAGAGGAATAGATGCTGTCATGTGCCCTTTTGTGGGATGTTCTAGTGTTTTGAGGTCAGCAGGGTCATTCAGGACACATGTGTCAAGGTACCATCGTGACACTACGGCAACACAGCTGTTACCTGTGCCAGATGTTGACTTTGAAGTCGAACCTGCTACTCCAGATGGGGAACATACTCGTGCCCCGATTCTTGATGTTGGGGGCAGCTGTGAAACAGGCTCTAATGGTAGTAGCCAATTGGAGCACAATCCTTTTACTGACAATTTTGCACTTTTTCTTTTAAAGCTGGAGTCTCAGCATCATGTGCCAGCAAACACAGTGCAATACATTGTTAAGGAGCTGCAGAATCTTCACAATCTAAACAAAAACATGTCATTGCATGAGGTTGCCAAGACAGTTTCCACTGACACTTTTTCTTCAATACGTTCTGCATTTTGTAGAGATGCCTTTGAAGGTGCATCTTCTGTACTGAGATCTTCGTACTCCCGTCATAAATATTATAAAAAAAAGTTTCTTTTCGTGGCACCAGTGGAAATCACTTTAGGCATGAACAAGCAAAATGTCACATCTACTTACCACTATGTGCCAGTTGAGCATCTGATACATTTCCTTGTCTCTTGCTCTCCTAGTAGTCAGCAAACATCAGGAGACTACTACCAAGATTACATTTTCTGCCCGCCTTTCAGACAATCCACAGAGAATGTAATACACCTAATTTTGTATCAGGATGAATTTGAAATAGTAAATCCATTAGGCTCGTCAAAGGGAAATTTCAAGCTACTTGCAGTGTACATGACACTTGGAAATTTGCCGCTGCGTTGCAGATCGCGGGTTGAAAGCATGCAATTGGTCATGCTTTGCCGCCAGAAGGACGTGAAAGAGTTTGGTCTTGGCAGAGTTCTTCAGCCTTTGACTGAAGATTTACTTCTACTTGAAACTAAAGGTTTAGTTATTAATGGGATGAATCACGTGGTACGGCTAGATTTCATTGCTGGTGATAATCTTGGAAGCCACATGGTTGGCGGTTTCACTCAGAATTTCAGTACGTCAACATACTTTTGCCGCTTCTGCCTACTAACACGTTCCCAATTCCATGAGAATCCATATATAGTAGGAGAAAGGCGAACCCCAGACAACTACAGACAGTCACTTGAACATGTTGTGAACACTGGAGGACATGATGATTGTGGTGTAGTGATGAACTCTCCTTTTCATGTACTGCAACATTTCCATGTCTGCCGGTCTGGTTTGCCACCATGTATTGGGCATGATCTTTTTGAAGGTGTGGTTCGGTATGATATGCCATTATATATTCGTTACTTTGTGATTGAAAAAGGCTGGTTTACATATGAATATCTTAACAACAGGATTTGTACTATGAAGTACAGTGCCCATGATTTGCGAAATAAACCAGCCAAAGTGTCTAGCCAAAGTGACAAACTTGGAGGTCATGCATTGCAGAATTGGACACTAGTGAGACTGCTTCCTGTGTTTGTAGGTATGAAAGTAGCCAACGCAAGTGACCCAGTTTGGGAACTTTTTGTCAAGCTCATGGAGATCACTGACCTCCTTATGGCACCTACCATAACTCCTGCTCAAGTAGCATACTTGAAAGTTTTGACTGAAGACTACATAGCATCCCGAAGTCTTATTTTTTCTACTAACAAGCTGCGGCCAAAGCATCATTATATGTTGCATTACAGTCAGCTAATTCAGGAGTTTGGACCACTTTGCCATGTCTGGACCATGAGATTCGAAGGAAAGCACCAGTATTTTAAACAGTGTATGCGAAGTGTGAGAAACTTCAAAAATGTTACAAAGACACTGAGTGAACAGCATCAGCTGTATCAGTCATTCCTGGCAGCACGAGGTTTATTTCACATTCCTGCGGTGTACACAGATATGAGCCAAAATGAGGAGTCAACTGTTTTAAACAAGCTGAGGCATGTTCAAATACCCGACAACAGTGCTCTGCTGAAGAAGGCCACTGTGGATGGCTGTTTGTATGCAGTGAATGACTACATTCTTGTGTCAGGTACACGGTTTGATCCAATGTTTGGCTCAATCATTGCCATTGTTAAAGCTGGTTGTGAAGTTTCTTTCTTGGTGCAGTGTGTTCGGGCCACTCTCGCTCCAGCCTTTTCTTTGTATGAATTAGAAAATGCATTTTGTGAAACAGTGCTTTTGCGCCCCTTGCAGTTACTGGACAGAACGCCATACCAGCCCTATTTACTTGGTCAAGCCTCTGTGATAAGGCTGAATTTTTCTTTTCCTGAACAACTGTGAGTTGCATGCTGAGGCTATTTCAACACAAATGTCATTTATTGTTTAAAGGTACACACGTGGTGCACTTATACCAAATGCTAATACAATATTGTTTTGTATGTTCTTTTTTTCATTGTACTTCATTGCAATATTGACACATTTAGATTTTGCTGCCTTTGTGCAGCATTTGCATGCATCAGGGTGATAAACTAGTTACTCCATGACCAGTGCTTCAGTGCAAATTATTATGATGTGATTGCAGTTTGTAAACGACTACTGCTCCCATGTTGTAACATAGTTGTGGTTTAAATTGTCTACTGTTAGGTAAGTTTAGAGCATGCACATGTTAATGACTGAGGCTAAATTGACGTTTTGCTTTTCTGCTTTTCATAGCCATGAATCTGTTTCATAATGCGAACAGTGCATCAGCTCTGAAAGCCTCAACAATTGTTATTCACCAACATGTAGACACGAAAGCCTAGACATTTAAAGTTCATTTGTTCACAGGTTTTATATGTTTGATCAGGCATGACGAGTTCATAGTCCAATTATTTGATACGTGTGGCTTACGTTGCACAACTAGTGTGGCAACTGTCACAAGGAATTCATAGGATTCTTAAAGTGCGAGGTCTCTTATAGAGCAGGAACAATGCATTCGTATAAAGGAGAATGAAGAAGTGTTTATGCTTGATTGGAGCGCAGCCTTAGTTCATAGATTAATAAAGTTAGGCTAGTGGGCCTAAAGTTCCTCAACCAACAGATGCTTTGCCCCAAAAGGTTACCATTGTATAAAGCCTGAAAATAATTCCCTTTGGATGTCTTGTGTGCCATTAATCTTGTTCTCTTTAACTACCTAGCATTCATTCAACTCAGAAGCATTTGACATGTTCTTGCTGAAAATTGGTCGAACGCTTTAGTCATCTGTATGTTTTGTATTTTGTTTGTATTCTGGTGTAATATTAGCTGGCATGTAGAGCCGACTACTTTGTTGTAACAGGGGTGTGACAGCTGTGCTAGTTGCATCATATTGATACAAGTGTGAAATTCGGCACCTTCTTCCAAAAGGAGAAAGTTGGCCTAAATTAGGCCATCCTACAATTAAGATATATTTGGTAATAGCGGCCTTAAAGGTCATGTGTTCAATGCAAGAGACGGAGGAAGGAGGGCTGTTTCTCTTGCACACGTGCTAGGAAAAAACGAGATGGCAAATGCTCTACTGAAAGGTACAGCAACTTCGTAGTGGTGATCTGATATCTTTGTTGTGACCGTCTCACAGCAAAACACTGCGAGACAAAGTTAATGTCACTCTTTACTGTGCCAGAAATATTATCATTGAGGACTTGCATGTTCTTGTGCATCGTCATGTGCATTTTTCATTGATCGTTTTGCAATCCTATGCATTGCACAAAAGGAATTGCCTAGCAGAGGTAGCAAGCCACAGTTAAACAGCTTCATTTGGCAATTTGTTTGGAGCACTTGAGCTCTGCCTTGTAAGTGCTGAGCCAGATGCTGACCGATAAAGTCAAATTTCGATATAACAAGTCACGTGGGACTGCGGAAAATTGTTCGTTATTTTAAAATATCGTTGTAATGAAAAACTTGCAGTTATAAGCCAGTGAACAAATCTAGGAATGAAAATGAACGTACCTTGGCAGTAGGCGCGTGCGCAGACTGGTGTACTCTCAATTAAAAGTGTTTCACTCACTTCGAAGCTATTTTATGTGAAGAAATCAGTTATTTCCGTCTGGCGTGTGCAGCACACATGACCGATTAGGAATGTTTATACATCTTGCACTTTGTGCAGTACCTCATCGGATATTTCATTGCACCGAGATGAAAGTGTGGACTTGGTTCATGTGCACTGAAACATCAATGTTCGACACCATCTCATCTTTTGTGTTCAATGACTTAGCTTTCTCCATTCGGGTCGTCGTCACTGGAGACATTGTGAACGCGGTTAACAATCTCTTCGGTCATCAGGTCTGCCACTGTTAGTGCTGCAACGTCGCTCTCCTTGTAGTCGTTGAAGAAAGAGACAGCGGGCAGCAGTTCTGCAACCTCGGTCCACAGGTCCCCTGGGTTGTTGTCGTCACCTCCAGGTCGTCTTCAAGGTGCACAGGCGCTTTGACAAGTCCTGCTTTTCACCTGCAGTTGCTAATGGTGGACGCCTTCAAGTTCCACCAAGCTCCTGTGAACATTTCCACTGCCTGACGAACATTGATTGCGGCCAGCTGCTTTCAGCGGAAGTTTATAATCAACTGCTGCACAAGGTGCTTACGAAATTCTGCTTTCACACGCTTTATAATGCCCTGGTCTGGTCTAGGGGTTGCAGCAAGGACATGTTGTTTGGCGTCAAAAACTCCAAGCGAATGTGAGTCAAGCAAACATTCACAGTGTGACCAGAGCAGTTGTCGACAACCGGTAGAATTCTTCAATCATTCCTTCTCATTTGGTCATCGAATTCGATGAGCCACTCAAAAAAAGTTCTCTGGTCATCCACGCTCGTTTGTTGGCGATGTAGTCCTACGCTAACGACGTGGCATTTTTCGTGCAGCGAGGGTTTGCGTACTTGCCGTTGACGAGCGGTTTAATTTTCTTCATGCCTGCTGCATTGCAGCAAAGCAGTACTGTCATGCATAGATAAGACTTCTTCCTTTGCACTGCTGCCCTTTACATCTGGCCTGGCAGGAGGGGATAAAAACATGCAGTCTCATCCGCATTGAAAATATCATCTTCAGAGCACGATTCAGTCACCTCTAGAAAACGATATTGCACCAGGAATGTGCGCCTTCTGTGTCAGCAGCCTTTTCCTTGCCTAAGACTACCTGCCAAGTTATGCCGTTCCTTTAGCGGAAATGAAAATGCCCACCCGCACTGGCGTCGAACCCAGTTATTTCAAGTGCATCGGCAAATTCGCTGGCTTTTTTTTTTTTTTGTAGTGTTGGGCCAGACGGAATGTTTTGCAGTCTGGCATCTTTGAACTATGTGAGAACAGCTTGGTACACATTTTGAAAGTTTCCCAGTAGCAGCCGTTTCCTCGAAGGAGCAAGTTGCAATTCCCAGTGAAGCTTTGACAAACTTGTCTCGGCCTTTCAAAATGGCTGTGATGGTCGATGGGGCAATGCCACGCTCTGCACATGTCGATTTGCTTTTTCCCTGCGTCAGTTTCCTGCAATACATCCAGTATGTGCTGCAGCGAAAACTGCTTTCTCTTCTTGGCACTATCGCTAGCTGCATTCATCTTTGGATCTCACGTGAACATTGCCAAACCTTTCTCGTGAAGTTCTTGATGAAGTTTGTGGTGAAACTGTTGGCACTCGACATGGTGATCATGATAGTTGCTGCACTCGGGGGTTTCTGCTTCGCGCATGAGTTGTGGCGCTGCTACTTTTAGCTGAATTCATAATACTGATGTTCCTCTGTTAGAAAGGGAAAAATAACCTATGTGCGTTGTTCTGAAATATGTGCTCTGTTGAAATTCGTAGTTCTAAAATATTTTTACATTAAAAATACCGGCAACCTGGCAGGGATCTTTAAAATATTAGTAAATTTGAGAAATTCGCTAATTTGGGTTTCATAGTAACGAGATTTGGCTAGCCTGCAGTGTGTGCCATAAAGTAATATTTTAATGTACCATATTTTTCCGGGCTAAGTCTGCACCCAGTGTAGAATCCACAGGGGCCAATGAGGGTCCAAATTAATGTTTTTAGATAGTTTGCACCTGCTGTGTAGTCCGTAGAAACAAACCTGTATAGAGTAGAGAAGCAAAGTTTTTATACTTAACCATTATAAGTCTGGTTAGTGGTCAGGCAGTATTAGTCATGGAAATGAGTCTGGAAACCCATCAAAATCACTCTCATCAGGGCTGTCAGAACAAAACATGTCAAGCATGTCAGATTCGATGTATGCCTCGTCAGTGTTTTCATTGCTTTCAGAATCAATGTCTCCATCACCTTCAGTTTTCTGTCCGACGTTCATGAAACCTTTGAGAATAACTTAAAATGGGACGGCATGCTACGGGTCGGTAGCCCGCCCACTTGCACACTTCTGCACAAGAGATTCCATATGCATTCATCTACTTTTTGTAAACATATGCAGCCCCCTTCTTCCATCCGGGCCTCATATTGCTTTTGAACTCTGCTCTTGAATGTTCGGTGAGATATCCAGAGGCTGAAGGTGTTTGATCGTGCCTTCTAGGATGATAGAAGTTGCAGTAGCTGTCTAAGCTTTCTGTTCTATGTCTACAAGTTGCACATGCATGGAGTTCATTATCACAAAATACTTTGGCTGGTGTCTTGTACTCCCATGCCTTCTGCCATTCTGTTGTAGCACAGGCAAAATTCATAGGTGCAGTGTGTACTTTTGTTCCAGCATGCTTCCAACCTCGCATATAGGATAGAGTAGGAATAACTTCAATAAAGTGTTGGCAACCGACGGTTTAACGCGTCGTGACGCTGGCCAAGCGTCGACCCGGGGTTATACCCTACTCTGCACTACCCTAGTTGGGCCCCTTTGTAGTCGGTAATGAGGCTTGTGCTTTTCGAGCGCACCCCGGGCCTACTGGACGGCCCATAGTTGTGTCCTTGTCTGCAGACTGCAGTGCACCTTGAAGTTCGGGTGGGTAAGTCCTGGAGCTAGCTGCCATCGGGAACCTGGCAGTCCCACATGATGTGCCATTGGTCTGCCGGACCCGCTGCACAAACACCGCACAGCCCACTCGGATAGAGCTCTGGATGAAGCACGTGCAGCATTGTGGGGGCGAGGAGTGACGCGGTCTGTATTTGCCTTAGGATTACGGCCTCCTCCCGACTGAGTGCCGGGCGGGGAGGCAGCATTGTCCATTGAGCTAAGCAGTAACACTTGGTTACTTCGGCATAACTGGTCAATCTGTCTTTGGTTTCTAAACATTACACGGAACGATCACTCTCAGGGGCGCGGAAGGCAAGCGCTCGTGCCGCCGAATGGGCCATCTCGTTCTGGTTCGGTGAGGATGCACACTCGCCGGCGTGCACCGGGAACCACTTGACGCGGATGGTGCTGCCACGGTCTTGAAGGTGGAGCTTGCCGATGATGGCGGCCGCCGGCGCGCATGTTTGCCCCTTGGCAAAGTTGTGCATGGCGTTCCTCAAGTCGCTGAGCACGATGCGACAGTCGGCCTCGGTGATCGCCAGAGCAATGGCAACCTCCTCAGCATCTGTGGCGTTCGTGCACCGCACGCTTGCTGCCGTTTTCTTGGTGCCAGTAGCCGCCGCAACGACCACTGCCGCGAAGCTTTCCTACTTGTATTCTGCTGCGTCCACGTACCGGGCGTTGCAGGTCTTGGGCGTGTTGTTGGATGAGGGCCTTGGCCTGCGCCTGCTGCTGTTCTTGGTTGTACTCTGGGTGCATGTTCTTCCGGATGGGATCCACGTAAATGTGGGCCCGCACCTCCTCTGTGATCACGCACGATTGCCGGCTGGGAGCTTCGGGGTTGTAACCCAGGGACTTCAGTATACTGTGGCCTGTCTTGGTGGTAGAGAGGCGCTCCATTTGCGCGGTGAGCTGTGCCTCGGCTATTTCTTCTAGGGTGTTATGGACGCCGAGCTGCCGGAGCCGAGCTGTTCTTGTGGTCTCCATTAAGCCCAGCGCCGTCTTGTAAGCCCATCTGATCAGCATGTTGATCTTGGTCCTGTCAGTGACCTGCCAGTTGAGGTAGGCCGCAACGTAGGCGATGTGACTGATCACAAACGCCTGGACAAGGCGCACGAGACTGCCTTCACGCATGCCCGCCTGTCGTGTAGAGACTCTGTGTATGAGCCGGATGGCGTCCATTGCCTTGGTGGTCAGGTTGTTGATGGTCTCGTCGTGGCCGCTCTTGTGGAGCAGCAGGCCCAGGACCCCGATCTTGGGAACTTCGGGCATGCGTTGCCCTGACGCAGTCACAATCTTGATGTGGTCACACTCCCGAAGGGGAGCGCGCTTCCGTCCCGGTCGAAGCAGTGTGAGGACGAATAGCTCGGATTTTGCAGGCGAGCACATTAGGCCTGTGCCGTCACGGTGCTGCTTGATGGCGGTAACCGTCGTTTGCAGCTGTTGCTCAATGCTGGCATCGGTGCCGCCGGCCGCCCACAGGGTAATGTCGTCGGTATAGATTGTATGCCGGATGCCGGTCCCTGCTACTGCCCTCGCTACCCCGATCATGGCGAGGTTAAAGAGCAACGGCGAGATGACCGAACCCTGCGGAGTACCCGTACTGTTGGCCTGCGCTTGTGTTCGGGGAGCTTGAGGTCTCCGGTGTGCAGTTCCGCTGTGCTGTTGGTCAAGAAGTCTTGAATATAATTGTAGCTCGTTGCCCCCGTGTTGAGTCTTGATACTTGTGCTAATATGGCTGAGTGTTTGACTTTGTCGAAAGCACTTTGTAAATACAGCCCCAGAATTACTTTGCTGTCTTGTTGTCGATTTCTTGTTTCAGTTGTAACCTTGCATATAAGTCATATAGTCCGCAGGCTATAGTTCAGAAAATACGGTAAGTGGGCAATTTTGCTCGTGTGACAGAATCAGGCTACATCAACAAATCTTGGAGGCATAAGAGCATGAGCAGTGTGAGTCTAAAACATGTGTTGTCATTCCCCACTGACTTCACAACGCGCTAGTCTTACTGAAAAGCAGCATTCTGCGTACCGTTCCTAAGTCAAGAGTGACACACCCGCAAATGGGCGGCTGTGCTTTCTGTGCTAAGTACTTGTGGCTACCGGCACTAAAGTGTGATCAAGTACAATGGGCGCATAGCATCACTGCAAGAAGTGCACACATTGCATTGCTACAACAGTTTTGCCACAGTGGTTATTGAACTTTGCTGATGTCACAAAATATGTAAACTGGTGATGCAGTGCTTCTCTGCAAAGCCTAGGCCACCATTAGCCATTACGTGCAAGTCTTACTGGTGACCCTCAGTATATGCAGAATGTACTGTTGACCACACATTTGGGCGCTCTTAGAAGCTGTGTTGCCTAGGATTAGTTTTCGCTGATTCTATTGTCAGCCATTGTGCCATGTGGCTGATAGTGAATGATGATGGTGTACCAGAGTGGGAACCATGACAGCGCAGAAGGTATACACGAAATAGAAAAAGGATGCACAGAGGAGCAGGGACCTTAATGGGAGGTAGTTTTGGTTAGCTACTTTGCACACTGGCTATGCGCAGAGGAAGGGTTAAAGGGTATAAGATTATTGCAGTATACTTGGACCTGAGATGTACATTGAGATGTCTGATTCAAGAAATATAAAATTCTTGTATATGGTTCAGAAATGCTAGCGCTCTAATATGCTAGATGTAGGATAATGTTTTGCTGCCACATTAGTTCTCAAATATTTACTCACCCAAATTTAAGATTTGTCGGTGCCAGGCTATACCAAAATCAAAATTTGCCAAGTATAACTTCTAACAGATATGTCGGCATGAAAAATTGCTAGCAAAAATTTCTGGGCTGTCCCACCCCTGATGGAGTCTTGTGCAAGAACAGCATTTGCCTTAGTTTAGCACATTTGTCAGAACTGAATTGCTTGATATGAACTGTGTTTGGTTTTCCTCCCTGTTTTTTTTTTCTTTTTTTGTGCAAGATGTCGATTGAGATTCACATGCTTTCTAATGTATTACTGTTGCTAGCTGGTGTATTATTGCAATTCATACCTTCGATGCAACTTTACTTCTTTAATGCTAAAAGTGTGCAGTTGCTTGTTAAATGGCACAAGAGCTAGGTATGGCGAATTGTTGTGTGGAATGTGTTCGTCGAAATTCTGTAAATAAAATTTTTTTGTTTCTTAGCTTTCGGCCAAGTGTAATGTGAGGAATTATACACTAAACACAGTACACGCCAGAGTCCGTGAACCCTTTAAGCTCAAGTTTTTCGCCACATGCTGCAGGAAAAGAACAGCAATGCCTCTTGTGAAACTATGGAGTGCTGACCACACAATCAAAAAGGTGGCTCAGGCTAGTTCTTTAGAAGAGGTGCTGGCCCAGGCAAAAGAAAAGGGCATTTGCAATGCAGCAAATGCAAAGGTAAAGTACAAATATTATTTCACCAAGCAGAAACTTTCTTTAATGTAGTTTCATTCATGTTAAAGGAGAACGAGCAATGCAAAACGATGAAGACAGGAACACAGAGTAACAGGACTTTCCAACCAAAGTTTATTCGGGGGAAAAAGCAGTTGCTTTCCATAAATAAATTTCAACTGGTTGTTGGCGTACACCCTGTTACCGTGTTCCTTTAATCAGTATTTTGCCCGCTTGTTCCCCTTCATTATTTCACCAAGATGGAACTACATGAATGATTACAAGAAGGCTTTTGCTAGCTGTCTTGGAGGAAGATAGGCTTCACATGTCAATAGAATTGTATTAGTTCTGATTTCGGTCATTGTTCTACGTTCTGTGAGGCTAGTGGCAGTGCTTCAGGGAACTAGCTCCTGAAAAATTGGTGGGCAACTCGCTCTACATTCTTATTTTTTTTCCCCCTTGTCTGCTTAATGCGAAAACCACAGGTCCTCAAACATTAACCTTTCAACATTTGTAAACTTACAGGTGTAAACATTCTGGTTCTGTGCTTCACTTCTTCGATGTGCACAGCTGCTTGGTCTACACGTGTTGCACATGTGCAGCCTTACTTTTTCGTATCTTGGTCGCTTTTGGTTGAGTAAAAGTTATCGAAACTTGCGATGTTCATCTATCCCAATTAGGACACAGTGTAATCAGTTTTCACCTAGGCCCTAAAGCAGTCATTCTCGAAATCCATGACATTGTGATAAGCTGGTGCATGAACTTCAAGGTGGCATCGCCACCTGCCTTATGCCTTTACGGCATATCGGGCCTCTTGTTAGAAAACCAAGGCCATTTTTGGTATTTAGAAGGATGATTTTTTAATGCAAATAAACTTTTTTTTCATCATCATCATCAGCCTATATTTATGTTTACTGCAGGACAAAAGCCTCTCCTGGTGATCTCCAATCACCTTTGTCTTGAGCTAGCCCATTCTAAGTTGCACTGCAAAATTTCCTAATTTTCTGCTGTCCTTGACTGCACCTTGGCACACATTCTGTAACTCCAATGGTCCACTGGTCATCTGCCCTACATATTACATGGCCTGTCGAGCTCCATTTTTTTCCTCTTAATGTTAATTAGAATATTTGCGATCTCCATCTGCTCTCTGATCCACACTGCTCTTCTCTTACGTTGCGCCTAAAATGTCATTCCATCACTCCTTATGCGGTCCTTCACTTGTTGTCAAGCATCTTTGTGAACTTCAAGTTCCTGCTCCACATGTAGTTACTGGGAAAATGCAATGATTGTACACCTTTGTTTTCAGCAACACAGGTGAGCGCCCGGTTATGATTTGATAATGCTTTCCATATGTCCTGCAGCCCATTTTTATTCTATAAATTTTTTTATTATCATGATCCCCTGTGAGTAAGTGAACTAGACAAGCGTACTCCTGCGAAGATTCTAAAGGCTGACTGCTGATCATGAATTGTATACTTGAATACGTCTATTGCCTTGGAGAGATTGTGTCTCCTTGCCAGGCCCTTTTCTTAACAGCAATTTTTTTGCTTTCCTTGTGGAGAATTTCTCTGTAGCGTCCCTTTAATTTTGTCATTGGTAGATACTTAATTAGGTGCAGTTGACAGTATTGTGATATCGTTATGACAGAGCATTACAGTTGAAAACATGGTACTGAATTTTCTTATTCCACCTTTAGAATTTTAAACATTTTTTGTGGATAAAGTGACAGCTCAAATGAAGAATGTGCTTCCCACAGCTGTATATTTCACTATTTTTTAAATGCAAGAAACAATCAAATTTGTCGCAGTGGATGCTGGTGAAAAGTATTCCTCGTTACCTTGTAAATTTACATGGGAGCTCCTGAGCTAAAGCTTCCTTTTAATGGCCGAGCGTTTGTCTGAAGTAGCCAAGAACACACTGCAAATATAATTCAGGGAGAGCTTGAGTTGTGCTAATCAATTTCATAAAAACGGTATTTTAACAAGTAGTGTTTCACAGAAACCACTTGAGATTGTAACATTCATTTTCAGCGAAACTAATCAATCCATCAAAGATGTTCGATTGTCGTATACTTGTTGCTTCACTAAGTAGGCTGGATAAAATTTGTATTTTGCAGTTACTATACAAATTTATGGGCTTCATCGTATTCTAACATCTCATGCAAAGTATCTTATGTATCTGTATCATGTATCTGTATCATGTATCAAGTATCTCTAACATCTCATGCAAAGTATTATCTTGATTATTCATTGAACAAACAAATAAAGCCCCCTTCTAAGGCTGTAGTGGTGCGGCTGCGAACAATAGACTCCGGCTCCAGACTTCAGTGTTCAGCGCCCCTGCGACTGCTATGATTGAGGAGAGTAAACACGGTGATAGAACAGGCTTTAACAATGCTAGCATTCCAGCACGGCCAAGGCCTTGCCAAAACCTTGATTATTTGACTGTATAAGTATAAATGCATTTATCAAACATCATTTTTCCTTTACATCATTTTTGGCTCAGGTCTTCCTGAGGGACTGGACTGAGCTGGAAGATGAGACATTTGCGGAGATTTTACATGAGCTGCCACTCAATGAGAGGGTCTTTATAGTGGCAGAAGTGATACCTGCAGCCTCTCCTGATCCTTTCCTGTCAGGTGCCTTACCCCTTTTACCTGTCATCCTTTATAGCTTTTACAGAACCACTTAGGCTCAGTACTGTCTGTGTATAAGTCACCCTGACTTTGTGTATAAATATATTGTTGAGAGGGTAATACTATGTAGACCTTTCCTCTGACTAAATGTTTGATTTCATGTAGTAAACTACATGTTCAGTACATCTGCCATGATTCAACTTTTCATGTGGAGCATGTTTTTGTCTGGTTTCCGTTTACCTATTAGGCATACCCGAGCATCAAGCCCCATCGAATGCCGCCACAAATGCATTTGAAATCACAAACATGAGCCCACCTCAGCTAGACACAAGCAGCTTCCCGGATAGTCTTAGAGAGGCCCTTAGGAGTCAATTGCCCCTCCATCCAAGGGAAAGAAGGGACTTAGTGAGGCGGGTGGCACACAACTTGTTAAATTTGTATTCAAGACCGAAGAGAGAGGAGATACGCAGCACAGCTGCACAAATTGTAGCTGCGTATCCCCTCTCTCTTCAAGATAGGAGGTTAGATGGGGGGCTGCTGGGAAGAGGTTACGACTCTTTTTTCCAACAGCTGGAGAATCGCATTGAAAATTTAAATCGCGGCAAGCGATCTGCTTCGCCTACGACAGGAGTTTCGGGCGCCAAAGCGAGAAGGTGGGCATATGGCTGTGCCAACTGGCAGCCAGTCCATAGATTGGAGCCCCCAAATGACACACAAGAAAAAATACAATTCATGAAACACGAAGGAAGGAAAAACTACAAAGAAATTAATATGACACTTGCAACACAGTACATGCAGGACACATACATAGAACAAAGAACATTCATCAATACAGATCCATGTCCACACACATCTAAAGTGAAGGAGGAGTGGCCACTTCTTTTCATCACACCTTGCTTCTATAAGCACGCGGACGAGCTTATCGGGAAGGATGTGAAGGTATGGAGTTACCCCAGTTGTTGCAAGGGAGTAAGTGTTTAGATTAAAAGAAAATATTGTAAAGCAGGATCATGCATGTTTCTTCAACTACAGAATGTACCTCTTCAATGCTTAAATGCAATTTATGGAAACAAAAATGAATGATATCTCAAAAGCCATTTGAATTTCTCTGGAGTAGTTCAGAAATAAGCTGCCAAATGTCAACTTTCGTAAGCTGGTTCCTAGTTTGAAAGCTGATCAAGTGTAAATGAGTAGACAAGTCTTTCCAGATTCATCACATGCACAGTAGCCCTGCCAATGCCGTGATGCCACTAGTCATCGCCCCTTTTTTACTGTACTAAGCTCAAGGCAACCTTGAGAGTAATGCCAAAGTGAACATCACTGAATTTTCCAGTGAATAACTGGAACAGTTAAACAATGGGTTTTCTCAATTTGCTTATGGTAGTGGAAGGCTACAGCACAAGAACTGACGGAGACAAAGGAGGCACAAAAGTACACAGACACAGCGCTGACTTTCAACAAAAATGTTTATTTTGCCGCTGCAAAGCTAGTTTTAAAGCGCACACTTGGGAAAAAGAAACAAGATCACACATACGCACAGAACCTGCTTGTATTGCTATCGCACCCTGACATTTGAATCAAGGTGCGTCGGCTATTTTTCACACAAGGCTATCGAGGGACAACTGACACAGTTATTTCCCACACGTGACATTGCGACAGCCTTGATAATTTCTCTAGTGAGGCTTGATTTACTCCTAGATGGTAATCTTGCATTTGTCAAAGACAGGTTTGCACCCACAGTCGCTACAGTGCACGCCTAGATGACCCTGAGTAGTGTTGCTAACATTTTTGTGGTGTTCCGTAAGACAATCGTTAACGCATCAGCCAGTTTGCCTGAAGTAGACATTACCACATGAGATAGGTATCTCATATACGACACACTGGGCACATTGTGTGATGCGCTGTCTGTGATTAGTTTTACACTGGGCCTTTTTTGGAAGACAGCGTAAGTCTGCTTGCTCAGTCACAACAGTTTTCCATGCGTGGAAAAAACTTCAGCATTTGCACCTCGGCCAACCTTAAAATATGGAATAATGCCTTCTTTACTACTCACTACGTCATCCTTCTGTGAACCGTGTCCTTGCATGACCAACTTTTCTAACTTTCTTAAGTAAGCCTTCTGTGCCACTAACCTGCAAGCACAAGGTATATCCAGCTGCGCTGAGGCAGGATACCTGCGACTGAAAGCTCTCTTCCACCTTGTGCACACAGGATTGCACCTGTGCTCAGTGACTTATATTTAGCCAAATGTGATAGGAATCTTTACTTACAATTCCATGGTTTAAATGTTCATATTTTTAGATACATCGACAATTTTTTAGTTCTTGACGTTTCAAATAACGGTGAATTCACTGTCACAGTGTGCTTGGTGTTCTTATAGATGTATAGAAGACCCCTAACCTTGATACATGAGCTTTCTGAAGAAAATAACATTCGGTTTTTCGACGTGCGGCTTCAGTTTTTGATGCAGCATGTGTGCTTGATGATTGATCCAAGGGTGAACAAACCTTTACTTCCATATGGGTCTGCACACTCTAAACTCTTGAAGTATTGTCTCTTGCCTTTCAAATGCCTTGAAGAAATCTTGTGTGCGCAAGGCGGCAGAAAGCTTTCTGTCGCAAGTATCCCGCCTCGGTGCAGCTGGATATACCTTGTGCTTGCAGGTTAGTGTCGTGGAAGGCTTACTTAAGAAAGTTGGAAAAGTTGGTCGTGCAAGGACACAATTCACAGAAGGATGACGTAGTGACAACGTAAAGAAGGCAGTTATTCCATATTTTAAGGTTGGCCGAAGTGCAAACGCTGAAGTTCTTTCGCGCATGGAAAACTGGTGTTACTGAGCAAGCAGACTTACACTGTCTTCCAAGAAAAGGCCCAGTGTAAAACTAATCACAGACAGCGCATCACACAATGTGCCCAATATGAGATACCTATCTCATGTGGTAATGTCTACATCGGGCAAACTGGCTGATGCGTTAACGATTGCCTTAGGGAACACCACAACAATGTTAGCAACACTACTCAAGGTCATCTAGGCGTGCACTGTAGCGACTGTGGGTGCAAACCTATCGTCGACAAATGCAAGATTACCATCTAGGAGAAAATCAAGCCTCACTAGAGACATTATCGAGGCTGTCGCAATGTCACGTGTGGGAAATAACTGTGTCAGTTGTCCCTCGATAGCCTTGTGTGAAAAATAGCCGACGCACCTTGATTCAAATGTCAGGGTACGATAGCAATACAAGCAGGTTCTGTGCGCATGTGTGATCTTGTTATTTTTTCCCAAGTGTTCGCTTTAAAACTAGATTTGCAGCGGCAAAATAAACATTTTTGTTGAAAGTCAACGCTGTGTCTGTGCACTTTGTGTGCCTTTTTTTCTCTGGTGGTTCTCGCGCTGTAGCCTTCCACAACGTTCAACCAACCAGCCCAGCTAGTTACTCTGCTTATGATAGTTGTCGAATTTGTGAAATCATTCTGTGATACTCTCTCACAGCTATATAATGTTTTCAATAAGTAGACCTACCTGGTTGTAGCATATTCATTCTTCTGTAATTTTTTGTTTAATTTCAACATTGACAGGCCACGTTTCGTGAAAGGATGCTCGAATGTGCACCAAAACTGATGCATCTAATGGAACTAACTCCAAGAAAGGAGACCATGCACATAGTTGTGCATGTCCAGGACCACAAAAATGAGGAAGCAGTTCAGGTGGCTGTGCTTCCCCTTCTGTGTGCCCACTTCAAAGACGACGAGAAGTGCCTTTTTCAAGTCTTTGAGGTAGGTTGTATCTTTGTGCATTGCTTTTCTAAAAAAAATTCGATATCGTTTTGATTAATTGAGAATAGTTTTTGCTGTTGAGAAGTGTAAAGATGAATGGTTCTGTTCTGGGACCTCAATCTGTCAAGAAGCCCTTTTCTTTTTTTTTTTTTTACTGCACTACGTTGGACTCTGCTTACATTTTTGTTGAGTAGTCAAGCATTACCACACTTCCAGTTTTAGTTTTAAGTGAGCATAGCTCTATCAAGTGGATCTGGGTTTCATTTCAGCTTATTCTTTCTTTTCCCTATTTATGCAATGCTACTGTTCTGTACACAACTCTGCACTAACCTGGTGTGCTCTTTTTTGTTCCAAGCTTCACACTGACTCCTTTTTATGTGAACTAGAACACATAGATTTGTCTAATTTATCAGACGGAAGTGATTAGACACCCAGACTCCACTTATCTCAAATTTATCTGAACTTGTCAAGGGAGACCTCATCCTTAAAAGTGAACTGTGTAGAATGGCACCTCTAATGGTTGAGATTTTGTAAGGACAGCAGTTACATGTGGGAGAACTTGAGTGTGTATAGTTTGTGTACAGCGGATCCTTTTGTTCATCCAGGAGGGCACCAGTCTTGTGGGGGAGCTTGGTCAACTACGTTCAACTCCTACCATCGTCGTACTAGGTAGGTTCCAATGCAGATATTAATGTCCACTGATCCTTGTATAAAGAAGTTAAGTAGCCAACAAGTCCCGATTACACTGAACCCAAAAGAACCCAAAGCAAGCACAAAAGAGTGTGAAGTGTCACCAATGGTATTGAGACCCCCAGTGCTTGGGCGGGGCTTGCGTTCCACAACCTAAAGCTCTCTAGTGACTGGATCTGCAATTCTTTGGTTGTCCTAAGCACCTTCCTATTACTTCACGGCCTTTTGTTGAATTAGAAGTATTTTTCTATTATTGTCATCATGAGCATTTTCATGTTTGTGGCGAAAATGAGACCAGGGCCATGGGTGTTTCTGGAATTTAGTTGTGCTTCTTGAAGCTAACAGTGGAAGCACTTTTGAGCCATAAAAGTTATATTCTTGTCCAAGGCAGTCTTACAATTTATGTGTCATTTATGGGATGCTGAAACAGGAGTTGAAGGATAGCTGTTAGTCTAGTCTTGAAATACATATAAAGAATGAAAGTGTTTAACAATTGTTGTTAGGAATTCATAATTCTGTATTTTGTATTCCTTATTCAATTGGCCACAGTGCCAGCACTGCTACGCACGGTAAATTATGTGTCTTGAATTTCAGTGTCTGTTATAGCGCAACAATATCTAGGCAGCAAGCGTGTCTGTTATAAGATGTGGTTACACATATTATAGCTTTCGTTACAGAAGTCATATTTGTCAGATTCCCCTTTCTGCACATTTTTGGAGGGAACCTGCCCTACTTACTAAGCTTGGTTCACTTGGTGTAATTTTAATTATGATTTCACACATGTTCACATGTGCAGAAAATGACCCTGGGCCTTTCATGCATTTGACTGATCTGTGACATTGCTTATGAAGTGGAGATGCAACTAATAATGTGGCTGAGAAGGGATATTACATTAACATTCTTGTCCATTCTTTGTTGATATATTTACTGCAGCTGTTAGCTTTTCCTGTAGCAATATAAATAAGTATGCCAACAGTAACTAAGGCTTCCTCAAAGTGCTATAAAATGTAAAAACCACAGCAACAGCAATTAATGCATGTGAATTGAAAATATGAAGCTATGGAAAAAAGCTGCAAAAATATGTTTATGTGAAACAGGCATTGTTGGAGCTATATGCCTAGTTTTGTTGCAGCGTTAATATTATTTCTCGACTGTGTGATCACAACCTCATTGCACCTGCTTGTGCCAGAGTGCATGAAGGAGATTTACTTCATTTACTGAAGGAATATATTACTGACACAGCAGTAAAGGGCTTGAAACCTTATGCGACCGCTAGTCCACTCTCTTACGCTGACGAGGACTGTCGCCTTCACTGTTAATCTTTTTTATCATCAGGCCACCTCATCAACCCTAGCTTCACCATCGCTATAGCACAAAGAAAAAATTGAGCCCTTACATGATTTGAATGCGAAATCATTATGACTTCTCTAATTAATCGGTTACATCCATGATACATGTCATACATTGTCACACGTGTCCGTTACAACTCTACCTTAATCCACCTTGCTCTAATTTGCACCAACATTAAACAACCTTGACGTAATGGTTCTGCGGAAGCCCGCAAGGTGGAGAGAAGTAATTAAGAGAAAATAAGACATCCACCTATTTGTAGCAATTTCTACAAAGGAAACCCATATGGTTCCCTCAAAAGAAAAGCATCACAGTTGAAGAAAAGTTCGTCCTGGTCCGACCCTCGAACTCGGGACCACCACCTTTCCAGGGCAGCCGCTCTATCGTCTGAGCTAACCAGGCGGATGGCAAATGGCAGGGCGAAGTCGAATTTGTCAACAACTCGAAGCAAAGGCCACAGTTTGACGTAATGGTTCTGCAAAAACTCGCAAGGCGGAGAGAAGTAATTAAGGGAAAATAAGACATCCACCCATTCTGGACCAGGACGAACTTTTCTTCAACTGCGAGGCTTTTCTTTCGAGGAACCCGTATGGGTTTCCTTTGTAGCAATTGTTACAAATGGGTGGATGTCTTATTTTCCCTTAATTAATTCAACCACCTTATTCCACTCTAATGTCACAGCCAGATGGCTGTGACGTGATGTGTGCAATGACACACGCACTAGGCACATTTTTAGTCAGCCAGAACCATCCAGCTGCCATGGCGTTGGTGAAGCTTGCTTGTCTCGCACCCCAGAGGGCTGGGTTTGACTCCCACCTAGACCCAAATGTAGCAAATTTTGTATTCAGAGTTATTAATTTACTTTGTTTAAACATGTTTTTACTCCTTGTGTTGTCGGCCCTTTTTTTCTAACCACCGCTTGATCATGCTGGATTTTCTGCCTGGTCAGACATAAGGCAGAAATTTTGTGGCCCCTCTGTACATGCCAGCTGCAATGTAGCCCACTGTTAAAGGGAACACCTCAGTGTAGTGCTTGTGCTGCTTTTTTCCTCTTGCAAGTTTACAATGTTTCAACTTTGCAGCAGATGACTTGTGGTTAGGGGCACACCAGCACTTTTCTACGTACCTGTGCAGTGCATTGGCACAGCTTCAACAAAAACTTGCAGCTATAGCGCCAGCAGTATGAGAGATGCGCATTAGTGAGTCCTAAATGCTTCACACTTTACATGTTTCACATTCGACAAAATGCATTACTTTGTCATACAGAAAAGAAGGTGCATATGGCAAACACAATCAAGCTGCAACTTACTTATTTAAACAACTCTCTTCCTTTTTTGATATAACAAAATATGTTATTTTCATTGAAAGGCTATATAAAATATTCTTTATAGAAGAAGGCTACATAAAGTTTGAAATATTTTTAAAATTCTTAATCTAATACAATATTTTACAACACCTAGCCCAATCAACAGCCCTACAATCACTATCTTGTTATTGTTATGCCCCTGTAGTGGGTGAGCAAAATTATTTCGAGAGAAAGCAGGCAAGGAAAAACTACATCATGGTCTCCAATGTGGGAAGGTGCTGCTGTCACAGTAAACGAGGATAGAACAGGAGGAATTGATCGTTTGCTATCTTTTTTCTGAGTAGAACTTGTTGCTGGGCGAGTTGGTTGGGACAAAATGAATACATTGTTGCACCAAAAAAGGAAAATAAAGACTTGGGAAGGAAGAGTACGCAACGACGCTCAATCAGTGCTCAATCTGTCGTTTCGTACTCTTCCTTCCCAAGTCTTTATTTTCCTTTTTTGGCGCAACAATGTATTCATTATATCTTTTTTCCAGAGGGCAATAATGCAGGTTACAAAATGTCAATAAATGTTTTCAAATAGAGTGTAATTGTGTTTTGATCATTCAATTATTGCAGGGAGCATCTTCAAAAAAGAATGCTATATAGCAGCTGAGCAGCAGCTTCTCTTTCAAGAAGGATTGGATTTTGTTGAGGCGACGTGCCTGCTGTTCCTGACGTACTACGTACTAAATATGTCTTATGCTGACGGAGCAGCTACTACATTGGAGTTTTTGCAAAGGTACAAGACATCTGTATGCAGCATTCATTGAGCATGTCAATTGCAAGTTGCAGAAGCTACGTGTGATGTTTTTTTTTTTTTTTAAATTTACCTGTGTAATGAGGTTTTGGCATTCTCTTAGTTTTAAGTTGCAAAATGTAATATACTTATGAATTCTCTCACTTGCTTCTTTTTCAAAGCTGTTCGGTGTATTAACACCGCTTCTGTGAGTTATCATACATATTGATCATACACAACATAATATTTTCAACAAGTGCCATTCTACATTTTTACAGTACCAGAGGCATATGTACTTTCTTGAACTGTTGCAACCACATGCAAGTGCATTGGGCTCCTGCCCTCTTTAGCTTATTTCTGTTCCAGCATTGCACATTGCACCATATATAGAGTTTTGTACTACATGGGGTTATTGGGTCTGATATTCAGTTAAAAATTGTAGCTGGCCATTGACTAGTGTTCTTATTATAGTGCAGAATGGTATTTCTAGTCTGATAAGGCTTGGGACTGGGAACAAACACATGTTTTGCTCCTAATTCTAATGTTTATCTTCTGGATAGCCTTTTCTAATGGGTGTCATAAAAAATAGCCCCACAAATAACACGCTGTGGACTTCGTAGTAATGTATACAGGAACACATAGTCTGCTTGTTCAGATTCAAGGAGGACAGCTAAAAAGGAACTGCTAGGTGTACCACCTGCACATCAGCACTTGGATTACCAGAGAATTCTGTCTAGTGTCTGGTGCCCTCTGTTTCCTTGCTTGCTTGCTTTCTTTGTAACTGCTCCTAATGCATCTCCTTTAGTGCTTCATTTTAATTTTGCGTACCTATATTCCTGAACAAAGACTAAAGTGGACTAGTTACTATTTCAAATTGTAGAGGTTACATGCTTTTACTCTGACTGGATGGCACACTCGTGGCGTGTAACATCACAAATGAGATATAAACAATGCAGTTGAAATGTGGGCACTTTCTAAACTGATGCATCTACTTAAAAAAGAACGAATGGGCAAACCACATATATGATGACTATCTAAGTATGTGGATAAAATTCTTTTGAGATGAAAATGAATATATTGCATACTGAGCTGCAATTTCTGGTGCGAGATGGTGCTGTAGAGCAACATGAACTCGATGCAGGAACCAGGGTAGAGTGAGGTGGCACGGAAGGTGCCTCCGTTTTATAGTACATGTGTCGTCACATACCACATTGAAGGTGGAGCCTGATTCGCGGAATCGGTTACCAGAGCAAGTGCAGATTTGATAACCCGGCTTGTGTGACAGAAGTTCTATGTAGCGTCGCATAAATTTGAGAGGATTTCTTTTCAATTGAAGAGCAACGAGAATGTGGTTAAGCCCACAATGTCAGACTTGTGCTACCTGCAGGATCAGTCTACAATTTTAGACTTTAGTAGGATGGTCTTGAGGGCTAGTTGGTTCATACTTGAAAGAAGGTTGAAACTGCGAAAAAAACGAGAACAAGGGAAAGGAACACACAACACACCAAAAGCACTTGTGGTGTCTTGTGTGTTCCTTTCATTGTCCTCTTTCTTTTTTTTTGTGCAGTTTTAACCTTCCTTCAGTTTTTGGCTGCACTATCTTTGGAATTGACCCATATTTTTTTTTGGTTAGGTAGCTAGAAAAAAAGTCACCTGACAATGCCAAGAAGGCTGTTCACACTGAGAATTTGTGTCTGATGTGTTTACTTGTTTTACAGACAGATATTTGACATAAACCCGTCAAAGGGCAGCAGGTGCCAGGGTGCAAAAAAGTCGCGCACCAATGTGAATATGAAAATAATGAGGCTTGCACAGAAGCTTCGAGGGAATCAGTGAACCTGTGAGTATGTGCCCTGTAGATTTTACTGATGCCTTACCATTCTGGCTGAATATTATTTTGGTTGTTGCTTCATACTGTCCATTTTTATTGTTAATTTATGTAGTCTATTTACCATTACACCAGGGGGGTTGTTCTGTAAGGGTCTGCCTAGTTGAACGTCCATTTCAGTCGCTGCTAATTGGCTGAAGCAGTATGAGCAAAGAGGAGACAGGCTGGAGACACCTTACTCATTTTTGCTTGTTCAGCTCCAGCCAAACAGCAATGTGCGAATAAATAGTTGGCTAGGTGGACTGTTACACAATTAACCATCCCGATTTGCCACAGTGGCTATGGTATTTTGCTGCAGACTAAGTCATGAATACAGTTCCCAGCTGTGGCAGCCACACGCTTATGCGTAAAGAATCGATAAATGCTTGTGTACTTAGATTTATGAGCACTTTAAAAAACACAAGATGGTGAACATTAATTTAGAGCCCTCCATTACAGCATTTCTCATGGCCCACTGTGCTGTTCTGGGGTGTTAAACGGAATGATATCTCAACAATATAGTACCTTAGTGTGAACATGCCAGAGGTTGGTAACCAAGGCTGGGATGGAGCAAAAATGGTCAGACATTTGTTCAATGCCAGCTTGTGATAATATGCATTTTATTCAGTATTTGTCCGAAGCAGATGGTACCTAAGCAACCTTTATATGATCAAGAATGTTAAGTACATATGGCACGATAAACAAAACATATTTCTGTTACAGTTGGAGAGTGTCGGTGCATAAAAGCATTGCCATTAAATTTTCATGATGGGCATGTATGAAGACGAAATTACTTTGCTTCAGTTCATATAGCTGCACAGTAGTGTCACAAAATTTACTACCCGTCTTGTCATCATCTGTTTATGTCCACTGATAGACAAAGGTCTCCCCTAGCTACCTCCAGTTAACCCTGTCCATCAATGCATGCTGAATCCTGTGTTAAATATCTTTAATCTAAAGCCATCTTGCATCATCCTTCATGGATTTTTCTATAGTTTTCACATATGTGGTTATATATATGAACACCGTAGTGGGTAGAGGGACTGAGGCTGGTTATATAAATCTAAAGGGGCACTAAGCAGAATAAGCTGTGCTGTATTTTTATGTTACCTAAAAAGAAAGCAGCTCTTACCAGAGTGGCTTGGTAAGGCAAATATTATGCGGGCTTGACAGCATTTTCATTTAGCATTCATTTTTAGTTGGTCAAGGTAGTGTTCTTGTATTCTGCCTGTTCCAAAGACTGAACTCTGCAGGATTTGAGAATTTATAATGTGCCACAATGGCTCAATTAGAAAGGAGATTGTTTGAAGTGCAAGCGTCACACTAACATACAAGCGCTGGGGTTTCGGTGCAAAATAAAATAAAAGGAAAGTTTGGCCTTCATTTTTTTAACCTGTCATTATGAAATTAGGAAAAATAAGGTTTAAGATCATCTTTTTAATCTACACTAATTCCATGCTTCTGTTTGCCTCATTTTCACTGTACACATTAATTTCAATGTACATTCATGTTAGTGTCTACCTAACCAAATTGAGTCCTTCCAATTTTCTCAATTTTATTTCTACATTTTGTAGTGGGGCCTCGAAAACTGCAGTCTTGATGGATCAGGTGGCATAAAAGGATCATGTAGCGAACTGCCTGCATACAAGGCTGCAGCATAGGAACTGCTTCGTACCCGCTACCGTTGGTATGAGCAGGAGACCTGTAGTCAAGGCTGCATTTGTAAATATATACATTAAGTTATGAAGGAACTTGTAGCTGTCGCAGCGCAATGTGAATTCAGAGCCTACTGGCAGCGTGCCTTTCTTCCTACTTTTATCTCCTTTTCACCTTATGAATAAAAGATTTGCCTGAAAAGATGTGCAAGCCTAAAACATCCAAGTATACTAGGTCTACTCAGTGACAACCTAAGAATTCAGTACAAGCTAAATTGGCAAACCACTGTGCATTTGCCCTCTGTTCCATTGTGGTTTAAAGTATAATTTCTTTGGAATGCCAATATTGAAAGCAGTTTTCGATGACATCATGGAAATGAGCTATAATTGGCTCGTGCAAGTTCGGAAGATCTCTTTCATGTAGAAGTGGGGTAGAAAGTGGGGACCACTGCATTCTTGTCCCATACTCAAGTAACAAATCTTTGAAAATGGTATTGCTTACTTTTGGCTGTGATCGGAGCCAGTTATGGAATTTCTGTAGGAATCTGTTGTCCTTTGTGCAACAAAGCAGTGAAACATGGAGCTACCCATGGTTTCTTGAGTTGTGTAGCCGTGATGGTAAACATGGGCCGCATTCACATGCTCAGTGCGCATTATATTATTGTACTAAAGGTGTACCTTGTAGCGGTCTAAGTGTTTTGATCAGTTTCTGTCTTTCATTTTCTTTTCAGGCCTGCCAGACATCTACATCTTTGGCGCTGGAAAACATTTTGTAAATAAAATCATCCAACTTGTGTTCAGAATTGCAGGTAGTAGTGATTACTTCTTTACTGGGCATGAGACACCAGAACAGGTTTATGCATGCACAATACATTAGCATAGTATCAGTGTAAGTTTGAATAGCATATGAGACTGATCACACAAGTAGAGTTACGATGTACTACTTCTATGAAGTAATGTACACAGTTATCCTTATCGCACCATCTGAAGTGGCGTAGACTTAATAAGCTTTATTCCACTCAAATTAACATATTATGGTGTATTTGTTAGACATAACCCTCCGTTTCATATAAAAACAAATAGGCGTGCACACAGCGGTCACAAACTATGAAAATTCAATAAACAAATTCCTCCGTTTAACCATATTTTAATACAACGGAGAAGATTTTCACAGGGGCATTCGTTTCACGGAACCTCCGTTGTTTCTTTTAGAAAAACGGAAATATGCTGTTTTCAAGTATACGTAGAGAATTGCACGGGCCTTCCGTTAAACGGAACCCTCCGTTCTTTTTTTCTCAAACAACGGAAATTTGCTGTTTTCAAGTATACGTAGAGAATTTTACGGGACTTCCGTTAAACGGAACCCTCCGTTCTTTTTTTCTCGAACAACGGAAATTTGCTGTTTTCACAACAACGGAGAAAAAAGTTACGGCCTGTCCGTTTAACGGAACACACCGTTTTTCATTTACGGAAAAGTGTCCGGCAACGTTTTACCTTCAGCTTTCGCCGTAAACTGAGACATTTTTTTTTACAGTGTACCCCAATGGCATCCCCAGCATCCCCCATCGTGCTGCAGCAGCCCAGGGAGCCTCCGACGTTCCGTGGTACGACGTTCGAGGACCCGGAAAGCTGGCTTGAGACATACGAGAGGGTCGCTGCTTTTAACAACTGGAACAGCGACGACAAACTGCGACATTTCTTCTTCGCATTGGAAGACGCTGCCAGGACGTGGTTCGAGAACCGAGAAGCCACCCTAACGACCTGGGAGCTGTTCCGAAGCGGCTTCCTGCAGACATTCGCAAGCGTCGTACGCCGAGAATGAGCCCAAGCGCTATTAGAAACCCGGATGCAACTACCAAATGAGGCCACAGCGATTTTTAACGAAGAAATGAGCCGCCTATTCCGCCACGCCGACCCGGAAATGTCCGAGGAGAAGAAAGTCCGCCTACTGATGCGTGGTGTAAAGGAGGAACGTTTCGCCGGAATGGTACGGAGCCCACCGCAGACCGTCGAGGAGTTTTTTCGCGAAGCCACCAGCATCGAGAAGACACTGGAAATGCGGAACCGGCAATTCAACCGCCGCTCTAACTCGACAAACTACGCCGGAGTTCAGTCACTGGCCACCGACGACCTGCGCGAGACTATCCGAGCGGTCGTGCGGGAGGAGCTGCAAAAGCTGTTCCCGTCATCACAGCCTGAAGTGGCGTCGATTGTCAATGCCATACGTGAGGAGGTCCAACAACAACTCGGAGTAGCCCCTGAGTTGCCGCAACCTCAGCCACAAGCGATGACATACGCCGCTGTAGCCCGCAATCACGTACCCCCTCCGCGACCGCACCAGGGCCCTCTAACGCCGCAATTCCGTCGACCACCACCGCCGCCGCCGCCAGCACGCCCACCCGTCGCCCAGCGCAGCTACCCGAGGAAGACCGACGTTTGGCGCACTCCTGACCACCGCCCGCTCTGCTACCACTGCGGGGAAGCGGGTCACGTCTACCGACGATGTCCATATCGGGAAATGGGACTGCGAGGTTTCGCCGTTAACGCTCCGCGTCCGCAGCAAGGTGAACGCCCTCGCGATATCGCTGACTACCTCGCGGCTACTCAGTGGAGCTCTCGACGACCGTCGCGTTCGCCGTCACCAGGCCGCTACCTGTCACCGCAGCGCCGACCATACACTGGCCCAGCCCGGGGCCGGTCAGCGAGCCCATATCCGCAAAACTAAAAGCCGCAACCGATGGAGGTGCGGTTGCTATTCGTCGAAGTGACGAAGATCCTCCGCCACCGACGAAGACGCCGAAGAAACCACCTCGACGACATAACGACACGCCGCCGTCCCGGCGAAGTCTGGAAGAAACGAATGCGACGACGAAAGACGACCTGACGACGTCACATACCAGCCACAGGTCAACGCGACGCAGTCGTGATCCGACGCTAAGACCGAACTGTAATGCAAGACAAAGAACCACCGACCTCGACGTGCTTCTCGACGGCCACGCAGTTACCGCCTTAGTCGACACAGGGGCTGATTACTCCGTCATGAGTAGACACATCGCCGCACAGTTGAAGAAAGTTAAAACTGCATGGGAAGGCCCTCAAATTCGAACCGCTGGAGGACACCTCATTGCGCCGACTGGAGTCTGCACGGCAAGAATTACCGTTCATGACCGGACTTACCCTGCCACCTTCGTTATCATCCAACAGTGTTCACTAGACGTCATTGTCGGCATGGACTTCCTGAACCAACACGGCGCAATCATCGACCTGAAGTCGAAGTCAATAACACTGTCGGAAGATCAAGCGATACCGCCGGAGAGTCGTCGTAGTCACCACACCTTGAGGGTGCTCGACGATCAAGTGAGCATCCTGCCTCGCTCCAGCATTGTCATTTCGATCAGCAACGAAACACCCGCTGACGTAGTAGGCGTCATCGAAGGCGACCAACGTCTACTGCTCGACCGTGAAATTTGCGTCGCAAGAGCGATCGCTCGACTGCACGGAGGAAACACGAAAGTGTTGCTGACAAACCTCAGCCAGGAGTTCAAGCCCATCAACAAGGGCACGACGATCGCATACATCGAGGAAATCCAGGAAACCAGCGATGCGTTTGCCCTCTCAGATTCTGTCGCATCTACCCCTACGACCGTAGTTCCCGAGCCAGACTTCGACATAAATCCAAGTCTCCCCGTGATTAAGAAGCAGCAGCTCAGAAGTCTGCTTCGACGATACAAAGACTGCTTTTCGATGTCATCGAGAATTCGACAAACCCCATTCGCAAAGCATCGCATAATAACCGAAGAGTGCGCTCGACCACTCCGCCAGAGCCCTTACAGAGTTTCGACGCGAGAACGCGAAGCTTTAAGACACCAAGTCGACGAAATGCTGCGCGACGACATCATCCAGCCGTCGAAAAGCCCGTGGGCCTCTCCAGTAGTTTAAGTTAAGAAAAAGGGCGGAACCCTGCGTTTCTGCGTCGATTATCGTCGACTGAACGAAATCATGAAGAAAGACGTATACCCCCTCCCACGGATAGACGACGCATTGGATCGGCTCTGCAATGCTAAATACATCTCATCAATGGACCTCAAGTCTGGCTACTGGCAAATAGAAGTCGACGAAAGGGATCGCGAAAAGACCGCCTTCATCACGCCAGACGGCCTCTACGAGTTCAAAGTTATGTCATTCGGGCTGTGCTCGGCGCCTGCAACTTTCCAGCGCGTCATGGACACGGTATTAGCAGGATTGAAGTGGCAGACCGGTCTCGTTTACTTGGATGACGTCGTCGTCTTCGCCGGAAATTTCGAGGATCACCTCAAGCGGCTTGCGACAGTACTAGAAGCTATCAAGTCATCAGGAATCACTCTGAAGCCGGAAAAGTGCCGCTTTGCTTACGATGAGCTTCTGTTCCTAGGCCACGTAATCAGCAAATCGGATGTCCGCCCAGACCCGCAAGACAGCGGCCATCGCACAGTTCCCGCAACCCATCGACAAGAAGGCAGTGCGTAGATTCCCTGGCATGTGTGCCTACTACAGGCGCTTTGTCAAGGACTTTTCACGCATCGCTGAGCCATTGACACGTCTAACTAAATGTGATGTTGAGTTAAAGTGAGAAACGCCGCAGTCCGGCGCATTTGAAGAACTCAAACGACGCATGCAGTCGCCGCCGGTACTTGCGCACTTCGATGAGTACGCCGATACCGAAATCCATACTGACGCCAGTAGCCTAGGCCTCGGCGCCGTTCTAGTCCAGAGGAGAAACGGAGTCGAACAGGTGATAGCTTACGCTAGCCGGTCGCTGTCAAAAGCGGAAGGCAACTATTCTACGACCGAAAAGGAATGCCTCGCCATCGTTTGGGCTACAGCTAAATTTCGCCCTTATCTATATGGCAGGCCATTCAAAGTCGTCAGTGACCATCACGCGTTGTGTTGGCTAGCGAATATAAAGGACCCTTCTGGACGACTAGCGCGGTGGAGCCTCAGACTACAAGAATACGACATCACTGTCACCTACAAGTCCGTACGAAAACACTCCGATGCCGATTGCCTATCACGTGCCCCAATTGACCCGCCGCCGCAAGACGACGAGAATGACGACGCCTTCCTTGGAATGATAAGCGCGAAAGACTTCGCTGCACAGCAACGGGCAGACACGGAGCTAAAAGGCCTCGTCGAATATTTAGAAGCGCACACCGACGTTGTCCCAAGGGCATTTAAGCGTGGATTATCTTCCTTCACGCTTCAAAACAATCTACTCGTGAAGAACTTTTCACCAGTCCGCGCCAACTACCTTCTTGTTGTGCCGTCAGGACTTCGTCCAGAAGTATTGCACGCCCTACATGACGATCCGACCGCTGGACGCCTAGGATTTTCCCGGACACTATCGAGGATACAAGAAAAGTATTATTGGCCGCACCTGACCGCCGACGTCACCGGTTATGTCAGAACATGACGAGACTCAGCGACGCAAGACACCGCCGACAAGGCCAGCCGGATTACTACAGCCAATCGAGCCTCCTTGCCGACCATTCCAGCAGATCGGGATGGACTTGCTGGGACCCTTTCCGACGTCAACAACCGGAAATAAGTGGATCGTCGTGGCGACGGACTAGCTCACTCGCTTCGCTGAAACTAAAGCACTGCCGAAAGGTAGCGCAGCCGAAGTGGCGAAATTCCTTGTCGAAAACATCCTGCTGCGACATGGCACCCCAGAAGTCCTCATCACCCACGGAGGAACGGCCTTTACAGCGGAGCTCACTCAAGCCATTCTGAACTACAGTCAGACAAGGCACAGGAGGACAACGGCCTACCACCCGCAGACGAATGGTCTTACGGAGCGGCTGAATAAGACCCTCGCCGACATGCTAGCGATGTACGTCGACGTCGAACACAAGACCTGGGATGCCGTCCTGCCGTACGTAACATTCGCTTATAACACGGCGGTACAAGAAACAACACAGATCACGCCATTCAAGCTGGTCTACAGCAGGAATCCGACGACGACGCTCGACGCCATGCTGCCGCACGTCACTGACGAGGAGAACCTTGACGTCCGTACCTACCTCCAGCGCGCCGAAGAAGCCCGACAACTCGCCCACCTACGGATCAAAAACCAGCAGCGTACCGACAGCCGACACTACAACCTCCAACGACGCTTCGTCGAGTACAAGCCCGGCGACCGTGTTTGGGTATGGACCCCGATACGCCGACGAGGACTGAGTGAGAAACTACTGCGACGCTATTTCGGACCCTACAAGGTCATCCGACGTATTGGCGCACTGGACTATGAGGTCGTGCCAGACGGCATTTCGCATTCACAGCGGCGCCGCGCACGACCTGAAGTGGTCCACGTGGTGCGTCTTAAACCGTTTTACGGACGCTAACGAAATTCCCTTATTCTGTTGTTTTCTTTGCTGCGAGTGCTTATTTATCACTTTTCTTTGTTTGCAGCATCGGGTCGATGCTTTTTAAGAGGGGGGTAATGACACGTGTACTTATCTTTATCGGGCGACCACGTTTGGCCGCCTCACAAATGTTATCGTGCAGCGCAGGACGCGCCTGCATGGGTGCGATCGGAGATGGTTGTTCGGCGCGTTCGTTCGGTTACCGGCGCGCGCGATTGGCCTACTCCGCGCCGACGTCACCAGCCGCGGGGCGCCGCCCCGTTTTTGGTGACGTCAAAATGACGACACGCTCCTGTCAATCATCCGCTCACCGAGCATTTCGTCCGAACGCGACGAGAGTTGAGAAGTTTGGAGCGATCATACGACTTCGCATGGCGCGTCTGGTGGATTGGATTGGATCTAACAGGCGGCCTTTTTGGCTGCGGAATGGCACGTTTGAATCCAATGCATAGTTTAATTCTAGAAAATGGCGCTTCCGTTGGAAACAGGTTGTTGCGCTGGCGTTTCTAGAGGAAGGAGGAGAGCGGGTGGCGGTGCGAAACGCGTTTGAAGAAATGGCAGAAAGTGAATTCCGGCGTCGTTTTTGTTTCTCGAAACAAATAATTCGTTGGTTGTACAGAGAAATCGACAACATCATCGGTGTCAGCGAGCCTCTGGGATGTTGTCGCTGCCTCTTGAAAAGTGCGCCACTCTTCCCGTCGTTTTTTTTTTCTTTTTCCTTCTCGCTGTGCGCGACACCACCTAGGGACGACGCAAAGAACCCAATAGCTATAAATTGCAGTAGTCACACGTACTACTATTTGAAAACGTGTTTGGGCTTGAGAAGAAAAAATACATTTTTTTAGATAAAGATTTCATTCAATTGGAAGACGAGAAACATTTGGCTTTGTAGTATACTGTTTGCAAGCAGACGACAAACGACGGAGGTAAACTTCCGGGGAGGTCACCGCTTCCTGATTCGCTGCTCTCTCCGCCCGGCTGTCACAGATTTTGCATACTGCAACTTTGTGACGTTGCAGCAACTGAACAGAACGCGTATCGAACAAAATATCTCCGATCGCGCCCCATGTAAAAGAAGTTTCTAGAATGTTATCGATGGTTCCCTCCACTGTCCTTCACCACAACTTGTGTAATCTGATTGCATGTATGGGCGACGCGAATAGTGTAGAACTTTGTGGAAGGCACGCGGGTCCCATCGGTTAATCTGGAACATTCCACGACTGGTCTATAAAAGCCGACGCGCTTGACCCGCTGATCAGATTTTCGACGATCGCCTAGCGTGTTCGCCGCTGTCGTTGTGCTATAAGTGTAGCCTGTTTTGTGGGCACAGGTTCGCCCAATAAAAGTTAGTTTTCTTGTTCACAGTACTGCTACTCTGTTATTCAACGTCACCACCACGTGACAGTATAAACACAGACCCGCCGCGGTTGCTCAGTCGCTATGTTGCTGGGCTACTGATCACGAGGTCGTGGGATCTAATCCCGGCCACGGCGACCCCATTTCGACGGGGGCTAAATGCGAATACACCTGTGTACTTAGATTTAGGTGCACGTGAAAGAACCCCAGGTGGTCGAAATTTCCGGAGTCCTCCACTATGGCGTGCCTCATATTCAGAGAGTGCTTTGGCACGTAAAACCTCATAACTTAATTTTCATGTATAAACATGTCTTCGTTAAATCCACTTGCGTTTTTACGTGCGGAAAAATAACGAATCGAATTGTTCAAAAGCGTAGTCAATAAGCCTATACTTAGAAACGTGGGCTGTCAGTTTTCCTTAGCCAGGCGTTCGTTCCACTGGTTCATTTCGCTATGAAGGAACGGTATATAATAAAATGTGATACGAGTTATGTTTGAAGATTCATCCTGTCGTCGTAGGAAGGGTAAGAGGCCTTGATTTGGTGGCGATCAGCATTTGTAAACATACACCAAAACAAAAAATTAAAAAATACTTCACTTATACGAGGTGCATTTTCAAATGGCGCAATCATCCGAAATTCCAAAACAGAAAAAAAGAAAAACATGTAATGTATCCTTACTACTCTACCAACGTAAATCCATTTGTCCTCGGACTAAGGATTACACACGGCGTACTGGTCCTCAGCGATACAGGAGAAGACTCTTCACAGTCAAGACTATGTTTGCGTAAAAAATTTCGAGCCTGAGAGATAAGATTAGAAAATCGGCTACTGTTTCGACTTCATATAATCCTATCTTGTGCTTACATAGATGAAATGCTCAAAGAAAATATATAGGTCAGGCCTGAGTAAGGGCTTAGACGAAGGGCGAGCAGGAGTGGAGAGCATGACGTTTGACTAAAGGTGAAAACATCCCTCTCCATTTCCTCCTCTACTAAGAGCCTTGAATGCTTTCAAAACAAGTCTATGCTAAAAGTGGACATGGGGCTCATACGCAATACCTCCTTCTTCAGTTTCGGAACAACACAAGAGTTCGGTCAATTCAGAAAGCGTTGCTCTTGGTACAATAATGCGATTTTTATTGTACATTGTTATTGCTTTTATATTCGATTTCAAGTGTGCTTCTAATACCGTCAGCAAGATCGCAGCTGTGCCAAAAATTATTGTTGCCTACTGAAGATTTGTGTTTCATTTGTTGGAAATATTGCATAGGTAAGTGTTTGTAGTCAGGCAAAGCAAAGAGTGCACCATTGTTCCGTTCCGCATGCTAGTGATTTATGGCTTACGAAAGTTTCTCCTGCTAGGATGACTTCTTCATGCGAACGAAAAACTAAACACAATGCTAAATCTGTACTGACCACAAGTGAGCTCTCACATTTGTTGTGCATATTGAGCCATTTCTACAGTTTGAGACTCAAATCCCACTGTGCAGTCGGTGCGAAAGTCTTGTGTCAGGCTCATTTGTTTTTCTTTTTCAAGTAAGCTTCTCCTATATCTGCAGTGAAGTTAACGGTAAGTCATGAAGCATTCGGTCTTCCTTAGCTGTACATGTTCTATGTAGGCACCATGGTGCCTACATCCTACATAATACATCCTACATAAAATACATACATATACATATACGTATACATACATATAATACATCCTACTTAAAACTCCTCCACTGCAGTAGAGGAGTTTTTGACGTAACATATTATTAGTGTACAGACAACGGAGACAACGGAGATGCGAACTGCTGGAGAATGTAAATGAGTGCTTAACTGTATAACACTCACACATAAGTATGAAGTAGGTGTTAAGAAACGCATGTTTTATGGCTACTGTAATGTATAGCTTACAAAAAAATTTGCAGTGGCTTAGCTCGGCTATGCCAGGATATAGGTAGCGAAAGTTAAGGCATATCATGGTTTGCCTAGGTTAATGTTGACAGCAAGTCAAGGTTAATCTGGCTGTCTAGCTATGTTGCGGCGTTTAGCCAGTCATTATGCATGCTGTTCGTCTGTTTCCTGGGCGACTCGTTTCCTCTTCACCTCGTTCCGATGCCGATTGAAGGCCTCCTCCTGCTGATCAGAATTGTCGTTGTCCATACTGCCGCCTCAACTGAGTTTGCGGCACACGCAAGCTTTCCTTTTCTATTCTCCTACATGTTATCAGGCATGCGACGCAGCTGGCGAAGCGAGCGGAGACGAGCGCCACGACGATGAACGCGAGATGACGTCATAAAAATGGCAGCATCGGAAATGCGCGGCGCTGCGCAGCGGCGAAACACGTATGGCTCGGTGCTACTAGTGGCGCATGCGCAATATTGTCTAAGGAGCGAGAGAGAGAGAGAGAAGCATCCGCGGCGAGGCGCACGTTGTAAAGTCATGGGCCTCCTCGGAGCACTACCACGGCGAAATCGCAAGTTCGAGGCCTGTAAAGTTTTCTCTTTAAAAGCAATGCCGTGGTGTTACAGATGACATGGCGTGGTTCTTCTAAGCACGATGCTGCAGGATGAAATCTCTGCGCTCGTCATTGTTTAGCGAAAAGTTTTTTTCTTAGTGGTTCATTTGTTTTGCGCACTGCTGAAACATCAGCAATAGGTTCTTTACCACATATCTTTTGTCTGTGCTTATTCCTGCGAACAATAGCGCAGCCACCCCCCGAACAACAGTGGATGTAGCAGCTAAACCTGTAGCTCTGCAATTGAGCAAGAACATTGATTTCGCCATTCCTTAACTAAGATGGCGGATACGCTTTGTGGCAAGTCCATAGATTGAACTTGACAATAAGAATATTCCCTGCAAGTCAATGGTGAGAATCTATGTACATTGCGAGTATGTCGCCAAAAGTGAGGTTTAATTGTTCCGTTAGGCCGTCGATCTGAGTTTGTAAAGCAGTAGATGTGGGGAGAACTGCATGGCACGCATGGATGAGATGTTCATTGACGACTTGAAAAATGGAACGCTTTCTGTTGCGTAACCGTCCCTGGGGTGCACCGCGACGTCGGACCAATTACGGACGAATAAAACAGCCACGTCATTAGTGCTATCTGCTTGAAGTAGAGCTGCTTCCGCGTATCGCATGACATGGGCTTCAGCTATAGAGATCGCATGGTTAGTAGCAACAGAGCATCAAAGGAGTCCATACTGGTCGATTCTAACACGAGGAAAAAGAGGCACATAAGATCGTACATGCTGCAGAGGAGTTGGCGTATCGTTAAATATGTTACATTTTCGATTCATATGAGACGATAGAGTGCACTTGCCGAAAAATTCCTAAATCCCGCATCATTACTAGAGCTGGGGAGAGGTGGCGAAGGGTGCTGATGCATTGCTACTCTGCTACAAATCTCTACTACAAATCTCTACTCTACTAAATCTACTACACAAACATATGACTACATGTGGCGAAGGGCCCACACCAACCGTTCTCGATCGACAGTCTGATAGCTGCGTCGCGTATTACACAATGCACGCCTGATTGTCACGAGCACGGCAGAATACCGTCCTTGCTGAGGAGTCGAGACCATTCAATAGAGATGCGAATTTCGCATATAATAATCCATAACACTGAATGTGAGCGAAGGCAGGGGAAAGTTGACAGTGGAAGGAATCGGAAGCCTCGCTCCTCAAGCAGTAGGTGACAGTAATATTGAATTCCTGCAGATGGAGATCCGATTGGCCTTTATCTAAACGAACGAAAAACTGCGGGATCGTCTGTGGTAAACGTTGGAAGGCCGAAAAAAAACCGGAGCATATATGACAACATTATGAAACACTCTTTATCGGCGACAGAGTATTTGGCTTTAGCTTTGGTGAGGGAGTGGCTCACATAGTTGTGAACTTATCACAAAATGAATGCTTGCGATGTGCACTATACCACCACCAAGGAAGGCGCCGGTGACGATACAGCAGGAAAGGACAATATGGCGTCGAAGACTAGCAGTACTACTACGAACCGTTAAGCGCTGACAATACGTGGGACGACCCGACAAATCTTAACCATGCCATATTTTATTTCGCTGACGTCACCCGCCTGTAGTTAAGAAATCACAAATCTCACATCTCGAGTTGGTCTGCATTGAAGACCCATTTCATCAATGTGTTTGGTCTCTCCTTTGTCCGCAAACGATGCGCCTAACAGCGTTTACGCCACCTAGCACAGTAGCCAGATGATAAGTTTTCCACGTATATTGACAATGTGTTGGTCTTCTACAGCCGTTGTAATCCTACAATGACGAAGGATGAGAAGATGAAACATAATCCGAAGGGCAATGATAACGATGCCTTTCAAATGCTGCTTTCCATGAGTCCAATCAGCGTCGCCGCACCCGTCGATTGTGTCAGAGTTCCAATGAATAGTGCCGCCAACTTAACATCTCCAGCCAAAACGTACCACGGGCAGACTCCGTCTTCACCATTTCAGCTGCCCCTGGCCATGCCGATCCTTCAGCGCCTATGTCTAAGCTCAAGCATTTTATTTGAGAGCAAGTGGCCCGCCAGCTGTCGCTGGGGTCTAATAGCCAGGTCCCTCCTACACTTTCACCTTTCCGTGTAACAACCCATCCGGCTCAGATATTTGAAGCACTTGCACTTGTCCGCCAACTAGCTTCTGTGATGGTACCTCTCCTTAAGCGTGTTACTCCCCGCTATCGACACCTCCGATGGCACCGCTCTGGTATGTCGACGGCCCACCTCTAGTCACACTTTCACCGCTCAACTACGCTGCCGATATACACGGCCACCCCTAACAGTCATATTTCGTCCACACGGAAAAGCACGTAGCCCTTTGTCCAGTTCTACGGCAGTAGCCTCAGCCGCTCAGCGTCTTCGTCGAGCCGAAACATGACGCAAGCTGGAGTACAGGCATATGGCTTCGCCTCTTGATTTTTCAGTCACGTTGTGCGCTTCAATCGTCGCCGCGTGCCTTCAAACCAAGGCGCCGTCCAGGAGTTTTGCTACGCGACATGCTTATACCAACGTTCATGCTCACTCTATGCATCTGGATGGTCATACGTAATCCGGACCGGTACCGAGAGCTATACTGCCCGGTCATAGATTATAATTTGTTGGAACTGTCTCCATGTATTGAAAATATTGTGCGGCCATGGTGCTGCCGAACATTTACATTTTGGCGCCATAACAAATGTGTCATCAACGTCTCCTTCAACCGTTTTCTACTATGCCTTAGCCACAGACTTGTAGTCATTTCATCGCACCCAACTTCTTTCCCTCCTTAAGCAGTCTAATTTTTTTCATTCGACTTGGACCAAACATCCTTCTGTCGAACGACAAGCGTCTGTAACACCACAAACATTGGTTCACAATCCCCCTTGCGACAACGTGGTCATCGCGTTTCCGCAGAGCACCCACTTATCACGGAACAAGTGGACGACAGGTTGTAGCGCGGCGTCATTAAACCTTCTCAAATTTATTGTCACCTGTAGTTCTAGGGCAGAAAAAGTTATCTATATTCGACTTTGCACCGGTTATCGCCACCTTCACCTTACAAGAAAATAATAATATTATGTGGGGTTTTACGTGCCAAAACCACTTTCTGATTATGAGGCACGCCGTAGTAGGGGACTCCGGAAATTTTGACCACCTGGGGTTCTTTAACGTGCACCTAAATCTAAGTACACGGGTGTTTTCGCATTTCGCCCCCATCGAAATGCGGCCGCCGTGGCCGGGATTCGATCCCGCGACCTCGTGCTCAGCAGCCTGACACCATAGCCACTGAGCAACCACGGCGGGTTTACAAGAAAAGACGTTTACCCAATGCTTCGGACCAACGGCGCTCTTGATTACTTGCAAGGTGCATAATGTTTCTTTAGAACTTCGTCCCAGCTATTGGCAGGATCCAATAGTTGAGGCTTACCGGGCAAAGGCTGCTTTCGTCACACGCGATGAGGTGTTATGTCGTTCGGGCTCTGCAATCCACCTGCTACTTTTGAGAGAATGATTGCTACAATCCTTCGTTGCCCCAAGTGGAAGACGTGCCGATGTTACCTGGATGACATAGTTGCTTTGTCAAAGGATTATCGGACAGATGTCGTCCATTTGCACGACATCCTAACCTGTCTCACTTCAGCTGGCCTGCAGCTTAACTTTAAGAAGTGGCATTTCGCTGCCCAAACATTAGGTATCTCGGATTGCATTGTGTCCAAAGGCGGCATTGTTTGCAACCCCGACATGTAACACGCAGCGTTTCCAAAGCGAACGTCTATCAAGGCCCTCTGATGTTTGGTAGGCCTTTGTTCCTATTTTTTGTCGATTCTTTCCCAACTTCGCCTTTATCATCGGACCCTTGACTAATGTGCTTACCGCAAGTAAATACATTTACGGGTGGTCATCAGCAGGTGATGTAGCCTTTTAAAAGTTGCGCAGCTTTGTTGATATCATCATCAATTATGCGCTATTACGACGCATGTGCGCCGGCAGATACTTACACCGACGCCCCTGGTATCGCCCTCGGCGCGGTCCGACGTAACGCGTAGTCATGACTTAAAAATACGTCGTCGTTTATGCGAGCCGTAATGTAATCTTGCTCTGTAGCGAATGGATGCTCAGCCATCAGTTCAGCATTGGTCCAGTTCAGGCCTTGCGCCTACGGTTGTCCTTTCAGCGTCATTACTGACCATCCCGCGCATCATTGGGTGTCCTCCATTAAAAATACGGCAGGAAGCCTGGGTTGGTGTGTGCTTCCCCTACAAATATATGACATTCCTGCCATATACCGCTCCGTTTGAAAGAATTCCGGGGCTTATGGGCTCTTCCGCTTTCTCAAGCAAGCTTATGTGATGTCTCTCCCTGTTCGGTCTACGACTACAGCCCCGTAAACACTCATTGTCATTCATATACCCTCTGCGCAATGCCCTGCCACTCCACAGCCTTTCCGCTACGCTGCCGTTTCTTCAGCGTGGACGCTGCGCCAACCAGCGACGCACTTTGCCTTGTGAGACACCTCACTTTCTCGTGCCAGATACCGTCGCGTTAAGAAACATTTCTCAATGTGATGAAATAGTAGTGACTGTATCCGCGATTGAAAAAAGGGCCCCTCCGTGGATGTAGGTGGCAAGCCTTTGTCCACAGTCTGGTCATCGTACCGAATCGAAAGCTTGTTTCATTAAATGTCAAGCATTTACTTCAGGTCAGTTGCATGGAAATGGGTATGAAAAGGACTGTGAATATCACGAGCACCTTCGTTTCCTCCCTGGAAATCACATTTATTGAAGAGCCCTTATAGCACAAAAGGCTCCTTTATGTATTTCTCGTGTGGAACGGCCATGAAGAAAAAATTTTCATTTGACATCGAATTTCAACGCACTCCACCCATCGATCAAGTCCACCCATATCACTTAAAAAGTAGTATCCACTTCTTAGACGTCACTGTTTTGCTGGCAAGGACTCTCTGTCGACAAACGTTTGCAGAAAATTTGCCGATTGGTAACAATATCTAGTTTGAACGGTGCCACCCGCAACATTTTAAAACGCGCATCCCACCCTCTCAAGCTTGCAGGTACCGCAGTAATATTTCCGACATCCAGTAGTTTGATAAACATACCTAACCATTAAAGCATGCCCTAACGCCCCGAAATTATCCACAGTACATCACTGAGAACGCCGTATCATTCGCTCTTCACGTGAAACGGAATGACACAATCAAGGAACCAAAATAAGTAACTAACGCTTTCTCTCTAACAAACTTATTTTCATCCTATTCATCGTCATTGCCATGGGTGAACAACCTAATTTACTGACATTTGAATCCTCATCATAAGCCTGTATTTATGCGCACAGGCTGACGAAGCGCGGGATCGAATCCCGGCCACGGCGGCCGCATTTCGATGGGGGCGAAATGCGAAAACACCCGTGTGCTTAGATTTAGGTGCACGTTAAAGAACCCCAGGTGGTCAAAATTTCCGGAGTCCTCCACTACGGCGTGCCTCATAATCAGAAAGTGGTTTTGGCACGTAAAACCCCAAATATTATTATTATTAGGCTGACGAAGGCCTCTCCCAGCGATCTCCAATTACACCTGTGTTGCGCTAGCTGACTGGAACTTTTACCGGCAGATTCCCTAATTTAATCACAGCACCTAATTTACTTCCGTCCTTGGCTGCGCTTCTATTGTGACCGATTCTATAACTCTAATGATCCAGCGCTTATCTGTCGTTCTTATTACATCGATGGCTCGCTCTAGTTTTTTTACCTAATGTATCAGAATATCGACTATCGGCGTGTCTGCCTCATCCACACTGCTTTCTGGCACTGCGTCACGCAGCAGGGCTACAAAAGTGCAAATTGCCTGCTTGCTAAAAATAAGTGTTTCAATGGCAGCGCTTTCGATCTGTGTTATCCTATGTGCAGACAAGGCCATTACAGTGTTTGTTCAAATACAGCTCGAGGGAGGGGGCGAGTCAAACATGAACATTTTCAATGAAAGGCAATAAGATGTCACTCCATTAGGATGACCGTGATCGCCTTGGGATTCGTAGCCATTGGGTGTGGGGACGACCCGCGACAGCACTTTGAAAAGCATAAACATCTTTGAGCATGTTACAAATAACTCTGTTGCGTATAACACAAGCATAGAGAAATGGACAAACTATTTTAAAAAGTGCGGAAAACTTACTTTTCCGTGCTTTTACAGCATAACAGTTGGTGTTGAAAAGCATGGCCTTTGAGATCAGCGTTTGTTTTCTGAGATGCCGAGAGAGCAGTGGGTGCGGGGTGCGCTTTAACATTGACATATAGCTTGATCGACCATGCACTTAACAGAGTTACAAATAATTTGCTGTATCGTCGTGGTGTAGACTTTAATAGTACCGTAAAAGTGGGAGGCACGCTTATATCTATATTTTATTTTGTGTAGTTGAGCAATAATGGTGTCCGTTGGGGACTGCATCTTTTAAAATGCAGAGGCACACAAGCAGATACAAGGTAGTTTTGAGGGCGCAGCTTGTTTTTCAGCTTTAGGTTATCAGGAACTTCGGAGTCAGGAGAATTCCTTCCAAAGTGCCAATGTGTATTCTTTTTTCTTTTAATGTGCAACCTGAGGCTTTTTACGACGCAGTGCTTTTATTTATTGGTTACTGACCATGCTCTCGGAAATATCTTTATTTCAACACAAAAACACACCCAATATGACAATTTCAATATACGTGGGAACAGTGCAGCAGCAGCTGTATTACAAAAAGGAGCGCATTCACATTGTGATGGCGGTGTAGTTTTACTAGATTAGTTACGCGTTCCAATTCTCTTGCGGGTACGCCACGGCAAATATAAAATAAAAGGAAGCACTCAGCACCCAATGTTCTAGGCGTTGATTTCTATACACTTGAAAGTAAAAAGACACCAGTTACCGAAAATGCAATGCTGTTTAGTATATTAATTTGACTCTGTTTATATCTTACAGGAATGCGTCACGGTGTATTCGTGATCTTCTGCGCTTTAGCGCTGTTCGTGCTGTGTGGTGAGTGTTTGTCAAAGGCATATTTATTGCGAATTGGTGAACTTCGTGAAATATGCAACAGTGCCAGTGTTGACCTCTCATAGCTTGGCTATAAATGAAACTGCTACGATTTCACAGAGTAAAGCCTTAGTACTGCTGGTGTTGCCGCAGAAATTTATCAGGAAAGTTTTATCGTAAGATAAAGTGTAAATAATCTAATACAGCAGGCTTACCGTTTGCTACTTTATTTTTGAATCATTCCTACCCGTAATGACACTTCTGGCACATTTATATGCCTTCGACTATAGTTAAAACCAAAATATATTTCACACAATAGTGCCGAAAGCGGAGAGCGTTAGTGCACAACTAAAAGGTAGAAAGCAGCGCAAAACACGACATGCACAAGCAAGAAGACCAACAAGATCAGGTTTAAAATAAAACACATTTTTATCATGGGAAATAAAACCGCACAAGCGCAAGCCTAGAGAAGCGCTAAAAAACGTTAACTGGGACATAGACAGAAATAAAGAGCGAACATACACAAACAACACATTTCTGCACTTGTGTACGTGCCTGTCAAGTTTACGCTTTATATCCTTTCTGATCGATTAAATGGGTAGACATAGAATGGCCTACCAAAGGAGTAACAATGACAGGTCACCCATGTTCTCCGCAGCTGAGATATGCATAATTGGACGCCCGTTAGGAGCCATTATCAAAGGTAGATATTACCCCCAAATCTTATGCAGCCCAGTTTAGCACGTTACAGTGTATGAACGCGCTTGCAGTCAATTACTTATGTGACTGACGTCTTAAGAAAATCGCTCTCGCGTATAACATCAGCATGTTGAGCACGCGAAGAGCGAAGAATTCCCATGTATCGTGCATTTGGCGCACATTAAAAACTACAGGTGGCTGAAATAAATCTGAATTCTCACGCTACGGCGCTCCTCATCGTCCTGTCCTGTTCTCCGCAGGCAAAGCCCAGAATGTAATCAATTTAGTTTTGTGTGGACATCGAAGAGCTGCACTATTCAGTATCCTATTACGACTTGCTTCGAGTGCTGCGGGACTTGCGAGAAAGCGGTGCTCCTCAGTTACAACTACTTTCCCCTTTTCTGTGGACAGTCTTCTTTTAAATTCTTACTCACCATTTGGTGTCCGCGATTCGTAAACGTGCTGATGATTTATATGCCTAGGCACACACAGAAACAGACACATTTATATATATATATATATATATATATATATATATATATATATATATATATATATATATATATATATATATATATATATATATATATATTTACATATATATATATATATTGTAACAGGCGTGTTCGTCTCAGCAACGTGGGCACGGCGTGTGGAAAAGGAAGGGGCCACTAACACGAGGTAGCCACAGCCCGCGAAACTGACAGAGCGAGCAATACGAACGTCAACTTCTTTCTCTATGCTGGTACAGAACTGGCGCCGATGCGCTCCGGTGCAACGCTCCCCCTCTAGAATGGAGCCAACTTGTTGACCTAGATAGGAGACAGCACAGGTGAGTCGTAGCATGGTATAAGCCGTCCGACATGAACTGTTTCGCGCCCTAGGAAACGATTGTCGGGAGCAGGCTCGACCGGCCCGATGGCATAGTTCACGGGCTACGTTTGCTCTAGGACTCTGTAAGGACCTGTGGTATTTGTCAAGAGCTTGGTAGAAAGGCCGAGAGTGGTGGATGGAACCCATAGCCAAACCAGCGTTCCGTGGGAATAGTGGGCAGTAGATGCAGAGACGTCATGGCGAAATTTTTTACCACACTGGTCTTGCCTGGCAAACGAACGCGCCAGTTGACGGCATTCTGACGCATGACGTTTGAGAGAAAAATGCGGCCTCGGTTGCTTAGCAATTCACATTGTGAGCCATGTAGCAGAATGACGTAATTAAGAAGGAAGTAAGCAGCGTCTTTCGCGGTGGTGGTCGGCTGCGGTGATGTTACAGCATACCGTGTGACGTGCCCAAAGGCGACAATGACCCACCGGTTGCCGTCAGGAGTGTTCGGAAGGAGACCAAAAAGATCGACTACAGCGTGGTCTAATGGTCGGGCAGAGTAAGGCGATGGCAGTAGAGGACCGGCGGTGCTGTGAGGAAGTGTCTTGTGGCGCTGACACCTAGGGCATGACAAAACATGCTGGTAATCGTAGCGATACATGCTGCGCCAGTAGTAGCATAGACGAAGACGGATGTACGTTCTGAATGTGTCAAGGTGGCAACCTTGGGGGTCATTGTGGAAAATGCTCCAAATATCCAAGCTTCGATGACGAGGAGTAACAAGGAGCCACCGGCAGCGGTCAGTTAAGTAATGGTGATGGTAGAACAAGCCTTCGCGAGCGGCAATGTGTAGACCTTGACGACAAGCGTGCGTGAGGGCGACTGTCACAAAGTGCGTCTACTCCTCGGCATCACCGCACCGCCGCCAAGAGTTCCCGCCGCGGCGTGCCCGGCGCGGGGAGCGCTCTCCCTAGATCCCGCCGACATCCAGACCGGTTCCTCACGTGACAGCCGGCGCGCGGCGAGAAAGAGAGAGAGAGGGGAGCAAGAGAACGAGCGTGGAGTGAAGTGCGACAAGCGGGGAGAGTTGTCGAACGGGCGGGGCAAGCGGCACGTGAATTGGGGGTCAGGCAAGGTGTGGACGGCGGCCTGAGTTCCCGTAGCCGGAGCCTCCGTAGACGCGGGCCCGAGTCCGTTCCGATCTTCGGCAGCGACGTGCGATGACAACGGACCCAGCAGCCCGGTGCCTCCCAAGCTCGGACGTCCTACTTGACACTCCGCAGATAAGCTTGCGCTACGCGTTCAGCAACTGTCATAACTTTCCGCCGGACCGCATTTTCTTATCACGTTTAATATTTCATTTAGTTATCCATCGCGTGTTGATTCTTGTATGTCGTGTTAGGGTATTGTCTCCCGCGTTCGTTGTAAGGTGTATTTTGTGTTTGTGTCGCGTACTTTTTTGTTATTACGCGAGTGTAGGAGTTCCCACGTGGTGGGGTTAGTGCCGCGCGAGTGGCGTCAAGGCGTGTGTTGCGTGACCCGCACGCCTTCCGCGAAATAGGACCCACTGCTGGTAGTTTATGTTTTTTTGTCATTATGTCTCGGAGATGATCTTATTTTATTAAATTGAGTGTGTGTGTTGTACGTCGCCCTCCGTCTCATGCCTCTGGTTCACGGTCGATCAGGCGTTGATCTTATCGCCGGTCAGCAGTCGAGCCATCTGTAAGCGCACGCGGGGTCGGTTTGTTGTCGCCCCATCCCCTCGGGTTCGGAGAGTGCGAATAGCTCACCACCAATCTTTGACCACTGGCGTCCACGACAGGACTTGCTGACCGCGATCTGCCGTGACCACGAGGCATAGAGGGCATAACAAACGCATTTTGTCAAAAAGCGTAAAGGGGCCGAAATATGGCCGAGGATGCGGAACGATTTGTTGCGGTCGGGAAGCAGCTGGGCCTGTAAGGGACAGCTCTTCAGGAATTTCTGCGCCAGGAACGAGTGGTACATCGCGAGCGCCTTAAAGGCGGAACCGCAAGGTGCGATTTCAGGCGCGATTGACGCGCGGATGGTGGGACGCGCGCGTCATTTTGACGCGTGCCCAGCATGATGGCCCTGCTCTCTGCGCATCTCGACGGAACCTCCTTGGCGGATTTTTTTTTTCTCGGTAGAACTAGCGCGCGCGTCAAGAAAAACATGTGCTACCGTGATTTCATTTGCGCATCGTGTTGGTTTGCGCATCGTGTTCACCTAAAATAAACAAAGCAACCTTCAACGAGGCCCTAATAACTAAAGTGGAGAAGCGTCGCGTCTCGTCGCTAATACTGGCAAGACAATTTGCTAATAATATTACCAGTGTATGGTGCTCGCTCTCTTCTCAACCATGAAGGTCGCACCCACATGTACCTCCTGACCCGCATTTTTTCTTGCTTCAGTATCAGCATCCCGCTTAATAGTAGCAATCGCATCTTCTGCTCGGTAGTAAGCGGCCGACCCTCCTTTTTATATGGGAAGTTGTAAACAACCAGCGGTTTCTCAGCATGCGGAAGGTACATAGTCGCAGTTTCGCACACAATATTGCTGCTTGAAATTAAGCTTGATAAATACACTTCGGAAAAAATGTTGCTGTCTAATTACACTCAGATTATTTTTATTGTAGTGTTCTGTAAGTTTAAGGGCATATTATATATGCGGTAACAGAGACAATACATGTCGTTGAGAGTTATGTTGTCTGGCAACGCGGAAAACGCGGTGCGAAAGCGCCGCTCCTTTTTTTCGTACGGGTGCTCGCGCGTCGGCGGCAACGCGGGCGTTTGCCGCCCGTCGCGTTTTTCGCTCGCGAAAAACGCGCCATGCGGTTCCAGCTTAACGAACAGGAGCAGCCAAAACGCGAAGATGATGAGCGCGACAATGCGCGGAGCGACCGGCGTCTCCTCGAAATAGAAAAGGAGCTGGAGCTACTTCGCGCAAAGAGTGATTGCGCAAGCAGTAGTGGCGGTTCAGAAAGCCTGCCCAATGGCAGCCCAGTGACAGCGCAGTTCGTGGGGGTCAGCCCCCAAAGACTACTGGCACCCTTTAATGAGAAGGTGGATGACCTGGACGCATACCTGACGAAATTTGAGCTAGTCGCCGAAGCCAACGGATGGGCGAAGGAACAATGGGCCACCGCCCTCAGTACGTGCCGGATGGGAGAAGCGCTTAGCGTGTTCGGCCGCATGGCGGCGTCGGAGGCGTTGTCTTACGACAACGTGAAACGGGCCCTCCTACGTCGCTTCCGCCTGGCAGAAGAGGGCTCACGGAAGAAATTCAGGACGGAAACGCCCCAGGACGACGAAGCGCCATCGCAGTTCTTCGCCCGGCCGGCAAATTACTGGGAGAGATGTGTCCACCTCTCGGAGGCTCCGAAGCCCTACGAGAGCATCAAAGACCTGCTCTTGGCCGAATAGTTTCTCGAGAACTGCAAGCCCGCGCTGGCGATGTTCCTTGGGGAAAAAAAGAGCCGGGACATCCTGGATATGCTCCAGAGAGCCGACGAATATGTGAGCGCCCGAGATAACAGTCAACTTCGGCAAGCGTGAAGCAAAACAAGGAGGCCAAGCCGGGGACATGCCCGATGCGGGCCGAGGCAGGCGACAGTCCAACAGTGGAACAGGGCTCCGTTGTTACCTATGCTCCCGACCGGGACATGTTGCGTCACAATGCACGAGTACCAATAAGAAGCCGGAGCACTCGAACAGAGAACAGCCGGCTACTAGCAATGTCTTAGCCTGCCTTGAGGAGGATGGCTACCTCGAATTAAAGCACGGCCAGCGCTTGCCCGTTGTAAATCTGGGCACGTCACCGGCCGCGGCTGATCTCCCTGTAGTCGAAGGCCGTGTTGCCGTGAAGACCATGAATGTCCTGAGGGACAGTGGCTGCAACATCGTTATTGTCAGCCGGGACCTTGTCCAGCCATCGGATATGACAGGCCGATGCCGAGCCGTCTACCTCGTAGACTGTTCAGTGAGAACTTTGCCCGAGTCTCGAATCAGGGTAGACACGCGCTACTACCGAGGGAGGTCTTGACGGCATGCATGAAGGACGCCCTCTTCGACCTCATCCTGAGGAACATCAAGGGTGCCCAAGCCCCGGCAGACGCAGAGGGTGCGTGTGGTAAAGCCTCCGCGCAGGATGAAGATAACTGGGCGGAGCCATCGATAGCAGAAGCCGAGCCTCCGTCCGTAGCTGCTGTTACCACACGCCGGCAGACCCAACAGCAGAATTCCCAGGCCTTCCGGATATTGCCGGTGTCGTCCACCCTGGCTGAAGTCACTCCCGAACAAATGAATCAGGACCAGCAGCGGGACACTAGCCTACGACAGCTCTTTCAGCTACGCAGAGAGCAACGCAGCGTGAAGTGTAAGCTGGGCGGATAATTCAACATCCGACTGAGGGACGGTCTGCTGTACCGTGAATACGTGCCAGACTCGGGATCTAGCATGGTGCAGCTGATAGTGCCGAGACAACATCGCGGCAAAGTCCTCCACCTGGCACACTAAAGGGTAATGGCGGGTCACCTTGGAAAGAAGAAGACCACGGACCGCATACTGGCCGACTTCTTTTGGCCAGGAGTGCATGGAGATACGCACGCGTTTGTCGCTTCATGCGACATTTGTCAGAAGACGGCCAGCCGGGGGTCCGTAAGGAAGGTAACACTCGAGAAGATGCTGCTGGTCGACATGCCGTTTCGCAAGGTCGCGATTGATATCCTGGGGCCGTTGAAACCAGCAACCCGAAAGAGTAACAGATACATCTTGACGCTGGTCGACTAGGCAACCCGCTTTCCCGAAGCGATTGCGCTGCCGAGCATAGCAACCGAGCGAGAGGCCGAGGCACTGCTACAAATCTTCTCCCGGGTAGGCGTACCAGAAGAGATGCTGAGTGATAGGGGATCCAACTTCACCTCTGAACTCATGGCAGAGGTAGGACGCCTACTTTCGTTGCGTCTTCAGACGACGACACCGTATCACCCCATGGCCAACGGCCTCGTGGAGAAGCTGAATGGGACGTTCACGAAGATGTTGCGGCGCATGTGTACTGAACAGCCCAAGGACTGGGACAGGTTCATCGAGCCGCTACTATTCGCCTACAGGGAAGTCCCGCAGGCCAGCACCGGTTTCTCCCCATTCGAGCTATTGTACGGGCGGAATGTGCGAGGGCCTCTGGCCATACTCAAGGAGCTTTGGACAGAAGCGAGACTAGAGGAAGTCAAGACGGCCTACCAGTATGTCGCCGACTTGACAGAAAGGCTCGAAACAACATGTCAGATAGCACATGAGGCCCTTGATGAGGCAGGAGAGCGCTACAAGCGATACTATGATCGCGGAGCAAGGCGAGGATTATGCGACCGGGCGACCAAGTACTTCTACTGCTGCCTACCGAGCATAACAAGCTCGCTATGAAGTGGAAGGGGCCCTACGTCATAAAGGAAAGGAAAGGCGAGGTGTACTACGTGGTTGAAATCAATGGCGGTGTGAAAACATTTCATGCGAATATGCTAAAGAAGTACAACACCAGGGAACCGGCAGCTGAGACACCAGTCGTGACGGTGGTAGCAAGTGCCAGCGACCGAGGGATCCCAATGTGGTCCTGGGTAAGCGAGGAGACTGCCGTGACGTCGCTGTTTCCGACAAACTCCACTCGCAGCAAGCGAAGGAGTTGCGAGCAATATTCGCCCTACACCATGATGTGTTTTCGGAGCAGCCAGGGTACACCGACTGGGCTGTGTGCAGGTTGGCCGCAACGACGCAAGAACCTGTCAAGTAAAACGGTACCCACTTCCCTTCGCAGTAAGACAAGAAGTGGAAGCCGAAGACTCCACGATGCTCCAGATGGGGGTGGTAGAAAGGTCTCACTCACCGTACAGCGTCCCGACCATACTGATCCAAAAACCCGATGGCACGAATCGTTTCTGCGTGGATTTCCGACGGCTCAAGGAGGTTCTGATTGGCGACACAGTGCCAATCCCTAGAGCGGACTGTCTGATCGCTGAGGTGGGAGGCCGAAAAATATTTTCGAAGATGGATCTCTCAAAGGGGTACTGGCAAGTGCCTCTATACGAAAAATCCAAGGAGAAGACAGCGTTCTCCACGCCCAATGGGCTTTATCAATTCGAGAAGATGCCGTTTCGCATAAAAACTGCTCCTGCTGTTTTCGCGAAACTCATGCGGAAACTTCTCGACGGCATCGCCAACGTATACCATTATTACGACGGCCTGTTGATCGCGACAAATAATTGGCAGGACCACTTGGATGACATGGGGGAGGTACTGGCGAGGCTAAGAGAGGCGAGGATGACTGTCCACCCCAAGAAATGCAAACTGCGGTTCTACCAGCTGTCTTTCCTGGGACACAAGATTGGAGTAGGGAAATTGAGCCCCATGGAGTCCACTTTGGATAGAATACGCAAGGCTGCCCGCCGAAGACCAAGCGCCAAGTTAGGGCCTTCTTGGGACTGGCCGGATACTGCCACGAATTTATCAAAAATTATGCCACCATCGCAGCGCCCTTGACGGACCTGACGAAGAAGCGGGCGCCGACTCAGATACCATGGGGAGATCCTGAGCAGGACGCATTCGATAAACTGCGAAGGCTGCTATCCGAGGCCCCCATTCTACAGATCCCCGACTTCTCCCAGCCATTCGTGCTACGCACCGACGCCTCCGACCAGGCGCTCGGCGCTGTCCTACTACAAGATAAGGGGGGAGTGCTTCACCCGATTGCATAAGCCAGTCGCAACTGGCCAACTGCCAGCCGTCGACGAGCGCAACCCAAGAACGCTCATCGACGCGGTGGTGCGGGTAACCGTCAGCAGCGAGCAGGGGCTCCTTTCAGTGCACGCACACGACTTTATGTTTTGTTCTGAACGTTATTCTATAACATTCTTGTCGCCGGGGTGGTGTCACAAAGTGCGTCTACTCCTCGGCGTCACCCCACTGCCGCCAAGAGTTCCCGCCGCGGCGTGCCCGGCGCGGGATGCGCTCTCCCTAGATCCCGCCGACATCCAGACCGGTTCCTCACGTGACAGCCGGCGCGCGGCGAGCGAGATAGAGAGAGAGGGAAGAGGGAGAACGACCATGGAGTGAACTGCGACAAGCGGGGAGAGTTGTTGAACGGGCGGGGCAAGCGGCACGTGAATAGGGAGTCAGGCAAGGTGTGGACGGCGACCTGAGTTCCTATAGCCGGAGCCTCCATAGATGCGGCCCCGAGTCCGTTCCGATCTTCGGCAGAGAAGTGCGGTGACGACAGACCCAGTAGCCCGGCGCCTCACCTGCTCGGACGTCCTACTTGACACTCCGCAGATACGTCTACGCTACCTGTTCAGCAGCTCTCAGAACTTTCCGCCGGACTGTATTTTTTTAATCGCGTTTAATCTTTCATTTAGTTATCCATCGCGTGTTTATTTTCGTATGTCGGGTTAGGGTAGTGTCTTCTGCGTTCATTGTCGCGTGTATTTTGTATTTGTGTCGCGTATTTTTTTGTTATTTCGCGAGTGTAGGATTTCCCACGTGGTGGGCTTAGTGTCGCGCGAGTGGCGTCAGGCCGTGTGTTGTGTGACCCGCACGCCTTCCGCGAGCTAGGACCCACTGCTGGTAGTTTGTATGTTTTTTTTTTCATTATATTTCGGACAAAATTTTATTTTATTAAATTGAGTGTATATGTTGTACGCCGCCCTCTGTCTCATGCCTCTGGTTCACGGTCTATCAGGCGTGGATCTTATCACCGGTCAGCAATCGAACCATCACTAAACGCACGCGGGGTGTGTTGTTGCCGCATCCCCTCCGGTTCTGAGAGTGCGAATAGTTCACCACCAATCTTTGACAGCGAGTCAGCCGAAGATCCAGATATGGTGTCAAGCAGTGAAGCGATACAGGGGTCTTTGCGCTGTTCCGCTGGCATGACGGTGATGGTAAGGGATAAGGGATCGCAGGTGGAAATGTTTGAGCAGACAGGTTCAGATGGTAGGGGGCAAACGGGAGAGAGCGTCAGCGTCAGAGCGTTTTCTTCCCAATCGATAAATGATACAAATATTATATTCTCGAAGGCGTAAAGCCCAGCGAGCCAAGCGTCCAGTGGGATCTTTCAATGACGATAACCAACACAGGGCATGGTGGACAGTGACAACGTAAAACTGACGACTGTAAATGTAAGTACGAAATTGACCGATTGCCCAAAGAATGGGCAAGCATTCCTTTTCCATCACGGGGTAATTTGTCTCTGCCTTTCTTAGTCTACGGCTGGCATATGCCACAACATACTCGTCAAAGCCACGCTTGCGTTGAGCGAGTACGCCACGAAGTCCGATACCACTTGCGTCCGTGTACATTTTAGTAGATGCGGTAGGATCAAAGTGACGCAGTGTTGCAGGGCATGTGGAGTCGGCGAAGCGTTGTAAATGACTCATAAAACTCGGGATTCCAAGTCGAGAGGTCTGTGCTGCCGGGAAGAATTTGTGTCAAGGGGGCGATAATCGGCGCGAAAACGCCGATGAAACGCAGGAAATACGGGCCCAAGCCGATGAATCCACATAGCTCCTCTATGCAGGATTTGAGATAATCGGCAACCGCAAGAAGCTTGGCAGGATCCGGTAAGATGCCTTCTTTCGAGACTACGTGACCTACGCTCGTAAGTTTATAGGCGCTAAAATGCCTTTTTTTCAAGCTCAACGTAATCCTTCCGCAGCGATTCACTCGAGAACTTGTTCAAAGCGAGTGATGTGAGAGTAAAAGTCTGCAGAAAATACTACTATATCGTCTAAGTAGCACAGACAGGTCTGCCATTTGAATCCTCTGAGATTAGAGTCCATCATGCTCTCGAAAGTTGCAGGAGCGTTACAAAGGCCGAAAGGCATCACATTAAATTCGTACCAACCGTCAGGGATGACAAAAGCCGCTTTTGGCTGTTCGGACTCAGCCATGGGCACTTGCCAGTAGCCGGAGCACAGATCCAGCGACGAGAAATATTCGGCTCCTTGAAGGCAATCCAGGGAGTCGTTAATAGGCGGTACCGGACAGATATCCTTGCGGTCAATCTTTGTTAGTCGGCGGTTATCGACGCAAAACCAGATTCAAGCATTCTTTTTACGCACCAATATGACCGGACAAGCCCGGGGAATTGGGATTCTTGAATCACCCCATGGTTTAGCGTATCGTCCACGTGTCGCTAGTAACGTGACGTTCGGTCGGTGAGACAAGGTAGGGAAGCTGGTGCAGTGGACCATGGTGACCAGTGACAATACGGTTAACAACCGCAGACGTGCGCCCCAAGGAAGGTTGGTCGACATCAAAAGACGCACGAAAACGTTCAAGCAGTTGAACGACTTGGCTGCGCTGGGATTGAGTGAGGGTGGTATCTACACTTTGTGACCAGACGTCTTGGTCACGCTCGGCGGGTGCGGTAGTAGAAGTGACTGCATGAAGAGACAGTAATGCCACATCAGAAGATGCGTGGGATGGGAAAATGGCATGAAAAGTGTCCGGATGGCCGAGGTATTCGCCGTGTAATGAAGGGCACGGAAAGGGATTGCACGCGTAAACTTCGCCGCAACCATCAGCAAGTACGGCGACGGCAAACTGAAGTATGGCGTTCGGGCGACGAGCACAATCTTCAGATGGCGTAAAAAAGCCTTCGAATCAGTGACAGAGCCAAAGCGGATGGCCACTAAGGTGACCGAGAACGGTGAAATGACGATGTCGGCAGCGGCAACCACTCTAAAAGACAGACCCGTAGGGTCTGCTATTATCATACTGAACGGATACAGGGCCAATTCATGTACAGTTGGGATAGTTCAGGGATACAGTTGCCAAGCTCATGCAAGAGGGAGGAGATCGAGGCAAATTGGTGGTCTACACGTGAGTGTATGGTCAGGTGTAAAGAAATTACGTGGAATGGTTGCACAAAAACCGTGTATTTACATATATTTACAAGTAAGAAGAAGGGGTCACAGCAGCCAAGATGGCGAGGAGCAATTTCTACCTCTTCCTCATCGATGCCGGCCTGATGCGACAGACTTCTTCGGTCTCCGAGATTCCACCCGGGCGAAAACACTCGCACCATCCGGATAGGCTTGAGCACAGCATCAATGGCCAAGTTATAATTCTTTAGCTAAGCAACATGAACTACATCATTCTGGACCGGCGTAGAAGGTAACATTGCTCTGCTGATGCAATATCATATGTCACGTCGGTACTTGGCGCAGAACGCGATAATGACCGTTGTAGCGCGGTAGAAGCTTCACCGATAAACCAACTCGTCGATTTGGTGACCAGAGGAGCACTAAGAATTCTAGACCATACAATACATCCTTATCGTAAGGATGTATTGTATGGTCGTAACACAACTTCTGTATCGCCTACGACATATTAAGGCGATCACGCGCGATATGACGCGTGGCGTTCGCCTTTGCGATGACATCTTGCGCGTACGGCGATGGTTGTTGTGGAGCGCATGGGAGTAATGTATCCATGGGGAGTGTCGGTTTATGCCACAATGAAGATAAAACGGTCAACAACCTGCAGTATTGTGCAATGAGGTATCATGCGTTGGTGTGAGCGTCGACTCTGGGCATGTCACCCGGTAGAGAGTGCGACGAAATAGATCGGGAATAGCCATCAGGATGACGGCTCCAGCCAGTCGGCCACGTCCGACGGCTCAAATAGTGCCGCGAGTATGTTCTAGTCCAGAGCACGTCAAACATATTGGGCGATCATGCAGCGTCCTCCACGCAGCGGGATTGCGGTGTTCAGTGCTACTGGTGGAACCGGTAGTGCGACTGGTGTAACTGGTGGAACGCGCATGGTGGAGACATAGTCCCAAATTAGCGACCTCCTGTTGAATTCTGGCTTGAATCAAGAAAACCATAGGCTGGATCGCAGTCCAGACATCGGGCATAAGAGGGGCTGGTGACATTGCTGCTATTTCACGACGAACACTCGTGAACACTCGTGAACACTCGACGACGAACACTCGACGAGCACTCGTGATTCTGGAAAGTGACGACCCCTAATTTTTTTAAATACCACCGGGTTCTCTCCTCTCCCTGTCTATGGATGAGAAACATTATGGTTCGTGAACATTATTTTCGATTACCGGCCTGACGCTTCTGATGTGATACCTGTTTCAGAAGCGGCTGCTTATGCCTGCAAATGTCCTCAAGTGACGATCGTTTTGGCAATAGGCAAATTTCGTACTTACCTGAATGGGCGCCAGTTTGACCTTGTGTTTATGAACAAGCTGTTTTCTTGCAGCTTTTACCCCAGGAGTACCGCCAGGATATTTTCTGGTGAATAAAGAAATTGACAAAAAAACTCACTCAACCGTTCACGACCCAAGATCAGTGGCGCCAAACATGAAGAATCCGCTTCTATATTGTCCACTATTCCCCCGGAATGCCTGTTTGGCTTTGGGTCCCGTCCACTTCTCCCGGCCTATGCACTGGTTCTTTCAATTAACCACGGCTCCTACCACGTACTCCAGCAAACATCACCCCTGCACTATGTTAATGTGCCATTCGAAACGTCTTTTAACCACTCTTGCCCAGGGTGCTAAGCAAATCATGTAGCATGGCTTAAACAATGTAACGATCCGCCGATGCTGCCTTTTTGCCTAGGTTGCCAGAATTCCTCCTTTGTGCCCGGTGAGAGATTGCACTGCATAATATTGTCGTCAGCACGGGGAAGTGTGGAAGAGGAAGGCGACGAAGTCATGGTGCGCGCTCGTTCAGTGTTTAGCGTAGACTGCCCGGTATTCCTGTTTTTCTCTCACGTGCCACGCAGAGTACTTGGAACAACATCCCAGGACAATACATATATTTATAAACAAATGAATAGAATTGTCTGACCACCTGATTAGAACAGAGACCTTCAAAGCATAGAAACCCAATAGTGAAAATATTACGCCACAGACACTCTTGTCTAGCAGTGGTTTGTCTCATAATGACATTGCACTTTTGGCATGTAAACCGTCAGAACTGACACAAAATTATTTACCACGTCGTCATACTTTACTACCACATCGTTTTAATGCGTGAAGATATGCATAATCTAAAATGGCCGATATATCAGTGCCACTGAAAGACACAGCCCAACTGTTTCCACAGCCTCCGTTGCACTACTTCCTGAGTCACGTAAACCAGTGCGGGTGCACTGGTTTACATCTTTAGGCCTCAGTGACAAAAAATACGAGTGATCGGTTATGGATCATAATTTATCAAGTGATTTGTTTCTAAATTCCTCGTGTTGGTGTTGCGAAGGTTCTTGTGGATGCGCTGGTGCACCGCTGAAGGTTACGATTTTGTAAACATAACCTTTGTAGGTTGGTTTTTGTTGCAGCCTTTGCCTTCGTTTTCAGTTTTAACGTACGGTATGTGTTCCAGTGGTTTTCACCTCTTCATTTTAAAAGTAAGGTCTAGTAGATGGCCTAACGGATATGCGAGGTCTTATGTACTGAGAGCCTAATCTAAATCTGCGTAAATAAATGACTTATACAGAAAAGCTGACGATTAAATTGTCTTACTGGGATCATTTATTTTTTACTAAAAGCAAAACAATCATGTGTTTGCTTGCTATTCATTACAAATATAGGAGGTGAAATAATTACTTTGCTGCGACACTCTACCTTACAGGCAATTCCAAAAGCCGCTTTCGAACCTGCGCTCTCTATCGCTGGATAAAATTTTCGCGAGAGATTTCTCTGCAAGTGGTTTTATGGAGCAGTTTTCTTTTTGCTACCGTGAAGAAACAAGAAATTGTTTGACGCAATTTATCGAAGGGTTCAAGCAATCAAGTCATGAGCACAGACCTAACTATTACTTGCCATTTCATATCTATCCAACCAATATCAAGTAATCAGATACCCATTCTGAACAACGATTTCACCTCCTGATCTTTATTGTTTTCCTACATGTTTGCTCCATTGAGTCTAATATTTTCAAACAAACATATTCTGCCATGTATTATGGACCTGTGGACTACAAAATTTGTACCGGAAGCACTCCCCCTCATGCCATTTAACAACTTTTCAATAATACCTCCCAAGAGGGAGTATCCATTTTATTCCGGACACCTACTTAATAGGATCATTTTCTTTGCCCATGACGCCGCAAATAGTTATCGTTTTTCATATAGGGCAGTTCAAGCAAAGATTGGAGTTTATGTCGACGACCTGTAAGTATTAGAATGATCAAATCAATCGTTCTGAGTTGTATTTTCTGTCATAAAAATATTTCAGAGACGGGAAGTTTCTTTGGTGTTCCATGCGATGTGAAAGGCAAAATTGTCAACCGGACAGAAGTAAGTACAGTGGTGATATTATATGATTACAAATAAAACATAACGGTAACAAAGCCAAAGTAAAATTCTAGCAATTTGGCCATTGTGTCAGAACCAATAAGAATATTTACTTCTCAATGTTACCCGAAAAAATGCATTCTTTAATTCTACGTACCAGTACAACGCTTTGATTACGAGTATTAAAGGGTTAACAGCCCACAAAGATTGGGACGAGGGAAGAACAGAGCACATCGTTAAGCTACAACCGATATTTTACTGGTAGGAGGAATTTCTATATAGGTTGAAACAGCTAATGAGAAGGCTAACCAAGCTAATTCCACATAATAAATATAAATAGGACCCTCTGCATATCAGTCTTCGGCCTTCAAAAAACGTCATCCAGATATTCAATTTTCTGTCTGTGAGAGCGTCACTGAAGGTGTGCTTAAGCACTTGAGTTTATCACTATAGATTTCATATGCTCCGATCACTTAACGTGTCAGCTTGTCCTTCTTTCTTAGTCACTGAACAATCGCCGCAGAACAGTTTACCGGAGCATTTTAGAGCTTCTGAGTTTTTGGCTGACGTCAATATTCCTTACATGGTAAGATAGCATTTTCATACAAAATGTTTGACCAGCATCGGTTGAAAAGATCGCGCCCCTCTTAGTGACATTTATCTTGCCTTCTGCGATCGAATTCTGAGAGAGCGCTGGCAAGTGATAAATGTGAAACGCGTTTTCAGGTATGTGGACGACTTCACCTTAAAACTTTTTGTGCGCAAACAAACATGGACAAAGAATAGGGGCAACACAAGGAGTCTTCGTCCCTGTTTGTTTGCGCACAAAAAGTTTTAAGATGAATCTGTTCCAAGTAGGCCGACTCGCAGTTATGCATCTGTACGATTACCTCATTACTTAAAAACGTGTAGCGTTCAACTTTCGAGTAACTCTATCGCATGTTCCGACCCTTTCTAACGAGTACCTGGTGCCACTGCAGTTAAGAGATGAAGTTCTGGTGGATAACTCACCCAAGTTTCTGGACTTCAGGTTTCATTTCATGGAAGAACATGTTTGCTGGCTGTTTGAACCTAGGCCAGTAAACCGCCGCTCCCGTACACCTCCATTCCCACGAAGCTTCTCAAAAGGGGCACTATCTCGTCTTGGTTAAGAAATTCTTTCCTCAAATATTGTTTATACTTCACGGGGAGCAGAATTTTGTTATCAAATTTCTCGCCCAGTGTCGGCTGGCTACCCGCTTCATCTGCTTATATCAGTGGCTCGTTGCTTGCTAAAAGAATTTAGGCGTGGTAACTAGGACAGAGAGTTGACAAAGAACAAAATAGGAAAGTTCGGCGTAGTGCTCTACATGCACAGAATCGCACAAAATCTCAAGAAAATAGGCTTGCGCTCTGGTATACGTGTTATGTTCGGTGCCCTCAACATAATTTAAACATTTGTTCAGTGGGCAATGCTGACGCTCATAACCATCTCGTAAGAGGCCGGTAATTACGAGGAGGATGTATTTTCTCTCTCCCCTTTGACTTCGCGATAAGGTATATGGGCAAGTCGGGTAGGTGTGTGCACGACAGGCTTAGAGAGCACAATAGTCTGGTTGGAAAGACTGTCCTTTCGGGCCACCTGTCATTACACTGTAGGAGTTGTGCTTGCAAACTGGTCTACGGGGAGTGTACAGGGATTAAGAAAGGATAGGACAAGCTCACACATGAATCATGTATTGGAAGGTAACAGCGCTAAACGTGGAAGGACTCATGCAAAGAACGTGACACAGCGCCAGTGTCGTATTCATTTTTGCCTAAACCCTTGTCCGTTTAGTGCTGTTACTCGCCCAACTCGTGCAAGTTTTCCTTCTGTTGCATCGAAGTGATCGAAGCCTGTGATGGTGATCAACGTAATTGCTTAAGCACGCCTTCAGTGACGCTCTCAAAAAGGAAAATCGAATAGCTACATGACACTTTGTAAAGGGCAGAGGGCGATATGGTAAGTGTCCTATTTCTTTTTATTTATTGGTGTCTGGCTTTGTTAGTGATCCCATTGGCTTTTTTGGCCTATGTATGTGTTGCTACTTCCAATAAAGTATCGGTTGTAGTACAGCGCTGTCTCCTGTTGTCCTTCCCTCCGTCCCTGCCTGTAGGCGCTGTTAACACTTTGAAATACTTTATTTACCAGTCCATCAAACTATTCTTGTGAATTCGATTATGAGGTGCCCCGTAGGCGGGGGCCTGCGAGGTAATTTTCAACGCCTGGAGTTGGTTAACGTGCACTATACGACGAGTAAACGGGCGTTCCTGTATTTCGCCCCCATTAACATACGGCCGCCGTGGCTTGGATTGATCACCCGGCCCTGTGCCTAGCAGTGCGATGCCATAGCCACTAAGCCAAGGTTGCCAGTGATGGTCCTGAATTGGGCACTTCTACGGAACATTATTTGCCAGTTTATGTACATTAGTTAGCACATTCTTGAAGGCTATATTTGGTTGTTTTCTTTTTGCAATTGTGTAACTCAGTAATTTTTCTAATTCGACGCCATCAGCTTGGATATCTCAGGCTATTGTTTTAAGAACGGGAATCAGAGGGAATTTTGCGGACATTTAAAAAGCCAAAAGTGACGAAGTTACTATTTGGAAGGCTTGCATCTACAAGACATGGTTTAATGGTGCACGTGCATATTTGAGTTAGTTTTGCAAACACGTACCGGATATGTCCTCAACTTTGCGTTCCCAATGCGCGCAATGCGCCGGAAAATTTACTAGTTGAAATACCCAGCATAAACATCAGTTCAATATATCCAAGAGGAATGTGTCATAATTTGGCAATACTAAAGTATTGCTCGTACATTGTCATAGCGAGAGTCACAATAATGTCTGGAACACCATTCTTTCGTGGGTACTCATTTAGATGATTTCGTTGCACCCATGAGGGTAGGCTCTTGTGCGCAAGCTAGAAAATGAAGATAGAATGGAAAAACGCAGACGCAAGCGGAGACTTTCAAGTGAATTTCAGTGTTGAAAAGGGTGAACTTTTACACACAGACAAGGTATGAGGTGCATTTGATTGGTAGAAACCCGCAAAACAAGCAAGCGATTAGGAACATGTAAACAAACAAGCGCATTCAGAAAGCGGTGACACAATCGGCCCCCACTGAAAGACTTGTCAATGTACAACGTGTGTCTAGAATTGCTAGTTCTTCAGCCGTTGAGGCTGTCCCAGATAATCTACATCTTTGTTTGCCAACCCTATCGAAGCTACACTGAAGCAATTTGCCCCCACCAATTATTCTGACCGCCTAAATGATTTGTCTTGTCTTCTGGTTGGAGTGTTTGCGACCAGTCTTTGAAAGCCAAGTTACCACGACAGTCCTACCAGTGCACTTCTATGCACTTCATGTGCTGCCTAGTATCCCCAGGGTAACTTCTAGCAGTAAAATATAAATGCCCAAGAAAGTGGATAGAAAAATGGCGCCTCGGTAGCTCAATTGGTAGAGCATCGCACGTATAACGCAAACACGTGGAATCGTTCCCCACCTGCGGCAAGTTGTTTTTTCATCCACTTTCATTTTCATTCATTCATCATTTCTTAATTAATTCAGTAGGTACAAGTAATTTCCCGTATCTTGTCATTGATGTCATCGTTTGTTGGCTTCTTCTGATATGAATAATAAAAATCCGGCTCCTCGGTTAAACTATTTATTCGTCTATTACATAACGAGCGTCTCGAATCCGACAACTTTGATACTTTCAGCTAGCATTCTTGGGTGTATTGATCCGTTGCCTTCACCACAAAAGATGGCATAGTCGCGACGCCTGCGGCAGGAAAATGCTCCACATACACCGGCAAGGTTTGTGAATGGTGGCGCTGGCTAACACTCCCAGCGTTAGTTGCAATAGTAAAACATCAATACCCAACAAAGTCTATGGGAAAACGACGCCGTGGTAGCTCAATTGGTAGAGCATCGCACGCGTAATGCGAGAACGTGGGATCGTTCCTCACCTGCGGCAAAGTGTTCTCTCATCCTCTTTTCTTCCCAATATTTTATCATTTATTTCTTCATCATCATCATCATCAGCCTGGTTACGCCCACTGCAGGGCAAAGGCCTCTCCCATATTTCTCCAACAGCCCCGGTCATGTACTAACTTCATTTATTTAGTTCAGTTATTAAGTACAAGTGACTTCCCCTATGTTGCCCTTGGTGTCACAGTTTGTTGGCTTGTTATGATATGATCATCTATTTATGAAACCTAAACCCTATTCGCCAATAAATGTCTCCTCAAACTTTGCGTTTGTGTTAGTCCAGTCTCCTGTCTTCATTCAATAGTTGATGTTCAAATGCCTATCGTCGTGTTTCCTGTGGTTAACGATATTTTGACGCAATAAAACACTGAAATTTGAGTATTACTTCACGTGACACGCTCTCGTCATCATGAAAGTTAAAGAATGCATCACGCAGCGTCCTTAGACAAGCACCACAGAACGCGGCATCGAGCAGCTTGTAGCTGACTTTGACGTTCTTGTTATTTTAAAAAGTAGCCACTACTTTATCGCGAAGAAATAATAAGAGAAACGAAAAGAACGTAGACCCATTGTTGACTTCGGTAGGTCATTGAAACCGCCTACAATGGTGTGTGATATTATATACGTGAGAAAGCCGTAACATTCAAAGCTTGTCATAATTTTTGTACATAAGCAGCGCGCAGCATACTTTCAGCATATATTGCACAAGTTGTCAGCGAAAAATCAGTATGAAAGAAATGTCACTTTCCTAAAGCATATCAATGTTTAGCAACTACCCGTAAAAAAATTCGTTTTTCTCCTACTGATTCTTGTTTCAAATTGAATGTATCACACTGAACGTCGGCTGCGTGAAATAAAAACAGAAGGCGTAAACAGAAGGCCACTGTGACACAATTAACCCAGTGCTAATTTGACAAGCAGTTATGTCTGTCTTGTCCGAAAATTTTTTATGTTGAACGAAAAAGTATCCCAGTGTCGGTTTATGGATGATGATTATTGGGTTTCAAGGGAGCATTAAAGAGCGCCAAATAAACGATGCAGCGAATCAACAAAAAAAGTTAATTGCTTGTGGAGACAAGGACGTAATCTGAATGTGCAGGAGCCTCAAATCAGTGGTTATAAATATGTGAAAAATATGTATGTATTTGAAATACGAGAATAACAAATTAGGTGGGGTATGGCCATAAAATATTCGTTGAGGAGTGATCCTGTGATAAAAAATGTAAGGCTATGAAAAAAACAAAATATCCTAGGTTTCGCTTTATGGAATATTTACCTACGTTGTATCACAACCTAATGAAAACAAGAGTGAGGTCTCTGTGGCTGTATCTCAAGCGCACCATTCTATGTTTTCTTTTCGAATTATGACGAGCTTGTGCTAAATTATATTATGCCATAGAGATACTATATTACTGTACAATATAATTTTTACATCAAAGTACTCAGAAAGTGGAATACCCACATTTGAATGAAACCCATTTCTGTCGTTCATTTTATTCCATCTAAATCAAAGTGTACGTAGCGCGAGATATAAATAAGTTCTGAAAAAATCGTAAGGCATCCTTGAATTAGGTACAATTGGTATTTTTGTAAATATGTTTAATTGACTGTGAAATAAGTTCAAGTGAAGCAATAAAAAGGCACCTTATTCTCAGGAGACAATGACTACATTTATTTCGCAGATATTGATCCAATGTGACCAACCTTGCGACCACAATTCTTCATTGCCTGACACAACGCCTTGCCACGTAAGTGCAAAAGTAAATTTCCCTTTGAAATTTTAGCAGCAATATTATAACAATAAAAATCTAAAATTGTGACTATTGCAGTACTAAACCAGGCAGCTTGAAATCAGTTATTTTTTATTTGGAAACGAAGCATGTTCTTATACTAATGAATTGAAAAAAAAACTGTTAGCTGATTCAGGTGTTTGTAGCCATTGAAGCTACGTGTAATGCAACCAACAAAAAATACCGCAGAGATGGAAGAACATTATTTCCCACGTGCGAAAAGAGTCATGGTGTACCAGGTTTTACATATAGTCACCTAATGCTATGTTTGGCTTATCATGTCAAGACAGGTCGCACAATTTTGCCCCTATACAGCATTATGTTGGGATAATTTCTCAAACATTACTTTCACCGAAATGTTCAATGCTTCACTCAGTACAAGTGCAAAGACCACCCGTGAGAGCAGCTTCACAAGACATATCTTGCACAGTTTTTCGTCGTTGTGTAGCGCTTGCTTTGAGGTGACCGACATTTTCCCTGTCAGAGGATTCCACAAAAGTCCCATCACCTTGACTACTGCGGTGATGTTTCATTAACATTGGTAAGGGCATGATGATGCTGTTGTGATTGGCATGTCCACTTTCTCACTCGCATTGCTGCAAATTATATTACGGTGCTCACTTAGGTAAAAATATATTGGGCTAAAACTTCATAGGTGGTTTCCATCAGGGGAACATCAATTCATACCGAAGCAAGTAACAATATTGTTGTTTTTTTCCGTGTCACCCTGTTTACAGGTCAGGTGGTATTGTGGAGTACCTTTAAGTAGGAATGGCATCTGTATGATTTAAAAAAAAAAAAACATTGTTGCCACTATATTCCTATGCTTACAGAGCGCGGTATTGCACTGGAGGAATTCCCTAGTACAATGAAAATCTCCATGCATTACTGTCTTCAAAATTTATGCCGAACTGGTGTAACACTTTCTCAATGCCGGGAGTGGTAGAACTTCGGTTTATAGGAAATTTCACAGTAACCATCTTGACCACAAGGTTTTGGTAGTATCTCTAAATAATGGTTAAGTCATGCAAAATCCCATTCTTGCGATGCTGCGTTAAAGTATTTTCGACTCCTTTCGCACTGCAGCGTAAAGCGGTATTTAGTACACATTAGAGAGAAGCATGAGCCTTACTTCTGCTTGACGTTCCCCTGGCATGCCGCCATGTTCCGATAGCTCATGATAGGATCACATAGTGATAGGCAGTAGTTGATCTTGTTTCAACAGTGCACTTTGTTTGGACCTCGCAGAATTTTCCAGACAGACTTTTGAGGTTTCACTGTTCTTAATGAAAACTTCAGTTTGCCTACATCATCGGGTTCCTGCGTGGCTGTAGCAGCTCGCTAACGGCTTCCTGCTGCTTACTGATGAGTCTGTAAAGAGAGACAGTAGAAAGGGGAAAGGGAGGGAGGTTAACCAGATGGAAAGATCCGGTTTGCTACCCTACGCTGGGGACAGAAAGGATGGGGAGTGAAAGTGATAGCAAAGGAGAGATAAAGAAAGAAAGGAGCATAGACATACAATCACAGTCGGCCACTGTCACTGCATACCGTCACCGCACAGCACTGTTGAACCTGTAGCACTATAAACATCTGTTCAGGCTACAGCGGCTTATCCAATTCTGTTGACTTTAAAAACTGCGCCAGTACACTCGTCGTCCTCCGCTGCGATGGCTTGTGATGTTAGCATTCTAAAATAAGTTCCTCTGTTACAGGTTTTCGGTCAAAGCACGCTATCGTGATTGCGAACGATCGTCTGTTTAAATTGTAGCGAGGACGGTCATAGAGAAGGTGTTGAAGAGTCGCCTCGCTACCACAGTCATCACAAGAGATGTTGTCAGCCCATCTGATTCGGAATGCAGAAGACTTAGGGAAGCCCACCGCTAGCCATATTAGACAACGCAGGGTAGCTTCGCGATGGCTGACTCCAGCTGGAATTTAAAGGCGTAGAGAGGAGTCTAGGTTGTGCAGCCGGTTGTTTTGAAAACTTCCTGCGTTCCACAAGGAGAAAGTGATATCACGAGTGAGCATTCGAAGTTTTCGAGTGGCCTCTTTCTTTTTTAACGGTATCGGCTCCTCTTCACCTTTAAGAGCTGACCGAGCAGCTTTACCGGCGTGTTCGTTCCGTATGTCACCGCAGTGACATGGCAGCCACTGAAATGTGTAATGGTGTCCTTTCTCAGTCAAGGCATCAATTAGTTTTCTAATCTCGAATAGCAGTTCTTCGGGTGGTTCATGCCGCAGGGCTGATAGCAAAGACTGCATTGCTTCTTCGAATGACTGAATATTGACCATCTTCGAGGTTGTTCTTGGGTGACGAGACGAAGTGCAGCGCGAAGAGCTGCAAGTTCTGCAGCTGTCGGTGTCGTTGGGTGATACGTCTTGAAAATGATGCTGGTTGCTTTCACTGGGAAAACCACTACTCAAGAGGAACGCTGGAGGGTTGCCGATCCATCAGTATACATATGGTCGTGGTCGGCGTTCCTCTCGTGCAAAAGGAGCAGTGTTATTTGTTTAAGAGCATGTGATGACAGCTCAGACCTTTTCCCGATTCCTGGTACCGTGAGGTGCACTACACGTCGCTCCATAGTCGTCATTTTAGTGTTTAATTAATCACTAAAGCTTGCGGATTGAGGAAGCTACAGCACATACAGAATTAGAGCATACTTCTGCATTAGGCTACAGAGTTATTTTATTGAAAAATGGGATCACAAAGCTTGGTTCTGTAAATATTGATTGTTTTAGAGCGCACTTCTAAACAGGCAATATTTAGGAAGTTCCGACGAGGATGTCGTCCATGCAGGCAAATATAATAAGGAGGTTGCGCGTTATCTCGGCAATGAATATTTGAAACGTTCCAGCTCACTTGACTATCCCAAAGTGAATGCGCAAATTCTCACGCATATCGAGGGGTGTAGAAATTGCCGTCTTTTGGATATCAGCAGGTTCTACGGAGTATTTATGATGCGCCTAGAGACGGTCCATATTGCTAAAGATTGTGCATCCTTCCAAATGACCTGTGAAATCTTGCATGTGTGAAAACGGACCGTTTGAGCACTGAGCGGCTGGTAGTCCCTGCATGGACTCCAGTCAACTCACTTTCTTATTGGGCGCCACATGAAGTATGGAGGAGGAATTCCTGGACAAAGGACTAATAATGTCGTACTGGAGCATATGGTGGGATTCCCGTTTAGCAATGGCGATGTATCACAATTTAGTTGGTTACGTTCAGCTCGGGTGGCTGAGTGAAATAGTAGGGCCCCGTGAACTCAGGAAAGCCTTCGAGTATTCTAGCGTACGTGCATGGGGGATTAGCGTGCAAATGCCAACAGGATTAAAATTTAAGCACGGAAAGGCGCGTCTTGCTGTCATTCAAGCGAAGGAAGGAAGGAAAGCAACTCCATTCAAGGTCCTGTAGGCCATGAGAGCTTTCTGGCTCTCATGGGCTCTCCCACGACGGAACGCAGAGGTTGCGTTTCCTGGCGGCGTCGTGGACCTGCTGGACGGCCCAGAGTTGGGGAGCGAGTTCTTCGCTCCGGAGTGCTTCTTCAAACTTGCGCTTGTCCGGTTCAAAGTTTATGGGAGCTTGTGAGCACGGCCAGCGTAAATGATAGACATTGAGGGATGTATTAGAATTGGTACAATAAGACTTGTCGTAGCTCTCAGGCATGTAGTGGTGTAGTATGTTTTGCGTTGGTATGTGTCGGTTTGTAGCATTCTGAGTGTAACCGCTTGATCTCGAGTGAGTGTGCGAGGTGGCATGCTATACTCTCTACGTTGTAGGTAGTAGTGTCTATTGATTTCATTGAATGAAGCGGGGCGTCCTTGCCCTCCGAATTGTTGGGTGAAGCCAAGCGGTCTGTAAGCGCGGGCGCAGCCATGTGTACCGCCTCGTTAATGTTGGGGACTTCGCCGATCTTTGGTTTTAAGTGTGCCAGGAACCCGTATATGACGTGGTTCTTAATCTCTTTCTTTGTAACAATTCTGAAAGCCTGTACACAGACCGTGCCCTTTTAAAATGCTCTAATATCGGCTGTGGAATCGCTGTAGATATGAGAAAGAGTGTCGTCGGTGAACGCAACGGCCATCGCAACCTGTTCGGGCTGTTCAGGCTTCCTTGTGATTACCGTGGCTCTATGTCTTGGGGATCCGCGGCCGTCTACAACCACCACTGCAAAAGCTTTGTTTCCCGCGTATGCCGCCGCGTCCACAAATCCTGATCGTTCGCGGTTCACCAATGCTTGGTTAAGGAGGAATCGTCCTCTCACTTGTCGTCTGCCCCTGTTGTTTTCGGCATGTACGTTTCTGGGTATAGGTGGGACCGTCACCTTGGCACGGATGTCCCGAGGGAGGTCCGCAAAGTCTTTGTCTATGCTTCCTTGAGCGAAGACTAGCTTCTCTAGGATTGTGCGCCGCGGAGGCGTCGTCCAAAGCCTAGCAAGCGGGGCGCACTGCTGGGATTCGGCTATTTCTTTCAGGGTGTAGTGCATGCCCAGGTGCCCCAGCTTCTCATTGCTGGTGCTGTCCGGAATGCCGAGGGCTTGCTTGGTGACCTTTCTGGTTTGCGCATTCAGTCTGTCTCTTTCATATGTTGACCAATCGAGCATTGCCGCAATTTATGCGAAGTGACAGGTGACGAACGCTTGTATGAGTTTGACGCCATTATGTTCCTTGAGTACCCTGCGTCTATTGGCAAATGTTCTGATGCGCCTGGTAGCGTTGTTGGTCTTGGTGATGAGCTTCTAAACAATAGAGGCATTGACGTCTTTAGTCTGTACGATCATACCCAGGACTAATTTTTTGGACGCACTGGATGGCCATGTCGCGAATTTGTTCGCATGGTAATTTTCCTAATGTAATAAAAGTCTGACGTGTATGGCCTGCGGTCCTGCTGCGTCGGTCTGTGTACGAACAGCTCCGACATTGTAGGCGAGCATCTGAGTCTTGTGGGAATTAGAAATTCTTCTACTGTGTTCACTGTTTCTTGCAAGCTGTCCTGCCTCATGCCCGGAGTTCCTTTGGAGACCCACATGGTGATGTCGTCTGCGCATATGGTGTGCTCGAGACAGTGGATCTGTCCGAGTTTCTCAGGGAGTCCCGCGATGGCAAGATTGAAAAGCATAGGGGAGATGACCGAGTCTGGGGGAAGGGGGGGTGCCCCTGCTACACAGCGAGAGTATCTCAGTGGAGAAGTCGGAAAATCGGCGGGTAGCCGTCCTGTTATCCAAGAAAGACTTGACGTATGCGTGGAATGTAGCTCCGAGGTAAAGTTCGGAAATGGTGTCCACAATCTTTTGGTGAAAGAGGTTATGCAGCGCTTTCTCGAGGTCCAAACCGAGAATGGCCTTGGCGTTTCTAATGGGGTCATCAGTGATCTGGTACTTGAATAAAATCATTGTGTCTTCACTAGATAGACCGGGTCTAAATCCCATAACCGTGTGTGGTAATAGTCCCTTGTTTTCGAGGAATCTGCAGATTCTGTTCTGAACGGCGTGTTCTGCTGCCTTACCTACGCACGTCGCGAGCGATATGGGTCTGAGGTTCTCGACACCCGCGGTCTTGTTGGGTTTTCGGATGAAAACCGTGGTGGCGTTCTTGCATACCGGTGGGAACGTGCCGGAAGCCCAGACCTGATTTATTCGCTTCACTAGGAACCGGATGGAGTCTTCGCTTTAGTCACGAAGAGCCTTGCTACCAATACCGTCCAGACCTGGGGCTGATGTGCCATTCAGGTTTTGAAGGACGGTCCTCATTTCTTCCACGGTGAAGAGTTCATCGATGCCGGGGTTGTCCGCTCCCGTGTACGGGGAACCGAGTGCGTTGGCCTCGTTCTCGTGGCTGCTCGAGAGTGGCATGTACTGTCGGTAAGTCTTGGCAAAAATTCCTGCTCGTTTGAATTTTGGAGGTCGCCCTTCGCTATCCTGTCAGCCGCCTTGGTCTGGCAGCTGCTGGATCGACCCTTGCTAAGAAGGTGCTTGAGCAGGTTCCAGGTTTTGCCCGATTTCATGCTGCCATCGGCCCTTGCGCATACTTCATCTCATTTTTGCTTGGAGAGTACCTCACGGTGGTGCCCAATGGCCTGGTTCCGTAGTGCGATCTTTTCCCTAAGTCTTCTATTCTCCTGGTACGCCATCTCTGCAGTATGGGTCTTTTCGCTTCGAGCATGTGAGGAAGATTAGCGTCCATCCCGATTGTCTGGACATCCGTTTCTCTTTCTTTGGTCGCCTTGCGCGCATCCTCCTTGAGTTCGTGCGACCACTGTTCTGGTGGACCGGGCTTGTCGGTACGTTTCTTTCTTACCGGTCTAAACGCATCCGAATTTCTGTATCTCCACTTTCGTAGTGGTTTCGAGGCGATTAATATAGATGCTTCCACAACGTAATGATCGCTGCGGAGGTAGTTGCCGGTATTATGCCTGATGGCCCCCTCGGAGTTGAGGACGAACGTGAGGTCTGGGTTTGTGTCCCTCGAGACTGAGTTGCCCATCCTGGTGGGGTAGAGTGCGGACGTGATCAGGAGAGGCCCATCTCTTCCGCATCAGAGGCAAGATTTCTGCCTTAGGCGCTGGTGACGCCTTATCCCCATTTTACGTTCGGGGCGTTGAAATCTCCGCCAGTAATCAACATCTCGTCCCTGGCTTTGTCCCTGGCCTTCTTGAACAGTATTCTGAAACTGCGTTCTGTGGTTCGGGCTGCTGTACATGCTCAGTGCTAGTATGCTCTTGGCCTTTTTGCCTTTGGGACAGACTTCGATGAGCTAGTGCTCGCATTTGCTGTCCAGAATACTTCTCTCAAACTCGGCACACGCGACCCTGTTACTAACAAACTTCGCTACGCCGCACAGGTTTTTTTTAGTGGAACGGCAATTGCTTCGTATCCCGGAAGTGTGGATGTGTCGGTGATGGTCTCTTGAATGAGTATCACGTCCGACTTGTCTGCAGTGTGCCTTATGTGTTGTTGCAGGACGGCTTTTTTGTGGCGGACAATTCCATTGCCAGATTATTAGCTTGCCGTCATCGCTCGTTTGCGCTTGGTGCCTTTCGACTGGATCTCGCTTATTTTCCCTCTCCATTTTTGCTTTCTGCTTTGGTTGCGGACTTTACCCCCGACTTGCGTCTGACGATATCGCTCGTTGCAGTGTTCCTCCTGACCATGGGGGATGCGGGGGAGTTGACCGGTGCCATAGAGTGTGTAAAGACGGTTCTCTCAAAACCCTCCATCCTGGCGCCGAAGCCCTTCTTCATCACTTCTACTCTGCTCGTTAGGCCGTCGACCGCCTCAACTAGTCTGTCATTTCCCTTCTTTAGTAACTCGACATTGAATTGAAGTTCACCTAGGGTACTAAGGATCTTGTAGAATTTACCGTCTATGTCCTTGGCAGGCACGTCGCCTTCCGCGGTCTTGGCCTTGCATTTTTTGGTTGCTGGTGTGCCCACGGGTGGGGTATGACTAGCCATTTCTGATTCCGCTACGCCGGAGGGAGTGGGACTGGGTGAAGGTGGGTTTGGTTTGCTAGTTTGCGTTTTAGGCAATCTATTCTCTTTAGCCAGTTCTCTCGCTGTGCTCACCCTGAGTTGAGCGTTCTCGTGCTCGAGTGCTTTGATTCTTTCTAAGATGTCTTTGTGTGCATTATTCTCTGGCCACGCTTGGAAGCTCACCTGAGATTAGTCCCTAAGCGGCCCGTGGTTAGAACGCAGCGTCTCCACCGTTGCAGAGGCCTGGCATACCGTTGTCGCCTTGACTCGCTGAGTCCGGCTGTTGGCTCCGGCCGGGGCTGCGAAACGCACCCCCGAGGTGGAGCGGCCCCGGTTCTCAGTTGTGCGGGAGCGGCTCCTGCGACCTCTGCAAGCAGATCGGGATCCAGAGCTCGCTCTGGACCTGGAGCATCCTCTCGGCTCGCGCTGTCCATCTGGCAGCTGCGCCCCGCCTACGCCGTCCTCCCTTAAGACACTCGCCGCCTTTTCTCGAAGTTTCTTAGCCGCAATGGCTGCCTGCCTCTTCACAATTTTTCGCTTGCGTACCATGTACAGGACCTGGTATCTGGTTCTGCATTCCTTGCTGGCCGTGGGATGTTTCTCGCCGCATAAAGCTCGAGAGACCTCTTCACAAGCGTAATCTTCTCCGGGGTCTGCAATGCCGCCGCCCCGGCAAGTCTGCTTCTCTGGCGTGGGGCATACGTCTGCTCGGTGCGCTAGTTTTCCGCAACCCTGACATATGATGATCTGCTTCCTGTAGAGCGAGCACTACTCCTAAAAAATGCACATCCGTACATCATGTGGTTGAGAACTTTGTGTTATTCGAACACCACGATCACCGTCCCGGTTTCGTTAATGCGCTTCGCCGCTAGTGCGAGTAGGTTTCTCGGGTTGACGACGGGCCTGGTTATCGTTTGTTGCGTGTGGTGGAGCGGAATGTTGTGAATGACTCCCTTGCGCGTGTCGTCCGGTGCAGTCTGGTAGGAGCAGGCCTCGTACATCCGCCCGGCCATGGTGACGCCCTGTATTTTCACATATCCGTTAACATTCTCGGGTAGAGGAGAACTCACGACCATGATGTCCGGTTTGTGGTTGGGGCAAATCGTGTCCCGTCCTACTGCGTAGGTTCGAGACGGCTGCTTCTTGAATTACCTGCAAAATTTCCGCGTGTACAGTTCTGGCTACGCTCAGTCCAACGCAGGTGCGAATTACTACTTCGGTCTCGTTTTTGGGAGTAAGGGCATTCTACTTGCCTTGATGATTTCTTGACAGGCCGAAACGGGCTTGGGTGCTGTCGCTCTGATGCCGGAGGCTGCCACGTTGGCGGCCACGTTGATGTTAGGCTTAGGCTTGGTCGTTTTTCGTGGGGCGATGTCGCACCATCGCACCACCGATTCCTGACGGAAACCTCCGAGGGGTACATTTCTCGGCCGATCACTTCGTAATTCATTGTAGTGCAGTTGGCAAGACTTGCGTACATGTCTCTGTGCCGGTGGGAGACCCGGCATCCGGCCAGGCGGCGAATTCGTCGGCGGGTACGGCGTTAGGTTTAGCGGTTTCCTATTCCACGTTAGGGTTAGCCGACGTGGCGCCCACCACGGGCACAGAAATCCTCGCGGAAGTGCACAAAGTAAACTCACAGGGTCGGAAATGGACTTGAAGTGAACCATATAGTTTCATAAACGTGATGCCACAGTGCGATAGCATTGGCTTCGCGAAAATCGAACTTAGTTTGAACAAATTGCGGTAGCTTGACGCGACGCGTCCATCCAGCCCGGCGCCATCCACCTTCCCCCCACTCAAGTGATACCGGCGTATGATGACGTCGAAGTTGAAATGGATCAAGAAGTCGGAGTCGATGATGCACTTCTTGACGTCGGCTAAGATGAAGACCTGCCTGAACGTGCACCGCAGGAAAAGATCGTGAGTGGGGGAAGACAGACCATACGTGACGATGGAGGTAGTCATGGCACGGAGCGTATGTGAAGGGGACCTTGAACTGCGGTCATCATTTTAGGATGGCAATACGCTTGATTCGGCACCTGTGTTTACGGGGAAGCACAGGCCGAAACTGCGATCCATGACGAATAAAAGGAGGCCGGGCCCTTATGTGAGGTCAAGTACCACCGTCAGTGATCTCTGGCACATTTCCGGGCCAGTTGCACGGCGACTTTGTCTCGCGGGCGCAGTACTCGCCAGTGCAATGGTACAAGCAATTGGCGAGTGTCGAGGGCTGCGTGAGCGCGGACCGCTCGGGGAAAACGAACGGCGGCCAGGATGTGAAGAGGAGTCGCGCCGATCATAAGGGGACATCAATTGCGCATAAAAAAGAAATGGCGAGCTGGTGAGATCCGGAACTCAAAGTGGGACATGACTGAGGACTCTGATGCTGATCGTGGACTCGATCATCTAGCTGGTCGAGGTTCAAGTCCCCTGCAGCAGTGAAGACAAGGCACGTGGACGGCGGCAAGCGCTGCAGAAAGATTTTCAACAGCGTACCGTCTTTGGCGACGTGACTTGTGCCCAGAAGCTGCCACATGCTGTTCAGCAGCTAGGAAGGGCTCAGACACCATGGTGCAATCTGGAATGCTCTTGTTAAATTTGCTAGTATGGGTACGGGGCAAAGGAACAGCGTTGTCATCCGGCACCACAGGAGACAGGTTGCCAAGTAAGTGGCACAACCGAGAAGTCGCCGAGGTTATTTGGTGCAGATCGAATAAGGTTTCGTTCGACCTGTGCGAGCCAAACGTGAAGGTTCTCGCGCCAGAACATGGGAGAGCGGAGCTAGAAAGCTGCGAAGGCCTGTGGGAGCAATGTAGCGAAAGGCGAAAGGTTCCCTGAAGGCGGTAAGTTGGTGGGGTTAGTCATCTTTTAGGCCGGAATCACCACTATCGGAAAGCGAGGGGTCGCAGCCGAGCGGCAGAACAAGAGGATCCCCATAGCATGCTTCTAGAACAGAACAGCTCGTGCCGTAATTGTACTTCAAACACGCGCTAGTCATCTTTATGTTGCTCGTCTTTGGCAGCCTGAACCAAGGTGCCAGCTGGGATCGCCGACCTGAGCATCCCCGCGTTGCGGCATTGATGAGCGCTACAGAATCATGTGCTTGAAAACGCTGCACTCATGCTGTGAAACTGGTGCAGATAGTAAGGTGAGGTGGCCGCTGCCCCGGGCTACCACGATTACCAAGTTCGCTTATGCTGGCGAGAGTAGATACTGCACAGTTGCAGTTGTATTTCGTGATATGCCATGGCCAAACCCATTGTGATGTCGTTGTCGAGCTATCAAACTCATCGTTACCACGAGATGTCGTTCTCTACACGCCAGTCAACTCCACGAGAAAAGAACACATGCCGACCGATATTCTTTTGCAGTGGTAGAAACAGTGCCTTTATATGGTGTAGTAGGGCTTGTCATGAACTTTAATTTCTTTAGGTCTATATTTGGCAAACTTTTGGTGTAGCGTCCTTTGTATGTATTTTTTGCGTGTGAACTGGAACTTATTTTGCGTTGCTGGGTCACTGGTCCTTTGAACACACTCTCCTATTCCATCACAAAAGCTAAGGAGTCATATCAATCATTACCGAAAGCTTTTACCAATAGTATTTACCAAAATTTACCAATAGTATTTCACCTGAAGAAATAAAATGATCAGCGAGAATTGGTGTAACACATTTTGCAAATATCTACTACCAGTTGGTTCAGGTGGGCTTGTGCATCTCCTTAAGAGCCTAAGCCAGAACACTACTGAAATAACTGGTGTGGACCCAACAGCACTGTATAGAAATATCAGAATGATTGGTTATATGCATGCCTTTATATTAGATTACTAGAAATTATGCAAGTACATGCGACAACATCTTTCATTGCCAATACGCTTTGCCCACAACATATATGAAACCGCATAATTTATCTCTTTTCCACGCTAGGTGAAGTGCCCTGGTTCTGTGAAGTACCCCTTGGTCAATCTGCAACCGTGCCGACTCTGCGGAACATGTGATAAGGGTCTATGCAAAAATAGAACTTCATGTAATTGAGCCACATGGCGGCAGAGCGTACCTGTTGTTCTGCAATGTTTGAATAAAATGTGTTATATGAAAGCTGATTGACTTGATTGATTAACTAGTTTTATGGCGCAAGGTTCACTTTTGGTCAAAAAGCACTAAGCCCATAATGTAATTAACAATAGTTCAAGACAAGAGTGTAACGTGACTGTAGAGGGGCTCATATCAGTCACTCTATAAATGAGTAAAATATATATGCACTAATATTATGACACGTGAGGTGCGCTGTGATCATAAAATATATGTGAATCGGTCATAAGAGGCAAATGCAGGGTATGCAAGTAGCACTAATGCCCCATCCGGGCGCTTGAGCGCAGCAGCCGGGAAGCACGTGTTTTAAATATCACTATCGATGCAGCGACCTCTGATAAGAGGCTATGCTACGGATCACCTGCGTATATGACATGCGGTACACAAACATCGTTGGAAAAATTTTAAACAAATTATTGTCAAAAAGCTGGTCATTGCCTAGGAACATCGCTGGATGTATGGGAATTTATCGACGGCGTTGCAAACTCTGTGAGCCTTTAATACACGACAATCCAGCAACACGTCGCGGACAGTCAATGTCACACCACATTTAAAACCGATGGGTGGCTCATGACCAGTAAACAGGTACGACAGCATGCCATGCGTTTCGGCGATCTTAAGTCGACAGATGATGACTTCCGTTCGTCGCATTTTCGATATGGGTGGACAATTGTATATCTGTGGTTTAATGACGCTCCACTCGTTTTCAATAGTTGCTAAGGTTTTCCGTAATAAAGTTTTGAAGCCTATGAGAAGGGAGAGTTATAGAAGGATTAGTGACTTTTGCGGCTGTTTTTTGTAGCAGTTTCGTCAGCAAGAATATTAGCCTTGATGTATCTGTGCCATTGAACCGAACATATAGTGACATACTGATTAGACTTATGCTGCACACAGGAATGAATAAACGTCATTTAGTACCAAATTTTCGCTTTTCTCAAACGAGCTTAATGATCTTACAACACCTAAAGAGTCAGTGTATATAACGGTCTTCTGTGCCTTCGTTTTCTTAAGGCGTTTAACAGCACAAAGTACTGCCTATGCCTCAGTCCTAAAGGTACCCAGTAGAACGTGTTGTTGGGCTATTCGGTTCATGCTGAACAGTAATACACCCTAAGGCTTTTGATCACTTAGTATTAAATGAAAAAAAGTAGAGGAAAAAATTAGCGCTAGCCTGAACAGCGGTCACCTTGTTCCCTCGACCTTACTGTTTCCATATTGCACTAAGTGTCCATAAATCTTATTGTCTAAAATTGTTGAGCTTAAACGTACTCGCGTCTGTGTTATAACATTTAATTCTGAGAAAAATGATCCTAGCGTCGCATAACACACAGCGGCATTTGATCTTCATGCGTTACTGTGGTACTGTGGGCACAAGTATTTCATCTATGTTCTAGAATGTTTATCCTAATATGTGCGTATGGGGCGTGCTTGTGACCTCCACAAACAATGTGTCACATTCCTTCACCTGCCTTTAGCATTGTGGTAAGTTCCTCGCTGGAAGCATTACACAATGTTGCAAAGGAGGGATACCCAGTTTTCAATGAGCGTCTTCACTCCGAATGAGGACTCTCTCACTTTGCATCGACTATGAAGCAGTGACGTACGCGTTATGCCATTTATGGTCCTGTAACAGGGTGTTCAGGATTCGAATGTGCTTCAAGAAATTATGTGAAGCTATTATATAGTTCTGTTTCTTGCCTGACCACTCGGTTGGTCCTACGTAGAAGTTTTCTACAGGAGTTGTCCTCAATACACCTGTGGCCAGGCGGTTTGATAAGTGGTGGACAGAATCAAGCATCCTTAACGCGCTCGGTGTTTCAGAATGGTGCAGCACAGAGGCGTAATGAAAGCGCGATTGTACAACGATTGTGTAAGGCCGGGAGGTCGTAGGCATTTTTGACCCTCCTGCCGGCTCTGTGAAATAATATGTTTAGTATGTGCATTGATTACAAGCGTTTAGTAATTAGGTACTTCATACGGATGATGCAAAACAGTTTCGATTCGATTATAATACATAAATATGTGTGTTCCGCATGGAGGAATAAGCGAAGTCCGTCGGGTTTCATATTGAGCTGTGCGACCAGGCTTATTTTGTTTGTAAAAAGAAAGTAACGCTTTTCTGAAGGTTAAGCTTAAACACGTTCTGTTAGCCGAATTTTTCCCTTTGGTTAAGCCTATTTGAGCGTGTCGGTCAGTGATTGCGAGGTTACACGATTCGTTTCCCACCTCCACTTCGTCAAAAAATACACAATCGAACACGCTCTATGGAATTGATGAGCGTAGAAAATACATTTTTTTATGATTAATGTAGCTGGGTAGCCCAACCTGTCGTAAAACGGTTTCATTTATGAGTGACCTGGATGTAACATTACTGACTCAAACAATAAATATCCCGTATCCATACTTAGCTCTAAAAAAGGGTGAACATGGTTCCACAAATACCCATACCTGACCCGTATTGCAGAATCCCGTAGCGCCACCTAGTGTCGTAAACCTTTACCATGCCAAGAGACACTGAAAAACGTATTGTTCATGAGGAAACGGATCACGTATATAAGCCACGATGCGCACAAGATGGGCGGTTGTCGACTGCCCTTGATGAAACCACATTGTCATGTTGTTGTTAGTTGTGAAAGACGGCGATTTACCATCGCTTCAAATTGCTTGGCGAAGCAACTAACAAGAGCTATCAGGCGGTAACTTTTCACAAAGAATAGCTCTTTACCGTGCCACTAAATTAGAATTAGAATTAATTTCCAAGCGTCTTGAATGAATCCAGCAGACAAATTGTTGTTGCAAAGCGGGAGCAGTGTCATTGGTGCGTCAGCATGAAGGTTCCTGATCATCTCAAACATAATCTTGACAGTTCCTGGTGCAGAGCTGTTGCATGCAATCACAAGAAATTTGAGCTCGGTGAAATTGAAAAGTCGGTTGTATCGTTTGTTTTTCTTCACATTTGCGGTCAAATGCCTCGTGTCTTCAATGTTTTTTATATTTCATGAATGATTCTAGATAGTGTGTGGAGCTAAATAGAAGTTCGAAATGTACCCCAAGGGCATCTGCTTGATCTTCTAAGCTATTCCCTTGGTTAATTACCAGCTGCAGTGGAAGGCTTCGTTAGCACTGTAGCCTCCTGAGCGCATTTTATACATTTGCTGCGTGTGTATTGAAACGACTTCCCGAGAGAATTATCTCAAACCTTTCTGTCCTAGCCTGCCATTGCGTGCGCCTTCCCTGTGGTTGCGCATGTTTAAATTGGATAATATTTCCGTATATGGATACCGATTCCATCTGCCCCAAGCTTTGTTTTTTTATCGCGCATTTCTGCAGTCTTCGTTCAACCAGGGAACTCGCCTTTTGCATGGCCACCCTTCTATTGATGGCATCAATTTTCTACTGTGACGATAATAAAAATTGTAACATGCACTAGTGCATCGTCAATAATAATATCGCTTATAAAATTTTGTAGTAGGTGTGTAGACACTATTTTGCAAATAATTCTAATCAACGCACATGCAGCGAAGAGTCTTGTTGCTGTTTTCGGTTAAGTGTAATCGGGCAGTCATCACTGCTAATTCGATGTTTGAGTACGCTCCATTCTACTCAGAAAAAAGCGGGGAAATCGAAGCACTACATGTGGCAGTAGAATAAGAAATGTATACGACAGTTGTAGGCGGGGCTTTGCTAATAAGTAAGCACTCGCGAGAGGGGGCGAGAAATATTTGATTAGTCGGCTCCTTTAGTCATACCGGTAGTCTCCCCACAGATTATTTTGAGCATGTAGCTTTTTTTGAACAAGTTAAGCTTGACAGGGTTTGTCAATGAGGTCATATAATTACGTTTTACTGACGCCATAGTCAGGAGGTAATTGAATTGAGCCAGGGGCAACCAGGTTATTGAACTGAATTGCTCGCCCTGCAAGTGCCTCGAGAGGTGCCTAAGCGGTGAATGTTGGCAGGCAACAATTTTGTCAACTATGGCCTCACCGCCTGAGGACGCGTTAATCTCATCATGGTCTTTGCGAAAAATGGCATATAGCCGTAAAAACATGTGTGCATAGGCTTTAAATTTAATTGCTGTACATTACAGCACCTTTTGCTTAAATGTGTAAAAGTTCTTTTACGTCATCAAGATTGTGAAGGTCTCTCATATTCCAATGTAGATATTGTGCGTCACGTTTGAACAAGATTTTGTTTAGGAAAACAAATTCTCACAGAGCCGTTTCAGAGGTCATGATGCACGGTTTTTTTGGGAGTGGTGGAGATAATACAGCCACTCATTAGGCGCTGGCTTCATCGTCTGCCTGAGACTTATGTGCATTGCTTCTTGAGGAGCTCTTTACATGCGCTAGCAATTTCTTCGTCCTGAAAGGCTCGCCTCGAAAGACAAAACCCTGAAGATCCGACGGATGTGAATCGATGTGCCCTCCTTCAGAGACAGTGGAGCAGCGCTGGCCGTGGTCCCTGAAGGGAATGGTGGCAGAGTTGTAGCCACATTTATAGTGGCCCGGGCGATGCCAAAGTGTGGCTGCGGCATTGCCCCCTTATGCACCACACCAGGAAACCCTGCTATGTGAAAATATGAAACGCATGTCCGCGCTTCCTTGAACGAAATGTTCACTTTGAATTTTTTAAGGGCAATCACTTCTTTTCCTTCTTTCTGTTATGGACAATGCCGTAAGCTTGGTGCACAACGTAACAGTTTGTGCAGTGAGGTATTTCATTACGATTGTCAGCAGGCTGATGATGCGAAAGACATTTGGCAAAAGTGAAGCAGGCTCAGTAGATCTGTGAGCCTTGACAAACTTGTTAGCATTTAAATCACCATCGTGGATTGGGTAAGTTCGGGTGAACACGTGTTTGGTGTAGCCTGCTTCGGCGTGCTCGGGTAGTGTACACGTGCAGGACGTAAAATTGAGGGGCCTTGTTGGGATGACCTTGTCTTCTATTCTTATTAGTAGAGTAGTTTGCTGGGCCAGTTGGTGCATGGCGAACATATAACGGTTTCCAGCAAGTACGGACGCGAACACAAGAAGTAGAAACGGACAGGAAAACACTGGACTTACAACTGAAGTTTATTGTGAATGCATTCCACGAATCTCCGCCACGCATGCGTACACACCCATAAACAATAACAAGGTTTGTATTCAAAAGATATACACGTATACAAAAGCAAATTCCCACCCCTTCCCGACAAAGGCAACAACACTTTAACATGATAAATTTAGAAATTGCAGTTCTTTATAACCGATATGAACCGAATGTTCACTCACACATGTATGCGCGCCCAACTTTTCATGTGGAACGCTTCGCTAAATTTTCTTTCCAGCTTACTGCGCTCTCTTCCCAATATCAATACACTATCTAAAACAGGTCAGCAATCCTGCTTTTTGCAATGCAATGGCATGTTCCCTCCGCACCTGTAGGTAGCAAATAGCGACGCTCACGCATGCGGTCATAATTGGAACGACCCGTCTGGCCAATATAGGACAATGCGCATGGCAGAGGTATGCCATCCTTAGTGCTCCTTCAGCTGCTTATAGCTCCTAGCATACATCTGTCATGCGGATTGTCCTATATTGGCTTGACAGGTCGCTGCATTAATGACCGCTTGCGTGAGCATCGCTATTTGCTACCTACAGGTAAGGGAGGGAACTTGCCATTGCATTGCAAAAAGCACGATTGCCGACCTGTTTTTATAGTGTATATATAGTGGGAAGAGAGCGCAGTAAACTGGAAAGAGAAATTAGCGAAGCGTTCAAGTTCAGTGAACCTTCGGTTCATATCAATAATAAAGAACTTCACTTCTATATTTCAACTCAAATCAAATAAAATGACATCTTTATTTCCACCATGTACATTACAGATGGAGGACAACGGAAAAATATGCTGGCAGTAGGCGGCTTGATGAGTCCGCCGCTCCACGTAATCAGCGGCGTTTGGGCATCAGCAATGAGAAACAGTCAATAAAGAAATGTAAACACTTGATCAGTGCAGAAGAAAAGTAAAACACAATGATTGAAAACATAGAAATATATAAATAAATAAATGCCAGAATAAGTAAATCAGTTCTCTTCTTCTGCAAAACATAGATCTAAGTTTAGCAGTGGAACAAATAAATAAGTCAAAATTAGTTTAGTGATTATAGTTTGACAGTGGTGGCAAAGAATAACATAGACGTTCCATGCCAGAGGTTAAGCGGGGTGCCACAACGTTCAGTATTCTCCACGTCTGGTAGCATAATAGTGCTTATTTTTTCTAATTGTGCCAGTTTACCTAGGTTAGGTATGTTATATCTCACTTCATATTTAGATCTAGTACTTAAACGCTAGAGGTATAATTTATGAGCCGCGATAATGTGCGCTCTATGGAAAAAAACCTGCAGTTGTTGCAATAAAATCAGCATTGTACACGTGGCGTAGGTATCGTTTCTGCATAACGTAAATTTTTGTAGGCTCGTAAATGTAGTTGTACCCCAGACAAGTTGACAGTAGTTAACATGTGGATAGAAAATAGAATTATAAATAAGTATTTTAAGTTTTGCAGAAGGAATGTACCTGAGACGACCAATTATTCCAGTTATTCGAGAAAAGTTTGGTACTAGTGAGTTCAGATGGGATTCCCAGGACAGGTGTGCAGTAAATGTCACACCGATGAATTTAAAATGGTCAACAATGTCTACAGGATGAAAGTTTAAAATTATATCGGCCTGAAGAGGGACTGGCTTATTTTTGGCCTGAAAGATTATCGCTTTTCTTTTATTTTTGTTCATCTTTATAGAGTTCTAGGAGGACCAATGTTGTAGCTGAACTATAGTACATTACAATTAGACATAAGGTGATCGACTTTACCACCAGAAAAAAATAAGGCAGTGTCATCTGCATATATAATAAATTTCGCACTCTGATTAATATTAACAATGTCATTTATATATAGGTGAAATAGCAAGGGTCCCAATATGCTGCCTTCTGAGACACAACAATCCAGTGGAAGAACTTGTGATCGTGAGTTATTGATTTGGACAACTTGTCGCCGATGGGATAAATATGACCGCAGTAAATGTAACCCACACCCGCGTATACCATAAAAAAAACAAGTTATCCAACAAACCTTCATCATTCACCAAGATAAAAGCCTTGGAGAAGTTGACAAACAAGCCAATCACTATTTTGTTGCTTTCAAATCGTGTTAAAATATATTCCTTTTGGTGAAGCAAGGCTAGTTCTGTTGACATGTTCTTCCGGAACCCAAATTGGTGAGGTTTTAATACATTTGAGCTTTCAATGAAGTTCGAGACCCTACAGCGAATTATTTTCTCGAAAGCCTTTGAAAAAAAAAGACAGATACCGGTCGGTAATTACCCAAGTCATTTCGGTTTCACTTTTTAAAGAGCACTACTACTTTGGCAATTTGCATTTTTATTAGAAATCTTGATGTAGTCAGACAGGTATTAAATATATTCGCAAGAATTGAGGCAATTACGTCTACGACATATTTTACAGGTTTTATTTGAATTTCGTCGATATCTCTACTGCTGCTGTTGGTTAAATTTGTGATTATTGAAACCACTTCGTGTACTGTGACTGGCTGCAGAAATAAATATTTATCATTGCTCATGTTCACATATTGACATGCATCTGGGGAACTACCCGATGTACTCACGTTTGAAAGAAAGCATTGAAAGCATCAGCCAGATCCACCCCATGCAAATCATTACCCTTAATGGTAAGTTTGGATATGCAGCTACGACCACTACCGCGACGTAGTAGTGTATTTAATTTGTCCCAAAGTAATTCGCTCGGCACATTCGTGACATCTATTAAAGAGGAGAAGTACTCTTTACGTGCAATACGCAATTTCTTGGTTAGCTTGTTCCGATATTGTTTGAAAATGGTCAAGTCATCAGGATTACGAGTGTTGAGAAATTGTCTGTAGAGCCTATTTTTTGTTCTCATTTGTTGATAGAGGTCGCGTGTTACCCATGGTTTCCGAATTTTTCTATTTCTTTGGCGTCTTTTAACGGGAAAGTGGACTTGGTAAAAACCTTTAAAGATATCTAAAAATGCATTGTAGGCGTTGTCAGCATCGCCCTGATTGAGTACCCTGCACCAGTCTACTTGAATCAGCTAATTTCTGAACGCGTTAAGAGCTGTGTCAGTTATTCGCTGGTAAATGTTTTCAGCAGGCGGATGTTTAGGAATACCAGCATTATTTGGGAAAAAAACAGGAAGATGGTCCCTAATAGAGCATGATAAGGCACCAGCTTTTACCTCTAGCAACGAAAAATTTGTTATAAATATATCCAATACTGACTGCCATTCAGTTGTTATTCTGTTGGCACATTGACAACATTATCAAACCCATTCGACAGTAGAATGTTCTTAAAATTTGTACTGACAGGAGTATTGATTCCCATATCAATGTTGTAATCATCTGCGGCAACCAACATGCACCTGCTTTCTACTACAAACGAAAAAACTATTTCATAAAATACGAGAAATGTTTGGATATGCCCACTCGGCGGTCGATAACAGACAGAATATAATACTTTATCTAAACGTAAAGATAACACTTCATAATCGGGTGTCACATTACTGAAAGCACCTACCAGTTCGCAGTTCATTTGTTCTAAAGTTAGAAGTGCAACACCCCCTCCATAACCGCAAGTTCGATTGAGATAATACGCATTATAACCTTCCATTCTGAAGACGTCAATCTCGTTTTTGCTCCATGTTTAACTGAACATGATAACTGAGAAATTGAAAGTATATCGGCTACAGAATTTTCCTAGAAGAAATGCTTTATTCCGAAAAGATCTGGCGTTTAGATGCACACATTTCAGTGCATGAAATCTAATTTTATATACTATGCTCTTCAAGTCATCTGGGGAATAGAAATCGTGGTCATTCATCCCTGCATTTATTTGTTCAAGAATGGCACTGGCTGGGCATATCATCTGGGCTGAATGTGGTCAAGGTCCTCGCGCGTGAATTGCGTTGGCCCCATCAGACATTCGCAATAGAACCTTTCCATGCATATACCAAACATGTTCAAACCCAGCTTCTTTGGCCCAGTTTTTTATGCTTGTAGCAGGTCTCTGTTGTGACGGGTCATGTTTTCCTGAATGAAGCTTCGCGAATGAAGCTTGCTCTTCTTATTCAACCACTATACCCTGATCGCCTGCCTTATGAAACGCACAATTATTCCAGGTACCTTATCTTTCTGTGCGGGCAGCCTGTGTACTGAGGCAGTGTCATGCTCAACTAAACGAAAGCGTTTCCATCTGGCCTGCTACTTCGTTTATCACTTTGTGCAAGTTTTTACCTGCATGAAAGGCACCTCAGGAATTTTCAAATTCAGCTGCGTATTTCGAAATTCCAACTCGTTGACTTCTTGCCGAAGCTGAGCCGGGACTGATCGGCCCCCATCTTCCTTGTTCTATAGTTCCTGCACTTGCTTTCCAAGTACTTTGATTTGATTTCCTTTTATACGGATTGTTTTTCTTAGTTCTTCAAAAATTACAGACATGTGCCTGACAGATTCTTCAATAGCTTCCACTCGAGCTTTGAGCGGAGGTAGGCTTTCTAGCTTTAGATTAGTAGATAAAAGGATAGCTTTTATTTCCAGGTCTGTCTCGCTTTCACCAGTGCAGCTAACACTTGGTACCGAGCTCCGGCAATTTTGGCATCGCCATGTTTTCTTGGTAGCTTCGCACTTCCCTTTGAACGACTTATCTGCTATTCCCACACACTTTCCAAAATGCTATTAGTCCGCGCACTCGAAACAAGTTACATGCCCTTCATTTTCATGAAATTCTCGTCACAAATGGAGCAGACATCAGACATTCTTTTCGCCACAGCAAAACAACAACCACAAACACAGCAATAAGGCAAGATACACAAGTCTTTGGCAGCGACAGCAGCACGAGCACCGTTACAGTACAGTATAAGGGAACAAACTAGCCTGCACAATTTTAATAGCAAGGTAAGCATTGCTCGCTGGATGCTGCCGCCGCTGCCAAATGACCGCCCCTCCAGGTGCTCGTGATTTATAGTCAGTCGATTCCCCAGTCAGGTGTGCAGACGCAGTTGGTGCTAGGTGATTCCGTGCGCAGCTGATTGCGGCGGTGATTGCGTACGCGTCTAGGCACCAGGTCGACACAGCTCTCGGAAGTGCTGTGCAGTACGACCGTTCCAGCGGTAGGAAAAGCCAGCAACCCGCGACGTCCGATAGCTCCTTCACCGGGCAGCGTTTCACGATGCGGGATAGAATGCAAGTCGCTGTATTTGCACAAGTGAGGTCGCAGGGCAGATTGAAAGTGAGAGAGAAGGACGAAAGTTGGAGAATAGGACAACAAAGGGCAACTGCTGATTTCACCAGGGCGGGTCAGTCTGGAGGTACCGTATACGTGAAGCAGATACCAAAAAGGTGTGTCACAGCTCTTCACACGAATCGCATTTCTCCACAATGAGTTACGCTGTCAAACGGTTATACAGCCAGTCACGCTTGCTGCGTTTGTATGTGAAAGCTACATTTCTTATATTATTTGAGTGTTTACTACGGAAAAATGCACTTTGGTTCATTAAGACTACGCAGTAATTCGTCACGTCGACAATGCGGCTTGTCCTTCGCTTACACACGAAAAACTCTCGTTCTCCTTTGTTAATTCCACTTTCCCCCTTCCCGAACGCTATGTACCAGACTAGCACATAGTAGTTCAAGCAGCCTCTCAGCATCATTAAGCATGAAATGCTTATACCTCCCGTTGTCAGTGACCTCCAAATGACCTTGAACCAAAAGTGACACCCATTTTCCGGGAACTCAAAAGAGAACATCCGGGGACGTTGCAAGACCAAAAAAAGATCATCCGGGAAACCAGTCAAATCTTTAAAAAATGCGGTCTCTGGCCCTCAGCAATTTGTACAGGCCCAAATTACATACGCTAGTTCCTGGCGAAACAAGCTACAAAAAATACTGCTTCCTAATACTTTGTAATGTTTGTTAGCAATCGCACTCAAGCTGCACTTTATAGTACGCTGGGGGTTTATTTCTCATTTCAAATAGCTGCGTTCAAAAGGCAGATACAGGGAGCCATACACTCCATTGTCATGTTTGGAAGCCGAGCGCTCTTTTGAACTCCAGCGATCCGTGTGTTCCATGGCGCGGGTTGTGCCTCGCCGAGAGAGATGGCACCACAATGCGTAGCACCTCCTTCGGGCGTTTTTACCCGTCGCGGTGGCTTAACGGTTTGGTCTTGCGCTGTTAAGCACGACGTCGAGGGTTCAAATCCCGGTCGTGGCGGCAGCATTTACACGAAGGTAAAATGCACAAATGGCCCTGTCGCGTGCAATGGGGCACGTTAAAGAGCCCCTAGTGGTAAAAATTATTCAGGAGTGCTCTACTACGGCATGCCTCGTAAAACCTCAAAACTGAAGTCATGCTTCTTCTGGCTGGGCAGTGCGCTCTGTGTCTCTGGCGTCTTTCACTGCCTATCGTGCGGACTTCAGTCGGTTTTCTTCTTCTAAGGCGCTGAGCTGTGTGGCGCGCTGCGATGTGGTTGTGTGCGCTGTTGCGAACATGCACTACACTCATTTCAAAATAGTGAGTAGTATCACCTCCTCCAACCAATCGGCTTTGCCGGTTGCCGTTTCACGCTTACCTTTACTCTCGATTACGCGAAAGCGAATGATTTATTTTAGTATAAATCTCTCGTTCTCTCTCTGAAGCAAAACAGTAGTCTAGTTTCTGAAAGCATGAGTGGTGGTGTTCATTTTTTAACTTCAAAAGGGCCGCGCGCCAGATTTTAAGGGGCCTAAGGAAATCTTTTTCATGCTTAAGCGGTCCATTTAATTAAAGGTGCGCCCATAGAATGGTGGAAACCGGTCTACAACACGTCGTTGAAAAGACGAGCGAAACAAAATTAACATGGAACAGGCACCGAGTTACAGCACGAAGTTAGGGAATGTTCGTGGAAATTGGTGTCATAAGATCTCTTGCCCCATTATACGTTCCTATTAAACACGTGAATGACAAGGGCAGTATACAATTTCAGGCGGATTGTTTTGTGTGCAAAATTACTGCGCGCGAGTGCCAAAGCTACTGAAGATAGTGATTCATGATACTGATTCATGATGCTAGTAACTCAATCCCGGCGACTTTAAATCATCATAACTTAATCGTCCTTTACATTACTTTTCGTTTAATAGCCGTTATGCTATTCTCTATGAAAATAGGAGAGCCGATCCGAGTGCATCAGTAGTAATCATAATTACTCAGCGTTCACATTTGGTGATGCTACGAACAAGTGCCCAGTTTGTGATAGCTTCATTGACACCATTTACGACATAGACAAATGAAAGCTGCCAGTGAAAAAATAAGTGATTCATAATTACTAGTGACTTAGACACGCCTCCTCCTAATAGACATGGTTGAATCGCTCGTATTATGACATTTCATTTTATATCTAAGACATAATCGTGTTTAAGCGTACGAGAACACTGTACTGAGCAAAGTAAGTCAGTCTGATCACTAATTGCTCATTTCACAAACATTTGAATGGTGTCGATGACGACGTATTCGATTGCAGGCTAGCGATAGCGGCAAAAAAAAATTGATTTGTATTCACTAATAACCAAGCCCTGCCAATGCCTAGTGATCATCACTGAATCATTCTTTGGTGTTTCAGACAATACCCAAAGCGACTTCACAACTGCGTTATCAACACTCTTGACGATCTATTGCTGCCATTTCCTCGGACTTGTCTACAGGAATTTGTTTTCTGAGTCGCTCTGAAAACACAGATCAGAAAAGAAAAACGTCGAAAGTTCTCACCACGGACATGGAAGAAACGCTGTGGGTTTCTCGACGTGCCGTGTATTAAACCGAAGCTTTCATTGCCTCTTCGCGATTTTCGGGGTGCTGCTGGCGTGCTCGTGCTCTCGTGCGCTGCTAGGTTCCTTGCAACACTACCAGATGGTGCTCGCCTCGTGGTCTTGCTGACGACGGCAGCTGACGTCTGTTCATCAGCTTTAATCTTGCTGACAAACACGCGGGCACAGTAGTTGAGCAGCAGCTTCTAGGTATTTTTTATGCGGACGAATGTTTGTTGCTAGCTAACAAGCAAAGTGGTTTACAACGTCTGGCTGATATCTTTGGGCAGGAAGGCTAGAACTTAGGTTTGAAATTTAGCGTCAGAAAATCAGGTGTAATGGCATTCAATTAAAACAGTGAACAGACAGTGGCGATCTAGGGCCAGGAAATACATCGAGTTAAAGATTATAAATACTTTCGTGTATGGAAAAACGAAGGAATATATATATGGAAACACGACAAAACACAATAACAGTAAAGGGGAAGAGCAATGCAGCAACAATGAATGAGTTTCTTTTTGTCTGTATACTTCCTATTATATGGTGTTGTTGCTTTTAGATGTTAACTACAATAACTGCTCTTGTACAGGAGGTCCCGATACAGTCTTTGACTATGGGACCTCTTTCTACATACTATGTACTTGTGAAGTGACCCAACTTCAAGTAATAAAAAAATTCTGATTCTGATTCTGGTTCAGAGTGCTATGGGGGATACAGTAGGTACGAGGAGCTCCGGGTATGTGGATAGATTCCAGGGATTACTTTTGGAAATGCGGTTGTTTGCTTGAAAACAGGCGTACAATCAGGACTCGATGGCTAACAATGGTCAGCGGGTCGCCTCGCATTGGGCGCTCATGCGAAGGCTACAAATGAAGCTGTACAGGGTCATATGGGCTGGACAAGTTTTTATGTGAGGGAGGCTCTCAGTGACATTGATTATGAAGAATGAGTGAGGAGTATGGAAGAGGGTAAGTGAACTGGGAAAGTGCTGAGGTATTTGTACAGAAAATATATTGATTCACAGCGGAGGAAAAGTACCAGGAAGCTTACAAGCAAGTATGATGCCTGTAGGGTGGGCAACACAGAAACAAAGAACGTCAAGCGGAAAGCCGTATAGGCTGAAATTATCTCATGGGTGGCGGCAACGGAAAGGAAACATGTCATGAGTAAATACTCAGGCGGAAAAAAATGAAATCTGTAAGGAAACAATTTACGATAACTCAAAGGGAAACTCATTACTTTTCGAAGCGAGATCGGGATGCATTAGAAGTTATTTATATCAGCACAGTCCGAACAAAGCTCGGGTGGTGAAGACAGGGACACAGACACTCTCAGTGTTCTTGATGAAGTGATTGCGCCATCGTGGTGCCTGACGCCCGTTCGTGTTTCTGCAACTAATGTGGATGCTGATTGTGTTGACCTTGTAGTTAGGCCTCTCCCCATAAGCTGTGCTAAAAAAGATATACTTGTGCCCTGCTCTGCCGTGTGCATGACGAAGGGAGTCACCACATTGCGGGCGCTGAACTGTTCCGCCATGCCGGTTGTCCTTCCTCGCGGTATGAAAATCACTCTCTTCGATAAAACCCCATGTAGCTGAATAGCGGCATTAACTACGGACTTTTCTACAGCTTATTCTCCTTGCGATAATCGCCATTCTGAAGAGCTAATGCTTGGCATGATCAGCAAGGCTCTCGGTACATCGGAACGGCAAGCACTGGTACAGGTCCTTGCCAGGCATGAGGCCGCATTCGACTTCACGCATGGAGATGCACCCCTTCATTTACCGTCGTCCCACGCTCGTCACAGAATAGATACCGGCTCAACACACCCCATCCGCCAGAAGCCCTACCGAGTGTCATCGTCCGAGCGCAAAGTTATTGCACAGCAAGTCAAGGAGATGATGAACAAAGGTGTCGTTCAAGCGTCGTGTATTCCATGGGCATCCCCAGTAATCCTGTTGCGAAAAAAAGATGGCTCCTGGAGATTCTGCGTGGACTACAGACATCTAAACGCAGGGACGAAGAGGGGTGTATATCCACTACCGCGAATCGATGACGTCATTGATTTCTTACACGCTGCTTTTTACTTCTCAACACTTGATTTGCGATCGGGGTATTGGCAAATACCTATGGACCCTGCCGACATAGAAAAGACCGCTTTCGTGACTCCAGAAGGTCTATTCGAATTGAATGTTATGCCTTTTGGCCTTTGCAATGCTCCTGCCACCTTTGAAAGATTCATGGACACAGTACTACGTGGTGTAAAGTGGGAAATATGCATGTGTTACGTCGATGATGTTGCAATCTTTGGTCGCACATTTGAAGAACATAACGAACGCCTCAGCCTCGTTCTCGACTGCATTGAGAAAGCTGGACTGGTTCTAAATTGAAAAAAGTGTCGGTTCGGCGAACGTCAAACACTGGTCCTGGGACACTTAGTCGACAAGGATGGCGTCAGACCCGATCCTTGTAAGATTGAAGTGGTGAGCTCCTTCAAACCACCGCAGTCAGCGCGAGAACTCCACTCATTCATTGGCCTATGTTTATATTTTGTCGTTTTGTTCCCCGGTTTGCCGACACCGTTAACCCGTTGACAAGTACTTTGTGACACAATGCATCCCTCAATTGGACACCAGAGTGTGATGCATCATTCTCTCAAATGAAGTTTATACTAACGTCAGCACCCTTCTTGCGTCACTTCAATCCATCTTGCCCGACTAAAGTTAACACTGATGCTTGTGGAATTGGGATAGAAGCAGTGCTTGTAGAACGTCACAGTGGCGCCGAACATGTCGCATATGCCAGCCGCTGCCTGAGCAAATCTGAACGCAATTATACGGTTACGGAACAGGAATGCCTAGCAGCCGTTTTCGCAATACAAAAGTTTCGGTGTTATCTTTATGCTAGAACATTCAAGATTATCACCGACCACCATTCTTTATGCTGGCTGGTTGGTTTGCGTGGTCCCTCTGGTCGCCTCGCACGTTGGGCGCTGCGCCTCCAGGAATACGACTTTGTGCTATCGTACAAGAGTGGCCGTCGTCACGCTGACGCAGACTGCCTCTCTCGGATTCCTCTTGCGACTACCGACTGCGATGCTGAGAATTTTGACGACTGTCTCGCTGCTGTTACTTTTACGTTCCCTGACGTGGCAGACTTTCAGCGACAACAACGGAATGATGTTACGCTCGATCCGCTTTTTGTCGCCGCCCGTACTTCTAAAGGCAGTGGTCGCTTTACTGTCCGTGATGAATTGCTCTACAAAACTAATTACTCCGGTCATGGAGTGCGTCCGCAACCAGGAGCGCTTTTACTGGCCCAAGATGTACGAAACAACGAAGCGTTGTGTCGCTAGTTGCGAAACGTGCCACCGTCACAAGCGACAGACCACCGCAGCCCAAGCCCTCCTCGGCCCTTCAAAACCGCCCAGTACGCCGTTCGAGCAAGTAGGCATTGACCTTTTGGGTCCATTCCCGTTATCTAACGAGAACCGTTGGATAATTGTCTGCGTAGACCATCTTACACGGTATGCAGAAACTGCAGCCATGCCGTCTTCTACCGCTGCTTGCGTGGCGGTCTTCTTGCTGCGTTCCTTGGTCCTTCGTCATGGCCCACCACGTGTCATCATCGGCGACCGTGGTCGCCAGTTCACTGCTGATGCCATTGAAGAGTTACTTCGTTTGTGCACTTCACAGTTCCGTCATTCCACACCGTATCATCCCGAGACCAATGGTCTCATTGAAAGAACGAACAGAACGCTGACCAACATGCTTGCCATGTACGTCTCCTCCAATCATAAGAACTGGGACGACGTGCTTCCATTCATCACTTACACATACAACACGGCGAAACACGAAACCACGAACTGCAGCCCATTTCATCTCTTGTATGCAAGGTTAGAGCGAGTCCCTCTGGACACTTTCTTACCCTTCGTACTGCCCGGTGACGACTCTGTATCGAAGATTTTGTGTCTCGCCGAAGCCCGTAGAATAGCTCGTCTTCGTACTCTGGCCTCGCAAAGTCGTTCCAAAGAGCGATACGACGACCGTCACGTACAAGTATCGTTGGAAAAATGTGACTTGGTTCTTCTTTGGACACCGCAATGCAAGCGTGGATTGTGCCAAAAGTTCTTGTCACAGTATTCGGGCTCATTTGTAGTCGTAGACCGCCTGAGCGAACTCACTCACGTAATAGCTCGCCTCCTGTGCAGTGGTCGGCGATCAAGCAGAACTCAGCTGACTCATATTGCTCGCCTGAAGTTTTTCTACCCTCCTTGTGCATCCTGACTCGCCCCACGGGCTTCGCCTGCTTGCAGGGAAATGTAACGAATACGAAAGGCGCGGACAAAAAGAGAAAAGAGAAGACGAAGAGAATGAAGAGTTGGAGAGGCCGGGCTGCGCTACGACCACGCTACGATCATCATCCATCGCCTGTAAATAAAACCATTTCTTCGCAACTCTTCGTAACAATATAACGCGAGATATAAGAAAGAAGAAGAATTTTTTGCTTGCTGGGGTAAAGCTAGGGAACGATTGAACATGTTTTATTAGAATGTGAAGATATTTGCGCAGCGGTCGATATAGGCCCCATTGGCCTCCTTGAAGCGCTTGCGTTCAGCAAGAGCACTGAGAAAGTAAACATATCTGCAACAGAAGGTAGTAACAGGTGATTGGAAGATTGGTGGAAGAAAAGTAGGGAAACGACAAAGAAACGGAGACGTAGAAAAAGAAAGTTCACAATAGGGGGTGAGAAAATTCGGTTTGGGGAATTCGTCGTGGGGTTGTTTTACTTTTACATTTTTTTCTCTTTTTTAACCTAGGTAGGACATTACGCAGTATAATAGCAAGAGCTTGCTTGCATAACCCGCCGCGCCGTTCCGAAGGACACGCTCATAACATCCATCCATCCATGCTAAAGCCCCTTGATAATTAAGTTCTTGCACTCGGGCACAGCTGGGTTTCTTGCAACGCCACCAGCAGCCGCTTGCCTCTGCGCACCTCGGCCAGCGCCGCCACGGCAGCTTTTAACACTTTGTGCGTGCAGGCGCTGTGCTGAGCTGTGATTCTATAAACATTACAATCGTCTGTAGAATAAAGAGAGCGCTTGTAGTTGGCGTCTCAACAACATACTGACCACGTATTCAGAGTAGGTCGTGAACACGCTTCAGCAAAATGGCTCCAAGACGTGCGCTCAACGTCAAGGACGCCCAGGCCCTAAGGAAGCGTCGCGCAGAACATGAGCGTCTTCGCTGCGCAGCGAAACCTGGTTAAAACCGCAAATGTATGTATAAAATGTATACATACATTTATAAAGCCAATTGAATTATGTACACCCCCTTCCTCAATTAAAATTTCAGACATCGTCGACATTAATCAAAGGACACACTATAAAGACATCGCTTAAGTATGTTTGCACAGCGTGTGAGACTCGCCAATTTTTAAATAAAAAATATAAAACGCTAATACTTTAAAAAAAATATATATTGCCGTGAAATTTGAATGTCCATGAAGGACGCCATGCTTGGAATCAATTTGCTTGGGTTTTGATTCTATACAGTCGTTCATGCATTACCTTCATTGGCGCTTGTGCTGAAACGACTGGCCGTTTAGTTTCAAGGGCGTTTAGTCAAAACTGACTGGCGCTTGGTTTAAAATGAGCGCGGAAACCTGCACTATGCGCTAGCGCAGCAAAACAGCGTGTATGATATCTCTTGCACAGTGTGTGCATTTGGTGAATCACTTTCCTTGCTTCACGACGGACGCCATGCTACAATGTTTCCAATGCACGCGATTTTCTAAATTAAAGCTGGAGCGCATCCCAGACGATCGGAAAAAAACGCGGTGCTTTGCATTCACCGGCAGCGCCCGTTGTTTTTTACCAACCGAAATCGCATAACGCGCAATACAGAGCGATCTTGACCGGCGTTTTTTATACCCCTTATGAATAATGTAACGCCACCTCCGCCGCTCTCCCCAACATCACGCTCGTTTCTCCTGGCGCCATGGTGGCGCCCCCTTGTCTGATGCAGCGTAGGAGACACGTGCTTATGCGGGCGGGATCACTTTTCAGTTTTTGGCGCTTTGCTTTAGTTATAGTTTATTTGCGGTCATACTTAAATTACACCTGAGCGCCTTATTTATTTGAAACCTGGCAAGAAGAAAAAGTGGTATTAACGAAATGGTACACGGGAAAAACATGTAAAAATGTGTGCTTTTAAAGCACTACAGGCATAGCCTGTCCGCACACGTTCGCGTCTCTTTGTACGGGTTTTCGCTTAGTGTTGCTTGTGAATCGTCGCGAGTAACTGTGAAGCAGGATTGCTTTAAAGATTTAATCAGAAATAGAAGTTACGAATCAGCTTTGAGTACCGAAAACTTCAACTGCTCAGCTATACAGCTGCGCGTTAAGGCAAACAGAAGCGCTAATTTAAGCCGCATCAATTCGGTCGTGATGGTTTGGACTGGAACCTTAAACATCAAAACTTATTTCGTTGAAACTGGCTCTGCGCTCTTGGAGCAGGCTGGGTACAGCATCTGACTTCAGCTTGTTTTTGCCGAAATCGCATGTTATCAAAGTGTCAAATTTTTTATTTAAACATTCATTCTAAATATTAAACACACGCAAAAAATGACGTATTCATAGACCCCGAAAACGATTCGTTGTGGACAAACTTTAATGAAAGAAATTCACCATGGAAGTCGTACATTTTGAATGAATGGGCAGTGTTTCGAACACAATTTTCAAAGCTGAAGCGCCATTTCTTCCTAAAGTAAAATCGCCTGTAAGTCTGATCTATTTCGTCAGTATTCTAGCAGTTTTATTAATGCTGTATTTATTCAGTCGGCTGTACACATAAGCTTAAAGAACGGAAACATTTTTCGCTCAGTCTCACTCGTTTGCCTTGTATGAAAGGGCGTGCAGAAACTCCACTGGTGTAGTCAAAGTATACTTAAGCATACCCACAAATTTCAGTTGGGGCGCCTCTCAATTTCGAGCTGGCAGATACCAGCTTGGTCACCCCTCAGTTTTGAAGTTGGTCCACATCCAAAAAACAAGTAGGCCCAGCCTAACATTTACAGTTAGGCCACCCCGAAAAATTCACGTGGGCCCGTCCCGAAAGTTCTGTGGGCCAACACCCAAATTCAAGTTTGCGCACCTTCACATTTACAGTTGGCCCACACCCAGATGTCAAGTTGCCAACTTCGGGACTTCATTTGTCACACCACAAATTTCAAGTTGGCACACCCACAAATTTCCTGTGGGTGTGCTTTTTCATGTGGGTCCACCCACAAATTTCGAGTTAGCCTACAACCAAATTTCAATTAGACCCACCCCGACATTTCCGGTTAGTCCCTTCCCCCCTCCACCAATTTCACGTCGGCCAGCGCTCAGAGCTTATTGGCACACCGCTATATTGTGCTTGGCAGACGCTAACATTTTAACTCGGTCCACACACACATTTCATGTGCGTGTGGACCTCGTTTGTCCCAACCCCAAATTTCAACTTGGCAAACCCGCAACTCTAAGTTGGCTCACCCACATATTTCTAGTTGGCACACACCCAAATTTTATGTAAGCCCACCCCAACATTTGCTTATAGCCCAAACCCAAATTTCAAGTGGTCCCGCCTCCAAAGTTCTGTTGGCCCACTACCAAAATAAAGTTGGTGCACGCTCAAGTTTCAAGTTGGCCAACACACAAATTTCAATTTGCCCACTGCAAACTAGCGTTTGTGCAACACCCCAATTTCAGTTCATCATCATCATCATCATCATCATCATCATCATCAGCCTGGTTACGCCCACTGCAGGGCAAAGGCCTCTCCCATACTTCTCCAACAACCCCGGTCATGTACTAATTGTCGCCATGCCGCCCCTGCAAACTTCCTAAACTCATCCGCCCACCTAAGTTTCTTCCGCCCCCTGCTACGCTTTCCTTCCCTTGGCATCCACTCCGTAACCCTTAATGACCATCGGTTATCTTCCCTTCTCATTACATGTCCTGCCCATGCCCATTTCTTTTTCTTGAATTCAACTAAGATGTCATTAACTCGCGTTTGTTCCCTCACCCAATCTGCTCTTTTCTTACCCCTTAACGTTACACCTATCATTCTTCTTTCCATAGCTCGTTGCATCGTCCTCAATTTGAGTAGAACCCTTTTCGTAAGGCTCCAGGTTTCTGCCCCGTAGGTGAGTACTGGTAAGACACAGCTATTATATACCTTTATCTTGAGGGATAATGGCAACCTGCTGTTCATGATCCGAGAATGCCTGCCAAACGCACCCCAGCCCATTCTTATTCATCTTATTATTACCGTCTCATGATCCGGATTCGCCGTCACTACCTGCCCTAAGTAGATGTATTCCCTTACTACTTCCAGTGCCTCGCTGCCTATTGTAAATGGCTGTTCTCTTCCGAGACTGTTAAACATTACTTTAGTTTTCTGCAGATTAATTTTTAAACCCACTCTTCTGCTTTGCCTCTCCAGGTCAGTGAGCATGCATTGCATTTGGTCCCCTGAGTTACTAAGCAAGGCAATATCATCAGCGAATCGCAAGTTACTAAGGTATTCTCCATTAACTTTTATCCCCAATTCTTCCCAATCCAGGTCTCTGAATACCTCGTGTAAACACGCGGTGAATAGCATTGGAGAGATCCTATCTCCCTGTCTGACGCCTTTCTTTATTGGGATTTTGTTGCTTTCTTTATGGAGGACTATGGTGGCTGTGGACCGCTATAGATACCTTTCAGTATTTTTACATACGGCTCGTCTACACCCTGATTCCGTAAGGCCTCCATGACTGCTGAGGATTCGACAGAATCAAACGCTTTCTCGTAATCAATGAAAGCTATATGTAAGGGTTGGTTATATTCCGCACATTTCTCTATCACCTGATTGATAGTGTGAATATGATCTATTGTTGAGTAGCCTTTACGGAATCCTGCCTGGTCCTTTGCTTGACAGAAGTCTAAGGTGTTCCTGATTCTATTTGCGATTACCTTAGTGAATAATTTGTAGGCAACGGACAGTAAGCTGATCGGTCTATAATTTTTCAAGTCTTTGGCGTCCCCTTTCTTATGGATTAGGATTATGTTAGCGTTCTTCCAAGATTCCGGTACGCTCAAGGTCATGAGGCATTGCGTATACAGGGTGGCCAGTTTCTCTAGAACAATCTGTCCACCGTCCTTCAACAAATCTGCTGTTACCTGATCCTCCCCAGCTGCCTTCCCCCTTTGCATATCTCCCAAGGCTTTCTTTACTTCTTCCGGCGTTACCTTTGGGATTTCGAATTCTTCTAGACTATTGTCTCTTCCATGATCGTCGTGGGTGCCACTGGTACTGTGTAAATCTCTATAGAACTCCTCAGCCACTTGAACTATCTCATCCATATTAGTAATGATATTGCCGGCTTTGTCTCTTAACGCATACATCTGATTCTTGCAATTCCTAGTTTCTTCACTGCTTTTAGGCTTCCTCCGTTCCTGAGAGCATGTTCAATTCTATCAGTTCTATTGTATATGTTCTATGTTCTATTTTATATGGTCTATTATTTCTGTTCGCTCACCCCCAAATTTCATGCATCCCACCTCCAAATTTCATTTGCCTCACCCCGAGATTTCACACTGGCCCACACACAAATTTCAGTTGGTCCAATATCTCCAAATTTGAAGTTTGCCAACTCAGCAGCTTAGGTTTGCTTAGGCATTTAAAAAACTGCCTACTGCTGTTGAAAGAAAAAAAATTACGTTTACAAGGTGTACAACGAAGAAGCGAAGCGCACATCTACAGTAATATTACGTGGTGTGAAAGCTTGAGAATAAATGCAGTGGATACACTGTATTACTTCAACACCTGCTAGATACCTGACAAAGCTTGTGCGACCGCACGGGTTCATTCATATTTTTCTTCGCTCCACGTCATGCTTGCCGGACAGCAGCGCAAAGAGCTTTCTTCCTTCATTGAAGCCATTACGGCAACCGTAGGCGCAGCAACTCATGAAGAGTAGTAGGAGCGCCAAGGAAGAGAGCTGTTCTTTGCCAAGCGCTCACGATGGAAGCTACAGTCACGGCATAAATTACATATTATGCACACTACTTGATGAAATGAGCGCTACGAGGACGCGACGAAAGAATAACAAGTACGACAAACAAGGTGCTGGTCTAGAGATAGACGAGAACGGGAGATATTGGAAGCCTTTTACATTGCTAAGGCCGAGGGCACGTGCATTAGTTTCCCTTCAGTGACGCTGGGCCATTCTTGGTTGCATCTATTTAAAGTAGCGCCTTGTTTGTCGTACTTGTTATTCTTTCGTCCGCGTCCTCGTAGCGCTCATTTCATCAAGTATGCATAACCAACTCACCCACATCAAGCTTCTGCTATGCACACTGCGGCACGTATTTGTTCAATTCCATCGAAAATGGCACTAAAGATATTTCTGAAAGTGCGCGATTTTCCCTCCGATTAAAAAAGAACAAAATGGAAAAGCGCGCGCAGTCACATGACGGCGTTAGTGCGATTGGAAACGGTATACGGGCGGTGGAGGGCGTGGATCTGCGCGGCGGTGGAAAAGTTTAAAGGATGGCGGCTACTTATAAATTTAGGGGGGCGTTAGCGTTTTTTAAAACCCCTCAAATTTCTGAAATCAGCAACACATTTCTTCTCTTCCTTCGTTGCTCCTATTCTGTCATCTCTTTCGCACGCCCGCCTTGACTGTGGCGCTGACAACGACGTTGCAGCGTAGCAGACAACCTTTCACCGAATGGCTTTCTTTCATCATTTCTGTCAGCATTTCTCTCAGCTGGCTTTGGAGAATTTAGTAACTACAGTTTTTTCAGTTTGGATAAGTAAAATGAGCACTAAGAAGTCGCACTGTCACCCGAAACGCGAAGCATTGTTGCGATTGAAAATTAGTGGACAGCTATACTAAATAAGAGTGGTAGTATTACGATATCTCTAAAGTTGGTAACATAGGCGTACTAACTAATTTAACAAGTACTATGCCACGCGCACAAGTAAGCATAAGCACATCTCACTTGATGAACGCGGAAGCTCGCTGTATAAACGCTGGAATTTAAAGTAAGCACGGCAGCAGCAGCGAGTGCGTTGACCTTCGCTCTGTCGCTGGCATCAACGTGAACAAAGCGATAAAACGGCGCGCGGCCGACTGTGTGCCCGTCACAGATGACTTTCAAGACACAGTGGCCCGGGCTGGCGCGCAGCCAACCACACTGCCCCGAGTGGAACGCTCGCCCTCCGGCCCCGCCCCCTCCCTACGTATATACAGGGATATGTCCGCATCGCACTTGGCTTTCAAGATTCAGCAGCAAGGGTGGGCGCGTGCCGGTGCACGGGCCGCCCAGAGGAGAACGCGCTCCATTCCTTCCTACCCTTCCCTGCAGCATTGCGCGTGACGAAAGATGGCACGCTTCCTTCCTTTTGAGCGCGAGATTGAGCCGCGATCGCCGGCTCACCCTCGCACGATTTCACTCGCACATACAGCATGCGGTGGACGGTGATTACATCATCGTCCTTGGACTAGAACGCGTGAGAAAATCTCGTGAATACTCCTAAAAATACACGCGCTACTGGCCACTGGAAGCACATGGTGTGTATTCGCGGGCTTATTTGGCAGGAGGTATGAGCCATTGCATTGCTGAATGAACGTGTTCTACGTCAGCTCTCTGATGGCGTGGAACACGTTCAGCTCTCTCTAATGGCGCCGATTATTCAACACGAATCTTCAAGAACGTGCATCGATTGGATGTATGAACCTACGTGGACCACCAGGATTCCCAATTCCGAGGTAGGGGTCAATTTCTTCGGTAATTAGAGCCGATTTTGTGACCCACGAAGAGCGCCCACCGCCCTCGGCTTCGGCCGAGGGAAGCAGTAGGCCTACCCTGAAGTCGCATCGAGCCGCTGTCAATTACCGACCAATCGCTAATTTGGCAAGCGGACACTAATCCAATATGTCGACCGCTAAGAGGATTGAGGTCGATGGCGAAGAAATTTCGCCGGATCAGCTCACGAGAGCCGAGGGTGTTTGAAAACCGCCGGCGAGAAGTTGAAGCAAAGGAGCCACGCAAGCCAACATGGCGCCGAAGCCGCAGCTGACGTCAGCAACAGACGTGGGGATGACCTCGTTCGCACCACCGCCCAGAGCCTCCGTCACAGGATGAAGCAAGTAAACAAGGGCAAGCTGCTCAAGGGCGCGAGAATGCCAGACCTTTCGCACAAAGACGTGGAAATTGTAATGCGGCCACGCGGCGGGCTTTAAGTGAGCGATGAGGCCCGGGTCGAAATCAACCGGGCCATTACTCGGACGGCCCAAGTCGATGCAATGCAGCAAGAGAAGATATTATTTGTCCAAACCATCAGCAGAACACAGTCGTCGTGAGCACCTCGAAGAGGGAGCACGAAGGCAAGTACGCCATGGTGAAACGCATCGACATTCGAGGGACGTCCCACCAGGTGAGCGCTTACGAATCGGCGCCTCAAGGAGCAGTTAAAAGATTGATACGGGGCATCCCGCTAGAGGACACCGCCCAAGAAATTCAACACCTAGTGGTGCACAAGCACAACCCGACGGCGCTGCAGGCGACAGGGATTGGCAAGACCAGGTCCGTGGTGATCGCCTTCGAGGGACCCAAGGTTCCCAAATACGTGCGTTACGGGAACCTGTTCGTTATATGCTCCCTGCCCCCGAGCAGATCGACGTCTTCTACAAGTGCGGCCACGTCGGACAACGAATGGACGTGCGCCCTAATCCCCAAAATCGCATCTGCCGGGGGTGCGGCATCGCCAACCCGGACAAAGAGAATGCGTGCATGCCCAAGTGCGGCGTGTGAGGCGGCAAGCATCTCACCGCCGACCGGACCTGTAAGGCACAATTTAAGACGCCATACGTGGTGCGGCGTCGGCGCTGGGGGCGGCGCCGTGCCAACGACGACAGCAGCCAAGATGAAAGAGGTCCTGCAGGGCGACCCCAACGCAGCACCTCTTAGCGGAGCTGTTCGAGAACGCCAGCCCGCTAGTGCGGCCACCAAAGCCGCCCACGATCGAGATCCCGTTCCCGGGGCGGCCCGAACGGCGCCGACCAGACGCCAACGGCTGGCTCCAAGGGCGGCCGCCACTGGGAGACTATGGGGAAAGGAGGCAGTCGAAGCTCGAGCGGAAGACGCCGGGAATCACGTTCAAGGTCCCGGACCAGATCGAGAACCCGGGTCGAGTCCAACCAACAAAGCATACTAGCCGAAAAAAGGGTGCGCTGGACCGGTAGGTCTTCCGTAGCTCTAGGGAACGACAGAGAGTTCCCACCCCTTAACCCTACCCCACCTCCTTCTTCTAACCGAAACGCCACAACACGGCAAGATTTCGGCAAATGTACAGAATTTAAAAGACTAATCATTGCCAGTGGAATTGCAGGGGCATCCCACCAAGGAGGCCGCGTTACAACTTCACATAGATGGGCTCGACCAGAAACCGGATATGATCGCGTTGCAAGAGACGCACGGCAGACCCAGACTCCCGGGATACGCGACCTACATCGATCCGACGGAAGGCCGGAAGGCGTTATTGGTGCTCCCCAACATAGCAGCCACCAAGCACCTCACGGCGCAAAAGGGCTGCGAACACACGCTGGTCGAGGTTCACACAAGGACGATTAGCAGTGCCGGAAACCTGTTTGTGATGAGCGCATACTACAAGCAGTCACAAAGGCAGTACAACTTTCAAACAACAGTAAGCCAAGCGAAGAGGTTGGCGTTGAACAGGCCGCTCCTGGTCATAGGCGATTTCAGCGCCCCTCACACTACATGGGGTTACAAATACCAATCTAAACAAGGGAACGATCTAGCAAAGGCAATGGAGGACCAATAATTGGTGCTCTTTATTGAACCAGGCGTCGTCACCCGAAAGGGAAACAGCGTCAACAGGGACACCACACCGGACCTGTCGCGGATGGCGGGCTCCCTAGAAGTGGCCTGGCGGAATGAAGACGTAGACCTGGGGTACTATGTAGGATGCGCCGAGTTTAGTGAAACTCGGGATCTTTACGACCTCTGGCGACACGCCAAGGTGAAAGCACAAATGGCACCGAGATACAGTTTAGCTTTCCTCAGGCCTCCAGTTTCATTGGTTTATCTAGATTCACTCTGGGTGGCTATCATTCCTTGGGCGTTGCCTTCTGGGTGGTCGACAAACTGGGACTCACGCGATCATACCGTCGGTGCATGGTCGTGCGTTCGTTCACTTCTTTGTAGTTCCACCGATTGCATTACATACCCAAGAATGTTATAAAACAAATGCATTTAGTACAATATTATTAGTTACTTTAACATGGTTTAGACGCATCTTAAAGCTTACAAGATGTACAATGAATGTGTATTAGACTTATTTGTAATTTAGTGTGCTTCGCATTATACCACGAGGGAACGCTGTGGCGGCATCACCACATCCATTCACCGGGTGAGCATGGCGGCTAAGCATCGAAGCCTTGTGTAAACAAAGTTGTATAACGAGCTTGGAGTGCGCGACGTAGTGCTCAGGCTCGACGATGACCACTATTTCTTGGGTGGTTCTGTACCTCCGTGAGCAATCTTTCCGTGTACCCCGTAAGACTGCCAATAGCTTCGGCGATATTACAGATCGCAACATGCACCTACTGTTCACGCCGTAATGCTGAAGAAACAACTTGTCCGGTGCTGCTTCTGTGAGTGCGCAGGGTTCCTCCACTCTGCGTGACTGGAGCGTCACGGATATTACATAGTGCGTGCAAAAGGAAGACAGCCTAAATGGCTACGATGCGACAAGGAGGTGGTGCCGACAATGGACCTCGCCACCAACACAGTGAAGGAGACATCGACAAACTGCAAATAAGTATATTTCTACTGTTTCATATTTACCATAATAATATTGCACGAATTAAGTCATTTTCATAATAACGAACTGAATGTCCAGCAATTTAAAGAAAGGCATTGAGAACCAACGAGTGATCATGATTTTACATGCACGTGGGCCCGCAAAAGTATGGAAAAGATAAAGGTAACCTTCGCTAACTTGGTGAGATAACAGAAATTCATGAGTGACATTTAGCCCGCAGAATCTGCGGAAGACTATCTTTTTCCAGGTGAAGTATCAATAGCTGGTACTAATATAAAGCAGGAAACTTATACAAAAATTTCATGGGTTGAAGAGCACATGGAAGGCATTACCGAATCGTGATAGCCACGTTACTAACATCCTTGAAAAAAGTTTAGAATAATTGCATTCTACCGGTTATGAAATATGGTACATAAGCCTGGAGGTAACGAAGGAACTTGAGAAGTCGAGGTCTGTGCAGAAAGTGATGTAACAAAAATTGTTGGAGATAGCATCAAGCAGGAAGACAGTGGAGTAGTAAACCGTGGCAACTTATATGCTAGTTGAGATGAAGAAAAAAAACTGGAATCGGCGGGCAGGCCATGCACGTCTTCAATCACTTTTGCCAATGCATAATAGGTGATTACATAAGCGTGACAGAATGAATGTCAAGGAGAGACAACTGCAGCCGAGGATGGTAGAAAATTGCGTAATGGGACAAAAATATGATGTTTGTAGGCATAGGATGCAATCAGCTCGCATAAGACGGGATTGTAGGGAGACATTTGTTTTACAATGAACAAAAATAGGTTGTGGTGCTGACAGTAGAGACTCGTGAAGGTGCGGGGACGTCTCAGCTGCTGGCACACTAATCAACATGGCAATTAGCTCTGACAAAGACAACCCTATTTATGAAAAATAAAGCAACGTTGTCCTAACACATTGTTTTATTATGCATACTAGACTAAAGGCTTCCACAGTTAAGGGCACTTAGTACCAATAGTGCAACGAGCACTTTTCTTTGTAAGTAATGGTTTATACGCGGTTGATTCATTCCAACAATCCAATTTTTTTGCAGCAAATACTCTGCTGCTGAAGGCACTCAAACGCCTGGCGGCAGTAGGCGAGCGCCAGGCACGTGCTCTTGAGAGTGTGACAGAGGTCCGGAGGGCCGCCCTGCAACAGTAGTATAGGTGTGCTCACTGCTCTCCAGTCGAGCCCCCAGAAGACACCTTATAATGAAGCTTTCAGTTTATTATTTTGTTCATTATTCAAGAGCATGAATAAAATTACTGCAATAAACATTGTGCTTTGCATATTAGGACACATCTAACACGTACTTGGTGTCTCTTCGAAATGGGCAAAAACGTAATACGCTAATATAGCATACACGTCATTGTGCTGTTTGTTCTTTCTCTGTGCAAGAATACGGTGCGTGTTGACTAGCCACAAGATAAACGGTGTGTGTAATTCACAATGAAAAGACAGGAAACAGCAGGAGCTTAATAATGCTATCACGTGTAGACTGTGCAGATTAATGCAACACTCCCCAATTCAAACATGCCATTACATGCATGTTCGATACCACATAATTTTTAACAATGTCATATATTTGCATGTACTAATTTCCACACAGCTTAAGCCCATGTATAGCACACTTGTGATGTATCCATTTTGTAGGCCAAATAATTGCACACTTTATCCTTTTATGTTGTATGAAAAGCCGCATACTCTACAGTCGGATACAACTTCAGAAGACAGGAGAGACCCCGCCCAGATGACCGAAGCGCAGCAGCCGATTGCCTCCACATCTAAGGAATTAGTCCCTCTCCAACGAGCGGGTATTAACGCGTCCGGCGGCACGATGCCAGTCTAGAGTACGTGTACATTGGTGCAGATTTGTGTTCACCTGCCTTTGAATTGCAGATTGTGCGGCCTTCTAAAGTTGTATCCGACTATCGAATCACGTAATGTCTTGCATCAGTTGCATAGACTTTAGCAACTTGATAGCACACAATGATCAGGAACAGAAATCTATAAAGACATCCAAGAAAAGCTGGCTGGCCACACTTCCATTATGAGGGGCTGTAAACAGGTCTCGCCAAATATTCCCATGACGTTCTTGAAAAAGAGGTGGTGTTTGGCGTTTCTTATGAATGTTGTGTGCCACGTCAAAAGAAACAGTATGGTTATCTGCACAAGATGTAATGGAAGCTTGTGCTTCACATAGGAAACAAACTGCTCAGTCCAGGACAATTGTTGAGTACGGTGTAGCACCTATTATGTGAACTGTGTCAATATACAAATTACACTTTTCAAAAGCCATTCATTGCGCCATTATTTTTGTGTGACCGTTCTTTCAATCAGTGCTGGTATTATACGAGCAGGTGGATTTCAAAGCAAAGCCTTGTTGGAAACATTCACACTTCCATGAATGTGTGGCAAGGCACTGGCATGTTGTCTAATGGCTCACACTTCCTCGGTCCTGCACCAAAGAAGCCCAATGCTCTATTTGAATTTGAATCACGCAACAATTCGACGGCACACAAAGAGTACCACACACCGCAGAGCGTTCTGCTGTGTGTATTTCTCTTCTTTGTGTCCCGTCATATTGTTGTGCAGTTCTACTTAAAGCTTCTATACCAATACACCCAGTCTTCAAACTCACCAATGCTCTAGCTATTAGACCACAATGGCGCACATCTTTGAAATGTCCCAACACAAATTAGCTTTCGAAGAAATCACCACAAGTGTTAAATTTTGCAGCACCGGCGTATGCACGTGCTGCGTCTTCCTTACCGCTAAACTCACAGTACTCAAAGAGGCAAGCATTAACCGGGCCTTACTGCGGCCGTTACGATCATCATCGTGACACCAATGGACAGACAGTGCCACGTTTCAGTAAAGGGAGTGCCGGAGGGAAATGCACGACAGCGAAGCTTACAATAAAAATAGCAGATACAAGACATGAGCAATGCCAAGAAATGCTGCATGTCGCACATCCTACTTTGGCATTGTGGCAAGCTCTTGCACGTTTAAGCATATCACTTTTAGTGTAATCATTGCTCGGAAGTCGTACAAAAGGTCTATTCGCTCTGAAATTTTTATCATGGTGCGTTAAAGACCCACTTTTCATTGGCATTTCTCCTGATATGGAATTTTGCCTTAGTGTTTCATGACATCTTCACGCACACCGTTTTCTGCGGAGCGTTGGATCTGGATTGTTCAACTGCTTAAGAATAAAAGCCCCATTATGCGACAAAAATGTATGATTTGTCGATCAAGATTAACGCTGCCCCCCCTCAAAAAAATACACTGAACCTGTGGCACATGCATCAGCATTGAACAAAGCAAACACACTGAAGTATTTTCTTCATGCAAACCAGCACACTAAGGATTCTCAATGCATTTTCATTTCACCGCAAATGCATAGGCACAACCGGCTTGACGCAACATCCGCATCTCGCGCTGCAGCGAATGCGGCTGGTAGATGACGCATGAACAAAATTCAGCATTATGCATACTAAGTAACTTCACCAATGAAGGACCCCAAGTTCTTTATAAGATTATCTTTCACAGGAATCTTCACAGAATTTATGATAATCATTTATCTATTTATACTTAATCAACCCCTTCCCTTAGAAACTGAGCCATTTGGAAGGCGCCCTTACAGACTAGTCCAACAATAGGCAAAAGTCCGCAACCAGCGAAAAAGTCAGTATCATAGGCAGCCACATGTGAGGTGTCCGTAGCACAAAATTTAGGTCGGTTACACAGCAGTGACAAACTTGGCAATATGGCGTGTCTAGACATTGCTTCAATGCTAATCACAGTAACGCTAACATTGAAGGCGCCTTAGTTCCTACGTACGTTCCGTCGGCACACCCGACTACGTTCGTAACGTTCTGGCGAAGTAGGAACCCTTACAAAAATGTTATTGGCAATCCATTGATTTTCGATCGACATTTCATTGTACCATCAACGGAAAAATTGTGGAAATTTCATTGGTATTCATGGAGGATTTGTTGAGGAGTCATAGAAAATAGCCACCGTGAATCCACTGCATTTGCATTGGAGTATTATGGTGTTGTTTTCCCATGGGGTCTCCATGGTATTTTTATTGCGTTGTATTTAATGGGGTCTTCATTGGATTTTCATTGTACGGTTTTTCCACTGGGTTGTCATTGTATTGCGCAGTATCTTCATAAAGTTGTAATTGCATTTAGTCCTCTATGCATTGACTTCATGTAAGATGCTTACTGAGGCTGAATATGAGGTGTAGCCAGCAGTAACAAACTAGAAGGCATATGAAAAGGCATGGTCTTACTTCATTTTATTTATCATGAAAGAAGCAATGATAGGCTGTTCTTGATGTACGGAACACTGGCTCCCGGAAACTGAGCAGGTGTATCCTGAAAACATATGAGCAAATGAAATAATGTGCGGCTTTAGCGAAATAAATTAGCAGGCAACAGTGATTACAAAATTAAGAAATAAATATCTACTAGAAGTTTTCATGTTTATTCCACGTACTGCTGATGCTCTACTGGCGTATATAAAAGAACGCTTGAGTGTTCTTTTATATACGCCTTTTCAGCCGCAGTCTTCGGGAAAGCCAGCCACCGCTTATGCACTGCCGCATCGACAAGTGCGTCAGACACATCACTGACACAGCGGCTCACAGTTGTGTGATGACGTCCAATGTAACGCTCGGTGCGGACGCTTCCCTGAAAACTCCCAGTCCCGTAGAAACAGAGGGGCCAGAGGACTTGCTCTTCGACGGTGAGCGAATGAAGCCTGTCACACTGTCTCCGCAGACGTGAGTCTTCGTCTAGCTCGTCAAACAGCCAGTGCACTGATGTCTTCGACAGGCGAAAATGACGCTGTAAGTCCACGTGGATCACGTACGTGAACCGGTCCAGACGGTCATACTGCCGCTTGCTGCCGCTGGATCCAATGACACAGGCTGCTGCAGCCGCCATCTTCCCAAGTTGAACTCGGAGGGGGTTTCGCGATGTACAAGTTTAGCACGAGTTCGCCTGTCAATCAAAACCAGAGGTCACGCCCCGCGCGAGGCATGCAACTCTTGTGCGCGCACCCACCACAGTTGGGCCACGCCCAACTTATTTTTCGGCTACAGCGACGCAGTGCTGAGCTGAGAGGCATCAACAATCTTGACTGCCAACACAAAACACGCACAACGCACTGTCATCATTGATGTACTGAGCACCAATATCAAAAACAAAGCGTTTACTGTCGTTGGCTTATGCATATATTTTCTCGGGCTCAGATGGCCCCGCAACACGGTTTCATTGCCTGCATTGTGGCGATGTAGCACAGTAAATAATTATCGGCACGTCACTGTAGCTGCTTGCAAGGCGTCGACGCACCGAGGGGGACGACGATGCTGAGGAGTGCGTATCGCAGCAGTCGTTTAAGATGGCTGCTCTGTCATCGGTTATGTATCGGAGCCAAAGCGTCGTAAACACGATCAGCGTCCGAGAATTCCTCGCTTTTCTAGACCCAGTGCAATGGCATTTCTTGATCACAAGCACTGCGCACTCAACAGTTCCAACACCCTTCTCCGTTGGAAATCGCATTTCATAACTGCACACAAGAGCCCTCAAGTACCAAAATGCGAATTCTGCGGTGTCATTACGATATCCATCTGCGATCGCTACCGGCTCCAGGAAAGGTAATCCGCAAGCACCTTGGAGTGCACAACACACTCAAATACTGCGTACATGCGCTCAGAGGCACCTTCACTGGGCAAGCGATAATAAGCGATGAAATGTGTCGCTGGGAAGCACACAGTTCTTCGCAATGCATCGCACAGGCTTCGCGCACAAAGATAATCTGGTACATTTTCACTGAACTGCGTCACTACGGACCATAAGATAGCGTACCGCCATTTTGCAGTGACAGCCGTGCTCCCGTGTCTATGACAAGTGTGTCGTTTTTAGTTGATAAAACGGGGGTCTTAATAGCCTAGTGAAGCGACTGCGACGAACAGCCGTAGCGCGGTGCCATGTTTCCATTCCCCTAATAGAGAAAAAGTGGTCATGACCATTGTCATGACTGACTTCATGGAGAATAGCACTGCAGCGCCCCTAGGCGACTTCTCACCGTATGGACTCCCTCGTGCGTGTGACCCTCCACAATATATGTCGCCACTCATGGCAAGAAGTGCAAAATTTAATGATTTTCTCTATCTCCGTTTGTCATCAGAAATTTATAGCATTCAAAGCGCAAAACAGATACTTAAAGAAATAAAAATGTTTGTTATTTTATTTGTTCTATTTTAACGTATTCGTTTGAGCGAAAGTGTATGGGCAAGAATGCGCAGCATGTACCCTGTTCGCTTTCGATGGAGGATAGAAAGATAGTGCCCGAAAGAGGTGGCACGGCCTTGACGTGCCCGGGAAAGGCGTTTCAAGCGGCTCACGCCAAGTGTGCAGATAGACAGCGAGACACTCACGGCAATGCTAAGTTGCGATAATCCGTTGATTACAATACGCGGCGCTGGCGCGTTTCGTTGTGCAGCCTTCTGTGCTTGATACGTGGAAGCAGCGTGCCGCGCAGGGTGCGCTCATGTTGTCATACCCGGCTTTTTGCCTAAATATTTTGTTACCTGTAGCTTTTGCGTGTTCCACGCTATCTCCGTTCACTGACTGCCGTCGAGCAAACTCGGGTAAAACAAACACCCTCTAGAGAACTTGTCTAGAACGTGTTGGTAAAACTCGAGTGAACGAGAAACTCGGTGCATCCCGCATAGCACCCCTGGGCTCCGACCAGAGCATCATATGTATAACGATAACGGGACCAAGGTTCCGGACGGCCCTCGGCAAAGCCCGGATCACCAACTGGGACCGAATGCGCAAGCGCAAGGACGAAGAAAACGAGACCTCCGGAGAAAACGCGGAGGACGGCTGACCTCAAACGTAGGCAGAATGGGCGCTAGAACAAAAGATCGCGCTCGACAGATTTGCTCATGAAGTAGTGACAATGATGCAGACGCCCTTCGTCGACGCCCGTTCGGTTACACTAGTTGGTGTAATTGGATCAGGTCGTCTTGAGTGCTCAGTTGGTGGTGAAATCCATACGTGGTCGCCGTCATCTGACTCGTCTCGTCAGGTGTGCTTGAAGTCTTCTGAGAACCATGCGTTCTGTGACCTTGCCCACACAGGACATAAGCGAGATCGGGCGCATGTTCTCGATCGTGAGAGGTTTGCCAGGCTTCGGTATGAACTGTACCTCGGCCTCTTTCCATTCTGCTGGGAACTTCGATATTTCCCAGGTCCTGGTGATGTGACCCAGGAGCCCGCGTGCGGCGGCACGTGGGCTCCTGGGTCACATGTTGTTGAGCAGCTTGTATGTAATGGCATCTGTTCTGGGTGCGCTCGTCTTGTTACTTTCGTCTGTGGCTGTCAATAACTCCTTCATGGTGAACGGTTCCTCCAAAGCCTGATTTTCTGCTCCCCCGTACTCCTCCGGCATCAGAAATCACCCTCTCTCCGTCTTGAGGTAGATCGCCTTGAGGTCTTCAATGAGCCTTTGGCCGCTGCCATCGCAAGCGTTCAGAACTTTGGCGAGGTTGTGGTTCGTTGCGGTCTTGCTGCTCACGGCACACAATATTACCTTGGTTCGGCCAGCCACGTGGCACTTGCCTACCTTTAAATCTTGGTCCATGGTAGTTGGGACACCCTGTATATATAAAAAAGCGAAGTAACCAGGTTGAAGAGTCTTTTTCCAAAGTGAGTTCTCGCACTCCAACCTCTGGTATATAGTAAAAGGAGTGCGCTTAAGGATAATCGTATTACAATCAACTTTTCGCACGTGTTCTCGAGTATATCCCCAAATAGCGTCTACACAGTTAAATGCACACGTTACTACCATGTAGTGTTGATAGATGCAACGCACACGTCGTACAGGATCTGTGCAAAAACCTGCAGAGAAATTGCGACCTGCTCAACGAACTGGGGCACGGTTCCTACCAAGGTATTGTGTGCAACAAATTAGGCAAGCCCCGAAGCATACGAATAATATGAGATATTCGCAGCTTAGTCTGAAAACTTGCGTAGATGTCGCCGGTCTGAAGTTACCCCTGCCAATTCGGGGAAGCCAAGCCTTTCTGCGTAAGACATTACGATTCCCGGATGGTATAGCGAAGCGCTCTTCGCTACGATGAATTACTTTTGGCATCCGAAGGAGCAGCAGCTCATAGTAATGAGAAACGCCTCGAAGTGACGCCGTTCTTGCCATAAAATTTTATTTCAGGGCACATACAAAAATACAACACTACCCGTTCGAAGGGACAATTGCGCCAACAGGTGCTTCCCACCAGGTGGTCGACGCTACGGAAATTGAAATGGTCGTGGAGCGCTACTGTAAAGACGCTCTAATCAAGCAAACCTTGCGCGTGATCCCATGTGATGCCGTTAGCCCCTGTTCAGTTTATCTGAAAACATCTGGTGAACCGCTAAAATAAAATAAGAACACTCAGCACCCTGGTTCGGGTACCTGAATAAACGCCTTCGCGGCGCTGCTGTGTGGCACAATCGCAGCTGTTGAACTGTGGTTTTCGTCATATCTATGTTCTCAAAGTTACGTCACCTGTTGCAATTTTCCGGGTCAATAAATAATTGGTTGCTTATGAAAGTGACTGAATTACAGAGAGCGCTAGAAAGTGAACAAAGCAATCGTTAAGTGACAATTTGAGCTGAAGATTTTCATTTATTACAGTGAACTATTTACACGCAATTACTTACCTAAGTTTCAGCCTGTGTCAGTGCAGACTCCACGCTTTTGGAAGAACACATTTTGTTGACACCTACCAATGTCGACTTCAGATAGAACACAAGCAGTTTCATAAACCTTTCCACACACATGCAAGCACGTATGAACTTCTGGTCGTTTTATTTGTTCCTTATACAAAACTTCACAACCTTCAGGAACTCACTTTGTGGCATTCGGGGCTATAAATCCCGAAGACATGCCTACGTCAATGCAAGTCTTCGGGTTACTGTAGCCCAAACACTACACCACATGAATGCCTTGCTAAAAAGTATCCTTATCTATAAGCGACCCTAGGTGCTTCTGTATGAAACCCTAGAACACGTACTGCCATGTACTCTTCTCAAACACTATGCTATGAAATGGAACATCAGGCTTATGATACTTGACATTGATATCGACATCCAATTACAAGGCATTCGCGTGTTTCACAGCCGCACTGAGAGAAACGGGCCTTTTTCTCCAAATTCTCCAACGGGCCTTTTTCTCCAAGGGTTGGCATGTCTATAACAAGCTTTATTGAACTGTCTTATATATTTAGTCAAACTGCCTTGTTGTCCAGCAAAAAGTGTTTTTACAGAAGAGTGGAGTCTGTATGGGCTACAGGGCCACGTAAAGTCTAGAATAAAATGCCGGGCTCAAATCGAAGCTACAATTTTTGTATTTTCGTATCTGCGACATCCGCTTCAATATTTGCTTTAGTGACTGCTCCTACCCGAACCATTTGTATAAAATAGACATAACTTAAAACAATATATTTTATTACCAACCCCCTTCTTTATTTGTCCAAACTTCCGTAGCTTCTACAATATACGCAAATATTATTTGGGCTCAGATTTATTATTTAAATCTAAGGGCCAGCAACAGATAGCGCCCACGTATAAAGAGAACGTTCCTTAAATGCACGTTTGTGTCTAAGTGCGCAAAGAGAATAACGAGAAAATGTATTCGAAACATCATTCATTACGCGTCTACTTAGTCGCACAGGTAATACTGTTGTGCATTCGGCGATGTTATTGCCCAAGTTGATTCTGCGGTGAAAAAAAGACATGTTTTATATACGTTACTAGTTATGTTAACACGTTCTTGATCTTGCGACGGGTGGGATTCCTTTAGTTGTTGGCCATCGCTGTTCACTGATTGTATACATAACCAGTAAGAGTAATATAAAGACTACTAAAGTTCGGCTAAGCGTATATTAAGAAACCACAATTCAGGAATCAGTCCAAAACAGAACGAAACTTGCAATGTAACATCATTTCTCTAGAAACTCAAATCCGTTTGAGCCCGGACTAACTCTTACACACAAATTACGGTTCCTGAGCCAGACAATGTTTGCCACAGACCCAGACTACGTTTGCGTACAACATATCGAGCATGAGATATCAGATAGAAAACGGTTACTGCTGAGAGTCTTGACATAGTTTTATTTTGTGGTTGCACATCAAGAACATACAAAGAAATTGTACAGATCCGGCCTGAGTCACCGCTTAGGCGACGGGCGAGGTGTAGTTCGGGGCCTGACCTTTTAGTAAAATGTCGTAGGCAGGTTAGAATACACCTCCCCCTTTTCTCCTCTACCTAGAGTCGGAAATGGTCCTAAAATATACCGATGCTAAAAGTGGGTATGGCCCTCATGCACAGTACTTTCTTCACAGTTTAAGAACAACAGAGTTAGCTCTGTTCAGAAAGCTTTGCTCTTGGCACAAGGGCATCATTTCTATTGTACATTGTTCTGCATGTTATGTGCGATTTCAAGTGCGACTGAAATTCTGTTCAGGTAAACTATAGTTGCTATAGAAATGATTGCTGCGTACTGAAAATGCGCTTCTTATTTTTTCATAATTTTGGATGGAAGTAAGTGTTTGTCTTAAAGCAAAGCAACGCGGCACTGCTGTACCCTTGTGCATACAAATGATTTATGGCTTAAAACAGCTTTCTGTTTCGGGAATGACATGTCAATGAGAATGAAAAACAAAATGAAAAGCTAAATCGTAACTGACCACATGTGTGTTATTGCTCATTTTCATGCACACCCCTCGTGTATTCCTCCTACGCCACTCTGCCGTCGAAACTAAAGTCTTGGGTCAGATTTATTTTCCTATTTATTCTGCTCCTAAACCTGCAGTGAAGTTAGCGGTAAGCCATGATCCTTGCTGTCCATTTTAGTGTATATGTTCTGTGTATGCATCACAGTGAGTTCATGTCTGCTAACATATTAGTGAGAATGTACAGACGGCGCGGAAAACTTGTAGTTAGGCACGTAAAGCGCTGCAGACTGTAATGAGTACTTGAGTTGACACCTCTACACATATCTAGCGAATATATCGTTTGATAGTGAGGATTTGTCGGAACATACCCGAAATGGTTGCTCAGTGGCTATGGTGTTGGGCTGCTGAGCACGAGGTCGTGGGATCTAATCCCGGCCACGGCGGCCGCATTTCGATGTGGGCGACATGCGAAAACACCCGTGTACTTAGATTTGGGTGCACGTTAAAGAACCCCGGGTAGTCAAAATTTCCGGTGTCCCCCACTACGGCGTGCGTCATAATCAGAAAGTGGTTTTGGCACGTAAAACCCCATAATTAATTTTTTTTCAGTTTGTGCGAACAGTAAATTTTAGCTCACGAAAAAATGTGCTATGGTGGCTCAGCGGATATGGCGTTGTATATAAGCATGAGGATGTGGGATGAAACCCAGGCTGGTGTGGCCGCGTTATTTAGGGGCTAAGAGCAAAAATTGACCGTGTGCAATGCACTGGAAGCTCATTAAAAACCGCAGGTGGTCAAAATTTTCAGATCGTAGTTTTGGGATGTAAAGCCCCAAAATGCATTTTTTACCGATGTAAAAAGTGCCGACGATTGCACGGACTGAAAATATATGTTTGGCGAAGCATTTTGGGAAGAAGAAGAAGAAGCCGACTAGTGCGGTCCTGCAAACATCGGCTCCCGCTTCGATCAATGTTCTTGCGCCGAATTTTTGTGCCACCCCTGAGAACCTGGTGGCGATCGACGCGTCGTATCACAAGGATTACGTGGATGCCCATTTTTTGCCGGTGGGTCCATTTTTCGCTTCGTTGAAAACTGTTTTCTGCGTGCCACGTAGAAAAGGTGCCAGCCCCTGGCTCGCGCTGTAGGCCTAGGCCTCACGCGCACGACGGAGTGTAGGCATGGCCTCCGGCTCAGCTGTTGAAGGCATGGAGATCACCCCGGAGGAAGATATCGGATGGATGACAGCCACCACTCGCCGAAGGAGATGCGCATTAGCCGCTGGCGGGAAATCCGTGGCTATAAAGGATACCAACCATGGCGGGAAAGGTAGTCGCCGCACGGCCACCTCGCAGAACGTGCTTAAGCGCGTCGCTACCGCCTCTAGGATCCCGATGCTACCTAGGGATCACATCAAGATAATTGTCCGCCCCCGTGGCGGCCTCGACGTTAAAAAGTTCAGCCTGGTGCATCTCTCCAGAGCGCTGGCCATGGCAGCAGCCTTAGCGCCGGAAGACACGACGGAGGACACGTACTGTCCGAACGGCTGTCAGAACATCTTGGTGGTATCGACTCCGCGGGAAGAAAACGCAAAAGCTTACGCCAAGGTACGCAAGATCCATACGAGGGATGGACCCTTCGAAGTGGCGGCCTACACCGCAGCAGGAGAAGATACATGTAAGGGTGTTGTTCGCGGTATCGACCTGGACATTAGCGACGCGGAACTGAAAACCCTTTTCGTCAATCACCGAAATCCGGGCCTCGTCGAGGTACGTCGGATCAAGCATACTACAATGGTGGTGGTACTTTTTGAAGGACAAAGAGTGCCAAACCACGTTATTTGTGGTAACGTACTCATGCCCTGTTATCTCTACCGACGACAGATAGATGTGTGCTACGGCTGTGGTGAAATCGGACATAGATCCGACGTGTGTCCCCATCCGGCAAGTGTTAGAAAGTGCAGGGGCTGTGGAATCACTTCCCCACCTGAAGATCATCATTGCGATCCCAAGTGCGCTATTTGCGGTGGCGCACACCCAACTGGGGACCGAAAATTCAATCGAAGATTCCAGATGCCTTACATTGTGAGGCAAAGGCGTCGTAGGCGCCAACGACAGCAAGCACGCTGTACACAGGTGGCCGAAGACATTGAAGACAGCAATAATTCCCAGCGCAAAGGGGTCATGCTAGAAAATGACGCCAACTTGCGCTCTCACACGAGAGGACGCTCCAGCTCACGAGGGCGCTCCCGCTCCAGGGGGCGTTCTCGATCCAGAGGACAGCCCAGCTCTGGAGAATCTTCTGGTGTTGACCCGCAACCCCGAGGACCTGGGTCAAGATCGACGTCCCGTTCACAGTCGACCCCAAGAGCAACCTGGGCCGATCGAGTCAAGAACGGAGGCCTTGGGAAACCAGGACAACCGACAAGGGCAAGGTCCAGGAGTACTAATGGTAGGGCACAGCCGGAACGTGAGTCAAATCCCCGAATATTGGCATTAGAATCAGAACATCAGAAATTAAGGCAAGAACTGTCTGAGCTCAGGGAGGCTTTCAAATCCTTTAAAGAAAGGTCCGAAACACCCCGTAGTCAGATGGACACAACGGCTCCAAAACCCTTGGCCGGCAAACCTAAACGTAAAGCCCCCCACCCCGTTCCCATTAGCGAAACAGAGGAAGAAGATTTAGAAACCTCTGAGGAAGAGGAGATGGGAGAGAGTGAGGCACCCCCCAAGAACAAAAAAGTCAGAATAGCCGCAAGGTTAGCCACAATAGACAGGACTCTGGCGAAAATCATGGAGCTCATCACTAATCTAGATGCTCGAGTGGGTCAACTAGAAAGACCCAAAGTTAAGGCAAAGGCAAGCGCAGCGGCTGCATCGGCAGTCCACGGAGGCACAAACGGCAGCCCGAGCGCGGACTCTAGGGGTTCGGGCAATCAACCAGTGGTGTCATAATGGCTTCAAACGACAACAATAACATTAAAATATGGCAGTGGAATTGTGCGAGTTTCCGAAGGCGCGAGGCTCCCCTGCAGCAGCTTATTAGATCGGCCAAAGTTAAGCCGCACGTTATCTCTTACAGGAAACACTAGCTAAGGAGGATATCTCTCTACCGGGTTCAAACTCCGAAACCTTGACCATTCCAGGGGGTCGGGAAATAGTGACTTTGGTTCGAAAGGGTACCTCCTATGAAACTCACGAGCTTCCCAAGTACAAGGTTGGTCTAGAAGCACAAATGATTGAACTCATTCTGAAGAACAAAAAAGCAGCTAACGTGTATATAGCTAACGTTTATAGCTCTCCGCAAGATAGGAAAAGGGATTTTAAGACCCTCTTGGGCCGCATTTCCAGTAAGGCAGATACAGCCCCACTCGTAGTGGCTGGGGACTTCAACGCTCCTAACAAAGAATGGGGCTATGGTCATCAGAGCGTCAAGGGTACTAATTTAGCAACCACGGCAAGTGAATTAAAATTTGCTCTTGTTACAGATGCTAACTTCCCCACGAGAACTGGTACCTCTACTACCAGAGATACAACCCCCGATCTTACATTCCTTCGGGGAATTGAAGGCTCATGGGACAATCTGCAGGAGAATTTAGGAAGTGATCATTACATAATTGAAGTCATCTTACAGACGCAACCACCACCACTAAGGAAATATGAGTATGTGGACTGGGATCTCTTCCGTAAGTTGCGTAAGGAAACCAGCATAGATGACGAATCTTATGAGGAGCTCTTAGATCAACTAAAGGCAACGATTAAGAAAGCTACTAAAGCAGTCTCAACAGAAATCGAAGTCCCAAAAATGGACTCCAAACTAGCTCACATGCTGGAAGCGAAAAATTCTCTCCTAACCAGATGGAAGAGTCACAGACTCAATAGAAGACTTAGAGCCAAGGTCGCCCAAGTTAATCATGATATCGAGACATATGCGGCTCAGCTTTCACGCCAACAATGGGACGAAACTTGCTCAGAAACAGACGGCAGATTGCGCAGAGGAGGCAAATGGAATCTATTGAAGAGCCTACTTAATGACAAGCTCTCCAGAGGTACTACAAACCTCGCCATAAACAGACTCGTCAAGTAAACATATAACTATAGGGCGGACAGCAAGAGAGGTCGCAAACGACCTCACACACATGTACCTGCCACTTAAAAATGAATATGAAAAGGAAGAAGAAGTAAGCAAATCTTACTCCGGAATATCGCAACCGGACTTGGACAGTGACTTCACTGCAGCTGAGATAAAGCATGTACTTTTTAATTTAAATGGGAGATCTGCCCCGGGTCTGGATGGCATCACAAATAAACTTTTGCGAAACCTGGATGATGATGCCATAGACATAATCATGGTCAAAATTAATAGTCACTGGAGATCCGGCACTGTCCCACCGGTATGGAGGGAGGCCAAGGTGACGTTTATACCGAAACCCGGGAAACCACTAACAAAGGAGAACCTCAGGCCCATATCACTTACATCCTGTATTGGCAAAGTAGCCGAACATGCTATTCATAACAGGATAATAGAACACATAGAAAGCCAGGAGCTTTTCAGGCACAATCTCATAGGCTTTCGGAAGGCATTATCCACACAGGACGCCATGCTCATGATCAAACGGGCTATTATTGACGACCCTAGCAGGGACGTAAAGGGCATCCTGGGTCTGGATCTTAACAAAGCATTTGATACGGTTGCACATAAACATATCCTACATGAAATCTCAACCTTGAACCTGCGAAGAAATTTTTACAATTATGTGAGGTCCTTTCTAGCTAATCGGACAGCTCGGGTCAAACTTGGTATAGTCACAGGCGGTCCATACAATTTAGGCAACAACGGCACACCACAAGGTTCAGTATTGTCCCCACTCCTCTTTAACATTGCCATGCACAGGCTCTTGGAGGAATTGTCCAAAATTCCGAGCTTGGGGCACGTCATATACGCTGACGATATCACAGTGTGGGTCCCAAGGGGGTCACTCGCAGCACTAGAGCAGGCACTACAGGCAGCGGTAGACACCACAGAATCCTTCCTTTAGGGCACCAGACTCAGGCTATCACCTAGTAAATCTGAGCTGCTGCTTTTTAGACAGGGGAGACAAGGTGTTAGAAACCTTGTGCCTTTAGAAACTCTGCCAATAAAAATCACAGACAACACAGGACGGGTCATACCCAGAGTAGAGCAAATAAAAATTCTGGGTCTTCTCATTGACGCAAGGAGCTGTAACGCTACAGCCCTGAACCGTCTCACAGGTCAGGCCAACAGTACTTTAAAGCTGCTGGGCAGGGTTTCAAACCGAAATGCAGGCCTCAAGGAGGACAATCTCATCAGAGCATATCATGCATTTTTCATCAGTCATGTGACGTACATTGCATCATACCTGAACTGGGGGAAAGGAGAGAAGGCTAAGCTAAACGCACTTATACGCTCCGGACTCAAAAGGGCTCTGGGACTCCCGCACGGAACGAGTACCGAACTCCTCAACAAGTTAGGACTACATAACACTATAGATGAGCTCATTGAGGCACATTCGATGTCACAAATTGCAAGACTCTCCAACACTAAGTCAGGGTGTAAAATTCTAGATGAAGTCGGAATACTGCCTCGAGGAGGAGACGTCTCTAAGCTCAAAATACCCAAGGAGGTGTAGACACAATTAGTTGTGGACCCCATACCTAGAAATATTCGTCCTGTGTACAACAAAGGCAGAAGGGACGCCAGGGCCAAATGCATTCTGGGTAAACTGCACCAACAACACAGCTCAGCTCTTTTTGTCGATGCAACTCGTTATGGATCGGGCAACCGCTACGCTATTGCCGTGGTCGATGAGAGCGGTAAATTAATAAGTGCGGCGTCACTAAGAACGAGCTCCATTCATGCCGCCGAAGAAGCAAGCATAGCACTTGCAATTACAATGAGGAGAGGCTCCACAATTTTCTCCGATTCCCGTACAGCTATTAGGAATTACTCAGCCGGCTTCATCTCAGCGGAAGCACACAAGTTACTTAAACACAGTATTAATACTCATAATTACGACCAACTGGATAGCTCACACCTAGTCTGGTTTCCGGCTCATCAGGGCCACTCGGTCAGCCCCAGTGGCTGCAATCCTAACGAGCAAGCTCACTCTGCTGTGCGAGATCTCACATGCCGCGCATCAGATCAGGAACTGCTCCAGGATGACTGCGGCTCCTACAAAGACCCACTTACTACTTTTCACGAGATCACCTCACACTATAGGGACGGCAGGAGATTTTTTCCTCCCCCCCATCAGAAGCTCAACCGAGCTCAGGCAGTCACATTAAGAATGATTCAAACTAAATCTTATCCCACACCTTTTGTACTTAACAAAATTGACCGGGACTTTCCCGCGGAATGTAAAAGTTGTGGACACACTCCGTGTCTATTTGATCATATGTTCTGGCTGTGCCCCAACCAAAGGGCTTCGGATCTCAACAGTGAGGAGGACTGGAGTCGGCGCATATCCAGCGATGTCCTCCAAGATCAACTCCTGGCCGTCCGGAGAGCTCACGACATCGGGAAAGCCTTTGGCCTACCGGTGCTTACGTGGGCGGAGCCACCAACATAGCCCGGGGGCTTGTGCCCTCGGACCCTAGTTTCTCTGGACTAAAATAAAGTTCTTGCCATGCCATGCCATGCGAAGCATTTTGAAGTTATCCTACTACACAGCATTGTACGGTACTCGAGAAAGCGTTATCAGGTGTACTAACGTGACGTTTCTAAGTTTACGAGGTGTGTGTGGTCTCACAGTATATAGACGACGACAACGACCGTGACGACGATCGTATGACGGCAGCGTCATAATTTATAATGCGTTCGTTCGACGTGAATTTATACTGTATGCTGATTCCTGCGTTCCGCAATGGCATTTAATGGGCGTAGACGAGAGTTACACGCATTGTGACGTTGTGTGCAACTAAGTGTTAGGCAGTCATGCGTACTTATGTCTATGTATGACTCATGAATCATAAAATATATGTGGCGTGGCGTGAGATTTGGTTGGATTCCCTGTCGCATGCGTGTTCGCATCTCATCAACAACGTGTGTTTTTACTCACTCGCTCCCGGAACGCTATGCCTAATGAGGAAAGAAAACATGAAATTACTAGAGAACTTGTTCAGCAGAAAAAAAAACGTCATTTCGATACAGAATTTAATTTGGAAGGAGAAGATGAAACAATGGTTCAGGAACGAAAAATTGGTCGAAATGGAAACAACATGTTAGGAATATAAAATAATTAAGTTAAAAGAATGCATTCGTGTTCACAACCTTTATTTCCGATATTACTGCATTTGTCGGACAACCACTTAATATCACTTGAAGTGAGACTCCTTGTTTATTCAGAATCACAAGAATTGCATTTTGTCCACAAGCCACAACAAAAATAATCTGTGCATCATTTTTTTCCGCAAAAACCGTAATCGGGTAAATGCTTAACAAGACCTGGTTCGTGTCATGTACAGCATTTATGGATCTATGGATGGATGGATGGAAGAATGGATGGAACAGTGGATGGATGGATGGATGGATGGATGGATGGATGGATGGATGGATGGATGGATGGATGGATGGATGGATGGATGGATGGATGGATGGATGGATATACGGGTGGACGGACTAACGGGCGGATGGTTAGAGGGATAGATGCTATGATAGAAGGGCGAATGAACAAATGGATGGATGGGCAGTCGCGCGGACTCATGTATTTTAGCTTTACCATTGGTATCCCTGGACAACAGGGCCTTGAAAACGCTGTGGAACCTAAACAAACACGTAGGTAGATATCACGGTGTAAGAATATTATGGGAGGTGTGTGAAAAGCGCCCGTCCCACCGTACTGGTTTTGCGTACGCTTCAAGTAGTTTCTGTAAGATGACGTGCTCGTGTTCGAGGCCATCGGCAAACGAGCACAGGGAAAGTTGAAAAAAGCTAACGTGGAGCGGCAGATGAAACACGTCAGCGCAGAATGGCGGAGACCAATGAGAGCGGCCCCTTCAGTGATGTGCACGCGGGAAACTGGCGTCATGTGGACCCGCCATGCCACTCGTTCCGTACTCGCGTCAGCTCTCGCTCGCGCAGATCGCGCTTGTTTTGTTCGGTTGCTTTGGTCGGCGTCACGCTTGTTTCGATCGTCATATTCAGGAATAAGCATGGGAACAAGTCCGCAAAATGATTCGAACCGCAAAAAACCGCTCTTCAAATTGAGCAAGTGTTTCGATGTCCTTGTCTATTCTCGGCCATCACATGTAGCTGCGGGCGAACTTCATTGCGACCTCGCCTCTGTCTACTACCTCGATAAAAGCCACGGCTTGTAAGTAATGCGGGCCTGGAGTAATCATTCGTGATCCCAGCGCGCTGCAACCACGGTGATAGCTCAGTTTCATAGCTCTTCTGCAAAAAGCATTGAAGTTGTCTTCTTTGAGTCCTTGAATGCTACCTTCCTGTGGAGCATTGTACAGCGAGGACAACGTCGGGTCCTTTTGTGTTGCCGTAGCCACAATGTGGGCTGTTAGCGGAGGCCTTGGTAGCATTTGCAACATCGCGCAGCTAACATGAGGCGGGTCCTCAATGGTTTCACCGAGGGGTAGGCGGCTCAGCGCGTCGGCGTTTTGGTGCTTGCTTCTGGGACAGTATGCGGGCAGTACATGATAAAAAAAGAATAAGCAAACTAGAAACAGACAGTGCAAAGCTTCGCGGAAGGCATGCGGGTCACACACATCAAAAACTCTTTACGCGACGCGTGACACAAAGCCCACCACATGGACATTTACAACACTCGCGAAATCATCAAGAAATACCCCACTGACACTGAAAAATACACGCGACATTAAATGTGGCAAACACTGCTATAACAGAACATCCAAAAATGAACAGGTGATGAATAATTAAATTAACAATCAAACGCCAATAAATAAAGGCTCCGGGAGAAAGTTCTGAGAGCAGGTTGGAACAAGAGGCTTATCTCCGGTGCGCACGCTGTGATCTCGATCTCAAGAATCTTCCGGCTGCTGGTACCTCGATGCCGAAGTATTTGACGGTCTTGCACCGTCTGTCGATCTATCGGCGAAGACTTTGGCCTGGGGTTGCCAGCTAGCCGATCACATCTTCATCTGTCTTTAGCTGCATGGCCACGCCGTTCCGTCTTCCAAGTCACGCTGCCCGCTCGCTCTCGTCGCGTTCTGACCACCCACTTGACCAACCGGTCCGGCGAGTACAGGAATAATGGGGAGCTTTCGTCCCTACCGCCGTGTAAGCCGCGCTGCGGCTATCGTGGCAATGGCAGCCATGTCCAGAGGGACGCTGACATGCACTTGGTGACATGCTGTTAAGAGTGAGCTGTGAAGTTTTCTCCCTCAGTTTAAGCTGCTGGTACGCTTCGGTTAGGTCCAGAGGGCTGAAAATCATTCCCCCACGTAGTGTACTGAAGACTTGCTGCGATGTTGGCAGCAGGCACGAGAACAATTTTGTCGCCAAGCTTACGCTGAAACGACACTCCCCGCAAACACGCAAGCTTCCGTTTTTCTGCCTCACTGAGACCAGTGGTGTGGCTCCGTCTTAATGTTGCTTGGACTCATTAGTGCCCTGTTGTTCCAGTTTGTACACCCCCCTTTCGTAGGCCGGTTGTAGTGCGAAGGGTATAGGTCTGGCCTTCAGGAACTTCGGTCTGGCGTCCGGGTGAAGCATGGGGTCAACAGGTGGCTCGATGTGTCCAGGAACTTCCCCTAAGGCCGCCTTGGACTTCTGCAGCCGCTCGACCAGTTCTTGTCGCTTGAGCGATCTTTCCTCTGCTGCCTCGTTGACGTTGCTTATCGGTATATTGAGAGCTTCGAACCAGTTTCTGCCAAGAGACTGGATCCAGTGCCATTCAGAATCACGAGAGGCAGGTTTGCAATAACGCCGTTGTACCCAGCTTTTACATTGGCACTACCTAGAAGTGACAGGTCTTGTCCTGACCATGTTCGATGAACACAGAAGTTAACTCCTGACAGATTTATTTTCAGACGCATCACATTCATAATAGGGTTTTGCATATTTCGCTGCATCTGGTTAAAAAAAAAGGTTTTGCGCTTTCCACTGCACTGTTCTTGCTCAAATTTTGCTGAAGGGTCGAGCTTTGTAGTCTGCGCCATTTAGCATAACACTTGTAAAAGTTAATTGCCTGGTTTTAAGGAAAAAGAGCAAACTTGCCGTGATATAAAGGAATTGGAGCTGCTGCAGCGACGACGCTGGCATAGACTTGTGTCGCCCTCTATCGGCAGCTGTAGAAAGCAGCCGGACAGAAAGGCTTACCGCATGCTCCAGGAGCGGGCAACAGGTTTTCACCTGACGCAGTCATATTGTAGATGATCATCGGGCTTGGATAATTGCACTGAGGTGTTACAAACGCCGCATAATGAAGAGATCGCGAGATCGTCATATCCTTCTCCCAACGCAGCTTTACGCGTTTTGTGTGCACTTAAATTTCTGGTTCTTCGCTGCAACTCTGTCATAACGACGTTCCCTGATTGTCAAGCATTCTCACTCTCATTACACCATCTTTCGCTATGGTAACTTACAGCGTGTGCCCGCGAAGCCCGAACGCAGCTTTAGAAGAAAAGCAGCATGGTATATTTCAAGAGCGCACAGCTATGTGTCCGCAAAGTAAAGTGGGTCGGAGGGTTCGCTTATGTGTTTTTTCAGATTGCGAGTTTAGCTTTGCAGAGACGCGCTAGTCAGCTTTGTTGCACATTGAATTGTAACACTTGATGGTTTCATAGGCGTGCAAAGTATTTCACTTGGAGGAACTGCAAGAACATATTTCGTATGATTTTCGTTCTTTATCATTGATTATTTGTAGTAAAGCTAGCATAGCAGGCGTACTTATAAATAATGAGGCATTGCATTAGATATTGTTTGCTTGAGGTTACCAGAATGGATGAGGGCGAAATAGTGCTGACTAAAGAGGACGTCCTCTCCTACAAATGTATCTCAAATAAGAAAAGAAGGCGCGGTATTGTCTATAATTTATAATGGCATTGCAGTCAACAATAACGAAAATCGCAGTACTACTGAAATTGTAGCAGGCATAGTACTGCAAATAAGTACGATAAATTATTTAAAAATTATACAAGCCTACCCTCCAAGGTACAGTTAGATTGATGCTGGTGTAGAACAGTTGTATGAGGACGCTCAATTAGCAAAAGAAAGTTGCTAACTCAGTATGCTGTCCTCGTTGGTGACTACAATGCGAAAGCGGCGAGACAGGCTGGTGAACAGGCTATTATTATCGATGAACTACACTGAAATATAAAAAATTATATGTTGGTAGAGTTCCCGCAAGGGAATCAAGTGCGAATAATGACAAACTCAGTGCCCTTCCACTCTGTGAAGAAGGATGACCAACGAAGCTGTGTATGTGGACCCCTAATGGCGAACTGCACCTCCGCCGCGTGTCGGCCCGGCATTGCGCTTTCTTCGGGATCGGTGCACGTATGGGGACTGCTTAACGCCCGCTTCACTTCCGCCGTGGGTCGGGCCGATATTGCACTATCTTCGCCAGTGGACCACGTATGAGGGGTGCCTAACGCCGGTTAGCCCGGCAGTGCACTATCTTCGGCATCGGCCCACCTATGGGTTCAGCTTAATGCCTGGTTCATCTCCGCCGCGGGTCGGACCGGCATTGCATTACCTTCGCCATTGGACCACGTATGAGGAGTGGCTAACGCTAGTCGGTCCGGCATTATACTATCTTCGGGACTGGCCCATGTATGGGAAGTGCTTAACGCCTGCTTCACTTTCGCCTCGGGTCGGCCCGCCATTGCACCATCTTCGAAATTGGCCCACGTATGGGGAGTGATTAACGTCTGCTTCACCTCCGCCGCGGGTCGGCCCGGCATTGTCATATCTCTGGGATCGACCCACGAATGGGGTGTGCTTAACACCTCCGTCACCTCCGCCGTAGGTCGGCGCGGCATTGCACTATTTTCGGGGTCGGCCCACGTATGAGGAGTGCTTAACGCCTGCTTGACATCCGCCGCGGGGCGGGCCGGTATTGCACTGTATCCAGGATCGACGCAGGTATGGGCGGTTTTTTGCTTACCATGCCAACAATGACACGAAAATTCCTTGGACAGTAGAGGTATTCAGCTTCACTGTAATACCTTCTTGTGGAAACCTTATAAAAGTAAGTGGGTCGGGAGAAGTTCAAACAGGGGACTAAAGCAATGAAACAGATGTCATACTCTGTGTGAACTCCAGCAATGTGAAGGATGTAGAAGTGTTAGCGCAGAGATCTAAGTGGTGTGATGATATTAAGAAGTATGCACGCACAAGGTGGCGTAAGGGCTGGCGCGAAACGACGGTTATGGGAACCTCTTGAGAGGCCTTCGTCCCACCATGCACATTAATAGGCTGATCACGACGCTGAATACTACTAGATCTTAAATTTTCCTTTTCTATCACTGGTTCAAAATTCTTGAACTGGGGCGTAGAATATTTTTTTTAATGTGGCCAGATGCGCTCACAAGTCTTCTAATCACATACCTAAGCAAACAGAACTAAGCTTAATGCCAATCTCGGCCACTGATTTCAGGCAAGATACGTTTGCACAGTGGGGTCAGTAAAACAGGGAAGTGGTGGAACGACTTCGAGCGTTATTTTGTTTGTTTCTCTAAGAGCAAAATTTTTTGTACTTCTATTTTACAGAAGCTGCTACAGGAATGCGGATTCTAATGTCCATCGTTGTCGTCATCCTATCAAGTATTGCCCACCATCGTAAGAAACATGCCGTTATTTACCAATGAGTAAACAATAGTTATCACGATGATATTACACCTTCAAGAAACGTTAAAATGTTACTAATACATCCAATGGATATACTACATGCGAAACTAAAGTAATTGCGGTACCTTCCTCTGCGGCCTTTCGCAAAGCCCAGTTGAGAGGTGGTTCAACGCTGAAAGACTCTTTGCTCATCTCCGCAGCTAAGAATTATTCGGTCGCTGTTTTTGTCCACCAGCCAATGAAGAGGTGTTTTCAGCCGGCTAGCAACCGCGAAAAAATGACGATGGCCGTTTATGTGCTATAACGCTACCCGTTGTTACGGTTGGCATCTAGCACACCGTGCAAAAACAATTTTCACCCATGATGCTGTTGTAGCAGGTGACAGAGTGACGGAGAGGACCCAAGAGCAACGCGCAACAACGTTTATTTCAGGGACAGCAAACTATATATATAGGCTGCTTGCCTATGACGTAACATAAAAGAAGGAATCATGTTTGACACGTGTTAGCACAGCACTTCATATCGCTTCTCTCTTTCTTTTAAAACTGCACTCTTCGCACGGGTCTTCATTGGCGGGTAGACCTCCGTAAGACCGGCGGACTTGTGGGACAGAGAGCCTGGTTGGCTGGAAGGGACGTTGGAGGTGTTGTCAAAGGAACAGGTGCGGCGCCATCTAGTTCTGGAGTGGCCAGGCTGCACCGGCCTCCTGGCCTTGACGTCGGCCGATGCTTGTTGTCCGGGCTGAGTTTAAGCGAGTCGGGAGCCTCCGCTTTTGGGGTCACGGGTGACACGGGCACGCGATGGAAAATTTGGTCGAAGGAACGCCTGGCTAGGCCATCTGGAGTGCCGACCGTTACCAGCCGTGAACCCTCTGTGCTCTTCACGATACCTGGACGCCAACGCCTCCCTTGGCCAAAGTTGCGCACCCACACCTGGTCGCGGGACTGGAATCTGGGAGGCTGCGAGTAACTTCGAGGTAGAGAAGGGACGCAAGTATCCAAGCGTGAACGAATTTGGTAGTTTAGCAGCATCTCTGAAGGAGACTTGCCGCATGGCAGTGGGGTACGTCCATAGCGTAGCAGCACTCGCGCTGGTTTTGTTTCTAGATTGTTCACCATCGAGTGCTTAAGAAGGCCATCCTTTATTGTGCGGACCGCGCGCTCTGCCAGACCATCAGATTGTGGGTGGTACGGCGCACTACGTAGATAAGTTTTGTTGACAGTCATGAAGTGGAAAACTGTTGACTTGCAAACTGAGGCCCGTTATCTGATACAACGGTTTGCGGCAAGCCAAAACGAGCAAAAAACTCGCGAAGCCGTGCGATTGTGACTTCTGTGGTCACCGACCTGATGGGAAATGCCTCGATCCATTTAGTATGCGAGTCGACGACTATCAAAGGCATGCGTCCCTTTATTGGTCAGGTATAATAAATGTGAAGCATTGACCATTTGGTCCCCGTTTCTGGCCAACAGATAGGAACCTGTCGATAAGGCATTGGCTGAGCTTGTACACATGAGATACACGAACATACAAGGCTTTCGATCTCACCATCCAACCCAGGCCACCAGAACAGCGGCCGAGCCCGTCTTTTCATCGCTAATGCACCCTGGTGTGACCGATGTAGCTCAGCGAGCATGGAGACTCGCGCTTTGAGGGGTACGACGATGCGATGACCCCAGTAGAGCAGGCTTTCTACGCTTGACAGCTCCAGTTTTCTGCAAAATAAGGTTGAAGGTGATTGTGACACGGTGACAAGCGTTTAGGCCATCCATTCAGTACAAAATACTGCACAACGCTGAGGTTTTCATCTGCGTTCGTCAGCGCCCGTATGGCATCCGCTGGCACAAACGAGCTGTCAAGGGTCTCTGAAGACAATACGTATTCTGGTAACGTGCCCGATCCATAAGCATCTGTTATTGGCGCGGTCAAGCGGCTGAGTACGTCCGCGTTGGCGTTTTCCTTGCCGGCCGTGTACTCTATGCGGTACCTATATTGGCTTGAATGCGTGCCACCTCTGAATACGTGCCGACGCGATTGGGGGCACAGGTATATCTTCTCGTAGAAGACCCACAAGTGGTTTGTGGTCCGTGACCAATACAAACTCGCGGCCCAGCAGGTAGTCTCGAAACTTTGTTACTCCGAACACCCCGCTCCCCCCCAGTGCGAGCGCTTCCTTCTCCAGCTGAGAATAATTCTTTTCGGCGTGTGTTAAGTGCGTGAACAGAAGGCAATGGGCTTATCCAATTTCTCAATTCGGTGCGAGATTACGGCACCTAAACCCGAAAGTGACGCATCGCATTCCAAGCACACTGGTTGGTTGGGATCGAAATACGTCAGAACAGACGAACTCAGAAATGTTTGTTTAGCCTTGAGGCATGAATTTTCCTGCGCCGTTCCCCAGTGCCATTTATGCTCTTTTTCAAGCAGAAGGTACAACGGGGCCAGCATCGTTGACATGTGGGGCAAGAACTGGTGATAATAGGTCAACAGACCCAAAAACGATAGCAGTTCGTTCGCATTCGTAGGCCGTGGCGAGTCGCATATTGCTGCTAGGTTCTTTTCAAGCTGACGAAAGCCGTCTTTGTCAATGGGATGGCCCAGGTAGACGATTGAGTCTTTAAGAAAATGGCATTTTGCGGCCTTCAGCTTGACACTAGTTTCTTGAAGCCTGCGCAAAACGTCCCGGAACACTGAGCCATTACCGTCTTGACGTTCCGCTATCATTACATCGTCCAAATACACCTGCATGGCTGGAAGACCGGCCAGGACCATTTCCATGCGCCGCTGAAGAATTGCGGGAGCCGAGGCAACTCCAAATGGAAGCAAGTTATAGCAGAACAACCCCTTATGACCATGCCAACTTCCTTGCCTCCTCATCCAATTAGGGATGCATATCCCACAGGCTTGGTATAACCGGAGGCGGGGCCCTCTTTCCGCGAATCAGATTCTGTGCCTGTCATGTGACGTCGACGGGAGCAAGATCCCTCCCACGATTGTAAAGAGCCTATTTAAGGGGCTCCAAAATGTACCTTTTTGACACTTCATTATCTTGTCATCATCTTTCACCGACTTTCGAATAAACCATGCAAGTTTCGCACTCGAAATCGCCTGATCCTTGTCTGGTTGCCATGGTCTACCGGATGCCTGCAGCCTGTCGACAATGCCACGCTACCCAATGGTAACGTCGGTCGAGCTTTGATAGGCAGGCGTCGCTACAACTCGGCAGCAGTACGATCCGCTACCCTGAAGTACGCAACAAACTGGCTGGCACCGATTGGGATACGCAACCCAGGAGACCCCAACTTGGACGACAACTACGATATCGTAGCCTCTTCGTCCTGGTGACAACTTTCGGAAGGAAGGTGTCTGGATTCATGACTGCATATGGTGAGTGCACGGCTTTTCTTCACTAAGATATCACTTGGCTTCACGTATTTTTTGGAAAGTACAGTGCAGTGATTTTTTAACCGTTGACGGAAGCTTTGAATACGTCAAGGTTGTTATAGAGTGAAGAGTTAGCAGCACTAAGGGCAGCCATGAACTTGAAGGCACTAAAGAAGCCGGAATTGTTGAGCTTGACCAAAGAGTTGGGCCTCCAAATTGCCGAATCAGAGAGAAAGCCGGGGATCATTGAGGCGATCGAAGCAATCGGGGCAGACGACGATGAACTAAAGGAATGCCTAGAGAGCATTGCAGAGAAGGAGGAAAAGCGTAAGCGCTTATAAGAAAAAGAGGAGCGCGAGCGGGCTGCCTTGAGGCCAAAGAAGAGCGCGACCGTGTTGCACGCGACGCACTCGAAATGAAGCGCCTAGAGATTGAAGAGCGCGAGCGCACAGCATGTGAGGCCAAAGAAGAGCGCAACTTTGAAATGAAGCGCCTAGAAATTGAGCTACTGAAAGCCCAAAATACTGAATGTCCTAGCACACAGGCACGTGAAAGCGAGCGCAGAATGACACACTTGATGTACCCTACGCAGTAAGAGCGGGCATAGGTATTTTTCTGGTACAGTTTGAGCGCACGTGTGAGAAGGCGAAATTCGCAAGAAACACATGGCCGCAGCGCTTGCTTACGTTACTGCCACGTGAGGTAGCTGATATCTTAGCCCGCATGGGGAAAGAAGCAGGGGACTTCGATGAAGTCAAAGCGAAGCTGCTTAAAAAGTACAGATTATCAGCGGAAGCATTTTCGGGAAAATTGAGGGAAGTCGAGAAGCCCAAGAGTGAGTCTTATTCAGATTTTGCATAAACCTTGGAGGTATACCTGAAGGACTGGCTCAGAGAAGAGGGTGCGCTCGGCGACGCTGGAAAGACGATGCAGTGCGTTGCTTTAGAGCAGTTATACCACCGGCTACCAGTAAACATCAAGCATGGGGTTCAGGATAGGCCAGGCGTAAACACTATCATGAGAGCGGCCGATCTCGCTGAGGAGTGCGTAACTCGCCGTGCGGACGAAGGCAGAGAAGCTCCCAAGAAAGAGATTAATACAGACACGACAAGTGAAAGCAATAGTCCAAGTAAAGTCGGTATACAGCAATGGAAAGGTCAGATTCAGTGAAAAATAGTGACGAGGACAGCAAAGGATAGAAGGAGTTACCCGAACGAAGTGCAGAAAGGCAAAAAGAAAAAAACTTTCGAGGCAAAGAAACCAGTATTTTGCTACAACCGCCAGCAAACGGGGCATATCTCCGTGGGGTGCAGAAATCCCAAACTAGTATTGATGTCACTAAACAGTAACGTGGAAAATCTGAACTTGCTGGAACCACACATTCGTGAAATTATGATAAACGGCAAACCGTGTCGGGTGCTTCGCGACTTGGGAGCCACAATGGACGTGGTGCATCCGTCGTACGTAGAGGAAGGCCAGTTCACGGGGGAATGTGCTTCGATAAGGCAAGCCGTTGATGTCTCCAGTGTTTGTCTCCCTGCCGCCAAAATTCGTATTGAAGGCCCTTTATGGAGTGCTGGACACTGAAGCTGCCGTCTCGGCACATCTCCCGCCTCGGTATCCATATTTGTTTTCTAACATATCTGGGGATTTGCTGCAACGCAGGGGAATCGGGCTTAGTGAAGGGATAGTGCAAGCCTTAACTCGTTCCAAGGCAAGGGAGCTCGCGGCAAAGGCAGTGTACGAATGTCGAGTGGTGGAGGAAACAAGTTTGACGGAGGATTCGTCAACCAGCACCAAACAGGACAGCCCTATAGGGGATAAAGCGGAAAGTGCACCAGCTAATGAAGAGGGCAGGAAAGCAGCGGAACCTGAAATGTCTCGTGAGGCAGAATGCAGACAAAAGTTATTGAACGTAAGCCGTGCCACAATAATTGCTGAGCGGGAAATGCCTAAGGCGCAAAGCAATGCTGAGCATTACTGTGGGAGGACGGCTCGCACGCGACGCTTTGAAGTTGGGGAAAATGTAATGATCGTGAAACCCTCGTTGAAAAAACAAACTAGAGGTTCTATGGGAAGAACTGGTTGACATAATTAAGAAATTATCTGGAACAAACTACGTAATCACGGTACCGGAAAAACGAACGACGCCACCAAATGTATCATAGGAATCTACTTAAACCCTGCCGGCAGAGGGAAGTCATTGTGAACATATTCCTTAAACAACCTGAGGAGTTCCGGAGTTAACAGCAGTGATGAAGGCAAAACACATTCACGAGACTATTCACGAGACTATTGACAAGCTAGTAGAACAGGTGGAGTTGAATCCCAATCAAAGAGCCGAACTGAGGGAACTCGTGTTTGACTTTAAAGACGTATTTTCAGACACACCGGGCAGGACCACTGCGATCGTTCACGATATCGAGTTAACCTCGTCGGACCCAGTGCGTTTCACCTCGTCAACGTGAAGTCATGGCCGCTGAAATAAACAAGATGTTAGAGATAAGTGCAAGAGAGCCAGGAGAGAGTGATTATACCTCGCCTCTTATCTTCATTGAGGTCCCAGGAAAGGAGCCGCAACCATGTATCGACTACCGCAGGCTCAATTTAATCACGAATGACTAGATTTATCCAATACCGCATATCGAGGAAAGGCTTGAGAAAGTGAGCGGTGCTAATTTCATCTCTACGCTCGATTTAGTCATAGGGTACTGGCAGGTGCCGTTGACCCAGAGGTATTTACCCGATTGGAACATTTCGGCCGAAAGTCCTGAGATTTGGATTGAAGAATGCGCCATATTGCTTCGTTAGCCTTATTCACCAGGTGCTACGAGGAATGGAGCACTTTGCACTTCCGTATCTCGATGACATAGCAATCTTTTTTTCATCATGGGCGGACAATATGCAACACCTGCGAACCATTATGTATCTTCTACGAGAGGCCAACTTAAGGTTAAGGTTCACAAATGCTAATTACCGTGCGTGGAGGTAGCTTATCTAGGTCATGTAAGAGGGCAAGGCCATGGTCGGCCTTCCGAGGTTAAACTGACCGCAATAGACAACTTCCCGCAACCACGCACCAAGCGGGGCATCATGTCATTCCTTGGCTTGGCGGGTTATTGTCAGAGATATATCCCTCGTTATTCCGAGATTGCGAGTTCTTTAACGGACGCTCTCAGAAAAACAGAACACCAAAGAGTAAAGTGGGTTGACGCAAAAGCAAAGGCTGTTGGTATGCCGTAGAAAGCACTAACGAGACAGCCAGTGTTTAATGCGCCCGACTACTCTAAGCCATTCATTCTTCAGTTTGATGTCAGCGACAGGTGTATGGGGGTGGGGTTCTGTCGAAAGAGAGATGACGATAACGAACACCCTGTACAGTACGCCAGTAAAAAGCTTTTAGTTCGTGAGGAAGAATGCAGTGCACCAGAAAAGGAGTGCGCCTGCGTTGTATGGGCGGTGCAGAAGCTAGCTTGCTATTTCGCTGGTTCAATGTTCACCATAGAGACTGACCACTGTCCCCTCACCTGGCTGCAGTCCATGTCTGCGAAAAACGGCCGTCTTTTGCGCTCGAGCTTGGCTCTTCAAAAGTACACCTTCGATATTCGCTACAAGAAGGGTAAGCATAACGGCAACACCGACGGCTTGAGTCGCTGCCCCTAGAGTAACGAAAACCTCGTGCTCACCCAGGTTTCCGTGGCATTTTTACGTTCGTTCATAAGTTCTTTTTTCTGAAGTGTAGTTGATTGTTAGCTAATCTTCATAACCACGTCATAATGCTTTAAACAAATGGCTGTTTTTAGTGTTCAGGGGGGGAGGACGCGCACAAGGAATGGGAAGGGTGTAGTGGGTTTTCTTTTTTTTAAAGCCTGGTGTATCTTGAGGAAGGTGGCCTTGTGCTCGCTGCCTTGCGGTTGTGGGTCCGGTATTGTTCTGGGGTGATTGCTTGCCCACGCAGGAGACGAAAAGTCGTGAGACCAGTTTGTAAGTCCAGTTTCACAGGACAGGACCAGGGAGAAAAGCCACAAGAGCGCCACGAGAACTGATGAACGACTCCCAGGAATATACCAGCTACGAACCAAGGGTTCGTCACCTCTAAGGGATATTATGCTACTGAAACACCGATCCCTCGCCCAGTGGCTGCTAGCCCCTACGCATCGGGATCTTCCTTCCCCGCTGGAGATGCTGTTAAGGTTGGCATCTAGCATGCCGTGCAAAAAGGATTTTCGGCCGCCATGCCTCGTCGAAACCAAGTGGGACCTCCTAATTCGCCATGGTCATTTTGTGTGCGTATCCAGCTTTTCTGGACACAAGGGTTTAGTTCGCGTGAGCGCCGCCACGTGGCGTACTCGCCCTAAACTTTTTAAACATCCCGCGGAGACGCGTAATGACGTCAATCCAGCAAAAATAAAAACGTAAAAGCTATCCCTGCCCAATGAACTTCGCCACAATGCTTGTCCCGCTGGCGTTATCAGTGGTCTTGATCAAGCGAATTCGCTCGTCGCCTGGAAATTACTTGTCACCCAGCGTTTACTCGCGACGAGCAATTGTTGATTCTGGGCTTATGATGCGGTTCTTTTTCTTTTTTTGTTTTCCTTTTCTTTTCCATTTTTTGTTCTACCGAGTAAAGAAGCTAGCCTAACCGTCAGAAGCACTTCGGGGCAGCCTTTCTTCAGTCGGCACACATTGTTAACGTCCGAACATCGCACAGCGCCTACTAGAGACACCGTCGTGGACGCTGTCTCTAGTAACGTGCGCCTAACCCTAAGTACGCGGGTTTTCGCATTTCACACCCATTGAAATACAGCTGCCGTGGTTGAGATTCAATCCCGAGACCTCGTGATTAGCAGCCGAACGCAATAAAAGTTAAGCAACTACGGAGGGGAAGGAATGTTGGCAGTAGAAGGAAGGTGACAGACAGCACGTGAGACAATTTTTGCCCATCCTCACTGCGCGAAAATGGGTACCATCCGTCCGAGAATGACACCGTAGAATGCATTGTATTCAGTGTGATGGAGTCCGCGTCCAATATTTCAGACCCGAATCACACTGTAACTGCTGACGACCAGGCATCTCGCTAATACGTGCAGTCGCTTGGCAGCTGCCGAGCGCTGGCATCGGCCACAGGACCTACTTGACTTTTGCTCCACACTTGCCGACATTCTCGCCTTATTTCGCACCATTGCGTTTCAGCTGAACTGCTTCAACAGCAGATTTATTTGTGCCAAAATTTGGCGACCATGTCTACGTTATGGCTTCTTATCTTTAAGTCATCTTTTACATTTAGGCTAATGCTGTCCTGAAATTTTCAGCGGTTTCACCATTCCCAAATGCCCGCATTTTTGTCGGCCTCTGTTCATATTTTGGAGGATTTTTAATAGACCTGGAAACCATTGCGTGGCCCCCTGACCAAGCTGCTCAAAAAGTCATTTTATATCCCTGAGGTCTTGTGCAAGCTTCCGCCTTCTTGCTGTTCATCAACCTTCTGATTTCCCTGTCAACTGTATCCCATTTTGACGACTCCAATCCCACGGAAGTTGGCAATAATAGAATGTCCACGGGATTAAAGCCATTTAAGTCAATTGTACTGTGGATACGACAGCCGCTTTTGCTCACTATGAATAGAAATATTGCGTTATTGAGCACCATTCTCAAGTATCTAAATTGACAGTAAAAAAATTATGCGGGTCCCATGTATGTGTGAAACGATGTAAGCAAAGCTTATGTGTTTCTTGTCATTGTCATACGTAATCTCGACAGAGTAGACAGGCACTCTCTCAGGCACGTACCCAGGATTCTTTTTCGGGGGGGGGGGGGGCACCACCTCCATCGTCATCATCAGCAGCATCATCATCATCATCACCATCATCATCATCATCATGCTCAGCTACATTTTTTCCTCTTGATGTCAATTAGAATATCGTCTAAACCCGTTCGCTCTCTGATCCAAACCGCTCTTTCTCTCTCTGTTACCGTTATGCCTAGCAATCTTCGTTCGATCGCTCTTTGCGCGGTCCTTAACTTGCTCTCAAGTCTCTGCCCCATATGTCAGCACTGCCAAAATGCACTGATTGCACACCTTACTTTTCAATAATAATGGTAAGCTTCCAGTCAGGAGCTGGCAATATCTGCCGTATGCGATCCAACCTATTTTTATTCTTCTGTGAATTTCCTTCTCATGATCAGGGTTGCCTGTGATTAATTTGCCTCGGTAAACGTGCTCCTTACAGTCTTTAGTGGTCGACTGGCGATCCTGATCTCTTGTTCCTTTGTTGTTGTTGTTGTTCTAGCCTTTGGCACGTGTGGCTCCTACCTACGATGGGGGATTGGCCAAGAAATGGGTGGATTATTCCAAAATAATATAGAGCATAAATTTCCTAATATCTATGCGAATAGCATTGAATAGGGTTGAATTACCGGCTAAAATAAAATCAGGAAGGTGCTGTTGAATGAGGAATAATTAATTTAAAGGTAATAAAAAATAGAATTTAGCAGGGTATTCGTTTAGATTCTGTAAGGAATGTTTGGACAGCGAAGCATGCATCCCTGTGGCTGAATCCCAAAGTGGACGCCCCGAACAAAAGAATTGCACGTTTTGTCAAGTCCAGGCCAATTCTTCGAAAAGGTATCTCCAACAATCTTTTTCTTAACGCAGCAAAGCGGCGGCAAGATAGAAGAAAGTGCTGTATCGTCTCCTCTTTCTCACAAAGAGAACACAGGGGAGACGGAACCAAACCCGACCTGAATAACTTGAAATTTAGGGAGGGAATGCCGCAGCGTAATTTGGTGAGGCAGACCTCAAGCATCTTTGTGTAACAAGATTCGCTATGCCAGGGAAATGCCAGGTGTTTATACTCTGGAGAAGCTGTCAAATGTGGGTTTCTGGGTTTCTGTGGGTTTCAAATGTGGTTTCTGTGAAATAGGAGTTTCTGTATCCTGTTCATTACACTTTCTAAGTGAGGTATCGTGACTCCTCTTGGTACTGTAAACAGGTCAGCTTAGAATTTTTCCGCTGCTTTTACTATATCTTCGAGATTGCTGATGATACTCTCCTTCTTATCTTTTAGTGCATACATCATGGTTTGTCCTACGCCAGGTTTCTTTTTTACTGATTTCAGGCTGCGTTCATTTTTTACGGCTTCTTCAGTGTTTCTCATGTTAGAGTTTCGAATATCAGTTATTTTCGCCTTGTTGATCAGTTTTGACAGTTCCGCGAATTGCATAAGGCTGTGCGGCCGCCAGTCCCATACAACCGCCTAGAGCGCAGCACTGCGATTCTATACGTACTGCGCTCTCCGCGAAAGGTTAGAAAAAGACCCACATAAGCACAGCAGAGAAGTGGCTACGTGAGGCGGTTCGACCGATAACTGTAGAAGCGTCATTCAAAACAAGTAATTGTTCACCACTTCCGGCGGCGTTTTCTCTACTTCCTTTTTCAATAAAAAGATGTTGATCCATAAATAGTCTCATAAACAACGCTTAACTTTTTTATTATTCGCTTTTGCTTGCAGTTTGGTTGTTGCATTGGCTCTCTCCCTTAGTATATCGCTTAATTTCTCAACTCCTTGCGATTTTTGTTTCCAGTTGCCAATTTTGCACGAAAAGTGCTATACAGTTAGGGAAAAAGAGACGAGGTAACGGGCGACAGTCGTCTTGCTTATGGGTTTAAGGGTTATTGCAGAGTTTCATGATGGATGCTCTTTCACATTATTTTATTTCCCGCCTTATCTAACCCATATCACGTGTATATGGTTCCGGGCATCTGCCAGCGTCGCGGCCAGCCGTAACTCAAGAAAATAATGAAGTAAAGGGAAAAGTTAAACGCAATTGGCGTTTTCTCCGGCCGCAACTCGTTCCATGAGAGTACAGATCAGCTGAGTAACAACCGCATCCCTCTCCTGGTCCCAGGATCAGCCTGAACAAAGAAGGTTGAACTAACAAAAGCAGCAGCTATGCGCGTGACGGTTAAATAGATGGTGACAACTGAACGCATCGCGAGTTAATCGTGGGGGTGCGGAATCTATGAGAAAACTGTCCTTCACATTACAAGAGGTGCCGATAACTACCGCCGTCTAAAAGGAGTGAAAAAGGCAGCATAATGCTGACCGATGAACAGCTGTCAAGTCTCAATATTGATCTGGTGGTGCTTTAGGAATGGGTGAGAAGTGGTGGCGTGGGTGGGGAAAGGGGGGGGGGGTACGCCACTTAATTTCGGGGGGGGCCGCCCCCCCCCCCTGGGTACGTGCCTGATCTCTCTTGAAATGCTGTCAATGTTTGCCTGATTACGCCTGCCGTTGTGATGCAAATAAACGGAACTTCAACTCATGTTCGCAGAAATAAGCGCTGAATGAAATGCTGACGTCATACTAAACAAGATCAGCAAGCGCCGTAGTGCTCGATCTTATGAGGTCCCTATTTGTCCCTATTCGTAAGCTTATATTCATGATTTTTTTTTTTTGGAAGGGTGGGGGTGGTCGATGCGCTCTTGTACCCTAGAAATATCCCTCGGACGTCTCTGATGTGCTCGTTTTTATTCTCAAGTACCCAATGAAAACTCTCATCGCTGCAACTTCATGATGTCCTGGTGGAAGGTCACTACGGCGTGTCGCACAAGTATGACCACGCTGATTCATTTGGGTTGACATATACTATTTCTTGCGTCATACTTCGCCACATTCATTTTTCAAACTATGCCACAGCTCGGAAAGGGCGGCCAACTCACTATGTCCCTTTCCTCTGTTTACTTCCGCAAAGTGTGTGCTTATTGCTGTGGTTATCAAATACGCCCAGCTGTATGCTACCACTCAAGGCTTTCTGGCGGCTGAGCAATTGAAGTCATAGGCTTTATTTAACATGGTGTCGATGTTCAATATGGCTATCCTCAATTACGTTTCGCGGACTTCGCTCACCGCCTTCTCTCCAGTGTCATCTCTTACACAACTCGCTCCTGCTAGACACAACACAAACACGCAACGACCTTAATGAAGTATCAATTGCAGGCTTGTTGACCCGTTGTAGATGTATATTTCCGCTGAGCACCGGGATTGGAGCGTGGTGCTGTCTATGGTGACATTATCCGTCTACAGCCTCGCTCAACAACACAACTCGTTACTCATCACGTTTTATTTTTTATTTTTTTTTGTCGACAAGAGCATAGTGTGTTTCCTCTGAATCTGCTTTCGGCTTTAGATGTGACCTTGCACGCCCGCTTAGTCTGTTACGTTGACAGCGACCGTTGTCGTCAGGCTGCCACCTCATCATGAGCTTCGCAGTCACCAGAGAGCACAGAAAGCTCTCTTCACAAACAAATCACCGGGATTCGAGCCCATCTCCCAAATGCACAAACTTGCATTTGGGAAATGGGCACGCTGACCATTACACTACCAGCTGCCTCCACCAATTTCTGTTTATCTGCCTTCCCACTTCTCGTTTTTGCCGCAGACGCAGGCATAAGAGATGCAGAAACGAAAAAAAAAGTTAAGATTGCTTGAGCCGCCAGCTGACACATGACCTTAACTTTGGCAGGTTATTCTCATTGGAGCGCATGTAGGCTTGCGGCTGCGTGCAGATTGTGGGTCGCCTTAGCTTTATTATAAATTTGCTTTCACCGACTATCTTCAGCTAGAACTGCAATGCCGGACAAAAATGAGACCTACGGTTGAGTACTTTTTTATTGTTTTCTAGGTTTAAACCAAAAACGCTAATTTACACAAATAAGGGTTTTTTTTTTAAAGAAATGGCATAAGTATACTGTATTTCGAGGTCATGCCGTTTAGTCAACACGGACCGGCACCACGTATCGACGAAAGGGCATCACAGTGCCGATGCACGCGGCAGGTTACTGAATGAAGAAAACAGGAAACGACTGTTTTTCAGTTCTCGCAACATATTGTACACAGAACACAAGACACCCACCACCACGACATTATATTTTTGACAACAGCGACGCACAATGGCGGACTGATATACTTCCTAAAAGGGTTTCATTTTATTTTTTCATCGCAGAACCGCAAGCACAGCTGGCGTCGCGCGTATACCGCAGCCACGTACTGTGGCCGCGCTCCTTTTCCTCTAACAATGTGGGCCACGGCGGCTTCACGTGCTCCCGTAGGTGGCGGATTGGACTGTCACTCCAGAAGTTTAAATACATAACCTCTTTGCATAGAAACGACGCCATGATTGTTAACATATTGTTGGCTTGGATATGTTTCGCACGAGGCCCAAGACCCTGTCTTCTTACGCGTTCTTATGTTTACGTTCGTGTCTCTGTATTGAAGGGACGCGCACCGTAACATGCTGCAATGGTGCTTGCGTTGAGCGTATGTAAGGCGAAACACATGGTTCTGAAATGTCTCCATGTTCCCTAACTTGTGCAGTAAACCCATGTTTATAGTACTCGCGCAGTATAGTAGTAGTATAGTAAGAGTCACGAGATGGCATCCGTAACCGCAAGCGTCACGTTATGGTCGTAACTTGTCGGGACAGCGTAGTTGTACTCCACAGACCCTGCCTCTAAGGAATACGTGGCTAGGCATGGCTGATGAATAAGTAATTGCGAAGATTGGTTTTCAGTAAAGGTTTGTTACCAAGAACGGCGGGAGCTGATACTGCCGCAAAGGACGGACGCTGGGCGGTGACTCCGATCATTTACTCGGCACATCACACATCTACACTGGAATTCAACTGGTTTCGCCAATTCTTGCTTATAATCTCTCGCCCCTAAGCTGCGACTTCGCCTGCCAGCTGGGCCCCAGCTTTTCATCTTTGTCCCCCGCTTCTTTCCCAATATGCTGAGACGTGCTTCCACTGATGCTTGCTCCCCCTTTTTCTCAATAAATTAAGGCATTCATTTGTGCATTCCTAAGTTACTGCAGAAAATAGCGTGTCTTTATCTCCATAACCACCATGTCTCTCACCAGGACTCTCCCATCGCAAGACAAACTTGCTGTGTTGTAAATGGCTGGGCGTCACATATACAATTTTCTAGGAATGGCCAGTAGCACGGCGGGCAATTTTAGGTAGGTGATGAGACAGTATATAGAACACCTTCTCTGCCATATCCACACTCAGTGCTCTGCTTCGTGAGCTACTATTGGCCACTACCACTACGACGAAGTACGAAATGAAAGAAACCTAGCTGGGCTGGTCGCGGGCAGCTCTTTTGGAATTCGTGATGCATCGATATAATATATATATATATATATATATATATATATGCATCGATATATATGCATATATATAATATATATATATATATATATATATATATATATATATATATATATATATATATATTTCTTATCTAAGCCTAAATGGCAGCGATATAGGCAAGGTGAGTTACGGTAGCTCGTTGGCTTGGACTAACGATGCTCTTCACGCAGCACTTTCGTCTTATGCGTGTTTGTGAACGGTAATAAAAGACAGGAGGGTAACACGCCTTCCTGAAATGAAACATTCGGAATAGCCCTTTGTTTGGTGGTTGGACATATGTCGGGGGTCCCCGATACGAACCACCTGGAAGTCTGTATCACCTTGCAAAGGGGAACTCAGATGAAACGTTGTCAAACGGATAGCCTTTAATTGTCATAAGCATATATTTTTTGAAATTCCTTACCATGAGGTGAAAGCCGATTAATAAGCATTGAAGTTTTTTGTGTTATTAAAACATCCTGTTCATAAAAGGTAGCTGTGCTTTACAGCCCCCTAAATTAAAAGGAAAATTATAAAAAAATAAATTGGTGCGGTAATTGTGTAAACGCAGATGCAAGAAACGCCTAGTTCGTTTCCCAGTATTCACTCAATGAATATGGAGCACCTCTATACTCTCACGTTGTAGTAATGTCAAGAACAAAACACTTCCAAAAGTGTCAGTCACGAATGTTACTAGTTGTAAGATGAGCTTGCGCTGGAAAAGAAAACACTCAAACGATGGCTGCTCGCAAAGCGGTTCCTGTGATTCCGATCTACGGATCAAGGCATCGGTTCGTCAGATTGGAATGCTCGTACATTGCAGCGCAATTTCGGGTCGTCAAATGTGCTGGAGATCGTGCGCCAGTATTCGCTTCACGCGCGCAGTCTGATAAGATAACGCTGTTTCGCTATTGAATCGGTGACAACATACTGGATATTACAAACACATGCAGGCGCATCTTCAGCTAACTGATAACTTTGGAACTGTGGCTAGACGCTAAAAAAGCCCCCGCCCCCATAAAAAAAGTAATACAGTTGCTTTCAATATTAGCTGAAACATACTGCCTGTGGTTTAAAAAGGGCCCCCAACACTGCACAGCGGCGCCGACATACAGGAAATTCAAGAGCGAACCACTTTCCGATTATTGGTATTTATCAAACCAGCATATCGTGGTTAAATGTAGCCCTGTCGTCCAGGGGCCAGTCCCACCACGGGTACTGCGTCGGAACTCATATTTCATGTCAGCATTATTGTCACAAAATCACAGTATTTTTTCTTTAGATCTTATCATTAGGCACCTAAAATACATGCAGCGAAACCCTGGCCTCATTATTTCAATACTTTTCGTTCTAACGTACATATCCGTGCTGATCCATATGTTACAAAGTACTGAAAATGTACGCAATGGTTCCCTCCAGGAAGCTGTTTTTATTCCATATGATGCCAGGAAACCGAGCCTGAAGCCACCAGCGCTCAGAAACCTAATCGGGAGCGCGCACAATGTTCTCGCACACCTTGTGGGATGTACCGTAGCGCCGAGGTGCTTCTTGTGTAATGTATGAGAATCGGTTGTAGAGACAGACGTGCAAAGTTGGGCCATGTGCTTAAGCTCATGACGTTGATTTGTGCCAAGATAACCTGTCCAAGCTGTCACTTACTTTATAAGTAGTCAACAGCACCATCAATATGCCGGCTGCTTTCAACTGCACGAAACAAATCTATCGAAACGACATGAACAATGTTAACATCATTTTATCATTCGCGTGTTCAGATTGGTAACCTCTCGATGCGAAGTAAGTTGAGAAGTTGTTTGCGTAATTAACAAAGCTACGTTAATTAAATTTTCAGTATTGGTTCTTACGTGGCTAAAGGAAATGAGCAGATTGGAGCCCGTCCTCGAGATTATGCAGTCAAGCGAAAAAATTTCCACTAAACATGCTTCTGTGAGAGCCTTGCGAGCAAAAATTTTTAAGTAAACACTCTTGGAAGACGTAACTGACGCAGAGAAAGAACATCTGTAAAGTCACAGAAAGAACAGCACTTCACGACGGGACACAAAGGAGGAACCACGCACAAATTGCGCTAACTTTAAGCGCTGTTTTTTATGTGATATGAAGCAACTAGCCCGTCAGTCATTCCTTCCAAACCTGTAAAGTCAACCTGACCACATCTAGCCTTTTGTGATGCTGTCATGAATAGTATGGCCCCATGAACATGTTCCCCATGGCCACATAGTCGCGTTCCACCTCGAAGGCAATCATTTTGAAGTTTTAGTGTCAATACGGCAGGGAACGTATGCCGCCGAAAGCTTGCTTGGTCGCAGAAGGGATGCCTCAGGGAATGACGGTGCACATTTAGCGCGTCGCTCGCATCAAGACAATGCGCTGCAGCCGAGGGAAGGAAGATAACTAAAGTGAACAGCTTGGTAGCTGCTCATGCAGCCGTGCCGATGGTGGCAGTGCCATCATGACGAAATCTGAGGCGGCGATATGGGGAACCAGCGCTGGCCAGGAGGCGCTACGACATTTTTCATGCGTTAGTAAAATATGCTGAAACCGTCCGATAGGGAGGCTACGATGATGGCACGACATATTTAGCGATAAGAAACGTGCGCCTGTATCAATGTTTGTCTAGCCCGATGCGGCCAGCCAAGTTCTGTCCATGGCCATGCGCGCTGCGTAGAGCGCATGCGCTGCTACGTCCTAGCCCGTCGGTTCCCTGCCGTTTGAGGAGCCGTGAAAAGTGTGACTCAAGACAATCGGTGAATTTGCTGACACGAAATCACTGCGTGTGCTACTGGAAACTGTGTCTACCGCTCGCTAGGCTGTGTGTTACGGCGCTGCTGTCGGCACGCGAAGCTTCAGCGCTGGTTGCCCAGCTGAGGCGTTTTTTTTTCTTTTATTCCTTTTTTACAACGAAGTCGCTAAGAGTGAGATTTAACTCGGGCCCAACTCCGACGCAGCCTATTCAAATAGATGTAAAACGCCGAGACACTTTTCTGAGATAACCTCTGGGCCCATTTTAATGAAATTTGCTCGATTCAGGAGAGAAAGGTAAATTCTGGTGACTATTGGAAGCGGAATTTCTATTTAAGACATGAAGTATGGAAAAAAAAATATTTTCAAAAATTCGACAGTGCGAAAAATACAGAAGCAAGAAGTTTGCAAATTATTACCTCCGCATCAAGAACTGATATCCCGGTTCTGTAAACAGCATCCTTTAGACCATTCAAAGCGGACAAATCCAATATGCCGCTTTATATCCTACATCAAGCCGTTACGTTGTGAACAAGGGTTGTGGAAAAGCTGTATTTCCACATTCCTAAACTTTTTTAGATTCATGCGTAATATATCAATTTTGTCCGCTTTAGATGTGCTGTTATATGGAATGTACAGAATTGTGATATCAGTTTTTTTTTTTTTTGCCAAAAGACAGAGTTGTAAACTTGATGGTCTCGTTTTTTGAAAATGTTCTACTTTTGCCAATTTCGAATAAACAAATGATGACCTAAATCAAAAATTCTAAACCAACAGTCACTAGATTTTAGGTTTTTCTTTTAAGTGCAACAAACCTTGTAAAATTTGATGCAGTGGTTGTGGAGAAACACAAATTCTCCTTTTACGTGTATTTAGGTAGGACCACTAGATCTCGAGCTAAAGGTTCCACTTGAGGGCTACTTTCCCCACTATCGCGTACGCGTGTGGAGCAAAATCCCGAAGATAGCGTAATACCGGCCTGACCCACCACGGAGGTGAAGCAAGCGTTCAGCTCTTCCCATACGTGGGCTCATCCGGAATATAACGCCATGCCAGGGTGACCTGCGGCGTAGGTGAAGCAGGCATTAAGCACTCCCCATACGTGGGCCGATCCTGAAGACAGTGCAATGCAGGGCCGAGACGCGGCGGAGGTGCAGTTCTCGAATAAGGGGCCCACATACTCAGCTTTGCTGGTCATCTTTCTTCACTGAGTGGGAGGGCACTCATATTTTTGCTTATCAAACATCAGGTTATCGACGGCGAAACCAGGGACACCAAACCCGTCCTCGGGCTCGACCTAGAAAGCGCCTTCAATAAAGTGACGCACTCTGCCATCCTCGCACAGGTGTCCCATCTAAACCTAGGCGAGAGGTCGTACAAATATTTCAGACTTCCTCACCGGCTGAACGGCGGGGCTCAAAGCCGGCGACCTGAAGAGGGACGAGAAGACAATAGCGAGCCAGGGCACTCCCCAAGGATCCGTCATCTTACCCATGCTATTTAACCTTGTTATGATTCAAGTTTCCAAAAGACTACGCCAGCTTGAAGGACTGAAGCACACCATATACGCGGACGACATTACGCTGTGGGCGGATGGGGGCTGTGATATGTCCGCATAAAGTCCACACTACAGATGGTCATCGACAGGATATAAGAAATCCTGGAAGGTACGGGACTGCGTTGTTCCCCAACTAAGTCGGAGCTCCTGCTTTACCAACCGATCAACATGCAACGAATCAAGAAGCAAAGAAAACACGAAAAAATCAAGATCCGCACCAGGGACGGTAACACAATACCGACGGTCAGCAAGATCCCAGTCCTGGGCATAACGGTCGAAGCTCTCGGTAGGAACGAAAACACCATCACCCGCATCACTGGTAAGGCGGCCAACGCCACCAGACTGCTCAAGCACGTTACCACCGAGAAGGGAGTCATGAAGGAGGAAAACCTCATCAGACTTATACACTCTTTCGTACTCTACCACATAGGGTACGTGGCAGCCTTCTACAAGTGGGTGAAAAGCGAAAAAAATATGCTAGACATCCTAATCCGGAGGGCTTACAAGACACCACTCGGTCTACCCGAAACTACCAACACGAAACGTCTCCTCCAGCTGCGCATACACAACACGCTCGACGAAATCGCCGAAGCGCAAAGAGCCGCTCAGTTGGTAAGACTGTCATCAACAAAGGCTGGCAGAAAGATCCTGTGCAGTCTAGGCATCGGTTATCACGAACAGCAGGGACCAAAATGCCCCGTCCCTGACCATGTATGACGGAACGTGCGGATTGACCCCTTCCCGAGGAACATGCACCGGGAATTCAACGAAGGGAGTAGACGCGCTAGAAACAAGACACTGACGGACCTGCACACGGAATACACCGACGCCAGATACGTGGATGCAGCCGAATATGACGGCCGCAACGGCTTCGCGATCACGGTGGTCGACTCCGGAGGCAACGTGCGGGCGACCGCCAGCACATCGAGCAAGCAAGTGGAGGAAGCAGAAGAAATATCAATCGCCCTGGCCATCGTAGACCGAGAAATTCACATGATCCTCAGCGACACCAGACAGGCGGAGAGGAACTACGCCAAAGGAAGAAATGCCCCCAAGGCGGCACGCGTCCTGCTCCAACAGGCAAACCGCGACAAGAGAACTCGAATCAAGTGGTTCCCGGCGCACGCAGGACAAGCGTCGGAGAAGCATGCCAATCGCATTGAAACGGCACAGGCCCGAGCGCGAGGACTAACCGACCGCACCCAAGGCAACGGCTGCCCGCTGTGGGTCAGTGCAAAGACCGGATGACGAGCTATAACGAAATGGTGAAGGCTTTCGGCTGGCCCGCAGACTTCTCCCGCTGCCCTGCAAAGAGCTGAGCAGGTCGCAGGCCGTGCTATTCAGGCAACAACAAACGAGAACGCTTCCAAGCCCGGCACTATTGCATAGGATGTACTCAGAATCGCAACCTCATGACAAGTGCAGAGCGTGCTGCAGGGAGACGGCCACATTCGAGCACATGCTATGGGATTCCTCCAAACAACCAAGCGAAGCTAACTCAGGACGTATACCGCCACAGCTTGAGGAAGCAAGGCGGAGGGACGACCAAGCAAAACAACTCCAGGCCGTCCAGCAGGTCATCGAGGCGCTGGCTAGGCAGGAGCCTGGCGAGCCGGCAAAGGTGAACGGGGATTCTCGCAGAGCATCCGCCACGAAGACGACGTAGGCCACATCCGAAGCGCACCTTCGCGCTTTACTGCAGGCTTCATAAACGTTTTCCCAATCCAATACAATTACTTATCCGCGTTTGTCCTGCATGTGTCTGCGATGAAAACAAGAAGCAGGTATGCATAGAAAATCTGAGGTGGCGGCACGTGGTAGCACAGAAGTTAGCATGCCGAACCCCTGTACGTACTTATATCTGCATCGACATGGGTTCGTGGTAGTGATAGCGACCAAAGCTCTACTTTTTCTGCGTGCTCTAGCCATTGTGAAACTAAGGATGTAGTTAGCATGCCCAGCCACTGAATGCAAATTGCAGCAGTTACGAGTCGTGGAATCCCGCTAGGGCTGATTGTGAAGAAAGCTTCCTTTCTCTGTCCACTCTCGCGATGGTGAAGCTAAAATGAGGAGGAGACCTGACGGACACAACGTTGATGGTCGCCATAACACAATGGATGGACGACCTGCTGAAAAGACAAAGCACCCAAGTTTTTAGCACTTGTCCTAGAGTAAAGCGCTACAATGGCTAGTATGCCCTCAAGGGGATGGTAGACCGAATTGCTTCTCACTGCTAACACTGGACTGATAATAAGAAAATACTCCATTCGAAGACAACCCACTACACTGAATTTAGCTTAACAATATCACTTTATAAACTGATAGTATCAATCATCTGGTGTCCTTCTTGTGTGTGTGGAGGGCATAAAGGTCCTGCCGATGAAATGGTAGTACCTTTGTTTTTGCTGCAGTTGCACACATACAAAATTCGTTGAAGTGATCGGACAGCGATCTACCAGCGGAGAAGACCAATCCGCAAATTAAAGATCATTGCTGGTTTCAGATCTTCCAATGTACTTTGTGCATAGCTACTATATGCAATATTTTTTTTCTTGATCTGCTCTTATGAAGAGGAAAACTCCACATTAGTACAATATCAACAACAGTACACAGTACTGGGGCAACAGTAGTAGTACCATAATACTACACAGTAGTATAGGGCAACACGTTTGAGCAAAACATCAGGTTTTTGGTCAAAGCGCTGTGACAGGCGGGAAGAAATCCTTGTCATGCCCGGTCGAAACAATACCATCCGAATTCTTATTTACTTATACATATTTTTTGAAAAATCAGTATAAGCCTTTATACATTTGCGTCGTATGAGTTATATACTAGCTTGCCTGGTGAATCTCAAAAATGTATTCTCTTTGCGAGAAAAGGCTTGCGTGAAAAACGACGCAACTTAACAGCAAAACATCCAGCAAGGTTCCTATCAAGATGATTTACGAAATTGTGCACTGAGAGCGTCGACTAGCGTGCGATTGAAATTTGAATTATGATCGTTGTAAGCTTGTGGTGCGTCTAGCACGAGCGAGTAGTGTTCGCGATGACATTGGTGTCATCGGTCAGCTTGGTCTGCGATTTGTTCTTGTAGATCTCCACATTGAACGTCGCAGTCGTCACGATGAGAGCACTCCTGTGACATTATTACCTCAGTGGGCTGGGAAGGCTCGAGTGGTAGCTCACCTTGAGCGGTATTGGGTAACAATTATTAATATACATACTTTGCCATGATGAAAATTATGCAGAGACACCACTGGTGTTTTCTAACTATTCGTAAATAGGCGCCTAAATTTCAATTGGCCCACCCCAAACAATAAGTAGGGCCACCCCTAAATTTCAAGTTCGCACACCCTCAAATTTAAATTGGCCCACCCTCAAATTTAAAGTCGGTCACTCCCGATTTTCTTTTCGCCCAGCCTAAAACTGCAAGTTGGCCCAATCTCAAATTTCAAATGGGCCACCCCTAATTTTCAAATTGGTCCACGCACGAATTTTCATAAATCGTTCTCCAAATTTCGAGTCAAGGCACCCCAAAATTTAGGTTGGCCAACCCCCATATCGCCCCCAAATTCAGATTGGTCGAAGCCGAGATTGCCCCCACATTTAGGTAGCACCGACCCCATATCAACCCCAAATACAGATTGGCCCGCCTCCACAACACCACCAAATTTGGGTTGGCCCACTCCAATACCACCTGCTAATCGAGGTTAGCCCACCCCAATATCCGCTCCAAACTAACGGGCCCACTCCTCGATCACCTCAAATTTATAATGGCCCACCGCAAATCAGCCACCAATAAAGGTTAGTCGACCCATATATCACCCGCCGATTCAGCTTGGCCCAGCCGCACATCCCCCCCCATGGTTAGGTTAGTCCGTCCCCATGTCACCCCCAAATTTAGGTTCGCCCACCCCCACATGATCCCCAAATCCATGTTGGCCCATCCCCATATCTGTCCCAAACTTAGCCTGGCCCACCCCTCTATCACCTCAAATTTAGGATGGCCCACCGCAAATCACTGCCACATTTAGGTTAACTCATCCCCATATGACACCCGATTCAGCTTCGCCCAGCCCCATATCAGCCCCGTGGTTAGGATAGCCCACCCCCCATATGCCCCAAAATTTAGGTTCTCCCACCCCCGTATCATCCCCCAATCCAGGCTGGCCCATCCCCCATATTCTCCCAAGCTTAGGCTAACCCACCCCTATATCACATCAAATTTAGGTTGGGCCACTCCCATATCGGCGTAATATTCAGCTTGGCTCATTACCATTTCACCAGAAATTTACGTTGGGCCACTCCCATATCACTAACCAGGCACGTACCCAGGGGGGGGGGGGGCCAGGGGGGCCCGGGCCCCCTCCCCGAAATCAAGTGGCATACCCCCCCTCTCTCCCCACCCACGCCACCACTCCTCACACATTCCTAAAGCGCCGCCAGATCAATGTTGAGACTTTCATCGGTCAGCATTATGGTGCCTGATTTACTCCTTTTATATGGCGGTAGTTATCGGCACCTCTTGTAATGTGAAGGACAGTTTTCTCATAGATTCCGCACCCGCGCGATTAAATCGAGATGCGTTCAGTTGTCACCATCTATTCAACCGTCACGCGCATAGCTGTCGCTTTTGCTAGTTCAACCTTCTTTGTTTAGGCTGATCCTGGGACCAGGAGAGGGATGCGGCTGTTACTCAGCTGGTCTGTACTCTCATGGAACGAGTTGCGGTCGGAGAAATGCCAATTGCGTTTAACTTTTACCTTTGCTTCATTATTTCCTTGAGTTACGGCTCGCCGCGACGCTGGCAGATGCCCGGAACCATATACACGTGATATGGGTTAGATAAGGTGGGAAATAAAATAATGTGAAAGAGCGTCTATCATGAAACCCTGCAATAACCCTTAAACCCATAAGCAAGATGATTGTCGCCCGTTACTTCGTCTGTTTTTCCCTAATTGTATAGCACTCTTCGTGCTAAATTGGCAACTGGAAACAAAAATCGCAAGGAGTTGAGAAATTAAGTGATCTACTAAGGGAGAAAGCCAAGGCAACAACCAAACTGCAAGCAAAAGCGAATAATAAAAAAAGTTAATCGTTGTTCATGAGAATATTTATGGATCAACATCTTTTTATTTAAAAAGGAAGTAGAGAAAACGCCGCCGGAAGTGGAGAACAATTACTTGTTTTGAATGACGCTTCTACTGTTATCGGTCGAACCGCCTCACGTAGCCACTTCTCTGCTGTGCTTATGTGGGTGTTTTTCTAACCTTTCTTCGTGAGCGCAGTACGTCTAGAATCGCAGAGTCCTGCGCTCTACGCGTTTGTATGGGACTGGCGGCCGCACAGCGTTACGCAATTCGCGGAACTGTCAAAACTGAACAACATGGCGAAAATAACTGATATTCGAAACAATAACATGAGAAAGACTGAAGAAGCCGTAAGAAATGAACGCAGCCTGAAATCAGTAAAAAAGAAACCTGGCATAGGACAAACCATGATGTATGCACTAAAAGATAAGAAGGATAATATCATCAGAAATCTCGAAGATATAGTAAAAGCAGCGGAAAAATTCTAAGCTGACCTGTATACAATACTCAGAGGAGTCACGATACCTCACTTAGAAACAGTAGTGAACAGGATACAGAAACTCTCCTATAACTAGCGATGATGTCATAAGGGCCCTGCAAGACATGAAACGAGTGGGATGAGAAGGTGGAATAACAGTTGATTTAATCAAGGATGGAGAAGACATCATGCTTGGAAAACTGGCGGATCTTTATACGAAGTGTCTATCGACTGCAAGGGTCCCAGAAAACTGGAAGAATGCAGACATTATACTAATCCGCAAAAGAGGAGACATTGAAGAATGGAAAATTATGGGACCATTAGCTTGCTCCCAGTATTATATAAAATATTTACCAAAATAATCTCCAATAGAATAAGGGCAACACTGGATTTTGTAAACCAAGGGAACAGGCTGGCTTCAGGAAGAGATACTTTACAACGGATTACATCTATGTCATCAAGCAGGTTATCGCGAAATCTGCAGAGTACAATAAGCCTCTCTTTGTGGCTTATATAGATTACGAAAATGCATTTGATTCAGTATAAATACCAGCAATCATAGAGGCACTACGTAATCAAGGAGTACAGAACGCTTACGTAAAAAGCTTGGAAAATATTGCTACATGCGCGTGGTATTTATTTGTTTGAACGAGGTGCGTAGGCGCAATCAGTCCAGAAAAGAGGAGGAAGAACGAACTGGGCTCGCGCTGTGCATCTAACCGGTCAGCGCTGCAACCGCTGTTGTAAATATATTCTGTAAACAGTTTCTCGTCTTAATGACTTGTCCTTCGCGTAAGAATATCTACAGAGGTTCTACAGCTACCTTAATTCTACACAAGAAAAGCAGGGAGATACCTATAGAGCAAGGGGTCAGACAGGGAGACACAATTTGTCCAAAGCGTGCATAGCGTGCATTTCTCACTGCGTGCATAGAAGAATTCAAGCTATTAAACTGGAAAGGCTTAGGAGTAAAGATAGACGGCAGCTATCTCAGCAACCTTCGGTTTGCCGATGACTGTGTTCTATTCAACAACAATGCAGACGAGTTACAACAAATCGTTGGAGACCTTAACAGAGAGAGTGTAAGAGTGGGGTTGAATATTAGTATGCAGAAGATGAAGATAATGATAAATAGCCCGGCAAAGGAACAAGAGATCAGGATCGCCAGTCGGCCCCTAGAGACTGTGAAGGAGTACGTTTACCTATGTGAATTAATCACAGGGAACCCTGATCATGAGAAGGAAATTCACAGAAGAATAAAATTAGGTCGGATCGCATACGGCAGACATTGCCAACTCCTGACTGGAAGCTTACCATTATTATGGAAAAGTGAGGTGTGCAATAAGTGCATTTTGTCAGTGCTGACATATGGAGCAGAGACTTGAGAGCAAGTTAAGGACCGCGCAAAGAGCGATCGAACGAAGATTGCTAGGCATAATGTTAAGAGAGAGAAAGAGAGCGGTTTGGATCAGAGAGCGAACGGGTATAGACGATATTCTAATTGACATCAAGAGGAAAAAATGTAGTGGGCAGGTCATGTAATGCGCTGGTTAGATAACCGTTCGACCATTAGGGTTACAGAATGGGTACCAAGAGAAGGGAAACGCAATCGAGGACGACAAAACACTAGGTGGAGCGATGAAATTAGGAAATTCGTGGGCGCTAGTTGGAATCGGTTGGCGCAGAACAGGGGTAATTGGAGATCGCAGGGAGAGGCCTTCGTCCTGCACTGGACATAAAACATGATGATGATGATGATGATGGAGGTTGTGCCCCCCCCCCCAAAAAAAAAAATCCTCGGTACGTGCCTGTCACTAACAAATTCAACTTAGCCCATCCCTATATCACGCGCAAGTTTATGCTGATGCCACATCCGATTTCATGCTGGCCACCCCAACCCTTTTTATAAAGACCTATGTATTCATGTGGGAAATGCGTCCAGTTTTTTGGCATTACAGACACGATTTTGCACGATTTTGCTACCAAATTGCTGGGGTACTCGCCAAAGGATGCTGCGCATTAAAAGGAACTGCACCGAACTACCGATGCTATATGTTGATCCTAAATACTGACGGCTTGCCGAGCTAGCTTCTCTGCAGAACGACGGGGGAGACAAAGCAGGGGACATTTATTCAAATGGTATTTTACAGCCACACCTACTGATTCATACCACTTGGTTGTAAGGAACAGATTAACAGTAGCTATAAATCCACACACTGCACCTCTTCTCCTAGTTGGTGCATTTTTTATTTGGATGAATCTTTAGAAATTATTAACGTTCGGGTAGCGACTGATTTTGTCCTGCACGTATGATACATAGGAATGGCACTGGCCACCGGGTGGCATTGTGGCCCAGGTGGATCTGATTCGCTCGGAGTATGTGCCATTAAGGACAAGCGAAAGTCGAAGAAAACGCACCTTCCAGAAGAACGCAATAAAAATAGCCATTTTGTTCTCCCAGGTTCCACGCTACAAAGCAGGAAAGATTTTTTTTTGCATAACACAAAGCTATGCGCATGCTTCTAGTTATGATGGCCAATGAATAAAATCTTCATAAGTGCGATGACTTAACAAATGAACACAACACTGCTATGTTTTAGGAAGGAAAAATAGAAAACATAATATTTCAAGAGAACCACTGGAAAACCAGAACCGAAAGCAAATCATGAGTATTGTGTTTCTGCCATGTGGTGGGAGACTATAAAACTAAGTCCTATGTGGCTTTAAAGAAGAAAACTGCGTCGCTGAAAAACCAGAACCGAAAGCAAATGTTGGGTTTTGTGTTTCTTCCATCTAGTGAAAGACTACAAAACTAGGTCCTATGCCGCTTAAAAAAAAAAAGGTGTGTAGCGGGAATCGAACCGCGGCCATCGCGAAGCGGGACTAAAGGTGCGCGCGATCCTACCACTCGGCCACGGCTTCCTTGTTTTTTCTTTATTGCTGGTCATTGGCCCGGATAAAAAATACACATTCACAAATAATCAAAAGGCACACTCACAATATGTTAAAAACGACCGCAGAACTTGTGCGGCTGCGCTTCTGCTAAAATTCCCTTATCGTCAATAATAATTCCACTCATGGCAGCCACTCTGCGATGCACTCCAGCATCTTTTGTTCCGCTGCAAAGTTCCGTATGCTTTCTTTGAAATACTGGCGAGCCGCTCTTGCATCGAGATCGGTGTGCCTTACCGCCATTCTACATTTCCAAGTGCTATGCAGGGCCATAAGCATGATCACATCGAATGGGGTACCATCACTTTCTGCTGGCAAGTAGCGAATCCCATACGCATCTAGGGGGAAATCTTTTTTGATTGTGCGCTGGAGCACATCCCAGAGAAAAACGGCATCCCAACAATGCAGAAAAACATGTTCAATTGTCTCCTTCTGCCTGCAAATTGTACAATGAGTGCCCCAAGGAACAAAGAAACCTCTTTCAGCCATCCACGGTTTGACAGTCAGCGTTCCGGAGTGCAACTTAAAAAAGAACGTCTTAGCGCCTGACGGTACTAGCATCGCCTTAACGCGCTTCAGAACATTGTGCCCATGGCTAGCTCCGTAGAGAGACCGATATAAAAGCACGGGAAGAACAAAATCACACAGGTCCTCGTACAGTTTTTTGCCGGTTGACGTCACTCAAATATTGAAGTGAAAAACGCGCTGACAAAAACCTGCATGAAACCACAACTTCACGTAGAAAAACCATAAACACCCCCGGGCAAACTGCCCGCTGAGACAACCATTTCGGGCAAGTGTTTGCCCAGGCGAAGTTGGCAGACAGTGTATAAAAACGGGTTTTTTGCGTCCCTGAAGAAAAAAAAAGCAAATGTGCCAGTCCAAGTCCTCCATTTCGAACTCGAAGAAACAGATTGGTGCGACTTGATCTCTCCCAAGACGATGCCCACACAAACGCTGCGATCACCCGGTGAACTTTTTGGATGTTTACCCTTAAGCAATGCAAGACTTGAAGGATGTACCAAAGTTGCTCACTAAAAATATGTTGCGAATTGTGGCTCTGGAAAACATAGACCAATTCCAGCCATTCCATTTGTTTACCCTGTCCCGAAGGTTATCGCCTTCACTCCTCCAGTACGACTCACTGTCTTTTTAGCACTGAAGGGTTACCCCCAAGTATTTCACCGGAGTCGTAAAGAAACTCATGTTGGCAAAAGTATCTGGGGCCCCACGCCAATCCCCTTGCCAGAATCCCAGGCACTTACCCCAGTTTACCGGGCTGCCGCTTACAGCACAAAAACTTTTAACGCATTTGACAGACTGCGTTATACTGTCCGAATCAGTGCAAAACACAGCAATATCGTCTGCATAAGCCAACAGGCGGACTTCACCCTCGTGCAGTTTAAACCCGCGGACATAGTCATTCTCCATGACACTCAAACAAAAAGACTCAATATACAAGCAACACAACAGCGGCGAGAGAGCGCAGCCCTGACGCACCGAATGCTTAACTTGGATTCTCACTCCCACGACATTGTTGACAATAAGCCGCGTCGAGCAGTCCCGGTACGCCATGGCAACTCCCTCTCTAGTTATTCTACCCAAATTCACATAATCTAGAATGCAAAAAAGAATGTCATGAGGCACCCGGTCAAACGCTTTCTCGCGATCAATTTGGAGCATTGCCACTCGTGCACCCATGGCATCGGAACATTCGAGGATACTGCGTGCTACGTGTATATTTGAGAAGATAGTTCGGCCTTTAATGCCACACGTTTGATGCGGCCCCACAAGCTTCACAATGGCAGTCTGCAACCTCTTTGCTAAGATTTTCATCATTATATTATAGTCTCTGTTAGTGAGATAAATTGGGCGGTAAGAAGTTACTCTTCACAATGCAACGGGATCTTCTGACTTGGGTATAAGAATAGTGTGGGAAGATGAAAAGGACGAGGGTAGTACTCTGAGCTGGAATGCTTCGTTATATACATCCGCTAAGGCTGGTGAGATCGCACCTTTGAAATATTTAAAAAAGGCTGAGGTTAGACCATCAGGGCCAGGGGACCTCCCCGGATGCATACTTTCAATAGCACTTTTCACTTCCTCTTCCGAAATTGGTTCCTCCAATATTTCTTTCGTACTTTCATCTAGCCTTGGCATCAACGACAAAAAGTCCTTTTTAAAACGATCAATGTCGACGGCGCAGTAAGTTAATAAACCACTGTAGTGCTCGAAAAAAGCACGCTCGATATCTTCTGCTGCGTCGCTAACTTTTCCGCAATTTTCGATTTCCGCTATCTGATTGCGGCACGCATGCCACTTTTCTGAGACTAACGCTCTTTTCGATGGTACTTCTCCCATTATCAGCCTTTCAGCCCTTGGCCGCACCAAATCACCGCGGTATCTTTCGATATCGAACTGTTCTATTTTATGTTTCAGTGCGCGAATATCGTTCATGAACATGCCGGGCATCCTACATTCCTCACTAATCAATTTTTCTAAATTCCTGCGCATGTGTTTTTCTTCTGCTCCTTTCTCTCTGCATATAGCGCTCGCACGCTCTAAAGCCTTGATTTTACCCGCCTGCTTGAAGTTCTCCCATTTTTCACCAGATGTCGTGTTATCAACAGCATTCATTTCTTCAACTTGCTTCGTTACATCCTGTTATATTCAGTTTCGTTATTCATTTCAGTTCTTTATTCCCCAGGGGGCGCTTCTGTTCTTCATTATATATATTGGTTGTATATGTTAAATAAACCGCTTTTTACTTCGGGACGGCTGGAGTCTGGCTTCCACCTTCGGTCAATACCCCATTGGCGACGAAGATGGGATTCGAAACCACGCGGGCTCCACGTGGGCATTGCCGCGCGAACCCACGCGGGCACTGCCGAGAATACTACTTCAAGTTTGTTCCACACTTGGCACAAGTGGTTGAGCCTATGATAGTCTTACTTCGCAAAAATGAGCCATTCATCTGGTCTGCCGAAGCAGACAGCAGTTTCCGCAGGGTCAAGGAAATGCTTTCGTCAGGTACAATCCTCCAGATGTTCGATCCATCATTGCCAGTAACTGTGTCGACCGACGCGTCCGACTGTGGGTTGGGAGCAGTCCTGCAGCAACAAAGTGGCCACGAGCTCCGCACAGTCGCTTTCGCATCTCGTACACTCTCGCCTGCATAGAGGAAATATTCAGTCGGTGAACGAGAAACTCTTGCGTGCATTTGGGCGTGTGAGCGATGGCACACGTACCTGTGGGGTCGTCATGTCACAATTCGAACAGACCACCAGGCACTGGTGTCCTTGCTGTCGTCACAACGACATGGAAGACGCCCACTCCGAATCGCACGCTGGAGTGCACGACTGCTTTGCTACAATTTCACTGTTGAATACCGCAAGGGGTCCACAGACACTGTAGCAGATGCACTTTCTCGGCTACCAGCACCTACCTCGGAGGCAGAGATTGCTAAGGAGGAAGAAATTGCCTCGTTCATTGAGCCAGCCTGCATGACAAAGGAGGAGTTCAGGCAGGCCGCCTTCGACGAAAGTTGCCTGGAAACCGTCAAGTCATTCGTGCTGAGTTCCTGACCGCCAAAGAAGTCCATACCAGAAGAGGCGAAACCATTCTACGCCATTCGGGAAGAACTTTCTGTTGTCGATAACCAACTTCTGCGTGGAGAGCGCCTCGTTGTTCCGTCCTCCCTCACAGCTCAGATCATCGGCACCGCGCACGAGACACATCCGGGTATCATGCGCACGAAGGCACGACTGCGTGAGCGGTTCTGGTGGCCACGAATGGATAAGCAAGTGGAAACGGCAGTAAAAAACTGCCATATCGGCCCGGAGGCATATAAGTCCGCCAAAACATCACCAGCACCGTTGCAACCTGTTTAATGGCCTGAGCGGCCGTGGCAAAAGCTGGGCCTCGTAGAATACCACATTGGCGACGAGGATTTCGTGAACGTACCCCCAGTCCCGCTGCGCCGTCCGTATCCGCCCACCATGAGCTTCACCGGGCTTGCTCCGCCACCGTTTTTCCTTCCGACGCCCGGCCGTCCGTCATTGCCATGGGAGCAGTGGGAGCAGATGTTCAACGTGTACTTGCTGGCATACCGAGCCGCTGCATTCAAGCCGGAGCAACGCAAGGCTATTCTTTTGCGATGTTTGGGGGCGGAATGCCAGCGTACGTATTTATCAGGCGCTACATGCAGGGACCAGCGCCGGAGCACCGGCCGCGCCAAGTGCCGTAGCACTCGCCGATTACAAGTCTGTCGTGGCCCCTCCTGAGGAATACGACTCGGCACTCACCGCATTACGGCACCAGTTTTCGACGTCGCGCAACGTTATCATCGAGCGTCATCGCTTTCACCGCCGCAGCCAACACACAGGCGAGTCCGTTCATGACTTTGTTGCCGCTCTACGGGAGCTAGCGTCACATTGGTCGTTTGCCTCGCAAGATGATGCTCTGCGGGACCAATTCGTTGCCGGCGTAGCTTCCACTCGCGTACGTGAGCGGTTACTGCTCGAGGGTTCTACACTTTCATTCGAGAATTCTGTTCGAATTGCACTTTTGAGCACAGTTTGAGCAGGCGGCTGGAGAGCTAAAGGAGCTTTCTGCTTCGGTCGAAGCAATTTCATTGCGGCAGCATCGAGAACCATCGTCGCATTCTTCGAAAAAAAGGAATTCAGAACCAGCAGCCACCCTAGAGCAAAATTTAACGAGGAGCGTGGGCGACTCACGTGCGCCGCAGCGGAACCGCCCCCCTCAGCAGAACCGAGAACAATGTAGCCGCTCCGGCTCGCGGAACCACATCGCGTCAGCGCCGCAGTACCCAGCGCAAGGCACGACTTGTTCGTTTTGCGGTCGCAAGGGCCACTTTCAAAGGTTATGCAACCGCAAGCTAACCCAAATGCAAGGTCGAGTCCGTGAACTTGAATTTCATGAAGATGTTTCGTCATGCAGCAGTGCTGAGGAAGTTTTGACTGCGCAACGTTCCGCATGTAGCGGAATTCATATTCAAGTGCAAGTCGCGAATGTCACTTTGACATTCCTTGTTGATTCAGGGTCGTCTGTTTCAATCCTGTCGGAGCAAGAATTCAGTCGATATTTTCAGAGCGTCCCGCTTCTGCCTGCTCCACATGTTACTCTGACTACTCTCAACGGCTGATTCCAGTGCTAGGTTTTTTCCAGGTAGACGTTCGGTTTAAAGGCCGCACATCGTCGCTTCGTTTTTATGTTCTTCACCGAGGAACCTGTCTGATCAGTCTTGATGGCAATAAAGCCTTGGATCTTCGCATTGAGGGTTCTCCTCTCAATGCTTATACACGTCCATTGCTCCACAGCCGACTGTTGTTGACCCGCTATCCTGTTCTATTTCCACACCGTCAAGCACGCAGCCCCGTAACAAAGCTCTTCCGCCAGCCTTAGCTCATGAGTTCAGTTCACTTTTCAGTCCCGAGTTGGGTCTTGCTAAGGGGTTCACGCATTGCATCAACACGTGGCAAGGCGTGCAGCCTGTAACTTCAAAGCTTCGCTGTCTGCCGTATTCTCTCCGGTCACCAGTACCAAATGAGCTTAGAGGTTGCTGAGCCTTGACATCATCGAGCGGATCGATGCTTCTGAATGGGTGTCCCCCATTGTTGTTGTTAACAAGAAAGATGGTAGCATCAGGATCTGTGTAGACCTTCGAGAGCCGAACAAAGCTTTTGTTCCAGACAGTTTCCCATTGCCCAATACAGAGGAGCTGCTTCACGCTTCGGTAGGTGCTACACACTCCTCCAAACTTGACTTGGCTTCCGCTTACCATCAGGTTCTCTTGCACCCTGACAGCAGGAGTCTGACAGCTTTCATCACTCATGATGGCCTTTTCCGTTTTAAAAGAGTTTGCTTTGGGTTGGTTTCTGCCCCAGCGGCATTTCAGAAGATGATGGCGAAAATCCTTGACCGCTGCCCTGGCGTGCTGTTCTATATTGATGATGTCATCATCTTTGGCAAGACCGCAGAAGAGCACCTTTCAAACTTGAAGACCCTGCTGCAAAAGATCAAGAACGCAGGTCTGAAACTGAACAACAAATGCCTTGTCGACGTTCCAGCACTTGCCTTTCTAGGGTGCAAGGTCACTGCACGTGGTATCTCGCCACTTCCAGAGAAAGTAGACACCATAGTTAACACACCAGTGCCAACTGATGTGGCCGCCCTTCATTCGTTCCTGGGCCTCGTAGAATACTACACATCCGCTGTAAACATTTCGTCGCTTAGTTTTTTCGAATTAAATTTCCATAGTTGCCACTCGAAGCCCTTTTTCTTTTCTTTCGTGCTTCTACTAAAAAGCTGACCAAACGGTGATCACTGAATAAAAGTGCGCTCACATGGTACTCCTTACAAAGGGGTATCAAATCAAGGCTCACATACACTATGTCAAGACGGCCGTGGCTGGCTGCCTGAAACTGTGTGTACTGCGTAGTCCTCCCACCACCGAGACCCTCAGCCACGTCTTCCAAGCCATCGTCCCTTATGATATCGCTTAGGGCAATGGTGCTTGCATCCTTTACGGTCGGGCGCTACTTTTATCACGGGCTGAAAGAACACAGTTAAAATCACCGGCACTAAAGAGAAGCCTATTACACTGGAAATACTGTTTTAGCTGATCGAAAAATCTGCGTCTTTCCTCAGCGACAGTCGGCGCGTACAAACAAATAACACGCCATTCCAATGACGATAATAAAAAATCGCAGACAATAAGCCGACCTGACGGGCATGACGTCACAGCTTCTACTTTTGCTCCAAGACTATGTTGGATGAACAAAGCGCACCCGGAAGAAGTTCCCACGGCATGGCTCACTATAACACAGTATCGAGCTAAGAATTGACGCACCATGCCCCCGGTTTCGTCGTCGCCCTCAACTCTCGTCTCCTGTACTGCTAGAATGTCCAGGTCATGTTCGCTAACTAGTCGATAGAGTTGACTTTGCTTCCTCCTTGAGGCAAGCCCACGTACGTTTAAAGTGGCCACACGAAATGACCTATCCATAGACATCATTGCGAGGCGACGAAAACCCGGGGGCATGACGCTCACCTCACTACAGCGCTTTTTTCCTGGGTGCCTTGTCACGGTGCAGTCCTCAGGGAGGCAAATGTGGCGTTTCCGCCGTCTTGCGCTCCGTCGAAGTGTTCGGCCGAAGCCGATGGGAAAGACGCCACACGGGAGTCGTTTTCGCAGGCGGCTCGTCCGTTGCGACGGCGCTGGGCCCCTTCTCCTTTTCGCCTGCTTCATGGGGCCGCTTTGCGGTCGCACTGGCACTGTCGCTATCGATGACTGTCATCGGCACTTCCTCGGGAGTAGTCTCTACAGCTCCGCCGGAAAAAGTGTGGCCCGTACTACTTGGAGCAGCTTTCTTACTCCGGTCCTCCACGGCTTCATGCAGAAGCCCGGCTTCGGGCTTACCAGGAGCTTCGAGGGCGTCCTGTGGAGTGTTCGGGGTACCCTCTTGGGTAGTCGGGTTTCGGCACACTCCTGCTGTTTCCTCGGAGTCTGTCTCATCCATAAGGTGGTCCAATGCATCGTTTGCCTGGGCTTGTCCGGTCACGCTGGCGTACGTCTTTGGGCAATCCGCGTCCTCATGGCCGAAGCGGCGACAACGACTGCAGCGAGGCACTTTGCAGTCCCGACGTATGTGCCCGGTGCTCTTATAGCGCAGACAGAGCGGAGCGCGGCCTGGAACAACGACGAGAGTCAGCTCTCCGGCTATCTTGAGCTGTTTACAGGCCTCTATTGTGTGTGTGTGTGCGACTTTAGAGTCCTGTCGTCCTGTCGTCTTCTCTGTCTGTGTCCCTGTTAACTGCGCTAGTTTTTTTACTAATGATGACACACCAACTAGCCCAGCTTTCAGCCTTGATCGTTTAGAGGGACCCTTTCCTCGAATTGTCAAACTCTACACCGTAACTTCGACGAACCAGCAACGCGCAAACGCGAAAGAGAAGCGTCTGCAATTCCTAGAGGCTTGATATAACCGGAGGTGGGGCCTTCTTTCCGCGAATCAGACTCTGTGCCTGTCACATGACGTCGACGGCGGGAGCAAGATCCCTCCCACAATTGTAGAGAGCCTATTTAAGGGGCTCCGAAATGTACCTTTTTTGACATTTTTTCTCTTCTTATCGCCTTTCACCGAACTTTGAATAAACCATGCAAGTCTCGCACTACAAATCTTCTCGTCCTTGCCTAGTCGCCATGGTCTACCGAATGCCTGCGGCCCGCCGACAACGCCACGCTACCCAATAGTAACGTCGGTCGAGCTTCGATATGCAGGCGTCGCTACAACTCGGCAGCAGTAGGGTACGCTACCCTGGAGTACGCAACACCGTGCACAACCCCGAAACGGCACGAGCTTTAAAACGTACTATTCAAATGCTGCTGATTATGAAATCAAGAAAACCACAACAGAAGTCTAATGTTTCTTGTTTTATTGTGTTGTTTTTATGGATGTGTACTCGCTATTATACATGAGAGTCGCATTTCACATGAGCTATGTGATGCGTGTTGCATCTGTGTCGCAAGTCTCAAGGGTAGCGTTGGCCTGGCGGCCTGGGGCACAACTGGAAGCATCCGAAGGCCCTGGCGAAGCATGAGTCGACTGCTAACAGGACAACTTGTTTATTCCAGCATCGCAAAAGAGCGGCCGGTCAGGTCGACCGAAGTGGAGAGACGGGAGAGCACGTTACTCGACAGAAGAAATCGGAGCATCTCTCGGCGTCTGGGGCAGCTGCTTTTATACTCTCGGAGTCGAGGGCAAGCAGGAACGGCTTGCGAGAGGCGGCCGTGTCAGCGAGGCACGGACGCGCTGAGAGACACGTTGAGACAAGAAGTGACGCATCCTCCGGGCCCGCGCCGGCTGCCGCGCTTTGACAAGCGTGGGCACCAACATGCACACACACACACACACACACGCACACGGAGAGACGTGGCATTGAAACATGCCTGGACGTGCTTGGTGGGGAGGCGTTGCGGCAGCGCTGAACGGGCCAAAATGTCCGCCGCTTTGAACGAAGCCCGGCGTCCGTTGCATCCGCGCCGGCTATACAGCGCGTCGTAGACGAAACGTAACAGACCGCCCCGCCGGGAGAAGGAGATCCCGATGGTCAGGGGACTGCATCCGCTGTCCGGAGGGATGTCGCTCGATGATGCTCATAACCGAAGTCGGACGTCCTTCGGCGTTTCTTGAGCGCAGCGCACAGCGAAGGCCTCGTTCTCACGTTCAGGTTCACACAGGACACTGCAAAGAGACTTCGGGAGAGTTGCCATTTTTGTTCTCGTTCCAAGCAAGCGTAAGAACTACGCCGAAACTCAACCGGTCAGTCAGCGAGCACGACACAACCCTCACTAAGCCATGCCAGGCTCTTTCCCTTCTTATACTACTGCCTAGTTCCTTACAGTAGTCTAGCAGCACTGAAAACGCGTACACAAATTGGAAAATTGCACTAGAAAGCACGTCATCACTTTGATACACTAAACAAAAACAATATGTTAAAAATCCTGCCTCAGGAAGAAAAACATCAGTAACAAATAACTTTGAGGCTGATTCCTACAATAGGGGCCTCGACTAAGCCATCGGCGTTACCGTTGAGACTCCCCTTTTTGTAACGCACCTCAAAGGAATACTGTTGGAAAGCGAGGCTCCAGCGCAGGAGGCGGCCATTTTTGGGAGAGATGGTCTGCAGCCATTGGAGAGGGCAGTGATCCGTCTCAATGATAAACCTCGAGCCGGCTAGGTAGCATGACAAATTCGGAATGGCCCACACGAGACACGCGCAGTCTTTCTCGATGGCGCTGTACGCCTGCTCACGACTGGTCAGCTTACGACTAGCATACAGGACGGGGTGTTCCACTTCTCCATTTTCCCGTTGGCACAGTACAACGCCCATGCATCGCTCACTAGCATCGCACTGAACAATGAACCCTTTTGTGTAGTCTGGCGATCGTAGCACAGGCTGGCTTGTTAGGGCGCTCTTTAGGGCGCTACAAGCTCTTTCCTTTGTCTCGTCCCAGACGACTGCTTGGGGCTCTGTTTTTCTTAGAGCCTCCGTCAGGGGAGCCGCGATATCAGAGTACCTGGGGATGTACGTCTGATAGTAGCCGGTGACACCTAAGAATGACCGAATATCGGTCTTCGTACGCGGTTGCGGGAAGTCTCGTACAGCGGCCACCTTTATTTCAGAGGGGCGGCGACGACCCCGTCCAATCACGTGACCGAGGTAGACAACCTCGGCCTGTGCTAACTGGCACTTGGGAGCCTTGACTGTCAAGCCTGCTTCGCGCAGGCGGGTTAGCACTGCCCGCAAGTGTGCCATATGCTCAGACCAGGATGCGGAGAATATCGCTACGTCGTCTAAATTCGGTAAAGCGAATTCTTGCTGTCCCCGCAACACTTTATCCATGAGGCTTGAAAAACACTATGGCGCGTTCTTCAAACCAAAACTCAACACTTTAGGACGGAATGTTCCCATTGGTGAAATGAACGCCGCATACCTACTAGCCTCTTCTGTAAGTGGAACCTGCCAATAACCCCTGACAAGATCTACGGTGGAAATAAACTGAGCGCTATTAACTTTCTCAAGGCGCTCCTCGATGTTAGGGATCGGATAAATTTGATCCTTAGTGATGGAATTAAGCCTGCGGTAGTCGACGCAAGAACCAGGTTCCTTGCCCGGTACCTCAACTAAAATCAAAGGGGAGGTATAATCACTCTCACCCACCTCAAATGAAGCGGGTAGCGCGTTTTTGTATTTGTAGAGTTAGAGAGCATGTAGACTGAAGAGGGTCTCATACGGCTGAAGCGAATTTTAATTTAGATCGGACAAAAGTTTGGTATGCTAAAATTTGTTGGAAGGGGTAGCAAAAGGAAGATTTCGACATTAAAACAAAGGGCGTGATTAGCATCATTAGCAATGTTTGTTATATATAAAGACAAAGTCAAGTTATGCGTTAAGGCCAAGTACTTACAGGTGGAAATGGAGGAAACTTCGGAAAAGAACATGTTGCCGCGTCACTACTTGCGCAGATTTTTAAGCATTTGCTCATGCGGCCGCCATCTTTCGGCAGCAGGAAGACGACCAGCAGCTCAACTCACTCATAGAGTTCTTGAAAGGGCGAGCTACTTCGAGATTATTTGGAGCTACTATCGAGATTATTTTGGAGGAGTGTACTTTCATTCGGTTTGCTTAATGGAAATCTCTAGAGGAAGAACGTCTCCAACAAGGAAGAGCTATCTGCTAATTGTTCCTGAATATCTCCGCCATGAAATATTGAAAGCCTGTCATGACAAAGCCACTTCCTGCCACCTCAGGTACACGCCAACATTGGCACGAATAAAAGAAAGATGCAACTGGCCAAGGCTCGCAGCAGAGGTGAAACATTACGTTAGAACTTGCCTTGAGTGCCAGCGACGCAAAGTGCCACCGACTAAACCCGCTGGGCTAAGCAGCCCGTTGCAGTACCGGAAGCGCCGTTTGCTCAAATGGTAATAAAAAGGGGCCAAGAACCTTTCCAATATCTGAGAGCGGAAGCAGATAAATCACCCGATACGCGGAAACCAAGGCGATTTCTAGCGCAACTGCATCTGAATTGGCACGGTTCTTTATCGAGAACATTGTCTCAAGACCCATTGCTCCGGCGGTCGTCATAACCGACAAAGAACCTGCATTCACAGCTGAAATTTTGCGCGTTGTGCTGTCTCTCAGTGGCACAGCGCGTAGGAAAGCAACAGCCTATCACATACAAACTAATGGGCTTACAGAACGCCTCAACGAGACTATCGGAGACATGCTTTGCATGTACGCGAATGTTACGATGACCCTGGTTACGACCCTGGAACCTGGATGATCCTGGAACCAATGTCAATGACCCTGGTTACGACAAAAACGACGAAGGGGCTGTTCGAGAGTACGAGCACGCTAAAAAAGACAAAGACGTTCCTTTGTGCTGTCCTGCATCCTGCATGTCCTTTTCGAGTACGACGCAGTACTGCTACTTGCCCCAATAATTGCCCCTGTAATTTTTGACCTGCGGCAATATTTATAAGAGATGTGCGAATGCCTTCGATGAGAAGAGATCGAACACGTTCTACTAATATTAAGACACATTAACCAGCCCTTGCAGCAAATTTCGATTTTTGTAAGATCTTTTTGAAGGGAATCGGCGTCAGCACTGTTACAAATCGGGCAGTAGATTGCACAATAATCAGTATATAAACGGATATTACAGGATATGTTAGATGGAAGAGCATCGATGTAAATCAGGAAAAGCAAAGGTGCGAGCATAGTGCCTTGGGGAACACCTGACGTAACGGAAGAAAGAGACAATGAGTATTCGTCAGCCTACACGAATTCCTTTCCGTTAGTCTGAAAGTATCGAAGCCATTCGATTGCTAAGGGATTAACGTTTAGGCGCGAAACTTCATTAGTAATGTTTTATGCGGTACTTGACAGAAAGCTTCCTCAAAGTCTAGTAAGAGCGCGTCAACAGGAATGTGTAGGTCAAGGTTAGGAGTAAGGTTGGTAATAAAAAGAGATAGTTGGAAATCACAAGCGCATCCTCTTAAGAAGCCATACAGGTTAGGATGAAAAAAGATGCCAGAAACAAGAAATTTAAGAATGCGTGAATAAATGACATGTTTCAATAATTTCGAGCAGGTGCTTGTGACAGAAATGTAGTGTTTTTTTTTTCTTTCTTAAGAACATTAACCTTTTGAGGGGAACTGGGGCGATCTTACCGATTTTACACTCTTCGGGAAGCACACCTGATGATAAGGATCATTGAAAAAGGTGGCACAAAATGATGATAAGGGTATTCTTAGTATTTTGAGAACTTTCGACTTTAGACCATCAGTACCACTCGAAGATGTGACTTTCAATGACTCAAACAATGTCATAATACCATCAGGATGGACCAACATGTCTTTCAAAGTTGGACGGTCTAATGTAGGGAAGTTTGGTAGTACGGCGTCGAGTTCATTACTAAAAACTGAGCAGTAAAATATATTAAATGTGCCGCGAATAGTATGCTCCGGAATGAAATTTTCTTAATTGAGTAAACTTACAGGCTTGTGACGTGCAGGGCTAGTAGTTTTCCAAATTTTGGGGGTTGGTATGCCGCATGAATTGTAATACTGATTTGAAAAAGGAACGAATCCATCACCTTTGCTGTTATTAGGAATAAATAATTAAGACACAATAATTTTAGAGTTAATTAGAGCACACTAACCCATGATCTTTGGTCGTAGTCGCCCCCACGGCGTTGCGTTGTGCGTACCTTGTTACGAACACTTCTGGTCACGTCGCCGCACTTCTGGTGACGTGGCCGCAATGCTGTCGCATTAACCCACGTAGGAATAAAAAACTGAGCCTTAATTTTTTAGTCATATGTATATAGTGGGCAACATTGATAAATTCTGAAGCCGTAGTTATAGGGAAGCAGTTGCATTAGGGCTAAAAGTGGACATATTTGACGCAAGTATAAGCGTAAGCTCAAACGTCCTGTCCTGATCGATAAGAGTTAAAATATATCTTTCAGCATGTGTAATTAGCCGTAAGAACGGTACTAACTTAGTTTACTGTAGTCACGGACGGCTTCGATGCTTATGTTCTCATATTCTCCTTTCTTTTTTTCAGTAAGAAGTGGGAATGCTCAAGAATGCAACGTGGACCTTCACATCGATGACGTACGAAACGTTAGTATCTGCGTAGAGTCACCTACGCTATTGCGTTACCTTATTTTAGATGCACGTAGAAGTAGAAAAGTTATTAGTTTGACGTAATCAAGAGCACCACTATGCGACCTATCTTTTTGGGACGTGTGTATTTGCAAGCTTATTAATATGAGATCAGTGTCATCGCCAATGATCATTATTTTATTCTGAGGGCAATGGATTCTGCAAACTCTCGAATGACGTATTGTACACAATATGAAATCGTGAAAGGCCTTGTCAGAATTCGTGCTCCGTAAAAGCAGCCACAGTAACGACCACTGTAAGAACCGCGCTAACGATCAGTCAACATCAGGTACGCACGTAGAACTGAGACATGGGTGGTCTGGCCATTTTCCGCACAGGTGCAAGTGAAGCGTTATACTGCTGTTCTCAATAGCATTTTCGAAACGTTATATATTTATGCAAAGTCGCTTCAACAGCGATGACACAGGCTCCCTATTCCGACTATGTACGGACCCACAAATATACCGTGACCTATTTTCAGTCGGCGAATCAAAGATACCTAAAAATGCGCTCTAATGGTAACCATTGCTATACACATCAGCTGAAGTTAGGGAACTCTACGGATCTTTCTAGTTGTGGCGACACAAACGAGCACGCCATGCGCCTTTAGCTCTTTCGCCACAACGTGCTTCGGGGTATGCATATTCCGGAACATTTCTGTGTGATTTTGTTCCACCAAAACAAAATTACGTTGCGATGATTACCATGATCCTAATATTAGGCAAGCGGTTGTGGAGAGCTCCCAATTAATTTTGACCACCTAGGGCTCTTCAAACCGCACCTATATCTAGGTGCACGAGCGCTCTTGTATTTCACCCGGTTGAAACGCGCTCGCCGAGACCGGAATCTACCCCACGAACTCGAGCTCAGTCGTGCAACGCGAAAGCCATTGAGCTTCCGCACCGGATTATTTTATTACAGCCAGTAGTTAAAAGTATTTTTGCCAAAAGCTCAGTTTTTGCAGTAATGTTACTAAGCACAACTCTGTAGTGCATAATATGCGTAGGTGGGTCCGAACGCGTGCGTAGGTTACTGAATTTTGTTGGCCAAACCATTTATGCAACGTGGCACGCAATCGACACTAATCTTTCATAAAACAGAGGTATTTTGAGCATAGTGGACATAGAACTTTACATAGTTCTACATTCGCATAGCTATTCACAGCGTCAAGACCATTTATACGACTAGTGTAGCATAATATTACTTCAAAATTTCAACCACGGCAGTTATATTGTCTTTTTTCATGTAGTGACAGTTCTTCCGGCGTTGCTGAATACACCCATCTGTAAAAATTAGTACTTGCACAATACTCCCAAGAGAAAAAGATCGTGCGACACAAATGCGATTGTAAAGAGCCCAATAAATTGAGCAAATGCAAGGGGAGGGATAAAGTGTAGAGGCCTATATAGCGCACCGAAAAGAATGTTCCTATTTAGAGAGTTTTTGACGAAAGAAATGCTAGAACGTTCGAAACTTGCTTCCTTCACATGGTAATTTTACCTTCTAGATACGATGATCTTTTGGTATGATCATATCGATTAAAGGGCAAGGAGATTTAGGCGTGAAGCATAGTTGTGCTAGATATCTTCATCTCATCCACTCCTGCACACAAAGACAGGAACAGTTTGGAAGAAAGTTTCTTGGATTTCTTGGCCATATGAATGGTGTAGGCATGAGTGAAGCACCATTTTCCTAATTGTCGTTAGTAGCCTACTTATGTCCTTGTGCCGGTCCCATTGTATAAAAGGTCTAGCCCGGAGCAAGAGGTTCTTATCAGCGCAGGCATTTTGTGTGCAGTGAGAGCACCTGCTGTGACTCTCCGGGATCTGGCCCAGCACATACGGCCAGGTCGGCGTGGTCCCAGCCCCTATCAGTAGAAGCCTGAGACGAGCTACTGCTCTCCGGGAAAAATCTAAATGAAATCAGCACAGCATGCGGTGGTAGTCTTTGTCAAAGTTCTCGAAGCCACCTCATGCATCCCGCTGCCACATCCTGCCACATTTTGGAGAGTTCTTCCGAATTTATACGCCAGAGGACGTGACACTGACGCCATATGCAACAGTTGCCCGTCGTTCATGCGACATAACATTGAGTTTCTTCGGTTCAAGTGACGTCATTATCCTTTCAAGAAGTCTTCTCGGAAAGCGTCATGGTGATAGACTCAAAATAAACAGTATCCTCTTTTTTCTTTATAATCCTATCGCATTTCTGATATTGTTCTTAGACAACATCGTTCCCATTGAAACTGTCTATGCGAGCTGTCCTTGTGCCTCTAACTTCCGCATTATTCATGTGGCGACCCTAAAACTCGCGCGTAATACAGAAGCTCCGAAATACACTACTAAAAAAATTTGTGTTGAATCTACCACAGGGACAACAAATCCGCACGCACTCACAGAGGCCGAAAGCTACTCTCATGTCATTCATCTCAGAGAATGAGAGAGAGAAAGAGAGAGACTAAAACTAGAAAACATCCAAAGATAACCTATTAGTTTCATCTTCAACTGTTATAGCTGGAAAATATCCCCATCAAACCTCCTACAAAAAGCAGAACTAGAAAAACTCGAAACGAGGCGTTATCATGGGAGGTTAAAACTCTTTTTTTCACTATATCACAACATGTTAAGAATTGATAAATCCGCATTCATAGCACTTGCCATAAGCCGCTTTACTCGGTCTGTTAGGTATCTGAGGTATCTGAGTTTAAATGCGGGACTAACACGTTCATGTACACTTTCTTTCGTCGGACAATTGCATACTGGAATGCCTTATCTGCTGATGTGGTTGAACGGCCAAATATTAATTCCTTCCTACAAGCGATCAGAAGTTGAGAGCTGTAGGCACCTTCATACTTGAAGTGTTTGCGCACGTTATCATTTTGTGTATTTGAATAGATGTGGATACCTTCGCTTTTACGCATTGGCGCGTTTGTGTCCTTTGCTGTTCTTTTTTCCCCTTTACTATGTGATTTCGCTTTGCTTTAGTGCGCTGAACTTGCACTCAGTTGGATACCTGTTCCCACTCCTGCCTAATGTCTTCAAAAATGGCTGGCAGTATGTAACAAATAAAAAAAAAATAAATAAATAAATAAATAAATAAATAAATAAATAAATAAATAAAGGTGACAAGAACAGTGCCTGCCACCGGCAATTTTCGTTCTCACTGTGGCCAAGACGCACCCAGCTGAACTCGGGGAGCTTCGTTTTTTACGAGTTCGCGCGCCATATCACCTGTTAGGTGAGCGTAAAGCGGAGATTCTCGCAATTATCTTCAGGATAGTTTCATCTTTCAGCACACCCGAGTTTGCCGGGTTTAACTCGCCTGCGCAGCCCGTGTGCTTTAGGAGATTCCCCACTATTCGAAGGGAAACATCCATGGCAGCACACTTTTACTTCTTCTGCACCATTGACTGAGCCCCATGTCATAATGATATATACAAGCAACCAACAATACAACAAAGAAAATCAGAGAGCGATTACCTCTGTGACGCCCACGGGGAATAATGGGTACGTGCACATGAGTAACTAAGCTGGGTTGAAATTGCATTGAAGGTGACGATGGAATTGCGAGTCCTTTATGCTTTTCATTAATTTCATTGGGAATGGGTAACATGTCTAAAAATGTCTCCAACTGATTTGTAAATAAAGAGACGTCTAATTTCAATAACTGATGTACATTCCTAAACATTGAACAGCATTGAATGTTTCTACGAATAGTCATTTCACTCAATGCTATTTTGTAGGTGCTGGGCCAGTTTATATATCAACATGTCATCAGCTCACCGCCACGTCGTTGAGCAATCGTTAGACATCACCCTTCAACTCGCCATCGTCGCTGAAGCGCCTTCCAAAGAAATGTTGTTTTAGCTTAGACAGGAATTAGTAGTTACTAGGCCGCAAATCCGGATGTAGAGTGCGCGGGTGATGATGTATCATCCAAACTGTAGCAGGAGAGCGACCGTTTGATGGACAATGTGGGGGCATGCGTTGTCGTGAAGCAGGCTTGCACCTCTGCTCAACATTCTTCTTCTTTTGTTGTAAATCTCCTGTCAGAGTTTTTAAAGGCACTCACAATACCTGTTAGCCTTTATGGGTGTCGCAGGCGGCATGAACTCGACCAACGATGCTCCCTTTCATCCCATAATGTAGGTGCTGGGAGATATTGCTTGCGGAGTTTTGGGGGCCTAGGCGAAGAAGAATGTCGCTTTGGACGTGATTGCTGTTTCCTCTCAGGTGTAAAGGAAAACACACCGGTTTTGGCTCCCGTAGCAACCGAATTCAAAAGATATCCTTATCGTCTCCAGGGCGCCGCAGAGATACGTGGAACAAGTTAGTGCGTTGTCGTTGATGTCCTGTTGTGAACATTCGCGTTACCCACATGGCGCTACCTTCGTGATATTCCAACTTTGCTGTCAAAGTAAACAAGAAGTGTGCTTCTTGGGCCGCTGGTAACAGAAACAAACGCGAGACTGAGGACCCAGCAAAGGCGCGACGACGACCACACAACGACGACGGCGACGTTACGTATCTATGGTAGCGATTGTTTGATGATGACGGCATTACAAGGATGGCATAATAAACATTGAGTGACGGTGCAAAGATACAAGTTGGGTGACGATAATGGAATGATGCTATACGGTATGCTTTTCTTTACCTACAACAAATTTGCGTAGGACTGCCTAAGGCATATAGCACAATTCTAACCTTTCATCTTAATTACTCGATGAGACGGCCATTACTTCTGCGAGAAATGAAAATGTTAAATTGAACCTTTAAGCTAATTACGCTAACTAACTTTTTATTGATTGCTTTTGGCCACATATTTCAATCCACGAATTATAGCCACCGGGTTCGCACTGCGTATTCGCTTGGAACGAATTCTCTGGACAGCACGAGTTCTGATATATTAATTTTCAAAGTGTCCATCGTAATGCATTGGTGTACCAGTTACTTGTGTGGTTCATTGCATAAAACAGCGGTTTCTAGAAACGTTCCTTATGCACATTTACTTTTTTTACTTATATAACTGTTTACATGTTTACAAAAGAGATGGGCATAGGCAGTACATGTAATGAGGAGGGAAGATGGTCATTAAGGGCTACGGACTCGATTCCAAGGGAAGGGAAGCGTAGCAAGGCGCGGCAGAAAGTTAGGTGGGCGGATGAGATAAAGAATTTTGCAGGGACGACATGGCCACAATTAGTACATGACCGGGGTAGTTGGAGAAGTATGCGAGAGGCCTTTGCTCTGCAGTGGGCGTAACCAGGCTGATGATGATGATGATCATGACTTTCCCCCTGCTATACCTGGACCAAGTGGTTCACGGAAGCAGATGAAGCCTGCACTAGAAGCTAGGCAGACATCTTTAACATTATAATGAAATAGTTTCTATCGTTTCCCTAGCTTTACCGTAGGAAGCAAATGCTTGTCCTTCTTTAGTGCACCCTCGCTTTTTATGTCTAGGCGTTCTAAGGAATTCTGATCAAGCTTCCAAAAGTGCTTTTATTTATCACAAATTGTTTCTTTTCTGATGTCATTTTCAACTGTTAGGTGGTTACTCATAGCCAATTTTTTTGCCATTACAGCCACGTAGATCACTGTCTCTGTGTCTCTAACCTCCCGTTTAATGTTATTTATTGTTATGTTTGCCATATTGTTTACTAAGACTGTCGTATATTTGGTGTTAAGCACCCTAGTTCTTTTCTTCCACTCGAGCCAACATTCTTCCGGTACAAATGCTTCAACACTCTCGCCAACCATTTAGTTTCTTTCATATTCTGCAGTAGTTCTTCAAAATCAGCTTTGTCCTCCGCTTCCCTCAATTCCAGACTCGTCGAGCCCATATCACACCGTACAGCATCATTTGTAGTCGTCCCTTGGGCACCCATTGGGAGGCGTCTCACTCGATTTTATTTGCCATCGAGTCCTCATAGCACCTCTGATTCAAGCGAACTACCGCATCCCTAAATCCAAGTCCAGGAACCATTCCAGCTTTCTCTATACTCCGGAGCACCTCGTACTTCTCTTATCTCCAAAGCGCTCTCTAATATATTATGGTCACCTTTCTTCTCTAAGACGGTTCCACCAATTCCAACAGCTCTACCGGAGCATTAGTTGTTCCATCGGACGCCATATCTTTGCAATTTAAATATTCGCACAATACTACATCGACAGAAGAAGAACTTCGGGCTCTTCAAGGTGCACTGAAGTACGTGCTCCAGCAGCCACCAAATAGTCGGACCATTTTCTGCGATTACAAAGAAGCCATAGAAACCCGATAGTTTACCCTACATCATGAGTTATATGAACAGCTAGCGTACGAAATAAGGCACACTCATCATGAAACGCTCGAGAAAGGCAAGGACATGTAGTTAAATGGTTATCAAGGCATAGCGGCATTGTAGGCAACGACAGCGCAGATGAAGCTGCGCGTTCGGCTGATCAAACACATCAGTCGGCTCTTGTACCGCTTTCAAGAAATGATAGTGCGCGACCACTTCAATCACTTCCTCACCACACAATACTTCTACGATGGAATTCACCGGGTTTCAGCAACTCATGCTTGCACTGTCTTGACCCTAATTTCCGACTTCGCTTGTCGCCTGGACTCTCCTGCCGGGAAACAACTTTACTGTGTCGCATGTGGTTGGGTGTCGCATTTACAAATTCCTAGTCATTCCTGATAGGAATGGCCAACAGTGCGGCATGTAATTTGTGTGGGTGTGATGAGACTCTACAGCGCCATCTGTGTCACTGTTCATCCTTTTACACTCAACGACATATTTTACAAACGAAACTCAACCTGGTAGATAATAAAGCGCTCTTAAATAAAAAGATCCTTGGACCATGGCCTATGCATTCTTGCATGCAAAAGGCCACAAACAAGCACTTCTGCGCTTCATGACGGACACTGGATTGTATGAACGTGTGTGACAGTGGATATCCGTCTGCGACTTACGGGGAATCCGTGACTATTATTTTTCTTTTCGGTCTTTATCTGTTCCTCCCTTTTCCCCCTCCCCAAGTGTAGGGTAGCCCGTCGGTCACGTCCATGGTTAACCTCCCAACCTTTCCCTCTTCGGATCTCTCCCTCCCTGTCTCTCTGAGCGACTTCTCCCTAAGCGATTCTGACGCAAACTCTCAGCGAGGCCTCCAAAATGTAGGGCGCACCGCTGCGTGCTAACGCTAATAAACGCGTCAAGCTACAATCTGGCTCCTCTCTCGCGCTTCTTTGTGCACACTCTAGTCTAGCTACTGGCGTAAGGTGCAAGGTAGGCCTGACACTCTGTGGTCTAGATAAAGCATCTCAAAGCCGCGGCCATGCCCAGGCCCATTCAGTGATGAGCCTAGGTGAGAGCTCGAAACAGATTTGGGCGTTATGCATATATCCGAGGCACTCTGTGCAATACTCCAGTGACAAATGAAAGAACTGTGCCCTAATTACGTGAGCTGAAAATTAGCTTTTCATTATTTTTTTATTTTATTCTGTTTGTAAAAAGCGACAAAATTCTTTTTGATGCTACAGAACCAGGCTTTGTTTTTGCCAAAGACAATGATATACCACAAACCATTCTTGATCTGGACTGACGGTTGTTGTGCTTTGCGATTGCAGTATTTTATCGTTTTCAATAGAATATTTTTCTTATATAGTGGCCATTGCCCGTTTCTTTTTATTTCTTGAGTCACAATAACCACTAATATATGGTCCCCACAATAGATACATATATAGCTTTTTCGTTAACGGTTTTCGCAGTGTTTTTGGTGAGACTCAAACTTATGCACGAAAATTGCTTCACATAGGCTCAGATATATTGGTATGGAAGCGCTTTCTGACCATCTTTTTTCGTGCCCAGCTAAGAATGTTCCCATTCAACATTTCTTCTCCTGCATCTGCTTTGAGGTTGCACCTTCACGCAGGGTATGTGCCCGGGATGGCTAGCTATGCATTTCCTTCCGCCTGTGTGAGCAGACGAATCACCCTCGCGCTTAGCTTAGTAGTCGCTGCCGGAGTCAGAAGAGCGTTCTGGTTTTCACAGCTGCCATTAGTGGTTTGCAATCACAGATTAGCGTAATCTTTTCAAGTAAGCTCCAGACGTGCTATATCGGTAAAAGTTGTTCACAACGTTTCATTGCCACTGCTTGTAGATTTAGAACAAACAACCATAGCAATGACAGTTTTAAAGGGCCCCTCACCAGGCTACATGGCAAATTTTCGGTACAAGCTGGAAGTTGTTACGTGCTCTGTAGGAAGCCTTCTACTGCAAGAAGTGTTCATATTGTTTCTCTTATAGCTGATATTCAAATATTTCAGTGCCGCGAACCCACGTTTTGAGGAGGCGAGCGTCATTCTCAACATTCACTCGGTACAACATACCTCGTCTAGCCACCGCAAGCGAAATTCCTTCCTCGCGTTCCTCCATATCGAAGCTGGAGTTGGATCGCGTGACGCATACGTCATGGGCCCTGCCGTCCTTTCTTTTTCTTTTGCTTTCTTGAAGCGCGGCGCACTTCCTCTGATGTTCTCGCGCGCGAGCTCTCTCATTTCGCAGAGCGCACAATTTTGGTGCTGTGTACAAAAACACCCAACTAGCGGAACTAGTGCTACAAGAACTCTGACGTAGACGCAAGCGGATCAGAGAGCGCGATCGCGTGCTGGAACACGCTTATACAATACATGCACATTACATGGTTATTCTACAAATTTACATAGTTTCCTCGTTCGCACGTGCTACTAAAAGACGGGACAACAAGTAGACGAAGCCGAAGTACATTCCTCTTGCGACGGTGCGAATTGAAACAGAAGACGCAGGCATTAATTTCCCTAATATTTATTTAGTCTATTGAAGCAACACCTTACTCTAATAACATATGTTGGATTGAATAATTCTGGCAGTCATGGGTCACTATGGGTGACGCCACAGCATATACTTGTACAGGTCGATCGACTGCTAGAGGGAACACGCGAGCGCGAGGCTCATGCTCGCGCAGCGCCATGTGCAGAACATGGCGACAAACAAGCGCATGCGTGCCACAGAGCAGGGCTGGTGCATACCGTGCGTCGTCTGCTACCCTACCCACCATCGCTTCAGCTGTGCGCGCCGTGCGCCTGGGTGACCACAGGTCTTCAGTCGCGGATGCGATGAACGGGATCTAGAGGAGCAAAGTGACGCTTCATTTGCCAGCTGTGCAGATGCTAAGAACATGGAAGTTGTCGAACTTAAAGAACATTATAGGCGACATGAAGCGCTGCTTTACAGCGAAGCTGTCTTAGGCTAGTTTACAGTGTTTCGTGATGTGCATAAGCGAAAAACAATGGCGGCGTCTATAGCGTTAAAATAGTTTAAGCATAAGGCAAAACCGTATCAGCGTGCGCCCTAGCTACGTTTGAGGACAGATGTGTCAAAACTGCTTATGTATGATGGTTTGATGCTTTGCGATCTACGAAAACAGTGACGGCGCGGCCATGGCACCCTACGCCTTACCGACGACGCGTGTGAGCCTTGCTGTGGAATGTCCTGACGCGTGCGCCGTACAGAATGGGGACGGAATCGTTGTCGGCCCCATGTACGCTAATCCCAGAACGTCAAAGAGGAATCTTGAAGACATTATGATTGACGCATTTAGGTGGTTCTTGACGGCGGACCCCAATCCCATGGTCACTGTGGATGAGTTTAACGTCGATGTGTTTCGTCCCGACGGATAGTGGTTCTTGGCGTTTCTCTTGGAAAGGATCAGCCTTCAATGTTGGACCAATACAAATGATGCCACGACAAGTCATCGGTCGTGCAGATACCTTACGTTCACTAAGAACATCTCCAGTGTTCGCACAGAGCCCATGACCGCCTTTCATAGGGATTTCAAAGCCATAGTTACTGCGGTCACAAAGTAAAAGCAAATACAAAAACACAACGTGCAAATTTGTGTTGTATTATTTTGTTGTTTTGTTTTATTTTCTTTATAATTATACACACCTACGCTCGTCATCCACATTCGCAGAGTGGAATAGCTGTCCATGTTTTAAGAAAGAAGATTCGCACTCGGACGTTATCGTATAACAGATAGAAACACATTTCCTTCGTCATTGGAGTGTGACGATTGACAAAGCGAAATGTGCACGGGTCACTCCGCAGTTTCTTTTCGGCTCTGTTGCGCACGGCGTGTTTCAGTGATGTCCATCTAGAACGCGCTTAGTCTGTCGAGTTGCTGGTAGATACGAAATGCTATGTAAAGCTACCGTTGGTGAACCAGGGAATGTGAAAAGGTGTAGAGTCATTCGAAAGATTGCTCTTTTCTTCCAACATGACAGTGAGCGAGTGACGATAACGTATATAAGTCAATATACACAGAAGGGTTTGCAGCTACCGATTCTGTTCTGAATATCTTCCCGTCCGCAAAATGCTGGTGCAAGACGCAGCACAGCGACGATATTTGACGTGTCCAAAAATACTGTTCTCCAACCCATAGTTCCATCGTTACATATTCGCCGTCTACTCCACTGCGGTACAAGTAAGTGTACTTATGTGTTTACTCCGTCTCACATATCAAGCTTTTCTGGACACGTACAGACTAGCGACCCAGTTGGCCCTGGCTCGCGCATTTTCAATGGAACTAGTGAATTTTTCGCGAATTTATAAAAGTGCAGGTCGATTATTGAAAAAAGGCAGGCGACAGAGATATTCTAGAGGACAATCCACAGAGACAAATGCAGTGATCACGCTGTGGAAACTTACAACTTTGTTCCCACAGTGGTTAAAGATTCTGCAACGGAAGCCTATAGAAGTAACAAAAAAAAATGTGCTCGATTTTTCAGAAAAATGTATTTGCTGTGGTAAAACCATGGCTAGTATCATAATAGCCGCTACATAGTAAGTAGTCCAGTGCCTCAGCTTTCGAATGCTGCCTATGTCTATTATGTACACATGCGTAACGCTGTTTCCAAAAGCAATTTTTGATACACAGTCGCGAAAATTCACGTGGTATTTTTAAAACCCCGAGCATATCAGTCCGGATGCGTTGAAAGCCGTGGCTGTGTTGTTTAATAGCTGGCATCTGTCTTTCCGCGTCATGCTGGCAGCGCTTCGATGCTGTCCTGCGGGATATTTCTTCAATGCCATGTAGAACTTAGTTCGACAGTCTCCCACGAGATGGCAGAAACACAAAACTGAAGATGCCTCTTTTTTTTTCTCAGAAGTGCTCTTCAAATATTACATTTCCTATTATTTCCTAAAAAGTAGCAATGGGTTGCTTATTTGTTATCATCGCTTTGATAATGAGATTTTATTCCTTTGTTAACATAACTACATGCATGCACATGTCTTTGTGTTTCGTAAAAACAAAGAACCTTTGTGCCCTGTAGTATAAATGCACCTAAAACACAAACGGGCCCCTGAAATTATAGAGGTTGTATAGTTATGACAGAGAAAGCAAATAAACTGTTTTTGCATAAAAAAACACAAAGTGTTGCTTTTATAGCGTAAGCATTCTTTCAAGAGTGCTCCAGCAAGATCTGTCCGTCACGCAAAAAATGTAATGCCTTGTACCTGCACAATCATGCGTAATTAGTGGAGTTATGACGTTGAAACATTATAATACCGTAAATGTAGACGACTGGTAGCTTTATAAGCAATGAGAAACAACTGAATAAAAATAAATTGATGAGAGAGAACACCCTTAGGGATACACTGGGCTACAGAGAAACTGATTGGGGAAGCCTATACTAGGGATTGGTCAATTCAAATTTGGGGATGGGCCTACTTGTAAATCAGGGATGGGCCAACTTCAAATATGGGGTGGACCAACATAAACTGAGGGGTAGACCGACTGCAGTTTGGGGGTGGGAAACATCGAAGTTAGGAATGGCCTAACTGAAATTTGAAGTTGGCTGAACCGAAACTTTCCGCTGGGCTAACTGAAATTTGGGGTTCGGCTTACTTCAAAATTGGGGTTGGGCACACTGAAATTTTGGGGTGGGCCAACTGAAATTTAGCGGTGTCATACTTAGACAACTCCAGTAGAGTATCTACCTACGGCTTCGGGTGTCAAGGGGGGGGGGGCGCAGGCAAGCAATGGGCAGAAATGACAAATTCGTGCTGGCATACCTTTCTCTACAGAACTCATGGGATTTTAAAGAGGGATCGCTGTCTAATAGAAAAAAAAACTTCATTGTGCTTTACTGCTCAAATTAGGTTTCCTTTCCTTGAAGACCAACTGAATCACAATTTCAGGCAGAAAAAGTGGTCTTGTTTCGGAAGGCATAGGAAAAACATTCATGCAAAATATTGCGCTTGAACGTCCTTCACACGCTGAAATGACGCGGAACTCAGATTATTTAGAATTAGGTAGCTCAAAACATTGGAAATGCCTTTGATGCTTGTGCCTTATGCGCTAACTATGGTGGGCACACGCCATTTCCTTGTGAGATACAAGCGTGCTGTATGAAAAAAACAACAAGATCAGGCAATTACCAGCTCCGCATCTGTGACAATATTGCTATGATGGCACATGCGCTAGTCGTTCATAATCAACTTTGTCGGAGTAAACTATCATTACAGCTAGATTTTATATGGGATTTAAAGCACCATTTGCTTTTGAGTACATCGAAGCGATCTCGACACCTCAGGCTGGATGGTGTGAGAGATGCAGCTGTCTGGAGACACGCACGCACTTGCGAACGTTTTCCGCAGGCGCCCAGATGTAGGTAACCCTTAGCTGGCATTGGAAACGAAGCTTTTTTTCCTGTTTCCTCTCATGACTAGTGAGCTGTACAATCAGCTGTTTAAAATTCAGTATGCGACTTAGAAAAAGAAAATGAGCATTCGTACTGCGTTCTTCTGAGCGGTGCACCTAAGACTCGGCTGTCCTCAATGCGCACACAGCATTGAGGATTAACATGTGCTGTTCCTCGTAAGGTGCATTTTTTTAGGAGGTGGCAGTACATGACGGTGGGCAGCCATTATATATTTACGCTGTTGCGTTGCGCGAGTGCTAAACCTAGACCCCTGGATCTTCTGGATAAACTGGTAGCCGTGGAATAGTATTCGAGAGATCAGACTCCTTGTGGTTACCGGGTGCGTCTCGATTAGCTGAATGTGGAGCAGTAAACTGAGGGCTCCAGTAAAACATGGACAATTTAGTCTTATTTAAAAATGGTCGTCACCGGCATATATTGGCAGGTGGAGTATCCGGACCGCAATGCGGTATCCCTCTTCAGACTTTTCACGGCGAATCGGCACTCCGCCCGCGTTATCAACACGACCAGCCGGCCATGAACGGTGTTGGACAAAAGTGGCACAGAATCGAAAGGAAGGCATTGCTATAAAAATGGTGTGGCAGTGGAAATGACGAGAAGTACTGATATTGTACACTAACACTCTAGCGCTGCATCACGCTCCACGCTGACACCATCATATTTTTTTTGTCGGTAGCGCGCATACTGAGCATTAGTGAGGTGGTTATAGGTGTGCGTGTCATAATGAAACACTTTCTTCGCCCCTTTGCAAAACAGTGTCATCTAGTTTGGGGCCTCCTCATCAAAACATAAAATTTTTACAGAAATGAGAACCGAATCTTTTAGCTTATAGCCAGGTGCTCTACCGATGGAGTCGTATACGCAGGCATACACAGAGCCAATAGTTCTAAACGTTATACCTTGCGCAGACGATTGCCCCTGTGAATGGAATCGACACCATTTTCTCTCTCGTTTTAAATGTAACACCACTTATTCAATTCGTAGCATCTATGACACAGGGAAGGTATGACTAAATGCAGCCCATCAGCGCCTATACAATTCTAAAGCCATTGTTTTTCAGTAATTTCGAGCACTATCGTCGGTGTTTGCTCGAAGCATGACGACATCCCAGATGTTGCAGCGGAGCGATCCTACAAGAGTTCTGTAAAAATTAACGTACGACTGGTGCCTTCGCCAAGGAAAATTATTCAGGGCTAATTGGCCAAGAAGTAAAATCTAATATTTGCACTAATAATCTCATTCATTGTTTCCTCGGCACTCTCATGGTAGGTGGCACTTCAGTGCGGTTATTCAGAGTTTCTACCATATTCGACGCAGTTCTTGATAGAACAACCTTATTTTATTTAGACGCGCCTTCCGTTCTTGTTGACACGGGCAATAACGAGTACACGGGGAAAAAAACAAAACTGTATATTACAATATCAACAGGCGGCTGCTATAGCAAAAGGTCTGACATCATCTCACTCGGCATGTCCTGTCTTCTTTCCCTTCGTGGAGGGAAGCGGTCTATTAATGACATGTTCATATACGCGATACCTGCCCAGGGACTGAAAGAAGCGTCTGTGATGCCTTAGGAGAGCATGCTTTGACCTTGCGTTGTATGGCCAGGCGTTGGAAATGGCACATACGCCATCGTCGCCGTCTGATAGGAATAGCATGTCCTGTATATATTCGATGAAGTCGAAGATATCCATGTAGGTTGCAAGGAGGTTGTGGAGTTCCGCGGCTTGACAGGTCGGAAGGTCAGGGGCAATCATTTTGCTAATATCTTCGAGGACTGTACGCGCCGGGCCGGTTGCGAGAAAAGACGACCAAGTTTCATAATGTAATGCCGTGATATCTCATGCATCAAGCGCTGATAGGTCGACCACTGAGATATATCGAGGAGAGCCTAGTTTCTGAAGTTGAGGAGCGGGAGCTGGACGTGGTTGTCTACGACAGTCACGATTATGTGGGGCAACGCAATATATCACGTCAGCAGCACGTCAATTAGTGTAGATACTAGGTAGTCGTCGTCGAGGACTGGTTATGCCGTCGTCATGGGAACGCATGTGGCGGCTTGCGGTGACAACCGGATGTACTCGGTAGCGCAGGAGCGGTGTGATGGTAAATGTGAAGCACCACCAAGCTGTAGAAACTGCAGTTGAAGGACGCCGGTTGCACAGCCAATGAGGGCGGCATGTGCCGACAAGATATTGAGTCCGAGAATGTCATCGTCGGGGCATCGATCAATGACAGTAAACACAGCGGCGATGCTGATATGCGCTGTGCACATTACCATGATTGGGGGACTTCGACCATCGGTAATGTGAATAATACCACTAGTGGCGGGGGTAAGTACTTTCTTGAGGCAGCGACGAACTTAATTATTCATCACGGAGATTTATGCTCCAGTATCGACAAGTGCGGGAGCAGTTAGGCCGTCAACGTCGATCAAGCTTCGTTTTATCGGCAATACGATGAGAGGATTGGATGTGGAAGTTGAAGATGTGGCGTCACCTCTAAGACATGTATCTTTTAGTTTCCTTGTCGTAAGTTCAGCAGCTATGCCGGGCGTAGTTGTAGAGGGAAAGGAGACGATGGAAGACACGTTGGCGGTGAACAGGACTGCTGATATCGTGGCAACGGAGTGCAGCTGTGCGGCGTAGGGGCGGCATCGACGTTGTACAGCTCAAAAAGCTGAAAACCACAATAGCTATCAATGTTGTAAGGCTGAGTGGGCTGAAGACGGCGGTAGTTGCCGGTGCGGCTAGCAGTGTCGTCACGGGTGAACGATGACACCCAACGGTTGTTCCAATGGCGCGCGACCTCACCGATTTAAAACAAATTAGCCGATCAGCCGGCCGCAATTCAGCTGGATCCCGAGAACGAGGATACAACCGTTGTTTTCGGGCCGGCGACCTAGGGCGAAAGCCAGGTGTCCGAGAATGAGCAATGGTGCGGACGGCAAAACCTAAGCTGCCGAGTTCCTCCTGCACAATGGACTGGACCAGAAAAGCGGCCGGCACGTGAAAATCGCCGTCACCGGTGTTGGTGAGAACAGCAGCAGTGATTTCTGTTCCCGAACGGACGGTTGTGGAAGTTCCCATGGCAGCGACGAGAGACCTGTTCGTCTTCGCATGATTACGTCGGAGCAGTGTTCAGTAGCTGAGTGAAGGTCCTTGCAATACGTCGGCTTTCGACCTGCTCAAAACGCTGGCATTCTTCAATAATTTCGTCGATGGTCTCAGACTTTCTGCACAATAACAGGTTGAACGCATCGTCTGCGATTCCCTTCAACACATGACAAACCGTGTCCGGCTTCATCATGTCACTGTCTATTTAACGGCAGAGATACAAGACGTCCTGAATGTGGAATGTGTATGGTTCAGTGAACGTCTGAGCGCGGATGGGTAGCTCTTTCCTTGTGGCTGCCTTTCGATCCATGGGCTTTCGAAACAAAGCCCTAAGATTTTATTTGAAAATGAGCGTTCGGTCCCCACGATTGATCTCACTGATGCGTTCATAATTCGCAATCCAATCTTAGACGTCAACTTCAAGCGTACCGCAGAACGTCCTTAGGTCGTTAGGATATGTAAGGACGATCGTTCACGTTGTTATCGTAGCTGGTGGAGACGTCCTTCCGGCTGGCGCAGGCGTGGTCGCGGTCTCGTCTGTCATCATGATAACCCGGACTTGACGACCATTGCGGAGCTCCGCTATATAGCTATTCTGGTACCCTGTAGCTCCCCGAATCGTCACGGGGATTCACGAGTACACGGGGAAGAGACGAAACCGTATATTACAATATTTACAGGCCGCTGCTACCGCCAAATGGCTGACAGCACCACACGCGGGATGTCCCTTTTATTTTTTTCTCTTCGCGGTGCGAAGCGGTCTTTTAACCTCATGGTCATAGGCGATGCCTCGTAAAATTATTCATGACATACCGCCACGCAATAGAACTCTGAGCACTCGAAATAACTGCGTCAGGTGTAAGAGAAATCCCGCCTTCAGCTTACCCCGCAGTTCATCATATTCTATGAAAACACGCTGACCAATGACGCTTCCTCTTTGACTTCTGTCATGCACCTTATAAAAGGCGAGATGAATGCGTTCGCCTTGGAACAAATGTTTTATTACTTCGAATTTTATTTGACCTTCATTAACTTAGCTTCTCAGCCTAGAGTATGACTCTGTACTGCGTTATCAAAATAATACTTTACTCATAACCAGTGACGTCTCTTTGAAGGTGTGGCTACATGTGCCGATCAGCGTCTGAGTTTGTTTCGCACGTATATTGAGATTGTTCGCGTTTAAGGGTGCGGGGAATTGCGCTTTTCCTGATAGACACACTGATGTAGCATGCGGAATCCGGACATTTCAATTTAGCTACTGAGATCCAAATGTTGAGTGAATTAGCTAAAAAGTTTGTAACGTGAATTTATTTTATTAGCCCTATAATTAACATGCTTTATCTTGCCTCTGATGTCCGCCACCACATAAACAGCGGTCCAGAAGAAAGGAAAGTATAATTGGCGGGGAAGGGCGATAACTACGGTGAATGTAGTTTAATGTTTCTAGTAGGAAAATTTATTTGTGTGAAACCTAATAAGGTCGAAGCGGATATCATGTATCTCCTGTTTAATTTGCTATCAGTGCCAAGCGATGAAGACCAACCTAAGGCACATCGCAATGATATCACTGAGATTGAAAGCACCACATTTATGATGTATGGAAAACAAAGCAAACGTTTCGCGTAAGCTGGCAAGAACACATTCTGCCTGAATATATGCAAAAAAACGTGTCATTCTTGGTTGCCGTATAGAATATAAATAGTGTTAAGAAGTTAATAGTGTAAATAGAAGTTAAGAATATAAATAGTGGTCCCGTGCCACTTGGGATATTTATTATATACTGTAAAGCTTCGTACAAGCGCTTCAAAACGTTGTACGTATGACTTTTCTGTGCTACTAGAACTAGTGCTACTGAAATGTTCGTTCTCATCCTGCAAGGTTGGCCAAGCGTGCGTTTTTTTTTTCTTTTTTGTCATGCAATGTCAGCCGCAGAATGAAGCCACCATTCATGCTCAACATACTAATTGCAGATAACGCCAGTAGCTCAGCAAGCGCATCGTAGACAAGGGAAAGGGCGCTACCTGCTCACTTTATGGCTTGTCGTTGTGCTGGTTTGTGATGGGCGTTGATTTTGAATCGAGAAACGCTATTATGATTTCTCTGCCCGTGTTATACTGTGTGATTTTTAATGTGAGAAAATGTAAAATTGCCTGTTGTAAATAGCACAGAACTACTCAACGAGCATGATTATTCAAAAAGATGGACATTATTACTGTGTAAATCAAAACTGCCTAATTTCTTAGTAACAAAATGACAACGTTCTACTTTTTCACTAATTACTTTAGCTCACGTATGACAATGTACTAATTAAAGCCCATTTCACTTTCCTTCATATGAGCGATAAACGTTATAAAGTAACTTTATTACACAATCTGAAATAGCACGTCCCAAAGTAATACATCATACGTCGGTAGCGTAGTGGTTAGTTGATCTAGCTGCAGTTACATGTATTTAAATTCCGGTGATGGTGGTTGTAAAGAAAGCTTTCTGTGCTCTCTGGGGACGGTGAAGGTCAGACTAGGGCGCCGGCCTGACGACAACGATCGTAGTCAATCCAGGTCTCTGAATTCTTCCTGCTATTCACAGCGTGTTTGCAGGAAGTAGTCAGAGACCAAGATTGGGAAGAATTGGGGATAAGAGGTAATGGAGAATACCTTCGTAACTTGCGATTCGCTGATGATATTGCCTTGCTTAGTAACTCAGGGGACCAAGCGCAATGCATGCTCACTGACCTGGAGAGGCAAAGCAGAAGGGTGGGTCTAAAAAGTAATCTGCAGAAAACTAATGTTTAACAGTCTCGAAAGAGAAAAGCAGTTTACAATAGGTAGCGAGGCACTTGAAGTGGTAAATGAATACATCTACATAGGGCAGGTTGTGACCGCGGATCTGGATCATGAGAATGAAATAATCAGAAGCATGAGAATGGGCTGGGGTGCCTTTGGCAGGCATACTCAGATCATGAACAGCAGGTTGCCATTATCCCTCAAGAGAAAAGTGTATAACAGCGGTGTCTTACCAGTACTCACGTACAGGGCAGAAACCTGGAGGCTTACGAAAAGGGTTCTACTTAAGCTGAGGATGACGCAACGAGCTATGGAAAGAAGAATGATAGGTGTAACGTTAGTGATGAACGTGTAATGATAGGCGTAACGATAGGTCTAAGGGAGGGGAAGCGTAGCAGGGGGCGGCAGAAGGTTAGATGGGCGGATGAGATAAAGAAGTTTGCAGGGACGACATAGCCACAATTAGTACATGACCGGGGTAGTTGGAGAAGTATGGGAGAGGCCTTTGCCCTGCAGTGAGCGTAACCAGGCTGATGACGATGATGATGAAGAAGCCACGAAACACTGACACCAAGTACAACACAAGGGAAATTACTTGTGCTTAATAATTCAAATAAAGAAACTATAAAAAATGGAAATCAAGTGGATGAAAAAACAACTTGCCGCAGGTGGCAACTGAACCAACCAGCTTCGCGTTTCGCGGGTTCGGTTCCCACCTGCGGCAAGTTATTTTTTCAACCACTTTAATTTCCAATAATTTATCATTTCATTATTTCATTTATTAAGCACAAGTAATTTGCCCTATGTTGTCCTTGGTGTCAGTGTTTGTTGGCTTCTTATGATATGACTAATAAAAATCGGGCCCCTCGGTTAACCCCCTTTCTTCTCGTTTACCAGTTAGATATAGAATTTAGATCTGACTGGAGAATGTTAACATCGTGATTACTAACTGTTTCACTGAACATTACGCAGTCATCAGGGAAAACATTAATATTAGAAGGAACTAAAGAAGGAAGGTCGTTATTGAAAATTTGAAAAAGAAGAGGGCCTAATACGGATCCTTGTGGGACTCAAGATTGAACAGGACATTGGTTAGAGGAAAGTTTGTTGGCTACAACAAATTAGGAACAATCTAAACGGAAATCTTTGATCTACAAAAGAAGACTGCTATCAATATTAGGTGGACTAAGTTTATGAAAAGAAGTATGTGGGACACTTTGTCGAAGGCTTTAGAAAAATCTATGTAAATACAGTGAGCTAACGAAGAACGATCAAGAATGCGGTGTAGTTTATGAGTAAATGGTATGAGCAGCGTTTCACACGAAAATGATTTCCGTGAGCCATGTTGAGCTGGTAAGAAAAAGGAGTTCGATTCAAGAAAGGCGTCAATTGAGCCTGCCTGCCTGCCTGCCTGCCTTCCTGCCTACCTGTCTGTCTGTCCGTTCATCCGCCCGTCCATCCGTCCGTCCGTTAGTCAGTCCGTCCGTCCGTCCGTCTGTCTGTCTGTCTGTCTGTCTGTCTGTCCGTCTGTCCGTCTGTCCTTCTGTCTGTCTGTCTGTCTATCTGTCTGTCTGTCTGTCTGTCTGTCTGTCTGTCTGTCTGTCTGTCTGTCTGTCTGTCTGTCTGTCTGTGTGTCTGTCCATCTGTCCTTCTGTCTGTCTGTCTGTCTGTCTGTCTGTCTGTCTGTGTGTCTGTCCTTCTGTCTGTGTGTGTGTGTCTGTCCTTCTGTCTGTCTGTCTGTCTGTCTGTCTGTCTGTCTGTCTGTATGTCTGTCTGTCTGTCTGTCTGTCTGTCTGTCTGTCTGTCTGTCTGTCTGTCTGTCTGTCTGTCTGTCTGTCTGTCTGTCTGTCTGTCTGTCTGTCTGTCTGTCCGTCTGTCCTTCTGTCTGTCTGTCCGTCTGTCTGTGTGTCTGTCCGTCTGTCTGTGTGTTTGTGTCTGTCTGTCTGTCTGTCTGTCTGTGTGTCTGTCCGTCTGTCCTTCTGTCTGTCTGTCTGTCTGTCTGTCTGTCTGTCTGTCTGTCTGTCTGTCTGTCTGTCTGTCTGTCTGTCCGTCTGTCCTTCTGTCTGTCTGTCTGTCTGTCTGTCTGTCTGTCTGTCTGTCTGTCTGTCTGTCTGTCTGTCTGTCTGTCTGTCTGTCTGTCTTACGCCGACAATTTGGCCCAAGTCGTATAGCTGCTTTGGCCACTACGTATGTATTCTTGGTAGTCATGCCGTCGTGGTTGTTGCATTGTCGTCATCCTAGCTTCGTGACCTTACACTCGTAGTGCCGTCGTCATCACGCCTTCTACCTCAACACAGTGACAGAAGCTGGCCAAGCAGGTTTTAAAATTATAAACCTTCAATCTTGCAGTGTAAAATTATTTAACGGATGCTGTAAACGGTATGGGCAACCAAGATTCAAACATCGCGCCCCGGTGGCAGCACCGCAAAACATAGCCTACCGAGGGGAAATACTGGTTTTTAGGAGCAAATGCCGCGTTTCTGCGCCACCAAATTGGTGCCTTACAATGTGGTGCGTGTCTACTGCCTTGAACCTGACTAGGCACTGGCCTGCTAGAACGTAGGGCCGCATGCCAAGCTGGGCGCATCGGCGCGAAGCAAGACTTTATAAAAGCGTGTGTCTGCAATGACTCAAATTATTGCAACATTTTCGGAGCCTTCCTGCTGCATGGGGTCAGCAAATTTTATTTTTATGTTGAAAATATTGCAGGGCCTCTTGGACAGTGCTGGTTCCTCCTTACCATATGCCTGTAAACTCAGCCAAAAAGGCAGGAACCTTCCTTATTGTGAGCCCAACGGCGACATGTTTGCACTGCCATCTATCACACGCTAATACCAGGTGTAAGTAAGTGCCTGGACTGCGAGATTATAATAAATTGTGATTGCTTTTTCACAGGTCATGATTCCGTGCAACCAGACCTGCGAAGAGAAAGGACATTTGCCAAATGGAACGGTTTGTTTTGTAAGTAGACTAGTTTTTTCAACATCGAAAAATCTGTCTTCAATACCTTCCTTTTTACTATGTCTGCTATCACTTTAGTCGGCAGCGAATGTTGCACTTAATATTTTATTCAAGAAGCATGGTTGCCTTCACGAATTTTTTAATCGTTTATTAGATGGGCAGTGCAAGTGATGGGCAGACTGGAGCCTTCGAAAATATGGGCTATTCAACCATTCAGCTTTTCTGAAGAATTGGTCATCACGTAATCCATCCATGAACTATAACGAATGCGCCTGCGCCTCAGCCTTTTCCTATGCTGTAGTGATTTTTAAGTAACAAACGTAAGATTTCTCCTGAGGTTCTGCAAGTACTATTTACACTTACGACAGGTCGAGTGTCATGCGCTTGGTCATCGCTTTCGCTGCATGGTTGTTAGGTAGATTATATGGATTATCATTGTGAGTGAGTTGGCGCCTCCCCACCTCCTTCCTGCCTGTCTTGCGATTTTCGTAAAACTATTCACTTGATTGTCAGCACTGCTTGAGTCTCTTCTTTATTATGGTGCTTGTTGCGCTTTCATCAAGGGTAGTACAATATTAAATAATGAAGCGATTTCCTGCAACTTTAGATAAGCGCATACTCAATCAACGAGGGCAACGGCCACTTGTCAGACAAGAAACTTAATTGCAGATATTGCTAAACGCAAGCGTGTTCGATTAGAAAGAAAAAGTACTAATACTTAGGCTCTGTTTCAGACTGAAGGGTTCCGATATTTCGGTCAGCGAAGATTTTTCTCTGGCGGTACGCAACATAAGAAATATACTTTGGGATAGTTACAAACTTAATCAAGAACAGCATAAAAATATCAGACTCGTCTACGTTAAGATCAAAAGTAAATGATGATCTCTGCATGGACGAATAAACGAGAAATTGTGACTAAAAAAGTGTCTCCTCGAAGAGCCGAACGGCAACCTGCTAAACTCAGAAAAAAAACTAATTACCCTGAAGTGCAACTTGGCTCTCATAACTTGTCTTGACCCACAATATATTCTCTCCAGGCTATATAGTTCTTTGTGAGGATAGATGGACACGTGGTGGTGGCGTCGCGATATTAGTAAAATATCCCATTCAGACCACACCCTTACTCAATATTATCAGCGCAGATACATTTCTTTGTAGGATCCCGATCGGCGTATACTCTTTTTATGTTGGCACAGTGTACAGAGCAGGGTTCCAGATCAGAGCCATGACATATCTTAGCTGATTTCAAGAACCATCACCTTCAAGGGGGTAAAAAGGTTGTCCTTACGGGGGATCACACTCTGCCAGGTATAAAATGGGAATCGTAGGATCCTGGTGTTGTCGACAAAGACAGTGCGGAGGATATACTTGATAGGGCTTGCATTAATGGCTTAAAGCAAACCATTCAGCAACCAACACCTGTCACATCGATGAGCAGCACGATTCTAGATGTAACGTTTGACAGTGAAAATATTCCTGTAGAACGATTAGCAACGGAAGTTATTGACGCAATTCTTTACCACAAGACAACCAAATGTCTGTCACTGCCGTCGTCAGCACGATGAGAAAAATTCATCACAAAAATATATTATTGGAAAAACGCTAATGATGTCAGTATTGTTCACCTTTTTGATTATCACTGCCCCTAATTTTCTTGCCTTTTATGCGAAGCATATTACGAGAGCTCAACCCAGCTCCTCAGGCGCGGCGGTGTCGCCTTCAATACCACGTGACACCGTGACGTCACGACAGAGGAGAAACGGGGCTCCAACTCGCGCCGTCGCTCGCGGCGTCGCGGCGGTATATAAGCAGCTGCGCTTGCCTCTGCTAGACACTCACGAGGTGAGATGCCTTCTGGAAACAGAGCTGCTCGTTGGAATGAGAAGCGAAGGTTGGGGCGTGCTACAGAGACTGTTTCTAGGTGGCTTTGGCTCAACTCTTGCAAGATGGGCTGGGTGGGAATCGAACCAGGGTCTCCGGAGTGTGAGACGGAGACGCTACCACTGAGCCACGAGTACGGTGCTTCAAAACGGTACAAAAGCGCCTCTAGTGAATGCGGTGTTGCCTTAGAAACGAGCTGTTTCTAAGGCTCAGGCGTGCGTCGCTTGCTCAGGCGCACATTTCGTTGCCGCGCCGAACGCTGCGTTGCTCGACGCTCACCGCGTCCAATGCGGGGCGCGTAGTCGCTGCGCCGTAGACCATTGTCTTACACCCCTTGGCGGGTCGACGGGAACGCTGTCGCGTTCCACTCTTGAAGGCGAAGCTGAGTAACGCATGAGTTGTTTCTTCATCTAGCCGAACCAAATATAGCCAAGCAACAGCAGTTCACCAGGCTAAACAGTGGTTCAACAACTAAAATAAAGGCTAGTATGCTCCGCATCCTGGGCTTAACCTTAGCTAAGCTACAGCCATTTTTTTTTCATGAAGCTTTGTTACACTAGATGAATTACGGGCGAATAAGAAAACCTATGCAATGCATTGTTTATCAGTCTCTGTACACTTGAAAAAAAGGAAAGTACGTAAAGGATACCCTTGGATTACAAGGCAAATAATACATTTGAAACTTAAAATGTGAAGGCTGAGGAAACTTAAGAACTAGAAATCAACTGCTGGATACACTGAGAAAATTAGGGAATTGGCGGATGTTTTGAGAGCAGCGACAAAAGGGCAAAACTAACGTAGATAAACGTCACATTTAGAAAATTCGTTAAGACGACCCCTCAAAAATTTCGAAATGTTTCAATGCGAACTCACATAAGCATCGCGATTTACCCGCGAAGGCTCCACTCCAACGAACAGCTCAGTTTAATAAGCATATTGAATCCGTTTTTGCTCAGGACAGTGGACCTACACCAAATGTATGCCATCAGCTAAAAAGAACCTGTTACGTACTCCGCAATCTAGAGCTAACGGAGTCGCCTGTACTCTCACTGCTGCTTAAAATTGACAATAATGCCTTATGGACCAGATGGCATTCCAAATAACTTTCTCAAGAGATACGCAGAATTGGTCTCGAAATAGCTCTTACTTATTTTTTAAAAATATCTAGAATCGTCTGACATGCCGAAAGACAGGAAAAAGACTGTTCCAATTCTAAAATCGGCCGGCGCAACAAGCTGATCAAATTGCAGACCAATTTGGTTATTTAGCACACCTTGCATGGTAAATTCTTGAACACATTATTATTATATTATCATGAGATGCTCAAGAGTCGAGCCGCCGCGAGAACGACGAAGTGGGTCTGTGCCCTTGGCTCGAGGGAATGTCGGCCTGGTGCTCTGGCTCCAGTGTAAATAGCCTGCAAATAGTTTCTTTCGTCTGTGTCCTTCTACACGTAACATTTTGGTGGAGGTGAGTGATCCCCGTCCTCGCCACGGAACGCCGGAGTGGTTGGTACACTGAGCTTGTCACCTTGCCTCCCAGTGACGATCCCGCCTCTGCAACGGCTTCTGCTGATCCGACTACTCCAATCGTCGCCGTTGCCCAACATCGCGACCCTGGTGTGTTCTGTGGCCTGGAGGGACAGGATGTTGACGAATGGATCAAGCTATATGACCATGCCAGCGCTAATAACAAGTGGGAACCAACAATTATATGCTCACTAATGTCATCTTTTATCTCGGCGCCACCCCACATGTGTGGCATCAAACGCATGACGACGAGATAACCAGTTGGGACAGTTTCAAAGAAAAGCTACGGGAACTGTTCGGCGACCCCATTGGGTGCAAGGTTGCCGCGAGAAAAACACTTGCGTCTCGTGTTCAGACATCTACAGAGCCATACGTTTCATTTATCCTCGACGTCTTGGCTCCATGCCGCAAAACTGACCATGCTATGTCTGAAGGAGATAAAGTAGCCCATGTGCTAAAAGGCATCACCAACGACGCTTTCAATTTGCTCGTTTTCGACAACGTCTCAACTATCGACGCCATCATAAAAGAATGCCGTAGCCTCGAACAAGCTAAGAGCCACCGTATCTCACACCATATCACGTGGCTACCCAACACTGCTGCTACGTCGGCATGTGAGGGTCCACCGCGTCAGACTACCACTTGTGACGACGTAACCCGTATTGTTCGCCGCGAATTCGAGGCGACCTGCTCGCCAGCTTTCTCGGCGACTCCTCCCGACCCACCAGCAACCACAACAGCGATGATTCAGGTCGTCGTCAGACAGGAATCCATGTGTTCAACTTCTCAACCCAGCGTTCCCCAGTTCTCTAGTGGCCCTCCACGTCCCCGGCTGTCTTTTTCTGCCACATTTTGCCGCAACCCGTTCGAATCGCGTAGCCCTGATGACAGGCCGATCTGCTTCCACTGCTGTCGCATCGGCCACGTCGCTCGCCACTGCCGCAACCGATGGCCACCACCTCCTCGGACACACGCCGCCGCTTATCCCCGCACCTTTGGACCTTTTGTTCCCTATACTACCCGCCATGAACCCACTGCCGCTGATGGTCCAACGCCGAACCCTCGCCACAGCCGTTCGCCTTCACCTCGACGCCATCAATCTCGTTCGCCCCAACCCCGTCGCTTCTCTTCGCCGCCTATCGCCTCCCGGATCCAGCCGGAAAACTAGGCACTGCAGCTTCTGCAGGTGAAACTGCGTTGTCGACCCTGCACTCAAATCCTCTGATCACGTTACCTAGGAACTAAAACCTTCTTGACGTTGACGTTGACGGCTATCCTGTTTGGCACTCATCGATACAGGAGCACATCTTTCAATTATGAGTGCTGCCTTCCGACGACGACTGAACAAGCTCCTCTCCCCAGCGTCGGTATGCGTCGTGCGCGTTGCGGATGGCGGTACTGTGCCTATCACCGGCATGTGTACGGCACGCGTCAGCATCGCTGGCCGCCACACTCCTGTCCTCTTCACCGTAATTTCTCATTGCCCCCACGACCTCATTCTCGGCCTCGATTTTCTCTCCGCACATTCTGCCCTTATTGACTGTTCTTCCAGTACCATTCGCCTTGAGTTGTCGATGCTCGCATAACCTTCTGACGCACCCAAGTGCCGCTTACGTCCCACCGGCTTTCTTCGCCTGCAGCCAAAGTCAATAGCCTACATTGAACTGTTGTGCTTCCCACCAGTTCCTGATGGCGAGTACCTCGTCAGTCCTCTGCCCGACATTTCAATAAGGTATGACGTTACAGTGTCTCACAGTATACTTAAGATTACTGGGAACCGCACTCGCATGCTTATCTTTAACTTTGGATTGGCAAACCAAATTCTACCGCAAGGTATTTGCCTTGCCAACGTTGATTGTCTCGGTGATCATCACGTGGCAGCGTTATCGACCGATGGTTCTTGCGAGCTCAGCAGGGCCCCCGCGCCAGCCTCGCGCGCCCATCCCAACATAAAGAAAATGGTTTTGACGGACCTGCCCTCTGCGCAGACTGAAGACCTTTGCCAAGTATTATAGTCCTACGGAGATATTTTCGACTTCGACGATCGCCGTTTTGGCCAGACGCTCGCGGTCAAGCGTCGGATTCTTACTGGCGATGCTCCGTCTATTCACCGACGACCGTATCAAGTTTCTGCGTCGGAACGCCGAGTAATTGAAAGTGAAGGGAACAAAATGCTTGATAAAAACATCACTCAGCCTTCTTCGAGTCCCTGGGCGTCACCTGTGGTGTTGGTTAAGAAGAAGGATGGCACGTGGCGCTTTTGTGTAGACTGTCGTCATCTGAACAACATTACTAAGGAAGACGTCTACCCCATCCCACGTAGAGACGACACCCTTGACTGCCTGGACGGTTCCAGCTATTTCTCTTCTATTGATCTTCGTTCTGGATACTGGCAGATTATTGTTGACAATATGGACAGAGAAAAAACCGCGTTCATCACACCTGATGGTCTATACCAATTTAAAGTTATGCCGTTTGGAAGTTGCAACACCCCTGCCAACTTCGAGCGTATGATGGACTCCTTGCTCCAAGGTTCCAAATGCTCCACATGCCACTACTACCTCGACGACGTCATCGTCTTCTCGCCAACGTTCGACACTCACCTTGAGCGTCTAACAACTACACTTGATGTATTTCGAAAGGCGAATCTGCAACTTCACTCGTCCAAATGTCATTTTGGTCACCGCCAAATTACTTTTCTGGGTCATCTCGTTGACGCTTCCGGAGTACAGCCTGATCCCGACAAAGCATGCGCTGTCCGAGACTATCCGGTTCTACAGACAGCCGCAGACGTTCGATGTTTTGTAGGGCTATGCTCGTACTTTCATCGTTTTGTTCAAGATTTTGCGGTTTTGCTAGACCACTCACTAATCTTTTGAAGAAAGGCGTCAAATGATCGTGGGGTACTTCGGAAGCCACCGCCTTCTCTCGTCTCGTCACTCTTCCAACCTCACCACCCGTTCTCGCCCACTTCTACCCTGATGCCCCTACAGAATTGCGTACAGATGATGCCAGCGGTCATGGCATAGGGGCCCTCATAGCCCAGCGTCCACGTGGCCAAGATCGCGTTATTGCTTATGGGAGCCGCCTCCTAGCACCAATGGAGTGCAACTATTCCGTTAGGGAATGAGAATGCCTTGCTGTTGTCAGGGCAGTTGCGAAGTTCCGTCCTTAAGTTTACGTAGTCACTGACCATCATGCTCTTTGCTGGCTCTCATGGCTAAAAGATCCTAGAGGCCGGCTTGGTCGAATGGCTTTGAGGCCACAAGTATTTTCATATTCCGTGGTGTACAACTCTGTCCGCCTGTACCAAGACGCTGACAGCTTGTCGCGTTACCCTGTTGACCACTCTGACTCCTCCAATAATACTAGTGCTGCTTGCGTGCTGCTCGTATTGCTTTGGTAACCATCGCGTAAAGTTGGCCTTGGTGAATAACTGCTTTCCTGTTACAGAGGTCCATATCGCGTGCTCCGCAAAGTGACTGATGTCACCTATGAAATCGTTCTAGCCACGCCCACTAGGTGCTCCGCTGTGACAACCAGTGACATTGTCTACGTCGCCCGACTCAAGCCCTACGCCCCTCCACGCGCCTTGCATATTTAACAGCACCGTTACGGCGCTTTTGCTGCTGAGCGAGGGAGAAGGTGGGGTGTTTATTACGATATCATCGCGAGGTGCTCAAGAGGCGAGCCGCCGCGAGAACGACGAATTGGCTCTGTGCCCTTGGTGCGAGCGAATGTCCGCCTGGTGCACTGGCTGCAGTGTGTAGAGCCTGTAAATAATTCCTTTCGTCTGTGTCTTTCTACACGCAACAATATCGTACTTAAACACATCCTAACTTTGCGGAAGATGATAAATTGCTTAAAAACAAGCAACATGGTTTCGGGAAAGACCTGTCGACCACTACGCAACTGATACAAACTGTGTACGATCACGCTTTAACGAATGATAACCGTGGCCAGACTCATATTTTTAGATCCATCAAAGGACTTCGACCGCGTATTACACCCTAAACGTATGGGCAAACTACATCACGTTCTCGAACCAAGTAGCCTATTAAGCTTGATAAAAGCTTAAGTTTCATATCGACAGCAATTCGTTGGAATCGAGCTTAAGCAATTGCATTGGGTAGAGGTGTCATGCGGCGTACCACAGGGGACAGTCTTAGCACCAATTATCTTTATACTATACATCAATGACAGGACAGCTAACATGAAATCAACGGTGTACATGTTTGAAGACCATTGCGTTATATATAGGAAAACTAAGAGACATAATTTTGAAGTAAACCTACATTACGAGCTTCCGCAAATAATAAATTGTTGTCAAGCATGGCAAATGAAGATTAATTTAGACAGGACTGTATTCATTAGATAAAGCAGACAAAAATACGCACTAGAATTGACCAACACAATCGAAGAGCAGAAAATAAAAATTGTAAATGATTATAAATACTTTGGTATTGTTATATCATCTGATGTCAAAAAGGACGAACATGTGTCACACATATCTTCTGAAGCATTTTCAGCGCTTTGTTGCCCTAAACTTTCTTTAGAATTTGCCTACCTGACACTAAGGGGCTAGCCTACACCTCATTCATTCGTCCTTTACATTATAACATTGCCTATTCATTCCCCTATATCAAACTGGGCATAAAGCTCATAGAAGCCATACAGAGAAGAGCTACAACATTTATTTATAACAACTACGACTGTCATAGTTCCCCCACAGCATCCCTTAACACAGCTTCCCTCCCGACTATTTGCGAGCGTGCTAAATTCTCATGCCTTAAGTTTCTATTCCACCTCCTTAATGGAGCTACATACTGGATAGCTGTAAATATGTGTTTTTCTCTGAACGGCCGAACAACAGAACTAAACGCTCTAAATTTTTCATTGAACATAGGTTCCACACGGACCTATTCAGGTATTCATTCTTTCCTCACATAATCAGAGATTGGAATTCATTGCCCAAAGATATCTAGTTTGCTCACCTAACAATTTTCTTCCTACGCTTCAGCAATATGTCTATTAGTATGTATGGTGACTTTAAAGATCGCCTACATACACCGCATTTTGTTTTGAATTCGTTTCTATCTACGTTTCGTTGCTAATTTTCTGCTTCTTTGTTGTGCACTTGAAGGGCTTACCCAGGAAGGCCACAACCTCTTACTGTACTGCTTAACTACATCTTCTTGTTTACTGCAATACTAAAAAGTCTATAAGACTGTTATTCATATTTTGATGCAATGTATTACCTCTTGGTCCCCCCATACCAAACAGGGCATAAAGCTCGTAGAAACAATACGGAGAAAAGCCATAACATTCATTTTTAACAAGTAACACTATTATAATTTCCCCACAGCATTCCTTAAGAGAGCTTGCCTCCCCACTATTTGCGAGCGTGCTAAATTATCCATACGGAGGGTAACAATCTGTATGAAATAAGATAAATTTCGTAAGGATATGATATTCGCCTTTAGTCTATATGTCATCAAGATTGCATACACTAACCAAATGCCATAGCTTACAGGATCCGTTATTGTAGTTCAAGCATAGGCAAAAGGCCGGGTTTAGAAGCTGCCTTTTGGCTTGCGTGATTGTGTTGAGTAACTGACGTGCAACATTTGAGATCATTGAAATTTTAAACTTTCTTTTTTTCCAGATTATTTGTCAAAGCTGGGGCAGCCAAGCAAGGGAAGTGCCGGCGGAAACATGTGAACTCTGTGGGACATGCAGCAATGGCATATGTCTGAAGCAAAAGTGGTGCGAAAGCTACGGACGCTGATGCAGCATCATGGCGTTACTTCCTGTGGTCCGGAGGGTGCCTCGTTCCCACGGCGCACATGTGTTGCGGTAATGGGGTTGTAGGTGTCACCTTTCCAATAAATGTGACCATGTTTACTCGACTTCATAATTCCTTTTGCTGAAACATGAAGCGGTATGAGCCTTCGAATAGAAGATGAAGAAGCGCGGGAACCGGGGGGACAGAAGAAGAGAAGAGAAAAGTGAGAAATAAATGTAGACGAGATGGACGCCAGTTCCACAGCAATGCTTTAAGTCTACTGTGTCCTTTAACTAGGAACGCTACAATATTTTGGCGCAGCCGACAACTGACTCCAACATGTGGGTGACATTTTTCCTCGAGGAGACCTCCGCAGAGAAGATCATCTTTTCGCGATATCAAGCTCAAGACGAACCAGCGGTGGAACTACCTCGCGAACTCAACTCGGCAGACCTCGTGAACCTGGTTTTAGAGAAGGCTTCCATAGACATTGCTGAACTACGTCGGAAGGGTGCGGTGAAAGTGAACTTGCGTCTGGCGATCTTCGACGAATTAGTTCTTGAACCCATGCGTCGAAAGGACACTGCATCACGGTCTTCGACAGCAGAGGTGAGCCTCGTTTTGAAAGCTCTTCAGCTACAACAAGAACAGATGGCGCAACAAAACCAACTGGTGACGTCACTTATAAGCTCTCTAAACGCTGAGAAGCCGGCGACTAAATTTGTCGAACCCGATACTTTCGACGGCAAGTCTTCAAGCCCAGAAAGTTGGCTTGAATTCTATGAATATGCCGCTGGGAAGAACAAATGGCACTCTAATGAGGACAAAATTACCAACATGCGTAGTTATTTAAGAGGTGTTGCACGTAAGTGGTACGATCTGCACATTATTGAAGATGTTGGCAACTCTTGGCACCAGTGGAAGGAAAAATTCTTGAAGACATTCCGAAGCAACCCAGTGCAAAGATGGGACGCCGCGCTCAATTTCAAATTCACGCAGGGCTCCCCCGTCGAGTATTTCTTTGAAAAACGCCGCCTTTTAAAGCTGGCCGAGCCTATGCTTCCTCCTTCTGCCATAGTAGCTCTAATAATGCACGGATTGCCCGCGGAAGTCCTGAAGATAGCGCAAGCACGATCACCTAAAACTATAGACGGGCTCTTGGAGTGCCTTCACGACATACCATCTACTTCAGACGAAAATATAACCGCTGGCTCAAGCAGTCGCTTCAGACGGACCGGCGCGGATTGGTCAAGCCGTAATCCGCGAGAACCGAGCCGCCTTGCAGGCAGTACAGAGAGCTTGGGTTGGCGTGCTCCCAGAGGTCGAGTGAATAACGTCGACAACGACCCTGTCCCCATACTTTCAGACGCTCAAGAGTCTCCGACAACAAAAAAACTAATAAACAAGGGTGATCAGTCCGACCCGATGACCACAACTGAGACTGTTTATTTAACTTGCTCTAGCTTATTTCACATTCCTGTCAAAGTGGGAAATAGACATATGATGGCTTTGGTTGACAGCGGTGCTTCTGTGTCTATAATAAATGCCAAGCTGGTAGATTCAAGTCACCTGCATAGTGGAAGAGTACTACGGGTGCAAGGGTACGATGGAAAAGTGACAATGCATAATCAGTGGGCCTCAGTAAACATCGAGTTCCAAGGTCATGAAATAGAGAGTTACGTACTGGTGATAACGGGGGTGACGTACGACTTTCTGCTATCCAGACCAGACATAAAGAAACTAAAAATCAACGTATATTGGGACGATGCAGTTTTAGTGGAAGGACTATCAAGGGAAGAGACACAGCAAGATAGAAAAGATAACCTGCGAATTGTCAAGTGCGCGGAAGATATTGCAACGACCTACCCTGAACTGGTATGCGTAGGAAACTATCCACAAGAGATGAAGTCGCACAAGGTGCCTTTCGAACTAACTGACAAGACCGTCATCCGAAAATCACCTTATAACATGTCACGAGAACGTAAGATATGGTTGAAGAAAGAATTGCAGGAGATGCTAGACGCCGATATAATCCGGCCTTCGGTGTCACCCTTCGCTTCTCCCATAACTATTGCGCCGAAGGAAGATGGAACTTTCCGACTGTGCACAGATTACAGGGTTCTCAATCGCCAGACAGACCTTATACCATTTCCCATGCCGAAGATAGACACGATTATAGATGAGACAGGTGGTTGCCGGATTTTTTCACGCATTGACTTGTGCAAAGGTTTCTGGCAGATCCCGCTAACCGAAGAAACAAAAATGTACACTGCTTTTATCACGCCCTTTGATCTGTACGAGTATAACCGGCTTCCTTTCGGCTGGAAAAACTCGCCAGCATGGTTCCAGAAGATTATGAACAAAGTCCTGAAGCCTTTTCTGGGTGTCTTTTGTAACGTGTACATAGACGATATTATCGTCTTCTCCAAAACAGAGGCTGAACATCAGGAACACCTTTCTCAGGTATTAAATGCCTTGAGCTTGGCACAACTCAAGGTTAATTTTAAGAAAAGTGCATTCTTTCAAAGAAAAGTTGTGTTTCTTGGAAGAGTATTTGATGAGACTACCAAAAGCACGAAACAAGAGTCCGTCGAGAGAATATCCCAACTGGTTAAACCGTATGACGTCCACTCATTGCGTGTATTTTTGGGATTAGCAGGACATTTCAGACCTTTCATAAAAGACTTTGCTATAAAAACAAGATGCCTCACGCGCCTAACGCAGAAAGAAGTTCCATTTGAGTGGGATGAGGAATGTGAGAGAGTCTACCGTGATCTGGTGCACAGAATCTCTGCTGACCCTATTCTACGCATACCAGATTTCACTTTACCCTTTGAACTGAATACCGACGCCTCACATTATGGAACAGGTGCAGTCTTGTACCAGAAATGTCCAGAAGCATCCGGCCGAGAAAAGCGACATGTAGTAGGCTACTATAGCTACACCCTCAAGCCACCTGAAGTCAACTACACCACTACTGAAAAGGAAGCTCTTGCTGTCCTTAAAGCAATTCAGTACTTCCGTACGTACCTAGAAGGTGCGAAGTTTACTTTGTTCACGGATCACCAGGCACTCACTCATCTCTTGAATATGACCCAACCTAAGGGACGTATCGCCAGATGGGTGAACTACTTGCAGCAGTTTGATTTCACCATCTCCCACAGACCTGGACCCCTTTTGACTGATGCAGATGCATTGTCTCGACTGATGATACAGGCCAATAAAGAACAATCGGAAGAAATCAATGAAGTAAAATTGTGGGAAGGCACTGAACAATTAATTTTTATGGCAGGTCGCTATCAAGTCCCGCCAACGCTGGTTCCCAAGGTGCTTTATTTGTACCACGATAGCCCAGAATCTGGAGGACACGACGGATTTTGGCGCACCTACAACAAGCTAGTCAAGAGATTTACGTGGCCTCACATGAAAGAAGACGTCAATCAATACGTTCGTTCATGCCACATTTGTCAAGTCAACAAAGTGAAATACAAGCAGCCTACAGACGCCATGATAATACCTTGCCACTCGAACGTGCCTTTTGAAGTTATACACCTGGATTTTGCCGAGCTAAATAAGAAACGAGAAGGAGTCCGAAAAACGCAAGCTTTTCTTCTGGCCATAGATGAGTGCACCAGGATGGTCGCGGCACGGGCAGGACAAGAAGATGCGAATAGTGTCATCGCCCTCCTCAAACGGGATATGTTTAGGACAACCAGAAAGATCGTATGTGACAACGGACCAGCGTTCAAGAGTGAAAAATTAGCAAGATGGGCTCGAGACCACAATATATCAATCAAATTCTGTGCACCATACCATCCCGCGACGAATGGGCTTGCAGAGCGTGCTATACGAGATGTGAAGCAATACATCAGGATGTACGATAGTTTCCCTGGTGGATGGAAATGCTCTTTAGAAGCAGCTGTAAGACATCACAATCGCTCCTACACCAGTGGCTTGGGATGCAGCCCGCAGTTCGCTTCTTCAGGAGAGACCCCTATTCTTCAAGCGGACCTTGAACTGGGGCTGTTAGACAATCTCAAGATCGTCGAGGAAAGGAAACAAAAATCACAGGAGGAGAGGTACCATAAATGAATGAAAAAAAATTTTGACAAGAGACATTGCTCAGCTATCCCAGACATTCAAGTCACCGACCTCATCCTAGTTAGGAAAGGAGTAAGAGAATCCAGTGCCAAATTTTATGGTCCTTACTCTGTGACAAAGACAGCCACTCAGAAAGGAATATTGAAGACTGTGTGGTACATTGGTGAACGGGGCTCAGTTGAATGTGCTTCGATTGGAAACGTTTTCAAGTATTACCCCAGGAGGGGTTAGCAAAAGAAACCTGGAAGGGTGAAGCGGTATGAGCCTTCGAATAGAAGATGAAGCGCGGGAACCGGGGGGACAGAAGAAGAGAAGAGAAAAGTGAGAAATAAATGTAGACGAGATGGACGCCAGTTCCACAGCAATGCTTTAAGTCTACTGTGTCCTTTAACTAGGAACGCTACAAAACATTTTCTTTGAAAGGTGCAACCTTGCCATTTTTAGTGATATCACGCCAGCGTCGACCTCACGGCATGTCAGTGGCCTTGTAGCGGCTAGGTTTGGCGGGATTTCCGACAGTACGCGCCGACGTGCAAGGTGATTTCCTGTCCATGTGTCGTGCACTGCGCTGGTCACTTATCAATGAGTAGGGAAGTTAACCGATGGACATTAAGGGTTACGGACTGGATTTCAAGAAAAGGGAAGCGTAGCATGGGGCGGCAGAAAGTTACGTGGGCGGATGAAATTAAGAAGTTTCCAGGGACAACATGGCCACAATTAGCACGTAACCGAAGTAGTTGGAGAAGTATGGGAGAGCCCTTTGCTCTGCAGTGGCCGTAGCCAGACTGATGATGATGATTATGACTAGAAGGTTATTGACATGTCGTGCGGTCGTTGCTCGCGTGCTAATAGCGTATTTTATGGGGTATAAGAAGCGTTGCTTTTCTTTCTGAAATTTCGTTCGTGCGCCTCACACAGCGGCGTGCTTCATATGCATCAAACCAAGTGCAATGGTGCGGTCAATCTACGCGTATTTTTTACGAGCACAAGAAACCGTTATCGGCACCATTCTGAACGAAATAGAATGTTGTTTGGACAGCTAAGCGACCGTGGCGGTGGCCGCCATCGCCGAGGGTTCGCCGTTTAGGCAGCTAGGCTACCCTAGTGCAGTCATCACTACATTGATATAGGTGCATCGCCAATTAGACGTCACGCGTAATTGTGTGTTGTTGTTATTATGGCGTTCGCATCAGTAGTGTCAAAGTAGCCAAAGTGAATGGGCGAAATGTATATATATATATATATATATATATATATATATATATATATATATATATATATATATATATATATATATATATATATATATATATATATATATATATTGTTGCGTGCGAAGGAGACCGTTTGTAACCCTTACGGATGAAGGGAACCGTTTACTTGAAGTCGCGGAGGTGAGCGCAAGAGCGGTCAGCTGGTTTATCAACTGAGCGTCGTCCTCTTCTTCCTTCCTCCACCCGGGACCGCAAGCACGTTCACTGGTCTTCGTTTTCTTCATGCGTAACATTCCTCTCGTCGCAGACGAAGCCCGCCGGGCGAGTCAATCCATGTGTCTTGACGTGAACAATTTCAAGCGGGCGACATGGACCACTTGTGTCTTGGCAGCTCTTCTACCACTCGCCGTGAGGCGAGCTATGTTATACGTGACTTCCGTGAGTCTGTCAATAATCACAAACGGTCCATCGTAGGTGGCCAAAAGCTTTTGGCATAACCCGCGTTTCCGTACTGGAGTCCACAGCCAGACTAAATCACCAGGGCGATAGGTTACCGGACGGTGGCGAATGTCGTAGCGTGCTTTTGATCTGTCCTGCGATGCCAAAGTGCGCAAACGAGCAATACGACGAGCTTCTTCGGCGAGGCAGAGAGTCTCGGCGACAGTGGGATTTTCGTGACTGCAGAAGGGGAAAACAGTGTCGATTGAGTACCGGGGTGGCCGTGCGTACAGCAGGAAGAAAGGGCTATAGTCGGTGGTCTCGTGCTTGGCGGTGTTGAACGCGTACGTGATAAAAGGCAGTACGTCATCCCAGTTCTTGTGGTCGGATGACACGTACATAGATAGCATGTTTACAATTGTTCGGTTGGTGCGCTCCGTAAGCCCATTCGTTTGTGGATGGTATGGTGTCGAGTGACGCAAGTGGGAATCACACAAACGAAGCAGCTCCTCTACGACGTCTGCTGTGAATTGTCGTCCACGGTCGCTGATGATCACGCGAGGCGGACCATGTCGCAGGATCACATATTGCAGCAGGAATGTTGAAACGTCAGTGGCAGTTGCGGAGGGCACTGCCGCCGTCTCGCAGTAGCGTGTGAGGTAGTCGACGCAAACAACTATCCAACGGTTTCCCTTGGCTGATTTTGGAAATGGGCCTACGAAGTCAATGCCCACTTGTTGGAAAGGCGTGCTTGGAGGCGGGATCGGCTGCAGAAGGCCTGCTGGAGCAGTAGATGGCCGTTTGTGGCGCTGACACTGCATGCAGCTGGCCACATACGTCTCAACAGATTGTCGCATTCCAGGCCAATAAAAGCGTTCCTGAATCCGGTAGAGCGTCCTCGCCGAACCTAGATGGCCAGACGTAGGGTCGTCATGCATAGCACTCAGAATCGCTGTGCGAAGGCTCTCCGGCACCACTAGGAGAAAACGTGCGCCAGTGCTGGAAAAGTTCTTCTTATAGAGGAGTCCATCACGTACACAGAAATGGTTTGCTGTCGTCGAGGCGGTCGTAGCGGTGAAGAGCGGTGTTAATTTACCGTCTTTTCGCTGTTCGGTTTTGAAGCAGTCGACGTCTGGAAAACGCGGCGACACAGAAGCCACGAGGTGATCGAAGTCGTCGGCGTCACAGTCCGTAGTACTAAGTGGCATACGCGAGAGACAGTCCGCATCAGCGTGTCGTCGACCACTCTTATAAGAGACGGTGAAGCTGTATTCTTGCAGTCGGAGCGCCCAACGCGCAAGGCGGCCACAAGGGTCACGAAGATTCACAAGCCAACACAATGAGTGGTGGTCGGTGACCACTGTAAAGGGGCGTCCATACAGGTAAGAACGAAACCGCTGAACCGCAAATATTACCGCGAGGCATTCTTGTTCCGTCACAGTGTAATTCTGCTCGGGCCTACTTAATGAGCGGCTTGCATATGCGATCACGTGTTCGCGGTCACCGTAGCGTTGAACTAGGACGGCACCAATACCTATGCCACTGGCATCTGTATGGAGTTCTGTCGGAGCTGAAGGACTGAAGTGTTGAAGAACCGGTCGTGACGTCAGCAGGAACTTCAACTGACGAAAAGAAGAGTCACACTCCGGAGTCCACTCAAAGGGGGTGTCCTTCCGTAGCAGGCATGTCAGCGGATACGCAACGTCGGCGAATTTAGGAATAAATCGGCGGAAATAGGAACAACGCCCCAGAAAACTACGGAGCTCCTTGACACAGCGCGGTGCACTGAACGCTTCAACGGCTGCTGTTTTCTGGGGATCAGGGCGGATGCCATCCTTGTCGACGAGGTGCCCAAACACAAGGGTTTGGCGGTCTCCGAAGTGGCATTTCTTAGAGTTTAACACTAGACCAGCGTTTCTGATGCAGTTCAGGACAATATCCAGACGCGAGTTGTGTTCGCTGAAGGTGCGGCCAAAGATGACGACGTCGTCGAGGTAGCACATGCAGATGTTCCACTTCAAGCCACGCAATACAGTGTCCATAAATCTCTCGAAAGTTGCCGGAGCGTTGCACAATCCAAATGGCATCACATTAAATTCGAAGAGCCCGTCAGGGGTTACAAAGGCAGTCTTCTCCTTGTCGTCAGGATGCATCGGAATTTGCCAATAGCCGGATCGTAAATCTACTGAGGAAAAGTAAGAGGCGGAATGAAGGCAGTCTATTGCGTCATCAATACGTGGGAGTGGGTACACGTCCTTTTTTGTTACAGCATTCAAATGGCGATAGTCGACGCAAAATCTCCAAGATCCATCTTTTTTTTTAACAAGAATCACTGGAGCTGCCCACGGACTTGCTGACTCTTGTACGACTCCCTTTTTAATCATTTCTTGCACTTGTTCGTTGATAATCTGGCGCTCTGATGGTGAAACACGATATGGCTTTTGTCTAATCGGATTTGCCGAACCCGTGTTGATGGTATGGCGCGTCCGAGACGCAGGGATTGCAGGTACATTGTCCTTCTGCGCAAAGTCGAATACCGAAACGTGCTTCGAAAGCACACCCACTAACGTTCGGCGTTCACTCGTGCTGAGCGATTTATTTACCATCGACAAAAGGGCCGTTTCCGAACTGTGGCCATCAGGTTCTTCCGGCACATCTGTAAGTTCAGCCACTGATAAGGACGCGTGTTCCCTGGCGAAGGCTAATTTCATGCCATCTGATAGTATAACGGGCTCCTTAGAACAGTTTACGGTCCATAAGCCAGTGCGTCCACCTTTGATCGACACCACACAATGTGGCACCAACACGTTCTTCTTCATACAGTTAAAGTGCATCGGTTCTACGGTAGCTTCGAAGCAGTCGGAATCGGCGCCGCAACAGACAACGGGAACGCAAACGGTAGATGATGCAGGTATGACCGTATCACCACAAACACACAGTGCAGTTTCGCGATCTACAGGGTTCTCCAGGAGTCCTGATGGAATCCTACCACTTAAGAATACTTTTCCTGTGCGGCAGTCGACAGTAGCACCACACTCCCGCAAGAAGTCCATGCCGAGAATAACATCATGAGTCGACCGAGGAATAATTACAAACTCTGTCGTAATAACATGGCCTCCCAAAAATACGTCAGCACTACACACACCAATAGGTCGCAATGGCTCACCACTCACTCCACAGAACTTTGAATCTTCGTCCCATTTAAACAAAACCTTTCGCCCTAACACGTGTTTAAACGAGACACTCATGACGGAAATTGTTGCGCCTGTGTCCACCAGAGCCATCACAGGGACATTATCTACAAGCACGCGCACTTTGTTTTTCAACATCAACACAGGAGGTATTTCTGTCAGTAGCACGTCTCCAGCGACCTCACCTCCATCGGCCGCGCTAGCTAGTTTTCCGGTGACGAAGGGGACGTGGTGCGATGCCGCGGTGAGGGAGAACGGGGAGCACGACGTTGCGGTGGGGGTGTCAAACTCCTGTCAGATGCCGGGGAGCGATTCCGGGAGCTGCTGAGCCAATACTCGTCGCCAGATGATACGTGTGCTGGCCACGGGGCAGCGTGTGACCGTTCGGAGGGCCGAGAAAACTCTGAGGGCTGGCCATACCACGTGGTCATACGCTGGTTGCAAAACCGCGATATATGACCCGGCACACCACAGGAATAACACACCGGGAGAGGTCGAAACCTTGGTTGTTCGTCGACGAAGCGGATATTATCATTTGCCCGCGTGTAGTGGGTTGGTTCGTGGCGTGTGTCACGACGATACATCGGGCGTCGAGTAGGCGTGCGTTGAGCGCGTTGGTCATAGCGCGGAGCCGGAGGGCGTGTTGTCATCCTCGGCTGTGGGGCTGCGCTGTACTCTACGGCCGCTGCGGTAACCATCGGTTGCCAGGGGGCCGAATGTGGCGTCGTCATAGCCTCACGTGACGTGTACCCGCCATGGTGGTCAGCAGTTGAATGCAACTCCTCGCGGCGGGAAAGTTCCTCGCGGACGATCTGTCGGATGGTGGAAGGAAGGTCGAGGCAAGGACTCGTGTCCACACTGGCAACCGTCGTCACGTTTGCCAATCGACCAAACTTTGGGGCAATCCGACGCATCTTGAGCGTTTCAAAAGTTCTGCAGTGCCGAATGACGTCAGACACAGAACTGAGGCTCTCCTTTCCAATTAGAAAATTGTATACATCCTCAGCCACTCCTTTCAGCAAATGTCCGACTTTATCTTCTTCTGACATGCGAGCACTGACCACCCTGCACAGCTTTAATACTTCTTCGATATATGTTGTGCATGTCTCACCTGGTAGCTGCGCCCGTTGAGACAGTGTCTGCTCCGCACGCTTCTTTTTGGCGACTGAGTCCCCAAAACAAGCCTTTAGCTCGTCCACAAAATGTTCCCACGTCGTAAGCGCGTCCTCGTGGTTCTCATACCACACGAGGGCGGTATCGGTCAGGGAGAACACCACATTGGTGAGCTGAGCGGTTGCATCCCACCCGTTGGATTTGCTAACTCGTTTGTAGTGGACGAGCCACTCGTCGGCATCTTCCCCCGCTTTGCCTCCGAAGGTGGGTGGAACTCGGTAGTATGGCAGTGGACTGCTAGGCGCTGCCCTCGGAGTGGCTCCTTCTTCTGGCATGTCGAAGATGGTCACGGCTGATGGCGGGAGGCCGGCAAGTCGACGGCTTCGACGAAGCTGCGGCAGTGATGGTTCCGTTGTTGGGAGCGTTACCCCGGCACCTCCACCACTTTGTTGCGTGCGAAGGAGACCGTTTGTAACCCTTACGGATGAAGGGGACCGTTTACTTGAAGTCGCGGAGGTGAGCGCAAGAGCGGTCAGCTGGTTTATCAACTGAGCGTCGTCCTCTTCTTCCTTCCTCAATATATATATATATATATATATATATATATATATATATATGTACAGTAGGGTCATAGGAAGGAAACAACGTCGCATGTTGTAAATCGGTTCCCATCGAAGATTGTGAAATCGTGCACTATCTGTGGCAAGTAGTGGTTTTTTCATCCGCTCTCAGTTCCCTTAATTTATCGTTTCTTTAGTTCATTGATCAAGCACAAGTAATTTCCCCAATGTAGACCTTGGTGTCAGCGTTGTTGGCTTCTTATGTTATGACTAATAAAAATCGGGCCCCGCTTAAGCATCTTTCTTCTGCTTTATATATATATATATATATATATATATATATATATATATATATATATATATATATATATATATATATATATATATTGTAGCGGCTAATATGCATGTGGCACTGTAGTTGTAGTGGGTAATATGCATGTGGCACTGTGCGGACTGCCACCGCTGCGGCGCGGGACACGAGCGCGGGTTGTTGATGCGAAGCGCTAGGACTCGTGATCTAGAGCTACCTGCGATCCCTCGAACGAGCTACATAAACCCCATTTCATTTGGTGGAGCTGCGGGGTAACCTCGAAAACTGGAACTCCGAAGCCGGACGCTACCGACTGCTGCGACCATGCTTGACGAAACCACCCAGGAAGATGCACCACAGCCTCCGACGGTCATCGTTTCCGGTGCATTGCGCCAGCGTGATCCTGCCATCTTTAGCGGCACCGATGATCATGACGTGGAGGATTGGTTGTCATCTTACGAAAGGGTGAGCCAGCATAACAAGTGGGACGACGTCACAAAGTTGCACAATGTGCTGTTTTACTTAACCGGCGTCGCGAACCTCTGGTTCCGAAACCACGAACACGATTTCACAACGTGGAGCAGATTCAAGACAAGTTTCAAAGAAGTGTTCGGCTGCCCCGCTGTGCGCAAGCTTCGCGCAGAACAACGCTTACGGGGGCGCGCGCAACATCACGGTGAAACGTTCACAAGTTACATCGAAGATGTCATTGACCTGTGTAAGCGCGTGAATCCGTCAATGGCGGAACAGGACAAGATAAAACACATTATGAAAGGCATTGACGAGGACGCATTTCAAATGTTGCTAGCGAAGGATCCGCGTACCGTGGCCGAAGTTATCAACTTGTGCCAAAGTTTTGACGAGCTACGGAAACAACGCATCTTAGCTCGGCGCCCACCGCCTACGGAAGATTCGTTAGCAGCATTGGTTATTGGCGACAACCACACAACTTTGCTGACGCAAATAAAAGAATTTGTGCGCGAGGAGGTCGCGCGACAGCTCTCGATTTTGCCGACAACGGAGAAGCCTTCTCAATATTTGGCTCCAGCGATCCGACAGGTAATTCAAGAGCAAGTGACCGAAGCTCTTCCACCTCCGTGTCAGCCGGCTCCCGTGGCCGCGCCTCTGACGTATGCTGAAGCCGCTGCACGGGCGTCTCGTCTGCCGGGATTCTCTCCTCCGCCTTCAGCGCCTCTCCAGCCGGTGTTCTCTCATCCGCCCTCGCCTCGCCAGCAGGTCGCTCCCTTTTTCAGCGCACAGCAGCAAGGCACAAATTCTTGGCGTACTCCTGACAACCGCCCAATATGCTATGCCTGCGGTACACCGGGACATGTAGCGCGCTTCTGCCGCCGGCGCTTGCCGGCCTTCGTGGGCACCGCGCGACCACCCAGCTCCGGCTTCCGACCATACCGTATGCCTCAGCGACCACCACCGGAAGTCTACGCTGCTGATGACATACCTGCACCGCAGTCACAGCTCTACAATACTCGTCGCTCACCTTCCCCTCGTCGGCGCTCACTCTCACCCATGCGTCGTAGGCCCAGTGCCAGTACTACTGAGGCGGAAAACTGATTTCCGCAGTTCCTGAGGCACGAACTGCGTCATCGTCGGAACATCAAAGTCCTCGTTTTTCCCCCGCTAACGTTATTGAAGTGTCTGTTGATGGCATCAAATGTCTTGCCCTCGTCGATACAGGTGCTGCTGTATCTGTGATTAGTGAGAAACTCTGCCGTGAATTACGGAAAGTGACCATGATGCCTTCGGTATTATTGCTTAGAACAGCCAGTGCACAGCAAGTTCAGCCAGTCGCTATGTGCACTGCCAGGGTGTTGATTCGACACATTTTGTATCCGATTGATTTCTTTGTGCTAACTTGTTGCTCCCACGATGTGATTCTCGGTTGGGATTTTCTGTCGCGCCATCACGCCGTCATTGACTGTGCACGTGCTGAGGTTCAGTTCTCCGTTCTGTGCGATATGCCATCTCACGACTTTCAAGTTCATGATGTAACCAGGATTTGTGTAGCTTCAGATACTGACCTTCCCCCTCACAGCGCGGTATTTGTCCCTCTTTCATGCGCATCGCTTGCCGAAACGACGGTCATGTTTTCACCCGCTGCCGTCTTCATTCGCCGCCAGCCTATATTGTTGCCTTTCGCTCTCCTCACGGTTCACCATGGCGCTGCAGAAATACTGATTTCTAACCCAAATTCGTACACTTTGGCTTTGCACTGTGGCGAGACTATTGGTACCATCCAGACTGTGGACGCTGACGTTATTGTGCATTTCCCTGTTCCCGACGACGTGGATACTGCCAACGTAACAGCAGTGGCACCCCATGTGCCATCTAACCGAGTACCACCGGATGTTTTTGTCGCTCTATTGCCGATGACCTCGAGCCGACACAACGTGAGCGGCTTATTACTCTTTTAAATGATTTTCACGCCTCTTTTGACTGCAACCAAGCATCATTAGGCCGCACAAGTACCGTCTCTCACCACATTGATACGGGACACCACGCACCATTACGCCAGCGTCCGTACCGCGTGTCCTCCACCGAGCGTCGTGTCATCGCCGAGCAAGTTGAAGACATGCTTGAACGTGGTGTTATCAAGCCATCCTGCAGCCCTTGGTCATCTCCTGTAGTACTCATTAAGAAACAAGATGGCTCGATTCGTTTCTGTGTGGACTATCGTCGCCTCAACAAGATTACACGAAAAGATGTCTATCCTCTACCGCGCATAGATGACGCCCTAGATTGTCTTCATGGTGCCGAATTCTTTTCTTCTTTGGACTTGCGATCGGGCTATTGGCAAGTGCCAGTGGATGAATCCGACCGCTCCAAGACAGCTTTTATTACGCCTGATGGCCTGTATGAGTTTACCGTAATGCCATTCGGCCTCTGCAGTGCACCCGCGACGTTCGAAAGGATGATGGACAATCTTCTACGAGGCCTCAAATGGAAGACGTGCTTGTGTTATTTAGACGACGTGGTAGTTTTCTCCCCTGATTTCACCACTCACCTCTCTCGTCTACGCGAAGTTCTTACTTGCCTTACCACCGCCGGCCTTCAACTTAACTTGAAAAAGTGCCGCTTCGGAGCCCGCCAGCTGACCATACTTGGCCATGTCGTGTCCAATGACGGCGTCCTTCCCGACCCTGACAAACTTCGTGCTGTCGCAGAATTTCCGCGGCCGACTACAGTGAAAGAGCTCCGCAGTTTCGTCGGTCTTTGCTCTTATTTTCGCCGCTTTGTGCGCAATTTTGCCTGCATCATCGCTCCCCTGACGAAGCTCCTGGCTGGCTCTGGTGCCCTTCGCGACTGGACTCCGGCGTGTGACCAAGCCTTCACCACTTTGCGTCGTCGGCTTACCTCACCGCCTGTTCTACGCCACTACGACCCGAGTACACCGACTGAAGTTCATACCGACGCCAGCGGCGTTGGTCTTGGGGCCGTCCTTGCACAACGGAAGCCTGGCTTTCCAGAATATGTGGTTGCATATGCGAGTCGTGCTCTCACGAAGGCAGAATCCAATTATTCTGTCACGGAAAAAGAATGTTTAGCTATAGTTTGGGCATTAAACAAATTTAGTCCTTACTTGTATGGCCGTCCGTTCGACGTTGTGACAGACCACCACGCGCTCTGCTGGCTTGCGTCACTGAAAGAGCCGTCGGGGCGTCTTGGACGTTGGGCTCTTCGGATCCAAGAATTTGACATTCGCGTCATTTATCGATCCGGGCGCCAACATTCTGATGCAGATGCGCTCTCCCATGCGCCCATGCGATCCGACGAAAGGCCACCTTCATCCATCGAGTGCCCGGTTGCTACGCTTGCTGTTACTGACATGCCGTCTGAACAGAGAAAAGATCCGAGGATTGTATCTCTCATTGACATTCTTAGCAGTTCTTCAACGTCTACATCCCCTCGAGCCATTCGTCGCCAAGCCACCCACTTCGTGCTACGGGACGCCATCTTGTACCGCCGAAACTATCAGCCCGACGGTCGCAAATGGCTACTAGTCATCCCTCGCCATTTGCGTTCCGACGTATGCACGTATTTCCATGCAGACCCACAACAAGCTCATGCTGGCGTCCTGAAAACCTACGAGCGGCTCCGCCAGCGGTACTACTGGCGCGGCATGTATTCTTATGTCCGCAAATACATTCGGTCATGTGCAGCCTGTCAGTGACGCAAGACATCTTTTCATACGATAGGCCCTCTGCAACCTTTACCGTGTCCTGCACGTCCTTTTGATCGGGTTGGCATCGACCTTTATGGGCCTCTTCCATGCAGTGCTACCGGAAATCGTTGGATAATTGTCGCAGTAGGCCACCTGACAAGATATGCTGAAACTGCTGCACTTGCTTCGGCTACTGCTCGCGACGTCGCCGCATTCATCTTACGGCATTTCGTCTTACGGCACGGCCCACCGCGAGAACTGCTCAGTGACCGAGGCCGTGTCTTCTTGTCCGAAGTTATTAATGAGCTACTCGCCGCGTGCCGCACTATTCACCGCACCACTACGGCGTATCACCCACAAACTAACGGTCTAACGGAACGATTCAACCGCACCCTTGGGGACATGCTCACCATGTATGTTGCGTCGGATCATTCCAATTGGGACGATGTCCTCCCTTTTGTGACGTACGCATACAATACCGCCGTTCAGGCTACCACAGGCTTCTCACCATTTTTCCTTCTTTATGGGCGTGAACCATCCACTACCCTCGACCCCGTACTACCATATCACCCGGATGCCTCTGAATTCACCCCTCTTCCCGAAGTTGCTCGCCATGCTGAAGAGTGCCGCCAACTGGCTCGCTCGTTCACGTCGGATACCCAAGGAATCCGCAAAGATCGCCACGACAACGATCGGCCCACACAGTCCTTCGCCGTGGACTCTCACGTCTGGCTTCGGCTGCCCTTCCAAGCCCCAGGCCTTAGCCCAAAGCTTGCCCCGAAATATCAAGGTCCGTACCGGATCGTCGCGTGTACTTCGCCTGTGAGTTATGTGGTCGAACCGGTGACGCCATCTTCGGACAAACGCCGCCGTGGCCGCGAGACTGTTCACGTCAGCCGCCTGAAGCCGTACCACGACCCCCTTATCGTATCATCGCCTTAGGTCGCCAGGATGGCTCCTCTTCGCCCCGGGGGAAGTTGTAGCGGGTAATATGCATGTGGCACTGTAGTTGTAGTGGGTAATATGCATGTCGCACTGTGCGGACTGCCACCGCTGCGGCGCGAGACACGAGCGCGGGTTGTTGATGCGAAGCGCTAGGACTCGTGATCTAGAGCTACCTGCGATCCCTCGAACGAGCTACATAAGCCCCATTTCAGTATATATATATATATATATATATATATATATATATATATATATATATATATATATATATATATATATATATATGGCCGCCTGTGAGCATTATTCATACGGTACCTATTCTCATCTGTACATACTCATCAGCACCGTTTTGGGGCCTGGTGCTGGGGCTGGCACTCGAGAGAATAAAGAGAAGGCTGCGTGCCTAAACTTCGTCTCGCATGTCTTGCGATATATATATATATATATATATATATATATATATATATATATATATATATATATATATATATATATTGTATATATATACATATATATATATACAATATATATATATATATATATATATATATATATATATATATATATATATATATATATATATATATATATATATATATATATATGACCATCGTCACAGGTCTCGACCATCGATGTGACCATCGTCTATAAGTCTGGCCAGCAACACACTGACGCCGACTGTCTCTCCCGCGCCCCCGTCGAACCCGCACCACTAGATACTGACGACGATTCGGGTTTTCTTTGTCCTCTTCCGTCTTTAAACCTTGCTCAACAGCAACGCCAAGATTCCGAGCTCCAGCCCTTGATTGAATACCTTGAAGGAAGCCGCCCACAATCACTACGGCAGTTCGCGCGTCACTTGTCATCTTTCTGCCTACGTGGCGGCATCCTATACAAGCGGAACTTTCACCCTACGGCAACCGCTTTCCTGCTCGTTGTTCCCGCTACTCTCCGCGACGACGTTATACGTGCATGCCACGACGAACCAACGTCCGGGCATCTTGGTTTCACGCGTACTCTCGCGCGGATCAAGCAGAAGTACTATTGGCGAAAACTCACCAAAACCGTGAAGCAGTACGTCAGAACTTGTCGAGATTGCCAGCGTCGCAAAGTTCCACCACTGAAACCAGCCGGTCTGCTTCAGCCTGTCCGACCTCCTTGCTCACCTTTTGAACAAGTGGGGATGGATTTACTCGGCCCACTTCCCAAGTCTTCGGCTGATAACCGCTGGATCGTCGTCGCCACCGATTACCTCACCCGATACTGCGAAACACAAGCCGTTCAGCGAGCTACTGCTTCAGATGTTGCTAACTTCATCAAAAATATCGTCCTTCGACATGGTGCTCCTGCTGTCGTCATCACAGACCGTGGTACGGCCTTCACTGCCCAGTTGGTCCGAGATATCCTGCAGCTGAGCGGGACAACGCACCGTACGGCAACTGCGTATCACCCGCAGACTAACGGTTTAACTGAGCGCCTCAACAAAACGATTGCGGATATGCTTTCCATGTATGTTGCCACGGACCATAAAAATTGGGACGAACTGCTCCCGTATGTGACATTCGCGTACAACACTGCCCTACAAGAAACCACCGGGTTTCCTCCTTTTCGTCTGGTCTACGGACGCGACGTCACCACTATGCTCGACGTGATGCTCCTACCAACTTCGTCGCAACCTACCGCACCAGATACAGACGCCTTTGTTCAGCGTGCCGAAGCAGCGCGGAACCTTGCGCGGCAACGAATTCTCTCCCGACAAAGTCAAGATGCTCGTCGATACAACATATGCAATCGAGACGTCACATACAACCCGGGAGATCATGTATGGGTTTGGACCCCTATACGTCAAAGAGGCCGGTCAGAAAAATTATTGCGCCGATACTTGGGCCCTACATAGTTTTGCGTCGTCTAAGTCCTGTCAACTACGAAGTTATTCCAGCCGACAGTTCGCACCACTCCCGTCCACCACGTACCTCTGACATTGTTCACGTTACCAGGATGAAGCCCTACCATTCGCGCTGACTCTCATCCACAAACTTTGTGATGCGGCGCCAGTCATCTCGTCCGTTGTCTTTCTCATTTCTTTTATTTTTTCCTTGTGGCATTTAACATCTCCCCAACTTTATTTATTTATTTATTTATTTGTTTTTTTTTCTGGAGGGAGGGGTAATGGCACGCGCTAGTTACGCTAGATGTCGAGGAAGAAGAAGTGTGCGTGGTAGCTGCTGCGAAAACGAACTGTAAACGGCCGTTCGCTTAGAACTGACTGACTGGCTTTTCCTCTCGTGACAATATATATATGTACTTCGTGGTAAAGCTATGCAAGGGCGGCAAAAGAGGAGAACGAAGTGCACTTGTCTTTGCAGCGGCTCGGTGTCGGCACGGCCCCGTTTCAACACCTCATATTTAAATAAACAAACCACATCGTAACAGTTTTGGGGACCATGAGGGAAAAAACAACGGCGCCCCGAAAGAACGACGGCGAACCACCCGCAGTAGCGGACTCCGTGGAGGTTAGCCGATGTCGCCGAATTGCCGGTCTGTAACCACAGATGTGTTCTGACGGCGACAGCCCGCCACTTTCTTCCAGCTACCCATGGCAGCCCTATATTGAACCCCGAACCTTCGCCAGAAACCTCGGGGAAGACGTGAACGGGCGGCTCAGCTTTTACCAACGCACAAGTCGTTTCAATGGCTGGATGCCACCGCACAGCTTAACATCGTTGCCCTCTTCCTCAAGCGAACCCCGTCCGTGTGCCTTAAAAACCACGAGGAAAGCATGACGACGTGGGCAACGTTCATAGGCGAAATCAGGAAGTGCTTCGAACATTTGGCAGCTTTAAAGAAGCGTGCAGATGAAACTCTAATGCAGCGACCCCAACTTCCCGGCAAAACCTGCACGACGTACATCGAGGAAGGGCTGAAGTTGGGCAAGGCCCTGGCCCCTCAGATTACAGAAGAGGACACAGTTGGTCATGTTTAAAAAGGGGATCGCCGAGGACGTGTAGCAATCCTTCATCAGAAAAGACAGTCTGGACTCCGAAAGGGACGGCCCAGTCGGCACAGCCGGCTTTCATTCGGCACAGCCGCACATTTGAAGCCTGAAAGCTCGGCGTATCACACCGAAGTTCGGCCGCCTGACCATCGTAACTACCGTCACCAGTGTTGACGTGGTCACAACTGCATACGACCTTGGGTCATTTATTCGGCAAGTGGTGCACGAAGAGCTTTACCCTACATGCGGCGGCTTCCCTCTCGACTCCGCGGGCTCGAGACGAGAGCCCTTTTCTCAATGCGACTTCGGTAACACGTCTATCACCGCCGCCTCTGCAGTGACCTACAACTTCGGTCCTCGTTCTAGAGCGCCAACCCTACTAGGAACGCGCACCCCAGTTATGAGTTTCACGACGCTTACTCACCTAGAGCACCTGCAGTTTCTCAAGGGTAAGATGGCCGTGCTAGCTATTTTCCTACTGACAGTTTCAGTGCCTACTGTGAGCGCCCCATCTGCTTCCAATGCGGTATTCGTGGTCGCCAGAGTTTGTCCTCATCACCGTCGCATGTTACCGCCGTCCTATGAGTGACCGCGCACTTTTTATCGGCGTAGCAATCGGTACGGTGATGGGACACACTGGACTTCCCACTCTGATAGCAGGACAAACCACCAGGCGAATTACCGTAGTGACTCACCAGCTTCTGAGCGGAGTTTGACGCAGCCGCCTTCACGTCAGCCTATGCGTCTATCTCCGCGACGACGTTTCATGTCACCCGCTTTGCAAACAAGGCGGCGCGACCAATGGAGCTGAGGTCACCAGTCGTCATCAACTACACGCCCTTATGCCTCCGCCAGTCACCATATGTCCTAACAAGCTTCACGTTTTAGTGGACAATGCTGCTACATTTGGTCTAAGTGGACACATGAGCAAGTGTCTGTTATCAGCCTAGATTTCGAAACCCGACTAGGCCATAAATTGATGTTTCGCTGGGATAACGCTAACGCGACCCAGCGAAACATCACTTTATAGTTGCTCCGAACCTATTGAATCGTGCACCATGACCGTTTATTTCTCCGATAACGTGTGTCACACCAAATTTGCAGTGCTTGCTCATTCCACTCACAACGTAATTGTTGGCCTCAATTTCCTACAGCAGTGTGGCGCCACTGTTGACTGCGGTATGGGCGAGCTTTTCCTGTCTCCACTTGCCGACCAACCTGCTACCTGTTCACGTCCAATCTCCGTCATTGAAGATGATGTCTTACCGGCACGTTCTTTATCCAGAATTCGAGATGGTGCTTGCCGTGTCGGTGCCTATACATTTAATGCAATTGTTACGCCTGTGCCTTCGATGGTTGTGAAGGAAATTGTACTGGCACATCGATGCGTCCTCTCCAAGGCCTACGGAAGAGCAACACTGTAGGTGTAAAATTTAGCCTACCAGTCTGTTGCGCTACCCAGCGGTATGCAGCGTGCCTCCTTTGAAGTGGATGCCAGTCTCAGCATAGGTGCTTTAACAAATGGCACGTCACACGAATCCTGAGATCATGGGACTGGCCCTGGTGTCTCTGACGAATCGTTGCCTTTTAAAAATGATCAAAAAGTCCCTGTCTTCAGAGGAGCGTCAAGCCCTGGTCAAGGTCCTTAGCAAGCATGCGCAATTATTTGGTTTCGCAGGGAATGCTAACAAAGCTAGCGTTGCAACTACGTGGGCTCGCCACAGGATCGACACGGGGTCCGGGCATCCCATCAGGCAAAAGCGTTACCGCGTATCCACGTCAAAGCGCAAGATCATCGCTCAACCGGTCGACGACATGCTAGTTTCAGTTTCGACATATTCACTCCCAAAGTATGACAAAGTACATGAACGCTCCAGTTACGTTTGTTTCAATAGGTAAAAGGACATTTGTTAAGAAAGTGGAACAACAGTGAATTTTTATCGCAAGTTTCATGGCACACATCTTGAAACGTGCGTGATACTTACAATTTGTTCCAAGTGGATATGCTTTGCTAATTTACTGGCTACATTGCTGCGTCTTGCACTAATCTTTAAAAGTTAATTAGTTAGAATTGTGAAGTAATTTATTATGCGCGTTGATTTCTCATGCAAGTAATGTCTGCCACTTCACGTTAATCTAGTTCAAGGAGCACTGCAATTACGCTGGCTACATCAGGTGACTGTCAGTTCTGTATAGTCTAAAAAACAGCCCTCAATATATATATATATATATATATATATATATATATATATATATATATATATATATATATATATATATATATATATACCGTGTCACGTGCTGGTGACGTCGCAGAACACAGTAGCAATACCACAGGGGGATGATTCTCCGAATGGCTGCCATTGCTTGTTTTCGAGCAGCCGCGCGGCGCCTCCCTCTCAAACATTTTTTCTCTTTTTGTTTTTTTTTATTCCGACCAGCTCCGCTCGCTTTCCCCCTTTCCTCCATGCCACGCGCGCGCCGCTTACTTTTTTTGTTTTTACCTGCACGATGCCCGTTTTCTTTTTTTTATCGCGCGCGTGCTACGGCATTGGCATTCGTATTGGCATTGCTTGCGAGCTGGCGCGTGGTGCGCCGTGGGCTATGCGTTGGCACACACGCAGTCTTGCTCATCCTTATATTATACCAGCATGTGCCGGGACATAAACAAAAATTCAATTTCCAACACAACAGATTTGTGGTCTCGCTTTATTGACTTCGTTTCCGAAAACAGATTTTTCTTATAGCGTGGTGTGATACACGCTAAAAAAATGAGAAAAAGTGAAAGGTGCATGACATATACAAGAGTACAAAACACAACAGTTCACAGACGGTGACATATCAAAAGAGAGCGCTTGAAAAGGCGAAGGCCGTTTCATGTACACACACATAAAAGAACAAGATTTTTATATAACGTCTTTAAGAACGAAATGTAGACTAACTTCTGATATATGTATTAAGATATTGCACAAAAGTGGACGACATGTATGACATTGTCATGACAACTATAAAAAGGGAAAACTCACTGGTAATTGCAAAAACAATCACACGCAAAATGCATAAATATACAATAAAATGCTAACATTTTTTGATTGTGAGCCATTCTAAAAAAAGGGCCTACTTATAAATCTGCACAAAAGTATATGAAATGCGTGACATGTTCATCACTGCTAAACAAATTGAAAAAGATGGCAGAACAAACATAACATTGTACTAAAAACTGAAATACACATTATCACATTATTTTGCACTTGGCCACAACTTGAATAACGGTGGCAAGGGGAACAGAAGGTAGTCGGCTTTTGCAGCAGCACACAGAAAACATTTGCAGAAAGGCTTATTCCTCAATCAAAGATCAGGTAAAATAGGCCAACAACAGGGCTTTTCTTTCGACCCGAATGCAATGCTTGGCAATAAAATTACGTCACTTAAGGCACTAAGTCGTATCTACTGGGCACTCGTTTTTATAATAAAAACGAACTGCAAAAATCTGCATGTAGCACACTTGCAATGTTCATGCTTTCCAGAAAAAAAAAAGCGTATCATGCCTAAACTTGAAGGTTGTTCGCGCGGTTTTCCCATCGGGGGTTACTGAGATAGTACACAAACACGACCAGTAATTTTTCAGCTGTTAGTACGTTTGTAGAACGTGACACACAAAAACGCCCTGAGGGCGGTATGGAAAGCTGGGTAAGTTACTGAAGTTGCAAACTGAGACTTGGCACGGAAAAGCACTACTCATAGACCAGGTAATAATAAGGAGGAACATCTATTTGTCAGCTTTCTCTACCGGGAAGAGGTAAGTGTAGCATAATCAAGGCGCAACGACACCCAGAGCCTCATGGAGCAAACAAATGTACAGGGCTGTGCTCGTGTACAAGCGCATTCTGATGTCCTTGGGTCTGAGCGCTCACCTGTTGTGTTTAGGCAACCGGGACAACCTTGCAGGTCTTGTTTTTGAGGTATTTGTGCACCACTGCACGATGCGCGAGCGGTACGAGTCATGAAACGGGCGAAACATCGCGGAGCACAAGCACACAGCTGCCGAGGACCATGAAACTCACGAAACTACCCACGCCGGTAAACGCACAGCAGCGCACGCTTCGCGATAACAGCACATAACGAATCATGAAACGTCATGCAGCGGGCTGAGCTGGCGCCGGGGCCGCGTGGCGTGCGCGTGGAGACAGTGGAAGGTGAGGGAGTTGCGAGGGAGTAACGAGGGAGGGCGATTGGAGAGGATGTTGGGGGGAAAGTATCGGCTACCTGGATCAGCGCGCCTGCGCGCGACGATCTACGAGGCCATGCAAGGGAAACGGATTTTCGGGTTCGCCCAATACAGAGATGGCGCCAATTACCTCTGCCACCGAAACCGGGAAGTTTCCCCCCACTGGCAATACTGTGAAAGAGAAAACTAGCTTTTGTTGGGCCAACCTGTGCCCACAAAAACAGGCAACACTTATAGCCAAACGATAGCTTCGAATACAGTCGGCGATCGTCGAAAATGTGATCAGCATGTCAAGCACGTTGGCTTTAATACTTCAGTCGTCAAATGTTCCAGAGTAATCGCAGGGACCTGCGTGCCTTCCACAAAGTTCTACATTATTCGCGTCGCGCACGTATGCAATCAGACTACACAGGGTTCGGTCACAGATAGCGGAAGGAAGCATCGATAACATTCCAGAAACTTCCGATAGATGCAGGCGCGTCCTGCGCTGTGCGATAACATTTGTTAGGGGGTGAAACTTGTCTCCCGATAAAGATAAACAAGTACACGTGTCAATAGCCCCCTCTTAAAAAGCATCGACCCCATGCTGCAAACGGAAGTAATAAATAAAAACACCCGTAGCAAAGAGAATAACAAAATAAGGAAGTTCGTTAGCGTCAGTAAAATCGTGTAAGACGCACCACGTGGACCACTTCTGATCGTGCGCGGCGCCGCTGTGAATGCGAAATGCCGTCTGGCACGACCTCTTAGTCCAGTGCGCAAATGCGTCGAATGTCCTTGTAGGGTCCGAAATGGCGTCATAATAGTTTCTCGCTCAGTCCGCGTCAGCGTATCGGGGTCCAAACCCAAACACGGTCGCCGGGGCGATACTCGACGATGAGTCGTCGCAGGTTGTAGTGTGAGCGGTCGGTATGCTGCTGGTTCTTGATCCCTAGGCGGGCGACCTGTCGGGTTTCTTCGGCGCGCTCGAGATAGGTAGCGATGTGAACATAGTCTTTGTCACTGACGTGCGGTAGCATGGCGTCGAGCGTCGTCTTCGGGTTCCTGCCGTAAACCAATTTGAACATCTTGATCTGTGTTGTTACATGCACCGCCGTGTTGTAAGCGAAGGTTACATACGGCAGAACCGCGTCCCACGTCTTGTGCTCGACGTCGACGTACATTGCTAGCATGTCGGCGAGGGTCTTGTTCAGGCGCTCCGTGAGACCATTCGTTTGCGGATGGTAGGCAGTTGTCCTCCTGTGGCTTGTCTGGGTGTTGTGCAGAATGGCTTGAGTGAGCTCAGCTGTAAAGGTCGTTCCTCTGTCGGTGATGAGGACTTCTGGGGCACCATATCGCAGCAGGATGCTCTCGACAAAAAATTTCGCCACTTTGGCTGCGCTGTCTTTTGGTAGAGCTTTAGTTTCAGCGAAGCGGGTGAGATAGTCCGTCGCCACGACGATCCCCTTATTCCTGGATGTTGACGTCGGAAATTGCCCTAACAAATCCATCACAATCTGCTGGAATGGTCGGCGAGGAGGTTCGATCGGCTGTACTAATCCTGCTGGCCTCGTCAGTGGTGTCTTTCGTCACTGACAGTCTCCGTATGTCTTGACGTAACGGGCAACGTCGGTGGTCAGACGCGGCCAATAATACCTTTCCTGTATCCTCGACAGCGTCGGCAAGAATCCGAGGTGCCCAGTGGTTAGACCGTCGTGTAGGGCGTGCAGTACTTCTGGCTGATGGTACAACAAGAAGGTAGCTGGTGCGGAATGGGGAGAAGTTCTTCACGAGCAGGTTGTTTTGCAGCGTGAACGAAGACAACCCGCGCTTAAATAGCCTAGGGACAACGTCCGTGTTTCCTTCCAAACATTCGACGAGGCATTTTAGCTCAGGGTCTGCTCGTTGCTGTTTAGTGAAGCCTTCCGCAATTTTCGCGAAAACACTGACTTCATGACGCCAGATGGCCTCTATGATTTCAAGGTCATGTCACTCAGACTGTGCTCTGCGCCTGCAACATTTCAGCGCACCTCGTCGTCTTGCGGCGGAAGATCTATGAGAGTGCGTGATAGGCAGTCGGCGTCACAGTGTTTTCATTCGGACTTGCATATTACCGTGACGTAATATTCTTGCAGTCTGAGGCTCCACCGCGCCAGCCATCCTGAAGGGTCCTTTAAGTTATCTAGCCAACACAACGCGTGATGGTCGCTGAGGACATTGAATGGCCTGTCATAGAGGTAAGGGCGGAATTTTGCTGTTGCCCATATGATGGCGAGGCATTCCTTTTCAGTCGTAGAATAATTGCCATCCGCTTTCGACAACGACCGACCAGCATAAGATATCACTCGTTAAAGTCCGTCTTTGCTCTGGACTAGGACGGCACCGAGGCCTAGGCTACTGGCGTCAGTGTGGATTTCGGTATCGGCGTCCTCGTCGAAGTGTGCAAGTACCGGCGGCGACTGCATGCGTCGTTTGAGTTCTTCAAATGCGTCGGCATGCGGCGTTTCCCGCTTAAACTCGACATCACATTTGGCTAGATGTGTTAGCGGCTCCGCGATGCATGAAATGTCCTTGACAAATCACCTATAGTGGGCACACATACCAAGGAATCTGAGTACTGCCTTCTTGTCGATTAGCTGCGGGAACATTGCGATGGCAGCTGTCTTCTGCTGCACGGGGCGTACTCGAAATTTGCTGATGACGTGGCCTAGGAACAGAAGCTCATCGTAAGCGAAGCGGCAATTTTCCGGCATCAGAGTGAGCCCTGATGACTTGATGGCCTCTAGTACTGTCGCAAGCCGCCTAAGATGATCGTCGAAATTTCCGGCGAAGACAACGACGTCATCCAAGAAATCAAGACATGTCTGTCACTTCAATCCTGCAAACACCGTGTCCATGACGTGCTGAAACATTGCAGGTGCCGAGCACAGTCAGTGTGGCATGACCTTGAACTCGTAGAGGCAGTCTGGCATGATGAAGGCAGTCTTTTCGCGATTTCTCTCGTCAACTTCTATTTGCCAGTAGCCAGACTTGAGGTGCATGGAGAAGTATTTATCCTAGCAGAGGCGATGCAATGCGTCGTCTCTCCGTGGAAGTGGGTATACGTATCTTGTTCTGTCGAAGATAATCGACGCACGTCCTTTTTCGTGACCAGTATTACAGGAGGTGCCCACGGGCTTTTAGACGGCTGGATGATGTCGACGCGCAGCATTTCGTCGACTTGTTGCCTAATAGCTTCATCTTCTGGCGTCGAAAGTCGGTAAGGGTTCTGGCGGATTGGCCGAGCGCACTCTTCGGCTATTGTGCGATGCTTTTAAACTGGTGTTTGTGCAATCCTCGATGACGTCGAAAAGCAGTGTTTGTATCGTCGGAGAAGACTTCTGATCTGTTGCCGCTTGCTCATAGAAAGACTTGGACTTACGTCGAAGTCTGGTTCGGGGGAGGAGGAGTAGATTTTAATGAGCAGAAAGGAGGAGAGGTCGGCCTGGAGAGCGTGTCTCTAGCCTGCTACTCCTCACTGGGGAAAGGGGAAGTGGGAAATACAGGGAAAGGTAGGTAGGTAGGTAGGTAGGTAGGTAGGTAGGTGGGTGGGTGGGTGGGTGGGTGGGTGGGTGGGTGGGTAGGTAGGTAGGTAGGTAGGTAGGTAGGTAGGTAGGTAGGTGGGTGGGTGGGTGGGTGGGTGGGTGGGTGGGTGGGTGGGTGGGTAGGTAGGTAGGTAGGTAGGTAGGTAGGTAGGTAGGCAGGCAGGCAGGCAGGCAGGCAGGCAGGCAGGCAGGCAGGTAGGTAGGTAGGTAGGTAGGTAGGTAGGCAGGTAGGCAGGTAGGTAGGTAGGTAGGTAGGTAGGTAGGTAGGCAGGCAGGCAGGCAGGCAGGCAGGCAGGTAGGTAGGTAGGTAGGTAGGTAGGTAGGTAGGTAGGTAGGCAGGCAGGCAGGTAGTAGGCAGTCTGAGGGACTATGCTCATCGGGGTAGATGCGGTCGAATTCGAGAGGACAAAGACATTGCTGGTTCCCAAAGTTTACTCGATGTACACGATTGTCGTGCCATTGTTGATGGCCTTAAACTCTTGGCTGAAGTTAGCATAAATTCCGCTTTCCCTCCGTGGAGTCGAGCGATCCCTCTTGGGACGCAAATTTCACGTTCGAGCAGTAGATGCTGGTCGCCCTCGATGATGCCTTCCCCGTCAGCAGGTGTTTCGGTGCCGACGGAAATAATTATGCTGGAGCGCAGCGGGATGCTCACTTGATATTCGAGCACACTCAAGGCGTGATGACTACGAGAGCTCTCCGACGGTATCGCTTGATCTTCCGACAGCGTTATCGATTTATACTTCAGGTCCCCACCACGTGACATCTGGTGGAGTTGCAGGGTAAGTTTTGTCATGAACGACAATTCTTGCTGTGCAGATTCCAGTCGGCGTAATGCGGCGTCCTCCAGCGGTTCGAATTTGAGGGCCCTCCCATGAATTTTAAGTTTCTTCAACTGGGCGGCGATGTGTGCACTAATTACGGAGTAATCGGCCCCTGTGTCCACTAAGGCGGTAACTGCCTGTCCGTCGAGAAGCCCGTCGAGGTCGGTAGTTCTTTATCTTGCGTTACAGTTAGGTCTTGGCGTCGGATCACGGCTGCGTCGCGTTGATCTGTGGCTTGTATGTGGCGTCGTCAGGTCTTCTTTCGCAGGCGTAGTCTTGGCTTCCTGACTTCGTCGGGACGGCGGCGTGTCATTATTATGTCGTCGAGATGGCCTCTTCGTCGTCTTCGTCGGCGGCGAAGGAGTTTCGTCAGTTCGACGAACAGCAACCGAACCTCCATCGGTTGCTGCTTTTAAATTTCCGGATATGGGCTCGCAGTGCAGCCGGGGTTGGGCCGGTGTATTGTCGGCGCTGCGGCGATAGGTAGCCGCCTGGTGACGGCGAACGAGACGGTCGTCGAGGGCGCCACTGAGCGGCAGCGAGGTAGTCGTCGATATCGCGAGGTCGTTCGTCAATCATGGGTCGCGGCCCGTTAACGGCGAACCCTCGGAGCCCCATCTCCCTGTATGGGCATCCGCGGTAGACGTGCCCGGCTTCTCTGCAGTGATAGCAAAGCGCACGGCGGTCGGGGACGCGCCAAACGTCAGTCTTCCTTGGAATGCCATGTGGGGTGACGGGTTGGCGTGCTGGCGGCGGGGCTGGTGGTGGACTACGGACCTGTGTCGTCACTGGGCCCGGCCGTGCGCGCGGAGGGGGAACATGACGGCGAGCTACAGCGGCGTATGTCATCGCTGGCGGCTGAGGCTGCGGCGATTCAGGAGCTACTTCGAGTTGTTGCTAGAGTTCCTTACGTACGGCATCGGCAATCGAAGCCACTTGAGGCTGTGATGACGGGAACAGATTCTGTAGCTTCTCCCGCAAGACCGCTCGGGTAGTCTCGCGCAGATCGTCTGCGGCCAGTGATTGAACTCCGGTGTAGCATGTCGAGTTCATGCGGCCGTTGAATTGCTGGTTCCGCATTTCCAAAGTCTTCTCCATGCTAGTGGCCTCGAGAAGAGACTCGTGGACAGTCTTCGGTGGGCTTCGTACTATTCCGGTGAAAAGTTCCTCCTTTACACCACGCATGAGTAGGCGGACTTTCTTCTCCTCGGACATTTCCGGGTCAGCATGGCCGAATAGGCAGCTGCACTCGGGTTCCTAGTAGAGGTTGGGCTCGTTTTTGGCGCACGACGCTTGTGAATGTCTGCAGGAAGCCGCTTCGGAACAGGTCCCATATCGTTGAGGCGGCTTCTCGGTTCTCGAACCATGTTCTGGCGGGGTCTTCCAATGCGAAATAGACATGCAGAAGTTTGTCGTCGCTGTTCCAGCTACTAAAAGCAGCGACCCTCTCGTATGTCTCAAGCCAGGTTTCCGGGCCCTAGAATGTTGAACCGCGGAACGTCGGAGGCTTCCTGGGCTGCTGCAGCACAACGGGGACGCTGGGGCTGCCATTGTAGTTGAATGGGCGACGATCTTCCTGGTTGTCTCAGGCAAACGTCCGTGCTCCGGGGGCAGTCCTTGCAGCCTGCGGCTACCTCGCTGGTTCTTGGCGACGCTAGTGTTGTCTGCCGCATGTGGGCTTGGGTCACGGCTTTGTGGTAGCGTCCGGTACATGAATGCAAAGCACCTCCACCAGATGTCACGTGGTGGTGACGTTGAACAACACAGCAGCAATACTGTCAGAGACAAAATGAACTTTTATTGGGCGAACTTGTGCCCGCAAAAACAGGCTACACTTATAGCACAACGATAGTGGCGAATACAGTCGGCGATCGTCGAAAATCTGATCAGCGGGTTGAACGCGTCGGCTTTTATATATCAGTCATCGAATGTTGGAGAGTAATCGCTGGGACCCACGTACCTTCCACAAAGTTCTACATTATTCGCGTCGTGCCCACGTGCAATCAGATCACTGAAAGTTTGGTCACAGACAGCGGATGGAAGCATCGATAACATTCCAGAAATTTCCGATAGATGCAGGCGCGTCCTGCGCTGTGCAATAACATTTGTTAGGTGGTAAAACGTGTCGCCGACAAACACCTACATGTGTCAATATATATATATATATATATATATATATATATATATATATATATATATATATATATATATATATATATATATATATATATATATATCCCAGTTGAAAAACACAACAGGAAATTTTAAGAGTCTGTCGTATTTTGGGACGTTGTTTCTGTAGTTCTGTTGCCTGTAGTTCTGTTGCCTGTAGTTCTGTTGTCTGTAGTGTGACGTCCTGTAGTAGAAAGTTGTGTAGTTCTTGATCAATATTTAATTAAAAATTGACAGGGACGTCCGTAAGGTTATGTAAATTTGTTAGTACAAAAAAGAAAAACATAAAAGTTAATTAAAAAAAAAACGTCGTCGCCTAGGATTCGAACATGCGACCTCACGATTCCGAGCCCGGCATCTTACCACTGCACCACCCCTGACATGCTTTTCGAGGGTACGTTTTGGCCATGTGAACAGTACGACGAGCCGATGCGCTGATGTTTACATTTGCATTTTGAGAGCCAAGATCCGCTATCACTCCACCGCGTCAAGTGCCGCATCTCTAGAAGAGCAAGAGTGTTCGTACCATCGGCGTACATCTTGCAGTGCTAGAACATCGATTTTGATGTACGATATCCTTATTAAATAAGACATTCAGAAATAGACAACGTTGACTTTTAGGGTTATAACTGCTAGTTTCGACAGTTGTCTCTCGTTCTTTACACTTTTGAGCGCGCATATAATTCGTGTGTTGAATGCAAAATAGCTAATGAACATTCGTGGATGAGAGTTCTTTCTGACAGCATACTGGCTTCTCACGGCAGCACTGTACCAGATTAATGAGACCCGAGCGAGACAGCTTTTCACGCAACTTTGTGGAACAACCCAAATCTTCTTTTCCGCTTCGCATAAGCTTGTGAAATATTCCTGGGAAATTAACTAATGTGTCAGTGTAACAGCACATGTAAGTCCACAGGCCTGTGTGCCACATCTTACCAAAAAAAAACGGATACGCAGCCATTCCCGCAGATGGTATGATTTTGATCAGTGGCCGATTTTGAGGTGGCCGGTAGGGCGTTGGTGGTGCCGCGTCGTCACGGCACAATTGTAACTATTCGCCACGTCGACTTTGTTACCGGTGTCGGCGCCATCAGCATTGCCGGCTTCAGAGAAGCGCGAGAAGCCCGACTTCAGAACTCTTGTTGTCGCGACAGAATGCTTCTGTTGCGAAATCAGAATTTCTGTCCTAATGTCAGAAATGTCTCCCAATTAAGAAATGTCAACGACTTCTGTCGTACAACAGAATTTCTGTAGTTGCGACAGGAATTCCTTTTGTCTTTTTCAACCGGGCACTACAGAAGCTTGTCGCATCACACAATTTCAGTGCACTTCTGTTGTCATCATTGGGTACATGTTCCGCCGATAGGTTTCCGTTGTGGAACAGTTCTCTGTAGTACAACAGAAGTTTGTCCATTACTTCAGGAACACTTCTGTTATGACAACTGGGGGCCTGTTGCAATGATAGGCTTCTGTCGTACAACAACATTTTTCTGTAGTACAACAGAAGTTGGTCGCATTACTTCAGGAACACTTCTGTTGTGACAATTGGGGGCCTGTTGCCACAATAGGTTTCTGTAGTATTTCAACAGCTCTCTGTAGCACTACAGAAGTTTTTCGGGTTACTTCAGGAACATTTCTGTTGGGACAACAGGGTGCCTGTAGCGATGACAATTTTTTCTGTAGTACTACAAAAATCTGTTGTAGAGCTTCAGCTTTCTGTTGTAACAACAGACATACGACAGACTGTACTTCTGTAGTAGCAACAACAAATGTCTGTTGTACATCAGAAAAGTCTGTCGCTCCATCAGGAATCTGTAGTTACTACAGAAAAATCCTGTTGTACAACAGAAATTTCTGTAGTACTACAAAAATCTGTTGTAGAGCTTCAGCTTTCTGTAGTAACAACAGACATACGACAGACTGTACTTCTGTAGTAGCAACAACAAATGTCTGTTGTACATCAGAAAAGTCTGTCGCTCCATCAGGAATCTGTAGTTACTACAGAAAAATCCTGTTGTACAACAGAAATTTCTGTAGTACTGAACACAACCTCTGTTGTCATTTTCAACTGGGATGGGTTAACCGAGGGTACCGATTTTAGTAGTCATATCATAAGAAGCGAACAAACATGGACACCAAGAACCACACAGGGGAAATTACTTGTGCTTAATAAATGAAATAAAGAAACGAAGAATTAATTGAAATTAAATTGGATGCAAAGCAAGTTGCCGCAGGTGGGAACCGAACGCACAACCTTCGCATTTCGCGTGCGATGCTCTACCAATTGAGCTACCGCGGCGCTGTTCTCCCATCCACTTTCTTGGGTATTTATGTGTCCTAGTAGAACCCTGGGAGTGTTAGCCAGCGCCACCACACACAGACCTTGGCGGCGGACGTGGGACGTCCTTTTTGCCGCAGGCGTCACGAGAACGTGATCTGTTTGGGTGAAGGCCAATAGGTCAATAAACCCACATTTGCTACCTGAAGGCATCAATGTAGCCGGATTCGAGACCCTCGTTATGTAATAAACGAGAAGAAAGGGGGTTAACCAAGGGTCCCGATTTTAACTGTTAAAATATTTAACAAATATTCAACAGACCTACCGACATCATGATTGCAATCAACTGACTGACTTAAACATATAAAGAGCTTTCTGAGTTTACGCACTAACAAGGAAGACTATATATACATGTTGTGCTTACACCTCAAAAATTTTGAATTGAGCAGCACCTGCTGCGATCTCACTTGTTCTTGAAGGAACATATTGTCGTGTCGGAGCTCCTTGCTTTTTTTCTTTAGAAAAAATTGTTTTTTTTTCTTTTCTTCTTTTATTCTACCCTGGATAGGAGGGAGTAATCCGAGCTTGATGACGAACTCACGCGCCTGTTCTGCTGCTTAAAAAAATTTTTTTTGGTGCTTCACTGAAGCTTCAAACTGGGAAAGAAATTTGAGTTAGGAAATATTTGCTAGTACGTTCACAGTTTCTTCTGAGTTTTGGGAGAGCCTGATCCATCTGCATCTTTAGTATCTGCTCATACCGGTCTTTCTTTGCTGCAGTCCGGTTTACAACGGTTTTTTTTTTGTTTCTTGCTCCCAGGAAATTTTAGAATACACATGCTTCAAACAATTACACAATATCTATTTCATAAATCAGCAGTTAAAAGAAAAAGAAAATTAAGACGGTACAAAAGGCTTGCGATCGAACACGTGCATGAACAGTGGCCTTTTTAGGCATAGCTTCTTTATCAATGATCATTTTAGGGATCGCGATTCTTTTCGGCGCCTCCCTAGTTTCCTGCGAATATTAGACTAAATCATCGATCAGGGCAGACGATTCCACTTACCTCCAAGGCGAATTATTTGCACTCGATAATCTCCAGTGTTGTCGCTGTCAACTTGGTCCTCCCAATGCACTACATACACTGTTTTGCTGTCGAAATTCTTCTCGTGCTCCGGATGAAAATCACGGATGTCATCCCCTCGAACGACATACTGGCGAGTGTCATGCGTATGGTCGTGATCGAGAAACCGAACTAAGGCATACATTGCAAAACGAATAGCATGTATACAACGTCCGAAAATGCGTGCTGCACAGACTACCGACTGGCAAGACTAGGACGGCGTGGATTGTGGATTGCTCAGCTCTGCCACGCACAGCCATCCGACCAAGCAGTCAAGTCAAGGCTTCCTGTCCAAACCTGAAGTTTCTTTACGCGCACAAACTGAGTATGCAGTGATAACATTAACAGAGAGGTGACCTAAATAAGTGAAACTTTTTAAGGCAGATTTGGTGCTGGGTATCAAAATAAAAACGTATATTGCTGTTTAGTCGCTTTGGTAATTTAGCTGCTTCATAGCCGACGCAATCCAGATCTTAAGACGTTTGCGCCTATGTTTGCACGGGTTCGCACTTTTTGGCCTCAAATATTTTAGCTCAAGTGCACATTCGCGATTTTTTATTACTTCAAAATGCTAAGTGGCGTCTTCAAGCGTATTACTTCAAATGCTAACCGTCATGCCTAAGCGGCGCAAGCTCTACTTAGAGCTATTCTTTGAAGGGAATGAGCTGCCTAGATCAACGCGGTACAGGGTGTCTCGTACCATGGCGAACACCAGTGAAGCGCAAAGCGTGATGTCGGACGGTGTTCCTGCTGCTGACGAACCCGCTGGGAATTCAACAGTTTGTGTGAACGACTGGTTCAACGAGGAAGTAGACGAGTGCGAAGATTTCGGCCAGAGCGTCTATGAGGAACGCCGTGCACATAACGCAAATAAATATCGTGATGGTGAAGATAGCGGCATTGAGTCATTTCCTAGTCTAAGCTCCGATTTCTGGGCAGAAGACATCGTGACCCTAGTCATGGACGTTGCGGTCAACTTTGATTTATCGTGGACACAAGTAGCGTACTTGATGAAGTTAGTCAGTTTTTTACTGCAAAGAAACGATCTCCCAGACACAAAGTTCCTTTTCAAGAAGTCTGTGGGGATCTTAAGTGAAAGCACGGTCTTTCATTTCCACTGTCCTGAATGTGGGTGCCTTCTTGGCGAATGTGACGGATACCTCATGAAAAGGAAAGAAATGAAAGCAACATGTGCGCAATGCAAACAGCTGTATACAGGATATACCCTTACGGCGCAAGAAAGTTTATTTGTCAGTATTCCCATGGAGCAGCAGATCGCTTCAATTCTATCACCTGAAAAAATTTCCAGGGCGCTGAAAACCTCTTTAGATGTACTATCACATCATTCAGAGGCCGCCTTCACACAGACATTACAGACGGAAGTTTGTATCAGCAGCAACGCAAGGATCTCGGTCTCGGTGCTATGGACTTGACCATGACGATCAACTCTGATGGAAGTCCGGTTTTCCACTCGTCAAAGTTTTCAATATGGCCCGCTCAGACGATATTGAATGAGTTGCGTCCAGGATTGCGGTCCAAAAATGTTACAGTTACCATGCTGTCGTACGGCCAGTGCCATCCAGATATTACATTGGTGCTGGAGGCATTTGCCAAGCAAATGGACTCTCGCCGAGACTGGGATCAACTGGACGTGTAACAGAGAGACTTTTCACTCAAAAGTGAGTGATTCCGTCCATTCGTTTTTGTAATTTTCATCTAGAAAATATAAAGGCACATCATCCATCCCTACACACAATTCCAAAACCAGAAAATCAAGAAACATATTTAAAAGTGCAAGGACGATGTGATTTAAAGCACTTATTGTTGCACTAGCTTTTTTTTTCTTTTTGGAAGTGCCCTTTGTGTAATGTGATTTTGACTGCTGTATAACATGTCAAAAACTAACCAACCTACAATTTTTTTAAATTTTAAGGTGAGACGCAAAATTGAATTGCGTTTTCTTTTTTTTAGTTATGCTAGTCCAATGAATAATGTTATTGTTGTCAAAAGACCAATTGTCAACATATTACTTCTGAGTTAGGTGTAATATACCTGTGTCACACGGCCACTTGCAATCGCCATTGAGCCCAATTCAGACAGAAATTCTGGACCACAGTTAGCACCCTCGCGCAGCTTGCGTAAAGGAGCCGATCTGGACCCGGAAATTCTATCCGAACTGGACTCGATCGCAGTTGAAAGTTCACCATTTTAAAACCGTATGACAACTTCTCATTTTTACATCAAAGACCCTATTTTCCTTTTTCGGTCTTTACTGGTCTACTGTTTCACTGGTACGACTGATGCCCCAGCCAGGGCTCTGATGCAGAACACGGTCCAGTATAACGGATACTTGGGGTGTGGCTTTTGTTTGCACCCTGACAAGTGCATTAAATGGTAAGCAAACTCACTTTTATACAAAAACATTTAGCTGACTGCATTTTATTCAGTGTATGGGCTTTGCCATCGCTATTTTGCCACTCTAATTTGGTTTATGCATTCTTATTTCCTCTACACAAATTTGTGCTTTGAGCATTCTTTTTGCAAGTAGTTTTGCCTTAAGTAAAGGTCAGTGCGCATTAATAAATACCAGCCTTTATTTTTTTACTTCTACAGATTTTTGAAAGCTTAATGGGAACTTCAAATCAGCATGCACTGACGCGGCTGTGGGAGTGTCACGTGTATGCATAAATATTAATACAAGTTAGAATATCCATTATTCATTGCAGAAAAGGTTCATTTGCTTTCAGGTTAGTTTTGTGCTTAGTTTATTTCCTTTATATTTAGTCGGCAGGAACAGTCAAGTATCCTGTCAGCGCCACAGTTCTGCCCGACAGGATAAAGAAGGAATGATTGAAGACATGGCTGAAGCTCGCAGAAGTGGAGTGAATGTTCGGGTAGTGAAGGGGCCATCCCCACTAATAAATTTGGTCGGATTTGATATTGGGTGGGGCTTCACCCCTGACTACATGCACTGTGTTTTGTTAGGAGTGACACCCCAGTTTATAGAGTTGTAGTTGTCTGGTTGTTGGGGCTCCGTATTACACTGGATCACCTCAATGTGTTAGGACCACTCATCAAAGGCTGTGTGCCATAAAGCCACCACAGTGCATCACACACATGTCGAGATCTGTAAAACGGAAAGTTTTTGAAGGTGAGTGAGTGGCAACAGTGGCTTTTCTATTTCAGCCTTGTGTGTGTTGATGGAATGTTGTCAGGCAAGTACATCAAGCACTTCAGCCTAATGGTAAAAGCAATGTGCCTTCTACTTGCAGATACTGGCTCAGCTGAAGACATAAGGCAGAGCACAGGATGCCTTGTGCAATTTGTTGTTAACGTTCAATTCCTCGATTCCAAAAAAGAAATGACATCAAAAGTGCATTTATTGCTACACCTTGCAAAAAGTGCGACAATACAAGGGCCACTTTAGGCACACTCTTGCGTTTTTTTTAAGCAGGAATAGGCAAGATTAAAGAATTCATTATTTCTGCAAAGGGGGTGCCTCATCAGGTGATCAGGAGAGTGCTAATGGCCAACAAAATATCTTGTTTGCTGTGTTGTGTGAATGGAGGAATCGCTAGCCCTTTTAGGCAAAGCAAGGCTAGTCAGTGAGTCTCTTCGTAGATTAATCTAGACACAGATCCCTCAGCAGATCACTGGCCCTCTGAAGGAACATGACAGAGTTCATATCTCTGGGCATGCGTTCCACAGTGAACAACATCGAAGGCCTGACAGAACCGACTACACACCTGTACGACTGCCAAACAATATGCATGCAAAGATACAGCATCTCTCAGTGAGCTGCAGCGAGAGAAAGAGAATTTACTTCGTATCGAAGAGCTATGTCAGTTTTGGGTACAACATGCTCTTTTGGTATGCTCTTTTGGTACAACACGCATTTCAAGCGTTCAAATGTCGGTGGCAGAGAAGGTCTTATAGGTTGACAATAAAACCGCTGCACGCCTTTGGATTGAATGAGATGCAATGGAATTTTTTTGCAATCTCGTCAATCGTTCCAGTAATAAATTTTGTACTTAACTTTTGTTTACATTTCGCTTTTATGAAATAACTTTAAATATAAGCACAATTTGTGAGTATCCTTGCTATGAGCTCTATACATATTGTTACAGAAAAAAATCGGAAGTGCCCTTCCACTCTGTGAAGAAGGATGACCAGCGAAGCTGTGTATGTGGGCCCTTAATGGCAAACTGCACCTCCACCGCGAGTCGGCCCGCATTGCCCTATCTTCAGTAACGGCCCACATATGGGGAGTGCTTAATGCCTGCTGCACCACCCGCGGCGGAGGTGATGCTTAGAACACTGAATGTCATGGTTTTCAGGAAATTAGTATTCAGCAAAGTTTTAACTAGCTACAACACCCCATTTAAAACTTAAAATGTTTGTGTTGTTCAGTTCCTCTGGAAATATTGTTGAATGTTAATAACACATGAGTGTTACTTCCGCTGGTATTTTTGATTGTTACTAATAAAAGTTTCCGAAAACGTCTTTTAGTACAACGCTAAAGACCATGCTGCTGGCAACTTCACACTGTAGCACCTTTCGACATTGATGTCATCAACTTGATGAGTTCTGTGGCTCTGGGATTTCCTGTGATGTCCCCCGAGCTCTGTTGACATTACCGATCGGGATGTTTGTGCATAGAGCATGATGGGAGACGATACTACTTTGTTGCCAGGCTGTTTGCCAGATGCAGTTACCAGGTGGCATACCGAAGAGATATCGTTTTTCAACTTTATTTCAGACATGTTACTGTGGCTTATGGGGTCTCAACATAGAAAACTGAGTAATTATGGGTGCGGTTACTGCCCACAACATGAATATTTCGCTGACCATAAATGTTAAGTAAAATTCTATCATTAGAATTAACCTAGAACAACATTGTAAAATCAGTGACCTTAAAACCATGCGTAATGCTTAGGAAATGAATTGCAATTTTTACGTTTTGACTCTTTTACCTCGAGTATGCCACTGCGGCATCAAACTTGAAAACTAATAAACATGTTGATGGGAGGCTATTCAGAACCGCTATGTTACACGCATGTAAAAGAATGTCTTATTATCAGCACCATTTCAAAGGTCACTGGACTTTTGCAGGCTAACTCTTCCATTGAATCTTGTGTGAAAATACAGGATTCCTGGTTGTGCCATATTGAGTCCTCCTAGAACTTGCATTCTCTGTTGTTTTTTATTCATCTTTTTCTTCCTTTGTAAAAGAGTGTGCTTTATTTTGCATAATCACGTTTGCTTTGTTGGCATTATTTTGTATATTTTGCGTATTCAGGGCGGTATTTTGCATTGTTTCATATTTCATGTATTATTCTTTATTTCGTTTTTTGTTCCTGTCCTGGCCACGTAATAATATAATTTGTTTTGTCTACTACCTGTGAGGATGTCTCTTTGCAGCTTCATGCTCAGGGAACTCCTCATATATCTTCAATATTATGACACATATTAGTAGCTCAATGAAACATGATTCTGATTATGAAAAGTGAGCATATCTAAAGCCGCCCACGTGCATTTCATGGTAATGTCAGTGGTATACTTATTAAATATAGTGCTTTTTCTCCCGTAAAGTAAACAAATAAAACGAACGTCCTGAAGCGATTTTTGTGTCCCTGATAATGTTTTCTCCGAAGCATTCAGAAATCTCGTACTGCAACCAGTGACAAGAATATTTGTGGTAGAATACCATGTAAAACACTTCTTGAACGTTTTCTTTTTCGTTGCTTCCAAGTTTCTTTTTTTGTCACTGTTTATTCTTCGGTATAGTATGTTTGCATTGAACAAGCAATGTTTTGGTAATCTGTTCCTTATGTAGGAACAGTATCTAGGCACAATCTCTTTTGCACTGGATATTTTTGTGTGGATTTAATCAGGTAAACCCTGCTCATGTGCCTTTGGATAAACGCAGTCACATAAATAAAAATTTTAGGCTGTTTATCAAACTTGTCACATGCTTTTTCCTTTCAAACATCAAAAGAAGAGCCTCAAGCATCTGATCTCAATGTGTAGACAGCTTCCATATAAACCTCACAACATTATATAATAAAACATTTTTGCCAAATCACTGTAGGAGTTGCTATTTATGAATTGTACATACAGATTGTAATTCTTGTACTAATGAAAGATATTTTGGCAAACTTACAAGGCCAGGCATACAGGCATATGTCTTGACACGGGGCTGGCCCCTTCTGAAATTTGACAGATACCTTGCCTTCAATTATGCTGCGAAAATATTTGCGCCCCCTGTACTACTATTATGCTTGCTCCCGCAGAAGAAAAACTGCATACAGGGGCTTTGACAATTCGGGTTCATCTGCAAATATTAGATACATCAACTCGCACCCTCTTGCCCCTCTATTCAAGAACGCAATTTAAGTTGCTGCGCATGTTTGGCTTGATTTAAATGATGCCTGTTGTAAATGCACCGGAGGAAACGCAATGACCGTCCTGGGCAAGTTCATGGGGGCGTCGAATTCAAGCATGGGCTCCAACTTAAGTTGCATTCTTTAATTCGCGGTTTATCACCTGTAATCTTGAATGCGCTGTTTATCACCTGCAGGTAGTCAGCGGCAAAACCGACCGGTGTCACTTAAACGTTACTTCGTTTCTTGGCAGATTTCACACGCTGGACGCGGCCGCATCTCTCAGATCTTATCATCCCTGTCGTCGGTCGCTGGCATCACGGACGCTCTGTGGCGCATGCGGCCTCTGCATTCCACGGTCCAATCCCTGAACGGCTCCGCAGCATCCCCTAGTGCAAGACAGCTCAACCCGGTCCGCCTGGTGTCTGTTGCAGCGTACATAAAGCCTGCCTCCCCGATGCTTCCCTACAGTCAGCGGCAAAACCGGCCGGTGTCACTGAAACTTTACTTCGTTTCTTGGCAGGTAGGTTTCTTAAACTGCCTTTAGTACGTACACATTCGGTCGTTTTGCCGCTGACTGCACCGCACTGCAATGTCTTCTGTGTGTTCGGTGTGCGACAAGCCGGCAGAGGGCAAGTTCCTTGTATGTTCCGGTTGCAAAGCAAGTTTCCATTTAGGGAAGCACTGTTCCGGTATAACAGGCAGTGTTTACTCCAAAATGTCCACTGTTAAACGTGAAACATGGATGTGTCTGACATGTAGCTCTGGTACTGGTTCCAGTCATAGCGATGGCTCACTCGGCCCCCACTTTTCGAATATTAATACCAAACTTGACCTACTAACCAGCACCATTCAGACGCTCATGGTAAAGGTACAGGAATTGCTCTCTTTCAAGGCAACTTGTGAAAAGATGGCTGATACGGTGATCGGCATTCAAGCCTCTATCGCTTTCTGAAAAGTATTATTCTATCCTCTCCACTGTGACTACTTATCAAACCGAAGTGTCTCAGCTACGGGCTCAAGTGGAGCCCATAGCTGAGATTTTCCGGTACAGTCACCCGTCAGGCTGAAATTGTAGACCAAACAATGGTGCAAATAAATGAACTTGATCAATATGACAGACGTTGCAATTTTGAAATACATGGCCTCCCTTTGAAACCTGGTGAAGACATGAAGTCCTTCATGTGCGACTTAGCTGGACAACTGCGCCTAAGCAATTTCCAGGAAGATGAAATTTGCAGGATACACCATTTACCGACCGGAAATAAATTTAGCTCTAGCCCTCCTATCCTTGTGCAATCATAGAGCTCTTCAGTAAAAGAAAAATGGTTTCGTGCTTGGAAGTGTCTCTCGGATCTTGCTCAGCCGGAGAAGATTCCTCGTCTATTCTTCAACGAAAACTTGACGCGGTTGAACCGGGAGCTCTTCCGGTAGGTCCGCTCCAAAGGAAAGGAAAATGGATATAAGTTTGTGTGGACGAGAAACGGAAAGGTTCTAGCGAGAAAATCAGAGGGAGCAACTTTCATTCGAGTTGAAAAATTCTCCGATTTGGACAGGATTGCCTAGACATGACTGGCATTGAGAGTATGAAATTCAATGTCTTTGCGGATGTAAATAGTTTTTTTTCTGATGCCTCCACCAGCAGTTTCAAAGTTGCGCATATGAACATTCGCAGCCTTCGGAAACATTATAATCAGTTTTATGCCATCATTTCGTCATCTCGCCTAACGTTCGATGCTTTTGTACTTACTGAAATTAATATTTCTTCCAAGAGCATTCCGCAGTATTCATTTCCGGGTTTCCAAGCCTTCTCGTACACGCGTCCAAGCAGAAAAGGAGGAGGCATCGCAGTTTTTATCAGTAACAGATGGGCAGCTTCACAGTTAACATTTTCCTTTTCCCAAGCTGAAGTGATATCGCTACGCTTGAGCACACCTCTTTTTTCGGTGATTCTGTTTTCAGTTTACCGACCTCCTAGATTTAATGCATGGCTTTCTTATACGAGCTCCATTCCGCATTGTCAACCTTATCGCTCGAAGAGCACGTGCGTATCATAGGTTATATCAATATTGACCTTTTGCGTCCTACTGTAGGCTTGGTCGCAGATTACCTCGATAGTCTTTCCAAATGGGGCTTGTAATGCGTCATTTATCAAGCGACTCGTGAGGAATTTTTGGCTGGTAAGCTCGCTGTGTCCTGCATTGATAACGTTATCGTTCGCGCTCAAAATCTAGCCATAAAATCCGCTATTGTAGAAATTAAACTTGCTGACCATTATTTCGTTTGCGGCTCAATGAGTTATCCAGATACTGCGACAGCACCCACAGATTCTAAAAAACTAATTTCATTGCTTGATCCGAAAATATTTGATAATCTGGTGGCTCAGTATGACTGAAAATCTGTTTTAGCAATAGAGTCTCCTGCTGCCATATATGATAAACTCATAGAAGTGTTCAAAAACTTAAAAGAAAGTGCTACCCAAACAACACATGTCAAACAACGTAACGTGGATAACAATTGGATGACGTCTGACATACTCGCTGCAGTAAAAGAAAAAAAGACTTACTGTGGGTCCAAGTGAAGCGTGCCCCGAATTGTGCAGACCTACGGGCCCAATTTAAGCAGCTCAGAAATAAGTTACTGCCATGATCCGCTCCGTAAAGCGAATACATTTTGGAGACAAATTTAAAGCCGCCAGTTACAGTAGTAAGAAAACATGGTCGTTACTAGCTTTAGAGGCACTAATACGCCAGCTGATATAATGAATTATTTTCCTTCCAGTTTTTCCAGCGGTTGACAGAATATTTCTGATGAGTTTAATAACCACTTCTCTCGTGTAATGAGAAACACAAACTTACAGGTTGATTTGTGCACTTTGCGTCACAGCATTAGTGAATCGGCATATCTGCTTTCAATTTCTCAGGAAGAGCTAAGATCGATTATATTCAATTTAAAATGTAATAAATCTCCTGGATTTGATGGCATTTCCATTAATGAGTTGCGGAGAACATATGAATACATCCAAGAGGTTTTGCTAGCACTACTTAATCGCATAATTTCAAGTGGTGAAATTCCTCTACAACTGAAAACAGCAATAGTTATACCTCTTTATAAAAGCGGTGCCGTAATAAAACTGAAAATTATCGCCCCCATTTCAATTGTGCCTTCTATCGCTCAAATACTTGAAAAACACTTATTGTTAAAAATGACAAGCTTTCTGGAGGTAGACTGCATTTTGTCGCCTAGTCAGTATGGTTTCCGACCTGGCAAAAGCACTCAAACACTTCTGGAAGATTTATGCGATCAGTTGAATATAGCTTTCGATACTAATAAAGTTCCTTGTGCACTCCTTCTTGTTGTAGCAAGGCTTTTGACAGTGTTCATCGTGGTCTGCTGTTAAATAAGCTTTTCTTGTTAGGATTTCGGGGTGCTTTCTGGTCGGTGTTAGCAAATTTCCTTCGGGGTAGGCGTCTGGTCGTCTCAGTTGGGCACGTTCATAGTGCATTCTCCAATATGAATGCTGGAGTTCCGCAGGATCTTAACTCAGCCCGTAATTATTTAATATTTTTTGTAAATAACCTCTCTAGCGTGATACCCGTTTCTCTTTATCAATTCGCCGATGATACGATGATCGTAACTTCTGCCCACGGCTACTATGATGCGATTGCTTTTTTTAGTCTGCTGCCACAAAAGCTATGGAATGGTTTCGAAAAAACCTAATTACTATAAATGTATCTAAGACGCAATTATTCTGCTTCCATATTCCTTCAAGGAAGGTAGCCCTTGACTATCCTCTTGTTTTGCATTCTTCAGATTGTTCAGCTTGTTCTTGTAGACCATTACAGTACTCATCTGTTGTAGAATATCTTGGTTTATATTATTACGATATCATGGAGCGGTGCTCAAGAAATGAGCCGTCACGAGAACGACGATGAAGTTGCTCGGTGCGCTTGGCGCGGGCGAGTGTCGGCCTGGCTGCCTGGCTCCAGTGTAAATAGCCTGTAAATAGCCTCTTCTGTCTGTGTCTTTCCACACCCAACATTCTGGTGGAGGTCAACGATCTCCGTCCTCACCACGGTACCCAGAAGTGGTCGGCACACTGAGCTTGTCACCATGCCTCCCGGTGACGCACCTACCTCTGCAAAGGCTTCGGCTTGTCCCACTGCTCCAATCGTCACGGTCGCCCCACATCGCGACCAAGGTGTGTTCTCCGGCCTGGAGGGCCAGGATGTTGAAGATTGGATCAAACTGTATGAACACGCCAGTGCTAATAACAGGTGAGACCCAACGATTATGCTCGCCAATGTCATCTTTTATCTCGGCGGCACCCCACGCATGTGGCACCAAACGCGTGACGACGAGATAACCAGTTGGGACAATTTCAAAGAGGAGCTACGGGAACTGTTCAGCGACCCCATTGGGCGCAAGGCTGCCGCGAGAAAGGCTCTTGCCTCTCGTGTTCGGTCATCTACGGAGCCGCACGTTTCCTACATCCTCGACGTCTTAGCTCTAAGCCGCAAAGCTGACGATGCTATGTCCGAAGCCGATAAAGTGTCACATATTCTAAAAGGCATCGCCGACAACGCTTTTAGTTTGCTGGTTTTCGGCAGCGTCTCGACTATCGACGCCATCATCAAAGAATGCCGTCGCCTTGAACAAGCTAAGAGGCGCCGTATCCCACACCACATCAAGCGGCTACCCAACATTGTTGCTATGTCGACATGTGAGGGTCGACCACGTCAGACCACCACCTGTGACGACGTCACCCGTTTTGTTTGCCGCGAACTCGAAGCCACCTGTTCGCCAGCTTTCTCCACGACGCCTCCCGATCCGCCAGCAACCACCATTGCGATGATTCAGGCCGTCGTCAGGCAGGAATTTGAGAATATGGATCTGAACTCCATGTGTTCAACTTCTCAACCCAGCGTTCCCCAGTTCTCTAGTGGCCCTCCTCGTCCCCGGCTGTCTCCAATGTCATCCAAGTAAACAAGACAAGCATGCTGGCACGTGTCTCCAATACAATGTCATCCAAGTAAACAAGACAAGTCTGCCACTTCAATCCTGCTAACACCGTGTCTATGACACGCTGAACCGTTGCAGGCGCCGAGCACAGTCCGAATGGCATGACCTTGAACTCGTAGAGATCATATGTCGTGATGAAGGCGGTCTTTTCGCGATCTTTCTCGTCGACTTCTATTTGCCAGTAGCCAGACTTGAGGTCCATCCACGAGAAGTGTTTAGCGTTGCAGAACCGATCCAATGCATCTTCTATCCCTGGAAGCGGGCATACGTCCTTCTTCGTAATCTTGTTCAGTCGATGATAATCGACGCAGAAACATAGGGTTTCATCCATTTTCTTAACCAGGACAACAGGAGATGCCCACGGGCTTCTCGACGCCTGGATGGTGTCGCCGCGGAGCATTTCGCCGACTTGTTGCCTAATAGCTTCACGTTCTCGCCTCGAAACTCGTTGAGGGCTCTGGCGGAGAGGTGGAGGGCACATTTCGGTGATTACGCGATGCTTTGTGACAGGTGCCTGTCGAATCCTGGATGACGTCGAAAAGCAGCCTTTGTAACGTTAGAGCAGACTTCTGAGCTGTTGCTGCTTAATCATAGGGAGACTGGCATTTATGTCGAAGTCTGGTTCGGAACTAAGGTCGTCGGGGTAGATGTGGCAGAATCCGACAGGCAAGCGCATTACTGGTTCCTAGAATCTCCTCGATGTACGTGATTGTAGTGCCTTTGTTGATGTGTTTCAACTCCTGGCTGAAGTTTGTCAGCAACACTTTGGTTTTTCCTCCGTGCCGTCGGGCGATCCCTCTTGCGACGCGAATTTCACGGTCTAGCAATAGACGTTGGTCACCCTCGATAGCGTCTTCTACGTCGGCAGGTGCTTTGGTGCCGACGCAAATGACAATGCAGGAGCGGGGAAGGATGCTGACTTGACTTTCAAACACGCTTAAGGCGTGCTGACTACGAAAGCTCTCCGGCGGTATCGCACGATCTTCCGACAGCGTTATCGACAGCGACTCCAGGTCGATGATTGCAACGTGTTGGTTCAGGAAGTCCATTCCGGGAATGACGTCTCATGAACGCTGTTGGAGGATAACTAAGGTGGCAGGGTAAATCCGGTCATCAACGGTAATTGTTGCCGTGGAGATTCCAGTCGGCGTGATGAATTGCCCACCAGTGGTCCGAATTTGAGAGCCTTCCTATGCAGTCTTAACGATCTTCAACTGGGCGGCGATGGGTCCACTCATGAGGGAGTAATGGGCTCTTGTGTATACAAAAGCGGTGACTGCGTGGCCTTCAAGAAGCACGTCGAGGTCGGTGGTTCTTTTTCTTGCGTTACAGTTATGTCTTGGCGTCGGATCACGGTTGCGTCTCGTTGACCTGTGGCTGGTACGTGGCGTCGTCAGGTCGTCTTTCGTCGGAGTGTTCTTTGCTTGCAGACTTCGTCGGGACGGCGGCGTATCGTTATGTTGTCGAGGTAGTTTCTTCGGCGTCTTCGTCGGCGGCGAAGGATCTTCGTCAGTTCGACGAACAGCAACCGCACCTCCATCCGTTGCTGCTTTTAGTTTTCCGGATATGGGCTTGCAGACCGGCCACGGGTGGGCCAGTGTATGCTCAGTGCTGCGGCGACAAGAAGCGGCGGGGTGACGGCGAACGGGACGGTCGTCGAGGGCTCCACTGAGTGGTGGCGAGGTTGTCGGCGATATCGCGAGGTCGTTCGGCAATCTGTGGGCGGGCGAATTAACAGCTAAACCTCCCACTCCAATCTCTCGGTATGGGCATCGGCGGCACACATGGCCGGCTTCTCCGCAGTGATAGCAGAGCAGGTGGTGGTCGGGGGTTCGCCAAATGTCCTTATTTCTCGCGTAGGTGCGCTGCGCGACGGGTGGGCATGCTGGCGGCGGCGGCGGCGAACGACGGAATTGCGTCGTTGCAGGGCCCTGGCGCGGTCGCGGAAAGGGACCTTCACGGCGTGCGACGGCTGCGTATGTCATCGCTTCTGGCTGGGGCTGCGGTAAATGTGGTTGCACCTCAGGAACTCCAAGCCATCGTTGCACCTCTTATTTCGCGATGTCGGCTATTGAGGTCCCTTGAGGCTGCGATGAAGGCAACACCTTGCGCAGTTCTTCGCGCACAATGGCCCCGATGGTCTCGCGCAGATCGTCCGTGGGCAGTGATTCAATTCCTGCGTAGTTGATAGAGTTTGTACGGCGGTTAAATTGGCGGTTCCGCATTTCGAGTGTGTTCTCGATGCGGGTCGGCTGGTGAAGGAACTCTTCTACGGTATTTGGTGGGCTTCGTATCCATGCGCGGAAAAGTTCTTCCTTCCCACCACGCTTGAGTAGGCGGACTTTCTTCTCCTCGGGCATATCCGGGTTGACGTGGCGGTACAGACGGCTCATTTCTTCCGTAAATATGGCAACGTTCTCGTTAGGTAGCTTCACTCGGGCGTCCAGCACAGCTTCGGCCCTTTCCTTGCGCTGACGCTCATAAAGATGCGCAGGAAGCCACTACGGAACAGGTCCCATGTTGTCATGTTCGACTCCCGGTTCTCAAACCGCGTTCTGGCGGCGTCTTCTAAGGTAAAGTATACATGCCGCAGCTTGTCGTCGGAGTCTCAGCTGTTGAAAGTCGCGATTCATTCGTAGGTCTCCAGCCAGGATTCCGGGTCTTCAGCAGCTGCTCCGTGGAAGGTCGGTGGGTCCCGAGGTGGTAGCAGGATAACGGGGGACGCTGGGGCAGCCATTGGGGTTGTCTTGGTCTTGGCCACAATATTCTTTGTCGTCTCAGGTAGAAGTCCGTGCTTTGGGGGCAGTCCTCGTAGTCTGCGGCTACCACGCTGGTCTTGGGTGATGCCGGTTTTGTCCTCGGGCTTCGGGCTTGGATCGCGGCTTTGCGGGGGCGTTCGGCACATGAACGCACAAGCACCTCCAGCAGATGTGACGTGGTAGTGACGGTGAAGAAAGCAGCCAAACTGAGAAAGACGAAACTAGCGTTTTATTGGGCAAAACAGGCTACACTCAAACAACGGCGACAGCGGCGAACACAGTCGGCGATCGTCGAAAATCTGATCAGCGGGTCATGCGCGTCGGCTCTTATACATCAGTCTTCAAATGCGCCAGAGTAATTGCTGAGACCCGCGTGCCTTCCACAAAGTTCTACATTATTCGCGTCGCGTACACATGCGATCAGATTACAGAATGTTTGGTCACAGACAGTGAATGAAAGCATCGATAACATTCCAGAAACTTTGGATACATACAGGCACGTCCTGCACTGTGCGATAACGTTCGTTAGGCGGTGAAACGTGTGGCAAAATAAAGGCAAGCAAGTACACGTGTCAGTATTGATGTTATCGGAAGCCTATTGCAGGTATCTCACTATGCAGCATTGTTCGGTGCTGCTACCACTTGATGAAATGAGCGCTGCGAAGACGCGGACGAAAGAACACATGTACGACAGACAAGGCGCTACTAAAGGCCTTGTGACAACAGCATTCGCTTTCTGGACCTCAATCTCACTCTGATGAACACGCATGTCTGTTTCGAATACCAGCCCAGGTTGAACAAGCAGCTAATGTCATACGACACTGCGCATTCCAAGCTAGTTAAACGAGGGGTTGCAATGACTTGTCTAAAAGAAGCGCTAAACAAATCGTGCGACCACAAAATAGAAATTAGTTTCAATAACCAAGTTTCAAGGCTACGCCTAGCCGGTTTCCCTTCACTACTAATCTCTAACGTTTGCGACAAACTTCTTCAAAAGATCAAACAGGCAAGAGGGGGTACTAACACAAAAAAGCCATTTGATAAGAAGAGATCACACGTGATTCCCTATTGGCACAGGGTATCCCACAATCTCAAGAAAGTGGCACAAAGGCACAGCATCAATCTTCTCTTCAGTGCACCATGTAAGCTGGCCAAGATATGCCCTATGATGACAAAAGCAAAACCCGAACCATGCTCTAAGAAACACGCTGCACCGTACACTGCTTGCAAAAGTAATGTCGTATACGAAATACCCCTAAGTTGCCAATAGGTTTATATCGGGCAAACCGGACGGTGTTTTAATGAAAGGGCGCGAGAGCACAATTGGGCCGTAAATAACAATGCGGGGGGCCATCTGGCGGAACACTGTAAACGCCACAATTGCCGTCCGTATCTTCACGACACCAGGTTCCTGGCATGGTCTAGAGATAGACTTGAACGGGAGATATTGGAAGCCTTTTACATTGCTAAGGCCGAGGGCACGTGCATTAGTTGCCCTTCAGTTACGCTTACTGAAAAAGAAATAGCTTTTCTGAAGAGATAGGGAGGTCGTGATGTCACGTTGGGCCATTCTTGGTTGCATCTATTTAAAGTTCTGTTTCTTCAAAAAACATTTAGTTGGAAGTAGCGCCTTGTCTGTCGTACATGTGTTCTTTCGTCCGCGTCTTCGCAGCGCTCATTTCATCAAGTATGCATAACCAACTCACCCACATCAAGCTTCTGCTACCACTTCACCGTTACCAAGTCAAACCGTTACCACAAACCATTACCACCTCAAGCAACGCGTTCGTATAAATTGCGTACTGTTTTGGGGTCACGAGTACGTACTTTTACCAACAGAAGCAGGGCTACTACCATGTCGAAGACGATCATAGGCAGGTTGCGAACGTAGTTCCCGCGCCTACTAGGGCGCCCCTCGCGGCGGCGAGCGCGGAACCGGCAGGATACGACCGTCCCGCTTGCGTTCGGAAAGCCTGTATGTGCACTGTTTCGCGCGTAGCTGTTGCCTTTTCTGAGCAATGCCGAAGTACAACCCGAGCTGTTGAGTAGTGGGCTGCAACAGCACGTACACCAACTCACGAGGAACGAAGTTTTACAGGTTTCCCAGCTGACCGTATGAAGCAGAACGGCGTCAACACTGGATAGCGCTCGTCCGACGGCATAACCTGTTTTATGTTCCGGCGTTATGCCAAGTGCGTTATAATGCTGAATTGTTTCCTTTTACAGCAATGATGGCAGCAACGGGACACCTGCAGTCAGTGGCGTAGCTAGGTCGTCTGGCACCCAGGGCCCATAGGTCTTCTGCCCCCGCCCCCCCTCCTCCGGGTTTAATCGAGGAAGGCGAGGATATCAACAATTTCCGTGTGTCTCCAGACGTATATGACACCCACCACTGGCCCCTTGCATCCACTGCCGCAGTGCGTACCAGGACATGCAGCAAACAAAGTAGTTTGTTCCCACACTGTACCGCCGTAAAGCTGTGGAACTCTTTCCCAATCCTCTCCCATTCAAAGAACGCTAGGGCTTGCTGAGAGATTTGAGAAGGGGTTGCAGCCAGCTGAGCTGGCGTACACCCTTCTGCGCCCAGCATATCAACGAAGGGGCAGTTTAGATCACCAAAATTTTTGACAACGTGGTTTATTGAAACCTCCTTTGCACGCACTGAAAAATCGCAACATAAAATTGTCGCACTTCCAGTAACTTGGGCGAAAATATTTTCCCAGCGTAGTCCAACACAACTGTTAAGTTCATCCCCTTTTTTTTGTGTTTGGGGAGAGCAACGTTCGAATACCTCTGGTAGGTCTTACGAGTCGTTCGTACGCCCCACGTTCTTGGATGAGATTTTTGGATTCGTATTTGCCGTCCTGTATGTACAGGGAAACTGCCGCGGCGTCCTTGCACTTCCCTGCGATGCCAGCACGGCAATCGCAGCTCGCCGCTAGGATTTGTCTGCTGTTGCCGATCTTCAAGAATAAATGTCGCCTATAATTTGACGCGTCCACACCGTAGATAACGAAGTAACTTACGCCGAGCTTCACGCATCTCGCTGGTGCATTATTTTTCGTTTGCGGAATAAACCTAGCTGTCACTTCCGATCAGCGAGAGTTCAACACTTGCCTGACGTCATAGACGTGCCCCACTTCAAATAGACGACTTCCTTTCTCTAAATTCTTTTCACGAAAGTAGCTATGGAGATCTTGTAATTCCCGAAACCCGGTTAAAATTAATATCGGCACGCTGTTTCGCGCCATCGCTACCGTTTGACAGGACGCCAAACACGCAGCGCGGGCTGCTGACGCCGTGAGTAATCCTACCACATTCGCGCAACTACTCGTCAGATGGCGCTAGGGGTCGGAAAGACAGGGCGCCGCCTAGCACTTGCGACGTGCCCATAGGAAGCAAAGGCACATCTACACCGTCTGTTCGACGTGGTCTTACAACATGACAATTGTTCGGTTCTACATGTATTGCGAACGACCATAAGGGAGAGAAACACGGTTCGCGAAGTCACCAGGAACTACGTTTCATACAATCTCAGATAGCGTATGTCACGACGACGATGGCATTTTGACTCCAGTGACAAAATGTTAAAACATGACTACCTTGGGGCATCATGAAGCTGGTATAAACGTGCACTTTCTACTTAGAGTAAACTGCTACTAGATAAGTGCTTTTAAGAAAGTAGGCATGTCCGAGAGAGTGCAATCTAACACTTCGCATCACAACCACGTGCAAATAAGAATGCATGGAAGTGGGGCGTGGGGCACGCGCACCGAGTATTTCACAGAACTGGCTGCCTCTGGACTAGAAAAGTAGGCGTGAGAAAAAGAGAAGGTCTATCCAAAAAGATCTGAACTAGACATCCTCCTTGATATCGAGAGCGACCAGCCCGGGAACTTCGGTGACATAAGAAACGCGAAATCGCAGCTAGCGATGACAGGTCAAGATAAGCGACACAGAACCGTCACTCTCACGCGTGCTGAGGGATTATGGTTTGGAGTCGCGCCTACGAAATGTGCGCTAAGTGACACAATAAACTACGCTGCAAATAACGAAATAAAATGACTTCAATATTTAGAAGAAGTTTCGCAGGACCAGAATCAAATTGAGAAAGCTTTTTTCCAATACTATCGAACCTTGCTAGAACAAAATATTGTAACGGGGATGTTTTGAGTATAGGAAAACTATGTTCACAAAATATATACAGGATGAGTCAGAACAGTTAAGATGGCTTACCACCAATAACACGCAGCAGCCAGCGTTCCCGTTCTTATTCTTCCTCCTTCTTCCGTCATCCTTCCGTAACAGGGCCCACGGGTGGCGAAGCGTCGTCTCGGCGCATGGCAGGCGAAGGGTTGTGAGCGAAGTATAGCTTCAGCCGCGAAACATGCATGACGTCAACAGGCGTCTGACTTGAAGTTGCATCAAAGTGCAGCGTCGAAATCTCGTAGTTTACGTCGTTAACTTGGCGGATAACTTGATGAGGCCCCGTGTAGCGAGACAAAAGCTTCTGCTAGAGGCCAACCCGACGACATGGTGAAAAGAGCAGCTCCCAAGCACCTGGTGCAAACTTAACATCGCAATGGCAGCGGTTGTAACGCTGTTTCTGTGTACGCTGCGAGGCTAATAAACGAGATTGGGTGACTTGACGTGCCATGTGAGTGCGATCGATGACTTCAAGAGCGTACTCAGTTGCAACACGTGGCACAGATAGGAGGATTGCGTCAAACGGCAGTGTGGGGTCGCCACCATACAAGATATAAATAGGTAAATATTCTGCGGTGTCATGTAGGCACGAGTTACACGAGAACGTCACGTAAGCCAGCGTGGCGTCGCAGTCGCGGTGATCGTTGAAGGCGTACATCGACAGCATCTCTGCGATTGTTCGGTTGCGAAGTTCCGTGAGACCGTTCGTTAGGGGTGGTAGGCGGTGGAGAACTTGTGCTCAGTGGCACAAGAGCGGAGGAGGTCGTTGACTAGTCGAGATAAAAACCAGCGGCCGCGGTCTGTAATTAACTGTCGAGGTGCACCGTGGTGGAGAATGACGTCACGGAGGAGAAAATCAGCCACGTCAGTTGCGCAACTAGTCGGCAACGCCTTTGTTGTCGCGGAGCGTGTCGGGTAATCAGTGACACCGGCGATCTACTTGTTCCCTCTAGTCGTTGTCGGAAAAAGGCCAAGCAGGTCAAGGTCCACGCGAAAGAAAGGTTCAGAGGGAATTCGTTCGACAGGTGCCAGAGGAGGTTTCTTCCGGTGTTGACACAACTCGCAAGTTGCGAAATAACGACGCACATAGCGGTAGAGACCCGGCCAGAAGAACCGGCGTCGTACGCAATCGTATGTACGCAAAACTCCAAGGTGTCCCGCCGTCGGTGCATCGTGAAGTTGTTCGAGAACGACGGAAACCAGATGACGAGGAAGGACAAGGAGCAACTCAGGGCCGTCACGGTTAATATTGTGGCGATAGAGGATGCCGTCATGCATGCCAGTACAAGCCATCACGCAGGTCACCGGATCATGTGCAACAGGATTGGCAGGATCTAAGCAGTGACGAGAAAGGCAATCCTTGTCCATGTGGAGGCGTCCACTTTTGTAATGGGCACTAAATGAAAATTCCTGGAGCCGTAAAGCCTAGCGGACAAGCCGTCCAGTCGGGTTGCGTAGGGAAGACAGCGAGCAGAGTGCGTGGTGATGTGTGACGACCGAAAACTTCCGGCCGTACAAATATGGTCGCAACTTCGCGACAGCCCAAACTAAAGCCAAGCATTCCCGCTCGGTGATGGAGTAATTTCTCGCGGCAGGTGACAGTCGGCAGCTGGCATAAATGATCACGCACTAAGTACCATTGTGGTGTTGGGTGAGAACAGCGCCGATGCCATAGTCGCTTGCGTCAGTGTGGACTTCGGTCGGTGCAGACGGATCAAAGTGGGCCAGTATGGGAGGGGTGGTCAGAAACCAGATGAGAGCGACGATCGCGTGAGCCTGCTCCGAGCCACATGAGAATGGTGTGCACGTTTTTAGAAGATCTGTCAAAGGCCGAGCAACGTCGGCTAAAATTTTGACGAAACCGCGAAAGTTGTCGAAAATTGGCACAGGACAACGAAGCAGCGCACGCCAGAACCAGAATGTGGCACCGGGAAACGGCGTGCAGCGCGAAATTTTGCCGGATCTGCTTGGACACGGGATGCGTCTACGAGGTGTCCGAACACGGTGATCTGACCGCGCCCGAGCTCGCCCTTCGTGCAGTTCAGTGGAAGGCCGGCTTTTCGGAAGACCGCAAGAATTGCAGCAAGTCGGTAAGGTGGCTGTCGAACGTGGGAGAAAACCAATAACGTCGTCAAGGTAACAAAAGCAGGCAGTCCATTTCTAGCCGCGCAGAAGAGAGTCCATCATAGGTAAAAATGTCGCAGGAGCATTGCATACGCTGAAGGGCATCACTTTGAACTGATATAATCCATCCGGCATGGTGAAGGCCGTCTTCTCGCGGTGCATTTGATCAACGAATATCTGCCTGTAGCCGGATCGAAGATTGATGGACGAGAAGTATTTAGCTCCGTGCATGCAGTCCAAGAAGTCATCGATGCGTGGTAGTGGGTAGACGTCTCTTCACGTGATCTTGTTTAAGTGGCGATAATCGGCGCAAAAACGCCAGCTACCATCTTTTTTTTTTCGCAAGGACGACAGGCTAAGCCCAAGAGCTGTCTGATGGCTGGATGACCCCTTTGCGGAGCATTTTGTCCACTTCTGATTTGATTACTCAACGTTCAGCTGGCGATACACGATAGGGACGCCGACGAATAGAATTCGTATCTCCAGTGTTTATACGGCGGTGAACAACAGATGTTTGGCCTAAAGGCCTGTCTCCGAAATCAAAGATGTCGCTGTACCATTCAAGCACGAGGCGTATGTCCGTGTCCTGTGCAGAGGTGAGGTCAAGTGCTATCATTTTTGCGAAGTCATCCGTTAAGGAACCAGAGCTGTCAGCTGCAATTGGCACTAATAAGCTACTCTCGACATTCAGACTCTCAATGTCAAATTCGCAGCCGCTAGAAATGCTGGCCAAGAACATGCCGGCCGGAAGCACTTGAGGGCACAGGCTGAAATTCAGAAGCGGTGGAGCGACGTCGTTATTAGTAACCATGTCCAACGTATGCGGAACAGCAACGTCCCCGTTCAAAAGCACGTCGTTGATGGGTTGAAGCACATAGTCACCGTCAGGAACCAGTGGCTGAGCGGTCAAAGTGACGTAAGTTACTGCCTCGGGTGACAGACGCACATCTTGAAGCGAGCACCAGCGCGTTGAGGAGGTACTCGGACCCCCATATGAAAATGACTGTTTAAATGTTGTTGGCACATTGTTGCCGAATTGTTGACTGAATAGCCTTTCAACAATACCTCAACAATTATTGAACCCACAGTGCAATAATTCAACAGTAAAGTTGTTGGGCAGTTCACAACAAAGAAGTCGTTTACTGAATTCTGTTGATATATTGTTGAATAGTATCGAGTGTTATTGAGCCATTAGTAGTTTCCAACAATAAAGTCGTTGACTAAATTCTGTTGATATTTTGTTTAATAGTATTGAGTAATATTGAGCCAATGTTGAGTGGTTTTCAACAATAAAGTCGTTGACTAAATTCTCTTGACATATTGTTGAATAGTATTGACTATTGAACCATTGTCGAGTAGTTTTCAACAATAAAGTTGTTGACTAAATGCTGTTAACTTGTTGTTGAATAACATTGAGTCACGAGCAATATTGAGTTTCGAAGCACATGTGAAAAACACACGCACACATGTGTGTGTGCGTCTTTTGCGCATATATTTTGCTTTACTGATCACTTGATCACCATTGCTTATATACAGGGTACTGTTTCACGTTACCTGAACTATATACGTATATACACGTGTTTCAGCTAACTTTACTCAGTTTAAAAATATGCCGATGCACCATATGACGATGCGACCAAATGCATGTTGCTCAGTCTTGTACGTGTCACGCTATTCTTGTATTTTTCCTAAGTAGTTGATTATTCAAGAAAATTAGCCATTCTGAAGGAACAAAGCGAAAAATTCCAATTAGAAAGTTCTAGAGCACTTAGCAAAACGTCCGATTAGGCAATTTCTAACTTTCTATGTATTAAGTGTTCGTGTTTTTCAGCTTACTGCGGATGCCCGCGAAATGCAAAAAATATCACCTGACATGCCCGCTCGCGCGCCGTGCTTGCAGCGCTCCCAAACGAGCATACCATCGAGCAGGGTGTGTTGCCGCTTAAAATGCGACAGGGCAGTGACGAAGGTGTTGGCTGTGGTATTGACGCCAGCGACGTGCTTCCCTCGCTGCGGTTCATGATGGCGATATGCAGACGAGTGTTCACATCCGTTAAATGGTATGTTTTCGCTTGTGCGCAGAAGGCTTCGGAGCAGTGCAATCACGACTCGCAGGCGAGCATGTCACGTGGTGCTTTTGGTATTTCGCGAGCATCCGCAGTACGCTGAAAAACACTAATACTTAACAGATAGAAAGACAGAAACTGTTTATTCGGACGTGTTGCCAACTGCTCAGCAACTTTCTAATTGGAATTTCTTTCCTAACTTCCTTGCTTCAGAAGTGGGTAATTAGCCTTGACTAATTAGCTAAAATATAGAAATTGCGCGGCCCGCTACATACCAAAGGGAGCAACGTGCATTTAGTCGGGTCGTCATAGAGGGCATAGAGTTTGCACTCGGCCTGAAGTTGTTAGCAGAAATACCCTGCATATATATATATATATATATATATATATATATATATATATATATATATATTTATATATATTTATATATGTATTTATTTTCAATTCTGCCAGTCTGTTTATCGAGACCATAGGAGATGGGCATATTGTTACAATGTAAGCGTTGATACAACATTATTCATAGAACATGTGAATACAAAGTACAATAAACTAGATACGCTACATGTAGCTACACAGTACAGTCTCAAAAAAATACAAAATGAAAAAAACAGAAAGACATAGTTTCATGCATATAATTAGTGAAGTCAGCTATAACAATAAAACACATGTTATCAATGCAATAAATTGTCATTCGATACAATCTCGTGAAATATAAATGCAACACAACCATTTACAACCTAACAGTGCATGACTTAATACAATCTAACATAACATTTCCCTTATAACATAAGCATTTCCCTTATAAAGTTATAAAATCTCCAAGAAAATCTAGAAAACCATGGATCGCTAAACAACAGTTGAAGGTTATTAAAGAAAAGCACCACAAGTACCATTCATTTTTACGGACACGTTCTGAGATCGCATTAAAGAATTAAAAATTTATAGGAATTGGTTGAATTTTGAGCTAAAGCAAGCGAAAATGCACATTATCAAAGTATTTTTGGGGATGTCAGTCGACAGAAGCCAGATGTAACGTGGAAATTAATCAATACTTAAAGCCCGGAATACATGGAGCGAATAACCGGCGTCCGAGCGACGAACTTCGTCGGGCGGCGAACGCCCGACGGCCGGCGTCCAAAAATTTGGCGCCCGCCGCCGACCTGCCTGTCCAAATATTTTCGTCGGGCCGCCGGAAGCGTCGAGCGCGCAGCGGCGGACGACAGCCAATCGGGAGGCGCCAGTTCCGATCGCTAGGCATGCTGGTCTTTCGCGCGCGGGTCTTTTCTCTTCTGCAACCACGTTGGTGTCTGCGCTAGTGTTGATGTCTGCGCCGAACAAAAGATGAACTCGCAGGAAAGTGGAGAAGCGGTAGAGGTGGCGCCTAGGCCCTATTTAAAATCGGCCCGGCTGGAGTATAACGATAAACGCATATCAGCCGTTCAGAAGCGCCCCACAATATGGGACTGCAGAAGGGCCGACTGCAGAGACCAACGGAAGAAAACAGCTGCGTGGCAGGATGTCGTCGCTGAAATCGGTGGCGACCCAGAAGGTAAGTTTTCCATGTCGCATTGAAGTGACTGTTCCTTCATGTAAGCGAACGATGCGCACAGTACCCTCGGTCAATGCATTGCCTCGGTATACGGGCGGCGCGGACAGGTGTCAGTGTTAGGCCCGTGTCATTTGGTTGCATGTAAACAAAACGTTTTCCGCTTCGCGGTTTGCCTGCGGCGTTCTGTTTTTTTCCTTGCGTTACTACTGCCAGCAGCAGCCAGCAGCAGCCAGCAGAGTCATTGGCAAACCTTCGTCGAGTCTTACGAGTTTGAAAACGAAATGACGGCGACCGTGTACGTCCCGTACCGGTTGCCACTACCGTGCTGTAAGTTGCCCTTTGAAACTCCGTATTGCGTGCGTGCGCGCGCCTCTTTGTACCTGTTTATATGCTATTCAGCAACGGAAACGCATGTCTGCCGGAGTCGAGGGATTGGCGATGTTACCTGACCACTACCGGCGTCTCTCTTCTGGAGTATACAGACTCCGTGCCGCCTGTGCCACGTACTGTACCATCGGTAAACGTTTCCTTCGTCCGTGCGACTGCTTTGTAGCTCGTGAACAGGTCGCGGAAAGTAGGCTTCGAACTAAGTCGGCACCTAAATGTAGATGACCAAAAAGCAGTAGCTGCTTGCATAGAAAAGTGAAGCCTTGGCCAAAAAAAAAAAACGGTACAGGCGGAGCGTACTCGTGCAACAGGAATGGCGACGCCACTGACGAATTGCTGTTGCTTAAGAACTTGTATAAGGTAATATGTTAATACTGTATTACAGCGCCTAGATGTTGCTCTAACACTCCCTTCCGCACGTACTGTTTGCTCACTGCGACATGTCTCTTGCCAGCATATTTCACCTTTCTGTATTTTGATAATGACATTTTCATATATTAGGTTCCACTGCCCAAGCTCGCTGGAAGAGCTTGAGGGACACATTCTCAAAGAAGCACCCTACCTGGAAAACTGGTGCGCCAAGTGGGTCTGGGGCAAGCGACAGCAAAGAAGTCCGCTGGCCTTATTTTAAACTGCTATGTTTTTTTGAAGGATTTAGTTGACATCGGAAGGTAAGCGTCAAGTTCAAATAGTTTTAAGAAGTAGAAATTTGTTCTACTGCTGGTATATCATTTATATGTTGTTGAGCTGCTAAGTGTTCTTATGACATTTACCTTCATATGACCTTTCCACAAGATGGTGTTTGTGTACGCTGTAATGTATAAGTTGCTAAGCAGCATAATTAATTTTTCAGCACTACAAGCAATATCCCGCCAGCTGAGGCAGAGAGTGCAGAAACCCTCCTGATCAACATGTGCTGCCAAAAAGAATGTAAGACATTTATTTATCACTTCACATATATATCAAGTTACAGTGCATATAAAAACAAACATGCTCAGGGTTTCCATGTCTTCACATGTCACATAGTATTGTGTAAGTATTTCTATGCCTGAGCCACTCTTTAGAGGAAGGTAGCAAGAATTAAATTTAGCCGCTTTTCTTGCAGACACTACCGACGAATGCAGATCCCAGGCCACCGAGTCACCTGTGCCTGGGACTTCCAGCACAACTGACGAGGAGACGTCAGTCGAAGTATGCCGAAGTGCTACGCCAAAGCGAACACAAGCAGTCGCAGCGAAAAGGAAAAGACACAAGCTGGATGACGAAATTGCAACTGTAGATCATCTGCTTAAAAAAACATGAAGATGCGCCTGCTGTTTTTGGGCAGCTTGTTGCCCATAAATTAAGAAAGTTTTCAAAACGACAGCAGTCGGAATTGGAAATAGAAATTTTACAGTTGCTGAACAGGCACGACTATGAGTGAAAATAAAGTGTATCCTATTTGTTCACTGTGACCTTGTCATGTAAATATCAAACCAAAGCTATTGTTCCTGGCACAGCCGTCATCTCCTGCAACAGAGCTGCCAAACATATGGCGCAGAATTTCTCACACATAAAGTACATGCAGTTATGAAAAAGCACAATAACACTCTTGTATTCGAAATAAAAATTGCATGCGACTTGCATCATAGGTTCTTGCTTACTGCTTCGCATTTCGTGAAGCAGTCACATTTCGTGAAGTGAAGCAGCCACAACCTTCGCAAATGCTTGGCATTTCGTGAAGGTTGTGGGTTCTTAGGTTGTGGATACTAAAGAACTCATTCACGCAGCTTTCAGATGTTACTAGATGGGGTAGGAAGGTAAGTGTGTGCCCACTGCCATGGCACAGCACCTTCCGCCATAAAGTAGTCCGCAAAGAGGTCGCAAGTCTCAGCAGCATCCACCGTGTGGTTTCTTGATGATGTTCCAGCCAAGCCACACAGCTCGCTTGTCTGAGCCTCTTCCCTCCACTGGCCTGGGTTGACGTTCCCATACCGGTCTTCACTGTCTACGTAACCAGGCGGGGAATACGTAGATTTGCTCATTGAGCACAAAAAGTTATGCAGCCCGCAGCAGGCCAGCACAACATGGATTGCATTCTCTGGCGGGATGTTGAGGGGGCCAAGAAGGACTCTCCATCGTGCCACCAGAATACCAAAGGCATTTTCGACAATGCGCCTGGAACAAAACATTTAGCAGGTTAATAATGTGCTGTTCACAGACTGTCCAGTTATATAAATATTAACAAGCATGGCTGTTTTATTTCAAACACGACCTCTACATTGCAACCAGAACAATTATTTTCATGTTACCTTGCTCTGCTTAGCCTATAGTTGAATACTTTTCGGCTTGGCTGTATTCCTTTTCCGGGATAGGGCCGCATAAAATCCTGCCTCAACTGAAAGGCTTCATCACCCACAAATACGTGAGGTGCCACCTTGCTGCTATTTGGGAGACGTGCTGGGGCTGGCAAGCTTAGGCAATTGTTCGCAAGGTCCTTGCTAAATGCTGTTGCCTTAAACACGCCCCCATCACTGTGTCGGCCTGGAGCCCCAACATCTATCATGACAAATTTATAACTGTCATCTGCCACTGCCATCAACACAATGGAGAATGTTCCCTGAAAAATAAAAAAAAAAGCGAATACAGCATTGTCACATCTAGCTGCAATAACCTTCGCGCATGATTTACATACCTTGTAGTTGTAGTAGTTGCTACCAGAGTTTGGAGGTGCCTTTATTTGTATGTGTTTGCCATCGACGGCTCCAAGGCAGTTTGGAAAATTCCAGCGCTTTGCAAAGCCTTCTGCCACTTCCTGCCAGCGCGCAAGTCCTGGCACCTGTGTCATTGAAAGAGACGTACACATGTCAAGGTTTACAGCACAGTTTGTTGGCAACTCGCATATATCACTTGAGTTTGTTGTAGCCACATTCTACCCGCTACATTGAAGACCATGAGATATTGTTTCGCCTTTACTGATAACCCATTGCAGTGGCTTAGTAGCTGCCATGTTGCACTGCTAAGCCAAAAATCGTGGGCTCGATACTTAACCATGGCAGCCATATTTCGTTGGAGGCGAAGTTCAGAACTCCCATGCACTTGACATTTTGGTCCACATTGACACACTAAGAGCCTGAATTTCTCCACAGTCCTCCCCTTCGTCGTCACCTATACTCCAAGTCTTTCCTAAGCTATGGTAAGCCCCATAAATTACGGTAATTTGGCCCATAATGCTACGAAACCATAAGCTAGTTAGCATTAAGTTCAGCTGCCGATTTGTTTATCCATAAATGCTTGTGCAGCATATACTTACAGGCAGATAAAGTGACTTTAGTTGCTTCCACAATGCTCGGCAAGTGTCATGGATGACCAACCTACAAGTGGCAGGTGCCACACGAAAAACCATGGCGACTTGCTTAATGGCCATTCCTGAAGAGAGGTACCTGCATGAAAAAGCGAGTTTTCACATAAACGCTGAGATAAACTGAGATAAAATAAACATTGCTTCAATGCCTTGCCATACCTGATGGTAATGGCCAGTCTCTCTTCTGGGCAAAGTGGTTCTCGGCACAAGAACTGCTTGACGAGGTCATTTTTGACAAGCTGGTGCAGGAAATCGAACTTGTCTGGCAACATCCGATAATATTTGAAGAACATTGGGGGGTCCTTCCTCATGTCCTGGAACTGCAGTAAATGCAAACTTAGACTGACCTCTTCCGTACAGATTCTTTCGCATGCAATACAGTATTTGCGCCGCATTTAGCGCAGCTTGGTGAATGCACTGTTCTCTTGTTTTTTGCAAGATTAGTTTCCAATGTGTGCCATTTTCAGGCGCTTATTGGTTTCAAATTGTGCCGCACACATTCTGCGATAATCACCTCCCTGATCTACATCTGAAAAAATGAACGCAATCGCTCTAACCACTTAACTTTTCGTGAACTAGCGCCAGCACTCGATAAAAACTGGTATTGTCGCAGGAAAGTTCTATCTCTTCACTGTGTACGCATCGCCTGTTTGGGATCCAAGCTGCAAGCCGCATGAATTACTTCGTGCGGGGTGGGCGTGCAACGCGGTGATTAAATTTGCTGCAGCCTATGCGTCTTAATAAATGATCAATTGTGTTTCCATACGCAAACCATAACTCGCAGCAGTATGCATAATGCTTGCAGCGCTTCACCAGATATAAGATGTTCCCTGTTGAAAAGGTGCGATTTTCAACTAGTCCGTGAAAGGAGCACCGTTGACAATAAACGTAGTACGAGCGATGTGAACGGAAATTTTATAATTATTGAGCATACTGAGCGTTACCCACCGCAGTGTGATATTCTCCTTGCTTCCTCCTTTGTTGCCATACAGGGTGGACACATATCTGCCTCTTCCTCTTCTTCTCAAGATCGCTCAATTTCAGAAGCAGCAGCTTCTTTTTGAGGAGCAGAAGGCGCCGGACGACACCCATACCGACGCTGAACGCACCGGCGTGGTCTCCTTTGAGGTTCCGGATGGACAACACCGTAGGCCTTTTAACAGTTGCTTAACAGCAGAATGGCAATGCACACGCCCGTCACGCAAGCACAACACCGCACCCCAATAACAATAAAAACCACAATAACCACCACACCACAATAAAAAAGAAGTTTGACAACACTCGCACTCGCTTTCCGCAGGCTTCGACGAACAACAAAAACAGCACTGCACTATGTTGGCTGATAAAACAACCAACGCGCCGTCCGTGCATCGCATTACGAAAAAGAAAGTTAAAACGCAGTAAAAATACTGGATCATTTCATATTACTGTTTATACGCATTTTTTCAGTTATAAAAGTGGTATATGCCACCTTTAAAAGCGTTTATATTCGTTTCATCGTTCACCACAACGCATATGCCAAGTCTGATAACACTGGCGCCAACACGGCGAACCCGCGACGGCCTCCGCCCGCTGTTCGCCTCATGTATTGCTATGCAGCGAATCTTCGACGTCGTGCCGCCGCGTCCCTTTTCGCCGCGCCGTGTTCGCCGTGAAAATTCGCTCCATGTAGCCCGCGCTTTACTGGGTCATATGAAGAAAACCCGTGTCCCAAATAGAATAGTACACAACGGTTCCGTACTCAGGGGTAAATCACTTGCAGATTTTTTCAACGAGCACTTTGTAAACACCGCCCTAGCATACGCCGGTCCCACAAATACACCCTCTTCCACCAAAGGTATACTTCACACTGTTCAGCAAACTATTTTTATGCAGCCCATTGATGAATATGAAGTTTACCGTACCTTCGCTAGCTTACAAAATTGTAAGGCAGTCGATATTGAAAATGTACAGGTAGAGCCCATAAAATACTGTTTATACTACATTTCTAATTTACTGTCACATATATTCAACCTAGTGTTGCAATCGGGAAGCTTCCCAGAACGTATGAAATGTGCCAGGGTTTCAGCAATCTTTAAAGGTGGTGATCACAATGTACCGAGTAACTATAGGCCAATATCTGTATTGTCTGTTTTTTCTAGGGGTCTTGAAAAAATTTTATTCTCTCGCATGACAACATTTCTTGAAAAGTATGATGTTTTAACAAATGCACAGTTCGGATTCAGAAAGGGGAGATCAACAGAGACAGCTCTACTTTCATTAAAGGAATACATCCAAGAAATCATAGAAAATAACATGTTTACGCTTACTCTATTTGTTGATTTTAGCAAGGCGTTCGACTGCCTTGATCATTCTACACTGCTTGGCGAATTGCAGTCTTATGGTACACGTAGTAATTCTTTAAATTTATTACAATCATATCTCAGTAAACGGCTACAGTGCACATGTATAAATGGCGAAACCTCAACCCTCTTATACAATAAATTTGGGGTACCGCAAGGGAGTGTGCTGGGACGACTTTTGTTTAACATCTATATTAATGATATCGCAGATTTAGACAGAAGCGCAAAATGTATTATATATGCAGGCGACAGCAATATTTTAATAGAAGGATGTGATATAAACCAATTATCATCACAATGTTACGATCTACTAAAGAAGCTATCTATATGGCCTAAGGAAAATCAACTTAAGATTAATGTAACAAAGACAACGATTATGACATGTCATGCGGAATACAAAAAAGCAACATTAAACCATAACATTATTTTTGAGGATCGAAAAATAGTTATTGTTGACTGTTAAAAAATTCTTGGTGTTCGTTTTCATATACTTTAACTTGGGATACACATGTAAGCTATCTATGTAAAGAACTATCCTCTGTGACAGGAGTACTGTGTCGTTGTCGCAGCATGCTGCCAGCCTCCGTCAAGCTACTGATATATTATACCCTTTTCAATTCACTCCTGATCTACTGTGCATTTGTCTGGTGCACAACTAAAGCCAATATAAATAAACTTTTGATTTGCAGAAAAAAATTATTCGTCACATCGGAAACCCAGAACCTTTGTATACGACTAGAGATGCATATAAATTGTTTAATATTGTCAGTGTGGATCACATTTACACATACCCAATATTATTTGTGATGTAATTTTCTGAGACATCAGTAAAGAACTTCATTGAACGTCTAGCATGCTTAGAGCACGTTCAGCCTAGAATAAACACAAGAGAATCTTACAAATGGATTAGTCCACATTTCCGTACATGCTGCTACAAACACCAACCATTAGCCTGCAACTTACAGTTTATTCTCAACAAATATGTAGATATTGCAGGTTACAATAGGAAGCAACTAAGACAATATTTAGTCAGTTATGATATGTTGTTTCAGTGATAACATGCCGTTTTCATTGTCTTGTTTTTGCTGTTTTTGTCCTGCATATATGTATTTCGCTGTCATTACTCAGGTGCACTATGAGATATTTATTTATAATGCAGTCATGACCATTATGTTTCTGTCTATTATGTTATGTAGAACGGAGAATTTTCAGTTGGCCAGCCCCAGATTTAACTTGGCCCACTTCCAAATTTATTTTCGCCCATGTCCAAATTTCAAGTTGGCACACCCCGAAATTTCTGAAGGAGCGCTATGAAATTTCAAGTTGGCCCAACGGCACATTTAGGCTGTGGCACATTTAGGCCACACGTGTACAGACATCGACCGAGTCCTACGTGTCGTACATTCTCGACGTCTTGGCCTAATGCGCCAAGGCTGACCCGAACATGTCTGAGGAGGATAAGGTTATTCACGTCCTCAAAGGCATTGCTCACGACGCCTTCAATTTGCTGGTGTTTACGAACGTCATTAGCGCCGATACCATTCTGAAGGAGTGCCGCCGTCTCGAGCATGCTAAACGCCGTCGGGTAACCCAGCACATCAGGTGACTTCCCAACACAGCTGCTACGTCATCCTGTGAAGACCTCTTCCATCAGCCGTCTCGATGTGATAACTTGACCCGCATCATTCGTCGTGAGGTCGAAGCGGCACAACCAGCGGCCGCTTCATTCCCGTTACCTGATCATTCTCCGTGACAATCTCCTTGATCCAGGCCGTCGTCCGTCAAGAGTTGTCCAACGTCGGCTTGCAATCCATTCGTTCCGTACGCTCAGAACTTTCATCTGCATGCACGTCCCCACCCTGCTCTTCTTACTCCTTTTATGGACAGCGGAACCCTTCCGAATGGCAAACCATGGACGACAAGCCCATCTGTTTTAACTGCCGACGCATTGGACATGTCGCTCGCCACTGCCGCAGCCGCTGGACTTCTCCGATGCGCTATTCTCCTGATTACCACTCTCGTCCCTCTAACGTGCCATTTTACTTCGTTCCTTCTATGCCCGCCCATCATCCGACCCTGCAAAACCTTTGACACGACCCCGCTACTCCCTCCCGCCGCCAATCTCATGTATTCGGCCGGGCATGTGTTCTGCCCGGCTCACCATTGCTGAGAGACACACCGTCGTTCTCTTCACCGTCTTCGAGCATTGCCCTCACGAACTCATTCTCGGTCTGGATTTTCTTGCCAATCATTCTGCCCTTATTGATTGTTCGGCCGGCTCACTTCACCTTGACCTGCCTCTTCTTGCCTAACCTGTGGACCCGCCTCCAAGCCATTTGAGCGGCAGGGATTTTATTCGCCTACCTCCTCACTCTGTGACACACGTCGACTTGTTGTCCTCATGAGCTCTACCTGACGGCAATTACGTGGCCGCACGAATTCCGGCCGTTATGCTTACACATGGTGTTACCGTGCCGCACACTGTGCTGAAAATGACTGGCAACCGCACCTGCCTTCTCCTTGTAAATTTCGCGCTAAACGCGCAAGTTCTGCCTCAGGGGAACTCTTTGGCTATAATTAGTGCTTTGCAGGATGATGAGGTCGAGCTATTCACAGTGGAAGATCGTTACAGCTCAGCCCATACCGTGACGTCATCGCACGGTACTGACGTCGACACTGAGAAGATGGTTTCCTCTGACCTTACATCTGCTCAAGCTGAAGCTTTTTGCTGCGTTCATGAAGGCTATCGCGACATTTTTTTGCTTTGACAATCGACGCTTAGGTCAAACGTCCATCGTGACCCATCGCGTAAATGCTGGCGATGCCAACCCTATTAACCGACGCCCATATCGTGTTTCTGCATCGGAACGATTTGTTATCCAACAGGAAGTCAAAAACATGCTTGCAAAGGATATTATCAACCCTTCCTGTAGTCCCTGGGCATCTCCCGTCGTACTTGTCAAAAAAAGGATGGAACGTGGCGCTCTTGTGTAGATTATCGCCACCTGAATAAAATCACAAAAAAGGATGTGTACCCTTTGCAACGTATTGATGACGCTCTAGACTGCCTGTACGGTGCCACGTATTTTTCTTCTATCGACTTACGGTCCTGCTACTGGCAGATAACCGTCGACGACATGGACCGAGAGAAGACTGCATTTGTTACCCCTGACGGCCTTTATCAGTTCAAGGTGAGGTCTTTCGGTCTCTGTAACGCAACCGCCACCTTCGAACGAATGATGGACTCTGCTTCGGGTGTTCAAGTGGTCCACCTGTTTGTGCTACGTGGACGACGTCACCCTTTATTCGCCCACATTCGACACGCATCTACACCGTCTTTCAGCGATTCTTGACGTGTTCCGCCGCGCCGGTCTCCAGTTGAACAGGAAAAAATGTCACTTCGCTCGCCGCCAAATCGCCGTCCTTGGACATCTCGTGGACGCCAGAGGCGTGCGACCCGATCCGGACGAAATTTGCGCTGTTACGAATTTTCCTGTTCTGAAGTCTAGCAAGGACGTTCGCAGTTTCGTAGGGCTGTGCTCTTATCTCCCACGCTCTGTGAAGGATTTTGCGACCATCGCACGTCCGCTTACCGACCTCTTAAAGAAAGACGCCCCTTTTTCTTGAGGTCCTGACCATGCCGCATCTATTTAGGAGCTGACTACTCGCCTTACCACGCCTTCAATTTTGGCCCACTTTGAACCATCTGCAAAAACGGAAGTTCGAACTGATGCCACTGGTCACGGCATAGGATAAGTGTTAGCACAACGCCAGCGTGGACATGATCGCGTTGTAGCCTATGCCAGCCGACTTTTATCACCCTCCGAGCGCAATTATTCAATCTCAGAGAGCGAGTGCCTCGCTCTTGTGTGGGTTGTTGCGAAATTTCGTCCATACTTGTACGGACGCCCCTTCTGTGTCACCACTGATCACCATGCTTTCTGCTGGCTATCCTCGCTCAAGGACCCAACGGGAGGACTTGCTCGCTGACGTTACGCCTGCAAGAATATACCTTCTCCGTGGTATATAAGACGAGACGCTTGCACCAGGATGCCGATTGTTTGTCCCGCTACCCCGTCGATAAACCGGCTGATGCGGAGGCCATCGCTTGCGTTTTCTTTGTGTCCCAGTTGCTTCAAATCGGCAACGAGCAACGGCGCGATCCTTCATTACGAGCCCTTATCGACCGTCTGGAGTCAACTACTGGCGACGCCTCTCTCTGGATGTTTCTTCTGAAGGAGGGGGCATTATACCGCCGCAATTTCAATCCACACCGCCTTGACCTTCTGCTCGTCATTCCATCGCACCTGCTCTCGAATGTCACCCAGCAACTTCACGACGCTCCCTTGGCTGGACACTTGGGCGTTTCGCGCACATATGAACGTGTACGCCGTAGATTCTTTTGGCCGGGTCTCGCCCGCTCCGTGCGGCGCTACGCTGCCGCTTGTAAGCCCTGTCAGCGCCGGAAGAAGCCCTCCACACCTCCAGCTGGATGTCTCCAGCCGATCGATATCCCACCCGAACCCTTTTTCCGTGTTGGTCTAGGCCTTCTTGGTCCAGTTCCTGTCTCCGGCTCCGGAAATAAATGGGTCACCGTCGCTACTGATTATGCTACGCGGTACGCAATCACCAGAGCCCTCCCGACAAGTTGTGTTACGGACGTTGCTGACTTTCTTCTGTATGACATCATTTTTTATTTCTTTATTTCTTTAGGATACTTTCAGGGCCCGAAGGCATTACAGAAAGGAGTGGGTGAACATAACAAACCATTTGTGCAATATACAAAGACAGATTCAACGTGGCGTTTCATGAATGCTGGTTTTGAAGGTGTCGGTATCCAGGATGGCTGCAACGGTGGCGGGAAGGTGGTTCCAATCTTTCCTTGTACTAGGGATGAATGCATTACTGCAAAGTTTAGTACGTGAAGACGGCACACCAACTTTGAAACTATGGTCAGAGCGAGATGATATGTATGACGGTTGGGTGATGAGCTGTTCTTTCAACAAAGGGTTGTGGTGGTATATTTTATGGAATAGCGAAAGGCGGAAGCATCTACGACGGAAAGAAAGTTCTGGCAAGTTAAGTGTTGTCTTCATTGAGGTAACGCTAGCATGTCGGGAGTAGTTTGATAAGATGAAACGCGCTGCACGATTTTGAATGGCTTCTAAGCTGTTTATGAGTGTAATGTTAGCTGGGTCCCAAATGGCGCATGCGTACTCTAGTTTGGAGCGAACTAATGTTTTGTACAGAGTTAGTTTCAGTGCAAGTACAGAGAAGTTTCGGCGCAAATAGCCCAACATGCGACTGGCATTCCTACATATAATGTCGATATGCATGTGCCAGGAAAGGTTGCTGGTGATGTTTAGTCCAAGGTATTTGTACGACGAGACAACTGAGAGAGGGCTATTATTCCGGAAATATGTATGCAGATTAGTAGTATTAGTACGCTGTGATACCCGCATGCATTTACATTTGCTTAGGTTAAGCTTCATAGAACACTTGTTACACCATACCAGAACATTATTAATGTCGTCTTGGAGTTTACGAGAATCATTGAGGTCGGTAATTTTATTATATATTACGCATTTTAGTGCACGGTGCTCCGCGTCAATTACTCACTGACCATGGCCGCAGCTTTCACTCGGCAGTCGTCGAGGACATCCTCCGCTCTTGCTCGACAAAGCACAAGTTCAGAACGTCCTACCACCCACAGACCAACGGCCTCACGGAGCGCCTCAACCGGACCATCACCGAGATGCTTTCGAAGTACGTTGCGACCGACCGCTACGACTGGGATCTTCACTTACCACATGTGACGTTCGCGTATAATTCATCGGGTCACGACACCGCCGCCTATTCATCATTCTATCTCCTATATGGCCGAGAACCCGCGTTGTCATTGGACACTTTACTGCCCTCGGCCACACGTTCAGCCCCTGAATATGCCCGCGACGCGGTCGCACACGCCGACCACGCGCGTCAGCTCACCCGAACCCGTCTCAAGGCCTCACAGGAGCATCACAGGCGCCTCTATGATTGCCACCATCGCGACGTGCGCTTTTCTCCGGGTTCTCTGGTGCTTCTTTGGTCACCCATTCGATGTGTGGGCCTTTCCGAAAAGCTACTGTCGCGCTACACTGGCCCTTACCGTGTGGTGCGACAAGTGACCGATGTCATGTATGAAATCATCCCCGCCGACCTCTCAGCGTCATCATCAGCGACAGGTGACATCGTTAACGTGGCGAGACTAAAACCATACCACACGCTCTTCACCACGAATGCGTAGACTAAGCACCGGTACGGTGCTTCTACAGCCGGGGGTGATGCTACGGAACAGCCGCGACAGTGTGGCTGCACTGAGGAGGACGAAGAGGACGTGTGTGCCGGCTTGATATAGCATCGCCATTTTCACCTCCGTTACCTTCCATGTAAATAAACTGTAAGTAGCATTCGTCTTCAGCAAAACGTAACAATATGGAACACTCCATTGAGCATCTGTCATAACAGTACGACATGGTACTTGCAGAAATGAAAAAAAACAATCTGCAGAAATCCTGACCCTAGGAAAAAATCGATATGGTGGAATCCTCTAGCAACAATCAGGACGTGTGTGAAATAAAAAAAAAAAACAGGTCGCCGCCATATAACACTACAGTAAAAGACAGAATCTAGAAATTCAGCGACTGCCAGATGTTAAAACGAGAATCTGCTCGCTAGAGGGAATGAACTGGCAAATAAACTTCACCTTCCTCAGTTGACCCGTACCGACTTTGAGGCCATACACAGACTGCCTGCCAAACCTGGCAAAACCGCGGTTATATTAGTTCGTTTCACATCACGTGTCATGTGCGATGAATGGATGGCAAAGAAAAACAGCTTACAGCTGCTCTATTGGCGATGCATTTCAGAGACAATTTGAGACCGCAGAATAAAACTTCTGTGAATGATGAAGGCAAAGGCGCGGGAAATGCACTATGAGTTCGCATGGCAAAAGGATGGAAAGCTGTTCATGCGTAGGCCATCTGTCCAGCGGGCAGTGCGCATCAATTGCGAAGCTGATCTTGATAAGATTCGTTGAGCGGCCACAAGATTGCACGGCTTATAATATTACTTGTTATGATTTCTGCTTTCGATGGCTGACTTCACTAAAGTTATGTATCACGATGTTTCTCCTTTTAAATCCCTAGTACATACCCCGCGCAGAAGACGCGATAACATGTCAGTTTTTCATGCAAATATAAGAAGCCTGAGAAACAAGCAATATTAAACAGGGACATTTTTTGAATCCCTTGATTACAACTTTAAATTCATGCTTTTACGGTAACTTGGTTTCAGAATGTTCAAGATGTTATACACTTTTCCGGCTATTGGTCTGAGGGTGTTTATAGATCAGGTCGTAGAGGTGGAGGAACTTTATTGTATATTAAAGATGACATTGCCTATGATGTCTTGTCTCAGTTTTCTGGTATTACCACGCATTATGAATCAATCATAGCTAAGAGTGCTGGAACAGTCATTGTTTCAATGTATCGCCCACCTTCTGGTGAAATTAAAGCATACTTTTAATATTTTAGGTCTGTTTTTGAATATGTGTCCTCTGCAATGCTTCCTATTGTCCTGGTCGGCAATTTTAACATTGACTTACTAACAGACACTTCACAGTCTGGACAATTTTTAGACATAATTGAGTCATTCTCTTGTAGAAGTTTTATACGCTCGCCACCAAGAATAACAGGATTAAGTGAAACACCGATCGATCTCTGTTTAATTAGTCATGATGAAAGTGATGTTATACCTGGCGTTTTTTCAGTCAATCTGAGGGATCACTTACCTGTATTCTGTATGTTTCCTGTTCCAAAAAACAAAATGCATCCCGCTCGCATTCCCCCAGTACCTTATCGAAGTTTTAATCAAATGAGTCTCTCTGATTCTCACTCAATGATCTGGTGTGTTGATTCGTCGGATGTTGATAAGGAAGAAAACGCAAGCATTTCATACGACACCTTTCTACAAAATGTTAAAGGTTGCTATGAAGAAGCTTTTCCTTTGCGTTATGCGAAAAAAGCACATAAAAATGTAGAAAACGATGGGTAACAAAACAGTTATCTCAGAGAATAAAAGCCCGTGATATTAAGTACCATCAATTTATTCATGTGAAAGATATATCTCTTGTAATTGAATATAAGAAAATTCGAAACAAGTTAAACTCTGATCGCAAGAAAGCTCAATGGCAATATTACAAGAATAGGTTTATTGCTGTTTCTCATGACCCCAAAAAAATTTTGAACACATTACCATTGCTTATTGGTCAACAACTGAACAGCATCCATGGTACACTAATTACTGATGGTGTCCAATACAGTAAAGAGACTTTGTCAGATAAATTCAATTCCCACTTTTTATCTTCAGGCGCATATTCATCTTCCCGCACTCAGGTAGATGCACGGAAACACATATCCTCTTGCATTACGAATTCTATATTTATGTCTCCTTGCAGTGAATTAGAGCTAAACTCTTTTCTTGAGAAGGTAAATAAAAATACCCCTGCCAGTAATGATGACATTAAAGCTACTCCAATTATTTTTATTGCTGACCTTTTATCAGTACCTTTGCAACATATTTGCAACAGAGCATTATCAACAGGCATTTGTCCAGTTTATATGAAAATAGCTAGGTTTGCGTCTTGCACAAAGGTGGTCCTTTCAATAATCTTAACAATTATCGACCGATTTCGGTGTTACCTTTATTCTCAGCGGTTTTAGAGCATACAAAAAACAAGACTAACCAAGTTTCTTGATGAGCATGAATTGTTTATCAAGGAAAAATTCTGCTTTCGCGAAAAAAAATCTACAGAAACAGCTTTACTTAGTATTTAAAAAATTTGCTAAGAATATTGATAGCAAGGTGCTCACCCTAGGAATTTTTTTAGACTTCCGAAAAACATTTGACTCGGTCAGGCATAATAAACTGTTTGAAAAATTACCACATTACGGCATTCGAGGGGTAGCTCTACAATTATTACGCAGGTTTTTAACAGACAGGCTGCAGTATAGGTTTCTTCACGGGTACAAATCTGAGCTGCAGCCTATGAAATTCGGTGTACCACAAGGTTCTATACTCGGTCCACTATTTTTATTATCTACATAAATGATATCGTGCCGGTACGACAAACTTCCTCTATAGTTCTGTATGCGGACGATACCAGCTTGTCTTTCTCTGGCAGCCGTTTAAGAGATTTAGAAATCGCGGCGAACGAGTGGTTGCTATCACTTTCATACTGTCTTGAGTGTAACCAGCTAGAATTAAACGTTAGTAAACCTAAATACATTTTATTCAAAGGCAGAAACAAACACGAAGATTACATAATTTCTGTTAGATTCAAAAATAATGACATCGATCTTGTCCCGTTGTTTATATTCTTAAGTGTACTTTTTCATGAAAACCTAAATTGTACACCGCAAATCAACAAAGTTCATGCCAGTACGTCCAGATCAATTTCTGTTTTATATAAACTTATGTCTCTGGTACCAAACTGGCTAAAGTTTCAGTTATATTATTCATTAGTTCATTCTCATCTCAATTACTGTCTCTTAATCTGGGGTACAACTTCAAGAACGAACCTTGAAAGGTTAAAAATTGTACAAAGGAAAGCTGTTCGCTACATAGAAAATCTGGAACCAACTGAACACACTGCGACATTTATTAACAAGCTTAAATTGCTTACTGTTAACCAACTTTTTAATCTGAAGCTCACCTTGCATATTCGCAAGAAAATTGGAAGTGAATTGAGTAATTATATGGCTCAGTGCCACCCTACTAATGTTCCCTGTGATCTCCGACACGAGCGATTTAGAATACCGTTATTCACAACCATTTACGGCAATCAAACATTGCTCTACTTTATATCTAACCTTCTCCGCAACAGTAGGTATATCCACGAACTTATTGAAAAATGTACTTCTATGCAGAGTTTAAAGAAAAATGTTGCAATGTACTTACTATCTGGTACTGTGTCCTAAATAAGTCCTTGAGTTTAAAAAACAACCTTCCTATTGTTCTATAACCTCTGTGTTCTGCTGCGTTTTCTAACAGTTCTACATTGCTAGGAATGGTTATGTTACATTTTGTATAACGCTTGCACAATCTTTGTACTTTTTAATATGTTGCCATCTATATACGCGTTTGTCCTTGTTGTAGGTTATTGCTGTTGCATTATTGTGTGATTCCGTTACTCAACTTAAGATGCCTAATCGCGATGTTACATTGGTTCAAGATAATTTTTTGTGGTGCTTTATTGTACAAAGCCATTGTTTTCTTTTCTTATTCTCGATGCTTCTGAGAAACTGTATGGGTGGAGGGACCTTAGTTAGGCAGAGTTCATCTGCCTTTAGTCCGTTCGACCCTGGCAATGTATGTCTGAATAAACAAACTGAAACTGGAAAGAAGGGCTCCATTAGTACAATCTTACTGCTCAGGCTATGTGTCGCGTAACCATGCCAGTAACATAGCTTATTTGCAACTGTGAACCACGGTTCCGTGACACTTGAAATTCGACGATTGCCGTCTATCACAGCGAAATTATGAAGGCGGCTGAATCAGGGCGGGTAAGTCGTTTCTGTGAAGCAACAGCGTCAGTACGCTTTAGAAGAGGTCGAAACGAACTAGTATTTTTAGACGACGAGCGCATGGTAGGTTATATGTCGTATGAGATTTGCTCGTCCTAGTGCGTACCCTAATATTCTTCTCTGTTGTTTGGGTGCTATGATTGCTTTTCGCTCTGTATTATTTAAAATTTATACGCGCTAATGATTCAAATATACCTTAGCTCGGACAAAGCGCTTTGGCTCTGTGTTTTCAATGTACTTGCAGATAATATACTGTCATCACTTACGTGCAATGGTCTTACAATTTATTCAGTGCGAAATTAACTGTACAACGAGTTGCATAATGTTATCTTCTCATTTTAAAATAGTGCGAAAATACGCAAAAAGGAAATAAATGTAGTAGTGGAACTATGGCTGTATTAATTTTTATTTTTGGGGAAAGCACAAGAAACTCCACGCTTGGCTCATCCTTGCCGTGTTGGCCCTCGAATGACGCAATACTGCTGCGATAAGTCGTTATATACGCATGTACCATTCTTGGACTTTCCCACAAAACAAGTGGGTGCGTGACCTACATGTTCCATGTAAGCCTGTAAAATCGCAAAAGTGAGACACATGTATAGCATCTTAACACATCAAGGCTGTAAAAAGGAACATGACTTGGGAGTTTTCGACGAATTAGCCGGAAATATTTTATACATCGGTAATATGCTTTAAAAATGGCAACAATGTAATTTTGCATAAAGACCGTCTTATTTGGTTTTGGTTATTTGCTCAGTATATGATATATAGATTTATTCGGAGCAGGATATACGTCATATGAACGACAGGCGCCTCCGCAAACATCAGCCAATAATAGGTGCACTTGCGTTCGTAATAGTCAAATTAGCGTTTCCAAATTATAATCACATTCAGCCATATCGCAATATGAATTACTGCGCCTCATTCTTCTATAAGGGAATATTGCATAATTCTGGTTCTGGTACGGTAAACACATTTTTTTATTTGCACATTTATATCTTTGTTTAATTACTTTATTTTTTCACACTATCTCAGAGGCCCATCGAAGAGCAATGAGCACTGGTATCACAGTTTCTATAGAACAGAAAAAGGCGGCAAAACAAAGGTTACTAATGTTACAGTAGAACATTGCAATACAATGTGCTGAAAGCGCGTATTAAGAATATCGTGTCAACATCAAATAAAATGGCAACAAAACAAAGGTTACTAATGTTACAGTGGAATATCGTAATATAAAGTTATCAAATGGCGTATTAAGAATATGACAAAAGGTTTCACGGTTTGACGCCAATGCGATGTGGTGCAGAAGATTATACCAATCTGCTATAGTGGGAGGCAGTTATACAAAGTTAAATTGCTGCGTTTGGCCATGTGTGCGAACGAAACTGAGCGTGTAGCGGATGCACTGCGGCGTGCGGACAGGTGCATGAATCGGCAGGCTGTCAGATTTATTGATATAAACGCACCTCTGAAAAGACATAGAGGAGCGATCTCGCTGGAAATTTCCAACGCGGCAGTCAAATGTTTTTTTTTTCTATTTTGGTAATACATTGCTTGAGCTTTTCAGAGGTTAAAGTTGTAGCGGCTACTATTTGTGTAGAAGAAGGTGTAGCTTGTACGGATAGATAGATTAGATAGATAGATAGATAGATAGATAGATAGATAGATAGATAGATAGATAGATAGATAGATAGATAGATAGATAGATAGATAGATAGATAGATAGATAGATAGATAGATAGATAGATAGATAGATAGATAGATAGATAGATAGATAGATAGATAGATAGATAGATAGATAGATAGATAGATAGATAGATAGATAGATAGATAGATAGATAGATAGATAGATAGATAGATAGATAGATAGATAGATAGATAGATAGATAGATAGATAGATAGATAGATAGATAGATAGATAGATAGATAGATAGATAGATAGATAGATAGATAGATAGATAGATAGATAGATAGATAGATAGATAGATAGATAGATAGATAGATAGATAGATAGATAGATAGATAGATAGATAGATAGATAGATAGATAGATAGATAGATAGATAGATAGATAGATAGATAGATAGATAGATAGATAGATAGATAGATAGATAGATAGATAGATAGATAGATAGATAGATAGATAGATAGATAGATAGATAGATAGATAGATAGATAGATAGATAGATAGATAGATAGATAGATAGATAGATAGATAGATAGATAGATAGATAGATAGCTTGTGGGTCCGGTGGCGGCATGGCGAACGCCCGTTTCAAGCACGTCTGTTTCATCTTGCAGATTGCCGCTATCACCAGTAGTCCCGATGTTCTGCTACCAGATCCTGCAAGCGACACGCCGCACAGGCTCCTACCGCGATCGAGCAGCGCCCAAACCGACAGTGGTGTTCCATCTGCGCCTGCGCAGGGATGCGCTGCTGTTCCGGAGATGGATTTTCCGTCCATCAGCGTGCCTTTGAACAACTATCTCAACCGCACACGTCATGGTACAAAGGTGGCGCTGGCAGCATGGATGCCCAAGGCTATAAGAGCAGCTCCGTGGGATCACTACTTCAGTGGGTCCGGTGGCGGCATGGCGAACGCCCGTTTCAAGCACGTCTGTTTCATCTTGCAGATTGCCGCTATCACCAGTAGTCCCGATGTTCTGCTACCAGATCCTGCAAGCGACACGCCGCACAGGCTCCTACCGCGATCGAGCAGCGCCCAAACCGACAGTGGTGTTCCATCTGCGCCTGCGCAGGGATGCGCTGCTGTTCCGGAGATGGATTTTCCGTCCATCAGCGTGCCTTTGAACAACTATCTCAACCGCACACGTCATGGTACAAAGGTGGCGCTGGCAGCATGGATGCCCAAGGCTATAAGAGCAGCTCCGTGGGATCACTACTTCAGTGGGTCCGGTGGCGGCATGGCGAACGCCCGTTTCAAGCACGTCTGTTTCATCTTGCAGATTGCCGCTATCACCAGTAGTCCCGATGTTCTGCTACCAGATCCTGCAAGCGACACGCCGCACAGGCTCCTACCGCGATCGAGCAGCGCCCAAACCGACAGTGGGGTTCCATCTGCGCCTGCGCAGGGATGCGCTGCTGTTCCGGAGATGGATTTTCCGTCCATCAGCGTGCCTTTGAACAACTATCTCAACCGCACACGTCATGGTACAAAGGTGGCGCTGGCAGCATGGATGCCCAAGGCTATAAGAGCAGCTCCGTGGGATCACTACTTCAGTGGGTCCGGTGGCGGCATGGCGAACGCCCGTTTCAAGCACGTCTGTTTCATCTTGCAGGTAACATACAATTGTAAATGTTACAGAAGTGATAATCGTTGTTTGCTGCTGCTGCCGGACCCTCTGAATTGTACTGCCGTTTTGAAAGAATTGGTGCATTGCCTAAAATGTCATTGCTGTTGCTTTGCGGTGATGTTGAGACCAATCCTGGACCAAATGTGGACGAAATGCTGTCGCAACTGCTGGCTGGGCAGGCCCGCATTAGCCAAGATATAGCTAGCCTATCTGAAACGGTTGCATCTTTTGATAGTCGTCTAAAAAATGTTGAGCAAATGGCGGCGACTATGTCAAACATTGCACCACGTGTAAGCGAACTGGAGCACACCGTCGGTGCGCTTCAAAAACTAGTAGGCAAGCTAGATCGTCAGAACGATGACTTAGAAAATCGACTCCGTAAAAACAATTTGGTTATTCATGGCTTGCGTCAGAAGCCTTCCGAATCGGCTGATGATCTGCTTAAATCTGTATTGGAACTTGTATCAGTTAAACTCGGTGTAAAATGTGACGACATAGAGCGTTGCCACAGGATTGGAGTTGAAAGAAAGGATAAACCTCGGCCGGTAATCATTAAATTACTGGATTTCAGAACAAAGGTTGCTATATTGAACAACGCCCGGAAACTTAAGGGGACTAATATATACATAAACGAGGACTACTCTGCACGGGTACGGATGGCACGTAGAGCGCTGTGGCAGAATTCGCAAGATATGCGCAAGAATGCTGGTAAATTTAGACTTAAACATGACACACTCACGATTGATGGTGTTCGTTACATGTGGGACACTGATAAGAATGTCATTGTTCAGGCTTCAGCGCGTTCGCCTTCAACGGTGTCAGCCTCTGTGCCTTCGGCTCCCGTGAAATCGGCTTCTGCAAAAGCGACTGGCAGGAATAGAGCTTCGGCTAATACTGCTTCGGCTCGTGTTGACTGACGCTGCGAGCAGAATATAACTGTCCTCAATGTAAATGCGAGGAGTGTACTCAACAAAGTTGAAGCTCTCAATTGTTTGGTGGAAAGCCACAGCCCATCAATTGTCTGTCTTACTGAGACTTGGTTACATGAATCTGTTATTGATATCGAAATTTTGCCTCCCGGTTATGCACTACTTCGGAAGGACAGAAATGTTGGCCGTGGTGGTGGTGTGGCAGTTCTCATTAAAACAAGCCTTGCATTTTCTTTATTACCTGAACTTCCTGGCATTGAGGCTATTTGGTGCAAAGTATACAGCAGAGGTATTGTAATAGTTGTTGGTGTTATTTATCGCCCTCCGAACTCCGACGATATTTTTCCTGCTATCAATGAGTACCTTATTAGTAACAAGTTGTGTGGTTGCAAACTATTGTTAGCAGGGGATTTCAATCTCCCATGCATTAACTGGAGCACACTTACCCCAACTGGCCGTGATAGGGCGCTTTGTGCTTCCCTGATCGACCTGGTTATTTCATTTGGGTTAACTCAACTTGTGGATTTTGTAACGCGCGAAAACTCAATATTAGACCTTGTATTTGTAAACCAACAACTCTTATCGCATGGAGTTAAATGTGAAGTCACCGAAGGCTTATCTGACCACAAAGCAGTTGAAATTGCCTTGAACTTAGTGTGCCCTCGACTAAGACCTGCATTCACAACCGTTTTGAACTTTTCTGCAGCTGACGACACTTCCGTACTTGACACTTTAGCCTCAACTTTTGATGACTTCCAATACTGTAGTGAACTGCACAATCTAGACACGCTGCTCCTTAAATTTTGTGACATTGTACATGAATGCCTGTCAAAGTACGTGCCCCAAAGATGTATTAAACGGAACCAAAAACACCCTTGGTATAATAGGGAGATAATTCAGCTCACTCGTCGCATTAAGCGGCTGCGTAAGCGAAGCCGTTCCGAGTGTAAGAACAATGCTTCTTTCTTCAACACGTTGAAGTCTAAATTAAGAGCGAAAATGCAAGAGGCTAAGAGCTTTTACTTTAATAATACATTGGCTACATTTATGAAAAAGAACCCATCTAGGTTCTGGAGATCGATTAGTCCTGCATCGTCTCTACCTTCTTCCTTTATTGTTAATGACCAATCCTGCTCCCAATCCGAAACTATAGCCAAGGCCTTCAACAACTTCTTCAAATCTGTTTTTTCTACCGATAATGGCACCAATCCCCCATTTTCCGCGTGCCGCAATCTGCCCTCTCTTCCAAATCCTGATGTAACCTCCTCTGGAGTACATAACCTCATATTAAAACTTGATGTAACGAAAAGCCCAGGCCCAGACGGCATTCCAAATATGTTCCTAAAGAGGTACTCGGAATGGTGCGCAAGCTATCTGACTATAATATTTAAAAAATCAATAGACTCTACAACAGTGCCCCGGCTGTGGAAATTGGCTAATGTCGTGCCCGTATTCAAATCGGGAAACAAACAAATAATACCGAATTATAGGCCAATATCTTTACTTTCCACCAGCTCGAAACTCTTGGAGCACATTATTCACAAGCACATTGTGGAATACCTAAATGCCAACAATATTCTTTCCCAATCGCAGCACGGTTTTCGTGCTGGCTATTCCACTGTTACGCAGTTGCTTGAATTTACGCATGACATTGCTTCTTCCCTTAACAGCCGAGGACAGCTTGATGCCATATTTATTGACTATTCTAAGGCCTTCGATTTGGTTTGCCATGCTAAGCTTTTAGTTAAACTTCGTACATATTTTGGTGACAGCAAGCTGGTTGATTGGATAGCTGATTACTTACGGTCGCGCTCTCAGTTTGTTACGTATAACCACGCGAAGTCGTCTGAGGTACAGATTACATCTGGGGTGCCGCAAGGCTCGGTGCTGGGGCCGCTTTTGTTCATTATTTTCATAAATGACGTAGCAGAAATCATAGGCGATACTCAAGTTGAACTTAGAATGTATGCAGACGACTGCGTAATCTACAACACCATCTCTGATGCTCATGATCAGGTTGCGCTAAATAACGTTTTTTCATTGTTTTGTAACTGGAGTGAAACCTGGCAAATGTCTATTAACTTAAAGAAGACTGTGGCAATGACCTTTTCAAACAAGAAACAACCCCTTTCTTTTACTTATACTAATGACGGGGTCGGTCTAATACATGTTACGGAGTTTAAGTACCTCGGTGTAACTCTAGCGTCAAATTTAAAATGGCGCAAGCATGTTGAAATGATCTGCAATAAGGCTCGTCGAAAACTTTGGTATCTCCAGCGCACGTTAAGCAACTCAACAAGAGAATGCAAATTGACTGCGTACAAAACTTTGGTCAGGCCCATACTAGAATATGCATCGGTTGTTTGGTCACCTCACCTCAAGCGCGACATAGCTATGTTAGAATCTGTCCAAAAAAAAGCAATCAGGTTCATTTTTTGTCGCTATGACCGGCAATTCTCGCCTACTTCGCATGCACACGTTTTAACGTTGCAATCTCTCGAACATCGGCGTAATTCTGATCACGTTATCCTTCTTCATAAGATAGTTCACACCGGCTTGAGTGTTCTGGCGCCGATTTCTTTTGTTGCAGCTTCTGCACGCTGTACTCGACGGTCTGATCCCCTGAACATTGTGCCCTTCAGGTCGAATATTGATTCTTTTAAGTTTTCCTTCTTTCCACGGACGGTGGATTTATGGAATAAACTTGATGGGTCTCTGCGCAGACTCGGTACTGAGGATTTTGAAAAAGAATTGCGTAATTATGTATTCTGGTAATGTTTTCTAGTATTCTGGTGAATTTTGTTAAAAGTACTTGAAATTGTATTGTTACTCTGTACTCACTCCTGCTATGTCTCAGAAACTGAGACAGCAGTATTTGTAAATAAAATAAATATAGATAGATAGATAGATAGATAGATATACGAGATAGCTCAATGGAAAATGACAACACTTCACTCACGTTGTGGCCGGGTCCCGGCCTTAATCAAGAGTGCAATTGCAAGCACACAGAGCTCTAATTATACAAATTTCTTTGTAAATGAAGACAAAAAGTGAAAGGAAGAACAAAACCGTGAATGCTAACTTGCGCGTACACACAGAGGCATTGTGAAAAAAAAACGTAGCCTATGATCAGAAGCACGCGTACATTTAGCGCCGTCATCAATACCAACACATCAATTTAGTCATGTCAAAGTCAACGGAAGCAACCATGAATACAAGCTTGCGCGCAAGTAAAAAAAAATTAATTATGGGATTTCGCGTGCCAAAACCACTTTCTTATGAGTGACGCCGTAGCCGAGGACTCCGGAAATTTTCACCACCTGGGGTTCTTTAACGTGCACCTAAATCTAAGTACACGGCTGTTTTCGCCTCCATCGAAATGCGGCCGCCGTGGCCGGGATTCGATCCCGCGACCTCGTGCTCAGCAGCCGAACACCATAGCCACTGAGCAAATCCGGCGGGTACGCGCAAATACAGTGCTGCTCTAACGGCCCTACAATGTTGTGCGCATATACATTGGCATTATAAAAAAGCATTCAGATAGGCAGTTTGTATATAACCCACACATGAAAGGTTCACGTTCAGTCGTGTTCACAATGAAGGAAAGACGAAAAATGCAGCCAGTGGAATGTAAGGGAGAAGGGTCACATGTTAAAGAGCATGCGAGGGGTCGCAGCTGCCAGGAGAGTCCTTCTTTGTTCATTGTTTGAAACTGATGAACCTGTTGTGCGACCACGAAGGTCAGTCAACACGCATCTAACTAATTATGGGAACCTGCACTGTGACCTCCACTGATATCTGAGTTAGCATTCTTTCCATGCTAATTTGCATCTGATTAGCATTCTTTCCAAAAAGCTCTCCTCGGCGAGATTAGACATCCACCCCATCTTAGCAATTGCTACAAAGGAAATCAATATTGAGGACCCATGTAGCAATTGCTAGGACTGCGTGTATGTCTCATTTTCCCTTTATTATTACTCCTCTCCAGTTTGCGGGTTTCCGCAGAATATTACGTCAGAATAGTTGCCTCTGCTTCAAGCTGTGGGTAAGTTCTACTTCCCTCTGCCGTCTCCCATGCACCTGGTTAGCTCTGGTGGTAGTGCGACTGCCCCGCAAAGGTGGTGGTCCCGTGTTAGAGTCCAAGACTAGGACGAATTGTTCTTCAACTGGGAGTATTTTCTTTCGAGTAAGCCGTACAGGATTCTTTCGTAGCAACTGCTACGATTGCGTAGATGATTAGGGATATATATATATATATATATATATATATGTATCAAGAAGGGCCTTATAGTTTTCCTCCCTCTGAGTTAAATTCGCTGCCCTAAACAGCCTTGCGTATACTGAACGCATCTGCGTGGCAATCCGGCGACAACACACACATTGACACTCGCACAGGTACTTTTTTCTTTCGCAACCGACGGCATGAGGTTTTGGGTTTCGCTGCGGATCGCGCACTTCCATTGCGATGCCCAAGATATATAGACACTTTACGGACAAGCGTATACAACAGCAGGCCTAGCAGCGATGTTAGCAGTGGTAAAACACCACTGCTGACATGGCTGCTTCCATTAAATTTGTTCTCTTGTCTTCATGCTCCGACGACGCCATTCAGGTCTGCGACTTCCTTCCTACACATCACGCCATTGTCTGTATGCGTGGCGAACGTCTATTATGGCCGAACTTCTTTACCCCGAGTAGTCGTCGTTGCGGACACTGACATACCTCCTTTCTCTTCCGCTACTGTGCTGTTTATTCTACTGGTACGCGTGAAGCCTCGGATGCCTTCACCTCTCGCAAAAACTTTCTCCTTCCTTTTGCCGTTCTCACTATTGAAAACTTTTGCAGTGTCATATACGTTACGAAGGTCTTATCTTCGTTAGGAACATTATTCCGTGGTCAATGTCTGGGTCCACTTGAGTACATTGGCTCCGTTGATTCTCGTCACCTCCCTGACGACAGGACTTACCTAACTGTCGTAAATATTACCCATGCTACTTCGTCATCTTTCGATGTCTTCTATCCGTGAACTGATTCACAACTTTCCTACCACCAGCGCACGCAACCATTGGAGCTCCTCAACCGTTTTCAAACTTCATGTTGACCACCAGCACCATTCTTTTTGCAGTACATTCGCCGTCAATCACTATTTCAACACCGGCACCCATACAACTCGGCGCCAGCGCTCGCATCGAGTCTCGCACGCGGAACCCTGTGTCATTGACTACCACGCGAATGATATGCTTAACCGTCACGTGATTGAGCCCTCACACACCATTTTGGCCTCCCCAGCTGTACGGATGGGGAAAAAGGACAGTAGCATCAGGTCCTGTGTAACATATTCGCGCCTAAGTAAAATCACGCCCAAAGATGTTTATCCTCTGTCCTAAATGAACGACGCACTCGACTGCCTCCGGGCAGTGCTAGAACTTTTGGATAGCCTAGGAGCTGGTGTTCCTATCGGACCCGACACCGCGAACCACCGACCGCGCGCTTCGACACACTTCTGGTCGCTTTAGCATCCGTGATGGGCTTCTGTACCGCCGCATTTACTTATCTGATGGGCGTAAATGGTTGCTGGTGATTCCTCGTCATCAAGGTGATTCCTTGCCATTCCGACATGTGCACCTCATTTCATGCGGACCAACACTGCACCCATGCGGGGATATTAAAAACCTACTTACGCATGCGGCTTTGGTACTACTGCAGCGGAGTGCACCGAGTGCCAACGCTGCGAGAGCCGAGCCTATGCTACCACAGGGCCACTGCATCCCCTGTCCTGTTCCACCCGGCCTTTCTACCATATCGGAATTGATTTGTACGGACAGCTTCCGAATACCCCAAATGGCAACCTCTGGGTCGTCGTCGCTGTGGACCGCCTCACGCGCTTCGCCGAAGCTTCAGCGTTTCCGTCTGCGAGATCACGCGAATTAGCTGTGTTTATTCTCGATAAGCTAGTTTTTCAGCACGGTGCACTTCGTAGGCTACTGAGTGATCAAGGACGTTCCTTCCTCTCCGAAGTCGCAGAAGTCCTCCTACGCGAATGAGCATTGCCCATCGCAATACTAGTGCATATCATCCCCAAACCAATTGAATGACTAAACGCTTCCATCGTACACCAGGCGACATGTTTGCAATGTTAATTTCCGCTGACCATACTAATTTTGACCAAATAGTAAGTCTCGTTACCTACGCTCACAACAGCACCACCCAGTCTACCACAGCATTCTCCCCATTCTTCCTTGTTTACCGCCGCGAGCCTTCCTTCTTCATGGACACTATCCTCCCACATCGCCCATATGTCCCCGAAACGACAACGCTCTCTGAAGTAGCAACTTCTGCTAATGAATGCCACCAGCTTGCGTGCTTAAGTACCTCGCAAGTGCAGGGCAGCCAGGAAGGCTGTCACGACCATAGCTCCTCTTCGCCGTCATATTTGCCTAATACTTTGGTGTGGCTCCGCTTTCCCTTCCCCGCGCCTGGCCATTCAACAAAGCCGCTGCCTTACTATAACGCTCCTTACCGGCTCATATGTCAGACGTGCCCTGTCAACTACGTCATTGAGCCCCTCCAGCCATCCACGGACCAACGGCGCCGCGGCCCCGTAACGGTTCGAGTCAAACGGCTGAAAAGCGCTCGGACTTGCCAGTATCACCATTTTCTTAGGTCGCCAGGGTGGCTCCTTTTTCACTGGGGGTGATTGTAACGATGTATAGGAACGCCAGCAAAAGATGAAACGGAAAACGTTTGTTGATGCTCGCCCAACTTGATCCTCGCCGTAGACACTCGCCCTTCTTCGCGCTAGATCAGAGCGCTTTCCTTTTCCGTTGATCGCTGTGATAAATCGCGACTACACCTTCACTTGTGCTTGCACTCTTTTCAAGCGCGTCAACATTCATGATCAGTTGTTTGATGAACTAACAGCCACAACGCTACATTCAGGTTTCACTTCTCACCACGAACGAGAAGTTCATGAGTCATTTGATATTCATAATCTCAAAGCTGTCTCATCTGGTATAAATGAAAATGCAGCCTAGGTAACAGTTCGATAGACGCGCCAAAAATGTGGTATTTCCACCACAATCATAACTTCGCTATGCCTGATTACACATTGCTTTGTCAAACCTTTTTGTTAAATTTCTTGCGCTTCTTGTTTGTCTCCTCAACATATATAAATTGTTTAGTAGTTTTCTCGCTCTACAACAACAATGTAGTAATTAGAACACTTCTAGGAAAATTCTTCCTGCATACATTTACACGCCGTCATTGTCAGTGCTTCATCTTGTGTTATACAAAGTCTTTAGACGGATTTTGTTTAAGGTTTTGTTACGTGCCCCCTCTTTGGAACTTGTGTTTCTACCTCAAATGCATGATTGTTTCAACCTGTTTGTTGTAAAGTTCAATACAGATTTTTATGAGACAACCCGATGCCTCGATTTACTTTTTTTTTAGGTGGGTGTAAATAATCATCTACACTTGTCACCGTTATTGACCTCTGGCCATATTAACGGTTATATGCCAAAGGGTAGTGGTATAGCACGTGCTCTTCAAAGCCCCCTCAGTGGGTACAGTCCTCATTAGCGACAGTAGCTTGAGCGTGTGCAGCAAAATAGCAAACTCACATTTAAACTCAAGATTCAAATTGCCCCCCTCAGGAGGTCGTACTTTTTCTAACCTTCGCAAGGTCACGCTACCACTGCAGGGAATTGAAAAAGCGCGTTCCAAGATGGCATCTCCGAGCAAAAGCGCGCGTTTTGTTCCTCGGCGTGAGTACTTTTAGAGCGAAGCCGTATTTGCCCACGTAATACACTCGTGGCCCTACCACAGAAACCTTACTGCGGGGCTATGAGCCACTGCATTCGTCTGACGTGACGGACAGAAAAATTTTCTCATTGAGTAGGCATAGAAATCTACGTAGTATTGCCGGGAATGGAGACAGAGGGGGATTATGTTTAGACAATATCATGATGACGCAAGGAATACTTTTACAGCAAAGCTGCATATGCTTAAGAGAAACGCTCGCAGTCGGACCACACAAACCAGCCGGCGGAAGGTTCAGCGCACCATCGGCTATACCGATAGTGACGTCGTTTCTCCGTTGCAGCAAAGGCGTGGCACGACATTGGCTATGCCGATATTGACATCGTTTCTCTCTCGCAGCAGAGCACGCGCGCACCACGCGCGCAGCGCTCTCTCCAACTGTGCAATGCATTCAAAAATGCGCACCTGTCTTAAATGTGCGGCCACGGTGAGTCACTTGGTAACTACAGTACACAAGCGAGTCATAAACACTATGAATAACGCATTAGGAAACAAAAATGCTTAAAGTAATTCAGAAAGACATTGATGAACCCCCGTATTATCAGAATTAACCGGTCATAGCACCCTTTCATGATGGGGATTATGCGAATCCCAGTGTGCGGCATTTTAGATAAGCACTGTGATAATCCCAAGCCAAACGTGTACGTAACCTTATAAAATACACAAAAACATAACCTACAATTAGGAAAGAGTTTAACAAACTGTGAGAATTAAGCCAGCGATAAACATCGGGGCAGCACATTTTAGCGTCGCTGGTTTGCCATGTGTACGGGGTGCGTAGGTGTTTTCTTTTTTCTTTTTATTGGCATGAGCATCGAGTGACACTCTTGTGTCTAAAACAGCATTTCCGGTTCACCTCCCGAGGTGACCATTTGCTAAATTCAGTATAAATGATAAAAATAGGAAAAATAGTATAGTATAAAAGTCATGCGTTTCTTTTCGACACGGCATCAGAGCATAAGTTCAGTTACAAGTTGAGTTAGTGAATTGTCTGGAATAAATAGAAATAATTAGAAATCAATGAGATAACCAGGGACGAAACTCTAAATAAAGCAGGAAAAGTAGAAAAATACTTCAATACAAAATTCACGGAGTCATTATAGATCAGATATCACGGCATAAGTTTACTTACAAGTTGAGTTACAGAAGTGTCTGGAATAAACAGAACTAATTAGAAATCACTCTTTACCGCACATCAAATCACAGAATTGTAGACTTTAGAAACCCGCCACGCGGGAGCACGAATTTGGAGAAATTCCTGGAAAGCCGGACATAGAAAGCCGAAATAATAACGTCACTAATGACGTCATACAGAAGACGGTGGGATTATATTTAACCGGCTAATTAGTGGAAAGCAGTTGCCTCCGAGTTCCGTTCATGCGCTGCGTTCGGCTAAAGTTAACCTAGAGAACACCAACGCCCAGGTGCGAGTGCCACTAAGAGGCACCTAAATCAAAAATTAGGGTTTCCTTCCATTTTTTACCTTATAATGTGCACTAGCTCCTTAATTGGAGAACATGTCCCATCTATTTGGAGAGGTGTGCACATAGTCTGAGTCAGTTTTGCGATGTAGCTAGGTTCACTGCAGTTTGCTGATAGGTGCAGGTTACCTTTGATGTCCACGAACGGGAACGGTGGGTTACATGTATAACTTTATGGCTTTCAGCGAGGCAGTGAATTACTTGACTGACAACGAGATCCAGGCTCTTCGGCACGAACGTGACGCTGGTACATCGTATTCAGGGGACATCAAGAGTTTTGTTAACGGTCCGGATGAAGACTGCGCCGCAGGATCAGAAGTCGAAGACAGCCCGGACGACAGAAATCGCCAGCGATGAACAGGACCGCCTGCACTTAAATGGAAAGGCGGAGTGATACGTATTTTCGTCTTTCTAAACTCGACCACAGATGAATTATTGAGCAGTTTGAAGGCAATAGGAATAAAACGTGGCACCTTAAATGCGCCTTCTTATCTTTTGATTCGCATTTCGTGCCTTGAAGATAAAGGGAAGGAAGTGCTGAGGAGTCAGGGACGCCACAAGCTAGACAAACACAACTGAAGTATTTTTTCTATAATGCCCTGAAGAGTTATGGGAGGAATGTGCGTTCCACACAAACCTGCAGTGTTTTCAGGCTACAGGGAATTTCGTTTAAACAGATTCGAAAGATGCGAAGATTTTTGTTCGAATCCACATTGGCATGCGGATCCTAAAGCTTCCAACAGTGAGACATTACTAGTCTCCAATGTTCAGAGCCATACTGAATGCACAGGCAATGTCCCGAAACAGTTTTCGAGCTGACGAGCTATGTACACTTAATTGACAACCTGTCGATAGCTATAAAAGAATGGGAGGAAAGCAAATTCTTCTGATAGCACCTATTCGCCCCTCCTTCAGAAATTCCTGCTTTGGGCTAACTCGGTCTCGTGAGGTGTCCATTAACGAACAAATGCTTCCTTTTTTAGGAAGGTGCCCTGCGGGAACATGCGTCCCTTCAACGTCAAATTCTACAGGTCTTAAGAACTCTCTAATGGCACCTCCAGGCCCCCTGGTTCTGTACATTGCCACCTATGTTGGCAAGAGCATGGTCTCCGATGAGGACATGCGGGAGTTCAGTCTTGGTGGATGGATTATCAAGAAACCGGTCGAAACATTAGAAATGGATCCAGATATTTTCGTCTACACTGACCGCTGCTTAAGCCTCAATATTGCTGAGCGGCAAGCGGAAGTTAATTTATTTCTAACCAGAACAGTGATGGGAAACCGGAGTGGAAGTATAGCGGCTACAGTGCCACAAGACCAAGATACGCAGTGGGGAGGTCCAGCCTGTACGGTTGCAGCGGCGGCAAACTGCGGATCGTCCAGTGGAAGGACAATAAAGCTGTCCTAGTTTTATCCACCTCATTTGGCAATGAGCCAGAAGAAAGTTGCCAGATATGGTTTATAGACGAGAAAAATAAGGTGAAACAACTAGACGCAGTAGCGTGATACAATCATTTCATAGGTGGGGTGTACTTGATTGACCATTTCGTCTCCTATTATTGCATGTTTATGTGAATAAAAAAGTAGGCGGTCCACGGGTTTGTGCAGTTCCTTGACCTGGCCTGCTGCAATGGGTGGACTGAACACAAAAGGCTTTGTGAGCTAAGTCTGATTCAAAAGCAGCAAAGGCTCAGCCTACTGGAGTTCAAGATGGAGATGACTGTTGCAATAATTGAAGCAGAAACGTGTGATCGAAACGATTAAGAGAGCACGAAGCCGAAAGTTATGATGAATTGTAACAACGTAGAGGTGCATGATAATGCCTCCGCCTCCGGATTCACGATGGCTTGACTTGAATCGGCACTTTCAGAAGCACCTTAAACTCGGATCACACAAGAGACACGGAAATCGCTACCTGAAATTATCCATTAATATATCTGAAGTTAAATTCAAATTAAATGAAATTACCCACTATTGTCATGGGTTTTATACGCGAATCTCGCGTCATTTCCCCTCTTTAAACAGGTCGGTAAATACACGTGGTTAAGAGAAATTGCACAAAGTGCTAGGGCAGCACTAGTGCCAAAGAGGGGTCACAGAGTGCAGATAATAAACACGGCGCAACGCGGGAAGGCGAAGTATTTGACTGGTTCAATTCACTTACGGCCGTATAACGGCTTCCGTAGTACTACATGGATAACATTGAGACACGTACGGGGACGTCATCAGCTCAAACTCGTATCAGCACTTTGGGGCACGCCCTAGTAATTGACGTCTCTCTGGCTGAGACCAACGTCCTATGGAACTGCGCATCGTCGGAATAGTTTCTTCGAGAACCAATGGGGGTGGACAGGTGTCCACACAGACTGGTAGTCACCGTCGTCGTATTGGAGATATGGTCGGCTCTGGTTTTAATGACCAGTGTTGGTACTCTGCTGGCTGCGCATGCTATTTCGAGCAAGCTGGCGAGCTTCCTCGGCTTTCTAGATGAAGTCATCGGCAATGTCACTTCTCATGGTGCCATAGCCTACTGTGAGCATGGCGCCCGAAGGTTTGACTCAGCGTCCGTAAACAACTTGTAATTGGATAAGGTAGGTTGGCTTCTGCACAGCTGTATTATCGTGAAACGTCACGTATGGCAAAATTTCCTCCCATCTCTTTTGCTCGACATCAACATACACAGACAGCATGTGTGCCAATGTTTTCTTTAGGCGCTTTGTGGATTCCTTAGACGCCGCAATGCAGCTTCGACACCTGGCACGCAGTCTCACACTGACCGAGTGGAACTCGCCAAACTTGCGACTTACCCGACTGCATCGACTAAACCCCTCCCTGCAACTCCGACCTCCACTCAGACTTCCTCGACGTGAAGCTACGCTTCTCTGTCGCCTTTGGCTAGGAGTTGCCTTCACAAAGGCATACTCTACATTAATTGGAATGACTGACAGCGCAGCATGCGAGGTCTGTGGCACTGAAGAAAACATCGACCACCTGCTGTGCCACTGTCCACGATACACCCCTGAGAGACAAGAACTTGCCAAAGCCGTTCAAAAACTGGACAATCGGCCGCTTTCTGTGCAGGTGCTGTTGGAACAGCGCCCCCATCGCCCGTCGGCCCATAAAGCGGTGAAGGCACTTTTGTGCTACTTAAGGACGACGGGCTTGTGCGACCATCTGTGACTATTAATGAAATTTCTGTAAGCCCACACACGTCAGCGAACTCACCGCAATTTCCTTCTTTCCTTCCCTCCTCTCTTTCCCTGTTATCTTTGTTTTCCCCTTTCCCATTCCCCCGGTGTAGGGTAGCAAACCGGACGTTATTCTGGTTAACCTCCCTGCCTTCTCCTTATCTCTTTCCTCCTCCTTGTGAATTCCTTAGTTTGGTGGCGATATGTTAGGGTCTTGTGTTGGCTGCCATGCGTCAGCAGGATGACTTCTTGCAAGGAATCAGCAGTGTATGGTGCATAGTGATGGGGACCGAGAACATCAAGCAGACAACGCAGTTCAATTCGTGACTGAAAAGATTGAAGATTTCAGCAGCAGTTGGGCAGGGTATAGCATTGGTCGGGGCGCAAAAGCTTTGAGCGTCGGTTGCGACGATCATGCATTTGTTTTGCAAAGATGTCGTAAAAAACGAACCTAGGGGAACCATTGCCACTTCCTGGAACCACACTGAAGGCGGGCCTGGAGGTTGGAGCAGACCAGCCGCCTTCACGGGTAGTACTTTGTGCCTCTAACCGTAACGACAGGTTGTGACGTAGTGCTAAACCGGCAAGAATTGTAGTTTCGAGTAGTAGATCAGGCCTATGCGTCTAGCATCTTGGTGAAGCCTAGGCGTCGGGCACACAGGCTGTCATGACACGCCTGAAAAACATAATCCCACAGTGCCATAGGGATGACGACAAGAAACCTTCCCTGACTGTTTTCAAAGCATTTTTTTTGTACAGTGGAATGCTCCACAGGCTGCGAAATATTAGTCATCTTGACAGCGGGAATGCGACGACAGCGTCAGCTTCTTGAAGGCACCAAATAAGACGAAGACGTTCTATGGAGACACGTTGATAGCCAGCCATTCGCGCTGCATGAACGATGTCAAGAAACCGCCTGAAGACGTCATCTTGCACTTCATTTTGAACCAAGGTACGCAATGCTGGTGCGCAACTATTTCCAATAAATACATTATTTCAGGAATGGACCACCTCGCTGATACTTGGGGAAAGTTGCAGGCAGAATACTCAACACTTGTTCAATGAATAAAGACTCATTAGGTACCTGCCTCACGGCCATAAGGCGGTATAATGTGTAGAGCAGCCGAAACATATGCCTGTAGCACATTCTCTTAAATTATTTTTGCCAGGGCCCTTTCTTCTTGAACACGGCTGTTGAGCATCTCACACGCGCGGTACTTTTCCTAGAACAACGGCATTCGTCGGCTACTCGAAATACTTTACTCTTATTGGCTGTGAAAAGTATGGCGTCGCTATTACTCTATTGGCCACAGGCAGCCACATTATTTCAGCAGCGACTAAGATCACTGGTACCATGTTGTTTGGTGGATGCTTGTCCTTAACAAGGCTCCTTTAACTAGAACGTGGCGATGTTCCGAAAACAAAAACTCGTTTGCCATGTATCCATCTCTCCACTACAGGAAGGCACTGATTTTCTGTAGTAGATAGCAACCTTACTCCACTCGTGATACGTAACCTTGCTGTTTCTTTGTCACCGAATAGCTTACATGTCTTTCCACAGGTGCTTTTAGATCTGCAAATTCATTCGCAGCGCACCCTTTAAAATTGCGCTATCATATCACCGGTTCTTTCACAGAGATCCAACACTTTATTTCTGTTCAAATAACAATATGGTGGGTGAAGTCCTGCCCGGTTGAAAAGACATCTTTGGCCGTCTGTGCTTGCCTCTACCGCACTACATTCACTATAAGTATATTCTACTTGCTGCTCCCCTGTTTTCGCCTGCATATCCTTCAATGTTTGGCCTATATAATTTATCCCCTATGCTTCAGTGAAATGATCCGTGTATTCTGTGAAGCCACTAGGTATTTTAGCAATTTACTGTTTCAAAAATATACTGAGTTCAAGACTACAAGACACAGAAATGTTCTGCAACAACAGAGTTCCTCACTGCATGGTAAGTCTTAGCGGCCTTGGACATTTCTCGAAGTAGTTGTTCAAGGAACAGATTAACTGCGAACCAGTCTCCGAGTCTTCTGTCTTACAATTTGGAAAACATTTAGGTAGCCTGAATTCCTAAAGTAGTGCAGCTCTGACTGCGCTGTAGTCCATAGACTCACCTGCAGTCATTCTACCCAAGACATGCTAAGGCTCGCCCACAAAACACAGGCTGAGAGCACTAGCCCACTCATTCCGTTCCCCAGCTTGAACGGAGGTAAGTTTCAAACTGCTGTATATAGGCGTTCAGATCCATCACTTTACGCAGACAGATGTTGGATCTTCTGCGTGCTTCCGAATCCGACCAAGTGGTCGATCTGCCTCACTCAGTACTACCTTCTGTCACCTCTGTTTGTTCGCAGGCTCTGCTAAACCTTCTCTTAGCTAAATCAATTATTTATCAGCTAAACGAGGTCCTTGTTTCGTGCTCTTAAACACGGTGACTACTGCCGGCTGAGCCGCAATGAACTCGCTACACCAAGGAACTTGTCACAATTCTTGTTCCTCCGACTGATCAAATAATGAGCGTAATCATCCCACCAGGGTCACCAATATTTTACCATTATCTCTCGAAGGAACGCACGACGAACGAACATTTTGGATAAGAAGCTTTTATGTCATGGTGATGGCTACAAGAAGTTACCTCGTTGCCTAACCGTAATGACTTAGGATATATGTATCTGTTAGAACCTGTTACAAACTATCGAACATCTACGTTCCAAGCCTTTTGCGGAGCAAGAACACATCTACCGCCGAATAAACACAGGCGTGAGGCATTAGATAGACAATCCGATAATGACCGCACCGGGAAACACGACTGCTTCATACCCGTCGTGGTTGCTCAGTGGCTATGGTGTTGGGCTGCTGAGCACGAGCTCGCGGGATCGAATCCCGGCCACGGCGGCCGCACTTCGATGGGGGCGAAATGCGAAAACACCCGTGTGCTTAGATTTAGGTGCACGTTAAAGAACCCCAGGTGGTCAAAATTTCCGGAGTCCTCCACTACGGCGTGCCTCATAATCAGAAAGTGGTTTTGGCACGTAAAACGCCAAATATTATTATATTATTATTATACGACTGCTTCAGAAACATGGCAAGCCGTCGCTTGAAAGCGATTGACCAATATGAAAAGTCGCACTTTCACCCGAAAGGCTAAACATTGATTGCGATAGTAAATTAGTAGATAGCCATACGAAGCAAGGATAGTAGTTTATCGGCCGTAAATGCTTGTAATTATAGGCGTATCAACTAAATTAACAAGCATGGTGTCACGCGTGCACAGGAAAACATGAACACATTGCACTCGATGACCGCGCAAAATCGCCGTAAGAACGCTTAGGTGAGAAAACGCAGCAGCAGCCGTAGCAGCAAGCGAATTCGCCTTCGTGCTGCCGCTCTCATCCACGCGAACTAAACCGCGAAAACAAAGCACGCGGCGGACTCTGTCGCCATTGCAGATGTCTTTCATTATACTTCGGCCCGGGCTGCCCTTATTAGAAATCCTCCTGCCTTTCTGTCCTCCTCCCGAATCTTTGCGCGCGACTGAAGGCCGCGCACTTCCTCCTCATTTTCCTCTGTTGCGTGCGCGAGATTGAGTTGCGATTGGAGGCTCAACCTTGCACGCTATGTCTCCCACATACAGCATACGACGCACGACGAAAACTTTATCGCTCTTGGACTTTATAGGGAACCTCACCACGATGCCGGCTCCGAGGGCAGAAATGAGCCAATAGTGTCGATAAATATTAGAGTAATATAGTAAACATAGTAATATATACACATAACATTTCTTACGTACGAAGAGACACGGAGAGCCATCCGGCAATTTTATGATAGTGCCATTACATAGACGGGTGCAAGTTTGTGGTATCTGAAAACAAAAAAAGACGCAATGCACTAATACATCTGTTACAGTAACAGTTTAACAGCAGATGCTACGCTTCTTGTTATTTTACACAAGTTGTCGAGAAAGGAAACGATCTACAGAAAAATTGCACCTTCCAAGCAACTCCAAGATGGAGCTTGCAACACTTGTGTAAATTCTGTGGAATGTTCTAAAGAAATATACATGTGCAGAATCTTATAAGAACGCTAGAAAAAAGCTGCGTTAGAGATTCTTATTTGCCACTATCATAACAAGTTCCTGAAAATTCATTTTTCTCAAATGCACATTTTACGTTTCACAATAACCTTCATCGTCATTATCAGCATCATCATCAATATCATCATCATCACTCGATTTTATGTCCACTGTAGGACGAAGGCCTCTACCTGTGATCTCGAATCACCCTAGCCCTGTGCCAACCGATTCCAACTAGCGTCAGCAAATTTCCTAGTTTCATCGCGCCACCAAGCCTTCAGCCGTGTTCGACTGCCCTTCCCTTCTCTTCGCACCCATTCTGTAACCCTAAAGAGGCACCTGTTATCTTACCTAAGCATAAGATGACAGGCCGAGCTCCATTTTTTTTTTCTCGTAATGTCACCTAAAATATTGGATATACCCGTTTGCTCTTTGATCCAAACTGCTCTATCTCTCTGTATCTGAACCTTATGTCCAGCATTCTTCGTACCATCGCTCTTTGCGCGGTCCTTGACTTGTTCTCAAGCTTCTTTGTGAGTCTCCAAGTTGTTGCCCCATAAGTCAGCACCGGTAAAATGCACTGAGTGTACACCTTCCTTGTAAATGATAATGGTAAGTTTCAGGTCAGCAAACTTGTTGATACTAAGCATATCTGGAAAGATGAAGCGAACAAAAAGGTTCGCGCAATTCGTGTAATTGTTTTCTACGTTCATTCGTCCGTCGAACTGGTGTGCCCGGTCTGTGTTGAAGCATTACATACAACTCATTATTTTCACTGGAACAACTACCTCATTCCCCGATTTCGTTCCACAGGCGAATTAAGCGCGAAATTTTTTTTTTCAGTGAAAACAAAACTATTAACCGTCCTCCTCCTATGTGCAAAATCATACAACGATGAAAACGTTCCCGCATAACCCATCTCAGGATGAAGAGCGGCGGCAATGCGATTCACATTGCAGCAATGTAGCGAGGCACCGCATTTCTGCCCGCAGAGAAAGGTTATGTACAAGTTCTGTACGCAGGGAGGGTCCTCTCGCCCGTTTCCCGCTACACACGCTACCGCACCTACCGGTGCCGACGCGTAGTACAAACATGGAGCGTGTTGCACAAGATAATTTGAGTATATATATTACGCCGGCTTGGTTCCACCCAGTTACGCATTACTTTCAATTTATTATTTATTTTATTTATTTATTTATTTACTTCACATACGCTCAAGCGCGAAGGCATTATAGAGGGTGGATAGGTACATGCGAAAAACAATAACCACGATTACTACTAGTTTATATAACGCAAGCGACATGTGCATTAGACGTAATCATTAAGAAATCAAATAACAAAAATACTATGACATAATGTTGTCGGAGATAACAGACGACGAAGAGAAATAATGGGCCAGGGGCTACTGCCTCCGCGGCTGGCGCCAAAAAGTGCGCGCATCTTTATCATGCTAACGTTACCTTTGGCGTCCTTTTCTCGTCAATAAAGGCTTTGGTGGATGCCTCGCGGTTGTCTCTATTCTAGCGGCGCAACATATAAGGAATCTACGTTCCGCAACATATGATGCCGGAAGCCCCGCATAACGAGCGGCTCCCAATGACGGACTACGAGAAACGGCGATGACAAGTTTCTTTTAGAAACTGCAGCCGGCACAACGTAATTCTCATCGTAACCACACCCAGAGAAGGAAAACACCGAGCCGACTTCATTCCGAGTAAGGAAGCATCGATCTTAACAAAACATGCACCGCCTGCACAGCCACCCTGCACATGTAGAGCCTTAGCTCGGAAGAGATTAAATTAGGAAACAGGGTCACCTCGCGAAGGGGCCATCCTATCCCCCTTCCTGTTTGAGTTAATTGTCAAAGACCTTCCGCGCAAGTTAGGAAGGATCGAAGAACAAAAGATGAGCGTGTACGCAGACGACGACGACGTTTGGCTCAATGAGAGCAGTGATGCGTCTGTCGAAGAAAGGCTCCAGCGGGCAGTCGACATCATAGACCTCCATGCGAAAAGTAAAGGGTGGAACTGCTCCCCAATGAAATCGGAACTACTAATCATCAGGCCGCAGACGATGACAGACGACGCATCTCCTTCCAGAATTTCGTAAGACTTAGACGGGAAAGAAATTCCGCAAGTAGATGAGATGCGAATTCTGGGCATTCTCATAAGCAAAATAGGGAACAACCACACAACCATAGCTGAGCTAGACGCGTAGGCAAACCAAGTGGTAAGCATTATTCAAAAAATCTCGCCCAGAGGCAAAAGCCTGAATGAGAAGAAAATGTTGAGGCCGGTCCAGGCCTTCATCTTGAGTCGGATCTGCTACTAAACACCATTCCTTAACATCAAAAAAGCAAAAAGAAACAGGTTAGACGTAATAATAACTAATTGCACGAAACGTGCACTGGGGCTACCAATCTCGAGCTCAACCGAGGCACGAGAGGGAATGTGGCGGCATAACACATAGCAGAAATCAGCGGAATCTACGAGAACAGCACAAATCGAAAGCCTGAGTCTCACCGAGACAGGACAGCAGGTACTAAACTGGGTAGGACTACAACGAAACAGAGGAACCAAATACCAGACGTTCCACATTGAGTCCAAAATTAGGAAAGCCCTCACGGTCGCACCGATACCTAACATGCACCCACAACACGATCAGGAAGACGCCAGAACAGAGCGAAACACTTTGCAACGAAGCTAAGCAGAATGCCACCCAACACCGTTGCCTTCTCAGACGCCGCCCTTGGCGGAGACGGAAGCTCCATCTCAGTGGTAGTCGACGGGTCCGGAGTAGAACAGGGCGCGATATATACAAGCGCAGTAGACACTACGGCAGCGGAGGAAGCAGCGATCGACGCGAGGGTGATCATTAGCGACAGCAAATTGGCAGTAAGAAATTTCTGCAAAGGCAAAATATCAGACTACGTGTACAACATAATATCGAAAGGCAACATAGACAGAGGTATCACCCTAACCTAGGCCCCTGCTCACTCCAGCATATCAGGAAACGAAGCCGCCAACGCCCTCGTCCTAGCGCTCATTATCCGGGGAGGAGGGCGCCCTCAACTTAACATTTGGGTCGACACGCTCAGGACCTACCAAGACGTCATAGAGCACTACAGATAAGGATGCCGAAAATATCCACCCCCGGGATAGGTCCCTCACGTCCACGGAGGCAGTCACTTGGCGCCGCCTGCAAGCCAAGAACCACATGTCTCTCATTCATTCATTCATTCATTCATTCATTCAGAATTTATTTAAGACAACGAAAAGGTTGTCCAGGGTGACGTGGCAAAAGGCATACTTTGCCTGACGAGGCCACGCCACCCGGATGACAGGCGGCACCACAGGCTACAGAAATCAAGAAAGAGCATTACATAATAGAACACACATTCAATATTTTTTACACAATGCATAAGACATCCTTACAAAAAACACAGGCTTTCGGCGGAAAAACGAAACAGCATACTTCAAAGCACAATTCGACCATAGCAGTATTTACAAAACACACTAGTGATAGGTATACGTTCAGTTTTCACCTTTAAGGTTCATTTATGAGCATTGCTTTAATTAACATTTTGTATTGACGTATAGAGGGAGTGCTGCGTACAGTATCCAGAATAATAGGGTATTGATTAATTAAGTCAGGAATTTGCCATCCTAACCTCTGAAAACCGTAATTAGTGCGTACACGAGGTGTTTCCATACATTGTTTCCTAAGTTCGTATGTGCTAAGTTTAGTGTGATAGGTGGTTTCGAAGGTTATTTTGTCTAGTTTGTACTGGCGTAATATTTCCAGACATAATTTGTATGTGTGCAGTTTACTTATTTCTAGTATTCCATAAGACTTAAACAAGGGCCAGCAGCTGCGCAATAACTGTATTTTCCCAATAGCTCGTAACGCCCGCTTTTGAATTGCAAAGAGGGAATCTCGACTTGTTTGTGTCGTCGTTAACCATACAAGGGAACAGTAGCTTAAACGGGAATGTATTAATGAATAGTATATTTGCCGCTTTATGGACGCCGGAAGATATCTCAATTTGTTTAAAATGCCAACCGCCCGACAAAGATCACTTCGAAGCTGATCAACATGCGAATTCCAAGAGAGATTTTCTTGAAACAGAACACCTAGAAAACGAATTTGCGAGCACTGTTTCAGCTGAGTGTTTTCAAAGTTTAAGTTTAGGTTGTCAGGAGCTTTTACACCTTTTGCTCTGAAGAGAATGTATTTGGTCTTACTAGCATTTAATTGCATCTTGTTTAGTTTTAACCATGTACTCAAGCCGGTCAACCAATAGTTTGCCTTTCTTTCGAGCGCGTAGGGGTCAATACCTGAGAAAAAGACATTAGTGTCATCAGCGTACAACACTAGGTTTTCGCTGCCTGGTATATTCACAATATCATTCAGGTATAAAATAAAGAGTACAGGTCCGAGAATAGATCCCTGAGGCACACCATATTTTATTGTTTTTACGTGTGAGGCTGCTGCATTTATGACAGTAAATTGCTCTCTTGACGTTAAATAGCTCTCAATTAAGGTCAGCGACACGCCACGGAATCCGTAAAGTGGAAGCTTTCTTATTAGAACATCGTGCTGAACACAGTCGAATGCCTTTCTGAAGTCGAGGAAAATTCCCAGGGTGTGTGCCTTTTCTTCAATGTTGTTTAGAATTTTTTCCTTTATCCCGAGGAGTGCGGTTTCGGCTGATCTATCTTTCCTAAAGCCAAATTGCTCATCGGCTATAATATTTTGCGCGGTGAGAAAACGGACGAATCTTTTGTTTATAACCTGTTCGGCTACCTTTGCAAATACTGGTAGTACTGATATAGGCCTATAATTTGTTAGTTCGTTCGCTGGGCCACCCTTGTGCACAACAGTCACTTTGGCCAGTTTCATTTTCTGCGGAAAAACGCCTGTAGATAAAATAATGTTGCAAATGTGAGAGAGCGGACAACTGATTATTTCACCTACAGCCTTTAGAGGTTTCGGTTTAATTTCATCTGCTCCTGGAGCACAGCCATTTTTTAGTGTCAGAATAATATCTAGCACTTCACGTTCGTCAGTGGGTGCTAAAAACAATGTGTTTGCGGCGTTTTATGCAATGAACTGCTCGCACGGTGAATCAACTGAATTCCCATCGCATGATCCGACTGCAATGAAATGGTCATTAAATAAATTTGCGACTTCGTTGTCAGTCATAGCGTCGTTTTGATACGGAAGCTTTTTGTGCTGGAAATTTTTCGAGAGTACCTCCCTCACGGTTTGCCACATTAGCCGTGAGTTACCCGTAATGTCTGCAAACTTTGTTATGTAGTATTCAAATCTTGATTTTCTAATATCTGCATTTAATTTGTTTCGAACTTTTTTAAACAGTGTAAAGTCATTTTCATGCTTGGTATTCAGGAATTTTTCAAACAGCCTGTTTTTTTGTTTGATTCTCACATGCAGTTCATGAGTGATCCAAGGCTTCCTTATCTTTTTTCGTTTTACCCATGGCTCGAGGGGAAAACACTTCTCGTATGCAGCCATAAAGCAGGAAAGAAAAGCCTCGTACGCTTTATTTGCATCTGTTTCCATTAAAATGGAGTCCCACCTTTGATTTGAGAGAAGATATTTGAATTTGCTGATATTTTTTTCAGAGTAATGGCGGATAAAAACTGGTTGCTTATTTGAATTAGGCCTTTTGTGAGGTAAAATGCAGTAGATTGGCAAATGGTCACTTAAATCGCACTTCAATACACCCGATTTGACAGCGTCAGGCGGAAAGCTTGTAATGCAAAGGTCTAAAATACTTTGAGAGGTAGGAGTAATCCTAGTTGGCATATCTATTAAGTTACAGCACGCGTATGACACAAACAGCTCTTGTAGGCGCGAATAGCCGGAGGTATCTGATGAAACATTGAGATTAAAATCGCCAACAAAAGCACACTGTAGTTTTAACTCAAGACTTAGTTCAAACAGTTCTTCCATACAGTTCAAGAAATGGTTCAAGGATCCAGATGGCGGGCGATAAAACACTCCTAGCAGGATGTCATAAAGTTGTACAACGACACATTCAATGTTTTCATTTATAATATTATATTCTGTGAGTGCATTGTACTTGAAGTGTGAGCGAATATACATCGCACTACCACCACCACGTTTGAAAGCGCGACATACGGATATGCAGTCGTAACCATCAAGAAAAGCACACTCATCATCAGAGGAAAACCACGTTTCAGTGAAACAAAGAATGTCAAAAGAATAGTTAAGGTCATTTAGGAATAAGTCTACCTCATCAAGTTTAGTTTTTAAGCTCCTAGCGTTAAGATGAAACAAAGAAAGTGTGTCTTTTTTTAAGAAAGCAGGTTCACAAGGAAGGTCAAAACATGAGTGCATCATCTTGCACTAAAGAACACAAAGAAACGCCCACATCGTGGGTGCTACAAGAGCACGTTACTGCAAGTTGATAAAATCTTGCTCACTGCGAATGACGAAAGCGGGGTCGCCGGTCTGCTTCCGCAGCAGAACTTTTCCGTTAGCATGCCAAACGTATGCGTAGCCATTCTTTTTTACCCATTCTTTTGTCGAGGTTAGCAATGTGCGGGAGAGCCGCGTGATATTTTCGCAGATAAACAAGCTTTTCTCTTTTTGCAGCAAATGTCTGTTTGCCAGCCAAGTGTCACGGTCCTCTTGCCTCAAAAAGCGAGTGATAATAGCTGGCGTTTTGTCGGCCTTCGCTGGCAGCCTATGCACGGCAGCTATATCCTTCCTTGTTACATGCGGTACATTCAGTTTGGTAGCCACTTCGTTTATCTTTTCTAGTAGGTCCTCATCGACGGACTCAGAGACGCCATGTATTTCAAGATTTAAGCGGCGACTTCGCCACTCTAAGCTTTCGACTTCACGCTTTAGGTGAGCAATTTCATTTGCCGAGTCCGCCTTCTCAAGTTTGTCTACACGCTGGCAAAGTTCTTTGGTGTTTTTTTCTTGATCAGTCAGCCGGTTTTGAAATTCGTCAAACTTATCTGAGATAAGCTGCACTGAGGCTTCTAATTCATTAATTCTTTTGGGCAAGGTTTGGAGAGCGTCAAGTTTAGCTTCAATTTTGAGCAAACGTGTTAACACTTCCTTTTCTGCACTAAGCTTCTCACTTCCATCTTCCACAGTGTGGCCATGTTTGCATGTATTGCACTTCCAGTTTTTTTTCACACGTTTTGTTTGCCACACCTCTTCGGTTATACCAGAACAGTCGCCAAAATGAAAACTAAACTTACATTCACAGCAGCTGGCAGAGGGCACATTTTCAGGCACAAGCGAGCGGCATGTACAACATCTCGACATGTCGTGCGGTGCAAAGGCAAATACACTTCAGGAAAACAATGTACTCGTGGCAGCAGCGGCAGGGTCGGCAACAAAAAAGAGTCTAATCCGTATTAGTAAAGACGACCAACCTGTAAATATACAGAGTAGATTTCACTTGTCGTGCGCGTGCCGGTGGCTGCCGCTGCTGCCAAATGCGGGGAGACGCCCCCTCGGTCTTTGCTTGTTCGTCAGTTGTCGCTGGCGTCGGTGATGCAGGTGGCAATTTGCCTTCCCCAGAACTGTCTCGCCTCCACAGCGAAGGAAAAAAACTTCGGGCGACGATCGGTTTTCAGTTGCACCAGCGCAGCCGGAGCTGTTCTCGGCGGCCAGGAAACTTTGGTCCACAGGCGAAGGACGCTGTAAATATACAGAGTAGATTTCACTTGTCGTGCGTGCCGGTGGCTGCCGCTGCTGCCAAATGCGGGGAGACGCCCCCTCGGTCCTTGCTTGTTCGTCAGTTGTCGCTGGCGTCGGTGATGTAGGTGGCAATTTGCCTTCCCCAGAACTGTCTCGCCTCCACAGCGAAGGAAAAAAACTTCGGGCGACGATCGGTTTTCAGTTGCACCAGCGCAGCCGGAGCTGTTCTCGGCGGCCAGGAAACTTTGGTCCACAGGCGAAGGACGCTGTAAATATACAGAGTAGATTTCACTTGTCGTGCGTGCCGGTGGCTGCCGCTGCTGCCAAAAAAAAAAATGATGGAGATGGAGATACCTCAGGCAAACGGGAATTGTGGAGGACCAATGCTGCAGATCGCACAGTAAAACAGCAACATTAAGACATATCTTATAGGAGTGCAGCCACTATTTGGGATGTAATTTATTCAAGGACGAATAAACATTGGAGGCCACGCTTCATAGCCAAGACCCGGCGGCACAGGCCAACATCGTCTGTCTGGCAGCCGAAGCGGCAAACCGCTTCGTCTACTAACCCCTGCCCCTTAGGGTGACATCAGGCTCGCTGGACGCATACGAGCGGTACCGGAGCTTCAGACACAGTTTTCAGACACACACGGACCACCAGGAAGGTAAACGCGCTGCTAGACGAACTCAAGCAACGAAAATCACGAATGAGGCGGCTACTGTTGACGAGCGGCTGCGACGACCGAATGACGTTCAACAAAAACTGGGCAAACTTATCGTAAGCCATGACGAGCTTCGAAACATCAATGCCGAGCTTGAGCACATCATTCCCGTCGAGTATCTTGAAAAAGAATACGAGTCTGCAGCGCATTATGACGACCAGACGCTTGACACCCTAACACGCCTGCGGGGGGCCAACTTGAAGCGCTCAGCATCGGTAGCACGGTGCAGACTCCTTCCTCTACGACGCTTAATACGCCACCTTCCCCACCGACAGCTTCGCCACACAACTTCGGACCTCGTCACCCAAAGCTGACCATCAAGCATTTCCAAGGGGACTTGTGTCAATGCAGATCGCTTTAGGAGCAATTCAGCGGTGCTGTCCACGAGATTCCAGCTCTGATATTGGCGCTAAAGTTCTATGGCCACCCTAACTATATGGTAGGAGAAGCAACAACTGCCATCGCCGGACTACCAACGACTGAAGAACGCTATGAAAGTGCTATCCAGTTGATGAAGCAGAGATTCGGAGGCAGGTGCCGTATTGTTCAGCAGTACTTCAGAGCCCTCCGCGATCTGCAGCCTGTGAAGTATCCATCGGATGGGAGGCGGTTACGCGGGACTTTTAAAGGAAGTCCGGCTCAATTTCCGCGGCCTCGAATGTCCTAGACGTTCCAACCAGCAATTTTGTGGCGATGCTCCACGATGCGCCACAAGAAATGCTCTACTGATGCTCCAGTCTACGATGTTTTGCAAGGAATCGTTGTGGAGTTCCATCACCGTAACTGTCTGCCGGATGAAGTACAGTGCACCTCACCCTCTGCTACAGGGGAGACAACCGCAGAGTCTTTCAAGACCCTCAAGCAGGTTTTGCGATATATACACAGATAGAGTCCCATCCGCGCCCTCCATCAAAGGCGGCGGGTATCCTAGGAAGCATGTGCAGTTGTCAACGTCGTGCATGCATCGGAAGAATGAAAGTAAATCCACAACGAATATCTTTTGCGAATCTACAAGGCATCAAACGGAGGCATGCAACGCTACTTTTACCATATCAGAGAAAAGGACCGACTGTCTAAAGATATGTGGTGCTACCGATATACTATAATGGCACACCAGGCAAACGAATGCTTGCGGAAGTTGTGTGCGATATGCAAAGACAGGCATGCTTCAACTATGTGGTACTCAATGTTCTGAGGGACGAGCGGCGAGAAGTTACATAACGTCATCTCTGATGCTACCCAGCCAATGAAGCTGTCAACTTTATGAGGCCATTAATTTATAGATTTTCCGTTTTTGGATCGTCCGTTGCAACGAGAAGTCTTACATCAGAGGAATCTTGGATGCCGTCAACGCACCTTCGTGAAAGGGTACTTGGTGGCACGGTTGGAACCAAAAATCATCATAGAGACATGCCTAGTGGTGAGCATGTTCGCGATAGGCACCCGTTCTTGTGTGCGAAATTGCAGTGTCGCAGAACTTCGTCTACGTAGTCAATTTGAATACAACTAGCACCACTGAAGCATCACAACTATCACTGAAGTGATAGCCATGCCGGTAAGTTTTCACAACAGCCTTGCCACGGCTATGGATTAATCCTTCTCAGCCAAACAACGCGAAAATTGCTGCCTGGTGGGCGATCAAACGGTGCCTCCATGATGTGGGGACGAAGGTAGTAGTCTGCTCCTAGGATCTGATAAACTGCGGAACATCGTGGGTGGAAACATCATATGCAGAACAGAAGCGCAAGGATCGGTAGCAGTAAAGCAGCTCTCTACTGGATGCTACAAGGTCCTGTCACAAAATCGCGCTTCGCAAACTTAGCATCTGAAGTGATGATCTGCGTTCTGCCAGCCTGAGCTGGCAAAATTAAAGGATTAGACCAAAGCCCACTAGAATGCTTTTGGTCTTTCGGTGATTTATGAATTGCGCCAATGGAAGCAACTCACGAGCACGCATACATGTTATTTGTTTTCCAACGTAAAGTTGCAAAGATTGGATCGCATTACAAAGTAGCCGTGCAACGTAATGAACAGGATATATAGCAGCCACAACTACAGCTTCTCACTCAATCACTTACGAAACCTCGTTAAGCTTATCTTGAATCCCGAAGGATTGCAAGAGAGATTCGATACGGCGATTCGTTAGTTGATGGCCTCCCGCCATGCTGAAATTGTATTTGGCAAGGAACCGATAGCTGACCCTGAGCGCTACAACGTGTAAAAAGTTATTCGTGAGGCCTCAGAACCAAGCTGTGCGTAATTTTCGATACCTCCTCTCACGACAAAGGAGCGAGATCTTCCAAAAGTTGCTTTGACACTAGTTCAAACTTAAACACTGACTCATTGCAGGTTCTGCTTCGCTTCAGATGGTACTTAGTGCCGTTGGCAGCAGACTTCGAGAAGGCGTTCTTGCATGTGGAGATATGAAAAGAGGACCGGAACCTGTTCACATATTGGCGGTTTGACAAAACTGCTGTTCCTTCCATGAAAGAAGCGGTACAGGTTACGCATTACTCTTTGAATCTACAGCAATTTTCTTTATTCTTACCGCTACTATAGAGCATCGCTTGAAGACCATGCAGAGAAAACGGCCGTAGCGCAGCTGCTTCTCAATCATTTGACGCGACGGACCTCTTATTTGGGGCAAATAATTTAGAGGCAGCGACGAGTCTTTACCAGTATAGGAATATACCAGTATATGTCAGTATGGCTGATGTGCCTTCAAGGAAACGGAGGTCAAGCTGTGAACAACCAGAACGAATGATTGGCTCCAAAGATGCTCTTACCGCTGTAGGCAATAAGAAGGCTGGACATCAGGAGAGAGTGCTCCTGATGGGTTCGTCTAAAGTAAGAGACGCCCTCATTTTAGGTTACAGCGAGTGCCTTTGATTTTAGGCGTCTTTGTGAAGTACCAATTCAAAGAAATTCTGTGCCATACTTCGAATGGTTCCAGACGGCATTGTCCAGTAGAAACTAATCCTGCGGATATACTGACACCAGGTGCTTCCTTAGATGCACTGGCTACCGATAAAGACTGGTGACGAAGACCAACTTGGCAGAGTAAAGGTACGGACACACTAGCGTCAAAACGCGCGCGGCACGCCGCCGGCGGCAAGAACGCCGCGCGGCAGAGAGGCCACATCGGTCGTGTGCGCGGCGGCCGCCGCCGAGTCACCTGACAGCGCTGATCTCGCCTTCTCTCGAACTGCGCGAGCATAGGCGCGACATCGCCGTTGTCGCGCGCTTTTTCCTTGCTCGGAGCAGGCCAGCTCCTCGTCCCTCGTCATCTACCGCGCTGATCGCGTTGATTCCTGCAATGGCAGATGCAGACGACGATGTTCTGACGACGATGAGCGCTTTGGTCATTGTGTGTTCTCTGCGGTTGCGACGGCGGCGCGCGCAAAAGGCACGCAGACGAAGGTTTTGGGTGCACCCCTGCTGGCGCTACCGAGACGTCGAGGGGCAAGCGAATGTTTTGCTCCGCAGCACACCGCTAGAGCACTCTAAACAAGTGTGCTCACCCCCGCACATTCCTGCCGACGTGAACATTCAGCGGAAGCTCAGATAAAGAATGAAAACAACTCACCAGTCAGATCGAATGTTTTGCCGATGATCACCCACCGGTTCATTTTGGCGTCCTTGTCTTTATAATCCGGATGGGTTTTATCATATAGAAAGGGGAACAAGCGAACAGTCTCTAGAAATTGCTCCATCATATTCTGCCGGTTCAAATTCATTTTTCACCGTGGATGCACACGAGCACGTGGATGCACATAAAGCAGTCGCGGCTGGCTCGGAGCGCTCGGTCGTCGATCGTGGTTCCGCCGCCGCCGCTGGAAGTAACTTCGGCAGTAGCCAAGAGGTGGCGCTTAGGAGAAAGCCCGGACGTCTCTCATTGGTTCGCGGCACGCGGCAAGCCGCCGAAAATGGGTCCTGGACCCATCCTCTGCGCGGCAGACCAAACCGGTTCCGCGGCAGGTTTCGCGGCACGCGGCGCGCCGCCGGCGGCGCGCCGCGCGCGTTTTGCCGCTAGTGTGTCCGTACCTTAAGGACTGAGAAAAATGGCCAAATATGAAGTATTCAGAACCCGTAATTAACGACACTCTACTTGTAGCAGCAGCAAAACCAACGCTGCTCCACTGTACAGGAAACGTAGTGGAGTTAGCTGACCTGGTAGACGCCATGAAGTTCAGCTCACGGCACATGCTCCTCCATGCAACACCATGGGCAAAGCGCTTCGTCTGCAACGTTAGGTGCAAGATTTAAAAAGCTACACTAATCTCTGCTGACGAAATATTGGCAGCTGAAAGATATTGGATCAGGCAAGTTCAAACTTAATCATTTCTCGAAGAGAGGAGTTGTCTACTAGAAGGACAAAGTTCGACCAGTAATTCAAGGGTAGCACAACTACACCCAATTCACGACGAGAACCGGCTTCTAAGAGTTCTAGTAAGGCTAGGAATCCTTACAGATAGCCGGAATGTCAATCATCCATTCCTAGTTCAAAGTCACCATCGTCTCACCAAGCTAGTATTCTTGGTTGCTCATCGTCGTGTAATGCATGGATGAGTAACGTCGATTGCACACAAGGAACGGGAACGATTCTGGGTCCCAAGAGACGGCTGTGACAGACGGCTAAGAAGGCAGTTAAGCGATTCCTGCAACATGTCCGTTTACGCACGAAACCCATTGCGATGCCGTACCACCACTTCGAGTCCACCGGGTAGAAAGGAAGACACATTTGACATTACAGGACTTTAATTCGCCCGACCATAGTAACCGAAGTTATCTGAGTTCTGCTAGGAAAATGTACATCGTACTTTCCACATGTGCAGTAACAAGATCGTTGCATTTCGAACTGGTCTTTGATACGTATTCACCTGCGTTACTGTTGGCATTCCGGAGTTCTACTGCAAGAAGAGAACTCCCAAGTACCATTTAATCCAAGAATGCCCTAACTTTTAAGAGAACGTTGCGGCAGCTACAAGAACACGGAAAGTACTAAGACAAGACAACTTCCAGCTTACATTGCGAACCAAAGAACTCGACGGAAGTTCGTCGTCGATGTGGCCCCATGGTGGGGAGGCTGATGGGAGCGATTGTTCGAAAAAATGGCAAAATGGCACTCCGCAAAGTTTTCGGTCGAAGCTGTGTGTACGCAGAACTTTCAACTATTACGAGTGAGAATGAAGCGTTGGTCAATTTACGGCCATTAACGTATTGTCATACTGAGGCAGGCGAGCGTGTAGACCTCAAGCTTGCGCCTTTTCTAGTGCACCGGTAACTTACGACGCTACGAGATCGAGTAACCAGCCATGATTGCAATCAATATCAGCATCGAAAAAATGATGAATGACTTTGGAGTAGTGGAAAGATTACAATTTGTTGAGACTACCATCGGCTCATTGCTCACACACGCATCACTCAAGGAACTTAAAGGTTGGTGACATCGTAATAGTCGACATTCCTAGCACGTCCACGTTATTCGGACAACAAGCTCTGGGTCAACAGGTGTTCCCAGGAGCCGACGGATTTGTGCGCGCCTGTTCAATTGGATTACATGGAGGTAAAGTTTTCAAGAGGCCAGTGCAGAAGCTACATTGCCTTGAAATAGATGTCCCCACATTTTAGGCCTCGGATGATGTCGGAGATTAGCAGACGATGAAGAAAAATAATAAATCGTGGGCTACTACCTCCGCGAGTGGTTGTCCGGGTGGCGCCGAGTGGCGAGAGGAAAGAGCTGCATTGAAGAGTGGCCCATACCCTACGGCGCATGCCCGTGACTCCAGTTAGTGTAACAGAGGCTTGTGCCCATCCAACTGCCACCGAAAGACGGAGCATATGAGGCACACGTGAAGGAGAATGGAGCAATGTGCGGTACGCTGGGATAGGAAAACATGCGCCGTCTTCACCATTCTCCCTCGGACGTCATGCACTGGCACCGAAGTAGCGACTAAACTGGAGACGGTCCGAAAGAACTCGCTGTCTCCACGGGATGATGGAAGAGTGGAACATAAGCTATGGGGGGGACGGAGGTGGCACATGTACTGTGACCCATGTTATTCGAACGGTTGGTTTCGAACCCTTCTCTTTTAAAGCAGCCCGAGGCTCACGCCCCTCAACCATGGTCTACTCAGTGACAATATATGTCGGTATACCATTAGACGAAAGCGCAGATTCCCTGAAGTTTTTAATTTGAAGTTCTCAAATCATATTAAAACCATTAGAAAATAGATCTGGCAGTAAATAATTTTCGGCCTGATAAGTCGTGAGCATGGTTACGATGATGGTTACGAAAAATTACGATGATGCCATGTGTGTATCTGCCCAGTTCCAAATGCAACGATCTTGTTACTGCACATGTGGAGGCGACGTAGCGTGATGATGCAAGGCCCCTGCTACTCTTCAGAAGAAACGGTGTCCTGGCGCTTCACTGCAGAAGGCTAGTGAAGAGTTCACAAATATTTTTAAATGACAGGATGGCTTATCTCTCTTGAGGCCACATGCCTTAATCAACAAGACGTCACGAAAATTTCTGTCAAATCACAACTGTAGTCCTAAGAGGTAAAATGTGAATATTCAATGGGATCTTTTTTTTGTAGCAGCCTAATCAGCTAATTGTAGGATTGGATCCTAAACAGATGAGCATTGCAACTCAAGCAGTAGGGTTTAACTTCCTGAAACCTTAAATATAATACAAGGGCCGCCATTGTTGAGGGCTCTAGAATTATTTTTACCACCTAGAACTTTTGACGTGCACAGAGCTTTCAGCACAGGAGTGTTCATGTACGCCGCTCCCCACCAATCGGGCCGCAAAGGTCGCAGTCAAACCCGCTCCCTCGTGCTCAGAGGAACGCCATACATACCAAACCGCCTAGGCGAATGAGAACCGTCGTTGATAAAACAGGTGACAGAGCGTTGAGAAGCTCAGGGTACGCGCCAATCTAATACAGTATACTCGTGCTTCGCGGATCTCTTCCGAGAAAATAGAGAATTACTGTGTCTTCTTTCGTTTGGCAGCGCTGTCGCCTGAAATGCTGGGCAGTCAGCCTGCGCTAGGGTAAACAAGACCGATTGGTTCCCTGCGAATAGTCACCATCGTATTACCGCTCTAGTGCAGACAGTCCATACTCTTGCCTGAGATTTGCAGGCATGTTTCTCTTCACACTGTCACACTGTCCTCGTAGGTAAAGGAACCTCACAAAGGAAAGCGCACATGGTAACAAAGTAGATCTACTCTAATGAAAACAACATGATCGAAACTATATGGAATACCTACTTATCTTAAGGGCATGATGCCCTCTAGCCGTCCTGCTGAAAGAGGCATGATAATTGCCAATTTTACGTCCAGCACACAAACCTATTCGGAACGTGCTATACCGTGTTGTACTTCTTTTTGTCGGCGGCAAAAAACATTAAGCTGGTGAATTGGGTTTAGCTCGTTTATTGCCGCAGACATTCTAGTTTGCTAGAGCTAAATCAGACCATGTGTCTGCGAGGAAGTCACCATGTAATATTATTGTGAATATGTTGCTTTCGGAAGTATCGGCATTATACCCCCCCCCCCCCTCTACCCTTCTTTAAGAGATGGGACAGTTTCACCCGAATGGCGATGCATTAAGAGCGATAGCATGTTATCAAACTGCGATTTCCAACCTGGGACGGTGTTCTCACTCCTAGCTACAAGCGTTTGCGCCAAGTTGAGGCGACGCAGCGTGATGATGCAAGGCCCCTGCTACTCTTCAGTAGAAACGGTGGCCTGGCAGCTTCCGGATGCGTCACAATGCTGGTGTGATGAAGAGCGTCGTCACTGGTGTTCGAGGCGCACGACTTCGATTGCGGACGAGTTTCTCGAGTGTCATCTGAAGGCATCGCCCCACAAGATCACAGGGAGCCTCGTTGGCGCTACGCTCCAGTCACATCTCACGGTTTCAGGTGGCTGCAGAGAACTCCATTGCCTGAGCTTTTAACAAGCACGTAAACCGGGGACACCAGCGAAGCACAGTTATCCTGGCTGTAAAATGACAACATGTATAGCAGTCTTGCTGGAAGGACGATGCATTGACAGTAATAGAAAGGTTGAACTGCGCAGACGGTGTTATAACTATTGGCATATTCGGTACGTTTGCGCGCAGCATCACGCAAGGCCACTGCTGCCGGCCAAAAAGGAACAGTACCCTGGCATCTGCCAGTCATCTCGCATTGTCTGCGCAATCAGGAATGTTTCCAGTGGCGTTCGAGGAGTCGAACTTCGCTGGTGCAATGGCCTGGCGGAAAACCGTCTGCGTTAGCCTTTGGCGAATGTGACGTGGTAGCGTTAGCTACACGTTTAGTGCCAGTTCTTTCAGGCCAGTACGTAAACGCAGCAGTTCAACAGCAGCTATATGTTAGAAGGCTATTGGTTTGAGCTAGTTGGTTACAACTCATCATCAATGTTATAAATGAAATGAAAAAAAAAGAAAAATGATTTGCGAACCACATGCAACGAGGTCTGGGGAATGACAGACACAAGCGCACACTTTCTACTGGTTTTAACGAGGAAGTCGAGTGGTTTATATCGATACATAAAGGTCACGCACCATGAGACATAATAAAATGTGTATGTGCATTCAAGAAATCAGACTTGCAGATCTGTATTCGCAATAACGAGATAAATCCTAAATAATACTCTTAAAACCCAAGGCACACATGTGGATGCTCTTTTTTGTGATGCTCTCAATGAAGCCGCACTGACGCAATTTTCCAAAGCGATGAATTTTTACCGCCTAATTTATCTCACACGTCTGATTGTTCTGCTTAGCTACAACCTTGCAGTCACTGAAGAACGGCTTGCAACCGCAGTCCCGACAGTGTAAACCCAGATGCCCTTGCACTGTCCTGTCTAAAATATTGTTACGTTCCCGAAGCATGTTGTTCAGGCATCTGTCCATCTGGCCAATATACTTTTCCCCGCAGTAAAGCGGGATCTCGTACACCACATTTTCTGCTTGCCCTACGTACCGCTTCCCGTGGTTCTTTGTGCGTGCCGTGTTGCTTCCAATGCTTTCCCCCTTTTCTTTACATGGTATGATAACTAGTGCGACTCTCTAAAAAACACTTTTACTCCGACGCGGCCTCAAATATTTTTTTTAGATGATTTGAGACAATATTAAAGTACTGTATTAGAACCGTCCCTCGACCCCACTCATCTCGGTCTCAGATCGTCTTGTTTCGGTACTTCACCCAGACCGCTTGCCAACTCACAACAAGAGACTACGCAACAGATACGATGCCATACCCTGGGTATCATGCCTGCTGCAGCCGTCCAACTTGCGCCTGAAAGCTACTTTCCACTACGCGGTGGCAAGACTTCTGCAGAGCCTTCATTAAACATGTGCTTGCTACCTGCCTTTTCACCAGCTTCGAATAGCTCGAACAATAGAGCAGCAAAGGTTTATTGGCTTGTGGCTCATATTGAAGCGAAATAGGTTTGCACGTGTTGACACCGGACCCTTAAGGCGAGAACGACGAAGTTCGTGGTTGCGCGCGGGCTCTCCGAGGACCAGCCATCGCTAAAGGCAGACGTTTTGTCCCAGTATGTCGGTGCTAAACTGTTTTAGTTGCCATAGCTGGGTGACATTTCTGGTGGAGGTGCGGGGTACGGTCGATGTTAAGATCTCCGGAGCATAACCCTGACCTAAGCCCGGCGAGTAGTTCAACCGAGCTTACCCCTGTGCACGTACGTGCCAGCCGACGCCTCCAGGGACTCCAGCCACAGCACGGTCTGCTACCTGAACGAACTAAAATGACGACCCAACCACCTCCCGCCACTCCTGCAGCATCGCACGTTGTCGTCAATCACATCCGGACGCCGAATCTGTTCCACGGAAGTGCTTCCGAGGACGACGATGACTGGCTTGACCATTTTGACCGGGTTGCCAACCTCAACGACTGGAACCACGAGCGTAAGCTACGTTACGTGTACTTCGCTCTTGAAGATTCCGCGAAAATATGGTTTGAGAACCACGAGGCGACACTGACGTCATGGGAAGAATTTCGTAGGCAGTTCCTCAATGCCTTCGCCAGGGCGGACAGGAAGGAGAGAGCGGAGTTAGCGTTGGAGGCAAGAATTCAAGGCCCCAATGAGCGAGTGACTGCGTACGTAGAAGACATGAATCGGCTGTTCAGACGTGCGGACCCTTTGATGACTGAAACAAAGAAGGTGCGCCATCTCATGCGCGGCGTCAAAGAGGAAATCTTTGCTGGCCTAATTCGAAATCCGCCGATGACACTTGCAGAGTTCCATGACGAAGCCACTACTATGGAAAAGGCCCTTCAACAGCGGGCCAGGCAAAACAACCGCGACGCCGTGATTTCAAGGGAGCTCTCTGCCGTTACCCTCGGTAACGACGTTGGCGCCTTGCGAGAACTCATCAGGGCTGTCGTCAAGGAAGAACTGCAGAAGATGCAGACAACCACGGCCCCTGTGGGACAACTTTCCATTGCGGAAATGGTGCGCGCCGAGGTCTGACAGGCCGTCCATGTTCCTGGACAGTACGAGGCACCTCAGCAGGTACCGCACGCCGAAATGAGTTACGCTGAAGCAGTACGCCGTCCGCCACCCTCAAGTGCATGCAGCATGGTACACCCCACTCAACAAATGGACGTAAGCTTCAGGCCGCCTCGCAACCCACCACACATCGCCGAAGCAAGGACTAGGAAGAGCGACGTCTGGCGCACCCCAGACTACAAACCTCTTTGTTTTCATTGTGGCGAAGCCGGGCACATCTACAGAATGTGTCCTTATCGTCATGTGGGGCTTCGTGGATTCTCGCCGAATGCACCTCGTCCACGACCTGGTGAGCGGCCGCCGGATATAGAGAGTTTCGTAGCAAATCGTCGCAATGTTGATCAGCGATGGCCGGAGCCCCATTCGTCGTCTCCTGCTCGTTACAGGTCTCCATCACCAAGCCAATCCTTTACTCGCGGCGCTCTGAGACGCCACTCGCCTAGCCCGGCGGGTCGGGAAAACTGAGTTCAGCGACCTCCGGAGGTGAGGCCGCTGACGACGACCGTACGCAATATCCTCCACTACGACGACAACGACGAAAACAGAACGACGCAGACGTACAGACGGAGTCGAACACCTTACGAGAGGTAGTAACGTCGAACATTCCCGTCACCATAGACGACGAAGAAATAACGGCGTTAATCGACACTGGAGCGGACACCTCAGTTATGAGCATGGACCTTGCCTGCAAGCTGAAGAAAGTTTCTACCGAGTGGACAGGATCGCAGATTCGAACTGCAGGAGGACATCTGCTAACCCCGGTAGGAAGATGCACAGCCCGAGTGAGCATTCGTGGGTTTACGTACCTCGGAGATTTCGTTATCCTCCCAAACTGCTCGAGGGACCTAATTCTGGGAATGGACTTTCTGCAGGCTAATGGAGCTGTGATCAACTTACAAAAGTCGCGGGTAACGTTTTCGACGGCGCAGACCTTAGCAGGGAGCAGCACTGACGACACGTATGTCAACGCCTTGAGGATTGTTGACGAGAACATCACGGTGCCGCCAAGGAGCAGCGTATTGACCCTCGTCACCTGCGACGCATTCGACGGCTATGAGGGTATTGCCGAGGCAAATATCCCGCTGCTGCTTGAAAAACACATCTGCATCGCCCGCGGCCTTGTTCGAATAAAGCATAAGTGCTCGCAAGTGTTGTTGACAAACTTCAGCCATGAGTATCAGCACGTCCCTCAAGGTACAGCTGTGGCATTCCTGAACGAAATTGCTGACTTCTCCGATATCGGCACGTTACAAGTGACTTCACTGGACGCAAAAGCTCACGCCAGCCTGAATACCCGCGTCCACATTAATGCTGACTTAGCAGATGTCCAGAAGGATCAGCTGCTGGGCCTACTGACAGAATTCTCCGGCTGCTTTTCCACGGAATCCAAAGTCCAGCGCACTTCCGTTACGCAACACCGGATAGTTACAGAGGAGTCGGCGCGGCCTGTTCGTCAGCATCCGTATCGCGTGTCACCTATAGAGCGGGAGGCGATTAAGCGTCAAGTTCAAGAAATGCTAAATGATGACGTCATCCAGCCGTCGACAAGTCCGTGGGCATCGCCTGTCGTACTAGTAAAAAAGAAAGACAACACAGTCCGCTTCTGCGTTGACTACAGACGGCTTAACCGAGTCACCAAACGCGACGTTTATCCCCTGCCACGGATCGATGACGCTTTGAACCGTCTGCGTCATGCTCAGTTCTTCACTTCGTTAGACCTAAAGTCAGGCTACTGGCAAATCGAAGTGGACGAGCGTGACCGTGAAAAAACCGCCTTCGTGACTCCCGATGGGCGGTACGAATTTAAAGTGCTGCCTTTCGGTCTCTGTTCCGCCCCTGCTACGTTCCAACGAATGATGGACACTGTACTCGTTGGACTAAAGTGGCAGACGTGTCTAGTGTACCTAGACGACGTTGTTGTGTTTTCCAGCACGTTCGATGAACATCTCGCCCGGCTACGAAGTGTTCTTACCGCAATACGCAAGGCCAACCTCACCATCAAGCCTGAAAAATGTTACTTTGGCTTCCAGGAACTCAAGTTTCTAGGCCACGTGGTCAGCGCCCAAGGAGTACGACCAGACCCAGAAAAACTCGCTGCCGTTGCCGAGTTTCCTCGTCCTAAAGACAAAAAGTCTGTTCAGCGGTTCCTGGGCCTCTGCGCTTACTACCGTCGTTTCGTTGAAGGCTTCTCAAGGATTGCTGAACCGCTCACGAGACTGACGCGACAAGATGTGCCCTTTGCGTGGACGGAAGAACAAGAGCAGGCCTTCACCGAATTGCGTAAACGCCTTCAATCCGCTCCAGTGCTGGCGCATTTTGATGCCACCGCGGCAACTGAAATACACACCGACGCCAGCAACGTAGGACTCGGGGCCATTCTGGTTCAATGGCAAGATGGCGCAGAACGTGTAATTGCGTACGCCAGTCGTAGTCTGACAAAAGCAGAAGCTAATTATTCAACGACCGAAAAAGAATGCTTAGCAGTCGTGTGGGCCATCAGCAAGTTCCGACCCTACTTATACGGCCGGACATTTCGAGCGATCAGTGATCACCACTCGCTCTGCTGGCTTGCCAATCTACGAGACCCGTCAGGTCGCCTCGCTCGTTGGAGCCTCCGCCTCCAGGAATACGACATAACTGTTGTCTACAGATCCGGCCATAAGCATAGCGACGCTGACTGCTTGTCACGTTCTCCTATTCCCTTGACATCCTCCGACTTGGAGCTAGATTTGCCGTTTTTTGGTGTCGTCGACGTGGTGCGCATGGCTGACTATCAACGTGCAGACTCTGAGCTGCTTCCAGTCATCCGATATCTCGAGGGAGCTGACGTTGTTGTCCCACGCCCACTTTCACGAGGATTGACGTCGCACTGCCTGCGAAACGATGTCCTGTACAGGAAAAATTTCGAGAACAGCCAGGAAACGTTCCTTCTCGTCGTTCCGACGGCACTGCGCGAGGAAGTTTTACAGGCGTGTCACGACGATCCCTGTGCCGGCCACTTAGGCTTCGCGAGGACATTAGCGCGCATACGGCAAAAATACTATTGGCCACACCTATTTTCATCGGTTCAGCGCTATGTGCGAACATGCCGTGACTGTCAGAGGCGTAAAGTTCCACCCGTCAAGCCTGCCGGCCTCCTCCAGCCTTTGGATCCGCCTCCGGCGCCGTTCCAGCAAGTGGGAATGGACCTTCTTGGGCCGTTCCCCACGTCCTCCTTGCAAAATAAGTGGATAATCGTGGCAACTGACTATTTAACTCGCTATGCGGAGACAAAAGCTGTGCCGCGGGGAACTGCTGCTGAAGTCGCCAGCTTCTTCGTCCACAACATCGTGCTTCGCCACGGTGCACCCGCTGTACTCATTACTGACCGCGGTGCAGCGTTTACAGCGGAGTTATTGCAACAAGTCGTCACACTGACGCACACCGACCACCGAAAGACCACAGCCTATCATCCCCAAACTAACGGCTTAACAGAGCGCTTAAACAGAACATTAGCCGACATGCTCTCCATGTACATTGATGTGGAACACAAAACATGGGATGAAATTTCGCCATACGTCACGTTTGCTTACAATACCGCTGTGCAGGAGACCACCGAGTTTACACCATTCGAGCTTGTTTACGGACGTCGCGTTACAACCCCCTTAGACGCCATGCTGCCGGTAGACCAAGGAACCACAAGGAATGACAACACTGAAGATTTCGTCGAGAAAGCCGAGGAAGCTCGCCAGCTTGCTCGGAATCGCATCCGCACCCAGCAGAATGCCGACGCCTGCCGTTACAACCGGACCCGACGGAATGTCCAGTACTTACCAGGCGACCGCGTGTGGGTGTGGACGCCTATCCGGCACCGCGGGCTCTCAGAGAAATTGTTGCGCCGCTACTTCGGCCCCTACGAAGTCGTACGCCGCCTCAGTGATGTGAACTACGAGGTGGTGCCTCGAACCTCTGATCCTGGTTCGAACCGACGCCGTCCACGTGCTGAAGTCGTCCACGTAGTACGGATGAAGCCGTACTACGCACGCCAGGGCTAAGCAACCCTCACAAACCGCTTCAGCATTGTGTACATTCCTTTATGTGTTTTTTTTTGTCTTTTCATGTTGACACTCTTGCCCATAGTGCGCGCCCGCTGCCCTTGAAGCGACCGGGCCGGTCGCTTTTGAGAGGGGAGCAATGAAGCGAAATAGGTTTGCACGTGTTGACACCGGACCCTTAAGGCGAGAACGACGAAGTTCGTGGTTGCGCGCGGGCTCTCCGAGGACCAGCCATCGCTAAAGGCAGACGTTTTGTCCCAGTCTGTCGGTGCTAAACTGTTTTAGTTGCCATAGCTGGGTGACAATATTTCCAGCGAACGTATGAATCATAGAAGCATTCTTCAAGTCCAGGAAACAGATAGATCCAGCTTCAGTTAATTCATTAGTTAGGGTCACAAGACTCAAGCCTGACCTAACGGTCTGCAGTACCTCAGCTACAACACTTGAACTGTGAGTTCCGCCTAATGCCGTGATCACTAAGAAATGATGCAAATAGCGCGACACATCTTTTCACGCGGGATGCGTCCAATGATTTAGAGAGAGGTCTGTCATATTCTGCCAACAAAAGGTCACTCAATACAGGTGCTATGAACGATGCAATACACACCACTTGCTTTTGTGTGTACGCTCTGTTGTCAGAAACTAGCAACACCGAGTTTAAACAAAATTAAAGAAGCTCACGGAAGCTTTTTACATTCACTATGTAGATGTATATTTTATTGTGCATTTGATGTTACGTCGAATTTATGTGTGTATATAAACAACTTGACTTCTTACCATTACAACTAGAGGAAAGTTTGCGCTTTTCTCCCGTTCTCAAGTCCTTGTTGCAATTAGTGCGAAAATAACATTGATCATCAACAGGAACGCTAGTTTGGAATGGGTTCCGTGCATTTCAGCTTTCAACGGAACAAGTGCCATCGCCAACGTGGGTCACTGGGTGTGCACCAGTAGGTGCGTGGCGTCAACTTGGCTAACTGGACATGTGCCACTGGGATGTGCCGCTCTAATGTGTACTGTCACGAAAGACTCCTCAAATTTATTCGATGCTAAACGGAATCGAGCCAACGTCACATGGGTTCCTCAATGGCTGAAACGCGATGCAGTGGCAGGCTCCGTCACTACTGCATTGGGTATGTGCCCTTGTTCAATGAACACCTTTCACTGCAAAGTTTTGGACAGCTGCGCCATGAACGCATTGGCATATGTGCCACTCTTCAAGGAAACTCTCGCCCAGTGGAGTCAGTGAGTACATTCTAAAGAGCGTGCGGGAACAGTTTTCTGCGTTCGCGGGCACCGTTGAGCCACGCTTTTCGTCTCGTAAGCCACGCGTGGGCTACACGGCAGTGCCACTGCATAGAGTAGCGTGTGCAGAAAGAACCGCGAGAGACGAGCGCGGTTGCTGTATGGCATGTTCCTCAACGTTCGCGCATACCAGCGCGCCATCCATTTCTGACGCCATGCGCAGGCTTCGTGGTGGCAGCGCTATATGGCGCTAAGTGTTCTTAGCGGAAGAGCGAAGGAGGAGTCCCACAGTCGTGACCACCTCATAAATAACAAATTTCGACGTTGGCAGCACATTGTCCCGCGACGTTGGTTCAATGCTAACGCACAACTTTTGATTGTCATCGCAACATGTGTGTTGCCGTAATTTTCTTCTTTATTCGCGCCGTGCATAACAGGACAGAAATTACCCTGAATGTCTCGTTAAATTCACTTAATAAAATATTGTATTCGGCGTACGCGGCTTCTTTCCTTTGTTATAGGTTGAATTCAACGTGTATGTTCCGCTGATTCTCTTTGAGTATAAGCTTGTACAAGGTCTGTGCTAGAAAGTGCATTGCTATTGATAGAAGAATTTCTCGCTTATCATTTTCATAATTCGTATGTGTCAACAAGCGAAAAGATATACTTCTTCCTAGGAAAAAATACCAATCCAATAAGCGGAGCTTACCCAGTTGGTCGTCTTCAGGAGAAACCAACCTGTGCAGTTATCATAAGGTGGGTCTGCAATATAAGTGCATGCGAAGCCACACACCGGCTTTATTATGCTTTGCTCAATGAAGCCTAAAATAAGGTTAGCGCCTTGGGTCAAATAGAAATGTGGTTATATGAAGGCTCGATGCTTATTTGGCTGCATTCAAACTTTTTCAACCTTAATATTTCTAAAAATCTACTAGGCATGACAACGGAATGAGGTGAATAAACGCGTTGATGTATCATGCTCTGTTCTCAAATATAACAAAAGTTCTTGCGTAGAACTGTCGCGAAACCCTCGCAAGTATTGAAACAAATTCGAGTGGCCGCAAAATCATACAGTAAACTTGTACGCTTTAGATGCTAACGTAGGTTATGTACAGAACGCTGATATCTACTTTTGGTGCAGTCGCAAACTTGTGAACGTGATGCATCAATTTCCACACATGTAGATATTTTCAACATCCATTGTATTACATTGGACGTACTAGTATAGATTCTGGGCTCTATAACGTAAAACTATTCCAATATGTTTTTGTTCCAATCTCCTGACGTCAAATTTGCTTGACCGCAGATGCGAGCATCGGGCGGTAACCTGCAGGGTTGTCTGAACTGACCAATCAAACACTCTCCTTGTTTATAGGAGGTCATTTTTGTTTATTTAAAAACGAATAGGATTGCATACAGTGAGTGGCTTGTCTCACCTAATTGGCTGACAAGAAGCGAGGAGCACTCTCAAGTGGAGAGGGATTCGATGGGGCCGAGCCAGTTCACTGAAAATCGATAGCTGGATGAAGCAGGTGGTGCCGACGTCTGCGATTAGACCACTTTCCATTCTTTGGCTGGAGATGGCTGGTCGAAAATTATGGCGGCATGCAACGGAAGGTTAATAATGCCGCTAAAACGGATCCTCAGCAAAGAAGAGTTGGCATAGCCAGGTTGAAAACATGCTGAATGTACTTGAAAACGATTCACGGCCACGCAAAACGTTTTATTGTACGCGAGCAAGCCCCGGCTCTCCGGCAGGTGCGAGTAGCCAGTGCCTGAACGATCGACGGTCGCCATCTTTTATTCCTTTCAGAACGGGCCACCCTGCAGCCGTGATAGCTCCCCATCTGATATAAAGTCTACACACTGATTGTACATGATTTGGTTGAAGAAAAGAAAAATAGTTATTTCTGATTTGGCCCCTTTTCGCCATTAGCCGTCGGCTATTGGTCAAAACTTTTCAGGCTGCACCCACTTCACCTGCCTGTCACGCGACGTCACAAAACCGCAAGAACTCCCGCGTCAAAGTGACGCGGGAGTTCCGAAAGGAATAAAACATGGCTGCCACCAATCGCTCAGGCTCTGGTGACTCACATCTGCCGGAGAGCATGGGTTTAAGTGCCTATAATAAAACAGTTTGCGTGACTGTGTAACGTTTTCCAGCACTTTTGGCACGTTTACGACCTCGTTCTGCCAAATCTTCATTGCTGAGGATCCGTTTCAGCGTCATTCTTAAAGGGAAGCTGAAAGGTTTTCCAGAAAAAATGAGTGAACATCTGTACATAATGGTTTTCAATCCTCCGATTTCGAATATCGTATCGAAATTGAGCGAAAGAAAGCGCAAATATATTTTATTTCGACGAAAAGTGCAGCAGCGGACTAGCCCAGCTCGCGCGTCCCGTTTCCGCCTGTGATTGGTCGGGCGCCTCGTGACGTCAACACTAGTGTTTTTTAAATGCGATCGTCGGCATTTGTGCGCTGTCCAAAACTTTCGGCTATGTACAAAGACGGTTTAAACGCGTGAAAAGCTTCCCGGTTCATGCGGTACGTGTAGTGACCTTCATCTGTGCGCCATCCGCACACTACTCGTAACCGAAGTCGTAAAGGTGGCGAATTCCGTCGGCTAAGTGAGACGGTCGGTTTCTCGCTGTGCGCGAGAGAAGGGGGGAGCGTAGCGTCCTGGTGTGCGCCGGCTTTCCAGCACATGCAAACTCTAAATTTGCACTGCGTTATGGTAGCTGCATGCAGGCTGTTTTACAACACACGTGCAAATAGAAAATTCGCGGCGCTTTGCGACGAAATCTGCGTCAAGGGCGGGAGATAAACATGCACCTTCCGTTCAGCGTGCTAGCACGAAGGAGCTCGCAGTAAATCAAAATCCAGGTTTGGGCCAGTTCGTGTATTCATAAGGCCTTCCAACACCAGTTATCATCAGTCAGTCCGCACTCGTGCCGTCTTTGTTTTCGTTGCTCCGATCTTTTCGCGCTGCGTTTAGAAAGCCTGCTAGTGGCAAGTAGTCCTCTCTGCGCCGGGCCTTAGACGAGCCGACCTGACTGGCAAACCCAACGCACACATTAATGATAAATTCTGATGATAATCGTCGTCACGGAAGTGGTTGGAGCACAGCACTGTTGTTCTTGAGGGCTTGAAGTTCTTTCGCTTCACAGCGTCCTCCCACTTCCTTAAAAGCTTCCTGTCTTGTGGGAAGTAATGGAAGACAGCATCGTCGTGGCCGCTGGTGTTCGTGCAACCGTAGGCTGCACAGAAAGCCGGCATGATCGGCCCACCACTTCAGTCGATGCTGCGCACTTTGACTACAACTCTACACACACGCAGACGCACCAACAAAAGAATGCGGGGTCGATCCAAGCAGATTACGATGGCATGCACGCAGAAACAAGCACCGTCAGGCACGGTCGTGGAGGCTGCGAAGGAACGAAACACTAGAGTTGACGTCACAACACCGCGGTTTCCGGTCTCCGCTCGCATCGTCAGCGTCAGCAGCAGCGCGCGGCATTCGACGGGGGGCGGAGCTACAGCGCAATTTTAACCGACGATTACGTCGCTCCTGATTGAAAAAAAAAAAACCAAAATTTTACCTACGTGGTTTATAAGGTTCGCGCATCCGTATATGAGCGTCTTATTGAATTCGACAGACTCTTCAGCTTACCTTTAAGCTCCCACTGCATTACGCCACGATTTTCGACGAACCACCACAAGCCACGCACAGCGGACTAACCGTAGACGCCGGCATCACCCTCTTCATCCGGTTATCGATTTCGATCGCATCGAGTCCACCTCCACTCGAGCATGTTATCGCCTCTTGTCAGCGAATTAGATAAGACAAGCAGCTCAGTGTAGGCAATGTTATTAGTTCTTCAGGCAAACAAAAGTGACCTCCTATAAACGAGGAGAGCGTTTGATTGGTATGTTCAGACAACCCTGTGGGTGTCCGCCTCATCCTTGCGCCGGCGGCTACACAAATTTGACGTCAGGAGATTGGAATAAAAACACATTGGAATAGTTTTGCATTATAGGGCCCCTGCTATTCAGAAAATAATCAGTTTTCTTCGGCATATTAGTGCATCTTTAATGCGTACACGTCACTGACGTGGTGAGTTATCGCAGTTTTGTGACGTAGCGTGACAGACAGGTGAAGTTGGTGCAGCCGGAAAACTTTTGACCAATAGCTGAGGGCTAATGGCAAAAAGACGACGAATAAGACATATTTTTTTATTTTGTTCGGTGCGATGATGCATAATCATTGTTTACGCGTCATATCATATAGGGAGCTACCGCGGTTATCGTGACGTCGCCTGAAAGACAGGCGAAGTGGGGGTGGTTCAAAAATGTTTTTGTTCAATCGCGAAAGGCTGATTGCATAATTGCAATAGAAAAGTTTGGAATAGTTTTGCGTTACAGCGCCCCTACTTCCTACTGTTGCAAGAATTTAACTTTTCTTCTCGAATGCCGTAAAGTGTATTTACATCGGTCTATCCGTTGTATGGATAAAATATTTCTGCGTTTTCTTGCACTTCAATAGGGAAATGGAAGTTTTTCTTAAGATGAAGCGTGCTCTTGAGTGCGTGCAAGTGGTTTGAAGTGCGGTGAAATCTCCATCTGCGTTTGCCCAGCACCTGTCAATATCACATTTTCTTACGTCGTGCTTTGAAATGCTTCCAATAATGTTTCTACCATGCTTCGACAGCTTATGTGACCAGAGTACCGTTCGCATACTCATAACCAGAGCAAAACAAGGAAAACGGACTTATGTTTATGTGACTTGATCGTTCTGAAGTGCGGTGAAATCTCCATCTGCGTTTGCCCAGCACCTGTCAATATCACATTTTCTTACGTCGTGCTTTGAAATGCTTCCAATAATGTTTCTACCATGCTTCGACAGCTTATGTGACCAGAGTACCGTTCGCATACTCATAACCAGAGCAAAACAAGGAAAACGGACTTATGTTTATGTGACTTGATCGTTCTACGATTGAGCAATATTTAAGTCATAGACACAGACAAAATAGAATGTAGTTCTCGAATACAAAAATGCGAAATTGGCATAGGCTTTCAGCGCTAAAACGCAAAGTAAGAAATGGCTAGCGTTTACACTAATAACTCCGTGTTGCTTTAAACTGACCAGCTAATTTCTCTTTTATAAAAACTTAATTGTAAAGCTCGTCGCCCCCAAAACAAGTAGATTCCGTGATAACGTGCCAGAAGAAAAATGCGTGGCAAAATGAGTCACGTGCACCAATTTGTTTATTCGAGAATACATATCTTGTTAAAAAGATAACTCATTCGTTAACTTCAAATATCCTGTCCTATCATAAGAATACTTTTACCTAAGTTCTTATTTTATTGCTGCGTAGTTTTTACTAGTTTTTGCATAAAATCAAATGGACTCTGTAGCTAAAAAACTCGAAACCGAGTACATGGTTTGGTGGTTTCTTCAGTTGGTGACAGTAGCTGAGAAGAAGCTGTTTAAAAGTCCTTCAAAATTGTAGAAATTGTTTTAGGTGCAAAAAACAAGACGCGGACAACAGAATAAAGGACACAGATGGGCGTACACTCGCAACTAATTTTTACTTTCCCCAATGCTTCACTTATATATTCTCAAGCATACGAACAGGAGCATACGCGGGTGAGAACACATGAGACACAAACCAAACCTAATCATATCCCATCAACCAGTTATATCCCATTAACTTAATAATATCCAATCAACAAGTTTACACATGCAGACTTTGCAGTGATATGGCAAATCACTGCAAAGTGTGCACGTGTAAACATTTACTGGAAAACACATGCATATTAAGAAAGAGTAAAGATACGGTGGCACGGGAATTAGCAGAGGCGATGATTATCAGAAGGTTTGGTGACAAATGTATTAGCGTTCCGTAATTCTGTCTTCACGAGAACAGGTTCCTGGTTGATCGGATATCATTAGGTTTGGTTTGTATCTCAGATGATCTCCCCTGTGTATGTTCCTGTTCGCATGCCTCAGGGTATATAAGTGAAGCATCCTGCAAAGATCAGTTGCGAGTGTGCGCGTCTCTTTTATTCTGTTGTCAGTGTCTTACCTTTTCGCGCCAGAACCACTTGTACCATGTACCAACAAGTCATGTACCAACTAGCCCGGCAGCAGACGTTACTAAACATTCCTTCAACAATAATTTTCTATACCCTTTTGCGCAATCTAAGTATTACGAATGAAGTCGGTAAGATGTGATATATTAACATTTGGATGACCTAACAGTAGTTAATTGAAGAAGTTAGACTTTTGCCGTTACTCGTGTGGTGCGGTACGAACAACTACTGAAACACGCCGCCCTTCTACCTTGTGCCTTGGGCACTGATGCAGTTTTCAGTAGCAGGGTTGCTGGTATGGTAGGTCACAAAGTGCGCAGAATTAACATGAGGGGCGGGTTGGTCTAGAGATAACGACAGGAAAAGGCGTGACAGCGTTTTTTTTGGGGGGGGAGCCGGGGGCGCGAAAAGCGGGGCCTATCGACGACCAGTGTATTCTGTCGTCTTTATACTCTCTTATTGTCTTCCAAGTGCACGGAGCTGCTCAACCAGCCTAACCGGACCAGTTGACCCTTCGTAACGCATTGCATCGGCTTCTTGTCTATTTACAGCGCTCGAGCCTGGCGAAATCAGATTTAGAACAGGGCGTTTGCGTAAGTTGGCACACATGTAATATGGTATCAATATTCTGAAAGTGTATAGCAATGTACATAGAGCAGAATCATTGATGACATACTTACGCATTGACACTCTGCCTTGAGCATAACACAGCAAAACGAGTTCCTTGATAGCTTCATTGAATGAAAGAAAAATCGCTTAGCACGTTGGAAACACTATTCGGTAAGAAAAGAGAGGTGACATTGCCAGAGTAATCAGTAGGACTTGAAAAAAGCCGCGCTAAACTAGTACTAAATGTATTTTGTTAGCTCTACTGAATAAATATGGCGTTTTGTAGCAGTACAGATATACCTAGAATCACTTGGTTGATACCTTAATGCCCCCGCAAAGCTGGTCTGAAAAAGCTGGCAAATAATTAAACGTCAGACTACCCAGTTTGACTTGAACTGACTGGACGATAGGTCATTCACAGAAACAAAGGTCTTGGGAGCCTGTCCTCACAGCTCGTTAGCCCAGGAAGCTATTCGAATGCTTCTTCAGTACCGGAAGGCAACAGACTTGAGTAGCCGCCTGGGGACATCTTGCACCTAACTTAGTGCATATGAAGGTGCGATATAGACTTATCCCTTCTGCTTCTGTCTTTTACTCCCCCCCCCTTCCCACGTTTAGGATAGCAAACTAGGCTCTGTCTGGTGATCCTCCCGGCCTTTCCTTCCTCTCTTCTCTCTCTTTCACTCACACAAACAATTAGGCTTAGATCCAACAGTCAACACAAACTCAAGCCTGAAACCAAAAGTGCTTCTGAACCGTATTTATGGCGCGAACTACAGAGCACCCAGGACAGGTGTTTTTTTATTGAGCTTGAACTCGAACCTAATCTGAACAAACAAAAGTATGAATACTAGTTCGGAACACAATGGTACTAGAGTATATGGCGAACGCGCGGTCCTTGAGTTCCATTTACAGGATTCTTTATTTCTTCAGTTGTCGCAACCTGCTATGAGACGCTGCAAAAAACGACTTCGCAGAATACGCTGCATTTGAGAATAAATGCAAATGGCCGCCTCGCCAGGAATGTTTGCAAGTGTAAATTCGACAACGTCAAGTGAGCTCTGTGGACAAACCATTGTTCGAGCAGCGTTGTGAATCACCTTCTTTCTTAATTCTGACAATTCGGGAATGCTTTCATGTGATACTAACGCTAAGTCTAAATATTAGGAACAATATTAAGAAAAAACTACAATACCTGCACAATCTATTAAACATGCTTGCCAGGAGCAATCACGAGCAGGCATAAACTGCACTAGGGGGGAGGGTGGGTGCAAAATGTCAACCGAAGAAGCCCCAGTGCGTCTTCTTGAAATAATTATCATTCTGCTGCGAATAAATTCGCTCTTATTTTCAGTGCGCGGCCGGCGCGCAGGTAAACGGCCGCACGGTGCTGCTTTTTCTTCGTGGCATGATCCAACGCTCACTTGCTGCCTCAAGGCCAATCAGAGCTGTAAAAACACTTGGAACGGCTAGTGTGAGTGCTTTAAACTTTGCAGCTGACCTTCCTCACCCCTTTTAGTCTTAATAAGTAGAGGTTGACATTGTGTGTCGCACTTAACATCTTTGCTCAAAGCTGAAGGACCTCACTTTCGGTTCTTCTAAAGATTGCATAGACGAGATGGCAAATAATAGAGGTAATAGCAGTGATCATGACAGCATGGCAATGGACGTAGATACCGAAATGAATAAGTGCTCATCAACGATGCTTTTTTTGTCACGGTACTGTTATATACCGCTTATGCTCTGTCATTGTATTATCTGTGTTAGTAGCTGTTTCCTTGAAGCTATAAGTCTTCGATCTTGTTCCTGCGATTTCTCGTGAAGGGTGTATTCCCTAAATACGAAGAATGAAGGTATCCCATCCTTCATTAAAAACAGTTACAATTACATGTCTTCGAGGTGAAGAGTGAAAGCGCCGAACACTCGTTATTCAGCACAAGTTGTGTTAATTCTGATTGTATTAAAGTACTAAAAGCAGCGAATATGACAGGTGAATCGGGAAGGTTGTGGCAGTTACGACAGGTTCTCGGGAGGAATGAATGTATATATGTTGCTGTTCCCCTGGTAGTGTAACCTTTTGAACATGACCAGGTTAGCAACTTATGACGGGTGTTGGCGACATGAGCGTGTAAACGTAATCATTCAGGTATTGGATTCATTACTCATTCTTTGAAGGTATGGGAGATTGGCTGGCTAAATTCAAAGCAAGTAGTGGCATTTAACCTGTGGAACAAGGACGCCTACTTGGGAGTGTTCAGCTTCGGTAATGGCACTCGCACGCGGTTTGAAAGCCAAAAAGCTCTCTTCTCAGGCTTGAGTTCAGGCACAGGCTCATGTACACTTATTATAAAAACATTCTTATGTTTTACGTACCAAAACCACTGTCTCATGATGACGTATGCCGTAGGAAGGGGCTCCGAATGAGGTTTCAGTACGTGGGGTATGGAAGATTGCCTCCAATGGAAGTGGAGTTTGTGTTATTGAATTTCGCACCCATCTAAATACTGGCCGCTGCGGCTGGCATTTCATCTCGCGATCTCGTGCTAAGCAGCGCAACACCGTAGCCCCTAAACCATGCCCTGGACACTTATTCCCGCACTGAATTAGGAGTAGCAAGCAAAACATGTCTTCTAGTCGGGAGTTCACAGGTTGATAGAGAGGGTCAAATTTACTTAAATTTCATGGCGTACGTCTTAAGCGATCTCATCCTGACAAGCCGGAAGGAAAGAAAGAGCGTCATCTGTGAGGATGGTAAAAGAACAGTTGTACGGCTGTTCCATTGGCAACCCATCAATAACTGTTCGGAGTTCTTGACGGAAACCTTCTCCATGAAGAACATACATGCAGAGACACTGCAACATCTACATACTAAAAGAAAATGTTGCGTAGACCCAAATACGTTCGTAGGTATCGGAAGCAACGTCACATTCATCCGCAAGTTTATGTGCTCCGCGTTTAGCGGCGAACTGCAGGAGCTCCACGGGACACCTAATGCTACAGGCCACTCCGTCGCCAGCACCGTCGGCAACAACCTACAACAAATGCCTGGGGCAGTTCTCTGTGTATTGAAAAGGCAGTTTTCCCAAGTGACATTGTGCCAGGTTTTGGCACAGAACGGTGAAATAACCCGTCCTTGCTCAAGCACTTACTCTTGCTGCATGCCAAGCCGTGTTTCGATCGCTGCAATTGGTTCGGCTGCGATATTTAGAGGACCGCCGAACACTCATCCGCAAATAGCAGCTTTGGTGAGCACTGATTCGAGAACCACTGCGTTCACACTGCAGTGTGGCTAATGAGGTCTATCTGGAGTGCATTCACCGACGACGCGAATTGGCTTGGTGTTGCTGCGACTAACAATGCCCTAAGTACGGTGACTGACTTCAAGCAATAAATTTTTCACGACAGAGTACTGCATTTAGGACGTCGCAATTTTATAAATTCTCTTTTGCTGGTAGGGATAAAGTAAGAACGCACGGTTACTGCTTTCTTGAGTTGCCCCCTGTCTTGGTCAATTGTGGGAATTTTTATGCATTTCGCGTTTAACTTGATTCTTGTGCATTATTCATCATTTTTCGAATGCCTAAATATGTTCCTTTTCTTCTGCTTGATTGCCTGCTCTATTTCTCATTGTATTTGTCACTGCCCCCTATAGTCATGACTGTGAGATAGCGCTCGGAATTTGTTATTTTGTATTTGTTAATTATGTCTGCACGTTTATTTCAAAATCAGTTCATATGTGCATCCATTGCGCCGCGCAGTTTCGGGCGTTGCTTACAGGTAGTATAAGCAGCAGTTTTTGATGTCATCGGCGTCGTCATCATGGCCATCATTTTCACGATTGTCCGCTACTTTCAGCTTAGCAGTCTGTCACAGGTGTGAACATGCAAGGTATTCAGGAGATCAGCAAGACTGACGCGTGTTAAGACCACGGAAGCGCGATTATTGCAAAAACCTGTACGGTAAATCAATTCTAATTGGCTGATGCACTCTGAGAATTTTTAGATCGATTGCGCACTACAATATCTGTGGTGTCATGGTCTCTGTTACAGGAATGAATCCTTTGCGAGTGCGTGATTAAGATAACGTTGTACTTTGAAAAAACCGCACGAAAGTTTCTCTATTCATTAAGGTACTTTTGTCAAGGGAGTGTACCATTACTTTAGTTTATTTCTATTAACATATGTGAGGTGCATATAGTGCCTTGCATATTTATCCTTCCATCTGATTTTGCATATCTCGTACAATGAAGATATTACTAAGCATTCTACAAGCTTTTTTCACTGAAATGACAATGAATGTTTATTATGGAACACCGCACAAAAGGGCGCAATTCAGAAACAATAACTTACCAGGAAGTGCTACCAGTAACAAAAATATGCGAGGAAACAAGGCACCTTTCATAGCTTCTTCCTGAAACCTACAAAAAAGAAGTCTCAATATCATAACAGCGTTACATGTTATGAATGCATGATAATCACAGGAGCAAATTTATACTAACCGCCGCAGTTTCTTACTGATTTGATAAGGGACGCGCCTAGTGATGTCAGGAGAGGCGCCACAAAAAGCGAACACCTGCATGAGCGCAGCGAGATAGCATTCTATTTGCCGCCCCATAAAATACTATGCAGCCTTCTTATTGTTTCTTACTTTCTGAAAACCGCAAACACAAGTAGTGACGAGGATGGCAGAAGGAATGAAAGATACAGGAACGAAGTGCTGAAGCTTACCAACCAACCACCAAGGCAACGCTCTCAGGAGCGAGGCTGCACGCATTGGCACGTACAACAAAAAGCAACAAGATTTCCCAGATCGCAGCCTTCAGTCGGAATGTTGATAGGGATCATGGTCACTGACCAAGTCAGATGTATAAACCGACGTTTCGGAACCGCATACGGGTTCCTTGTTCTCTGAGTTGGACAGGAAATTGTCGTCACACATGTAGCCAGCACGGGACGTAACGAACGTGCCTCAATGGCAGGCATATTCCCTGGTGCCCGGTTCATCGTAGCTGGGGTCAATTGAATGATCAGCGGTGTCTCAGTCAATCTCGTGATTATGTTCCTGCGCATCCTCGGCAATGGCGTTCGTCGTGCAATTATTTCTTACGTCACGTTTACGGTCCTTGAAACGTGTGGAGAACTTCCCTATTTCACGAATATATACTTCGTGGCAATTAGAGCATGGTCTCTTGTACACGACTACTGGGAATTATTCAGCAGGTAACCTGTTTAGCATAAGCATAGCGCATATCATGCTTACTGGAGTCCGCTACAAGAAGATTGCGCTACCAACAAACGCTTTCCTCAGCCAGTTTGGAGTCATGATGCTGTGGTGCGAAGCCCGACAGCGCATGCACTGGCTGCGTATGTCGTTTGCAAGATAAACAGCCCCGAAATAGTGTCACAACTACTCATAATATAGTGCCCTGCGTCCTGCATGACATGTATTTTGAAGGTTAGCTAGCTAATAGTTAATATTATATATAATACCTAGCTAATATTATGCATTTCACGCTCCATTCTGGCGTTTTCTTTTCTCATCTTAATCTTAACCTTGTCCTCTTAATATTAACCTTGTACGCAAGTGCAGGACTCTTCATTACATAGGGAATATTAGGACACTATACGTGCCCCAGTGCGCTCCCAATTACTTGAATGTGCGAAAAATTGCACGCTGCATCGACTGCTTCCTTGGTATTAAACACATATAGTGTGCCAAACTGTCGTTTCCGAAGCGGCAGTTCACAGAATGGGTCCTATTATAGGTTATTATAGATGCGAAAAATCCTAAAGGCATATTGTATACAGACCTGTTGAACAGGGGAGGGGGGGGGGCTTTTCTGAAACAAAATTAGCACAAAATTTGTTAGACTACAAATCAAGCGGTATTTGTCTTGAACACTCAAAGCTACTTAACTGTGAGATATCCGTATGATATGGTGACAATACAGTTATGATGACGCGAAGAAGAGAACAATAACGGTGCTGAAGACGACGAGAAGTGGGCACAGCCTGGCTGGGCACTCTTCCATCTCTGTGAACGTTTGCACTTTCGAAATACTTTGTAAATACTTTTATACGTGTAACATTTAGTGGGAGTGCATGGTACCCTCTTTCTTCGCGATGGAGCTCCGCAGCCAACGTGACATCCAACTTGTGGCAATCCCTCCTGAGGACCCCACGTCGGCTGTGCCTGGACTGGCATCGTCGGCTACCTAGACCGAGCACGTGGCCCGTCCACATCCACATGACCCCGGCACATTCTCCTTTCTCAATGGTACGTTCGTAGAAGAATGGCTCAGCAGGTACGAAAGTGCCAGCAAGGAGAACAGGTGGGACCCGACCATAATGCTAGCCAATGTCAATTTCTATCTGGACATAACTGAAGAGGAACTTAATAGCTGAGAACTGTTCAGGCAGAAGGTGTCCGACCTTTTTGGTAATCCCTTTGGTCGACGGATAGCCGCGAAATAGCAGCTCTCTACCCGCACCCAGAGTGCTATCGAGATATACCTGTCTTATATTCAAGACGTCTTCGCCCTTTCACACAAAATCGACACGTACACGGCAGAGCCTGACAAAGTAGGGCATTTTCTCAAAGACTTGCTGATGACGAATTTAATGTCCTAGTTTTTAACAACGTTATTACTGTTGACGCCATCATAAAGGAACGCCGCTTCAAGCTGGCGAAGAATCGCGGTGTCGGCCATCAAGTTTCCCGCCTGGCGAATACCGGCGCGCCATCCTCTTCCATTGACCTAGACAGTCGGCCACCCTCATGCGAAAACGTGACTCGCATTGTGCGTCGCGAGTTCGAATCTGCGTTCCCCACCTCACCCCATAAGACACCCTGCGACAACTCCACCACAACAATATTCTTGATCCAGTACATGGTATATTTATCTTATTTATATATATACAGGTATAATGTGGTCTTAAGTAAGATCCAGCAGGTGGGATTTCTTAGAAACAATACAATATTTATTTTTCGCTGTGTAAACATATCAAAATCAAAACGCCACTCGCGTAGAACAAGAAGGTATGGACACAATACAATACCAATGTAGAACAGACGCCACATCATATTTAAAAGGCGGACACATCATGTTCAAATGCGCTTATCGTATCTGATAAAAAGACAATCGCAGGCAAAGCATTCCACTCCTGGACTGTACATGGAAAAACATGAATGTTTGAAAATGTTTGTGCGATTCTAATAGAGACGTGTCTTGTGAGAATGACGGCGATGATATGCGAGTGCTGTGAGCAGCTGAAAATACTTTCGCGCGTTGAGGCAAAATTACCTTTCTCATTCGTTGTAGAGGAATGTAACTTTGCGATTTTTCTTCGCTGCGCCAGTGTGGGAATGTTCTCGCACATAAGTGCTCATGCCTAATCTGTTGACCTACATTTATTGAAGTTAAATAAAGAGGACGCGTTTTCAACATTTTCAATCCACGTTTCTTGTAAAATGGAGCCCATGGAATTCTTCGATGTTCTAATTTGGGTAAAATGAAAGTTTTCAGTGCTATAAATTTTGAGTTACGGAGGCGCCGATTTCATTAAGCGTTTAAGAAACTACTCTTGCGGGTTGCAGATGCACAAACGTCATACACATGCTTGGACCAGGAAAGGGTATTGCTTATGGCAACTTGTAAATATTTGTAGTCGTGGACGTCTCTTGTCAGGGAAGCATTTATACTGTAGGTGAAGTTAACAGGATTTTTTTGTACATTATCCGTAGTAGCACAGTTTTCTCTGAATTTATCTTCATCGACCATTAACACCATTCGTTAATACCAGCAAGATTGTCACTTAAGCTGGATTGGTCTTCGTGGCACACCATCCGACGTAATATCACGCAGTCATCCGCGAATAACCTAATGTGAACACTTGGATCTATAGCGAACTACTGTTATTCATATACATTAAAACACAATGATACCGAATACGCTGCTCTGGGTTACGCCAGAGGTACCGAGTGAGATTGTAGAGGCGAAACCATTGATATTATTACGATATCATCGAGCGATGCTCAAGAAACGAGACGCGAGAACGACGATGAAGTTAGTCGGTGCGCTTGGCGCGAGCGAGTGTCGGCCTGGCTGCCTGGCTCCGGTGTAAATAGCCTGTAAACAGCCTCTTCTCTCTGTGTCTTTCCACAACCAACATTCTGGTGGAGGTGCGGGGTATCGATCCCCGTAACTCTCGCCGCCCGTATCGCCTCCCGGATCCAGCCGGAAAACTAGGCACTGCAGCTTCTGGAGGTGACGCTGCGTTGTCGACCGTGCCCTCAAATCCTCTGCTCATGTTACCTACGAACCGAAACCTTCTTGACGTTGACGTTGACCGCTATCCTGTCACGGCACTCATCGATACAGGAGCCCATCTTTCTATTATGAGTGCTGCCTTCCGACGACGACCGAACAAGCTCCTCACCACAGCGTCGGCACGCGTCGTCCGCGTTGCGCATGACCGTATTGTGCCTATCATCGGAATGTGTACGGCACGCGTCAGCATCGCCGGCCGCCACACTCCTGTCCTCTTCACCGTAATTGCTCATTGCCTCCACGACCTCAATCTCAGCCTCGATTTTCTCTCCGCAAATTCTGCTCTTATTGACTGCTCTTCCAGTACCCTTCGCCTTGAGTTGCCGATGCTCGCAGAATCTTCTGACGCATCCCACTGCCGCTTACGTCCCACCGACTTTCTTCGCCTGCAGCCAAAGGCAATAGCCTACATTAAACTATTGTCTTTCCCAACAGTTAGTGATGGCGAGTACCTCGTCACTCCTCTGCCCGACATTCCAATAAGGTATGACGTTACAGTGCCTCACAGTATACTTAATATTACTGCGCACCACACTCGCATGCCTCTCTGTAACTTTGGATTGTCAAAGCAAATTCTACCGCAAGGTATTTGCCTTGCCACCGTTGATTGTCTCTGCGACCAATACGTGGCAGTGTTATCGACCGATGGTTCTCGCGAGCTTAGCAGGCCCCTCACGCCAGCCTCGGGTGCCGATACCAATATAAAGAAAATGGTTGCGACAGACCTGTCCTCGGCGCAGGCTGAAGAGCTTTGCAAAGTATTATCGTCCTACCAAGATATTTTCAACATCGACGATCGCCCTTTAGGCCAGACACTCGCAGTCAAGCATCGGATTCTTACTGGCAATGCTACGCCTATTCACCGGCGACCATATCGAGTTTTTGCGTCGGAACGCCAAGTAATTCAAAACTAAGTCATCAAAATGCTGGATAAAAACATAATTGAGCCTTCTTCGAGTCCCTGGGCGTCACCTGTAGTGTTGGTTAAGAAGAAGGACGGCACATGGCGCTTCTGTGTAGACTACCGTCATCTGAACAACATTACTTAGAAGGATGTCTGCCCGCTCCCACGTATAGACGACGCCCTTGACTGCCTGCACGGTTCCAGCTATTTATCGCCCTTTGACCTTCGTTCGGGATACTGGCAGATTGCTGTTGACGATATGGACAGAAAAAACAAAAACACGTTCATCACACCTGATGGCCTATACCAATTTAAAGTAATGCCGTTTGCAATATGCAACGCCCCGGCCACCTTCGAGAGTATGATGGACTCCTTGCTCCAAAGTTTCAAATGGTCTACATGCCTCTGCTACCTCGATGACGTCATCGTCTTCTCGCCAACATGCGACACTCACCTTGAGATTCTAAGAACTATACTTGATATATTTCGAAAGGCGAAGCTGCCTCTTAACTCGTCCAAATGTCGTTTTGGTCACCAACAAATTACTCTTCTGGGCGATCTCGTTGACGCTTCAGGAGTACAGTCTGATCCCCACAAAACACGCGCTGTCCGAGAGTTTCTGGTTCCGAAGACAGCCGCAGACGTTCGAAGTTTTGTAGGGCTATGCTCGTACTTTCGTTGTTTTGTTCCACATTTTGCGTCAATTGCTAGACCCCTAACTAATCTTTTGAAGAAAGGCGTGCAATTCTCGTGGGGCACTGCAAAGGCCGCCGCCTTCTCTCGTCACGTCACTCTTCTAACCTCACCACCCATTCTCGCCCACTTCGACCCTGATGCCCCTACAGAATTGCGTACAGATGCCAGCGGTCATGACGCAGGTTCCGTCTTAGCCCAGCGTCAGCGTGGCCAGGATCGCGTTATTGCTTATGCAAGCCGCCTCCTAGCACCATTGGGTCGCAACTATTCGATTACGGAACGAGAATGCCTTGCTGTTGTCTGGGCGATTGCGAAGTTCCGTCCATACCTTTACGGTCGCCCTTTTTCCGTAGTCACTGACCATCATGCTTTCCGCTGTCTTCGCTAAAAGATCCTACAGGCCGGCTTGGTCGATGGGCTTTGAGGCTACAAGAATTTTCATATACCGTGGTGTAGAAGCCTAGCCGCCTGCACCAAGACGCTGACAGCTTGTCGCGTTACCCTGTTGACGACTCTGACTCCTCTAATATTGCCAGTGCTTCTTGCGTATTCTCTGTATGACAGCTGCTTCATTTCTCCGACGAGCAACGCCGTGACGCCTACATCAGAGCACTTATCGACCGTTTTGAGCACTCTCCGGCCTATGCTACTCTACGCCGCTTTGTCCTCCGCGACGGTACTCTGTACCGTCGTAACCTTCATGCGGACGACTCTGAGTTCCTACTTGTAATATCTAAACACCCCCGCTCCACTATTATAGAAGAGCTCCACGACGCACCAACGGCGGGGCATCTCGGCGTATCTCGAACCTATGACCGTGTACTTCGCCGTTTTTTCTGGCCGGGTCATGCCTGTTCCGTACGACGTTACGTCGCCGCTTGTGAAATTCGCCAACGACGCAAGCAGCCTTCCCAGCTCGCCGCTGGTTACCTGCAGCCGCTCGACATTCCTGCCGAGCCCTTTCATCATGTCGGCTTAGACCTTCTCGGCCCATTTCCGGAATCTACATCAGGGAACAAGTGGGTTGCAGTCGGGGTGGACTACGCGACCCGCTACGCCGTAACCCGTGCTCTTCTGACGAGCTGCGCAACTGATATTGCGGAAATGATATTATTTTGATGCATGGTCATCATCACCATCATCATCAGCCTGGTTACGCCCACTGCAGGGCAAAGGCCTCTCCCATACTTCTCCAACTACCCCGGTCATGTACTAATTGTGGCCATGCCGTCCCTGCAAACTTCTTAATCTCATCCACCCACCTAACTTTCTGCCGCCCCCTGCTACGCTTCCCTTCCCTTGGGATCCAGTCCGTAACCCTTAATGACCATCGCTTATCCTCCCTCCTCTTTACATGTCCTGCCCATACCCATTTCTTTTTCTTGATTTCAACTAAGATGTCATTACCTCGCGTTTGTTCCCTCACCCAATCTGCTCTTTTCTTGTCCCTTAACGTTACTCCTATCATTCTTCTTTCCATAGCTCGTTGCGTCGTCCTCAATTTGAGCAGAACCCTTTTCGTAAGCCTCCAGGTTTCTGCCCCGTAGGTGAGTACTGGTAAGACCCAGCTATTATACACTTTCCTCTTGAGGGATAATGGCAACCTGCTGTTCATGATCTGAGAATGCCTGCCAAACGCACCCCAGCCCATTCTTATTCTTCTGATTATTTCTGTCTCATGATCCGGATCTGCCGTCACTACCTGCCCTAAGTAGATGTATTCTCTTACTACTTCCAGTGCCTCGCTGCCTATAGTAAATTGCTGTTCTCTTCCGAGACTGTTAAACATTACTTTAGGTTTCTGCAGAATAATTTTTAGACCCGCTCTTCTGCTTTGCCTCTCCAGGTCAGTGAGCATGCATTGCAGTTGGTCCCCCGAGTTACTAAGCAAGGCTATATCATCAGTGAATCGCAAGTTACTAAGGTATTCTCCATTAACTTTTATCCCCAATTCTTCCCAATCCAGGTCTCTGAATACTTCTTGTAAACACGCTGTGAATAGCATTGGAGAGATCGTATCTCCCGGTCTGACGCCTTTCTTTATTGGGATTTTGTTGCTTTCTTTATGGAGGACTACGGTGGCTGTGGAGCCGCTATAGATATCTTTCAGTATTTTTACATACGGCTCGTCTACACCCTGATTCCGTAATGCCTCCATGACTGCTGAGGTTTCGACAGAATCAAACGCTTTCTCGTAATCAATGAAAGCTATATATAAGGGTTGGTTATATTCCGCACATTTCTCTATCACCTGATTGATAGTGTGAATATGATCCATTGTTGAGTAGCCTTTACGGAATCCTGCCTGGTCCTTTGCTTGACAGAAGTCTAAGGTGTTCCTGATTCTATTTGCTATTACCTTAGTGAATAGTTTGTAGGCAACGGACAGTAAGCTGATCGGTCTATAATTTTTCAAGTCCTTGGCGTCCCCTATCTTATGGATAAGGATTATGTTAGCGTTCTTCCAAGATTCCGGTACGCTCGAGGTCATGAGGCATTGCGTATGCAGGGTGGCCAGTTTCTCTAGAACAATCTGCCCACCATCCTTCAACAAATCTGCTGTTACCTGATCCTCCCCAGCTGCCTTCCCCCTTTGCATATCTCCTAAGGCTTTCTTTACTTCTTCCGGCGTTACCTTTGGGATTTCGAATTCCTCTAGACTATATTCTCTTCCATTATCGCCGTGGGTGTCACTGGTACTGTATAAATCTCTATAGAACTCCTCAGCCACTTGAACTATCTCATCCATATTAGTTATGATATTGCCGGCTTTGTCTCTTAACGCATACATGTGATTCTTGCCAATTCCTCGTTTATTTTTCACTGTTTTTAGGCTTCCTCCATTCCTGAGAGCATGTTCAATTCTATCCATATTATACTTCCTGATGTCAGCTGTCTTACGCTTGTTGATTTTTTTCGAAAGTTCTGCCAGTTCTATTCTAGATGTAGGGTTAGAGGCTTTCATACATTGGCGTTTCTTGATCAGATCTTTCGTCTCCTGCGATAGTTTGCTGGTATCCTGCCTAACGGAGTTACCACCGACTTCCATTGCACACTCCTTAATGATGCCCACAAGATTGTCGTTCATTGCTTCAACACTAATGTCCTCTTCCTGAGTTAAAGCCGAGTACCTGTTCTGTAGCTTGATCTGGAATTCCTCTATTTTCCCTCTTACCGCTAACTCATTGATCGGCTTCTTATGTACCAGTTTCTTCCGTTCCCTTCTGAGGTCTAGGCTAATTCGAGTTCTTACCATCCTGTGGTCACTGCAGCGCACCTTGCCGAGCACGTCCACATCTTGTATGATGCCAGGGTTAGCGCAGAGTATGAAGTCTATTTCATTTCTAGTCTCGCCGTTCCGGCTCCTCCACGTCCACTTTCGGCTATCCCGCTTGCGGAAGAAGGTATTCATTATCCTCATATTATTCTGTTCCGCAAACTCGACTAATAACTCTCCCCTGCAATTCCTAGTGCCTATGCCATATTGCCCCACTGCTTTGTCTCCTGCCTGCTTCTTGCCTACCTTGGCATTAAAGTCGCCCATTAGTATAGTGTATTTGGTTTTCACTCTACCCATCGCCGATTCCACATCTTCATAGAAGCTTTCGACTTCCTGGTCATCATGACTGGATGTAGAGGCATAGACCTGTACAATCTTCATTTTGTACCTCTTATTAAGCGTCACAACAAGACCTGCCACCCTCTCGTTAATGCTATAGAATTCCTGTATGTTACCAGCCATATTCTTATTAATCAGGAATCCGACTCCTAGTTCTCTTCTCTCCACTAAGCCCCGGTAGCACAGGACGTGCCCGCTTTTTAGCACTGTATATGCTTCTTTTGGCCTCCTAACTTCACTGAGCCCTATTATATCCCATTTATTGCCCTCTAATTCCTCCAATAACACTGCTAGACTCGCTTCACTAGATAACGTTCTAGCGTTAAACGTTGCCAGGTTCATATTCCAATGGCGGCCTGTCCGGAGCTAGTGATTCTTAGCACCCTCTGCTGCGTCGCAGGTCTGACCGCCGCCGTGGTCAGTTGCTGCGCAGCTGCTGGGGACTGAGGGCCGGGGTTTGATTGTTGTGTTCATATAGGAGGTTGCGGCCAAGTACTGCTCCAGGGTGGCCAATCCTGCTCTGGTGAGGGAGTGCGTTACCGGTTCTGGTCACCGGGATCGGGCCACACTCCAGGCCTGCTTGTGCAATTTTATCAACACGCGGATTTTTTTTTTTAATCCGGTGGAAAATTGCCGGTACCGGGATTTGAACCACGGACCTCTTGCACGCGAGGCGGGTGTTCTACCTCTACGCCACCGCTGCACGGTACCGTGATGCATGGTGCTCCGCATCAACTGCTAACAGACCGTGGACCATGGCCGTACGTTTTTCGCCAAAGTTATCGACGACATCATGCGTGCCTGCTCAATATGGCATAAATTTACCACCTCCTACCATCCCCAAACAAACGGCCTCACTGAGCGCTTGAACGGGGGTGTTTAGTTATTGCACCCTTACATACATGCTATCCAAATACGTTTCCGACGGCCACCGTGACTGGGACCTGGCTCTACCTTACATTACCTTTGCATACAACTCTTCCCATCTCGAAACTGCTGGCTTTTCCCCGTTGTACCTCTTGCATGGCCGTGAACCAACATTACCACTGGACACTGTCCTTTCGACCGCCACAGCTTCAACTAGCGATTATGCCCGTGATGCAATCGCCCATGCTGGCCACGCTCGCCAACTTGCGTGCGCTCGTCTACAAGTGTCTCAAGACAAGCAGAAGCAATGCTACGACCTCCGTCACCGTGATGTCCGTTCTGTGCCCGGCAGCCTCGTGTTGCTTTGGTCACCTTCGCGTAAAGTTTACCTATGTGAAAAACACCTTTCTTGTTACACAGGTCCATATCCCGTGCTCCGCAAAGTGACCGATGTCACCTATGAAATCGTTCTAGCCACGCCCACTAGGTCCTCGGTTGTGACAACCAGTGGCATTGTCCGCGTCGCCCAACTTAAGTCCTACAACTCTCCAGGCGCCTTGGATATTTAACAGCACCATGACGGTGCTTTTGCCGCCGGGGGGTAGTATTACGATATCATCGAGCGATGCTCAAGAAACGAGCCGCCGCGAGAACGACGATGAAGTTGGTCGGTGCGCTTGGCGCGAGCGAGTGTCGGCCTGCCTACCTGGCTCCAGTGTAAATGGCCTGTAAATATCCCCTTCTACCTGTCTTTCCACATGCAACAATATCTTCTAATTGAGTTCTGTTTGCCAGATATGAATCTATCCAGTTAAATATAAAATCTGAAAAACCACACTTTTGAAGTTTTCTCACGAGTTTTCCGTGTGGTACACTGTGGAACGCCTTAATAAAATAGCACAAGAAAGTTGCTTACCTGGAATTCCCCACCGCCTGCTCTGTTAATTGCTCTGACGCCAGTGTGACTTCTCCTCTGACAATGCGCTACCACAACCCGCCCTTTCCTTCCCGTTATCGAAATACATCTTAATGGCACACACCGGACGACAAGCCGATCTGTTTCTACTGCCGCAGAATCGTTCACGTTTCCCGTCACTGCCGCAGCCGATAGACGCCTCCACCCCGAAACACCTTTCGTCATATGTCCCCTTCATCCCGCACGGCTTCACTCCCCATTTTCTCTGCGCTTCCGGCGCCTTTGGTGCTCACCGCTGTTACGCTTCGCCACTCTGCTTCGCCGCCATACTCAGGACACATTGTGCCCGAAACCTAGACAATACGTCACCTCGAGGTGTCGCTGCACTGTCCCATTTGCCGCAAAATCCTCCGTTGACGCTTTTAACAGGGCAAAAACCTCCTGGACGTTCAAGTAGATGGCACAACTGTCACAGTACCCATCGATATCAGCGCACACATCTCTATTGTGAACACTCACCTCCGCCGTCATATAAAGAAAGTTCTAACACCTGCCGTAACTCGGGTAGTAGGCATCGGCGACGGCTGAATGGTTGGCGTAGTGGGAATGAGTACTGCCCGCGTAAGCGTTGCTGGTCGTCATACAGTCCTCCTTTCCACAATGCTAGCCTACTGCCCCCATTACCTGATACTTGGCCTAGCCTTTCTCTCTGATCATTCTGCGCTCATTGATTCTTCCGCAAGCACTGTACGCCTTGACCTGCTTCTCCACTCCGATCCTCCTGCTCCACCAGAGATTCGTCTAAGTCCGACTGATTTTGTTCATGTGCCGCCTTTCGCCAGCCAGTTACAGATGTTAGTGATGGCTGCACCAGTTACTGCTGTTGTTCTCACGCAGAGCGTCACCATTCATCATACCATACTGTTAGCGACAATTCACTAGCTTTGCGGTGGTGAATTCTGGCTTCACAAAGCAAGTGCTACCAAGGAGAATATCCCTGGCGACGATCAGTGCCTTACGAGATCGCTGCATTGAGTACTTAGCCATCTACGCCACCTGTGAGCCTTGCAAGTCTGCCAGTTGTTATAATGAGGAAATTGTAGAAAAAGTTGTCCCGGAGCTCTGGCCTGGCGAAGCTGAAGCTCTCCGTAACTTATTGTATTTTATACCCACATTTCTCTATAATAGTCCCTTGAGTCAGAATACCTTGTCAAACACCGTGTCTACACCGGAAATACTAAGCCTACTCATCAACGACTCTACCGAATTTGAGCCCTGGAGCGCCAAGTTATCAAGGCCGAAGTGGACAAGATACTAGGAAAAGATATCGCTGAGCCATCATCCAGTCCCTGGGCATCACCTGTTGTGTTAGTGAAAAATAAAGGCGGCACGCGGCTATTCTGCGTTGGGTATCGGCACCTCAACCGTATCAGAAAGGACATCTGTCCTTTCTGATACGGTTGAGGTGCCGATAACGTCCTTAACTGCCTCTATGATGCCCAATACTTTTCATCCATCGAACTTCGGTGCGGGCATTGGCAAATTGCTGTGGATGATCTCGATCGTGAAAACACTACCTTTATAACACCCGACGAATTTTAACAAATTAAGGTTATGCTCTTTGGCTTATGTAACGCTCCGGCCGCCTTTGAGCACATGATGGACTCTTCAAGGGTTCAAATGGATGGCTTTTCTTTGCTATGCTGATGGCATTACAGTGCTCTCACCTACGTTCGCAAACCCCACCTACCTACCTCACCTACATTGAGTGATTCTCAGTCATTCTTGTTATTTTTGGCTAGGCTGGCCTGCAGCTCGACTCGAAGAAATGCTATTTTGGCCATTGTGGTATAACTGTACTTGGACATATGTTTGACTCTTCTGGAATTCGCCCTGACCTGGGAAAATTTCCACCGTCAAAAACTTTCCTGTGCCGCACTCAGCAAAAGAATGCAGCAGCTTCGTAAGAGTTTGCTCTTACTTCCGCAACCTTGTTAAATATTTTGCCACTGTTGCTCACTAATAAATGACACAATGTTCCGGCCTAAAGGAGGAAGATGACGACACAACGAGCACGCTGACGGTGCGCGATCCGTGGAGTCGGTGGAATCAGGATTCCGCCTGATTGAGCAGGCTCGCATAAAGATATAATTTGTGGACACAACGCACCAGCGTCTGTCTGGTTTTTTTTTCTGGTCACTCACAAATTGCTGACTCCGGAGTTCGCGTCATCGCTCTCAGCTCCGGGTGCCTAAGCCGCTTCGCTGATCCTAGCGCCGCAAGGAGCTTGAGCCCCACTGTCTTCGCAGTCAGTCTTTTATCCAGTCAGCCATGGCCTCCAGTTCTCCCGATCAAGTACTGCCGTCAGCGCCACTACCTCGTAATTCCGAAGTCACCGCTCTCAAGCTTGTGGAGCTCTGGTCGTCCTACTCAGAAGTTTGGTTCATTGTCATCGAATCCTTATTCCGTCGCCACCGTCTCAGTTCGCAAATGGACATGTTTGACCACGTCGTTGGAGCGCTTCCACCTATTACTGCTGTGATTGTTCGCGACCTTCTGTGCTCCTGGCCCGTCGACCACCCCTATGAGTACCTTAAGCTGACGCTCAACCAAGGCACCACTGAAACGGAGCAGCATCGATTACAGCAACTTCATACATTGGAAGAGCTGAGCGACCGCAAACTTTGCGACTTATTGCGCCGTATGCAAGCCTTGGCTGGAGTCCTGGCTCCTTCAACTGACAGGGCACTTCTCCAGCAACTTTTCCTGCAGTGCCTTCCACCGCTGGTGCGCACGATCCTGACCGCCTCTTTATTCTTGACGTTGGAATCTCTGGCCGAGTCGACCGACAGAATTAAAGATGTTCGTTTCGTGAGAAAGCCCTGTGGCCACAGTTAACCACCCTTCTGACCCTCCACCCTCCGGCGCAGTGGCTGACGACAGCTTTGCGCGTCTAGTCGAAACTAACGGGGAGCTTACACGGCATGGAGCCCGAGTCGCAGTTGAGGTCGCTGCCATCCAAACACCCCGGCTACTTTCATCGTCACAACCTCGCCGCCCCTGTCCTGGTCGCCATTAGGCAATTTATTGCATATATGTGAATAACCGAGACAGTTTGAACTTTGCCTGCACTTGATCCTGATCACACACTGATGATGCACCCCTTATTTTGGCCAAATGTAAACTGCGTTTAACTTTCTTTTCTAGCTGAACACTTGAAAACGTAGCGTAAAAAGAAAGTTTGCCTGCAGCCTTAATGGACACAGATCGTGCTTCTTACCGCGGATGCGCGCCGGAAATATACGCAATTGGTGGAACAGCCGCACGTGTATCAATTTAATCGCGTACTATTTGTCCTATAGTCAACGAAAGTTTGCCAGAGAGCGGGCTCACGTCAATGCTCGAGACGACCGAACATCGGTGCACTGGGGCGACGTTTGAGAGCCTCAAATGTGTGAATATATTTGATGATTTTTCAAGATCAAAGCTTCCATTGCCTATGAGGTAGTGGTAAAGGTCCTTAGCAATTGATTTGAGGACACGCGCCACCTTATCTTCCGTCCTGTGTGTGTCCGCCGATCTGCACAACTCTACTACATCATCGATCTACATTATACACGCTTCACCTGGTGCTCGAGCCTCACCTGGTGCTCGAACTGGTTGCGCAAGCGTCTCTTCCACGCGCTTCTTTTTCATGACTGCATCGCCGAAGCACTTGGCATTATTGCGCCGACGATATCGACAAGTTGCCAAATTATCCTCGTGCTTTTCATGCCACGTCAATGCGATTCCTTCGTAGAACAACATTAAGTTGGTGAGCCAGCGGGTGTCCATCCAGTCATTTGTAGGCTTACCCAGCGGCAGCGGTTCAGCCATTCCTCTACATCATCCACCACTTTTGCAGCAAAGGTTCCTGGCTCCCACTGATGTTGCCCAGGAGCACCGGTATAGAGCCACGTGCTGTCACATTCAGGGTCCGCAGTCGTAGGGGGAGGGCGTAGACGAGTCAGCGGCTTCGGCGAAGCTCCAGAGGTGGCTGTTCCGTTGTCGCTCTTCGGCATTCGATTGCGCTACCCCACACCTTCCAGCAATACTTTTAAGATGACAGGCGTTTATATTCAAACACGAGGATGAACGACTATAGCAAAAGGCTTATTTGCTGGTGTGGCCGCTCAGGGCGGTAACCAACCTCGTTAACCTCGTTATCAACACGCGGAGCAGCCGCCCAGCCACCCGATACGGAGCCCTAGCACCCCACGAGCGAATAGATGATGAGCCACATGTACAAATGACAACAAACGTATGCCAAATAGCGCTAACACTAACCCCCATCCCCGTTCAAGACAGTGGCCAACACGACCGCAACATAGAAAGGGTAGCTACGGCGAGTGTATCACTTCAGACGAGAGACGCAACGATTTCAGCAATGCGGCGGCGGTCGTTAGTAGCGGAGGTGACAAGAGTGACACGACAGTTAACGACCGAAGTTTTTTGCAGCACTGTATGGGCCGCGCCCCGGTGCGCGAACAGGTTTCCATAGAAAATCTGTGTCGCTTAGGCGAAACGAAGCAACGCGACGTGTAGCGTCATGGCGAACTTTCCGTTTGTCCTGAATGGTAGTGATGTTGGCACAGGCAACTTCACGACAGCCGGCGACGCGCGGAGGAGGATGAATAAACTTTTGTTTCTCACAGCAGATTTGCAACATTCCTCTTCAAACATGCACAAAACGCAAGCATCATGTCTTTATTCGTGTTTGCCTGTGTCACGAGTGCTCAGGTAAACATGGACACATTTAGCTCGATGAGTGCGGAAACTCGCTGTCAAAATTCTGGAGTGACGAATCGCGGCAGCAGCAAGCGACTTGACCTTCATGCATTTATCACTTCGACGAGAACGAGAAGCGGGAAGCAGAGCGCATACGAAGCTACCGTCAATATGCGCCCTCTGTAAATATCACAGATTGCTTTCACAATGAGGCCTGCGCAGGCGCGAACTTTGGACACGTCGCAGATCGCTTTGGACATACGAGCGCCGGCAACGCGCCGCTGCAGTGTGCGCCAAAGGCGTCTACTACGAGGTCCGCGATTTGCATGGCCAATGCCGTAGGAGACGCCGCGGTTGTCTCCACTCTGCACGGAGTGACGGGCGAGGAGCACATCGAGATACCCTAGCAGCCGCCGGAAAAGAGTACCCCTCCTCTTCCACCTGAACCCCTGCCTCGCACGCGACAGGAGAGGGCAGTCATCCAGGCTGCGTTCCTCGCTTGGGCACGCGAGATTGAATCGCGTTGCCCGGCTCACTCTCACAGACTAAAACTCATACGGAACCTCACGGCGACGCCGACGGCAGAAATGCACTCGGTGTTCCTATGTAGTTGCCATCGCAAAAAAGTGCGGCCCCTTGTCTTCTTAACGGCTGTCCACAGCATGGGAATCAGCACACAAGGGCGATGAAGAACGGCATTGCAGTCAAGTCAGCGACGCGGCGGCGAGCGGGAAGCTAGACGCTAGTCCTGGGAATTTGAGGGACAACGACCAGCAAAGGTTGTACACGGTTCGGGAACGTAGGAATGAAACCTAGGTCAAATCAAATCAAATCCGAATTTATTCAACTTCATTTGGTACAGAGGCTTTCAAGACAGGTACCCTGTCTTGCTCAAAGATAGCGTAGCCTCGCCTTTCATCTTGTTGACACCTGAGCCGACAGCGAGAAATATGACTGCAAACACTGGAGCAGATGCAAACAGGCCGCAAGGAGCGCCACGGAGAGTAGTACAGCTGTGCAGGAATATTGGCTTCAATCCAAGCCAGGAGGTCCCTGTAAGCTTCTACAGGTGGAGAATGAACGGTTCAAGTAGGCCGGGATGTATTGTCCGCATAACTGGGCATACGAAATGGTCTAGTGAACTTGTCAAATGCTGCGCTAGTCATGAATTCGAGTTTGCCCTTGATGATGTCACGTGGTCCAGAGGGAGCGGGCCGAACGGTTGCAAGAACCGCCGGTCCTACGCTGTCCTGAAGTTCATCCCTAATGGAGTACGTATCAGCGCTGACAACTCGGCGTCACTGTTGAAACCAGTGTCACAACAGGCGCATGGAAGGCGAATATACTGGAGCGTGTCAAGATATTGTCATGCTGGGATAATATAACCAACGCTGTCTGCGCTCTAAATGCGAGAGCATTGAAGTCGACTGAGTTGATGCCCTTTATTATGTGGTCAACGCGCTGAGCTTGCGCCATGTCAGTGTGTGTGCGGCGGCAAAAAGCGAAGAGGACCTCTCTGTAGGATGTGTAGGACTCGTCCGGTTCTTGTACGCGCGTTCCTAGCTTCAGGTTCACAACTTCGCAGCGTCAAAGGTACATGACTAATATCTGACGAAATTGCTGAAAATGTTGATTAGTACAAAAAGTCACTTTCGTGGTTGAAGAACCACGTCTTTGCAACTTCGGTGAGCTATAAAGCGACATACCCTAATTAGTGCATGTTGTACCAATGGTTGACGCCGCTTGCTGTCTTCTAGTGTTCAAGCAAATCTTCCGAGTCGACGTCATGGAGGCCGGGAAATACGGAAGGGTTGCCTTGTTTGGTGTTCACGGTCCAGGCTGGCCTAGCTGGCTGAGCAGACGTGGTAGTGGCCCTTCCGCAATTTTTTCCGCCATCACCGTGTTTCGCGAGGGCAAACGATGAATGTACAAGAGCGCCAGAGGAATTGGAATAGGAAGAGGACGTTGGAATCGAAGCATACTCCAGCACTTGTGAGACGCCGACCAAGCCATGTTTTTTTTTTCTCAGAGCAGACACCGAGACCGAGCCGAAGTACCTCAATTCATTTATAGTGCTGACAAAATCGCCGTTGAAAAGACGTCAGCGATTGCGTCCCTGGAGCTGGTTGGTGGTTGCGGAGCCATTGATGAGTGCGGCTGTAGGAAGCGGGCAGTGAGAAAGAGCGTCTGCATCTTAGTGCTTTTTACCGGACTTGTAGATTATGCAGGAATTATTTCCCTGCGGCTGAAAGCAAGCTCCTGCATGACGCACCGTTTCATTGTTTTACTTAAAATGCTGTAGAAATAAAGACGGGGCTTTTATTTGCCTGCGGGTTGGACTACAGTCGTCTCCGGTCTTTCGCCGATCACGCACTCATAGCGTCGGGCGCCGCTACGACATGATGTCAGAAGTGATGCGATCCACTCATTTTTAAAAGCTATTGGAAGAGGAGGATGGAAGCGTCGTCAGAAAAGGAGGCTGCAATGGCCCCTGCATCGCCGCCGGGCCTTCAGCAGCCGCAACCGCTAGACTTCGACACTACCTCGGAGTGGCCGGCGTGGATGCGGCACTTCGATGACTATCGCTATGCGTCGGGCCTGAATGATCGCTCGGAAGAGGCACAAGCACGCACTCTGCTTTATAGCATGAGTCGACAAGCAGGGACATCTTTGGCACCTCCAATCTTTCTGCAGAAGATTCAAAGAAAATTAAGCTGGTCAAGCAGTAGTTCGACGATTACTCCATCAAGGAGAGCCACGTTGTCTACGAGAGCGCTTGCTTTCACAAGTGGCACCAGAGGCCTGGCGAGTCAATTGATCAGTTTATGACTGCTCTACACATCTTGGCAGACAAACGCGACTTCAGAGAATTCAAGCAGGGCCTAATCAGGGACCAGTTCGTTGTGGGCCTGTGGGATAAAAAACTTTCCGAGTCGCTCCAAATGGCTCCCAAGCTGTCTCTCGCAACAGCTCTGGCGAGGACCCGCCTAAAAGAGACCGTTCACCAAGCAAGAACTTCGAAACTGCAACGAAGTCCACGAATACACACCGTGCAAGTCATGTGAGGACATCAATGTCGACGCAGTGGGCTACCGCAGGAAACCCCAACGCAGCCAGGTAACCCGACCGACATCAACTTCTCCGAGGGACCATGCATCTTCTGCGGAGGCAACTCGCACCCAAGGCCAACCTGCGCAGCGAGGGACCAGAGGTGCTTCAACTGCGGCTTAAAGGGAAACTCGGCAAAGGGACTTCTCCAGGGTACCAGCGAAAGCTACAAATGTCGTCTGTACAGAAGGACACTGCGGATGCTTTTTTTGGGTGCGGTCGAGGCGCCTGGCGCCAAGGCGTGTTACGTTCAGGTATTACTTAACTCCGTGCTTGTTTTCGCAAAGGTCGACTCAGGCGTAGAAGTGTCTTTAATTCCAGCATCGTTTCCGGGACTTCCTGCGAGTTTGGGCCGATAAGGTCTTGACTGGTGCTAGCGGTGACCGCTTAAGTGTTCTGGGCAAGTTTCAGGCGGATATATTTTGGAGGGTACAAACTTCTCGCCAAACGTGTTATGTAGTCAGTCCTTTGCGCCATGTACTGCTGGCTTTGCCGGCTCTCGAAGCGCTGGAAGTCATCAAGTTGTGGACTCTGTGGCTGACAATGAACCCAACTACGAAGTTTTGCGCCCTCAGGTTTTCACCAACATAGGCACTACGCCCGGGTAATATGAAATGTGGCTTAAAGCAGATGCTGTTCCATATTAATAACGCACCACGCAGGATTCCTATACCCCTTCAGGAGCCTGTAAAACGAGAACTCGAGAAGATGGAAGAAATGAGCATCATTCGTAAAGTCGAAGAGCCAACAAAGTGGTGTGCCGGCATTGTGCCTGCAAGAAAGCACTCGGGAGATGTAAGGATCTGTGTAGACCTTACCATACGCAATGCCTACTGTCGACCAAGCACTGGGCTCTCTTGACGGTGCAAAATGGTTTTCCAAATTGGACGCTAATTCCGGCTTCCATCAGGTGCGTCACAGCAAGAGAGAGAGAGAGAAAGAGGAGGAAGGACGGGGAGGTTAGCCAGTGTAAGTACCGGCTGGCTACCCTGTGCTGGAGAAAGGGGTAAAGGGAATAAAAGGTGAAAGAAGAAGAGGAGAAAAAAATTATAAGGAAATTCACGCAGTAACGCGATACTACGCGATACAACACTCAAAGGCGATCGCACAATTCTGATGTCCTTAAAAACTTCAGCAAAGCCCTTAAGGCCTTGAGTGCCGAAGCCCGTCTGGACCAGTGTCCTAGAGCTTTCTCCTCTGTAAAGGGGCGATTGTCCAGTTTATCGAGCGCGGTTGCGAGCACTGTTCTTGGCACTTTGTAGCTGGGACAGTCACAAAGGAGGTGCTGAATCGTCTCTTCGCAGCCGCAGGTGCCGCAAGTAGGGCTGTGGGCCATTCCAATGCGGAATGAATAGGAGTTCGTGAATGCCACGCCGAGCCACAGGTGGCACAGAAGTGTTGCTTCCGCTCGTGGTAACCCTGGTGGTAGGCGGAGTTGCAGACATGGATCCAATCTGTGGAGACGTTCGTTCGTGAACTCATTGGTGTTCACAGCAAGGCGTCGGAAAAGCTCACCAGGTTCATTACTCTGTTCGGGCGGTACTGTTTCAATAGGTTGCCGTCCGGGATTACATCATCTTCAGAGTATTTTAAACGACGAATATCTGAAATCCCAACCGGCCTTCTTGGCATCGTTAACCTGATGGACGATATTATCATGTTTGCCGACAGCAAAGAGCAACATGACTCTAGACTACCGAACGTCTTAGTTAAGCTGGTCCAGTGTAACGTTACTCTAAACTAAGCAAAGTGTGTATTCGGTGTTCGAAACATAAGCTTTCTGGGCCACTTAGCGATGAAGCCGTACAGCCGGATCCGGCCAAACTCAGAGCCATTAAAGAGCTGAAAGCACCCTCTGACATATCGCTATTACGCAGAGTTCTGGGCATAGCCAACCAGCTAGGCCGTTTTGGCCGAATTTGGTGCAAACCATCACCCCGCTTCGGGAGCTTTTGCAGTAAGAGACCGACTGGGCATGGGGCCCTGCTCAGAACACGGCTTTTGAAAGCTTGAAATCTCTTATCTCTTTAGCAAAGTGCATGGCTATGTACGATCCACGGCTGCCCACGATTCTTTCGGCGGCCGCCTCGTCGTATGGTCGCGGTACCGTCCTTTTCCAGAAACAACGCAATGGCGAGCGCCGGCCGATAGCGTTTGCTTCAATGTCACTGACCAAAACTGACCAAAACTGCGCAGCGCTATGCGCAAGTGGAAAAGGAGGCACTAGCCTTAACATGGGCTGCTAAATGATTCGACGAATAAATAAGGGGTATTGAGGTGATGCTTGAAACAGACCACAAACCTCTTCTTTTGTTGCTTGATAAAATACCTATTGATGGTAGCCCCCAAGGGTTCAGCGCTTCAGAATGTGGCTGATGCGGTATCACTTTCATATTGTGTACGTTCCCGGTGAAAGCTTGATAATGGCGGACGCTCTTTCGAGAGCACTGAAGAAAGCAGACAAACTAGCCGGTGAACTGACCTTCTCGGGAATTTCGTCTTTCGTCAAAACGTGTGTGCAAGGGCTTCAAATGAGCGACAATTTTGTTAACAGAATACGCGATATGCCAAAACTGACGTCGTTTGACAGGCTTACTCAAGTTGTGTCACCAAGGCTACCCAAAACACCAAAGCTTCCTTGCTACTTAGTTCCGTACTGGCAGGAACAAGCACTAATTGCCGAATGCAATGGCATGCTGCTAAAGGGGACCAGATTGGTGGTACCTCAGTGCCTAAGAAAGGAAGTACTAAAAGAAACTACACGATGGACATCAGGGTATCTCGAAGACTAACGCTTTGGCTAAAGAAGTGGTCTGGTGTCCAGGCCTCGGCGAACTACTTGCGCGGCAAGTTAAAGAATGTTTTACTTGAGCCCGCTTTGTCACCCAGAACTCGGAGCCATTGATTTCAACCCCAACGCCAAGTTTCACAGGGGAATGATTTAGGGTCGACTTGTGTTTTATTAACAACTATCATTATCTTGTCGTGATAGCCTACCTGACAAGGTATCCGGAAGTAGCCCTCCTTCCCTCAAAAAAACGGGTGCGGTGATAGAAAAACTAAAAAGCATTTTTGCACGTCATGGCATCCCGGAGACCATAGTGAAAGACAATGGACCACAATTTTCTTGTAGATCATTTGATAAGTTTGCACACGATTTTGGCTTTGTTCACGTCATTACTAGCCTAGGTTCCTTCGGGCTAATGGGTACATAGAACGTATGGTGCAAACATGGTGAACATGTATGCAAACAATGCTCAACCGCTTGCCAGAGCAGAGGAAGGCAGAAGGCATCTACGAGTTTCCAAATGAAAGTGATTCATCCGAATCGGTTTAAACGCACAGGGAGTCACCCGTTACCTTAACAGCTTCGTTGCCTTTAGCACCAGGGTCTATGACTTCAACTTTAGTACCTTCTGCTTCAGTAACGGTGACCAAGTCTGGTAGAGTGGTTAAGCGATCAGTTTGGTACGGGATTGATGAATAAGGTTTTGTTCGTGGTCGATTACCACTGAGGGTGCTTTCTGTGTGTTCATGTGTGGGCGTTCTAAACTCAACGCGCGAAGACCACTCTTTCATTTCGCCGAAGGGGGGATGGGCTGGAATGTTTTTCCCTGGCGCTGAAAGCACGCTCCCGCATGACGCGCCGATTCATTGTGCCTGACGCATGTATGGAATCACGTGTCGCTGACGTCACGCTGGTTCTACTTAAACTGCTGTGAAAATAAAGACGCGGTGTTTTTTCGCTTGCCTGTGGGTTGGAATACAGTCGTCTCCTGTTTTTCGCCGATCACGCACTGATAGCGGCGGGCATCCCTACGACGTAGACGACATCAAAGTCATATTCTTGCAGACGAAGAATCCAGCGACCAAGATGTCCTGACACGTTCTTGAGTGGGGAGAGCCAGCATAAGCCGTGATGGCCCATAACGATGGTAAAATGGGGGCCGTGGAGATTATGGCGAAACTTGTGGACAGACCAAATGACAGGCATTCCTGTGCGGTGATGATATAGTTCTCCGCACGTGGAGTACGCGGCTTGCATATGCAACCACTCTCAGGCAAAGGGATGTCTTACTGGAGGAGGACAGCACCAATCTCATGGTCGCTGACGTCCATGTGCAAGACAGAGGGTGCAGTTTCATCAAAATGGTACAGGACAGGTTCAGATGTGAGGGCGCCCTTCGGCTGGCCGAAGGCAGACTCACATTCCGGTGAGCACACGAAGGGAGCTCGAGAACGAAGTACCGGCCAGGGCGGCCGCATTTCGATGGGCGCGAAATGCGAAAACACACACACCTGGGTCGGGGCAAGAGGGGGAGGGCGTTCTTCTCTGGCGGCTGATCCTTAGGCGCCGCCGTGCGGACGCCTACCTTGAAAGTGATCTGCGACGTGGCCAATGTGCGCGCCAGCGCAGGCCTCATCTTCCAAGCGATCTGAGATTTTGCAGAGTGCGCGTAGTGCCGGAGGCTTCGTATGCGCTGTGCTTTCAACGCTTCGTTCGCGTTGAAGCGTGAGATGTATGAAGGTCAATTCGATCGCTGCTGCTGCCCTTATTTGTCGTCACTCCAGCATTTTCTGAGCGGTTTTCCCCGCTCATACAGCGAGGTGTTTGCATGTTTGCATGTGCGCGTGTGACATCGTACTTTTTTATTTAGTTAAAACACATTGGCTGGCTAGTTGGTTTGAATCCACGACATAATGTTAAGCGCCACTGAACGAAGTCGTAGGAAGAGACACACATAAATGGTACCATCTGTGGGTGTCTTTCTTTCTACGTCCTCGCTCAGTCGCGCTTGCATATTGTGATTGTCAATTTAGTTAGTAAGCGAATGTTTACACGTTCATGCGGCCTGCAGAACTACTATCCTTACTTCGTATTGCTATCTACTAATTTGCTATCGCTATCTTTTTAATGACGCCCCGCATAGGAGAAGAAGCATGGTTATGCAATTCACATATTGAATGTTGGAATTCATGCCCATAATATTGCGGGCACTTGCGGTGCATCCAAAAAAGGCGGCGCAAATACGACAGTGAAATTGCTAAAGGTGCTGAAACTGCTATGGTCACAGTTAATTTTAACGTATCGGCAAAACAGGCGCGGAAAGTGTAAAGCGTATTGAAGTGTGCCAATCTGATGTGGCCGGAGTCGTCTGGAAGCTGGTCTTAACAACGTTTGAAATTTCCATCGTGCACCTACCGCGACGACGAGATTGGTTGGCGAGTCTGGACCACAGCGGCGGTAGCTATATCTTATGTTAATTCGGCAGCATTCAACAGCAATCTCTACAAGCAAATATATCGTAAAATGCGCAACCTATCGGTGATTGTATGGGGTCGCCTAGAAGAGCAACTGTTTAAACTGGGTGAAGCCGAGTTTAGTGGCCTTTTTATTAAATATCCTTTTAGAGTTTCTAACTTTCACTTTTTATTTCAATCAATCAATCGAGCAATATTTATTTTTGACAAAATCAAATACAATATGGGTATAAGTACACATTCGGAGGTCCCGAAGTAACAACTGTCGGGGGGACTTCCTAACAAAACATGATAAGGGGATAGCAGGATCGTGGCAAATAGTGAGTCATGTCATATATTATACAATTTCTACATCGGAAATAAATGATAAGAGAGAAAATAATCTGTTAAAAATATCACAAGTATGTTCACAGAGTTAAAAAGAAGAAACATAATTGAAGAAATCTACAAAAACAGAACAAACAGAAATAACATGCAACAATTCAAACGAGGGGAAATGACACGTAAAGCTAACAACTAGAAGGATCAATTAAGGCAAAATTTAGTAACTCGGTAATTGAAAAGTACATTGCGTAATGGTAAAGTGAACAAAATCTAATTATTTCTAAGTTCGGTAATATATGCTACGCGCCAGATAAAGTGTTCATGAAATGCTCCTTCGTTCTACGCTTTAATGATAATAATGCAGATGTCTTCATATCAGATGGTATTGAATTTCAATGAGAAATGCCTGAAAACGCGACGGTAAATCTCCCGTAGTTAGTTCTTGCTTTTGGAAGGAGAAGATTGAGTTGTGCTGAAAATCTTGTGTTGTTATAATGATGAGGCTAGAGCGACTAAAACCTGGAATATTAAACTCGGTATTCATAAGACGAAACATAAGTAGAGACAGCTTATGATTGAATAACATGCCTAAAGGTAAAACATTTAGGGAATGGAATATGGGAGCCGAGGGAGATGTATGCGATTGGAATGCAATTAATCGTAATGCCTGCTTTTGCAAAACTTCTAACTGATGCAGCTGTGTGGTATATGTATTAGCCCAAGGTGACAGGCAGTATGAGAGATGACTGTCGATATACGCGTAATATAAAGACATGAGAATGGTTTTCTCAAAAAAAGAGCGAGTTTTAATTATGATGTGAATACCGAATGAGATTGTTTGAATAAGTGGTTGAAAATGGCACTGGGACTTTAGGTTCCCATCTAGTACTACACCAAAAAATTTAGTAGACGCGGATCTTGCAAATACATTATTATTTAGAGACACTACGATAGAGTCAATGTGCAAAGTTTTTGAAGAATGGAATACCATAAATGTTGTCTTAGATAGGTTAATGGTTAGCTTGTTTTTTACATGTCATGAAAGAACATTCGTTAGGTCAGCGTTAAGTTTATCCTGCAATGCAAATAAATTTGTATCAATGCGAAAATAGCGGTGTCATCAGCGTAAAGAAGGCAGTGCGCATGTGTTAATATTTCTGGCAAGTCATTAATGAATATGAATACAACGTTGAATTCATACGCTGGAACGCATACAAAGAAAAGCTGCCCGATTTATCTATAACCGTTTCAAACGCACAGATTCACCAACCGAACTTCTTTCTCGCGCAGGCCTCGCTACCCTAGAAATTCGAGCCAAGGTTCAACGATTGAAATTCCTATACTTGGTATTACACAGTGCACTGAAATTGGATCCCGCCACTTTTCTAAAGTACAAGCTCACTAGACCGACTCGGCATAAACACGCTTTCACGCTAGAGGAATTTCTTTGTAACAACAACACTTATTTCTTTTCATTCTTTCCGCGAGCTGTGCGAGAGTGGAACTGCTTAAACCCTGCTATTACTGCCCAGCCCACACTAGAAACATTTACCAATCATTTAGAAGAAGAAATCGCAATCACCACTTAGTGTTTTAGTTATTTTTTTTTTCTCTCCTGCAAGAGCAACTGTGTGAAGACCAGTGTGTTACTCTATAAATGAAAGCGTCCATGTTTTTCTATGCTAACTCCTTGTTTGCTCAGTGTTTGCTCACACTGTACTTTTTGATGACCATATGCCCACTCCTGTAATAATCCCAAACGGGATTGACAGTATTGTGAAATAAATAAATAAATAAATATGAGAAATAAAAGTGACCCAAGTATTGATCCCTGAGGGACACCTGTATTTACAGTTTTGGTGAGGAGAAGACACCATTTTCTTTGACTATATATTGTCGGTGAATTGGGTAGTTGCGAAGTATTTGTAAAGGCGGCCCAGAAATACCATATGATTCAAGTTTACTTAAAAGAATGTGATGGTTAATTGCATCAATCGCCTTGGTGAAATCAATAAAGAGAGCGCCAACTTAGAGGCCTTGAGCGATGGCTAATTTAACCCTCTCAGTAAAAGTAATAAGCGCCCATTCAGTTGAAAAACTGTCACGAGAACCAAATTGATCAGGAGCTAAAAGATTAAATTTGGATAAGTATTTAGCTAAGCGATTATGTATAAGTTTTTCGACGACCTTACTAAAGAAAGACAAAATGCAGATAGGACGATAATTACTCGTGCACTTATGGTCACCTTTCTTAAATACTGGGATTATTTTACCTGTCTTGAGGCGATTAGGAAAGACGGCATCTATAAATAGTCTATTTGCTATATGTGCTAACGAAGGTGAGATTTCATTGGATACAAGCTTAATGCTAAGGGGCTGTATCAAGTCGAGGAGCGGGCCGGTTGTTATTAGAGAATTGATAATGTTACATACTTCTACCGATGTTGCGGGGAACAGGTAAAATGAATGAGAACAGCGCGGAAAACTAAGCAACGTTGAATCAGGCTGACTACCATCTGCAATACTAAAATGGTCATTGAAAATATTAGCTATGTCTTGAAGGTCAGTAATGTTAGCAGAATCGTGGTTCCCACACGATATGTGATCTTTAGTTGTACTGATGTTTAAGAATTCTTTAATAACCTACCAGTTTCGTCTGGTATCACTTCCATTTTTTCTAATATTATTTTCGTAGTAATTACGCTTGGCATGCTCTAAAGTGGCTGTTAGAACATTTGAATATGTGTGGAAGCGCAATCGCAATGCATAATTGAATGGCTGGACTTTTAAGTTTCTTGCGAAGATTATCTCTTTTTAATGGACCGCAATAAAGAATCACTAATCCAAGGCTTTATTGGCGAGCTAAACCACCGCGTCACCGTAGTGTTACTTCTACATAAGTTAGAGCGTTCGGATATTTTTGCAAAAAAAGATTCAAAATTCCTTTCGCCACATTGCTCTTCAAGCATGTCAGCCCTGCCAATTGCACGAATCATACCAGTCAATTTATTAGAATCACAGAAAGTCCTGATATATTTTGCTGCTTGAGAAGGCATTACGGAACCTATGCAAAAAATATAGGGTTATGCTCTGTTACGGCATATTTCACTATTCCAGCTGTGCTAAGATCAGCAGGTATGCTAGGCAGTACATGCTCAGTTAAGGTATTAGGTCCGCCTATTTCACACCTCGTTGGAGCTGTAATTTGTGAGGAGGGACCACAGCTAAGATAAGTACGTAAGTACGCAGAGCAACATTGACTGGCAGGGCTGATAATGTTGATGCTAATGTCACCACATATCACAATATCCTTGTTTTCATCAGTGACTGTGTTTAGTAACTGCTCAAATTCTTTACAAAATTCGATGTAAGAGGAAGAAGGTGAACGATAAATGCATGCAATTAGGATGTTACGTTTGGTAGGCAGCTGCAGGTTATTACTCTCTACTTCTAGCCATACTGATTCGCAGAGGCAATGACGAAAAAAAGGACATGGCGACGTTTACATGACAATAAAGATTTTACTAAAATGGCTGAACTGCCACTACGATAAATTTCACGATGACAATATTCAGTCAGGAGTGTAGCCTGAAAGACCATATAGATTCCCGTCATGAGATGATAACCACGTTTCAGATAAGCATACGAAAGAGAACGCATGATCAAGACTGCAAAGAAGAGCGATGAGATCATCATGATGCCTACGAGTGCTGCGGATGTCCCAATGTATTAAGGATAAAGTGGGCTGTTTTTCCTCAATTAGAGCTTTCGCTTCGTCAAGAGTAAAAACTGAGATAGCCATGAGGAATTAGACGTTAATTCAAGCAAGGAAGAAATTATTTGAAGATTAATAGATCATTTACACCACATATGCGATGAACATGGCTGTTTTACGACTTTCTGGCCTTAATGGCACAGTCATCGGTCCAGAGAAATTTCCATCCTTTAGCCTTCTTGAGCTCTAGCACCTGCGCAAAAAGCCACTTATTATCAGGTGTGAGATGATCATTAACAAAAATAGAAGTGGGTGGTTTATGTGATAGCCCTACTGCAGTTGTTGAGAGTCTTGCTTTACGCGCTTTGGAAGCAAAGTCGGCCTTTTTTGTTCGCGAGCAGAACCACGCGATAATGTTGGTTCCTTGTTTGGCAGGCACGCGGTGAACGATGTCAATGTCACCAGCAGTGACCACTCTTGTCACCCAAAGCCTGGATAATTGTTAGGCAGCTTTCTCCTTCAGCCTTTGGAATACCTTTAATTTGTACGTTATATTGCCTGGAATACTGCTCAAGGTCAGCTACTCGTTGTGAAAGGCTTTTGTTACTATCAATCAAAGACTTATTATCGTCTCTCGAGGATTTGTTTTCTTGGAGAAGGTTGTCATTTCTTGACATCACAGATTCGTACAATTCATTGAACACACTAAGAGCTTGACGCATTTCTGCGACTTCAGAACGCAGAATCTCAAGTTCTTTCACTAACTCGGAATTAGTGGGCATCTCGTAGAATTACGCAGATGAGCACAAAAAGCAAAGAGCAGCAGCAGTGGTGGCGGCGGAAACTTATGGGCTACGAGGCAAATTTCAGAAGCACTTACCTGCACAAATATGCAGAGAATTGTTAGAAGCGGTTCGCAAGGCGCAACCACTGCTGCCTAAGTGATGATCGCCGTTCCAGGGCAGTCGCTTATAAGGCAGGATACCTCTCTAGGCGGCGCTGCACGCGATGCAGTGATGACGGGGCCGGGGTCGCCGGCTTTACACCTGTGCGTCTTGATAGGATCGTTGTTACACAGATGGCGCCGGGAATCAGATACACACGAAATCTCCACAAATATGCAGAGAATGGTTAGAAGCGGTTCGCAAGCCGCAACCACTGCTGCCTAAGTTCATTCGCTTCTAACCTGCTATACCTCCCTCTGTGTGGGTTTCCCTCACACTTAGGTTTCATTCGCATTGAAGGGCTCAAAAATGTCGCGTACCTAATCGTCTCTCGAGTCAAAGTTCTCCTAGAGTCCCAGAGACGAGCCACCAACTTTTAGCCTAAGCAACGATTTGTAGACGTGTGCACCCCGGACGTCATCTATGAATGCGATTCTGTGGAAAAGTGTTTTCGCGCGTGAGTATTGGTGTTGAAGCGGCACTGCAGTGTTAACCCATTGCATGCACAATAACTTATACGTTAGTCATTCTATGCGCGTGTACTCATAGATAGCAGAGTTTTACGAGTACCTAAGGCTGAATAATTTTTTTGTTTCGGTTGCATGACCGCACGTACCCTTTGCATTGGCTATTTGTGTCGGTGGGGAAAGTCCGACCTCAGACTATGAAAATGATAGAAAGCGTGAAAGAAGGCTGTTGGCTTTTTGAAGACAACTTTGGTGCCACTGCCAAAAACAAACGCACAATAGCAGGTAAGATGGCATTGATACCGCTGCGCCATGTTGGGAGCGCACCAGTGACGCATCACGCTTCTTCAGGAGGAGCTTAAGAGGAACCTTCTGCTCGGGTGCTCCTATCTAAATATATATCAAATAAGATTACTTTTTCTCGGCAACTACAGCACCAAATTTGACGACGTTTGTTGCATTTGAAAGACAAGCTTAATATGTAGTAACTGTTGGTTTTCATTTTCTTATTTAGGTCGTACGTTTTTTATTAAAATCGTAAATTTGAAAAAAAACTAAATTATCAAGTTTATAACTGTAATTGAGCAATGAAAAGTGATATCACAATTATGTGAATTGCCTTTAATAGTACATCTAAAGCGGACAAAATTGATATGGTATATATGACTGTCAAGAAATTTATTAATATGAAAATACAGTTTTAGAGAACCCTTGTACACATCGTAACAAGTTCACCTAAAATATAGACGGACATATAAATTTTGTCCACATTCGATGGTTTAGTGGCTGCCGTTTAAAGGACCACGAGATGTGTTTGTGATGCAGAGCTATCAATTTGTAAACTTCGTTGTTCTATCTTTTGCAAACCTTCGAATTTTCGAACATTTTTGTAACAAAATCGATGCCCTAAATCGAAATTTCGCTTCGAACAGTCACTAGAATTTAACTTTCTGTCTCAAATGCAGCACGTTTGATCAAAATCCGTCCAGTGGTTATGTCAGAAAAACGTTTTCTTGCGTTTTACATGTATGGAATAGGCCGCGTCGGAGTTTATCGCGAGCTAAAGCTTCCTCTTAATTACTTACAACGTGAGGCTGTGGAACTATACGCTGTCAGCGTGCCAATTTATTCCTTTGTAGCATAGGTCGTTGCACACATCTTATTATATAAAACATTCATTCTGGTTAATTTCCAGACTGGTTCAACAGATCAAGTGGACTAAGCTGCACTCCAACACGACCACCGCAAGTGACCTTGATTGCGTCATCTCTGATTAAGGATGCAGTAAAGAATATAACTGACTGAAATACGTCGCGTAAACACTAATTGGATGAACTAAGTGTTTCAATGCAGCGAGAAATATGGTGGTGATGCCGAGACACGTGGAATTGGAAATTATAGCATTAAACGGTTGATACACTGACATTTACTTTCAATGTCGACACGTAGGATCACATTTTTCGTAGTCGATGGCTGAAAGTTTAGCAGAACAGCTATATCAAATAACTTAATTTGCCAATGTCTCTCATGCCAAAAATTCTAACATTGTGAAAAAGAAGTCATTGCTAGTAATGCTTTAGCACAATAAAACGGGTAACTCTTTTACCATCGTGAAGAACACTTACTTCTTCGTATGGCCAAACTGATTACCAGAGGGGAAATTTTTCAGGTAGCTGTAATATATAGAGCGCACCACACCATGGTACAGACCTCACGCCTCTTTCACACTCCCTGCAGCAGTTGGAGAAGCATATCTGTATAAGTTCCATAATTTATTTTTACAAGCCTCCGCGACTGCAGCGAAGTACTAAAGAAATTCATTTCTATAGATATCGCAAATGGCGGTGGCCAGCACCGTAATTGTTGCTTGGCATTTAAGCCAATACTTGTGGAATATGGAGAGAACACAATGAACAATGCTGGCCGTGCAAAAAAACCGCATCTCCTAGATTGCAGCGAAATATATGCCCAAAATTACGTAAATGGGTTTGTGCTAGGTGGATAAATGTAAATGCGACAGCTGTGAAATATGTTAAACTATTTAGAGCGCCATATTATTTGCAAGCATAGAAAATATGAGCGTATGTTAAGGCTGTGAACTCACTTATACAGATGGTCATTAGGCACCAGTGCCTCCTTACATCTCCGTTAAATTATTTGAAATATCCTGCAATCACTTCAACGGGGCATCGCCCTTACCTAACGACACCAACATGATGACATGACAACAATGGTGGCTCGATGATGAATAATAAATCACTTACAACAAATATCTACCTTTATGAGGAGAACATTAGCCGTGTTTGTCATGTTTGCTTTCATTGTCACAGTGGACTGCGGTACTGTTTTACGATACTGTAACAAGTATAACCGCATCCCCAGGCTTTAGAGCTTTCGAACGAATGCCTGGTTCTATGATACACATTACCTTAACCCTTTTGGTGCCGCTACTGTCAATTGAGGTTTCGGAAAAGGTTGCACGCGAATAGTCAAAATTAAAAGAAGATAAGCTTTCGACACGAGGATGGCATAGATCCAAGGCAACTGTCAGAACTGTAGCTCAGATTAGGCAGCGAAAGCATCCATGAGCCGAAAAAGAAAGCGTGCAGTTTCCCCAAAAGGCAATGCATCGATTGTGACAGCAAATTATTGAACAGCTATATGCAGTAAAGATGGTTACCTTATGGGCCGATGTAATCTTGCAAACATAGGCTTGCAAACTAATTAACCAACATGGTGCCAAGTGGCAAAAGGAAACATGAACACACCTCACGCAATGACTTCAAAACTTGCTCTTAAAACGCTGCAATGAGGAAACGCGGCAGAAGCAGCGAGCGAATTGACCTTCGCGCTGCCGTTCGCATCAACGCGAACTTAGTCGCAAGAAACACAGCGCAGCGCGGACTCTGTACCGGACGCAGATGTCCTTTAACAAAGAGCGGCCCGGCGGTACGCACGCGGCTGCACCAGCTGACGGTGCAGAACACGCCTCCCCCCTGAGCCTGCCATACGACGGAAGGCGGTGCGGGAGTGCGACGATGAGCCGCGATCGCTGGCTAACCCTCGCACGTTTCTGCTCACTCGCACATACAGCCTCCGGCGTGCGGAGAGGACTTTATCGCCCTTGGAATTTATACGGAACCTCACAGGGGCGCCGACTACAGAAATACGCCTGGATTGTCCACGTAACTGCTATCTATCTCAATAAAATGAAAATATGAACACGAATAGCCGCAGTGACGCTCTAAATCCCGCTTTTTGCACGCTTCCAGTGCCATAATATATGGTTGTGTGGCTTGATCACATATGGAACAATGAGAATAAGTTAAACGGCACCTGAAGTAGAAAAAGAAATGTAAGCAAGCAGCATTTCGCAACTCATAAAACACGCGACTGTAGGAAGCGGAACTAAGATGACACCAGGGCTCAGGGGTTCTTAAAAGGCAGAGCGGGTGTAGTCACTCTGTTTTATTCGATATGTTTTCCGAAGCGGTTTGTGGAAGCATCATGCGCATTTCTCTTGTTTTTAAGCATGGTTATCTGTTAGGCTCGGGTCCTTTAGCTGAACATTTTATGTAACCTCATTGTACCTTCAGGTGCGCAGGCATTATTACCCTGATAAAAGCAAGGAAGACTAGCATAACTCTTCCGCAATATCTGTTCTCTTTAAGAAAGGAGAAGTTGAAGATCGCTAGGTGAAGGATCGCTCTACCTGTGATCATCAAGAATCCAACGCGCACGGCCCCTGATAACAGGTCTCAGCACTAGTCATAAGTCACCAGCCGGTGTTTTGATTTCTTAACGATACATTTCTTTGCGTTAACATTCATGCAGCTAACATAGTCTTTAACCGAGAAATAAACCGACTTCCTCAGTCCTAGCAACACTTTCTCACTCCTAGCACGTGTTTCCAAGGTTGCATTACGTGTTCGCTCACAACTTTCGAGCCCTGGTTTCATTCGAACAGCGTACCCGTAACTTTCTTAATAATTATGATATCCTTTTTTTTATTTTAGTATCACGCTTTTCACAGCGCTAACTTTTATAAAAGTAGAAAGACATTGATACGCCCTATTGCTGCCAGACGCTCAATCACTGGAGTACGAATATTCGTCGAGTGAAATACACAGCAGGTGAGAGAGCTGATAGTCCCTCACTAGCGAAGTGCGCTGTGCAGTGAAATCGGCGCTCTGCAATATCAGGTGTTCTGGTTTCTCGCAGCAACCGCAATAAGTACAGGATAGACTGGCCACACATCCTTGTGGGTACAAACGTTCACACACGTTTCCACAGCCAGCCCTTAACTTGAGTAGCTGTGTTAGAGTGCGACGAGGCAAGCCTTGATCGCGAACACAGTGCAGGAATGTTCCATCGACGACGCGTTCTTCCAGATGCTGCGTTGATAGGCGTCGACGAATCAGCAGACGAACGTCATAAAGCTTGTAAAGACCTAATACACCTTCAATCAGCAACTTCTGGCTATATGGCGCGTTCACCGTGTTCATATACTTGTTTGGTGTATCGCTAGTAGAGGTAGAAGGGGGGGGGGGGGCACTACGGCATAGGTATTGTCACGTAGTAGTGACGGTAAAGAAAGCAGCACAACTGGGAGTGACAAAACTAGCCTTTTATTGGGCGAACTTGTCCCCTCAAAAACAGAATACACTCAAGGAACGGCGACAGCGGCGAACACAGTCAGCGATCGTCGAAAAATATGATCAGCTGGTAATGCGCGTCACCTTTTATACTTGAGCCATCGAAGGTTCCAGAGTACTCGCTGGTGCCAGCACGTCTTTCAGGAAGTTCTACACAATTCGCATCGCACATGCAATCGGATAACACAAGGTTGGGTGAGAACAGATGGCAGAGTGAACAATCGATAACATTCGATTAACTTCCGATACACGCGGGCGCATCCCGCACTGAGCGATTACATTTGTAAGACGCTGAAAAGCGGTCGCCCGGTAAAGATATGCAAGTACACGCGTCCATTTTGTCATGGGCGGCAACTGCAATTCACTCTTTTTATAGGCTCCTGGCAATTTCAAAAAGGCCCTCAAACCATCGGCGCCTTATTTTATTCGCAATACTCTATAAAGATATCTTTAATTTGGATAGAAAAGTACCAAAGTGGTTTTCTCAAGAAAGGCACTGCAAATCACACATTTAGCATCCTGAAACACTTGATATATATATATACTGAATCCAGAGGTTGCGCAATCGATCTTCACTTTGGGCGTTCTCCCATCATATATACGCACCCAAACTAATCGATGCCCCTCATCTATTGCGCCGAGCACATTTGCCAATGTAACATACACATTTATCTGGCCCAGTTTGCAATATTCGGACAATATAAACTTATCAATTATCGATGCTACAAAAGCATAGGAAAAGCATAAAACAGTTCTAAGTGACACTTGAAATATTTAAAAATGCATGTATTGGTTTACTACAAGCTTAGCTTGGAACGTAAGTCCCGCGTGCATCGATATGTTAAATATCGTTTTTTTCGCCCACCTCAAAAAACACTCGATTAGATTTCTGAGGGATGTATATTGTAAACCCTATAAAGCACCCTGAAATCTTGATATTGGAATTGATCAAGGGCGCTCTGGTGCTTAAACCATAACATAACACGATGTCTTTTGGGCAAGTTTGTACGTATCTATGAACGAGCAGGAAGCCAATAAGAGATGCAGGCGCGTATAAAGATGATGAAGCGGACTGGATTTCAATTTCTAATCATCTTACTTACCTGATTGTTCTGGTAGGATGAATGCAACACTTGTAGCCTCTCTTGCTTTTTTTGTCATAAATCGAGCGCTCATACATCTTGTGCACACGTCTCATTGGTTTCCGTATTACAAACACATGCATTACGTGATACAGGCGAGCGAAATCGAGAAGGTCATGGGTAAAGCGTCTCTGAGGGCGCAACCAGAGTTAATGTGCTAGACAATACCACACACAGAGACGTGCCAGAGACTATATGACGCGTAAAGCTTGTGCGCGTAACTACGGGCACTTCTTTAACTGTTCCCAACTTAACCAAAGGTACGCGCGAAACGCGGTTGCTTGGAAACACGATCGTATGCTTCAGGTGTTACATGGGGAACATTATACTAGGGGCGTCTATTGGACGTGATGGGAGCAGCCATTGCCTACTGATATATTGTAATGCCCTGAGAGAGTTTACCACACCAACCGTGGTGGCCTTCTGGCATGGGTGTTGCGCTGCTAAATACCTATTCGCGGTCTCAAATCCCGGCGGCGGTGGTGTCATCACGATGGAGGCGAAATGCACAAAACGCCCGTGCAATGAAATTTGGCTGCACGTTAAAAAACTCGAGGTGATGAAAATGATGTCTGAGTGCCCCTGCTACGGGCGTTATTACAGAAAAACTTAGAGCGCTATACACAGACAGGACATAGAAAAAGAAACACACACCACTACGGTGGGCCTCATAATGAGATCGCGGTTTTGACACGTAAAACCCCGTAATTGTTTAGAGAACCACACCACCCTGTGCTACGGCGGCTACTTTTTTCGGGCTTTTTGCCTCTACCATTATGGCGGCAACCACTTTCACTTTTATAGAGCTAGCTCTACTTCGAAATTTAAGTACATAACACCCGTGGCTTGAAGGCAGAATTGCAGGAAAGCGCCATTTTCAACAAAGGCAGTAGCGATGAAGGCGTTTTTGTTCAGGTAAGAGTTTTCTACGTGCGTGGAAGAAGTATTCAAGCTATTAAACTTCGAAGGCTTAGCAGTAAGGATCTACAGCGCATATCTTGATAACTTCGGTTTGTGGATGACTTTGTTCGATTCAGGAACACTGCAGACTAGTTACAACTAATGATTGAGGAACTTAACTGAGAGAGTGTAAGACTGGGGTTGAATAGATTTATGCAGAAGATGAAGATAATGATGTAGATTGGCAAAGTAACAAGAGTTCAGGATCGCCAGTCAGCTTCAAGAGTCCGTGAAGAAGTACGTTTACCTAGGGCAACTAATTACAGGCCACCCTGATCATCAGAAGAAAATTTATAGAAGAACAAAAATGTTTTGGATCGGGCATACGGCAGACATCGTCAGCTCCAGACTGGAACCTTAATATTATCATTGAAAAGGAAGGTGTATAACCTGTGCGCTTTATCGGTGCGGTCATATGGGGCAGAGAGTTCGAGACTGACAAAGAAGCTTGAGAAAAAGTTAAGGGCCGCACAAAGTGCGATGGGATGAAGAATGGTAGGCATAACCTTTTGAAACAGAAATGGAGCGGTTTGCATTGGAGAGCGAACGGGTACAGCCCATATCCTAATTGACATTAAGAGAAAAAGACGGCACTAGGCAAGTATTCTAAAGCACAGGCTAGGTAACCGTTGCACTATTAGCGCTACAGAATGGATACCAATAGAAGGAAAGCGCAGTAGAGGAAGGCATAATATTAGATGATGAAATGAAATTAGGAAATTCGCAGGCGCTAGTCGGAGTTGGTTCGCATAAGACAGGGGTAATTAGGGATCGCAGGGAGATGCCTTCTTCCTGCAGTGGACGTATAATTGTCTCGTGATGATGACGCGTTTTCAATGTTTTATTTAGCTTGCTACTCCTCACAAAGCAGCACATGACCAGCTTATTATATAACACACTCCAGATGTTTCTATTTATTACTTGGCTATCTTATTTGTGCCAATTACCAAGCTCGTTTCACATCGGTACGCTCTGGCGGCGCGGCTGCCTCACCACTGCTGATCACTTGCTGGCTTTTCCGTTTTACTTCGGAGCTGTAGCAGGCCGCACTTCAGAATGAAACGCCGACGCTCACAAATTGCCCTGTTCTTTTTTTCTTTTTGGCGTTGCTGCCACTTTACCTTCTCAACACAATAGTTTCGCACAAACAATGAAGTAATACGCTGATATTTGCGGCGCAGATAGCTGCGATGCAGCCGAGTGTAGCCTAGCCGGGTTGCCGTCTGCAGCTGTGCACTGCAGCTGAACTTGTATCGTAGCATAAGTTGGCGGTAAGCGTTTGACAATGTGCATGGGCGTTAAGCAATGAACAATCCGCGCGCCGCTTTACTGTAGCTCGCATTACATTTTCTGAAGAAAAAAACATCTGGAAGAACAAAACTGTCAATGAATGCCCATGTTACTGCGATTAACGTTGAAGCGACAGAGTTTCAGCAGTGCCGTGTTACCATACGGTATGGTATCACCGGTCCCTACTACCATACCGCAATGACCGAAAACTTTTTATGTGCTTCGGTCGCTCGATGTACATGGTAACGTGATGACATCAGTGCGTAATATGCAGGCCTTGCAGAAACATGAACTAGATGCCGAGTTCGAAATATTTATATTGGCGAATATTAGACACGTCTTATTCTCCATACGGCATTACTCTTTACAGAAGTGACGGGTTACTGAAAATGTAGATGGCAGTAACAACGTCGTCATTGACATCTTGTGACACAAAGTTCCTTCGTGACACTTCGTGTACTCTTTATAACTACTGCTCGTCTCGTCTCTGTTAGTGTCTTCCAATACATGCCGCAAGGAAAATTGCAGACAATATTTACGCTCAGATGGGGAAAGAAGACGGCTGGCGTACGCTATAACAGGTTCCTGCCCTTGTTAAATTGAATATTTCTTTGCCTATCATACGATGGTCTCACTTTTCTCGGTAGGTCCCTGATCAGGTTCTCACCGAGTAGATTCAACCGCATTCTTGTGAAATCGTTAGAACCCATCTTTAGATCAGTGTCGATGGTAATTGGTTTAGCATAGAACAAAATATAGCCAGATCGCGTGTTGTCACCTTCGGAACGTGTTATCTATGAGGCGTACACTGCAGCAAAATTCCTCTTTCGCGCTTCCCTCAGAACATTCGACGCCATCTGGCGCCGCCGTCATGATACCTATTAGTGGCCTCCGAAATTCGTGAAGTGACTTTGCGTGAGAAGAAACACGTGATTACGCAACGTGACTCCTTTCACGCCATTCTTTTAGGACACGCTGCACCCTTCTAGTGACGCTGCCGAGAGGTCTGTGCGTGGCTTCAGATACGAGAACCGAGGCGCTTCGGTGTGTACGATCGCTTCGAATCCGTCCCTCGCTTGCCGCACGCCCAGTGGCACATACTCAGGGACCAATGTTGACGAGATAGCCATTCAGGAGCGCCACATCTCCAGTGCATTCATTGCGCAGCTTGTTAAGGCATTGGCGCGAAAAATCATTCTTTGAAATGCCCATAACCATAACCCATGACCCCATAGCCCGTGAACTTCTGGCACAGTCTGCTAAAGCATCTTATTGCTGTTCTTGATGAAGGCTTGTGATGTGGGTTTGATTCCGCTCACAATGGGAGGAAATCAAGGCGTATTGTTGTTCATCGTAGGGCGGCCCCTTCCCATGTACCCAGGAACTCTGGGCATTCGTTAATGTTTTTTTTTTCTTTTCGCCACTATGTGGCGTATCAACATTGCAGAATTCAAATTCGCGACATGACGCATGCAATAACGCGCAACTAAAGGAAACATTATAAAAATAGGCACACCCTCAGGCTGTTGCTTCTCCTTGGCCCGTGTGAACCAATGCGCTTATGTATCAGCCTCATCTCGAAGGCGATGAGCTACTTGCTCGACTGGCAATGAATGAACAATTTTGCTAGAGACCTGGCTGGACAGCTCATCGGCATTCCGCATGAAATGTCTGGCCGATATCCCTCTCGCAAAGTTTCCGGTTTCTTTTTTCTTGATTTCTTGTCTTATTTCTTCTGCATCACTGCAGCCGCGGGCTCGCGTACAGTCAGCGTTATGTAATTTGTGTTTCCCACAGCATTAAGAGTAAGCTACAGCTCAGGCCTATATCCGATGCCGGCTGCTCAAATACATGTAAACGCATAAATACTTTTGTGCCAAAACTGCTCAACCGGTTTGAACGACAACTGTTGGACTTAGAAAGTTGCATCACAGTGATTGCAGCAAGCATAATTTTGATGTAAATCGTGACATTTTTAGAAGAATTGCCGGAAGTCAGTAAATGAGAAGGAAAAAGAGAAGTACGGTTTTAACAAGTCCAGAACTCAGCATTAAAAACAAATGTAGCATTTCAATAAACTGCATTCGTTGGAGCATCTAGATCGGTAAAACATTTGAGTTAAGTATTTACGCCATATGAGAATCTGTTAGAATGTTTGAAAAGGTTTTGCAAACATCATAATGAGAATTTAGTGGCATACCTCAGAGTAGCGTATGATTGATCATTTTTGTCTGCTTTAGATAAAATATTAGGTGCACCTCACATAACTGTGATATTGTTTTTATTTGCTACGGTACAGATTTCCATACTTTGTTGTTTCTTGAAATCTCGCAATTTATTAAATATATGTGAAAGTAACGTGTAAGCCAAAATAAGGAAATTGCTTTCTGCAATGACTACAGTTCATCCGTTTCGTTTAAGTTCAACATAACTTATCAATATCAGCGCACATATTGCTCAGAAGAAAGTATTGCCGATTGCCCGCGTAGGAGCTAAAGCTTCCCCTTAAGTTCAATTTAGAATAATATACTTGTTGGCAAGATATGTTTGTAAAACTTCTTGCGAATGAAGACGAACAAAGAAAAAAAGTAGGGATGTTGCATAGAAGGGCGCCACTAAATGCCTACTTCAGGAATTTTATAGAATAAATAACTTGGTAGACGCTGCTGCCTTGTACACCAGAAACTTTCAAAACACTGCACCACAAGGTGTCTTACAGATGTCCCGTTCTTCTGTAATTTTTGGTAATATAAAGCACAAATATTTCAAGTGAGGCCTTCACAATCTAAAAAAATGCACAGCCTTTGTGCGACCTTAGAGAATCCACTAAAATTTCCAGTGAATATGACTCTGACGAGCAGTTGCAGTAGGAATCTTAATTGTCATTAATGTCAACACACAGCCTAAACCTTTGGGCGCATATGATTTTGCAAAGTGTGCACAATTCAAGCCTATTAACTCCACAACGAATGCTATTGTAACGTCTCGTTATCGGAGGCGCCTTAACGTGTGAGTATAGCGCTTGCAAAAAGCCGTAGATAACTTGCCCTACTCAAACTTTGCACGCACATCTGATATAACATGGGCCATTTCTAAAAAATATGAAGCCGTTACCTAGTTCAGCTGACTATAAGGATAAGGACCATGCGAATGCCTACTACGTGCGTTAAGCAAAACGGGAACAAAGTAAAAGCAGCGGCAATGTTTCAACAAGTGGACTCGTCTTTTTCAAGGCGACATCTGCTTTCCTCGGCACAGTATAGACAGGTAGAGTTCTTCCAAAGGGGAGAGGGGGTAAGGGGGTGGGTGCGGCAAAGAGAGATGGTGTGCTAGCGATGAGGATGTAGAAATGAGAATAAAGGAACACTGAGCATAAGGCCGGTGGTCAGCGGGCGTATGAAGGAGTGCACAGCACCCCTCTATTAAATGTTCCGCTGGTTGTCGTGGATTATCGCGTCTCTGAAACAGATAATACAAGGAGTGGCAGAGACCGGTGCGCGTGAAAAGAAATATAAAGAAAATACTGAAATGTAATAAATAAATACATTGTTAAATAAATAAAAGAAGAAAGGAAGAAGGAAAAATACTGCCAAGAAACCAAACAAAGTGTTGTTGCCGATAGCTTGAAATTTAGCATAAAGCATTGATTTTAAAGCTCCCTTTGAGACGTTTACGCCCATTGGTTGCAATGTCTTGAACTTACGGCTAAAGTATAATTCTTTGTATCATTTTCTCGTTCAAAATGGCAATTTGACTGTAAGATGTAGAAATTTAAGTTCACGAAAGTTATGACCTGGTTGCTTGAAATGCTCGGCAACAGCTTTGGGAAGCTTTTTTGCTTTGCCCGCACGATATCAGTTTAATCTGACGTTCATTTATTGTCGCGTTTTACCGGTACATTGTTTCTACGCAGTGGCGTAGAGGTAGAACACTCGCCTCGCGTGTAAGAGGTCCGTGGCTCGAATCCCGGTGCCGGCAATTTTCCACCGGATTAAAAAAAAATCCGCGGGTTGATAAAATTGCATAAACAGGCCTGGAGTGTGGCCTCATCCCGGTGACCGGAACCGGTAACGCACTCCCTCACCAGAGCAGGATTGGCCACCCTGGTGCAGTACTTGGCCACAACCTCCTATATGAACAACACAATCAAACCCCGGCCCTCAGTCCCCAGCAGCTGTGATGCAACTGACCACGGCGGTGGTCTGACCTCCGACGCAGCAGAGGGTGCTAAGAATCACTGGCTCCGGACAGGCCGCCATTGGAATATGAACCTGGCAACGTATAACGATAGCACGCTATCTAGTGAGGCGATTCTAGCAGTGCTATTTGAGGAATTAGAGGGCAGTAAATGGGATATAATAGGGCTCAGTGAAGTTAGGAGGACAAGAGAAGCATATACAGTGCTAAAAAGCGGGCACGTCCTGTGCTACCGGGGCTTAGCGGAGAGAAGCGAACTAGGCGTCGGATTCCTGATTAATCAGAATATAGCTGGTAACATACACGAATTCTATAGCATTAATGAGAGGGTGGCACGTCTTGTTGTGAAACTTAATAAGAGGTACAAAATGAAGGTTGTACAGGTCTACGCCCCTACATCCAGTCATGATGACCAGGAAGTCGAAAGCTTCTATGAAGACGTGGAATCGGCGATCGGTAGAGAGAAAACTAAATACACTATACAAATGGGCGACTTTAATGCCAAGGTAGGCAAGAAGCAGGCTGGAGACAAAGCAGTGGGGGAATATGGCATAGGCACCAAGAATATCAGGGGAGAGTTATTAGTAGAGTTTGCGGAACAGAATAATATGAGGATAATGAATACGTTCTTCCGCAAGCGGGATAGCCGAAAGTGGACGTGGAGGAGCACGAACGGCGAGACTAGAAATGAAATAGACTTCATACTCTGCGCTAACCCTGGCATCATACAAGATGTGGACGTGCTCGGCAAGGTGCGCTGCAGTGACCACAGGATGGTAAGAACTCGAATTAGCCTAGACCTGAGAAGGGAACGCAAAAAACTGGTACATAAGAAGCCGATCAATGAGTTAGCGGTAAGAGGGAAAATAGAGGAATTCCAGATCAAGCTACAGTACAGGTATTCGGCTTTAACTCAAGAAGAGGACTGTAGTGTTGAAGCAATGAACGACAATCATGTGGGCATGATTAAGGAGTGTGCGATGGATGTCAGTGGTAACTCCTTTAGGCAGGATACCAGTAAACTATCGCAGGAGACGAAAGATCTGATCAAGAAACGCCAATGTATGAAAGCCTCTAACCCTACAGCTGGAATAGAACTGGCAGAACTTTCGAAGTTAATCAACAAGCGTAACCCAGCTTACATAAGGAAGTATAATATGGATAGAATTGAACATGCTCTCAGGAACGGAAGAAGCCTAAAAACAGTGAAGAAGAAACTAGGAATTGGCAAAGAATCATATGTATGCGTTAAGAGACAAAGCCGGCAATATCATAACTAATATGGATGAGATAGTTGAAGTGGCTGAGGAGTTGTATAGAGATCTATATAGTACCAGTGGCACCCACGACGATAATGGAAGAGAAAATAGTCTAGAGGAATTCGAAATCCCGCAGGTAACGCCGGAAGAAGTAAAAAAAAACCTTGGGAGATATCCAAAGGGGGAAGGCAGCTGCGGAGGATCAGGTAACAGCAGATTTGTTGAAGGATGGTGGGCAGATTGTTCTAGAGAAACTGGCCACCCTGTATATGCAATGCCTCATAATGTCGAGCGTACCGGAATCTTGGAAAAACGCTAACATAATCCTAATCCATAAGAAAGGGGACGCCAAAGACTTGAAAAATTATAGACCGATCAGCTTGCTGTCTGTTGCCTACAAAGTATTTACTAAGGTAATTGCAAATAGAATCAGGAACACCTTAGACTTCTGTCAACCAAAGGACCAGGCAGGATTCCGTAAAGGCTACTCAACAATAGACCATATTCACACTATCAATCAGATTATAGAGAAAAGTGCGGAATATAACCAACCCTTATATATAGCTTTCATTGATTACGAGAAAGCATTTGATTCTGTCGAAACCTCAGCAGTCATGGAGGCATTACGGAATCAGGGTGTAGACGAGCCATATGTAAAAATACTGAAAGATATCTATAGCGGCTCCACAGCCACCGTAGTCCTCCATAAAAAAAGCAACAAAATCCCAATAAAGAAAGGCGTCAGGCAGGGAGATACGATCTCTCCAATGCTATTCACAGCGTGTTTACAGGAGGTATTCAGAGACCTGGATTGGGAAGAAATGGGGATAAAAGTTAATGGAGAATACCTTAGTAACTTGATATTGCCTTGATTGATATGATATTGCCTTGCTTAGTAACTCAGGGGACCAATCGCAATGCATGCTCACTGACCTGGAGAGGCAAAGCAGAAGAGTGGGTCTAAAAATTAATCTGCAGAAAACTAAAGTAATGTTTAACAGTCTCGGAAGAGAGCAGCAAATTACAATAGGCAGCGAGGCACTAGAAGTCGTAAGGAATACATCTACTTAGGGCAGGTTGAGAGGGCCGATCCGGATCATGAGACGTAAATAATCAGAAGAATAAGAATGGGCTGGAGTGCATTTGGCAAGCATTCTCAGATCATGAACAGCAGGTTGCCATTATCCCTCAAGAGAAAAGTATATAATAGCTGTGTCTTACCAGCACTCACCTACGGGGCAGAAACCTGGAGGCTTACGAAAAGGGTTCTACTCAAATTGAGGACGACGCAACGAGCTATGGGAAGAAGAATGATAGGTGTAACGTTAAGGGATAAGAAAAGCGCAGATTGGGTGAAGGAACAAACGCGAGTTTATGACATCTTAGTTGAAATCAAGAAAAAGAAATGGGCATGGGCAGGACATGTAATGAGGAGGGAAGATAACCGATGGTCATTAAGGGTTACGGACTGGATTCCAAGGGAAGGGAAGCGTAGCAGGGGGCGGCAGAAAGTTAGGTGTGCGGATGAGATTAAGAAGTTTGCAGGGACGGCATGGCCACAATTAGTACATGACCGGGGTTGTTGGAGAAATATGGGAGAGGCCTTTGCCCTGCAGTGGGCGTAACCAGGTTGATGATGATGATGATGATGATGATGATGTTTCTTACAGAAGGAAGATTCAAGCATATCAACCACATCTCAACTTGTACAAATAAAGCACGTTTTGACTTCCTGTGTATAACTATTTGCAGTGCTCTTAAATTTATAGCCACCTTGAAGGTACCTGCAGGTATTGCACTTGGGGTGCAACATCATTTTATTAAGGCGGAATCATGTTGGCTGACTTTTGCGTGCGCTGACACGTCTTAAAATTTCTCCGGCGTTGGCAGGTAACCCTCGGTACACGTGGGAATGCTTTTCTCGGACGCTCGTTACTTGATACTATTGGGTGGTATTTTCGTACGATGTTGTTTATGTTTAGGAGTGCAGTAGAATATTTTGTGATAAAGGCTGGCAGTTCGTTAGATTCTGGTGTAGGCTGTTTCTTAGCCAATTCTGACTGTCCCTCCAATCTTGACGCGACATCATCAGCTCTATCGAGAGCAACTTCTGGATAGTTTTTTCTGCTAGCGCTGTTTTAAGGTAATTTAGGTGGTGGATGAAATGGTTGTCTTCGCTGCGGATTCTTTTTATTGGTTTCGCTTGTCCGGCATAAAATGCTTGCTTGCAGTGTCGCGGGTGGTGACTGTTCTAGTCTAAATATTGCTGGCTATCCGTGGGCTTCCGGTAAAGTGTCGTTCTCTGTTTTCAATTCTATATGTAGACCGTTGTGTCGAGGAAGTCGAATTGACTAGGAGAGTAGTGAGCAGTAAACATAGGTGAAAGCGATTGAAATGGCCAATTAAGTTGGTTAACGTGCTTTCGCCGTGTTCCCATGTTTAACGCAGATACGTGTGCGGTTTTAAAGGGTAGCATTTCAACATGTGCGCTTCAAGCTCTCCCGTGAGAATGTTCGCATACGTGGGAGCTAATGGTGCTCCCATGCTGGTGCGGAAAGTGTGCCGGTAGTGAAGAGAATTGAAATGAATATAGTTGAGCGTGAGAACTAACCTACGCAGACAGACATCAATACACAGACTGACATTGGTGCATATCTCGACAAGAAAATAAAGCGTAAAAACCCACCACCTGAAGGCTATTCGCCTAGGAGCTCTGCCCGAACCGAACAGAAATGACTACCACGCAGAACGAATAGCACACGCAACAACAAATGTCGGACTCTTATCCAATCCAGCAAATTCGCCCCTAAACACGTAAATTACACATTTCACCTAGAAACTCGCGCTAGCTGTATTAAACAAAGGAAAACCCAAAAACGGCATAGGATTAAGGTTACATGTCCCTTATGCTACCCAAGAAAATGCATCGCTCTCTTTAATTCTCGAAGAACACTGCACGGAGCAACTTACAGTAATTACTAATCAGCTCGACAGCATAAATTTATCTGATGCGGAAGAAAGAAACTTTGAGTAATTCGTGCAAACTAGGAAGGAAAGAATACCGGATAACTACCAGTACAAAGGCATTGGAGCTGCAGATCGGCCTAAGAAAACTGATGTAAACCCTACAGCTCATACCTGTGCCGATAGTGTTACAAGACAGAATCCAGAGCACTGCAGCAACGTTGTAGACATATCCCAGAACCTCAGCCCCGATGAAGTCTTTTTATTGAAACTTGGGAAAAATTTCCCAAGAACAACGCAGTAAATGAACTCGAACTCCGCCAAAATATATCAGAGTTTTCAAGACGCATGCGCATCAAGCAGTTCCTTTTCGACAAGGCAGACATACGAAAGCAGGACAGAGACTCTCTTTGACCACGTAGTAAGTGAACACCGGAAGTCGAACAGTGCCCAGACATGGATTTATACGTAAACCTAATCTCAAAGAAAATTCTAGAGTAAGCGTGGCATTGCCACAAACGCAAAAATTTAGTCCTGCTAAGCACCAAATCCTGAAATATAACTCACGAAAAGGAATGATACTGTAATACAACAAGCAGACAAAGGCGGCCGTATCGTATCCTGGCCTATAGAAAAGTACAAGTATGAGGCTTCCAAACAACTGAGCAACCACAGATATTACAGAAAACTCTACTCTAGCCCAACTTCAGAATACAGCAATAATGTTCAATGCACAATAGCGGAGCTCCTCTAAAGGGGACTAATCACGCAATATGAATATCGCTTCGTGATGCCTAAAAACAAAGCTGCCGCTTTTGTCTTCTTGCTAAGCACATAGGATCCCCATAGAAGAAATAATAACAGCAGAAATCGCAGGTCGGCCTATAGTGTCTAATAACAACAGTCCTACCGGGTGTATTTAAATTCTTAGGTAACCACCTGTCAAACATCCCCACCACCCTACGATATTTCGTTCAACGGACGCCGCACTTCCTTGGAATTATTGACGACATCAACGCGACCCACATTTTTTCCGACCACGTATTCTAGTCGCATTGTATATTTCTGCCCTTTACACTAACATAACCATGAGTGAAGGAATTGAAGCCGTATGGAAATCCCTCGCAATCAATTCCCAAGGGCACGCTCCTGAAGCTTACCTGTTACTGATTAGGTTAGTTATTACCCTCACGCTTTTCGAATTCGATTCTACTCACTACCTGCAAACGTTTGGTGCTAGCATGGGAACGCCATTTGGTCCCACGTATGCGAACATTTTCATGGGACAGCTTGAAGCAAACGTTGAAATCCTACCTTTTAAAACCCCACACCTATGTTCGTTACATTGATGAAATACTTATAATACGGGAACACGGCACAAGCGCGTTAACCGAATTAATTAGTCATTTCAATCGCTTTCCCGCGAGTATAAAGTTTAGTGCTCACCACTCCGCTAGTCAATTCTACTTCTCCGATACGACGGTCTCCATATAAAACGGAAAACTGAGAACGACACTTTACCCGAAGTCGACAGATAACCAGCAATATTTTGACTTCAACAGCCATGAGCCGCAACACTGCAAGCAAGGAATTTTTGTCGGACAAGCGAACCCAATAAAGAGAATCCGCAGCGAAGAGAACGATTACATTTTCCCCCTAAATGAGCTTAAAACAATGCTAGCAGAAACAAACTATCCACAAGTTTATCTCGATAGAGTTTATGATGTAGTGTCAAGATTGGAGAGACAGTAGGAATTAGCTAAGGACGAGCCTACGTCCGAATCTAACAAACCGGCAGGCTTTATTACAAAATATTTTAATGTTCTCCTAAACTTAAACAACATCGTACGGAAATACCACGCAAAATTATCAAGCAACGAGCGTCAGAGAAAAGCGCTCCCGGATGTACCGAGGGTTACCTATCACCGCAACACAAACTGTAAAGTAATGTTAGCGCACGCAAAAGTCAGCCTATATAATTTGATTCCTCCTTAATAAAAGGGTGTTTTCGCCTCAAGTGCAAAACTTGCAGGCACATTCAAGGTGCCTGCAGGTGAAGATAGCCAGAACAAAAATTTTGCTTATAAATGAGCTTATACTTTGCGACTTACTTTTGTTGCGTTACCTAGCAACAAGATATGGTATGCCAGGCGCGACAGATGCTTGTGCCATGCGCCAGACACCGTCATGTACCGAGGACAGCGAGGCGAATTGCACAGGTGAAGTTCACCTGTTCGGTGACCCGTATCTTTTGCATGTAGCTTGTTTGTGTGGCTCCCGGCGTATTCTTGCGCGACTTCTGCACTTCCACACAGCGTCACTGCACTATTTACTGCAAGACGCGAATTTCGTTTGACAGTCTGTGGCGCATTTCAGTCAATTTTGCCTTTTACGACATGGCAACGACACCTGTGACGCAGTTAGCGCAAAACAGCTTGGCCGTCCTGTCGTAGTTCATTTGAGTTAATGACTCGTACTGCAAGTTGTTTGCGACGCTTTCTACTAGCCCCAAATTATTGTAACTTATTTCAGTCATTTTTGGGCACGCTCGTCGCACCCGCCTTTGTGATGCAGTTAGCGAAAAGCCCCTCGGCCGTGTGACGGGACTTACAGGGACAAGTTTGGGCACTTTTTCTGACCCACAACATTATTTTAATTAATTTCATTACTTTTTGGGACACTTCTTACGCACAGTGGCCGCGCCCGGCGTTGCGCCGCATTTAGCGAAAAGCAGCTCGGCTGTGTGCCGCAGTTAGTTTGCATCTACTGAAACTTACTGGAACAAGTTCATGACGCATTCTCTGACCCGCAGTGTTATTGTAATTAATTTCGTACCTTTTTTGGGACACTTTTTAGGCACGCTCGCCGCGCCTGGTTTTGTAAAGCAGTTACCCACAAACTCAGCCTGCCGTGTCACAGTTCGTTTCGCATGTACTGAATCTTAGTAAGACAAGTTTGTAACGCTTTCTGTGGCCCCGCATCATATATATTCGTTCGGTACTCGTGCTTGTCGAAGATTTGATGAGCGGTTACCAAGCGAACACAGGAGTGTGTTGCTTGCGCCGGCAGAACGTGTAAACGATAACGCCGATGAGCTCAAAATCCACGAACTCGAAAATTCTTTCGTCTGAACAACTGAAAACAGAATTGGCATCCAGGCATTTCTCTTGCGTGCGAGTAGAAGGCATTCTGCAAGTGTTTAGCGTGGTTTGGCTGAGAGCCTGTGTTGTGGCCACCTCTGTGCCCACGTTTCCCCTCTACACGCAGTATTCCTGATCGGATAATATTGTCACAAGCTGTCATGAACCACGCCTATCGCACAGACAACCAGACCGCTCTTCAACAACCGCGCCTATCAACCAGATTCATCTGGTTCTGCGTTAAACACATCGTGTGTAACAATATGGATGATACATCCTTGTAATTTATTTTTTTCAGCTGATACAATTCGGTGGAGTTTCACACAGGAACTAATGCTGCTTGCCTGGTCCTACAACGTAGGATGAACGTACGCAATGCCCGAAACATGCATTTATATAGAGCGAAATAAACATTTCCTCCTTCACAAGGTCTTTTGCATCTACTTATGAAATTTCACGTGGCACAGAATACATGTAGGCTTGAAACATAGTTCGCAGTAATTTTAAACAAATAAGCGATTACTCACTAAGACCCCGCGTGTTGGAACAGCGGAAGCAAAAAGAAAAAGGCGCCGAGTAGCGCTGTCGGCGTAGGGCGTGCCAGCTAGCATTCAAAACGCGCGAGCCAAAAGCGAAACCCGAAGGAGTTAATACCATCCGCTTGGTGCGCTACAGTCAATTCGGCCGCTGGGCTCTATGGGAGTTTCCGCTCTTGTTGAATGTCTATCTGTATGAGACTACCACAAAGGTTGGGCGCGGCGAGGTCGCCCATACCTATGTTCATTTTCTGCGTCAGTTATGCTTTCAGTGACTTGCAAGACATTCACTCGCGTGGGTCTTAGAGAAGCATGTTTTATAAAATTCTCATCGCTCTGCTATGTAATCTTGAGGATTGGCTCCAAAGTACTCATTTGCGTTAGCCACCTAAGATCAATTATTTAAAAGTAAGTTACTGTAGCTTCGTTTATCACGCAAACAACCGTTCAACTTACTTCGTATGTGAAGGTTACCGATTTGAACAATCCAATGATAACAATGGTGTCGGCAAGACTTATATTGGTCTATTTCTTAAACTTTGGTGCCAAAAAGAATACTGCCCGAACATGCATGGTGCGGTATGGTTCTGATAAAGCAGGTGCGAATGAGTGAAGACATTTTCTTGGCGCAATTCAAGTTCATGAACTTAAACGCATATGGATTCTCCTACACGCAAACAATGCAAACAATGGATTCGCAAACAATGGATTCGCAAACAATGGAAACGCAAACGATGGATTCTCCTACACTATACAAGAAGCACCTTGTCGCTAAGGTACATCCCAGAAGGTGTGCGAGAACAATGGGTGCGCTCCTGATTGGAGTTCTGAGTGTTCGTGGCATCAGGCTCGGTTTGCTGGCGTTGTCAGAAATAAAAATAGCTGCCGGTCGAAAAAGACTGCATTATTTTGTTGAGTACTTTCTAACAGATGGAGAAACGCTGATATATACGTATGAACGAAAAAATACTGAAGTTTTGGGATAAGTGTTTTGTGGCATATACGGTATTTCGCCCGTCTATTTTTTGAGACCTGATTAAGAAAAATAACGCGATAGGGCGACAAGTAATGCTGACATGCGTATACAGTCAAGCAAATTATGAGCTCCAACATAGTGCGCGTGGAGGAAGCGGCATACATGTACCCATAATATATCTTCGGCGGGGGGTGGAGGGGGTTGCTATCCCACTGTAGCTTTTCTATGAAAATGAGGGGAAGGCATACCTTTACTAGTACACACGTGAATAATGCCTACCGTTCCCCATAAAGGCACGTAAACCCGCAAACAAGAAATGAAATAAGGTGCATTTCCCAGGTGCACCCGCCGTGGTTGCTCAGTGGCTATGGTGTTGGGCTGCTGAGCACGAGGTCGCGGGATCGAATCCCGGCCACGGCGGCCGCATTTCGATGGGGGCGAAATGCGAAAACACCCGTGTGCTTAGATTTAGGTGCACGTTAAAGAACCCCAGGTGGTCAAAATTTCCGGAGTCCTCCACTACGGCGTGCCTCATAATCAGAAAGTGGTTTTGGCACGTAAAACCCCAAATATTATTATTATTATTCCCAGGTGCGCCTGTGAGATGCCCCTCTACTTTACTTGACAAACAAGGAACCAGATCCAATGGACTCGCGCAGTAAAGAAGCGCAAGAGCACTGCCAAGAACAAGTAAACAAGCGAAAGTCTACACGATTTCCGGTAGCGTTTTTTTGGAATTAGGTCTGGAAGAGTAGTCGAGAAATATATATTTGCGGAAGGGTCACAGTTGGTTTGAATCCTTCGTTTACGGCTCTACCATGTGCCAAAACCGACTCGAACTGTTACTTGGAAAGCTGGGTAACGATGCGCGGCTGCCGCTGCTGCCGTTCATCCGCGCAGAGGGCAGGATGCTGCTGTTCTAGACGTACTGCGCCGATCACGGAAGATTAGAAAAACACCCACATAAGCACAGCAGAGAAGTGGCTACGTCAGGCGGCTCGACTGACGACTGTAGAAGCGTCATACGAAAACACATGCAATCATTCTCCATGTCCGTTGGCGTTTTCTGTACTTCATATTATAAAGAAAAAGATAGTGGTCCATAAATATTCTAATAAACAACGGTTAAATGTGTTATTTTTCGCTTTTGCTTCCTGTTTGGCTGTTGCCTTGGCTCTCTCCTTTAGTACACCGCTTAATTTCTGAATTCCTTCGTACTGGTGTTTCCCTTGGCCAATTTTCGCGAAAAGTGCTGTGCAATTAGTGAAAATAGCAGACGAGGTAACGGGTGACATTCATATTGCTTAGGGGTTTAACGACTATTGCAGGATTTGCTGACAGATGCTGTTTCCCATGGTTTTGTCTTCCACCTTAACAAATCCATATCACGGGTATATGGTTCCGAGAATCCGCCAGCTTCAAGCGAGCCATCACTCAAGGAAGTAATGAGGCAAAAGGAAAAGGTAAGTGCAGCTGGCGTTTTTTTCCAGCCGCAACTCATTCCACGAGGGTACAAACCAGCTGACTACGGACTGAATCCCTTTCCTGGTCCTTGGTTCAGTCTAAACAAAGAAGTTTGAAGCAACAGCGGTGCGTGTGACCGTTGTGGTGACAGGTGGTGAATAGGTGGTGACAACTGAACGCATCTCTACTTAATCGGGCGCGCATCGAATCAGTTAGAGGTCTGTTCTTCACACCACAGGAGATGCCGATTACTACCGCCATCCAAAAGAAGTGAAACAGACAGCAAAAATGTTCACCGCTGAATAGCTGTCAAGTCTCAGGCTTCATTTAGCTGCGCTCTTGGAATGTGTGGGAGGAGAGCTGCTGAAGGCAGGGTGGTAGGAGATGTGCCACTTCATTTCGGGGGCGGGCCCTCCCCCCCTCTCTCCTTCCCTGTGCCCCCTGTAGGGTACGTGGCTGGGAAGCGGCCTCCAGACTGCACGGCCACCTGCATACCCGAAAGAATGGTTTATTATTTATCAGCAGCTAGAACAATGTTCAGCTCCTTGATTTCTCGCTTGTCCGTGCAGTCTTGTGGGCACCTTGGACCATGTTTACGGTAACATTTAGGGCTACGGTGCTAAATTTCTTTTAACCTTCTCCGGTGACCTTCGCTGAGCATCTGACCACTGTCACGAACTTATCGTTTGGCGTAAGACCTGCTTCCATGTAAGCGAAATTTTCTGAATGGTGATGCGTATTTTATAGCAAAGAGCGTTATCTTATAATAATGCGCACATGGAGTGAATAGGTGCGTACATTCCTTATCAAACGCGAACGCCAGCGATTGCGCTGGAATGTACGACAATTTGTATCTGCTTAACGCACGCCTTGACCCGTAGATAAGATTTCGACAGCGGGTGACAGTTCGCTCCCGTTATCGTTGTGCGTTGAGCGCTACTTCTATATCAGGGCGCAAGTGCATTAATATGACGTTAGAATCGCGACTCACAATTTTGGAATTGTATTTGTCCTTCAACATCGAAGTACTGACGTGGTAAAGATTCATTGAGTAAATATGGTTAAACGGACCATAGGCTTATGTTACGCTTGCGCTTACTCTTGCAAAAAATATTCTTTAATTCAAAACCAAATTTTTTTCTCTAACAGATTGCAAAATAGAGGAACATAGTTAAAATAATCAGGGTGTCTTAAGAGAAAAGAAAATTGTCATGCTTATTATTCTTGTTCTCGTGGAAGGTAGAGAAAGGAAATTCAATAAAAATATTATTAGTATCTTTAAATGTACATCCCTTCAAAATGAGTCATTTAAGTTTCTCCTTTTCACGCTGAAACCGACTATAGGGGGAAAGAGAGATGTATGACTGAAAACAGAGAATAGTGAAGAAGTATGCAGAGTGCACACACTCTAAGAGGAAATAACTGTAACGGTCCCAATCATTCGTATACAATGTGCAGCAGTTTTCAAGAAGCTGGTATTTGTGGCATTCAACATCTATTAGTACTTAGGACAAGTTCCCAGGACATTTTTCCTCCGAGCGCATTTTACTATGCAAGCAGCTAAGACGGAGCTCCCGGTGCAGAGTCTAGCAACGGGCATTGAGATTCCGGCCTCCATAGGCCTAACGAGACGCGATGGCCTAAAAAGAAGAGGAAGGTTGCCGATGCATCGTGTTGATATGACTATGCTTGCCACCCTATCCTTTTACCTCTTCCTGTGTTTGCATTCGCGTATGGTAAACTCAGCCCTGAAGGGACGCGCGCCATATCGTACTACAAAGTTGCATGCGTTTGACGTGTTTAAGGCGAGAAACGCTATTACACACTGTCTGTTTAGAATACCGTTTCTGTGAAGCCATGCTTCATGTATTACCACAATCGCTTGACTCAAGAGTGTTATCCCCGCAGGGGCGTCTGCGCCAGCAGGCGTTTGGTGTGTTGCGACACCACGTACCCGAGCACACGAGGGTTGGCACCTCCCGCGTGTAGCCGTGTGCGGCATAGCCGTGTCCGGGGAAAGGGGGATCCTGGGGGTTGAGCTGATGCCGGGTGTTCGGACCTTCAAGGCCCCTCGGCGGAGGCAACACACCTCTTTGGCCTCTGCTTCACGTAGACGGCACCCACGGACTGACCCACCCGGGGGAAATCGGCAGTCACCCTTTCCTGTCCTCCTCTCCAATCTTCGTCTTTCTCTTCCGCCTTTCTCATCTTTCCTGTCTTCTCATAACTTCTCCTTACTTCTTAGTTTTCCGGCGGCAACCTTGTGTAGCTAGCCAGCCTTGGTTATGCTGTATTTGGTTATAGCAGCAATGTACGGCTGGCGTTGGCAGGGTTTCTCTAGCAGGAACTCCTGTCACGTCCCCCTGTTGGGCTCCATGGTGGGTGGTCAGCATCGCGGCCGAAAACCCAACTGTACTTATGAAAAACGCTTTTACTAAACTCCCTGATCGCCCTCAGAAACGAGGGCGCACCGAAGAGGTCTTTCAGTTTTTCGGACGCCAAGTCCACAATTATCCGCGTTTTCACGTGCTCCACGCAGAAAAACCAGCTAGACAAGTGCGAAAAATCTCCCCATTCCTTGTATCTAAGACCCTTACCGATGTTTTTGGCCCAGGGTATAAGGCGTCGAGGATGGCTAGCGGTGACCTCCTCTTGGAGCTTCGCGACCTGAAACAATTTGAGAAACTGCCTAAACTAGTATCATTTGGGGAGACCCAAGTAGTAGTAACCCCGCACCGCACGATGAATACCAACCGCGGCGTTGTTTCGGACGATGATTTGCTGGAGCTCACTGAGGCTGAACTCTTGGAGGGCTTCAGTGAACAAAATGTCATAAATGTCAAAAGAATCAAGATGAGGCGAGACGGTAAAGAAATTGCGACGAAACACCTAATACTCACCTTCAATTCAAGTGTCCTGCCCGAGTCAATCGAGGCCGGGTATATCAAGCTTCGTGTAAGACCGTATGTACCAAATCCCTTGAGATGTTTCAAATGCCAACGTTTCGGCCACAGCTCGCAGAGCTGCCGAGGCCGCCAAACATGTGCGAAATGCAGTGCCCTTGAACACGCCACTGAAGCATGTAAGAACTCTCTACACTGCGTAAACTGTGATGGGGATCACGCCGCGTACTCGCGGTCCTGCCCCTACTGGAAGAAGGAAAAAGCAATTGTAACCATAAAAGTAAAAGAGAATATATCGTTCAAAGAGGCACGAAGGCGGGTAGCATACCTGCCAAAGAAAAGCTTTGCCGAATTGGCGCGTCAGGGGGCAGCGTCATAACGGCCTCCGGTGGCTGTCCGACCCACAAGCAATGAGTCGGCAGTCACGCCATCTGCCCCCGCGGCGGTTGCACCTGGCGCTGCTCCGTCAACCGAGGAGAAGGGACCATCGACCCCGAAGGTGGGCGCTGCCGAGGCTGCCTCAACCTCCCAGGTCCCTTCCAGCGCTGGCAACGGCCGGCGTAGCCAAATCCCTCAGGGAGCCCCATCGACCTCCGGGCTGGTGGGCTCAGGGGTCTTGCCCTCCAAGGCGGGACTCCCCCTGAAAACTTCTCGCTCGCAAGAGCACGTGTCCGGCGCCTCACAAGAGGCAATGGACACAACACCTATCCTCAAGGCGCACCAAGCGCCTAAGGAGCGGCGAGGCTCCCTCGAACGCTCCAGAAAGGGCAAAGCTCCCGTTACAGGGCCTCGAAAGGGCTCTCTAATTTAATCACTGTAATTTGCATAATCACTACTTCTGTTTCTGTACACACAGCACCTATTAACTCCCAATATGGATACACAAATTATTCAATGGAACGTCAGAGGTCTTCTCAGAAACCTTGATGATGTGCAGGAACTTATACAAAAAGACAATCCAGAAGTGCTGTGTTTACAGGAAACACACTTAAAAAACAAACACACAAACTTTCTTCGACACTATCTAACTTTTCGCAAAGATCGCGATGATGCCGTCGCATCCTCGGGCGGTGTTGCCATAGTCACTCATAGAAGTATAGCGTGTCAACTTTTACAGGTACAAACACCCCTTGAAGCAGTGGCGGTTCGAGCTGTCCTACTAAACAAACTCATCACCATTTGCTCGCTTTACATACCTCCACATTACCAACTAAACAAACATGAATTTCAGTCCTTGATAGATCAATTGCCAGAACCTTATGTTGTTCTTGGCGATCTCAACGCGCACAGCAGCCTGTGGGGAGACTCTCGTATTGGTCCGCGAGGTCGTCTCGTTGAACAGTTCCTTTTTTCGTCCGGTGCGTGTCTGCTGAATAAGAAGACACCCGCATGTTATTCCCTCGCAAACAGAACATTTTCTTCAATTGACCTCAGCCTAGTTTCCCCTTGTATACTGCTTGAACTCGAATGGGAAGTTACCAACAATCCTTACGGAAGTGACCACTTCCCCATACTGCTAAAACACATAAAGAAAAAGAATGTCTACCACAGGCTCCAAGGTGGAAGATCGATACAGCCGACTGGGAGAAGTTCCGAAACCTAACTAGTATCTCATGGAATGACCTGTCTTCTTTAGGAATTGATGCTACTGTGCAGTATCTCATAGCCTTCATTATAGATATTGCATCTAAATGCATATCAGAAGTAAATGGCTTGGCATGTAAACGGTGGGTCCCGTGGCGGAACGAAGATTGTAGGATCGCTCGCAAGAAACAAAACAAAGCGTGGGGGTTGCTACGTTCTTCTCCCACTACAGAGAATCTAGTCAACTTTAAGCAAGTAAAATCCCAAGGCAGGAGAACCCGCCGACAGGCAGAAGAGAAAGCTGGCAGAAGCATCTATCGAGCATTAACTCATTTACAGACGAGGCCAAAGTATGGAACAGGGTAAATAGAGTTAGAGGGCGACAAACATATTCACTCCCTCTGGTAAATAGACAGGGCGATACACTGCAAGATCAGGCAGACTCGCTTGCGGAGCACTTTCAGAGCGTGTCAAGTTCAAACAATTATTTGCAATCTTTTCTCATATATAAACAAATAGAAGAACGTAAGTCATTAACAAGAAAAAGTCGAAAGAATGAGCCTTACAACCGTCCTTTCAGTATTACCGAATTGAGAGCTGCCTTGAGCGCATGCAAGAGCGCAGCACCAGGATCTGATAGAATCATGTACGAAATACTGAAAAACTTACACAATGACACGCAACTGACACTACTTACACTTTTCAACACTATCTGGGACGCAGGGTACCTCCCGACCGCATGGAAAGAAGCCATTGTGGTCTCTGTTTTAAAACAAGGCAAAGATCCATCCTCAGTTGCAAGCTACCGCCCGATAGCCCTCACAAGTTGCATTTGTAAGGTACTTGAAAAAATGATAAATCGGCGACGGATCCATTTCCTTGAACAGAACAAAATGCTTGATCCCTATCAGTGTGGCTTCCGAGAAGGGCGCTTCACAACCGACCATCTTGTACGTATTGAAAAAAATATCCGGGACGCATTTATACATAAACAGTTCTTCCTCTCGACATTTCTCGATATGGAAAAGGCGTACGACACAACGTGGCGATACGGGATCTTGCGAGACTTACCGGAAATGGGCATTCATGGTAATATGCTCAACATAGTAAAAAGCTACTTGTCCAATCGTACCTTCCGGGTGAAAGTCGGCAATGTGCTGTCACGTCCTTTTACACAAGAAACTGGTGTACCCCAGAAAGGCGTGCTCAGTTGCACACTTTTTATTGTTAAGATGACAACGCTTCGTGCTTCCTTACCACCGGCCATCTTGTATTCCGTCTATGTGGACGACATTCAATTAGGCTTCAAATCCTGTAACCTCGCAGTATGCGAGAGACAGGTACAGCATGGTTTCGACAAGGTGTCAGGGTGGGCAGAGAAAAATGGTTTTAAAATCAATCCTCAAAAGAGTTCTTGTGTGCTGTTTACAAGGAAGGGAGACCTGGTTCCGGATCCTTGCTTGGAAATGTGTTGCCAACAGATACCTGTGAACAAAGAGCACAAATTTCTAGATGTTATACTCGACAATAGACTTACTTTCGTCCCACACATTAAACATATTAAAGGAAAATGTCTGAAAACAATGAGCCTAATGAAACTTCTATCCCAGACTACGTGGGGTAGTGACAGGAAGTGCTTAATAAATCTCTATAAGAGTCTGATTCGGTAGCGATTAGACTACGGCGCCATGGTATACAACTCTGCCGCCCCGAGCGCGCTAACGATCTTAGACCCTGTTCACCACCTAGGTATCCGCTTGGCCACGGGCGCTTTCAGAACAAGCCCAATTGCAAGCCTATATGCCGAATCGAATGAGTGGTCACTCTGCCTGCAGAGATCGTACATCAGCTTTACATATTTCCTTAAAGTACGTTCTAATCTTGAACATCCATGTTTTGGCATCGTTACCGATTTGACGTGCGCTACACTTTTCAGCAATCGCCCCTTTATAAGACAGCCTTTCTCGTTGCGTGTGAAAGAGCTTAGCGATGAAATACATGTCCCACTCCTCGAGCATCGCTTAATCCACCTAACCAAGCTCTTACCTCCTTGGGAGTGGCAGGTGATACAATGTGACGTGTACTTTATAAAAGTTACAAAGCACGCTCCTGAGGCCGAAATCCGAATGCATTTCCTAGAACTCCAGCACAAGCACTCCTGCGCAGAGTTATACACAGACGCTTCGAAGTCAAATGCCGGGGTATCCTATGCAGCCGTCGGCCCATCGTTTTCGGAATCCGATGTACTGCATCCGGAAACAAGTATCATTATGGCCGAGGCCTACGCATTACTCTCTGCTGTGAAGCATATAAGAAAATCAAAACTTCCAAAAGCAGCGATCTATAGTGACTCTCTCAGCGTCGTGAAAGCCTTAGTGTCACTCAGCAAACATAAAAATCCTGTGTTTGATTAATTATATTCGGTCTTGCGCAACGCGTACTCATCTAACCAGAATATCATAATATGCTGGGTCCCTGGCCATAGGGGAATTGAAGGTAAAGTTCTGGCGGACGAGATTGCCACGTCAACCGCATCGCAAGCTGTTAACCCTACCGCTGCGGTGCCTGTCACAGATCTGAGGCCTTTCTTGCGAGGGAGATTGCGAGACCACTGGCAACGCATATGGGACGCGGAAATGGATAATAAGCTCCACCTGATAAAACCACAGTTAGGATTCTGGCCCTCTACTACAATATCGCGCCGAACAGATGTCCTATTCTGTCGTCTCAGAACAGGACACACGTTTGGCACCCATAATTTTCTACTCACCGGAAGTGAGCCTCCAACCTGTGGTAGATGCGGGGAAAGGCTGACCGTACTCCACGTCCTCCTGGAGTGTCGGGAAGCCGAATCCGAGAGAAAGGGACACTTTTCATTAGCATACCGACAGCACATTCCTCTTCATCCTGCAATGCTTCTTGGTCCAGAACCGCTTTTTAATACAGACACAGTGCTACGTTCTCTTAGAGATGTGGTCTTACATGTTATTAGTCCCATGAATTCGTAGCGCCTCCTCTCTCGAGAGGATGCAGCTGCGATAATTGTTTTGCATAGCACATGCCTCCAGGCCCTTGTGTTTCAAGGGCTCTAAGGAGGCAGTAGTGCTCTGGCATTTCTTATAATCTGATATATTTTACCTATCGTCTCATTCTCTTTATATGCATCTAAATATTCATAGTACAAGTCATAAGTCATCGCCATAATTTTATCATACAGATTTTACGCAATTTAGAGCGTATACTTTAAGCCTCCTTTACAGCCACGTCTCACCAACTTCATAGTAATCATAAATACAACGCAAACTCATTACCTCAGACGTGGCGCTCTTTGGCCATACGTGGCCCTTGCGCCATAAAACCCCATACATCATCATCATCAAGATTGCTATTTGTTCTCTAAGTTGTAAGTTTTTGTCGCGAAAGCGGAGTTTTAATACACAGTACCTGCCGCTAAGACATGCTCGACGAGGTATGGCCGATGACAAAGTAAATGCCAATAATGGTATCGCGGGAGCGTTTTTTACGGTGAAATGCGGCGCCTATACCACTGCAAAGAACAGAAGCAGGGTGGTGACTCCAATCCTTTGCTCACCACAATAACATATCTACTCTGGAATTCAAATGGTTTCACCAACACCAGCTCGTACTCTTTATCCCCTAATTGCAACTTCGCCTGCCACCTGGGCTTCTCCCTTTTTTCCTCCTTATGTTCCCCGCCCCTTTCCACATGTACTTAGACGTGCCACAACCGAGATACGGTCCTCCCTTTTCTTAATAAATGCATTCATTCATTGATTCATTCCTTGCTGCGGAAAATAGCGCCCATTGATTTCTATAGTTACCCTCTCTCTCACCTGTATTCTCCCATCGTAAAGAAATGTTGCTTTGTCGCCTTGGCTCTGCCTCGCATTTACAATTTCTTAGGAAAAGCCAACAGCGCGGCATGCAGTAGGGTGACTTGACAGTAATGAAGTTTCCGTGCTGCTTGTAACTGAAAGCTCTCCTCCGCGACCTACTACTAGCCGCTTCAACGGTAGATGGTTCTCGGAAAAAAATATACTGCAAACTTGATCTAAGCACTCTTGTATGCACAAGGCGAAAAATTCCAACTGTGCTTACTGAAAGCAACTATACTGTGTGTATGAACGCTTGCGACTGTTAGCGACCTTTCCTCTGTGAGTGTGTTCACTCTCGATACCTGTTTATTATTTTTCGTTATATTACCTTTCATCACGATCTATTCGGGTACTAACGCGTTAGGATTATGAGTGTCAAATAGGGAAAAAAATCAACGAATCGAAGAATTATCTCCCTCTACCACGCGATGTGTCACGTCAGCCCTATTGAAAATTCCAGCTTGCCCAGCATGAATTTTATCATGTAAAATGTGATGGGCATGGTGGAAAACATGGTGGGTATGATGGAATTCATCGTGGCTATATTGAGTGCATGGTGGGTACAGTGAGTAGAAGCGGAGTCCTTCCATGTTTTTCTGGTCACGGAACTCCGCCGTCACGCTATGGGAGAGGTTCATATTGTCACGGCTCACTGGAGACAAAAAAGGAGAGCGGTATTTATTCCAGAGAGTTAGGGCAAGCGCTCAGTCCAGGCTTCTTCTTCTCTAGCGCCTCGCTTGCACAGACGAGGTCGTCGTCTTTTTCGTCAACGTGGTTGGGCGCTGATAGCGTCGCGGCATTTTCCCTCCTCCAGAAAGAGCATCGTCCCGATGCTCGGCGGGTAGCATCTGGTGTCCAGCAAACCAGAGCGTGTCCATGTCATTCAGAAAAATACGGTTTCATGCGCACCACGTGCACAGTCTCAGGCAGGTCCTGACGGCGCCTCGAGCAGGATGGGCTGTCAGGAACGACTTCATAGTTGACATCGCTAAGGCGTCGTAAAACCTTGTACGGTCCGAAGTATCGTCGCAGAAGTTTCTCCGCGAGGCCTCGGCGGCGTACTGGAGCCCAAACCCACACTCTTTGCCCTGGCTGGTAGACGACGCATCGATGGTGTTCATTGTAACGTCGGGCATCACGGTCTTGCTGGCTAGCTATGCGAACGCGCGCGAGCTGTCTTGCTTCTTCAGCGCGCTCTGTAAAATCTGCGGCGTCAGTCTCGGAATCGCTGAAGTCATGAGGAAGCATAGCATCCAGCATCGTAGTCACTTCTCGACCGTGGAGGAGACTGAATGGCGTCATTCTTGTTGTTTCTTGCCGAGCCGTATTATAAGCAAACGTTACGTAGGGTAATATTTGGTCCCAGTTCTTGTGTTCCACATCGACATACATGCACAGCATGTCTGCGAGAGTCTTGTTGAGGCGCTTCGTAAGTCCATTGCTTTGCGGGTGATAGGCTGTCGTCCTTCTGTGTGCCGTGCCACTGAGGGTGAGTACCGTTCGCAAAAGTTAGCCGTGAACGCGGTTCCCCTGTCGGTTACGATGACCGCTGGAGCACCGTGCCTCAGGACGACGTTTTCGATGAAGAACTGTTCGGCCTCGGCTGCTGTGCTGCTAGGAAGTGCCTTGGTTTCAGCATATCGCGTAAGGTAATCTGTCGAGACTATGATCCACTTATTTCCGGCAGCAGATATTGGGAATGGGCCCAAAAGGTCCATCCCAATTTGTGCAAACGGTGTTGCAGGCACTGGAACGGGATGTAATAGTCCGGCAGGTTTCGTAGGTGGCACTTTTAACCGCTGACAGTCAAGGCACGTTCGAACGTAGTGCTTCACCTGTGCTGCGAGCCGTGGCCAGTAATACTTCTTTTTGATCCGTGCTAATGTTCTTGTGTAGCCTAAGTGACCTGAGGTAGCTTCGTCATGACAGGCCTGGAAATTTCATTGCGGAGTGTTTTAGGGACGACTAGTAGATAGTTCTTCCCTGTTGAAGAGAAGTTCCTCCTAAAAAGAACACTGTTGCGTAGGCAGAATGATGAAAGGTGCCTCGAGAACAACCTGGGCTTGTTTGTGGTGCGGCCTTCTAAGAAATCAATTAGGGACGCGAGCTCCTGGTCCTCTTGCTGTTGTTGAGAGATGGTGGCCGCATCAACAGCTCCCAAAAAGCCAGTGGATTCCTCATCATCTCCGCCTGACGACTCGATCGGCGATCTGGAAAGGCAATCAGCGTCTAAGTGCTGCCTTCCCGATTTATAGACCACCGTCATGTCGTACTCTTGAAGCCGTAGGCTCCAGCGTGCCAAACGTGCAGATGGATCTTTCATGTTGGTCAACCAACAGAGAGAATGGTGGCAACTTATAACTTGAAATGGGCGGCCGTATATGTACGGACGGAACTTGGTAACTGCCCATACTACAGCCAAGCATTCCTTCTCTGTGGTGGAGTAGTTCGACTCGGCACGTGACAATGTTCTACTCGCGTAAGCGATGACTCGCTCAGCGCCGTCTTGCCGTTGAACAAGGACGGCGCCTAAACCTACGTTGCTGACATCGGTGTGGATCATTGTCGGCGCATCCACGTCAAAGTGGGCAAGAACAGGCGGAGTTTGTAGACGGTGCCGCAACTCGTTAAATGCCGCCTCCTGCTCCTCGCCCCACACAAACGTGACATCATCTCTGGTTAAGCAGATAAGCGGTGAGGCGTTGCGTGCAAAACCCGCAATAAATCGCCGGTAATATGCGCATAGGCCCAGGAAGCGTCTGACTGCCTTTTTGTCTGTAGGCCTTGAAAACTTTGCGACGGCTGCGATTTTCTCAGGATCAGGTCTGACACCTGTGTGACTTACTACGTGGCCCAAAAACTGTAGTTCTTCATATCCAAAGTGGCGCTTTTCAGGTTTTAAGGTAAGTCCAGCGGACCGTATGGCTTGAAGAACTGACCGTAGCCGTCTGAGATGTTCATCAAATGTGGCAGAATAAACAATGACATCATCTAGGTAAACTAAGCAAGTCTTCCACTTAAGGTCTGAGAGTACAGTATCCATTAGTCTTTGGAACGTGGCTGGGGCGGAACACAAACCAAAACCGAGAACTTTGAATTCATAGAGCCCATCTGGCGTTACAAATTCAGTCTTTTCGCGATCCCGCTCATCGACCTCTATTTGCCAGTATCCACTTTTTAAGTCCATCGATGAGAAGTACCGTGCATGCCGTAGCCTGTCGAGGGAATCGTCGATGCGTGGTAAGGGATACACATCTTTCTTTGTAATCCGATTCAGCTTGCGATAATCGATACAAAACTGCAGGCTACCATCCTTCTTCTTAACGAGTACCACGGGCGATGCCCAAGGGCTTTTTGACGGCTGGATGACATCATCTTCTAGCATTTTCTTGACTTGCTGCTGTATTGTTTCACGCTCTTTCTCAGCCACGCGATACGGATGCTGTCGGATGGGTATTGCTGTTTCCTCCGTAATGATGCCGTGTTTCGTCAGTGGTGTTTGACGTACTCGGGACGTTGCAGAGAAGCAGTCCTTAAAATCGTCAAGCAGTTCCCTGAGACTTTGTATCTCTTGCGGCGCTAAACCTGGGTCAACGTCGACGACGGGTGCATGTGGCATCGTATCGGTGGTCGATTCTTCTTTTACAGCAAAGCAGTGTTGAACGTGGTCAATTTCATCAACGTATGCCACAGCGGTGCCTTTACTGATGTACCGGCGTTCATTGGTAAAATTTGTCAGAAGTATCTCTGTGCGACCACCGATTAGGCTGACAATACCGCGAGCGATGGCAACACCTTGATGGAACAGAAGTGCAGTTAGTTGTTCGGCTACGCCGTCCTTGTCAAACTGTTCTCCGCAACTGACGGAGACAAGGCTGCATGATAGTGGTGGTATGCAGACGTCGTCGTCGGCGACACGTAACGATGTACGTTGGCGCTCTTCGTCGTGGCTCGTCTCTGTACTAATTGACAAGGTTATCTCGCCATCCCGTATGTTAACGACGGCACCGTACTCCCTCGAGAAGTCCATTCCAAGGATGAGTGATCTGCAGCACTCTTTTAAGATCATAAAAGTGGCGACAAAAGCTGTATTTCCTATCTGGAGTCGTGCAGTACATTTTCCTGTAGGTGTCATTATCTAGCCCCCGGCATTTCGAATATAAGGGCCCGTCCATTGCATTTTGACTTTCTTAAGCCGGTCTGCCAACTGCTCACTCATTATCGAAAAGTCTGCGCCAGTATCAACTAAAGCTGTCACGTCGTGCCCTTCAATCGTTAAAAGTAGGTCGGAACTCACAAATTCGTCGGCGTTCCGATTCTCCGGGCTGCTCTGCTCGTTTCTCTGTAATGTTGGGGGACTTTCGGCGGTTCGACGACTTGCAACCTTTCCCCCGGAGGTCGCCGATTTCAGTTTCCCCGCCGTGGGTTTGGAGAGCGGCCTCTTACCACGTCGGCGAAACTGCGACGGTTCGGTGAAGAATAACGCAACGGAGACGGCGAGCGCGACCGGAGATTAGCTGAGCTGCCTTGTTCCCGAGTGACACTGTCGTCGAAGCGTCGATGTCTCTCAGGAAACTGTCGTGGAGTGGCAAGTGGCATTTCCTGGATGCCACCCTGGCGATGAGGGCGAAAACGATAAATGTGCCCTGGTTCGCCACATTGAAAACACAATGGTCGGCCATCAGCAGTGCGCCATACATCGGTCCTGCGAAGCTGGGGTCGCCTGAAATGCTCCCTCTGTATCCAGGCAGCAATAGGTGGCCGATGGTGGTACTGCTGTACTGGCCCGGTAGAAAGAGGGCGTCGAACAGCGTCCGCGTAGCTGTATGCGCGCGGCTCTAAGCGTAGCTCGGGACATGGTTGAGGGAGTGGCTCAGGTGATGCAAATGCTTGCCGGATTTCTTGGCGGACAACTTCAGCGACCGAAGCAACAGTGAACTCCTTCGGTGTCGCAGTTTGCTTCGCACTCTCCTCGCGCACAATGTCTCTTATTAGTTCACGTAGCGAGGTCTCGTCTGTCGCTGTCAATACTGCGGCTCCTGCAGGCGCATCGTTAGTCAGGCGTTCGTATTGCCGGCAACGCTGCTGCAGCGCCCGCTCGATTGCTGTGGCTTCCTTAATGAACTCTTCTACAGTTGTAGGCGGGTTACGCACGAGACCAGCGAATAGCTGTTCTTTGACGCCGCGCATGAGATGGCTCAGCTTCTTGGAATCAGGCATGTTGGGATCCGCGCGGCGAAACAAACGAGACATGTCCTCAGCAAACATCGAAACACTTTCGTTTGCCTTCTGAATGCGCAACTCGAGAAGGCGTTGTGCATTATCTCGGCGATCAGTGCTTCCGAAGGTGTCAAGTAGCCAACGGCAAAATTCGTCCCACGTTGTCAAATGTGCCTCGCGGTTTTGGAACCACGTCCTTGCGCTACCTTCAAGAGCGAAGTACACATTGGAAAGCTTCTGGTCCGGGACGCCCAAATGCTGCCCAAAGGTGCCGCGACGTGGCGCCACTATGCCACAGAGGGCGTCATTAGCGTACCAAAACGCGTGCGCAGCGCGAGGCGAGCTGAGTGAACGGGTGCGTTCTGTGCATGTGGTGCGCTATTTATCGAGTGCTGGGATCTTTAGTTGAAGTGGCGGGGTGGGACAACGATGCCGAACACGTGTTGCAAGTAGCAGCTAAAGAAGTAGAATGGTGGTATTTCTAACAAGTCATTTAAAATGATTGCTGTATTTGTGATGTGGCTACTTGTGTTCGTTCGAGAGTTATTTAGCCATGTGTTATGAAATGCTTATGGTTTACACTTTCTTGTTTATAGAAACAATCGATGATACATTCTGTATTTATTGTCATTCGTTTGCTGGTGTTTCTTTCCTGCCCCCCTATGCATATCTATCACGTTTGATGTTATTTCTTTATGCCTAATGTATCAGTGTCATGCTTTTGACAAACTTCTAGCATTGTGAATGGTGGACCATTCGTGACTGGACGCCTCTGTGCTGTCTGTATTTCGCTCCGCTTATTTTACATGATGAATAAATGATCGTGCTTGTATGTTGTTTTTGCACCAACACGTTTTATTTCTTTTCTTAGTCGAATTATAAAGTTTTCTTTTCATTTTTCGACCTTGGTAAGAATATCAGGACCGGTGATTGAAGCATTTTAACATATTCTAAATAGTTGCGCGTGTTCACAGGAGGTATTCAGAGACCTGGATTGGGAAGAATTGGGGATAAAAGTTAATGGAGAATACCTTAGTAACTTGCGATTCGCGGATGATATTGCCTTGCTTAGTAACTCAGGGGACCAATTGCAATGCATGCTCACTGACCTGGAGAGGCAAATCAGAAGAGCGGGTCTAAAAATTAATCTGCAGAAAACTAAAGTAATGTTTAACAGTCTTGGAAGAGAACAGCAATTTACAATAGGCAGTGAGGCACTGGAAGTCGTAAGGGAACACATCTACTTAGGGCAGGTAGTGACGGCGGATCCGGATCATGAGACGGAAATAATCAGAAGAATAAGAATGGGCTGGGGTGCGTTTGGCAGGCATTCTCAGATCATGAAGAGCAGGTTTCCATTATCCCTCAAGAGAAAAGTATATAATAGCTGTGTCTTACCAGTACTCAGCTACGGGGCAGAAACGTGGAGGCTTACGAAAAGGGTTCTACTCAAATTGAGGACGACGCAACGAGCTATGGAAAGAAGAATGATAGGTGTAACGTTAAGGGATAAGAAAAGAGCAGATTGGGTGAGGGAACAAACGCGAGTTATTGACATCTTAGTTGAAATCAAGAAAAAGAAATGGGCATGGGCAGGACGTGTAATGAGGCAAGATAACCGATGGTCATTAAGGGTTACGGACTGGATCCCAAGGGAAGGGAAGCGTAGGAGGGGGCGGCAGAAAGTTAAGTGGGCGGATGAGATTAAGAAGTTTGCAGGGACGGCATGGCCACAATTAGTACATGACCGGGGTTGTTGGAGAAGTATGGGAGAGGCCTTTGCCCTGCAGTGGGCAAAGGCCTCTCGTCTCGTCTTTTGTGCGTCGAAGCCACGAGCACCGTGAATAAGTGCTAGGCTTACTGACGGTTCTAAACGACTGCTTGCTAAGGCAATTGCCTAATTACAATACAGCTAGTTTCAACTGTGTAGGTCCTAACACTTCACGTTCGCCTTAATGCGTTGGTAAAAGCCGCAGCGAAGACATTTAGTAGCGAAGTTTGTCTTGCATTAATCCTACCTAAATCTCATTCAGAAATGACATCGTTTTGCAGAGAAATCTTAAGCGCACGGAGCAGCTTAATCTTTTTTTCTTTGTCATTAAGTATTCTACAGTAGCAGCCCTTTGCAATAAGAATTTCATTCTTTGGATCTCCTTATAAGATACAGCCCACAGTCAGAGTCCTTCTCTGCCACAGTTTAACAGAAAGTGAACAACTGTGCTCGGCGAACAATCTGGCGCTATGTGCAGCGGAGAGTTGGCGCTTACTTACGGGTAAGCGGGGGCGCAATAGCCCCTATGTCTGCATCTGGTGATAAGTGGGACCACTGACGCTTTGTTGCGAATGCGCGGTGTTTCATTCCAGGCAAATAATAAAAAGCGGAGCCCACCGAAGTGTTAAGGCGAACGGCGATGATGAAGAAATCTGGACCGAGACCGCCCGGCCGTGTACAGCGGACGCATTTCGACGGGGGCGAAATGCTAAACACCCGTTTAATTAAATTTAGGTGCATTTTAAAGGATCCCAGGAGGTCGGAATTAATCCTGAGTGCCCCACTACGGCGTGCCTCACAATCGTGTAGTGGTTCTGGCTCTTAAAATGCCAGATTTCTTTGTCTTTTTTTTTGGTCTGAGACCGCCGCAAGATCCATGTTATGAGCGGCTTCTTTTTCTTCCCGAGCGCTCATGTCATGGCAGAAGACGCGCTCAGGCAGTAATTTAATTATATTCAATGTTAAAAATAGTTGCGTGAAACTAAAGCGACGGTTGAAGAAGTTGGGAAAGCTATAATACCGAGGCTGCCCCACACACAACTACAGCGGTAGCGGCGTTCGCATGCCCTCTGATGCACGGTCGCGCCTCTAGCGGCGGGCGCTGGCTCTATATGAAACTGAGGCGGCAGTTTCGTGACCAGAAAAAAAATGGAAGGACTCTGGTAGAAGCTTGAATGCAATGGTGGGATACATACTGTTTGACTTGTCTTAACGGTGGGCGTGCTGGGTCAATGGTGGGTGTAATGGGTGGATGGTTGGGTATACACTGGGGGGCCTGTGTAAATGGTGAATGAATGCTGGGTTTGCTGGTGGGATGGTGGGTACATACTGGATTACCTGTGGGAATAGTGGGTGAATGGTGCATGTACTTAATGGGTGACATGTAAATGGTGGTTGAATGGTGTGCATACTCGGTGAATGGTGGGCGTAATAGGTAAATCGTGGACCACACAGTGGAAGGAATATGAGCGAATATATGTGACAGACAGAACATGACGGGTGTGTGTGTGAATAGTAGTGACACGTGCATGGCGCTTAATGTGTACATGGTTGTTTGATTTGCCAAATGGTAGCACTACATGTAGCCCCATTTGTTGCGTATATAAACATGCATGTACAAGTACTTTGCTTTTATAACATGTATTCTAAAATTTCAGCACATTATTTCATGATGCATGCCTAATTATTACCTAAATTATTATCCTGCTAAATGTGTGTCTAATATTTAAAATGTTTTTATTATTGTAACGATTTGAGTTTAAAGGGTTATCGAGTTCAACTCACCTTGAACATTGATGCATGGTGATGGAAAACCGTTATAGATGTTTCTGTGCTACTATACTGGCTATGGAAATTGCACATACGCACCAGGATAGTGGGAAGCGCTTTCTCTCAGTGAGTGTTGGGAGACCAATAGCAAGCACAGAATCCTGATGGCAAACTGAAATGTTATTCTTATGTAATTTTTTGTGTAATGGGCACAAATGACAATCACACCTATGTGGTACATAAGACATGTGATATTGAAGTTTGCAGAGTGGTAAAATATATAATTCCCAATGAAAATTCTAAAATAGCTGAAGAACAATATTCTTTAAGGCAACCACTATTGTGAAAGTGTGTTGTCAAATTGTTCCCCACGCTGTAGATCAGCAAAATTGCATAAATTAGGTTGTTTACAATATGCGTTGTTTCAATGCACTGTCTTGGCCTCTACATGTGTGTAGCTTCAAGGTTCCAAACGAAGAATGTCCTAGCGAAGATGTTTATCTTCGGACATATAATGTCAAGTATTTAAGCGCTTAAGTGCTTTATTTTGTACTGTAATGATGGGGAATTGAAGTGTGCTGCATTTTAACTCAATGAACCCTGCTCCATTCGAAGGAATGGAGGATGGCCCAGACATTGCAGTAGCTTTTCCTATGTAGCAGGAATGTAACTGTTAATCAACAAGCTCATGATCTCATGATCCTGGTTTCATGATCCGTATCCGCAGTAACTACCTGCGCTAAGTAGACGTATTCCCTTACCACTTCTAGTGCCTCGCTACCGATCGTAAACTGCTGTTCTCTTCCGAGACTGTTAAACATTACCTTTGTTTTCTACAGATTAATTTTTAGACCCACCCTTCTTTACCTCTTCAGGTCAGTGAGCATGCATTGCAATTGGTCCCCTGAGTTAGTAAGCAAGGCAATGTCATCAGCGAATAGCAAGTTACTAAGGTATTCTCCATTAACTCTTATCCCCAATTCTTCCCAATCCAGGTCTCTGAATACCTCCTGTAAGCACGCTGTGAATACCATTCGACGGATCGTATCTCGCTGCCTGACGCCTTGCTTTATTGGGATTTTGTTGTTTTCTTTATGGAGGACTACGGTGGCTGTGGAGCCACTATAGATATCTTTCAGTATTTTTACATACGGCTCGTCTACACCCCGATTTCGTAATGCCTCCATGACTGCTCAGGTTTCGACGGAATCAAACGCTTTCTCGCAATCGATGAAAGCTATATATAAGGGTTGATTATATTCCGCACATTTCTCTATCACCTGATTAATAGTGTTATTATAGTCTATTGTTGAATAGCCTTTACGGAATCCTGCCTTGTCCTTTGGTTCACAGATGTCTAATACCTATTGAAAAGTCTTCGTGCAATACGCATTCGCGATGTATAGACGTCTATAGAAAAAAGTCGATAAGGTGTTTCTTTCGTTTTTTGTCTACTTCCACGCTATAGACTACCTGTAGACAAAAGTCGATACAGTCTCTATTTGTTGTTCATTCGTCGTCTGTAGACTGCATATAGATGAGCGTCGATAAGGTGTATATTGCTTCTTGTGAATCGCCATTCTACGCAGTTCTTACAAGCACACACACACACTCACACACACACACACACACACACACACACACACTCACACACACACACACACGCACACACACACACACACACACACACACACACACACACATATATATATATATATATATATATAAAAATATATATATATATATATATATATATATATATATATATATATATATATATATATTGTTACGAAGAGTTGCGAAAACATGGTTTTATTCACAGGAGATGGACGATGCTCGTAGCGTGATAGTAGCGCAGCACGGCCTCTCAAACTCCTCGTTCTCTTCGTCTACTATTCTTTCTTCTTCTCCGTGCCTTTCGTATCTGTTACATTTCCCCACAAGCAGACGAAGCCCATGGTGCGATTCAGGATGGACAAGCAGAGTTGAAAGGCTTCATGTGAGCAATATGAGTCAGCTGAGTTCTGCTTGATCGGCGACCATTGCACAGATGGCGATCTATGACGTAAGTGAGATCGCTCAGGTGGTCCACAACTACAAATGGGCTTGAATATTGTGGCAACTTTTGGCACAATTCACGCTTGCGTTGCGGTGTCCAAAGAAGGACCAAGTCACATTTTTCCAACGATATTTGTACTTGACGGTCGTCGTATCGCTCTGTCGAACGACTTTGCGAAGCCAGAGTACGAAAATGAGCTATTCGACGGGCTTCTTCGGCGAGACACTCTTCGACACAGAATCGTCACTGTGCAAAACGAAGAGTAAGAAAGTGTCCAGAGGGCTTCACGGTAACCTTGCATACAGCAGATAAAATGGGCTATAGTTCGTGGTTTCGTGCTTCGCCATGTTGTATGCGCAAGTGATGAAGGGCAGCACGTTGTCCCAGTTCTTATGATTGGAGGAGATGTACATGGCAAGCATGTTGGTCAGCGTTCTGTTTGTCCTTTCAACGAGGCCATTGGCCTGTGGATGATACGGCGTGGAATGTCGGAACTATGAAGTGCACAAACGTAGTAACTCTTCAGTGGCATCAGCCGTGAACTGGCGACCACGGTCGCTGATGATGACACGTGTTGGGCCATGACGAAGGATCACGGAACGCAGCAGGAAAACTGCCACGCAAGCAGTGGTGGAAGACGGTATGGCTGCAGTTTCTGCATACCGTGTAAGATGGTCTATAGAGACAAATATCCAATGGTTCTTGTTGTTAGATAACGGGAATGGACCCAAATTCGATGGCCGAAAGGGACCCGGGGCTGCAGTGATCGGTCGCTTGTGACGTTGGCACGTTTCACAACTAGCGACATAGCGCTTGGTTGTTTGGTACATCTTGGGCCAATAAAAGCGCTCCTGCGTGCGGTGTAGAGTTCGTATGAAGGCGAAATGGCCGGATGTCACATCGTTATTCATAGCGCGTAGAACGTCAGAGCGGAGACGCTCGGGGGAAACAAGCAGAAAACGCGCTCCATGACCGGAGTAATTAGTTTTGTAGAGTAATATATCACGGACAGTAAAGCGACCGTTGCCTTGAGATGTACGGGCGTCGACAAAATGCTGATCGAGGGTAACATCACTCCGTTGGTCTCGCAGAAAGTCTGCCGCGTCAGGGAACGTGGAAGTAACAGCAGCGAGACCGTCGTCAAAATTCTCAGCATCGCAGTCGGGAGCCGCAAGAGCAATCTGAGAGAGGCAGTCTGCGTCAGCGTGAGGACGGCCACTCTTGTACGACACCATAAAGTCGTATTCCTGGAAGCTCAGCGCCCAACGTGCGAGGCGACCAGAGGGATCACGCAAACCGACCAGCCAGCATAAAGAATGATGGACGGTGGTAATCTTGAATGGTCTACCGTAAAGATAACACCGAAACTTCTGCATGACGAAAACAGCTGCCAGGCATTCCTGTTTTGTAACCGTATAATTGCGTTCAGATTTGCTCAGGCAATGGCTGGCTTATGCGACAAGAGGTTCTGTGCCACTGTGACGTTCTATAAGCACTGCTTCTATCCCAATTCCACAAGCGTCAGTGTGAACTTCAGTCGGGCAAGATGGATCGAAGTGACGCAAGAGGGGTGCTGACGTTAGTATAAGCTTCAGTTGAGAGAATGATGCGTCACACTCTGGTGTCCAATTGAAGGATCCATTTTGTCTCAAAATGCTTCTCAACGGGTAAACGATGTCGGCAAACCGGGGAACAAAGCGACGAAAATACGAACATAAGCCAATGAATGAGCGAAGTTCTCGTGCTGATTGCGGTGGCTTGAAGGAGCTCACCGCTTCAATCTTACGAGGATCGGGTCTGACACCATCCTTGTGGACTAAGTGTCCCAGGACAAGTGTTTGACGTTCGCCAAACCGACATTTTTTTTTAGTTTAGAACCAGTCCAATTTTCTCCATGCAGTCGAGAACAAGGCTGAGACGTTCGTTATGTTCTTCAAACGTGCGACCAACGATTACAACATCATAGAGGTAACACATGCATATCTCCCACTTTAGACCACGTAGTACAGTGTCCATGAATCTTTCAAAAGTGGCAGGAGCATTGCAAAGGCCAAAAGGCATAACATTAAATTCGAATAGGCCATCTGGAGTCACAAAAGCGGTCTTTTCCTTGTCGGCAGGGTCCATAGGTATTTTCCAATACCCCGATCGCAAATCAACTGTTGAGAAGTAAGAAGCCGCGTGTAAGCGATCAATGACGTCATTTATTCGTGGTAGTGAATAGACATTCTTCTTCGTCACTGCGTTTAGACGTCTGTAATGCACGCAGAATCTACAGGAGCCATTTCTTTCTCGGACCAGGATTACTGGGGCTGCCCATGGAGTAGACGACTCTTGAACGACACCTTTGTCCACCATCTCCTTGACTTGCTCTGCAATAACTATGCGCTCGGAGGATGACAATCGGTAGGGCTTCCGGCGGATGGGGTGTGCGGAGCCGGTACGTATGCTGTGACGAGCGCGGGGCGATGGTAAATGAAGGGGTGTATCTCCATGCGTGAAGTCGAATGCAGGCTCATGCCTGGCAAGGACAATATACCAGTGCTTGCCGTCCCGATGTACCGAGAGCCTTGCTGATCATGCCAAGCATTAGCTCTTCAAAGTGGCCATTATCGCAAGGAGAGCAAGCTGTAGACACGTCCGTAGTCAGCGCCGCTATTGAGCTACATGCGGCTTCATCGAAGAGAGCGATTTTCATACCGCGAGGAAGGACAACCGGCGTGGTGGAACAGTTCAGCGCCCACAATGTGGCAGCTCCTTTCGTCATGCACACGACAGAGCAGTGCACAAGTATATCTTCTTTAAGCACAGTTCATGCGAAGAGGCCTAACTACAAGGTCAACACAGTCAGCGTCAACAGTAGTGGCAGAAACACGAACGGGCGTCAGGCACCACGATGGTGCAATCACGTCATCACGAACGCTGAGTGTGTCTTTGTCCCTGTCTTCGCCACCCGAGCTTTGTTCGGAATGTGCTGATATAATCAACTTGTTCAATGATATTTCGCCACAACCACAGTCCACGGAAGCGCCGCACTGTTCAAGAAAATCGATACCAAAAATATCACCGTGCGAACAACGAGAAAGAACAAGGAATTCCGACACAAATGCTTTCGCAGCCAACAAAACACGCACAGCACAAACACCAAGGGGATGAAGCCACTCGCCGCCTACTCCACGAAAAGTAATAGCGCCGTTCCAAGAAAACATAACTTTGTGGCCTAGATAGTTTTTGAAAGCGAGGCTCATCACAGACACACTTGCCCCAGTACCAACTAATGCCATGGTCGGTATTCCGTCAATCAAGACATTCAGTTTGTTTTTGAGCATCACAACACGCAGAGGTATTTCTTGCAAAGACCGTCCGGCGACCTCACCTCCATTGGCCGCGTATGCTACTTTCCCGGCGGCGGTGACCAAGAACGGCGCCGAGAGGACGGAGAGCGACGGGGACGGTTACTTGGTGGCGTCAAACTCCGCTCAGAAGCTGCCGAATCGCTGCGTCTGGTTGCGTGTGAGAAGTGGTCCGTTGGAAATAAACCGGTCGTCCGCAAGTCATATGAAGTACGGGTTCTGGGTGGCGAGAACATCGGTGGTGTCCTACGTGATTGACGGCCTTGGTGACAATACCGAGCTATATGGCCTGTGTAACCGCAGTTGTAGCTCACGGGAGGGTCGCGGTTCACGCCATCTTCCTCGAAACGAATGCTAGGCTCCTGCGGGCGGCGAGAAAGTTCGTTGTCATGTGGATAACGTGCCTCTGCTGCTCGCTGAAATCCGTTATATCGTTCATAAGTCACGTCGTGGTAGTGGGGTCGGTGCTGTTCTTGTCGCGGCCTGACAGAAGTCACAGGGCCTCGGGGGTAAAAACGCGGCTGCTCTCGTTGTGGCCGAGCGGCGTAAGTAGGGTCTCTGTCGTAGAGACGTGGCTGCTGTCGGGGCGTGAGTTCATAATCCTCAGTGCCAAGTTAAGCGCCGATCCAATTGTGATAATAGATGTTATGAACGCCAACTTTAGCTACAAGTGGATTCCAAACAGGCATTAAGCTAACAGCACAGAGACTCGTAATCTTTGTAGCTGACAACGCGGACCTTGTGAGTGTGCGATGAACTGATGTCGTGCACGTGGTGTGCGCGTTGTGTGTCGTTCGATTCTCAGATACTTTTCACATTTTCTACATAACTCGGCTGCATCACTAACATCGGGCGGTTTTTCGTTGACTGATATCCTGCACTATAAACTCATCAAAGTGTCTCATTCACTTAAAACATGTACCAAATTCTCTGAGCCCGCCCAGTATTTCGCACGTGGTATGCCTGCGCGGCGACGCATATTAGTACCTATCATTGGAACGTACCTACCTATCAACGTACCTACCTATCAATGGAATGGACAATTTGCACTAAAATACGCGCGGGCATGACATGTCGCGGTACGCTGGAAGATAAGCTACAAATGCACTGTATTACTTATCGTCGCTGGCGATAATGCAAGCACCTGAAGGGCCCTGTTACGGATTTTACAAACAGCGCATTCATCCACGTGGGCGTTCCAGTCTTATACAGATAGCCCACAGCATTTGTAATACAACCTGCCAGCGCATTCCCTTCGTTCGTGGAAAATAGGATGAAAAATGGAAAAGAAAAGCAACCCGTTCAGGCCCGCGTGGCGCGCCGAAGAGAGTGAAAGAGTAAAAAGAAAAAAAGAAAAAGGCGCACAGAATTTTCCGAGCGCGCGCGCCCTCGCCCGCGGAGCTTTAGCGCCTGCGCAATGAGCTAGCGCCATTTGCCCGCGTCAATTTGAACTCTCAACGAGTGCATCAGGCACGTGAACGCTTGTAGCGGCGTGCGGTGTCTGCCTGCACGTTGGTGTCTGCGTATGCGTGTCTTCTTTGTGGCATCACACGTCAACTACACTGAACGGTAAGCTTCAGCAAATAGGTTTTGCGTCGATAGCTTATGATTAGGTTAGCGCATTTGGTAGCGCGAACCGGCTGCATGTAGCGCAGGCGACTCGGACGTAGTATCGGTTTCTCATTTTCATGATTTGATAATGCGCACTTGTTCTTACTTCTACTGTATGGAACATTTCACTGCAAGCGATCGCTCACGCTTGTTGATTTTAGCGTCACAGTGGACGTGCGTAACAAAGGAAGCCCTCACCACCTTTCGCCTTTCCTCGTCCGATAGCAATTTTCCTTCGTTTTACAACAAAATAATTGTTGCCAAATACTTTAAATATGGATTAAGTTTAAGTTTAAATCACGCACTGATTCGATGGCGGTATAATTGTCCTATACTGATTACATCAGCATAGCGAAAAATATTAGCAGCTTCACCACAGAACCAACTCACCCTTCTCCGGCTTACTTCAGGCTCTGTAGATAATTAGTGAATGCTGCTGCCTTCCCTTTTTTCACAGTAATACAACGCACGTAGTAATCCAGGGAAAATACAGGGACTGTGGGAGGTGGAAATTCAAGGCGATGAGCAAAACGGGAATAAGATAAAAGCGAGAGCCATCGCTTCGACAAGTGGATTTGTCTTTTTTAGGGCGACATATGTTTTCCTTGGCACACTATCTATACGTAGCGTTCTTCTGAAGGGGAGAGGGCACAAGGCGGGTGCGTGCGGCAACGACCGAAGGTGTGTTAAGGCCGATCCACACGACGGACCAAATTGCTCTTTTGGACCGCGGTCCGCGCATCACGTGATATGACGTCACCAGTTCATGCGTACCGCCGTTGGCCCGCGCAAGACCGCGGCCCTCGCGGTCCAACAAATCGCCGAGGCTTTTCCCGCTTACGTTTTGGCGGCGGACTGCATGCAAACCGCAGCGATTTTGGCTTAGCCAACGAATGTTGTCCGGTCATCAGCCAAATCCAATCCAGTTTTAGGCTCATCAAAAGCCAGTCAAGCCAGTCGTTTCATGTCCGCCGTTCCGCGTACACGTGCGCGCAACAGATATATTTTTTAAACACCGTGTCCTCTTGGAGTGACGAGGAGGTTTTTTTTTTCATTTTGTATACCTCGTTGAGCAGTTCCCGACTGTGTGGGACTCGAGCCGGAATGATAACAATGATAACACTCTCGCCGAGAGTGTAGCTGGTTGATCTGCTCTGCCGTCTGCTACGGCGGTCTGCCGTGTGGATGTGCTCTGCGCTGGACCGGACCGCGCCGGGCCATGACGTTGCATCACGTGACCGAGCGGCCCGCGGACTTGGTCCGTCATGTGGATCGGCCTTTAGCGGCGAGGATGTAGAAATGGAGAATGAAGGAGTGCAGTGCCCAAGGCTGCAGACACGGCCTAATAACAGCCGGCATGTCAACGGCCTGCACAGCAACCCTCTATTACATGCTTCGCTGGTGGTCGTGGGCTGTCCTGTCTCTGAAGGAGGTGATAGAAGGAGCGCCTGAATGCGGTCTTCGTAAAAAAAAAAAAAAAACACTGAAATGGAATGAATCAATGAATGAATGAGTAAATAAATAAATAAAAAAGGAAATAGGAAGGAGAAAAAAAAAACGCCAAGCAACCAAAGTGTTGTTGCCGATAGCTTGAAATTTAGCATAGCCAATAGATTTTAAAGCTCTCCTTGAAACGCTTATTCCTATTGGTTGCAGTGTTTTAAACTTAGAGATAAGGTATGGTTATGTGTGTTTTCTTTCTCGTTCAAAACGGAAATTTCATTGTAAGATCTAGAAATTAAAGTTTATCAAAGTTAGGACCAGGTTGCTTGAAATGCTCTGCGACGGCTTTGGGAAGCTTCTTAGTTGCGTCAGTGTGATGTCCCTTTAATATGACGTTCATTGATTTTCCCGTTTCACCAATATAACCTTTCTTACAGAGGGAAGAGTCAGGCATATAAATCACATCCGAATTTGTACAAGTAAAGCTAGTTTTGACTTTGTGTGTATAATTATTTGCAGTGCTTTTTCATTTTAATGTCACCTTGAAGGTGACGGCAGGTTTTGGGCCTGGGGCGCCAAGATCCTTTTATTAAGGAGGAATTATATTGGCTGACTTCTCCGTGCACTGGCATGTCTTTAATGTTTCTATGGCGAGAATAGGTAACCCTTGGTACATCCGGGAATGCTTTTCTGAGTGAGTGACAAGTAAACTGAGGAGCGCGCTCTTGCGGATTGATTGCGAGGGATTTCGATCCGGCTTCAATTTATTCACTCCTGGGTACGTTAGTGTAAAGGGCAGAAACATCCAAAGTGATTAGAATAGCGTGTTCGGAAAGGATTTGGTTGGTGTTGATGCCGTCAATAATTCGAAGGACGTGAGGGATGCCTTGAAAAAAAGATGGGAGGGTGGTGGGGATGTTTGATAGGTGGTGATCTAAGAAGCTAGGTAGACTTGGTGGGTGTGTTTTTACTGGACCCTACAGGCCGACCTGGGATTTCATCTGGTAATATTTCTTCTATGAGAACCTTATGTATTTAGGAAGAAGATAGGAAGGAAGGAAAACACATATTGCTCTATTTACAGCTTTCAGCGGCTAACAGAGGTCTTCATCTTTTACTGAAGTTTCCGTCGTCTTGAGTGGTCGGCGCCCCTATTCCAGAGCATCGCCGAGCCTGGCCACTTTGAGAGCGTGTTGCACCAATCCTTTTTGGACTGTGAGCACGCTCCTATTGAGCAGACCCTCCCACTGTTCAGCACTGGTTTTTTTTTCTTTGTGTGGAAGAGAAGTTATTTCTGCACTCCCATGTGATGTGATATAGTGATAGGATGGCCCCACACCATGGGTATGTGTCTATATTGACTGGGAAACACTTCATGTAGAATGTGTAGGTTGAAAAATGTTCCTGTCTGCAGCCTTCGCCAGCCGATTGCTTCGTGTTGTGTTAAAGATGGGTGGGGTGGTGTATATATTATCCTTTTGCTTCTCTGATGGTTTAGTACTTCCGCGTAGGTTGGTTCCACCACCATAGTGGTATCCGGGTCCATTGACTGTCCCACTCGGTATATATGCTCGCGAGCTAGACTGTCGGCCCTCTGATAACCCTCTCTTCCAGTGTTACCCGAAGATAAAAGGGGGCTGCTATTTTGTTCCTGCACATCATGAAGCGATATTCAAATTGCGCGACCCGTTACAGTGGCGTTGCTATCGTGCTTTGCCCAGTATTGCTGCAGTCTGTAGTTTGGTTAGAGTCATGTTTTCTTTAATGGCTGTAGTTGCTCAGTTGTTTGAAGGCCTCATTCTTTTACTCTTCTATAGGCCAAATTACGATACTGCCGCCTTTGTCTGCTGGCTTTTTTACAATATGAGTCGTTTTCGCGAGTTCTTTAAGGACGTGGTGCTGAGCGGGGAGCAAATTTTTGCGTTGCCGGCAACGCCGCACTGACACTAGAATTTTCTTTGAGACTAGCTTTATGTATAAATCCACGTCTGGGTACTGTTCGGCTCCCGGTGTGCACGTGCTAGGTGGTCTAAGACCATCTATATCCTGCTTTCTTACGTCTCGCTTGTCGAAAAAGAACTGCTTTACACGCATGCATCTCGAAAACACTGTTATGTCTTTGTGGAGTTCGTATTCACTTACTGTGTTGTTCGTGGGACAAAACGTTATACCACGTTTCAGGAGAACAACTTCATCGGGGATGATACTCTGGGATACGTCTACTATGTTGCTGCAGTAACGTTGCTGCGTTGCTCTGGATGGTAACTGGTAACAGTATCGGCGGAGCTATGTGATGTAGAGGTTACATTGGTTACATCTGCAGCTCTAATCGGGGATAAGACTCGGTTGAGAATCGGGTTGAGAATCGGGGATGAGAATCGGTTGCTGCAGTGCTCTGGATTGCGACTGGTAACAGTATCGGCGGAGCTATGTGATGTAGAGGTTACATTGGTTACATCTGCAGCTCTAATACATTTGTGCTGGTATTTATCTAGTATTGTTTCCTCCCAAGTTTGGACGAATTATCAAAGTTTTCTTTTTTCTGGTAGAGATAAATTTATGCTGTCGAGCTCAGTAATTATCCTAAGTCGTTCCTTGAAGTGTTCTTCCAGAATATCATTTAAAGAGAGCGATGCATATTCTAGGATAGCATTCCAGTTTAATAATAGCGTAGAGGGTAAAGAGCCGAAGGGTCATCTAACCTCCGTTTAACCTCTGTTTCCTCTGTCTATTACAGCTAGTGTAGGTCTTTAGGTGAAATCTGTAATTCGTTTGTTCGGCAGAGAATTTGCGGGATTGGATGAGAGGGCGAGATTTGTTGTTGATTGTGCTATCCGTACGGTGTGCTAGTCATTTCTGTTCAATTAGGGCAGACTTCCGGGGCTAAACGTGTTCAGTTGGTGTCTTTTACGCTTTATTTTCTTGTCTAGCCCTGCTCCCATGCCAGTCTGTGTATCGATGTCTGTCTTTGTAGGTTAGTTCTCACGCTCAACTATGTCGTATTTTATTCTATTCACTACCTACACACTTTCGGCACTAGCATGGGAACACCATTCCCTCCCACGTATGCGAACATTTTCTTGGGATAGCTTGAAGCCTACCGGTTAAAATCCTACCCTTTAAAACCACATACCTATCTTCCTTACGTCCATGACATATCTATAATAGGGGAACATGGCCCAAACGCGTTAACGGAGCTAATTAGCCCTTTGAATCGCTTTCAAGCGAGTATTAAGTTTACTGCTAAAAACTCTCCTAGACAAATTAACTTCCTCGACATGACGGTATACATAGGAAACAAAAAAAAAATGCCCAGAACGGCACATGACCGCCACCAGAAGCCTACAGATAGCCATCAATGTCTAGAATACAACAGTCATCACCTGCAACACTGCAACCAAGAAATTTTTGTCGGAGCAGCGAAACCATTAAAAAGCATCTGCAGCGGAGACAGCGCTTACATCCACTACCTAAATGACCTTAAAAGAACGGTAGTAGAACGGAACTATCTACAAGTGTCGCTCGATAGTTCATATGATGTTCCGTCAAGATTGGAGGGACAGTCGGAATTAGCTTTAGAATATTTCATCTAAAGCAGACAAAAATTATAAATCATACGGTACCCTGAGGTATAGCCTTAACTCCTGAATATAATATTTGCAAAACCTTTTCAAACATTGTAACATATTTACATAAGGGGTAAATTCGTACACCAAAGAATTTTTTCCGATCTATATGCTCTAACGAGTTCAATTTATAGAAATGCGACATTTGTTGTTAGTGCTGGGTTACGGAATTGTAAACTCCGTACTTCTTTTTTTTTCTTTCTGATTTACTGACTTCCGGCATTTCTTGCAAAAATGTCGTGGCCTAAATCAAAATTTCCCATTCTCATGCAGTTCTCATTCATGTCGGTTGAGCGGTTTTCTCGTGAAAGCATTTATGCGTTTACATGTATTTGAGCAGCCGGCATAGGACATAGGCCCCAGCTAAAGCTTCCTCTTAATGCATCACACTAGTGCTATAGAAAACCAACGAAACATAACGCAGACTATCCGCGAGCACGCGGCTGCAATGATGCAGAAGAAATAAGACAAGTAATAATGAAAAAAGACCGGAACGTTCGCGTGAGCGATGTCGGCCAAACATGTCATCCCGAATGCCGACGACCTGTCTAGCCAGGTGTCTAGCAAAATCATTGATTTATTGTCAGTCGAGCAAGTAGCTGGTCGCCGTCGAAATAAGGCTGCTCCATGAGCGCACTGGTTCACAAGTGCCAAGGAGAAGCAACAGCCTGAAGGTGTGCCTACTTTTATTGTTTTTTCTTTAGTTGGGCGTCACGGCAGGCGTCATGGTGCGAATTTCAATTCTTCAATGTTGATACGCCATGTGGTGGCGAAACCAAAAAAGAAACTGAACCAATGTCCAGAATCCCGGATACAGCGGGAAGGTGCCGCCCTACAATCACTAAATTTCCTCCCATTCTGAGCGGATTCGGACCCGCATCACAAGCCTTCACGAAGAACAGCAACTAGACGCTTTAGCAGACTGTTCCGCAAATGCACTGGTTAATGGGTGCATTTCAAAAAAATCATTTTTAACGCCAGTGCTCTTACGAGCTGCGCAGTGAATGCACTGGACATCTGTCGCTTTTCAATGAACATCTCGCCAACATCTGTCCTTGAATATGTACCACTGGGTGTGCGGCAAGCGAGGGAACGATTCGCAGCGTCCGCAGGCACCAGTGCGCCTCGGTTCTCGTCTCAGAGGCCGCGCACATACTTCTCGGCAGCGTCGCTAGAACGGTGCAGCTTGGCCAGAAAGAAGGGCGTGAAAGAAGCCCCGTTGCCTCATGACGCGTTTCGAAGCGTTCACATGCAACCACGCCTCCTGAATTTTGGAGGCCACTAGTAGGCTTCCTGACGGCGGCGACAGATGGCGTGAATTGCTGTGACGGAAGCGCTCAAGATGAATCTTGCTGCAGCGTACGCCTCATACATAACACGGTCCAAAGTTGACAACACGTGCTCTGGCTGTATTGATCCAATGCTAAACTAATTACCATCGACAGTGATCGCGAGATGGGTTCTACCGATTTTTATAAGAATGAGGTGGAATCGACTCTGCGAGAACTTGACGAGCGACCTACCCACCAAAGTGAAACCATCGTATGGTAGGCAAAGAAATCTTAAATTTAACAAGGGCACAAATGTATTATAGTATACGCCAGCCGCCTTGTTTTCCATGCTGAGCGTAAATATTCTGTTCATTTTTCCTTGCGGTATGTGTTGGAAGACACTAACAGAGACGAGACGAGCACCAGTCATAAAGAGTACACGAAGTGCCACGAAGGACATTGTGTCACCAGATGTCGATGACGACGTTGTTACTGCAATCCGCATTTCCTGTAACTTGGCACTTCCGTAAAGAGTAATGCGGTATGGAGAAGCTAAACGTATCTCATATTCACCAATACAAATATTTTGAACTCGGCATTTAGTCAATTTTTCTGCAAGGCCTGCATATTACACACTGTTGTCATCACGTTATCATGCACATCGAGCAACAGAAGCTTATAAAACGTTTTCGGTCATTGCGGTATCGTAGTAGGGACCGGTGATACCATATTTTACGGTAACATGACACTGCTGGAAGTCTGTTGCTTCAACGTTTATCCCAGTAACATGGGCATTCAAATCCAGTTGGGTTGTGCCAGAGGTTTTTTTTTCAGAAAAAATTATGCGGGCTACAATAAAGCTGCGCGCGAATTGTTCATTGCTTAACGCCGATGCACCATTGTGAAACGCTTACCGCCAACTTATGCTACGATACAAGTTCAGCTGCAGTGTACAGCTGCAGACGGCGACCCGGCTAGGCTACACTCGGCCGCATCGCAGCTACTTACACCGCAATTATCAGCGGTCTACTTCATTGTTTGTGTGAACCTATTGTGTTGAGAGGGTAAAGTGGCAGCAACGCCAAAAAAACAGGACAAGTTATGAGCGTCGGCGTTTCATTCTGAAGTGCCGTCTGCTACAGCTCCAAAGTAAAACGCAAAAGCCCGCAAGCGGGCTTTTGCTTCCTCAGAGGTGGTGATCAGCGGTGGTAAAGTAGCCGCGACGCCAGAGCGTTCCGATGTTGAATGAGCTTGGTAATTGGCACAAATGAGATAGCCAAGTAATAAATAAAAACATCTGGTGTGTGTTACATGATAAGCTTGTCAGGCCTTGCTTTGTGATAAGCCGCAAGCTAAATAAAATATTCAAAACACATCATCATCATCAGCCTATTTTACGTCGACTGCAGGAAAAAGGCCTCTCTCTGCGATCTCCCATTACCCCGGTCCTGTGCCAACCCATTTCGACTAGTTCCTGCGAATTTCCCAATTTCATCGCGCCATCTAATATTCTGCCTTCCTCTACTCCACTTCCTCTACCCAATCTGTAGCCCTAATGGTGCAACGGTTACCTAGCCTGCGCATTACGAGAGCTGCCCAGTGCCATTCTTTTCTCCTAAGGTCAATTTGAATATCGGTTATACCCGTTTGTTCTCTGACCCAAACCGCTCTCTTTCTGGCTCTCAAGGTTATGCCTAGCATTCTTCGTCCCGTCGCTCACTGCGCAGTCCTTAACTTTTTCTCAAGCTTCCTTGTCAGTCTCAAAGTCTCTGCCCCATGTGTCAGCACCGGTAAAACGTACTGATTACACACCTACGTTTTCAATAATAATGGTAAGGTTCCAATCAGGAGCTGACAATGTCTGCCGTATGCGACCTAATACAATTTTTATTCTTCTGTTAATTTCCTTCTCATGACCAGCGTTCCCTCTGATTAGTTGACTTAGGTAAACACACTTCTTCGCGGACTCTAACGCTGACTGGCGATCCTGAACTCTTGTTCCCTTGCCAATCTATTCATCATTAGCTTTACCTTCTGCATATTAATATTGAACCTCAGTCTTACATTATCTCAGTTAAAGGTCCTCAATCATTTGTTTTAACTCGTCTGCAGTGTTGCTGCACAGAACAATGTCATCGGGAAACCGAAGGTTGCTGAGATATTTGCCGTCGAACCTTACTTTTAAGCCTTCCTAGTTTAATAGCTTGAATACTTCTTCCACGCACGTAGAAAACTCTTACCTGAACAAAAACGCTGTCATTGCTACGCGGTTTGTTCAAAATGTCGTTTTGTGGTGATGCTGCCTTCAAACCACGGAGGTTATGTCCTTAACCATTGCAGTGGAGGTAGCTCTCTAAAAGTGAAACCGCTTGCCGCCATAAGGGTAGAGGCAAAGAGTTCGACCTGAAGTAGCGTCCGTAGCATATATGGGTGGCGTTCGTCGTGCTTATTGGTTCTGCGTAGTTCGAACATTGTTTAAATGATTGTGAAATGCTCTTGAAATAATTATGGGATTTTACATGTCAAAAGCACGATCTGATTATGAGACCCACCGTAGTGGTGTGTGTTCCTTTTTCTACATCCTTTGCGTTTATAGCTCTCTAAGTTTTTATAATAACACTGTAGTAGTGGAATCATAATTAATTTTCACCGCCTGGAGTTCTTTAACGTGTACTTAAATCTATGTACATCGTCGTTTTTGCATTTTGCACCCCATCGAAATGCGACCACCGCGAACGGGATTTGAAAACGCGAACTCGTGTTTAGCAGCGCAATACCGAAGCCACTAAGCAACCACGGTGGGTGTGGCAAACTCTCTCAGGGCATTACAATATCGTACTAGGTAATGGCTGCTCCCATCACGTGAAATAGATTTCCCTGGTATAATGTTCTCCATGTAACACCTGAAGCATAAGATCTCGTTTCTTCGCAACCGGATGTCGTGCATACGTTTGGTTCAGTTGGGAACAGGTAAAAAAGGGCCGGTGCTTACACGCACGAAATTTACGCGTCAAATAGTCGCTGGCACGTCTCTGCGTGTGGTATTGTGTAGCATACCCACTCTGGGTGCGAGCTGAGACACGCTTCTTCCATGACCTTCTCTATTTTGCTCGCCCGTATCATGTAATGCCTGTGTTTGTAATAGGCAGGGAGACGAAGACGAAGTGATTCTTGTAGAGACCACTGTGCCTTCGCGCTGCAGTGTTTTCGGCTTTTCCCCATGTTTTACTGGGAGACGCCGCTCCCATTACCACGGCAATGGAAGTGAAGTCGGCAGAATTCCGATACGACGTGACTGCTTCGGCAGGTACCAGCCCGAGGGCGAGAAATTGCCCTCCTATTCAATCTGACAGCCAGGAAAATGTGTTGTACTCCTGCTCAAGCGATTACGCCTCAAATGACGAAGGCTTCGAAAATGTGGTGCGCCGGAAGACCAAGAGAAGAAACATCTGCGGACGGTCTTTGTCCATTAAGTCTACCGTCATGCCACAGCGAATGCCATGGGCGTACACAATTCCTTTTGTGCTGGACACACCTGCCGGCAACCTCAACCGCCTTAAGCGACAAGCGATTGCCGTTTCTCTGGAGGCTCTTCTCCCAGAAGTAATCAAAGATATCAGAATTAATACTCGAAAGAACGTATTGGCTATCGATGTCCACAGCCACAGCGCAATCAATGCTTACATGGCACTAAAGGCCCTGGGCAACATCAATGCCCAGTACATGATTCCGCAAGACAACGAAATCACGGCTGGTATTGTTTATGATATTAACACATCGATTAGCGACAATGACCTGGCAAATTTATTCAAGCATGCGAGAGATGGTGTTGCCTCACTACAAGCTGGGCGCCTTGTTGATTCGACCTGTGTAAGGCTCGGGTTTAAAGGTCACTGCCTACAATCACATGTAAAGGTCGGCCACTTTCGGCACGAGATTCGACCTTTAGTACCCAACCCACTTCAGTGCAGAAGGTGTCAAAGAACTGGACATGTGGGTACTCTCTGCCGAAATACCGCGACATGCCGACGATGTTCCGAACAACACGACACTGACACTTGCCGTGCAAAAGAGCTCAAGTGCCAAAATTGGCAAGGCTTGCATGCCGCATCCTCAAAAGACTGTACACGCCTAAAGAAGGAGCAGGAAATCTTGAAACATGGCCAGAGACGGATCACCACATGGAGGTGCTTCTGTAGCGTTAAGGCGACATCGCTCCCGGAAACGAATGTCTACGAAATCCTCCTTCGGTTCAAGTGAAATGTCTTGTCCAGCAACGCCGCCTCCTGTTACGTCTGTCTCCAGTGAGAGCAAGACTGCCAACGAAAAAAGCGGCCATGCTATTCATGCTTCATCAAGTGAGGTGTGGCCAGCACTGCCGAAGATCTGCCACGTGCCAGAGCCACAGCACATGAATCGCCATTTAACGTCAAACGTCACTTCAGTTGACCAAATTCGAGACAAAGATTCACAAGTGATTGCTATGCTCAAATCGCTCACGAATGTCATGGGTCTATTACTGGCAAACATGGACACTCCGGCTGCTCGTAGCACACTGCAAGTACTAGACGCGCTGACTCAAATACTAGAAAGCATCGCATAGCACCATGGCCCACCCCTCGCTGGCCTTCCATAAGAAAGTCACGAAAGCATCTATATTGCAGTGGAATGCCCGCGGTCTCAAATGAAAAATTTCAGATTTTAGACACTTTGTCTTCAAAAACCGCTTTCCCATCCTCGTCATTTCCGAACTGAACGTCCAGCATGTTTACGCATTTCTGGCTTGAGGCATTCATGTCCTCTACCTGTGGTGATGTGAACAAGGTAACTATTTATATTATATGTGATCTGACATACTTGTCGCACCCAGTCCCGCTTCACGACGACAACCAGTACGTTTGTTTATTTGTGAAAACGAATCAGCTAATGTTCCCACTCGTCGCTATTTACATTGCTCCTTTAAGTGGCTTCGACTTTAAATGACTGCACGACGTGCTATCAGTGACAACCCGCCCTACGATTCTCACCGGAGATTCGAATGCACACCATCAGCTCTGGGAGTTTGAAGATGGACTCCAGGGGAAGGAGACTAGCACGCCTTGCCCCACAACACGACCTATACTGCCTCAACGATGGTTGTACAACATATTTACGCGGGTTTACATACAGCAGCTGCCTAGACTTGACCGAGGTTTCTCGGCGTCTTTAAAGAAACGTGCAATGGCTTGCAAACATTGAATCACATGGAAGCGACCACATTCCGACGTACGTGAAGATCAAGGGCCTATCTAAATACTCTTCCACGACTCTCCGGCGAATTGACTGGTCGGAGTTCCGGTCGCACATGGAGGAAGTATATCGGCAAGGGGATCATTCAAGTCTGTAACACAAAATTCAAAAAGCCATGCAAGAGGCTACGCGTGGTTTTCAGCCTTTCCCGAAATATGAAGCATTTGAAGCCGAACTGCAGCGACTACGAGCAATTTGCTGGTGATCTGAAAGAAGATACAGGAGAACTAAATCCATCCATGATCTCAGAGGGGAAAGGCGGATGCAAAAGAAAATTCCAACGCCGCGTTGACGCACTACAATCTCTAAGATGGAAACATTTCTGTGAGTCATTGGATCCACGTCAGCGATTATCTCAGATATGGAGAACCGTGCGTGGACGTCGCGTATCATTGCAACAGCGTGTTCCTTTCAAATCGCTCGCTTTTAACCAAGGTCGCAGCGAAATTGACATTGCTTGAAGAATTTCGCTCAAGACTTGCCCGCTTGCCGCTCCAACGTGAACTTACGCTATGTGCCACTTCTGTGCCACATGATTTCTGCATGGATATAATTTTTTCGTTAGAGGAGCTTGAAGCGGCAGTGGCGACTTGTAGGCGATCTTCGTCCTCTGGGTCGGATGACATTACTTATGCGGCGCTCGCCAATATTGGGCAGAGAGCATGACTTATGTTGCTAAACCATTACAAGGAATCTTGGTGCAATGGTCTGGTTCCACGTGAACGGAAATGCAGTCGCTTGGTTCCACTTCTCCAACCTTGTAAATCACCGTTAGATTTGTCATCCTACCGCCCCATCGCTCTGGCTAGTTGCATAGGGAAAATAATTGAAATAATGATTTTGACGCGCCTGGAATGGTACCTAGAAAATTGCAACGTTTACTCAGATGCTATGGCTGGCTTCCAGCGTGGGCGCTCATCCATAGATAATGTGATCGATTTGGTCGCATTCGTTTAACATCAACAACATCTGAAACGCCTCACTACGGCATTATTCCTTGACATAAAAGACGCCTATGACAATATAGCACATTATGCTATTATAGAGGGTCTGATTGAAGCCAGAATCAGTGGTTGCACTTTTCAGTTGCTGTGCAGGTATTTGACCGACAGGCATTTCTTCGTGATGACCGAGGATGGCGCCACGACTAAACACCACACGTGCTGCGGAGTACCGCAAGGCGGAGTGTTGAGCCCGACGCTATTCATCCTAGTACTCGTTGGCCTAGTGAGATGCTTGCCCAACACAGTTCAAGTATCAATCTATGCCGATGTCATCTGCATTGCTCGTACTTGCACACGACCACAGGTACGAGCACGGCTACAAAAGGCAGCTACCTTAACAACACTGTACTCGCAAAAATTGAACTTAGAGCTGTCTTCAGAGAAATGCTGCCTTGTTACATTCACTAGGAAGGCAATGAAGTGTTACTTTGTAAGTGTCAATGGGCAAGCAGTTGTAAATGCACGGAAACGCCGCTTTTAAGGGTTATTATCGACCGCTACCTATCATGGAGCCCGCATCTTTGATACCTAAAGAAGAGGTTAATGTCAATAATACATCTCCTCAAATTTATCGGCGTAAAGTGATGGGGCACATCGGTGTGGCCAATGCTGCAGCATTATACCGCTTTGCTCCTTGGTTTCGCAAGATACAGCCTCCCTGTGCGTGGTCACACCTGCAAAACAAACCTGCCAGTATTCCAGGGACTACCAGCTTAAGCCCTAAGGAGATGTCTCGGTCTTCCGAGGTGTGTGTCTACTGCGGCAACGATTGTCATAGCTAGAGATCACCCAATATCAACGTACGTGGCAACCGACGCTCTCAGGGCGCTTATTCGGCACGTTGCCCGACTGCCTTCTCACCAACTTGCCGCTCTACCCGAAGAAAGGCCGCACGCAATTTTCAGTCGTATAATTGTTGCCAATCGCACCTTGTTGCCATCCAAGTACATGCCTGCAGGAAGACCATCCTCACCTTTATGGTGCCTGCACAGACCTGAAGTACGCCTCACCATCTCAGGAATCACGAAGAAGGCTAACATTCGTTAATGATGCCCATAAGATTGTCATTCATATCTTCAACACTAAGATCATCTTAATGAGCTAAGGCCGAATACCTGTTCTGTAGCTTGATCCGGAATTCCTCTATTTTCCCTCTTACCGCTAACTCATTGATCGGCGTCTTATGTACCAGTTTTTTCCGTTCCCTCCTCAAGTCTAGGCTAATTCGAGTTCTTACCATCCTGTGGTCACTGCAGCGCACCTTGCCGATCACGTCCCCATACTGTATGATGCCAGGGTTAGCGCAGAGTATAAAGTCTATCTCATTTCTAGTCTCGCCATTCGGGATCCTCCACGTCCACTTTCGGCTATCCCACTTGCGGAAGAAGGTATTCATTATCTGGATATTATTCTGTTCTGCAAACTCTACTAATAACTCTCCCCTGCTATTCATAGAGCCTATGCCATATTCCACCACTGACTTGTCTCCAGGCTGCTTCTTGCCTACCCTGGCATTGAAGTCATCCATCAGTTTAGTGTATTTTGTTTTGACTTTACACAGCGCCGATTCGACGTCTTCATAGAAGCTTTCGACATCCTGGTCATCATGACTGGATGTAGGGGCGTAGACCTGTACGACCTTCAATTTGTACCTCTTATTAAGTTTGACAACAAGACCTGCCACCCTCTCGTTAATGCTATAGAATTCCTGTTATCCTTATTATTTCCTGATTCCTGATATCCTTGTTAATCAGTAATCCGACTCCTAGTTCCCGTCTCTCCGCTAAGCCCTGGTAGCACAGGACGTGCCCGCTTTTCAGCACTGTATATGCTTCTTTCGTCCTCCTAACTTCACTGAGCCCTATCATGCCCCATTTACTGCTCGTTAATTCCTCCAATAGCACTGCTAGACTCGCCTCACTAGATAACGTTCTAACGTTAAACGTTGCCAGGTTCAGATTCCAATGGCGGCCTGTCCGGAACCAGGGATTCTTAGCACCCCCTGCTGCGTCGCAGGTCTGACCACCGCCGTGGTCAGTTGCTTCGCAGCTGCTGGGGACTGAGGGCCGGGGTTTGATTGTTGTGTTCACATGGGAGGCTGTGGCCAAGTACTGCACCAGGGTGGCCATTCCTGCTCTGATGAGGGAGTGCATAACCGGTTCTGGTCACCGGGTTCAGGCCACACTCCAGGCCTGTTTATGCAAGTTTATGAATACGCGGATTTTTTTGTTTTTTTATTCCGGTAGAGAATTGCGCGGCACCGGGATTCAAGCCCGGCACCCGAAGACAACACCAGGGTCGCCAAGGACCAGTGACTTAGCCGTAGACAGCAAGGACTGCTACCGAAATACGGACCTCTTCCCGAGAAGACCAGGAGGAGCAGCTCAAGTCATCAACCCCAATGGCTGCCCCAGTGTCCCCATTCTGCTGCAATTATCTAGGGACCCACCCACCTTCCATGGATTATGGTCTGAACACCCAGAAAGCTGGCTGCACACATATGAAGGAATCGCGACTTTCAATAACTGTGACTCCCACGACAAGCTGCGATATGTATATCTCCCCTTAGAAGACCCGGCCAGAACGTGGTTTGTGAACCGGGAATCGACCCTGACAACGTGGGACGTTGTCCGTAGTGGCTTCCTGTGGACCTTTACGAGCGTCGTGCGGAAGAAAAGGGCCGAATCTATGCTAGAAACCCGAGTACAACTATCCAAAAAAAACATAGCGATCTGCACCGAGGAGATGACGCGCCTTTTCCGCCACGGTGACCCCGAAATGTCCGAGGAGAAAACGTTTCACCTACACATGCGTAGCGTGAAGCAAGAACTTTTCGCCGGGATGATAAGAAATGCACCGTAGACCATCGAACAGTTTCTTCACGACTCCATAAGCATCGAGAAAACTCTGGAAATGCGGACTTCAATCATTGGGCACCGATGACCTCGCGAGACCATCCGAGTGTCCGTGCGAGAGCAACTTCAGAGTATGTTGTCAAGATCCCTGCCTGAGGTTGCTTCGATCGCTGACGTCATGAGAGAAGAAATCCAGCAGTCACTCGAACTTCCCGAAGGCAAGACGGAATCGCCACTGGCCCAGCCTGTCGAACAGTGTAGAAATTTGTAGAAGACACGCGGGTCCCAGCGATTACTCTGGAACATTCGACCACGGATGTATTAAAGCCGACGAGCTTGACTCGCTGATAAGGCAGATTTCTCACGATCGCCGACTTTGTTCGCCGCTATCGTTATGCTTTAAGAGTAACTTGCTTTGAGGGCGCATGTTCACCCAATAAAAATTTAATTTCGCCTTTTACAGTTTTGGTACCGTTTTTGTCAGAGTCACTACCACGTGGCAATAAATGTGCTACATATATGGATGATACGAATAAAGATGATTTTTTAAACGCGCCGGTGTAGGTCGTATGTATTTCCTTTGTTTTCCGATAAACGGCTTATGGTTATGAAGCTGTAAAAATCCGTAACGGTATAAATATTTTAAGCTTGTTATCAGCTGTGAAAGGGCGATTCAAGCTGCAGGCTTCCCCTAATTCTCTTAGCCCTTGATCTATATTTTAGAAAATGTGAAAATGCAAAATAAGCTTCAGAATTCGCTGCGGGTTTGCCCTAGCTTGTCAGCTTTAAGCAAAAAGGAAATAAATCTCATTCAGTGAGTCATGCACGGCTGCGCGTCACGCGGCAACAACAGTCAGCTGATCTAAAGTCCTTGTCTGCATGACCGATGGATATATTTCATCTGGCCTGACGACAGCGACAATCTGTCTAAACGTACGCACAATGTTTTGTTTCGCTCTGCCCTATAAAAATGATGCAGTTCTGCCCAAACTGTGCAAAAGGGGGGCCCCAACAACGCATATCTTCTTTTCGATGACAGAATTTTACTTATCATTTTTGCAAGACAATTGTTTGTCTGTCATATTTTCTGGCTAGACAATACGTCGGGAATATCACAAGCAGTTGTTTCGCATCCGAACTACTGGAGATAAATTTTCCGCTGAGCCACATCAGTATAACACAACTAGATGCACTCATGGTGCCGAGTTTGAATTTTGCTGAGACACTTTACAAATACAACGATATTTTGGGGTCTTACGTGCCAAAACCACGATGTGATTATAGGGCACCCTCATGGGGGCACCGGAATAATTATGATTAACTTGAGTTCTGCAACGTGCGCACAATGTAGGTTCCACAGGCGTTATCGCCTTTCGCACAAAATGAAATGCGACCGCCATGGCAGGGCTTTGACCATCGGTCCTCAGCATAGCAGCTCTTTATAATACGTACGTATGTTGTAGTTTTAGGAAAATGCTAGAAAATATCTCCAGCGACCGTCGTACAAAAATATTTTGACTTGGTTTTACGACGAGAGCAGTGAATAGCTCGTCCGATATGCCACAACATGCGCTTAGTGTCTCTGTGCTTCGTTTCTCGCATGTCAAACTGTATCTTCGGATCACTGTATTTTATAATTTTAGCAGGCAGCGTTTACACGTTTCTGGTCCATATGCACACCGTATTTAGCGAACGTTTCCGAGATTTCTGTTTTTATTTGGTTTTGCTTTAGGGGCGGCCGTCGTTCGGTAGAATGTGAAAGCATGCAAGTGCCTAGCCATGTCTGGCTGAGGATAAAACAAAGGTAATTTGCCTGCACAGAACTAGGGTCTGAGATCGGCTAGCACCGCCATTCTTGCTGGTTTTATCAGCAAGGAACGCATCAGACGAGTGGTAGATAAGTTCGCTCTGGTTAGATCAGTTCCAGGTCAAGAAGGGCAGTTCAGAACAATACTCCAGTATGTGCACCACCACCGAAATTCGGTGAACTCTCTCTTAGGCTTCGTAGGATTCCGAGCAAAGGGGAGCGTCTGTATCGGTCTGTTCACGGGCGCCACTTCCTTACCAATAGACCAAGTTTACCTCAACGAACCACCGAGAGCTGTAAACTGTTCTTTCCTATGCGGGTACTGCAGACGCGTTAAATGCCTAGAACTAAACGATTTGCAAGTCGCGCGATAAAAGAAGAAAAATTGGTCGTGCCTTCGTCTTTTGGAAATGATTGGGACGGAGATGAATTTGTGATGACATGCTTTGTGTGTAATGATGAATATTACGATGACGTTTGTGATTATCATGATTCAAGTAACGTGAAAAACCTGTCATTTAATTAAGTACAGATTGCTTATTGTACATTCTGCCAAGGCACATAGTATAGCCGTGGTGCCCTGCCTCGCTTCCCTGCTTTTTTCATTGCAAAACGATACATACCCAGCGACAAGGGGGCTGGGCTCATGCCGAGTTGCACATACCGAAATGGTGAAAATTGCCTCTTCCCAAATTCTCGATTCCGGCAGATACCTAGTTTCAAACACCCAGTAGCACAAGATCGCGCCAAATATTTAGAGACGTAAATCCTACCGAAAAATGCGTGAAGTTCCAGAATATTGCTCATCACAATAGTAAATGAACTACGCTCCGCAACTGGTGGTGCAGCAGAACACACTACGCGTAGGGCTGTACTGTTAAGATTCCCTGTAGCTATGAGCACATGGTGACTATAACCAAGTGACCATAATATATTTTTCTATGATGGCACGTGGCCTCGCTTCAGCATGTCAACTTCGAAAATCATCAGCAGACTTGTCTTTACATTTCGCACATGGTCTTTGTGCTACAGCGACGAGGAGACCGGTTACGCACATTAACAGAGTATATTCCAAATGAGTTGTCTTCTGGCAACATTGCTTGCTCCTGTCATGTTTTTCAGGACGTTCTGTAGCGGTTTAGTTGTGAGGATCAACCACTGTCGCCATGTAACTATTATGAATCATTATACTCATTATCGTTCTAAGCTGTTATGAACCCTACAATCAAACAATCTTCTGCATTTTCCAGCGAATAATGAATGGCAGCCACAGCCTTAAAGCTGCTGCCACGAATCAGCGTAGCTACGTCAGCGGGATTTGGTCCCCTTGGGTATCTACCTGTCAGGATAGAATTCACAAATGGCATAATGCATTGAATCCAAAACCTATGTATATCGCCTTTTTGCGATGACATCTGCTTTCAAACTAAACTAGGTGCATTGAAAAATTACTCGCTCTCTCATTTTCCGTCAAGCCACTAGAACAAACATGCTTTGTAACACAATGCCCAACATTTGTTGCGTCCGCAAGAAAATTCGACGCATGTGCGAAATTGAAAGCACGGCACAATGTAGTTCGTCGAAGCATAAAAAGCTCTAGGCACAAAACTAATGAAAAAAACTGTTTGCTCTGATGAGATTAGATAATAGCTTCCAGTGTACGAATTAATATTGAGCAGGTCAGGTTACGCATACTTGACTTCTGAAAACGGAGGAAAACCAGTGTAAGCAAATTGAATGTCGCGACATTATTCTGTGCCCCGCTTTCTTCCGTTCACCGCCGTATGCATCCACTGTATCAGTTTTTCGCACGATAGAGCGTTGCACTGGTTCTCGCTTGAGTGCGTATGGTTGATCGCTTTGTTATCGAACTGCTTTTGCTTCTTTGTGTTGAGGAGATTCGTGTTCACAGACACAAGTGCGTATGTCATATGGTCCATTGGACAACGCAACGGGTTAATGAGCTGAGAGAAAAAGATTCGAAACCAACCGTAGGACCAACTACTGTCTCTGAGTAGGCGGCAATGTGTACGTACACCGGTGAGGTGAAGTATACGGACCAGGGGTTGCGCGATAAAGCCGTTTTTTCTCTGCCTGTGAACGTATGTTGAAATTGAAGACTGCAGTCCAAACTTGGCATCGCGAAGTTTTCAGTGTACTTGTTAATTCCAGTTTACCTTTATTAATTCCGAAGAAATTCAGTTTCTTCGGCGACCCTGTGGTCCGTATACATTTGCTCACGGGTATACACTCTCATAATACCGCTCTTCAGCGAACTTTTTCACGCCGAATGGATAATGTGGAAGCACGATTGGGCAGGTACCACTCTTCAATATTTTTGACGCCGACTTAGAGCATTGTGTATGTGCATGTCGATATGTGCCTCAGTGAACCTTTTTGATGCCAACTTGGGTCACTGCATATGTGCAGTAGTTACGAACCGTGCTACATTGACAAAAACGATCCTTTAAGCTTATCCATTTCTGGGCCGACTCAAACTCTCGTCACACGGGTTCCTCAAGGAAAGCAACCCGATGCTTTAGCACACTGGGCCACAGATGCACTGGGTATGTGCCACTCTTCAATGAACCTGTCGCCACCTTGGGTTACTGTGTATGAGATACTGGGTGCGCGGCCGGCGAGTGAACAATTCTCAGCGTTCTCAGGCACTGCGGCGCCACGCTTTTCGTCTCAGAGGCCCCACGAAGACTTCTTGGCAGAGCCGCTAGATGGCGTAGTGTGTCCGGAAAACAGCGCGAGAGGCGCCTGGTTACCGCATGGCGCGTTTCTTAACGTTGACATCCAATGGCGCGCTTTGGGGGCGAGCTCCGCCACAACAAAAGCTGTACCCACCGTCAGCGTGACGTGGTATGAGAGATCACGTGGACACTGCCGCCGCGTCGGCTGCTTCGGAGGAACCGAAGGGAGCTGAAAACGAAAGCTTAAAGTCCCATCTGCACTGATGTTCTGATTAAGTGGTGAAGCATTCCCGCCTTGGGTATCTGCTTGACAACATTTGAAAGCTCTATAATAGGTAGTAGCTTCCTTTGCAGGCGTGCAACATGGTGGGCTACTGATCCGTGCCGCAGTGCCGGACGTACGCGACGGAGCCCGTTATCAGCCTTAATCCCACGTAGCCACAGGACAAGAAGCTGCGAGAAGCATGTCTCGCGAATCTTAGAACTGGCAAACAGACATCAGCTACCACTCGGGTATGCCGCAAGCACAGACGAGAGGAACATTTCTGCTACAGCGTCGGGGCTGCGATGTTCGGTGAGTAGCAGAAAACGTGCACTGAGACGCTTGCCCGTGCACGCTCCCGGGCTAAGTTTGTGACGCTTTGGTCTATGAACTACTTGATGCTAGATACTGGCAAGTTCATAGAATTGGAAAGGGAGCGGTAAGCACCACATTTAAGAAAGGCATGATATATGGTCATCTTTGTGTTGTGAATTCATCTACTGGATTACGAAAAATAAGCAGCGGGAAATTGCACGCTGAGAAGACCGCTAAACACACGCTGCGACGCAACTTGAGAAATAATATTGAAATGTCCAAGAATATAGAAGAACAAAAAGATTGAACCGTCGCAACGGTACATCACATTCGCCGTAGTCGTCGAAGTAACAATAACGAAATTGTTTTTCTAGAGCTATGATAGCGTCCATGCAACAATGGTCCCTTGTGTACTGTCAAATGCTCATATTCTGCGGCCTAAAGCTCACGGCAGGGCGTGATAACGAGCTCGCAGCGAGAGTGAAACCTTGTGCACGGACATGCACGCAGACGCGCAGTCGGTCACTACGAACCCGTGCGATCTCTGCCTTGAGGCTTCATTCTGTTATACTTCAGCGGTTATGCAGACAGCCCACTGTAAGAATATACTTCACATAGCTTGCTCTCATCCTACCTTTCACTCAAGAAGGCCGTTCGGGAGACGCCATCGCGGCGACCACGCGCAGTGGCGTTCACTGTACGTATTCCGCAATAGACAGCGTCTGTAAACGATTCTGTGCTTTTTCAGGTTTTCCCGCTCAATTTCATCCAAAAGCCAATCAATTTAATCCGCGCTCCGGTCAATGTAATCCAAGCGCCAATCAATTTAATCCAAGTGCCAGTGATAATATTCCGAGCGCCTCTCAATTTAATCCAAGCATCACCCCGGCCGACTACATCCCCGCTTATTGCTGAAAGCAAAAGCGGGGAAGTAGTCGGCCGGGGTGGTGCTTGGATTAAATTGAGAGGCGCCCGGATTATTATCACTGGCACTTGGATTAAATCCAAAGGTCAGTGCACTGACCTTTGGATTAATCCTTACACCCTTACAAATCCTTACACCCTTACAATTAATCCATGAAATTATTGTAGGCATAACCGAATTCAAGAATCTTTGAATTTCAAGACTTCTGAAAATTTACGAACATATGAGCTAATACCTTGAATATGAAAGAGCGAGGTGAGAGACCAGTGCTATCCTGCCACGGGATTAACGACAACTTTCGGAAGTTTTTATTTTCTAATTCGGTATGAGAGCGGCACAGCAGATGGCCATTCTCCAAATAGATTGAGAGGAAAGGTCAGCATAAGTACGATGAGGTAATTATACATACGCGATTTGGTCACGGCTGTCAAACGAAACAATAACAAATGATTCGGTGATAATCACTAGGCCCTCGCCGGGAGGCTTCTGTCCGTAGCGAATACGATTCACTAAACGACTGCGATATCCGCAGCCTCTAATCGAACACCTTCTCATCGATACCGCTAAGACACTAATGAATTACATATATTTGCATAATACACCAAAATAATATGGTCGAGTCACTAGTGAGCACAACTGAAATATAATGCGCAGTGTAGGGTTCTCGGCGTTCTGCACAGGTTAACTTCATCTACATCCAATGAAATGCGATGAAACGAGTGACTCACTATGCCTACCATAAACTCGTATGCTTAAGTCACTGGTTAATATTATTCACCTATTTTACTATCACTGCGGCAGCTCTCACTCGTTGATGCCGTCAGTAGTATCAATCAAGCTGTATCAAGATGAGCACTTTTGTTTTACCACTGTTAACTGATACCGCCGAGTTTTTAGTGATCACTAGTGATGCGCTCACTGCGATGCTCTCCAGTTTTCATGCAGAATAGCGTCATAGATATAACATGAAATATCATTCAGACGGCGAATCAATAAATATTATTTAATAACTATCGGAGATACTACGCTAATCACTGGTGATGAAGAATCATCATCATCATCATCATCAGCCTGGATACGCCCACTGCAGGGCAAAGGCCTCTCCCATACTTCTCCAACAACCCCGGTCATGTACTAATTGTGGCCTTGCCGTCCCTGCAAACTTCTTAATCCCATACGCCCACCTAACTTTCTGCCGCCCCCTGCTACGCTTCCCTTCCCTTGGGATCCAGTCCGCAACCTTTAATGACCATCGGTTATCCTCCCTCCTGATTACATGTCCTGCCCATGCCCATTTCTTTTTCTTGATTTTAACTAAGATGTCATTAACTCGCGTTTGTTCCCTCACCCAATCTGCTCTTTTCTTATCCCTTAACGTTACACCTATCATTCTTTTTTCCATAGCTCATTGCGTCGTCCTCAATTTGAGTGGAACCCTTCTCGTAAGCCTCCAGGTTTCTGCCCCGTAGGTGAGTACTGGTAAGACGCAGCTATTATACACTTTCCTCTTGAGGGATAATGGCAACCTGCTGTTCATGATCTGAGAATGCCTGCCAATCGCACCCCAGCCCATTCTTATTCTTCTGATTATTTCTGGCTCATGATCCGAATCTGCCGTCACTACCTGCCCTAAGTAGATGTATTCCCTTACGACTTCCAGTGCCTCGCTGCCTATTGTAAATTGCTGTTCTCTTCCGAGACTGTTAAACATTACTTTAATTTTCTGCGGATTAATTTTTAAACCCACTCTTCTGCTTTGCCTCTCCAGGTCAGTGAGCATGCATTGCAATTGGTCCCCTGAGTTACTAAGCAAGGCAATATCATCAGCGAATCGCAAGTTACTAAGGTATTCTCCATTAATTTTATCCCCAATTCTTCCCAATCCAGGTCTCTGAATACATCCTGTAAACACGCGGTGAATAGCATTGGAGCGATCGTATCTCCCTGTCTGACGCCTTTCTTTATTGGGATATTGTTGCTTTCTTGATGGAGGACTACGGTGGCTGTGGAGCCGCTATATATATCTTTCATTATTTTTACATACGGCTCGTCTACACCCGGATTCCGTAATGGGTGCATGACCGCTGAGGCTTCCACAGAATCAAACGCTTTCTCGTAATCAATGAAAGCTATATATAAGGGTTAGTTATATTATTATTATTATTATTATTATTATTATTATTATTATGAAGAATAACTTTGTGTAATGTGATGGTCACAGCGATCGTTCGTGCACGGCGTCAATAATATAAATGAAAGTGTCAATAAATGAGAGTTTTAATCTGTCAACATCGCTAATTGACATCGCAGAGCCATTAATGATCACTAGCGAGAAGCTCTGTTCGGTGTTCTTGTACTTTTATGTAGCATAGCGTCATGCATGTGAAATGATACGTAATTCGAACGATGATTCAAGATTATTAAGGAGCTGCTAAGAATCAGTCACTAGTAATCACGAATAACTTTGTTTGGTGTGAGAGCGGTAGCCACCATTCGTTCATTTCGCCACAGGTATGAATGTGTTTCCTTAATTATTTTCCTCTCAGATTTTCGATTTGATCGAATTACTGGTGGTGAGTAGTGACTATATTCAGCTTAATTTTCTCGACAACTCACAAAGCACAGCTTCATGTACATAAAATGAATGGTTACTCAAAAGGTGATTAAGTTATGGCGATAATGAACTGAGAAGTTTGAGCTAGTCGTTAATATCAGTAATTTTTTACCGTTATAGCGTTTACTTGTACGCGCTGCAATTCAGTAAGGCTTCCATAAACCTGAAATAATTTTACGAATATAAAGAACATCAGCGAGTGACTTCGTGCGCGATTGTTGGCCGCCGCTGCCATGCCAAAGTGACTCGGGATCATTAGCGACAAATACTTAGCTCCGCCTAGTTATTAAACCTGAATTGCCATTTGACACAATTTTAATTTGATACCCGTGAATTTATGCTGGTAAAAGTACGAAAACAAAGAACTGAGCTTGTCACTAGTGATCACTAATCACACTTCACAATCAGGCAGCAATGGTAGCAGAACAAATGCTTACTGACAGTGAATGATCATAGTTGGAGCGTTGTTCAAAAGAGCTTTCATTTGATCTACATGGTGCTATGCTACATAAAAGAACAAGAACACCGAACAAAGCTTATCGCTAGTGATCATTCATGCCTCTGCGATGTCAATTAGCAATGTTGACTGATTAAAAATATCATTTATTGACACTTTCACTTATACCATTGACGCCGTTCATGCACGGTCGCTGTGACCATCACATTACACAAACTTATTCTTCATCACTAGTGATTAACTGTAGTATCTCCGATGGTTCATAAATAATAATTATTTAATTGGCGTCTGTATGAGATTTGATTTCATATCTATGACGCCACTCTGCATGAAAACTGGAGAACAACGCAGTGAGTGCATCACTAGTGATCACTAAAAATTCCGTGGTATCAGTTAACAGTGGTAACACAAAAGTGCTCATCTTGATACAGCTTGATTGATACAACTGACGGCATCATTGAGTGAGAGCTCGCCTCAGTGATAGTAAAATAGGTGAATAACATTCACCAATGACTTAAGCATACGAGTTTATGGTAGGCACAGTGAGTCACTCGTTTCATCGCGTTTCATTGGATATATATGACGTTATGTTGTGCAATACACCGAGAACCCCGAGCTGCGCATTACATTTCATTTGTGCTCACTAGCGACTCGACCATATCAGTTAGGTGTATTGGGCAAATAAATGTTATTTATGAGTGTCTTAGTGGTATCGATGACAAGGCGTTCTATTAGAGGCTGCGGATATCGCAGTCGTTTAGTGAATCGTATTCGCTACGGACGGAAGCCTCCCGGCGAGGGCCTAGTGATTATCACCGAATCATTTTTTATTGTTTCGTTTGACAGCCGTGACCAAATCGCGTATGTATAATTACCTCATCGTACTCACGCTGACCTTTCCTCTCAATCAATTTGGAGAATGGCCATCTGCTGTGTCGCTCTCATACCGAAGTAGAAAATAAAAACTTCCAAATGTTGTCCTTAGTTACATGGCAGGATAGCTACTGGTCTCTCACCTTACTCTTTCAATTTTAAGGTATTAACTGATAATATGTTCGCAAATTTTCAGCAGTCTTGAAATTCAAAGATTCCTGAATTCCGTTATGCCTCGATGAAGTTCATTGGCGTTTGGATTATTTCGGCTGGCGTTTGGATTAAATTGAGTAGTGCTTGGATTAAATTGAGTCGCACTCGGATTAAAATCACTGGCACTTGGATAAAATTGACTGGCTCTCGGATTAAATTTAGTGGCGCTTGGATTAAATTGAGGGGGAAAAGCTGTATTTTGCCCAAGATTATTAATTTGACAGTAAAAAACTTCACTCATTTTGAGAGTACTTAACCAAATGTCCAGGAGGGCTGCCGCGTGGTTTTTATTCAGCGCCGTAAGCCAAACATATAAGGAGCGCGCCGTTTTATCCCTCATACTACGCTAGGGCGGCGCTTCCGATAGATGGTGACTCAGTAAGTCCTCGCCCCCAATACATTTTCGAGAACACGAGAAGGTTTCGCGACGGCGGCACTAGACTGCCCAGAGTATTGTTAGAGAAGCGCGTTGGAGGAGTCCCGTTGTAGTAGACGTCACATACATAACCCGCTTTGACGGCGGGAATACGTTGTTTTATTATATTGATTCAATGGTAATCACATTACTGTCGATAGTTATTGTGAAGTGCCTTTGGCGGATTTCGTTCCCCAGCTTTGCAAAACCCGCCTCGTCGAACTCTGTTGAAGCGTCTCCGCCTTTCAGTGAATAAACGCCAATATTAAAAGCTCCATCTACAGGCTAACAGTGACGCGTAAAAACGCTAACATCCTTTTAAGCTGGCATTGAAATGTAAATTTTGTGACAATGCTGCCTTTCTATGTACTTTGTTGAATTTTTCTCGGTGCGGAAAGTATTTAGATGGAAATGTGTGCCGCAACTACCAACAGATTCTTCTTAATTGCATTTACATACACATTTTCGCAGTCAGAATTAATATAGCACATGAAAATTTAAAAAAAAACGCCGGTAAAATGCCGCAGAACATTAAAAATGCTTGTAGTATGCTAAGAAGACATTTTCCAACCAAATTTTTGGCCGGCTTGCGCTGTATTAACGCTGAAGGCAGAGTTCCCGTTGAGCGCAAATTCAGGCGGGCCTGACGTAGCTATATGTAATCCAAAAATAAAATTAGCAGCACTGCGCGACCAGGCAGAGAAAGAGGAAGTAGTGTGTGCGCGCGTTGGCTCGGCTGTGCTTCTGCGCCGGCTGGGCCTTCCCTTTGGCGTCCCACCTGGACCTCCTTTCGCTCTGTAAACATCTTTTGTAAAATGTCGGAACCGCGTCTGCAGCGGATGCCCAGACTCACTAAAAAGACGCGGGACTCGAATCTCATTAATCTTAAAATGAAGTTTACGGTTTTCTTCTTGTAACAGTATTGACGCTAAGCGGCCCACTACGAGTCCCGATCGCCAGAAGTCAGCTGCCCACTACAGGCACCGGTTGCCAGAGTGAAGATGACGAAGGACGAAGTAGTGCGCCGGGACTTTCAGTGTCAGCCATCATTGCAGAAAGCCGTTCTCCCTCAGCGAGCTCGTCCTAAATATCTTCGTGCGAATAATTATTTTATTAAAGGGGAGGGGGGGGGGAGGGGTTAGAAAGCTGTTGCATCAGCATCCGTAAAGAAACGAGAGAATAGCAAGCAAATTAAATGGCGCGAGGCAGTTGTGCGTTAACAATAGAATCTGGTTTGTATACTCGTCTGCCTCAGCTTCCGTTTAGTATGCGAGTTTGATTTTCTTCATTCTTTTGTGTGCCTATTTAGGAAGCAAAAAAGCCCTGGGTTGTTGCCAGCGTTGCTAGAGGACTATTTCGCGCGAAGCACGGGTCTAGTGTTTCACTAATATAACGAACAACAGTGGAAGAACAGAACAAGGGCGAAAACCCCAGCTATGCGTGTTGCAATGCTGTCGAGCGAGCAGTGTCGTTTTGCCGGGCCATGACCAAGATGGCTTATGAAGCTTTGAGGCAGATCTATAGAGAGCGCTTCACATTTTCAATATCGCTTCTTTCTTTGGTATTTCCTTCAGGCGCCATTCTTATACAATGCAAAAGTTACTCCTACATTTCCAGAAGAAGGGGGTACATTACTAACTACAGCGTGACAGAAAGGCGGAGCAGAATAAAAAAGTCGACGCACCGAGGGCTGCTTGTCAACTGATCTTTTAAAGAAGGAAACGAGTGGGCAAAAGTAATACGCATGCGTACACGGCCCGTTTCAAAATACCACTTTCCGGACTCAAGCTACATGCGTTATGCAAACATTCTTGCAGTCTTCTCACGTTCCTCTATTTCCACACATGCTTGCTTCAATGATGATGACGACGATGAAGCCTCAGTTAATGGCACAAAACCACTGAGGGGGATAGGCCACGAATCGGGTGGTAATATGATTCAATAAATAAGATAAAATGAATTGCTTAATAAATAAATAACACGAAAAAAGAAAGGAAAACAAATATTCCACGATGCAAAATAAACTAAGAATACATGAGATAAAGTATTGATCAATACTATACTAAGCCTTGCGTTGATAGGAATGTTAAAAGAAAGATATACTTAGACTTGAGTAAGGTAATTTATGAATAATAATAGTAAGTTTTAAACTGTGAATTTGTGCTTTTACTTATTGAATTTTCTAAACTGCAGTAGAAATAAATGAATTCTTGAAACTAAAACTCTTAACAAGGCATTCTTTTTGTGCCACATAGAAAATTATAAATGGCTAGGCAAACGTTACTGTGGCTATATCCCAAAACCGTTGCTCCAAGGGAGAGTATAGCAGTGCTGCTTAAAGGTAATCCTAAATTTTGAAGTGGAATTTCTAGACATAGTTTTCGATTAGTAGAAAACCGCCGGCATTATAATAAAAAATGATGTATAGATTCTGGTTCATTGCAGAGGTAGTATAGAGGGGATACCGCTAAACCACACCTGTGTAAGTAAAAATTAAGTGTTGGAATACGCCAACGCAGCCTGGTAAATGAAACTTCAAATTTCAGGTTACGACACTAGTGCCGATTCCAAGAGTAATTTAAGTGTAAAAAATCTGAAGATTTTGTTAATGACAGAGGTTTTTTGTCCTCGCTCAAAGAAAATTGCCGATATCTGGCTGCAGTAATGTGCGCAGTTGCCGGCAACACAAATATCACAGGACCTGCTAAAGAAGCTCTTGCTAAGGAATCGGCTATTTTTAAAATATGAATGTCTCGGTGGCCAGCGAACCCATACTATATGCACTTAACTTAATTGAGGCGGAGCTAATGAATAAAACGTGTTTCCGGTTGTCGACTTTGTAGGCGCAGTAAGTGCGCTGTATACCGATAGAGAATCTGTGACGATAATAACTCTTGTAATATGAATGGGTAAGTTCCGCAAGGCAAGAACTATTGCCAGAAGTTTGGCATAAAAAACTGATGTGTAATCTGGTAGGCGAAGTGAAAAAACCAATTGAGGGATGGTGAGTAGATACCCACACTTGCCTTCTCATCACACGAAGAAGCATCGGTCGTTATTACGTTTATTTTCAAACGGGCCAAATAATCGATTAAACGGTCATTCAAACATGTTTTGGGCAGAAATTTCGCATTGTGTGGAAAAATGTCTGCAAATTCAATTTTCAGCGACCCCGGAGACCTATGGAGCGGAATTATTTCTCTAAGGCGAGCATTTAAAGGTGCTAATTGTGCTTGCACAAATACAACTTGCGGGACATGGAACCGTGACCACGTGGTCTCAAAAAATGAACTTGGTTCACTAATAAATGCATATTGTCCACGTCGTAGCGAAGAATCATAAGCTCTTAAGTAGGTATGAACCGTACGCATGCGGAATCGTGTGTGAAGAGTAGGTAGGCGCGCTTCCTGGTATAATACATTCTAAGCAACGGATTTAGGAAGACCTAAACATAGTCGCAAAGCTTCTCTTTCTAACAGAACAAGGGCCTTAATTTATATTTTGCACTTCCGGAGAACAAAACACAACCAAATTCTAGAATTGGTCGTACATACATAGGATTTATCATAATTAATGTGTCACTTCGCATACCAGAACGCCGGTTACTGATTCTACGTAGTAAACCTACGGCTCGTGCCGCCTTCGTTCCAATATTTTCTATGTGAGAGCGCCAGTTCAGTTTTCCGTCATATGTGATACCCAAGTATTTAAGCGATTCTACCTGAGCAATGGTTCTCTGTTCACATACTAATGATAACTGTAACGGCCCGGAAAGCGGAAAAACAAGGACTGCACTTTTATTTACATTTAGTGACAGGTGCAGGTTGTGAAACCACGTCTGTAGAGTACAGAGGTACATTTGCAAAGACAGGTGAAAGGAATTGATGTCTCCAGCTGTCACGAAAAATGCAATGTCATCTGCATAGACATACAGATTCACATCCTGGTGCAGTGGTACTGAACTCGTCAACAGGTTAAATAGTATAGGAGACAGAACAGCCCCCTGAAGCACCCCTCTTGTCTTATGGAACATTCTTGAAGAAAAGCCCTTTTTGAAAACAATAAAATTTTCTGTTTCTGAGAAATTCAAAAATCCATGCCATTATATATTTCGGAAAATTGTAGGACTGTAATGTGTACAGCAGTAGAGAGTACTCAACGCTGTCATAAGCTTTTGCTATGTTAAGTGTCACTAAAGCGCTAACTTCTTTTCTATGCTGAGCAAGTTGGATGCGGCTTTCCAAATCTACATGCGCACACCAAATGGAGAGACCGGGCCGGCAACCTATTTGGCTTGGGCTCAGTAACGAATTTTCAGATATATGATCCATCATACGATCATATAAAACTCTATCAATTAGTTTTACCATATTTGACGTAAGAGAGATAGGCCTAATGTTGTCAAGGTCTTACCCAGCTCGTTGTTTTTTAAGCAGCGGAATAACTTTGTCTGTCCTCCATTCTGGTGGAATCCAAGCGTTTTTTAGAGAATAATTAACTGCGTTAAGAATGTCATCAGAAGACATTTCAAACAACATTTTAGCATGGCATAGGCAATGCCATCAGGACCTGGAGCTCCGGCAGGCAGAGATATAAGGACATTGGAGAGTCTGACACTGACTTCCACGAAGTCATCAGTGATGGGAGGCCTCAGTGGCCCATTCGGCAAACGTGATGTTAAGCGTTGCGCTAAGCCATTTCCTATGAATTCTAAAGAAGCAGATAACTCGCGTGGTGAAAGTTTTGTCGATTCAGTTTTCGCTGGTGTTGGTATGAATTTTCTATATTGAAGGAATCTGATCAGAGCTTTTTTATTGCTGGGCTTAGAGGGGAATTCATGATGTTTTCCGTCAGTCATACTCGTGCTTGGCATTCGATACTGTTTTCTTGAACGCTGCAGCTGCGAATTTATAATCAGTCCAGTTACTCGGGCACTGATTGTAAGGTAATTTCTTCCACGCGGCTTTTCGTCTTCTATATTCCCGCGTGCATTCCGAATTCCACCAAGGAGAGGTAGTACTTTTGCTTATCTTAACATTAAATTGGGACTTTTTAAAGGAACTTTTTACTACTGCGCAAAGCCTCATGGCTTTGATGTCATTGGGTAGCGGTTTCTGGGAATTGAGGACCGTTTTCAAGATACTCTGAAATTTCTGGTAATTAACAAAGTACGCGTCGGAGACTCCAGGGGAATAACAGGGTAGACAATGTCAACCTAATAGGTAGATGGTCACTATTTGAAGCTAAGTCGACAGTAGACCAGGAAGTTACGGAAATTTCTTAACGTGAAAATGTTAGATCCAATGCCGATTTAGAAAGACCCTGAATAAAGGTAGCTGACTTCCTGTTTAAGCAACAAAATTTTTATTAATTGCTCTGTCGAATAATCGCTTTCCACATGAGTCCGTTTCGGAACCCCAAGACCCATGATGCGAATTAAAGTCTCCGGCTATCACAATTTCTTTCCTACAAGATTTGACAACGGTATCGAGGAAACGAGTATCATTTGCGCCTGTGGGAAAATACGTATTAACTAAGGAAAATGGGGAACAACCAAGGATATTTACATCTATTGCTAGTATCTCACACTCCGAAGACCTATACTGGTAGGAAATTTTTACTTTGTGGCATATTTTAGTTGCTATCAAGAAAACAAGTCCTTCGCCTCTCGATGGACGGTCCAATCGAAATAAACGATAATATCTTATATAAAAATCTTGGCCTTTGAAGAGCCAAGTATCCTGCAAAATAATGTTGTGAGCAAAAATATAATAAATCAGTAGCTGTAGAAATAATGGAACGGCAGTTCCACTGTAATACCTTTATATCACCTATGATTAATAAATGCCTGCTTTAAAAACCGCTTGCTCTAAAATACTGTCTTCTAAAAAATATTTCATCGAAACACTGTCCTTACCGTACTTTGTTGGCTTTGATTGAGGGTCAGAGCTGGAAGAGTTAGGATTATAATCTGACTTGGAAAGACTATCTTTCACAAACTTTTTGGTTTTTGAGTGCCGGACAGAGATCGATGAGTTATCGTTAGGTGATCTTGTGCGTTTAAGAGTCCGACGGTCCATTTCTACATCCTGGTTGTTTTCCGACACTGATCCAGACAAGCAACTGTTGTCGGTCTGTTGAGTTGAAGTTGATGGCCTCGCATTGTCTGCATCCTGTACAATAACTGATGAGGGATCCATTAGTTGTTCAGCGCTCGATGTTAGGGTCTATGTAATAATCTTCGAGCTAGCATTAGAACTTGCTAAAGGACTGAAAAGCTGAATCATTTGTGATGTCAACACTTGAGCTAAAGTCTCCGACAGGTTTAAAGTTAGTCGTTCCATAGCTTTTGACAACGCCTTTTCGACCGCTGTCGCAATAGAATCGGAAAGGGCTGAGTCTGCAACCATTTGCTGACGGGCTGTCACTCCTGCATATCCCTTAGACCTCCCCTGGACCTCAACAACAGCATCACGGCGTGAGCAACGCCTCCTTTCAATTAAATCTACAATTTGCATTTCCTGTGATCTTGCAGGACATTTTGAGTAGCTGGCGGAATGACCACCACTACAGCGACAACATTTCTCTTCTTTCGAGGAACAATCACTAAAACTGTTTCTGTCTCCACAAGCACGACAGTGGGGTGCAGATCTGCAGCCTCTGATTCTGTGGCCAAATCGCCAACACTTGTTACACTGGAGAATGCGTGGAGCTGGAGCTTCTACCTTGTAAATTAGGGGCCAGACCCTAATTTTTGTTGACCGCATCGTTCCAGCACATGTAACCATTACTGACTCTGTTGGTATCTTCTTATTGTCAATGACTCGACTGCACCGGTAAACGGAGATGACGCTACCCACCGAGAACATTTCTAAAATCTTTTCAGCGGATAAAGTGACGTCTGCCTCTCGTACAATGCCTCAATCTTCACAATACGAGTGAGAAAGAAAAAAGAAACAGGGGAAAATCAATGCGAGAGCTGCGGCACGATTTGAATGTCCCCGCCATTTTGCTCAGAAAGAATTCTACCTGCTTGTCCCTGAAAATGATAGACGCCTTGCTGAATCACATTTTTGTTCTCACCAAGATAGAAAGCCTGCATAATTGTTGTTTTATCCTTGTCATTATGTATGTCAATCAGAGTCGTTTCAAGAAATCGACAAAAGCACGCGCTTGAACTGCCGTGCTTTGCTGAATGTGGGTATTGGTCTTGCTCTTCTAAATGTGTGCGACCTTGGGCACATACGGGCATGTTGGCACTTTGGTATATGTGCACAAGCTTGCAGAATCGGCAGATTATCAGTGGGAGACATGTAGTTATCCTAGTTGGCGTCAGAGATGTGAATTGAAGAGATTCAGGCACCTACTGGCGGATCGGCACGTGCCCACTGCTGGAATTCAGCGTTAAATGGTTTCTTCAAACAGCGGTACGTATCCAGTCCCGCATTTACAGCGACCCACGTCGGCGTGAAAAAGGTTCGTTCAAGAGCGACACATGTAAACATTGCGACATACTCAGTGACGCAAGTCGGCACAATGGTTGTTTTCAAACCCGATTTCTGCAGCACAGCAGCCCGATGCGCTACCCATTCAACCACGGACTATGCAGATACCATGGTAGGCGGGAAAATTGTTAGATGGAAAATCAGATGAGAGATAGATAGCCCCTGGAAAGTGCGTGAAGTGCCCTATGGACTTTTTCGCATTTCCGCTCTAACATACTCCTGCCATGTCTATGCATGCTCTGAACAACCTCGCAATGCGGCGTGCAAGACAACAAGAGCAGGAGCAGTAGCAGCGGAAGCAGTGGGAAAGTCAAAGGAAGTGAAAAATAAAGCTTCGCTAAAAAGCTTTTCAGTCATGAGCACTTCACGATGTCATCTGACTGAGGGCGTAAATAGATATGTCAACAGAGTTACTGGTATTCTTTTCCGTATATATTTTCCACCCCCGATTGCCGCCCAGTTCACCGCACGTCGGCGCGTGCTTCCAAAAGCAACCATGCAACTCGTAGAAGCCGCCCCTAAAGCACATGCACATAAAGTTGGCTATGACTGCGCAACAGAATCAATAGAGTTTGGCTGTCTCACATGTCTGTCGCTGTCACATGCATGTCTGTCTCACATGTCACATGACGCTGTCTCACGTGTTCCAAGCACGGCCGTGGTAGAAATTCCAACCCTGAACCTCCTGCTCTCTAAGGGACCTTTTAATATGCCTAATTTAAGGGATGCTATGCCATGAATGTATGAATTTCGTAAGCCCTGGCTTAGACATATATTCACGGCCTATTATAGACAAAAAGAAAAAAAGAAAGCTACAGCAATTTTTCGACCTACCAGCTTATTTCCTGAGGCAGCAGCATTCTCTACAGTCAAAAGTTGCCGCTGGTTTTTTTGGGGGGAGGGGGGTGAGCTGAGTATCGCATTTGAAAGCGATTTCCCCATAACCCCCCAGCAGAAAATTCTTGTTTAAATATATGGTGATCACTCATTATGCAGATACGTATGTTGCCGTAATTTATATTTTTCTGCTACGTAGGGAAGGTATTAATCTATGTATTTGTTAAAGATCAGTGGCTCATATTAAGGGTAATAGATAGCCATAGAATGTATTAAAACACGCAGCAAAACTGAAAGAAAGCGACAAACAAATTTAGAGCGTTAAGTTACACAATGACTGCTGAATACAAAATTGTATTGTGCACAAAAATAAAACTGCAGCGCGATCAACGCCGGTAACTGTGCATCCTGCCATGCGCGTAAATAAAGTTATGGACAGGACAGCTGCTACATTGGTCCCTTTGCTGGCACCCAGCAAACATTCGCTAAATGACAAGAGAATAGATCTAACCTCATTACGTTAAACTTAGATGTCTACCTAACATTCAAGGAACATTATGCGGAAGACGGAGTAGCAGTGGCCCGAAATAAAAAGAAAATAGGCGACTGGTTGTCTCCTGTTTTATAATAGGAGAGCTTAGTGACCGCGAAACAACGGCATTTTAAGAGATAAAACTTACTTGAGATGCACACAATGTCGTCTTCGTTCCCCAATATAGCGTGGGCACCGACCTCAAGAATAAACGCGCAGACGCCGGAGGGAAGTTCTGCATAGCTCACCAAGACCTTGTGCAAACAGACAAGCTTGAAAACTGCGTGACAGCGCGGGACTGAGCGCACACAGCTTGTGACAGCACGCTACAATAGGGTCATGAGTTGGATCCATTTCTGGCGTCGTTGCGGAAAGGACTGTTTTTTTCTTCGTCATAAGGAGGCAGTGAACTTGAGGATAAGGAAATGTCCTTGCGTAGACGGCACGATAAGTCCAAACACATAAAACAAACAACGGGCAAATTAGTAAGATATACAAGAGCGTGGACTCGCCTATCTTGCACACCATTTGCCGCGGCCAACTGATATATTTGCGAAAACAGGCGCACAATATTCTATCGTTGCTTCCAGCCGCAGCTCACCTTCTTTCTTCAGGCTTTGCTCTCCTCCCTTTCTTCCTTCCCTAATTGCTGGCGACAAGTATTCTTGCCGTAGTGGAGCGGTGGCGTAGAGGAAGAACACCCGCCTCGCGTGCAAGAGGTCCGTGGTTCGAATCCAGGTGCCGCGCAATTTTCCACCGGATTTTTTTTTAATCCACCTGTTGATGAAATTGCATAAACAGGCCTGGAGTGTGGCCTGATCCCGGTGACCAGAACCGGTAAGGCACTCTCTCACCAGAGCAGGATTGGTCACCCTGAAGCAGTAGTTCGCCACAACCTCCTATATGAACACAACAATCAAACCCCGGCCCTCAGTCCCCAGCAGCTGCAAAGCAAGTCATCAATCACGGCGTCGGTCAGACCTGCAACGCAACAGAGGGTGCTAAGAATCCCTGGCCCCGCACAGGACTCCATTCGTATATGAACCTGGCAACGCTTATTGCTAGAACGTTATCTAGTGAGGCGAGTCTAGCAGTGCTAAAAAGCGGGCAGGTCGTGTGCTACCGCGGCTTCGCGCAGAGACGAGAACTAGGAGTCGGATTCCTGATTCATAAGAATATAGCTGGTAATATACAGGGATGCTATAGCATTAACGAGGGGGTGGCAGGTCTTGTTGTGAAACTTAATAAGAGGTACAAAATGAAGGTTGTACAGATCTACGCCCCTACATCCAGTCATGATGACCAGGAAGTCGAAAGCTTCTATGAAGACGTGGAATCGGCAATGGGTAAAGTCAAAACAAAACACACTATACTGATGGGCGGTCTCAATGCCAAGGTAGGCAAGAAGCAGGCTGGAGACAAGGCAGTGGGGGAATATGGCATAGGCACTAGGAATAGCAGGGAAGAGTTATTAGTAGAGTTTGCGGAACAGAGTAATATGCGGATAATGAATACCTTCTTCCGCAAGCGGGATAGAAGAAAGTGGACGTGGAGGAGCCCGAACGGCGAGACCAGAAATGAAATCGACTTCATACTCTGCGCTAATCCTGGCATGATACAAGATGGTGGTCTTACAAGATGGTGGTCATACAAGATTAGGTCTCTGGTACCAAACTGGCTACAACTCCGGTTATATTATTCTTTATTTCATTCTCACCTCAATTACTGTCTCTTAATCTTGGGTACAACTTCAGGAACGAACCTTGAAAGGTTAAAAATTGTACAAAGGAGAGCTGTTCGCTACATAGGAAATCTGGAACGCTGCATAGGTGCGCTGCAGTGACCACAGGATGGTAAGAACTCGAATTAGGCTAGACCTGAGAAGGGAACGGAAAAAACTGGTACATAAGAAGCCGATCAATTAGTTAGCGGTAATAGGGAAAATATAGAAATTCCAGATCAAGCTACAGAACAGGTATTCGGCTTTAACTCAAGAAGAGGACCATAGTGTTGAAGCAATGAACGACAATCTTCTGGGCATCATTAAAGATTGCGCAATGGATGTCGGTGGTAACTACGTTAGGAAGGACACCAGTAAACTATCGCAGGAGACGAAAGATATGATCAAGAAACGCCAATGTATGAAAGCCTCTAACCCTACAGCTAGAATAGAACTGGCAGAACTTTCGAAGTTAATCAAGAAGCGTAAGACAGCTGACATAAGGAAGTATAATACGGATAGAATTGAACATGCTCTCAGAAACGGAGGAAGCCAGAAACAGTGAAGAAGAAACTAGGAATTGGCAAGAATCAGATGTATGCGTTAAGAGACAAAGCCGGCAATATCATTACCAATATGGATGAGATAGTTTAAGTTTCTGAGGAGTACATAGAGATTTATACAGTACCAGTGGCACCCACGACGGTAATGGAAGCGAAAATAGTCTAGAGGAATTCGATATCCCACAGGTAACGCCGGAAGAAGTAAAGGAAGCCTTGGGAGATATCCAAAGGGGGAAGGCAGCTGGGGAGGATCAGGTAACAGCAGATTTGTTGAAAGATGGCGGGCAGATTGTTCTAGACAAACTGGCCACCCTGTATACGCAATGCCTCATAACTTTGAGCGTACCGGAATCTTGGAAAAACGCTAACATAATCCTAATCCATAACAAAGGGGACGCCGAAGACTTGAAAAATTATAGACCGATCAGGTAGCTGTCTGTTGGCTACAAAGTATTTACTAAGGTAATTGCAAATAGAATCAGGAACACCTTAGACTTCTGTCAACCAAAGGACCAGGCAGGATGTCGGAAGCGCTACTCAACAATAGATCATATTCACACTATAAATCAGGTGATAGAGAAATGTGGGGAATATAACCGACCCTTAGATATAGCTTTCATTGATTGCGAGACAGCGTTTGATTTTGTCGAAACGTCGGCAGTCATGGAGGTATTACGGAATCAGTGTGTAGACGAGCCATATGTAAAAATACTGAAAGATATCTATAGCGGCTCCACAGGCACCGTAGTCCTCCATAAAGAAAGCAACAAAACCCCAATAAAGAAAGGCATCAGGCAGGGAGGTACGATCTCTCCAATGCTATCCACAGCGTGTTTATTGAGGTATTGAGAGACTTAGATTGGGAGGAATAGGGGATAAGAGTTAATGGAGAATAGCTTAGTAACTTGAGATTCGCTGATGATATTGCCTTGCTTAGTAACTCTGGAGACCAACTGCAATGCATGCTCACTGACCTGGAGAGGCGAAGCCCAAGGGTGGGTCTAAAAATGAATCTGCAGAAAACTGAAGTAATGTTGAACAGTCTCGAAAGAGACCAGCAGTTTATAATAGGTAGCGAGGCACTGTAAGTGGTAAGGGAATACATCTACTTAGGACAGGTAGTGACCGCGGATCCGGATCATGAGACTGAAATAATCAGAAGAATAAGAATGGGCTGGTGTGCGTTTTGCAGGCATTCTCAGGTCATGAACAGCAGATTGCCATTACTCCCCAAGAGAAAAGTTTGTAACAGCTGTGTCTTACCAGTACTCACCTACGGGGCAGAAACCTGGAGGCTTACGAATAGGGTTCTACTCAAATTGAGGACGACGCAACGAGCTATGGAAAGTAGAATGATAGGTGTAACGTTAAGGGATAAGAAAAGAGCAGATTGGGTGAGGGAACAAATGCGAGTTAATGACATCTTAGTTGAAATCAAGAAAAAGAAATGGGCATGGGCCGTACATGTAATGAGGAGGGACGACAACCGATGGTCATTAAGGCATCTAAGAGGAGGTAAGCGTAGCCGGGGGCGGCAGAAAGTTAGGTGGGTGGATGAGATGAAGAAGTTTGCAGGGATGACAAGGCTACAATTAGTGCATGACCGGGGTAGTTGGAGAAATATGGAAGAGGCCTTTGCCCTGCAGTGGGCGTAACCAGGCTGATGATGATGATGATCCTTGCCGTGTGGCGATTAAGCCGAAGCACTAATGTGTCGAGGCGCCTTTGAGCCATTAAAATATTAGGTTGCCGAAAGGTGCGCTTTCCCTTTTCTCGCAGCTTGAAGCGCTATATCATTGTGGGCCTTTTTCGATTGCGAATTCTGTGAACCAATAACCAATTAGTCGATTTCAAAGAGTAAAAAACCATTGTGTCACCGAGCCTATCCACAGCTGTTATAAAGCGGAGATAAATGAAATAATACCACGCTGTTTGACCATACAGCCGCAGCGTAATTTTCTGTTCAGTGCTACATTCTTTTGCAGTGAGAGGAATATTGTTGACCTAAAAGCTGGCCTTTGCAGCTTCACTAGGTGCAGGTACCGATATAGTATACAACACAATATCTTGAGGCAAAATAAAAAGCACAAAGCGCCAAATACCAAAAGAAAAGCAGCATATCAACAAGATATATATTAAACAGTGGTATATAAACACATACATCTGTAATACATAAAGAGCCTCAAAGGATACATTAATATGTGCACAATACATGATACTCATAGAACAAACAAGTACATATTTAATAAACGGTAATGTATACAGGAGAACTGCATCATTGGAAGTGCAAGCAATATATGAACGGCGGACATGTCAGGTCAGGTTCTCGAATTTACAATATACTGGAGTGGCTCCGTCATTGTGAAGGTTATCATGTCATTGTATTCGTTCATAATAAAATGAATGTTATGCTGTAGTGAATGAATTTTGCATTTGTTCGAAAGCGGGGAATGAACCATGATTCTTTTTTACTCGTGCACAATTGAGTGCCATATTGTGTTTGTTTCGAAATCGAAGCTATGGAAGGCGCAAATTCGCCTCTCTGAAATTAGAGAAATTCGCACACTACGAAAATGGCGTGATTGTTTTATTCTTATAATGCTGTGCTTAGAGAAAGTGCCTCGCTCGATTGTGATGATGTCTGCGCGCACCAAGCTAATATATGTAGGAAATTATATGACACGCCTTATGCAGGTGTTCCAGCCTGCTACCTCATTCACGTCCGTCAGGTGTACAAAATTACATTATTTTAAGGAGAGTTCCCGCATGAAACGAAAGATGGTGTTTTGTCATTGAGGGCCCATGGTTCGTTCTTACTAACTTTAGAGCAGTGCTACCACCAGTCGACAAATTAAGTGATGTGTGTGATAAAAACTCCGAAATGCTTTAATTGCAGCTATACGTGTGAGCCTGGTGGGCGCCCGGCAGAAGCATTCCACGACTCATGCACAAGCTTGTCGTAGCGAGAAGTTCATGACCAGAGAAAAGATTTTGTACAGAGCACGTTCAAATGAGCCAGGCTATTTCTCAGATATTCTCGGAGATTTACTCAGTCCAAATAGACCTAAGGCAATTTAGAGCTTCTTAATTTGTTTTTTATCAACGAGCGCAAATTTAATAAAACCATACCAACAAACAAAATCTGAGAGTTTAGAGGGACACTAAATACTAAATCGATGTGGGCTTTTTAATACCATTCCAAGAACCTTGCAGCGCTTGTTCAGTGCTAAGACTTAGTTTGTGAGAAAATTGCATCGAAAGGGCACAAATATTTTTTGTCGTCGTCATCATCATCATCATCACCACCAGTAGCAGCAGGATCCTATTTTATGTTCAGTGCAGGGTGAAGGCCTCTCCCTGTGATCTACAATTACCCCTGTCCTGCGCGAACCGAATCCAAATAGCCACCGCGAATTTTCCAGTTTCATCGCTCCACCTAGTCTTCTGTCATCCTCGACTGCGTTTTCCTTGTCTTGGTACCCATTCTGCGACCCTAATGGTCCAAGAGCTATTATTCGCCGCTGCAGCTGTTTTGCATCAGGTGCCTTGGACCATTCTGGCATCCGGCGGCATCACATGACCGTGGAATTCTCTGCTGCTTCCAGTTTGCGCCGAGCTTCGGGAGCCAGCTAAACCACCCGAGCACAACGCGACTGCTGCAACTCAGAAAGCACGCAGTTAAATAGGGCACATAAAAACGAAAACAAAACTATTCGACAAGACGCGTCTATGTCAGAGGTAATGTTAATAAGTTCCTTTTCTTTGAAGATTAGATTCAACGGGACAAGCAATATTTTCTTTCGTCTTACCACGCAATACAATGATGTTCTTTTTTATATCGACTGGTTGACTACTAGTCACACAATTTCAATGAGTAGTGCTCTCGTCATTGGGCGACCACTTGAACGTCCAGGGGGAGGCTCTAATGGTGCTCTGAACTTACCTGAATTTCTCTTATTACTGAGGCTCTGTTCGCGATCCTAGTGACGATTTAGGGATTCTCGAGCACTAATCTATCGCTTTGTCTCGTCCTATTTTTTGCTTTTCGTGTCTCTTTAACAGGCGATAGCATAGGGAGGGGGTGGCAGTGGCGCTTTCACTCGTTAATTCTTTACGCATTTGAAAGCGAAAATTATTCAGAGAGCTGGGTCAAGTTACAGCGATATTCGCTAGCGCGCGCACACGCACAGCGCCACGTGGGCAACTGCGGAAATGCGTGCATATCTCTACAACAAACGATCTAGTCCCCCAACAGAAAGCCGCAATATGCCTAGCTACGCACCAGGCCGCGCTTGTTGTGCCGCAGGTTACGTAGCTCTCTGTGCTAGTAACAAGTTTCCGCGGCATCTACTATTCGCGCCGTGACGTAGCTGGCTTGCCGAGACACAAGTTTTAACGCCTTATAGTTTATTCAGCGCTTCTGTTTATCTTACTCCCTGCAATTCGCACAGGAAAATGAGTTTCGAACTTCTAAATTATGTCGCAACAGGGTAGTTAACGACACTTGAGAGAAAAAGCGATGCTTGTTATTAATGATCGCAATTTTTGCAGTCAGCGAGCCGTGTATGCTACAGAGTGTTCATAGGTACGCCCGTCAACCTATTGAAATTCTGTGAGCACAAAAGAGACACCAGTCAGTGGTATAGCGTTTCGAAGATTCAGTGACGCATACTGCACAAAATATCGCGCTACCACCTACAAAACTGTTCTCTTTAGCTTTACATGTTTCATAAAAGAATACCCATCAGACAAGTCGCTGCCGAACATATCATTTGACAGCTCTATCGCTATTTGTGTGACGAAATAGTCATTATGAATAAATGTGGACAGGACAATGGTGGCTATTATTTGCTTTGTTCAATTGTTTTCAGGTTGGGCCGTCGTACTAAAACAATACGATGATTCGTTGTGAAAGCAGTGCGGATGTGCTGAAAACAAAAGCAAACAAACCAAATACAAAGCTTTCACATGCAATTTAAGGTAGCAAATAACATTACCGTATTTTCTGGACTCTATTCCGCACACGCTGCACAGTACCTAGGGATGAACACGTATACAGACCCACAGGTTTTATTCTCAACCAGCAAGCACCCGAGTCCTTCATTAGATATATTATTGCAGTCCTTCCATACAACGCTTTAATCACTTACGTTTTTGCTATCGCAACAAAACAAGTTAAGCATTTCAGATTTGAAAAACTCCTCCTCAACATCGCCTTCAGAATCTGACATTTCTGTCAGAAAAGATCTCCGTCCACCTTTCGTAATATCCCTGAAAATAACTTGACATAGGATGTTGTTGGTGCGCAGGCACGATCATTGCTGAGTAGTATAGTGCTGTGTTATAGCACAAGAAACCTTTGCAGGCGCAGTGTACACTAGTTTCCTTCAATTGCAAATGTTAAACTTGCATAATCTATGAACTGTAGTCTAGGATATACGGTACTTCCAATGCATTATATATATATATATATATATATATATATATATATATATATATATAACTATTGTTACGTACACTATCTAAATGTCACATTCGAAGCTCTTGTGTGTTTTCTTCATTTCTATCTGGGCATGGTTGCTCGCCTCCCAGTTCGTGTTCTAGAAATAGGCTGCACCACTCGTATTTCGCATTTCAACTGTCACTAAGCATTGATGCGCAAGAAATAATGAAAGAATGGGTGATGGATGTACCTTGTCAGGTTTGTTTTCTCCTGTCACACAAAGGACCATTGCTCAAGACAGCAAGTTGTTGTAATTTGTTTTATTTCAAAAACAAGCAGATCCGGTCTCCTATATATTCCTGGAAAAGGTACGTTCGCCATTGGTGAGGCCCTTAAGCCGTATTGAAGCTCAAGGATGAACTATTTCGCACTCTTCATGCTCTGCCTTATCGCGTATGCATCAGCGCAAAAGACGAAAAGAAAGGTAAGCTTTCAAAACCGTAATTTCTGTTTAAACGTTTACTGGCATATCGCAGCGATGTGGCTACTACCTAAATGCTAAGGCGTTTACGTTTAGGCAAATGTATTTGATTTTCATTTTTATTCCTCATTTTTTCCGTTCATACCGGTCATCAGCAAGAACGTGCAAGTACTGCTCTGGTGTATCTTAAACACAACTGTTCATCATGTGGACGTTAGGGCGCAGCCCCTGCTTTCGGAAGACGAAATAACAATATCACGAGCTCGCTTTTATATAGCTTCCGATGGGTGTAAAAGAGTGCCAGTATAGCGAAACAATCGAAAAACGGAGAGAACAGAGTAAAAGAAAGCTTTCTACCGGCACTGGCTGAAGAGGTGGCAAGCCCTGCAGTGATCCACAAGTCGCTCACCTGCATTATTTTATACCTTTCGCATGTTCCCTAAGCGGGTCGTTGTGGATCACTGCAGGGCTTGCACCGATTGCGTTGCACGGTTCCGCGAAGCGAGGATTTTGGGTAGAGGCAAACATCAGACATCGCGTGAAACATTGGAAGCCTTCTACATCAAGAAAGCGGGTCCTAACTGTTTTAGTGATACATCTGTTTTTCTTTATAAGGCTGAGCTGAAGTTTCTATCACGCCTACTTTGATAAAACTATGTACTCCATGTTACCTTGTACGCATGCGCGGTGTTTTGGAAGGCTATATGTGTCGAGTGCATTCACCCTCATTAAACAGTTGAAGTAGCGCCCGTGGTGTTGTCGTCCTTCTTGTGTGTGTTGTGTTTTTTGGCGCAAAATCTTTTCGGTATGCAAAATCACCAACAAGCCCAGCAGTTAACGCTTCTAAAGTACATTTCTCTATCACTTGATTGATAGTGTGAATACGGTCTATTGTTGAGTAGCCTTTACGGAATCCTGCCTGGTCCTTTGGTTGACAGAAGTCTAAGGTGTTCCTGAATCTATTTGCGATTATTTTAGTAAATACTTTGTAGGCAACGGACAGTAAGCTGATCGGCCTATAATTTTTCAAGTCTTTGGTGTCCCCTTTCTTATGGATTAGGATTATGTTAGCGTTCTTCCAAGATTCCGGTACGCTCGAGGTTATGAGGCATTGCGTATACAGGGTGGCCAGTTTCTCTAGAACAATCTGACCACATCCTTCAACAAATCTGCTGTTACCTGATCCGCCCCAGCTGCCTTCCCCCTTTGCATAGCTCCTAAGGCTTTCTTTACTTCTTCTGGCGTTACCTGTGGGATTTCGAATTCCTCTAGGCTATTCTCTTTTGCACTATCGTCGTAAATGCCACTGGTACTGTATAAATCTCTAAGAACCCCTCAGCCACTTGAACTATCTCATCCATATTGGTAATGATATTGCCGGCTTTGTCTCTTAACGCACACATCTGATTCTTGCCTATTCCCAGTTTCTTCTTCACTGTTTTTAGGCTTCCTCCGTTCCTGAGAACCTGTTCAATTCTATCCATATTATAGTTCCTGATGTCCGCAGTCTTACGCTTGTTGATCAGCTTAGAAAATTCTGCCAGTTCTATTCTAGCTGTAGGGTTAGAGACTTTCGCACATTGGCGTTTCTTGATCAGATCTTTCGTCTCCTGCGATAGCTTACTAGTGTCCTGTCTAACGGCGTTACCACCGACTTCTATTGCGCACTCCTTAATGATGCCCATGAGATTGTCGTTCATTGCTTCAACACTAAGGTCCTGTTCCTGAGTTAAAGACGAATATCTGTTCTGTAGCTTGATCCGCAATTCCTCTAGTTTCGCTCTTACCGCTAACTCATTGATTGGCTTCTTGTGTACCAGTTGCTTCCGTTCCCTCCTCAAGTCTAGGCTAATTCGAGTTCTTACCATCCTATGGTCACTGCAGCGTACCTTCACGAGCACGTCTACATCTTGTATAATGCCAGGGTTCGCGCAGAGTATGAAAACCATTTCATTTCTAGTCTCACCATTCGGGCTCCTCCACGTCCACTTTCGGCTAACCCGCTTGCGGATAAAGGTATTCATTATCCGCATATTATTCTGTTCTGCAAACTCTACTAATAACTCTCCTCTGCTATTCCTAGAGCCTATGCCATATTCCCCCACTGACTTGTCTCCAGCCTGCTTCTTGCCTACCCTGGTATTGAAGTCGCCCATCTGTATAGTGTATTTTGTTTTGACTTTACCCATCGCCAATTCCACGTCTTCATAAAAGCTTTCGACTTCCTGGTCATCACGACTGCATGTAGGTGCATAGACTTGTACCACCTTCAATTTGTACCTCTTATTAAGTTTCACAACAAGACCTGCCACCCTCTCGTTAGTGGTATAGAATTCCTGTATGTTACCAGCTATTTCCTTATTAATCAGGAATCCGACTCCTAGTTCTCGTCTCTCCGCTAAGTCCCGGTAGCACAGTACGTGCCCGTTTTTTAGCACTGTATATGCTTCTTTTGTCCTCCTAACCTCACTGAGCCCTATTATACCCATTTACTACCCTCTAATTGCTCCAATAACACTGCTAGACTCGCCTCACTAGATAACGTTCTAACGTTAAACGTTGCCAGGTTCAGACTCCAATGGCGGCCTGTCCGGAGCCAGGTATTCTTAGCACCCTCTGCAGCGTCACAGATCTCACCGCGGCCGTGGTCAGTTGCTTCCCGGCTGCTGGGGAGTGAGGGCCGGGGTTTGATTGTTGTATTCATATAGGAGGTTGTGGCCAGGTACTGCACAAGGGTGGCTAATCCTGCTCTGGTGAGAGAGTGCGTTACCGGTTTTGGTCACCAGGATAAGGCCGCACTGCAGGCCTGTTTGTGCAATTTTCTCAACACACGGTTTTCTTTTTTTGTATTTTCTGGTGGAGAATAGCGTGGCACCGGGATTTGAACCATGGTCATCTTGCACGGGAGGCGGATATTCTAACGTCCCCGCTGGAGTTAAATTTAAAAAAATTAAATTATGGCGTTTTACGTGACAAAACCACTTTCTGATTATGAGGCACGCCGTAGTGGAGGACTCCGGAAATTTCAACCACCTGGGGTTCTTTATCGTGCACCCAATTCTAAGTAAACGGGTGTTTTCGCATTTCGTCCCCGTCGAAATGCGGCCGCCGTTGCGGGGATTCGATCCCGCGACCTCGTGCTAAGCAGTCTAACACCATAGCCACTGAGCAACCACGGCGGGTCCCGCAGGAGGTGTACGCCTCATTTCACCTACAGTGGTGCACTATTTGATCAGTCAAGGTGGACGAATATGAGCTCGATTATACCACACGGATGGCACTCGGCTAGCGAACCTGGTATTTCTGACCTGCATATGTGTGGCCATATATCATTGACCATATCTCTCTCTCTCTCTCTCTCTCTATACATATATATATATATATATATATATATATATATATATATATATATATATAATGATACATATCTAATTGACCATATCTACATCTCTCTCTCTCTATATATATATATAAATATATATATATATATATATATATATATATATATATATATATATTTAAGGCGCGTTCCCGTACAGTGATGAAATAAAGGAACAGACATTAAAAAGAAAAAAAATTGGGGGGAAAAAGGGACATAAGAGGTGATTTGAATGCGTGACCCTTGGATGTTGCCCGGAAAGATAGCTCAGGCGGTTATTTCGTCAGGCCCCAGGTTAATTTCAAGCGCCATAGCTCCTGCTCGGAGCCTCATACTTACGTGGAAAGGTACTGATGTCGTCCGCGATAGTTGATAGTGGTTGGAAAGCATACTTTCTTGGAAAAATGGCCGTCTGAGGAGAAGAGCGAACTCGAGCGGCTTTAGAGACTAGGGAAATTGCCTTAAAGTATTTAGACTTGAGAGAAAGCTTCGTTAACAAACTATAACACGGCAATCAGCACTCGAATACGACGAGAGAAATTATTGAGACGTGGAAAACTCCCTTGAAATGAATATGGTTTGCGAGACAAATGCTTCTAAGCATTGAACCTCTTAAAAGATGAGGGGGAATATGCGCTCACCGGGAGGGCATCATCCGCACGAGACCACCACCAGGCACCTTACTGAGACGGGGACTCTGCGGCCGGAACAAAGCCTCCCTTCTCCGCCGGCCAAGAGGGGAAAACGCGCTTTCAGTTCGCTCAAGGTTGCGCGGGCCTAGTGTAACTCTAGCGTCTAGGAAAAGCTTAAACAGGTGCGAGGGTGGCACGCATAGCGTGGGAAGCTAGCCGCCAGAATAGCTATCTCAGGGACTGCTGCTGACGAGGGCGAAATACCTTCGTGCAATTATAATAACCCTAATAGGACTATTTTCGAAAAAAAGGAAACGGCCCAGAGGGCTATACTACGAGAGCTATGACTGATAATTTTCTATATATATACATATATTCATCTCATCTAAGGGATCGCATGCACGCGCTGTTGCTTTGTTTCTGCGTGTAGTAGTTAAAAGAGCCAGTTTAAGGGTGGAGAAGAAGGAAGGAAAGGAAAGCAAAATAGCAGCGCCGTGGTTTTAAAGCGCAACCATGGTAGAGAAACGGAATGCGATATAAGCGTGCGTGGCCATGATACGCACATGCCAAACTGCCTTAAAATATTTAGACTTGAGGGAAAGCTTCGTTAACAAACGATAACACAGCAGTCAACACTCAAATTTAATTAGAACCCTAATATTAAGTGTAAAAATTCATCTCATCTATGGGATCTAATGCGCGTGCTGTTGCTTTGTCTCTGCGTGTAGTAGTTAAGAAAGCCAGTTTAAGGGCGGAGACGAAGGTAGGAAAGGAAAGCAAAATTGCAGCGCCGTGGTATTAAAGCGCAACCATGGTAGAGAAACGGAAGGCGATATAAGCGTGCGTGGTCATGATACGCACACGACAAACTGCCTTAAAATATTTAAACTTGAGAGAAAGCTTCGCTAACAAACGATAGCACAGCAATGAGCACTCGAATATGATTATGAACCTAATAATAACTGTAAATATTCATCTCATCTGTGGGATCTAATGCGCGCGCTTTTGCTTTGTCTCTGCGTGTAGTAGTTAAGAGAGCCAGTTTAAAGGCGGAGAAGAAGGAAGGAAGCGAAAGCAAAATTGCAACGCCGTGGTTTTAAAGCGCAACCGTGGTAGATCGCCTTCATGTAATTCGGATTCCAAAATTATAACAAGCATCTTAACGGTGAGCTCTGCTATATCTCTCATCTTCAGATAATTTAATGCTCTCCATATGACATATGGAGAAGCACAAGGACAAATTCAAGACGACAAAGACTGCCAAACTTCGCCTGCCACCACGACCGTTCTCTCTTCGATTGGGCAGTCTAATTCCTGCGAGCCCTGAATTATGGAAGCTGTCTTACCCGCTGTGGTTGCTCAGTGGCTATGGTGTTAGGCTGCTGAGAACGAGGTCGCGGGATTGAATCCCGGCCATGGCCGCCACATTTCGGTGGGGCCGAAATGCAAAAACACCTGTATACGTAGATTTAGGTGCACGTAAATCAAACCCTGGTGGTCGAAATTTCCAGAGTCCCCCCACTACGGTGTGCCTCATAATCAGAAAGTGGTTTTGGCAAGTAAAACCCCAGAATTTAATTTTTTATGGGAGCGGTCTTGACCTAGCTTTCGGCTTCAGTTCCTTCAAACGACTTCTTAGATTGTTTTTAGATATCAAGGACCTCGGGAGTAATCACATTCTCAGGTATATTATCATCAGAAGGATGTCCAGGTCCCTCTCACACAACACCGCTCGATTAATTGACTAGAGTGATTTTACCTATGCCATGTAAGATGCTTGCCGACATGGTTTGTCCCCTGGATTAGAGGAAACACTTACGTGTGCAATGCGAGACGTCACGCTCACGTTTTGTTTAAGCATACGTGTTTGGAGATAGAGTTAAAGCGCCTTAGTTACCCTGCAGTCGTGCAGAGCGAAAATAGCAGCGAAAGAAATCCATCCATGATCTTATGAAAAACAGGCAAACATAAAAGAATTCATGGTCGCATTGATAGATTAGCATCTCGATACTGCAAAATATTTTCCACGTCACTAGACCTCTGGAAGCTGTTATATATGATGTCATCTAGTAAAAGCGCAGGGACATAGTTCCCCGTGACAGCGCGTGGTTGGCTATCTGGCAGCGCGTGCTCTTCTTCTTCTTGAGATAGAACACGTCTGAGAGACCTTTAAACGTGTTCGTATGTGACTCCTCGTCTGGACATCTCGCTCTTCCTTCCTGGCTACAACATGTTGTCAGAAGAACAGGTTCTACCAACGGACATCGGCTCCTAGACCTCCTCCGTGCGAAGGATAATGCCAGCAACGAAACACCGGTGAGCTGCTCCCTATACGCACATCTCGGTACTCAAGCAACACGACCACTTAACATTCGAGGCCATGGTGTCATTCCTAATTTTACCGCCGGACGCCTTCAACTTCTCGTCGCCGAACGAGCGGCCGAAGTGCAACCATAGATTTGAACGTTTCCGAACCTCTTCACGGTTGTACATAAAGCTTGAGAAGCATCAAATAGACGCGCTACTCTACATCATGGGCAGGTCAGCAGAGGAAATCTACGCCACTTTTGCTCTCTCTGAAGAGAACTCCAAGAAATTCGACGCAGCGTGGAGCAGTTCGACAACCACTTTACCCCGCGACACAACGTAATCTTTGAGCGAGCCAGATTCAACACCAGAGTGCAACAAGACGGTGAGTCGGCCGAAGATTTCCTTACAGCGCTGCACACACTTCCGAAAGGCTGCGAGTTCGTGCGCGACTGCCTCGTATTTGGGTTAAAAGATAAGCAGCCATCCGTCAGGCTGCAGCTCGACGCAGACCTCACTCTACAGAGTACGTCCGCCAGACCCAGAGAGTCTGTCAGCAACAAGTCCAGCTATGCCAGGATGTGGCATGTGTGAATAAAGTTGTGTCCGGTCCCCAATCCAGTTGGGTTACTTCAACACAGAACAAAAGTGGCAGCTATTCACGGGGAGCAAAAAAGCCATCTTCATCCTCTGGTAAAACAGCATGCAGAAACACACCGTAGTTGCGCTGAAGAGCGTCACCCTCGTACTTTGTGTCCAGCACGCTCGGAAGTCTGCAGAATTGCAGGAAAAAGGGTCATTATGCCTCCGTATGCATGCCGCGGCGCATCGATTGTGTCGAAACGCAACATGTCAATATAGAAGTAGGATTCCTCGGAGTAATCAAGACGTCGGATGCTGGAACGTGGGAGGCAACAGCCTTGGTTGAAGGTCAGCCACCAGATTTCAGCATTGACACTGGCGCCGACGAAACAGTTCTCCCTAAGCAAGTATTCCGGACCCTCAAGGACAGGCCTTTCTCTCAGTTTCTCTTCGCCCGCTACACGAACCAGATGCAAAGGTTCGTCCAGCTGCACGAGTGGCACAACTCAAGCTCATCTACAGCGATTGTACGACTACTCAGGACGTCTAGGTCTTAGATGAGGTCCGCATTCCATTGCTAGGCAAGCCAGTCATCAGGGAACTCCGGATCTTGACATTTCTAAATGGCGTCAGCATTGTTGTGGCGTCAGCATTGTTGTCTGTCACATGGACGACATCCTTATCTGGGAATCGAATGAGCATGAGCACAATGATTACTCAGAAATGTGCTGCAGCTACTCGTGAAGGCTGGAGTGACCGAATAAGACCAAATGCGTGTTTAATGTCCGGCGCCTCACGTTCCTTGGACGCTGGCTAGATGAAGATGGAATGCGACCCGACGAAAAGTTGAAACCATTCTTAAAATGGAGAGCCCAAGAAACATGACAGAGCTGCAGAGAATTCACAGAATGGCAACCTACCTCGCCGGATTCGTTTCCAATCTCTCTGAATTCCTGCAGCCACACAATATTTTGCTGTCAAAGAAGCAAGAGTTTGCTTGGGATGCTCCACAAAAGCAGCCGTTCGACAGATGGAAGTCGGTGCTCTCGTCTCGCTCTGTCCTTAGAGTTTGCGATCCATCAAGGCAAACGATCGTCACTGGAGATGCATCGTACTTCGGACTTGGTGCATTAATCCAGCAGAAGCAAACGATTGGAAGTTTTCTGTGATCGCTTATGCTCCACGATTACTCTCAGAGACCGAGAAGCGTTACGCTGAAATTCAGAAAGAGGCTCTTGCTTTAATCTGGGCATGTGACAAGTTCGGCGATTATCTTGTCGGCAAGCTGTTCAAGCAGGAGACGGACAATGAGCCGTTGGTTCCTATCTTCACTTCGAAGAGCCTTGACGACCTGACGCCCAGATTAGAGAGGCTAAAAATGAGAATGATGCGATACCAGTGCGAGATTGCATACGTTCCAGGCAAAGACCTTCTAGCCGCAGACACTCTTTCCAGAGCGCCTCTTCAATAAATAGAAGACACAGAGCACAAAGAAAACGTGGAAGCATTTCTATGCAGTTTGAAAACATTTTTTTTTTCCCATAAGGAGTACTGCCTTCAATTATTAAAGGCATCCCAACAAAGAGACTGCTGCATGTTTATGCACAACTTCGCAGATGGAGCAAGAAAAAACAGTGGCCTTCCAGGCGAGATTTACCAGTGGTCCTAAAGCCCTTCTACGAGTATCGACACCAGCTCACTCTGGAGAACGATTTACTCCTCTACGCTGCTCGAGTTGTCGTCCCTGCCTGTTGCCAAAACGAAGTTCTACGACCGTTACATGAAGGACACTTCGGCATAACAACGACACTTGCTCGAACCAGAGATTGTGTCTGAGGGCCCACAATACGAGCTAATGTCACGTCCCTGGTGAAGGAAGGTCAGCAATGCTTCGAAACCACAAGTAACAGCAAAATTCCGCTAAATGGTTCCGAATTCCCAGAAAGACTTTGGTAACGCATTGTAATGGACTCGTTTTGCTATAAGAGCAAGTGGTGGTTGATAGCAACACAATATTATTCAAGATACCCTGAACCGGTTCGGCTCGAGAAGCTTACGTCCGCAGCTGTAGTTCAACTGCTGCAAGTGATTTTTGCCCGCCAAGGAATTCCTGAGGAAGTGGTTTCCGACAACGGCCCGCAGTTTTCATCGACTGAGTTTTCATTCTTTGCTCAGGACTACGCCTTCAACCAGATTACCTCTAGCCCTCACTATCTTCAGAGCAATGGACTTCCTGAGGCTACAGTAAAAATCATCAAGACTTCCATGACAAAGACGAAAGACCCTTACTTGATGCTTCTAGCTTACAGGTCTACTGCTCTGAAGAACAGGTATAGCCCTGCGGAACTACTGATGGGTTGTCGGCTAAGAGCCAAGCTTCCTCTTAGTTCCACCAAGCTGACACCCCAACTGCAGAATCAAGAGAGCCTTCGGAAGTTCGAAGAACAGTTCCGGAAACGTGAAAGGAAAGACTTCGACAGACCTCACGGAGTCCGCAACAGGCCGGAGCTATTCTACGGAGACGACGTCTGGTTGACAGACTTCTGGTGCAAAGCGACAGTACAAGCTCCATAGCCTCAGTCCTACTGGGTTAACACCGACACCGGTGTTCTACGCAGGAACAGGACCTAGCTAGTTCGCTATTCCCCTGCAAAACAAACGTAGAAAGTGTTTGTATCAGTGACGGTGTAGTAGAGATAGCAGAGATGCATACTGGAAGTGGGAGGCGCGGAAGCCGCCTGCTGTCACGAACGTTGAGGAGGTCTGTTGAGGAGGTGCTGTATATGCTGCCATCTAGTGAGAGCAGGGAGACATAGTTCGCCGTGTCTGCGGGTGGTCGGCGCTCTGGCAGCGCGTGCTCTTCTTCTCTCGATAGAACACGTCTAGGAGACCATTAAACCTTTGTGTAGGTGACTCCTGGTCTGGCCGTCTCGCCCTTTCTCCCTGGCTAGAACAGAAGCCATTTTCCCACATCAGGATAACCATGCGTGGCCTGCATTCCCTCCATGAACAACGTTTCCCATTAAAACCGCTAGCGCTCTTCCAGAAGCGGCTGGATCTTGAGGCTGCAAAGAAATTGTGCAAGGATTTCTGGCCAAGTAACCAGTCCAGGCTCTTTTGACCCCAGTGACATCACTGTTTCGCGTGACTGCCGCATGAATCTTCCTTTTATAGCGGAGTAAATTAGGCTGGCTCTCACTCTAGCAGACGTTCGTCATCCCCGAAACCAGACGGAATATTACACCTGTCCTTCTGCAACCGGAGTGAGGGTGCCCGTATAGAACAGCTGGATATCTACAAGGCTTCTTGGCAAGATGGCGTGATTCCCTAAGAACGGAAGACAAGGCACTTGGTCCCTCTGCTTAAGCACGGCAAGTCTACGCTTGAAGTAACCTCACACCACCTAATAGCGGTGGCCAACTGCGTGGGAAAGATACAAGAAAACCTGGAGCACTACACGTTTCTAAATTGCATGGCAGGCTTGCGTTTAGGTCTTTCATCATTATAGAGTATTGTTCATCTGGCTACGTATGCCCAACATCAAAAGTCAAGCAAAAGATTATCTGCACCTTTGTTCTTAGATGTCAAGAGGGTATACGATAACCCATCTCAAGTAGCTATTCCCAATGCTCTTGAGATTGCCGGCCTTTCGTGTCCAGCTTGTAGTTGGATTTCTAGTTGCGTATTTATGACGTCATTCTTTGTGTGTACCATCGATGGCCAAACCACACGACAATACATCTACTGAGGCGTTATTGAACGCCTACTAAGCCCTCCCCCCCCCCCCCCCCCAATTAAACCTCACATTTATTAGTCTCGTTTAGGATCTGTCAACAGCCATCAAGATAACCATGGACGCAGACGACAAATGCGCATGGAGTTGAGGTTTGACACATCCACAGCCACGTGCAAGACTTCAAATGTTGCTACTCTGACAGCTTTATAGCTCGGCACCCTATGTTTTGAAATCTTATCAGGCAATGTGCGCTGGTGGCATTCACTCGCCAACAAATGACACCCTATGTCATCTCTATAAGTGGTCAGATCATATGGCAAAACGAAGCCATTGATTCCGTCATGACATTTAGCTCCACCTGCAGCGCAGCTCACTATGCCAGGAATAGGAAAAAATCTGAGCTCTCATAGCCTTCTCTTAAGCAACTAATTCTGCTCCTGTTGCACGAGAGTTATCCCGACCGTGTGCATATTTTTACAGATGGCTCGGCAACTCTCCAGGGCTCCTCCATTGTTCCGTGGTTTTCGCAGCGATAGCCACCACCACCAGTTTCAGCACGTGCTACACAACGACATCAACGGCTGCGCAGCTTGCGGTTCTTCGCGTTGCGTTTCGTCTCGTCAGCCAAGAACATACTCCATATTCAGTGACTCGAAGGCACCACTGCCGTATTTGTTATCAGCCTTGGGGGGCGGACTACACGAACACATGGTGTTTGTTGTTAGAGAAATAATCCGTACTTTGGCTGAGAAAGGACTTCCAAGTAGCTGCGGCGTCATGGATAACGAGCACACTGATAACGCAGCTCGGTCCGCTCTTCAAGGCGACAAAGGGGAGTCAATATCATTGTCAAGGACAGATGCCACTAGAAAACTTCGAATGCTCAACCGTAATGTCAAGTTATCCATGTGGATCACATGAAGTTTTCAAAGCAATCGGCTGCACCACCAAGATTTTTCTCGCCGCCTTCGCATCCCAACTGGACTCTGCCGACGCGAAGCTGCCCTTCTTCCTCGAATATGGTTAGGAGTGGCCTTTATGAAGCCTTTTGCTTTCAGAATCGGATGGGCCGACAAGCTCTCGTCTGATGACTCTTGGTAGCGAGGTAACTTTTCAGCAATTTCTCTGTGACTGTCCTCGCTACAATTTATGAGATGATCGCTCGCAATCGCGATAATACGCTTTGTCCAAAGACCTTTAACAGATGAAATCATTTTAGAATACCAGCATCACAAGCCACCGAAACGGAGGCCGAAGAGGGCTATTTTGCAAGTTTTTGAGGACAGCAGACTTGGAGAAGCGCCTTTACCCTGAACCGATGTTATAATGCTCAAAGTGCTACTGCGCAGTACGGTGACTGGATACGGTGACAGTAACCGACTGTGATTGCGCATCTGTGCTCGCTTTCTGTGTCTATCGCTATTTTGCTGTCAGTTTACCACCTCTCCTTTCTCTCCCAAGAGTGGGAAGCAAACTGGGTATTCCCTCTCGTTAACCTACCTGCTTTTCACCTTTCTTCTATCTCTCTCTCTCTCTCTCAAGCGAAAACCAGGTGAAAACTGTATGAATCATCATCGTTATTCCGAGTTTCCCGCTGCAAATGTGCTATTGTGTCAGTTCTACAAAGCTAGGTGAAATGATCTCGCGATCTCTCACTAATATCAGGTATCTAATTCTCGCCCAAATTTCACGGTCCAGAACTGAGCTAAAGTGGCTAATATGCTAGAACTTTGTGCTTGAATTTGACAGCACAACAACGAATTCTGTTGTAGCTCTGATGGTCAAAGCTGCAACTGTGTGTCATCTAAACTTGAAAGCCAGAAAATCTGCGCAAAGATGCCGCAAACACTGATCATCCGGCAGCCGCCGTCATCGTAACACATTCTCCAAGTACTAGATGAACGCCACTGACTTCTGCACTCAAAATATAAGATAAGTTCATTGCATTGGGGGCAATATTTTCAATACAAAGCATTCAGCTTGAACGTTTGATTACAAATGAGTTACGAACCCAACTTCTTTGACTGAAATCCGAGGACGGTAGAATCTGTCTCGGATTGCACGACTAATTTCGACAAAAAACCTTAGCGTTACAATCCCGTATAGGCCGATAAACGAGGAGCATCGTGCATTTGGTAGCCTATAACGCTTAAAGCTATGGCGCCAAATCTGCATGCAGGGCTTATTTCAAGCATGTAACATAACGCTCACAAATTTTTTTCTATACTACATAAAAATTTCCAAAACAAGTCTTGAAAAAAATTTGCCCACTTGGCATGTTTAGTAAGTGAACGAAAATATATGCTTTGCTTTCACAAGCTTAATGGTGTATTTTGTTTCACAGACGCTCGGTAATCTGATTCAGCCGAATAATTTCAATGTCATTTTCTGCAGTATTACACACCCCATACATTGCAAACTAGGAAATGTTCATTGTTATGATGGTGTGAGATGAAGCCACAGATGTACACACGTGGGGCACTTTTAGCCACAGCTTCCAGGAAACATAACACATTTACAAGCCCTTTCTGTACCCTTGATCAAAACTGTATCGTTTTACATGTGAGATAGCGTAAATGATCCGTTATTATCTGCCAGTGTCATATCACGGTGATTTTACAGGTAAATCGGTACAAGGCTTCGCGGTGCTGCCTGCTTTGTCGTATATCTCAAAGATAAAGAAAAACAATTTTGTCTTCTTTTGTTTTTTTTTAGAGAGAGCTTTCGCCATTCAATGCCTGGAGTTGTGCTTTTTAGATTGTTGTCTTCGCAGATTCAGCGCTGCTTTAATTGCAAGTGCTAAAAACAAACATCGAACACAAATGAGTGCGTGATGTATGATGTTACAAGCTTGAAAGGAGCATCGATTCAGGCATAGTTTCTTTCGAAAAAACCGGCAGTTGGACGAACTGGTAATTTTTCATTATATTTAACTGGGATACATATGTATCATGTTTTACAAAAGTCAACGGGAGTCAGCGCTTGTTTTTTAACATCCCACATCCCTCATTTTTTGTGGGGTGAAAGTTTAACAATAATTCGGTTTCGAGAAGCCCATCTTGATAGCATAAAGCTAGGCAGACACTTCGTTATCGGTTGCTTGATACTCATTCTGTGTTGCTATCATAGCCACATAAGGCAGAGGCACATAATATGCGCTCGCCGTAGGCATAAAATAAATGGTCCGTTTTATGTATCCTAGAAATTTTTGTGAGGTCCCACGACAGTGCGGAGAGCGCTTTGCAATACTGCCACGAATGATCTTGTGGAACGTTCAACAAATGACCGTACAGATACGTTTTAGGTCCCTTGTAGGGCACACACACCGCTCGCTTGAAGTTGCTGACGGTTGACGCCGCAGACATTATCGCCGTAATACTGCTATACATACTATAGAAGCTTAGGATAGTAGCGGTAAGGGTGCATTGGGGGAATTCTACTTGTCAACTAACTAACACGTCTACTCGGATTGTTCAGATGCATTCTGGTGGAGGAAATGAGCCAACGGTCTTCCATGGTGAATTTACGGATTATATGCTCAAAGTGCAGCACCACTGCCGCATGCGCCACAATTCTTACAGGAGACTCCATGGAGTTCCGGATCTCAAACATAGCGATGAGGTAAGTTAGCCACTTCGAAGAGATATTCAAAATATTAAGACAACACGAAGGACTTGCAAATCCTCGTGGTAAGAATCTTAACCGGTACTGCATAGAGCCGCAGACAAAGCATGAACAAGGCTTTGGCATTTGAGTAAACAAGTATTAATTGTCTAGAAGAGCGAAGAAAACAATACAAGTGATTATTCGGCTTATAGTGACCCTATTTTGCCGCTCAGGTATATTGTTAGAGCGAAACGTGCGTTGAAATATGAAGAAAACGATAGCTGCCAAGGGTTACCATAATCTTTCCGCAGCAGGCGCTGCACCTCAGGTTCGCTTGGTCACCACATAACACATCATGTCCTTGGGCGTGCCTGCTTAACAGTAAGCTGTCTTCAGCAGCGGCGTCATTTTTGGCGTTTTGGTACGAACCATGGTTTGTCTGAGCCAATTACGGTTAGGCAAGTTTCTCTCCTCCAAATTCCTCCTCCCTCCCGTTCGTAGCAATTGCTACAAATAAAACCCACACGGGTTCCTCGAAGGAAAGCCTCAGAGTTAAAGAAAAATTTCGTCCTGGTCCGGGACTCGAACCCGGGACTACCGCCTTTCCGGGGCAACCGCTCTACAATCTGAGCTAACCAGGCGGCTAGCAGACGGCAGGGCGAAGTCGAATTTGTGGACAACACTAAGCAATGGCAAGAGTTTGACGTAGTAGTTCTGCGGAAACCCGCACGATGGAGAGAAGTAATGGATAAAGGGAAACTCAGACATGCACCCGTTCGTGGCAATGGCTACAAAGGAAACCCATGCGGGTTCCTCCTCCTTCACCTTGCGGGTTTCTGCAGACCTACTACGTGCGGCAAGTTGTTTTTCATCCAATTTCATTTCCATTAGGTTAACGTTTCTTTATTTCCTTTATTGAGCACAAGTAATTTCCCCTATGTTGTCCTTGAAGTCAGTGTTTGTTGGCTTCTCATGATATGACTAAAAGAATTCGGGCCTCTCTGTTAACTTCCTTTCTTCTCCCTAGCCTTCTCGAACATAGATCCGTGATTCATATCAGTACTTTGACAGCGCTGTTACATCGCTGTGGCAAGAACGGTGACAAAAGCGGCCCCAGGGCGCGGCCGAGAGTATCGCATAGGTAAAGGCAGGATAAAAATAATTTCTCATTTTATTTTACAGATCTGCGGAAACGCTGAATATTCAGTGAGGTGAATTTTGCGAACCGTATATAGGTTTTCAAAGTGCCACGCTCACATCCCAATGAGACCCTTTTTCGCCATTTTTTTTTTCAGCTGAGTAACTACGCCCAAGCGTGGGCTGAACGGCTAGCCGAAACGGGACAGTTCAAGCATAGGAGCAAATCGCCGTACGGAGAAAATATCTATATGTCCTACAACAGTGACCCCAACTTCCAAGTTAACGGTGAGCCACAGACATTCAAATATCGTCCTATTGTATACAATATGATGAAGGCCGAGCTATGTTCAAATAACTGTCAAGTACCGCATTAGCGGTAGTTAGAACTGCTTGCAATGCATGCATATTATTTATTGTGTCCAATATGGTAAGTTGTTTCAGGGAGTTTATCAGAGTGTTCCTAGTGTTTTCGAAATTTGTTGAGCCAGCATCCACATATTCCTCTACTATCCAGTTCAATGATTGCTTTTGATTATGGTATCGTGCCTAGATATGATCCCATTGATAATGTGCGCTTATTGTATACGGAAGTACGGGAGCTGATGCATTTCTCATTAGTTAACGGCTGTTCTATAAGAAAGCGTTTAATTCTTCCTTGCTTTCCCTTGGTTTAAGGTGAAAAAGCGAGGAGTCCTCACTCAATGCCTCAATTTTTCAAAGGGCAATGTTTGGTATCGCCATTGTGAAAACTTGTGGAAGGCATGTAAACCTGTCAGCCTTCTGTCATGTAGTGTATCTGCATGAGAATTACTTGTAATATTAAAAGTTAATATTGGTAAGTCATTCGGTGAAAATAGGCTGGAAGGAAATAATATTTTCCGCTGATATCTAGTTCCCTTGAGAGATAATGTATCTTACCGAGGTCAAGCTGTATAGCATTGCAGCTATGCAAGCTTATTTGGCCGCAGTACATTTAGGACTTTGCACGCATTACGCAATTGCCGGGCATGGCCGCTTTTATCGTGAAATACCATGCCCGCACCTATGCACAGTGTATGAGAAGCGAATTTAAAATCACGACATGAATGCTAAAGACAAAAGACAGATATGAATACAGTGTTATCATGTGCCAATATAAACATTTTAGAAAGCATAGGTGTAAGATGACAGCACTGCAACATCAGGTTAACGTTATAAGCCAAAAACTGTAATAGATACTTAGAGAGAGAATTTATTTGAAAAAAGGCAGAGAGGTCGGCCTGAGCTAGGGTGCTCTAGCCTGCTACTCGGCACGAGGAGAGGTGGGAACGAGCACGTAAAGACTGCGTGAGGAGTGATGATGACACAGAAAAACCATGAGGAACATTCAAGGCAAGTTCAGCATTCACCTGGTTATCACTAAAATCCAAAACAAAATTTGGAGGACGCTTAAGCTTCTCCTTTAAGAGTGGAGCGCGACAGCGTTCAACGATCCCAGCGGCTTTTCACGCTTCCCGGCAACTGCAGCATATGTTACCGGTAATATTTACGGGGAAACGCTCGCGGCGAACTCTATGCAGGAAGGCGGGCTTTCTGGTCTAAACGCGGCCTCTTGCGATGCGGCGGAGGAAAGCGCCATCTGGAAGTGTTTCAAGGAAGAGGGCGCGACGCTCCGTGGACTCTGCGATACTTTTTTTTTTTCAGAAATCAGAAAATCAGTTTATTCAAACGGCTAATCAGAAATACATGTGAATCATCTGGGCCCTTAGCCTTCTCGGCTAGACTTGGGCCCATGCAGGAAGTGCGAAAAAATAATTATAGCGAGACAACTCAGTATTTTACACAGGATTCACGTAACAGCAGTTATACGACAGTTATACACAAAGGCAGGCGAAATGCTCAAGAAATTATACAATAGTTCCGAGGACAACATAAAAAATAAAAAAGTAAAAAAATAATAAAAAATAAAAGGAAGAATGCATCAAAGAGAAAACACAGACTTATAGAGGAGTCGAATATTGCTGGCTTCGGAAAATTTTTTTTATATCGGCGACTGAGAATTGACCTACTTTTAAGTTAGCAGGCAGCTGGTTCCAAATTTTAGCAGTGGCATAGGCGATAGTTCTTTTACCATACACATTATTAACAGCTGGAAGGTTAAATCGACAACTGAAAAAATTTCTAGTTGGACGGGATGGATATACAAAAACAGATGATGATAGTGGGATGTTATGGTTTAGTATATGTATAACCACACAAGCTAGTTTGAAATCCCGCATAGCAAAGAAAGGTGTAATGTCTAAGTGACGAAATAGCGGAGCGGATCTATCTGTGTGTTTACTATGTGTTATTATTCGAAGTGCTCTTTTTTGTAAAATTACTATTTGATTGAAGTACGTGTTATACGTAAGTCCCCAGGACTCCACGCAGTAGGTCATATTGTTTTGAAAAAAGCAATAATACAAAATTTTTAATGTGCGAAGCGGGAAGAACTTTCTAGCTTTTATTAGGATAAAGCAAGCCCGTCTCAATTTACTGCTTACTCGAATTATGTGAGTATTAAAATTGAAAGCTGAATCTAGGGTTATACCAAGATATACCTGTTGATCGACTCGTTCCAGGGGGTTTGCGCCTATTCGTAACTCATTTAAGCTATATGAATTTTTATATGGACTAGAGAACACAATGTATTTAGTCTTTGAGGTGTGTATTGTTAATTTATTTTGTAAAAACCCCTGGCACATCTGAGAAAGATCACTATTAGCGTGCCTTTCGAGCATATTAGGGTCATGACTAGAGAAGACAAGGGCTGTGTCATCAGCATACATAATAGTTTGGGCATAATTCAAAGCATCTGGCAGGTCATTTATGTACAAGGAAAAGAGTAATGGTCCCAATACCGAGCCCTGAGGCACGCCATAAAGGATGGAATGAACACTTGATACGGATTTGTCGATTTTAACAGATTGCTTGCGACCAGAAAGATAGCTTTCGAGAAACTGCTTCGCTTGACCTCTGAATCCAGACCGATGTAGTTTTGATAGTAGTATATCATGGTTCACAGTGTCAAACGCCTTTTTAATATCAACAAAAATGCCAACTACATACTCTTTGTTATTTAATCCTTTGTTAATAAATTCACTTAAACATTGTACAGCCGTGGAAGTAGATCTGTTTTTCCTAAAACCATGCTGGTTATCTACTAGTACGTTATACTTATCTAGAAAATGGGTAAAACGTTTCATCAATAACTTCTCAAATACTGTGTTAAGGGCACTAAGTATTGATATTGATCGGTAGTTCTGGATGTCATCCTTACTACCGGACTTGTATATTGGTGTGACTTGCGCTATTTTAAATGCGACTGGATATGTGGTCATGTAGAAGGATGCATTAAATAATTTTTCTAAATGCCCGCTCAGTTCCTCGATGTGCTGTTTAATGACGAGTAAGGGTATCTTATGTTTACCTGGTGTTCTTCCTCCAGTCATTGTTTTTACGGTAGAAATGATGTCATCCTGAGTAATGTCATCAAAAACAAACGAATTTAGTACAGGAGCTGGGAGCTCGGGGGCTTCGTGCATACTTAGTTATTTCGCAAGAGTTGGACCTATATTACAAAAGTATTGATTGAAGTCTTCCGCAAGGCTTTCTGTGGTTCTAGTAGGTGGGATAATTTCTGGCAATATATGATCCTTCTCTCGAAGTGTAATGACCGAGTTTATTATTTTCCACATTTTACGCGGGGCATGTTGGTTGCTTTCTATAAGAGTTGTATGATAGTGCTTTTTGGATTTTCTAAGTAAGGCCAGAGCTTTATTTCTAAGTATTTTATATTGTATACGATAGTATTCATTATCTTTGAACTGCTTGTGCTTTCTATACCATTTATCTTTAGCTTGTATAGCAGCTAAGACCTCAGTCGTTACCCAAGGACATATTGGGTCAGAATAATAAGATTTTGCGTTAACAATTGTTTCTGTAAAGCAAGATGAGATAACATTAATAAGGTGGTCGAATTCTTTGTTATTATTCTCACTGTTCTCAACATTGATCACTAGAGTGCGTATACGGTAACTTAACAGGCTGTGATCAATAGTTGTTTTCACGCGTTTCTTAATTTCTTTTTTGAGAGGAGAACACGATGCTAGAAGAAACACTGGAAAATGGTCCGAAATATCAGCATCAATAACGCCAGAGCAAGACAGTGACGTTTCGAAATTGCATAGGATATGGTCTATGAGCGTCGCTGTGGAGGGGGTGACTCGAGTTGGTTGTGTTATTTGATTAAGGAACCCGTAAGACTCAATCAGGTTCACGTATGGTGCGCAATTGTCATTAAGAGTGTCGATATTAATATCTCCACATATTATTGCAGGATTATTCATAGAAGCGAGATGTTCTAGAGCAGGTTCAAAGGCATCCAGAAAAAGACTAATGTGCTTACGCGCCACTGTGCGCAAATGGCGGACGCCGTCTCCGTGTGTGCAGTGTAGACACGCTACAATAGGGGTCTGAGTTTTCGCGTAACAGCCTCATGGTTTCTCGTACATTGAAATTACAATCCGAGAGCTATCATGTCTGTAGGTTGTGATTACGTCATAGTTTACGATATTTTCATGTATTTTGCTTCAGAAATTTAATTAGTTCAGTGAATTCCTTGCGTCAGATGAACGGCCTAGGTATGTGTGGTTTGACAATCTTTTCGCCGGAACAACGCCCGACGCCTAACGCGTCGCGGCACGGCGGAAGCCAAGGCCGCATATTCTGCGACACAGGAATCTTAACGCTATCGCGTGAAGACTCATTTAGATGTTACTCAAATATCTACACTTTCCCTAAGGCAATCCTGCTTGGGACCAAATGAATGAGCGAGACGTCCAGATTAAAAAAAACGACAAGAACTGCAATAATATGAGCGCAAACCAAAGTTGCCCAAAGTTGTCCAACACAAAAGAAAAGCCATTCGCGAGCCACAATCCTGGAGTATTTCATAAAATCACAAGAGCGTGAAGTTTAGATACGTCGAACGAATAGGTACGTGAAACTTCACACATGAAATTGGGCTCCAGCACGAGCTTTATTGATTTTCCTTCGAGAAACAGTCATCCGTCGCGTTTACTTTTGCGATCCTACAGCCTGCAGCATAATGTGTGAGTGTTAATGTATCTGCCCAACACGGAGTTAACCTAAAGAATTTAGGCTTGCGTTGCTTTTCGGGAATCAGATTACGTGCTGGTTGTTACGAACCGTAGTGAATTAACTTCCTTCGTGGGCTCGTTTTTGTTCCTTGCTTATAATATGCTTGTTGTTAAGCATTAATCTCGCTTCAACGGAGGGTCTTCTAGGTGGTCTATAGTAGAGACCTCATGATATGTATGTGCTTGCTGTGCAGTGAAATATCTTTCGAAACTATAGTTTCATCTGAACCACCTCGAACACCTCTGCTGCATATCGTCGATGCTTGCAGCAGTGCATACTATAGGGAGCATTTTCACAGTTAACATCAGTAAGACATTACACCGCCTGATGTTACCACCTAGACAGTTTCCTCTGAGAGGTAGCAAGGGAGAATAGGAGCTCAAACCCAGTATATTTTTTTTACAGCGAACGTAGTATACTTCTACCATCCCAGAAACTTTTCGTGTCGTTGGCGCGGTAAGCAGAAAACTCCCCATACATGATGCCGGGCCGACTCACAGAGGTGGTGAAACAGGCGTTAAGCACTGCCTATACGTGGGCCGATCCCGAAGATAGTGCGATACGGGCACGAACCGTGGCAGAGGTGAAGCCGGCGCTAACACACCAAATACGTGGGCCGCTGTCGAAGATAGTGCGATGCCGGGCCGACCCACGGTGGAGGTGCTGTTCGCCATTAAGGGGCCCACATACAGAGCTTCGCTGGTAATCCTTCTTCACAAAGTGGAAGGGCACTGAGGCTTTTTTTTTGTGATGCAGAAAACAGGTTAATGACGAGGCTTACAGCACCTTGGAGTCTTCAGTCTGGTTCCGTGAAAAAGGAATATTTTTGTAACTAATAATAAACTGAGGCCTTCGCTTCCACTGATTTTTTTTTTACTTTGTCTACATTGGAACTTTTTCTGTGCGCAGGAAGTGCTCCCGTAGATTCATGGTACAGCGAGATCAAGTATCATAATTACGACAGCGACAATTTCAACCCAAGAACAGGCCACTTCACTCAAGTCATTGGAAGAACAGCCGCTGGCTGGGAACTGGCGTCGCTAAGTCACGAGACGGGAAAGTGTTCGTTGTGTCCAACTACAAGCCCCGAGGAAACATTATGGGTCAGTTCCGATCGAACTGCCCAAGGCCAAAATACGGTGGCGGAATGGATCAAAGCAAAGGTAGTGGAGTCGAAGTGTAAAGACTTAGGAAGTGCCGAGGTGGGCAGGGGGAGTTATGGGATGCTGGTTGTACAGAATACTGATCCTGTGGCAACTGGTGCTTTGACCCTGTATCTTTTTTTGCAGCACACAATAAAGATGTATACTCTTCACACGAACGAATATCTGTCTTTTCAATGCATTTGGCAACATCGAACCCTCACTCTTTTAACACCGCTACTATATTCCCGAGTAGGGTTGTGTTCAAATTTTAATCATGAATGACAATATAGGTACCGCGATTAGATTCAAGGGTGACTTATTTTCCCGAGAAGAAGAAAGACTAGGTCCAAAAAGCTGCATTCAAACAGCTTAGTGTGGCCAGTCTGTTTACAAAATGGCAGCAGGCAGCAAAAAAGGTGGTACAATTTCTATAGAGTACAGCAAGAAGAGAGACACAAGGGCTCTCTTCTTACTAGGCGAGCCCAGAAACTTGGGCAAACTGCCTTGAGGAGCGGGCATCCAGTGTCACCCTGGAGGCGATAGACACAACAAAGGCATCTCCTTGCCGAATAAATGGCGACTTTCTTTTTACCACGACAAAACACTATAACAAAAGAATATACGTCCAGGAAAGGATTCTTGCATAATCAAACTTCTTCATAACACAAAGCACATGTTTCTAGTTGATGGCGACGCAAATGATGTACTCGAATTCTAGAAGATTTGGATAGAACTTTGACAATAAAACCAAACTGCTATCTGAATATGTGCCAACCATGCTGTATTTTCAGGCGCAGCATCTAAATTTCAGGCAATCTAATTACTCCACGGTATGCAATTTACCCGCCATGGTTGCTTCTCGGCTAGGTCCTTGCTTTGCTAAGCACGAGGTCGCGGGATCGATTCCCGGCCATGGCGGCCGCATTTCGATGCCAGTGAAATGCAAGAACACCACTGTGCTCCGCATTGGCAGCACGTTAAGGAAACCTAGGTGGCCAAAATTATTCGGGAGTCCCCCACTATGCCATGCCTCATAAACACATCATGGTTTAGAGTTATAACGATGTTTTTAGGATCACTGAGCTTAAAAGATTGTTTACCGCATATCAGACCTCTGCACTTGGTGCTTACAAAATCATGTATGGCACGATTGTAAACGTCCGTGCCGACACACACATTATACTGCTCGCACTTTACGAAACAGCTCGGGCTGTCGGGCACCTCTTAGCTAGATGAAAAAAGCTGTTGTTTCATTTTGAACGTTAGTAAAGATACATCTTCAGTTGCCAGTTACCAGCATATAGCTTTTACACATTTATTTTGTATAGTATTCGAAAAATGATTATTTGGCGGCTTCTATACTTCCTAGAATGAAACAAAAAACTGCTTGGTATTTACCAGTGCAATTTTCCAAAAGAACGATTTACAACCGACCCCCTCGTGGACATTCAGGCAAATATTCGCGACACTTTTATTCACGAAAAATTATTTCTTTCCTCCTTCCTTCAAATGGAATAGGAAGGAAGGAAGTAAAATAAAAGCTTTATATAAGCTAAGCCGACCACCAAGAAGAGCGCTTGCTCCGCTAAGGCACCGTTGTTGATCTGCCGAGACCGAGCGAAGCCAGGCGCCTCAGGGAGGAGGGGTAGGGCAAGGGAAATAAGGAGCGCTAAAGGCAGTGCTACATGAGTGAAATTCGTTCTGTATGTGCCCTTATCTCCGAACACTTGAGGCAGTGACCTGTGCCACGCCACACGAAGTTGTAGAACATTGGTGGGGTCAGCAGGGTTAGGACGGAACTTTCCCAATGACACGTGCTTGTGTTCCGCATTGAATGAGTGTACTTTTCTCTCGTGTTCTTGTAGTGTTCAGCTATTTGTTCTTTGTGCATGGCTTCGTGGTCCACTGTCGTTGGATATAACCAGAGAATCGAGGGCTCCCGGGGGTTGCTTTCGCGGGCAAGTTGATGAACAAACTCATTTCACTCGCTCCCAGAATGAACAGGTAAACAACGCAGGGTGTTGCAATTGCAATGTTGGGGTTGCGGTTGCAGGATTCTATAAGAAAAACACGTAAGTAGGTTCGCCGTAGTTGGCGTTTTATGTTGTCAGTGGCTTTGCTGCAGTCGGTATAGATGTTTATGTTATTGTACTGGCGCTTAGTGAGCAGGGATGCTTCTTGTATGGTATATATTATTGCGTGAGTTTTAGAGTGGATATGGTGGGAATATAGGAAAATGGCCCAGCTGTTTTGGTGATCGGTGCTGGCTGTCCGGGCGTAAATACTTTATAAGCGTATGACCCCATATTGGAGCGTATGATGTACGCCCATGGCGTTCTTTGGCAACACTTGGCCCTTGCGCCAATAAACACTACATATCATCATCTTCATATCATGATACATTTCCTGTCTCTGGGGATGTTTTGCTTGCTCTTCACGTCGACCGTCATTTAGGTGCGGCGTCATATTCTCGGTACGTTTCGAAATGCAATCTTCCGTGGTAGCTGAGTGCTTCGATTAACTGGTGACAGCTGTATGGGCTTCCTGCGCGTTTGAGCACGTCGCATCCTTGCTCTGTACAAGAGAAGCGCGCTACTTCTCTGTCTCGATGTTGTGTTCGGCGAGAGTGTTGAAGGTCTTGATTTGAGGTGTGTGTAGGTAGACCCCGGTCGGCCTCGTGAAGGGTGTCGAGTGAAGATTGCAGTTTTCGGGTTTTGTTTGTTTTAGCGTTAGGAACGGTGTACAGAAGCCCGCTATACAGGAGCACAATCACGAGCTGTGCTGCTTTTTTTTATAAGTGAGTTTTTTTTTTTGCAGATGATCCGTCCCGTTAGGCGCTTGATATTTCGGCAATCCTTTTAATACTGTATAACGAAGAGATTGCGCTCTCGCTGCGATGAATGATGAATGCAAGTATTCGGCAAGGTGTGACCTAATAGGCTGAGTTGTATCAGGGCGTTTCTTTTCTTTTGGCATTGTGTTCAATTCACAAGGAGTGTCTCAACTTTTGTTTTTATGGTTGGAGTCAGGCTTTGTGTAAGTGGTCAACTATAGTGTCGACGCCTTCCTGGAGGGTTCTTTCGACCTCCCTTGGACATCCGGTTTCACACCATAGGCTATTTTAGTCGGCGTAGAAGGTGTGGTGAAGGGTTGGCGATTGTGGATAGCTGCCTTGGTAGTACTGTCATGCAGAGACAAAGAGGGTGGGAGATTTAGTCGATCCTTGAGGTGTTGCACAGGTAATATTGATGCCGAAGGAAAGACACTGCGTGACCTCGAAGGGTGCTGTCCAACCATTGAAAAAACTGCGTATGTAATTGTACAAGTTAGCGCCGCATCAAGTGTGGGGAACTGATTCGAATATGTGATCTTGTGCAACATTACTAAACATCTTTTTATATCTATTCAGGGAAGTACTTGGCTTTAGGCTCTCTATGGCTGCTGAAACATGTTCTCTGGTATGAGAAATTAGTCCTGCGTAGAAGTATTCTTGCGGTGCGCTATGATCTTGTGCAGAAAATGCTTCGCGCTTGTTTATGTGCGAGAAAAGGGTTTCTTTGTATCCACCGGGAACATTGCGCAAAAGAGTACATATGATGCCGTCAGGACCCGGCGCGGTCGTCCTATTGTTTTGTAATAATGCTATGTTTTGTCTCTCTACAGTGACTGATGCGCTGCAGGTGTGTTAAGGTTGCGACATTCCTCGAATGTTTTGTTTATACTTGGTGCGCTCACGTGTTTCTGTATGGGAGGGATCACGTGTCCTTGTGCCCAGCAAGGCACGCGAAAGAAGGCACGTGCATTTTTGTGTAACGTATTCTGTGTGCTGTCAAAAATATGGTTCCATTCTCTCGGGCCGGGCGCCCGGACATGACTAATCGCTTGAATTGTTATCTCATCTGCTCTTTTATGCAACTGGTTTTTAGGCTCCTACTTCGATAAAAATCTCAAAAGCTTTTTGTGCTTTCCTGTAGATGCGTGCGATGTGCACGTTGGGCCGGTCTGCGGCCGCTGAAGTTATATGCATGTCTCTAACTACTGTCTCAGTTTTTATGAGGCCCTTGGCCCGCGTGGCAAAGTCGGGTCCAGTGCGAGTGATACTCTAAGTTTTCGAAATTTGTCCCAATTTGGCACTGCAGCGCAACGCTTGCGAAGTGTCATGTGCACAGTGATGTTTATTAGGTCGTCGTCTCTAGTTAGGTTTTCCTGGCTGTTCTACCAACTCGTAACATATAATCCTTTGCGCAATGCGAGAGCCGGTGCAGTAATAGCATGCTTTTTCGTCCCTGTTCAAGTTTTCACGACCGGAGTGTTGAGGATTGTGTTCTGAAATTTGTTTATCTTGTATTTCAGTAAACTGCCACTTTCGTATTCAACTTGAATCCACGTGATATATGGCCGCATAAATGTATTCCATGATGTATATGTCAGGTGTCCTTTCATCTTTTCTTAGCGAGCTTAGGTTGCACGTGGTTTATGGCGCATTGTATACGCTCTATTGCTCGACTATAATTGAGGTTGAACAGCCCGAGTAGCTCTTTCTTGCATAAAAGATTATGATGTAACTGAGTTTGCAGATTTATATGCGACTTGTGTACGCATGCCTATGCTGGAATAGGTATAAAATGGCCAGAGAATTTCAAATAACCATCCAGTTGGCACTCAGCGCTTGTCTTTGGTATTTGTGTCTTCGTGTCCTTGTTTTAATTTCACTGTGCAACCTTAGTTCTAAATTTGAACCAACTAGCCCTCATCAACATCTTAGTATTGCTTCGCAAGTCGTGGGCTGTTGTCCGGGTATATTCTCTTTATTAATGCATACTTTGCTAAATAGTCGGCCGCTATACCAGTGTACTCTTTAGTGTTATGTTTTACATACGTCAAATTTAATTTATGGTAGTGTTCTTTGTGCGCTCAATTTGCAGGTTTGTATCAAAGGATATTCTGTTCTTTGTATGTTTCTTGCAGCGTAAGAATTTTGGGGGATTTTTTTATTTTAGGAACTCTTGTCGCATTCTTGCTTTTTCTTACATAAGCCGCCTTGCTTTCACTGCCACCCGCAAAAGTTTTCGACCTCTTGAGGCATGAGTGTGCAAGCGCACTCATGCCTCAAGAGGTCTACAACTCAAAGGCTGGGAGGCACGTGTTTTGAAAAGCGTTTTCCCCTGCAGCTGCAGCATGCAAGACGAGTCTGAGCTTCAGATAACCAGGCAGCGTAATTTGTACGGTGTTTACTTCTGCTAAACACTATAAGACTATTATAAAATCAGAAAGTGGCTCATGGTTCAAAAGCAATGCTGGGTGAAGAGGGACGTGCTCGCGATATGCGGGATAAAAGCACTTTCTGCGCTGGACTTCTATTTCAGGACACTGGGCAAGAATATGAAGGATTGTAAGACTATTCAAACACCTACGACATGTCGGAGGATCACTGCCAGTAAGGACGTAAGAGTGTGCTTGATATGTATCATCATCATAATAATAATAATCATCAGAATCCTACCTTTGTCCAATGCAGGACGAAAGCATCTCCCTGCGATCCCCAATTACCCCTGTCCTGCGCCAACCAATTCCAGCTAGCGCCTGCGAATTTGTTAATTTTACGATCCCAGCTAGTCTTCTGCCTTCCTCGACTGCGCTTCCCTTCTCTTGGCACACACTCTGTATAACTGTATATTCTATAACTGTATATAACTGTATATTCTGTATAACTTCTACTGCATATATGGACCACTAATGAATGAAGCAATAAACTTGAAACTCTGTAACCCTAATGGCCCACTGGTTATCTAGCCTGCGCTTTACATGACCTGCCCAGCTGCATTTCTTTTTAGCCTGCAAAAAAGCACTTCCTTGTGTCCTGTTGTTTCTCCGATATCTATTTGGCTATTTTTGGTTTGATGCTATCTAGTTTGTTTGGCACTACAGTATCCCACAACATTTGCAAGTATTTTCGCAACTCGTGGCGCAAGAACGGCTTCAGGCCTGGGGTAGGGATAGCTGTGTTTGTTTGTGAATCTTCAAAAATTACTGATGAGGCACTTTCTTCTGCAGCTACATTGCCTTTTATGCCTGTACGTTCTGGTACCCAGCATACTATGATCTCTTGTGTGCCGATATAAGCTGAGCATAATAAGCCGTGCAGTTGGTGAAATACTCAATGCTTCTCTTTTCGTAGGGTCCTTAGAGCTCTAGCGACGCTCAATGAGTCGATGAATACAAATGCTTTCGTTAGGCTCATTAGCTCTACGTGCTTACCTGCCGAGAATATTGCGCATACGTCTGCTGTGAGAATACTTGTATGCGGATTTAGTGCCCCGGACACTGAGAAAGTACGGTTCTTAATTTGCGTAAGCAGTGAGACTAAGAACTTTGGAAGCGTCCGTGTAAAATTCTGCACATCAGTACTTCGCCTGAACTTAGACGAAGTGCGAACGTATACGAATCTCAGGTGCGCGCTTGGAAATCTCTATAAAAGAAACATCACACTCAGCAGTGTGCTAATCCCAAGCGGACGGAATGCGACTGGGAGCCATTAGGGCATTCTCTTGAAGTAGTATGCTTGTTTCTTCAGCCAACCCTTCTAAACGCAGGGACAAATGAGTCCGGACAGACGGACTGGTTCGATAAATTCTGGCAACAGACATGTCACTAATAGTGGAATGGCATGGGTGTTCTGCATCTTCCTTTACCCTCAAGGGGTAAGATAAACTTAAATACGTTTTTTTTAGAATTGCACGGACCATTCATCTGATTCAATAAGCAGGCTTTCCGGCGGGCTAGTCGTTAAGGTACCTGCAGCGAATCGGATGCCGAGATGGTCAACGATTGCTAACATCTTCAAAGCACTAGGTGTAGAGTTATCAACTAGAGCTCCGTAGTCAAGGCGTGAGCGTATAAGACCTTTGTATGGGTTAAGGAGGCATTTCCTGGTGCTTGTGTCATGATGTGCTTGATAAGGGCTTCAGCAAATTCATAGCTTTCAGGCACTTCGTTTTCAGATATTTCAGGTGCGGGAGGAAAGCTAACTTGCTGTCTAAATTGATATCTAAGAATTTATGTTCATGGCTTGCTGAAATGAGCAGGTTTGACCTCAGGTGGCTGCAGCCGCACTGTCGTGAAGTTTAATTCACAAATTTTCACTTACTCAAACAGTGCACTATAATTTGCCCCAGACGTTCCAATTTTCATTTGCAGGCCTGTGTGTTTCCTTACGCCCAACAGATCCTGCAATTTGATTAGATTTTTGTACTCCAAACGAGCATTCTTCAAATATGGCGCAAATGTGGCGTTTTTCTTTTGTTAAATGAATTCTCCTTCAATCACCATCCGTAGCCTAAGTGAGATGGAAATATTAATTTATACAATTAATTAACAATTTATTGAAACTTTATTACTCAGTAAAAAAATTGGCTCACCATCCCGGCCCTCTGAAAATAGACGTCGAGGAATGTTGCTGAAAGACACTACTAGAACTCATTTCTTTTTAATTCGAAAGCATGCCCTTAGGCATAATATAATTAATTAGTGGGGTATGCAATGCTTTATTACTTTATAGTAATTATAGTTTTGGTCATTTAGAATAATGGCAGTGGGCGAGTAATGGTAATTGTGGCAGCACGACACTGCTGGTTGTTTGCCGTTTTTTGACCTTAGCCACTGTTGGTATTCACGCGCCTCCGGGGGAGGGCTAAGTATCCGTCGCCGACCCATAGCGCTGCAGCAATGACAATAAAATCGTTTTTTTTCAGTTTTTTTTATATGAGAGGCAAATGAAGTCACTCCCTACGTCGCAAGCTGCCATCGCCGCGGCAACTTGCGCATCTTTTCCGGCAAACGTACGCAGGGAACGGTATCTGCTTCGCACTATTTTTATTATCAATCATGAGCTTTGAAGGCTTGTTTTGTGCTTGATCTTTATTGAAACAAATGCTCTGCTGTACGTTGCATGCGGGATATCAAAGAATTAATGCCTTTCTTCGTTGAATCGCTGAAGGTTTATATTTTCTTTAATCGCTAAAGGTATTTTTTTCGTTGAGGACGCGCCGTGAGAGATCCCAGCCATCTACAGTCTAGCAGGTTTGCTGTAAAACAGAAATAGTTATACTGATGTAGGCGTTTTTCAACTCCGTCCCCCGTACTCCCTGTATTCTATATTTCCTGCATTGCGCCATAAGTAGAACCATTCCTTGCACCTGTCTCAAGAGGTCTCTCAGAAGCAAAGGTGGGAAAGTCAAACATGGAGCGTTGGGTTGGATAGCCTATGTCGAAGTAGCATACTGCTTGATTTATAACTTGAGTGCTCAAATTTAGCGCAAAATTAACAGTTACAGCCCACAAAAGACACATGGATCGAACTGTGGGCCCCAAGGAACTGAATATTTCGGCCGAAATGCATCCCTCATGTGAACGGCACCCACTTGGTATCACAGCGCGTCACAATTTATTGGCCGTGCTTACGCTAAGAACCATGAAGACATCTTAAAAGAAGACATGGCCTCCACAAGCATGGCTGCTACTCCTCGCTCTGTTCAACGTTTCTAATCGTCTCAGGAAATAAACAAAACTCAGTGCATTTCCACTCTGAGGAGGAGGATCACGAGTGAAGCTGTTTATGTGGGCCCCTAATTGCGAACTGCACCTCCACCGCGAGTCGGCCTGGCATTGCACTATCTTCGGCATCGGCCCATGTATGGGCAGTGCTTAACGCCTGCTGCACCTCCGCCGCGGATCGGCCCGACATTGCACAATCTTCGGGATCGGCCCACGTATGGGGAGTACTTGACGCCCGCTTCACGTACGCAGCGAGTCGGCACGGTATGGTACGATCTCCGGGATCGGCCCACGTATGGAGAGTTTTTTGCTTACAACGTCACGAAAATTTCCTTGAACGGCAGACGTATACAGCTTCGCTGGAAAAACAGCACACTTATCTTACCACCACCGTCATGGACGTACACCATAGAACGACGCTGTGCTAACCTATCAGGCACAAGCGTACTTCCCAAGGACGCTATGAAACATCACATTAAATGCATTCCAGGCCAAGCGGCGGTTTATTTACGCTTGAAATACCCAACGGAAATTCACAAATACTTGAAATACACGCAATCTAATTCTTTCACCAATCACACCCTTTCTTCGCAACATCTATACTAATGCACAACTTTCTGTGGCTGTGAAGGAAACGCTACCGAGGCAAAGCGCGCACAAGTAAAACCACTTTTGAAAAGAGTTCTGCATTTTAATATATCTTATACACCTTATTAGCAACAAATAATTAAGACGGAGCACACCACTGAGTGTACATAATTACTTATTTTGCGGCTTTCCCCTCTGCATCTGGGCAAACGCGAAACCGTCACACGTGGAAGCTGCGTCGTTTCAGCGTCTGTTCCGAGCAATTGACGGCACTAACACATGTGCAGCAGCCATGCGCTGGTACCTTTCCCTTCATAGCCACAGAATGCGGTCCGCGAGTATACAGCGTTTACCAGCGACAGCAGCGCCCATGTCTATGGCAACTCCTGACAGCCCGCATCAAAAACATGAATGTGCTCAGGCAAACGGACTCCATAGCATCACCTGGACCCAGCTGGATTGAAACAGTGAAGACTCAGACAAGTATCCCTTAAGAAATAAAATTCTCTCTCTTCCCTCAGAAACACCTTTTATATCAAAGTACTCCTTGACTGCAGGCAGGAGCGAGATGAAAATGGGCGAGACATCATGACAAACATAGCACGCATACCTTCGTCGTCTTTGCCGACATAGTCAGGCCATCATCTTACTTCCGTCATCTCCTGGTTATTGTGACACATACGCTCGCGTGACACAACAATGTACCTGGCTGAGACCGCCACGTTGCGCCATCGGGTGGCTACTTGAAGATTTTAGTAAGCATCGCACAATAGAAAAGAATAAGTAAAGTTGCACACCAATTCGAGGTGCACTCAATCAACCGCTCCCGTCTGTAGTACCTTACTGTAGTATCCGAAGTTGATTCATGCCCCGGATGCAATAGTGCGGGATGCTTTTGTGCCGAAATCACCACGATGTAATTCGAGAAAGGCGTGCGCGTTGCTTTGGGAAGGGAAAATGTCTGTTTGTCCCTAAACGTGTACAGGAGCCATTGTAAGTTATAAAAACAAGTTTTCAGATGGAAAATCATGTGCCAAGCACGCCTGAAGTGTATTTTTTTTTTACCATTAGTTTTCAAGTTTTATGATTTCCGCGCACGCATGCGCGGATTGCTTTGAAACATTTGGATATAACCGTATACGGAAAGATATTTCACCTAGAATGCTGGGCTCTGAAATCTGGTAACTGTTCTTGATTACGACAACGCTCAATCGATAGAAAATAAAAACTTAGTAGGAAGAGCCCAAAGCAACTTGCCTGATTTCGCTAGTTTATTTTATAGATAAAGATAAAGACAATACCACGCATTTATTCACTATCGAAGCCTAAAACTTAGCCATTTGTATTTTAGTATATTGTAGAGCAAGAAATTAGGTTTCTTACGTATCGCGGAGGTTTCTCGCAACAATATGTCGAATTAATTAAGGGGGATAATTAGGGGGATTTGCGTGCCAAAACCACTTTCCGATTATGAGGTACGCCGTACTGGAGGACTCTGGAAATTACGGCCACCTGGGGTTCTTTAACGTATCGCTAAATCTAAGTACGCGGGCGTTTTCACATCTCGCACCCATCGAAATGCGGTCGCCATGGCCGGGATTCGATCCCGCGACCTCGTGCTCAGCAGCCAAAAACCTTAGCCACTGAGGAACCACGGTGGGTGATATGCCGATTTAATTTTGGATTCCGTGCACTTATTGGATGTAACATTAGCAAGCTACTAGAGAGGTAGGTACATAAGGGTATTAAAATATTACTGATGGCAGCGTTGAGAAACGTCGCTATTCCTTAAATTACACGGTTCGAAATTTCAGATTAACACTTTTTCATGAACTGCTAATAGTGTCATCTCCAGAACGTTCTCGAGAACCTGTTTTTAAGGTTGCCATTTGAAAGTAAACTTTATTATCCTGCTGACTCTTGAATCACGTAAATACTGTTCCATTAGCTTGCAGAAACAATAATGAACAACCACTTTTTAAATGGTGCTTTGTCGCTGCATTGTATGGAACCTAGCACGACGTCAAGCATGGAAAAATGCCTTCCAGTACTGCCCTGCGTGCACTTGCGGGAGGAGGTGCGAAGAGGTAGCCGCCGTGGCCGTGGTTTATTTAGGGCGGCCAGCCATGGAGTAGCGGGATCTCGGTAGCGACCTGCAGCAGCGCCGCTGCAGGTCAAGCGGGCTGGAGTGCTCTCTTCTCGCACTACCTGTGCGTGAGCCCATCTCCTTCGCCTGCTTCGGAGGCGATAGTCATACCGCTACAGGGCCCCCTTCTAGTGCAAAGCGCTATCGAAATAAAGTCCAATGGTAAAGTCCAGGTAAAGTGTACAGACAGCATCGTGTTGGCAGTGGCGCGCTCACGCAATCCGAGAGAGATGTACCAGGCAGCACCGGCAGCCTAGGTTGTGAGCGAGGCGCAGCCACAGCGATACCATAGTGCGAAATCGCGACCTGCCGCAGGTTCTCGTACATGCCCGGCCCTGTATAAGTCGGAGCTCCAAAAGTAGACCACCTGGCAGCTAGGGACTTGCGTGGATGTAGCGCAAGTGTCGGTCACTGACGTTGTTGACGTAGAAGTGATTCTGGAATCAAAGAAATCAGATGGCGTTGCTGCTCCTGCAAAACCTCGGTAGGCCACGCATCCGCGAAAGGTGTGAATACGGAACATCAGAATGCTTGCCTGCTGCTGCTTGTGTTGAAATTCCGAATGCCATAGCATGACGGCTGCGGTAGCCTCTGGTTGCTTCGCGAATGTTGTGCTTGTGACGTCGCCGTGCCTGAGAGAATTAAACTTGCGCCTAGTGGAGCCGGAGGGAAAGCCGCCGCATCGGTGATGAGTGAGGTGCCCCACAGGGAAAGCGGACAGTTTTCGGGAAAATCCAACGAAGGAGAGCACCAGGTCGTAGAATAGCCGAAAGGGCATACGTTGGCTCAGTGAATTCCTTGGCAAGCATCGTCGTACAGATCGTCGATCGGAACGGGTGAACGCCGGCGATGGGGTACGACAGGATGCGGAAGGACACTCAAATTGCAAGAGCTATTGTGACGAAGTGCTAGGTGGAGGAGGCTTAGCGTTCGAGGCGACGTTGTGAGCAAGGACGGCTGCCCTCAAGTCCTCGTAGAAGTCGAGCCCGTGGGGCGGCAATCGGAGCCTCGAACGCAGCCGGTGACTGGTCCATTGTTGAGAAGAAAGTGGGTGACCAGTTTGACGAACGAGATGTCCGCCGTGTCAATGTAGAATTCCCGGACATCATAAATCACGGGACCTCTTTCGGACCGCACGATGCCACTCAGTCACGCCATAGTAGAATCGGAGCGCTGATGCTGACTTGGCTGCTCTCGGCCATCGGGAATTTGTAGGTTGACGGTGGCATGGCTGGACTCGGTCGTCGGAGTCACGAATTTGTGGGAGGCGCCGCGAAGACGCAGCCACGGCTTATTTAGGCCGGTGAGCCATGGAGGAGCAGACACCCCAGCCGCTCAGGTTGAGGTTGCTAGCGGGTTGTATTCTCGCGCTACCTGCACGTGAGCCCATCCTCTTCACCTGCTTTAGAAACGATAGTCGCGCCGCTACACATTCATGTGCTTTAAAGGTTACATGAGTGACGTCAGCCAATCGGACACCCGTGTCGAAGGGTCCGCGTGTAGGCGGCGCTCGGAAAACTGGGTGTGAGGAAATTGGTATTGTGGCTGACTTCTTTTTTCACGAGAAATTTGTGTTTGTCCAAATGATTTACGTGCATAAAGCTACCTTGCACATTGGTTTATGCATTTTATATGAAGAGCAACTGGTAGTGAAGCATTTGCCGCCGATAGTTAGTCCGTGTGATCAGTAAAGCCCAATGGGTTTTCAGACGATTTGGATACGGGGATTGCAATAAGCTTAACGACGCAGGACTAGAAAAGCTGTCCTGGCACTCTTTTCACTCCGCTTTGAACTTCGCAGTAGCCTGTAGTGGTATAAGTTATTAGATCATATTATTAAATATTATAATATATTATGTGGTAGTAACAATAGTGTCACGCTTGAAAGCGGTCGCATCAGGAAACAGTTTAGAGATGGTACGAAGGTATTCATCTAAGCCATCGTCCCCATCTCGCATTCTTGCTGACGGAAGGCGAGATAAAGAGTTAACGACGCCTTCCGCGGGTATCCTGCAGTCAGTTAAGGCGCCGACCTTGCCATTTGAAAAAGTTGGTGTCGATTTGCTAAGTCCCATGCCCAAGTCTACTACCGGACGTCACTGGATTACTGTGTTTGTGAACTATTTGACCCGGTAGACTGAGGCGGTGACACTTGCTTCGGCGATTTCCGGCTGAACTCCGTGATTCTCCGTCAAGGTGTTCTACGCGGTGTGATTAATGATCGTGGACGGTAGTCTACTGTGGACTTTGTTGAAGAACTACTACGTCTCTGTATATGTGATTACTGGCACTCGATTTCTTACCACCCGCAAACCAACGGCCTCACTGAGCGCACAAATAGTGCCCTGACGAACATGCTTGCCATGTATGTCTTCAAAATTAACCAAACTTGGGATTCTATCTTACCATTTGTTACGTACGCTTACAATACTGCCCAGTAAGAAGTCACAGGTTATGCGCATTTCATCCTTCTGCATGCACGCAGCCCGCAAAGCTTCATTGACACTATCTTTCCCTGGCCTCCACATGATGACTCTTCCTGAACTAGACTTTATGCCGTGCCAAATAACCCCGTCGACAGGTCCGCCTCCGGACTCTCTCTTCTCACGATCTTGCAAAGGCTCGTTATGACGCTCGACATATGCTCGTCAAATTTGCTCCTGGGGACTTTGGCTTTGGACACCGGTACGGAAAAAGGGGCTGTACGCAAAATTTCTATCACAATACACCGGCCTATAGGTCATACCGAAACACTTGAGTGATGCGACATACGTAATCGCAAGAGTGACTTCGCACAACCGCCGGTCACGTAGAACGCAAGTCGTGCACGCCGCCGGACTCAAACAGTACTACCATCGGACTGTGCAAGTCGCTTGAAGAGTTTCGTCTGCCCCCAGTGAAGCTGTCACGCTGCAGGACACTGCCGAAGGAAGAGCAAGTGGAGGTGTGCGCGCGGAGATGGCCGCTGCCTGTTGGCCTTGCAGGATCATCATCTATCATGTATCATCTATCTAGATCATCTAGATCATCTATCATCTTGTAAATAAACCCATCCCATCCATAACAATTTCAAACGAAACCAGAGAACCGATTTTGTGTGCCTATAGGATAGTTCATTGATATTCTATGGATTCGTTGTTGTATGATAGATATCTTTTGCAGCTTTGATTCTGTAGTCCTTGCCCACAGAAGTGTACAGTAGTTTAAATAAAAACAACAAAAAGCTTTATAAAATATATTTTACTTTTGGGGGCCGAATGCTTCAGTGCTTCATCCGAAGGCCCACTACTCGAGATGTTTTTAACGTGGTCGTCCCATTGCATGTTTTCTGAAAACTATACCCCGAGTGATCTGGATGGTTGTACTATCTCAATAGCATTTGAGACATGTAGAAGATTTACCAGCAACATTACAGGTTTATTTTTAGCATGAGAAATGGTAGCTTCAAGCTTCAATACATTGACGAAATCAAGCTTGAACGAGACCATATTTTCTAGTTTCTGCCGTAACTAATTCGTTTGAGCTAAAACATTAGTATGATTCGCACTAGAAATAATTATATTTGTGTCGTCTCCATATAGTATAAACCGGGCGACTGTATCAATGATTACGATGTCATTAAGATAAATATTAATAGTAGCGGTCTTAGGATACTGCCTTGAAGCACACCACAGACAAGACAGCGAAAAGACGACTAAAACTGATTAATTTCAACGTCATTTGCCCGTGATGACAGGTAGGACATAATAAGGAGCAACGCATCTCCGCTTATCCTGTGCTTTTCCAGCTTTTCAAAGAGGATATCATGATTTATTCGATCAAGCGATTTCCTGTGATCTACAGAGATCTCTACGACATCTTTCATCGGATCAAAAGCACTTTAGTATATATTCTTTTCTATAAAATAGGACAACTTCAGTCGAATGATTTTTTTTTCTGAAACCATATTGGGAGTCTGTGATTATATCGTGTGCTTCCGAAAAATTTCTCTACATGCCGAAGAATTACTTTCTCGAGAACCTCCAAAAAACCGGAATAGTACTAATAGGCCGACAATTTGAACAGTCATTTATGTTGCCTTTCTCGTGAGGAAGGGTAACCATGAAAATTTCTTGGCTGAAGACAATTGCGCGGATTTTAATTGTACATTATATAGATATGTTAGTTGATCAGATGATGTACTACACGTTTCGCAGGACGTATTTGAATGTCCATATAATCACATGATCCACTGTTGTTCATTTCAGAAAATACTAATATTATTTGGTTTCTAATGACTTGTTCTAAAGCCATGATAGGTGAGTGCCTCTTAGTAAATAGCATAGGCATATCTACATGGCTGTCGAACTGCTCAGTGAAATACCCATTGACTGGATCAGCGAAAGGTTTGCCCGCGTATTCGCGGCCATTCTGGGCAATCCTCTCAACTTTCCTACGGCCAACCTTTGCACGAACTTCTGAGCTAACCTCTTTCCAAAGGCTATCCTGAATGGTTTAGTGCGAATTCAAATTATATCAACTTGATAACTTTAACGGCCCCGTGTAGAAGAAAATTCAGTATCGCCGGAACTCTCCGTTAGTGAGAAATGCCGTATATATTTAAGCATATGTGTGTGCCACGCCTTGTTATATGACGTATCATATATGGGGGTTATATTGCCAGTCCACTCTATCTCTAAAGTAGCTGATACTTTGTCTTGCAATCATGACAAATTTATTCCGCGGAATTGTGAGAATGACAGCCCAGAAACAACTGTCAATAAACAAAAGACATACCGCGCATGCGTTTTACGTTAAATTTCCTCAGACATAAATATCAAACGTGCGAAACAATAACATACATCTGCAAATGAGTACTTTGTTGTTTTTTTGCGTGGCTGTGCGCCGTGCCCGGTATTGGCACAAATAAGAGGCCACATTTCTACCAGAAACGTCGCCTTCATGCATAGCGTTTGCCGCCAGCGTTTCTGGGTGAACACTGCGTTTACATAAGTTGCATTTGCCGAGAAGCGCTAGAAGCAGTCAGGAATCTTTGAATGCTACGGTGTTCCACTCTTTAATGGGATGCTTGAGCGTCCTCCAAGCTTCTTTTTTTAAAGCGCATCTCTCAGGCGCCGGTTCCTGCATTGAGCGTCGGCGTCATACCTAGGCGGCGTAACCGAGAGCACGAACACAGCTAGGGAGAAGAGCACGCAAGGAGGAAAGTGGAGGAGGACGCTATAGTGAAAGCATGAGACGGGGAAGGAGCGGAGGGTATACAGCCTGCGCTTGCGCTATGTTAGCGGCAGAAAGCCGAAGTGGGGGTTGTGGGGAGCGGAATAGTGTGAGGAGGGCAGTGCTACAATCGACTGCGGCGTAGTGACTCCGCGGTACGAGTGTGTCTGACGACGATGACTACTCCTGCAAGGGGCGGTGGCAAGCTGCTACGAATAAGGCTCGCCGCCTCTTTGTTGTCGCCGCTGACACTGCTGGCACGATTCCCCCACGACGAAGGGCCGCTGCTGTGGCTAGACGAACAAAAGCGGGCGAAGAAAAGCGTGGTGCCGCGCAAGACGGGCGATAACATGTCGGCAAAGTAGTGCGCGTCGTCTCTATGGAAACAAAGCACGCTAATCACAGCGTTCGCTTCATAATACAAGCTGTGTACCTATGTAAGCATAATACAAGATATTGACACGCGAAATGAAAACACGTATTAAGCTGCGCTCAAATTTTGCGTCATGAAGTGTCATAATAGACTCTTATGTGTTTTCGTGCTAAATTCGTCTGGCAATTCGAATATCGTTATTTAATTCATTCCTGTACTTCTTGAACGTATTTAAAGCTGTTATGATTTCTCTGATGATGATTATGATGATGACGATGATGATCGCATTTTATTGGCGCAAGCGCATCTAAAGCCAAAGAGCGCCAGGACATATGTGGACATGTGGCGATAAAATTTATTAATTTTTTCTAATACGAGTAAGTATTTTACGGATTACCCAGGGCTTTCTTATTCTTTTGTGAATTCTTTTTTCTTTAAACGGAAACTGTTCTTTGGTGGGCGCGCCACCACAGAACATGGGTGCGCCACCGGCTTGCCGGGCAAGAGAGAGAGAGAGAAAAAAACATTTATTGAATCATAAAATGGAATTCTCGCGGATCGAGATCTCTTCACGCTGTCTTCTCGTCGAAGGGAAGCCTCTTCAGCACGGGTGGCCCCTCAGTCCAGGGCTCCACTGAGTTTGGCTGCGTCCCTAGCGTGCTCCACCATCCTTCTGTGGACGGCGAGCTAGCAGCTGACGAGCCGGCTCTCCCAAAGCTCCGCACTCGGGGGTTTATGATCGCGGAATGCGCCGTTTCGTTCGCACTCCCAAGTTATGTGATAGAGTGTGGATGTAGCCCCGCACCAGGGGCAGGTGTCCCTATACTGCGTTGGGAACATCTTGTTGAATATGAAAAGGTTGGGGAAGGTGTTTGTCTGGAGCCTACGCCAGCCCGTTGCATCCTTCTTCGTCAGCGCTTTATGGGGCGGTGGGTACATGAATCTAGTCTCCCTGTAGTGTTGCAGTAATTCCGAATAACTGTCATCGAGGATCCCGGCGTAACTAGCGCGGTACTCCTGCTGCTGCCCAGCCCGGAATCTATTAGCTCGAGCTAGACCGTCCGCCGCCTCGTTACTCCTTATGCCCTCGTGTCCAGGTATCCAGATCAGATTGTGTTTGATTTTCGCCTCCTCCGAGGGGTTACCCCCTCTGACGATCCTAAGGGCAGTTTTGCATATTCTGCCCCTCATGTAGTTGCGACAGGTCTCTTTCGAGTCTGTGAGAATATTTAGCGATTTAGCGTGCAAAGATTCTGCCATCGTGGGTCCAGACCTACTTACACTCTACTTCGCGCTTGCGTGCTGCAGCTCGGCCAAGTAGGCGCTTCATTTCAGCGAACACGCCGTACGGGTGCTCGTTCACGAACACCTCTGCTCGAGAATCGATGCCGATAGCAGAACACTTCAGGCTTGCCGCGGGCGTGTCATTCAGAAAACTATCTCGCTTTTGCCAGTGTGCAAATTGCTCTACCACGTTCTCTTTAGTTACATTCTTAGCAGCCGGAACCAGGCCCACACACTCAATATCGGCTGAGGGAAGCGCAACAATTAAGCACGCGCCAATCATGGTGGTCACTTCAGCTATGTCCACAAAAGCACTCTAGAATATACCTTTAATTTCAATGTTTGCCTTCCGAGTATACTGCTCCGTTTGAAGTGTTTTGAATTCATGGCCTTTACCTACCGTGTAACACCGGAGCACAGTACGTGTAACTCAGCATATGACTCTATGTTCTTTGTTTTATGCCATAATCTGCTCGTATTCTTTGTTGGCTTCAGACAGCGAAGCCTTGATGCCTCTTAATTGCTTCCGGGAAACTGTCCCAATACATTCCTTAACGTCGTTGAACACTACCCGCACGTCACTCTTTAATTCATAAAAAAAATGTTCTGATCGCTTTTCACACTTTAAAGAATGCAAACACCCAGCGAAAGAAGAAATAAATTGCACTATCACAGTGGCACCCGTACCGCAACCGCAACCCGACAGCAACTCAGCACAGCGAATGCACAGCGAAGACACAGACACTTTGAACTACAATTATGGCAGCAGCAGCAGTGGCAGGATACGAGAATGCATGAACAAAAAGTATGCAAATGTGCAAACCCTGCGAATATCAGCAGAGCGTCATTATCTGGTTCTTCCGTGACCGCTTGCCACCGCTGACTCTACCAACACGAGCGAAGGATGACCTTTTTCACGCCCTCAAGATGCAGGCTATTGGGGGCAAGTTCCACCACTGGAAAAGCTGGCGCCACCGTCGGCGTGACATGGCATGAGGGATCACGTGGGCATAGCGGCCGCGTCAGCTGCTTCGGAAGGGCCGAAGCGAGCTGAAAACGAAAATTTAAACTCTCAGCTGCGCTTCGGTTCTGATTAAGTGGTGAGGCTTCACTGCCTTGCGTGTCTGTTTGACAACATTTAAAAGCACTATAATAGGTAGTGGCTGCCTTTGGAGGTGTGCAGCGTGGTAGACTACTGTTCGGTGCCGCAGTGCCGGACGTACGCAACGGAGCCCGGTGTGAGCCTTACTAACAGGTAGCCGCAGGACAATGAGCTGCGTGAAGCTTGGCTCACGAAACTTAGAACCAGCAGACAGCCATTGGCTACAACTCGGGTATGCAGCAAGCACAGACGCGAGGAAGATTTCTGCTATGCCGCCCGTACTGCGATGTTCGGTACATGCCAGAAAACGCGCACTGAGACCGTCGCCCACGCCCGCTGCCCGGCTAATGTCATGACGGTTTGGTCTATGAACTTGTTGATGCTAGAAGCGGGCAAGTTCACTGGAACTGAAAGGAAGCGGTAAGACGCACATTAAAAAAAGGCATGGCGTATGGTCATGTTGGTGTTATGAATTAATGCACCGGATTAGGAAAAAGAAGTTGAGGGAAATCACACGCTGAGAAGACCGATAAACATACAGTGTGACGCAACTTGATAAATATTATTGAAATGCCGAAGAATTTAGAAGACAAAACAGATTAAATTGTCGCGACGGCACATCACAGCCGCCGTAGGTGTCGAAGTCTCTATAACGAAATAATTTTTGAACAGTTCGGATAGCGTCCACGCAACAATGGTTGCTAGCGCACTGTAATATGCTTATACGCTGCGGCCTAAAGCTCACGGCACGGTGCGAAAACTCGCTCACAGCGAAAGGAGAACAGGTGCCGGAAATGCATGAAGACGCGCAGTCGGTCTCTGCGAACCCGTGCGAACGCTGCATTGAGGATTCATTTCGTTATGCTCAATTTGGTTATATAGACAACCCATTATAAGAACATATTTCACATAGTTTACTCTCCGCGTCAAGCTACCCTGGTTTTGAGAGTGCTTAAATAAATGTTCAGGAGGGCTACCGCATGGTGTTTTTATTGAGTGCCGCAAGCGAAACCTATGAGGAGGGCGCCGCGTGAACCCTCATACTGCGCAGGGCAGGCGCTTCCGACAGATGGCGACTCCGCGAGCCCTCGCCCTCAATAACCACTAACAACTCACATCCAGCGATCACAGATAGTAGTTGCGGACAACCAAATGTAGGCTGGCCGCAGGGAGAAAGAAAGCGTGCCATCAACTGAAAAGCAATTAGTTCTTTAGGAGACATTGCGAAATCGTCAATAGACCGCTTTTGCGATGCTCGTTGATGCTTGCCCGGATTCGAGGTGTACAGCACAGGCAACGCGATGAGCGCTGCAACAGGCAAATATGTGGAGAAGGTCGTTGTTCCCTGATTGCTTGCCACCACTACCAGGCGAGTGAATCTCTGCATGGCTGCCATTCGCTGTTTTCGAGCAGACGCTCTTTCGAGGCTAGCGCCAAGGTCCCTTTCACTCCTAAACGCTGGGCGACGCAGAATCAAATTGGCGGCGCACATGATTGTTTAGGTTGTCATGGCAACAGGAACAGCAGGCGCGCGGCGCCTCCTCTTATTATCGTTTCTCTTTTCATTTTGTTTATATTATGCCGATCCGCTCCGCACACTTTCCCCCTTTCCCTCATGTCGCTTACTTTGTTTTTGTTTTGACCTGTACGCGGGGATCGTTTTTTTTTTCTTTCTATATCGCGCGCGTACTACGGCGCACCACGCGCCAGCTCGCAAGCAATGCGCGCGCTACGCAGCGCATTGGCATTACTTGCGAGCTGGCGCGTGGTGCGCCGTGGGATATGCGTTCGCACGCACGCACTCTTGCCCATACTTATATTATACCAGCATGTGACGGGACATAAAAAAAATTTCACTTCCAACACAGCAGATCTTTGGTCTCGCTGCATTGACTTCCTTTCCGAAAACACATTTTTCTTATAAAGTGGTGGTGATATACGATCAAAAAATGAGCAAAAGTGAAAGGTGCATGACATATACAAGAGTACTAAACACAAACGTTCACAGACGGTGAAATAACAAAAGAAAGCACTAGACAACGCGAAGGCCGTTTCAGGTACACACATAAAAAACATTTTTATATAACGTCCTCAAGACCGAAATGTAGGCGAGCTTCTGATATATGCACTAAGATATTGCACAAAACTGGACGACATGCATGATATAGTCACGACAACTATAAAAAGGGAAAACTCACTGGTAATGGCCAAAACAATGACAAGCAAAATACCTAAAAAATAGAATAAAATGCTAACATTGTTTGATTGAGAGCCATACCAAAAAAAAGAGCTTACTTATAGATCTGCACGAAAGTACACGAAATGCGTGACATGTTCATTACTGCTGAACAAATTGAAAAAGACATGGCATAACAAAAATAACATTGTACTTAAAACTGAAATACACATTATCAAAATGATTTGCATTCGGCCACAACTTGAGTAACGGTGGCAAGGGGAACACAAGGTAGTCGGCTCTTGCAGCAGCACATAGAAAACATTCGCAGAAAGGCTTCTTCCTCAATCAATGACCAGGAAAAGTAAGCCAACAACACGACTTTTCTTTCGACCGGAACGCAATGCTTAGCAATAAAATTACGTCACTTAAGGCGCTAAGTCCCACCTACTGGGCACTCATTTGTATAATAAACACGAACTGCAAAAATCTGCATGTAGGACACTTGCAATGCTCATGCTTTCCAGAAGAAAAAAAAGCGTATCGTGCCTACACATGAAGGTTGTTCGCGCGGTTTTCCCATCGGCGGTTACTGAGATAGTACACAAACACGAACAGTAATTTTTCAGCTGTTAATGCGTTTGTAGAACGTGATACACAGAAAAAGCTGGGCAAGTTACTGAAGTTGCAGAATGAGATTTGGCACAGGAAAACACAAGTCATAGATCAGGTGACAATGAGGACGAACATCTATTTGTCACCTTTCTGTACCGGGAAGAGCCAACGTTACTAGACTAGCTTCAGTTGTAAAGCTCAACGCCCGCGCTTTCAGCCGCTGTCGCCATTTCTGTGACAGCCGCCAGATGGCAGCGCCGTTCTATCGAGCTCCACTGCAGACGCCTCGCCGCAGCCTTGGGTTCGTGCGGACGGGCAGTTTGCGCGTGTTTTACGCTTGCTGGCATTCTCCCTTGTCCGAATTAGTGATACCATGAGAAAGCGGTACCCACCTACAGCAATAGGATTTATCGGGCCAGATGGTTCATACTGAAAGAAGGGTGAACTGCACAAAAGGAAGAAACGCATACAGCGAAGCGTAGAAGCTGTGTTTCTTCCTGTCGTCTTAAAGTTTCGCGCAGTTTAGGCTCAGGAGCCTGAACATCTGGTCAAAGTGCGTGATTGTAGGATGATCCTCATCCACACCGTAGCTTCTCACCACACCAAAGAAGCGCTACAAAAAGAAAGATGAGGTCAGTGTTTGAACACACAAGCCACACAGACACAAAAAAAAATAATCGTTGGCTTTGCCCCTCCGTGAAGATGGCTAACCAGTGAATCTGAAACCTGTGGCCCCTGTGTTTATCACTGGGTTAATCGCGACGGTTCCATAAAGTATTTCTCAATTAAGAGGTTACACACACAATCGGCTGCGACAGAGAGAACGACGTCACTGACGGATGCCCGCAGTCCGCCGTTGTCACTTGCGTTCGATGCCTCGAGTTTGCTCGGCGGCGTGGTTAGCAGCCTTCGCCCGCCATTTGCTGCTTGTGATTCTTCGAAAATAATTTCTTCAAAATTAAATATATCCGTTACGTAAGACTGGGTGGCTCACACTCCCTTATGCAATGGCTGATACCCCCGTACACGCGGCCTCCCCAGTACGACGACAGAAGAGAAGTGAAATTCTACGCTGGAATGATGAACGGCAACGCTGCCTGCTGTGGAAGCCGAAGACGTTCGCGGGAGCAGTACACGAGCGCGTGCCGGGGATTTCGCAGAATGTTCGCGGTCGGCACGAGGAAACGCTCTGTTCCACGCCGAGCGAAGCGTCGCATTGCTGGGAGCACAGAAAAAGTGGCGCGCCGAACTGTCGACATCGTTCGGATAGCCGCCTATGCAGTCAGTTACGCAACACGTCGGCATCGTCTGCTGATATTCTTAACAAACTCGGCGAAGGCTACAGTTTCGCGGATGACATGCTTGCTAAAATTCGCCGTCAGCAACGAACCACAGAATACATCAACGCTGTACGACGTGCTTAGTCCAGCCTGCCCTCGTAGCCGGCTAGTGATGAAGTGAAGCTGGGCGCAACTGCAGCGCCACGAAGGCAAGGGCGGGTGGCGGTTCCGCGCAACGGCGCCGAGGTTTAAAACTGAAGCTAGTCTAGTAACGTTGGGAAGAGCCTCATGGAGAGCATACACATGGACAGGGCTATGTTCGTGTACATGCGCCTTCTGATGTCCTTGGGTCTGAGCGCTCACCTGTTGTCTTTAGGCACCCGGAACAACCTTGCAGGGCTTGTTTTTGAGGTATTTGTGCACCACTGCACGACGCACGAGCGGTACGAGTCGTGAAACGGGTGAAACATCGCAGAGCACAAGCACACAGCTACCGAGGGCCACCAGGAAACTGACGAAACTACCCACGCCAGCGAACGCACAGCAGCGCACGCTTCGCGATAACAGGAGGAAACGAAACATGAAACCTCATGCAGCGGGCTGAGCTGGCACCTGGCAGGCGGGGCCTCCAGGTGGCCTCCCGAAGATGAGGGAGTAACGAGGGAGGGCGATTGGAGGGGAGTTAGGGGGGGAATAGCTCAGCCACCTGGATCGTCGCGCGTGCACGCGACGATCTATGAGGCCATGCAAGGGAAACGGATTTTCGGGTTCGCCGAATACAGAGATGGCGCCAATTACCTCTGCCTCCGAAACCGGGGAGTTTCCCCCCACTGCCACTATCGCTATCAAAGGGAGCGAAGTATGGCCCTTTTGAAGCCCACAATATGCAGCCGATAACGTCCAGATTTTCGCGTCCAGTGATCACAGATGGCGGTGGCGGACGACCGTAGGTAGGCAGGCCGCAGGGAGCAACATAGCATGGTGTCAACTGCGGAGTATTTCTTAAAGACGTTCCAACATTGTCGACAAATCGCCTGTTGCGATTCTCGCTAATGATTGCCCGGATTCCAGTTGTACAGCTCAGGCAAGGCGGCGAGCTATACAACCTGCGAATATCAACAAAAAAGTGCTGTTCTAAGACAAATTACCACCACTGTCACTACGTGTTTTTGGTATAATGTTCCTTTCTCACTTATTTCACGCCATCTTGGGCCATCCGGTACGTGCAACTGCACAGGTGAGACTAGGTGTGGATCCAGAATCAGTACGTGCCACTGGAAGGGTACCCGCATAGTCAAATAAAACCATAGGTAAGTTTTGAAAATGCCAGCTATTTATGGCTTTTTATCCGTGTGCCTGCCATGTGTACGGTGTATAGATTAAAAATTAAGCACAAGTTGGGATAGGTAAGGTGAGCCACAGTGAAGCGAAAAAGACGGTGTCAAAAGCAGCCAAACGTGGAGAAATGAAGCGAATGGTATTGAATAAGAGAGTACATTGAGCGGCGAGAATAGCCCTGCAATAAAGTGAAAATGATGTCGGTGAAAAACAAAATGAAGATGTCAACAATACCGAAGTGAATAACGTGGCAAGATGGTTGCGTCGTTTCTCTGCTTGGAGGTTAATCACATTAACAACTGCAATCATTGTAAGATATGTTCTGCATGCATTTTACTGCGATTAACATTTTCAAAAAACTACGCCTACTCTTTTTTTTCCCCTACCCGGACGCCACTAGGAGTGACCCTTCCTCGTTTTCTTCATTACCGTACAATCGTTTCAGTCTTTCATTTCCTTGGGTACAGTGGCCAACCACGCGATTCCAGCACCTGTTCTGGGACAGAGTCATTTCGCAACAAAGAAGAAGATCACTGGAGAATGTCCCAGACGAGATCGAGTCCATCGAGTCAGCGGAGTCCTGAGCCGTCGTATTCGGGTGTCGAGCTCGACCGCGCCTCGCTGAATTCGTCGGCTTTTCCGGTCAAGGAAGAACAAGGCGGCAGGGGTTCGCGGGCAACATCGCCTTCCACTCGTCCACCAGCCGTGCCCTTACAAAAGAAGGTAAGGAGATGCGACTGAAATCTACATATGAATGAGAATTCTGCCGGGCCCAATGCGCAATATAGGCATTGAATAAGCTACAGGTGCTGCCCTTACCTTTGTGTATTGCCATAATGTATTGTACGACCTTCTGTGATGCCTGTGGCTTTAGCCAATAAAACACTTGTCTAACCTCAGATCTCATGAACAGATGCTCCGAAATCAACGCATACCTAATGTGGCCTAGGATTCTCCTTCATACACACCTACACCTGTCACAACGTTTTGCGCAGTCTTTCCTTACCCATAATGTACTGCATTCGTCACAAACTGGCGCTAACCTTTCCCACGACTACATTTGCACTGCGTACTCCTACAGGTACGATGTCGCGGGTCAGACTTTTTACCGCGTGTCCACATTTTCGTGGATGCAAAAAAAAAAAATACGTATGCCGATTTATGACCGAAACACCACGGAAGAAAAAGTGGCACATAAGCAATAATGACTGCCAAGTGAACCATTTATTAATCTTCGTACAGCTGACCTTGGGTGACGCAGAAATAAAAAGCATCCTATCATTCACTTATGAAAAAAGTTCTCCGCTCAGGGTGTCTGCGGGTGAGCTGACACGTGAAGATCATTTGCAACATAGCGAGAGCCTCGTACATTTCTCGAGCACACGGGTAGATATACGTGCGCAAAATGTGAATGTGTCGTTTATAGCATGGCATTTCGTCTATTGTCCGCTGAGGGACATGTACAAACGGCAGACGGATGGACGAAGCGTCGTGTGCAGATAGAGTCATTAGCGCGATCCGGTCACCTGACAGACCGCTGTAACCGACATATATATATATATATATATATATATATATATATATATATATATGCAAGATGGCGTATGAGGCTTATTGTAGACAAAATAAGAAGTTTAGCAACTGTGTAAGCACACCAATCACTTCGTGCAAAATTAGGTGGTTCAACGTTGGAAGCGGCAGCGAGGTTGTGAATTGCACTGAACCTGTTCTTAGGGTGTTCAACAATACGCGGGGGCAATATGTCTGGGTGACGTAACAGTTGAAGCAACTGCGGCTGCGCAGCAGAAGCATTGCTGGCAGCTAGTACGCGCTTCGCAACGCTCGCGTGGTTGGGTGCGCTGCCAGTGGCATTGCAGCCACTGCACCTCGAAAGCAAGGTGCAGTGGATGCAATAGACACCTACGAATGGATAGCGTGCCAAGGCGTATTGCCAGAGGCATAATTTATTGCGGCACGATTGTAGCTCGACTAGATGGGTAGGGGGTGAAGTACTTCAACGAGAAAACCAACGTGAAAGGAAAAAGAATCGATGTTCCAAAATCTGTAGTCAAGATATTACGAAATAAGGTAACAACTTCCTTCAGTTCTCAGTTTCAGTTTATTTCTTTAATAGGTGGAAATACACGCTTACATAAGTATACAGGAGGAGGTCCCAGAGCATGTGGCTGAAAGGGGACCTCCTTAGAGATACCATTCGCGCAGTAAAATAAGCAAGCATTCAATTTATTGTTTTTACATAAGGATATATGACGTCGTTTTTGTTGATCCCTTTCAACTATTGCCTGTGGCACAACAGATAGCCGGCATATGCAAGCCTCCATAGAGCTACACCTACTACGGTACTGGTTCCACTGGCTACACGGGTGCGGCTAGTGTGGGAAGTGGGTATTAACTTACCCGGCTCACTCATATATATATATATATATATATATATATATGATGTGTAGTTTCAAAACTGCACTTTCAACTCCGCAGTTTTTTTGGAGTCCAGGCCGTGGATGATAACGTGACATGCTGGCGTTGCCATCGCGTGGAGCCGATTGGCCTGCCAACGTCGGCACTCTCTGTGAGCACATGTGGCGACACCATCGACCGTTCGCTGCGCGGATGGTAGCGATGTGCTGGAGTGGTCGAGTCACAGAAGTTGAATTAAGTTTTCGAGACGATAAAACAATTTTACCCACTCATACAGGCTGTTTTAGACTGCGTGCTGTATTGTATGCAGAGAGAAGGGGTCTTTGTGAGCTGCACATATGCGAGGTAGTTAGCTGCAGTTTGTCTTGATTTCCTCCTGAAAGGAAACTCATGCACTGGCTTTCATCATTAGGCAAAGGCATATATACACATATAATACGTGCGCAGTCGCGCCTTTTTAGTCTGCTGACGATGAAGGCGACGCACCGTCTACGTCTACTCCGACTGGCAAAAGTACAGTCATCCATATGTATTACACGACATAACAGACTCTGTCTCATTCTGATGTCAATATCGCTCTCATATTTGACAACTGAATACAACACCATGGACATGACCACAATTTTATTTATATACGCACAAGGGGGTTCAGCTAACTTTAGCTGGAGTTTAAAAATATGCCTACACACTCTAAGACGACGCGACGAAATGCCTGTTACTCACTTTTGTATGTAGTTTGTCACGCTGTTTCTTGTATTTTGCTTATTTAGATAATTAGTCAACATGAATTAACCAACTGCCGAAGGAACGAAGTTAGGCAAAACGCTTTGCAAAACAGCGCTTTGCAAAACGTGCGATTTGGCAGTTTCTAACTTTCTATCTATATGTATTATTGTTTTTCAGCTTACTGCGACTGCCCATGAAATAAAAAAAAATACCTCGCGGCATACCTGTCGTACAAATACCACCTGGCATACAAACGAGCATAGCATGTAGCAGGTTGTGCTGCCACTTAAAGGGCGACAGGGCAGTGACGAAGGCACTGGCTGTGCGATTTACTCCATCGATGTGCTTCCCTGGTGGCGGTTAACGATAGCGATAAGCAGACACAACGGCAGCCGACCCGATAGATAGTACTACGTGCGCTTGTGCGTGGAACGCTGGGGAGCAGTGCAATCACGACGCGCAAGCGGGCATGGTACGTGGTGCTTTTTCTTTCTTTTTTTTGGTAATTCGGGGGCATCCGCAGTAAGCTGAAAAGCACTAATACTTGATAGACACACAGAAACTGTTTATTCGGACGTTTTGCAATGATTCTGCAACTTTCTAATTGGATTTTTTTCCTAGCTTCGTTGCTTCAGAAGTTGGTTAATTTATCTTGACTAATTACTTAATTTAGCAAAATACAAAATTAGCGTGACGCCCTACATCGAAAAGTGAGGAACATACATTGGGTCGCGTCGTGTCAGAGTGCATCGGCATATCTTTAAACTCTGGCTAAAGTCCTCTATGTACACATACATAAATACATACATACATACATACATACATACATACATACATACATACATACATACATACATACACACACACATACATACATACATACATACATACATACATACATACATACATACATACATACATACATACATACATACATACATACATACATACATACATACATACATACATACATACATACATACATACATACATACATACATACATACATACATACATACATACATACATACAAGGTGTCCCAGTTAACTCGGACCAAGATTTTGAAAAAACCTATGCGTTCTTCAGAACAGAAATCGCGTGGATGTTGTTAGAGTTTATCTAAAGTTACAGTACCATTTTTTGTTCGTCTTTTTAGAGTAATTAGCCGAGATAAATTATTTAAATATTTAAATATAGCTTGAAACGTTCAGGTGTCAAGAGGAAAGATATGGAGCGCTACAAATGTTGCACAACCCAGGCACTTCCAACGAGATAGGCATAGCGTGGCCGTTTTTATTCGGAAAAAACAAAAGTCGGTGGAGTTTAAAAACTGCCACGTGACAACGCGCTCTGTGGGCCCGAATGCGCCTCGATTACAGCGCTGTCAACGATGCTTTGGCAAAAACGACGGTCGCTTCACGCCTTTAGTGCTGCCTACGACAGAGCTTCGCGTTGCGCTTAGTTCCGAGATAAACGTCAGTGGGTTCGGGAGGCAGTTGAAATACGGCGCGGATGCCGTTTCTGCGGCAATAAGTGCACTCTCACGCTAGCAGAATGCATACGGAGGAAAAGTGACACGCTCGTGAGTTCGGATTAGGGAGCAAGATCCCAACAAGCAAACACGCATTATAATAAGCTTGATAACGTCGCGTGAATTACGCTGGTTGTCACAAAAGGAAGAATCGTAAACTGCCACGGAAGTTGCTTTTCAGCTTCCTGTCCCTTCCTTGTCGGCAGTGAATTCGTAATTTCCTATTACTTAAGTGCCTTTTCGACGTACTGCAGAAGTTTCAGACAGATGGCTCTTTTCATGGATAACGGTTGTAGATATTTATTCACTGTGATTTCTGTCTAAAGAAGGTGTTCCAACAAGTAGCCCTCCACCATAATGCAGTATTGACACCTTTTCAGCTCGTCCGATGTAGCTTTTTGATGATGCGAGATGTATCTCGCTGCAAGCCTCATCAATATCTGCCTTTAGCGCTTCTGGTGTTGTTGTAGGTTTGCGGTACACTCATTCTTTCACATTTCCCCACAAGAAGAAGTCAAGCGGTGTCAAATCCGGTGACCTTGCAGGCCATGCCACTCGTCCATGCCACCATACCCACTAAAAATATGGGGCCAATTATTCTTCCGTCAAAGATACCGCCCCACACACCGAATGGCCATAAATACTGGTGTCTGATCTGCGCCACCCAATGCGGGTTCGTATCGCTCCTGTAATGTGCATTATGGAGGTGGACTTGAGAATTTCTCGAGAAGGTTGAATCATCTTTCCAGAGCACTTTGTCAACAAAATCCGGTATTTTATCACTGTTCACATCGATCCAATTTCAGAAATCAAGCCGCCATTGAAAGTCGCTTTCATGCAGCTTTTGTCGCAGTTGGAGGTAATAGGGATGCATTTCAGCCTTCCTAAGAACTCTTCACACTGAAGAATTTGAAATGCCTACCTCACCACTCACATCACGCACGCTGGAATCAGGGTTTGCAGTCATGCAAGCCAAAATGTCTCCTTCAGCGTCTTCACTGGTGGTACCCTTTCTGTGCCGCGTCTTCTGTGACTCCTGTCACAGTGACTCATAATTGTGTTCGCGCTAGGTCTTCCCCCGCAATGCCAATTTCGGCATACCTTGGCAGATTTCCTCTTGTCGCCCCGTGCCGCTGCTAAGGCTAAGACCATGTTCGCCTTCTGCTCGCTTGAGTACAGCATGATTTAGGCAAATTCTGCGAAACGGTTGTGCGGCACGGCAGTAACCGACAGTCGAGCTCGCATTTATCTAGCCGCTAGTACAGCATAGAAGAAAAGCGGCGTTGTAACAAATGATGCTCCCTCTCGCACAGGTTCCAGATGTATGATGCATGTTTCGTGTGTGCTTGAACGCTGGGAAAAAAATGCTCTTGTCGTCATATCGGAATAAACGGCTGATGACGGCGCGTTCTTCGGCGACAGGCACGAGCGGCTGCTGACGAAGCGCTTTTTCGGAGCACCGTCGCCAGCCGCACTCGGTAATGTCATAGCCGAGCAAAGGTTGAAGCCCTTTTTCGTAAGTGAAGGGAAGGCGCGTCGTTGGCAATGTTTTTACAAATCATGCACGAGCGCTGTATTCTCGGCGCGTTCGGGTGCACAGAGCGCGCTATCACATTGTATTGTTTAAAACCCGCGGGCTTTCGTTCTTCCCGAATAAAAACGGCCACGGTAAGTCTATCTCGCTGGTAGTACCAGGGTAGGCCAACATTTTCCGAAGCTCCACAACTTTCCTATTGACGCCGGAACGGTTCAATCCATTTTTAAGATCGTTATATATATATATATATATATATATATATATATATATATATATATATATATGTGTGTGTGTGTGTGTGTGTGTGTGTGTGTCGTCGACAGCCCTGTCTGACTTCTTTGCCATAGTATATATATATACATGAAGCGGTATGAGCCTTGGAATAGAAGATGAAGAAGCGCAGGAGTCTGGGTTCAGGAGAAGAGAAGAAGGAAGTGAGAATAAAATGTAGACAAGATGGACGCCAGTTCCCCAGCAATGCTTTACGTCTACTGTGTCCTTTAAGTAGGAACGCTACATTATTTTGGCGCAGCCGACAGCAAACTCCAACATGTGGGTGAGATTTTTCCTCGAGGAGAACTCCGCGGACAAGATCATCTTTTCGAGATACCAAGCTGAAGATGAACCAGCGGTGGAACTACCTCGCGAGCTCAACTCGGCAGAACTCATGAACCTGGTGTTAGAGAAGGCTTCCATGGACCCTGATGAACTACGTCGGAAGGGTGCTGTGAACGTGAACTTGCCTCTGGTGATCTTCGACGAATTAGTTCTTCAACCGATGCGTCGAAAGGACTCTGGATCACAGTCATCGACGGAAGAGGTGAGCCTCGTTTTGAAAGCACTTCGGCTACAACAAGAACAGATTTCGCAACAAAACCAGCTGGTGACATCGCTTATAAGCTCTTTAAACGCTGAGAAGCCAGTGACTAAATTTGTAGAACCCGATGCATTCGACGGCATGTCATCAAGTCCAGAAGGTTGGCTTGAATTCTATGAATATGCCGCTGGGAAGAACAACTGGCACTCTAATGAGTACAAGATTACTAACATGCGTAGTTACTTAAGCGGTGTTGCACGGAAGTGGTATGATTTGCACATTATTGAAGAGGCTGGCAACTCTTGGAATCAGTGGAAAGAAAAATTCTTGACGACATTCCGAAGCAACCCAGTGCAAAGGTGGGACGCCGCGCTTAATTTCAAATTCAAGCAAGGCTCCCTCGTCGAGTATTTCTTTGACAAATGCCGCCTTTTAAAGCTGGCCGAGCCTATGCTTCCTCCGTCTGCCGTAGCAGCGCTAATAATGCACGGACTGCACGCGCAAGTCCTGAAGCAAGTGCAACTACGGTCACCTAAAACTATGGACGGGCTCCTGGAGTGCCTTCACGACATATCATTTACTTCAGAAGAAAATATAAACGCTAGCTCAAGCGGTCACTTCACACGGTCCGGCGCGGATTGGTCAAGCCGTAATCAGCGAGAACCGCGCCGCCTTGCAGGCGGCACAGAGAGCTTGGGTTGGCGCGCTCCCTAGTTTCCCTGGTGGTTGGAAATGCTCTTTAGAAGCAGCTGTAAGACATCACAATCGCTCCTACACCAGTGGCTTGGGATGCAGCCCGCAATTCGCTTCTTCAGGAGAAACCCCTATTCTTCAGGCGGACCGTGAACTTGGGCTGTTAGAAAATCTCCAGATCGTCGAGGAAAGGAAACAGAAATCGCAGGAGGAGAGGTACCGTAAACGAATGAAAAAAAATTTCGACAAGAGACATTGCTCAGATATCCCAGACATTCAAGTCACCGACCTCATTCTACTTAGGAGAGGAGTAAGAGAATCCAATGCCAAATTTTATGGTCCTTACTCTGTGACAAAGACCGCCACTCAGAAAGGAATATTGAAGACTGTGTGGTACATTGGCGAACGTGGCTCAGTTGAATGTGCTTCGATTGGAAACGTTTTCAAGTATTACCCCAGGAGGGGTTAGCAAAAGAAACCTGGAAGGGTGAAGCGGTATGAGCCTTGGAATAGAAGATGAAGAAGGAAGTGAGAATAAAATGTAGACAAGATGGACGCCAGTTCCACAGCAATGCTTTACGTCTACTGTGTCCTTTAAGTAGGAACGCTACAATACACACACACACACACATATATATATATATATATATATATATATATATATATATATATATATATATATATATATATATATATATATATATATATATATATATATATATATATATACTATGGCAAAGAAGTCCGGCAGGGCTGTCGACGACACGAAGGGCGCCGACAGGAAGAAACAACAGCGTAGGCTTAGCCAGTCACACCAGGAACAGCGTCTAGCCCGAGCCCCACTTCAGTAGCGCTGGCGATCCGGATGCGGAGCTCTGCATGGCCCACTTCTTCTTTACAACTTCCCCCTCGCTGAAGACGGAGCCGCATAGGAGGCCTAACTCGTCGTGAGGACGAAGGGCACGTGATATTGCTTGCGCCGATCTACGTGCACAGTTTGGCGGCCTCGGCGACGCAGGCCCGTAGGGGTGCGTCAGAGGTTCGATGACGTAGTTCACTGGAGAAGTTTGCTGTAGGACCCGGTAGGGTCCATAGTATCGGCATACATACTTGGAGAAGACACCTAGTATCGAAGTAGGATGCACCGACAACCAAACGAGTGCGTCAGACGAAAATTGGTGATGTGGGCGGGGCGCCGGTCATCGTGACGGAAATTCTATAGCCCTTGATCTTACGTTATAAGGGAGCGAGCAAGTTGCCGACATTCTTCTGCATACCGGGCGGTTTCGGAAACCGGTGTACCCTCTGATGAGTTGGGACAGTACAGAGGAATAGTGTCAATGGGTCATGATGTTTCGCGGCCATATAGAAGAAAGAAGCGAGAAAAGCCCCCAGTTAACTGGGGTGTCGTATTAGAGGCGCACGTGACATAGGGAAGGATGAGGTCCCAGTTGGTGTGGTTGGAGGCGACATACATTGAAAGCATGTCGCCAAGAGTTCGGTTAAAGCGCTCTGTCAATCCGTTTGTTTCCGGGTGATATGCGGTGGTACAGCGATGAATAACGCGGCATTCAGCGAGAAGTTCTTGAATCACATGGACGAGAAAGACGCGGCCTCGGTCGCTCAGGAGTTCGCGGGGAGCGCCGTGGCGTAGAACAAAGCGTTGAAGCAGGAAGGAGGCAACGTCACGAGCCGTCGCGGCTGGTAGAGCGGCCCTTTCCGCATACGTCGTGAGGTGGTCTATAGCTACAATGACGCAGCGATTGCCAGCAGCTGTGTATGCCAGAGGCCGTATAGGTCTATCCCAACCTGGTCAAATGGTCGCGAAGGGCACGGAAAAGGTTGCGTTGGTCCAGAAGGGCGGCAAGGATCAGGCTTGCGGCGTTGACATGCCGTGTAAGAGCAAATGTACTTTTGCACAAATGTTTACACTTTTGCGCAAATGTGCACAGAGTTATTGGCAATAAAAAGCAGGGCGAAATTTATTGAGGAGATGGAGTAGGTCATGGCGTTGCTAGGGGTTTAAGGTGTTGTCGATGACGTCGCTCTAAACGTCTTCAGGCGCTGTGGCAGTTACGGAACTACAGTAGAGGGTGTTGACCTCTCACGATCCATTAGAAAGTTCCAACGTGGTTATGGTGTCGTAAGGCTGCACAGTGCCGAGAGATTCACCGCGAAGCAACGTAATCGGGAATGTGAAGTGGTTGTATACAGGAGGGTCAGTCGCACCAGCTTGAAGGCCTAGCAGCGCTGTTGGGAGTGGGGAGAGGTGGCGACGAACGAAAGCAGTGGAAGGTGGGAAGGGTACGGTGGAGTCGGAGGCAACGGATAAGGATACAGGTACCCGAACGGATGCGTACGGAGGTACTTGAATGTCGTCAGTGAGGGACAACTTGGTGCATTAAAACGACGACGTGGAGAAGGACAACGGCGCTCAGAAACTGGGTGAAGGCTTGCGCGAAGAAGGGGTAAATTAAGGTCTGGAGCGTAAGACAACGGATGGTCGTACGCGGCTGCGCGTGGGTCGTCACGTGGATGAAGTGGACGGCGGCGGCACAGGCTTGCAACTTGTCCGGGAATACCGCAGGAATAGCAGATGGGCCGATTGTCCGGTGTGCGCCAGGGATTAATTACTCGATGGACTGGAGGTCGTGGTGGCGTGGAGGTCAAAACACGTCTGGGCATCGGAAGCGGAACCCGGAAGGTTGGTGGTCGTGGTCATGCGACGGCGTCAGCGTAGGTCAATGGGGCGGTGAGTTGAGGCGCCCGTTCCAGAGGAAGGACCTCGGACACTTATTTTTCTATAGCGTGTCGTAGGGTCGGACTAAGCGACGAACTCGACTCCGGCGGGTTGGAGATGAGGGAGAGCTGGCGAGGCAATTCTTACCGGACGAAAGCCTTGGTCTGCGAGAGGAGGGTGGAATCTTGAAAAGGAGAGGTCAAGCCGGACAACGATTACTGATGGGCAACAGGACGGCGGGTGAAGAGACGTTGACGGTGGAGCTTGTCATAGCTGTGGCGCAGTACAATAACTTGGGCAAGAGTAGGGGGCTCTTCGAAATGAACATCTGAAAAGCGTTGTCGTCGCTACTCTTCATTACCCTTCATTATATGCTTGATTTTATTGCCCACAGTCATGGATGCATCGACGCGTTTGCGGAGATCGACGACATCTTCGATGTAGCTTGTAACGGTCTCACCAGGCGGCTGAGAGCGCGACTGCAGACGCTGTTCGGCACGAAGCTTTTGAACAGCAGGGCTGCCGAAGACCTTGCTGAACCTTGTCTTGAACACCGTCCAGCTTGGGACTTCACTTTCGTGGTTTCGAAACCACAAGTGGTTAATGCCAGGGAGGTGAAATGGGACGGTGGTCAATTTCGTGATATCATCCCATTTGTTGTTCAGGCTGAGACGTTCGTATGATGAGAGCCAGTCATCAACGTCGAGGTCGTCAGTGCCGCTGAAGAAGGGAGAGTCCCGCTGACGGAGTGTGCTGGGGGCATAACGAGGACTGGGGAACAGGTGGTGGTAAGCTCAAGGCGCTTTCGGTGGTTGTGATGGCAGGGAGAGTCCGGCTGCGCAATTCCACGGTAACAGGAGACCCCGCAAACCTCCACCAATTATGACAATGAAGTCCGACAAGGCTGTGGACGACACGAAGGACGGCGACAGGAAGACGCAAAAACCTAGGCTTAGCCAGTCACACCTGGAACGGCGTCAAGCCCGAGCCCCACTTCAGTAGCGCTGGCGATCCGGCTGCGGAGTTCTGCATGGCACACTTCTTCTTCCTTACACACACGTATATATATATTACGCCGTTGCCTTCACCCAAAAAGATCACGGTCTCGTTTCGCGTGCGGCAGAAAGAATGTTCCACATCCTTCGACATGGTTTGTAAGTGGTGGCGCTGGTTATAACACTCCCTGGCCTCTACTAGGAAACACAAATACACAGTAAAGTTGATGGGGAAAAGGCGCCGCGGTAGCTCAATCGGTAGAGCATCACACAAGCAATACGAAGGTTGTGGTGTCGTTCCCCACCTGCGGAAAATTTCTTTTTTATCCACTTTCATATCAATTAATTTATCATTTCTTTATTTCATTTACGAGGCACAAGTAATTTCTCCTATGTCGTCCTTGGTGTCAATGTTTGTTGGCTTCTTATAATATTGCTCATACAAATCGGGCCCTTCGGTTAACCGTCTTTCACCTAACACCTTTCCTCTCGCTTATATATATATGAACGTGTTGAAGATAGGAATGACAATCTTATGGGTATCATTATAGCGTGCCATAGTATAGTATGGTATAGCGTGCCATAGAAGTCGGTGGTAACTCCGTTAGACAGGATGCCAGTAAGTTATCGCCAGAGCCGAAAGATCCGATCAAGAAACGCCAATGTATGAAAGCCTCTAACTCTACAGATAGAATAGAGCTGGCAGAACTTTCCAAGTTAATCAACAACCGTAAGACAGCTGACATAAGGAAGTATAATGTGGATAGAATTGAGCATGATCTTAGAAACGCAGGAAGCCTAAAAGCAGTGAAAGTAACTAGGAATAGGCAAGAATCAGATGTATGCGTTAAGAGACAAGGCCGGCAATATCACTACTAATATGGATGAGACCGTTCAAGTGGCTGAGGAAACACAAATACACAGGAAAGTGGATGGCGAAAAGGCGCCGCGGTAGCCGAATTGGTAGAGCATCACACGAGCAATACGAAGGTGGATCATTCCCCACCTGCGGCAAGTAGCTTTTTTATCCACTTTCATATCCATTAATTTATCGTTTCTTTATTTCATTTACGAGGCACAAGTAATTTCCCCTATGTAAGTGGCTGAGGAGTTCCATAGAGATCTATACAGTCCCAGTGGCACCCACGACGATAATGGAAGAGAGAATAGCCTAGAGCAATTTGAAAACCCGCAAGTAACGCCGGAAGAAGTAATGAAAGCCTTGAGAGCTATGCAAAGGAGGAAGGCAACTGGAGAGGATCAGGTAACAGCAGATTTGTTGAAGGATGGTGGGCAGATTGTTCTAGAAAAACTGGCCACCCTGTATACTCAATGCCTCATGACTTCGAGCGTACCGGATCTTGGAAGAACGCTAACATAACCCTAATCCATAAGAAAGGGGACGCCAAAGACTTGAAAAATTATAGACCGATCAGCTTACTGACCGTTGCCTACAAAATATTTACTAAGGTAGTTGCAAATAGAATCAGGCACACCTTATACTTCCGTCAACCAAAGGACCAGGCTGGTTTCCGTAAAGGCTACTAAAAAATAGACCATATTCACACTATTATTCAGGTGATGGAGAAATGTGCGGAATATAACCAACCCTTATATATATATATCTTTCATTGATTACGAGAATGCGTTTGAGTGAGTCGAAGCCTCAGCAGTTATGATGGCATTACGGAATAAGGGTGTAGACTAGCCGTAATTAAAATACTCAAAGATATCTACAGCGGCACCACAGCCACCGTAGTCCTTCATAAAGAAAGCAACAAAATCCTAATAAAGAAAAGCGTCAGGCAGGGAGATACGATATCTCCAATGCTATTCACAGCATCCTTACAGGAGGTATTGAGACACCTGGATTGAGAAGAATTGGGGATAAGGGTTAATGGAGAATACCTTAGTAACTTGCGATTCGCTGATGACATTGCCTTGCTTAGTAGCTCAAGAGACCAATTGCAATGCATGCTCACTGACCTGGAGAGGCAAAGCAGAAGGGTGGGTCTAAAAATTAATCTGCTGAAAACTAAAGTAATGTCTAACAGTCTCGGAAGAGAACAGCAGTTCACGATAGGTAGCGAAGCACTGGAAGTGGTAAGGGAATACATATACTTAGGGCAGGTAATCACCGCGGATCCGGATCATGACACTGAAATAATCAGAAGAATAAGAATGGGCTGGGGTGCATTTGGCAGGCATTCTCAGATCATCAACAGAAGGTTGCCATTATCCCTCAATATAAAAGTGCATAGCAGCTGTGTCTTACCATACTCACGTACGGCTTACGAAAAGGGTTCTACCTAAATTGAGGACGACGCAATGGGCTATGAAAAGAAGATAAATGGGCGTAAGGTTAAGGGATAAGCAAATAGCAGATTGGCTGAGGGAACAAACGCGAGTTAATGACAACTTAGTTGAAATCAAGAAAAAGAAATGGGCATGGGCAGGACATCTAATGAGGAGGGAAGATAACCGTTGTTCATTAAGGGTTACGGACTGGATTCCAAGGGAAGGGAAGCGTAGCCGGGGGCAAAGAATGTTAGGTTGGCGGATAAGATTAAGAAGTTTGCAGGGACAACATGGCCAGAATTAGTACATTACCGGGGTAGCTGCAGAAGTATGGGAGTGGCCTTTGCCCTGCAGTGGGCGTAACCAGGCTGATTATATATATATATATATATATATATATATATATATATATATATATATATATATATATATATATATATATATATATATATATATATATATATATATATATATATATATATATAATCATCGCATAAGAAGGCAACAGACACCAAGGACTACACAGGGGAAATAATTGAACCGATTAATGTCATTGAAAAATGCCATATAATAGAAATAAAAGTTGATGAGAAAACTATATATTCATCGTTATTTATTAACATTATAGGACCCTTAAAAGAGCATTACATAAGGGGGAACAGCATTGAAATAACATATAATGAAGTGAATGCTATTCAACAATGAACCAACTATGTTACAAGTACAGAGCACACACACACATACACACATACACACACAAAGGATACAGTAAAGAGCAGTGGAAAACACATGGCAAAAAAAGGTAAAACACACATCCTTCCATAGAAGGATGGGATTTAGCAAGTAATTAGGAATAAGCTAACAAACGAAGATATACTTTGTATTAAGAAATTGACACACCCAACCAGATATTGAAATACAAGTCAAAGTATACAAAGCATATTGTAAATGACTGTATTCTATTGGACAGTGCCTGTGACGTAAAAATGGTGCGAGAAAAGAAAAATGCGTTGTTGAAGGTATTTAACAAAGAGCTTAGATAAGGACTGCCTGAATTTTTCTGGATTTCTCTCATGAGCAACTGTTTCGGGAAGGCAATTCCAGTCTTCAATGGCTGCCATGAAGGCATTGGACGCTGTTGGAGTTGAACAGGCGGCAAAAAGTTCGAGCGGGTGGCAGTAACAGTGTACCATGCAGGTTAGAACAGCTGTGATATAGCTTATGGAACAGGCTGAGACGTACGTGAGATTCTGCGTCTTACTGCTAAAGGGAGTAGTTCAAGAGTTGACTTAATGTTAGTTACGCTGACGTTTGTATTATAGTTCGATGAAATAAATCGGGCAGCACGATTTTGCACTGACTCGAGAGAGGTAATTAAATAATCTTGGTAGGGGCTCCAAGTTGGAGAGGCATATTCGAGTTTGCTCCTAACGAAGGTTTCGTAAGCTATTTTCCTGATTTCCGGGGAAGGGGGGACAGACGTAGTGTTCTTTTTAAATAACCAAGCGACTTTGTGGTATCACTTACAACATTCGAGATATGCTCCGACCATGTCAGTTTACTGTTAATGAGGACGCCTAGGTATCGGTAAGAGCTAGCATGTGATAAATCTGTCGAATTAAGGGAATACTGGAAGATCAGATTAGTTTTTTTGCGTGAAACCACCATGCATATACACTTTGAGGTATTAGGCTCCATCAACGAGCGCGAGCACTACGTTTGAATTAGGTTTAGGTCGTGTTGTTGTAATGATTGATCACTACTGTTTGAGATTCGACGATATACAACGCAATCATAAGCAAAGAGGCTAATAGATGGCGTTATTCTAGATGGCAAGTCATTTATGAAGATAAGAAAGAGAAGCGGGCAAAGCACTGATCCCTGACGGACGCCAGATACTACTTGTGCTGCTGTTGAAAGCTTACCGTCAATGACTGTGAACTGAGATCGTGCTGTTAGAAAGCTTTTGATCCATGACAAGGTCAGCGGGTCAAAATTAAGACAACTGAGTTTGGCCGTGAGACGACGATGAGCTTCACGCCCAAATGTCTTCGAAAAATTGATGTAAATAATGTCGGTCTGAAAAGACGAATGCAAGTTCAAGTTAAGATCTGTAGCGAATCCGAATAATTGTGTTTCGACATGATAACCCGGGGCGAAAGCCGTGCTGCTTGTGGAAAAAGAAATCATTATTATCGAGATGACTGGCGACGTGGGAATATATGATGTGTTCAATTAGTTTGCACGCAACTACTGTCACCGATATAGGCCGATAATTTGATCGGCCTATATCAGGGCAGAGTGATTGCCCTTTCTGAAAACCGGGGTTACTTTCGCAGTCTTCAAGACGTGCGGAATGTCACCTTCTAAAAGGGACTGCGCAAAAACTCTCTGCAAGATGCGACTCGACACGTCCTTAGTACTTTTAAGGAACGTTGCAGAAATATTGTAAGGTCCCGGAGCACTCGAAATTTTGAATTAATAATGAGGCACAAAATATCCTCAACTGTGATGACGACCGGCGGGATTGCACCAAAATTTGGTCTATGCAGCGCCGGTACATCATGAACAGGTTCGGAGGTGAAAACAGAAGAGGAATAGGAATTCATGACATCAGCCCGCTGATCAAGTGGAACGTCAGAGCCGTCTGCATAAACAGGAACAATGTTATGGGATTGAATGTTTGGTTTTAGGATGCTTCAAAATACTTCAGGGTTACCACTAATGATATTTTTTTAGATCCTCAAGATGAAATTTGCGTTTGTAGTGCCTGAAAAGACAGGCATATTCGCGGAGGCGACCAAACACCAAGGACAACATAGGGGAAATAACTTGTACTTACTGAGTGAATTATACTTTCTAAAGAATTTCCCCTGTGTGGTATTTGGCGTGGTTGTCTGCTGGCTTCTTATGATATGATTAATAAAAATCGGGTCCCTCGGTTAACCCCCGTTCTTCTCCCATATATAGAGCAGGATTTCACTGATGTTTCGGCCGGGGTGCGGAATCTCTGGCACGCGCGTGTCTTCCAGAGAGCACTATGCAATTCGCGTCGTGAATAGCATACAATTGGAGTACACTAGGTTTGGTGTCAAGGGAAAACGTATACAACCATGGATAACATTCGCGAAATTTCCGATACATGCATGCGCGTCCTACGCTGAGGTGTAACGTTTAACCTTTTTTAGCCAGTTAAAAAGCGGTCACCCGAGAAAGATAAGCAAGTACGGAAGCCAATATTTAAGTAGCACTCGCTGCTTCTTTTGGCAATTCGTAGGAGAATGACCCTTCCATCAGCACAGCTGTACCTGTAAGCAGATTTCACTTGCGTGTTGTCTCGAGCGGCTGGACTGAGGGCGTGGAACGCGACAGCCATTCACCTCTGCCATGGAGCCCTCTCCCGCGTCACCGCGGGGGATGCTGTCGGGAGTAGAGGAGGGCTGTTCTGCCTGACAGCAACATCTAAACTTTGAGACGCTACTAAGCCCCGAGGAAAGCGCCCCGCAACTCGGCTGCGCTTGGCACCCGCCCTTTGCAGCAGAGCCCTTCCGTCCAATGAATACCTTCGTTCATTTCATGGAAATTGCTTGAGAAAGGTTTTCGCTTGAAAACAACAATGGCGTTTCTTGGCTCGGTTGCGGCTGTGAAACTGTCTTGTCTCATGTATGATGGAACAATCGCCGCCAGCCCAGTCTGCTGCACTGCCTCTCTGCTGACGCTGGCGCTGCGTCATGGCGAAAAACAAATAGCTGGGTTCTGGTTACCCCTCGCGAGAGTGGACGCGGCGTCATTGTAAGGCTAATAGCAGTAGCTGGTAATACAGTAAGAAAAAAAATCCACAAGAAAATTTTCGAATATGGCTTCCAACAACGTTTCTCAGCTCCCAATAAATTGATCAAACTCCGAGCTTTATTTTTGCGAAGTTTAAACTTTATAAAAAAGAAGTATACGCGTGCAGACGTTGCCATAGCGTTTAGCGGACCCTGTGAACGCCACCAAGCGTGACTGGGACGATACTAAAATTGTAGAATTCAGTGGCCAGGTGGCCAAATTCAGTGACACATATTGTCTGGGAAGCCAGATAGCAGCCATTACCAATCCGTCTATTCTGGCCCACAACCTGTGACCGAAATTGTCATGCACACACACGTGCATACATACACACACACATGTATATATATATATATATATATATATATATATATATATATATATATATATATATATATATATATATATATATATATATATATATATATATATATATATATATATGTATGCACGGGTATGTTTGTTGGAAAGTCACATTCTTGTCGCAATTAGCTTGGAATTCCAACAAGTACGCTGTTGAAGGGAAGCGGCGATAAGGCCCTGCCTTGCTGGACAACACACCTACCAGTGCAAGATTGACTTGTTTGTCCTCCAACATGCACTTTCATTTCGCACTCCGGTAGGAAATGGCCCACAAAACGAAGCAAACGACCCTAAATTCCTGCAGTCATAAGTACGCAAACCATCTCCCTATGTGGTACCAAATCAAGTGCTTGCTGTGTGTCTAGGAATAGTATATATGCAGAGTTCTTTTCTAGAGCAGATTCAAACGATGATATGAGGTTTGCTATACTGTCAAGGGCTGAACCATAGCGACCAAAGCCATTCATGACATCAGGAAAGAAATTCAGTTCCTGTAATCTGCAATCTAGACGAAACAGTACCATTCGCTCCGTCAGCTTGATAATATTAGATGTTAGCGTTATTGGCCGCTATACCTTGAGGTGTTTTGCAGGACGCCCGGACTTTAAAACAGGTATCACCACAGAGGATTTCCATTCGTTGGGGATCAGACTCGTTCGCCATACTCCGTTATATTCTAGAAGAGGTAAATGCTGGGATAGTTGGTGATCTCGCATACTGAAAAGATTTTGAGCCAAAAAACAACACACAAGAAAGACGACGACACCACGGGCGCTCGTGGTGTGGTCTCGTGGTGGCGCCCGTGGTGTCGTCGTCTTTCTTGTGTGTGTTATTTTGTGGCGCAAAATCTTTTCAGTATGCCGTTATATTCGTCCAAGATAAGCTGATGAAAGGCCTCTTCGATGTTTTGTAAGGCTTGGTATATGACACTGTCTTTGCCTGGGGCAGTGCCGCGTTTACAAAGGGTAAGCGCATAGCTTAGGGCCTCGAGAGTGTCTGCCTCATCCATTTGCAAGCAGGACCATAGCAAAAGCTTATGGTACCATGACTTCTCAAAGAATTATGGTCACCGTTTGTGTTGTCTCTTGACATAGTAGATAATAAAAGCTCGGCAAATGCTTCCGCGAGAACTTTTGGCGACCGGGCTGGTCATTATGCACAAAGCAGCAGTTGGATTCGTGCAGATCTCAGGAGTTTCGGAGAGCCTTCAGTAAGCGCCGCACACTTCCGAAACCGCTTGCCGTATGCAACAAAATACAAAGTGCCGTACAGATCTTTCAACGAAGTTGGTTTGTGTCCTGCCGCATAGCTGCATCTAGGCGGTAATATACTGTCCAATCAGAGCTTCATTTAGAGTGCTGTGCCCTCCTGTAAGCGCGGCGTCGACAGAAACGTAGCCTCAAGAGCTTAAGATCAAGGCTTGGCTTGTGTAGGCGCCACCGTCTTCGCACGGTAACTTGTAGGCACTCACTCACCATATTGAACAGCTTGTCATGTGATAGCGCCTTTGAAATCAGCTGACGGAACTTGTCCCAATTTGTTACAGCGTAGGACGCCGTCTGGTGCCAAGGAGCATTTTCTGTACCTAATCAAACTCGTAGGTGATCTGAGCCCCATCGGTCAGCTTCACATGACCAGGCCAGGCGCACATCTCTCGTTCATATTGCCACGTCGATGGTGGATTGTTCCTTTCTTCTGCAGACAAATGTAGGTGAGCTGTCATTGAGGGTTTATAGATCATGTCTAAAAATAAGTTCATTGATCTCCACGCCACGACTGCCTTGTGGGCGAGAACACAAGCGAGCATGGTGATCATTGATGTCTCCGCGCAACAGAAATGATGGGACGCAACGAGAGACTATGTACTCCAGTAATGTGGTGTCTGAAGACCACGTTGGTCGATAATGTATGCTTGCCGCAGTCGTCGTTGTACCTCTGAGACTTACAGCTACAGCACGACATTCGAAATCGGCGTCGTAGATGTCACCTGTGTCAGTAACTGCGAACTATTGGTCAGATCGTACGTATAATGATGCTTTTCAACCATTTCGTAGATGTGTGTCGTCCGTGCACTGGTAAGTACCGCATGCGGTAATTTGCATCGAGTGCTTCTGTGGGCGCCTACGAAGCCAGGAAGTCTTAATTCTTGTTCTCTTACATTAGTGTTTTGAAGAAAATTAACATCTGCCGAAGTGTCCATTGTCAGGAGCAGAAGTAGTAGGTCAGCATGCCACGGTCATTGGGACCTCACATTCCACTGCAGCACAATTGGACGAGCCTTTCGACAAGTCTTCATATTGTTTGTAATGAAGGCCGTCGAGAACTGGAATGAGAGCTTCGAGAAGTTGCTCTGCGGCTAATGTTGCTGGTGTCTAATGATCGGCAATCAGATGCCGAATGATGTTAACAAACACCTTAAAAACGTTGATAATCTCGGCATCGTCGTTGAAACGGGTGCCCACCCGAAACATGTAAAGAAAAGAAACCAATACGTTTCGGCTCCCATACGGCGACCTCGTTCATAATAAAAGCAAACGAAAGTGGCATATTATTATGTACGTTGCTGAAGACACGTACATAATCATCTCTCCCTTTCATTAGCTTTCACTATTAACATGGCCCCCGTATATATGGAAGCCGAGATGTATTGGTTTCTTTTAATGTTTTTGGTCAATGTCTCTTCTACCTTTGACTATAAGACGACAGATTTGTTAGGCAGGATTCTATAAACAAAGTAAATTAATGGAATTTTAAAGAAAAGTTGGTATATCTCGATCTGGGTAGCGACCGAACCGGGCCGCAGAGGTGCGAGACAAGCGCGCTCCCTGAAGCCACGGTGGCTGGTTATTGTTATTGTTCATTAAAATCGTGCCTATTGCCTGCGTCATTACACACGTCACGTCAGTTCCTCTTTCGCTGTCTCCCACATACCATATGTTCTTCGGATTTTATCGATGCTGTCTCTACGGCGATGCACTCGCGAAGCCAAATCATGAGGGTATCAAATGAGTAGTGCCAAGTGCGTGCTCACTGCACACGTCACTCGCTGCCTCCCGCGCGTCACTTGAGCTTCGGATTTCATCGGTGCTGTGTCTAGTGGCATGCATTCCGAACCTTGTGCGTCGGCAGCAGCTGTGAAACCTCATACGGCCTCGGAGACTCCGCCGCTTCCGTGGCAGAGATAATTGGCGCCATCCACGGGGAGGGCGGCAAAGCAACTCCGCTTACCTTGCACGGCCGCTAAGATCGGCGCGTGCGGCGCGCGCCGATCTAGGAGGCTGTGCCCTTTCGCCCCTCCTTTCAACTCCTCTCCCCTTGCCCTCCACACAACCCCCTCACCTTCGACTGTCTCCACGCGCACCCGCTGGCCCGGTGCCAGCTTAGCCCGCTGCATGACGTTTCATGTTTCGTTATCTGCTGTTATCGGGAAGCGTGCGCTGCTGTGCGTTGACCAGCGTGGGCAGTTTCGTGAGTTTGGTGGTCTTAGGTAGCTGTTAGCTTGTGCTCGGCCATGTTTCACCCGTTTCACGACTCGCACCGCTCGTGCATCATGCAGTGGTCCACGAATACGTCAAAAACAGGCCCTGGAAGGTTCTTTCGGGTAACTAAACACAGCAAGTGAGCGCGCAGACCAAAGGACATAAGTAGACGCATTTACACAAACAGGGCCCTGTGCATTTGTGTGGTCCATGAGTCTCCTGACCTCGTTGCGCATTCATTGTGCTACACGGCCACCTTACCGGAAGAGAAAGCTGACAAATACACGTTCCTCCTCATTGCCACCTGGTTTATGACTTCTTTTTCTGTTCCAAGTCTCGTTTCGAAACTTCACTAATTCGCCCAGTTTTCCATTCCGCCCTCAGTGCCTTTTCTGTGTGTGACCATTCTACAAACGTACTAACAGATAAAAAATTAGCGTTCGTGTTTATGTATTAGCTCAGTTACTACCGCTGAGAAAACCGCGCGAACAACCCTCATGTGTAGGCATGATACCCTTCCTTTTTCTTGAAAGCATGATCATTGCAAGTGGCCTATACACAGATTTTTGCAGTTCGTGTTTATCACACGAAGGAGTGCCCAGCAGGCGTAACTTAGCGCCTTAAGTGACGTAATTTTCCTGCTAAGCATTTCATTCGCGGTGAAAGAAAAGTCGTGTTGTTGGCTTATTTAGAACCTGGTCCTTGAAAAAAGAATACGTCTTCAAGTGAATGTTTTGTATGTGCGGCCGCAAAAGCTATATCTTCTGCTCCTTCTTGCTACCGGTACTAAATTTGTGGCCAAGTGCAAAATAATGCGATAATGTATATTTCCGTTTTTAGTATAATGTTATTTTGTTCTCCCCTGTGTTTTTCATCTTGTTCAGTAGTAATGACCATGTCACGCATTTCATATGCTTTTGTGCAGGTTTATGAGTTCTTGTGGCTTGTCTTGCTATGGCTGTCAATAAAACAATCTTAGCATTTTATTCCATTCTTTACGTATTTTGCAAATCATTGTTGTTGCCATTGACAGTTAATTTTTTCCTTTCTTTAGTTGTCACAGCTATGTCATACACGTCGTCTAGTTTTGTACAACATCCCTGTGAATATATCAGAAGCTCTCAGTGCGCATATATAAGGGCATTATATAGACATCTGTTGTATGTGTGTACATAAGAAGGCCTTCGCGTTTTCTGGAGTTTTATTTATTTATTTTTTGTTATCTCACTATCTGTGAACTTTTGTGTTGTGTAGTAGTCATGTACATGTCATGCTTTCTCCACTTTTGTTTATTTTCGGAACATGTATCATACAAAGTTATGCAAAAACATTTCTTTTAGGAAACGGAGGTAAACAAAACAAAACCAAGGATATGTTGTGTTGGAAGTGAAATTTGTATACGTTCTGGCATATGTTGGCATACTCAAAGTGTGGACAGACAAGACTGCGTGCATGCTAACGCATAATGAGCCCCTGGCGCACCACTCGCAAATTCACAAACCATGCCTGGAGTAGCGAACACGCGTGCTAAAAACAAAAAAAACAAAAAAGAAACGCGCCATGGTCAAGCAAAAAGAAAGCAAAAGTAAAGGCGCGCGGAGCATGGGAAAGGGTGGACAGAGTGCGGAGCGTATCGGCATGATAAAAACACAAACGAAAAAAAAAACAGGCTAGAGAGAGAGGGAGAAGGCGCCGGGCGGCTGCTGCTCCTGTTACCATGACAAAGTAACAATCGTGTGCACCGCCATTTTGCTTAGCATCGCCGCCCTGTTAGGGCCGTAACTGAAGGGTACGTTGGCGCATGCGTTGAAAGAGCGTCTGCTTCAAAACAGCCAATGGCAGCCACGCGGAGATTCACCCCTGGAACGTGGTCGCCCACGGAAGCAGGTCTCGGAATACGAAGCAAAGGAACACAAAGAACAACAACCGAAAACGTTTCGCCTGGACGATTAAATGCTTTCGCATTCCCACACGTAAGCAGTGTTAAGTGTCTCTGCCGAATTTTGTTTACATTTGAAATGTTACTCCAAGTATTTCCTTTAATTCAATCTTTATGTGTTAAGCTTCTTTTATTTTGACGACTTCACCCGTCTCCCTTTGCGAACCTCCCTATAACCGCTGGATTCTTGTCCAATTCTACGTAGTGGGTGAACGCTTTTATTTGAGCAATAGGCCGGCAGCCAAAACAAAGAGACAAGCTCGATGCTGGTCTTGACTGGTGTATAAGGCCGTCGTCGCAATAAATGCATTTGGAGCCGTAGAAATCGCTTAAGTCTTCTGTCTTCTCTTTGAAATTTGTTGCATCTCGAATGACGAAGGATATGGTGCCCACCAGCTGCTTCGTGTGTGCTTTGCAGGCGTTGCAAGAACAGCCTAATCTGCAACAAGCCACGTTACGCGGTGGACAGCGACTCCCGACATTGGCACCTGAAGCCAGGTCAGAAGATGTTAGCGCGGTCGCTTCGCAGTTGCACAGCCATGGTATCTCGAGCAGCGACCTCCCACCCTTGCCGTCTCCGTTCAATTCGCTGCTGCTGCTGCCCTCGGAAGACAGGGTGAGCGCCACCAGTCCAAGCAGCCCGTGTTGTGAACATCATGGGCATTTAAACGAGTGGTCGTTTAAGTTATTCGCTTCTGTCTAGCGTTTGCAACACCAGTGTCCAGGCCTTATCGTCCATTCTGTGCAAAGGAGAATTTTCCTAGAATATACTAAACTTATGCCGTGAGGAGGTGTCGGATTTTTCAGCTAAGGCGCATTAGGGCAGTTAAGGCAGCTTGCACTTTTCAGCAATAAGCGGATCCACGACCCCCACGCAGTTGGCTATCAGTTTGTTTCTCATCTATGACGTAATACACTCGCAACCATAAATTACACAGTACCTGAACAACAAACCATACACGTGAATTAACTTCATGCAGCTATTGCACTGGCAGATAGCTTAAACATGCTTCTTCTCGCTTATCCACTTGTAGGTGCGGCTTGCGAGAAGACGAACGAGTCGCTTAAGTTAAGCCACAGGTTTCATTACCACCTGATTAGTCGCTTAAAGTGGCATTGCATAAACTTCTACTACCTTTTAAATGGTGCACATGAGTTTTTTATTGACATGAAAGCGGCAAATGTCACTTCATATGCACAAATTACAGAAAGACTGCGTTGGAGTAAAATGAAAGGAAACTCGAAAGCCAGAGACTCGGTATTAGCTACCACACGATGCCAACCAACCGGTGAGCAACCGAGCGTACAGAGCGTTTGTGCCATAGCCTCTGTCGTTATGTCACGGTGTAGAAGGCGCTTGCACGTCCCCTGCGTAGAGGGCTAGAATGTCTGGAAATACGCTCAGCGCATTGGTATGAAAAACAATAATGCTGCAGAACCTATTTCACGATGACTGTCGATAGTAAGGCATTAACATGGAATGAATATAGTGACGCATCTTACTACCACGTCGAAAAGAGTTATGAATGAGGCGCTTACTGCAGCGTGACTCCTCTATCGCGCTTTCCTAACGCTAGCCACCGCCAAACGCCACCGCCGCGAAGCCTTCGTGTGCCCTTCGGAATGCATTGCGCTCCAGTGCGCGTGAACGCTTAGAAACGCCTCACGCAACAACAGGGTTCCTCTATCCCACTTACCCGCGGTGGTTTCTCAGTGGCTATGGCGTTGAGCTGCTGAGCTCGAGGTCGCGGGATCGAATCCCGGCCACGGCGGCCGCATTTCGATGGGGGCGAAATGCGAAAACACTCGTGTACTTAGATTTAGGTGCACGTTAAAGAACCCCAGGTGGTCGAAATTTCCGGAGTCCTCCACTACAGCGTGCCTCATAATCAGAAAGTGGTTTTGGCACGTAAAACCCCATATTTTAATTTTCTTTTGTCCCGCTTCCTCATCGGTTCACTGCGCAGAAGTGCAAAACCGGTTTTCCGAGACTAGAAGCGGGGCGCGCCGGTACCCGCGAACACTGAGAATTGTTTCCCAGATGGCCACCCACTCAGTGGCACAAATCAAGTGACCCAAGATGGCGCGAAGTTCATCGAAGAGTGGCGCAAGCCCATGTAATTCACGACGCAGTTCGCTAAAGCGTTCATGTGAAAGGCGTTCATTGACAACCGGCGCATGCCCAGTGCACTTGTGGTGCAGCCCGATAAAGCGTGTGGCTGCTGTCCTTCACGAACACATGTGACGTGGGTTCGATTCTACCCAGCATGGATAAAATTTAAAGAATATTTTTCGTCGTTGTAGTGTGGAGCATTTTCAGTGGCACATACATATAATGGCTGATACCCAGCCACCCAAGTTCACATCAGAAAGGTTAATTGAAAACCAGCATTGACCGGTTAGCACATAACGAGTGAAGAGAAAAGAATGCCTGCCTAGACCAGCATATAGAGTGACCCATGTTGGCTCATCGCCACGTATTCAGCGATGCAAGTTTGTTTTGAATTTTTTCCCCTCTGCACAGCAGCTCGATTCGCACCCATTCGAAGACGGACTACCCAGAGACCCATGCACGTGGAAAAAAGTCAGGTACAAACATACATGAATGGATAGCCCTGCAAAGTGCGTGAAATACACTAAAAGTGGATGCGCAATAAATAACTACGCTGGAGCATAGCATCAACTTAGCCTCTGCCAGCTATCCCCCTCCAACGTCTCCTTTCTGTATGTGGCGAACTTGTGCGCCTATTGAAAATTAATAGAACCACAGGGCTACCGGAACATTCAAAAGACTGTTCGGTTCATATTACCTTTTACACCGGCGTTTAGTAGGTGACGGCCGCCTGCTTCGCATAAATCAAGCCGTCGTCCTGCCCTGTTTCTCGCTATTGTTCCAAATAGATGCATGTATTTTACTCAGACTTTCGTCAAGTTGCTTCGACAGCAAAGTATTAGTTACAAGCGGGCGCTATATTCGAACTCGATGTTCTCCGATTCTTGGTCCATTATGCTTAACGAGAGCAGGTGTACAAGCTGGACATACCAGAATTTACGACGTGCAGGGTTAGCCAGGGGAAGTCAGATGCGCTGCACCGAATGACTGAGGTGTTTGCTTCAGTCGTCGGACGAACCGCGCTTTCACCGCAAGCGGTGACGACTCTTCCTGATTTCGATGGTTTTCAAGAGGAACCCGTAACATGAGGACATATTATCAAGTCTGTCACTATTCGATACGCGTGGACAGAGGCCGAGAAGAGCTCCATAGCAGAAGGGCGTCTCCCAGGTGCAGTTCAGGCTCGGAACTTTTTCGAAGGGCATGCCTCTCCAACCTTGTCCAGCGGGAGAGCGGCGCTGCTTTCTACATTTGAAAACCTGTGAAGCGCCTATCAGGCTCGCTTTATGCAGATGCGGTCAAGCTGACAAGCTCCAGATGAAGACAAAGCCTTATGTTTCTGTGACAGGCTGCAGCTCCTTGGCACCTGCAACCTCAACTGGGGTTCCCCAATGGCCAAGCAGTATGTCACATATGGCATTCATGACTCCACACATACTGCCGTCCTTTCCGTGTATGCATTAGAGACAGCGCATAGTGCTATGGCCCGCAAGGCTTCAGCGTTAGAAGACATGACTAGATGGCTTTCGGCTGCCACCACCCATGCGTGTGCTACCTCGAAAGCTCCCCTCCACGTATCAAGCTTTTCTAGACATGAGAGTTTGGTTCATGGGAGTGCCACCGCGCGGCGTATTGATCTTAAATTTTAAAAATTATCCGCGGTGATGTTGTGGTGACGTCAACAAATAGAAATAAGAGAATTAAAAGCTATCCCTGCACACTGAGTTTCAGGACAAAGCTTGTCCCACCAGCGTTATCAGTTTTCTTGATAAAGCGTCGCCGCTGATCGGCTGGAAATGGCTAATCATCCTAAGAGCGTTTGGCTTCGACAAGGCAAACCCAGTTATGATTGAGTATACGTTTTTCAGACGCTACCCGAAAGGCAGCCACGGTTTATTTTTTATAGTTTTTATGATACGGAGGAAACGTGCTACGTTAATCGTCGGAAGCACTCCGCTGCCACTTTTCTTTAGTTGGCACACATTCTTAGCGCCGAAACATCGCACAGCGTTGACGAGAGGCGCCATCATAGGCTGCTTTCGATTTTCACCTATCGGTTTCATTAAGGTGGCCCCAATTATTTACTTAGCGACTTTGGTATCCGCATTCATGGGCTACCGTAGCAACTGCAAATGCGCTTAAGTATTAAGTTGCAAACATGGATGTGGATACCTTGAGGCAAAAGGCATGGCACAAGAATTGTGCTATGTGTCGTCGTCCGGTAGTATGTTATGGCCGCAAATGCTCACAATATTACGTCATATTTACTGACCACTGGGCCAGGTACACCTTTGCGTATAAAATATATAGTACTTGTAGTTAGTTTTCAATGTTATGTCCTGTCACGGACATTCACGTGCGTGGAAGAAGACCGCTATTTAAGATTATTCGATAGTAATACATGCGGGGTTTACCTGTTCTCTACATTGTCACGTGGGAGGGACAGTGAAGAAGGCAGCAAAACTGTGAATGACGAAATTAGCACTTTGTTGAGCGAACCTGTGCCCCCAAAAGCAAGTTACACTGAACGAACAACGATAGCGGCGAACACAGTCAGCCGATCTACGAAAAAAAAACTGATCAGCGCGTCAAGCGCGTCGGCGTTTATACATGAGTCATCGATGGGTCCACAGTATTCGCTGGTACTCGCGTGCATTCCAGAAAGTTCTGAATAATTCGCGTCTCACATTGAATCAGGTTACACAAGCTCAGTAACAACAAACAGCAGATAGAACCGTTGATATCATTCGAGACACTTCTGATACATGCGGGTGCGTGCCGCGCTAGGCGATAACATTTGCTCGGCGGGGAAAAGCGGTCACCCGAATGAAAGAAAGAAGTACACTTGAATATGCCCCCTTCTGAAAAAGCTTCGCTCCGATGCTGCAAACATAGCAGGAGAGCGCAAAACAAAAAGCACACATATTAAAAAAACCTAGCAAAACAACAAAGAAACAACGTCCAAGGTTACACAGTCCAAAAAAGAATGTCCAAAGTTCTGATATGCACAGTCCCAAAGTTCAATGGCGCTGGCAGAACGGCTTAAGTGGCACAACGTGGACTATTTCTGGTCGTGAGCGGCGCCAATGTGATAGCGAAGTGCCGTCTGGCACGACCTTAATGTCCAGTGCGCTAATGCATCGGATGATTTTGTAAGGTCCAAAATTGCACCGTAAAACCTTCTTGCTAAGTATTCGTTGACATGTTGGGGTCCAAACCCAAACACGGTTGCGGGCTGGTACTCGACGTAGCGTCATCGAAGGATGTGTTGTCAGCTGTTGGTCCTCTGCTGGTTCTTGATCCCCAGGCGGGCGAGCTGTCGGGATTCATAGGGGGCGACGTCAAGATTCTCTTTGTCGTTGACGTGCGGCAGCATGGCGTCGAGAGCCGTCGTCGGGTTCCTGTCGTCAACCAGCTTGAACGGCGTGGTCTCTTGTTTTTTGCACCATCATGTTGCAAGCGAAGGATACGTATGGCAGGACAGCATCCCACGTCTTGTGTTCGACGTGGACGTACATTGCTAGCATGTCGGCGATGGTGTTATTCAGGCGCTCCGTAGGACAATCCCTCTGTAAGTGGTAGGCAGTTGTTCTCTTGTGGCTTGTCTGGCTGTATTGCAGAATGACTTGGGTGAGCTCTACAGTAAAGGCCGTTCCTCTGTCGGTGATGACTGTTCTTGCGCCAGGTCGCAGCAGGATGTTCGTGACGAAGAATTTTGCCACTACAGCTGCGCTGCCTTTCAATATAGCTTTCGTTTCAGCGAAGCAGGTTAGTAGTCCGTCGCCACAGCGATCCTCTTATTTCCGGATGTTTGCGTCGGAAGGGTCCAAACAAATCCACCCCGATCTGCTGAAATGTTCGGTGAGGACGCTCGATCCGCTGTAGTAATCCCATTGGCCTTCCTGGTGTATAGCGTCGCTGACAGTCTCGGCATGTCTTGACGTAACGAGCGAACTTGGTGGTCAGGCGTGGCCAGTAATACCTTTCCTGCATCTTCGATAGCATCCGGGAGAACCTGAGGTGGCCAGCGGTTGGATCGTCACGTAGGGCAAGCAGTATTTCTGCACCCAGCGCCGATAGAACAACCAGAAAGCAGTTGGCGCGGACTGGTGAGAAGTTCTTTACGAGTAGGTTGTTCCGAAGCGAGAACAAATACAATCCTCCCTTAAATGCCCTAGGTAGAAATTCGGTGTTTCCTTGCAAATAATCGACCGGGAATTTTAGCTCCGGGTCGGCTCGATGCTATTCAGCAGGCTTGAGTGCTTGTTATTCCAAGGAAGGCGTCGTCATCCTCGTCATCTTGCGGCGGTGGGTGAATGGGGCACGTCATAAATTGGAATCAGAGTGTTTTCGTCCGGATTCGTAGATAGCAGAAATCTTATATTCTTGCTGTCTCAGGTTCCATCGCACCGTCCGTCCTGAAGGATCCTTTGAATTCGCTAGCCAACATAACGCGTGATGGTCGCTGATGACCTTGAACGGCCTGCCTATAGGTAAGGGTGGAATTTTGCTGCAGCCCAAATGGTGGCGTGGCATTCTTTTTCGGTCCTAGAATAATTGTCTTCTGCTTTTGACAGTGACCGGCTAGCGTAAGCTATCACCCGTTCAAGTCCGTCTTTCCTCTAGAATAGGACGGAACCGACGCCTAGGCTACTGGCGTCAATGTGGATTTCTGTATCGGCGTCCTCTTCGATGTTCGCAATTGCCGGTGGCAACTGCTTGCGTCGTTTGAGTTCGCGAAATGCGTCGGTCTGCGGCGTTTCCCAGTTGAATTTGACATCACATTTAGCTATATCTGCCAGTGGCTCAGATATGCGTGAATAGTCCTTGTCAAAGCGCATTTAGTAGGCACACATGCCCAGGAACCTACGCATTGCATACTTGTCGGTGAGCTGCTAGAAATTTGCGATGGCAGCTGTCTTCTGTGAGTCGAGGCAGACTCCCGATTTGCTGATGACGTGCCCCAGGAACACAAGCTCATCCTACACGAAACGGCACTTTTCCGGCTTCAGAGTGAGCCCTGATGACTTCATGGCTTCTTGTACTGTCGCAAGCTGGCTAAGGTGATCGCCGCAATTTCCCGCGAAGACGACGACGTCATCCAAGTAAACAAGACAGGTCTGAGACTTCAATCCTGTAAATACCGTATCTATGACATGCTGGGACTTTGCAGGTGCCGAGCACACTCGGACTGGCATGACCTTGAACTCGTAGAGGCCGCGTGGCAAGATGAAGGCGGTTTCTTTGCGATCCCTCTCGTCGACTTCTATTTGCCAGTAGCCAGCGGTGAGATCCATTGATGAGAAGTGTTTAGCGTTGCAGATCCCATCCAATGTGTCGTCTATCCATGGGAGTGCGTGTAAGTACTTCTTGTCATGTTGTTCAGTAGAGGATAATCGACGCAGAAACATAGGGCTCCGTAATTTTTCTTCAGCATGCCTACGAGGTTTTCGACAGCTTAATGTCATCGCGCAGCATTTCGTCGACATTTTTCCTTGTAGCTTCACGTCCTCGCGTCGGAACTCGGTAAGGGCTCTGGCGGAGTGATTGAGTGCGCACTTCGGTTATTATGCGATGCTTTACAACTGGTGTTTTACGAATCCTCCGTGACGTCGAAAAGCAGTCTTAATATCATCGGAGAAGCCTTCGGACCTCGTGCTGCTTACTGAAGAAGAGACTTGGATTTATGTAGAAATCTGAATTCAGTAATATGGTTGTGAAAGTAGATGCGGCCGAATCCGAGAGGACTAACGCATTCCTGGCCTCAACAATTTGCGCGATGTATGTGATTGTCGTGCCGTTGTTTAGGTGCTTGAACTGCTGGCAGAAGTTTGCGAGAATCCCTTTCGGTTTTCCTTCGTGGAGTCGAGTGATCCTTCTTGCGCTGCAGATTTCACGGTCTAGCAGTACACGATGGTCGCCCGCGATGACGCCTTCTGCATCTACGGCTGTTTCGGTGCCGACGAAAACGATCCTGCTGGACCGAGGCGTGATGGTGACATAGTCATCAAGTACACTCAAGCCATGATGACTACGAGCGACCTCCGGCGATATAGCTTGATCCTGTTTTAAGGCATCCTCTAATGGGTCTCCACAGTGCACGGACCTGTAATGCAAGAAACAATGCAAGACGTACTGCGCATAACACTGCGCCCGCCACGATGCTACACCAGAAAGAGCGTTCAACTGAAGGCTGAAAAACTGTGATTGACGGACGCGCTGTGATTCACTGACGATTCGTAGCTGACCTATAAAACAACACCGAGCTGAAACAACTTATACGAAGCATACACACTAAACAAAAATAACGCGAAACGGGAGTAAACCGCTCGTCCTGTATCGCATTCCCGTTTCTGGGTTTTTTTTACTACGTACCAGTCGAGGTAAAAATTTACTACCATGCTGACCAAGGTTTTTGTATGTAGAAACGAGAGTAATTTTTTAATCTGTGGGAAGGCTTTTAGGGACGATAGTGGGGCTATATTTTTACTCCCATCACGAAGTTCTAGCGGCTATTCCTGAGAGTTATTTTTCAAGCCCATTCATGAGTTTCTTGGGTCTGATGTGGGAGTACTTTTTTTACCTCTTTCATTAACTTTTCTCAGCTTTATCTGATAGTAATGTTTCAAGCCCATTCTGGAGTTTGTTGGAGGTGATGTGGGATTACTTTTTTACATCATTCATCCAGTTTTCTAGGCTATTCCTGGGAGTTATTTTCAGGCCTATTCTCGAGTTTGTTGGTACTGATGTCGGGGTATTTTCTTACCTCGTTATCAAGGTTTCGTAGCTCTACCTGAGAGTAATTTTTCAAGCCCATTCTGTGGTTTGTTGCAGCTGATCTCGGAGTATTTTTTTACCTCGTTCATCAGGTTTTCTCGGTTCTTTCCGAGAGTAATTTTTCAAGCCCGTTCTGGAGTTTCTTGGGCCTGATGTGGAAATATTTTGAAGACAATTGAAAGATTACAAAGATGATTTCATGGATCCCAAGCGTGAGTGATTGCTTATTAGTTCTGACATGTTTCTCATAAAAAAGTCAGGCATGAGTTAATCATAACAAAACTATAGCCTTATAAAATGCTGTGATAAGCATAATAAATATTTGTACTAACACACAGACTGGGGGCTGGTAACTGCCCATTAGATCTCTCATAGCAAAATAAAATACATCACAACACATTCAATGTGCAATCCCACTAAAGTACAGTGAAAACAAGCAACGTACAATATAAAATCTAACTGATGAATATACAGTCAGTACTAGAGACGTTCAGATTACACCCACTGAATGTGCAGGTCATTCCTTCAAACAGGCAGTTGTCCAGAACATGGGTGTGCATTGCATTCAATGGATTAGTATGAACATAACTATGCAACACAAAAATATTGCACTTAAGGCCAAATGGCATCTGCTGCTAATGGCCATTACTGTGCTAGACAAAATGAAACAACCATGTGGTAAATACAGCAAACATTCGTACTATCACATTAGTGCCGGCCACTGCCCACCATATCTCTCACTGCAAAAGGAAAACTATCAACGCATTCACGATGTAGTGAAACTAAAGCACAGTGAAAACAAAATGACACACAATACAAAATCTTACTCACAAATACACAGGCAGTACTAGAGATGTTCACATTAGACACACTGAATATGCAGATCATTCCTTCAAACAGGCAGTTGTCCAGAACATGGGTCTGCAGTGCATTCAATGGATGATTATGGACAAAACTATGCGACATAAAAATATTGCACATAAGGCCAAATGACATCTGCTGCTAACGGCCACTAGTGCCTCAGACGAAATGAAACAACCACGTGGTAAATACAGCAAGCATTCGTACTATCACATTAGTGCCGGCAACTGCCCACCACATCTGTCACGGCAAAATAAATACTATCACAACACATTGAAGATGTAGTGAAGCTAAGTCAGTAGTAGAGATGTTCACATTAGACCCACTGAATATGCAGACAATTTCTTCAAACAGGCAGTTGTCCACAACATGCGCGTGTGGTGCATTCAATGGATCATGAACAATACTATGCAACATAAAAACATTGCACTTAAGGGCAGCTAGCATCTGCTGCTAATGAGCATTAGTGCTCCAGCGAAATGAAACAATCGTGATAAGTACAGCAAGCATTCATACTATCACATTAGTGTCGGCAACTGTCCACCATATCTTTCATTGCAAAAGAAAAACTATCACAACACATTCAAGATGTAGTGAAACTAACGTGCAGTGAAAATAAACAAGTGACACAATATACAAAATCTAACTCTTCAGTATTGCAACAAGCAAATGCGAGGACACTAGAGATTATCATTAGACCCTTCGATAGCATACTGACCTTCAAACAGCTAGTTGCCCAAGACATGGGTGCACAGTACAATGAATGGATAGTTAGGAAGAAAACTGCAACAACCATGAGCAACATGTTCTATAAACTTTCAAACTTTCTAAAAAATGACCTCACTCAGATAAGGAAAGTGGTGATTGCTAATACACACGACAAAACTTATATGTGAAAACAGCCGTTAACTGATACTAAAACCCCTCCATACACGTTTCCGCCGACCAGGTTAAGTACCGCCAACCTACCCTCTTCCTACACGCTCCTCTGCCACTCACCCCCTTAGCTTCCGGTGTCAAGCGGAACTTCCGTAGCTGCAGCTTCCTGTTCCGAGTGGAAGTAACGCTATCTTTTTCTTAACGTTGTTTACTTTCGCGTCGATGGAGAGGCTTTAATTGCACCAGCTGCGGTTTAAACTGGGAATGCGATTCCATCCAAGTACCACCGTCTATTGTAATCAGCGATCTGATCGTGTTCGCTGTTTCACGTCAACCTGCGACGGGTTGTGCCACGAGAGACAACGTACAGTGGAATGTAGCACCTGGGCGCTTGGAGACCACTGCCGTTTTTCGTGCATTTAGAAAACAGCGACCGCGAATTACTACTTCAGCGGAATATAACAGCTTGTCGCCTTTGCATTCTTCTCACGGTGACTCCCACAGCTCTGCTAAGCACGCGTGGGCGTCTCACCATCGGCAGTCAAAGTGGAAATTCCCGCAGCACAACTCCAGGAAGCGGTAACGCCGGAACCGGAAATTTTTTAAACCGGAAATGCTGGAACAGGATTTGGTGTGAGGGGAAAAGGCGGCGCACAACAAAGGTTGTCGCTTCTTAAGAAAGCGGCAGTGGCGCGTGGATGGAGGGTCTCTAACTGATACCACTCCCCTTTGTGCTCGAAGATAACATATGCAGCCCTTTTTCCACACAAGAGGAACATGTTGCACAACTGTATTGCAGTACTTATGGGTACAAGCCAGATTTCAATTTCGTTGCCTAAAAATTGTAGTGCTTCTTAGATAGACTAAAAGGGAATTGAGTGTGTTGCCCTTATCTGTTTCTAGGCATGCAGTTGTGATGGATGCCATATGCTTCGCGTGACAAATTGAACATAGTGTTATAGGTACGACTACAAGCATGTATATTTATAGCTGCCCTCAAACCTCTTCATGTTGCCAGTCAGCAACTATGGTGTATATTTGTATTGCTCATCTAACACTGTTTACACACAGAAGGCATTTCTGAATACCAAACCACCTTATTCTCCAGTTACTTTAAAGTGAATGCGTTGTGACAAAGTGTAATGTGAGAAGTCCATGATAAAGAAAAAAAAAGAAATAAAAATAGCTAATTCAACTCCCCCCTGAATTACCAATTTCTGGGCCATTAGGTTTTGCATAATACACTTGTGGTGATTAACACAGAGCCACGTTGGCCTAACCCTACTGGCACAGGACATCCTTCAAATTATCAGTTGGTACAGAGTCATTGAGCATGCTGCTGGTGCTTTGGCTCCCGCTGAGAATACCTGTGGCATACTAACACACATTTTGCTGCTGAAGGTCCATTACAGAGATACTAAAGAGAAACAGTAAATCATTTTAGACTGATAAAACAATCTTTCAGAACTGTATTCATGAATATTGTGGCAATGAGCGGATTATTAGATGAGAAAATGAAGATTTAAATTTCATTTTTCAAGTTTTATGCAGTGCCCGCACATCAGTGTGGAGTCATACTCCAACCAAGTATATTCTTTGACACCTTTACAAAAGAATTCATCAATATTGGCCAGTAGGACATTAGCTAGACCCGAACAGACACCGTCAAATTCCGTATCACAGCGAGCTGGTGCAGGAACTATAAGGTGGTGGTGGCGACACCAGTTTTCGTTTTTGCGAGTTATCTGCCTTATCAAGCCAATCCTCATGGTGGGAGTTGTTTTTTCGGTGTTGTAGAAGAATGATTTAATAAAGCTCAAATAAATTTTCTCTTTCGTGTCCCTTTAAAGCAAGCACTGTGCTACATGGCTTGGGCAACCTGCCAGCCACAGAACCCACGAGTACTTTTGTTAGGCAAAATAATTTTTACAGAAACTTCCTTGAGGATATGCATCTGAAATTTTTTTTTTTGCCCAGCAATAGTTCTTGCATAAATTGACTAAATCCAATGCTTTCATCTGCGGCTTTGTGTAGCACAAATCCAGAAAGCATTGCTCAATAAATGTCAAAATCCTGTGGGTCTTTTTCGAGTAGATAACGTGGAAGACCCAGAACGAAGCGAAAAGGCAGGCCAGGCCTGCCAGCATTGACGATGTCACAAACAATCGCTGCGCATCCATGTGTAGCGCCTCCCTTCAACCTCTTCTTTTTGTAAAAGGAGCCTTAAGGAGGTCCCCGCGAACTGAAAGCCTGAGTTGTTAGCATCCAGGCGCAGCCTCTTCAGCAGGCCCTTTTCAACATATACACCGCCGCCGATGTCTACCTGTGAAACAACAGAACAAGCACAGATTAATTTTCTACACTTTTGATCAAAAAAAGGTTACGAAATAAGGTAAGGTTTGCAAAAACGGAAGAAGCTGCTTCTTGTTGATACGGTTTAAAGAACAAAGTACCCTTACGTATACCATACATGCGTTGTGCTGAGCTGTGTACTTTCACCTAAGACTAGAAAGTATTGGGAACTTCAATGCGAAAGAAAGACATTCATCTGCCTAGCTCTATGCAAATGCGTTCCACCCCTTGGCACAGAATGAGATCTGGTGCTGTTCTAGCGATTAGCACACATTGAAAGCTACAAGCCTGATTTAGTTAGGCCAAGGGTCAAGCTGTGCTCGATTATAGTCGGATACAACTTTAGAAAAACAGGGGCGTTTACTCCTCTGAGGCGGATGCACACGAGCATCCACTAATGGGTGCGCACTCTGGACTGACGTCATGCGCCGGACGGCCAGTGGCCCGCCGTCGGAGAAGATGGCCGCCCGGGCTTCGAACTGGGCCAAGTCGCGTCAGCTGTGCGTGTCAATGCCTCGTCATAGGGAATTCCCAAACTGTTTGTCATTGTCTATCATGCCGGAAATATTACTGCGAGCTTACAATGCGGCATCTGTGCTGCGTGCGTTTATTCTAAGCCGTGATCCGGCGAAGAAACATTGCAGCGAGCATCGCTAATGCTGCGCTACGCTTTGCCTGAAAACAGGATGCCTCGATGACTGCTGCAAACACACATCCTGCCTGTTTGTTTCATGTCTTTTTTATTTCGCTCCCGAGTGAAGTTAGGACAGTGAAGTTAGGACAAGAAAAGTTTGACAAAGTCTGGTGCCTGCTGTCAGCGGCGGGTGAGTTCGTGTACCGTGTCGCTGCATTTTTCGTCGGACGGGGTAAAGTGATGGAGCAAAACCATTCTCAGGAGAAATTATAAAAGCGTGCGCGCGTGAAACAAACCTACGAGGGCCTCAACAGAAAATATTTGACAAAGAAGCCTCCAATGCAAAGATTTGTCACCGTCAACTTAGCGTGAGTGATCGTTGTCAACAGTGAGATAGCCGAGCGTCTAACGGCGGTGTTCGAGCGTTGTGTATAGCACCGTCGATTGATTTCTTTCCACCAGTGCTCATCGCGCACGCAAGCTGTAGAATGCGTGTTGTGGCACAGTCACGCATAAGTTGTGTTGCCAGCGTTCCTGCTTCCATGCGCGTTTGCACTTACTCATATTTGTCCTTTTATTTTATATTAGCATTTCTTTTTGATAGTTTTCTTTCAGCAAAGTCCTTACACATTTTCATTAGCCAATCTCATTCAAAGCACTAACTCCTGCACACTGCAGGACTGGCCTCTTCCATCTCATTAAAACCTTTCTCACTGGTCTACCTCGTCTTCTCAATCTGCCTACTCGCTGCGTTTTCTGTCCTTTTTTCTTGTGTTGTTGCTGCAATGTGATTAACCAACTTGCTAGAAACAAATTTTGATCGCCTATCAAAACAGAAAGGTTTAGATATACATTTTCTTAAAAGCGTCACGTGGGTTGCACAGTAACTTTGCCTCTTACCTCTGTTGATGTTTATGCGTCAGTGCATGTGGCAGCTAGCCAGAAGTGCACATGAAAGGCTGCACATTGTGAAACACCTTGCTATGCTGTTGCATTTTTCATGCATTCAGTCTTAGAAAACAAACGGTTTCGCTGCCTATCACATATGATGGCGAAAATTTTCAGCACGAATAACAATGTGCAGTGGGGTGTGATTTCTGTCTGACGCTTTCGCCGTTGCAAAGACATTCTTCAGTGAATGGAGGCCAGCAAAGCAGTGCACTGAGAGCTTTTGCAACTTTCACCATTTATTACTTCACAAATGACATTGTCTGAACCTGGCCGTTGATCGACATGCCGATGGCTCGTAAATTAAATAATTGCCTGAATAAGACGCGTTCAACTTCACTCAGCATTTTTTAGCACAATGCTAGCAGAGCTATTCAGGGTGAATACGTGTGCTTGCATTGGTGTTACTTGCCCGGTCAGATAAACAAATACAACAATGGCTGCGGTATGACTGTGATTTGACGTGCAGACTGCTAATGGTGCCTTTCAAGCGTGCCCTTGACTACTGCTATTAATAGCTACCCGCCTGGGTATATTGGGCCTAACTAAGCTAATGATGTTTGATAATTGTTCGCTTATTCGCATTACTTGCCTGGGCCAGGTAACCAAAATAAACAATGCCACCACATGAATGTGTTTGCATGCAAGCTGCCAACAGTGGCTGTCATTCTCGCATTGATTGCTGCCGTTTCACCAACAGTGGTGACGGCTTGACTGGGCTTTGACGTGCAGACTGCTAAAGGTGCCTTTGAAGTGTGCCCTGATGACTGTTATTTCATCACAGGGCCCGTCATGCTCATAGGTGGCTGCCCAATAGAGTATTTCGGGCCTTCCAACATTGGCATTTTTCATCTCAACGGGCTGGAAAAACAGTAGGGGCAGCGCAACTGCACGCAAAGTACAATGTGCTTTGGCGTGCAGGCTGCTAAGAGTGGCTGTCAATTTCATTCACGTTGACTACTGCTTTTTCGTGTGAAGCTGGACAGTGGCTGCCCGAATTAGCATTTCGGGCCCCACATAGTTATTCAGAGTTAATAACTGCATTTGCATTCAGATTTCCCATCATTTCAGCACGTTTCCATGCCAACGCTTATATTGAGCATGATCTGTGCAGGACGTTGCTTTTTCAGAATTGGGCTTCCATTAGAAGGAATATGTCATCAAATGAACCGCTTATTTATTTGAGAGGTCACGGGAGAATGCTTGGCTGCTGTGCTTGACACACAGTACACCGCTTCCGTGTTGGGAGATCCATTGTTGCGTTTGCCGAGGTATGTGTGGCTGCAGGAGGTCTGGACCTCGCTTCACGCAGAGTCAGAGACGAGGAGAGTTTTCTCTGCGAATAATTCTTTATACAATGTTTACATGTTGTCGTCGTTATCAGGACAGAGACCAACAGAGTAGCTGCAAGCTGCTTAAATAACACCCCTGAGTCCAAAGATCCCCCAGACAGTCCCCAAGGACGAAACAAGGTCGTGAGAGAGAGGGTCCGGGCAGCCTCCGGGGTCCTAACGCCGCTCTCGGTGGCCGGCGCTTCCTTGAAACGCGCTGCGGCGTCAGGACGATTTGGCGGTCGGTCAAAATGCTGCGCCGGGCAAGTTTTATGGCCCGCATAGGACAAAGGGAACCAATTGCAAGGCACCGGGTCGAAACACAGCCCTCCTTTGGAAACTGTCCCAAACACAGCGGGAGTCGTTTGTGGTGCGGGCGCCGCCGGACAAACGAGGGGGGGGGGGGGTGTTTGCATTGCTGCCGGGACGGGGAGGGGCCGAATAGCAGTCCGTGATCCAGTGGCTGCTTCCGTCGTGGACGCCGTGCAGCCGCGAGGAAACTCGAGCCGTGCACGTAGTCGTGTCCGAAGCAGGCAGGCACCATGCGGGAATCAATGCTGCCTCCACGGTCGACAAACCATAGCACTGGCATTCCGTCAGGCAAATCCCAGGGCACAAACATAACACAATATGCGCTTCGAGAACTCGTTAGTGATCTTCTCGGTCGTCGGTATCTCGTTGTGGTGAAAGAAATCGTGCGCATGACCTCAGCGCACACGTGTCTTACTTCGTGCTGCTGCTTCTTTTCTCCACATTTTGTGGGCGTTTTCGCGAGGGCGTCGATAGTTTGTCACCCGAAATATGCGAAGCTTTGACCTCCCTCCTCACCTTTAACACGGTGCTTTCGCTGACACTGAGCATCTTGGGTTTGTAATGATTGCGATAAATGCATTGTTTTAGATAAGTACTTGTTCAGTGGCAACTGATTCATTTGAAGCTCGGAACAGGAGTAGTAAATGTGCCGTGTACATGTAAACAAGCACAAATGCCATGCAGAGTTGGTCTTTCTACTTTTGCCACTTGCAATGAAGCTAAAGAGCAGACGACGGGCAGCGTTGTGGAAGGCACGGGGTTATTTTTCTGTCGCGATCTGGCATGTGCTGTAGCACATGAGAGCTCTACTAAACCAGTCATCAAAATCTTTATTTGTACTGAGAATTGCGCGTTTCCTAAGCACGATTTTTTGAGCGGGATGATTTTAGTCGCGGAGGCAATCGGACGTCGCGCTTCATTCATCTGGGCGGGGCCTCCCCTTTTTTCTAAATTTGTATCCGACTATAGTGACGCACAAGTGCTCGAGAACTATTGAACAAGACGCAATTGTTTTCGATTTACTGACTGCACTTGAGTGTAAAGCTTTTGTCTGAGAAATGAATAAAGCACATACACAAGCAGCATTTTCTTAGTTAGCAGAGTCTTTAATAGGCACTGATACCTTCAATTTAGAAAGCCCTGTATATTGGGCCTCATCAAACTAATTTCATAAAAGGTTTGGCAAGGTAGAAGCATAGAATTTTAGAGTCCTTAGAAGACAGGTGAAATGAGTTATTTATTGCAATTATTACTCAAATTTAAAATTTAGACCACTCATCCCAATGAGAAATTGATGCAAGCACTTTGTACATGCCACATAAGCATTTAGATATCAAAAATAGGGATTAGAGAAAACCTTTTCTTGGAGGTTCATTATTGCAAGCAGTCATGCCCTCGAGGAGAAATAACTTCTTTTTCTGTAGGCAGAAATGAGGCTCGAGTATTTTATTGACACATATATATGCCCATGCATATATGTTATCTCTGTTGTAAACCTTTTTTTCATATATATGCAAGATGTGTGTGTAACATCTCATTGTGCACAAAATCAAATCCACAAGAACCCGACAAGAAGCTAAACAAACAAGACAGCACTCCCAGTGACAAGCCATGTTAAACCAACGAGGTAGCCATCCCAGTAACAAACCGTATCAAAAATTTTACTGACATGAATTCTGACCTTTGAAACATAACATGTGTATATGAATACTATCTACATTAGAGCAATGGGAAACTTTAAGCAATGGCTACGCCAACATCAGAACGATGTGGATGAGAAAAGAGTGGCATCAAATGCTTTGGCAGAGCATGCAGCAATGACTAAACACAATAGTGACTGGACAGTGGCTAGCATAATCGGCCAGGAAAGAAATTGGAAGCCATGCCTGTACCTGGATTCCCTGGAGATGCAATCAACAGGACACGCGTTTATCTGAAACCAAGGAGCCCACGCCCATCTTCTGCTAAAACTTACTTAATTAAATATGCACTTCCACTTTTTTAGCCTTATTGTGAACAAGGCTTCCATATGGAAGCCAAAATGTATTGCTTTTAGTGTTGTATTTGGTTGGTCTATGTCTTTCTTTGTCATGTTTCATACCGACCACACAGGCTTCTCTGAAACTCGATGATACAACTTTTGTGCGAAAGCATTGCTTAAGGCACTTATGCGTAAACCATGTCTTTAGGTAGTACAACGTATTTTTCTAGACACTCTAGAGAACATTATTCAAGGCACGAAACCTGAATTCAGTGTTCTTAAAAAGGCATTTTGGCTAGATTAATATAGCCTATATGGAGTATATAAGGCATAATTACTCAAGCGCCCAATTATATTTAACTCAGAGGAGGCTACTTTAGGTAAATTAATTAAACTGAGGGCACTCCACCAAAACATAAAATTCGTGATCAGCCCGAGGCACCGACGTTTTTCTGGCGCAAGCACTGTAGAACTTCCGATGAACTCCAGCTCCACAAAAGCACAACCTTCAACAGCCTTCCATACACTGCAATTCGAAGTTCCAGTACCAGACTTTTCACGGGAGCGCGGGCAGGCAGCTCGGCAGAACAAAGGCAGCTCGGACGGGCGCTGTAGTAAGACACTCACTGTCGACACTTGTAGATCGCACGAAACACAGTGCGAACTAACGGCGTTACACGAGTCCGGGCGGTTTGCGATGGTTACTGCACACGACAAGGAGCCCATTTTGTCTAGGCACTTTTAAAATATAACTCAAATACCGCCTTACTGCAATGTGCATTCACTACAACCAACGTGGTATGTCGACCAAACAAATACTGCAGTGGCGCCACTCTGCGGTTTTTAGAAAAATGTGTCGTAAATGAGAAAATTACGTGTTTTTTCCTAACAACAATCGGTAGGGACACTTTAACAAATTTCTTGGGTCCAAAAGTGTTAACTTTGTATAAATATGCACTTTTTTATACGAAGTTTAAGAAAATGTACTGTATATTTCAAAAAAAAAAACGAAGCGGATGTCGCCTTCAAGATTCGCAACCGCTTCAGTCGCATGCAGTTTGCAAAAGCACGGCCTTCGAAATCAGACTTTGTCGCTCAAACGAAACTGTTTGGAGGGCAGGCATTTAGGCCCCAATTGTTGGGATTACAGCGCCTAGGTAGGCTTCCTTATTTATAAAGAATATACAGGGACTAACGCCGAACCATGAGCGAGCTTTAAGCAGTGGACACACGGTACGATTCGGCGTACGATCCAACGTGCGTGTATCCGAACGGTCGAGCGGCGCGTAAGCCCCGCCCAGATCCAGCCCCCCCTCCAGCTTGAGTTCAGATTCACGTCGAGAAACGCAATATAAAAACTCTCGACAACACTGCTCCGCTTTACGTGAACACTGTCAATAAAATTATGCCCCTGCAAGTGACAGAACACTTCACGACGGCGCGTTGTCCACTGACGGCTCCGGTAACAGCCAGCGATACGGCCGGCAGGCATAGCTAGGCGGACGCTGCGGCCGATGGCCCTTGATTCAGCCCGATCTCGATGAAGAGGGCTTATTTTTGCCAAAACAATTGACGCTGTGCACTTAGGTAGCCCGTTATCAAATACTATTGGTTTACTCGACGCAGTCGTTGCGAAGGGCAAACGTGCAAACGAAGCGAGCAGCCTCGCTCGGACGGTCGGTGCATAGAGATCGGTGTGTGCTGTTTGTCCGCGGAAAGGCCCTCGCGTCGCGGCTCCCGATTTCCACGGTAGCTTAGTGCTAGTGTACTAGGCGCTGTTTTGCATAATAAGCACATGTTCGAGATAACTTTATTGAACTGGCAACTATGTCGTGTCGGCAACAAACTGCAGCAGGCAAGGGGGAAAAAAAAAGACGGCGACAAACCGGCCTGCCAGCGCCGCCTCCGTGGAGGGAACGTCAGAGAACGTCACATTAGCTGCGGCCAAACGACGGTGCGGAGAGTGCGGTTGTCTGACACATCGGACGATGAAAATTTGCCTGGTTTGTCGCACGCCGGACGTCCGATCCGGCGCTTCGGCACGGCAAAGCACCTCGATTCCGGCTGCCGTTCAGGCGCGTCGGACGCCGGATCGGACACCGAATCGGACCGTGTGTCTCCCGCTTTAGTTGGCGAACACGAGCCCATCAGCGCGCCGTCCGCACAGCTCCGTCTGCTTGCAATGGTGGATGGCCTACGGGCTTCTTTGACGCCTACTGAGCACAAATTCATGATCACCGCTCGTATACACGCTTCCTATAGCGCTAGCTGTCGTGTTTACGAGATTATGTGCCGTCACCTTGAAATGGTGAGAACGCTCGACATGATCGCATCTATTTCTAGTGCGTGAGACTTTCCATTGACTTTCACTACAACTAACCAACGTTTTGTTTATTTTGTGCTACAGTGGGTCGTGACGATTCCGTTCACAGCTTCAAAGTGGACAAGAGACAGTCGTTTTCTCGCTCGTAGGAGCATGAAAAAGTGGGCTTGTGCTTGGCAATGAACTTTCACTGACACGCTTGCTTCCGGCCGGAGCAGCAGACGCAACAACTCGCCGTTTGTAGGCTGCCGGCCGATGGCGGTATCCCTCGCGAACGGCAAGATATTTACCTGCCGTAGAGAGGATCGGTCCAGGAACGATTCTTGAGGTGATTTTTGTCGCTGAATGCGAGCATGGCCACGCCGGTTCTCCGTGCAGAGCGGAATCGGAACATTATTTTCGATGAGTTCGCACTGACGCAATGCAGTCAATTGGCTCGTTGGTCGTGCAACGGGCGGCGCGCCGGCAGGAAGCCGCGTCCACTTGAAACAGCTCTTACGCGACGTATGTAGTACATAGGTTCCAAGTTTCCAACGTTCTGCCGTTCCGCTGGTGGATGCACCGCCACGGCATCGATCTTTGCCATTCCTTCCGCGGCCGTGCCTGTCGCCGAGCGTAGGCTTAACTGGATTGGGCGGAGCTTGCAACCTTGGGGAGTAAAGTGGTCGTATTTAATCACGTGATCTTCAGGTTGGTTCCAGATCACGTGGTTTTAAACTCTCAATAGATGGTTTTTGGTCACGTGATCTAAAACTCTGTACGTCGTAAAGCCGGCTCATGACATCCTTTTACTACGTTTCTCAGAGATGGTAGTAAAACGATGTAATGTAACGCATTTTACTGCCTCATGCCAGAGTAATTTTCTGGTGCAAGGTAGTCTTCAAAGCTCATGAGCCGCAAAAACCCCAATCTCGGCTAACTTTTGCTTACAGTGTATGGTGAAAAGCAAAAGGCAATATGGGAATCAAACGGAAAAAAACTACACCTTTCCACATCACCGCTGGGAATGTCAACTACTTGGAGCAACAGGTTGACATCCATAGCCTAGTGTAATCATATGAAAAGCTCAAAAAATGACATCGCTGAAACCGCTGGCGAATAAGCACGTTATGGCTTCCTGCTTTCTTACAATGTTGAAATGTCAAAACCACCCAACCTCACGAAGGTACCTGTTTCGCACAATATACCCTCTCAGCACCCTCAAATTATCGAAAGGGTGCGCTCTAAAAACAGTTGCGACGTTTCGGATGCCTATTTGCCACACAACAATAATCGTCATCTGTCTTTCCGCAATTATTGTCCTTAAAGCTGTGAGCCCCCCCCCCCCCCTTCTGAGTCGCGAACGGCATGCGCGTTATCAGCATCAGAGAGCATTCTCGACAGGAAAGTTACGAGCGCAGCGTTTTCAAGATAGGAAATGCAAGCAATACAGATGACGATTATCGTTGTGCAGCAAATATACACCCGAAAGGGCGCAACTGTTTTGAGAGTGTGCGCTGAAGGTGTTCGGCTAACGAATTCTATTTCAGCGCTATTTTGGAAATTATTAGAGATAGTAAGGGTGCAAGAAAAGCATTTCGACATTCAGCCCTTCTTGGGGGGTCTTATTTTCCTGTCTTATTGCAATTAATTTCCTTTGAATTTGCTGAACTTACGGCATTTGGAAAACTTCTCCAATGGTATGAAAAATGATAGTATAAACAGTTTTTTTTTTATTTTCCATCCGCATAAAATGAAAGTCCAACATATTGTAACACAGACTGAAGACGGAGTCTTGCAAAATAGGCGGTTCTCTTTAATGGCGGGCCAGGATAAGAGCGTGTAGCTTACGCGCTTTATCGTCTTTCATGACGCCGACCATCGTGCGTGCTGTCCCGCGGTGCGGGAGCCTCACATCATTGTATCAATATCAAGAACACTACTTTGGGCTTTCTAGGGTTAAATTTTAAAACGGTATTGATTTATTTTATTATTATTTGTAGTAGTACAAGGCAACATGCATCAACTGCGTGGGCTGCGCTATGTTATCAACAAAACAAAAATGCTCCTTTGAACCTCATTTCTGAGCTTTCACTAACCAGGAAGAATGCAAACACAGCGTTCACTTTTCATGTCCTAAATCTAGAAAATATTTGAATGCAGTGGCACAACTTAGCCAGCCTAATTAATAAAGAACCCTTTGTATTGATATAACGCATAACAGGTAATACATAATACCTAATAAAAGCATACATATTATACTTCACTGCCGGCAGGACGACACAAGAAGCAGATAGAGCATGGCGCTATTATCAACATATTTACTGCATCATATCCTTGCTTAAGAAGGCATAGAATATGACGGTGTACAGAAAGATAGAATGGCACTAGAATGTTCAAGAAAGGAAGATAAGAAGTAGTTCTGGAAAAGGTAGTTCGGAGTTGTGCAGACAAGGGAACCAAAACTTATAAAATCCGATAAACTTTACATTAAGCAATTAGGTTCTGATAATTCCCGGGCAGTAGAATCGGGGCTCCTTTTCAATATTAAATTATCGGGCTTTACGTGCCAAAACCACCTTCTGATTATGAGGCACGCCGTAGTGGAGGACTCCGGAAATTTTGACCACCTGGGGTTCTTTAACGTGCGTCTAAATCTAAGTACACGGGCGTTTTCGCATTTCGCCCCCATCGAAATGCGGCCGCCGTGGCCGGGATTCCATCCCGCGATCTCGTGCTCAGCAGCCCAACACCATAGCCACTGAGCAACCACGGTGGGTCTTTTCAATATTAAGCTGTCGTTCCGCATAGTTTGACATGCTCAATTATCTCAGTGGAGGGGTAGATGCGAGCTGGTTGCGGTCAACTAACACGACCACACTCTTTCAAGTGCTCCTTAATGCAGCGACCAGCCTGCCTGATGTATACATTGCCACATTCCTAAATATATATGTAACTACACCAATAGGCCATTCTACGCACTTGGCATGTTTCTTTCCCGCAATGTTGCTTCCTAATTCTTTGCGATACACTGTTGCACAAACGTAGACAGGCTGAAGAGGGCAGGGGTAAACTGGAAATTGGTGCGTGCTAGCCATGTTCTTCAATTTATGAGCAGCCGTAATGCTGTGCTACTAAAGGTCACTGAAGATATATGCATAAAATTAAGATGCGAAAAATGAGAGCAGTGTTGGCCAATGAATGATTTCCTCTTGCCAAAATAAGAATTTCTGGCAACGCAAAGAGGAGTCTGGACAATAGCTTAGCATTTAGCAAGTATACATTCGGTTCAGTTCGCTTCCTACGCACCTTTGAATTTTAAAGTATTCGCTCAAATTACGTGGGAGACCCTCTATGTTCTGCACGTGGCACGTACTTTAGCGAGTCCGTGCATTGGATGCGATGCAAATGTCGCATTAACCGAACACGTAATCTGTCCCCTGGCGCTGTACGGTGATAAGTGTACTCACAATTGTGCTACTTTTAAAGTCACGACAACAGAACGTGTACCTACAAATGAGGTAGCGTAGTTGAAACTACAAATGCAGACATTGTATGGTCGAAAATGATTTCAAGAGGTCGTAACCTGAGTGTAAGACCACCATTTGTTCCAATCAGAATCGCTCCAGAGTGAAAAAATTCGTAACGCTGTGGTGGAATACAAATTCGAGCAAAAAATAATCGTTTTTTATCTGTTTTAACTTTTTGCTTCAATTTTGGTTTAAAGCACGGCTGGAAACATGAGAATTTCGCGCAACTTCACTATATATCTTCAGCGGATGCATGAAACCTGTGAGAATGAATGCCCAGTTATGTCAGGCTAACTTTGCGGCACAGGTTTCCCCATGCTCTAGCATGTGGTTTATTCACCGCATCTATAAAGCGTTGCTATGCGCTTTGAATATTCGCTAACTCCATCAAACTTCAAAAGATCTTATTGGCTGAGTGGTTGTTTTGTTCCAGTGGTGAGTACAAAGTACCAAATGTGCTTTCAGACTGGGGTGCACGCAATTGTGTTGTGGTTGCATTGACAATATGCTCGAGTACCGAGCCCTGGGTCAAACAACCTCAAGGTACTTGAACTTAATGCTTAGGCCTTCACCACGGTGTTTTTCCTGGTACACGCGTTGTACTGATAGCTTAAACCATGGTGCTCAGTCTGTCACTCAACCTGCAAACTTAGAGAAACTAACGGTTCATTCGTCCGCGTCTTTATCCAGGTGCACGCCGGTCCCGGCGACATCCGGCCCGATGCCAGCTGGTCTCTGCCGCAGCTCTGCATTGGCCTTTGCGCCATGGTGGCCTTTCTGTTGGCCATCTTGTTTGCCAGTACTCTGGCTGTTCGTACCCTGAAGCACTACGACTTTCTGAATCCCGCGGCTTACAAGGCCAAGATCCCGCCCTCCGAACCACCTGCGTCTCCAGTCCCGCCGACTACTGACCGAGAGGCAATATCTGACAGGGACAACAGAGACGTCCTGAACACAAGCTATGTGGCCTTATACGCGCCAGCCCTCCGCTGAGCATCGGGTGTGCTCCCATCAGAAGGGCAGAACACGCAGTAAAGAACCGTTTGTTCTCTCTTCGAATATGGTACTTTGATATTTCGTCGCGCTGCTGAACACGAAAGAAATAAACTAGCACATTTACTACGGGGATATTTCTTACGAAATGAAAGTTGCCTGCCTGTTTCGCACATTGGTTCTTTGCTGAAGTATTATACCTCACTATTACGAAACTCTAAACTTTGCATCTACATAATAAATGATATAATAGATACCACCACTTTATGGGTAAACGGAACAGCGGGAAGCTGCCGACAATACCACTATATCCACCTGTCCTTAAAGCAGTAGTTCAATACCCGAGAAAGCTACCTATTCTCTGCTAGCGTGAAAAGTATGTGCTTGTAAAGACCTTATATTTTTCTCGCAGAAAAAAAAAACATTACAGCAAAGTAAGGCCGAAATTCTGTACAGTGACAACCTTACTTGGAGTATTACGCGCAATCACAGGGCTCAGTTTTTAAATGGGAAGTATTTCTTGGCGAACATTTGACACTTTTACAGTATCTATCTATCTATCTATCTATCTATCTATCTATCTATCTATCTATCTATCTATCTATCTATCTATCTATCTATCTATCTATCTATCTATCTATCTATCTATCTATCTATCTATCTATCTATCTATCTATCTATCTATCTATCTGGACGCCAACGTCTTGGGGCTTGCGTGGTCGTTTGACTAACTTGGTATGCACGAAAATTGGCATCGCACGACAAGGGTGTATGGCCAACATAAATAATTGTTCATGGCATGAATATCATGACATATGTGCCATCTACGTCATGAAAGAGCCGCCTACGTCTTGGTGCTCTCATAGTCGTTTCGTTAACTTGGTAGGCTTCCCGCGCACTGCTTCGCATAACATCGATTACCACACGGCATGGGATCTGCCAGCAGATCCCACGTTTCCTGCATTATCTCATGGAGACGATATTCCAGGCCGTTTAGAATAGCGTCCACATTACCATCCCTTCGCGGTAAGGCGGTGACGCATCTCTCGAGCACCGCATTTCATTTCATATCGTGCTATTTCCTTAAAGGCATCGTGGGGTGGCATTACACAAGGGGTGGAATGCATAAAATATGTTTTAAAAAGTCATCAACGGGCTTTAAAGTAAAACATGAATATTTCAATTTGTTGTAAAGGTCGAAGGTAAGGTGACAAGCACGATGTTACGGCAAAGTCCGTTCTACTATTTGGCTGCTCTTAGAAAATGGAAGCAGTTAAAGTAAAGGATAAATATTTACATTTCCTGTAAAAGGGCGAAGGTCACGTGACAGGAGCCATGTTGCAGTAAATTCCATTCCTGTATTTGGCTGCACTCAGAAAAAACGGAAGCACTTTAGGTGAAACATGAATATTTACATTCGTTGTCAAGGGGCGCTATTACATAAAGCTATTCCAAACTTTTCTCCTCCAATCCGGCAATCAGCTCTCCAGAATTGGTCGGAACATTTTCGGGCCACCTCCACATGGCCTGCTCGTCAAAAGACGTCACGAAAACCGCAATTGCTCGACATCTGATATGTCGTGTACACACTGATTATGCATTATCAGACCGAAAAAAAGAAAAATAGTTATTTCTGAGTCGACGCTTTTTTGCCAATAACCATCTGCTATTGGTAAAAAGCTTTCGGGCTGCACCAACTTCACTTCCCTTTCACGCAACTTCACAAAAGCAGTAAAACTCACCGCGTCAAGTGATGTGTACGCGCTAAAAATGCAATAAAATTTCGAAAAAATTGTATTTTTTTCTAAATAGCCGCAGGGTTCCCCAGTTCGAAAGGAATAAAAGATGGCTGCCGCCGATTGCTCATGCACTCACTGCTCGCCCCTGCCGGACGCATGGGTTTATTTCCGTGTGAGAAAACTTCTTGCGTGGTCGTGTAACGTTTTCGATCACTTTCAACATCTTTACGACGTCGCTCTGCTGAAGTTGCCAAGGATTCGTTTTAGCGGCAGTCTTAACCTTCCCAGGGTGTCTACCAACCGGGAATTCTCAGCGAACTTGAATAGTCTGGAAATACTCAGGGAGAAATCAGGGAATTAGTGCTTCTACCACGGAAAGTTAGGTGGAATTTTATTGAAAGGGAACGAAAGTCGTGTTACTGCTGGCTCCAGTAACAGAGCAATCGCAACGAATCGTCATTGACGCCGTGTCGTCGGCACGAGGTGTTGCCAGGGTAGTTAACAACCAATTTTCCAGACGCCTGATTTTTCGGACATGCCCAATAAGTCGCACGGCTTCGCAGCACCAGCACGTACTCCATAGACTCAATGTATGTTTTCCTGACTGAAGTTCTGAAATGGCATTAATAAGCCACCACCGCCGCCATTTCGATTCTCTCGCCGCCTCGAACCGGTGCTGTCGCATGCAGGTCCACTGGCAGCCGTAGCGATTACCGCGCAACGTTCATCCTAGCTGCTTCTACGTTCGCCAGCTTCTTCCCATGCGGTGCCGTGTTTTTCATCCAAAGAATTCACCGCTGTCAGCAATGGCACCGATTGCGCCTTTGTAATCTTGGCGATTGGCATCGAAGCTCGCAAAGTACAATGCTTTGCGTAATGCCACTTTGAAAGTTAGCTTCGCCTCAATATAGAGTTGTTACGTGGCGAAGCATAACAAGCTTGGCAAGGTTAAATTGTCACGGGACCCAGTGTGTATTCCTTAATTATACACGAGTACAGTAAGAGCACCGATATGCCTAATAAGTGTACTGGCAGACCTTAAGAGCTTTTTGGACTTGCCTGTGGCAATTTAAGCTCTTAACTCTTTCGTTACTGCGAAAAAATTGTAGTTTTTTAACATCATCATCATCAGCCTGGTTACGCCCACTGCAGGGCAAAGGCCTCTCCCATACTTCTCCAACTTACCCCGGTCATGTACTAATTGTGGCCATGTTGTCCCTGCAAACTTCCTAATGTCATCCGCCCACCTAACTTGATGCCGCCCCTGCTACGCTTCCCTTCCCTTGGAATCCAGTCCGTAACCCGTAATGACCATCGGTTATCTTCCCTCCTCATTACATGTCCTGCCCATGCCGATTTCTTTTTCTTGATTTCAACTAAGATGTCATTAACCCGCGTTTGTTCCCTCACCCAATCTGCTCTTTTAGGTCACGTAAAAAAATTGATCACTACAAATAATATTGCAGCACACATTGCAGCATAGCATGTTGTCTATAATGACATTCTCTTTTCAAAACCATACGGTGTCAAACAAAGAAAAATTAGCTAAAACATGTGAATTCTAGAAAGCGCCATTTTTTCTGCCAGTTGATAAAAATAACAATAAAGATGGTCTGCTAAAACATTATTATTAAAGGAAATTCCGAATGTACATTTCAAATATAAATAACCGAGGAACAGTGTCTGAAAAAAATGCTCAGTACACCGCCGTTCTTCGGATACAAAAAAAAAAGGGAACTAAAACCAGTTCATCGCTCAGGTCATGTGGTGAAGCAGTTCCTTGGTTTTGGGAAGCATAGGTGCACTCCGCACTTTTTCCACGAGATATCTGGTATTTGTTCATCTTTGCGGTCCTCGTAACACATTTTGCAGTTTCGTCTTTTCGACATCTTCTGAGGATGGTCCGATGAGATGTCCAGAGAAATTACTTCACCAGTTCGTCTGTAGTCATGCACCTCTTCCCGAACGAATTGCTCCCAGCGTAGCCGGGCAACTACAAGATTATGCATCCAAGCATACCTGTTTGCATTTTTGCAGATTGTCTTTATCACTTTTGCAGAGAAGAAGAGTAGAAAAAAGATCCCAACGCCTTTGCAAACTGTCTTGCGCTGATCCGCAGTGCTGGGCCGAGATGTGCTAGGGGTGGCCTTCTTGGTGTGAACAGAAGTTTCTTAGCTGCCTACGGCAGCACATCATAACCAAGCGAAGTATGCACTCTGAAGATAATCAGGAGAGCTCTCGGGTTGTGCAAAAAGATCGGCAGATAAGTCAGCGCAAAGAAGGCTGTAACCTAAACTCGCCAGTGAACAGTTGCGGATGTCCCATGCCGACTCAAAACATCGTAGCCGTCTGAGCTTGAATCTGCTTTGCTTTCATCTTCAGAATCATGACTCGAGTCCTCTTCACTAAATTCAAGTGTGGGTACAGCATAGTTTCGGGCACGACGCTTTTCTCGCGACGCAGTCGCGCGGGATGACGCGTTGGGAGCCACGTTCAATAACTGCGCAGTGACACCGGCAGCGCCCCTTGCGTGAATTTTACGAGAGAAGCGAAACTGATGCTTTTGGAAACTGGTTGAAAATGCCAGGTCCACATGCTAGACATAGGGCGTACCTTCACAAATACACTTTGGTGGAATAAAACGACTCGGACTCCAAACCAAAGCTCACTAGTAAGCAGCTGGCGTCAGTTTCGGTTAATTATACCCGCTCACCATTGTCGGACGACAAAACCAGTGATATATTTAAATTTTTGACTTACTGGGAGTCATTTGATTGCACAATTTTGATGCTAGTGCAGTGTAATCGTGAGTAATATGATTTTTTCTCAAGCGCGGTAGAAGATGACGGCCACTCCTCTTTTCGCTACAACATACGCGCATTCGTTCGCAAAAACGTCCATCAAAAATCTCAACTTCACCGGAGAGCGAAAATTTTAACTGGTGAGGAAAGTTCAGTGCCTGTACTAACTACCGGATGGCATGAAGTGGATATGAAATGGCTCCAACATGTCAAAATCGGCGATCTAAAGTATGAATCCCCTGTGATCGATTTTAATATGCGTGGTAACAACAGAGTTAAGGGCAGTTAAAGACATGCATTCATTTTTTTTCGGACTGCCCCATTTTTTGAATGTTTTCGCAGCCCATAGGGAGTCCGAAAAATTGGACGTTGACTGTACAACTGACCAAGCAGATGCTTCAAATGATCCCTGGAGTGCACGCGTGGCGGAAGGAGGATGAGAACAGAAAGGACCGACGCACTGAGGAATGAACGGGAAAGGAAGCGTGCCGCCACCCATTTGAAGGAGCTTCAGCGCAAAAAACAAAGTGTTGGCCGACGCCGAGATGCAGGTGTCCCTCATTCAAACCGAAATAAACTATTTAAAGCAGTGAAACCCAACACTGATATGTTGTGTACGGGCTGAATGTACGTCAGGACAGGTGAGGTTGACTTCCCAGCTGCTGAGAGAGAATCTTAGTTGTGACACAGTTCAGCCCTCATACCGATGAGCTTGCTATCAGTTGATAGAAATAGCTCATATTCAAAAACATTTACTTCTGTATACATCTGGTTTTCATTCGTATTTGAAAGTGTTCGACTCGATTCGGAATGGGTTTTGCCATTTCTTCCGCTGTGCATTTTACTATCACCTTCTTTTTGTTTTCTTCTTGAATAAAATAGCGATTACTCCTTTCTATTCAAATTGGATTAAATATTTTTTCTCTTTCAACATGCTTACTAGAGAGTGACAGCATCGGGCAACATAGTGTCAGGCCGTCTTCATATAAAACAAAGTTTCAGCTCTTTCAGGGAATTTCGCAAAGGGGCTCAGGGAAAACCTGGAAAACTAAAGGAAATTGGAAATGTCAACTTGGTGTACACCTTGCCTTCCGTTGCACGCCGGCGCGGGTTTCGGTCAGGCGCCACAAGCTAAGTAAGAAAAAGCAGGCCAATTGGAGACGCCGGCACCACCCTGTTCATCCAGTTAAATATTTTGAGCACGCTGGCTCGGCGCCACCGAAACCCATTCCACTTTTGCGTGCTCCTCGTCTCATGTCAACCAATTAGATAAAAGAAACTGCTCAATGTAGGCAATACTATTCGTTTTGAAAGCAACAAAAAGTGACCCCCTCTTAACGAGCAGTGCGTTTTATTGGGCTTTTCAAACAACGCTACCGGTTACCTCCTGATACTTGCGTCGATGGTGACGTAAATGTGACGTTAGGAGATTGGAATATAAACCGATTGGAATTGTTTTACATTATAGAGCCCAAGGTCGAGAGTCAGGTGATAAGAGCGTTGTTGCGGAAAAAGCCGGGTCCAGTATTTAGGCACTCAACGAAAGGAAGGAAATTCGGTTTCAGCGCTGGCACATGAACCATCAATATGTAATGCATGGCTATGAAAACTTACGAAAGCTTATGAAAAAGAGACAGGGTGGCTATGTGCTGAAGATAAGACGTAGGGGATTAATCGCATTGCGCTTTTAAGACTGAAACGCCAACGTTATAGGAATATGAAGAATGAATGAACCTTGCGGCGCGGTTTTCAACTGCTTTGAGATCGTTAGTGCGACCAACTTCAGGGACGGATCCCAGATGAGATTCATGTATTATAGTTTCGATCTAGTTATAGTTCTGAACAAAGTCGCGGAAACACAGTGCGTGGCGGACTCTATCTCCGTCGCAGATAGCTTTCAAGATACCGCGGCCGGCGCGGACGCACGGGGTCGCCCCAAGTAGAAGACGCCTCTCGTGGCCTTGAGCTCGACGAAAGACGGCGCGCTCCTCCCCGCTTTCCTCTTAGCGTGCGTGAGATTGAGCCGCGACTGCTGGCTAACCCTCGCACGCTTCCACTCGCACATGCAACATGCGCCGCACGGCAACGATTTTATCGCCCTTGGTCTTCATACGGAACGTAATGACTACGCCAACAGCCACGCCAGAAAGGCGCCTAGAATGTCCGTATAATTTCTATCGCAATATAAGAGGGGGCCAAGTACATAATCTTCAGGTACATCACAAATGAAACTGAAATATATCGAAAGAATTGGTTAGATAGAAATACAGACCTGGAAAGAGTAGAAAAAAGCTTATTGCTCCAATTTAGTATGTAAGAGTGTACGTTTATATAGGATAACTTTACCAATTATTGCTGATGCGGTACTCGTACAGTTTGCGTTGTGGATGATGCCCCTGCTGATGGTGTCGTTTATACAGCATTCAGGAGCAACCTTCTCGAATCCAGTGGTGAGAGGAAGGAAGGTGGCGGCTGTGTCGAGGCTCGCAACGCTGGCGACTACCGGCCAAACATTAGCCGTAGTGCCAGCGTAGTCTAAAAATGCTTGGCTTCAAGAAACGGTCAGGGGAGTGGTCCAGCTGGTTACACACGACGGGCGATCTGTGACAACACCGAGCACCAGCAATACAACAAGCAGCCGGTCTATGGCTAAAGGTGTAACACATCCACGGAGTTCTAATTTATCATTTGTGCAATTGACTGAGTCACCATTTGACATGCTAACTTCTGCATTCGGAAACCGAACATGACTGCTCCTCCTCGAACTCAATGTTTTTTTCGCACTCAGTCCGTCCCGTTTCCTTCTGCCAGTATCTGAGCATTTACCTCTCTAGGACTTTCTTACTTGCCCGCCTCAGCGCGCACCACCCCAAACAAATTGTGAGTACTGTGGATATCAGGCTTCGCAAAACGTTGAGTCCCTACAACAGGCTGTGCACGATTATCACTTCACACCGGCTTCTGACCAATATGGGTAGACCACAGAACTATCTTCCCACGAAAGGTAAAAATCCAGGGGCCTCCACGCTACGAAGACTGCCACGTAAACACCTACCGGCGCAGTCGGTCGGCGCCATTGTAAAGCGGTCTCCTCGTTCCTTCAAGCACACGCAGAACATAATAATGCGTTTCTACATGGCCGACGAACGAAAGTGTCGCTTCGCAGACATTGTTGTTGTTCTTGAGGAACGGATGGTGAAAAGTGTTCCGCGACAACGGTAAATGTTGCTGTATAGAGTCATATACCTGTAAAAAAAGTAGACTGTTTCTGTGATGTGTGCTGTTTGGGGATCATGTAAAATAAGAACCGCAAGTGTACAAGCGTAAACTGCCAGTGTAAGGAAGGATCTGTCGCCCATGAGATGCTAAAAACCTAAATGACGCAATCGCTTCATCGGCAAGACAATCCCATGTGTCCAAACGTGGCGGCAAGAACGAGGCTTCCATTCCCGGTTGGCTTCCAACTCGCGCATTGCGTGCAAAACAAAATAAATAGTGAAATGTTAAATGTATTAAAGGGCCTCTCCCCTGTAGCCATCATGAAGCCTTGGTATTACGCTGTAGCGCGAAATGGTGCCTTGATGTAATATTTTACCACAAGAATGTTATCAAATTAACAGAGACGGTACTTGAAACGTCGCGTCACGATGCTGCTGGGGGACGAACTTCACTGCTACCGTGACTTTCACTGAACAGCAAGTGCTCTGTGCAAATGAGGACTCTTGTTATTCGTTGCTGTAACCCCCTGTTGTCTCAATCTCAAGATTAGCTCATCGCTTATTCTTCAGACTGAATAGCTAGGGGTTCTTGGCCAGGACGTTCACCAGTCGGGGTCTAGTGTGAAGTTGATCAAGAGTAAGACATCAGCGGCAACGGTTCACCTGATTCGTAAATTGCGCCGCGAAGTGGTGGGTCTAGCACTCACCTGGCTTGGTTCCTCGTACGTAGTGTCATGCCCCCTCGCATTATATATGCAGCGCCACTCCTACAACTGACGGATCAAAAGTGGGGTAAAGTTGAGATTATCAACAGAAGTGCAATCAGAGCAATTACGGCCCTCCCTCATCTAGCACCTATACCAACGCTTCAAGAATACGCACAACTTAACAGCACTTCTGAGCACGTTGAGCAAGACAGCAAGCAAGAAAGCTTAAAAGATGCCACATACCGACCGTCACGGCGATCCATTCTTTATAGATAGGGCCTTGACAATGAACTTTCACAATCTTCCATCATGGAAGCATACATGACTAACCAATAACGAGACAACAAAGCTCCACCGGCAGGTTCAACCAACTGCAACAAGTGAAGCGACCATACCTATGGGAAGCTGTGTGGTTTACATAGACGCGGCGGTTAACGCAGAAGGAGGCCAAATAGCTTTTTCAGGTCCTACACACCCTGAGATCCAAGCCACTCGCACCTATGCAACGTACGTTTCAGACGCCTTATGGTTTGAGCTGCAGACCATACAGGATGCTACAGAAAGTCTTCAGTCTACAGAATGCCTAACATCAATGAAGTCCACATCTATACCGACAACCTCGGTGCATTTAAGAATCTGAAACAGGTAACGAGAACGCTACGCATTTGTGAGCAGATACACAGGATTCCTAATTCTAGAAGCGTGAAAATTACTCTCCACTGCGTGCGGGCACATGGTCAGGACCACAACAATGACTTTGTGGACCGTATTGCTCACGACGCCTCGACACTCGCCACTCCTCCTCTTTCCCTTCCTTCTTAAACCCGCTCTGTTTGAATTGACCGAAAATCCACCCTCCTGCGTGTCTGCTCCCTTCGCCACAGTCTTTGTGGGGTGGAGGAAATCTCTCTTTTGAGTGTTCGGGCCACAGCAGCCCTTACATCGGCCAACACTATTACTTGAGGTAAACCACACAGATATTTTCCAGTGTCTGAATTGCTCCGCTACCGCGCCTGCAGTGGATGCCTGCGATCTACATTGGACGTGTCCTGGGACACAGACCATTCGCGAAATTGTGTTCAAAAGTGTGAAATTGAATAGTGATACAAATGAACACTGAAAGATGGACTAAGGACAACACATTTATCAATCATTGTTGTAATATTTGCACAAAACGGACCTGCATTCTTATATTTAGCTCCATTATTACAATATGCCGGGTACGAAATCAAGCTAAAAAAAATATGTGTGTCACTCTCGTCCTCAGCCGTGCCACCGCCAAGTGCTATCTAGCTTAAGTCCGCGCCTCCTGCCAGGTGACCTTGAGCGATAAAAAAAAAAATTGGCAGTGGCTTAGATCGGCTATGCCAAGATATACGTAGCGAAAGCTAAGGCATAGCATGGTTAACCTTGGTTAATCTTGATTGCAAGTCCAGGTTAGTCTAGTCATCTGGCTATGTTGCGGCGTTCAGCCAGTCGTTCGGCGCGCAGTTCCTCTGTTTCATCGGCGATTCATTTCCTCTTCATCTCGTTCCGACGTCGATTCCAGGTCTATTCCTGCTTATCAGAACTGTCACCGTCTATACCGCCGCCTCAACTGTGGTTCCGGCGCACGCGAGCTCTTCGTTTCAGTCTTCCGACATGTGATCCGGCATGCGTCGCAGCTGGCGAAGCGAGCTGAGGTGAGCGCAACGACAAGGAACGTGGTGTGACGTCATACCAAACGGCGGCTGGGGGATAGGCGCGGCGCTGCGCAGCGGCGGAACACCTGTGACTCGGTGCTACTAGTGGCGCATGCGCAGTAGTGACTAGGGAATGAGAGAGAGAAATATCCGCGGCGAGGTACGCGTTGTGACGTCGTGTGCCTCCTCAGAGCACCGCCACGGCGAAATCGCAAGTTCGTGGCCAGTAAAGTTTTCGCTTTAAAAATTTTAAAGAAGCTTACGTATCGCCATTAAGAGTGGAACGCGGTAGCGTACATGGACCCCTAACTCTTTTTCATGCTTCCCGGCAACTGCAGCTTATGTAACCGTAACGTTTAGCGGGAAATGCTGAGTGCTAACGCTATGCACGAAGGCGAGCTTTCTGGTAGAAACGCGGCTTCTTGCGTGGCTCGATCTCCTGTTATTGTTTCGCACTTATAATAGTTCATTGCGAGAATAGATAACACAAAGGACATGAGTTGTCGTTTTTTTTCATTACATTTGTTTATGGGTTGCCGTTCTCACAATTCCAAGGAATACTTTTGTAAAAAATGAAAGCAAATGTCGTAGCAACTTTGGAGGTAGAGAAGTGGTTGGGTATGCGTGGTTCGGTAGTTGGTTCGAAATTCTTTTTGCCGGCCGCCGACGCGGGAAGCCGACGGCAGGCGAGCAACCAGTTCGTGCTTCATCTCGCCGAGTGCTCATACCTACTTTGGTTGGCCCGCTGTGATGCTATTTTCGGGATAGGGGCGTGGAGCCTTCACGAAGTGCTAGCGAAAGCACGGAAGGAGGTCTGGTTCCATCTTACCCGGGAGCGGCATCTCTTGGGCGACAAGAAGTTTCTCGAATTGTGGGCTCGTCCTGCCGTGATTTTTGATGAGTCCGGTGGAAAGCTCTCCATTAAGTTATGATGCATGCTCCTAAGGTCGCTCGACTTGGCCGCTTGTGCCAGTCGATCTACGGGGTTTATTTGGCTCAGTGGAACCCAGAGCCGGAACCGGTCGTGGCGCACCCACGTGTGGTCAGGCTGCACCGCGGATGGCTTTGGTTGCCTCCATGGTTGCATGCCTTGACCTCTTTTGCGTCAGCGCAGTCCGAGGGTCAGTCAGGCTTGTGTCCTGTAGGACCGACATGGCTGCTTGTGTGTTGAGTGCAGTAACTCAGCTGTGCTGCACCACAGCAGCCCCCTTGTCCGGGAAGTACCGTTGGCCCGAACCAAAGCCCCCCGCCTAGTCAGTCCGGGTAGAGCTGCAGCGCCGGGGCCAATGCACCGAATGATCTTGGCTTGATGTAAGCTCTGGGACGCGGCACCTCCGGGTGCCAAGTCCTCTATTCATCTGACAACGGCGCCGGATATTCTGAGACAAGGGCGCTTTAACGCTTTCGCCTTAAAACTGAATAATTGCGCCTCTCGCTTGTTAAAGACCATGCCACGCTGGGCCACTTGCCTTTGTTTTAGTTCTGTTCTTTTGTGTGCCATGACGAAGGTCCTATTAGGAGGCACCTTTGGTCGTTTTTCGAAGTAATCAGTGAATCTAGGTGTTGCATTCAGCGTGATACTTCCGCTATCGTACTTCTCAGGCATTTGGTTCAAGTTAGCATTAAAGGAGGCGCAAGGAACGTTACGCGACTTGCACTCTAAAGCTACTCCAGCAAAACAGCGTATTCTACGCCAAAACGCAGAGTGACCAGCTCAGTTGGAAAACTAGATTTAATGTCAAAAGCTTCCTTTCACAATTACTAGCCTCGCACTTTGAGATCTTGTTGTGCTGTTTGGCATGCAGTGGAATACTGTAACTGCACACATGCCTCAGTAACGCTTTTTTTAACTGCAAGCACCGAATTTATGCGTTCAGTTGAGGCTGCTTCGCACCAAAGCGAGATTGTGGGGTTTAACGTAACGGAATGCTGGTGATTGTATTTGGAATCTGAGGTTCTTGAAAAATACTTATAGCGCCTCCTTCGCAATGCAGGCTTTCTGATATACAACAATTTCAAACTGTTTGTTTTCTATTCCGAACAGCCCATAGGTAATGCAAAAAAACATTCTGTCGCACTACAACAGCAGAGTGCCGCGCACGCTGCATACCCAAGAGTGGTATTTGATTCTCTAGTTTCGGAAATAGTTAGAAATGTACTGAGGAATGCAATTACAGCCAGTTAGCACGATGCCACCAGCACAAGTTAACACGTGTTTGCGGCTTGCCTTCATGTCAAATATTTGTTCCCGTCTTTCACTTCACGCAAGTCATATCTGGCACAAAATAAAATTTTCTGCTGCATGACACAGCTCTGTGGCCAAACGCAGCAAAACTGTAGCAGCATCAGTGACCTTTATGCCCAGTTTCAGACACACCTCCTTAGGTACTGAGTAAACCAGCTGCAGCGGTAGGGGTAAGCGCGGCATAAACGCGACAATGTCACTGATGCGCTCATGTTTTGCGCATTTTGTCTGAAGCGTTAAAAAAATACAACCAAATGGAATTTTGCACAAAGCAAGGAATGACCTTGTCACTGCTTAGAATTCAGCTTGCCTCTCATATTAAACTTGTCGGAGCTGGCTTGTCACGGCCCACCCGCAAAAACGTTGCAGTCGGCGTCGGATGGATGACCGTGCGCACAGTATACCGGGTGACCCAGTTAACTTGAGCGAAACTTTAAATATATGCAAATGCCACGTAGCTGGACAGAAGCAAGGTAAAGCTGTTTGCCGTCGCTTGGATGTACCCACATTGAGCTTTCCATTTCGCCTAACTGCATAGTTGATCGTAATTAATCAACGTGACAAATAATAGGAGTAGAATAAAATCGTCAACGATAACATTGTACGGCAATATAAAAAACTCGCGACGCAGCTTTCTCTTGCTCAATACGTGCTTCATAAAGTGCTTTTCAAGCATTAGAGCAACACACACCAAGTGCCTCGAGTGGCCAGTCGCGCGGTTTTTTTTTCGTGCATTTGTGGGCTTCTTTCTTGTTTGGAAAAAACACTTATATAGGATGCATTGAGCAACAGAAAGCTTCATCGGAAGTTTTTCATGTTGCACTCCTATTTTCCCTGTCACACTTTTTATCCAATTATATCATTTGAGAAGTTAATTCATAAGACTGGTTGTGTAATTAGACGGAGTGCAAATAATAATCTGAGTATCTCCAAGGCCCCGGCAAGCAATATTCCCTTGTTTATGTCCACCTGCATGGCAATTGCATATTTTCAAAGTTTGGCTCATGTTATGCGTGACACCTATTACAGGGTGATCCTTTTTAAGCTTTATGATATTTTTAAAGCTCGCCTGTAGCAGATAACATAATTCTTGTGCTTGAACTGGATTATTCGGTAAGACCGACATTAATTGCACGAGAAATTGAAACACAAATTCAATTGATTACCAGAAATGCAATAATAAACTTTTTAATTAATTCTTTTACGGCACATATTCCAATTTACGAATTGTAGCCAGCCAGCTTGCAAGACGCATCGATTGGAAAGGAATTTCCAGGATGATGCCAGTTCGGTATTTTGTTTCCCGCAGTGCGGGACGACATTATGGGCATTCATTTACTTTTGTGCTTCAATACATAAAAGAACGTTTTGCTAAAAGACAAGTGAAACATCAGTGAACTTTGATGGCACGTTTGATGACGCCTATCCCCAAAGTGTAGTCATTATGAGAATTCATTCCGAGTGGATATACCGTGCAAACTCACAGGCTACAAATTGTGGATTACAGTATGTGCGTCGAAGTAAGTGATTCAAAAAATTCAAAGTCACATCAGTAACCCCAAAACCATTTAATTCTTCCACAGGTGTCTCTGTCATAGATTTAAAGTCCTTCCTGCGCAAGAAACTGAGGGGCTAGTGGCAACGTACATGGGGCACTGAAGCGCCTAATAAACTTCACGTTAAGCCAAACGTAGGAAAGTGACCACCAATATTAAAGAAACGACAAAATTACTTTATTTTTGCTGTCATATGATAGGCCGTACGTTTGGCACTCACTCCTACCTTCGGACCATTTATAACTTTCCTGCCTGCGATAAATGCGGTGAGACGCGGGCAGTCCTTCATGCTTTGTCAAAGTGTCGCGAAGTAGAAGCTAAAAAACAGTACTTTGGCCTTGCATACAATCAACATATTCCCCTACATCCGGCAATGTTTTAAGCATCGATTGACTATTTGACAATAAGTCAGTTTTTACGTGAGGTTGGAACATTGCATGTTATCAACCGAAGGAATAAGTAGCGGATCCTCCTAATATAGAACTCTGCTGTGATAAGGTTTTAAGCGTGAAATGCTTTTAGCTCCCGTTGTGGGCAACCTTCTAGTGGCCATGAATCAGAAGCCACAGCCGTTATCCGGGAATCGCTGCGAGAACAAGACGAGATCATCCGGACAAGTAAAAATTTAAGAAAATGAGGTCTCTGGCCTCCAACCCTTAGTACAGGGCCGCATTACATACGGTAGTTACCGTCCAGACAAGCTACAAAAACTGTTGCTTCCGAGTTCTTCCGAATGTCTGTCCACAATATCACTCAAGCTGTAACTTCTAGTACGGTGAAGTCAGGTGCAGTGCACCATACACTTGATTTTAATTTTTTTTTGTGCTGGGACAGGGCTGCCTGCGCTCTTTTCAACGCCAGCGGTCTGTGTGTTCCGCGGCGCGCGTTTTGCGTCACCGCCTTGGTGAGATGGTGCCACGCGGCGTCACCAGACCGGTAGCGTCCCGCGCGCCATGGATGGTTGTGAGTAATCCTCATAATTACTCCAACCGACCTGCTTTGAGAGTAGCCATTTCATGCTTACATCTAATCTCGATTACGGGAGAGCCAGCATATTTTCTAAAGCGCGAACCTCCGAGCCCTTGCAATCAAGTGCTAACTGGTGAGGTACAAGTGCTAGTACTACCCACATTCTTAGTAGGTCATTCTTGAATAGAGTTTTTGTGATAACAGCATACACCATTACTCAATGCCATTATTTCAATACCTGTACATTCTAGATAATTTACAGCGACTGAGCTTTAGGCCCTTCTACAGCCAAGCGACATCTACCTATCGCGATTCCCCTATCCATCTCATTTACAAACCATTGGCTCGACCTCGCCACCGACAAGGCGCTCTTTGTCCATCGCTGGCCCTTGCGCCACTACACACCACACAATATCACCATCATGATAATCATCGCAGCCACTGCGCGCATACAAAAACACAGCCTATCAGACAACAAGCAGATGTTCGCAACAAAGCATTAGTGTTGCTTCCACATCAGCACACGCCAAATCCAATTATGCACGTGGAAGTGTTTTGCATGTGCATGTGCACGTGCAATTATGCAAGCGTTTTGTGTCACAAGGGCCAAATATTTTTGTTCCTACTTGGCTCTTGCGCCACAAAACACTATATTCATCATCCTCATCAATTATGCACTAAGCTGATCAGTGCACATTGAAATGAGAAATTACACTGTGCCCCAGATATATAAGGACGCGCCATTCTCGGCTATCAGTTGTGACCTATGGCAAGTCGGAGGAAAGAGCTCATTACAACGCTTACCCTAGTCAGCTAGTGCGGCTCATAAGAGATGATTTTGTTCGTAAGAGTGCTACCCCCTATCTCAGAAATTCTTTCTTGCGACGGCAGCTGCGACGGCTGTTTAAGTCTTTGAATCGACTTGCGGTTACCATTGTAGCAAGTATCAAGTGCGTACCACTGCTACCATTACACACTTTTTACCATTACATACACACTTTTTTTTCTCGCCCACAATGCTTTTCTCTGCAGCGGAGGTGATGGCAAGCTTGCTGATCTAAGGAACAGTTTCAGCTTTGTGAACACGCTTTTTTTGTAAGACTTACACCAAAGATTGTTCGTAAGTTCGCTTAGTTCGCATGAGGAAATTCATTTATTAAAAATGATAAGAAACAAACAAGCAGATGTCTTCCTGCTTCTTCGGGGAGTCGTCATCAGTCCAGGCCTCCTGTGGTTCTTGCGGTCTCCAGCGCCAGTCACACCGGCTGTTGCTGAGCAGGAGGTCCGAGCTAGACAGCACGGCCTTCCGCTGTTCATGCGCGGAAATGGGTATTTGCGAGGCTGCCTGTATGTCGGGCACACCCATGTGGTGAGATACAGGATCTGAACACCGGGCGAGTTGGAACCTATTCATTCATGAGCAGCGCGTGCACAAGCGAAAAACAAGAAAAAGGCGCTTCCGTATCTTCCTTCTCTTGTTTTGTTTGTGTGTGCACTGCCCACGAATTGATATAGGGAAGCTATTCGTTACAAAGGAGGCATTTGTGCGAGTATAATGGGCGTTTACTCCTTGTAGCCTGCTTAAATGGGGGTATGTGTTAGTTTTTAGTTGTCGCTGTTCTACTGAGTCTTCGCGAAAGAGGATCTATTGAGGAGGTTGGTATTGTCTGTTCAAGCTGTGGTATTTTATGATGGCGTTGTGCTGTGAAGTTACGGGCTCCATAGATGCAGCCAAGGTATTAAACTGGGAGGGCTTAGCAGTAAATAACGATGAATATATCAGCAACCTTCTGTTTGCAGCTAACGTTGTTGGTTTCAGCAACACTGGGAATGAATTACAACAGGTGATGGAGGACCGTAACAGAGAATGTATAAGAGTGGGGTTGAAGAAAAATATGCAGAAGACAAAATTAATGTTCAATAGACTGACAAGGGCACAAGAGTTCAGGACCGCGAGTCATCCTCTAGAGATTGTAAAGGAGCACCTTTATCTAAGCCAATTGCTCACAGGGTACCCTTATCACGAGAAAGAAATTTACGGAAGATTAAAATGGGTTGCAGTGCATACGGCATGTATTGCAAGGTGCTCAGTGGGAGCTTACTACTATCATTGACAAGAAAGGCGTAAAATCAGTGCTTTCTACCGTTGCTGACATATGGGGCAGAAATTTGTAGGTTGACCAGTGGCGTAGCAACAGGGGGGGCCGGGGGGCCGTGGGCCCCGGGTGCACGGGGCCAGTAGGGGGGGGGGGTGTCATATACGTCTGAAGACACCCGAAAATTGTCGATATCCTTGCCTTCCTCGACTACACCCGGGGGGGGGGGGGTGACAGAAGAGCTAAGGGCCCCGGGTGCCAGAAGACCTAGCTACGCCACTGAGGTTGACAAATGAGCTTGAGAACAAGTTAAGGGTCGCGCAAAGAACGATCGAACAAAAAATGTTCAGCGTAACTATCGGAGTAAACAACAAGACACAAGGAAGTACTTTTTTTCAGGCTAAGCGTGGGATAGGCGTAATGTTAAGAGACAGGAAGAGAGTGGTGTGGATCAGACAGCAAATGGGGAAAGACTATATTGTGAATAAAATGAAAGAAATAAAATGGAGCTGGGCAGGCCATCTAATTTGTAGGATGGATCACCATTGGACCATTAGAGTTACAGAATTGATGCCAAGAGAAGGGAAGCGTGGTCGAGGATGGCAGAAAACAAGGCGGGGCGATGAAACTAGGAAATTCGCAGGCGGAAGTTCGAATCAGTTGACGAAGGACAGAGGTAATTGGAGATTGGAGTGAGATGCCTTCGTCCTGCAGTCGACATAAAAAATTGGCGGCTGCTGCTGCTGCTGATGATGATGATATGCTGTATACTTGATTTTTTTTTCTTTTTCTTTGGGAGTGAGGGGCAGGCGATGCGGCTGCTTATCAATCTCTGATTGAGCCAGGTTATGTCGTCTTCTTTCAGACCGTATTGTTTAGTGGTTATACGACTAGATATTCGCATGATTTCGAAGGTGCTCTACTTGAGACGTTGAATAGTGTATGCGCCTCCACCGTCCTATTGCATGTGGAGGACCCGGACGCGTTTTACTGTGGCTATTTATTTGCAGTCGAGGGTGAGTGTGATGTGGGCTATTTCATTGAGTTTCCAGGAATTTAGTCGTATGAGTAAATAGTTGCCACTTCATGAGAGCATCGGAGACCACTTGTTTTTGAATCTTGTTGGACGACTTCTGTCGCTTGTAGGAGTGCAACTTGTTGCTCTCCTTCGGAACCAGTGGTGGTCCAGATAGTGATATGATCGGCCTGTATAGCATGACTGATTCCTGGCACTGGGTTGACTTCGTCAGGTAGTTTCATAATACCAATGTTGAAAAGGGCGGATTATAGAATAGCACCTTATCGAGTTCCTTTGTTGCACGTAGGCAGCATCGGGGTTCTGAGTGAGCCAGTGTGTACCGTTGCCATACGGTCGGTTAGAAAGGTGCCTATGCACTTGTAAGTATTACGACCACAGTTTGTGAGACTTATATTTTCTAACGGTGGTTTGCTGACCAACATTTTCGAAAGCGCCTTTGCGGTCTAGTGCTTGAATCGCTCCATTGTTGTGTGGTGAGATGTGATGAAGGACTTCCTTCATCTGCAAGATAATGTAGTGGGTTGATAGGTGGGGCTGGAACACGAACATCGCTTCAGGAAGCAAGTCGCTATATGCTAGGCAGGGGTGAAATCGGTTGAGAATGGCGTATTCCAGGAGCTTCCCTAGGCTTAATAAGTCAGTGATATTTGTCTCAGATTTTCTCATTTGGAGGGTTTGCCTGGCTATGGATCAAGGATGATGCCCGCGTAGTTTTATCCTCTAGTAGCCTGCCCGCTTCCGAATGAGGATTCAAGAAGTAAGAAAGTGAATGCTGCCGTCATTCAGATTGCGCAGGAACTTCTTATTTATTTTGTCCTTGGCAGGGGTGGTGCTCCGTGTGAGCGCATTAATTTCTTGTTGCACATCAAAGATTGTGATCGGCTTGTTCAGGTTGTGCTATTCATTCCCGCTGTACCTGGGAGGATGTCCCTGCGCGGCTTTGAAACCGCCCATGTACCGCGCCAACAACTCGTCCTGGATGTCGTCGTCACAACCCTCTGTAAGAGAAGTTTGATTATTTCCTAACCGCTTTACTTTGCATGTGGTCAAGAATATCACACGGCAGAGGCCATGTTTTCAGCGTGCAAAGAGTACCCCGCAACTTGTTGAATTGCGGTGCAACATGTCACGAGTGAGCGCTACAGCACAAAATTCCACAGTGAATTGTGCCCCTTGTTCACACCAAGTGGCTCTTGTTCCCCTTTTGCGAGGTTGCATGAGTTTACCCCTAAATGCAAGCCATCTTCATCTACAGAATAAAAGTTATTTCGTCGAATGATTGAGCGTAAACAGCTCATCCTTACAATACAAAGGGCAAAAACGAAGCACTCTACCCTACCGGTACACAAGCTTCCTGCAAAATGGCCTGGTCAAGGTATGGCCAACTATAACGCCATATGTACGCTTTAATAAGTAACCTTCTCTTAGAATAAGCATATTGACACGGACACGCTTTTATGAGAGGTCTCGTAAAATTCCATAACGACAACCAGTGTCATAGGTCTTTTATAATGCCAAGAACAGAGATAGAAAATATTGTGTGTGAGCAAAAGCCTCAATCCTTCAGAGATGATCGGCTGTGGATCGGCCTTCTCGGAATCAACACTTATATGGGTTGAGCAATTTCTTTGTAAATGTAATATTCGGCAGTTGATCATCTTTTCGACTAACTTACAGAGGTAACGCGTAAATGCAGTCCGTCGGTAGCTTTACAGTGAGGATAGGTGTTTTACCTCTTGAAAACAAACTACGATAGCCCTGTTCGATGTCAATGAAAGGTATCCTGCGGTCCAGATATTATATGAAAGAGACAGCCATGCTAGTTGCCTGTCAGGGAGAAGCTATATTATCATGAAATACATGATTCCATCAGATCCAGGAGCAGGCTTCCCACAGCTGATCAAGGAAGTTCTGAACTCGGCAACAGGAAAAGCTTGGTTGCATGGTTTATTTTTACTGCATTTCCGTTTTAGTGCCTTACTTGTTGCTTTATGTTATTACTTTAGGCTTAAGAAAAGCTGCTCAATAGCTTGCCAAACTGGACGCAGGCCCAAATATTGGTCAAGAGCCTCGGCTTGGTCTTCAACGCTATTGCCTTCATCATGCATCAACGGCAAATGGTGGGTGCATGATGGTAAGACGGCTGAACTTATAATTTTGTTCCCATGTTCCATAGTTTTCCAACATGCGCGTAAGCATGTATGGTATGGTATGAAGAACTTTATTTGGTCCTGAAGGTCAACCATAGGTTGACGCGGGCCGCTCCCACGTTGGGACTGTCAGGCCGAGCCCTTCAGCCACATCGCGGGCCTTCTGGACTGCCCGTAATTGGTCAGAGAGTGATTCGCTGTGCAGCATTTGCCGCCACCATTCTTCTTCCTTGTCACAGTCTGTGAAGACCGCGGGGCACTGCCAAAGCATGTGGTCAAGAGTAATGATGCCATTGCACTTATTACAGTTGATTTGAATTTCCCTCTCAGGATAGATCCTGTTAATAAAATCTGGACTTGGGTATGTTCTAGTCTGTAGCAAACGTAATGTGACAGCTTGGGCTCTGCAAAGCTTACCGTGTGGCAATGGGTACTCCCTTCTGCTTAAATAATAATGCTTCGTGATTTCGTTGTATGTTAATAATCGATCCCTGTGTTCCCCGGGTGAAGTGTAAGTTGCTCGGTCTTGAAGAGCACGGCTAGAAAGTCCTCGTGCTGCTTCATTTGCCACCTCATTGAGGTTTCTCCGAGCTCCGTCCACAACCCCCAGATGTGCAGGAAACCAGCGGATTTCAATCCTCTCACTGTTGACCTTCTCTAGAAATTTTGTTGCTATCCGTGTCACATATCCGTTGGTAAAGTTGCGTATGGCTGTTCTAGAGTCGCTGTAAATATGTGTCCACCGATTAGCCCGAATGGCTAAGGCGATTGCTACTTGTTCTGCTACTGTTGGGTCCTTGGTATAGACGGTGATGGCATCCCGTATGTTACCTTGAGTGTCTACAACAACGGAGGTATACGCATCCTTATTTTTAACCCAGGCAGCGTCAACGAACACCGCCTGCTGCTTATTTTGATCTATGTCTTGAAGGAGTGCCTTCGCCCTTGCCTTCCGTCTCTCAAGGTTATGTGTCGGGTGCATGTTCCTAGGGAACGGGGTCGTTTTTATTGTTTCTCGTAGTCCCGCTTGCAATTGTGTTAATAATTCTCCTTCGTTGGTGGGATTGTTAATTTCTACGCCAATTTCTTCAAGTAGCGCCCTCCCAGGTCGTGTCCCCATTAGTCTCTCCTGGTGGGCCACCTGCTGAGCCTCAGCTATCTCTTCTAGTGTGTTATGCAGCCCTAGGCGCAATAAGCTATCGTTAGCCGTGCTGATGGGAAGTCCTAGTGCAGTCTTTATAAGTCGTCTGATTAAAGCGTTTTGCTTGTTCTTATCAGCCTGTGTCCATTGTAGCATGCCAGCCACGTACGAGAAGTGGCAAAAGGCGAATGCATGTACCAATGTTATGGCACTGTGTTCTCCTAGCCCCTTATGCTTGTTGGTAACTCTACGAAGAAGCCTAATGACTTCTTCTGACTTGTTAGAGATGTGTTGTATCATCCTGCAATTAGATCCATTCGCTTGCAGGAGAAGGCCTAGCACTCTAATAGTCTCCACCTGCCTGATTGGTTCTCCATTCTTGGCATATATGTCAATGCGGGGTTCTTCCTCTGGGATATATCCGTTCGGTTTGCGCCCACGCTTACTGCTCCGTAGTACCAATAGTTCTGATTTCTTAGCAGAGAAGTTCAGTCCCATACCCTCAAGTGTTGTTTCTACCACATAAATGCTTTCCTGTAGTTTGGTCTCTGTTTGTCCCATATTACCTTCGGCACTCCAGATTGTTACATCATCTGCATATATAGCAAAGTGGATACCCTCAATCTGCGCGAGACCTCGAGCCACTTTTGACATTGCCAAATTAAATAACATGGGAGATAGGACGGACCCTTGTGGTGTCCCACGATTCCCAAGTTCCAGAGTTATCGATTGGAGTTCGCCTAACCTGAGACAAGCAGAACGGCCACCGAGAAAGGCTTTAACTATATTGTGCAATCGTTTACCCAATCCCATCTCCGAGAGGATGTCCAATATGGTCCTGTGCTTGATGCGATCAAAGGCCTTTTCTACATCGAGGCCTAGAAGAGCTCTAGTATGCAGCGGGCTAGCAAGAATAAGATGATGTTTGATTAAAAGCATTGCATCTTGAGTCGGAAGTCCAGGACGGAAACCGATCAGGTTATGCGGAAGAAGATTTCTGTTTTCTACATACTTAGTAAGTCTATTGAGTATGACATGCTCCATGGTTTTGCCCAGACATGATGTTAACGATATGGGTCTTAGGTTATCTAGATTTAGTTGCTTGCCTGGTTTGGGAATAAGAATTGTGTTAGCAATTCTCCATTCCTTTGGATAATCACCATTTTTCCAGAGTTCGTTGAAATACTCTGTTAAATATGTTATAGATTCATCGTCCAAATTTTTCAACAGCCTATTGGAAATGCCATCTGGACCGGCAGCAGATCTACTGTTGAGGTCGTACAGGGTTGCGCGAACTTCGCTTTCTGTGAAGTCTTGATCCATAGGCTTACAGTCTTCACCTGTATATTCAGGCGGGTCTGTACTCTCATTGCTATCCTTAAGCGGTAAATACTTAGCTGCAAGCCGATCCAGAATGGCCTCCTCCGTTGTGTCCTGACTCTCACGATGGACAAGTCGTGCTACTGCTGTTCTCCTATTAGATTTCGTGTCATTCTCATGAAGCAAATGTCTAAGTAAATTCCAATTTCCACCACGTCTCATTCGACCATCTATGGAATTGCAAAGCTCATCCCATTGTTGTTTCTGTAAATTTCTGGAGTGTTCTTCAATCTCCCTATTCAACAATGATATGCGCTTCCTGAGTCTCCTGTTCAGACGTTGTGTTTTCCATCTTTTTAACATAGATTGTTTGGCTTCAATCAAGTGCGCCATCCTACTGTCCATGATTTCGATATCCTCATCTGTGGTAATATTCTTCGTTGCCGCCTTTACATCTTCCCTGAGCTGAGTGGTCCAAGTTTGGAGTGTTTTCTTTTCTCCTGTCTCTGTCTCAGCTCTGCTTTTCCTTGCTTTCCGGAAAAGATCCCAGTCAATGTAGGTAAAATGCTTTATCTCATTACTTGGTGTTTCCAATAGTATTTGCAATATGTAATGATCGCTACCCAGCTCAATATTGGAGTTATTCCAGCCAGCGTTCGCTAAATTTGATACAAAAGTAAGGTCTGGGGTGGAGTCCCTGCATGTAGATGTACCACACCTAGTGGGATAAGCTGGGTTTGTGATGAGGGAGAGATTAAGATCTGTAGCTAGGTGCCAGGGTCCATCCCCTTTCTTAGTATTCCAGCGATATCCCCATGTTTGATGTGGGGCGTTGAAATCTCCTCTAATAATGAGTGGAGCGTGCTTAGTAATAGCCATAGTCTTATTAAGAAGTGCCCTGAAACTCTGTTTCATGTCGCTAGGGCTGCTATAAACATTAAGACAAAAGAGGCTTTGCGGTTTCCTTCTATACCTTTTCAAAATTATTTCCACAAGTATGTATTCTAATTTGTTTAGTCCAAGGTGAAAATCATGTTCTATGTAAGGTATTTTCTTATCTACGAGCGTGGCTAGCCCCCTACCCGGCTCTTTGCCCCTGCATGTCGCTTTGTATCCGGAGAGGCTAATGTCATCCGCCAAGGTTTCCTGCAGCATAATTATTTTCGGTTTGTCTGCAGAGTTTTTTATAAACTGCATGAGAGGTGCTTTTTTGTGATAAAATCCTCGGCAATTCCATTGCCACACGGCAAAGCTCCCCCTGCTAGCCATTGCTTATAGAACCCGCCTTACTGCTACCCGCTAGAGTACGCTTCGTAGAACCCCCCGACGCGCCAGGGAGTGATCTGACGCTTTCTGCTTCTGAGGGTAAGTATTCGTCGTCCTCACCTAGCGGTTCTACTTTGGTAAGCCTCTTTTCAGCCGTCAGTCTCCATTTCCATAACTTATCAACTTTGAAGGTAGTTTTGTCTATGGCATCTCTAAGTTGTTTAATCGCCTCCTTGATCTCTTCCAAAGCAGAGCACACTGTCGTTTCTACTGGACTTATTGCCCGCTTCTTTGGAGCTGGTGTGTTTTCTTCATCCTGACTGTTGTCATTATTCACCGGTTTGGCTATTGCTACTTCTGTGGAGCTAGTCTGCGAGTTCTTGCGATGTTCTACAACCTGCTTAGTAAGTTCTTCATTTGCCTTTCTCAGATACGTTACTTCTTTAATTAGCTGTTCTACCCTGGCATCATTATCTCAGACCGGCCGCCCCGCACCGCTCTCCGCGGTCCTCACAGTACCTTTCACTTTGTCGGCCCAGGTTGTTCCAGATGTCGTCTTGTCGCCAGGCGTCTGCCCTCCTCCTTCGAAGCGCACCTGCACTTCACGTGATCTGGAGCGGCTTGTGCCCTTCGACGGCGAGCGGCGTCTTGACCTTGTGGGGCTCTTTGAGCGCGTGCGCCCCCTGGTGCCCGTTTGGGCATCCCATTGCAGCTGAGGTGGTGTCGCCCCCGATGCAGATCTGTTGCGTTCTCATCGTCGAATTCGCACCACGTATGGAATTTGGTACCGCTGTCGGCAAGTCTTGTCCCCAGTTGGGTGGTCCCCTCCACAGAATTTGCAGTTAGGCACACACATGTGATTGTCCTCCGGGTTTTGAGTTCCACATCCTCTGCACTGTACCATGTCCGGTGTTGGACATACATCTGATCGATGTCCAATCTTTCCGCAAGCATAGCAGACATCAAACTGCTTCCTATACAGGTAACACCTTACAAGGGTCGACCCGTATCTGACATAATTGGGCACCTTGAGCCCATCAAACAGAACAATGACCGAGCCCGTGGATTTAATACGTTTGGCTGCCAATGCCAGTGGGTTAAAGTCATGCACAATGTTCTGCGTTATCGTGGCCTGATTGTCTCTGAGGTCAACTCTCCGAATCACCCCTTTACACGTGGTATGCGGAGCTGTCTCGTAGGCGTTCACTTCATATTCGGTTTCCACTATAACTATTGACCTGATTCGCACATACCTGGCAGCATGACTGGGGTCTGGTGTACTAACCACCACGATGTTTTGCGTGAAGTTAGGGCAAACGACATCCTCTCGGGCTTGCTGCGGAGTGAGGCCCGATGCTTCAATAATCGCCATGCCTATCACTGTGGTGCTCACTTTGCTCAAGTTGAGACCTCCTCGTGGACGGATGACGATCTTGCTGTGCTCCTCGGGCAATTGGGGCATCCTTGATGCCTTGACAATCCGATTTCTGAACATAGTGGTTGTAGGTCCCTTGTTCTTGCTGCTGTTGCCTTGCTCTTGCTAGCTCTGCGGCGATGTTTTCCCATCGCCAGCAATCCTTGTGGTGGAGCGAAATTTTCGGCTTGTCACAATTTGCCACCCTAGATCTTCTTCATTCTCTTGTAATCCGGTAGCGTCTTCATCTTCCATGCGCGTGCCCGCCATCGCGGCCCGGCGGGGCCAGTAGGCCTACTTAGGTCTTGCGCCAAGAAAGGCCAGTAAAAGTCCAAAAATGGAAGTCCCACCTTAAAGAAAGGTGTCCGCGAATTCCCGGTGACTTCACAAATCCAGTGATGCGCTTGAATCCGTGATGGTGGCAAAGACGGCTGCACAAACATTCAAAAACGACAGAGCCGGTGTGAGGGACGTCCGCACCTCGGCTTCTTCCTTGCCTTTCCTCTGTAAGAATGTATGCTGAAGATGTTTTTTTTCCAGTTTTCTCTCTCTTCACAGTTCCTTGCTGCCTAATATGTTTGACGCTTACAAGGATTTCTCAAGTAATATAGGCACTGTAGAGGATCCGATTCCACCGCCGCCGCCGTGAGCGTCTGCACAGCGAGCGGATGTTTATGTTCGCGGCGCCAGCCTCCTCGGCGTGGAAGGCACGTACAATAAAGTTTCAGTTTCACCGCCACTCGACTGCTCACCGGTTGCTCTCAAAGTTCGTTCTCTTCTTTCTGCGCGCGTCTGTCTATAGCGGACTCATTTCGCGCCTCTATAGGTACGAACGAGAGGCCACACCTTCTTTCACTGCTTAGGTGCTTCTTGGCATTCCTCATACCAGCAGGAAATGCGCCGCTTGGAAGAAGAACCTCTAATCGGTGGTATAAAAGCTGATGCGGCCTCAGGTATAAATCTCTTACATAGGACATTGCATCATCAATAGTGAGCGCATGAACTTGATCTCAGTGCAACTGCATGAACTCCCGAAACCACGTCCAATCACCTGAATCAACTTTGCATCTGGTAAATTGTGAGAAGTATTCAACTTCTCTTCTTAGATTGAAACGATCGGAAAGAGATCACTTCCGCAAAGGTTCCTCATGATATTCCACTTTAGGTACGGCATGAGTGTACCTGATACTATGCTTGTGTCTATGGAGGTGAATGTCTTATTTGCAACGCTATAGAATGTAGGTCCTTGCGCATTAACTAAGTATGCACCCGAGAAAGAAGAAGAAAATTTCCAATTAGGCGGCCTCTCTCATCACAATGGGAGTCTGCCCCCAGGGTGCTATAGGCATTTACGTCTCGAACGACTTTACAGGGCTCGGAAAGTTCACCGATGAGGCTCTGAAATTCAGTTCTGTGAAGTTGACGGCTAGGAGAGATGTAGCAGGAAGTGATCGCGACCAGCTTATAAAACAGCAGTGCTTGGACAGCTAGTGCCTCAAAGGTCATTTGAAGTTGTATTTGCTGGCTTGCTACAATTTTGTTTAGTATTATGACCGCACCACCCGATGAGGCGAGAGCATCGCCGCGGTCATTCCGTGCAATGGCATATTGTCTAAGCAAACTTTTCTCACTAGTATTGTGTGAAAACTTAATGTCACATCCATCATTGTCACGTGATGAGTTTAATTCCAATTTAGCTAAGATTGATTTATTATCGTTACTACTTAATAGCATGGAATCAACTGAGGGGTATATCTTTAGGACGTATTTCCGGAGGCGGAATAACATGCGAGCCTGAATGAACGTGTCATTTAACAGATCAGATCAGCGCATGCGTGGTCGGGGACCGCATTCCCTGTTGGTGACATTAGAATGAATTTTGCAACGTTATCGCTTTAATAGAAGCAGAGAATGTTTTACTTAAGGTAAGGTATACATTAAGGTAGAAAACAACGTAGCGGCAGTGGTTTTGTATGAGAACAAGTGTTCTGGCTTGAGTGACCGTTTAGAGCATTTTATAAAGATGCGTCCTTAACTTCCACGTCTGTCGTGTTCCCGTTGCACCAGAAAACTGCAAATAAGTAAAAACTTGATGCCATGATTGTCAGTAAATATCACGCTAATATGAATAGAAAGAGATGCTGCTTGAAACAAATGCAAGGAAACCTTATGGTCTCTATCTTAAACTCTTACGAGAGCTCTCCGGCGATACCGCCGGAGAGCTCTCGTAGTCACCATGCCATAAGCGTGCTCAAAAGTCAAGTCAGCATCCCGCCTCGCTCTAGCATTGTCACTTCCGTCGACACCAAAACACCTGCCGACGTAGAAGGCGTCATGGAGGGTGACCAACGTCTACCGCTAGACCGTGGAATTTGCGTCTCGAGAGGGATCGCTCGACTACACGAAGAAAAAACTAAAGTGTTGCTGACACATTTCAGCCAGGAGTTCAAACACATCAACAAGGGCACTGCAATCGCGTACATCGAGGAAATTCTGTAAACCAGTAATGTGTTTGTTCTCTCCAGTTCTGCCGCATCTACGCCGACGCCCATAGTTCCCGAACCAGACTTCGACGTAAATCCAAGTCTCCCCATGAGCAAGCACCAACGACTCAGAAGTCTTCTCCGACGATAAAAGGACTGCTTTTCGACGTCATCGAGGATTTGACAAGCACCAGTCGCAAAGCACCGCATAATACCCGAAGAGTGCGTTCAACCGCTCTGCCAGAGCCCTTAACGAGTTTCGACGCGAGAACGTGAAGCTATTAGGCAAAAAGTCGACGAAATACCCCGCGACGACATCATCCAGCCGTCGAAAAGCCCGTGGGCATCTCCTGTTGGACTGGTGAAGAAAAAGGATGGAACCCTACGTTTCTGCGTCGATTATCGTCGACTGAACAAGATCACGAAGATAAACGTATACCCCCTTCCACGGATAGACGACGCATTGGATCAGCTCTGCAATGCTATATACTTCTTGTCGATGAACTTCAAGTCTGACGACTGCAAATAGAAGTCGAAGAGCGAGATTGCGAAAAGACTGCTTTCATCACGCCAGACGGCCTCTACGAGTTCAAGGTCATGCCATTCGAACTGTGCACTGCACCTGCAACGTTCCAGTGCGTCATGGACACGGTGTTAGCATGATTGAAGTGGCAGACCTGTCTTGTTTAGTTGGGTGACGTCGTCGTCTTCGCCGGAAATTTCGACGATCACCTTAGGCGGCTTGCGACAGTAGTAGAGGCCATCAAATCATCAGGGCTCACTCTGAAGCCAGAAAAGTGCCGCTTCGCTTACGATAAGCTTTGGTTAATAGGCCACGTCATCAGCAAATACGCAGTACGCCCCGACCCGCAGAAAACAGCTGCCATCGCAAAGTTCCCGCAGCCCATCGACAAGAAGGCAGTGCGTAGATTTATTGGCTTGTGTGCTTACTTCAGGCGCTTTGTCAAGGACTTTTCACACATCGCTGAGCCGCGCACGCATCTAACCAAATCTGGGGTAGAGTTCAAGTGGCGAACGCCGCAGGCCGACGCATTTCAAGAACTAAAACGACGCATGCAGTCACCGCCGGTACTTGCACATTTCGACGAAGACGCCGATACCAAAATCCACACTGACAATAGTAGCCTAGGCCTCGGTGCCGTCCTATTCCAGAAGAAAGACGGGCATGAACGGGTGATATCTTATGCTAGCCGGTCGCTGTCAAAAGCGGAAAGCAATTATTCTACGACTGAAAAGGAATGCCTCGCCATCATTTGGGATACAGCGAAATTCCGCCCTTACCTATATGACAGGCCATTGAAAGTCACCAGCGACCATCACGCGTTGTGTGGGCCAGCTAAGTTAAAGGACCCTTTAGGGGCGGCTGGCGATGTGGAGCCTCAGACTGCACGAATATGACGTCACGGTAATGTACAAGTCCGGCCGAAAGCACTCAGACACCTACTGCCTATCACGCGCCCCCTTCGATCACCCGCCGGAAGACGACGAGGATGACGACGCCTTCCTCGTAATAATGAGCGGAGAAGCTTTCACTAAACAGCAACGAGTAGAGCTGGAGCTAAAAGGCCTCGTCGAGTATTTGGAAGAAACACCGTCGTAGTACCTAGGGCATTTAAGCGCGGATTGTCTTCGTTCACATTACAAAACCATCTACTCGTGAAGAAGAACTTCTCACCAGTCCGCGCCAGCTACCTCGTTGTTCCGTCAGCGCTGCGTCCAGAAGTAGTGTACGCCCGACATGACGATCCAACCGCTGTGCACCTTTGATTCTCCCGAACGCTGTCGAGAACACAGCAAAGGCATTACTGGCCGCGTTTGACCGCCGACGTCGCCCATTACGTCAAGACATGCCGAGACTGTCAGCGACGCAAGACACCACCGACAAGGCCAGCAGGATTACTACAGCCGATCAAACCTCCTTTTCGACCATTTCAGCAGATCGGGATGGATTTGTTGGGACCGTTTCCAGCGTCAACATCCGGAGATAAGTGGATCGTCGTAGCGACAGACTATCTCACCCGCTTCGCTGAAACTAAAGTTCTACCGAAGGGCAGCGCAGCCGAAGTGCCAAAATGTTTCGTCGAGAACATTCTGCTGCGACATGGTGCCCCAGAAGTCCTCATCACCGACAGAGGAGCAGAGCTTACAGCACAGCTCACCCAAGCCATTCTGCAGTACAGCCATACAAGCCACAGGAGGACAACTGCCTACCACCGGCAGACGAATGGTCTCACGGAGTGCCTGAACAAGACCCTCACCAACATGCTAGTAATGTAGGCCGACGTCGAGCACAATACTTGGGACGCGGTCCTGCCGTACGTATCCTTTGTTTACAGCACGGCGGTGCAAGAAACAACACAGATCACGCCGCTTAAGGTGGTTTACGGCAGGAACCCGACGACGTCTCCCGACGCCATGCTGCCTCACGTCACCGACGAAGAGTATCTTGACGTCGCGACCTGTCTCCAGCACGTCGAAGAAGGCCGACAGCTCACCCGCCTACGGATAAAGGATCAGCAGCGTACCGACAGCCGACACTACAACCTCCGAAGACGCCTCGTCGAGTACCAGCCCGGTGACCGTGTTTGGGTTTGTGCCCCTATACGCTGACGAGGACTGAGCGAGAAGGTTTTGCGTCGCTATTTCGGACCGTACAAGATCATCCGACGTATTGGCGCACTGCAGTATGAGGTCGTGCCAGACGGCATTTCGCTATCACAGCGGCGCCGCTCACGACCTGAAAAATAGTCCACGTTGTGCGACTCAAGCCGTACTACCAGCGTTAATGAACTTTGCGACTTCGCCTAACTGACCTTTGGACTTTGTTTCTTTTCGTTGTTTTGTCACTTTTGTTTAATAAGTCTCCTTTTGTGTTTCGCTCTTTTGTATTTGTAGAATCGGGAAGATGCCTTTTAAGAGGGAGGTAATGACACGTGCACTTATTTATCTTTATCGGGCGACCACTTCTCACCCCCTAACAAATGTTATCGCACAGCGCAGGACGTGCCTGCATGTAAAAGAAATTTCTGGAGTGTTATCGATGGTGCCATCCGCTGTCTTCCTCCGCAACTTGTGTAATCTGATTGCATGTATGCGCGACGAGAATAGTGTGGAACTTTGTGGAAGACACGCGGGTCCCAGCGGTTATTCGACGACTGATCTATAAAAGCCGACGTGCTCGACTCGCTGATCAGATTTCCGACGATCGCCGAATGTGTTCGCCTCTATCGTTGTGCTTTAATAGTAGCCTCTCTTTGTGGGCCCAGGTTCGCCCAATAAAAGCTAGTTCTGTCTTTCACCGTATTACTACTGTGTTCTTTACCGTCACTACCACGTGACAGTATATTGTTTTACAAATCACAATGGTGACTAATTTCGATATTCTTTCCTGCCCGTCTTTCGCGTAATATCAAGAGAATTAACATGCGTAGTCTTATTTGAAGATGAATTCGAAATCGTTTATTTGTTGAACTTGCCCGGTAGTATTTCCGAACTGTTTTATTGACAGCGTGTTGTTTGAAATCGACCTCTCTATGGCTTGTTACAGTTAGGGGTATGGTTAGGCATTTACCGGAAAGGACTCGGAACTTTCGACCTTCTGGCTGTCAGTTAGACAGCCACTTGTTGTACTTCGCAAGGTGTGAACTGTGGTAGCTAGAAAATACAGTATTACTGAGAATTTTCATTTTGATTATGTGTCCTGGCATGTTTGTATTGCAGCACTAATTTCAGATATAAAAGTTGAGGCTCCATGAATACCCATTCCGTCATTGAATTTCTACTTAATGGTTAAGTGGGTAGACTGCATCTAGCTAGAACGCCTCGTGTTTTGGGAAGTTCTGTTTGAAACTTGAGTTTGCGTGGGTTAGTGCTGTCACTGCAAGCCCAACATTTATTTTATTCTCCCAGAAAGGACACGTGCATTTTTGAGGAGCAGTTTGACCTGTCAGTACACTAATACTGTATTGGTAAGATCTATTAAAGGTTTTGGTTTCTTTAGTAAATGTCATAATTTGCTATATATGTGTATAATACGTTCAGAACATTAGGCGGGAAGTTTTTTGGCACCAACGAATATTACAACAGTTGTCGAACCACGGATTTCTGTAGACTCAACATTTGTGCAAAAGGCTTGTCTTCATCAGGCCGCTAGTCTTCAGAGCACTAAAAGCTAACATATGCCTTGGTATCATGGCAAAATTAATTTCCGGGGTTGCAGCTTTTAGGGCAACATGAATGAATACGACACCACGCAAAGTTTTACTTCTTTTAAGAAATATGTCAGCTTAGTTCTCGTTACCATGTAGCTTGAGCTGGTCAGTGCAAAGACACTATGCAGGACAGGAAGAGAAAACAAAGCATCAGTGCTCTTTCTCATACACCACGTCCACACTTGAACGAAGACGTTTCCCAGCAATAACAATTATGTCTGGTTTGCGCCAACTGACTCCCATCCTATGCCAGCAGATTTCCTAACTTCGTCACGGTGCATAGTTTTTCGCGCCATCGACTGCATATTTCTCTACGTATCATGCCTATAATATTCTGTTGCTCGATCGTTGTTTAGTAGTCCTCAGATTGCGTTAGCACAACGCAGTGACAGAAGTGCGTGCCATAACTGTTCCGACGAATTTTTCTTCTATAATCTTTTCATCCAGGACTCCTGTAATTGTCTTAAGTAACAAATTCCGTTGCTCTCTTGCCCTAAAAACATACCTAATGTCTTCTTGCAGTCCTTTGAAGGGGCAAAATGTGCACCCCAGATGGTAGGGCATGCTCAGATAAATTCAGCGGGACGAATTTAGATGAAAAGAAGCTGTTTGGGTGCCTGAGCCTGACGACAATAAAATTAACCTTAGTTTTTCTAGAAAAGAATGTCACCACAAAAAAATATACAGGCGATTGTTCAAATGGAAGCAGTCCTTTTCTGGATTTTGTTGAAACCTCATTTTGGTTGAATCCCAAAGAAAAAGTGTTGTGGCTACGGCTCTATAAATATTTTCTCGCAGACTGCAGGCGAATAATATCAATTCAGACTAATTACCATGGAGGATCCCCGCTGCCATATGACCTAGAAAAGTTTGAAAACGCAACATTGCACATATAATCCAATGTTCCATGCACGGGATTCGGCCATCCTTTTGCCATGAAAGTTTCGGAAATTTGGGGAAATAGCTTTGGCCTCATTGGCTCTAAAAATTAACGAGAAGCACTCATGTTTCGAAATGTTAGTAAATTAGCTGTATTTTAGGAGATGCTTGAGAGGCTTGATTTTGTTCAAACATTCCCGAAATCAGGCATATTCACATGAAGCAATTGAATCTGGAAAAAAAAGCGTGTTACATTAATTGTTTCGTTATGGAATTTCAAGTCGAGGTATGGACAGAATAAAGGGTACCGCCGGCACCTGTCACCTGTGGCGTCGACGAAGACTTGAGGTTCCTTTCCTTTACGTCAAAATATACTATAGGTTACTTCAAGAAGCACAGAGTGACAAAACGGCAACATTTAGGTAAACAAAGCACAAACTTAAAACTTTTGAAGAAGATGGGGAGGACATGTTGATATTTCCGTGACACAACAAACTATATGTGAAAGCCGGAGCTGTTTTGGTGCAAGGTATGCTCTCTACGTATTTTTACTGCTCTATCAACTTGCCATCCTGACCATACCTTTGGCTTGCTTCTTCTGCGTCGTAATTGTACAACAGGAGTGGTTCAAGCTTTTTTTCAAGAGGGTCTCATTGTTTCAGGGAACAGTTAAATCTGCAAGGGGCTATTGGAGCAGTGAAACAGGAAAGCTATAGTCCCCAGTATGGCGGTCATGAAAGCACTACCTAAATGCAGAAAGTGTTATTTCTGAATGCGATAATGTGCGCGTAAAATCTTTGCCTGTTTCAAGCAAACTGTCTATTGACCTTGGTCCTTTTTATCGGAACCTTTTCATGTCATAAGGCTATGAACATGTACCAAGAAGGCTGAGTCTGAACTATTTGTTTTGACAAGAGCACTTGTAATACCATTTCTTAATTAGAAATCCTTTTTATTTTATCTATCAGAGTAAAAGTGTTGCTAATGGGGGTAATAATTGAAGAGTCTTGGTCGAATGGTGTTTGTTTCTTTCTTGAAGAAAAGCAGAAGGCATCTGCAGTCAATCAATCTTTTCGCTAGTCAGTCTATTTCTAGTGTCTATACATGCGAGTTCTCTTTTTTGGTAAAGTATAATAAACATTCAGTTTTATTCAAACTTCATTGGCTTGTTGAGTCGTTTGCACGAGATTGTACGCATGTTTTGTACATGTCATATACAGAACACTAGTGCACCAGGATGAAACAGTGCAGAAGACATCGCGCAATGGAACAGTGCAGAAGACATTGACACAAGGAGGAAACGGGCAACCACAGCATCTTCAGTGGGTTATATGTCCTGCGATGTGCATTAATTTCTGCCCTGTTTCAAGCTATGTCTGTCTTTGCAGTAAATTGGCTTTAGTAGAGATCAACACAAACGTACAAGTAATTTTACTGCTACTACTATATCTGAAATATTGAAAGGTGTCAGTGTTGTATGTACAACTCGATTAGTCCATCGAACTAAACTTATTTCAATGAACCAAACACGTTTCCTGTTGGCTAGAGATAAACACCAGAATTATTGTTCACAAAATATTGAAATATTGCAGACAGTATTTTCACCTGTTGATATGAAGCAACAGAAAGCTGAGCAACTTCACATTGATTCATATACGGAAATGCAGCCATAGAAAATATGGACACAAGATGAATGAAAACAATGGTCTTTATATTTTTCTTCTCACTCTTTTTGTCTTTTTATGTGTATACATTTCTTTACCATGGTCTCTCCACAATTCATAGCCCCGTTCGTGCAATGTCGAACTAATGGCATGTAGTGCAATTGCATGAATGGAGCTCAATTTAGAGAATTTACGGTTTACAGAATCGCTGTTTCTTTTTCAGCAAATCCGAGCTTTCCTGCTATCACAACTTCGGAGCTCACCTTTTTCCGTTCTTGGGATATTCATTTTTAAAGACTGTACGTTCCACGGAACTCCGTCTTTCATTTAGGAGAAAGTGTCCATGGCGACCGTTCTACCTTCAACTTTCTCCGTAAAGTTAAATTTTTACAGGCTTGGCAGTGATGGTGCAAAGGCTTGATTAACAGTGTTTTGGCTAGCTTCTGAAAACCATAAAGCAAGCACACACAGACACGCACACACAAAAAACACATAGTAACGCCTATTTGCTCTGTCCCACGATTTATTTCCCAAATAAATATCATTCCAGAACAGGTAGGCTAGTCCTCCTCTAGGGCCGGTGACACCCACCACGGCATCCACAACACATCTCTCATATGCGACTTTTTGCGATATTCTACAAAACGGGTGAAAATGGTCATTCACGTTCTGTATTCTATACTGCTTTAATATATCTGCAAGTTTGCTTCATGGTAGCCCTGTTACAGAGAAATGGAAAAATTATTTGTGCGCTCCTACTGGTGGTTCCTTCGAAATGGCCAAGTGTAACATTTAACGAGGCTACAATGTAGCTTGAACACGTACACTTATTCTGGGTTGTTTTGCAAGTGATGTGCCCTGATTTTCCGCAGCGCTCCATTTACAACAGCTGTGGAGCTTCTGCCAGACCCTCAACCGTACGCTGTTGTATCATTTCTGAATGTTTGCGCCGTGAAACCATGGGACAACGGCCTTCTAGCAGCAGTAACTGCTTTGAAGGACGCCCAGAGTTGTGTTCTATGTGATACGGGAATCACCTACACAGCGCAGTTTTCTAACGTGGACACTATGCCCGGTTGTGCCACGCACACGGGCTCTTCTTCAGCAGTTTGTATCTTCAGGGTACAGATAGAAAAATGTGAACACGTGCGTTGCGGCACATATGGTTGGTCGTAGACTGCTATTCGGCTTATTTTTGCCTTGGCAAGTGGCCCAGCACTCTGACCCATGTTTGGTGCAAAAACACAGGGACAATGGCACTTGGTGATGACGTCCGTGCCATTGTGCAGACATCATAACATAAATTTTGGCTAGTTGCGAAAAAAGAAATTAAAATATTTGCAGGACGCTTACGGGCTTCGCCTTTAAGAGTGGGACGCCACATAACGCCAGTAAATGATCTATGCGGATGACACCAGTTTATTCATTTCAAACAATTCTTTCGAAAATTTTGCTAATGAACCTAATAGTGCGTTGTCTAAAATAAATAAATGGGCTCCATGTGCTCCACACATGGGCTCCACCCTAACTTAAGCACTTAACCGTCACAAATAAAAGCTGTATTATTTCACCCCCGTCACAGACAAATCCAATTGCCGCACATTGTGTTAAACAACACCAATATCGAAAAAGCAAAGTCAATTCAATCATTAGGTGTATAATTTGCAGAAAATATGACATGTGATGAACACGTGAAGTATGTGGTTAACCAATTATCAAGGACTGTTGGCATCATTCACCGCCACTGCTATTATTTCCCTACATCAGGTAACGTACTTTTATGTAATTCGTTATTTTCTTCTACTAAACTAGACTGCTAGACTAAACTATGCCTCTATGTTTACATAGAGGCATAGTTTGAAGCTATGTTTCCGGCTGTCCACAGGAACAGCTGCAGACCTTAGCAAAGTGTTAACATTGCAGAAAAAGTTCTTATGCCTGACATACAAAGTTCCGTATCGTTCCCATGCTGCAAACCTATTCATAAAGCACGACACTTTTCCTAATACATCATTATACAGCTACAAAGTATGCCGCCTTTATAAACTAAAAATATTAAAATATAATGTTGCTTCTACTAACCTGACCCCATTGCAGAACAACACCACTACCTATAACCTACGATATTTGGAACCCTGGTACGCCACCACCTGCCGAACAAACTTCGGGAGACAAACGTTAAAATGTTCATTGCCGACGGTTATAAATCACATTTTGAGGGAAACAAATAACGACATACCAACAATTTCATCAATGCGATTGGGTGCCATGTTTGTATAGTAATGATATCTTTTTTTTTTCTTTTTTTTGTCCTGCCCTGTTTTCTTCGCTTGCTTGGTTTTCTATTTTTGCTTGAAGATCAGTCAAACTCTGCATATATGTGTATCGCCTTCGCCGCACGCCACTTTGCCGCTCTGTATGCTGGGAGGTCAGAACTGTTCAAGCTGTTTTTATAGATTTTTTACCTGTTCTCCTCGTAACATTTCTTTGCTTCGGATTGAATTTCAATTTCAATTCAAAAATCCCTGACCGCTTCTCACGCTTCCCGGTAGCTGCAGCTTATGTGACCGTAATGTTTCTCGGGAAAGGCTGGCGGCGAACGCTATGATGAAGACTAGTATTCTGGCAGAAACGCGGCCAGATGTGCGCCGATCCCAGAGGTATTGCACAGCAGCGGCAAAAAATATATCATTTTCATGTTTCTGTTTTATTTCAACACATTATTTGTAGTTAGGCAGCGCTACGTTATGAAGCTTCTGGATTCTTCTTTTTATTGCGCTAACAATGGTCAGAGCTCTTTAGACAACGCACATTGCCGAAACTTCTGCAAATCCCAGGGCGGGTCGTAACTGTCGGCCAACGTAGTCGGTCATTCTGTACGGTACTTCACGCGTATCTGAGCTTGAATGCAAAAAAGAGGGTTGTCACTGCAGCTCGTGTAAAGCTCAACGTTTGCCTTCGGCAGGTGGCGCTTGTTGGCAATCATCGCGACTGTTAGTTTAGAAGGACCGCAATGGCTTGAATTTCCGAATCTTACCACTCCTGAATGATCCATAAAGTGAACCAGCCTGCTTTCATAATGAATACCTCAGCAACCATGCAGGTGAAAGCGTACCGGCAAAGCGAAACCCCGCTGTCGCACGCATGTAAACAAAGCTTCTGGTTATGGCGTCAAAACATTTTTTTTTTCATCAATGCAAGAAATGGAGCATGTGCCGACAGGAGGGCACGCAGTTCACGCGGCGCGGATGAGCACATCCCAAGGGCCAAGCGGGCGCTTACTGGCGCACGTCTTGTAGGTTCAAACCGCCATTACTCGTGAGTCACGGCAAACGCAAGAAGCCTGGGCCGTGTGCCGGTACGCGTATGTGTTGTTTGGCCATTTATCCGTGTTTGAGGAATGGAGGGGCTTCCAACCTCGACAGACTCGGCCTCCTTCTTAAGATAATGAACCATTGGGGACATATATATTCGGACAAAAAGCTCAGTGCCGTGCAAAGCCCGGAAACCAACCGCTATCGACATGTGTCACAGCTCACTGCCGTCGTTAGCTTCGTCCGCTGCCGTCGTTGCCCGGCCGTTGCGCGGAGCGCCCATGTAGCGTTCCCGACGCGGACAGTAAAATGACCACGAGCGCCTCACTTCGCAGAGCAACGGTCGAAGTCCTGGCGGGTGCAGGGTGCTTATAGCCAGTACTTTCTCAACACCTCCCCCCCCCCCGCCCCTGTCGAGGGACGCATTCATCGTCCAAGTTCACTTCGTGTCTCTGGTCGAGATGTGTGTGAAATTGTATGTGTAATCTGCATGATTTTAAATTGAGTGGTCCGCTGAGTGTCTAGACTGTATATTATTCCGTTCCCGTCTGGGCTACTAGAATGCGCTGTACTTCCACGATGAACAACCTTCAATTCTACATGCTTGCAAACGTATCCGTTACTACTTTCACTGTCCCCTTGACCAACTAGCAGTCACAGCTCCTGTGGTAACTTAGGTTGCCCAAAAAAGCATATAATGTAGATTTCTTTTAGGAAGTAATTTCTTTTGCAGGAAGTAAATTATTTGCTGTAATACAGGTCGATAGATCAGTCAATTGAAGTCAATACAATAAATCGTACTGTTCTCAGCTAAGAATATATCAGTTTAACGAATTTTTCTCGAAATGGGGACTCTTAAGGAACGCTTCTCTACTGAAGTTTCTAATGGGCGCTATAAAATACTGCGGAATCCTGCGTATTTAAGGGCAAAGTTGTGCAGCGTATCACAGCGGAACAACTTTTATGTAATGTTTCTTTTTCTCCTGACTTCGTTTCTATGCTCATCCGATAACTTTGAAAACGCGGCACACGAGTAAACCCTTTTCATAAAAAATTGTTTGCGATAACTGCTCTCTGCAAGAGAAGAAATAACAATACGCTTTTAAAAAAATAAAAGCCGAGATGGACGATGCCCATTTCTTGGGCATTTGGTGTGCGATGACCCAAGTGCGACAAATTCCCATTCTCAAGCGGCATCATCTTCTACTGCGCCGCAAAAGAAATTTATTTGTGTGAACATGCAATAGCAACTTTGAAATGGAAGTGAAGTTTGCAGAGTTCAAAAAATAGAAAACCCGAAGCCGCCTGTATCAGAAAAGTAAAATTTTACCCTAGTAAGGTTTTACTTTTCTCCATGATTGCAATGATATACACGTCCTGTTGCTGCCTTGTAGGCTGCAGTGTGTACGTGTGCGTCAGTACTATAACTGCAACATAGTTCGCTGTGTAACCTGCTAGAAAGCGACCTGACCACGGAGAAAACAAGTCTAAAACGCTAAAGCCAGTAAAATATTAGGTCGAAAGCTCAAGCCAGTTTTGACCACTACCATGAGCAGGAAAAACAGCCAAATCGGTTTTCTTTTTTTTCTCCCCTTTTTATAACGAAAGGGAAGCTTTCTGATTTCAATCCCAGGGGGCGTGGTAGCAAGCAAGCGTTTTCCTCCATAAAGGAACCGCCTCGTTGCTGACGCACCTGCTCGCCAACAAAGGCTGCGTCAGCAGAAAAACTGCTCTACGTTGGAACCACCTGCAGCTGCTCTCGACCTACTAATGAATGCTGTCTCAATGCCCAATATGCGTGGCAAAGTTGCACTCATCACTGGTATGTGATTTCTGAATTTACGAAATGCCCTTTCTTGTCTGAGCAGGTTCTACTACTCCGACCATTTCTAACGATATGGTTCGATATATAACGATATATAAAGCCTTCGTGGGCATAACTCAATGAAAATATTCTATCATTCAGTATTCGGTGACTATAGAAGCAGTGTGCTAAGCCGGAAATGGGGAGATTGCGAAATCAATTTGATGGGGGTGCTCAAGACTGACGAACACTCCACAGCTGTGCGCAAGCGTAGAGTGGCACAATTTACATACGAGCAGCGCTTCCTCTTGTGTGTGTTCTGCAATGCAACATTTTCTAAATTTGCCATCGTGCTTTTTTGGTTGGTAAAGAGAGCTCTTTCAGTGTGCATAATTATACGCAGACACAACCGATCGCTATGCACGCCATCATAACTATGCTCCATCACGAGATATTGAAAGATAGTACGGCATGCCTACATGTATATGTCGAATAAATGCCACTCCGCATTTTGTAATCATGAATACCTGCCACGGGGGCACGATATTGGCCGATAAACGACAACTCATCTGTGCGCCATGTGCTCTGACGGCAGCCTGAACGTGTGCTTGCTCAATTTATGCTTTACTCAGGGTGTTTTAAATAACACGGATCCACTTCAAGAAAGCCTGTACACGATATGTGATAGCAATGAAGTATTTTGACTGCGCAGTTGGTCATCTGCTTTTTGTTATATTTAGCGAAGCTTATGCTGCTCAGTGGTAGAAAGATTTCGACGAAGTGCGATGCACGCAAGGGTGAACTTGTGATCTCATTATTCAATATTTCGCTGACTTCATTGCATAACTGTAGCTTTTGTGACGCAAATGTCTTCAAACTCCAAATAAAACGCATAATACCTCAAACTTTGCAGCGCGATTTTCTGCCAGCCTAAAGCTACACTATTTTGCATGACCAAACATTGCATGACACACAAAAATTCGACGCAGAGAGAAGCGACGCAGATAAGGTTAACAATAAATAAAATGGCGACCCCGACATAACATCTACGATCTAGGTCGCCATTACCCGCCGCAACCCAGCACTCTCTTAATTTTAAAAACGTCGCGCTCTCTCTGTGAGCAGGCACAAGCGTCATAGCGCTATGTCCTATGGCCGTGCCACGTGAGCATGCAATTCAAAAAATGTTATGCGAAGCATGTCGTATTTAATCGGTGTCACCGTTGCTTATAGCTGATTATTAGATATCTACGTGTAGTGGCACCAATTTGCTCGGAGCACGTTTGAGGACGCAAGCGACAACGCAGTACCCGAGTGCCTCGTCACGTGGTACTTATTTAGCCCAAGTGGACTTATTTCAAGTTCTCGAAATAAAACTCTCAACACGAATATTCGAGGTCGGCGAATCCGTAGAGGTGCTTCTCAAGACCCGGTCGCCGTGTCTTGGAAAAAACGTTGCGTTGAATAGGACATTCAAAAAAAAGTTTTATAGGTATCTGTTAGAAGATGCCGTTATAGCGAGGCACAAGGCGAAAAATAGAAATCGGACACAGACATCAGTACTTGCTTGCCCAATTTGAGACTATTATTCAAAGATATTCATCTACTTCCTAATGAGCTCCCCACAACATATCGTACTAGCAGTCCAAAATGAAGGTTATGTAATTGCATCGAATGTGTTTGCTTAGCGATTAGGTACTTTTTAACGACTTAACACACGTTAATATGTTTCATACAAAGAGCGCTCCTTTCTGCACCACACTCTGGTATATCTTTTTGTGTACTCTTCTGCCATGTAAATATGTTCGAAAGGAAAATATGACAGTACCATTACTCCTACCTATACTTCTTGTACACCTTATGTTTCAGAACGACTTTGAGTGCTCTTTTTCTTCGCTCGCATCACAGGTGCATCTTCTGGAATCGGCAAGGCAACGGCTACGCACTTCGTCAGCCTTGGCTGCCGCTCTCTTTCGATCACTGCGAGGAACGCGACGGCTTTGGACGGCGTTGCAGCACAGTGCGTGGGGAACAGCGATCGCGGAGTGGAAGTAGGTTGCTGATTCATTATGAAGGCATCCTGGTTCACTTTATTGCTAAGTAAGTGTGTGGTAATTATCACCATTACAAGCCATCGTCCTCCTGCTAAAGCGAAGCAGCGATGAGTGCCGTCAAGGGCCATCTGCCGAAGGCCAAAATTGAGCTTTGCATGAGTCATGGTGACAACCCTCTTTCGACCTTCAATCTTAGGCACGCGTGAAGTACACTCTAGAATGAGCGACTACGTTCACGGAGGATTATGACTCGCGCTAAGATCAGTGGCAATTTCAGGCAACTTGCGTTTTATAAAGTGTTCGGACAATTGTCAGTGCAATAAAAATAGAAACCCAGAAGCTACGTAATGCTGCGCTGCCTACCTACACGTCCTTGGTAGGGGCGAACGAATTGGTCTGCAGTCCTGTGGTTGTCGTTGTGTCTCACGCAAATGATCAAGCCGCGATAGTGCCTTTTAATAAATTGTTTTCAGGAAGATATTGCGCATTTGCAGCACGTATAACAAGAGAAAGGAAGCAGGACAGCCATCTTATGTTCAAACCAGTGTCCTTTTTGTCTTGCTGCCTCTTTGTTGCTTGTGAAATCACTGTCCCATTCCATAGTAAGCTTCCAGAGGCCCTATAACGTAAAACTATTCCGAGGTGCTTTTATTCCAACCTCCTGACGTCAAATTCGCGAAACCGCCGACGCAAGCATCGGGCGGTCACCCGCAGGGCTGTCTGAACCGACCAATGGAACATTCTCTTAGTTTATAGGTCACTTTTCTTTGCTTTGAGAACGAACCACATTGCCTACGTTGAGCGGTTTTTCGTTTGTAATTGCCTGCCAGGAGGTGAGGAGCACGCTTAAATGGAAAATGTGTCGATGGGGTCGAGTCAGCGCACTGATAATAGCTAGGCGAACGAAGAGGACGGCGCCGGCGTCTCCGATTGGTCCACTTTCCCTTACTTAGCTTGCAGTGGCTGGGCGAAAATCGTGGCGGCATGCAACGGAAGCTTATTAATAAGGCTAAAATGGATCCTCAGCAAAGAAGCGTTGGCAGAAGGAGATTGTAAACGTGCCGAAAGTGCTCGAAAACGTTACATGGCCACTCAATAGGCTTTATTATACGCAAATAAACCCATGCTTTCCGGCAGGTGCGAGTAGCCCGTGCCTGAGCGTCCGGTGGCAACCATCTTTTATTCCTTTCCGAACGGGCAGCCTGCGGCTATTCAGAAGAAAATTCAGTTTTGTTCGGCATATTAATGCATCTTTAACGCGTGCACGTCACGTTGACGTGTCGCCTTTTTGTGGTTTTCTGACGTCGCGTGATAGGCAGATGAAGTAGGTGCAGCGCGAAAACTTTTCACCAATAGCCGAGGGCTAACGGCGAAAAAGTGTCGAATCAGAAAGGACTACATATTGCTTTTGTTCGGTCAAATCATGCATAATAAGTGTGTACACGTCATATCAGATGGGGAGCTATCCCAGATTTCGTGACGTCGCGTGATAGACACGTGAAATGAGGTTGGCCCAAAAAAGTTTTTGACCAATCGTTGACGGCTGATTGCAGAATTGGAATAGACAAGTTTGGAATAGTTGTACGTTATAGCGCCACAGCGTGCAATTTTTCTTCCATTATTTCATGAATCAGTTTTTGAAACACCTATAACGTGCGCAAGTAATCAATGCATCTCAGGACTACCTATCTATTCTTCTTCGGGAAGAGATGTAGGGTTACTTTACCTGAACACCACTGTGACAAAGCTGCGATTGATTCGTAGGAGATTTGAGGAGCACGTGGACCACTTAGTGGTGAATCAGTTGTTAAGTCTTCATATGTGGATAGCATACGTCCCCAATGGCGAAATATTTTCAGCTAAACCAAAACTGCCTCTATGATTTCTCTTGTATTTGTTCAATAAACACGGGTCAAGGTGTTGTGACCACTCACCACGGCAACATAAGCCGTTAGCAGCATGCCGCCATCCACCAACGCGTTCACACTTTTTCCATTGTGTCCCGAAGAAACAATCTGCTTGTGAACTATCCGTGTGCGTGGCACCATCATTTATAGTGTCCACGGTAAGAAACTGCCTCCATTATATAATTCACACGTTACTGAGTATATTACCCTGGGTGTCCTTCAATGGTATTGCTGCGTCAGACCATTGTGCCATGGTTTGTCTATGGAAACAGCCAGTAATGATAGAGTATCGTACGCTTGATGGCCTGGCGGAGGTTTCACAGCTGTTGAGACTGGAGTAATGCGGAATATCAGCACACAGCACTTGCAAAACAGTCCGGAGTAAAGGTACTTGCTGAAATTATATGTGTACGCCATTGAACGTGTCACATAAGCTTTGAAAATGGATAACCAGAAGGAGCCCACAAATCATTTTTCTTCTACGCCATTGTAGTGCGACGATGGACCAGAAATCGCGGAATTTTGAAAACAAGATAGAGTGTGTAAATGCTCATCTGTTTCCTCTTTTTTGCTGAATGGAATAGATGTATTTGTCCTACTGTAGGGCCCACCGACGCCTCACCACTGGGTGCTTTGATTAACGCTCTCAGCAGGCTGCGAAGGAAGAAAGTAATTAAGATGGGTGGCGCATGCTTGCACTGCAAGTACGGCTTACTCTAGTGTGTTTCCAGTCCATTTTCGAAGGCATCACCTTCACTAAGAAACTGCCGATAGAAGGAGTTATCCGCATTCTTGACCTCAAGCTCCTCCTCAGCAGCAGCCACATTTGCTGGAAATACTCACCCCCCCCCCCCCCCGCTCCAAGAAGCACCTGCTTCCCTGCACGTCGGTTCGTCGGACCTGTTCAGCGTGTCATTGCACTAGGAGCCCTCAATAATTCCCTTACCCGCTCCTGCTATCATCAAACTCACAGAAGTTTTAACAGCGAAATCCAGTGTCTTAGAGCAAGCGACTACCAGGAAGACTTATTTCGTTCACTGGCAGAAGTACCTGTTCAAGAAATCAGAACCGCCAGGGATAAGGCACGGCCTGAACTCGACAAATGAAAACTAGCTATTATCCCATACGTGCATCACATTTCCCACGGGAACAAAATATCAGCCGGGTGTCCAGGTGGTTCGTGTTGTCTTCTCAACCCTCAACAAGCTAGGCTCCTTATGCATAAAAGTGAACGCTAGTCAATCCCACAACGGCACCTTCTGTAAGAATCACACCTCGCGCCCTATGCAGCGCAGCAAGGAAGCTGTCTACGAAATCTGCACCACATGTGGAAAAAAGCCTATTTCGGGCAGACCGGATGGTGTCTAAACGACCGGTTGCGAGAACATGCGTAGAGTCAAAGCAAGAATGGCAGCAATCTCGCCATCCACTGTGCCAATTGCCGCTGCCAAGCCAGTGCTTCAAGACGCAAAGGTTCTGCGTCTATACCGAAACGGTCGACCACGTGAAATCTTTGAAACATTTGCGACGTTGCGCAAAGGCCCGATTTGCCTCAACTCCCCTTCAAGAAGCCTCCTCACCAACAAGGAATACAGATATCTACTTGACTAATTATTACGTTTTTATTCGTTTTTACCACCAGACCCATGTGCGACGGGACATTTAACCCCCCTAACCGCCACCCCTCGTTTCCCTTACCTTTTGCACTCCTTTTTCAAGCTACATATTTCTCTACCCACAATAAAAACACCGTTGGCCGTCAGCGCCCGTCCAGTGTTTCTCCCGTCTGCCCGGGTTTCAACGCTCTTTTTTCTACCATGGATGCATACCAACGAGCTCGCGTCCAGACCCTTTCAAGCCACCGTTCTGGAAGCCTGCACCGCTAGTTGCCGCAGCTGCCGCTCCGCGAGTCGCCTTCGCCGTTCTGCTGAAGTAAATATAGAAACGACGGAATGGCTAGCGGGCCGCCGTTATGAATTCCTACAGCGGTGACCTGCGAAATTGCGCCTTCCACCGAGCGACTGCCTGCCATGGCTAACATGCTGGAGGCCCAGTTCCGCTCACCGCTACCGCCGTTCCAGTCCCGCTACATCCGCGCATGTTTCGCGCAGTTTCATGCGGTAACGCAGATTAACTACACCACGATCCACGAGCCGTTCATCTGCAGTGCCACCAGCAGCCTAATATAGCGTAAGGACTTGCGGCGGAATTTTGGAATTGCTAGTCCCCTTCACTTTCAATGGAATTGCACTACTTGGACTATCCACGGACCCTTTTGACACTTGGTTTCACTGACTAAGTTATCTAAGTAGGCCTACTGGCCCCGCCGGGCCGCGATGGCGGGCACGCGCATGGAAGATGAAGACGCTACCGGATTAGAAGAGAATGAAGAAGATCTAGGGTGGCAAATTGTGACAAGCCGAAAATTTCGCTCCACCACAAGGATTGCTGGCGATGGGAAAAATCGCCGCAGAGCCAGCAAGAGCAAGGCAACAGCAGCAAGAACAAGGGACCTACAACCACTATGTTCAGAAATCGGATTGTCAAGGCACCAAGGATGCCCCAATTGCCCGAGGAGCACAGCAAGATCGTCATCCGTCAACGAGGAGGTCTCAACTTGAGCAAAGTGAGCACCACAGCGATAGGCATGGCGATTATTGAAGCATCGGGCCTCACTCCGCAACAAGCCCGAGAGGATGTCGTTTGCCCTAACTTCACGCAAAACATCGTGGTGGTTAGTACACCAGACCCCAGTCATGCTGCCAGGTATGTGCGAATCAGGTCAATAGTTATAGTGGGAACCGAATATGAAGTGAACGCCTACGAGACAGCTCCGCATACCACGTGTAAAGGGGTGATTCGGAGAGTTGACCTCAGAGACAATCAGGCCACGATAACGCAGAACATTGTGCATGACTTTAACCCACTGGCATTGGCAGCCAAACGTATTAAATCCACGGGCTCGGTCATTGTTCTGTTTGATGGGCTCAAGGTGCCCAATTATGTCAGATACGGGTCGACCCTTGTAAGGTGTTACCTGTATAGGAAGCAGTTTGATGTCTGCTATGCTTGCGGAAAGATTGGACATCGATCAGATGTATGTCCAACACCGGACATGGTACAGGCAGAGGATGTGGAACTCAAAACCCGGAGGGCAATCACATGTGTGTGCCTAACTGCAAATTCTGTGGAGGGGACCACCCAACTGGGGACAAGACTTGCCGACAGCGGTACCAAATTCCATACGTGGTGCGAATTCGACGACGAGAACGCAACAGATCTGCATCGGGGGCGACACCACCTCAGCTGCAATGGGATGCCCAAACGGGCACCAGGGGGCGCACGCGCTCAAGGAGCCCCACAAGGTCAAGACGCCGCTCGCCGTCGAAGGGCAGAAGCCGCTCCAGATCACGTGAAGTGCAGGTGCGCTTCGAAGGAGGAGGGCAGACGCCTGGCGACAAGACGACATCTGGAACAACCTGGGCCGACAAAGTGAAAGGTACTGTGAGGACCGCGGAGAGCGGTGCGGGGCGGCCGGTCGGAGATAATGATGCCAGGGTAGAACAGCTAATTAAAGAAGTAACGTATCTGAGAAAGGCAAATGAAGAACTTACTAAGCAGGTTGTAGAACTTCGCAAGAACTCGCAGACTAGCTCCACAGAAGTAGCAATAGCCAAACCGGTGAATAATGACAACAGTCAGGATGAAGAAAACACACCAGCTCCAAAGAAGCGGGCAATAAGTCCAGTAGAAACGACAGTGTGCTCTGCTTTGGAAGAGATCAAGGAGGCGATTAAGCAACTTAGAGATGCCATAGACAAAACTACCTTCAAAGTTGATAAGTTATGGAAATGGAGACTGACGGCTGAAAAGAGGCTTACCAAAGTAGAAGCGCTAGGTGAGGACGACGAATACTTACCCTCAGAAGCAGAAAGCGGCAGATCACTCCCTGGCGCGTCGGGGGGTTCTACGAAGCGTACTCTAGCGGGTAGCAGTAAGGCGGGTTCTATAAGCAATGGCTAGCAGGGGGAGCTTTACCGTGTGGCAATGGAATTGCCGAGGATTTTATCACAAAAAAGCACCTCTCATGCAGTTTATAAAAAACTCTGCAGACAAACCGAAAATAATTATGCTGCAGGAAACCTTGGCGGATGACATTAGCCTCTCCGGATACAAAGCGACATGCAGGGGCAAAGAGCCGGGTAGGGGGCTAGCCACGCTCGTAGATAAGAAAATACCTTACATAGAACATGATTTGCACCTTGGACTAAACAAATTAGAATACTTACTTGTGGAAATAATTTTGAAAAGGTATAGAAGCAAACCGCAAAGCCTCTTTTGTCTTAATGTTTATAGCAGCCCTAGCGACATGAAACAGAGTTTCAGGGCACTTCTTAATAAGACTATGGCTATTACTAAGCACGCTCCACTCATTATTGGAGGAGATTTCAACGCCCCACATCAAACATGGGGATATCGCTGGAATACTAAGAAAGGGGATGGACTCTGGCACCTAGCTACAGATCTTAATCTCTCCCTCATCACAAACCCAGCTTATCCCACTAGGTGTGGTACATCTAAATGCAGGGACTCCACCCCAGACCTTACTTTTGTATCAAATTTAGCGAACGCTGGCTGGAATAACTCCAATATTGACCTGGGTAGCGATCATTACATATTGCAAATACTATTGGAAACACCAAGTAATGAGATAAAGCATTTTACCTACATTGACTGGGATCTTTTCCGGAAAGCAAGGAAAAGCAGAGCTGAGACAGAGACAGGAGAAAAGAAAACACGCCAAACTTGGACCACTCAGCTCAGGGCAGATGTAAAGGCGGCAACGAAGAATATTACCACAGATGAGGATATCGAAATCATGGACAGTAGGATGGCGCACTTGATTGAAGCCAAACAATCTATGTTAAAAAGATGGAAAACACAACGTCTGAACAGGAGACTCAGGAAGCGCATATCATTGTTGAATAGGGAGATTGAAGAACACTCCAGAAATTTACAGAAACAACAATGGGATGAGCTTTGCAATTCCATAGATGGTCGAATCAGACGTGGTGGAAATTGGAATTTACTTAGGCATTTGCTTCATGAGAATGACACGAAATCTAATAGGAGAACAGCAGTAGCACGACTCGTCCATCGTGAGAGTCAGGACACAACGGAGGAGGCCATTCTGGATCTACTTGCAGCTAAGTATTTACCGCTTAAGGATAGCAATGAGAGTACAGACCTGCCTGAATATACAGGGGAAGACTGTAAGCCTATGGATCAAGACTTCACAGAAAGCGAAGTTCGCGCAGCCCTGTACGACCTCAACAGTAGATCTGCTGCCGGTCCAGATGACATTTCCAATAGGCTGTTGAAAAATTTGGACGATGAATCTATAACATATTTAACAGTGTATTTCAACGAACTCTGGAAAAATGGTGATTATCCAAAGGAATGGAGAATTGCTAACACAATTCTTATTCCCAAACCAGGCAAGCAACTAAATCTAGATAACCTAAGACCCATATCGTTAACATCATGTCTGGGCAAAACCATGGAGCATGTCTTACTCAATAGACTTACTAAGTATGTAGAAAACAGAAATCTTCTTCCGCATAACCTGATCGTTTTCCGTCCTGGACTTTCGACTCAAGATGCAATGCTTTTAATCAAACATCATCTTATTCTTGCTAGCCCGCTGCATACTAGAGCTCTTCTAGGCCTCGATGTAGAAAAGGCCTTTGATCGCATCAAGCACAGGGCCATATTGGACATCCTCTCGGAGATGGGATTGGGTAAACGATTGCACAATATAGTTAAAGCCTTTCTCGGTGGCCGTTCTGCTTGTCTCAGGTTAGGCGAACTCCAATCGACAACTCTGGAACTTGGGAATCGTGGGACACCACAAGGGTCCGTCCTATCTCCCATGTTATTTAATTTGGCAATGTCAAAAGTGGCTCGAGGTCTCGCGCAGATTGAGGGTATCCACTTTGCTATATATGCAGATGATGTAACAATCTGGAGTGCCGAAGGTAATATGGGACAAACAGAGACCAAACTACAGGAAAGCATTTATGTGGTAGAAACAACACTTGAGAGTATGGGACTGAACTGCTCTGCCAAGAAATCAGAACTATTGGTACTACGGAGCAGTAAGCGTGGGCGCAAACCGAACGGATATATCCCAGAGGAAGAACCCCGCATTGACATATATGCCAAGAATGGAGAACCAATCAGGCAGGTGGAGACTATTAGAGTGCTAGGCCTTCTCCTACAAGCGAATGGATCTAATTGCAGGATGATACAACACATCTCTAACAAGTCAGAAGAAGTCATTAGGCTTCTTCGTAGAGTTACCAACAAGCATAAGGGGCTAGGAGAACACAGTGCCATAAGATTGGTACATGCATTCGCCTTTTGCCACTTTTCGTACGTGGCTGGCATGCTACAATGGACACAGGCTGATAAGAACAAGCTAAACGCTTTAATCAGACGACTTATAAAGACTGCACTAGGACTTCCCATCAGCACGGCTAACGATAGCTTATTGCGCCTAGGGCTGCATAACACACTAGAAGAGATAGCTGAGGCTCAGTAGGTGGCCCACCAGGAGAGACTAATGGGGACACGACCTGGGAGGGCGCTACTTGAAGAAATTGGCGTAGAAATTAACAATCACACCAACGAAGGAGAATTATTAACACAATTGCAAGCGGGACTACGAGAAACAATAAAAACGACCCCGTTCCCTAGGAACATGCACCCGACACATAACCTTGAGAGACGGAAGGCAAGGGCGAAGGCACTCCTTCAAGACATAGATCAAAATAAGCAGCAGGCGGTGTTCGTTGACGCTGCCTGGGTTAAAAATAAGGATGCGTATACCTCCATTGTTGTAGACACTCAAGGTAACATACGGGATGCCATCACCGTCTATACCAAGGACCCAACAGTAGCAGAACAAGTAGCAATCGCCTTAGCCATTCGGGCTAATCGGTGGACACATATTTACAGCGACTCTAGAACAGCCATACGCAACTTTACCAACGGATATGTGACACGGATAGCAACAAAATTTCTAGAGAAGGTCAACAGTGAGAGGATTGAAATCCGCTGGTTTCCTGCACATCTGGGGGTTGTGGACGGAGCTCGGAGAAACCTCAATGAGGTGGCAAATGAAGCAGCACGAGGACTTTCTAGCCGTGCTCTTCAAGACCGAGCAACTGACACTTCACCCGGGGAACACAGGGATCGATTATTAACATACAACGAAATCACGAAGCATTATTATTTAAGCAGAAGGGAGTACCCATTGCCACACGGTAAGCTTTGCAGAGCCCAAGCTGTCACATTACGTTTGCTACAGACTAGAACATACCCAAGTCCAGATTTTATTAACAGGATCTATCCTGAGAGGGAAATTCAAATCAACTGTAATAAGTGCAATGGCATCATTACTCTTGACCACATGCTTTGGCAGTGCCCTCCGGTCTTCACAGACTGTGACAAGGAAGAAGAATGGTGGCGGCAAATGCTGCACAGCGAATCACTCTCTGACCAATTACGGGCAGTCCAGAAGGCCCGCGATGTGGCTGAAGGGCTCGGCCTGACAGTCCCAACGTGGGAGCGGCCGCGTCAACCTATGGTTGACCTTCAGGACCAAATAAAGTTCTTCATACCATCATACCATACGGTGACCTGTACTGCCCACTGACGCTGCACGGCGCCTGCTCGACACCTGCACCGCAAGTGCACGGCGCCTGCTCGTGGCGCAAGCACGGGACGCGCTAGCCCGTTCTAGATGCCTGCAACGCTGGTTCCGCCATCCGCCGCTCATCTTGCCACCTACACCCTTCTGCTGAATTAGGTGTAGGAACCTACTATTGCTAACCTACTAAATTTACAGGAATTCATCGTGTTTAGAGCACATGAGCCTACACACTGTTTGGTGATATTGCGCCCAGTATTGTCGGCTTTGATGGTTTCGCGCAGTATTCCGATGCTACAGTTTTCTTAGCCATACTACTGGCGATATCCCAGGGAAATTAGGTGCTTATTTCGAGGAAGGGCAACGCGTAAATGGCTTTGCCCGCTTTAGAAATTTCCCAATTTCTAGTTTAACCATACTTTGATGTGAATACAAACAGAGAAAGAGGCAGCATCAGGGTTGAGCCTTCGAATTACCACTGCCCGCCTTTGGAACCACTATTTTGGAACAGAAATAGTAACCTGAGCCACGCTATGTTATTGTGTTAAATGTGCTTACGTACATTCCAGCTTTCGGAATAACAGAACGATGTTGGAAAGGTCTGTCTGTTGATATTACTGGCGCCTAGTGCTAATGCTTTGAAATATGGAGAGCATTACTGTCCCAGCCTTCATATCCGCGCGCTCGCGTATGTACTCCCTTCTTCATCTCCAAAACAGAAATCTAAGAACGAGCTAGCCATCTGTGATGTAGTCAGAAACGTGCCTAAGAGAGAAATTCTCAATCGCATATTGAGAGATGTGACGTGCTGATGCCGTGGTGGGTGTCACCGATGGAAGGAAGATCTATCCTATATGTGCCAGGGTAAGAATCATTTGGCAAAGTAAACCGTCGGTAGAGCACAGAGGCGTGTTTCGTTTTGTGTGGATCATTGTGTGTTTGCTTTTTGGTTTTAAGAAGCTAACCAACACACTGGTTCATCAAGCTGGTCTGTAGTGTGTGTCCCTCTTTCATCCGTGAGGTTGCGCATTATTGCATACAGTATACCATAGGCTGGGATCTAATCATACCTACTCAGCATATACTTGTAGCTCATTATTCCTTTTCCTTGGTATTGCAGCTTCTTTATTCAATTGTTTTGCAAGTAGTCACCTGTACATGTTGTGTATATTGCTGATGATGGTTTAACACTTTAAAATGTTACATTTGTTGTTCTCACTTGTGTTAACAATTTCTCGTTAACAGAACTTCCCTTCTTGTTGAAGAACTGGTATCATTATTCTAGGATTAAAATCAAAGATTACTGGTTTTGTATTATTAAACAAATTTTGAGATCCTGCTTGTCTTTGCATGCACCGGAGCCTGATCAACAAATGAACCATATAAGAGCACATTGGCGCATGAGCTAATATTAGTAACTGTTTTTCACGTACTTCGTGTATCATGCTGCAGAATGGTACTTTGAATGTCGGCAGGGGAGAATAATTTAGCAAAGTTGCACAATGCAGTGACTGGAAACATGTCTTCTTTAGATACTCGTGACCACGTGTGACATTCGGAATGGGGAAGCCATTTCTGCCATTATCAAACATACAGCAGAACACCTCGGGAGAATTGATATTGTGGTGAGTTTGTTTCATCCGTAAAAATGAATGCCGGCTCGTCTTTCCTCTGTTTTTCAGGAACAGTACTTTAGTTGGTGGCCTCGCAGCCAAAATTTCACGAAGTTCTTAGTTTGAAGTAAGGATGTATGGAATACCATGACGATGCACCAGTGACGTCACGTGCGGGTGTTGTCGCTCACAGACGTCGGACGACAGCGCCTGTTCCCTCTTGTAATCTCTCTCTTTAAAACCAGCCGCCAGCGACAACACCCGCACGTGACGTCACTGCAATAACCCTATAAAACTAACACGCCGAGGATGACGAGGCCGCCTTTGACGAAGATAGGTCCACCTATCGAAACGTTGGCCAGCCTGTCTGAGGTACTTCAACCCTGTTTAAAAAAGTTTATACCACAGTGCGCTTGTATGGTGTATTTCCTGTCGTCCTTCGTCCGGGTTGCACTGCCCACCCATAGGAACATGCTCTCTATAAGAGTTCCCATAAGTTACTATAAGCCAACTGAGATAACAGCAGTCATGGAGGTATTGCGTAATGAACATTGCAGAAAGCATACGCGAATATTTTAGAAAATATCCATAAAGACGTCACAGCTACACTAATTCCCCCCAAATAATGAGGCAGATACATATCAGAAAATGCGTCAGGCAAGAAGGCACAATCTCTGCTATGCTATTCACTGCAAGCAGTCAAGCTGTTAGACTGGGAAGGGTTAGGAGCAAGAATGAATGGCAAATAAATCAGCTACCTGGGGTTTGCCCACGATATTGTCCTGTTCTACAACTCAGGAGATTAGGTGAAACAAATGATTAAGGACCATCACCGACAAAGTGCATGAGCAGGGTTAAAGACTAATATACAGTTGGTAAAGGTAACTTGCAACTGCCTCGCAAGAGAACAATAATTTATACATGGCAGCGAGACTCCATAATTTGAGCAAGAGTACATTTATGTAAAGCAAATACTCGTAGCTGACCCTGATAAGAAGGACATAAATAGGTTAATAAAAACGGCTTGGGGACACTACAGCAGGCATTGCCAAGTTATGAAGTACAGCTTAACTCCATCCTTGAAAACAAAAGCGTACAGTGATTACGTTATACCCGTAGAAACATGTGGGACACTAATTTCTAGGTTAACCAAAAAGCTTGGGAAGAATGTAAGGGCTGCGCGAAGAGGAACGTAACGTAAGGGACAGGATAGAGCGGAGCGGATTGGAGAGCACAAACAGTTGTATTCTATGCTCCAGTGGGCATTAGGATCAAGAAATACAGCTGGGCACGCCTTGCAATCCATGGGGCAGTGAAGTGCAGCCGAGGACGGTGTAGAATTAGTTGGTGTGGCTAAATTAGTAAATGTTGAGGCGTGAAATATAACAAGCAGCACAAGACAGGTGTAATTAGCCTTCGTCCTGCAGTGAACATAAATTGGCTGATGGTGGTGATGGCTACTAAGTTTCATTTCTCTTGTTACGATTGGGGCTCGTCCGAGGCTAGAAAACTTAAATTTTCATTATATGACCATGGTGGTGAGAAACGCATAGAAGAATTAGTTTGCTGAAAGTATCATGTGGATATCGGGAAGCAGATGTTCTAATTTTTGAAATGGTGACAAGCTTTCTCTTCGTCAGAATAAAATGCGCGATTCAGTACCCCGAATGTCAGCTTATTTGCCTTTTTTACACGAGCAGTTACGTTGTAAAAACCTTCATTGCTCTGCGAACTTCACATTGAAAGACCAAAGAATTGGCAATTTGGCTTCTATCAAGCAACACGGCCACGCAATGTGCCGTACTACAGCATTCTGGTCGGCTCCATAACAAAAGCAATTGATTATATTTAAGTCTCCCTGCCGCACTAATGACTTATTTATCCAATCACCACACTCTGTTTCAGCACACCACTGAGATAGAAGAACCAGAATGGTTTTAAAGCTTTATGCCTGCTGTTCTGTTTTCCTTTAGGTCAACTGTGCTGGGTCAGCGACAATCGGTCGGGTAGGAAAAATTCCGCTCGAGGAATTTGATGCCGAACTTAACACAAATCTTCGCTCCGTGTTCCACATAACGCAGCAAGTATTGCCCTACCTCAAGGAGACTAAAGGTCTGTGTGTTTTTTCTCACTTTGGCGTTACTGAATTATATTAACCCAGATGCAGGAATGGACATTATTTTTGTTCTTTTAGAAGGATAAAATATTCAAGCTTTGTACCAGACGTCTCGTTCGGCTTGTGCAAGAAGGTAATGTTCCCACTTTTGAGATATCATAGGCGCATCCCTTAACATGATATTTCACTCATCTAAAGTTGAGTAAATGACGCTAGTCAAAACAGTATAAGTTTGTGCATGTTATCAGCGTCATGCTAGCGATTTTTTTCGGTTTTAATGTGATGCCTGTTACCCCAAAATGGTAGGTAAAACTATGCACGATGCCACGTTTGTGATGACTCAACAGCTGCTAATAATCTAGGCCGTTGTTGGTGTACATAATCATTGTCTTGCGCAAGTCATAATGTGGAGGCAAATGTGTGATGGCACACTTGTAATCTCGTAAACACGTCTGTCATGACCGTTACGCCGTCATACCAGAGTAACGAACACAAAAGCATTAAAAGAAAGCGCAAGTTGAAGTAGCTGCGATCTTAGAAGCAAAGTACTGCCGTTCGGTGCGCCCTAGTCGTAGCGGCTTTCGTCGCATATGCGCACCTATTTTTTTTCTTGCAGCGCAAAGTGACCATGAGCGCACAAGAATGAAGACACTATACCGGCTGTGTCATATGCTGTCCGTCTGAGCGCTCGCTCTGTGTGCTCATCGTGTTCCTACATGCCTTTTACGCTGAAAACAAAATGCCTCCCAGCTAGTTACACTGAACGCGTTCACTTATTCAAGCAAGTTTTGCTGTGACGCCATGTTGACGTTGATTTAACTGTCCTCTACCGAGTATATGTGTTTCATAATAAGAATGGTTTGTTAGTAGACTAGGCCTGAATTCCATAGCAAGTACAATAAAGTGCGAATGGAATACACGGACGACCGAGTAGACAGACAACCAAAACTTCCAACGACATTTTATTGAGCCAAGCGTCTTTACCACGTCCGTCTTGCCGGCCTCGACGACTGCTTTCACTTTGATGTGCACGTCATGATAAACATTGCGTACTAAAAGCTGTCGCACTTTTTTTTTAATAGTTACGTATTTGTCTAAGTGTATGACGTCTGCTGATGTCTAATCAATTGCTACGTCAATGCAACGTTCAATGTATCTTGACCTTGTTAGCATAAAAAACATACTCATGATTACATAAAATAGAACCGCATAAATTGTGCTTGAAACAAGCAATGATTTTTTTAGTGCAGCTAGGAACAAGTGAATCATTCTGACGTGGCATTCCGATTGCAAGCGACTAGCTTTTTTCAGGTCTTTCGTCTGCTTCCGTGGAATTGGAAATTGGTTGTGGTCAGGCTTTCACTGCAGATAGGAAGGCGCCGATACAATGGAGATGTTCACTCGCGCAAACCATTTTTTCGGCACGTTCATTGGTTAATGCCACTCAATAATGTCATAGCTCATTGACGCGCACGCACTTTCCACCTGCACTAACGCTACGGATTTTCTGGTTAATGGCTCGGTTCACTCGGAATTACACAGTGAAAAAAAATGCCGACTACCCTGTAATCGAGAGTAGATGTAAGCCGAAAATAGCAACCGGCAATGCAGATTGGTTGGAGATGGTACTAGCCACAATCTTAAAACGGGTGTAGCGCGTGTTCGCAGTGGCAGGCCCCGGTAGACCACACCACACGACGTCATGCTGTACACTAGTCTACATTGACGCTGCCGTACTAGAAGAAGAAAACCGGCTAAAGCCGTCACAGCAGGCAGCAAAAGACGCCGGGAAGGCCGCGCACTGCCGAGCTAGAAAAAGAAAGTCCCCCGGAGGAGGCGCCACGCACCATGGCGCAAACACTTGAGGTGACGCAAAATCCGCACCACGGAACCCACGGGCCGCTGGCGTTCAAAAGAGCCCAGGCAACTTTGGTAAAGTGCGAAAACATGACAATGCTGCCCTGTATCTGGCTTTTGAACGTCGCTATTTGAAATGACAAATAAAACTGCAGCGTGCAAGAAGCTACAGCTTGAGTGATGTTGCGAACAAACATTAGGAAGAACTCGGAAGCAATAATTTTTGCAGCTTCTTTGAGTAGCAACTAGCATATGTAAACAGGTCGTGTCGAAGAATTTTCGGGCTAGAGACCACATTTTCTTAAGTTTTGACTGGTTGTCCAGTTGATCTCGTTTTGTTCTCGCACCTAACCAGGATATTCTCGTTTGTGTACCCGGATAATGACTCTGGTTTTTAGCTCAAAGTAAATTAAAGATTGGCCATAACCGAAACTGAAAGCATTTCATGCTTAAAACAAACGCTACCTATATATGCACACCGCAACAAGTATACGATTTCATGCACATCATTCCTTTAGTAGTGTGAATAGCTTCCTAGAAGCGTTCACCTATTCGCTTAAATTGACAATCTGCGTCGATGCCTTCTGCGCAGTTTTATTTGGTCGTCTTCTCAAACACGTTGTACAGACAAAGTTACTGCATATGCTGCAAAAGTTCTGAATAAACTCAGCCCATCAAATACATACTAGATGTGAAGGCGTCGATGAAAGCCACATGTTCCTGACTATTCTTCTAAGAGCGTGGCCCAGTGCATAAAGTCAGGAGGGACTCGGACGCCCTCTCCGCAGGTTACTTATAATACTGCGGCATCCAATCGACAAGCGCTGGAGGTGATTTCATGAACAGTATTGCCTTGTGCGGGGCAGTTCGGGCTCTCCAGTTTCTCAGTTTTTCTATTAATGATTTAATCGCGAAGAATCTGTTTATGTGATATGAGCAAAAACAGACAAGCAAGTACTGTTGTACTGCTGCATGCATTTCCCAAAGGCACTGCTCATGACTGTCACAACCCTCGTTCGAGTAGGATTCTTCGCGCAGCATAGTGTTTCATGAGCCACCTGAGCATGAAGGTACCTGCTCGGGAATTAGTGAAGGTCGGCCTTTGTTTCTTTAGGTCACCAGTTAATTGTCATTCGTTCATTTCTTCACTGAGTGATGTCTTGGAGCAAAAACGCATGCATGTTGCCTACTTTTGTGAGCAAGTAGGTTTGAAACGATAAAACGTCTGAGATTTTAAGTGAAACAAGGTAACTAATGCTTTGTGTTGCAGAAACATTTACTTTTTGAACACATTTTTGTAATCCGTTACCTCCCAAGTTATTCTGCAAAAAACGTTTCTGAAATGTCAATATTTTTTATGTGCTTGCTTGAACTGGCACATGAAATAAATGCCTGAAGTACACTCAGAATAATATATTCACTGCAAAACACCAATAAAAGTATTTTAATTCCAGAGAAAGTTGACTCCAATACAAAGCTTGAAGTTGGCTTTCTTTAGCGCCAATGTAGACACCAATAACTGAACGTCTCAAACACCATTTCTGTGGCTTGTGGGAGTTGTAAGGAAACCGTCTGTCAACTAGAATAACCTTTATTCGTGAGGTGAGGCCTCCTTCGGCGTACATCAGACCTACTATAACAAGGATGGCCATTGCGCGGTCTTCACAGTGCGTATGCCTTTATGTCCTTCCATAATTTTCTTCCTCTGTAATATCACTATTGCTTTCGACCAAAAGCTCAGCCTTCTTGAGGGTTTGAAGAATTGCCAGTTTTTTGACACTTTCCTTACGGAAAGATCCCGTTACGTGTAAAGACGGGGCCATTTTCTTTGTTACTAACCTCAACGATGAATACCGGTGGTCGATTCAATCTTCAGAGTCATACTGCAAGCACATCCGAGTCTGAGAAAGCACGCGCCATCCAAATGGCAGGTCACTTCCCGGAGCAAAGAAACGGAAGGAAGCGAAAGCCGACGGGTTTATAAAACGATTTATGCGGCCGATAAATCTGCTAACCTTACTTCCTATAACTTTCAAGAACACAGGCGGGCACCAGCGATTGCTCTAGAACGTTCGATAACTCACGAATAAAAACCGATGCGCTTAACCCGCTGATCGCAGTATTTCGGCTATCGCCGACTATTTGCAGCTATCGCTATGCTTTAAGCGTAACCTGGTTTTGTGGGCACAGGCTCGCCCTATAAAGGTTAATTTCGTCTTTCGCCGTATTACTACTGTGTTCTTTACCGTCATATATATATATATATATATATATATATATATATATATATATATATATATATATATATATATATATATATATATATATTGTTCTCGAGGCATTGAGTAGTGGGCATGGTGCTGGTGAAAGAGAAGAAGGCGGCGAGAAGTGCTGGCTTAATCCCCCGTAGTGCGTTGTGCTATAACTACGGGCACCAAACCAAACCAAACCTTGTTTCGATGAAGCGCCGACCTGTTTAAGCCTACCGCTACAACATAAATTTAGTGCTGCTAGGCGAACATCCCCGTTGTATTTGCATTTCCGGTTGTCCTCGTTAAAAAGAAAGATGGCTCCATTTGGTTCTGCGCCCAATATCGCCGCCTTACCCGAATAACGCGCAAAGATCCTCTGCGGCGCATCGACGATGCCTTGGAATGTCTGCAGGGAGTGGAATTCTTTTCCTCGCTGGAACTGCGCTCCGGGCACTGGAAAGTGCCAATGGCAGAGGCCGATCGCCAAAAGACAGACTTCGTAACACCTGATGGGCTACATGAATTTACCGTCATGCAGTTCGGCCCCTGCAACGCGCCTGCCACTTTCAAGCAAATGATGGACACCATTCTTCGAGGGCTGAGGAGGAAAACGTGCCTCTATTACTTAGATGACATTGTGTTTTTTTTCCACCGACTTTGCGTCGCACTTCAGCCACATCGAGCACACGCACATGCGTGCCTCTCCACTACAGGACTGCAAATAAATTTGAAGAAATGCCACTTCGGTGCTCGCACGCTTACTATTCTCGGGTATGTAGTTTCAAAAGGTGGCATCCTCCCGGACCCCACGAAACTTATCGCCGTATCTGGGTTCCCTAAACCAACCACCATGAAAAAGCTTCTCAGCTTCATCGGCCTGTGCTCATATTTCCGACGCTTCGTCCGTAACTGTGCCTCTGCCCTGGCCTCCTCGACGCAGCTTGTCACCGGCAGTTCTGACTTATCATCCTGGTCTCGGCGTGCGACGACGCATTCTCACCTCGCCTCCAGTACTGCGGCACTTCGATTCATCTGCTCCAACTGAGATCCATACCGACGCTAGTGGTGTCGGGCTCAGCGCTGTTCTTGCACAACGCGAGGATGGCTTCGTAGAGTACGTCGTGGCGTATGCCAGTGGCACCCTTACCGAAAACAAGGAGAACTACTCGGTTACTGAGAAGAACTGTCTGGCCATCATTTGGGCTATCGGAAAATTTCGTCCTTGTGTGTACGGGCGTTCATTTGACATCGTGACCAAACATCATGCCATATGCTGGTTATCTTCACTAAAAGATCCAACTGGTCGGCTCGCCCGTTGGGTATTGTGCCTACAAGAGTACGACATCCTCGTTGTTTATCACTTAGACCGAAAGTATTCCGACGCCTACGCTCTATCCCGGTCACCCCTGCCCTCTGATCCTGTCCCCTTGTCTATTTCCACCTGCGGTGCCTTCGCTCTCAACATTTCCGGCATGCCATCAGAGCAGCGCAATGACCCATGGATCTCTTGGCCTATTGACTTCCTGTCTAGCTAGTCGCCGGCGCCGATCTCTCGAACGCTCCGTCGTCAATTCGCGCACTTCATCATTCGGGATCACCTGCTGTACAGCCGCAACTAGAATTCGAACGGCCGCAACTGGTTGCTTGTTATACCGGCATCTCCACTCCGAAATCTGCGCCATGTTCCACGACGACCCATTATGCGGCCACGCTGGTGTGTTAAAGACATAATCCCGGCTCCAGCTTCGGTACTACTGGCGTGGTATGCACCGTTTCGTTCGTCAGTACGTCCGGTAATGCCACATACGCCAACGACGCAAGACGCCACCTGAACATGCCACCGGCCCCTTGCAACCTTTACAATGCCCCGCGCGTGCGTTCGACCGCGTCGGCATTGACCTATATGGTCCGCTTCCCAACACCCCAAGCGGTAACCGCTGGGTTATTGTTGCTATCGACAACCTCACGCGGTACGCTGAAACTTCAGCCCTACCATCTGCCATAGCAAAAGACGTCACCAGTTTTATCCTTCAAAACCTGATTCTATGCAAAGGAGCACCTCGAGAATTACTGAGCGACCGCGGACGCGTTTTCCTCTCCGACGTCCTTTCAGGATTGCTAAAGGAGTGTTACATCATTTACCGCACTACCAGAGCATATCATCCTCAAACTAATGGGATGACAGAACGTTTGAACCGTACCCTTGGCGACATGTCGAGCCTGCATGTTTCATCTGACCACTCGACTTTGGATCGCATTCTGCCTTTCGTCACCTACGCTTACAATACCGCCACGCAAAGCACCACTGGGTTCTCCCCTTTCTGTCTCCTTTACGGACACGAACCTTCATGCACTATGGCCAGGATTCTACCTTACCGGCCAGATGCTTCGTATTCGACGACTGTTTTAGAGCGCCTGCTTGCGCCGAAGAATGTCGCCAGCTCGATCATTCTTTCACATCCCAGGACCAGCGGCACCAAACGCTTCACCACGATTCATCCACTACGGCTACGTGCTTTGCTTCTGGCTCGATAGTCTGGTTGTGGCAGCCCTCTACTTCTCCAGGCCTTTCCTGCAAGCTGCTCTCCAAGTACCACGGTCCTTATCGGGTACTGAAACAAACATCCGCGGTCAATTACCTCATCGAGCCAATAGAAACGCCTTCCGACCAGCGTCGTCGCGGCCAGGAAATTGTCCAAGTCTCCCGGCTCAAGCAGTGCCCTCACCCCCCTGTGTTATTCTGTCGTTAGGTCGTCGGGATGGCCACTATATATATATATATATATATATATATATATATATATATATATATATATATATATATATATATATATATATATATATATATATATATATATATATATATATATAAATTGTGGTGTTTTGCGTGCCAAAACCACTTTCTGGGGGTCTCGCCTGCACCAAAGGGAAACTTTAATCCCTGGCGTAGCCCAATGGTCGCCATGGACGAAATTTCCCCTGCTGGTGTGGCCTGCAGGTGTTGTATATTATTCGTAATGGGCTCTTCTTATCCACCTTAACTTCAATTTTAGAACCTTATTTGATATTTAGAAGTTTCGCTTGACTTAGAGGTAAAACTGAGGTAATTACAAGCTGTCTTCAAACTAATTTCTCAAATGAAGAGATGGAGATAAACAGTTCGAGACTCGACCAGCTCGCTACACTTGCATGCTCAAACTGCTCGATAGAACCAATATCTAGCATTGGTACATAGACACTGAAAACAATTTTCCGTCCTACATTTCGGGCTTCACGTGAGTCATCGGGTGCTTAACAAGCAACAAAAGCCATTTTGCATTGTTGTCAATCCCCAATGACTAACCAAGTTTCCTGAGAAACAATGCACCTAATGGGCACATATGAGAAGGGCTGTATAGCATCGAATGTGTTTCACGGATGATTTGTTGAATACTGTAAACCTTGCCAGGGCAATAGCGTCATCAGTTATGACAGGAACTCAAACTCAGAAAACATATTACAGGGAGCGCATTTGAGTCATGAGTGTCAACTGCTCCATTATACGGTGGCACTGTTTGTCGTGAAATTTATAAAGACAATGTTATTACTCCTGACCTGAAAAACTAGGTAAATAAACCTCGCTTATCAAGTGTCTCTTGTACTAAGGCAGTGTTTCAAGAGTGCACACAAAGGTATACCGACTAAAGTTTGCTTAGTCGTTACAGCTGATATTTAAAAAAAAGCGATTACGGCGACTAATTCTAGTGTTCGTGCAGGAATAGAAAATGACATTGATTGCTGCTTTTAGCGGCGTAAGTAGTTATTCGCTTTCCATTGATGTAAATAAATTGCTTTTTGTTAATATTCTCTTTTTATTTCCAGGAAATATAGTAAACGTATCGAGCATTGGAACAATGAGGCCGGTAAGTGGAATTATGCTCGTTCATTGGTTCTCTGTCTCTGCGAAGTTTCCAACAAAAAAGGCTGGTGCGTCTTTTACTTTAAGAGAACTGAAACCTATGTGGACATAACAAGCAAAACGAAGATTGGGATGCACTAAAGGCATCGAAGAAACGTTGACAATGAGCTATAATATTAGTGCGCACTGGGTTCGCTCCAACAAAAGTGCATTCGACCACAGAAAACAGCACTAAAATAATCAAACAAAAATATATCCCCTGGGTATGTCAACCTCGTACCGGCGCATTTAGTATCAATCCACCTCTTCTTTTTTTCATTAAACCGGAGCCTTCGTCTTTCTGATTAGGAAAACAAACATTCCAACTCCTAGCGAAAATATATTTTGTGTGCCAGCTATTCTACAACACAATCGGACTCTAGAAAGTATGTCTGTTTCTGATTGACTTCCCGTCTGCCGAGCCTAGGTGCATTTGTTCTTAGCTAAATGACAACGCACCTGATTTTATGTCCTTAAGGCTGCTCAGAATATTGACAATGTTTTAATGTTAGTAGCTTGAGCGCCTGAGCGCGTTTGATGTGTCTGGAGCCTAATACTTCAAGGATACCTTTCGCGCAAAGGAAGTGTCCCTTTTTTTAAGTTCTCCGCCTGAGACGTCTGAGGTAGTCTGTATTTTACAAAATTTAGCACTGCTGCGACCAACCAGTTGACAAGATCATTCGGAAATATTCAGCGTTACAGTCTACGGTGTACCGTGGATAAGAGGAATAATGTGGAAGAGCAGGAAATGTTAACCTGAGCTGGTGCAAAGGAAACAAAAGGAGAAAAATTATTTTAAAAAAACTTTTCAATTCAGAGATCTCATTCGGGTACTGGAAATAAACGATTTCAGCCGGTTCTTCTGTACAGCTAGCTACAGATTGATAACCTATGTTTTAATGGCATTAAAACTTTTGTCAGCGCCGACATGATTCATTTACCTATTTCTGCTTGCTTGATGTGTACATACCTGTTTGCGTTCATGCAAGGTGCCCGGTGTGGCTTTGTCCGGCATCATCAAAGAAGCAATTGATGCACTCACACGGCTTTCAGCAGTGGGTAAGTGTCGTTCGTTTTTTTTTTTATTTTCTTACCATACTTTGCTGTATGGTATGAAAACATGTCTGTAGACTATAACCGCTACGTCAATGGAAGAGAAGATACTAAGCAAGATATGATAACATGAGCGTTCTATAGCTCATAACTACCTGTTGCTCGGCTAGCTGGTGCATGCCTGTTACCATTCGTTACAACTAGAAGCACACTGAAGTCAGACAAGCTCTGAAAAACATCTACTGGGCGTACTGCACCCTTAGAACCATAGCGACACCTCCTCAGTGAAACGAACTGCCTGGCATCTCTGATAGCCTTTTTGCTTACGTCCCTCATGTCTTCTAGTCTGTTTCTGTTATGAGTACAGTCACCTGTTGCACAATCTTAATTCGCAGCTGCTGAACGTAATGGGTCCATAATACCGTAAAAGGTAAAAATTCTCTTTCTATCGGTCGAGGAAAGTCTTGCTCCGGTGACGGCTGGCACCCCGTTCTGCTTCCAGTAGTAATTTTTCTATCCGGACTCTCGCGCCAAGCGTTTACGGCATAACAGACAAGGCGCAGTCATAATCTTAAAAAGTAGTAACAGCCAAGTTCCATCTGTCGTTCGCTGCAACATCAGTGACAAGGCATTGACTAGTCATCACAAAGTACATGGAGCTTTTAAACCACACGTGGCTCTTACGCCATCAAACACTACACATTATCAATATCTAAAAAGTACCATTCAAAATACTCTTACGGCACAGAACGCTTCTTGCACTATATGTGATGGACATTCAGCGATGCTTGAAAAATTCCATAAGAAAATTGTTCGGGCTGTCTGTCACTTCAATAAACTTCCAAATAAGGGTTTGAGTAAATCGCCTTTTCACAAGAAACAAAACTGTTCATAGAATGATATTTTTAAGGCTGCAGCAGACGGCTTCGAGAAAATAGAACAAATAATCATATCCCGGAGCACTGGTTAAGTTGAGACAACGCTTTTAGGATACCACATATAGTCCGGCTATGATTTCTAGTTTATTGTACTTTCGAACAAATGAGCGACGCATAAAAAATCAAACTGTGACCAAGTGGATGTTGCGAAGAAAACAACAAGCCTTATGCAAATACTAATGTTGATCACGAAGCACCTGAGCTGAATCTTTTGTGTATGTTCGTTTCCAATGAAATAAGCAATAATTGATGCAATTTGCGAAAACTGAATACACAAGGCTTACTGAGAGCATTAGGAGTGGACCTAGTAGTATTGTACTCCCAAGGTATAGTTAATCATTCGTTACGTTAAAGAAGCTTAAGGACTAAAAGCATAATGAAAATCGTTATTGAGGATGTGAACCTTTATTCCTAACAAGGGTCCCGCTGCCCTTGAAACTGTGTCATTATTGGCTATCTTCTATTTTGTTGAAAATAAGGCTTCGTGTTGGGAATAGTCTTTCACCTGAAATATATTCCGCGAGAAAATACCAAACAACATAAGCAAAACGAGAACAAGGTAAAAGTGGGAGCCAAGGTTAAGAGAAGTGGAGTTATCTTTTCCAAAGCATTGAGAAAGACAAGTCCACTTTTAGAAACGTTGGCTCCCCCTTTTACATTGTTCTCGTTTTGCTGATCGTCTTAAATGTGCAGTGCCTGCCTTCCTCTTGTTTTTCCCTACGAACATAAAGATATATAAACCCTGTCCTGACGCACAAGATAGGTGTGACCTACAGCGCTGCCTGTGACAAGGTTTCACCCAAAGCTAAAACGCTGCTTTCCTCAAATATATTTAATGTTTATATCTGTTGTATGCTTTTGAACTGGGCGTGCTTCGTACAGGCGTACTCGACGTACATTTTGGACAATTGCTTCAAGATGTTTTGCTTATACAGAACGTAAGCCTATGGAGGAGTGATATATATGGATGCGAATCCCTTATTGTGGATTCCATGCCGAATCCTGTGTTTGGTCATTTGAGGGACTCGTTCGTCGCAAAGTGTGTTCGCGTTTTACACGTTATAATTCGGCAACAATGAAAACTGTTAACACACTTGATTCAAAACGCAATACAGTGCGGAAATATATGCTTTTCTTACTCTTCCAGAATATGCCCCGTATGGAATTCGTGTAAACTCTATCAAGTGAGTGCCGATCTATGCTTTCTTTCCTTTTTTATTCCTCTCAAAACAGCGGCGCATGCAATGCTGGAGTCCATCGCTAAAGCCTCCGTCTACTTTTATATTTTGCTTTACTTCTCCGTGTGGGCCGCCAAACCACAACCATATCGAGATTGACTCGGGAATCCGCAGGGCTCCGAAGGGTGTGCGTTTTTTCAGTTTCACTTGGACAGTGTCCTGTCCTATCCGTAGCCGTACACACCGTATCTTCCAATTACAGTCCATCTGACGCAGAATTGTCTATTTTGCATCGGGAAGATATCAATTGAAATGGAGGCCCTAAGACGCGCTGCTTCATTTATCGTATTATGCAAATTACTACCAAATGCAGAGATCTACAGCAGGCGCCAGAAAAATCACGCCTGGTCCAGGGTTTCAAGAAAGTCGCTTTCGTGGGTGTGACAGCTCCTATTTTCGGTGGCGTTTTCATGACTAACTCTGCGCCCAGTCGAGATTAGCTTAAGCAGGTACGACAGCCTATGATAAAGGCGGAATTACATATGTGTAAATGGTCGATTGAATAGGGGGGGGGGGGGGGGGGGTTGATCACTTTTTCTTCGTTGCACCACAGAGAAAACTTAGTCTTCTCTACAGTGAGACTATCGCACCTTTAAAAGAAAGCAGAAACACCATACCAAATATTTCATAAGTGTATGACATGTGGCCACCGCTTTATTATGGCCATTTGAAAGCAGTCTCCGATGTTTCGCTTTTATATGATTTTGTTTTTCGCTGCTTGGCTCACTGAGCCGAAAATGTTTGATTTTAATGCCATTAGGAGGTTTGTTTCAAGATTGTCTGTAGCTTATTGTGCAGTTCAAAACATAACTTTTGAACACAAAATTACTCATTCTGTATTCCAAATTGGACGCAGATACTCGTGCTTAAGCTCACGCAAAAAAATTCCATGCTTTCTTTTCCTTCCTTATCTCGGTGCTGTTTCGCACTGCCGCCCTCCAGATGAATCATTACCAACTAGCGCGGTTGTAAGTTCTACTCAAAATTCTGCAGATATATCTCCAATCTGGCCACATTTCAAGAGAACGTTGTCATAGGTGGCAATGTGCAACGCAAATTTTTAATAAATCCAAGACATGGGTGCATTTTGCACAATAGAATTTCTGACACCTAATCGGGACCTCAGCCTAGTGTTCGCAAATGTATTGTAACGACGTAGGATCGATGAGGATCCGGTGCAGCACCACCAAGAAATACATTTTATCAGTCGTCAAAAAAAACCAACAACATCTTCTTCGTCTCCCCACCTAACCTAAAAACCCGTGCTGCTTAAACCTCGCCCCTATTGGCACATACCAGCGGCAATATAGTTGTGCCGAATATGGTTGTGGCATTTGCTCCCCCTTTAGAAAAGATCATCACCCCAATGATAGAGGCTTGAAAAATAGTAATAAAAACTGCGCAGTCTTGTCAGTCTTCATAGTACGGCTTCATACGAAGCACGTGAACGACCTCGAGTAAATGCCGTAGGCGCTTTGAACAGTGAGAACCACCTGGAACGACTTCATAGTGGACGTCAGTAATGCGTCGGAAAACTATCTAGGGCCCGAAGTATTTGCCCAGGAACGTTTCAGAGAGCCCACGGTGACGAATAGCTGTCCAGACCCACACTTTGTTGCCGATGTTGTATGTTACGTGTCTGTGCCTAAGATTGTAGCGTCTGACGTCACAGACCTGTTGTTCATGGATTCGCAGACCCGCAAGCTACCTAGCTGTCTCTGCTCGTTGTGTAATCTCTTAGCACCCGCCTCGTTGTCATGAAATTTATGAGGCAGAATTCGATCTAATGTTGTCGTAACCTTACGGTCGTATACGAGACTGAAGGATGTCTTGCGAGTGGTCTCTTGACGAGCCGTGTTGTACGCGAAGGTGACATAGGCTAAAACCTCATTAGAGTTCTTATGCTCGACATCTACGTGCATGCTTACCATATCAGCCAGTGTGCTATTCAGTCATTCCGTCAGAGTGTTTGTTTGATGGTGATACGCCACTGTCTTCCCGTAGGCGGTACCTCTTAGACGTAAAACGATACCCCAAAACTTGGCCATGAACGCAGTACCTCTATCCGTGACGACTAATCTGAGAGTGCCACGCCTTAAAACGATAGATTCGAGAAGAAATCGTGCCGCTTCAGCTGCTGTTGCCTGCTGCAGAGCACCTGTCTCGATATATTTAGCGGGATAATCTGTGGCGCCAATTGTCGGCCTATTGCCAGCAGTACTCGCTGGGAAGGGGCCTAGAAAATCCTCGTCTACTTGAGCAAATGGTGTGGCCGGTACTTCAACAGGGTACAGCAGGCTGGCTGGTTTGACCGATGGCGGATTGCGAAATTGGCTATCCAGACATGTATGAACGTAACGTTTGACGAGCGCAGTGAGTCTCGGCCAGTAATAATTCTGCAGAATTCGTACCAATGTGTGAGTTTAGCCCAAGTCGGATAGTTGTGGTAGGCGTATACGATTTCACGTCGAAGCGATGAAGGAACAACGTGGAAGTAGTTGCTGTCGCTAGGCGAGACGTTCGCGTAGATGACGTTGCGGCGCAAGTAGTATGATGCCAGCCGTCTTGCAAATAGCCCCGGCACGCTGTTGGTTCGTCCTCCCAAGTAATCAATAAGCGGCAGTGATTCAGGGTCATCCTATAGCTGGCGTGAAAGATCGGCAGTGTCCTCGAGCACCAGAAAGTTCATGTCGTCATCGTCTTGTGCTGCCGGTTCAACGGGAGACCGAGAAAGGCAATCGGCATCTGCGTGCTGTTTTCCCGATTTGTATGCGACAATAAAGTCAAACTCTTGGAGTCGAAGCCTCCAGTGCGCGAGCCGGCCGGAAGGATCGTTCACACTAATGAGCCAGCAGAGAGAATGCTGATCGCTAAGGATGGTGAAAGACCAACCATACAAGTACGGACGAAATTTCAGAATGGCCAATACCATTGCGAGGCATTCTTTTTCGGTGGTGGAGTAGTTAACGTTGGGTCGTGCTAACTGCCATTGTACGAGCTCCGCCCCTAGACCTACATTACTAGCGCGTGTATGCAATATCTTCGGGACGTCTTCATCGAAGTGTGCTAGCACGGGAGGTGCTTCTATGCGTCGCAGGAGTTCGTGAAATGCCCGCTGCTGGTCTTCGCCCCAATTAAAAGGGATATCTTCTCTGGTGAGCTGTGCTACAGGCATACGATACGCGAGAAATTTGCAATGAATTGCCGGTAGTATGCACAGAGTTCCAGGAAACATTGCTCGGCCTTTTTTGACTTGTGGGTTTGGGAAATTAGCTACGGAAGCAATTTTATCCGCATGAGGTCGGATGCCTTGGCTACTGACGACGTAACCGAGGAACTGGAGCTCATGAAAACAAAAATGGCACGTTTCAGGCTTTTATTTTTTTATTATTTATTCAGAATACCCCTAAAGGCCCTCTCGCAGGAGGGTATTACATAGGGGGTGGTGGTGCAGTAACGCATACAGATGTAATAAGTGAGTACTAAGCTGAAAACAAAAATTGGGAACTAATAAACAATAACGACAAAAGATAATAATACAAAAGGAATAAGATTATTGTGCTAGTAAAAAATAATCAGAAGTGTACAAGAAGAATACGTATCACAAACACACGAAAAATGGAGGGTAATTTGAGTCAAAGTGAGACCGCCAGAGCGTATTGCTTAAAAAACACTTTTCAGCCTTCGCAAGTCTTCGTCAAACGTTGCGGAAAAGACAATGACGTCGTCCAGGTACGCCAGGCATGAGTCCAGAAAGCAGTCTCCATTAGGCGCTCAAATGTTGTTGGCGCCGAGCGCAAGCCGAAGGAAACTACCTGAAATTCATGAAGTCCGTGAGGTATCGCAAAGGTGGTTTTCTCACGGCCTCTGTCATCCACCTTCGATCTGCCAATAACCACCTTTCAAGCCGATTGACGAAAAGTAACAGGCGTTTCTCAACCTATCCAAGGAATCATCAATACGTGGCAGCGGATGAATGTCCTTCTTTGTGACCTGATTGAGCTTCAGATATTCGATGCAGAAGCGCAGGCTACCGACCATCTTTTTCCCTAAATCTACAGGTGATGCCCAAAGCCGGTGGTCAAATAACGGCATCTGCCGGCATCGTCTTCAGTTGTTTTTGTATTGCTTAGCGTTCCTTTAGGGCCACACGATAACAGGTTTGTCGAATGGGTCTGGCGTCGACATAAGTAATGATGCAGTGCTTAGTACGTGGCGTGTGACCAACTGTTGACGCAGACGAGGAACGATCCTGGTACTGATAGATGAGTTCAAGAAGCCGGTTTCACTCAAGGGCCGTTAACTTAGGAAAAACGTCTACAATAGGCGCAGCTGTGTCATTTGTAGAGGCCGCCTTAGGCGCTAAGTGGCAGCCTTCTGTTTGTGTTACTTCATCGAACTAAGCCGCAGCAGCGCCTCTATGTGTCGAAGCTCCTTACCAAAATTCGTCAGCGAGAGTTCGGCGCTTCCATGGATTACATTGATAAGCGCTCTGGCAATGGAGACACCGCGATGTAGTGCTAGTGCGTTGATGTGCTCAGCGACTCCAGTCTCGTTCTACAGGCTGTCACAGAGCACGGCTACGAGAGCAACTCAGAGGCAAAAGTGTGACGCCATCCGTGGCAATACGTAAGCGAGGTTGTTGTTGCTCCTCATGGGTGACATCTAAGTTCGTGGCAAACGTCACGCTTCTGTCACCGATGTTAATCACGGCGCCGTACACACATATAAAATCCATGTCCAATATAAGTTCCTTACAACACTCAGTAAGGTTGACGAGAGTGGCGACTAAGATTGAACTGGTGATTAGGAGTCGGGCTGTGCTTTTCCCGACAGGTGTCATCAATTCACCTCTGGTGGCTCTTATGCTGGGCCCGTGCCATGGCGTCTTCACTTTGCTTAGTTCGTCGCTGCGCTGCGCTGTAAGCTTAATGTTGAAAAATGGGAGCCAGTGTCAACAAGAACGGCTACTTGGTGGCCACCAATGCGAACGGATCGCGGTGATTGGTAACCGTAACGTACGTTGTTGTCAGGGTCGCAGGAGTAGAAAGAGACGAAGTGTCGTCATCGGGAGCCATGGCGGAAAGCAGAGTGGAGCGGCCGATGCGGAGCTCCGTGGCGAGGATGGGGAACGGCACCCTCCACCAAAACGTTTCGCTAACGAAGGATTAAGACTGGCGACTATTTACAAAGTATATTTACAAGGGATAATGCAGCGCTGGCCAGTTCAGCCGACAGCTCGAGAGCCACAGAGCGTTCGTTGTCTTCGTCGGGGTGCCGGTGTGCATCGGCCACAAGAAACACGCAATATTAATATATCAGTATGGTAGACGATACCATTGAACCTTCCCAAAGCATTCAAAACATCTTCATAACGTTTCGCCGCTTCAAAGAGCTCTGATTGCTCCACTGAGGAAATTCTCCAGAGTAAACCCAGCTTCTCAGCGAACGATCCACTCAAAGTCAATGGAACGTCGTCTTCTACAACAATAAAACCTGTCTCAAAGGAAGCATCAGTTTCGTTAAGACGAAGATGGATGCAGCCGGTAGCTCCTGAAGACCGAAAAAAGTATTCAAGACGTCACAGCTCTCTTCTTCTTTCTTGATTACCTCTCGCAGATTGCTTCGTGCTATCACGAGCAATTTGCGCCTGTGTTCAGCTTACAAAGAACGGGCGTCCTTCTATCTTTATAGTTGCTGACAAGCGCTGCTCTTTCTTTCCGTTCTGTGATGGAGCTTCTACCTATAAGTTTTTAATCCCGGGCCTCTATCGCTGAGACGCTTTGTTTGGATTTGTGCAGCCTTTCGCTCTTCATACGGCAGGCTACAGTGAGATGGTTTCTTTTTGCCGCACTTTCTACATGCGCGTCCTTTAGCCGGGAATTTATTAGGCTCAATATTTCGGGCCCACTTCCCACAGTGCCGAAATGCCTCGACTGCGTAGATTTCAGCTTGGCTTTTAGAGCCTGCTTGGATTTCCGCGCACTGTTCTTTCCTTTGCTGTCGAGAGCTGTAAATTTCTAGTGTTTTGGCGTAAGAAGCGTTTTCCGAACGATACCTTTCTTGGAGCGTTTTGTCTTTTATGCCAAGGATAATTCTCCTCCCGTCAGCATATGCTCTTCCGATTCGCCAAACTCGCAGCTCTTCGTCAATATTCTCAGTTCGGTTCACCATTCAGCAAATTTTCTTTTGCGTTCTGGTTACGTGACCCAAACGAAACTCTTTGTAGGCTATGTTCAACGACGCCTTGTAGAATGTCTCAAACCTCTGCTTAACGAATTCTATGTCCGATTTGTATTCCCCTTCATCGAAGACGAAGGTGTTGCAAGTGCTGTGCATCCTCTCCAGTAACCATTGGAAATATTGAGGCTTGTACCTTTTTCAGCTATTGACTGTGGTAGGTAGCCGTGGCATGCAGGTCGCTATATTGCCTCCATGTTCACTAACTCTGCCAAACTGTGGTGTCCAAAGCGCTCGGGTGTGGCAGTAAGGTGGCGACCGGGGAACCTTGCTGATGGGGAGGCGCTTGTTACGTGTCCGGCATGCCGCAGGTCGGTTGAATCTGGAAGCCACAGGAGACAGCCTGATATACGCTTGCGGCGACGCTGCCCGTCATCCTACCGCTTCGACCATGTAACACGCACGAGACGGGTAGGGGTGGGGAAAGATGCTTTATTAGAGTAAAATCAAGATTATATGAAGCCATGAAGGCATGCCCGTGAGATACTTTGGCAAGCAAGCGTCACAGCAAATTGGCATGACACCGGAGTAGGTCGTATGAGTCGAAGCACCTCGTCATACCATCTTCGCAGTTCTGTCGTCTTGCCATCATCACCCCATTGCCGTCTTGACATTACCATCATGCTGCCTTTGTCGTTCCTTCGACTTCAGTAGTTCTTCGTCATTTAATCGTAATTATGCCGGCGTTGTCATGTTATAGTTTTCATTGCGTTGTTTTTTTTTCTTGTTGCAACTATCGTAGTGCTGATATGTGCGTATAGTGACCGCAGCAATCAAGTTGTTTGATCAGCTTTTTTTCCTGGTCTCCCGCAACATTCTCGGATATAAACTCAATTCAATTCATCGTTCCGTCGATGTCCTGCACTTGTCATACTAACACCGTCATGCGCCGTGGATTGCAGCTTCGTCATACGGTTGTTGTCATACCGTCAGCGTCATGCTCATACACTATTGGTGATACAGTCATCGGCATGCCATCGTCATCCCGCACTCATCGTCCTCGCATTCCTCACATGATGTTGTCGTCAGGCTCTTTTCATAATAGTATTGTCATCATTTCAGAATTGCCATCTCACTGTCCTAATGGTGCCATCGCCTTGGGACCTTCGTCGTTCAATCGAGTCGTTGTCATGCCATCATGATGATGACAAGCCTTGGTATGTGAGTGGTGTAGGAAAATGGTCCGATAACAGCCAGCGTGTGTCGCATGTAGCGGAAGGAAGCAGTCACGGTGGCCACAACAGATGTTCAATATAAGTAATTTCTGATATACAGTGTGTTGCTACATTGCTCGAATGCTAATGGCATTGCCATCCAGGAATATTTAGAGATGAGTTCTGCTATAATTTTTTGACATATATGACTTACAGACACATGTTAAATTGTGGAAAAAAAGGTCTATAGCCTAAAGGTTGAGTACGAACAAGCGCTACACTAGCTGTGCCTTGAGATGTGCTTTGATACATAATACGTGCGAAGCTGGTTCAATATGTTTTTCATCTTTTCTTCAGCCCGGGACCAATTGAAACAAAAATGGCGTTCAGGGAAGAAATGAACGCTCAGACACAGAAAATGGTAAGGCCTGGTGATGCGCATGATATAAAGAATGACTGTATCAACGGCATCGAATTAGAACTGATCCGAAAAGCGAAAAAAAAGAGACTATTTTGACTCGCACCAGAACTGAATCAAAACAATGCATTTTTTTCACTCACAAGAAAAATATCGGTGTGTCGTTCACGTTCTATATCTTCTCTGCATGTTTTCGTCCACGCATCACCGGTACTTGTGACTCAACTGTGCTACCTTTTTTCGTAAATATACACCGTCATCCCGTGAGTTTAAAAGTGGTGGTCACATTAGTACGCTTTTCAGCGCATTCCGGGAAGGCGAGTAGTAGGTGTAGCGATAACGTGGCAATGTTTTGCATCACATCCTGTGCACGGACCCACCAGACTGTAGTGCGTCCAAAGCACCTGCCACGTGGAGTATCTGCGACTGGGAGCGCATATACGTTTTACTTATACGGAGCTTGACTCTGTACTGTAGGTGTTGATCAGTACGTTACCGCCAATCACTAACAGGCTGTTCAGTAAAAACTGTTGCTCCTATATACAAACATGTGAGTGGGTCATTCGAACAAGGCCGTGTAACCTAAACGAATGCCACTGGCCCTCCTAATCATTACTCTTCAGTCTACTATTTTTCTCATCTTGCCTTTCTCTCTATGTAGAGTACCAGGCTGGATGGCCTCTCTGCATTTCCTCAATAGACTCTTCTGTCTCTCCTTCACTAAAGCTTCGCTTCGCATAGATTTCGGCGTTGGTGCTTGACCTGTATAATTGTTTTGTAATTACACAGGGCATGCAGCACAAACAAGAAAAGCAACCTTAGTGTGCAGCCTACCTGCAGCTTCAAGTTTTTGTACAAAACAATGTTGGCCTGTATTGCTGCAATTTTTCCTCACTTATGCAAGTACCCTTCTACTGCTTCTAACCGGTCTGAACCATTACTCTTTTTTTCTCCGGACATCAACCGCAACTGAACCGTTTTTGGTGAGCCAGAACAAAACCGGAACAATGAGTCTTTGTTTGACACTGGCTGTATCATTTATTAGAATATTCTAACTACAACCCAGGACAAAAATACCTTCTTGAAAAGGCTTTTCCAAAGCGGTTTTCCTTAACAGTGCTGGAGTTCTCATTTTTGAAGTTTCTTGTTGGTGATGTGAGATGTTTCTAGTAGGTTGAGCTGCACAGGTTCGCAAAAATGCACAATCTTCGTGGTGTTTCCGGCATAGCTCGTAGCGCGCTTTCTGTAAGAGGAGGAGGAAAAGAAGAAAGGAAAGGTAGGGAGGTCACTAAGCGCACGTCCAGTTCGCTACCCTATACAAGAGAAGGGGTTTAAGGGCACAAAAGAAAGGAGAGAGAGAGAAGAAGGTACTATTAGTACGAATGCGTGCGGTTGTCAATAACATCACGCCTATATTCACTCACTGACCGACCACTGAGGCCAGTCAGTTTTGCGAAACGTACCAGTGCCTGCGTCGCTTTGTAAGCCTGCGACGCTTTTGTGCATTTTTTACGTTTTCACCATTTTTGTGAGAAACACTTCATCAAGGATGAGAAAGAAGACACTCCCATGACCACCTGAACACGGGCAGCCGTCTGCTTCATCGGTCATTTTTGGACGATGTGCCTTTGGAAGCTCGGATAAACCCGATGGCTGGGAGAGCTCAACGCCAGCAGTCATGATCTCTGACAGCGAGTACACCGTAACCATGAGCCGCCATAAGCCATGAGCCGCATGTCGACTGAGACGACTCCATCGAATCGGAGTGAGCAGGAATACTTCATGGCTTCCTACGTGCCGCTCTCGATGTCACACAGCATGAACTCCCTCAGCAGGCAGTTTCTAACTGGATATTTTGAAAGTGGCGCCCCTGGGGGCAAAGCAGTAAGATCAGGATCAATGCTCGCAAGGTTATTCTGACAATAAATGTGACAAATTCCGTTATATTGGCGAAGTTAAAGACGACTCCGCAGTTAGGCGAAATGACCGTCGACTACTTCAGTACTTACGGGAAGGACATTATCGACTGGTTCGATTTGTGACGTGGAGCTTGAAATCAAGTATGCGGGCCTGAAGACTCCTTTGATGGTCATCGGTGCGCATGCTTGAGGCTCACCGCTTGGGGAACTCCCGATGTATCAAGGTAATATTTGCTTCTTCGACATTACCAGCATCTGTCAAAGTGAGCTACGTGATACACCGTGTACGACCATTCGTTCCAAGGCCTCTTCAGTGCCGGACATTTATAAAAATTGGACTCGTGGGCGCTGTTTCTAGAAGTAAAGTCAAGTGCTGGCGTTGCGGCGGAGAGCGTAATACCACTGACCGTGATGGGTCTTCACTTAAATGTCGCAAGTGCATTGGATCTCACGAAGCGACTTCGATGGAATTCCCGAAGATTAAACAAGAAGTTCGTATTCTTCGGAAAACGGCAAGACACTAATTTTCACGTAGAGCGGCTGCTCAATTTGTTCGCCAAAGTGAACATCGCTCGGGAGAGAAGCGCCACAAAGCCATTTCACATTAACTACGCAGCAAGGCGCAGGCGTCACGACCACCTCTATTTGTGCGTGCATCAAGGACAGTAACCGATCCTACTGGTAATTTAAGGCCGATGAGAGCACGGGGTGAATATTCACCTACGCCGGCTGATACAGACACAGAATAGTCTTTGCTGCCCTCTACACCCACGACCATGACAGCGGGCCCTGGTGGTCCTCCGCGCCATGAAGCCGAAAATGGTAGGGCCATTAAAACTGGTGACACTACGGGCAAGCAAGGAGATGGACACAACCAGAAGGAAAGCCTTCAAGAAATGCTGAAGCACCTGTTGCACTGACTGCGCATGATTCTTGGTGGTCTCCCGAATACGGCCGCTAAAATTGCCCTGCAGGTGCTCTCCGTACTGCAGCCGCTTATCACAACTCTTTACTTGTTGTAGAGTTTTGGTTTGGCGCCTGCGCTGCTCACGCAGAGGCGGCCCACACATCAGCTTCGTCTTAGCGCCTCTATATTTAGGTTCACTTGAACAAATCTCCGCAGACAAGAAACGTAACGTGATAGTGGCTTCATGGATGAGATTTTTGAATGTTTATCATCACAATCTTGAACTTCCTTTCCCCGTTGTGCAACCCTCTTTCTATGTCGTCAACAATCCTCATCACACCTTTATGTCCCCGTTCCCCCTCCCCCTATGTAGGGTAGCAGGCTAGAGCGCGTCAGCTCAAGCCGACCTCCCTGCCTTCTTGCCAATACATTCTCTCTCTCTCTGCGACGCTTTCTGTAAATTTATGCCATACTAACATGGGAGCCGTTTGTGTTATGTGGTACTGTGCAGGGAGTTTTGTAAACCGTAGATAAGGGTTTTTTGATACTGTATTGGCATTATTTGAACAATTTTTACAAAGATGGAAAGACAATCACTTGGTCCGCTATTAAGAATATGAGGTAAAACATGGACATTTAAATAAGGAGGTTGGGAAGAAGACGACACGCCTCCGTCCAGCCGCATCGCCAACGCTCGGCTCGCGCTTCTGGTCGGTGGTGTCTTCCTAGGCGGTGCTTCACGCTGCCACCGTTCCTTGACCTCGCAGCGGCATTGAAGGACACCACCAATACACCTCTTATCAAATGATGGAGGTTACTGCAATTCCCCCATCGCGTCTACCCTCGATGTTCGATTCCGAACGCTTCCGCGTATCATGAACAACACAGACCTGCCGGTGCCTTTGCCCGAGTTCGTCATGTGCACAGGGGTTCCTCGCAAACGTGACCCTAAGGTTTTCAGCGATACAGATGTAACCGACGGGTGGACTGGTTTACGTCGTACACATGGTTTAGCGCATCTAACAAGTGTGACGACGCGCGAGCTTGACGAATGTCATGTTTTATCTTATTGGCATTGCCCAGCTCTGATACCATAACTGTGAAAACTACATGCCAACATGGCCAACTTTGTGTTTTGTCGACCTCCTGTCCGCAAACAATGCCCTGAAGAGCACTTGCGAGCCCCTGCAAAGCAGACTGTGCGAAACTTACAAGAGCTGTAAGAAGTCATCGACCATTTTAAACGTGTGAATGCTGCCATGCCTGAAGCTGATAAGATTGAGCACATTCTCAAGGGCATCGACGATGGTGAATTCCACACATTCCTGGCCAGGAATCCGGGCACCACTCAGGAAGTCATCGTCTTAGGTCAAAGCTACGACTAGTTGAAGAAGCAACACACCCTAACTCGACAGCCTCAGTCGACCGCCGACTCACTATCGAGCCTTCTTACCGTTTCGGAACAGTATCCACTGCTTCAACAGATTCAAGACGTCGTGCGCGACAAAGTTTCTCGTCAACTTCCCTTGACTCAATAGCCGCCCTTTCCTCTACCTTCAACGCTCCGCACAGCCATTAGCAAAGAGGTCACTGAAGTTGTTCCCGTCGCTCACACAACCAGCCAGCAATGGCCGCACCTCATGCGTCGCGTTTGCTACGCTGCGTCGTCTTCTTACCTCTCCACCTAGTCTTTGCCATTTCCACCCGACAGCTGCAGCTTGAGTACCTACAGATGCCAGCGGGGTTCTCCTTGGCGCCGTCTAGGCCAAGCAAAGCCCGGCTACTCCGAATACGTCATCGCCTACGCGAGTCGTACGCTGACATAAGCAGAATACAATTAGAGTGTGACTGAAAAAAAGTACTTGGCTCTGTTTGGGCACTTGGCAAGTTACACCGATACTTATACGGCCACCGATTCGACCTAGTAACATGTCACCACGTGCTTTGTTGCGCGCCACGTTGACAGATCCATCTGGCCGTGTAGCGACCAGGGCACTCGAAATCCAGGGGTACAATAATTGCGTCATCTACTGCTGCGGACGCAAGCACATTGACGTAGGCGCCCTGTCTCGTTCCACTCTACTTCCTGATTCGATCTGCGGAACCACTTGAATACACTCTGTGTCATCTCTTGCTTTGATTCAATTTGGCACCAAACAACGCCATGACCCCCCGACCACTTTTACTTTCACCTACCTTTCTGGATCCTCCTCCATCCCTGTTTTCGATCCCTCCTACACAAAAGTGTTCATAATTATTAGAGGGCTTAGATGGATGGCGTAGATGGTTAGCATATGGCCACTGGTCATTCCCGCAGCTTAAGGTCACAAATATGTTTCTCCTTTTAAGAAGATACGCAATGTGTCACACCAAATTACTCGAGATACACGAACGTATTCGCCACCGCTAATACTGCAAGAAGATGAACATTTTTGTACGAAAGTGTGTTGAGGGATTCCCTGACAGTCAACTACACAAATTGTCACCTTTACGTGCGTCTGACGTTTTGCAACCACTTCCCTACCCTGCCAAACCATTCGATCTTGCCACATCGACCTCCATAGTTCGCTTCCAAAGAAACGAGATGACGGTAGGAGGATCATAACTTCTGTGGACCATTTGGCACGCTACGCCGAAACTGCTACTTTACCAAGTGCTACAGCACAGGATGTAGGCTCTTTCGTCCTACATCACTTTATCCTTCGACATGGTGAACCTGGAGAACCCCTTAATGATAGAGGTCGCGCCTTCACCGAACTCATCGAAGCTCCGCTTTCGGATTACCACATTATTCCTTGAACGAGCCTTGCACACCATGCGCAGATCAACGGGCTCACAGAACAGTTTAACCGCGCTCTCAAGTCATACGCTCGCGATGTACGGGCACCTGATCATGGTAACTAGGACCACGCAATCCCTTTTGTAACATTTGCATACAACACCGCTATACATGTTAGTACGAGATTTTCGCCTTTCTTCGTCCTTACGGACGGGAGCCTTCGCTGAACATTGAGTCTCCTTCCATACCGTCCTGACGCTTCGGAGTGCCCGCCTGAGCACGAAGCTGCCCAACAAGCCGAAGAGTGCCGTCGGCTGGCGCGCGCCTTTACATCACAAGGATAACAGCGCGATAAGGGAGGCCGCACCGACTCACTCTCAAATCCCACCTGTGCCCCAGGGGCTCTAGTGTTATATTGTTGTTGCCAAACTCCCGCGCGCTCTCCTCAAAACTAGTCCCAAAGTATCAAGGGCCTTACCACGTCTTGGAGCGGGCGTCGCCGGTCAATTTTTTGATCGAGCAACTTTCTTCACCATGCATACGACTTGCGCCGGGGAGGATGTGACCTCGCCAACGTGGTGCATCCCATGCTCTACCATTACCTTCAACCTCCAACACCGTAGGCCGCCAGGATGGCTCTTTTTTGCGGGACGACTATTAAGAAAGCGCGCCTGGGTGCAGCAACACTGCCAGCGCTCGGCTCGCTCTGCTGGCGCTGGTGGTCGCTGGTGTCTTTCGAGACAGCGCCTCACGATGTCTCACTTCCTCGAAATCGTAGCATGCTTGAAGGACACCGCGAAAAAAACTTGTATCAAGGCAAACGAAAAGCTATGCGGTGTGGTTGAGAAATGGGCTTAAGACTTGAAGAATGCTTCTTAGTTTACATTAGAGTGTGGCTGCACTGGTCCTGTGAAATATGCCCTTCTGAAAATCACATGTATTCGTTGTTTATGAATTTAAGTCGTCTGAATACGTGCGAATACCTACGGGTTAGATTGAACAGCTTCTATGCTTATTGGCCTTAGACGATGCACATTAAGAAAATAACGGGGAAAGTAAGCACCAGTTCCCATGTCACATTGAGAACACGAGTTATGTATAAACTCCATGCGTATAACGCGATACTTTACCATCACTGCACCTGGCGAGATGATAGAGCCAACAGAGCCCAAATTCGCGATGCCACAGCTTTATAGGAGTTCTCCATTGTCAAAAAAATGACATCGTAATAAAAATGAAAAATATTTGCGCCAATTATCCATAACTCTACTAATCTTCTCGCCATCGCCCAGAAGAGTGTGAGAGCTAATCATTGCAATATTTCGATTTCTTTCAGCTCCGATCTCAGATGGAAAAATCAAACCTGATGGGTCGCATTGGAACCGTCGAAGAAGCCGCCCATGCAATTGCTTTTCTTGCTTCTGACAACGCCTCATTCATCACTGGTCACTCACTGCCGGTTGATGGAGGCACTCTCCTAGTCGGACCAATTACGCCAAAGCTGGCAGTAAAGAAGGGTGCAGATCAGCCTACCGCCATTTCGAATTAGCAGATCAAACGCAGAATCACCTGCCGTGATTGTGTGTGCACTCTAATAAAGTTAAATAGCTCACTATGAGGTGTCGAAACAGTGTACATTTTGTACAGAACTCCCTAAAGATGGTTCTATTAACGGGATTTAGTCCTTGGCAAAGAATGTGGCCTGCTTTTAGGATATAGAGATAAATCCCTAAGGAAAAGTACTATTGGGCTGGCAACCATACATTAAACGAAAGAAGTTTGAACAGGTCCCGGAAGACGGTAATAGTGGTTCGCATGGAACCAGTTTGCATTTTAAAAATTCGACACAAAAATATTACGGTGGGACTAACCTCCCGATCAATGTTGACGTTAATGCGAAATACGAGGAATATATGACGCCGACAGAGTGACGATGGAATGACGAAGATGTCGGTGGAACGACTACGGCGTGTTAGAGCAACAGCATGGGGTCAATAATATGTCAATACATAAACTATTATGCTGGTATAACGGACCCAGACTGTAAGACAGCTTGGACCACTGGGACGGAATAAAAGACAATGCGGCGACAGTAGAACGCGTAAAACCACGAAGCTGGGAGGATGACAATTGAAAGACCACGACGGCATCGCAATGGCGGTGTGACAACGAATGCATTGCCACTGCGTGACGACCATGGTGCCACGACATGACAACATGAGTGTCTGATGATGGAGCTAGAATGACAGCGACCAGGACCGCATCTCGACCATGATCCCTTACCTAGGGGCACAAGCTTTTACACAACTTGGGCCATAGGTTTGGGGTTGAACTCTTGATGACTAAGGCATTAGGTGAGTGAGGTCAGGGAACTGCAATAACGACAATGAAACGACTACGACGAATCACAACATGGAGCGTATACCTAGTGGAGGCTCAAACAGGTAGACAGTGAGTCGGTGTGTCGGGGAAAGAGGGCAGACAGACAGACAGACAGACAGACAGACAGACAGACAGACAGACAGACAGACAGACAGACAGACAGACAGACAGACAGACAGACAGACAGACAGACAGACAGACAGACGGACGGACGGACGGACGGACGGACGGACGGACGGACAGACAGACAGACAGACAGACAGACAGACAGACAGACAGACAGATAGTCAGATAGTCAGATAGATAGATAGATAGATAGATAGATAGATAGATAGATAGATAGATAGATAGATAGATAGATAGATAGATAGATAGATAGATAGATAGATAGATAGATAGATAGATAGATAGATAGATAGATAGATAGATAGATAGATAGATAGATAGATAGATAGATAGATGGACGGACAGACAGGAAAAAACTTCATTCAGGTCCTGTACAATTGTCCTGTGCCACCTGCCTAGCTAGTCCCATGTTGGAACCGGAAGCTAAAGCCTCCTAGACAGAGAGACAAACAGGCTCAAAATGGTAAATTCGCATAAGTATTCGACACCTAAGCAGGACTCGAAAGAACCTGCTTGGGATAGTAGCACACCAAACCAGACTTCTTCAGCGCCAAAATAAATTACATAGGAGGCACGTTTGAGCAAATCACTCGGACCAAGCAAATCACTCGGACCAGACCAGTTTGCTGCCCAAAATATTGCTGCCGAAACCATGTCATAATGACCGTCGGATGTAATGGGTTCGTATTGAAGCAGATGGCGCCACGGCGCCACGTATCGCCGCAGTCGAAGGGAGTTCTGTATTGGACTAACACAGCAGCGGGATCGTCTTTCCTGCTTACCTAAGAAGACAAGGTGTCAACTTAAGTTACCGCCATGAAGCCTGCCCATGGCGTCAGAAATGCGTGGTTGTGAACGCTCGTCCGCAGAGAGTCTCAGGTAGAGGCAGCAAATTCATAGATGGAGCAACAAAAAGTTATCAACGAGAGGCGGTAACAATGACACTTATGATGAGCCGGCAAGATGAAGTATTTCTATAGCGGTCCACGCCGTCCATGGCCCATGTGAGTTGTTACAACCCGTGTCCTCACTGACGATACGATGAGTCTTCTTAAGAAGGTCGCTCACAGTAGTTGGTGACGTGGTCGGAGGCAACGGCGTTTGCAGACTTGCAGCGCAGTTCTACAACGAAATCGTAAAGGCGACCAGCGCACGAGCAGAGCCGGAACTGCTCGCGTGACGGTATGGCACGCACAGGCTGACAGCAACGCGGCACCCTGGCCCCGACCCGAGCAGGTGGGTTGTGCTGGACCCTTTCACGTGGCTCGCTAGAACATCGCACTCTCGAATAGGCTTCCCTGCTACCGCCGGGCTCGCACGCTCGTTCATCGCTGGAACAGCACCGACCCATTCTGTCTCGTCCGCACCTTAGCTCTGTCCTCGAACACTGTTTCACAGAAGAACACGCCAGTCTCGTCCCGCCTGCTCTAACCGCACCGACTCAGTCCAGGTTGTGTCTCAGGTTGAGCCCGTACACTCCAAAACTAGCCTGGCAACGGTAGCTCAGCTGTGTTCCGTTCCGAGAGCCGCGCACTTCCATCGAAGTTCGTCGCGAGCACACGCATTCACTTCTTCGTGGCTTCAGTTGGCTTCTTCCAGGTAGCCATACTACTTTATTAATACACTAACCCCCAACTTCAGTACGTTGTACAGACCTAGCTAGCAGTTCTTGAACGTGGAATACATGTTGAAACACAAACTAACAATCCGTTGCAAGGGACGAATCAGTGCACCACGAACATACTTCACGAATGAGACGGTGTGTACAACGACCATACGTCACAACTGTTCAGTGAAATTCACCGGCTCATATAGTTAGCGCGACGTTCTCCACATCGCGATTATATTAAACTCGAAAGTCCTACTCCATAACGAGTAAACTCCAAGGCAGCACCCTGTTATTAATAGGAAGCTTATAGCTCGGGCGCTCCTATCTAAATAGACGTAAAAACAGAATTCGTTTTTCTCGGCAACCACTGCACCAAATTTCACAAGAAATTTAAAAGAAGTACCTAAATTTTGTGACTGCTGGTTTTGAATTTTTGAGCTAAGTTGCCAACTTTTTATTTAAAATTGGCGAAAATCGAAAATTTGCAACAAAGAAAGCTATCAAGTTTACAACTCTGTAACTCAACAACGAAAAATGATAATACAATTCTGTTAATTGCATCTAATAACACATCTAAAGCGGACAAAATTGATTTGTTACGAATGAATATGAAAACATTTTGTTAAATGGAAATACAGCTTTTGCAGAACCCTTGTGACCAACATAACACAATTACGTAAGATGTAAAATGACATATTGAATTTGTCCGCTTTGAATGATCTAATGGATGCTTTTTACAGAACAGCGATATCTGTTCTTGATGCAGTGCTATGAATTTGTAAACTTCGGGCTTCTATTTTCTTCAACCTGTCAAATATTTGAAAATCTTTTAAATAAAATTCCAACCCCAAATCGAAATACGGCTTCCAACAGTTACTAGAATTTAACTTGTTCTCTCAGCTCCAATACATTTCATTAAAATCGGTCTAGGGGTTATCTCAGAAAAACGTTTTTGCGTTTTACATGTATTTGAATAGGCCGCGTCGGAGTTCGACCCTAGCTAATGCTTCCTCTTAAGGTGTTTCGCTGATTTAATGTATGTGAATCGGTTATGATCGCACTGCAATGTGAACAGTTGGCCATACAGAAAAACATGCTATTTATGAATTGCTCTCACTAGGACAAGGCCTTCGCTTTCAATTGTAGAGTAGGCTAATTGACAGATTAGCACTTTCCGCCTTGTGTAAGGTACTGGCTGCAGAGGATCTTCATGTTCCTGGAGTAGTATTGCTCCTAAGCTTCGCGAAGACGCGTCTGCCCGTAAAACACGTCTGCGCGCTGCTACGCAAGAACTAGCTGTGTTGTCAACCCTTTGCAATGCACGGCTTTCTTAGAAGATAAAAAAATTCACTCATCCGCCAGCTTTGCATTGTGACCCTTGAAACAGATGACTTCAACAATGGAACATCGCCAAGAGTGAGTACAGCTTTGTATTGTGAGCCTTGAAACAAGACTTCAACAATGGAACGCCGGCAAGAGTGACTACCGCTTCCTGTTTGACGACTCCCATTTTCGTTGTAACGGTGCGTCTGTGCAGATTGTGGATTTAATACGTCTGGGTCTGACTTCAAAAAAATCAGTTGTTAGTATGTGCTTGTGTTTGTCTTGCTTTCTATTGTGGCAACCGGGTGCGCACTATTTCAAGATGGTTCTCACGTGAAAATTCCAACTAGCCCAACATTCAACTCATTTAAAATTAGAGAGATGCTCTTTGCTAAACCTCGCATGGATTAGCATCAAAAGAAATTTATTCAGTCCACTTACAGGTGATTTTCGTCATTTATTTTCTTTAATATTGAATAAAAGCAATGAACGTACACATTATTATTGCAGAGCCAGTGTTCGAACCCGTCTGCAGCGTCGAGGTCAATCCATGCGCAGCGGGACACTCTCGTAGACAAGGAGGAAGAAGCAGGGAAAACAGGTGGTCAAAGGCAGAGAGTTAACCAGATTAAGTGTGCGGTTGGCTACATTGCACAGGAGGATAGGACAAGGGCACAAAAGCTAAAGAAATCAAGAGAACATTAACAAATGAGGGTCACATCCGCTCGCACATTCTATAGTTTTCCAATGAGTCTCATTTATTTTAAAGATCGCACTAGCGCTTGTAAACAAGTTCGGGCCGACGTCGGCTGCTGCCAGGGTCCTAGAATTCTCGCTTCGTGTAAGTGGACGGTTGTCAATATTGTGCAGAGTGTGCTGAGTACTTTGTGCATCGAAACGACAACAATCACTGAGAAGCTGCGCTATCTTCTCTTCGCATCTACAAACTTCGTATTCTGCACTTTTGGCCATACCGATGAGGTGGGAGTACACAGTAGGCGAAGTTTCAACTGCATGCCATCGAAAGAAGTTTGTAGACCCACAATTTCCTTATTATCTGTACATTTTAGCGCAATGCCTCATGAATGAAATTGCAGATTAACGCGTTTCATATTTGGCCACTTCACCCAGTGGAACGTTCCCAAGAATTACTTGCATACGGTATAGTAAAAGAAAAGAAAGCGCACCATAAAATACCTTAAGTTTCCCTCAAGCGTTTTCCTCCTAGAAAAATACCTTGCTCGTTATTTTTTTGAATTCACATGCCTACACGCATTTTAGAGTGACTGCTTGAAAGTATACGTTTACGCTCCATAAATAGAGCAGGTGTATTACCCATTGCTCAATCGGACAATATATTGCGCTGCCTGGCATGATAGCTAGAAACTTACGAATTAACGGTGGTCAACTTGACAATTGACTTCGAATTACTGGTCTCCGTTTCGAATAGTTATCCACAGTGAGTCTCTAACAACATTTGTTTCAATTTCATTGATGTTGGATAATGCTACTATATACATAAAATACTACTAAAATATTTTAACACCAATGACAGCAAATATTACCACAGGTGAATGTTGCAAGTGCAGAGCATAAAATATATAGGTAACAATGAACAGGCAAATGGTCTCATTGTCCGGTACGCGTTTGGTGTGTTGCGACGCCACAGAATACGAGCACATGGTGCACGAACCTGTGTTTCTGGCAAAGGAGAAGATGGCTGACTAGCTGACGTTTAGAAGTAGGACCCTTATAATCCCTCAGCGTAGGCAATTTAGCTATTTGGCGATGCCTTCATGTAGACAGCACCTACGGTGTGACGTCACCAGTGGAAATGCGCTATTGCCTTATCACATCCAGCTCTCGCCTATCACTTCTCTCCTTTCGGTCAGATCTGTGCTCTCTCCCGTCCTTGCTGCCCGCGTCCAAATTTTGCTGACGCTGATGTGTCGCCCCCTTTCGCGCCGCATCAGCATACCCTACGGTATGGACAAAGCATACGGGCTTTGCCGCTTCTTGAAAAGAGATAATTTCCTTAACTTTGATAGCCATCATCATCACCATCATAACCATCAGAAGCTTGGCTACGCCCATTGCACGGCGAAAGAATCTCCCATACTTCTCCAACTACACCGGTCATGTGCTAATTGTGGCCGTGTTGTCCCTGTAAACTTCTTAATCTCGACCGCCCATCTAACTTTCTGCCGCGCCCTGCTACGCTTCCCTTCTCTAGGAATCCAGTCCCTAACCCTTAATGACCATCGGTTACCCTCCCTGCTCATTACATACTCTCTCCATGCCCATTTCTTTTTCATGATTTCAACCAAGATGTCAATAACTCGCGTTTCTTCCCTTACTCAATCTGCTCTTTTCTTATCCAACCCGTAACGTTACATCCATCATTCTTCTTTCCATTGATCGTTGCGTCGTCCTCAATTGAAGTAGAACCCTTTTCGTAAGCCTCCAGCTTTCTACCCCATAGGTGAGTACTGGTAAGACACAGCAGTTATACACTTTTTTTCTTCAGGGATAATGGCAACCTGCTGATCATGATCTGAAAATGCCTGCCAAAGGTACCCCAGCCCATTCTCATTCTGATTATTCGTCTCATTATCCGGATCCACGGTCCCTATCTGCCCTAAGTGGATGTATTCGCTTGCCACTTCCAGTGCGTCACTGCCAATCGTAAAGTGTTGTTCTCTGCCGAGACTGCTAAACATTGCTCTAGTTTTCTTCAGATTCATTTATAGACGGACCCTTCTGATTTGCCTGTTTAGGTCAGTGAGCAATGCATTGCAATTGGTCTCCTGAGTTACTAAGCAAGGAAAATATCATCAGCGAATTGCAAGTTTCTAAGGTATTCTCCATCAACTTTTATTCCCAATTCTTCCCACTCCAGGTCTCTGAATACCTCCTGTAAACACGCTGTGAATGCCATTGGAGAGGTCGCATCTCCCTGTCTGACACCTTTCTTTATTGGAATTTTGTTGCTTTCATTGTGGAGGACTACGGTGGCTGTAGAGCCGCTATAGATATCTTCCAGTATTTTTACAAATGGCTCCTCTACACCCTGATTCCGTAATGCCTTCATGACTGCTGAGGTTTCGACTCAATCAAACGCTTGCTCATAATCAATGAAAACTATATAGATAAGGTTTGGTTGTATTCCGCACATTTCTCTCATCATCATCATCATCAGCCTGGTTACGCCCACTGCAGGGCAAAGGCCTCTCCCATACTTCTCCAACAACCCCGGTCATGTACTAATTGTGGCCATGCCGTCCCTGCAAACTTCTTAATCTCATCCGCCCACCTAACTTTCTGCCACCCCCTGTTACGCTTCCCTTCCCTTGGGATCCACTCCGCAACCCTTAATGAGCATCGGTTATCTTCCCTCCTCATTACATGTCCTGCCCATGCCCATTTTTTTTTCTTGATTTCAACTAAGACGTCATTAACTCGCGTTTGTTCCCTCACCCAATCTGCTCCTTTATTATCCCTTAACGTTACACCTATCATTCTTCTTTCCATAGCTCGTTGCGTCGTCCTCAATTTGAGTAGAACCCTTTTCGTAAGCCTCCAGGTTTCTGCCCCGTAGGTGAGTACTGGTAGGACACAGCTATTATATACTTTTCTCTTGAGGGACAATGGCAACCTGCTGTTCATGATCTGATAATTCCTGCCAAACGCACCCCAGCCCATTCTTATTCTTGTGATTATTTCCGTCTCATGATCCAGATCCGCCGTCACTACCTGCCCTAAGTAGATGTATTCCCTTACGACTTCCAGTGCCTCGCTGCCTATTTTAAATTGCTGCTCTTTTCCGAGACTGTAAACATTACTTTAGTTTTCTGCAGAATTATTTTTAGACCCACTCTTCTGCTTTGCCTCTCCAGGTCAGTGAGCATTCATTGCAATTGGTCCCCTGAGTTACTAAGCAAGGCGATATCATCAGCGAATCGCAAGTTACTAAGGTATTCTCCATTAAATTTTATCCCCAATTCTTCCCAATCCAGGTCTCTGAATACCTCCTCTAAACACGCTGTGAATAGCCTTGGAGAGATCGTATCTCCCTGCCTGACGCGTTTCTTTATTGGGATTTTGTTGCATGCTTCATGGAGGACTACGGTGGCTGTGGAGGCGCTATAGACGACTTTCAGTATTTTTACATACGGCTCGTCTACACCCTGATTCCGTAATGCCTCCATGATTGCTGAGGTTTCGATAGAATCAAACGCTTTCTGGTAATCAATGAAAGCTATATATAAGGGTTGGTTATATTGCACACATTTCTCTATCACCTGACTGATAGTGTGAATATGATCTATTGTTGAGTAGCCTTTACGGAATCCTGCCTGGTCCTTTGCTTGACAGAAGTCTAAGGTGTTCCTGATTCTATTTGCGATTACCTTAGTAAATAGTTTGTATGCAACGGACAGTAAGCTGATCGGTCTATAATTTTTCAAGCCTTTGGCGTCCCCTTTCTTATGGATTAGGATTATGTTAGCGTTCTTCCAAGATTCCGGTAAGCTCGAGGTCATGAGGCATTGCGTATACAGGGTGGCCAGTTTCTCTAGTACAATCTGTTCACCATCCTTCAACAAATCTGCTGTCACTTGATCCTCCCCAGCTGCCTTCCCCCTTTGCATATCTCCCAAGGCTTTCTTTACTTCTTGCGGCGTTACCTTTCTGATTTCGAATTCCTCTAGACTATTTTCTCTTCCATTATCGTCATGGGCGCCACTGGTACTGTATAAATCTCTACAGAACTCCTTAGCCACTTGAACTATTTCATCCATATTAGTAATGATATTGCCGGCTTTGTCTCTTAACTCATACATCTGATTCTTGCCAATTCCTAGTTTCTTCTTCACTGTTTTTGGGCTTCCTCCGTTCCTGAGAGCATGTTCAATTCTATCCATATTATACTTCCTTATGTCAGCTGTCTTACGCTTGTTGATTAATTTCGAAAGTTCTGCCAGTTCTATTCTAGCTGTGGGGTTAGAGGCTTTCATACATTGGCGTTTCTTGATCAGATCTTTCGTCTCCTGCGATACTTTGCTGGTATCCTGCCTAACGGACTTACCACCGACTTCCATTGCACACTCCCTAATGATGCCCACAAGATTGTCGTTCATTGCTTCAACACTAAGGTCCTCTTCCTGAGTTAAAGCCGAATACCTGTTCTGTAGCTTGATCTGGAATTCCTCTATTTTCCCTCTTACCGCTAACATATTATTCGGCTTCTTATGTACCAGTTTCTTCCGTTCCCTCTTCAGGTCTAGGCTAATTCGAGTTCTTACCATCCTGTGGTCACTGCAGCGCACCTTGCCGAGCACGTCCACATCTTGTATGATGCTGTTTGAAGCTTTGAAGCTGATGCTGTTTGCTGAGTATGAAGTCTATTTCATTTCTAGTCTCGCAGTTCGGGATCCTCCACGTCCACTTTCGGCTATCCCGCTTGCGGAAGAAGGTATTCATTATCCTCATATTGGTCTGTTCCGCAAACTCTACTAATAACTCTCCCCTTCTATTCGTAGTGCCTATGCCATATTCCCCCACTGCTTGTCTCCAGCCTGCTTCTTGCCTACCTTGGCATTAAAGTCGCCCATTAGTAGAGTGTATTTAGTTTTCACTCTACCCATCGCCGATTCCACGTCTTCATAGAAGCTTTCGACTTCCTGGTCATCATGACTGGATGTAGGGGCGTAGACCTGTACAATCTTCATTTTGTACCTCTTATTAAGTTTCACAACAAGACATGCCACCCTCTCGTTAATGCTATAGAATTCCTGTATGTTACCAGCTATATTCTTATTAATCAGGAATCCGACTGCTAGTTCTCTTCTCTCCGCTAAGCCCCGGTAGCACAGGACGTGCCCGCTTTTTAGCACTGTATATGCTTCTTTTCGCCTCCTAACTTCACTAAGCCCTATTATATCCCATTTACTGCCTTCTAATTCCTCCAATAGCACTGCTAGACTCGCCTTACTAGGTAATGTTCTAGCGTTAAACGTTGCCAGGTTCATATACCGATGGCGGCCTGTCCGGAGCCAGTGATTCTTAGCACCCTCTGCTGCGTCGCAGGTCTGACCGCCGCCGTGGTCACTTGCCTCGCCGCTGCTGGGTACTGCGGGCCGGGGTTTGATTGCTGTGTTCATACAGGAGGTTGTGGCCAAGTACTGCACCAGGGTGGCCAGTCCTGCTCTGGTGAGGGAGTACCGGTTCTGGTCACCGGGATCAGGCCACACTCGATCCAGGCCTGTTAGTGCAATTTTACCAACACGCGGATTTTTTTTTCAATCCGGTGGAAAATTGCCGGCACCGGGATTCGAACCACGGACCTCTTGCACGCGAGGCGGGTGTTCTACCTCTACTCCACCTGATTTTTTTTTCTTTATTTCCGGCTTGTCAAGTACATACAAATATTGTCAAATAAAACCGAATGTTAAAACGTCTAGTCGTTACTAAGACTGACGTGTCATGTTAAAATGGCTTCATCGAAGCCAAACTGTTGATTAATAGTATGAATATAGTCTATTGTTGAGTAACCTTTACGAAATCCTGCCTGGCCCTTTGGTTGACTGAAGTCTAACGCGTTCGTGATTCTATTTGCGATTACGTTAGTAAATACTTTGTAGGCAACGGACAGTATGCTGATGGCTCCATAATTATTTGAGGTCTCTGGCGGCCCCTTTCTTGCGGATTTAGATTATGTTGGCGTTCTTCCAGGATTCCTGTACGCTCGAGGTCATGAGGCATTGCGTATATAGGGTGGCCAGTTTTTCTAGAACAATCTGCCCCCCATCCTAAAAGAAATCTACTCAAACAGTCCTCCCAAGGTTTTCTTTGCTTTTTCCGGCGTTACTTGAGGGATGTCGAATTCCCTTAAACTATTCCCTCTTCCATTATCCTCGTGCCTGTCACTGGTACTGTATAAATATCTATAGAACTCCTCAGCCATTTGAACTGTCTTATGGATATTAGTCATGATATTGCCGGCATTGGGTCTTAACGCATGCACCTGATTCTTGCCTCTTCCTAGTTTCTTCATCACTGCTTTTAGGCTTCCTCCGTTCGTGAGAGCATGTCCAGTCCTATCCATATTATGCTTCCTTATGTCCGCTGTCTTACGCTTGTCGATTAACTTGGAAAGTTCTGCCAGTTCGATTCTTGCTGTAGGGCTAGACGCTTTCATACATTGGCGTTTCTGAATCAGACCTATCGTCGCCAGCGATTGCTTACCAGTATCCTGTCTAACGATGTTGACACCGATTTCTATTGCACACTCCTTAATGATGCCCATAAGATTGTTGTTCATTTCTTCAACATTAAGGTCCTCTTCCAGAGTTAAAGCCGAATTCCTACCCTTAAGCTTGTTCCGGAATTGCTCTATGTTCCCTCTTACCGCTAACTCATTGATCGGATTCTTATTTTGATAGTAATAATAGCATTCTTTGTATTTTAAGTAGGGCATGATTGTGAATATGCCGCATGGTCGCCGTCGTAGTTTCGAGAGTGGAGCACACTACCACAGCTATCAGAACTGTGTGCATTGTTACAGGAGATTATACATGTGAATCGGTCATGGCAGCTTAGAGACTCATGGTGGAATCTTTGGCACTTAACCATCTGCGGAGATACGGGACGCACGTTCTTACTTGTATGTTTGTGCGCCCTGTTTTAAAGGTACCCTAAGACAAAAATTAAGTTAAGGTAAAGTGATAGATTAGTGCTCGATAATGTCTAAGGCGTCAGTATTGCTGCACGCGAGTGATATTTGATTGTTTGAACGAGGCGCGTGGGCGACATCAACTAAAAAAAGGGGCGGAAGAACGAACTGCGCTCGCGCTGTGAATCGAACTGGTCAGCGCTGCAACCGCTCTTATAAATCTAACCTGTAAATAGTTGCTCGTCTTACTGACTCGTCCTTTGCATAGCATTTGGTGGAGGGTGCCGTTCCCCGTCCTCGCCAGGGAGCTCCGGAGCGGCCGCACCATCTCGCTTTCAGCTATGGCTCCCGGTGATGACACCTCATCTCCTTCTACTCCTGCGACCCCGACAACAACGTACGTTACGGTTAAAAATCCCCGCGATCCTGGCATATTTTCCGACCAAGGTAATGTCGACATTGAGGACTGGCTCAACCTGTATGTGGGCGTAAGCCAAAACAACCGCTGGGATCCTGCCATTATGCTAGCCAATGTCCTGTTCTACTTGGGCGGAACTGCTCGCGTCTGGTTCCGGACACACAGGGACGAGATATCTAGCTGGGATGCTTTCAATGAGAAGCTTGTCGACCTCTTTGGAAATTCCACCGATCGGCAGTTGGCTGCTAGACAAGAGCTTGCTACCCGAGTTCAGTCTTCTACTGAATCGTATGTCTCGTACATTCAAGACGTCATCGCTCTTTGCCGGAACGTCGACGAGAAAATGGCCGAGTTGGACAAAGTCGGCCACGTATATAAAGGGATCGCGGAAGACGCCTTCAACCTGTTGATCTTCAACAATGTGTCCACCATCGATGTCGTTGTCAAAAACGGAAAGGTTTGTCATGTGAGACGCAGTTACTAGAATTCACTAGACTTGCATTTTAACATGGACCATAATCTTCAAACAGATTGCTTTTTTCTCGACTTCTCCAAAGCCTTCGACCGTGTGGCTCACTGCCGTTTAATTTCCAAGTTATCCATTCTCAGATTTAACTGCTTAACGCTCTCCTGGATTTGTAACTTCCTAACGAATCGTCAGCAATTTACAGTCGTTAATAATTTTACGTCACCCCTTGCATATGTCAGTTCCGGTGTACCGCCGGGTAGCGTACTAGGACCCTTGCTTTTTCTTATTTACATCAATGATCTGCCCAATAATATCTCATCCTGCAAGCGCATTTTCGCCGATGATTGTGTATTATATCAACCAATTCACAGCCTTGATGACCATCGCATTCTTCAAGAGGACCTTCATCTCGTTACCAAATGGTGTGAAGACTGGCAAATGAAACTTAACTCATCTAAATGCCAACTAATGACATTCACGCGAAAAAGATCAACTCATAGGTTTTCCTATTATATGAACTCAAATATATTATCTCAGGCATCAGCATATAAATATCTAGGCGTAAATATTACACCGAGCCTTTCCTGGGCCTTTCACATTGCAGCCATATGCGCAAACGCTTCCAAATCTCTTGGGTATATTCGCCGCAACTTACGTAATTGCCCGTCTAACATCCGCAAATTAGCATTCGTATCATTTTTACGCCCTCAGCTCGAGTTTGCGTCCCTCATATGGTCTCCCTACCATGAATACCTAATCCACATGTTAGAAGCCATCCAAAACCGAGCTAGTCGATTTGTTTCCCGAAATTACAGCTACCAGTCAAGCATTACTCAAATAAAACTCGACCTTTCCCTTCAATCACTGAGTAGCCGACGTGACATAGCACTCCTGTCCTTGCTCCATAGATATGTTCACCAAACCAAGCCACCAAACTTGCCACTGGAACGCGCGTCTTGCACATCACGACGACTTTTTAATGACTTAAGCCTCACTCGCATTTATGGCAACACTAACGCATTTAACTTCTCGGCTTTACCACGAGCGATTCGGTTATGGGATTCGCTTCGTAATAGCACTGTCGCTCAAATGAGCAATGATAAATTCAGACTACTGAACCTACACTCTTCATCATAACAAATATATTAATCTGTACATATACGTGACTTTCTTGTTATTGTGGTTTCAATTTTGTTTGCTTTATGTACTCGCGCTATGTACGTTATTTCGCGCAAATGTTACATCGCCTTTTATGTTAGCGTGTATTGTACGTTTCATTCCTTTCCCGATAACTCTTTGTGTTGATTTAGCGTTTTTTTAACACTGTTTTGGAAGCATGTGATCATTACAAACATTTTTAGCTCTCACATTTTTTAGCGCTCATATATCTGTTTTCTCTTGTCATTTGTTCAATGCCGCCCCCCTTACTCAATGCTCCCCTTGGGGCCTGTAAGGTACATTGAAATAAATAAATAAAAAATGCCGACGCTTTGAGCTCGCCAAAAGCCGCCGCGTCATTACACAGTTATCCCGGCTCACTAACACGGTTGCGACGTCGTTTTGCCTTGACCTTACCGCTTCACCATCTTTAAACTGTTCGCCGCGAACTCGACACTACAAGTCCTTCGCCGTTACATTCACGCCCACTTGAACCCACCATTTACCAACCAGCTCCAGCGATCTCCATCATTCAGGCAGTTGTACGGAAAGAATTTGCAAACCTAGGTTTTCCTGCTGCTGCTCCTTCTCCCGACTTCACGCTCGACCGGTACCGACTGCTCCGCCCCACGACGATCTGTATTCCCCTCCCAGATACCGCAGCCCTGCCGAGTGGAAAACTCTGGACAACAAGCCCATTCGCTTCCGTTGCCTCCGCATTGGCCACGTCGATCATCCATAGACGCTCCTCACCAACACGAACCTAGTTGAAGTAGACGTAAATGGTGTTCCGTCGACGGCATTAATTGATAGTGGATCCCAATTACCCATAATGAGCGCTGACCTATGTCGTCGCCTCAAAACATTTCTTACGCCTGCCATCGCTGGAGCCGTACGCGTCGCCAATGGCGCCACTGTTGCCGTCAGGGGTATGTGCACTGCTCGCATAGGAATTGCTGGCCGCAAAGCTCCAGTCCTGTTCACCGTGCTGACCAGTTGCCCTCATGATCTAATCTTCTGTCTCGACTTTCTGACGACGCATTCTGCCCTCATCGACTGTTCCGCCGGTACGCTGTGCCTCGAGCTTCCTCTTCTTTCAGACGTTCGCCCCAAACAACCGAACACCCTCGGCACTACAGCGTTTCTTCGCTTTCCTCCAAAAGCCCTAACCTTCGTCGAACTGGACTGAACGGCAACCATGCCTGATATCGACTATTTCATCGCACATATACTTGATGTCCTCCTGGCGCCCGGTATCCCTGTGCCACACTCCGGCGTAACCCTTGCCGCTAATCGCATGTGTCTCCCCGTTATCAATTTTCGCTTGACGAAGCAAGTGTTGCCTGAAGGCATAGCGATGGGCACCCTGCGTTCAGTGATAGACGACCACGTCACTGCTTTTGCAGCCGACGCGTATCCAGATCCTCCTGATTACCTGCAGGGTGCCTTAAGCCTCGACGGTCCATTATGTTCCATTGTCGCTCGGGACCTCGCAACCGAACAAGCAGCTACATATTTGACACTCACAATCGACCGCTTGGTCAGGCGGCCCTTGTTAAGCATCGGATAAACAGTGGTGATGCTGTTCCAATTCACTGCCCACCATACAGCGTGTCCATGGTAGAGCGGCAAGTTATTGAGGAGGAAGTAAACAAGATGTCGCCATAAGCATTGTTGAGCCCTCGTCGAGTCCTTGGGCTTCGCCTGTCATGCTGGTCAAAAAGAAAGATGGCACGTGGCGTTTCTGCACTGATTACCGCCGCCTAAACCGAATCACTAAAAAGGACGTTTACCCCTTACCACGAATAGACGACGCTCTTGATTATCTTCACGGTGCCAAATACTTTTCGTCGATCGCCCTTCGATATGGTTACTGGCAGATTTCCGTCGGTGACCCAGATCAAGAAAAGACCGCTTTTGTCACTCTAGAAGGCGTCTACCAATTCAGGGTCATGCTGTTTGGTTTATGCAATGCCCCCGTCACGTCCGAACGGATGATCGATTCTCTGCTTCAAGGTTTCAAATGGTCAACTTTCCGTTGTTATCTCGACGACGTCCTGGTGTTTTCTGCTATATTTGAGACGCACCTTGAGCACGTTGTAGCTATCCTTCACGTCTCCCGCAAAGCTGGGCTCCAATTAAACTCATCGAAGTGCCTCTTTGGGGCGCCGACCGATTGTAGTGGTAGGCCATCTAGTCGATGCTTCCATAGTACTACCCGACCCGGAGAACGTTCGAGCAGTAACCGCTTCTGCTGCAGCTCAGTCTGTGAAAGACGCCCGGAGTTTTGAGTGGCTCTGTTCTTATTTCCGACGGTTCGTGAAAGATTTCGCTGCAATGGCTCGACCACTCACCGATCTTCTGAAGAAAGACGTGCCTATTGCGTGGGGTTCCCCTCAGGCTGCCGCATTTTCACGCCTTATCACGATTCTCACCAATCCACCGGTCTTGGCCCATTTTGACCCATGCGCACTTAAAGAGGTACAAACCGATGCTGGTGGTTATGGGATCGGCGCCGTCTTATGGCAGCGCGAACGCCGACACGACCGCGTTATAGCCCACGCTAGCCGGCTTCTGACAACCGCAGAGGGCAACTATTCGATTACCGAGCGCGAATGTCGTGCTCTCATAATGACTGTTTCAAAATTCCGCCCACACTTATATGGCAAGCCCTTCTCAGTAATCACAGACCATCATGAGCTCCGTCGGCTTTTGTCGCTCAAGGATCGTACTGGCCGGCTCGGTCGTTGGGCCCTCCGACTACAAGAACATCCCTAGACAGTGACTTACATGTTGGGATGCTAGCATCAGGACGCTGATTGCCTCTCTCGCTACCCAGTGGAAGACGCAAGCCCTACGTCTGAGACTGACACCGACACTTGTGTTCTCTGTTTTTCCACTAGCTGCTCCATGTCGCCGACGAGCAGCGTCAATCATCATTGACTGCCTGAAATCGTCACTTGCCGACAGTTCCCTTCGCTTATTCACACTTCAAGATGGTGTACTCTACCACCACTACGTTCACCCTGACGGCCCTGAATTACTCCTTGTGAACCCTAAACACCTTCGCTCGGCTGTTCTCCACGAACTTCACGACCTCCCTACGGTCGGTCACCTGGGTGTGTCACGTACCTGCGACCGGACCCGCCGACGCTTCTTTTGGCCAGGGCTTGCTCGCTCCGTTCGAAGATACGTAGCTACGTGTGAGAAATACCAGGGATGCAAGAAACCATCGACGCTCCCTGCTGGCTACCTTCAAGCACCACGGAACGGTTCTTTAGGGTTGGTTTGCATTTACCTGTCCCTTTTCATCTTTCTACCTCTGGGAACAGGTAGATCGCTGTGGTCATGAACTACCCCACGTGCTGTGCCAACACCCGAGCGCTTCTTACAAGCTGGGTCACAGATATCGCCAATCTTGTTTTACGCAGCGCGATTTTATTACATGGAGCTCCGCGACAACCTCTCACAGACCGTGGTCGGACATTCCTATCAAAAGGTATCGCGGACATCCTGCAGTCCTGTGCCACGAGGCACAAACTATCCACGTCATACCACCCGCAAACAAATGGCCTCACGGATCGTCTCAATCGCACTCTCACAGACATGCTCGCGAAATATGTCTCTTCGGACCACACTGACTGGGACGTCGCTCTCCCGTTTGTCACATTTGCTTATAATTCCTCGCGTCACGACACCGCCGGTTATTCCCCATTTTTCTTTCTGCTCCGCCGAGAACCAGCACTGCCCCTCGACACAACCCTCCCTGTTCACGGGGCACAGACCAGTTAATATGCACTTGAAACCATCGCCCGTTGTGCCCTCGCAAAGGAAGTTGCCTGTGATCACCTTCTGAAATCCCAAGAGAGTGAAAGACGCGCACTTCCTGTCTGGTTCCTTTGTGCTTATATGGTCTCCGGCGCGTCAGGTCAGCCTGTCAGAAAAACTGCTGTCTCGTTACAGAGGCCAATACCGAGTGTTTCGTGCCGTGACTCCCGCCACCTACTAGTTCATCCCACGATATCACTGGGCTGCCCAGCCCAGTGATATCGTGCACGTTACACGACTGAAGCAGTATGCCCCTCCCAGTCACGACTTTTAGACGCTCCGGGACGTCAGTTCTACCGCGGGGGGACTATGCTACACACGTGTGATATCTGATTGTTTGAACGAGGCGCTTGGGCGCCATCACTCGGAAAAAGAGGAGGAAGAATGAACTGGGCTCGCGCTGTGAATTTAACCACTCAGCGCTGCAACCGCTGTTGCAAATATAGACTGCAGATAGTCGCTGGTCTTACTGACTCATCCTTTGCGTCACAATATTATCACTAACAGAGCCTTAGAGAGCGAAGAAGTTACGTAAATGCAGGACACGATTAGAGACTCCACCGCGATATTCATGTACTTGCCCGGTGATGAGGGCACTACTCATTTAAATTCGGTCACTAGTAATCAACGATGCGCTAAAATAACGTCATTGTATTCCAATATAAAACGAAGAATAATGCTACTTAATTGTGCGCTTTTAATTCATTTATATAGAAAACGAACTAATTTACCGTGCTCTTGACAATGACGCGTGTGGTCCAAAGGTTTCCTTTTCGCTCGAATGTGAGCAGCGCGTGCAATGACGTTTCAGTAGTTTTGTTACCGCGTAGTGCTGCACTGGTTTGACAGGCTCGTGAAACCCGCGCAAACTGTAAATAGCAGAGAATTCCACTTCCATGTGATGTGGCGGGATGCTCGAATGGACAAGGCCACTTCACCAAAAGCAGCTGCAGCGGCGAGTCTACCGCACTGTCTTGGCTCGGTTTCTGCGTGGCTTCGCATTTGTGTTTTGCGCGAAAAACCATCCCGCCGTCTGACGGACGCCATTCTAGTCACTGACGGCACCAAGGGGCGGTGATGGCGTATGCAATGTCACCACTCCCTGGTGAGGTGGCAGGAGATTTGAATTGCGATAAAAGTATTCGGCCCTTCAGGTGTAACTTTCTCGTAAACTAAGTCTTTACATGGCACGAAACAAGCGCTGTGAGATTTCTGTAAGGAATTTTAAATGGTCTACGTGGTTTCTATTATTTGCCTTCAGTGTGCCTTTAAGAGCATCGTCGCAAAGGTGAGGATCACATACCTAGTAGGGATTTCTTTATTGTAAGGCCTACTCTTTGTTCTTCGTACTTCGGTCACGTTCAGTTCTTTCCAGCCCTCAATGAGCTCTTCTTCCCTCATATGCAGTAGTTCATCATCAGAGATAACTCCTCTGTTTGTGTTCATTGACCAGTATTATGTCGCAGTGATTGGCAGATTGCCGAATGCCACTAGATTTTAAAGCTTAATATGTTGGTCCCTGTCGTGAGCCTCAAGGAGGATGTTGCCGCTGGCCATTCTAGGTCCAGTGTGTCGTTGAGACGTATGTAAACCAAGAAACGTGAAATCATCTTCAATGTCCTTTGAGAATTCCGACTATGAATGTCACGGAAACATGGGAAACGCTGTTTGCGGTTGATAAAAAAGTGACTTTTCTTCGCTGCCCCTCAACACAAAGATTGTCTTTTTTTCGTAAGGGGACGATCATTGAATTGTGGAAATATCGAATCGATGAAGTGCTTACTGATTTCGCCAGCGATGCCAGCCTCCCACCAAGAAGCCCAACAAGGGGAAGTGGCAAGATTTGTGCTTACAGAAAGCCTGCCATCACCGGCTCAACGCCGCCACTATAACCCAATATATATAACAATGGTTAGTTATCGCACAAAAGGTTAACCCTCGCTGCCTAGAAGATCGTGAGTAAATAGAGAGGAGGCGAAGACAAGAAAGATTGAATGTGAGAGAGAGAGGGAGAAGGACGAAGATGGAGGAGGAGGATAGAAAAATGGAAGTACAGATTCCATTCAGCAAAATGCAATTCTTCAATGATTACTGAGCTGCAGAAGTTCATACCTTGGACAGCTAGCAGCAGCCATCACAGCTCTCGAAAACATAAAAGTGGAACTCGGCAATGCGGCACACTTCGCTTATGCTATGTCAAGAGCATCACCTGCTGCCTCAACAGCCTCACGTCCAGCAGTTTGTCGCTGACACTTGACAGCCCCTTTCTTTATTGACTAAGGCGACACCACGAGAGCGGTGCTTCAGCGCTTTTGGCCCCAATTTGCTGGCTATTTACCTTGGCGTCGCATACTAAAATTGGTCACCTATATAAAAAAATTCGCCAGAACGCATCTCACGATGACTGTCGAAGGTTGTGCGTTTTGCATTGAAGCAATATTGCGACACAGCGTAGTGCCACCACCAAGATTAGTTATCTATGAGGCGTGTACTGTAGCGAGACTCCTCTTTCTCGTTCCCGCGCGAACTCTCGGTGTCATCTAGCGGCGCCACTGCGGAGCTTGCGCATCGCCCCGACATGTATGGCGCGCCGGCGCGTGGAAACGCTGAGAAACGCGTTATGTGGCAGCCGAATTAGTCTCTAGCGATTCTTTCTAAACATGCTGAGCCATGTAGTGGCGCTGCTCAGAAGTCCATGCGTGGCCTCCGAGACGAGAAACGATGCACACCATACGTGCTCACGCTGAAATTTATTAAATCGCTTGCCATACACCCACTGTCGCATGCACAATGACCTAATTTGCCGAAAGGGTCTGTGCAGAGCGGCACATACAGAGTGCATTCATGGCGCAGCTTGCTAAATCAGTGGCGTAAAGGCTCTCATTGGGAAGCGATACAGAGCAATTACAATTGTGGTGGAGCCTACTAAAGTGTCGGGTTTGTGTTCGTGAGGAACACTTGTTGTAAGTTTTTGATTCCTGTCATAATCGGAGAAATGGAAGGGATCTTTGTTATTCTACAGTGGCACATTTACAGTTGTGCATTACTAGCTATTTAAATTGGCATCAAAGACGTTCATTGAAAAGCGGCACACACCTACTGGCGCATACGCGGTGACCAAGTGGGCCTCAAAGAGGTTGATTGAAGACCACCACAGACCGAAGGGCACATACCCAGTGCACATAGTGAGTGTCGAAGAGTTTACTCGAAGAGCGGTACCTACCCAGTCCCTTATCTACATTGATCCCTGCCGGCGTGAACGAGGTTTTTCGAGCAGTGGAACGTGTGTACACGCCGCCACATGCTAATTACTCGTTTGGTTTCATCCATGTTCCTTCAGCACAGCAACTCAATGGCCTAACAACGCTCCAGTACCCTACAAATGCTAACGCAATACAATAAATAAGACGGTAAACTTAAGCCATTTTCATTTGAGTAAGATTAGGTCTCACGTATAGTCCTAGTCCTTACCTGGGGCCCATTGGTGCAGCTTCTTTCTAGTAAGACGTTGCGTGACGGTCACCGCCCTCCACCTCTTCCTGGAGTGTCGTGAATTAGCAGCTCAGAGAAAATAATTTTCCATTGCCCTACCATACGCACACTCCACACTATTCAGCAATGTTCCTTGGCAAAAAGCCGCTTTTCTGACAGCAAATCAGCTTTATAATTTATTCTAATCATGTTCGTGTACAGCATGTTACAAAACCAAGTGGTTTGCAGCATAGCGTCGCATCAGAGACTGCTGCTGTGTCTGTAGCATTTCTAGCTCATGCTTCCCGGCCAAGGATCCTGTGCGGAGTTACTGCTACTCGCAAGATGTTGCTACAACAAGTTAAATTGATGGTCTCTATGTAATGTATTTTCTAATGCAGTAGAGTGGCAAGTTGGGCTAGTTGGTGGAAGTTCATCTTGTAATAAAGGAAGCAGTGAGCTATAAACACAGCGACAACAGAAGTAGAAGGGTCGCGCGCAGACACACAAACGAACTTTCTTGAAGGAAAGATGACATAAGTACCGCAATGAAAAAAACATGATCATGCCAATGGGCCAGCCGTTGTACTTGCTGATTATGAGTTGCAATTCCCGGACGGAAGATTGTGACGACAGCGTATTTAGATGGGCTGTCTATTTCTTGGTTCAACAGTCGCCTCACTACCTGTGGATCCAACCCGTCAAGAAACAGAACTCATGGGGTCCTGCTGATCGGCCGCACTGGATAGCCACCCAGCCTCTACGGCAGGTAACCAGCCGAGAATGCATCTTCATAAGCGCTACACCTCCACTCCAGTTTGTTCCTTCGTCCAACACGTGAGGAAAGCCGCCGCAGTCACTCAGTGGCTATAACGTAGGTTGTGCTGATGACAACAATGGCAGGGGTTCGGTTACGCACAGCGTTAGCCCCATTCTCATGGAGCCAGAGTTCAAAGACGCTTGATGGACATCAAAATACTCGAGGTGGTGAAACTTAATCTACAATTTATAATGCCATTTCTAACATACCAGTGCTTGCCCGCTTAGGAAGTCCGCTTGGTGGCTAACCTTCCTAAGGAACGATTAAGCATGTGATAATGCTGACATCCTCGCTCTGTTCACCACAGTGCATCATGTAATATGGAACCTTATAGGATTATTCTTTTTGTTTAGGTTGCTGCTGACCTAACTTTGGTATGAAAATAAATAGAAGCATGCACACTCACTTCACGCATATAGTGCAGCAATGACATATACAATGTGTTGTCAACATTTCATAGTTCGTAGTCTTCAGGCTGGTCGCTGTTCACTTTCAAACCTCTAAGTTAACTTTCGCGGATTGTTTTCGGACACGTCCAAAGTAGATGGCGGCAGCCGTTGCAGACATACCAGTGAAGCCCTTTGGGTACACCACATCACGTCACATCCACATGGTTGACCCCAAGAGCAAGCAATGGCTGGTGTGAGGGCCACCGTGGCCCAAATATCCTTAGAGAGAATTCCTCAATCGGATAAAGATTTTGGCGAAGGGGACAGACGACTGCGACGATGCGGGCACGCGTTCCCCTCTGAAGGATAGATTTTCGGGCAATGAGAACAGAGCGAAGGTCACAGAGAAGGGAAAGAGGGAGAACTACTCGTGTGAAGAAAGAGTGAGCAATGTGGTCCTCAAGGACCACTTGCCAGTAATCAATGATGAGCAATGTTCACACGTGCACAAATGTGATTTCTGTGAATATGCTAACACACAGTCAACGTTTTCTTTACTTTCTTAAGCAGCTTAATTGTACCTCAACTGACAGTATAGGTGTGGGCTTCGTTGATATTAGGCAAGTTGACGAGATCTTTTATCACGCTCTTTATAGTCTGAAGCTGAAAGAATAAGGAGGCTGAAAAGCCTATTCTGTAGCTACGGGTGGTTTCACTCTCACTGTTGGTGAGACTAGAGATATGCGTCCTTTCGTGGCATTAACACTGCGGCCGAGTACATAGATCATACATCGTCAAACAGGTATGCCTGTTTCATTTGTCCGAATCGGTTGAAACCTCCGGCGGAGCTTTGTTATCTGGTAAGTTGTTCGGATGCATATTTCCATCATAGAAAATTGTCCATGGTTGTAGTCATGACAGTTAGAAAAGGGAATGGAGCGCCGGGGTTATCGGCATGTGGTATCATTCCAGCTTGCGCGCTCTCACAGCTCAACAAATTTAGAAATGGTGTTAAGGACTCAGGGTAAGCCGCATACTTCCCACAAATATTTGACCATTATGAGGAACAGTTGTCTCAGGTACTAAAAGAGATATCCTCATAATGGATATATCATTTTCTACCAAACTTTGCGCTCTTCTAACTGTACTACACTCTTAGGCAAAGTTACATCCGTTGGGGTATATCTCTGCCAACGACCAATAATCTACATCTGCCTTGCTTGCGTTTCCTTTCTAGAAAACTCCGCACCGGCTACTTTCCTACCGGGAATGCTATGTCACGCTGATAACACCCATGCCGCTCGTTACTGGGAAGTACCGGGCTCGCCACGTTAAATAAAGGAAATGCGGGCAAGACAGATGACAATTATTGCTGTGCGTCAAAAGGGTGTAATTTTTCCTAAGAGTGCACGCCTAATAAAACCAGAGTAAAACTACTATTTTGGTGAAATTGTTCCCACTAGCACCTAAATTTCATCTTTCAAGTCAAGTTCTTTACTAATCACATAAAGATAAGTACTTTGCGCATGGCATAAAGGTGGGGCCCTATAACCCTCGTAGGAGTTGTGAAGGGCGCCGCTATACTATATGATATTATATAAGCACTAGAGCACGTGAGAATGTGTTACAGTACAAATATGGTACACACTTACCATGATTGAGCAAGTGGCGTTAGCATAAAAGAGCCAAGGTTAGTTTTGTGGCTGACAAACGGCTATTGGGCTACTAGATCTGCTGGTAATTTATTCCAGAACTTCGATGCGGCATACGAGAATGTATATTCGCATATTTTGAAGTTTATAGTACAAAACCCGCCAAGTGCACAATTTAAATTTTAGCGCAGTATTTGTCCAGACTTACAGATAACCGGGGAAAAATTACCTCGTTATCTTCGAAGACAAATGAAATAATGGTACTTACGTGTTAGAAAACATGGTTCTGAGATAATTGCACTTAAAGTTAGAAAACCTGTTTAAAAGAAAGTTTTTTTTTGGCCGTAAACACCGTTCATTCCTTTAGTAGCCAGCAGACTGGTGATCCTTGTCGAAGTAAATTTTTCGCATTTCAATGTGTTGTCTTGCTCACCTTCCTTTTGTGAGCTGTCGTACAGCTCTGTCCGCAAAGTATACTTGATTGTGGTCAACTTCTTTCAGCCAATTGACAGTGTGGCGGCCAATATTAAATCCTAAGTATTTCACATCATTTGCACGTGTTATACTACCATCATTGAATGAAACAAATGCATCCATTGTCGCAATCCTCATGTGTGAAGCCCAGCAAAGACATTTATTTGCACGCGCTCACAAACAACAAGTCTCGCAGTTAAAACTGTACAGACTAGAAGCACCTACCCACTGCAGCGCAATTTCAAGTGTTCAACACTTCCACCGCACTGTTTTCACGCACAATTTTGTCTAATTACATCAGTAAAAAATGCATGTCAATTAGAGCATGCTCTTTTTCAGTGTGCTGGCGATTCTCCTCCTCGAAGGGCACTGAAAGAGCTGCAAGCTTAGAGGTTGAAGAGCTTGCTGCGTAAGCGTTCGGCGCCTCGGCACGTCGCCGGCATCTATTTTCGTTGGCAAGAGGGCTGCATCGGTTGCCGCGAAATTTACGCTTGCCGGAGGCCTTCTTTAGGCTCGGGATCTCAACTTATCGACAGGCACTTCCCACAGACGCAGGGTGTAATGCAGCTAGGAACATGAAGCATTCGAACAGATGCGCTCCGTAGCACAAGTGAGGGAAAACGTGCACAGTTGCCAGGCGATTTCTCATGTATGTCGCTGATTCCAAAGAAGCATTTTGGTTTTCGTACTGGAAGTTTTTGGTCAGAAATATTAACGGCAAGCACGCAATGCATTTAAGATTAGGGCATGTTCACACACTACTTAATTTCGGATACAATGCTTTTCACCCAGGCATAGAACATTCTAAGAAAAGCGAGAATATGGAAAGCGCGTATAAGGAGATACACTTCCCCAATGGCAAAGAAAAAAAGTATTTTTTTTTAAATTTTGCCTTACCCTGCGCCCTAAAGTAGCGTGCGCACGTGCAGCGTTCGTATAGGTCTTAGACGAGAGAGGGACGCAAATTGCACTCTTGAAATTTTCTTTAATAACGTATAGCTTGTCCCCCTTATGAGCACTTAGTCGTAGGAACTGGCAGACAACTACGTCATCGCGAGCCCCATCATTTCATGATGCCATTCTGTGAATCACGAGAGCAATTTCTTCTACTCTTTTGCTCATTTTCTTCATCCCCTTCATGGGTGATACCGACTGGTGAATTTACAGGCCAAGTTCCAATCAGCTATTTAATAACAGGAACCAGTGAGGGTTATTCTTGAGATGGAAGCTCCTATTGCTAACTGACTTTCCCGTTCGTTGGAAACCTGTATGTTTCGAGATTTCTGTGCCGATATCTCAAATCCTGTAGTATGAAGGAACGTTTCCGCTAGCGATTTTGGAGAATTTATTCCCAGAGTAAATCAAAATGTCATTTCTAAAAATTAGCTAGATTCTTCCTGATAAATTTAGGAACGTAAAATGTCACCTGCTTTTCGTATAATTAATAAAAACATTCTCAGTAGGTCAAAAATTGGCATCAAACGAAGTCACGTGATGGTTCTATATTTTTACTTTTCTACATAAACAGTCCCTAGTGGCTATTAAGTGGATAGGGCATTCTGCTACTGACCAACAGGCTGCAGGTTCGACTCCAGCTGGGTGCAGCTTCATTCTCATCAAGCTGAATGCAGAAGTTCTTATTTACTCAAACTGGGCAGGAAAATCTGCTCCAGATGCTCCGAATTCCAATTCCAAGCCTGTGTGCTACGTTACGTCCTATAGGTCCTGCAGTTTGAATTGACTTTTGTACTCCAAATGAGCAATCTTCAAATATGGCGCAAATGTGGCGTTTTTCTTTTGCTAAATGAATTCTCCTTCAGTCACCATGCGTAGCCTAAACGAGACGTAAATATTAGTTCATACAATTATTTGGAGTTTATTGTAACTCTACTACTTAGTAAAAAAACTAACACGCCATCCCGGCCCTCCGAAAGCGGATGTCCAGTAAAATTTTGGAAAGACACTAGTACACTGTAAAATAATTTACACCCCTAAGGGTTTTTTTCGGTGTCTATAACTAACCCCCTAGCACCCTTGAAAAAGCTGGGTTTTATAGGGAATTACACCCTTATGATGGTTATTCTATATTCCAATAACACCCTATCCCCTGAGGGTGTTTTGAACAACATATTACCCTTCGACCCATGGGGTGTAAGGGTGTGATAAGGAATATATTACCCCTTCACCTATCGGGTGTAATGAGCAATATAATAGCCCTTGAAGTACGGCATGTGGAAGCGGGTACATATGCACTTCATTGTTTGTTTCCAAGTCTACAGTTAGGCTAGCACACAGAAATGTTATGTATGGTGTGCATACAATAGGTAATGTGTTTACAAACGCACTGCATAGCAACTTTGAGAGAAAACACATTATCACTTGTGAGTGTTCTGCATGAAATGGTCCCATTTATCACAGATACAGAGTGACTGCATGGAGGGTCATTTATTCTAGCCTCCTGTACAATATTTTGAGCTTGCACTATGCCTTGTGGTGACAAGTCTTGCGGCCGTTCTACATTGACGAACAGCCTCATTCAAACCAAAGTTCCAGGGCACAGGCGAGGATGATGATGCCTTTTTGTAGCTCCATTCCAATGTCCTAAGGCGAGCCATCATAGATGAAGCCATTTCTTCATTGATCACTGTAGCCATCTGCTTCTTTTCTACCTGCAAAATGATTTGTTGCAATTTAATGTCAGGAAAAGTACACGAAACATGACTAGCAGCGCTTCCCTGCATCATTCACTTTAATATTTCAAGATCACATGAAGAGCAGGTTAAACAAAACCAGCACAGATAGTGCTTACTTCCAGGAAATCGTTATTTCGAAAGAATAAGGCATTTAATCTGCCACATCATGAATGTAGGACAGACAGGCTACACAACTATATGAGGGCAATTCAGAAATTATTGCCTCCAAGCCCACTACTTTGCCAATATTACAGCAAACATTTTGAACTTTTTATCATTGATGCACTTATGCTTAAGCTATCGAATGTCACTTGCCTCGCCTTCCTATCTCTTCTTGTTCCAGAGTAATCGAGCAATTCATGGCATCCAGTGGTGACGTCCAGTTGAAACAACCGGCTGTAATTGAATTTCTGACTGTGGAAGGTTGTGCGCATATCAACATTCATGGCCATTTGACTGCAGTTTACAGGAATGCCTGTGTTGACGTCAGCACTGTGCAGAGGTGGGCAAGGACTGTGAAAGACCAAAATACTACCACATCAAATCTCCCGGATCAGCACCGAAATGGATGGCCCACAATGGCTTCTGATGAGGGTCATGAACATCAGCAGATGAGTTGACTCGGTGCAATCGCAGGTTCAAGCAACACCAGATTGCAACACTCGCCATTTCCATTGCCTCAGTGAACCACATCATTAAAGACCTGCGTTACAAGAAGACGTGCGCTTGTTTGGTGTCACGGTAACTGACGACTGACATGAAAAAGTCGAAGCATAGCCAACAAGTTCAATTCTTGTAACCCAGGAGGTTTTTAATTATGTGGTTCACTGAACCAATGGAAATAGCGAGTGTTGCTGCAATCTGGTGTTGCTTGATCCTACGATTGACCCGATTCAACTCGTCTGCCTGATGTTGATGATCCTCATAAGAAGCCATTGTGGGCTGTCCAGTTCGGTGCTGATCCTGGACATTTGATGGGGTTGGATTTTGATGTTTCTCAGTACTTGCCCACCTACGCACAGTGCTGATTTCAACACAGGCATCCCCGTAAACTGCTTTCAGATGGCAATGAATGTTGAAGGGCGCAGAACCAACCACTGGATGCCATGCATTGCTCGATTACTTTGGAACGTGAAGAGATAGGAAGATGGGGCAAGTGACATTCTATAGCTTAAACATCAGTGCATTAATGATAAAGAGCCAAAATGTTTTCAGTACTACTGGTAAAGTAGTGGGTTGTGCATCAGTGCACAACCCACTTTTGTGCCTCAGTGCATAAAAGTACATTTTGTTAAAAAAGTAAGTGGAACAACAGTGCATTTTTCTGGCAAGTTTGATGGTGCATATCTCCAAACTGACGCCATTCTGGAAATCAATTCCAAGTAGATACACCTTGTAATCTCACTGGCTATGATTCGTAAATTACAATATGTGCCCCAGATATGTGGTGGCGCTGGCAAACACTCCCAGCGTTCTACTAGGAAGCATAAATACCCAAGAAAGTGATGGGGAAACGGCGCCCGCAGTAGCTCAATTGGTAAAGCATCTAACGCGTAATGCAAAGACGTGGGTTCGTTCCCCACCTGCAGCAAGCTGTTTTTTCATCCACTTTCATTTCCATTAATTTATCATTTCTTTATTTCATTTGTTAATCACAAGTAATTTACCCTAACTTGTCCTTGGTGTCAGTGTTTGCTGGCTTCTTAGGATATGATTAATAAACATCGGGTTTCTTGGTTAAGCCCCTTTCTTTTCGGTTATATTAGCTATAATGTAATTCATTCGAAAGATAATAAATTTTTTAATTAGTTTAATATGTTTCGATTTCTTGTGCTAGATATATCTGCGTGTTTGAATATTCCTGCTCATGGACTAGAATTATGCTATACGCAACAGGACTAAATTTAAAAATTCCCCAAGACTGAAAATCATCACCCTGCATAAAAACAGTGTTAATTTAAAAACAAGCTTCAGTGAACCTTATTGAATCAGCAAATGGCCAGTGTAACTAGTCTGATCATCCTGGAAATCTTTTGTAGCTTATAAGCAAAGTGAATTTCAATTCCACATTTAGGAGTGCAAATTTTTCCAGAAGTCAGCTTTTTCTTTTTAACAGCTAGCATCCCTGCCAGTTTGCTTAAACATAATGTTGCATGACTTCAACAGTACTGCACAATCACTTTTTTCTGCTCACAGTGTCTAGTGACGTGTCTTTAGCAGCTGAGATAATTAATGTTCATGCAGATAAACATCAGGAAACATTGCCATAACTGCCAAGAAAATGCAATCATGCGTTTTGTTTACAAAAGAGCATGTGCTCTACCTTCTGCCAGGTTTGTTTTCCGTGTCAGGCTAGAACGGAACTTGCACAAGAGGCACCTTTTGCATCCATGAAGATATTTTATGAGGTTATGGTGGTGTCGAAACATGACATCAACCATAACACTTTAAACTATTTTATGAAACAGGTATTTGTACAAAGACAGAAAAGGCACCAATTTTGAATTTATCACATTTGGTTTAGAGTACCATAGTATAAATGGCTCAACTAGTACAGGTACGCAAACGGGCTAGTTGGTATTGGTCGATGACGTTAGACAATGTGAACTTGACAAAGGATGGAGAAAGAGGCGATAGCATTTGTTCCATTTCTCGCCACTTTTGACGTCCCTTGTACAAGTCTGCGCTGTCTGTCGAACATCATGGATCAACTAGTACAGCCTGAAAAAAATATGTTATGAAAGAAAACTTGACTTTCAACCTCGACAATTCTGCCTGTTAGGTATCATGGTTTCTTTAGAACTTATTTCTTTATACAAAGTCAGACCCATCAAGTAAAGCTTACTGAGAAAGAAATGAAGAACAACGTCAACACCTCTCAAGGCACATGCATCAAAGGAGTCAGAGCATCATACACATTACCTTTAGGTGCAAGAGTATTCTCTTTCTTAGGCAAACTGCATTTCTAGTTTCTTAAAGCCTATATATTTATTTGCCACAGCTATGGGAAAATCACAAGGTGGAAAAGATGTGTTGGTGCAATTTCAACTATTATGTACAACAGCAAAAGGTAAAGCACAGGAAGCCTCACTGCTGCTCTGTCTAAATGACATTCAGTTTCATTTGTCATGTCCACTCCTATCTTGATGGCAGCAGAAACAGGAAGACAGCAGCATGGTTCAGAAAGTAGATGAAGGAGCTGATATCCTAGCTGACATAAAGAGTAAAAAAAGGGAGCTGGTCAGGCCATGTAGTGCAGACGTGAGACATCATTAACTAGCGCGAAAAAGACAACGGACGACAGCTAGAAGCACACAGGACAGAACTCTAGGCTTCAACTGAAATTTTGGCTACACAGAAACATAGGATTCAGGGGATGCGACCTCAACGCATGGAAGCAACATTTATCTTTCCTTTTCCCTGCCTGACACAGAAGGTATTGGAGCCAATCGATGGGCAGGTTCATTTCGAGATACGAACACTCTTTTTTGGCGAGAGCAAGGGAAGGGGTGCTTACACACTTATCACCCGCTTTTCGATGCAAAGTGCTTCGAATATTTTCATGTCGACCTGCCTCTGGAGCCGCGTGGGCAGATGAGTGCTTTGAAACTGCTCAGTGCATGAGCACTTACAGCAATGATTGGCCAGATGGCCACCAGCCATGACAGCTGCGCTATCTTTGTTCCCCCAAGCGGTCGTTTAAACACCGACCTGTTTGGCTTGAGGACACATAGGGCAGCTTTGAGTGCCTTGGTGGCTGGTGGCCACATGGCCAATCATCGCCATATGTGCTCATGCACCGAGCCGTTTCAAAGCAATCGTGTGCTCAGGCAGCTCCAGAAGCAGGTACATAGGGAAATATACGAACCACTTTGCATCAAAAAAAGTGGGGAATAGGTGTGTAAGCACCTGTCTCTGGCTCTTACCAAGAATGTTCGTAAGTGAAATTAACCTGTTCATAAATTTGTTCCGATAGCTCCTGTGTTGTTTCTGTCCGTCGACATTCTGTGCATTCCATGTTTCTGTGTAGCAAAAATTTCAGTTGAAGTCTAGACTTCTTTCTTATGTGCTTCTTGATGTTGTCTTTTTCACGCTAGTTATTGATGTCTCAAGTCTGCAATGAGCACCAACTAGCCCAAGTGCCTTCTTCAACCATGTAATGCATAGGGCGGATAACCGGTGGCACATTCGAGTTACAGAATGGATGCCAAGAGAAGAGAAGGGTAGTCAAGGACGGTAGAGAAGTAGACTACGATGAAGTCAAAAAATTTTGCAGGCTTCACTTCGAATCAGCTAGCGCAAGACGGGTAATTGGAGCTCACTGGGGGAGGTCTTCATCCTCCGGTGAAAAAAATATGTAGGCCAATTGTGATGAAAAAAGTATACCTGTCTGGTCAGACGTCTTCACTGTCTTTTCAGCAACGTGTAGGCCCAAGACAGCCAGTCGGTTCCCATGCAATTGCTTCATGCTGACTGCAACTGCATGGGCATAAGAAAACAACCCACCATTAATACCATTCGAGATTGACGACTCAATAAAAGAACCTCTCAAAACTGCAAATACAATTAAGCATTTACCAGCTTAATAAATACATATATAAAGGCCAAGAATAGTTACAATAACCATACACTTTATAACTAGACATTAAAATAAGGTAGTGAAGCGTACAATAACCGTAGGACGCTAAGTGCAATTCATTTCAGAAATACTGTTGACAACTGACAGGACGCCTTAGGCAGGGTTCAGTCACACAACAAGAAAACAAATAGTAGTAATAATAAGCACGCCTGCGTGAAACCAAGAAACGAGTACAAGGACGAGAAAAAATTGATTAGGCTCGGTGTGCTTATTTATACAAAAAGATAAATTTATAAACAAATAGCGCAACCACGCATTCATCCGCAACAGCACGACAGCTTCTATAACAAACGAGCACAACTTAAAGCGATTGATAAGTACATAGCCGGGACGGTCGTGGTTCTTTTGTTTTGCATTAGTTCTAGTCATGAAACCACAAGCATTGCAAGCTGCCTGCGCCATTACCTACCACGGGACCTCCGACAAAAAAATAAATAAATAATAACAATGGAGTGAAAGTACACAAGCGACATTTAATACGGTTGTCACACTGCACACTTTTGGCCGCGATCGATCCTGACTGGAATCGAATTTCTGGAGGCGTTTGGCCTCGTTGCACCATCGGTGGACGGCAGCCAATCGCGGTCGAAAATTTCGATCCAGAACGCGCTCAATCGTGCTCGAAAGTGGCCGTGTGACACCGGTATAAGTCTGCGCCCATCTTTGGTAACAGAAAGAACCAATTAGTCAAACAAAAGTATTATTTCCCTGCCTGCGCCGAATACTGACGCGTAGCAGTACTTAATTCTCTACAACTCTAGTTGAGGACACGTGAACAATGAAACATTCATTTTTTTTTTCTTTTTCACATTCGGTGCCCATAGGCTACGCCTGGAGTACATATACTACACTCGCATCCAACACACCTTGCGCTGTCCTTTAAATAAGTTACGCGAAAATTACTACCACAATGACGCACCATAAAAAACGCGACGCTGAACGTGGCTACGTACATACCTTTTATATGAGCAGTTCATGCGCCTTGCAAAAGGCCCTCGGTTTGAAGGCGGAGCGCTGTCACGATCTGTACTCTGGGCACGCCGTTTCGTTTACGTAGTGGATGGACCATGTTGACGATGCATTCCGCCGAAAAACAAAATGTCCACTTCATCACTGTTCAGGCCGAATGGAAGATGTTTTCTCCTTCGCCACGAATGACGGCCGTCGTAGGCGTAGTAAACACACTGTCACAAAGAAACATCGATGTCGTAGGCCGCTGGTGCCCTTCTTTCTCACGCATAATCACGTTGCCTTCACTCCGGACGCTCACTTCGCGTCGATGAGCACAAAAGTACACGAAAACAACGAGGTGGTACAACCTAAACGAAGCAAAAAACAATCTAATTACTCACAACTTCAAGAATGTCACGGAGAACATACACATGTGCTCCCGGCGGCCCGCCGCGAGACGCAGGAAATGACGTAGCGGCGATAGCGGCGACACCCGTCGGGGGAAGTTATTTCAATTTCGGTTTCGTTTTCAAGGCATAAAAACAAATATTCTTTTAAACTATGTGTGTGTATTACCATGGTATTACTTTCAAAGCTATTTATTTTACGCTACCTCTAAGCCATTTTCTGTGTTTACGGGTAGTTTCACTGGAAATTTATTTCCAGAAACATGGGCTGATATCAAATCAAATGGGGCAAAGGTGGGCTGGTAACTGCGTGTAAGTGAATTTATTTGTCGATGCTTTCTTTTTTGTTTGTTTGCTTGGACGTTCATTTGTAAAGAGACGTGGCCCTTCCTGATTGTATAAGATACAGAGGTACTTGCGAGTCTGTCTTTTCTTTTATGCACAGAGAAACAGAGAGAGAAAAAAAGCTTTAATTGGCATTTTCAAGAAGTTCACAATGCTCATATTTCTGAACTGGAGTGCTCACTCAAATTTTAAATAGCTTGGATTAACGGCAGATATAAAAGTACTTGCATAATAGCTTTCTAAACGTATAGGCGACACCACGAAATTTCACATGTGCAGAATTACACGAAAACCTTAAGTTTCCAAGTACGAAAAGTCTTTCTTTGCCTGCTGTCGTGAAAGTGCAACCGAAGCGAATCCAGATCTCGGGGTTTTTTTTCTTTGTTTTTATGAGCGGGTGAGCGAGTGGGGCCTATGACCGCTCAAAAGAAAGAACAAATATAACAACGATTCCCCTCTGGTGGACAGCACCGTGAGTTGTCGTTGTCATAATCTGATGTCGGTCTTTGTCTTACTGCAGTTGCTTATAATAGCAGTTTGACGGGTAATGAGGAAGATATATTCAAAATCGAGGTATTTTGTGCATGCGGTAGACAAGTCATTTTCGACCCAACTACGCTCGCCCTCAAACTACCACGAGCAGAGCAATTTAGTATTGTTCCCATTCAATAGCTGTGCCTATACCATCGCCGAACCCCTTTGCTCGGCGAGGGTGCAGCTGTGGTAAAGGCTATTGAATGACAACAACAATTTCCTGGCAAAGTGTGGGAACTGTGATGACATTTCGTCTGGGTGTTGGCTTTAAGTATTCTCTTGTCTCCGCTTAGTACCATACTGTCTCTCCTCTGCGCTGTTGCATGTGAGTACAAAAAAGTAAGTGCTGCACCTTCTGCACTACTTTTGCGGTGGGTGGGGGTGGGCAGAAGGGGGCTAACGCGTAATTAGTCTTCCAGAGGGCATTGTGTCGATGGCCAGGGTGTTTCAGTGGGCATTGTGACGGCCAAAGAGGTCCAAAGAGTATTGTAGCGATGCCCACGAAGTTCTCGCTAAAAGGACTCGCACACGCCTTCCCCGCGTCCCTCTCACGTTCATTATGCACGCTCTCAAACCACCCACCGACGCGGCTGGCAAGCCAGTGACAGCAGCAGCAGCAGAATTGGAAAAAGTGAGGGAGGAGGCATAGAAAGCTTCGCTTTAAAATCTGGCAGAGCGCCCCTGTGCACGCTGTAACCTGCAATCCAGAGCTCTGGTGTTTTGACAAAATTCAATTTCATTCTGCAAAGTATTTCTTTCCCGTATTCAGCATGTGCACCTGTCCTACCCGTCTCGCGAGGGGAGACGGGCGAGTCTCGCGCAGGTCTACATATGCCAAGACATCGCGAACGTACTTGGCAGGTGGGCAGTAGCGCGCACACTTGAAAAATGCCTCACCACTGTTCCGTGAACAAAGATGGGTCTGCAAATGCCCCGCCAATTTCTGGAATCTCGTTATATCTACAATGATTGGCTTGTTATCCTATTCATGCATGCAATAATACTGTCTCCAATTTGGGAAGGGAGATATTTCAGTAAATACCGTTGTTAGTCGGTGTTGTAAATACTTTATGCATCGCAAGTTGTACGTTGGGTCTCTATACTTTCTTAGATTATTCTCCCTTTCTTTTTGAGCACTCCGTTCAGGTAGCTGTTTGTAAGCCAGTAGAACGTTCCTTTACTATACAACTACAAACTTAATAGTTTCTTTTTGTACAGCCAGCTTCGTAAATTGACGCCGACGCGAAGCCATGAGCGTTTTGCACGGCTCTTTCTGCAGATGCTGCTTGAGCAAAGCATTGTGGTGGGTGAGAAGGCTCAAGTTTGCCAACGAACCTACCTTGTTTATAAACTTGAGAGAAGCAGAACGAATTGGGGTTATTGATTCGGCGAAAGAAGGTCAGGTGGGGTCAAAGCTTCTCGAATCGGCGTATCTTTTGTCCGCGTATGGTTCGTCGCACCCTTTTCTGCCCGTTTTGTCATGCTTGAAAGAAACCTAGATGGCCGCACTGCTTTAGAGCAATTGTGGCGCGTCCAGCTGCATGCTGTCACGTGGCCTATTCATTTTGCTAGATGCCTGGCGTCCCAAAAGCAAGAGCTGCACTAGTTCTGCCTTGCTGAAAACATTTTGAACATTTTTCTTTTAGTTATGTATTCAATACTACAAAAAGTAGGTGCGCGTTTTTGGATTCCGCGGAATTTGTGCGTGACGACATTTAGGAACTGTGTGCCACCTAGAACACTGTGACATAATAGATAGTAGTGCTTCAGCAACAGGTTTTTCCCAGGACATATTTAAAATGGCTTATCAAAACAGACAGTGAAACGGAGGGGGACTCTCTTCAGGAGTTTTGTCGGCTTTGAAAGCCCGACATGTCTCGGGGGGGGGGGGGGGAGGGCTTGGGGTAAGGCAGGGCCCATTTCTGGATCAGCCACTGGTTTTTAGTGCCGTGGGACACGCCGTCTCTTCGTGCAATTGTATGTTTGTGAATGTGATAAAAACAAACAAAAACACCCTTGCACCCACCCCCAATATTCATAGTCAGTGCACCCTTTCGGTGGGTAAAAGGGTGTTATGGCATCTAGAACTGCCCTATGCTTCGCAAAAAGTCATGATGATGGGATGTTTCTTGAATGAAAACACCCTTCAAGGGTGTTATGATTCGCAGTTCTCACCATCATGGGTGTAAATTATTTTACTGTGTAGAACTGCTGAGTGGGATATACAACGCTTTATTGCTTTACAGTAACTATAGTAATGGTAATTTAGAGTAAAGGCAGTAAGCGGACTCATGGTAATTGTGGCAGCAGCCCACAGCTGGTCGTACTGTTGTTTTTTTCCTAGAGCTGCTCCTGGTATTCAAGCGACTCCTTGGGAGTGCTAAGTATGCGCTGCCGGCCCATAGCGCTGCTGCAGTAACAATAAAATCGGCTGCTAAGTTTTTTTTTTTTTAAAGAAAGGCTAGTGGTGTCACTCCCTACGTCGCAAGCTGCCGTTGCCATGGAAGCTTGCGCATCTTTACCGGGAAACGTAGGCAGGGAGCGGTCTCTGCTTCGCTCTATTTTCATCATCAGTCTTGCGCATTTTAGGCTTCTTTTGTACTTGTTCTTTATTGAAACGAATGCCGTGCTGTGTGTTGTATGCGTGATACCAAACGAATTCACGCACTTCTCCTTTCAATCGCTGAAGGTTTATCTTTTTCTTTAATCGCTAAAGTTTTCTTTTCTTTGAAGACGCGCCGCGAAAGATCCCAACCAACTAGAGGCTATCAGCTTTGTCGTGAAACAGGAATATTTATACTGACATGCTATTTTTCACCTCCGTACCCTATACTTCATATATTATATATATCCTGTACTGCGCCATGAGTACAACCTTTTCTCGCACTTGTCTCAGAAGGTTCCTCGGAGGAAAAGATAGGAAAGACAACCAGACGAGCGTTGGGTTTGCTACCCTATGTCAAAGTAGCATCCTGCTTGATTTATTGCTTGAGTGCTCAAATTTAGCGCAACATTACCAGTTATAACACACAAAAGGCACTTCTATTGAACTGCGAGCTCGAAAGAGCTGGATTTTTCGGCCAAAATGCAGACCTCACGTGAATGGCACTCACTTCGTATAATCACAACGCATCACAACTGAATTCACAACTGAACTGAATCACAACAATGAAGACTTCTTAAAAGCAGACCTGGCCTCAACAGGCATGGCAGCCGCCGCTCGCTCGGGTCAGCGTTTCCATTCGTCTCAAGAAATAAAAAAAGAGTAGACTTGTCTTACCGCCACCACCATCAACGAACACCATAATATGACGCTGTGCTAACCTACCAGGCACGAGCGTACTAGCCAACGAAGCTATGAAACACAACATTAAAAGCATACCGGGCCAAGCGGCGTTTTATTTATGCTTCAAATACCCAACGACACTTCACAAATATTTTAAATGACACGCAATCTATTTCTTTCAGATATCACACCCTCTCTTCGCAATATTTATACTGATGCACAACATTCTGTGGCTATGAAGGCAACGCTACGGAGGCAAAGCACGCACAAGTGAAATCACTTCTGAAAAGAGCCCCGCATATTAATCTATGTTAGTTGAGAATAAGGAAAGAAAAGCGTAAGCACCTTATTAGCAACAGTTAATTAACACGGAGCACGCCACCGAGTATGAATGCTAACTTATTTTGCGTCTTTTGACTTCCGCATCTGGGAAACCGCGAAACCATCGCACGTGGAAGCTGCATCGATTCAACGTCTTTTCCGAGCAACCAAAGGAACAGTAAAACGCTGCCGGACTACTTGGCGCGGTAACGCGTGTGCAGCCGCAATGTACCCGTAACATTCCCTTCATAGCCACAAAAGCTTGTCCGCGACTATAGAGCGTTTATCTGCGACAGCTACACCCTAGGCTATGAAGACTCCTGGTAGCCTGCATCGAACACATGATTTGGCTCAGACAAACGGCCACCGCATCGTGACCTGGGCCCAGCTGGATTCAAACAGTGAATACTCAGACAAATATTCCTTAAGGAAATAATCATTCTCACTCTCCCCTAGCTTCATACACAGCTTCATATGTACTGAGTAAACGAGCATCTGCGGTAGCGGCAAGTGCGACATAAACGCGAGGAGGTCACTGATGCGCGTTTGTGTTAGGCATTTTTGTCTGAAGGTTTAAAATAATGACACCAAATGGAATTTTCCATCATGTAAAGAATACACTTTCCATCACTTAGAAGTTACCTTGTCTCTCATGCTGCATTTGTCTGAGCTGTCTTGCCGCGGCCCGTCTGCAAAAGATGTAGCAGTCAGCATCGGGTAGATGACCGTATGCACATCATACCGGGTGAGGCAGCTAACTTGAGCCAAGCTTTAAAAATGTGCAAATGCCAAGTATCTGGACAGAAGGAAGGTAATGCTGTTGCTGTCGTTTGGAAATACTTAGATTAAGTTTTCTATTTCACCTAAATGACCTTACATAATGAACTTTCTCATTTTCTTTAATTATGGGGTTTTACGTGCCAAAACCACTTTTTCATTATGACGCACGCCGTAGTGGAGGACTCCGGAAACTTTGACCACCTGGGGTTATTTAACGTGCACGTACGTAAATCTAAGTACATGGGTGTTTTCGCATTTCGTCCCCATCGAAATGCGGCCTTGGAAGGAATTCTACCCCCCGACATCGTGCTCAGCAGCCTAACACCAGAGCCACTGAGCAACCACGGCGGGTCAACATCTTAGATATTAGAAGTAGATGAAAAGTGTAAATGACAAAATCGTACAGCGACATGAAAAGCTCCCGTACAGCTATGTGTGGCTTAATGCGTGCTTCCTATAGTGTTTTTCCAAGCATTAAAACAGCCCGTGAATACGCGGTCTTCCTTCCTTTATACGCGGGAATACGCGGGCTTCCTATTCCTTTATAATATATATAAAAGTAAAACTGGTATCAACAAAACACTGTTCATCAAGGAGCCGCATTACGTTTCATCTAGGAGAGACCACGCTAACAAAATTAGAGCTTACCAGTGCCGTACCAATGTGTTCAAGTATTCATTTTTTCCTAACACGATTAGCGATTGGAATGAGCTCCCTAATGAAGTGATGGCAGCTTCTAGTTTTGAAAATGCTATTGAGAGCCATATTCTTTGATTGTTCTGTTATTAATTTCTGCACATATGCTACTTTTTTTTCTGTTTTGTTAGTTAATTACTTTGTCACTCACTTTGTTTTGTACTTTCGTAGTTTCTATTCCGCTTTTGCGAATTTCAGTGCTTAAACTATGTTGTATTTACTGATGTATTCTTTTGATGTTGCTAAATATGTTTCCATTGTGACCACCTGTATTTTAACCCCCCTACGATAATGCCGTACAGGCGATGTAGGTATACCGAATAAATAAATAAAAAATACGCGCAAGGTGCCTTCAGTGGCCAGTCGCGGGGCAATTCTACGTGCATTCGTAGGCTCATTTCACGTTTGAAAAAAAGCATATATATAGGACGTATTGGGCAGCATAAGGCTGCATCGGGAGTCTTGCATGCTGCTCTATTATTTTCTAGTTGACACTTTTCATCTAACTATATTATTTGATAAGTTCATTAATTCATTAGAATAGTTATGTCATTAGACGGGATCCAAAACTTGAGTATCTCCAAACCTGCGGTATACAACGTTACTTTTGTTCGGTCTAGCTACGAGGCATTTTCACATTTTTAAAATTTGGGTGAAGTTATGTAGGACACCCTTTACAGGGTGATCCTTTTCAAGGTTTATGAAAATTTTAAAACTCGCTTGCAGCAGATAGCATAATTCTTGAGCTTGAGCTGTGCTATTCGAAGAGACAGAAATTAATAGCACCAGAAATTGAAACACAAATTCCAGTGATTAACAAAGATTCAATAATTAACCTGTTAATTATTTCCTTTGCGGCACATATTGCAATTTACGAATCTTAGCCGGCGAGCTTACAAGACGCATCCACTGGAAATCAATTTCCAGGATGACACCACTTTCGAGATATTATTTCCGAAAGTGTCGGACGACATATATGGACGTTGCATTTACTTTTGTGCTTGAATGCATAAACGAGCGTTTTGTAAAACAAACGGAGTAGCAGTGGACTTTAACGGCACGTTTGATGGCGCTTATCTCCAACGTGGCCTCATTACGAAAATTCATGCCGAGTGGATACGCCTTGCAAACTCACCGGCTACAAATCGAGAATTACAGTATATGCCGTAAAGTAACTAATTCAAAATATAGTTAGTGTTGTTTTGTTGGATATGGGGTTTCGATTTCTCGTGCAAATAATGTCCACCTCTCTGAACAATGCATGTCAAGGACTAGAAGTATCAAGAGGCTAGTTTTTTTACTTCCATAAAACTTGAAAACGATCACCCTGTATAGTAAATTGCTAAATTGCTTTGTCGCTCGCACTACGATTACTGCAGTAGAATGCACTGCAGCCTGCCATACTGGAAACCCAAGTAAAGGCGCAGCTCAAGAATGTGTTGGACATATCATTGAAACATCGAATGCGATCAGGCAAAAGCCGCCTACGTGTCCAACAACGTGGTTGTTGAGCGTAGGGCTCAAACTCAAACGATACCAAAGTGATAACTTTGGTATCGGTGAAGCGTGAACGAGAGACGACTTCACGCACAACACGCAGTCAGCTTCTCTAAATTTTTCGAGCTCCGAGTGACTGTGCTAGGCCGATGGCAGCAGAGCGGCATGCGGAAGACTGACGCACAGCTCTGACTCCCTTTGGAAGACTTTTACCTCTTAACTATTATAAAGCCGAGGCTATATAGAGAGTAAGTTTGGAGTTTGATGGGGTGCTTCGCTCCGCGCGCGCTTCGAGTCATGAGCACAGTGACGTCACTCCATCGTGATACGTCACGGAGCCTGCCAGCTATAAATCTGCTACCGAGACCTACGATCATCAGTGGACACGGCAGCCCTGCCGTGACGATGTCACCTGAAGTGCCTTTGTATGTGCAGGTTAGTGCAAAAAGATACGGTTTTCGTGGTGATTACCTTTGTCTAGTTGTGCTGCCGTGTCCACAAGTGCTGCTTGATTGTGTCTGCGACTGCTTTTCAATGGCATGCATACTACTTAAGCTATCAGGGGATGTAGAGGAAAACCCGGGGCCTATTTCTCAAGCCACCCTAAATGAAATTCTACAAACCCAAAAAGATATTTTGGCCAAAGTTACTCAAATTCAAGAAAAACAAACTTCGTCTGAGGCAGGTATAGTGAAAATGCAAACAAGACTCGATTCCATCGAAGCAAAACTCGTGGTCCTAGAGAAATCCCAAATAAGGCTATCAAACATTGAGTCTACTATGAGTGATTGTCAGGCGGAAATTGATGCACTAGCTAAACAAGTCGATGGCTTGGAAAATCAATCCCGGCGTAGCAACCTGATTGTAAGGGGTATACTGGAAGAAGCGAATGAAAACGAAGAAACATTGCTGAAAAAAGTAAATGACGACGTTTTTGAGGCAAAACTCGGAGAGAAGTTAAGTACCATTGAGAGAATACACCGTCTTGGTAAGGTGAATCCGGGTAATCATCGTCCAGTTATCCTTAGGATTGGTGATTTTAGGGAAAAAACCAAGATTATGAATAATTGCTATAAGCTTAAAGGAGGGAAAATAAGCATTTCAGAGGACTATTCTAAAAGAGTGCATGATATTCGGAAAAAACTCTGGAATACCACTGTTGACGAAAGGAAAAACGGGGCCAAGGTAAAGATGGTATTCGATAAGATGAAGGTGAACAAAATCCTTTACGCCTGGGATGAAACTACGAAACAAAGGTACAAATGCCATACCCCTTCTGGGAGTGGCAATTGACGCAGGAACATAGGGTCAAAACCGTTCAAAGTTATAAATGTGAACGCCAGAAGTATATTAAATAAACTTGTCGAATTAGAAAGCCTAATCATAGAACATGAACCTCACCTAATAGTAGTCACCGAAACTTGGCTGCACAAGGATGTACTCGACACTGAAGTCACCCCTCCGAACTATAAAATAGTAAGAAGGTATCGAGAAGACAGAGGGGGGGGGGGAGTTGCGATAATTATCAAAGACAACATAGCATTTTCTGTACTTCCAGATGTGAATGGCGTAGAAGCACTATGGGTCAAGATAAAATTAGATACACAAACAGTCTTCATTGGGGGTGTTTACAGGGCTCCAAATGCTCCGTTGGACGTCCTGGTAAATCTACGAACATTTATGGACACTTACCTGCCTCAGGATAGTAGGAAATTGTTACTTGGGGATTTCAACCTACCCGGCATTGACTGGTGTTCGCAATTGCCTGGAACACGAGAAGTGCCTAGTTGTGAGCAGTTACTTGAGCTGGCTTTTTGTCATAATTTAGTTCAAGTTGTGTCTGGTTACACAAGGATATGTCCTACAACATCATCCATACTTGATTTAATTTTTGTTTCCGAACGAATACACAGTTCTGTCTGCGAATGTGAAACACTGGAGGGCTTGTCAGATCACAGGATGGTTTTGTTGTCATTAAACGCATCACCAGATGTCATAAGTACTTCGTCCAAAAAAAGTTTCTTTAATTTTCATGACGCTGATGACGCTGCTGTGATAGACTGTCTTGATTATTCATATTCAGAGTTTATGCAGCTGTATGACTTAGGTGCTAGCACGGACCAACTATGGGAATTCTTTTCGCAATTAGCAGAACGGTGCCTTAATCACTTTATTCCTAAGAAAACTAAGCGCACGAATAAAAAGAATCCCTGGATAACCAGAGATATACTTCATCTCAAACGAAGACTTAAACGCAAACGTAAGGCTTACTCACCCAACCCAAACCCCCAAAATAAACTATGTATTCGCCGCATGAGTCAGGATTTAAAGAGACTTCTTAAGGAATCAAAAGACAGATTCTATAATGTGACGCTCACAAAATTTCTTCGCGAGTCACCTGGCAAATTCTGGCGCTATATAAATCCGTCTAAAGTTCTGCACCCTGCTCATACCGAGGAGAACGCCCATAAGCGTGCTGAAGATTTTAATCTATATTTTTCATCTGTTTACGTACGTGATAATGGTATACTGCCTCCTTTTAATGTTGACACTGAAAGACCTCCTATTTCTGATTTACATATTGACGAGCAAGGTGTTTTAAATCTGCTATTACATATTGACATTAAGAAAAGCCAAGGTCCAGATCGTATCCCTAATGAGTTTTTATATAGATACGCTGAATGGGTATCTAAATACTTGTCCAAAATTTTTCAGTCTTCTTTGAGTAGCGGATGCTTTCCAACTGATTGGAAGCGAGCAAAAGTTATACCGGTTCATAAAAGCGGAAATAATTCTGTTAGTAATTATCGCCCGATCTCGCTCACTAGTACAGTTTCGAAGTTACTTGAACACATCATATCCAAACACCTACTCGGCTATCTCGACCAGCATGATATCCTGTATTATCGTCAGCATGGCTTTCGAAAGGGACTGTCCACGATTACCCAACTGATAGAAATAGTTCTTGACCTCGCAGAAACAATAAATTCGCGTGGTCAAACAGACATTATCTACCTTGACTTTGCAAAAGCATTTGATAAAGTTTCGCACCAAAAATTGTTACATAAGATAAATGCGGTCTTTCAAAATCGAACACTCACACAATGGTTTTCTGCGTATATATCCTCCCGTGAACAGTATGTAACTGTTAAAGGTTGTCAGTCCAGCATACTTCCCGTTGCTTCTGGTGTACCGCAAGGTAGCGTCTTAGGCCCACTCCTATTTTTGATCTTTATTAATGATTTACAAAGTAACATTGATGTTCCATTAAGACTTTTTGCAGACGACTGTGTGATGTACAATACCGTAAATACAGTTGATGATCAGATTAAACTAAATTTAAACTTGCAAAGAATAGTGAAATGGTGTAACGACTGGCAGATGGAGTTAAACCTTAAAAAGTCTGTGTTCATGTCAGTAACTAGAAAGAAAAACGTTCTTGACTACAATTATCAAATCAACGGTTATATGCTTGAAAGAGTCAATCAGTATAAATACCTAGGCATAACATTTACATCAGATCTACGATGGAACACCCACATTGAAATTGTCATTTCCAAAGCTTTTAAAACACTATGGTACCTGCGACGCACCATGCACAGTGCTACTCCGGATGTAAAGTGCCTCGCTTACAAAACCCTAGTCAGACCGATAATCGAATATGCTAAAGTAATATGGGATCCTCACACTGCAACTAATTGTCACAAGCTTGATAGGATTCAGCGACTCGCTGTAAGGTTTATCTTTAATAAATACCGCCGGAACCACTCTCCAACAGAACTCTGCCAACAAGCCCAACTACCTATGCTAGAAACCAGAACCAGATATGAAAGACTAAAAACTCTTTACCTCATTATCAATAATTATCTCAAAATAAATAAATCAGATTACTTTGAGATCAAAACTAATGAAACATCAAGGCATCGACATAGTAAGTTTATCCCATTACCGACTATAAAAAATAATTGTTTCAAGTTTAGTTATTTTCCCCGAACTTGTAGAGACTGGAACTCTCTTCCAGATTCTGCTGTTCGGTCGACATCATTAGCCGAGTTCCTACGCCGCTTAGAAAATTTCATCTATGGCACTAGCATAGGGCGAAGAGATCAGATTGCTGCTGTATAAGATTGCTGTTCTGATTTCTGAGTGATGCATTTTTGTTTTTGTTTATGTGTGCACTTCACGAGATGATCTTTCTTTTCTTTTTTTTTCCTCTAAACTAATGTGTAACCATGGTTTTTCAATATGTACTGTACTACTTATTTTGCTCTTCAGTTCCGTTTTTTCCACTCCTGTTATAGCCCCTCAATGAGGCTGACAGTATTAATAAATGAAATGAAATGAAAATAAATTACACTCCTTGGACGCAGGGACCACATTATGAATTCCTCGTGTGCTTTATTAGACCCGCATATCTTTGTTTTTCATTCGCGCTCATCCCATCACCCTGTATGCCCTGAGGTATTAACACTCGCATTAAAAGAAAGCGAAAAAGAAGTGCAAACGTTGGTAGCATGACGAGGCCAATTCAAGTAGAATAATCATTACAGATGCATCCAAAAGGCAAATAATTGATATTTCGTATTTTCTGTGGCAACCAATTGGTTTAGCATTATGAGGTCGACCTGACAGTGATATTGCCTTATATCGGACTTGGGCTTACATATGAATGCTGTTTGAGGAACAATGATTGTGCCGGAATTCAATGTCAGGAAACGGAAGAGACAAGCACCAATAATATAACTGTTTGTCTAGTGTTGCATTATTAAGTATACAAAGACCCCTGCATACTAATCTACAAACACGCCTGCATACTAATCTCTAGCATTGTCATGCATACGCTTCATGGTAACTAATTGTAGCCACTGTTAAGCTACTGTTCAGCTATTATAATTGAAGCTGCGCCGACAGAATTGCTTAAGTGCAAGATCAGAAGGCAACATCACGGTGTAAAATTCTAGCCTGAACACGTAGCTGTGTGACGTGTTCAGGCGACCAAAATATACAAATATGTAGAAGAAAACAAACAGTGCTATTGCCAAGACGAAGTGAAAGTGACGGACACAGAAACGTATTCACTTCATCCTGTCTCTAGCACCGTTAGAGTCTCTTCTAAACCTGTGCCAAGCAGCCCAGTTCAGAACGCTCCTGCAGGTCATCTGAATTCTTTAAGTTACTGAATGGAATAAGTGATGACACACTAGCATATGTGGTAGCTCGCATGTTTTCAAAATGCGTCACAAGAATGCTTAATTCCTTAAATTATGATTTCTAAGTGCACACAGCAGCATAACTAGCTACGGTGCTCCCTATTTCCTGACGAGGGTCTCTGTTTGTTTCCTAAGATACTCCTTGAGTTGTCGGCCTATTCGTCCCACATAACATCTGTAGCAGGGAGTAGGATGGCGCAATCAGCAGCAAGCGCACTTACTATGAACTCCAGCATGTATTTCTTTAAGCAAACTTCGCGTCGTGGCCTGGCGCGCATGACCTTTTCGTTTATGCCCTGATTGCTGGGCGATGAAAATGAAAAAAAAGTTGTTCCAAATCTGCCAGTGATTTGCTTGTATTGACGACTGCCTTTGTGTACATAATGCATAACAGTGCAAGGCCTGGCCTCTTTGAAGTTGTCCGACCTGACACGTCCCTTATTCTCAACTCCGTGAAATGTTTCTAGGTGACGCATGCCAAAAGGCACTGCGAACGCACTGAAAAGCAAACGTTGCACTTGGGTCTGGAACCCCCGCTTCCCCTCCAATTTCTGGCGGTACCAAGTGTTAAGAGTGCTCTCCGGTGTTCCGGTAGCAAACACACGTTACGGTTATAAAGTGTGCTGATGGGAAACGGCAAAACACGTTTCCGTGTGAGGCATTGCTCCAGCACGATGCGGATTACAGATAATCTTCAGGCACAGCTTTCGATAGTCCCATCGATTTATATTTCCTCCCGTTAGGTTGCATGCACCACAATTTAGTGTAGCTAAGCAGCATGTTTATATCGTGCTGATGTGAGGACATAATAGCATCCTTAGTAATCAACCAACATATTACGCGGTCATTCGCAAAAAGACCTCATTTAGATGAGATGCTAAGAGGCATATTGTTAACGTCGACATAAAATAAGAGCGGTCCAAGTGCGCCATTATACAAATTTACACCCGTTGGGGCTTATCTTGCTACACAACAATAATCATCTGTCTTGCTAGGATTTTCTTTCTCGAAAACGCTGTGCTCGCTACTTTCCTGTCGAGAATTCTCTGTCATGCTGATAACACGCATGCTGTTCCTGACTTGAAAGTACCGGGTTCGCAGCATCAAAAAAAAAAAGGAAACTGCGGGCAAGACAGATTGCGACTATTGTTGTTCCTCATACTTATCTTTCAGACGGTAAAAAATGCAACAAATAGCACACATGAGAGGACAACGGGACAGAGCGCCACTCAGAACTACTTTATTTTTACAGGAGACACGTGCATATATACCGTCAGTCAGCACCTTTCACCAAACTTTTTCTCTGACTTATACAATGATGAGGACGTTTCACTAACACACAAGCTACCTTTCTTACTGTTATAAAATGCTCCCATTATTTGCGTAGATTTCATATTTTTGTATCTGGCCAGAATGCTAGGGAAATAATGGAAGCAGTTCATATGAATAAGCAAGGTAGCTTGAGTGTTAATGATACATCCTTATCATTGTATAAGGCACAGGAAATGTTTGTAATAAAGGGCGGCATGTTACCGCTCTTGATGCTTGAGTGTGATTGTTGCGCAGGCGCATACTGATGGTGTATACGTACGTGGCTTCTGTAAAAATAAAGCATTTCGGAGCGGCTCTTTGTTCCCTTGTCCTCTCATGTGTGCTGCATGTTGATTTGTTACGCCTCAAACATAGGTATAATGAATCAATACTAACTTGCCCAGCGAGGAGTTCTACTAAGCCATAATTCTTGTACAATAAGCCCTTCTATGTACGTGTCATCACCCTGTTTCATTGAAGAATGAATTTCCCCTACCATCTTCAACACCTGTCACGCCAGAAGAGTCGCTTTCTGCATCAAGAATGGACTGGCTCCCGTCAAAGTGAGTGCCCTCTTTCACCCGGTGCTGCCATCGTGGGGAAATGTGAAACAAATTAGCAGAATTCTCAGGTCGGAGCTGCGGTGCCAAATTCGCCTGTGTAACGATCTTCGCACTGCGTGCCTGACACAACATCCTCCCTTTCTTGCTGGAAGGAATATTCGTTCGATCAAAATATTGGTCTCCCAGGTGACAGAACAAGTCTAGATGTGCATGTTCAGCTCTCTTCTCAGTGATGCAAGGAAAAACAAGATGAAAGTTTGGGTTGGCTTATTGATTGTGGGGGACGTTCATCTGGCAGAGAAGGTGACGTCTGTTGTTCAGAAAGGACTCAAGTTTCGTTTAGAACCAAAGGTGCCCCCGCATGAACTGGTCGCAGCCAATCGGCGAGCTACTAGAAAGACAGATTATAAAAGCAAGAAAGGTGCCTTCTTTAGGGAGTCTACTGCCTTCTCAAATCTGGTCAACCTAAGCCTACACGAGGTATGGAAATGTCAACCGGAGGCATTCTTTCATTCTTTAGCAATAATAGCTTAACCCTTCTTCAAGCTGATAAAGAGGGTGCATTTATTGTTATGTTGGATGATGACTTTTCGAAATGAGCGGCTCAGACGAATGAAAATAATTTCTCACCCGTCCCAGTAAAGTCTACAAAATAAAAACTAGAGCAGTAGTGCCGCGTGAACGGCTCGTTTTGACTAACCCTGCTAAAAGAGATAACAAAAGGAAAAGTAATGCGCTCAATGTGTTCTTTTCGGTGAAAATGAACAAGGAAGGCTTGCTTTTCAGAACGGTAGTTACTAAAAAATGGTCGTGGCATAAGCAGCTTAGCTTTTACTTGTTGATACACATAAGTAAGCTTGATAGGCAAGATATTTTTTTTAACGAAAAGTTCCGTTGAGGTCTGTGAATTTAGAAAAGTAATGCTTACTTTGGTCGTGCCTTTTCTGTGGACTATGTTGACTTATTACATTCCGATCCTTATGAGGCCTTATTTTCGGCAGTCAGGGAGTGCATTGAAAGAACCGATTCCATTTCTTTTCATAACTAGGCCAGTATGTTGAGTGACGACTTTTTAGCCCTTTCAAAAGTTTACTTAGAGTCGGCTTTCATAACTTTTTTACCAGCTCTTCTATTTGCAGAAAGCTGGCTTATGCATTTGATCCTGCGTCTCCCCATTGCTATGTAATATATTCATTTCACAAATGGACCATGTTCTGCCCCAGTTTTGCCAACAAGGTTAATACAGTCTTCAGATATGTTGACAATTTTTTCTAACTTTAATCAAGGAGGGAAGCTTGAACTTCACCGAGGCTGTGGGAAAGGTTTTATCCCTATTCAGACAACATAGAAAATGCCTGCATTTTAGGACTGAACTGCATGAGGGTAATTTTTTACAGTTTTTAGCCTTAAAATTTAATTCTGTTCAGATCGGCTCCGTTGGAGTATGCTCAGCGGGCAAAAAAAGGGCTTCTGCCATCGGACACCCCCCATTCGAAACTAGTGAAAAGAGGAATTGCTTTACTCTGCCTTGAATCTGCGCTCAGAAAATCTTGTATTCACAAGATGCAGTCGAGTTTCGAAAACCACTTGGCCGGGCTGGCTTCAGCTGGGTTCACTCGTTCGCTCGTAACTGGTGTTTTGGGAATCCGCAAAAAATGATGGGCTGTGAGAGCTGGGGCAGAGGAGCTTCAAGGAGAGGTGAGACCGATGGCTAGGCCATATGGGCACACGTTGGCCCGCAATTTGAAGAAGGTAGCGAGCACGCAGGGTGTTCCACTCGTTTTTACAGCTCCTAGGAAGTTCGGAGGCCTTTGCTCTCGGATAGAAAAAGGAAAGAAAGAAAGACGCTGTGGAACCAAGCTTGGGTGGCAGTTCAGCAAATGTGTTGTATGATTTCTCTATAAGATTCTCCACTTCTGTGGTTGTTCCTATATGGGGCAGACTGGACGCTGTGTAAATGAGCGTACCAGGGAACATGAACGAAAAGTTGAGCCAAAAAAAAGAGAGCCCTAATATGCCTAAGCACATTATAAAATACTCCTCGCGTTCTTTTAAGCAATGCTTTCTGATGCGCGGATTCTGGCCTGAAGCAAAAATACGAAAGCTAGGGAAATAATAGAGGCATTTTATTTCAGTAAAGATGGCAGTTTTGTGTTAGTGAAATGTCCTTATCATTGTATAAGTTAAACACAAAGTAAGGAGAAATGTCCTTTACTTACCGCACTTGATTAAGTGTGCTTGTTGCGCATGCGTTGACTGAAGGCATTATGTACGCGCCTTCTGTAAAAATAAAGTAGATGTTATCGGCGCTCTTTCCCATTGTCCTCTCATGTGTGCCGTGTGTTGTTTTTTGGCGCCCTAAATATAGGTATATTGAATCGATACCAACTTGGCCAGCAAGAAGTTCTCTAAAGATGATGATGATGATGTATGGGTTTTTTTGGCGCAAGGGCCAGGTATGGCCAAAGAGCGCCATGTCTGTGCTAATGGGTTTGCAGTGTACTTATGATTACTATGAAGTTGCTGTGACGTGGCTGTAAAGGGGCCTTAAAATATACGCACTAAAGTGCGTAAAATCTGAACAATAAAATTATGGCGATGACGTATGACTTGTACTATGAACATTTAAATGCATTTAAAACGAATGATGCGATAGGTAAAATATAGCAGATTATAAGAAATGCTAGAGCACTACTGCCTCCTTAGGGCCCTTGAAACACAAGGGGCTGGAGGCATGTGCTATGCAAAACAATTATCGCAGAGGCATCCTATGGAGAGAGGAGGCGCTACGAATGCATGGGACTAACAACATGTAAGACCACATCTCTGATGAAACCTAGGACTGGGTCTGTATTAAAAAGTGTTCTGGACCAAGACGCATTGTACGATGAAGAGGAATGTGCTGTCGGTACGCTAATGAAAACTGTCGCTTTCTCTCAGGTTCGGCTTCCCGACACTCCAGGAGGACGGGGAGTACGGTCAGCCTCTCCCCGCATCTACCACAGGTTGGAGGCTCACTTCCGGTGAGTAGAAAATTATGGGTGCGAAATGTGTGTCCTATTCGTAGACGACAGAATAAGACATCTGTTCGGCGCGATTTTGTGGTAGAGGGCCAGATTCCTAACTGTGGTTTTATCAGGTGGAGCTTATTATCCGTATCCGTGTCCCACATGCGTTGCCAGTGGTCTCGCAATCTCCTTCGCAAGAAAGGTCTCAGATCTGTGACAGGCACCGCAGCGGTAGGGTTAACAGCTTGCGATGCGATTGACGTGGCCATCTCGTCCGCCAGAACGTTACCCTCAATGCCTCTGTGGCCAGGCACCCAGCATATAATGATACGCTGGTTAGATACGTACGCTTTACACAAGACGGTGTAGAGTTCATTAAGTACAGGATTTTTGTGTGTATAGATTGACATCAAGGCCTTAACGACGCTTAGGGAGTCTGTATAGATCGCTGCTTTTGGAAGTTTTGATTTTCTTATATGCTTCACAGCAGAGAGTAATGCGTAGGCCTCGGCCGTAAATATGCTTGTTTCCGGATGCAGTACGTCGGATTTTGAGAAGGATGGGCCGACGGCTGCATAGGATACCCCGGCATTTGACTTCGAAGCGTCTGTGTAGAACTCTGCACAGGAATGCTTGTGCTGGAGTTCTAGGAAACGCATTCTGATTTCGATCTCGGGTGCATGTTTTGTTACTTCTAAAAAGGATATGTCAAATTCTACGATCTGCCACTCCCAAGGTGGTAACAACTTGGTTGAATGCATTAGACAAAGCTCGATGAGTGGGACACGCATTTCATTACTAAGCTCCCTCACACAAAGCGAGAAAGGCTGTATTACAGAGGGACGGTTATGGAAACATGTAGTAGATGTCATATCGTTAACAGTGTTCAAACATGGATGTTGATGATTGGAGTGTACTTTTAGGAAATAAGTAAGGCTGATGTAAGTACTCTGTAGATCGAGGGACCATTCATTTGATTCCGCGTATAGGCTTTCAATCGGGCTTGTTCTGAAAGCGCCAGTGGCTAAACAGATACCTAGATGGTGGACAGGATCTAAGATCTTTAGTGCGCTAGGAGCGGCAGAGTTATATACGACGGCGCCATAGTCCAATCGTGATCGAATTAGGCTCTTATAAACATTCATCAGACACCTCCTGTCGCTGACCCATGTTGAGTGGGATAGAATTTTAAGCAAGTTCATTGTACTTAGACATTTTTCTTTAATATATTTAATGTGCTGTATAAAAGTGAGCTTGGAGTCAAGTATAATACCTAAAAATTTGTGTTCTTTGTTGATAGGTATTTGATGTCCACTCAGCTGAACACAAGAATCTGGAACCAGGTCTCTCTTTCTAGTAAAAAGAACACAAGAGCTTTTGTGGGGATTGATTTTAAATCCGTTTTCGTCTGCCCACTTGGAAACCTTGTTCAAGCACTGCTGTACCTGTCTCTCACATACTGTGAGGTTGCAGGATTTGAAGCCTATTTGTATATCGTCTGCGTATACGGAATAAAAAATGGCCGGTGGCAGTGAAGCACGTAGTGCGTTCATCTTAACGATAAAGAGAGCGCAGATGAGTACGCCTCCCTGGGGTACACCAGTTTCCTGCGCAAATGGACGTGACAGTGCGTTACCGACTTTTACTCGGAATGTACGATGTGACAAATAGCTCTCAATTGTGTTCAGCCTATTTCCACGGATGCCAATTTCCGACAGGTCTCGCAAGATCCCGTAGCGCCATGCCGTGTCATATGCCTTCTCCAGATCGAGGAATATCGATAGGAAAAACTGTTTATGTATAAATGCATCGCGGATATTTCCTTCAATGCGCACAAGGTGATCAGTAGTCGACCGCCCTTCTCGGAAGCCACACTGATAAGGATCGAGCATATTGTTGAGCTCAAGGAAATGTATAAGTCGGCGATTTATCATTTTTTTCAAAAGCCTTACACAGACAATTTGTTAGAGCTATCGGATGGTAACTTGCCGCCAAGGAGGGGTCTTTTCCCTGCTTCAGGACAGGAACCACAATCGCCTCTTTCCATGTAGATGGGAGGTATCCCACAGCCCACAGAGTGTTGAAAAGTGTAAGTAGTGTAACTTGTGTGCCAGTATGTAAGTTTCTGATATGTCATACATCATTCTGTCAGGTCCCGGTGCAGTGCTTTTGCATGTGTTCAAGGCAGCTCTCAACTCGGCAATACTGAAAGGCCGGTTATAGGGTTAGTTCTGTCTGGATGTTCTAATTAGTGGCTTACATTCTTCTCTTTGTTTATATTTGAGGAAGGACTGAGAATAATGGGTTGAGCTCGACACGCTCCCAAAGTGCTCCCCAAGTGAGTCTGCCTGATCTTGCAGAGTATCGCCTTGTGTGTTTACCAGAGGGAGTTATTGTGCTTGTCGCCCTATTATCCTAATAACCCTGTTCCAGACTTTGGCCTCATATGTATACGTGTTGATACCCGATGGAAACTTCTGCCAACTCTATCTTCTGGCCTGTCCGCGCGTTCTCCTGCCTTCGGATTTTGCTTTTTTAAAGTTAATAATATTCTCCGCAGTGGGAGAGGTGCGTAGCAATCCCCACGTTTTGTTTTATTTCTTACGGGCAGTCCTACATTCGTCGTTCCACCACGGGACGCGCCGTTTGCATGCGAAACCACTTACTTCAGATATGCATTTAGATGCGGCATCTATAACGAAGGCTGTAAAATACTGCACAGCAGCATCAATTCCTAAAGAGGACGTGTCATTTCATGAGATCCTGGTGTGAGAGTTCGGAATTTCTCCCAGTCGGCTGCATCGACTTTCCACCTAGGAGCCTGTGGTAGACATTCGTTTCCTTTATATGTTCTTAGTAGTATAGGGAAGTGGTCGCTCCCGTAAGGATTGTCGTTAACTTCCCATTCAAGTTTAGACAGCAGTGACGGGGAGACAAGGCTAAGATCTATTGAAGAAAATGTTCTGTTTGCAAGAGAATAGTATGTCACTCCCTTCTTATTCAGAAGACAAGCACCAGAAGAGAAAAGGAACTGTTCCACAAGACGTCCTCGCGCATCTATACGAGGGTCGCCCCACAGGTAGTTGTGTGCATTGAAGTCGCCAAGAACAAAATAAGGTTCTGGCAATTCATACTCATCTATAAAGGACTGAAATTCATGCTTGCTTAATTTGTAATGAGGGGGTATATAAAGCGAGCAAATACTGATGAGTTTGTTTAGCAGAACAACTCGCACCGCCACTCCTTCAAGGGGCGTTCGCTGCTGTAAAGGTTGACAGGCTAAACTTTTATGAGTGAGAATCGCAACACCACCGGTTGATGCGACGGCATCATCGCGATCTTTGCGAAACTTAACATACGTTCGGAGGAAGTTTGTGTGTTTGGATTTTAGGTGTGTTTCCTGTAAACACAGCACCTTCGGATTATGTTTGTGGAAGAGTTCTTGCAAGTCATCAAGGTTTGTAAGGAGACCTCTGATGTTCCATTGAATAATTTGTGTATCCATATTTTATGTAAGTAAGTGCTGTGTGTACGGAAAGGGAGGTGATGCCTTAGGTTACAGAGCTCTTTCGAGGCCCTGTAACGAGGGTTCTGCCCTTTCTGCAGCGTTCGAGGGAGCCTTGCCGCTCCTTAGGCGCTTGGCGCGCCGTGGGGATAGGTGTAGTGTCCATTACCTCTTGTGAGGCGCCGGACACGTGCTCTTGCGAGCGAGAAGTTTTCAGAGAGAGTCCCGCCTTGGAGGGCAAGACCCCTGTGCCCACCAGCCCGGAGGTCGATGGGGCTCCCTGAGGGATCTGACTGCGACGGCCGTTGCCAGCGCTGGATGGGGCCGGGGAGGTTGGGGTCGCCTCGGCTGCGCCTACCTTCGGGGTCGATGGCCCCGTCTGCTGTGTTGGCGTAACAGTCTTAGCTGCAGCCGCCGAGGGGGCGGATGGCGTCACTGCCGCCTCACTGGGTGTGGGTCGGACAGCCGACGGAGGCCGTTGTGGCGCTGCCCCCTGACGCGCCACTTCGGCATATGTGTTCTTAGGCAGGTATGACACCCGCCTACGTGCCTCCTTGAATGATATATTTTCTTTCACTTTGATCGTGACAATTTCTTTTTCTTTTTTCCAAGATGGGCACGACCGCGAGTACGCGGCGTGCTCTCCATCACAGTTTACACAATGCAAAGAGTTCGCGCAAGCTTCAGACGTGTGTTCATGGGCACTGCATTTTGCACACGTTTGGCGGCCTCGGCAGCTCTGCGAGCTGTGGCCGAAACGTTGGCATTTGATACATCTCAGGGGGTTTGGCACGTATGGCCTAACACGGAGCTTAATGTACCCTGCCTCGATTGACTCGGGCAGGACACTCGAACTGAAGGTGATTATCAAGTGTTTCCCGAGGGTTGCAATGTGGGCTTGTTGGTAATGCATCTTCAAGGGGAGTATGGTAGCGCGATTCAAAGACGGGACAAGAGAAGACAGTATGGTAGCGCTCTGTGTGTCCCTTTGTGTCTTCTCTTGTCCCGTCTTTGAATCGCGCTACCATACTCCCCTTCAAGTGTTTCGTTTGGATATCTTTTCCATCTCGCCTTATCTTAATTCTTTTGACATTTATAACATTCTGTTCACTGAAGCCCTCCATGAGCTCAGCCTCAGTGAGCTCCAGCAATTCATCGTCCGAGACAACGCCCAGGGTGGTGTTAATAGTACTGTGCGGGGTTACTGTTAGTTGGTTATCCCCAAATGACACAAGCTTAGACAGTTTCTCGCATTGTTTCTTATCGCGGAGCTCAAGGAGGAGATCACCGCTTGCCATCCTTGTCGCCTTATAACCGGCTCCAAACACATCAGTCAAAGTCTTTGATACAAGGAACGGTGAAATTGTGCGCACTGGTTGGCCGGGTTTTTCCGAGTGAACTACATGGAAACGTGGGAAGTTGTGGACTTGGCGTCCGAAAAACTGAAAAGCTTCATCGGTGCGCCCTCTTTTCTGAGGGCGATCAGGGAGTGGAGGAAAGGAGCTATCCATAAATATATGTGAAATTTCGGCAGCAACGCTAGCCACCCACCATGGAGTCCAACAAGGGGATGCTGCAGGGCCTGAAAAACAGGGCCTCCAAACGCCAGCTGTACGTTGCCGCTATAACCCAATATGATATAACCAAGGTTGGCTACTCACACAAGGTTAACCCTTGCTGCCAGGAAGGTGGGAAGTAATAAGGAAATGAGAAGGAGACAGGAAAGGTGGAAAGTAAGGAAAAGACGAAGGTTGTACAGAGAGAGAGACCGGAAAAGGCAACTACCGATTTCCCCCGGGTGGGTCAGTCCGGGGGCGCCGTCTATGTGAAGCAGAGGCCAAAGGGGTGTGTTGCCTCCGCCGGGGGGCCTTAAAGGCCCAAACACCCAGCATCAACTCAACCCCAACGATCCCCCTTTCCCCAGACACGGTTAAGCCGCGCACGGCTACACGCGGGCGGGTCCAACCCTCGTGTGCTCGGGTACGTGGTGTCGCAACGCACCAAACGCCTGCTGAAGCAGACGCCCCTGCGGGATTCTCTAAAGATAGTTGTTGTGTGGCAAGATAAGGCGCAAAGGTGTACATTTGTGTAAAAGTGTACTGACTACTACGGGGCACCGGATTAGATGGGTGTTAAGGTTGAATTTATTTCATTAGCGTTTATGAATCCTATACGACATATTCGGAATGGTTTTATGAAATTAGCTACATTAGTATGATGTTTTATGCACTGAGCTTAGATACCAAAAAACTATGGGGTTTTACGTGCCAAAACCACTTTCTGATTATGAGGCACGCCGTAGTGCGGGACTCCGGAAATTTCGACCACCTGGGGTTCTTTAACGTGCACCTAAATCTAAGTACACGGGTGTTTTCGCATTTCGCCCCCATCGAAATGCGGCCGCCGTGGCCGGGATTCGATCCCACGACCTCGGGCTCAGCAGCCTAACACCATAGCCACTGCGCAACCACGGCGGGTGAGCTTAGATACCAGTAATGTTTGATGTCCTTTGGGTAGTGCTTCAGCTAAAACAAGGAAATTACGGTGTGTAAGAAATCCTGCGTCTAAGTTGGAATGCAAGTCAAGTCGTTGTCAAAGCAAAAAATTGCGGTATCAAATGAGAATGTTTTACTGAAACCATGTTGGCTAAGTTTAAATCAATTGTTAGATTCAAAATAATTATTAACCTCTGTGTAAGTTACATGTGGCACTATCTTATAGGGAACTGAAGTGTAACTAAAGAGCCTATAATTGGAGTGGTTATGTGCATCACCACATTTATAAATTGGAGTGGTCTTAGCCGTTTTCTAATCTTGCGGATCTGGGGCCTTGTAAAGCGACTGAGAAAAAATTAGTTCCATAATTATATAACACTACTCACTAGTACTGTGTAAAATCTTAACGTTAATTCCATGAACACCACGTAGTGATTTTAACTTTTATTTAGTTACGATTGATTTATTACCGTTATTTTTAAGTAGTATGGGATCCATCTGCGGGTATTCTTTCATCGTATTTCCGGAGGCGCAGTAACCGGCGAGGATGGCGAAAAGACCTGAACGAAGGTGTCATTGAGCACATCAGTGCATGCGTGGTCCGAGATTGCGTTCCCTGTTGATGACATTAGAGTGACTTTTGTAGTGCTACCATCTTGAACAGGTGTCCAGAATGACTTACTGTATTCAATAGCTTGAGAAGGGCAACTTTTTTTGAAAAGCTTCGCAGACATTAAGGTATAAATATACGTAGCGGCAGCGGTTTTGTATGCGAACCAGTGATCGAACCTTCCTGACTGTTTAACGATAAGAAAGAGGCGTTTCCTTGTGGTATTTAGTCTGTTAAGGTGTATATTATGCCATTGTGAATATTTGAATATATTGGGATATACACGTTCGAATGGAATACGTCTGACAGCCAAATAGTCCGCAACAGCGGACTCGTCCAGCACACGATCCTTGTTGTCACAGGAGCACCAAAAATGCGTTCTCAACAATTCGAGGCTTCACCAAGTGGGCGAGAGCTTGTATATCCAGGCCTAACACCATGTTTACAATGATCTGGCCGCTGTTATACCGTATTAAAAATGTAAGCCATAGTCTCGAAAAAACAGCTGCGAGATTTATAACTTTTTTTTCTATTTTGCGCGTCATGCCATTTGGGGACGTCATGCGAAAAGGTGAATCGGACGAAGCCTCGACGGGAATTGGTGCGGAAGGCAAACGGAGCAGTTAATCAACTGTGCGGATGTTCACGACATCCCATTGTCCGGCAGCTTCAACTATGCAGTGCAGAAAAGCCGAAAGCCTACTATATATATATATATGCGTGTTTGTGTGTCTGTGTATGTGTGTGTTTAAACCAACACCGCCTGCACACGTGTTGTCTAGCCTTCCCCCGTCTTTTGGTGCTGTCTCCCAGTAATCGTCTAGGGACAACATCCTGTCAGGATGTGCAATTAGGGGTGTTCTGCTCTGAAATGTAGTCTTGATTTTGACGGATGCCTGTCGGGTCAGGAGGCATCATGACGAAAGGTCATGAAACCGTCTAGAGATAACATCCTTGCAGGGCGTGTATTTAGGAGAGTCTTGCTGTGTAATGTCGTCTGGGTTTTCACGGATTCCTGTTGGGTCGGGAGGCATCATGACGAAAGGTAAAAAAAGGACATTGAGAAGAAGCCTTCCGGGAGGGAAGCCGAAACGTTTTTTCTGTATTCTTTTGGTGGTTGGTTTCCTTTTTGATCTTTTGTCGTGTTTTGGAATATGATCGGAAACTGCGCCAAACGTACGACATAATCCATCTATACGTGTTGGTGCACAGGGAAGTAACTGTGCAGTCGGAGTAGGGCTTGAAATGGGCTAGTTTACCAGCTATTATGCGCTGTTTCCAAAGCTTAAGACACAGCGATTCAAGCTATGTCCGTGAAAACAGTGCAGAACTTTGCAAGGAAACCTTGCGACACTGGTATGAAATAGCTGGGTATAGGAGATCTTCTAAAAACTTGTTTTCGATTTGCTTTCTAGAAGTTTGTACAGCCTTTTAAAAGATGTGTTTTTAAGGCCCGCGTCGCTCATGTTCATGTTTCATCACAAAACTGTAAACAAGTAAAAGATTTATGTCGTGATTTTCAGTGAACGTCAGGCGAACAGGAATAAAAAGAGATACTCGTGCAAACTGTAACGAAGAAAAGTAGCCTGCCTGTGCCACAGAACCATCGCTACCGGCATGAGCTCGTGGTTGCTGTCTTTCTCCGAACGCTTGTCACGGCTACCCGTTCGCACCCGTTGCTAATAAATCTCTTAGCAAGTGGTGGACGTGCTGGATTTCGACCACCCTGGAACTTCGGAGTCGCACTCTACCCCCCATCATGCCCAACGACGCACGCACTCCTCCAGCTCCTCCAACGGCGCCGACCACCTTGGTTTGTGCCGGTGCCATGCGTCAGCGAGATCCCCCTATCTTCTCCGGCACAGATGACAAAGACGTTGAAGATTGGATCTCGTCTTGTGAGCGAGTGAGTGCCCATAACAAGTGGGACGACGTTACCAAGTTAAGAAACATCGCATTCTATCTTATGGACGTTGCGAAACTATGGTTTCTAAACCATGAAGCCGACCTAACTTCGTGGTTGGTCTTCAAAACCAGCTTTACCCAAGTTTTCAGTCAGCCAGCAGTAAGATCCCAAGAGGCCGGACAGAACTTCACGAGCTACATTGAGGACATTGTCGACCTTTGCACATGGGTGAATGCGTCGATGTCAGAAGAGGAGAAGATCAAACATATAATGAAGGGTATTCAGGACGACGCGTTTCAAATGTTATTATCGAAGAGTCCTCACACTGTCGCTGCAGTGATGGAATTGTGCCAGAGTTACGACGAGTGGCGCAGGCAACGGCTTCACACCCGACGTCCTACCCCGCCCGCCGACTCTCTGTCAAGCCTTGGAGTCGACGACAGCCATGCTGATCTCTTTGTGAAAATTCTGGAATTCGTTGGCGCAGAGGTCACCCGCCAGCTATGTTTGATATCTTCTGTCAAGGAAACACCACCTGCTTTGCATCCTACGATCCGCGACTTCATTCAAGAGCAAGTATCTCAAGCAGTTCCTCCAGGCGCTGAGCAGACACCATTCACGGCTCCTCTCATTTACGCTGAAGCAGTTTCCCGACATCGTCCACAAACGCCCCTGCCACCCTCTATGCATCGATCACCGACATTTCTGCCGCCATCTATGCCGCTTCACGACCGACGGCATTTTCCTCCTATGCCACTCCCCGACCGACAGCAATTTCCGAATCCTCAACCACGACCCGTACCTTACCCCCACCAGTAGCGCACCTTCGATGACCACCCGATATGTTTTGGTTGCGGTGGTGCTGGTCACGTGGCGCGCCATTGTCGTCGTTGCATTCTTCCTCATCAGAACATCCGGCGAGCGCCACCTTTCCCCGCTCCGTTTTCCTCTACGCCTTCCAGCCTTCCTACCTCTTCCTTTTCCCCTGACCGCCCAACCACCTCTACTCGCCGCTCGCCATCTCCCCATCGTCGCTCGCTTTCTCCGATGCGGTGCCATCCCGTGTCCACCGAGCAGGAAAACTGATGGCCGCAGTCCCCGAGGCACAAACTGCGTCCACTCGCAATGCCCAAGTCCTCGTCCCTCTCCCGCCAATGTAATTGAAGTCTCTGTCGAAGGAATCGCCGTCCTGGCACTTGTAGATACAGGAGCCGCCGTATCCGTAATTTCCGCCGAACTCTGCTACACGCTACGATAGGTTTTAACGCCTCTCTCCGACTTCTTCCTTCGAACCGCGAACGCTCAAAATATAACGCCTCTCGCTGCCTGTACTGCTCGCGTCTTCATTCAAGGTCTACTGTATACTGTCGAATTCGTCGTGCTGCCCTCGTGTTCCCATGACATTATATTAGGCTGGGACTTCCTTGCAAACAATAACGCCGTTATTGACTGTCGTCACGCCGATCTCGAACTTTGTGCAATTTCTGACGTCGAGACTATCGAAAACGACCTTTCTAATGTTAAACTCTTTGTCTGCGAAAACAATTCCGTCCCTCCACGCTCTTCCCTGCTTGTGCCAGTGTTGTGCGCCGCCATTTCTGATTCCACTGTTCTTTTTACGCCCTCTGAAGTGTTCAATCGCCGCCGATCTTCTCCGCTTCCCTTTGCTCTCCTTACTATTCGCAATGGTGTCACGAAAATGGTCGTCGTCAATCCCACGGCGTGCCCTTTAGCTTTATTTCATGGTGAATGCCTAGGCCTTACTCAGCCGGTCGACACTTGTTGCATCTTTGACGCTCCTGCCGTTTATGCTTCTGCGGACCTTGGCGCACTTACTTGTGACCCTGCGGTTGATCAGTCACTCCTCGACGCTTTCCACTGCTCCATCGACGATGGTACTTCATCTTCAAAACGAAGCCAGCTTATTGCTCTCCTGCAGAGGCTCAGCGCTACTTTCGACAGCCATGCTTCCGGTTTGGGCCACACATCGACCGTTTCTCACCAGATATATACCGGCAGTCATGCACCTTTACGGCAGCGCCCTTACCGAGTATCCGCCTCTGAGCGCCGTGTCAGTGACCACCAGGTTGCTGACATTGCGTGGCGTTGTGCAGCCTTCCAACAGTCCTTGGGCATCACCGGTCGTTCTCGTTAAGAAAAAGGATGGCTCTATTCGATTCTGCGTTGACTACCGACGTCTGAACAAGATAACGCGGAAGGACGTTTACCCGTTACCGCGCATCGACGACGCCCTCGACTGTTTGCAGGGAGCTGAGTTCTTTTCTTCGCTGGAGTTACGTTCCGGATACTGGCAAGTCCCTTTGGCAACCATCTGATCGACCTAAAACAGCATTTTTAACACCTGACCTGACGGATTGCACGAATTCATCGTAATGCCCTTCGGCCTGTGTAACGCTCCAGCCACTTTCGAGAGAATGATGGACAATATTTTACGCGGCGTCAAGTGGAGCACATGTTTATGCTACCTGGATGACGTAGTTGTCGTTTCCGCTGATTTCCGAACCCATCTTCGCCCTCTTGAGCAAGTTCTGAAATGCCTTACTGACGCGGGACTTCAACTTAACTTAAAGAAATGTCGTTTCCGCGCCCGAAAGCTCACTATTCTTGGCCATGTTGTATCGCGAGACGGCGTCCTTCCGGATGCAGCCAAGCTCCGCGCTGTCACCGGCTTTGCGCAACCAAAGAAGTTAAAGGAGCTTCAAAGTTTCCTTGGTTCATGCTCATACTTCCGACGTTTCATTCGAAATTTCGCTTCCATAAGTGCACCCCTGACAGCCCTTCTAAATGGCGACAAAGAGCTTTCCGCTTGGTCGCCCGCCTGTGATGACGCCTTCACGAAATTACGCCGCCTGCTAACCTCGCCACCTATACTCCGCCATTTCGATCCTGCAGCCCCCACAGAGGTCCACACCGATGCCAGCGGCACCGGACTTGGCACCGTACTCGCGCAACGAAAAGCGGAGTTTGATGAATATGTCATTGCCTACGCGAGCCGAACTCTGACAAAGGCCGAGGCTAATTACTCTATTACAGAGAAAGAGTGTTTAGCCATTATTTGGGCCCTTGGAAAATTCCGTCCTTATTTGTATGGTCACCCTTTCGATGTCGTCACTGACCATCACGCCCTTTGTTGGCTGTCTACCCTTAAGGACCCATCTGGCCGACTTGCTCGCTGGGCCCTTAAGCTACAGGAGTACGACATCCGCGTTCTCTAGCGTTTCGGCCGCAAACACACGGACGCTGACACCCTTTCTCGCTCACCGGTATCCGCTGACTGCGCTTGCCTATCCACCCTTGAGCCCACACTTCCATCTCATGCACTGCGCAACATGCCGTCGGAGCAGCGTAAGGATCCCTGGATCAGTGCTCTCATCAGCATCCTTTCTGATCCATCCACCTCTTCACCATCTCGCACTCTTCGCCGCCAGGCTACCCACTTCTGTATTCGCGACGGCCTTCTTTATCGTCGTAATTACCTCACTGACGGTCGCAAGTAGCTTCTCGTGATACCCCGCCATCTCCGTGACCTTATCTGCGACGCTTTCCACGCAGACCCTCAGTGCGCACATGCCGGCCTCTTCAAGACCTATGCTCGACTACGCGTCCGATTTTATTGGCGCGGCATTTATATTTACGTAAAGAAGTTAATTCGCTCCTGCGCTCAGTGCCAGCGCCGAAAATTACCTCCCGGACAAATCTACCCGTCACAACCCCTTCCCTGCCTAGTTGGCCCTTTGATCGTGTTGGTATAGACATCTACGGACTGCTAACCTCCACTCCAGCAGGCAACCACTGGATTATTGTTGCAGTGTATCACTTGGCCCGCTATGCTGAAACAGCTGCTCTGCCGACTGCCACCGCCCGCGACGTTGCATTGTTTCTGTTACGACATTTCTTTCTTCGCCATAGAGCCCCTCGCGAACTTCTCAGTGATAGTGGCCACGCCTTTCTTTCCGACGCTTTGAAGGCACTACTCGACGAATGCCGAATCGTTCACCGCACCAGTACAGCGTACCATCTACAAACTAACGGCATGACCGAGCGCATCAACAGTACTCTTGGCCATATGCTCTCCATGTACGTCGCCTCTGATCGTTCAAACTGGGACCAAGTTCTCCCTTTCGTGACGTATGCGTACAATACTGCGGCCCAAGCAACTACTGGTTTTTCCCCTTACTTTCTGTTATACGGACGAGAACCTTCTACTACGCTCTATACCATTCTTTCATATACACCTGACGCATCCGAAAGTACTCCGCTATCTGAAGCTGCTCGTCATGCCGAGGAATGCCGCCAGCTTGCCCGCTCTTTTTCCACCGAGGACCAGCGGCAGCAGCAATCCCGTCAACCTGCCGGCCGTTCTGCACCAACGTTTTCGCCTGGCTCTCTCGTATGGCTTCGGGTACCCGCTACTACACCCGTCCTCTCCTCAAAACTTGTCGCAAAATACCTAGGACCCTACCACGTTCTGGAGCAACCGTCCTCCGTCAATTACATCGTAGAGCCCCTCACGCCATCGACGGACCTACGCCATCGCGGCCGCGGACTTGTCCACGTCTCTTGCCTTAAGCCGTACTACGACCCAATAGTAGTCTCTTTACCTTAAGCCGCCAGGATGGCGCCTTTTTCTGCGGAGGGTGATTGTAACGAAGAATAGCAGCCTGCCTGCGCCACAGCACCATCGCTACCGGCATGAGCTCGTGGTTGCTGTCTTTCGCCGAACGCTTGTGACGGCTACCCGTTCGCGCCCGTTGCTAATACATCTCTTAGCAAAACAATTGCAAAACGAACCTATGGTCTCTATCTTAGACTCTTACGTATACTTTTTTGCAACCCATAATTTGACAGATTTTGTTGTTTTTTCCGACCAGTCTTTTGTGTAATGTGAGAATAATTACCATGGGTAGTCTTACTTGAAGAAGAATTCGATATCATTTATTTACTGGACTTGCTTCGCAGTATTATTGAACCGCTTTATCAAGATTGTAGTGCTTGCATTTCGCCTCTGCATGGCTGGCTACATTAGAGATACGGTTAGTTGTTTACCAGAAAGAATCCCGAATTTTCGACCTTTGAATGTCGGTGAGATAGTCACTTCCTGTACTTCGCATTGAATGAAGTGTCGTAGCTAGGAAATATAGCTTTACTGAGAATTTTCATTTTGGTTCAGTGTCCTAGCATGTTTGTATTTCAGCATGAATTTCAGAGATGAGTTGAGGCTACATGAAAGTACATTCTGTCATTGAATATACACGTCATGGTTAAGCAGGTTGACTGTATCTAATGGGAACTCCTCGTGTTTTGGGGAAGTCACATGTTTGCAGCTTAGGTTTCCGTGGTTTGGTGCTGTCAATATAAGCCTAACAGTTCTTTTTTTGTCCCATAAAGGAGACATTGCAAGCATTTCTGAGGAGTGATTTGACCTGCCACTACACTTATACTGTACTCGGTAAGTCCTATTACCGGGTTTGGTTTTTTAGTACATGCTATAATTAGCTATAATTGTGTATGATACGTTCAAAACATTAGTCGGGAGGTTGTTTGACAACACATGTTTACAAATGAATAATTTTACCAGGTTTTTAGAGTACTAGTGATTCAATTGTTACTCACTGCTAAATATTTCTTCGAATTCAATGATGACCCATTCAGCGAGTGCTGCTCTCCTGCATTATTGTACAAAACTTCAAATACTGCTGACCCTATATGAAAGGTGTACAGCAGTCGGAGACAGGTGCTCACAGCGACAGTTTCGTAATGTTTACAAAATATGTTCACCATAATATTGTATGATTCGCTAAAAAGCTTGTTGCAAAATTCTCGCTTCCAAGAGCAGATTATAGCAAAGTTTATTTCAACATTCGCTATGGTGAGAGCGGCAGCCACTACAGAGGTTCGACTAGGACTACGACCCAGTCCAAATTGCAGGGACAGGCAAATGCAACAATGCTAAGATGCATTTAACGCCAAAAATATTTTTTTCACAGAACACCAAACAATAATATCAGACGTATTGTGAGTACAAATTGAATAAAAAGACATTTACAATGCACAGTGTATAACACTGAGGCATGAGATGAATGCTTTATATTGCGATAGACAAAACATAAGCACTAAGGGTAGAATACGTAAATAATACTAATGAGATGAAACGATATGGTGTAAAGAAAGTACAAGCACTGATTCAACAATAGCATAATAAAATCGGTAAAGTGGCCTAAACAAAATATTATATCAAGTGTGAGTTCAACAACGTACAAAAAAGCCATGAAGGGCCGTAATCGATATTTTCAAATTGTTAGCTAATGCAAGTGAAATGGGTAAAGCAACTGGACACTTCTTTCCGGTAATTAGTGCGCGTGCGTGCAATGCCGCTCGTTTCAACAACACGAGTGTTATAAGGTGAGTGTCGTAAGAGTGGTCGAAGAGCGGCTTTCTGTAGACTCAACATTTGTGCAAGAGGCTCGTCTTCATCAGGCCGCTAGTCTTTACAGCACTAATAAGAAACATATGCCTTGGTATCATGGCAAAATTTATGTCCCTTATTGACGCGTTAAGGGCAACATGACTGAATAGGACAAAAAGCAAAGTCTTATTTACTTCAACAAACATGTTAGTTTAGTCCTCTTCATCACGCAGCTTTAGCGTATCAGTAGGATGACGCTACGCAGGCCAGTAACAGACTACAAAGCATCAATTCTCCTTCACATACGTTTCGTCCACAGCAGGGCGAAGGCCTTTCCCAGCAATCGCAATTACGCCTGGCTTGTGTCAACTGACTCCATCCTATGCCTGCATATTTCCTCATTTCATCATGATGCGTAGTTCTTTACGTCCTCAACTGCATATTTCTTTACATATCATGTCTGTCATAGCCTGTCGCTCGGTTGTTGTTTAAAAGTACTTAGGGGGTGTTAGCACAACGCGACGATGGCTCTTTATGAGAATAATGCTAAGTTGCCGGTCGTCGGTGAGTAGTGCGTGCCATAAGTGTTCCGAGCAATTTTTCTTACATAATTTTTTTTGTTGATCCATAACGACTCTACTTGACTTAGGTAACATATTTAGTTGCCCTTTTGCCCTAGAAAACATAACTGGTGCCTTCTTGTAGGCCTTTGAAGTGGCAAAATGTGCACCATGGACGGTAGGGCATGCTCAGTTAAATTCAATTGGACATGCCCGGCGCGCAACATTATTTACATGAAAAAATTTTATTTGGCTGTCTAAGCTTGACGACAAAGAAATTAACCTCAGTTTTCTCGAGAAAAATATGTAATTCCTAAAGATACAAAAGCTCCTGTTTAACTAGAAATAGGTTTTTTTCTGGATTTTGATGACTGTATTTTGGTTGAATCCCAAAGAAAAAGTATTATGGCTACGGCTCTATAAATAATTTATCGAAGACTGCAGGTCAATAGCATTTATTCCAACTAATTACCACGGAGGAGCCCCACTACGATATGAAAAAGAAGAAATAGCAAATGCAACACTGCACATATGCGCCAAAGTTAAGTTTTGTTCTCCGCATCTGTTAACAGCACGGAATTCGGCCATCCTGTTGCCATGAAAGTTGTAGAAATTTAGGGTGAAGAGCTTTAGCCTTATTGGCTCTGAAGATCAACGAGATGTGTTCATGTTTGGGCATCTTAGTAAATTATCTCTACTTTAGGAGAGGCTTGAGAGGGTTGATTGTTAAAAAATTCCCAAATTAGGCGCATTCACATGAATTACTGGAATCTGGACAAACATGTAGCATTATTTGATTGGCTACGGTATTTCAAGTAAGGGGATGGACAGAATAAACAGTACTGTCTGTAGCTGTCACGTGTGGTGTCCATGCGTACTTGACGCTCCTTTCCTTAATGCCACAAAAATACTACAGGGCGGTTCAAGGAGCACAGACTGAGAAAGAGGCAAAATTTAGAAGAACGCAGCAAAAATTATTAAGAAGATGGGGACGGCACGTTGAAGCACTGTTGACTGAAACTTTCAGTTTACATGGCTTCACTAGAAAGAATATTGCACAACAAGTCATATGTGAAGTCGCACCTGTTTCGGTGCAAGCTGTGCTTTCTATGTATTTTTACTATTCTATCAGCTTGTCATCTTGCCGGAACTTCTTCCTGCTTGATCTGCGTCGTAATTGAACAAGAGTGGTTTGAGCTTGTTTCAGAAATGCTTCATTGTTTCAGGAAACAGTTAAATCTGCAAGTTTTATTGGAGCATTGAAGGCGGAAAGCTATAATCTCCTGTATGTGGTCGTGGCAGCTCTACCTAAATGCAACGAATGTAATTTCTGAATGCCATATTGTGTGGGTGAGATATTTGCCTGTTTCAAGCAAACCATCAATTGATCTTAGTCCTTTCGGTCAGAACTTTTTCATGCTCTAAGGCTATGAACATATACTAACAAGGCTCAGTCTGAATCATTTGTTTGGCAAGAGCACTTGTAATACCATTTCTGAATGAGAAATAATTTATTGTTTATCTATTAGAGTAAAATTATGCTAATCGGTGTGATTATTGAAGACTTAATGGAATGGCGTGTTTCTTTTCAGGAAAAGCAGAAGGCATCCGCAATCAACTAGTCATTCCCATTCTCAACCAATCATCCCACTTGTCAATCTATTTCTAGTGTCTAGACAGGCGAGTTCTGTTATTCTTGTAAAGCGCAAGAAACACGCAGTTTTGTTCAGACTCAGGTAGCTTGTTCTTTCTTGTGCACGAAATTGTATGCACGCTTTGTACATGGCATGTACAGGGGCGCTATAACGTAAAACTATTCCAAACTTTTCTTTTCCAATTCTGCTATCAGCCCTCCACGATTGGTCAAAAACGTTTTTCGACCACCCCTACTAAACCTGTCTGTCACGCGACGTCACGAAAACCGCGATACCTCCCCATCTGATATGATGTTTACACACGGATTATGCATGATTTGACAGAAAAAAGAAAAATAGTTATTTTTGATTCGACCCCTCTTCGCCATTAGCCCTCGCCTATTGATAAAAAGTTTTCGGGCTGCACCCACTTCACCTGCCTGTCACGCGACGTCATAAAATCGCAAAAACTTACCGCGTCAGAGTGACGTGTACGCGATAAAGATGCATCAATATGCCGAACAAAATTGAATCTTCTTCGGAATAGCCGCAGGCTGCCCCGTTCTGACAGGAATAAAAGATGGCTGCCGCCGATCACTCAGACGCTAGCCGCTCGCACCTGCCGTAGAGCATGGGTGTATTTGCGTATAATAAAACTTCTTCCGTGGCCGTGTAACGTTTTCAAGCACTTTCGGCATGTTTACCACCTCATTCTGCTAACTCTTCTTTGGTGAGGGTCAGCTTCAGCGTCATTCTTAAGCTTCCGTTGCATACCGCCGCGATTTTCGACCAGCCACCACAAGCTAAGCAAGGGAAAGCCGACCAATCGCAGACGCCGGCCCCACCCTCTTCATCCGGTTATCGATTTTCAGTGCACTGTCTCTGCCCCAGCGAATCCCTCTCCACTTGAGCGTTCTCCTCGCCTCTTGTCAGCCAATTACATACGACAAGCCGCTCAGTGTAGGCAATGGCATTCGTTTTTCAAGCAAACAAAAGTGGCCTCCTATGGAAGAGGAGAGCGTTTGATTGATATGTTCAGACAACCCTGCAGGTGACCGCCCGGTGCTTGCGTCGGCGATTACGCAAATTTGACGTCAGCAGATTGGAATAGAAACATACTGGAACAGTTTTACGTTATAGGGCCCCAGAACCCTAGGGCACCATGGGAACACTGACACGAAGATGAAGCGGTGCAAAAGACTCTGACACACCTATGTGCATTGATCTCTGACCCGTTTCAACCTATGTCTATGTTCCTATGGGGTACAATGGTTTCATTACATATTAACACAAACACCCAAGAAGTTTTACTGTTACTACTATATCTAAAATGTTGGAAGTCATCGATGTTATATGTACAACTGCCTTTGTCCATCGCACTAAAAACCCTATTTCAATGAACGAGACAATTTTCTCGTTTGCTGGAGATAAACAACATAATTATCAGTTACAATATATGAAAATGTTGCCAAAAAAGTTTTCGAGCTGTTGATAAGAAGCAACATAACGCTGCATAACTTCGTATGAATTCATGGTACAGAAATGCAGCCATAGAAAACATCGAAACAAGACTAATTAAGGCTATGATGTGTTTGATTTCGTTTCGCTCTTTTTGTGTTTGTTATGTGTATACACTTCTTTTACTACAGTCTGGCCGCATTGCATAGCCACGTTGCTGCATTATGATGTTAATGGCATGTAGTGTAACAATAAGAACAGGGCTCAATTTACAGAAGTTACCTTTTACAGAAATCCCCTGTTTTTACCTGCAAGATACGGGTAATTAAGCTATCACAACTATGGAGCTAATGTTTTTCATTTTTCGGATAGCCATTTTTAAAGACTGTACGTTCTATGGAACCCCGTTTTTTATTTACGGGAAAGAGTCCGCGGCGACGCTCCAGCTTCGGCTTTCGCCGCATACTTAACAATTTTTTTACAGGGCAGGCAGCGGTAGTACAAAAGCTTGATGAGCAGCGTATTCGCTAGCATCTTAGAAACAAAAAGCAAACACACACACACGCGCGCGCTCGCGTGCGCACAGACAAAGGCACGCATAGTAACGCCTACTTGCTCGTCCCACAATTTACTTTCCCAAAGAAATCTTATGCCAGAACAAATAGGCTAGGCTTCCTCTCCACCGGTTATACCCACCACGGCATCAATACAACACATCTCTCAATATGCGACTGCGAATTTCTCTTTTACGTAAGCTTCTGACTACATCGAAAATGGCTAGCTGGTTCTTCGATTTATGTGTTCGAGACGAAGGTGAAAGGGCATACGTGCGTGATCGGCTACGAAGGCTGGGATTGTAATGCCCTACATAATTCGACGGACTGGGGGTAGTCACCGGTAAGGTCAGCAGAAGTACCTTTGCCACATCGTTCCTTCGTGACGAAAGTAGGGAACTAGGTGACCACGTTTAACGCCACAAAAAGTAACGTGTCTCGGGATACTGTTTCTGTTCAAAGTCAGTTGCTCCAAAGGCAGGCAGCGGTCGTCCGATGGATCGACCACGGTGATGCCTGTTTCTGTTTGTAAGTGGAAAAACATTACGTTGAACTACAACTTGCGAAAGTTCTGATACGGACAAAAAGAGGCCCATCTACGTCTTCTCTTTCGTCGAAGCAGCAGAATGCTTCTGAAAACTGTAGCACCGGAATACTGCATGACACCACCAAAATCTGAAAACAAACGGCTTAATAATGTAAAACAGCCTGTAGTCTTTCATGGTGGGCACATGTCGCATTGGTGTCAGTGTAGTATGGTAAATACATCTGTTGCAGGTGACGGGTGAAAAGGGTCGTTCACGTTGTGTACTCTACCTTGCTTTAAAATATCTGCAAGCTCTGCTTCATGGTAGCGCGAGTAATGAAAAAAATATATATTTGGGCGCTCCTTCTGGTGATCTTATTGAAACGGTCAAATGCGACGTTCAACGGCGCTCCAATATAGATTAAACCGTTACATTTATTCCGAGTCTGTTTTGCAAGTGCTGTGCGCTGATTTTCCGCTGCGCTCCTTTTACAACAGCTGTGGAACATCTGCCAGACCATCAACCGTACGTTGTTCTAGCATTGCTGTCTGTTTGCGCCGTCAAACCATGGGACAACGGCTTGACTAGAAGCAGCAACTGCTTTGAAGGACACCCAGAGTTATGTACTAAGTCATGCCTGAACCATATACAAAAGGCAGCTTTGTAATGTGGAAAATATGCCGAATGGTGCCACGCACACGGACAATTAACGAGCAGATTCTATCTTCATGGTACACAGGAGAAATGCGAACGCGTGCTCTACGGCGCACATGGCTGGCCGTATATTGCTATTCGGCTTTTTTTTCACGTGGCAAGTGGCAAGTGACCCGTGTTACGGCACAAGAAGACGGAGAATGGTAGTTCACAATGACGTACGTACCATTGTGCACCCATCGAAACATGCATCTTGGCTAGTTGGCAGAAAAGAAATTAAGATATTTGGAGGACGCTTAAGCTTCGCCTTTAAGAGTGAAACGCCATAAACCTGAATGCTCCCTGACCGCTTCTCACAGCTTATGTAACTGTAATGTTTACCTGGAAACGCTGGCCTCGAATGCTATGAACTAAGGACATTATTCTAATTGAAACCCGGCCTCATGCGTGGTCCGATCCCAGCGGTAGTGCAAATCAGCGGCAAAAAATTATATAGTTTTCATGGTTCTTTTATTGTAGTCCACCTTTAGTATTTGTGTCTGAGAAAATTTAACACAAAAGGCATGCGCTGTCGGTGTTCCCAATATTCCGAGGAAAATCTATGAGGAAAACTTTGAGGTATGAGCAAATTCAATGACACAATGGTGTGGCAACACAACCCGAATATACGGCATATCATACATCAATCCCTGACATATATATTAGCATATGTACTCTTATATCCGTTTTTCGGGGACTGCATTTCACTCACTAACAACTGAACAGCAAAACGCACCCGCATAATTGGAACTTACTGGAATGGTATCGATGGCTCTATTTGTTGTATGTTGTCATTGAAGCTTGCGTATTCTGATTGTATGCGCGAGGCTAATTGTGCAGTGATTTCTGGAAAACACGCGTACACTAGCGACGACTCTGGAATCTTCGACGACTCATCTAAAAAGCCGACGTGTTTGACCGGCAGATCATATTTTCGACGATCCCCGACTGCTTTCGCTGCTATCGTTGTGCTCTAAATGTAGCCTGTCCTTCTGGGCATAGGTTCACCAAATAAAGGGTTAGTTTCGCAATTGACAGTTATGCTACTGTGTCCTCAATCGTCACTACCACGTAACAATATTCGCACGAGATGCGTTCAAACCACGCGCGCCAGCCGCCTCCTGCTCCCGTCCAGTTCAGTAATGCTACCTGGGAAAGATGGCGGCAATGACGCGGACAACACGGGCTCACAAGACCCGTGCGATCGAACGTCTCATCAGCACGCGAAAAGAAGGAAACGTAGGCGTAAATAACCCTTCCGAAAAGACTGTACGTTGTAGTGAGACTCTCGCTTGGCTGTATGTTGGGCACAAGTTCGCCCAGCGTAAACTCATTAAAGTACCTTCACTCAACTGTGCGTTACAATTCTGGTGTGAGTGCGGGGTATCGTTCCAAGCCCGTTTCAAGCCCTTCTCGAGTTAGAGAAAGAAGCCCGGACCCACTTCGAATCGGACCCATTGAATTTACTCCTGTTCACCAACACAGCAGTCGTCACCAACGTGGTGAGACCCTGAGTGTTTCCCTTTGCCGGATTCTATCGGAGCGTCAGCAGCTGCTAACGGAAACACTACCGAGATGACAACTCAAATCATGCCTACTCGCATCATAGTTAGCTCGCGAATGATGCCAGAGTCTTTGGAAGGTAACACATTTGAAGACGCAGAGGACTAACCATACCGTTTTGAGCGCGTCGCGGAGTTCAATGTATGGAATGGTGAGTGCCAACTACGAAACGTTTGCTTCGCGTTAGAGGAAAGCGCGCGAACGTGCTTTGAAAACCATGAAGCGACATATGTGTCGTGGTATGCTTTACGACGGGAGTTGCTTGCAACTTACCCGAGTACAGACCGCAGAGAGAGGGCCGAAGCTGCCCTGCATGCAAGAAACCAGCGAAACAATGTAATCGTGGCCATGTATGTAAATGACATGGGCCGCCTATTCCGCCAAGCTCATCCGAACATGAGCCAGGACAAGAAGCTACGCCACCTAATGCGTTGCGCAAAGCAGGAACTGTTCGCTGGGTTTGTTCGAAGCCAGCTGCGCAACGTCGATGAGTTTCGTTCTGAAGCGACAACAATGGAAAGTACATTCCAGTAGCGATCCCCGATGTGCAACCGGGAAATTAACATCACCTTTGTAGATGCAGTTCCAGCCGCCGTTGAGAACAGCGTGGAGGCCATACGGGAGCTCGTGCGATGCGTAGTGCGAGAAGAGCTTCAGAGGCTACGGTTTGACCAGAAGGCTCCGGCGCCCCTTTCGCTGGCAGATGTAGTTCCCGAAGTGGTCAGACAGGCGGTCCCGGAACCACAGGTCAGTGCGCAGCCCCAAGCGCCACTACTGCGGCAACCGAGCGTCTCATATGCCGACGTACTGCGGCAAACTCCCGGGCGTGCTGACGTCGCAGCCACTGCCTCTAAGAACAGCTGAATGTCTCGAAATTCGCCGCCATCACCCGAGAGAAGATTCAGAAAAGCTGTTGTATGGCACATTCCTGACCAAATACCTCTTTGCTACTAATATGGTGAGGCTAGCCACCTCTACACAATGAGTCACAATCGCCAGGCAGGACGTCCTGGTTTCCCGGTGAACGCACTTTCCCCTGAAAATGGTGAGCGTCCATTTGAATTCGAAGAGTGCCTGTCCATTCGTCAAATCTGTTTGTAAGTTCTCTGCATCATTCTGTGTCTCTGCATCGTTAACTGCATCGTTAACTGCATCGTTAACGATGCAGTTAACGATGCAGAGACACTCAAGGCGCACTGGCACAGTCGTCGTTCTGCAGCTATGCTGACCGGCCATGGTGGTGGTGGTGACAACTTTATTTCACACAGGTGAATTGTGGACACGCAGGTCCTTGGGCCCCCGCACGGCCCCACTGCACTCAAAAGTTCATGTCCCGGAGGCTCATGACGCTGGCAGCCCGGCCTGTGTCGATGGCTTGCTTGGCGGGGTCCTCGGAGCGCAGTAGGGTCTCCCAAGCATCCCAAGTAGTAAAGTGCTCCAGGCCCCGCGGGGGAGGATCCGCCGGGCAGAGGAAGAGGATGTGATCGAGAGTGGCTTTGGGGTGGTGGCAGAGGGTACAGGTGAGGTGCGTGTTTGGAGCAGCCTCCAAAGTGTCTGGTGGTAGTTGTCAAGGGAGCGATGGGGTAAGGGGTAGAGCCGACGCTCGGCTTTGCAGGCTTGCGTCAGTTCACTGATTGAATGCATGCGCTCCCGTGCGCGTCTAGTGTGCGGTGGATTAGAGGGCCGCAATAGGTGCAGTTTTCGCTTCGCTGAAAACTTTGTCAATGGGGAAGTATCATAGTCGCAATCGAATCCTCACCAGCTGATTCACCACCAAGTATTCGAAATGCATCTCAGATCGGATTTCTTCTAGCAATCAATCGCAGAACCGTCAAAAACCTTTCTAGTGAATGTAACCCTGCATGTCCTCCAGAATAAAAAAGTAGGATGGGCTCAGATACTTTTATTACTTGAGAAACTATAGATTCAATGAATTATTGGAAGCTTTCTATCGAAAAATTGCAGCGATTTCATCAAGGACAAAAAAGCGAAGCGCTTTTAGATTACAGAAAAAACGATCCGTAGTGTAGGACTCTGGAATAACTTGGACGACCAGGGGCTCTTAACCATGCAGCTAAATTTAAGTACACGGGCGTTTTCGCGCTTCGCCCCCATGTAAAATAGAGGCAAAAAGGCATGAAGATAAGACGAACGCTGGTCATATACAGAAGACCACTCTTCCTTTTGTCAGGTTCAATTTTTCTTGGTATTTACATGCACTGCAAGTATTAAACACCTTTCTGCAAACGATTTGTGTAAACGGCACTATAGCTGCTAGATCATTTCGTTGCCCAAAAAGACAATGACAAATACGGAATTGCAGACTAGTACGTGTGCCATTACATATGATATGTAGTGAGGCAGCGCTGCATTATCACGCTTCGGTTTGAGTTTATTATTCTTTCAAGATATATAGCTGTCTGTTAATAGTATACGGGCGTTGGTCCCAAAGTCAAAGGGGTGCAGCAGGACCCTCGGTTAAGAATATTGGTAAAAAATTACTAATTAATACAGCAGTGTAAAGTTATGCCTTATGTAGGTAAGTAACAGTGAACGAAGTAGTGAAACGGAATTCATACGATTTTTATACAAGGAGTCCTACCTTAAAAAAAAAACAATTCGCGCATTCCCAATCGAAATGGTTATGACCTATTTAATAAATTAAGTACACACTTTATATACAAAGTAAGTTAATCAGGACAACTAGTTATAGAAAATGAAATTTTAAGTCCATATTTCAATGCATGCAAGGATGATGTTGATATAAGAGCATGGGGTAAGTCATTCTACAGTTGAATCGCTGAGAAGGAGGAAGTCAGCTTGCCAGAATTCGTGCTGCATTAAGGTAATAGGACGTTGTGATTAAGGACAAATCTAGCGCTATTTGTATATGTGAGCCAACTAGAATCCATTAGTTGAAACGCGAGCTGTCTGTTAAGTAACCTAAATGTAGTTATAAGTAAATGAATTTTGAACAAGCCAGATATAGGAAGAATGAAACTAGCCTGAAGGAGCGGAGCACCATTAGAGTAAAACGTACTGTCGGTAATAATGTCAATGGCCTGCTTCTGAATGTGCTGTACGGACGAAAGGTGACAGTTATATGTATTTCCCCACTTAGTAAGGTCATATGTAAAGTGACTATCTATGAAGGCAAACTATAAAGCCAATAGGACAAAAACAAATGGACTAGATTTAATGAGAGCTCTTAAACCAAAAGCACTTTTCGCCTAGCAGAAGCAATATGAGCATTCTGGATTCCTCTTTTTGTTGCGCTAACACTCGTCCGAGTTCTTTAGAGAACGCACATTGCCGAAACTTCTACAAATCTTAGCGTGAGTCGTAATTGTCGGCTAACGTAGTCGGTCATTCAGTGCAGTACGCTCCGCGAATGTGAGCTTGAATGCAGGAAGAGGGTTGTCACCATGGCTCGTGTAAAGCTCTAGTGTGGCTTTTGCCAGGTGGCGCTTGATGCCAGCCATGGATGGATGGATGTGTGTTGTTTAGTGGTGCAAGGGCCAGGTATGGCCAAAGAGCGCCATGACTGATAATGTTGTGTTAAGCGCTGATTTGTGAGTGGCGATGGTGGGATGTAACATGGCTGTAAAGTGGCCTAAAATCAATCAGTGTCATGAAAGCGTAAAATAGTACAAAGCATAAAATTATGGTAGTGATACATGTAGTGGTCTGTGGATATAGTACGCGTGATAAGTTGTCATGGAGCTAAAATGCAAGAATATGTAACTAGCACTTATGCCTCCGGGGAGCCTTTGGGCCTAAAGGCTGGGAGGCAGGTGCTTTCTTTATTGCACCTACCGCAGCAGAAACCTCTGTTAGAGGCTGTGCTACGGATTTCCTGGGGCTATAATATGAAAACTATGTACATCTTTTAAAAATCGAAACAGGCATTCATGTTTAAAGAGAGGTTCTATACCTATAATCATTTGAGGATGGAATGGAATTAGCTGCCGATGTGGCAATGGAAAATGCTTTTTCCTATTAGCGTCTAATTGAGTGCATTGCAGCAGGATGTGAAGCACGGTTAGTGGCTCACCACATTTATCACACTTGGGTGGATCGCCACCGGACAAGAGGTATGCGTGTGTGCTGTATGTGTGTCCTATCCTGAGTCTGCAAAGTGTTACTTCTGTGTGGCGATTCTTTGATACCGGCGGCCAGTTGCCTAGATACGGCTTGATAACATGTAATTTATTTTCTGTCTTTTTATCCCACAAGCGCTGCCAGAAAGCCCTTAGCTTTTTTCTTATTGAGGGCTTGAGGTCCATTACAGGGACAGTCGTGCAAGTGTTGGAAGCGTTTGCGTGGATGGATGTGGCTAGCTGGTCAGCCAACACGTTTCCCTCTATCTCTCGGTGCCCTGGCACCCAGCATACGACGATAGGCTGCTTGGACTTATAGGTTGTGCATAATGCTGTGTAAAGAGATAGAATTACAGGGTTTTGATATTTCCTGACAGTTTTCAGAGTATTTACGACGCTCAAAGAGTCTGTGTATATAACTGCCTTTGGGATATTAAATTCATTTATGTGTTTAACGGCAGCCAATATCGCGTAGGCCTCTGCTGTGAAAATACTTGTGTTAGGGTGCAGAACACCGGCATCTGAAAAGGATGGACCGACCGCTGCGTAGGATACGCCAGAATCACACTTCGATGCGTCTGTAAAGAATTCAGGAGAGGAGTATTTGTGCTGTAACTCGAGGAAGTACATTCGTATATGCGCGACAGGCGCGTGCTTTGTAACAGCTACGAAAGATGTATCACAGTCTATTGGTTGCCACTGCCACGGCGGGGCCGTATAGCAGGGGACATAAGGTGGTATTCAAGCAGTGGAACCCTTGTTTCTTCAGCCATGTCTCTAACACGCATGGAGAAAGGCTGTGCCACTGTGGGCCGGTTGTGGAAAAGTTGACAACTGGACAAATCGTTTATGGTGTAATACGCGGGATGCTGACTGTTTCCGTTCACTCTAAGAAAATACATGAAAGACGAATATGTTCTCTGCAGATGCAGTGACCACTCATCCGATTCAACGTACAGGCTTTCCACTGGGCTTGTTCTAAAGGCGCCTGTGGACAGGCGAATTCCTAAGTGGTGGACAGGGTCAAGCATTTTTAGAGCAGTTGGAGTAGCCGACTGGTAAACTATGGCTCCATAGTCTAGTCGTGTGCGTATGAGGCTTTTGTACAAGTACAAGAGGCAGTTTCTATCACTGCCCCAGGTTGTGCGTGAGAGCACCTTTACGATATTCATTGTTTTCATGCACTTGTCTTTAAGATATTTTATGTGCTGTACAAAGGTTAGTTTCGCGTCTAAAATTATGCCTAAGAATTTATGTTCCCTGTTTACGGGCAGACGCTCACCATGCAACACAATTTCAGGATCAGGGTGCAGGCCTCTTTTTCTAGAGAAAATGACACAGGAGCTTTTCTGTGGGTTCAGTCTGAACCCGTTCACATCAGCCCATTTGGAGACCCTGTTAAGACAAAGCTGGATCTGTCGCTCACAGATTGCAAGAGAACTTGATTGAAAACCCATCTGCACATCGTCAACATACGTCGAATAGAAGATGTTATGTGGTATGTGTAGACGTAGAGAGTTCATTTTTACTATAAAGAGTGTGCAGCTGAGCACCCCGCCCTGCGGCACTCCAGTTTCCTGTACAAATTCTGTGACAGAACAGTGCCCACTCGAACACGGAATGTCCGATTCGACAGATAACTTTCGATAACATTGAACATATTTCCGTGTATACCTAACTGTGAGAGGTCTCTCAAAATCCCAAACCGCCACGTTGTATCATAGGCTTTCTCCATATCTAAGAATACTGATAAGAAAAACTGCTTATGGACAAAAGCTTCACGGATACGTGCCTCGATACGTATGAGATGGTCAGTGGTGGATCGACCCTCCCGAAACCCGCACTGGTATGGGTCCAGCAATTTGTTTGATTCTAGGAAGTGTAGTAGGCGACAGTTAATCATTTTTTCGAATACTTTGCATAGGCAACTTGTTAATGCTATAGGCCTGTAACTCGATACAGAGGAAGGATCCTTTCCGTGTTTTAGGATTGGAATTACAATAGCCTCCTTCCAAGCAGAGGGGATCTCGCCGGAAGACCAAATAACGTTGTATAGGTAAAGGAGGGTTTTCTGTGTTTCGGATGGTAGTTGTTTTAACATCTCATATATTACGCGCTCTGAACCTGGGGCGGATGTATTACAACAGTTTAGTGCTGCCTGCAGTTCTGCTATACAGAATGGATCGTTGTACGCAGCACTTTTAGCAGATTTTCTTTCTACTTTTTGCTGTTCTATTTGTGTTTTGTATTTTAGGAAGGTTTCGGAGTAGTGTGAAGAGCTCGATATGTATTCAAAATGTGCACCGAGAAAGTTGGCTTGGTCTTCAAGGCTTTCTCCGTGGCTATTTACTAGAGCTAAGGAATACGTTTGTTGCCCATTAACTTTCTTCACTCTATTCCAGACTTTTGTCTCATCTGTGCACGAGTTGATGCTTGATATGAACTTCGTCCAACTCTCTCGTCTTGCTTGTCGGCGCGTTCTCCTTGCCCGGGATTTGACATGTTTAAAATTTTCCAGGTTTTCAGCAGTTGGAGAATCGCGAAATATCGCCCACGCTTTGTTCTGGTTCCTCCGTGCTTGCCTGCATGCATCGTTCCACCAGGGAACACGCCGTTTGGAACTCATGCCGCTCACTTGAGTGATACATTTGCATGCGGCATCAAGTATAAAAGCTGTAAAATATCTGACAGCGTCATCTATGGTTATACCGGACAGCTCAGTCCCAGTCATATGTGTAAGAGTTCGGTATTGTTCCCAATCGGCTGAGTCAACCTTCCACCGAGGGACCTGCGGGGGAAGTTGATCTTCTTTCGGGGTTGTTAGGATTATTGGGAAGTGGTCACTCCCATACGGGTTGTTAAGCACATTCCATTTAAAATAGGGTAAAAGCGTGGGCGATAAAATGCTAAGATCTATGGCAGAGTATGACTTGTTGGACAGGTTAAAATATGTGGCCTCCTTCGTGTTCAGCAGACATGTTCCAGAGGAAAAAAGCACCTGTTCAATGACGCGACCTCGCGCATCACAGCGTGAATCGCCCCACAAAGTACTGTGTGCATTAAAATCACCAAGAATAAAATAGGGGTCCGGGAGCTCATCTATTAATGACTCTAAGTCGCGTCTGTGAAGGTGATGATGTGGTGGTATATACAGAGAACAGATTGTAATGAGTTTATTTAAAAGTACGGCTCGAACGGCCACGGCCACAGGGGCCGTTTGGAGCTTTAAATGCTGACATGCTATACTTTTGTCAGCAATAATGGCTACTCCGCCAGATGCTGCGACAGCATCCTCGCGGTCTTTGCGAAACGTAACATACTTTCGGAGAAAGTTTGTGTGTATAGATTTTAAGTGTGTTTCCTGTAAACACAGCACTTTTGGATTATGTTTGTGGATGAGTTCTTGCACATCATCAAGGTTTCTAAGGAGACCTCTGACGTTCCACTGAATTATTTGTGTATCCATTTTTATAGTAAATTGGTGCTGTGCTTACGGAAACGGCAGTGATGCCTTAGATTACAGAGCTCTTTCGAGGCCCTGTAACCGGGGTTTTGCCCTTTCTGGAGCGTTCAAGGGAGCCTCGCCGCTCCTTAGGCGTTTGGTGCGCCTTGAGGACATGTGTAGTGTCCATTGCCTCTAGTGAGGCTCCGGACACGTGCTCTTGCGAGCGAGAAGTTTTCAGAGAGAGTCCCGCCTTGGAGGGCAAGACCCTTGCGCCCACCAGCCCGGAGGTCGATGGGGCATTTTGAGGAATTTGGGTGCGCCGGCTGTTGCCAGCGCTAGAAGGGGCGGGGGAGGGTGGGGCAGCCTCGGCTGCACCCACCTTCGGGGTCGGTGGCCCCGTCTGCTGGGTAGGCGGAGCAGCGCTAGCTGCAACCGCCGCGGGGGCAGATGGCGTAACTGCCGACTCACGGCTTGTGGGTCGGACAGCCGCCGGAGGCCGTTGTGACGCTGCCCCCTGACGCGCCACTTCGGCAAAGCTGGCGTTCGGAAGGTATGCAACCCGCCTGCGTGCCTCTTTGAATGATATGTTTTCTTTTACTTTGATTGTGACTATTTCTTTTTCTTTCTTCCAAGACGGGCATGACCGCGGGTATGCGGCATGCTCGCCATCACAGTTTACACAGTGGAAAGCATTCTTACAAGATTCAGAGGAGTGTTCGTGCGCGCTGCATTTCGCACAAGTTTGGCGGCCTCGGCAGCTCTGCGAACTGTGGCCAAAACGCTGACACTTGAAACATCGGAGGGGATTTGGCACGTATGGTCTTACACGGAGCTTGATGTACCCGGCGTCGATTGACTCGGGCAAGACACTTGAATTGAAGGTGAGTATTAGGTGTTTGGTCTCAAGTTCTTTTCCATCTCGCCTCATCTTAATTCTTTTGACATTTATAACATTCTGTTCGCTGAAGCCCTCCAAGAGCTCAGCCTCAGTGAGCTCCAGCAAATCATCGTCCGAGACAACGCCGCGGGAGGTATTCATCGTGCGGTGCGGGGTTACAACTACTTGGGTCTCCCCAAATGATACTAGCTGTGGCAGCTTCTCAAATTGCTTCTGGTCGCGGAACACCAAGAGGAGGTCACCGCTAGCCATCCTTGACACCTTATATCCTGGGCCAAAAACTTCGGTAAGGGACTTAGATACTAGGAAAGGGGAGATTGTTCGTACTTGTTTAGCCGGTTTTTCTGCGTGGATTACATGAAAACGAGGAAAATTGTGGACTTGGCGTCCGAAAAACTGAAAGACCTCTTCGGTGCGCCCTTGTTTCTGAGGGCGATCAGGGAGTTTAGGAAAAGCGTTTTCCATATGTACAGTTGGGTTTTCGGCCGCGATGCCGACCACCCACCATGGAGCCCAACAGGGGGACGTGACAGGAGCTCCTGATATAGAAACCCTGCCAACGCCAGCCGTACATCGCTGCTATAACCAAATACAGCATAACCAAGGCTGGCTAGCTACACAAGGTTAACCCTTGGCGCCGGGAAACTAGGATGTGAGGAGAAGTGATGAGAAGACAGGAAAGATGTAAAAGACGAGAGAGAAAGACGAAGATTCGAGAGGAGGACAGGAAAAGGCGACTGCCGATTTCCGCCGGGTGAGTCAGTCCGGGGGTGCCGTCTATGTGAAGCAGAGGCCAAAGAGGTGTGTTGCCTCCGCCGGGGGGCCTTAAAGGTCCAAACACCCAGCATCGGCTCAACCCCCAGGATCCCCTTTTCCCCAGACACGGCTAAGCCGCGCACGGCTACACGCGGGAGGGTCCAACCCTCATGTGCTCGGGTACGTGGTGGCGCAACACACCAAACGCCTGCTGACGCAGACGCCCCTGCGGGGTGATGCCACCCATCGCGACTTGTACTTTAGCAGGACCACGATGGCTTGCAGCTCCCATCATAAGTATCTAGGAGTAACGTTCACTTCTGACCTCAGATGGAATCAACACATTGACGCTGTATGTGGTAAGGCCAGCAAAGCGCTCTGGAGCCTAAGACGGAATATAAGTGCGTCGACACCTGAGGTCAAAATTTTAGCCTATAAATCGTTAATACGTCCTATCTTGGAGTATGCTAAAGCTGTATGGGATCCCTACACTAAATCCAACCAACAAAAGATTGACAGAATCCAGAGGTTAGCCTCAAGGTTCATATTTAACAAGTATCGCTACTGCCAATCCCCCACTGAACTTTGTAAGCTTGCCGACTTACCTCCGCTAGACTTACGTACCAAGTATGAGCGACTGAAACTAATCTACCGTATCATTAATGGTCACTTGCTTGTCGACAAACACAACTTCTTCAAAATCTCGACAAATGAAACATCCAGACATCGTCATAGCCAGTACATCACACCCCCTCAGGTCAGAAATGACTGTTTTAAGTACAGTTTTGTCCCGAGAGGCATTACGGAATGGAATGCGCTTCCCGACTCTGTCATGTCGGCCTCATGCACTGAGGAGTTTTTGCAATGTGTACATGTTATTCTTTTCGCCGCTAACTAATATGTAACTTTGTCAAAGGTGTATCTGTTCATTTCGTTTCTTATTTTGGGGGGGAAGTTTGTAAGGTGCATAAAATCCAAACCGATTCGCGTCCCTGCTGAAATGTCTGCTGCTGTTCATTTACTTGCTTTTGTTGTCATACTGTATCCTTGTATGTGTTTGTATTTTCCACTCCTGTAAAGGCCCTTCATGGGCTGACAGTATTATTAAATAAATAAATAAAATAAAAATAAATAGCTCCGATAATTACCGCTCCCTTAATTAGCAATAAAGTGAACCAGCGTGCCTTCATAATGAAAACCTCAACAATCGCGGTGGTGAAAGCATACTGGGGACGCGATGTCCCGCTGTCACATGCATGTAAACAAAGATTGTGGCTCTGGTTTCAAAACATTTTTTTCGTCAATACACAAACCATGGAGCATGCACCAACAGGATGGCACGCAGTTGACACGTCGCGGATGAATGAGCCCATACTGAGAGCCAAGTGGGCGCTTGCTGGCGCGCGTCTTGTAGGTTCAAACCCGCATTATTCGAGTCATGGCAAACGCATGAAGCGTGGGCGCGTGCCGGTACGTGTACGTGAAGTTTGGCTTTTGGACGGCGCGTTTATTCGTGTTTCGAGGAATGGAGGGGCCTGAAGCCTCGATAGGCATGGCCACCTTCGTCAAAGAGTCGATCATTGGTTATATTTCTATCGGGAGAAAAAGCTCAGTGCCGTCCGCAGCCTGGAAACCAACCTCTATAAACATATGGCACTGCTCACAGTCGTCGTTACTTTCATTTGCTGCCATCGTAGCGCGGCCTGTGGGTGGAGCCTACCCGTAGTGTTCCCGACGCAGACATCAAAGCGGCCACGACCGACTCTCTTCGCAGAGCAATGGTTGAGCGTGCTGGCAGGTTCAGGGTGCTTATGGCAAGTACTTCCTCGTGGTTTGAGGGGCGCATTCATCGACCAAGTTCACTGCGCGTCCCTGGTCGAGATGCACCAACTATCATTGTGTGTGAAGTCTGCATGATGCTAAAGGGGGTGGTCAGATGAGTATCTGGAGTATATTTTCTTCCGTTCTTATCTGGTCTATCAGAATGCGCTATACTTGCACGAGTGAGAACAACATTCAATGCTACATGCTTGCAAACCCATCCGTTACCACGGCGGCTCCAACTTCTGGGGTAAATTAGTTCGGCTAAAAATACAAATAAGCCAGATTTTTGTTTTTGAAGTTACTTCTTTTTCAGGAAGTAAATTAGTTGCAGTAGGACAGACCGACAGACCAGTTCAATGAAATCATTACAAAAAACCAACAAATGGTGCTGTTCCCTGCTAAGAATGTATCTATTTGACAGCTTTTTCTCCAAATCGGGGAGTGTTAAGGAAAGCTTCCATACTAAAGTTTCAAGTAGGCACGATAACATATTGAAGAATTCTGCGAAGTATCAAAGGGCAATGTTGTGCTGCGTATAACAGCAAAACAATCTTTATGTTATTTCTCTCCTGACTCCGTTCCTTTGTGATCAGACAATTTTGAAAGCGCGCCACATGTGAAAACCCTTTGCAGCAACAAATTATTTTCGATAACTACTCTCTCCAAGAGAATAAATAGCAATACGGCTTAAAATAAAAGAAAGAAAAGGCGAGGCGGCCGATCCACATGTCTGAAGCATTTGCTGTGCGATAACCTAAGTGTCACAAATTCTCCTTCTCAAGCGTCGTCATGTTCTACTGCGCAGGAAAATAGATTTATTTGCGTGAACATTCAATAGCAACTTTGAAACGGTAACCAACTCTGCAGAGTTGAAAAAATAAAAACACCCATGAGTAGCTGCGTAAATGTCCTGAAGCCGCCTGTATCAGAAAAGTAAAATTACTACCTAGCGCGCTATTCATTTCCTCCATGGTTCCAATGTTCTACACATCCTCTCGAAGCCGAGTAGGTTGCAGTGTGTGCGTGCGTGCGTTTCTGTGTGCGGACTGTAACTTCAATAAAGTTCGTTGTGAAACGTGCTAGAAAGTGGCCTGACCACGGAGAAACAAGGCTAAACGCTTAAGATAGTAAAAGATCACGTCGAAAGCTGTAGCCGGTTTTGATCACAGCACGTGCAGGGAGAATAGCCAAATAAGCTGCCCTGTGTCTCTGTCACGTCCCCGCCTTTTTTTAAATTGCGCTAAAGGCTTTGGCATCATTAGAAAAACCATTTTCATTTTTTTTGCCCCTCTTTTGAACAAGCGGAAAGCTTTCTGCTTTCAATCCCAGGTGGCGAAATGTCAGGCAAACGTTTTCCTCTATAAAAGGGGGCCTCCTCATAGCTGACGCACCTGCTCCCCAACAAAGTGTGCGCCTGCAGAGAAACTCCTCTACGTTCGAACCAACTGTTGCTGTTGTCGACCTGCTGAACGTTGTCGCAATGCCCAATATGCGTGGCAAAGTTGCACTCATTACTGGTATGTGACTTCTCAATTTACAAAATGTCCTTTCTTGTTTGAGCATCCAATCCTGCTATTTTTACTTATATCATGGCTGTTTCTGAAAGCCTTCGTGGACGTCATTCAATGACAATCTTCTATTATTCAGTATTCAGTGAATACAAAAGAAGCATGCTAAGCCGGAAACGGAGAGATTGCGAAATCCCTTTGATGGGGGCGCTCAAGAGTGTTTGACAAACATGCGTAATTGCAGCAGAGTAGGTTGGTATCGGCGCTAACTACACTTTCGATGTAGCAGTGAAAATTATTTCTCTGTCATTTTTCTTCTTTCGCCTCTCGAGCGATGGTTTTCGGAACAGCTGCACGGAATCGTAGATGGGCTGAGTTTGCATACGAGAAGCGCTTCCTCTTAGCTGTGTTCTGCAACGCAAACTTTGATAATTTGCCATAGCGTTTTTGGTCGGTAAAGAGAGCTTTTTCCGTCTGCTTTAGTATACACAAAGACAAGCGCTCATTATGCACGCCGTCTTAACTATGCTTCGTCACTAGATATTAAAAGTAAGTACGGCACGTCTTCACGGTATATATCGAATAAACATCACTCCTCATTGAAGACCGGCCACCACGCCAAGATATTGGCCTATAAACAGCACCTCGTTATCTGTGCGTCATGTGTTCTGACGGCAGCCTGAAAGTCATCATCATCATTATCATCAGCCTGGCTATGCCCACTGCAGGGCAAAGGCCTCTCCCATACTTCTCCAACACCTTGGTCATGTGCTAATTGTGGCCATCTTGTCCCTGCAAACTGCTTAATCTCATCCGACCACCTAACTTTCTGCCGCCCCCTGCTACGCTTCCCTTCTCTTGGAATCCAGTCCGTAATCCTTTATGCCCACCAGTTATATTGCCCCCTCCTTACATGCCCTGCCCATGCCCATTTCTTTTCCTTGATTTCGACTGAGGTGTCATTAACTCGTGTTTGTTCCCACACTCACTCTGTTCTCTTCTTATCCCCCTTAACGTTACACCGATCATTCTTCTTTCCATAGCTCGTTGCGTCGTCCTCAACTAAAGTAGAACCCTTTTCGTAAGCCTCCAGGTTTCTGCCACGTAGGTGACTACTGGTAAGGCCCTGCTGTTATACACTTTTCTATTAAGGAATTATGGAAACCTGCTGTTCATTACCTGAGAATGCCTGCCAAACGCATCCCAGCCTATTCTTATACTTCTGATTATTTCAGTCTCATGATCCGGATCCCTAAGTAGATGTATTGCCTTACCCATTCCAGTGTTTCACTACCTATCGTAAACTGCTGCTCTCTTCCGAGACTGTTAAACATTACTTTAGTTTTTAGCCGATTCATTTTTAGACCCACCCTTCTGCGTTGCCTGCCCAGGTCAGTGAGCATGCATTGCAATTGGTCCCCTGAGTTACAAAGCAAGGAAATGTCATCAGCGAATCGCTAGTTACTAAGGTATTCTCCAGTAATTCTTATCCCCGATTTTTCCTAATCCAGGTCTCTGAATACCTCCTGTATACGCGCTGTGAATAGCATTGGAGAGATCGTATCTCACTGCCTGACGCCCTTCTTTGTTGCAATTTTGTTACTTTCTTTATGGAAGACTATGGTGCCTGTGGAGCCGCTATTGATATCTTTCAGTGTTTTATACATACGGCTCGTCTACACGCTGATTCCTTAATGCCTGCATGACTGCTGAGGTTTCAACTGAATTCTCGTAATTATAATATTTATTGAAAGCTATATACAAAGCTTGGTTATATTCCGCCCATTTCTTTATTACGTGATTGATAATGTGATTATTGTCTATTGTTGAATAGCTTTTACGAAATCCTACCTGGTCTTTTGGTTGACAGAAGTCTAATGTGTTCCTGATTCTATTTGCGATTACCTTAATATATACTTTGTAGGCAATGGGCAGTGGGCTGATCGGTCTATAATATTTCAAGTCTTTGGCGTCCCCTTTTTTTATAAATTAGGATTATGTTGGCGTTCTTCCAATATTCTGGTACGCCCGAAGTCATGAGGCATTGCGTATACAGGGTGGCCAGTTTTTCTAGAATAAGCTGCCCACCATTCTTCAACAAATCTGCTGCAACCTGATCCTCCCGAACTGCCTTCCCCCTTTGCATAGCTCCCAAGGCTTTCTTTACATATTCCAGCGTTACTTGTGGGATTTCAAATTCATCTAGACTATTCTTTCTTCCAATGTCGTCGTGGGTGCCACTTGTGCTGTATAAATATCTATAGAACTCCTGAGCCACTTGATATATCTCATCCATATTAGTAACGATATTGCGGGCTTTGTCTCTTAACGCATAAATCGGATCCTTGCCAATTCCTAGTTTCTTCCTCACTGATTTTAGGCCTCCTTCCTTCCTAAGATTCTCTCTGTCCTATATTTCCTTATGTCAGCTCTCTTACGCTTGTTGATTACCTTGGAAAGTTCTGCCAGTTCTATTCTAGCTGTAGGGTGAGAGGCTTTCATACATTGGCGTTTCTTAATAAGATCTTTCGTATCCTGCGATAGCTTACCAATATCCTGTCTGACGACGTTACCACTCCCTTTTATTGCACACTCCTTAATAATGCCCATAAGGTTTTCTTTCATTGCTTCAACACTAAGGTCCTCCTCCTGCATTAAAGCTGAATGCCTGTTCTGTAGCGTGATCCGGAATTCCTCTATTTTGCCTCTTACCGCTAACCCATAGAACGGTTTCTTATGTGACAGTTTCTTCCGTTCCCTCCTCAAGTATAGGCTGATTAGACATCTTACCATACTATGGTCACTGCAGCGCACCTTGCCGAGCACGTCCACATCTTGTATAATGCCAGAGTTAGCGCAGAGTCTGAAGACTATTTCATTCCTAGTCTCGCCATTTAACCTCCTCCACGTCCACTTTCGGTTATCCCGCTTGCAGAAGAAGGTATTCATTATCCGCTAATTATTCAGTTCTGCAAACTTCCACCACAGACTTGTCTCCAGCCTGCTTCTTGCCTACCCTGGCTTTTATATCGCCCATCAGTCGCCCAGCATGAAAGTGCACTTGCTCAATGTCTGCTTTCCTCGGAGTCTTTCAAATAACACCGATCAATTTTAAGAAAGCCTGTGGACAATATGAGATAGCAATGAAGTATTTTTGACTGCACAGTTGGTTATCTTTTTTTAATTACTTAGCGGAACTTACTCATTTCCGTGGTAAAAAAGATGTCGAAGAAGCATGATGCACGCAATGGTGAACTTGTGACTGCATGATTGAATATTTCCCCGATTTCATTGCATACCTTCACCTTTTGTGACCTAATGTCATGAAACTTCAAATAAAACGCACAGTACCTCAAAATGTGCGGCATGATTATGTGCCAGCGCAAAGCTGCACTATCTTCCACGGCCAAACATCGCATGACATACCGGGATTGCACGCAGAGAGGGAGGGTAGTGATTCAGGTAAAGTTAACAAAGAATGAATTCGTGACCACGAGGTTACATCAACGATGTAGGTCACCATTAGCCGCCACAACCTTGCACTCTCGTAATTCTTGAAACATCGCGCTCCCTCTGTGAGGAGGCACAAGTGTCTCAGAGCTATGTCCTGGGGCCCTGTCACGTGAGCAGGCAATTCAATAAATGTTATACCAAGGCTGTCCTATTAAATCGGTGTCCCCGTTGCTTATAGCTGGTTATTATTTGTCTACGTGTAGCGGCACCAGTTTTTCTCGAAGCAATTTGAGGACACTAGCGACAACACAGTACGCGATTGCCTCGTCACCGGGAACTTGTATAGCCCAAATGCACCTAATTTCAAGCTCGCGAATATAAACTTTTAAGTCCAATATTCAAGGTCGGCGAATCTGTTCAGGTGCTTCTCAAGACAGTCCCCACGTCTTGGACAAAAACTTGCGATTAAGAAGGTATTCTTAGGAAGTTTCATAAATAGCTGGAATGGAAACAGGACACAGACATAAGTACCTACTCGCCAAGTTTGACGCTATTCAATCGTATTCATCTACTCGCTAGTAAACTAATCACAACATATTGCACTAGCTTTCCAAAAGGAAGGCGAATGCGATTGAATCGAATGTGTTTGCTTGGCAATTAGGTACTTTTTAACGATTTAACACACATTCATATGTTTCATAAGAAAAGCGCCCCTTTCTGCTGTATACTCTGGTACCTCTTTCTTTGCACTATTCTGCCATATAACTGTGTTCGAAAGGAAAATAAGACAATACTACAATTCCTACCTATGCTTCTGGCATAGTTTAGCTTTCAGACCGCCTCTGACTGCTCTTTTTGTTCTGTCGCATCACAGGTGCATCCTCTGGAATCGGCGAGGCAACTGCTTTGCACTTCGCCAGCCTTGGCTGCTCACTTTCGATGACTGCGAGGAACGCGACCGCTTTGGACAGGGTCGCCGAACAGTGCAAGGCGAAGGGTGATGGCGGAGTTGAAGTAGGTTGCTTGCTCATTTATTTATTTATTTATTTATTTATTTATTTATTTATTTATTTATTTATTTATTTACAGTACTGTTAGGGCTTGCATGAAGCCTTACAAATGTGTAGGGGAAATAGATACAGGTAACTGTAGAAAGACGAAAACTCAATGATCAGACAACAGTGCATAGTGCAACGTGGAAATAACGCAAGTTAAAGCGACAGAATAAGCATATCATAAAAATAAGGACACAATATAATACAGACGCGTAATCCAGACGAAATAGAAATGCATGGTGTATATAGCCAAAGTTAGAGTGAGAAGATAAGCAGATATTGATAGAAAATAAATCATAATACAAATTATACTCTTCGTAGATTAGGTAGGTAGTACAATGGAAATAACTTATAAACAATACTTCTCAGAAAAAATAGAGCTTCTCTACACTCTAAATTAAAATATTTACACGTGGAGCGAAGCTATGTTTCGAGGTATACTAGATAACGTGAGTAAGTGCCTTACGGATATCGTTGGTTTTAGTAACACAGACTAGTGGATCCGGTAGGTGATTTCTTTCCTGGCATGTTTTTCGATGAAACGAGTTACCATAGTTAGGCGTTCTGTAGGATGGGATGTTGACTTTACGACGATGGTCCAAGTGTGCCAAAGTAAAAGAGCCTGGCTCGATATAGCGTGATTTGAGCGTGGGAATAAAATGGTATATTGTATTGAACAAACAAAGGCGAGCGGTTTTTTTTGCGTTTGATAAGGGGATATTGAGGGCAATTTTCATGCTACTTACGCTTGCTGTGCGTTGGTAATTGTTAAGAATAAAACGAACGGAACGAAGTGTGTAATCTAGATGAGCTCGAATGTAGGCGACATATAGCTGTTGCTTTGGAGAAGGAGGTGCCAGCGGGAAATTGCGCTTCAGGTAGTCCAGCACGGGATAACCTTTGGATGTAATAGGTTCAATATGTCCCTTCCATGAGAGATCATTTGTAACGTGCATTCCAACGTACATTTAACATGGTACTGATTCGAGTGAGATGTTGTTAAGGAAGTAATTAGGAAAAGTTACATGTTTGCGTGAGATTCTCATGAATTTTCATTTTGAGGAGTCAAGATTCATGTGCCAGCGAGAGCACCATGTTGTTACGCTATCTAAATCTGATTTATTGGAACCATCTCAGAATCATTAGTTACCTTCCTGTAAACTGCGAAATAGTTGGCAAATAAACAAAGAGAACTGGTGATTTGATTAGGCGCGTCATCATTATAAAAGAGGGAAAATAGAGGCGCCAACAAAGAGCCTTGAGGTACACCCGATTTTACTCGTACCTCTGGTGAGTCATTGTCATTAAAAGTTACATATTGGGTACGACTAGAAAGAAAGCTACAAATCCATTTGAATATTAAAGGGTCAATATTTAGAACGCTTAGCCTACAGATAAATAGTTGGTGATTAACTTTACCAAAAGCTTTAGATAAGTCTAAAAAATTTACAGTCCGTCGCAAAACCCGAGTACAAAACCCCATTTAAATCATTATTAAAAATTATTAGATGTGTTTCACAACATTATGATTTCCTGAATCCCTGTTGATAACAGCTGAAAAAATCGTTTCTTTCAAGGAAATTTGCAAGGTGACCGAAAATTATATGTTCAAAGACTTTGCGAGGTCTGTAATTCGGCGGTTTATGTGGGTACCCCGATTTGGAAAGCGCGATCACCTTACCGTTATTCCAGTCAATGTGTAGGGCACTGTGCTTAAGTGATTTAGTAAAAGTAAGGGTAAGTATGATGAAGCTGTATTCCGGGGCAGTGCTCTGGAGCAACTTGGAATTAATACTGACGTGTCTACTTGTTTATCTTTATCGGGTGACCACGTTTCACCGCCTAACAAATGTTATCACACAGCTCAGGACGCGCCTGCATGTATCGGATGTTTCTGGAATGCTATCAGTGGTTCAATCCGCTGTCTGTGACTGAACCTTGTATAATCTCATTGCACGTATGCGCTACGCGAATAATGCAGACCTTTCTGGAAGACACGCGGGTCCCAGCGATTACTCTGGAACATTCTACGACTGATGCATAAAAGCCGACGCGCTTGACCCGCTGATGAGATGTTGACAATCCCCGACTGTGTTCGCCGCTATCACCGTTCTTTAAGTGTAGCCTGTTTTTGTGGGTACAGGTTCACCCAATAAAAGTTAGTTTCGTCTTTCACTGTATTGCTACTGTGACGTTATGCGTCACTACCACGTGACAATACCATCAATGCCACACGACGATGACCGCCTTAGCTTGGAAATGGTGGCTCGAATGCCAGTTCGGTCGAGGATAATGGGATCCATCGCCAGAAAGTTTACGGATGGCAAAGATGGATAGTCACTGATATTTGCTGTGCAGTATAATCGGGAAAACGTGCTGTTAAGTAGAGAAGCGCAAAGATTATTCGGAACTTGAGCCCCTGAATCGTTTACGAGGCTTATACTGTTATCTTTGGTACATTTAATAATGCTCCATAAGTGTATTGGGTTAGTTTTGATCAGAGATGGTAGGGTCGAAGTAAAGAACATAAATTTCAAGGTGTCATGAATTTTTTCCGCAAATTCATAATCTGGATTAGGTGGACGATAAAAGACACCTATGAATTTTGTTTAAGCTGATAGACAGGTAGCACCAGAGTAATTGCATATTAGTAGTCACAATCAAAAGGAACGATTCAAAACTAGAGTTATTAGCAATTAAAGCATCACCGCGTATCCTATCGGCATGCTCTAGCCGGTATAAAGTAAATTTTTGTTGCAGTGAAACAACCCGCCGGTCTCTGTTTTGTCAGGGAGCCAGGTTTCCGTCTGTAGAAGACTATCATTCCGTGTGTCGGTAATTAGGCTGTTCAACCTATTTCTTTTAGGAGAAACGCTCCGAATGTTAGTAAAAATACGGATGCTGTTAATGGTGAGCCCCGGACTCTCGCGTGTGCCCACTTTTTGCACGCATAGACACGTCAGAACGGGTTGCTCCTGGGGACGTGGTGACAGCATTGTTCGTTTGTCTGTCAGTATTCACTTTGATAACAGAGTCTTTGTCAGTATTGAACATATAACACTTGCCCTCCGAAAATTGTCTCCTGTTGCTTAATTTGAATTTAGTGTGTAGATCACTGCCGCATTCGAGAAGTCGCTTCCCAGCGTGACGTGTTGCAGCGCAAAGTCTTTGCTTACACTGAGACTAGTTCCGCCGAAAGCAGATCGTTTGGAAAACACCAGCTCTTTTGCCTTAAATGTGGCAAACTTCCCTACTAGAGGCCTGACATATGGAGCAGAGACTTGGAGACTGACAAAGAAGCTTGAGAACAAGTTTCAGAACCAAACAAGAAGCTTGAGAACAAGCTTGAGAACCACGCAAAGAGCGATGGAACGAACAGCGCTTGGCATAACGTTAGGAGACAGAAAGAGAGCGCTTTGGATCAGAGAGCGAACGGCTATAGACGATATTCTAATTGACATCAAGAGGAATAAATGGAGCTGGACAGGTCATGTAATGCGTAGAGTAGATAATCGTTGGATCATTAGGGTGACAGAATGGGTACCAAGAGAAGGGAACCGCAGTAGAGGACGACAGAAGACAAGGTGGTACTAGGAAATTAGTAAATTTGCTGGTGCTAGTTGGAATTGGTTGGAGCAGGACAGGGGTAATTGTACATCGCTGGGAGAGGCTTTCGTCCTTCAATGGACATAGAACAGGCTGCTGGTGATGATCATTTTTTCTGCTGGCCGATTTACGAATTCTATGTGCACGCTTTATGCTGCCTAGTGGTCTGAGTTTGTCTGAGGCGACGGAGGTAACTGTTTCTTCACACTGACGCGCATCCTCAGATGGGCTATCGGATATCCCGAAAATTATGAGATTTCCTCGCAGTGTTCCGTCTTCCGCGTCATCGAGCCGCCTGCGAAGCGGTGCCGTCTCTTGGTGTACACGTTTTACATTCTGACACCTGCCACTCATTTCTTGCTCTAATGTCTCGAAACCAACAGTCCGACATTCTATAATTTGCAGGCGATTATTAATGTCAGTGATGCTGGCTGTGATAGACTGCTGTGAAAATGTAAGCTCTTCTATCGCATGTGACACACTTGATTGGTTTGTTGCAATGCGAATACAACGGGCGGTTCTTTCTTTTAGTTTTAAGCAGTTCGGTCATAACCTTTTCATTGGGACCAGAGTGTTGCTCTATGTCACCACTGATCAACAATAGTAAATTGCAAAAAAAGGATGAAACACGGCTTCTGAGCATGGAAGTACAATTATAAAGTGGTCTTCAGACCTGAAGCATACGGTAGGCAGCATAACAAAACGACCAACCTGCACTAATAGGAAGATACGGCATGCGTTCGCATCGGGATTGATAGCCAAAGAAACAGCCAGGATTCTAAACGGCAAGCACCCCTCTGACATTGTTCACCACATAGTCTGGTTCCCAGCTCACATGGGACCAGACGTATTACCGGGTCACCTGAACCCCAACGAGATAGCCCACGACCGTGCGCGAGGTTTCGTATGCCGCGACGGGATGGTGTCTCGCGTGAGTTCGGGAGAGCTCGTCCACAGTGATACACTGGTTACCTTTCATGAAATCACCTCTCATTACAGAGGGAATAGGCAGAGTTTTCCTTTCCCCCATCGTAAGCTTAACAGGCCACAAGCTAGCACGCTTCGCATGCTCCAGACGGGGTCCTACCCCTCTAGGGGCTTTTTGAACGAGCTCCACCCGGACATCGATCCACTCTGCCCAGATTGCGGCACTGAATATAGCTCATTAAATCACATGCTCTGGCAGTGCCCTGTGTTACAGGATTTTAATACAGAAGAAGACTGGACGAAGGCCATCACAGACCCGAGACAGGACGTCCAGCTCCCGGCTGTCCAGAGGGCCCGTGAACGAGCGGAGAGGCATGGCCTCTCTGTTCCGACATGGGACTAGCCAGCGGCTGGCTAGGGACGTGCAGGCCCCCGCTTAGCTCCTCAGGACCCCAATAAAGTCGTTTGCTGCTGCTGCTGCGACTGTCAACCTGATTGTGCTTCCATGCTCACTGGTGACGACAAGGGTGAAGGCGGCTTTTATTCTTGGCAATATTAGCTGTGGAGACGTCATTTTGCCTAGGTGGCCGTTCTGGCAGTGCTCAGGAAAAGCATTAGGCGGGCTGCAAGTGGCAATGCCAGGATGTTGGATGATCCACGAGTGTGACTGCGTCCTGTTGGCGTACACGGGAAATCCATTCGTCGAAGAAGTACTGTTGAAGACGACGACGGATGCATCAGGGTTCCGACTGCAGCTCTTGAAGATGGCCAGAAACTGCACAATAGGAAGATACGGCATTAGACTGTCATCCTGCGTGCGCTTCCATGCCCATGACCCCATTATGATTCGATGCCCATGATTCCATTCAGATTCATTATGAAGGCAAGCTACTTCACTTTATTGCTAATTAAGAGTGTGGTACATATGGCGAATTCAAGCCGCCGTGGTCCAGCTAAAGCGCAAGTCGCGATGATTGCCTTCAAGTACCGCCTGTCGAAGGCCAAAACTGAGATTTACACGAGCCATGGTGACAGCCCTCTTGCGGCCTTCAAGCTTAGATACGCGTGAAATACTGCACAGAATGAGCGACTACGTTGCCGAGAATTACGACTCGCCCTAACATTTGTAGAAGTTTCGGCAATGTGGGTTTCCTTAAGAGCTCGCACGATTGTTAGCGCAAAAAAAGAAAGAGAAACCCAGAAGATACGTAATGTTGGGCTGCCAAACTACACATCATTTGTATTGGCAAACGAAATGGTCGGCATTCTTGTGGTTGTCATTATTTCCCACGCAATAAAATGATCCAGCAGTAAATAGTGCCGTTTTCTCAAAATGCTTGCAGGAAGATCTTGCATATTTGAAGCCCATTTAAGAAACAAGAGAAAGCGAACGGACAGAAGGAACATGGTCTTGCATTCAAAAGCAGCGCTCGTTTTGTCTTGCTACCTTATTCTTGTGTGTGAAATCGTTCTAATTATTCCACAGTAAGCTTCCAGCTTGGAAATTTTACTTCCGATATTTCATGAATCTATTTTTGAAACACCTATAACGTCTCTCAAGTAATCAACGCATCTCACCACCACCTATCTATTCTTATTCGGGAAGACATGTGGGGTTACTTCAGCCAAAAACCATTTCAACATAGGTCCGATTGATTTGTAGAGGGATCTGAGGAGCACATGGATCCTTGGTGGCGAATCAGTTGTTGAGTCTTCACATGTGGATAGACACGTCCCCAATGGCGGGATATTTTCAGCTAAATGGAAACTGCCTATATGTCGATCCTCCAACCCACTGTGCGCAAGACGTGCATGGATGGTCAGCATAGCTTCAAGACGACGACTGTGCCAGGGTGCCTTGAGTGTCCGTATAATCATAGGTTCTGTGTTGTCCAGGGGCATTAACGTTTACCGTTCAATACCTAACCGATTTCAAGACAGAAATCGAAACTGTTGAGAAACACGAGCAACGACATCAAAAACACGTCTAAACGAGGGCTAGTTCAAATGTACGGTTTTATGGCACTGCCTTTTATGGAAGAAAACTGAGATACGCTGCATGTCCTTGATACCCTTGCGTAGCTGTGACGTGATGAAAAAAGTGCTGTAGGAAATCACGTCTGGCATAATGCCAAATGCACAGCCGTGTTAAAGTGTTACTTCTCCCTCGCACGTGTGTGGCAATGCTGCAGACGTTTGACGTGTAATTCGCTGTACATTGCAGCCACATTTAAAGGCAAGCTCTTTCTTAGGAGCCTGTTCCTGCGTCGAGTGTCGGCGTTGTCCCTCGTAAGCGAGCAAGCCAACGCCATAGAGCAACATAGTAAACGTCAAGTGTAGACAGTCTTATAGGCGCCTGCGGCCGAGTTTGGTTCTCAGCGCACCTAGCGGAACTGGCGAAACACACCAGCCTCCAAGATGGTCGAGCACGCCTCCGAATCTCGGAGGCCCTAATTTCAGTTTCGTTTCTTGTATTACATTTTTTTGTGACCCATACCCTTGCTTATATCGAGTGATTCCATGCGGGCGCTTGTGGCGCTGTTCATATGTTGTGACGACGAGCGCTCAAAGGTGTTTCACTCATGTTGGTTTCATTTATATTCATATTTGCTGTTTCAAGCTGTATGTTAGCGCAACAGTCATGGTAACTGTTGAAAAAGTAGAACTTTATCACTTATGACATTGTACGTCTAGTATCTCGTGCCAAAAGGTGTATCGTTAATAAGTGTGCCGTGCTCCTTAAATATAAATCAACTGGCTGCACCCTCAAGAACACGAAAATAGCAGAGAATTTATTGCAGCAAGATCGTAAGCGGCAGATGCATAAAAACGATAAGAAACAGCGAAATGCCAGTAATACGGGTGTCCCACTGCGCACTTTTAAACGCAATCAAGCCCAATCTGATTTGAATTTCTCGGTCGCAAATGGTTCTTTTGCGCAAGCTGCGCCATGGAGCCTACAAGTCGCGAATTTCAATCCGGATCGGACTTGACTGCGATCGAAAGCGGTCGTGTGACACCGGTATAATGGAGAATAGTCGGAAATTAATAGCGTGAAGGCAATAACTTTGCACAAGCAAAACACATAGAAGACGTGTTCCAACTATCCAGATAATGAAAAAAAAGCAATGCGCTACACGGCTTCAATTAATTTACTGAATATGGGATTGTTTTAGAAGGAAAAAAATATGACGTTTTTCTTGTACTTCTGCGAAGGAGGGTGAATAGGGTAACAAAATTATGTGAATGGTTGCGTGCCGAAATAAAATGGCTGCAAAAATAATTGAGCACGCACCAACATCCTCATCTCGAATCTGTAAACCAGTGTGTCCGTCATTAAACAGCTGCAATTAAGCACTTTGTGTCGGGGGTCTTCACCTGCTTTCTTCGAAGCCTTGCAGTCGTCTTCTGATATTTGGAATTTTTCCCTTGAGTATGCATGATGTCCTTTGGCTGTACAGTGTATTTGGAGGAGAAGGTGGAGATCCCTACAATACATATGATGACAGACGGAAGGTAAGCAATACTGGAGGTTTCAAAGCTATTGAATATAGACGCTACGTTCCTTTGTATAAGCAATACTGGAGCCTGCAAAGCTTTATAATGGAGATACTAAGTTCCTTCATGTATAGCCTATTTTTCAAGGAAGAACTGTTATAAATGCTACGAAACAAGGAACTTTCTACAGTAACGACTCCATACACAAATAAAACTTGAAAGCACGTGTCTTCAGCCCATTACAGAACAGCTAAAAACGCTCCAGCGCACATAGCCTGCTACAGAGCTTGAGAGATAGCGCATTATTGCCATACCGCGAATATTGCATGTGTACCGCTTTAGAAATAACTAAATTTCTTTTTCAAAAGTAGACCACCATACTTTTTCAGCAGTTGCTGCGCGTATCATAAAGCTCTCTGCCCCGAACGGCATGTGTTCATAGGCCACATTCCTTAACAAACCATTTTATTTTATTTTCTAAACTCGTCATTGTATGGAACGTGCCTCTCAGCTCAGATGGTGCCGCATCGCTGTTATCGCTAGCATCACCGCTCATTGCTGCCCATAAAAAAAAGAATGCGTAATGAAATTCTGCATAGCAAAACGGCAGCAGCTGTTCATTGCTACAAGGCCGCTGTGACTCGCTCATGCGTCTAAGATGGACATAACGAAATGCGAAGAGAAGAAGTGGTTAAGAACGCACAAAAAAACTTGCTGTGGCCTTACCATGAAACGGCGATGAAGCAGACGCTGGCAGAAGAACCCAACAACGATGCTCAGGTGCATTTTACAGAAAGAACTCGGCGGCGCTACCTTAGTAGGCTTCGCACGTGTTGGGTCGTGCTCAAGGGCTGATTCTTATAACGGTTCAGTTGGGGAACCGTTCGTTTGGCCTCACCTGATTGGCCAAAATTTGGGGTACGTCACAAGTCGTCAGAGGCAGCAGGGCGGTATCGCAATTTATGAATACGTCACGCATCTGTCAATCATCTTCACAGCTAATCGGTCGTAGGAACCGGAGAAGGATAGTCCGTTTTTGGTTCCGTTGCTGTGGCTTGGCTGTTGGCTTGCGACCTTGGCCACGCGCGCCGCTCGCGCGACACCGGAGACACGCGGGCGTTGAGCGCACGTGCGTTGGTTACTTCGGAGGCTATTGCCTTCGTCGTCTGCTTGGCGTTGCTCTTTTCAATGTAGACCACGGCTGGAAGTGCGATACGCGTTCGAAGAAGTGACGGATAATGAGTTGCACCGACCTTTCCTGCTTTCTAAGTAGATCTTTTGCAGGCTACGCTATCAAATGGAGGTGACTCGGGTGTAAGCGTACCAGTGGTAATTCCACGCAGAGGAAGGAATATTGCGAGCTGCGGTTCATCGCCACCGGTCTGCAGCTCCCAGAGATCGGTCGGACGCGAAGCATTCATCGAAATGGCCTAGATATCTGCTGCCGAAACTGTCCACAAAGTTGCTCTTGCAATTACTGTGTTGGCCGGTGGAAGGGATGGGTCAGCTTTTACGTGACCTCCGCTTCAAAGCCAATGCCAAGAAGATATTTTCAGGTGAGATCGAATTCCCAGTGCTATCGCCAGCGTAAATTGCTCGCAGATCGCCGTTAAGCAATCAGAAGGGTTCAACCTAGGCTGGTTCAGCGCTTCCTTCGTTCGGCTGATAAAACTATACAGTCAGGACAGGAAAATATTTCGGAGATCTCTTATTTGGCTGCCGTTTTTTCTCTAGTTCTGGAGTGCCGCACTTTGTTCCTCAATTTTACAGCATAGTGCGAACTGTCAGCACTACGCTCTTCGATTTTACTTCGCGCAGACAACGCAGGGCCCGTATATCGTGATGTCCCATTTCAAGTTCCGTTGCTTCTATCAGTTGACGCGCCATGGGGCAGATTGCAGGGATAGCGGCAGCGTGGCGGCAAGCTAGTCGTGTCCGAGCCGATCACGAAGGTTGAAAAAAGAAGGAAAATTGATATAGTCGGGTAGTAAAGGTGTCCCTAAGAGCCTGTTCACGGTTCTATCACGCCCGCTACTTAAGAAGTGATGGCAGTGCATTCCTGTTGCGTGCATCGTGCGACCTCCTGGTAGCAGACGATATAGCGCTGCGCTCTGCCAACTCATTTAAGCTTGCGATACCGCCTGTCGGCTGAGAATGAAAAAGAATGATAATAACAAATTACTTCTGCATTGCGTAAACGCCCGGCACCACACGTTTATGCTTGAGAACTTGGCGTATAATATTTAATATATATTTACCAATTATTTAGCAAGCAGAAACACTCTGAAATTCCTTGATTGGCTCGTCATATAATGACGTACACTTCACAGGTGGCACCCTCTCATCTATTGGTCGCGTCCTCCCTTTCTTCCACCACCGGTTTGGGAGCGGCAGATTTAGTGACGTAAGCGGCGAAGCGAACGGTTCGTATTCCGAACCGTTATAAGATTCGGCCCCAGTGGTCGTACCGCCTGTCAAGCTGCTATCCGCCGCCACAACCACAGCCCCGTTTTCCTTGATGTGCTCTGCCACCTAGCGGAATCGGCGAAGTTCCATAGCTCGGTCGCGAAACGGCTTGAGTGTCCGCTCTTGTTTGTTTACTATGTTACTCTATGCCAGCACAGCGAAGGATGAAAGCAAACGCGAAACGCGGCGTAAGTTGAAAGATCGTGATAGTGAAGAGGGCGTGAAGAAGGAAAGGGAGGCGGAAAGTGCGGCGGAATCATTCGGCAGAAAGCGGAGGCGATGGGTATGACGAAAGGCTGAGAAGAAAGGCGTAATGCCGCGCGTAGCTGCGGCAACCATGGCTAGTAGGTGGTGCCATAGTTCGACGCACCATCACTGTACCGACGCGCCGCATGAGCGGAGGTCTGCCTGCAGCGGCTGCTGTGAATCGCGCCCACACTTCAGACTCTCGACATCTGATTAGCTAGATAGTTGCGCCACACTTTTCTCCGTTTGTAACCGCCGATGTATTGGTCGCGTCAGCCAATACATCGCGAAATGAAAGCGCGTATAGAACCCCGCTCAACTTTCCCATTAGGAGGTATCATAATCACCGGGGAAGATTTCTTTGTTCTGCTCATTTGCTTTTTCATTTGTGGCTAGAACAAAGATGTATGCTACTATGGATGCAGAATGGCACGTAGGTCATCGTCAGCTACGATGTTCTTTTGTTTTTGTGCACAAAACACGGGTCAGAGTGCTGTGGCCACTTCCCACACCAACGGAAGTCGTTAGCAGCATGCGGCCGTCCACCGCCGGCGTTCACATTTTCGCCACTCTATCCCCAAGAAAGAATCGGCTCGTGAATTTTCCTTGTAAGAGGCACCAGCATGCATGGTGTCCAAGGTGTCAAACTGCCATCAGTATAGGATTCACACATACCTTAGTATGTTAGCCTGGGTGATCTTCAATGACATTGCTGCTATTCAGGCCGTTGTCCCATGGTTTGTTTATCGAAATAGCCAGCAATGATAGAGTATCGTACGCTTGACGGCCCGGCGGATGTTTCACAGCTGCTGAGACTGGAGTGCTGCGGAAACTCAGGACATTGCACTTGCAAAACAACTCGTAGTAAAGGCACCTGTTGAAACTAAATGTGTGCGCCGTTGAACGCAGCACAGCTTTTAAAATGGATCATCAAAAGGAGCACACAAATAATGTTTCCATTACTCCATAGATCTCGGCAGGAGAGACTTTTCCCTTCCTCACAAAAACTTAAATAGAGCGCAGGCATTTACCCTCAGATTATTGAAAACAGGCTCGTATCCCATCCCGGCTTTATTCCACAAGCTTTATCCCAACACATATGTCACTAGTTCTTGCAGTCACTGCAATGGCTTACCTAGCCTAGACCATGTGCTCTGGCGTCGCCCCTCTCTACGAGGCACAGAACAAATCAATAAGGACAAGTGACTTTCCGCTATCAAGAGCCCCGATGCCGGGGCGCAGCTACAGGCTGTCCAGAGGGCCCACGATGCGGCGGTCGGGCATGACCTGACTGTCCCAACGTGGGCTTGCAGCGCGTTGAGTCGCGTACCTGAGGACCTTCATTATAGTTACATCAATTACTCCATTGTAGTAGGACCATGGACCAGAGCTTGCAGACTAGAGTGCAGAATGCCAACGGCCCTGTTCATCTGTTTCCTCTTTTGTCTGAATGCAACATATGTATTTAACCTGCTGTAGTTCCCACCACCGCGGCAACTAGCGGTGCTTTGATCAACGCTTTTAGCGGGCCGCCAAGGAAGAAAATCATTCAGTTGGGTGGTGCGTGCTTGCAGTGCAAGCACGCATCGCGCACTTCCGTTTCCCGTCTATTTTCGAAGGCCTCACCTTCACAAATAAACTGCCATTAGAAGGAGTTATCCGCATTCGTGATCTGAAGCTCCTCCTCACCAGCAGCTATATCCGCTGGAAATAGGCTCCTCGCTCAAAGAAGCACCTACTTCCCTTCACGTCGGGTCACTCGAGACCAGATCAGCGTGTCATTGCACTAGAAGCCCTCAGGAATGCCTTTGCCCTCTCCTGCCATCATTAAATTCACCAGAGATTTAGCAGCCAAATCCAGCGCCTCAGAGCAATGAACAAAGCAAGTATTCCGGGCGGCCGGAAGACGTACTTTGTTCATTGATAGAAGCTCCTACTCAAGAAATCAGATCACCCGGGGATAAGGCACGGTCTGAACTCGGCAAATGAATACTAGCAGTTATCTCATAGGTGCATGACGTTCCCAACAGGATCAAAATATCAGCCGGGCTTGCTGGGGTTCGGGCTGTCTTCTCAGCCCCCAACAAGCTCGGCTCTTTATGCCGAAAAGTGAACGCCAGTCAATCCCACAATGGCACCTGCATTAAGAATCGCACCTCGCGCCCTGTGCAGTGCAGCAAGGAAGTTGCCTGCGTGACCTCCAGCACATGTGGCAAAACCAAATCGGGCAGACCGGTTGGTGTGCAAACGCCCGGTTGCGAGAACATGCGTACTGCGTGAAAACAAGAAATGGAGCAATCTCTCCATGTAGTGTGCCAGTTTGTCCTGCATGCCGGTACTTCAAGGCACGAAGGTTCTCCGCCGATACCGAAAAAGTAAGATGGATCGACACCCATATCCCACGACGCGATTCTTGATGGTGTGTCGCATCCATCACCTCATCCTCTCCTTCGCATCGTAACCCCGCATACAGCTTGCCAAGCAACATAAATCGGCTGATGCGGCTCCGGCCGCGACCCTCACACACTTTCGTCAACCCTCACCGGTGCCGTCATCTAACGGTGTCCGACGACACCTTCCTGGGCGTCTGGAGCGCCACTCACCTCCAGTGCCGTTGACAGTAGTGCCGAGGCTCTGGCTAGTGCGTGTCCGACCCTCTTGTCGTGACACGGACGAGGTCAAACGCAGAAGACCGCAGCTTGCGGTGTCGACCGCGGGTCGGGCAAGACTGGAAAAACGCGTGAGCAAGCTGCGTCCACCAGGGCTCACGCATCTGCGAGGGCATTACGAACGAGCTGGCGACATGTGCCCACAGCTGACAGCGCCCGGTCTCCGTTCGTTTCGCATGACGTGCATGAACTGCTGCAGAGGCGTCTGCCTTCACACTCTTTGTGCGGGCGGGCTGTGTACAGTTCATCAGCAGTGCCACTGTCAGCCTCAACAAGGGGAAGGATTTGGGGCGGAATTGCGGATTTGCTAGTCCCCTTCGCTTTCAACGGAATCGCGCTACTTGGACTGACCACGGACCCGTTTGACATTTCGTTTCACTAACTTGATTTATCGCCGTTCTGCGTGGGTGGGGGGCGCTGTAGTGCGCACTGATGCCGCAACGCGGGAGGCTTTGGCCGGCGCTCCGAGTTGGCTGCGAAAGAAAAAAAGAATAAAGTTGCACGACGCATGCTAGCGGCGCAAGCACGGCACGCTCTGACCCGGTGTAGAAGCCTGCAACGCTGGTTGCGCCAGCCGCGGATCCGCTCGCCACCTTCACCCGTCTGCTGAATTAAGGGCAGCAACGGCCGCCATCACGATTTCCTAAACTACTAAATTTACAGGAATTCGTCGTGTGCAGAGTATATGAGCCTACACACTGTTTCAAGATATTGTACCCAGTATTCTGGTGCGACTATTTTCCGAGGCCTTCTACTGGCGATAGCCCACGGAAATGAGGTGCTTCTTTCGAGGATGAACAAGCCTTAAATCGGTTTTCTTTGCCCGTCCCACAAATTTCTAAATTTGTAGTTTAACCGTCTTTTTTTCAGAATATACACAGAGAAAGAGGCAGCATCATGGTTCAGCCTTTGAATTACCACTGCCTGCCTTTGGAGCCACTATTTTCAAACAGAAATAGTACCCAGAGCAAGGTTCTTTTCTGGTGTTAAAGCTGCTTACACATATGTTAGGTTTCGGCATGATATAACGATGTTGGAAAGGTCCTTCTGATGCTCTTACTCGGGTCGAATAAAGGCAAAAACAGACATCCACCCGTTTGTAGCAATTGCGACAAAGGAAACCGCATCTACAAAGGAAACCCGTGTGGGTTTCCTTTGTTTCCGTATGTTTCCTTGTAGCTACAAAGGAAACCGCATCTACAAAGGAAACCCATATGGGTTTCCTTTGTAGCAGTTGCTACAAACGGGTGGATGTCTGTTTTTCCCTTTATTCAATACTTCTCTCCACCTTGCGGGTTTCCGCAGAACTAGTTCGTCAAACCCTTGTCTTTGCTTCGTGTTGTCGACAAATTCGACTTCGCCCTGCCATTTGCTAGCCGCCTGGTTAGCTCAGATGGTAGAGCGGCTGCCCCGGAAAGGCGGTGGTCCCGGGTTCGAGTCCTGGACCAGGACGAATTTTTCTTCAACTATGAGGCTTTTCTTTCGAGGAACCCGTATGGGTTTCCTTTGTAGCAATTCCTACGAACGGGTGGATGTCTGTTTTTCCCTTTATTGTTTACTTCTCTCCACCTTGCGGGTTTCCGCAGAACTACTACGTCTTACTGGGGTCTACCGCGAATGTTTTGAAATATGGATAGCATTACTGTCCCAGCCTTCAAATCTGTTCGCACGCCTATGCACTCTCTTCTTCGTCTCCAACACAGAAATCTGGGAACAAGCTAGACATCTGTGATGTAGTCAGAAGTGTGCGCAAGTGAGAAAGTCACAGTCGCATATTGAGAATGTGTTGTGTAGATGCCGTGGTGTGTATCACCTGCGGAGAGAAGGCCTAGCCTGTTTGTTCTGGCTTAAGAATTATTTGGCAAAGTAAACCGTGGCTGTACAGGAAAGAGATGTGTTTCTTTCTGTGTGTGTGTGAATGTGTGTTTGCTTTTTGGTTTTAAGATGCTAGCCCATAGACTGGTTCTTCAAGCTGGTCTTTAGGTAGTGTCGTTCTTCAATCTGTGAAGTTGGGTAGTATTGCTTTTGCATACCGCAAGCTGGGCTTTGATTACACCTACACAGCATCTACTTTTAGTTGATTATTCGTTTTCCTTTCTATCGCAGCTTCTGAAATTCATCCTTTTGCAAAGAGCCATATGTACATGTGTAAATTACTGATGACGGTTTAACAATTAAACATTTTTTATTTAATGTTCTCTTTTCTGCTCACACTTTTTCGATCATCACGGGAAGAACTTCCCTTCTTGTTGAAGAACTGATATCTTTATTCTCGGAATAAAATCAAAGATTGCTTGTTTTGTACTAGTACATATAAATTCCGAGATTAGGCTTTGCGCGATGTAGAGCCTGAAAAACGAACAAACCACATCAGAGCACCTTGGTGAACGGGGTCATAACTGTTTTTCACGTACTTCGCGGTGGTATCGTGCCGCAAAATGTCAGTTTTAAAGCTGGCAGGCTAGGATAATTTGCCGAAATAACACAATAGAGTGATTGGAAACATGTGTCTTCTTTAGGTACTCGTGACCACGAGTGACATTCGGAATACGGAAGCCGTTTCTGCCATTATTAAACAAACAGCAGACCACTTTGGGAGGATTGATATTGTGGTGAGTTTTGTTTCATCAGTTGAAATGAATGCCTGGTCGTCTTTCCTTTCTTCTTCGTGAACATTACTGTAATAGGCGGCTTCAAAGCGGAAATATCTAGTTTATGGTACGGAGGCATAGAATACCATCAATATATACCTTATTAGAACAGGTAGATATAAAGCTGAGTGAAAGGAACAACACACTGTATCTAGAATGCGATATATGGTTGTGCATGTTTTTACGACCATTGATAGGTGCGCGCTAAATGCGTCTTTTGCTTCTGGCGGCGCTACTAAGAGGCATTTCAAAGAGTTTCTAATTTCCCCATTGGACAGTACGAACGTAAGCTCTTATGTATGTTTATGATGCCGACTAACTAGAGCAGTTCTCAAGTACACTGACTCAGCAATAAAAAGGTACAAACTGAGTATACTGAAGTTATGAAGCAGTTCGTTGCCATAGCGGGGAAAAAAACAAGCCGGAGAGAAGGTAATTGTCAACTGCAGCATCGATTCCTTGCATATTAGTGAAGATGCGCAGGTTGAATTTGCGATAAGAAATGGACTCGAAATAACTAATACCTTTGACGAAAGCGCAATGCCAGGAAGGAGGCCTGAAAAAGCGCTAACAGGGAGACGAGACATTAACTAGATCTCATGTTCTGTACCTGCACCTGCTTAGTGCAACATGTACAAGTGTGAAGTAGCGTAAGGGCAGAAACCATAGGTTAGCTAGGTGAATGGTTTTTTTAATCTGACGGGAAACAGGAAAATAGGTCAAGGATAAGCAGGCCAACCAAAAAGTTGTCTAGTTAAAAGGAGGTAAATTCAGAGTAGTGCTCAAGAAAAAATATACGACTTTAAAATAGAAATGTAATCACAACGTAGCGAAAATGAATTAAACCATGCATTTGAGGATTTTAAATGTCCCAATGGGGAGTGGGGGGTAAGGCTTCAAAGAAACTACACGGAAAATTCTCCCAAGCAGCAAACGACTTAATTAGGAAACGGCAACCCATGGAAGCCTCCAGCTGAAGAAACCATATGTCAAAACTGATACACAGGAAAACATTGTGTGTCACCCGAAATTATTACCTCGCAATTATTCAGAAAGCACTGGAAAAAAAGGTTACCGTAAAATCAATGAGAAGGAAACCTGGCAGTGAAAGGTAAGCAGGCCAAATTCATCAGCAATTGCGCTCAAATAGTAAAGGCAGCCGGCGACTTCTACACTAAGTTATACTGTAGCCAGAGTAACCACGTAACCTTGATTGAAAGTCGTGACGAACAGGATATAGAACCACCATATGTAACTAGGGATGAGATCAGAAGAGCTTTGTAAGGCAAGCATCGAAGAAAACCTGAAAAAATATGTAATCGCTATCGATTTATACAAAACTGGAACAAATAATATACTTAAAATTATTGCATACCTTTGTTGCATACTTGATAGTTAGGAGACTGCCAACATTTCACTGATACCTAAAGGGACCCTGAAACAATTTTGACGATTTTCTACAAGCGTACTGAGTCGTTAGAGTAAGTCATTCTGATCATTAATTGTCACATCTAAGTGCTCCGCGTAAAGCGTGTAATTTAGTATAAGGTTTTAAAAATGCACATCGCTGCCGATCGCAGCACACTGCTCGGCGGAATTTTAAGCCGCCCCTACCCATATGACCGAAATCACCCATATGACGTCAGTGGGGTGAGCTATCGGATTGGCTAACCAGGGCAGTGATCGATAATTTTTCCAACTTTATGGTAAACAAATGAAGTTCGTAATAGTTGGAATGTTAGTTAATTTGTTTAAAGAAAGTAACATAAAGAGAATGCACAAGAACAATTTTTCCGTACACTTAAGCACTTCCGGCACACAGCAAGTGTCGTCTGCTTGTGTTACAGCGTGCTCCTTCTTTGACGAGAGCTCAACTGTCAGTGTCGGCTTGTCTTTTCGCGAGCGCTATGATTCGACTCTGTTGCGTTGTGGTCTGCAAACGTAGTGACTGGCAATATGTCAAGCTGCGCCATCGTGTCCCTCTGCAAGCCAGCAGACGAGCGGACTGGCTACAGCGCATCGGACTGCCGCTATCCGATCGTTGCCAGGATTTGCGCGATGGCGGCCGTCACATTACACTGGAAGATTACTAACGCAACAGCGTTTCGCGAGTCCGGTATTAGGGTAAACGCAAGCGCAAGGGGATAGGGCCTGGCCGTGTCCTATTGCGTGTCGTTTCAGGGGATGAATAGAAGCGCAAATGTGAATGCTCTGCACGGTGCAGCCACCTGGTGGCATAGAGCTCAACCACACACGGTAGCAGTAACAAAATGTATTCTTCTTTGCTGCTGGTGCAAATTTTTCGCAGGAGTGTAATCATTAACACGTTGTTTTTGTAAATGTTTAAAATGTTTTACACTTGGTTAGAGCAATATTAACACTTTCTTTGGCTGGTTAAGCTCTGCGCCAACGGGTAGCTGGACCGTAGAGACCGATCAGGCAGCTCACGTACGTCTACGCTTAAGTTACATCACCTTTAGTTTGAGCCTCCACCGTGAAATCTTCAGGTAGTGTGTGATTACCGGAATACCAGACACGTTCGGCACTACGACAGAATGCTCGCAACGCACGCTGCTTCGATAGCTCTCGCTTGCGGTCGACGGCCAAGCGGCTAGCGGAGAGGTTTCTCGCGGGCGGGGGCGGGCTCCAAAACAACCGGAAGTGGACGATGTCACGCCGCATCGTAACGCGGAACCAGTGAAGGCGGAGCTTAGCCCCAATCGCTCGGCGAACGAGTTGACGAGGAAAAGCATGGCTAGGGAGGAGGGTAACTTGTAATCGCTGGTAGCTCCATTAATACGTAACGCTTCACTTAAATTGTCGTGCGAATGCTCTACTTACGCTGTACCCTACGCGTCTACAAAATTTGTCCGAACCGTTTCAGGGGCCCTTGAAGAACGCAGAGGCTAAATATTTGAAAAATTAGAGTTCCTTTAGCTTTCTTTTCGAGACTGTACACCATATTCAGCAAGGTAATTTCTAATACAATGAGAACAACGCTTGACTTCAGTCAAGCAAGAAAACAAACTGGTTTCAGGAAAGCGCATTGTGCAATAGACTATATCGTTGCCATTTTTAATTTACGGAGTACAACTTACACCTCTGTATGATTTTTATAAGTTACTATAAGTCGGTAGAAATAACAGCAGTCGTGGGGGTATTGCGTAGTTAATGGTGCTGAAAGCATGCACGAATATTGTAGAAAATATCCATAAAGACTCCACAGCTACCTTAATTCACAAAAAAGAAAGCGTGCACATGCATATAAGAAAAGGGGCCAGGCAAGGAAGCACATTATCTGCTATGCCCTTCACTGCATGCATTGAAGCTATTAGGCAGATGATGGTTAGCAGGGAGAATGAATGGCTAATAAGTTAGCTACGTATCGTTAGCCCTGGACATTGTCCTGTTCTACAACTCAGGAGATTACGTGCAACAAATGATTGAGGACCTTAACCAATAAAGTGTATGTCCAGTGTTGAAGACTACTATGCAGTCGATAAAGCTTGTTTTGAATAGCCTCGCAAGAAAGCGGTGATTTATACTTGGCAGCCAGACTGTAGAATCCGAGCAGGATTACATGCATTTAAACCAAATACTAGCAGCTGAGCCTGATAAGAAGGAAGTCTAGAGATGAGTAAAAATCCGTTGGAGCCAATACGGTAGGTAGTGCCAAGTCGTAGCACACAGCTTGCCGCTATTCTTGAAAACAGAAGTGTACAACGATTGCTTCCTAGCCGTACAAACATGTGGGGCACTAATTCGTAGGTTAAAAATAAAGCTTGGGAAGAATGTAAGGACTGCCAGAAGATCAATGCGACGTAACTGTAAGGAGTAACGTTAAGAGACATGAAGACAGCGATGTAGCAAACGTGTGTATCCTATGCTCTAGTTGGCATTACGATCAAGCAATACAGCTGCGCCGGCCTTGCAATGCGTGGGGCAGTGAAGCGCAACCGGGGATTGTGCAAAATTAGATGTCGTTAACTTAGTTAATGTTCAGGCATGAAATATAATGAGCAGCACAAGACCGGTGAAATTGGCCTTCGTTCAGCACTCGACATAAATCGGCTGACGGTGCTATGACGACTCAGTTTCATATCACTTGTTAAGATTGTGGCTTGCTAGGCAGCCGTCCGAGGCTACGAAAGCTAAATTTTCATGATGTGATCATGATGGTGAAAAGCGCATAGAAAAAGTACTTTTCTGAAAGTTGCATGGGGAGCTCCGGAAGCAAACTGTCGGCTAGTCGAAGTGCCGACAAGCTTTTTCTTTTGCAAAAATGAAATAAAAGTACCGCGATTGTTGGCCTATTTTCCTTTTTCACACGAGCAGTTCTAAAAAGCATCATTACTCTCCGAACTTCACGTTCCAAGGCGAAAGAATGGGCAATTTGGCCTCTACCAAGCAACACGGCCACGCAAGGTCCCGTATTATAGCAATTTGATCAGCTTCATAACAACGAAATTGATTATATGTATGTCTGCCTGCCGCACTACTCAGCTACTTATGTAATCAACACTCTCCGTTTCAGCGCACCACTGAGACAGAACAACCAGAATGGTTTTAGAGCGTTATGTCTGCTGTTCTGTTTTTCTTTAGGTCAACTGTGCTGGGTCAGCGACAATCAGTCGGGTAGGGAAAATTCCGCTCGAGGAATTTGATGCCGAACTTAACACAAACCTGCGCTCCGTGTTCCACATAACACAGGAAGTACTGCCCTACCTGAAAGAAACTAAAGGTCTGTGAATTTTTTCTTAGTTGGTGTAACTGAATTGTTTTTCCCCAGATGCTGGAATGGACATGATTTTTTGTGCTTTTAGAAGCCTAATATGTTCAAGCTTTGTAAAAATGGCAATCTAACAGATGTGTCGTTCGGCTTGTGCAAGAAGGTGATGTTTCTAGTTTTTTGACATCACAAGCATATCTGATAAAATTATGTTTCACTCATGTAAAATTATTGAAATGGGGCTAGCCTAAACAGTATTATTTTGTGCATGTTATCAGCGTCATACTAGTGACTGTGTTCGGTTTTCATGCGATGCCTGTTACCGCAATACGGTAGGTTAAAGCTATGCCCGATGCAGCGTTCATGATGACTCGACAGCTGCTAATACGCCAGACCGTTGTTGGTGTGCCAAATCAGCGTCTTGCGCAAGTAAAAAAATGTGAAAGCAAATATATGATGGCACACATGCATTGCGTAACCACGTCTGTCACGACGGTTACGTCGTCATACCGGAGTCACTAAAACGAAACCATTAAAAGAAGCGCCAGTTGAAGCGGCTGCGCTCTTACAAGCAAAGAAGTGCCTTTCGGTGCGCCTTAGTCGTAGCCGCATTCGTCACAAATACGTACCTATTTTTTCTTGCAGCGCGAAATGACCATGGGCGCGCACGAATTAAGACACTATACAAGACGTGTCATCTGCTGTCCGCCTGAGCGCTCGCTGTGTGTGCTTATCGTGTTCCTATATGTATTTTGCCCTGAAAACAAATGCCGCCCAGTGTGCACACTGGGCACGTTCACTTATTCAAACAAGTTTTCCTGCGACCTCATGTGTGAAGTTGACTGAACTGTCGTCTCCTGAGTATACGTGTTTCATAATGAAAAAGATTTGTTAGTAGACGAGGCCTGAATTCCTGCCCTCCATTTTTTAAAGAGGGGTTCGGCCGCCCTCGCCGCAGGTTCATTGTAGTACTGCGGCACCCAATCGATAAGCGCTGGTGGTGGTTTCACGAACAGCATTGTCTTGTGCGAGGCAATTCTTACTCTCCAGTTTTTCAGTTTTTCGAATAATGATATAATCACGAATAATCTGTTTATGTGATATGAGAAAAAACAGGCAAGCAGGTACTGTTGTACTGCTGCATGCATTTCCCAGAGGCACAGCTCATGACTGTTACAACCCTCGTTCGAGTAAGATTCTTGGCACAGCATAGTGCTTCATGAGCCACCTGGTACCTGCTCGGAAATTAGTGAAGGTTGACCTTTGTTTCTTTAGGTCACCAGTTAATTATCATTCGTTCACTTCTGTATTGAGTGACTTGTTAGAACAAAGACGCATGTATTTTTTCCACTATTGTGGGTAAATAAGTTTGAAATCATAAAACGTAGTGTTCGAGCGCCTGAAGTTCTAAGTGAAACAAGGTAACCAATGCCTCATGTTGCAGATAGATTTATTTCATTGAACACTTATCTTTAATCCGCTACCTCCCAAGTTATTTTCAAAAGAAAGAAAGATTACTGAAATTTCAATATATTCTATGTGCTTGCTTCAATTGGCACATTTACTAAATGCCTGAAGTACACTCAGAATAAGATATTCACTGCAGAACACCACTAAAAATTATTTTCTAGAGAAAGTTGGCTCCACTACAAAGCTTGAAGTTGGCTTTGTTTAGCGCCAGTGTAGTCACCAATATCTTAACGTCCAAAGCACAATTTCTGTGGCTTGTGGGAGTCGTAACGAAACTGTCTGTTAACTAGTATCACATTTATTAATGAGGTAAAGCCCTGCTTCGGCACACATCAGACCTACTATAACATGGAAGGTCATTGCGCAGTCTTCGTATTGCGTATGCGCACCGTCCTTTCATAATTTTCTTTCTGTGCAATAACACTATTGCTTTCGACGAAAAGCTTAGTCTTCGTCAGGGTCTGAAGAATTGCCATTTGTCGGCAGTTTCTTTCCGGAAAGATCCCGTTACATGTAATGACGACGCCACTTTGTTACCGACCTTAACGATGAATACCGGTGGTCGATTCAGTCCTCAGAGTCGTGCTGGAAGCACATCCGAGTCAGAGAAAGCGCGCGGCATCCAAACGACAGGTCATTGTCCGCAGCAAACAAAGGGACGGAAGCGAAGTCCGACGGCTTTATGAGACCATTTACATGGCCAATAAAGCTGCTAACCTTACTTCCTATAGCTGCTTACAAATTGTCGCAAATAATTCTTCGCATTTCAGTCAAAAGTGCGTTGTTCTTTTTCTCTACGTGCTTTCACTTTTATTTGCTTCTTCTACTGCCACAGTCCATTTATCCTGTGCTTAACATAACATACATATCTTGATAGGCCTTCCCATCGCACAGCTGGTGGTGGAACGCTCGCGTAATTGGGAGGTTTAGGTTCGAATCCCACCGGCGGCATGTTATCATTGCTTTTTCTTCATTTATTCATTTATAGATTGTAAGTTCAACAACAAGCTGCTGATTGCATCCATGCTTTTCCCGAATTCATTGTCTGCTGCATGTTTACGGTCATGATTAACAAGATTCGAGCCCTTCGGTTTCCCTTCTTCTTGCATATATATATATATATATATATATATTATATATATATATATATATATATATATATATATATATATTATATATTATATATATATATATATATATCTATATTAACTCCTCATTATCGTTTCGGCATGTGGTCCTGTCTTGATCAGAGTAATTGCTCTGATAACGGCAGCACCAGCATATATATATGCAGGGTGCCCCAACTAACTTGGACCAAGATGTTGAAAAACTCTAGGTGTTCTTCAGAACATAAATCGTGTGAATGATGTTATTGGTTAACTAAACTTACAGTACCATTTTCTTGCTCGCCTTTTTTGTTATTAGCCGAGATAAATGAACTTCTTAAATATAGCTTGAAACGTTCAGGCGTCAATAGGAAAGTTGAGGAGCTTCACAAATATTGCCCAACCCAAGTACTTCCAATGAGGTGGGCTTAGCGTGGCCGTTTTTTACCGGGAAAAACAAAAGCCCGCGGAGTATAAAAAATACGACATGAGGACCACCGACCGACGCGATCAACGCGACGACGCTGCGGCAGAATTGAAGAACGATCCACGTCATCACGAGGCCTCCGATTCCCGACGTGACGACATGGAAAGACAACAACGGAAGCGGGCTACCGTTCGAGCAGCGGTCACCAGGACCATCGACGACATCACAACTCTTACGCACACGGAACCAACACCTTCTTGGGAGCTGACCGACCTTCTTAACCTACTGAAAATAAAGGAAACTATGCTTACGGACCTTGGCAACCGAGTAGAAGAACATGTTACCGGTGATAACATTGAGGATGAGCTTCAAAGCGTCGGACAGTATCAAGGATCTATCATCCTTGCGAAATCCCGCGCTGAGCGCATTTTATCCGCTCTGGAAACAACAACTTCGCAAGCATCTCACGATGACTTTCATCAAGCACGCGGAAACGTTAAGCTACCTAAGCTCGATGTGACGAAGTTTCATGGTGACCCCATTAAATGGCCAGAATTTTGGAATCAATTTGAGTCTGCTGTTCACCAGAACCGATATACGACATACGTTGACAAATTGAAATATCTTCGGAGCTACTTGATGGGTAAAGCGGAAGGTGTAATCAGCGGCCTGTCGACAATTAACGAAAGCTATAGCACAGCTATAGAACTTCTCAAAGAAAGATTCGGTCAGAAGTCGCTGATTGTTAACGACCACATGCGTCGTCTTCTAAACCTACGTAAAGTTCGGTTCTTGCGAAGATTTCGAAGGGCTTCAAAGGTTGCACGAAGAAGTGCAGACGCGGGTGAGATCCCTTCACAACCTTGGCGTCGAAGTAAAAGAATATGGAGTGCTTCTGAAAAGTGCTATAAGACAAAATCTTCCGCAAGAAATGGTACACCGGTATATTCAGCGTATCTTATCTTCGACAAATACAGCCGTTGCTAATGACAGGTTAAATGAAACGTCTGCTCTTCTAGACTTCTTGAGCCTTGAAGTAAGAAGCCGGGAACAGACTATAATGATGAATTCTGACAAGAAAGAACTAACCTCAACTGCAAAACGACAATCCAATGAGCATTTCCTAGGTTAAGCGTCTATGCCAACCGTGAGACTGACTTCAGAGAGTTGTACATTATGCGGTGACAAAGATCACTCGCTGGATGTCTGCCCAACGGATCTAACATTAGACGGCAAAAACGTGAAACTACGCAAATTAGGATAATGTTTCCTTTTCGCTAGACAATTTTACAAAGCTAAGGAATGCCGAAGCTGGAAGAGACTAAGCTGTGCGAAATGCAAGGGACGACATATCACCACGATGTGTGACCCAAGATGGAAGCAGAATAATACAGAAACGCACACGTCTAGCCCGTCAAAAGACTCGCTGAAGTACACAGTTCTTCTGCACACCACCCAAATTTGGGCTCTGGGCAGTGGAAGCTAATGCTTTGTGAGAACATTGATTGATGATGGCAGTCAGAGCAGCATCATCACGGAATAACTGTCTAGGAAGCTGCAAGCCACTGCGTTAGCCGAAGTGCAGCTCACCATCTCGGGATTTGGAAAAGTTTCAGCGCCGCGGAAATATGATTGGTGAGCACGAATCACATGGCATAGCCAGTATGACTCAAACCCACTTGAAGTGGAGGCGATAGAAGTTCCGGAAATATGCAATGACTTGTCAGCATTGACAGAGACAAACGTACTTGCAAAGTTGAAAAACAAGAAATTACGTTTGGGTGACGTCAACGCAGTTCAGGTCTCGCCTGAGCCTTGAATAAGCGTCCTTATAGGTGCAGACTATTACTGGCAGTTCGCCAGCGGAAGAATACATCGACTGGACGACTCCTTGACCGCCGTCAAAACTATCATAGGACGGACACTTCATGGAGATACGAGAAGTCGACCTAAGTTCTACAAGCCGGAAACCGTAAGGAACTTCAACATATGCCTAACGGAAGCCAATTTTTCCCAGAAAGTGAGGTCTTTCTGGGAAGTATAACATCTGCGACTGACTAACGAAGAGAGTCTTTCGAAAGATGACGAGCATATCCTGAAGAACTTCGTGGAATCAACTATTAGAAAGAATGGTCGCTATCAAGTTGAACTACGGTGGCGCAGCAATTGTCCCCAGCTTAAGAATAACCGGGATGTCGCGCTAAAGAGGCTGGAGTCCTTGCAGAGAACTCTGTATCGAGAACCAGAGTTTCAGAAGGAATATGACACTGCCATTAGGAGCTACTATAACAAAATCTTCGCTGAGAAGGTCGAAATGGATAGTACGAGTGAACATATCACGTACTATATGCCGCAGCGAGCAAAAGTGCGGCGCGACAAACCAGGGCTAAAGTACGGGTGGTATTCGACGCATCTTCTCATGCTTCGGACTCACCTTCACTCAACGCGTCTTGTGGACAGGGCCGAATTATAACCCCAACATCCTCGACTTACTGCCGAAATTTCGCAGCTTCAAGATTGGAATTTCCGCCCACATTGAAAAAGCGTTTCTTCAAATATCGCTGGCTGAAGAAGACCGAGACACGTTTCGTTATTTCTGGTTTGAAGAAGGGTCTTCCAATATTGAAGAATTGCGCTTGACAAGGGTTCCTTTGGCGCCTGCAACAGTCCCTTTCTCCTTGCTGCAACTCTGCGACACCACTTCCAACTGGTAGAAGACAAATACCCTTATATTGCCAGACTGTTGAAAGATCATTTCTACGTAGATGACTTGGTTATCGGGGCACTGAAGAAAGAAGAAGCGCAGCAAGTCATTAGCGATTGTTTCAGTATCTTGAAAGAGGCAGGAATGGATCTAACAAAGTGGACGACAAATGATGGACACTTACGGAAGTTTTACAATGGTAGAGACGGAAAGGTACAATTCCATGTAGTAAAAGAAAACATTCTTGGTCTTTTTTGCGATACCGACAAACACATCTTAAGGCCATCACAAACGAAGATGCTGGAAACAGTGGGCGAACAAAGGGCTACGAAGAGACAGATATTAAGCTTCGCCTCACTCATATACGATCCCTCTGGATTCCCAGCGCCATTCGTGCTGATAGTCAAGTTATTTATACAAAGGCTGTGGTTAGAGAAATACACCTGGAATGCGCCACTGCCTGAATCTCTTGTTATAGAATGGACAGCGTGGACTAAAGGCCTCAAAACTGTTAATCAGCTAGAAGTTAAGAGAAATTTTGGTCAAACCCTCCTGGGCAAGAAAGTGCAGGTTACAATGCACGCTTTAGTGACGCTAGCCCAGTTGCGTATGGCGCCGTGCTTTACCTTCAGATACGACACTTCATGGGAGCCACAACAGTAGAGCTACTACAAGCCAAGTCGGGAGTCGCACCTATAAAAAAAATAACTGTGCCACGATTAGAACTGATGGGAGCTCTCGTTGCAGCTCCACTATCTAAAACAGTGAGACGTGCCCTAAATCTAGAGGGCATTGAAACATTTATGTGGACAGATTCTATGATTGTAATTATTTGGCTATGCCGTTCCGCGAAACGCTGGGAACAGTTCGTAGCAAACTGAGTTATAGAGATACTCTCTCTAACTGATATGAACATGTGGAGACATTGTCCGAGTGATCAAAATCCAGCCGATTTACTGTCAAGAGGATTCATAGCGGAGCAACTCTTGCAAAGTTGAATTTCGTGGAAGGGACCAAACTTTCTCTACACTGAGATGACAATCGACGAGCCCTCCTACACTGAAGATCCATTCTAACCAGAAGAAGATACCTGTACAGTAGCAGCAATTCAAGATACAGAAGGCCTAGAAGAAGAAACTACGTGTTTGAAAGCAGCAGCTCGACCAGTGCTTACAATTGTAAACGCCAATGACTACAGCGCTTATACCCGACTGAAGCGTATAAGTGCGTGGATACAATGATTTTCTCGAAATTGCAGGTACACAGGCACCAGAAAGAAGGCACCATTAGACGCAACTGAAGTACAAGTGGCTGATTGGATATGTCGAACACAAGATAAAGGATTTGGACCGAACAGAATGGACATCACAGAATGGACATCACACTCCAGCCATTCAGACCATATCACGACGAATTAGGGCTTCTTCGCTTGGGAGGATGTCTTCAGTTCAGCAACCTCCAGGGAAGTTCCAAGCACCCCTTTCTGCTTACTACGTCAGACTTGTTTGTCAAGAAGGAATACCAACGACTTTTACACGCTGGACTCAGTTTTCTTTTGACTGAACTGAGAGAAAACTTTTGGATACTGCGAGCCAGGCAGGTTGTAAAGAAAGCCATTCACGAATGCACAGTCTGCCAGCAATATTCCTGCAAGCAATACTCGGAGTCCTTCGCGCCTATGACAGCTGAATGAGTTCAGCATTCTCCTCCTTTCGAAGTCAGTGGTATCGATTTTGCCGGACTGCTTCTACACAAAGATAATGGCGGACCAACGAAGAAGTTTTACATACTCATCTTCATATGTGGAGTCGTCACAGCGGTTCATCTGGAGCTTGTCACCAGTGTTACTTAGGACAAATTCCTGCTAGTATTTCAACGATTTGTGGAACGACGAGGAATTTGTGAGATTCTATATTCCGACAATGCCAAGACATTTAGAAAGGCTTCAAGGGAGATCCAGTGACCTTTTGAATTCTTGAAAGAACAGGAAGTATAATCGTATTTCGGAAGTCAGAGGATTGTTTGGAAATTCATCACCGAACAAGCTCCCTAGTGGGGAGGAGCTTGGGAACGACTCATTAGATCTGTGAAGTCTACATTGAAGAAAACAGTGGGAAACAATTTTTCAACTATGACGAACTTTCGACCACGCTCTATGAAGTTGAAGCGATAATAAATTTACGACCGATAATATTTGTGTATGCAGAAGCCTCTGAACCAATGCCGCTTACGCCCAAGTGATTTCCTCATAGCCAAAGATTGACCATGCTTCCTCCAGACTTGTCGAGCACAGCAACAAAAAAGACACCGTTGTCACGCGAATTCAGCGAAGATGGAAACGCAGAAAACATGTTTTAATCTCTGGAAGCGGTGGCGACGGGAATACCTCCAAGAACTTCGTTCAGCTCACTTTAATGAAATTAGGCACTCAGAATCAGTGAACCTTGGAGACATAGTACAGATAAAAGAATTAAACTCGCCAAGACAATTGTGGAAGATGGGACAAGTCACCGAATTATTTCAAGGGAAGCGACGGCAAAGTTCGCTCATGCAAAGTGCGCACTTCTAGTTGCAACAGCTGGTGGAGACCGGTACGGATGCTGTACCACCTAGAATCTGCTGGACAAGCTCCGTCTTGAGAAGAAACAAGCATACGATAATTGTTTGGTCGGGAGCTGTTAAATATTATGCTCCGAAAAAATTAGCAGAAGCCGAAGTTAGACACCAGAGTGGAGGTGAGCGTGCGCCTGCTTTTTCTTTAGTTGTTTTTACCAGTGTCAAATAAAGAAGACGTTCGCTACTTCGGCTCCGCTTCCTGGTTTTCACCAATATATATATATATATATATATATATATATATATATATCAGAGAAATTAGCTATGGCTGACACAGAAATGCCGACGATCATACAGAAAAGCGACATGAAAGTGAACGAAAACTTAACTTGCCCCTTGAGGGCGGCAGTATGCGAGCGTGTGTGAGCGTGCGCGCGCACATACTGGTCGCCGCCCTATGAGGGCCCCGCCTTCACAGAAGCGAGACTTCAAGCTTCTTTCGTAGCCGAATGGTCTCCATGGACGAAATTTCACCTGCTGCTGTGGCCCGTACGTGTGGTATAATCCTCGTACTGGGCTCTTTTTAAGCTCCCTAAATTCAATTCGAGAACCTTATTTGATATTTCGAAGTTTCATTTGACTTAGAATTAAAACTGAGGTAAATACAAGCTGTCTTCAAATGAACTGATCTGTGAATTGAAGAGAAGGAGATAAAAAATTGGAAGCTCGGCCAGCTTGTTGCACTGGCATGCTGAACCTGCTCGCTAGAACCAATTATTTAGAGCTGGTAAATAGATAATGAAAACAATTTTAGGTCCTGCGTTTTGGCTTCACGTCACTCATCGGGTGCCTAATAATCAACAAAAGCTATTTTGCATTGTCATCAATCCCCAATGACTAACGAAGTTTTCTGAGAAACAATGCACCTAATGATATCATATGACAAGGATTGTATAGCATCGAATGTCTTTTACGGATGATTGGTTGCATACTGGTGACCTTGTCAGGGGAATCCCGTCGTCAATTATGACAGGAACTCAAGCTTAGAAAGCATATTACAGGGCACGCATTAGAGTCATGAGTGTGAACTCCTGTATTAAAATGTGGCGCTGTTTGTCGTGAAATGGCACGACAGCTTGCCGTAAAGGTAATGATATTACTCCTTACCTGAAATAACTAGGCAAATAAACCTCATTTATCACCTGTTACCTGTACTCAGGCAGTATTTTGAAGAGTACACCCAAAGGTATACAGACAAAAGCTTGCTTAGTCGTTACAGCTGATATAAAAAACGATTGCGGCGACAAATTCTAGTGCTCGTGCCGGAATAGAAAATTAGAGTGTTTGCTGCTTCTAGCGGCCTAAATAATTATTCGCCTTCCATTGATGTATATAGCTTGCTTTGTTGTTTTTATTTTCTTTATATTTGCAGGAAATATAGTAAACGTCTCTAGCATTGGAACAATGAGGCCGGTAAGTGAAATCGTGTTTGCGCATTTGTACTCTGTCTGTGCGAACTTTACAACAGAGAAGGCTGGTGCGTCTTTCACTATCAGAGAACTGAAAATAATGTGTAAATATACAGCAAAACGAAGCTTTGGATGCAATAAAGGCATCTAGTGACCGTTGAAAACGCGCTATAATAATAGTGCGCATTCGGTCCGCTCCAACAAATGCCCTTTCGACCAGAGAAAACACCACTAAAATAATCAGACAAATACATATCCCCTGAGTATGTAAAACTGTCACCGACGCATTTAGTATCAAGGCTGCCTTCTATTTTTATTAGACCAAAGCCTTCGTCTTTATTATTACCAAAACACGCATTCCTACTGGACGGGAAAAGTTATTTAGCGTGCCTGCGTTTCTGCAACACAAACGGACTATCAGAAGTCTCTCTGCTTCTTATTGACTTTTCCGTCTGCCCAGTCGAGGTTCCTTTGTTGTTAGTTAAGTTACAGCGCACCTGATTTATTGTCGTTAAAGCTGTTTAGAATATTGACAATAAGTAAGCGTTCGTAGCTTAAGCGCGGGAGCGCATTTCATGTGTCCGGAACGAAATGCTTGAAGGATACTTTTCGCTCAAAGGAAGTGTCTCTTTTTTTTTAATTTCTCCGCCTGAGACGTCTGAGCTGATGTGTATTTGACAAAATACGTTTATATTTTGACAAAATGTAACACTGCTGCTAAACCCCAGTTTCCAAGATCAATAACAAATATTAATAGTTACAGTCTAACCAGGGCGAATATGAAGAATGTGAAAGAGCAGAAAATTTTAACGCGAGTTGGTGATATGGAAACAAAAGGAGGAAAAAAATATGTAATCTAGTACAAGCGGTAATAACTTTTAAAAGGAGAGATCTCATATGGCTACTGGAAGTAAGAGATTTTCGCCTGTTCTTCTCGCCAGCTAGCTACAGATTGATAACCTAAAGTTTACTGGCATTAAAGCGACAGCAGGAATCGGGGACTTTCGTCAGCATAGACATGATTCACTGAACTATTTCTGGTAGACGGATGTATACATACGTGTATGTGTTCATGCAAGGTGCCCACAGTTGCTTTGTCCGGCATCAGCAAAGCAGGTATTGATGCGCTCACACGGCTTTCGGCAGTGGGTAAGTGTCATTCTTCTTTTTATTTCTGTACCATACTTTGCTGTATGGTGTGAACACATGTCTGTCAACTACAACCGCTAAGTTGATCCAAGAGAAGATACTAAGCTAGATATTATGACATGAGTGTTCTGTAGCTCATAACTACCTGTTGCTCGGAAAACTGGTGCCTAGCTATTACGGTCCGTTACTACTAGGAACACACTGAATTAAGACAAGCTCAGAAAAACATCTGCTGGGCGTACTGCACCCTGAGAAACATAGCGACAACTCCTCAATTAAAGGAACTGCCTGGCGTCTGCGATAGCTTTTTGCTTACGTCCCTCGTATCTGCTTGTTTGTGCTTCTGTTATCACTACAGTCACCTGTTGCATGACCCTAATTCGCAGATGCTGAGCTTAATGTCCCCGTAATATCGTAAAAGGTAAAAATTCTCTTTCTATCGGTCGAGAAACGTCTTGCTCCGACGTCAGCTGGGAGCCTGTTTTGCTTCCAGAAGCAATGTTTCTATGCGGACGCTGGGGCCAAACGTTTACGATTTAACGGACAAGGTGCGGTAATAATCTTAAAAGTACTAACAGCCAGGTTACATCGGCCATTCCTTCGCAACTCAGTGGCAAAGTATTGATTGGTCATCGCAACGTTCGTGGCGCTCTTCGTAGCTCTTACGGTACGTAGCTATTACAGTATGAAACACTATACGTAATCAATATCTAAAAAATACAATTCGAAATACTCTAACGGCACAGAGCGCTTCTTAAAGACTATGTCATGGAAATCCACCGATTCTTTAAAACGTCCATAAGAAAATTATGCCTGCAGTCTGCCACTTGATTAAGCTTTGAAATAAAGGTTTAAGTAAATCGCCTTTTCACCAGAAGCAAAACTGTTCATACAGTAATATTTTTAAGGCTGCAGCAGATGCTTCGAGAAAATAGAATAAATAATCAAATTTCAAATCAAATCAAATAATCAAGCAGCACTGGCTAAGTTTAGACAACGCTTTTAGGATACAACAGATATTCCGGCAAAGTATTCCAGTTTATTGTACTTTCGGACAAATGAGCGATGCATGACTTTCTAACTGGGACAAAGTGCAGGCTGCGAAGAAAATAACAAGCCTTATACACATAATTATACTTATCCCAAAACACCTGAGCAGAATCTTTTGTGTGTGTCCGTTTGCATTAAAAATAAATATTAATGGACACAGTTTGCAAAAATGCTATAAACAAGGCTTCCTGAGAGCATTAGGAGCAGGCCCAGTAGTATTTTGCTCCCAAAGTATTGTTCTCGTTGTGCTCTCGTTGTATTGTTCTCGTTGTATTGTGCTCCCAACCTTGTTCTCGTTTTGCGCATCGTCTTCAATTTCCATCTCCCGCTTTGCTCGTGTTTTGCCCTAGCAACATAAAGGTATATAAACTTTGCTCTGAAGCATAAGATAGGTGTGACCTACATTGCTGACAGCGACACGGTTTCCACCTGGAGCTAGAACGCTGCTTTCCTCAAAAAGATCTTAAGCTTATGTACTATATCATTTTGAATCATGCGGCCCTTGTACAGACGTACTCAACGTACATATTGGACAATTACTTCAAGATGTTTTGCTTAGATAGAACGTAAGCCTATGGAGGAGTGATATATATGGATGCGAATCCTTTATTGTGAATTCCATGCCGAATCCTGTATTGTGGTCGTTTGAGGGACTCGTTCGCTGCAATGTGTGTTCGCGTTCTACACGTTATTTTCCAGCAACAATGAAAACGTTTAACACAGCTGATTCGAAACACAACAGATTGTGGGAAGATATGCTTTTCTTATTCTTCCAGAATATGCCCCGTATGGAATTCGTGTAAACTCCATCAAGTGAGTACTAGTCAAGAATTTCTTTCCATTTTTTTCCTAACAAAACAGTGGCGCATGATATGCTGGAGTTCCATCACTAATGCCTATGTCTAGCAACATATTTCGCGATACTTCTCCGTGTGGGCCGCTTAAGCCGCAACCATATCGAGTAGGACTAGGGAACCCGTAAGGCTCAGAAGCGTCTGCGTGTTTTTTTTTTTCAGTTTCATTTGGTCGGTGTCCTGTCCTGTCCGTAACCATATGCACCATATCTTGCACTTACAGTCCATCTGCCATAGAATTGACTGTTTTGCATAGGGGGCATTTAAATGGAAATGCAGCCCCTAAGACGCTCAGCTAACTACATCACATTCTGCTAATTGACTCCAAACGGAGAGATCAACAACAGGCGCCAGAAAAATCACGCCTGGTTCAGTGTTTCAAGAATGTGACTTTGCTGGGTGCGATAACTTCTATCTTCGGTAGCGGTTTCTTAGCTAACTCTACACCCTCTCGCGATTAGCTTAAGTAGGCATGACATACTATGGTAATGGCTGTGTAAGGTAAGTGTAAACAATCGATTGAATAGCTGGGGGCTTAAGTTTAAGTTTCCTTTCTTCGCCCACTGTTGATGACTTATTCTTCTTTCTTCGAGCACTTTCTCTTCGTTGGACCACAAAGAGCACTTAGGCTTCTCTACAAAGACTATCGAACCTCTAAATGGAAGCGGAAACGCTACCCCGAATATCTTACAAATGCGTGACATGTGGCCGCCACATTATCATGCTCATTCGAAGGCCTCTCCCGACGTTTCGCTCTTCTCTGATTTCGTTTTTCGTTGCTTCGCTCACTCTGTCGTAAATGCATGATCTTATGGCCGTTCGGAGTCTTGTTTCAAGACTGTCTGTAGTTTAGCATGCAGTTCAGAATATAAATTTGGAACAAAAGATTACTCATTCTGTATTTCCAATTACATGCAGATACTTGCACGTAAGCTCACGTATAAAAATTCCCAGGTCCTTGTTTCCTCCCCTGTAACGGTCTTTTTGCGCGGTGCCACCATCCCTATGAATCAGTACCCACTAGCCAGGTTGTCAGTTCTACAGAAATTTCTATAAAACACGTCCGAAATCTGCCAGATTTGAAGGGCACGTGATCATAGGTGACAAGGTGGACCGCAACTTTTTAATAAAGCCAAGTGATGCGTGCGTTTGGAACAATGGCATATTTCACAGAAACTTACGACCTCTGCTAGTGTCCACAGTCCCGTTAAAGAAATATCCTACGACTCTGCAGCAAATATATACACATATATCGTTTCTAAAGAAGTTCCCGGTATGAAGTTTTATTTCGTTGTGCGTAGTATTATACTGAAGAAACTGGCATTATGGAGTCGGATTTTATGTGTTCGGTGTAGAGATAGCCTTGCAAGGAATCTGATGCAAAATCGCAAGGTGCCGGAGCTGTGTTTAATAACCCCTTGTTCCGCTTGTTGTCAAGTTTCGTTGAATAACAGACAAGTGACGTGCCGGACAGAAATTCCAAGCAGACAGCCACACTAAAAGATTTGGTAAAGCAAATATTCGGCACAAGGGTGACGACAGAGTAGGTCGCCCACCAAATTCACGCACAACTGCGAATGCTGAAGATTTGAGCCAGTTCCTACGTGGAAATCGCCATAGTACTCACATATGACCGCAATCTGGACTTGAGCAGGGATGTATGCCAGCAGAGATGAAGAAACTAAAACGGAAGAAAAGGCAGGAAGGTTAACCTGACGCACGTCTGCGTAACGTGTGTCTTCAGACTTTATGCAACGATTAAGGGAAACAAAAACAGAATACAGGAATCGGCCCTCGCACACAGACGTAGGCAAACAAAATAAGTAATGCTGCTGAACTAATGAAAGGGCTGGAATTTATCCCAGATTTATGTTCACCATGATTGCTGCAGATGAAATTTGATGTTGAAAGTGTGAGTACTGAATGATGCTAGAAACCGCTGAATGAGCAGCTCATGGTTCATTCCCACCTGTAAAAGTTAAGTGAATGCTGTCAGAGATGATGTTGATTGCCTTTATTATGCAAGATGACTAGTACATCAATGATGTCGTGCCCTTACGCACCACCAATAAACGAAAGTTCCTGCAATGGTTTGTTTAACTTTCGCGCCAAGCACTTTGTTGGCGGAATGCTGATTTATCGTTGCCTTGACATTGGTTTCAGTTACGAAACGCAAGGCCTCACACTGATCACTAATCTAGAAATACGTGGCCAAACGCCATATTTCTACTCTACCACATCTCCCATATTCACTTGTTCTGCCATCGTGTGACTTTTTGTGAGCCGTTGTGAAATGTCCGCTGTAATTGCAGCGACATGAAGAAAGGGTGTCAATACAAACTGCTGTGACTAATGCGCTGAAGAGCAACTGGAAAGGAGCTTTATCTCTTTGCTTCCTTTCTTTACAGAAAAGGGGGCAGTTGTGTATAGAAGGCGAAGAGGACTACATTAACAAAAAGTAGACTTATTAAATTGCAACTACAATATTTTTTTTACAAACGCAGTCTTAGAACCTTCCTAACAAGGGTTGTGTTTCACAATAAAGAAAGGCACTGACGTCGACATAACCAGGTAGATACGAAATCATGTTACCCCGTGTGACGAAGCCACGCACACGCCGACGTCAAGGCAGGCTGACTGCCCGGGCTCGGAGTGGGCTTGATTCAAAAGCCTTTGTAACAGAACCCTGCTTCCTTGAAACAACTACATAACTTCAAAGATTTATTGAAACAGCTACAAAGTGTTAAATAGAAAATATACCCGGTATTATTCTGAAAGGGGCAATGCCAGGCTATAGAAAAGGTGTGGCGGTCGGCATTATCAGCAATGAAGCGGTCCTCACCAAGGGAAAGGGTAATTAATGAGAAAGCCATCTACGGATATCACCGCCACATCAGCATCTACTCTACTCATATGCTGATTTTGAGCCTGTGTAAGCCTGCCATATCTATGAATGCCTCCGTTTTTGAGGCAATGTCTCTTTAAGGTGCTTTCTTGAAGCAGTCGTCTCAAAGTTTTTCCTATATTTCCGTAATGATCGCATTAGTGTTTCAATACGATCGCGATTGTTAGGGTACTTCACGCATTGTCTAGGATCTGTCTATCTATCGGTCTGTTTCCCTCTCTGCCTGTGTCTGTATCAACTTTCCCACCAACATGCCTCATTAGGTAGTCCACTGTCTATGCATTCAGCGTTGTGCTGTTGTGAAGGTGGAACTGTGTTCGAAGCAAATGATAGGGCCACCTGGGTGTGCGGGTATCTGATATTGCATTTTTTCTTCACGCCAAATAAACCGTTTCATACAAGCTTGCGTTACTCGCGATGTGCCACTCCTGCTGTGCCTCTCTTGAACGAGCATTTTTTTTACGTCTAAGCCGGCCACCACTCTTTCACTCTAACTTTGGTAATATTTTTAATGCGATTAGCCTTCCTATCCTACTTCAGCCGTTTTCAGCTTATCTATATATCTACGTCAAACGTTCCATTTATCTATCGCTCTATCTATCTATCAATCTCACTATCTATATATCCATCTATCTGTCATATTTCCTCTTAGGCCGACCCCGGAGCCCAAGTTGCCTACCTGCTTGGGCCACTAGGCACGTGTCGTATTGATCACGTGGTTGGTTCACCATCGCCATTCCATCCTAGTGATCTCACTTGTCAATGCGTCGTATTCAGGCATTCTACTCCAATCCAGGCACCCAAGTTTTCTAATAAATTTGGCCACTGCGAATGCGGTCGCGGTTGTGATGCCCTTTTGATCATTGCCTCACCACCCTTCAAATGTTGTCATGTGACTTTCATCATGCCATCGACCTAACATCATCGTCGCGATAGTGGCCATGTTTTTGCTCCCACACGGTCGTTGTGACGCCGTCATGTTCCTTCAGTTGTCGTCATTGTAGCCTCCTAATCTGACTCGTAAGGCCGTCGTCGTCACGCCTGCTATTCCGACTCAGTGGCGCAAGTTGTCTAATAACATGGCTCACGATGCATGTCTTCGGGATTGTGATGCCATCATGCTCTTTGAGCCGTCGCCATTCCAGATTCGTCAGCTGACTTCCTCCATGCCGCCGATGTCACGCCATTCTCATCATACAGTCTTTATACATTCGTTGTCACACCACTGTGGTGACGCGTTCAAGCCTATTTCATTGTCGCCAGTCTAGATTCCTCGCGCGACTGTCGCCATGCCGTCCTCGTCAAACCATCGCCATTCGCTAGCAACTGTCAAATTATTGCTGTCATGCCCGCAGCGTCACGATTTCATGCTACCATCCGCATAAGTTGACAAACACCATCCTATTGTATGCATGCCGTTATTGATATGCCCATACCTTCGTCAATCTATTCCCTTCAATTTTTTTCGTAATTCTATCGTCAGTGAATCCTAATTCTGTTGCCATTTTCAATTCATTTTTGTCGGACACTAGCTATAAAGCAACCGTTTACATGCGATCGTTATCACACAGGCTTCATGATACAGTCGTCGTTATAATAATGTCAAGAAACACTTGTTACCTTATTGTCTTCATACCATAGTCATGCCATACTTGTAATGGCATCGTTGTCCTTAATACGTTTTCATACCCTCGATGGTCCATTGTGGACATTGTGACTTCAACATCCTACGGTCGTCATACAATATTCGTCAAACCATTGTCATATAACGTCATCGTCAAGCGGTCCTCTTTCCATGGCCACCACTAAAGCAGTGTCATCCTATTGTCATCGTACTGTCATCGTCCCACTATCTCATCAGACCATCAAATAATACAAATCTCCATCCATTGCCGTCGTTCCTTGTTATTCATTCTATCTTAACAACTGTGTCGTCATTGTGTCACGTTTATGCTACTGATACCACGCCATCGTCGTCATAGCATGAACGTCAGACAGTATTTATCATGTATGTGTTGTCATACCGTCGTCATCTTGCCGCCGTGGTTTCGCCAGGCTCATCATTCAACCTTCGACATCTGTCGTCGTGAAACAATCATCGCGCCATCGTCGTCACACAGTGGCTGTCATCTCATTGTCTTCATGCCGTCATGATCACGCTATCGTCGTTTTATCACTCTCATTATTTAAGAATCTAGGTCTCGTTGACGTCACGTCGTCGTCGTTATGATGCCTTTGTCTTTGCATCTACGTCCATCTTTCTTCGTCCTTCCATCTCCGTCACTGCATCAGCGTCATATCACTGTGCTGTGCTAATATTTTTTTGGGCGAGCTTCACCAGGGAGTCTAAATCACAAAGTGGGACGATATCGGAGTTCGTCGCATACACCAGAAACAAAAGAAGTTGAACAAAGTTGATTTCAGGAATACTGTGTGTCACCTCAGTGTTTGACTGCTAATGCAGCTACAATCCACTGTTATCGCTTGATAATTTCTGTCCTAGCTCAATTGTAGTTAGCATACCTTACATAGTTCCTGACTCTTAAGCGTATCTATCTAGCGTCTTACGATGTATAAATGGCCTAAGTTGTCTACAAGCCTGAGCCACTACGTATGCACTCGTGGGCGTGATGCCGCTGTGGTCGTTTCATTGTCCTCAGCCTATCTTCGTTATCTGACTCTTGTCATGCCGTCCTCGTCACGCCTTCAACGCCTACCCAGTGACCCAAGTTGTCTGGTAGCTTGGACCGCTGTGTACGTGCTCGTGGTCGTGATGCCATCGCGGTTGTTGCACTGCCACCATTCCAGATTTATCCGCCCACTCTCATCATGCCGTGGTCGTCGCTCTGTCGTCGGTCGTCGCATCGGTTGTCGCTTCGATACAATCGTCATATTTTCTATGTCACAGCATCGTCGTGATTCCATTGCGGGCGCTCCATCGTCCTCATTCAAGCTTCCGTCATCCAACCATCGTCACCCGTCGTTGCCATACCATTCCCGTCATTCACTCGTCACCATATTGTTCTTATACTACAGTGGCTACTGCGCTGTCGCCACACTGTCATGATCATGCAATCATTTTCCTACCATCGTCGTGATGCTGTTGAGGCCCTTTCATGGTCATTATTCTAACTTCGACAACCGATCCTCCTCACGCGGTCGTAGACATGCCTTCAGTTTGACACAGTCGTCCTCACACCGATCTTGTGACGCCGTGGTCGTCAAGATGTTTCACAGTTGCTCTCACTTGGTACGTTATGCCAGAGTCGTCCATCGTCGTCATATTGCCTTCTTTGATCAAAACCATATGAACCATTCGTCAATCTTCGTAAGACAGTCTCTATCAGGTATTCGTCGTCATGGAATCATCGTCATGCTGTTGTCGTTTTGCGAGTCATCATTCAAACGATTAGTTTATTTTTTTTCATGCCATCGTCGTCAAATTCTAGTCATCACATTGTCCTCAGCTTGTGCTCACGCTGTGCTCATTAAGCCGCCTTTGTCGATCATTGTCATTCGTTCTTCGTCATTCTATCGTGGCGACTGCATCTGCGTCATACAATTATAATCACGAAGTCATGCCCGTGAGCTTTCTTGGCAAGCAATGGCATAGCAAAGTGGGACGATACCAGTGTATGTCGCTAAGAGTGGAAGCACCGTCTTCACACCACCTTCGCTGTTGTCTCATATAACCAAAATCGTCCCTTCACATGCATCAAGCCACCGCCGTCTTGCCATTGCTATCATGCCGCCTTTGTCGTTCCACGGACATTACTTAAGAATAAATTGTGGGGCTTTGCGTGCCAAAAGCACTTTTTTATTATGAGGCACGCCGTATTGGAGGGCTCCGGAAATTACGACCACCTGGGATTCTTTAACGGGCACCTAAATCTAATTACATGGGTGTTTTCGCATTTCACCCCCATCGAAATGCGATTGCCGGGGCCGGGATTCAATCCCGCGACCTCGTGCTCAGCAGCCCAACACCATAGCCACTAAGCAACCACGGGAGGTGTTCCATCGGCATCAGAAGCTCTTCGTTATTCAATGGTAATTACGCCATTTTTATGTCATTGTTGTCATTACAATGCGTATTTTTTTCTTGTTCCAAGTATCGTTATTTTGACGTGTGCGCAGGGTGGCCACAGTTGTCAAGTTGTTTGATCAGCTTTTTCTCCGGGTCTCCCACCACGTCGTCAGATATAAGCTTAATTACATTCATCGGTCCTTCGATATCATGCACTTGTCGTACTAACACCGTCATGCCGTCGCGCATTGCAGTTTCGTCATACGGTTGTTGTCATACCTTCGTTGTCACGTTGTTGCACTATTAGTGATGCAGTCATTGGCATGCCATCGTCATCCTGAACTCGTCGTCCTCGTCGTCCTGCACGCTGTCTTCGTTATAGCATCGTCATCATTTCAGAATTGCCATCTCACTGTCGCCATTGGACCTTCATCATTAAATTGATACCAATGTTTCGTCGTCTCCCCACCATATTCATTCCGTCTTCATCCCCTAGTCATTCTCATGTCATTGTGCTGATGGCCCGTTTTTGTTAGTCAGCAGCATAGGAAAAAGTGCCAATAACGCACACAGTTCATGTTGCATGTAGCCGAAGTAAGTAGCCATGATGACCACTACAGATGTTAAATAAAAGTAATTTCTCAGATACGGTGTCTCTCTACATTGCTTGAATGCTAATGACGTTAGCGTCCACAAACATTTAGCCATAGCCCTGCTATCATTTTTTATCTTAGCATTTATAACTGACAGACATGTGCTAAAATGTGGGAAAAAAAGAACTGTACCTTCAAGTTTTGTACGAACTTGGAATCTACTGCTACGCAAGCGCTAGACTAGCTGTGCCTCGAAATGCTGCGTTGATACATAGCACGTGCGCTGCTGGTGCAATTTGTATTTCATTTTTTCTTCAGTCCAGGCCCCATTGAAACGAAAATGGTGTTCAAGGAAGAAATGAGCTCCGAGAGACCGAAAATGGTAAGGCGTGGTGAGGCGCACCATATAAAGAGTGACTGTATGAAGGGCATCGAATTAGAACTGAAAAAAAAATATTGGGAAAAAATTGTTTTTGCTCGCACCGGAACTAAATCAAAATAATACAATTGTCGTTAACTCGCAACAAAAAATATCGGTGTGTGGTTCATGTTGTCTATCTTTTCTGCATTGTTTTCATCCATGCATCGCATGCACTTGTGACTCAACTATGCTACCTGTTTATATAAATACACACCATTATCCAGTGATTTTAAGTGGTAGCACAGTTGCTACGCTTTTTAGAATATTGTGTTAAGGGGAGTAGCAGGTGTAGTGTTAACGTGACAATCTTCTGCGCCGCATCCTGTGCACGGACTCGCCAGTCTGTAATGCGTCCAAAGCACCTGCCAGGTGGAGTACCTGCGACATGGAGCGCATATACTTATTGCTTGTACCGAACATGCCTTCTGACTGCAGGTGTTCCTTAGCGCCCTTTACCAGCAGGCTATTCAGTCAAAAACTGTTGCTAGGGCATCGACAGCACATATCAATGAGGCGAGCCATCACTAATCGGAAAATATTTAGTTGAAAAAGTTCTATATGCAAAGCTGTGTGCGGGTCCTTCGGACAAGGTCGTGTACTTTAAACCAATCCCACTGCCTGTCCTCATTATTACTCTTCCAGTCCACTATTTTTCTCTTCTTACCTTTCCCCTTGTGTGGAGTCGCAGGCTGGATGACGTCTCTGCATTTAATGAATAGATTCTGCTGTCTAATGTACATAGCGTTATGTACATTGTCGAGTTAATTGCTGTTTCTGCCTGCTCATATGACGTTATTCTTGGGTGGGACTTCTTAAGCCGTCATAATGCCATCATCGACTGCGCACGAGCTAAAGTTGAATTTTGACTGCCATGTGACGCACCATCAGCCGCCTAAGCTAGAGGTGGGCGAGCACATCGACATACCACCTGACTCTTTTTCCCTTCTCCCAGTCTTCTGTGGTGCAGTCACCGATGCTACGGTCTTCTTTACAACGTCTGACATATTTATCAGTCGCAAAGCAGCTCCACTGCCTTTTTCAATGCTTGACATCGCCGCCGGTCTCAGCAATAGTTTTGTGTGCAATGGCCTTTCCGCGTGTCTGTTACGTTGCTTGCTGGCAAAGGTATCGACCGCGTGGAACACCTTGTCCCTTTGTTCTTTGCTAATGTGCAAGACGGACATTGCCATGTTAACATCAACGAACTACATGTCGCTTCAGCGCTTGAAGAGTCGTCGAGTGACATGTTCTCTAGTTCCATCGTCGAAATACTAACCCCAGCCGAACACTCTGAGATTTTCATCTTCTACACCGCTTTCGGCATTCCTTCGTTGTTTCTCAGCCGCAACTGGGCCGAACGTCGAAAGTGCGGCCCTAAGCTGACGCCAGTTTACACCAGCCGTTGCGTGTAGGACCATACCGCGTCTCTGTAGAAGAACGTCGCGTCATTAACGAGCAAGTCGACGATATGCTACGCCGTGACGCTATTCAACCATCCCGCAGCCCCTGGGCCTGTCTGTCATTCTCATTCGCAACAAGGACGGGTGTGTTTGCGTTTTGCGTTGACTACCATACATTAAATCACCTAAGGCGGGAAGATGTCTATCACTTGCCGAACATCGACGACGCCCTTGGCAGCCTTCAAGGAGCTGCATCTTTTCGTCCCGAGACTTGTGTTCTTACTACTGGCAGGTTCCTACGGCTGAATCCAATAGCCAGAAAACTGCATTTATTACTCCTGACGGCCTACATGAATTCAGCGTGGTCCCTTTGGATTTTGAAACTCGCCTGCCCCACTTGAAGGACTCGCGGACAATACGCTGCCTGGCCTCAAGAGGTCTATGTGTCTACGCTACCTCAACGATTTCGCGTTTTCTATCCTCATATTCACGCACACCCAATTTGCCTTAGACATGTTTTGACGCGTTTAACCAGCGCTGGCCTGCAACTCAGCCACAAAGAGTGCCGCTTCGCCGCGCGGGAGCAGACCATCTTAGGCCACACCCTATCCAAGCGCAGTGTTCCAACCAACCCTAAGCAACTATGTGCAGTCGTTGTGTTTCTGAATTATACTAACATCAAGAACTTCGCAATTTTGGGGGCCTATGTTCATATAACCAGCACTTTGTACGCAATTTGGCATCGATCATGTCGTTCTTCACTCAGCTCCCACGCAGTGGCGCGGACAGTTCCGCCTGGTCATCTGCTTGGAACCTCGCATTTGCTACGCTGAGTCGTCTTCTTACCTCTCCACCTAGTCTACGCCATTGTGACACGAGAGCTGCAACTGAAGTACATGCAGATGCCAGTGCGGTCGTTCTTGGCGCCGTCCTCACCAATGAAACCCTGGCTACTCAAAACACATCGTCGCCTACGCAGTTCGTACGCTGAAAGTACCACAGTCCAATTACAGCGCGCCTGAAAAAAAAAGAGCTTGGCTCTAGTTTGGGCGATTGGCAAGTTCCGCCCATATTTATACGGCCACACACCTGACCTAGTAAGAGATCGCCCCCTGCTTTCTTGGCTCGCCATGTTGCCAGATCCATCTGGCTGTCTATCATGCTGGGCACTCGAAATCCATCGGCACAGTATTCGCGTCGTCAACCGCTGCGGACGCAAAAGCATTGACGGAGGCGCCCTGTCTCGTTCACCTCCACTTCTTGACTCGACCTGCGGAACTACTTGCACAGACTCTGCGTTATCTATTGCTTTGACTCAATTTGGCACAGAACAACGTCGGGACCACTGGACCGCCCTTCTTTTCACCTATCTTTCTAGGTCATCAACGATCCATGTATCTCAATCTCTCCTACACAAAGTCGTTTATGATTATTAGAGGACTTAGATGGACGGCGTGGATGGCTAGTATATGGCTACTCGTCATTCCCCGCAGCTTAAGGCCATAAATATATTCCTCCTTTCACGACAATACGCAATATGGCCACGCCGGAGTACTTAAGGCACGCGATACCATTTGCTATCGCTACTACTGGCGGGGACTGAACACTTGTACGAAAGCCTGTTGAGTGATGCCCTGACTGACAACTTCACAAATTAGCGCATTGACGTGACTGTGACGCTTACAGCCGCGTCCGTTTCGTGTCAAAGCCTTCGATCTGGCCGCATAGACCTGTACGGCCTGCTTCCAAGAACACCAGCTGGCAGTCGGTGGATCACATTTGCTGTAGACCATTTGACACACTGCGCTGAAACTGCTGCTTTACCAAATGCTACAGCGCGGAAAGTAGGCTCTTTCAAGCTACGACACTTTATCCTTTGACATGGCGAACCTTTAGAACCCCTTTATGATAGAGGTCGCGTGTTCCTCTCTAATATCGTCGAAGCTCAGTTTCCGATTACCACATTATTCATCGAATGAGCACGGCACGCCATGCGCACGCTAACCGGCTAACCGAACGGTTCAACCGCGCTCTCAGTGATACGTTCGCGAAGTACGTGGCACCTGATCATGGTAACTTGGACTGAGTAATCCATTTTGCAACGTTTGCATGCAACGCCGCGATGCAAGCTAGACAGGCTAGAATTTTCATCTTTCGTTCTCCCTACGGGCGGGAGCCTTCGCATACCATCGACGCTATCCTTCCATACCATCCTGACGTTTCCGAGTATCTAACTGTGTACGGAACTGCCCGACAAGACGAAGAGTGCCGCCAGCGCGCGCGAGCCCTCTACATCGCAAAAACAACAGCGCCAGAAGGAAGGCTGTGCCGACTCACTGCCCAATTCCACGACTGCCCCGGGGTGTCTGTATGGCCGGCCTGTCCGTTGGCAAACTCCTGAAACTGTCGGGCTTTCCTCGAAACTCCTCCCAAAGTACTAATGGCCTTCCTGGGTGTAGGAGCCAACATCCCCGGTGAATTTTATAATCGAAACACTTTCTTCATGTGATGAAATGCCCAGGCGTTCACGTAATCTCCTCCACATGGGGCGTCTCAAGCCGTACTATGACCTTCTGCCACCAACCTTTTCTGCGTAGACGATCGTTAAGGAGAAGACGTACCTCTGTGCAGCAACATCGCCAACGCTCGACACTCTCTGCTGGAGCTGCTGTTCACTGGTGTCTTTCGAGACAGTTCCTCACTGTTCGTCGAACTCTTAGCATGCTTGAAGGACACCACCAACAAACCGTGTATCAAGGCAAATGGAGAACGACGCGGTGTTGTAAAGAAATGGGCTTAAAAGCCGGAGAATCCTTCTCAATTTACATTACAGTGCTGTTTCACTTGTTCTGTGCCCTTCCCAAAACCACATACGGTTCTCAAAACCACAATAATGTGTTCCTTAGGAAAGTAAATCGTCTAAATAAGTGGGAACATCTGCACGTTAGGTTGAACAGCTTTCACGCGTATTGCCCTTAAATGATTCACTTTAAGAAAATAACTGGGAAACCAAACAGCAGTTACAATATCATAGTGAGAACACCGTGACCAAAACGAGAACAAGGTGAAATCAGGAGCAAACATTTCGACAAGCAAACTTGTCTTCTTCAATGCTACATATGCTTTCCTCGTCGCGGTATATACAGGTGGGGTTTTCCTAAAGGAGAGAAGGCGTAGGGTGGGTGGGGGCGGAAACGAGCGAAGGTGTGTTAGCGGCCAGGGTGTAGAATTGAGAATAAAAGGAGTGCTGTACACAAAGCCAGTGACACGGTCGTCTGTCAATCATGTGCGAACTGCCGTGTGTTAGCCGGCGTGTCAACGACCTGCACAGCAGCTCTCTATAACCTATTTCGCTGATGGTCGTGGCCTATCGTATCTCTGAAACAGATAACAAAGGAAGCCGCAGAAACCGGTGATCCTGGAAAAAAATACTGAAATGTAATATATCAACGCAAGGAAGATACAGAAAAAAACTATGTATTGTTGCCTATAGCTTGAAATTTAACATAGCGAATAGATTGCAAAGCTCCCTTGGAAACATTTAGGCCTTATGCCTTGAACTTATCGATAAGGTACGACTCTCTGTTTTCTTTCTCGTTTAGCACGCTAATTTGGCTATAAATCTATATCTTAAGTTCATCAAAGTTACGACCTGATTCATTGAAATGCTCGGCGACAGTCTTGCGAATCTTTTTAGCTGTGTCCGCGCGATGTCCGTTTCATCAAACTTTCATTGGTTGTCGCGTTTCACCGGTATATTGTTTCTCACAAAAGGAGCATTCAAGCATATAAACGACATCCGAACTAGTAGAAGTGAAGCTAGATTTGACTTCGTGTGCATAAACATTTACAATGCTTTTGACATGTCACTTTGAAGGTGCCTGCAGGTTTTGCATCTGGGGTGACAATGTGCTTTTATTACGGGGTTTGAAGGTGCCTGCAAGTGTGCAGTCAAAACACGGGTTATATATAAACTCCATGCGTATGAAGCAAGACCTTAGCATCACTGCACCTGGCTACCTGATACAGCCAACATAGCCCAAATTCACGACGTCACGGCTTTAGAGGAGTTCTGCATTGTCAGAAGAACGACGTCGCAATCTAAAATGAAATATATTTTGCCCATTCTCCCAACTCTCTTTAATAATCTTCTCGCCGTTGTCTACAAAAGTGTAACAGTTATTCATTGTAATATTTCCCTTCCAGCTCCGATCTCAGCTGGAAACATCGAACATCATGGGTCGCATTGGAACCGTCGAAGAAGCCGCCCGTGCAATCGCTTTTCTTGCCTCGGACAACGCCTCATTCATCACTGGTCACTTACTGCCGGTCGACGGTGGCAGACTCCTAGTCGGGCCAATGGTGGCAACGCTGGCGGCCAAGAAGGGTGCACGTCTGCCTACCGCCAATTGAAATTTGCAAATCTAGCGCAGAATTATCAGCCCTGGTTCTGTACGCACTATAATAAAGATAAATAGCAATCTTTGAGGTGTCCACACAGCATAAATTCTGCACAGCACTCCCTAAAGATGCTTCTATCAACGTGATTGGGCCCTTGCCGAAGAATGCGGAGTGGCTGTAGGAGATATTAGATACAAAAGAGTAAGAGAAAAATCACTACGGAAAAGTAAAATTCTGGTTGCAATCCATTTTACATTGAACGAAAAAAAGTTTCAACAGGTCCCGGAAGACTGTAGTACTGGTTTGCGCGGAACCAGTTTGAACTTCGGAAAACCCATGCCAAAGTATTGCGGTGCGACTCACCTTATGATGATTGTCGACGGTAATGCGAAAGCCTATCAAACAATGTAGTGACAGACCATATTCCTGAAGTCAATATTATTTAACCCTCCTATGGGATAACTCTCAACCTTCCGTTGCAACTGCTATATGCCACGTACTCCGATATTCGTCCACTTTGCTATAGCACTCGCTTGCCAAGGTAGCCCCTCACCATGGAGGCATGACGACGACTGTAGACGCCGACACAGTGGCGATGGAATGATGAAGAAGGAAGGCTGTGGGTGGAACGCCTACGGCGTGTAACAACAGCTGCATGGCGACAATGAGACGTCAAGACATGAATTATGATGCTGGTATAACTGGCCCAGACTACTAGACAACTTGGACCAATTGGTCGGGATAAAAAGCGTGACTGCAACAGCATGACACGTAAAATCACGAAGCTGAAATTATGAAGATCGAAAGACCACGCCGGCATCGCTATGGCGGTATGACATCGAATCCATTGCCACTGTATGACGATAATCCTGTGGCGACGACGGCACCACAATTCTCCGATGATGAAGGTAGAATGACGAGGATACAACGACCAGGAAAGCATCTAGACCACGATCCCTTACCTAGGTACACAAGCTGTTCGACAGGTACACGAGCTGTTGAGCCACAGTGTTGGGGTTGAACTCGTGACGACCAAGGCCTTGCGTGAGTGAGGTCATGGAAATGGAATGACGACAATGGAACGACCACGACGCATCACGACAAGGAGCACATACCTAGTGGAGGCTCAAGCAGGTAGGCAGATAGCCAGTGTGTCGTCGTAAGATGATAGATAGATAGATAGATAGATAGATAGATAGATAGATAGATAGATAGATAGATAGATAGATAGATAGATAGATAAATAGATAGATAGATAGATAGATAGATAGATAGATAGATAGATAGATAGATAGATAGATAGATAGATAGATAGATAGATAGATAGATAGATAGATAGATAGATAGATAGATAGATAGATAGATAGATAGATAGATAGATAGATAGATAGATGCTTGGCCTAATGCAAACAGCGCAGCCCTGACAACAAGTGCCGCTATAGCTTTAGAGATGCTACAATTCTGTTGTAGCATCTTCTAGCACGGCTTTAGAGATGCTACAACTCTGTGAATTTGTATGTACGCATCTCTTCCTTATACCATCATCATCATCATTCATCAGCCCTTTCTCTCCCCGTAACATTAGCAGGCCAGAGCAAGTTACAGCTCAGGTCAACCTTTCTGCCTTTCTGTAAATTTCTCTCTCTGTAGATTGGCAGACAGATAGACAGACAGACAGACAGACAGACAGACAGACAGACAGACAGACAGACAGACAGACAGACAGACAGACAGACAGACAGACAGACAGACAGACAGACAGACAGACAGACAGACAGACAGACAGACAGACAGACAGACAGACAGACAGACAGACAGACAGATGGACGGACGGACGGACGGACGGACGGGCGGGCGCACGGACGGACGGACAGACAGACAGACAGACAAGCTAATGGCTGAAGTAAACAAAGAATGATATTCGCATGAGAAGTATTCGACACCCAAGCCCCCGCAGGGGCGACTGCGTCAGCAGACGTTTGGTGTGTTGCGACACCACGTACCCGAGCACACGAGGGTTGGACCCTCCCGCGTGTAGCCGTGCGCGGCTTAGCCGTGTCTGGGGAAAAGGGGATCCTGGGGGTTGAGCCGATGCTGGGTGTTTGGACCTTTAAGGACCCCCGGCGGAGGCAACACACCTCTTCGGCCTCGGTTTCGCATAGACGGCACCTCCAGGCTGACCCACCTGGGGGAAATCGGCAGTCACCTTTTCCTGTCTGTCTCTTCGCACATATTCGTCTTTCCCTCTCTCTTTTCGTCTTTCCTGTCTCCTTTTTCTTCTGATAACTTCCAACATTCCTGGCGGCGAGGGTTAAGCTGGTGTGCTATGACCTACCTTGGTTATAACATATGTGGTTATAGCGACGACGTACAGTTGGCATGGCAGGGCTTGTTTCATCACATACCTTGCCTTGTCCCCTTGTTGGGCTCGGTGGTGGGTGACTGTCATCGTCGCTGAATACTCATCATATTTCATGGGAACTTCCAACCCTTTTTCAACCGATCGCCCCTCTAAAAGGGGGCGCACCGATGCTACATTTCAGTTTTCTCTCAAACCCACTCTGACTTTCCCGAAATTTCACGTTGTACACAGTGAAAAACCTGACAAGAAGGCAAGAACGATTTCACCATTCATTGTGGCGAAGTATCTCACAGAGACCACTGGAGGCGGCTATAAAATCACCAAGCTGGCCAGTGGCGACCTGTTACTCGAATTGAAAGACAAAGCACAACACGACAAGCTAACGAACCTTGTACAACTTGGAGACATCCCCGTCAGTGTAACAGCACACCGAACCATGAATACGGCCGAAGGCGTAATTTCTGACATTGACTTGATGGATTTGACCAAAGAAGAACTCCTGGAAGGATGGAAGGATGAAAATGTAATAAACGTACAAAGAATAAAGAACAGACGGGACAATAACGAGCTGCCAACTAAACACCTGATAGTTACGTTTGGCTCTAGCACATTACCAAACACAATAGAAACTGGATATATCAAAATCAGAGTACGACCGTACATCCCCAGCCCGCGACGCTGTTTTAAATGCCAGAGGTTTGGCTGCGCTTCCCAGAGCTGCCGAGGGCAGCTAACATGTGCAAAATGCGGCATCAATGATCACTCTGCAGATGACTGTAAGGCTGAGCCCCGTTGTAGCAATTGCAACGGTGGCCACCCCGCATATTCTCGATCATGCGCGGTCTCGAAAAAAGAAAAAGAAATAATTACGATAAAGGTAAAAGAAAACATAACTTTCAGAGAAGCAAGGCAGCGCATCTCACCAAGATTTGCACATACCACATCTTTCGCCGAAGTGGTATGGCGGGGGGCAGTACCACTAAGGCACCTGGCGGACGCCAGCGCCACGCATAGCGAGCGTGCGGCAACGCCACCCGCCCCCATGGTGGGAGCAGCGAAGGTTGCCCTACCTCTCCCGAATTTAACCACAGCGGAAGTTTCTGATAGTGCTGGCACCAGTCAGCACAGCTCAGAGGTCAACACAAGCCCATCAACCACCAGCATGGTGGGCTCCAAGGCCTTGTCTTCCTAGACAAGGCCTCCTCGGAAAACACACCGCTCGCAAGAGTGCGTGTCCAGTGCCTCGCAAGAGGCCATGGACACAACACCCAGTCAGAAGGCGCAGTTGACGCTTAGGGAGCGGCGCGATTTTCTCGACCGCTCCAGAAAAGACAAAATTCCAATTACAGGACCCCAAAAGGGCACTGTAAGCTAAACGAAGTTCATTCTCTTTGACACAAAGCGCAACATTTATTTTAATGCGGATACACTGATTATTCAGTGGAATATCAGAGGCCTGCTTTGCAACCTCGAAGATGTTCTAGAAATCCTTAATGAACTAGCTCCAAAAGTGCTGTGTGTCCAAGAGACTCACTTGAAATCTAAACATAAACACTTCCTTCGTTACTATGTTATTTTTCGGAAGGACCGCGATGATGCTCTCGCATCATCAGGCGGTGTAGCCATCATAGCTGACCAATCTATAGCCTCTCAACACTTACAGCTGCAAACGCCCCTTGAGGCAGTGGCCATTCGAGCTGTACTCCTAAATAAACTGATAACCATCTGCTCCCTATATACAGTGCCGCATTTTCAGCTTCACAAACAAGAATTCCAAACATTAATAGATCACTTGCCTGAGCCATATCTTCTGCTTGGAGATTTAAACGCGCACAGCAACCTGTGGGGCGACTCGCGCTGTGACGGGAGAGGTCGCTTGATTGAACAGTTCTTTTTTTATTCAGGTGCATGCCTTTTGAATGAGAAGGAGCCCACGTATTATAACATAACAAACAAAACATACTCCTCAACAGATCTTAGCATTGCATCCCCTACCCTTCTACCTTACTTTAAATGGAAAGTTATTAAAAACCCATACGGGAGTGATCGTTTCCCTGTAGTTCTAAGCACAGCGATGGCTCATGAAAGCCTTCCACGATTACTTCGCTGGAGAACTGACTCAGCTGACTGGGAAAAATTCAAAAAGCTTGCTTCCTTATCCTGGGACGACATGTGTGCTTTAAGCCTAGACGCTGCGGTTAAATATTTTACGGGTTTTCTCCTTGACACCTCCTCCAAATGTATCCCTGTAACAAGTGGATTGTCCACAAAACGCCGTTTTCCGTGGTGGAACGATGACTGTCGAAAAGCGCGTAAAAAGCAGAACAAGGCATGGGCTTTATTTCGGGATTCTCCGACGGCAGAAAATCTAGTCAATTTCAAACAGGTCAAATCCCAGGGTCGGAGAACGCGGCGACAAGCTAGAAGAAGGAGTTGGAGAAAGTATATATCGGGCATTAACACTTATACTGATGAAACAAAGGTTTGGAATAGAGTGAAGAGATTAAACGGTCGACAGCCTTATTCACTGCCTCTGGTAAATACTCAAGGCGACAGCATGGAAGATCAGGCGAACTTTCTTGGCGCACATTTCGAACAGATCTCCAGCTCGTCGCACTACTCTGGAACATTCCAAAGATACAAAAGGCAAGTAGAAAGACAACCATTAGAACGGAAAAGCACAAAATGCGAGGCATACAATAGACCTTCTTCAATGGCGGAACTTCAGGCAGCACTAAATAGCTGCAACAAATATGCCCCCGGATCTGACCGCATCCTATACGAAATGCTTAAACACCTGCCGCCTGAAACACAAAAAACCCTTCTTTGTCTCTACAATTCTATATGGTCATCCGGCCGCATTCCCTCTGCTTGGAAAGAGGCCATCATAATTCCCATTTTGAAACAGGGTAACGACCCTTCCTTGGCAAATAGTTATAGGCCTATAGCATTGACGAGCTGCTTATGCAAAGTTTTTGAAAAGATGGTAAACAGTCGCCTGGTCCATTATCTAGAAATGAACAAGAAATTAGACCCATATCAATGTGGTTTCAGAGAAGGCAGATCGACGACCGATCAGCTTGTATGCATGGAAATGTACATCAGGAATGCCTTTGTCCACAAACAACTTGTATTATCAGTATTTCTTGACATGGAGAAGGCGTATGATACTACGTGGCGCTTCGGGATCCTTCGTGATCTTTCTGCAATGGGTATTCGCGGCAACTTGCTGAGAATAACTGAAAGCTACCTCTCTGACAGGACATTTCGTGTTAGAGTTGGCAACGTGCAATCTCGACCATTCGTACAGGAGACAGGTGTACCGCAGGGTGGAGTCCTTAGCTATACGCTCTTTATTGTTAAAATGAACTCCCTACACACCATATTACCTCGCACGCTCTTCTACTCCGTTTATGTGGACGATGTACAGATAGGGTTCAGGTAGTGTAACCTTAGCATTTGCGAGAGACAGCTACAGCTTGGCTTGAATAGATTCTCAAAGTGGGCGGATGACAATGGTTTTAGATTGAACCCCCAAAGAAGCACATGTGTCCTGTTCTCAAACAAGAGAGGTGTACTACCAGTACCAGATATTAGCCTTAAGGGAGAAAGATTAACTGTCAGCCTTGAATACAAATTCTTAGGTGTTATCCTCGACACAAAACTCAACTTCATTCGCCACTTAAAATATCTTAAAGAAAAGTGCCTGAAGACCATGAACCTCCTCAAGCTGCTTTCTCGAACAACCTGGGGCAGTGACAAGAAGTGTCTGCTTAGCTTATACAAGAGTCTCGTAGAATCGCGCCTCGACTACGGAGCCGTGGTGTACCACTCCGCAACTGAGAGTGCGATAAAAATTCTAGACCCAGTTCACAACCTCGGTATACGACTGGCAACAGGCGCTTTTAGAACGAGCCCTATTGAAAGTCTGTACGTCGAGTCCAATGAATGGTCCTTACATCTACGCAGGATATTCCTAAGTTTTTCATAGTACACAAAGGCAAAATCAGACACCGGACATCCATGCCACTCCATCGTTGGCGACCTGCGCGCTGCCACACTTTACAGTAATCGCCCACGCATTAGAACCCCTTTGAGCCTACGCTCGGAAGCAATGGCAGAAGAAACAGACATCCATCTCCCAGAAAATATCCTAATGCCTCCCACTCGCCTTCCACCGCCTTGGGAATGGCAGACCATGGAGTGCGATATCTCGTTTGTCGAAATAACAAAACATGCACCTTGCATGTTATTTGCATGTTTGTGCGTGCGTGCGCGACCGCGTGCTGTATGCGTCGTTAGTGTTTCAGAGCTTTTCAAAAACGTACGTGTTAATAAAGGACATGGCTTGCGAAATCGCTTTGTTTGTGTGTATGTGTGCATGCATGCAGCTTTATTTGAAAGCTACAATGCCAGCCATTGGTCACGCAATTTCTGTAGAGCTTGATAATGGCCCCAATTCAGCACTAGGGGCTAAATTGTCAGGACGTCAAGCAATAAAAAAGTTCCTTCCCAGTTCTATTCAAGCATTAAACTGGTATGAATGATACCATCCAGTATTGTTGCGACAAAGCTCCAGACTAAACCAGCTTTTGTGCCAAACAGGCGCCCCTATATGGTGCCAGTGCGTCCAGCATAAGCCAGTTTAGTTGTAAACAGGGCCCCTGTTAAGGCCCATTTCTGCGTAAACTGGTCGTGCCTAACTTGCTTGCATGCCAAACGGGACCCCGCTCAGAGCTGTTTTTGTGTGAACTGGTCCTGTTTATACCTCTTTGCATGCCAAACGGGACACCGTTCACACCTGTTCATGTGTAAACTGGTCCAGTTTATGCATGTTTGCATGCCAAACGGGACCCCGTTCAAACCTCTTCGTGAATAAACTGGTCCTGTTTATACATGTTTGTTGCTAAACAGGTCCCTGTTAAACCCAGCATAAACCTGTATAACCCAGTTTGAATTTAAATACCAAAGGGAACATAGGGCCTGATTTTTATTAGCCACATCATGTAGAAGCCAACAACGGCACCAAGGACAGCATAGGGAATATTACATGTTCTTATTTCTTCATTATACCTGAGTCATAAATTATAGTCTAGAGGAATTGGAAATTTCACAGCTAACGCCGGAAGAAGTAAAGAAAGCCTTGGGAACTATCCAAAGGGGGAAGGCAGCTGGGGAGGATCAGGTAACAGCAGATTTGTTGAAGGATGGTGGGCAGATTGTTCTAGAAAAACTTGCCGCCCTCTATACGCAATGCCTCATGACTTTGAGCGTAACGTAATCTTGGAAGAACGCAAACATAATCCTAAAAAATTATAGACCGATCAGCTTACTGTCCGTTACCTACAAAGTATTTACTAAGGTAATCGCAAATAAAATCCGGAACACCTTACACTTCTGTCATCCAAAGGACCACACAGGATTCCGTAAAGGCTACTCAACAATTGACCATATTCACACTATCAATCAAGTGACAGCGAAATATGCGAAATATAACCAACCCTTATATATAGCTTTCACTGATTACCACAAAGCGTCTGATTCAGTCAAAACCTCAGGAGTCATGGAGGCATTACGGAATCGGGGTGTAGACGCGCCGTATGTAAGAATACTGAAAAATATTTATAGTGACTCCACAGCCACCGTAGTCATCCATAAAGAAAGCAACAAAATCCCAATAAAGAAAGGCGTCAGGCAAGGAGATACGATCTCTCCAGTGCTATTCACAGCGTGTTTACAGAAGGTATTCAGAGACCTGGATTGGGAAGAATTGGGGATAAGAGTTAATAGAGAATACCTTAGTAACTGGCTATTCGCTGAAGATATTGCCTTTCTTTTAATTCAGGGAACCAATTGCAATGCATGCTCACTGTCCTGGAGAGGCAAAGCAGAAGGGTAGGTCTAACAATTAATGTGCGGAAAACTAAAGTAATGTTTAACAGTCTCGGAAGAGAATAGCAGTTTACGATAGGTAGCGAGGCACTGGAAGTTGTAAGGGAATACATCTACTTAGGACAGGTAGTGACCGCAGATCCGGATCATGAGACGGAAATAATCAGAAGAATAAGAATGGACTGGGGTACGTTCGGCAGGCATTACCAAATCATGAACAGCAGGTTGCCATTATCCCTCAAGACAATAGTATATAATAGCTGTGTCTTACCAGTACTCACCTACGGGGCAGAAACCTGGAGGCCTACGAAAAGGGTTCTACTTAAATTGAGGACGACGCAACGAGCTATGGAAAGAAGAATGATAGGTGTAACGTTAAGGGATAAGAAAAGAGGTGATTGGGTGAGGGAACAAACGCTAGTTAATGACATCTTAGTTGAAATCAAGAAAAAGTAATATATATGGGAAGGACATGTATTGAGGAAGAAAGATAACCGATATTTAAGGGCTACGGACTGAATTCCAAGGAATGGGAAGCGTAGCAGAGTGCGGCAGAAAGTTAGGTGGGCGGATGAGATTAGGAAGTTTGCAGGGACAACATGGCCACAATTAGTACATGGCCGGGGTAGTTGGAAAAGTATAGGAGAGACCTTTGCCTGGCAGTGGGGGTAACCAGGCTGATGATGTTGATATTATTGAGAATTAAAGTGGATGAAGAAAGAACTAGCCGCAGGTGGGGCACAAACTGACTTCTTCGCATTAGGCGTGCGATTTTCTTCCCGATTTAGCTACCGGGGCGGCGTTTGAACCAGACAGCATTCATTAGGCACTCCTGCGGAACCTCGACGATCAGGCCATCGGCCAACTAACTCTATACTACAAGGGCAAATGCAAAAGAGTAACGCGTCCACAAGAATGGCGACACAACGATAGTAGGTTAATTTTGAAATTCCAAGAGCCCTTGTCCCTCAAAAATCTCAGACCCATTTCCGTGGCTTGGTGTGTTAGTGAGCTCTTCAAGCACATCCTTCTTATACGCCTTCTGCCTGACCTGGATGAGAACCAATTCTTCCCCAATACTTTATTCGGCTATCAATGAGGTGTTGATGGCGTACTTGCCGAACTCTGACGGGGGAGGGAAGGCAGTCTCCTTCAAAACAAAGTTTCATGCAGCGTATGTTTTCTAGACTGGTAACTGAGCAGACTCCAAGTACGACATTACATACTGAAGCCCCTGCAATGCTAGTAGTGCTTGAAGATTGGCCATGCAAAATGAATATCTGTGAGCAGTACTGTCTGTCCGAAGTTCGCTTAATCGCACTCAGAAGACGCCCGATGAGCGACCGTCCTGAAGTGTCCTAATTACCGTGGTTGCCACGAAGCCTCATCGAAGGACTTTCCGTGGGTCCTGAAGGAATTCGCGGTTCTCAAGCACCGGGATCATTCAACACACAGCGAGGCTGCCGTTATACTGAGGTGGCGACGGTATCGCCCCCAAAGATGGCAACGAAAACTCCCACCAAGGAACGCGCCATTTTCTACCAAAGCGGCTGCTCCTGCAACGCGGAGTGCACCCATGAAGTGTAGTGCAAAAAGAAAGAAAGTGGCAAGACCCGATCACCCTGCAGAGTGGCCCGGACTTTCTAGCCACACACAACCATGGAGAGACCTCGAATATCACCGTGATCGACACCCTCACAAATCACTGATCCAACGACGCCTGATGACCGCCACGTCATAATAACGTGGCAGACACTGATGGATGCTACGCGTGTTCTGCTGAGCCACATGACAATACCGTCGGCGCAGAGCCTGCTGCATGTGCTGGACACCCATTGCCAAATGCTTGCGGCTCTACCGTAAAGCAGTGGCCCACCAGGTGAAATCGTTTCGAGAGGAGGTCCAGAATGCGTGTGTCTCTCAATAGAACAACATACGACTTAAGTCGCGTATGACCGACTTTCAACAGTTTACATTTGTGATTCAGTTTCCAATTATTATCGTCTGTGAACCGAACCTGTCGTCTCCCATGAGACTGCGTGGGCATGAGTACAGTATGTCCTCTATCCGCGGACAATGCAGGCAGATTATGTCAAGTGACGCCATGACTTGACGTGTGTTCTTTATTCAGTGTAACATGGCAATGATAACTAGTACATTTGTTTGACTGTGAAGAAGAGCGGCGTCGCTTTCACAATTCTGGGAGCCCACTTATCACCATCAAGTCGTCTAAACTGCGAGCTTCTTAGAGGAAATTTGGCAACGATATCAAAGTCGCGGGTGACCACTGGAGATTTAAATGCCCACGACATTCTCTGGGAAAGCTCCAAGATTAGCTCGAGGGGCAGAAGCTTGGTACCCTTTGGCCCTGAGCGGGAATGTTTTTCGTTAAACGCTGAAAGCCCCACTTATCTGCAAGGAACTGCATAGAGTACCTGCCTGTAGCTTACAATTGTTTCGCGCTCCTTTAACAGAACGATTCGATGTTATCGGACTTTGAAACGCGGGAAAGTGACCTTATCCCATGTGATCTCATGACGGAGGTACTGAATAGCTCCAAATTCTCCAGAGCCGTTCAATGCGTCGACAGGGCGAAATTTTAATGAAACCTAGACGACTGCTTTGGAGACGATATACCATAATACCATCAAGCCTAGGGAGTCAAAGGTGCCTTACAGTTTGCCACACATTCAATTTCAGAAAGCTCCGTACGAATCAATTCCGCCATCGTGCTCGAGAAACTTCGGGCATTTCGCTGGCGTGTGGAACGAAAATGTAGGCGCCCACAATCAATTCATGATTTGAGATTGGCCAGACGCACAAAGAAAAAAATATAGCGTCGTATTAATGAGGTGGCGTCACAACGATGGTTGTCTTTTTGTGAGTCTCTGGATCCCGGAAAGACTTTGTCTCTAATATGGAGAACTGTTCATTGCCTCCGCGCAACCCCCGGACATCGCCACCCATTTATTTCCTGGCTCTTTATCTACAATGCAGGGCAATCAAAATCGCAGAATCTATCTGTAGGAGGATTGCCGGTGAAGCAAGTTCCAATGCGACGAAGGCTCCCAACCACTCACTATTCTTACGTGAACCCCGTATGGAGTGCATTTTTTTCTTTGGACGAACTAGACGCGGCGATTGCTCTTCGCAGGCGTTCCTCAGCACCAGGGCCAGATGGCATTACATACCGGCCTCTGTGTAACCTTGGTTAACCAGCTCTACTGACACTCCTGCTTCTGTAGAACAACTTGTGGTAGACCGGCACCGGCTTTGCGTGATCATGAAAGTGCACAATATATATGTATATATATATATATATATATATATATATATATATATATATATATATATATATATATATATATATATATATATATATATATATAGAGCGTGCCCCTCAGATTTAGGCTGTAGTTTGCACTGTCATCATTACAGATAGATTCGTTCATGTTATTTGACGCTGATAGTACGTGCATATATATATGATAGCATGCCACAATCGCTCCTCATCAACGTTCTTCAAACGCCTGCTTTCCTCCTCTTACCCCACCCGCTGTGGCGAGTAATAGGGCCGCCTGAGGCCTTCGTGAGTGGGCTTCCTGTAATAAATTATCCCCACTATCTTTCCTTATTCACTCGTTGCAACCCTATCAAAAGCCGTTCTGAAAGACATAAAGTCTTCTGTTGCTTAAAACTACCGTAATGCATGCTTAGGGATATCGAAAAAAATTAAGGCTACGCCACTGGTTGAATAATGTACTGCGTTTAGCACTATCGTAAAGCTTTTGGATTTCAGTAGTTTCCAGTACTGCCTATCGCACTGTGCACGTTTTATGCAACTATTCATTGATTGAGGTATTGAAAACATCGGTCTGAAACCAATTGGACAAATGTTCAAACATGTTGCCTTCATAACAACATTCACGATGCTAACATGAAATCTTTTCCACACAAGATTGCAAAAGTTGATATTTGACTATTTCCCTGCGATGTGGTATCAGGCATGATGACTTTCATGTCTTTAGGCCGCGGTTTAGTCTCTTGCATAGCGTAGCCGGACTATTACGCCACTTTTTATCACCCTAGAAAAACAAACGCTTGTTGGTAAAAAGGAAGGGCTTAACAACTGGCTCTGACTTTTTGTGATGTAGCGTAGCTGCAAAATGAAAGAGAATACGTGCTGCCTTCCGTACGTCTGCTAACTTCCACGTGCGTGTTTTATGTGACAAGACAGAAAGTTGGACAAGGTCGTTTACGTTCATGGTAAAACGTTTTCACATAAAGTTAAACGAGGAACTGTGTACAAGTCATCCGTCGAGCGCCCTAACTGAGGAAGAAGTGACCTTTTTCGACAGATCCCTATAATTTGTTCCACGATGTTACACTTGTGCGGTTTATTTGGCGTCACGTGGTATGCACTGAGCGCTAATGGGTAGTCGCTCTGCACATGTGCTTATGGCGGTTTATCGTAGGAATGCTGTTGGTTATCACCGCTGATTTTTACCTGAGATTTTGACAGAATATGTGTACAAATTCCCCAATTTTAAATAAAACGTCAATTGCGAGTAAATGTTGTTCCGCGCGTGAATTATTTCCGTCTGGGCTCAATGCACTGCTTTTTATGCTAAGCATCAAAAGACCAAATGTCAAAAGACAAAAACGCAAAAGTGAAAGGACAACGTGACGGCAAAATGAACTGACCGGCGAGTTTGATCTGACACAGCTCTAAAAGCTAGCACGGCTGCTCGTGGACCATAGGCAGCTGCGGTCGTGTTCGACATTGCCAGGTGTGTGGCGTTTTTATTATTTTTCATTTTCGTGCGCCAGACTTAAGGCGATATCTGGTGCATAAGCACTTTCAACAGCATTTTGATATTCTCGAATTGCCTGGCGCAGGCATAGGGGTTTTGAGCAAGCGTACGATACGTGGCAGACTTCGCCTATATGGCGCCGTTTTCTATGCAGTCCGGTTGTAGGCACTACAGCTTTGCATGCACTGTGGTTTCGGATACACTATATGCCCACATATAGAGAGCGTGCACACTGCATGATGTATTGCGCGCTTCATTTCTCCTGGAGATACTATGAAGTCTACTATGAAGTCTACAGTACTTCCATTTAGTTTATGCTGCCGTCTTCAGATAGCATTGCCACGCTCACCGACATTCGAATTTCGCCATGCTTGCGTCACCCGCCGTGGTTGCTCAGTGGGTATGGTATTAGGCTGCTGAGCACGAGGTCGCGGGATCGAATTCCGGCCACGGCGGCCGCATTTCGATGGGGGGGAAATGCGAAAGTGCCCGTGTACTTAGATTTAGGTGCACGTTAAAGAACCCCAGGTGGTCGAAATTTCCGGAGTCCTTCACTACGGCGTGCCTCATATTCAGGAAGTGGTTTTGGCACGTAAAACCCCATAACTTTTTTTTTTATGCTTGCGTCAATGTTATTGGTCAAGGAACGCGAACAAAAACAATATTTGTAAAATTAAAGGCTATTCCCTTCACGGGCCAGAGTGCTGGTCGTCCGTTCATCGATTACCGGCGATCATTCTAATGCCGAATACGTAATCCGGTGGCAGCGGTCGCATTCGAACCCACGCCTCTGAAGAGACTGGCGCAGTTACGCATTCGGCGTCCGAAGGACTGCCGTTAGTCGAGGAAAGGACGAGCAGCACCTTGGCCAGAAAAACAATCCATTAGCACCAGGGGGGCGTTGAGAAACAGGGCCGCGATCTGCAACTGCCTCGCGGTATACCGATTAGCCAGGCAGTCGCGCCGCTCTTCGCTTTGTCTGCAATGTGCCGCACGAGACAGATTGTTGGCGCCAGCCATGATTTAGCGAAATGAAAAGACATATTGAGCGGCGCTTAAATTTGCATTAGGCTGTATCGTAATCACCGTAGAATTTTTTGTATGTGTCTCGGTTACCTTTCTTTTTCCCACTGAACAAATACATATGTTAAAGCACTTCATAGCAGTGTTCACATATTTGTTCAGTCGCGGTCCTGGCAGGGCACACATGTTAGAACTGTATATCGAATTGAATTCAGACCAGCCTTTCCGGGGGATGATGCGTAGGTTTTCGTGCCGACATGAAAATCTTTTGAACGATGAAGTCCGAAACATATTGTCATTACAGTTCCTCAATTTTTATTGTTCAGACCCCGTCTAAAAAACCCCGGCAAGTAGTTAACTACCATAAGATGAATGCAATAGCAAAAAGCAAACATTTTCCTTTCTACTAATGTTGAAGCTTAGCCTGAAAATGTAAGAGGTGCGTCGCTTCTTGAACGCGGGTTACGCTTAAGCATGCGATTCACTTTTTGTGCATTGAGCGTACGATGTTTAAAAGTTGCGTTGATGCTGTTTAGGCGTGGTGCTTTTCTCCACACTTTTTTCTATGTTTTATGTCTGTTTTTCAATCTTTATAAACTGCAGTGGCAAGGCGCTGTGAGAGAAGGCACAGCCTTTCGCACTTCAATCCATTTGGTAATGCATCATTCACACAATTCGTTTTCCCTTATCCTTCTTCCGCTTCTGGAATCTGCTGCCATCTGCTAGCCGCCTGGTTAGCTCAGATGGTAGAGCGGCAGCCCCGGAAAGGCAGTGGTGCCCGGTTCGTATCCCGGACCACGACGAATTTTTCAACTGCGAGGCTTTTCTTTCGAGGAACCCGTATGGGTTTCCTTCGTAGCAATTGCTACGATTTGGCGGATGTCTATTTTTTTCTTAATTAATCACTTCTCTCCACCTTGTGGGTTTCGCAGGACTATTACGTCAAACTCTTGCCTTTGCTTCGGGTTGTTGGCAAATTCAGCTTCGCCCTACCATCTGCTAGCCGCCTGGATATCTCAGATAGTAGAGCGGCTGCACCAGAAAGGTGGTTGTCGTGGGTTCGAGTCCCAGACTAGGACGAATATTTCTTCAACTGCATAGGTTTCCTTCGTAGCCATTGCTATGATAGGGTAGAATGTCGCTTTTCTCCTGAATTCCTTCTCAGCAACTTCGGGTTTCGGCAGAACTATTACTTCAAATAGAGGTTGTGTGCTATGAACGGTGGTAGCTGTTGGCAACAAGTGGTCAGCAATTTGTTCTGCTAAGGTTTTTTAGCCGATTCCTTTCTTTAGCTTCTTTTCTTTAGCAGGTGGTTCTTCTTTTCGTTAGGGTTTCTAAAGCAAGGTTTGAAAGAAAGACAAAGCTCGACTCGTGTGTAGGTTGTTACCTGCATGCTCGCAGATATAGTTGCCAGCGGAAAACTTGTTCACGTACACTTGAGCTTCTTCCATGATCTAGACTATGCGAGTTCTCAGTCATTTGTTTAATTTGGTGCGTTTCCATATTCGGATGAGTACAATAATTTTGTCTTAGGGCGTCACCAGCGGTTTATCAGTTGGTTCGTTTTTCTCATTGCGCTGTTTTTTTTCGTCCGTTTGCTGTGCGGAGGGAGTGATTGCGCGCGTGTAATGTAGAAGTTTCGATATTGGTAGTGACGTTGCAAAAGGCATCCCAGCCTTTTAGTTCTCTCTCAATAGAGAAGTAGCCACGCTTGACACATCATTGTCGATTAGGCATGGGAATCGCAATTTCGAGAATCCAAAGATAACTGACTAATGTTTCACCCGGGTTGCGCCATCAGGTGTATTTCTTGTACCCTATGCCAAATCGAGATTCATGTCACGTTGTACAGAATTTTCTGTTCTTGCGGGTGTGTTCACCTCATTGAGAAGAGAGAGGTTGTGTGTATAGGCCATGTCCAGAAGGATAATCCCTGCCCGGGAAGAGTCTGAATACATAGTGGGCATGACGGCTCTTGAAGTCGCTACCCACAGCAAGCTCGACTTTTCAAGCTGCTTGAGGATGTGGTGCCAAGCGGTTCGTTAAATTTTCGTATTAAGCAAGCGATATGTGTTGAGGATGTTCATGTCGTACTGTTGCAAAAATCGACATTTTAAGAGGCCCCTTTCTTCATTGCGGTTATTAAGGTGGTCGAGAGGTTTCTGCACAGCCGTGTGTCGTTACTATACCAGTGTTGTGGCTATGATTCGATGTGCGGCCTGTTCACTCCAATGCCTACGTTTCTGTGGGATGGTAGGAGTACTGCGGGCAGTATATCCTGGTCAGGAGATTGACGCCAGGGGTTCCTGAAGAAATAAGACATCTAGCTTAAGCGTGGATTGCGCAATAAAATGCAAGATGGAGTTAGGTTTACGGCGAACACCCCGACAGTTTCACTACCAGGCAATAATCAATGCCATGTGCTATGACGAAACGCACTGAGATTTATTTAGCGTTGTAATTATTGGTATTGGTAATTATTGGTAATTATTGGTTTCAAGGGTGTGCCTCGTTGCGTGCTGTACCGCATGCAGGCGTAGATGGTGCGGTTCGGAGGACGCCAAGCGATTGCGCGAGCTCTCCAAGTTGTTTAAGTATCTCTGCTTTCTATTTGGAATTGTCGCTTCTGCAGAAGATTGTATTTCTGTTGTTTCTAATCGCGCACCCCTCTCGGCTCTAATTGCGAGAATCTGTCGCGGATGTGTTGATACCTGTGGGCCTGTGCAAGAGAAAGTCGAAGTGAAAAAATAAAAAATTCTGGAGTTTTACGTGCGAAAACTACGAGCTGAGTAAGGGGGACGCAGTAGTGAGACACTCCGGAAATTTGGACCACCGGGGGTTCCTTAAAGTGCACTTAAATGTCAGTGCACGGATGTATTCCTATTTTTCCCTCATAGAAATGCGGCCGCCCTCACAGGGGCCTGAGGGTCGCCAGCACTGTGAGGTCCCTCGTAGATGGAGCATCGAACTTTACATTTGTGCGCTGTTTGGTCGGGTCGTTGGTCGGGAGGGAACTGTTGACCACATGTCTCACCACGTGTGTATTCATCAGCCGTGGCATAGACATCAGTGCGGTGGCCGATGGTGAAACGAATGAATGAATGAATGAATGAATGTTTGTTTTGACAGAAATAAAACACAACGAATCTCTGTCAAAGAGGCCGACAAAAAGGCACGAATGCCTGACTAAGTGTCAGTCCCCTTCCCTGACCCGTTCCCAGTGCACAAAACACTCAAGCACACAGGGCAAGCATGGTACACAAAGTGAATACATAAACGAAAAAATGGAAAGTACATGAAATACGTAACAGAAATACTGAATTTTATTTGTGCACAAAAGAATAAACAGTCATGCCTAAAGCGACAGCAAAGACATGTTCACTTTTTATTTAAAGTTCTTAGGGACGGTAATTCACCTATTATAGTGAGTAAGCCAGCGTGATGATTCAGAAAATCTGCAACTATGAATGCTTGCTTTTGTGTGCCGTAATTGGCACGGATCTTGCGCTTGTTGTAAGTTAATTGCCTTGTGTTGTATTTATGTTCATTCGGGAGGTATGCTTTATAAAAGGCGCTTTCACTGATTCTTACCTCTTTAAATATTGCTATGGCTGTTTTTTTGTTATTAAGGTTTTCTAATGTTAAAATAAAATTCTTCTTGAAAAGCGGAGTGGAGTGGCTTCTATAGAGTGCATTTTCAATTACCCGAATCATGCGTTTCCGCAAGGCTAATAAACTATGTATATTGATTCTCGTCGTGGTACACCACACAGATAAACAATATAGGATGCGCGAATGCACTAGGCTATAGTGCAATTGTTTTTTTAGCCTAGAAGGTAATAGACGCTTTAATTTATTAATAACAACGATGGATCTTGCAATGCTGGTTTTAATGTTGCCGACTTGACTGGACCAGTTTAAGTTTTCTTCAAACGCAACACCAAGGAACCTCGGCACGTAGAACGTATAATGACTTCATAACGGAATTGTAATGCTAAGCTATCATCAATATCTTTGTTACGAGACCGAAAAATAATGTATTTTGTCTTTTTAGTATTTAATTCCAAATTATTTGCTCTAAGGCCGTCTGAAAAATTACTGAGCCAAATATTTGCTTCTTTCTCGAGAGTATGCAAGTTTCCGCCAGAAAAGAAGATATTAGTGTCATCAGCATACATGATTATGTCAGGTGTTAGAGGCATGTTTGTGATGTCATTAGTGTATAATAAAAAAAGAAGTGGCCCTAGGATGGACCCCTGCGGAACACTGTATTTGATTTCACCCATTGCTGATTTGGAATGACAAATGTATGTGTTGTATAGTCGGTTGGTTAAATAATTTTTTTTAGGGTAAGAGCAGTTCCCCTAATGCCGTACTCACTTAACTTTTGTAAGAAGATATCGTGTTTAATGGAGTCGAATGCCTTCTTAAAGTGAAGAAATATTCCTATTGTGTACACCTTGTCCTTAAAGTTACTTATTATTTTGTCTTTGATATTTAGCCGCGCCATTTCAGTACGTTGGTGTTTTCCGAAACCGTATTGCTTTTCTGTTATAATGTTATTTTGCGTACAGAAATTTAAAATTCTTTCGTGTATGACCTGCTCCACTATTTTGGAAAAGATTGGGAGAACTGAAATCGGTCTGTAGTTGTTCACGTCATTCCTGTCTGCCCTTTAAAAAGCTCTCGTGGCCTGCAGGACCTGAATAAAGTTGATTTCCTTCCTTCCTTCCTTTAAAAACCACCCATACCCGTGCAATCTTTAGTTCATCGGGGAATGCGCCAGTGCACAAAATTCAATCGCATATGTGTGACATTAAAAATATGCAGCGCCACAGCTTCTTTTAGTTCTGCCTTTATGTCATCCACACCACCATGCTGTGGAATTCTTTAACTTTACAAATAAGCTACTTATTTCAGCCTGAACTGTTGGTGCAAGAAATAGCGATCTGCTCATACTACATGGAATATAAGACCTGTAACTGGGGCTATCAGCATCAAACGCATCAGACGCGCCAAATTGTAAGAAATGCTGATTAAACTTATCGGCCAGTGCAGTCCCTGTGAAAGATACGCCTTTATCCATAACTTCAAAAACATGATTACGGTCACTGTTCGGAAGCAGATCATTCAATGTTTTCCAAACTTTTTTTGGATCATTAGGAACATCAGTGAACTTATTCTCATAGTACTTCTCCCTTTCCAGCTTTATATCATGGCCCAATTCATTCCTGACCTTTTTGTATTTCATTAAGTACTCTGGTTGCCTTGTCTTTATAAAAGTAGCGAATAGTCTATCACGTTCCTTTATGCGTTTTAGAAGGGCGGTGTCAACCCACGGTTTCCTGCATTTCTTGCTTCTTCTAGCTTCTTTTAGAGGGAAAGCTTTGTGATAAACGCCTTTGATTATGCCGAGAAAGCGAGTGAATGCCTTGACAGGATCCGTCAATGCGTATATTTCGGACCATTCCGCTTTGCTGACTGACCCTTCAAAATCGGCAATCGCGTTCTTGGTTATCAATCTGTACTGTGAGCGTGTGTCATTTTTGCGCTGTCGGCACACTTTCGTCTCGTGAAAGAGTTACGTGAAACTAAAGCGACGGTTGAGGAAGTTGAGGAAGCTAGAATACCGAGGCTGCCCCACACACAACCACAGCGGTAGCGGCGTTCGCATGCCCTCTCATGCACGGTTGCGCATCTAGCGGCGGGCGCTGGCTCTATATGAAACTGAGGCGGCAGTTTCGTGACCAGAAAAAAAAAATGGAAGGACTCTGGCTATCGCCTCTGCGTTCTGCGTTCGCTCTTTCATTCTTCGCTGTGCTGTTTCCCTTGGTTACGAGAGAAGCACACGCTTCCCGCAAGAACGGGCGCCTAAAGCTTCGCTCTAAAAAAGCGGAGGTCCGTCTCATGTGTGAAAATCGTTAGAACGCAAAACACCTGAAGCGATTCAACGGTAGTTGTTGCCTGACGCTGAGGTGTGACGTTTTTCGCTGGGTATCGCTGACCCTCTGTTTCGGATTTTCGCTTCATCGTCTCTTCAGATCTCTGCCTGGGAAACTCTGATGGTTTCGTACCACCTTTAATCGGATTTACAGTACAAAAGTGTCTGTAAACACTAATGTGTGAACGCATTGCTTGGCGTCGTCAATGCGTTTATGTTAGTTTAGGGTCAAACCACGCCAAAATCATTCCTCTCAAAAAGTTGCGAAAAAATTACACCTATATAAGCATTACTTGCATAGTATTTTCCCAACATATTTCGAACGGAAAAAAATTTTTCGCAACGTCAGCGCTATTTCAGCTTTACGAAATGTTGGAAAACCAAATGCGAATATCAAATTCACCAAAAATCGATCGTTTGGTGACTTATTTCCTAATTGTGTTTTCGCTCTGTATGAACATTGGTCGTTTATTATAAAGCTGTTTCATAACATAGCTTCATATTATTTACTGCTTAGAGGTGAGGGGAAAATGCGCAAATCCTTGCATTTTCGCGAAATTTTTCACGCAATACGGTCAGGGGAACAAAATTAGAATTAATGTTGTAGAGCGTCCCCTAAAATGTTCTATCTTCTAAATTTCGTTATCGCCTACATGCGGCTTACAGGCTCTAAAATACAAGCCTTAATTTAGCAAATACCTTATTTTGAACTATGTTTAGACTTTAGTAATACACTAACATTGTCCATGAAAAAATAAGCAGGAAGGCGGATATCGTCGAGAAGAATAACTAGTTTGACCACGGAAATTTTATTCAAGTTATTTGCGTTTTCATGAAGAAAAAAATTGTGGAGTTTGTGTCCTGCCATTGCAGTACATTGGTTCGCGCTTCTCCTTTTACTGATAGCCCTTAGGCGGGAAATACAAACCAGGGTGATGCATGGTTGACTGTACGGTGAGGAATAAACTGCGTGATCACCAGGAGTTCCTAAGAATTTGACACTTGAAGGTATGCATATTTAACGTAGATCGACTATGCGCACTTGCATGCTACCTGAAGTATAAATACGCCGCCTCCTACGCGTTACGTGGCAGAGCGTACCACAAGTCTCTTTCATGAATGTGAATGGAAAGCATCACTTCACCGGCACACGATCAGTCACTGTGAAACCAGTGACAACAGACCGATTATTTGCTGAACATATTTGATAGGGAGCTTTATTGAGCATGTTTGACTAGTTCTGTAAAGTCTACTATTCTTCCTGCTACTTCGGGCTATCGTGAAGTAGGTGTTGCATGCGGCCGCGAAGGTCCGTTGGATGGTGCATTGCCAGGTGCCCGGAGAAAGAAAGGTTCCGAGTGACGTTCATTGGATGAAAAAAGGTTTATATACAGATGTACGTGATAGAGTTTTACAAAAACGGCTCCATCTCTCGGAGCCGACTCCATTTTAATGTCTTTGCATGCCCGAGCCTCTCCTCACAGCTGTCCAGATCCGCTTTTTATCCTATTTATTGCGGAAATGTGCGGAATATAACCAATTCTTATATGTAGCTTTCATTGTTTACGAGAAAGCGTTTGATTCAGTCGAAACCTCAGCAGTCATGGAACCATTACGAAATCAGGGTGGACACGACCCGTATGTAAAAATACTGAGTAATATGTATAGCGGCTCCACAGCCACCGTAGTCTTCCATAAAGAAAGCAACAAAATACCGATGAAGAAAGGCCTCAGGCAGGGAGACACGATCTCTCCAAAGGTATTCACAGCGTGCTTACAGGAGGTATTCAGAGACCTGGAGTGGGAAGAATTTGGGATAAGAGTTAATGGAGAATACGTTAGTAATCTGCGATTCGCTGATAATATCGCCTTGCTTAGTAACTCAGGGGACCAACTGCAATGCATGCTCACTGACCTGGAGAGGCAAAGCAGAACGGAGGGCCTAAAAATTATTCTGCAGAAAATTAAAGTAATGTTTCACAGTCTCGGAAGAGAACAGCAGTTTACGATAGGTAGCGAGGCGCTGAAAGTAGTAAGGGAATACATCTACTTAGGACAGGTAGTGACCGCTGATCCGGATCATGAGACTAAAATAATTAGAAGAATAAGAATGGGCTCGGGTGCGTTTGGCAGGCATTCTCAGATCATGAAGAGCAGGCTGCCATTATCCCTCAAGAGAAAAGTGCATAACAGCTGTGTCTTACCAGTACTCACGTACGAGGCAGAAACCTGGAGGCTTACGCAAAGGGTTCTACTCAAATTGAGAACGACGCAACGAGCTACGGTAAGAAGAATGATAGGTGTAACGTTAAGGGATAAGAAAAGAGCAGATTGGGTGAGGGAACAAACGCGAGTTAATGACATCTCAGTTGAAATCAAGAAAAACAAATGGGCATGGGAAGGACATGTATTGAGGAGGGAAGGTAACCGATGTTCATTAAGGGCTACGGACTGGATTCCAAGGGAAGGGAAGCGTAGCAGGGGGTGGCAGAAAGTTAGGTGGGCGGATGAGACTAGGAAGTTTGCAGGGACTACATGGCCACAATTAGTACATGACCGGGGTAGTTGGAGAAGTATGGGAGAGGCCTTTGCCCTGCAGTGGGTGTAGACAGGCTGATGATGATGATGATGTTGATTCCCGCCTTTGACTCCTAGAGGAAATTCGCTGTTGTTCTTTATGGCCAATCGCCAACGCCGAACCATTCACAATATCTTGCCCCCGATGTCCCACCTTTTTGCCGCACTCCCGCCTCCAACGTTGCACAGTCACCCCCACATACGAGATAACAACATGGCAAATGAAGCTGATGTCGACGCCGTTCCCACGAGGGTCATCGACAATGACCCCTTTCAGATATTCGTGGCCTCTTCGTGACGATCAATCTGTTAGGATCGGGAGACCGGCCATCGCGGTAATCGAAGGGTGACGTTATTGTCTTGAAGTGAGCTGTCATCATTTACGCGTCACCGTTGGCGTGCGGTCCAGCCCGGACGGGAACTATTAAACTAATTGCCGGTTTCCTTCCCTGACCATTTTTCGTGAAATATATATATATATATATATATATATATATATATATATATATATATATATATATATATATATATATATATGACAAAGCTAGACAAATTATATCTTCAATATGTAATACCTATTACATACATGATTTAACGCAGTTTACATCATGGATCCCGGGCCTCAAGTATGTGCGGCGTAATACGAAGACATTTCTCCCCCATTTGCCCCTGAATCGCCACTGAATCGCCACAATACTTTGTTATACGTTGTCTGCGCTGTTCTACCGAGACGCTAACCGCGTGAAACAAACCTGGTAGAGTGTCTGAAGAAAAGTTCAGATTAAAATGAGACACGGGCAGGGCTTTGGGTATCTAGCCTCCTATCTCCGCATCTTGTTTTTGCGATACAACTTTATGGTCGCTCGCGAGGACACTTACGTTATTGTTTGGAGCAAAATAGATGATGCCTCTAATGACGCAGCAGGAGGCCAGTGATTTTCCATTTTTTTCGTTATTTTGAGATTGTGGGTATACTACTGCATGCACCGGTGATTCATGACTTGCGAATTCACTGCAGTTTTGTCTACTACTCTCGGTTATTCCGTTGCCATATTCTAGAGAAGTTTACCTTATAGGTATTCTTTTAAATTTTTTCTATTGCTTTTTTTTGCCAGTGTTCAATCACCAGCGCAAAACTATTTTTGCTCTAGAATACGCGAACAAAGCTAATGAAATCTATCTATCTATCTATCTATCTATCTATCTATCTATCTATCTATCTATCTATCTATCTATCTATCTATCTATCTATCTATCTATCTATCTATCTATCTATCTATCTATCTATCTATCTATCTATCTATCTATCTATCTATCTATCTATCTATCTATCTATCTGTTGAACCATTTCCTTGTCGAAGCCATTCCCCCATAATACGTTTGAAATTATGACACACTCCCCAATCTCATCAAATTGTCGCTGATTATGCAACGAATCTCGCATTCACTTCGCCGACCTGTGCTTCGGTAAGGGCGGCGCAGCTTGGCTGCACCTAGAAGCGAGAGTACGCGCATGCGCGCGCGCTAATTTGAAAAATGGCTTATAGGTTGCGCCAATGTTGAGCTGTCGTGGTCGTTGCATCTTCGTCACTCCAGCTTTGTCATCCGACTCTTGTCATGCCGTCGTCGAAGCCCCATCATAGTTGTGCAGTCACCCCACCCACTGTCGTCGTGCACCTATTATGATGTCATTGTCCACGTACAATTGTCAAGCAATCGTATCCATTGTGTCGTCTTCATACGGTCCTCGTCATGCTTTCATTGCCATACCGACGTCGAGATGCCGCCGTGGCCGTTCCATCTTCGTCATACTAACTTTGTCATCGGACTGCCTTCACGTCTGGCCAACTGTCGTCTTGGCGTTCATCATCACAGAGTCGTCGCCATACTAACGTCATTCCATCGTTGTCATACTGCCTTCTCCGCTCCGCCAACATAAATGCTGGATCATGTTGAAGTAATTATGCTGTTATCAGTCAATTGTTATTGCACCACCGTATTCATGCCATTATCACCATTGTGTCATCGTCGAACAGTCACTACCATGCATCCGTTGTCATGCTTTCGCCTCCATACCACTGTGGTCGTACCATCACCGTCACTCCAGCTACGCTTCCCAATGTCGTCATGCCGTCGATGTGAAGCCGCTGTCGCCAGACACTTTTCGCCATTGAATTGTCTGCATAACGCTGCTGTGCCATTGTCAACATTATAATTTCGGTATTCAACTATCGACATGCCGTAATCGTCTCGCCATCGTCGTCACACAGCCATCGTCATATATTTTCCGCCACGTTCTAGTCGCGCTATCGTTTATATATTGACCACTGATGGGACTTTTTCGTTTCATTCTAATCTAATGATGCTGTCGTCCCTCAAATGTGATCACACATTCGTTCTCGCGCGATGGTCGTCATCGCATGATCCTTTGTCCTCTTTATCATGTCTTCATTTTCATGTCTTCATTGTCATTCTAACTTTGTCATCTTGTTGTCCTCATACCATAATCTTGACGCTATCGCGGTGGTACATTGACTGTCAGTCAATTGTCCTCATGTCGTCGTCGTAAAGTTGTTATATGATCTTAATCATCTAAAATCATGTTCTCATTGTTGACCTGCTTTCGTCTTCATAGGGCCTTTATTGTTCTATTGATGTAATTTAATCGGGGTAACATTATCGGCGTCACACAGGCGTCGTCCTGCCACCCTGCCAATTAGTGACCTGTGCAAACGAATGCCATTAGAAAGGAAGATGATACCGGAATGTGCCGCATATAGCCGCAGCAATTGAAGTCCAAGCATGACCACTACGTATGCTCAATAAACGCTACTTCAGAAAGTTCTCAGAAGCCGTGTCACCCGCGCCCCTCGTCCTTGCTGTGCTTTTCTTGCTTCAGTTTCATCTAGCTTGTTTACATTGGGCATGGACTTGAATGCACAGGAATTTAGTTAGAAATGCAGCGACCAACGATCCCAGTGAAACCAGGTATGGAGCCTTGTCTGCCTTTTCCCTCGGAATGTCTCCAAGCGCTTTGGCGGTAGGCAGCCGAGAACAGCGGCACGAGCCCTATGACCGCCAGCGTGTTTTGATGTACATGAGCGCAACGTAAGAGCGCGTGCAAGATTCTGTCAACACACACCACGTGAATGTCCTCATCAAGATGGCACCGCTAGTTCATTAATATCAAGGTGATGGCAGCTCGCTTCCAGAGACCAATGTGGAAGCCGACGAAGGTGAGGGCAAGAGACCTTGCATTAATGAAACAACCAATCAGGAGAACGACAGCATTTCAAAATATGACCTAAGTGATTATGAAGCCATTCAATATGATGAAGGACCTTTCAAATTCGGAACCTACAAAAAATTAATTGAAGGAATCCCGGTGGTGCACCCACCATCAGGAGCAGGAGACATCTTTTGGCAATTGAATCCAAATCACGCTGTGTCAGAAATTGTCTTGGCGGCAAAGGAAAAAGCTCAGACCTTTCGAGTAAACAGAAACTGGAGCTTATGAGTGACAGTTACCTCAGTGGCATCTCCGAAAAAAACTTATTCACTGTACGAAGTAGCAGGACTAAGAGTTAGGCCTTACATACCTGCTTCGTACACTCGAAATCTCGGAAGGATTCGTCACAGGCAATTTCAATACACTGAAGGACAACTGTTCGAGATTTCGAAAGATTTCGGAGTAATATCGGTCCGCCAACCAGCAAGTTACTACCATCTGGAGCATGGCAGAGTTGAATCCCGCTCTGGGCACAGTGTTGTTCTTCACTTCAGAGATGACAAACGAATGCCTCAGAGAATCCGCTTGGGCTTCGCCAGCCACCCAGTGGAAGAATACCTTGGTCCTGCCTTGAGCTGTTATAACTGTCAGACATTTGCGCACTTGACGAAAAATTGTCGTGGATCAGGTAGATGTAAAATTTGCTCCAAGAACCGTGAGTATGCTGAATACAAGTCTATGCGACCTTCTAAATGTTCAAATTGTGCTGGTCCACAGAACAAGGCCGCATTCATGCTACACATACATGGAATAATTCACCGGAAGCAACCATGGCACAAGGAGGCCTTTCTGAATTTTGATGCAATAAGGCCAGCGAAAAATCGCCAGTTTACAGCAACTGATCAAATATCAAAAGAATAATCGTATTCGACGGCATTAAAGCAGCAAGCTGCATAACTGTCCCAGATAGAGTGGAGTCATCATTCTGCTACGGTCACTGAAGGTCGCCTATGACAAAAATATCAGCGAGCTAACCTAGCAGCACCTCAGCGATCTTTTCAGTACATTCCTTAGGGATCGCCGCAGACGGCGACTGGAAAATCGCCTTTCAAGGATAACATTGCTCCACTCAGTGTTGGACAGATAAAAATACCCATGCTATCTGCTACAGCTCTAGCAACTGACACAGCTCTACCTCAGGCGAACACGCTCCCAGAGGTAAAGGCACCATTGGTTATGGAGCCATTAATGAGTCACCTGTCCGCGTCACTGCTACTGGATGACAATGCTGAATTGCCGTTACGAATATGTAGTAATCTTTCATTGCAACGCTAATAGCCTTCCCTTCATATTTGCAGATTTTCGCAAGTTATATTGCAAAATACAGCTTCATTGTGCTCTGCGTTCAAGAGGCTGGAGTACGTGATGACTTTTTTCTTGCTAATTACCCCATATATAAATCCTCTCGTCCAGCTGCAAACAGTGGAACAATGCTCTGCGTTAAAAAATATTTGCCCTCTAACCTCATTCAATCAAGTAGTTCAGGTTTTCCTGAATATGTAGCCTGCAAGGTATATCTCGCTAAGATCTGTGCAACCGTCGTAAGCACATACATGGAAACATCGAGACGTATTACAATTGACAATTTCGCAAATATTTTTAGCATCACAAGATGAGACATTTTCATATATGGAGACTTTAATACATAACGTAACATGGGGGAGGAGTCACTGTGAATCCCGTGGGAATATCGCTCAGTGCGCCGCGGAGAGATGCGATCTGTCAGTATTGAATGATGGATTTGTGGCCTTTATGCGTGGGTATCACTACACCAGTTGCACATACGTAACATTTTGCTATGATGATCTTGTTACCGATGCTGGGTGGACAAGAGACACAGGAGCATCTGGAAAGGATCACTCTCAAATTGTTATATCGCATCCGTGATTAAAAATACTGCGAAACCAAAATACGTGGACATAACCAACTGGCAGCTCTTCCGACAACCCTCATCTAGTCGAGTTGATAGTGAAGCTGACGTAGGGAAACTCATATCACTGATACAAGAAAAATTGAGGGTGTGTATGAAACAAGTGTCCATTCCTGACGAGTACACATCAATTGCTGCAGAATATGAACATTTGAGAAGCGTAAGAAGTAAAGCGAAGAGAGCCAATCGCCCGAGTGGAAATATAGAAGCGTATGGAAATGTGCAGAAAATCCACTCAGCCATGCCGAGACGACTACAAAAATTAGCGGAAAAAAAGTTGCGTTATTTTGCGATACGTTCACTCCCCTGACACGAATTCCACGAGTATGAATGATGTTCGTGCATTAAGGGGCCCTGTCATTCAAACAAAACCATTTCGTACTCTCGCAATAGCCAAGGATAGTTCAAAATGAGTAATTGCTTTTTAGTACTGGCCCTTTGCAATGCTTTCCCTTTCCCGTTTTGATATGTATATTTTGCATTTCTCATTTTATCCATCTTCGTCCCCCTTACTCGATAGCCTCTGGGCCCTGTAAGGTATTATAAATAAATAAATAAATAAATAAATTCTGTAAAGTCATAACTAGAACAAGCGTATCTCTTCCTATAGTTCTGAGTTTTATTATTCAATTGGAATGGCAAAGCAAGAAGTTCTTGCGTGTTTTCGGTCGAGCAAGTACAGGTAAACTACAATATAAAGTTTGTAAACAGGGATGAAGTGCCTCAGACAGGCTGGCCAACGTTTCGATAGGAGGACCTATCTTCGTCAAATCTTCGTCCTATCGAAACGTTGGCCAGCCTGTCTGAGGCACTTCATCCCTGTTTACCAACTTTATATCACAGTGTGCCATTCCATCTGTCAGCCCCTTTCTTGTTTTAGGTAAACTACAAGTTATCTATGATTTAGCTAAAATGTTAGCTTACGTCTTATAATAAAAAGACTCCTTCTGGTCCAGAATATAGAACACATGGTTTGTTGCCAGACATGGCATATAATGGTCGATTGGCCCTTTCGTAATTACACAATGACTTGTGGAAAACCGAGTCTGTCCCTGACTCCTGGAAAACCGCACGTGTAATACCTGTAATGAAGCCTGGCAAAACAACGTTTTCTCTTAAGACGTTGCGTCCTGTGAGGCTAACGAGCTGCTTATGCAAGGACATTGAGAAAATTATTGACAGTAGGCTGCAATGGTCGTGTGAGCAAACAGAGGCACTTCCCGATCACAAGAGGAGATTTCGAAAACAGCGACACACCATTGATGCAGTTTCGGATATTGTTAGTTATGATGAAAATGATTGAGCTAGGTGAGATGTCTCAATAGTGGATTTTTAGACATTAATGGGGAGCCTTCGACACAGTCAGCCATGCTCATATACGTGGTCTGTTAGAAAAGTATGCGACCTTTGGCTGAAGAAAGAAAACTGGCATAGCTGCGTCGTTTCGAACCTAATCACTCTCAAAGTAGTCTCCTTGGGACTAGACACGCTTCTGTCAGCCGTGCTGCCATTGTTGGAAGCATTCCGAGAAGGCCTCCTTCGGAATGGAGTTTAGCTGAGCGGTCGTTGCAGCCATGATGTCTTCTATTTTCTGAAATCGCGCTCGTTTCAATAGCCTCTTGATTTTGGGAAACAGCCAGAAGTCGCAGGGGGCCATATCAGGAGAGTAAGGAGCCTGTTGAACTACAAAAGTCAAGTATGAGGAATGTGCAGGTGCATTGTCGTGATGGATGCGCCAATTTTCTGTTGACCACAACTCCGCTCTCTTGCGCCGTACAGCATCACGTAGGTGACGTAGGCCATCCTTGTAGTACTCTTTGGTGATTGTTTGAGCCTGTGGTGCGTACTCGGGGCGTGCCATATCGCGGGTGTCAAAGAAAGCAGTCAGCATCACTTTGATGTTGCTGCAGACTTGGCAGGCCTTCTTTGGTCTTGGTGACGTGGAATGCATCCACTGTGACTACTGCGACTTGGTTTCCGGGTCGTACCCATACACTGGAGACTCGTCACCAGGGATTATGGTGTTCATGAAGCCGCGGTCACTTTTTGTAGAATCCAGTACTTCCTGTGAAACTTCAACACTAAGTTGCTTTTGTGCCATTGTGAGCAGCTTAGGCACGAATTTTGCCGCAATTCTCTTCACGGTCAAATCTTCGGTCATAATGGAATGTGCAGAGAAAGCACTGATGCCCACCTCTTCCGAAATTTCTCGGATAGTCACACGACGGTCCCGCATCACCACACCGTTCACTTCGGCAATGACCTGGTCATTTGGGCATGTTGATGGCCGACCGGAGCATGGCTCGATCTCCACTTATGTGCGGCCGTCTTTACACCGCTTGTACCACTCCTTAATTTGTTTGCTGCTCATTGCATCGTCACGGAAAGCCGTCTAAATCTTCCAACTGGTTTACCCTCAGCTGTCGCCCAGTTTGTGGGAAAATGTGATGCAGCAGCGCTGCTCCAGTCGCTCTGCCATTTTTCTTGCAATAACAAACCTACTAGAGCACAGCGCACTACCTCACTCAAACGCTGCGTCCCAGCGACTGAAGCTAATGCCAGGCGAGAAAAAAGTTGCGCATGTGCACGAAGGTTCAAGGTCGGCTGATGCAAGCGCGCTTGTTTAATATCGATCAGGTGTTCCCAAAAAATAAGGTGGGATACTTTTCTGACAGACCGCGTATTGTGTGGCCTGCAGAACTGGGAGTCTCTGGAAGGGCTCTATGGTGGATATACAACTTCTTTAATGGCAGAGCAATATTTATTCAGGCAAGCGAAGGAAAAAGCTCTTACAATATTATTCAAACTGTCCCACAAGGCAGTCTCTTAAGTCCGTCTCTCTTTCATTCTGTGATGGCGGATTTAGCACTGAGATTTCCACCTTGTAAGTGTTGGAGGACAATCCCAGCGCTGGCAACCAGTTGTAAGGTTTAGACGTAGTTGAAGGGAGGGACTTTTCATCGCCGGGTACCAGTTGAATGGGTTGTAGTCGAGCATGAAATAAGTGGTAGCTGAGCCATGCCGTTGTCCAAGTCACAAACGCTTGGGACGTGGTTGTAGGGAGAAACTTGCTCTCATCGAGAACTAGGTGTACGGGGTTTACTTACAACATTTAGTAATACTCGTTGGGGGGCTAGTTGGTGCATGTTTCCAGGAGAGGGTTATAGCGCCGTCCCTTCTTGCTTGCTGTGTGTTGTGTTTTTTCGGCGCTATAACCCTATTCTGGTTACAACATTTACATTACGACAGGAGATATATTTAAACAGTCTAGCATGACTCCCAAATGGAGCACCCAAGACGAAGCACACAGCACCTCGTACACGAGCACAATACCTCACAGCCGACAAACTGCTGCTTAAAAATTATGTGTCCTCCCTAGATCCCCAGGTGAGGAAAAACGGCTGTCCTACCTTCGTCCAATCAGACCTTCAGCAGTCGTTGAAGGCGAAGTCGACCCACCTTTTAGTGGGAGGGTTCATACACTCACATACGCACTTTGAGGTCCCAGAACCCGCCGAGTTGAGCGGGTCCTTGTAGACAGGTTGTCACGATTTAGCCCAGCGGTCGCCTTTTGATTTCAGAGCTGACTTCTCAGGTAGCCGCCGCGATTGTCAGCAGACTGTGGCGAATTTGGGGGCCCGCGAAAACGCACCGCAAAACACCCTTTTCGAGGAGCTTCCTTGCTCTAAATAGACCATGAAGGCGACAGCAAATCAACCAACAATACTCGGGCCGCCGAACGTGGCCATCCCTGGCCGCGTCGCCACTTTCCGAAGTAGGCTCATGGTTGATTACCTTGGCTGTGGTCTCCGGTTCTTTGAAGGACGCGCATTGTTGGCTCCCCAAAACGGCTCGTTGCAGCGGGCCGGGATGGTTTCGAAGGTCGCTTCTCCGAAGGACGCCACCCCCGCGGCTCGATCGAAACAACTACAGCGGGCTGGGTGATGTTTCCAGGTCAGTACCCCTGCAGGCCGATCGCAACAACCTGCATTACACTACAGTATAAATGCGGATGACATTTATATTTGGGCCTTTGATTCAACTGCCAGCCTTGCTCAATCATCTTTGTAGAAATACCTATGCATTGCGGACAAGTTCGTAAAGGAAAAAAGAATGAAACTGTCTTACAGCAAGACCGCTGTGTTGCCTGTTAGCAAAGAATGTCTAAGGGATTTTCAGCCGTCTTGAGGGACAACCTTTAGACACAGTGGAACAACACAAATTTCTGGGGTTTATATTAGACAGACAATTTTCTTGGAATTGTAACATTAAAGCCATCGAAGAGCAAATAAACTCAGTAATGTATGTTCTTCGCCGAGTAGCAGGCACGGAATGGTGAGGGTTGGTTTCATCCTTACTAAAAGTACATAATGCACTTATAAAGCTATAGCATATTATTCACCTGTCCTGCATAGAATCTCCCGTTCATCTGAAGAGAGACTCCAACGATTAATAGCAAGGAACCTTTTAATATGCTTAGGCGTTCCTCGAGCAACCTCAAGTACCTTAGTAATTGCACAGGCTTATCTTCCTCCATTTCCTATTATGAGGACGGTTGAAGCGTATTTACACTGACCTCGCGTTTCAGTGCAGGACAAAAGGCACCCACTAGCAAGTGCGCTTATTGAGAGAGACAGTGCGAACATAAATTTCGTGATTCAGGCGCACAATAATGTACTACCACATCACGAATCTCGGTTCTCAGATATATACCACCTTCCATGCAACTCGTCGCTTAAGAAATCGAACTTCTGGTGGAAGGCTATATTCGCATATGATACAGGAGTATTGTTATGCTAGCAGCAAAACAACTAGGGCTATACCAGATAAATTTTCTCTACCTTGGCTAACTTTTAGGCCTATACAGATGGTTCTTTTTTGAAACAACTATTTTTACAGCTGCCTTTGTCATTCCAGAATGCAACCAAACACAGACGTTAAATCTATCTCACATTACGTCATCAACAACAGCAGAGCTTCTGCAGTATTGTCTGTTACGATACCTCAATAAAATACAAAAAGACGAAAAATGGGTCATCGTTTGTGACTCGCGGGCAGCTTTGTCTTCACTTCATGGTGACATCATTAGTGCGCAAAACATGGCGTTAGCTTACAAGACACTAAAGGAACTCACAAATGCAAGCGAAAGAAAATCCCACAATAATATTTCAATGGATACTTAGCCACTGTAATATGCCTAGAATTGTTGCATCATACAAGGCAGCTGGACAAAGCCAGTTAATAACGCCACATATGGTCAACCTCTAACGCAAGGCAAACTATGGCACATAAGAAGACAGATCTCAGTCCGTGGTTGGAAAGCGACATGGTTTGATCAGAACTCGAAATGTCCTGATTTATTTTGAATTAACCCATCGCTCCTATATAAAATCATGTCTACATTAGATACAAGCAGAGCCTTTGAGACGCTCATTCGCCGTCTGCGGCTCGGGTACCAGGTACACACAACACTTCTATATAAAATTTCAAGTGCTGATAGTTCGGCATGCACAGCATCTTTAACGGCACAGAAAATTAATGGCACGGCACGCACAGACAAAGTTTAGCACGTGATTTAGTGGTATATCATCGCAAGGCCTCGAGCCCCAGGAAGTTATAAGGTCCTTGGCCAGCATACTCATCGCAAAGACCAGCGTTGCTGGCCTTTCAAAGATTTCTGGAAGCGAGCAATATTTTCGGAAACTATTGAGTAGAGTGTCTTATGGAGCAAGCGCATTCTATGGGGTTTTCCCTATTTTTGCCCAATTTTGACCAATTCAATGCCTGGTTTTATGTGCCTTCAGAAAAATCTAATCCATGATTTCTTATGTGCTCTGATTTTAGTCTAGTTATGTGGCCGGTCTTTGTGTTTACCTCAGTGCAAACATGTGACTGAATTTGTGTTGCTGCGTCTCTGAGGTGACTTTAAGTTTTAGTGTGGCACTAGTGCCATTATGTGACTAGTGTTGTGTCACTATGATTTGAAATTTTTTTACAGCGACGCTGTTCAGAGCGACTTTCCCGCTATCGTGTGCGCATGCAAAAGAAATGCCGCTGATGGTCCAATGCCCGGCCGACCCACAGCGGATGTAACGCAGGCGTTAAGCACTCCGCACAGGTGTGCCGATACCGAAGCTAGTGCAATGCCACGCCGACCTGTGGCGGAGATGCAGTTCGCTATATATGCAGCTAGGCTGGTCATCCTTGTTCACAGAGTGCAAGGGCACTGAGCTTTTTACCATAATGTATTCGTTTTTTAGAAATCCTTTTCTGAAAAGGAGTAGGCGGCGCCAAAGAAAGGCGACAATTTATCCTATATACGGTATAAGAAAAAAACGCGACTTCCAAATTCCGTTGTGTGGTTGCATAGCTCATACGCTAATCGCATTACTATCGACACTGATCGCGAGATGAGTTCTGCCGCAAATTTTCTTGCCCATGTATTTTTGCGCAAACCACATTTCGCAATGGATGTTCATCATCATCTTCATCATCATCATCAGCATGGTTACGCCCACTGCAGGGCAAAGGACTCTCCCATATTTCTCCAACAACCCCGGTCATATACTAATTGTGGCCACGCCGTCCCTGCAAACTTCTTAATCTCATCCGCCCACCTAACTTTCTGCCGCCCCCTGCTACGCTTCCCTTCCCTTGGGATCCAGTCCGTAACCCTTAATGACCATCGGTTATCTTCCCTCCTCATTACATGTCCTGCCCATGCCCATTTCTTTTTCTTGATTTCAACTAAGATGTCAATAACTCGCGTTTGTTCCCTGACCAAATCTGCTCTTTTCTTATCCCTTAACGTTACACCTATCATTCTTCTTTCCATAGCTCGTTGCGTCGTCCTCAATTTGAGTAGAACTCTTTTCGTAAGTCTCCAGGTTTCTGCCCCGTAGGTGAGTACTGGTAAGACACAGCTGTTATATACTTTTCTCTTGAGGGATAATGGCAACCTGCTGTTCATGATCTGAGAATGCCTGCCAAACGCACCCCATCCCATTCTTATTCTCCTAATTATTTCCGTCTCATGATCCGGATCCGCCGTCACTACCTGCCCCAAGTAGGTGTATTCCCTTACGACTTCCAGTGCCTCGCTGGCTATTGTAAATTGCTGTTGTCTTCCGAGACTGTTAAACATTACTTTAGTTTTCTGCAGATTAATTTTTAGACCCACTCTTCTGCTTTGCCTCTCCAGCTCAGTGAGCATGCATTGAAATTGGTCCCCTGAGTTACTAAGCAAGGCAATATCATCAGCGAATCGCAAGTTACTAACGTACTCTCCATAAACTTTTACCCCCAATTCATCCCAATCCAGGTCTCTGAATACCTCCTGTAAACATGCTGTGAATAGCATTGGAGAGATCGTATCTCCCTGCCTGACGCCTTTCTTTATTGGGATTTTATTGCTTTCTTTATGGAGGACTACGGTGGCTGTGGAGCCGCTATAGATATCTTTCAGTATTTTTACATACGGCTAGTCTACACCCTGATTCCGTAATGCCTCCATGACTGCTGAGGTTTCGACAGAATCAAACGCTTTCTCGTAATCCATGAAAGCTATATATAAGGGTTGGTTATATTCCGCACATTTCTCTATTACCTGATTGATAGTGTGAATATGATCTATTGTTGAGTAGCCTTTACGGAATCCTGCCTGGTCTTTTGCTTGACAGAAGTCTAAGGTGTTCCTGATTCTATTTGCGATTACCTTAGTAAATAGTTTGTAGGCAACGGACAGTAAGCTGATCGGTCTATAATTTTTCAAGTCTTTGGCGTCTCCTTTCTTATGAATTAGGATTATGTTAGCGTTTTTCCAAGATTGCGGTACGCTCGGGGTCATGAGGCATTGCGTATACAGGGTGGCCAGTTTCTCTAGAACAATCTGTCCACCATCCTTCAACAAATCTGCTGTTACCTGATCCTCCCCAGCTGCCTTCCCCCTTTGCATATCTCGCAAGGCTTTCTTTACTTCTTCCGGCATTACCTTTGGGACTTCGAATTCCTCTATACTATTTTCCCTTCCATTATCGTCGTGGGTGCCACTGGTACTGTATAAATCTCTATAGAACTCCTCAGCCACTTGAACTATCTCATCCATATTAGTAATGATATTGCCGGCTTTGTCTCTTAACGCATACATCTGATTCTTGCCGATTCCTAGTTTCTTCTTCACTGATTTTAGGCTTCCTCCGTTCCTGAGAGCATGTTCAATTCTATCCATATCATACTTCCTTATGTCAGCTGTCTTACGCTTGTTGATTAACTTCGAATGTTCTGCCAGTTCTATTCTAGCTGTAGTGTTAGAGGCTTTCATACATTGGCGTTTCTTGATCAGATCTTTCGTCTCCTGCGAGAGTTTGCTGGTATACTGCCTAATGGAGTTACCACCGACTTCCAATGCACACTCCTTAATGATGCCCACAAGATTGTCGTTCATTGTTTCAACACTAAAGTCCTCTTCCTGAGTTAAAGCTGAATACCTGTTCTGTAGCTTGATCTGGAATTCTTCTATTTTCCCTCTTACCGCCAACTGATTAATCGGCTTCTTATGTACCAGTTTCTTCCGTTCCCTCCTCAGGACTAGGCTAATTCGAGTTCTTACCATCCTGTAGTCACTGCAGCGCACTTTGCCGAGCACGTTCACATCTTGTATGATGCCAGGGTTAGCGCAGAGTATGAAATCTATTTCATTTCTAGTCTCGCTGTTCGGGCTCCTCCACGTCCACTTTCGACTATCCCGCTTGCGGAAGAAGGTATTCATTATCCTCATATTATTCTGTTCCGCAAACTACTAATAACTCTCCCCTGCTATTCCTAGCGCCTATGCCATAATCCCCCACTGCCTTGTCTCCAGCCTGTTTCTTGCCTACCTTGGCATTAAAGTCGCCAGCCAGTCGCCAGAGTGCAGCGGTGGCGTAGAGGTAGAACACCCGCCTCACGTGCAAGAGGTCCGTGGTTCGAATCCCGGTGCCGGCAATTTTCCACCGGAAAAAAAAATTTAAAAAAAATCCGCGTGTTGATAAAATTGCACAAACAGGCCTGGAGTGCGGCCTGATCCCGGTGACCAGAACCGGTAACGCACTCCCTCACCAGAGCAGGATTGGCCACCCTGGTGCAGTACTTGGCCACAACCTCCTATATGAACACAACAATCAAGCAATGCATATTGAACTAGCCTAAATCAGCTCTTCCATCATCTGTGGTTCTAGGAAGTACGCGAGAGCGTCGTTTTTGCATTTAACTGCCATCCTAATCTGGCGATCACGTCCGGAAATCGAACCAGCGTCTTTAAGCCCCGCAGAGTAACATTGACGGAACGTGAAAAGATATTCCGCCATTTAAACGTGGAAAAGCGCAGATTTAATGAAAGTCGAAAGAGAATCAATAAAATTGAAGCCCGTTCTATGAGAAAGAAACATCTTTTTTTGCTGGTAGAACTGGGGATATATAGAGAACACTGACGACTGGTGTTAGCTCACGTGGAAGTTCCCAACCTTACAGTTTTTATGGAAAGTGCAGTTTGAGGGACAGAGTGCCGGGTTTTAAAATTGTCGAGACATGTTTTCAATGGTACGCTAACCTACTCAAAAGTTGATGGACTCTGAAACTTTTTTAAGACGGAGTGGGAGGTGTCATAGAAATAACAGTGAGACTCACCGTGGTATGCGTACTCAGTTGCGAAGTTGCAGGTGCCGTAATAGAAAGATCTCTGGTAAATTGCAAAGACAACGCGGTTGATGAGTGTCTCAGGCCGCCACATGGTATGCCGGGTAGGACGTCTACATCTCGAAAAAAGACTCATGCACCGGGTTCATACGAAAAATGCACTTACTGCGCGTCGATATCGAAGCCTTGATGCCGTGACGAATGTTGCATAAAATAAACGCAGTGGTAAAATGCAAACAAGATAGAAGTTCAAATGAAGATGGATCCTTGCAGTGGCGACCAGTAGACGAACAAGGAATGTCGCTTTAAGCCTATGTTTGGACACGGGGTCGGGGCCAGGGCTACTGCTTTGCTTGGCAGCGCTTTTAGACGCCTTTCATTAGAAGCAAGAATTGGTTACTTTGTGATTGCAATACATACGCGTGGATGGCGCTCAAATAGGCGCTTCATGCCTACGTTTACTTCTGCACGCGAGAAACATCTATTTCACATTCATAAGTGTCCTGATTGCCAGCTATCTTTTATGCGTTCCGTTGTGGCTGTCGGTTTTACATATTTCCACGAAGGAACGAATACACAGATCTTTGTTCTTTTACAGACGCGCCCGCAAACTCATCAAAGTAGAGGCGATGGCGGCACCCAGGCCCGCCGGCAGCGGCCCTACCCACGCAACAGCTGGCCGCCACAGGGGAGTCACCTTGGCAGTCTGCTTCGCCATCAATTTTCTCAGCAGCGCTTTTTATCGGAACGCAGCATTATTCTACCCTTCCATAATGGATACGTTCTTGGCCACCAGGGAACAGGCGTCAGTGCCGTTGTTTGTCTACGGAGGTTTCTATCATGTTGGAGGTACGTGGAAAAGTTTCTGAGCACCCCATTTGAAGGCATCGAGCAGGTGCGCTTCGGCTATCGTAAGATAGGGCAATTGCATGGCGGCCGTAATTCGAATTCATTACACTTGCAGTAGTCGCGTATTCGGATGAGTAAAACAGCCTTTGTGAAGTACAGATGGATTGCACACTTTTCATATAGCGGCAACTGAGACGAATAGCGAACGGCGGCGTTCTTGTACCCGCATGGCATGTCAGCGCAACGACGAAGTGCACGTAGACACAATATTTTCTTGACAGAGCACAAAACTTTACTTACCGAACGAGAGGCAAGCACGCAGTGGCGCTAGCGTTGTCAAAGATGCTATGAAGGAATGTCAACGCCACATTCGCTTACCAAAGAAGCTAGCGAATTTGAAACTTAGGCAAAAGTATTACGTGGCACAACATCATTTTTAAAGGCATTTAAGGAGCATTACGCTGTACTTTTTGGAACCACACACAAGCTTTTGCAGCTTAACACAAGAAGATAAATCGATATTAGAAACGCGCATATCCCTTGTAGTAATCGCTGTCGCATTTGTATATTCAGGAGCGCAAATCATGAGGTCCAGAATGTCTACAAGCTCCGCCTTACAAGCCGTTTAAAGGAAGTTGTGTACAATATTCTTAAAATCTTGGAACTATGCTTCTGCAGGCAACCACTTACCACACATTACTTATCACCTTTATCACCTTACTGTTTTCATTCCTAAGGGTTATGCTGTGGTTGCCAAACGGCAGATAGGCGGGCATCGACCGATATCATAATGTAACATGAACTATAATATGCTTGTAAAAATGCTAAAGAATTGAGTATTAACTATCATTCGTTTCGTGGTTTGAGAGCATGAGACATGTGACATTCGTTGTCATACTATACATGCAAATAAACACAATTATCATTTCATTCTTAGGTGTGTGTGAAATAGCGTTCACCAGGTCGCCCTCATCGAAGTTGATTTGGCTAGAGTATTCGATAAGGCGAACCATGATATCAGTTTTCAGCTGCTCAGTCTTCTCAATAGCCGAAACGTTTTGGTAACGTAATCCGCATGGTGCTGAATTGGTGAAACAACTCGATAAATTTTAAGTGGCACCCTTTCGGCTCCTCTGCATATCCGCTCCTCTGTGAGAAAATGGTTTCCGCTTTCACCCCTACGTGTCGCTTTCTATCTAGAATATTTTTCTCTGTCTCATCGCTCAGTACACGGTGAATGAATTTGTCTACGGCACTTCAGCACTCAAAGTATTTCCTTCTGCAGGCAATATCGCATTTATACGCGCAAATAATAAAAGCGTTGAAGTAATGTGCCAAATGCAATCACTCTGTGAAGCCACTGGTGCATCTGCTAATAATGATAAGTCCCGGTTATTCTAGTTTAGTCAGGGTTCAATGACTTCGGCGGGATGCTGGTGCTGTGCCTTAACTTGGTGAACCCCCATATCGATTTCGCAACAGTATTTCAGATCGGTCTGAGTGAGGTGTAAAATTTCAGCATGCAGCTGATTCCTGGGTTGCAATAGAATTACCCATTTTTGCAAGAACACTCTGCAAGACGTTTTGAGCTGGGAAATTAATTTATGTGGCTCAAGTCCTTCAATCAATATTTGGGGTTTTACGTGCCAAAACCACTTTCTGATTATGAGGCACGCCGTAGTGGAGGGCTCCGGAAATTTCGACCACCTGGGGTTCTTTAACGTGCGCCTAAATCTAAGTAAACGGGTGTTTTCGCATTTCGCCCCCATCGAAATGCGGCCGCCGTGGCCGGGATTCGATCCCGTGACCTCGTGCTCAGCAGCCCAACGCCATAGCCACGGTGCAACCACGGCGGGTTCGAGTCCTTCAGTATGTGCAAAAAATGACAAACATTCCAATCTATGAACATGGAATGGCAGCGAAAACTGACGACAGTCAAAGCTTTCAAACAAAAAGCAAAGTGCTTTCGTTGCCAATTCATCATCACAGAGTGGAATGGTTGTCATCTTCATTGAGCTTCACTGGAACGTTCTTCGTCGGTGGTCGTTACGCCCCCGCGTGGTTTGCATTCTCGTTGCTGTTCCCTCCGGCGCTCCTGGTAAGCATGCGGTCCTTCGGGTGTACGAACTATACGTGCTCGCCGCAACAACGCAGCTGTTGTAAGCGCCAATACCTATCATGCTTATATACTACGATAACCCTGACGACACGCTATTTTTCACGGCGAGCGTTCTAATCTGTTCCGCATGTTGACATCTACGCCACACCACTGCACCCGTTCGTGATCACACACAAAGCAAACAATGGAATCCATTGCGTCTGGGTTCGTTAGAGATCACCAAAGCCGTTTCACTTGTCGGATGCCAAAAAAGCAACGGAAGGTTAGTCAAATGCAGTTTTCGCTGTAAAAATATTCCACCATTCCACAGGATCTTCATCCGCTTTGTATTGCGCTGTGGGTCGGAACCTGTACGGTGCGATAACTTGCTTATCGCACTTGAGAAGAGTTGCATTGACATCGTGCCTTTGTTTATATTACAGTGAGCCCCGCCTTTTCAATACTTTCGTGACGTTACACATGCGTGTCAACGCGCGATAATCACGCGCCATGTCTCACTTGATTTCCTTTTCCTCCTTGTATCCTCCTTTCTTAAAAATTTCTCCCCCTATAGGTTCCAAAAGGAAGAGGCTGTTGCCGTTTTATTTTAAACGTTAATTTCATTTACCTCAAATCGTAAGGCGTTGAATGAGGGTGCGTGCTTTCTCATGCTAGTATATGAAACTACATTTGGTAATCATTAATTGTTTGACGTGCTCAATCGTGTTAAGCAAATGTGTGTTTCTCTGGAAGCGAATATTGTCTATTCTTGAATATTCGTACGGCCGAAAATGCTTTTCAACCGATGCAGAATTTTTTCGCTCAGTTCGATGCGTTCTGGCCGCTAGAATCACCAGATCGTGTTAGCGCTCTGTCGACAAAGATCAAGTGGAGAATAAAGCGCACCAAATGCTCAGAGATGCGGTAGCAGTCACAGCCATTTTAGGGAAGACAAGAAGTGCTTCCGACAACACTCATACGTTATCCTACTTGAGTCGCGTCCAAGTCACCATAGCCAATCGGAAGTTTTACTGTCCCACGCCAATACCAGTGTGGCACTCTTGGTAGCTGTTTGCACCCCGATCTGTCCGCAGTACACAGGGATAGGTTGAAGCTGTCAGTGTTTTCCTCCTCACCTTGAATGGCACGCTCACTTCGCGCACAGCGATCGCAGGCTGTAGGCGCCATTGGGTATTAACATTCAGGCGATCCGGCATTTATGATTTGGCTGGGGATGCCATATAAATGTGGGGCGGTATAAACGTTGTTTGTCCAGATGAACTCGTCGCCTTTATTGCAATCGCCTCCTCGGAAACAGGAGCCACATTATCCACTTGCCTCTGAGGCCGGTGACAGGATCGCTAGAACAAAATGCAGCTCCCGGCGCTGATTGTGAACCACTGCACGCTAAGACTTCAAATGACAAATGAGATGCAAACTGCTCATTCAGGTGGTTTAGGGAAGAAGTTCGCTCTATGGATCGGTAGGTTCCGTGCTCCTTAAGAAGCTGCATACCATCACACGTTCACTTTTGTTTATTGGTAATAATCAAGTGTTAGAAATCACCCCCGTGTGCGCACTCTTGTGTCACGATTCCTTCTTGTGCTGTTCTAAATTCCAAAGTTGAGAAAGTGTTTTGAAGCCAGCTCTAATTAACGGTTCGATACTCTAAGGAGGACGAGGCGGCTTGGAAAAGAAACAGAGATGAAGTACGAGCGTCGTGTGTTTGCCTATAGGACGACAGTTAAATTTTCTAGTCGTATGTGATAGGAAGAGCACAGAATATTCGTTTCGCATTCAAAATTTTCAACATTTCCCACACGAGTAGCCTATAGAGCTTCTGACTACCCGAAGAAGTGGGTCAGATGAGAGCAAACCCCAGCGTATCTACGTAGCGGCTGTCAATTAGGTGAAAGCTCTGAATGGTGCAGAGCTTGGGGAAAAACGAGATTTATTTTTGTCAGGTATCGTGGTCGTAAAATATGAGGACTGAAATACAACTGGACTGAGTAACGTAGCCGTCCTCCTTACTGCTAGATATAGCAGGTGGGGTTCAAGCCTTTCACGAAACATTTATTCTACACCATAACACAAATATGCAAAGTTATATAGGAGTAAAAACAATGGCTAAAATAAAATATTCAGCTGCCAGAAAATGAAAACAGTACTCGGCCACATTGAAAAAGACATGTTGTCCCGTTGTCCTTGCAAAAGCGTAGAAGTTAAGTATGATTTTATTTGTGGAATACTTCTCGGAGTATTAGAGTGCTTTAGCAATGAGCTCATCCCTTTCCGACAAATGAAAACGTGAGCAGATGGAGAACGCACGTTATGGCAGTACCTGCTGTTGCTGTCAAAATATTACATCCTTCCACGATAAACGCAAAGTAGTTAGAGCCTGTAGTCATGAAAATATAATAATTCCAAACGTACGCCAGAGAAAGAATGTGCCCGATAGCAGCCAGTAGGAACGCGAAAAAACCGGTTATTGCGAGAACATAGGCAAGCCAGGAATGTCACGTGGACGCATCTGTCTGGGTGTACAGAGCCGGATCCAGATATTATTGATTCCGGTTATATACGCTCACACTGCGGAGAAGTATGTCATTTAGGTTCGCCCAGGTCATGATTATTTATGAATTCGTGAATTCCAAACACGGGATTTTTATTTAATTGCACAAATGTTGACGTAATTAAACGAAAGCACCGCTCTTTGCAGTTTGTAAAATCATGCGCCTCGTAAAGTGCAATTGTGGCAATTACTAAGTGCAGGGCAGTGTAGAATTACGAGTCAAGTGTTTTAAGTTATACGTGGTGTTGGATAAAACCTAACAAAGGAGTGACATATTGGTGGGCGTATGCAGTATCCTACGATTAATGCAAATGTACTTTACGTTGTTCGGTCGGATTATTGTCAAATATATCTGTAATAAAGAAAACCATCAGCAGCAGATAATCTGGCAGAAGACCATCCGTGAGCACGTTGCTCAGGTTATCCTATCAGTCCGCCATCGACCTCTGGTTACCGCACTGCTACGTACTGCTACGTACTTCCGCACTGACATACGCGGAAGTCGCGTCGTGCTTAGACTGATGACGCTCCGCTACTCGACTCCGCAGCGGCTGTACTGGACGCCACAGCTGCCCTGCTCGATTGCAACACGTCGGGCCCTACTAACCACGCCTCAAATGTCCCCTCATTTTCTCTCCGGCCGCGACATCGCTGGCGCACGCGGCATAACCACGGCCTGCCTGCGCTGTCAGGCTCACTATTCAGCACATTCCCTATACCGTCGAATTTGTTCTCCTGCCTTCCTCCTCTCAGGGCCTTATCCTTGGGTGGAACTTCTTGTCGCGTCATGGTGCTGTGATTGGCTGCGTCCGTTCCGAAATCGCATTGTGTGGCCTCTGCAACACTGTGCCTGGTACTAGTATCGCTCCTCAAAAGATTGCTGTCACTACCGATAGGAACAGCCCCGCAGAAAGTGCAGTACTCGTCGCTTTGTCGGGCCCACCTGTGCCCGAAGCTCCGGTCTTGTTCACGCCGTCATAACGGTTGATTCGGTGCACTCTTCTGACGCTTCCATTTGCCGTACACACTCACTCTCCTTCGTGGTGAGTCCCTCGGTTTTCTCGAAGTCATTGACCTTCTGCTATCAGATGTTCCTGGTTCCTCTTCTTCGTCCCACTCGCAGTCATTACGTCAGCTTCCGACTGCCCACAAGTTGCCGTCGAAGTCCATATCTTGCTTTGATGCCAACCTTTCCACGGAACCGCACGGGGAGCTTCGGGCTCTAACTGACCCGTTCCGCACTTCCTTCTATTGTACCACAAGCACCTTAAGCCGTACCAACACTGTAACACACAGTATCGACACTGGATTAAAACTTCCGCTATGGCAACGCCCGTGTCGTGTCTCAGCAAGAACGGCTGCTTAGCAACGACCATGTGGAGGACGTGCTTGAAGTTGGCGTCACTAAGCAGTTTGGGGTTGTCCCCAGCTGTGCCCCTACGAAAGAAAGACGGCTCTATTCGATTCTCTGTTGATTACCGTCGTCCCAACGTAATTACACGGAAGCACGTCAATTAAGTTTTTAGCGCGACCACACATAAGGACGTATATTCCCTTACACGTGTTGGCGGTGTGCTCGATCGCTTACAACGTCCTTGATAGCGCCATTATGCCTGCACTCTGGCTATTACCCGGTTTCTGTGGTCGCATGTGATCGCCATAAACTGTATTCCTGACGCCTGGCAAGTTATATTAATTTCCGTCATGCCATTTGGTCACTGCGATGCGCCTGCCACTTGTAAGCGCATTATGCATTTAGGGAGAGCTTTGCTGAATATATATTCCAACAGGACCGGTAGATCTACTACATTTATACCACTGATGAGCTGCACATACGCAGAAACACAAGGTGGCACTGACGACGGTCACTGAAGAACGGCGAGAACCCAGTGGAACATGCCCAGTGACCCATGTTGGTGCCACGGAGGTTCACTGAAGAGCCTCACATAAGCAGTGGCACATATTCACACACGGTTAGCGTGAAAAGCGTTAATTGATAGGTGCCCAGTGTTTCATTCCCAGTGCCATAGGATGTTCCGGCTTTTGGTTTCGATCCAGATTCCAAAGCACAGCAGTTAATGTTCGAAACATTCGGCCATGGTCTATACAGTGACCCGGGTTGGCGAGAAAACGGTTAGATAGACAGGCATAGATATATAGGTAACCGAATAATAGTAAAGTAATTAACCACCTAAAAGTCCATGGAATGCCCTTAAATGCTAATTGCATTAAACTCCTTTCCAATTTGTTCAGGGATGTGCACAATCAAAAGCCCAACACATATGATTAGACATTCTTGAATGAATATACATTCACACATGCTCGACGCGCTATGACACTAGATAGCGCAGCGTATTCAAAGGGAAGTGTAAGATAGGAACCTGGCTTTATACACGCCTCATACTTGACGCGTTTCCGCGCTGGCATGCATACGTTATCGATACATTGCTTACATGATAATAGCATTAAGGTCAAAATTCTTTATGACGTCACCTTAAGTTTTCTTGAGATATTCGGACTAGGCGCATTTTTTAGGTAGTGCCAGCGAGGCCATCTCATCAGTCTCATAACTATACTTTATTTTTAAATAAATGTCAGTGGTAACTGCTGCGACGGCAGTGCTGTAACTGCGGAGTGCAGACTTCGTCCTAAAGATTGCCTACACTTACTGAGTGCTGTTTACTTCACGCCTCCCCGCAAGCCCTTTTGAAACACGGTGTTGCTCCCAAGGAAAAATGTATTTCAAGATGCCGTTTACGACCAGTGGGATGGGCAGAACATTTATGGCGGTGGTTGTAGGTGCATCCTAGACGGTCGCGGACATGTCCTCGGCGCAAGCCTAAAGCATATATGTTCTCTCTGCGAGCCACTCATACTGTACATTGGAAAATGCTTTGAGGGTACTAATTTTTCTTTGTGGAAGAGCGTAGTTTTGTTGTAGCCTTCAAATTCTTGAAATGGTATGTATTTGACTTTGTGGTCGCTAAATAAAATATATATAGCAAAATAAATAACGAACTATATGACGGTAAAGGAACAGAAAGCACAGAATTGGTACAATCGATACACCTTGTTGATGATGATGAACTGAACACAAATGTCCCGACAGGACTCGCAAAGGTTGCCACAGAAGAATGTTCAATCGCAGCTGCTACTTTTCAACGATGCGCACGAACAAGTTGCCTTGAAAAATGCGACCGAAATCTCGAACTATTTATCCAAGGTTCAAAAATTTTAGACTCGCGGTCATGTTTGCTATTGGCGAGAGCAGTCAAGAGGAAGTTGAGAGCTCCATTGCAAGGAGTCGCTCGCGCTGGCTGTAAAGATTTGAAAAAGGGGAGTCGCTGTACACAACTAGTTTTGACGTACTAGTTTATTGGCGATAAGCTGGTGTGTGTCTAAGACATTTTCGTTACCACGCCTATAGAAATCGATAAATTTGACCGACTGCACTATGACGCGCGCTTAAATATTGCCATTGGAATTATTCTAGCAACATCAGTCGCCGCCTGAAGTGACCACCGAAGTAGAACTTTTTGTCAGATTTGCCAATTTTTGACAGATTTTTGATGACAGAAACACAATTTCGACTGGAGATATAATCGAAACTGGACTCAAGTGCTCCTTGCACTTCTTAATAAAAAAATACAAATATTTCGCTTTGGTAGATTCCGCAACCTAGTTTTTAAATGATAGCAGCAGTGAACACAGAGGAGCTTGTCTCGGGTTGTCAGTTTTCTGAACCAACGCCAGAAACTCATGAGTGCGTGGTATTTGTATATTTGTGTTCGACTAATAGGAAGTCCAACTTTATGCTCACCACCCTGACTATCTTTTAACCATCAGCGCTTCGATACCGCATGTACAAATTATTACGCGCAATCGTCCTTGTCGTGCTGGGTTTTCACTAATACAAGAGCACGCCATCGATTTCAGACTGGAGTTAGAGCGAAGCTTCACTGGTTCTGAAAGTTTATTGTGTTTTGAACACCACTTGTGAAAGCTACCTTTCTCATTTCTGTATGTAAAACTCTTCACATTGCCGTACAGCCCTCTGCATTAATTGAACAAAGTAGTGGAGGCTCCAGCACCAGTTGAACGTACACAAGACGACCTTGCTTGCAAAGAAAAACTTATAAAAAAACGATAATGAATTATGGGAAGGCTTCTGCATGTTCCTTGAACTTACAACAGTTACGTTGAGAGCCTAAATAATGCGGTAAAAAACAAATCAGGTGCTTACTGCCATGAGTCAAAGCAAAGGCTCTCTGTATAATAGTAGCCTACCATCTTTCACATCTGCACGGCTACTGCATTCCCCAATAGTATGGATGTCACTATGACTAGTAATCAGGCCAAGAAATCTTCATTTTTATGCGTGACCTGGCTAACAAAAGGTGGGAACCAGGAACCAAATGCATATTTCGTGCAGTCCAGAATTTTTTACTGACTACTTATACTAAAAAGAGCAAATTGATGCCTTCAATTTTGTTAATAGAGGTGCTTTCCTAAAGTTTGTTATTAGTGTTCTAAAAGAATGTACGAGGAATTGTTAGTGCTGTACACCCATTCAAAACACCATTCGTCAGGCTATAACGTTATGATCGCAGCATGCGTTGCAATTTATACGTCTCGGTGTAAAGTGCTGAAAATGAAAAGCACAGAAAATGAGCACATTCCCGGGGGTAACGAAGAAGTTCAAAAGTTTATGTTCGATCTCGTGAAAGGTGTGGTGCCATGAATTAAATCCTGCAGTGGGGGCAAGAGGAAAAAAAGGAAGCCTGTCATGCCGTTCCTCAGCTGTCGGTAAGCGCGCCATCTCAGAACGCTGGCACATTGGACGCGAAATGGGCTGTCCTTGGTTGAGTTTCTGCCGCTATGATCCGCAATGCCTTTGGCAGCGTGCATCGAATGTTTACGCAAAGTCCAACCCTCGATCCCGAATGAGAGGCGGTGTGGACATTTTCTCGCGCCACCCTACTTTTCCATTCCTCTCTATAATACCTCTCTAGCGAATTAATGGACGAGCCGTGATTGGTATGTTGCCATCACGATCCATGACACATGCGGCTAGCAGAGAACTGACCAGGTGAATGGGACAATTGTCGTCGACTCGAAAGAACAAAGTAGCGAAAAAACAATATCCTGCTCGTTTCGAACCACCTTGGGCATATGCTGTCTTTTTTTTTTTCAGCACCTGAAAGCACTGCTTTTGCGCCGGCACACGTGTTAAAAAACGTGGAGCACTGTCCTGAGAATTTTACGTTGTGCTTAGCTCTGCACCCTTCTCTACAAAATAAAAAGTTGCCCTTTATCTTCATAAAAACGTTTCACTAAATGAAATACTGCAAACTGTACTTATCACTGCGGCTGGTTCAAATGATGCATTTAAGTGATTTTTGATGCGAAAGCGTCAAATGGCTTATATTGCGAAAAATCCGGCGTTCATAGCAGCGAATCGCCACCTAAACTACGATTGGCTACGACCCCACGACACGAGCGCACCTCCACGAAGTTCCCATTCGCTGCAACGCCATAGATGGAGCGCGCCTCGATGTAGGACAGCAGGCAAACGGGAGCACCTGCTGGCCACAAGGGCACCAGGTGTTGCTTGAGGGAAGAAGGCATCGCAGCTACACACATCCCTCTCCCTCTCGCAGAAGCCTGCGTCATCCGCGTGGTCCTTGTCTGCGCAAGCGCTCGCCTACGCTCTAACTGCACTTCGGTAAGGCCAGATTAAAACGCGCTAAGCATCTCAACATGCTCGCTTGCCCGTGAGGAGTTCATAAGAGGAAGGACCCCTAAGCAGCGCTCCATTGGATATTAATGATTTCGCTTTCTCAAATCATAAGAACTGCTTTGTTTACCTCGGATTTTTCTTCAACACAACAGTAAAGATTTATACCTGCGTCAAGTCCAATGCAACGCTGCAGTTAAGTAGGGAATGAATGAATATTTGGTGTTTAATGGCGCAAGGGCCAGGTGTGGCCAATGAGCGCCATGCTAATGCTAATGAGTTCGCAGTGGACTGATGGGTTCTGTGATCTTAATGTGCCGTGGCTGTAAAGGGGCCTAAAAGAGTTGGTGCAAATTCCATAAAATATACGAGTAATAAAATTACTGGAATGACTATTGGCGTGTACTATGAAAATTAAAATTCATTGAGGAATAATTATGCAATATATAAAATATGTGATGGTCTAAATGTAAAAAAGTGTCTAGAGCACTACAGCCTCACCGGGGCCCTTGAAATCCAAGGGCCTAGAGGCATGTGCTATACAGAGAATCTATCCTAGCCATATCCTCTGGAAAGAGGACGCGCTACAAAATGAATGGGCATATAACATGTAGCAGAACATCTTTTAAGAAAGCAAGGACTGGTTTGGTCTTCAAAAGCGGTTCTACACCACGAAAAATGGCCGGATGCAGAGGGACGTGGTGGCTCTATGCAAAAGGAAAATGTTTCTTCATGTCTCCTTTGGCTTCTTGGCACTCCAGGAAGACGTGGAGGACGGAAAGCTTGTCGCCGCATTTATCACAGGTTGGAGGCTCCATACCGGCCAGGAGAAACTTATGAGTCCCGAATGTGTGTCCTATTCTTAGCCTAGTAAACAGGACGTCTGTTCTCCGTGTTTTCGTTGTTGGGTGCCAGAAACCTCACTTAGGCTTAATTACGTGAAGCTTATTATTCCTTTCTGCGTCCCACAAGCGTTGTCAGTGGCTTCGCACTTTGTTTCTGAGGAAAGGCTTCATGTTTGTGGCAGGGACTGCAGCAGAACGAATACCCTGCGATGCTATTGATTTGGCCATTTCGTCAGCAAGCACATTTCCCTCGATTCCTGTATGGCCAGGAACCCAGCATATTACTACATGTCTCTGTGATAAGTAGATGTTACATAAGTGTGTGTAGAGTTCATTGAAGACAGGATTTGTATGCTTTTGTAAAGAAATGAGTGCTTTTACAAGACTTAACGAGTCTGCTAATACGATTTCTCTGTCAAGTTTCAGTGTCTTTATATGTTTTACTGCAGGCTGTACTGCATAGGATTCTGCAGTGAAGATACTTGTTAGGAGATTCAACACGTCAGATTCAGAAAGAGAGGGACCAACATTTCTCACTAACGCATTTCTCACTAACGAATTCTCACTAACGCAATTTCTCACTAACGCATGCCCACGAAGTTGGACAGAATTATTTTCACGACGCTATTTAGTCTGCGTCTTTGGACGTTCTCTGTACCCCTGCGGAAAGCGGCAGTGGCGTAGTGATCGGCTTGAAGCTTTTCTTGCTTTGATTATATATATGTCCACTCCGATATGTTTGCTGCTTCCTGGCATTCTTGAACCAGGTCATCATTGCAAATCAACGCATTATCGGCTGCCAGTCCTACGCTCATAACGGCTGCTCGCACTTGAATGAACGCGTGGTACCTCATTCCTTCTTCGCATATACACCACGCATGTTTTATCACCATAATTGAAGGATGCGCAATAGTGAGTGGAAGAAATCACGACTAACGACGGCTCGGTTTCGTTCGCTTGTGCAGTACTTCTCGGAGGCACGGTGATACAGCTGCTCACAGTCTGGACAGCTGCAGTGGCCGGGGGCTTCCTGCTCAGCGTCGCTTTCCTAGCCTGTTGCTTTGCAAATGGAATACTGTTCCTCACACTTGTACTGGGCGTCCTTGGTGGTAAGTGTATTCACTGCATCTCAATATACTGAACACCAGATTTCACAATGAATAAAGATTGGGTGGAGGGCATATGACAAAGCACCTCAACTGACAATCGGCAGCTTACGGTCATCGCTAAAGAAAACAAATACTCAATTGCCACGTTTTACATGTTATATTCTATGGTGTTGAACTTTGTGGATATTGCAAGAAATTTGAAACAAATGATGTGATGTGCAGCTCGTGTAGCAATTATGCAAGCTGATATGAAGAAAACGAAATTGATTTGGCCACGCAGTGTATAACTTTGCGGTCTACTACAGTAGCGAAACGGCTGCCAACACATGTGAGAGGCCAAACGCATTACGCTATGTGAGTCAACAGATGACGCCCGTAAAATGAACTTTTACGCATATATATAAAGAGTGCCAGCTTTTCATACAGTCTGGTGTCAACGCTCTTATAGGTGCAAAAATGACCGTTTACGAAGAAAGATTAGAAGCGCTACTGAAACAGTATAGGTGCGATTTTCCGACTGCCTGGCAGCTTGTCCCAACTCGAAACCAAGCACAAGTAGATGCAAGTCTGCTTGATTTACTGCAGTTTGGTGAAGCCCTCCAAATATTGGGCCACGACATAGGCATCTAGCATTTAATTTACAAATACCACTGCGCATGGCACTTATTGAGAATTCAGGGCAGCTAATGGGTAAGCCTGTGAAACTGTCAAGTGGATTATGATAAACGCACTAGTGGAGGGTATTGGATTAATTGCCTTTTGCTCCTTCAATATTCAACCTCCGCTACAGGGAACCAAACTTTGACTTAGGGCTCAGCACAGAAAGTTTTGGCTACAAAGCCAGAGCAGTGGGCCCTGTGAGTGAGTCTTACCGCAATGATTTCATGTCTCTCTGTGTCCACTGTTCCATGAGTTGCTCCAAGTCTGATCACATGGTTGATCAGACATGGAGCACTGCCTGATCACAGACTGAATGCATGAGTAATCCAGTGAACGCGAATAAGGCTGAGTAAATATTCCGTGAGTCTTATTTTCTTCCGCGTAAGCCCGAGTGAGTTGGAAGGATTCTCATGTCAGCGAGCGTGAGTCCAAAAGGGCTCGTCTCCGGAGTGACTACGCTCTATGCGGGTCATCAGCCTTTAGAAGAGCTGAAGTTACGCAGCGCAAAGGAGGCTGTGCTGTGCCGCCAAGACGGTCACGGTGCAAGAAGCAAAAGAGACCAGAGGGCTAAGTGGTAGCCGCGCCACTGCGACCACTCGCCAGTGACGTTCGGATGGCGAAGAAACAGTGCTTCTGAACAAAACAGCGGGAGGGCTGAATAGCAATCACAATGTCTATTCCTAAGGAAATGAAACATACATGCGGCCATCAATAAGAGAAAGAAAGCAAGGTGTTTACAAATCGCGTTTCGTTGTTCGCTCCCGGCGTGGTTTCAATGTCATGCCTTGGCAAAATACTGAAGACACGTCGCAGTCAAAACACGCTCTAGAGTTTTGAAAATTTTCTATCCGAACTTACGGCGAACGCTGCGTATATTTGCCCAAAATTTAGTTGTTCATATCCATCCGATTCGTAAACATGACCCGCTGTAGTATAACTGGTCATACCCGCATATATATAGCTTTTCAATTGCGATAAGGCATTCTGGTTGCTACACAGCGCTCGTTTGAGTGCGTCTCCTGTTTTCCCGTTGGAAACCGCTGTTTCTTTGCGCCACTATCTAGTAACTGGCCCTTATTATGGCTCTGGTAATATACTCCCCGACTGTAAGACGAGCTACCGTCGAAACATGCGGCTGGATGACGAAACCAAAAATCAAGTATAGGCTCAAACTGAAAAATACATAGCAGAGCACGTGTAAAGAATCAATCATCAATGAATGAGCCACTCAATCAGTGAGCGCGTAATGACAATACATTACGCGCTCCATATGTTTACACGATGTTGACGTTTTAAATATGCGTCTGTAATCTAGGGTCGTAAAGGCGTCACTACTTGTGTACCAGAATCACCTTGCCTACCTGCCAGACGCGTTCGTCTGTAATGACCGAGTGAAAATAGAGGACAACGTAAAAGAAAAATATGTTTCAGTGCTTTTCAAGAAATACAATATTTTATACCATCCCCACCAGCAGAAAACAACACTTTTCTATGGCAGATAAGATTTTGTATCCCGACCCAGTCCACAGTGATACACTCTCATCAAAAAAAAAAAAAAACCTGGAGGACCAGACTATGGAACGGCAACTAATATATTATTATGGAAAGGCAAAGAAAATGAGTTGTTTAAAAACTACAGCACTCATATTTGGCACAGAAGAGTTCACTATGACATTTAAGCCGAGTATTGTGGAAATCGCGCACGCTTACTTAACTCCAGAACCTATGAGAGTTAGGAGACAACGCAATTGGTAAAATCTTGTAATAAGACTTCTGTTTGACATGTCGAATGACGCGTTTATACTCCGACGGGTCGCACAATAAGCAGGCCACTTGCGCGGACAGCAGCTGGCTTTAAAGCTACGACGAACACGTTTTTTATTTCTGCAAAAGCAACTTTATCGATACAATGAGCAATTGCGATGTTTTTGCTTTGGGTATTCTACGAAGGGCAGATATTAATTTCTTCCAAAACTGCATTCCCGCAGCGCATTCCTAAATAATAACCAGTTCTTTTTCAATGGTTTTTCCAAGAATTTTGGGAAATAGGCACCTGAAGAGGTTTGTAGCTCAATGATAATGTTTTACAAGTGCGTTCTATTATTGTTACGAATAAATTGACACTGTTTAGAGGGACAGGGGTGAGCGAAATGAGATAACTGTTTGAGTTATTCGTCACTTAATCCAAGTAAAAGCACCCAAAATAAGGTAGCATGCGGTTGCTACTAGAGCAAGTATACTCGGTGACGACGATGAGGCTCTAGTGGGTTTGCTAACAATTTCGATAAAATAAATGTAACACACAAATCGTCAACGACTGAGCACTGAAAAGCCGGTAGCACTTGTATGAGAATTGTGCGACAACAAAATTAAACAAAGTTGTCATCACGAAGTGGGTACAGTGCTGCATTCGGAAATCGGACAATTTCGCCTAAGCAGTCACGCAAGCCATCGCAGCATTCGGTGCCCTTCCAATGTGTGAAAAAGCATGAGCAGCAAAATAGTGAGTGTGGGCCCTTTAATCGCAAACTGCAGCTCCGCCATGGTTCGGCCCGGCATTTCACTGTCTTTGGGATCGGCCCACGTATGAAAAACAGATGGTCTATTTCCATAGAGACTAGATCTGCCAGAACGCAACCATAAGAAGCTCCACAGTAAATGACACAAAGTTAGGTGGTAGACAACATGCAGAAAACCCCATATCTGTTGTCATTGAGTCGAATACGCGGACCGACCAATAATTTGTACAGATCATTTCTCTATAATACAGCCGCCACGCAGTTATGCCGTAAGAATGATGGCTTACGTGGCCACTGTTGCCAAGTATCTATCGCTTTTAAATTTTTAATATGGTCTTTAAGATAGGGCAAAGTAATTTGCCTTTGGTGGACATGCCGAAACAAAACAAAGCCTAAAGACAGAACGTACCAATAATACAAAGGTAATAGCTGAGCAAAGCGCTACCAAACCCTGCTGCCCCAGCCACATCCCAAAGGTTAAAAATTGCTCAGCCTAACGTTGAGCAAGTACATGGTGGCCAACGCTTGGCCATATTGGTTGGGCCGTTCTTCGGGACTGACAACTGCCTTACACCGGTCAATTAGTATCGTGCCGACCGTAATTGAGCCGATCGTTCTTGCCAACCTGTCAAACCTAGCAATTTCCATGAGATTTTGTATGTCTATCCATTTCTGGGCCTACATAGAACCTACCATCGTAGTGACTACAATGAGGTACTATTGATATTTATGGACATCCACTGCAAGCACAAATGTATGGCCCAGGGATGTGCCGCCCATGTCCTGCGTACGTCTCTCACATGACCCTTTGGCCGCATTTGCCGTTTCCTGCTAAAATCCCTTGAACCTCCGTGAGAAACATCATGGGGAGATTCTAGTCTCATTATACGCACACGTGAGGGCCTTTTACAAAGTGTTTGCTATAATTTGGGTGATGGTCGCAGCCTGCGGATTAGGAATAAATACGTATTATGCACACGTTACGCGCGCACAACATTGAGGAAAAGCGCAACACACTCCTCGTTCATCTAGGCCTTGCGCCGAACGCAAGTGACTTATTGAGCTAACTGAAATTTTCAAAGTAAATTGCCTGAGAGTACATGCAAAGTTCGACGAACAATTGAGCTGGAGACACGAATGCTTGAGATTGTATTCCTAGCATGCGAGAATAGATAACTCTGTAACGAGTAAACTAAGACAAAGCCTCAATAGGAGAACCAATATTCACGCTTGATTACAAAGACGGCGCCGAATAAAACAACACACGAAGAAGAGGGACACGAGACAGCACGTAGGCGACAGCACGAAGGCGTGCTGTCTCGTGTCCCCCTTCTTCGTGTGTTGTTTTATTCGGCGCCATCTTTGTGATCATGCTTAACCAACCTGACCACCAACACATGCTCATTATTCACGCGTATGTCGAAAAAGGTACGCGTGGCATAACCTTGGCACATCCGTGATAGGATGTCCGAAGCAGGCCGTGCAGCAGATGTCCTATTCCTCTCCCTAATTGTGGATGGACATTCGGACATGATTTCGATGTCCTAGGAACGAAGATTTAGGAATGGCCCATATTTTGTAGTCCGGCTTTTATTATGGCCTACATTGGTCTTAGATGGATTTCTAGCTTTTTTATACTTTTCAAGCTACATATTCCTGGCGGATAACAAGCTAGCATGCATCTTTCCTTCTGTACAGCATGGACAGTACGAAATGTGTCGCACCACTGAGATCGCAGTCGTTTTAAAAAATCATTACGACCAACTACCTTAAAGAAGCACAGAAGATGCTGGAGCGTGTGCCAGTTAGCCCTTTCCACAGGAGTAGAGAAAACGGATCACTGAAACCACGCTATCAAAAAATTTCAAAACATATTTTAGGAAAACTGCGCATTAATATGCCTCTATTAAAAGCAAACTTTGGTGCTATTAAATCTGTAACAGTAGATGCAAAATGACGCATAAGCAAGAAATTATTAAACAAAAAGGAATGTCTATACACTATTTGGCAAACTGGTTCCGGAAAGGCAACATATTGCGTTCAACTAAGCAATGAAAAAACCCCTTAACTATATAATAAATAAGAAAAATGCACTTTTCATTCCAGAAACATTTGTAGAATTATTATTCAGTCACTAATATAAGACTAATCATAGCGCCAACAGCATAGTGGTCTGAAATTTTATGGCTAAGGAGTTTGAGTAGTCTCGTAATACATTACAAAGTGCCCCTACTGATTTGTTAAATATACGATATCTTTTCTTCTATTGTCGTTTGTATTCCATATATATATATATATATATATATATATATATATATATATATATATGTGTGTGTGTGTGTGTGTGTGTGTGTGTGTGTGTGTGTGTGTGTATGTGTGTGTTCTTTACCTGTTCATATTTTTTGCATTTTACAAGTGCTGATTTCGCATTCTCACAGGAATCGCAGTTTTTGTAATGTTATATAATGCTCTAATATTGGCAACAATCACTGCCGCACTGCTACTGACTTTCTGCAGCGGCACACGGATCCTGTGAAGCTCGTCGATTGACAACGCTTTTTGTCCCTGTTTCCTGCATTTCTGATGTATGAAGAGTGGAAATAGTTTTTATTATTACTATGGAGTTTTACCTGCCAAAACCATTTTCTGATTGTGAGGCACGTCGTAGTGGGGGACTACGGAAATTTGGACCACCTGGGGTTCTTTAACACGCACATAAATTTAAGTATACGGGTGTTCTCGCATTTCGTCCCCATCGAAATGCGGCCGCCGTGGCTGGGATTCGATCCCGTGACCTCTTGCTTAGTAGCCCAACGCCAAGCCAGCAAGCAACCACGGTGGGTGTGCAGAAATAAATTGAAGTCAGGCACCCTGCAGGGGCGTCTGCATCAGTAGGCGTTTGGTGTGTTGCAACACCACGTACCCGAGCACACGAGGGTTGGACCCTCCCGCGTGTAGCCGCGCGCGGCTTAGCCGTGTCTGGGGAAAGGGGGATCCTAGGAGTTTAGCCGATGCTGGGTGTTCGGACCATTAAGGCCCCCCGGCGGAGCCAACGCCTCTTTGGCCTCTGCTTTACGTAGACGGAACTTCCAGGCTTACCCACCCGGGGGAAATTGGCAGTCGCCTTTTCATTTCCTGTCCGGGCTAGTGGGCGCAGGGGCGTTGCCTTCCGAGGCGGGATTTTCTCAGGAAACTTCTTGCTCGCAAGAACGCGTGTCCGGCGCTTCACAAGAGGCAATGGACACTACACCTATGCTCGCGGTGCACCAAGGGCCTCAGGGGCGGCGAGGCTCCCTCGAACGCTGCAAAAAGGGCATAATCCCCGTTACAGGGCCTGGAAATAGCTTTGTAATCTAAGGCATCACTTCTGTTTCCGTAGACACAGCACTAATTTACTTGTAATATGGATACACAAATCATTCAAAGGAATGTTAGAGGTCTTCTTAGGAACCGTGATGATGTCCAAGAGCTTATCAACGAATACGATCAAAAAGTGTTGTGTCTACAGGAAACACACCTAAAATCACAAGACACAAACTTCCCCCGACCATATGTCAGGTTTCGCAAAGATCGCGATGATGCTGTCGTATCACCGGGCGGTGTTGCCATTTTTATCCATAATATCATTTCGTGTCAGCGTTTACAGCTACAAACGCCCCATGAAGCAGCGGCGTTTCGAGTTGTTCTCCTAAATAAGCTCATAACCATTTGCTCGCTTTACGTACCCCCACACTACAAATTAAACAAACATGAATTTCAGTCCTTTATAGATGAATTACCAGAGTCTTATGCTGTTCTTGGCGATTTCAATGCTCACAGCTGCCCATGGGGCGACTCTCGTATAGATGCGCGAGGTCTTCTTCTTGAACAGTTCCTTTTTTCTTCGGGTGCGTGCCTGCTGAATATGAAGGAACCCACATTTTACTCTCGTGCAAACAGAACCTTTTCTTCAATAGCTCTTAGTATAGTTTCCCCGTCTATACTGCCCGAACTCGAATGGGAAGTTACGAACAATGCTTACGGGAGCATCCACTTTCCCATACTGCTAAGAACATCTAAAGAAAATGAATATCTTCCACAAGCTCCTAGGTGGAACATAGATACAGCCGACTGGGAGAAATTTCGAACCCTCACAAGCATCTCACGGGCTGATATGGCAGCTTTAGAAATTGATGCTGCTGGGGAGTATCATACAGCATTCATAATAGATGCCGCATCAAAATGCATATCCGAAGGAAGTAGTTTGGCATGCAAACGACGTGTACCGTGGTGGAACAACGAATGTAGGATCACCCGTAAGAAACAGAACAAGGCGTGGGGGTTGCTACATGCTTCTCCCACTGCAGAGAATCTCATCAACATTAAACAAGTAAAGTCCCAAGGCAGGTGAACCCGCCAAAAGGCCAGAAGAGAAAGTTGGCAGAAGTTTTATTGAGTATTAACTCGTTCACAAATAAGGCCTAAGTCTGGAGCAGGGTTAATAGGGTTAGAGGGCGGCAAACATATGCACTCCCTTTGGTAGATATGCAGTACGATAAACTGCAAAGTCAGGCAGACTAACTTGGGGAGCACTTTGAGAGCGCCTCAAGTTGAAACCATTATTCGCAATCCTTTCTGAAATATAAAGAAATAGAGTAATATAAGCCACTCATAAGAAAATGTCGACAGAATGAACCGCACAACTTTCCTTTTACTATTGCCGAGTTGAGAGCTGCCTTGAGCGTATACAAGAGCTCTGCACCGGGATCTGATAGGATCATGTATCAAATGATGAAAAACTTACACAGTGACACCCAAGTTACACTACTCACAATTTTCAACACCATTTGGGCTGCAGGATACCTTCTAACTACATAGAAAGTATCCATTGTGGTCCCTGTTTTGAAACAAGGCAAAGCTCCTTCCTTTGTGGCAAGTTAGGGCCCGATAGCCCTCACAAGTTGCCTTTGTAAGGTATTAGAAAAAATGATTAATCGACGACTCATTCATTTCCTTCAACACTGCAAAATGATTTATTCCTATCACTGTGGCTTCAGAGAAGGGCGCTCCACATTTGATCACCTTGTACGTATTGAAGGAAATATCGCGGACGCATTTAAACATGAACAGTTATTGTTATAGATATTTCTCGATATGGAAAAGGCGTATGACACAACGTGGCGATACGGGATCTTGCGAGACTTATGGGAAATGGGCATTCGTGGAAATATGTTAAAAATACCAGAAAGCTGTTAGTCCAAACGTACCTTCCGCATTAAAATCGGCGATGTATTGTCGCGACCTTTTATACAAGAAACTGGTGTACCCCAAGGAGGTGTGCTTAGCTGCACGTTCTTCAACGTGAAAATGAACACCCTTCGTGCCTCATCACCGCCAGCCATTTTTTATTCTGTTTACGTAGACAACATACCGATAGGTTTCAAGTCCTGCAACCTTACAGTATGTGAGAGGCAAGTACAACAGGGCTTGAACAAATTGTCCAAATGGCAGACCAAAACGGATTTAAAGTGAACCCCAACAACAGTTCTTGCGTGCTTTTCACGAGAAACAAAGGGCTCATTGCAGATCCCAGTATCGAAATGTTTTGTCAGCGAATACCTGTGAATAAAGAACACAAGTTCTTAGGCATCATACTTGATTCTAAACGAACTTTTATTCAACACACAAAGTACCTCAAGATCAAATTATTAAAACCAATGAACTTACTGAAAGTTTTATCCCCCACAACATGGGGCAGTGACAGGAAATGTTTAATTAATCTTTACAAGAGCCTCATTCGATCACGGTTTGACTACGGTGCCGTGATCTATCATTCTGCCGCCCCAAGCGCTCTAAAGATGCTAGATCCAGACCGCCATCTAGGAATCCGACTGGCCACTGGCACTTTCAGGATAAGTCCTATTGAAAGTTTATATGTAGAATCAAATGAGTGGTCACTCCATCTGCAGAGAACATACATGAGCCAAACATATTTTCTGAAACTCCACTCTAATTCTCAACATCCGTGTTTTATTACCGTTAACGATATGACATATGCTACACTCATTCGCAATCGTCCCTATGTAAGACAGCCCTTTTCACTGCGTGCGAGGGAGCTTAGCGCTGAAATGGATGTCTCACTCCTCAAACATCGCCTAATGCCTCAAGCCAAACTGCTAACTACTTGGGAGTGGCAGCTGATACAATGCGATATATCGTTCATGCGCGTTACAAAGCGCGCTCCAGAGATTGAAACCCAAATGCATTTCCGGGAACTCCAGTGCAAACACTCCTGCACGGAGTTCTACACAGACGCATCGAGGTCACACGACGGGGCGCCCTCTGCAGCCGTCGGTCCATCCTTCTCGGAATACGATGTACTGCATCCGGAAACTAGTATCTTTACGACTGAGGCCTACGCACTGTTGTCGGCTGTATAGCATATAAAGAAATGAAAACTCCAGAAATCAGTTATATATACGGACTATCTTAGTGTTGTGAAGGCCTTGATGTCATTCTGTAACCACAAGAATCCGGTAATTATTGAACTCTATTCCATCCTGTGTAAGGCATACATATCTAATCAACATGTGATTATATGCTGGGTGCCTGGACATAGGGGCATTGAAGGTAACTGGCCACAGATGGCCATATCAATTTCATTGCATTTCATTTCTATGGCCTAAAAATGCGAGAATGCTTGTGCACTATTTTTTAGGCGCGAGCAAAGTAGCCAAGATCCTCGAAACTGTTATGGAGACCTCCACTACGCAGTGCCCTTTATATCCTCAGTGTTGCTTTAACCGCACAAAATAAACGCTCGACGAAATCAGTGACATCCATTTATAGCAAAAACGTCATCACCGAAGTTTCATACCACCGCTGCTCCTGGCCATAGTAACTACAACGCCTCCATAAGGGGTATCACAGAGAGCCCTGGTGTATTTGACGCTGAGCGAAGAGCATGCTTCATAAAGGGCGAAAATCAGAAAAGCTTCTACAGAAAACTATTTAACCTACCTTTTATGATCTTGGAACACAACGTGATCCATCGTGAAGGTAGAGGATGTAAAAGAGCGCATGTACGACATTATATCTAAGGAAACCGATCTCAATACCCACTGCAACACAACGATCTTATACATGATGATGAATATGTGTCTAGCAAGCTTACCTAGTGCATTCAAGTACAAATTTTACGAAACACCACATATGCGATTAAGAAGTTAGCTAGGGGGTTGGGTTATTATTGTGAATTCTGGCATTACTTCAACAATTTGAATGTCGAGGCGCCTGCTAAAAATGTAACTTTAGAAGCGCAAACGGAGCAACTTTTAATTGTAGTGATAACCTGCATCCACCCTCAAAAAAGAAAAAAAATTATACGTAACGTTGTGTCCAACACGTTTGCATTCTTTATTGTATCGTTTACTTAAAACTCCTAATCTGTGGTCTCATCAGCCAATTCCAAAAACGTGCGCGCAGAGAGACCGATAAAATTTTTACATTGTCGCATTTATTTTAAGTAGCATACATGAACAAATTTAACTGTTTGGACAACAGGAGGAGGCTAATTCTTATGAATTTTGCTACTCTGCCACAGGCATCGGACAAGGCATCATGTTCAACTGCAGCATCGTTGGTCTCGGCAATAACTTTCCATCATGGCGCGGCCTTGCCATTGGAGTCGTGATGTCCGCGGCGCCCGCATCGTCGATAATTTGTCCCGCTCTATTCAATTACGTCATGGAAGTCCACGGTCTACGTGGAACTCTGCTCCTCACCGGAGCGTGTTTGCTGAATGTCCCGGCCTTTGCACTCCTGCTTCGAAATTCGCAGCCAAATAAAGCGGCAGAAACGCCTCGACAACGCATCTCGGATGTGAAGCCCTACCTGTTTCCAGGGCCAAAATCACATCATGCATACGAACGTTCCTCCCTTCCCACTGCTCATGAAAGCAAGATTATCGTGCCAAGATGTTGTGCGCGACACCATTCACACCCTGCTACCGTCCTAAGGCAAGAACATTCGTTCGGTTCTCCTGCTGCAAGACAAAGAGAAGCCTTTAAAGTTTTGAAAACTACGCCAAACAAAGACTGTCTCCGAAAAGAAGCGAGTTCTCCGTCAGTGGCTGACATGCAAACCAGCAAATGTCCAACCTCTGCCAATGACATTGAGAGAATGAACCAGGCAAAGTTGCAGGGCTTGTCATGCTCAATCCCAGCATTGAACCTTTGTAGTGAGGCCATGGGCGTCATTCACGTTGAGCTGAAGCAACAGGTGCAGGCTCAAAAGCCTTCAGATAACAGTGTTTTCAAATGGAACGCACTTATTAAAAGTGTACGAAAAGTAGCCGCAACTCCGCGAATCTACGCAATCGCATACTCCTTCTACGCGTACTGCTTTTTTCTTGACACGTTCCTTACAGTTATCGTCGACTATGCCGTGGACAGCGGAATCTCCAAAGGAGACGCTGTGCACGTTGTTGTGTTCTTCTCAGTGACAGACACCCTGTGCCGGTTTCTCATGCCCTGTCTCACAGACCGCAAGCTGCTCTCAACTACTGCTCTCTTAGCCTCATCTAGTTTTGTCGCTTCGCTTCTCGCCGGCAGTATTCCCTTTATCAAGGGAAAAGTCGGCTTCTGGGTTGTGGCTCTGGCATTGGGGCTACCTTGCGGGTACATCAATGTCGGAATTTCAGAAAGTGCGTCAACAGTTGCCGGAGAAGAGAACCAGCCCATGGCTCTTGGTTTCATGTCTACGGCGGCGGCTGTCGGCTCCTTCACGGCACCTTCGTTAATAGGTAATCAGCTCTTCGCAATATTGCTAAATCAAATACCACGTGGACTTCCCCATGTAAAGGGTGTCCCACGTAACTGGAGCCAATAATATAAAAATGAAAGCCACGTCGGAAGTGCATTGCACCGAAGCGTACTATTCGGAACCGCCTAAAGTAACTCGGACATTTTTTCTATCACTCACTAATTAATGAGGTTTAATTACTCAACATTTTAATTCCTGGCTGAACACCCCAAGTATGATAGCAGATTGGCAGAGCACCTTCGGAAACCACCGATCGAGTTGTTTCCTTTATGATACGTCTCGCGTAGACCTTTTTTCTGGATTGCAAAGAAAGCCCGGGATACATGAAAAAAGCGACGTGATGGAGCGCTTTCGCAGTGGTATCGTACTGCTTTCAAGCGTGCATTGGATGAACAAGGTCGGCTTCCGTCGAATGACGGCACAAATGCATGCTGTTGGTCGAGCACTGCAGAAGAGATAAAGAAAGCTCTACCACTTCCCCGTCTCCAGTTGCGATGCAACCGGCCTTGGGGCCCTATAACGTAACACTATTCCAATATGTTTCTATTTCAATCTTCTTACGTCAAATTTGCGTAACCGCCGACGCAAGCATCGGGCGGTCACCAGCACGGTTGTCTGAAAAGCCCAATCAAATGATCCCCTCGTTCAGAGGAGGTCACTTTCGTTGGCATAAAAAGGGAATAACATTGCCTGCACTGAGCGGCTTGTCTGATCTAATTGGCTGGCAAGAGGCGAGGAGCATACTTAAGTGGAGGATGATTCGATGGGGCCGAACTAGTGCGGTGAAAATCGATAAGCGGATGAAGAGGGTGATGCCGGCGTCTGAGATTGGTCCGCTTTCCCTTACTTAACTTGCGATGGCTCGTCGACAATCGCGGCGGCATGCAACGGAAGCTTAAGAATGACGCTAAAACAGATTCCCAGCAAAGTATAGTTGGCAGAACGAGGTCGTAAGCCTGAACAAAGTCCTCGAAAACGTTACACGGCCACGCAGAACGCCTTATTATACACAAATAAACCCATGCTCTCCGGCAGGTACGAGTAGACAGTGCCTGAGCAATCCGCGGCAGCCATCTTTTATTCCTTTCGGAACAGGGCAGCCTGCGGCTATTAAGAAGAAAATTCAGTTTTGTTCGGCATAATATTGCATCTTTATTGCGTACACGTCACCTTGACGCAGCGAGTTCTTGTGGTTTTGTGACGTCGCGTTAGAGGCGCGTGAAGTGGATGCAGCCCGAAAGCTTTTGACCAATAGCCGAGGACTAATAGCGAAAAGGTGTCGAATCAGAAATAACTATTTTTGTTTGGTTCAGTCAAATCATGCATAATCAGTGTGTACACCTCATATCAGATTGGGAGTTATCCCGGTTTTCGTGACGTCGTGCGACAGACAGGTGAAGTAGAGGTGTTCCAAAAAAGTTTTGGACCAATCGCCTTGGGCTTATTGCAGAATCGGAATAGAAAAGTTTGGAATTGTTTTACGTTATAGCACCCTTGTTCACTGAACGCAGGCTTGAGAGCAGCACAATACAACACAACACAACAGCACAAGCGCTCCGTCACGTGGCTTTTTCATATCTCGCGGGCTTTCTTTGCAACCTGGAAAAAGAGACTACGTTAGACTTATCGCTCAGGAAACAACTTGATTGGTGATTTTTGAAGGTGCTCTACAAATCTGCGTATCATACGTCAGTTCCTCGGCCAATAAATAGGAAGTTGAGTAAATAAACTAATGAGTCAGTTATCTAGAAAGCTAAAAATTGCCCGAGTTACTCTAGGCCAGTCCGAATAGTAGGCGTTCTGTTTATTTCACTTCGGAGGCACCTTTCATTTTTAAAATCTTTGCTCAAGTTACGTGGGACAAGCCTGCATCCCACGCGCGATGTTCCCTGCCAACTGGCATATCGATTACAATGCACGATATAAATGCACCGGTCCTCCGGCTGTAATGTGTTCTGTGTGGTTGCTCATAAAAGCGGGCAGGATTTGGTGCGCATTTTCCCCACCATAGTAACCTCGCAAAAGTGCAGGGTGCACAGTAGGGAACGCCATGGTTTCAGTAAGTCGTAAATGTTTTCCGTGTGGTTTACATCTATAATATGAATACTGTCGTGCAGTACGTTCTATCCTTGCTCAGTTACCATCATCATACTTGCGCAATAATTGCTGGGCCAACAGAAGAGAATAGGGAGGTGAATCAAATAATCAAATATTGTTATTGACAGCAGCGTTACAACAGAACATAGCTATGCTGCACTAGGTAAGCAACCAATACATTTGCCCACAGGAACTCAGATGCGCGGGATTGATTTTCGTATTGTAGAATAGCATACATACATTTCCTAAACTCTGGGGCATCTCGAGGCGAAACTACGATCTGAATACGAGGCAGCAGTAGTGGGAGTCACCGGTAAAATTTTTGCCAAATGATGCCCTTATAAAGAGTCTTTGCTTCTAAGTAGACGACCGAATCGTGCATTTGGACCCCCATTGAAATGCGGCCGCCGCTTCCGGTATCGCACTCCCAACTTCGAGCTCGGCAGTGAAGCATCATAGCCGCTGGGCTACCGCCTCGTGTACAAGTAGAGTCTATGAAGCCGCAGTTTACAAAACACCAATTGATCGGTAGCAGAGCACAGCAGTGCTTAAATAAATACCAAACACACATTTCCAAGCTGGTGTTTAAAGGTAACTATGTTTACTGGGAAAGATAATATTTCTAGCCGTCTTCACTTCGATCTAAATAATACACCGCATATTTACCTCTAGCTGCATGGGAACAGATTACTGTGTGTTCTCTTTCAGTAGAACTGATTTGACGAGAGAAATTGACAAGCTATAGATAGAATGTGTGTGATTTCCGGCATATGGCTTCTATCCAACGTGCATATGGCTATGAAATATGAGCACAGGAGGATATGTAATCCTTAGAATACCAATTTAATTTAAACCGATCACCGTTGCTGACTACGCATTTCTTCCAACCTAGTCTCCAAACGCCGCAAACTGCGGAATAATAAATGTTAGATGTTGTACTTGCGCCAGACCATTTATTTTTGCACTTCACAAACGGCAGTTGTGAAATAATGTCCCAAGAATTACTACACTTTTGGGTGCATTCACAAATGTACACCTAGTGGTCATTATCTACTTCGAAAAATACATCACGATAGAACAATGCCTTCTTCGAAATAAGTAAACATGGCTTTGATACCGCACTCGGGGCAATACCGGACACCCATACACCCATGGGTGTCCAATCATAGATTGGGCACCCACTGCTGCATCTAACTATCCCAAGCAACCATACTTCTAAATTGCTTTGATTTCCGGGACAGCATTAATTCTGCTTGTGTCGCAAAAATTGTATTTTGGCTAGCTCGCGAGGAAAGAAGTCATCGCCCTAGCACACCGTACAGATGGTCAACCAGCGAAGCTGAAATGTACGGCCCCGGTATTTATCACTGGGTGAATCTTGACGGTTCATTCAACGACAGCTAGGTAAGCTGCCGGATCCTCAGTACGCAGTTGCTGCTTGCGCTCGGCTGCATAAGCGTTTTCTTTTGACCCGTGGTCTACCGATTTCGGAACCGGAGACAAACTGCTGCGCGCGCTCGGCTTCGACGGAGAGCAACGACGTCACTACTGGCGCAGCAAATCGCGCGCCTCTCCTCTCATTTTCCTTTCTTTTATTTTTTTGCGCTTGCGCATGCTCTTGCGCCGGAGGAGTCTTTAGCGTAGAGGCGACAGGCGGACTGACGGAAGAATCGACTAGCCATATCCAGCTTCGCTGTAAAAGATCAGTGACCATAGCTGTGTACATATTTTGCGAGAGTTTACGGGCTAGTGACATTAGACATCAGTCGATATTGCAAACATTGAGCAATAAGTTCTCCACCAAAAAAAGGCAAGTGCCGAACAAAAAGCAAGATTTTTTCCAATGTCAAGCTTGTAGTGTTCTGGTCCCGAGCAGGCGGGGCTGAAATGCCGATGGAATCGTCGTTTAGGTGAGCGGTGAAAAAAATCAAGCGAACTTCTATGCTCACTGCTGCAGGCGTTAGAGTAACTTCAGAAAACATTAATTCCTTTCCACTTTAGCAAATGTTATGTTACTTTTCTTGTAACCTAAGGTGATCGATGTTGTGATACTTCCCTAAAGTATTCCCTTGTAACTCTTCAGAATATTGGCGTAAGTCTTTTCGTTGTGTTTGGTGAGAGAACTCAACATGGAAGTGTTCAATGCAGAAATTGAAAGCTGAAAGCTGGGCTCCTTGGAAGCTTGATATTCGCCAAATTTCTATTGTCTGAATGTTAAACACTTAAAAAAGAAAAAGACGACTTTTTCGGCGGGAATGCGGGGGTGCTGCTTAAGATGTAAAGTCCTAAAATCATTAGTAGCATTTTCCCTCCAGTAGTTTGTGTGGGAAAAAATATTTAACTTGCACCTGTAACCAAATATATGTGAAGTTAGAATATCTGAAATTGCCTTCACACCATTTGCTACTATACGGATAATTTTGTACATATTTTACGCAACACTGCAATAAATACATAGTGCGAAGGAATGCCTTCGTGTCCGCACATCTTCTGATGCTATGTGTTTTGACGTGAACGGTTAAGTGGCGCGCAACTTGTGACACGATGTATAGAGGGTGCAAGCAGCCTAGTTTCAAAGCAATTTCCAGGATTGCTGGAAAATTCATATGTAGCGCGATGTTTCAGGAGTGCCCGTTACTGCAGAAAAATACTTTATGTTTTGCTTATGGGGCCCATTTCTGACTCAAAGCTCAGAAATGTGCTATAATATTGTCACAACAACCTCAACCACCAAAAGCTGTTCTCTACGGAAGTGATGAATTGTTAGCTACACGACGTCCAAAAAGAAGTGCGCATTTGTGCACCTAACCTAAAGTGCAGTAGTTATGGTTTCCTAGGCATGATTGGCTAGGAAACCATAAAGAAGAGAAAAATAGTTCTAATAGCTTCCTTGCAACACCATGCTTTACGTGTACTACAAGCGATCGCAAAGGACGATTGGTGAGTATGTGTCTCACGCGCGGAGAAAACAGCAAGCCGGTGGTGGTCACAACATCATTAAAATTATGCTCAAGTAAGATCTGGCAGGCACGTGTCCTAGAAGAGCCCCTCACGAGGAACGACCCTTTCGGCCCACGCAACGAAAGCTTTTTGGGGCCTTCGAACTGGCGTTTTCAGCAGCTCCTCCCACGTCTGTTGTGAGGGAGCTAGCAGGAGCGTCCTGGGAGGGGGTAAGCCCTCGCACCCCCGAAAAATGTGATGTTGGGTAGCCAATGTTTGATATGTGCAGTTTTCACATATTGGGTTTCATTGCCCGTTCATAATTATGGCGAACCAATGTGGGCTGGGGAACGAATTAGTTTGTATTCGACGCAAGATCGGGGCTTGTGTTCGCGTGAGGCTGGTGTTTGGATGCGGATAGGTTTGCCTTTTGTGCTTGTAGTAGTTTTATTTTTATTTCGTAGTATGTCGTCGGTGCCTCATTCATGGGATCCGAGTCTGAGGAGCACACCTCCCGCTTGATTAGACCTCGGGCTGCCCAGGGCGCTTGCTGATTCGCTTGATTCTCCTGATGGACAGGGATAATGTCTTGACTGGACAAATTTAATCTGATGCCGACCATCGCATAGCGCAGTAGCCCATTGCTTTCAGTGTACTCGGTTAACCTGTTAAGTATTACGTGTTCCATAACTTTCCCTAGGCAAGAGGTTAAGGAGATGGGGCGGAGATTCTCCAGCTCCAGCCTCTTGCCTCATTTCGGTATGAAAATCATGTTTGCATGCTTCCCGCTGCTGGGTACAGCTCCCTCTTTCCACCGGATGTTGAAAAGGTTGGTAATATCGGTAACCAACCGATCATCTTGGTTCCGTAGCATATTATTAAATATGCAGCCCTCGCCATCCACCGCTATAGTTTTGATGTTGTTTTGAACAGCACGTACTTCAGATTCCATTATTTCGTTGTCTAGTTCCTTGTTTTCCTTTCCATTATAAGCTATGTGTAGGGGAATATCGGTGCTTTTAATAAAGAAGCTGTTTTTAGGAGCTTCGAGGAAGGCATCATTATCTCCCGGAAAACAGTGTATGATCCTCTGAAGGTTTTTTGTGGTGTTGTTTTAGTCTGACTGGGATTAAGTAGCTGGTTGAGCAGGAACCAAGTGTTTTTGCACCTTAGCTCGCCGTTAAGGCAGTCGCATAGCTGGTGCCAGTGTTCCTGACAGCTGCCGTGAGTCTTTCTCGATATCCCGTTCGCGTTGCTGCCTGCATTTGCGTAGGCCACGGTTGTGTTTCTTCAGGTGCCAGCGCTGCTGCAAGCTCTACTGCGCCGACCACAGGTGAGCCAATTGAGCATCAACAGCCTGGCCGCCCGCCTCCTGGTCTACCGTCGTGGTTCAGTTAGCTGCGTCATTGAGAAAAGTGGATATCCACTCTTCAAGGTTTGCCGTGGTTGCAGGTCCGCGCCCAGTGAGAACATGCCGAAAAGCATCCCATTATGAGGTGTGCGTAATCTTTAGCTTATTTCACTTGTAGCCTCTGGAGGGTACCGTAATGGAAAGGATGTAATGATCGCTCGCAACCTTTAGTTCGGCATTCTCCCAGATGGCATTGTCTATGTTCCTGGTGAAAGTCGAATCAGGCGAGGAGTTTTGACTGACGCTAATGCCTATACTGGTTGCTCTTTCAGGGTCAACCAGAAGGGTAAAACCGAGGCCTTCAGTGGTCTCCCAGAGTTTAGTGTCCTTGTTTGGATATTTTTGGTAGCCGCAGGCCAAATGCACCGCATTAAAATCTCCAAGCAGCAGCAAGAGTTGTGCTTGTTTTGCAGCTTTATATGCTTTCCCTATTAGTGCAGCTACTGCTAGGATTTTATTCCTAGGGGGGCTCCAAACGTTCAGAATGTAGAACGTTTGGTCGGATCTTCGTTTTGGCAGGATTTCAACTAAGGTGTATGACACCTCCCTGAATTCTGTGTCTAATTGATTGGTGGTCAGATTTCTGTCGGCCATGATCGCCGTGGTCGGAGATATGTCTGGAGCGGTAATTTCTTTATTAGCGGCAAAACCAGACAATGTCGCCGCTTTCCCAGTTTCCTCGAGTGCAACTATGTCAGGTTTGGTTTGGTGACTTTCAAGCATATATCCTAGAGACCTGTAGTTACGGCGAAAAGAGCGGCAATTCCACTGCCAGATTACGATTGGCGCGTTGGCCATTGTGTTTGTTTTTGCGGTTCCATGCATGCTGAAGCCGTAATAGGTGTTCTTATGAACACTCCGCTAGCGCGTGGACCTACCTAGTTGCGCAACATGTTTGTTTCTGGCGTTGATGCAGGCGGCGTTACCACCTCAGGCTGAAGATGAGATTGAGGTTGGAATTGGGGTTGTGCCGCAGTTTACCCAATGTGGGACAATCGCGGTCATGGCTGAGTTAACAGCAGCAATGCTCTTTACCAGCAGTTTGTTTTGGGCGGCTTGCTCAGCAACCATGCTCTAGAACACGCGTTATAGTATTGAAATTCGGTGGTCCGACGTGGGGGCGCTCTCCACGGGTACTGCGGCGGGACCTGCCGCCTTCTCTTTAGTGTAGTGCGCACCATCTTCTTCCATGTGGTTTTCTGCATCCACTCCACGCCTAACAGAAGCCATGATCTCGCTCGCGTTTTTTGTGCTGGGGGCGTTATAGGCATATGCCCGCTTTCTAATCGTCGAATTTCGGTATTAGCCGCAGCTAATTGTTGGACTAACTTAATTTCGTCCGCCAGCTCCCTTACCTGCGCGTTTCGGGGCAGCTTGTTCCGGGGCTTCCGCTGAGGCTCGGCTGTTCCCCAGGCGACCTGTGTGCTCCTGGAGCTCGAGCGGTCTCTAGGCGGCCGAGCTGCCGACCGGTCCCACCCGCTCGCGCTCCGGCCGCGAAGAGGTGGAAAGGATTCGGTTCGGCTCTGGTCGGTCACCTGACCTCACTCCTGTGGTCTGGACGTTCTCCTCGACGCCTTCGCGCAGTTTCGGCTCCTCCACGTGGAGACCGCGTGTTGGCGTTGGATGGCTTGGCGGGCTGCTTTTTTTCAATAGACCGATATCTACAACTCCTGCTGCTGGCCTGGCGGCCTCCGCCGCATACCACGCAGGAGGGAAAGCAGGTTGGTTTTTCACCATTGGATGGCGAAGGTTGTTCTTCGCTGCACCGCTGGCGTCTCGGTTTTGGCGGTCGGGGTTGAGGGTACATATTTGCTCGGTGCCCCAGCTTCCAACAGTTTATGCAGGCGTCCGGCTGTTCTCGGAGCGAGAAGACTTCAAACCCTAAAGGCAGGTAACGCATGAATTTCGGGAGCTTGACTCCGGCGAAGGTGATCACGAAGTGGCGAGTCGTGCCCATTCTCCGCGCGTTTTCAATCGGCAGGCCGTGGTTTCTGTTTCGAAGCTCGGCGCAAATCATTGGGTCGGTTTCGTTGCTTTACGCCTTGTGCAACGCCTCTCCCACCTATTTGTCGTGTACCGGAATGTATGTTGTCACAGGCGTATCAAGCTTCTGCTGCGCGCACTGCAGCTCTTTAATATTGCAGTAGGCCTTGGCCCGTGGCCGGTCTGCGGTACTGACCGTGATCGTGTTGTTGGTGGGGTGGATCGTCACTTGGCCAACAGGTAGGGCGAACGTCGAGGTTGGTGGCGGCTCATATTGCGTCCGCGAGTACAGCTGGCCCAACTTCGAGGTAGTTGCCGGCACCTTTCGGCACCTCTTGGCACCTGGTAATCGTCCACTCGTAAGCGTGGCATGGCTCGACGGCGCACGATCGGAGACGGGCGGGCCCATCGCCACGGCTTTAGTGTTGGCTGACCCTTCGGCGAGGCCTCTCCGTTGGCCGGTCTCGATGCGGCTCCGGTCCGGCGTTGCTATCTCTGCTGCATGTCCAGGGCCGTCTTCCGCTTCCTGTCGGATAGCTGAGCTGGGTCAATTGCTTCCCCATCTACGACGTTCTCTATCGCTGGGCTCGGCGAGGCCGGCAAACGCCGCGCAAGGCGGCCGCAGTCGAGTCGAGAGGTGCGTCATCCTTAGGAAAGCGTGGCATCGCGGCGTGGTCAGGATAAAAGGGATCACTGCCGACAAGTGTGGCTTGCAGGGGTCTTCCAACCGCTGTGAGAATGGGGCGGCGGATGATTTAGCAAAGAACCTCAGCAACTTTGATGGTCGTAGTTGGCTTGGTCGCGGTGAAAATTGTCGAAAACATGCGGAGCTCATGTGACTTGCGCCCGTACTCCTCGGGATCTCCCACGCTCTCAAGCGAACACAACAAAGATCAGTGCCGAGCTCACTTTCGCGAAGAAGGCTCGAGGAATGAAGAAAGGCCGGGCAATCCGTTCCTGGTCTCCACGGTGTCTGGATGCATCTTACGCCGCCCCGGAACCCATATAAATCGACGGCCACAATGGCACAATACATTTGGCGCCCAACTGCTCGGGATGAGCTACGAAGACATTCATTCCTTTTTCTTTAGGGCACGTCACTCGCTACGCGGTCCTTTGTTCTAACCACTGACTTCAGGACACCGTCGGCTCCATAAACCCAAGACGGCGACTGCCCAATGTTGGATCGACGTGTTGGAACCGCTCCATGACGCCGTCTGGGTGGAAGCCTACGGGGCATTTGTCTCCGAAGAGGGGCCCTAATAACCGAAGCGGATCCGCTGCGGCGCGAGCTGTAAGGACTGAAAAGATATGGTTTCGCAGGAACACGACGTCGCCGCAGAAATCGACGCACCAAAGCCTCCTCTAGACACACAGTTGTAGGCAAATCATGTCTTTTTTCGCAACTTACTCACTCAATTTGTGGAGCAGATTGACAGCTTCGAGTCAAAAATACGAGACGACTCAGATGCCGTATCCTGCACGAGTGCGTTGATGAGCGTTGCGTCAATAAATCTTAATCTTAAGCACTCTCTTAAACGCGACTCGGTAAACCAACGCGGCAAAGCTAAAGATGAATCTGTTTCATGCCTGTCTGACGGCTCGGGCGAAGACGCTCCCGGCCAACAGTCGAGTTTCCCGTCACGCTCTTTACCGCATTATGGGAATGATGTCACCGCCTGCCTTCATCGATTGAATTTTTGGTTCAGAAATTTCAGCGTTCATGAAGAAGTCCTGATACCCGCCATCATCTCCAGGCTCCCAGCTAATGATTTCACATGGATGCGCCACCACACAAAGATGGCCAATATCACTACTTGCGCTGATGTGAAGGCAGCGTTCCGCCGCCATTATACCATAGATTGTGGTATAATGTGTAAACAGCGAATGTTCAGAGGTATACAACGAGCTGGGTAGTCGTGTACAGACTTTGCATATCAGAGGTTGGACCTCATGGAACGATGTAATCATCCAGTATTACAACTGGAGAAGTGTCAGGCCATCATGGCTACGCTTTCAGCGAAGGCCTAGAAACACTTCTTTGACAAGAATTTCAACAACCTGCATGACATGATAAACTCTTTAGTGCACTTTGATCACATCAACAATTCTGAAGAAAACGTTAAAGATATTGTTGCCGCTGAACCTCCCACACCGCAGACCGCGGAACTTGACAAACCGTTCGCCTCGAAGTCTACCCGGAATCGCCAGCACAAGGGGAGCCTAGAGTCGAGTGGTTCCTCAGAGAACGAGGTACCGCAGAGAAACCTGCCTCAAAGGCAGCATGCGGGCGTGAACCCGTTTCCGAAACTTCCGACTTATTATTTACCGAACGTTTTTATCAGGTCCCAAGAGAATACTTCCAGAATTTGTAAATTGTGCTTGAACTGCTTCAGAAGCGGGCATTTTGTCACACAGTGTCATCTGGGTCACAGTGGCAGGAGGAATTCGAGTCCGCCAGTCCAAAGCAGCAGGCAAACGATGAAGTGGTGACGCCAATGCCCGCGACAAGTCATCAGTGATTGAGCAGGTGTCTTGTGCTACTGAAGCGGATATCTTTTCCGCTTCTGTCATCGTCAACAGCCAAACGTTTAAATTCATCTTGGGCTCAGGAGCTGTTAAACGTTTGATTACTGGACCACTGGTTCAACGACCGCCTAACTATTGGACCTTCATCCCTGCGTTCCGTAGGAGCAGGCGGCTATCACTTGGAAAACTTGAGTCAAGTCAGAGGTGTTCTAACAGTCGACGGCCAGACATAACAGCTATAATTTATTGTGGTTACGCGGTTACCTCATGACGGAGCGCTTCTAGGCGATTACTTCCTTCGGGCCTTGAGAGCCATTTGTCTTGGACTGGAACTGGACTGCGGTTTGGAAAGCTTTGCCGTGTTTGTTCCTAAGATGTTACAAAACGACCACCTCATTAGAGAGCAAGCACTACCTGCTTCATCCCTGAACTTAGTTCCAGTAGACTGGCATCGCATGTCCAGGGACAAAGCTCCTGTAATGGTCATCACAGAGACAAAGCTCTAGAACGACCGCTATGCAGTCATTGTGGAGCCCATGGTTACAGATGCATCAGCAAAAGTAGTCAAGATTTTGCTGATGAAGCGTTCTTCTAAAGCCATCCTGCTTCGATATCAGATGACAATTAGAGTCGTCGAAGCAGAAAGGAAAATAGAGGACGTTGAACTCTGCGGAAAAATCTCAATAGATCCTCCAAATTTCATGTCTGCCTTCTCTTGAGGACCTTCATAAACCACCAGCTTACGCAGTTGTTCGCCCGCAGCATAGCTCAATCCGAATTGGCGACTTCAGCTTTGACATTGGAACAACGTTATATTCAAGTCAGCTGCAGGTCGTGAAGGAATTAGCGCAACATGCTGGCTTTGCACAATCAAGCGTCGATGATGTAGGCTCCTGCAAAATTGAGCAACATTGCATTCCTGCTGGGGATCCAAAGCCGATCTCCCTATCAGCTTGCAGATTGTCTCCTACGCAGCGTGACCTGGTCAAGAGTCTGATCAGGGACCTCATCGACGCCAACTTAGTCTGGCCTTCTCTATGTTGTCGCGCTCCACCGCTGGTCTCAGTAGCGAAGCAAGATGGGACAACGCGCATGTGCGTCGACTATCGGCGGCTGAACGTAGTGACTGAAGGTATTGTTTAAGCCCTTTCCAAGGATTGGAGATACCTTGCAGGCGCTCACTTGGAGCAACTGCTTTTCTGGCGTGAACTTGGTGTCTGGTTTTTATCAGAAAGCCATGCATCCTGAAGACATACGGAAGACGGTTTTTGTGACACCTTGGGGTCTCTATGAATTCCTACGGACGCTGATTGGCATTAAAGGTGTTCTTTTCACGTGTGAACGAGCCATGGATACATTGACGGATTTAACTACGACAGTGCCCTCCTCCACATGGATGAGTGCATAGTTTTCAATCGGACGTTTGGAGAGCACGTGTGAACCTGAAGGACATCTTTTAAAGGTTTCAGAAAGCAGCTTTGAAGTTTAAACTGCAAAAATGTTTCTTCTTTTGCCCTGCCTATAATTACTTTGGGTATGTTGTCACAGAAAATGTTGCAAGTCCTGACCCATCAAAACTTGCATCTATTGAGATGTTCCGGTCTCCTCCAACCATGTAGGAACTCCAATCATTCGTAAGTATTACGCGAAACTTCCGGAAGTATATCCCTAACTACAACGTTATCGCGGCACCTCTAGGCTCTCTCGTGAAAAAGAATTCTGCTTTTTCCTAAGGGATCATCAAGTGGCATTTGAAACTTGAAAATGCTATTTCTGTTAGCTGCCTGTCCTTAAGCTGTTCACAGAAAAGCCACAATTCGGTGTGCAAATACGCACACATGAAACTCGTCTCGGCGTAGGAGGTCTGTTCCTGCAAGAGGATGAAGAGCGACGATATCATCCTGTATCATAGTGTCATACCGGAGTAGGGCACTTAAAGGCGCAGGGCTTAATTACTCTTCGAGGGAACAGAAATCTCTTGTGAACTGGGCATTAGAACAGTTGTCACCACACTTGACAGGCCGCAAATTCCAAGTTGTTAGTGACCACTACGCCCTCTGTGAATTTCGCGCTACAGGAAAAGTAACCAGCGTCTGCTTCACTGGTCGCTGGTTTTACAGGAGTTAGAATTTGACGTCACCTACAGATAAGGAATCCTCGACGGCGCGTGGGATTCTCTCTCTGGGATACCTCCCATTGATCCAGGGAAAAGCCAAATGCTTACCGTATCGCATCCATTATTGCGATATTGTGGCAACATTGGTCACGAACAGTGCCAGGACACATTTTGCGCTAAAGTCCTGTATCTGCTTAGTGGTGCGTTGGGCACAGTAAGCAAAGGAAACGGGCCAGAAAAATGTTGATGCACAATGAGATGTTGTACAGGAGAGATCAAGGTCCGCTCAGCTGTCGATTTCTCCTGTGTCTTCCTTCTCAGCGACAGGCTGAGGACCTTCCAGAAATGCATGAAGGAAGTTAGGGTAGCCACATGAGCATTAGAAGAAGATTCGAAGCGCTGAGGTCCATGTACTACTGTCCAAAGCTTTACACGAATTTTAAACGGTATGTGAGCCACTGGAACCTTTCTCAGAGGATGAAGATGTTGACATCGGTCCCTTGTGGAATACTACAACCAACAGAGATGCACAGCCCCTTTCATACAGCTAGTATGAACATAGCAGGACTCTTCAAGGCCACTAGATGATACAGATCCTAGCCCCAGCCAATCCATCCTAGCCAATTACTATATCGCAAAGTTCGTTGAGGCAATACCCTTGAGGAATACAGAAGCTACAGCAGTTCCAAAAGTTCAACATGCTGCCAAAAGTTCAACATGCTGCCACCACCGCATATCTTCCGGCAGCGAATGGCTTGTGCGAAAGGCCAAACAAGTCAATCAAGCGGATGATTGCCATTACTACCGCCGGAGGAGTAATGTAGGCCGATATCCTCCCGTGTGTTGTATTTTGCTACAACACCAGGTACAACTGTTCATCAAACTCCGTTCTTCTTGGTGTATGGTATGGATCCAGTGTTTCTACTAATGCTCTTTACAGCCGAGGAGAACTTGAAGAACTGAAAGAAGAGTCAGGTTATGGCTTGGTAGTGCAGGAAAAACTGCAAAAGGCTGGAGACCTTGCGACATTATACTGACGCAAAAAAACAGAACTACTTCCACAAACATCACAAGGACATTGTCTTCAAAAGAGGAGAGCTAGTGCTTCTTAAAGCTCCACCATCGGGTGTTAAATCGACCACATGGTATAAAGGCCTTCACAAGGTCGTCAACAGACTGTCCCCAATGGACTACCAGATAAAACTCGTCGATAACATGGGAACGGAGATTTTGCATGTGGAGAAGTTCAAGCCCTACTTGAGCGTAACTGCCGAGATGGAACAACCTCGTGCTTTAGGCTAAGCTGTACATGCGTCTGACGCAGGTGGGTGCAGTGCAGGTGCCAGTGATTGCATTTACTTTTCATGTGTGAAAATGAAACGACAATGCTTGCCCTTGTAAATATTTGAGAGTGAAACGGTTAACTTCTGTTTTAATATCTCGGATGTCATGCGTTGTGTATTTAGCATTGTGTGCAGTCGAGACACTTATCACAAAACCCGGGCCTTTCACGAGCGATAGCAGATGACGCTTGGTGCGTACGTGCCTCGGGCCTTGGCAGAAAAGAAAGATGATGATGATAGTCATCTAAGGAAAGGAAAGACGCCTGATTAAAACCAAAGATCGGGGCCAAGCTCACGCTTGCAAGGAGGACTCGAGGAATAAAGAAAGACGGCCGGGCAGTTCCTTCCTGGTCTTCACTCTGTCTGGACACGTCTTACGCCGCCCCGGAACCCATAGGAACCGACGGCCACTATGGCACAACCTACATCAGCAAACTTTTAATAGCTTTCACGTGACACGAAATATTTTTCAACAATTTTATTTCTGGAAGAGACTGTGCGCAAAAGTCTAAAGAGCCTATTATATATCTAGTAAAATTTGGTTCAGCCTAGCGAGGCGCCTAGGAAATTTGGCGTAAAACTGCCTTGAAATATTTAGGCGCCTATGCCATTTAGACTACCACGGCTTTATGGGATTTCTGAGCAGTCAAGTCCTTCATGGCGGCACTCTGCACGTGATCAAACACTCTGCGTCTTGTTCCTCAATAGAATCACAGCTCAACGCGGTGTATGGAATTACTGTCGCGAATAATTTAATCTGAACCTCTCCGACTCCGTCGTCGAGTTATCACTGCCACTCTCGCATTTAATTCTCCGGACAATAGTTTACAATACTTCTGATATTTCAGAACATAGGTGTAGCCTTTATTCGTTTATGCTTTTATTTTATGCTAACATCTCCTGAATTGGCCACTAGCTCCCACCACCTTCGCGCTTCTACCTTTCCTGTGATGTTTAGCATCAGCCTTTGCGCACTGAAACATTATCGTCTGGAATTTACTCATGCTGACTTCTCAGCTTTCATCAAAAATGCATTTTTGACTCTGCTTGTGGAGTTACAAAACTACTGAAGCCTGTCAGCCTTACAGTGTCACTACACAAAACTTTTACGACTGGAGCCCGATTGCTTTGCTTTGTTTGCATCAGCTACATGATCCAGCCGCCCTAGACTGACGCCATTTATTGAGAAAGCGTGTTTTTACGTTATTCTACTCTTACGTGTACGTCTGAATCTGGAAAATTTTCTAATACTGTCTCTTGTTTTCGCGCGTTGCAGGCCTCTTCCGGGACACCTGGGGCTCATATGACGGTCTATTCTTTTTCATGGCAAGCACCCTCATGGTTGAATCTGCTTTGTTCGCTGTACTTTCAGCAACTGACTTGCGGAAGTCCAGGAAGTTTGAAATACCAAGATAGACATTTGTACATTTTAGCGGAACAAATTTTATTTACACTTTCTCGCTTCTGTGTAAGTGAATGCTCTGAAAGTCTACGCGTAAAACAGAACGCTTGTTGCGTGTTGCTAGCGCCAAAAGCTATAGGCAAGACACTATATGCCTGATAACTTCGGAGACAGCGCTCCCGTATTGCTGCAGGTATAATGTAGCCTTTGCACATCACCATCGACAATGGCAAATGTAGACACATGTCGGCTACAATTTATTTAACACCCACCGTGGCGGCATACTGACTAAGGCGTAGCGCTGCTTAACCCGAGAGCGCGGTATCGAATCCCGGCCTCGGCGGCCGCATTTCAATGGGGGGTTAAATGTTAAACCATGAGCCGACGCGAGAAGTCGGACACCGAGTCATTTTGTTGTTGTTGGTATTTCCTCTAAACATGGCTCGTACCCATGAAGCGGATCGGCCACACTGGATGTATGGCACGAACTTGTGATCCTGTGTCTTCAATTACCAGGCGCGCACTACACTGTTTTGAGCATGAAAAAATCCTTCGAGCCATGCAAGAAACCAAATGCATAGTGAAAGGTGGGGATGGTCGGCGAGAACTGTGTAATCCTATTTATGTCAGTGCTGGCGCCCGACGGGTAGTGATGCAGTGTAGGCAGCTCAAGGAGATGCGTTTTCCCCATTGTGTCCATAGGTGGTCAAGAAGCTTCTGACAGTGCCGCGACATTGTAGCCAGATCATCCGTTGTTACTTGCACGTACTAAGTTTCATCCGCAGAGGCAAGCCGTTCAAGAAGTGTTAACGTGTGGCGCCAGTTTTTGCAACATGCGGCAACAATCCCTGCTATCGTAGAGCAAGCTCTTGTGTGTCGCATTGTCTTATCGAACGGCATGGTGCAACTGGAAATTGCACCATTTGTGCACCCGGCCCTGTCTGCCGTCTTTTAATCATCTCTATAGCTATAAAAACCACTCTTTCTAGGCAATAAAACGAGTTGCCCTTTTGCTTCTGGACCCTTGTCGCTCGTCTGCGTTAGTTCACCTGAACGAAACCATATTGCAGCTGCCGGTAGACAGCTACACAATTTAATGCTAGCGCCGTCTCGGCAGCAGATTTCATCCCTATAAACAAAGGCAATTTAGCGTGCTTTCTTTTTCTTAACAACGACAAGCATTACTGTGCCAAATCGTACACTGAAAGACGCAGACCAAAAAATGACGTGTCTTCGCAAAACTTAAGCATGAACGAAGTAGCGGTTAGCCCAATATCCTTTTAGGGCATTCTAAGCGATATATGTTAATCCTTGTAAAAAGACAGCGGCCTGCGGGCTCGTTATGGGACCGTCTAGCGTAATATTATTCGTTTCTAACTATACTCCGATCTCCTGACGTCAAATGTACTTAACCGTGGACCCAAAGTTCAAGCGGTGGCTCACAGCATTGCTTCAACCCAAGCAAACGCTCTCTAAGACTACAGGGGCGCTATAGCGTGAAACTATTCCAAACTTTTCTATTCCAATTCTGCTATCAGCACTCCACGATTGGTCAAAAACTTTTTTCGACCACGCCCACTTGACGTGTCTGTCATGCGACGTCACGAAAACGCGATACCTCCCCATCTGATATGATTTGTACACACTGATTATGCACGATTTGACAGAAAAAAGAAAAACAGTTATTTCTGATTCGACCGTTTTTTGTCATTAGCCCTTGGCTATTAGTAACAACTTTTCGGGCTGCATTCACTTCACCTGCCGGTCACGCGACGTCACAAACCCGCACAAACTCACGGCGTCAAAGTGACGCGTACGCGATAAAGATGCATTAATATGCCGACCAATACTGAATTTTCTTCGGCATAGCCGCAGGCAGCCCCGTTGCGAAAGGAATAAAAGATGGCTGCGCCGATCGCTGAGACACTGGCTACTCGCACCTGCCGGAGAGCATGGGTGTATTTGCGTATAATAAAACTTCTTGCGTGGCCATGTAACGTTTTCAAGCCCTTTCATCACGTTTACCACCTCATTCTGCCAACTCTTCTTTGCTGAGGATCAGTCTTTGCGTCATTCTTAAGCTTCCGTTGCATGCCGCCGTGATTTTAGACCAGCCACCACAAGCTAAGTAAGGGAAAGCCGACCAATCGCAGATGCCGGCACCACCCTCTTCATCCCGGTATCGATTTTCAGTGCAAAGGCTCTACCCCAGTGAATCCCTCTCCACTTGAGCGTTCTCCTCGCCTCTTGTACGCCAATTAGATGCGACAAGCCGCTCAGTGTACGCAATGTTATTCGTTTTTCAAGTGAACAAAACTGACCTCCTATGAACGAGGAGAGCATTTGAATGGCCTGTTCAGACAACCCTGCGGGTGACCGCCCTGTGTTTGCGTCGGTGGTTACGCAAATTTGACGTCAGGAGATTGGAATAGAAAAAGTATTGGCATAGTTTTACGTTATAGGGCCCCAGGTCACTTCCTTTTGCATTCAAAGCACATCCCATGGCCTACCTTGACAGGCTTTTCGTATCAAATTGGCTGACAAGAGGTGAGAAGCGCGCACGAATGGAGAGTGTTTCAGTGGGTCCCATCTTGCGCAGTGCAAGTAGATAACCAGATTATGAAGGCCCTTACGGTGTTTGTGATTATTCCACTTCTTTTTGCTTATGTAGCGGTGGCCAGTCAACAATTGCGCGGCATGCAACGAAAGGTTCAAAGCGCCCTTAAAATCAATTCTCGCGTAGAATAGTTGGCCGAGCCATGTCTTGTATCCTTCGAAAGTGCTCGACAGCGTTATACTGCGACAACAAATGTTCATTATACGCAGTGCAATCATTCTCCCCGGCAGCTCTGAGTAGCCAATGCGGGAGCCATGCGTGTACAGCCATCAATATTGATTCCTTGTGGAGCGGAGCAGTCTCCGCCTATTCCGAAAAATGTCAGCATTCTTCGGCATTCTGATGCACATTTAGTGTATTCACGTCATGCTGACGGGGCGAATTTTGGCGGTTTTGTGGCGTCGGGTTACAGAAAGGCGACGTGGGTGCCTCTCAGTAAAGCTGAAAAATTTTTGACAATAGCGTATGGCTATTGGCGAAAAAAATGCGCAATATCGTAAACTCTTATTGGAACTGATCATGTATAATCTTCGTATGCACATCACACCTGATAAAGTGTTTCCGCGGATTTCAGGATGCCACGTGACAGGCGAAGTAGAGGTGACCCGTAAACTTTTTCACCAATCGTGAAAGGCTAGTCAAACAAATGGAATAGATTACAAAAATGTTATGGGGTTTTACGTGCCAAAACCACGATGGGATTACGAGACACGCCGTAGTGGAGGGCGATGTAAATTTGGAGCACCTGATATTCTTTAACGTACACCTAAATCTAAGTACACGGGCGTTTTCGCGTTTCGCCCCCAACGAAATGTGGCCGCAATGGGCGGTATGCAATCCCGCGGCCTCGTGCTTAGATGCCCAAAACCAAAGCCACCAGGGAAGCATGGTGAGTAGAACTGGAATAGACACAAATTCGAATAGCTTCACATTATAGCGCCCATATTTGTCCGTATTCTAGGCCTCCCTCAAAATGCGCGTGTTGACTTTGAACATGCGGAGATGACGACCACTGAATCACGACGATGGAACGGCCGTCATATGACGACGAGGCTATGGTGGCCACGGGATGACGACGCTGGAGTGCCGCTTAGGTGTGACGACGGCGCGACGACTACGACATGGAAAACAGGATTGTACTAAAATACCCACAGGGTCATGCCGGAAACGTCTTCACAAAAAAGGGATGGCGATGCTGACAGGACGACGACAGCATGAAGACAATGGAATGTCGTTGGCTTAAGGACCTTGGGATGATTTGATAATAACGTCGATGGCGTGACTACGAATGTACGACGCCAGAACGACAACTACGGTATTTGACAGTAGTTGACAACGGAATGACAACTACTACGAAGGAGTGAGCCAGACTGTTTCGTACCAAGGCAATAACAACGACGGTCATGACATTTTAATCACGACGCTGAAATGATGAAGATTATGTGAAGACGATGGTATGGAAGACGGTATGGCGGCGATATGATAACGACACTGTTGACGACGCTAATAGGAAAGAAAGCGTCGCTTTAAAATGAGGGCATATATACGCAACAAGCAAATAACACGTCCTTTCGAACATATGAACTCTAAAAGGAAGCCAGAAAAGTACTATGACCTGCGACGTTGGTGAGGTACTTCCAAAGGGTCGTGCCACACTTTACAGCCTCCTGAATAAGCCACCAGCGGCCTTGTGGCCAGGTTTTGTGCTACAGTGCCTAATTTAGCGTTAATTCTATTTTCAAATTTCTCCTCAATAGCATTTCCCCAGTTTGAAAGCTATATCAGCTGCTTATTAAAACGCAAGAGCCATACAGTCATGTGGCCGCTACGGACGAAAGGATAACAGAGTTTCTAGATATCAAGGTCATGCGTCAGGAAATGGGCTTCACACAATATAACAGTTCATCGCCTCAAAATTACGCATATTTGTGAGTGTCAGAGACATTCAAGGTATTGTTGCAAAAATGATGTGCAGCAGATCAATATAGATGTGAATATATAGGAACGAAATGATTACGGCTTACTGATTCCTCTTCATGGATTCTGAGTTCTTGATGCAAATTGTAAAAACTAAACCACGTTATACGACTCCTCTTATAGCTGTCTATAGCTCGATATACCGCTTGCCACATGTTTTTTCAATGTATTTTTTCAATGTTAATACACGCTCAAGCTTTAAAGGCGCGACTGCGTTTTTAGAAGGTGGGTTTTCAAATTACGATTTACAGTGAAAAACTGTTTTTGCCTATTGGTAATTCTAAATGTTGGCATAATATTCCTCAAGTTCGCGCACGTTTTACTTGTTTCATTCTGCAATTACGTCTAGTCCAAAGGCATCTCATTGCTGGCGCCAGCCTAGAAGTAGTAACACAGCCGCTGTTTGGTCTTCATAAAACAGCTTACACTCTGCGTACACTACGTACTGCACACCGGCATGCAATAACATATTAGGACTATTGTGGTGCTACGACCTAACTTAGGAATCTCTGTACTTAACCCCTACACTCACAGCAATAACAAAGAGCGGAAGACCAAAGAAGCAAGTGCGTGCATTTTCTATTTTTAAAGTTTCGACAACTGGGAGTAAATCGTTCGGGTTATCCACGGAAAGTTCGTGCACATGCCCCGCCCCCGCCACCCCACTAGTTATGAACTCATAAAAACAAAGCGTATAAATGTTTATGTGCATTTATATTAGGACGATTATTGCTTAAGACTCTTACAGAAGTTTTAGTTGTTTAAGTAAGATCCGTTAAGTTCGTTGGCTCGACCAGAGCTCAGCCCACAGACGCTCGGACGTTAGTCTCCACTCTCTAGGCACTGTCATAGTCATTGCGCGGCGAAACAGTAATCGAGGGATCGAAGAATCCGTATCGGTTTCTCAAGGTCTCGATTCGGAGCACGGGGTGGTTATCGCTTGCCATAGAGGCCACACTCCCGCCGCGATAAGCCGGACAAGCTTGGCGATGCCCGCAAACAGCAGCACAACAAAGGTGGCGTACACCTGGAGGAGCGTCGCTTTTGTCGGACCGCCACGTCCCTTGGACGATCGGTAAGACCCATGCTCGTAGTTAGAGCACTGGACGTCAGAGATTCACTGCGCCCTTCCATTGTGATTTGGTGGCCACTGGGTAGCAGGCCACCCTGTCAACCTCCAAAGATATCCGCCGATCTTACCAGAGAATTCCAATTCTACATTCCTGTGGAAAACAAGCGGAAAGGTTTTACGATACGCGGTGGCACTTTCGTCGTATACTGGTGAATAATGTCGCCCTGTAGGCCAACACAGTGCGTAAATTTCATTGTTCGAAACCTAAGCATGGTTTCTCAGGTCGCCTTGGTTTCGCTTCGAGCACGTAGTGTGAGCTATAAAACATTAAAAATTTGTTACGTTATTCCTAGGAACGCTGGAAGAACGTTACCCGCCCTCTCACTCAATAATGTAATGCCCGCCATATTGTCCGCCCGGTCACACTATATTAAGAAACTGGCACCATTCTAACCATTCTAGGTGATGACATCAACTTTTCCTCGGCTCCAGTGGGTGTAGCATGAGTGCTCTCACGAGCAATGTGGAAGAGCGCGCTAATACTTGATGTCCTTTACCTGAAGCATGACATGTAGGTTTCATCACGGAAGTTTCAGGGCGAGTAAAATGTGACTTACGTTGACTTCTACTTGACATATTGGCAGGAGCGGTGAACATTGCAGCATTTGCACAATATGTGCTCTATGGCATGGCGTGATGGTTCCGCTCGCAATTAGTTGTCGCACTAGTTTAGGTGCAAAAAAAAATAGGCAGTCAATGTGTACAATGAATGCGTAGCCGTGCGTAGGCCCATTCGTTCTGCTCCTTGGAGGCGCAGTTGACGAAAATTTCAATCTCAGCTGTTACACCTGCCAACCCAGATCGCATGCCAAATATCGGTCTCGATTAGTGGTCTTGTGAGCTAAATAGAAGGTACAGTGAGGCCCCCATTGCTCCCACGTTTATTTGTCTTTGTATACTTGTCATTCTTCCAACCTGCTGTAAGATCCAGGATCAAAATGCCACAATCGCCACGACCTCAAGTGCTCCGTCGCCACACTAGTCGAGTAAAGCAACTGAAACAGCTACCCGCACCAGGGACTCAGGTGACATGGTATTCTGCTGCTAATCCAGGGTGGACGATGGCACTAGCTACTGCTGGGCCGGAGTGGTCAAAATGCTGGCTTACCCTGTTAAAAGCCTTAGACACACATCCATTCCACAGAACGCTCTCCTTATCAGCACCCGTTTCAAAGGAAACAATAGTTACGGCTGTTGTTGGTTTCGACCTTAAACTTCCCTAAATATTCAGTCGGAGAGGTTCGCTTGCTAAAGCCGCATATAACGAAAACATGTTATACTGTTATCGTTTAGATATATTTGCAACCGTAACGCCTACGCACCATACCTTGATATCGCTGCATATAGAAACAAAGCCACTACTCAACTATGTGCATGTCGCGTGTACAGATGGCGCTGTTATCGCGCCAAACACGCCACACTCGAAGCTAAATTTAGTCTCGCGCGTGGCCATAAGAGAGGCCTAATTCGGCGGCACGTCACTGTCCATCCTAGCATGGACTGGGCCACCTATGTCTACAAGTGCAGCCTTTGTCGCAAAGATGCCAAGCTTCCTAGGCTATGGCGCTCCTGCGTTGGACACCCCAGATAGTAGTGGCGCGAAGAGACAGAGGGATGTCCAACCCCTCCAAACACAGCGGAACATGCCCGTATCCATAGCTACTGCAAGAGCGGGAGATTAATGTAAACGCAGGAGCGCCCTACATCTAGGAGGGCAGTGGGCTCGGGCGGCCCAGGATAGGTTAGAGCGCCACAAGTAGGGAGTCGCTTTTTTTACGCCTATTCATAAAACATCCCCTGCAATTGAAACTGACCCACTACGAATAGGGAGCGAGCACGATTGCACAGCGAGAAAGTAAGACGCCCATCAGGTGCACCATATGTTAGGCCTATACGCTTTCTAATATGGGAATAGATGTAACTGTTGTGTTTAATTATGTCACGTCTACCCTAGTGCCCATGCAGCCTTTGGAGCACACACATAACGTTTAAGTCAAAGCTTCTAAGACTTAAATACTAAAACGGCGAATAAACAACAGAAACATCAAAATGAAGTAACTTTTTTGGTGCGCCTATGCAATATCTCCGGGATCGGCACACGCATGGGGGCGCGGTTCAACCAGCAAGCTCGCCTTCGTGCATAGCATACACCACCAATGTTTCCAGGAATACTTTATGTTTACGTAAGCTGCAGTTGCCGGGAAGCTTGAGAAGCAGTCAGGGATCCTTGAACGCTATCGCGTTGCACTCACACAGGCGAATTTTATGCGTCCTCCAAATTTTGTACACTACGTCTATACGTGTATCAAAAATTAGAAACAATGAAAAATTATTCTACAAAGGAAAGTATTAAACGTCAGCACAATATAAAGCCCAGAAGGATCTATAAAATTACGTGAAAATGTACATATAGCTGCATAAACATGCGTTATATTATATACCCCACATAACCTTTAGTAAATGCATCAAACAGACACGAAATATATTCACTGGTAAACCGAACGCGTCGGAAAATCTTCGAAACATGTCTTTTCCTAACTAGGCGTACACACCTTCCGACCTGTGCTTTCATTAAGTCCCTACAAAGCGTGCTGAACTTGTGTATCAGGAATCAGAAACGACTCTCAATCGCCTCCGTCGTAGCGTGTGGAGAAACCTGATACACGGTTCGGGATTTATATATATATATATATATATATATATATATATATATATATATATATATATATATATATATATGAGCGACATCAAAGGAAACCAAGGGCCACATTTTTATTAGTCGTATTGTAAGAAGCTATCAGTAATATAAGAAAGCCAGTGTATGAAAGCCCCTAGCCCTGCAGCTAAAACAGGACTGGCAGAACTTTCCTAGTCAATCAACGAGCGTAAGATAGCTGACATACGGAAGTATAATATGGATAGAATTGAGCATGCGCTCAGCAACGGAGGAAGTCTAAAAGCGATGAAGAAGAGACTAGGAATAGGCAAGAATCAGATGTATGCGTTAAGAGAGAAAGCCTGCAATAGCACTACTAATATGTATGAGATAGTTCAAGTGGCTGAGGAGTTCTGTAAAGATTTATAAAGTCCCAGTGGCACCCACGATGATAATGGAAGACAGAATAGTGTAGAGGAATTTGACATCCCACAAGTAACGTCGGAAGTAAAGAAAGCCTTGGGAGCTATGCAAAGGGGGAAGGCAGCTGGGGAGGATCAGGTAACAGCAGATTTGTTGAAGGATGGTGAACAGATTGTTCTAGAAAAACTAGCCAGCCTGTATACGCAATACCTCATGGCCGCGAGCGTACCGGGATCTTGGACGAACGCCAACATAATCTTAATCCATTAGAAAGGGGACGCCAAGAACTTGAAAAATCAGCCTACCAAGGTAATCGCAACTAGAATCAGGAACACCTTAGACTTCTTTCACACAAAGGACCAGGCAGGATTTCGTAAAGGCCATACTCAATAGACCATATCCACACTATTAGCTAAAAGAGAAATGTTCGGAATAGAACCAACCGGTATATAATGCTTTAATTTATTACGAGAAAGCGTTCGATTCAGTGGGCACCTCCGCAGCCATTACGGAATCAGGGTCTGGACAAGCCGTATCAAAAAATACGGCTTGTTATATATATATAACAAGCCGTATTTATATAACGTATATATATAACAAGCCGTATAATATATATATATATATATATAGGCTCCACAGCCACCATAGACCTCCATAAGGAAAGCAACAACATCCCAATACAGAAGGGCGTCAAGCAGGGTGACACGATCTCTCCAATGCTATTCACAGCGTGTTTAAAGGAGGTATTCAAAGGCCTGGATTGGGACGAACTGCGGATAAGAGATAATGGAGAATCCCTTAGTAACTTGCGATTCGCTGATGATATTGCCTTGCTTAGTAACTCAGGGGACCAATTGCCTGGAGAGGCAAACAGAAGAGTGGGCATAAAAATTATTCTGCAGAAAACTAAAGTAATGTTTATCAGCCACGGAAGAGAACAGCAGTTTACGATAGGTCGCGAGTCACTCGAAGTGGTAAGGAAATACATCTACTTAGTGCAGGTAGTGACCGTGGATCCAGATCATGAGAGTTAAATAATCAGAATAAGAACGGGCAGGGGTACGTTCTTCAGGCATTCTCAGATCATGAACAGCAGGTTCCATTATGCCTCAAAAGAAAAGTGTATAATAGCTGTGCCTTACCAGTACTCACCTACGGCGCAGAAACCTGGAGGCTTACGAAAAGGGTTCTACTCAAAATGAGGACGACGCAACGAGCTATGGAAAGAAGAATGATAGGTGTAACGTTAAGGGATAAGAAAAGAGCAGATTGGGTGAGGGAACAAACGCGAAGGAATGACATCTTAGTAGAAATCAAGAAAAAGAAATGGGCATGGGCAGGACATGTAATGAGGAGGGAAGATAACCGATGGTCATTAAGGGTTACGGACTGGATTCCAAGGGAAGGGAAGCGTAGCAGGGGGCGGCAGAAAGTTAGGTGGGCGGATGAGATTAAGAAGTTTGCAGGCATGTCATGGCCACAATTAGTACATGACCGGGGTTGTTGGAGAAGTATGGGAGAGGCCTTTGCCCAGCAGTTGGCGTAACCAGGCTGATGATGATGATGAAAACGCGTTCTGCAAATATCCTTCAAAAACAATATTTCGACCAGGAAATCCACTAGCGACGAACGCATTTCCATGCATCCATATATGTTGTCTGTGGTATCTATGTATCTGAGTATGTTGTATGGCATACCATTTTCCATTTCGGTGAAAGCCATACCACCCTGCCTTCACGTTTCTAGAGAATGAGCAAAACGGCGAGAAATAAGGCCGTTACTCGAAGACTGTTTGTCATGTTTGACAGCGTTGTATTTCAAGTAGTCGTCCCGAGTTCAACCGCGTTTCGAAAAGCCAGAGCGGCTTCATCAATGGCATCAAATGACTTGGTCTTCTCTTCGACTCGGCCGTAGTTTTTCAAGGATATATTTAGCTTTAGAAATCTTTATTTGACAATATTCATTACACGTAGAGGAATAGAGCAGCGCAAGTTGATAAAGAAATAATGCAAAGGTAGTTTTATAGAAAATGCTCTTGGCTTCGTAAGCGCATGTTTTGAACCACAATTATGGCATAGTAACGCAAGCACTGGTACTAAATCAACAGGAAAAAGCCAAAAAAAAACATTTGAGAGCTTAAACAAGATACGGCTAGTTTGTTAACTTAGCAGCTGGTAGTGTAGACGTCGAAAAAGTAAAGGCATCAGATCTGGACAGTGTGCAAACGAGATAATGCTTAGATTAGCAGACTGACAGCAGCACTCGGAAGCTTAATCAACGTAATTTCACATTCAGCTACTTGAAATTCTCTTCCGGTAACGCATCAGTTCAAAACAAAGCACTGATGTGTGTATGAAGGCCAGCAGTTCATTCATTGTAACTGCCACGTGGTAATAAATGTATAATAGAAGGGCAGGTAAACGTTATTAAATGAGTCCGCGTTCGAAATCCACCGTCTCTTGTCTGGAGAGGCAAAACAGAAGAGTGGGCATCAAAATTGTTCTGCAGAAAACTAAAGTAATGTTTAACAGCCACGGAAGAGAACAGAAGTTTGCGATAGGTCGCGAGTCACTTGAAGTGGTAAGGAAATACATCTACTTAGGGCATGAGAGTGAAATAATCACAATAAGAACGGGCAGGGGTACGTTCTTCAGGCATTCTCAGATCATGAACAGCAGGTTGCTATTATCCCTCAAGAGAAAAGTATATAATAGCTGTGTCTTACCAGTACTCACCTACAGGGCAGAAACCTGGAGGCTTACGAAGAGAGTTCTACTCAAACCGAGGACGACCCAACGAGCTATGGAAAGAATGATGGCTGTAACGTTAAGGGATAAGAAAAGACCAGATTGGGTGAGGGAACAAACGCGAGTTAATAACATCTTAATTCAAATCACGAAAAAGAAATGGGCATGGGCAGGACATAGAATGAGGAGGGAAGATAACGGATGGTTATTAAGGATTAAGGACTGGATTCCAAGAGAAGGGAAGCGTAGCAGGGAGCCGCAGAAAGTTAGGTGGGCGGATGAGATGAAGTGTTTAGGAACATGGCCACAATTAGCACATGACCGGGATAGTTGGAGAAGTATTCGAGAGGCCTTTGCCCTGCAGTGGGCGTAGCCAGGCTGCTGCTGCTGATGATGATGACGACGATGACGATGAAGGTAACAAAGACACCAAGTGCAGGATACGAGAAATTACTTGTATTTATTTATTGAATTAGTTGACGTAATGGGCATTGAAGCTCTCTCGGACGTCCGGATAATCCGGACATCCATGCCCAAGAGCTGTCGTCCTGTGGACATCCAGTGGATATCAAAGTGGCACTAATTTTAACATCCACTTCTTATCGTCCTACGGCCGTCCTTAGGTCATTCGTGCTGGAAATTTGGCCAATGTTCCGAGTAGGACTTTGTTCGCACTTTATTGACAAATTGCTCCCTTGCTGAGGATTTCTGCGCTTGTAAATCCAAGGTAGAACGGACCTCCAGTTCATTCAATCTATGCGAACCACATGTAGCTTCGTTCGATATAGACATCACCATTTGTCAGTGAAATCTCAACCGTTCCCTCAAACATGCAGAATAAAATAAAATTAATTCAATCCAATTCGGTTTATTTATTAGGATTTTGTTTCCGGTGGAGAGCATGCAGGCACCCATGAAGGCAGGTTTCTGGACTGGTGCTAGTGCTCAGCGTCATCGTAAGCTACCAAACATGTGAGACCGTCTCATTATTATTGCTTGAAGAACCGCAGAAACTTTTGCCGTATTTATACGGTGCTCAAGCGTTATGAAGCATATTCATTTCCGGGCCACCCCGCGCGCCATACATCGATGTGACCAGAGGCCGACTGTCCCATCGAATAGTTGACGTGCATTCTCGACGCTTTTCAAATAATAATAATTAACAGCAGCCACATATTTACAAACTTCAAAAACATTTCGGACGTTTCTGAAAGCGCAGCAAACAGCGAATCCTGCATTCTCTTCGTGTCTCGTATTCCATGTCGCCGTTTAAGCTTTTATTTTATGCTCCCTGATAGTAAGGTTAAGAATAAGTGTGCTGAAATGAAGTAAGTGCAACGCCTAGTCTTGCCCACCTCGCTGTTTCTAAAGGTATATTACTGATAGTGGTGCTTAGTAGATATCTTAAATTCTGTGGTCTCATTTCACTGTTGCAGCACTTGGGGGCTGGAAATTTTGTGGTAGTGCTGTAATAGCTGTCACCGGTAGCCTTCGTATTATATTGCGCTAATTGAGTTGTTTGCACTTATTATAATGCAGAACTGTCACATGTATGCTTTCTCTAAATTTGTAGGTTTGCACTACCTTCAATTATTTTTCAATTCAATTCAATTCAGTTTATTTTTCATTGATAATAATTTGTACAAAGGAACTGTTGGGCCTGTAGCCAAAGGCTAGTGTAGGCCCATAGTCATATATGTAGCAGCAGCTACAATATCATGCGCATATCTAGTTTTTTTAAAGATACAACCTAATACAGTTAGGTGGATACATACAATTAAAACCATTAAAAAAGAAAAACAGTGCATATCACTCAATGGTAATACAACGGAACTGTCAGTAGAATACATGCACATACACAATGAAAAAACCTACAGAACAGCATGTCAGTATTATCATGTGGGCTTGTGTATGTTATAATGCGCAAGGCCCTTTTCTGTAACCGAAAGACGGGATCTATGTATGTTTTATATGTGCTAGACCATGATTCAGAACAGTATGTGATGTGACAGTGAAATATGGAAAAGTAAACAACTTTAAGTACGCTAAGGTCAAGATATTCCCTGCATTTTATTAATAAATAGCAAGCGGAAGCTAATTTCGCGCATAGACTAGATATATGTGGTCTCCAGTTCAAGTTGCAGTCCAATACTACCCCTAAATATTTTATGTGATCGAGCTGTTCTATTGTTCCACCTAAAAGGTGAATTTGCATGCCAATTGTGTCACCCCTGGAATAACGGGAGTTGAACACTGTGTATTTTGTCTTATCTCTGTTTAGTGTTAATTTATTACACGCAAACCAAGTTGATATGTTGGATAACTCGCTGTTTATAGTGCTCTGCAATATTCCAGGAGATTTACCCGGAAATAATAGCGTGGTATCGTCAGCGTACATGATACATTTTGATGACTTTAGTATTGTTGGGAGGTCGTTTACATATCTCGAGAACAGTATGGGCCCCAAAACTGATCCTTGCGGAACTCCTGTGACTATAGTAGTATACTGGGAAACAAAGGAGCCAAATTTTACATATTGTTTTCGACCATTTAGGTAGCTTGAAAAGAGGTCCATTGTAATTTCGCTAAAACCATAAGTTCGTAATTTTTTTAGAAGTATGGAATGACAGACCGTGTCAAATGCTTTCTTTAAATCTAAATATTATCCTACGGCAATCTCGATTTTGTGTAGAGCTGTGTATATATTCTGGGTTAGTTCTAACACTGCCGATGACGTTGATCGATTGGCTCTAAATCCATGTTGGGAATCTGTTAGAAGCTTGTTTTCGTTTAGGTTGTGCTTCAGTTGAGCCGCGATGACCTTTTCAAATACAGTATTTATTATGCTAAGCACAGAGATAGGCCGATAGCTTCCAGGGTCATTGACGTCACCATTTTTATATATAGGAGAAACTTTTGCTCTCTTTAATATGTCAGGGTATGTGCTTCGGCTTATACAGTTATTAATTATTTTAGTGAGTACTGGCACAAGAATATCCATATTGTCTTTCAATGCTTTTACAGTAATGCTATCGTGGCCAGCAGCTTTGTAGCAAGGCATGCCTGATATTATTGAGGTTATGGTATGCTCGTCCACTTGATCCAAGGAAAAACATGCATGGATGATGGGGCAATCGACATTGCTTTCAGTAACTGGAATGCGCTCCGCTAGCTTTGGGCCAATGCTAGTAAAATACGCATTAAAAGTGTCGGCGCACTTGGCATCGACCTGTTCAGGAGTGATTTGTTTTTTATTTGGTTTATCAATTACTGCTTTTACAATTTCCCACATTTTTTTTGGTGTTACCTTGTGCTTGTTTTATTAAGAATGCGTTGTATTCGTTTTTCCGCCTCCGGATAACAGCTACTACGTGGTTACGAGATATTCGATAATTTTGCAATTAATAGGTGTTATCTCTATGTTTTTTCCATTTTTGGTACCACCAGTCCTTTTCTTTTATTGCTGTAAGTATGGTGTTATTCATCCACGGGCACAAAGGTTCCTCATATTTGTTTTGTTTATATGTGGTACACTGAGATATCATGTGGGCTAATGCATTTGTAAAGTTTGCGCATTCGATATGAGCATCACTGCTAAATTCATCTTGAAATTCCTTTTCTTTAATTTTTTGCCGCAGTATTTTGTAATTAATCCTGCGATTTGCCAAGACAGTCTTTTTTGCAATGGTATTATTTGCGCTGTGTAATAACACAAAAATAGGGCAGCGGTCAGTGAGACTCGCATCGTATACGCCAGAATGTATGTTATCACTGTTACACAATACATGGGGTGCTATGCAGGATGCGCCGTTTCTCGTTCACCGAGTTTTACCCTAGTTTGCTCGACGGCAGTCAGTGAACGAAGATAGCGCGGAACGCGCCGAAGGTGCAGGCAAAAAAATATGTAGACAAAAAGCCGCGTATGACAACATGAGCGCACCCTGCGCGGCACGCCGCTTCCACGTTTCAAGCGCAGAAGGCTGCACAACGAAACGCGCCAGCGCCGCGCATTGTTATCAACGGATTATCGCAACTTAGCGATACCGTGACTGCCCCGCTGTCTGTCTGCACACTTGCCGGGAGCCGCTTGCCACGCCTTTCCCGGGCGCGTCAAGGGCGTGCCTCATCTTTCGGGCACTGTCTTTCTATCTTCCATCGAATGCGAACAAGGTAGATGCGGCGCATTCTTGCACCTACGCTTCCACTCAAACGAATACGCTAAAATACAACAAATAAAATAACGAACATTTTTATTTCTTTAGGAGTCCGTTTTTAGTTTTCAACGCTAGAAATTTGTGATGACAAACGGAGATCGAGCAAATTATTAAATTTTGCACTTCTTGCCGCGAGTGGCGACAGGGAGGCGAAAGCTTAGAAGCGGTACATTGAAGCGGGTCGCACGCACGAGGGCGTGCATACGGTGATGAGTTGCCTAGGGGCGCTGCAGTGCTATTCTCAATAAAGTCGGTAATGATCCATGGAGGGTCATGGCCACTCTTTCTCTATTAGGGGAATAGAAACGCAGCGCCGCTGTACGGCTGTTCATCGCAGGTGCTTCAGTGGGCTATTAAGGCCCCCGCTTTACCGACTAAAAACGACACAACAGCTGTCGCTGCAAAATGGCGGTATGTTATTTTAGAGTGCGTAGTGACGCAGTGCAGTGAAAATGTACCAGTTTATCTTTGTGCGCGAAGCCTCTGCGATACATTGCGAAAAGTGCGTGCTTCCCCAGCGACACAATTCATCGCTTGTCATCGCTTGCCCAGTGAAGGCGCCTCTGAGCGCATGTACGCAGTATATGTGTTGTGCAGTCGAAGGTGCCTGCGGATTACCTCTGCTAGAGCCAGCAGCGATCGCAGATGGATATCGTAACGACACCGCAGCACTCGCATTTTGGCAGATGAGGGCTCTTGTGTGCAGTTATGAAATCAGATTTTGAACGGAGAGAGGCGTTGGAACTGTTGAGTGCGGAGTGCTTGTGATGAAGAAATCCCATTGCACTGGGTCTAGAAGAGCGAGTGATTCTCGGACGCTGATCGTGTTTACGACGCTGTGGCTCCGTTTCATCACCGATGACAGAGCAGCCATCTCAAACGACTGCTGCAATACGCATTCCTCAGCATCGTCGTCCCCCTCGACGCATCGACGCCTTGCAAGCAGCTACAGTGACGTGCCGATAATTATTTACTGTGCGCTACGCGCCACAATACAGGCAATGAAACCGTGTTGTGCGGCCATCACAGCCCGAGAACATGTATGCATAAGCCAGCGACAGTGAACGCTTTGTTTTTGATAGTGGTGCTCAGTACATCACCGATGACAGTGCGTTGTGTGTGTTTTATGTCGGCGGTCAAGATTGTTGATGCCTCTCAGCTCGACACCGCGTCGCTGTTGCCGGAAGATAAGTTGGGCGTGGCCCAACTATAGTGGGTGCGCGCGCAATAGTTACATGCCTCGCACGGGGAATAGAAACCTCTGGTTTTGATTGACAGGCGAACTCGTGCTAAGCTCGTACATCGCGAAACCACCTCCGAGTTCAACTCGGGAACATGGCGGCGGCAACAGCAGCCTGTTTCATTGCATCCAGCGGCAGCAAGCGTCAGTATGACCGTCCGGACCCGTTCACCTGCATGACCGACGGGGAGTTTCAGCGTCATTTTCGCCTGTCGAAGACATCAGTGCGCTGGCTGTGTGACGAGCTGGACGAAGACTGTCGTCTGCGGAGACAGCGTGGCGGGCTTCATTCGTTCACCGTCGTAGAGCAAGTCATCTGTGCCCTCCGTTGCTACGGGACTGGGAGTTTTCAGGGAAGCGTCGGCGCGGAGCGTTACATTGGACGCCATCAAACTACTGTTAGCAACTGTGTCAGAGATGTGTCTGACGCAGGCACGTACCCAGGGGGGGGCCCGGGGGGGCCCGGGCCCCCCCCAAAATCAAGTGGCATACCTCCCCCCCCTCCCCGCCCACGCCACCACTCCTCACACATTCCTAAAGCGCCGCCAGATCAATGTTGAGACTTGGCAGCTGTTCATCGGTCAGTCTTATGCTGCCTTTTTCACTCCTTTTAGATGGCGGTAGTTATCGGCATCTCTTGTAATGTGAAGGACAGTTTTCTCATAGATTCCGCACCCGCGCGATTAACTCGAGATGCGCTCAGTTGTCACCATCTATTCAACTGTCACCCGCATAGCTGTTGCTTTTGTTAGTTCAACCTTCTTTGTTTAGGCTGATCCTGGGACCAGGAGAGGGATGCGGCTGTTACTCAGCTGGTCTTTACTCTCATGGAACGAGTTGCGGTCGGAGAAAACACCAATTGCGTTTAACCTTTCCCTTTGCTTCATTATTTCCTTGAGTTACGGCTCACCGCGACGTTGGCAGATGCCCGGAACCATATACACGTGATATGGCTTAGATAAGGTGGGAAATAAAATGATGTGAAAGAGCGTCCATCATGAAACCCTGCAATAACCCTTAAACGCACAAGCAAGATGACTGTCGCCGTTACCTCGTCTGTTTTTCCTTAACTTCTAGCACGTTTCGTGCAAAATTGCAAACCGGAAACAAAAATCGCAAGGAGTTGCGAAATTAAGCGATCTACTAAGGGAGAGAGCCAACGCAACAACCAAACTGCAAGCAAAAGCGAATAATAATAATGTTAACCGTTGTTTATGAGAATATTTATGGATGAACATCTTTTTATTTAAAAAGGAAGTAGAGAAAACGCCGCCGGAAGTGGAGGATAATTACTTGCTTTGAATGACGATTCTACAGTTATCGGTCGAACCGCCTCACGTAGCCACTTCTCTGCTGTGCTTATGTGGGTGTTTTTCTAACCTTTCTCGGTGAGCGCAGTACGTCTAGAATCGCAGAGTCCTGCGCTCTACGCGGTTGTATGGGACTGGCGGCCGCACAGCGTTACGAAATTCGCGGAACTGTCAAAACTGATCCACAAGGCGAAAATAACTGATATTCGAAACTATAACATGTGAAAGACTGAAGAAGCCGTAAAAAAAATGAACGCAGCCTGAAATTAGTAAAAAAGAAACCTGGCATAGGACAAACCATGATGTATGCACTAAAGAGGGATAATATCATAAACAATCTCGAAGATACAGTAAAAGCAGCGGAAGAATTCTAAGCTGACCTGTATACAGTACCCAGAAGAGTCACGATACCTCACTTAGAAACAGTAATGAACAGGATACAGAAACTCTCCTATAACTAGCGATGAGGTCAGAAGGGCGCTGCAAGACATGAAACGATGAAGAGCGGGAGGAGAAGGTGGAATAACAGTCCATTTAATCAAAGATGGAAGAGACATAATGCTTGGAAAACTGGCGGCTCTTTATACGAAATGTATATCGACTGCAAGGGTCCCAGAAAACTGGAAGAATGTAGACATTATACTAATCCACAAAAAAGGAGACGTTAAAGAATTGAAAAATTATAGGACCGTTAGCTTGCTCCCAGTATTGTATAAGATATTTACCAAAATAATCTTCAATAGAATAAGGGCAACACTGGATTTTGTCAACCAAGGGAACAGGCTGGCTTCAGGAAGAGATACCTTACAATGGATCACATCCATGTCATCGATCAGGTTATCGCGAAATCTGGAGAGTACAATAAGCCTCTCTATGTGGCTTATATAGATTACGAAAATGCATTTGGTTCAGTAGAGATACCAGCAATTTAGAGGCACTACGTAATCAAGGACTAGAGAACGCTTACGTAAAAAGCTTGAAAAATATTGCTACATGCGTGTGGTATTTGTTTGTTTGAAGAGGTGCGTGGGCGCCATCGCTCCAGAAAAGAGGAGGAAGAACGAACTGGGCTCGCGCTGTGAATCTAACCGGTCAGCGCTGCAACCATTGTTGTAAATATAATCTGTAAATAGTTTCTCGTCTTACTGGCTCGTCCTTCGCGTAAGAATATATATAGAGGTTATACAGCTACCTTAATTCTACACAAGAAAAGCAGAGAGATACCTATAGGGAAATGGGTCAGACAGGGAGACACAATTTCTCCAAAGCTATTCACTGCGTGCTTAGAAGAATTCAAGCTATTAAACTGGGAAGGCTTAGGAGTAAAGATCGACGGCAAATATATCAGCAACCTTCGGTCTGCCGATGACATTGTTCTATTCAACAACAACGCAGACGAGTTACAACAAATGATTGGAGACCTTAACAGAGAGAATGTACGAGTGGGGTTGAATAAGAATATGCAGAAGATGACGATAATGATAAATAGCCGGGCAAAGGAACAAGAGATCAGGATCGCCAGTCGGCCACTAGGGACTGTGGAGTACGTTTACCTAGGTCAATTAATCACAGGGAACCCTGATCATGAGAAGGAAATTAAAGCTGAATAAAAATAGGTTGGATCGCATACAGCAGACATTGCCAGCTCCTGACTGGAAGCTTACCATTATTATTGAAAAGTAAGGTGTGCAATCAGTGCATTTTGCCAGTGCTGACATATGGGGTAGAAACTTGAGAATGAGTTAAGGACCTCGCAAAGAGCGATCGAACGAAGATTGCTAGGCATAACGTTAACAGAGAGAAATAGAGCGGTTTGGATCAGAGAGCGAAGGGGTATAGACGATATTCTAATTGACATCAAGTGGACACAATGTAGCTGGGCAGGTCATCTAATGCGCCGGTTAGATAACCGTTGGACAATTAGGGTTACAGAATGGGTACCAAGAGAAGGAAAACGCAATCGAGGACGACAGGACACTAAGTGGAGCGATGAAATGAGGAAAATCGCGGCGATGATGATGATGATGATGATGATGTTGATGGAGGTGGTGCCCCCCCCCCGAAAAAAAAATCCTGGGTACGTGCCTGGTCTGACGCGCTTATCGATGCGGCAGTGCGTATGCGGTGGCTAGCTTTCCAGAATATTGCGGCGGAGCGCGCATATGTAAAAGAATGCTTCCTACTTCGTATGAACATTACGAACGTAGTCGGGTGTGTCGACGGAACGTACGTAGGAATTAAGGCGCCTTCAATGTCAGCGTTACTGTGATTAACAGACTTTTTCGCTGGTTCATCACTTTTTGCCGATTGTTCTACTTGTCTGTCGGGGTGCCTTCCAAGTGGCTCACTTTCTTCGGAAAGAGGTTAATTAAGTATAAATAGATAAATGGATATCACAAATTGTGTGAAGTAACCTATGAATCCTAATCTCATAAAGAACTTGGGGTTCTTCATTGATGAAGTTACTAAGTATGCACAATGCTGAATTTTGGTCATGCGTAATCTATCGGCCGCACTATGAAACAGCGAGGCATTGCCCAATTTGTTGCAGCGCGAGATGTGGATGTTGCTCCAAGCCGGTTGTGCCTATACATTTGTGGCAAAATGAAAATGCATTGAGAATCTTAGTGTGTTGGCTTGCATGAAGAAAATACTTCAGATTGTTTGCTCTGTTCACTGTCGGTGCATGTGCCAGAGGTTCAGTGCACCTTCTTTTTTCGGGGGGCGGCGTTATTCTGGATGGATAAATTGTATATTTTCGTCTCATAATGGGGCTATAATTCTTTAGCAGTAGAACAATGCACATCCCATACTCTGCAGAACTCTCTGTACGTGAAGATGTCATGAACCACCAAGGCAAAATTACATATAGGGAGAAATGTGGTGCAGATGACAATGAAAAGTGGGTCTTTAACCCACCATTATAAAAATAACAATTGCAGAGCAAATAGACCATTTGTACAGCTTTAGAGCAATGATTAGACAAAACGTGATATGCCCAAACGAGTAAACACTTGCCGCAATGCCAAAGTAGGCTGAGCGACATGCAGCATATATTGGCATTGAACATGTCTCGTTCACTGATCCGTTCACTCCAGTATGTGTGTCCTATCCTGAGTCTGCAAAGTGTTACTTCTGTGTGGCGGTTCTTTGATACCGGCGGCCAGTTGCCAAGATACGGCTTGATAACATGTAGTTTATTTTCTGTTTGTTTGTCCGACAAGCGCTGCCAGAAAGTCCTTAGCTTTTTTCTTATCGAGGGCTTGAGTTCCATTACAGGGACAGTCGTGGAAATGTTGGACGCGTTCGCGTGGACGGATGTGGCTAGCTCGTCTGCCAACACGTTTCCCTCTATCTCTCGGTGACCCGGCACCCAGCATACGACGATATGCTGTTTGGACTCATAGGTTGTGTATAATGCTGAGTAAAGGGATATAATTACAGGGTTTTTATATTTCCTGACAGTTTTCAAAGCATTTACAACACTCAAAGAGTCTGTGTATATAACTACCTATATTAAATTCATTAATGTGTTTAACGGCAGCCAATGTCGCGTAGGCCTCTGCTGTGAAAATACTTGTGTTAGGGTGCAGAACACTGGCATCTGAAAAGGATGGACCGACCGCTGTGTAAGATACGCCAGAATTACACTTCGATGCGTCTGTAAAGAATTCAGGAGAGGAGTATTTGTGCTGTAACTTGAGGAAGTACATTCGTATATGCGCGACAGGCGCGTGCTTTGTAACAGCTACGAAAGATGTATCAGTCTATTGGTTGCCACTGCCATGGCGGCGGCCGTATAGCAGGTGACATAAGGTGGTATTCAAGCAGTGGAACCCTTGTTTCTTCAGCCATGTCTCTGTGCAGAAAGGCTGTGCCACTGTGGGCCGGTTGCGGAAATGTTGGCAACTGGACAAATCGTTTATGGTGTAATACGCGGGATGCAGACTGTTTCCGTTCACTCTAAGAAAATACATGAAAGGCGAGTATGTTCTCTGCAGATGCAGTGACCACTCATCCGATTCAACGTACAGGCTTTCCACTGGGCTTGTTCTAAAAGCGCCTGTGGTCAGGCGAATTCCTAAGTGGTGGACAGGGTCAAGCATCTTTAGAGCAGTTGGAGTAGCGGACTGGTAAACTATGGCTCCATAGTCTAGTCTTCTGCAAATGAGGCTTTTGTACAAGTTCATGAGACATTTTCTATCACTGCCCCAGGTTGTGCGTGAGAGCACCTTCAAGATATTCATTGTTTTCATGCCCTTAATTTTAAGATATTTTGTGTGCTGTACAAAGGTCAGTTTCGCGTGTAAAATTATGCCTAAGAATTTATGTTCCCTGTTTACAGGCAGACGCTCACCTTGCAACACAATTTCAGGATCAGGGTGCAGGCCTCTTTTTCTAGCGAAAATGACACAGGTGCTTTTTTGTGGGTTCAGTCTGAACCCGTTCTCACCAGCCCATTTGGAGACCCTGTTAAGACCAAGCTGGACCTGTCGCTCACAGATTGCAAGAGAACTTGATTGAAAACCTATCTGCACATCGTCAACATACGTTGAATAGAAGATGTTATGGGGTATGTGTAGACGAAGAGAATTCATTTTTACTATAAAGAGCGTGCAGCTGAGCACCCCGCCCTGCGGCACTCCAGTTGTCTGTACAAATTTCTGTGACAGAACATTGCCCACTCGAACACGGAATGTCCGATTCTACAGATAACTTTCGATAACATTGAAAATATTTCCGTGTATACCTAACTGTGAGAGGTCTCTCAAAATCGCAAACCGCCACGTTGTATCATAGGCTTTCTCCATATCTAAGAATACTGATAGGAAAAACTGCTTATGTACAAAAGCTTCACGGATACGTGCCTCGATACGTATGAGATGGTCACTGGTGGATCGACCCTCCCGAAACCCGCACTGGTATGGGTCCAGCAATTTGTTTGATTCTAAGAAGTGTAATAGACCACAGTTAATCATTTTTTCGAATACTTTGCAGAGGCAACTTGTTAATGCTATAGGTCTGTAACTCGATACAGAGGAAGGATCCTGTCCGTGTTTTAGGATTGGAATTACAATAGCCTCCTTCCAAACAGAGGGGATTTCGCCGGAAGACCATATAACGTTGTAAAGGGAAAGGAGGGTTTTTTGTGTTTGGGAGGGTAGTTGTTTCAACATCTCATATATTACGCAGTCTGAACCGGGGGCGGATGTATTACAGCAGTTCAGTGCTGCGTGCAGTTCTGCTATGCAGAATGGTTCGTTGTACGGCGCACTTTTTGCACATTTCCTTTCTAGCTTTTGCTTCTCTATTCGTGTTTTGTGCTTTAGGAACGTTTTGGTGGAGTGTGAGAAGCTGGATATGTGTTCAAAGTGTGTGCGAAGAAAGTTGGCTTGGTCTTCCAGGCTTTCTCCGTGGCTATTTACTAAAGGCAGGGAATACGTTTGCTGTCCAATAACTTCTTTCACTCTATTCCATACTTTTGTCTCATCTGTGTACGAGTTGATGCTTGATATTAACTTCGGCCAACTCTCTCGCCTTGCTTGTCGGCGCGTTCTCCTTGCCTGGGATTTGACATGTTTAAAGTTTTCCAGGTTTTCAGCAGTTGGAGAATCGCGAAATATCGCCCACGCTTTGTTCTGGTTCCTCCGTGCTTGCCTGCATGCATCGTTCCACCAGGGAACACGCCGTTTGGAACTCATGCCGCTCGCTTGAGTAATACATTTACATGCGGCATCAAGTATAAAAGCTGTAAAATATCTAACAGCGTCATCTATGGTTATACTGGACAGCTTAGTCCAAGTCATATGTGTAAGAGTTCGGTATTGTTCCCAATCGGCTGAGTCAACCTTCCACCGAGGGGCCTGCGCGGGAAGTTGATCTTGTTTCGCGGTAGTTATGATTATTGGGAAGTGGTCACTTCCATACGGGTTCTTAAGCACATTCCATTTAAAATATGGTAAAAGCGTCGGCGATAAAATGCTAAGATCTATGGCAGAGTATGACTTGTTGGTCACGTTAAAATATGTAAGCTCCTTCGTGTTCAAGGGACATGTCCTGGAGGAAAAAAGCACCTGTTCAATGACGCGACCTCGCGCATCACAGCGTGAATCGCCCCACAAAGTACTGTGGGCATTAAAATCACCAAGAATAAAATAGGGTTCCGGGAGCTGATCTATTAATGACTCTAAGTCGCGTCTGTGAAGTTGATAATGTGGTGGTATATACAGAGAACAGATTGTTATGAGTTTATTTAAAAGTACGGCTCGAACGGCCACGGCCACAGGGGCCGCTTGGAGCTTTAGATGCTGACACGCTACACTTCTGTCAGCAATAATGGCTACACCGCCAGATGCTGCGACAGCATCCTCGCGGTCTTTGCAAAACGTAACGTGCTTTCGGAGAAAGTTTGTGCAACGAAAAGTCGCCACAAGCAACACACCGTCTTCCACCAAATCGGCTGCTGCCCCAACGCGGGGCGCCACCATGCAAGATAGTGCGAAAACGAAGAAAATGGCATGACTCGATCATCCTGTAGAGTGAGCCACACTTCCAAACGCACAAACAACCTCGAATACAACCGCCAATGACACCCTCTCAAACTGCTGATGCAACGACGCCTGATGATAGCCAGGTTTTAATAATGTTGCGATCACTGATGGATGCTAAGCCTCTTCTACTCCGCCACATGATAACCGCCTCGGCGCAGACCACGCTGCATGTGCTGCACACCCTGCGATCAGTGCTTGTGGCTCTAGGGTAAAGCAATGGCCCACCAGGTGACATCGTTTCGAGAGGAGGTCCAGATTCCAACTGTTTCTCAGTAGAACACCAGAGGACTTAAGGCGCCTATGTCCGACATTTCACAGTTCGTATTCATGAATCAGTTTAACATTATTACCCGCCGTGGTTGCTCAGTGGTTATGGTGTTTGACTGCTGAGCACGAGGTCGCGGGATTGAATCCCGGCCACAGCGGCCGCATCTCGATGGGGGCGAAATGCGAAAACACCCGTGTGCTTAGATTTAGTTGCACGTTAAAGAACGCCAGGTGGTCGAAATTTCCGGAGTCCTCCTACGGCATGCCTCATAATCAAAAAGTGGTTTTAGCACATAAAGCTCCACAATGTTTTGCCCATTATTCTCATTCGAGAGTCAAACCTGTCATCTCCCATGAGACTGTGTAGGTAGGAGTACAGTATATCCTCTACCCACGGGCAATGCAGCAAGATTATTGTTTTCATGCACCATGAATGGTCATGTGTTCTTCACCCAGTGTCACTTGACAATGAAAACGAGTATGTGTGCTTGACTACGAAGAATAGCAACGTGACTCACAATTCAGGGAACCTGCTTATCATCATCATGTCGTCTAAACTGCGAACGCTTAGGGGAAATTTTCACGACTCCAAAGCCGCGGCCGATCTCTTGAGATTTCAACACCCACCACTATTTCTGGGGAATGCAAGTTAACTCGAGGGGCAGAACATTGGCGTCCATTGTCCCTGAACGAGAACGTTGTTTGTTAAACGATAGAAGCCCGACCTACCTGCGAGGAGCAGCGTAAAGTGGCTGCCTTGACCTTACCTTTATTTCGTGCTCCTTCAAAAGAAGGGTTCAGTGGTTCTCGGACATGGAAACCCAGGGCTGAAACCACGTCCCAACAAGTCGCATGATTGAGGGGCTGACTAGCTCCAAGTTCTCCGGAGCCGCCCAATGAATCGACTCGGCGAAATTGAAATCAATCCTGGAAGACTGCTGTCCAGGCGACATACAACCTAGGCTAGGAGACGAAATAAAAGTTGCCCCAAAGGTTGCGACACATTCGATCTTAAAAATCTCAGCCCGCACCGAATCCGACATCAAACTAGAGAAACTTTGGGCAATTCGCTGCCGTGCGGAAGGAAAATATAAGTGCACAAAATCAATTCATGATTTGAGATTGGCCAGATGCCCACATCAGAAAATAGTGCGTTGTACTAATGAGCAGGCTTCACAATGATGGATGTCGTTCTATGAGCCTCTGGATCCCCGAAAGCCTTATAAGAAAAGCTGTTCCTCGCCCCCCCCCTACAACCCCTAGGCATCGCCACCTATTTAATTCCCAGGCTCTTCATCTACAATGCTGAGGGATCGTAGTCACAGGATTCATCTGTAGGAGGATTGTCGGTGAAACACGTTCCACTGGGACACAGATTACCAACCACTGACCATTGTCACGTGTTCCCCACATGGAGTCTCCTTTTTCTGTGGGCGAACTAGAGGCGGCCTTTGCTCTATGCAGGCGTTGCTCAGCACCAGGGCCACGTGTCGTTTCAAACCGCGCTCTGTGACCTTGGCGAACGAGCTAGAAAGACACTCCTGTTCCTGTACAACTCGTGCCAGACTGGTACGGTTCCCCAGGAATTGAACTCAAGTTGTCTTATTCCGCTCCTGAAAGTTGACAAGTTGCCTTCGGACATTGCGTCATACCATCCGATTGCGATTGCTACTTGTGTAGGAAAAGTAACGAAACGGGTGGTTCTAACGCGTCTGGAGTGGTAACTATAGCCCTATGAAATTTTCCCAGACACGTTGAGAGGATTCAGGCGTGGCCGTTCACCTATAGACAGTGTTGTCAGTTTCGTAACGTACGTCGATTTCCAGAACGCTTGTAAACGATTGTATGTGCGTTGTTCCTGCAAGTTAAAGGGCCTTACGGAAATATCACCCATGAAGTTATCCTTAAACCTTTAGAAGCAATAGGACTTGGCGGCGACATATGTCGCTGGGTTCGTTGCTACCTTCAGATGCGATCATTCTGCGCGCTCACCTGGGGTGGCCTGACGACCCAGTATTACTGTAGCCGCGGAATCTTTCACGATTAAGTATTAAGCCTACCGCCTTTTATTATGGAGTTTCATTTGACTACCGAGAAGCTATCAAGTGCAGTTCGAATTTCTATCTACGCCGACGACATTTGTATCTCGACGTTGGGGGTGGCTCAGATTCAGAAGGCAGCCTCATGGACGCATGTTACCTTCGTAAACAAGGACTGCAGGTGACATGGCAAAAGTGACCAGTGGTGGCATTTAACTAGAAGCTAGTGTCCGCATACGGCACATTAATCGACGGACAAGTAATATCCAGTAGCAGTCACAGGTTCTTGGCGTTGTGATCGACAGAGACCTGTCCTGGACATCTCTCCAGGACCACGCAAGAAAGCGCCTGTTATTTGTCATCTGTTCAGGTTCCTTGCAGGACAGAACGAGGGTTGTCCTTATGCTCCATGCTAAAGCTGTACAAGGTGTTTGTCGGGTTCCTCCAGTACAGCCTGCCTGTCATATCGAAATGCTGCAAAACTTACTTGAGTACAAATCAAAGCATTCAGGCCCACACTGTGAGGATGCGCCTTGGATTACCACGCAGTGCGTCAACCACTCAAACTGTTGCCATTGCTCAAGATTATTTAATCACGTCTCACATCGCTGTCGGCACAATGGGTGCACGTGTCAGGCACATCGCCCAGACCCTTTGCCACCACCTCGCCGAACTCACTGTGGAAAGACCCCACACATCATTTAGCACAGGCGTCAGTGCATATCGAGCCTTGCTTTCATCGTGGTATGCAGCTGTGGCCATCCCCTCCTCTTTGTTCTTTTGCCGTCCTGAAGTACACCTCAGAATTCCAAGTCTTCAGAAACAGTCAGATCTACCCCGGTCTGCGCTAAAACAATTCAGCTTACACCTCTTGTACGAGAACACAGTAGCCACGTACTCATCAATACTTACCGATCGACGACGTCGACCAGTTCTTGCGGTGTTTATATCGACGAGAGGAAAAACATTGCGATTCAAGATGTAACATGTCACCACAGCTGTAGAACTCACGGCTCGGCGCAGTATGCTTCTATTTATTGACGCAGAGAGTCCTGGTACATGAGTCGCATTTTGCGACTCGTACCCGGCACCACACAGCATGCAGTCAGTTTCCGACGTGGGGCCCACGGACAGCTAACGTACCAAATCATCAAATTCACCGTGGCGTTAAACAGAAAGACTACGAAATTATTTTCATGTGGCTACCTGGCAATTGCGGGATCAATGGAAACAATCAAGCAGATGAAGCTGCCCGAGAGTCACATCAAGAACAACACAGCATCACCATTCGTCGTTCCTGGATAGACGCTGCAAAGCAGTTTCGTCACCTGGCGTGCAAGTTCTCTAACGGAACCCCTTTAATACAACACGCACAAAGTTGCTCGAACTGAACCCTGCGTTCAACTCCAACCTCACCACGGGTTTCACCGACGTGTGGTATCGCTTCTATGCCGGTTGTGGTTGGGAGTGATTGTCGCGAAGGCGTACACTATATTGACCTGAAAGACCAACTATGCTGAGTGCGACGTCTACGGTGGCTAAGTGAATATCGACCATTTATTGCGCCACTGTCACGGATTTCAGTGGGTATACAAACATTATATATGGCATTATGGCGGCTGGACGATCGGCCCCTTGTCGGTGCATGTTTTACTCGAAGACCGTCCACATGGCTCTTCGGCCCACAAAGCTGTGCAGGCACTTTTGTCTTTAATGAAGGCGACAGGTCCATCTGAACGCCTTTGACTAGCCCAGGCCATCCACGTGGGTGCGCGATCTCACGGCGTCTTTCCTTCCCCCTCCCTCTCTCTATGTCATCTCTATATTCCATCTCTCTCGTCTCCCAGAGTAGGGCAACCAACCAGATGCCTTTCTGGTTAATATTCCTGCCTTCTCTTTATTTCCCCCTTCTCTTCCTCTCAGGTCTGGCTGCGCAACACATACTACAAGGAGACTTGTGGGTGGTTCCAGCACAGCTCAAACCAAAACAATTTTGCCATTGGACCTCAAGGGACCTTCGATAATGCCTCACATGACCTCATTCTAAACAGTCTTGATTAGGAAAAGGCATGTGTGATTACGTACGAGTATTTTTATTTCACCGCACTACCACCATCGGCCTAGGTGAAATTATGTCAGGGATCACAAATCTTTCGGCAGAGGCACCCCACAAGGTACGGTTCAATAACCCACTCTCTTCAACTTGGCAAAGCTACCTCTTCTCCTCAAGAAACTTCTGAATTTGCAGCTTGCCCTGTGCGGTGATGAAGACACACCTTGGGGCCCTATAACGTATAACTATTCCAAAGTGTTTTTATTCCAATCTCCTGACGTCAAATTTGCGTAACCACCGACGCAAGGTTCGGGCGGTCACCCGCAGGGTTGTCTGAACAGCCCAATCAAACCCTCTCCTCTTTCATAAGAGGTCACTTCTGTTTGCTTGAAAAACGAACAATATTGCTTACCATGAACGCTTCGTCTTATCTAATTGGATGACAAGAAGTGAGGAGCAGGCTCAAGTGGAGAGGGATTCTGTGGGCCCGAACCACTGCTCAGAAAATCGGTAATCGTTTCAAGAGGGTGGTGCCTGCACCTGCGGTTGGTCCACTTGGCCTTATTTAGCTTGCGGTGACTCCTAGAAAATCGCGGCAGCATGCAACGGAAGCTTAAGAATGACGCTGAAACGGATCCTCAGCAAAGAAGATTTGGCAGAACGAGGTCGCAAACGTGCCGGAAGTGCTCGAAAACGTTACACGGCCACGCACAAATCTTTATTGAATCCAATTAAATCAAAGCTCCCCGGTAGGTGCAAGTCGCGTGTGCCTGAGCGATCGGTGGCAGCCATTTTTTATTCCTTTCGGAACGGGGAGGCTGCGGCTATTCAGGAGAAAATTCACTTTTGTTCAGCATATTAATGCATCTTTATCGCGTACACGTCACTTTGACGTGCGAGTTCTTGAGGTTTTGTGATGTCACATGACAGGCAGGTGAAGTGGGTGCAGCCCGAAAACATTTGACCAGTAGCTGAGGGCTAATGGCGAAAAGGGGTCGAACCAGAAATAACTACTTTTCTTTTGTTCGGCCAAATATTACATAATCATTGTGTACATGTCATATCAGATCGGGAGCTAACACTGTTTCGTGTCGTCGCTTGACTCACAGGTTAAGCGGGGTTGGTCCAAAAAAGTTTTTACCAATCGTGGAGGGCTGATTGCAGAATTGGAATAGAAAAGTTTGGAATTGTTTTACGTTATAGCGCCCCTGGGTAACTACAGTGTCGGACGGCGCCCTTCATGGTGCACTATTGGAGGCATTAAACATAGTGCAAGATTATGCCACAGCCGAAAGACTCACCATTGCAGCTGAGAAGTCGGAGCGCCTGCTTGTAATAAAAGAACGCAATAAGGCCGATATACCACGAAAGAGCATATTTTATATCAATGACAACGTTATTCCAAGGGCAGACGCACTTATTGTACTAGGTCTTTACCTACGATACAGCGGGAAAGTGACAGACTACACGAACTGCATCAACAAATCATCCAAGTAACGCACATGATAAAGCGTGTTACGAGGAGCTAACAAGGACTTTAAAATGTGTACTAATCGTGCAAGCCCTAATATTTAGCACATTGACCTACTACCTGCCTCGTATAACCTGACTCAGACCCAGACGAACCAGACGGAACCCCTCCTCGGCGTGGCATTAAAGGCAGTGCTGGGATTACCCCAACATGCGTCCACTGGTCTCCTGCTAAGGCTCGGGGTGCACCACACCATTCGAGAACTAGTGGAAGGCCACCTTAACAACCCCTCATAACGCCTGCGGCGAACAATGCGGAAGTGAGTTATTCTATCACGGCTAGAATATCAAACAGCAAGAACGTTTCAACAAGAAGGCCCCACACTTCCTGTGCTTAGCACTCGAAATAAAATTCATGCCATCCCAATTCCCCGGAATATGCACCCCGTTCATCATAAAGACCATAGACAGGCAAGAGCACAAAGCCTGGCTCGATTCTTTGTCGATGATACATTGGACACGCCGGTCCTATACACGTACCTGGCCCGGTACCCACAGAGACGTGCTCTGTTTCTGGTCGTAGATAGCACAGAAACACCGAGGACTTCGGCCACGCTCTAAACCCTGCAGAGTGGTATTCAGGAAGAAGATGATATTGCCCTAGCCATCGTACACGCTTTAAACATACCGGCACCAGATGGACGAATCACAGTGGTCACTGATTCACAAACCGTCTGTAGGACTTTGGCGGCAGGAATGATGACACCCTACACAAACAGCATCCTTACATCTTTACACCCCACAGCGCTACACACAGTGTGTATCATCTGGGCACCTGGACATGCTTCTACCCATGGTAATGAACGCGCTAATGCGGTAGCCCCGGAGCTCACTGAGCGGGCGCCTTTGGACCCAGACGACGCACTAACAGAACCACTCAACTACACTGAAACTCTAAAACATTTCAAAGCTACCAGGAGACGCTTCTCCCCACCACACTAGTCGCTTAACCGAGAAGATGCCGTCGCGTGGCGACCACAACAAAGTAACCCATTCCTGTGTCGCTTCTAGCTTCCCCTCTTCCACCTCACACAATAATGTTCATAATTTCCTTATTGTGGAGCAAAGACCACAGCATATGACTGCGCTTGGGAATAACCACACCCTGCTGGCTGCACCCTTATTTCATCACCTTTTTCCTGGGCGACTTTGTGGGCGACTTTTTTTAGACCCACCAGAGCAGCGACGGCTGATACAGCGCGCACGGGTAGTAACGCGAGCCAATGGGGCCCTGAACCGAAGGCTCCACCCAACAAGGTAGTCACCCAAGCTCATTACCAAAAAGATGTTTTATCATTCTCTTTCTCTCTCTGCGACAGTATTTCTTAGCTATTTATATTTGTCTGCACAAACTTAAGCTGGAAATGTTACCTTGCGCCACCACTCACGGCCTTGACGGCGGATGTGGAACAACCTTCTGCAGCAGGCGTCACATGTGCGTGCTCATGCTTCATTCTCACGTGTGCGTGCTCATACTTCATGCTCACGTGAACCTGATAAAACCGATAATGGCTCGAACAATATTTCCGGAATGCTGGCCGAACTATGCAATAGGTAGAAACTGAGGGCGCGTGACATCGCTGACATGAAACTATTCCAGCAAACTGTCAACAATAGTTTCGACGCTCTGGAAGCCCGTGTGCTCGCCTTCGAAAAAACTACCGTTGATCGTAGGCTCTCGTTTGATCATCCTGGTTCTCATGTACGGTTTCTATCTCAGGTCGTTTCAGAACTAATAAAAAGATGATGAACTTGCAAATCGTTCCAAACGCAACAATATAATTTCGCATGGACTTCAAAAGCATTATGCTAAAAACACCTACACGTGTGTGTCTAACGTGCACCAGCTTTACGCCAGAGAAACTCCAAAATGAATGCCCGCCCATCGAACGCTGTCATATAATTGGCACCAAATGTGACGATATATCACGCCGAGGTATATTACCACTACTACGCTTCATGGATAAAATATATACAACAAAAATTTTCTGAAAGCTTAAAGGAACAAAATTTTACATTGCTGAAGATTTCTCTGCTAATATACGTGTCATTCGCAAAAAGCTATGGGCAATAACCTCTTCTTTTCGTGACCAGGGCTCCGTGGAGAGGTTGCGTCATAACCACGTTATCATAAATGGCGTCCGCTACAGGTGCAATGATACAGGCAACACCCTAGTTGACGATTCAGGTCTCGATGCAAACACCCCAGTCATTCTGAAGGCTTGCCAAGCACTCCCCCAGCTACGTCGTCTTCACAGTGATATATCCGCCACTCTTACCAGCTTACATTCTTGAATTTTATATAAGAAGCCTAGCCAATAAGTTCCCGCTGTTTCTTTCCCTGGTAACCTCCTATTCCCTTCATTTCACTGGTGTCACTGAAACCTAGTTTTACGATCACGTATATGGCTCTGAAATCACTTCGCCCGGCTATGTAGCTGTCCGATCAGACCGCAAACTGGCAAGGCAGGTGGAGTCTCCCATACTTTTTTTCAAATCTCACTTGAAGTTTTCGATTATCTATTCTGCTGCAGATCTTAAGTCTGTTCAGTGTAAATTCTACCTAGGCGAAAAAACATCACTCTCTCCATTTTCTACCATTCACCTGCCTCATCACCCGCTAACCTTTTTCTTCTCGCTGATTATATCAACGCGCACAGTTTTCATTTATCTACTTTAATTCTAATGGCATACTTTAACACAGCAGATATTCACTGGGCCTCACTATCACATCGGAGTTCTTTGGGTAGTAAACTAATTAAGATTTCTTTACCTTTTCAGCTAACACAAGTAATTGATGGCGCAACAAGACAGAACGCACTTCTTGACCTGTTGTTTATTAGTTCGGGCCTTGTTTATCAGCTGTCCGAGCGTGAAATTACTGGCGGAATTTCAGATCACAAGGCAGTGTTTATATCTCTAAACGGCACACTCTTTAAACCGCGTGCCAGAATTCTTACTTTTCTTCGAATTTATTCACTCTGACGACACACCTATTCTTGAAGTTTTTTCAGGAGGTTTCGAATCATTTTGCACACTCAGTAAAGATTGTAACCAGAATACAATAGTTTGTCAATTTCAAAAAATTACAAAGCTGTGTATTAAACACTTTCTTCAGTAGAAAATAAGAAAAAAATCGTGCCATTCCTTGGATGATTGAACAAATTTTGCAATTATCACGCCGAATTAGAAGACTGATACATTCAAAAATGCTGTAATGACCCTGATGCCGTTGCGAGATTCAGATATGCGAAAGAGAAATTAAATTTGAAATCGAACATCGCCAAATGTTTTTAATGTTTTTTTTTCTTTCATGTCGAGCTGCCAGGATTGCTAAGAAATAATTTTCGCGTGTTCTGGCGTTCTCTCATGCCTGCTACTCATTCTTCATCTTCATTTACTATCAGTGACGAAAACGTAAATGATCCTTCACGCATCTCTAATGCATTCAATGAATATTTCCATTTGTTTATGCGAACGATTCTCATGTCTACTCTACTTTTGATAATGATTCAGATTTCATTATTTTATACTTTACAGTTGATGTAATGGCAACCTTAATTTGATTTTAAGTTCAGACACGAGAAGTGTAGTGGCTCTGGTAGTATTCCGAACTCATTTTTTACTTCGCGGTTGACAAAGGACATCATGCTACCCTGCAATTATGCTTAATAAGTCTCTAGAAGTAGGAATCGTCCATTCATCGTGGAAACTTGCGAGAGTAATGGCGTTGTATAAAACACGCAACAAGACAGACGTAACGAATTACAGACTAACTTCTTTAGCTTCCCAGTCATGCAAAATACTAGAAAATATTATTTACAAACACATAAAAGAGTTTATTGAGTCCAAGAACATTCTAACTAATGTTCAGCGTGGCTTTAGACACGGTTTCGGTACTACCGCTCAGTTACCCGACCTCACCCATGACTTTGCCTATAAGTTAGACAACGGTAAACACATTGACGCAATCTTCATTGATTTTTCTAAAGCTTTCGATTCATTACTTCATTCTCATATCTTGCAAAAATTAAATACAGCTTTAAAAAATTCCCGTCTGGCCAATGGGATTCCTAGTTTCCTTTCTACACGGTGCCAATAGGCCAACTTTGATTCTGCAATGTCATCCATTTTTGAGGGATGCTCGGGGGTTCCACAAGGATTAGTCCTGGGTCCTTCGTCGTTTTTAATTTATGTCAATGACATCTAAAAAAATATTTCTTCGAGCACCCTTCTTTATGCTGACGATTCCATGTTATGCGACATGGTTGACTCTGTGACTAGCTAAAATCGCTAGAACGATTTTTTTGCCTCTTTCAGCGCTTAGTGAGAAAATAAATTCAACATTAATTTTTAAAAAACGGTTGTTTTGTCCTTCACAAAAACAGCGACACCTGTAATTGTGACGCATTGCATGATTGGATCATCTTTAATCAGAGTTCAACATCATAAATACATTGTTGCAACATTTACTAACAACATCTCATGGACTACACACGCTGACCAAACATGTTCAAAGACCCTAAAACAACTTGTACACCTACGTCGTAATATCCAGAAGGCTCCGAAGACAACTAAACTTTATGTACAAAACTCTTGTTCGCCCCGTTTTCGATGATGCCACCACACCATGGTCTCTCCATAGCCAAAATAACATAGCTAATTTAAAAGCAGTTCAGAAGGCCATCTGCTTGATTTTTCACGGTATGACCGCTATTTTTTCACCCTTGTCTGCTCAACCTACGCTGAAACTAACATTGCTTTCAGTACGTCGTGATGTGGAATCATCAAAATTTTTTTAAACGTAATTAACGTGTCCTTTTATATTTCAAACACACCTTGTATAACTTTCACCAAGCCTTCATGCACGGGCATCTTCCACGAGTTTCATCTTAACTCTTTATATGCCCCTACAAATACGTTTAAGTACAGCTTTTTTCACCGTACTGTAGAAATATGGAATTCCTTACCTGGCTGCCTTAGCTCACTCCCAATAAGCGCATTAGAAATTGCTCTTTGTGAATACCAGTATGTATACCTACTTAAATTTGGTTTACTTTACGTTTTCTGTGTATGCATCTCACTGTTTCGCTATTTCTACAATCGAAGAAAACGATTTTCTAGTTCTTTGACTGTAGTACAAATACAGTTGCATATGTCGTAAGATTCATTGTTGATTTCACTTTCTTTTTAGTTCAGCAGTGTAATAACCCACTCCTGCAAAAGCCATCATATGGGACTGCAGTGTGTAAAAATAAATAAATAAAAACTGAGCGGCCACAGTCACTGCAGCAGCCGCGTTGGCGGTGTAAATCTGCAGGCTGTCTTGCGCCGACGTGATGCCGATAGGATCTTAGCAAGTAGAATCAAGACTTTCTCACGTAGCTTCACGTCGCCAAAGCTGCCCTCCCTTGCCCACAACCATGGCGTCCACCCTAAATGAATGGCGCTGCCACACACTTTCCCAACGTGACCCTCTCCTCATACTCACTACACTCCTCTGAGGTGCCGTTTTGTAATCACACACACACACACATATATATATATATATATATATATATATATATATATATATATATATATATATATATATATATATATTGCGCGCTAGGCTGGAAACATGCACGAGTTTGCATCGAGATAGATCAACGGCATCACGTCTTTCTTCTAGAACGAATAAATATTTTGTACGATTTCAAAGCGAGTGAAGGTTAAGTAGCGACAATAAAAACGCTGTATGATGCTTGAAATGCAAGGTTCATCATAGCTCGGAATGAAGTTGAGTAACATATGAAAGAATTGCCGCCTATAAAAGTCATCACTTCTTGTCTTCCACGGACCCAGGCACATTGCACCTCTCGGGTCTAGACAATCCAACCTTCGGATTTCGTGGCAGTATTATTTCTTAAAGGCAACGCGTTGTCCTAACCCGTGAACTAGAGTTCGATGGCTGCCTTCGGTGCCGCAAAGCATCGAAAATTTCATATGGAAATGAAGTCTTTGAAGGCCTGTGCTTGGTTCTTACTGTTACTGTAGCAGATTAATTTAGCTGTTCATCCTGACCAATTGTTAACAGGTCGTTTATTGAAAAAGTACAACCGGCCTCTTAGCCAGACATAATATCAACTGAGCAATGAAGGCTGTCATGATTTTTATAACCTGTACGTACCCTCAAGACGGTGTCCTGGACCTTGCGCCATGAACCTGCACATATATGGCAGCATGCCACCGTCGCTTCTCATCATCACTCCTGAAACGCCTCCTTTTCTCCCCTTCCCCTTCCTATTGTGGCGAGTAGCAGGGCCGTATGAGGCCGTCGTCACTGCGTATCTTGTAATAAATGCTCCTCCTTCGTTTTCCTTTTTCACTTCTTGTCTCTACACAATGAAATGCCGTTCTAAATGAAATAAACTCTTCTGATGTGTGGAATTCCCGTAATTCATGCTTAGAGATATTTCGGAAAATTAAGACCACGCCACTGGCTCAATAATACACTGTGTTTAACATCATCGTAAGGTTTAGCGATGTGAAGAGTTAACAATGTGACATACTGCCTGTGGCACTGTGCATGTCCTAAGGACAAGGGCACAAGGGCAGCGGCGACAGCGAAAAGTGCAAGGTTCAATCGTCTCTTATTTGTGTGCAGATTCCAACCGTCAACCACTCCTTCACCCTCGCCGGCTACCCTCACCTGCAAGCCACATCATCACCAGTTACACGTGCGGGCTCTGCAGCTGCGCATACCGACCTTCCGGAATAGTGAAGCCGGCCTTCCGGTGGCCACTGCTATAAAGCCAAGCCGGCATCAACGCACCGCCACAAGGGCAGCCGCGACAGCGAAAAGTGCAAGGTTCAATCATCTGTTATTTGTGTGCAGGTTAGTTCAAACACTATTGTATTTTCTTCTCATGTTGTAATACTTTTCCGCTGTCGCTGCTGCTGCCCTGATTGCAACTTTTTTTTATTGATTGTGCCGCCCTGTTCCGAAATAGTTTTTTTTTTCTTAGGATCATTCTACGTGCCAAGTTATATAATTCTCAGCGTTTATCGTGTTTGTTACACCTGCCACATGCAATATGTCGGTTAAAGAGGCCGACTTTCTCAAATTCAAAGATGAAATAAGGCAAGAGCTTAAAGTGTTTCGCGAATCACTAGAGAGGGATTTGCGCAATGACATCAGGGATTTGAAAGCTGAACAAAGGAATCTTGTGCAGAGCGTTGACTTTGCTCATGGCAGTATTAATGAACTAAAGCAAAAACTGTAATCAGAAATCTTGAAAAAAGAATGTTTTGCAACAGAAAATGAAGCCCTCCGCAAAAAATGCCTAGCAGCAGAAAGTAAAATTCAAGATCTTGAAGATCGTATCGTGTCTTGAGAGTAGTACTCGCGAAGGGCAAACATCGAAATTCAAGGCGTCATTCAGAAAGAAAATGAAAGCGTGACAGATTTGCTTGTTAGGATCGGCAGTGTTGTAAAATAACCAATAACAGTAAGTGACATTGAAGCCTGCCATCGAGTGCCCACACGAAAGGCTGATAACACCAAAAGCATTGTCGTGCAGTTCAAGACGCGCACAAAACGGGATGCTGTCTTGAAGAAAGCCAAGAAAGCACGGCTGACAAATGACCACCTCGGCCTTGGCGATACAGCACCTATTTTTGTAAACGAGCACCTCTGTCCCACGCTCAAAAAACTACTTGCGATGACTGTAAAAAAGAAACACGAACACAAATGGAAGTCAGTTTGGGCATACAGCTGCAAAATCTACGCAAGGAAATCGGATGGCAGCTCTGCCGTGCTGATAGCACATGAAAGTGATCTTGAAAGGATATTTTGTCAGTCGACATAGGGTTTGTTTCCGATAATAACGCAGATTAACTAGAACATCATGGATTCTTCTATGAAGTACCAAGAATTCATTCTTCCTAAAAATGTTGAACCTCCTGCAAAATCTTGCGAATCTGTTCTGCATATTAATGCACGGTCTGTTAGTGGAAAAGATGATGTTCTTACCTCATTTCTGGATGATTTTGCGTTTAAATTTAGTATCGTGATGTTGTCAGAGACGTGGTATCACGACGGATGTATTATGTTAATATTACCAGGTTATAAGAATTTCTTTTTAAATCGTACTGGCACACGAGACGGTGGTGTTTCAGTTCATGTAAAAGTGAACAAGAACTGTGAAATCGTGCCTGACTTGAGCAAAGTAACCTCCGATATCGACATACTCACCGTACAATGCAAAAATGAAACCATCTGTGTTGTATATCGTCCTCCAGCAGGTAACATAAAATCTTTCATGGAGTTTTTTGAGTCGTTGCTGGACTATGTATGCAGCAACAACTTCCGCCTTGTCTGCAGTGGCGATTTTAAAATAAATGTACTTGGTGATACCAACACTACTCGACAATTAAGCACTGTGTTGCATTCCTCTGGTTTCCTGAACCTAATCAAAATATCTACACGAGTTACAGTCACTACGCAATCCGCACTCGACTTTATTTTGACAAATATTAATACCAAAGTTCATACATGTGGTACTCTAACTTCTGACATACGCGAACATTTCCCTGTGTTCATGACCTATCAAACGAACTGCTCTCAAACAAGGGAGCCCAAAGAACCCATTATAATTCAATCCATCACGCAGGACACTTTGGAAATGTTCAAACAAGATTTATTGGCCTGTGATTGGTCAACAGTTCTGAATAAAACAAATCCGAATGATGCATATGGGGAATTGATTAAAATCTTTATGGACAAGTACGCAAAGCACTTCCCGTTGATCGCACTTAAGTCATCAATGAAAACGAGAAAACCATGGATAAACAGGGAACACCTCAAATTGATTAGAATGAAAAACCGCGTTTATCATGATTTTCTTCGTTCACGTTCCGAAACCGCACTGAAGGAATTTAAGAAAACAACGAATCAAGTAAATGCGGAGATTAAATGCGCAAAGACTGCATATTACAAGAAACTGTTTGCAGATATAAATAGGCAACGACCTGGTGCTGCATGGAAAGTTATAAACAATGTCCTTGGACGGGATGACTCGCGTTCAATTCCGAGAAAGATAACTATTAATGGCCGTGAACTTGGAGATCGCGACATAGCTGAATACTTCAATCATTATTTTGTAAACGCTGCAAGACCGAGTAGTACTCCCTTGGATACAGTTACCCTAGCTTATAGCTGTGCTGAAAGCATATTTTTTGCTCCTACAGATGAAAATGAAATATACAGCACATTCATGAGTCTAAAAAACAGTAGATCATTGGATACAAGCGATGTTCAAATTAAACCTGTTAAGTATGTATTAGAATTATTAACGTCTGCCCTTGCTCATATTTTTAATCTTGTCCTTGAGACAGGTATATTTCCAACTTCCATGAAATGTGCAAGGGTATCTGCATTGTACAAAGGCGGTGATCACAACCTTGCGTCTAATTACCGTCCCATTTCTGTCCTCCCAGTTTTTTCGAAGAGACAGGAAAAAAAGTATTTTTTTTTCGCATTACAAACTTTTATGATAAGCACAGTATTTTGACAAACTCACAGTATGGTTTTCGGAAGGGGCGGTCGACTGAAGCCGCCTTGTTAGCCCTCAAGGAAATTATTTTGGAAAATATTGATAATAATTTACTGAAAGCCGGAATTTTCCTCGATTTTAGTAAAGCGTTTGAATCCATTGATCACAGTATTCTCATTAGTAAGCTTTCATCATATGGAATTCGTGGTACAGCTTTGGCCTTAGTTAAATCCTACTTAGAAAATAGGTACCAGTGCGTGTATATTAACAATCAAAGATCATCATTCTTACCAATTGCATGTGGCGTGCCACAAGGAAGTATATTGGGGCCCCTTTTATTTAATACGTTTATCAATGATATCGTAAATATCGACACCACAGTAAAATTTGTGATCTATGCTGATGACAGCACCTTACTTATTTCTGGGAGTAATATTAGCACACTAGAGCTAAAATGCAATGATATCCTTACTAAACTATCAGCATGGACTACAGTAAATCAAATCAAAGTAAACCCCACTAAATCCAAAGCAGTTATTTTTCGTGCTCAAAATAAAGCAGTTCCTCCGGTGAATTCATTCATTTTTCAAGACCAGCATATAGAAATAGTCACCGCGAGCACAAGGTTCTCGGTGTGTATTTTTCTGCCAATCTAAAATGGGACGCTCATGTTGCTTACGTCTCAGAAAACTGTCTGCAGTTACAGGTGTAATCTCGCGCTGCCGCACACTTCTTCCCACAAGCGCTAAACTACAAATATATTACGCCCTATTTCTCACAATAACTATTGTACACTAGTATGGGCAACAACAACTAAAAGAAATATGAACAAGCTTCTTGTATTGCAGAGCCTTATCCGCCTTATCATTACCGTTGAACCAACGTCGAGTGCTAATCCCGCAATAGCATCAATCAATTTGATCCGTGTAGATAATATATATGAATTTCGTTTATTACAAATAACATACTTTTCTTCCACAGGTATGAGTAATTTCCTGACACAACTTGCTTCCCTTGAATATCGTACACCAATAGTTAACACTCGTTGTACTGAAACATGGTCCTTACCACAGTTTAGAACCCATTACAAGCTGCAATCCTTGGCTCATAATCTGCCATTTTTTCTCAATAAACATAAACATACTGCTAGTTTTAGTCGAAAACAAATAAGAACATACTTTGTGCACATGTAATCCGTATTCATTCATATGTCGTTTAAGAAAACTTCTGTGTTATTGCTGTACTTGATTTGATGCTGTACTAGATTGCTTACTGTATTTGATTTGATGACTACTTCTGTATTGCTATTGTTGTTTGTTGGTTGTTGTTGGCCAACTATACTGTCTGCTGCTGCCATGTAATGGTTTCCTGGGCCTTCGTCAAGCTGTTCGTACAGCTTTTAGCCCAGGTGACCATCCAGATATTTCCTGGAGAATAAAGTATGATTTCATTTGATTTGATTTGACTTTCCAGACTAATATGAGACTGCCATATTGAGAACCTCGGTGTGAAACCAATTCGGCAAAGGTTCAACAATGTTATTCATAATAACATTCATGATGCTAACATGCAAAGCTCCTTCACTCAACATTACAAAATTTCAAGTTGCAGTACTTCCTTTGATGTGGTCTCAGGCATTATGGCTTCATGTCTTTAGGCGGCGGTTTAATCTTTTGTATAGCATATCGGAACTATTTCGACACGTGTTTTATCGCCGTAGAAAGGCAGTTGCTGGATGGTAACAAGGAAGGGTTTAACAACTGGTTTCCCCGCAGGGGCGTCTGCGTCAGCAGGCGTTTGGTGTGTTGCGACACAACGTACCCGAGCACACGAGGGTCGGCCCCTCCCGCGTGTAGCCGTGCGCGGCTTAGCCGTGTCTGGGGAAAAGGGGATCCTCGGGGTTGAGCTGATGCTGGGTGTTTGGACCCTTAAGGCCTCCCGGGGGAGTCAACACACCCCTTTGGCCTCTGCTTCACATAGACGGCACCCCCGGACTGACCCACCCGGGACAAATCGGCAGTCACCTTTTCCTGTCCTCCTCTCCAGTCTTCAACTTTCTCTCTCGCCTTTTTCATCTTTCCTGTCTTCTCTTCACTTCTGCTCACTTCCTAGTTTCCCTGCGGCAAGGTTTAACCTTGTGTGGCTGGCCAGCCTTGGCTATGCTGTATTTGGTTAGAGTAGCGATGTACAGCTGGTGTTGGCAGGGTTTCCCTTGCAGGAACTTCTGTCACGTCCCCCTGTTGGGCTCCATGGTAGGTGGCTGGCATCGCGGCCGAAAACTCAACTATACTTATGGAAAATGCTTTTCCTAAACTACCTGATTGCCCTCAGAAACGAGGGCGCACCGAAGATCTCTTTCAGTTTTTCGGAGGACAAGTCCAGAACTTTCCTAGATTCCATGTGATTCACTCAGAAAAGCCAGACAAACTAGTGCGTAACATTTCACTGTTCCTTGTTTCGAAGTCTTTAAGTGAAGTATTTAGAACAGGATATAAGGCGTTGAGAATGACAAGTGGTGATCTTCTCCTGGAGCTCCACGATCAGAAGCAGTATGAGAAACTGCCGAAACTTGTGTCATTTGGGGAGACCCAAGTAACAGTAAGCCCGCACCGTACCATGAACACCACGCGCGGCGTTGTCTCGGACGATGACATGCTAGAGCTCGCTGAAGCTGAAATTTTGGAGGGCTTCAGTCAACAGAATGTCATAAATGTTAAGCGAATTAAGATGAGGCGAGACGGTAAAGAGATCAAGACGAAACACCTGATACGCACTTTCGGTTCAAGTGTCCTCCCCGAGTCCATCGAGGCCGGTTATATCAAACTTCGTGTTAGGCCATACGTGCCCAATCCTCTTATATGCTTTAAGTGTCAAAGGTTCGGCTACAGTTCACAGAACTGTCGAGGCCGGCTTACATGTGTCAAGTGCAGTGACAATGAACATTCCTCCGAAACATGCCAGAACACTCCACATTGTGTCAATTGTGAAGGCGAGCATGCCGCATACTCGCGGTCGTGCCCGTCCTGGAAAAGTGAAAAGGAGATTGTGACAATCAAAGTAAAAAAAAACATATCTTTCAAAGAAGCACGTAGGCGGGTTTCATACCTGTCTAAGAGCAGCAATGCCGATGTGGCGCGTAAGGGGGCAGCGTCACAACGGCCTCCGGCGGCTGTCCGACCCACAGGCAGTGAGTCGGCTGTTACGCCATCTGCCCCCGCGGCGGTTGCAGCTAGCGCTGCTCCGTCAACACAGCAGAGGGGCCATCGACCCCGAAGTTGGGCGCAGCCGAGGCTGCCCCAACCTCCCCGGCCCCTTCCAGCGCTGGCAACAGCCGCGCAGCCAAATCCCGCAGGGTGCCCCATCGACCTCCGGGCTGGTGGGCGCAGGGGTCTTGCCCCCCAAGGCAGGACCCTCTCTTGTAACTTCTCGCTCGCACGAGCACGTGTCCGGCGCCTCACAAGAGGCAATGGGCACTACACCTGTCACCAAGGCGCACCAAACGTCTAAGGAGCGGCGAGGCTCCCTCGAACACTCCAGAAAGGGCAGAATCCCCGTTACAGGGCCTCGAAAGAGCTCTGTAACCTATGGCATCACCTCCGTTTCCATACACACAGCACTTATTTACTTTCAATATGGATACACAAATTATTGAATGGAACGTTAGAGGTGTTCTTAGAAACCCTGATGACTTGCAACAGCTTATGCAAGAATACAATCCTAAAGTGCTGTGTCTACAGGAAACACACCTAAAACCACAACACACAAACTTTCTCCGACCGTATGTCAAGTTCCGCAAAGATCGCGATGATGCTGTCGTATCATCAGGCGGTGTTGCCAGTTTTATTCATAAAAGTATTTCCTGTCAGCCTTTACAGCTACAAACGCCCCTTGAAGCAGTGGCGGTTTTGAGCTGTTCTTCTAAATAAACTCCTCACCATTTGCGCGCTTTACCTACCCCCACACTACAAATTACCGAAACATGAATTCCAATCCTTCATAGATCAATTGCCAAAACCTTATGTTGTTCTTGACGATTTCAATGCGCACAGCTCCCTGTGGGGCGGCTCTCGTATAGATGCGCGAGGTCGTCTTGTTGAACAGTTCCTTTTTTCTTCTGGTGCGCGCCTTCTGAATAAAAAGAAACCCACTTATTACTGTCTTGCAAACAATACCTTTTCTTCAATTGATCTGAGCATAGTTTCCCCGTCTATACTGCCTGAACTCGAATGGGAAGTTACGAACAGTCCTTACGGATGCGACCACTTCCCCATACTATTAAGAACACTCGATGCTGCTGTGGAGTACTTCGCAGGCTTCACAATAGATGCCGCATCTAAATGCATACGTGAGGTAAGTGGCTCGGCATGCAAACGGCATGTCCCGTGGTGGAACGATGAATGCAGAATTGTGCTGGAATGTATTTCTATGCGGCTCAAAGTACGCTTCCGCAGGACGCGCCAACTCATTGCGCCTGACGCATGTATGGAACCACGTGTCACTGACGTCACGCTGGTTCTACTCAAACGGCTGTGGAAATAAAGACGGGGCTCTTTCCCCTTGCTGGCGTTTTGGACTGCAGCCGTCTCCTCTCTTTCGTCGATCACGCACTAATAGCGGCGGCACCGATACGACATGGTGTCAGAAGTTATGCGACCCACCCACTTTTGAAAAGCGATTGAAAAGAGCGCCGAGACGTCGTCGGAAACGGAGGCTGCAATTGCCACTGCATCGCCGCCGGATCTTCAGCAGCCGCCACCGCTGGACTTCGACATTACCTCAGAGTGGCCGGCGTGGATACTGCACTTCGACGACTATCGCTATGCGTCGGGCCTGAATGAGCGCCCGGAAGAGGCACAAGTACGTACTCTGCTTTATACCATGGGTCGACAAGCAAGGGACATCTTCGGCACCTTCAATCTTTCTGCAGAACATTCGAAGAAATTTGAGCTGGTCAAAAAGAAGTTCGACGATTACTTCATCAAGGAGAGCAACGTTGTCTACAAGAGCGCTTGCTTTCACAAGCGGCACCAGATGCCTGGCGAGTCAATTGACCAGTTCATGACTGCTCTACACGTCTTGGCGGACAAATGTGACTTCGGAGAATTCCAGCAGCGCCTCATCAGGAACCGGTTCGTCGTGGGCCTGCTGCATGAAAAACTTTCCGAGTCGCTCCAAATGGATCCCAAGCTGTCTCTCGCAAAAGCTCTGGTGAGGGCCCGCCTTAAAGAGACCGTTCAGCAGCAGCAAGAACTTCGAAACTGTAACGAAGTCCACGAATACACACCGTGCAAGCCATGTGAGGACGTCAATGCCGACGCAGTGGGCTACCGCAGGAAATCGCAACGCAGCAAGGAAACCCGGCCGACATCAGCTCGTTCCGAGGGACCGTGCATCTTCTGCGGAGGCAACTCGCACCCAAGGACAGCCTGCCCAGCAAGAGGCCAGATGTGCTTGAACTGCGGCTTAAAGGGACACATCGCCAAGGCGTGCTTCAAACGGACTTATCCAGGCTACCAGCGAAAGGTACAAGTGTCGTCTGTACAAAAGGACAGTGGGGAGGTTTTTTGGGGCGCGGTCGAGGCGCCTCGCGCCAAAGCGCGTTACGTTCATGTATTGCTTAACTCCGGCCTGTTTTTGCAAAGGGCGACTCAGGCACAGAAGTGTCCGTTATTCCCGCGTCATTTCCGGGACTTCCCACGAGCTTGGAAAAGGCCGACGAGGTCTTGACTGGCGCTAGCGATGACCGCTTAAATGTTTTGGGCAAGTTTCAGGCGGATATATTTCGGAGGGGACAAACTTCGCGCCAAACGTGTTATGTGGTCAGTCCTTTGCGTCATGTACTGCTGGGTTTGCCGGCTCTCGAAGCGTTGGGAGTTACGTTCGTTGACTCTGTGGCTCACAAGGAACCCAACTACGAACTTTTGTGCCCTCAGGTTTTCAACAACTTGGGCACTATGCCGGGGGAGTATACAATAAGGCTTAAACCAAATGCTGTTCCATTTGCAATAAGCGCACCGCACAGAATTCCTATACCGCTTCAGGACCCTGTAAAACGAGCACTCGAGAAGATAGAACAAATGGGCGTCATTCGTAAAGTCGAAGAGCTAACAGAGTGGTGTGCCGGCATTGTACCTGTACAAATACACTCGGGAGATGTAAGAATCTGCGTAGACCTTACGCAATTGAACAAGTTTGTTTTAAGAGAAAGATACACATTGCCTACTGTCGACCAAGCACTGGGCTCTCTTGCCGGTGCAAAATGGTTTTCCAAATTAGACGCGAATTCCGGCTTCCATCAGGTGCGACTGAGCAAGGCCTCAGAAGTGCTGACCATGTTCATTACACCGTTTGGGCGGGTACTGTTTCACCAGGTTGCCATTCGGGATTACATCAGCTCCACAGTATTTTCAAAGAAGAATGTCTGAAATCCTGGCAGGCCTTCCTGGCGTCGTTAACCTGATGGACGATATTCTCATTTTTGGCGACAGCAAAGCGCAACATGACTCTAGTCTATCGAACGTCTTAGCTAAGCTGGCCCAGTCTAACGTTATCTTAAACAAAGCAAAGTGTGTGTTCGGTGTTCGAAGCATAAGTTTTCTGGGCCATTTACTCAGCGAGAAAGGCGTACAGCCGGGTCCGGCCAAACTCAGAGCCATTAAAGAGCTGAAAGCACCCTGTGATATATCGCAATTACGCAGTGTTCCGGGCATGGCCGACCACCTAGGCCGTTTTTTGCCGAACTTGGCGCAAACGACTGCCCCGCTACGGGAGCTTTTGCAGAAAGAGACCGACTGGGCTTGGAGCCCTGCTCAGAACACGGCTTTTGAAAGCTTGAAATCTCTTATCTGCTCAGCAAAGTGCATGGCTATGTACGATCCACGCCTTCCCACGATTCTTTCGGCGGACGCCTCGTCTTACGGTCTCGGTGCCGTCCTTTTCCAGAAACAACGCAATGGCGAGCGCCGGCCGATAGTGCTTCAAGGTCACTGACCAAAACTGAGCAGCGCTATGTGCAAGTGGAAAAGGAGGCACTAGCGTTAACATGGGCTGCCGAAAGATTCGTTGAATACATAAGAGTTATTGAGGTGATGCTTGAAACGGACCACAAACCTCTCGTTTCGTTGCTTGGTAAAATGCCTACTGATGTGTTGCCGCCAAGGGTTTAGCGCTTCAGAATGCGGCTGATGCGGTATCACTTTAACATTGTGTACGTTCCCGGTAAAAGCTTGATAAAGGCGGACGCTCTTTCAAGAGCACCTACGAAAGCAGATAAACTAGCCGGTGAACTGACCGCCTCGGAAGTGTCGTCTTTCGTCAAAACATGTGTGCAAGGGCTTCAAATGGGTGACAATTTTGTTAACAGAATACGCGATGTGCAAAAGACTGACGTCGTTTGTCAAGCCTTGCTTAAGTTGTGTCGCGAAGGCTGGCCGAAAAAACCAAAGCTTCCTTGCTACTTAGTTCCGTACTGGCAGGAAAGAACACTAATTGGCGAATGCAATGGCATGCTGCTAAAACGGACCAGGCTGGTGGTACCTCAGTGCCTAAGAAAGGAAGTACTCAAAAAACTACATGATGGACATAAGGGAATCGCGAGAACTAGAGCTTTGGCAAAGGAATTGGTCTGGTGGTCAGGCATCGGCAAACAACTTGTGCGGCAAGTGAAAGAATGTGTTACTTGTGCGCGCTTTGTCAACCAGAACTCAGAGCCATTGATTTTAACCCCAACGCCAAGTTTCGCGTGGGAACGAGTTGGGGTCGACTTGTGCTTTATTAACAACTGTCATTATCTTGTCGTGGTCGACTACCTGTCACGGTATCCGGAAGTAGCCCTCCTTCCCTCAACAAAAGCTGGGGCGGTGATAGAGAGGCTAAAAGGCATTTTTGCACGCCATGGCATCCCGGAGACCGTAGTGACAGACAATGGACTACAATTTTCTTGTACAGAATTTCATAAGTTTGCACACGATTATGGCTTTGGTCACATCAATACTAGCCCTAGGTACCCTCAGGCTAATGGGGAAATTGAACGTATGGTGCAAACAATTAAGCGCCTGATCCTTAAGTCTAAGGACCCGTACCTGGCTCTGCTTGCCTATAGCGCAACCCCAGGCATTCTTGGGCCTAGTCCGGCTGAAATCGTCATGGGCCGGCGTCTTAGGACAAGAGTTCCAATGGCGCCGCAGCTGCGTGGTCCAGTGCAGCCACCGATTAGTAATCTTGCGGCCAAAGATAGTGCCAACAAGAAGCTACAAGCACGTTACTACAACAGGCGCCACAGAACCAGAGAATTGAACAAACTAAAAGCTGGTGATTCCGTTTGGGTAACGGACATGAAGACCAGAGCAACGGTGCTAGCCATAGCCGCTATACCGCGGTCCTACATAATACGCACCCAGGATGGGAGTACGCTGCGGAGTAACCGACGAATGCTCAACCACTTGCCGGAACAGAGGAAGGCAGAAGGCAGCTACGAGTTTCCAAACGAAAGTGATTCATCCGAATTGGTTTTTACGAACAGGGAGTCACCCGCTACCTTAACAGATTCGTTACCTTTAGCATCGGGGGCTATGACTTCAACTTTCGTACCTTCTGCTTCAGTGACTGTGACCAAGTCTGGTAGAGTGGTTAAGCGACCAGTTCGATACGGATTTGATGAATAAGATTTTGTTGGTGGTAGATTACCGCTGAGGGTTCTTGCTTTGTTCATGTGCGGGTGTGCTAAATGTCATGCACGAAAACCACTTTCATTTTGCAAAAGGGTGGATGTGCTGGAATGTATTTCTATGCGGCTGAAAGCACGCTCCCGCAGGGCGCGCCGGGTCATTGCGCCTGACGCATGTATGAAACCACGTGTCACTGACGTCACGCTGGTTCTACTAAAACGGTTGTGGAAATAAAGACGGGGCTCTTTCCCCTTGCTGGCGTTTTGGATTGTAGTCGTCTCGTCTCTTTCGTCGATCTCGCACTGATAGCGGTGGCACCGATACGACAAAAACCACTCAGGACACAGCATAGGGGTTGCTACGCGCTTCGCCCATGCAGAAAATCTTGTCAACTTTAAAAAAGTAAAGTCCCAAGGTTGGAGAACCCGCCGACTGGCCAGAAGAGACAGCTGGGAGAAGTATTTATCGAGTATTAACTCGTTTACAGATGAGGCCAAAGTCTGGAACAGGGTAAATAGAATCAGAGGGCGACAAACATATTCACTCCCTCTGGTAAGTACACAGGGCTATACACTGCAAGATCAGGCAGAGTCACTTGGGCAGCACTTTGAGAGCGTATCAAGTTCAATTCATTATTCGAAATCCTTCCTGAAATATAAACAAATAGAAGAACGTCAACCATTAACAAGAAAATGTCGAGAGAATGAGCTTTACGACCGTCCTTTTAGTATTGCCGAATTGAGAGCTGCCTTGAGCGCATGCAAGAGCTCCGCACCAGGATCTGATGGAATCATGTATGAAATGCTCAAAAACTTACACATTGATATGCGAGTTCCGCTACTCACCCTTTTCAACACCATCTGGGATGCAGGGTACCTTCCAACCCCATGGAAGGAAGCCAGTGTGGTCCCTGCTTTGAAAGAAGGCAAAGACCCTTCCTCAGTGGCAAGTTACCGCCCGATAGCCCTCATAAGTTGCATTGGTAAGGTGTTTGAAAAACATGATAAATCGGCGACTCATTCATCTCCTTGAACAGAGCAAAATGCTTGATCCTTATCAGTGCGGCTTCCGAGAAGCGCGCTTCACAACTGATCACCTTGTACGTATTCAAGCAAACATTCGTGACGCATTTGTACACAAACAGTTTTTCCTGTCCATATTGCTCGATATGGAGAAGGCATACGACACAACGTGGCACAACGGAATCTTGAGACTTGTTAGAAATGGGCATCCATGGTAATATGCTTAAGTCGGCAATGTACTTTCACGTCCTTTTACGCAAGAAATGGCTGTACCCCAAGGAGACATGCTCAGCTGCACGCTCTTTATCGTGAAGATGAAATCGCTTCGTGCTTCCTTACCGTCGGCGATCTTTTACTCTGTCTACGTGGGTGACATTCAAATAGCTTTCAAATCTTTGAACCTCGCTATCTGCGAGAGAGAGGTACAGCATGGCCTGAACAAAGTGTCGATGTGGGCAGACAAGAATGGATTTAAGATCAATCCTAACAAAAGCTCTTGCGTTCTTTTTACAAGAAAGAGAGCAATGATCCCAGATCCTAGCTTAAAACTGGGTGGACAACAAATACCCGTAAACAAAGAGCACAAATTTCCAGGTGTTACACTTGACTACAGACTCACTTTCGTTTCCCACATAAAACATCTTAAAGAAAGATGTCTAAAAACGATGAACATAATGAAACTCCTATCCCAGACTAGATGGGTAGTGACAGGAATTGTTTAATGAAACTCTATAAAAGCCTCATTCGATCACGATTAGACTACGGCGCCGTGATCTATCATTCTGCCGCCCCGAGTGCGTTAAAGATGTTAGACCCAGTCCGCCATCTAGGTATCCGCTTAGCCACGGGCGCTTTCAGGACAAGCCCCGTTGAAAGTTTATATGCATAATCGAATGAGTGGTCACTTCGTATCCAGAGAACATACATCAGCCAAACATATTTTCTGAAAGTGCACTCTAATCCTCAACATCCGTGTTATAATACCGTTAACGAGATCACATATGCGACACTCTTTCATGATCGTCCCTCAGTAAGACAGCCTTTCTCGCTGCGTGTGAGGGAGCTTAGTCATGAAATGCATGTTCCACTCCTCCAGCTTCGCCCAATGCATCCAGCCAAGCTGCTACCTCCTTGGGAGTGGCAGCGGATACAATGCGATATATCTTTCATGCAAGTTACAAAACACGCTCAAGATATTGAAATTCAATTGCATTTTCGGGATGAATGAAGCTCTACACATACGCATCGAAGTCACACGACGGGGTGTCCTATGCAGCCGTCGGTCCATCCTTCTCGGAAGCCGATGTACTGCATCCGGAAACTAGTGTCTTTACGGCTGAGGCCTACGCACTGCTGTCGGTCGTAAAGCATATAAATAAGTCAAAACTCCAGAAATCAGTTATATGTATGGACTATCTTAGTCTTGTGAAGGCCTTGATATCTTTCTGTAACCACAAAAATCCGGTAATTAATGAACTCTACTCCGTCCTTTGTAAAGTATATATATCTACCCAACATGTGAATATATGCTGGGTGCCTGGACATAGGGGCATCGAGGGTAACGCTCTAGCGGACCAGATGGCCACATCAATTTCACTGCATGCAGTTAATCCTACTGCTTCGGTCCATGTCAAAGACCTGAAGCCTTTCTTAAGAAGGAAACTGCGAAACCACTGGCAACGTATGTGGGACGCAGAAGTAAATAACAAACTGCACGTGATAAAGCCACAGTTAGGTTCTAGGCCCTCCGTAACAAAATCACGGCGAACAGATGTCCTATTCTGTCGCCTCAGAATAGGACACACATTTGGCACGCATAACTTCTCACTCGCTGAAAATGATCCTCCAACCTGCGGTAGATGCGGGGAGAGGCTGACCATCCTCCACGTCCTCCTTGACTGTCCGTGCAGCTGAATCTGAGAGAAGGAAACATTATTCTCTAGTATACCGGCAGCACATCCCCCTACATCCTATAATGCTACTCGGCCTAGAACCTTTATGTGACACGAACGAAGTCCTACGTTTTCTGAAAGATGTTGTCTTGCATGTTGTTAGCTCCACATGTTCGTAGCGGGTCCTCTCTTCAGAGGATGCCGCTGTGATAGCTCTTTCGTATAGCACGTATCGTTTTCGTTTCGTATAGCAAGGACTCTGGCGAGGCAGCAGTGCTCCAAGTAATTTTATCATCTTATATATTTTCTATTTTGCATCATTCTTTTACGATGGATTTTAATGTCCATAGTATTCGTCATTAGTCATCGCCATAATTTTATAGCACGTAGATTTTACGCAGTTTACAGCGACTATTTTTAGGCCACTTTACAGCCAAGTCACATCTTCCATAATACATCGTGAACATTACCACTTGCCATGGCGCTCTTTTGCCAAACCTGGCCCTTGCGCCATAAAACACCACACATCATCATCATCATCAACAACTGGCTTTGTCTTTTGCAATGTCGTACAGCTCCACAAAAACAGAGACACCGGGCTGCCTTGTGTTTGGACGCCTAACTTCCACGTGCAGACTTTATGGGGCAAGACTGAAAGTTCGGCAAGTTCGTTTACGTTCATGATGAAAGGTTTTCAACCCTCCCCCCCCCCCCCCCCATATAGTGCAACGACCAACTCTGTACAAGTCGTCCGTCGACCACCCTCCCTCTGAAAGAAGTGGCGTTTTTAGATAGATCACGGCCATTTGTTTCGCGATGGTGTTCCACTAGCACGGATTATTTGGCGCCACCTGGTATGCACAGAGCCGCTAATCGGTCGTTGCTCTGCACATGTGGTTATAGCGGTTCATCGTAGACATGTTGGTAGTTATCTCAGTTCCGTTAAATTGGAATTTTTGATGACGTGGGTGTACAACTTCCCCTGTTTGCAGTAAACCGACATTGGCCAGTCAACGTTCTTCTGTTCGTGTGCTCTTTCTGTCCGTGTTCACTTGCACTGCATTTCACAATGTACACCACTCTACCAAATGTTTGTTGGAGGTTTCCCACATATCAACGTCACTTACACGCTCAAAGCACGACAACGAAAGGACAACATCCCGGGATAATGAGGAGACAGGCGAGGCCGCTCTGACAGACATGTAAAAGCTGTTCGTGGACAACAGACAACGGCAGTCGCATTCGACGTTGCGAAGTATGCGTTGTGTTTAGTATTTTCTGAGCGTCATGCGCAAGACTTGATGTGTCATCCAGTGTGTAAGCATTGCCAACGGCTTGATATTCTCTAATTGTCGGTAGCAGGCATAAGGGCTTTGAGGAAATGTACGGAATCTGGTAGTCTTAGCCTCTATGGCGACCGTTTTCTGTCTACTCCAATCGTATGCACTACATATTTGTATGCACTGCGGTTCTGCATAGATTGTGCGCACAAATTTACAATGCATACGCACCGCATGATGGTTTGCTGGCTTGTTTTCTCCTGGAGATATTGTTAAGCCTGTATTTCTTCCATTTGGTCCATGCTTCCATCTTCAGATAACATTGCTACGCTCGCCTACACTTGCTTTTCGTTTATGTTTGTGCCAAAATGATTGGTTAGGAAACGCGAGGAAAGTGCGTTTAACAATTTTGAAGGGTGTTCTCTGCTGGCCGTGGGTGCTGGTCGTTCATTCATCGACTACCAGGGATCATTCTGACGCCGAATACGTAACTCCTAGTGACAGTGGTCGCAATCAAACGCACGCCTCTTCAGATGCTGGTGCAGCTATTGCGTATTTGGTGCCAGAACGACCACCGTTAGTCGAGGAATGGACGACCAGGACCGGTGCCCGAGAAACACTCCATTAGCACCAGGAGAGGGTCGAGAAATGGGGCCAAGGAGCACCCATTGAGTTTTCACAAGCCAAGTAGCCGCACCCTTTTACACGAAGAGTGGTCGCTGTGTGGCGCAGCCTTTGTGCCAAGACAACGTATATGCTCAATTGCCACAAGGAAGGCATCGATGAGGCGGTCAAGAAGAACGCGCTGAGGCTGCACGTCTTATTGCCGCTGTAAACGGCGGACACAGAGTCGGCGGAGGCATGGAGCGCATGTTGACAGTGGCCACGGCATCCAATTTGGTGAGACCACGGCTTGTTTGACATCACTGGAAGCACTAGCGGTGCCTTTTTTTAACATTTGCGGCATCTTGCAAAATTCAAGAGCTGCAACGACATTCTGGTCATGTGTAATGGCAGTAAAGCTATCCTGATTGTCACGTCACTAACCAAACGCAGCCTAGTTATGCTGTCTAAAGAGCTTTGCAGGACTACGCACTAGTCCATGCAAAAAGCAGTAATTATTGAGGCAATTACCAAGTGCGGGGCGAAAGACGACGAAGTCGAGGAATGCTATAAGGCGGTCTCCCATGAACTAAAGTAATGAAATAGAACTACTATTTGAAGAATTTCAGCTTCGCAGTTTGGAAGTAGACGGAAGCTCTTAAGAAACGTTCATAGGTCGCAAAAGCTTCAACATGCTGGGTTCATGCAACTCTTTAAAACTAGCAGTGACATCAGTTTGTACCTCTTCAACCTTTAAATTAAAACTTGCAACAAAGCAGAAGAACTCCAGAAAGAAACTTGGTCACATCGGCTGCTGACATTACTCCGCGACGACGCGGCCGACGTTGTCGCAAGATTAACTGCTAAGGATTCGCGCGAATACGAGAAGATGATGGTTCGACGGCGCAGGTGGAGTTTTTTTTTTCAAAATATGGCTTAAAGTTTAAGTTTTGAAATGCGAGGCGTAGTCAAGGCCAGTCGTTGTCTTGCATTTACGTACAAATCCAAAGCCTTTTTTTTCAAATATGGCTTAAGAGCGCTAACGCGTACAATGACAAAGAAAGCGTCGTTGAGATAGTCGCTTTGGAGCATATATACGAGAAGATTCCGCATTAAACGCCTCGTTGAATTCAGAACAAACCATACGTAGGAACGTAGGAAGCACCAGCCACTTTAGCCGAAGAACATTGCTCCCGGAAGCAGGACAATTCGACGGACCATGAGTGAAACCTCGCGGGCAGTTCAGAAAGTTTCAAGTAGAGACAAGAACGACTAGTGAGGTGAAAGAATAAAATTTTTCGGCGGAGCCACAGCACTGCTTAAAGAAGAGACCAAGTTAAATGAAAAAAAACGGCATTATTATGTCACAAAAGCGAAGAGCCGCGGCATGTATCCCGTGGATGCAGGCATGCAACTGCGTCTGCTATTCTGCTAACACGCGAAACATATATTCCGCTGCATCACACCTACGATACGATCACAAACAATATTCACACAAAGCTTTCGAGTCAGACGAACAACTTTTGAAATTCGTCCACCCGCCTTTCGTTAAGCCTGAAGATTTTACAGGCTGATGTGGGTGGGGACGTGAGGCATTCAACTCCGACACCAAGTGCTTGCCCGCAGGAAGGGTGGAAATGTGAGGTTCTTTTGGCGCGTTTAAGGCCAAAGAAGCCGAAGCAGCTTCCTACTAAAGTTGCGTACATTTTCCCTAATAGATCAATGAAGGAGCTGCCGCTACTCACTGCCATTCTACTCTGTGAGGGTGGATGACCAGCGGAGTTGCATATATGGTGATAAACTACAATGATTTAAATAAAGTTAAGACCACATGAATTGTCATTTTCTACCGTCTCCATTAATTTGTCACTTAGGTGACTATAGCTTTGTGGCTGCTATGGTAGACTCAGCATTAGCAGCCTCCTGCCGCCATATGCCCTCACCGTCGTTGTTCTTAGGCATGCTGTTCTTCCTCGGTCCGCCCAATTCGCGGCCTACCCATTACGCGGGCGGAACGCACCTATGATGTGCGTTCCTATGATGTGAGTCTATGATATGAGCCTATGATGTGCGTTACGTCGCCCGTCAAAGAAACACACTCACCGGCTATCTTCAGTTTGCCGTTGTAGTTTTACTTCATGCCAGAATATTTCTTTTTTAGGTAGACTACTTTATAGTGCAATCTTTGGACGAAGTAATGGTACTGATTGAAGAGGGTGCGCCGCAGCGATGAGGCGGGTGCCGACTAAGCAGATGTGGTAAGTGCAGAGGGTACACCAGCCAAACGCTTTTGCTTTATACTCATATAGACATTTGACCATTACAACAGCAATATACAGGTCAGCAATGCTTGCGAATAAATCAAAGCTCTAAGCAGGGGCAGAGAATAATGGTATGTTGGGAGAACTTCAGAATGGCTTCAGAATAGGTAGGCGTCTGGATGATAACTTATTTCTCTTTACTCAGTGTACTGAAATCCGGAGCAGAAAGCAGACCGTTGTATGTGGCCTTTTTTAGGCATTACAGGAGCCTACGACAACGTGTACCGCAACATTTTGTGGGATATCCTGGAAGGGGAAGGCTCAGGTAACGATTGTATGCAGCTTTTGAGAGAGATTTACCTAGAAAATACTGTATGCGTTGAATGGGAGGAATGAGGAGCGAGGAGGAAGCTGATATCAAGAAGGGACTGAAGCAGGGGTGCCCTTTATACCCACTGCAGTTTGTAATGTTCATGGTGAGGACGGAAAGGGCGCTATAGGAAAGTTTATCGCGTGTAATCTATCATACAAACATGAGGGTACAGTAGTAGAGCAGCAGCTTCCAGGTTTCTTTTAAGCGGACGACATTGTGCTGCTAGCTAACAAGCAAAGTGATATACAACGTCTGGCTCATATCTGTGGGCAGAAAGACGAAATTTGGTCTGAAGATTAGCCTTAAAAATCAGGTGTTATGATATTCAATGAAAACAGTGATCGCAATGTGAATACAGGGCCACGAAGTTACTCGCGCAAAAGAACTATAAATACCTTGGTATATGGATAAACGAAGGCAACAGATACATTGCATTGTGCATTGTGCGTACAATGTTTAAAAAATGCTTTGATATTGTTTGTCTGGCATCTCATTTTCAAGACATATTTATTTCGTGTTTATGTCCTTTTTTTCGATTTTTATGAGGTGTAAAGCACCCGTAAAAAAGATGGTAAGGCACTGTGAGGAAATGCACAGTCTTTCTTATTTCAATAAAATTGGTAATGCACTATTCACACTATTTTCTCCCTTATGCTCGTTCCTTCTCAGAAATCTCCTGGCAGAACAACCCGCACTTTTTGCCGGAATTGTTCAGGTCGTACCCGGCGCTTCGCGACGACTTCGGGGTCGCTCGACTACAGCTCCACCTGCCGCCGCTTGCGTCCCAGCTCCATCCTTCTCGCTCGGCGCTCAGCCTCTCGATCACAAAAGGAACCCAGTACAACCACAGCGTACACAGAACCCGTATCAACTGCCAGAGGACATCGATCCAGAGTGCCTGCAGCTACCTGCCTCCTCCACGACGCTTCGCCCCCATTTCTCCTCCCTCGCTTCACTCAACGCCACCTAGACTTTCCTACAAGGGGCGCTGCATTGCCGCACACTGAGCGTGCTCCTCCGTACTTTACCTGGCGCGCTATTCTCTTCCCCACCTCTGTGCCCCTTGCTCTTCTGGCGCTCGCTTTCGTCGCGGGGACGCAGGTAATATCGCCGATTTCACGAATGGGGCATGCACGCATCCGCGTAAAACATTAAGGCCACGCTATGGTTGGTCGACCTAGTAAGCGGCTTCTGGCAACGGTCTCTATCGGAAAAGGCCAGCAAATTGGCCTGTTTGATGACTTCGGACGGCACATTTCGCCGCTTCTCATAACCTTTGGGCTGAAGAAGGCCCACTTTGTACTTTCAAAGGTAATGAACAAAGTGCTATTCGGCGCCTTTTTTCCAATCGAAATTGATATCGCCTGACTCACGCCGCTGGTGTGGCTCTCGTCGTAAGCAAAAAAAAACAAGATCTTTTCACCCGCAGCTGCCGGCCGAATGGCGGCTTGACAGGTTCTCCTCCTACTGCGCTGCGCGCGCTCCGTTTCTCGCTAGTTCAAGGCCAGCTGCGCTATGCGTAGGCCGCGCTTGGTCCGGTCCGCCGAAGAGGAGGCCGCCTTCAAAGAACGACAACGGGAATGGGCCTGTTAACGTGCTCGTTCTCGCCAGGCAAATCCACATTTCTCATCCACCAACAACCACGTCTCTTGAAAGCGTCCTAAACGCTCAACAAACTAACCAAGCCCTCCCCAGGGTTGGAGAACCTCCCGTTAGGAGAGTGGTTCTAATTTTTTCTCCGCTGCTGCTTACATCAACGACATTGCCCTCTTTTACAGCAACTGAAAACAGCACATGACACAGTTGAATTACAGGTTTCCTGGATTGCGCAAGGCAAGCCTGACCCTGAAGATGAGTAAATGTCTCGCTAGCACACAGGTTCGGTACTTAAGACATGTTGTTGTCCTAACGAAGCGGCGCCCTTCAAGAATTAAAATTGAACATATCAGTAAAGTTGTTTCCCATAAACATAAACTATATACTTCCTTTTATAGGTCTAGCTGATTACTACACAAAGTGTGTTCGCAAGAAACAGAACATTATTTAACACAAGCCCCAGTCCAGGTCCACTAAAATTAGCAAGGTATATTTGTCAGAAAATCCTAGAAGTTTAAGGTGCTCGAGCAGTGCCTTCATGGTGTCTGGTAAAGAGCCCGCCAGCCACTTCTCCAGGGTAGCAAGCCTTCATGTAGTAGGTATCTGATTGAGACTCGCGCGCATGGCTCTATGGCCATCCTGACAATACCATAGAACGTGGGCGTTGTCCCGGAAGCCACCACACACTAAATAGATGGAGTACCCATCCTTGCATTGTATGCAGTGGTGAATGTGGGCGCCTTAGTAGACGGTATATTTGCACACGCCTCATTCGGGGTACCTCGCGTCCCGTCGTGGTGTGGATATGCATGAACTCTGCGGTTAGTACACATCGGCTAATCTTGAACCCCGGTCAGAACGTACTAGAGCAAGTAATTCTTTGCAATTCAGTGAATCCTGCCACCACAGAGCAGGGCCCGGGAGTCTTGCGCGAGACTTGCAGGGTTCCACTTCATTCCCTCTCATCCCCGCGTGATCAGTTGTCCACTGTTTCCGCACACGTTTCGAAAGGTGGGCATCAAAGTGGTTAACTAGCGTATTGTATTTCATACCTGGAAACTCACCTGTTGCGAGGGATCAACAGGCCGCTTGAATATCTGTGCTCACCAGTAAATTAGGGACGCGTGGATTGGGCATACTAACAGCCTTAGCAACAGTCATGATTTCGGCCAAGTGTCGCTTGCTGACGTTGTAATGGGAGCCCTAATACACTGGTGCTCCACCGGAAGCTTTTCCTGCCCGGCAGGCAGGAAAAGCTCGGAGTTCCGAGATGGAGAAGCGTCCGTGTGCAGGGGCCACTCCTGTGTTTTCGTGTATATGGTAGGCTCGTGCTTGGCGTCATTCTGGTTGGGTGTCTGGGTCCATGTTCCATAGTACAGGTCCGAGCATCGTCCATGGGGGCCGCCGGCTGGCTTCGGATCCGGGTGGTGGAGAACACGTTTAACTTACGAAGCAGAGCGTGTTCTTGTGCGGAGAGCTTGAGACAGGTGAACTGTGCTTCGTGGTAAAGTTACGCGAGCTCGACAAGATAAGGAAGGAACGCAGTATCTCGAATGCTAGCGGATTTGGCGGATTTAGGAGTACCCAATATAGTGCGAAAGATACGACAGAGCATGGTTTCAAGCTTAGATTTTAGCGTCTTGGTAATTTCTATATACAAATATTGATACATGACGCGAATATGCCAAGGCCACAGTTGTGTACCTGATTTGGTATTCTTTGATGCCTCTTAGCTTGCGCGTAGGGCGTTTTAGGATGCGGTGAACTTGCTGTAATTGTTCGGTTGTATGTTAAAGCCATTCCTTGGACTATCCGTCGTCTTGCAACCAGAATCATACAGCTTTTGTCTAAGGCTTACTAGGAATGGGGTCATTCTGTACGGAGAGTGCAGTGAGTGGCTGATCTTCTCTAGCCTTTAGAAGTTCGTGATAACGATGCACTCGAATTTGACACAGTTCACTTAGCCCACTTTATTGAAGGTACCGAGCTGTGGTTTCAATGGCCGACTGTAGTATATGTTGCATTTGTGATGATGAACTTTTGCAGGTACAGAAGGTTACGTTGTCCATCTATACTGTGAAATGAAGACCTGGCACAGCTCTGAGATGAGGCGCGAGACCTCTGAGAGCGAGGAAGAACAGGCTTGGTGACAGAATCGACCCCTGCGGCAGCCCTTGTTGGAGGTACCATGTGTGTGACTGCACCTCATTTACCATCACGGTACCCGTGCGGTCCATAAGGTAATTTCGGAGGTACTCATACAGCGTCTGTACCAGTCGGATATCTCTAAGGTTCTCGAGAGCCGCTTGGTCGGCTACGTGGCCAAGAGCACCATCGATGTCCAGGCTTACTATGGCGCGCAGCTGAGAAGTGCTGTATTCAGTGCACACATTTTCAAAGCAGAGCATTGCATCTTGTGTAGACATGTGTTTTCTGTACCTGATTACCCGTGGATCAACCAGATATGTCATGTCCTGTTTCCAGACTTGTATGTTGTAGCGATAGCACCATGCTCTCCATAACTTTTCTTGGGCACGACGTCAACGAAATGGTGCGGAGATTTGCTATTTCGTGTGGGGTTTTACGCAGGTTGGCAATGGGAATCATCGTGGCCATTTTCCATTATGCGGGTATATTGCCTGTGTCCCAAACTTGGTTGATGGTGTCGAAGAGGTAATGCAGTTGAGTGTCGGGCAAATTTTGCAACATCTTAGTGGTTATCTTGTCCCGGCGCTGTCTGCCATTTACAGGCATTGATGGCCGTTCGCAGCTCACTCATTGAGAAGGGGCGGTCGAGATTGGGTATAGTGTGGTCGACCAATCCTAACTCGTTGTGTGCTATAAACGGTGGCAGCTGTTGGGAAGAAGTGGTCAGCGATTTTTTCTGCTAAAGCTTTTGAGTTGATTCCTCTCTTTAGTTGTATATTCTCTAAGTTGTGTTTTGGTTTGGGTTTCCCAAGCAGGGTGCAAAAGTGAGACCACGCTCTGCTGGTGTGTAGCTTGTTACCAGCGTGCTCGCAGATATCCAACCAGTTGTCGATGGCGAACTTGTCCGCATACTCTTCAGCTTTTTGCGTGATCTGATCTAGAAATGTCCTGAGTCGTTTCTTTGGTTTATTGTGTTTCCCTCTTAGGATTCGTGCATACCTTTTCTGCCAGAGCGTTACAAGGTGTCAATTAACTTGTGGCTTGTTTCGTTGCATTAGACTGTTTTGGTGGTTGGTGTATGTGCTGTATGAGTGGAGCGATACCACGCGTTTATCGTAGACGTTTAAATTTTTGTAGTGACCTTACGAAAGACGTCCTAGTCTGTGAGTTCCATCGGAACAGCGTTGTATCCACGCTTGCGACATCTTTGATGATTAGATAAGGGGACGGTAATTCTGAGAATTCGATGATCACTACCTAACACCCAGATTGCGCCAGTCAGGCCCATGCAAAATTGGGATTCGTGTCGCGTTGCACAGTATTCCCTGTTCTGAAGGGTCTACTCACGTCACTGAGAAGAGAGAAGTGGTGTGTGGGGGCAACTCGACCAAGATCATCGTGGGGGCCGAGGAGTCTGGTTACCATCAGTAGGCATGACACCTATTGGAGTCCCCCGCTCACAGCAAGTCTGATTTTCGAGCTGCTTCAGGAGGTGGTGCCAAAGGATTCGTTAAATTTTGTATAAGGCAAGCGTTGTGTGTTGATCATGTTAACGTCGTACTCTCGGAAAAGTCGGCATGGTAAGAGAACCCTATCTTCATTGGCAATACCATTGGCAATGGTCGAGGGGTTTCTGCACAGCCGCGTGTCGGCCCAATACCAGCGTTGTGGCCATGATTCGGTATGCGACCTGCACGCTCCCATGCCCACGTTTTTGGGCGATGCTTGAACCACTGTAGGCTGTATAGAATGGTAAGGAGATTGTCGCTAGAAGTTCCTGAAGAACTATGACATCTGGCTTACGCATGGATTGCGTGATGAAATGTAAGATTGGATTTGCTTGGAGCCAACTTTATTTGTGCCTGCAGTTGGGTGCTCGCGCGCCCCGATGAGGGCCTACTTAATCTACGAAGTCACCGTTACTCGGCGCGGGTCTACGCTCGCCGTAGCCGGCTCGCTGGGTCCTTCCTTTCGAGCATCCCGAGGACCTGCTGGACGGCCCAGAGCTGTTCGTTTTTGTCATAGCTCTTCGCTGCTGCCTCGAGTCGCGGTAAAATAGTTCTTGATTTTGCTTCTTCTGGATTTTTACCGCCAAGACGAACAGTTTAAAATGAAATGTAAGAGGGATTTCTGTTTCCCGCGAACACCCTGACCGTTCTACTGCCAGACAATAATCCCGGTAGTGTGCTGTGACAAAACGCACTGGGAATTATTACACTTTCACATTATTGGTATTGACGTGCTTTTCTGGTTGCGCCTAGTCACGTGCTCTACGGTGTTTGCGCAGAGAGGCTTCGGTTCGGAGGACGTCAAGCGGTTGTGCAAGCATTCCAATTTGTTTGAGTGTCTGTGCTTGCTGCCTTTGTAGTCCTACTTGTTGTTTCTGTAGAAGATTAGGTTGCCTTTCTATTGTTTCTAATGACGCATCTGTCTCGGCTTTAAATGGAAGAAAGTATCGTGGAGGTGCTGATTTCTGTGTGCCAGCGCGAGAGGAAGTCGATGTAGTTGAAGGTATGGGGATGTCATCTAGTTTGCTAGTACTGCGACCCACAGGAGTGAAGGACGGACTCACGTTGGCCGAGGAGGAGTGTTTGCATTGCTTGTACGGGCGTTCACCGGAATGGGTGGGTGGCTTCTGGAAGAGCAGGGCCCACACAAAACTTGAGGTTTTCCCCTTTGGTGGTGGCGGGTTTGGCGTTGGTCATTTCGTTTAGTAGCCTGGCAGACTGCCAGATCTGCACCTGGTATCCGGTTGTGGGTCCACTGTGTATCTCGTCGAACTTCAAAGCGGTAGTGGAGGGGTGCTGAGAGGTAGTTTTGGTCGTTTTCCTTAGGTGTTTTTTTTTGTGCTACCTTGGTTTGTCTAGTGGTTTGGGGCTAATCGGAGTCCTTTGGTGTGGTCTCGAGTCACCTCTTTTCTGCAGCGAGGCAAGCGAGCTTGTCAACATGGTATTTTTAGGGGCTTCGCTGGTCGCAAGCACCGTGTGGTCCCTCACAGTTGAAGCATCTCTCTTCTAATTCGTGCGCTGTTCGGTCGGGTCGTAGGTCGGAAGGGAACTTTTGACCATAGGTATCTCAACGTGGTAATCCATAAGCCGTCGGAAAGACGTCCATGCGGTGGCCGATGGCGAAACAAATTGTGCAGTGTACCGCGCGAGGGCTAAATGTCTGTGTCTTTGTGAACCAGTACATTCACAACTTTGCAAATATTGCCACTCTAATCGACGCCCTCCGCAACGCCGAACCAAACATTGTACGTTGAAACGTGGGGCGGAGACATTCTTTTCAGTAACTAAAAAGCTTTCCAGCGAGCGAACTGCTTGTTACAAAGCCCAATTGCGCGCTTCCTTTTATAATCAAATGTCATACGACTGACCGCGACATAGGCCTAGCATTAAGTTTGGTGAATGAAAATGGCGCAGAGGATTCGGTTATTTCATCCAAGCTGATGTCAGGCGAGTAGGCATACAGCACAACAGAAAAAAATGTCCCCGTATGGCGTGGGTCATCTGAAATATCTTATGCCACCCCAGAGGTTCTTCATTCGTTTTTAAAACTGATCATTCCACTCTTCTTTCACTGAAGAAAAGGGTCGAAGAACAATGAATGCTTGATGAGGTGGAGTTTAGCACTCCAGCAATTCACTTTCACAGTGCGGCACAAGAGAAGCAAAACTCACACAAATTCTGCCTACTTGAGCCGCTTTTCAGGGTGTCCTTCTTCCTATAGCGTTCAAATCGTCGCGGCAGTACCTTTGTTTTCAGTACGATTTCTTATTCTCGTCACTGTGCGTATGTAGATAATCATGACGGCCTGCTGTCAGAAATACTGTATATTCAGGTTTTGGCATGCAATGGCTCCCAATAGGCTTAACCGCTTGGCTGTCCTATGCTGCGACGCCAGGTTGCTCCTACAGAATTCCTCCTGCTCGTTAATCCAGGTTTGCCTGCCCCCCTCCTCCTACTGATATGGAGAATCTTTGCAGACGTGCAGCCTCTGTGCCGGCGTCTTGCCCGCCCCCTTCGATACCCTCCTTGCCCCAAGTTAGCATAGAGATTGCCTTGGCGCAAATGGCACGTCACACAGTGACCCCTCTTAGTGTGAAAGCCTGCAGCCAGTTGGCTTTTCAAAACTCAGTGTGCGCTCCTTGTCCGTCCTTATCGAAGCCTCCCTGGTCGAAAGTGAGCGTCTGATGGGCCTTGGCGCTAGTGCAGGGCAAAACTGCAACGTTTCTGCATGGAACCTACTTCAATACCAAGACATTTTCAAGCCTGCTTCAGAGACGTGTTTCTACGGCGAAGGTCTTGCAACCTCGGAGTGTGCCTGACCCCTTCAGAACGCTCATAGACTGCACTTGCACGAAACCAAGGACCGTCCTTCCTAATAACACACAAAAATGCGGCAAATGCGAAGCGTTACGAAACTTTCTCAAGACTGCTCGATCTCTATAGTTGTTCAAGAAGCGTCAGCCTCGTGAACACCTTGCAAGAAGGTTGCTGTGCCGAGCCATTATGTTTGCAGTGGTTTCCTTTGGTGCACGCTTTCATCATAGAGATATAAATTCAAAAAGATCGGACACTCAGCCACACGTGGCGACAGGAAAAACGAAACGATAGTATTGATGCCAGCGGTTAGCTGAGGCACGCATCGCGAAAAGGAAAGCAAAATGAAGTTAACAGACGTTTTATTAACTCGACAGCAATAAGGGCCCCGTGTCGTAGAATATCCAGCGTCGGCGTCGGCGGCTTTTTTGTTAGAGAAAAGTCATCGCGAACCACGCATCCTGGACAACTCGGGCCCTCCGCTTGGCTCAAAGGCGTTACTAAGATAATTAAATTTATCAAAGTAAACTGCGTCAGAAAATTCGTAAAGTACAACGTGCATATAGCCTAGAGGCAGTATTTTTGGGGCCTTAGATGAAGGGTGCGAATAAAAGATTTAATATCATAATTCATATAATTTATCATGAAAAATAGGGTACGAACTTTCTGCGAACGTTATAATACGCTTAACAGTCCCAGCGTGCGATATATTTTGCGTAATCGAATCATTATTTAAAATTTGGTACTTTAATGTTCCAAGGCTGCACACTATAACAAAGGGTTTCGGGCCTCCAAAATTGTTCGCTATACAGGCCACTTCATTGTAGAAGTTTCAAGCTTGAGGCTGCTTTATTTAAGCCTTGAGTGTGACTTTAACCACCTTGTGCTCTGCGTGCCTACGATGTGTACGACGAACCGTCCTAAATTATGGTCGAGGGGCGAGATCCCCTTCCTTCTCCTTCCCGCTCTATGACTAAGAACCTTAATCTCCTATTGCCACCATTGTTCATTGTTATAGTTTCCCAAAGGGAAAGAACACTTCATTCCTAAGCCAACTGAAATCCAGAAAAGTAGACAAGGGATATCGACAACTTCCTCAGCCCCTCTCCCTCAGCCTCCCCGCTCCCAAAGCACCAGGCGCAGCATATGTTCGCGATGAAGAATTGAGGCCGCCCCACTACTCTTCGCTTAACATTATGGTGTGGCTATGGGCGCCAACTCTATGGTAGACATCTTCTCGAAGCGTAGTGCCAAGCACCATGGCTCGTACCATGTTCATGAGCAACTTTGTTTTGTGGAGTATGCTATCGCACCCATCTAAAGACCAGCACCGCCAAGGTCGCAAAACTGTGTTAATATTTATAGAATTTCACGTGCCAAAACCACGTTGTGATTATAAGGAACGCTGTAATGGGGGACTACTGAATAATTTCGACCCGCTGCGTGTCCTTAACGTGCACATAATGCTAATTCCCCTCCCTTCCCCCACATGGGTGTTTTTGCACTTCGCCACTATCAAAATCAGGCCACCATGGCCGGGATTTGATCCCCTAAACTAGTGCTTAGCAGGACAGATATTGCACACTGACCTCTCAAACCCGTGACCGCTGTAATTTAAAGCTGTTCCAATCTGTTCCTATATCATTTCCGTCATTAGACGTACGCGATTGGTCACTTTCAGTCCATGCCGACTTTAGTCTGTCTGTCGCGGCACATCACGAAAACCACGAAAATTATCCATCTCAAAATACTCTATGCAGACATACCTTGCACGAAATGACCTAACAAAAACATATTTTTTTGCAGTTCCATGTTCTTGTGGCCATCAGCTTTCCACTAATTTGTAAAAACATTTCTGGTCACGCCAACTTCGCCAGCCTCTCCTGCAACATCAAAAAACCACAAAAACTTACCACCTCGAAGCAGCGTGTACGGACTACAGGTACGATAATATACTGAGCAAAAGTAAAATGATTTTTGGTTAATATTTGGAGACCACCACGTTCCAAAAAGAATAGAAGACGGCTGGACGCCGATCGCTTTGGTGGTTGCTATACTCGCAGTTGCGGCAGCAAGGAGTTTTTTCCGTATAATTCATATTTGGCTCGGCACTATATCTTCTCCGAGAACATTGCTGTAAATATATAGCATCGCTCTCCCTACAATTCTTCGCTGAGTATCCGACTTGCAGCACTTTCGAACACCCCGTTAAACACTGCGGTGACCATGGACGAGTCACCGCAAAGTTGAACCAGGGGAACTGGACCAATCGGTGACGCCAGCACCATCCTCCTCACCCGGTATCTACTTTCACTACACTAGATGAGCCCTACCGAATCCCCGCTCCCACATTTATGCGCCCACCTTGCTTCTCGTGAGCAAATTATATAATGAGAACTTGTCAGCGCAGGCAATGTAGCGAACTTTATTCGCCTTGAAACCAAACAGAAAAGTTACACGCTATAGACTATGAGACAGTTTGATTGGGTGGTTCCAACGAAGGGATGGTTCACCACCTGCGCTTGCTTCAGCGATCCCGTCAGGAGATTAGATTAAAAACATAATGGCAAACTTTTAGTTATTGTGCCATATATTACGAGCCGCTTGTCGTAACGACGCCTTAAGTCACCGGCCAATATTGAATGAAGGGGCAGATGTGTAGCCAAAAGAGTGCAAGTTCCGAAGTGGCATCGCCAACGCAAGGCAAGAGTACCAATCTGACACCTCCTTTGGCTAAGCTTTGACTGTGATAAAGTAGTGATTGTGCTTTGTGCGCGCCGAGAATGCAGTGGTGGCGTAGAGGTAGAACACCCGCCTCACGTGCAAGAGGTCCATTGTTCGAATCCCGGTGCCGGCAATTTTCCACCGGATTAAAAAAAATCCGCGTGTTGATAAAACTGCACAAGCAAGCCAGGAGTGTGGCCTGATCCCGGTGACCAGAACCGCTAACGCACTCCCTCACCAGAGCAGGATTGGTCACCCTGGTGCAGTACTTGGCCACAACCTCCTATATGAACACAACAATCAAACCCCGGCCCTCAGTCCCCCCAGCAGCTGTGAAGCAACTGACCACGGCGGCGGTCAGACCTGCGACGCAGCAGAGGGTGCAAAGAATCACTGGCTCCGGACAGGCCGCCATTGGAATATGAACCTGGCAACGTTTAACGCTAGAACGTTATCTAGTGAGGCCAGTCTAGCAGTGCTATTGGAGGAATTAGAGGGCAGTAAATGGGATATAATAGGGCTCAGTGAAGTTAGGAGGCCAAAAGAAGCATATACATTGCTAAAAAGCGGGCACGTCCTGTGCTACCGGGGCTTAGCGGAGAGAAGAGAACTAGGAGTCCTGATTAATAAGAATATAGCTAGTAGCATACAGGAGTCCTATAGCATTAACGAGAGGGTAGCAGGTCTTGTTGTGAAACTTAATAAGAGGTACAAAATGAAGATTGTGCAGGTCTACGGCCCTACATCCAGTCATGATGACCAGGAAGTCGAAAGCTTCTATGAAGACGTGGAATCGGCGATGGGTAGAGTGAAAACTAAATACGCTATACTAATGGGCGACTTTAATGCCAAAGTAGGCAAAAAGCAGGCTGCAGACAAGGCAGTGGGGGAATATTGCATAGGCACTAGGAATAGCAGGGGAGAATTATTAGTAGAGTTTGCGGAACAGAATACTATGAGGATAATGAATACCTTCTTCCGCAAGCAGGACAGCCGAAAGTGAACGTGGAGGAGCCCGAACGGCGAGACTAGAAATGAAATAGCCTTCATACTCTACGCTAAACCTGCCATCATACAAGATGTGGACGTGCTCGGCAAGGTGTGCTGCAGTGACCACAGGATGGTAAGAACTCGAATTAGCCTAGACCTGAGGAGGGAATGGAAAAAACTGGTACATAAGAAGCCGATTAATGAGTTAGCGGTAAGAGGGAAAATAGAGGAATTCCAGATCAAGCTACAGAACACGTATTCGGCTTTAACTAAGGAAGAGGACCTTAGTGTTGAAGATAATAACGACAATCTTATGGGCATCATTAAGGAGTGTGCAATAGAACTCGGCGGTAACTCCATTAGACAGGATGCCAGTAAGCTATCACAGGAGATGAAAGATCTCATCAAGAAACGCGAATGTATGAAAGCATCTAACCCTACAGCTAGCATAGAACTGGCAGAGCTTTCGAAGTTAATCTACAAGCGTAAGACAGCTGACATAAGGAAGTATAATATGGAAAGGATTGAACATGCTCTCAGGAACGGAGGAAGCCTAAAAACAGTGAAGAAGAAACTAGGCATTGGCAAGAATCAGATGTATGCGTTAAGAGACAAAGCCGGCAATATCATTACTAATATGGATGAGATAGTTCAAGTCGCTGAGGAGTTCTATAGAGATTTATACAGTACCAGTGGCATTCACGACGATAATGGAAGAGAAAATAATCTAGAGGAATTCGAAATCCCAAAAGTAACGCCGGGAGAAGTAAAGAAAGCCTTGGGAGATATGCAAAGAGGGAAGGCAGCTGGGGAGGATCAGGTAACAGCACATTTGTTGAAGGATGGTGGACAGATTGTTCTAGAGAAACTGGCCACCCTGTATACGCAATGCCTCATGTCCTCAAGCGTACCGGAATCTTGGAAGAACGCTAACATAATCCTAATCCATAAGAAAGGGGACGCCAAAGGCTTGAAAAATTATAGACTGATCAGCTTACTGTCCGTTGCCTACAAACTATTTACTATGGTTATCGCAATTAGAATCAGGAACACCTTAGACTTCTGTCAAGCAAAGGACCAGGCAGGAAAGCAAGCAACAAAATCCCAATAAAGAAAGGCGTTAGGCAGGGAGATACGATATCTCCAATGCTATTTACAGCGTGTTTACATTAGGTATTCAGAGACCTGGATTGGGAAGAATTGGGGATAAAATTTAATGGAGAATACCTTAGTATCTTGCGATTCGCTAATGATATTGCCTTGCTTAGTAACTCAGGGGACCAATTGCAATGCATGCTCACTGACCTGTAGAGGCAAAGCAGAAGAGTGGGTCTAAAAATTAATCTACAGAAAACTAAAGTAATGTTTAGCAGTCTCGGAAGAGAACAGCAATTTACAATAGGTAGCGAGGCACTGGAAGTCGTGAGGAAATACATCTACTTAGGGCAAGTAGTGACGGCGGATCCGGATCATGAGACGGAAATAATCAGAAGAATAAGAATGGGCTGGGGTGCGTTTGCCAGGCATTCTCAGATCATGAACAGCAGGTTGCCATTCTCCCTCAAGAGAAAAGTATATAATAGCTGTGTCTTACCAGTATTCACCTACGGGGCAGAAACCTGGAGGCTTACGAAAAGGGTTCTATTCAAATTGAGGACGACGCAACGAGCTATGGAAAGAAGAATGATAGGTGTAACGTTAAGGGATAGAAAAGAGCAGATTGGGTGAGAGAACAAACGCGAGTTAATGACATCTTAGTTGAAATCAAGAAAAAGAAATGGGCACGGGCAGGACATGTAATGAGGAGGGAAGATAACCGATGGTCATTAAGGGTTACGGACTGGATTCCAAGGGAAGGGAAGCGTAGCAGGGGGCGGCAGACAGTTAGGTGGGCGGATGAGATTAGGAAGTTTGCAGGCACGGCATGGCCACAATTAGTACATGACCGGGGTTGTTGGAGAAGTATGGGAGAGGCCTTTGCCCTGCAGTGGGCGTAACCAGGCTGATGATGATGACGAAAACGCGTTCTGCAAATATCCTTCAAAAACAATATTTCTACCAGGAAATCCACTAGCGACGAACGCATTTCCATGCATCTATATATGTCGTCTGTGGTATCTATGTATCTGAGTATGTTGTATGGCATACCATTTTCCATTTCGGTGAAAGCCTTACCACCCTGCCTTCACGTTTCTAGAGAATGAGAAAAACGGCGACAAATAAGGCCGTTACTCGAAGACTGGTTGTCATGTTTGAAAGCGTTGTATTTCAGGTAGTCGTCCCGAGTTCAACCGCGTTTCAAAAAGCCAGAGCGGCTTCATCAATGGCATCAAATGACTTGGTCTTCTCTTAGACTTGGCCGTAGTTTTGCAAGGATATATTTAGCTTTAGAAATCTTTATTTGACAATATTCATTACACGTAGAGGAATAGAGCAGCGCAAGTTGATAAAGAAATAATGCAAAGGTAGTTTTATAGAAAATGCTCTTGGCTTTGCAAGCGCATGTTTTGAGCCACAATTATGGCGTAGTAACGCAAGCACTGGTACTAAAACAACAGGAAAAAGCAAGAAAAAACGTTTGAGAGCTTAAACAAGATACGGCTAGTTTGTTGACTTAGCAGATGGTAGTGTAGACGTCGAAAAAGTAAAGGCATCAGAACTGGGCAGTGTGCAAACGAGATAATGCTTAGATTAGCAGACTGACAGGCGCACTCGGAAGCTTAATCAACGTAATTTCACATTCAGCTACTTGAAATTCTCTTCCGGCAACGCATCAGTTCAAAACGAAGCACTGATGTGTGTATGAAGGCCAGCAGTTCATTCATTGTAACTGCCACGTGGTAATAAAATTATAATAGAAGCGCAGGTAAACGTTATCAAATGAGTCTGCGTTCAAAATCCACCGTCTCTTAATGAAATCCTGCGCGGTGAGGGGCCCCGGAATAATTTTCACTTAACCTTGTTCTTTAAATTGCTCAAGAAGCTTAAACCTCTGACGCCTGATTTTTTTTTCTGTTTCATCCCTAAGGGCGGTGGGCCTGTAATTAAATCCGCAGCTTTGCACTTGATATCGGTCGCAACATTTCTACTGTGGTAGCGTGGTGTTTGCGTAAAAGCAGTCCCTGCAATTTGGTAAATTTTTCCATGCAATTAGCACATGTCTTGCTGAGCGATAGCTCCTAAGTATCAAATTGTGTGATGTATAATGAATGTGTGCCCGCACCCGTTACGATGCCTGCGTGCCCCAAAGACAAAGTCCTGTCCAGTGAGATAAGCAATACGAAAGGCCTAATATGGAATGCGATTACAACTTTCCGGATTATCACCACCCAAGTTATTTGGCGCCGATGTTTAGCGGCGACCGTTCGCTTAGTAGGAAGGCTGAGTAGGAAGAGGGGACTTTTCCGTTCAAATCATTGGCACGTGATGACGAATGAATACATACATTCAAACTCAACTTACATCACACCTGTAAACTGTGAAAGCGCATATAGGATAAAAATTTGAGTAAAGCGCTGAGCTTGCTACTGGTTTGTGGAATATTAAACATTTTTGAAAGTTTGAAAATTGCTGCACTTGCAGTGACTTCATGGCAAAGGCCAGTATTTTTGTAAATGGCATACCATGCATGAAAAGCGTGTCTTTGTGAGAGCACGGTGCAGTGTAATAGGGGTTTTTGTTAAATCTGGCCTAAGAGCAACTGTAGCCGAACCTTTCTCGAATGAAAACAATTTAATACCGCTACTCAATCCTCAAAGCGAGCCTCTAGTGTCGTATTTAAAGAATAAAAAAGAACCGCATTTTGAACCTAAGGCCGCTACGAAGCCACAAGTTCACGAGCTAATACAAACTAAATTCATGACAGCTTTTAATCACTAAATTCACATTTCCTCGCTACATTCCCAGGGCTTATATGCAATACCAGGTGCTGCGAATTAACGGCGTTCCGCTTTCAGAAGTTGACCTAAGATCGTAGTAATAACGAAGCGAACATAAAAGAAGACAAGCGAGAAGAGCTGCCCAAAGTCGGCACTACGTATTCGAGATCCAACGGTGGCATGGAATTCTTTTCGTCGCAAGCATTGGCCATCTTATGGAAAAGCTCGGGGGCTTCCTTTCTGGTTCAAAAGAAAACAAGGCTTTTATTCTATATGCATAAATTTTCCTATCGCAGTCTCAAGTCACGAAAATTAAGTACATTCACACGTGTACTTATTTACTATTTTCTCGGGGTCAGCATATCACCCAATAGCAAGTCATAGTTATCCCACAGCACAAGACACGCCTTAATTATTTCTAACTTACTCAAATGTTATCGCTGATTCTATCTGTTGTGCTTGCTCTTTCCGAACCTTTTTTTTCAATCAGATTCTATGCGCAGCAAGAATTGCGTAGTAGTTTCTAGAAGGCACGAGTACATTAGCGACAGTAGCGTAGTAACAAAGGGGGTGTGGGGTCATATATGTCTGAAGACCCCTTTATTTCCGCCGGCTTGACTGAGCGTAAGTGGTAAAGAATGCTTTGGTAACCAGCAGACCTAACTCATGTCCCCTATGTACCAAGTGTGTAGTACCGCATGATTATCGGCTGCAGCCTATCAACGTCCTATGTAATAATTACAAAAATGTGCGGGCTAAACAATTTTATTCGCTAACCGGTCGCTAAAGCATACTGCTTGCCTTAGCGGAACGTTTCGTGTGCAGTCCGCTTATGCGGGGCGCTCGTGCTCGTAGCGGGCGTGGCTGAACATACAGCCTCGCGATGTGACTCAAAAGCCCCTCTTCCGTTCAGTCCGCGCTTGAAGACGAACAGAAACAGCAGGGATAGAAAGTACTCCCTGTGGGTGCTGAACGAGCGCGCCCGGTGCTCGTGTATGAGGCGAAGCGTGCCTCGAGAGCGACGGTGCAAAGTTAAGAGGCGCGGCCTTCGACAGACGCGAACAGACTGCAGCACTGCAGTACTTTGGCACTGCGGGCGTCCCAGAAGAAGTATGAAAAAGTGCACCAGTGACGTAGGTCTCTCTATCATCTCCATTGCGAATGCAGACCAACAGTAGGGCAACATTTCGCTGGCACGAACTTCATCGCGGCCTTCTTTCTTTTTTCGCCAGGAATTGACGCAAAGCGGGCTCTATTCCGTTCCGAACCTTATGGCGGTGCCGCAGCTCGGATAATCACATTTGCCAATAGCAGGAGGAGAAGGAGGAAGTAAAGAGAGAAGGCAGAGATGTTAATCAAAAATGCGTCTGGTTGGCTGCCCTACTCTGGGAGAAGGGGAGCAGGGAATAGAAAGATGAGATGGAGAGAGGTAGGGGAGGAGGAGGAAAGCCGCGATGGGCCAACACCACCTAGACAGCACAAGACTTTTTGCTCCGATCCTTGACGTCATGCTATTGGGCCGACTGCCATAGAATCCAATAGGGCTGGTCCCGAGTAGACAACAGTGATTTTGACGTCACCGCTTTCGTTACGCCAGCCTTGGCAATGAAAATTCGGGGCCAGTAGCATGACGTAGTGAGCAGGTCTTGCGCTATCTAGGTGGTGCTAGGTGAGCTCACGCACGCACGCGAAGGGCCTCAGCAAGTCATAGCAGTCATAGGCGTTCAGATAGGCCAGTCGCCCTCAAGAAAGACAAAAGTGCCTTCACAGCTTCGTGGGCCGAAGAGCGATAGTGGCGGTCTTCAAGTAGCACCTGCACAGACAATGGCTGATCGTCCAGCCGTTGCAATACGTTAGATAATGTTGTTCTTTCCGACTGAAATCGATGACAGTGGCACAATAAATGTTCGATGTTCTCTTCGCCGCCGCAGAGGTCACGTGCAGTACTGTCGGTCATTCCAATCAAACTAGTGTACGCTTTCCTGAAAGCCACTCCCAACCACCGCCGGCATGGAAGCGATGCGTCACGTCTGTGCAGGCCAGGTGGAGGTCGGGGTTGGTGCGAAGGGTCCAGTTCGTGCAACCTGGTGCGCCTTGTATTTGCAGTGTTCCACTCTGTTAAAGCGAGCTTGCGTGCCAGGTGACGAAGCTGCCTTGCAGTGTGTCCTGGAAGGAGGAATCGGTACGCTGCGTTGTTCTCGATGTGCCTCTCGGGCAACTTTGCTTGATTATTTCCCCTGACCCCACAATGGCCAGGTATCACCTTGAAAATAATTTTGTGGCCTTTCCATTCGACGTCGTGATAAAATTTGACAATTTTGTATGTTAGTTGTTCGTGAGGTCCACGTCGGAGAACTGATTGCATGCTATGTAGAGCCGCTCTCGAGTCGGAAATCACGGCCCATGTACTAGGACTCTCTGTGTCAATACATTGAAGCGCCTTGTGTCAATAGTGCAGCCTCGAACGTCGTGACAGGTGATGTCTTGAATCGAAGTGTGATTGCTCTCGTCGGTATAAACACGGCACCACCATACCTGGTCTATGTAGTTGATCCGTCAGTATACATGTGTGTATCTCTCGCACACCACGAGTAAACTCAATTGCTTTAGTGCAGACGGTGGTAAATCAGACATTTATGATGTCCTAGAATTCTGAGGTGTACTGCACGATGGCACCAACACCATCATACACACCGGCCCCACTACAAGTGCGTATCACGATGTAAGCGAGGCACGATATGCACTGAGACTTGTGCTAAATGACCTGCGGGGTCTTTCCATGGTCAGTGCGGTGATGTGGTGGCAAGGGGTCCGGACAAAGTGCATGACATGTGCACGCGTTGTCTCGATGGCGATGTGCGTCGTAATTGAATAATTTTAGCAATCGCAATAGTTTCAGCAGTTGACGTACTTCGTGGTAACCCAAAGCATATCCTTGCAATGCTCTGAAAGGTACGCAAACTGGTTTTGCAGGTGGGATATAACAGGTAGGCTGTACCGGAGAAATCCAACAAACAACACCCTGTACACCTGTAACATGGATTGCGTGGGCACACCCCAGTTCTTTCTAGCGAGGAACCGGAATAGATGACAAACAGCAATCAATCGCTTGTTCACATGGTTCAGGTGACCAGTCAAAGACAGGTAAGTGTCAATCACAACCCCCAAGGATCTGCGACTTCTGCTGGATATAACTTGTTAGTTGATTGATATGCCATATGCAGACATTGGCTTTTGTGTAAATGCCACCACTATACACTTTTCCCACGTCACCTGCAGTCCTTGTGGCCGAAGGTAGCTTGATGTCAATAAGGCCGCATTCTCATGCCAAGTGCAAAGCTGAAGCTTTGTGACTCCCGAAGTGCAGATACAAATGTTATAGGCGTAGATAGAGAGTAGAAAGGTGCATGATAGGTCCTCCAGTAGACCAATCAGGGCTAGATTAAAAAGCTATGGACTTAGTACTCCTCCTGAGGGACTATGCGCTAGTTATACTAGGGCGTTGAGCCATGCCCGGTGAGCACGTAGAGTGATCGCAAACCATATCTTGCCACAAAGTCCTATTGCTTCTAACGCTTTAAGGAGCGGTGACAGTATCGCTACCCCTTTAACGGCTAGATACAAGGCAGCAGACAATCGGTTACAGGCAGTCTGGAATTTCTTTCTTTCTTTCTTTCTTTTTTTGTTGATTTATTCAATTTGACGTACGTTACCAAGTCGACAGCGTTACTATAGAACGGCCGCGCCTCACTCCTGTACGTGTCTGAATAAATTTCATGGCGCCCTAGGTACCACTCTAGATGGGTGAGAATCATGTTTTCCATTACTTTTTCTACACAACTAGCAAGTGCGATCGGGAGTATGACGCGATGTCCAAAGGCGACTTTCCAGCTTTCAGAAGCGGAATCAGACGACTTGACTTCCATTCCTTGGAAACCATGCCATTCTGCCACGAGTTGATTCACAGGAGCAGGAATGCTTTTCGAGCTCATTTACCAAGGTTGCACATGTAATGTATGTAATGTGATCTGGTCCTCGGGCCGAGGAACGCCTGCATAAAGCAAGCGCAACCTCTAGTTCCTCCAGAGAAAAAAGCACTCCATACGGGGATCCCGTTCGAATGGTGAGCGCTCGTGAGCTTGCATTCCCGTTGAACTTGCTTCACCGGAAATCCTCCTACAGAAGGATTCTGCGCCTTCAATCTATTTTCATTGTAGTTAAAGAGCTGGGGGAGCACCACTTACGAGTTGTAAGTGGCGCTCTGTCCCGTCTCCTTCCTTGTTTTTTGTGTGTGTTCGCGCCTAGTACTCAAGGTGGATTAGCGATTGCCCTGGAACTTTCGATGACTCAAGTACAAAAGCCGACGCGCTTGACCCACAGATCAAATTTCAGCGATCGCTGGTTGTGCTCCCCGCTATTTTTGGGCTTTGAGTGCACGCTGTTTTTGCGGGCACAGGGGCGCTATACCGTAAAACTATTCCAAACTTTTCTATTCGATTTCTGCAATCAGCGCACCGCGATTGGTCAAAAACTTTTTTCGCCCACCCCCACTTCACCTGTCTGTCACGCGACGTCACGAAAACCGCGATAGCTTCTTATCTGATAAGACGTGTACACACGGATTATCCATAATTAGTAATCAGTAATCCATTGGTTAATTGGGCCGTCACATAATATGTAATTGAGTTTAAGGAGTAGTTTAGTGTGCGAAACGCGGTCAAACGCCTTCGAGAAGTCGAGAAAAATGACGTCAGTTTGAATGCGCTCGTTAATGCCGAGGGCCAGGTCATGCAGTGTTTCGACAAGCTGTGTAACAGTGGATAATCCAGATCTAAAGCCATGCTGATTCATGCGGAGGATATTGTTCGACTCAATAAAACTTATGAGATATTTTAATAAATGTGCTCTAGAATTTTGCTGCAAGTGCAAGTGATAAATATAGGCCGGTAATTAGAAGGAGACGCTGCATTACCCGATTTAAGTACGGGACTAATTTTTGCGCTTTTCCATTCACCCGGAAGGCAACAGTCTTTCAAATATTTGGAATATATGAGATAAAGATATCTGCTGACTGGCTCCGCGTACCGTTTCAAAAAGCTGTTGGGAACTGCGTCTGGACCGCTACTTTTCTTTTCATTGATGCCTAATAGGAGTGAAAGAATACCTGCCTCCGATAAACTAGGCGTGCCTAGCAATCGATTATCCCAATTGTAAAAGGAAGGATTCATCTTCGCAGTACCATTATCAGTTGTGAAAACAGAACAAAAATAGTCGTTAAAATCATGAGCTCTAGCCTGATCTAGCGTATCTGGTGAAGTTGGATTAGTCCGCTTTGCATTCATATACTGCCAGAATTTGTGAGGCGCGTTCTTAATAAACTCGTGCAATGTAGAGCCACAGAATTTCTGTTTAGCATTACGCACTTGTTCCTTAAGTAATCTAGTAAGGGAATTTACTTGAGAATGGTAGCCTGCAACATTCCGTTGCTTGCTAGTTTGTCGTAACCTCTTGAGTTTACGTTTAGTATGAATTATTTCACGCGTGATCCACGGATTGCGTTTGCGGGTTGATTTGTACACAGTTGGGACGAAATTTCGCATACAGTGCATGACATGAAACTTGAATTTTAACCAAACCTCATCGATACTATAACGTTCATCGGTGCAAAACTCTTGAAATTCAGGGTACTCGTGTGCAAGGTACGTCATCATAGCGTCATCATTGGCTCTGTTAAAGGCGGGTATTTGCTTTGATTGGCCACGTATTGTAGGTGGGCTAGTGAGGGGCAATGAGCATAAGACCATTTTGTGGTCGGATAATTCATCAAGTATGTCTACTTGCGACTCATTTAAAGGTAGACTGTTACTCACAAATACAAGGTCCAAGATGGAGGATGACGTTCCCTGTAGACGAGTTGGGGCGGCAACAAGCTGATCAAGGTTAAAGCCAAGCATATAGTCAAGTAGTATGCTTTGAGCTTTTGTTTCAGGGACAAGGGAACACCACTCTATCTCGGGAAGGTTAAAATCACCAGCAAGTACAATCGAGCCCCGAGCACGAGGTCGCGGGATCGAATCCCGGCCACGGCAGCCGCATTTCGATGGGGGTGAAATGCGAAAACACCCGTGTACTTAGATTTAGGTGCACGTTAAAGAACCCCAGGTGGTCAAAATTTCCGGAGTCCCCCACTACGGCGTGCCTCATAATCAGAAAGTGGTTTTGGCACGTAAAACCCCATATATTATTATTATTACAATCGAGCCTCCGTGCACGTGCGATTGCATATAGTCAAGTAAAGATTCAAGGCACACGCTTTCGGCATTCGGGGGCCTGTAGAACACGCCCACTTTAGCGATCGTGTCTTGAAGATGCACGTTGTACCACAGAGCTTCAGTATCTTTTACGTCGGGCATAGTAGAAAAGTGGATCCCTTCCTTAAAAAGAAGCGCGACACCCCCACCGCGTGATCATGCTCAATGAGCACGAATTTCCGGTTTATGGTTGCATCGTTCAAGTGTTTATCGCATTACCATCGACACGCATTGTGAGATGAGTTCTTCCGTAATTTCTGGTCCCAACATTTATGCCCAAAAACTAGTTCGTGATACATAAAGAACTAGCCTTAATCACCGCTTTGGTCATCTGTGGCTCTATGAAAAGCACAGGTACGTCATTTTTACATTCAACCACCGTTCTAATCTGGTGAACACGTCCAAAAATCTAACCAGCGCCCTCAAGCCCCGCAAAGTAAGATTAAAGAAAAGAGAAAAAAAATTCCCCCTTTTAAACGTACTAAACCGCAGATTTATTGACTGACCAGAGAGAATAAATTGGAAGCCAAAGGAAACCATTTTTCACTGGCACAATGGGGGTCGAAAGAGGCCACTGACGATTGGTGTAGGCGCACGTGGCAGTTCCCAACTTGCTAGTTTTTGTGGAAAGTACACTTTGAGAGACAGAGTGGCGGAGATTAGAATCGTCGAGACATGTTTCAAATGGTCTATAGGCTAACATACACTGTAGTTGACAACATATAAATCTAATTGTCGGGGGGGCTGGTGTCAGCGCAAGTAAGATGACTTATGGTGAACATGAATTCGTGAACTATTCCGAAGTTGCAGGTGTCTTAATAGAACGACATGTACAGCTATACTACTCTCGCTGGTTAAGCTACGGCCCAATCTCTCGTAAATTTTAATGTCCACATGGCTCATTCTCTTCGCGTGATGAGTGTCTCAGACCAACCAATACTATGTCATGTAGGACATTTACATGTAGAGAAATTACTGCACGTACCGGGCTAATAAAAAAAATTCACTTGATCTGCGCGGATACCGAAGTCTTGATGTCGTGAGAAACGTTAAACAACATGTATTTACTGGTGAAATGCGAAGACCACAGAAGTCCAAAGAAAGATGGAACCTTGAAGTGGTGAGCAGTTGTCGCACAAGGAATGTCGCTTTAAGCCTGCTTTTGGACACGAGTAGGTGTCTTCGCCAGGGCAGCAACTGCTTTGCTTTGCAGCGTTTTTAGACGGCTTTCTTTAGAAGCTGGCATTGCTTACCTTGTCGTTGCGTTATATATGCACAGATGACGCTCAAATAAGCGCTTCATGCCAATCCTTATATCAGCATGCGAGAAAGATCGATATTTTTTATTTATAAGTGCCCTTATTCCCAGCTATCTTTTATAAATACCTTTGCAGCTGTCGGTTTTACATGTTTCCACTAAGCAATCACAATACACCTATTCCTTCTTTTGCAGGGGCACCCGCAAGCTAGCCAAACTGCAGGCGATGGTGGCACCCAGCCTCACCGGCAGCGTCCCTGCCCATGCAACAGCTGTCCGCCACAAGGGAGTCACCCTGGTAGCCTGCTTCGCTATCAATTTACTCAGCAGCGCTTTTTATCGGAACGCAGCATTCTTCTATCCTTCCATCATGGAAACGTTCTTGGTCACCCGGGAACAGGCGTCACTGCCACTATTTGTCTACGCAGGCTTCTATTATATTGGAGGTACGTGGCAAAGTCTCTGAGCTCTCAATTTCCAGGAATCGCGCAGGAACCCTTCTGCTACCGTAAGAACGCACGATTGCAATATGACCATAGTTTGATTTATTAGCAGAGCGATAATAGTGTTTCCGCGCGACTAAAGCAGTCTTTCGAAAGTTCAAAAGAATCGTTCACATATTGTATGCGGGAAACTAATGCAAAAAGCGAATGGTGGCGTTCTTCTTTGCACATGACACCGCAGTGCAAAATATGAGCTCGCTACACGTGCTCATAATATTTGTTGGAGAGAGCACAAAAATTAACATGCGGGACTAACTAGCAATATTTGTATAAAGTAGATGCATTAATCAATTATATCTTCATGTACGCGTTGTTCTAGTGACTGATGCAATGCTTTAAAGAACCAACGTGTGCGTTAACGAGAATTCTACCAACTTATTATTGCTCACTTCACCTTGAGCAACTTCATTTATTTTACTTGTGATCTGATGTAATTTAAAAGATCTCATTAATTTACCAAAGTTTAAAGCGCTGCTTTAAACGTATAATGTGTAATGACGAAGTTGTAGAGCCGATTTTGAAATAGCACGATAACTCCTTAGCGTCATAATAGCTTCTCTGCTTGTTTTAATTTTTCTGTGCTGTGATTAAAACACGCGAGATCTGAAAAAAGAACCACGTGATTGGGCGCTAACGCACACTGATATTACCGGCCTCAATCCTGCTACTAAGGAATGATTAATGCAGCCTGCAATTACCAACGGAATTATTCAGTTTGAAGCGCAGTCAAAAGTATTCCATGCCACAACTTCAAATTTAAAGGCACTTGAGGAGCATTATACACTTAACTTTTTGTCACACGATAAAAACTTTTGCTAGCTTGACAGAAGAAGGTAAAGGAATGTTAGAAGCACGAACATCTTTTGTAGTAAATGTACTGGCAGTTAAGAATTTACAGGAGCATAAATGATGTGCTCCAAAAAGCCTAGGAACTGCACCTTATAAGCAGTTTTAAGAAAGTTCAGTCTCGTACGCATGAATGTTTTCACCTATGCTTTTGCAGGCAATATCTTACCGGCCACCATTTATCATGGTCATATAGCTTTCGTTCCTAAAAGTGATTCTGTCGAATGCAAAGGGCAGGTAGGCGGACATCGGCGAATATCTTTATGTAACATAAACAATAACACGTTTGCACAAAATACAAGAACATAGACTATATATGAGACATGTGTCATTCCTGGTCGTAATATACATGCAAATATATATAATGGTCATTCTTCTTTTACTTTTTTTATTTACAAATACTGCAATCCCGTTACGGGGTTTTTGCACTATGGGGATACATCGTTATGACATGACTAGCAGGACAGTGTATGTGAAATAGCGTTCACCAGGTCGCTCTCATCACACTTTATTTGGCTAAAGTGTCCGATAAAGTGAGCCATGGGCCATATTCCGTAGCGGTTCGCTTTGAAACCGGTTCGGTCTGGCTGTTGCCATTGGTCGGCGCTACGTTGTCGTGATGCCTGGTGGGCGGGACGACAAATTTTGTTGACGTCAGACAGGTTGTCAATCATCTTGAAAGGAACCGGTTCCCTGCTACGAGAAGAACCGCGGAGAAGTGGTTCGCTCGAGGGTCGCGTGCGGTGGCGAGCATGATGTCGAGGGGTTGCTAGGGCAACCGTTGCTGCCGGCTAGTCTCGCGCCAGCTGACGAGCCGGCACCTAGACGAGACGAGACAGAGACGGCAATGGCGGCTCCTTTGGTTGTGGTGCTGGCGAGCGCCGAAGGACAACGACGCGACGAGAGCAACGACGCGACGCGTTCGCCATGGCCGAAGAATTTCGAAGGCATTTTAGGCTCTCCAAAGACATAGTGCGACGTGTTTGCGATGAGCTGGAAGAACATCTCGGACCTCAAAGATTTCGTGGTGTCGACACTAGGATGAAAGTGCTGTGCGCGCTGCGGTTTTTTGCCACCGGGAGGGTTCAACAGTGCGTCGGGAATGAAGAAGCGATTGCACTGTCGCTGCCTTCGGTCAGCCGGATCATTACAGCCGTCGCCAAGGCCATTACGGTTGTGCGCAAAGAAAAAGGATGGGTTAGATTCCCATCCACGGCGCACCAGAAAGCCGCCGTCAGCTGCTGGCCCAACACACACGACGCCTTTGCTAGGTAGGGGTGCTCCTCTCCAAATGAAACGAGTGTTTCGCGCTGCCTCGCTGAAACATGAGGACCCAGCCCCCTGTCCTTGTGCGACGACATCATTTCGGTTTCGGCGCGCGAACAAGTCTAAAACGTAAACAAAGCGAAGTAAGTTGTTTGCATAACGTATGCCACACCACCTAGCGACTAAATAAGAAACCAACTCAAATAAAATTACAACTCCCAGTAGCCGTCTGCGCAGCAAGCTCACATTTATTACTGAAAATTATATTGGCAAGTGTTCTATACAAACCAATGTTTTTTTATCGAACCAGCAACTTCCTTCAATTGCTATACCGTCCCCCAAGTACAAACAAAAATGATGACGTGATCTTCCGACAGACCGCCGCTCGTTGATTGGTTCCCCTCACGCCGCCGCATTCCACTCTTTCTCCGAGTGACGTAATCTAGACGTAACAGCCAGACAGAACCGGTTCCAAAGCGAACCGCTACAGAATACGGCCCCATGATTTCATTTTCAGTCATCTCATTAGTGCGAAAAGTTTTCGTAAAATGAGGATGTGCCCAAGTGGTGGAACTACATTAACTGTCAATGGCGCCCTCTCGGCTCCTATATATATTGGCTCCTCTGTGAGAACATGGTTTCCACTTTCGTCGCTACGTGTCGCTTTTTTTCCAGAAAATTGTTGTCTCTTTGTCATTGCTAAGGATACGGTGACGGGATTTGGCTACGGCACTTCATCAATCAAAGTCTTTTCTTATGCCTACAATATCGCGTTTATACCCTCAGATAAGAAAAGTGTCGAAGTAATGCGCCTAACGCAATCGTTTTGTTCAGCCGCTGGTAGATCTCTTAATCATGATAAGTCGCGATGATTCTCGTTTGGTCAGGGGCAGTGACTTCCTCACCGTTTGCCGGTATTGAACGGTATACTAGTGCTGTTAATTACCTTGGAGTACCCCTATATCAATTGCGCAACAGTAATTACCATTGGTCTCAGTGAGGTACAACACTTCGGCATGCTGCTGAGTCCTGGGGTGGAAGAGAATCGCTGATTTCTGGGATGAAAACTCCCTCCAAAGCGTTCTTTAACTGTGAAATTAATTTATGTGCATGAAGTCCTCCAGTATGGGCGAAACTATTCAACCGTTCCACAGGATCTTAGCCCACTTTGTCTAGCGCTGTGAGTAGGAACCTAACTGTACGACCCGATAACTTGTTTATCCCGCTTGGAAAAAGTTGCATTTGCATTGTGCGTTTGTTTACATAGCAACGAGTCTCGCATGTTTTGCACTTTCGCGATGTTACACATGCATTTCTACACCAATTAAACCTACGCCGTATCTTACTTTATTTGTTTTCTTTCTTTGTATCCTTCTTTGTTGAAAATTGTTCTCTGTATTGGGTGCAAAATTAAAAGGCTAATGTCATTCTGGTTGCACAGATTCGATCTTCAACAGCCTTAGTATTGAGGTTAAATCGTAAAACATTGCTTATGAATGCACGCTTTCACATGCTCGTATATAAATCAAATTTGGTAATCATTTATTGTCTTATGTGCTATGCAGCGTAAAGCAAATGTGTGTTTATCAGGGAGTAAATACTTTTTGCTTTTTATATTTCATACCCCGATGATTCCAGCAAAGGCCTTACAAAAGTTCGAGGCATACCTTGCTTCCTAGGACACAAATTGCAATTGCGTAAAAACTCAGAAACCATTGACGATTGCTTCAGTAACAGTTGTGACGCCAGATAATACGTTTTGAGCCTACGTGCCTGCCTGCCTGCCTATCTATCTATCTATCTATCTATCTATCTATCTATCTATCTATCTATCTATCTATCTATCTATCTATCTATCTATCTATCTATCTATCTATCTATCTATCTATCTACCTATCTATCTATCTATCTATCTATCTATCTATCTATCTATCTATCTATCTATCTATCTATCTATCTATCTATCTATCTATCTATCTATCTATCCATCTATCCATCCATCTATCTATCTATCTATCTATCTATCTATCTATCTATCCATCTATCTATCTATCTATCTTGCTTATATTAACCCAGTGACCCAAGTCGTTTGCGTGCTTGGACCACCAAGCATGTGCTACTCCAGCTCCAGCTACCAAGCATGTGCTCATTCCAGCTTCTTGACCTTACTCTTGTCATTCTGTCGTCGTCACGTCTTTTATCCCGACCGAGTAGCCCAAGTGGTCTAACTGCTCTGGCCACGAGTTCGTGGTCGCGATGCTTCCATGGTTGTTAGTGTCGACATTCCAGCCTTCTCCTCTGGCATTTGTCATGTCGTTTTTGTCATAAAGTCGCCATAAAATCATTTTCATGCCGCAATTGTGATGCTGTCGTAGTCGTTCAATCGTCGTTGTTCCAGGTTCGTGATCTGACTCTCGTCTAGCTGTCGTCACACTTTCTGCACCGACCAAGTTCGAAGTTGTCTAACAGCTTGCGCCAATAAGTATGTGGTCGGGATCATGATGCCGTCGTGGTCGTTGGAGCATCGTCTTTCAAGTTTTGTCATTCATCCGATGCTCTTCATGCCGTAGACATAATGCCATCGTTGCCCCGCAGTTGTCGTCAAACCGTCGTTTAATCATTGTTATCACTTGTCCTTCCTTTTCCGTCATGTTATCATCGTCATACCGCCTTCGTCGTTCCATCGACGTACACATTTCTTCTACAATAATAATTTTAGTCATACTGTCGTCATTCAATTGCTACTACGCCACTCTTTTCATGAGGTGTTCGTCAGACACCCTCCATCATGCATCCATTGTGAGAGTTTCGTCGCCATGCCACCGTGGTCATGTCATCGTCCTCGCTACAGCCTCGTCATCTGACCCTCGTCGACGTCGTACCTGTTTTGTCAATCCATCGACATAATTTCTTCTTCATTATATGATCGTAATATTGATGTCGTCGTTGAATCGTCATTATGCCACCGTCGTCAATGCGTGGTCATCACGCATGTGCTACCAAGCATCTGTTCTTATACCATGTTTTTTTTGTTGTCTTGGTCCAACCATAGTCGTCATTTTCGCTTCCCCATCCGGCTGCCATCATACCATCGTCGTCACTCCATTGTCATCCTACAGTTGTCGACATCTCTTTGTGGTCACGAAGCCGTCACGTGGTCATCGTTATGCCTTCATCATAATTTAAGAATCTGCATCTCATTGTCGTCATGTCGTGGTCGTAATGCACGTTTGTGTTACCATCAATATCATTCCTTCGTTCCATCGTCACGGAGTCAGCGTCAAAAAATCGTCGTTATAACTCAATGTTCGCGCTCGACGTTGGCAGGGGATTGCAATGCCAAGGTGGGACGATATCGGAGTGTGTCTCATATAGCCGAAGTAACGAAAGGGAGATACAGCATTGCACGTGCTTCATAAACGTGACTACATCAACATGGGAAATTGCTTGCTTGCTATTCGCTTTACCAACGACACTCATCGTGAAAAGAGTTGTGCGGCATATTGTGTGGTATGTTCTACGGAGCACATTGAAGAATGTAATTGAAATTAATCCTATTGCTATCAGATACCTTGATGGGGCAAAGAATAGAACATTGCCTCTAGATGTTATTTTTCTTAAGGAATCGCATAGTATCTGGAGAGCAAGATTGATAGATGGCGATTCCGAACCACCTACAGGAGAGAACTTCTTCCAGGTAGACACATAAATACGCGGGCTATACAAGGGTAAAGTGAATCTCTTGACTTCTTTCACCTCTTTGATTTGCGTTGAAATTTGCCTGATTACGGATTTGCTACGATCGCTGAATGCTACGGTCTTGCTTCCCTGCAACAAAAATATCTGTAGTGGTGGCATAGCGGTAGCATCTGCGGTTGCCACGTTTCGGCCCGGAGTTCGATTGCCCGTCACGCGATCATCTTTCTTTCTTTTTTTACTTCACTTTCCCTCACGTGGCAAAACATTTTGGCCACTTAGATGTTCCATTGAAAAATTACCGCAAGAAGCGTCTGCCCAATTCCGCTCGACAGCCAGATCTATAGTGTCATGTAGTCACACGCGCAGAAACATTTATTGCGCTCTTTAGACAGTAAATTTATTCCGCTGTTTTTATATGTTCTCGGTAGGACACGTTTGAACGGCGCCTTCGTCATCGTCATCATCATTATCATCATGATTATCATCAGGCTATCTTTATGGCCACTGCAGGATGAAGGGACCTGCTTACTTCAATAACCCATGTTTTCCGCTAGCAGATACCAACTTGCGCCTGCAAATTTCATAACATCATCACCCCACCCAGTTTTCTATCGTTCTCGACTGTACTTCTTTCCCTTGGAACTAATTCTGTAACTCAAATGGTCCACCGGTTATCGACCCTACGCATTACATGGCCTGCCCAACTCCATTATTTTCTCTTAATGTCAGCTTGGATATCAGCTATCCCCACTTCCTCCCTGATCCACACCGCTCTCTTGTTGTCTCTTAACGCTACGCCTCAAAATATTCGTACCATCGCTCTTTGCCCGGCCTTTAACTTGTTCTCATGCTTCTTCGTTAACCTCCAAGTTTCTACGTCATTACACAATGAACGGCGTAATAAACGTACTCAAACTTGTCACCCTGTGGTCCGATGCTTGTGCCTTACGGCAGCAGTGAGGGCGCGGACTGGTTTCTGTCGTCTTCCTTTGCCAGCTTTATGTAGTCGCAAAAACAAATGTTTCCGCCGCGTCATGCAAACTGCCACAGATAAAAAACACAAACCAAAGAAAGGAAATTGCTGAAATGAGTTCACCCCAGGCAACACACTACAGCAATCAGAGATGTTACCGCTACGCTAAGAAAACAGCCAACTTGCGATCGTTTGTGTTGAGGTTGCTGCCATATAATTGCTCTTTATATGGCGATTCCTAAATTCCCACTCTTGTGCGCTTTACATATTTTCTGCTCTAACATTTTACCTACAAGGTATTGAACACAAACAGCCGCTGCATCTTTCAATACTAAAGCGAACCTTCGGCTGCGTTGGCACTGATTTCCATCGAAGTCTGCTACTACATGCATATTCTCCATGACGATTGCGCAGAACCATACATATACAGCATAAGTTATATTACACAGATGAAACAGCATCGTATAAACGGAGACGGTCAAAAATGCTTTACAACTGATGCAGAATTTTCTTGGTCAGTTCGACTAATTCTGGCAGCTTGAATCACCAGATCGCGCTAGCCAGAGGGCTAACAGAGGGCTACTCTGTTGACGAAGTTCAACTGGACGTTCAACTGGCAAAGCGCTCCGCCCAGCGATAGCAGTCACAGCCATTTCAACGCACACAAGTTCAACGGAGTCCTTCCGCAAACCTGCATACATTTTCCTATTCCAGTCGCGTCCAAGTCACGATCGCCAATTGTAAGCTTCACTCTCCCACCCCAATACCAGTCTGGCGCTGTTGGTAGCCGTTTGCACCACGTTCTGTCTCCTACACACAGGGATAGGTTGACGCTGTCCTAGATTTAATCCTCACCCTCAATGGCACGCTCTCGTCGAGCACAGTGATCGCAGGCTTTAGGCGCCATCGGACAAGAACCTTCAGATGAACCGGCGCTTACGACTTTGTGGAGGGTGCCATATAAACGTAGTATGGTCCAGAGGGGCTCGTCGCCTTTCTTGCAATGAGCTCCTCGAGAACAGGAGACACATCGGCCACTTTCCTCTGTGGCCGGGGTCAGGATCGCTGGATCATAACGCGGCCCCCGGCGTTGATTGTGGGCTGCTTGACGCTAAGGCGTCAAATGACAAATGGAGATGCAAACTGCTTACTAATGTGGTTTAGGGCAGAAGTTGGCTACACAAATCGGTGTGTTCCATGGTCCCTAAGAAGCTATATACCATCAAATATTGGGGTTGTTTATTGATTTGTAGGAAATAGTGAAGTGTTAGAAGTCATTCCCGCACTTGCGCACTTTTATGTCACTGTCCCTTCTTGCGCTGCTCGAAATTCAAAAGTGGAAAAGCAGCTTTGAAGCAAGCCCTAATGAACGGTTAGACACTGTAAGGAGGACGTTGGGGCTTGGAAGAAAAGGCAGATATTAAGTACGAGCGTCGTGTGCGGGCCTATAGGACGGATAAGCGAATAGTTAAATTTTCGACTCGTCTGGAATAAGAAATGCAGGTAATATTCAATTCGCCTTTCGGAATTTCGAATATTTCCCACACCACTACACTATAGCGCATTGCGTTATACGAAGAATTGGGTCGCGTGAAAGGGAACCACAGCGTTTGTAGCGGCTGTCAATTAAGTAAACGTTCTGAATGGTGCAGACGTTGGGTAAAGCGGTACCTATTTTTTTCGGGTACCGTGGGCGGAAAAAATGAGGACTGCAATATAGTTGGCCTGAGTAGCATAGCAGTTCTCCTCATTGCTGGCTACATCAGGAGCCCTGCATTCCTTTCACGAAACATTTATTATCTTTCGGCATAGCACAAATATGCGAACTTATATACCAGTAAAAAAATGCTATAATAATTTATTTAGCCGCTGGGTAAAGACCACTCTCCTCGGCCACATTGGAACAGGCTGAATATATTACTTTTAACGCCATTGCCACGTCTTGTTTTGCTGTCCTGGCAAAAGACTGGCACTTAAGTATGCCTTGTTTCGTGGAATGCTTGTCGGAGTATTAGATTGCATTCGCAATGAAGTCACCCCTTTGCGACAAATGAAAAGGCCAACAGATGAAGAACACACGTGACGGCAGTACCTGCTGTTGTTGTCAAAGTGCTACACCCTTCAATGTTAAACGCGGAGCAAATGGATCCGGTATTCATGAAAATATAATAATCCCAAACGCACTTTAGAGAAAGAATGTGCCCGATAGCAGCCAGTTGGAATGCGAACAAAACACGGTATTGCGAGAACATAGGCAGGACAGGCATGTCACCTGGACACATCTGTCTGGTTTGTACAGAGCTGCATTCAGATCTTATCGATTCCAGTTAGATACGCTCACACTGCGGGGGGAAATGGTTCCATTTAGGCGCGACCACGTCTTCTCTGTTCATCATTTCGTGAATTCCAAAGACGGGATTTTTATTGATTGGCGCTAATGTTCACTTTATACTAGGAAAACGCCACTGTTTAATGTATATGAGGTCTAGCTCCTTGTAAAATTCTAGTCGAAATAATCAATAACCGCAAGGCATTGTGGACTTACGGGCCAAGCATTATAGGTTATACATTCTGTCAGATAAAACCTGGCGCAGCAGTTACATATTGTATGGCGCTGTACATTAACGTCCGACTAATGCAATTGTTGTGCTTCACGTTATCTTAGACGTCGTATTATCCTCATGTCAGGAGAATATGAAAGCATTAGCAGGAGTCTGCTACATTATGTTTTTTTCTATGGATTCAAATTGTTTCATTCAATACAGAGCCTATATAAAAAGTTGTTGCGCACAACTGCGGTAAAAAACACTGAACTACAATCAACTGAAAACGAAGCCACTGGAAGGAGTCTCTCTAGCCTCTGCAGCGTTCATGGCTATGTATGGTACGGTGTATAAGCACTGCAGTTTCGGCGGCAAGAGCTGCAAGCTTGTTGAAATGCCTACGGCCACAGCTATGGTGGTAAAACATTTTAGAAGCGCAGGTAGAAGGAGTCGCTGGACTTGCGGAAGTTGGTATGGACGCGGCAGTTTCTATTATACGTAAGATGCTTCGCTCACGACTCGGGAAAGTTGCCACAACTTTTACTGGTGTGCTAATATTTCGCACCGCCAGCACTCAGCACATCCATTTGTATGCTGCATCCACAGCCAGAGTCGTTATTCAGAACATCCTCTATACCATCGAATTCGTTGCATTGCAATCCTGCTCTCACGACGTCATCCTAGGGTGGGACTTCCTGTCGCGTCATAGCGCTGTCGCGACTGCGCACATGCCTAAGTTGCATTGCATAGCCTCTACAAGGGTGTCAGTTACTGTTGCCGCTCCACAAAAGATTTTTGTCTCCGATGGTACCAACGTCCCTTCAGAAAGTGCGGTGCCCGTCGCTTTCTGGTGCCCACTTGAGCCCGAAGCTGCTGTCCTGTTGACCCCGTCATCACTGGTTCTTCAGCGCACAGTTCTTCCTTTTCCATTAGCCATTCTCGAGGTAACCTCTGGTGCCACAACGATGCTAGTCTACAACACGTTTGCGCACTCACTCTCTCTCCGTCGTGGCGAGTCCCTCAGTTGTGTCGATGTCGTCAAACTTTTTCAGTCACTCAAAGTTCCTGGTTCTTCTTCTGCCGCCCCGCTCACCGCCGTCACGTCACCATCAGACTGCCCCCCAGTTGCCTCCATAGTCTTTAAATCTTGCATTGAAGCCGACGTTTACACACAAGAGGACGATCAGCTTCTGTATCTACTTGACCAGATCCGCACTTCCTTCGATTGCAGCACACAAACCTTGAGCCGTACTGACACTATCAGCCACATTATTGACTATGAATCACAGCAGCAGAACGGCGGCTTATCATTGACCAGGTGGAGGACATACTTGCAGGTGACGTCATTCAGCCATCCCCTATTCCATGGTCGTCCCCAGTTGTGCTCGTGTGAAACTAAAACGGCTCTATTCGATATTGTCTTGATTCCCGTCGTCTTAACAAAATTACAGGGAAGTATCCGTATCTCTTACCACGTATTCATGATGTCCTTGATTTCTTACAAGGTTCTGAATATATTTCATCGTTAGGCACGGACTCTGGCTGCTCGCAGGTTCTTGTGACCTCATGTCGCCTGAGGAGTTACATGAATTTACCATCATGTCGTTTGGTCTCTCCAAGTTACCTGTGGCTTTCGAGCGCATGATGGAAAGCATCCTTTGCAGCTTGAAGTAGAAAGTCTGCATATGCTCTCTGGATGACATCGTCGTATATTCTCCGAATTTTTCGACTCATCTCACCCATCTCCATGAGATTGTGACTTGCCTCGAAACTGCTGGCCTCCAGCTCAACATCAAGAAGGGTGACTTAGCCACGCCTAAACTATATTGGGCCAGGTTGTATCCGGAACCGGTATCCTACCCGATCCCGCCAAACTTCGGAGTTTTATCGGGCTCTGTTCCTACTTGCGTCATTTTGCTCGCAGTTTCACCACCATCAATGCACCTTTGACGAAACTTCTATGTCCTGGCACCAACATCTCCAGTTGGTGCCCTGAATATCATACCGCCTTCCAGACTCTCTGCCACCTGTTGATATCTCCTCCGATACCCTGTCACTACGATCCCCAGGCTCCCACCGAAGTGCATACAGGTATCAGTGGTGTGAGCCTTGGTGCGGTGCTTGCGCGACGAAAACCTGGCTATGCAGAATATGTTGTCGCCTACACGAGCAGCACACTCACAAAAGCCGAGATGAAGTATTGTCTCATTGAACAAGAGTGTCTAGCCATCGTGTTGGCTCTCACAAGCTTGTGACCTTATCTCTGTGACCGCTCTTTCTACGTCATCACGGACCAGCACACTCTGTGCTAGCTGTCGGCCCTAAAAGATCCATATCTCTCCGGCTGCCTTAGCTGTTGGCACTGCAAGGGTATGACATACAGGTGGTTTGCAGATGTATCCAGCAGCATTCCGACGCGAATGCTCTTTATCGGCGCCCACTACCCCTTGACGCGGACGCGCATCGTCGACCACACGTCACCAGTCCACTACGTGATTGATCCTCCCACGCCGTCTGACGACATGCAGCGTCTCGGTTGCGACACCGTACACATCAGCTGTCTGAATCCCTACCACGATCCCTTTATAGTATCTTCTCCAATAGTTCCTTCTCAATGGCTCCCTTTCTCTCCGAGGGCCATTGTAATGAAGAAGAGCTCGAGCATCGCTCCTGCCGCCTGTCCGCTGAAGTGTAAGAGTGTGGACGCATCAGCGTGGCTGTCCGCGCTTGTGTTTCACTGGGTCTACTCGACTGCCTTACGCTCGGCCCGACGTGACCCGGCCTGCGGCTTCCCGGTAACTACCAATGAAACCCGTAGCACACGTAATCAATTACCGCAATAGTACAAATAAAGTCGTTTACCTTTAGAAAATGAGCATACCTAGAAAAGTTAGAGGTGAGAGCCATACCCCAGAAAAGTAATATTGCTTAGGTGTGAAGCAACAATACTCTAATCCGTGCACTTTATTTTCGTATGGCGACAATCGGATGACAATGCTATAACGACGACATCGTGATGGTGACAGCATGAGAACAATAGATGTCGACGATGGTAGGGCAAGCATCCCATGACGACGCTGGAATAACAACAATGGAACGACTAACGAAATATACTGCGACGGCACAATGACGACTATGACATAACGACGGTGGCCAAACCACGTTTGACAGAAGGAGAATCAATGACGTAGATGGAATGACGACAATGTGATGACCACAACAGTATGACTACGATGGTATGGCGATGACTGCAGGACGACGACTCTAGAAATCAGTGGCGTGACGGTGATGGAGTGACGACGACGTTATGACAAAGCTGGAATCATGATAATGGTACAACCAAGATCACATCATGAGGACGGCGTCACAACGAATGTATGACGATTGTGTGACCACGACGGCATAATCCCGATTGAATGGCAGTGCAGCACTATGAATGAAATGAACGAATTATATACACGCTACAGTGCCAGTTTAACCCCCACTCGACGACCTTGTTTGCGCTGAAAAGCTGATGAAACGCAAAAATTATCCGTGGGGATGATTCTGCATTGCTCCCTGACCTAAGAACCATTACATGCCGAGCCTAAATAACGCGGTGAAAAACAAACCAGGTGTCGGCTTCTATGAGTAAAAAAAGGCTCTCCGTGTAGTAGGAGTTTACACCTTTCCGCATTTGCAAGCCTACCGCTTTCCCCTGTAGCTTGGACATCACCACGGCTAGTAATGGGGGATAAAGTCTTCATTTTTCTCCATGACCTAACAAAATTGAGAACTACGAACGAAATGCATATTTTGTATAATAAGGGTTTTTTTACTCACTAGTTATACTAAAAATAGCAAATTGATACCATCATTCGTGTTGATAGAGATGCTTTTTTGAAGCTTCGCATAAGAATTCTAAAATAATGCCTGTAGCAGGAGTTTACACCTTTCCGCATTTGCAAGGCTACCGCTTTCCCCTGTAGCTTGGACAGTGGTTGGCTGTGATTGGCTGGTTGGCTGACAGTGTAGTGGCTGCACGTCTACCGATAACCTACACGTGCGCTACTGCGACACGCCCCTTTGATAAGAGCTTATATACCGCGGCGCCGAACGCAGCCAGCGCACTTCTTCCCAGCTTATCACAGTCGGCGGCCCAGCTGTGCTGGTGCTCGCCAGTCACCTTGTCAATGGAATAAAGCAATTCCCTTTGCATACTGTTCCTGCAACCGCCTGGTTCCTGCCTCCCTGGAAGAACACCACATAATGGCGACGAGGATCAACGCATCGACAGCGGGACCCTGCAGCTAAGTTAACAGTCTCTTCTTCGGAACCGACAATACTGCGAAATGGCCTCGCAGCTGGGACAGATGGAACCTTTTGACGACTCGACCAGTGACTGGACGTCGTACGACGAGCGACTCTCATCGTATCTGAGGGCAAACAAGGTTCCAGCCGACCTTCAAGTCGACGTTTTCGTGAGTCTCATCGGTCCGAAAACCTACCAACTGTTAAAGTCTTTGACTGCTCCCGATATGCCTACATCGAAGTCGTTAAGCGAGTTTATGGAAGTTTTGAGCAAACACCTGTCGCCAAAGCCATCCGTTATTGCCGAGAGAGCCAAGTTTTATCGCGCCATGCAGGGCGAAACGCAGACGATAGCTCAGTTTGTAGAAGAGATACGCAGGCTAGCTCAAACCTGCAATTTCGGTTCTTTTCTCGACGATGCGCTTCGCGACAAGTTTGTGTGTGGCATGCGGCGAATAGATATCCAGAGACAGCTGTTCGTCGAGGACAAGCACTTAGCTTTCCAGAAGGCAGTTGACCGTGCTCTGGCGTCCGAGGCCGCAATGAACAATGCAGTGACAGCCCATGATTTATCAGATAGCGGTGGCCTAGTTCACCGAATGCAGAGTGGAAAGCAGAAGAATAAGTACGTAATTAAACGTGCCAAATCCCATCAGTGTTATCGCTGTTTCTTTTAAGCACGATGCGCAAGCGTGTCCGCACGTACGAGCTACTGGCTTCGAATGTAACCGGCAGGGGCACATACGCAGAATGTGCAGAGCAAGAGCGGAACCAAAACAACCAGAAGCAGTGTATGCGCACGCTTGAGTGCAAGACCCAGCACGACTTCACTAAGCTCAACAGTGTCGACGTGTCACGAATGGCACCCATAATGGTAGGCGTAAATGTAGAAGGAACTACCGTAAACATGGAGCTCGACACTGGAGCAGCAGTATCGGTCATGTCGCACCATCAGGCTAAAGTGTACTTTCCTGGTGTTCGTTTGCAACCAACAAAGATGCAACTGAAGACGTACACAAAGGAAACCGTAAAGCCTATAGGAGTAATGGATGTGCTGGTCCGCCACAATAACCAAGAGGCACGATTGCCGCTTTACATTGTTCCGCAAGGCGGCATACCGCTCTTAGGTCGCAACTGGCTACAGCATATCGGGCTAGACTGGGGTGGCATTCGAGGTCTTCGCAAGGTGTCCACTGCGTCAGGCAGTCCACCTGCAGCACTAGGAACGCTGCTACGGAAAAACGAAGACCTCTTTAAGGATGAGTTAGGGACCATACAAGGAGAGCACGCAAGCCTCAAGTTTAAGGATGACCAAGTGCCTCGTTTTCTAAAAGCACGGAGTGTGCCTTTCGCTCTTGTGAAAAGGGCAGAGGCTGAATTGGAAAAGCTCGAGAAGTTGAGAATCATTTCTCATGTCCCCAGTAGCAAGTATACTGCGCCAATTGTTCCCGTAGTAAAGAGCGACGGGTCGATTAGAATCTGTGGAGATTACAAACTCACGCTGAACCCAATCCTAGATGTAGAAACGTACCCGCTTCCAAAGCTGGATGAGCTTTTGGCAGCATTAGCTGGCGGTCAGAAATTCCCCAAAATTGATTTAAGTTGGGCTTATCAGCAAGCCGAGATGGACGAGGAATCCAAAGCCTACCTGACCTTGAACACGTCCAAGGGCTTATATGTTGTTAACCGTTTGCCTTTTGGCATCGCCTCAGCGCCGGCGATCTTTCAGAAGATCATGGATAATATTCTGAAGGGCCTTGACGGAGTTACTTGTTACATCGATGACATCATGGTCGCCGGAAAGACTGAACAGGAGCACCTAAAGAATTTGGAGGCGGTATTGAGACGGTTATCAGACAGAGGCATCCGGGTAAAGAAAGAAAAATGCGAGTTTTTCAAAGACAAGTTGCAGTACTTGGGACATGTTATTAGCGCGCACGGAATTGAACCGGCAACTGACAAGCTAGAAGCCATCGCAAAGGCTCCGCGTCCCACGGACAAGCAGCAATTGCATTCACTGTTGGGCTTGATAAACTACTATGGCAAGTTTGTTCCTAACCTGTCCAACGTCTTTTTACCCCTAAACAGATTGCTGCGACTCGACGTTCCCTGGGCCTGGAGTGACGAGTGCGAAGCAGCCTTCTCGCATATCAAGCAGCTGCTGTCGCAGCCACCGGTTCTCGATCACTACGACCCCAGTGCGCCCCTGCAACTGTCGTGTGATGCATCGGCATACGGTATAGCAACTGTCATCTCTCATGTGGAGCCAAATGGTCAGTGCCATCCGGTTGCGTACGCATCACGTACCTTATCTTCAGTGGGGGTCAACTATAATCAACTGGAAAAAGAGGCGCTCGCTCTAGTTTTCGGCGTCAAACGTTTCCACTACTATCTTTTCGGGCGTTCATTTGTTCTCGTTACTGACCACAAACCCTTGCAGACAATTTTCGGTCCCAAGACGGGAATACCAACTGTTGCCGCAGCTAGACTGCAAGGCTGGGCTTTAGTTCTGTCTGCTTACAATTTTACTTTGAAGTATAAGCCATCGAGTCAAAACGCCGAAGCAGATTGCTTATCTCGATTGCCTCTGCCAAGTGAAAGTGAAGAATGCTCGGATGACCAGTTTTATCTCCTACGCATGCAGTCCTTGCCAATTAGCTGTCGTGATGTGGCAGGCGAAACGGCCCGAGATCTGATTCTAAAGATAGTCATGCAGCACGTAATGAACGGTTGGCCTGAGACCATCGTGAGTGAAGAAATGAAGCCGTTTTTTCACAGACGCTGTGAACTTTCTGCGCAGCTAGGGTGTCTTCTTCTTGGAATGCGTGTCGCTATTCCTCGGAAACGCCAGTCGCAGATGCTCGAAGAATTGCACCAGGGACATCCTGGAATTGTTCGGATGAAAGAACTAGCACGTAGTTACGTGTGGTGGCCAGGGATCGATCGCGACATTGAGACCCAAGTGCGTTCTTGCAACCCCTGTTTAACTGAACGCGCGATGCCTTGCCCGGCTCCTTTGCACCCGTGGGCATGGCCAACCAGACCATGGGAACGTCTGCATATCGATTTTGCAGGGACTTTCAAGGGCACCATGTTCCTGGTTGTGGTCGACGCTCACTCCAAGTGGCCGGAGGTGTGCCAAATGCGAGACACGTCCGCGGAAAACACAGTAAACCGTCTCCACGAAATCGTCTGCAGGTTTGGTAACCCTGAAGTTGTGGTATCTGACAATGGACCGCAGTTCATCTCAGCTGTGTTTTCAAACTACCTTAAGAGCATTGGCACGCGCCATGTAAGGACGTCAGTCTACCATCCGAGCAGTAATGGACAAGCTGAACGATTTGTCCAAACTTTCAAAGCGGCACTGCGGAAAAGTACTGCCGCGAGCTTAAGCACCACGTTGGGAGAGTTTTTGTAGTCTTACAGGAACACTCCACATGCCACCACGGGCGAGGCGCCGGCCACTCTCCTGCTACAGCGTAGACTCCGCACCCGTCTAGATGCCGTCAAGCCCTCGCTGCAGCAAAAGGTTTCGACGCGGCAGTTCGTCCAGACAGTGCGCCGCAATCAGCGCGCACGTGAATTCGCTGTGGGTGAAAATGTTCTTGTGCAAAATTTCAGACGCGGTGCAAAGTGGTTGCCTGGGATTGTTAGGGCGGACTGGACCTGTTTCATACAGAGTTCGTGTGGAAACCGGTCGAGGTGTGTTTGCCTGGAAGCGCCACCAGAACCACATAATTCAAGCCAGGGATATGGACTTTCCGTACATCCCTGAACAGCGAGACGACCCCGAGCAGCCGCGACCCAACAGCCCCGACCCGGTGCAGCCAGCTTCGTCTTCTCTTCCAGCCACGGCAGAGCGGCGTTATCCTGCAAGGCAGAGGCACCCTCCAGACCGCTATGTGCCATGAACTACTTTTGTTTCAGTGCATGCGCCCGAACTACAATAAGAACGGGGAGTGTAGTGGCTGCACGTCTACCGATAACCTACACGTGCGCTACTGCGACACGCCCCTTTGATAAGAGCTTATATGCCGCGGCGCCGAGCGTAGCCGGCGCACTTCTTCCCAGCTTATCACAGTCGGCTGCCCAGCTGTGCTGGTGCTCGCCAGTCACCTTGTCAATGGAATAAAGCAATTCCCTTTGCGTACTGTTCCTGCAACCGCCTGGTTCCTGCCTGCCTGGAAGAACACCACATGCCTGAGCAATTATTAGTGCTGTACACGCTATCAAAACATAATTCAGCATGCTCTAATCTTATGATCGCAGCACGCTTTGCAACTTATACATCTCGATGTAAAATGCTAAAATGAAAAGCACAGGAAATGAGCACACTACTAGGGGTGACGAAAGAGTTCTAATTTTTTATCCTATCTCGTCAAAGATGAGGTGGTACGAATAAAATCGTGCAGTTGGGGACCAGATTAAAGAAAAAGGAAGCCCGTCGTGCTACTCCTCTGTTATCGGTAAGCGCGCCATGTCAGAACGCTGGCATATTGGATGCGAAATGAGCTGTCCTTGCTCGAGTTTCTACCGCAGTGGTCCGCAATGCCTTTGGCAGCCTTTATCGAATGTTTACGAAAATTCCAACGTTCGAGCCCAGGTGTCAGGTGGTATGACATTTTTTTTTGCGCCACACTACGCTTCTGTTGCTCTCTGTGAAAACTGTCTAGCAAATTACGGCGCAAGCCGAGATTGGCATGTTGGCATCACGATCTATGACGCATACGACTAGCAGAGAACTGACACGGTGAATGGGACAAGTGCTCGTTTACATGAAAGAATGAAGCAGCGAGAAAACAATACTGCGCATATTTCGAACGCTTTTGGGCGTATGCTGCTTGTTTTTCAGCAGCTAAACCACTACTTCTGCACCGGCACCCGTGCTTAAACATGTGCAGGACTGTCCTGAGAATTATAAGTTGTGCTAAGCTCTGGACGCTTCTCTATAAAATGAGAAAGTTGTCCTTTATCTTGTGACTTATAAAATCTTTTAACTTAGTTAATTGTTGCTAAATCTACTTATAACTACGGCAGTTCCACTTTGTGCCTTTATGTAATTTTTTGATGCAAAAGCGTGCAATGGCGCAATTTGCGAAAAAGCCAGCATCTCCATTAGCGAATTGGGTCCTAAATTCCCATTGGCTGCGACCCCACGACACGAGCGCGCCCCGGCGGAGGGCCGGCTAACGGGAACGCCTGCTGCCCAATAGCGCGCCACCTGTTGCTTGAGGGCAGAGGGCATTGTCGCGACGCCACATCACCCTTGCTTTCGTAGAAGCCTGCGTTATCCGTACGTTTCTGGTCTGCGCAAGCTCTCGCCGGCGTTGTAACTGTACCTCTGTAAGGACAAATAAAAGCGTTCAAAGCGCCTCAACCACTCGGTGGCACACAATTGGACGCTAATGCTTTCGCATTCGCAACTCATAAGGAATGCTTTGGTTACCTCGAATTTTTCTTCATCTCAGCAGTCAAGCTTTATACCAATGCCATGTCTGATGCAATGATGCAGTTAAGTATAGAATGAATTTTTCGAGTAACTCATGCCCACTTTTATTCCAACAAAGTTGCACAAAATTATTTCCACGACGCTATTTAGTCCAACGTTCTTAAGACATATTTCAGTTTCGCAGCACCGCTCGGGAGGTGGCCGAAGTGGTGGTCACGTGAACTAGCGGCGCTGAAATCGCGTCTTTCGTCACTTTTTCTCTCGCTTCTGATATGGGTTCGTTCATTTCTGGCAGATTTCCAGTTTCCACTTTGAGAAGTAGTTATCTCACAGTTGATACTTTTGAGCCTGTTTGTGAAAATTATCTGATTATTTTCTTATTATTATTATCTATTAAAATATTTTTGCTACAGGAAACTCTCTCCCCTGGCATGTCGATGACTGGGTTTGCTCAGTCGCCGTGCAGTCGGGGAGGGGGAGTGGCGTATGTACTCTCGTTAGTAAGAAACTAACTCATGTAACACATAATCTTGAAATGGCTGGTAGTAATATTGAGTATGTCATGGTAGAGATGATAGCTGGTCAGGTCAACCAAGGCAGCATATGTGCTCTTAACGTTTACAGTAGTCCCAACGATAGAAGGCAACCATTTAAGACTCTGGTCCACAATGCCGTAGATATGGTCGACTCAAGCATTCTTATCGTCGTAGGGGACTTTAATGCACCGCTTCATGTCTGGCGTTTTAAATATGATACCAATAAGGGTAAGCACCTCTCGCAGAGTGTGAGATATCTGGACCAGACGTTGATCAATAGCCTTAACTTTCCGACCTGAATCGGGACATCCATGTGTAGAGAATCTACCGCTAATCTCATCTTTGTCTAGAACATGACTGAGGGCAAATGGAATAACTTGGCTGAGAACTTTGGTAATGACCATTAAATCTGTGATGCCCACCTTCCTATCGTGGGTAAAAAGAACATCGCAGATTCTTGTACATGGACTGGGATAAATTCCGCAAGCTTCGGGAGGAGACGCCTCCCTCAGATCCCCACCCTGTCATTGAGCAATGCATGGGTCAGGTCCAAGAGGACGTTCGGCGTGCAGCCTCTAAGGTCTGCACAGACCTCCCTATTGACAAAATGGACGGCAAGTTAGCCAGCTGTTAGAGGCCAAACAGTCCATTCTCAACAGATGGAAGTGTCAACGACTTAATCGTAGGCTACGCAAAAATATATCTGAGATGAACAAACACATTAAGGAGCATTGCAGAACCCTTTCTAAAGAGCAGTGAGACGAGGTTTGCTATTCCATAGACGGCCAAATGCGTCATGGAAAACCTTGGAACTTGGTTTAGCACCTGCTTAACGAGACCAATACTAAGTCTAATCAAAGGCAAGACATTGGTAGAGCCATACATGAAGCTGCACGAATGACCTCTGAGAATGAGCGAATCCGCACGCTTGCTGACAAATGGGTCAAGGTGGCCTCCTGTACATATCGATTACCAAGGCCAGGCCAATTCCTACCTGGATGCGGAGTTTGGCGTTGAGGAAATTCTTAAGACTCTACATGGACTGAATGGTACATCTTCACCCGGGCCGGACGGCATCTCCAACAAGACGTTGCGAAACCTGGATGATAAATCACTCGCATACCTCTAAGAGGAAATTATTGAAATTTCGAGGAATGGAACCGTGTCACTGTCTTGGAAGACGGCTTTCGCAGTGCTCATTCCCAAACCAGGCAAAACAACTTGACAACTTGAGGCCTATCTCGCTTACATCCTGTTTGGGTAAAGTAGCGGAGCACGCGGTTTTCAATTGACTCTTCCGGTTCTTGGAGAATAGCGACATTTACCCCCATAGTATGACGGGATTCAGAGCAGGCATATCTACACAGGATACTGCGAACCTGATTAAGCATCAAATCACAGACGAGTCTAGCGACACTCGGGCCATTTTGGGACTTGATCTTGAGCAGGCCTTCCACAACGTTCTACATTCGCATATCCTGGGCTCGATATCTCGACTCAATCTGGGTGAGAGGTTTTGCAACTGTCTGATATTGCTCCTCTCGGATAGGAAAGCTACCCTCGTGGTGGCCGATCTCGAATCACAAGTACTGGAACTTGGCAAGAGGGGCGCGCCACAGGGGTCAGTCATTTCCCCCTGTTTGTTCATTATAGCCACGGTCGGCCTCAGCAGAAAGCTTCTCGGGATTCAAGGCGTCAAACACACCATGTATGCTGATGATGAACTATAAGGTGCACATGAGCCAATGATGGTCAGGTTGAGGGAGCCCTACAGGAGGCCATAGGCACTATCGAAACCTATCTCGAACCCACCGGTCTCAGATGTTCCCCCTTGAAGTCGGAACTCTTACTGGATAGTCCCAAGAAACGTGGTCCAAGGCCCAAGGGGTGGACATCGTTAGAAGACAAATACATTAAGCTATATACAAGAAACGGTTGTCGCATACCCAGAGTCGATTGAATCATGGTCTTGGGCATGATCGTTGAGTCAGTGGGCCCAATGGCAAGATTATAGGATAGCTAATCGCTAAAACTGAAAGTTCGGTTCGTTTTGTTCGGAGGGTATCAAATCAGCATCATGGACTCAAGGAGGATATGCTCATTCGACTAGTGCATTCCTTCGTTCTGTGCCACTTTACATACGTGGCAGCCATGCATCGGTGGAAATGGGCAGAGCGGGATAAATTGAATGCACACCTTTGTAAGACTACTAAGCGGGTTCTCGGGATACCCGCATAAACTTGTACAGAGCGCTTAATGCTGCTTGGCATTCATAATACTCTGGCAGAGATTGCAGACGCCCAGGAGCGTGCACAGCTAACTCGCCTCACTACAATGAAGGCAGGGAAAGACATCATGCCGGAAATTGGATATCACGCCGATAGAATAGCGGAGACGTTTTGGGACGTTCCTCCGTCAATTCGTGAACATGCACCTAGATCATAATCGCGGTAGAAGGAAGGCAAGGGCAGCCAAACTCCGTAGGCAAATACACAGAGATCAGTGACAGGTCAGCTTTGCGGATGCCGCTTCTTTTAAGGGACGCCGCGCGTTCACCATCGTCACTGTCAATGGTGGGCAAGGAATCACCAATGCTGCCTCGGTTCGGACGAAGGACTCCGAAATTGCTCAACAAATGTCTATTGCACTAGCCCTGCTGGTTACCTCACGGGATGTCATGTATAGTGCTTCAAGGTCTGCAGTTAGAACATTTGAAAAAGGGACCGTTTCGAAACAGGACCTCAGACTTCTTGCGGGCAAGGTAATCACGCACCACTTCATTTATTGGTTTCCCGCACATCAGGGTCAGATAAAGGATACTCCTCTCAACCTCAACGAGTCGGCTCACGGGGCTGCATACGAGCTTGCCAACCGCGCTACCCCCTGCCAAGCGAACGCAGACTCCCCAGAGAACAGGTACACGCCCTCCACCACTAAACTCTACTATCTCAGCAGTAGAACCTACTTCTTTTCTCATTCGCGGCTCAATAGAACTCAAGCACTAACGCTTCGTCTGCTACAAACGAATACGTATCCTAATCCGTCGCTCTTAATAAAATCTATCCGGGTACTCGCATCGATGGCACTGGCCGCGATTGTGGAGAAATAGCCACGTTAGAACACATGCTCTGGCGGTGTGTCCGGTCACGCTCTATCATCGATAACAGCTCGGCCAGATGGGATGCGGTTCTCTTAGCCCTCTTGTGACTGACCAACTCTGGGCTGTCCAGCAGACCCATGACGCGGCCGACAGGCTCGGTCTCCCGGTTCCCACGTGGGAGTGAGCAGCCAGCTTCGTGAATACTCACGATCTGCAGGACTTTTGTGAAGTTTTACTATACCATACAATACCATACCATATCTGAGCTATGTGTTCTGAATACATTTCTGATAATAAACTTGAAACTTCACTTCTGCTTTCACTTCTGCTTTCAAGTCGGTTGCGCTGCATCGTCTGCCTCTATCCTTCTTCGTTTTGTAGGTGTCGTGTGATATGTGGCAATTTTCTCTGGTGAAAAGCTTCTTGAAAAATCGTTTCCCCTTCTCACGAGAGCAATAAGTTCTCTATGCCATGCTGTTTCGCCCCCGGCTGCGCCAGCGGCCTGAGACCCGATGCCGCTCGTCACCATTTCTTCGCACCGCCACAAGACGCTGGAGAGTTTAAAATCTAGGAACACATGCTACGCCGAAAAGACAAATGCCTCACAAACACAAATCAAAAGTGTGTGAACAGCACTTTGAGGGCGACGACATCTTGAAATACTACAAGCATGTTGTCGGTAATACACAAATATTCATTCCTCGCTGGAAATGGATGCTTGTACCCGGCGCACTTCCTCGACTCATTCCTGGTCTGCCTCAGCACATCTCAAAGCCAAAAAAAGTGAAGTGAAAGCGACGTCCATCAAAAGAACGAGTGCAAGTGCCCACAAGCACTTTGGGTGAAGCTTGTAGTGACAGTGCTTCAACTACAAACCAGCTCTTGGACTTGGAAGAAGGAACTTGAGAAATATGCGCTACACACTTTGTGCTCAATGAGCTCACGAACGTGACACTGCCTTCTACGCTCTGGAAGTTCAAAATTTCTTTAGGATGACACAACACAAAATGATGTGGAGTATTTTATATGAGGCAACTGGAAGCGGGGCATCTGCCAGTAATGAAAACTGTTGTGCTTGAAGAGGATGACACTTGCTGCATAAACGGCTACAGCAAAACTCATAAGAAGCCATTTCGAGCTGCAACTAGCACTGCAAGGATGGAAAAAATTTTGAGAGAAGCAGACAGCTTGAACACATGCGCGGGTGTGAAAGCAGGCCAGCTTAACACTGCGACATCAAATAATATACACCACAAGCAGTGCAATGTACTTACAACGCAACTAGTGTGCGTGCGTTTTCTCCGTCTACAGAGAAAACTTCGACTGAACGTTAGGCCTCCGAGCGCAATGCTCAAGCGCTATCATAAACTGCGCAATGGCAAGAAGAGGTTGCTTAGTGCTGCTGCTGCGCGTCAAAAGCACAAGACGGAAATTTTGGCTCTAAAGAAAAGGCTTTCTGAAATGCCCGGTAAACGAATTGAGGAAGCGTAGTCCCAACTTCCGCCTTTACAGCGACTTGCATTTATGACATCGTTTAAACAGCTAAAAGTAAAGTCTCCATGTGGCCAGCCGTACAATGCGGACTGGCTTCTGAATTGCTTAATGCCGAGGGTAGCGAGCCTTCGAGCATATAGGCTTCTACCTGACATAGACATGCTGCCCTTGCCCTCCCTGAGCCGTCTCACAAAAATTCTTAAAGGAATACCACGCAAGTATGGTTTCTATCCTCTCGGTATCGAGGCTGTTGGAAAACTGCTGGGCAACATAGCAGATGGGAGCAAGTTCGGCACACTGATTTTGGATGAAATTAAGTTACGCCAGTCACACGATTTCAACTACAACTACAACTACAACTACAAACTTCATGGTTTTAGGACTACGGTGGCATTTCAAATGTAGTGACTCGCAAACCTGCTGATCATTCGCTCGTGCTGATTTTCGTACCATTTCTTTAGAGCTTGGTGCAACGGATTGCCATCTTTGCCATGAAAGGCGCTACGGCTGGCAGGATTTAACAGAGCTGGTGCTGCAAACAGTAACGCAATTGTATAAACGAGGTGCTATGGTGATCGCAGTAATCAGTGACGGGGCTGGAAACAATCGCTCGATGTGGCAGCAGATGAGAATCAGTGACAGCGTAACCTCACCTTCTCGCAAGATTCCACAACCATGCCTGCCTGAGCACGCGCGCCTTTACTACATGTGCGATGTGCCACATGCCCTGAAGTGCGTACGCAACCATTTGCTCAAGCACAGATATGGACAGGTGAGCTAACGTAGTTTATTTCATAATAACCTGTGCTGATTCACGTCGATAACTTTCTTTCAGGCTGCAGATTACCGGTAAACTTTGCCCTCTATGAACTCCTCTATTTGTGCGAAAGAAAGCACCACCTCAAATTCGTACCCAAGCTGTGAGCACCGCACGTGAAACCCACAAACTTGCAGAGAATGAACATGCAACTTTCTGCACACGTGGGCTATTATAAATAGTAATATGCCTAAATATAGAAGGCGGCTCTTTGTTGCTTTCTAACGTTTGTCGAGTACAACTGTAACACTTTGTCTTCCACAGCTGTTCAGCCGTAGTACTGCTATTGGATTGCAGTTATACAGGGCAGAAAGCGCTGAAGCCTGCAGGACTTGGAGGGAACAGAAGCGTTTGCAATGACAATGAATGACGTCTTTGATGCACTCGACACTAAACACCCTGCAAAAGGAATACGAAAGGGCTCACCGAAGATTAACGTACGCTTTAAGTCAGTGTACGTGCGTGACACTCAGTGAAATAATATTTTAATGGAAGCCCTACAGTTTAGTGCAGTCATAAATTCATTTATTTATGCAGATAACTAAAAAGTTTCTCGACCTGCTTAACACTACGGAACACAATTGTCACCCCCGAAACATGCTTATGTTTGATTCGCGACAGAGAACCGAAGCTTTGCGTGTTACGCTAATGCCGGTAGAACTGATGAGCTCGACGAATGTGATGTCCCCTACATACTGACAGTGAAGCTCTACCAAGATCTCTTAGAGGTAATGCGCAAATGCTTGTTGAAAATGTGGAGAGCTGTTGAATTTTTAATATCTACGTGCATGCGCAAACTGCAAATGCAAAGTTTGCTTTATCGAGATTACTTTTATTACTGCAGGTAGGGGCCATTAAATTTAAAAGTTGCGTAGGCAAAATCACTCACAGAATGCTTTCTTTATTCATTTAAGAAATTTCTCGTTGTGGTCCATTCATTTCATGGCGACGATGACCACCCATCTGCAGTTCAATTCAGCCAGATCTGAAGAGTGTTGTCTTTGTTCACACCTGTGAAAAATTCCATGAGAGGAAATTGCTCTGGCGCTCCCGATGACGTTCCTGTGTCTCTTCACGACCGCCTGGGGCAAAAGGCGAAGGCTGCTCCTGAACTCAAAAGTGCAGTTGAAGCAAAGCTATACAAGAACCTCTGTGGGATGAGTCTTTTAGTAGGCCACAGTGGCGATGCTATTGGGCTGCCGAGCAGGAGGTCGCGGGATGGAATCCCGGCCTCGGCGGCCGCACTTCCATGGAGGCGCGATGCGCAAACAGCTGTGTACTTAGATTTAGGTGCACGTTAAGGAACCCCAGGTGGTCGCGATTTCCTAAGTCCTCGACTACGGCGTGCCTCATATTCAAAAAGTGGTTTTGGCACGTAAAGACCCCATAATTCTATAATGTTAGTTTTTATGGACGACTTGAGCGGCCACGGGTACCAGAAAGCACGAACGCAAGAAATGGTTGTCTACTACCTGGCTAGATATACACTGACGAAAGTTACCTAATCTGTGTCTTGCGAACAGTGTGTTGAATCATTGGGAAATGCTTCTGTGCCACCAAGTGCGTGTGACCAACGACCCTCCCTTTTGACAGAGCTGAGGTCATTCAAGCCAGAGTGCTTACGCGAACCGTCTTTCGGAATGTTCACCGTCATCAAACACATAGAAGCAATAATTAGTCACAAACTGGACAGTAACGAAGTTTATGGCGACTTATTTTGGAGCATCCTGGAAGGGCTAGACAAGGCATCTGTGCCGGCACTAGGATGTGATGATCATCATGACGAGGTGACTGCCAATGTCAAGTTCTATCTTGTCGTGTGCATGCACTTCTTTTCAAATAAAATTAACAGTGAGGCATCTCTAACAGAGCAGGTGCAAGCAGCCAGAAAGCGGGCAAAATTACTTTGAGCAAAAGCTGTTCAAGATTACTTTTTTTACATACAGTAAATAATAAGTGTCACTGCTTTTGTTCTTTCTTTTGTTCGTCAGAAAGAAAATCTATTAAGCTTTGACCTGAACATGTCCATAGCATTTAACGTCGTCCTTGCCAACTGCTCACAGATCACTCCCAACGCATCTGCATGTCCCGTAATACCCGCGGATAACTATAAAAATTCATGTGTAAATTAAGTTTATCAGGCGAAGAAGCGTTGATGGCGGGGGGGGGGGGGGGGGGGGAGGGATCAATTGCGCTGTCTCGAGCGACTGCTGGGCGTGATGCGTTAATGTCGCTATACCTGCACAGACGCTCGCTATGTTTAAATACTTCACATCTTTAGCATCAGCAGCAAAAAATATAGCCCCCGCTGAAAAGGGCACCGTGGTGCTTTTATGGGAAAAAGTTGGCTGAAAAGCAGTCGTAGCGTACGACCACTCATTTGCCGTGTAGCTGCAACCTCTAAACACTAGCGATAAATGTCATTCGAGGGTCCTTGGCATAAAGTATTGTGTGGGCAGCCAAAACACAGTCGTCAAAGAGCGAACACCACTGGCCAGACGGAGAAAACGACCCACCGAAGAGATCACCTCGCAGGAGTAGACGACCTGCGCTGCGTGAAAGATACGTCAGTGCAGCGCCGATAGTACACAGACACCGTGAAGTCCCCGCTACTTAAGCGTGGCAGGTTTGCCACAAATCTCAGAGTGCGTAGCTAAACTATATTTACCGACGGACAAGCAGTACAGACCAGTTGTGGCGAACGACGCGTCAAAAAAGTAGCAGGCGACGTGCGGCGCATGGCGAAAGACGCGACTGCAGCGGCGGTAGTTCCGGTGACAGCCGCTGCGGCCACGCCGGCCAATGGGCTTGCATAGGGAGCTCCGAAACTGAAGTACGTCTAAGAACGTTGATTGGACGTTTTCTGTTCCACTGTGGTAAGCGGGAGTGGCGCAGCGATCGCCTTGAAACTTTTATTGTTTCGATTACCCATATGTACGCTCCGCTGTCTTAGGTACCTCCTCTCTTACCTGAATGATGACAAATGAACATGATGACAAATGAACGCATTATCGGCGGCCAGTCCCACGCTCATAACGGCTGCTCGCACTAAGCTGAACGCACGCTACCCGATTCCTTCCTCGTATATACAAAACGCATATCTTTGGCACCAAAATTGCACGGCGTGCTATAGTGAGTGGAAGAAATCACGACTAACGGCTGCTTCGTTTTCTTTGTCTGCGCAGTACTTCTCGGAGGCACTGTGATACAGCTGCTCACAGTCTGGGCAGCAGCAGTGGCCGGTGGCTTCCTGCTCAGCGTCACTTTCCTAGCGTGTTGCTTTGCAAATGGAATACTGTTTCTCACACTTGTACTGGGCGTCCTTGGTGGTAAGTGTATTCACCGCACCTCCAAATACTGAATGCCAGATTTCGCACTGAGTAATAACTGGTCGCACTGCGTATGACAAAGCGCCTCAACTCAGGACCGGCAGCTTATGGTCGTCGCAAAAAAAAAAAGAACAATATGCAATCGGCACGTTCTACAAGTGATATTCATGGTGTTGAAGTTTGTGCACACTGCCAAAGATTTGCAAGACGCTATTCAACACGGCGTCACTGATTGAACGTGAACCAAATGGTGTGGCTTCAAGTGTTATAAGTACAGCAGTGTTGATTAGTTGGGCAGCTGGTGTAAGAACTATTCAACTTCATATGAACAATACAAGATGTATTTGGGCACGCAGTGTAAAACTTCGTGGTCTACGAGGGGTAACGAAATAGCTGCCGAGACATGGCAGGTGCCAAACGCCTTATGTCGGTACCAATTAGGCTGCATGGAGCCATGTAAGTCAATAAACGAGCTCCACAGAATAAAATGTAACGCGTATAAAGTGCCAACTATGCATACAGTCTATTGTGAATGCACTTATTGACCCTTTTCGCGGAGCAGTTTGTTCTGGAGAAACGAGGTCTATATTGTCCAAACAGGGCGATGCGTCAATGAACGGATGCGCGAGCACTGTGCGTTGACCAACTCTCAGGGAGCTGCTCACCTGGATTGCACTGTCGTCATTCTGACTGTACCCGAAAGAGAAATATTTGAGTCGTTTTGTATAAGTCTAGAAGAGGAAGGAAAATGCATCAGTGTTTCTTCTGTGTGAGTGATAGATAGCTTTTGTAAAAAGGTGACCTTTAAAGACAAGGAAGTAGCAAGCAGCAATAGATAGAGCAAAGTAGTTTCTCAGCAATTCAAAGAATACTTCACCTTGCTAAGAGCATTGCGCATGCGTTGGCGGTTGGTGTTCGAAAGTTGAATCGTTTTTTCAAATGTACGTCAGTTGCTAGTGCACCATTGTGATGTCTCTTTTTGTGGCGTCTGAATATTCTCGCTATTTTTCTCAAGTTTCAATATGCACCAACTGCCCCAGGAAGCAGCACTATAGAATCGCAAAACGAAACGAAGAATTAAAAGCACGTACTTATATTCAATCGCAGTTCACTGCCCGATAATACAAAGGCGCCATGCGTCAGCTGTTCTGTCAGACATTACATTCAAAACAGTAAAAGATGCCGTCGACTGCTGCCACCATCCCTTGCCCGCTGCTGCGTGACTCGGTGCATACGGCTTTCTGCTGCTCAGGTCGCGGGTCTGCCTCTAGGCCGCCGCAGGTGCATTTCTATGGCGGAAAAACTAAGAAAACGCTTGTTCACTTACATTTAGGTGAGCGCAAAGTAACCAAGATCCTCCAAACTACTATCTAGACTTCCACTACAGTGTACCCTTTATATCCTCAGTGTTTCTTTGACCACACGAAAATAACACTCAACGAACTCAGTGACAACCGCCTACCACAAAAATGACGTCACAGAAGTTTAGTACCGCCGCTGGCACGGGTCTTAGTGAATACAATGCTTTCCTGAAAGATATCCCAGAGAGCAATGGTGTATTTGACGCTGAGCGAAGAGCATGCTTCTTAGAGGGCGATAACCGGAAAATCCTGTAGAGAAAACGATTTAACCTAAGCTTTATTATTCTGGAGCATAATGAGATTAATCGTAAAGGTAGAGGATGTGGGAGAGTGTGTGTACAACCTTAGAGGTAAGAAAATGTAAGTTTACGCCCACTGCAAGACAAAGCCTTTTCATATAATGATGAATATGTGTCTAAAAGGCTCACTTAGTAGATTCTTGCACAAAATTTATGGAACACTACTTGCGTAGATAAGATAACGCAGGAGGTTAGCTCATTAAATTCTAGCGTTAATTTAACGACTTGAACGTCGAAGCACCTCCTAAAGATGTAAATTTAAGAGCGCAAGCGGATCAACTTAATTTTGCGGTGATAATCTGCATCCTAAAAAAAAACTACATGACAGAGGCACTGTATCAAACACCTTTGCATTCTTTATTGTATCGTTCGCTTAGAACTGCTAATGTGCGGTCTCATCGGTTCATTCCCAAAACATGCCCGCCGAGTGATCGACAAGATTTCACATTTTCGCATTAATTTAAGGTAGCATATTTGTACAAATTTTAGCGTTTGGATGACAGGAGAACGCTGTTTCTGATTAATTTTGCTACTCTGTTACAGGCATCGGACAAGGTATCATGTTCAACTGCTGCATCGTTGGTATCGGCGACAACTTTCCATCATGGCGAGGCCTTGCCATTGGGGTCGTGACGTCCGGAGCGCCCGCATCGTCTCTTATTTTTTCCACACTATTCAAGTACGTCCTAGAACTTCACGGGCTACGTGGAACTCTGCTTCTCACCGGAGCGTGTTTGCTGAATGTTCCTGCCCTTGCACTGCTGCTTCGTAATTCGCCGCCAAATGAAGCGGGAGAAATGCCTCGACAGCGCGTCTCGGATGTGAAGTCAGACCTGTTTCCAGGGGCAAAATCACATCACGTATACGAACATCCCTCCCTTCCCACTGTTTATGAAAACAAGGTTATCGTGGCAAAAGGCTGCGTGCGCAACCATTCTTACCCGGTCACCATTCTGAGGGAAGAAGATTCATTCAGTGATTCTGCTACAAAACAAAGGAAAGCCTGTAGCATGTTGAAAACTACGCCAAACAAAGACTGTCTACGAAAAGAAGCAACAGGTTCTCTCTCAGTGGCTCACATGCTACCTCCACTCAAACGGCCCACCTGTACAAACGACGCTGAGCGAATGGACCAGGCGAAGCTGCATGGCTTGTTATGCTCAGTCCCAGCATTGAACCATTGTAGTGCGACCATGAACGTCATTCAAGCTGAGCTACAGCCAGCCGCCATACCGTGGCAGGCTCGAAAGCCTTCAGATAACAGTGTTTTTAAATGGAATGCACTTATTGAAAGTGTTCGAGAAGTGGCCGCAACTCCGCGAATCTACGTAATCGCATACTCCTTCTATGCATACTCTCTTTTTCTAGACACGTTCCTTACAGTTATCGTCGACTATGCTGTGGACAGCGGAATCTCCGAAGAAGACGCTATGTACATTGTTGCCTTTTTCTCTGTGACAGACACCCTGTGCCGGTTTATGATGCCCTGCCTCACAGACCGCAAGCTGCTCTCAACTACTGCTCTCTTAGCATCATCAAGTCTTGTCACTTCGCTTTTCGCCGGCAGTCTTCCCTTTATCACGGGAAAAGTTGGCTTCTGGGTTGTGGCACTGGCAGTCGGGTTACCGAGCGGATACATAAACGTCGGAATCCCGGAATATGCGTCATCAGATGCCGGAGAAGAGAACCAGCCCATAGCTCTTGGTTTCATGTCTACGGCGGCGGCTGTCGGCTCTTTCACGGCGCCTTCGTTAATAGGTGATCAGATTTTCGCAATATTTGATAGAGTAAATACTATACAGACTTCCAAACGTATACTATGCGCCATGTTGCCTGCCGCTAGCAGATTGATTACATTGCACGAGATTGATGCACTGACCCCCCGGCTGTAACTTCTTCGATGTGGCTGCTCATCAAAGCGGGCAGCATTCGGTACGCATTTGTGTGACCATGATAACCTCGCGGACGCGCAGGGCTTAAGGCAGGCAACGCCTTGTCTTAAGTACGTCAGAAATTTTTTGCGTGTGGTCTACGCCTAAAATATGAATGCGACACTTTAGTACGTTTTATTCTTGCGGATTGAGCACACACATATTTGCGCAGTAAGTTCTGAGCCAATTTAAATGAACAGGGAGGCCCATGTACCAAATATTCATACTGACAGCAGCATTACTTCACAACATAGCTAAACTGCACTACGTAAACAACCAATATATTTGCTCACATGCGTGCAAATGCGAGGAATTCATTTCCTTACTATAAAATAAAATATATTTTTTCTTAAATTCTGGGGCTCCACGTGGCGAAGCTACAATCTCGATATAAGGCAGCAACTAGTAGTAGGGGTCGCCGATATAATTGTGACCACCTGGGATTGTTATAAAGAGACCCTACTTCTAAGCACACGAGAAAATATTGCAATTCGCCCCGATTGAAATCTGGTCGGCGCTACCGCGATCGCACCTGCGACATCGAGCTCGGCAGCGAAACGCTATAGACACTGAGCAACCACCACGGGTACCAATAAAGTATATCAAAACGCAATTTAGAAAATAGCAATTGATCAGTAACATAGTGGAGCCGTGGGCAATTAAATAAGAAAGCATATATTTTCAAGCTCATGTTGAAAAGTAACCATGTTAACTGGAAGAGGCAAAATTTATAGCCGTCTTTACTCCCAGCTGAATAATGTGCCGCTTATTTTTACCGCTAGTTGTCCGAAAACAAACAATTGTGTGCTCTCTTTCAGTAAAACTTGCGTAGCAAAAGAAATTCACAACCTGTAGGTTGTAAATTCTAAACAGCTGATTGTGAAAAACAAATTGGCTTGAGGCACTGCTGACATCAAGGCATTTCAAAAGACAGTCGCCTGCCGTTTTGATGGTTTAGGGTGGCGTGCTGGTGCATTAGAATCCTCAGCTAATGACTCCAGTTCCATTTATGAATTGCGAACGGAAATCAACTCCTTATCTTCTCAATGTACCCAGCTGGTCTTAAAACATGACGACCTAGAAAATCATTCTCGAAGAAATAATCATATAATACACTGTATTTTCCAAAACCACAATGAAATCGCTGCCATACTACTGGCCAAATTTACGTCTGTATCTAGCGATATCTTGAGGATAAGCTGTCCTCACATTGAACGAGTCGACAGGCTTGGTAGAGCCTGCGCTGACCACACCCGTCATATTATTCTAAAGCATTCTGACTTCCGTGACAAAACCGGGCTTCTAAACAGCAGTTATAAACTCAAGGGCTCAATTTTTTTCCTTACAAACGATTTCTCTGCAAGGATTAGATTTATTCGCAAGAAAATCTCATCATCATCAGCCTGGTTACGCCCACTGCAGGGCAAAGGCCTCTCCCATATTTCTCCAACAACCCCGGGCATGTACTAATTGTGGCCACGCCATCCCTGCAAACTTCTTAATCTCATCCGCCCACCTAACTTTCTGCCGCCCCCTGCTACGCTTCCCTTCCCTTGGGATCCAGTCCGTAACCCTTAATGACCATCGGTTATCTTCCCTCCTCATTACATGTCCTGCCCATGCCCATTTCTTTTTCTTGATTTCAACTAAGATGTCATTAACTCGCGTTTGTTCCCTCACCCAATCTGCTCTTTTCTTATCCCTTAACGTTACACCTATCATTCTTCTTTCCATAGCTCGTTGCGTCGTCCTCAATTTGAGTAGAACTCTTTTCGTAAGCCTCCAGGTTTCTGCCCCGTACGTGAGTACTGGTAAGACACAGCTATTATATACTTTTCTCTTGAGGGATAATGGCAACCTGCTGTTCATGATCTGAGAATGCCTGCCAAACGCACCCCAGCCCATTCTTATTCTCCTAATTATTTCCGTCTCATGATCCGGATCGGCCGTCACTACCTGCCCCAAGTAGGTGTATTCCCTTACGACTTCCAGTGCCTCGCTGCCTATTGTAAATTGCTGTTCTCTTCCGAGACTGTTAAACATTACTTTAGTTTTCTGCAGATTAATTTTAAGACCCACTCTTCTGCTTTGCCTCTCCAGGTCAGTGAGCATGCATTGCAATTGGTCCCCTGAGTTACTAAGCAAGGCAATATCATCAGCGAATCGCAAGTTACTAAGGTACTCTCCATTAACTTTATCCCGAATTCTTCCCAATCCAGGTCTCTGAATACCTCCTGTAAACATGCTGTGAATAGCATTGGAGAGATCGTATCTCCCTGCCTGACGCATTTCTTTATTGGGATTTTGTTGCTTGCTTTATGGAGGACTACGGTGGCTGTGGGGCCGCCATAGATATCTTTCAGTATTTTTACATACGGCTCGTCTACACCCTGATTCCGTAATGCCTCCATGACTGCTGAGGTTTCGACAGAATCAAACGCTTTCTCGTAATCAATGAAAGCTATATATAAGGGTTGGTTATATTCCGCACATTTCTCTATCACCTGATTGATCGTGTGAATATGATCTATTGTTGAGTAGCCTTTACGGAATCCTGCCTGGTCCTTTGCTTGACAGAAGTCTAAGGTGTTCCTGATTCTATTTGCGATTACCTTAGTGAATAGTTTGTAGGCAAGAAAATCTGGGATGCCTCAATTCCTTTTCGAAACAATGGTTCGATCACAAAGTTACAATCATGGGATCATTGACAAGAGTCGTTATAATGGCGATCACATTTCAAAAACATTAGTAAAAGTACGTAATCAACGATTACCTCGCGTGCCTGTGTCTTCTGCTCCCGGCTCATCCACTACATGGCTTCGTTTTCGTTATCTCGATAACCTGGTCGTTTTGAACATTAACGCTCGCCGTATTGCTCAAAAACTTCCAAACTTACTGTCTCTTATTTCTGTTCATTCCACTCATGTTATAGGTATCACTGAGCCTAGGTATCAATGTCTACATAGTAATATTTATTACTACGGGTTTACTCTACCCGGTTTCATTGCCGTGCGTCTGTACACGATCCACGGTACTGGCGGCGGCGTCGTACTATTAATCTGTTCGGATCTTACTTTCTCAGTTTTACCCTCGTCCGCGGATACACAACGCCTGTGGTGTAACGTTTTCTTGAATAATCAGCGATTGTAATTAGCGTTTCATATCGTCCACCCAGCTCTTGATGTCCTTCGTGCTATCACAAATTTTGTGTCTGACTAATGTTGCTTTATGACGATTTATCTGCATGGGTGATTTCAGCGCTCCTGGCGTCCTCTGACCATCACTAAATACAACAGATCATGACGTGGCATTATCTAATTAATTATAATTATTTCCTTATCATTCGTGCTCACTATCACTAAAGTTCTCTTTAATGCTACTAGGTTAAATTCCATCCTCGACTTAGTTTCCTTAACCACTGATAAAGCGAAAGATGACTTCTCTTGCAATGTAATTGAGGGACTTTCAGACCATAAAGGTGTTGTGTTATCTCCCTCGTGTCAAACCTCCAAATTGCCCCATGCGTTTACTTGTTTCCCTGACTTCACACGTGCGGACAACAATTCCATTACTGATTTCTTAGGCGATGAGTTCGATAAGCTTGGTTCTCTGTGAGACAGTTAGGAGGTAAATTGTTTTGTTGAATATGTTGAGGATATTGTTGCCGCGTATCCTAGGATTTGTGCCCGTTAAAACTAAAAAAAGTAATGATAACCTTCACTAGATGACTCGCGACATCTTACATTGATCTCGTCGTGTCCGTAAGCTTAGGCGTTCTAAACGAGCCAACTATACCATAAACCTGGGCATGTTTCACAAGGCAAAAAATTAAGTTATTTTAAAACCGCATATGGCTTAAGATTTCTTTTTTCGCATCTAACTGTCTGATCTGTTAAGAACTTACCCTCGTAAAGTTTGGCCTTCTATTTTACATCGCGATGCTTCACCCACTTCATTCAAAATTGATAGTGACGTCATCAGCGACCCGTCAGTATTATCGGATGCTTTCAACAATTATTTTCAGTCCGCATTTCCACCCGATCACATCTTGATTCCTTCTCTCACCGATATAATTTGTTCTGAAGCAATCAGTGACATTTACATAAAGGTTGAAGGTTGAAGGTTTATTTCCGCAACTGGTGTTGCGAGGACAGCCAGGGAAAAAGCTGTATAGACAGCTTGAGAGGTCCTGGCTTCCTCTTACAGTGCAGCATTGACGGCGGCGGAGTACAACAAACAAAACGTGAGGAGAAAAAAAAAGAAAAAAAAAACACGTACGTTTGGTACAGAGAATGAGACATGCACGTTCAGTGCGCACTACATTGTACTTGTACAGTACAAAACTACACGAACATTTGGGGCAATTCTTTCAGAGAAATATTATATAAATCAATATTCTCGTAGCAGTACAAATGATTCAGAAGTGTCGGTAAGGTATGCTGCAACATTTGTTTGCCATAGTTTGTGCGGCATTTCTTAACATTCCAAGGTTCTGTTGTGCGGGTATCATACACAGTTCTGCTCTGCTCTAACCCAGCAAGTCTAAGCAGGGAGTCATCATTTTTCATCATGGCGAGTTTATATTTATAGCACAGTCTGTAGTTATACATGGACTTCATCTGTATAATGTTGTGTTGATGGAAAAGGCCTGCAGTGTGGAAGAAATACGGCACTTTACATGCAATGCGTATAATACGTTTTTGTAAGACAGTGAGTTTGTTAATGTTTCCAGCTGTTGTTGTTGCCCACACCATACATCCGTAGTTGGCTATGGAAGAGAACAAAGAGTGGTAAAGTAACAAGTTAACTGATGTAGGAAAATTAAAGCAATGCGGCGCATGATACCAACTGTTCTGGAAAGTTTCTGAACTACGTAATTAATATGATCATTCCACGACATATCTGCTGCAAAGTAAACGCCCAGAGTTTTCACAGACTGCACAAATTCTATTCTGGTATTGTTTAATTCAATTAGAGGAGGTTCAAAGTGTTTGTGACGTGGGTGAAACATGACTGCTGCAGTTTTGCTAACGTTAATTCTTAAGTGATTATCAGCCGCCCAAGTATTTATTTCTTTTAAGGTTTTATTAGCTCGATTTGCGAGATCAGCAGTTGAAGTACCCGAAAAAACAAGCTGGTGTCATCTGCGTAAATTATGTACTTAGCAGTGCTGTCGATGTGGACAATATCATTGACATAAAGAACAAAAAGAAACGGACCCAAAATGCTCCCTTGCGGAACGCCGGAAGCTACCGCTTTCAACTGGGAGCATTCACCGGCAATACTAACAAACTGAGACCTATGTCGCAAGTATGAGGCAATCAGCGTATGGGCTATGCCTCTAATACCGTAATGATCCAATTTTTTAAGCAGCACAGAGTGATTAACAAGGTCGAACGCCTTTGAAAAATCTAGAAATAATCCTAGTACCATGTTTTTCGATTCAAAATTTTCTAGTATGAATTCTTTTTGAGCAAGGAGAGCTAACTCAGTAGATCTGTTTTTACGAAAGCCATATTGAGCTGAAGTGATAATGTTGTATCTTTCACTAAAACAAGATAGTCGTTTAAGAACAACTTTTTCGAGGCCTTTAGAAAACACAGGTAAGATGGATATCGGGCGATAGTTTCCCATTACATTTTTGTTCCCTTTTTTATATATTACTATAACTTTTGCCCTTTGCATAAGACGCGGGAAAACGCCGGAAACTAAAGATAAGTTGAAGATATGGGCAAGGCAAGGTGCAAGAAAGTCGATAGTAAATTTTATGGGCTGTATCTGGAAACCTGACGCATCTGTAGCTTTGCTATTATTGAGTGATAAAAATTCTGTAATTACTTCATTTACTGTAACCGGCATTAGAAATATTGTTTCGCTATTTCGGGCACTCATATTAGACAGATTTACATCGCTGTTTGATGTGTCCGCAAAAGAAAGAAAGTAGTTATTAAAGGCATCTGCCAGATCAGCACCTTTTAATTCAATCCCTTCATAAATAATTTTTGTCGTCGGTTCGGAAGAATTACCAAAGATAGATTTTAAAACCTTCCAAACTTTTTCGGACTGTCCACCAGTTGAATTGAATCGGTTATAAATATATTGCTTTTTAGCGATGCGAAGTTGCTTTGTTACGAAGTTCCTAAATTTTTTGAACGTTTTCAGCGCTTCAGGACACCTACTTTTTAAAAAGAGTCTGTAAAGTTTATCTCGTTTTCTTATCAATTGCAACATATCTTTGTCGACCCATGGTTTTCTACTTTTCTTTGATTGGGAGAATTTCTTCAGTCGAAAGGAAGCATTATAAATGTCAGTAAATATCTCTAAAAATTTTTTGTATGCTTCATCAGGGTCGGTTTCCTCAAAAACATGTTCCCAGTTAAGAATAGATAAGCGTTCCTTGAACTCGCATAACGTCTGATCATTTATAACTCGATAAAATGACGTTTGGTCCGGTTGTCGTTGGGAATTCGGAGTGAGATTGACAGATATAAAAATTGGCATGTGATCACTCAGAGCATAAGCGATGGTGCCAGATTTCAAGCTATCTGTTTTGAAGTTTGTTATGAAGAGATCTAAAAGTGTTTCTGATTCTGTCGTAATCCGTGTAGGTGACATGATGACATTTTCACAGGAGTGAACGTTAAGTAAAGTATTGAACTCGATTGTTGTGTTATTATTGGCCAGCATGTCAATGTTAAAATCGCCACCTAAAATTAACTGATAATGGTTCATGTTAACAAATTCTAGGAATGAATCAAGAAATAAAAAAAGCTCAGCAGAACTGCTACCCGGTGGACGGTAGCAGACACAAAATATCCTTGTGCCAGACTTGACTGCCAAGACTTCATAATGGGGCGTGATACAAGAAAATTCAGGCAGCATTTCCGATTCCATAAGATTCGAAACTAACATTGCAACACCACCTCCCCTTCTTATGGATCGGTTCACATAGAAACACTTATACGTCGGTACAACATAAACGTCACCTTCACAAGTAAACCACGTTTCCGAAAACATAACAACATTGAAACGAGTTTCCACTTCGCCGAAAAAACAGTCAAGTTCTTCTTGCTTATTTCGGCCAGATCTGAGATTAACGTGAATACAAGAGCAGCAATGAGGATTATCAAGCTTAATGGAACTATGGAGGTCAGAAAGAGGAACTAATTCAGTAAAAAGAGACATTGAAGAAAGAGTGCCGCGTACTACCGCACACTACTGGCCTCACAACTGGTCTAAATCTGCTGCACAACGAATGACAAGCGCAGGATCGTATTGTTTCCTTCTAATGAACACTTTTCCATTCCGATGCCAAGCATACTGGTACTCATTTTCACCTGCCCAAGCCTTTGCATAGCGCAACAGCTCACGGCTTTGACGCGTCATGTTTTCAGTGACTGAAACATCCGATTGAGCATCTCTTAAGGCTGTCCGCTTTTGAAACCACATGTCACGAGTTAAGAGCTTTGAAAACCGTACAATAATCCCGGGCACCTTGCCTGGCTTTGAAGGAAGTCTGTGCACAACATCAACGTCGTTCGAAGTGAGCTCTGGTAAATTCACAGATTTTGCTACATCATTTATCTTTTCCATCAGATTCTCATCATTAGTCACAGGTATGCCATGCACCTCAAGATTCAGCTTCCTATTTCGCCACTCAAGATCGTTCACAGTCATTTTCAACGACTCCACATCATCAGCGTCGACTCTGCTCTCAAGGGCACTGACACGTTTCTTTAAGGAACAAATTTCTTTGTCATGTTTCACTTGTTGCTCAAGTATATCATCGTATTTTTTTGACATTAGTTCGATGGATTTCTTCACTTCATTGACTTGGTCAGACAGGCCAGCAAGAGCATCAAGTTTTTGAACTATGCCGGCTAAACAGCTAGCTAGGTCAGACTGCGTACTGGGTGCGTCAGAACTTCCTGCGTTTGTTTTACGACAGTATGGACATCGCCACGCTTTGCGACCTTTCTCGCCTTTTCCCTTATATGTTGACGGAGAGACACCAGAGCAATTGCCGAGATGGTAGGTGTACTCACATTCGGTGCACTTGATGGCGAGTCCGTCACTTGGCAGACATTCTTTGCAGGCAGGGCATGTCTCCGGCATATTAGCCTTGGTATAGCTTATGCAACATACAGGTTTAAAATGGGAAATCTTTCTACTAACACTACAACTGAGAGCACGGTAAAAAACAAGGCAGCAGCGAGCAACACGGCAGCAGCAGCGGTGGTGAAAGAAAATGGCAAGTAAGAAGGTAGGTTTTTCACCAACCTGTAAGGCGAAAACAAAGCAGATAAGGGGGCGTCCGATCACCACCGTCGCTGCTGCTCGTGTGACCCGTTTACAGCTCGGCCGGCAGAAGAGCGGTGGCGCAAAAGTCTGTGACGTCACACTTGGAGCTGTCCTGAGGCCGGGGCAGCAGGGTTCGTCGTTGAAATCTGCAGATGCAAGTAATTCACGGAAGCTGAGCGTCGGTAGGCACTGGAATGTCCGCCTTCAGGACAGAGCAAGGCAGCGCACTATGGCAGCAGGCAGTCAGGGGTAACCAACCTGTAAGGCGAAAACAAAGCAGATAAGGGGGCGTCCGATCACCACCGTCGCTGCTGCTCGTGTGACCCGTTTACAGCTCGGCCGGCAGAAGAGCGGTGGCGCAAAAGTCTGTGACGTCACACTTGGAGCTGTCCTGAGGCCGGGGCAGCAGGGTTCGTCGTTGAAATCTGCAGATGCAAGTAATTCACGGAAGCTGAGCGTCGGTAGGCACTGGAATGTCCGCCTTCAGGACAGAGCAAGGCAGCGCACTATGGCAGCAGGCAGTCAGGGGTAACCAACCTGTAAGGCGAAAACAAAGCAGATAAGGGGGCGTCCGATCACCACCGTCGCTGCTGCTCGTGTGACCCGTTTACAGCTCGGCCGGCAGAAGAGCGGTGGCGCAAAAGTCTGTGACGTCACACTTGGAGCTGTCCTGAGGCCGGGGCAGCAGGGTTCGTCGTTGAAATCTGTAAGGCGAAAACAAAGCAGATAAGGGGGCGTCCGATCACCACCGTCGCTGCTGCTCGTGTGACCCGTTTACAGCTCGGCCGGCAGAAGAGCGGTGGCGCAAAAGTCTGTGACGTCACACTTGGAGCTGTCCTGAGGCCGGGGCAGCAGGGTTCGTCGTTGAAATCTGCAGATGCAAGTAATTCACGGAAGCTGAGCGTCGGTAGGCACTGGAATGTCCGCCTTCAGGACAGAGCAAGGCAGCGCACTATGGCAGCAGGCAGTCAGGGGTAACCAACCTGTAAGGCGAAAACAAAGCAGATAAGGGGGCGTCCGATCACCACCGTCGCTGCTGCTCGTGTGACCCGTTTACAGCTCGGCCGGCAGAAGAGCGGTGGCGCAAAAGTCTGTGACGTCACACTTGGAGCTGTCCTGAGGCCGGGGCAGCAGGGTTCGTCGTTGAAATCTGTAAGGCGAAAACAAAGCAGATAAGGGGGCGTCCGATCACCACCGTCGCTGCTGCTCGTGTGACCCGTTTACAGCTCGGCCGGCAGAAGAGCGGTGGCGCAAAAGTCTGTGACGTCACACTTGGAGCTGTCCTGAGGCCGGGGCAGCAGGGTTCGTCGTTGAAATCTGTAAGGCGAAAACAAAGCAGATAAGGGGGCGTCCGATCACCACCGTCGCTGCTGCTCGTGTGATGGCATCCTTACCCTCATACTTAACTCGGATACCCACAAACGCACCGGTACGGACGGGATACGCAAGGCATTCTTGGTTCGCTACTGCTTGTGGCCATCAAGATATCTGATGGTCATATTCAATAAATTATCATCTTCCACTGTTCCTTCCTCGTGGAAATTAGCTAAAGTGCTTCCTCTACACAAACCCGGTGATAAGCAGTCTTTGTCGAACTATAGACCAATTTCAATAACATCACAGCCATGCAAAATCTTAGAGCACATAATTCAGAAACACATAGTGCTTTTCCTGCAATCACATAATCTGTTACCTAGCATACCGCATGTGTCTAGGCGCGGATTCAGCACAACAACCCAGTTAGTTGAGTTTACGCATGATATTTTCCTTAACCTTAATGTTGGCAACCAAGTTGACGCTATCTTTATAGACTTCTCTAACGCATTTGACGCAGTATTGCATTCTACACTCTTTGCTAGAGTTAACGCTGTACTAAATAATGCTCACCTAGTGAAGTGGATTGCAAGCTTTCTTTCAGTGCACTCCCAGTTTGTCTCTCACAGCTCGACCGACTCTACTGCTGTTGATGTGACGTCTGGAGTTTCCCAAGGCTTTTTTAATCTACATAAATAATTTGTCTGTTAACATCTCTTCTAAAATTCATCTTTTGGCTAGTGATTGTGTTTCATACGAAGTGATTAACTGTTATATTTATCATTACCGCCTCCAGGAGTCATTTGCTACGTTTGCGCTTGGTGCAACACCTGGCATATGAACACTGACTTTCATAAAACAGTCGTTATCTCTATTTGTAAAACAGTATTATCCTTCTCTTTTTCATTATTCCTTCAACATCCACGCTATGCGTCGGATATCTGAGCACAATTGCATCGGTGTTATTTTTACGCAAACCATGTCATGGTCTAATCACGTTGATCACATTCGTAACAACGCACTAAAAAATGAGGTTTCCTACTTCGTACGCTTTCCAACTCTCCAAAAGATACTAAGCTACTCTTATATAAATCGCTAATCCTGTTGTTGAGTACGGGTCTGTCGTTTGGGACTCTTATAAGCAGTGTGAGATTAACCGGATAGAAGCAATTCATAAAAAAGCTGTAAGGTATATATGTCTCCGTTATTATCGTCATTTTTCACTTTCTTCTGCCGTTCGTTCCTTGAATTTACCTTCAATCCACTCAAGTTGCCGCATAGCATCAATAGATTTCTTGCACAGCATCGCTAATTCTTCCGTTAGACTTTCAAAAAATAGCAATACTTTCCTCGCTCGCGCCAGAGACATCGCCGAGATCAAACCACAACTTAAACTCGATGCCCTACTTTACACGCACTAATACGTTTAAATACACCTTTTACCCGCGTTCCATTTCATTCATTAGCTGGGTCTGTTCGCTCATGCACATCTCAAAGTTTTGCATCTGCCATCCAACATGTATCGCCTTAGCATTTCACCCTCATAAATGTATCGTATTCTGCAGTGTATAATTTCCGTCTGTTAACCGGCTCCTGCTACAGCGCTTATTGCGCATCAGTATGAAAAAATAAATAAGCAAATAAATTCACAAATGTACAGCCAGTTGCCATTATCTCTTTTGAAAAAAGTAACAGCAGAACGATGCCCTCTTCGAAACGAGAAAACATGGCTTTCATAGGCAGGACAGCATTCATTCTGTTTGTGACGCCAAAACTGTATTTCTCTTAGCTCGCAAATAAATAGCTAAACGGCCATAGTTCTCCGCATTATTTGCGAGTTTACGGGCCTGTGACATACGACAGCAGTGGATATTGCAAACATTCCGCAATGAGGTTCCCAGCAAAAAGAAAATGATAGCAGGTACAGAACCCAAAGCAATATGCTTCAAATATAAAGCGTGTAACTTCTGTTCAATTGCAGACAGGGCTGCAATGTCAAAGGAATTGTGCTTTGCGTCAGCGTTAAAAAACTCACGCGAAGTTATTGCTGGTGTGATCACTGTTGGGGCGTTAGAGTAGGTTTGGCACGCGTTATTTCTTTTTTACTTGAGCAAATTATGTGTTTTCTTCTAAGCTAAGCTGATCAATGTTCCGAAGCTTTCCTAAAATATCGCCGGTGTATTGTGTCAAATATTGCGGTAAGCCTTTTAGTTATGTTCGGCGAGAGAACTCAACATGGAAGCGATCAATACAGGAATTCAAAGCTTAGAGGTGGACTAGTTGAAAGCTAGATATTCGCCAAATTTCTAATAATTGTAGGATAAAGACTTTAAGAAAAAAGAAAAGGAGCGACACGACAGGCAGGAAAGCAGGGATGCTGCTTAGTATGTAGAGTCCCAAAATTATTATTAGCCGTTACCCTCCATTTATTTGTCTGGGAAAGAATGGTTGTCTTGAACGTATAACAAATTATGCGTAAAGTTAAGATATATAAATTTGCCAGCCCACCATTTGCTACTATACGGAGAATGTTGTGCACCTTTTACCCAACACGGCAATAGATGTATAGTGCGAAGGAATTCCTTCCCATCCGCACATCTTCTCATTCTGTGTCTTTTGACGTGGAAGGTATACTGCCACTTAACTTGGGACACACTGAAAATAAGATGCAGGCACCCTAGTTTCAAAGCAGGTTCGAGCAATTTTGGAAAATTCATAAGCAGCACAATGTTTTCCAAGGGCGAAATAGTAATGCGCTCACCAAATTGATTTTCTATGAATGCCCATGACTACAAAAAAGTACTTTTTGTTTTCCTTACATGGCCCGTTCTGACTTCGAAGCTCAGAAACATTGTGCCAGAAAAACGTAAGAACCATCTAAGGCATGTTGAGAAATGACCATTTTCACTTTAATTTGAGCTGTCTCGTACGGAAATCATGAATAGTTACTTACACAACATGGAAACTGAAGTGCGCGTTTGTGCACCTATTCTAAAGTGTTGTACTTATGGCTGTCGTAAGCATGATTGCGTAGCACTTAAAAAGAAAAAATAGTTCCTAAAATTTGCCTCGCGACACTGTGTTTTACGTGCATCAGCTAACTTTTACAGCTCCTCACCTGACTAGAAATCTCCTTCCTAATAATATTTTTAGAATAGACTGTGCGCAGAACCCTAAGGTGCCTATTATACAGGGCGCCCCAGGTAACATGAGTCAAGGATATAAAAATGAAAGGCGCGTCAAAAGCAAATTGAACCAAGCGCATGCTATTCGCGATAGCCTATACTCAGATATTTATTTCCCATTTCTCAATTTTTGGTTTTCCACACTAATTCATTATTTAGGTTAATTACCCAACGTTTTAATTATTGGCTGAGAACCCCAAGTATGATACGCAGAATTGTAGAGCACCTTCAGACAGCACCGATCGAGTTGTTTCCTGCACGATACGTCTCACGTAGTCCTTTTTTTCGGGTTGCAAAGAAGGCCCGCGTAATAGGAAAAAAAGCCGCGTGGTGGAGCGTTTGCGCAGTGGTATTCTGCTGCTCTCAAGTGTGGGTTCAGTGAACAAGGTCGGCTGCATCGTGACTGGCGACGAGGAAGCGGCAGGTTGCTCTTTATCTCATTGGCAGCGCTCGGCCAGCAGCATGCATTTTCGCCGTCATCCGACGGGAGCCGACCTTGTTCACTCAACGCACGCTTGAGAGCAGCACGATACCACTGCGCAAGCGTTTCGTCAAGTGGCTTTTTTCATATTTTGCGGGCTTTCTTTAGAATCCGCAAAAATGGATTACATGAGACGTATCGTAAAGGAAACAACTCTATCTGTAGTTTCTGAAGGTGCTCGACAAATCTGCGTGTCATACTTGGGGCCATCAGTCAATAATTAAAAAGTTTGGCAATTGAACTTAATTATTGAGTTACGGGGAAAACAAAAAATTACAAGATTTACTATAGGCTGTTGTGAATAGTATGCGTTCGGTTCATTTCACTTCGGACGCGCCTTTCATTTTTAAATTATTGGCTCAAATTATGTGGGACACCCTGTATGTGAAATAAAATTTGATGTAGCCTAGCGAGACTTCTACGAAACATGGCGTAAAATTACCTTTAAATATTTAACCATTTAAGCCATTTCAAGTAACACGACTTGATGAGATTTCTGAGCAATCAGTTCCTCCATAGTGGCGCTCTGCACGTCACTGAACACTCTGCGACTAGTTCCTCAATTGAATCACAGCGCAACACGGTGTATGGAGTTGCTGTAGATGATAATTTAATCTGAACCTCTCCGAATCCGTAGTCGAATTATCGCTACTACTCGCACATTTAATTATCCGGACACTATTTTCCAACATTTTTGATTTTTGAGAACCGATGTGTTATCTCAGTTCCTTTATGCTTCTTTTTTATACTGGCACCTCTTGAATTAGTCACTATTATACACTTACTTCGCGCGTTTTAGCTTTCCTGTGACGTTCAGCATCAGCCTATCTGCGCTTAGACGTCATCGCTTGGAAGTGACTCATGCAGACTTCTCAGCTTTCCTAAAATAATGACAACTATTCCACTATGTGAAGATGGAATAACAGCGAAAGCTGACGACAGTCAAAGCTTTCAAACGAAAAGCAAAGTTATTTCGCTGCAATGCCATCTTCGCAGAATGGAATGATTGTCATTTCATTATGAATCGCGGAAACGTTCTTCGTCGTTGGTCGCTTCGCGCCAGCGCCCCTTACATTCTGGTTGCTGTTCCCCCCGGTGCTCCTAGTACACATCTTGTTCTTTGCGTGTGCGAACTATACGTGTCCGCCGCATCGATAACGCAGCAGTTTTTTGTACCGCGACCTCTCGTGCTTATATACTCCGCTAACCTTGACGTCACGCTATTCTTCATGGCGAGCGTTCTAATCTGTTCCGCATTTTGAAATCTGCGCCGCCACACTGCAGCCGTACGTGATCACACACAAAGCAAACAATGAAACCCATTGTGTGAGATTGTTATAAATCGCTAAGTCCGTTTCTGATGCCGGACGCCGAAAAAACTACGCAAGGTTCGTTATATACAGGTTTAGCTATAAAAATGTTTTCCTCTTTGCTTGTGGACTTACAAAATTACTCAAGCTGGTCAGCATTATACTGTCACAATAATAGACTGTCACGACAAGAGCACAACTCTTTTGCTTTGCTTGCACCAACCACATTGTTCGGCCTTATCTCCATTACTAAGTGTACGTCTGAATCTGCAAGTATTTTCTAAAATTGTCTTTTATTTTCACCCGTTGCAGGCCTGTTCCGGGACAGCTGGGGCTCATATGATGGCCTTTTCTATTTCATGGCAAGCACCCTGGTGGTTCAGTCTGTTTTGTTCGCCGTACTCTCAGCAACTGACTATCGGAAGTCCAGGAAGTTTAAAATACCAAGATAGATATTTATATATATATTAGTGGAACAGATTTTACTGACACTTTCTCGCCTCTGTGTCACTGAACGTTCTGAAACTCTACATATAAAACAGAGCTCTTGTTGCGCGTCGCTAGCACAAAAAGTTATAGGCACGAAACAATATGCCTGATAACGTCGGAGACAGCAAAGCCATATTTCAGGTATAATCTAGCCCTTGCAAATCACCATCGATAATGGTAAGTGTAGACACAATGTCATGTCTGCATCAGATTATTCACCACCTCCGTGGCGTCGTACTGGCTAAGGCGTGCCGCTACTTAGCCCGAGGCCGCGGGATCAAATCCTGGTCGGGGCGGCAGCATTTCAGTGGGGGTTCTACGAAAACCAAGAGCCAAGCTGAGAAGTCAGATCCATTTTCCCTTGCGCTCTCAACTTCCTCTTCTTTTCTCTCAATCCTAACCTGCGCATGTTTATTCTTCGTTTCTATATCGCCCGCCCGAAACAGTTGTTGGCCAACTCGAGTTTTTAGAGTTTCTGCGCTGGCCTCCGCACGAACCTGCCATCTTGCGTCTTGATTCGACAGGCCAGGGCTGCGCTGTCTTGATCAAGAAAACCTTCTTTGAGCCATCCAAGGGGCCAAATACATCTTGAAATGTCGTCCTGAAGGACGAGAATTACGCCAGCGAATTTTAGGTAACTGTTGGAACCCGATGGGTCGTGATGCGTGAACGCAGCTAGAGCAGACACGTTTTTCTGCACAGTATTCGTAGGTGGTTAAGCAGTTTCAGATGGCAGCTCGACTTTGTGGTCAAATCGTTCGTTGTTACTTGCGCGTACTGAGAAAGCAGCCGTTCAAGAAGAGCTGGGGCGTGGTGCCAGTTTTTCGAACATGCGACTACAGTCCCTGATGTAGCGCAAGTTCTTGTTTGTCGTGTTGTTGTATAAGGTGCGATTGAAAATCGCACAGGACCCTGTGTAGCGTCATATAACGCTCTCTAAAAACAAAATGTTCATGGCAATAAATTGAGTTGCTTTTCTGCTCCTGGACTATTGTCGTTCGTCTGCGTCAGTTCACCAGAACGGCTTTTTTTTTTGCAGCTGCCACTGGACAGCGACATAATTTCATGCTAGCGATATTTCGGCAGCAGCTTTCATCCCCATATACGAAGACAACTGAGCATGTTTTCTTTTTCTTAAGAACGAGAAGCATTACTGTGCCAAATTGTACACTGATGGATGTGGACCCAAAAATGACGTGTTTTCGCAAAACTTAAACATGAACAAAGTAGCGGTCGGCCAAAAAATCTTTTTGTGATAACATAAGCGAAATATGCACGTAAATGTAAAAAAACGACGGCCTTGTGGTCTGGCTCTTGCGTCCTCTAACGTAAAGCTATTCCTTTCCATCCATATATGTACTCTCCTGACATCAAATTCAGTTAACCGCAGACGCAAATATCGAGTGGCGACTGACAGCCTTGCTTCAGCAACCCAATCAAACGCATTCCAAGTTTAAGGGAGACTTCTGTTTGCTTTCTAATCAAATAGCATGACCTACCTTGACCGACTTTTCATATCAAATTGGCTGGCAAGAGGTGAGAAGTGCGCACAAATGGAAAGAGTTCTGGTGGGTCCCATCTAGCGCAGTAAAAATGGATAACCAGGAGCCCTATACCGTAAAACTATTCCAAAATGTTTTTATTCCAATCTCCTGACGTCAAATTTGCGTAACCACCGACGCAAGCATCAAGCGGTCACCTGCAAGGTTGTCTGAACAAACCCATGAAACGCTCTCCTCGTTCATAGGAGGTCACTTTTATTTGCTTGAAAAACGAATAACTTTGCCTACACTGAGCGGCTTGTCCTATTTAATTGGCTGACAAGAGGCGAAGAGCAAGCTCAAGTGTAGATGGATTCGATGGGGCCGAGCCACTGCACTGAAAATCAATAACCGGATGAAGAGGGTGGTGGCGGCGTCTGCGAGTGGTCCGCTTTCCCTTACGTAGCTTGCTATGGCTGGTGGAAAATCGCGGCGGAATAAAACGGAAACTAAAGAATGACGCTAAAACGGATCCTCATTAAATAAGAGTTCGCAGAACGAGGTCGTAAACGTGCCCAATATGCTCGAAAACGTTACACGGCCAGGCAAAAAGTTTTCTTATACCCAAATAAACCCATGCTCTCCGGCAGGCGCGTGTAGCCAATGCCTGAGCGATCGGCGGCAGCCACCTTTTATTCCTTTCGGAACGGGGCAGCCTGCAGCTATCCAAAAGGCAATTCAGTTTTGTTCGGCATATTAATGCATTGTTAACGCGTACACGTCACTTTGACGTGGTGAGTTTTTGAGGTTTTGTGATGTCGCGTGACAGTTAGTTGAAGTCGGTGCAGCCCAAAAGCTTTTTACCAATAGCCGTTGGCTAATGGCGAAAAGGCGTCGAATCAGAAACAACTATTTTTCCTTTGCTAGGTCAAATCATGCATAATCAGTGTGTACACGTCATATCAGGTGGGGTGCTATTGCGGTATCCGTGACGTCGCGTGACGGAAAAGTGAAGTGGGGGTGGTCTAAAAAAGTTTTCGGCCAGTGGCGGAGGACTGATTCCACAATTGGAATAGAAAAGTTTGGAATAGTTTTACGTTATAGCATCCCAGATTATGAAGGTGCTGTTGGCGTCTGTGATCGGTCCGCTTCTGTTCGCTTAGCTTACGGTGGCCAGTCGAAAATTGCGACAGAGTGCAACAAAAGGTTTAAAATGACGTTAAACTCATTTTTCAACGAAGAATTGTTGGCAGAGTGATGTTTTATATGGTGGTTCCTAAATGGTTCGACGACATTATACTGCCACCCTAAAATGTTTATTATACGCAGTGAAATCCATATACCTTGGCAGCCGTGAGTAGCCAGTAGCAAAGCTATTGGTAGGCAGCCATTATTTTTTATTCCTTGCGGAGCGCAGCAGACTCCGGCTATTTAGAATACTGCCATTGTTGTTCGGCATACTCATGCATCTTTGGGACTTTCACATCATTTTGACGTGGCGAATTTTCACGGTTTTGTCCCTTCGCGCTACAGAAAGGCGAAGTGGGCGCCTCTGTAAGGCTGAAAAATGTTGACCAACAGCGTATGGCTAATGGCGAAAAAATGCGTAAAATCGTAAACTGCTATTCTGGCTGATCATGTATAATTGGCATTTATACGTCATGTCTGATAAAGTGTTTCCGAGGTTTTCGTGAGGCTACGTGACAGACAGGCGAAGTCGGGGTGGCCAGGAAACTTAACCAATCCTGAAGGGCTAGTTGCACAAATGGAATAGATATTAAAAAATACGTGGTTTTCCGAGCCAAAACCACGATCGGATTATCCGGCACGCCGTGTGCGCACTCCGTAAATTTGGACCACCCGGGGTTCCTTAGCATAACACCTAAATCTACGTACACGGGCGTTTTCGCATTTCGCTCCCATCGAAATGCGGCAGCATTGTCCGGGATTTGATGCCGCGGCCTCGTTCTTAGCCGCCCAATACCATAGCCAGTAAGCAACTACGCCCGGTAGAAATGGAACAGATAAACATCGGAATAGCTTCACATTATAGGGGCCCTATTTGGCGGATTTCAAAGCCTAACTCAACATGAGCTTGTTGCTTTTGAACATGCGGATTTCACCGGTGACGATGACTAAATCATGATGAGAGAACGACCGTCATATGGCGATGACAGTACGGCGGCCACGGTATGGCGACGCTGGAGTGACGACCACGGCATGGACAATAGGATCTTACTAAAATACCGACAAAGTCGTGAAGACGACGCCTTGACAACAATGGGATGACACTGCTGGCATGCCGACGCTGGCATGAGGACGATGGAATGAGCCCCCCGCCCCCGTGTGCCCCACCAGTTGCATGCTCAAAAAAACACAGAGTATAGATGTTGTGTATGCACTCTTGCATCAGGACAAATATTGCTTTCACTCTTACAGAAGTGTCATTTGTCATAAGGAAGTTCCGTCGAGTTCGTTAGCTCGAACAGAGCTCGGCCCACAGGCGTTTTGGTGATAGTCTCCACCCTCGAGACGCTGTCATAGTCATTGGCAGACGAAACAGTAATCCAGGGGTCAAAGAATTCGTATCCGTTTCTCAAGGTCTCAATGCGGAGCGTGGTGGTGGTTATCGCTTGCCGTGGTCGAGGCCACACTCCCGTTGTTATAAGCAGCACAAGCACGACGATGCCCAAAAGCAGCAGCACGACGTAGGCGGCACACACCTGGAGGTACGTCGCTCTTGACGGACCGCCGCGTCTCTTCAACGATCGGTAAGGCTCGTGCATCGCAGTTAGAGCACTGGATGTCAGAGATTCACTCCGCCCTTCCATCATGCTATGGCGGCCACTGGGTAGCAGGTCACTCTGTCTATCTCCGATGATATCCGCCGATGTCACCAGAGAAGATCCCATTGGACATTCCTGGGGAAAAGAGAAAGCTTTGACGATACGTGCTGGCACTTGTGCGGTATACTGGTCAGTAACGTCACCCTGCAGGCCAACACCGCGCGTAAATTTCAGCATTCGAAACCTAAGCATCGCTTCTGAGATCAGCATGGCTGCGTTTCGATTACAAAGTGTGCGCTGCAAAACGTTAAAGTTGTGTTCCGTCATGCCCAGCAACGCTGTAAGAACGTTACCTGTCCTCTCACGCAAAAATGTAATGTAGTGTAACGCTTTGAAACAAAGGCCGTATATTGTATATTGGAAGACAAACCTTCATGGCGCCCTATGTTGTCTGCATGGTCTGACGATATTGAGAAACTGGGGTGCTATAACATAAAGCTGTTCCAAACTTTTCTATTCCAATTCTGCAATCAGCCCTCCACGATTGGCCAAAATTTTTCAGAGCACCCCACTTCGCCTCTGTCACGCGACTCGACGAAAATGCCGAAAACGTCCCACTTGATATTATATGCGCACATTGATTATGCGTGATTATACCAAACGAAAGAAGCATAATTACATTTGATTCGACGCCTTTCTCGCCATTAGCCCTCCCCTAATGGCCAAGCCTTTTTCGGCAGCGCTCATTTCGCCTGTCTGTCACGCCACATCATAAAACTGCGAAAACTCAGCGCATCAAAGTGAGGCGTATGCGTTAAAGGCACAGTACTGTGCCGAACAAAACTGAATATTTTTCTGAATAGCCGGGCAGTGCCTCGTTCCAAAAGGAATAGAAGATGGCTGCCCGCCGATCGCTCTGGCACTGGCAAGTCGGAGCTACCGGGGAACGTGCATTTATTTGCGTATAATAAACATTCTTCGTGGCAGTATAGCGTTGTCGAGAACTTTCGGTATGTATGCGGCATTGCTCTGCCAACTATATATTGCTGAGTATCCATTTTCGCGGCATCTTTAACCTTCCGTTACACGCAGCCGCGATTTTTGACCAGCCACCGCAAGATAAGCAAGGGAAAAATGACCAATTGCAGACGCCGGCACCACCTTTCTCCTCCGTTTATTGAATTCATTGTGCTGGCAGCCCCATCCAAACACTCAGCCTGCTCCCCGCCTCGTGTCAGCAAATTAGATAAGAAAAACTGCTCAATGTAGAAAATGCTATTAGCTTTGAAAGCAAAATAAGTGTCCTCTGCTATAAACGAGGACAGCGTTTTATTGGCCTTTTTGAACAACGCGGCGGGTTACTGCCCTATGCTTGCGTCAGTGGTTACCCAAATTTGACGCCAAAAGATTGGAATAAAAACAAATTGGAATAGCTTTAGTTATAGGGCCCCTAAAACTGTCCTAACGTGCGTGATGAAATCACCTTTCCCTCGCCTCCAAGTCTGTGGCATAGATGCCTTCATGAGCTGTGTGGAAGAGTGGGCTGATACTTAATCCTGCTTTTATTTGAGATAGCACCTGTAGGTTTCACCATAGAAGTGTTATAGTGAGTGACCAATGTTGACCTAAACTTGACGCGTCGGCAGGAGCGTTGAACATTGCAGCATTTGCACCATATCGGGCTTGAAGACATGGAGTGATGAACCCGTAGGCGATAAGTTGTCGCCCTACATTGGACGAAAAATAAAATACCCAGTCAGTGAGTACAACAGATACGTAGGCGAACGTTGGTCCATCGGTTCTGCTTCGCGGTGCCACGGTTGACGCAAATCCCAATCTGCACTATTACACCTGCCAACCCAGATCGCATGCCAAATATCGGTCTTGATTTTAGCGGTCTTGTGATCTAAATAAAAGTTAGAGTGGGTTCCTATGTCTACCACGTTTATTTGTCTTTGTATGGCTGTCTTTCTTCCAACCGGCTTTTAGATCCACCATCGAAACGCCACAGTCGTCACGACCTGTAGTGCTCCGTCACCACAGTAGTCGAATAAAACAACTGAAACAGCCACCCGCTCCAATGATTCAGTTGCTATGGCATTCTGCTGCTGTCCACGACGGCACGTGCATCTGGTAGGGCCGAAAGCAAGAAATGCTCGTATACTTAGTTAAAAGCTTGATGCACAGATCGATTCCACAGACTGCTATGATTATCAGCCCCTGTTTCCAATGAAACAATAATTACGGCTGTTATTGGTTTAAAAAATTATGGTGTTTTAAGTGCGAAAACCACTATCTGATTATGAGGCACGCCGTAGTGGGGGACTCCGGAATAATGTGGACGACCTGGGTTTCTTTAACGTGCACCTAAATCTAAGTACACGAGTGTTTTCGCATTTCGCCGCCATCTAAATGCGGCCGCCGAGGCCGGGATTGGATCCCGCGAACTCGTTATTAGTAGCCCTACACCTAGCCACTAAGCAAGCACGGCGGGTCCCTGCAAGTATTTTAGCGTTCACTAGAGCCTTGTGGTTAATGCACCACGTAGGCATCGTAAATGCTGCTTAGCTTTAGCTACGTAACTATCGTAATTAGTATGTGAGCCATAATGTAAGAGGTGTGGCCACATTGCTCCCCTGGTTGAGCATCTTGTACTATATTTAATGTGAGTCCCTTTCATGCAAAAGAAAATTTAGGTTTCGCCATTGCAGCAAGGCACGCACCCCATGCTTTTCGACATCTTCATCTGCAGTGATAGTACACGGCCACCAGGCAGCACAGCGTAATAACAAAGCAAGCTGCACTAAGTATACATGATGTCCCACTGCTTGGTACACCAATATTTTATAAATTCGTAACCTGCCAACGTTCATTTATCATACTTGTTAATTTACACCCGTAAAATTAGGGTGTAAATTGGAAGGACTGGAGTGTTCCAAGGGTGTTTGCTTGTGGAACACGCTTTTTTTGGAAGAAAACGCGTACCAAGGTTATTTACAAAGGTGGGAGAACCGAAACACCCCTATTACACCCATAATAGTGCGAAAATTTGAGAGTGTAGTGCCGATGAAGCTTTTGGAGCACACACAAGACGCTTCACGTAACCCGTGTGGTTTCGACCTTGACACAGCCTACCGGTTTGTTTTTTTCGCTTATAAAAATGAAACGTGTGACAGCTCAGCAAGAAGCACTCTTCGTGAAAGAGTCGGCAGCGATGTTTTAGCGTCTTCAAGCAGGTACTTGCAATGACTGCACATCGTTCCTCGATCTCTTTAATTTGTAGCAAACGTGGCAACTCCCGCGACACATTTGCACGATAACAAACGGTAACGTTTACAACTAACATTGGCAACCATTGATTTCCTATATTCTGCGACGTTACACCCAGCGACATGTCTCGTATTGCAATGCGTAAAGCATTTTCTTGCATAGCGCTATTTCTACTATACAAATGGTGGGCAGTTTTCTATACCCACACATGTAAACAATATTTTACTGACTTGCGCTAACGCTCATATTTCAGTTAATAGTTTAAGCCCCAGAAACTTTCGCAGGGACAAATTACCTGGCCTGAAAAGTCGCTAAAAGGATGCTGCGAAGATCCCTGCGTGATTGCCGGCTCCATGACATAGCCGAGCGTTTCTCGGGGAGGATAATATGCGGAAAATGATGCTCCGGCAGCATCGGACGATGGCACCAGATTCCATGAAAGCGGCGTCTCAGTCGTGGGCGGCGTTGGCTGGTACTCAAGTGCAGTCAGGTAAGCCATGGGCGGCGATTTCTCCATGGAGGCTTGGACGGTTGTCCCTGTTTTTGTGTTGAAGCACTGGTTCACATCCGAACTCTGTGTTTCTCTGGTTTGGTTTGGTTTGGTTTGGAGCCTGTAGATGTAGCACAACCCACTACGGGGGATTGGCCATGAATCGGGCGGCAGTGGGTTGAAAAAGAATACATACCTAAATAGGATTTTTTTTTACTGAAAATGTGATATTAAATTAATTCTAATCGTTAATAATAATTTTCATGATATAGTTTCTTAAACTTAGAAGTTAATATTTTTGGTTTCTTGTTTTGGAAAATAAAACAGTAAATTTAGCATGGAAGTCTCCTTGTTTCCATTATAAAATTATATATGGCATCACATACGTTCCTATTACAGTGTCCTAGTGCCGACGCCCCAAGAGACAGAATGATAGGTAGCGTGATGGCTAATCCAAGTTGGCGGATGGGACCTTCTAGAAGTCGTTTTCTATGCACGTTGAATCTACGACACTCAATAAAAAAATGATCCATAGTTTCGGGTTCATTGCAGTAAAAACATTTAGGAGAAGGTGCCAAACCAGACCTGTGAGAATAGAAATTAAGCCGTGGTATTCGGCAACGCAGACGCGTAAATGAAACTTCAAATTTTCTTGTTGCACACCACCCGCTGTGCCAAGGAAATCGAAGGTGCTGAAAATCGACGTTATCTAATACACATGATTTGGCATGTTCTTCTTGAATGGAAATTTTTTTAAATCTTGCAGAAGTGACGTATGCTGAGGGTTTTAAGATCCTCAGTACCGGGCCTTTAAGAGATGCCGCTGCTAGTGCGTCTGCTGACTCGTTTAAAGTGAGCCCCACGTGCCCTGGCACCCATACCAGGTGGATGAGGCGTAAATGTTGGGGAACCAGTGAATGAAATTCTTGGAGAATGATACTTGAATTGGGCACAGATAAAGCGGAGCAAACAGACAAGGAGTCGGTTAAGATTACGGCTGAAGAAATAGATGTCGGAAGTTTGCGTAGAGCAAGGATGATTGCCAATAACTCTGCTTGAAATATTGGCGTAAAGTCGGGTAGTCGAAGAGAGAAAGACCAATTTAATGATGTCGAAAAAATGCCCACTCCGGCCTTCTCTTCACTGACAGAAGCATCTGTGGCTATTACTGCATTTATTTGGAGGTTTTCAAGGTGGTCATCTAATAAACCTTTTAGGTATCGAATAGGTAGAAGCTTAGCGTTATTGGGAAATATATCGCCAAATTCAACACTTACTGTCGAAGTAGGTAAATTTTGAAAAGCCACATCACGGATTGATATTTGTAATGGCTGTAATAGTTTCTGCACAAAAACAACCTGGGGACAATGCAGTCTGGGCCATTGATTCTCAAAGAATGCAGTTGGTTCTCGAGTAAAAATATAGTAGGAGCGTCTCTGGGGAGAGGCATAGATGTTTAGAAATGTTTGGACTGTCAGTATACGAAATCGAGTTTGAAGAGAAGGCAGGTGAGTTTCATGATATAAGATATTATTTGCTACAAATTTTGGAAGGCCGAGACACAGACGTAGTGATTCGCGTTCTAAAAGAACCAGAGGACGTAACTTATACGTAGGACCTCCTGAAAATAACACGCATCCAAACTCTAGAATGGGGCGGACATACATACAATAAATCATCAGCAAGGTCTCCCTGCGCATTCCAAAACGACTGCTGCAGACTCTTCGTAATAAACCAAGAGCGCGTGCTCCCTTAGATGCGATGTATTCTATGTGTGTCTGCCAATTTAGCTTTTCGGTGTAAATCATGCCCAGATATTTTAAAGAATGTACCTGCGGAATAATCTCCTGGCCATATGACAGTGTTATTCGGATAGGAAAACTCAAGGGAAAGACAAGGATCGCACTTTTGTTGACATTTAGCGACATTTGTATTCCTTTTAGCCAAGTTTCAATCTGATTCAGATACGACTGCAAAGTTTTATATAGGCTATGTATATCATTCGATACCGTGAAAAATGCGATATCATCAGCGTATACGTATACCTGTACGTCATGATGTGTCGGGATGTGATTTAGTAGAATATTGAATAGTACTGGGGAAAGTACTGCACCTTGAGGGACGCCCCTTGTCTGTTTGTAACTTTTAGAAGAAACACCGTTTTGATAACAATAAAACGTTCGTCCGCTTAGGAAATTTTGAATCCATGCAATTATATACTGTGGAAGATTCACACTATTGAGTCTATTGATTAAAATACTGTGGTCGACACTGTCATACGCCTTCGCAATGTCTAATGTCACTAGGGCCGCATACTGGTTGTTGTGGCGAGCGAGTTGGATTCTACTCTCCAAGTCAACATGAGCACACCAAATTGAGCAGCCGGGCCTGAATCCTATTTGAGAATCATTTAATATTTGGTTCTCGCCTATCCATCTATCAACGTGACCATAAAGAACTCTCTCGATTAACTTTACCAGATTTGAGGTTAGGGAAATAGGTCTAATGTTGTCTATTGAATATCCATCGCCTGGCTTTTTGAGCAGTGGAATTATTTTGGCAACCTTCCAATCTGGATGAATCCACGCATTCTTAATCGAGTAATTTATAAAATTAAGCAAATCCTGGGGATACAATTCGAATAATACTTTTATCATTGCTGTAGTTATGCCATCAGGGCCTGGGGCTGAAGCTGGCAGCATCTTTACCTCTCTCATTAATTCTTCTAATGTGACCGTTACGTACTCATTAGCTGGTTCAGGTGCCGGTATATGATAGGGGCGAAGCGACGTGAATCGATGCTCTAAGCCTTTTGCAATATCCTCCAGTGACTGCACCAATTCAGTGGAAGTTAGGCTGACTGACTCTACATTAACTGGGGCTGAAACAATCTTTTTAGACCGTAGAAATCGAAATAGGGCTTTTTTATTACTAGACTGCGATAGGTAACTGTAATGTTTGGTGTTATAATTTTCTTTCGCTTTTTCAACTGTTTGCCTGAATGTAGCTGCAGCAAACTTATAGTCATTCCAATTTCGTGGACATTGATTATACAGTAACTTTCTCCAGGCTGCCTTTCTTCTTCTATATTCGCGTGCACAGTCCGGATTCCACCATGGAGAATAAGTACCACCTTTAGTTGACTGCATACTGAACTTGCATTTTTTATAACTGTCACTTAGCACTTGACACAAATTAACTGCCTTAAGTTCATCATTTAGGCCAACCTGTTTTTCTAAAGTTGATCGCAGCGAAACTTGAAATTTAGCATAGTTAACATAGGTGCGGACATGTTTTTCAACCAAATTAATTGGGCGCGTTATATCAAAAGTTATTGGAAGATGGTCGCTATTTGTGGCCGAGGTAATAGCAGACCAGGAGGAGATTACACAGCCCGAACTGGAAAAAGTGAGGTCTAACACCGAACGCGATGTGCCGGATACATAAGTTGGGGTTCTCGAATTTACACAATTAAGGTTATTTGACGAAACCCAGTCTAACAATCGTTTACCACAAGAGTCGGACCGATAACCCCATGATACGTGGTGAGAATTAAAATCACCAGCTATGATTATATCCTTTCTGCATGCTGCAACCGCGGCATCAAGAGAGCCTGTATGGCGGACTCCTGTAGGGAAATAAGCATTGATTATCGAAAATGGGGCGCATCCAGGAAGCGTTACATCCAATGCTAGAATCTCACTTTCAGTGGAGAATGACTGGTGACTAATTTTAGCTCTATGACAAATCTTTGTTGAGATGAAAAATGCTAATCCCCCTCTACAAGAAGGACGATCTAGACGAAAACTGCGATAATTCTTTAAATGATATTTCTTTTCTGTGGATAACCAAGTTTCTTGTAGAATAATCAAATCAGGAGAAAGATCCTCACAGAGATATAAGAGATCAGCGGCTGCAGCAAAAATGGAACGACAGTTCCACTGCAGTACTTTCAAGCTTCCTATGTTGACGATATTCCGGCAGTGTTAACTGCCGTCTGTAGAATGTTATCCTTTAGGAAATCATCCTTTGATAAGCTCTTATTTTCACTCTTTTTAGCTTTTAGTTTGTGTAGGGTAGTAGCCCTCGGGGAGAATGGGGAAGCACGACGTTTATAAGTTCTAGCATCCAAATCCATGTTCTCCATGCTATCGGAACCGGGTTCGTGACTCTGAAAGCCCTCATGTTCTACATGAGTTGCGGGAGCTTCGGAGGCATCAGTACTGCGAGGCGAGATCTCTGCCGATACGTGTTTCTCTATGTTCTCATCGGAGACTGTGATTTCAGAGGCTACACTTGGACGAGCAGTAACATGTAAAATTTGCGACAACTGAGAGGAGAGAACTTGTCCAACAGTCTCTGACAGGTTTACAAATAAAGTGTCAAGGGCTTTTGCCATAGCTTTCTCAACGGCAGCAGCTACAACATCACCAAGAGATGCATCCATGGCTTTTGAGTGACGAGCAGCAGCTGCAGCATAGCCACATGATTTCTCTAATGAGAGTGCACGAGCTTCACGACGCGAACACCGTTTCCGTTCTATAATTTGTAGAATTTCGAGCTCTTGGTCTCTCGCAGGGCATTGCGCACAGTCCGCAGGGTGGGAACCTTCACACAAACAGCATCGTTCGCTCTGAGAGGAACACGTTTTTCCATCGTGGCCTTCTCCGCAAATGCGGCACCGAAGCTCTGATCGACATCCCTTAAAACTGTGGCCGTATCGCCAGCATAGAACGCATTGCAATGGGCGGGGAGAAATTGCTTCCACCCTGTATATTAATGGCCACGCCTTGATCTCTGACGGCCTATTTGTGCCTGCAAAGGTGACAATAACCGACTCTGTGGGGGTTCTTTGATTCTCACAAACGCGTGAACATCGGTAGACGGAGACGGCACCTGCCGGGGAGAACATCTGCAGGACCTCTGAAGCACACAGGCTCGCGTCGACTCCACGTACTAGACCCTTAACGCAAGCTAGATGAGCAGGAATAAAAGGCCTCACCGGGTGGTTCGCGAACATTTCGCACTTCAGAAGGTCGGACACGCAGGTCTGGTCAGGCGAACAGCAAAGAATGCCCCCTCTGCCAAATTGGCGGACCTCGGTTATGCCTTGGAAATGCGGGGTTGCTTTCTGCAGCTCTTCTTGAATCACCTTGGGATTCTTCACGCGGATGAATCCCCCATTGGTCGGCACTAGAGCCACTGGAACGCTGTTAATGCCGCTGCGCAAGAAAGCCTCTATAGGTATGTTATTAGTGGGAAGCGAAGCCGTCCAGAGGAAAGATCTCTGGCCGGGAGAAGAAAGAGACATTAGGAACTCTCAATAAGGGGAAAATACAAAACAAAGCTAAAGAAAATCAAACCGCCCGATACTTGACCAAATCCCCGCAGAGAACCGGAGAAATCGGGAACGCGCTACTGCAGAGTTTCTTTGTTTTCCTTCTTTCTTTTCCTTCTTTGTTTTCCACTTCTTCTTGTTCTTCAACCCAACCAATGGCGCTCACCCACTACTGGCAACTGCCTCAGAGCAAGTCTGAAATTTTCATGTATGAAATATTGTCTTAACCACATTAAAACAGAACATTAATATATGGGTGCACATCTATTTACTATCCAGAGATGAAAATTGCAGAAATTACAAGAATCTGAAGATAATTATATGATTTTAGAATACTCTTGCGGATGTGCGCAACGGATGCGTTTGAAAGTTAAATATGACAGTCGTTTAGTGTCCCGGATACAAGCGTGCCAGAGGTCGAAGCTCAGAAAAAATGTCCCGAGAGAGGATGAGTGGTGGATCACCGCAATACTCAGCCTCGATATTTCGAGGATAACACAACTCAAACAGCCACCCGCGGCTTCCATCGACCCAGATGCATCAGCATGTGTGCCGTTCTTTAAGCCCACGCGGTTGAGCGAAAGCGAATTGAAAAAATAAAATAAAAGGACATGTCGTGCCCTCAGCCCGACATCACTATCAGTTTTTCTGTAACCGTTCACTAAGTCAAGTACATTTTAACAAAGATAGCTCGACACGGACATGCCGCAAGGTAAAAAAGAGTACACCCAATGAGAACAAAACCCATTTGACAAGGAATAAGCATGTCACCTATGACGGAAGAAAGCGTGAAGGCGTACGTTGACAATCGCTTTAGACGCTTCTGATATTATTATAGTAGTAGTAGTAGTAGTAGTAGTATAAGACTTTTATTCAGCCAGAAATTACAGGCCGAGCATATCGACCGCCTGGGTGGCCAGTCGACGCTGTTCTTCCTCACCTTCAGCGCCAAGCCATTCGGGCCAGATGGTGATGGAAAGCGAAGGGGGAGGATAGGAACTTGATTGCTGAACAGCCGGACAGTAGAACTGACAATGGGATGCGTCTGCATAAGTAGAGGGGCAGTTGGGACAGGAGGGGTCGGAGCGATAGCGATAGAAAAAGAGGCGGGAAGCGGTAACAAGTGCATTCATTTGGATGTGCCGCAGAAGGCGAGACCCCGGCACAGTGAGTGATGGATGGACGGAGCTGGAGGTAAACTTCCTTGATAGTGCGGCGTAGGGGAGTCCCCCAGAATCCTGCAAGAGCCCCGACCAGGGGATCAACGGCGCCCGGTTAAAAACGTCACGGTCGAGCTGATGGGCCAGCTCATTGCCGTCAATCCCCGAATGCCCAGGGACCCAGCGGAGGAAAACGGTGGAAGGTTGCAGTGCTGAGACCGCTCGTTCGACCTCTTGTTGGAGTTTACGGGGTAGGGTGCGGTTCTGTATGTGGTGAATGGCGGCTTGGGAGTCGGCGTATATCGTGTACTCTGGGAGCGAGGGCAGGGAGGAAAATGATTGTAGGGCATGTACAATGGCAAGGAGAGAGTGCATCCGGAAGGTGTAGGTACGGCCCACTCGTGTGAGTTTCAGGTGCTGGGAGGTGGGGATGGTAGATAGCGTAGCCACAGGAACCTCGAGGAGCTATGAAAGAGGCATCCGTGTAGGCTACTCCCTGGGTAGTAAAGAGGGGGGAATGATGCTGCGCGGCCGCGTGACGACCGCCGGCATGCAGGACAGGGGACATATTGGACGGGAGGGGGAGAATGCGAAGATTGGGCGCCGGGGTGGATTTTGGAGAGGTAAAGGAGGAAACGGGAATGGGAGAGGTACCCGCCTGGGCCAGAAACCATTGACCCTGACGGGTAAGGGAAAGCCGGGCAAGCTGGGAGTCACGGTGGAGAGAGAGAAGAAAACGAAGAGTATGGAAGAGGCCTGTAACAAAGAGCTTAGCAGTGGAGGTGGTTATAGGGAGGTTGAGAGCTGCCTTGTAGAGGCCCACAAGGGCGGTCTCGAGGGTGTTAAGCTGAGTGTGCGTGAAGGAAACGTAAGGCACAAAGTACAGGAACTTGTTGAGGGCGAGCGCATGGGCAACTCGGCACGCATGAGCCTCATGGAGGCCCGAGCGCCGAGTGACTACGCGCAGCAGGAGGTGAGTTACCGAGTGACAAGTCCTGACAGCGTGGTGTACGGCTTGCACATTCTTGGCTGCATGCAACGGGAGCCAAGAACTTTGCATTGGGGGACAATAGGAAAGGGAGAGCCGGAAAGATGGAGGGAGATTAGGGCGTTGTGGGAGCGCTGGTATGAGGAGTAGTTAAGAAGGAGAAGCTAGGAGGCGATAGTAGTCTTCTGCCTGAATAAAATCACACTACGCCAGTTCGAACAAAAGGTTAACAATCACACGGCATTATTATTTTAATACGAATCTGCCCAAACTCATAACCGCAAGACGACAAACTTGTGGACGATGCTCAAGCTAGCTTACGAGTGCCAATTAGGGAAGTGGCGACAGTAGAAAGTTTAGATAGTACTAGAGCCTCTTTCACTACGCATATCTCACAGGAAGTTGGCCATACGGAGGCATGGCATTTGACTTTCAAAATGAGAAAACTGTGGGTACATGCCATATGTTCAGCAGGAGCAGAAAAGGTACGAAAAGGTACGCAACATATATGCCCAAGCCAAAAAGAAAATGAAGATTTGCTTACGCGTAAATTAGCGACGCAAAAAATTTGAGGTCTTTGCAGTTACGTCAGTTTTCAAATTCCAATAAGCAAATGATTAGATTATTCCATGGAGTTTCGTACTTGAAAGCAGCGCGAAAGACATTCCTTCTCACCCATCGATGTCTCTGCATTGTTTTTCATTTTAAGAATTCCGATGCGAACCACAGTGTCTAACACGAGTAACGTGAATAGAAAGAGCAACCCCAGAAAACGCCACTTCTTTTCCTCTTACGCGCCGTGAGTAGCCACCGTGCGACTACAACATGCCTGATTTTTCTCCCTAAACGAGATAGATCCTTAACACCTGATTTTCCACCAGGTAATCACGCGAGTAGGCTGTGTCCGCGCTGGACAGGGCACGTTTTAAAAGTGCTGGCGTGGGCCGGAGATAAAGCAGCGCCGGAGTGTTGACTATAGCTACGAGGCTACAACTACAAAAATACCATAAAAAATTTCAACGGTCTCAAAGTTGCTATAATGTGGCTTCATTTGTGTCAGTCTTCTCGCAGCCGAATTAGTATTATGTTCACGCAGCCTGTCCCTCCTGTTGTAAGAAATAGTTCATCTGTTGTTCCTTCCATCCAATGTAGAATGTAGCGCTGCCAATCGTCGGTGGCTCAAACAGCCGCGAAGTCTGCATGAGCAACAAGCAAACGATTCGAGAAATCTCAACAAAAGACAGAAAGTGTTTACGTGATGACTCTGATAACGACAAGAGTCCCGTTTCCTATACCGAGAATACAAGTATCCAAAGAGGAAGCTTTAGTTTGGGTGCTCCTATCTAAATACATATAAAAGGAGAATTCGTTTTTCTCGGCAACCACGGCTCCGAGTTTGACGAGGTTTGTTGTATATAAAAAATAAACTTAAAATCTACTGACTGTTTGTTTACAACTTTTTATTTAGGTCGCCAACTTTTTAGTAAAAATTGCCAAAATCACTAATTTTCAAAAAATGAAACTGTCAAGTTTACAACTCTAACTAGGCAATAAAAAGCGATACCACAATTATGTTACTTGCATATAATAGCCCATCTAAAGCGGACAAAATTGATGTGTTACACGTGAATCTCAAAAAATTTAGAAATATCGAGATAAAGCTTTTGCAGAACCCTTGTAAAGAACGTAACCAATTCACGTAAGATATATATTCACAAAGAGTTTGTCCGCTTTGAATGCTCTAACGGATGTCGTTTACCGAACGGTGATATCTTTTTTTGATGCAGAGCTATTAACTTTGTGCTCCTATTTTTTCAAGCCTTCAAATTAAAAAAAGATTTACAAAATTCAGGCCCTAAACCGAAATTACGCTTCCAACGGTTCTGCCTACGGTAGTGTGCCATATGCTAGCAAAATGACAACGTTGTCTAATATGTTCACGAATTCCGCTGCCAACACCTAATAGTACGTAACATAATACAGATGCAATGGTCACAGACCAAGATGAAGTCGCAAGTCCTAAGCTATATTGAAAGTCCCCTATAGGTTTCAATTTGTTTTAATTGCCTAAAAGCTTTATTGAGTGACTAATGGTTTTCATATTGTGGGCTGGTTCCTCGTAAGGCTGCGCATTATCAACAGCCACCAGTAATTTGATTTCATTGTGACGGACGCGGTACCGGAACGCCGTAGACGTCGGCGCTAGACCACCGAGTCACTGGATCCTCCGGAACGTCTTCGGCTTCGTCCCTATTGCGATGTTCTCCATTATTATCTAGAGTAGCCCGTTGAGAACGGTTGCTGCAGCATGCATCAGTTACAGAGACCTGCCTTTTCCCGGCAGATTAAAGAAAGAACTCCACTCAAACTTTGTTGCTGAAATTTTGCAACAAAATCGCCTTTTATAGTCCGTATCGTTCACTATAACACTTGGAACTGTTACTTGCCTGCTTCGAAAAAAAAAACGAATAAATAGCGCCGTTACCTGCAGAAGTATCTTAGGGATATAGGTTCCCAATTTCAGACAACCGACGCATAATCAATTAATGACCGCACGTGTCGATTGTCAAGTCACGCTCGCCTGTTGTGTAGCGCTCTCGAAATTCCTAGAAGATTAGTACCTTACCTTTTTTGGCTGCCTTTAAATTCAAGTATTCCTTCGATATAGGTGATTATGGTGCTTCAAATCTGTATGGTATGCAGCAACGACCTATATCTGCGGAATCAAGAATGCCCCGGAGGCATTTCATCCTGACACGCCGAAACCTACCTAGGGAAAGTAAAACACTCCATTAGGGGCCGTCAAAAAACACAGACGTCAGCTTATTCTGAGTTTTAGTTCGGCGGTAAGACTTCTCGAATTATCTTTCTTTTACATCTGCCGTACTGCATGTTATACATTGGCTTGCAAGCCAGCCGCATTGTTCTGCTGCACCCACATTTCCCACGGCAGCAATGTACGGCTACTTGAAAGCAGTCGCCTTCCATTGCTTTTTCCATTTGCCTCCCAAATTCTACTCAAATGTGGTTTTATCTTCGTCGATTTATGCTAATCACCTAGTGTTTCCCATTCCCATACGCTTGAACGTAGCATATAGCTTATGTAGCATATGTAACCTGTAACGTAGCATATGTAGCTTGAACGTAGCATAAATCAAGGTTAGCGCTGCTTTTTGATGCCTGCCTGGCATTGCTTTGCACAGGACACATCCTGTGCATGTGCAGAAATGAAGCAGACAGGAGGAGGAATGAACGTTTATTGCAAGAAACAGCGAGAACGTGTCCTTTCTTCGCCCTAGGTGGGCGGCTCTCTCAGTCCAGAAAGCCGTTGGCTAATGCTGCAGCCCGGGCCCGGTCCACCAGACTTCGCCGATTTTCCAGGCTCTGTGCCTTTAACATTGCCTCCCACGTTTCTTCGATCGCTTGTAGCGGTTCTGAGGCATCATCATCACTGTTTTTCTCGCTGTGCGGGCACACCAACACCATGTGTGGGAGCGTGTCTGGAACGTCACAATACCGGCATAGGTATGAGAATTTGGTGGGGTGCATTCGGTGCATGATAATTCCATGTACATACGTATTTGTTTGTAGTCTGCGGAGGGCGGTGGCTTCTTCCTTGCTTAATTTTGGATCAGGTGGAGGATATTGTCTTCTTTCCAGTCGGTAATGTTGCAATATTACGGCGTAGTTGATGGGAATGTCCTCCACCCTCGTCGCTTTCCGGAGACCATGCGGCAGGAAATCCCGGCTGGTATGCTCTCGGGCAGCAGCATGTACAGTCGAAAAATTAAACCGCATGAACACAACCAAAGAAATTAGTCGATTCACTTGAAGCGGAACTCGGACTTTTCTTTTTTGCTATAGCTTGATTCGTCCATAGATCTAAAAATGCGTTTACGCTTCTGAACCACAGCAATTTTGTTCATTTTTCTGTCTTTGTTTTCACTTCCCTAGATTTCATTAAAATGTACAATAACCTGGCCGTTCAATTCCATTTTTCCAAGCACTGCCTTGACAGTTCTTGGAGAAACTCGAGATGACGTTAAGGCGAACGCCAGCATCCAGGGTGCGTAAGCGCTATACGCCAACCGGCAAAAAAACTAGTGACAAAACCGATGCTGGTCTTCGATGCTAAACCCCATAATAGTCTGAGTTTAACCAATCGTCAAAATAACATTTATTTGTATTGCTACCATTCGGCTATGGTTATGTACACGCTGAGCCTTTCTGGGGCTTGCACGCAGGAAACGAGACGTCTTCGATTCGACTTCTTTATTGGTCCAAGTTGAGATCAAATTTAGGAGAAATGTCTGGGCGTCTCTTGTGGTTTCCTTCTTTATTCCTGTGTCTGCATTGTGCATACGCAACAGCGACGGCTGTTTACCTTCGAGTGTTCACAAAACAGGAGTACCTCATAGCTGCTCAGTGAATGCGCTCCGCTACGGAATTTAACCTTCTAGTAACCACTTTAATAATAAAATACGGCCAACATTTATTTTCTCAAACTCATTCGTTAGTGTAAAGGTGTAATATTACATACCTAAAATATATTCCAGTTCGTCGCGTGAATGTTTCGACTTCCGGCAGACCATCTCGTTTCAAATTCACTGCTGGTAACGAATGGCTCGCCCACAAAAGAACATTTGGTCGGACGCAGGAGATGAATTCTGCTGAGATCATTAGGAAGTCTTGCGTGGAAATGCAAAAGTGTGCTAAGGAATTACTGTTTTGCAATTTTCCACCCGACATCATCTAAGGCAACAATAATTGAAGTCAGTGAAGGTGTAGCTGAAAGTTTCCAGTATTTATGTGAAGAAATGCTAGATAAAGGGAATGAAAGTGGATACAAAAAACTTTCCATCGGTGGGAGCCGTACCCACGCCCTCCGCATGTTGGCTGCTAGCTCTATATGACTGCGACTAACACAGATCGGGCTCAGCGGTTCCTCGTCTCCTCCTGCACAATACCTTGGGAAGCGGAACCGGTTTTCGTTCGCATTGCATACAATTTGCGTTCCACGGTTTTTTTTTTCTAGTTGCGGTTGCTGCATTGACGAAGCAAAAACAAACTTGGACATGTTCATCTATGTGAGTCTGGCCAAGTGTCTTTTAGGTTGCAGTTTTAAATGCACAGCTGAAGAGGCGGCGGGATTTACGAATTTCTTTAGACAGGAAGCGAGATAAGAAACTGAACTACCCAGTCATGTAAACACTAGAATTACAAGGACTTAACGCAACCAGTGCATTCACCAAGCGTGAGCTTCCTTCAACCTGCTTAGCTCGTCACCGGCGCACCGATACACGATGGTGGTGGTACGGTGACGCCAGTCTCTCAGACCATAAGAAGCACTGCCTCAAGTGTTCAGTACCGTAATTATGTTATGGTGGTGTGACTCAAGCGCACGCTGAATGCGTACCTCTAGTGGGACCTGCAAGACAGTGAAATGGCGGAATTCTCGCGGACACTATTTGTTGTTTACAGGGCGACAGTACATCCACGTTAGAGTTCACGACTGTGAAAGCCACTAAATATTAAGAAATTACCCCCCCCCCTCACGGAAGCGCCACGCATTTTAATTCATTAATTTATTAAATTGTTCGTTTACCATCCCAAAGCAACACTGGGACTCTAGATACGCCGTAGTGGAAGGGTGCACGGCTCTTGAGAACGGATGCTGCTCGGCAACTTCAGTCAGTTGTTCCCTAATGACATTTCAACACGATAATTGACCTCGATTCAAAAACTCTAGGCTTTTATTCTCTACATCCTAACTTGCGACTTCACGTGCCACTCGGGGTCTCCCGTTGCGAAACAACTTTGACGCACCGCATGTGGCTGGGCGTCGAATTTACGCACGCCCGTTCACTCCTAATTGGAATGGCCATAAATGCGGCGCGCAATTGTTGTGCGTATAGCGACATAATAAAGCACCTCTTCTGCTACTGCTCATCCTTCGATGCTCAAAGATGTGCTCTACAAGCTAGCATCATCAGTTTGCATGATAGGCCGCTCTCAGAAGATGCTGCAACTTCGTCCTAAGCATACTTGCCAGCACACGGCCACAAATACACTATTGCACTTTTTGAAGGCAACTGGACAAACCGTTTGCGTTAGACGATTACTTAACATTCCTCTGATAGTGTCATCAGAATAATTGATTTATTATTTTCCTAATCTTTTCTTGATCATGTCTTCCAGCCTTTCTCCTCCCCAAGTGTAGCACGGGCAAGCGGGCATGTGCTTGGTTAACCTCTCTGCATTTCCCGCTTTGTTCTTACCGTGTTAGCGCATTTTCCCAGATTTCAGTGCGACCACGGTGCAGAACGCCACAGGGCCTGCACTTGCGCGGGGGTTAAGTTTCTATAAGTAGTGTTTTTAGTAGCTCGAAACTACCATATACGCCCGCTAAGCCAACAGCAGTGATATTGAAGCGAGCTTTTTAGTGTGGTAGAAAAGCAAATGAATCACTAATATATTATTACTCAACTGAATAATTTCTCAGTCAAATAGCATTGACATGTTTTCTGCGCAAATGCCCTTTCCACGTCCGTATATAAACGCGAACAAGTTGCCTAATTTTCCTTGATGTGGAATAAGCGTTCGTGATTGGGAGTGGCCGAACCACATAGAAATCGTGCTTCTGCTGCTCCGAGCGAGACGCTACGCATGATTCACGTTTCGAGCCTATTTATCTTATTGAGTTCGCTTTAAGGTAGCGCCAAGGGCGCCAATCAAGGCCCGAAACTGTGCCAGCACGTTGAAGGTCGAGGCGCATGACTAGTGCGGCCGCGGCCTGTCGAGCTCCGCCGGAGCACTGGAAGCGCCTCCGTGGGGAGCGCGCGCACTCGTCGACGGCTCCGGGTCGCTGTCCTTCTTCTTGTCCCTCCAGCGCAGCATTCTCAGAAGGCCCGTGTAGATGGGCCGGCTGGACGTCGTGCGGCTCTCCCAAGTGTGCGGCTGGTAACCGTGATCTTCGTGGACTGCGGCAGGAAGGAGTGCGGGCCCAAGGCGACACAGTTAGTTGGTACCTTTTGCACTGAGCCATCAAAATAGCGAGATACGAGGAGCCGCAATTCATGATAGTTACAACCACGTGAAAGAAAAAGACATGAGAATGGAGTCAGGGAAAGCGTTGGCGAAACTGACTGGTATATCATAATACGACTTCTTGGGCAAGTCGTTTGTAGTCGGCCAAGCCAACGTTACTAGACTAGCTTCAGTTGTAAAACTCCCCGCCCGCGCGCTTACAGCCGCTGTCGCCACTTCTGTGACTGCCGCCAGGTGGCAACGCTGTTCCATCGGGCTCCACTGCAGACGCCTCGGCACAGCCTTGAGCTCGTGCGGATAGGCAGTTTGCGCGTGTTTCACGCTCGCTGGCGTTCTCCCTTGTCCAAATTAGTGATACCACGAGAAAGCGGTATTCACCTACAGCAAGAAGATTTATCGCGACAGTTCGTTAATACTGAAAGAGGGGTAAACTGTACGAAAGGAAGAAACGCATACAGCGAAGCGCAGAAGCTGAGTTTCTAAATGTCATGTGTTTCTTCCTGTCGTCTTAAGAGGAAGCTTTAGCTGGGGTGCTCCTATCTAAATACATGTAAAAGGAGAATTCGTTTTTCTAGGCAACCAGTGCACCAAATTTGACGGGGTTTGCTACATTTAAAAGAAAAACTTAAAATCTAGTGACTGTTGGTTTCGAATTTTCGATTTAGGTCGTCAACGTTTTATAAAAATTTGGCAAAAATCGCAAATTTTCAGAAAACGAAACTATCAAGTTTACAACTCCGTAACTCAGCAAGAAAAAATGATATCGCAATTCTGTGAATTGTACCTGATAGCACATCTAAAGCGGACAAAATTGATATGTTACACATGAACCTAAAAAAATGGGAAAATGTGTAATTACAACTTTTGCAGAACCCTCGTAAACAACGTAACAAATTCATGTAAGATGTAAACTGGCATAACAAATTCGTCCGCTTTGAATGGTCTAATGGATGCCGTTTACAGAATCGCGATATCTGTTCTTGATGCAGAGCTATTAGTTTGTAAACTTCATGCTTCTATCTTTTTCAAACATCGTGAAGTTTTGAAAATCTTTTTACCAAAATTCAAGCCCTAAATCAAAATTCCACTTCCAACAGTCACTAGAATTTAACTTGTTCTCTCAAATGCAACAAATTTCATTAAAATCGGTCCAGGGGTTATGTAAGAAAAACGTTTTTGCGTTTTTACATGTATTTGAATAGGCCGCGTCGGAGTTGGGCCCGAGCTAAAGCTTCCTCTTAACATTTCGCGCAGTTTAGGCTCACGAGCCTGCATATCTGGCCAAAGTGCGTGATTGTAGGATGATCTTCATCCCCACCGAAGCTTCTCACCACACTAAAGAAGCGCTGCAAAAAGAAAGATGAGGTTGGTCTTGGTGCACACAAGCCACAAATAAATAAATAAATAAATAAATAAATGAATAAATAAATAAATAAATAAATAAATAAATAAATAAATAAATAAATAAATAAATAAATAAAGGAGTTGGATTTTTCATTCCGGGCAGATGCTTAATCAGCGGAGCTGAAACGTGCGGCCCCTGTGTTTATCACTGGGTTAATCCCGAGGGTTCATTGAAGTATTTCTCAGTCATGAGGTTACACACACAATCGGCTGCGACGGAGAGAACGACGTCACTGACGGTATGCCCGCAGTTCGCAGTTGTCGCTTGCGTTCGATGTCTCGAGTTTGCTCGGCGGCGTGGTTAGCAGCCTTCGTCTGCGATTTGCCGCTTGCTATTCTTCGAAATTATTTCTTCAAAATTAAATCGTTCTGTTACGTAAGACCATGAGTGGCTCATACCCCCGTAAACGCGGCCTCCCCATTACGAAGACAGAAGTGAAGTGAAATTCTACGGTGGAAAGATGAACGGCCACGCAGCCAGCTGTGGAAGATGACGACGAACGCGGGAGCAGTGGCACGAGCACGTGCCGTGGATTTCGCAGAAAGTTCGCGGTCGGCACGAGGAATCGCTCTGTTCCACGCCGAGCGAAGCGTCGCATTGCTGAGAGCACAGAAAAAGTGGTGCGCCGAACTGTCGAAATAATAATAATAATAATAATAATAATAATAATAATAATAATAATAATAATGCCTTTATTTTCCATCCCAAGGATGTGGGAGGGGGAGAGAAAAAGCTACATATCCAGCTTGACGGGCTCTCGCCTCCCCGATACAAAACATGATGTTTAGGAAAAAAAAGGCAAACAGTACAAGCATATGAGTACAGACAAAAAGGAATATCACAAATGACAATTTTTACAAAAATGTACAATTCCACAAAACATAGTGATGTGCATAATATCATGTCGTACATTTCAAACAGAAGTGCCACCCTTTCACTTATAAGTGAAACAATATGACGCAAATCTTTTGACCGGGTGCGTTGGAGATTTAAATTGTAATGTTGGCACAGGTTTAAGAGATGCGGAAGAGTGTTTCTGAGCATATGTTGTCCGTAACCTGTTCTGAATGAATGTATGTGCCAAATATCGGTGTTTCTGGTACATCGTTCCGATAGCGGCCTATGCAGCCAGGCAAGCAGCACTTCGGCACCGTCTGCTGATATTCTTAAGAAACTAGGCGAAGGCTACGGTTCCACGGATGACATGCTTGCTAAAATTCGCTGTCAACAACGAACCACAGAATGCACAAACGCTGCACCGCGTGCTTAGTCCGGCCTGCCCGCGTAGCCGGCTGGTGAGGAAGTGGAGCCGGGCGCGACTGCAGCGCCACGAAGGCGCGGGCAGGTGGCGGTTCCGCGCAACGGCGCCGAGTTTTAAAACTGAAGCTAGTCTAGTAACGTTGGGCCAAGCAGTGTATTTTGTGAGCACAAAAAGACACGTGGATAGAACACGCGCACTAACCCAACCACAGCAGTCTACTAACCGATTAAGGGATCCCAACGAGTCAAAATAGGGCACAGTTATTGCACATGCGCAACAGTACACTCGCATGCCGCGACAGTACTGTTATAGGCAAATAAGAAACATGTCTACATATGTCTACACAAGGTCCAAAGTTTTGTTTTGAATAATCTCCTTAACCCATTAGAGACCGGTTTCTTTTTTTTCTTGCTATCTTGAAATAAATCTAATATATTAGCTTACCTTTATACTTATAATTCACATGCAAGAATTTATTACTCTTGCCTAATTAGTTTTAGAAATATAGCCCGTGACCATATGGTCACACTAGGCCCTTACGCTACAGCAAAATACCCGAAGTTAAAAACATTTATTTCAAGCCATGAAACATCACAAAAGACATACATAGCGAGTAGTCGAGCACTGATTTAGCGTGATATTGTTTAAATCATGGAATACACATGCCGACGTCATACTTTGTGCATTGTGTGCGCACCGCGCTGTTGCAATTATCTCATGCACACCTCCACCTCTTGCCATTAGGTATTGGTGCAACCAAGTGGGCCACTTGGTCATACCGTGTGCCATTCTGGAAATCACCAGTCTTTGGGATGCTGCGTGGACCAGGTCATCTAGGCTTATTGTCCCTTCGCATCAGGTAGTTTTGTGCAATTTGCCTGCGGAATTCTACCTGCGTGACGTTGAACCCTGTGCTACGAATTAGCGCCCGAGCGTTAGTGATAGATTACAAAGTCAAGTGAAAATCGGCCATCAACACTTTTTGACACAGATTCAATCCTATAGGCGCCTACATTTGCATCCATCTGGTCCGTTCCTCCTATAAAACTTGTACTGAGCAGCAGTGTTTGGACGGGCCGCCTTGATTCGCTTCTTCTCAACACGAGAGTACGTGTCTGCAGATGACATTGACTCTACGCGGTGAATGGTGCTTACGATCTTTACTACAGAATTGTCCATCCAGCGGACAGCAATTATCCCATTGTCTCTCAGCACGGTATCTTCGTTCCCGCGAGGTTGGCGCTTGATGAATTCTGGTCAAGCGGTAGGACACTCTTTGGGAACGCGGTTCTGCTTCGCTGTACCCGTGCCTTCGTAGCCCGCTGCCTTGAGATGCCTGAGTAGCTGCATGCTTGTGATTAAATTATCAAAATAGAAAAAGAAAGGAAGGTCGTGCGTCTCTGCTGCGAGTTCTTCCACCGTTTGAAGAAGTGGCACCGCTGCTTTTGCGAAGTACTTTCCATATTTTTCAGATGTTCCGGAATCCCCGGCTTGCCTTGATACACTTTGAAGTTTACAAGGTATCTGTTCTTGGCATTTAGGCACCATACTTTATACCGAAAGCGGATAGGCTTTCCGCGTTTCAGCGCCGGCTCATAGCAAGCGCTTGCTTAGATTACCAATGAGCCCACCTGAGTCTTCATCGGCCGAGTCTTCATCCGAATAGGTACTAGCCTCTGGCAGCTCGATATAAATCACTAACACGTCGTCATCTTCCTCTACGACTATCTTCGCTATTTCTTCCAACATCAACCTATTCAGACAATATAATAAGGAATAACCACTGCGAGAACGCCCCAGCAGACGTGCAAGAGATGAGAATGCAGTCAAAGAAATAAAGTTAGGTAGCCTAAAGGCCCAGCGTGGCCATATGGCCACGCGCAAGATAACACGTTCGTTCATGGATAAATAAAACATTAATCTTTCACAAATGTTCATTGAAGGCCACATATTGAAAGAGCAATACGGAGGTAAGGATATCTGGCTATTGCTTAAACAAGTAGTGAAAAAAGAAACACACTTACTCCTTGGAGCGATGCATGGCAACGCTACTCACAGAGCAACACTTATTCCCGCCTTTGCGAGGGGCTCCCACAAAACGACTGACAGCTGCTGCCACTTGGTATCCATAAAGGGAACTCTAATCTGCCAAAGGGCACGTCAAAGGCCATTTTGGTGCCGTTTTCTTAATCTTAAGTAATTGAAATCCACTGTGCAGACTAATGTGATCATATGGTCAAGCAGGTCTTTCATGGGTAAAGAAAGCTTCTTTAGCTACTTAGGGTTGGCGACACTATCGTGACCGATAGTTTAGGTGAAGGCGTACAATTTTGTGATAATACCAACGTAAGTTACGCTCTAACGGTGAAAATGGGGGGACTTGTTTTACGACATTTACTGGTGCTAGGACAGCACTTCCTTTTCAGTTGAATTTTTGCTAGGTAATGCCTTCAAAAACGGCAAGCTTATAGCTATTCACTGCCGCCTCTCTAATCGTACTCGCACTACAATACAACGCAATCATTGACGGATGACTGGGAACTCGTTAGAGCCACCGGCAGATTTTTCGCACACGGATGAATGCCGCCAAAAATATCCAAATAATTGGGCAGTCCAAATAAGTGACCTCTGTCGCCCATATAAATTTCCTTCTTTAGAGCACCAGCACAGCAGGAAATTCATTCACAACCGTTTGCTCAATGCTGGGCTGTATTGAAAAAAACAAAGCTTTCATGGCATTTGATAATAGCCGAGGCTGTATTTCATGTTCACCCATCGTGCAGTGCAGATATGGCTCACTCGAACTTCATGCTCGCCACTGTCAGTTTAGCCTGCGCTGTGCAATATCAGTTGGGGGGGTCAGGGGCGGGGGTTGTTTTTGTTAGGTTTACATGCACACGCGAGTTTACGCCGTTGCATCCAGTGAGCACATACACTAAATTGGCAGACGTTCACGATAGTTGCTGGCTGATCGCCTGCTGGCACAAACGCCGGTTCATGTCGTCATCAATCCCACCAGTGCATCCGATTTCCCACCTGATCACCGATGTGGTGCTTCTCGCAATGGTTCGCCGATCATCGCAGCCGCCGCAATCGGCTAGGGAAGTATCGAAAGTTTCGGTTTAGTTTTCGTGCAGAGTGCGGGATACGGTGATCATATTGCCATAGTCGACGGATGACACAATTGGTATGCTATAAGCATCCCCTTTGAAACGGGCCGAAGGGTTGCTCCATCAAACTCTTGCAATTATTTCGCCCAATGTCCTACGTATACGTAGGACATTGGGACATATATATTTAAAAAGATAACGTAATTCCCAGTATATTTCTGCAGAATCGTAGAAGTAATTCCCGGGAGAAATATTTCCACCAGAAATAATTCCCAGCAGTTATCATTGGTAAGTAAATTAGTGCCATCTAGTAGCAGCTTCCAGAACTAAACCCCGAGAAAATAATTGCGTGACGCTAAGCGAAACATTTTTTTCTTCTTCAAACCATCTTCAAACCGGCCTTACGCGAGGGCGGGTCTTACTTGAATATACACAGAATTCTGCTGCTTATAGTAATCTTGTCTTTGCGGTGAAAAAAAAAATGCACTTATGACGATGATGAGCCTAGCTTTATGAGCAAGTTTGAAATGGCAATCTGGAATTTTGTAGTTTTTGTTATTTTAACTGAGCACCATTCGTGTGTTGCATTGATCGCATTTACGTGCAAAAAGAAATTAATTTCTATTAGTTTCTAGAATGCACCAATTTTATGTCAATATCTATCTCACATTGACAAGTCACTCTAACCTCTTCTGAGCCCTTCTTATTTTTTGTCATCTATAGACAAGCTGACTTTTCTATTCCTTTAGAACGTGAGCGCCCGTTGCCTGGGCACGATGCCGTCAATTTGATTTTAGCCGGATATAGACGATGTGAACAAGGGATGCTGTTCACTTCTGAGTCAACTGATGCATTGTAGTTTTTAGACATCAGCCTCATGTTTAATTCACTTGAAGGGTGCTTCTTATTCTGTGGAATCGGGGTTGCGGAAATTATGCCCGCAAAATGTGCAGCCTATCTCTTCAGAGCAGATCAACAGACTTTCAAAAACCGGCTTCCCTGAATAGGCCATGGTGCTGTGACAGAATCTGTTCTTCGAATCTATTCTTTGAAAGTTGAAGAAGATCTGGAGGAGGACTCCAAAATCGGACGTAAAAAGCACAGACGCCACCGCACCTGAGCCCTGTCCTATGCCTGAAGTTGTGCCCAACGATAATCTCAACAAGCCACGACATGTTCAAGCTGGCTGCTACATACGGCGTCCATGTTATTTTTCACCAGTTTCCAACAAAGTAGCCTAATTATGTCCTCGCACCGCGAGTACGGAAGTAAAAGGGTGCACGAAAAACACGTCAAGCATAGTGTGCTCTGTGGTGCGGTGGTTAGCCAGCAGCTCTACACCTCTCAGCTGGTTCAGACATGCCGATGTTTAAGTAACTGTCTGGCGGAGCATTCAAACTATTTAAATAAATTTGATGGCACGCATCATTGCGTGCATTCCAGCCCATGTGAGCCGTGCTTATCGCGTGGAAATATTATGGGCAAAAGTGGTAGTAAAGCAGCACGTGATATCCTATACAAGCACACCCTATGGGTAAGAAAGCTCCTGCGTGGGTCTGACCCACTGATACCATTATAGTCCGCAGAGATGCACTTCTTCGAGGGGAATTAGTATCTTTACCGATAGACTAGCACTATCACGTCATCTGTGCCGTATGTTGCGCGGTTGTAATAATTGCACCCTGCGTTGTATTCTTTGAATAACTGAATGAATTTATAGTTGAGGCATTTTACTCGTGTGCGTTTCCTTCGTAACATTCCTTTTGCGTCCAACAGCAATGCCTAACTGTTATAAGTCATATGTATAAACTATAAGGAAAAGACCACTTCCCGCATGTGGGAGCTGAATTCGCTACCTTTGCCCTGAGTGTATCAGCCAGCTCCACGCGCTGCCCGGGCACGAAAGTGGAGCACCCTTTCAACGCCGCAAAAGCATCTGCAGGCGCTTGCCGAATGTGGGCACATAAGTAATCGAAGCAAATTTGCCAGATCTCCTGACCATTGCAGCGCCATCCTTTTCTACACGGACTGGACATACGCAGGTCAGGTAAGCCACCGGCGTACCGGAGCACACGCATAATTTTACTCTTAACAGTCGTCTTGTTCTTTTCCACCACGTTCTGAAACACCTTCGGGATCTGTCGTACACGCGTTAATGAAGTTCAAAATAAAGGTAACCTAAACCTGATCGGTGTTGTGTATTCATTCGTTTAGCTCGATTGTGTTTCATTCTTACCATCAACCGCTTCAGTGCTGCTGATATTCGTGATACCATGGTGTTGAGGATGATAAATAGAAAAGAGAGAGGATCGCCTACAAAGTACTTATAACATGTACATTGAAGATCAAGTAGGGAAACTAACTTCATATATTTTACCGGACCGTTAATGTATGCTGCCGAATTAGTTATATCGCTGTTGACATGTTTTCGGTGTTATTACGATTTGAGGTTTATTTCTACGATCAGTTCCGGAATATGAAACCTTGAGCCATACGTAAATCTCAGGCAAGTGACCCAAGTGAATACGGTACACAGACCTCGGTCCAGAAAACAGCAGTGCGTTCCTCGAAACATGAGCATAATTGTTTTGAAAAGTGCACAACAATGGAGGTCGTTGCAATCTACCACGGTACCCCAACAGCCGCTTCAAGGCAAGGAAATGAGAAGACATCGGTGTCTAAATGCTTTGCGCGTGTGCAGTATTATTACTGTATAATGCAAGCAGAGAGGCTATCCCAAAGCATAAAAAAAAGAAAAATGATGGGCACCTAGCAAACGAATTTGATGAGGTTCTCGGGGCGCCGAATTCGGCCTTGCAACATCACTTTTACTGGGAATGACCGGCGCGTGGTGGTGGTGCTGTCACACGAACTCGCAAAGTAGTCCGGCACATGTAGCCGCGTCAGTCATGTGTGGGCACAGAACACAGATCTTACCGTGGCCAATTCTAGTGATGTAGTTCCACACGAACTCGTCGGCTGAGCGGAAACGATGAAGGTCACGTTGCATGAACGCGAGTAGCTCCAGCCTGCGCTGCCAGTCACCCGAAGGGTTCGGCACGGTCAAGTAGTCGCTCAGGTGGCCGCACACGTACGCCAGCCACACAGCGTTGGTCTCCGGATGAAACAGGTCCCAGCGATTCCTGTTCGCCGATCCCACGTCGAAGCATTAGATATATGACGGACTAAGCTTAACACAACAATGGGCTCCACTTCGATAATTTCATTAGCTACGCTTCCCCACGTTGTAACGTTGTAACATGTTGTACAACATGTTACTATGAGCATGTTGGGGACGTTCAATATTGGACTAAAAACAAAAATAGGGACAAGTGCCTCAAGTTCATTACAGAGAGCGGGGCGTACCTTGATGCGCATAGTACATTTATTAGAACGCTACAGCTGGTGGACCCACCTTTGTCCAGAACGGCTGGTTCACCAGCCGAAACGTCAATAAAGTATACTGTGCGCAACAACGGACGCTGTGCTGTCATTTCTCAAGACTATATATATAATATATATATATATATATATATATATATATATATATATATATATATATTGGCCTCCGAACAGGAAAACCACTGTATTATATAAGACAAAGCAGCCTTTTTTCTGCCCATAGACTTCTTTTGATAAGGCTATGAGAGAAGCGAATGTGCTGTCTCTGCAACGGAGTTCCTAGGCCGGGTGGAAATACACTCCTCGTAATTCCATAAGCTTCAACATGATATTAAACAATTTATTTAATTAGTTTTTTATTACAGCGTTGGGCAAATTTGGCTATGTGATTTGCGGCAAGCACAGCAACATCTCGGAGGCTTTGTACAGCACGCACCGCCCATCTCGTTAAGCTAAACGCCGAAGATTCCGAACAGCTCCGAATGGCCACGAATACTTCTGCTGTCGAAGCGTCGTGGCACAAATTTGAACCAGATCCAAGCATCAATTTGGGATTACTGGGCCAAAGAGTACATGACCACGGCACCGGAAAAACGTTTTAGCGCGCAGCCGAAAGCGCCGTGCTAAGGCTCATAAGCTTGGTTGCGCATACAAGATATGGAGAGACAGATTGTACGTGCCGCATTAAACGTGATTACAAACATCGCGAAAGCGTTCATTTCTAGCCTAAGCCCAGGAAAAGGAGAGACCGGAAGTGAGATCCTCAAAAAGCAAGAAACGAGCCCCACACAAAGGATTCGTGGTCTGCCTTGCGGATCAGCCTATAGCTTTTCGTTGCAGTATTGATACATTTATTTAGTCATCTATAACTGTAGAAGTTGGGATTGCGAAAAGATTTGATACAATGTAGCTGTCATAAATTAAACAGTGCCTATCACTACATATTCGGTTCTGTCAAAATAAACAGGCACGTTCTATCTCGTATTGCTGCAACGCTCCATAATTAAGTGTCATATCGTTGACTCGAAAAAAAAAGAAGAAAAAAAGAGCCTCGCTATAATTTCGTCGGATGGATATGGCTAATGCGATCATGAAGTGGCTATAGCGTAGATGCAGAAGTGGTTGCAAAACGATGCTGATTTGGTTTTTCTTTATCTACAAAACTAATTCTTTTCTTTTTATGGTGTCCAATTGATCGAGTCGGGTGAACAGCTTTCTTTTGCGTGAAATGTCTTTACTGAGTTTCCCAGGTCACCCTGTAAGACTGCGAAAACTTAGGTGCATCAGAACATTTTCAGGACCACTTTTAAACGACATCGTGTCCACAAATACATGCTTGTGATGAAACTCAATATTGCGTTGTTTCGTGAGGACGCATACTACAAACGCCAACGGCAAACAAATAAATGAACCACGCAAGTCATTTCCTTACTTTATTATCCTTTCCAGGGTGAGGTACTGTGCCGTCTTGTCTTTGTATATGCAATTGTAGTTCCTCATGCGCAAGATGACTTCGTCGTCTGCCAGGGAACGTAATAGACATATCAGACAAAACGCAGTTTGCATGCTGTTTATTTCGCAATATTTCTGGCGAGTACAACAAATACTGTTCCAAACATAACGCGTCTCGACGATCAATACTTTAAACGCGTCAACATCCTTCGTAATCTGACAAAAAACTTGTAAGCTCATGATTTTCAGATAAATCACCAACAAAAAGAACCCGCCATCATCATCAGACAACTTACGTTCTCTGAAGAAGACTAAGCTCTTTCCCAGATATGTCCCATTACCTCTTGTCCTACGTCTGTCCGCTCCACGATATTCCTGGAAAGTATCCTGTCACCTCACCTTACTCCTTACGTGCTGCTACACCACTCTCACCAGTCTTTTCTCCTTCAAATCTCCTCAAATACCACGACTGCGATTTCTCATTTTATATATTTCTTATGCTGCACTTATCTTTGTTTTCAATTACTCAGTTGTCTTCCAAGCAGGGACCCTCTCTGTGTTCACACTGATGAAAGACATTGATTATCTCTGTTTGCTATGGATATCTGAAAGCTCTCATTTGTGACTGAACTGCGAACCGAACGCGTCAAAGAGCATTTTTGTTTTGCGAAGCCTACGTATTTAATTAGGTACCGTCCGTCGGAATTACAGGGCTTAGGCAGGAGTGGGTATCAAGTATAATTCGCAGAAGCATATCAGGACAAGCGCTTCATGTACAAAACTGGGTAATTTAACATGCGTGAAAATCGAATACAACCATAAGAATACAAGAATTTGCCGTCGCGTACACTGGAGGAATATATAAGCTAAATACAAGATATAGCAGCATAAGTTTTAATATACGATCTTTGAAATGCGCTAATCGCACATTTGAGTACACTTTTAACAACACAAGCCATGAAAAACAGGAACTGCTATAATATTATCGATTAAACTACGTAGGTAAAATAAAAGCACAGGTATAAACAAAATGAGTATTACATATAGGAAATATTAAACGAAGTAACGAAAGAACACTGAGAAGAGCACGAAACTGCCTAGTAATACGTTTTACTAGATGTCGTGTGAAAAATAAATTGCAGAAAGTTCACAGCTCAATATTTCTAAATTTGAAAAACTCATGAATTGTCGGGCTCGTGACCACATCTGCTGGCAGTACACTCCAGTCGGAGGTAGTGGGAAAGAGCAATGAATTTTTAATGTCTTTGTTTTGCATGAGTACTCGGCGATAATTTCGGGTTGGTAAATGGTGTAGTGCGACAGGTTACAGGTTTGATGAGCGTTTTATAGTCAATTTGTACACTTGTCATTGCTATAATAGGCAGAGAAACTTGAGCCTCTCGTGATACCACCGGGTTTTCTGTTCTAGATTGGCGATTCGCAGAACCGCGGATGGTGATATCTGCCATATGTAGCGAAACCTGGTTGACTTTCTTTGTGCACTTTCCCTTTGCGCAATGTTAGTGTCTTTCCAAGGGTCCCATCAGATGCTGCATATTCGAATAGTGGTCGAATAAATACATGATAAGCTATAAGTCTTATCTCAGGCGTAGAACTACCCAACGATCGTCTAAGAAAGTCCAATTGTTTCAGTGCCTTTTTTTCTGCATACGCTACAGGTTCATTCCATCACAAGTCACACGTGATAATTACTCCTAGGTACTTATATCTACGTACGACATTCAAGTGTTTACCGGCTAAGTGGTATATAAAATTTAGGAGCTGTGCTTTTTTTTGTGCGGGGGGGGGGGGGTGTTACTGTCATCACCAGTATTTCTATTATTCACAGACATTTGGCACGTAGAGCAGCACTCTTTTATTTTAGTCAATGTATCGTTCAATAAAGCTTGATCTTGTTCACAAGAATTTTTTTGATATAGTACACAGTCATCTGCGGAGAGCCGGATATTAACAGGAATATTCTCGGCAATGTCATTTCTGAAAAGCAAAAACAAATGAGGGGCCATAACATACACCTGAGGAATACCCGATTTTATTGGCTTGTAATTAGAGCGACTGTAGTGTATATTTGCACTCTGGCATCTGCACGAAAAGTATGACTCAATCCATGGAAGCAAGGACTCATTTGTTAGTATTGGATATAGTTTAATCAATAGTTCTGTGTGAGATAGCCGGTCGAATGCTCTTTAGAAATCGAGAAAAATATTATCAACTTGGCTATTCCTGTCTAAGCCTGAAGCAAGATCATGAATTGTTAAAAAGAATTGCATTACGGTAGATATACTGTGGCGAAAACCATGTTGAAGATAATTAATTAAGCTGTGTCTTTCTACGAACTTTGATCCATACGATATGCTGTAGGATTTTTACGGAACTGTTGAGAATTGATATCGGCCTGCAAGACGATTAAGGTGGTGTAATTTTTGACATTTCCAATCGCTCGGAAGCTATGCGTGAGATGGAGGCTCAGTAAATATTAAACTAAGATAATGTAAACGCCACAACGCGTATCGTACTAAAAAAACATTTGGTACATTATCAGTTCCCGGTGACTTCTTTACATCAAGGTTCAACAAAAGTGCTTGTACGCCTCCTTCATTGAAACATATATCGTCAAAGGGCGGTAATTCTTTGAAAGAGGCTTAACCAGGGGTGATATCGTCGTCTTAAGTAAACACCGAGCTAAAATACTAGTTTAGCGCCTGAGTTACTTAGAAGTTGCCAATATGTGAATGAATCGTTTAGGCAAAGACTAGGCACTGACTTATTCTTTGGTGTTATATAACGCCAAGATTTACCTGGTGATGACATCAAAAAGTTTTCCATGCGCACACTCTGAAAGCAGTATTTTATTCATATTATGCGGTTTTTTAGGACAGCGCGCAAGTCAGAAATCTTATCTGCATTGGTAAGCGACGTGTGCTGCTTGCGATTTTTACAATGTTTCAGTCCTTCCTGATTGAACTGCCAACTGAATGCGCCCCAGATAATTTTGGTTCTTCATGGTTACTTGCGATACGGGCGCCCTGTAATTTCTTGGAAAACAAGAACGTGTTTCATTTCTTTTTTTTTCAGGAAATTGACCACTAATCATAGGCTCTGGTACCTTATTACGGTTACATTAGTTTTCTGAATAACAATCTTTCGATCGGTGCTGATGTCCTCAATGCACGAGCTCCGGCATTTTTGTCACTCATGTCAAACATTTCCAAGTTCGATAATGTCGCCTAAAAAGCACAAGTTCCTCAGCTGTCGCCCGTTCAGTTCTTCGTCCAATATTTCCGTATCTAGCATATCGAATACCTATTGCAAGCATATAGCCAATAAAAAATGGTGATCATGTTTGCGGGACAGCCTTATTATTCCGTTTTTTACTACTCGTGAAAAATGATCGTAGCTGTCAGATCACTGTTGATACAGTAAATTTGTTCCACAATACTCCATGAAATAATAAAAGAATGCAGTGCCTTCATGGGAGCCGGTATCTGCACTCAATCGATCGCCTTTTCATTACCTGTGAAGGTTATATAGAGGCGATAGTTATTTTTCGCCGACTTCTCAATTACGTACTAACGAAACGACTACCATACTGATCAGTATGCTGTTGAAAGCCAGCTTGTACTGCTCCGTTTAGGTAGTAGTAGCAATCTTTATTTTGTCCGAGATAGGGTTTATGGAGGAGAGAGATGGTAAAGTGATTTTTTTAGCCTCCTCTAACTAAGAGAGTTACATGAGGCGTGGGGTGCCCCACTGCGCGTTGTTTTTTGCAGAAGTGGGAGGAATTCGGTCCCCAGTGGCACGAGTTGGAACCGTTCTGCTTTGCATCAGCGTATGATAAAGCGCACTGTGGCGAAAGCAAAATAAAGCTCTCTGGCACCTCTGGACTACTTCGCTTCAGATTACTTGCTAATGACGTGTGCACTGCCAGACAACATACTGTGGTCGTTGGGGTTTGCGGCAGGCGAAAGCAAAGCTCTATAATTTTTCCAACACTAGCTTTATGGGATATATACAGCAGTCGCTTATATAACACTCGTTTACTCGCGATTGTTTTATGGTTAACTTGGTGTGATTTTCATGGTAAATCGTAATCCAGTACAGCTAACGAAATCCAATAACATATTTCAGTGGAACTGCGTACACTTGTGGCGCTTTCATGTAGGTACTTTGGGGCTCGTTGATAGGTTTCTTTTTTTTTCTCTACTGTCCCATTCCTCCTGTGGAATACTGCGAATGCCTTAGTGCAATTATTGCGGTAACACAACGCCGCCGTATAAGAATCACCAAAAATAACAGCTTTAAGGTGACGCCTCCGAAATAACTCTTGCAAAGTTATACAGCTAAGAGCGTGGAAATGCTAGAGCCTTCTAAACAAGAAGTATGCGCCGCGTGATCTGCGTACGCTGCACGACGGAAACCGCTTCCGCACAGATGTCCAATGACAAAAGTGTCCGCCGCAGGGATCTGTCGTTAAACCTAAGCTATTGCACAGCGAATAACTGCGTCTGTCGAGTTTACTCGCACCAATATTTGAACGGTAGCGTGGCGTTGAGCAGTACGGCACAGCCTTTCCAACAAACTCTGGTCCCGAAAAGCACTGTTCTTTAGTGCGCACAACAACCTCCACACGCCGCTGCGGTCGCCGCTCTTGGTTGTTAGGCGTTAGCCATACAGCGCGACATCGAATCGAGCGGGACGATGCACGGAGTAAGTGCCAGACAAGGACGGCTCCATCGTCAGCCTCCTTCCCACTAGGCGTCGGCCACCAATTTCACTGCTGCTGACAACGCAATACGAACGGGGCTGACGGTGCTCAACACGTGGCTGACGAAGCCGATTACTCCGGCGTGGCACTCTCCCACCGTTCTGCGGTTCCCGCTTGCTTCGCGTTGACATTCCAAGCAGTCGTGGAGGAGCAGCTTTCGTAACACCGAATGCAGCGGTTTGTGGCAAACCCTACCGACGTGCCAAGAAATCGGAACAAGAGAGCAGACGTTAGGCATAAATCAGGCAGACTAACGTTCGTGGTTTCTCGAGCGCATGACGCATGCCATATATGTATTATGAAATAAAGTGCTGGGCTTGACGTAACCAGCGGTGATGAGAGTCAGCATTACTAAGCAAATGTCCCTCAATGGGGCAGTAGCGGAACGCACTATATTATCGGGTGCTCGACAGTTGCTTCAGAGCAGTAAGTTATCAGTAGTAGTTACCGGTGAAATAGATCTTCAACAATCCAATCAACGGCGACGGACGCAAATGTATCTTTTTTTCGCTCTTTAGCGCAGTTTCTACGGACGCAAGCCATTTCGATTCGGAACTGTGCGAAACGTACTGTAAGTCATGCGGCCGAAGTTGTCATCGATGAGGGTGACCTTGATGCCGCTTCCCTTGACGCAACAAGTGCGGCCGTCGATGAGGAAGTGGTGGTTCTTGCTCGTACACGGCAGCACCCTGATGTTCTCCTCGAGCAGGTTACGGTGCTCGAACTGTAGCTCCCGCTCGGCGACCGCCAACGTGCACGCGACCTGGCCGATGATGCTGATCGCTTGCGCGGGCTTGAGCTGCGCGCAGTGTTCGGACACAGTTTTAAGCAAACCTATTCGGCATTAGAATTTAATGCTGAGCTAATTGGTAAACATGCGTCTTTCTGTTCGTGCAGCGCTCACAAAAAGCAAAGACTAAGAAACAAATGCAAAGGAGAGGCACTCAGCGCACGCATTGTGCACTTCGCGACTGTATATTCGGCGTACTGTGTATTTGGCGTCTCGAATTCATTAATTTTACCTGGTTTCGTAAAGCTACCATCAACCTCACCTTGTTGACAAGGTATTTTAACGTTACTTGTTCTCCAGTTTCAGTCTGCGTTATTTCGTTTATCGTCTGGCTTGAGATCTCGAAGCAACATTGTCTGCTAAAAGAAAAGTGCACATTTCCCTTGACCTGCCACATAGTGTGCCCTTATTAGAGATGGAGGATATTGATACCGGGGAAACACATGCTTAAACAAAGGAAACTGAATGGTCTTTTCATGTCAGAGGAGACCTCCGCAAATAAGGAGAGAACCGTCAGCGCTCTTACTAAAAGTACAAGAGGATTGGATTGCGTATTGGCGACACGCGGGCATGGACTAAGACGGATATTCACTTGGCTTCATGTATTCGTCACAATGAGCAATGTATCTACAGTGAACTCTTATATTCAATTTCTCCATACGTAGAACTGAGAAAAAATTAGAGACCAGCTGTTCTGGCCGTTCAGCGATGTCGACGAGGGAAAGTGTTTTGCAGCAGCACCTAAAAATCGCAATTCGTCTTATCGTTCGTTTGCCGGATGCTTCATTATACAAGTTACACACCAGACAGACGTTCTGCTCTTCCTTCCTTGAAATGCTGCAAATGGCGAGTGTTTATTCATGCGCCCTCCTTCCACGTATTAGGAGCAAACATTAAAAAAAAAGGGGTTCGGCGGTTTTAGGTGCCAAAATCACAACATGATTATGGGCACACTGTAGTGGGCTACTACGGATCCGTTGCGACCACCTGGGGCTGCTTAACGTGAATCTAAATCAACGTGCACAAGCGTGTTTGCATTTCAGCCCTATCAAAGTGCGGTCACCACGGCCGGGTAGTACCCGTGACCTTGGGCTCTGCAATTCAACTCCATTGCCACGAAGACACTTTCGCGGGCAAGAGGAAGCTTTATTTCTGGATATCCTAACTTAATTAATGGGAAATGTACTAAGAGGTCATGTTTTATAGCGAAGGGCATTCTTTGCAGAATGCACGCGTTTGTGGTATGTCCGTATCTAACCTCTTTAAGGCCAACTTTGGCAACTGCGTAAATACCCGAAAAGACAACTTGAGAACGGAAAGCTTGGGACTATTGGGTAAGTGCAACGGGGCATATGAGTCTAGGTGTGTAAACGTTCTTGGCCACTCCTTCCGAACAGGCATGGCCACTGGGCAAGTGCCCGAATAGGCAACAGAACAAGAGGCAAGAATTGAATAAGTCTGCAACAGAAAATTGAAGCCAGGTACAGAGAACGGAAGAAACCGGCAGCAAAAGCAGCCGGAATCGGTTCAAGAAATAAACAGAACGGGAACGTAGCGTGCATTGAATGAGGAAGGATGAGCTACAAATAAAGGAAGACGATGTGGGATGCAGCAAATTGAAGTCGGCCACACAGAAGTGAGGAATTTGGCAAGACCATGTCTCGCTACATTGCCTCAGTGCTAATAATATTAACGTCGGCATTGACTGTGAAATCAGTTGTGCCAGGCATTCCTGTTCTTATTTTTTTAGCTTTCCTCTGCACGTTCAGTACTCTAAGCATTGAAGTGCGTCTCAAGTGTTGCGGGGGTCCCGCTGGATCATCAAAGTGACTCATCAGCATTTATGTGACAATAAAACAGTTAAGGGATAAGAAAAGAGCAGATTGGGTGAGGGAACAAACGCGAATTAATGACATCTTAGTTGAAATCAAGAAAAAGAAATGGGCATGGGCAGGACATGTAATAAGGAGGGAAGATAACCGATGGTCATTAAGGGTTACGGACTGGATCCCAAGGGAAGGGAAGGGTAGCAGGGGGCGGCAGAAAGTTAGCTGGGCGGATGAGATTAAGAAGTTTGCAGGGGCGGCATGGCCACAATTAGTACATGACCGGGGTTGTTGGAGAAGTATGGGAGAGGCCTTTGCCCTGCAGTGGGCGTAACCAGGCTGATGATGATGAAAACAGTTAAACTTCCTTTTGATAGATATCTTTAAACTGAATGTAATACAGCTCCAGGTAAAACATGGGGAAGGCAGAAGTTCGACATTCAAGACGATGAGCAAAACGAGAACAAGGTCGAAGCGGGAGCCAGCGTTTCCACAAGCGGACTTCTCTTTTTACCTTGTTCTCGTTTTGCTCATATAAATAAACCGTAGCGTTCATATATTACTGCTAAAGTGTTCTTACTTAAGCAGAGCGCACGAAAAAAACGAAAGAGGTAGCGACAGTGCGAAGGCTCGTGCTGAGCCCGCGCCAAACCAACGCGACCTATAGGAAAGTCTAGGTGACGTTGAGCGAAGGGGAGAAGGCGAAATGAGGCAAAGCGTCGCGGAGGAGGATTGAAGGCGGAGGCGCACTGGGTTGACCTCCTTCGGCAGTTGCTACAGGTTTCCTTTGCTTTACGGACGTAGCGGTTTCGTCTCGTGGTAACATCGACCTAGCGCCGCCATACGCTTTCTGTGCGAGCGAAAGCAGGCGACGGTGAGCCGACGATGGCGGCTCGATCTCACGTGCGCAAAGGAGGAAAATGGGAGAGAGAAGCGCGCCGTTTCCCGTAGCGCACATGGCACTGGGAAGGAGAGTGAGGGGTGTTGTACTTCAGCCGCGTGCGGGCACGCGCTTTATCTTGAATGCGATTTCCTTTGGGGACAGAGTCTAGGTGGCCGATGGCTCGTACCTTTGGGTGCGCTGTGTTCTCGCCCACTCAGTTTGTGTTGAAGCGATAGACAGTGCGAAGGTCTCTTCGCTCGCTGCTGCTGCCGCGATTCCTCACGGCAGCGTTCTGGCAGTGAGCTTCTGTGGTCATCGAGTGTGATATGCTCATGCTTGCCTGTGCGCGCTGACACGTTGCTTGTGAATTTATATAGTACGCGAACGTTTACAAGAGGGCGTTCCACTCCGGCGGCTGCTGCGTATGGCGTTGCAGCGCAAGCTCTGTCTTGAATACGATTGGCGGTGCGGACCGTCTAAGTGCACCGAGGGCCGATGGCTTCGTATGCTCTATAGCACCCATGCGCTTGCGCGTCACCCGTGTTTACAAAGTGAAACGTCACACTTTCTGTTCGTTTCCTCCTCTCGTTTTCACATGAGTCCACGGGCGATATGCGCCGCAGGCCTCTAGTTTGGTGCTTCATGCGCGCGCCCCCGGGCATGGCGCATCAAGACACCCTAGCTTCCAGGATGGATAGCAGTGGCGGTCACTCCGAATGCTCATCTTAACCAGAGAGCACGTCTCTGGCAGTTCGTGCTAAGCACATTTTTTTTTCATTGAGTTTATGGAAAACAAAAACGTTCGCATGTTGCTCGTTATATGCGACATTTAAGCTTAACTAAGTTCATCTTGGCGATAGTTCACTGCTGTTCCCGAACGTGTATAAGTGACTGCAACAATTGCGGGAAATTTGCTGGTGGACTAGTTAATCTTCACGATTAAAACAGTGCAAGGAAATGAAACGACATCAACAAAAAATAGACAAACCTCTCTTGTCTAGATTTTTGCGCTGATTTCGTCTTTTACTGCTATTATTACTTGATCTGCGTCAAAAACGATTTCCCATTGGACACAAAAATGTCTTACGCTCTACGAAACCACCTGATATGATTTTGAGCAGTCAGGGTTCTTCGATTGAGACGACATATTAGTTGGAATGCAACAATGAACCAAAATACATCGCCATTTTTATACGTATTAGTCATTGTAAGGGATAAATAGAACTGTGCAGCACTTCCCATATTTTTAGTATGTTCATTTTGCGCGTTCCTTTACTAATGCGTCGTAGCTGACCTAGTTTTCTATCCTTCAATGTGAAATAATATTCCATCTGAAAGCAGGGTGTGCATGGAGGTTAGCCTTGATGTAGTAAGGTTTTCTCGCATTCAGAAGCGCTGCACACTATTTCATTTAGAGCAGTAGAAGTAAGGATGAAGTTCTTTTCAGAACAAGATTTCCTTAGAAAGCATACCTTCCCGCAAACTCGCGCAAACGCGTGCGCTCACACACGCACCCACGCACATAGGCACACACACGCACACTCAAATGAAGCAACGCCTTTACCCATCTAAATAGATTATTCAGAAATTACTAAAACCTTTCTTGGATTTCCTTAGACTAGGAAAGAAATACCATATCAAATGTGCTGGCTACGAGCCTTTGATAGTCGAGTACTGTAACGCATGGCAAAAATCTTGCTGTAAGGGACATAACTGTCAAGACGGCAAACCTTTCCTCTGATGTACGAATGCGCCTTATATTCGACGGTATTTCAAATATTTCTATTTCCTTACATGCGTCCGCTTACCTTAGAATGAAGCACACTTGGACCACAGTAGTCGCTCTCCACCAGGAGGTAGTGCTGCTCCTTCGGCCTCATATCTGCAGAACAATGTAATCGTGCCTGAAACCACTACATCAACAGCTAAATGCACCTATATTTATGAAGCCACTGCATGTTTTTCAGACACGCTTCCAAGTGTGCAGGTTGCACATGGTAGAGACTAGGAATAGTGTAAAGTCTACATTAAAGCAAATACAAATTGCATTCACAGGAAGCAAAAGACACAGGCACATCCAGAAGACGTGGAAAACGCGACCGAATTTTTGTTGGACATGCGCTAAATGGCGCAACCGCAAGAGTTAAATTTGTCCTGTGTTTTTTCGGCTGGCATGATTCATTGCATACAAGGACCGATAACCCATTGACTCACCGAAAACGTTCGAGTGTTTGCACGCAACTTGACGAAATTTTGTCTAGCATGCATTACTACTGGTTGCAAATAAGCCAAGATTTCATGTTCAAATTTCTGAGAGTTTATGTTAAGATCTGCTAAGCCGCAAATCTGTCTGCGCATTACGCACTCATCAATATTACACGGCTGATTTAAGGGTTGTGCGTAAATCAGTGATGTCCACACTTCCACCCTTCGAAATTCTGGAACATCTGCAATGATTAGACCCGTCCAGCTGAGTCTGATAAGATATCAGTCTTCATATTGTGCTTCGGAAGCGTCATTGTATAAGGCGGTTGCTTAGCAACTCAATGTTGCTAAGCAGCTTATCAGCACTACGCGTCCTTCTTCAAGCGCCCCAGGGTCATGTACCGTGTGTGATTAATGATGATCGACGTAGTTGTACAAAGGAAGTTTTTCATCCAGGATGCACTAAAAAAAATTCAAGGCTCACTTAGTTATCTCTACGTGCATGAATTCGAAAGCATTGCGACCGCCGAACGATACTTAGACATTATGGTACAACGTAAGGTCGTGGGTCCGACTCCCACCAAACGTTCAGGGTTCTAGTCCCAACAAAGGTCGTGCGTTCGAGTGTCTTCATTCACTCTATCTCAATTAACTGTGCCTAATTACCTTCGCATTATATACAACAAAATGTCGTCGGTATGACTCCCACCAAAAGTCGAGGCTTCGTCACCGGTCGAGGCTTCGTCACGCCTACGCCAACATCTATGCCGGATTGCCCGCCTGATAAGCCATACAATACTTGCGCTCTAAAAAGCTGTTGAGGTTGCCTTTTCTTTCTGCTTCAGTGAGCGGCATTAGACTCCGTGTTAAAACTTCTATTAAGCCATTATTTCTTTAGGGATCAAGCACACACTCTCAGTGCAGCAAAACGCCCAGTTTAACTGAGTCTCAAGGATGAGGTACTTGGTGATTTCTCACAATAAAAACAGTGAAAAGACGAGAGATGTAAAAGGGCAACGCTGCGTCCGCCGTCTCTTTCCGTGTCTTGTCAACGCACTCGCATCTGTCATAAGGTGCTTGATTCTGTCCAGCGTACCGAGCGCAATTAGTGCGATATATTTGAGAACAAAAGCCCATACGTAGAACACTGACGTAAAAAAAGATGAGTGCGCGAAAATCGGCCGCAAATGGAACAGTAGATGTGCAGCTGAGATTTACGAGCAGATATGATGGTGTGCCTTTGCGCAATCGTGAACATAAAAAACCTCCAATGAATCATTTAGAAAGTAGTTCTTCATAGTAGTTCTTATTTCTTAGTAGTTCAGTAGACTTGCCAGGGTGCGGCTGGTAGCATCGCGAATGTTTCTGGGCGTATGCGTCGTACGCTTTGGCAAAGTTTTCTGGCAGGGTGTCGACCACGAACACAATTCTGGAAAAATACAAAAAAAGAAGACCCAAATTAGGTGCCGCAAGTTGTTCTTTTTTTCTCCCTCTCTCTACGCTTTGTGGGCAATTCCACTCACCTGCGTATAGTCCTGAATCCGTAAGTCTTATTGGTTAGACCCATATGCAGGTCGCTCAACTTCCTGTAATATGCAAAAGACATTGGATACTTGTTTAGTTTCAGAAGTCGTCACCAAATTTGTTTATTTTCGATACGACATTGGAAGCTGATGGTGGACAAAAACATACTAAGTTGAGTTTTGCGGAGTTCAGTCAGTGCCGCAGCGTGTACAAACCAGCCTTATGGTTATTTTTTTCGCCACCTGGCCCTTTGCGACACTTCAGCGAATGTTGATAAATAACTGTGTTATATTTTGTCGTTGCACATGCTCCACAAGATCGGATTGCAAAGGTATTCCGAAATGTCTCATAACAATCGCGCATGCATCGCTTATTGTTCTATTCCCATTGGATGTCATCCGTGTTTGCTAAGTGGCTGTCGCTTTTCTGTTCGGTGCACGAATTTACAAGCTCGATTGGGCGCGGGGGCTGCTGCATACCAATGCAGGTGCAATGCGAGAACGCTGACGCGCCATTCTTTGCCTGCACTAAGCATTCAAGTGGTGATAACTGTTCCATACCCTCCAGCACAGCGTCTCTCAGGGCTCCTTTATCGCTTTGTCGCTTTCTAAACACCCTGTGACTTGATACACGAATTAGAATTTTGGAATTAGAACAAACTTTTATGGACGAAAATACTGCACATAACTCCAGACCGGTCAATAGTAACACGCGGCTTGTGACCAGCAGCATAGCCCACCCGAGCCTCCTTCCGACAACCAAGGGCGCCTTTATGTGAGCTTAGCAAAAATACTCAAAAAGCGCGAGTTTCTTCGTCAGGCTTCGTCCGTATTGCCAAGAACGCAAGTAGCAGTTGTCACGCGCGCTTTTTGTATCTCTAGGTGGTCCCTGTGGATTCCCATTTCCCGAGGAACCCAGCAACAGTGCTCGGTCGGCGGCAGAATTAGCTTGTGATCTGGCCACCGGCAGGAAGCAAGGCCCCGTGCTGTCACTGCTAATAAGTGCTTCGCCTATAATTGATTCTCAGAGTGTGCCGAATATTTTTACTGCGCAGTTAAGTTTGTCTACAGAAATAGCGAGGGTAGTGGAGAAAAAGTCGCGTAAGAGCACCATGACAACTTTCACTTCACCATTGCCACAGGAACGAAAAACGTATATAAAATTTACATGCGGCAGTGCACATATAAACTAAAATTATTTATATTCAACTTCAATCTATTTACTACTGTGCTAACGAAAAAATTTCTCACAATGCTTTTATTTAGGCCGTGTATGAATATATCACATTATTATTTGTCTGTTAGCTTGCTTATTTACAGGCCATGTCTATGAGAGCAAATACTGACCAATAGAACTTGCACAACCTTTAGCGCACTAGAACAGCAACAGGCATGATTCACCAGAAGGCGCAGTATTTACATACATCCACTATGCAGGCTCATGAGAAATGCTCGATAGTAGACTACGTGAAGATTCAAAAACAGTTTCTCATGGGATATTATGCAATAGTGATTGATTGATTGATTTGTAGAACTTATTGTCGCAAGGGCCAGATGTGGCCAAAGAGCGCCAAGTCGATGATCTGTGTTTCTCAATGACATATGGGTGTTAATTGCGGGGAGTATATGAAACGCGGCTGCATAGTGGCCTAAAATGTTCGCTAAAAAGTGCAAAATATACATATGGTGCAATGTGGCTGTAAAAGGGCCTCAAATTTATTCGCTCTAAAGTGCGTAAAATACAAGTATATACATAATAAAAATGACAGTGATTGATCGTTTCAGCGATGACACTACGTGGTTAGTAAAATATGTAGTATCTCAAGGACTAGTGCCTCAGCAAGGCCTTGGAAGCAAGGGCAGGGAGGCACGCGCTGTAGAAAATGGTTTCATTGCAGCTACTACCTCCAGGTGGAAGCCGTGCTACAAGTAGCCTGGCCAAATAACTTTTAAGGCGTCAGTTTCAGTTAAAAAGTTTAATACTGATTGAAAAGTAAAAAGGGGTTCATTGCTCAGAAAGAATGCTGGGTGTAACGGCATGTGTTCGAGATAAGCGGAGGGAAAGTACTTTTTTCTTTCTGCCTCTATTTCTGCGCATTGGATAAGGACATGAATAAGTGTAAGCCTGTTGCCACATTTGGTACATGTCGGAGGTTCGCTTCCCGTCAAAAGGTAGGAGTGAGTGGCGTAAGTATGTCCTATTCTTAATCTACAAAGAAGCACTTCCTTATGCCTTGCTGTTCTTTCAGACATCCAGTTCCCTAGTTTAGGTTTTATAACGTGTAGCTTATTCCTTACTGAATTATCCCATTGATCATGCCAATACTTCCTCACTTTATGGCGTGAGAAGGGCTTAAGTTCTCTTGCTGGTATTGGTTTATTCACATATCCGTTTCATTAAAAGTGACTGACGTTGCAGTTTCATCAGCAGCTACAATACCTTTTATGCCCCTATGGCCAGGTACCCAGCATAGGGACGATATTTTGGATTTACATTAAGACTAAGCATAGTTGTGTGCATAGCTCAATAAAAACAGGGTTCTTATGTTTCCGAAAACTCATTAAGCCCCTTATTACACTTAATGAATGTGTGAAAACGATGGCCTTATTGAGATTTCCTTGCCTGATGTGTTTTACAGCTGAGAGTATAGCGTACGCTTCAGCCGTGAAAATACTTGTGTTGCGATTTAGAACACCGGAGCTGGAAAAGAATGGCCCAAGAGCTGCATACGCGACACCAGCAGATGATTTGAAAGCATCTGTAAAAAACTCGGCACAGCAGTACTTCGCTTGGAGTTCGAGGAAGTGTGATTGTATGTGTGCCTCATGCGCATGTTTTGTTATTTCGACAAAAGAGATATCGCACTCCATGGTCTGCCATTGCCAAGGAGGTGGAAGACGAGTGAGAGGCATTAGAATATTTTCTGGGAGATGGATGTCTGTTTCTTCTGCCATCGCTTCCAAGCGCAGGCTGAAAGCAGTTCTTATATGTGAGCGGTTACGGTAATGTCTGGCAGCAGATATGTCGCTAACTATGGAATGACATGGATGCTCGGTGTCTGATTTTACCTTACTGTAGTAAGAAAAACTTAGGAATGTTCTGCGTAGGTGTAAGGACCATTCGTTGGACTCAACGTACAGACTTTCAACAGGGCTCGTTCTAAAGGCGCCTGTTGCCTATTGTATAGTGAAGCTGTGGGCTGGGTCGAAAATTTTTAGCGCACTCTCAGTTTCGGAGTGGTACACCACGGCTCCGTAATCGAGGCGTGATTGTACGGGACTCTTATACAAGCTAAGCAGACACTTCCTGTCACCACCCCAGGTTATTCGAGAAAGCGGCTTCAGGAGGTTCACGGTCTTCAGGCATTTTTCTTTAAGATATCTTAAGTGGGGAATGAAGTTAACTTTTGTGTCCAGGATAACACCTAAGAATTTGTGTGTTCAAGGCTGAGAGTTAGTCTTTCTCCATTAAGGTCAATATGTGGTTGTGGTAGTACACCTCTCTTGTTTGAGAACAGGACACATGTGCTTTTTGGGGGGTTCAATTTAAAACCATTCTCGTCCGCCCACCTTGAGAATCTATTCAAGCCAAGCTGTAGCTGCCTCTCGCAAATGCTAAGGTTACACGACCTGAACTCTGTCTGTACATCGTCCACATAGACGGAGTAGAAGAGCGCGCGAGGTGATATGGTGTGTAGGGAGTCAATTTTAACAATAAATAGCGTACAGCTCAGTACTCCACCCTGCGGTACACCTGTCTCTTGTACGAATGGTCGAGATTGCACATTGCCAACTCTAACACGAAATATACTGTCAGAGAGATAAGTTTCAGTTATTCTCAGCAAGCTGCCGCGAATGCCCATTGCAGAAAGATCCCGAAGGATCTCGAAGCGCCACGTAGTATCATACGCCTTCTCCAAGCCAGGAAATGCTGACAATACAAGCTGTTTGTGGACAAACGCATCTCTGATGTACATTTCAATGCGCACAAGCTGATCTGTCGTCGATCTGCCTTCTCTGAAACCACATTTATATGGGTCTAATTTCTTGTTTATTTCTAGATAGTGAACCAGTCGACTCCTTAGCATCTTTTCAAAAACTTTGCATAAGCAGCTCGTCAATATTATAGGCCTATAACTATTTGCCCAAAGAAGGGTCCGTACCCTGTTGAAGAATGGGAATTATGATGGCCTCTTTCTAAGCAGAGAGAATGTGGCCGGAAGACCATATAGAATTGTACAGACACAGAAGGGTTTTTTTGTGATTCAGACGGCAGGTGTTTTAGCATTTCATATAAGATGCGGTCAGAACCTGGGGCAGATTTGTTGCAGCTATATAGTGCTGCCTGAAGCTCTGCCATGCAAAAAGGTCTATTGTATGCCTCGCATTTTGTGCTTTTCCGTTCTAATGGTTGTCTTTCTATTTGCCTTTTGTACCTTTGGAATGTGTCAGAGTAGTGCGACGAGCTGGATATCTGTTCGAAATGTGCGCCAACAAAGTTCGCCTGATCTTCCATGCTGTCGCCTTGAGTATTCACCAAAGGCAGCGAGTAAGGCTGTCGACTGTTTATTCTCTTCACTCTATTCCAAACATTTGTTTCATCAATGTAAGAGTTAATGCCCGATATATACTTTCTCCAACTCTCTCTTCTAGCTTGTCGCCGCGTTCTCCGACCCTGAGATTTGTCCTGTTTTAAATTGACTATATCTTCTGCAGTCCGAGAATCCCGAAGTAAACCCCATGCCTTGTTCTGCTTCTTACGCGCTATTCGACACTCATCGTTCCACCACGAAAGATGGCTTTTTCTGGACAATCCCCTTGTTACAGGGATACATTTGGAGGAGGTGTCAAGGAGAAAAACCGTAAAATATTTAACCACAGCATCTATAAATAAACCACACATGTTAAAGCACACATGTCGTCCCAGGATAAAGAAGCAAGATTTTTGAATTTTTCCCAGTCAGCTGAGTCAGTTCTCCACCGAGGTAATTGTGGAAGGCGCTCATTAGACATTGGTGTGCTTAGAACTACAGGGAAATGGTCACTGCCGTAAGGGTTTTTAATAACTTTCCATTTAAAGTAAAGTAGACGAGTAGGAGATGCATCGCTAAGATCTTTTGAGGAGTATGTTTTGTTTGCCATGTTATAATACGCGACCTCCTTCCCATTCAAAAGACATGCATCTGAAGAAAAAGGGAACTGTTCAATCAAGCGACCTCTAGCGTCGCAGCGCGAGTCGCCCCATAGGTTGTTGTGCGCATTTAAATCTCCAAGCACAAAATATGGTTCAGGTAACTGATCTATGCATGTTTGGAATTCTTGTTTGTGAAGCTGAAAATGCGGCACTGTATATAGGGAGCAGATGGTTATCAGTTTATCTAAAAGTACAGCTCGAATGGTCACTGCCTCAAGGTGTGTCTGTAGCTGTAAGTGTTGACAGGCTGTAGACTTGTCAGCTATGATGCCTACTCCACCTGATGATGCGAGGGCATCATCGCGACCCTTCCGAAAAATAACATAGTGACGAAGGAAGTGTTTATGTTTAGATTTCATATGAGTCTTTGGACACACAGCACTTTTGAAGCTAGTTCATTAAGGATTTCTAGAACGTCATCGAGGTTGCAAAGCAGGTCTCTGATATTCCACTGAATAATCAGTGTATCCATATTAAAATTAATGTTGTGTTTTGTGTCAAAGAGAATGAACTTCGTTTAGCTTACAGTGCCCTTTTGGCGTCCTGTAATTGGAATTTTGTCTTTCCTGGAGCGGTCGAGAAAATCGCGCCGCTTCTTAAGCGTCAACTGCGCCTTCTGACTGGGTGTTGTGTCCATGGCCTCTTGCGAGGCACTGGACACGCGCTCTTGCGAGCGGTGTGTTTTCCGTGGAGGCCTTGTCTCGGAAGACAAGGCCTTGGAGCCCACCTTGCTGGTGGTTGATGGGCTTATGTTGACCTCTGAGCTGTGCTGACTGGTGCCAGCACTAGCAGAGGCCTCCGCTGTGGTCAAATTCGGGAGAGGCAAGGCAGCCTTCGCTGCTGCCACCATGGGGGCGGGTGGCGTTGCCGCACGCTCGATATGCGTGGCGCTGGCGTCCGCCAGGTGCCGTAGTGGTACTGCCCCCCACCATACCACTTCGGCGAAAGATGCGGTCTGTGCAAACCTTAGTGAGATGCGTTGCCTTGCTTCTCTGAAAGTTATGTTTTCCTTTACCTTTATTGCAATTATTTCTTTTTCTTTCTTCCAGACTGCGCATGATCGAGAATATGCAGGGTGGCCACCATTACAATTCCTACAACGCGGCTCAGCCTTTCAATCACCTGCAGAGTGATCATTGATGCCAGATTTCGCACATGTTAGCCGCCCTCGGCAGCTCTGGGAAGCGTGACCAAACCTCTGACATTTAAAACAGCGTCGCGGGTTAGGGATGTATCGTCGTACTCTGATTTTTTTATATCCAGTTTCTAATGTCTCTGGTAACTTGCTAGAGCCAAAGGTAAGTATCAGGTGCTTAGTTGGCAGTTCCTTGTTGTCACGTCTGATCTTTATTCTTTGTACACTTATTACGTTTTCATCCTTCCATCCTTCCAGGAGTTCTTCGGTCAAGTCCATCAAGTCGATGTCAGAGATTACGCATTTGGCCGTATTCATGGTTCGGTGTGCTGTTACACTGACAGGGATGTCTCCAACTTGTACAAGGTTTGTTAGCTTGTCGTGCTGTGCTTTGTCTTTCAGTTCGAGTAATAGGTCCCCACTGGCCAGCGTGGTGATTTTATAGCCGCCTCCAACGGTCTCTGTGAGATACTTCGCCACGACAAATGGTGAAATTGCTCTTGCTTTCTTGTCAGGTTTACCACTGTGGACAACGTAAAATTTCGGGAAAGTCGGAGTGCCTTTTAGAAAAAACTGAAATGTAGCATCGGTGCACCCCCTTTTAGAGGGACGATCGGTTGAGAAAGATTGGAAGTTCCCTCGAAATATGTTCAGTATTCAGCGACGATGCCAGTCACCCACCACCGAGCCCAACAAGGGGACAAGTCAAGGTATGTGGTCAAACAAGCCCTACCATGTCAACTGTACATCGTCGCTATAACCACATATGTTATAACCAAGGTAGGTCATGCCACACCAGGTTAACCCTCGCCGCCAGGAATGTTGGAAGTTATCAGAAGAAAAAGAAGACAGGAAAGACTAAAAGTGAGAGGGAAAGGCGACTGCCGATTTCCTCCAGGTGGGTCAGTCTGGAGGTGCCGTCTATGTGAAGCCGGGCCGAAGAGTTGTGTTGCCTCCGCCGGGGGGCCTTAACGGTCCAAACACCCAGCATCGGCTCAACCCCCAGGATTCTGCTTTCCCCAGACGCGGTTAAGCCGCGCACGACTACACGCGGGACGGTCCGACACTCGTGTGCTCGGCTACGTGGTGTCGCAACACACCAAACGCCTGCTGACGCAGACACCCCTGCGGAGGGGGCAGCAGTAAAAAGTTATTTTCGTACCAGTAGTAATTGCTCCCTACGCACCACACTTCTCTTCGACTAACAATTCCTCGCAATAAGCACCAAAATGTGATCTATTCCTACTCGTATACTGCCATTCCTGCCTTTATCGGAAAAGTAAACATCTGGCTCAGACAAAAGATAAGCCTTGCAAGAACTTTCGCACGTCACATTGCACTTACATTACGTAATCACGCGTAGCAACTTCGATAACACAACCAGTTACTGAAAAAACACTAAGCATTTACAAACACCATAACTCGCTTTCTAACTTATCAATGCTGCTACAGCGGCAATGTGCGCAGGATGGCGTAAAAATGAGCCTTTTTACTACATTGTAGCAAAACAGATGCGGCAATGCAGTTACCGGCTTATCTCCCACTGGCTTGTTTCTTATTGCTGCATACTGTTATGTAGGCCACTAGATTACGTCTACTACTTCTAACATCTTCGATTTAGTACTCAACCCTACACCTGATCTTTTACACGCCATATCGTATCTACCGGGGCTAAGCGATCACTTAGTACTTCATTTTTCTTTGACTTGCACCGTGCTTCTTAAGAGTACCACAAAAATATATCCATGACTATAAACACGCTGATTATGATGATATTAACCGTGACCTTTCTGCCTTTCTAGATGATTACTTGCCTAACTTTCATGATCGCTCCATGAATAGTAACTTGAATTTATTCAAAGAAAAAGTTTATTTTTCCAGAAATACGTTCCACGCATAGTTTTTTCGTCAAACTGGCATCACCACGGTTTATTAAATCGTTAAAAAAGAGTTGTAATAAGAAAAAAAAACTCATTTTTCGCTCTGCAAAACTAACCCGTACTCAAGAACATTAGACAACTTATCAGGCCATGGCTACCGAATGCAAAAAAAGCTCTCAAGCGCGCCAAGGGTTCATTTTTCAATACTACATTATCATTTCTTCAAATTCCGCTAGGCAATATTGAAGTGCAGTCAACAAAAGAGACAATTCAGCTATCACCCTTAAAGACTCAAGAGATCAACTGATTCAACTTGATCAATGCGGAAATGTTCTGAACTCTGTATTTGTTTTTGTTTTTTTCAAAAATGCGTGTTTTTAACGCCTATCTATCCCGGTACTGCGTTTTTTCTGATGGACCATATTGTCTTTGATATTGCTGGCAGAGAAAGAATAATAGATAAGTTAAAAGTTTCTTCATCATGTGGCATTTATAATATTAATACAAAATTTTTAATCACGACTAAAGTGAACAGTGCTATAATACTTTCTAATCTATTCCAGCAATCTCTTAAGATAGCCTACAATCAGGAAGACTGGAAGGTCGGGAGAGTGATTCCCTTGAACAAGTCTGGGGACAGCCATTCGCCATATAATTATTGGCTTATTTCACACACGTGCATTCCCTGTAAAATTAGGGAACATGTCATTTACTTTCACCTTGCATCATTCCTGCAGTCAAACGCCTTTTTTACAGACCCTAAGCACAGATTTCCTTTTCCTGTAAACGTCAACTTTTATCATTGACACGAGCTAAATTCCGTAATTGACAGGGGTCCCATTGTTGACTCTCTATTCTTAGATTTTTTGAAAGAGTTTGACAAGCTTTCTCATCAACTGATTTTTTTAAACTAAGTAAATTTAACCTTAATCCTAACGTTCTTCAATGGCTGCACTCTTCTATCACCGATCGCTCACAATTTATCACATCTAATAATACTTCCTCTGTCTCTTCTACAGTTGTATAAAGTGTGCGACAAGGTTCTCTGCCGGGACCTTTGTTTTTTCTAATTTATATGAAAAATTTACTGATAGGTTGTGCTCATGAATTAATCTTTTTGCAGATGACTGTGTCGTGTACCGCGTAATCAATAGTGACTTCGATATAGGTCTTCTTCAGTCCGATATCAACCATGCTCTTGACTGCGCTAACACGTGGAACATGGAACTAAACATGAATAAATGTAAGTACATGCTTGTTTATAGTCGTAATACTACACTGCTTTCATATCATCTGAATACTAGTAACCTTGAATCTGTGTCCTGTTAGAAATATCTAGAGGTATTTATTTCTTCTAATATTTCTCGAGAGATGCATGTACACCATATAACCAACAACACTAATCGCATGCTAGGCTACATACGTCGCAATTTTTATCTTTCTTTTAGTTCTGTAAAACTACTTCTTTATAAATCGTTAGTTCGTCCTAAACTTGTATATGCTGCATCTTTCGGGGACCCCATTGAAGAGATGCTCATCTATCAACTTAAATCTGCCCAGAACCGAGCGGCTCGTTTCATCCAACTAATTATCACCGTGACTCCAGCGCCACTACTATGAAAGCAAGCTGATCATTACCATTGCTATCACAACATAGGAAAATATTCCGCCTTTGCCTGTACCATAACATAAATTATGAAAACTCTATTCTTAAGAATAAATTGGTAACCCTCCCTTTAGCTTGCACGTTTTACCTTGCATAGACCGTCGTCAAAAGGTTGGTTTTCCTTCATGCCACACCAACCATTTTTTTTTCAGTTCATTCATCCCCAGCACGTCAGCAAGTTGGAATCTGCTTCCACGATCTCTCGTCAAAATATGTGGTAATATCTGGTTCAAAGCTGTTTTAACTAAGGTGCTGTTGTCAGAAACACAAGACCTTGTAGCACTGTCACCCTTCTTATTCTTCTTAGCCCCTTGTTTTTTTCCTTTTTCATCCAACCAAACTTTCTTCGTAGGCACATATTACTATTTACTGCGTCGTTTCTTTTATTTTATTTCATTTTTGATAAGGTCTCTTCATGCTTTGAGTGTTCAGCGGTTTTTATTTTTTCTTGAACTATGCACCACTCATTGTTAGTTTCCTTTATTGTATTCATGTACCCCTTTCTTTTTCTTTTTAGCTTTATATAAATTTATTGCTGTCTTTTTTTTTCAACTTTATCGAATGTACGCCCACTCCTCTCTGTAATGCGCGCGGGCCCTGTGGGTAATGAGATAAATAAATCAAAATAAATACCCACAATCAGAAACCAAACGTCATCATAGAAGATGCACGGGTCGTCCTTCAGTGCCTCTGGCGCACTGTCATTAGGCCAGCCCGGACAGCCATTCGCGTATGATGCTACCAACCGTCTCGGTAGCGCCTGTGCACTGTAAGAGAAGCTCCTTGCAAGAATGTCATGGCCCACCTGCTGCTGAAGACGACGCAGTACACCTTGGATACCGAGTGCGTGTCGATGGAGTACAGCTGCACGACCGTATCCGTGGCCGTCGGCTCCCTGCTGCCCACGTCAACCATATAGGCTTCGGAGTCCACGCTCTCTGCTTTCTTCCTCAGCTTGGTGCCTTTGTACCTACGCACGAATCCGAAATTTCCAAATGCAAAAAGCAGCAGCGGTGGTTGGAGGCTCTGTTGCTCTCTTGTCTACTCCCCACCCCCTTCTTTCCAATAAAGGAATGTTGTAACAATTGTAGACGTCTCCAAGAGTTCATCAACATCCTCGTTGGAAGTGTTCCATAAAGAGGTCACATATGTAGAAAAGCCACATTACTTCCAGAATATATCTTAGAAAGTAGTGTGGAAGCGACAAGCAAGATTGCGTAAGAATAAAATACTTTATAAGCAGGCATTAAGTTACACATGACAATACGCTGACATCGGTAAACACAAAGGAACAAAATTACGCAGATAAAACGGATGCTAACGAACTGGCTAAACCCTCAGAGGTTGTGTTCATCGATGATGTAGTCAAGCATTCCATTTATTTCAAGGTGATCAGTAGAAAACAATGCATGAAAGTGTTAGTGTTAGTGAAAGTGTTTGGTCACATACACGCTCAAAACCTGAAGTGTTCAAAAGACAATACGATGCACAAATTTGTGGTAGAAACTGCGTTACACATAGCTTTTCCATGCAGTTATGACAATCCTCTGCTGAGCCTTCTCGTATTTTTTATATCTCAACGAATATTTTTACTTCCATAAGGCTTGATCACGGTTTCGACAGCACAATTTGGGATCGTTGTCTCAGCTGAACCAAGCATCTAAGCGCATCTTGCTAACAACACTTTCAGCTTACATTCTTAAACGCACTGCTCTGCCTTGCAAATAAAAGTTAAAATTCTACTAATCAAACCAGACAAGGATTAGACAAATCAGGAGACATTCTATAGCTAGCAACGCCACAGTTCGAAACATTAGTTCAAGTTAAAGTACTTCCATTCTTCTGATTTCAATCGATACACAATTCATTGACACTGTTAACGTTTCCAGCGTCAACTATTCAACCATTCCACAACGCCGAGCTGCGATTAGACAGCACCTATGAGATGGTGAGGAAATGGGCAATAATTTGCAAGTTAAAGTTTACTACGACTTCTTGCTAATGATTCCTCGCTCGCCTTAAAGGTTGCTCAAGACCTCTACATAATTTTCCCCGCAACTACCAATGATGTAGTTTCCACTGTGCGTTTACTTCCTGGTGTATTTGACGTACACTATGAGCGGCCATGTTGATCACTGATCATTGGAGCTCCGGTTACCGGTACTTTTTGGGGCGTCGGTACATGCATGTGGCAAATTTACGTATGCCCACAGCCGAAAATGCGCAAGCCGCCGTGGTTGCTTAGTGTTTACGGTGTTCGGCTGCTAAGCACGAGGCCGCGCGATCGGATCCTGGCCTAGGCGGTCGCATTTCGCTAGGGCCGAAATGCGAAAAACGCCCGCGTACTTAGATTTAGGTGCATATTATTAACCCCAGGTGGTACAAATTTCCGGAGTACACCACTACGGCATACATCATAATCAGAGCGTAGTTTTGGCACGTACCACCCTATAATTTAATTATTTACATGTGTAACTTTGGCAGGCCTAAAGCAAAATTAAAAGAGCACGAAACAAGGACACGTAAGAGAGTTAACAAAACAAGCAAGAATAACAGAGCGCTTGTATTGTTCAGTCTTGTCGTGGTCCTTTTTCTGCACTTTTTTTTATTTTACTATATACCATAAACCGACTAACCTAGCAGCAAGCTATGTTTCAGGAGGCCCCATGCATCAAACACGTGGCCCTTATGCACACACGAGGTATGCACACACCGGGGAAATAAAAAAAATGGAAACAAAGCATGTGCTCTGAAATTCTTTCTCTTGTAATTGTCGCTATGCCAGTTCGCACAACACGCACTACACCCATCGCTTCGGCCATTAGTCTAAGTGTGCGTTGCGTGCTCACTTACCCGAATATTACATCACGCACTGAGAGAACCCCAACCACTACATCCTAGCGCCTGTACTAGAATGTCTCTCGTCGACAAGGTGCCCTGTTTTAAAAGGGAACTGAATTGGGTTTAAAATGGGAAGATCCGTAGTATTTTGAAAAGCTGGTCAGAACTAGTGCGCGTGCCACCGCGCAGCAATCTCCGATCACATTTGAGCAGTACCACTGTCAATCTCGTGAGGCGGGCGCAGCGCATTCGGACGGGGCAAAAGCAAAACGACTGCGAGTGGCGTGTACATAATTCTCACGTGAGCCTGATCGCCCAGCTCGCCGGCTTGGTAAGAACACATGCAGCAGATTCAAATGCCAAATTACGCGGATGCACTGTGACTACAAAGTACAGCGCACATCGGTACAGAGAGCGGATGCACAGTACGAAGGCGGGAACACATGAGCGAAGAGTGCTGCGAAGTTCACAACTGCGCACCAGTGTGGGACGGGTCGCAACGCAAGACCGGCGGCCGTCGCCTGTATCCAGCAAAGTAGATATGACCGGCATGCCGCATGCGAAGCCCTGCACCGGCGAGCCACAGCAGCCAATGAGAGCGGGGAGAGCGCAACGACACGATGACATGTAGCTAACTGAGTGGCGCACCTTATTAAAACGAAAAGAAAACCAAAGCCCACTTCAGAAACAAATTGCCAGCGTCATACCAAAGCTTGCGCTAAAGTTAAGCATCTTTCGTAACTCTTTTATTACAACAATTATGGCACACTCTTAAAACGGTTGCACCCTTTTGGGTCTATATTTGTCCCACAACGATTATCATCATCTGCCTTGCTTGCGTTTCCTTTCTTGAAAAGTCGGCGCTCGCTACTTTCCTGTCGAGAATGCTGTGTCAACTGATAACGCGCAAGCCGTTGCTGACCGGGTAGTACCGGGTTCGCAGCGTTAAATAAAAGGAAACTCGGGAAAGACAGATGACTGCTATTGTTGTGGGACAAGATAAGCCCCAAAGAGTACAATTTTCTTTAAGAGTGCACATAAGAATGTACAGGCGACATCATTTATAACGAAATACGATGGTACCTCGCGTTAAAAGAGCGTGAATCGTCCACATGTTTTCGAGTTCCTCACGCGGATTCCCAAGAAGTGAAGAGCAGTCTATTCACATTGAAAATAGGCGCAGCTTCACAGAACCGGCGTCGCCATCGCGCCACTGCTGCCGTCGCTTCCACGCGTCCACGCCGGCGGTTCGGCGGCAGTTCGCAAGCGGTGACTGGCGCGGCGTGCCGGTCAGGTTTCCGCACACGTATCCCGCTTGAGATGTCTACGCGGCGATGTCACCAACGCGATACACGGAAGAATAGCGATGACAGGTGTATGCAGAGAAGTATAGCACACATCCAGCGGCATATACCGATTCTCACATCCAGGTTTTCTGAACAAGGCAAACCTAGCGATGATTGATTCAGGCCATTTCAGAGGCTTCCCGAAAGGCATGCACGGGAAGCCTCTGTATTTAGTTCAGGTTTACAAGACATCTTTTTTCAGCATAATCATTGTTTGCGTCCTCCAGCGCTATACCATGCTAAACTATACCGCTATACTTCCTTTTTACCACACTCTACTAATAAGTGAACTTGTTTCCGAATTATTAATGTTGTAGTCTTGCTACTGTTGTCGTACGTAATTAACACAGACGACTCCATCGGGCACCCTAAAATGAAATACTTCCAATTTTCGCCTGGGCACGCGCGCCATTGTGATGCAAGTAAACATAACTTGAACTCATTTTCTCAGAAATAAACGCTGAATAGAACGCTGACGTCACTCTGAACAAGATCAAGAAAAGCCGTAATATTCGATCTCCTGATGCTTCTATTCACAAGCTTAATTTTTCCTGGATGTCATTTTGTACCGTAGAAACGTCCCCCCGATATCCCTTATGCGCGAGTTGTTATTTTCAAGCACCCTATGTAAGCCGTTACGCGCCACTCCATGATGTCCTGACGCCAAGCCACCATGGCATGTCACGCAAGTAGCACCACGCTGATTCATTTGGGTGAGCATAAACTTTTTTGTTTGCGATGTTGCGTCACCACACATTCAATCTGCCAGATCTTGCAGAAGCCGTCTATCTAATCTGACTGTCTCCTTCAGTCTCTTGATATACCATACGAGTGCTGTCATCAAGTTATTCTTCAATTCACTTTGTCGACAGGAACACACTGTATTTCGTCTGAATATAGTTTCGGCTTTAAGTGCGACTTCTCAGAACACTTTAGATATTCGTGGTGATGCGCTCTGACTGATCATACAAGCCAACTCGCTCGCACCCTTTAACTGCTTCACAGCACGACCAAAAGGTTTATGTGGCAGCCACGCCCATTTGCGCCTGTCAGTTGACATAGCTGTGCCCTGCACCTACGTCCCTGTTGTGAGCCTGGGGCCTTCCTACGCGTGCTTCACTTCTATACATCGAATCAATACAGATGGAAGTAAGAGGGGGTGAATACAACAGAGGAAAGATGAACAGTAGGAGAGAAAGACGCAAGATTTCAGAGGAAGACAGAAACAGGCAACTACCCATTCCCCCCGGAGGGGTTAGTCCGGAAGTGCCGTCTACGTGAAGCCGAAAGTGTTGCCTCCGCCGAGGGTCTATAAAGGTCCAAACGCTCACATTCGCTCAACCCCAGGATCCCCTTTTCCTCGGACACGGCTAAGCCGGACACGGTTACACGCGGGAGGGGCCAACCTTTGTGTAGTGTCACAACACACCAAACGCCTACTGACGGAGATGCCCCTGCGATTCTGAATGTTTCAAGCCAGTTCATTCTTAATGTTTTAAATTTAGTCATTTTACGGAGTGCGTGGCCTTTTTAGTCAATTTCGATGTCGATAACGTATATTTTTCAAGATTATCCTAATGCATCCATATGTGTTTCAAGCGTAAACATTTACACGGAGGTTATTCTCGCCTACGCTTTCGGAAACCAAACCACTTTTGCTGCCCGTAATTTTGATACAGTTGGCCGTCATAGAAATGGAACAAAATTTAAGCATCGAGGCACAATAATTTTTTTCGCCTTAAGGAGAGCTATAAATCTTTGAACTGCCGCGAGTCCCGTAGATAAAGGAATGCATGGCCCTAATTTGTCATTTCTGCACGTTGTTTCCATCGCACCATTACCCGTCCCCTACTCAATCAAAAACTAAACTTTGTTACTTCATTTCTCTGCCCAAATTATACAGGCCTCCGTAAGCAGGATTAGATCACTATATGCTGCTTGTTTTCCGGGCCCAGTTAAAACTTCGCGTTCAAAGTGCATTCCATGCTGCAAGGCATTAAAGTTTTTGTGTTTTTTTTACGTAATTGGCACACATGCGCATGCTTGTAGTTATGTCGTTCCAATAATAAAATATGATTATAAAAGGGATGACATGGACAGTGAACAACACACCGCTACGTTTTAGGAAGGAAAAATAGAAAGTATAATATCTGAAAGCAGGTTTGGTTAAAAACCAAACAGGAAAGCACGTTTGGTTAAAAAACCAAACCCGAATACATATCTTGCGTTTTTTGTTTCTGCCATCTGGTGGGAGGCTGTAGAATAAAGTCCTACGTGGCTTAAAAAAATATCATGGAGCAAAGTGTCGAACCACTGACAGCACGACGAGGGATGATAGCTGCGCGCCATTAAACCACTCGGACACGGCTTTATACGATTCCACGATCATACGTTTGTGTTTATCAAGATGTCACGTAAATTGGCATGACTGTGTTTCAAAAGTCGCACTTGGTAACAGTGTGGCGCCATGTCCAGAGAGTGGAGATCGGCATAAATTAAAAAACGAGTCTGCGGCCTGCAAACGCTGTAGCGGCTATTTCGATAGCAGCCTTAGTTTCATTACAGCGACCATTCCTGTCTCGAAAATCGAGTCCAAATTTTCTTCGTTTCCATAGGCTTTCACTGCTGTATCTCTAACTGCTCTGGGAACACAATTCTAGCTTTCCACAGCATAATCACTTCAGTTGACTCGTGCGACTTCTCTTCTAGAACATGTCTGTCCCCTGCCTTTTTCCGTTATGGAGTTGTACTTCTAATTATTCGCGATAACCTCGCTAATTCCATTGAGAACGCGCTAGCTTCGTGCCACAGCCGGTTGGGGCGCTAGTTGGTACGTGTCCAGAAATGTTGGATATGGTAGTTTCAGTGGCCCAGTGGCAAAATTAATAGTGAAGGATTTACCAAGATTCAGCCCACACCCAGTGACACACACCAAATACCTGAATTGAAAAACAAAAAAGCATCGAGGATTCGATATAATAGAATACGCGCTATATAGGTCGGTATGCTTTAGAGGTGCCTGTGAGCCGACGTTCTATATTCTAATTTCATGCACGAATTAATTTGTGTATCTCTGCAGAACAAACCCACATTCCGGCACTACTTTGTCGGTGAGCCTACAGAGATTACATAAGCCTGTTTTCTGACACACGCACACGCGCAAACACACACACATACACACACACACACACACACACACACACACACACACACACACACACACATATATATATATATATATATATATATATATATATATATATATATATATATATATATATATATATATATATATTATATATATATATATATATATATATCTGTTGAGATACCAAATCAGCAGCAGCAACTACGCCAAACATGGGATAATAGGCAACGAAATCGCCTCAAAAATATTGCTCACGGCTGCCGTAGGGCATTGCTGAAGGTCATAGCCTCCGGGCTGTCGCATAGCGTCAATAGTTTGTTCATGCAGTCGTTGTAGCACTTGCGGCAGCTATGTGGATACTGTGAGAGAGAAAAAGATAAATAAATATTAGGCACTTCGTCGCTTTCTCTCTGCCTATGAATAATGACGTTTGCGGAACACTGGAACGACAAGGTGGCAACGTTTATAAAGAATAAAAATGTTTCAATAATGTCGAATGCTCAGGCACGCTGTTCCCAGTTTTTAGACGGGGAAGTATATTTCTCAGTGACTGACTTATCCTAGACAGCTTATATTGGGTATAGCACGTGTGTGTTGTCGCTGGTGACGCCAAACTGCAAAAAGGGGCGCCGAAAATAAAACCAGTGCCCTCCTATTGCTTCCCCAGAAAGCGCTGCTATCATTACAGGAGCGCGACGAGGCTGCTACCCAGGAAGGTGTAACCACCAAAGGACAAAACGGCCGCGTTTCTTTAACACGAGCGTCCTGTACAAGGATCTACCATGAACTTCGTGTAACGGATGCGACGTCGGCGCAAACGTGTCAAATATGCTCTATCTTGACAGTGGTGGCGCCGCCATCTCGAAGTGCTGAAGCGAAGTACTGCGTCATTACACTAACGAGCGCCGGCAATGAGCACTTCGGTAGTCTCAGCGCAGCGGCGGCTCGAATGCGGTGTAGCCTGGTGTAGGTGGTGTAGGGCTTCGGCTCAGGTGACGATGCAGTTTCCGCACACGGATTTTCTTTCCTGTCGGCTTAGCTTGCGAGACCTCGTCGCCTGCGGAGTGCAGCTTCAAAATGCATCAGCAGTGCTCACACGCCGCCTACTGCTTCGCTTGCGATGGCCCCAAGAAAACTGCAGCGCTAAGCGGCACAGAAAGGCAAGGACGTCGGCGGTGGAATCTCGCTTTTGTCCGGCGAAAGGCATGCCAACGTGAAGCAGAACGCCTTCGCCCGTTCCCGGCGCATGCTGCGCACTCTGGCACTCGCATTCCTGAAGCTGAGCGCGTCGCAACTCGACCGGCTGGCCAAGACCGAAATGCTCGAACCTTCGCCCAAGCGACTCGGGAGAAGGACGCTGCTCGCCAACGGGACGCCACCAGCCAAGCAAACCTGAAGCATCGTCGCCGACCCACAAATGGTGCATGTTTCGCTGCAGCGGACTGTGAGTGCACTAAACTACTTAATAATAGCCCGTTTGGTTTAGGTCCTACGGTTCGCAAACGCCTGTGGTTTATGGCGGATTTGCGCAACGCTCGGCGCATGCAATAAACAGCTTTTGTGAAGCCACGTTTCGCTTTCTTGTTCTACCGTTTCTTGTGAAAGAGGGAATCAACGATATTTTATTTTTTTATACCGCATTGTACCGGATCTTTGTTTTTGTGTGTGGGTTTTGCTTCTAAAAACACACAGCTGACTGGAGCGACTGTGGATATCAGTCAGGCGGTTATTGTTGCAACAGCGCAACGCTCATCGGTTCTAGCTCGGTGGCCGAAACATGTGTACGCAAATTTATTTGATATTTTGACTAGGAACGTTTAGCCTAATATACTAATTAGGTAGGTTGATTACATTCTTTGGTTTGTGAGCACCTTTGTTTTCAATAATTGTCAATTGTTCATGTTAAACTACCGCCTTGTTTCTTATTTATTTTTTTGCTTTTGCGCGAACAGGGGATAAAGCTGGTTATTCACATGGAAAATACTGTTAGGTGCGTCACAGAGCCGCTTGAACAAAGAAAAGCTGACTGCGGTAACAATTAGCTGCGTAATAAAGCTGACTAAATCTTGCACAAGCCGTAGCACGTCCCCGAGAACAACGCAAGTCGACAGCAAGTGAGAAAGACTGCCCAGCCCACCACACGACGCAGTCATCGCAGTTCCCTCTTAAAGTGAGTAACTTCCCGTCCTTACGCATAGGTTGCCACTTGGAAGCAGAGATCCAGGTCCATCGTCTTCGCCACTTCGTCCCTGAAAATACGCACGGCTTCAGGGTAAAGCTCACCTTGACTGTTTGCCAGTCCATCCACTAGCTTCTCCTGTCTACTAGCTTATACGGCCAGTGTCTCCCTGCTAAATTAAAACATATGCAAGCACAACCGTACAACTACTGCAAGCCGTGCGACGAAACGCATGCTGCAGACAGCTCTATGGGACAAATCACACAATGGTGTTATTCTGGGTAAACTCGTATTTGGTTCAATATTTTCTGGGCACTCAATATTAGCATTCTCACTGAGAGTAATTTTGTAATTTCGTAGTACTTTCTAAGTGTAATAACAAATCTTGACTTTTATGCAATCAGAAAGTACAAAACACTGCAACTTGCTTCATAGAATGCCAAAGGGAAATGTTTTAGAGGTGTCCTCCGAGGGCGTACTCCTATACTGCTCAGAAAAATTCCAACCAAAAAATGGTATTATAATACCTCCTATTCGACACCGTCCGGAGACGTGAAGCAAGGTAAGCGAAATTACATTTTAGAACGAACACCTCAATTAAGCGGGAAAATTTAATGGTTCACAGCAAACGTAGCTGCGTCTGCGGGTCGAATTTCGCGACGGTCTTTAGTACCTGACCATTATTTCAACTCCAGCATACTACTATGTGCTGGGTCCTTGCAGCATGGTAGAGATGTGCTGTGTAGACGTAGCGAGAAGGCTAGGGATCTAAACAGATTATTTGACTGCGAACAGTATTTGTAAATATAGTAAAAGAACTGTGCGCGCCGGTGTTTTTATCCGCGCATTCGTAAGCATCACGACCTGCGCATCGACTTCGAAACTAATTACTTTGAAGGCGCGCATTGCGGAAGCGGGGGTTGGGATGGAGAGGGGAGAGAAGAGGATAGGGGGGAATGTTAAGGAGTATTCCCACTTCGCGTAGAATAGTACGCAGTTGCTGGAGGAGGAAAAGGACTCCAGGATGGTTCGTTGTACTCGTATGTGGTCTAACTCCCTCATGGCGGCACCAGCATGCAGTCTTGGGGCCCGTTAGATATCACAAGCCTTGTTGCATCTAATCTTTAAAGCAAACTTCACGTCTCAAATTTCGATTGTGCAATAAAAGAACTTCAAATGGAGCGCCAACCCTCCCAGCTTACGCTTTGGTAAGGTCGGCTACAACTCGTAAAAATAATTATCCACTTACATATGAATTGACACTCATACTAATAAAATTGAGCTTAATGAGTAACTTACGTTTCGACAATGCTAAAAGAGGCACTCTTATTGTGAGAGAAAGCTAGGTAATTTGGAAAAGAGGCAAAAGCAAAATACGCGCGCCGACGCCGCATTCAAGTTTCCGCAACAGCTCGCCTTGACGTCATAGATGTTGACGGCGTCTGCGACGGCCTAATAATTTTTTCATCATGAAATACTGATTTCATAACAATGCAAAGCGAAAAAGAAAGAATATTAAGTTATGGAGTTTTGCATTCCAAAACCACGATCTCATTATGAGGCAGGCCGTTTGGACCACCACGAGTCTTTCAGCGTGCATCTAAATCTAAGCACAAGGGTTGTTTCGCACTTCGCCTCCATCTGAATGCGGCCGCCGTGCCCTGAATTTAATTCCGCGACCTCGGTCAACAACGAGAGATTGAAATTAGCGAGATTCAAGAAATCTCACAATATCTCTGGCGTCACACGGGCGTACTGGCCCGTGTAAACATGAAATTCAAAAGTTGTAAGTTTGGCACTTACTTACGTTTCGAACAAGCAACCTTTTTCCGCAAAATAATCGTTGACCCACGTTTGGAGAAATAGTTTATCAGTATAAAATAGATTTGGTATCTACCTTTCGCGTCCCTTTTACCAGCGCCAATGGGACGCGGAAATGAACGTTAACGAGCTGGACGGACGCCTGCGGTGTGGCATGTTAAACACGTGACGGCGCAACGCACTCACCGACACTGTGGTGAGCTTTCCTCTCGACGAGCTGGAGAGACTGCTCAAGCCCGGCTTCTTGGTGCGCGACGGCGAGGAGGCCGAGGACGTCGACCGCTTGTTCTGAGCAAAAAAAAAGTGAAAAGAAAGGAAAAATAAATTACCCAGCAACGCCTCTGAGAGTTGTCTAAGTATGCGTAAGCATTGTGCCACTTGCTCATCATCCCGCAGACCGGCGTCATTATCTATGTTACGAAACTTGATCGGACCAGTACAAACGACAGTACTGCCCCCACACGAACTGCTGCCGACGGCGGCGCAAGGTGAATCGGTGACGTAAGCAAACTACTGGAGTTGGCGACACCAGGTGCGCTGATGACCTTCCCATTATTACGAGCCGTTATTGCTCTTTAGTGCCTGATCCGTGGCTGTCGAACCATTATGACCCGTGATCAACCGCACTCGGGCAGCGACTGCGTCTGGCGCTCCCGTGAGGGCCGTATCTTGAAGGCGATCTGAGATTGGGGCTCATCTCGGCGAGTGCCGACCGCTTCGTGTGCTCCGTGTTCTCACCGAGTAGCTCGCGTTGAAACGAGAAGCAGCACGAAGGGGAATTCGCTCACTGCTGCGGGCGCAATGTTGAAAGCGGTCATCTTGCGGGAGGGGTGCACAATTTTCTGGTTTCGTAAGCATAGAACTATTTATGCATTTAAAAACAGAGCAAGTAGCATCAACGGCTTGCAGAATACAGGCAGTCGACGTTGAATCCTTAGAAGTAAGCTGCAACTGCGGAGCTCCTATCTAAACGCATCGAAGCAGAGAAATCGCTTTTGTTGGCATTCACTGCAAATATTTCAATTAGATTGGCTGCATTTAAAAGTAAAAGCTAGAATTCGCCGGCTATATAAAGTAGGTTCTCGATTTTGGCCTTTATTTTACAAAACTCATTTACAATTGACACATTAAAACATAATAAAAAATAAGGCCTACATCTCTGTATCTCAGTAAAAAAAAACGACATCAGGACTGTGTAAACAGCAATTTCAATCTGCAAATTGATGTACTATACGCTGTTCTGGAATATACCTACAATTTATCAGTATGTCTAACGCAAAGCCATCGTAAGGATTCATCAGTTTCACTTAGGTTCGTATATACATATGTGACATTTCTTCTTTAGAGGCTGTGACAGTTCCAGTTTACTGAACTGCGATATCTCTTTTTAATGTTGATGCGCGGGATTGGAAAGTTTTTGCTTGAGTTTCTTGTTTCAGCTTACCGAGTGTCGGGATTTCTTGTAAAAAAGTAAGCCCTCAAATAAATTCTAGTTCAACAAGTTGAGCTTGTCTACCTTCCTTAATTGCAACTAATCTCAGTCAAATTTATTCAGCAGCTGTCTATAATGAGAGCTTTTCTACGTTTGCCATATATCTGAATATAAAACATGAGTTATAGAAATAGATGCTTATTAAGCACTGAGCTGACAAATAATGATGAACTTTCGACAGCAGTCTTCCAATTATGCCTAATTTCATTCCACGGTGCCGGATGATGTAACGGTACAAGGATGATGGCAATGCGCACTTTCCAGCAAGGCCTCATATTTACTTAGTAATTAGGTATGCAATCGCGGTGCAGCAGGTTACCTTGCGTTATTTTTTTAGGTACCAAGAAACGAATCGCAGACAAGGAGCACATGACCACGGCAATTATAGGCTGCAAGAAGTACGAATGAGAAAGAAACCTTGAGCCTTTCCCCGCGAACTCGTAACGTTGAAGACAAAGTCAAAGATGGTAGTGCTTCTAGCGAAATCCTTGCCCATGGAAATACGCAGCCCGTCCCAGTGAAATGAACGCGTATAGTATGCAAAATGCAAAATTCAACCGAAGCCTAATGTCCGTAGTCTTATTTTCCTTGCAACCACTGCTCATGACTGACAAGAAGAAGTCGCGAATACAAATGTGTGCTCTGTCACCGAAGTGGATATGAATACATTCGATATATATTACAAAAGGCAACTTTATGGGCTCTGCGTATGTATTAAGAAATGCATCCCCGACTGTTTTTTGCAGCTGCCTCTATGAGAAGGGGACACTTGTCACCCACCCGACTGTAGCACAAAGGCCAACGTCTATACGTCTACATGGCCACCTCAGCAGAAAATAGCCCGCCATCGCAATAACGCTTTTGCACGCTACATTTGAACTCAACGTAACTCAACGTCATGAAAGAGCGCAATCGGCGCTGCTGCTTACTTCTACCTCTGCGATATTCCGTATGCGTTGTATCATCAACATAATTTGAAATGAGAACGGGAAATAACTTATCGAAATGCCTGTTACGCGCAATTATATGGCAGCTCGCCATGCAACCGCCCCGTGTCCGGTCTCTAAGCGTGGAGTAGCCCCAAGAGTGCGTTTTGGAGTCTTAATAAGGTCACTGTTACAAATTCAGATTATCTTGAAAACGTAACAACCCACTGCACTAGTTTAAAGCCGTTCGTGCTCGAAATTATGCTAATAGTACATATAGGAATAAACTAAAACTCCCTGCTATGTACTTCCCTTTCACAGTGGCTACTCACCTTGGACTTGCAGTGCGACCGTTCAGCTTTCGGACTCTTCGGCAACACATCGGCGAGAGCGCGGTCAGGGCCTTTCGATGTCACTTCGTCTACCTGTGGTCATAAAAAAAAACATCTGTTGAAAAAGTGGCGGTACCCATCTCACGATAACTGTCGACGGTAATGCGTTAATCACACAACGTATTGTCGCCGTCTAAACAAGTTACGAGGCGTGTGTTGTGGCGGGGTTCCTCGTTCACACTTCCCTAGTATTCCCTAAGAGCCATCAGCGCCATCTTGCGACGCCGCCAAGAAGCCTCCGCAGGGAGTCCTAAACTAAAATCGTGGCGCGCCGGTGCCTGCAAACGCCGAGAATCGTTCCCTCGCTTCCCGCCCGTTCTTCGCCGCATGTACATTGGCCCAAGTTGACCAGAGATTCACCGAAGAGTGACATATACGCAATTCTTTCACGGCGCAGCTCGGTAAAGCTTCGGCGTAAAAGACGTTCACGGAAAGCGGCAAATACGCAGTGCATCTGTGGCACAGCCTTTTTGTGAGTCGGGTAGACATCGTTGAGGAATCCTTGTGAGATAGGTTAGGTTCCGCTGAGCAGCGGAGAAATTTTAGGAATTCTTTTCGTCATTATGCAACGGCACATTCCCAGTGGCTCGTATCTAGTTACCCAAGTCGGCATTAAATACCTTCTTTGAAGAACAGCCCGCACTTACTATATAGACAAACCCACTGATCCAAGTTGGCATCAAAGAGGTTCATTTAAGTCCAGCATAGACCGAGAGGCACATACCGTATATACTCGTGTAAGGGCCGCATCCCCACTTTCGCGGGAGAAATTTTGGAAAAAAGAACGTCCCGCCGGAAAGTGAACTCAGTCTCGTTGCAGCTGAATGACGCTAGTCGCTTTTTTGTCGACACGCTCAGGCCGTCGCAGCCGCGCCATAATTTCTCTGTGTGGCGCGCCGCCTCGGTTTGCCGGCAGTCTTCTCACTTAGATCAGTGGCATTCCTCCTATAGAGAACGCAGCCCTGTTTGGGTCAACGTGGGTCAGGGACCATGGGCTGGCATCTGAGGTCCTTTACTGCAACGTTATGTATTTTGCGTCTATCTTACCCTCGGCAACATTTGCGAAAGCAGTACGAACCTGTAGCGGGCCGTCATCGGCCCTGGTCGTGTAAAGGCTATACTCAGCCAAAATTCTAGAGAAAAAAGACGTCCTTCCCTTACACGGGTACATACGGTACCAATGTGCTCCAAGTTGGAGTCAAAGAGTTTCTTCCAATAGACGAGGCAACCTAAAGTTTGCCCGCGCGGCACCAGCGCCGAATGCTCCCCTAGCGGACCAATGGAAGTTTGGAGGGTCGTCGCTGCGCTGGCGCGCGCCCGTGTTCTGTACGGCGGGAGCGCTCGTGCGCGTGGTTTTTGCGATGCCGAGTGCGACCTCATCAGCCAGGAAAGGTGGCACGCAATACTGATGTGTTGTTGATTGCCACAGCAGCCTCGAAAACACGAAAGGTCCTACGCCGCCCGTGAAGTTCTACAGATTTCCTGGGAAGTGGGACGATAAGGACAGACGACAAGCATGGATAACTGCAGCGCGCGGCCGAGTCGAGTAAGTCTCATACTTTCGCATTCGCGTGTAATATCTTGAAAGCGGAATAGTCATATGCCTGTTTTTAGTGCACGGCCGTTTGTTTAGTCGTGTCGCGTTGTTGAATTGTGGTGGCATCCGCCGTTTGTTAGCGGTAAATGCAGGCGTGTTGCGCCGCTAAGCTCTACGACGCGTGCTCGATTCCCAGCCACGGCGGCCGCATTTCGATAGGGGCAAAATGCAAGAACACCCTTGTTACCGTGTGCTTTGATTTTTGTGCACGTTAAAGAACCCCCAGAGCTTAAAATTATTCCTGAGACTCCCCATTACAGCGGGCTTCATATTGATTTCGTGGTTTTGGCACGGTTTTGGCACTTGGAACCTCCGAATTTATTTGATTGCACTGTGCCTTCCCTCGCGATTGGCATGGACGAGCTCAAGAGAGTTATTTCCTTTTTCCAAACGCTGCAACTTAAATTACTAGTTGTGCAGGTAACGAAAGGGGCCGCGCGCTACTTGTGTGTGGTATCAGACCGTATTTAATGCAAGCCGCGGTCGTCGCGTGCGTCGGGAAGCGGCAGATCGGATAGCAACCGCTCGAGACGTGCGCGTTATGTTTGTTGTTTCCCCATGCTTTCTAAGTATCTAAGTGTGCAAGTATCGTAACTTGTAGTGGTAGCACTCTTGTAGAATAATATATGCACACAATCACAGGAACGTTACCTTTGCAAACATATTATTGGGAGTAATTTAATCCCCACAACAAATAGGCACACATACTGTTTCACTCATATGCGATGCAGATGGAAGCGGCGCCAAACAGACCAATGGCAATCACAACAGTCTTCTCAGCAGTCAGCACCACTGGGACATGTGCTTTCCTACTGCAGCGACGCAGCTCTTGAGCAGCGGCAAGACACGTGTGAAACAGACTCCAGAACAAGCCTTTGTGAAGTGACGGAACCATCAAGAAGCAGCCCAATGGATCTGCAGTCACCGAGTAGTATGACAACAGAAGTTTCTGCTGCCAGTGTGACTTATGTTGTAATTGAAATAAAAGTGGCTAAATTTCTGAACATGGTGCGTACCTCTAACTCGACGTCGTCTACGATCTTGTCGGACACCTGTGACACGCACTTGGCTTTCACTATCACATCACCGTCCACAATTAGTTCAACGCCGTACACGTTCGGAAGCAGACGCTCCCCTATCGTGAGGTTGCCGCCACGAAAAAAAAGCTGTCGGCGTCGGCAGCCTTCTTGCAACCGCACGGCAATCTTTGCATGGCTGTTGCGCAAGCAGGCGATCTGCCGCCGTCGAAAACGGAGCGCCGTGAGCACGAGCAGCGAAGAAAAGCGCGGACAACACAATGTAAACAAAGCGGAGACTGCGCCACGGCGCGACCGCCCGACTTGACGCTTCCACATTGGGGGCGCTGTCAAGAGGCGCAGTAGCGCCGCCTGGCCATGGTTTTCTTGTCTATAGTGGTTCCTACCCAGTGCTGCATCTACAATGCCTATGTCGGCGTGAATGACATTCGTTGAAGAGCGGTACGTATGTACGTATGCACACGCTGTCACATACCCACAGAACCAACTTCGTCCGAGGGCTGGTTTCGAATACTGTTACCTCAGCACAGCATCCTAATGTGCTAACCATTCCACCACGGACTACCCTGTGACCAATGTAGGCGTCAAAACGGTTACACACACACACACACACACACACACACACACACACACACACACACACACACACACACACACACACACACACACACACACACACACACACACACACACACACACACACACACACACACACACACACACACACACACACACACACACACACACACACACACACACACACACACACACACACACACACACACACACACACACACACACACACACACACACACACACACACACACACACACACACACACACACACACACACACACACACACACACACACACACACACACACACACACACACACACACACACACACACACACACACACACACACACACACACACACACACACACACACACACACACACACACACACACACACACACACACACACACACACACACACACACACACACACACACACACACACACACACACACACACACACACACACACACACACACACACACACACACACACACACACACACACACACACACACACACACACACACACACACACACACACACACACACACACACACACACACACACACACACACACACACACACACACACACACACACACACACACATACATACATACATACATACATACATACATGGCCACGGAAGCTGCGTGAATTATCCTAAGAACGATAACGCCTTAAAAATCATGAATAACTCGTTCACACGGAACGTGACAAAACATGCCGCTCCATGCAACCTGTGCAACTCGCGTATAGAGCGCGAAAGAACGGCATTTTATCTCAAGGTGTTTCAACTAACTTGATCGAAATATTACATATATGCAAATGCTAAGTAGCTGCACTGATCCAAGGTAATGTTGTTTGCCATCCCCCCTTGGAGATACTAAGGTGATTTTTGGACTTCACATAATTAGGTATTTAGTCCTAAGTAATTAGTGAACTTCTCAATAATTATAATTGCATGAAAAGTGTAATTGAGGAAATTGTAAAGCAACATGAGAAACTCCCGATACAGCTTTCCGTTATCCTATACGCGCTACATAAAAGTGTTTTTCCGAGCGTGAAAGAAGCCCGCGAATACACGCAAAGTGTCTCGAGCGGCCAGTCGCTCGGCACTTCACGTCGCTTCACACGTTTTTATTTCTTTGTCGTCGGTAACTTTAGCAACACACTGCACACACGATCTCAAAGTTATTCTCCGGATAGAGACATTAGTCATTTAGTCCATGCGGAAGTGGACACAAGTGAGCGTTGAATTATTCAACCGAAAGCTGCTGTGTGCATTTTAACCCTAGTAAGCGGCCATACCTCCGTCTCCGTCTTTGCGTCACAGGTCAACGGTGTTTGCGTCATGGCTGCCCTCGCAGGAACGGTCCTGTGACAGCTTCTCTCGGAGCAGTCGCTTTAAACCCTGCGTGCCCAGTAGAGAAGCGCCCCTGGGCGGCCGATGTCGTCGTGTGACCGCAAGCGTCCGCAGCTGACGTCCTGTGAATTCAAACCACCTCGAGCCGCATCGCTCGCGAAGGAACTGTACTGGCTTTTCTTCGTCTTCTCATCGATGGCCACCGTGGCGCGGGTGGATTCCGCGCGAGAAGTTAGCTCGCCGTTTGGTGACGCTGCTGGGCGTCGTTTAAAAGAGAAGCGGTCTTTCCTTACAATTGCGGGTTTGTCGTGGCTACTGCCTGTGGTTAGATCGGTCCGCGTTCATGCTGATATATATTGTTTATAGATGTGTACACTAATATTCTGTCTTGCGCGATTGGCCGTTAACCAGCATAGCGGAAACCGGCACCGCATACATTGCGAACCGAGCCGGCACCGGGGCGGTAGGCGATGTACGTACGTAAACGCGAACGCGAGCTCACGCTAACTCATGTCGTCGAGGTCATTACCTCGTCGTGGTTTCTTGGCTCTAATTCCGATGTGATCATTCCTTCGTTGCCATGCAGTCGTTAGCGTTCAGGCATCTCCATTCAATACCTGCAGCGCTTTAATGGCGCTGCAGTTATTGTTACTAAATAAATAAATTCTCTCGGCAGCGTTTCACAACTGGACGGTTGCGGAAAAAAGCTCAACGCGCTCATACGCAAAGCGTACAAATGTACGTTGGGACTTGCGCCTGGAGCTAGCACCACCAAGTTCTTCGAACTAGGCCTACACAATACGCTCGAAGAACTCGTGGAGGCGCAACAAGTGTCCCAACTTGAACGCCTATCCAAGACCCGCCCGGGCAGACACGTGCTTGAAAATCTCGGCATCACATACCACTCGCAACACGGCGTCAAAGTAGACATTCCAAGACCCATACGCGAGCAACTATACGTACCCCCATTGCCTCGCAACATGCACCCCCAACACCACACGGGGAGGCGTAAAGCCAGGGCACAACAAATGAACAAAAGTTACTCTAACGACAATGAGGCGGTCTTCACCGACGCAGCCCGCTATCGAGACAGGAAGAGTTTCGTGGCAGCAGTTACTAGCCACCGAGGCAACCACCTCACGAGCGTCACCGTGAACACGGCACATGCCGAAGCGGCAGAGGAAGTGGCCATATCACTGGCCCTCACACAAACCAAAGCTACATACGTGATCTGTGACTCGCAAACGGCAATTCGCAATTTTGCAAATGGGCGCATCTCGCAAGAGGCGTATCAGATACTCCAGCGACATCCCCTACACCAGGGAGAGGCCGACGTTGATAACCGAAGGCATTTGCTATGGATCCCGGCACACACTGGAATGAGCACCCCCAACGAAGCGGCTCACGGCGTTGCTCGAGGCCTGACTCACCGAGCAGCATCGGAGGAAGAGCCCCCGCGGGGTACTGCAAACGTCTGGGCATGGGAGGATCGTATGACCACTTTTCACGACATCACGGCACACTACCATTTACAAAGACGCATATACCCATTCCCTCACGCTATGTTAGACAGGACGCAAGCAGTACACTTCAGACAATTACAAACAGACTCTTACAGGAACCCCAGACTCATGCACGCCATGTATCCAGACATGTACACTACAAACAGATGCACATCGTGTGGCGAGGTTGCCACACTTAATCACATGCTATGGGAGTGTCGGTACCTAACAAACAAGTCGGGCAGTGCCGACCCCTCCGTCTCTTCCACCGCCAGCCTCCAGTCACGCTGGATGACCGCACTGCTCAGCTCTGACATGACAGCACAACTCTGGGCCGTCCAGCGAGCCGAGGAAGCCGCTTCGAGACAAGGTCTCGGAACCGCGTCCGCGGCGGGTGCCCAGACCCACTAAAAGACGCCGGACTCAAATCTTTCTGATTTGAAATAAAAGTTTACGCTCTCTCTCGTCATTACTGCGACGCCATTTAGCCGTCGTCACAAAGTTATAGTACCGCCGCCATCATCGCACCCCATAGTCGTCATACCATCCTCGTCATACGTTCGTGGTCATGGGTCGTCGTAATGCCGTCGTGGTCTATCTATCGTCAATGCACTTTCCTGATTCGATTGTCGACAGGCTCTCGTTGCTCCGCCATGGCTATCACACAATCGTTTTCATTCTATTGTCGTTCCAACATTCTCTTCATACATGTCGGAATAATTTCAGCGTCGAGCTCACGGCTCAAAGGGCCTTAGTGCAGCACGCTAGTGAGGTAGCTAGGCTCAGTGGAGCCCTGGAATAGGGGCCCACCCTTGCTGGAAGAGGCTCCAAGTCGCCGGCGCCCAAGACGACCGAGACCTCGAGACGCTAAATCCTTGAAGGAACCAAAATAAAGTTTCTCTCTCTCTCTCTCTCAGCGTCGGCATCCCAATCTCGTCATAAAGCCGTCGTCTGCCTATCGTCGTCACTCAATAGTAGTCAGTGCAGTGGGGTTATGCCGTGGTCATTGCATCGTCATCATAATTTGGCAGTCATAGTGTCGTCGTGTTCTTTCCATCACCGTCACACCGTTGTCGTCCCGCGATCGTCGTGATATAAATAGTCGTAATCATTCCGTTGTCGTGACGCCGTCGTGTGCTTTTCCTCCGTAGTCATTTCAGATTCATAATCCAATTGTAGTCAGGTTTTTGTCTTTACTACATCGCCGTCATCCATTGCCGTCGCGCGGTCATCTTCATACTATTGCCATCATTCACAATCATCAACCCAGTCACGTTTTGCCGCTGACATCCTACTGTCGTCGTCCACTCGTCCTCGTCATTCCATTGTCAATCTATAGTAGTCCTTTCAGCGTTCTCATGTGGAAATAACGATTTCGCGGTTATGGCGTGGTAATACTTTTGTGCTTGTTCCATCATCGTCACCATACAGTCGTAATCAGGCCACTTTCGTCACGCCATCGTCAACGTGTCATCGCCATGCCATTCTCGCTCTATACCTGTCACTGCAGTATCGTCGTCTGATTGTCATCATACCGTCGTGATCCTCCTTGTATCGCCGTCGTGCGAGGTATCCGCATGTTCCTGTGCTGCAACATTATGGAGAGTTACGTCTTTCCTATAAAAGAATGTGTCCAGCTTGGTCTTGAGCTATAGTCTATCATTGGAAATGGTCGTTAAACAAGAACATTTGTTTTTGCAGACAGCGAACACATCGTTTATATGGATTCCTACCGCACATGATATGTTTTTTTCTTTAGCTATAGCCCCTCCTTTATAGGGCATGCAGTTTAGTATGAAAACAGTGTCATTACCACACTTTGTTACTCTCTTAGTAGCCACTTGCTATTTAGATATATTTCGCAGAAACAAGTGCATGGTTACAAAAAGTACTTGCCGAGGATTTCGCCGGCGTCAGCTCAAGTGGTTCTTTCGCAGATGGCAACAGGGACTCGTACGACAACGGCCTAGACATGGCAAGTGGCGCATCCAGTGACGAAGGCAGTAGAGCTGGCAGCGATGACTTGGTACCGAGGTCATCGAAAGTGAATAAAGTCGACTCCAAGAAACAACTGAGATCGCAATCCTCGAGATCTTCATCATCATCATCATCGTGAACATGGTTTGTGGTGACTAGCATCTCCTGCAAAAGCACACAAGAAAAAAAACAATATTCCGCTATGATTAGCTCAATGAATGTGCCACATAACCCAACTAAATTGCTTCCATGCTAAGGGTAAACACAGTGCCAGCAGTATTATAAACCACGCGACATGTGCATGCGAGCGCCTGTGTGAGAAGGGGGAAGAGGGGGAAGAGGAATGGGTGTGTGTAGTTGAGACGGGTAGTGTGAGTGTGCAATAAATCTACGGCGCACGAAATGGATATCATGTACACTGCTGTGAAATATACAACTAATTTGTCAGTAGGACTTTTGCAAATACCCTGTTAACATTGTATCAACTCAAACAGAAGCTTCTATCTAGCAGAAGCTTCAATTCAAGCAGAAGCTTCCATCTAAATATATCTTAAAGAAAAAATCAGTTTTGTCGGCAAGCACAGCACCATATTAGATGAGGTATGTTGCGTTTAAAAGAAAAAGTTAAAGCCTAGTGACTGATGGTGGGGAATATTTGATTTAGGCCGTCAACGTTTCAATAAAAATTGCTTAGAGTAGAAGATTTTCAAAAAACGATTTTATCAAGTTTACAAATCTGCAACTCGGCAATGAAAAGGGACATCACAATTATGTAACTTGCATCTAATAGTACATCTAAGTCGGAGAAAATTTCTGTAATATACATGGCTCTTAAATAGACCACTAATATGTGAGTAGAACTTTTGCAGAACCCTTGTAAACACTCTAACAATTCACGTAGGATAAAAATTAAGCTATGATATTTGTGTGCTTTGGATGCTTTGCCGCATTCAACTTGCAGAACTACGATAACTGTTCTTGGTGCAGAGCTACAAATTTTTATATTCGTGCTTCCGTTTTATTTTTTCCAAACTTACTTTTTGAAAATTCTCTTTAGAAAACTCGGGCCTCAAGTCGAAATTCCGATTCCTACACTCACTATAATTAAACTTTTTCTCTCAGTTCCGACAAATTACAATAATATTGGCCGAGTGGTTATATCAGAAAAGCGTTTCTGCCTTTGTACATGTGTTTAAATGTACGGCATCGGAGTTGAGCCCTAGCTAAACTCCCTCTTACGCTGTAAAAATGTATATCCGCTTTTCGCTGGCTAGTTCACCCACTATAAGCAGATGGTGCTTGCGTCACGCCTATTCATTTCTTGCCTCAGCGCTCGCGGCGTCGCCTCCGTGGCGGTTCAAATTCCGGTCGCGGAGGTTGTGTATTGATTGGCTTTGAGTGACAAAACACTCCCGCTCTTAAATTTAGGTGAACGTTAACGCGCACCAAATGGTCGAAATTAAAGCCGAGCCACAGAACTACCACTTCTCTCATTGTACATGGGCAGTTTGAGAACATTATATTTTAATCTGCTAAATGTACTGTGTTCGTGCATCCTTGAGTAAGGCTGCTTCCTGATTAGCGGAATGGCAACTGTGGCATTCGCACATGGAGCTTTGTACTAACAGCTAATCTGTTCACAGTCATTTGTGTTCACAATAGAGAAGCATAAAACATGTACTCTCGTTTCCGGCGTTCTGCCAACTCTGCCTTACTGGAGCCCAATGCCATTCCCTGTATTTTTGCGCCTTGTTTCTCGTCGCCACAACCCACTCCACCCCCCCAAAAGAAGAAAGATATGTCAAGTCACCATACAATTTCAAATCAAGGTTTTGTTGTAATGGAACACGTTTACAATTATTTGCTCTCAATGACAAGGTTCCCGGAAAAATACGATGGCCAGCTAGCACCGCAAATTTAGTAGACGCTTGCTCGAACTTTTAAGTATTTTTCTGGTCTCCACTACTGTCCTGTCGCATTCACTGAAACTCACCGAGACTAGCAGTCACGTATTGGATAATAGTGCCCTCATTATAGGTATATCGACCAATGCGTCGTTTCCATAGGTTACGTAAGAATGTCAGAAGCTGTACGTTTTGTCCCCAGCTACAATTATTGTGAACGAGAGACGAAGGATCTTATATCCTTTCTGTAAGCTGCTATAAAACCTCCAAACATGGACGTTTTGAGCTTGGTGGGCGGCGCAAACAAATCTATCCCAATCGCAACGTTTACGAGTGAGCGTATAGAGAATAAATAATTTAGCCACGTCGCACCAAATAAAGGCTACTGAACCAAAACATGATGAGCTGTGCCTTCGGAGGTATTAGAAATAAAGAAAGGAACGATGGGTGAATTGCAGTAATTGTTACAGACTACAGCTTTCCAAAGTACGTGCCACTGTGTATTAGTAAATAAATTTTACCCTTAGAACGACAGAAAGCTGGGTTACCTGGTAAGGATTCATTACGCAAAGAAAGTGAGGCGTGCACACAGGACACAAGGAAAGAGAAGTGGACAACACGAACATGTTGTCCACTTCTCATCTTTTGTCTCCTGTCTGCACGCCTCACCTTTTTTGCATAATGAATTTTTACCCCTTCCTTCTAATACTCGTCCCATATTGCAATGTTCGAACAATTTGCACATGCCTTATGAAGCTTTGGCCAAAGTATTGTGTTACTCGCACTGTCATTGTCGACGACAAATGCCTAAATAGCGGCTTCCTGCGCCGTACCGGCGTCGTGCACTACAACCGTTGTAAACAGAGGCAGCGAGGGCTGGCTGAGGCAATCAATGGAAGCGTCACCACGTCTTCGAAGACCACGGCGCCCACGAGAGCGCTTGGAAAACGTTCTACATCTAATGTGTCCGCTCTTCATTCCTTAGTGAATGCAGCGTACAAGTCTTCTTTGTTTTTTTTTGTGAAGACGTGGAGATTTCTAAATCAAGTGCGCGATTATTATAAGCTTATCAATTTTGAGAATTACCAAAAATAAGTTCAGGCCCTAAATCATAATTCTTACTTTTACTATCACTGCAGTTTATTATGTTTCTCAGACGCAAGGAAATTTCATTAAATGTGGTCCACGTCGGTCACATAAAAGCATCTCTTATACAGCAACGTGCGGCGCGTAATTGAAAGGGTTGCATCAACTTTATCGAATGCCTTTACCTACAAAACGCTGATAACGGGGATGAAATGAATGCGTTTAAGCTGGACGGCAGTACTAAGGCAGGCATGTAGTATTCCATTGCTGTAAAGAACAGAACAGCATACTATGCTCGATTTATAATTATCCTGAGGAAAACGTGCCGTATTGGCCGGAGTGGCACATTTCGCAAAGAATCATCCTTTTTATTCTGAATCATTCACTGAAAACATCACATGAGAAAAAACAAAGCCGGTGCAGAACATGCCACTTAAAAAAAAATGCTTCTGCGGCACACCGGCTGACAGAGAGAGAAGGTGCAGCAATGACAGGCACGTGCGAAGCTAGTAAGGCTTAAAATACCTTAAGGTGCCAAAAAACCCCTTTGGAAATAAATATGCGAGCGCACTATGTCAGCGAGTCTGGAAGCCGGATCTAGGGCATAATCTGTGTCTGCTGGTCTTTCACCCTAGTTTCCAGTTCCCGCATCGGCGCTTTGCCAAAAAAAAGTAAGAGGAAAAAAAACTAAACATAAATTAAAAAAAGAACGGATATAGCTCAGCACTTTCGCAAGTTAGCTGAGAACGTGAGAAATGATGCTGCAATGTACTGCGTTAACATCTTACGGCGTGTAATAAATATATTACGTCGCTCACAGCCAACGAAGAAAAGCGAAGACCGTATTCCACGAAGCTTCACACGTGCTTCACTGAGTGCACTGACGACGCTGTTCATATCATTCTGCTGAACTGTAACATATACTATGCAAGGCGTTTTATTTTAACGCTACCACAATTGTTAAAAGAAAGCGCCTGCGGCACTTGGCGCAAATCTACTCATTGAGCGGGAAGGCTGCAAGACGTACACATCGCATATATTCAAAAATCAATATCCTAACTAACTAATTACCAAAATTGCACTAATTAACGTTTCAAATATTTACTTCAGCACAGGCATTGCAGTGCACGCAATTGAACCCAGACATCTAGTAAGGCACATCCCCTTCGAACTAATTTTGAAACTAGCACCAGTTCAGGTATAAGCTCTGACAGACTTGCTGCCAAAATGCACGGTTGTTCCACTTACTGTTTAAGCAAAACGCCTTCTTTTGTATTCAAACTTATGCGTTCCCAAAATTTGCGATGAATTGCATTGGTGTTCCAGAGGCTTATATCTCAAAACTGGTGTCATTTTCTGAATATGTTCCAATGGGATATGAGTTTAGAAGTCACCAGTTACAATTCGTCTGTTCCGATATGTGGCCTAATGTCAGTATTTCAAAGGTTGATTAAAATTGTTCTTTAGTCAAGTTATAAATTTACTATTCTGCGCAAATAATGTACGACTCTTATAATAACCTATCTCAAGAAGTAAAATGCTGTTACTCGTCACAGGTGGTGATTATTAATAATTCTGTGAAAGTTCAAATCAAACAGCCCAGCGCTGTCCTGTGTGTTCCTGCCTTCTGCCTTCGTCATATTGCGCTGCCCCTTCGAGATGTTCAACGAGTACTGACTCGCCCAAATGTCGATCCTTCTACCACGTATGTAAGGTGGGCGTCACGCTTCTTTAATGGCATGGAAACATAAACGTAAGTTAAAGTCTGGAGGGTTAGTTGAGCAGTGCAAGCGTTGCAGTTGCCTTCGGAAATGGCTTGTGCCAAGTTTCAGAAGATATCGAGTGACAAGCTTCAAAGCAACATCATCGACTCGTTTTCATCTGTAAATCTAGTGACAGGTTCCTCAGGCTATCCTTCTTTCTCGTTCTATACCAAATAAATTGGAGTCTTCAAAGTCAGGTCATGCATTTTCTCTGATGTACGTAAGTTTATAGGGACTTTTATTCCTGGTTCACTGCTTTCGTCGTTTCGACTTGCATTTTTTGTACTTTGTGTAAAAACCGGTGTTTGTAAGCATTAAAGGGAGCCTGTGCTATTTTACGCCTTTTCAAAAAAGATATCCAGAATATATAAAAAACCGATGTTAATAAAGTATGAACAGTTCACATATTTCTGCTCTATTGCAGAAGACTCGTGTGATAGCTTACGTCATTCACCACAGTCTAGTTTTGTGGGATTGCACGTCTCATCTGACTGCGCTTCGACTAGGTTTATATAGTGACTACGTCTTTTTCTGAAATGCCTTCTTTAATTAAGGTGCTTGATTATTTCAGAGTCAAACTACTTCAAATTAGTTATATGCTCACTGCACCAATACTATTGTGCTATGATCGTAAACATCCTTCGCAAAGGCTTATCGAGACACCATTGTGAATACAGAGAACTTTCTTACGCGCTCCATGGTGTGTCCGAAGGAATGTTTAGCATCCGGCGCGTCGGCGCAGCATGGCTGGAGCGCCATCAATGCAGTGACGTCATTGCAGGTACTCGGATTGCAGCGGCCTTCGGGTGTGCAGATAAAGCGTCGCGAAGGTCAGTGACACTGAAGTGACAATCTTGGAAGGTTCCGCACAGCGCCGCGTTCTTGCTTCCCACACTGGCGCGTACAGGTAGAGACACGCAAGCACCTAATCACATAACGCACGCTGTCGGCCCGAACAACCGTGAGCTCCGATGTGAAACAAGAGCAATCATGCGCTGCGACGCGGAACGAACAATAGCACGGCTTCGCGGAACGACTGCACACGAGGTATTTCCGGCAGAAGGATGAGAGCGCCGCTGAAACTTTAGTAATGCGAAAGCTTTCCGGCGGCGGGGCTCTGTCGATTGCCGAAACGTTGCTGGCGACGTCCGAGATGGCGGCGAACACGGCGGCACCGCAGTAAGTTCAGTCGCTCTGTGCGAAGTGCTGGCCCACATAAACACACCCGAGGTTTCGACGCACACCCGAGAAGACGCAGCGCAGCTCCTATTTTTCGTTAGTGTTCATCACAGGCACAGTGAACTGGAGACGTCCAGCGCATCGTCGATTGAAGCACGAGCACACACAAGTGCAGACATCCTGGCGCACGGTCGCACTCGGCGGTGAGAAGACGATGCACAATCAGCTGACCTAATGGCTGTGACGCACGAGGCGCGCTCTCTTTGAAATATGGGCATCATTAATCCACGATAACGGTGTACCATCGTGGCAAAAGCGGGGCTCCGGAGCCTTCTCCGCGATCCGCTTCACAGCCGTAAACAGCTGTGGCGCTGTCAGTCGAATACGGCCCACAAAAAAAAAAGAAAAAAAAAGTTGGTGGAGCGAAAGCACTATAGAGGCCACGTGCGCATGCAAGACCCTGTGGACGCACCTGTCGGTGCGAAATCAGAGCGAACGGAGAGGGCACTGAGCAATGAAGCCCCTCTCTCTCTGGTCCCGGGGCAGGAAGCATACGCAGCGCTCTCCCAAGGCTCTGCCCTCAGACCTCGGCCGTGCGGCAGCAGGAAGGGTGCGTGTTTCCGCCGCGGCTTCGGCACGCGCCACGTGTTCGCTTCGTGACGCATCCGCTGCGCGCGCTCCTGCAATCAGCATGATATTCGGCAGAGCTCGCGTCCCTGATGTTGCGGTGAAAAAACAACGCCGCGTGAAATCGTCGGAACTGTATGCTGCGCGACCAGCCTGATGGCGCGAACTTGGACGAGCCACGAACGAGAGAAATGTACAGGGGAGGGGCCGGCCTATCCCTCCGGGCGCCCTCACATCCTGCGCAGAAAATTTTACCCTGGGGTTTTACACGCCAACACCATACTATGATTACGAGGCACGCCGTAGTTGGGGACTTCGGATTAGCTTTAAACACCTCGGTTTATTTAACACACACCCAATGCACCGTACGTGTGCATTTTTTTGCACTTCACTCCCATCGAAATGCGAGCGCCAGGTCCTAGAATTGCTCCAGCGCCCTCGGGCTTAGCAATTCCACGTAAAAGCCCCGACGTCACCACGGCGGTCTGCGTCTAGTGTAGGAGTGGTCGTTATTGGAAATAAGGGTGCGCCGATATAAGAAATATGGATTAAGATTCGAATAGCGCTTCACATAGAACTCGAAAATATACTATTTAATGTTGCCACTTCTGAACTCATATAATAGGTGACATCTTTTTGAAGTCGACAGAGGAACACAGGCTGACGTCAGCGATGACCGCTACGAATGATTCTGCTGCTGTAGAGGCGCGCTCGGTACCAGTTGTGCAGAGGTAGCACTTCCAGAGCAGACGCATGGAGCACATAGCTACAGCGCAATAACTTCCAGTCATTCAATGCGATGCCTCGTATTTAAGCAGCTAATAGGTTGTTGATCTACAACATTCCCCAAATATTTCACTTTCCACATTGACGGGCCTCTTTCAGAAATACACAGAAGATATAATATTTTCAAAGCGCACCATGTTATGTGGGGAAGCGCCTACTGTGGCCGTCATGGAAATGACCTAGAAAAGGAAATTCAGGAGAGTGGTCTGTGTTTATTGAATGGCGGCTGAGTGACGCTCCTACGGTGTTTTAGTTCCTTCAGCTGCCTGGACCTCAGGTTCTGCTCAAACGATATTCCATGTGGAGCAACATGGAGAACAGGCAGTGAAACAAGAGGTAGTGATGATTTTCGCATTCTAACACAGCATTCTTCACTACGATTTTCTACTTATCGGCACTCTGTGAAAATAACAAATTAGCAGGCATGTCGATATCACATTACAAGTCGAGCTGATGCGGTCAGTGATACAGACAGTTTATTGTCGCTTATAGAAGACAAATTACAAAATGTTCAAGAAGACAAATTGTTCAAAGTCTGTTAAGATTACTGAAGGTTACGCTGGTGTAGACCCTGAATACGAAAGACTCAGAGCTATACGCCGCAGAGCGGAAAGGAAATACCGACGCACAGCCTTATTCAAAATTACCCAGGATGTCAAAAGATGTATGACATCCTGGGTTGGCAGACGGAATGCCTAGGTACAATGCGCAGAAAGAATTTCTGCCCTCCACTTACTCCTCTTACGCATAAATCAAAAATTTGGAATGTTCTGCGTTCGCTGAATGGGCCAGTAACGCACCATCGACCATTCAGAGCTCTAGATTTAGCGCAGAAAGTATCGGAAACGACGGTTGCAAACGAGTTCTGTCAGCTTATTACACGGTCAAGTGCAGCAGTGAACACAGCTGAATACAGTAGCTCTGTGGAAGAAGTCAAATCATCGATCAATTTTTCTATCACTAGCCATCACCATGGCCTAGATCAGCCGTCTTCATTAGAAGAATTAACGAACGCACTTGTATCGTGCCGCCAGAGGAAAGCGGCTTCACCTGCCGGGGTCAGCTATGCTGCCCTGAAAAACCTGACTCCTGTGGTTACAAAAACTTTGTTAAAGTTGCTGAGCGATGCGTGGATATCAGAATGTCTTCCTTTTTACTGGAAAATTACACGAGTGGTCCCGATACTAAAACCGGGTAAAACTGCTTTATCGCTAGATTCTTTCTGCCCTGTCAGTCTGACAAGTTGCCTGTGTACACTTATGGAAAAGATGATAGACGCTAGGCTTCAATTGTGGACAGAATGCACCAACGCACTACCCGAAAATATGGCGGGCTTCGTAGGCGCCGGTGTACGATGGATGCTATTTTAGATCTTGTTACCTAAGTAGATCATGAGAGGAGCTGTGAAAGAATAACCATTGCAGTGTTTCTATACATTAAGCGTGCATTTGACACCGCCAGCCACACTCACGTACTACATGGGTTAATTCAATTGGGCATAGTTGGTCGAACACTCAGATCGATTGCGAATTTCTCAACACACAGGAAAATCTTTATTTAAACTGCTGATGGCAAAAGCACTGAGCATGAAGTGAATCAATGCGTTCCACAATGTAGTGTATTGAATCCATTTCTATTTAACTTTGTTATGGCTGAATTACGCTATATCCCGCCTTCTACTTTGAATTATTCACTACATGCAGATTACTTGTGCATATGGGCATCTGACTCGAGTACTCAAGCCATTCAGTTAAAGCTACAAGCTGGCTTAACACTAAGTAATGATTTTTCGAAAAGCGGAGGTATGCTTATTTCACAGGAGAAAACTGGTGTACTTCTTTTACGATTAAATGCCTCAAGAGATTGCAGCTGATGTTAGACTCATAGCGTCTGCAACTTGTGCGACAACAGAAGTTCTTGGGTATTATCATAGACAGACGGCTATCATGGGCTCCCCAAATGGTTAGGAGAAAGCCAGCTCTCCAATCAACATTCTTCGTCGATTTGCTGGAGTCAGATGGGGTAGTTCAACCTCTTCCTTCATACGCATTTACTCGGCGATCATTATACAAAGAATAGCACACACTGCTCGCGCGCTAAATGGGATATCATGTAATATGCAGAAAGCAACACAAACATTGCTGGCCATAAGCCTTCGCATATGTCTTGGCGTTCCACGTGCACCAGCCAATGCTTTGGTAATTGCTGAGTCCCACCAACCAACTTTCCAAGCGCTAAGATTTACGGAAATTTGTCGTCACTTTCTTTGTTTGGCAACACAACACGCTAACCATCCGCTACGCTCAGACTTGCAGGATGGAACCGCCGCACGCATGCATGAAGAAATACGGAGGTGCAAAAACTTACTGCCTGCTTACGAATACTTGCCTATATGCGCAACTCATCCCCAATGGCGACTAGCAATTCCAGAAATAGACACTTCAATTCCTGGAGTGGGTCGTACATGTGATATGCTGTAGTTTCAATAAAGCAGCTAACTTTATTGCATCTTTACACTAAGTACGTAGATCGCATTCGCGTGTATACCGATGGATCGTGCTGGAAACGAAGGTCTACATTTGCGTTTTATATACCTGCGTGCCAAGAGAAAATAGCTTATAATCTGCGCCAATTTACAACGTGCGTAACGGCACAACTTTAGGCAATACTTTCTGCATTACGTTACATATGTCAGCAGTCAGAACCACATCGCTGGGTAATTCTGAATGACTCAATAGCCTCATTGCTGTGCTTAAATGCAATCGGCTTAAGAAAAGCAAACAGCACATTCACATACGAAATACAGAAGACATATGCCATAGCTAAAGATCTACAACACGACATAACTTTCCAGTGGATTCCAAGTCACTGCGAACTCATGAAATGTAACAGCTGACCACATGGCACATTCAGCACATAATGAATTTTGACTGCTTCCTCCAGCGGCGAGTGATGCACGATGTCTATTGAACAAAGTATGCGGTAGATTGTTCAAGGAAATTTGGTTCATAAATGATGCGCAGAGCTTTCAATTATATTATATAGATCCTGTAATGTAATTCCATATTCCATTTAAAATAGTCGACTAGTTGAAACAACAGTTCATAGGCTTTGGCTAGGCACGTGCCTATACTAAAAGCTTCCTGGATAGGATAACAAAAACTAGCAGTGGTACATGCTGATGTGAGGAGGCCAAAGAAGACATAAAACACCACCTTCTTTCTACACTGTAAAAATAATTATGCACCCCGCAAGAACCTTTCGGAAAAACTGCATGGCTTGGATAGACGGCCACTATCCCTTGGAAAAATTTTAGGTCCATGGCTAACAGAATCACTTCAAAACATCGCTGGGCGCGCCTTAGTGCAAAATTTGGAGGCGTCAAAAATACCACAATAATACTGTCCTACAACAGTCATTGTTCACATTGGTATTCAACAGGCACCCTTAACACATGTCAATTGTGTCTTCATGGTCACGTTGAATTTGTATTTGTTGTACTTGTAGTGCGGCATTGAAGTGCCCAACATCTTCTGTGTGAACATCTTTGTTTTGTGAGTATTTATGTTATGTGAACTGTTTTGTAGCGCGAACATTTGTTTAAAATTAAATTATTAGGTTTTACATGCCAAACCACTTTCTGACTATGAGGCATGCCATTCAAGTGCCCAACATCTTCTGTGCGAACATCTTGGTTTTGTGAGTATTCATGTTATGTGAACTCTTCTGTTGCGCGAAGATTTATTTAAAATTGAATTATGCGGTTTTACGTCCCAAAACCACTTTCTGACTATGAGGCATGCCATAGTGGGAGACTCCGGAAATTTGATCCACTTGAGTTTCTTTAACGTGCACCTAAATCTAAGTACACGGGATTTTTCGCATTTCACCCCCATCGATATGCGGCCGTGGCCGGGATTCGATCCGGCTACCTCGTCCTTAGCAGCCCAATACTAAAGCCACCAAGCAACCACGCGGGCGAACATTTATTTACGTTGCAGCACAGACTTATCACGTGAATGTACGATCATGTGGTTGTTAGTTCAGTTGTGTGATCGTTGACAACTTTCGCACGATAACTAACATGTAAGAGAAGAGGAGAAGCAGGCAGCACACAATATCCCCAACCTCTCCTAAAATACATTTAATAATAAAAAAGAACAGGTGACAGATTTGTAGCCCCTGTTTAGGCGTATGAATGTATCATTTGAATAATTTACGTGTTCTATCAGTTTACAACTACGTGCGCTGTTGTTATGTTGTGAGAGTGGCCGTTCGGAGCGTTTCCGTGTGTGTGCCCGCGCTCGCTTACGGCGCACAGAGAGGTATGATAATATCCGGCCAACTGAAATAGTAAAAAAAAAAGGTTCAGAGAAACGCCAGCATGCATAGTGCTATGGAATTTTAATCTCCTGCGTTTTCATTTTCATAACTTGAAGCACGTGCGCCGCGTGTCGCGCCGTTCCTTTCTCCGCCCGAGCCCAGAGCGTGGACCCCGCAAATGCTTGCGCAATTTTGATGTTCGGGGCAAAAAGATTAAAGAAAGACAGAAAGCAGATTACTTACCTTGTTGTTTTTCATTTTCTCGTAGCAACTTCACGCGATAAATGCCACCGTAGTGAACCGGCCCCGTTCTTTGTTTACTGGACTGGAAAACTTTATTATGGTCCCGCAGGACGCGCTTAGCACGTAGCGGCCGTCTCCCATTAGGGACTGACAGGGTGTAGCTGGCGACCGCTTCGCAGGCCTGCTGGAGGACCCAGTGCTGGTCGGCGGGTAGCGAGCTTCTGAGGGACTTCTCCCGCTTGTCCGAGGCAGAGCTGTGAAGAGCGTTTCCACACTCCCCGAGCATGTGTGCGAGTGTCGCCGTGTCTCCGCATGAATGGCACGTGTCCCTGGGGTACGACGCGTAGGGATAGAAGACATGTAATTTGGCAAGGTTAGGGTACGTGTGAGTCTATAGTTCTGTAGTTGTTCCCTTTATACCTGCTTCTCCCATGCGGGAATCGTGGCATGTGTGTGAGGCTAATACAGAAAAGACACAGTGATGAATGATCGCAACCGTGAAGTGCGGAAAAAATTTATACGTATTTGCATAACCAGCTACATCAGGCGAAATCATACACCATGTTCGTAAGGTTCGTACAAAGTGGGAATACCGAAATAGGTTACTTACAAAACGACGCACTTTAGCGAAAAGGCCGGACTTCTAACGAAACGGTAATACGTCGCCTTAAATAAGGCCAAATGTTACGGGGTGCGTCTTATTACAACGCCCCTGAAAAAAAAAAGAACAGAACAGTTACCAATACCATGAAAAATGACCAAGTGCTGTTGCCTCTATCTTGAAATTAAGCATAGGGGAAAAAAAAATAAGTCTAAAGCTCCCTTTGAAAAGTTTCAACTTAAGGATGTGGTATGATTCGCTGTATCTTCTGTGCCGCACTGAACGGGAATTTGGCTGTAGGATCTACATTTTAAGCTCATCAAAGTGATGAGATGCTTGGTTGAAATGCTTGCTTGGCGAATGCTTCGGGAAGATTTTTAGCTGTGTCCGCGCGACGTCCGTTAAACATTACGTTCATTGATTGTCCCCGTTCATCGATATAGTGTTTCTTACAGAAGAAACACTGAAGAATTTAAATCGCATCGACACTAGTGCAAGCAAAGGTGGCTTTCACGTCGTGCATACTATAACCATTTGCGGCGCTTAAGTTTAACGTCCTTTTGAAACTACCTGAAACTTTTGCACCTAGGGCGACAACATGCTTTTATTACGGAGAAATAATGTTGCCTGGCTTTTACGTTCACTAAAATGTCTTCAATTATTCTGTAGCACGGCGATAGGTGACCCTTGGTAACATCATACGCCTTGTATTACAATGTTGCTGAAAATTATTCCTTGCATGGGCATGACTAATAAGCTGTCGGAAGGATCTGAAGACAAACATCTGAAAGCAATGAAGGCGAAGATAAGATGGCAGTGAAATGACGACGAAAACTTGTTCGTGTTGGTGCTCACGTTTGCTCTTACTTGCGTCCCCTACCGCCTCGGTTTACGTTATCTATAGCACCGGCATGCAATCTCCGCGACCGGCTGCAACACAGCAGCCGACAGCCAGGAGCAAGCAGCGGAATAGTGTGGGTGATAGGAGGAGGCAAATAATAGCTCTGCTTTGAACCCTACCAGACTAAGCAGGTATATGGTGAACTGCAAGATAGCGATTTCCTATTGCAGGGATAACACTACTGCCACTGTGGGAAAGAACGGAGGCCACAGGGTTAGGTAGGCCAAGCAGGAAACGTGCTCAAGCAATTTACCACATCGACTTTGTGAAATTACTAAAGTCGTTATTCTTTATTAATGGGGAAACCGGTGGCAGACTAACAAGAACAATCGTTTTAGGTTGATTGCAGAATGAGCAAACAGGAAAATTTATATGTCAAGCCTGACCCGTCCTTGTAAAAAAATGTATGTCTGTGCAGCAATGTTTCACGAGCGTAAATTCAAGCAGTTGTGTGCGGCAGAGTTAGCGTGTTCCACTGGAATAATTCATGTTGCTAGTCGGTCGAAAATTGTAGCCCAGACCTCGAAGGTCAACTCATAAAACTGCAATTTCGAAATTTTATGGTAATGAGCGTTGTAGTTTACAGACGTGAAACAACGAATCCTGCATGAGACGATTTCACTTTAAATTACCCACCAGCCGGGTTCCCTAAAAGATCATGGTTGTGGCCAGGGATTAGTACAAATCAATGACATGAAAGTGAGGTCGAAACAATGCGCAGGAAGTCCTTTGTATGTGAGAACTACCAGAAATAAAAAGTCATGAGCAAAACTATAAAGAATTCCTTGCAGTTACAGCTGACATGACATGAATTTATGCAGCGTAATGCAAAACCCAAGTTATCCAATCGTAACTGAATTGAAAAAAAAAAGAGATTTATCTTTTGGAACTCACTGTGATCTTTTTATTCCGCAAGGAAGCCGAAAAGTAAAAATAAAAGCTTCTTTGGAATTTTTTAATCTATGCCACCAGGTTATTCTTTGAATCATTATTGCTGCTAAAAGGCATCGAAACTGAGTCATTCTATCAGTTATGTGCAAGAACATGTTGAAGAACTTGGTAATGAAATCATTCTTAAAGCATCTTCAAGGTCAAATAAAAATAAACCATGGTTCTCGTGAACATTGAAAACCGCTGAAAAACAAGAAAATAGGATATTTCCTGTGTTGCGAAACGCACTGATAATCCCGCTGTATGGTCAAGTTATCATTAGGCTGATATCTATTTCATGATGATAATGATGTATGGCGTTTTGTGGCGCAAGGGCCAGTCATGGCCAAAGAGCGCCAAACAATGGTGTTATGTACTCGGTGAGAAAAGTAACAACAAAGGGTATGGTGGCTGTCTATGACGAGATAGTGTGGCTGTATAGAGGCATAAGACAAGAAGCAGGGTGTAAACATGTTAACATAATGACAATGGCTTGTGAGGTGTGCTGTTAACCTAAAGGTTATACCATGAAGGTGTGAAGTACTGAAAATGCATATATATCAGTAGCACTACTGCCTCAAGAAGGTCCTTAACTGAAAGGGCCCGGAGGCAAGTGCTATACAAAGCGCTGCTTTCGCAGCAGAAGCCTCTGATTAGAGGCCGTGCTACGAAACTTGTGGGCCTAGTATTTGTAATGCGTCAACATCTTGTAAATAGTTAAAAACTGTTTTGGGGTTAAAAAGCGGCTCCGCACCAAGGAACATAGATGGGTGTAAAGGGATCTGCTGTCGGTACGCTAGAGGGAAGTGCTTTTTTCTTTCAGATTCCGCTTCCCGACACTCCAGCAGGACATGGAGGACGGTCAGTGTTTCGCCACATTTACAACAGGTTGGAACTTCGCTACCGGTCAATAGATAAGAGTGTGTGCCATAGGTATGGCCTATCCTAAGGCGGCAGAAAATGACTTCAGTTCGCCTTGTGTTTGTTATTGGTTCGTAATTTCCTAAGTGTGGCTTAATTAAATGGAGTTTATTGGAAGTTTCGGTATCCCACATCTGTTGCCAATGCCTTCTAAGTTTTTTGCGCAAAAATAGCTTTAGGTCTGAAGGTGCGATACCTATGGAAGAGTTGCCAGCTTTTTTTGTAATCGATTTGGCAATTTCATCAGCGAGCGTGTTGCCCTCGATGCCCCTGTGCCCAGGCACCCAACATACTATGACCTGTTTATTACACGAATATAATTTGCACAGGAGTGAATATAGGTTAATGAGTATGGGATTCTTGAGGTTCTTAAGTGATATCAGAGATTTTACGACAGATAGGGAGTCTGTAAATACAATGGCTTTCTGTAGCTTTGTTTTCTTGATTTGTTGGACAGCAGACAGTATTGCGTAAGCCTCTGCGGTGAAGATGCTTGTTTCCGGGTGCATAACGTTGGACTCGGAGAATGATGGGCCGACAGCTGCGTAGGAAACGCCAGCGTGCGACTTCGAAGCGTCAGTGTAAAATTCTGTGTAAGCAACAGCGTCGTTTATATTAAAATCGTTAAGAGCGTTTCGAGGCATATACGTCAGAGCCCTAAATTTTTCCCAGTCTGCAGATGCAATCTTCCATCGAGGGGCGTGTGGGAAAGGATCATGTTCTCTTGTAGATTGGAGGATCACAGGAAAATGGTCACTGCCACAAGGGTTCTGAATAACTTTCCAATCTAAACGGGGTACTAAGGTCGGGGATACTATGCTTAAATCTATGTAACTGTATGTGTTGTGTGCAAGACTGTAAAATGTTGGTTGTTTCTTATTAAGCACGCAGGCGCCTGAAGAAAACAGGATTTGTTCAGTTATTCGACGTCTTGCATCGCATCGGGAATCCCCCCAAAGGGTGTTGTGTGCATTGAAATCCCCAACCAGTATGTATGGGTCTGGCAGGGCATCTATAATTCCCTCGAGTTCTGTTCGATGGAGCCGAAAGTTAGGTGGTATGTAGATAGAACAAATGCTAATTAATTTTCCAAACAATAAGGCGCGAACCGCAACTGCCTCAAGAGGTGTTTGAAGTTCCAGAGCACGGCATGCAACGGACTTATCAGCTATTATTGCTACACCACCGGAAGAGGTGTCGGCATCGTCACGGTCCTTGCGAAATATGGCGAATTGCGTCAGAAAGCCTGACTGTGTTGGTTTTAGATGTGTTTCTTGTACACACAGCACCTTGGGATTATATTTATGTAACAGTTCTTTGATGTCGTCGAGGTTGTGGAGGAGACCTCTAACGTTCCAATGTTATATTGATGTATCCATGTTGCTATTAATATGTGGTGTGTGTTTAGGAAAGCGAAGCTACTTTAGGCCCACAGGGCTCTTTCCAGGCCCCGTGATGCGGGTTTTGTCCTTTTTGGCGCGCTCCTGAGAACTGCGCCGAGCCTTCGGCGTCTGGGACGCCAAAGCACTTTGTGATGTATCCATCGCCTCTGACAAGGCGCTGGATGTCCGCTCGCGGTGTCCGCTCGCGGGTGTTTCGGGCTTCTCTACGCGTGCAGAGGCCCTTGAAGCACTAGAGACGGCAGACCCTGAGGCCTGCTGGCTCTTGCAGGGTGGCGGATCAGCACTAGCTGGTCCCGCAGTAGGGGCGAGTGGCGATGCCGCCGGTCCACTCTGGGTGGTCCTAACAGCCACCGAATACCGTTGTGGCCGTGCCCCCAGCCGTGCCACTTCGGAAAATGTGGGTACCTGTGCAATAGAAAGACGCTTGCGCGCTTCTTTGAATGAGACTTTTTTTAGAGCGCAGCTCTTTGGCGTCCGTTCCTGGGTTTCGCGTCGTCGTCGGCGTTGTCGTCGGCCTCGTAACCAGCTCCGCCCCCCTTTCATCCCCCCAGCGCTAGCAGCGACCGACTGATACCGCTGGATGCCGCTGACGCCGCTAGAGAGTCAAGATAACGTGACTGCATAGAACACCGTCGCCGCCATGCAGAAAGAGGAGGAAAGGGTCCCCCCCTGTTCTTGTGTGGCGGATAGGGTGCTCTTCAGTTGCCGACGCGCCGGTTATTTCACGTAGGCCCCGGCACGTCGACGAATACGTGACCACCTTCCCACGGCTAGACCTGGTTCTTAGCGCTGCGGAAGCGAGGGTATCATATTGTTTGTGTCGGCATCGGCGGCGTTGTCCCTGAAACCAACTCCGCAGCTGGGGTTGACTCACTATCGGCGTCAGCGGCATCAGTCAGTCACTGCTATCTCTTCCCTCCTCCCTTTATCGTGTTGTCCGCTTGCTGCGCGCGCTTCTGCCCCCATCGTTTGCCGCTGGGTGTACACGCCACCCCCTCCCCCCTCTTCCTGCGAGTCTCCGGTTGTCAAAGCGCAGGCTCGAACTTAATTCCTTTCTTCGCTCCTCCTCCAATGCAACCCCTGTGCGGTGGCAATCAGAGAGCCAGATCGGTGGCGGCGGATCTGTATATGTGCACCGCCCGAGCCGAAATTGCCGCTGCCGTTCGCCCTGTGCGGTGGCAATCAGAGAGCCCGATCGGTGGCGGCGGATCTGTATATGTGCACCGCCCGAGCCGAAATTGCCGCTGCCGTTCGCCACTGCGAAATTATCTGCCAGTTCTTTCTGAGCCATGAGCGAGACGACCGATGGAAGTCCTCCGTCTGCTGCTGCTGCTGCTAAACGAGCTGCCAGAGCAGAGGCCCAGCGCCGTCGCCGTCAGAATCCAGAGGTGCGTGCCGCCGAAGCAGAAGCTTACCGTCGCCGCCGTCGAGATGATCCAGGAGTACGCGTCGCCGAAGCAGAGGCTAAGCGCCGCCGCCGAGAAGACCCTGCCGTTCGCGCCGCCGAAGCGGAGGCTCATCGCCGCCGTCGAGAGCAACCAGCAGTAAGCGAGGCTGAAGCAGAAGCTCATCGCCGCCGCCGAGAAGACCCTGCAGTTCGCGCCGCCGAAGCGGAGGCTCATCGCCGCCGTCGAGAGCAACCAGCAGTAAGCGAGGCTGAAGCAGAAGCTCATCGCCGCCGCCGAGAAGACCCTGCCGTTCGCACCGCCGAAGCGGAGGCCCATCGCGGCCGTCGAGAGCAACCAGCAGTAAGCGAGGCTGAAGCAGAAGCTCATCGCCGTCGCAGAGAAGACCCTGCCGTTCGCACCGCCGAAGCGGAGGCCCATCGCGGCCGTCGAGAGCAACCAGCAGTAAGCGAGGCTGAAGCAGAAGCTCATCGCCGCCGCCGAGAAGACCCTGCCGTTCGCACCGCCGAAGCGGAGGCTCATCGCCGCCGTCGAGAGCAACCAGCAGTAAGCGAGGCTGAAGCAGAAGCTCATTGCCGCCGCCGAGAAGACCCTGCCGTTCGCACCGCCGAAGCGGAGGCCCATCGCGGCCGTCGAGAGCAACCAGCAGTAAGCGAGGCTGAAGCAGAAGCTCATCGCCGTCGCAGAGAAGACTCTACCGTTCGCGCGGCCGAGGCCAAACGCAAACAAAGGCTCGCAAACAGCTGCGCTCAAATTTCGCATTAGGAAGTAACGTAATCGTCGGTAATTTTTTCTTTTACTGTAAATGTTATGATTTCTTTTTCCTTCTTCCATGAAGGACAGGAGCGAGAATAGGCGGCGTGTTGGCCGTCACAGTTTGCACAGTGAAGTGGGTCGTTGCAGTTGTCCGCAGGGTGGTCATGGGACGCGCACTAGGCACAGGTGGTACGACCTCGGCAGCTCTGAGGGCCGTGGCCGAATCTTTGGCATTTGAAACATCGTCGTGGATTTGGTATGTACGGTCTGACATTAACTTTCATATAGCCTGTTTCGATGCTTTCGGGGAGTGTGCTGGTACAAAAGGTAAGGATCAGGTGTTTTGTGGGTATTTCCTTGTCATCTCGGCGGATCTTGATTCGTTGTACATTCATGACATGCTGCTCCTTCCAGCCTTCTAGCAACTCTGCCTCAGTCAGTTCTAGAAGGTCCTGCTCTGAAACTACACCTCTTGTGCTGTTGAGGGAACGGTGAGGGGTTACTGAAATTGGGGTTTCACCAAATGAAACAAGATTTGTCAATTTGTCGTGTTGTGTTTTGTCACGAACTTCAAGGAGAAGGTCGCCACTGGCCATTTTAGTAATTTTGTATCCGGGGCCTAGTGTGTCAGTGAGGCACTTCGCAACAACAAATGGAGAAAGCGTTCTTACAGTCCTTTGGTTCGTTTCGGTATGGATAACGTGAAAATGTGGGAAAATATCTTGGCTCTTGGCGAAAAAGTTGAAGGGTCCATCGGTGCGGCCTCTTTTCAAAAGAGGTCGATCAGGTAGCTTTGGGAATGAGCTAGAAGCCATAAAAATTACTGAAATTTCGGCAGCTGTGCCAGCCACCCACCGTGGAGCCCAACACGGGGACGTGACAAGATTCTGTATAAATGCAGCCTGCCAGCGCCAGCAGTACACAGCCACTATAACCTAATGTATATACCCAAGTTTGGATATATTACACACGGTTAACCCTCGCCGCCAGGAAATATGGAAGTGAGAAGAAGGGTAGAGAAGACAGGAAAGATGAAAAGGATAGAGAGCAAGGCGAAGATTGGAGAGGAGGACAGGAAAAGGCGACTGCCGATTTCCCCCGGGTGGGTCAGTCCGGGGGTGCCGTCTATGTGAAGCAGAGGCCAAAGAGGTGTGTTGCCTCCGCCGGGGGGCCTTAAAGGTCCAAACACCCAGCATCGGCTCAACCTCCAGGATCCCCCTTTCCCCAGACACGGCTAAGCCGCGCACGGCTACACGCGGGAGGGTCCAACCCTCGTGTGCTCGGGTCCGTGGTGTCGCAACACACCAAACGCCTGCTGACGCAGACGCCCCTGCGGGGGATATCTATTTCAGAGCGGTCAGCTTTAAATTTACATCCAAACATAATGCAATGGCGGAGGAATTCCACATTAACCACTCCCAATTAGCCGTAATGAATAGTCACTCGTCCAACATTCTTGCCGCGAAATAAGGCGCCCCTGGGCTACGCAGGGTAATGCAACTGATGCGTGCTTCGAGGGGTATGGCTGCTGGGGTCGGGGTCGAGGGGTCGACGTCAAGTGAGGTCGAGGTCGTAGAGAAACTTAGCTCCATAATGGAAGAAAAGAAGTGGTCAATTGTACATGTGTGCGAGCTGCACAGCTTTGAGTTCTGTAAATAAAGTACTGCCTCCCGTACACAGGCTCTTTATTTTGGTCTACACAAATTTTTATAGGACTATGGGCGTATGGCGAACGCGGGCTTTTTGCAGAGAGATTGTGAACCAATGACCCATACAGATGCATTTTCCCTTTCCGATTTTTAGGTTGGCGTCGAACTCTCAGCTAGTTACAGAGGATTTCTCGGGTGATAGGGAGGTGCTTTGCCGCAAATAACGTCAGCTTCAGAGGAGCAGTTTACAACAAATGCTAATGAACGTTTTTCTTGAAACGTTTGGCCAACTGTTTATGTAAAAAAAAAACTGAAAGCAGTCACATCTGGCTCCAATTCGCAGCAGTTGAAAGACGAATACGACTGTGGCAAGGAACTTAGGCAGCAAAATAAAGTAGGCAGAGCAGAGATGTAATCATTAACTAACGTAGGTTCGAAGGAAGGACTTATGCCTTTTGGAGTATTTCGTCGTAGGTGTCCTACCACATGCCATTTTTTGACTACTTGCGTTATATAAAACAACAAGCGTCACATTTTATTTTTTTTAATTTCTGAGCAGTTGCTCATACAAAAATAATCCAGCAGGACCTATCTCACGACGGCTGTCGACGTTATTGCAATTGGCATTAAAGCAATGCGGCTCGTGATTGTGTTGGTGAAGACAACTTTATTTAGAATGTGTCGTGTTTATTTTGAGAGTTTCACTGCTTCTGGACATACGATCTCCAGGATCGGCCTACTTTTTGCGAGCTTCACTTGTCAGAACCGACCACCACCATTACGGCATGACGACGATCGACTCTCTCACAAACACGCAATAACAATGGTTGAATGAACAAGGAATGACATCGCTGGAACGACGAAGGTGGTTTGACGACAACAGTGCGACAACAATGGGATGACCATGGTGCAATGACGACAACGTGAAGACAAAGAATGAGGACGAATGTCTGGCGAAGAAGGCGTGACGATGACGATACGACGACGATGCTACGAGGAGCATTGCATAATGAAGCTGGATCGACGACCATGAAATGACCACGACGGAGGCAAGACAATTGTATCGTGCGCGTCTGAGCAACTCGACACACACAGTGGTTGGGCATCGAAGAAACTGCCTGTCTCTTTATTACGCTTGCTTTTATATCTTCGTGTGAGAGGGTGCCGCATGCGCAGAAGTGGTTAGGGGAAACAAGGATGCGCTGCTATCAGCTCGTCTTCTTCCGTGGTAGCCAAGTATGATACATCTGCTTTCTCTTAACGAAAAAAAAAGGAAGGACTTTATGACCACAAGGCAAGAAAAAATAGCTAGGAGACTTGACGGAAATTCGCTTCGTATTGCAGCCGTTGAGGCTTGTTGCGCTGACGGGTCGACCTGTGGGGCTCTGCTTCCGATTCCTCCACTTTGGGGAAGACCTGTATGTTGGCTTGCGGATGACCAGTTAACCCTGGTGCACTTTGGCCTTGTTCTGGAGGCTCCTGTCTTACGTTTTGCAAGCTACTATTTTCAGCGTTGCTGTTGTCATCTTCGTCTACCCTGCGGTATTTTTCCCGCCTTTGAAGCAGGTGTTTGTTCCGCCTTAGAAGCCTTCCATCCTCTGTCTCCACGATGTGGGACTGGGGAGCCGCTTCTTGAAGCACTCTTGCCTTACGTGACCAGTTGTCCAGTATGCGTACCGTGTCTCCTTGCTGCAAAGGGTGCAGCGTTTTGCCCGCGGCCTGCTGTTGATGCTTGACTATTGGGCATCCCAGCTCAGTGCTGTATTCCGGAACGTTCGTGCGCAGGCGCCGTCCCTGTAACAGTTGGGTAGGTGAATGGCCATCCTCTAGTACAGACACACGATAAGACAAGAGTGCTAACCAAAAATCGTCGCAAGATTCAATGGTCTTTTTCATAATGCGCTTAACTATCTGTACTCCCTTTTCAGCAAGTCCATTTGATCTCGGAAAACGCGGGCTTGATGTAATGTGCTCAAGATCATATCGCCTTGCGAAGTCGTCAAACTCTTTGGATGCAAATTGAGGCCCATTATCTGTAAGTACTTGCACAGGGATGCCGTAGCGCGCGAATATCGCGGATGTTCTTTTTTTTGTACCACCTCATGGACCGTCATTGTAGATAACTTTTCCACGTCAAGAAAATTGGAATGCGCATCGAACACTACTAGATGCTCTTCCCCGGCGAAAGGGAATATGTCGATGCCTACTCTGTACCACGGTATACTAGGTGTCAGGCGCAAAATAAGGGGCTCGGACTGCTGCTTGTACGCATATTTTTGGCATGCGTTGCACGAACGAATCATTTATTCAATGCTACTGTCTAGTCCATGGCCAAAAAATAAGAGCGCGCGCTCTTGCCTTGCACTTATTCATACTCAGATGACCTGCGTGTACCTTTGTTAGCATTTCGCTCCTCATGGACTTGGCTATGACAATTTTGCATCCTTTCAGCAGTATCCCATCAATGACAGATAGCTCAGCCATAAACGGACGTAACTGCCCTTGAACCGTAGTTCCACGCTACAGTTGATGCATTACAGCACTCAGATAGGGATCCGATAGTGTCTCTTCCTGAAGGCGACGTTTTGTCGATGGGGTTACCATGCACGAGACGAGACGAACTGCATGAACCTCGATGTCCTCCATTGCTTCCGGGTTTGGTGAAAGGGAGGGCGCACGGGAGAGCCTGTCAGCCAGGAGCAGGTCCTATGCTGGAACGAACTGCAAGTGATATTTGTATTTTAGAAGGCGAACAAAGACACGCTGTAGCCTGGGTGGCATTTCTCCGATGTATTTTTTGCGATCGCCAACAACGGTCGGTGGTCCGTTTCTATGAGGATCTTGCGGCCATAAGTAAACTGGTGAAATTTTTTGCAGGCGACCGCTATGCCAAGCGTTTCTTTCTCCATTTGCGAATATCGCGTTTCGCTATCAGTTAGCGTTCGCGAGGCGGACATCACTGAGCGCCATTTATTCTGGTGTTTTTGCAACAGCGACGCGCCAATGCCGATGGCTGACGCGTCTGCCGAGATCTTTGTTTCTTTAGTTTCATCAAAAAACGCCAGGAGCGGCGGCGATGTTAATGCCTCGCAGACGTTTTGCCACTCGCGCCGATGGGCGGTAGTCTACTCAAAAAGGAAGGACGCTTGATTCTGCAGAGGAAGCGAGGCGAAGCGTTGTCAGGGAGAGAGAGTCCGGGCAAATACCCCCCTCGCACCGGTCCTTCCACAGCTCCAATGCGCGCGTGGCGCGCCATCTGTCGAGGCAGTGCCCTACAAGGAGAGGAGGGGGTCTTCTGTGTTTGCCGCAAGATGGCTCTGCGTGTGCGGAAAGCGCAGAAGAAATGCAGCGGAAACGCACTTCGCTACTCGTGTAATTGCGACTTCTGTAAGTTACATGTTCATAATTACCTATATACACTGCAGTATAACTTTCCACGGCTCGTTTCGAAGGCAACACCACATTCACTAGAGGCGCGTTTGTACCACTTGGAAGCATCAAACTCGTGGCTGAGTGGTAGCGTCTCCGTCTCACACTCCGGAGACCCTGGTTCGATTCCCACCCAGCCCATCTTGGAAGTTGCTTTTTATTTATGAAGTGCCTGCAGTTATTTATCGCTCACGGTCAACGCCGCGGACGCCGACACCGCCGCCGACACCCGACGCCGACGACACCGGCTTTTCTGCGACACGAGCTCCTTAACGCTATCGCGTTAAAACCGTATCGTCCTTGACGAGGCTTGGCAGCAACGCCGTTTTATCGCTTAAACTGGGTACATACCATCGGAAATAGTTGACAACACCCATCATTCTTATCACGGCGTTTTTGTCTTCCAGCACGGGCATGGCTCAGATGCCTGAAATCAACTCGGGGCTTGGGCGCACACCGCCTTCATTCATTATTTCCCCTAGAAATGTTATCTCCTTCATACCAAACACACATTTTTCAGGATTAAACACGAGTCCTGCTTTTTCTGCCTTTTTTAGTGCGGCACGCAAACGTTGGTCATGCTGGGTTTTGTCAGCACCCCAAATGAGGACGTCGTCGACGTAAAACCGTACTCCTGGGATACTTTCAAAGATCTCAGTCAGTGTCTTTTGAAAGAACTCACTGGCAGACGAAATGCCGAACGGTAGCCTTAGGAACCGATAGCGCCCGAAGGGAGTGGCGAGCGTGCAGACGCGCGATGTAGCTTCATCAAGAGGTATCTGATGAAAACCAGAGTTGGCATCCAGTCGCGAAAAACATCGAGCACCTGAAAGCTCACTTTCTATATCTTCACGGGTAGGCATCGGGTAGTGCTCACGTAATATATTTTTCTTTACTTCTCTATAGGGTCCATGCATACTCGGAGAGCGCCGTTCTTTTTTCTTACCACAACCAGAGGACTTACCCATTCGGTGGCTTCTACTTTCACGATGATGGACGCCTTTTCCATGCGTGCCAGCTCGTCCCGCAATGGTTGCTTCAGTGCCAAAGGTACTTTCCGAGCAGGTTGTACGACTGGAACCGCGTCTGGTCGCAGAACAATCTTCTACGTTCTTTGTACGCAGCCCGTTCCATGAAAAAGATGTGGAAATTCTATTTCTGGCCCTGCTTTTCCATTCGCCTATTTGAGTCGATGTTTGCTGGGACAATGCCGAACTCGATGCATGTGCTTAAGCCCATGATCGCTTGGCGTCTTTTCTTGACGATAAAGAAGGCAATATCTCTCGTGGTACCGTTCATCTCTGGTGCTTTAGTGGCGACACCGAGATGCCTGATCTCGGAGCTGTTGTAGGCAGTCAGCACTGCTGCGCTCTTGCGCAACGTGTTCACTTTCGAGATGCGCCGAAAGATACTAAGTGGAATCAAGTTGGCTTGGGAACCAGTATCGACTTTCAGTTCTATCTTGTGACCAGAGATTTTGCCACGCACTGTCCAGTCTTTCCCTGGTTTTGTGCTTACGCCACAGATGCTGACGTCAATGACATCGAAGCTGTCTTCACGATCTTCCTGAATGCCATGAACTTGCGGGTTCTTGCAGCACGATGAAAAGTGATTCTTTTTACATGCGTAGCAAGTTTTTCCGTGGGCTGGACATTGCCATGGAACGTGCGCTCGACCACAGTGCTTGCACTGGCCTTTTTGTTCTTTGCCGCGTTCATATCGGCGAGTGGATTCTACCTGCACGCGCTCGTTGGCCCATGCAGCATTTTGTTGTGCCGCCGCTTCAGCTGCTTTGCATATGTTCTCGGCTTTTTGTAGAGTCAAGGTTTTGTCCCGCAACATTTTCTCTCGGACAGTCTTGTTGTTAGTCCCGAATACAATCTGGTCCCTAATCAGAGATTCTTCAAGGGTCCCGAAATTACAAAGTTCGGTTTGCGTCCTCAGGTCACGTACAAACCACTCGAATCGCTCTCCCTCATCTTGGACTCGCATACGGAACAAATGGTGTTCGTAAACCTCATTCCCTTGCTCAATAAAGTATGCGTCAAACTTCCGCACTAGTGTCTCGTAGTCACGCTTGAGCTCGCCTTCGGCGAATGTGAAGTTGTTAGAGACCTCAAGCGCTTCGTCACCAGCGGCGCTCAGGAGGATGACCGCCTTGCCCGCTTCTGTCTTTGGATGGTCTGTCGAGGTAGCCCTCAGGAATAGGTCCAGTCTTTGCTTGAAGAGTTCCCAGTTCCTTCTCACAATGCCGGTCAACTGTAGGGGGCAGGGCAGTTTTAAAGCGTCCATGGCTTGCTTCCTGCCGCACGGGTGCGGGCACTTCTGACACCGTGTATCGTGCGCGTCTGAGCAAGTCAACCCACACACTGGTTGGGCAACGAGAAAAACTGCCTGTCTCTTTATTGTGGTTGCTTTTATATCTTCGTGTGAGAGGGTGCCGCATGAGCAGAAGTGGTCAGGGGAAAGAAAGATGCGCTATCAGCTCATCTGCTAGCGTGGTAGCCAAGTATGATACAAAGAATGAGTACGAATGTCTGACGAAGAAGGCATGACGATGCGACGACGATGCTATGAGGAGCATCGCATAACGATGCTGGATCGACGACCATGAAACGACCACGACGGTGGCAAGACAATGACTTAATGACTACGACTGCATAACGACAATGCGTGAACACAATGTGAGGCCGTTAGTGCGTGAAGACGATGGCGTGATAACAATACTACCACAATGGCGGGACACCACGGTATCAGCAGAATGTGACCACAAACCGGGAATGACGAAGATCGAACAACTACCATGACATCTCCACGGCTGTATGAGAACGAATGCATTACCACGATGCCATGACTCAAGCATGGGACAATGTGATGGCGAAAACTGCATTAAGAGAATTGCATGATGACGACAGTGCAACTACAACGGCGGGAAGAAGACGGCGAACTTATAATGGAATTACGAAGCTGCAATGACGACAATGAAACTACCGTGCACGAAACCGTCAAAGTAATGGTATGGCAATCGATGCATGACAACGACTGTATGCTGACAATGACACAACGCAGGCCTAATCACCATTGAATGAGGACAGCATGATGACGATGAAACGACATGTGCGGTATGACGACATCATTAATACTATGGGAATGACGTTAAGGAAATGGTGACGATAATGCCGTGGCAATCAGATGATGCGTGTTTGACGACGATAGCGTGACGATGACGGTATGACTAGAGTCCGATGACGGAGCTCAGATGGCGACGATGCAAAGACCACGACGGCGTCACCATCACGAGGGAATACGCTGCGGCCGAAGCTAGTAGACAACTTGTCCCACACTCGCCGTAGTTGCTTAGTGGCTGTGGTGTTGTGCTACTAAGCGCGAGGTGGGGCGATCGGGGCGAAATACGAAAACACCCGAGAACTTAGACTTAGGTGCACGTTAAAGAGCCCCACGTAGTCCAAACTTCCGGAGTCGCACACTATGACGTGCCTGATAATCAGATGGTCGGTTCGGCATCTAAAACCCCGTAATTTAATTTTTAACTTATGCCACTGGATCGGTGTAACAGGTAATGGTTTGATGACAGCACGACGAGCGTCGGATGCCGAAGCTGGTATGACGACGACGCGAAGATCCCGATAGCGTCTTAACCACAAGAACTTCGGCCACTGAGTATAGGCGCAAGAGGCGATGGCGTGTCGACGAGGGCATGGCGATAGTCGGATGCAGAAGCTGGCATGACGACGACGTAAAACCGCGGCGGCATCACAGCCACGAGGGCATATCGAATGGCCCAAGCTACTAGACAACTTGGCCCCTGGGCCAGCGTAAGAGGACAGATAGACAGGCTAGATATGCACAAAGCGTCTGAAAGAGGGAAAATGCTAATCTAACTAATAAATTTATGCTGCTCTCTTATAGTTATTGGGTTATGCAAAGTAACGTAAATCAATTCAAACCTGTTTGAATATCTGCTGTTTTCTTTCTCTGAAGTTGAAGCGGAGCTGAAGCGCTTTCACTGAAGCGGCGGAAAACCAGAAGAGAAATTTCGGTTTGACACGCTTGTTAACAGATTGTGTGCTTTGCGAGAACAAAGGAAACCGAGGGGCCCGCATTTTATCAGTCACAATCACAAGAGGCCAACATACAATAACACTAAGAAAAGCATAGGGGAATGTATTTGTAGTTTTACTTGACATGTACAAATGATATTTAACTTGAAAGTGGATGAACAATTAACTAGCCGTAGGAGGAATATGAACCCATGTCTTCGCATTACGCGTGCTGTGCTCTTCCTAGTATCGTATGAGCACCGGCATCCGTGCGGGAGCTGAACTGTTTTGGCTACTCGAACGCTGTCTCGCAGCAATAAAAAAGTCGCGCGGACGCTTACGACAAGACTGTGATATAAGAAGCAAACCGCCTCTTGTGATGCGCATTTTGGAAGGGAACGTACGATAGCGCGAGTCCATTGCGTGCAAACGCATGTGTGCTTCATAAAAAAATGGCAGTGGCTTACCTCGGCTATGCCAGGATATACGTAGCGAAAGCTAAGGCATAGTAGCATGGTTAGCCTTGGTTAATCTTGATTGTAAGTCCAGGTTAGTCTGATTGTCTAGCAATGTTGCGGCGTTTAGCCAGTCGCTAGGCGCGCTGTTCGTCTATTTCCTGGGCGATTCGTTTCCTCTTCATCTCGTTCCGATGTCGATTCCAGGCCTCCTCCTGCTTATCGGAATTGTCGCCGTCCATACTGCCGCCTCAGCTGTGGTTCAGACGCACGCGAGCTCTCCTTATCAATCCTCCGACATGTTATCAGGCATGCGACGCAGCTGGCGAAGCGAGTGGAGGCGAGCGCAGCGACGAGGAACACCTGTTGTGAACGCAAAACGGCGGAAGCGAAAAGGCCGCTGCGCCGCGGCGGAACACCTGTGACTCGGTGCTACTAGTAGCGCATGCACAGTAGTGACCATGGAGCGAGAAAGAGAGAAATATCCGCGGCGAGGCGCGCGTTGTGACGTCATGTGTCTCTTCGGAGCACTGCCACGGCGAAATCGAAAGTTCGCGGCCAGTAAAGCTTTCGCTTTAATATCCACGGCGAGGCGCTTGTTGTGGTGTCATGTGCCTCCACGGAGCACCGGCACGGCTAAATCGCAAGTTCGCGGCCAGTAAAGTTTTCGCTTTAATATCCGCGGCGAGACGCGTGTTGTGACGTCACGTGCCTCCTCGGAGCACCACCACGGCAAAATCGCAAGTTCGCGGCCAGTAAAGCTTTCGCTTTAAAACACAGGCCTGCATGGCAGACACAGGAGAGTCACAGCGTAAGCTGCTACTAGACCCGCTCAATAGGAGATCATCTTAAAGAGCCCTCGAAGAGGTGAAAGTCCCGGGCGTCATCTTTTGCTGCGAAATCATGGGGGCCTTCGCGGCGAAACTGTCGGGCCTAATTTTCGGCAGAACGCCCTTGAAGGTCTTGGCGGCGAAGCTGTTGGGCCACATTTTCGGTATCACGCACATGAGTGTCTTCACGGCGAAGTCTCTTTCGTCATTTTTCCAATAGCTAGCTGGACTGAACTGAGCCTGGCGTCGACGGCACGCTACAGCTAGCGGTGCTATATGCACAGCGGTCTGCTCAGCCCGACGTTGCCTTGTTGCAGCCGGGCTCGTAACACAATGATTCGCTTCCGCAGCAGTGGTTCGTACCTTGCGAGGAGGCGCCATAACGTGTACCGAAGCGTGAACACAGGTATCGAGAGTACGCGGCGCTCACGTCACATCCCCTGACACGTGGGACGATACGATGCAACTAATACTTGTGACGTCTGGTGGAATACAACGCAACTGCAATGCAAAGTTTGCACGCATCGACGCTACGGTGCGCGCATCTCACATTGCGTGACAAGTGGCACGATACCATAAAACTCCTACATGTTGTGCCACCTTGCCACATAATACGCAACTGCATTGCAAAGTGTGTACGTATCACACTACTCGACGCGTATCTGACATTGCGTGACCCCTCGCGCGTTAGGACGCCTGTATAGGGCATGTTTCCGCAGCAGCTAGCAAGCGCTTGCGTGGCGAAGTGGCAGAGTAGCTGACTGCCACGGAGAGCTCGCGTTCGATCCCGGAGGGAACTTTGCGCATTTTTTACTCATTCCTGGCAATAGCTGGGAAGGACACGGGCGGCAGCGGACATCTGTAACCGAAACGGCTATTGTACTGCTCAGTGGAACATAAATATGATCGCTCAGTGCAAACAAGGAATGACGGAAAGGAAGAAGGGGAGCACATAAGAACCGACTAGCCCAGCAGCATGTACTTTTGGATTGCATTGGCCCTCCCCTTGTTCCCTTCCATCATTCCTTGCTTGCGCTAAGCGATCATATTTACGATCTACTGAGCAATATTAACCGACTAGCCCAGCAACATGTACTTCTGGCTAATAATTAGAACCCACAACAGCTTACGCTGTAAAATGCCTCTGAGTCTCCTTGACGTCGTAACCAGCTTCTTTATTGTTTTTATGTATTTCACTATGTTTTCTTGCACTGATCGTGGCCACGATATTTAGTTTTATTTTGACGTTACTGCATTTCTTGCGTATGCGTTTCATGCACACCATTCAATGTTTTGTTTTTCTTTTAATTGCCGTGCGTCTCTTCTTGTAGAGGTAGGCATGGAGGCGAGCATAACCACAACCGCTCTGTGACTAGTGCGAGGTACAGTGGGCCGAGCAGGCGTACACGCGCCCTTCACACCACATGCAGATGCCGCCGTCACGAAATGCTTCACTTGGCGATGCCACTGGCGCCTTCTTGCTGATGGGAACCTGCGTCAACAAAAACATACACCTGCGTGAGTGAAGCGTATGTGTGCGAGATGTGGCTTAGTGGTGTAGCAGCCTTTATTAAAGGCTATCATGCGCAAGCACACACAGAATAGCCGGTGTCAATCATAAGCAAACAGAAGTAGTGTATATGCCTGCTCAGTCATAAAATTCCGGTAGAACCCTTCTCGCAATGACTGTCGACGTTAATGCGTTAACATTAAAGCAATGTATCAACACACTGTATTGCTCAAGACACCTTTGTTTAGAACATCTAGCAATCAATCAGATATTTACAGTGCTTCCGCTACACGCGACATGCACGGTCTCCGGGATTAGCCCACCTTGCTACGACACTCGTTCGCCATGATGTTCCACGAGTATGACGGCACGAGGGTGACTGCATGACGGCAGCATAATTAAGATAGAAAGACGAAGGCGGCTGCATGACGATGGCATGACGACAATTGGATGGCGAAGACGGTGTGAGCACGATGGCTTGACGATAATCTGGGCGAGAAATGCCCGAGGCATACGTAAACAACAAAGAACTTCACGAAATCGATTTCCATGCCTGCAGCTTTTCCATTCGGATATGTAAGGCTGAACAAGGTGTCGTTTATCGTTTAATTACTGCTCCCATCGTTCCTGCCATATCGTCCTTATCCGCGTTCGCCTGAGAGCAAGACTCGGCAGGCTTTCGGTAGCGAGTACACAAAAGCTGGAGTACCAAACGAAGCACAAGAAAAACATTACAAGCGTAACTATGCATGAAAGAGCGGAGTGTAGTACTTCGTATAGACCGTGGAGAGCGGATATTCGCACGCAGATTCTGTCGATTTTCGTGGTGTTGTGGCAGTAAGCTTCATCTTTAGTTGCGCTCAGGAGATGCTTCTTAGAGAAGAACCGACGACGAAGACGTTCGGCTCGGTCAGATCTGCTCTTCTTGCTGCCTGATCATTGCTGTGACAAAATAATCAGGCGAATGTGAGCTGAGAACTTATTCTCCTTACTTTTACAGCAAACCTGTATCGCATTACATGGCAATGGGTCTATAGTCTCCAGGGGCAAATAGTCGGGAGGCGCGCGCCGCTTGGTTCCTTGCAGCGCCAGCAGATGGCACTCACCTTTACGCATCCGAGGAATATGCAAGAACGTAAATGGGCTGGTAGAGTGTTGAGATATTTGTACAGCAAAAACATTAATTCACAGTGAAGTAAAATTACTGGGAAGCTGACCATAAGTATGCGACTGGTATGGTGAGCAACAGGGCCGCAAAGAATGTCAAGCGGGAAGTCAGAGAGGCTGAGACAATCTCATTGGTGGTGGCAATGAAAAAGAAACCTGCTATGAGTAACTATTTTAGATGAAAAAACGACAACAGGAAACAAACAGTTTATGGTAACCCAAAAGGAATTTTTTTTATTATTACCACGCGAAATCAGGATGCCTTACAACACGCACTTATAAAGCGAGTTACAAGGAAGAAGCTTGCTTGCTTGCTGCTTGCTGCGGTAAAGCTAAGAAAACAATGGAGCATGTATTATTACGGCGAAAGCCTTAAGGCGTTCGTTGCAATGGCTCATACCAGAGTAATATTTGGGGGATGCTTATAAATTTCTAATAAGATGAAGACGAACGCACTCGCTATCGCCAGGAGCCCCCTGTTCCACCCACCCGCACCTTCAGCTCTCAAGGCGGCTCGTCTTAGACGTTAGGCAGCGGCCTCTCCCTCCACCAATTCTGCATTCCCAATGCGCCTGCGTCACATTAGGGCCGCATGTTGCTCTCGTCGGGTCGCTGCCGCAACGTTATCCAAAGCCGCTTGCTTTCGACGGTGGTTACGACGAGCGGCATTTCGAGCTGCTCTTCCGCCGTGGCGTACTTTCTCGGTCTTCCCCGCTCGCGACTAGAACCTGGTACTTCGTCACCCATAGCGATGTGGAATGAAGCACTGACCCAACGCGGCGACGTATACAACGCGCCTGAGCGCGCTGCGACAACACCCTCTAGAGAAGGCCGTGAACGTATGCCGCCGTTTACAGAAAGTTCTACGGGCGCCGCCGCTTGCATTTCCCTCGTCCTCCGTCTCCCTTTCTCACAACCCTCCTCCGGCGCTGCGGTTTCCATTTCCCGGTGCGCTCCGTTTTTCTCTGCCTCACAACGCGACCTTGAAGCATAGAGATCTACGGTTTTCGCCTTAAAGCGCAGCGTCCCGTAGAGTGCTACAAAAACGTCATCAGCAGCAATGGTTCATACACCGTTTTATTGAAATCACCCATGCAACAAACATCATACGTTTCAATAGAGAACAATCTCAAAACAAGCTTCTGGGTGTCAATAAAGCATTGCATACCCCCCTCGAGAGTGCGCTTGGTTGAGGATGCTCGCCAAGCGAGAAATAAGGTGCGACTTGCGAGGCGGTAGGCGTTCGATCGCGAGTGCTGCTTTCGCCTGGTAAGAGGATGCAACGTAACGTCGCAGAGAAACTTCGTTGGCTTGAGTCTAGCACAGCCAAGCGTCAAAAACAAGCCGAAGAAGCTGAACTACGAAAGCAGCAACAGGACGATGCGAGACGGCAACTTAAAGAGGCGGCTGATACTCGCAGACAACGGCATGCCACACATGCACACCCGTGAGAAAAATTATAGTGACCACAGGGTCACCGATAAAACAGAATTTCTTCGTAAATTACGTGCTTGAGCGGAAACTGGCGAGTGCACTGGTAAATACCTCATGACAAGAAAATTCGAAATGCCAAATTAAAGACTGCGGTCTTAAATTTCAACTTGCATTCAAATACAGAGGAGAAAAGGAGCTTTATCGTGCAATCGCTGCTCCGTATAGTTTTGTTCACATGTGTACTTCACACTGCGGCTCTTTATGCCTGCCCTCTCCGATCGTGAAACTTCATGTATTGCCAAGTGTGCAGCAAGATTCGCCTTCGCGCGTTACAGGAGCATAACATACTGCCGAACTTTCAGAATGTGAACATATCTGCGCAGCGGTCAATTTACGTACCTCTTCCTTCCTCGAAGCCCTTAGGTTAGGCGAGAGCAGGGGGAAAGCAAACATGTCCCCAATAGAGATTAGGAAGAGGCGATAGGAACACTGGTCAAAACAAAAAAGTAGGGAAAAGACAAACAACGGAGGGCATACGAAAACAAAGTTCCCAACAGAGGTTCAGAAAGTGTTGTGATGAGAATTATTCGTGTATATTTTTTCTTTTCATTTTCTGAAGGTAGAGATCGAGGGCATTAGGAAATACAATACAAAGAGGTTGGTGGCGCAACTCACCGCCACATTCCAAAGGGGACGCTCACAGCATCCATCCATCCATCTGTAAAACCCCTGAAGCTTTGTTAAGTAGTGACACGCTTTAAAGAATTCCGCCTGACGCATTGTCGCTTCTCGTCTACCTGCGTCACGAGGGGCGTCGCGCCTGCTTCGATTCTTTACAGTCGCCCTCCAGCGCTATTTATGTATAAAAAGCACCAAGCGAATGGCGGGGAGCGCATGTTCGCATCGTCGCCTTTCAGTGTGCGTTGTGTTTGTCGTTTCTGAACTCCCTGGACTAAGCTTTATCGCAAGTGCGACGTCGCTTAGCGGCGTTTTCCATTACAGTGAGCTGCTGCAACTTCGGATGTCAAAATAGATTCAGCGAAGGCAAAAATCTCTTCGCGACACCGCCCCGTAAGCGCCGCGGATTACACTCTTAGGCAAAGTTACACCCTTTGGCTTGCCCCTTCTGCCACACAACAATAATCGTTATCTGCCTTGATGCGTTTCCTTTCTTTAACGCTGCGAGCCCGGAACTTTCCAGTAACGAACGGCACGCGCTTTATCAGAAGGGGCACTCCAAAGGGTGTAAACTGCTCTATGCTGATAACGCGTGTGCCGTTCGTTACTGGAAACTACCGGACTCGCAGCGTTAAAGAAAGGAAACGCATCAAGGCAGATAACGATTATTGTTGTGTAGCAGAACGGGCAAGCCAAAGGGTGTAGCTTTGCCTAAGAGTGTAGGAAGCATGACGTTGGTTCAACAAATTTGGAGGGAAAAATTCATACCGCCTGCCTCCAAACGACTATGTGAGGCAAGTTGCGAGTCTTTCATGGTATAGTTTGTGTCGAGGTGTAACTTCCTGCGGGCCATACCGCAGCATATGTGGCAGTTAATTCAGCATGTTTCATTCTATATACACGTTTTAACACAATTCCTACGCGACATGTACTGTTCTTCCGTTTTATTGATCGGTACTAACAGTGAATAAGTGCTGTATAATCATGTTACTCGTGCTCCTGACTGTGCCCCTATCTTTGTAATCCCCCCTCACACAGTGCTCTGATGCTTGGAGCCTGTGAGGGGACTCGAATAAATAAATACATGAGCACTACGTGGCCGCAATTTGTGCGCCTAATCGTAATGCACGCCATAAGGGTAGAAATCGTGGGTAGGGGCATTTACGCATACGCGGCAGCGGCGGCATCAGCGGGAGGCGCGCACAGCTAAGTTGCTTGCAGCACCAGCAGATGGCGCTCGCCTCCACGCATCCGTGTTAGTTTTCGAAAATCAGGTGTTATGGTACACAATTAAAACAGTGAACACACAGAGGAGATACAGGGCCAAGAAATACTTCGGGCAAATACCTTGTATATGAATAAACGAAGGCAATATATATATGGAAACACAGGAAACAACCATAACAGTAAAGGGGAAGAGAAATGCCGCCATAATGAAGGACAGAGCGCTGTGGGGATACAATAGGTACGAGGTCCTCCGAGGTATGTGGAAAGGTGTATTGGTTCCAGGACTTACTTTTGGAAATGCGGTTTTTTGCTTTAAATCAGGACTCAACGCGAACCAAAGGTAAGTGGGTAGCCTCGCATTGGGTGCTCACGGGAAGACTACAAATGAAGCTGTGCAGGGTGAGATGGGCTGGACTAGTTTTGAAGTGAGGGAAGCTCGCAGTAAAATTGAGTATAAAGAACGGCTGACGAATATGGAAGAAAGTAAATAGGCTGCGAGAGTGTTCAGGTATCTGTACAAGAAAAACATTGATTCACAGTGGAGGAAAACAATCAGGAAGCTTACCAGCAAGCATGCAGCTTGTAGGGTAGGCAACACACCAACAAAGAAGGCCAAGCGGTAAGTCGGAGAGGCTGAAATAATCTCATGGGTAGCGGCAATGGAAAAAAAAAACCCTACTATGAATAACTAGTTAGTTAGTTAAATGGGGTTTAATGGCGCAAGAGCGGCTGAGGCTATGCTGCGCCAAACACGAGGTGTTTTAAAATCTAGTTTATGAAGGAAAAGGCTTCGTTAATCTATATCTTATGTAAAAAGCCAGTGTCCTCTAGAAATTTGCGGACTTCACATAATGGTACTAGTGGATCATCACCTAAAATTAGAGCAGGGTGTAAAGGTATGTGTAGTTGATATAATTTGTGCAAAAGTGTTCGTCTGTGTGTTTCAGTCTCCGTACATGTGAGTAATATGTGCATAACTGTTAGTGGCTATTGACATTTCTCGCATGTTGGTGTGTCTTCTTTCGTAAGTAAGTAGTTGTGTGTGAGGTGTGTGTGCCCAATGCGTAGTCGGCATAAAACTACTTCGATGAACCGCTCCTGATGATAGCAAGACTTCCACTCGCCAATTATGGGTTTCGTGAGATGTAGCTTGTTGTCGGCACAACGGTCCCATTCGCGTTGCCATTTTACCGTTAAGGCCTTTCTAATTGCGCGGATGCTATCTTTATGTGGGATTGTTGTGTTTGTAATGTCTTTGTGCGCTGCCATCAATGCACATCTATCAGCTGCTTCGTTACCCGGTATCCCAACATGGCTTGGGACCCAGCAGAACCGAATTGACCTCCCGTACTCGTTAAAAGCCACCATGTTCAAAATGTCTCCAATCAGGGGTTCACACTCAGATTTAGGATGTAGAGCTTTTGGTGTGCTTAAAGAATCTGTGTATATGACTGCATTTTTGTGTTTATCAGCAATAATCTTTTTGACAACAACCCATATAGAAAAAACTTCGGCCGTGAAAACAGAGGCGTGTTGTGGTAATCGAATACTTGTTTCCCAATTTTCCGTTACGGCCCCCACACCCACGTGATTTTTTGTTTTAGAGCCATCAGTGTAATATTGCATGTTATTTTAATATTTGTCCTGAAGTGCACGGAATTCATGTATAATGTGTTCGTGTGGGGTGTCTTTCTTCTTTAAATGTGTCATTGTCCAGTCGCACAACTGTGTGAAATCGTACCACGGGGGCAACCTTGGTGGCCTTTCGGCAACCTGCAGGGGTTCGGGAGGAACATCATAGGTCTCACAATATTGTTCGTGTCTTAAGATGAGTGGCCGAATCATGTTTGGTTTATTTGTGTAGTGTAGTCGTGATTGGCACTTTGTTACGATGTTGTGGCATATATGTTGTGGTGATGACCGAATTCTTAATACATAGCAAAGTGTAAGTTGTGCTCTGCGGTGTTGTAATGAAGGTTCATTAGCGTCAACGTATAAACTTTGTACAGGCGATGTCCTGTAGGCACCGCTCGCCAGTCGTAGGCCAAGATTGTGAACTGGATCAAGTCGCTTAATGTAGGACTGCCTAGCTGCACCATAAACTACGCTACCGTAGTCGAGGATGCTACGTACAAGGGATCGGTATATACGTAGTAAACATGTTCGGTCAGATCCCCAGTGCTTGTGTGATAAAACCTTGAGGATATTTAGCGCATTGCTTGCTTTAATTTTAGTTGCGTTAATGTGGGCCAGGAAGTTCAGTTTAGTGTCAAACGTTACGCCTAGAAATTTATAGTGTTCTTTGACCGGTAGCGTTGTACCATGCAATGTGAGAACTGGATTGAAGTATAACCCTCGTTTCTGGGAGAAGAGAACTGTAACAGTTTTGTCTGTTGAAAAACGGAATCCATTTTTGTCAGCCCATTGCGTAAGGTTATTTATGGTTATTTGTAGTTGTCTTTCGCAAGTGGGTAGACTTGAGGCGCGGCAAGCCACTTGCAGATCGTCGACATATATGGAGTGCATAACAGAGGATGGTATGATCTTATTAACAGAGTTCATTTTGATTATGAAGAGTGTCGTGCTCAGAATGCAACCCTGTGGAACGCCATTTTCCTGTGTAAATGTGCGGGAAAGTATTGTGCCGAGACGCACCTCAAATGTTCTATTTGCCATAAAATCAGATAGGCAGTTTAGCATTCTGCCACGTACTCCCAAGTCAGCCAGGTCTCTTAAATTTCCATACCGCCACGTGGTATCATACGCTTTCTCTAGATCGAAAAATACTGTAAGACAGTGTTGTTTGTGTAGAAACGCGTTACGTATTTCATGTTCCAGGCGTACGAGGTGGTCAGTTGTCGAGCAGCCCTTTCTGTACCCGCACTGGTGCGTGTCTATCAGGTTCCGTGATTCAAGGATGAATGTGAGCCTTATGTTTATGATACTCTCGTAGGATTTGGCTAGACAGCTTGTTAAGGCAATGGGCCTGTAGCTGCTTGGGGACGTTGCGGGTTTACCTGATTTCAAAAAAGGCACTATTACTGCATTTTTCCAGTCTGTCGGCATTGCTCCAGATTCCCAGATCTTGTTGAAAAATTTAAGAAGTGCTTCTGCCGATGCTTGAGATAAGTGTGCTAGCATTGTGTAGTGGACACGGTCAAGACCTGTTGCTGTTTTTTTACCGGCAGAGAGAACCCTGTTCAGTTCTTGTATTGTGAGGAAGTTATTGTAAGGTTCCGTTGAAGCCCCAGTGGTGGGCAGTCTCTGTTTCTCCGCCGATTCTTTATATTTTAGGAATGAATTTGAATAGTGTGCTGAGCTGGAGATGTTGTAAAAGTGTTACCTAATGCCAGGAGTTGGCCTGGTCCTGTAGTGTTGTTTGTGTGCCTGGACATGTCAGTAGTGGTATTGTGTATGACGTGTATACTCCTTTAAATTTCCTTACCTGGTCCCACATTCGTTTTGACGTGACCGTATTATTAATGGAAGACACATATTTTTGCCATGAGGATTTCTCTGCCTGTCTTCGAATAAATCGTGCTTTGGCTTTGGCCTGTTTGAAATTTAAAAGATTGCTATATGTGGGGTACCTACGTAGGATTCCCCAGGCCTTATTTTGTTTCTTTTTGGCTTCGGTACACTCGTTCGTCCACCAGGGATTTAACCTTTTGTGTACAATACCGGATGACTGGGGTATTGACTTTTCTGCTGCAGAGATTATGACTTCAGTAATTTTTTTATTAAGTTCATCAATGCTTAGTTCTTGTGAAAAGATAGCTTCCAGTCTCGCGTTTTCCGTAAAAAGCGGCCAGTCAGCGAGCTGTAATTTCCACTGGCGTGGCCTAGTGACTAAAGTTGGAGGTGACGATAAAAATGTGATGATTGCGGGCAAGTGATCACTGCCATAAGACTTGTCGACGGTTTCCCATTTAAAATCATTAAAAAGAGATGGTGAGCAAAAAGCTAAATCTAAACAACTAAAAGTGCGGGAAGTCGGTGAAAAGTATGTCGGTGCACCTGAATTTAAAAGGCAGATATCATTTGCTAGAATAAAACCCTCAACCATTTGCCCTCTTTGGTCAGTTTTGATACTGCCCCAAAGAGTACCGTGAGCATTAAAATCCCCCACTAAAACAAATGGCTCCGGTAATTGACCTGTTATATTTTCTAAGTGTTTAGTGGTAAAATGGGTGTGGGGTGGGATATACAGCGAGCAAATGGTGATGGTTTTGTGAGTTAGAACAGTGACGGCAACGGCTTCTATGTGACTGGTAATCGGAACTTCTCGAACTGCAATGCCGCCCTGCACAACAATGGCTACACCACCGGAAAGCCGGTTCATCTGAGTACGGTCGCGCCGTACAACAGTGAAACCTTTTAGAATATGTTTGTGTTTTTCACCTAGGTTTGTTTCCTGTAGGCATAAAGCCACAGGAGAGAAATTAAATAACAGGTCTTTAATGTCACCTAAGTTATGTAGAAGACCTCTACAATTCCAGTGAATAATAAAAGCCATTATGGAATTGAAGGGTAAAAATGGCTTTAACAGTTTAATAGCAGATAGGTAAGATATTAGGTGACGTTGATCTCAGGAAGGGTGATACAAAGGGGCGATAACCTTCAGGTTATCGCTTTCTTATTTTGGGTGGTTATTGGGATCTTGTCCCTCTTACCGCGCTCAAGAGAGCGCTTGTCCTTCGGTGTCAATGACACCGGGTTTTTTGTGTCGACCTCCATCGCTCTCTCTGAGGCGCTGGAGGACCGAGAGTTAGGCGCCGAGACACGTGCCTCGGGCCTTGGGGTTCGTTTGATTTTAGGGCCCTGTGGAACTGGTGTCTGCAGGGCCGCCGAAGAGGGTGGAGCAGTACTGACTGCTTCCACCACGGGGGCGGGAGGAGTCACTGCGGCACCACTGCGCGTGGGCTCGGAGGACTCCGGAGGCCTCTGTGACGCTGCCCCCGCCTGCGTCACATCGGCATAGGTTCTTCGGGGAAGGTACGACAGTCTCTTTCTGGCTTCGAAGAACGAGATTTTTTCTTTAACGGTTAGTGCAATGACTTCTTTTTCTTTTTTCCAGCAAGGGCAGGACCGTGAATAAGCTGGGTGATCTCCCTTGCAGTTAACACAATGTGGGGAAGAGGTGCAATTCTCAGATTGGTGTTCGTTGGAGCTGCATTTAGCACAAGTTGTTTGTCCTCGGCATGCATGTGAAGCGTGTCCAAACCTTTGGCACTTGAAACATCGTCTGGGGTTTGGAATATATGGTCTTACATTAACTTTAACATAACCTGCATCGAGCGAGGTACGCATTACGCTTGTTCCGAAGGTGAGTATAACGTGTTTGGTGGGGATTTCTTGATCGTTTCTGCGGATTACTATTCTCTGTACTTTGGTAACATTTTGTTCCTGGAAACCTTCCAGCAGTTCCTCGTCGCTCAATCCAATAAAATCTTCTTCAGATATTACTCCCCTACTTGTATTGAGTGTTCTGTGGGCTGAAACAGTCACTGTCGCCTCGCCAATACTGGTAAGTTCAGACAGCTTATCTGCTTGGTCTTTACTATTTAATTCTAGGAGGAGGTCCCCGCTAGACATTTTGGCGGCTTTGTATGTCTGTCCGATTTTATCTTTCAGGCATTTGGCGACCAGGAATGGAGAAAGCTTTCTAATAGGTGTGTTACTTTCACTGTGGACTACATAGTATTTGGGGAAAGATGGAGCGTTGCTTCGAAAGGAGAATTGAAATGGTACTTCGGTGCGGCATCTTTTGAGACGCCGATCATGGACAACAGAGATTTGAGCTGCCATAGGAAAGTGTGTGTGTTCGGCAACAGCGCCGACCGCCCACCACGGAGCCCAACGAGGGGACGCGGCAGGGCTTGTGTCCAAGCCTGCACGACGCCAGCCGTACGCCGTCACTATAACCAAATATGGTGTACCCAAGGTAGGATATCCACACAAGGTTAACCCTTGCCGCCGTGGAGAAAGGAAGTAAATGGAAGAAAGAAGAAGGCAGGAAAGGTAAAAAAGTGAGAGATAAAGACGAAGGTTTGAGGAGAGAGAGATAGGAAGAGGCGACTACCGATTTCCCCCGGGTGGGTCAGTCCGGGGGTGCCGTCTACGTGAAGCAGAGGCCAAAGAGGTGTGTTGCCTCCGCCGGGGGGCCTTAAAGGTCCGATCACCCAGCATCGGCTCAACCTCCAGGATCCCCCTTTCCCCGGACACGGCTAAGCCGCGCACGACTACACGCGGGGGGGTCCAACCCTCGTGTGCTCGGGTCCGTGGTGTCGCAACACACCAAACGCCTGCTGACGTAGACGCCCCTGCGGGGCATGAATAACTACTTAAGAGGAAAAAACGAAATGAGGAAAGAAAGAATGTATGATAACCCAAAGCGAAGCTCATTACTTTTCGAAGCGAGATCAGGATGCCCTAGAACATGCACCTATAAAGCGATATATAAGAAGGAAGAAGAAGCATGTGCTTGCTGCGGTAAAGCTAGGGAAACGACGGAGCATGTTTTAATAGAATGGGAAGAGGTCTACCCAGCGGTCGATTTAGGCACCACTGGCCTCCTTGAAGCCCTTGGGTTCAGCGGGAGCAGTGGTAAAGCAAACATGTCCGCAATAGCCATTAGTAAGATGCGATTGGAGGATTGGTGGAAGAAAAGTAGGGAAACGACAAAAGATGGAGACGTACAAAAGCACAGTTCGCAATAGGCGACCAGAAAATTTGGGCGTGGTAGTTCATAGAGTTTTTTTTTCATTTTTTTCATTATTTAACCTAGGTAGGACATTAGGCGCTACAAAAGCAAGAGCTTGGTGGCGCAACCCACCGCCCCGTTCTAAAGGGGACGCTCATTCCATCCATCCATCCATCCATCCATCCGCGACGCCGGCCGTCCAGGCGATGGACACAACAACCAGATGGTTCACCTTCATGCATAACGATCGCCGCAACCGTTTTCCGGTAAGGGCTACGGCTGCATAAGCTGCAGTTGACGGGAAGCGGCAACTGTAGCATATCAAGCTGGGAGTGACGAAACTGCAGATTCATATCTAAAGAAAGAACACGCCCAACTAATTCGTGCTATGGCTGTTCTATAAGAAGGTCACGTACAGCGAGGACTCCTGGAGAGCAGCCTCCATACGAGGCGCGACGAAAGTGCGGTCAAGGGCCTTTCTATGCCTCCTGGTCCACTCTGCGAAGGTGCACCAAGTAGGGGCGCGAGTGAAGTCGCAGACCGTTGAAATGTCTTAGGCGAATAAAAAGGTGGACTGCTTGTAAATGTCAACATGTGAGTAGTTTCAAACTACGTCGCAATGGGTAATCATTCTAGTAGTTCTTTACAGCTTCACTGTCTAACCACCTTTACAGCGCGGTTTGGAGATTTTACGAGTACTATAAAGCGACTCCATTCATGAAAAAATCACGCTGCAGTTATTTCAACATATCCTACATTAATATTGTTTTTTACTTCACTCGTTTTCTTTGTGACATACTGAGTTCCATGGTCACTTTGAGCACACGATGCCTGTTAGTTGACCAGCAGTGGTCGAACATCGTCATACATATAAAGCGCAGTTCAGTAAGCTTCTTATCGTCCTTTCAAGTTAAAGTGGTACATTGTAAATGTGTAGCGCTTGATGCCGCCACGATAACACATTGACATTACTCGTATTCGCAAACAATAAACGAACTGGTACATGCGTAGCGTATCGCAACACCCCGTAACGGGTTGTAATTGTTTACAAAAAACGAAAAAGAAAGGCCAGTAGGAAGCATGGTAAATCTGCATCGTCATAAAATGCTATAACGAAATATGAACATAATTTGCAAAACCAAAAAAGCGAATGATTGAAAAGCATGCAGAGTTCACGCATAGTTGCCTAACTACGCACCTCTTCCTCATTTCTTTCACCGTTTCACGTTGAGTCCCTTATGTTATACGAGTCGACACTGAGGTCATTAAATAATTTAGGCACATGAAATTCATTGTTCCTTGGCCGTAGCTAGCGAACACTCGTGGCTTAACATATACTTCCGTTTCATTGCGATAGCAAGTATATGGGCACTCCAGGTGCATTTCCGCCGTCGCCGCACACGATCGCGGCTCAACCTCGCGCACGCAAGCGAGGAAAGCGGGTAGGAAGCTTGCCGTATTCCACTGCGCGCAAGGATCTGGCGGGAGGGAACAAAGGGGGCCTGCATTAAGGCACGTCCTCACTTGCGGAACTGAGCGCGCACAAGGCGGCGCGCTAAGAACGCACGCGCCTTCCGAAGGCCACACACCACCGCGCGTTCGCGGTGGTGGAGAGCGGCGGGTAGGCGAGAGTTCTCGCCCTGTCTCGAGATACCTCGGGAGCCCGCGAGAATTCTCGCGCGTTTCAGTCGTTGTTCCTCCCCGGCTGCTGGGCTCGCCGGCGAGAGCATCACTGAGCTCACCGCCCAAGTGACGACTTCGGCGCCTGTGATTGGCTCGCTCGGGTTTGCGGAAACGTGGCGCAGCGAAAAAATTGGTTCTGGACCCATCCTTGCGCGGCAGAGAATTCTTGCCGCGAGAGTGCCTTGCGCGCGCTCATTTCCGCAAGTGAGGACGTACCTTTACACGCCGGGCCGCTGTATCTTGCAAGTCATGAGACGGGGGAAGAATCCACAGCGCGCTGCGTTTTCGCGGCTTAGTCCGCGTTGATGCGAGACGCAGCGCAAAGATAATTTCGCTCGCTGCTGCTGCCGCACTTCCAAACTCCACCATTTTGACAGCGACTTTCCACGGTCATCGAGTTAAATGTGTTCACGTTTACTTGTGCGCACGTGACATTATTCTTGTGAATTTAGTTAACATGAGTATGTTTACAAGCTTACACGACCGATAAAACTACTATCCTTACTTCGTATAGCTAGCCATCTATTAATTTGCTATCGCAATCGATGCTTCGGCTTTCGGACATAACGGCGACTTTATTTTGATTGCAACGTTCCTAACCGGTACCTTTCATTCATCAGTAAGGTACGGTTTCGGGAGCACAGTGATTAAAAGCTCGTCGGCTTGCAGTATACGTAGCGATTCATAGCTCTATTTTCTACTCGTTTCGCCTAACGCTGCGCCATAATTTGGTTCTCACTTTTCCTTTATTCGCGTGGTTGATCTGTTTTTGTATTGTTCGTTCTTTAAAACAAGCGCCGCACATAGTTATGCCATATAGTAACGGTTCTGCGAATGCGTTATATGTCGAAAATTTCACATTCAATGGAGCTTTAGGCCTCCGATGATACAATACAGCCATTACAGCCCTCACTTTTTCACAAGTATAAAGCCAGGTAAAGTGCTTCTAAAAAACCAAACCCAAGTACTTCACAGCGGCCTCAGGAATTAAATCTCGAGAACTGCAATTATTACAAGAACTGTGCAGCAAAATTGGCCTGCTCACAGTTAGACCCTTGTGGCCATTCTTAAAAGACGATAATTTATTATTCGTCGGATCCAAATAAATCTTTTTAAACCATTACGCAACCCTGGATGCATCTGCTCCAAATCAGATGTATCCTCTTTCCTGGTGAGCAATGCGAAGTGCGATCGCAATAGAGTCTGCGTGCAGAAACCTCCTTGCAGTTAGCTGCACAAGAAGAGCACGAGCCGAGACATATATGTTAAACAAAATAGGCGCTAGCGTACTTCCTAGGAGGTACCCGATATTTTATTAATTTTAAATCCATCTGCCTATCATATAACTTGACACATTGTGCCCTGCTGTCAAATTACCTCACAAGGAACTTGAACTGTCCTCTGAACCCTAAAGTGCGTGCATGTTTACCAATAATTTGTGATCCACTGTGTCCAAAGCTCTTGTCAGATCTAAAGAGGGCAGTCATACGACATAACTGCTCTCAATCGACCTAATGAAAATTACTCCCGGAGAGAAATAACTATTTTAGTCTTTCTAAATTCCTATTGAGCAGAACTGCTCAACGTCTATCTTCCACAAATCGATTCTGCTGTTGATGCTACGTGTTTTTCCATGATGTGCAAAAGTGCCCATATAACTGCTTTATAATTGTCATGTAATTCACCCAACCTACAATTACCAAATTCACTCAACTTTCCGCTTTTGTACAAGGGTCTAACGACCGAAAACTTCTACATTTTTGAGGTCATTAAAGCTGTATTAAGATCCCGAATACGAATTCTATCATAGCCCGCAGGCTTCCGCAGTGATGCTGATTATATTCGATAACTCTTACTTTGATATGTCCGGCAGATAGGACGAGCTCACGCATAAATATGTAGGTTCGCAATCTCTATTCTTATCGCTGTGTTCTTTTCTTAGCTTCACATCAGCATTCAAAAACGTTTCGTTAGACTTATCGCACAGCGATTGTGCACTCTCGTCTCCGGAACTCTTTGTTATCGTTTCTTTCATGCTCCCGTGCTTCATGCTAGTACTTACTACGTAATATTTCCGCATTTATCACGTGCCCAAACAAGGTTTAATAAAGGGCGCGCCGTAATACTGCCACATCAGGCATGAGTAAGGCGATTGATTGAACAGCGCCTGACATGTCTTACACCTCGCAGGTAAATAACAGCGACCTACGTTTATGCTTGAGCAACCGACCCGTTGCCAGGGTAGGTTATCGTACTGTTTTAGCATACGTGTTCTTCGCTACAACTATCACCAGCTAGCAAAAATACCCACAGCATCGCGAGTTAGAAGCTTGGAACAACGAGCGGACAATGCTATATGTCTATAGGCCAACGCTATCCTATCGGGGCGACGTAGGAAGTATCGCACCCGCGACAGTTCGCACGTCCGAAGTCGGCCTGATTGCTCGATTACGCTGTGCATAAGCGTACACATGAGAAGATGAAAACTGATTGTCACACTTCACGCGGCAAGAACTGCGGTACCCCCAACGAAATACAAAAGTCTGTAAAGTTTTCTGTTTAATTAGTTTTAAGTTTTTCTTCGAAAAAGGTTCGTATATTCACACTCGTGAGCACTGGATCAGCGATAGCTGGTTCGACGAAAAGTTTTGCGATCGATGAAAGAACTACACCACCACCTCTTTCTCTGTTCTCTCCTACAGCCAGTACGCGTTGAGCAAGCACTTCGCGCAGTCATTCACGACAGATTGTGCAGCATCAACTATACCGTCATTTCGTTACGCTCTTACAGTGTTGTTTTCGTTCGAGGCTTTCTTACGCGCCACAGTGCCGTCATCCCCTGCACGCGTACCTATGGGCGGCTCTTGGTGTTTCGCTTACTGCAATCAGCCTTCCCGTAAAGTTCTCCCCGAAAAAAGCAACAACTTTCACCCTGGGCCTCTAGATGCTTCTACCCTCCCTTCTGCAACCGCAATATTGCCACCATGCGGCCCCTTCCTAACGTGGAAAACTAGTGGTAAATTAGTCCTGTGGAAACCCGCAAGGTGGAGGAAGGTTCACGAAAGAGAGAGAAAACTGTCATCCATGCAATTGTAGAACCAAGCTATAAAGGAAATTCATACGGGTTTCTCAAAAAGAAAGCTTCGCAGTTTAAGAAAATCCTGTTCTGATTCGGGGAATCGAAACCGTGACCAGTATGAATGTTTCTCGAACTGCCAAGCATTCTTTCTGCAAAACCCTAGCAGTCTCCTTTCTAGCGTCATGTTACTATTCGGCGTGTGACAACTTTCCTTTTCGTGAAAAGCGTGTGCCTTCGCAGACTGTCGTTTGCCGCTCTTGAGAGCAACGAAGGTCTTACCACATGTTCTGACGGCAACCCTTTTTTTATTGTAATGTTTCATGATGAGCGTCTTGGACAAATGGAAGCAGCTGAGATTACACATGTTAATAACGCTCCGGATGACTCTTCCAGCAGACATCAGTTATGTTACGCTGCGTGTCCGCTTTTACGACCGACATGTAGTCCTCAGTTACGATTCTTCTCTCTCGGGCCCAGTGCCTTACTACTTAAGCGATCCAAGCTACTCAACGTCTTGGAACAGTCTCGTTATTTCTTCGATGCGACACAGCCCTATGTTTGCATCACTTCTCTCGTCAAGCCTCACAGCAATACTAGGCACCTCCTGACCTTCAACGTGAATCAACAGCCTTAAACAGCGTCGCTGCGATAGAACTTGACGCATTTCTCAAAAAGAACACAGGCACTTTGCCAAATTTATAATCTACGTACGTTTCATGGCACATTTATAAGTATGTGAAAGGCCGATACAGCCGACATCTCTCCATTTATTTATTTATTTATTTATTTATATATAATACCTTGCAGGGCCTACGGGGGCATTGTGTAAGGTGTGTTACAAAATCAAGAAAAAAAAGAGTAAGCAGCCTGCTCAAGTTTAGTACAAAAGGTACGCCTCAATGCAGGGCTCATCAGCATTGCTACAAAGATCAAAACATGCAAAAATAAAAACTGAATTAACGAAATGCCACAAAGGTACAGTTAAGGAAATAACACAAGTAAAGCTTCATTTTCAGCATAGAAGTGCATGGGGTATCTGTACATCAATATAAAGGAAAATTTATGTCAGCTATAAAGACGAACTCTCACACCACGCACGTTGTCGAACACTTATTAATTTGGCAGTCATGTGAGTTGGCTGGTACGAGGCGACTAGCAGCAGCGCTCTCTTTCTATTGCGTAATATAATTATAATTATGGGGTTTTACGTGCCAAAACCATTTTCTGATTATGAGGCACGCCTTAGTGGGGGACTCCGGAAATTTGGACCACCTGGGGTTCTTTAACGTGCACCTGTTGCGTCATTTCACCTTTCCTCTGTGACCGGTGAAAATAAGTGGCCTTCTTTGATAAGTGCGCCGGGTAGCGAAGGTAAACCATTCCATCTTAGGTAAACGAGCCGTCTTTCGCGATTGGCATGCGCTGTCAAGGAGCATTTACTTGCGTTAGTTCTCTTCATGTGCGCTTGTTGGCAAAAGTGTGCACTTGAGGCATCATACACTTTACTCCCTAGGTCGGTTCAGGGGGTGTTATATGTATATTTGGAACGTACTCGCGTTCACTGTGTTGCTTTGCTTTCACTCCTACTGAGATACGCCCAGCCACGGGCCGGACTGGACTCCGCGCGCGTTCCCACCTCACGGCCTTCGCAAAGGAGGCGTTTGTCATGGGCCGCCGTGGCTGGGGTGACCGCCGTTCTCTGCAGTCGCTGTCCACGAGCCCCTGTCTTGTCGCTCGCTCCCATCGCACTGAGGCGCATTCAACGGAACGTGCGTTAGTTATCGCTGATTTTGCTGGAGGAGGTGTTTGTCTAGGGACCTAATAATTCGCAATGTAACGGCCATCTTGAAGAAAATTTAAAACTAATTTGTGGTCATAAAACGGCTCCACGCCAAAAAACATTGCTGGGTGAAGTGGAACGTGTTCATTAAAGGCTAAAAGAATGTACTTTTTCATTTGTGGTCTAATTCCTTGCACTCTATTAAAACGTGCATTACGATCAGCGTTCCCTCAGATTTACTGCACATATGGGATTCGTTGCAAGTCAAAGAATGAGAGCGTGTACCGTATGTCTGGCGTACCATAATGAGCTCAGTTCGTCATATTTTCGTAAAACATGGCCCATTAACGAACTGTGGGTTAATTAGGTTGAGTTAATTAGGTGTTTCGTTCAGTGTCCCGTAATAGCTGCCAATAACTCCTAAGGCTTTTCCGCGGGAAAGGCTTCGACTATATCGCAGGGACAGCTATAGAAGAGGAGTTTCCCTTTCTTGATAGGGAATCGGCAGTTTTGTCTGCAAGCGCGTTGTCCTCAACAGCTCTGTGGCCCGGTTCTCAGCATATTGTCACGTGTTGGCAAGACGTATGTGTTGTGCACAATACTGAACAGAGCTCACTGAGCCCAGTATTTTGTGATTACGATGCATGCGATAATAATGCTTTTACGACGTTTAAAGAGTCGGTAAATAAAACAATTTTAGAATATTTATTTTCCTGATACGTTACACTGCAGACAATGGGGCATAGGCCACACCCGCAAATATATATGTGTATGGGTGCATGGCATCGGATTCAGAAGAGCATGGTTCGACTGCCGCATAGAAGTCGCCAACGTGACTTTGAAGGATCGCTGGAAAAATCCGGGCGAGAACGTCTTGACTGAAGTTCAAGAAAATGCATTCGGACGTGTGCTTCTGGAGCATGCTTCCAGACCTCAGTAAACGATGTGCCGCAGTCTGCAATTTGCCATTGCCATTGCGGCAACAGCCTTGCCGGAGGCATTACAGGATGCTTAACCCTTTGAGGGTCGATTTTTTTCGCCACATGCGACCACTCAGGGTCGATTTTTTTTATTGCACATTTAAATTCTTCAGAGGGAGCTATTTGGAAAAAAATTACTGTTATTTTTCTAGGGTGACCGTGAAGTGAGAAAAAAATGTTTGGCGTTGCATATATGGACTGTTTATTCATGAAAAACAATAAAAAATAGCAAATGAAGTTATAAGAATTTAAAAAAATTGGCGCATTGTTATACACAATGTGCACACGAGAAAAATACACAAGAAGAATGCGCACACGAAAATTTTTTGCAAGTCTCAAATGTTCCTCTTGCACTAATACTTCTTCAGCGTGTGGTAGTTCTTGAAGCATGGCTCCACGCAGAGCGGTTTGTTGCACTCAGCGCGCATGTAGCTTGTGTCCTCGCGATATTTTTGCTGCCGAGTGGTGTTGGCGCAGACATGGCACCTCCTCTGGGTACTGCTTCCCTGAGCAGACGTGGGAGGCAACTTCGGAATAAAGGGCCAAAAAAGGAAACGCATGCACGGCGGCATCCTTCGTATGCGGACTCCTGTGAGCAACAACCGAGCGGGTTACAGGCGGTCACCCTTTGAGTGACAAGAACGAGATAGCCATCAGTTTTGCGAGCAAAAGAAGCCGAAACAGCGTGCGGAACAAAACCGAAACTAACCGCCGCGCGCCCGCGAGCGCGCCAATGCGCGAGCGGTAGCAGACGCGCCGGAGCAAGAAAAAAACTATAGAACGAAAAGTGAAAGAGAGAGACGCGAGAAAAAAATTTCATGTATTTCCACATAGTAGCACCACATGCCAGGCAAGAAAAAGTTAGGAAATTAGCGCGCGTTTTAAACGTACAGACGGCGCCGTAAATATACGGCATCGACCATTTTCGGACCTGTTCGCGGCGCCGTATATTTACGGCGTCGACCCTCAATGGGTTAAGGGGCGTAACACCCATTTCTTCACCGAGTTTCCTAACTCGCAGTGAAAGGGGGCTCCTCTGCTCTAGGACGCTTACGGAAAAGTGTGGCACACATAATATCATGTGTGAAGGCGTAACCAATATGTTGGCAGTACGAATCTACTATAACAAAATACATAAAACTAGAGTAAGACTTTTCAAGGTTCAGTGACCATTCGTTTGAATTTACATAAAGGTTTTCCATAGGGCTTAGCCTGTAGGCACCAGTCGCAAGGCGGTAGCCTAAATTGTGGACAAGATTCAGCATCTTTAAAGCACTGGGTGCAGCGGATTGATAGATTCTTGCACCATAGTCGGTGCGTGAGCAAATGAGGCTTTTGCAGAAGTTTAACAAACAGTTCCTCTCACTGCGCCATGTGGTGCGCGGCAAAATTCACACTTACGATATATTAGGTGGGGAATGAAAGTTTGAGAGTCTAGAATGGTACCTAAAAATTTGTGTTCTCTGCTCACTAATATGTTCCGGCCGGGTAGTTCTACTTAGGGATCTGCTTAGAGTCCTCTCTTTAGTGTCATTAGAACACACGAACTTTTATTCGGATTTATTTTGGAGCCATTTTCAGTGGCCCATCTAGAAACTTTGTTCACGGTTTTTGAACCTGTCGACAGCACCCTGTAAGGTTACATGATTTGTAAACTATCTGTACCTCGTCGACGTACACGGAATAAAATATTGTCACGTGTACTTCTTTATCTTTATCGGGCGACCACTTCTCACCAAATGTTATCGCACAGCGCAGGACGCGCCTGCATGTAAAAGAAGTTTCTGGAATGTTATCTATGGTTCCATCCGCTGTCTTTCCCGCAACTTGAGTAATCTGATTGCATGTATGCGCGACGCGAATAGTGTAGAACTTTGTGGAAGACACGCGGGTCCCAGCTGTTACTCTGGAACATTCCACGACTGATCTATAAAAGCCGACGCGCTTGACCCGCTGATCAGATTTCCGACGATCGCCGACTGTTTTCGCCGCTATTGTTGTGCTTTAAGTGTAGCCTGCCATTGCGGGTACCGTATCGCCCAATAAAAGCTAATTTTGTCGTCCACAGCATTGCTACTGTGTTCTTTAACGTCACTACCACGTGACAATATAACTGAAGGCAATGATGTTGCAAGTGAATTCAACTTAACTATAGAGAGCGTACAGCTGAGAAGGGCTTCCTCAGGTGCCCTCAGTTTCCTGTATGAATGGACGGGACAGTGCATCATCTATTTAGACCCGAAAAGTACGATTGTGGAAGTAGCTTTCTGTAACGTTTAGCCTGTTCCCGCGGATACCCATTGCCGACAGGTCTCCCAGGATTCTGTAAGGCCACGCGGTGTCGTACGCGTTTTCCATATCTAGAAATACAGATAAAAAGAATTGTTTGCGCTTTAACAATCATTTTCTCCGATAACTTACAAAGGGAACTCCTGAGCGCAATTGGGTGCAATTGCCACAGAGGAGGGCTCTTTTTCCTGTTTTACAAGTGGAACAACAATGGCTTCTGTTCATGTACATGTAAGGTATCCGGTAGCTCATATAGCACTGTAAAGTGCTAGTAGTGTCATTTGAGTATCGTTGTGAAGGTGTTTAATCATGTCTTAACATGATTCTGTCAGGTCAGGATGCAGAGCTAAGACATGCAGCAAGGGAAGCTTACATGTCGGCGATAATAAAATGAAGGTTATAAGGGTCGGTACGTCTACATCTACGGTTGAATGCCTTGTGTTCTGCTATTTTTGTTTTAGGAATGACTAGGAATAGTGACTTAAACTGAATACGCGCTTGAAGTGTTCGCCAAGAGCGTCGGCCATGTCTGCCAATGTATTCCCTTGGTCATCGACCAGGGGTAATGGCTAGATTTGCTGTTCATTAAGTCTTTTGAGACCGCTACAAACTTTAGGCTCCTGTGTCTAAGAGTTTATGCCTGAAAGAAAGAAACCTCTCCGACGTTTCCCTCCTTGCCTGTCACCACGTCCGCCTTCGCTGTGACTTGACGTGCTTAAACTCAAGGCTATTTTCCGCAGTTGGGAATTGGCGCAATAGTATTTGTGCTTTCTTTGGTTTCATTCGGGCATGCTTGCAGTCCTTATTCCACAAAAGAACCCGTATTTTATATGCGCTGCCCTTTGGGGAATACATTTCTCTGATGCGTCTATCATAATAGCTGTAAACTAAGCTGCTGCGTCGTCTATCGCGTGTTATACTTGTTGTTTCTTTAAAACACCAACCAATCTGCAGATGATAGTTTCCACTAGGGATGCAATGAAGACAGCTATCTTGTTTTAACAAATTGAGCGTCGCAGGGAAGTGGTTACTTCCAAAAAGATTGTTGATGACACTCCATTGCAGGTGGAGGAAAAGAGTCAGAGAGCTAACTCGTAAATCTATCGAAGAATAGGAATTGTACTGTATGTTGTAGTAAGTTGGCTCTTTCTCACTGAACACGCAAGTACGAGAATTGAGTAGAAAGTCTTCTAGTAGTCGACCCTTCGAGTCATGCGGAAGTCTCCGCACAGACTGTTGTCGACACTAAAGTCGCCAACGACAACGTAAGGTTGAGGGCGTTGATTAATTAGGCTATATGTTTCGCTCTTTCCGAGTTCGTAAACTGGTGGAATATAAAAATATCAGACAGTGACCAACTTATTGAATAGAACTAGTCGTATTGGTACTGCATCGAGAGGCGTCTGAAGGGCTAAATGCTTACAAGCTACGGTTCTGGCGACAATTATTGCTGCGCCGCCGAACGGTGCGTTAGCATTCTCACAATCAATGCGTAAAATGGCATATTAGCAGAGAAAATTTATTTGCGTGGGCTTTAAATGTATCTCTTGGACAAACACCTTCCTTGGAATATACTGATGTTGCGACCATAAGTCTATTCGCTGTCGCCGCTCCGCGGGAGTCCAGTTTGCCTCGTTTTCCGTGCCTCCACGTGGGAGTCATTGCCCCCTGCACGCCCGACTGGCGCGCCACCACAGCCACTTGGCCAACCTGTTTTTACTTCTGAATAAAGCAGTCGACTCTCTCTTCTCAACCTGTCAAAACATGTACCGCTTGGATTGAGGATTGGGCGAGTTGGTATTGCATTCTAAAACTGGTGCAGCGCAACATAGAAAGGAACGAACAAGCCGAGCCGGCCAGATGGAAGCACAGAGCGCTCTGTTCTTTCATCTGGCCGGCTCGGCTTGTTTCTTCCTTTCTATGTTGTGCTGTACCAGCTTTAGAATGTATCGGTTGCCTCTGCTAAACCAATCTCCCGACACTTATGTAGGAGTTCTTTAATGTAATCGAGATTGTGGAGGAGACCTCTGACAATCCAGTGTAATATATGTACTCAAGAAAGAATGCCGCAAACTAACAGGAACGAGGTAGAAAACACAGACGAGCGCAGTCTGTGTTTTTGTTTCTGATTCGTCCCTGTTCGTTTCCGGAATTCTTCCTTGATTTAGATTACCAACACGCCCAACCATAAGTACATCTAAAGTAATACTTGTGTATCCACCTGGAAGGTGGTTCTTGTGCTGAGTTTTTAGGAGACAGAAGTTAGCTCAAAGAGCCCTTTCCGGGCACCATGATGAGTGGTTTGTCTTTCTTGGAGCGCTCGAGAAATTCGCGCCGCTCCTTAGGCGCTAACAGCATGGTTTGGCTAGGATTCGTATCCATTGCCTCTTGCGGGACGGGCTGGACGCGCTATTTTCAGCAGTTTGTCCCCCTTGCAAGCCTCGTCTCGGGAGACGAGACCATTGAGGCCACCAGCCCGAAGGACGATAGGCTTTTCTGAGATGGCGGAGCAGCGCTAGCTGCAGCCGCCAAGGGGGGGGGGGGGGGGGGGGGGGGGAGGGCGCCACCGCCGGTTCAATTTGGGTGCGCCGGACAGCTGCCAGAGGCCGTTGAGATGCCGCCTCCTGACGTGCCACTTCGGTAACAGTGATTATAGGCAAGTTGGGCACCCGCGTGCATGCCTCCTTAACTATGTTCTCTTTTCTCCCGAGTGTTATAATTTTTTTTTCCGTAGTAGGCGGAACCGCGAGTATGCGGCATGCTCCCCGTTGCAGTTCACACAGTGTAGATAGTTTTCACGTAATTAAGAGAGGTGTTCATTAGCACTGCATTTCGCACAAGTCTCAGGGTCTCGGCCGCTTTGTGAACTCTGGCGGAATCGTTGGCACTTAGAGAAGCTCAGAGGATTTGAGACATATTTTCCGATCCGGACTTTCACATACATAGTCTGAATAGTGTCCGGCAGCATGCTTGAGGCAAATATAAGTATCAGGCCTTGGTACTGATCTCCTTTCCATCACGCCTCATTTTAATTCGTTTCGCATTAATCGCAGTCTGGTCACTCCGACCCTCTAGAAGTTCGGCTTCAGTCAACATCATCAAATCATCATCGGAAAGAACGCCTCGAATTGTGTTCATGGTACTGTGCGCGGTCATCGTCACCGGGTTGTCCGCAAATGACACTAGCCTAAGCAGACCTTCATGCTGTTTATTATCACGGAGTCCTAGGAGATCACCGCTCACCGTCTTCTATGCTTTATAGCCTGCAACAAGAACATCTGTACGAGATTTGGCAACTATGAAAGGTGATATTATCCACACTGCTTCTTCTGGTTTCTCGGAGTGTACTACATGATATCTAGGAAAGCTTTCTTTTTGTCGTCCAAAAAAGTGGAACACCTAATCGGTGCACCCTCTTTTCTGAGCGTGATCAGTGAGCGGGAGGACAGCTAGCCATAAGCACACATGGAGACTTCGGCAGCGGTGCCATCCGCGCACCCTGGAGCCCAGCAAAGGGACATGACAGGATGTGTGTGTAAACAAGCAAGGTGTGCCTACACCATCTGTACACAGCCATTACAACGAAATATGTTATAACGAAGGCTGGCCGCCCACAGAAGGTTAACTCTTGCTACCTGGAAAATCAGACGCAAAATCAAGTCAAGAGAAGAAAGAAAAGATTCAAAGTGATAGAGGAAGACGGAGGTTGACGAGTAGGACAGGAAAAGGCAACTACCAATTTCCCACGGATGGGTCAATCCCGAGGTGCCGTCTACGTGAAGCCGAGGCGAAAGGAGTATGTTGCCGCCACCCAGGGGCCTTTAACGTCCAAACACTCAGCATCGGCACCAGGATCCCCTTTTCATGGATACAGCTAAGCCATGAACAGTTAAGCTGTGGCGCATCCGACCCTCATGTGCTCGGCTAAGAGTTGTCGCAACACACTAAACGCCTGTTTTCGGAAATGCCCCTGCTGGGACGGAAGAGCAGGCCAGCGCCGCCAGTGGCAAGCACTCGTTTTGCGAAGGCCGTAAGGAGTGTACGCGAGTGGAGCCCAGTGCGGCCGTGGTCTAGCCCTGCCCTAAATTACCTGCTCTTTGTTTGCTTCTACCAGTTCTCACTTTTTATTCCGAAAAAAAAAATACGTTGTGTGTAGATGAATGCAGCAGAGCTTGCGAATATAGTTTCCCATTATCTCCGACACAACCATTGCAATTTCCATCGGCACCCACACAAAGGCATTCCCGCGCATGTATTTGGCGGCAACTTCCACCATATCGCGTATTTTCACAGCGACGTACTGCGCGGAGCTGGTTACTCCTTTAACAGTAAAATCCGCTACGTTGCTTTCAACAGGAACTAAAGGCTCAATGAAATGCGGTTGAGAAACTTTGCTGCGCAATAACGCTCACAATAGCAAGAAAGAAGCTGCTAAAATCCTTGGCGAATGACCATTTTGACAGTCGATCGTTCTCCACCAGCATCAATAAAATTTCCTTAAAAACTGTGACTTTTTTTGACGATCAAGGCTTGTGTAGTATATAGGTTGATCGAATATCGCTAAAGAGGTTAAATTACTGATTAAATAATTAAAGTGATGGTAAACCTAATCGTCGTCAAATAGCAAGCTCTTGCCCAGTAAGTGCACATGAACGCTACAGAGCCCTTTCCGTGTCATTTTTTGCTCCTAAAATCATTTCTACAAGCGATGTGCCAACTAGCCCGACAGGGGATGTTACTAAACACTACAGTCGTTTTCTTGAAATTCCTTTTTTACACATTGTTATTTCTCATGCGAGATTTTTTCATTTGTTTGCCTTAATTTTTTTAGGGGCCTCAGTATTACTACAACACCAAACTCTCGTGTTACGAAACATAATGACCGGAAAATGGCGGCGAATTCTTCGCTAAGACGCATTTTTACAAATTCCTGCCGACAACGTTGCATAGGGAGCAGCAAACTGCCATTACCTGCCGCTTCCAGGTACAGGGCAGCAGGTGCAGCAGCGCCGGTGTCCGACAAGAGGCCATCGTGTAGAAGTCACTGTCGGCCAGCGGCCATCCGTACAAGCCGTCTGCATTGGCCCCACCGCCGTTGGTTGGGAAGAGACGCTGGTACTTTGGAGACCGTTGCATGGCGTCCAGATCTAGCAGGGCGACGGCGCCGTTTAAGCGTGAATTGCCGGTCGAGGGGTCCCCGCATCCGTCCTCCTCCTGCCTTGGGGCGGGGCCCCTTTGATGTTGCAGTGCACGAGCGTTCCTGCCGCAAGGCGTAATGCATTACACCAGGCGAAACACGACTGCGCGCTGGTCGATATAACAAATAAAAAAATGGCGCACCCATCTAATACTTGCTGTGAAAAAGGCTACATTTCATTTCCGAAATTTAGGCTACGGCCTTGTTGCATATTTTCCTCACATGTTGTAAGTATACAGTTAGTGATCGTATCGTTAGTAACCGTTACTGAGACAATAAAGAAGTGATCAGTGCTACTAATGGAGCTCATTTGCCGGCTGTATAACATCTACACATCTTAATTACACTTTTCAAAAGCGCAGCGTTGGCACCATCATCAACAGCAGCAGCCTGGTTACGCCCACTGCGGGGCAAAGGCCTCTCCCATGCCTCTCCAACTACCCTGGTCATGTGCTAATTGTGGCCATGTCCCTGCAAACTTCTTAATCTCATCCGCCCAACTAACTTTCTGCCACCCCCTGCTAAGCTTCCCTTCCCTTGGAATCCAGTCCGTAACAACTAATGACCATCAGCTATATTCCCTCCTCGTTACATGTCCTGCCCATGCCAATTTCTTTTTCTTGGTTTCAAGCAAGATGTCATTCACTCGCGCTTGTTCCCTAACCCAATCTGCTCTTTTCTTATCCCTTAACGTTGCACCAATCATTCTTCTTTCCATAGCTCCTTGCTTCATTCTCAATTTCAGTAGAACCCTTTCCGTAAGCCTCCAGGTTTCTGCCCGTACGTGAGTACTGGTAAGACACAACTGTGATATACTTTTCTCTTGAGGGATAATGGCAACCTGCTGTTCATGAACTCAGAAGGCCTGCCAAACACACCCCAGCCCATTCTTATTCTTCTGATTATTTCAGTGTCATGATCAGGATCCGCGGTCGTTACCTGTCCTAAGTAGATGTATTCGCTTACTACTTCCAGTGCCTCGCTACCTATCGTAAACTGCTGTTCTCTTCCCGAGACTGTTAAACATTACTTTAGCTTTCTGCAGAATAATTTTTAGACCCACCCTCCTGCTTTGCCTCTCCAGGTCAGTGAGCATGCATTGCAATTGGTACTCTGGGTTACTAAGCAAGGCAATATCATCAGCGAATCGCAAGTTACTAAGGTATTCTCCATTAACTCTTATCCCCAATTCTTCCCAATCCAGGTCTCTGAATACTTCCTGTAAACACGCTGTGAATAGCATTGGAGATATCGCATCTCCCTGCCTGACGCCTTTCTTTATTGGGATTTCGTTGCTTTCTTTATGGAGGACTGAGGTGGCTGTGAAGCCGCTCAGATATCTTTCAGCATTTTTACATGCGGCTCGTCTACATCCTGATCCCGTAATGCCTCCATGACTGCTGAGCTTTCGACTGAATCAAACGCTTTCTCAGCTTCAGTCAACATCATCAAATCATCATCGGAAAGAACGCCTCGAATTGTGTTCATGGTACTGTGCGCATTGCAATGAAAGCTATATATAAGGGTGGCTTATATTCCGCACATTTCTCTATCACCTGATTGATAGTGTGAATATGGTCTATTGTTGAGTAGCCTTTACGGAATCGTGCCTGGTCCTTTGGTTGAGAGAAGTCTAAGGTGTCCCTGATTCTATTTGCGATTACCTTAGTAAATACTTTGTAGGCAACGGACACTAAGCTAATCGGTCTATAGTTATTCAAGCGTTTGGCATCCCCTTTCTTATGGATTAGGACTTTGTTAGCGTTCTTCCAGGATTCCTGTACATTCGAGGTCATGAGGCATTGCGTATACAGGACGGCCAGTTTTTCTAGAACAATCTGCCCACCATCATTCAACACATCTGCTGTTACCTGATCCTCCCCAGCTGCATTCCCCCTTTGCATAGCTTCCAAGGCTTTCTTTACTTCCTCCGTCGTTACTTGTGGGATTTCAAATTCCTCTAGACCATTCTCTTTTCCATTATCATCATGGGTGCCACTGGTGTCACTCCTCAGCCACTTGAACTATCTCAAGCATATTAGTAATGATCTTGCCGGCTTTGTCTCTTAACGCATACGTCTGATTCTTCCTAGTTCCTAGTTTTTCCTAGATTCCTAGTTTCTTCTTCACTGCTTTTAGGCTTCCGCCGCTCCTGAGAGCATGTTCAATTTTATCCATTTTATACATCCTTATGTCAGCTGTCTTACGCTTGTTGATTAACCTGGTATATGCGTTGATATATGTCTGAGCAAGATATAGAGTAAACTCGATATAACTCAATTATGCTCAATATAATGCCCGCGAGGTCTGAAAAAGCAACCGCGGATTCTGCAATATAATGCTCGGGAATCTTACTAGGACTCGTACGCTAACGCCTGCACTAGTCTAGAGATGTCAAAAATACACCAGCCAGGAGCACTTATCAGAAAAATCGCAACACTGTCTTTAACGCATTGCGTTAAAAACTCATTTACATCATTTAAAAGTGCCGGCATTCTCATGGTCAGGTGTCCTGCAGCCGCGACATTATTAAAGCGTTATGCTTCTCATGCGAGAGCGGTTTGTCTGTAATATTTGAAGGAAATACTCAACTGTCCGGACTGGCTTGATTCTTGTGCTTGCAGAGCCATTATTACAGATTTTGTCAACACAGTCGAGCCAACTGGCACGTGACCAAGCTTGTTCTATCCAGCATTTTCCCTGCGTAACTGTAGTGAACCGAATTCTTCGCAGATTCAGAGGAAGCTTACGCCTCATTGCGTTTGCTCAAGCACAGAATCACTTCGGAATTTTTTCGCAAAGGCTTCGCTTTCACAACATTGCTCTCAAATAGCCAATGCCGCGCGAGCACATATTGCTCGCTCGCCGCTAATGCTGGCTGATCTGATGGAATTGTGGTAAGAGCACATCGCACGAACGTGACTCGTTTCATAAACTGTCGTCCCTACCTGGGGCTTTGCTCCCTCGCCAGGCCAAACACGGCCCCTGCGGGGAAGAGTTTGAACTGCGCCCACAAAAGGGAGACGTCGGCGTAGAGCTGCACTTCCGGCGCCAGGAGTAGCACGCGTTGCACCGTCAACCAATGGCGCAGGGATGTGCACAGCGGATAGAGGTACTGACGCTTGGCACGACGGCCGGTGTCATTACGCGTGCTTCCCATGCCGATGTCTACGGGCTTCCGGAGCCGAAGATCTGATGGCAGGTAGTACAAGTCTACCTGCGTGGAGCCCGCATGAACTATTTAAACGGACTCGCGTTCATGAGTATTATACAACTTGAAAATTGCAACAGTTGACTGCGAACCAAACGTGCCTTTTCAATAAATAAGGCCAAAATTTCGCCCGAAAGGCGAAGCATTGGTTGCGACAGAAAATTATTAGACATCTATATAAAGTAAGGCTAGTCGTTTTGTCAGCTGCGTAAACTGTTGTAACAATTTGCTGGCCAAATTAGCAAGCACGTTGTCACGCGCGCAAGCAAACACGAACACATCTCTCTGACTCGCAAGCCGCGGAGGCTCGCTGTCAGAACACTGACATGATTAAGAGTGGCGAACAGCGGTGAGCGGATTCTCCTACTTGCTGCCTCGATTCAACGCAAACTAGGCGCGCAAGAGCAGAGCGCACACGAAGGCATGAGCTATCTCACGTCCACTTACCTTCGAACACACCGCAGATTGCCCTCATGATAGCGCGCGAGTGGTCGCGCTCATCCGCCTCAGCTATAGAGTAAAAGAGATGCGCACCATTAACCTGCACCCCCCCCCCCCGACCCCGCTCCCACTTCTAGTGCATGCACATCTCCCCGATCCCCGTCTTGCGAGCATAAGATGATGGCGAGCACCATCCCCACCTTCCTCCATTGCGAGCTGGAGAAGGCACCGCTGCATCAAGCCAGCCACCATCTTCGGCTCATTCTCACAAGCTTTCGCTCGCACCTAGAGCACACGGCGCACGGCCGTGATGTATGCCCACTCGTACAATACTCGGGGCATCACGGCAATGCTGACGGCGAGGGCGAGAACGACGGCGGGAATTCGCCCGTATTCTTCATTGAATCGCTATCACTATAAAACAAAAATCCCAGCTTCGCCTGAAAGGCGAAGCATCGAACGCGACAGCAAATTAGGAGTAAGGATAGTAAGTAAGGATAGCCCTTTTATCAGCCGTATGAACTTGCAAATATTCACCTGCTAACTAAACTAATGACCATGCTGTCACCGCGCACAGCAAACATTAACGCGTTATTGGCCTCGAGCTCCACCACTGGAAAAGCTGGCGCCACCGTCGGCGTGACGTGCTAGGAGGGATCACGTGGACATAGCGGCCGCGTCGGCTGCTTCGGGAGCGCCGAAGCGAGCTGAAAACGAGTTTAAATTCCCTCGTACGCTGCGGTCCTCATTTAGTGGCGAAATTTTCCCGCTTCGAGTGTCTCCTTTACAACGCTTGAAAGCACTACAATAGGTAGCGGCTGCCTTTGAAGGCGCGCGCAACATGGTAGGCTACTGCTCGGCGCCGCAGGGCCGAACGCACGTAACGGAGGTCGGTGTCAGCCTTATTAACACGTAGCCGCCGGTCAAGAAGCTGCGTGAAGCTTGGTTCCCGAAACATAAAACCGGCAAACAGTCATCAGCTACAACTCGGGTATGCAGCAAGCACAGACGCGAGGAAGATTTCTGCTACGGCGCTCGGTCTGCGATGTTCTGAAAACGCGCACCGAGACGCTCGCCCGAGTCCGCTGCCCGACTAATGTCATGACGGTTTGGTCTATGAACTTGTCGATGCTATAGATACTGGGAAGTTGAGTGGAGTGAAAAGGCAACGGTAAGAAGCACATTTAAAGAAAGCATGGCATATGGTCATGTTTGTGTTATGAATTCATGCACTGGATTACAAAAAAAAAAGGAGCAGCGGGAAATGGCATGCCGAGAACACCGATAAGCATACAGTGCGACGCAACTCGAGAAATAATATTGAAAGATCAAAGAATTTAGAAGAAAAAAAAGATTGAATCGTCGCGACGGCACATCACAGTCCCCCGTAGGCGTCGAAGTCTCTACAGTGAAATTATTTTTGAACAGCTCTGATAGCACCCACGTAACAATGGTTGCTTGCATACTGTCAAATGCTCATATTCTGCGGCCTGAAGCTCATGGCACGGTGCGAAAACGCGCGCGCGGAGAAAGCGAAACAGTGCGCGGACAAGCATGCAGACGAGCAGTCGGTCGCTGCGAATCTACGCGATCGCTGCATTGAGGCTTCGTTCTATTACGCTCCATTTAGTTATACAAACACTATAAGAACATATTTCACATAGCTTGCTCTCAGCGTTTACCTACCTTTCACGCAAGAAGCCGGTTCGGGAGACTCCATCGCGGCGACCGCGCGCAGTGGCGTTCACTGTACGTATTCGGTAAAGGGATAGCGTCTGTAAACAATTGTATGCTTTCAGTTTGCCCAAAATTATTATTTAGACAGTAAGAAACTTCTCTAGTTTCGAAAGTGTTACAGAAACGTCCGAGAGAGCTCACGCGTGATGTTTTCAGTAAACGCTGACAGCAAAACCTATGAGGAGCGCGCCACGTGATCCCTCATACTACGCCAGCGAGGCACTTCCGCTAGATGGCGACTCCGTAACTCCTCGCCGCCAATACTCAGAGACCGCGGACACTCGCTGTCGAAACGCTGGCGCGAGCAAGCGCGGCAGCAGCAGCGAGCGGAGTGACCCTGGGGATGCCTATCGCTTCAACGCGAACTGAGCGCCGAGGACATACAGCATGCACAAAGCTACGAGTCGTCGACGCGCTCAGACTCTGCTCCCACGCAGATTGCTCTCGAAATCCGGCCGCTCCACAAACGCAATTGCGGCTGGAGTGGAAAGTCGCCCCCTCCCTCCGGTGCCTCGCAACGTTGGCTGTCCCGCACGCGACGGAAGACGGAGCGCTTCCGCCCCGCTCTTCTGAATTTTGCGCGTGCGAGATTAAGCCGCGAACGTGAGCTCAAGCTAAAGCGACAACCTTACGCTGCCGACGCCGCGGCCTAGCGAGATCGCCAGCGGTGATGTCGGGCCGATTATCCGGGCTTCAATACTGCGCCGCTCTATTTATTTATAGGAAATGTGCGGCCCCGGTACAAAAATATTAATTTCAAAGGAAAATAAGAATGTAGATTTCAAAGATAAATAAACCCAGGAATAGTGCCTGAAAAAATAAATGCTCCGTACACCACCGTTCTTCGGATACAAAAAAGAAACTAAGACCAGTTCATCACTCTAGCCTTGCGGCGAAGCAGTTCCTGGATTTTGTGAAGCATAGGTGCACTCCACAATTTTCCCACAGAATGAATGCTTTTTGTTCCACTTCGTTGTCCTTGTAACGCATTTTGCAGTTCCGCCTTTTCGGCATCGTCTGAGTATGGTCCAATGAGAAGTCCACGGATGTACTTCACCAGCTTGTCTCGACTCATGCACCTTTTCCAGGATCGATCGCTTTCAGTGTAGCTGGGGAACTACAAGATTATGCATCCAAGCATCTGTTTGCATTCTTGCACATTGTCGTTATCCCCTCTGCAGAGAAGAACAATAGAAAAAAATTTAACGCCGTTGTAAACTTTCTCGCGCTGATCCGTAGCGCTGGGCCGAGATGTGCTACGGGCGACCTCCTTGGCGTGAACGGAAGTTCCTTTGGAAACAATGGCAGCACATCATAACAAAGCGAAGTATGCACCTTGAAGATAATTAATAGAGCTCTCAGGTCGTGAGAAGAGATCCGCAGATAAGCATGCACAAGGAAGGAGACCGCTCAAGGCCGTAAAGGGAACTCGCCGGTGAACAGCTGCGGATGTCCCTTGCTGACTCGAAACATCATCACCGTCAGAGCTTGAATCTGTTTACTGTCATTTTCTGAATCATAACTCAAACCTTCATCACTAAATTCAAGTGCAGGTGCAGCACACTTTCGAGCAGGACGCTTTTTTCGCGACGCAGCCGCGCGGGACGACGCTATGGGGGCGACTTTCGATAATTGCGTAGCGACACCAGCAGCGCCCCTTGCCGGGAGTTGGCGAGAGAAGCGCTACCGCAACTCTTGGAAACTCGTTGCAAAAGGCAGGTCCACATGTTGAACATGCAGTATACCTTCAGAAATACACTTTAGTGGAATAAAACGACTTGGAGTCCAAACCAATGCTCAGTAGTAAATAGGTGGCCTCATTTTCGGTTAATTATCACCGCTCAGCACCGTTGGACGGCAAAGCCGACGATATAATTTAATTCGTGATGTGCTGGGAGTCATTTGGCAACAAAATTTTGATGCTAGTGCGGCGTAATTGTGAGCGGCATGCTTTCTTCTCCATCGCGGCATCACGTGACAACCGCGCCTCTTTTCGCTACAACATACGCACATTAGTTCGCAAGAAGGTCCGTACAAAATAACATCACCGGAGTGCGAAAATTTAAGCTGATTCTGAAAGTGCAGTGCCTCTACTAACTACTGGATTACCTTATATGAATAAGAAACGGCTCCAATAAGTCGAAATTGGCGAACTGTAGCATCGGTTACCGGTGATCGATTTGAATAGGCGTGGTAACGAAAGACTCAACATGATGCGAAGTCTGCCAAGGTGTCTAGCCAGGAGCGATCAAGAGTGAGCGCGCTGGCAAGCTTACGTTGACTGCAACCTTAAGTTCCGCGTTGTTCGTGCTTAGTAGAGTGTTCAAAACTAATAAAACTAGCGAGACCCCTCAGCTACGACACTGATAAGCAATGTGACCAAAGCTTCATTCCTAAGCTGGCGGGGGCGGCCCAGCGTTAGCCGACAATAGCCGGCGATAGCGCGACAGCTAAAGGGACACTAAAGAGAAAAATGATTTCTACTGCATCAGTAAATTACCTCTCTAGGACACCAAAAACACCACTCTTACCACGATAAGACGTTTGGTAAGCCAGAAAAAGCGCAAGAACGAAAGACGGATGGCGACGCCTCCTTGAAGTTCCCGCACCTGGTCGCTGTGACGTCATGGATTCTGATGGCATCTTCTAGGGCCTACTTAATTATATACCGATTTAGGTTGACTACATTGTCTTCTGAAGGAACAAAATATTAAACATGGCAAGTTTCGGGAACCTTTACTCATTCAACGCGGCCCAAATGCGAAAACATACTTTGGAATCCCTGACGTCACACTGACGTTTCGGCACGTAATTCAAATACTGATATTTCGACCTTCATTTCCTCATCTAATAATCAAAATATTATTTTGAGATGACTATCTGCAGTGTTCTAAAAAAATGCTTTATTAGTCTAAACTGCATGATTTGTTGTTTCGCTTTAGTGTCCTATTTAGCACCTCCGGAAGTACCTAATTCCTATCTAAATACGAGACGCAGACTCGCTCAGTTAAGCCCGCTTATTATACTGTGTCAACAAATATACACTAACGCAAGAATCGCACTGATCCGAACGTCCTTCTTGATAGGTGCCCGCTATTGGCCAATAGCAGCCGCATATGGGAATCTGCTATGTGACGAAATATAGCAGCCCGAAAAGAGTGAGGAGAAGGCTTCCGTTGCAAACAGAGTTTCTTTAGGAAAAGGCGACTTCACGATCCTTCTTGCGAGATCCACGCAACGCGCACGACTGCAGAATTTGGCTGGGATGTTCACAGCAGCGTATGCTATCTGTGCATTGTGTTTTTTTAACAAGCCCGACCAGTGGTGCAGGTTGTAGTAGTCTTTAAGGTAGCCTAATCGTTGTAGCCTTTAACGAGGCAACTACGATTGAGCGAGCACTCCAGTGGCGGTGCCTCCTGTACGGCCGTCCAAACCATGCCTCAATCAGCGCCTCTGCTCTGACCGCTAGCAGCGGGAGTCCGTTGCGTGAGCTCATTCGAGAGGTTGTCCGCGAAGAGATTCCCAACCTCGCTCTAGCTTGTTGGTTACAACCCCTCGAGAACCTGCACTTGCTTCTATTGCCGAAGTTCTAGGACAAGTAATCAGGCAAGCCTTTTCATTGGCCGATTACCAGCACTCTATCAATTATCCGACGGCTGTCCATTGCACGCCGAAAGTGACTTTGCCAAAAAAACCCGCCAATGCTGACTCCGTCGTACAACTCACGTCGCTGAGGCCATTCACCCATCGTTGATGGCCATGGCCTCGCCGTACAACTCACCACCAACTACGGCAGCTTGGTCGCAAGGGGCACCTAATAGTAGTCCGCTGATGTGTAGGACGGACATGTGGCGCTCTGCCAACCACCGGTCGCTATGGTTTCATTGCAAAAAAGCCGGCCACGTTCATCGTCTTTTCCCATAGCGCGAGCCTATAAACCAAAACCACCAGCCTATATATGACGTGAGAATGACGCCTCCATGACACTGTAGCCGTCATCCGTCATGCCGAAACGCCGATTCCGCTCTCCGACACCAGCGCCAAGCTCTTGGCCGAGCCATCGCAGATGTAGTCTGAGGCAGGTCTCTAAGCCAGCGTCGGGGAAACTAACAGCGATGACCTCCGAAAGGCAAGATTGCAACCCGTTGAGACACCTAAGCGACCCCAGCGACATCATTGCGGCCACACCTTGCGACCTATATGGTGTAAGTCACGTGTCTGCTGTACATAGACACAACGCGTCACGTGCGTTTCTGTTCGAGTACGGCTTTGAGTGGCGCGTCGTTTTGACAGAATGTTCTGTGAAATCTGTCTCTAACGCTCCACTGTCCATTATAGAAGTAGGAACATTCATAGAAGTAAGTAAGCTTTTCCTTCTCTCTCTCGTCAATACGAAAAATAAATAGAAGTGATTGACTGATTTCATTAACGGTTACCTTCACACAGCGCGCTTGCTAACATCCTCACCACAGCGCTGACTCCAGCTTGCATACGCGGCGTCAGGCTCTCCAGCAGTGTAACGACTTTGTTGTTGTTCGAGTTCAAGGGCATTATCACGTCCACGTGCAGCGGTCGGCTGGTGCGCTGCAGCAGCATGTCCAGGGCGTCGCCGATGTGGTTCGAAGTGACGTTGGCTGCTGGCAATCGGCAGCCCGGAATCACGAAAACCACGTAAATTGGCGGAACCTCTCGACCGGCTGCGAAGAGAGGGACGCGAAAATTCTGAGCGTGGCGAGGCGTTTGCTGTTTCTTCGTAATAACTTTAAATAGTAAATAAATAGCAAGATTACCTTTCCGGTGCAGAGTATTAAAGATGTCGTTTTGCTTTCGTTTTTTTTTTTATCTTAAGCCTCAGAAAAGACGCCACCGTTTCCGCGAAAGTGCTTTGGTTGTCTATAAAAAATGACCTCACTGAATTAAGCGTTTCCTATGCTCTAGCGATGCGAAACACCCAAGTATAGACATCCTCGACTATGAGTGTAGGTGGAAATGTACCCGGGTTGCGTGCGTCGAGAAACAGCTAAAATATTGCGCTAAACTGCCTTATCAAGACTATTACCGACGTCCGTCCGCTTAAAGCTACGCAAACAAGGAAGTAGCTGTGTCCCTAAAAGGTCCCGCCTGCCTCAATGAAGTCGGCGAGTTTAAGTTAAAGAGAGTGAACATACCAGAGTCATTGGCATCTGATCCATAGACAAATCGATCCACGGGTGTCACGTGGATCGTGTAACGCAGCATCCACTCGTTGGCACTGACGGCAGGCCTATGGCTGCTGCTGCTGCTGCTGCTGCTCCTGCTGCTGCTGCTCCTGCTGCTACTGCTGCTCCTGCTGCTACTGCTGCTACTGCTGCTACTGCTTCTGTTCCTTGGCCACTTCCTCGACGTCACCATCAGAATGTGGTAGACAATAACAGTGAATATCACCACAGCGGGCAACAAAGCTCTTCTGGCTGGCCGAGTACACCGCATGCTTATTCTTTTTCTTCTTCCCTTCGGAATGACTCGAGCGCGTGGCATTCGACAAATGTGGGCGATGGCACGTGCTCCCAATTCGTGCAGCACTTTGTGACTGTTGCCAATAAATCCGTACAAACATATGCAGATTGTATGTACTTACAGGCTGAAATACGAGGCTGCACTCCCAGTCTACGCAGACATTAAGCTGTTCCTCGGATCTCAAGCTTCGTAAAGGATGCGGTCAATTTTACGTGCACTTGGGCAATAATACTTCTGAGATCGTCATGCGGCTGAAATAGTCACGCATGTGGGAGTTTACTACCACCGTCGACGCTCTGCTTCCCTTGGAGCCGAACGCCAACTTCGTCACCAGCGAATTATTACGTCATAAAATTAATGCGGTGTTTTTCTGCATTGACTCATCGCATCCAGGGATTTTTTTTTGTTCAGCACTCAGAGGTGGACGCCAGCGGGAACCGCGTGTAATAAAAAACATGTTATAGTCTTACCGCCTGTATATTTGCAACTGTGCCACCCACGCGCCTAAAATTGGTATCGGTATAGTGAACTACAGTATCGTTCTGTAGAGCGAAGAAAGCGTTACTCTGTTACGCATATGTCCCAAGCGCAGGTGGTGCCGTTGTGGCATCACCCATTATGACGCAATCAGAAATAACTTTAGCCTTACGCTTGGCCTTCAGAGGGGGCGTGGCTTGGCAGTACGTTTGTCGATCCAAGCGGGAGTGGTCACGTTTGAGAGCGCTCACTCAGGCATACTAGGTAATGGGCGCGAGATCGACCTACAAGTGGCAGCACCGTCGCCACCTTCGTATGGATAAGTGGCTGGCGGCATGCATTGAAATGTACATAGCAGCGTTTGTCTGTGACCAGAGAAGCGCGATTTTATAGTAATCAAACGCGGTGACAGCAGTGAACTAATAGCGCTCTGCCATTCAATTCCCCATTTCCGCGCTGAATGCGCCAAAGGAATCTGTTTGTTTAGAAGAAGCGTAAAAGGTCGTTCATCGAGGAAGTAGCATTCAGCCAAACGACGTGTGTTTCGGCACTTTTTAGGGCTTTGCCTGCATGTTTCGCTGGTGTTTCGTCAGATCTGCTAAAATTGTTGTGCAACCTAAATATTACAGCATTCTCTGCGAATCTTGCACTGGTAATAAAGGAGTCAGCATCCATGTACACCGAGGTTAAAGTAGCAAGTACATGCGAATTTCCGGCTTTCTTTGTTTTTAATTCTCCACTAAACGCAAACGGTGAATGAGTTCAAATAACCCAGCTAGACCACTGCGAGTGACAGCGCGCAAGCAAGATTGCCAAGTAGCTTCGGTCGAGAATATCTTCACCGCAGTAACACTAAAACCCGGATTTATGCACAAAGCTGCCTTTGCATGGTTGCACGCAAAGCTGTAATGTTTTGAGAGGCTAAGCCACTCAAGTTCTTTATCGCAGCTAGTAATGGCCGCTGTTTTTTGTCCAGCTAACAATTCCACATTAGAGAGCGAAAGGAAATTGCAGCACCCGCCTTTCCACTAAATGTTCTGACGTCCTGTGCCTAGAGACTGCTGCTACCCCTTGATCCTCACTAATGCCATATGTTAGCTTTGTTTTTGTAGCAGCGAGTCAAAACGCACAATTTACTTGCGACGGGAAATGCACTCAACTTCGTGGGATCATAACCACATATTAAAAGGGCACCTCAGGCTGCCGCGCAGCCACTAAGAGACAGTTTTGCAGTTATCATAGTCATCATGATGCAGTAATCTTAACGCAAAGTGAATGAAGCAGTAATAAGTGCTTGCTAATGACCTACCTTTGTGAGTTTTTTTTTTTTGCTGAGTGATATTCACGCCATGTCGTGCCTGTTGCGTAGTATCACAAAGATTGCAATTTGACCAACACATCGGCAACAAGTCGCCGAAGCACGGCATTCGCGCACCAGTGCAACGACTCGATTTCTTTAAAAAGAGGGGAAAATGTGTTCTGTTGTTTACTCGAAACAGAGTGAAAATAAAATTGGTACGATTGTGGCAAACGGTTGGCGTGACGGTCTCACATCACGCGCTTGACATGAACAGTCGCTGATCTTACTACAGGGCAAAGACGACTGCGCAAGGCTAAACGCTTCTGGGGCGCTCTACCCTAAAGCTATTCCAAAATTTTTCTATTCAAATTCTGCAATCAGCCTTCCGAGATTGGTCAAAAACTTTTATGGGCCACCTCCATTCGCCTGTCTCTCACATGACGTCACGAAAACCGCGCTAGCTCCCCATCTTATATGACGTGTACACAGTAATTATGCATCATTTGAAATAACAAAATAAAAATAGTTATTTCTGATTCGACGCCTTTCACCATGAGCCCTCGGCTATTGGTCAAAAGTTTTCAGGCGACACCCGCTTCATCTGCCTGTCACGCGACGTCAAAACACCACGAAAACTCACGCGTCAAAGTGACGTGGAAGTGTTAAAGATTCGTTAATATGCCGAAAAAAACTGAATTTTCTTCTGTATAGCCGCAGGCTGCCCCGTTCCAAAAGAAGTAAAAGATGGCTGCCGCCGATCGCTCAGGCACTGGCAACTCGCACGTGCCTGAGAGCGCTGGTTTATTCGCGTACAATAAAATTTTTTCGTAGCCGTGTAACGTTTTCGAGCACTTTCGGCACGTCTACCACCTCGTTCTGGCAACTCTTCTCCACTGGGTATCTGTTTTAGCTGCATTTTTCACCTTCCGTTGCATGCCGCCGTGATTTTAAACGAGCCACCGCAAGCTAAGTGAGGGAAAGCGGGCCAATTACAGACGCCGGCACCACCCTCTTCATCCTATTATCGATTTTCAGTGCACTGGCTCGGCCCCATCAAATCCCTCTCCACTAGACCGTGCTCCTCGGCTCTTGTCAGCCAATTAGACAAGACAAGCCACTCAGTTTAGGCAATATTACTCGTTTTTAAAGTAAACAAAAGTGACCTCCTATAAACGAGGAGAGCGTTCGATTGGACTGTTCAGACAACTCTGCGGGTCAGCGGCCCATGCTTGGGTCGGCTGTTACGCATATTTGACATCAGGAGATTAGAATAAAAACATATTGAAATAGTTTTACGTTATAGGGCCCCAGCACTGTAAATCGTCGAAAAATGCTAACCAGCTTTTACGGCAGTGCTGCACCCACGGGAGATATTTCCTTTAAAGATACGCATGCATACGCGTCCATGGAAACAGGCAGGGCGTAGTAGACGACATCGTGGAGGACATCGTAGAGGACATCGTAGAGGACATCAGTAGAGGACATAGAGGGCATTGGTATCGTTGTGTAGCTGCGCCCTGCGCCCGGTTCCCCTGCCCTCACCCCCCCCCCCCTCCTCACTGGCTCGGCCTCTGATCAACGAATGATATAGCGGGAAATAGACATCAGTCAAGCAGTAGAAGGAACCCGATGGCGGCGCATTCACGTTTCGAACATGGCAGCGCCCGGACAGCGGTTCTGAACTGGCCCCTTCGCCATAAGGCTCCTCCATCGGACTACATCGTTCGGTGCCATCACCGGCCCCTTCCGTATCACCGGGCGTAAAGCTTTCAGTCGACGTGCTCCAAACGAGGTTTGGCATTGTAAATTTGCACGAATGTTTACCCCCTCTTGTTCGCGTAAGATTCTAGGCACGTGGAACCATGCGGTGCTTGAATGGTCGTATCTGAAAACATCTTATGAAGAACGAAAGATAATACCAGGGGAGAAGTGAGATGGCCGGCGGAATCAGGAAGATGAAGACGTTCGGCTGAGACAACACTATTTTTCTAAAGTCAGACCGCGTAAAGTTAGCAGAAAGATCATTACACGCATGTATGATAAAATGTGCGACCGCAAGATAATTATTGAACCCCTTAGGCTACGGATGTGCGTCTGGTGCGCACACATCTATCTGGCGAGCAAAATTCAGTTGACACGACGCGAGATACAATAGCTGGGTCTGGTTACTCTACACATTTCCCAAGCGTACGATAGTGAAGAATACTCAATCTTCTTAGAGCGAGACAAAGGCGCGGAGGAAGGAAAGGCAGGGAGTTTAGCTATACTTTATCCACTCGATTCTCCTGCATGTCCTTATATTTTTCCAAGGTAAAGTGAGATCAAAAATAAGTGAACGTTTGCTTCGCCTCCTACGTCACTGAGCAGACAGTGCACAACATTTGGCAGAATGTCCGTCTGATTGAGGGCACAGTAAAACCAATAAATGAAATTCTGAAATTTTGCCTGCCAAAACCACGATCAGATTATGAGGCACACCAAAACGGGAGCCTCCAGAATTATTTCGACAGCCTATATGGTTCTTTGAAAGGAACCTGAACTGCTGTTTGTGGCAGATTTGTGGCATATTAGGATGCTGGTGACACTAAAACTCCATTCTTGAAATAATTTTGCCGACAGTGCATGTTGCGGCAATTGGCGATCGTATTTCCATTGAAGCTGGGTCCCTTTCGCGCGGCGGAGGAGGACAGGCGCAAAGAACAGCCACCGTAAGTGGCGTAAACACGGAGTTGCCGTGGTCCTTCCGCCCAGCTCGCCAGTTTGGGAGCAGCCAGTTTGGCATATTTTTCGGGTCGCTGCACTGATCTCTGATTAAAAAAAGATACACGTGCCTAATGAACATAAATATTTCTCAGTAATCTAACGCTCTACTGACATCGCAATGTTGTGATGGCGGCGTTTTATGCAGTTTTCCGCTGTGCGCTTACAGGTGGTCACGGCCGCATGCTCTTTAGTTTGACAATAACAACTTGAATAGTTACTTCGCCGCTGAGGTGAAAAAGATTGAAGTTAAAAACTAATAAAACAGTAGTTCGTTCAAAGTACCTCATTTACAACTATCACCACCAAAGCTCAAAGGAGCATCAAAGGAGCATGACGGCACTTCAGCTTGGTCAGAAATGGAGCCCGTGCAGCAATGCAGTGTGTCGTTACATTTTTTCAATCCTAATCGCATTACTCTCGACAGTCATCGTGAGAAGGGTTCTGGGGTGTTTTGCTATGACGTCACCATTTACGGTATTACTTTTTCAGATCCGGAAAGGAACCCACAAATATTTTTATTCGCAAAAGTTCCACTACATTTGCCCCACTTAGCTATACATGCCTAGATCTCTCCATCTACACTAGTGACCAGTGTATGCACCTTTCCTGAACCCTGTACATTCGCTGTGTCTTGTTTTCTATTTTTCCGGGGATTTTGCATGCACACAGATGTTCAAGGACTACTCAGAATATTTATCAATGGGACGAAAGCGTTGAATACTTCGTTTTGCCGTTCTATCAGTAGAGTCTGAAATGTCGTGCACCTGTCCACATTGTTCGTCAACGCTGCATGAATGTGTCTGGGTATAGGCAAGTTCTGGTAAGTTCGCGCAGGCTGTGAAGAACAATTCCAACACAATGCGCTTTTCATAGACTTCATTCAAACGCAATTACGAGAATAAACCGCAGGCGCCCATAAGATTTAGAACACTTGAGAATTTTCGTGTTCTCGTCTCCTGATTCCCACTGTGATGTCCTTCGCTGTTAGAAATGCGCTTCTGTGGAATTCCAGGGGCACCTGTGGAAGGAAAATAACAAAACATCAGCTACTGGTCTCAGGCATTTCTTGCCTGCAGTTCTGCGCGCAGAAACAGTAATTCGCATTTTTTTATACAGCACACAAGAAAAAAATATTTACCAAGAAATACATCGCGTGCGTGCGGACATTTCCCTTGAAATGCACAAGTCATATTCGAAATCTGTACATTGGCGCATTCTGCGACAAACTCTGGAACGTGTAGCTGTCTGCAGTGAGTTAACAAAGACTGCGCAAGATGTTGTGGGGATGTATACGCAGTCCCATATCTTCGTAGCGGCCGCGCGCTTGTCCCGCGACGATCACGTGCCCGCTTGCGGAGGGTAGTGGGGAGAGGGACCGTTTCGCGGCCCCCGCTGCGTTTCGCGCCTGGCCGCGACGCCGCAGCCAAGGCACCCCCGTTCCCTCCTTTGATTTTACTTTGAGCCGGGGAGACTACGTCTCCGTCGCTCGGGAGGAGCGCTATTCCCCCGATGCGCTCTTGTCTTTCGGCTGATAATATTTTATTGTGTTGTTTAGCCGCGCAAGGGCCGGGTAAGGCCAAAGAGCTCCATGTGAGTGTTAGCGAGTTCGCAGTGGAGTGGTGAATTCTGACTAGATGTGCGTTGCTGTAAAGGGGCCTAAAATAGTCGCTGTAAAGTGCGTAAAAACCACATGAAGTAGGATTATGACCATGACAAATTACACGTGTACTATAAGCATGAATTGCATTGCGAAAGAATGATACGATACACAATATATGTCAGATACAAAACTTGCATAAACGTACAACATCCAAACCAAAGTCCTTGCAGCACAAAGGCCTGGAGTAATATGCTATATAAAACTACTATCACAGCGGCACCCTCTGGAAAGAAGATCTGCTACGAATTAATGAATTTATGCTACGAAATTATGAATTTAAGACATCGTTCAAAAAAGATAGGATCGCTCTGCTGTCAAAAAGGTGTTCTGGACCAAGTTACATTACGGGATGAAGAGGGATGCGCTGCCAGTATGTTACAGGAAACTCTTTCTTTCTTTCAACTTTTGCTTCCCGACACTCCAAAAGGGCGTGGTGGACAGTCAGACTATCAACACATCTACCGCATGTTGGAGGTTCATTACCAGTCAGCAAAGAACTGTGGGTGCCATATTTGTGTCCTATTCCGTCACGACATAATAGGACATCAGTTCGTCGTGCTTTCGTTCTAAAGGGCCAGAAAGATAAGTGTGGCTAAATCAAGTGAAACTTATAATTAGTGGCACGAGCATCAAATGGCACTCTTGTTTCTTGCGCAGCCCTTCCGGTTCACCTCCTCAGACGACCGCGGAAGAAAGTGAAATTTAATTAGAAAAAAAGAGAATATATTGAAGTACAATACATGGGTTTCATTATAGATATGATATCAGAGCACAAGTTTAGTTATAAGTGGAGTTACTGAACTATCTGGAATAATCAGAATTAGTTAGAAATCACTCATTACCGCACACTAAAGCATAGAGTCGCAGACTTTAGAGATCTGCCACGTCAGCACGACATTGCCTAAATTCCTGGAAACCCGGAAGTAGAAATCGGAAGTAATGATGTCACTAATGACGTCACAAACAAGGGGGCATGGTATTTAACCAGCTAATTAATGGTAAACAGTTGCCTGGTATAAACAGTTGCCTGGCCCAGCGGATCTGACGTCACTCTGTCCGCTCTCACTTCTGCCCTGCCAGCCCTCTCCTTCTCGCTTGCTGTCTTGCTTGCAACAGCTGCGTGCGCGCGCTCGTTACATGCTCTGACGTCAGTACCAGAGAGGGCGCGCGCTGCGCTTCGTCCTCTCCCTCCCTCGCTCCTCGCCCGCATATCGTGCCAGAGGAAAGACGTTCACTCGCTTAACCTAACGAACACCAGCGCCGAGGTGCAAGTGCCACTAAGAGACACCTAAGTCTAAGATTAGGGTCGCCCTACCGTGTTTTCTTTCAGCGTCCCAAAAGCCTTACCAGCAGGCACGCACTTTCTTTCGCAAGACAGGCTTCAAATATGTGGCAGGGACAGCAACTGTAGGATTAAAAGCGTGCGATGTTGTCGACGTGGCCATTTGGTCTGCAAGCACATTACTCTCGATGCCTATATGACTAGGCACCGAGCATATAATGAAATGCTGCTGAGGCATACGCGTTGTGCAAAGAACGGTATAAAGCTCCGTGAGTATCGGGTTTATGTGTTTCCGAAGAGACATTAAGGCTTTTATGACGCTTAATAAGTGTGTGAATATAATTGTTTTTTTAGCTTTTATTTGCATGGGCCTCCGCCGTAAATATACTTGTTTCCGGGTGCAAGACGGAAAAGGACGATCCAATTGCTGCATAAAACACGCTTGCATGTGACTTAGAAGCGTCAGTGGAAAATTCTATGCACAAGTACTTCGACTGAAGTTCTACCAAACGCATTCGAAGATATTCCTATGGGGTGCGTTATGTCACCTCTACGAACCATGTATCACATTCTGTGAGCTCCCACTGCCACGGCGGCAATGGCTTCACTGGGACAATCGGGTTATGCTCAAGAATTGCAACTCACATTTCCTCAGAAAGCTCTCTTACGCGCAGAGAGAATGGTTCTGTAGCTGCTGGTCGATTAATAAACAGCATCGCAGATGTCACGTCGGTTTGAGTTCCCTTTCAGAAAGTACATGAAACTGGAGTATGACCTTTACAGATGAAGCGACCACTCATTAGCTTCAACGTTGAGACTCTTGACGGGGCTTTCCCTTAAATCACCGGTCGCCAGGCGAATACCTAGGTAGTGCCCAAGGTCCAGTATCTTCATGGCGCTAGGAGTAGCTGACTGATAGACTATAACCCCGTAATCTATACGTGTTCGTATGAGTATTTTGTAAATGTTCATGAGGCACTTCCTGTCACTGCCCTACGTTGTGTGTGAAAGGATTTTAAGAATGCTCATTGGTTTTGCATTAGTTCTTTGCGTACAGGTAACTGTTTAACATGCAGCGCAATATGCGGGTCTGGGACTATGCTTCTATTTCTGAAAAAAAGAACAGAGTAGCTTTTCGAAGAATTTAGCTTAAATATGTTCTCCTTTGCCCATCTCGACACGTTGTTCAGGCCAAGTTGAACCTGTCGCTTGCAGATGGCGACGTTGCAAGGTTTATATCCCGTCTGCACGTCGTCTACATCAGGCGAATGAAAATACTTCGTTGAATAAATAAACGTAGTGAATTCATTTTATTACGATAGCAATTATATGTACACTGCATGCACATTTTTGCGGTCACCGTGAGGTTCCGCATCAGTGAAAGCGTGTGAGGATGAGCCGGCGAACGCGGTTCAATCTCGCGTGCGCGAGAGAGGAACGCGGCCCGGATGCGTGCCTTCTCCTGTGGCGCGCGTAGCAGGGTGGTCAGGTGCGGGGGGATGGGCATTCTTCTCTAGCGGCTGCTAGGCTGCCTCGATGTCCTTCATGCCCGCCGCTCCATACAGAGTGGAGACAACCGCGACGTCTACTACGGCGTTCACCACGCGAGTCGTGAACGCCTTTGACGGATGCCGTAGGAACGCGTTGCCGCTGCTCGTGTGTCTTGAAAGTGATCTGCGACGTGGCCAAAGTCACATCTTCAAAGCAATTTGTCAAGTTTGCCGAGTGCGCGCAGTGCCGGTAGCTTCGTATGCGCTGTGCTTTCGACGTTTCGTTCACGTTGAAGCGACATATCGATGCGCGAAGGACAATTGGCTCGCGACTCCGGCCGCGATTCCCAACTCCAGCGTTTTCACAAATAGTTTCCGGTGTCATCGAGCGATATGTGTTCATGTTTACCTGCGCGCACGCGACACCGTGCGGCTTGATTGAGCTAAAACACGTTGACGAGCTAGTTCGTTTGAATCCATGACACAATGTGTATGAACAAGGACGTAGAACGAAGCAGACACACAAAGACAGCGCTGTCTCTGTGTGTCTGTTTCCTTCTACGTCCTTGTTGAGTAACGCCTACACATTCTATCATTGTTAATTTATTTAGTAAGCGAATGTTTACAAGTTTATACGGCTGATAAAACTACTATCCTTACTTCGTACAGGTATATACAATTGGTGCGTCGCAATCGGTGCGTCTTTTTACAATATAAAGGGTAGAACTAAGTGCCCTAACCTGTGGTATTCCAGTCTCCTAAATAAATGGTCTGTACAAAGCATTGCCTACTCTAACACGGAACGTGCGATTGGATAAATAACTCTTTATTGCATTAAGCGTCTTGCCGCGAATACGCATTTCCGACAGATCTCGCGAAATTCCGTAGCGTTAGGCGGTGTTATAAGCGTGTTCTATATCAAAGAACACAGACAGCAAGAACTGTTTGTGAAGAAAAGCTTCCCGTATGTGTGCCTCAGCTCGCACAAGGTTAACACTCATCAATCCGCATTGATAAGGGTTGAGCAATTTGTGTGTGTGTGGTGTTTTATGGCGCAAGGGCCAGGTTTGGCCAAAGAGCGCCATGACAAGTGGTAATGTTGACGATGTATTATGGAAGATGTGACGTGGCTGTAATGTGGCCTAAAAATAGTCGCTGTAAAGTGCATAAAATCGACGTACTAAAAAATTATGGCGATGACTAATGACGAATATACTATGAACATTAAAATCCATCGTAGAAGAATGATGCAAAATAGAAAATATATAAGATGGTAAAATTACTTGGAGCACTGCTGCCTCGCCAGAGCCCTTGAAACACAAGGGCGTAGAGGCATGTGCTATACGAAAGAGCTATCACAGCGGCATCCTCTGAAGAGAGGACCCGCTACGAACTTGTGGGGCTAACAACATGCAAGACATCTTTCAGAAAACTTAGTACTGTGTTCGTGTCAAACAAAGGTTCTGGGCCGAGTAGCGTTACAGGACGTAGGAGGATGTGCTGCCGGTATGCTAGAGAAAAATGTTTCCTTCTCTCAGATTCGGCGAAGAGGAGGCGCTGCGATCGCCGAGGAGTGTGGACGTGCTCGCGTCGGCTCCGTGTTCGCGAAATGATTTTGCAGCATTTTCGTGCGAATTGTGGCCTAATTTTTACACCAGTCGATCCGTGAAGATACCAGGACTCCGTAGACGCCTCATTTTCAGGTGGGACACTCCATTTCCCTGTGCTACGGACATTATCCTGTGCTGCGAACGTTTTTGTGAATCGCCCAGGCCGCCGCCGCGCGTGCACGCCGGGCGCACCGGATGCGCGGCGCGCACTCGAGCGAGCTCCGTATCGCCGATCAAGTTTCTCTGCCCCAGCAACGAGCATGGAGCTCGAAGTGGCCGCCGAGACGGGCTGGCGAACAACTCGCCTTCGCCAACTGGCGAAGCTGAGGGACGACTCTTCACCCCAAAATGACTCTACCCAAACCTCAAGCACTCGTTCTCGTTCCAAGACCAGGCCACCAGTCAAGGCACAAGTTCTAAAGGCTGGATGCATGCCTCCGCTACCTTCCAACCAAATCAAGATCATCATTCGCCCCAAGGGAGCCCTCAACATCGCCAAAATCGGTAGTCCTACCGTGACTACAGCCGTTCTCCAAGCCGCACAGCTCAGCCCAGCAGATATTATACAAGACACAGTGTGCCCCAACACCCAGCTAAACATTGTCGTTGTCTGTACGCCAAGTCTGCAGAACGCCGACCGGTATGTCTGCATAAAATCCATTCAAGTCAATGGGGTCTAACACGATGTTAACGCGTATGAGACGGCCGCCGAAGACACCACGAAGGGAGTCATCCGCGGAATCCCCCTCTCCGATACCCCACAGCAAGTCAACGCCAATATCGTCAATACCCGCAACCCCCTCGCACTAGCCGCAAAACGCATTGGAACGACAACCACCATTGTTATCGCCTTCAGTGGTCCCGACGTGCCATATCTGGTCTGTTACGGAGCTACCTTAATCCCATGCTCATTATTCCGCAAGCAAATAGAAATTTGCTACCAATGCACTCTTAGAAGTGACAGAGTGCCGGGAACTCTTTTAGCGAGAGTAAACGCTTGTCCCATATTTCACTCTTTTTTCGAGAGTGCCAGGAACTCTCTGCTGCCTACAGCAGGCATACTCTCTCGAACGGAGTACTGTCACTCTGGCTGTAGGAGAGTGACGAGCTCCTTCACAAGAGTGAAGTGGAGTTCCTGCAATGGAGTCTATGTGCTCTTTGCAAGAGTTACAAAGCTCTTGCCACTGCAGAGTTGTGCTACTCCTTCAGAGAGTAGTACGATCCTATCTCGGCTAGAGTGTGTGAACTCCTTCGAAGAGTTGTCAGGAGGAATGCTACTCCCTAATAGAGTTTTCCCAATGCAATTTAGCTAGAGTGTATGATCTCCCTTTGAGAGTTGCACAACTCTCAGGATAAGCATTTCCCTACTCTCCAGAGGAATACTGCTACTCTGGGTACAGCATACCATTACTCCATAGTACAAAACGTGATTAAGCCTAAATGGCGGGCTTTTTTTTTTCAAATTATTAAAAGCATCCTACTACCCATGAACATAGTGAAGCTTTCCTGAAATTGCATCCCAGAAAGTGGTTTTCACATGAAGAGCACAAATTTTTGCCCCGTATGCCGTGTCATTTTTAAGGCAATAGTTTTTCATGGAGCCTCAATGTTCATGTTCACTGCAGCTCATTGTGTTGATGGGCCCTTAAAGACAAAATGGGTGCGTAGCACAGGGACATAAAGAACGAAGAACAACCAGCATGTTTATTTACAATTCACAGCGTACATACTTTGTACAGCGAAAAAGTACATGACAATTGCACGAGCACTTCTACGCGAACAAAAAGGAAGGACAGCACGTTTCAGCATGGCACTCCAAAACTTCATCAAAAATGACCTTAAGTTTTGACCAGACAGCCACTGTTCAACCTTTCAATGCCTCCATAGTGTATTTTCTGCCCCTGGTGCCTCCATACCCATCAAGAAGGTGGACCGTGCTGCAAATTTCACTTATCCTGACATCGTTCCTATACTGCTTGACTTGAGTACAAACATCTTGTGGACCTGACAGTATCCCCAACACATTTCTTCGTCGCTTTGCCTTGTCAGCAGACTTGCCAGATGAGTGGAGATCAGCCCGAGTTGTGCTGATATTTAAAAAAGGTGGCCATCTATCATTACAATATCGCCACCCAATCTGCTTAACATTATCATGTTAAATTTATTGAACACACAGTGGCTCACAAATTGAAGTCTTGGAACACTAGATTTTAACAAATTGTCAACATGGCTGTTGAAAAGGCTTTTTTACAACTCAATTAAATATAGTTCACACCTTCAAAGTGTTGTTTTCACTGGCTTTACTTAACAAAAAAAAAACAGACGTTTCACCACCTATGTGAGTGTTTGTCGAAAGGGATGAACTTTGCTATCACACCGCGGTTTATTCCGAAACGTGATATTATAGTAGAAACGGAAGAATGTTTCCGTCACATGAAAGATACTGCAGCTGTATGCCTTGCTCGTAGCCGCATTGTGAACATTTTGGCAAATGCCCAGACGCCTCAGTTTAATTTAACCACTAAGGAGCGCGCAGCGCTTCATGACTTGAAGTCTGACGCATCGGTCGTGGTCCTCGAAGCTGGTAAGGGCGGAGGTATTGTAATAATGAACCGCAAGGACTACGATAGAAAAATGCAACTGCTTTTGGATGATCCTCTGCACTTTCAGAAGTTACAGCACGACCCCACTTCCACTTGCAAAAGGCAGTTGGTTGACTATTTGCGCAGCTTGAAAACGAAAGGAAGGGTCGACCAGTCGCTGTACCGTCGACTCTTTTCGTCTGACGGAGCAACGCCGAGAGCCTACGGGTTGCCAAAAGTTCACAAAGACAGCTGCCCCCTACGCCCTATTGTTTCTTTTGTTGGGTCGCTGACATACAACTTGTCTAAGCTTCTGATTGAAATTTAAAGCCGCTTGCGGAAGGCAGCACGTTCACGGTCAAGAATTCAAAAGAGTTTGTTACCGCGGTACGCCAGCAGCAGCTTCGGGACGACGATGTTATGGTATCCTACGGTGTAGTGTCCTTGTTCACGAATGTGCCGATAGCATTGGCTACGGATATTATTGAGAAACGCCTGCAGGAGGACTGTACGTTAGAAAGTCGTACTTCCCCGACTGTTGACGACATCATGATTCTGCTTAGGTTCTGCTTGAAGCAAACTTATTTCTCGTTTGCCTGTACCATATATCACCAGATAGAAGGCGTCCCGATGGGTAGTCCTGTTTCTGTAATCGTGGCTGATCTGTTAATGCAACACGTGGAAATGGCTGTGATGACGTCCTTGCCCTTCCCTGTCAAAATGTACTGTCGCTATGTAGATGTCACCTTTGTGATTGTCGAAAAGAAAAACCTGCGTGCCATGCATGAGGCACTTAATGCCGTCCATCATGCCATTCAATTTACATGTGAGACGGAGAATAGTGGCAGCCTAGCCTTTCTAGACGTGCTGGTACGACGGAGCGAAGGAGGTTCGGTGGAGACAGCCGTATATCGCAAATCTTGCGATAGCGGGAGTGTGCCGAGTTTTTAATCTCACCACCCTATAGAACACAAAACTGCCGTGGCACGCACGCTCCTGTCTCGTTGCGATGCGCTCTCGTCAACGCAAACTTTGAGGGAGCAAGAATTAACGAATGTTGCCACTCTTTTGCATAAACGGAGTTACCCTGAGCACTTTGTCAAGGATACGCAGCGCCGCATGCAAAAACCTCGCGAGAGCAAGGCCGACAGGCCAGCTTCCTTTGTGTGCATTCCGTATGTCCCGGTGTATCAGAAGCAGTGAGAAGGGCTTTACGGCCTTTAGGTGTTCGAACTGTGTTCAAACCCTCGTACACGTTGGGAAACGTGTTCCCGAAGCCAAAGGACCGCACACCTCTGGACGAACAAAGTGGTGTCGTCTACAAGGTCAACTGCTCGGACTGTGATGCCAGCTACATTGGCGAGACGGGGCGGCGACGTCGCACCCGTATCAAGGAACATTTAAGAGATGCTACGAAAGCCACCCATGCTACACGTGCCAAGACAGAATTGGTTGATCATTGTTTATCAAAGGGACACATGTTCGATTTTAACAATGTAACCACACTAGCACGGGAACACCGATGGGGCCCAAGAAAGTTCGTAGAATCATGGTTCATCCGCCATAATCAATCTTCATGTAAGTCTAACCGTGGCCCCCTGCCGGATGTTTACGGCAGTTTCATAGATAAATAGGATGTATTTCTCATTTGTTGCCATTGTGTACTGACGATGCCACCCGCATAGGTGGCGAAACGTCTATGTTTTTTTGTTATTTTTCGTTAAGTAAAGCCAGTGAAAACAACACTTTGAAGCATGAGTTCCCCTGGCTTTTGGAACATTTTCTCATAGTTCACACCATTGCAGCTTGTCTCGATGATAACAATAAATTGACATAATGCTTGTAGATTACAGTAAAGCGTTCGATACAGTTCCCCACTGTAAACTAATTACAAAGCTTAGGTTAATTGGCATACCAGAAGTAATTATGTCACAGATATCTGCTTATCTGAATAATTGCAATCAATACGTTCAAGTGGGAGAACAACTCTGGCTGCCTTCCAATAACTTGTGGTATTCTGGAGGAACGAATACTTGGGCGACTCCTTTTTTCTCGTTTATATAGATGATACTGACAATGTGGTTGATTCCCCACAGATTCGACTGTGTTTTACTTAGAGAAATCATCTGCAATAGTGACCAGCAAGACTTTTAATACTAACTTGGGTAATTTATTGGTGTAAGCAATGGGGGATGCTTCTTAATGCAAATAAATGTCTACGAACTGGTATCATCAACCTTACTGAAAGTAGCCAGCTATGAATACTTCAGTACAATGATAACAAGTAACTTATTTTGGAACATGCACATAAACAACATCTACTCTTCCACTTTCTCGAAGCTATGCCTTCTATGCCACAAGCTTAAAATTGCTCTATCTAGTGTTACGCTGCTCTCTACTCTCTTATTAGGCCAAAACTTGAGTACGCTTCCACAGTGTGGGACCCTCATACAAAAACAATTGAAAACCTGGAACGAATTCACAGAAAAGCAGTACAATTCATGGCCACTGACTCCACAATGCATTACTTACAGCTAACGGGATTGACCTATTAGAAATTCAATGAAAGAAAGGTTGGCTAGTTTCACATCTACTAAATTACAAGCTAGCTGTAGATTCCCCAACATACTTATCCCACTTAATACCTATTCAGCACCACTACCCTCATTCTCCAACACCAATCTTCACAACTGACACATTTAACCTGCCGTGGTTGCTTAGTGGCTATGGTGTTGGGCTGCTAAGCACGAGGTTAGGCATCGAATTCCAGCCAAAGCGGGCACATTTCAATAGGGGCAAAATGCGAAAACACCCATGTACTTAGATTTAGGTGTGTGTTAAACAACCCTCGGTGGTCCAAATTTCCGGAATCCCGCACTACAACATGCCTCATAATCAGATTGTGGTTTTGGCACGTAAAAATCCATAATTTAATTTGACACACATAGTTATTCTTTCTACAAAGAATGGCTGCCTGGAACCAACTAACTCTAGCATTTGCCCAGTCTGTGTGACAAACTTTTTTGCGTGCATTTGTACAAATAATCTTGTTCTGTGTACCTTGCTTGAACTTCGTGTATGCAGTATTTTATAAATAAATACTGTGATACAAATTTCGACTAGTGGCATCAAAAAGCCTGGCTAATGACTATTTCCAGGTATTGCATCCATTCAACTATGTCCCAATGACATGATCATAATGAGCTCAACAGGACCTGCAATGATAAGGTCTAGGACAAAAGTTTGTTACACGCCCAGCCAGTCTCTTACGATTAAGACCTTAGAAACAGACTGCCTGGGCAAGATGCTGAACAAAGCACATTATAAAACTATAAATTAAAAAAATGAATAAAAACTCCTTTATACACTGTCAATGGCAGTTGCCACCTTGACAACACATGCCAAAAGGGCACTAGGCTGCATGCCCATCAAGGTTTCCAGCAGCAAAAAAGTCCGCTTTTCTTTTTGTGCATACTGGACATTAAATGCCCAATATACAGCAAGAAGCAAAGCGAACCCATCTGCTATGTCGATGGCTGTCAGTTTCAAACTTTCGAATGTTACTAAAAAGGTGGCGGAAGTCTCAGGCTTCTCGCCGGAATAAAAAAGGTGTGGGTGCGCAGAGGTGGCTCCTGGCACCTGCAGGTAGAAGCAAAACAAAAAGCGTAACTAACTCACAGCACAAGAAGTTCTCTTTTCACATGAATCATATTCAGGTAAAGAAGAGCAAGACTAATGGATCAATATGTGCATAGATATATTTCTGCTACACCAAAGCTGGCAATAAGAAAACTGGTAATAAGTAAATACATCGTAAAGACAATGTCTCTCGGAAGTACAAGTCTAAAAACACTACATTTACTTTAAAGAGCCCTCAATTGTATGCATATATGATATAGTAAATGTTAGAAGAAGCCAACAAACACCAACACCAAGGACGACAACATAGGGGAAATTACTCGTGTTTAAAAAATGAAATAAAGAAACGAATGAATGGAAAAAAGTGGATGAAAAAAACTTGCTGCAGGTGGGGAATGATTCCACAACCTTTCATCCACATTAATTTCCATTAATTTACCATTTCTTTTATTAAGCACAAGTAATTTCCCTTATGTTGTCCTTGGCGTAAGTGTTTGTTGGTTTCGTAAGATATGACTAATAAAAATCAGGCCCCTCGGTTAACCCCCTTTCTTCCCATATATTAAGTGTTAGAGAAGACAAAAATGCAACTCGTGCAAAATGTGGCATGCAACCTTAGACTTCCTTGCACGAATCCGGTGTGTGCGCTGACAGAAGTCATTAGTATCAGTACGGATATAGGCAACCATCAGGTGAAGTGCATCCCTGCACCTTTCCCCATGAGCTTCTCGCTAATTTGGAATGAAGCAATCTGCACACTAGAACTCGCCAGCCAATCAGCTTCTTAAGCCACACATGCGTCATATGAATACATCAATCGAAGCAAGGCCCATCACAGTTGAACTAAGCCGACAGACCTAGTGTGGCTGCGATATTTCACGACCACTGTGAACTGGAAAAGTGACTGGGCAACAGCCACACCATAATTTGCACACCATATGCTTCACCCACTTGTTCCTAGAGCCTACCACCACCAGCACCACATCAAGCAGCCTCGTTGCACTTGACCAAAATATTTGAGATATTACCATATTTACTCGATTCTAATGCACACCCGTTTTCCGCGACCAAAAGAAGTCGTTTAATGCGCACCTCATTCTTTCATACAGAAATGCATCTTTCTCTCATTTAGAAGAAAGAATTTACTCCCAATGCACTAAAGTTCAGATAAATAAAAAAGGTTGCAGTTTCGCCCGAAAGGCTTGTATCTATTACAATAGCAAATTGTTAGACAGCCATATAAGAAGTAGTAATAGTAGGTTTATAAGCTGTATAAACTTTTAAACATTTGTTTCCTAGCTAAATTAACGAGCATGGCATCGCATGCGCACAAGCAAACATGAACACGTCTCACTCAATGACCGCGGAAACTTTATCAAAACGCTGGAGTGTGGTAGTGCGTTAGCAGGAGCGAGGAGATTGACCTTTGTGTGCACCCTCGCTTTAATGCGAAATAAATGAGAACATAGCACGTTGCTTAGACTCTTGTCTCTGTCGCAGATCGCTTTTAAGATAGGGGCCACGCGGCCATGCCGTGTGTACACTCCTAAACAAACGTACACCCCTTGGGGTGTATATTTGCCACACAACAATAAGCGTTGTCTATCTTTCTTGCATTTTTCTTTAAAATGCTTCGCTTGCTACCTTCCTGTCAAGACTGCTGTGTCATGCTGATAACGTGCATGCTGTTCATAACTTGGAAGTACTGGGCTCGCAGCATTAAAAAAAGGAAATGCAGACAAGACAGATGACGATTATCATTGTGTGGCAAATGTACACATGTACATTTGTTTAGGAGTGTAGCAGCAGCCGGTGTATAACACCTCTCCTGTTTGCGTCAGTCCCGCAAGCAAGTTCCGTGAACTCTGAACGCTCGTGATGCGGCCCGATTTCCGTTTGATTCCGATTGACGCGTGATTGCTTTATTTTTAATTGCGGCATCGTGATAAACTCGCATGCCTTTGCATAATAATAATAATAATATTTGGGGTTTTACGTGCCAAAACCACTTTCTGATTATGAGGCACGCCGTAGTGGAGGACTCCGGAAATTTTGACCACCTGGGGTTCTTTAACGTGCACCTAAATCTAAGCACACGGGTGTTTTCGCATTTCGCCACCATCGAAATGCGGCCGCCGTGGCCGGGATTCGATCCCGCGACCTCGTGCTCAGCAGCCCAACACCATAGCCACTGAGCAACCACGGCGGGTACATGTCTTTGCAGTCGGCACTTCCATGCTGATAGAGCAAACGCAGAAAACGGGAAGACGGACAGTACACTAACCTAAACCAAAGGAAGCACTGCCTAAGCCCACATACTGCACCACATGAACAGGACCACAGGAAGCTACGGCAGCTAGGCTAGAAAAGCATACGAGGCAGCCACTTTGAAATGCCGATGGTGATATGGTAAAGCAGAGTTAGGGTCGTACTCGATTCTATCGCGCACGCAATTTTTGACCCGTTTTATCGGAAAAAAAAGTGCACTTCAGATTCTAGTTAATATGGTAGATGTTCAATAGTTGACGCGCAGCCCGCATGAACAGGTGCTAATAGTGCTGTGGAGTCTAACAAAAATAGCAATGTTCAGGTTACAATATACCACTGGCCATGTTGCCAATGCCTCCCAATCTGAGCCATTCAGTTGTAAAGGCAGCACGTGCAGTGTGTCCAGCACTTCAAAAAACGCTTATTTTTCAACCAATTTAATGAAATTTGCAGTTAATGCATTTATGAGCCAATTTCAAAAATGCAATTATTTTCTTTCTGTGATATGCAAAACAGGATGTTTTTGTGGAGCTTAATTAGCTAAGTAACAGCAACTTGCATGGTAACATACAGTACACGGAATCTAGTGTTCGTAGTGTGTTGTAAGCTGTAAACCGTTGTTTTGGGCCATTTTGAAACGGAGCTATAGGTTGCCAAACTTAGTCATAAAAAATGTCCAAGTTAATATTTTATATCTAAGTGGGCATTTTTATGACTAAGTTTGACAACCTATATCTTTGCTTCAAAATGGCCGAAAACAACTATTTATAGCTTCAGATACACTATGAACACTCACAATTGTATCCGTGTGCTGTACATTACCGTGCAAGTTGCTGTTAATTAGCTAATTAGTATCCAAACAAAACACATCCTGTTTTAGATATCAAAAAATACTTGTAGAAAAAAGATATTGCATTTTTGAAAGCAGCTCGTAAAAATGCATTACCTGTGTAAATTTCATTTAAATTGTCTGAAAATTGAGTTTTTTCAAGTGCCGCGTCCCCCCTTAAGTAGCGACATAGTCCCGAGTGGTTTCCAGTAGTTTCCAGTGGCGCCAACTTAGTCCTCTATGTCTGCGCCAGTAGCAATTAAATAAGGGAAGTGCCAGACGGTTGGCTTGCGCAGAATCCTGCAAACCTTTGGCTTTGCTGCACAGCTAACTCCTGCTGTTTGCCAGGTGATGAAGATTCGTACATGCATTGACTGTACTTTTGTTGATTTGTAGTGACATGACTATACTCTAGGTACGGACTGAACAGATTGCAGGCAAGCACTTGTGCATGCAGAAATGCTTTGACAACCTTGAGCAGTATTCTTGGACTATCAACGTTGCTTTCACTGCTGCTATTACTAGCATTCTTGTACAGGACTGAGAAACATTTCCCACAGAGGCTACTTATATATGGTGCAATAAAAGTAGTATGCGTACCAGTGGCGAAAGAATCGCAGTGGGGTCTTCCTTCAAGAGCCGTGGAAGGCTTGTCAGCACACCCACTGCATATGAATCTGAGGAAAGTGCATGAGAGAAATGACGATGTTGAGCAGCTGCAAACAAATTATGCATGAAGCAAGATAATGCAAGGATAGCACAGAACAATTACGATGGCAATACAATCAGCAATTCCTATTAGTGAGCAAATAAGTATGTGGTACCCAGGTAGCACACAAAGTCTTGAAAACGTCGTATTAAGGGATTCAACGTCTCAAACGGATTTTTGACCAAAATCGACGCATCAAAGACGTTCTAAACAAGATAGCTTAAAAACGAGGGGTGAATACGTTTGGATAACGTTGGAAGCCAGGCAGCTTAAAAACGAGGGGTGAATACGTTTTGAAAACGACTTCATATGACTCGCTCTATCTCTTTAGTTATCATGTGACCAAGGTGGCCACGTGATTCGTGATGCCGGGCAGCCGGGCGAGCCGGGCATAGTCGCGTCGTCGCGTCACCGCACTCGCACAGCGCTGTGGTGTGTTTGCGGCTGTTCTGAATGTGCTGCCGCTGCCCTTTGCTATGTAAGTGTTGCAGTGTTTTGCTGTCACGAAAACGATATTCTGTGATTAATTTGGGTTGTGCGAAATTGTTTGTGTGGTTTTAATTCGGAAATCAGTAGTGTTTTCAATTGTTATCTGACCAAGGCGGCCACGTTATTCGTGAAGCCTGGCATAGTTACGTTATCGCACTCGCATGGCACTATAGTCTGTTTGCGACTCTTCTGAATGTGCTGCCGCTGCCTTTTGTCATGTAAGTGTTGCAGTGTTTTGCTGTCAAGAAAACGACATTCTGTGATTAGTTTGGGTTGTGCGATCTGTTTGAGCCGGGCATAATAGCGCTATCGCACTTGCATTGCGCTGTGGTATGTTTGCGGCTGTTCTGAATGTGCTGCCGCTGCCCTTTGTCATGTAAGTGTTGCAGTGTTTTGCCGTCAAGAAAACGACATTCTGTGATTAGTTTGGGTTGTGCGATCTGTTTGTGTAGTTTTAATTTGTAAATCAGTAGTGTTTTCAATTGCAGGGCGCCGAGTGGAGGGCACTAATCAGCTCTCCAAGTTCATTGTCATGGTATTTGAGGCGCCTTTTCACTGACGCTGTAATGCAGGCGTTAAGGGCAGTATAAGGACGAAAGTTAGAGGGAAGAAATCGTGCCTGTGTGTCCCTAGCGTCGGGATCGGCCGCTATGCGTGATCCTAACAAGAAAGCATTTTGCAGAATGCGAAGAAAGATGGCAAAATTGCTGTCTGTGCGCACCTTGCCAATCTCCGCGATAGAGCCGTCATCGTGGTATTTTAGTCTCCCGTTTAGCAAGAGTGTTGCAGACAAGATAACTGGTTCAAACAGGCTTTTTTTTTAATGATTCTGTACTAGTACGGTATCCCAAAAGGTGAGGTCAAGTGCTCGCCCTATTTTCTTCCCTCGCGCTACAGCGCACTGACAGAATTTTGCGTGCACCATATATACCGTGCTTTTGTCGTTTACGCTTCAGGTTCTCGATTGTGTTTTCGCCCCCTTTATCCACGTGAGCGGTATTTCATGGTCTTACGGGGTACCACGTGTGTCCATATATTGTGTCCAATATATGAAACGGCCCAATTCTATTTTATTTGACGATTCAAATGGTATTAATGTATTGAGTCCCTTGTAGCTTTGTGCTTGTTATCAATTTTACTACTTGGCGAATGGATACAGCATGTACGCTGCATAACTCGCTTGTGGATACTGCATACGTGAGTCGAGTATGCCCTTGGTAAAAAATAACTTGTATGCTTTAGGTAGTACGATTGTTTGCAGTTTGGGACATGTGTCGGAATGTACGCTGTGCGCCCTTCGCGCTTTACTTAGTCGGCGGCCTGCCGAGTTCGTGCGGGTGCAATGTGTGCGCATGGCGTTTGCGAAGCGCTCGCGCGGTTTTTTTTTTTATATGTGTTCTGTTCGCGCGCTTCGCACAGCAGGGCATGCCGCAGTTCTTTGTCCTTGTGCAACACATTTTTCTAGCGTACGCCTGTGCATTATTTGATAGCGGTTTCACACGGGGCTCTTTTAACCGCTATCCAATCCATTACAAATCGAATTTCTCGGTCGTGATTGGCTCCTTTGCGCAAGCTACGAGAGTGAGCCAGTCGCATCGATAATTTCGATCTGGATCGGGCTTGATCGCGATCTAGAGTGGTCGTGTGACACCGGTTTTACACATGGCTCCCACATAGGGAACACTTTAAGTTCAATGCTACTGAGTGAAGAGAAAGTGCATATATATGCCAGTGGTGGTATGTGGGCAAGTCTTTCTGGTGAAGCCAATACTTGTGCATTCAAAACATTTCAACTACCAGCGTAGTGCATCAATGTGTCTACTTCACAAAACGGAGCATCAGTGCAGATATCTGAGCATATCTGTCCAGGACAGCAAGTGTGTCTACATTTAAACCACTACCAGCTTGTGCGGCAGTTCTATTTCCAGCGGGACTGCAGTATAATCAGTAGGGTGCGCTCAAGTTGTTTATCTATGAAGCTCTGCCTCGACTGTGTGCCAAATATTTTTGGACGTGAAAGTGGGGGTGAATTGGTAAACATCAGTGGAACTGTGCCTGGACTTTGTGGCAAATGTTTTTGGATGTGAAAGTGTGGGTGAACTGGCAAAGAATTTACTCTGGGCTACAGGTGTTAAAAGTTTTTCTCATTCAGAGTGCTTTTTTTTTACTTTAGGAGACTGAAGATATGCGCAAAGTGTGACATGTCAGTGTGCTAATTAATGTATTTGCTGGTTTGCAAATTATTCGTTGCAACTTTGTTTTTGCCAGAGAGGTACAACTTTGCCTCTTGTACAGGGTTTTTTAGATAAAACACTTACTATTTATTACGACCATTGCTTCCTTTGTTACACAAATGCAGCTTCCAGTGCATTCCAGTTTATTTCCATGTTTATGTAAGTTACTAATATGAGGCTTGCATATTCATTTCTCACGTTCTGGAGTGGCAAGATGCAGCATTACTGTCTCATCGTTCGCTGTACTACAGTAGTGTTCAATTGTTACACTGAATCCCCCGTTTAAGTATTCTGTAGTAATTTCACTTTATTGCTTTTTTGTTGTATGGTTATTTTTCTCGCCATTACCTTCTTTGATATATCCTAAAGGCGATATTTCCAATTTTGCATTGTTCCCATTTTTTTATTTCTGTCACGGGATTATTTTATGATGGTATGCGGTGGTATTTCTTTTTGTGCTCTTTTCAAGCTTCTAGCTGATTGGTAACATTGCTTGGAGGCAGTTACCATCCGATTCATACTCTTGCATCTTTCAGTCTACTTCCATTCGCTCCGATGTCACTTCTGCATAACTCTAGTCCATCTAATAGCACGTGCTCTTTACTATGATAAATGAGAAACATTAGTACACTCCAGGTTCTTCTGTTCATTTTTGTATGTGTACTTGGAATTTTGTATATGTGCTAGTGAATGTTCACTTTCGAGTTCATCACGAATCCTTTCTGCGACTTTTGTCATTGTTGATGTACTTTTACTTCTATTTGCATTTCTCACACAGTTTGTTCGAAGCTTGCATAAGCATTACATTTTAATAAAGTGTTTTTGCTTGGTCACAATGTTCTCATTTCATGCACTCTTGGCATGAAGAGCTTGGTCTTGCCGCCTGCCAAGTCGTGACCATTTGTTCTTTGCAGGATGTCATTCCCGTTTTGGTTGTAAGCATCGTAGCTTACTAAAGGTGGTATTAAGGATTCATTATTCCTAACAGGCTTATTTTCGTGGGACTTGGTAGAGGATGCGCCGGCCATGCGGGGAACAGTGCTTGGCACTGCGCCATGGCTCTTGCAGTCAACACCGACGCTTCTACTCATCTGGGGCGCGATTGGAGATCGTTGTTCGAAACGCCCGATCAGTTTCACCTCACGCGATTGGCCTAGGCCGTGCCGACGGGTGCGGCTGACGACGTCTGCGCGGCATAGGCCAGTCGCGTGAGGCGAAACTAAACGCGTGTTTTGAACAACGATGTCTGATCCCACCCGTTACCCGCGAAAATTAGCTTCAGATGATCGTAAACCTTTCAAGACCACTTCTAGACCAGCTTTTTGATAACCTCCTAAAAACGTTTAGAAATTGGTTAAGAATAGTTTTGGCAAAGGGATTACTTGTGTCTTTCCCAATCCTATTTCTAGACCAGCTTTTCGAATACGTCTTGCAGACCTGTTCTAGATCGTCTCAAGAAAGTAATTAAGCCGGACATTAGCAGAAATATACGACGTTTTCCCGCCGAAGTTCTCTCATTCGTGTCTTCTTTAACCCGTTTTTATCGTCTTGGATAAACGCTACGAAAACGTTACGTATCTCTTTTGTGCTACCTGGGCTATAGTTGTAGTCAAAGTGAGGACATTTGTTAAAGGGGCCCTAAAACACCATTGAAACTTGGTAAATAAACAGCAATGCACAATTGAACACCTCAGCCAAAGACGTGTGTCACTCATTTTCACACGGCACGAAATCTGCGATATTCCTCTAATAATAACCTGTGCTTTCATGCAGATTGTTAAATTTTCGCTATACTTTGGCCACCCATAGAATGACACAGGGGCTTTCTGCTAGTGGCCAGATTTCTTAATAATTTGTTATTTTATAGAAAAAAAATAGTGATGAATTACAAAATTATACTAGCCCAAAAGCACAATTCCAGCCATTAGTAAGGGTCATCCGTTTAAGCTTTGCTGCATCCGACATAGTGCAAGATCCAGTCACCACTCATGTTTTGCTGGCTGCCAATTTTACATGAAATTTGTGTGCTCCAGTGCGCTTTTATGTCAGGGAATTTTCTGAAAGTATTTGGAATCATTTGAACACAGGCCAAGATGTGACTGGTTTACTTTGAATCTGTGGTTCACTTTGAGGTTTACAACTTACTGCTGTCGTGAAGATTCTCAACAGTCAATTTGGAGCATTTCTGCACAAGGTTGAGAATCCTATCGCCTCTGCTTTCGATGAGCTTCCCTATAAAGGCTTTGGCAGAAGTTGCCGTGAGCCGTTGAAACTCATTGTGGAGCTGGAAAAATGAAGGAGATACACAGTGCAGACGTCAATGATAGTTGATCAGGTCAGTTCTTGAATACAGATGGCCCTAAATATAATACTAATGTCAAGAGTAGGCAACATGAACATAAAGCAGCTTGAAGTACAATAAACAACACACTGTAGTACTTGGGATTACCACACACCTGAAGTTCTTCAGTATGCAATATGGCATTACTGGGGTTGTATACATGATACATTCCCAATAATTAACAGCCGACTGCACTTTCTATGTTTTGAAGTTCCTGTAAGCAACCCTAACTAACAATAGTGTTACAGGAGAGCACGAATGTTGTCTATAGATCTGCACCTACAAGATTACCAGTATTAATTCAACTGTATTCTGTTCAGCAGCACGAAGCTCTAAAAAAAAAGGCTTTAAACATGACTAATAATGCTGATATCACCATAAGGATAGCATGCACATAAGGGACAACTGCGGCCTGCAACTTCACCAAATGACTAAGAAATCTGAAGATGATAAGCACCATAAAACTTCAGTAGTTGATTTACTGGCAGTTCTAACTTCCCACTGCAGTTGAAGAAAGCACAGTAAGCTTCAGTCTAGCTAGATGCATTTTTCTTGAGCAACAAATGCATTTCTAGTAGGGTCAATCTATACCAAATGCCCCTGACACTGCATTCATCGAACATCTCCAGAACCGGCAAGAGAAAAAACTGTCTCACAAACTTTACCAAAAACCACAACTTAGCTGAATTGTGCAAGATGCCCTGCATAATTTCATGTTAACATGCAAGCCACCCTTCACATGGTTTTATTTACATTTGCACAGAAGAGTAGAATTTATGGTGTGGCCCTCTGCTGCCCTTTGCTTGCAGTATGACACAGTGGTGGCATTCGTTTTTCAATGAAAGCAAGCTGAATTATTTATTGAAAACGAAAAAGATTTCCTACTTGAATAACAGTGCAGAATCTCAACAGACAAACAAGAACTTCTTAAACCTCTGCCACGACAAAAATTATATTAGTATGGTAGCAGAGTGGAAATTTCTTGCGACATTTGATGGTAAAAGTGCTTTTGACTTCATAGGAGATACAGTGAAGTAACTGGCAGCCGAATCAAAATTTTCGGAGCTATTCCACGACAAAACAGTGACACCACTTTAGCTATCAGAATGGTTCAATCATGACTTCAATGGTGCCACAGTCCTGTCAGTCACGTGACAAGGGTGAAAAAAACATCAGAGCCGAACTATGTTAGAGGGCCGTAAGTAGCTACTGAGGGGACAGAACAATTTCAGTTTTTACCTACATCACTGTCAACTTTCCCCTTAGGCTTACGTGATATGCTATGACCAGGAAAGCAAAAATCTCCACAAGCACTGTGGTTAAAATGGAACAATCACCACGATTACAAAAATATGACCTATCTTGGCACTTCATTTTAGTGAAAAGTGATGACCCGAGTGCCAAGAGCAGCTCTCCTGTGCTTTGTTATGTGTGGCAGCAAAGCAACAATAACAAGAGACCATGAAGCATGCTTGCAAGCATGTTGCACAAAACCCAAAAATGCACATTTGCACTACCTGAGGGTTCTTAACATGCATCTAAATCTAAGTGCACAAATATTCATGCGTTTCGCCCCTATTGTCTTTCTGCTCGCTTTGAAAAAATATGCAGGATTAATTGACAGATGAACTATCATGACCACCCAATTCTATATTTTAACCTAGACTACTACAGTGCAATATTATTGTGCATTTAATTTGCGTTTTTCTGGAATTGATTATTTCTTCCCTGAAAAAACATTTAGGTTCCAAGGTGAGAAAGTGTGCATTCATGTCAAGTATTATATAAATGGTGGATGCATAAAATATTGTTCAACTATCACACGGAAATATTTCTTCTATTATATTTGTAACATAGGCAGAGTTTGGCACTTTAAGTTAGAATAATAAATTGATGCTACAGGAATGAACTCCAAATTTAGGCCAGATTGTCATGATGTAGTGAAAGTAAACAATATGGAGTAAAATTCGTTAAATTGTATTTCATGGGTCCAAAACAAATGTTCCAGTTGATCGAATGTCGAATTATAACCTCAGATTTCACAAGTCCAAAACAAATGTTCAAATTAACCGAATGTTGAATTACCAAGGTTTTAAGTGAAAAATGCACTGCTAAAAATAATTTAGCACTTTATTGGGCACACCTGCTCTTTGCGAAACTAGCAACACTCAAGTGATTAAATAGGACTTTTTCCACTGTAGAATCAGCAACAAAGTTCTGGTGGTTTCAGATACAAATAGCTACACCTTGTGCTTTCGTAACAGTGTTAGATGTAAAAAAAAGTCACCGAAGAAAGATTAGCAATGTACAGACGCAGCCAATCCAGACAGGAACATGGAACCTGTGGCACCCCTTCACAGAGTGCTGCACAAGCGGCACCTCATGAAGTCATGTGGCGCAGGCACAAAGTGATTCGCAAAGTGACTGGCACTTCGCGAGACTTCGCAATGTGCCAGTCGAGGCACTTGTTCCTGCTAGCAGTGGCCACGCCTGTACATGGCAACAATAAGAAACAATATTCCTACAGTACATAATAAGTGCTTCAGCAAGGTAGTGCATGAAACCTATATTTATGTTTTTTTAACTATAAGTGGTAGTTTTACCTCAGAAAATTCAATCATGACGAACAGAATTTTTTTACGGTCAATGCGATGATGATGATGCAATTAACTGCTAGAATTGAGAGAAATCTGAGATGGCTGACTAAAATGTCCAATACTGCTGGCATAAAATTTTGACTCAATATGCAACAATGGCAGTAGATTGCGGATATTTAGAACACGTGGAATCACCTTTGCAAAGAAATAAATTATTCTATTCAAATGCTGGCATTACAATTAAATTGCAAGTGACCAGCTACACATTTTTATCTCAATATGATGCACAGAAATGTGTAAGCATGGCCAGGAATGCAAAACACAATGTAAAGAAATACATGTATGATTAATACCTATATAAAAGACAATGCAATCTGAGCACTTGCCTCTCGCTCAACCCTCAGTGCTGGGTAAAGCTCAAGCAGCTCCTCAAGTGGTGGCTTGGATACTTCAATCAAGCTCCTTCGGCGGCGAAAGGTTTTCACCATGGACTCTTCAACCTTTTCAAGGCTGCCACCTGCCTTGCGCAGCTCCCGTTTCATTATCTCAATGTGAGAATTCAGACTTCTCTCATCTTCGCCTTCATCAAAGGCGGCATTCCAAAATGCTGCCTGGAAATTACAAAATAATAAGCATTGTCCACACATGTGCACCCAAGGCATACATAAGTAGCAAAACTGAACAGATAATGGTACACAGTTAAGCAGTGGCTGTGAATGCAAATGTTACAGGTCTAAAACGACATTAGTGGAAAATGAAGCATATGTTTTGCAATGTGCAATGCACTGTTAATCCTAGATTCTGTACACTGAAGTAAGCTTAAAAATACATTTCTGAATCGGAAAAAAAGGCTCCTTGAGATTGAAGTTCGGATTAGAAGACATGAAGTTTCGATGTGCTGCCAAACTTTCATAGAAAATGTAAGCAAATAATCCAGTCGGATTTAATGCAAAAAGTGCAGCACAAAATTGCACAATTACCAGAGGGCAAATAGTGTGAAGTTAAATGGGAGTTAAGCAAACAGGACACTGGTATGAATGAGTCACCTTTCTGATGCAAGGTTTCGCAGCATTTGTGCTGCCACCTGCCTCACTATGGGCAGCTTTTCGTTTTTTGGCTTTCAGCCGATTCGCATCGAGCTCTGCGATTCCCGAGGGCAGCTTCTTCCTCATATTCTTGGCTTTGAATTTGAGGGCTGTCTGCCATGTGAACTGAAACATTGTAAGCACCATAAATGAGATGAATACTCATCAGAATTTTTTTTTACTGAATGCACACTATCTGTACTACCAAAAAATACTATGAATGGCCAGCAGATCCTACAGATTGTCCTTCAGCACAAAAGGTACACGAAAGAAAAAAATTAGAAGTCAAGCTAGATTGAAAGATTAGGCTTCTGTAATAGCGAATTCATTTGCAGCAACAGAGCTTTTGTAAGCGAGAAAATTACTAAAATGGAAAGTTGGAGTGGCTCCACCTAAGTATTTTGGACAAATGTGCTTCTAATGTGACATCAGTACTGGCTGATTCAAAGACTGGTATAAAGAGAGGTAGCATGGCAATCACATCAACTCATACATTTTGACAAGGGCGATTCAAATTGTGTACCAGCCGCAGGAACTTCGGTGGCAATTTTCTATGCATCAAAGTAATATATTGGCATGTAGCAAACAACGACATACATTAGATAAATAATATAACCTGGTTTAACATTTCATTGTAGTGTTCTCCCTTAAATGATTCATTAAGGAAGAATACTACAAAACTAGTTTCATTAATTTTTAAAGGAGAGGTTTTCCCTATGTGTATATTGTGGTATAAAGCTGCTTCTGTCAATTTGACTAGCAGTAGCCATTTCTGCAGTTGGCATGTTTCAAGTGCGAAAAAAAACGACAAAAAAGAGTGATCACAGAAAAAGTCACGCAAGGAATACAATGCCTTAAGACATCTGCAACCGACGTAATGGAGAGGACGTACAGTCTATTTTTTTAACATTTCATGTGCCAAATCAGTATTCGATAACTGTGCCTTGGGCCACACGAAAGCTGTAAAATTACAACCATTTAATCAGCTCTTTCAATTGTGCAGAATTAAGAACATCTATGCTAAGCAATATGACACTGTGCATTATATCAGGTTTTCTTTTTCATATGACAACCTCCACTGGCAAACCCTGCGATAACACGGTAGTACCAGGAATACTGAACTGCAGGGAAAAAATTATGCATAAGAACAGCTCAGTAGCAGCACATTGGACGCTTCACCAAATAAAAATGCAACGAATTAAGGACTAGAAGTATTTGTAATATCCATGGCTATGCCCACTCCACTGATATTCAGGTTGATGATAATGTATTTAAGGGCGGAGTTTGCGCAGCGCAACAAAGTAGGAAAGGAAGGACAGAGACCAGTAAAGAGCCCTAACTTCCAACTGATCTTTATTTGCGGACGAGCTTAATATACAGGGTGTTTCAGCTAACACTCAAAATTTTTTAAAGGTTGGCTTTGGCAGATAGCTCAATTCTAATTTATGAGCCGGTCTACTTGAAGCAGTGGCTACTAGCACAAAAAACTGAAATGTAAAATAGAATAATTAACGAGACTTCACTAATTAGCTTGTGAGCTAATGATCTTATGATCCCTATTGCAATTTACAAATTGTAGCTGTGAACTTCGCAAGGTGAATCCACTTGGAACGAATTGTCAGGACACCAGTTTCGAGATGTAAATTCCCAAACTATGCAGAGAAATGCATTGGTGTCCCAGTTACTTGTGTGCTTCAGTGCATGAAATGATGTTTTGTTAACAAATGAACTGGAACGCCAATGCATTTCTCTGCATAGTTTGGGAATCTTGAAAACTCGTGTCATCTTGAAAATTCGTTCCAAGTGAATCCGCCTTGTGAACTCCACGGCTATAATTGGTAAATTGCAATATGGGCCACAAGGTAATCAGTTCAGTTAATTAGCGATTTTTGTGATATTGCATGTCATTTTTTTTTCAAGTATTGTCTGCCGCTTCGAGTAGACCAGCTCATGAACTAGAACTGCGATATCTGCCACAGGCAACTGTTAACGATTTTTGAAAGTGTTCGCTGAAACACCCTGTATATGAGCGGCAAACAGGAAAATCCACAGAAAAGGGCGATATGTAGAACCTGCACATCACTGATAAGTTAAATCAGATCACGTGCCCACGATTGCCGTGCACTCGGCTAGGTAATCTCTCTCAGGTCGTGACAGAGCAATGGAAGGGGTGCTTACGCAGCGGTCACCTAGATTGTGAATGTACTCCATTTCTATTACTCCTCTAGTTAACTGTGACCAGTGCCTTGCCAATACCACGCGCTGATCAAGGAGGGGGGTGCACTTGCAATCCCGGAAATGAATGCCAAGATGCCTCTGCACCGTATTGTGCACATTGTTTTGATGCACGCGGAAGCGGTCGTTGAGGCATCTGCCAGTTCGGCCAACATAAGTCTTGCCGCACTTCGTTGGGATTGAGTAAACGACCGCTTCTACGTATGGGACGAAACCAGACTAGTGCGTGATGAAGCGGGAAGAAAAATGAGTGCGTGGTGAGTCATCGACTCGCTTGCAAAGCTTCTGTAGTTTCACTGGGGCCAAGAAAACCATGCACACTCTACCGCCCTGGCCAATCTTCTTTAACCTGTTCGAAGTGCTGTGCACATACAGCAGAACAATGGGCCGGCTCTCCTCAACGATGTCACGTTTCTCGGGCTTATGTCCTCATTGCACGACTTTGAGCAACTTTTCAGCCACCAAATAAAGCAAGTGTACTGGATAATCTGCTTCTACTAGGTGCTTCGCCTGTTAAGTGAAGCTATTTAGCATTGGTGCGGGGGCAAGATTTCTTTAGGGCATTGGCATAGCAAAGGTTAGTGATGCTCCTCTTTGAGTGGGCCGAGCTGAAAGGCAGAGAGGTGGTTTACCACTTCTTGGTACGTACATCCAGCAAACTTATGTAGGTGTGAATAAAAGCTTCAAATCAAGAAATTGAAGGGTGTTTGAATTGGGTAATTCAAACGTGAGAACAAGCGGCGGCAAGTTAGCGCTCTTTACTCGTCTGTCCTTCCTTTCCTACTTTCTCGCTCTACGAAAACTCCACCATTATTAACCACGACCAACTCGCCCAAACCTCTACCCTAATATGTATTTAAGGTTATGGTTTCAGCTTTGCTAGCGAGGCAGCATGGACGAAATGAGGCTCTCTCTTCTATGCTCTCTTTGGCACAGACTGCACACTTTTCTGCTACAATGTCATTTTGGAACAGAATGACAGAGACCTGCTCTTTGCACTGTTGTTCCTCCTTTGCCGCTATCCTTTGCTCAATATAGAATCTTTTCTAACAATGCATGCTGCTATAGCATTACCACTGTCCAGGTCATTGTCACGCTGTCATCTCCCAAGCTCCTATGCGTACATATGCAACTTTTAGCAGTGCCACAGATAAAATGTTCAAGTACTCACGTGGCCTTCCCCACATACATCTTTCAGCTGTGGGAACTTGTAGACAAGCTCCCTGGCAGCAACTGAATATAGATGGCCTGGGTAGCTGAATATATTGGAAAAAAATGGCACGCATTGTCACACTAGCAATACACTGAGTGAGAATAATAAAGGCAAGCGGGTTCAAATGAAGGTGGACAAAGAAAATTCTGGCAGAACCAACCACACATAAATGTCTTTGTTAACGTGATTAGTATTGAAGAAATGCATGATTGGCATTTAAGTGACACACCATATTGCCACCACCAAAATGCATTTATAAGGTGTCTATGCAGTCGGCCTCATGCATCTCTCTGGACAAGGTGCGCCAGTTAACACTGCTACTGCAAAGTCTGCATGTGGCGCATGTGTGAATGTATATTCAGGCATATCATGCACATTCAGGTGTGGATTCAGGGTTAGATTCTGTCAAGCACTGGAGAAATTGTAAATAGTTTTTTTTCGCCACTGAAGAGCATCACCAGCCAGTGTCACATGCTCAGTGACCCAAGTTTGCCTGACGATCGGCTTCAAACTCTTAGCACGGCAGCACAATGCTTTACCGATTAGACCATGGACGACCCACTGACCCAAGTTGGCATGAATGAGGTTAGAAAGACAGATATACCAAAAACTGGCCGAAATTCCCAAAAGAGTACTAATCACAATAAAAACTTGGTGCAAGTGGGATCTCCCAAATGTGGGAAGATTACTTTTCATCCAATTTCATTTACTTTCACTTTATTATTTGTATGTTTCAAGTAAAAAGAAACTTAACATCCTGTATCTACATGGGCCAATTGTCTCTTCACTTCATATGTTTAGAGAAATACAACAAACACAGTACACCTATGTAGCCAAGCCAAACACCGGTACAATAGACAGTTTGCAGCATGTTGCAACACCATTTATCAAAGGTTACTCTTCATAGATCCCTAATTTTGAACACAACACATGCTAACTTCAATGTTGGCAATTCGGCAATGTTAAAATGCTTGACCTAGAAATGTGCTGTGCTACATAAGTCCTGCAATATAGTATACAGCAAAAGATTGGAGCTTATCAGTAATCTTTGCTTTGTAGGCAAAACTGCTGAGAGGACAGTCATGTCAACATTCGAATAAACAGCCTGTGTAAATACAAGTGGTTCATTGACACTTCTACGGACATGTTACCCTATACTACTGGCAGATTGCCTTTGTCCCTGACGCACAATTTGCCTCTAGGGAAGCAGTCATCATAATATGTTTGAATTGTTTATGGAAAGATAGAAATTCAAATCTCTGCCTGCCCATTCTGCAGAATGCTAGCATAAACTGCATTAACTACTTGGAAGAACACTGTATAAAAAATGACCTCTGCTATGGCATTCACTAGCTCATTACGTCAGGAAGTAATGACAATTACACGTCTCAATGCCCGTGAAACACTTGACAAACATTTTTAACTAGCAATTTTGAAAATGTGGTCACTTTGAAGTAAGGCTTGTCTGGTACAATTTCAGTTAAACAAGTGCACAAAACTCACAGTGTGTGGCTTGACAGCTCGTACCACAGCCAATCTATAATTCTTCTTCGGAGGCTGTTGGGCACTTCCCCGACCCTCGTGTTGGCCAATTGTGCCCTTATGTCTACAGGCGGATCCGGGAACTGGAACCTTGACGTTCCAGGAAAGGGGGAGAAATCGGAGGTCTCCACCCCTATGAATGACACATCCCTGAAAGCACAGTGTAATATTAATCTTAAAGCCAAGTTATTCAGGTCTCACCTGACAGTTAGGATTCAACAAGTTTCGCCTAAATTAGCTTAAGTGCTGCTGAGTACAGCTTCTGCAGTGCAACTTTTCAAACGACAAGAACTACAGCAGCACCTTGCACATCAATGCGTAATTATGCAGAACTTAAACATAGTGTATATCTGTCAACGAGTAAACAGTACAATTTAAGAAATTCCACAGACATGACACCGAAGGGGGGCAGAGGGATAGCATGCTCTGTTAAACTTGCCTCGAGCACATGCCTTTGGTGGAATACACATGTGATTTAGTAACCTTTTCAGTGTCTGGGTTTTGGAGGCAACGCACCCCCAGCATCAATCTTTTCTCTAGGATATTATGAAACGAACCCAATGGTTCATTATTGGTTGTGCAGAAATTAACAAATGACACAGATAATAGCAAATGCTCGCTTCGTGTGGTCCTCACAGTCCTATAGGACAAAAGGAATGTCAGAAAGAACATGGCAGGACAAAAACGTGCCAACGTATTGGTATGTTCGTGATGCTGAAAGGGTTCATGACGTTTCAGCTTTACACGCAGCACACAACAAACAGCAAACTGCAGCAAAGGCTGCCGTAGTGGAAGTCTCCAAATTAATTTTTGAATGCCTGGGGTCCTCTAACATGCACCTGAATCAATGTATACAAGCGGTTTTACATTTTGCCCCCATTAAAATTCGGCCGACACAGCTGGCGAGCAAATCCACAAAATTCGTAGCAGCACAGGGCACAGCCACTATGCCACCACAAAAGGCTGTAACATAATTTGGACTTGGTAAAACAGTTCTACTACTGCTATCTTTCGATCACACCTACTGTTCTGTCGTTGAAAGCTTAAAGGGACTGACAACTGGCCAGAATGCGTTGCGACACGTTGGTGGAAACGGAATGACCCCAACTTATAGTGATAAAATACAGCAGGCTGTTCACACTTTAAGTAGGAATTACAAATTTAAATACCAGTAAGTGGGGGGTTGTGGAAGTGAAATCTTGCTACTTCGGATGTAGTCTACGAGATTACTGTACGTAAGTTGGCTGTTATTAAGTACAATATAATCATTGCTTAAAATTGCAGCTCCTATATTATTAGACACTTGTGCTTTATTCTGTACTTCAGAAATGAAAAGTGCGTGCATGGCTACGGCAACACACTGAACTGTGTATCATGCGTAAGAACTTCTGGTTTTCGATCCAATTGGTATTGTTTTGACTGGTTAAATACCAAAGCAGTTGGACAGAAAACGATGAAAACACGTAGCTATTATAACAGAAATACTTTACCACTGCGGAAAACATGAATCACAGGAACATTGACTTGATAAACAAAATAGTACTTTCTCAGAGCTACAGCCGCACTTTCTGCCTCCCACTAATGCCAGCGTATAACCACTACAGCGCTCACCTATCACCGTTCTCAGCATGCTTCCAGTGAATGACTACATTCTCGCTGCAGATAAAAACATTAGGAAAAAAAATTTTTCCACAGCGCTTTCCAGATTAGCATTTCATGATTAGGCACCGACTGGTAAGCTTTCCGTTGCAGTAAAAAAAAAGGGGGGGGGGGGGGTACCATGAAAATTGGTTGTCAGTCCCTTTACAGACAGAAATGACCTAATCATGCCTTTGAACAGTAACACTTGCCACTGGTTTTGTTTGACTCACACATAATTTTCCCACACTATTGACCAAGTGCACTTTGAACAAATTAAAACAGTCACATTTTTCACGTTTGTACAGAACAACAATGTTAAGTGCTCTGAAAAAAAGAGCTCTTTCATAGCATTAAGGTGTCACCTACATAAGCATATGTGCAAGAAAACCTAACACCACAGAAGTGTAATGAGGCTATTGTTATACGAGTCTATAATTGTAGGTATGTGCAAATACAGCAACATATTTAGCTCGAATCAAATAGTACCTCAATGTAATCAAACTGAATGCTCTATTTGCACACTTCTGGCAAAATAGGCATTCTTGTAATCTGTATGAATGCAATTCTACTTTGTTTTTGAATAGCAAATGAATTTGGGAGAAAAGATCAGTGGAGCAGATGGCATTTAGTAAAACTAGTCATAGTGACATTTCACGACTGTGCAAACAGACCACACCCAGAAATGAAGGCCACGGCGCAAATACAGACTTGAAACCAAGTTTTGTTCATACAAATAATGTATGTACACAAAATATATCAAGATTGTTTACATAAGCACAAGCAAAAGCATGTGCCACCACCTGCACCCTCTATACAATGAGCTATCAAGGTATGCAACACTTTGTTGCATAACAAAAATGATGCGCATGTGTCCGTGCGCTGCCTTGTTTGCAAGTGCTCACCATTGTTTACGGACACTTGCATACTGTTTAAAAACAGGGATCTGATCAAGTTAAAAGCCAAAGCAGCTTACATCACCCACAAAGCTGCTGGCTGCATTAGCCAGCCTTCAATATCCTTCTGACAGAAGGAACTGGTGTACTTTGATGGCTTGTTCTACAGGTGGTAACACATTCTTTTGCCTGTGCTTATGTAAAGGAACTTGATATTGTGTGTACATACATTACCTTGTCGTGCATGAACAAAACTTAGCTGCAAGTAGGCACTTGTCTTGTGGCCTTTTTTTGTCTGAGTTTTCTGTCTACATAGTTGTTACGAAATTAATTTACGCCAACTTGCCCAACTTTCTATCATATTGCGGTGTAGTGGCATTTGGTGCTTAGTATATATCGCTTTTGATTCACAGAAGAAAACAGGATTCAGCCAGGATCAGCCCTTTCATACACTGAAATGGAGTTTAGCAAAAGTACTGAAACAGTGTTGTAACTTAGGCATTCAAACTAATCTCATGAACATAATGTGTGCAATAGAGCCTTTGCAATCTGCTATCAGATATCAGAAGCAGGGACAAGGAAAACCATCAAAGAGTTGGCCATCAACTTACAGGTCTGTCACACTTCCACTAGTGCACCCATCAGCAATCACTGTCACATCCATTACTCTCAGAATGGAGTTTTCTTCAAAGATTGTGTTTTCATCCACATTGACATAGGTGTCAAATGTTTTGTTGTGTACCTGAAAATTTCAAAAAATTCAAGGACTAGATATTTCCCCAATCATGGTTGCTCTTTCTACACACTTGTCGGTTCTTTGCAGAACCAACAAGTGGCTCAGTTCTACAAACAACCGACACAAGAACAGCTAGCTTTACTACACACAAAGCTTTTACCACCATCACCATTGCAGCACCGTGTCTTCTAAAGCATGGTACCTTCCTACAGAACAATCCAGAAAAGATCCAGTAACTTTCCAGTTGAGATTAACAAATTAGGTAGCAGCTATTCTGGCGGCAGCCAGGCAGGCCCAGCAGGCAGGTCCTAGTTACCTTAGGCTGAACAAAGGTGCTTTGTCTCCAGTGTGATTTGATTATATTAGTACCATAAGAAGCCAAGAAATGCTGGCACCAGGGTGATTCCACAAGAGATCAACACGGGTCAAAAAATTCATATTTTAGATTTCATTGAATACTTTATATTTTATGTGCATATCACATGGTAGCACTCAAGTGAATGTGGCTCCTTTGCCAAACGAAAATTTTAGGAAAAAAAAAAGAACTAGATTCTTCAGTGTGGAGGCGCCTATTACATGCCCAAGGCATTCTCACACATTCGCAACTATGTGAAATACAATATATTATAGCTACAAAGGATACATTTTTGTGTGTAAAACGTAGACGTAAAGAAGGGTCAGCTAGCACTGTTCGAGGCTTCTGTGCAAAGTGGAAGTGTTTTAGAAAAATTTAATTAGCTACAATCTTCAAAAGTTGCTATATTTACGATTCTTTTTCAAGTAAACCAATCCATGTAGCCTTGTGAAATTTGGTGGACTGTGAGACTTTAACTTATTCAACAATTGTGCTGAACATTCTTGCTGTATCATAAATTCCCATTTTTACAACTCGCCTCAAACCTGAAGTTTTGACAAAAATGAACGCTATTTAAAAATAAAGAAAACCATCATAAATTTTTCTAAAAATCTCGTAAACAGCTGTTCACAGGCACTTGAAAAAGAATATTAAAAACATGATGCATTATTTTGTTTGTAATGACAATACAGGTGGTAGAAATGAAAGCTTTGCCGGAATGCAGCAAGGTGCTAAGAAAAAGGGACATTGGGGTAAAAGGAACATGCATAAGGCTCTGACTTGCCTAAACTTGACCGTGATTGCAACGTAAAGGCAGTTTTGGTAAACTAGAATTATTATTTCAACCACGCCGTTCTAAAATGACTGAATTTCTGCATAAATTTGTGGAGTGATGCCTCTCGGCCATCACTGGCCCCCATATTTAATTCACGCTTTCAGATGCGGCTGCGGTAAAAATAATCCCTTTTGATCGAGCTGGTATAGTGCAGTAGAATGGGGATTGGATCCACGGGAGGCAGTGGCAGACTGATCAAGTGAAGTAAAATACGTTGAAATTTTCCAAAAGTGAGGCTGCAGCCTTCTTCAGAAGAAGCTACGTACACTGTGGTTGTTTCGGATGCGCTGCCGTCTGCCGTCTACTCAAGAGACGCCTTCTGCTCGGCAACTCAGAGATTGGACACCGTGCTCCCCGTTTCAGAAGCAATGATTTAGTTTATATGGGTTTTCAGATATGGTTGGTGTCCACATGAATGCCCCAGCGATGGTGCTCTTTGGGTAACACTAGCTAATCTCGAGCGTCATGCCCTTGTTGATTGCAACCACCGCAAGCAATCGGGGAGCCAGTAATATGTCCTAGGTACCATCCTTTAAACACCACCTATAGGTGATGGTACAGTCATCTTACACATTATAAAAAATGAACTTAATGTGGATTAACTACGGAGTCAGTCTACTAGACCTTTATTTTTGCCTCCACTTTGTTCAGGTAGGAGCTGTCAGTTTTACATCTGCTTGTATCAGGCGTGAACAATCTCGAAACAGACAGGCCAGTTTTGTGGCGAGGGTTCTGTGCACATCCCACAGTCGTCCATCATTGACAAGCACTAACGGTGTTCGCAGTGATTCTACCATTGTGTCATAGATAAGTACCACGGTGTTCCACCATTTCTACCACCTGTATTGTCATTACAAACAAAATAATGCAACATGTTTTTAAATGGTCTTTTTCAAATGCCTGTGAACAGTTGTTTACGAGATTTTTAGAAAAATTTACGATGGTTTTCTTTATTTTTAAATAGCGGTCATTTTTGTCAAAACTTCACGTTTGAGGCAAGTTGTAAAAATGGGAATTTATGATACAGCAAGAATGTTCAGCACAATTGTTGAATAAGTTAATGTCTCACAGTCCACCAAATTTCACAAGGCTACATGGATTGGCTTACTTGATAAAGAATCGTAAATATAGCAACTTTTGAAGATTGTAGCAAACTAAATTTTTCTAAAACACTCCCACTTTGCACGGAAGCATCAAACAGTGCTAGCTGACCCTTCTTTACATCTCCGTTTTACACACAAAAATGTATTCTTTGTAGCTATAATATATTGTATTTCACATTGCTGTGAATATATGAAAATGCCTTGTGCATGAAATAGGTGCCTCCACACTGAACAATCTAGTTATTTTTTTCTCCTAAATCATTTTGGCAAAGAAGCCACGTTCACTTGAGTGCTACCAAGTGATATGCACATAAAATATAAAGATCATTCAGCATGCAAAAGCAAAAATAATTGTGTTAGTAAATGGAGGCCTCAGGGCAAGCACCTGAGATTAAAATAAAGCATGCAGTGCAGTACCTCCAGGACAACCGTGAGGCAACAAAGGGATCAAAGCTGGAACCAGAGCAGTCCATGGGTGCAGGCCGCTGAGGCCAGAGTGTGTTGGGTGTGCACATACAAGATCGACTGTTAGCAAAAAGCTAATCTTGTACACCTCAGCAGGTGGCCTCAGTGAGCCCCCATCCCACAAACCAGGCCAAGTTCCAGCTTTCGTGTCCTGTCGCCCCTTTGGTATCCCAGAGACACTGCCAAAATATAATAAGCACCGAAACATTGCTTCACTTACTACTTGCCCAAATTCTTATTTCCTTTGAGGCCTCAGCTATTAGAATCCATGCACACAAGCTTAGGAAATTTGTGCAAACTACTGGCAAAATTTTTTTCAAGACATTTATTATGACAGTTATGTGCCATAGTGTTAGGCTACAGCCAACAGGAAAGTAATTTCTGTGAAATTCTGGACAGAAATTCTCACGGCTATCATGAGAACAGACAAAGCAAACATAATAAGTGGCGTTCTAGCAAAGGAGTGGTGGCAGGTGGATGCAATGACAATGCATGCTTATTCATCCCACTATATGGCACGTATCACTTTTCGCCTCAATCCCGTTCCCATGAATGGTGGCCACATGGAATTTCCTGGTGTACAGGGAAGCCAGCTTTGAGGTTTTGCCATGGGCCAACATAAGTTTCCTCGATTTACTATGACAAAGGAAATAAACCTAACATACTGGAACAAATTTCGAAGATATAATTTGCCTGCCTGCCTACTGAACTATTCCGGATGCAAAAGTTTATGTCAAGCTGCCAATAATGCCTTCATATAACATGCCATAAGCACTCCTACTCTTAAGCTCGCTCATGTGTGTCAAACAATGGCACATGTGCAAGCACATGCCCAGCACGTGTCCTGTCCGCTTTACTTCGTATGTACTTATGGTGCTGTAGGCACGGATCGATACCAAATCTCCTAATTAGCCATACTTCGGTATATATGCATAGTGAACGCCTCGGTGCTGTCGGTGAGCAGAAGCCAAAGGAGACACAAAGCCGCCTTGCGTGACGCACGCGCGATTTTCTTCAACCGCTCTGGTAACACTATATAATCCTTCCCATGGTATTTCCATTAAACGCGTACGCTACAAGGATGTCGCGTATGCGCAACGCCTTTTATCGCTCTATATACACGACATGCCGGGTCGTGCGGTCGGGCAAGGCATGTGCGGTTAGAACACGTGTTTGCGGTGCGTTTGGATCAAAACGTAGCGTCGTTGTGCAGATCAAGAATAAGGACAAAGGTAACAAAATACTTTCTGAAGACGAAAATATACATTACCTGCACAACTGCGCAGTCCTCCACCGTTCGAAGCGACGAGTGGGCCGCCATTGCCTCTCTCAGTTCGACCAACGTGTTGCCAGTCAGCTTCAGGACAAAGCTGGATGGGCCGCGATTGACGAGACAGGTGATGGACATAGTGCACGAAGAGGTTGCAGACCAGTACACACCAAAAAAAACTCGCCAAGAGGACGCACGTGCAACGCAGCGCTTTAAATACGTCCGCGTCCATGCCATCAAACAATTGAAACGTCGCGCCGCAGATAGCATACATTTTAGTGCAGCAAGACATGGGGCAGCCGCAAGCACTCCAAAAGTTCAGTAAATATATGTATATTGATTTAGAGCTTTAATTCTAACGCGAGGTTACCCTTAATAAAAAAAAACATTTATTTTTCAAATGCGGGCCTATTCCCGAGAATCGCGGTTTGTTTTGCTCAGGGCGTTTAAGCAGCAGCTTCAAATTCCTAATACCATGCGAATCATCGCGGGAGTTTGCACCATCCGGCACTAAAACGGCACTAAACTGGCCATGGTGTGTTGTGTTCCCTGAAGAAGGTCCTGTCATCAATGGCAAATCGCGTGTCGCCCCATCCGATATTTTATCGCTGTAGAAAATGTCCATTCTTTTCGCCTAAGTATCTGCTTCTGCTAGCGCACATCCGCGATGCACACAGCTGGGAGTCGAACTTCCGTGTTGTTTGTGGTATTGAAGGTTGCCCCAAAACCTATGCCGTAGTCGACTCGCTGAAGAAGCATGTGTACCGGGAGCACAGAAGTGTTATAGGCAGCAGCAGCAGCGCTGTACCACACGGTCGCACGTTTTGCGAAGCGGAATCTGATCAGCTACCCACAAGTGATGGTGACGAAGACGACCCGGCTCTTGCAAACGCAGTGACATTAGACGATGCAACATCACATCAGACGCAGCGAACAGACGCAGATGAAAGCCGTGCCGACGCACCAAAAAACAGTGATTGTACTGCCAATCCAACTACAGGTGTACGAGCGCCGAGTTCAGAGTTGTTTGCAAACATGCAAAAGAAGGTTTGCTTGTTTTTTTACAAGATGTCCGAGGAGCATAAGGTGCCTCATTTCGTGTGTGAGCAAGTGTTCAGTGACTTAAAGGGTCTTTTTCAAGAAACATTGGAAGAATTTTCCCGGGAGGTGCGAAAGTGCGTCCCTAGTTTTGTAATGACCGAAGCGCTTGATGAGCTCCTGAAGTGCGATTTTGTGCCTAGAATGTTTACATTTTCAAGGTCCAAATTCATGCGCGAAGTTTTTGCCACGAAGTGTCTTCCGTATACAGCTGCTCGAAAGTGCAAATTTAACCCTCAAAGCGAGGAGACATTTCAGTATGTGCCTATTTCTAGCATGCTGAAGAATTTTCTTGAGGTGCCAGACGTTGCCAACCTGGTGTTTTTCTCGCTAACACCGCCACGAGCTCAATGCCAGCCTGATGCTATGGTTTTTAATGATTTTCGGGATGGTACAGTTTATCAAAAAGACCTAACAGCCGTTTTGGGTAATTCTGAAAAAAGCACCATATTTTTGTTGTTGTATGCTGATGAAGTGGAGATATGTAATCCATTGGGTGCAAAGCGGGCCAAGCACAAGCTCTTTCTTGTATATTGCGCTGTTCTAAACCTGCATCCCAGGTATCGGTCCCAGCTGTGTAGTATTCACCTTGTGCTCTGTGCACGTTATCGGGATGTCACAAAGTATGGCCTTAGTGAAGTTTTTTCTCCCCTTTTAAGTGATTTACAATGCCTAAAACATCGAGGCCTCAGTGTGCAAACAACAGGAGATGTTGTTCAGACAAAGGTCATAGTTCTTGCTTTTTGTGGGGACAACTTGTCTATGCATAACATCGGAGGGTTCAGTATTGCATTCTCAAATGGTAGGTTGTGTCGATTTTGCATGGCACACGCTGAAAATGTGAAGTCAATAACTGAGGAATCGATGTGTGTTCCGCGCCAGATGCACACTCACATGCAACATCTGAATGCCATTGCCGTCAATCATGACCTAAAGCGGGTCTATGGGGTAAATGGGCGATCACCATTGCTTACTTTAGATTACTTTTCTTTGTGTACACAGATGCCGCCTGATGTTATGCATGACATTTTCGAAGGAACAGTCAGTCATGTACTACGAAATGTTCTCCGTGGCCTTGTGAGTGACTCTGTGCTCTCTACATCTGACTTCGATAAAGTGAGCACATTTTCATATGGCTACAATGACAGGAAGAACAAGCCAGAGCCACTAATGCACTCGTTTTTAGGCTTGAAAGGAAGCTTTAAAGGCTCAGCAGCACAGAAATGGTGCCTTTTAAGACTATTGCCTTTCATGTTCTCATCACAAATTCCAGAAGGCAATGAACACTGGGAGGTGTACTTACAATTTAGAGAAATAGTTGACATGCTGCTAGCAGAAGAGGTCCCCATTTCATGGCTTCCCTATCTTCAGCTAAAGATAAAGACTTTCCTTGAACAATTTATAGCCTGTTACCCAGATTCTGCTGTAACACCCAAGATGCACTACATGGTGCATTATCCTAGAATTATAGAACAGCTTGGGCCACTCACACAGTTCTGGTGCATGAGATTTGAGGCAAAACATCAATATTTTAAAGCACTTGCCTCTCGCACAATGAACTTTAAGAACATCTGCAAAACGCTTGCGCACAGGCACCAGCTTCTTCAAGCGTTTCAGCTACACAGCTTAAGGCTTGGGCACAGTGTGTCCACCATTGGTGCGAAAGAAGTCAAAGATGACGATGTGCCGGCTATTGTAAGGGAAAAGCTTGGGGAACAGAGTGTTTGGAAAGTTAAGTCGGTTACCACGGACCACCGCACATACAGAGAACAGGACGTCCTCATTATGAGAAAAGGAGAGCAACCTACATTTGCCATAGTCGACTCGATTTTTACAATGGATGAAACAGTGTTGCTCATGATGGCACCCCTCGAAGTTAAGTGCTTTAGCCGGCATCGATATTCATACCAAGTAAGGAAATCGGGAGAGCTGTATGTTACCCAGCCAGGAGAGGAACTGTCACCACAGCGACTGGATCTGTATTTTGGGGTAGAAGTAATGCCTAGATGTGAAATCTGCATTTAGCATGTAGTTACTTTAGTGCATCAACCCATTAGCAAACTAAACTCTGGGGCAGGTCAGAGAAAAAAACATGTTGTTGACCGTATGTATTGTGGGAATAGCTTTAAACAGATTTCATTATATGCTTATGAAAAACACTTGTCTTGTATACAGATTATTTTTAAGCATAGACCGTACAACAGAGTACAACAAGTTTTCGCTCTGAAATGCCTCACTCAACGTAAATTAGTGGCCCTCCAACACTGCCAACGCATTCCACAAAAGCCAAAGTATTGCGAACACTAAGCACCTAAATAAACTCATCCTGTACGAAGTGTTTCTCAAAGTACTTATTTACACCTTTAAGCAACACAATTATGTTGTGTGGCTTGTTTCATCACTGCATATTGATGGTGCCCAGCTTTGCATTCTAACCCTTACCTCACTTTCTATCAGCTCTCCTCCACTTCCCGTTTTCAACACAAAACTCTTCCCCTTGCCTCAAAGCATCCGCAAGTGATATTCTTTCTCTGCCTTCTCCCGTTTCGGAGACATGTCACGATGTTTCACAGGACCCACCAACATTTTTTTTCTTTTTGTTTTTCGCAATGGTGGTATTGCATGTTCTGTATTGGATGGTTTATCAAAATCGTATACCATAATCGGTGATGTTGCAATCAGTGTGTCTTATGAGAGGCATTTATGCATGTGCCCTTGATTCTTCAGCAGGAAGTGGGACACCCTAGAGAGTAAGGCTGCACACGCTTTCATTTGAAATTTGAGCTGTTTTTGTGCTGTGCAGTGGTTTGGTACATTGTAGACACAGCCATCACTATCTGGTTACGCACCACGCTTATCTGTTGGCAATGCCCAGATATGGTTAGGGGCCTTTAAAAACTGGGCATGCATCTGTGCCATTTAAGACGAATGCACACTAGCGGAAAAATGCACGCGGCACATCGCCGGTGGCAAAACGTAGCTGCGGCAGAGCAGCCACACTAAAGGCCCGTTTATAGTCCGACGTTATCGGCGTGCGGGCGAGCGTCGTTCGCAGTCAGTCACGCTACGTTGGTTGCGCTGCGCCAACCGAGATGCCATCCCCTCTATACTTCAACGCGCGCGTCGTAGGCTGCTATCTTTGGAGCATGCGCAGAAGGTTCGCCTAAAGCCCCTCAATCTCCCAAAGTAGCGCCATTCACTTCTCTCCTCCTCCGCTCGGCGCGGCCTCGACGGTGGCGCCGCCGGCAGTGGGCCTGCCGTAGCAGACGACGGCTAACACGCTACGGGAGGAAATCTGCGGAAAAGTTCGTTCGAGTCCTGCGGAGCAGTTTTTTCAATCTAGATCTTGCTTTGTCAGTCGGTAACTGGCCTTAAGAATGTCGTGTCGGATTTGCGGAAGAAATAGAGAAAAGCACCATTATTCAAGGCGTATTTAAGGCGTAAAGCGCGCGCACGTTGAAAGTTCGTGTTGCTGAAACACGACACAAGCACGCGGTGTGCTCAGACACGCGAGTAATTACCAGAGTTTCAGGTTTTGACAGCGCGAAAGTATGTGCACGTGGTTTCGTAGGTTAATTTACGTACCTGCAGGATGCTTTTGTTCGGCCGGCGCGTGAGAGATTCCGACTGTCTGCGGTCAGCAATGCCTGGCAGCAGGGCCGTTTCTGTTCCGCGCCTTTTACAGATGTACGTAGCTCATGCACAGGTTGTGGTGGCCATGAGCAACGTTTTCACACATAGGCGGTATAGATAATTTTAACAACTTACCAGCATATGAAATCGTTATTTATTTATTACAGTGCAAATGGTTAGAATTTGATAGAAAAGAAAGAAGGAACTTGATGGGACAACTGGAAAGAGGTTCAGAAAATAATTATCCCCCTCCCTCATTGGCACCAGCAACACTTTTGTTGAAGTGCTAATTTTATCTCTGTATACTACGTGCGTCTGTATTCTTTTGCGTTGTAAGTTTTCACAAGGAAGCAGTGTTGCGTTAACTGGAACAGTCAAGGCACACAAGACAGAAGAAAAGTTGATTCTTGGGTTTTACATCCCAACACCACGATCTCATAAGGCACGCCATAATGGGGGCTCTGGATTAATTTTTTTTGCAGCTGGGGTTCTTTAACGCACCCCCAATGCACTGGACACGGGCCCGTTTTGACACGGGCGTCAAAAGAAGAGGTTGGAGGAGCCGTGTCACTTAACAAAGCCGCGCGTTCTTTGCCACTTGCTCGAAGTCAGCCCTCCCGATCTTGTGAATCCACACTTTTCTTCGTTTTGCGTTGCGCCCGGCGGATGGTAAAACAAAAAGCTTTTTGCCGTCACTGTGTCTGTTGTGGCAACCGTAGGCGCAGCAGCACGGCATCGCAATTAAGCACTCGGCCCTAACACATTGTATAAAACTACCGCGCTCCTTCAAACCTCCTGCCGTACTTCGTCGCGGAGGCCCAAAAATGGGGGTCGCAGGCCCAAGATTGGGGGTCGCAGCGCGCTGGAAAGAAAAGATATACAAAAGCGCGGCGCCTGCTCTGCGCCGGAAAGAAAAAAATATACAAAAGCGCGGGGCCCGCTTTCACGTGACACAGATTGGCCAATGGGGGAGCGGAGGAGGCTGGGGCGACAGGAGGAGTGGAGGAGGAAGCGCCTGGGTGAGCGGGGTGGCGGAAAGATCTAAGAATGGCGCTACTTTTGGAAAATTGAGGGGCTTTAGGTTCGCCAAGTCGCGCGCCGTCCGCAAAAGCCGTCTGCGGAGTTGTGTTGGCGCCTTTTTCTTCGCGCGCAATGCATTGTGGTGCGAGAGTTCCGCCGACTTCGACGCGCGAATGGCTCCGGAGCCAAATCGGCGCCGGGCCCGTCGGGGCGCGTTGGAAGCCGCCGGTTACGTTGGCTGCGCCGGTGCGCCCGACTATAGAGGGGTCGTTTTCGCCGACGTGACGTAGCGTGCGCGCGCGCGCGCGCGCTCGTGCGTTACGTCGGACTATAAACGGCCCTTAACTGGCAGCAAGCCGATAGGGCAGTCACATGGCAGCATGAAAATCTTGCCTCTTATCCTTTACTCTGCATGTAGGTGCAAGACGTTGCATGCTTTTTCCTTTATCTGCTGACAGTTTGGTGCTGCGTTCACGTTCTTCGTTCTTAACACAAGTTAGGTATGTCTTATGAAGATTACGTCATTGCCACTAATCATAATCATGTTGGTGCGGTGTTGCTGTGCTCAATAGACAAGGAGAATGCGGTACTAGTGTCGCCTCCATGTCCTTCTAGTCGGGGTCCGTCTTCTCATACAGAATCAGATGTGGTGCTCTGTCTCTAAACACCTTTCGACAGGGACGTCTCGGTTTAGACTCATTGTGAAAAACAATTGCAAACCATGACAATCAAAACAAGCGCAAACGAGACCTTAACAAGCGCAAGTGAGAGCTGATACAAGTAGATGTTAGTGCGAAACGAGCACGCTGACATACCACATCCGAGTACAAATCGAGCGGTCGGGCGGGTCCTCAGGAAAGCAGTTTCCCCTGTGCATGTCAGTGAAGGGGCCACTCTTATTGGCCACCAGCATTCGCTGCTCGCTTGCCACCGTAGAGAGTCGCAGAAAATCAGTCCAGGACCAATACATCCTGCGGCGTGCATTTTGCTGGCGGCGGCATGCCTTGAGTGTTTTCCCACTAGTGTTTATGCGCCTTTAACGACAATTCATTGCATATTGGAGACCGTACTCTGCTGGACACTTCTTTTGAGTCTCTCTCCTCAGCACTATGTACATGCTATGGTTTCATTTTGTTTGTGTCAATGTTTGCACCTACACTTAGTATAAGATGTCCCTGGTTGCTCCATGCTTCCCAATTTGCACTATCTCCAGGATAAGCCCATCAGGCAAGACAGCAGCCACAAAAAGGCAAACTAAGCATCACTTTGAAAGTGGCACAGTGTGAAGCTGAGCTCACCAGCCGACCACACCTTCCACACCTTCTTACCACACCTTCTTTAACGTGCACCTAAATCTACGTACATAGCTGTTTTCGCATTTCGCCCCCATCGAAATGCGGCCGTCATGGCCGGGATTCGATCCCGCAACCTCGTGATCAATGATGATGACCTAAAGTCTCCACACAACCACTCCAATAGAATCAACCATGACATGTGCATGTAACTATTTGCTGCTAGATGTGACGTGTCTAAATTTTCATTTATCACTCGCTCTATAGAATAATGGAATAACCTGCCCCACCATATTATGAATGATGTGTCACTTGGTATGTTTGTTACAAATATTGAATATTTCTTTGAAAAAAAGCCTCTCTTGTAAATCTATTGTTAGCGACTGCTTTGTTTTCGATCATGAGTCTCATCTATTGATTGAGTTTAGAGCTCTGCACTCTTTTGATGGGATGATTTATGTATGCTGTGTGCCTTGTTATCATGTTTCAAAACACTGTTTTTACATATTGTTAGAACATAACACTCTTGTAAGAGTGCGAGCATTATCAAACAAATAAATAAATAGCACGTCTTCAAAGCACCTGTGGTCAAGATCTTTGTTGTGTAGGTTATAAAGCAATGCCTTTCTTTCTATTTCAAGCTGTGGATGAAGTTTTCTACATCACCGGTCTCGTCACATAAGGCATAGAGTGGACATGCAGATCGTCCAGTCCTAAATAACCAAGCCTGGGTGCAAGCAAAGTTAGTTATAATGCTATACAACAGGGTAGCTTCCCATGAGTAGGTCCTTGGACCACACAGAGTTGTAAAGAGCTTTATGGAGCGCCCAAAAATACTTGCAGATTGAGTGTTTGGTTGACTAAAAATTACTTGTGGCTCCCAATTTCGGGGCACATAATAGCACTTCACATGCAAGGCTTTAATCATTACCTTCAATTCTAGTGTGTGGTGTAATATACTGAAATTCAATTCAATTCAATTCAGTTTATATTGACATACATAGATGGTACAGGATGTCCACGAGGCGCGGCAAAGGGAGGCAACAATGCCTCCTGACCGGGCCTTCAATGTGTCATCAATTTCACCTTGAATCCCCTGTAGGCAGGAAATGCGGATTGCTCTTTGCTAATAAGGTTATGTAGTTGAAACCCTGAAATGCAGTCACTCTGCAGATAACATATATGGCAGAGAGAATGGTTTGCCTGAACTGAAAAAATCTTTTGTTTGGTTCTGGAGCAGAAAAAGAAAAATGTTTGAGTTCAGTTTTAACGCCTACAAAAACAAGTTTACACTCAGTCTTATGTTTGGTTCTGGTTGACACTGTCCAGGCATGTGATGCAGGTGAAAACAATTAATTTAGGCCCCTCAAAGCTGGGTACAGCTTGAGTACTTCAGAACTAAGTTGGGGTTTAAATTTCAAGCATCAGTATCGTCAGTGGGAGCCATACCCACGTAAAGGACAAATGGTGTGCCAAAGTTTTCGCTCGGTCTGCATTTCAATTCAATGATAGGGCTTGCTGTGGTTTCATTATGTTAAGAGAGTGACCACATTGATGGGACAACACTAGGGCCTTCTTACTCCCTGTCATTGTAGCTCCAATGTGTAGTTTTTCAGCTATCCAAGACAACAAATTGCCTGCACCTGTCTTGGGAATACAAAGGCGTACTTAGTGAGCACCAATGGTCAAAAGGTGTCAGTATTCCTTCAGTACGTAGTTTCTTCACAACATTTTGAGCATAAAGGGATAGCCTAAAACTGTGGGATTTTCCAGTTAAAACGAAAGAGGTGGGCTAGGTAGGGGCCCATTAACCATCAGTATTTATGCACCATGTAGTTTCTCAGCTTTCTGACAGTACAAGGGACAGCCTACAACTTCTACAGTGATGTATTAAAGTACATAGGAGCTAAATTTAGTTTGTGGACAGCTTCAAAATGTTAATGAAGCTCAGCGCACTGCTGAATTCATTTGTTTCTAGGTATTGTGAAATGCACATTTGAAAAATAAAATTTTTGTGATTAGCCTTTGTCATAGGAATCTGCTAGTGTATAGGGCCATGTGTTATCTTACAGTAATGGATACAGAGTAAGTTTGAAGCTGCATGTGAGCTTATTCTGGTCCTTGATAGCAAATGCGTGGCATGAGAAAAAACAAGTTGTATACTCCATCTGAACCTGTCAGGAGACCCTTTTAAAAAAAATTAGTGGGAGTTACATGCAGTCTTCTTAATGTAGGTTGCAAGTACTGCTAATGCTCAATATGCGCTGCTACACTACCTACAGTTGATGAACTCAGTGCCATCTGCAGACACCATCTTTCTCCTCACTTGACAGGGACAAGTTCTCACCAAACTAGGTCACCATATGTTTGCGTCCCGTCTATGTGAAGTGGTTCACACACTGCTACTTGCACACAATTTAAAATATCATTACCGCTTCAGCTCATGCATCCACTACTAAAATAAGAAAAAAGCACTGCATAATGCATCCACTACACTGCTTGCAATCCATGCCAGCCTACCTTTATACAGGTGTCAGCCCGTCTGAAACACATATATGACCATAACTTTCACAGATCACCATTAAAATACCATTCACAGCCATCCTTTCTCCTATCGATCCATCCAGAGCGGAATAATATGCTGTTGCAATGGCCATCAACCATTCATCCTCAGCTTTCACTACCTTGATCCCCATTACATTCTAGGACTTTATGCTCACTTGCTACCACCTTATACGTAACTTGCTCCTATACGACGCCATTTAAGAACCACAATACAACCTACACTCACCTTTTGAAATAGTCTGCATGCCAGATCACAATGAAGGGGCTAAGCTGATTGCCCGAGAAATTATTTTGCGGGCTACTGTCATCTCTGGGCCTACCCAGGTGAGCCTCACCGCTTCACTTTCTCTCGACCCATACAGGTGTTCATGGCACTTATTTCCTGTCCTACACCCACACATCACACATCAACAAGGCGCCATCATTCACAAGGCACAGACAGACACTCCCAAACTAAGCCAGTCTTCACCTTTTCTGAGGTCTTACAGAAGCTCCCCCTCCATGCGTACACTGTGGTGACTGCCTGAACACCTATTATATCCTGTGGATATATGCTATCCTCCACCTTCTACACTATCTTATCCCATTTCCCTACCTCTACAACCCCTCCCACCTCAAGACTGGAGGCTAATTACTTCTACCCCACTCCAGCATCAATACAATACCGCATGCATCTTATCGTCATCACATAGGATCACTGAGATGGCCTTGACTGAGGCCATCAGCTAATGAATCTGGTGAGTGACAACAAAGTTTCATCTCTCTCTTTATACCAGACATTTCAAGATGGTTTTTGTTGGTTAGAATATTCAGGGATAACAATGTACTAACAGAGGTGACGTGTGTGCATATAGATAACTCAAGCAGATAAAGCTTCCCGTTCACTTTGGCACCCTGCAGTTTCATTTGTTTATACATGTAATGCCAATCAGAGGCATTAGTGTCCATGTAATTCTCACTCTTTGTTCAGGCTTTTATCTAAGACAAGTTACTAACTGAAAGATGGCACATTGCTTCAGTATAATGTTACTAAAGGTAGTGAGGGCCTTGCATTAAGTCTTATTAACAATGCCTAAGTGTAAATAAATGTGATTAGAAAATGTAAACCACTTATTTAGCAGTGTCTACATTGCAAGAGGTCAGTGCAGACTTTTTTGAGGTACAACATGCACATACCATGATTTGTTTAAAGGGTTATGTTTATCGGTTTGTAAATAGTTTACTGTGGTGGGTTGCATTGTAATGGACTGTGCCTACCGCACCCTCAGAAGCATTTCCTGCATACTCCTCAGTTCCTTGCATGTCTAGTTACGTTAACTCCTGTGTGCGAGAACTTGATATATTTTTCCTACATTGTGGGTTCAATATATATGTAGGTGTCTTTGCGTAGTGATGCATATAAATTGTCTTTGGAACATCAATGTTGCATGTTGTGATGAATACAGCAGTTTGGCCTTCAAAAGGTGATGTTATAACACTAACCTGCATGACGACTCTGACTGCAAAAACTTATATTTTGTCACTAACAGCAATGGCCACATCTTGATCTTTTAACCTTAATGTGGTGCTTATACTGCTCCATAGAAGAACAATAGCAATGCACTGGATGCAAATAATCACATAAACAGACAAAAAGAAATTTTCACGTCAAATAGGAGGATCAATATTCAGTGGCACAAAATGTAAAAGTAGAATATTACACAGTCATTGCCATTGTGGTAGTACAATCTTGATGTTTCACAATATATTACTCAACTAGTGACCAATTAGCATGTGGTGCCCGATCAAAACCTATAGGGGCACTTAATCCACCTTCAATGCAAATTCTAACACATGTATGAAGGATCATAGTCTGCTACTGTGACTTATAAGGGTAAAATGTTTATTTTGTCCGTAATAGTCTTAATACACTGGCATTGGACCAAATGTGTATTTCTGTTAGAGTCTATCAGCAAGTGCTATCACACTCTATATGCACAGATACAAATAAATTTGAAAGCTGTGTTTTGTCAATCCAAATATATCAGTGCAAGTTCCTAATAGACTAGCAACAATTAAACTAAGAAACAATTGTACTATGCTAATATAAATACCTATTAGGCTAATAAATATATTACACAACACATACAAAAATTATTTAAACATACAGAAATGTGTTCACTAGGAATTATGGTTGCCATATGGCCTAATGGGGAGCAGCAATCGAACAAGAAATGCTGCTGAAAACAACTTTTCAAAAAGGTCTTCGTCAGCACAGCAACTGCATTCCTTAGCAGTAGGGTCATGTACACGCAGCTCACTCCCGTGGCAAGAGTGAGCTGCGAATAGAAAGAAATGCTGCTAAGGAAAGCAGTTGCTGCCCTGGCAAAGACAATTCCTGTGGAAATTTAGGCTTAAGTGACATTTCTTGTTCGACTACTGCTCATGACTTCAAGCATCCATTTCCTTTGAACTTGTGTCTTGTTTGTATATGGAATAATGTGGTATATATATATATAGGCACAGATCAGGCATAAATGTAGGTTGTTTTTTTCAAAGGGGGTGGAGGTCTCATTGAGATGGTGATTGATGATAATGATGAGTTTTAATGTGCTGGCGGGTTCTCTTGAATAGTCATTAAACATTTCCTGTCTCTCCAAAGCAAAAGGACAGTAATAAGTGGGAATAAGGACTCGACTAGTTTGTCACATGCCGTACACTGGCATTGAGCATACAATCATTTTGAGGGGCAGGGGTCAAGACATGTGTGAGCAACCCCCCTGGTTCTGTGCATGGCTACGAGGCACATGTGTATGTATGAAATCAAAGGATCTTTTGAGGTATCTGTTTTGTGTAAGCACATGCAGGCAGCTGGATGTAGCACTATATGCATAGCAGTGTCCAACTTCAATAAAAGAACTGCAATTTTCTTGCAGTAAAGCTGTGTGAGTCAAGTTTGTAGTCTATTGCTGTGAAATTAATTATATATACCACAAAATTGTGTACTGTGAAGTGATAGTTAATGGCTTATGCATGGCTTAAGGGGGCAATTTGGGGAAGGGGCAGCCCGGCAGATTTCTGTGGAAGGTCTCAGTCCTTTGAAAAGCCTCAGTCAGCCCATGAACATGTAAGCAGGAGGGATGCACACTTCAATGTTCATTGCAGTTCTAACTGTGAATCGACAGAACAGAAAGACTGAACAAATGTAATGACTGCAGGACGGCACCGAACTCCACATGTTCCGAGTCGCATATGTTCTTGCAACGACAGGGAGGGTATACCTGCTCGGCATATGTGCTTATGTGCCATGCGTGAGAAGCCCTCCTTAACTCAGTTAAAGGAGATGAAGACCTTTATAAAACATCTCAATTTACCTTGATTAATAATTAACATCCTTACTTTTTGAGTAAACAACCAGCACTGCACTTACGGTTACACTCATGGATTTGTGCATCAAAACTATGTACAGCTAGTCTTGTTGGTAAATTGCCTTTTTTAAAACTACGCATGTAGATGCGGGACGGACGTAAGAATAAGATTAACAAGGATGAATGACAATCTTTTTATGCTCAATCGTTGCGTGTTTAACTGTGCAGTTTTCAATGATAAACAACGTCCTACTGCTGGCCAATGCATGCAAGGTAAATAGCGGCACCGCGGTTTCGTCATTAGTGGAAGGTAACACATCCTATTACAGTCATGTGGAGCCGTGTATACATACGCGACAACACGTCACTTTGGCATGAGTGCAACTTCTTGCAAATTTAAACGAAATCCCCCTTGCGCACAAGACGATGGCACACAGTTTTCTATAGTTAGTTAGTTAGTTAAATGGGGTTTAATGGCGCAAAAGCAGCTAAGGCTATGCTGCGCCAAACACGAGGTGTTCTAAAATACAGTTTATAAAGTGAAAGCCTGTGTTAATAATCTATATTTTATGTAAAAATCCAGTGTCGTCTAAAAATTTACGGACGTCACAAAATGGGACTAGTGGATCATCGCCTAAAATTAGAGCAGGGTGTAACGGTATGTGTTGTTCATATAATTTGTGCAAGAGTGCTCGTCTGTGTGTTTCGATCTGCGTACATGTGAGTAATAGGTGCATAACTGTTAGTGGCTGTTGACATTTCTCGCACGTTGGTGTGTCTTCTTTCCTAAGTAGGTAATTGTGTGTGATGTGTGTGTGCCCGATGCGTAGTCGGCACAAAACTACTTCGATGAACCGCTCCTGATGATAGCATGACTTCCATTCCCCAACTATGGGTTTCGTGAGATGTAGCTTGTTGTCGGAACAACGGTCCCAGTCGTGTTGCCATTTTACCGTTAAGGCTTTTCTAATTGCGCGGATGCTATCTTTGTATGGGAGCGTTGTGTTTGTAATGTCTTCGTGTGCTGCCATCAATGCATATGTATCAGCTGCTTCATTACCCGGTATCCCAACATGGCTTGGGACCCAGCAGAAACGAATTGACCTCCCGTATTCGTTAAAAGCCACCATGTTTAAAATGTCTCCAATCAGGGGTTCACACTCAGATTTGAGATGTAGTGCCTTCAGTGTGCTTAAAGAATCTGTGTATATGACTGCATTTGTGTGTTTATCAGCGATAATTTTTTTCACAACAACCCATATGGCGAAAACTTCGGCCGTGAAAACAGAGGCGTGTTGTGGCAATCGAATACTTTTTTCCCAATTTTCCGTTATGACCCCCACACCCACGTGTTCTTTCGTTTTGGAGCCATCAGTGTAATATTGCACGTTATTTTTATATTTCTCCTGAAGTTCACGGAATTCTTGTGTAATGTGTTCGCGTGGGGTGTCTTTCTTCTTTAAATGTGTCAATGTCCAGTCACATAACGGTTTAAAATTGTACCATGGGGGTAAACGCTGTGGCTTTCTGGCAACCTCGAGGACTTCGCAAGGAATGTCATAATCCCGGACATATTCCTCATATCGCAGGCCAGGGGGTTTGATCATGTTCGGTTTATTTGTATAGTGTAGGCGTGAGTTGCATTGTGTGAGGATGTTGTAGCATATGTGTTGTGGTGATGACTGAATTCTTAGTACGTAGGAAAAAGTGAGGAATGCTCTGCGGTGCTGTAAGGAGGGTTCATTACACTCGACGTATAAACTTGGAATAGGTGAAGTTCGGTAGGCGCCACTTGCCAGTCGCAGTCCAAGGTTATGTACCGGGTCAAGTCGTTGGATGTAGGACTGTCTGGCTGAGCCGTAAACCACGGAGCCGTAGTCTAAAAGGCTACGCACAAGAGACCGGTAGACACGTAAAAGGCACGTTCGGTCGGAACCCCAGTGCTTATGAGACAGAATTTTAAGGATGTTTAGAGCTTTATTTGCTTTAATCTTCAGTGCTTTTATGTGAATTAGGAAGTTAAGTTTGGTGTCAAAGGTTACTCCTAAAAACTTATGATCTTGTTTCACCGGCAGTATGGTGTCGTTCAATTTTAGGACTGGATCGCTGTGTAGCCCTCGTTTCTGAGAGAACAAAACAGTAACTGTTTTCTGTGTGGAGAAACGGAAACCATTTTTGTTAGCCCACTGTGTAAGTTTATTAATTGTTATCTGGAGCTGCCTCTCACAGGTTAGCAAATTTGAGGCACGGCAAGCCACTTGGAGATCGTCTACGTATAAGGAGTGCATAAGAGACGACGGTATGATCCTATTAACTGTGTTCATTTTTACTATAAAAAGTGTCGTGCTGAGAACACAGCCTTGTGGAACGCCATTTTCCTGCGTAAATGTATTAGAATGAACTGTACCCAGACGTACCTGAAATGTTCTATTAGACATGAAATCAGTTAGGCAATTTAGCATTTTACCACGGATGCCGAGGTCAGCCAGGTCTCTTAAAATTCCGTATCTCCATGTGGTATCATAGGCTTTTTCCAAATCGAAGAAAACTGCAAGACAGTGTTGTTTGTGTAAAAACGCATATCGAATTTCATGTTCTAGACGGACAAGATGGTCAGTAGTTGAACAGCCCTTTTGATATCCACACTGGTGGGGGTCTATGAGGTTTCTTGATTCTAAGATAAATGAGATAATATTGATAATGCTTTCATATGATTTTGCCAGACAACTTGTGAGGGAAATGGGTCTGTAGTTGCTTGCGGATGTTGGGGATTTACCGGCTTTTAGAAATGGAACTACTATTGCTTTTTTCCATTCTTCGGGCATTATACCAGATTCCCAGATTATGTTGAAAAACTTAAGGAGAGCTTCTACAGATGCCTGAGATAGATGAGCCAGCATGGCGTAGTGGATACGGTCGTGTCCTGGCGCTGTGTTTTTCCCTGCAGAAAGGACTCTGTTTATTTCTTGTTGTGTGAGGGGGGAATTGTACGGTTCTTTTAACGCACCGGTAGTGGGTAGCTTTTGTTTTTCAGCAGACTGTTTGTACTGTAAGAATTCCTTCGTATAATTTCCTGAACTGGATACATCACGGAAATGTTCGCCAAGTATATCTGCCTGTTCTTGTATTGTTGTTTGTGTGTCTGGACTTGTGAGCAACGGTATTGTGTAAGATGAGTAATCTCCCCGAAATTTCCCTACCTGTTCCCACATGCGTTTAGACGTAACTGTACTGTTTATAGAGGATACGTATTTCTTCCACGATGATTTTTCTGCCTGCCTTCTGATAAATCGTGCCTTGGCTTTGGCCTGTTTAAAGCATAAAAGGTTGGTATAGGTGGGGTGTCTTCGTAACATACCCCAGGCCCTATTTTGAAGCTTTTTGGTTTCTGTGCACTCGGGGGTCCACCAGGGAAAACTTTTTTTGCGCACAAGACTGGATGTTTGAGGTATTGCCTTTTCTGCTGCTGAAATTAAAACTTCAGTGAATTTCTCATTAATTTCATTTACATTGAGTTCATTTAAACAGACATCTTCAAGTTTTGCATGTTCCATAAAAAGCGGCCAGTCGGCAAGCTGTATTTTCCAGCGACGTGGCTTAGAGTTTATTGTAGGTAATATGGATGAGAGCTTGATAAATGCCGGCAAATGATCACTTCCATAAGAAGTGTCTGGGACTTCCCATTTAAAATCGCTAAAGACAGACGGTGAGCAGAAGGCTAAATCTAGACAGCTGAATTTGCGTGAGCTGGGTGAGAAATATGTTGGTGAACCCGAGTTTAAAAGACATATGCTGTTAGACAAGATAAAATCTTCGATTACTTGCCCTCTTTGGTCTGTTCTATCGCTGCCCCAGAGGCTACAATGGGCATTAAAATCTCCTACTAGAATAAAAGGCTCCGGCAACTGGTGTATTAGATTTTCCAGTTGTCTAGTAGTAAAATGAGTATGGGGTGGGATGTAAAGTGAACAGATGGTGATGGTTTTATGCGATAGAACGGTGACGGCAACAGCCTCGAAAGAAGTATTCAGTTGAACATTTCGTGTAGGGGTGCCGCCCTGAACGACTATGGCGACTCCTCCTGACAAACGGCTAGAGTGTTCGCGGTCCCTTCGGACAACGGTGAAACCTTTGAGAATGTTAGTATTTTTTGGACCAAGATTCGTTTCTTGGAGACACACTGCAACTGGCGAAAAAGTGTTGATAATGTCTTTGATGTCACCTATATTGTGTATAAGACCTCTGCAATTCCAGTGTACAATGAAAGCCATGTTTCTAAAATGAAAAATGTAGTGGTGTTTGCGAACTTAAAAACTAAAGGTGACATTCGATAAGGGACAGTACACGTTTAATGGGCGGCAACCGTTCAGGTTGCCTGTCCCTTTTTCTGTAGAGTTATAAGGACCTTGTCCTTCTTAGGGCGCTCAGAAGAGCGCTGTTCTTTTGGCGTCAATGACGCCGGGGTTTTCGTGTCGACCTCCATTGCCTTCTCTGAGGCGCTGGATGATCGAGAGCCAGGCGCCGACACACGCGTCTCGGGCCTTGGCGTTCTGTTTAGCCTGGGGACCTGCGGGACGACTGTCTGCAGGGCCGCCTTGGATGATGGTGGAGTAGCACTAGCTGCTGCCACCGAGGGGGCGGATGGAGTGGCTACAGGACCACTGACTGTGACCTCTGTAGACTCCTGAGACCGATGTGGCGCTGCCCCCTGTCGCGTCACATTGGCATAACTTATTTGAGGTAAGAGCGAAAGCCTCTTCCTTGCTTCAAAAAATGAAATCTTCTCTTTTACTGTAAGAGCAATCACTTCCTTCTCCTTCTTCCAACAGGGACATGATCGTGAATACGCTGGATGATCCCCTTTGCAGTTCACACAGCGTGGGGGAGCATTACAATTTTCAGATGAGTGGTCGTTGGCACTGCATTTTGCGCACGTTTCTTTGCCTCTGCATGATTGGGATGCGTGGCCGAACCTCTGGCACTTAAAACATCGCCTCGGGTTCGGTATGTATGGCCTGACATTTATCTTTAGGTATCCTGCGTCGAGAGAAGTGGGGAGAATACTAGTACCAAATGTGAGGATCACATGTTTGGTCGGGAGTTGTTCATTGTTTCTTCGGATTGTAATTCTTTGTACTTTAATGACATTCTGTTCTTGGAACCCTTCGAGAAGTTCCTCGTCACTCAGGCTGAGAAAATCTTCCTCTGAGATAACGCCCCTGCAGGTGTTTAGGGAGCGATGGGGAGAAATCGTGACTTTGATTTCACCAATACTGGTGAGTTCGGACAGCTTTGGCACTTGTTCTTTGTTTCTGAGTTCTATAAGTAGGTCTCCACTGGTCATTTTCGAGGCTTTATAGTCTTTGCCAATTTTTTCTATGAGGCATTTCGCCACCAAGAAAGGAGATAGCTTACGCATACTTTGTGGTCCTTCACTATGCAAGACGTGGTAACGTTGGAAGTTGTCTATGTCAGTTCGGAGGGTGAATTGAAAAGGTGCATCGGTGCGGCCTCTTTTCAGAGGCCGATCTGGAAGTCGCGGAAAAGCTTCTGCCATAATATAGTTTGAAATTCGGCGGCGGTGGTAGCCACCCACCACCGAGCCCAACAAGGGGACGCTACAGGTTGTGAGCAACCTGCACACGCCAGCTATGCACCGCCACTATAACCTAATGCATATAACCAAGACTGGATATACTACACACGGTTAACCCTTGCCGCCAGGAAATTCGGAAGTAAGAAGAAGTGAAAAGAAGACAGGAAAGATGAAAAGGCTAGAGAGAAAGTCGAAGATTGAAGAGGAGGACAGGAAAAGGCGACTGCCGATTTCCCCCGGGTGGGTCAGTCCGGGGGTGCCGTCTACGTGAAGCAGAGGCCAAAGAGGTGTGTTGCCTCCGCCGGGGGGCCTTAAAGGTCCGATCACCCAGCATCGGCTCAACCTCCAGGATCCCCCTTTCCCCGGACACGGCTAAGCCGCGCACGACTACACGCGGGAGGGTCCAACCCTCGTGTGCTCGGGTCCGTGGTGTCGCAACACACCAAACGCCTGCTGACGCAGACGCCCCTGCGGGGAGTTTTCTATATGATCTCAACAATTAGGTATTAACCCTTTGAGGGTCGAATTATTTTGAAAAAAACTTTCCCGGGTGGTCAAATTATTTTATTGCAGATATTGAATGTACAAGATGTATAAAGTCGGGAATAAATAGTAAAAACAATTAGGGAACAGTATTTTGGTGTCGGCATCACTCAGAACTTCAATATGTTCAATAGTATTTTAGAGTGTGGTACTCCTTGAAACACGAGTCTCCGCGCAGCCGCAGAGAGCGAGAATACCTCATGAGCGGCCGTGATAAACGAGCTAAGAGCCGTGCCAATCAAGATAGAAATCAACTTCCGCCGCGCCTGCGATAGCGTGCCGACAAAGATAAAAATCACGTTTCGCGCGCCTCCGTTGCGGCGGAACCGAAACCACGAAAGCGCGTTGCCGCTGAGAGCGAGAATACCCCGCGAGCGGCGGTTATAAACAAGCTAAGAGCAGCGCCAATCAAGATAGAAATCAACTTCCACAGCATTTGCAAGAGAGTGCCGACAAAGAGAAAAATGACGTTTCGCGCGCCTCCGTTGCGATCACGCGGCGAAACCGAAACCGCAAAAGGGGTGTGGCCGCAGTCTGCGCGACGCGCTGAAGCTTGAAGTCAGTTCTGTTTATATCCCCAAGAAGGTAGCACAAATTTCAAATGCTTCTTGTAACACCTAAGAGGTGGCAGCACCTCCCAGGAAGCGTGCATCGTCATTATGGCGCGAAATTTCAAGCGGAGGGTCGAAACCGTACCCGTACGGCAAAGACCTTGCGGGACAGAAAACCGCCGCCGTACATGTACGGCGAAAACCGTCAAAGGGTTAAAATGCCACAAGAAAGTGGCAAAGCGCGTAGCACAGGCAACTGCGGTTTCGGGCCTCATATTGAGGTGTTTATGTACTGTACGCCCTATTGCAAAAACCAGCGTCTTCCAGTGCCTTCCAGTGTGTGAAACCAGCCTGTTTTTTGGCACTGGATCGCACTGGGCACACTGGCACTCGCTGGGACACCAGTGAGAAAGCTGGATAAGAGCTGAGTCACACTGGAAGAGGCGCTCGTTCCACTACCATTACGCTGGGGCGCACTGGAAACTGTGCTGGTTGTGCCTGTGCCGCTTGTTTCCAGTGCGCGAGGACGAGTGCTGCTGAATATTAAATGCTTTATACAATTTCATCGCTTGATACTAGCCTCTTGTCCTAAATAACGCTATATCTTGGTGTCATAAAATTCTATTTTGTGTCGCAGCTTGGAATAAAGGTGTGCGAGCTGGCCTGTTTATTCATGCACCTTTGACACTGAAGACCATTTTCGTTTTTTGCATCTTCCCTTTTGACTGGGCGGATAGCTAAATTCTTGAACAAAACCACGCAAACGCAGCGGACGCCGCGTTTTTTAGTAGTTTGCACGTAACATATGACTGGGAGTTGTCGCCGTTGTCGCAGTGTTGTGGAGTGGACATGAAACCCAGAAATCGTTCAGACGCGCGCGATCGGACCCCGAGTTCGAAGGCTACCGCTGACTGATATTATCGCACCGATAACAAAGCTGAGGTGATTCGTGCGCTACCACTTTTCATATTGTACTAAAAAAAGGTTCTGGGGCTCAAATACACACATTTTAGCTTCCGCCAGCTACCCGCGCCGAGATCGGTCCCCACCGAAGCTTAGGCCTAGCGTATCCGCCGAGTCCGTCCGCACGCTATTGGCCCGTCTAGGCTCAGGAATCAGGAAGTCTAACAAGGATAAATCACTCTATATTTCAGCTTTCGTATCGGTGTTCTTAAATGAACAATTTTTCCATGTCTATATATACACTGCCAGCACAAGTAGCGACGACCGCCGATGTGACGCGTAATAAACACAGGTATATGTGCTGTCGCCGAAGCCTGGGCTTCACTGACGAAGATATATGACTAGACAGACATGTTGACTGAAAGGCACCACTGAACTAAGAAAACGTTGCACATCCCACGCGTGAAGAACGAGAAATGGCTATCGAAATCGGCAGTAACGGCCCATACAGCGTCCCGGGTCGGGGGTTCATTTAGGTCTTTTTCCGAAGATAAAATACCAATTGCAAGTGAAAAACGATGTTGTAGCATTTCCGAGCATGCTACTGAATACGGACAGCAAATTTTTCTTTGTAGTACAGGCGTGAGTTTGTTGCTGGGCGATAGTGCATCTACCATGTCTGTACGAGGCGTAGCTCTGCGAAGCTAAAACTGCTTCGCGACTTTGACATGGTAAATTATCAGCGTGTGTTCATCTGTTGGCGTGGCGCAGTGGTAAAGTACCTAGCTTGGGATCGATTGGTCGGACGGTCAAATCCTGGTCGGAGCTCTTTTATTTTCTATTTTTTTAATGCACTAAAACACTCTCTGTTCTTTCTGTATTCAAAAATATATGTACGGTGTCCAGGTACCGCGTATTTAACGCGCTAAAGCTGTTTTTCGCACCACTAGCCAGCGCCTGCCCAGCATCCAGCGCGCGACACTGGGCCCATAATCCGGCGCACTGGATACTGGGTTTTCCAATATATGGCGTGGTTGTTTAATTTGATGTTTAGCTTATGCTTGTACCTAAAAACACATACACGCAAGATTCCCATCAAGCAAATTTTAGAAGTGTTCGAAGAAAACAACATGTGCGAAGGTTTGATTTCACAGCCTTTATCGCACACATCAGCGGCAACGATGAAACGGATCTATCTATAGTGCTGGGTTTCTAAAGTCGGCTTCGCCGCAATACAGCGGTGTTGACTTGTGACACTGATTTCGGGCTCCCGAGCGACCAAGATATGAGCTGAGTGGAAACAGCAAATCAGACGACCGACTGATGGATGTCTATATCATCCGTTCGATGCATGCATGCGTGCAACGAGCACAACGGCCACGTAGCGCATCAACACACACACACACACACACACACACACACACACACACACATATATATATATATATATATATATATATATATATATATATATATATATATATATATATATATACACAACACACACTTCTGGACAGGCAAGAGTATATGTACGCATTCCTGTGCGCCATCTTCACCTCAAGCGCCGTTAAAACACTATATCGATAGTACTCTGCCTGCCAAGGACGGAGTGTACGACCCCACTTACGCTACGTCGGCGGAAGAGTTGAAGGAGCCGGGAACTCTACCTAACTGGAAGGGAGCACGCAGGTTATTTCACTCTACCTTCACGGAGAGAGCAAGTCCCGCAGCCAACTCCGCGCCGGCTTTACACGGAGTAACAGAACTCTGGCGAGAGTAACACAGTCGTTATGCTCTGGCTACACTCCCTACAGTTCTAAGAGTGTGCGGCCGCCTCGGACACCGCATGGATGTCTGTCCTTTTCCAAATAACAAGATCTGCAGAGGTTGTGGAGTCCGCAATCCACCTCCCGATCACACGTGTAACCCGAAATGCTCACTGTGCGGCGGCCCTCATCTTACAGCGGACAAATCGTGTACGGCTCGCTACAAGACACCATACGTTATTCGCAAGCGCATTGGGGAACGCCGAGCTGCAATGCAAGCCACCCTTCAAGAAAGCGACTTCCCGCCCTTGAACTCCAAGCCCCGCTCCAGATCCCGGACTCCATCACGCTCGAGGCAACATTGTTCCCGGACCCCTTCACGTTCGAGACAGCGCCGTTCCCGATCCAAATCTACCTCTACCCCACCCGCCAAGTCTCCAACAAGGTGAGCTTCGCAGAAGCCCTTAAGGGCGCCTCGCGAGAGGGTCGCAACACACCTTCTCCACAGTCCACGAACACCAATGATAACGCAGAAATAGCTCACCTCAAAAAAGAAAATGCCATTATGCGCGACCTAATTCACAAGCTCTCGCAAGAGGTTCGCGATCTTAAACAATCCAAGACACCCGCTCCTACACCACCCGCCGAAGCGCCCCAGTCCTCTAGCCACGACGCTCCATTGACACCAGCCCCCAAAAAGCGGGCCCTCCAAGAGGGAGCCACGGGCCAAGTGCGCTCAGAGGTTAAAGGCATGCTAGTCTCACTTCAAAGCACGATGACCACACTCCAGAACGCAGTCGAATCTATGCAACACGCCGTTTTCGCACTGGCACAGCGCGTCACAAACATTGAAACCCACCTACAAGCTCTCCCCATGCCCGCTCCTCCTACCCTCCAAACCCCAGCACTGCCCCTGACGGCATCCCCCAATCCCCATAAAGGCCCACACTAACAGAGATACACTTATCTGGCAGTGGAACTGCCGAGGATATCTCCGCAAACAGCCAGTCATCCGTCAACACCTTCGTACCCTCACCCGGCAACCGGACGTCATCATGATTCAGGAAACCCATATCGATTCGGTCACCCTCCCAGGTTACCAACCTTTCATCCCGCCACATGCTTCTCGCCGCCTCTGCACTTTCGTCCAGAAGAGAATCACCGCCATCGAACACAATCTCCACGACCGAAACATCGAACACCTTCTCGTTGAACTTATCCCCACCAGGAGACGTAAGGAAAGTATTTTTCTCCTTAACGTGTACAGCCATCCCTCTGCCAAAGTTCGAAGCCGTTTTCTCACCCTCTTCAAGAAGGCCCTTAACGTAGCTGGCACCAACCCCCTCGTTATCGGTGGAGACTTCAATCTCCCCCACACGGTATGGGGATATGGCTACTCGACGATGGCGGCTCAAAACCTCTGGAAAGACTCCCAAGACCTCGGCCTCACTTTCATTACAGACCCCACGTTCCCCACACGCCTCGGTAGCTCCACTTCCCGCGACACGACCCCCGACCTGACATTTACCAAGAACGTCAACAATGCTCAATAGAGCAACACACAACATGATCTCGGTAGTGACCATTCCATCATTGCCATACTTATCCCTCGGATAGCTGCAGTTACTGCCAAACCCCGTGAGTTCACTTGGGTTGACTGGGATGCATTTCGCAAGCATCGATCCGCTGACCAGCACGCGGAACGCATAGCGGACATTGATGCATGGACCCGAAATCTCCACTCCGATACCAATGCAGCCACGCACACCGTTACCACCGATGCACCCGTCGAGCGCATGGACAGTAGACTGGCCCATCTCCTCGCGGCTAAAACATCTATCCTATCCCGCTGGAAGGGGCAACGTCTCAACAGGCGCCTCCGCACTAAAATAGCCCTCCTCAATAAGGAAATCGAAGCCCCTTGCCTCACTCTGAGCCGTCAGCAGTGGACTGAACTGTGCAATACTGCTGACGGACAGATCCATTGTCCCTCTTCTTGGAAGCTTCTCAAACACCTCCTCGATAGTCAGGCCGCCAGCTCTTCCCAACAAGATCGCCTGACTAAACTTCTCTATACAGAAAGGAAGAAACAGGGCCGCGCCCAAGTCTTAGACTACATCACCAACAAGTATCTCCCAGTGGGCCCAGTGCAATCTCACGGCTCCTACACCGGGGCCCCCAACCCCCCACTGGACGAAGACTTTAGTGTCGCTGAGATCCAAGCCGCCCTGCATAAATTAAACAGCCGTTCTGCCCCTAGGCCCGATGGGGTCACTAACAAAGCCCTCCGTAATCTGGATGATGCCTCCATCACCCACCTGACAGATTATATCAATGACTGCTGGCGTAATGGTGCCATTCCGCCGGCCTGGAAAACAGCAAAGGTCATCCTTATTCCCAAACCTGGCAAACCTTCTAGCCTCGATCATCTTCGCCCCATCTCACTAACCTCATGTGTGGGAAAGGTTATGGAGCATGCCTTCCTGACGCGAATTAATACCCATCTGGAAGACACTGCAGCGTATCCTCACTCTGTCATTGGCTTCCGGGTCCACCTGTCGACCCAAGACGTCATGCTACAACTTAAGCACCATATACTAGAAGATAGAACACGTACTACTAAAGCTATACTCGGCCTCGACCTCGAAAAAGCATTTGACAGCATAGCCCATTCCACCATTCTTGACCGCATCTCACGCCTTAATATCGGTGCGCGAGCTTATAATTACATCAGAGACTTTCTCTCTAATCGCACGGCCTTCCTTTCGGTGGGGGATCTCCGCTCCGACGCCCAGACTTTGGGCAGCGCGGGAACCCCCCAGGGCTCCGTTATCTCCCCAATGCTTTTTAATCTTGTCATGATCGGTCTTGCCAAGGAGTTGCAGCAAGTGGACGGTGTCACCCACACCATATACGCTGATGATATAACCATCTGGGCCCACAAATGCAGTGATGGCGAAATAGAAACGGCACTACAATCCGCCATTGAAACAGTCGAGACCTATATCCAAGGCACGGGGCTTCGCTGCTCCCCTGCGAAGTCCGAACTCCTTCTCTACAGGCCTACTCTCCGTGGCCGCCGTCCAAAATACTGCACCGCTAAACGCCATTACGAAGACATTGCGCTTCATCTCACGGATGGCAGCCCCATACCCCTCGTCACCAATATCCGTGTGCTCGGCTTGCTCATAGAGGCGAACGGAGCGAATGGCATGGCCCTCGCCAAAATCAAGATGAACACAGCCAACACCATGAGACTTTTGAAGCGGGTCTCCAACCGCCGTGGGGGTATGAAAGAGGAGAATCTGCTCCGATTAATCCAGTCATTCGTAATTTGCCACATCACCTACGTTGCTGCGTATCTAAACTGGTACAAGGCTGAACAAACCAAGCTCAACGTCCTCCTACGCGGTGTCTATAAACAAGCCCTCGGCCTTCCCGGTTGCACTAGCACTGACCTCCTCCTTCAACTAGGCGTCCATAACACACTGGACGAGCTCATCGAGGCCCAACGTCGCTCTCAGCTGGAGAGACTCACTCTCACAGCGACGGGTCGCCATATCCTCACTTCGCACGGCATCACCTACCACCATCAACACGGCCATAAGCCCCAGATCCCCTCCACCATACGAGCTTGGATTCACGCCGATCCTATCCCCAGAAACATGCACCCCGAATACAACCACGCACGTCGCACAGCACGTGCCACGGTTCTCACCAAATCCCTTACTCGCCACGACGGTGTGAGTTTCGTCGACGCCGCCGAATATCCCCACGGTACCCGCTTTGCAGCCGTCACCACGCGTCAAGGCTCTCTCCACCATGCTATCAGCCTAGTAACCCCACACGCTGAGGAAGCTGAAGAAGTGGCCATCGCGCTAGCCACACTAGACCCAACATGCCATACCATCGTCTCTGACTCCCGCTCCGCCGTTATCAACTATATCAACGGCCGTATTTCACACCAAGCCTTGCGAATCTTGCAACAAGCGCCCCGCTCAACCGACCATCAGGTTACACTCGTCTGGTTCCCGGCTCATGTAGGCACCGTCAACCCGCACCTCCCCAACCTCAACGAGGTTACCCACTCCCTAGTGCGAGGCCTAGTAAACCGCGCGGGAGAAGGGGAGGCTGGCCCCACCGGTAGGGATCGCCTGACACGCTACAATGATCTTGTGAAGTCCTTCTACTTAGAGCGTAGAGCCTTCCCCGGCCTACACAACAAACTGTCCCGAGCGCAGGCTACAACTTTCCGCCTGCTACAAACCAATACTTACCCCTCGTTACAGCTTTATAACAAGATCTACCCAGACATTTACCCCAATCGCACGTGCCATATCTGCAAGACACAGCCAGCCACACTTCCACACATGCTTTGGGACTGTACACACCAATACCCCGACACTAACCCCACGACCCTCTCGTCGAGATGGCACGCTGCCCTGCGTAGCCCCAACCTTGACGACCAACTCTGGGCGACCCAGCAGGCCTGCGAGGCGGCGAGGAGGCAACACCTCGACGTCCCCACGTGGGAGGCCTAGGCCCAGCCACCATCTCTTGCTGGTTTCAATAAAGTTTATTCAGTCAGTCAGTCAGATTCGGCTGCGCGACACTCCAGGAGGACATGGAGGACAGTCAGCTTCTCCCCGCATCTACCGCAGGTTGGAGGATCATTTTCAGTAAGAAGTTATGCGTGCCAAATGTCTGTCCTATTTTGAGGCGACAGAATAGGACATCTGTTCGCCGTGATTTTGTTACGGAAGGCCAAGAACGTAACTGTGGCTTTATCACGTGCAGTTTGTTATTTACTTCTGCGTCCCACATACGTTGCCATTGGTTTCGCAGTTTCCTTCTTAAGAAAGGCTTCAGGTCTGTGACAGGGACCGAAGCAGTAGGATTAACTGCATGCAATAAAATTGATGTGGCCATCTGGTCCGCTAGAACGTTACCCTCAATGCCCCTATGTCCAGGCACCCAGCATATAATCACATGTTGGTTATATATATATATATATGCTTTACAAAGGACGGAGTAGAGTTAATTAATTACCGGATTTTTGTGGTTACAGAAAGACGTCAAGGCCTTCACAACACTAAGACAGTCCGTATATATAATTGATTTCTGGAGTTTTGATTTATTTATATGCTTTACGACCGACAGCAGCGCGTAGGCCTCAGCCGTAAAGATACTAGTTTCCGGATGCAGTACATCGGCTTCCGAGAAGGATGGACCGACGGCTGCATAGGACACCCTGTCGTGTGACTTCGATGCGTCTGTGTATAACTCCGTGCAGGAGTATTTGTGCTGGAGTTCCCGGAAATGTATTTGGATTTCAATCTCTGGAGCTTGTTTTGTAATTTGCATGAAAGATATATCGCATTGTATCAGCTGCCACTCCCAAGGAGGTAGCAGCTTGGCCGGATGCATTGGGCGAAGCTCGAGCAGTGGAACATGCATTTCATGACTAAGCTCCCTCACACGCAGCGAGAAAGGCTGTCTTACGGAGGGACGACTATGAAAGAGTGTAGCATATGTCATCTCGTTAGGCCTCTCTTTCTTAGGCCTTTCTCTCTTTCTCGTCAGGCCTCTCTTTCTTGTAAACAGAACACAAGAACTCTTGTGAGGATTGATTTTAAATCTATTTTTCTCTGCCCACTGTGACACCTTGTTCAAACCATGCTGTACCTGTCTCTCACAGACTGTGAGGTTGCAGGATTTGAAACTTATTTGTATATCGTCTACGTAGACGGAATAGAAAATAGCTGGTGGTAAAGACGCACGAAGCGTGTTCATCGTTACGCCAAAGAGCGTGCAGCTGAGTACGCCACCCTGGGGTACCCCAGTTTTCTGTATGAATGTGCGCGACAGTGCAGGACATATTTTCACTCGAAATGTACGGTTCTCTAGGTAGCTCTCTATAGTATTTGACACATTGCCGCGGATACCTAGCGCGGAAAGATCGCGCAGGATTCCGTACCGCGAGGTTGTGTTGTGGACTGAAGGGGCCACCGACGCTTTCACAAGAGTCAAGTCTGCCCTCGCCGACGCCACGCTGCTTAGACACCCCAAGCCAGACGCACCCACTGCCATCATAACCGACGCTCCAAACACCGCCGTTGGTGCCGTTCTGCAGCAATTGATCGACAATGCGTGGCATCCACTCGCTTTTTTCTCCAAGAAACTGAAGCCTGCGCAGTCCCGCTACAGCGTGTTCGGCCGTGAATTACTCGCTGTTTACCTGGCTATCAAGCATTTTCGCCATTTCCTAGAAGGCCGTGCATTCACTGTCTTGACTGACCACAAGCCCCTTGTGCACGCAACGAATCGTTCGGCGTCGTTACTCGCCCCGCGAGATTCGACACCTTTCCTACATCTCCGAGTTTACAACAACGTTCCGCCACATCAAGGGCACCGACAACGTTCCAGCCGACGTTCTGAGTCGTGCCAATGTCGTTTCCACGTTGACGTCGGAACCCTTCATCCTCGAGGCCGACTTACTCGCCAGTCAACAGCGTGACGACACTGAACTTCGTACACTCCGGAATTCGTCAACGTCCTTGAAATTAGAAGACGTCGTTGTGACCCCAGATGGTACGTCCGTCGTCTCCGCCACTTCAGCGACACACCTAGACCATACATTCCGGCGTCCCTTCGCAGACGTCTATTCGAAACCGTGCATAACTTGTCGCACCCTGGCATACGCGCGACACAGAAGCTCATTTCCAGTCGTTTCGTTTGGTCTCGGCTAAACGCGCAAGTCCGCGATTGGGTTCGCTGCTGTTTGTCGTGTCAACGTTCGAAGATCCAGCGTCACCCCATTCCGCCTGCCAAGTCTTTTCTTCCACCGGATGCTCGTTTTGACACCGCACACCTGGACCTCGTCGGCCCTCTCCCACCTTCGAAAGGTTACTGCTACATACTGACATGCATCGACCGTTATACACGGTGGCCAGAAGCTACACCTATATCTGACATCTCAGCGCCCACAGTTGCAGCAGCTTTCATGTCTACGTGGATCGCAAGGTTCGGCTGCCCATCCACAATAATCACAGATCGCGGTCGGCAGTTTGACTCAGCACTTTTCAACGAGCTACTCAAACTACTCGGAACGACACGTTTTCGCACAACTGCTTACCACCCGCAGTCTGATGGACTAGTTGAACGTTTTCACCGGCATCCCAAGGCCTCCCTTATGGCACATGAATCGCCGGAGAAGTGGGTCCTGCATTTGCCCCTCGTCTTACTTGGCATGAGAGCCGCATTCAAGAGCGACCTGGGTTGCTACTGTGCTGAGCTAGTTTATGGCACTCACCTACGCCTTCCGTGCGATTTCTTTGTCGCCACCCCCAAAACGCCTATGAGATCACCTGCCGACTACGTTGCCGAACTGCAAGCTTTCTTCAGCCAGATACGCCCCGTGCCTACACGTTCGCAAGAAGCAAGGTCCTCGTACGTTTCTCCCGCACTCACCTCTGCTACCCACGTTTTCGTGCAGAACTGTGCCGCGCGGAAGCCTTTGCAACCACACTACTCCGGGCCATATTGTGTTCTAGAGCGTCGTCCGACGACGTTTGTTGTGAATGTCAACGGCCGATCAGACACGATTGCCCTGGAACGTCTCAAACCCGCCTACACCGAAGCACCCGCGCCATCAGCTCCACCAGTATGCGACGCGACCCTGCTGCATCCTTCGCCGCCGCCAGTGCACGTGACACGCAAGACCAACGCCAAGACACGCCGCGTCACGTGGACTTTCCATAGTTCCTCGAACTTTCCTCCTCTCTAGGGGGGAGCCCTCCTCTAGGGGAGCCCTCTGTAGCGGCAGCAGCATCGGCGTCGCACGAGAGATGATGTAGACGCTCGCGTCCGCACGGGGCTCGAGCGGCTGGCACGCTCCGGCACGGGCTAGCGTTCCGAAAGAAAAGAATGCTACGCTAAGCGATCGAGTGTCGGTTCTTCCTCTCCTGCGAGAGCCCGAGACTTGACCGGTCTACGTGGTCGCTCATCGCCACACAATATCCACTAAGAACTCGCCGAAAGTATTCTGCCGATTAAACAGCCTAGCTTTACTACGACCAGTTGATGCTGGCGTGATTCGGCTTGAGTGAATCCTCCTGAAAACGAACAATGAATGCCCTGCCAAAGGGGAAGGGGGAGACACGCAGGGAGAAACAGTAGACACGTATTTGTGGAATTTTAAGGATACCTGTCAGAAGGCATTTGCGCTTTTTGACAAATGTCAAGAGCAATTGACAGCCGTGACTCGATGAGAAGCGCAAAGCCGGCCGTGCGTCGTCTATGTTTCTTCCTCTTGTGCTACTTAATTTGCGACAAAATAGGTCCTAAGCATTTGCGCCCGTGCTTTCTCCGTTTGAGGAGACCAGTTAAAGCGATACTTTTTCTTCTTGCAAAATAGTCATGCAGGGCAGCCAACCTAAGCATGTACAGGCTCGTCCACTCTTAGGGTGAACACGGCTCACCGTGGCCGCGCTCCGCGGGGCGCCAGTGCGTCCGGTGCGTCGGCGCATCGAAGCGAAGCGGCGCAGGCGCACACGGACCCAGGGGAGGTGCTTCGCGTCGTCTGCTACAGCGCTGGAGCGCACCGCCTCTTGCTTTGCTGTACACTGCGCTAGTGACTGAGTGACCGAGGCGGCATTGCGGGAAGGCGTACTTCACTAACTGGAGCATTTTCCAGCTGGTTCCGTCTACAGCTTGTGAACAGCCTGCTTAATCAATATACATAAACAGAAACAAGAATCTCGCCACATAAATCACTTAGCATGTTTTTTATAAGTGATGAGGGTAAAAATACAGTCATTTTCTTCGCGTTCTCAATTAGGCTGTGGCCTAGAGGCGACGCTTGATAGTCGTGTCAGGGACGTCACCCAGCCAGAGGCTGTTCTTAATTTCCCGAGCGATAAAGGTCGGGTTTGCAGCAGCCGCCGCAACAATGGTCATGTATTCAGCTTCAGTGGTCACTGTTTGCCGGGTTTTACGGGGAGCATCCGCAATTCTTCCATCCTTCTTGTAAGCCTGGACTATTCGATTCACAGTTTTAAGTGGCCTTTTTGTCTTTTCCGATATAACGCGTTGAGAATAGTTTATTATGCACAGATCTACAGTGCGTCGTCTTTCTTTTTCCAGTACCCGCGACATGGCTAGTTTCCAATGTGCACCGGGGAAATGAAATTATCCTGCACTGTTACAACGTTTTTATTGCCGAAGTGCCATGGCAACCAGCAACCAAACAAAATGCAATTCATCATGCAAGTCGACTGAAATGCGTTTAATGGAAGCACCTCTGGTGTCTTTCGATTTGGCGAGTCATCCCAGAATCTGTAACGTCTGAGTGGCCAGTCACCCTGTTGAGTAGTCGTTGGCTGCACCGCATCATCATATTAAGCTAGGATGGGGTAGCATGACCTACGCAAAAAAAAAGGGGGGGGGGGGGCTCAGCGGTTGATCGGGCTGACGCCCATGGTCAGATAAAAATTAGACTGGCCTCAACAAAGCAATCTGGCTTGGGCCGGGCTTAGCGTTTACAAACGGCGAGTCCGTTTGCCGACCACCGGCATGCTGTGGGCAGACGACACCATGCCGGCCTCATGACCGTCGGTTTAAATGTCGTGGCCGCCTTCGTCCAACACACGGACCGGCCACTTCCCCACGACGGCAACAGCATCGCTTGTCCGCGGCAAGGGATCCTGTGCCGTATTCATATTTGGGTTTTACCTACTGAGCCCAGCCCACCCCCGCCTACCGCCCCCCCCCCCAAAAAAATAAGAAATAAATTCCTCCTAATCTACAAATTTATCCGATGCCCACCTCTATGGCGTAACCCTATGTGTCGCTTCGGGACGTATACCGCACAATTAGCAAATTATTATATGCTAGTGAGAATATGTATTTGGCCCATTCTGAGGAATTACTCAAATGAAATAGAAGCGAATAACGACTTAATTACCCGGCAAGACGTAATTTAAACTAGAAAACAGACATGTAGATTATAGATTTCCCACTTTAATTACCGATTCGAAACGGACGGAAACAGCATTCGCGTGCGGCGTGCATTGATTCCAAGGAGAAAAGAAAACAACAAAAAAAAACGTCGGCACCATATGTTTTACTTCACCTAATCAATGTAATCAAATAATTGACCGACGGTGCCTCAAAATGAGAGTGCAACATCTCGCATCAGGTAACCGTCAGAGGACCGGCACCGCTTCGGTGATTTTACACAAGCTGTGACAGCAAAAATGAATTTAGTTTTTTTTTATAGGATGTAGAAAGATGAAAAGGGGGAGTAAAATGGGCGCCAAATCAGTTGCTATGCCGGGGAGAGCACTTTTTTACATCGCGTAAGCACTCCATGCTCTCCTACCAGCGACATTATAGCGTCAATAAGAGAGTGCGAAACAGCGGATATCACTTAGTTGTTGTCGAAGTAATAGTATTGCCCTCCTTAATGGTAAAATTCATGGCAAACATGATGATGCGTGATTGAACAATCGCTCTCTAACTTTCTGCGAAATTTATAGCGGGTTTCGGTCGTTTTCTTAAGTCAATTAAGCACATTCGTTCTAGCATCAAGACATGCGCGAAACGGCGCGCTAGGCTCATCACATGATGACTCCAACCAAGAGCGCGCCTAATAGGTTTCTCGGTATGCACTACACCAAGTGCTGTGAAAGTAAAATAAGAGGACCCCAGCCCAATAAAGATCGCGAAAAAATGACTATTTTTACCCTCATCACATATGAAAAACATGCTAAGTGACTTATGTGGTGAGAAGCTTGCTTCTGTTTATGTATATTGATTAAGCAGGCTGTTCACAAGCTGTAGACGGAACCAGCTGGAAAATGCTAAAGTTAGTGAAGTGCGCCTTCCTGCAATGCCGCCTCGGGCACTCAGTCACCTGGGTCTAGCGAAGTGTACAGCAAAGCAAGCGGCGATGCGCTCCAGCGGTGTAGCAGACGACGCGAGGCACCTCCCCTGGATCCGTGTGCGCCTGCGCCGCTTCGCTTCGATGAGCCGCCGCGCCGGACCCACTGGCGCCCCGCGGAGCGCGGCCACGGTGAGCCGTGTTCACCCTAAGAGTGGACGAGCCTATACATATGGTCCCTCATAGAATGTGCAATCCCTCATGTAATGAGCATGCTCAAATGCGCTGTATTACGTCTGAATGGGAACATCTGTGGCACAGCGCCTGGCCTCAGCTTTCTCCAGCCATCTGTTCCATTCAGATGTGATTCTTCGAAGGCTAGACTGCAAATCAAATAACATAATATTTGTTTCGATTCATCGCAAATGAGCACTTCCTGTATGTCGACGCGCCGTCCAGCTCTTTAAGCAATAAATGTCGAGATTACGGCTACCAAAGAGTCTGTAGGGAGAATTTAAATACAAAAATAAAATTTAGTAACTAAAGAATGTAGTGTAAAAAGAAACAAAAAAATACCCGGGGACTACATCACCATTTAACTCGGATGTGTTAGCTTACCTGCTGTAAAGCCGTAAAAACTAATGTTATTTCTATCTGAAACAATAGGTCTCGCGTTGCACTAAAATGTGCGCATAAGCTGGCGTGCTACACGCGCGGGCTTCTCGCGTTTTACGCAGAGGCATAATGTAGTTGCAAGTGAAACCAAAACAGACAAAGCCGACCACGTAGTAGGATGCAGCTCAAACTGTAATGAGCCGTCAAGATGTTTTCTGTTCACTTGTCAATTGTTATCCATCATGCACTGCAAGCCCTGAACGGGCCAAAACAGCATAGGCAAAAAAAAAGAAAGAACCTCAGCTAAGAAACAATCGCGTGCGCGAGTTCCGAGAAAGAACTGCTACAAGCACAACGCAGCATACAGCGAAGAAGAAAAAAAAGTGCATTTGAGTTTTCGGAAGAACATCAGACGTGCTTCGAAGGGCATGCCGAATTAAGCGATTATATACCCACATTGCATACGCGCGAGTAGTTCGTCGGATGCCACTCGTCTCTCTTGATTTTTAGCATCCAGGGAAGTTTTCGTTCTTTCGAAAATGGAAACATTCTCCAGACATTCCTGAGGGGATTCGTGTACATAGATACACAACATGCAGGCATCCTTTCGCGAGCGCGAAGACCAACCCACTCTGCGAGCTTGCTTTAGCACGCGCGCAAGCGAAGGCGTGGACAATTCAATGGCGGACGTGCTTAAAATCGGCGTTGCCTAATTCAATAATGAATGTTGCCACCCTGCACGAAGATGCGGGGGAAAAGGACATCCAGGCACCATACTTCACCTTAAGAGACAAATTCAAAAGCCCACGCAAATTTTCTCCGGCATTACGTAATTTTCCGCGAAGATCACGCAATGCGCGCGCCCCGACCGGCGGCGTAGCAATAATTATTGACAAAAGGGTAGATAATTTTCTCAGCATTTAGCGCTTGTAACGCCCCCCGAGGCAGTATCAATACAAGCATTTCTACTCAGTCAGTATGTCTGCTGTATGTACAGTCGCGGACAGAATAACATGGCCCACGGAATCTCCGAAAACGTTCAAATCCCGAGCAGCATGTAGCAGTAACCAGTGAAACTGCCCACGACAACGTTGTTAGCATATTCTAGTTGCATTGTGACGTTACGGAGATATTCAGCTTTTTCTTAGATTTCATGGTCCGTAATATTCTGTCCGCGACTGTACATTCCACCAGATTAGTCCCGTGGTCTAATGTGTCAAGCATGACGCATCTGTACTGAGGGAACCAGATTCGAAATTAGGCAATGGAACATCTTGCGCCACTGAGTATACGCTGCTTTTCCATGAAACTCCTCGACGCCAACTTGGCTCGCCGGTTATGGATCACTCTTCAATGACCCTGTCCGGTGCCAACTTGCATCACTGAGTATGTGCCGCTCATAACTGGGGACAAAATTATTTGGAATTGACCTGGCGTTCGGACCCAGTAGAAAACACATCACGTAGATACAAACTTCTCTGAACCTATATTGACACAGACACGATGTGGGGACTTTGTGGCGCGCCACTGAAAAAAAAAAACTCGGCATGTTCAGATTGAACCGAGTGTACGACCTAACCTCATGTGAGACGCGTCTTTGCGACGGCCGTGCGTTGTTTCGCAACTTTGCTAATCGAATTACCAACGGCATTCATTGTGAGAATGGTTCTGCCAGTTTCTTGAACTTCCTGCCTGTGAAAATGCGCACTCCGAGATCGAAGCCGCGATCTTGAGCGCAGCTGCGAAATGGCCTCGCCACTAAGCTAACTTGGCGGGCATTTGACCACCCCAGATTTGTCGTCAGAAATGTTGAGTTGAGTTATAATTTCTTAACACTCTCCCTCTCTAGTTTCCATTTAGAAATCATCTATCACACTGACACGCGAATACCGTTTGTTACATGAAAATAAACAGAGCGCTACGTCATTAAGCAAACGAAACCCAAGTACGATATATATAGATGACGACTTCTTTCTGGTGACACGGTAAGCTTCGAAAGGCGCACGGTTTTCATATCATATACCGGGTTTGTGCCCTTATGCCTGTAGACAAGGTCATTCCAGAATTTGAAGGTCTCCGGGCCTATGTTACACAAAAGCAAATATGAGAGCAAGCTATACAATGCTTCAAATTATGAAATTTTCATAAGCGGGGACATTGCACACATAGAGAAACCTAGAGATGCTTCAACTGAGGTATTGCTTCAAAGAGTGATAAAGGAGGTTGACGCAGATTTACTAAAGCTTGCTATGCAAAAATGCATTGGTATAACCTATGCAGCTGATAGGACGTGACGCACTGAATAGACGGAAATGTGTGAGAGCGGAAACACCAGGTATGATTATGAGGAATCACACCCCTTCTTGAAATGGTTGCTAAGTTCATTCAAGGTCATCGTGGCCGTGCCGACCACTCGTTCAACACAGAGAGGAAGTACTCAACACATTATGTACCCAGCACTGTTTTATTGAAAAAAGAAATATATATTGCAACCGATACAGTGCACATAGACGTATCACAGCATGTAGGTAAATGCATTTTCATGCAGTTAGTATGATAAAGGTGATACGGAACATAGAGCAGTGGAAGCAATGAAATGAATATACATCAGCGCACGCCGCGTGGCGCTTTCCTTTGCAATAAACACTGCAATGAAGACATAGGGCGTCTAGGTGTGAATGCACATTGCTCTCGTCACAACGTCTAGGAGTATTCGTGAAAAACAGGCGTGGAGTGCTTAAATCGAACGGGAAGTTCACACGGCGGCTCGTCATTGCATAAACTCCAAGTCCGGGTGAGGCACAAGGGCATCCGGGGAAAGGTCACAGGCTTACTCGAAGAGCCACTCCAACTCATTTGTGTTGTAAGGCTTCGGTTCCTGGAGGATTTACGAATCACTTGACGCCGAGGCCACGGTTGTACCGGTCGGTTCATCTTGCGCGCCCAGACCTTGGTGATGAGGGCTGTTCTGGATCAAAGGGCCTGAGAAAAAAAAAGAAAAGAATAAGGCATTTATAACAAGAAGTTTATCGAAAAGTAGCGGAGAGGCTAAACGCTGTATCACTGCTGGTCGCTTCAGATGGACATTAATCACCTTCAGTACAGAGCATCAAGTCCGTGTATCAAATTACATGGCTTCTGTGACCTTTCCAAATGACGATGAGCAAAATTAGAACAAGCTGAAAACGGGAGCCAGCGTTTCGACAAATGGACTTGTCTTTTTCAGGGCAACATATGTTTTCCTCTGCACAGTAAATTGCGGGAGGGTTCCTCTAATCGGGAGAAGGGGTAAAGCAGGTGGGTGCCACAAAGAGCGAAGGTGTGTTAGCGGCGATGGGGTACAATTGCCAATATAGCAATGCTGTGCATAAGGCCGATGACAGGGCCGTCTGTCAGCAGGCGTGTCAAAGGCGTCCACCGCAGCCCTCTATTGCCTACTTCGCTGGTGATCGTGGGCTATCCTGTCTCTGAAATATATATATATATATATATATATATATATATATATATATATATATATATATATATATATATATATATATATATATATATATATATATATATATATATATATATATATACTGAAATTCAATAAATATATAAATAAAAATAAAGAAAGGTGAAGAAGAAAAACTAAGCAACCAAAGTAAGTGTTCTTGCCTATAGCTTGAAATTTAGCATAGGGCATAAATTCTAAAGTTCCCTTTGAAACGTTTTTGCCTAATGGTTGCAATGTCTTGAACTTATGGATAAGGTATTATTATCTGTATTTCCTTCCTCGTTCAGAACGGAAATTTGACTGCAACACGCAGAGTTCAAGTTCAGGAAAGTTGTGACCTGGTTGGTTAAAATGCTGGGCCACGGCTTTGGGAAGCTTTTTAGCTGTGTGAACGCAATGTCCGTTTAATCGTTTCGTCCGGTATATTCTTTCTCACAGAAGTAACATTCAAGCATATAAATCACATCCGGACTTGTACAAGAAAAGCTAGGTTTGACTTCGTGTGTATGACTATTTGCGGTGCGTTTGCTTTTAATGTTACTTTGAAGGTCCCTGCAGATTTTCACCTGGGTCGACATGTTTTTATTACGGGGGAATGATGTTGGCAGACTATTGCGCGTACTATGTTGATATTGAAGTCTCTGTTGCCGGGATAGGTGTCCCTTGGTACATCCGGGAACGCTTTGCTCAGACGCTCAATAATTTATAATACTGGGCAGCATTCTCGTATAATGTTACTTTTGTTTGGGAGGGCATTAGAACATTATACTAAAAAAGGTTGGTGGTCCTTCAGATTCTGCTGTGGGTTGTTTCTAAGCTAACTCTGACTGCCTCTCCAATCTTGACGTGACATCATGAGGTCGACGGCACTATAGACGGCATCAACGCCAACCAAATCATTTCGCACCGCGCTATCCTAGGCACTTTGTATGTTTCTGCCCTTCACACTAACATACTCATGAGTGAAGGAATTGAAACCGTTTCTAAATCCCTTGCAATCTATCCCCAAGCACACGCTCGTGAAGTTTACCTGTCGCTCCTCACTTTAGTCCTCACGCTCAACTTTTTCGAATTCGATTCTATTCACTACTTGTAAACTTTTGGCACTAGCATGGGAACACCATTCGCTTCCACGTATGCGAACATTTACACGGGACAGCTTGAAACAAACCTGCTTATGCCCTACCCTTAAAATCCCCACACATTGACGACATATTTATAATATGGGCAGAAACGCGTCAACAGACTTAATTAGCCATTTCAATCACTTTCACCCGATTATTAAATTTACAGCTCACCCCTCTCCTAGTCAGATCAACTTCCTCGACACGACAGCCTACATAAACAAGCGAAATACTGAGAACGACACTTTACCGGAAGCCTACGCATAGCCAGTAATAGTTAGACTAGAACAGTCATGACCCGCGACTCTGCAAGCAAGGATTTTTTTCTCGGAGAAGCGGGACAACTAAGAAGAATCTGCAGCGAGGACCACGATTATATCCACCAGCTGAATGATCTTAGAACCACGCTAGCAGAAAGAATGAATCCACAAGTTGTTCTCAATAGAGCTTATGATGTCGTGTCAAGATTAAACAAACAGTCGGATTAGCTAAGAAACAGCCTACACCAGAATCTGACAGACCGCCAGCCTTTATAACGAAACATTCTAATGCACTCCCAAACATGAACAACATTCTACGAGAATGCCACCCAATTATCAAGTAGCAGGCGTCTGAGAAAAGCGTGCTCGGATGTACCAAGGGTTACGTATCGCCGCAAGAGGAACTGCATGGACATGTTAGTGCACGCAGAAGTCAGCCAACACCATTCCCCCGTGATAAAATCATGTGGTCTCCCCAGGTGCAATGCATGCAGGCACCTTCAAAGTGGCATTAAAATTAAAAGTACCGCAAATAGTTATACACACGAATTCAAACCTAGCTTTTCTTGTAGAAGGTCGGATTTGATTGACATACGTGTATGTTCTTTCTGTAAGAAACGATATATCGGTGAAACGGGACAATCAATCAACGTAAAATTAAACCCAGATCGCACGGATACAGCTAAATAGCTGCCCAAAGACGTCGTCGGGCATTTCAACCAACCAGGTAATAACTTTGATGAACTCAAACTCTGCATCTTACAGTCAAATTCCCGCTCTGACGAGAAGGAAAATGCAGAGATTCATACCTATACCTATAATTTCAAGGCATTGCAAACCATAGACAAAAATGTTTCAAATGGAACTTTATAATCTTTGCGCTAAGCTAAATTTCAAGCTATAGGCAACAACACGTGCTTTCGTTGCATAGTGTTTTTTTCTTCGCCTCTCTTTCGTTATTTATGTGGGCCTTTCAGTATATATATATATGTATTTCACGAGCACCGGCCTTTCTCCTATTATCTCTTTCAGAGACAGGATAGCCCACGACCACCAGCGAAGCAGGTAATAGAACGCTGCTGTGCACGCCGTTGACGCATTGGCTCACACGCGGCCGTTGACATGCGACTGAAAGGCGGCCCTGTCAACAGACCTCTTTATTCTCAATTTTTCACGCCCTCCACTACCCACCCGCCTTTCCCTTTGTTCACTTTACAAGGAATGGCCCCCTCACAGTAACACGGACGTCGAATCTTGAATACGTCCTGAGTGAAATGTGGACATTGCACTTATACTAAAACTCGCTTGGGCATGTTTTCATATTTTAATATGCGATTATAAGCTGGCTGAAGCACGCAATATTCGCTGGAAATTTCAGAGAAACCAAACATTTCCTCAGTACCTGTTCACGTTCACAGTTAGTAACAAAACTGGCAAAATACGTGGAATACTCGAAGGATTGCGAAACGAAGAAATACAGTAAATATCTTTTCAAAGAGCTTGAGCTTCGCAATGCTGTGCCGGCTATTTTCAGCGCTGACTTCTCGCTATTCATTTGAGGCAAACAGGTTTAGAGCTTTGTTTTGTCCCAATTTGTCCTCCAGGCATTTTTTTCTTTTTGTTTTGCGACCAATTTCGTTCGAAATAAAGAACCTCCTCCTCGAGCGCACAAAATGCGATCCACTGCGATGGCTATTGCAAACAAATATGTTGCTTTTAGACAGAAGACCATTCACTCAAAAAAAGATACTTGGTCCATACCCAACTGCGTGCCTTCAAAAAAGAGCCCTTCTTGGTTTGAAGAACTTTTTCCGAGGACACCAACATTTTGGGGAAATATTAAGTTTCAGTTGATCCTAATAAGCTAAATTAATTATATAAATGTTGTGGGTTAAAAATTGATTCCTGTTGCGATTGTAATTTTTACACAATATGTAACTGTGCTGTGTGCTTGCAGGGTAATTCCATCTGTTGCGTGTTTGGCTATTCAAAATATCTGTCTTGGTATATGCGAATGTGTACGCAACTCAAGTACAAAACTTCGCGATTGATGTACTGTTAGACTGTAGTTTCTATACACCTTGTGCATTACCGAGTGCCACATTGTGTGCAATTACTGTCCCATCTTACGCATACTTGTTTCCTTTGCTATGTGACAAGGAGTAACCGGTGCCGCGATAAAGGCGCTAACCTCTCCTAATATTCGTTTCAATAGAGTTCTTTTTTCAGAATCATTTTCTTCTACTTAATAGCCACGTCGGCCGCGCTTCACCACCGTACGTCCAAAAGAGGTGCAGTTGTCCGCTGCTTCGAGGGCGAACGCGCATCGTTCATTTTTGAACAAACCACGTGGCGATGTTAACCATGCCTGAATGTTGCGCATCCGTGCCCTACTGAAGTATGCGCCTTCCATGAGTCGTCTTAGAAGTCCTACTTCCGAATGCTATTTACGTGTACCCTTAGCAAGCGGTTATGTTAGAGCAGTCGGTTATCTCGACATAACACAATATGCCGCAATACATCGCCCTAGCCAAACTATAAACTGCTCTGCAGGCCTGCGAGTACGAGTGATCTTTAAATGTTTTAGTGTTCGCATAAGTTGCTATCGGTAAGTGTTTTCGGCCCTACGGCACTTTCCTGGGCACACTCTAGAAATGCTGATGCACACACACAAGCTTTAACCTCACTCAACCGTCAAGTCTTCAAGAGAGACCACCGACTTGTTTACCCATTATCCACAGCTATGTGAAACCATATGCATTAGTGGCAGTGAGATTAACATTTAAGCTTCTGCGGCACAAATGTCTAAATGATGTCGGAGAGGAAATATTGAGAAATTTGCCCACCTTCAGGAAGTTGTCCGTGACGCTTTCCCCGTTGGCGTGTACCTGAAGATGTCCGCTCCTTCTTATGGCGCTGCTTCTTGGCTTTGGAGCTCGGATCACCACCACCCGTTCGCTTTCGGCTGCGGGGTTGTCGCCTGTTGCGGTCATTGCCAAGAATTACTGTTACGAAGTTGTCCAGCAGGAGGCGCCTGTGTATACCGACATCTTGTTTGCTGCGGTTAATTTCTCGGATCTTCTCCTCGGCTGCTCGAAGCACAGCGTCGATATCCATGGCCGTTGTGAAGAATCAATGCAGGACCACTACTACACGGCACTAGACAACCACAAGCCGTCCTGCAGAGTACGGTAGCCTTGAAGCGACTGCCGCCTATGGTAAAATGCGTCTTTTGAATACCAGTCACTAGAAGTTTACTGCGCATGCGTGAAAGCGTACTCCAGACTACAGACTATTGGTGAAATATATATATATATTAGTAGGTATTAGTAGGTATAGGTATTAGTATTTCGCCGCACCCCACATACCAGTCTACAGTCGGGGATAATATCCCCACACCCAGAATACCTGTGAAGTCTCGACGATTTCTCAAGTATTTAAGCGTGACTGATGACAATACATCCCGTCTCAGTAGGCAAGCGTGAGCGAACTCGAAAGACATGAATTGCTTGTGTGAATTCTCGCTATACCTTTGTGCTCGCTCTTCGTCTGGAAAGGAGGAGGCGTGTAATTGCAATTACAGCAAGGCGTGCAGTTTGCGCAGGAGAGTTTTTACAAGTCTAGGAAATTGTTGACAACCGTGAAAACAGGTTGGGGGGCGCGGCTAAGATTATAGTTTGTCTCAATGCACAATCGTATTGTTCAGTACTGGAATTACTTTTTTACGCAAGGTTTGCAGTTTCTCGTCTTTGCGCTGGTAGACTCTGCTCAAGTCGCCCTAAAAGCTGTCGCATGACAGAACGACGTATCAAAAAAATTTAAAAAATGGAGGGGGGGGTGTCTTTAAGAGTGTATATAGACCAGAATTTGAACTTTTGTGAACAATACCTTGCAGAACTACATGCTGTTTCAAGTTAAGAGCCATGAACGCAAAAGTGACCACAGAATGAAAAATGTGTATTCCTGATGTTTTTTTTTCTTTTTGTTGGCAAGGTAACTATTAACAATGAAGTAGAAGTGGTTATTGGCTCACGTTCTAGTGCACACGAATCCTTGAATGTTAAGAGTGGCATTTATTTTTTGCAAATGCTATAAGAGATCAGACAACCAGGTTGCAAATATTTCTTATGCTGAACGCAGCATGTTTCTTGAAGGGAGGGTGATGTTCAATCAGCGAAGCTGTCGTGTGTTTTACCTCAATCGAAGCATGTATGTATGTATAGGTATTATTATTCTCATTATAAAATACACAATGCCAAATGGTAATAACAGTGTGCATAGGACGCAGGTCTCTGCAAAACCGAGCCTGGACGCGAGTGACCATATGTGTAGACCGAGGCGCAGTCACAGGAGTTCACGAAAGAAAACACACTTGTTTGTAAATTGCAATAGGGCATACTTTATAGTTAATGAGCTGAATGAAACTTGCAAGGACGGGAGTTTCATATACCTTTTATATAGTCTAGAATGCTATATAGACTGGAGTTTCATATAGCATTTCCTTCCCGTAGAAGCTAATGAATTCACAGCAGACGGGAATTCCACGATATATACAACTTCACAGTGGACTATGAGTTAAAAAAAACACAGAAACGTAGCTCAAGCTAGGCGTAATGTTCGAGTCGTCTTCGCCGCTGATTTCTGCATAATGCTTTCCAAGGTACGGACATTACATTGAGTGTTACAGAACATTTGCACGAAACTGGAGGCGAAAATTTCATCGTGTCGACGCGACGGGTAGAGGACGGACAGAGTGTACTGCTTCATTGTAAAAAAAAATGATCGCCTAGCTTTTTATTTGGGTATTGTACGCACGACTGCATATTACGCTGCGGATGCGGATTTCAGGGAGAAAGCCGATACGCCGACTGTAGCGTTATCGCGAGCAAATACAGCGCTGAGCGCGAGTTCGGTGGAATCGTGGAACGTCGTTTGGCAGTATTGTCGACTGTATTAACGACGATCCCTCTTTTTCGTCACCTCCTCTTTGTTGCTGTTCAACGACGACAGCCAGGGGACGGCGGCTCCTCTACTGTGCACAACAATCAATTGTGCCCCTAACTGGCATCATCTCTACGCCCTCTTAACGCGACACTATTTATCGCGACCCCGTTTCGCAGAACATTCGGTATCGGCGGCAGCGGGCCCGGGATGCCTGTAGGGGGGGAATATCACCCCGATTCCCGCTGGCCCTCCGTGTGGCGCAGATGAGTTAGTGAATTGAATTTCCTTAAGTAAACCGCGTCAGAAAAATTCGTGAAGTACGACCTACAGACCGTCTACAGACAAGACAGCGTCGGATTGCAATTTGACTTTACGTGGACATCCACTCAACCACATCCAATCAGACATCCACCCGTTAGTAGCAATTGTTACAAAGGAAACCCATACGGCTTCCTGGAAAGAAAAGCCTCGCAGTTGAAGAAGAATTCGCCCTGGTTGATTGGGCCACAGGATTGAAAGAAATACCAAAACATCCCATTCACCTCCGTCCAATTCGACTGCTTAATTTCAGCCTCACCCTCCGTGGTGGCTGAGGCTATCGTGCTCAGCAGCGCAACACAAGGTCGCGAGATCAAATCACGGCCACGACGGCCCCATTTCGATGGGGTGAAATGCGAGAACACCCGTGTCCCGTCCTCTGGGAACACATTAAAGATGCCCTAAGGGTAAATTTTATTCCGAAGTTCCCCACTGCCGCGTACCTAAGCAAATCATGATTTTGGCACGTTAAACCCCATAATCCAATCTAATTTCATCCTCCGTGTTTTGCTTTCAAAGACGCACAACATTCAAACTCGAAACTAGAAATGGCTAGCATTTATAGCATTCAAAAATGGCGGAGACGAGTCGTAGAACAGGTAAGAAAGTAATGTAATGGCAGCTGTGACTTGATTGCAAGTTTTCGCTACTAAGGTAACTACAAAGGCTCGGCGGGTTTAGCATGAACACCGAAATGCTGAAAATGCATGCAATAATGCACCATATAAGCACATAAATAATGCAAACACGAATATAACGCGACACTGGACCTTGTCTGAGAGCAAGAAAAATAATACAACGTTATAACTCAAAGTGATGCCGCAGAGAGACGGGGAAGGACACACAGAAGCGGATGCGCGCAGGGCTACATTCATCGTTACAATGAACTGCAGTCTCAAAATAAAGTGAAAAGATGGGTGCAGTGTACCTGTCACTGTCAGCGAGAGCAGTGCCATTATCCGTGAAATCCACCAAGGCTATAGGAATGCAACACTTCAGAATGTCCATGATATAATCGAGCGCGGCAAAGTCTTCCATTGATTACGCAATCACTCACCGCGCCACTTCGAAGACTGCTTGCATGACACACCTGCATTATAGCGCCAATCGTCTTGCGCTAGGCTGCGATTAAATATAGCTCGCCATCCCGGCCCTGGACAAGTGTGGAAAAGCAGAGGTGTGAAAAGCACAGGTGTATGAAGTGTGAAAAGCACAGGTGTGGAAAACCACCGCTACAAATTTTGAGGGGAGTAGTCTTTCTACATACAAAATTGTTATATGGCAAGTGAAGCGAAAAATCTGGTGTTAACACCCGATAGTACCAAAGCTCATGTGACCAAGTGGTAATGTCACGTTTGACGTGGTGACGAAACACGTTTACGTCATCACAAACGTCGCATAATGATGTCATTACAAAATAGTCGTGTGTGAAGACATCACGTCAAACGCTATGTTATAAAGGGATCGTCACGCCACGACATCTACTGATAACATCATGTGATGACGTCTTCACGTCAAACGTGACGTCACACGACGACGTTATTGTAAAGCGATGATAAGACATGATGACGTAATGTGATGCCTCTTCGAGAAACAGCACACTGTGCACTTACGGTTTAGCACTTACTCCGAGATCATCCCATGATGACGAAACATGATTACGTCATCACATCAAATGTCGCGTGACAACATCACGTCAAACCTTACGCTATGTGATAAAGTGACATTATCATCTGTTGACGTAACCTGGTGGCTTCATCATGCCAAAAGCAACGACACGCAATGACGTCTTCGTCAAAGGATGTGACATGATGACGTCATATGATGCCACTTGGAGAAGCAGCAGAATGTGCGCTTCCCGCTTCGCACTGTCTCTGGCATCTGCCCACATTTTTTTGTGAGCAAATGCCGCGTGCGCGGACACGAAAAATCACGACCAACCATAGGCTTACAGCTTAGCTGTAAACGTTTCATATTTGTGTCAGGGACGGGAATATGAGGCGTGTTCGAGACCGGAACGTTTTCCAAAAGAGATTTGCAAAGATTACGATACTTCCTGAACAAATTTTGAGTGCAGCTGTATACGTGTTTTCATTTCTGCGACATAATGAGGCAGGTAAATTGAGACCGAAATCACCGCACCGACTAATAGTGAGCCAGTGCGTCAGCGCCTTCGCGGAGGGAGGGGCAGTATATATGGGAAAGCTGGCATGATCGGCATCGCAGCCAGTTGTGTAAGTAGACGAACGCGCGTGAAGTAGCACGACCGTGTTCGCGCTGTTTAGCCGAGGGAGATGTGGAAGACGACGACGATGAACGGGCGAGCAACGGCAGGAATGCGTTCGCGCGGTTACGGCGAGGGGCACCGACGCTCAACCGATGAAGGGCCGCCGAAGAGCTGCGCTATAAAAAGAAAGGTTGCACTACATTCGTGTAAATCAGATACGTGAAGAAGGGCTTACAAAGGAAGGCATAACATAACTTGCAGAGCGTTTCCATTCCACTCCGAAACGAATCCGAACAGTTTCTCTATTTGTCGCTGCTAAGTGTCTGACCGACGCAATGCGTGCCGCTTACAAAGTCAAAAAATGGCTTGCAGCGACCTTTTGCTTGAGGCTCGCGACAAGCTTCAGTATGGAAACATTTCAAAGCTTTTGGTGACTTTCGAATCACAGTGACAGCACATCCATCAGTGAATACATCCAGAGGAGCCATTCCAGACGATCATCGTTTGAGGTTGATTAAAGAGGAGCTTCTGTATAGCTGGAAGGACCAGAATGTCATCAAAGCACAGCGAATAATCATCAAGCACGAAAACAAAGAAATTCCAACAAAACATCTACTCATTTTTGCAACGAGTGTACTGCCAGATTTTCTTGAAACCGGATGCAGAAAGACATAAGTGAGGGTATAAATTCCCAATCCACGTAGATATCTGAGTGCCAAAAATGTGGTCTCAACTCGTAAACCTGCCGAGGCCGACTAACCTGCGCGAAATGTGGACACAATAAAGACAACTCCGACAGCTGTAGTGGTACACTCCACTGTCCTAATGGCGATGGTGAACATGCAGCATACTCGCGAATATATCCAACGTAGGAAAAAGAAATTTAAATAACAAATGTCAAGATAAAAGAGAACATTTATTTTCCGGAATGATTAATGATTGATTAATGATGATGATAATGATAATAATGATAATCATTCTTAATCATCAATAATTATCACCATTAATTGCATAATACCGTAGGGTATGCTGATGTGGTGCGTAGGGGGGCGGCACCGCAGTAGAATAGCAGCTTGGGCTAGTAGATTTTCCATTCTGGTGTTAACAGCACAAAACGTAGACGAGATACGAGACGAGACGACGACCACACAAGCACTTGTGGTGTCGTCTTCTCCTCTCGTGTCTCGTCTACGTTTGGCGCTAGTTAACACCAGGACCGCAATAGAGTTTGGCACCTGTCCGACCCACGGGGAGTGTGGCCACCGCCGTGCCACCAGTCCCCTTGGTGACAGCAGCCAGTGCTGTTTCGCCTTTCCTGAAGCAGGGCCCATGGACCTCCGGTTTGGTAGGCTCGAAGGCCCCGTATCATAAGGCGAGGCCTTCACGACGGACACACCGCTTCACAAGAGCGGACGTCCAGTACCTCGCAATAGGAAATGAATGTGAGCCATAGCCAGCCGGCGGAACAAGCGCTGAAGGATCTTCGCGTGTCTCAGGACCCCGGCAAGAAAGAAAAATCCCGCATTGCGGGGCCAGGAAAGAGCCCTGTAAGCTAAGCTACCTCAACCTCTTTATCTTAGATACACATCCCACTTATCTTTGAACATGGATACTGCAATTTTACAATGAAACGTACGTCAGAGGTTTTCTCCAGAAATTTTATGACGTTAAAGGAAGTTCAATCTAATGGTGCTGTGTCTGCAGTACACCTCAAATCTACACAGACAAAAGTTCTCCGGCAATATGACATTTGACATATGACAGACCGAGAAGACGCTGCTGCGTAGTCCGGTCGATCCGCGACGATCCTTCAGCGCTTGCTGCGCTGTAGGATCCTGGCTAGGGCTCGCATTCATTGCCTCTTGCGAGACGCTGGACGCCCGCTCTGGTGAAGCGCTGTGTTCGTCCTGAAGGTCGTGGATGCGTTGCTTGTAGGCAACTTCAACTCCGAACCTCCCTTGAGGCAGTTGCCTTCCAAACAGTGCTATTCGATAAAGTGCTGACCATTAGGCCTATATACATCCCCCCGGGTTACCAGTTCTGTAGGGCTCCATTTCAGAGCTTTATTGAAGAGCTTCCCCATATTTGCATAGTTGTCGGAGATCTAAACGCGCATAGTACATACACTGTGGCACGTCTCTCGTTGTGATTGCTAGAGGACGGTTAACAGAAAACCTCCTATTCTTCCCAAGTACCTGTTTGCTTAACAAGAACGAACCAACATGCTACAGCTCTACAAACAAAACATTTTCCTCCATAGATCTAAACATAGCGTCCAGTACACTTGTGACGTATCTGGAGTGGAAGGTGATCAATAACCCATGTTGAAGTAACCATTTCTCTCTCATTGTAAACCTTCCAAAACAGGCTGAATGTTCTCGATGCGTTCCTTGAGAAAATGCGGGTACAGCTGACTGGACGCTATTTCGTGAAGTAACAGATCTGCCCTCGGCGATGTCCGTGCACTTCTTTTTGACGATGCAGTAGCATATTTTACAATATTTATAATTGATGCTGCATCAGTATGTGTTAAACAAAATGCGTCGTCTTCGAAACGACGTATTCCATGGTGGAAAGTGGAGTGTAAGGAAGCGTCGAGGAAGCAAAACAAGGCTTGGAATCTGCTACATAACTACCCAATCACAGATAACTTGTTTGATATCAGTTAGATTAAGTCACTGGGAAGAAGAGCACGCCGCCGTGGAAAACGGTGAAGTTGGCAAAGAAACGTCAGTTGCATCAATTCCTATGCAAAAAATTGGAGGACGCTTAAGTTTCGCCTTCAAGAGTGGAACGCGACAGCGTTCCCGTCGACCCGCCAAGGGACGGCGCAGCGACTACGCGCCCCGCATCGGACGCGGTGAGCGTCGAGCAACGCCGCGTTCGGCGCGGCAACGAAATGTGCACCTGAGCAAGCGACGCACGCCTGAGCCTTAGAAACAGCTCGTTTTTAAGGCAACGCCGCATTCACTAGAGGCGCTTTTGCACAGCTATGAAGCATCGAACTCGTGGCTGAGTAGGCAGATTGTGTCGCGGTTTGTTTTCTTACGGGACCAAAATGACCCATTTTTATTAACTATGTTTCAGACAAGGCTGAGCGAAGCTATACCTGAGTTTATTATGCGAAGCATATTACGAGGGCTCAACCCAGCTCCTCAGGCGCGGCGGTGACCATGAAATCACGTGACACCGTGACGTCACGACAGAGGAGAAGTGGCTTTGGCTCAACTCTTGCAAGACGGGCTGGGTGGGAATCGAACCAGGGTCTCCGGAGTGTGGGACGGAGACGCTACCACTGAGCCACGAGTACAACGCTTCAAAGCGGTACAAAAGCGCCTCTAGTGAATGCGGTGTTGCCTTAGAAACGCGCTGTTTCTAAGGCGTGCGTCTCTTGCTCAGGCGCACATTTCGTTGCCGCGCCGAACGCTGCTTTGCTCGACGCTCACCGCGTCCAATGCGGGACGCGTAGTCGCTGCCCTGTAGCCCATTGTCTTACACCCCTTGGCGGGTCGACGGGAACGCTGTCGCGTTCCACTCTTGAAGGCGAAGAAGTAATGCATGAGTTGTTTCTTCGTCTAGCCGAACCAAATATAGCCAAGCAACAGCAGTTCACCAGGCTAAACAGTGGTTCAACAACTAAAATAAAGGCTAGTATGCTTCGCATCCTGGGCTTAACCTTACCTAAGCCACAGCCATTTTTGTATCGTCACATCGGTGCAGTCAAGGCAGAGCGCGTGGTTTCCTAAAAGAGGTAGTCTTGGCGTTTCAGCTGTTAAAGGTTCGGTTCTCCATGGAATACCTAAGTAGGGTACCACGAAAGCGCTTATATAAGGACCTGGTAGACACAATGTTGCCGGTGCCATTGTATCGCTCGATGTTCTGCATTGGACCTGAAAAGGACGTACTAAAAAGAGTAAAACGAATGCCAGTACGCCCATCGGTAAAGTCCTTCTTTTTCCAGCTCCACACCAATACTTTACCTGTGAAACCGTGGCTAGATGAAAAAGGTCTTTCCGTGCCTTGGAGCGTCAACTGTTTACTATGCCGGAAACCCGAAACAATAGAACACATTTTTCTAGACTGCTGGGATGCTGTGTTCCATTGGGACATATTACAGAGAACACTAAAGAAGGACTTGCCGATTACACCATATGGGATTCGTTTCTTGCCTACTCTAAATGAAGACAAAGTACCCTATGATATGTTCATGCTGGTGTCCTTACATAGCTTATGGAAAACTAGAATGGCCGTGAGACATGCCGAAGTAAATGCCCGGCCTGTTAGAGAATACTTCATTGAAAGCATTTGTCATATTAAGGAAATGTATAATTTGCAAAAAGAAAAACCAACATGGCTCAGTGTGATGACTGAGCTAGCGAATTTTAAGCGATTTTAGCCCTGTGACTGCCAACCAATGGCAGAGATGTTGTCGTGACCGTTGTCTATTGTTAAAATGTCTTGTTTTGTAGCCTTGTTGCCATGTCGGTAATAAAGACAAAAAAAAAACTCGTGGCTGAGTGGCAGCGTCTCCGTCTCACACTCCGGAGACCCTGGTTCGATTCCCACCCAGCCCATCTTGCAAGTTGTTTTTATGCGAAGCATACTAGCCCCACAACCACGCTCTTCCTTGCTGCGCCGCGCGCGGCCGCGTAGCTACCATATAACGTCATAACAGCTGCAAAGCGGACGCTTAAGCTTCGCCTTCAAGAGCGGAACGCGACAGCATTCCCGTCGACCCGCCAAGGGGTGTAAGACAATGGGCTACGGCGCAGCGACTACGCGCCCCGCATCAGACGCGGTGAGCGTCGAGCAACGCAGCGTTCGGCGCGACAACGAAATGTGCGCCTGAGCAAGCGACGCACGCCTGAGCCTTAGAAACAGCTCGTTTCTAAGGCAACACCGCGTTCACTAGAGGCGCTTTTGTACCGCTTTGAAGCATCGAACTCGTGGAAAAAAGAAAAAACTCGTGGCTAAGTGGTAACGTCTCCGTTTCACACTCTGGATACCCTGGTTCGATTCCCATCTTGCAAGTTGTTTTATATTCATGAAGTGCCTGCTGGGATTTATCGCTCACGACCACCGCTGCGGACGCCGACGACACCGGCTTTTCTGCGACACGAGCTCCTTAACGCTGTCGCGTTAAAATAAAGGCTAGTATGCTTCGCATCCTGGGCTTCACCTTAGCTAAGCCACAGCCATTTTTTATTCATGAAGTGCCTGCTGGGATTTATCGCTCACAGCCAACGCCGCCGACAACACCGGCTTTTCTGCGACACGAGCTCCTTAACGCTGTCACGTTAAAAAAAAAGAAAAGCATGGATGATGGATGGATATAACTTTCTTGTACATGTACGTCCGGCAAGGTTTAACGCGACGCGGGCTCAAATCTCCCACGGGGGAACGTCAAGGCCCTGCCTCAACGCCGCCTCACGGGCTTGCTAAGTGCCACTGCATGGAAGAGAATTAAAAAAAATTAAAAACCACCACTCTCGTCCTCTACCACTACTAAATATCCAGGGAGACACCCTCACAAATTAAGCTGGTTTTCTAGGTGCACACATCAAACATAATTTCAGTTCATCCCGCTATTCCGACGCATTCTTAAGATATCAACGACAAGCAGAGCGACTGCCTTTAGATGGGAAAAGCACGCGAAACGAACCATACAATCACCGATTTCGTTTGGCTGAATTTTCGGCGTCATTGAATTGTTGCAACAAATGTGCCTCAGGACCCGCCGGAATAGTACGTGACATAATTGAAAACTTAATCCCTCAAGCTCACAAGACACTCCTGCCTCTTTTCAGTACCATGTGGTCTGCAAGACACATTCCGTCCGCTTGGAAAAAAAGCCATCGTAATCCCCATTCTCAAAGAGAGCAAGGACCCATCTTTAGACGTCAGATACAGACCCATAGCACTCACAAGCTGATCATGCAGACAATGAGAACATGGCAAATTGACGCTTGATTCGTTATCTCGAAAATAACAAAATACTAGATCTCCTTCCGAGTGGATTCAGGGAAGCTGTATCTACTATATATATAGCCACCTTGTGCGTATGGAGGCGAACAACCAGGATGCCTTCACACATAATCAATTTTGCCTATCAGCATTTCTTGACAAGTAGAATGCTTACGATACTACGTGGCACATCGAAATTCTTCGAGATTTGTCTGCAATAGGTACCCGTGGCAACTTGGTGAATGTTAACGAAAATTATCTGATAGCACATTTCGTATCAGTGTTGGCAACGTCCTACCCCGACTATCCACTCAAAAGACACGTGTACCTCAAAGGAGTGCTGAGCTGTACTCTCTTCGTTGTAAAAGTGAATCATTTGCATACCATTATAACGCGCACAATGTTTTATTCTGTATATGTGGACGATGTGCAAATTGTATTTAAATCATGTAATCTTGTAATCTGCAAGCGACAGGTACAGCTTGGCCTAAACAACCTGCGTTAAGTAGGCGGATAAGAATGAATTTTGTCAAAACCTACCGAGAAGCACCTGCATGCTCTTCTCAGGCAATCAATGAATATAACCGTATCACGATAGTATCGCCATATCTTTAAGGGCCCCGTGTCGCAGAAAATCGGGCGCGGCGTCCCACGTCGGGCTTCGACCGTCGTTTCGGCAAACATAATATCGTACCACGCATAGCTAATCATGCAGGCCTTCCGTGTAGCGCAACGTATTTACTAAACGAATTGAATTTCTGTATGTAAAATACGACAGAAAATTCGTAAAGTGTCAATTACACACGACCTACAGAAAGGATAGCGTCGGAATGTAATTTGAATATACGAGAAAACATCATTCTGTTAGGCAGAGACTTAAAACACAAACGCATTTTCCAGCGTTTCTACCATTCATAGAGCGGCCACGGCCTCCGAGTTCTGCGCGCGCCGGCGCGCTCAAATTTTCATGGCCAAAAAGCGGCGCACCCGGTTCATTGCCACACCTCCAGGTGGCGCTCACTTCCGCTGCATCGCGGCCCTCGCAAGAGTCCGCGTTTCTACCAGAAAGCTCGTCTTCGTACATGCATGAGCACCCTTCGTGCGCCAACGAGCTTTCCCGGTAGCCGTCGTTTCCAAAATCGATCACGACAGCAATCTTCGCTGAGAAATCTTGGCCGAGGATTACTGGTACCTTGAGGCCAATCAGGTGAATGAATCGCTGCGTCTGAGGGCGCTGATTCCACCGCGCGATGAGTCGCACATCGCCTTTCGAGCAGTCCTCCCCGCGCGACCATTGAAGAAGTAACTTGATCCCTGTACGTTCCAGGTGGTAAAATTAAATGAAAGTGTGAGTTTTACGTGCCAAAACCACTTTTTGATTATGAGGCACGCCTTAGCGGAGGACTCCGGAAATTTCGACCACCTGGGGTTCTTTAACGTGCACCTAAATCTAAGCATTATGGGTGTTTTGGCATTTCGCGCCCATCGAAATGGGCCTGCCGTGGCCGGGATTCGATCCCACGACCTCGTGCTCAGCAGCCCAAAACCATAGCCACTGAACAACCACGGCGGGTATTCGAGGTGGTAGGCGACCTCGTCCCTGATGATATATGCACTTGTCCCGGTATCGAGCAGTGCTTTGAAGGTAGTCCCCACGATTACGAGCTCTATAAACGCGGCAGTGACGCTCTTCGGCGCTCCAACTCGAAATAATGAAGATGTCGCGATGGTGTTTGCCTCGTAAGCTGCTGCCATGGCCATCGGCACTGCTACCGGCGGCCCACCTCGTTTTCCTGCTGGCTACGGCACTCACGCGCGATGTGTCCCGTCTGGGCCTAGTTGCAACAGCGCACGGTGTTCCGCGATGTGAGTTGTGCGAAGCGAGGTTGCTCAACCAACCCCAAGCGTTGACGTGAGGTCGCCTGTCCGAGATTGAGTTTCGAGCAGGTGTGCTTACCGGGATCATTAGTCCGCGATCGTCTGATTGGGCGTGAAGTTGTGCACTGGACAAGCCTCCCGGCTATCTTGATTGCGCGACCAGTCACCCGTATGAGTAGGGGTGAAACGTGCGGCCCGAGATTTCGATCGGTGCGGGTGTACCCCCGGGCCGACCACTAGTTGCAGCGTGCTCGCTATTCGTAAGCTCGCTGCCGTGCCAAGAGCAGCTTGGTTCAGCTTGATTGAAGCGGTGGTGGTCAATATACACGCGGGCTCCTGAGATTTCGGCTTGCACCCCCCGTGATTCTGCTGTCGACTCGTTCAGGTCTCTGCAACATGAACCCTGCAGGTAAAGTGCAAACGTGGGATGGCTTTGTCGAATTGCCCGTTCCACTAGCTCCGTATTCGAAGCGCACTCAAATCAGCATGCTCGAAAACCTCCCGCATCGCCTGCACTTATCCCATGAGTGATTCGCCCGTGCCCTGCACCTTTATAATTGCAGATATTGTGTTCCGCCGAACTAGTAAGCATCGCAGTCGACAGGTGATCTAGCGAGACGGTTTTCGAAGCAGCGGCCCGCATTCATATGACAGCCACGTCAAATGCGGCAGTGACGAGCAACTTACCACGCCTATAGCCACCATCAGCACTACTGGCCATTTTAAAGAGAAAGGTTAGACCGAGCCCTTGTTGAAAGCATCAGCGGGGAGAAGGCAACCACGCAGAACAAAACAAAAATCATGCTAGGCGCAACTTTTACATCATCGGCATCGGCATTTACATCAACTACAACAGATCACCTCTCGCAACGTCTAAGGGACCGACCAAAACATGCTGTGACGACAGTGTACTAGACAGTGGTTGACTTGGCCGAACGGTGCTCTCCCGCTGAGGTGCCGCGTATGGAAAAATTGTGCGAGGGCGCAGCGAGCAAGCTGGATTGGGGCAGAGACGCGCATCGCTGCATATTGAACATGATATCGCTGCGGGTGGTGAGACCGATTGTGCGCGTACGCTCTTATAATGGTGCTTTATTTCAACTGCAAATTTGTACGGGCACCATTTTGTTACGCATACATACTGGAAGCATGGTTTATACAACATAACATCTTCAATTTTGTTGTCGTTCTCAAGACCGTCGTATGCCAGCGAACGCGCGTTCGTAAGGGGCTATGCAACTCTGTAGCAATTTGCAGTCATGAAGGAGTGAAAATTTATATAGTGAGATGTTTTCTTATTTGTTATTGCGCTTGTAGCTTAGAAGAACTTCTGGTTCGGCGAGTTAGTGCATATTAGCAAACAGTTTTACAACTGCTCAAACAAACGACCACAGAGAGAGAGCACACAAGGACAGACGCAGTCAACAGGGCGCACAAAACCTGCGCCTGCCCTTTTTTTGCTCTCTCTCATTAGTGGTTTGTTTGCGCAGTTATAAAATTGCTAATACATGTTGGACTGCGCGCGCGGATTATCGCATTCCACGCAGTGCCCCTGTGCTGCGGCTGCTAGCCGCCGTCGCGGCCGACGTGGATGGATGGATGGATGTCACGAGCGTACCCTTTGGAAAGGGGCGGTGGGTTGCGCCACCAAGCTCTTAGTATTATACTGTCTAATGTCGCACCGAAGGTAAAGAAAAAAACGCACGATGAATTCTATCAACCAAATTTTCTGGCCCCCAATTGTTAACTTCGTTTTTTTTTACATCTCCGTTTTTTTGTCGTTTCCCTACTTTTCTTCCACCAATCTTCCTATCGCCCATTAGTAATCTCTATTGCGGATATGTTTACTTTTCATCCTGCTCTCCTTGAACCCAAGGGCTTCAAGGAGTCCAATGGTGCCTAAATCGAACGCTGGGCACATATCTTCACATTATAATAAAACACGCTCCATCGTTTCCATAGCTTTGCCGCAGCAAGCACATGCCTCTTCTCTCTTCCTGTATCTCGCTTTATATGGTATACGTGCATGCGTGTCGCAGCGCCCTCTGGCAGTTTCCTCCCAAAGCGCCACGCGCGAGCCAGCGCGTTCATTCCACGTCCCATTTCTAGCCACTGTGCTAAGCGCACGAAGTAGTATCAATCACCCCTCCGAGAACTATCGCCAGCAGTTTCCAACGCCGCGACCATGATGCGGCCCACTCCACTTCCACGGCGCCAGCCCCAGCCGCTAGTCCCGCTCAAACGTATTCTAGTTCAATCTATTGCGCCGGCGAAGAGCAGATGTTTTCCCTTTTTTTCCAAGCATGACTGAGTGACATCCTGTGGTGCGAGAATCTGAACTACACGCAAGATGGCGAACGTGATACGTTCACCTTAGGATGCCTCGATGTCCTCCGTCCCCGCCGCCATTTACAGCGTGGTGACAACGGCGTCAGTCTTCCTCGGCAGCGCACTGTTGGCGCGCGATTGTAGAGGTATTTTCGAGTTAAACAAAAGCATTTGGAGAATGCAAGACCACAAACAAAATACATATCAAGCGTTAGCAGGTAGGCCATTCCATTTCTGGTGATAATGGAATTTTGAAAAAATTCTAAAAAAGAGCTGTAACACTGTTCTTTTTTTTTTTCTTGTGAAGACCTTAGTGTCTTATGACAGTGCATGATCCTTTTACTGACTGTTCCCGTGGCAGGACTTTTTTCGCGTATTGTTAAACACTAAGAAATGGAGCCCTTTAAAATAACGCTTCGCTTAAATAATCCGACTTTTATTCCGGAAATTATATTACTGCGCTACTTGGTGTCATGACCGAAAATATAAATTATCGGGCTTAACGTAGCAAAACCACGTAGTGATTGTAAATAAACACGTCCTAAAATGGGACTCAGACCTGGAACCCTATAACGTAATACCATTCCAATCTGCTTATATTCCAATTGCCTGGAGTAAAATTTACGCAACCTCCGACGCAAGCGCAGGTGGTATCCCGCAGTGTTATTTGAAACGTGCAATCAAAAGAGGTCCTCGTTTATTGGAGGACACTTATCTTACGTGCACAGCGAACAGCATTGCCTACATTAAGAACTTGTTCTTATCTGATTGGCTGACACGAGGCGAGGAGTACGCTCAAGTGGAGAGGGTTTCGATGGGGCCGATCCAGCATAGTGAAAGCAGATAACCGAATGAGAAGGGTGATGACGGAGTCTGTGATTCGTCCGATACCACTTCCTTAGGCTTCGGCGGCTGATCGAGAATCCGGCAACGTGACAGGGAAGGTTAAGAATGCCGCTGAAACAGGAGGGGGACACTCCCCGGTTTCGGTGGCACAGGAAATTGGCGCCATCTCTGTAATGGGCGAACGCAAAAATCCGTTTCCGTTGCATAGCCTCGTAGATCGTCGCGCGCACGCGCGCCGATCCAGGTGGCCGTGCCCTTCCTCGCCAACTCCTCTCCCCACGCCCTCTCTCGTAACACCCTCACCTTCGACTGCCTACGCGCCCGCGCCACCGTGCCGTCCCCGCCGGCCCGGCGGCTGCTTAGTCCACTACGTAACGCTTAATTTTTGTTATCTACTGTCATCGAGATGCGTGCGCTGCTGTGCGTTGACCGACGCGGCTAGTTTCGTCAGTTCTGTGGTCCTCGGTAGCTGTGTGCTTGTGCTCCGCGATGTTTCACCCGTTTCACGACTCGTACCCCTCGTGCATCGTGCAGTAGTGCACAAATACCTCAATACCAAGCCCTGCAAGGTTGTTCCGGGTGCCTAAAGACAACAGGTGAGCGCTCAGACCCAAGGACATCAGAAGGCGCATGTACACGAACACAGCACTGTCCATGTGCGTGCTCCATGAGGCTCCGAACGTCGTTCCGCCTTGATTGTGCTACACTTAATTGCCTCTTACCGGTAGAGAAAGCTGACAAATAGATGTTCCTCTTCATAGTCACCTGGTCTGTGACTTGTGTTTTTCTGTGCCAAGTCTGATTCTGCAACTTCCGTAACTTGCCCAGCTTTCCATACCGCCCTCAGTGTTTTTTCTGTGTATCACGTTCTGCAAACCTACTAACAGCTGAAAAATTACTGTTAGTGTTTGTGTGCTATCTCAGTAAAACCGATGGGAATACCACGCGAACAACCTTCATGTGTAGGCATGATACGCTTTTTTTTCTTCTGGAAAGCATGAGCATTGCAAGTGTGCTACATGCAGATTTTTGCAGTTCGTGTTTATTATACAAAGCAGAGCCCAGTAGGTACGACTTAGTGCCTTAAGTGACGTAATTTTATTACTAAGCATTGCATTCGGGTAGAAAGAAAAGTCGTGTTGGCTTGTTTTACCTGGTCTTTGATGCGAATGTTTTCTATGTGCTGCTGCAAAAGCCGACTACCGTCTGTTCCCCTTGCCAACGTTACTCAAGTTGTGGCCAAGTGCAGAATAATGTGATAATGTGTGTTTCAGTTTTTAGTACAATGTTATTTTTTTCTGTCATGTTTTTTTTTCAATTTGTTCAGCAGTAATGAACATGTCACGCATTTCATATACGTTCGTGCAGATTTATATGTAAGCTTTCTTTTGGTATGGCTCTCAATCAAACAATGTTAGCATTTTATTCTATCTTTCAGGTATTTTGCGCGTCATTGTTTTTGCCATTACCAGTGAGTTTTCCCTTTTCATAGTGGTCATGGCTATGTCATACACGTCATCCAATTTTGTGCAATATCTTAGTGCACATATCAGGAGCTCGTCTACATTTAGGTCTTGAGGACGTTATATAAAAATCTAGTTTTTTTATGTGTGTACATGAAACGGCCTTCGCGTTTTCTAGCGCTTTCTTTTGTTATTTCACCATCTGTGAACTTTTGTCTTTAGTACTCTTGTATGTGTCATGCACCTTTCAATTTTACTTATTTTTTTGAGCGTGTATCAAACCACGTTGTAAGAAAAATCTGTTTTCGGAAACGAAGTCAATGATGATGACAAAATGTATTTATTAAGGGATGGCGCGAAGGCCTATAATGGGGAATAGGAAGGGGAAGGAGGAGGCGTACTCAGAGTCGTCCTAGAAGCTGCGCGTCCTTGGCGAAAGCCAAGAGTGAGTCCAGAATGGCCCTATCGGAATCCATCGAGCCAGTTGCCGGTCTAATCCACTCCTCGTAGGACGACACTCGCACCGCCCTCAGGTGGTGGTCCCGCTGTTGAGCGTGTCGCTGGCACTCCCAAAACAGATGGGCTGCGGATGGCCGTGTAGCCATGTCGCAGTCAGGGCACCTGTGTGGCGTCTGGAGCGCTTCTTGGTCCGCGGAGGCTGTGGGATGGCCGGGTTCCTGCGATGGAAGGGAGTTGGGAGACGGAGATGGAGGGCGTCTTTCCCGGCGTGGCCGGTACTGTCGCCACCGCTGCAGCACATCCGGTGTGAGGACGAAGCCGGAACGGAGCCTATGCAGCAGCACCTGCCCCGACCTGGGAAGACCCGCTGGAAGTGGGTCTGGGTCTGAGGGCACACTCGCACGGAGTTCCCTCTTGCGTCGGTTGGCTGCCGCTCTCAGAGCTCTGTCTGGGTCATACGGGGCTCCATTTGTCGTGTTGCTTGTGCTGGTTGTGAGGGCTTCTGAAGGATCCCGGGAGACGACGCGGTTGGAAAGAAGGGCGCGCGCCGCCTCGTGGGCTCTCTCATTTCCCTCGATGCCCTGGTGACCAGGGATCCAATGAAGTGTTGCAGTGACCCCGTGGGCCTCCGCACGCCTGAAGGCCTGCTTGACGAGGAGTACTACCGATGATGATGTGTGGCGCGACTTGCAGGCGTGCAGCGCATACTGAGATTCGGTGTATATATCGATGTGTTTTGCTTGCGTGGTGCTTGAAACTCTATCTAATGCCCAGACTATTGCGCGGAGTTCAAGGTCCGTTGGGTCGTCAGCATCAGCAGTTGTAAAGGTAGAATGTGTCTCACAAGAACCCGCTACGTGGTAGGCGACTGCTCCTTCGCTGGTGCGTGGGTCGAAAGCTGCGTCAGTGTACACTTGTTCATGACTTGGCGGTGCGTCTGCCACTGTCTGCACATGACGCGCAGCAAATGCTGCTCGGCGGTGCACATGTTGGGCACCCATGTTTCGGGGCGTTGGTGTAGTGTCGACGACAGCAATGTCATCCCACGGTGAGATGTCGGATGGCAGTTGTGGCAAAGTTGATATATCCTTTCCCATGTAGGCCAGTAGAGTCCTGCCTTGTCTGGTGTGCTTCAGGCGTTCCTCGTGTCCTGCCTTCGATGCTTCGATGGTTGCACGGAGGGTAGACAACTTCGCATAGCGATGTAGCTCCTCGACACGTGTGTGTTTCGGGAGCCCAGTGATAACACGGAGAGCTGATCTGTGGAGTACCTCTAGCTGTGTCCAGTGCCGAGCAAGCAGGTCATAACAGCGCGCTCCATATATCGCTCGGGATGTCAGCAAAGCACTAACAAGCTTTCGGCATACCTCGGTACCAGCACCGCCCATGCGGAAACAGATTCGTTTTATGAGGTGCAGAGTGTTATGCCACGTCCGACGAAGGTCTGCGAGCCACGCATCCGCTGTGCCTTTGCGGTCAATAGGTATACCGAGAACGCGCACTGATTTTTCTGCTCGCTGCAGCGTTTTGCCTGCGAGAGTGAGCGTGAGGGCTGCTTCGTCCTGCGTTGAACCTCGGATCACCACATAGGTTGTCTTCTCTGGAGATGGCCGCATGCCAGTTTGTGGCAGGTAGTGGTCAATAACGTCAAGTGCCGCCTGTAGGGTCTCCTGCTGCTCATCAATTGGTCGTGATGCAGTCCATAACGTGATGTCATCTGCGTAAATTGTGAAGCCCAGTTCGGAAATAGCCTCCAGTCGCTCAGCCAGGCCTATCATAGTCAAATTAAAGAGGAGGGGTGATAGTATGGAGCCTTGTGGGACTCCCACTATGTTTGGGTAAACCTTCCCGGCGTCTCCGTCTACCCGTATGGAAAAAGTGCGATCTTGAAGGAAGGAACGCACAAAGTTGAGGGGGCGGCCCGTGATTCCGTGCCTCTCTGCTGCCTCGATGATTGCCTCATGCGTCACAGTGTCAAAAGCTTTACGGAGGTCCACCGCCACCAGGACGCTCGGGTGTCGCTTTGCGCGACCGACTGTCTTTCGACGCAGTGCACCCTCCCTCACAAGTAGGAGGCTGTCATGAGTGCCAAGGTTTGGTCTAAACCCTGTCTGTGCTGGATGAAAGCGACCCTCTGTTTCTAGAAAGTGAGATATGCGTGTCAAGGCCATTCGCTCCGCCAGCTTACACGTAGTAAGCGTGAGGGATACAGGGCGCATGTTCGACAGTACATCTGGCTGTTTGTTTCGTTTCGGTATGGGTGTAACTATCGAATGCTTCCATCCTGCTGGGATTTCACCGTTCATCCACACTTCGTTAATCTCCTCGAGAAGTTGCTTTTTTGCGTATTCTTCCAGATTCCTCAGAGCCGCCCACGTCACGCCGTCATAGCCTGGCGCGCTGCGCGCGTTGATGGAAGAAAGTGCCTGTTCGAGCTCGAAGAGAGAGAATGGGGCCTGGATGCCCTCATCGGTCACTGGCGGCGTTTTCCGGTAAATGTCAACGTTCGGGGGCGTCGATGGTTGGGGAAAAAACGTGTTCGCGGCATCATCTTGGAGTTGGCTGATTGACTGGCTAGTTTTGAGCAAGACGTTGGAAATAGCGCTGCGTGTTTTACGTTGACCTGTCATAGCCTTGAACGTGTGCCACACCTTGTGGAGGCCAGTTCTTTCGTTGAATGATGAGCAGTGCTGGCTCCAACGTTCCCGATACAGGCGCTTGGCGTATCTTCTAGCGATGGCAGTGCGACGTCGAAGTCGCACACGGTCGCGATGTCGTCGGCCATTGGCTTCGTACGTCAACTGTGCTCGCTTGCGCGCATCCCAAAGGTTTAGCATATGTATGTCCGGCGCCGGAGCATCAGCTCTCACCTCAGTCTCAGTAGTGGCCTTGCGCAGGGCGCGTGACGCCCGCTCCCGTACGGATGAAGTCTTGGGTTGCTCCGCAAATGCTCTTCTGTAGGCATCCCATCTGATCGTGCGCACAGTGCGCCCGGCCGCACGCTTTCGTCCCACGTTCAAAGTAATCCACAGTGGATAGTGGTCGCTGCCCCAGGCGTCCGGATCGCATCGCCAGTCTTTCACGTAGGCTGGTGTGGATAACGTCAGGTCTGGGGTCGTGTTACGTTGTCCACTATGCAGGGCGGCGCGGGTGGGGTAGTCGGTGTCATTTGCGAGCACTAAGTCAGCTGACTCCGTGGCATCTGCGAGTGCCATTCCGCGGGGCGTGTGATAGTCATAGCCCCACTGCGGATGCTTGGCGTTGAAATCGCCGCCTATCAGGAAGTCGTCGTTTGGGTAACGTCTCCGCAAAGCGTGAATCCACGTGAATGAGCCGCGTGTACGGGAGCTAACTTCAGGGCGCATGTATACCGATACCAGCACTGCATTTCGCTTTGCAATCTTGCAACGGACAGCCACCACCTCCTGTACGGCAGTCGAGTACTGAGAAGTGTCAATCTGCGTTTGCGGAATGTCTGTGCGGACAAAGACAGCCGCTTGTCCCCGTATTACAAATTCTTCGGCTGCACTGGCGATACCATTGTGCTGCGGGTTTCGGTGTCGTTTCCTGTTTCTATGCTCTATTGACGGTTGGTAATAACCATTGAACTGTCGTAGTGTCCGATCTGTGCCATTAGTTTCTTGAAGTAACAGCGCAAGGGGGCGTCCGACACAGTCAAACAAGAGGTTCAGTTCTGTCGCACAAGTGCCGAGCCCTCGGCAGTTCCACTGTAAAACGTGTGGAGTGGGACTGTCGAGGGCTGTACGCGGAGCCGGGTGGCTATTGACGCGAGGCGAAGAGCTGTTGGAGCAAGCCATATTGTCGTTGGAAGTGCTTCTCCTGCGCTTGGAGGAGAGGGTGCAAAAGTTGTTGTACCAGCAGAGCCAGGTCTGTCTGCTGTGTGGTAGTAGAGGTTGTTTCTTGCGTTTTAGTGAGCTCCTGCGGATTGCATGGCTGCTGCTGTCGCTTGGCACGAACACGTGCGAGCAGTGCTGCATGCCTTTTTTCGTTCTCTTCTAGTTGCCGCCGCAGTTCGACGTTCTGTCGTGCGAGTTCTGCAATCTCAGCTTCTAGACTGTCTTTCGGTGTATCAACCAGCTGCGATGGTGAAGGCAGCATAGGTGTGGGATAGCGTAAGGAGTTCGCCGGTTTGTCTCCACTCGGTTGAGTTCGCTTGAGCGCTGCTGCATAGTTGAGGTTGCAGCCATTTCCTCCCGTTGTTGGTTGTGCACAGTTCTTTGAAACAATCTCGTTCACTGCTTCCTTTATGGTACGTGGCTGCGTCGAGATGTTTTCACTTTCAAGTAGCTGCTGCGTCAATTTGACGTCATGGCACTGGACAGTTCTAGTGCGGCTTCTCGATCGGTGTGCGCCGTGCCTTCTACGACGAGAGCGGGGCCTTGAGCGGAGTTTCTTAGCAATTTGTGCGTCGGACTTCAGTTTAGCTGGACACTTGGGGTCAGTCGCCGTGTGACCTTCTTCTTCACAGTTGCGGCATCTGGGCTTCGTCTGTTTGCATTCATTGCCAGTAGTACTACCTTCGTGTGTCTTGCCGCATGTAGGACATACCGCTTCGTGCGGGCAGACATCCTTTTTGTGACCAAAGCGATGGCAACGATTACACACGATGCTTTTAGGTTCGTAAATTGAAACTCGGGTGATGCGGCCGTAATACACGACTCTGTTAGGGGGGTGGCGTCCTTCAAAAGTCAGTAGACATGCCCCACGCTTTCCCATTGGGCTAGCGTCAAGGATACGTCGGTGCTCACAGGTCAAGGCTGCCCGGAGTTCAGCCTTTGTTTCATTGCAGTCAACGTTGTATATAACACCTCGGCACATGTCTCGGCCGGGTGCCTGATACACTTGTACTGGTATCTGTCCGTGGTTCACGTCTAGGTGTGAAAGCTTGAGAAGCCCGTCTGCTTGCCTCTTGTGAACGAGCAATCTTATGGTGTTAGATGCTGGTTGCAACGTGTACGTCAAAGGCTTGGTGTTGGCGGCAGCGGGTGCGGCCATCACGAAGTTGCGGTGGAGGTCCTTGCCTGGTACAGTCGTGAGCGCCACGTTTATCCGTGGCTTCACGACTAGCACAAAAGTTTCTGGCGGTGTTTCCTTCTCGGGCCGCGTTTGGTTGTGCTTACGGCGTTGCACTTTCCACACTCCTTCGTCACCGTAATCTTCAAACGCGTCCTGGGAGAGGGCTCCGGCGTCTCGAATTGTCTCTAGCTTCTCAGTTGAGTTTGCGTAAGAAAACAGTTCTTGAGACGCGTGCAATGCAGTCTCTGCTTGACGTGGCGTTGCCCCATCAGACTGTAGGCTTGAGGATGTCGGTGGTGCTTGTGTTTGCATGTCGTCTTCGTCACTGGAAGGGGCGGACGCGTCTTCGTAGGTCGATGACGTGAGAGAGTCGTGCCGCGTTCGTTTCGATACCGCACTGGCCGTCGTTGACAGACTTGCAGAACGGTCTCTATCACGACGGTGGCGGCTGCGGCTGCGTTCGTTCGGTTCCCTATTGTTCTTTCGTTTTTGGCGTTCGCGTCTATGTTGTTGGTCAGCGGTAGCATGCCCACAGCGTTCTTCATGCATCCCAGCAGAGCGTTCTGTGGTAGACGCTTCCGGAACGCCTTCGGGACGTCGCGTAGCCGCTTCCTGGCCCCAGTCTTGGGTAGGCGGCATCAAAGCTGATTGTCCCTGGCGTTGTTCATGGTCGTCAGATGGAGGTAGCTTCGATGACCCGGGCTCGGTCATCAACGCAGTCGTGGCCATGCATTAGGCTTAGCAAGGCCGCCCGCTGGCGCGTAAAAGCGGCCGTAAAACGGCCAGAAAGCAACGCACCTTTCCGAGGCTTGTCTCGACGTGTGGCCCAAGCGACACCGATGAAGAGCATGTGCAACAGAAGATGGTGAGACGCGAACAGCGCGCGTAACTGTCGAAAAGAAACGGAGCGCCAGGAAAAGACGTGCGCTCGCATCCGAACCGGAAGTTTAACGAAGTCAATAAAGCGAGACTAAACATCTGTTGTGTTGGAAATGGAATTTTTTTTATGTCGCGGCACATGCTGGTATAAGTATGGACAAGATTGCGTGCGTGCACAGCCCACGGCGCACCACGCGCCAGCTCGCAAGCAATGCCAATGCGCGGCGTAGCGCGCGCATTGCTTGCGAGCTGGCGCGTGGCGCGCCGTAACATGCGCACTATAAAAAAAAAACTGGCTGTGGCTTAGCTAAGGTTAAGCCCAGGATGCGAAGCATATTAGCCTTTATTTCAACGCGACAGCGTTAAGGAGCTCGTGTCGCAGAAAAGCCGGTGTCGTCGGCGTCGGCTCAGGCGTACAATTCGTTGTCGCGCCGAACGCTGCGTTGCTCGACGCTCACCGCGTCCGATGCGGGGCGCGTAGTCAGGGGGGGGGGACACTCCCCGGTTCCGGTGGCACAGGAAATTGGCGCCATCTCTAATGGGCGACGCAAAAATCCGTTTCCATTGCATGGCCTCGTAGATCGTCGCGCGCACGCGCGCCGATCCAGGTGGCCAAGCCCTTCCCCCCGTTCAACTTAGGGTGCCTCGATGCCTGCCCGCCGCGCCGCCGTTCAGGGTGGTGACAGCCCCGCGGCGCCGCCATATTGGTTTGAAGAAGCGCCTCGCGCGCCCGCCGAGCTATCGTTGCAGAGGGCAGGATTCTCACCAATCGCATCGGAAGCTGAAAATTTCTGGCATGTGTGGAATTATGCTTTCGTGCTGAAATACAGAGCTCATATTCTGTTGTAAAAAAGCACAGTAGTCATGTTGGCAGAGCGCTGCGGTGTTACAAGGAGAGGCGATTGGCGAGTCGGAATGTTAATTGAGTTTTCACTGTCGCAATATTATTTCGTTTGGACGGTGGAAAATTTTTTGACAAAACCGTTTGAGAAATTACACAACGCTTATCTGTTCACGTGTTGGTAGGCTCCCTCGAAACTTTGAAGCACATGTTTCGTTTGCTGCGTTTAACAGCAGTTCACGGCCTTATATCACAGAGTTCCAGCCGTATTTTTATTTCACAGTGATCCTGTACACGATGAGTCTAGATTACACATGAGCTACAATTTTGAGCTTCCAATTAGGGTATTGGTGGCATAATAGCACTCTGCATAAGCATATCTCTAAAGCAAATGCGGAGGTTTAAATGTGTTTTTAATGACAGCGGTCGTTTCATGCACTCAGTGAGGTTTACAGAAAACAGGTAGCTTGCGAAAATGTATATAGACTTTGCAACATAAATTTTATTCAAGGTTAGCACCAGCGACTGTCTTGCTGCCATATCCGTCACATGAATCATCAGGCTGCATCAGCCAACGCAAATAGATGCGTAGCCTCAGCGTTACAAAGCGCTCAAGTAGTCTTTTGTTCAGAGTGGGGTGGTCACTGCAGTGCACCGAAAAAGGAGGTACACATTCTTCCAGGATGCGCCTCAAAGTTTTCATGGGGCTTTTCAATCGGCATATGTCACTTTCCTCAGAAAACTTTTTGAAGGCACTCTCCCAGCTTTCAACGAGGCTCAGTACTCCTCGACTAACGTAAGGTTCCTTCCACCACTCACATATTCCTTCATTTGTACAAGAGCATGGTCCTCTCCTACTTCTTCTGCAGTAAGCGCATTTGTGCACACAGCACAAGAAGTTACAGATGACAGCAGTGGCCTCACCAGAAACCCTGCTAGATGGGCCACAATGTTGCTTTCAATATGAGAAAGAGGCTCAAGATCTTCAAAATCAAAATCATTTACGTCAACTGGGACTTCTTGCTGTACGTGCCTAATTTCCGCAGAAAAAATGTCTACGAGGTACTCACTGTCATCAATGTCATAACTGGTGGATTTTGGCACTTTCAAGAACTGGCTCACGGAAAGAATCTTTATGGCATTTTTCACGTCATATGGACTCGGGACTGGTTTCAGCATTCTTATAACAGAGAATAAGTTCTCCAGGCAGTCCTGTGCAAACCGTCCTGCTAATACAAACTTGTATCCACATTCCTTCAGGAGAAAAATGTGCAGCTGCAAAATAACATTCGTCGACATAACAACACCTGCCTGGCATGGCTTCCATACCTTCTTCACACCAATGCTTAGGCTATTAATGACCTCAACAGTGAGGTTTAGCACTGAAATTGCTTCCCTGTATTTCTCTTCATTCATGAAGCTAAGAGCCACAACTGGGTGGCGAGCTGTCATCAGGGAGTACCACTTTGAGATCAGTTCAAGGAACCACGCAGTTGTCTCAGCTTCAGGTGGTAGTAGCCGCTGCTCGATATAATACCGAATAGCTGCAGGCGACTCTCTAAATAATTGTACAGCTATTCCTACTTTCATTTTTGTAAAGTGCCCAGTGGACACATGCACATGGGTTAAATTAGGTGCAACTTGTAGCTGATCGCTATCTAAGTTCAAAAGAGCCTCAACGTGTTCGACTGTTATTTCAGTTGTCGGTAAGTTGAACCGTGAAACTATCTCGCTACTCAGGTGCATCGGATCTTTCCGAACAAAATGTCCCCTCACGTTCTTCAGCACATGGGCAGGGTCTGGCATAAAATGTAGTGTCTCGTTGCTTATGAAGGGATGCGGCACACTGGACACTGTAACACCGTTGCGAGAGCTGCTTAAGTTCAGTGACCTCCACATCGCGCGGTTGGAGCTTCCCATGTCAGAAGTGACACACCGCACACGAAGGCCAATGTCTGTGCAGAGCTTGATAAGGTGGAATACGAAGTCCTTGAGCACATCTCCACTGACGTAAGCACCTGTGTAATGAAAAGCAATTACTTGTTTCCAACGGGTATTTGTGCCACCCACCATAAAGACAAGCGCATGCTTTGCTGGCTGGTCAGATGAAGGCAATGTTATCATTCCAAGCAGAGTATCGTTGCCACGGTCAAGTTCTATCCCACTCCGGATTTCCATCTCATCAAGAAATAGTATGCAATCTTTTTCAAGATATTTCATTGAAGATATTTTTGTTTGCATTGCAGACAATATTTCATGCAGCACGCCAGGCTTGAAAGACAGATGCTGCAATCTTCTACATAGTGTGCGCCGTGATGGCAGGGGGTAGCCTTGCTCTATGAGGAGGTCATAACCTGTACTTCCACAGGCGAACTTGAGTTGCAGTGCCTTTTTTACTGTGTCGGCACTCCACGTGCGACGTGTTCTATCCTGCCTTTCTAGAGCTGTCTTCTGGTCTTCGTTCAGATAGTTCAAGTTGGCAGTCAACATTGTGACCTTTGTTTCCAGCTTGGCTGCTTGCCTCGTAGCAGTCCTCATCTTCTTTTTAGCGACAGACAGACTTTCCTTAAGCTGAGAGTTTTTCTTCTGCATGTCCCGGAGAGCTTTCCGCATTTCGCTTGTTGACAGTGAGTCAACGTCCAGGATGTCACAGTGCTCCTCCTGTTCCTCTTCTTCTGTGCTATCACTGATGCAGAGTTTACCTGTGTCTAGCTCCTGATCGTTGGGAGATGAAGGTCCGGGTGAGGCAATATCTGTCGACTGAAATGATTCGGTAGCTGAAGTTGCAGAATCAGCTAAACTTCGTCGCCTCACAGGAGGTTTCCTGCATTTCGGTTGCGCTGCATGGAGAAATAAAGGCATTCATATACAATACGCATAACGCTTGTAATTGGAAGTAACACAGTGACTCACAAGAAATCATTACTTACGTCTAAAATCAAAGAGAGTCGGAACTGCAGTAGACTTCAGCAGCCGCCGCCCGTCTTGTCTGGCATTTTCGTACTGGTCAGGCTCAAAGTGACGCTAGAAAATGTTAACACGGAAGCAATCTTAGAGACAAGCAGACCACACATGCAAGCACACAGAGTAAGCGGGACAGGCTCTTCATGCAGAGGCACTTATATTCACGAAAGTGTCATATTGACACCACCGAGCTGATCACTGCTAACATTTTGGTTATTTACTGGGATGCTGAAACAAATTCGCATCATCGAACTTTCGACTTATTCACGTACCGCTATCAGGATAGCAGTGAAGGTGCACTGAGTCGCGACACGTTGCGCGCACAAAGTAGAGCGACATAAGCATGCGCACCTGCAGCTGCAAACAAACAAGACAGAACAGTAGAGGGAAAACTACCGAAGGCACCTAAGTCTCCCTACATAGGCTTTCCAAAAATATATGACTAAATAATGCAGCGTAATCAGCAATTTAATTACAATTAACTAACAGTAATTAATTGAAACCTCTAATGATCGCAGCGTAGTTATACTGGACATAAGCTATCCAACGATATAACACTTGCGGCTGTATACTAAACATAGGCTGCACAGCCACCGCGGACACCTTCTGTACACGTCACGTATGAAGAGGAAATGCTACGCGTTAAACGACGGCCGACCAACTTAGACAACTTCCCTATCAAACTCCGAGGCACAAGCAAGCTTCGATCACATATCTCGCATATCTTAGATGTGTCACTCGCTTTCCACTTCTCCCGCTTCACTTGAGCCTCCCACTTCTTTCTTCTCTCAGGGTCTCGGGGAAACCGAAAAGTCCGCAGTCCTTTTTTCCATGAGCCGGTGCACAGCGGAACGCAGCAGCCCGTCATTCTCTTATCTTGTTCACCCACCCACGGGTGAACGATAAGAATACTGTTACACTGCAAGAGCGTGTGCGAAAATGTTTTCAATGTCGGTTGCTCACGAGAGCACGAAAATGCCGCCTCACCAACTCGTCGACCGCACGGGAGACACGAGCAGCGGGCAGCAACGTCGAACCAATATGGCGGCGCGTCTGCCGAACGGCGGCGCGGAGCGGTACAAAGGCTGTCACCACCCTGGAACGGCGGCGCGGCGGGCAGGCATCGAGGCACCCTAGTTCAACTCCTCTCCCCACGCCCTCTCTCGTAATACCCTCTCAACTCCCTCACCTTCGACTGTCTACGCGCCCGCGCCGCCGTGCCATCCCCGCCGGCCCGGCGGCTGCTTAGTCCGCTACGTAACGCTTTATTTTTGTTATCTACTGTCATCGAGATGCGTGCGCTGCTGTGCGGTGACACACGTGGCTAGTTTCGTCATTTCTGTGGTCCTCGGTAGCTGTGTGCTCGTGCTCCGCGATGTTTCATCCGTTTCACGACTCGTACCGCTCGTGCATCGTGCAGTGGTGCACAAATACCTCAAAAACAAGTGCTGCAAGGTTGTTCCGGGTGCCTAAAGACAACAGGTGAGCGCTCAGACCCAAGGACATCAGAAGGCGCATGTGCACGAACACAGCCCTGTCCATTTGTGTGCTCCATGAGGCTCCGGACGTCGTTGCGCCTTGATTGTGCTACACTTGCCTCTTCCCGGTAGAGAAAGCTGACAAATAGATGTTCCTCCTCATTGTCACCTGGTCTGTGACTTGTGTTTTTCTGTGCCAAGTCTCATTCTGCAACTTCAGTATCTTGCCTAGCTTGCCATACCGCCCGCAGAGCTTTTTCTGTGTATCACGTTCTACAAACCAACTAACAGCTGAAAAATTACTGTTTGTGTACTATGTCAGTAACCCCCGATGGGGAAACCGCGCGAACAACCTTCATGTGTAGGCATGATACGCTTTTTTTTCCTCTGGAAAGCATGAGCATTGGAAGTGTCCTACATGCAGATTTTTGCAGTTCGTGTTTATTATACAAGGGAGAGCCCAGTAGGTACGACTTAGTACCTTAAGTGACGTAATTTTAATGCTAAGCATTGCATTCGGGTAGAAAGAAAAGTCGTGTTGGCTTGTTTTACCTGGTCTTTGATTGAGGAATAAGCCTTTCTGCGAATGTTTTCTATATGCTGCTGCAAAAGCCGACTATCTTCTGTTCCCCTTGCCACCGTTACTCAAGTTGTGGCCGAGTGCAAAATAATGTGATAATGTGTGTTTCAGTTTTTAGTACAATGTTATTTTTTTCGGCCATGTTTTTTTTTCAATTTGTTCAGCAGTAATGAAGATGTCAAGCATTTCATATACTTTCGTGCAGATTTATAAGTAAGCTTTCTTTTGGTATGGGTCTCAATCAAACAATGTTAGCATTTTATTCTATCTTTCAGGTATTTTACGTGTCATTGTTTTTACCATTACTAGTGAGCTTTCCCTTTTTATAGTTGTCATGACTATGTCATACACGTCGTCCAATTTTGTGCAATATCTTAGTGCACATATCAGGAGCTCGTCTACATTTAGGTCTTGAGGACGTTATATAAAAATCTTGTTTTTATATGTGTGTACATGAAATGACCTTCGCTTTTTCTAGCACTTTTTGTTATTTCACCATCTGTGAATATTTGTCTTTAGTACTCTTGTATATGTCGTGCACCTCTCTCTTTTGCTCATTTTTTGAGCGTGTATCACACCACGTTGTAAGAAAAATCTCTTTTCGGAAACGAAGTAAAAAAAGCGAGACTAAACATCTGTTGTGTTGGAAGTGGAATTTTTTTACGTCCCGGCACATGCTGGTATAATATAAGTATGAGCAAGACTGCGTGCGTGCCAACGCATAGCCCACGGTGCACCAAGCGCCAGCTCGCAAACAATGCCAATGCGCTGCGTAGCGCGCGCATTGCTTGCGAGCTGGCGCGCGGTAACAAGCGCGCTATAAAAAAGAAGAAAAAACGCGCCGCTTACGGGTAAAAACAAAAAATGTGAGCGGCATGGGGGAAAGGGAGTGGAGCGGGTCGGCATAATAAAAACAAAAAGGGAAGAAAAACGTTTGGGAGAGGAGGTGCCGCGCGGCTGCTGTTGCCATGACAACGTAAACAATCATGTGCGATGCCATTTTGCTTAATGCGTCGCCCATTGGTTAGGGCCGTAACTGAAGGGGACCTTGGCGCTACCGTCGAAAGAGCGTCTGCTCGAAAACGGCCAATGGGATGTATACGGAGTGTCCCCCCCCTGGCGTAGTCGCTGCGCCGTAGCAAAGCCACCTAGAAACAGTCTCTGTAGCACGCCGCAACCTTCGCTTCTCATTCCAACGAGCAGCTCTGTGTCCAGGAGGCATCTCACCTCGTGAGTGTCTAGCAGAGGAAAGCGCAGCTGCTTATATACCGCCGCGACGCCGCGAGTGACGGCGCGAGTTGGAGCCCCGTTTCTCCTCTATCGTGACGTCACGGTGTCACGTGGTCAGCCGTGAAGGCGACACCGCCGCGCTTGAGGAGCTGGGTTGAGCTCTAGTAATATGCTTCGCATAATTCTTCTCTGTCGTGACGTCACGGTGTCACGTGGTATTGAAGGCGACACCGCCGCGCCTGAGGAGCTGTGTTGAGCTCTAGTAATATGCTTCGCATAAAAAGTGAGCGGCGCGCGCGGCATGGGGGAAAGGGAGTGGAGCGGGTCGGCATAATAAAATCAAAAAGGAAAGAAAAAACTTTTGGGAGAGGAGGTGCCGAGTGGCTACTGTTGCTATTGCCATGACAACGTAAACAATCATGTGCGCCGCCATTTTGCTTCTGCGTCGCTCATGGGTTAGGGCCGTAACTGACCTTGGCGCTAGCGTCGAAAGAGCGTCTGCGCGAAAACGGCCAATGGGAGCCATACGGAGTGTCCCCCCCCCCCTGGCTGAAACGCATCCTTAGCAAGAAGAACTTGGCAGAGTGATGTTGTATAGGTGCTGAAATAGCCCCATAACATTTTACCACCACGCAAAAATGTTTCTTATACGCAAATAAACCATGTTCACCGGCAGATTCGAGTACCGAGTGCCTGAGCGATCGGTCGGGGCATTCTAACGCGTACACGTCACTTTGACGCGGTGACTTTTCGCGGTTTTCTTACGTCGCGTCAAAGACAGGCAAAGTGAGCTCAGCCCAAGAATGCTTGACCAATAACAGAGGGCGAATTGGTAAAAAGGTGTCGACTCAGAAATAATTATGTTTCTTTCGTTTGGTATAATCAGGCATCATCAGTGTGCACATATACCAAATGGGGCATTTTCGCCGTTTTCATGACGTCGCGTGACACACAGAAGTGGGAGTAGTCCGAAAAGTTTTTCACCAATCATTGAGGCCTGTTTGCGGAATTGGAATAGAAAAACTTTGAGTAGCTTTACATTATGGCACCCCTGATTTCCACCGCCTAGCGTTGGGAATTCCCACCGCCACGCACCTTAATCTGAGTGCACGAGCGTTTTTACGTTTGGCCCAAATTAATTTCGCCCGTAGCGACCGCGATCGAAGCCGTGACCTGAGCAAGACAGTGCGTAGGCACTGACCTAAGACAGCGTTCGTGTCAGGAAGGCGGTGTAATGGTCATCAAATATTTCAGAGAAAAGATATGGCAGACACAGCGGAAGTTGTTTGGTGGGGTACCTGCTGTGTTGACCCATTTATTTCAATATAATTGATCCGTATATGATCACATACAAAGACATGCTCTTAACTGTATTTTGTAATCATTTTTACAAAGACGCGATTACTATTTCCTAACAGAGCTTGTATTTGGTCTTCGTTCAGAAACTTTACACTCTTCCCAAAATTGTGAAGCTGTTTTAGAGCTTCTGATCTTCCTTTTTCTAGTTCCTGTGTACTTCTTAAAGCTGTGTGTATTTACTTGTTATGACCGCTAGCTGTTTGCTCGGTTATGCGCAGGTTCTGCAAGAATAGTTCGGGTCGCAGCTTTGCGGAGTGGACCTGGTGGGGCGACGGTCTGATTACAACGAAGGTGCGTCGTTGTCTAGAATAACCGTGATGACGATAGATAATCGTTGTTTAGGTCTGCTTTCGAAGGCACTACAGTGATATAGAAAAGTCAGTCTGTTGATCAAGAGGATAATTCAGGAGTGGTAGACGGCTTATCAGGTGGAGCGCTTTATCAGGTGGTCTACAGTGATGAAGCAAACTTGCAAAAATAGAAACTAAAAGGTGGGAAGCTCACGAGGCTACGCGATGACAAAATATCGCCTTCTGTATTCTTATTATACAATTACGGATTTGGTATTCGCAGGTTTCATTTGTTATACTGGGATCTCCGGCGACTTTAAATAGATTTTTTGGCAGCGCCTCATTAGCTGAAGCGAACACGTGGATCTATGTGGTTGCGATAACGTTGGATTAATTCCAGATATTCGCAAAATATCTTTATGGAGTAAACTGAAAGCCAACTAAAATGACAACCAGCCCATTTGCTCGGAAGTTTGTGCTTGATAACACTGTGGAGAATACCGTGCTTCGTACATCCAGATAAATCTTACGCAGTTCTGGCTCATGTTTTTCCAGAGGCGTAGCAAGATGCAGGGCAGTGTTTCAGCTCAGAAACGTGCCCTCTCCCCCCCCCCCCTTGAAAATTTTTTATTTAGTAAGCGGCCTAGCTCACCTGCATTCTCCGCATACTCTCCTCGTCTAAGTTGAAGTGCGTGCACAACCCTTGAAGGAAATTTCCAACTTGACCACTCCACTTTTCCACACAATTGTAGCGGCAGCAGCATCGGCGTCGCACGAGTGATGATGTAGACGCTCGCGTCCGCATGGGGCTAGAGCGGCTGGCACGCTCCGGCACGAGCTAGCGTTCCGAAGGAGATTAATTAAAAGAATGCTACTCTAAGAGATCGAGTGTCGGTTCTTCCTCTCCTGCGAGAGCCCGAGATTTGACCGGTCTACGTGGTCGCTCGTCGCCACACAATATCCACTAAGAACTCGCCGAAAGTATTCTTCCGATTAAACAGCCTATACTACGACCTGTCGATGCTGGCGTGGTTCGGCGTGGGTGAATCCTCCTGAAAAAGAACAATGAATGCCCTGCCGAAGGGGAAGGGGGGCACACGCAGGGAGAAAGAGGAGACACGTATTTCTGGAATTTCAAGTATACCTGCCAGAAGTCATCTGCGCTTTTTGACAAATGTCGAGCTCAAATGACGGCCGTGACTCGATGACAAGCGCAAAGCCGGCCGTGCGTCGTCTATGTTTCTTCCTCTTGTGTTTCCTAATTTGCGGCAAAATATGTCCTAAGCATTTGTGCCCGTGCTTTCTCCGTTTGAGGAGACCAGCTAAAGCGATACTTTTTCTTCTTGCAAAATAGTCATGCAGGACAGCCAACCTAAGCATGTACATACATATGGTCCCTTATGGAATGTGCAAACCCTCATGTAATGAGCATGCTCAAATCCGCTGTCTTACGTCTGAATGGGAACACTTGTGGCACAACGTCTAGTCTCAGCTTTCTCCACCCATCTGTTCCATTCAGATGTGCCTTTTCGAAGGCTAGGCTGCAAATCAAATAATGTTAAATTCGTTTCGATGCATCTCAAATGAGCACTTCCAGAAGGTCGACGCGCCGTCCAGCTCTTTACGAAATAAATGGCGAGATTACGGCTACCAAAGGGTCTGTAGGGACTATAGAAATACAAAAATAAAATTTAGTAACCAAAGAATGTAGTGTAAAACAAAACAAAAAAAATAGCCGGGGAATACATCATCGTTGAACTCGGATGTGTTAGCTTAACTGCTGTAAAGCCGTAAAAACTAACGCTATTTCTAATTGAAATAATAGGTCTCGCGTTGCACTAAAATGTGCGCATAAGCTGGCATGCCACACGCGCGGGCTTCTCGCGTTTTACGCAGAGGCATAATGTAGTTGCAAGTGAAACCAAAACAGACAAGGCCGACCACGTAGTAGGATGCAGCTCTAACTGTAATGGGCCGTCAAGACGTTTTCTGTTCATTTGTTGTTATCCATCACGCACTGCAGGCCCTGAACGGGCAAAAACAGCATAGGCAAAAAAAAAAGAAGCTCAGCTAAGAAACAATCGCCTACGCGTGCGCGAGTTCCGAGAAAGAACTACTACAAGCACAACGCAGCATACAGCGAACAAGAAAAAAAAAGTGCATTTGAGTTTTCGGAAGAACATCAGACGTGCTTCGAATGGCATGCCGAATTAAGCGATTATATACCCACATTGCATACGCGCGAGTAGTTCGTCGGATGCCACTCGTCTCTCTTGATTTTTAGCATACAGGGAAGTATTCGTTCTTTCGGAAATGGAAACATTCTCCAGACATTCCTGAGGGGATTCGTGCACAGAGATACACAACATGCGGGCATCCTTTCGCGAGCGCGAAGACCAACCCACTCTGCGAGCTTGCTCTGGCACGCGCGCAAGCGAAGGCGTGGACATTTCGATGACGGACGTGCTTAAAATCGGCGTTGCCTAATTCAATAACGAATGTTGCCACCCTGCACAAAGATGCGGGGGAAAAGGACATCCAGGCACCATACTTCACCTTAAGAGACACATTCAAAAGCCCACGCAAACAAATTTTCTCCGGCATTACGTAATTTTCCGCGAAGATCGCGCAATGCTCGCGCCCCGACCGGCAGCGTAGCAATAATTATTGACAAAAGGGTAGATAATTTTCTCAGCAATTAGCCCTTGTAACGCCCCCCGAGGCAGTATCAATACAAGCATTTCTATTCAGTCAGTATGTCTGCTGTATGTACAGTCGCGGGCAGAATAAAATGGACCACGGAATCTCCGAAAACGTTCAAATCCCGAGCAGCATGTAGCAGTAACCAGTGAAACTGCCCACGACAACGTTGTTAGCATATTCTAGTTGCGTTGTGAGGTTGCGGAGATATTCAGCTTTTTCTTTGATTTCATGGTCCGCAATATTCTGTCCGCGACTGTACATTCCACCAGATTAGTCCCGTGGTCTAATGTGTCAAGCATGACGCATCTGTACTGAGGGAACCAAATTCGAAATTAGGCAATGGAACATCTTGCGCCACTGAGTATACGCTGCTTTTCCATGAAACTCCTCGACGCCAACTTGGCTCGCCGGTTATGGGTCACTCTTCAATGACCCTGTCCGGTGCCAACTTGCATCACTAAGTATGTGCCGCTCATAACTGGGGACAAAATTATTGGGAATTTACCTGGCGTTCGGACACAGTAGAACACACATCACGTAGATACAAACTTCTCTGAACCTATACTGACACAGACACGATGTGGGGACTTTGTGGCAGCGCCACTGAAAAAAAAAAAAAAACTCGGCATCTTCAGATTGAACCGAGTGTACGACCTAACCTCATGTGAGACGCGTCTTTGCGACGGCCATGCGTTGTTTCGCAACTCTGCTAATCGAATTACCATCGACATTCATTGTGAGAATGGTTCTGCCAGTTTCTTTAACTTCCCGTCTTTGAAAATGCGCACTCCGAGATCGAAGCCGCGATCTTGAGCGTAGCTGCGAAATGGCCTTGACACTTAGCTAACTTGGCGGGTATTTGACCACCCCAGATTTGTCGTCAAAAATGTTGAGTTAAGTTATAATTTCTTAACACTCTCCCTCTCTAGTTTCCATTTAGAAATGATCTATCACACTGACACGCGAATACCGTTTGTTACATGAAAATAAACAGAGCGCTACGTCATTAAGCAAACGAAACCCAAGTACGATAGATGACGACTTCTTTCTGGTGACACGGTAAGCTTCGAAAGGCGCACGGTTTTCATATCATATACCGGGTTTGTGCCCTTCTGCCTGTAGAAAAGGTCATTCCACAATTTGAAGGTCTCCGGGCCTATGTTACATAAAAACAAATATGACAGCAAGCTATACAATGCTTTAAATTATTAAATTTTCATAAGCGGGGACATTACACATAGAGAAACCTAGAGATGCTTCAAAGATTGATAAAGGAGATTAACGCAGATTTACTAAAGCTTGCTATGCACAAATGCATTGGTATAACCTATGCAGCTGATAGGACGTGACGCACTGAATAGACGGAAATGTGTGAGAGCGCAAACACCAGGTATGATTATGAGGAATCACACCCTTTCTTGAAATGGTTGCTAATTTCATTCAAGGTCATCGTGGCCGTGCCGACCACTCGTTCAACACAGAAAGGAAGTACCCAACACATTATGTACCAAGCACTGTTTTATTGAAAAAAGAAATATATATTGCAAAGGACACAGTGCATACAGACGTATCACAGCATGTAGGTAAATTCATTTTCATAGATATGTATTATGATGGTAATATGGAGCATAGAGCAGTGGAAGAAATTAAATGAATATACATCAGCGCACGCCGCGTGGCGCTTTCCTTTGCAATAAACACTGCAATGAAGACACAGGGCGTCTAGGTGTGAATGCACATTGCTCTCTTCACAACGTCTAGGAGTGTTCGTGAAAAACAGGCGTGGAGTGCTTAAATCGAACGGGAAGTTCACACGGCGGCTCGTCATTGCATAAACTCTAAGTCCGGGTGAGGCACAAGGGCATCCGGGGAAAGGTCACAGCCTTACTCGAAGAGCCACTCCCACTCATTTGTGTTGTAAGGCTTCGGTTCCTGGAGGATTCACGAATCACTTGACGCCGAGGCCACGGTTGTACCGGTCGGTTCATCTTGCGCGTCCAGACCTTGGTGATGAGGGCTGTTCTGGATCAAAGGGCTTGAGAAAAAAAATAATTAAAAGAATAAGACATTTATAACAAGAAGTTTATCGAAAAGTAGCGGACAGGCTAAACGCTATGTCACTGCTGGTCGCTTCAGATGAACATTAATCACCTTCAGTACAGAGCATCAAGTCCGTGTATCAAATTACATGGCTTCTGTGACCTTCCCAAAGGACGATGAGCAAAATTAGAACAAGCTGAAAACGGGAGCCAGCGTTTCGACAAATGGACTTGTCTTTTTCAGGGCAACATATGTTTTCCTCCGCACAGTAAATTGCGGTAGGGTTCCTCTAATCGGGAGAAGGGGTAAAGCAGGTGGGTGCCGCAAAGAGCGAAGGTGTGTTAGCGGCGATGGTGTAAAATTGACAATATAGCAATGCTGTGCATAAGGACGATGACACGGCCGTCTGTCAGCAGGCGTGTCAAAAGCGCGCACCGCAGCCCTCTGTTGCCTACTTCGCTGGTGATCGTGGGCTATCCTGTCTCTGAAAGAGATAGTAGAAGGAGCGGGAAAAGACCGGTGCTCGAGATTATATATATATATATATATATATATATATATACTGAAATTGAATAAATATATAAATAAATATAGAGAAAGGTGAAGAAGAAAAACTAAGCAACCAAATTAAGTGTTCTTGCCTATAGCTTGAAATTTAGCATAGGGCATAAATTCTAAAGTTCCCTTTGAAACGTTTTTGCCTAATGGTGGCAATGTCTTGAACTTATGGATAGGGTATGATTCTCTGTATTTCCTTCCTCGTTGAGAACGCAGATTTGACTGTAACACGCAGAGTTCAAGCTCATCAAAGTTGTGGCCTGGTTGGTTAAAATGCTGGGCAACGGTTTTGGGAAGATTTTAGCTGTGTGAACGCAATGTCCGTTTAATCGTTTCGTCCGGTATAGTCTTTCTTACAGAAGTAACATTCAAGCATATAAATCACATCCGGACTTGTACAAGAAAAGCTAGGTTGGACTTCGTGTGCATGACTATTTGCGGTGCGTTTGCTTTTAATGTTACTTTGAAGGTTCCTGTAGATTTTCACCTGGGTCGACAACATGTTTTTATTATGGGGCAATGATGTTGGCTGACTTTTGCGCGTACTATGATGATATTGAAGTCTCTGTTGCCGGGATAGGTGTCCCTTGGTACATCCGGGAACGCTTTGCTCAAACGCTCAATAATTTATAATACTGGGCAGCATTCTCGTATAATGTTATTTTTGTTCGGGAGGGCATTAGAACGTTATACTAAAGAAGGTTGGTGGTCCTTCAGATTCTGCTGTGGGTTGTTTCTTAGCTAACTCTGAATGTCTCTCCAATCTTGACGTGATATCATGAGCTCGACGGCACTATAGACGGCATCAACGCCAACCAAATTCTTTCGCACCGCGCTATCCTAGGCACTTTGGATGTTTCTGCCCTTTACACTAACATACTCATGAGTGAAGGAATTGAAGCCGTTTCTAAATCCCTTGCAATCTATCCCCAAGCACATGCTCGTGAAGTTTACCTGTCGCTCCTTACTTTAGTCCTCACGCTCAACTTTTTCGAATTCGATTCTATTCACTACTTGTAAACTTTCGGCACTAGCATGGGAACACCATTCGCTTCCACGTATGCGAACATTTTCACGGGACAGCTTGAAACAAACCTGCTTATGTCCTACCCTTAAAATTCCCACACATTGACGACATATTTATAATATGGGCAGAAGCGCGTTAACCGACTTAATTAGCCATTTCAATCACTTTCACCCGATTATTAAATTTACTGCTCACCCCTCTCCTAGTCAGATCAACTTCGACACGACAGCCTACATAAACAAGCGAAATACTCAGAACGACACGTTACCGGAAGCCTACGGATAGCCAGTAATAGTTAGACTAGAACAGTCATGACCTGCGACTCTGCAAGCAAGGATTTTTTCTCGGAGAAGCGGGACAACTAAGAAGAATCTGCAGCGAGGACCACGATTATATCCACCAGCTGAATGACCTTAGAACCACGCTAGCAGAAAGAATGAATCCACAAGTTGTTCTCAGTAGGGCTCATGATGTCGTGTCAAGATTAAACAGACAGTCCGATTAGCTAAGAAACAGCCTACACCAGAATCTGACAGACCGACAGCCTTTATAACGAAACATTCTAATGCACTCCCAAACATGAACAACACTCTACGAGAATACCACCCAATTATCAAGTAGCAGGCGTCTGAGAAAAGCATTCTCGGATGTACCAAGGGTTACGTGTCGCCGCAAGAGGAACTGCAAAGACATGTTAGCGCACGCAAAAGTCAGCCAACACCATTCCCCCTTGATAAAATCATGTGGTCGCCCCAGGTGCAATGCCTGCAGGCACCTTCAAAGTGGCATTAAAATTAAAAGTACCGCAAATAGTTATACACACGAATTCAAACCTAGCTTTTCTTGTAGAAGTTCGGATTTGATTGACATACGTGTATGTTCTTTCTGTAAGAAACGATATATCGGTGAAACGGGACAATCAATCAACGTAAAATTAAACCCAGATCGCACGGATACCGCTAAATAGCTGCCCAAAGACGTCGTCGGGCATTTCAACCAACCAGGTAATAACTTTGATGAACTCAAACTCTGCATCTTACAGTCAAATACCCGCTCTGACGAGAAAGAAAATGCAGAGAGTCATACCTTACCTATAATTTCAAGGCATTGCAACCAATAGACAAAAATGTTTCAAATGGAACTTTATAATCTGCGCTATGCTAAATTTCAAGCTATAGGCAACAGCACCTGCTTTCGTTGCATAGTGTTTTTTTCTTCGCCTTTCTTTCGTTATTTATGTGGGCCTTTCAGTGTGTGTATATATATATATATATATATATATATATATATACATATATATATATATATATATACATATATATATATATATTTCACGAGCACCGGCCTTTCTCCTATTATCTCTTTCAGAGACAGGATAGCCCACGACCACTAGCGAAGCAGGTAATAGAAGGCTGCTGTACACGCCGTTGACGCACCGTCTCACACGCGGCCGTTGACATGTGACTGAAAGGCAGCCGTGTCATCGGCCTTGTGCACAGCACTCCTTCATTCTCAATTTTTCACGCCCGCCACTAACACACGTTCGCTGGTTTATGCACCCACCCGCCTTTCCCTTTGTTCACTTTACAAGGAATGGCCCCCTCACAGATACACGGACGTCGAACTTCGAATACGTCCCGAGTGAAATGTGGACATTGCACTTACACTAAAACTCGCGTGCGGATTTTTTCATATTTTAATATGCGATTATAAGCTGGCTGAAGCACGTAATATTCGCTGGAAATTTCAGAGAAACCAAACATTTCCTCAGTACCTGTTCACGTTCACAGTTAGTAACAAAACTGGCAAAATACGCGGAATACTCGAAGGATTGCGAAACGAAGAAATACAGTAAATATCTTTTCAAAGAGCTTGAGCTTCGCAATGCTGTGCCGGCTATTTTCAGCGCTGACTTCTCGCTATTCATTTGAGGCAAACAGGTTTAGAGCTTTGTTTTGTCCCAATTTGTCCTCCAGGCATTTTTTTCCCTTTGTTTTGCGACCAATTTCGTGCGCAATGAAGAACCTCCTCCTCGAGCGCACAAAATACGATCCACAGCGGTGGCTATTGCAAACAAATATGTTGCTTTTAGACAGAAGACCATTCACTCAAAAAGATACTTGGTCCATGCCCAACTGCGTCCCTTCAAAAAAGAGCCCTTCTTGGTTTGAAGAACTTTTTCCGAGGACACCAACATTTTGGGGAAATATTAAGTTTCAGTTGATCCGAATAAGCTAAATTAATTATATAAATGTTGTTGTGGGTTAAAAATTGATTCCTGTTGCGATTGTAATTTTTACACAGTATGTAACTGTGCTGTGTGATTGCAGTGTAATTCCATCTGTTGCGTGTTTGGCTATTCAAAATATCTGTCTTGGTATATGCGAATGTGTGCGCAACTCAAGTACAAAACTTCGCGATTCATGCACTGTTAGACTGTAGTTTCTATACACCTTGTGCACTACCGAGGGCCACATATTGTGCAATTACTGCCCCATCTTACGCATATTTGTTTCCTTTGCTATGTGACAAGGAGTAACCGGTGCCGCGATAAAGGCCCTAACCTCTCCTAATATTCGTTTCAATAGAATGCTTTTTTCAGAATATTCGACATTTTTTCTACCTAATAGGCACGTCGGCCGCGCTTCACCACCGTACGTCCAAAAGAGGTGCAGTTGTCCGCTGCTTCGAGGGCGAACGCGCATCGTTCATTTTTGAACAAACCACGTGGCGACGTTAACCATGCGTGAATTTGCGGATACATGCCCCACTGAAGTATGCGCCTTCCATGAATTGTCTTAGAAGTCCTACTTCCGAATGCTATTTACGTGTACCCTTAGCAAGCGGTTATGTTAGAGCAGTCGGTTATCTCGACATAACACAATATGCCGCAATACATCGCCCTAGCCAAACCATAAACTGCTCTGCAGGCCTGCGAGTACGAGTGATCTTTAAATGTTTTAGTGTTCGCATAAGTTGCTATCGGTAAGTGTTTTCGGCCCTACGGCACTTTCCTGGGCACACTCTAGAAATGCTGATGCACACACACAAGCTTTAACCTCACTCAACCGTCAAGTCTTCAAGAGAGACCACCGACTTGTTTACCCATTATCCACAGCTATGTGAAACAATATGTATTAGTGGCAGTGAGATTAACATTTAAGCTTCTGCGGCACAAATGTCTAAATGATGTCGGAGAGGAAATATTGAGAAATTTGCCCACCTTCAGGAAGTTGTCCGTGACGCTTTCTTCGTCGGCGTGTACCTGAAGATGTCCGCTCCTTCTTATGGCGCTGCTTCTTGGCTTTGGAGCTCGGATCACCACCACCCGTTCGCTTTCGGCTGCGGGGTTGTCGCCTGTTGTGGTCATTGCCAAGAATTACTCTCACGAAGTTGTCCAGCAGGAGGCGCCTGTGTATACCGACATCTTGCTCGCTGCGGTTAATCTCTCTGATCTTCTCCTCAGCTGCTCGAAGCACAGCGTCGATATCCATGGCGTTTGTGAAGAATCAGTGCAGAACCGCTACCACACGGCACTAGAGAACCACAAGCTAGACGTACTGCAGAGTACGGTAGCCTTGAAGTGAATGCCGCCTATGGTAAAATGCGTCTTTTGAATAACAGTCACTAGAACATTGCTGCGCATGCGCGAAAGCGTACTCCAGACTACAGACTATTGGACAGAAGTATTTCGCCGCACCCCACATACCAGTCTACAGTCGGGGATAATATCCCAATACCCAGCATACCTGTGTAGTCTCACGGATTTCTCAAGTATTTAAGCGTGACTGATGACAACAATACATCCCGTCTCAGTAGGCAAGTGTGAGCGAACTGCGAAAGACATGAATTGATGTGTGAATTCTCGCTATGCCATTGTGCTCGCTCTTCGTCTGGAAAGGAGGAGGCGCGTAATCGCAATTACAGCAAGGCGTGCAGTTTGCGCAGGAGAGTTTTTACAAGTCTAGGAAATTGTTGACAACCGTGAAAACAGGTCGGGGGCACGGCTAGGATTATAGTTTCTCTTGGTGCACAATCGTCTTGTGCAGTACTGGAATTACTTTTTTAGGCAAGGTCACCAGTCTCTTGTCTTTGCGCTGGTAGACTCTGCTCACGTCGCCCTAAAAGCTGTCGCATAACAGAAAGACGTGTCAACAAATGAAAAAGAATGGAGGGGGGGGGGGGGGGGTCTTTAAGAGAGTATATAGAGGAGAACTTGAACTTTTGTCAACAATACCATGCAGAACTATAGGCTGTTTCAAGTTAAGAGACATGAACACAGAAGTGACCACAGAGTGAAAAATGTGTATGCAATATGCTTCTTTCTTTCTTTTCTTTTTTGTCGCCAGAGAAATTATTAACAATGAAGTAGAAGTGGTTATTGGCTCACGTTCAAGTGCACATGAATCCTTGAATGTTAAGAGTGGCATTTATTTATTGCAAATGCTCTAAGAGATCAGACAACCAGGTTGCAAATATTTCTTATGCTGAAAGCAGCATGTTTCTTTAAGGGACGGTGGCGTTCAATCAGCGAAGCTGTCGTGTGTTTTACCTCAATCGAAGCATGTATGTATGTGTAGGTATTGTTATTATCATTATAAAATACACAATGCCAACTGGTAATAACAATGTGCATAGGACGCAGGTCACTGCAAAACCGAGCCTGGACGCGAGTGACCATATGTGTAGACCGAGGCGCAGTCAAAGGAGTTCACGAAACAAAACATACTTGTTTGCAATTTGTAATAGGGCATACTTTATAGTTGATGAGCTGAATTAAACTAGCAAGGACTAGAGTTTTATGTAGAGGACGATATAGCATTTCCTTCCCGTAGAAGCTAATGAATTGACAGCAGACGGGAATTCCACGATATATACAACTTCACAGTGGACTATGAGTTAAAAAAAAAACACAAACGTAGCTCAAGCTAGGCGTAATGTTCGAGTCGTCTTCGCCGCTAATTTCTGCATAATGCTTTCCAAGGTACCGAATTACATTGAGTGTTACAGAACATTTGCACGAAACTGGAGGCGAAAATTTCATCGTGTCGACGCGACGCGTAGAGGACGCACATCCACCATGACCGGAGTGTACTGCTTCATTGTAAAAAAAAAAGATGATCGCCTAGCTTTTTATTTGGGTATTGTACACACGACTGCATATTACGCTGCGGATGCGGATTTCAGGCAGAAAGCCGATACGCCGACTGTAGCTTTATCGCGAGCAAAAACAGCGCTGAGCGCGAGTTCGGTGGAATCGTGGAACGTTGTTTGGCAGTATCGTCGACTGTATTAACGACGATCCCTCTTTTTCGTCACCTCCTCTTTATAGCTGTTCAATGAGGACAGCTAGGGGATGGAGGCTCCTCTACTGTGCACAACAATCCATTGTGCCCCTAACTGGCAGCCTCTCTACGCCCTTTTAACGCGGCAGTTTTTATCACGACCCCGTTCCGCAGAAAATTCGGTATCGGTAGCAGAGACCGAAACCGACCGTCTCAGCTATGTGAGACGGTCAGTTTCTCGCTGTGCGCGAGAGAAGGGGGCAGCGTAGCTTCCTGGCGTGCGCCGGGTTTCCAGCACATGCAAACTCTACATTTGCACTGCGTTATGGTAGCTGCATGCAGGCTGTTTTACAACACACGTGCAAACAGAACATTCGCAGCGCTTTGCGACGAAACCTGCGTCAAGGGCGGGAGATAAACATGCACCTTCCGTTCAGCGTGCTAACACGAAAGAGCTCGCAGTAAATCAAAATCCAGGTTTGGGCGAGTTCGTGTATTCATAAGGCCTTCCAACACCAGTTATCAACAGTCAGTCCGCACTCCTACCGTCTTTGTTTTCGTTGCTCGGATTTTTCGCGCTGCGTTTATAAAGCCTGCTATGGCAAGCAGTCCTCTCTCATTCTGTGGCCATATACAGCTTCCTTCTTTTAGCGAAAGCTGGCCTTGACAGCGGTGATGAGCTCCTTGAGTACGCGAACACTGACGGCACTGCGCCGGGCCTTAGACGAGCCGACTTGACTGGCACTCCCAGCTGAAGAGTCTGTCGAATTTAATAAGACGCTCATATACGGATGCGGGAACCTTATAAACCATGAAGGTAAAGTTTGGGGGGGGGGGATTTTTCCTTTAGGAGCGACGCAATCGTCAGTTAAAATTGCACTGTAGCTCCGCCCCCCGTCGAGCGACGCGCACTGCTGCTGACGCTGACGATGCGAGCGGAGACCGGAAACCACGGCTTAGTGACGTCAAAACTGGTGTTCCGCTCCTTCGCAGTCTCCGCGACCGTGCCTGACCGGGCTTATTTCTGCGTGCTTGCCGTGCTAATCTGCTTCGCTCGACCCTACATTCATTCATTTGTGTGTATATAGGAGTGGTAGTTGACGTGCGCAGCATCAATTGAACTTGTAGGCCGATCATGCCGGCGTTCTGTACAGCCTACGCTTGCACGAACACTAGCGGCCGCGACGATGTTCCGATGTTCCATTAGTTCCTGCAAGACAAGAAGCTTTCAGCTAAGTGGGAGGCTGCTGTGAAGCGAAACAACTTCAAGCGCTCAAGAACAAGCGTTGTGCTCTAACCACTTCCGTGACGATTACTACCGATGTTTATCAATAATGCGTGCTTTGGTTTCTCCTAAAAAAAAAATTGTTAGCACGCTGAACGGAAGGTAGATGTTTATCGCCCACCCTTGACGCAGGTTTCATCGCCAAGCGCCGCGAATTTCCTATTCGCACGTGTGTTGTGAAACAGCCTGCATGCAGTTACCATAACGCAGTGCAAGCGTGAAGTTTGCATGTGTTGGAAAGCCTGCTCACGCCAAGACGCTGCACTCCCCCTTCTCTCGCACACATAAGAAACCGACCATCTCACGTAGCCGACGGAATTCGCCGGTTACGAGTAGCGTGCGGATGGCGCGCTGATGAAGGTTCTATACTACACGTGCTACAACAGCCGGTAAACTCTTCCCGTGTTTAAACCGTCTGTGTAGATTATCGACAGCTTTGGGGCAGCGCACAAATGCTGAAGATCGCATCACCGCTTACGTTCTACGAGGAGGCATGCAGCAACATAACACTACAGTTGTTTGCCCGGAAACGCACTCACTGGAACGCTGAATGCAGCTTAGGAAACAACACACTCGCCAAAGAACATTTCCAACACAAGGAGATACTAACACTTCGCCTTCGTTCGCGTGGAAAGCAGTGCTTGCACCAGCATTTTTTGCTTCTTGGAGAGGCCGGCTCTTCGCAATCGGCTCGTACGTATAGTATGTGCAAGTATGTACGTACGTGTAGTATGTACTAGAAGTATAAACCCCTTACGAGTGACCTTGCACGCGACAGCGACAGCGCTGCATGCGAGGCGATGGCTGTCGCGTTTACTCGTCGTCTGCAAGCCGAACCTTTGTAGACGTCACGAGGCGCCCGACCAATCACAGGCGGAAACGAGGCGCGTGAGCTGGGCGTGTCTGCTGCTGCACTTTTCGTCGAAATAAAATATGTTTGCGCTTTCTTTCACTCAATTTCGATGCGATATTCGAATTCAGAGGGTTGAAAACCACGGCGTACTGCTCTTCACTCTTTTTTTCTGGAAAACGTTTCAGCTTCCCTTTAATAATACATTCTGCTGATAATCGTCGTCACGGAAGTGATTGGAGCACAGCACTGTTGTTCTTGAGGGCTTGAAATTCTTTCGCTTCACAGCAGCCTCCCACTTCGTTAAAAGCTTCTTGTCTTGTGGGAAGTAATGGACGACAACATCGTCGCAGCCGCTGGTGTTCGTGCAACCGTAGGCTGCACAGAAAGCCGGCATGACCGACCCACCACTTCAGCTGATGCTGCGCACGTTGACTACCACTCTACATACACGCAGACGCACCAACAAAGGAATGCAGGGTCGATCGAACCAGATTACGATGGCACGCACGCAGAAACAAGCACGTTCAGGCACGGTCGCGGAGGCTGCGAAGGAACGGAAGACTAGTGTTGACGTCACAACACCGCGGTTTCCGGTCTCCGCTCGCATCGTCAACGTCAGCAGCAGCGCGCGGCATTCGACGGGGGGCGGAGCTACAGCGCAATTTTAACCGACGATTACGTCGCTCCTAATTGAAAAAAAAAACCAAATTTTACCTACATGGTTTATAATGTTCCCGCATCCGTATATGAGCGTCTTATTGAATTCGACAGACTCTTCAGCTTCCCTTTAACGCGACAGTTTTCATCGCGACCCCGTTTCGCAAAAAATTCGGTATCTGTGGCAGCGGCGATGCCTGTAGGGCGAAAAATATCACCCCGATCCCCGCTGGCCCTCCCTGTGGCGCAGAGGCGTTACTGAATTGAATTTCCTAAAGTAAAGCGCGTCAGAAAAATTCGTGAAGTACGACTTACAGACCACCTACAGACAAGACAGCGTCGGATTGTAATTTGACTATACGTGGACATCCACTCATCCACATCCAATCAGACATCCACCCGTTGGTAGCAATTGTTACAAAGGAAACCAATACGGCTTCCTGGAAAGAAAAGCCTCGCAGTTGAAGAAAAATTCGCCCTGGTTGATTAGGCCACAGGATTCAAAGAAATACCAAAACATCCCATTCACCTCCGTCCTATTCGACTGCTTAATTTCAGCCCCACCCTCCGTGGTGGCTGAGGCTATTGTGCTCAGCAGCGCAACACAAGGTCGCGAGATCAAATGCCGGCCAGGACGGCCCCATTTAGATGGGGTGAATAGCGAAAACGCCCGTGTCCCGTCCTTTGGGAACACATTAAAGTTGCCCTAAGGGTAAACTTTATTCCGGAGTCCCCCACTACCGCGTACATCGTAAGCAAATTATGATCTTGGCACGTTAAACCCCATAATCACATCTAATTTCATCCTCCGTGTTTTGCTTTCGAAGACGCACAACATTCAAACTCGAAACTAGAAATGCTAGCCATTTCTAGTTTAGAGTTGGCGGAGACGAGTCGTAGAACAGGTAAGAAAGTAATGTAATGGCAGCTGTGACGTTGAGTGCAAGTTTTCGCTACTGAGGTAACTGCAAAGGCTCGGCGGGTTCAGCATGAACACGGAAATGCTGAAAATGCATGCGATAATGCACCATATAAGCACATAAATAACGCAACCACGAATATAACGCGAGAGTCAACCTTGTCTGAGAAAAATAAAAATGATATAACGCTATAACTCAAAGTGATGCCGCAGAGAGACGGGGAAGGACACACAGAAGCGGATGCGCGCAGGGCTACATTCATCGTTACAGTGAACTGCAGTCTCAAAATAAAGTGAAAAGATGGGTGCAGTCTACCTGTCACTGTAAGCGAGAGCAGTGCCATTAGCCGTGAAATCCAACAAGGCTATTGGAATGCAACACTTCAGAATGTCCGTGATATAATCGAGCGCGGCAGAGCCTTCCGTTGATTACGCAATCACTCACCGTGCAACTTCGAAGACTGCTTGCATGACACACCTGCATTACAGCGCCAATCGTCTTGCGCGAAGCTGCGATTAAATATGGCTCGCCATCCCGGCCCTGCGCAAGTGAATGCCCGACGAAGGTGTGGAAAATCAGCGCTACAAATTCTGACGGGAGTACTCTTTTTATATACAAAATCGTTATATGGCCCGTGAAGCTAAAACTCCGGTGTTAACATCCGATAGTACCAAAGCCCATGTGACCACGTAATGATGTCACGTTTGACGTGGTGACGAAACGCGTTTACGTCTTCACAAACGTCACATGATGATGTCATTACAAAATAGTCGTGTGTGAAGACATCACGTCAAACGCTATGTTATAAAGGGATCATCACGCCACGATATCTACTGATAACATCTTGTGATGACGTCTTCACGTCAAACGTAATGTCACGCGACGACGTTATCGTAAACTGATAAGACACGATGACTTAATGTGATGCCTCTTCGAGAAACAGCACACTGTGCACTTACAGTTTTGCACTTACTCCGAGATCATCCCATGATGACGAAACGTGATTACGTCATCACATCAAATGTCGCGTGACGACATCACGTCAAACCTTCAGTTACGTGATAAAATGACAATATCGTCTGATGACGTAACCTGGCCACTTCATCATGTCAAAAGCAACGTCACGCGATGACGTCTTCGTCAAATGATGTGAAATGGTGACGTCATATGATGCCACTTGGAGAAGCAGCACAATGTGTGCTTCCCGATTCTTTGCACTGTCTCTGGCGTCGGCCCACATTTTTTGTGAGCAAATACCGCGTGCGCAGACACGAAAAATCACGACCAACCATAGGCTTACAGCTTAGCTGTAAATGTTTGATATTTGTGTTAGGGATGGGTATATGATGCGTGTTCGAGACCGGAACTTTTTCCAAAAAAGGTTTGCAACGGTTGCGATACTTCCTGGACAAAATTTGAGTGCAGCATTATACGTGTTTTCATTTCACGCTTACTGAGGCAAGTAATTTGAGACAGAAATCACCGCACCGACTAACAGTGAGCCAGTGCGTCAGCGCCTCGGAGCCAGCTGTGCAAGACGACGAACGCGCGTGACGTAGCACGATCGCGTTCACGCGGTTTAGCCGAGGGATGCCCATATGAGCCAGCTGTGGAAGACGACGACGATGAACACGCGAGCAGCGGCACGAATGCGTTCGCGTGGTTAAGCCGAGGGGCGCTGACGCTCAGCCCATGAAGGGACGCCGAAGAGCTGCGCTATAAAATGAAAGGTTGCACTATGTTAGTGTAAATCAGAAAACGTTGAACTTTTTCGTCACACGTGAAGAAACCTTTCCCGCTATCATGTTGTGCATAGTAAAAACCCCGAAAAAACTGTCCGAACCGTTTCCGTATTTCTCGTTGATAAGTGTCTGACCGGCACTCTGGGTGCCGGCTACAAAGTCGAAAAAATGGCCTGCAACGACCTTTTGTTTGAGGTTCACGACAAGCTTCAGTATGCAACCATTTCAAAGATTTTGGTGACATTCGAATCACAGTGACAGCACATCCATCAGTGAATACATCCAGAGGAGCCATTCCAGACGATGATCGTTTGAGCTTGATTAAAGAAGAGTTTCTGGATGGCTGGAAGGACCAGAATGTCATCAAAGTGCAGCGAATAATCAAGCGCGAAAACAAAGAAATTCCAACAAAACATCTACTCATTTTTGCAACGAGTGTACTGTCAGATTTTCTTGAAACCGGATACAGAAAGACACAAGTAAGGGTATAAATTTCCAACCCACGTAGATATCAGAGTGCCAAAAATGTGGTCTCAACTCGTAAACCTCCCGAGGCCGACTGACCTGTGCGAAATGTGGACACAATAAAGACAACTCCGACAATAGTAGTGGTACACTCCACAGTCCTAATGGCAGTGGTGAACATGCAGCATACTCGCGAATATATCCAACGTTGGAAAAAGAAAATGAAATAACTATCGTGATAAAAGCGAACATGTATGTTCCGAAAGCACGGAAGAATGATTATTTGCATAATACCGCAAGGTATGCTGAAGTGGTGCGTAGGGGGGCGGCACCGCAGTAGAATAGCAGCTTGGGCTTGTTGGTTGTCCATCCTGGTCTTAACAGCGCAAAACGTAGACGAGACGACGACCCCACAAGCACATGTGGTGCCGTCTTCTCTCGTATCTCGTCTACGTTTTGCGCTGTTAACACCAGGCCCGCAGTAGAGTTTGGCATCTGTCCGACCCACGGGGAGTGTCGCCACCGCCGTTCCACCAGTCCCCTTGGTGACAGCAGCCAGTGCTGTTTCGCCTCCCTGAAGCAGAGCCCATGGACCTCCGGTTTGGTAGGCTCGAAGGCCTCGTATCATCAGGCGAGGCCTTCACGACGGACACACCGCTTCACAAGAGCGCACGTCCAGCGCCTCGCAAGAGGAAATGGATGTGAGCCATAGCCAGCCGGCGTAACAAGCACTGAAGGATCGTCGCGTCTCTCAGGACCACGGCAAGGAAGAAAAATCCCGCATTGCGGGGACAGGAAAGAGCCCTGTAAGCTAAGCTACCTCAACCTCGTTATCTTAGATACACAGCGCACTAATTTTTGAACATGGATACTGCAATTTTACAATGAAACGTACGTCAGAGGTTTTCTTCAGAAATTTATGACGTTAAAGGAAGTTCAGTCTGATGATGCTGTGTGTGCAGTACACCTGAAATCTAGACACACAAGCGTTCTCCGGCAATATGACATTTGACATATGTCAGACCGAGAAGACGCTGCTGCGTAGTCCGGTCGATCCGCGACGATCCTTTAGCACTTGCTGCGCTAAAGGATCCTGGCTGAAGCTCGCATTCATTGCCTCCTGCGAGACGCTGGACGCCCGCTCTGGTGAAGCGGTGTGTTCGTCCTGAAGGTCGTGGAGGCGTTGCTTGTAGGCAACTTAAACTCCGAACCTCCCTTGAGGCAGTTGCCTTCCAAACAGTGCTATTCGATAAAGTGCTGACCATTAGGCCTATATACATCCCTCCGAGTTACCAGTTCTGTAGGGCTCCATTTCAGAGCTTTATTGAAGAGCTTCCCCATCTTTGCATAGTTGTCGGAAATCTAAACGCGCATAGTACATACACTGTGGCACGACTCTCGTTGTGATTGCTAGAGGACGGTTTACAGAAAACCTAATCTTCCCAAGTACCTGTTTGCTTAACAAGAACGAACCAACATGCTACAGCTCTACAAACAAAACATTTTCCTCAATAGATCTAAACATCGCGTCCAGCACACTTGTGACGTATCTGGAGTGGAAGGTGATCAATAACCCATGCTGAAGTAACCATTTCTCTCTCATTTTAAACCTTCCAAAACAGGCTGAATGTTCTCGATGCGTTCCTTGAGAAAATGCCGATACAGCTGACTGGAAGCTATTTCGTGAAGTAACACATCTGCCCTCGGCGATGTCCGTGCACTTCTTTTTGACGATGCAGTAGCATACTTTACAATATTTATAATTGATGCTGCATCAGTATGTGTTTAAAAAAATGCGTCGTCTTCGAAACGACGTATTCCATGGTGGAACGTGGAGTGTAAGGAAGCGTCGAGAAAGCAAAACAAGGCTTGGAATCTCCTACATAACTGCCCAATCACAGATAACATATTTGATATCAGTTAGATTAAGTCACTGGGAAGAAGAGCATGCCGCCGTGGAAAACGGGAAAGTTGGCAAAAAAAAAAAACGTCAGTTGCATCAATTACTATGCAAAAAAAAAAGAAAAGCATGGAAGATGGAAGGTTTAACGCGACGCGGGCTCAGATCTCCAACGGGGGAACGTCAAGGCCCTGCCTCAACGCCGCCTCACGGGCTTGCTAAGTGCCACTGCATGGAAGAGAGTAAAAAAAAATATTAAAAACCTCCACTCTCGTCCTCTACCACTAATAAATATCCAGGGAGACGCCCTCACAAATGAAGCTGGTTTTCTAGGTGCAAACATCGAACATAATTTCAGTTCATCCCACTATTCCGACGCATTCTTAAGATATCAACGACAAGCAGAGCGACTGCCTTTAGAGGGGAAGGCACGCGAAACGAACCATACAATCGCCTATTTCATTTGGCTGTATTTTGGGCTTCATTGAGTTGTTGCAACAAATCTGCCTCAGGAACCGACGATAGTACGTGACATAATTGAAAACTTAATCCCTCAAGCTCACAAAACACACCTGCCTCTTTTCAGTGTCATGCGGTCTACAAGACACATTCCGTCCGCTTGGAAAAAAAGCCATCGTAATCCCTATTCTCAAAGAGAGCAACGACCCATCTTTAGACGTCAGATACAGACCCATAGCACTGACAAGCTGTTCATGCAGACTATGAGAAAATGGCAAATTGGCGCTTGATTCGTTATCTCGAAAAGAACACAGCTTCCCTGAATCCACTCGGAAGGAGATCTAGTATTTTATGTACTATATATATAGCCACCTTGTCCGTATGGAGGCGAACAAACGGGATGCCTTCACACATAATCAATTTTGCCTATCAGCATTTCTTGACAAGTAGAATGCCTACGATATTACGTGGCACATCGAAATTCTTCCAGATTTGTCTGCAATAGGTACCCGTGGCAACTTGGTGAATGTTAACGAAAAAAATCTGATAGAACATTTCGTATCAGTGTTGGCAACGTCCTACCCCGACTATTCGCTCAAAAGACACATGTACCTCAAAGTGGAGGGCTGAGCTGTACTCTCTTCGTTGTAAAAGTGAATCATTAGCATACCATTATAACGCGCACAATGTTTTATTCTGTATATGTGGACGATGTGCAAATTGTATTTAAATCAAGTGATATTGTAATCTGCAAGCGACAGGTACAGCTTGGCCTAAACAAACTGCGTTACGTGAGCGGATGAGAATGAATTTAGTCAAAACCCACCGAGAAGCACCTGCATGCTCTTCTCAAGCAATCATGGAATATTGCCGTATCACGATATTATCGCCATATCTTTAAGGACCCCGTGTCGCAGAAAATCCGGCGCGGCGTCCCACGTCTGGCTTCGACCATCGTTTCCGCAAACAATGTCGTACCACGCATAGCTACCCATACAGGCCTTCCATGCAGCGCAACGTATTTACTCAACGAATGGAATTTCTCAATGTAAAATACGACAGAAAATTCGTAAACTGTCAATTACACACGACCTACAGACAGGATAGCGTCGGAATGTAATTTGAATATACGAGAAAACATAATTCTGTTAGGCAGAGACTCAAAACACAAACGCGTTTTCCAGCGTTTCTACCATTCAAAGAGCGGCCACGGCCTCCGAGTTCTGCGCACGCCGGCGCGTTCAAATTTCCATGGCCAAAAAGCGGCGCACCCGGTTCATTGCCACATTTCCAGGTGGCACTCACTTCCGCTGCATCGCGGCCCTCGCAAGAGACCGCGTTTCTACCAGAAAGCTCGCCTTCGTGCATGCGTGAGTAGCGCCAACGAGCTTTCCCGGTAGCCGTCGTTTCCAAAATCGATCACGATGGCAATCTTCGCTCAGAAATCTTGGCCGAGGAGTACTGGTACCTTGAGGCCAATCAGGTGAATGAATCGCTGTGTCTGTGGGCGCTGATTCCACCGCGCGATGAGTCGCACATCGCCTTTCGAGCAGTCCTCCCCGCGCGACCATTGAAGAAGTAACTTGATCCCTGTACGTTCGAGGTGGTAAAATTAAATGAAAGTGTGAGTTTTACGTGCCAAAACCACTTTTTGATTATGAGGCACGCCTTAGTGCAGGACTCCGGAAATTTCGACCACCTGGGGTTCTTTAACGTGCACCTAAATCTAAGCACCATGGGTGTTTTCGCATTTCGCGCCCATAGAAATGGGCCGGCCATGGCCGGGATTCGATCCCACGACCTCGTGCTCAGCAGCCACTGAACAACCACGGCGGGTATTCGAGGTGGTAGGCTACCCCGTCCCTGATGATATATGCACTTGTCCCGGTATCGAGCAGTGCTTTGAAGGTAGTCCCCACGATTACGAGCTCTATAAACGCGGCAGTGACGCTGTTCGGCGCTCCAACTCGAAATAATGAAGATGTCGCGATGGTGTTTGCCTCGTAAGCTGCTGCCATGGCCATCGGCACTGCTATCGGCAGCTCACCTCGTTTCCCTGCTGGCTAGGGCACTCACGCGCGATGTGTCCCGTCTGGGCCTAGTTGCAAGAGCGCACGGTGTTCCGCGATGTGAGTTGTGCGAAGCGAGGTTGCTCCACCGATCCCAAGCGTCGACGTGAGGTCGCCTGTCCGTGATTGAGTTTCGAGCAGGTCTGCTTACCGGCATCATTAGTCGGCGATCGTCTGATCGGGCGTGATGTTGTGCATTGGACAAGCCTCCTGGCTATCTTGCTTGCGTGACCTGTCACCCGTATGAGTAGGGATGAAACGTCTGACCACTAGTTGCAGCGTGCTCGCTATTCGTGCGCTCGCTGCCGTGCCAAGAGCAGCTTGGTTCCAAGGACTCCGATTGAAGCGGTGGTGGTCAGTATACGCGGGCTCCTGAGATTTCGGCTTGCACCCCCCGTGATTCTGCTGTCGACTCGTTCAGGTCTCTGCAACATGAACCCTGCAGCTAAAGTGCCAACGTAGGATGGCTCTGTCGAATTGCCCGTTCCACTAGCTCCGTTCGAAGCGCACTCAAATCAGCATGCTCGAAAAGCTCCCGCATCACCTGCACTTATTTCATGAGTGATTCGCCCGTGCCCTGCACCTTTATTATTGCAGATATTGTGTTCCGCCGAACTAGTAAGCACCGCAGTCGACAGGTGATCTATGGAGACGGTTTTCGAAGCAGCGGCCCGCATTCACATGACAGCCACGTCAAATGCGGCAGTGACGAGTAACTTACCACGCCTATAGCTACCATCAGCACTACTGGCCATTTTATAGAGAAAGGTTAGACCGAGCCATTGTTGAAAGCATCAGCGGGGAGAAGGCAACCTCGCAGAACAACAAAACAACAATCATGCTAGGCGCAACTTTTACATCACCGGCATCGGCATTTACATCAACTACAGCAGATCGCCTCTCGCAACGTCTAAGGGACAGACCAAAACATGCTGTGACGACAGTGTACTAGACAGTGGTTGACTTGGCCGAACGGTGCTCTCCCGCTGAGGTGCCGCGTATGGAAAAATTGTGCGAGGGCGCAGCGAGCAAGCTGGATTGGGGCAGAGACGCGCTTCGCTGCATATTGAACATGATATCGCTGCGGGTGGTGAGACCGATTGTGCGCGTATGCTCTTATAATGGTGCTTTATTTCAACTGCAAATTTCTACGGGCACCATTTTGTTACGCATACATACTTGAAGCATGGTTTACACAACATAACATCTTCAATTTTGTTGTCGTTCTCAAGACCGTCGTATGCCAGCGAGCGCGCGTTCGTAAGGGGCTGTGCAACTCTGTAGCAATTTGCAGTAATGAAGGAGTGAAAATTTATATACTGAGAGGTTTTCTTATTTGTTATTGCGCGTGTAGCTTAGAAGAACTTCTGGTTCGGCAAGTTAGTGCATATTAGCAAACAGTTTTACAACTGCGCAAACAAACGACCACAGAGAGAGAGCACTCAAGGACAGACGCAGTCAACAGGGCGCACATAACCTGCGCCTGCCCTTTTTTGCTCTCTCTCATTAGTGGTTTGTTTGCGCAGTTATAAAATTGCTAATACATGTTGGACTGCGCGCGCGGATTATCGCATTCCACGCAGTGCCCCTGCGCTGCGGCGGCTAGCCGCCGTCGCGGCCGACGTGGATGGATGGATGGATGGATGTCACGAGCGTCCCCTTTGGAAAGGGGCGGTGGGTTGCGCCACCAAGCTCTTACTATTATACTGTCTAATGTCCCACCGAAGTTAAAAAAAAAAAACGCACGATGAATTCTATCAACCAAATTTTCTGGCCCCCACTTGTTAACTTCGTTTTTTTTTACATCTCCGTTTTTTTGTCGTTTCCCTGCTTTTCTTCCACCAATCTTCCAATCGCCCATTAGTAATCTTTATTGCGGATATGTTTACTTTTCATCCTGCTCTCCTTGAACCCAAGGGCTTCAAGGAGTCCAATGGTAATCGAACGCTGGGCACATATCTTCACATTCTAATAAAACACGCTCCATCGTTTCCATAGCTTTACCGCAGCAAGCACATGCTTCTTCTCTCTTCCTGTATCTCGCCTTATAGGGTATACGTGCATGCGTGTCGCAGCGCCCGCTGGCAGTTTCCTCCCAAAGCGCCGCGCGCGAGCCAGCGCGTTCATTCCACGTCCCATTTCTAGCCACTGTGCTAAGCGCGCGAAGTAGTATCAATTACCCCTCTGAGAACTATCGCCAGCAGTTTCCAACGCCGCGACCATGATGCGGCCCACTCCACTTCCACGGCGCCAGGCCCAGCCGCTAGTCCCGCTGAAACGTATTCTAGTTCAATCTAATGCGCCGTCGAAGAGCGGATGTTTTCCCTTTTTTTCCAAGCATGACTGAGTGACGTCCTGTGGTGCGAGAATCTGAACTACACGCAAGATGGCGAACGTGATACGTTCACCTTAGGATGCCTCGATGTCCTCCGTCCCCGCCGCTATTTACAGCGTGGTGACAACGGCGTCCGTCTTCCTCGGCAGCGCACTGTTGGCGCGCGATTGTAGAGGTATTTTCGAGTTAAACAAAAGCATTTGGAGAATGCAAGACCACAAACAAAATTCATATCAAGCGTTAGTAGGTAGGCCATTCCATTTCTGGTGATAACGCATTTTGAAAAAATTCTGAAACAAGAGCTGTAACACTGTTTTTAACGCGACAGCGTTAAGGAGCTCGTGTCGCAGAAAAGCCGGTGTCGTCGGCGTCGGTGTCCGCGGCGTTGGCCGTGAGCGATAAATCCCAGCAGGCACTTCATGAATAAACAACAAATTGCAAGATGGGCTGGGTGGGAATCGAACCAGGGTCTCCGGAGTGTGAGACGGAGACTCTACCACTCAGCCACGAGTTCCGTGCTTCAAAGCGGTGAAACAGCGCCTCTAGTGAATGCGGACGCGACGCGAGGCGCGTCGCGTCCCGGACTCCCTCTCCCCTGACGACGTTTCTAATTGCTCCCACACGGGTTGCAGAATCAAGCGTCCTTCCATTCTTTAGATCACTATCTCTCTATCTCTCTGCCCGTGCCGATCACGACGTTTGGCTGGCGTGCGTCGTTTCCCCTGGGCTCCGAGACACAGAGTTCTTTGGTTCGTTCCGCTTGCTCAGGCGCACGTTTCGTTGCCGCGCCGAACGCTCCGTTGCTCGACGCTCACCGCGTCCAATGCGGGGCGCCTCGTAAGTGATCGCTGCGCCGTAGCCCATTGTCTTACACCCCTTGGCGGGTCGACGGGAACGCTGTCGCGTTGCACTCTTGAAGGCGAAGCTTAAGCGTCCTCCAATTTTTTTTTTCTTGTGAAGACCATAGTGTCGTATGATAGTGCATGATCCTTTTACTGGCTGATCCCGTGGCAGGACTTTTTTCGGGTTTGTATTGTTAAACACTAAGAATTGGAGCCCTTCTTTAAAATAACGCTTCGCTTAAATAATCCGACTTTTATTCCGGAAATTATATTACTGCGCTACTTGGTGTCATGACCGAAAATATAAATTATCGGGCTTAACGTAGCAAAACCACGTAGTGATTGTAAATAAACACCTCCTAATATGGGACTCAGACCTGGAACCCTATAACGTAATACCATTCCAATCTGTTTTTATTCCAATCGCCTGATGTAAAATTTACGTAACCACCGACGCAAGCACAGGTGGTATCCCTCAGTGTTTGAAACGCCCAATCAAAAGAGGTCCTCGTTTATAGGAGGACACTTATTTTACGTTCTCAGCGAACAGCATTGCCTACATTAAGAAGTCGTTCTTATCTAATTCGCTGACACGAGGCGAGGAGCACGCTCAAGTGGAGAGGGTTTCGATGGGGCCGATCCAGCACAGTGAAAGCAGATAACCGAATGAGAAGGGTGATGACGGAGTCTGTGATTGGTCCGATACCACTTCCTTAGGTTTCGGCGGCTGATCGAGAATCCGGCAACGTGACAGGGAAGGTTAAGAATGCCGCTGAAACAGGAGGGGGACACTGCCCGGTTTCGGTGGCACAGGAAATTGGCGCCATCTCTGTAATGGGCGAACGCAAAAAATCCGTTTCCCTTGCATGGCCTCGTAGATCGTCGCGCGCACGCGCGCCGATCCAGGAGGCCAAGCCCTTCCCCCCGCTCAACTGCTCCCTCTAACACCCTCGCAACACCCTCACCTTCGACTGTCTACGCGCCCGCGCCGCCGTGGCGTCCCCGCCGGCCCGGCGGCTGCTTAGTCCGCTACGTACGCGCAATTTTAACGCGATAGCGTTAAGGAGCTCGTGTCGCAGAAAAGCCGGTGTCGTCGGCGTCCGCGTCGTTCCAAGGTGGGCTGGGCGGGAATCGAACCAGGGTCTCCGGAGTGTGAGACGGAGACGCTACCACTCAGCCACAAGTTCGATGCTTCCAAGCGGTACAAACGCGCCTCTAGTGAATGCGGTGTTGCCTTCGAAACGAGCCGTGGAAAGTTATACTGCGGTGTATATCGGCAATTATGAACATGTAACTGACAGACGTCGCAATTACACGAGTAGCGAAGTGCGTTTCCGCTGCATTTCTTCTGCGCTTTCCGCACACGCAGAGCCATCTTGCCGCAAACACAGAAGACCCCCTCCTCTCCATGTACGAAGCTGCCCCGACAGATGGCGCGCCACGCGCGCATTGGAGCTGTGCGGCTCGGACTTTCTCTCCCCTAACAACGCTTCGCCTTGCTCCCTCTGCAAAATCAAGAGTCCTTCCTTTCTTTAGATCACTATCTGTCTATCTCTCTGCCCGTGCCGATCACGACGTTTTGCTGGCGTGCATCATTTCTCCCTCCGAGATGCCGAGTTCTTTGGTTCGTTCCGCTTGCTCAGGCGCACGTTTCGTTGCTGCGCCGAACGCTGCGTTGCTCGACCATATGGCTCGACGCTCACCGCGTCCGATGCGGGGCGCCTCGTAAGTGATGGCTGCCCTGTAGCCCATTGTCTTACACCCCTTGGCGGGTCGACGGGAACGCTGTCGCGTTCCACTCTTGAAGGAGAAGCTTAAGCGTCCTCCAATTTTTTGTTATCTACTAGAGAGTTTTAGTATTGGGGACGCAAGGCGTTGGGGCCCCAAGCGCTTGGGTGCGTTTGCGTTTCCGTACGCAAGCAGAAACACGGTATTAGCCCCGAGAAAGAGGAATGACGCCCTCTCGCGAGTGACGTCACGGCCAGGACGCCGCTCGCTCCGGCTCGCTCGGCTGCCGCGCGCGCTCGTTCCCTTCGTGTATGCTTGGGGTATAGGTGGCTCGAGCCGTACGTATTGAAGAATAAGTCGGCTTCTTTCAGCTGCCATACCTTAACCACAGTTTCTTCTTCAAAAGCGTGTGAGTCGAGAAACTTTGCGGCTTGGATATCGCAAGCTAAGTAGCGTTAAAGGGGTCTACTAGTTTTTGCAATGCATATATGCGCCGTGTCTATCGGTAAATTTTGACTAAAAAAAGAATATCTGCATATTCAACGCGCGAAGTTGTGTATGATGCTGCGCTAAACACTTAACATTCCTTTAGTATTTAGCTATGAGAGGTATTGCATTTTACGTGGAAGAAAAATTTGGCGATTGGCGTCAACATGTTATCCGATGTTAGAAAGACACTGCCCAGCGAAGCTGTCATCATGATTCTTATTACTCTGGTGTGTTGTTCTATTCAAATATGGCCATTCATTAATGCGTAAAAAAATAGTTAGGCGCGCATTTCTTATGAAAATGTTTGTTGCTACTTTCATCCCCCTCTGAAACAGGCCTCCAAAAAACGAATTGCTCATGGCTGCTAACACGACGGCGCGTCATGTAGAGTATTTACATAGTTAATTCACAAACACCTTAGTAGCAATCACCTGAGAGAAAAGTTTCGTTGTTTAGATCGAGAGCCACTCAATTGAAAGTGATGAAATGTATCATAGTGGCCCTCAGTAGCCTTTATCGACAATATGGCACACCCCTGATCACGTAACGGTAGCAATCGACTGTCCCTATGGCGAGGCACGCTATGTTCGCGAAACCCATCAGTTCACTTCAACTTCGAATTAAAACCATAAAGCATTTTTTTACAGCGCCAACTGGAATGGCTAAAGTATTCTCGAGCTACTACTACGCAGCTTAGATTGGCTACAAAAGGAAAATTCAAGCACCTTCTGTCTCACCATGTCTCGATCCAGCGTTATTTAATTATACAAACGGATAACTATTCGCGTCGTCGGTACATAAAAGAGAACCTTGCAGGCTAAATTAAGTTCCATTTACACACACACATGTACATAGGAGTGGTAAATGGAGGTGGATGAGGCAAAAATGCCGCACAGACGCGGCTTGAGGTAACCTCACCCTCTTAGGTACAATATGGCTGCATGGGGTAACACATCAAGCGCCATATAAATTACATTTATATAGTGGCCATAAAACATTGCAGTTATACAATATATTAAAGCACAGTGAAATATTTCCACGATAACAATGCAAAACACACTGCGGCATTGAAATAAATAAATGATATACGCTTGGTAACATAGACAAAAAAAGAGGAACATAACATGCATTATTAATCATTAACAAACGCGCTCTAAAGAGGTGAGTTGAACGTGTAGCACGGAAAAGGGAATATATATTGGTACACTCCTATTTGTACTCTGTAAATAGCTGTAAGCCTTCATTAACTTTACTTCAAATTTCCGCCGCTTAAAAAAATAAACACGTGAAGAACCGCCTAATGTCGACAAGCAGTTAAAGAAGCAAGTGAGGCGTGTAGAATCTAAGCTCCAGTATTAGTTAAGTCACCGTGCTACTGCCGAGCGTTTCTGTGAGGAAACGCAAAAATTCGATATTATACCATGAACTACTCGTCGTGAGCAAACCTGTTTTAGCGGAATAAAATCAACGTAACTGCTGTAGAAGTCATATATAGCCAGCTTTGTGACATAATTGTTGCACCGCGGCAGGTATGGTATCATAACTGGATTCCTATAGGCTATGCTTTTGCGATTGTCGATCCGCGTATGAAAAACCCGCAATGGGCTGGTCTGCGTCGCTTCGGCTGGCACTGTAGCGTTGCCTTCGAGAGCTGCATTGTTGTCTAAGAAATTAGCTCTTTGAATAAATGTTCGCAAAGGAAGACGTCGTAAAAATATATTTGAGACGACCACCATAAGTATACAAGCAGAGAGAACGAGGTCGAACAAACGAAAACACCGCAGAAAGCGCCCGCAAAACGCCCGAACTGTAGCAGACGACAGGCGCGTGTCCATGCCCTGACGTCACGCGAGCGGCGCTCGCAGCGCCGCTCGCGTTCGTTCTCGGGGCTAATAGGTTAGCGGCCCCAAACGCAAGCCGCAGTGAGGTCGCATGCGCTCGCAGCGCCATCAACGTCTGATCTTTAATGCATTATCATTTCTTAAAACATGAAATCAAGCATATGAAGTAAAGCACATAAAACTATTCTTACTAAAAGCAGTCAATAGAGAGGTTTAGAGTGTCCGGTAATCGGGTAAACGCATACTGGGGCGTTGGGGCGGAGCTATGAACTAGAGCGTCCTGCATGGTGTTGCCACCCGGTGGCGCAAAACTCAAACAGAGAAAAATAGCTAATATAGCAGTAACCAAGTGTATTTTACATTGCTGCGGGTATAAATTTTTGCAGCAACACAATTACGCCAGTGCCGAAAATTTACACCAGCAGCGAAGTAGAATAGACTTGGTTACAGCAATATTAGCTGATTTTGTCAGTTTGAGCTTTACGCCGCCAGGTAGATGCACCATGCAAGACGCTCCCCTTTATGGCTCCGCCCCAACGCCCCAACTGCGTTTATCCGTATACCGGACATGTTGCTAAATCTCTCTAATATACATAAAAACGACGTCTGTCGACACTTAGAGAAAGATTTATTAGATTATCTACCCGCTAGCTACTCGTAAGTTCTCCTACACCGCGAGAGTCACGTGGGTAACGTGACCACTTAGGGGCAGCGATGTTTTCGGCCGGCCAAACAACCCAAGGACAAAAGTAGACGTAGTGGTCTGCGCATGCGCAGTACCGCCACCCCTAATTCTTGCGTACGCAATCCGCTTGCGTCCCCTACACTAAACTCTCTACTGTCATCGAGATGCGTGCGCTGCTGTGCGTTGACCGACGTGGCTAGTTTAGTCAGTTCTGTGGTCATCGGTAGCTGTGTGCTTGTGCTCCGCGATGTTTCACCCGTTTCACGACTCGTACCGCTCGTGCATCGTGCAGTGGTGCACAAATACCTCAAAAACAAGTACTGCAACGTTGTTCCGAGTGCCTAAAGACAACAGGTGAGCGCTCAGACCCAAGGACATCAGAAGGCGCATGTACAGGCTCGTCCACTCTTAGGGTGAACACGGCTCACCGTGGCCGCGCTCCGCGGGGCGCCAGTGCGTCCGGCGCGGCGGCGCATCGAAGCGAAGCGGCGCAGGCGCACACGGACCCAGGGGAGGTGCTTCGCGTCGTCTGCTACAGCGCTGGAGCGCGTCGCCGCTTGCTTTGCTGTACACTTCGCTAGACCCAGGTGACTGAGTGACCGAGGCGGCATTGCGAAAAGGCGTACTTCACTAACTGGAGCATTTTCCAGCTGGTTCCGTCTACAGCTTGTGAACAGCCTGCACATAAACAGAAACAAGAATCTCACCACATAAATCACTCAGCATGTTTTCTGTAAGTGATGAGGGTAAAAATACAGTCATTTTTTTTTCGCGTTCTTAATTAGGCTGGGGCCTAGAGGCGACGCTTGATAGTCGTGTCAGGGACGTCACTCAGCCTGAAGCTGTTCTTAATTTCTCGAACAGTGGAGGTCGGGTATGCAGCAGCCGCTGCAACAATGGTCACTTTTTGTCGGGTTTACGGGGAGCATCCGCAATTTTTCCATCCTTCTTTTAAGCCTGGACGATTCTATTTACAGTTTTCAGTGGCCTTTTTGTCATCTCCGATATAACGCGTTGAGAATAGTTTTGTAGGCACAGATCTACAGTGCGTCGTCTTTCTTTTTCCAGTACCCGCGACATGGCTAGTTTCCAAAGCACACCGGGGAAATGAAATTATCCTGCACTTTTACAGCGTTTTTATCGCCGAAGTGCCATGGCAACCAGCAACCGAACAAAATGCAATTCATCATGCAAGTCGGCGGAAATGCGTTTAATGGAAGCACCTCTGGTGTCTTTCGATTTGGCGAGTCATCCCAGAATCTGTAACTCCTGAGTGGCCAGTCACCCAGTTGAGTAGTCGTTGACTGCACCGCATGATCATATAAGCTAGGATGGGGTAGCATGACCTATGCAAAAAAAAGGGGGGGGGGGGGGCTCAGCGGTTGATCGGGCTGACGCCCATGGTAAAATAAAAATTAGACTGGCCTTAACACAGCAATCTGGCTTGGGCCGGGCTTAGCGTTTACAAACGGCGAGTCCGTTTGCCGACCACCGGCATGCTGTGGGCAGACGACACCATGCCGGCCTCATGACCGTCGGTTTAAATGTCGTGGCCGCTTCCGTCCAACACACGGACCGGCCACTTCCCCACGACGGCAACAGCATCGCTTGTCCGCGGCAAGGGTTCCTGTGCCGTATTCATATTTGGGTTTTACGCACTCAGCCCAGCCCACCCCCGCCTACCCCCGCCTGCCCCCCCCCAAAAAAAAAGAGAAGAAATAAATTCCTCCTAATCTCCAAATTTATCCGATGCCCACCTCTATGGCGTAACTCCATGTGTCGCTTCGGGACGTATACCGCACAATTAGCAAATTATTATATGCTAGTGAGAATATGCATTTGGCCCATTCTGATGAAGTACTGAAATGAAATAGAAGCGAATAACGACTTAATTACCCGGCAAGACGTAATTTAAACTAGAAAACAGACATGTAGATTATAGATTTTCCACTTTAATTACCTATTCAAAACGGACGGAAACAGCATTCGCATACGGCGTGCATTGATTCCAAGGAGAAAAAAAAAACAACAAAAAAACGTCGGCGCCATATGTTTTACTTCGCCTAATCAATGTAATCAAATAATTGACCGACGATTCCTCAAACTGAGAATGCGACATCTCGCATCAGGTAGCCGTCAGAGGACCGGCACCGCTTCGGTGATTTTACACAAGCAGTGACAGCAAAAATGAATTTAGTTTTTTTATAGGATGTAGAAAGATGAAAAGGGGGAGTAAAATGGGCGCCACATCAGTTGCTATGCCGGGGAGAGCACTTTTTTACATCGCATAAGCACTCCATGCTCTCCTACCAGCGACATTAACGCGTCAATAAGAGAGCGCGAAGCAGCGGATATCACTTCTTAGTTATTGTCGAAGTAATAGTATTGCCCTCCTTAATGGTAAAATCCATGGCAAACATGATGATGCGTGATTGAACAATCGCTCTCTAACTTCCTGCGAAATTTATATTGGGTTTCGGTCGTTTTCTTAAGTCAATTAATCACATTCGTTCTAGCATCAAGACATGCGCGAAACGGCGCGCTAGGCTCATCCCATGATGACTCCAACCAAGAGCGCGCCTAATAGGTTTCTCGGTATGCACTACACCAAGTGCTGTGAAAGTAAAATAAGAGGGCCCCAGCCTAATAAAGAGCGTGAAAAAATGACTATTTTTACCCTCATCACGTATGAAAAACATGCTAAGTTACTTATGTGGTGAGAAGCTTGCTTCTGTTTATGTATGTTGATTAAGCAGGCTGTTCACAAGCTGTAGACGGAACCAGCTGGAAAATGCTAAAGTTAGTGAAGTCCGCCTTCCTGCAATGCTGCCTCGGGCACTCAGTCACCTGGGTCTAGCGAAGTGTACAGCAAAGCAAGGGGCGATGCGCTCCAGCGGTGTAGCAGACGCGAGGCACCTCCCCTGGGTCCGTGTGCGCCTGCGCCGGTTCACTTCGATGCGCCGCCGCACCGGACGCACTGGCGCCCCGCGGAGCGCGGCCACGGTGAGCCGTGTTCACCCTAAAGGGCAAGATATAGTCCGGCGTAACGCGCGCGCGCGGCCACGCGCGTCGCGGTTAAGCGACGTCGGTGAAGAGCGCGCACTCTACAGTCCGGCGTCACGACGTAGCCGGCGTGCCCAGGCGCGCTTGGCGAGCACAACGCCGCCGGCGCGGACATAGAGCGTGTTCTATTTCACGCGGCTGCCGCTAGACCAGAATGCACTGCGCGCTGCAGCGGCAGCGAGCAGAAGGCAGAATGGCGGCCTGCGGTGCGCGTACTGACAGTGCGGCTGTGGTTTTTTCAACATCCGTGCGGGATGAAAGCGCGAGTGAGGACGCCTGCTTGAAGCGATTTGCAACCTTCCATGTGTATACGATGTGAAACGCATGGGCCACCGCGACACAGAGCGCAAGAACAAGGCGTGGGAAGCTATACGAAAGCAGTGTGGTCTCGCCACAGGTAAGCTGCATTTCGCAGCTCCTGTACTAGCTGGTGGTAGTCGCCGAGTTGAGGGCGCTTGTCGAATAGCTTTCGCATGTACATGCATGGTCCGCTTCCGTTTTTGACGTAGCCGAAATACTAGCAATATGAGTGCGATGTTCTGGCTGTCAGGCACGGCGGCCGCATTTCGATGGGGGCGAAATGCGAAAAACACCTGTGTGCTTAGATTTAGGTACACGTTAAAGAACCCCTGGTCAGAAAGAAAGTGGTTTTCGCACGTAAAACCTTATGTTTTTTTTTTCTGGCTGTCAGGACAAGTTAACGCCATCCCGCAAAAGTTTTCGTTTTAGCGCACAAACAGCGCGCAGAACGAGAAGCGCGCGCGCTACCCGAACGGCGAGGGTATAGACGAGCGCACGCCAAGTTTCGCCCGAGACGCCAGCGCTCGTTTCTCCCCTGGCGGCACGGTTTCCAATCCCCCGGGGGTTTGCTTCCGCCGGTTCCCTTCGCTCGCGCTGAGCCAGAGGAGGCCAGGCTGAGCGCGCGCTGCACGAGAGAAGGCTTTCTCGCGCGCGCTGCACGCGAGAAGGTGTAGGTTTCCGTCGCCGCTTCCCTTCGCGGTCGCGCCCGCGTTCAGTTCGCGCTGCGCGCGAAACGTCTCTTGTTTGCGACGGCGCCTCTTCGGATGACCGGAAATTATTATTGTGTTGTTAACTGTCACGACAGCAATGTAAACATGAAAAGGTTGATGCCACCAGTGAAATTATACCGATTCACAAGAAAATGGTACGAAAGAAGCAGACGACAGACATGGATTACTGCGGTGCGCCGAGCGAAGTAAACATCTGGCAAACGAAGCACGATCGTTTATTGATCACTCCTGAGTGTATGACGGTTTCTATATGTAACCCACGTGAAATTAATAATTACTCGGTACATAATCCTTTTATTCATATAAAAACTTTAAGTTAAACGAGCGCTTGTCCTGTCTTCTTTCTCGTGTTTCGTTTGTGTGTGCGCTGTCTAAGAATGGAAACCACGTCTGTTGTATGCGCTAGCAGTGGCCGAAGTTCACGCGTGCCGAGAAATTGAATATGTGCATGATGCATTGAACATGACCGGAGTTCATTCCCGCTTCACCACCGCACCGATCGATCGGGTTACTGGACGATACACACCCGCGTCTTGGTCGCGCCGGCATTGCTGAAGCAGGAATGATTAATAATACTTTCAACTTCCGTCTCTTGAGTACTGTTAAAAAATGACCAAGCTGTCTACATTGCTGCCTCTATTCCATATTGTAGGGGACGTACTAGTTAAAGTTGTGTGCGCATGTCGTACTTGTGCTATGCAGCGATATATCTTGTTTATTTCCGCACAGTGTCGATAGAAGTCCGTTGTCGCCATCAGAGACAACACGGATTTGTAGCAAACATAATGTGAGAAACTGCAAAAATGACTTTAGCTCGTAGGTGCCGTATGTATGTGCCGCATCGTATGTGCTGACGATTTTTCCGGCGGCACATACGATGTCGTTTCCAATTACCTGCTCTGCGTCCCTTACATGGTTAAGCAGACGCTGCCGTTTCGCCGCATTGCAGCCATAAAAATAATTGTCAAGCGTACCGATCTTCTTAAAGGCAAATATAGCGTGTGCAGTTTGTTTCACACTAAGGGGAAAACTCGGAACGTATTGCGTCGCGATGCGGCAAGCAATGGAGTCGTGCGGCGGCAGCAGCTCGAGCAGGCGCACACGCTTGAGGGGCAGTGCCGTGATCTGCGTCGTCTGCTACGGCGGCGCGCGCTGGCCGCATTTTCGGGAAGCGTGGTACTGTCAGGGGCAATGCACCGATTTCATCGGTACTGCGGGAACTGAGCTGATATTCTTTACTAAACGTTGTGCGTCGCCACACTCTGATCCTTCATTGGCGATAATGGAGTTCCACAAACTTCTTTTGACAACATGGTTCATTTGTTCTTTCGAAAGGCCGGAGTACTGAGCGTGTGCACGTATATTTCTTCACTGTGTGTGCTACCGTAATGAGCAGCGACAAAACGACCAAGATGTGCGCGCAACGTGCTCAGTCTTTGTTTGACTCGAAAGGAAAACAAAGCACTAAACAATGGGAGTCGAACACGGTGAAACAAACGGACACGATTAAATGAACGTTGTAGGTTCAGACAATGAGCTGGAAGTGATTTTTCTCGATAATCTTTCGCTACACCAGACAGACCCTGCCCGCCGGTGGGGAATTGGACACGTCACGCTCGGAACTTCAGTTAGTATCTCGTCATGTCCCCAGCGGCAGCGATGACAGCGCTCATCCTGGAAGGCAGTGAAGTGTAGAATGACTTGATCAGGGATGTGTTCATTCGCTGCACGTCTCAGTCACTGACGATGGTGGATCGAAGCCTATCCTCGGGCGACTGATAGAGGGGATGTTGCGCCAGCGATACTTTCAACGAGCCCCAGACATTTTAAATGATGTTGGCGCCCGGGGATTGAGGCGGCCGCTCCAAGAGAGTGACTGCGCGCTCTTCTAGCAGTTCTTGCACAGCACGAGCAGTGTGGATCGGCGTCCTATCGCGTTAGAATAGTTAGTCGCCTTCCAGAAACGGGCCGTCAAGAATGTATGGAATCAGTACGTCGTCTATGACTGCCATGCAGCGATGAACTTACATTCGAGGCGTATCAGTGGGCGTCGCGCAACGCTTAGCAAAGAATACCGGCTCCTTTCACGCAGTAACGATGTGATCAGCGCCCTGCACTTGACAGTAGAACGTTTCTCGACAATGCGGCCAGCGTGCGTCGCCGTAGCAGACGACGCCGTTCAAGATCCCGCCCCTCGAGCATCTGCGCGAGCTGCTGCCGCCGCTTGACTCAAGCGCTCGCCGCATCGCGATGCAATGCGCTTCGAGTTTTCCCCTAAATGTGAGAGAGACTGTACACCGCCCTTCGAAAGAAATGTCCACGCGCACACACCGCGCGCGGCGCGAAACGTGCCCAAACACGCGCAGTGCAGGAGGCAATCAAGGCGGCGCGAACGAGAGATGGGAGAGGGGCACCACCGGCTAATAGAATTTTGCTCCGCATGCGGCGCTCTCAACGCCGGCGCAGCAGCGCCGCTCTCGGTGCCGTTCTTGTCTATATGCAAGACGCGCATGCGCCATGTAAACAGCTGTTCGCCGCGGCGGTGAAGTTGCGCTCCCAGACGCACAGATGGCGCCAGCCTCGAGCTGCGCGCGCGCGCCGAACTCTAGAGGAAGCAAATTTCTTGCACCCCTGGCGTCGCTAGCGCAGCGTATCCGACTTCGCCTGCCGCGGCCTGGCGCGCCGAGAACGCCGGACTATATCTTGGCCTTAAGAGTGGACGAGCCTGTACACGAACACAGCACTGTCCATGTGTGTGCTCTATGAGGCTCCGAACATCGTTGCGCCTTGATTGTGCTACACTTGCCTCTTCCCGGTAGAGAAAGGAGACAATTGATGTTCCTCTTCATTGTCACCTGGTCTGTGACTTGTGTTTTTCTGTGCCAAGTCTCATTCTGCAACTTCAGTAACTTGCACAGCTTTCCATACCGCCCTCAGTGCTTTTTCTGTGTATCACGTTTTACAAACCTACTAATAGCTGAAAAATTACTGTTAGTGTTTGTGTGCTATCTCAGTGAAACCGATGGGAAAACCGCGCGAACAACCTTCATGTGTAGGCATGATACGGTTTTTTTTTCTTCTGGAAAGCATGAGCATTGCAAGAGTCATACATGCAGATTTTTGCAGTTCGTGTTTATTATACAAAGGAGAGCCCAGTAGGTACGACTTAGTGCCTTAAGTGACGTAATCTTAATGCTAAGCATTGCATTCGGGTAGAAAGAAAAGTCGTGCTGGCTTGTTTTACCTGGTCTTTGATTGAGGAATAAGCCTTTCTGCGAATGTTTTCTATGTGCTGCTGCAAAAGCCGACTACCTTCTGTTCCCCTTGCCACCGTTACTAAAGTTGTGGCCAAGTGCAGAACAATGTGATAACGTGTGTTTCAGTTTTTAGTACAATGTTATTTTTTGTCATGTTTTTTTTTCAATGTGTTCAGCAGTAACGAACATGTCACGCATGCCATATACGTTCGTGCAGATTTATAAGTAAGCTTTCTTTTGGTATGGCTCTCAATCAAACAATGTTATTGTTTTTGCCATTACCAGTGAGTTTTCCCTTTTTATAGTGGTCATGGCTATGTCATACACGTCGTCCAATATTGTGCAGTATCTTACTGCACATAACAGGAGCTCGTCTACATTTAGGTCTTGTGGACGTTATATAGTAATCTTGTTTTCTTGTGTGTACATGAAACGGCCTTCGCGTTTTCTAGCGCTTTCTTTTGTTATTTTACCATCTGTGAACTTTTGTCTTTAGTACTCTTCTATATGTCATGCACCTTTCACTTTTGCTCATTGTTTTGAGCGTGCATCACACCACGTTGTAAGAAAAATCTGTTTTCGGAAACGAAGTCAATAAAGCGAGACTAAACATCTGTTGTGTTGGAGAGAGAGAGAAATAACTTTTATTTATATAGCCGGCAGATTCGTGGGGGGGCCAACCCCGCCTAGATGGCGGCCAGAAGCCCTTGAGCTCTAGCGGCATCCTCGGCCTGCTGGACAGCCAAAAGTTGGTCTTCGGGGGCCGAGCTGAGCAACACGGTCTCCCACTGCTTCCGATCCTGAATTTTTCGGCCCTGTCGTGGCGCCCGAGGGCAGGCCCGGATAATGTGATCCAGGTCCGCCCTTTCTTGACAAAGTTTACAATTGGCCGAATATTGGTCTGGGTAATAATGATTATAAGACACCGGGTTCGGGTATGTATTTGTTTGAAGGAGGCGCCATGCCACCGCCTGCTGCTTATTAAGTGATGGGTGTGCGGAAGGAAAACGCACCCTTCCCAATCTGTAATGATTAGTAATATCCCTATAGCCAACCATCCGGTCCCCTGTGAGCCCCAACCGCGGCGCCCCGGTGGCTCGGTTTGTGAGTCCTCGAGCCACGGTGTCGGCCGCCTCATTGCCGGGGAGAGAGGAGTGCGCAGGCGCCCAGATGATATGGACAACCCGCTCACCGCGAAAGTTTGCCACTATACGTTGTGATTCCGGCGAGATGCGTCCCTTTGCGTAATTTAAAATGGCGGTTTTAGAATCACTGACTATTATCGTGGCCAGTGTGGAAGCCATTGCCAGAGCAATGGCCGATTCCTCAGCCACCTCGGCTCTGTTAGTTTAAATAGATTGGCTGACCTTACGCTCACCTTGCGAGTTCACTGCAACGATACACATATTCTGAGTAGTCGTGTACTCTGCCGCGTCGACGTACACCACGTCCTGAGAGCGTTGGAATCTCCTCTGTATAGCTCTTGCCCTTTCCTCCCGCCTTTCCCTGTGGTGTTCAGGATGCATGTTTTTGGGTAGCGGTGGGATAATAAGCTGCTTTCTTATGTCGTGGGGAATGTCTACTTTAGTGCCATACTGTGATGCGTATGTTACTCTAAGCTTGTTAAGTATGTGTCTGCCAGTAGGTGTTTGTGAGAGTCTTTCATATTGCGCTATCGTATGGGCTTCTATGAGTTCTTCGAGCGTGTTGTGGACACCTAAGGCTAGGAGCCTGTCATTTGATGTGTTTATCGGCAAACCTATGGCTTGTATGAATGATCGTCTAATGATGCCGTCGATTTTTGTCTTTTCTGCTACTTGGAGATTTAGGTAAGGGGTTACATATACTATGCGGCTGATGACAAACGCCTGGACTAGACGTACCAGATTGTTCTCTTTCATCCCATAATGGCGATTAGCTATTCTCTTAATTAGTCTCAGTGTTTGTTGTGCGCTGTTTTCTAGTATTCTGATTGTTTCCCCGTTGTGACCATTCGCTGATACGTGGAGTCCGAGAACTCTAATGCTGTCGACAATAGGTATTTGGGTGCCATTTACAAAAAGCATGATGTTTGGTTTACCCGTAGAACTCTTACGGCCCCTGCGTGTCGGTCGGTATAGAAGTAATTCTGATTTTTGCGGCGAGCATCTCAATCCTTTATCCATGACATATTTCTCAACCGTGTGTATGGCTGTTTGGAGGATTTCCTCAATCTGCCCATCACTTCCACCTGTTACCCAAAGGGTGATATCATCGGCGTACAGGCTATGCTGTAATCCTTCTATATTTTCTAGTTCTGCTGGCAGGCCAATCATAGCTACATTGAAAATAAAGGGAGATAAGACTGATCCTTGTGGTGTGCCCCGGCTTCCGAGTTTTATCTCTTTGGATTTCACTTCACCGATTGTGATTTGCGCAACACGGTCAGATAGAAAGTCTTTAACATACGCGTGGGTCCGTTGGCCCACTCCTAGGCCGTGTAAGTTTTCTAATATAGCCCTGTGGGTGATATTATCAAAGGCTTTCGTAAGATCAAGACCAAGGATAGCTTTTGTATCTAGTGTTTGAGGTCCCGCGTCTATTATTTGGTGTTTTATTTGCAACATAATGTCTTGTGTAGACAGTTTTGGTCTAAACCCAATCATGGTGTGCGGGAAAAGGCCGTTATCTTCCATGTAATTAGTTAGACGTGTGAGGATGACGTGCTCCATGAGCTTGCCAGCACACGACGTTAACGATATAGGCCTGAGATTCTCAAGGTGAAGTTTCTTTCCCGGCTTTGGAATCATTATAACCCGAGCGGTTTTCCATTGACGTGGAATATTACCCTGTTCCCAGCAGGTGTTAATATACTTGGTGAGGGCCGAGATAGATTCATCATCGAGATTTCTCAGGATCTTGTTGGTGATTCCATCCGGGCCTGGCGTGGATTTCGTGTTGAGCCTCATGAGTTCCGCTCGAACTTCAGCCTCGGTTATGGGGCTGTCAAGATACGGGTTCTCCTTACCAGTATACGGATGTTGTTGTTCTTTGGTTGTATTTCCTACGTATAGCCTTTGTAGTTCCTGTAAAAGTTCTTCTTCCGTGCCTTTGTATCTGTGAATTATTTTGTACAGGCAGTGTCGTTGTGTGGACTTGCTGTTTTCCGGGTCTAAAAGATAACGCAGAAGATTCCAGGTTTTAGGTAGCCCTATCTGTCTCTCCATGGCGTTGCACGTGGCCTCCCAATTTTGACGGCTTAATCTATTCGCATAGTCCTCTATTTCCTTATTGAGCATGGCGATTTTCCTTCTCAGGTTTCTATTAAGTTTTTGCTGCTTCCAGCGTTTCTGCATGCTGCTTTTTGCCTCCCACATATGTAGGAGTTTGCTGTCCGCCTCCTCTATCCCTGCTTTTTCCGGAATAGTCTTAGTGGCTCGTATCACACATTGGTGAAGTTTTTTAGTCCAAATATCGATGTCTTGTATGACCTCATCAGCTTCCTCCTCCCGGATTTCGCGGAAGAAGTCCCATTCGACAATTGTTATTTTCCTGCCTTTCTTTCGTGATGGGCCTGCGTGTACAGTTGTTGCTACAATGAAGTGATCACTACCCAGATTTTCTTGTGTGTTTATCCATTTTGCATCAGGTGTGTTCTTTGTAAAAGTTAGGTCTGGTGTGGTGTCATTGCTGACACTGTTAACCATTCTAGTGGGCGCCTGTGGATCCGTTACGAGAGTGAGACCCTCCTGCTGAGCGTCTAGCCATAGATTACGACCCTTGACGTTCTCCAAACGGTATCCCCAAGCCGCGTGGGGTGCATTAAAGTCCCCTACAATTACCATTGCATTTCTTTCTGCTAAATTTAAGGATTTACGAAAAAGCGGGCCGAATCTCATCTTGTGTCGAGGGCTACTGTATACATTTAAGATGAAAAGGCTTCCTTCTCCCTTGCGCGTGGGAATGATTTCAATCAGGACGTGGTCTACACCGATCACGCCAGTGGTGTGTTCTATGACCGTAAGGTTTCTATGTACGAGAGTTGTAACAGACGCCTTCTCGTCGGAAGCACCGTATGCTTTGTAACCGGATAATTTAGCCAGTCCCCCCGTTTCTTGCAGGGCAATGACGTCTGGGGCCTCCTTGCTACTTAGGAACTGCTGTAGGTGTCCCCGTTTCCGGCGATACCCGCGACAGTTCCATTGCCATATTATGTATTTATTACGCGGAGCCATGTTTAATTGTTTGATTCTCCCCGGTGACTTTACAGGTTTCTGTCACTACGGGTCGATGATATGGTTTGGTGGTCGCTTTTACCGGTCCCACTCCCGCAGGCCTCAAGTCCTTTTGCGCGTTTTCAACGACTGTTAATCGGGTTTCAATGCCTTCTATTCTTTGTATAATTTCCACGAACTGTGCCTGTAACCCGGCGAATTGTTGTAGCGTCTTAGTTAACTCCACAAACATTCCCTCTACTTGCTTTTCTAAGTGCGTTGAGACGCTGCTTTGCGCGTCTGACGCGTCTTCGGCTTTTCTTTTGTGGGGCGGCGTCCCTGTCATTTGCGCGAGAGCGGGCTCGCGGCTCGCGGCTAGGCGTCTGTGCCGTACTGGCGGTAGGCGTATGACTTGGCTCGTGTGTCCTATTCTGCTGAAGCCTTGCGTTTTCTTGCTTTAATTGTTGAATTTCCTCCCTCTGCTTAGCATTTTCACGAGTAATTTGCGCTAGCAATTTTCTAATTTGGATCATTTCCTGCTCCAGGGCGAACCTTTCTATATTAGGTGTTATATTAGACGGAGAAGCAGCGCCAGAGACCGTGTCTGCCCAGCTCACCTGCGTTTTGTTGCCGTCGGACCCGCCAGAGCCCTCCGGGGTTCCGTGTACTGGGGATCCTCTCGATCTCGATTCAGACCTGGGCCGGGACCTGGACCGGGACTTGGAGTTGGACTGGCCGCCACCGCCTCCACCCGTCTTGGGAAGGAACTAGAGCGGCTCCTGTCGCGGTGTCTGCTGCCGTGGCTGTTGGTCCATGTCGATCCCTTGTGCGATTCGGTGCTGCCCGACCGCTCCCTGGACCGACTTGGGCGATTGTCCGCCATAGCTTTCTGCGGTGGATGTTCATTCCGTTGTTGTTGGTGTTGTTGTTGTTGTTTCCACTGCCTCTTTCTGAGAAGATATGGGGTCTTGAACCGTTCACGGCACTTTTTGTCTCCTGTGAGGTGTCCCTTCCCACACATGAAGCATCTTGGCTCGCACTGATGATCTTCGGTTGGATTGAGAGTTCCGCACCCGCGACATTTCTTGCTGTTCGGTGTCGGGCAAACATCCGCTCGGTGGCCGAGGCGGCCACATGTGGTACATGTCTCGTACTGCTCACGATATAGTAGGCATCGGTACTCAGCTCCGCGGTAGTACACGTAGTGTGGTACGTACACTCGCCCACAAAATATTACGGGGCGCGCGAGCGCGTGGGGAAACGACCCTCCTCCCCTACTAGCGGGAAACCCCTGGTGTCGAGACCGGCGCCTGCACGCATGCGCGTCCCTCCGAGACTGCAAGCGCGCATGTTTCCGCGCTTCATCCTTGTGCGCCGGCGATATCCGAATGCAGCCGCGAGGTGCCCTTCTTGCGTTTGGCGCTGTGGCGGCTTTGACGGGCAAAACTTCGTTTATACAACGGAAATCAAGAGCTCATTTTCGTCTTGCCTGGCGCCTTCTATAGAGCGCCTTTCCTGCCACGCTCTTCTGCAGGAGAACGCCCCGTTCGTAACAAGAAATAATCAACGAAGATTGGCCACGAAAAGGTGCAGTGTAGAAAAAAAAATGACTCGTTGCGTTCACCACCTATGCGTCAGCGATTATGACTGGACAAAATGCGGCCGCAGCGGCGCGCGCAAGCTCACGCTTCTAAACACGCTTCACATAGTTGTGCCCGTCGAAGCCGCCACAGCGCCAATCGCAAGAGAGCTACCTCGCGGCTACATTCGGATATCGCCGGCGCGCAGGGAAGAAGCGCGGAAACATGCACGCTTGCCGTATCAGAGGGACGCGCATGCGTTCAGGCGTCGGTCTCGACACCAGGGTTTCCCGCTAGCAGGGGAGGAGGATCGTTCCGCCACGCGCTCGCGCGCCCCGCAATATTTTGTGAGCGAGTGTACGTACCTTCAAACACTATCACAACTGAATCGGTGCGTCCCATGCGTCTTGAGTGTAGTATAGTCGGGTTTCTGCAGTTCACCAGGCTTTTTTCAACGTCTTCAGACGTGTCGTATTCTGGTATACCGTGTATGACTCCCTTGGAGGTGTTCTCCGGCGCAGTAATGTAAGCGGCCGTACTGTAGGTGTTCGATCCAAGTTGGATTTCCCGTATCTGGCTGTAGCGTTTCGCATTCTCCAGTTTCGGTGTGCTCATGACCATGGTGTTTTGTCTTGAATTGATGCGTAGCGTATCTTCTCCGGCATTTTCTGGTGTCAATGCGGCTGCCAGCAGAACGCCATCCTTTATGTACGCAATGCGTTGCTGCGCCATGTCGAGCCCACCTCTCGGGCGGATCACGACCTTGTAGTCATCCTCCGGTAGCTGCGGTTGCCTCGGGGCCATTGGTCGCTGTAGAATTCGTGCGTTCTTGGTATTCCACGCCGTTGAAACCGGCGAGTCTCCGATGTTCTTCGATCGTTCATCGAGGTCTGGGCGTCTCTTGGCGTTACTGCGGCGTTCGTGAGCCGCAATCCAGCCCTGGTCGTCATATTCTTCCGGGGAAATTGTCTCCCCTTCCACTTCTACGACGTCCATCCTCGCGTCTCGTGGCGAAGCAGGGGCCCGCCCGCACCCGAGTCAGGCGGCGTTCCCGCCGAAGTGGTGGGAACAGTGGCGTCGTAGACCCAGCTAGTTAGGGTTAGCCAGGCCGCCGGCGTGGCAGTGTATTAAAACTGCCTTTGTGGCTCAAAAAATCGCCCACCTGGGATAATCCCGATGTCTTCGTAGTCCTTCGACCTTCCTGTGTTAGGGGTGGTAGTTCTAGACTCGAGAACTGCCTTTTTCCGCCACAATCAGGGAAAGTATTCGGAGCCCATGTGTAGCCCGTCTTGTCGGCTCGGCCCCCTAGCGGCATCTCCTGTTGTGTTGGAAGTGGATTTTTTTTAATGTCCCGGCACATGCTGGTATAAGTATGGACAAGATTGCGTGCGTGCAAATGCACAGCCCACGGCGCACCACGCGCCAGCTCGCAAGCAATGCCAATGCGCGGCGTAGCACGCGCAGTGCTTGCGAGCTGGCGCGTGGCGCGCCGTAACATGCACGCTATAAAAAAAAAAAGAAAGAACGCGTCGCTTAAGGCCGATCCACACGACGGACCAAATTGCTCTTTTGGACCGCGGTCCGCGCATCACGTGATAGGACGTCACGAGTTCGTGCGTACCGCCGTTGGCCCGCGCAAGACCGCGACCCTCGCGGTCCAACAAATCGCCGAGGCTTTTCCCGCTTCAGTTTTGGCGGCGGACCACATGCAAACCGCAGCGATTACGGCGTCGCCAATGAATGTTGTCCGGCAACAGAGTGTCTTCAGCCAAATTCAATCTAGTTTTCGGCTCAGCAAAAGCCAGTCGTTTCATGTCCGCCGTTCCGCCTACACGTGCGTGTAGCAGATATATTTTTTAAACACCATGTCCTCTTGGAGTGACGAGGAGGTTTTTTATTTTGTATCCCTTGTTCAGCAGTTCCCGGCTTTGTGGAACTCGAGCCGGAATGATTGCAAGGATAACGCGAAAAAGCGTTAGTGTAGCTGGTTGGTCTGCTCTGCCGTCTGCTATGGCAGTCCGCCGTGTGGATGTGCTCTGCGCCAGACCGGACCGCGGCGGGCCGTGACGTCGCATCACGTGACCGATCGGCCCGCACACTTGGTCCGTCGTGTGGATCGGCCTTTACTGGTAATAAGAAAAAAAAGTGAGCGGCGCACGCGGCATGGGGGACAGGGAGTGGAGCGGGTCGGCATAATAAAATAAAAAAGGAAAGAAAAACTTTTGGGAGAGGAGGTGCCGCACGGCTGCTGTTGCTGTTAGAGTTACTGTATATGCTACCGTAGGTAGCACATACAGTAACTCTAGTTGCTGTTGCCATGACAACGTAAAATATCATGTGCGCCGCCATTTTGCTTCTGCGTCACCCATTGGTTAGGGCCGTAACTGACCTTGGCGCTACACTCTAAGAACAGTTTACACCCTTTGGCTTGCCCCTTCTGCCACACAAAAATAATCGTCATCTGCCTTGATGCGTTTCCTTTCTTTATCGCTGCGAGCCCGGAACTTTCCAGTAACGAACGGCAGGCGCGTTATCAGCATAGAACAGTTTACACCCTTTGGAGTGCCTCTTCTGATAACGCGCGTGCCGTTCGTCACTGGAAAGTTCCGGGCTTGCAGCGATAAAGAAAGGAAACGCATCAAGGCAGATGACGATTATTTTTGTGTGGCAGAAGGGGCAAGCCAAAGGGTGTAAACTGTTCTTAGAGTGTAGCGTCGAAAGCGCGTCTGCTCGAAAGCGGCCAATGGGAGCCATACAGTGTCCACCCCCCCCACCCCCCTGGCTGAAACGCATCCTTAGCAAGAAGGACTTGGCAGAGTGATGTTGTATAAGTGCTGAAATAGCCCCATAACATTTTACCGGCACGCAAAAATGTTTATTATACGCAAATAAACCATGTTCACCGGCAGATTCGAGTACCGAGTGCCTGAGCGATCGGCCGGGGAATTCTAACGCGTACACGTCACTTTGACGCGGTGACTTTTTGCGGTTTTCTGACGTCGCGTCAAAGACAGGCAAAGTGAGCTCAGCCCAATAATAATAATATATGGGGTTTTACGTGCCAAAACCACTTTCTGATTATGAGGCACGCCGTAGTGGGGGACTCCGGAAATTTTGACCACCTGGGGTTCTTTAACGTGCACCTAAATCTAAGTACACGGGTGTTTTCGCATTTAGCCTCCATCGAAATGCGGCCGCCGTGGCCGGGATTCCATCCCGCGACCTCGTGCTCAGCAGCCTAACACCATAGCCACTGAGCAACCGCGGCGGGTAGCTCAGCCCAAGAATGCTTGACCAATAACAGAGGGCTAATTGATAAAAAGGTGTCGACTCAGAAATAATTATGTTTCTTTCGTTTGGTATAATCAGGCAACATCAGTGTGCACATATCATACCAAATGGGGCATTTTCGCCGTTTTCATGACGTCGCGTGATACACAGAAGTGGGAGTAGTCCGAAAACTTTTTCACCAATCATTGAGGCCTGATTGCGGAATTGGAATAGAAAAACTTTGAGTAGCTTTACATTATAGCACCCGTGATTACCACCGCCTAGCGTTGGGAATTCCCACCGCCACGCACCTTAATCTGAGTGCACGAGCGTTTTTACGTTTTGCCCAAATTAATTTCGCCCGTAGCGACCGCGATCGAAGCCGTGACCTGAGCAAGACAGTGCGTAGGCACTGACCTAAGACAGCGTTCGTGTCAGGAAGGCGGTGTAATGGTTATCAAATATTTCAGAGAAAAGACATGGCAGGCACAGCGGAAGTTGTTTGGTGGGGTACCTGCTGAGTTGACCCATTTATTTCAATATAATTGATCCGTATATGATCACATACAAAGACATGCTCTTAACTGTACTTTGTAATCATTTTTACAAAGACGCGATTACTATTTCCTGACAGAGCTTGTATTTGGTCTTCGTTTAGAAACTTTACACTCTTCCCAAAATTGTGAAGCTGTTTTAGAGCTTCTGATCTTCCTTTTTCTAGTTCCTGTGTACTTCCTAAAGCTGTGTGTATTTACTTGTTATGACCGCTAGCTGTTTGCTCATTTATGCGCAGGTTCTGCAAGAATAGTTCGGGTCGCAGCTTTGCGGAGTGGACCTGGTGGGGCGATGGTCTGATTACAACGAAGTGGCATCGTTGTCTAGAATAACCGTGATGACGATAGATAATCGATGTTTAGGTCTGCTTTCGAAGGCACTACAGTGATATAGAAAAGTCAGTCTGTTGATCAAGAGGATAATTCAGGAGTGGCAGACGGCTTATCAGGTGGAGCGCTTTATCAGGTGGTCTACAGTGATGAAGCAAACTTGCAACAATCGAAACTAAAAGGTGGGAAGCTCACGAGGCTGCGCGATGACAAAATATCGCCTTCTGTATTCTTATTATACAATTACGGATTTGGTATTCGCAGGTTTCATTTGTTATACTGGGATCTCCGGCGACTTTAAATAGATTTTTTGGCAGCGCCTCATTAGCTGAAGCGAACATGTGGATCTATGTGGTTGCGATAACGTTGGATTAATTCCAGATATTCGCAAGATATCTTTATGGAGTAAACTGAAAGCCAACTAAAATGAGAACCAGCCCACTTGCTCGGAAGTTTGTGCGTGATAACACTGTGCAGAATACCGTCCTTCGTACATCCAGAAGATAAATCTTACGCAGTTCTGGCTGATGTTTTTCCAGTGGCGTAGTAAGATGCAGGGCAGTGTTTCACCTCAGAAATGTGCCCCCCCCCCCCCCCCGCCCTTCCCGGAAATTTTTGATTTAGTAAGCGGCCTAGTTCACCTTCATTCTCCGCATACTCTCCTCGTCTAAGTTGAAGTGCGTGCCCAACCCTTGAAGGAAATTTCCAACTTGGCCACTGGACTTTTCCACACAATTGTAGCGGCAGCAGCATCGGCGTCGCACGAGAGATGATGTAGACGCTCGCGTCCGCACGGGGCTCGAGCGGCTGGCACGCTCCGGCACGGGCTAGCGTTCCGTAGGAGATTATTAAAAAGAATGCTACTCTAAGAGATCGAGTGTCGGTTCTTCCTCTCCTGCGAGAGCCCGAGACTTGACCGGTCTACGTGGTCGCTCGTCGCCACACAATATCCACTAAGAACTCGCCGAAAGTATTCTTCCGATTAAACAGCCTATACTACGACCTGTCGATGCTGGCGTGGTTCGGCGTGGGTGAATCCTCCTGAAAAAGAACAATGAATGCCCTGCCGAAGGGGAAGGGGGGCACACGCAGGGAGAAAGAGGAGACACGTATTTCTGGAATTTAAAGTATACCTGTCAGAAGTCATTTGCGCTTTTTGACAAATGTCGAGCTCAAATGACAGCCGTGACTCGATGACAAGCGCAAAGCCGGCCGTGCGTCGTCTATGTTTCTTCCTCTTGTGTTTCCTAATTTCCGGCAAAATATGTCCTAAGCATTTGTGCCCGTGCTTTCTCCGTTTGAGGAGACCAGTTAAAGCGATACTTTTTCTTCTTACAAAAAAGTCATGCAGGGCAGCCAACCTAAGCATGTACATATGGTTCCTTATGGAATGTGCAATCCCTCATGTAATGAGCATGCTCAAATGCGCTGTCTTACGTCTGAATGGGAACGCTTGTGGCACAACGTCTAGTCTCAGCTTTCTCCACCCATCTGTTCCATTCAGAGGTGCCTTTCCGAAGGCTAGGCTGCAGATCAAACAATGTTAAATATGTTTCGATGCATCTCAAATGAGCACTTCCAGAAGGTCGACGCGTCGTCTAGCTCTTTAGGAAATAAATGACGAGATTACGGCTACCAGATGGTCTGTTATAAAATTGCTAATACATGTTGGACTGCGCGCGCGGATTATCGCATTCCACGCAGTGCCCCTGCGCTACGGCTGCTAGCTGCCGTCGCGGCCGACGTGGATGGATCGATGTTATGAGCGTCCTCTTTGGAAAGGGGCGGTCGGTTGCGCAACTAAGCTCTTGCTATTATACTAGCTAATGTCCTACCGAAGTTAAAAAAGAAAAAAAACGCACGATGAATTCTATCAACCAAATTTTCTGGCCCCCAATTGTTAACTTCGTTTTTTTTACACCTCCGTTTTTTTTTGTCGTTTTCCTACTTTTCATACACCAATCTTCCAATCGCCCATTAGTAATTTCTATTGCGGATATGTTTACTTTTCATCCTGCTCTCCTTGAACCCAAGGGCTTCAAGGAGTCTAATGGTACCTAAATCGAACGCTGGGCACATATCTTCACATTATAATAAAACACGCTCCATCGTTTCCATAGCTTTACCGCAGCAAGCACATGCTTCTTCTCTCTTTCTGTATCTCGCTTTATATGGTATACGTGCATGCGTGTCGCAGCGCCCCCTGGCAGTTTCCTCCCAAGAGAGAGAGAGAGAAAACTTTTATTGTAAAGTTTTAGTGGAGCTTTCTTTCCCAGCGGTGTGGGCTAAGCGCTGCGCGCGAGCCAGCGCGTTCATTCCACGTCCCATTTCAAGCCACTGTACTAAGCGCGCGAAGTAGTATCAATTACCCCTCCGAGAAGTATCGCCAGCAGTTTCCAACGCCGCCACCTTGATGCGGTCCACTCCACTTCCACGGCGCCAGCCCCAGCCGCTAGTCCCGCTCAAACGTATATTAGTCTACTGCGACGGCGAAGAGCAGATGTTTTCCCTTTTTCTTTCCAAACATGACTCAGTCACGTCCTGTGGTGCAAGAATCTGAACTACACGCAAGATGGCGAACGTGATACGTTCACCTTAGGATGCCTCGATGTCCTCCGTCCCCGCGGTTATTTACAGCGTGGTGACAACGGCGTCCGTCTTCCTCGGCAGCGCACTGTTGGCGCGCGATTGCAGAGGTATTTTCGAGTTAAACAAAAGCATTTGGAGAATGCAAGACCACAAACAAAATTCATATCAAGCGTTAGCAGGTAGGCCATTCCATTTCTGGTGATAATGGCATTTTGAAAAAATTCTGAAACAAGAGCTGTAACACTGTATTTTTTTTTTCTTGTGCAGACCATAGTGTCTTATGACAGTGCATGATTCTCTTACTGGCTGTTACCGTGGCGGGACGTTTTTCGGGTTTGTATTGTTAAACACTAAGAATTGGAGTCCTTCTTTAAAATGACGCTTCGCTTAAATAATCCGACTTTTATTCCGGAAATTATATTACTGCGCTACTTGGTGTCATGACCGAAAAAAAAATAATCGGGCTTAACGTAGCAAAACCACGTAGTGATTGTAAATAAACACGTCCTAATATGGGACTCAGACCTGGAACCCTATAACGTAATACCATTCCAATTTGTTTTTATTCCAATCGCCTGATGTAAAATTTACGTAACCACCGACGCAAGCACAGGTGGTATCCCGCAGTGTTGTTTGAAACGCCCAATCAAAAGAGGTCCTCGTTTATAGGAGGAGACTTATTTTACGTTCACAGCGACCAGCATTGCCTATATTAAGAAGTTGTTCTTATCTAATTGGCTGACACGAGGCGAGCAGCACGCTCAAGTGGAGAGGGTTTCGATGGGGCCGATCCAGCACAGTGAAAGCAGATAACCGAATGAGAAGGGTGATGACGGAGTCTGTGATTGGTCCGATACCACTTCCTTAGGCTTCGGCGGCTGATCGAGAATCCGGCAACGTGACAGGGAAGGTTAAGAATGCCGCTGAAACAGGAGGGGGACACTCCCCGGTTTCGGTGGCGCAGGAAATTGGCGGCATCTCTGTAATGGGCGAACGCAAAAATCCGTTTCCCTTGCATGGCCTCGTAGATCGTCGCGCGCACGCGCGCCGATCCAGGAGGCCAAGCCCTTCCCCCCGCTCAACTCCTCTCCCCACGCCCTCTCTCGTAACACCCTCGCAACTCCCTCACCTTCGACTTTCTACGCTCCCGCGCCGCCGTGCCGTCCCCGCCGGCCCGGCGGCTGCTTAGTCCGCTACGTAAAGCTTAATTTTTGTTATCTACTGTCATCGAGATGCGTGCGCTGCTGTGCGTTGACCGGCGTGGCTAGTTTCGTCAGTTCTGTGGTCCTCAGTAGCTGTGTGCTTGTGCTCCGCGATGTTTCACCTGTTTCACGACTCGTACCGCTCGTGCATCGTGCATTGGTGCACAAATACCTCAAAAACAAGTCCTGCAAGGTTGTTCCGGGTGCCTAAAGACAACAGGTGAGCGCTCAGACCCAAGGACATCAGAAGGCGCATGTACACGAACACAACACTGTCCATGTGTGTGCTCCATGAGGCTCCGGACGTCGTTGCACCTTGATTATGCTACACTTGCCTCTTCCCGGTAGAGAAAGCTGACAAATAGATGTTCCTCTTCATTGTCACCTGGTCTGTGACTTTTGTTTTTCTGTGCCAAGTCTCATTCTGCAACTTCAGTAACTTGCCCAGCTTTCCATACCGCCCTCAGTGCTTTTTCTGTGTATCACGTTCTACAAACCTACTAACAGCTGAAAAATTACTGTTAGTGTTTGTGTGCTATCTCAGTAAAACCGATGGGAAAACCGCGCGAACAACCTTCATGTGTAGTCATGATACGCTTTTTTTTTTCTTCTGGAAAGCATGAGCATTGCAAGTGTCCTACATGCAGATTTTTGCAGTTCGTGTTTATTATGCAAAGGAGAGCCCAGTAGGTACGACTTAGTGCCTTAAGTGACGTAATTTTATTGCTAACCATTGCATTCGGGTTGAAAGAAAAGTCGTGTTGGCTTGTTTTACCTGGTCTTTGATTGAGGTATAAGCCTTTCTGCGAATGTTTTCTATGTGCTGCTGCAAAAGCCGACTACCTTCTGTTCCCCTTGCCACCGTTACTCAAGTTGTGGCCAAGTGCAGAATAATGTGATAATGTGTGTTTCAGTTTTTAGTACAATGTTATTTGTTTGTCATGTTTTTTTTATCAATTTGTTCAGCAGTAATGAACATGTCACGCATTTCATATACGTTCGTGCAGATTTATAAGTAAGCTTTCTTTTGGTATGGCTCTCAATCAAACAATGTTAACATTTCATTCTATCTTTCAGGTATTTTGCGTGTCATTGTTTTTGCCATTACCAGTGAGTTTTCCCTTCTTATAGTGCTCATGGCTATGTCATACACAAGTAAAACTCTTGCTTGGACTAGTTGGTGACACGTCGTCCAATTTTGTGCAATATCTTAGTGCACATATCAGGAGCTCGTCTACATTTAGGTCTTGAGGACGTTATATAAAAATCTTGTTTTTTTATGTGTGTACATGAAACGGCCTTCGCATTTTCTTGCGTTTTCTTTTATTATTTCACCAACTGTGAACTTTTGTCTGAAGTACTCTTGTATATGTCATGCACCTTTCACTTTTGCTCATTTTTTTTAGCGTGTATCACACCACGTTGTAAGAAAGATCTGTTTTCGGAAACGAAGTCAGTAAAGCGAGACTAAACATCTGTTGTGTTGTAAGTGGAATTTTTTTTATGTCCCGGCACATGCTGGTATAAGTATGGACAAGATTGCGTGCGTGCAAACGCATAGCCTACGGCGGACCACGCGCCAGCTCGCAAGCAATGCCAATGCGCGGCGTAGCGCGCGCATTGCTTGCGAGCTGGCGCGTGGCGTGCCGTAACATGCGCGCTATAAAAAAAAATGGCTGTGGCTTAGCTAAGGTTAAGCCCAGGATGCGAAGCATACTAGCCTTTATTTTAGTTGTTATGCGTTGCAAATTGCGATCACTCAGTTCAGCCCTTCGGCGCGGCCGGGCAGCCACCATTGAACCACGTGACGTGACGTCACGACAGCCGGAGGAAAAGCTGGGCCCCAACTTGCGCGGTCGCGCGTGGCCGCAGCCACCACCTGACTCCCGCTCCTCCCGCTAGGGGCGCTGCGCCGGCGCGTGACCATGACAGATCGTCACCTTCCGGCGAGCGCACGAGCTGAGACCCGCCTATGTAGCTACGCGGCCGCAAGCGAGCGCACGAGTTGAGCTTCCGCTAAAGTGAACTAGACCATTGGGTAGTGAGCTGACTCTCCGGTGGCGGCGTACGCTCCCGCGTCGCCGGAAATGTGAACATTTTTATGTTTTCCCGGGGACCCGCGCGGAGGCGCTGTCGTCGTCGTCAATGTAAACCTCCGCTGCCTTCCTGGCTTTGCGCGCCGCTGCCTCCGCTGTGCTTTCTTTCATGTGTTCCGAAGTTTACATTACCAATTCTAATGTTTATAAGAAATCATCGTAGGGAAGTATATCGTGCGTCGCTATTGCGTGTGAAATGGCACCACGCCGTTTGAACCACTGTTTTGCGCCCGGCTGTAAAACGGGCTATGTACATGTAAAAGGTGCCCCAAAGCCGTCGTTATTCAGCGTGCCCAAGGATGAAGCACTTCGAAGACTGTGGGAAAAAAACCTCCATCGAGCGGACAAGCCTCTCGAAGACACAAGTGCCGTGTGCGAACTACATTTTGAGCCGCGCTACGTAATTCGCGACTATGTACACATCATTGGTGGCAAGGAAGTGCGGATCCCACGTGGTAAGCCACTGCTTAGCAGTGATGCTGTGCCAACCATTCTTCCAAACCTACCCGCGTATTTGACGAAAAAAGCTGTGAAAGAGAGGCCTGCTCGTAAAAGGAAGTCAGAGAGTTGCGCGTCTCCGGCGAAGCGTAGACCGTGCTCGAACAGTGACACGACGGTGTCCTACACAAGCGCTGCAACGATTGCTGAGCAAGGCGCGGCCTCCTCGACGGAAGCAGGCGTGGAGCCGGACGCCGATGCAGAATTTTCATGCCCACTGGGTCAGCAGGAACCCATGCTGTTATTTGACAGTCTTCAGGTACCGTCGGAGCAGTGGACCAAGCACAGGTTTCCTGGACACGACGGTGTCGTGTACTGCACGTCTGTGTTGACATCAAGAAATGAGGTGTGCTCAGAAAAAGTGGTAATGTTCTTTCAGTCACAGACGCACAGTTACTACAAAGTGTTTGTGAGAGGAATTCTGCTAAAAGAAAGCACATTGCAAACAAGCGGGGAAGCAGAAGATGTGCTGAGAGCAACTGATTCCATGAGTGTTTGCACTGGAGTAATGCGACTTGAAGATTATGAAGAAAGGTATTTTACGAAGAACCTTAAATCCCACGTAGTGACCCTCGAGCAAATGTACTTCAGCAGCAATTGCCTGGGTCAGGTCGCTGAAAGAGGTAATTATGCTGTCCATTTTGCCTAATTTGCAACTCATTTTATGTTGCGTTCATTGATTTTTTGGCTCCGTGGGAACTCAATTCAATGCACTTTTCTTGCAGGTACGCAGTGTGTGTCTTGCCGCTACTTGAAACGAGCACTGCAGATCAGACGAGCGAGGGTCAAAAGAACTGATAAAAAGAGCGGCCGATCTGTTGTGCTTAAACTGCGAGCTGCAGCGAGAAGAAACAAGAGGCTAGTTGTTCGCCTAGGAGATGTGAAAAATGAACTTGCTAAAATGAGAGGGAAAAATGCTGCCATTCAAGCAGAAGCATTAGAAGCACAGATCTCAAAACTGCCCCCCAGACAGCAGGAAGCTGTTCAACAGTGCTTCGCAGCTTCAAAAGTGAAACCTAATGGTCTACGCTACACGAAAATGTGGGTCCTGGACTGCATAATAATGAAGATGAAAAGTCCTCGTCTGTATGAGCATCTTCGCCGTAATAGCATTCTTTCCCTACCGTGCAAATCAACCCTCAAGCGCTATGTATCTGCATATCGCACTGTGTTTGGCTTCAGCGACAAAGTTCTGAGGCAGCTAAAAGTGAAGTCAGCTAGCTTGATGCCTGGAAAAAACATGGTGGATTAGTTATAGACGAGCTAAAGCTGTCGGAACACTTTGCAGTTAAAACGTCTGGGGTCATTGAGGGTTTTGTAGACCTAGGCCCTTTCACAGCAGCCAAAGACAAAGGTGTCCCATGTGACCATGGCATGGTTATACTATTTGTTCCCTTTCAGGGAAAATGGAGCCAGGTAATTGGCTATTTTGCCACACATGGCAACATGAAGGGGGACATTCTTGCCAAAGTTGTTATTGAGGCAACCGTATTGGCCGAAAAGAGTGGCCTTTTTGTTGATTTCATTACATGCGACGGCGCAAGCTGGAATAGAAGGATGTGGAGGATACTTGGGATACAAGCATCAGCTGAGTCTACCACCTGCAAAATTCAGCACCCCAGCGATGCATCACGAAACCTCTTTTTTATATCCGACTTCCCTCATCTTATCAAATGTCTACGCAACTCATTGTTGAAATCTGGATTCAACACTCCAGCTGGCCATGTAAGGCTCTTCTTCATCTTATTGAGGATTTTGTTGTGCTATTACTCACTCTTGAAGCTTAACAGGGTCCTCTCCAATTTCTTTTTAGGTGGATATGCAACACGTAAAGGAAGCCTACAAAATGGATTCCTGCAATGTTACCCTCAAGGTTATGCCAGGGATAACACGATGTCATATTGAGCCAAACGCATTTGAAAAGATGAGAGTCAGTTATGCGTTCCAGCTTTTCGGCACTAAAGTGCTCCAAGCTTTTCACCTGTATAAGGACACGTTAGAAGCCACTCTTGGAAGAATGGATGCAACTCAGGAATTCTTCAGGTGAAATGCCTATTTTCTCTTCTGCTACTTAATTTTAAAAGTAATGAAACCTTTGCATTATGGTTTTGTTAGCTGGAAATGATGTTTAAGTCTAACTTGGTGCAAGCAACATCTGAAGAGCTTTTTTGTGTATTTCAGCAAAATCCACCAGCTGATATCTGTGATGACCTCACGGTTCCCTGCGGAAGCCCTCCGGCCAGATTCTCGAGCAACAGCTGTGCTGCAGGATTTTTTATCCTATCTTAAAGCATGGGAGGAGCATGTAAAAGGGACAGGTGGCTTTGTGAGTGAGTCCACGGCAACAGGTCTGCGTGTAACCATTTCAAGCACATTAGGCTTGCTAGATTACCTTACAAGAAAAGTAGGTTTTAAGTACCTAATGACCTCCAAAACTAGTCAAGACCCTCTTGAAAACCTTTTTGGGATCGTTCGACAGTCTTCTGGCAGTAATGACCACCCAACACCAAGTCAATTTCTAGTTATCATTAACTGCTTGTCATTTTATGGGCTAGTAAAATGTGCCAGTCAAGGTAACTGTCAGCAGGACGAACTGGGCTCCCTCCTGGAAGTTGACAGCCTGCCAGACACTGCGCAGAATGCAGCAGACTTTCATCTGCCAATGAGTGCTGCTAAGAGCATGCACACAGCTCCATCCTCCCAAGACCATAACCAGCACATTGCCAGCAGTGACTCAAGAATAATTTTTCACATCGCTGGCTATGTTGCAAGAAAATGCGTTTTAAAAACCAATTGCCAAGACTGTCTGACCCTTCTCACTATGCCTGCCCCAGATGAAACTTTCCAGCTTGCGAGGCTGACAAAGTTTCGTGACAATGGAGGGCTCCTCTATCCAACTGGTCGCTTATTTGGTTTCATAAAGAAGCTTGAGGACTTGTTCACAGGCTGCTTCTCCCATGGACAGCTGCACTCTGACAGCATTTTAGATGTGCTGACAGTTGTCAAAGCCAGACTTGGCCAAGAGGTTGGTTGTTCCAGTCATGCTTCCACCCTTTCTCCAAAAATAATCAAATTCTATGTCACTACACGACTTCACTTCTATGTTAAAAGTATAAATACTGACAATTGGCCAGGGAAGCGCCAAAAGGCAAAGCACTTGAAGTTGAGCCGCTGCTCTTGAAATGTGCATGCTGTCTGCATTGCCTACTTGTTGCATTGTGCTTGTCAAGATAATAAACTTTTGTAAAAGTTGTTCAACCAACATTTTGTTTGCATTTTTTTCTCTTTTTCTTTCATAAAATATTTCCTTAAAAATAAGTGTGGCTATACCAACATCACTCTCTGGAAAGGCAGATATAGGAAATTATGCAGTATGTTAGTGTCGGGAGAATTAAATGCGTTTTATGTTGGAATAATGTAGAGCAACGACTGATGTATAGGCGCATGTTTTCTGGCACATATGTGACAAGCTACAGCATGGAAGGTGTTTTAAACGGTTTACCTTTTGTTTCAACATTCATGTGCGATTAAAACTTCATATCTATGCTGCTTAACATTTCACTGATATACCTCTATTTTTCTTCCACAATATGCTCAGCCAGAGTCAAATAGGTGGGTATACAGGAAAGGCATCGTTCCAAAGGTGCCTGAATTGCTGTAAGGACTGCAAATAGGGTAACGCCGAAAACGAATTTCTGCACGCGCGCAACTCGATAACACCGCGACATATGGATCACTTACGTTCTAATCAAAGACAGCAGTAAAACTGCTGTCTTTGACAAGAATGTAAGTGATTCATTTGTTATGTCACGCTATTATTGAGTAAATATACCCAAACTTGCTGTCAATGGAGAGGAACCCCACAGCCTTTTACTCGGCGCAAGACGCGAGTTTTCGATACGAGTGCAAGCTCAGCAAAGCCAGCGTTACAAAAATGGTGATTAAAGAAACTTTTCCCTCATGAAAAGAAAGACGAAGTACTACTGACAAACAAGCATACTGTCCAAGCTCTTTATTTATATGAGAAACGAGCATTCAAGAAATTAGACCGTTTCTACAGCGGCGACCACGTACCTTTCGCACGGCCAAAGCGCGGCCGCTTACATTGAATACAGTGGTGGCGCCATCTAGCAGGCGAGACGTAAACCGCGACAGCGGATGGAGCTCAGTCAGCCCACTACCCAATATTCTAGTACACTTTACTTCCGCTCTTGCAGCTGTTATGACGTCATATGGTAGCTACGCGGCCGCGCGCGGCGCAGCAAGGAAGAGCGTGTTGTGCGGCTAGTATGCTTCGCATTAAAAAAAGAGCGTGCCGCTTACGGGTAATAAAAAAATGTGAGCGGCGCGCGCGGCATGGCGGAAAGGGAGTGGAGCGGGTCGGCGTAATAAAATCAAAAATGAAAGAAAAACTTTTGGGAGAGGAGGTGCCGCGCGGCTGCTGTTGCTGTTGCCACGACAACGTAAACAATCATGTGCGCCGCCATTTTGCTTCTGCGTCGCCCATTGGTTAGGGCCGTAACTGACCTTGGCGCTAGCGTCGAAAGAGCGCCTGCTCGAAAACGGCCAATGGGAGCCATACGAAGTGCCCCCCTCCCCCCCCCCCCTGGCTGAAACGCATCCTTAGCAAGATGGAACTGGCAGAGTGATGTTGTATAAGTGCTGAAAACGCCCCATAACATTTTACCGCCACGCAAAAATGTTTATTATACGCAAATAAACCATGTTCACCGGCAGATTCGAGTACCGAGTGCCTGAGCGATCGGCCGGGGCATTCTAACGCGTACACGTCACTTTGACGCGGTGACTTTTCGCGCTTTTCTGACGTCGCGTCAAAGACAGGCAAAGTGAGCTCAGCCCAAGAATGCTTGACCAATAACAGAGGGCGAATTGGTAAAAAGGTGTCGACTCACAAATAATTGTTTATTTCGTTTGGTATAATCAGGCATCATCAGTGTGCACATATACGAAATGGGGCATTTTCGCCGTTTTCATGACGTCGCGTGACACACAGAAGTGGGAGTAGTCCGAAAACTTTTTCACCAATCATTGAGGCCTGATTGCGGAATTGGAATAGAAAAACTTTGAGTAGCTTTACATTATAGCACCCCTGATTCCCACCGCCCAGCGTTGGGAATTCCCACCGCCACGCACCTTAATCTGAGTGCACGAGCGTTTTTACGTTTTGCCCAAATGAATTTCGCCCGTAGCGACCGCGATCGAAGCCGTGACCTGAGCAAGACAGTGCGTAGGCACTGACCTAAGACAGCGTTCGTGTCAGGAAGGCGGTGTAATGGTTATCGAATATTTAAGAAAAAAGACATGGCAGACACAGCGGAAGTTGTTTGGTGGGGTACCTGCTGTATTGACCCATTTATTTCAATATAATTGATCCGTATATTATCACATACAAAGACATGCTCTTAACTGTATTTTGTAATCATTTTTACAAAGACGCGATTACTATTTCCTAACACAGCTTGTATTTCGTCTTCGTTTAGAAACTTTACACTCTTCCCAAAATTGTGAAGCTGTTTTAGAGCTTCTGATCTTCCTTTTTCTAGTTCCTGTGTGCTTCTTAAAGCTGTGTGTATTTACTTGTTATGACCGCTAGCTGTTTGCTCATTTATGCGCAGGTTCTGCAAGAATAGTTCGGGTCGCAGCTTTGCGGAGTGGACCTGGTGGGGCGATGGTCTGATTACAACGAAGTGGCGTCGTTGTCTAGAATAACCGTGATGACGATAGATAATCGTTGTTTAGGTCTGCTTTCGAAGGCACTACAGTGATATAGAAAAGTCAGTCTGTTGATCAAGAGGATAATTCAGGAGTGGCAGACGGCTTATCAGGTGGAGCGCTTTATCAGGTGGTCTACAGTGATGAAGCAAACTTGCAAAAATCGAAACTAAAAGGTGGGAAGTTCACGAGGCTGCGCGATGACAAAATATCGCCTTCTGTATTCTTATTATACAATTACGGATTTGGTATTCGCAGGTTTCATTTGTTATACTGGGATCTCCGGCAACTTTAAATAGATTTTTTGGCAGCGCCTCATTAGCTGAAGCGAACATGTGGATCTATGTGGTTGCGATAACGTTGGATTAATTCCAGATATTCGGAAGATATCTTTATGGAGTAAACTGAAAGCTAACTAAAATGACAACCAGCCCACTTGCTCGGAAGTTTGTGCTTGATAACACTGTGGAGAATACCGTCCTTCGTACAACCAGATAAATCTTACGCAGTTCTGGCTCATGTTTTTCCAGTGGCGTAGCAAGATGCAGGGCAGTGTTTCACCTCAGAAACGTGCCCCCCCCCCCTTCCCGGAAATTTTTGTTTAGTTAGTAAGCATACTCTCTTCGTCTAAGTTGAAGTGCGTGCCCAACCCTTGAAGGAAATTTCCAACTTGGCCACTGGACTTTTCCACACAATTGTAGCGGCGGCAGCATCGGCGTCGCACGAGAGATGATGTAGACGCTCGCGTCCGCACGGGGCTCGGCGGCTGGCACGCTCCGGCACGGGCTAGCGTTCCGTAGGAGATTATTAAAAAGAATGCTACTCTTAGAGATCGAGTGTCGGTTCTTCCTCTCCTGCGAGAGCCCGAGACTTGACCGGTCTACGTGGTCGCTCGTCGCCACACAATATCCACTAAGAACTCGCCGAAAGTATTCTTCCGATTAAACAGCCTATACTACGACCTGTCGATGCTGGCGTGGTTCGGCGTGGGTGAATCCTCCTGAAAAAGAACAATGAATGCCCTGCCGAAGGGGCAGGGGGGCACACGCAGGGAGAAAGAGGAGACACGTATTTCTGGAATTTAAAGTATACCTGTCAGAAGTCATTTGCGCTTTTTGACAAATGTCGAGCTCAAATGACAGCCGTGACTCGATGACAAGCGCAAAGCCGGCCGTGCGTCGTCTATGTTTCTTCCTCTTGTGTTTCCTAATTTCCGGCAAAATATGTCCTAAGCATTTGTGCCCGTGCTTTCTCCGTTTGGGGAGACCAGTTAAAGCGATACTTTTTCTTCTTGCAAAATAGTCATGCAGGGCAGCCAACCTAAGCATGTACATATGGTTCCTTATGGAATGTGCAATCCCTCATGTAATGAGCATGCTCAAATGCGCTGTCTTACGTCTGAATGGGAACACTTGTGGCACAACGTCTAGTCTCAGCTTTCTCCACCCATCTGATCCATTCAGATGTGCCTTTTCGAAGGCTAGGCTGCAAATCAAATAATGTTAAATTTATTTCGATGCATCTCAAATGAGCACTTCCAGAAGGTCGACGCGCCGTCCAGCTCTTTAGGAAATAAATGACGAGATTACGGCTACCAGGAGGTCTGTAGGGACTATAGAAATACAAAAATAAAATTTAGTAACTAAAGAATGTAGTGTAAAACAAAACAAAAAATAACCGGGGACTACACCATCGTTTATAACTCGGATGTGTTAGCTTAACTGCTGTAAAGCCGTAAAAACTAATGCCATTTCTATCTGAAATAATAGGTCTCGCGTTGCACTAAAATGTGCGCATAAGCTGGCGTGCCACACGCGCGGGCTTCTCGCGTTTTACGCAGAGGCATATTGTAGTTGCAAGTGAAACCAAAACAGACAGGGCCGACCACGTAGTAGGATGCAGCTCTAACTGTAATGGGCCGTCAAGATGTTTTCTGTTCATTTGCTGTTATCCATCACGCACTGCAAGCCCTGAACGGGCCAATACAGCATAGGCAAAAAAAAAAAGAAAGAAACTCGGCTAAGAAACAATCGCCTACGCGTGCGCGAGTTCCGAGAAAGAACTACTGCAAGCACAACGCAGCATACAGTGAACAAGAAAAAAAAGTGCATTTGAGTTTTCGGAAGAACATCAGACGTGCTTCGAAGTGCATGCCGAATTAAGCGATTATGTACCCACACTGCATACGCGGGAGTAGTTCGTCGGATGCCACTCGTCTCTCTTGATTTTTAGCATCCACGGAAGTTTTCGTTCTTTCGGAAATGGAAACATTCTCCAGACATTCCTGGAGGGATTCGTGCCCAGAGATACACAACATGCAGGCATCCTTTTGATAGCGCGAAGACCTACCCACTCTGCGTGCTTGCTTTGGCACGCGCGCAAGCGAAGGTGTGGACATTTGAATGACGGACGCGCTTAAGATAGGCGTTGCCTAATTCAACAAAAAATGCTGCCACCCTGCGCGAAGATGCGTGGGAAGTGGACATCGAGGCACCATGCTTCACCTTAAGAGACACATTCAAAAGCCCATGCAAACAAATTTTCTCCGGCATTATGTAAGTTTCCGCGAAGATCGCGCAATGCTCGCGCCCCGACCGGCGGCGTAGCAGTAATTATTGACAAAAGGGTAGATAATTTTCTCAGCATTTAGCCCTTGAAACGCCCCCCAAGGCAGTATCAATACAAGCAATTCTATTCAGTAAGTATGTCTGCTGTATGTACATTCCACCAGATTAGTCCCGTGGTCTAATGTGTCAAGCATGACGCGTCTGTACTGAGGGAACCAGATTCGAAATTCTCGAATCTTGAATCTGTACTGAATTCTGAATCTTGAATCTGTACTGAGGGAACCAGATTCGAAATCTTGCGCCACTGAGTATACGCTGCTTTTCCATGAAACTCCACGACGCCAACTTGGCTCGCTCGTTATAGGTCATACTTCAGTGACCCTGTTCGGTGCCAACTTGCATCACTGAGTATGTGCCGCTCATAACTGGGGACAAAATTATTTGGAATTTACCTGGTGTTTGGACCCAGTCGAACCCACATCATGTAATACAAACTTCTCTGAGCCTACATTCACAATGACACGATGTGGGGTGTTTGTTGCAGCGCTACTGTAAAAAAAAAAAAAAAAAAACTCGGCATGTCCAGATTGAACCTTGTGTACGACCTAACCTTATGTATGACGTGTCGCTGCGACGGCCATGCGTTGTTTCGCAACTTTGCTAATCGAATTAATAATAATATTTGGGGTTTTACGTGCCAAAACCACTTTCTGATTATGAGGCACGCCGTAGTGGAGGACTCCGGAAATTTCGACCACCTGGGGTTCTTTAACGTGCACCTAAATCTAAGCACACGGGTGTTTTCGCATTTCGCCCCCATCGAAATGCGGCCGCCGTGGCCGGGATTCGATCCCGCGACCTCGTGCTCAGCAGCCCAACACCATAGCCACTGAGCAACCACGGCGGGTTAATCGAATTACCATCGACATTCATTGTGAGAATGGTTCTGCCAGTTTCTTTAACTTACCGTCTTTGAAAATGCGCACTCCGAGATCGAAGCCGCGATCTTGAGCCTAGCTGCGAAATGGCCTTGACACTTAGCTAACTTGGCGGGTATTTGACCACCCCAGATATGTCAGAAATGTTGAGTTAAGTAATAATTCTCTATTTTCTCCCTCCACTCTCCCTCTCTAGTTTCCATTTAGAAATGATCTATCACACTCACACGCGAATACCGTTTGTTACATGAAAATAAACAGAGCGCTACGTCATTAAGCAAAGAAACCCAAGTACGATAGATGACGACTTCTTTCTGGTGACACGGTAAGCTTCGAAAGGCGCACGGTTTTCATATCACATACCGGGTTTGTGCCCTTATGCCTCTAGACAAATTAATTCTAGAATTTGATGGTCTGCTGACCTATGTTACAGAAAAAGAAATATGACAGCAACCTATACAATGCTTCAAATTATGAAATGTGCACAAGCGGGAGCATTGCACACATAGAGAAACCTGGAGATGCTTGCACTGAGGTATTGCTTCAAAGATTAACAAAGAAGATTAACGCAGATTTACTAAAGCTTGCTATGCACAAATGCATTGGTATAACCTATGCAGCTGATAGGACGTGACGCACTGAATAGACGGAAATGTGTGAGAGCGGAAACACCATTTATGACCATGAGGAATCACATCCCTTCTTGAAATGGTTGCTAAGTTCATTCAAGGTCATCGTGGCCGTGCCGACCACTCGTTCAACATTGAAAGGAAGTACTCAACACATTATGTACCAAGCACTGTTTTATTGAAGAAAGAAATATATATTGCAAAGGACACAGTGCATACAGACGTATCACAGCATGTAGGTAAATTCATTTTCATAGAGTTAGTATGATGAAGGTGATACGGAACATAGAGAAGTAGAAGAAATTAAATGAATATACATCAGCGCACGTCGCGTGGTGCTTTCCTTTGCAAGAAACACTGCAATGAAGACACAGGGCGTCTAGGTGTGAATGCGCATTGCTCTCGTCACAACGTCTAGGAGTGTTCGTGAAAAACAGGCGTGGAGTGCTTAAATCGAACGGGAAGTTCACACGGCGGCCCGTCATTCCATCAAGGTCAAGTCCGGGTGAGGCACAAGGGCATCCGGGGAAAGGTCACAGCCTTACTCGAAAAGCCACTCCCACTCTTTGTGTTGTAAGGCTTCGGTTCCTGGAGGATTCAGGAATCACATGACGCCGAGACCACGGTTGTACCCGTCGGTTCATCTTGCGCGTCCAGACCTTGGTGATGAGGGTTGTTCTGTATCAAAGGGCCCGAAAAAAAAAAATAAAAGGAATGAGAAATTTATAACACGAAGTTTATCTAAAAGGAGCGGACAGGCTAAACGCCATGTCGTTGCTGGTCGGTTCAGATGAGCATTCATCACCTTCAGTACAGAGCATCAAGTCCGTGTATGAAATTATATGGCTTCTATGGCCTTCCCAAAGGACGATGAGAAAAACTAGAACAAGGTGAAAAAGGGGGCCAGAGTTTCGACAAATGGACGTGTCTTTTTCAAGGCGACATATGTTTTCCTCCGCACAGTAAATTGAGGTAGGGTCCCTCTAATCGGGAGAAGGGGTAAAGCAGGTGGGTGCCGCAAACAGCGAAGGTGTGTTAGCGGCGATGGTGTAAAATTGACAATATAGCAATGCTGTGCATAAGGCCGATGACACGGCCGTCTGTCAGCAGGCGTGTCAAAGGCATGCACCGCAGCCCTCTATGTCCTAATTTGCTAGTAATCGTGGGCTATCCAGTCTCTGAAAGAGACAGTAGAAGGAGCGGGAAAAGACCGGTGCTCGAGATTATATATATATATATATATATATATATATATATATATATATATATATATATATATATATATACATGTATATACTGCAATTGAATCACTATATAAATAAAAATAGAGAAAGGTGAAGAAGAAAAACTAAGCAACCCAATTAAGTGTTCTTGCCTATAGCTTGAAATTTAGCATAGGGCATAAATTATAAAGTTCCCTTTGAAACGTTTTTGCCTAATGGTTGCAATGTCTTGAACTTATGGATAGGGTATGATTCTCTGTATTTCCTTCCTCGTTCAGAACGGAAATTTGACTGTAACACGCAGAGTTCAAGCTCATCGAAGTTGTGACCTGGTTGGTTAAAATGCTGGGCAACGGCTTTGGGAAGCATTTTAGCTGTGTGAACGCAATGTCCGTTTAATCGTTTAAATGTCTTAGTGTTCGCATGAGTTGCGATCGGTAAGTGTTATCGCAACTACGGCACTTTCCTGGGTACACTCTAGAAATACTGATGCACACACATAAGCTTTAACCTCACTCAACCGTCAAGTCTTCAAGAGAGACCACCGACTTGTTTACCCATTATCCACAGCTATGTGAAACCATATGCATTAGTGGCAGTGAGAATAACATTTAACCTTCTGCGGCACAAATGTCTAAATGATGTCGGAGAGGAAATATTGAGAAATTTGCCCACCTTCAGGAAGTTGTCCGTGACGCTTTCTTCGTCGGCGTGTACCTGAAGATGTCCGCTCCTTCTTATGGCGCTGCTTCTTGGCTTTGGAGCTCGGATCACCACCACCCGTTCGCTTTCGGCTGCGGGGTTGTCGCCTGTTGCGGTCATTGCCAAGAATTACTCTCATGAAGTTGTCCAGCAGGAGGCGCCTGTGTATACCCACATCTTGTTTGCTGCCGTTAATCTCTCTGATCTTCTCCTCAGCTGCTCGAAGCACAGCGTCGATATCCATGGCGTTTGTGAAGAATCAGTGCAGAACCGCTACCACACGGCACTAGAGAACCACAAGCTAGACGTACTGCAGAGTACGGTAGCCTTGAAGTGAATGCCGCCTATGGTAAAATGCGTCTTTTGAATAACAGTCACTAGAACATTGCTGCGCATGCGCGAAAGCGTACTCCAGACTACAGACTATTGGACAGAAGTATTTCGCCGCACCCCACATACCAGTCTACAGTCGGGGATAATATCCCCACACCCAGAATACCTGTGAAGTGTGGACGATTTCTCAAATATTTAAGCGTGACTGATGACAACAATACATCCCGTCTCAGTAGGCAAGTGTGAGCGAACTCGAAAGACATGAATTGCTTGTGTGAATTCTCGCTATGCCTTTGTGCTCGCTCTTCGTCTGGAAAGGAGGAGGCATGTAATCGCAATTACAGCAAGGCGTGCAGTTTGCGCGGGACAGTTTTTACAATTCTAGGAAATTGTTGACAACCGTGAAAACAGGTTGGGGGGCACGGCTAAGATTATAGTTTGTCTCAATGCACAATCGTATTGTGCAGTACTGAAATTACTTTTTCAGGCAAGGCCACCAGTTTCTCGTCTTTGCGCTGGTAGACTGCGCTCATGTCGCCCTAAAAGCTGTCGCATGACAGAAAGACGTCTCAAAAAATAAAAAACAATGGAGGGGGGGGGGTGTCTTTAAGAGTGTATATAGACCAGAATTTGAACTTTTTTCAACAATACCATGCAGAACTACATGCTGTTTCAATTTAAGGGCCATGAAGACAAAAGTGACCACAGAGTGAAAAATGTGTATTCCTGATGTTTTTTTTTCTTTTTGTTGGAAGGGAAATTATTAACAATGAAGTAGAAGTGATTATTGGCTCACGTTCTAGTGCACATGAATCCTTGAATGTTAAGAGTGGCATTTATTTTTTGCAAATGCTATAAGAGATCAGACAACCAGGTTGCAAATATTTCTTATGCTGAAAGCTGCATGTTTCTTGAAGGGAGGGTGGCGTTAAATCAGCGAAGCTGTCGTGTGTTTTACCTCAATCGAAGCATGTATGTATGTATAGGTATTATTATTATCATTATAAAATACACTAAGCCAACTGCTAATAACAGTGTGCATAGGACGCAGGTCTCTGGAAAGCCGAGTCTGGACGCGAGTGACCATATGTGTAGACCGAGGCGCAGTCAAAGGAGTTCACGAAAGAAAACACACTTGTTTGTAAATTGCAATAGGGCACACATTATAGTTAATGAGCTGAATGAAACTTGTAAGGACGAGAGTTTTATGTAGAGGACGATATAGCATTTCCTTCCCGTAGAAGCTAATGAATTCACAGCAGACAAGAATTCCACGATATATACAACTTCACATTGGACTATGAGTTAAAAAAGAAACAGAAACGTAGCTCAAGCTAGGCGTAATGTTTGAGTCGTCTTCGCCACTATTTTCTGCATAATGCTTTCCAAGGTACCGACATTACATTGAGTGTTACAGAACATTTCCACGAAACTGTAGGCGAAAATTTCATCGTGTCGACGCGACGCGTAGACGGACGGACATCCACCACCACCGGAGTGTACTGCTTCATTGTAAAAAAAAAAAAATGATCGCCTAGCTTATTATTTGGGTATTGTACACACGACTGCATATTACGCTGCGGATGCGGATTTCAGGGAGAAAGCCGATACGCCGACTGTAGCGTTATCGCGAGCAAAAACAGCGCTGAGCGCGAGTTCGGTGGAATCGTGGAACGTCGTTTGGCAGTCATCACCTCCTCTTTATTGCTGTTCAATGACGACCGCCAGAGGGCGGCGGCTCCTCTACTGTGTACAACAATCAATTGTGCCCCTAAATGGGAGCATCTCTACGCCCTCTTAACGCGACAGTATATATCGCGACCACGTTTCGCAGAAAATTCGTTATCGGCGGCAGCGGGCCCGGGATGCCTGTAGGGGGGGAAAAATATCACCCCGATCCCCGCTGGCCCTTCGTGGGGCGCAGAGGCGTTACTGAATTGAATTTGCTACAGTAACGCGCGTCAGAAAAATTCGTGAATTACGACTTACAGACCGTCTACAGACAAGACAGCGTCGGATTGCAATTTGACTATACGTGGAAACATAATTCCAAAGCGGAAATCAGACAGCCACCCGTTGGTAGCAATTCCTACAAAGGAAACCCATACGGGTTCCTGGAAAAAAAAGCCTCGCAGTAGAAGAAAAATTCGTCCTGGTGGATTAGGCCACAGGATTCAAAGAAATACCAAAACATCCCATTCACCTCCGTCCAATTCGACTGCTTAATTTCAGCCTCACCCTCCGTGGTGGCTGAGGCTGTCGTGCTCAGCAGCGCAACACAAGGTCGCGAGATCAAATCCCGGCCACGACGGCCCTATTTCGATGGGGTGAAATGCGAAAACGCCCGTGTCCCGTCCTCTGGGAACACATTAAAGATGCCCTGAGGGTAAATTTTATTCCGGAGTTCCCCACTACCGCGTACCTAAGCAAATCATGATTTTGGCACGCTAAACCCCATAATCCAATCTAATTTCATCCTCCGTGTTTTGCTTTCCAACACGCACAACATTTAAACTCGAAACTAGAAATGGTTAGCATTTCTAGCATTCAAAAATGGCGGAGACGAGTCGTAGAACAGCTAAGAAAGTAATGTAATGGCAGCTGTCACGTTGAGTGCAAGTTTTCGCTACTAAGGTACCTGCAAAGGCTTGGCGGGTTTAGCATGAACACCGAAATGCTGAATATGCATGCGATAATGCAGCATATATGCACATAAATAATGCAACCACGATTATAACGCGATACTGGACCTTGTCTGAGAACAAGAAAATTAATACAACGTTATAATTCAAAGTGATGCCGCAGAGAAACGGGAAAGGACACACAGAAGCGGATGCGCGCAGGGCTACATTCATCGTTACAGTGAACTGCAGTCTCAAAATAAAGTGAAAAGATGGGTGCTGTCTAGCTGTCTCTGTCAGCGAGAGTAGTGACATTATCCCTGAAATCCACCAAGGCTACTGGAATGCAACACTTCAGAATGTCCATGATATAATCGAGAGCGGCAAAGTCTTCCATTGATTACGCAATCACTCACCGCGCAACTTCGAAGACTGCTTGCATGACACACCTGCATTACCGCGCCAATCGTCTATCGCTATGCTGCGATTAAATATGGCTCGCCATCCCGGCCCTGCGCAAGTGAATGCTCGGCGAAGGTGTGGACAACCACCGCTACAAATTCTGAGGGGGGTACTCCTTTTACATACAAAATCGTTATATGGCCGGTGAAGCTAAAACTCCGGTGTTAACATCCGATAGTACCAAAGCCCATGTGACCAAGTAATGATGTCGCGTTTCACGTGGTGACGAAACGCGTTTACGTCATCACAAACGTCACAATTATGTCATTAAAACATAGCCGTGCACATGTGTGAAGACATCACGTCAAACGCTATGTTAAAAAGGGATCGTCACGCCACGATATCTACTGATAACATCATGTGATGACGTCTTCACGTCAAACGTGACGTCCCACGACGACGTTATTGTAAAGTGATGATAAGACATGATGACGTAATGTGATGCCTCTTCGAGAAACAGCACACTGTGCACTTACGGTTTAGCACTTGCTCCGAGATCATCCCATGATCACGAAACGTGATTACGTTATCACATCAAATATCGCGTGACATCACGGCAAACCTTCCGTTACGTGATAAAGTGACAATATCGTCTGATGACGTAACCTGACGACTTCATCATGTCAAAGCAACGTCACGCAATGACGCCTTCGTCAAATGATGTGAAATGATGACGTCATATGATGCCACTTGGAGAAGCAGCACAATGTGTGCTTCCCGCTTCTTCGCACTGTCTCTGGCATCGGCCCACATTTTTTGTGGGGAAATGCCGCGTGCGCGGACACAAAAAATCACGACCAACCACGAACTTGCAGCTTAGCTGTAAAAGTTTCATATTTGTGTCAGGGACGGGAATATGAGGCGTGTTCGAGACCGGAACTTTTTCCCAAAAAGATTTACAACGATTACGATACTTCCTGAACAAAATTTGAGTGCAGCTGTATACGTGGTTTCATTTCGCGACATAATGAGGCAAGTAACTTGAGACAGAAATCACCGCACCGACTAACAGTGAGCCAGTGCGTCAGCGCCTTCGCCGAGGGAGGGGCAGTATATATGGGAACGCCGGCATGATCGGCATCGGAGCCAGCTGTGCGAAACGACGAACGCGCGTGAAGTAGCACGATCGTGTTCGCGCGGTTTAGTCGAGGGAGATGTGGAAAACGATGACGATGAACGGGCGAGCAACGGCACGAATGCGTTCGCGCGGTTACGTCGAGGGGCGCCGACGCTCAACCGATGAAGGGCCGCCGAAGAGCTGCGCTATAGAAAGAAAGGTTGCACTAGATTCGTGTAAATCAGATACGTGAAGAAGGGCTTGCAAAGGAAGGCATAACATATCTTGCAGAGCGTTTCCATTCCACTCCGAAACGAATCCGAACAGTTTCTCTATTTGTCGCTGCTAAGTGTCTGACCGACGCACTGCGTGCCGGTTACAAAGTCAAAAAATGACTTGCAGCGACCTTTTGCTTGAAGCTCGCGACAAGCTTCAGTATGGAAACATTTCGAAGCTTTTGGTGACTTTCGAATCACAGTGACAGCACATCGATCAGTGAATACATCCAGAGGAGCCATTCCAGACGATCATCGTTTGAGCTTGATTGAAGAGGAGCTTCTGTATGGCTGGAAGGATCAGAATGTCATCAAAGCGCAGCGAATAATCATCAAGCACGAAAACAAAGAAATTCCAACAAAACATCCACTCATTTTTGCAACGAGTGTACTGCCAGATTTTCTTGAAACCGGATACAGAAAGACATAAGTAATGGTATAAATTCCCAACCCACGTAGATATCTGAGTGCCAAAAATGTGGTCTCAACTCGCAAACCTGCCGAGGCCGACTGACGTGTGCGAAATGTGGACACAATAAAGACAACTCCGACAGCTGTAGTGGTACACTAGACTGTCCTAATGGCGATGGTGAACATGCAGCATACTCGCGAATATATCCAACGTAGGAAAAAGAAATTGAAATAACAAATATCAAGATAAAAGAGAACATTTATTTTCCGGAATGATTAATGAATGATGATGATAATGATAATAATGATAATCATTCTTAATCATCAATAATTGTCACTGTTAATTCCATAATACCGTACGGTATGCTGATGTGGTGCGTAGGGGGGCGGCACCACAGTAGAATAGCAGCTTGTGCTTGTTGGTTGTCCATCCTGGTGTTAACAGCGCAAAACGTAGAAGAGACGACGACCCCACAAGCACTTGTGGTGCCATCTTCTCCTCTCGTGTCGCGTCTACGTTTTGCGCTGTTAACACCAGGGGTGCGATCTTGTACGCGTTCCAAAATAGAACGGAGGCGGTTCGTTCTTTACGTCATGAAATAGGCGGTATGTTCCGTTCCGTTCGTCCTATAGTAGACGACACGGAATGATTGACAGCAGATATCACGTCACAATTTACGTCATGGCGTTCGGCACGGTTCAAATTGACGAATCGTATTTGGCTCGGTGGAACGAACCGCCTCCGTTCTATTTTGGAACGCGTACAAGATCGCACCCCAGGACTGCAGTAGAGTTTGGCATCTCTCCGACCCACGGGGAGTGTGGCCACCGCCGTGCCACCAGTCCCCTTCGTGACAGCAGCCAGTGCTGTTTCGCCTTTCCTGAAGCAGGGCCCATGGACCTGCGGCTTGATAGGCTCGAAGGCCCCGTATCCTCTGGCGAGGCCTTCACGACGGACACACCGCTTCACAAGAGCGGACGTCCAGTGCCTCGCAATAGGAAATTGATGTGAGCCATAGCCAGCCGGTGGAACAAGCGCTGAAGGATCGTCGCGTGTCTCAGGACCCCGGCAAGAAAGAAAAATTCTCGCATTGCGGAACCAGGAAAGAGCCCTGTAAGCTAAGCTACCTCAACCTCTTTATCTTAGATACACATCCCACTTATTTTCGAACATGGATACTGCAATTTTACAATGAAACGTACGTCAGAGGTTTCCTCCAGAAATTTTATGACGTTAAAGGAAGTTCAATCTAATGGTGCTGCCTGCAGTACACCTGAAATCTACATAAACAAAAGTTCTCCGGCAATGTGACATTTGACATATTACAGACCGAGAAGACGCTGCTGCGTAGTCCGGTCGATCCGCGACGATCCTTCAGCGCTTGCTGCGCTGTAGGATCCTGGCTAGGGCTCGCAATCATTGCCTCTTGCGAGACGCTGGACGCCCGCTCTGGTGAAGCGGTGTGTTCGTCCTGAAGGTCGTGGAGGCGTTGCTTGTAGGCAACTTCAACTCCGAACCTCCCTTGAGGCAGTTGCCTTCCAAACAGTGCTATTCGATAAAGTGCTGAACATTAGGCCTATATACATCCCCCCGAGTTACCAGTTCTCTAGGGCTCCATTTCAGAGCTTTAATGAAGAGCTTCCCCATCTTTGCATAGTTGTCGGAGATCTAAACGCGCATAGTACATACACTGTGGCACGACTCTCGTTGCGATTGCTAGAGGATGGTTAACAGAAAACCTCCTATTCTTCCCAAGTACCTGTTCGCTTAACGAGAACGAATCAACATGCTACAGCTCTACAAACAAAACATTTTCCTCCATAGATCTAAGCATAGCGTCCAGTACACTTGTGACGTATCTGGAGTGGAAGGTGATCAATAACCCATGTTGAAGTAACTATTTCTCTCTCATTTTAAACCTTCCAAAACCGGCTGAATGTTCTCGATGCGTGCCTTGAGAAAATGCCGATACAGCTGACTGGACGCTATTTCGTGAAGTAACACATCTGCCCTCGGCGATGTCCGTGCAGTTCTTTTTGACGATGCAGTAGCATATTTGACAATATTTATAATTTATGCTGCATCAGTATGTGTTAAAACGTATGCATCGTCTTCGAAACGGCGTATTCCATGGTGGAAAGTGGAGTGTAAGGAAACCTCGAGAAAGCAAAACAAGGCTTGGCATCTCCTACATAACTTCCCAATCACAGATAACTCATTTGATATCAGTTAGATTAAGTCACTGGGAAGATGAGCACGCCGCCGTGGAAAACGGGAAAGTTGGCAAAAAAAACGTGAGTTGCATCAATTCCTATGCAAAAAAAAAGAAAAGCATGGAAGATGGATGGATAGAACTTTTTTGTACGTCCGGCAAGGTTTAACGCGACGCGGGCTCAGATCTCCCACGGGGGAACATCAAGGCCCCGCCTCAACGCCGCCTCACGGGCTTGCTAAGTGCCACTGCATGGAAGAGAATAAAAAAAAATTAAAAACCGCCACTCTCGTCCTCTACCACTACTAAATATCCAGGGAGACACCCTCACAAATTAAGCTGGTTTTCTAGGTGCACACATCCAACATAATTTCAGTTCATCCCACTATTCCGACGCATTCTTAAGATATCAACGACAAGCAGAGCCACTGCCTTTAGATGGGAAAGGCACGCGAAACGAACCATACAATCGCCCATTTCGTTTGGCTGAATTTTCGGCGTCATTGAATTGTTGCAACAAATGTGCCTCAGGAACCGACGGAATAGTACGTGACATAATTGAAAACTTAATCCCTCAAGCTCACAAAACACTCCTGCCTCTTTTCAGTGCCATGTGGTCTACAAGACACATTCCGTCCGCTTGGAAAAAAAGCCATCGTAATCCCAATTCTCAAAGAGAGCAAGGACCCATCTTTAGACGTCAGATACAGACCCATAGCACTGACAAGCTGTTCATGCAGACTATGAGAAAATGGCAAATTGACGCTTGATTCGTTATCTCGAAAATAACAAAATACTAGATCTCCTTGCGAGTGGATTCAGGGAAGCTGTATCTACTATATATATCGCCACCTTGTCCGTATGGAGGCGAACAACCGGGATGCCTTCACACATAATCAATTTTGCTTATCAGCATTTCTTGACAAGTAGAATGCCTACGATACTACGTGGCACATCGAAATTCTTCGAGATTTGTCTGCAATAGGTACCCGTGGCAACTTGGTGAATGTTAACGAAAATTATCTGATAGAACATTTCGTATAAGTGTTGGCAACGTCCTACCCCGACTATTCACTCAAGAGACACGTGTACCTCAAAGTGGAGTGCTGAGCTGTACTCTCTTCGTTGTAAAAGTGAATCATTTGCATACTATTATAAAGCGCACAATGTTTTATTCTGTATATGTGGACGATATGCAAATTGTATTTAAATCATCTAATCTTGTAATCTGCAAGCGACAGGTACAGCTTGGCCTAAACAACCTGCGTTAAGTGGGGCGGATAAGAATGAATTTAGTCAAAACCTACCGAGAAGCACCTGCATGCTCTTCTCAGGCAATCAAGGAATATTACCGTATCACGATAGTATCGCCATATCTTTAAGGGCCCCGTGTCGCAGAAAATCGGGCGCGGCGTCCCACGTCTGGCGTCGACCGTCGTTTCGGCAAACAATGTTGTACCACGCATAGCTAATCATGCAGGCTTTCCGTGTAGCGCAACGTATTTACTCAATGAATTGAATTTCTCGATCTAAAATACGACAGAAAATTCGTAAAGTGTCAATTACACACCACCTACAGACAGGATAGCGTCGTAATGTAATTTGAATATACGAGAAAACATAATTATGTTAGGCAGAGACTCAAAACACAAACGCCTTTTCCAGCGTTTCTACCATTCATAGAGCGGCCACGGCCTCCGAGTTCTGCGCACGCCGGCGCGCTCAAATTTCCATGGCCAAAAAGCGGCGCACCCGGTTCATTGCCACACCTCCAGGTGGCGCTCACTTCCGTTGCATCGCGGTTCTCGCAAGAGACCGCGTTTCTACCAGAAAGCTCGCCTTCGTGTATGCGTGAGTAGCGCCAACGAGCTTTCCCGGTAGCCGTCGTTTCCAAAATCGATCACGATGGCAATCTTCGCTGAGAAATCTTGGCCGAGGATTACTGGTACCTTGAGGCCAATCAGGAGAATGAATCGCTGCGTCTGAGGGCGCTGATTCCACCGCGCGACGAGTCGCACATCGCCTTTCGAGCAGTCCTTCCCGCGCGACCATTGAAGAAGTAACTTGTTCCCTGTACGTTCGAGGTGGTAAAATTAAATGAAAGTGTGGGGTTTTACGTGCCAAAACCACCTTTTCATTATGAGGCACGCCTTAGTGGAGGACTCCGGAAATTTCGACCACCTGGGGTTCTTTACCGTGCACCTAAATCTAAGCACCATGGGTGTTTTCGCATTTCGCGCCCATCGAAATGGGCCTGCCGTGGCCGGGATTCAATCCCACGACCTCGTGCTCACCAGCCCAGCACCATAGCCACTGAACAACCACGGCGGGTATTCGAGGTGGTAGGCGACCTCGTCCCTGATGATATATGCACTTGTCCCGGTATCGAGCTGTGCTTTGAAGGTAGTCCCCACGATTACGAGCTCTATAAACGCGGCAGTGACGCTCTTCGGCGCTCCAACTCGAAATAATGAAGATGTCACGATGGGTTTTGCCTCGCAAGCTGCTGCCATGCCCATCGGCACTGCTATCGGCAGCTCACCTCGTTTCCCTGCTGGCTAGGGCACTCACGCGCGATGTGTCCCGTCTGGGCCTAGTTGCAAGAGCGCACGGTGTTCCGCGATGTGAGTTGTGCGAAGCGAGGTTGCTCCACCGACCTCAAGCGTCGACGTGAGGTCGCCTGTCCGTGATTGAGTTTCGAGCGGGTCTGCTTAACGGCATCATTAGTCGGCGATCGTCTGATTGGGCGTGATGTTGTGCACAGGACAAGCCTCCTGGCTATCTTGCTTGCGTGACCTGTCACCCATATGAGTAGGGGTGAAACGTGCGGCCCGAGATTTCGAACGCTACGGGTGTACCCCCGGGCCGACCACTAGTGGCAGCGTGCTCGCTATTCGTGCGCTCGCTGCCGTGCCAAGAGCAGCTTGGTTAGTGGTCAGTACACGCGGGCTCCTGAGATTTCAGCTTGCAACCCCCGTGATTCTGCTGTCGACTCGTTCAGGTCTCTGCAACGTGAACCCTGCGGCTAAAGTGCAAAGGTAGGATGGCTTTGTCGAATTGCCCGTTCCACTAGCTCAGTATTCGAAGCGCACTCAAATCAGCATGCTCGAAAAGCTCCCGCATCGCCTGCACTTATCCCATGAGTGATTCGCCCGTGCCCTGCACCTTTATTATTGCAGATATTGTGTTCCGCCGAACTAGTAAGCACCGCAGTCGACAGGTGATCTAGCGAGACGGTTTTCAAAGCAGCGGCCCGCATTCACATGACAGCCACGTCAAAAACGGCAGTGACGAGTAACTTACCACGCCTATAGCCACCATCAGCACTACTGGCCGTATTAAAGAGAAAGGTTAGACCGAGCCATTGTTGAAAGCATCAGCGGGGAGAAGGCAACCACGCAGAACAACAAAACAACAATCATGCTACGCGTAACTTTTATATCATCGGCATCGGCGCAACGTCTAAGGGACAGACCAAAACATGCTGTGACGACAGTGTACCAGACAGGGGTTGACTTGGCCGAACGGTGCTCTCCCGCTGACGTTCCGCGTATGGAAAAATTGTGCGAGGGCGCAGCGAGCAAGCTGGATTGGGGCAGAGACGCGCTTCGCTGCATATTGAACATGATATCGCTGCGGGTGGTGAGATCAATTGTGCGCGTACGCTTTTATAATGGTGCTTTATTTCAACTGCAAATTTGTACGGGCACCATTTTGTTACGCATACATACCTGAAGCGTGGTTTACACAACATAACATCTTCAATTTTGCTGTCGTTCTCAAGAACGTCGTATGCCAGCGAGCGCGTGTTCGTAAGGGGCTATGCAACTCTGTAGCAATTTGCAGTCATGTTGTGAAAATATATATAGTGAGAGGTTTTCTTATTTGTTATTGCGCGTGTAGCTTAAAAGAACTTCTGGTTCGGCGAGTCGGTGCACATTAGCAAACAGTTTTACTACTGCGCAAACAAACGACCACAGAGAGAGAGAGAGAACACAAGGACAGACGCAGTCAACAGGGCGCACAAAACCTGCGCCTGCCCTTTTTTGCTCTCTCTCATTAGTGGTTTGTTTGCGCAGTTATAAAATTGCTAATACATGTTGGACTGCGCGCGCGGATTATCGCATTCCACGCAGTGCCCCTGCGCTGCGGCTGCTAGCCGCCGTCGCGGCCGACGTGGATGGATCGATGCTATGAGCGTCCCCTTTGGAAAGGGGCGGTCGGTTGCGCCACCAAGCTCTTGCTATTATACTGCCTAATGTCCCATCGAAGTTTAACAAGAAAAAAAAAACGCACGATGAATTCTATCAACCAAATTTTCTGGCCCCCAATTGTTAACTTCGTTTTTTTTTACATGTCCGTTCTTTTTGTCGTTTCCCTACTTTTCTTCCACCAATCTTCCAATCGCCCACTAGTAATCTCTAATGCGGATATGTTTACTTTTCATCCTGCTCTCCTTGAACCCAAGGGCTTCAAGGAGTCCAATGGTGCCTAAATCGAACGCTGGGCACATATCTTCACATTATAATAAAACACGCTCCATCGTTTCCACAGCTTTACCGCAGCAAGCACATGCTTCTTCTCTCTTCCTGTATCTCGCTTTATATGGTATACGTGCATGCGTGTCGCAGCGCCCCCTGGCAGTTTCCTCCCAAATCGCCACGCGCGAGCCAGCGCGTTCATTCCACGTCCCATTTCTAGCCACTATACTAAGCGCGCGAAGTAGTATCAATTACCCCTCTGAGAAGTATCGCCAGTAATCGCCAGCACTTTCCAACGATGCGACCATGATGCGGCCCACTCCACTTCCACGGCGCCAGCCCCAGCCGCTAGTCCCGCTCAAACGTATTTTAGTCTACTGCGACGGCGAAGAGCAGATGCTTTCCTTTTTTTTCCAAACGTGACTCAGTAACGTCCTGTGGTGCAAGAATCTGAACTACACGCAAGATGGCGAACGTGATACGTTCACCTTAGGATGCCTCGATGTCCTCCGTCCCCGCGCTTATTTACAGCGTGGTGACAACGGCGTTCGTCTTCCTCGGCAGCGCACTGTTGGCGCGCGATTGCAGAGGTACTTTCGAGTTAAACAAAAGCATTTGGAGAATGCAAGACCACAAACAAAATACATATCAAGCGTTAGCAGGTAGGCCATTCCATTTCTGGTGATAATGGCATTTTGAAAAAATTCTGAAACAAGAGCTGTAACACTGTTTTTTTTTTTCTTGTGAAGACCATAGTGTCTTATGACAGTGCATGATTCTCTTACTGGCTGTTACCGTGGCGGGACGTTTTTCGGGTTTGTATTGTTAAACACTAAGAATTGGAGTCCTTCTTTAAAATAACGCTTCGCTTAAATAATCCGACTTTTATTCCGGAAATCATATTACTGCGCTACTTGGTGTCATGACCGAAAATATAAATTATCGGGCTTAACGTAGCAAAACCACGTAGTGATTGTAAATAAACACGTCCTAATATGGGGCTCAGACCTGGAACCCTATAACGTAATATCATTCCAATCTGTTTTTATTCCAATCGCCTGATGTAAAATTTACGTAACCACCGACGCAAGCACAGGTGGTATCCCGCAGTGTTGTTTGAAACGCCCAATCCAAAGAGGTCCTCGTTTATAGGAGGACACTTATTTTACGTTCACAGCGAACAGCATTCCCTGCATTAAGAAGTTGTTCTTATCTAATTGGCTGACACGAGGCGAGGAACACGCTCAAGTGGAGATGATTTCGATGGGGCCGATCCAGCACAGTGAAAGCAGATAACCGAATGAGAAGGGTGATCACGGATTCTGTGATTGGTCCGATACCACTTCCGTAGGCTTCGGCGGCTGATCGAGATTCCGGCAACGTGACAGGGAAGGTTAAGAATGCCGCTGAAACAGGAGGGGGACACTTCCCGGTTTCGGTGGCACAGGAAATTGGCGGCATCTCTGTAATGGGCAAACGCAAAAATTCGTTTCCCTTGCATGGCCTCGTAGATCATCGCGCGCACGCGCGCCGATCCAGGTGGCCAAGCTCTTCCGCCCGCTCAACTGCTCTTCCCGCGCCCTGTCTCGTAACACCCTCGCAACTCCCTCACCTTCGACTGTCTACGCGCCCGCGCCGCCGTGCCGTACCCGCCGGCCCGGCTCCTTGTGCCAGCGCTTGTGTCCTGTCCCTTACTTTGTGGTTGCATGTGTTTGCGCTGTAAACAGTTTTTACGGCTCCTGCTTAGCCCGCTACGTAACGCTTTATTTTTGTTATCTACTGTCATCGAGATGCGTGCGCTGCTGTGCGTTGACCAACGTGGCTAGTTTCGTCAGTTTCCTGGTCCTCGGTAGCTGTGTGCTTGTGCTCCCCGTGTGCTTGTGCTCCGCGATGTTTCACCCGTTTCAGGACTCGTACCGCTCGTGCATCGTGCATTGGTGCACAAATACCTCAAAAACAAGTCCTGCAAGGTTGTTCCGGGTGCCTAAAGACAACAGGTGAGCGCTCAGACCCAAGGACATCAGAAGGCGCATGTACACGAACACAGCACTGTCCATGTGTGTGCTCCATGAGGCTCCGGACGTCGTTGCACCTTGATTATGCTACACTTGCCTCTTCCCGGTAGAGAAAGCTGACAAATAGATGTTCCTCTTCATTGTCACCTGGTCTGTGACTTTTGTTTTTCTGTGCCAAGTCTCATTCTGCAACTTCAGTAACTTGCCCAGCTTTCCATACCGCCCTCAGTGCTTTTTCTGTGTATGACGTTCTACAAACCTACTAACAGCTGAAAAATTAGTGTTTGTGTGCTATCTCAGTAAAACCGATGGGAAAACCGCGCGAACAACCTTCATGTGTAGGCATGATACGCTTTTTTTTCTTCTGGAAAGCATGAGCATTGCAAGTGTCCTACATGCAGATTTTTGCAGTTCGTGTTTATTATACAAAGGAGAGCCCAGTAGGTACGACTTAGTGCCTTAAGTGACGTAATTTTATTACTAAGCATTGCATTCGGGTAGAAAGAAAAGTCGTGTTGGCTTGTTTTACCTGGTCTTTGATGCGAATGTTTTCTATGTGCTGCTGCAAAAGCCGACTACCTTCTGTTCCCCTTGCCACCGTTACTCAAGTTGTGGCCAAGTGCAGAATAATGTGATAATGTGTGTTTCAGTTTTTAGTACAATGTTATTTTCTCTGTCATGTTTTTTTTTCAATTTGTTCAGCAGTAATGAACATGTCACGCATTTCATATACGTTCGTGCAGATTTATAAGTAAGCTTTCTTTTGGTATGGCTCTCAATCAAACAATGTTAGCATTTTATTCTATCTTTCAGGTATTTTGCGTGTCATTGTTGCCATTACCAGTGAGATTTCCCTTTTCATAGTGGTCGTGGCTATGTCATACACGTCGTCCAATTTTGTGCAATATGTTAGTGCACATATCAGGAGCTCGTCTACATTTAGGTCTTGCATGAGGACGTTATATAAAAATCAAGTTTTTTTATGTGTGTACATGAAACGGCCTTCGCGTTTTCTAGCGCTTTCTTTTGTTCTTTCACCATCTGTGAACTTTTGTCTTTAGTACTCTTGTATATGTCATGCACTTTTCACTTTTACTTATTTTTTTGAGCGTGTATCACACCACGTTGTAAGAAAAATCTGTTTTCGGAAACGAAGTCAATAAAGCGAGACTAAACATCTGTTGTGTTGGAAGTGGAATTTTTTTTTATGTCCCGGCACATGCTGGTATAAGTATGGACAAGATTGCGTGCGTGCACAGCCCACGGCGCACCACGCGCCAGCTCGCAAGCAATGCCAATGCGCGGCGTAGCGCGCGCATTGCTTGCGAGCTGGCGCGTGGCGCGCCGTAACATGCGCGCTATAAAAATGGCTGTGGCTTAGCTAAGGTTAAGCCCAGGATGCGAAGCATACTAGCCTTTATTTTAACGCGACAGCGTTAAGGAGCTCGTGTCGCAGAAAAGCCGGTGTCGTCGGCGTCGGCTCAGGCGTGCGGCGCTTGCTCAGGCGCACATTTCGTTGTCGCGCCGAACGCTGCGTTGCTCGACGCTCACCACGTCCGATGCGGGGCGCGTAGTCGCTGCGCCGTAGCAAAGCCACCTAGAAACAGTCTCTGTAGCACGCCGCAACCTTCGCTTCTCATTCCAACGAGCAGAGCTCTGTCTCCAGGAGGCGTCTCACCTCGTGAGTGTCTAGCAGAGGCAAGCGCAGCTGCTTATATACCGCCGCGAGGCCGCGAGCGACGGCGCGAGTTGGAGCCCCGTTTCTCCTCTATCGTGACGTCACGGGGTATTCAAGGCGACACCGCCGCGCCTGAGGAGCTGGGTTGAGCTCTAGTAATATGCTTCGCATAATTCTCCTCTGTCGTGACGTCACGATGTCACGTGGTATTGAAGGCGACACCGCCGCGCCTGAGGAGCTGGGTTGAGCTCTAGTAATATGCTTCGCATAAAAAGTGAGCGGCGCGCGCAGCATGGGGGAAAGGGAGTGGAGCGGGTCGGCATAATAAATACCAAAAGGAAAGAAAACTTTTGGGAGAGGAGGTGCCGCGCGGCTGCTGTTGCTATTGCCATGACAACGTAAACAATCATGTGCGCCGCCATTTTGCTTCTGCGTCGCTCATGGGTTAGGGCCGTAACTGACCTTGGCGCTAGAGTCGAAAGAGCGTCTGCGCGAAAGCGGCCAATGGCAACCATACGGAGTGTCCGCCCCCCCCCCCCCCCCCATGGCTGAAACGCATACTTAGCAAGAAGGACTTGCCAGAGTGATGTTGTATAGGTGCTGAAATAGCCCCATAACATTTTACCACCACGCAAAAACGTTTCTTATACGCAAATAAACCATGTTCACCGGCACATTCGAGTACCGAGTGCCTGAGCGATCGGCCGGGCGATTCTAACGCGTACACGTCACTTTGACGCGGTGACTTTTCGCGGTTTTCTGACGTCGCGTCAAAGACAGGCAAAGTGAGCTCAGCCCAAGAATGCTTCACCAATAACAGAGGGCGAATTGGTAAAAAGGTGTCGACTCAGAAATAATTATGTTTCTTTCGTTTGGTATAATCAGGCATCCTCAGTGTGCACATATACCAAATGGGGCATTTTCGCCGTTTTCATGACGTCGCGTGACACACAGAAGTGGGAGTAGTCCGAAAACTTTTTCACCAATCATTGAGGCCTGTTTGCGGAATTGGAATAGAAAAACTTTGAGTAGCTTTACATTATAGCACCCCTGATTTCCACCGCCTAGAGTTGGGAATTCCCACCGCCACGCACCTTAATCTGAGTACACGAGCGTTTTTACGTTTTGCCCAAATTAATTTCGCCCGTAGCGACCGCGATCGAAGCCGTGACCTGAGCAAGACAGTGCGTAGGCACTGACCTAAGACAGCGTTCGTGTCAGGAAGGCGGTGTAATGGTTATCAAATAGTTCAGAGAAAAGATATGGCAGACACAGCGGAAGTTGTTTGGTGGGGTAGCTGCTGTGTTGACCCATTTATTTCAATATAATTGATCCGTATATGATCACATACAAAGACATGCTCTTAACTGTATTTTGTAATCATTTTTACAAAGACGCGATTACTATTTCCTAACACAGCTTGTATTTCGTCTTCGTTTAGAAACTTTACACTCTTCCCAAAATTGTGAAGCTGTTTTAGAGCTTCTGATCTTCCTTTTTCTAGTTCCTGTGTGCTTCTTAAAGCTGTGTGTATTTACTTGTTATGACCGCTAGCTGTTTGCTCATTTATGCGCAGGTTCTGCAAGAATAGTTCGGGTCGCAGCTTTGCGGAGTGGACCTGGTGGGGCGATGGTCTGATTACAACGAAGTTGCGTCGTTGTCTAGAATAACCGTGATGACGATAGATAATCGTTGTTTAGGTCTGCTTTCGAAGGCACTACAGTGATATAGAAAAGTCAGTCTGTTGATCAAGAGGATAATTTAGGAGTGGCAGACGGCTTATCAGGTGGAGCGCTTTATCAGGTGGTCTACAGTGATGAAGCAAACTTGCAAAAATAGAAAATAAAAGGTGGGAAGCTCACGAGGCTGCGCGATGACAAAATATCGCCTTCTGTATTCTTATTATACAATTACGGATTTGGTATTCGCAGGTTTCATTTGTTATACTGGGATCTCCGGCGACTTTAAATAGATTTTTTGGCAGCGCCTCATTAGCTGAAGCGAACATGTGGATCTATGTGGTTGCGATAACGTTGGATTAATTCCAGATATTCGCAAAATATCTTTATGGAGTAAACTGAAAGCCAACTAAAATGACAACCAGCCCACTTGCTCGGAAGTTTATGCTTGATAACACTGTGGAGAATACCGTCCTTCGTACATCCAGATAAATCTTACGCAGTTCTGGCTCATGTTTTTCCAGTGGCGTAGCAAGATGCAGGGCAGTGTTTCACCTCAGAAACGTGCCCCCCCCCCCCCCCCCCTTCCCGGAAATTTTTGATTTAGTAAGCGACCTAGCTCACCTTCACTCTCGGCATACTCTCCTCGTCTAAGTTGAAGTGCGTGCCCAACCCTTGAAGGAAATTTCCAACTTGGCCACTCCACTTTTCCACACAATTGTAGCGCAGCAGCATCGGCGTCGCACGAGAGATGATGTAGACGCTCGCGTCGACACGGGGCTCGAGCGGCTGGCACGCTCCGGCACGGGCTAGCGTTCCGAAGGAAAAGAAAGCTACGCTAAGCGATCGAGTGTCGGTTCTTCCTCTCCTGCGAGAGCCCGAGACTTGACCGGTCTACGTGGTCGCTCGTCGCCACACAATATCCACTAAGAACTCGCCGAAAGTATTCTTCCGATTAAACAGCCTATACTACGACCTGTCGATGCTGGCGTGGTTCGGCGTGGGTGAATCCTCCTGAAAAAGAACAACGAATGCCCTGCCGAAGGGGAAGGGGGGCACACGCAGGGAGAAAGAGGAGGCACGTATTTCTGGAACTTCAAGTATACCTGTCAGAAGTCATTTGCGCTTTTTGACAAATGTCGAGCTCAAATGACAGCCGTGACTCGATGACAAGCGCAAAGCCGGCCGTGCGTCGTCTATGTTTCTTCCTCTTGTGCTACTTAATTTGCGACAAAATATGTCCTAAGCATTTCTGCCCGCGCTTTCTCCGTTTGAGGAGACCAGTTAAAGCAATACTTTTTCTTCTTGCAAAATAGTCATGCAGGTCAGCCAACCTAAGCATGTACATATGGTCCCTTATGGAATGTGCAATCCCTCATGTAATGAGCATGCTCAAATGCGCTTTCTTACGTCTGAATGGGAACACTTGTGGCACAACGTCTAGTCTCAATTTTCTCCACCCATCTGTTCCATTCAGATGTGCCTTTCCGAAGGCTAGCCTGCAAATCAAACAATGTTAAATATGTTTCGATGCATCTCAAATGAGCACTTCCAGAACGTCGACGCGCCGTCCAGCTCTTTAAGAAATAAATGACGGGATTACGGCTACCAAGGGGTTTGTAGGGACTATTAGCCCCGAGAAAGAGGAATGGCGCCCTCTCGCGAGTGACGTCACGGCCAGGACGCCGCTCGCTCTGGCTCGCTCGGCTGCCGCGCGCGCTCGTTCCCTTCGTGTATGCTTGGGGTATAGGTTGCTCGAGCCGTACGTATTGAAGAATAAGTCGGCTTCTTTCAGCTGTCACACCTTAACCACAGTTTCTTCTCCAAAAGCGTGTGAGTCGAGAAACATTGCGGCTTGGATATCGCAAGCTAAGTAGCGTTAAAAGGGTCTACTAGTTTTTGCAATGCATATATGCGCCGTGTCTATCGGTAAATTTTGACTAAAAAAAGAATATCTGCAAATTCAACGCGCGAAGTTGTGTATGATGCTTCGCTAAACACTTAACATTCCTTTAGTATTTAGCTATGAGAGGTATTGCATTTTACGTGGAAGAAAAATTTGGTAATTGGCGTCAACATGTTATCCGATGTTAGAAAGACACTGCGCAGCGAAGCTGTCCTCATGATTCCTATTACTCTGGTGTGTCGTTCTATTCAAATATGGCCATTCATTAATGCGTAAAAAAATAGTTAGGCGCGCATTTCTTATCAAAATGTTTGCTGCTACTTTCATCCCCCTCTGAAACAGGCCTCCAAAAAACGAATTACTCATGGCTGCTAACACGACCGCGCGTCCTGTAGAGTATTTACATAGTTAATTCACAAACACCATAGTAGCAATCACCTGAGAGAAAAGTTTCGTTGTTTAGATCGAGAGCCACTCAATTGAAAGTGATGAAATGTATCATAGTGGCCCTCAGTAGCCTTTATCGACAATATGGCACACCCCTGATCACGTAACGGTAGCAATCGACTGCCCGTATGGCGAGGCACGCTATGTTCGCGAAACCCATCAGTTCACTTCAACTTCGAATTAAAACCATAAAGCATTTTTTTACAGCGCCAACTGGAATGGCTAAAGTATTCTCGAGCTACTACTACGCAGCTTAGATTGCCTACAAAAGGAAAATTCAAGCACCTTTTGTCTCACCATGTCTCGATCCAGCGTTATTTAATTATACAAACGGATAACTATTCGCTTCGTCGGTACATAAAAGAGAACCTTGCAGGCTAATTTAAGTTTGCTCCAATCCAATCGCAAACATTCATAAAGAAAGCACCACAAACCTTGCATATACTTTCACTTGATTTCTGACCCTCCACAGGGGGAATTTCTATATCTTCAATATGTCCCATACTACTAGTCATTGACGCTTTGACTGCTTTCTGGCTGCAGCTATGCGGTCCAGCAGGCATACTTCACTAAAAAAATTGGGCCGAGCAGCCTGTGTCAGTTTGCCAAACAGATTCGTCATGTATATTCCTCAAGCAACAAGCACCAGTAAATTTCTCAAGTGAGTTTGATTTGATTTGATTTTTTAATTTCCATTTACACACACACATGTAAAGAGGAGTGGTAAATGGAGGTGGATGAGGGAAAAAAGCCGCACAGACGCGGCTTGAGGTAATCTCACCCCCTTAGGTACAATATGGCTGCATGGAGTAACACATCAAGCGCCATATAAATTACATTTACATAGTGACCATAAAACATTGCAGTTATACAATATATGAAAGGACAGTGAAATATTTCCACAATAACAATGCAAAACACACCGCGGCATTGAAATAAATAAATGATATACACTTGGTAACATAGACAAAAAAAGAGGAACATAACATGCATTTAGCCCGCTCTATGGGACCTTGCGTCCAGTAGCTCGCAGGACCTCTCATTTCCACAATATTTCTACAATAACAATGCAAAAGAGGAACATAACATGCATTTAGCCCGCTCTATGGGACCTTGCGTCCCGTAGCTCGCAGGACCTCTCATTAAAGTTATTCAATCCAAAATAACATGCATTATTAATTATTAACACATGTAAAGAGGAGTGGTAAATGGAGGTGGATGAGGGAAAAAAGCCGCACAGACGCGGCTTGAGGTAATCTCACCCCCTTAGGTACAATATGGCTGCATGGAGTAACACATCAAGCGCCATATAAATTACATTTATATAGTGACCATAAAACATTGCAGTTATACAATATATGAAAGGACAGTGAAATATTTCCACAATAACAATGCAAAACACACCGCGGCATTGAAATAAATAAATGATATACACTTGGTAACATAGACAAAAAAAGAGGAACATAACATGCATTTAGCCCGCTCTATGGGACCTTGCGTCCAGTAGCTCGCAGGACCTCTCATTTCCACAATATTTCTACAATAACAATGCAAAAGAGGAACATAACATGCATTTAGCCCGCTCTATGGGACCTTGCGTCCCGTAGCTCGCAGGACCTCTCATTAAAGTTATTCAATCCAAAATAACATGCATTATTAATTATTAACAAACGCGCTCTAAAGAGGTGAGTTGAACGTGTAGCACGGAAAAGGGAATATATATTGGTACATTCCTATTTGTACTCTGTAAATAGCTGTAAGCCTTCATTAACTTTACTTCAAATTTCCGCCGCTTAAAAAAAATAAACACGTGAAGAACCGCCTAATGTTGACAAGCAGTTAAAGAAGCAAGTGAGGCGTGTAAAATCTGAGCTCCAGTATTAGTTAAGTCACCGTGCTACTGCCGAGCGTTTCTGTGAGGAAATGCAAAAATTCGATATTATACCATGAACTACTCGTCGTGAGCAAACCTGTTTTAGCGGCCGGAATAAAATCAACGTAACTGCGGTAGAAGTCATATATAGCCAGCTTTGTGACATACTTGTTGCACCGCGGCAGGTATGGTATCATAACTGGATTCCTATAGGTTACGCTATTGCGATTGTCGATCCGCGTATGAAAAACCCGCAATGGGCTGGTCTGCGTCGCTTCGGCTGGCACTGTAGCGTTGCCTTCGAGAGCTGCATTGATGTCTAATAAATTAGCTCTTTGAATAAATGTTCGCAAAGGAAGACGTCGTAAAAATATATTTGAGACGACCACCATAAGTAAACAAGCAGAGAGAACGAGGGCGAACAAACGAAAACACCGCAGAAAGCGCCCGGAAAACGCCCGAACTGTAGCAGACGACAGGCGCGAGTCCGTGCCCTGACGTCACGCGAGCGGCGCTCGCAGCGCCGCTCGCGTTCGTTCTCGGGGCTAATAGAAATACAAAAATAAAATTTAGTAACTAAAGAATGTAGTGTAAAACAAAACAAAAAAAATAGCCGGGGACTACATCATCGTTTAACTCGGATGTGTTAGCTTAACTGCTGTAAAGCCGTAAAAACTAATGTTATTTCTATCTGAAATAATAGGTCTCACGTTGCACTACAATGTGCGCATAAGCTGGCGTGCCACACGCGGGGGCTTCTCGCGTTTTACGCAGAGGCATAATGTAGTTGCAAGTGAAACCAAAACAGTAAAGGCCGAACACGTAGTAGGATGCAGCTCAAACTGTAATGGGCCGTCAAGATGTTTTCAGTTCATTTGCTGTTATCCATCACGCACTGCAAGCCCTGAACGGGCCAAAACAGCATAGGCAAAAAAAAAGAAAGAAACTCAGCTAAGAAACAATCGCCTACGCGTGCGCGAGTTCCGAGAAAGAACTACTACAAGCACAACGCAGCATACAGCGAACAAGAAAAAAAAAGTGCATTTGAGTTTTCGGAAGAACATCAGACGTGCTTCGAAGTGCATGCGAATTAAGCGATTATGTACCCACACTGCATACGGGGGAGTAGTTCGTCGGATGCCACTCGTCTCTCTTGATTTTTAGCATCCAGGGAAGTTTTCGTTCTTTCGAAAATGGAAACATTCTCCAGACATTCCTGAGGGGATTCGTGCACAGAGATAGACGAAATGCAGGCATCCTTTCGCGAGCGCGAAGACCAACCCACTCTGCAAGCTTGCTTTGGCACGCGCGCAAGCGAAGGCGTGGACATTTCAATGGCGGACGTGCTTAAAATCGGCGTTGCGTAATTCAATAATGAATGTTGCCACCCTGCACGAAGATGCGGGGGAAAAGGACATCCAGGCACCATACTTCACCTTAAGAGACACATTCAAAAGCCCACGCAAACAAATTTTCTCCGGCATTATGTAATTTTCCGCGAAGATCGCGCAATGCTCGCGCCCCGACCGACCGGCGGCGTAGCAATAATTATTGACAAAAGGGTAGATAATTTTCTCAGCAATTAGCCCTTGTAACGCACCCCGAGGCAGTATCAATACAAGCATTTCTATTCAGTCAGTATGTCTGCTGTATGTACAGTCGCGGACAGAATAAAAAGGACCACGGAATCTCCGAAAACGTTCAAATCCCGAGCAGCATGTAGCAGTAACCAGTTAAACTGCCCACGACAACGTTGCTAGCATATTCTAGTTGCGTTGTGAGGTTGCAGAGATATTCAGCTTTTTCTTAGATTTCATGGTCCGTAATATTCTGTGCGCGACTGCACATTCCACCAGATTAGTCTCGTAGTCTAATGTGTCAAGCATGACGCATCTGTACTGAGGGAACCAGATTCGAAATTAGGCAATGGAACATCTTGCGCCACTGAGTATACGCTGCTTTTCCATGAAACTCCTCGACGCCAACGTGGCTCGCCGGCTATGGGTCACTCTTCAATGACCCTGTCCGGTGCCAACTTGCATCACTGAGTATGTGCCGCTCATAACTGGGGACAAAATTATTTGGAATTTACCTGGCGTTCGGACCCAGTAGAACACACATCACGTAGATACAAACTTCTCTGAACCCATATTGACACAGACACGATGTGGGGACTTTGTGGCAGCGCCACTGAAAAAAAAAAAAACTCTGCATGTTGAGATTGAACCGAGTGTACGACCTAACCTCATGTGAGACGCGTCTTTGCGACGGCCATGCGTTGTTTCGCAACTTTGCTAATCGAATTACCAACGGCATTCATTGTGAGAATGGTTCTGCCAGTTTCTTGAACTTCCTGCCTGTGAAAATGCGCACTCCGAGATCGAAGCCGCGATCTTGAGCTTAGCTGCGAAATGGCCTTGACACTTAGCTAACTTGGCGGGTATTTGACCACCCCAGATTTGTCATCAGAAATGTTGAGTTGAGTTATAATTTCTTAACACTCTCCCTCTCTAGCTTCCATTTAGAAATGATCTATCACACTGACACGCGAATACCGTTTGTTACATGAAAATAAACAGAGCGCTACGTCATTAAGCAAACGAAACCAAAGTACGATAGATGACGACTTCTACCGGGTGACACGGTAAGCTTCGAAAGGCGCACAGTTTCAGTTTCAGTTTCAGTTTCAGTTTTATTCCTTAAAGGCCCCCATTTCAGGGGGTGTTACGTAAGGGGTGGGATTACATTTGCAGTGGGAAAAACAAACAGCGATGGTGATTTAACATTGAAGGTGATCTGTTACGCGTTCTTGAAAAGCAGGTGTTGAAGCGATGGCGACGATGTCATGGGGTAGGCCGTTCCAGTCCGTGGCTGCTCGAAGAAATAATGAATCTGAAAACGTAGTAGTACGTGATAGTGGGCGGGCAACTTGAAGGGGATGACTGGTGCGGTGAGATATGCGTGATGCGGCGGCGATATACGGTTCTTGATTGAGAGGGGAATAAAAGAATTTGTGATAAAGGGTGAGGCTAGCAATGCGACGACGAAAAGAGAGGGGTGGCAGTCCGGATGTAGCTTTCAAGGATGAAACACTGACGTCATATGAGTATGAGGAATGAATGAATCGGGCAGCACGATTCTGCACAGCTTCCAATGCGGTGATTAGATATGCTTGATGTGGGCTCCAGATGGGGGATGCATATTCTAATTTGGGTCTTATAAGTGATTTATACGCGAGCAATTTAACATGTGGTGGGGCAAGACGAAGGTGGCGTTTTAGAAAACCGAGTGTTTTGTTTGATGCTGAAATGATGTTACCGACGTTTTCATATCATATACCGGGTTTGTGCCCTTATGCCTGTAGACAAGGTCATTCCAGAATTTAAAGGTCTCCGGGCCTATGTTACATACAAAGAAATATGACAGCAAGCTATACAATGCTTCAAATTATGAAATTTTCATAAGCGGGGACATTGCACACAGAGAAACCTAGAGATCCTTCACCTGAGGTATTGCTTCAAAGATTGATAACGGAGATTAACGCAGATTTATTAAAGCTTGCTATGCACAAATGCATTGGTATAACCTATGCAGCTGATAGGACGTGACGCACTTAATAGGCGGAAATGTGTGAGAGCGCAAACACCACGTATGATCATGAGGAATCACACCCCTTCTTGAAATGGTTGCTAAGTTCATTCAAGGTCATCGTGGCCGCGCCGACCACTCGTTCAACACAGAAAGGAAGTACTCAACACATTATGTACCAAGCACTGTTTTATTGAAAAAAGAAATATATATTGCAACCGATACAGTGCACACAGACGTATCACAGCATGCAGGTAAATGCATTTTCATGCAGTTAGTATGATAAAGGTGATACGGAACATAGAGCAGTGGAAGAAATTAAATGAATATACATAAGCGCATGCCGCGTGGCGCTTTCCTTTGCAATAAACACTGCAATGAAGACACAGGGCGTCTAGGTGTGAATGCACATTGCTCTCGTCACAACGTCTAGGAGTGTTCGGGAAAAACAGGCGTGGAGGGCTTAAATCGAACGGGAAGTTCACACGGCGGCTCGTCATTGCATAAACTCCAAGTCCGGGTGAGGCACAAGGGCATCCGGGGAAAGGTCACGGCCTTACTCGAAGAGCCACTCCCACTCATTTGTGTTGTAAGGCTTGGGTTCCTGGAGGATTCACGAATCACTTGACGCCGAGGCCACGGTTGTACCGGTCGGTTCATCTTGCGCGTCCAGACCTTGGTGATGAGGGCTGTTCTGGATCAAAGGGCTTGAGAAAAAAAATAATTAAAAGAATAAGACATTTATAACAAGAAGTTTATCGAAAAGTAGCGGACAGGCTAAACGCTATGTCACTGCTGGTCGCTTCAGATGAACATTAATCACCTTCAGTACAGAGCATCAAGTCCGTGTATCAAATTACATGGCTTCTGTGACCTTCCCAAAGGACGATGAGCAAAACTAGAGCAAGCTGAAAACGGGAGCCAGCGTTTCGACAAATGGACTTGTCTTTTTCAGGGCAACATATGTTTTCCTCCGCACAGTAAATTGAGGTAGGGTTCCTCTAATCGGGAGAAGGGGTAAAGCAGGTGGGTGCCGCAAAGAGCGAAGGTGTGTTAGCGGCGATGGTGTAAAATTGACAATATAGAAATGCTGTGCATAAGGCCGATGACACGGCCGTCTGTCAGCAGGCGTGTCAAAGGCGTGCACCGCAGCCCTCTATTGCCTACTTCGCTGGTGATCGTGGGCTATCCTGTCTCTGAAAGAGATAGTACAAGGAGCGGGCAAAGACCGGTGCTCGAAATTTATATATATATATATATATATATATATATATATATATATATATATATATATATATATATATATATATATATATACTGAAATTGAATAAATATATAAATAAAAATAAAGAAAGGTGAAGAAGAAAAACTTAGCAACCAAATTAAGTGTTCTTGCCTACAGCTTCAAATTTAGCATAGGGCATAAATTCTAAAGTTCCCTTTGAAACGTTTTTGCCTAATGGTTGCAATGTCTTGAACTTATGGATAGGGTATGATTATCTGTATTTCCTTCCTCGATCAGAACGGAAATTTGACTGTAACACGCAGAGTTCAAGTTCATCAAAGTTGTGACCTGGTTGGTTGAAATGCTGGGCAACGGCTTTGGGAAGCTTTTTAGCTGTGTGAACGCAATGTCCGTTTAATCGTTTCGTCCGGTATATTGTTTCTTACAGAAGTAACATTCAAGCATATAAATCACATCCGGACTTGTACAAGAAAAGCTAGGTTTGACTTCGTGTGTATGACTATATGCGGTGCGTTTGCTTCTAATGTTACTTTGAAGGTGCCTGCAGATTTTCACCTGGGTCGACAACATGTTTTTATTACGGGGGAATGATGTTGGCTGACTTTTGCGTGTACTATGATGATATTGAAGTCTCTGTTGCCGGGATAGGTGTCCCTTGGTACATTCGGGAACGCTTTGCTCAGACGCTCAATAATTTATAATACTGGGCAGCATTCTCGTATAATGTTCTTTTTGTTTGGGAAGGCATTAGAACATTATACTAAAAAAGGTTGGTGGTCCTTCAGATTCTGCTGTGGGGTTGTTTCTTAGCTAACTCTGACTGCCTCTCCAATCTTCACGTGACATCATGAGCTCGACGGCGCTATAGACGGCATCAACGCCAACCAAATCCTTTCGCACCGCGCTATCCTAGGCACTTTGGATCTTTCTGCCCTTTACACTAACATACTCATGAGTGAAGGAATCGAAACCGTTTCTAAATCCCTTGCAATCTATCCCCAAGCGCACGCTCGTGAAATTTACCTGTCGCTCCTTACTTTAGTCCTCACTCTCAACTTTTTCGAATTCGATTCTATTCACTACTACTAAACTTTCGGCACTAGCATGGGAACACCATTCGCTTCCACGTATGCGAACATTTACACGGGACAGCTTGAAACAAACCTGCTTATGCCCTACCCTTAAAATCCCCACACATTGACGACATATTTATAATATGGGCAGAAACGCGTTAACCGACTTAATTCGCCATTTCAATCACTTTCACCCGATTATTAAATTTACAGCTCACCCCTCTCCTAGTCAGATCAACTTCCTCGACACGACAGCCTACATTAACAAGCGAAATACTGAGAACGACACTTTACCGGAAGCCTACGGATAGCCAGTAATAGTTAGACTGGAACAGTCATGACCCGCGACTCTGCAAGCAAGGATTTTTTCTCGGAGAAGCGGGACAACTAAGAAGAATCTGCAGCGAGGACCACGATTATATCCACCAGCTGAATGATGTTAGAACCACCCTAGCAGAAAGAATGAATCCACGAGTTGTTCCCAATAGAGCTTATGATGTCGTGTCAAGATTAAACAGACAGTCGGATTAGCTAAGAAACAGCCTACACCAGAATCTGACAGACCGCCAGCCTTTATAACGAAACATTCTAATGCAATCCCAAACATGAACATTCTATGAGAATACCATCCAATATTATCAAGTAGCAGGCGTCTGAGAAAAGCGTTCTCGGATGTACCAAGGGTTACGTATCGCCGCAAGAGGAACTGCAAAGACATGTTAGTGCACGCAAAAGTCAGCCAACACCATTCCCCCGTGATAAAATCATGTGGTCGCCCAAGGTGCAATGCATGCAGGCACCTTCAAAGTGGCATTAAAATTAAAAGTACCGCAAATAGTTATACACACGAATTCAAACCTAGCTTTTCTTGTAGAAGGTCGGATTTGATTGACATACGTGTATGTTCTTTCTGTAAGAAACGATATATCGGTGAAACGGGACAATCAATCAACGTAAAATTAAACCCAGATCGCACGGATACAGCTAAATAGCTGCCCAAAGACGTCGTCAGGCATTTCAACCAACCAGGTAATAGTCAGTAAGAGTCATACCTTACCTATAATTTCAAGGCATTGCAACCAATAGACAAAAATGTTTCAAATGGAACGTTTTAATCTTTGCGCTATGCTAAATTTCAAGCTATAGGCAACAACACGTGCTTTCGTTGCATAGTGTTTTTTTCTTCGCATTTCTTTCGTTATTTATGTGGGCCTTTGAATGAATGAATGTGTATTGTTTAGTGGCGCAAGGGCCAGGGATGGCCAAAGAGCGCCATGACTAATTATGTGTAGTTAAGCGCTGCTTTGTGAGTTTCGATGGTGGGATGTAACATGGCTGTAAAGTGGCCTAAAATCAATGCGTATCATAAAAGCGTAAAATGATATATAGTATAAAATTATGATAGTGAGCAATGTAGTTGTCTATGGGTATGGTACGCTTGATAAGTGATCATGACGCTAAAATGCAAGAACATGGAAATAGCTCCTATGCCTCCGGAAGGCCTTTGAGCCCAAAGGCTGGGAGGCAGGCGCTTTCTATTAATGCAGTTACCGCAGCAGAAACCTCAGTTAAGAGGCTGTGCTATGGATTTCCTGGTGATATAACATGAAAACTACGTACATCTTTTAAAAATTCGAACAACGACTGATATTTAAAAAGAGGTTCTATACCTATGAACATTTGAGGATGAAGCGGAATTCGCTGCCGATGTGGGAATGGAAAATGCTTTTTCCTATTTGTGTCTAATTCTCTGCATTGTATCAGGATGTGAAGCACGGTAAGTGGCTCCCCACATTTATCACACGTGGGTGGATCGCCACTGGACAAAAGGTATGCGTGTGTGCTGTATGTGTGTCCTATCCTGAGTCTGCAAAGTGTTACTTCGGTGTGACGGTTCTTTGATACCGGCGGCCAGTTGCCAAGATAAGGCTTGATAACATGTAATTTATTTGCTGTTTCTTCATCCCACATGCGCTGCCAGAAATCTCTTAGGTTTTTTCTTATTGAGGGCTTGAGGTCCATTACAGGGATAGTCGTGGAAGTGTCTGCAGCGTTCGCGTTCACGGATGTGGCTAGCTGGTCCGCTAACACGTTTCCCTCTATCTCTCGGTGCCTCGGCACCCAGCATAGGACGATATGCTGCTTAGACGCATAGATTTTTAGCAATGCTGAGTAGAGAGAAATAATTACAGGGCTTTTATATTTCTTGACAGTTTTCAAAGCATTTACGACGCTCAAGGAGTCTGTGTATATAACAGCCTTTGATGATGATGATGTGTGTTGTTTTGTGGCGCAAGGGCCAGGTTTGGCCAAAGAGCGCCATGACTGGTGGTAGTGTTAATGATGTATTATGGAAGATGTGACTTGGCTGTAAAGTGGCCTAAAAATGGTCGCTGTAAATGCGTAAAATCTATGTACTATAAAATTATGGCGATGAATAATGACTAAGACTGTGAAGATTAAAATCCATCGTAAAAGAATGATGCATTGTTTAAAATATGCGAGACGTTGAATTTCTTACAGCACTACAGCCTCGCCAGAGCCCTTGAACCACAAGGGCTTAGAGGCATGTGCTTATTCAAATTATCGCAGCAGCATCCTCTGAAGAGAGGAAGTGCTACGAACGTGTGGGGCTAATAACATGAAACACAACATCTTCCAAAAAACCTAAGACGGCGTTGGTGTCAAAGAGTGGTTCTGGACCAAGTAACATAACAGGATGAAGGGGGATGTGGTGCCTGTATGCTAAGAGAAAGTGTTTTTTTCTTTCGGGTTCGGCTTCCCGACACTCCAGTAGGACGTGGAGGACGGTCAGCCTCTCCCCGCATCTACCACAGGTTGGTGGCTCGTTTCCCGTGAGTAAGAAGTTGTGTGTGCCAAATGTGTGTCCTATTCTTAGACGGCAGAATAGGACATCTGTCCTGCGGGATTTTGTTACAGGAGGCCAGAAACCTAATTGTGGCTTTATTACATGCAGTTTATTATTTATTTCTTCGTCCCACATGCGTTGCCAGTGGTTTCGTAGTTTCCTTCTTAAGAAAGGCTTCAGGTCTGTGACAGGGACCGAAGCAGTAGAGTTAGCTGCATGCGATGAGATTGATGTGGCCATCTGGTCTGCTAGAACGTTTCCCTCGATGCCCCTATGTCCAGGCACCCAGCATATGATCACATGTTGCTTAGATATATATGCTTTGCACAGTGCGGAGTAGAGTTCAACAAATACTGGATTTTTGTGATTACAGAAAGACATCTAGGCCTTCACAACACTGAGGGAGTCCGTATATATAACTGATTTCGGGAGTTGTGATTTGTTTATATGCTTTACGGCCGAGAGCAGTGCGTAGGCCTCAGCCGTAAAGATACTAGTTTCCGGGTGCAGTACGTCGGATTCCGAGAAGGATGGACCGACGGCTGCATAGAACACCCCGTCGTGTGACTTTGATGCGTCGGTGTAGAACTCCGTGCAGGAGTATTTGTGCTGGAGTTCCCGGAAATGCATCTTGATTTCAATCTCTGGAGCATGCTTTGTCACTTCCACGAAAGATATATCACATTGTATGAGCTGCCACTCCCAAGGAGGTAGCAGCTTGGCTGGATGCATTAGGCGAAGCTCAAGGAGTGGAACGTGCATTTCTTCACTAAGCTCCCTCACTCGTAGCGAGAAAGGCTTTCTTACAGAGGGGCGATTATGGAAAAGGGTAGTGCAGGTCATATCGTTAACAGTGTTAAAACATGGATGTTGTTGATTGGATTGTATTTTAAGGAAATATGTAAGGTTGATATAAGTTCTCTGTAGATGGAGGGACCATTCATTTGATTCCGCGTATAAGCTTTGAATCGGGCTCGTTCTGAAAGCACCAGTGGCTAACCGGATACCTAGATGGTGAACAGGATCTAGCATCTTTAGCGCGCTGGGGGCGGCAGAGTGATAAATAACGGCGCCATAGTCTAGTCGCGATCGAATGAGGCTTTTATAGAGATTCATTAAGCACTTTCTGTCACTACCCCATGTAGTCTGGGATAGAAGTTTGATTATGTTCATTGTTTTCAGACATTTTTCTTTTAGATATTTAATGTGGGGGACGAAAGTGAGTCTGTAGTCAAGTATGACACCTAGGAATTTGTGCTGTTTGCTGATAGGTATTCGTTGTCCACACAGTTCTAAGGAAGGATCCGGAACCACGCCTCTCTTTCTTGTAAAAAGAACGCAAGAGCTTTTGTTAGGATTGATCTTAAATCCATTCTTGTCTGCCCACACTGAGACTTTATTCAGGCCATGCTGTACCTGTCTCTCGCAGACTGCGAGGTTACAAGATTTGAAAGCTATTTGAATGTCGTCCACGTAGACAGAGTAAAAGATGGCGGGTGGTAGTGAAGCACGAAGCGTGTTCATTTTCACGATAAATAGCGAGCAGCTGAGCACGCCTCCTTGGGGTACACCCGTTTCTTGCGTAAAAGGACGTGAGAGTGCATTGCCGACTTTTACCCGGAAGGTACGATTTGACAGATAGCTTTTTATTATATTATGCATATTACCGTGGATGCCCATTTCTGACAAGTCTCTTAAGATTCCGTAACGCCACGTCGTATCGTACGCCTTCTCCATATCGAGGAATATGGATAAGAAGAATTGTTTGTGTACAAATGCGTCCCGGATATTTGCTTCTACACGTACAAGGTGGTCAGTTGTGGAACCTCCTTCTCGGAAGCCGCACTGATAAGGATCAAGAATTTTGCTCTGTTCAAGGAAAAAGATGAGTCGCCGATTTATCATTTTTTCGAACACCTTACAAAGGCAACTTGTGAGGGCTATCGGGCGATAACTTGCCACTGAGGAAGGGTCTTTGCCTTGTTTCAAAACAGGGACTACAATGGCTTCCTTCCACGCGGTTGGAAGGTACCCTGCATCCCAGATGGTGTTGAAAAGTGTGAGTAGTGTAAGTTGGGTGTCTTTATGTAAGTTTTTGATCATTTCATACATGATTCTGTCAGATCCCGGGGCAGAGCTCTTGCATGCGCTCAAGGCAGCTCTCAACTCGGCAATGCTAAAAGGACAATTGTATGGTTCATTCTGTTGACATTTTCTCATGAGTGGCTTACGTTCTTCTATTTGTTTATATTTCAGAAAGGATTGCGAGTAATGGTTGGCACTTGACACGCTCTCAAAGTGCTCCCCAAGTGAGTCCGCCTGATCTTGTAGGGTATCGCCTTCTGTGTTTACCAAAGGGAGTGCATGTGCTTGTCGCCCTCTTATCCTATTGACCCTGTTCCAGGCTTTCGCCTCATCTCTGAACGAGTTAATACTTGATAGAAACTTCTGCCAACTTTCTCGTCTGGCCTGTCGGCGGGTTCGCCTGCCTTCGGATTTTACTTTTTTAAAGTTGACTAGATTTTCTGCAGTGGGAGAAGCGCGTAGCAACCCCCACGCCCTGTTCTGTTTTTTACGAGCGATCCTACAATCGTCGTTCCACCATGGGACACGCCGTTTGCAGGCCAAGCCTTTTACTTCTGATATGCATTTATATGCGACATCTATTATGAATGCTGTAAAAAACTCGACTGCAGCGTCAATTTCTAATGAAGACAGGTCAGCCCATGAGATACTAGTTAGAGATCGAAATTTCTCCCAATCAGCTGTCTCAATCTTCCACCTAGGAGCGTATGGTGGATATTCGTTTTCTTTATATGATCTTAGCAGTATAGGGAAGTGATCGCTACCGTAAGGGTTGTCGGTAACTTCCCATTCAAGTTCAGGCAGTACAGACGGGGAGACTATACTGAGATCTATTGACGAAAAGGATCGGTTTGCAAGAGAGTAATATGTGGGCTCTTTTTTATTGAGAAGGCACGCTCCAGAAGAGAAAAGGAACTGTTCAACAAGGCGACCTCGCGCATCTATACGAGAGTCGCCCCACAGGGAGCTGTGCGCATTGAAATCGCCAAGAACAGCATAAGGTTCTGGCAATTGATCGATCAAGGAGTGAAATTCATGTTTGTTCAGTTGGTAATGCGGGGGTATGTAAAGGGAGCAAATGGTGATGAGTTTGTTTAGTAGGACAACTCGAACCGCCACTGCTTCAAGGGGCGTTTGTAGCTGTAAATGTTGACATGCAATACTTCTATGAGTAAGAATCGCAACACCACCCGATGATGCGACGGCATCATCGCGATCTTTGCGAAACGTCAGATACGTACGGAGAAAGTTTGTGTGTTTAGATTTTAAGTGCGTTTCCTGTAAACACAGCACTTTTGGATTATGTTTGTGGATGAGTTCTTGCAAATCATCAAGGTTTCTAAGGAGACCTCTGATGTTCCATTGGATGATTTGTGTATCCATGTTTAAGGTGAATTGGTGCTGTGTTTACGGAGACGGAGTGGATGCCTTATAGTACAGAGCCCTTTCGAGGCCCTGTAATAGGTGTTTTGTTCTTTCTGAAGCGTTCGAGCGACTCTCGACGCTCCTTAGGCGTTTGGTGCGCCTTGGGGTCAGGTGTAGTGTCCATTGCCTCGTGTGAGGCGCCGGACAAGCGCTCTTGCGAGCGAGAGGTTTTCAGAGGGAGTCCCGCCTTGGAGGGCAAGACCCCTGCGCCCACCAGCCCGGAGGTCGATGGGGTACCCTGAGGGATTTGGCTGCGCTGGACGTTGCCAGCGCTGGAAGGGGCCTCGGAAGTTGGGGCAGCCTCGGCTGCACCCACCTTTGGGGTGGATGGTCCCTTCTCCTCGGTTGACGGAGCAGCGCTAGCTGCAACCGCCGCGGGGGCAGATGGCGTAACTGCCGACTCACTGCCTGTGGGTCTGACAGCCGCCGGAGGCCGTTGCGACGCTGCCCCCTTACGCGCCACATCGGCAAAGCTGCTCTTAGACAGGTATGACACCCGCCTACGTGCCTCCTTGAAAGATATATTTTCTTTGACTTTGATTGTCACAATCTCTTTTTCTCTTTTCCAGGACGGGCAGGCGCGCGAGTATGCGGCGTGCTCGCCATCACAGTTGACACAATGTGGAGTCTTCTGGCATGTTTCGGAGGAATGTTCAGTGTCACTACACTTGGCACATGTCAGCCGGCCTCGACAGTTCTGTGAACTGTGGCCGAACCTTTGGCACTTAAAGCATCTGAGAGGATTTGGCACGTATGGCCTAACACGAAGTTTGATATAACCGGCCTCGATGGACTCGGGGAGGACACTTGAACCGAACGTGAGTATAAGGTGTTTCGTGTTGATCTCTTTACCGTCTCGCCTGATCTTAATTCGCTTAACATTTATTACATTCTGTTCACTGAAGCCCTCCAAGAGTTCAGCTTCAGTGAGCTCTAGCATGTCATCGTCCGAGACAACGCCGCGGGTGGTGTTCATGGTACGGTGCGGAGTTACTGTTATTTGGGTTTCGCCAAATGAGACGAGTTTCGGCAGTTTCTCGTACTGCTTCTTATCGTGGAGCTCCAAGAGAAGATCACCACTTGTCATTCTCGACGCCTTATATCCTGTTCCAAAAACTTCAGTTAAAGACTTCGAAACAAGGAACGGTGAGATGTTACGCACTAGTTTGTCTGGGTTTTCTGAATGGATCACATGATATTTAGGAAAGTTCTGGACTTGTCGTCCGAAAAACTGAAAGAGATCTTCGGTGCGCCCTCGTTTGTGAGGGCGATCAGGGAGTTTAGGAAAAGCGTTTTCCATGAGTACAGTAGGGTTTTCGGCCGCGATGCCGACCACCCACCATGGAGCCCAACAGGGGGACGTGACAGGAGTTCCTGCTAGAGAGACCCTGCCAACGCCAGCCGTACATCGCTGCTATAACCAAATACAGCATAACCAAGGCTGGCTAGCTACACAAGGTTAACCCTTGCCGCCGGGAAACTAGGAAGTGAGGAGAAGTAATGAGAAGACAGGAAAGATGAGAAAGACGAGAGAGAAAGACGAAGATTGGAGAGGAGGACAGGAAAAGGCGACTGCCGATTTCCCCCGGGTGGGTCAGTCCGGGGGTGCCGTCTACGTGAAGCCGAGGCCAAAGGGGTGTGTCGCCGCCGCCGAGGGGCCGTAAAGGTCCAAACACCCGGCATTGGCTCAACCCCCAGGATCCCCTTTTCCCCGGACACGGCTAAGCCGCGCACGGCTACACGCGGGAGGGTCCAACCCTCGTGTGCTCGGGTCCGTGGTGTCGCAACGCACCAAACGCCTGCTTGCGCAGACGCCCCTGCGGGGTATAACAGCCTTTGGGATATTAAATTCTTTAATGTGTTTAACAGCGGCCAATATCGCGTAGGCCTCTGCTGTGAAAATACTTGTGTTAGGGTGCAGAACACCAGCATCCGAAAAGGATGGACCGACCGCTGCGTAAGATACGCCAGAATTACACTTCGATGCGTCTGTAAAGAATTCAGGAGAGGAGTATTTGTGCTGTAATTCGAGGAAATACGTTCGTATATGCGCGACAGGCGCGTGCTTTGTAACAGTTGCGAAAGATATATCACAGTCTATTGGTTGCCACTGCCACGGCGGGGGCCGTATAGCAGGGGACATAGGGTGGTATTCAAGCAGTGGAACCCTTGTTTCTTCAGCCATGTCTCTGACACGCAGTGAGAAAGGCTTTGCCACTGTGGGCCGGTTGCGAAAAAGTTGACAGCTGGACAAATCGTTTATGGTGGAGAACGCGGGCTGCTCACTGTTTGCGTTCACTCTCAGAAAATACATGAAAGAGGAATATGTTCTCTGCAGATTAAGTGACCAATCATCCGATTCAACGTAAAGGCTTTCCGCTGGGCTTGTTCTAAAGGCGCCTGTGGACAAGCGAATGCCTAAGTGGTGGACAGGGTCTAGCATCTTCAGAGCAGTTGGAGTAGCCGACTGGTAAACTATGGCTCCATAGTCTAGTCGTGTGCGTATGAGGCTTTTATACAAGTTCATGAGACATTTTCTATCACTGCCCCAGGTTGTGCGTGAGAGCACCTTTAAGATATTCATTGTTTTCATGCACTTGTTTTTAAGATATTTTATGTGCTGCACAAAGGTTAGCTTCGCGTCTAAAATTATGCCTAAGAATTTATGTTCCCTGTTTACGGGCAGACGCTCACCATGCAACACAATTTCAGGATCAGGGTGCAGGCCTCTTTTTCTGGAGAAAATGATACAGGTACTTTTTTGTGGGTTCAATCTGAACCCGTTCTCATCAGCCCATTTGGAGACCCTGTTAAGTCCAAGCTGGACCTGTCGCTCACAGATTGCAAGAGAACTTGACTGAAATCCTATCTGCACGTCGTCAACATACGTTGAATAGAAGATGTTATGTGGTATGTGTAGACGAAGAGAATTCATTTTTACTATAAAGAGTGTGCAGCTGAGCACCCCGCCCTGCGGCACTCCAGTTTCCTGTACAAACTTCTGTGACAGAACACTGCCCACTCGAACACGGAATGTCCGATTGGACAGATAACTTTCTATAACATTGAACATATTTCCGTGTATACCTAACTGTGAGAGGTCTTTCAATATCCCGAACCGCCACGTTGATTGTTTGATTGATTAGTAGGGTTTTTTTGGCACAAGGGCCAGATGTGGCCAAAGAGCGCCAAGTCGATGATCTGTGCTTGTCAATGATATGTGGGTGTTGATTGTGGGGAGTATATGATACATGGCTGCATAGTGGCCTAAAAATATTCGCTAAAAGGTGGAAAATATACATGTGATGCAATGTGGCTGTAAAAGGGCCTAAAATTCATTCGCTCTGGAGTGCGTAAAATACAAGTGTAAAAAAAAATGACAGTGATTGATCGTCCCTGCGATGAAAATAGGTGTTTCGCGAGATATGGATGATCAGTAAAACATGTAATGGCTGTAGCACTAGTGCCTCAGCAAGGCCTTGAAAGCAAGGGCTGGGAGGCACGTGCTCTAGAAAATGGTTTCATTGCAGCTACGACCTCCAGGTGGAGGCCGTGCTACAAGTAGCCTGGCCAAATTACATTTAGGGTGTCAGTTTCAGTTAAAAAGTTTAATACTGTTCGAAAAGTAAAAAGGGGTTCGTTGCTCAGAAAGAATGCTGGGTGTAATGGTATGTGTTGGAGATAAGCGGAGGGGAAGTACTTTTTCTTTTCTGCCTCTATTTCAGTGCATTGGACAAGAACATGAATAACTGTAAGCCTGTTGCCACATTTGGGACATGTAGGAGGTTCGCTTCCCGTCAAAAGGTAAGAGTGAGTGGCGTACGTATGTCCTATTCTTAATCTACACAGAAGTACTTCCTTATGCCTTGCTGTTCTTTCAGTTATCCAGTTGCCTAATTTTGGTTTGATAACGTGTAGCTTATTCTGTACTGCATTATCCCATTGATGTTGCCAGTACTTCCTAAGTTTATGGCGTAAGAAGGGCTTAAGTTCTGTTGCTGCCATGGGTCTATTAACATCCGTTTCATTAAAGACAACTGACGCTGCACTTTCGTCAGCAGCTACATTACCTTTTATGCCCCTATGGCCAGGTACCCAACATAGGACGATGTTTTGGTTGTATATTAAAGCTAAGCATAGTTCTAGGTATAGTTTATTAAAAACAGGATTCCTATGTTTTCGAAAACTCATTAAGGCCCTTATTACGCTTAATGAGTCGCTGAAAATGATGGCCTTATTGAGATTTGTTTGTCTGATATGTTTTACAGCAGAGAGTATCGCGTACGCCTCAGCCGTGAAAATACTTGTGTTGGGATTTAGAGAATCCGAGGTGGAAAAAGATGGCCCAAGAGCTGCATACGTGACACCAGCAGATGATCTGGAAGCATCTGTATAATATTCGGCACAGCAGTACTTCGCTTGGAGTTCGAGGAAGTGTGACTTTATGTGTGTCTCAGGTGCATGTTTCGTTATTTCGACCAACGAGGTATCGCAGTCTATGGTCTGCCAATCCCAAGGCGGTAGAAGGCGAGTGGGAGGCATTAAGATATTTTGTGGGAGATGGATGTTTGTTTCTTCTGCCATTGCTTCCAAACGTAGGCTCAAAGGAGTTCTAATACGTGGGCGGTTACTGTAAAGTCTGGCAGCGGACAGGTCGCTAACAATGGAATGACATGGGTGCTCGGTGTCTGATTTCACCTTAGTGTAGTATGAAAAACTGAAGAATGTTCTGCGTAGATGTAAGGACCATTCGTTGGCCTCGACGTACAAACTTTCAACAGGGCTCGTTCTAAAGGCGCCTGTTGCAAGTCGTATACCGAGGTTGTGAACTGGGTCGAGAATCTTTAGCGCAGTCTCTGTTGCGGAGTGGTACACCACGGCTCCGTAGTCGAGACGTGATTGTACAAGACTCTTATACAGGCTAAGCAGACACTTCCTGTCACTGCCCCAAGTTGTTCGAGAGAGCAGCTTGAGGAGGTTCATGGTCTTCAGGCATTTTTCTTTAATATATTTTAAGTGGGGAATGAAGTTCAGCTTTGTGTCCAGGATAATACCTAAGAATTTGTGTTCAGGAGTAACAGTTAGTCTTTCTCCATTAATGTTAATGTCTGGTTGTGGCAGTACACCTCTCCTGTTTGAAAATAAGACAGATGTGCTTTTTTGGGGGTTCAATTTAAAACCATTCTCGTCCGCCCACCTTGAGAGTCTATTCAAGCCAAGTTGTAGCTGCCTCTCGCAAATGCTAGCATTGCATGACCTGAACCCTATCTGTACATCGTCCACATAGACGGAGTAGAAGAGTGTGCGAGGCAATACGGTGTGGAGGGAGTTCATTTTAACAATAAATAACCTACAGCTCAGTACTCCACCCTGCGGTACACCTGCCTCCTGTAAAAATGGTCGAGACTGTACGTTGCCAACTCTAACACGAAATGTCCTGTCAGAGAGATAGCTTTCAATTATTCTTAGAAGGTTGCCGCGAATGCCCATTGCAGAAAGATCCCGAAGGATCCCGAAGCGCCACGTAGTATCATACGCCTTCTCCATGTCAAGGAACACTGATAACACAAGCTGTTTGTGGACAAACGCTTCCCTGATGTACATTTCCGTGCGTACAAGCTGATCTGTCGTCGATCTGCCTTCTCTAAAGCCACATTGATATGGATCTAATTTCTTATTAATTTCTAGATAATGTACCAGGCGACTGTTTACCATCTTCTCAAAAACTATGCATAAGCAGCTCGCCAATGCTATAGGCCTATAACTATTTGCCAAAGAAGGGTCCTTACCCTGTTTCAAAATAGGAATTATGATGGCCTCTTTCCAAGCAGAGGGAATGCGGCCGGACGACCATATAGAATTGTAGAGACAAAGAAGGGTTTTTTGTGTTTCAGGTGGCAGGTGTTTAAGCATTTCATATAGGATGCGGTCAGATCCGGGGGCAGATTGGTTGCAGCTGTTTAGGGCTGCCTGAAGCTCTGCCATGCAAAAGGGTCTATTGTATGCCTCGTATTTTGTGCTTTTCCGTTCTAATGGTTGTCCTTCTATTTGCCTTTTGTACCTTTGGAATGTTTCAGAGTAGTGCGACGAGCTGGATATCTGTTCGAAATGTGTGCCAAGAAAGTTCGCCTGATCTTCCATGCTGTCGCCTTGAGTATTCACTAAAGGCAGAGAGAAAGACTGTCGACCCTTTATTCTATTAACTCTATTCCAAACCTTTGTTTCATCAGTGTAAGAGTTAATGTCTGATATATACTTTCTCCAACTCTCTCTTCTAGCTTGTCGCCACATTCTTCGACCCTGGGATTTGACCTGTTTGAAATTGACTAGATTTTCTGCTGTCGGAGATTCCCGGAGTAAACCCCATGCCTTGTTTTGCTTCTTTCGCGCTTTTCGACACTCATCGTTCCACCACGGAAGACGGCGTTTTGTGGACAATCCACTTGTTACAGGGATACATTTGGAGGAGGTGTCAAGGAGAAAAACCGTTAAATATTCAACCGCAGCGTCTATGCTTAAAGCACACATGTCGTCCCAGGATAAACAAGCAAGCTTTTTGAACGTTTCCCAGTCAGCCGAGTCAGTTCTCCAGCGAGGTAATTGTGGAAGGCATTCATTAGCCATTGGTGTGCTTAGAACTACAGGAAAATGATCACTCCCGTATGGGTTTTTAATAACTTTCCATTTAAAGTAAGGTAGAAGAGTAGGAGATGCTATGCTAAGATCTATTGAGGAGTATGTTTTGTTTGCCATGTTATAATACGTGGGCTCCTTCCCATTCAAAAGACATGCCCCTGAAGAAACAAGGAATTGTTCAATCAGGCGACCTCTCGCGTCGCAGCGCGAGTCGCCCCATAGGTTGCTGTGTGCATTTAAATCTCCAAGCACAAGATATGGTTCGGGTAACTGATCTATTAATGTTTGGAATTCTTGTTTGTGAAGCTGAAAATGCGGCGGTATGTATAAAGAGCAAATGGTTATCAGTTTATTTAAAAGTACAGCACGAACGGCCACTGCCTCAAGGGGTGTTCGTAGCCGTAGGTGTTGACAGGCTATAGATTTGTCAGCTATGATGGCTACGCCGCCGGATGATGCGAGGGCATCATCGCGATTCTTCCGAAAAATAACATACTGACGTAGGAAGTTTTTATGATTAGATTTCAAGTGAGTCTCCTGGACACACAGCACTTTTGGAGTTTGTTCTTTAAGGATTTCTTGGACATCGTCGAGGTTGCAAAGCAGGCCTCTGATATTCCACTGAATAATTAGTGTATCCATATTAACATAAATGTTGTGCTATGTGTCAAGGAGAATGGATTTTATTTAGCTTACAGCGCCCTTTTGAGGCCCTGTAATTGGAGTTTTGTCTTTCCTGGAGCGGTCGACAAAGTCGCGCCGCTCCTTAGGCGTCAACTGCGCCTTCTGACTGGGTGTTGTGTCCATAGCCTCTTGAGAGGCACTGGACACGCGCTCTTGCGAGCGGTGAGTTTTCCGCGAAGGCCTTGTCTCTAAAGACAAGGCCTTGGAGCCCACCGTCCTGGTGGTTGGTGGGCTTGTCTTAACCTCGGAGCTGGGCTGACTGGTGCCAGCACCAGCAGAGGCCTCCACTGTGGACAATTTCGGGAGAGGTAGGGCAGCCTTCGCTGCTCCCACCGTGGGGGCGGGTGGCGTTGCCGCACGCTCGCTATGCGTGGCGCTGGCGTCCGCCAAGTGCCGTTGTGGTACTGCCCCCCGACGTACCACTTCGGCGAAAGATGTGCTCTGTGCAAATGTTGGTGAGATGCGCTGTCTTGCTTCTCTGAAAGTTATGTTTTCTTTTACCTTTATCGTAATTATTTCTTTTTCTTTTTTCCAGACTGCGCATGATCGAGAATATGCAGGGTGGCCACCGTTACAATTACTGCAACGGGGCTCAGCCTTACAGTCATCTGCAGAGTGATCATTGGTGCCGCATTTCGCACATGTTAGCCGCCCTCGGCAGCTCTGAGAAGCATGACCAAACCTCTGGCATTTAAAACATCGTCGAGGGTTTGGGATGTATGGTCGTACTCTGAGTTTGGTATATCCAGTTTCTAATGTCTCTGGTAGTGTGCTAGAGCCAAATGTAATAATCAGGTGCTTAGTTGGCAGTTCCTTGTTGTCACGTCTAATTTTTATTCTTTGTACACTTATTACGTTTTCATCCTTCCATCCTTCCAGGAGTTCTTCATCAGTCAAGTCCATCAAGTCTATGTCAGAGATTACGCCTTTGGCTGTATTCATGGTTCGGTGTGCTGTCACACTGACAGGGATGTCTCCAAGTTGTACAAGGTTTGTTAGCTTGTCGTGTTGTGCTTTGTCTTTTAGTTCTAGTAATAGGTCCCCACTGGCCAGCTTGGTGATCTTATAGCCGCCTCCAATGGTCTCTGCGAGATGCTTCGCGACAACGAATGGTGAAATAGTTCTTGCTTTCTTGTCGGGTTTGTCACTGTGGACAACATGAAATTTAGGGAAAGTCTGAGTGCCTTTTAGAAAAAACTGAAACGTAGCATCGGTGCGCCCCCTTTTAGAGGGACGATCGGTACAGAAGGGGTTGGAAGTTCCCATGAAATGTGTTGTGTATTCAGCGACGATGCCAGTCACCCACCACCGAGCCCAACAAGGGGACACGGCAGGGTATGCGGTGAAGCAAAGCCTACCATGCCAACTGTACATCGTCGCTATAACCACATATGTTATAACCAAGGTAGGTCATAGCACACCAGGTTAACCCTCGCCGCCAGGAATGTTGGAAGTTATCACAAAAAAAAGAAGACAGCAAAGACTAAAAGGGAGAGGGAAAGACGAAGATGTGCGAAGAGAGAGATAGGAAAAGGCGACTGCCGATTTCCCCCGGGTGGGTCAGTCCGGGGGTGCCGTCTATGTGAAGCCGAGGCCGAAGAGGTGTGTTGCCTCCGCCGGGGGGCCTTAAAGGTCCAAACACCCAGCATCGGCTCAACCCCCAGGATCCCCTTTTCCCCAGACACGGCTAAGCCGCGCACGGCTACACGCGGGAGGGTCCAACCCTCGTGTGCTCGGGTACGTGGTGGCGCAACACACCAAACGCCTGCTTGCGCAGACGCCCCTGCGGGGCGAACCGCCACGTTGTATCATAGGCTTTCTCCATATCTAAGAATACTGATAAGAAAAACTGCTTATGGACAAAAGCTTCACGGATACGTGCCTCGATGCGTATGAGATGGTCATTGGTGGATCGACCCTCCCGAAACCCCCACTGGAATGGGTCTAGCAATTTGTTTGATTCTAGGAAGTGTAGTAGGCGACAGTTAATCATTTTTTCGAATACTTTGCAGAGGCAACTTGTTAATGCTATAGGTCTATAACTTGATACAGAGGAAGGATCCTTTCCGTGCTTCAGTATTGGAATTATAATAGCCTCCTTCCAAGCAGAGGGGATCTCGCCGGAAGACCATATAACGTTGTAAAGGGAAAGGAGGGTTTTCTGTGTTTCGGATGGTAGGTGTTTTAACATCTCATATATTATACGGTCTGAACCTGGGGCGGATGTATTACAGCAGTTCAGTGCTGCCTGCAGTTCTGCTATGCAGAATGGTTCATTGTACGGCGCACTTTTTGTACATTTCCTTTCTAGCTTTTGGTTCTCTATTCGTGTTCTGTGATTTAGGAATGTTTCTGTGTAGTGTGAGGAGCTGGATATGTGTTCAAAGTGTGTGCCAAGAAAGTTGGCTTGATCTTCCAGGCTTTCTCCGTGACTATTTACTAAAGGCAGCGAATACGTTTGTTGTCCATTAACCTTTTTCACTCTATTCCATACTTTTGTCTCATCTGTGTACGATTTGATGCTTGATATAAACTTCGCCCAACTCTCTCGTCTTGCTTGCCGGCGCGTTCTCCTTGCCTAGGATTTGACATGTTTAAAGTTTTCCAGGTTTTCAGCTGTAGGAGAATCGCGAAATATCGCCCACGCTTTGTTCTGGTTCCTCCGTGCTTGCCTGCATGCATCGTTCCACCAGGGAACACGCCGCTTGGAACCCATGCCGCTCGTTTGTGGAATACATTTACAGGCGGCATCCAGTATAAAAGCTGTAAAATATGCAACAGCATCATCTATGGTTATACCAGACAACTCAGTCCACGTCATGTAAGTAAGAGTTCGGTACCGTTCCCAATCGGCTGAGTCAATCTTCCACCGAGGGACCAGCGGGGGAAGTTGATCTTGTTTCGGCGTAGTTAGAATTATTGGGAAGTGGTCACTCCCATACGGGTTGTTAAGCACATTCCATTTAAAATAGGGTAAAAGCGTCGGCGATAAAATGCTAAGATCTATGGCAGAGTATGACTTGTTGGACAGGTTAAAATATGTGGGCTCCTTCGTGTTCAAGAGACATGTTCCAGAGGTAAAAAGCACCTGTTCAATGACGCGACCTCGCCTATCACAGCGTGAATCGCCCCACAAAGTACTGTGTGCATTAAAATCACCAAGAATAAAATAGGGGTCCAGGAGCTCATCTATTAATGATTCTAAGTCGCGTCTGTGAAGGTGATGATGTGGTGGTATATACAGAGAACAGATTGTAATGAGTTTATTTAAAAGTACGGCTCGAACGGCCACGGCCTCAAGTGACGTTTGGAGCTTTAGATGCTGACACGCTACACTTTTGTCAGCAATAGCTACACCGCCAGATGCTGCGACAGCATCCTCGCGGTCTTTGCGAAACGTAACGTGCTTTCGGAGAAAGTTTGTGTGTGTAGATTTTAAGTGTGTCTCCTGTAAACACAGCACTTTTGGATTGTGTTTATGGATGAGTTCTTGAACATCATCAAGATTCCTAAGTAGACCTCTGACGTTCCATTGAATGATTTGTGTATCCATATTTTATATTAAATTGGTGCTGTGTTTACGAAAACGGAAGGGATGTCTTAGATTACAGAGCCCTTTCGAGGCCCTGTAACCGGGGTTTTGCTCTTTTTGAAGCGTTCGAGAGAACCTCGCCGCTCCTTAGGCGCCGGATGCGCCTTGAGGATAGGTGTAATGTCCATTGTCTCTTGTGAGGCGCCGGACACCTGCTCTTGCGAGCGAGAAGTTTCCCGAGAGGGTCCCGCCTTGGAGGGCAAGACCCCTGCGCCCACCAGCCCGGAGGTCGATGGGGCTCCCTGGGAAATTTGGCTGCGCCGGCCGTTGCCAGCGCTGGAAGGGACCTTGGAGGTTGAGGCAGCCTCGGCTGCGCCCACCTTCGGGGTCGACGGTCCCTTCTCCTCGGTTGACGGAGCAGCGCTAGCTGTAACCGCCGCGGGGGCAGATGGCGTAACTGCCGACTCACTGCGTGTGGGTCGGACAGTCGCCGGAGGCCGTTGTGACGCTGCCCCCTGACGCGCCACTTCGGCAAAGCTTTTCTTTGGCAGGTATGCAACCCGCCTGCGTGCCTCCTTGAATGATATATTCTCTATCACTTTTATAGTTACTATTTCTTTTTCCTTCTTCCAGGAGGGGCACGACCGCGAGTACGCGGCGTGATCCCCGTCACAGTTTACACAGTGGAGAGAGTTATTACATGCTTCAGTGGCGTGTTCAAGGGCACTACATTTCGCACATGTTTGGCGGCCTCGGCAGCTCTGCGAGCTGTGGCCGAAACGCTGGCATTTGAAACATCTCAAGGGATTTGGCACGTACGGTCTTACACGAAGCTTGATGTACCCAGCCTCGATTGACTCGGGCAGGACACTTGAATTGAATGTGAGTATTATGTGTTTGGTCGCAATTTCTTTACCGTCTCGCCTCATCTTGATTCTTTTGACGTTTATGACATTTTGTTCACTGAAGCCCTCCAAAAGTTCAGCCTCAGTGAGCTCTAGCAAATCATCGTCGGAGACAACGCCGCGGGAGGTATTCATCGTGCGGTGCGGGGTTACTACTACTTGGGTCTCCCCAAATGATACTAGCTGTGGCAGCTTCTCAAATTGCTTCTGGTCGCGGAGCTCCAAGAGGAGGTCACCGCTAGCCATCCTCGACACCTTATATCCTGGGCCAAAAACTTCGGTAAGAGACTTAGAGACAAGGAAAGGGGAGATTGTTCGTACTTGTTTAGCTGGTTTTTCTGAGTGGATGACATGAAAACGTGGAAAATTGTGGACTTGGCGTCCGAAAAACTGAAAGACCTCTTCGGTGCGCCCTCGTTTCTGAGGGCGATCAGGGAGTTTAGGAAAAGCGTTTTCCATAAGTACAATTGGGTTTTCGGCCGCGATGCCAACCACCCACCATGGAGCCCAACAGGGGGACGTGACAGGAGCTCCTGCTATAGAAACCCTGCCAACGCCAGCCGTACATCGCTGCTATAACCAAATACAGCATAACCAAGGCTGGCCAGCTACACAAGGTTAACCCTTGCCGCCGGGAAACTAGGAAGTGAGGAGAAGTGATGAGAAGACAGGAAAGATGAAAAAGACGGGAGAAAAAGACGAAGATTGGAGAGGAGGACAGGAAAAGGCGACTGCCGATTTCCCCCGGGTGGGTCAGTCCGGGGGTGCCGTCTACGTGAAGCCGAGGCCAAAGGGGTGTGTTGCCTCCGCCGGGGGGCCTTAAAGGTTCAAACACCCAGCATCGGCTCAACCCCCAGGATCCCCTTTTCCCCAGACACGGCTAAGCCGCGCACGGCTACACGCGGGAGGGTCCAACCCTCATGTGCTCGGGTCCGTGGTGTCGCAACACACCAAACGCCTGCTTGCACAGACGCCCCTGCGGGGTTATGTGGGCCTTTCAGTGTATATATATATATATATATAGTCATATAATGAGAAGCCAACAAACACTGACACCAAGTACAACATAGGGGAAATTGCATGTGCTTAATAAATGAAATAAAGTAATGATAAACTAATGGAAGTTAAAGTGAATGAAAAAACAACTTGCCGCAGGTGGGAACCGAACCCACAACCTTCGCATGTCGCGTGCGATGCTCTACCAATTGAGCTACCGCGGCGGCGTTTCCCCATCCACTTTTTTTTGGGTATTTATGTGTACTAGTAGAACCCTGGGAGTGTTATATATATATATGTATATATTTCACGAGCACCGGCCTTTCTCCTATTATCTCTTTCAGAGACAGGATAGCCCACGACCACCAGCGAAGCAGGTAATAGAACGCTGCTGTGCACGCCGTTGACGCACCGGCTCACACGCGGCCGTTGACATGTGACTGATAGGCGGCCCTGTCGGCGGCCTTGTCCACAGACCTCTTTATTCTCAATTTTTCATGCCCGCCACTACCCACCTTCGCTGGTTCATGCACCCACCCGCCTTCCCCTTTGTTCACTTTACAAGGAATGGCCCCCTCACAGTTACACGGACGTCGAACCTCGAATACGTCCTGAGTGAAATGTGGACATTGCACTTACACTAAAACTCGCGTGCGGATTTTTTCATATTTTAATATGCGATTATAAGCTGGCTGAAGCACGCAATATTCGCTGGAAATTTCAGAGAAACCAAACTTTTCCTCAGTACTTGTTCACGTTTACAGTTAGTAACAAAACTGGCAAAATACGCGGAATACTCGAAGGATTGCGAAACGAAGAAATACAGTAAATATCTTTTCAAAGAGCTTGAGCTTCGCAATACTGTGCCGGCTATTTTCAGCGCTGACTTCTCGCTATTCATTTCAGGCAAACAGGTTTAGAGCTTTGTTTTGTCCCAATTTGTCCTCCAGGCATTTTTTTTCTTTTTGTTTTACGACCAATTTCGTGCGCAATAAAGAACCTCCTCCTCGAGCGCACAAAATACGATCCACAGCGATGGCTCTTGCAAACAAATATTTTGCTTTTAGACAGAAGACCATTCACTCAAAAAAAGATACTTGGTCCATGCCCAACTGCGTGCCTTCAAAAAAGAGCCCTTCTTGGTTTGAAGAACTTTCTCCGAGGACACCAACATTTTGGGGAAATATTAAGTTTCAGTTGATCCTAATAAGGTAAATTAATTATATAAATGTTGTTGTGGGTTAAAAATTGATTTCCGTTGCGATTGTAATTTTTACACAATATGTGACTGTGCTGTGTGCTTGCAGTGTAATTCCATCTGTTGCGTGTTTGGCTATTCAAAATATCTGTCTTGGTATATGCGAATGTGTGCGCAACTCAAGTACAAAACTTCGCGATTCATGTACTGTTAGGCTGTAGTTTCTATACACCTTGTGCACCACCGAGTGCCACATTGTGTGCAATTACTGTCCCAATTTACGCATATTTGTTTCCTTTGCTATGTGACAAGGAATGAAAAACTTTATTGCCACAAAGAAGGTATACCGGCGAGGGTGGAGCTCTCAGTCCAGGGCCCAGGAGTAACCGGTGCCGCAATAAAGGCTCTAACCTCTCCTAATATTCGTTTCAATAGAATTCTTTTTTTGGAATATTCCACATTTTTTTCTACTTAGTAGGCACGTCGGCCGCGCTTCACCGCCGTGCGTCCAAAACAGCTGCAGTTGTCCGCTGCTTCGAGGGCGAACGCGCATCGTTCATTTTTGAACAAACCACGTGGCGACGTTAACCATGCGTGAATGTTGCGCATCCGTGCCCCACTGAAGTATGCGCCTGCCATAAATTGTCTTAGAAGTCCTACTTCCGAATGCTATTTACGTGTACCCTTAGCAAGCGGTTATGTTAGAGCAGTCGGTTATCTCGACATAACACAATATGCCGCAATATATCGCCCTAGCCAAACCATAAACTGCTCTGCAGGCCTGCGAGTACGAGTGATCTTTAAATGTCTTAGTGTTCGCATGAGTCGTGATCGGTAAGTGTTATCGCAACCACGGCACTTTCCTGGGTACACTCTAGAAATGCTGATGCAGACACATGAGCTTTAACCTCACTCAACCGTCAAGTCTTCAAGAGAGACCACCGACTTGTTTACCCATTATCCACAGCTATGTGAAACAATATGTATTAGTGGCAGTGAGATTAACATTTAAGCTTCTGCGGCACAAATGTCTAAATGATGTCGGAGAGGAAATATTTAGAAATTTGCCCACCTTCAGGAAGTTGTCCGTGATGCTTTCCGCGTTGGCGTGTACCTGAAGATGTCCGCTCCTTCTTATGGCGCTGCTTCTTGGCTTTGGAGCTCGGATCACCACCACCCGTTCGCTTTCGGCTGCGGGGTTGTCGCCTGTTGCGGCCATTGCCAAGAATTACTCTCACGAAGTTGTCCAGCAGGAGGCGCCTGTGTATACCGACATCTTGTTTGCTGCCGTTAATCTCTCTGATCTTCTCCTCGGCTGCTCGAAGCACAGCGTCGATATCCATGGCGGTTGTGAAGAATTAATGCAGGACCACGACCACACGGCACTAGAAAACCACAAGCTAGCCGTACTGCAGAGTACGGTAGCCTTGAAGTGAATGCCGCCTATGGTAAAATGCGTCTTTTGAACAGCAGTCACTAGAACTTTGCTGCGCATGCGCGAAAGCGTACTCAAGACTACAGACTATTGCACAGAAGTATTTCGTCGCACCCCCATACCAGTCTACAGTCGGGGATAATATCGCCCCACCCAGAATACCTGTGAAGTCTCGACGATTTCTCAAGTATTTAAGCGTGACTGATGACAACAATACATCCCTTCTCAGTAGGCAAGTTTGAGCGAACTCGAAAGACATGAATTGCTCGTATGAATTCTCGCTATACCTTTGTGCTCGCTCTTCGTCTGGAAAGGAGGAGGCGTGTAATCGCAATTACAGCAAGGCGTGCCGTTTGCGCAGGAGACTTTTTACAAGTCTAGGAAATTGTTGACAACCGTGAAAACAGGTTGGGGGGTCACGGCTAAGATTATAGTTTGTCTCAATGCACAATCGTATTGTGCAGTACTGGAATTACTTTTTTAGGCAAGGTCACCAGTTTCTCGTCTTTGCGCTGGTAGACTCTGCTCATGTCGCCCTAAAAGCACTCGCATGATAGAAAGACGTATAAAAAATTTTAAAAAATGGAGGCGGGGAGGGGGGGGGGTGCCTTTAAGAGTGTATATAGACCAGAATTTGAACTTTTGTGAACAATACCTTGCAGAACTACATGCTGTTTCAAGTTAAGAGCCATGAACACAAAAGTGACCACAGAGTGAAAAATGTGTATTCCTGATGTTTTTTTTTCTTTTTATTGGCAAGGAAACTATTAACAATGAAGTAGAAGAGGTTATTGGCTCAGGTTCTAGTGCACATGAATCCTTGAATGTTAAGAGTGGCATTTATTTTTTGCAAATGCTGTAAGAGATCAGACAACCAGGTTGCAAATATTTCTTATGCTGAAAGCAGCATGTTTCTTGAAGGGAGGGTGGTGTTCAATCAGCGAAGCTGTCGTGTGTTTTACCTCAATCGAAGCATGTATGTATGTTTAGGTATTATTATTATCATTATAAAATACACAATGCCAACTGGTAATAACAGTGTGCATAGGACGCAGGTCTCTGCAAAACCGAGCCTGGACGCGAGTGACCATATGCGTAGACCAAGGCGCAGTCAAAGGAGTTCACGAAAGAAAACACACGTTTGTGATTTGCAATAGGGCATACTTTGTAGTCAATGAGCAGAATTAAACTTGCAAGGACTAGAGTTTTATGTAGCGGACGATATAGCATTTCCTTCCCGTAGAAGCTAATGAATTGACAGCAGACGGGAATTCCACGATATATACAACTTCAGAGTGGACTATGTATTAAAAAGAACGCAGCGCAAGCTAGGAGTAATGTTCGAGTCGTCTTCGCCGCTAATTTCTGCATAATTCTTTCCAAGATACCTACATTACATTGAGTGTTACAGAACATTTGCACGAAATTGGAGGCCAAAATTTCATCGTGTCGACGCGACGCGTAGAGGACGGACATCCACCATGAGCGGAGTGTACTGCTTCATTGTAAAAAAAAAAAAAATGATCGCCTAGCCTTTCATTTGGGTATTGTACACGCGACTGCATATTACGCTGCGGATTTCAGGGAGAAAGCCGATACGCCGACTGTAGCGTTATCGCGAGCAAAGACAGCGCTGAGCGCGAGTTCGGTGGAATCGTGGAATGTCGTTTGGCAGTATTGTCGACTGTAGTAACGACGATCCCTCTTTTTCGTCACCTCCTCTTTATTGTTGTTCAATGACGACCGCCAGGGAGCGGCGGCTCCTCTACTGTGCGCAACAATCAATTGTGCCCCTAACTGGCAGCATCTGTACGCCCTCTTAACGCGACAGTATTTATCGCGACCCCGTTTCGCAGAAAATTCGGTATCGGCGGCAGCGGGCCCGGGATGCCTGTAGGGGGGGGGGGGGGGGGGGGAATATCACCCCGATACCCGCTGGCCCTTCGTGGGGCGCAGAGGCGTTACTGAATTGAATTTCCTAAAGTAACGCGCGTCAGAAAAATTCGTGAAGTACGACTTACAGACCGTCTACAGACAAGACAGCGTCGGATTGCAATTTGACTATACGTGGACATCCACTCATGCACATCCAATCAGACATCCACCCGTTGGTAGCAATTGTTACAAAGGAAACCCATACGGCTTCCTGGAAAGAAAAGCCTCGCAGTTGAAGAAAAATTCGCCCTGGTTGATTAGGCCACAGGATTCAAAGAAATACCAAAACATCCCATTCACCTCCGTCCAATTCGACTGCTTAATTTCAGCCTCACCCTCCGTGGTGGCGGAGGCTATCGTGCTCAGCAGCGCAACACGAGGTCGCGAGATCAAATCCCGGCCACGACGGCCCCATTTCGATGGGGTGAAAGGCGACAACACCCGTGTCACGTCCTCTGGGAACACATTAAAGATGCCCTAAGGGTAAATTTTATTCCGGAGTCCCCCACTACCGCGTACCTCGTAAGCAAATCATGATTTTGGCACGTTAAACCCCGTAATCCAATCTAATTTCATCATCCGTGTCTTGCTTACAAAGACGCACAACATTCAAACTCGAAACTAGAAATGGCTAGCATTTCTAGCATTCGAAAATGGCGGAGACGAGTCGTTGAACAGGTAAGAAAGTAATGTAATGGCAGCTGTGACGTTGAGTGCAAGTTTTCGCTACATAGCTACCTTGAAAGGCTCGGCGGCTTTATCATGAACACCGCAATGCTGAAAATGCATGCGATAACGCACCATATATGCACATAAAAATTGCAACCACGAATATACCACGAGAGTGGACCTTGTCTGAGAAAAAGGAAAATAATATAACGGTATAACTCAAAGTGATGCCGCAGAGAAACGGGAAAGGACACACAGAAGCGGATGCGCGCAGGGCTACATTCATCGTTACAGTGAACTGCAGTCTCAAAATAAAGTGACAAGATGGGTGCTGTCTACCTGTCACTGTAAGCGAGAGCAGTGCCATTAGCCGTGAAATCCAACAAGGCTATTGGAATGCAACACTTCAAAATGTCCATGCTACAATCGAGCGCGGCAAAGGTTTCCATTGATTACGCAATCACTCACCGCGCAACTTCGAGACTGCTTGCATGACACACCTGCATTATAGCACCAATCGTCTTGCGCTAGGCTGTGAATAAATATGGCTCGCCATCCCCGCCCTGCGCAAGTGAATGCTCGGCGAAGGTGTGGAAAACCACCGCTACAAATTCTGAGGGGGGTACTCTTTTTTATACAGAATCGTTATATGGCCCGTGAAGCGAAAAATCCGGTGTTAACATCCGACAGTACCAAAGCCCATGTGACCAAGTGGTGATGTCACGTTTGACGTGGTGACGAAACGCGTTTACGTCATCACAAACGTCGCATGATGATGTCATTACAACATAGTCGTGTGTGAAAACATCACGTCAAACGCTGTTATAAAGGGATCGTCACGCCATGATATGTATTGATAACATCATGTGATGACGTCTTCACGTCAAACGTGACGTCACACGACGACGTTATTGTAAAGCGATGATAATACATGATCACGTAATGTGATGCCTCTTCGAGAAACAGCACGCTGTGCACTTAGGTCTAGCACTTACTCCGAGATCATCCCATGATGACGAAACATGATTACGTGATCACATCAAATGTCGCGTGACGACATCACGTCAAACCTTCCGCTATGTGATAAAGTGACATTATCATTTGTTGACGTAACCTGGTGGCTTCATCATGCCAAAAGCAACGACACGCGATGACGTCTTCGTCAAATGATGTGACATAGGATAGGATAGGAATAACTTTAATGAAGTGCCGGCAAACGACGATTTAACGTGTCGTGACGCTGGCCAAGCGTCGACCCGGGGTTATGCCCTACTCTGCACTAGCCCAGTTGGGCCCGTTTGTAGTGGGTCATGAGGCTTATGCTTCTCGAGCGCACCCCAGGCCTGCTGGACGGCCCATAGTTGTGATTCCTTGTCTGCAGACTGCAGTGCACCTTGTAGTTCTGGCGGGTAAGTCCTGGAGGTAGCTGCCGTCGGGAACCTGGCACAGTCCCACATGATATGCCATTGGTCCGCCGGACCCGCTGCACAAACACCGCACAGCCCACTCGGATAGAGCTCTGGGTGAAGCACGTGCAGCATTGCGGGGGCGAGGAGTGACGCGGTCTGTATTTGTCTTAGGATTACGGCCTCCTCCCGACTGAGTGCCGGGTGGGGAGGCGGCATTGTCCGTCGAGCTAAGCGGTAACACTTAGTTACTTCGGCATAACTAGTCACTCTGTCCTTGGTTTCGAACCACCACACGGAACGGTCACTCTCGGGGGCACGGAAAGTAAGCGCTCGTGCCGCCGAATGAGCCGTCTCGTTGTGGTTCGGTGAGGATGCACACTCGCCAGCGTGCGCCGGGAACCACTTGATACGGACGGTGCTGCCGCGGTCTTGAAGTTGGAGCTTGCCGATGATGGCGGCCGCCGGCGCGCATATTCGCCCCTTGGCAAAGTTGCGCACGGCATTCCTCGAGTCGCTGAGCACGGTGCGACACTCGGCCTCGGTGATCGCCAGAGCGATGGCAACCTCCTCAGCGTCTGTGGCGTTCGTGCACCGCACGCTCGCCGCCGTTGTCTTGGTGCCGGTAGCCGCCGCAACGACCACCGCCGCGAAGCCTTCCCGCTTGTATTCCGCGGCGTCCACATACCGGGCGTGCGGGTCTTGGGCGTGTTGTTCAGTGAGGGCCTTGGCCCGCGCCTGCCGCCGTTCTTGGTTGTATTCTGGGTGCATGTTCTTCGGGATGGGGTCCACGTAAATGTGGGCCCGCGCCTCATCTGTAATCTCGCACGGTTGCCGGCTGGGAGCTTGGGGGCTGTAACCCAGGGACGTCAGTATACTGCGGCCCGTCTTGGTGGTAGAGAGGCGCTCGAATTGCGCGCTGAGCTGCGCCTCGGCTATTTCTTCTAGGGTATTATGGACGCCGAGCTGCAAGAGCCGAGCCGTACTCGTGGTCTCCATTAAACCCAGCGCCGCCTTGTAAGCCCGTCTGATCAGCGTGTTGATCTTGGTCCTGTCAGTGACGTGCCAATTAAGGTAGGCCGCAACGTAGGCGATGTGACTAATCACGAACGACTGGACAAGGCGCACGAGACTGTCCTCACGCATGCCTGCCCGTCGTGCAGAGACTCGATGTATGAGCCGGATGGCGTCCATTGCCTTGGTGGTAAGCTTGTTGATGGTCTCGTCGTTGCGGCCGCTCTTGTTGAGCAGCAGGCCCAGGACCCTGATCTTGGGAACTTCGGGGATGCGTTGCCCCGATGCAGTCACAATTTTGATGTGATCACACTCGCGAAGAGGAGCGCGCTTCCGTCCCGGTCGAACCGGTGTGAGGACGAACAGCTCGGATTTGGCGGGCGAGCACATGAGGCCTGTGCCATCAAGGTGCTGCTCGATGGCGGTAACCGCCGCTTGCAGCTGTTGCTCGATGCTGGCGTCGGTGCCGCCGGCCGCCCACAGGGTAATGTCGTCGGCGTAGATCGTATGCCGGACGCCGGTCCCCGCTACTGCCCTCGCTACCCCGATCATGACGAGGTTAAAGAGCAACGGCGATATAACTGAACCCTGTGGAGTACCCGTACTGCCGAGCTTGTGTTCGGGGAGCTTGAGGTCTCCGGCGTGCAGTTCCACCGTGCGGTTGGTCAAGAAGTCTTGAATGTAATTGTAGCTCGTTACCCCCATGTTGAGCCTTGATACTTGTCCTAATATGGCTGAGTGTTTGACTTTGTCGAATGCACTTTGTAAATCGAGACCCAGAATTACTTTGCTGTCTTGTGTCTTGTTGTCGACGATTTCTTGTTTGAGCTGTAACATGGCATCTTGTGTGCTGAGTCTGCGCCGGAAGCCGATCATCGTGTCAGGATAGAGGCCTTCCTTCTCTAGGTATTCCTGCCAACGGTTGCCGACCACGTGCTCCAGCACCTTGCCCACGGAGGACGTCAGCGAGATGGGACGCAGGTTGCCGATGTCCAGTGGTTTGCCCGGTTTTGGAATCAGGATCGTTCTAGCCGTTTTCCACTGTCGGGGGAGCTTGCCCGAATGCCAGCATTCATTGAAGTAGTCTGTTAGGGCCTCTATCGAAGCGTCGTCCAGGTTGCGCAGCATCTTGTTTGTAACGATGATGATGATGATTTAGAATTTTTATGGCGCAGCAGCCGTGCAGACTATAATGCGCCAAACACATGTTTTTCGGATTAGCTTATTTCTTCAAATTCTGTAAAATGGTGTAAATGGCCAAGTAAAAATATAAAACCTGAAATGTGCTATAGTTCTTGTAGAATCCCTGTGGTTTTTAAAAAGTTAAAAGTATCTTCATATGGCACGAGTGGTTCATCACTCAATAAAAACATGGGATGGATAGGGATTCTTTTCTCGTAAAAGATCTTAAAATATATTTTCCTCCATTTTTCTAAGCCAGGACATGTTATTAAAAAGTGTAACACGGTTAAAATTTCACCGCAGTGTTGGCATGTTGGTTGTTGTTTGTTATTAACTAACTATGCGTCAGCCTTGTGTAACCAATTCTCAAGCGACATAATATAACCTCATAAAATCTTTGTCTATGGCGACAACTCCGCCATTCTTTTAAAGTTGGTTTAATGCAATGAAGCTTGTTGAATTTTTCTTGATCCCACACTTTCTGCCATTGTTTCTCAACTGCTATTCTTACAGTGGCTTTATAGTCTTGCCAAGGTAGGCCAACATCATGTAGCTCCAAGTCTTTGGTACGGCCTGCCATAAAATCTGCTCTTTCATTCCCGGGAATTCCTACACGACTAGGAATCCAGCAGAAAGTGACATTTAAAGCTCTCTTGTGGCATTTTGTGTATTGGTTTCGTATTTTCTTCAGCAGATTATTTCTACAAGGTAACCTAGATGCGAGAGCTTGAAGAGAGCTCAAGGAGTCGCTAAATATAACCAATTGATTATTTCCTCTTCTCAGAATGTCTTCAAGAGCTAACGAAATGGCATAAAGTTCTGCAGTAAAGACAGTAGCCTGACTTGGAAGTCTTATTTGTTTTTCAAATTGATTTGATGTCACTGCAGCGCCTACATTGCCATTGCTTTCTGATCCATCTGTAAAGTATTTCATGCAAAAATTATACTCTGATTCTATTTCTAAATATTCACTTAGCAACGCCTCTCTTGGTGAAGATTGTTTTCTGTTTTTTGTTAACCTAAAGTCGAACTGCGCATGTTTCATCTCCCAAGGAGCAAAAGAAGGTTCATCTTGCAAGAATTTATTTCTTACGTCGTAACATATGTCCGCATTGAGCTTTTGGTACCTGATAAAAAAGGAAGGAATGATTGCCGGTTTGTTGCTAAAATGTATTTCAAAGCGCGGCCTTGTAAACAGTAGTCTACAAGGATGCGTTGAACAGGACAGTACTCTCATTATGTACATGTTTCCAAGAAAAAGTCTTCTGTGTTCCAAAGACAGCTGGTTGGTTTCTGCATACAAGCTTTGTACGGGGGACGTACGAAAAGCGCCGGAACACAGACGTAGTCCAAGATGATGCACCGGATCAAGAACCTCTAAAGCCGACTTCCGAGCTGAGCCGTAGACAAAACATCCGTAGTCTAATTGTGACCGGACAACTGCATTGTATATTCGGAGCAGACATATTCTGTCTGAACCCCATGATCGGTGGGATAGGAGCTTTATTAAATTCATGGATTTCAGAGATTTCTGTTTTGCGTAAGCGATGTGCGCTTTGAAGTTGAGTTTCTTGTCAAAGATTATACCAAGAAATTTCTGTTCGTTCTTTACTGTGATTTGTTGTCCTTTAATATGTAATGTTGGGTCCGGTGTGAGCCTTCGGTATTGACTGAAATGTACGCATATTGTTTTTTCTGCGCAAAATTTAAAACCATTTTCGTTTGCCCATCGCACTATGGAGTTTACACCCAACTGGAGTTGGCGTTCGCAAGTAGCCATAATACAAGAGGAGAAACAAAGTTGAATGTCATCGACATATAAAGAATACATTAAGGAAGAAGGAATAACTGTAGTTATCGAATTGAGCTTCACTAAAAATAGTGTAACGCTCAATACTCCACCTTGCGGCACTCCATTCTTCTGCAGAAAACAGTTGGAGAAAGTTGGTCCAAACATCACCTGAAATGTTCTATCCTCCAAATAGCTTTTGATTATAACAAGCATGTGCCCTTTTATTCAGTATCTGTGCAGGTCCATTAATATGCCATGTCTCCACGTCGTATCATATGCTTTTGACAAGTCAAAGAAAGCGGAGGCGCAATGTTGCCTTTGGACGAAAGATTCACGAATTTTTGTTTCCAACCGGACTAATTGGTCGATTGTACTGCGATTGACTCTAAAGCCACACTGGTACTGATCAAGTAACCCGTTACTTTCCAAAAGGTGTGCAAGCCGTTTGTTAACCATTCTTTCAAATGTTTTTCCTAAACAACTGGTTAAGGCAATTGGGCGATAACTGTTTGGGTCAGAGCGTTCCTTTCCAGGTTTTAGAAGTGGTAGAACTATCGCCTTCTTCCATGCTTTTGGAAAATAGCCTTCCGCCCACAACCTGTTGAAGAGGTGAAGGAGTGTGTCGTATGTGTTCACGTGTAGGTGTCGCAGCATTTCGTAGTGTATGTTGTCCGGACCTGCTGAAAGGCTCTTTCCTAAATATATCGCATCGAAGAGTTCAGTTTTTGTAAAAGGACAGTTGTATGGCTCAGTACTATTCAGTGATAGCCGAAGATCTTTCTTTTCTGCAGTGGCCTTTATCTTAAGAAACTCGGGAGTGTAATGAGCATCACTCGAAATTCCAGCAAAATGCTCGCCAAGTATATTTCCTTGCCCTTTAAGATCCGTTTCCTCGTCAAATATGGGGAGTGTGTATTCTGTATGAACACCGTCAATTTTTCTCACTTTCTCCCAGACTAATTTACTTGTTGTGCGACTCTTTATTGAGCTCACATATTTCGCCCATGATGTTCTTTTTGCTATCCGTCTTTCCCTTCTAGCCTCACTGCGCTTCTGTTTAAAAAGCAATAAATTTTCAAATGTTGGGTACCTGTTTAATCGAGACCATGCACAGTTTTGTTTTCTACGAGCTTTATCACATGCATCATTCCACCACGGTTTTGGTCTACGTGGAAGCTTTCCTTGTGAAAGTGGTATGGAGTTTTCAGCTGCATCTAAAATTTGTTTCGTTACTGCTTCACATAAGTCGTCAATATTGAGTGCGATGACGTCATCAATCCTTATTTCAGAGCTCTCCAAAAAAAGAGACCAGTCTGCTTTATCCAGTTTCCATCTTTGCCTTCGTGCTGGCATTGTTGGAGGCGCTTCGATCGGCTTGAGTAATATAGGGAAGTGGTTGCTGCCACGTGGGTTTTCCCTAACGTCCCAAGTAAAAAACCTAGCAAGTGATGGCGTGCCACAGGAGAGGTCAATGCTTGACGTGGATTGTGATTTTGCAATAAAATATGTTGGCTTTCCATCATTAAAAAGGTACAGATTGCAGTTGTCTAAAAATTCTTCTATCATTTTCCCTCTCGCGTCAGTGTGGCTACTGCCCCAGATGTTATGAGCATTAAAATCACCCAATAATAGGAAAGGTTCCGGAAGTTCTTTCACGAGATTCTCCAATTCTTTTCTTGTGATATTCTTACCTGGTGGTAAGTACAGGGAGCATACTGTTATTGTTTTTCCTATCTGAACCTTTACTGCAACAGCTTCTAAGTTAGTGTTAAGCTTCACTTCACGTACTGGGACCCCTTGAGCAACCACTATGGCGACTCCTCCGGATGCGACTGAAGACTGTTCCCTATCTTTTCGAAAAATGCCATATCGACGCAGAGATTGTTCATGGCAACCTTCCAAATGAGTTTCTTGCAAACACATAACAGAAGCTTCAGCATCCTCGAAAAGATCGTAAATGTCATCATTAGTTCTTAAACCACGGCAGTTCCACTGCACAATAGTAGCCATATTTGATTATGTGGATGATCAAGTATTTCACCAAGAGATTCTATGTAAAAGGTCACAAAGATGGCATATGTAAATGAGCAAGAAACTTGCTAAAATGCTTTTTAGGTCACGTCTCCTTCGCCGGGGGAATGACCGGAAGTCTACCCCCTTTGTGTTTTGCAGGGGGGATACCCGACTTTTTGGTCTGCCTACCAGATGTAGGCTCTTTTGTTTGATTCGTGTCCGGCGGACACACTTCCATCATATCATCGCCCTTTGGGCGTTCATCGTTGATGGTGCTTGATGAAGGTGGCGACTTCTTGGAAAGAAAGCGGTCCTTCGGCACCAATGTTGAGACCTTCGTGGCCTCTACCGCGTGCTGACCGACGTCAGCCCCAGCAGAAGCTTCTGGGCCTCTTGGGAGAGGTTTGCTACGAGCGTCTGTTTTTTCACTGGGTGAGGGGGGCTGGAGTGCTGACACTTTGTCCAGCAGCTCCACCTGTGTTCCAACTGACACCATCGGCGGCGCACGCCCTCTTTGCAACGCCTCTGCGTAAGTACCTCTATCGGCAAACGCAACTCTCTTTTTGGCTTCAATGTACGATATGTTCTCCCGTACCTTCAATCCAATCACCTCTTTTTCTTTTTTCCACTGAGGACAAGATATGGAAAACGCCGCGTGCTGACCCGCGCAGTTTGCACAGCACAGCTCGCTTGTGCACGTTTCATCACCATGGTCTGGTTGACCGCATTTAGCACAGGTTGCTCTTCCGCGACATGACTGGGATCCGTGCCCATATTTCTGACACCGAAAGCACCGGCGGGGATTGGGCAAATATGGTCTTATTCTAAGGTACAGGTAAGCGGCCTTAACGGCACTTGGAAGTGTTAAGGAGTTGAAGGTCAGCACAATGTGTTTGGTCAGAGTTTCAATGTTATTTTTCCTAAATTTAATTCGTCTTGCACATAGAACACCCTGATCTCTCAAGGCTTCTTCGATTTCCTCGTCTGTGCAGTTTAGGAGTTCTGTATCTGAAATCACACCCTTCGCGTAGTTCAGTGTACGATGTGGTGAAACAGACACACTGTTCTCACCGATCTTTTCAAGTTTCTTAATCTGCCTGCTATGCTCAGCCGTCATAACTTCGAGCAAGAGGTCTCCAGAATTCATTTTCTTTGCTTTGTAGGTATCACCAATACACTCGTTGAGTGCCTTGGCAATGAGGAAAGGGGACATGTCTTGAATTTTTCGTTCAGTTTCAGACGTCACGACAAAAATTTTGTAAAGCTATCGCTAGGCTTACTGAAGTTCATTACTTCGGTCCGGTGCCTTTTCGGCCTCCGATCAGATTTTGCAAAAGAGGGGTTTCTATCCATGTAATTACATATACGTTCGGCAGCTAAGCTGGCCGCCCACCATGGAGCCCAACATGGGAGTGTTTTAAGAACCACTAGCCATACATAACTGCTATAACCATATAACCATGACCAAGGAAGGCCACGCCCACATGGTTAACCCTTGCCGCCTTGAAATTCGGAAGTGACAAGAAGTGATAAGAAGACAGGAAAGAAGAGACAGCGAGAGGGAAAGCAAAAGATTGAATAGAGGGACAGGAAAAGGCGACTGCCGATTTCCCCCGGGTGGGTCAGTCCGGGGGTGCCGTCTATGTGAAGCAGAGGCCAAAGGGGTGTGTTGCCTCCGCCGGGGGGCCATAAAGGTCCAATCACCCAGCATCAGCTCAACCCCCAGGATCCCCCTTTCCCCAGACACGGCTAAGCCGCGCACGGCTACACGCGGGAGGGTCCAACCCTCGTGTGCTCGGGTCCGTGGTGTCGCCACACACCAAACGCCTGCTTGCGCAGACGCCCCTGCGGGGGTTGTTTGTAACGAGATCTGGGCCGGCTGCTGAGCGGGTGTTGAGCTCGTGCAGCGCTACCCGTACCTCTGATATGGTAATGTCTCGGTCTAGCCACGCGTTGGGCAGCCCCCCGTACGGCGGGTGGGTTTCTGTTGGCGTGTCTGGCAGATACTTGGCTTCCAGGCTCCTGATAACAGCGTCTTTTCCTTGTTGTTGTGTGATGGTGTGCATGAGGCGGGCCAGGCGGTCTCGCTGGGTTGACTTGGTCTTTGTTTCGTCTAGGAGGTGCCGAAATAGATTCCATGTACAACTGCGGTGGAATTCCCTGTCACCTCGGTTGCAGATCTCGTTCCACTGTTGACGGCACAGGAGCATGCAATGTTGTTCAATGGCCCTATTTAAGTCAGCCACCTTCTTCCTCAATTTGCGATTCAGCCGGTGCTGCTTCCAACGCGCCTGTATCGAACGTTTGGCCTCTATCAGATGGGCCAGGCGGCTGTCCATGATGATGACGTCTTCGTCTGTTTCTATGGTCTTTGTGGCTGAGCGCACTGCATCGCGGAGTTCCGCAGTCCAGGTTTCGATCTCTGTGATGTCTTGTGCTGTGGTGAGGCGCCCTTTACGGAATTCGTCGCAGTCCGTCCACTTATGTATAATGGTAATGCTCCGTAATTGATTGGGTATCGTAATTTCGAGGATGTAGTGGTCACTGCCCAGGTCGACGCCCGTGTTGTGCCATGTTACTTTGCCCGTGTGGTCATTTTTTATGAACGTAAGGTCTGGTGTGGTGTCTCGTGCTACGGAGTTGCCGATGCGCGTAGGATGCGCGGGGTCCGTGATTAGGACACATTTGTGGTCCAGAGTATCCTGTAATAAGTCCCGTCCCTTGGCCGTGTCCTTCACATAACCCCACGCTCGATGGGCGGCGTTGAAGTCCCCTCCGATCAGCAACGTGTTGTCTCTGGCTTGGGTGCTGGCTGTGTGTAGTAGGGTCTTGAATTTCTGTGTTTGGTGCTTGGGGTTACTGTAGATGTTGGCGATGAACAGGCTGCCTTTCCGTTGTTTGCTTGGGATGATTTCGGTGAAGGCGTATTCCACCCTGCTGCGGCCTTGTTTGAGTTGGTGCTCGATGAACGTGAGCCCTTTGCGGACGAACGTGCAGACGCCCCGTCCCTCCGCTTGGCTGACGTGAGTGCGATACCCAGGGAGGGTGGGGGTCACCGTCGCCGTTTCTTGCAGTAGGATAATGTCGGGTTTCTTGTTTACTGTGGTAATATGTTGTCGCAGCACGGCTTTCTTGTTGTTTTAACTGCGGCAGTTCCACTGCCAGACCGTAAGGCCCGGTAGTGATGCTATTGTGGATTTGTGTTGGGACATAGTTGTGGCGAGGGTGGGGCTTGCGTCTGTTCTTGGAGGTATGGGTGTTTTGCGAATTCCGCTGAAAAGATGGGGCTGCGGACTATGGGCTTGAGGGTGTGTTCAATGAATTCGAAACGCTCTTGTATGGTGCGGAAGGACGTGGTGATCAGTTCCTCCAGCCGTGCCAGTCGTTGGTCGGTCACGGCAGCCGTGCTGGCGTAGGTGTTGGCGAGCGCTTCAATTTTGGCTTCGAGCTGAGTTTCCAATTGGGTCAGGTCCTTGTAATGTCGTGATGAAGTGCGTGTTCGTTTCTTGGTGGTTGGGTCAGTGGTGTTCTCCTCCTGGGGCGCGTCTTGGGTTTTGTCCTTTGATTCTGTGACTTGGTGCGATAGCGTGTCGGAGTTCTGCTCGGGGACAACGGTGGGTGTTGGTTCGGTGCGTGCTCGTTTCTTGGGGGTTGGATCAGTGGTCTTCTCCTCCTGGGGCTCGTCTTGGGTTGTGTCCATTGATTGTATGCCTTGGTGTGATGACGTGTCGGTGGCGGGTGTAGGTGTCTCGAGTGACTGAGCTGGTTCTGTCCTTTGATGGGCTTGCTGTGCTTGAAGCTCTTTCTTGACCTCGGCTAGCTCTTCGGCAAGCCGGCGCGTGGTTTCTACCAGGGTCGCATTGGTTGCGCGGAGTTGTTCGAGTTCCTTGTAGTAGGGGCTGGTAGTCCACGCCTGCCAGGTGCTCGGAGTGCTTCGGCCACTAGTGGCGCTGTTGGAGCTGGCGCTGCTGCCTTTAACTTCGCCCTTGGCTACGTCGGCCCAGCTGACTTTGTCACAGGAGCGCGATCGCGTTGCGCCGCAACTGTTCCTGTCCGATGAGTCACGACCGCGGGATGCGCTGCGCGAGGCATGACGGGAAGCGTAGCGTGATGCGTGGCGCGACGCGCTGCGGGACCCGCCACGGGAAGCACTGCGCGAGCGGGAGCGTCCTAGGCGTGGAAATGCGCTTGATTCGAGTGTTTGCTTTCGCTGTTCTTCGGCGTTACGGCGTTCCCATCGCCGTCGCCGCACGACGTACGGAACCTTGTATTTGGCTCTGCAGAGGCGGTCTCCAGTGGGGTGTTCTTCGCCACAGAGCTTGCATTTGGGGACACACTTGTGGCCCTCTCTGGGATTAGAAACACCGCATGAAAGACAAACACGTACGTTTGGTGTGGGGCACACGTCGCGCCTGTGGCCGACCTTGCCGCATACTTTGCACACTTCTATTTGCTTCCTGTAGAGACTGCACGGATAGAGCGTGGATCTATAATGCACATACTTGGGAACCTTGATACCGTTGAACACAACGATTATTGTCGTCGTGTGCCCGATACGCTTCGCTCCCACGGCGAGGGGGTTGTACTTGGTAACAATCTGCTGCATTATTTCGGCTTCGCTGTCCTCGAGCGCTATGCTCCTAATCACGCCCTTGACTGTGTCGTGGGCGGTCGTTCCGTAAGCGCCCACTTCGTATATTTTGCCTTGCACGTTGATAGCTTGTATTCGAGCATACTTGTTCGCTCGCTTCTCACAAGGAGTGCTGAGCACCATAATGTTCTGATGGATATTGGGACACGCCATATCCTCAGCTCGATCTGCCTTCTCAATTCCCGCTGCCGCCATGATGGCAGTAGCCACGCATGCAGCTCCCGCCTTGGAAATATCGAGTCCTCCGCGGGGCCGCACGACGATCTTAATTTCTTCCGCAGGCATTGCAGGCATGCGAGCCGCTCGAATAACTGTGGTCCTGACGTTCTTGTTGAATTTAGTCTTCTGCTGAGAGCTCGGAGTATCGGTACGAGAATTCGACTCACCCTGCGTTGCATGCAGGCGTGTTCGGCTCGTGTGCCCACCGTTGTGTAGCCATCCGGGCGTGCGATGAAATTCCTCGGGCATAATTTCTTCTCCCTCTACTTGCACGCACATTTGGGAAACCTGGGAACCGTGCGTCAAAGCGGTGGGGGAAACCTCCATGTTGTCGTGGCAGTAGCACGGCTGGCTAGGCCCAGCAAGCCTTGGCTTCGCTTAGGCCTAGCAATGCCTGTTGGCGGTGAACCAGGTAAAGTCCGATAAATCGATGAAAAACGCACCTTTGATGGAAAGTCGGGTATCGGAGGATAGCGGATACCTTTACGATCACACTGGTAATAAAATCTTCGGGATCCAAACTAATTAGCACTGAGAAAGCGGGCATTAACGACGGAGCCGATATGAGCACTTCTTTGTCAGCAATGGCTCATACCCTCTTCCTCATATGACATGATGACGTCATTTGATGCCACTTGGAGAAGCAGCACAATGTGCGCTTCCCGCTAGAGTACAAAATAACATTTATTTGCACATATAAGAACAGAATAACCGGGGAACTGTGAGCGAAACTGTGTAGAAGGGTGAAATCCCGTCTGAAAGTACGCCTACGAGCCCTCCAGCCAAGGCGGCCATGCAGTGGCACAGTTCCATACATAATTTGATTGCCACTGGGCTTCTGTGTTAATGGGCAGCCCGCGTCGATTATCACAGCATTGTATGCTGTTGCCATGTAGCCAACTCGAACCGTCGTTGACACGCGGAACGTTCATGCGCTCGTGTACCCGCGTGATTATTGCCATGTGATACAGTGATCGAGGAAACTGTGCCCTTTGCACGTGACCGTGCTGCGGTACATTTATTTTTGGCGCATTTCCTCTCGGGCAGACATTGCCTGACACGTCATTTCTACATGACCTGAAACACTTGTTGCATAGGCTGTGATATGCTCTTATCCCCTGATCATTTCCCATCTTATTTCTCTCCTTGAAGGCGCGCAATGCAAAAAAAAAAATGGCAGTACTTAAGAGGTAAGTTCCACAAGGAACTGAACAAGGTGGAAAAGACTAAGAGTGGGTCCGCAGCTACGACGACAAGGCTGTGGCTTTTTTATGACGTACTGTCATTTCTGCGATGCTATGTGTCGGGTCGCAGGCAAGTTCATCGCCATGTGCATATATGCATTTTATTTCCTGCGCCTTCTGAAAATAAAAAAACATAACAGCACGAAAAACATTACTCCAACTGAAACGATTACACAGAAAACACAGGACATAGCAGTCATCGCTTCTTCGTGTATAATTGTCCCTGTTTGCACATGAAATATGGGTGTCAAAGCAACCTTTCAGTTGCCGTGAAGTCACGGATGTTGAGGGCGTCTGCTAGGACCCATGCATCGTTACTGCTTTATCGTTAAAGATCGACCACACTGTGTTTCTAAGGGGCGAAACACTAAAGATGGCAAGTTTCGTGAAATTTTACTGAGCCAGCGCCACCCAAATACGAATGCTTTGGAAGCCGCGACGTCACAGCAACGGCGTTAGGTTTTCGGCGCGAAATTTAAAAAAGATTAGGCGACCTCCATTTTCTTTTGCAATAACCGGCAGATTTTAGGAGTGGTTTGTTGGGCTCCTTGGAAACGTGGTTATGTGTAAATCTATTATTGCGAAATTAACGACAACACACTTTTTGGGAAAACACTTTGTCACTCGTAGCTGATGTGGCGTTTCTCTTTATAGCGTTGCTTCAAGAGTGTACTTTGAGGTTCATGTAATGTTAATTGGGAGCCACTAATCACGTAGAAGTAAGATTACCAGTTCTCATGGCCCATTCACGTTGTCTTAAATATTTTGCTCACTTGGCACATAATTTGGCATCTCCTGCAAGTGGGCTCAATATGATTGAAGGACTGCTGCTTCCAGTGTCGCAGCTGTTGCAGAGGCAACCGCATATGCCAAAGAGACTGCACAAGGTAAATGGCTGTTGCATGATGCATTTCCTGTTACCCGTCTGAATTTTTGCGACTTGGAAAACAAATTCTGTGCCACTCAATCATGCTGTGCAGGCATCCTCAACAACATCACTGAGAGCTGCACTGAGCAGCAAAGTGACCTGGAAGTTGATCAGCATTCTCTAGAGCGGCCCTACAGTCCGGGCGACGATGTTGTGTATGGTCTTGGCAATGACCGTGATTCGTTGTTAGTGCATACCAGTGAGGGGCGGGAGGATTCTTCTCCCTCTTCTCAAATGGTAAGCCCGTCTTTACAAGTATACGTAATTTACTTATGGTTTCATCCCATATGAATATATACTTATTCAAATAATTATCTGTAAACAATTCGCCTACAGGTCAGCCCACAACGCTCGCATCTCACAAGTGCCAGAAAAAGGCAGCTTAGTGGGGGCCATGGTGCCCCACAAGTGTCCAGCAGGAGACAGCGGCACACAGAACTGTCTGCCAACAAGGCCGACGTCCTGCTGGCAGTGTGCGCAACACAACTGATGACCCACAGAGAGACATCACAGTGCCCTCATAGACATGTCCATCAGCTCTCCAGGAGCGAATCTCTACTCCCAAGTTTCGGTCACCTGTTTGATAAAATACCAAGAGAGAGGCACAATTCCACAATAGCGAAAATAGCTAACATTTTGGCTGTGGCGGCAGAAACAGAATGACTTGCAGCAGCCCGCAGCTAAAATGTTAGCTCAGCAATGCTGTGTGGCATTTAAAAACCTCAGTGTCATCCCTCGTAATGGTAGCAGCTAAGCGTAAGGATTCAATAACTGCCACCAGCCATTGGGCGAGCTGATTACTCCTCCGATTTTCAATATCGTCTGTGTTCTGCAGCGTCTCACCGGGTCACTGCCTGTGCCAGCATCCATGTATCCACAGGCTCATTGCATGTGGATGCATAGGTGTTAGTGCAGCCCAGTCACAAACATTTCATTCCCTGGCAATGCTGCTGAGACACACCACTGCTGTGTGAATAACGTGTCTCTCTCGGGTGTGTGTTCTGGTTGGGAACTCGAGAGGCCTCCCTCGTTATTGTGGCAGCACGGCACTAAGATGCGATGGCTGCTGTCACCCATAGCTCGGGTTCCTCGCTCCTTAAATTCCCAACAGTGTCTGTGTTCTGCAGCCTCTCACCGGGCCACTGCCTGCGCCAGCATCCATGTATCCACAGGCTCATTGGATGCGGTTGCACAGATGCTGGTACAGCCCAGTCGCAAATATATTGTTTTATGGTCAGGCTGCAGAATAATTTCATGCTGCAAAAGAGAAGTTCCTCCATTGCCTGACCCTTGCATGAATGTTTCATGTGTATGAGTTATTCTTTGTTGTGTGTTTGTTCTTTGCTTGCTTGTTTGTGTATTGCTTTCTTTATGCTACAGACTCAAGTAAACGGAATCCTGGAGTTGCTGCTCAATTGACCGATTATATCGCATATCCTTTGGTTTTTGTCGGCTTTACAACTGTTGTGTTGGCGCTGTCTTACTCGCATGTACTTCCTTCGATGAAATGGCTGGAAAACCAAACCATTGCAGCGGCACTCTCGGCAGCACCTGCCTGCTAGAGAGCGCGGTCCCCAGGTGGCGGATGGGGGACCTGCCGTTGCGCATTACCGCAACGGCACTGGTGCTTGCACCTCGCGGACCAACAGGCCTTCCTTTTTTTCTCAGATTCCTTTAGGTAGCCCGGCTGAACCCTGGGTTTCAGAACCAGTGTAAATTGCGGAGCTGAATAAACCTGCTGCAGTCGTGTTTCCTGAACTTGTGTTCTGTTTCTTGCAACATTGCCATGCGGCTACTGCACACCTCGCGAAAACCAATAAAATTATCTGTGCACTACGCTAATGACGTCTTGCCTGCCCTCCTTTGATCTCTCAACTACATATTTTTATTTGGTGACAGCAGTTATCTGCATAATAATTGTGACAAGACACGTGCTGTATCAGCCCACCGGGGTTTTTTTGTCTGGTTTGTTTTTTGTGCTGTGATAAATTGCTGCATGGCCCGAATGTTTACCAGGGGTATCTGAAACTGCTAACCACAAGAGACAGTCTAAGAACACATCGCAGTTGCTGTGAAACGGACATACTGGTACGAAGCACTGCTATGCCAAAAATACATTTTATTGCGCTCAGGCCAACGTTTTGCAACATGCAAATACAATGTCAGTGAAGAATGTCCTTCTTATGGCAGCACTGCCACTGACAGTCAAACATTTAGTTTGGAGAATAGATTTGGCTGTGCTCTGCCATGTCTAGGAGCAACTGCCACATTCTTGCTTAGCACTTTGCTTTTGAAAATTTGTGCAGCGTGTACTGAACATGAAGGCTTGTAGAAAATGTGAGGTTGACGGGAGTGGCAGCGGAGAAGTTGGATAGCTGTTTCGCTGTGGGAGGGATATATCCCCTGGGTTTCCAATAATTTGTGGCTTATATCATGCAGTGGCAGTGTGCTTAGTTCTATTGTTTTTACCTTAGGGTGTAGGACTGTTTGATTCGTCTGCACCAATCCGAACCAATTCACGGCGGTGCACGAGATGGTCAGACATTGTGCACATTTCCAGCACCTTTTTAATCAAACCGTGTGGTGCAAGGGGCACCACTGCTGCACAATTTGCATTAACACAATAACTGGGTAATGAACACTTTGCAGAAATGTTAATGCGCATTCATGAGCAAGTATTTTTCCAACCAAATAACCTCTACCAGATGCTCGCAAAATTAACTATTATTTCCATTCGGCTCTCGTTCCTGCCTTTCCTTTATTTCGTTTCTCTCTTTCTATTTGCACAATGCGGGCCTTACAATGGGGTGGGACATTCCCTCGGAACTTTTTTGAAAAGCTTTTGTGGTGACCGTGCACCGTCGCTGCAATGTGCAGGGTTGAAAGTATTTACAACGAGAAAAGCAGTCTGTGAACGCGAGTTTTCGTTGGAAAAAGGTTTGCAGGAAAGCCAACTTGTTGATTTTTGCAAACTCTAATCATTGCCTTCATCATGAGTAATGTTTCACGTGGACTCTGCCAGTTTGCGACAGAGAGAGACAGAGAGATCCGAAAAGGTATCCTGTATCCTGAGAGTGGAGTGGCACTACAGCGAGCGCATGATGGCTGTCGCCTGTTCTTCGGCCATGGGTAATGGAGACTTGTTCCGCGGCTGCCTCATTGGCGATAGCGAACTGAAATTCCTCAACGACTCACGGTTATACCTAGGACTAAATTGTGCCACCTGCACATTTAGTATTGGGGGCGCTCGCGCGCCACATTTAATCAAGGCGCTGGAGTGGCTAAAACCCGGCCACGATTTTATCGCCGTCTACGTCGGCGACACTGATGTTGCAACACCTCAAGCGGCAGAAGAAAGAGCGGGCAACATCAAGGTAAGTTAATTCGTTGCATATCATTTGTTGCACTAAGTGTACGTCATATGTCGCGCCAATGAAATCTCTTGTTTCAATTGCCTGTACGTTATGGTGTGTAGAATGCACGTGCGCGTGCCTTTATTACCTGTCTTGTCAATGATGCATTGACTATTGAAATAGTTCCATCAGTGTATGAAGGAAATCTGCCTTGCAATTTAGATTAGCTGCAGCTAGGCGTCATTGCGACGTGCGACATCGGCATTGCCGCTTTCTGCGTGCGCGAATTGTTCGGTACGCATCATAGCTCCACGAACATCTGCGCATACGCGTATTTTTTTTTATGGGGGAAATGCAAATTTATGAGGGAAATGCAAATTTACGAGGGAAATGCAAATTGAAAGCATTGTTCGAGCCAATGCACGTGTGTCCTGCGTTCATGTTTCGTTGTGCAGTGAGTGGCATGTGCCATCTTCCGCATACAGCACCGTTTTAAACCACAGTGTTTTCAGTGCAGTACTTTTTACCGCACATACCCTTTGATCACAAACATGACAAGAATGTGCAATGCTGGTGCCATCATGTTCTGCGACACCTTTTTTTTTATTATACAGCATGTCCTGGAATGTACGGCCGCCATAGCCAGAAAGGTTTTCTGGTACGCCATTTCCCCTCGCCTCAATAGAGACCGGTATTCCGGCAAGCGCGGGCGGTGTGCCGGTTTAGCGGGGGCGTAAACCTGAGCGGCCAGATTGGTGGCGCCAGCTGGTGGCGCAAAGCTCAACCACACAAACACAAAGCTAATTACTATATTTTGCTTAGCTGCTGGTGTAAATTTTCGACAGTGGCGTAATCGTGTTCACAATTACGCTGCTGCCAAAAATTTGCACGAGTAGCGAAGTAGGATATAGTGGGTTACTGCAGTTTTAGCTCTGTGTTTGTCTGGTTGGACTCTACGCTACCAGGCGGCTGCACCGCTCTGGCGGTTCACGTTTACGCCCTTGCAAATCCGGCGATCCGCCCAAACCCCTCCCGTTTACCAGAATAGCGGATAAGCTAAACGTCTCTAATGAAGGCGAAAACGGATGGAAGAGGATACGCGTCAATGCAATCACCAGAAAGCACGTGGCAGCTATGAAAAACGTCATTTGCATAAGCTTTGAAGTATGTCATGTACATGTCTGTGATATATATGACCGCATCACTGTGGGTGTGCAAAAATTCAAAAATTACAAATTCAGATTGAGTAGACCTGGCTAGTAATTTGTGCTATAAATAGTCAAATTATAGAGATAATGACACACGTTTGTGTCATTTGCATATTAGCGTCTGGCATCTAGACAGCCTTGAATATGAACTGATGTGGATGACTTAATATCATTTTGATAATGTGTTATGCATTCTTATACCCGTCAGATGAGCAAATTTTTCGACACTTCGAGCGAGTAACACTTCACTGAGTCACTTCAGCGGTGTAGAGCTAGACAACCAAACAAAGTGTTCTTCGGAATTGATCACAATGATGGTCTATGAAGCCATAAGGGTTGATATCATTCTCAGCATTTTGAGTGTTAGGAATGGTTACTGTTTTATCACATAAAGATGCTCATGTACAAGAACTTCTGCCATGAGAAATAGAAATGCTGTAATCTCATTAACATGGTTCATTTGTTTTCAGTAAATGGAATCAAGGAACATGTTCAAAATTCTGAGTCAAAATCTGCCGAAAACAAACATTTAAAGCATTTCTGGCTTTAGTGATGTCTGAAAGACGCTTATAACATTAAGAATCAGGAAACATTGCTCTGACTATTAGTGCCAACACTTCTGTGAGCATTTATTTATTTCTTCTTGACAAATTGCTATTCAGGTTACAACTAGAACCTCAGCAAAGCGAGTTCCTAAACACACTTGCTGGCAAGTGCATTCTGCAGCATCAATAAACCTTTCTATCTGGCAGCCTGCAAGTGACACTAATGGCGAAGTGCACTCACTCAAAATTTGCCCATCTAACAGAGGTATTAGTGACACCTCTCACATTAGTGTGGCCCCACTCACGGAAGAGAGAACTGATTTGCAAGTGCATTTGAAAAACATCACTTTGTCTAACTACCTTAAACAGTGTGGTTTTAACAAAATCAACTGTAATAGTAATAATAATGTGACAAACTCTATACATGTGTGACGCTGCCTTTACTTAAATGTACAAAAGCACTCTAGTGCTTACAGTGGAAACACAATTTCAGTGGCTACTGCGACCACTTTCCACTTAAAGCATTTATCTCAGTGAGGTGCATAATTACCCAAATGTGCAGTGGTGCTGCAGCCCTATAGACATTCTTTAAAGCTTTTTTTGCTTATAATGACGAACCAGTGTTAATGACCCTTTTGTGAGCACCAAGAAACCCCTGCATGTATTTTCTTCTTGATGCTTTAATGTACTAATTGTTCTTTTTGTTCTACGGGATAGTCTTTATCTAAGTAAAATGTTGCTTTCGTATTATACTAGCACGGTTTTTACATACTGAGATGTTTAAAAGGAAATAGAAGGCGCACAACAGTAATGTTACTACACGTGACACAGAATTACATTTTGGCATGTTTATAATTTCTATGAATTGTGCAAATTACATTTTTGAAAATGATAGGCGCACAGTTCCATGCATATTGACTATGAAACTATCCACACGAACATTTCCAAATGCTAATAAATTCAAATTCCTTGCGGCGAGGATCCTAGGTAACATTAAAGTGGGCTAACAAGGAAAACCTCAGCATGGTGCCAAGGTTTTGGCAAAGGAACTTAATGCTGCCTTGAAGAAGCCAGTTACCATTAGTATAAAGCTGCTACCACTGACAAACATTGTTTGCTGTTGACCAGCTCAAGTCAGTATGTTTGATTCATTTTGTTGAGTAGGATTAACTTCAAAATGTTCATGTGCTAACAGAAGTGCTAATAAATACTGTTTACAATTACAGGACAGGTTCCTTGGAAAAGCCAGAGCAATGAAGCAAGCATTCTATGGAGCTGACGGATATCATGTATCCCGCGGAGCTGGCATAAAGGCCCTGGCCAGGGCACTGAGCCTTGCCGTCAGGGCTGCTTTTAGTGAAGAATGGGAGCCATGTGGCAGCAAGACTGCAACTCAAAATTGGAAAATTCTTTACTGTGCAGCCTGCCAGGCCAAAGGCCATGTCAGCCCTCAGTGCAAAAGTTTCCTACAAAATGCAGATCCTTAGAGTCCAAAGCTTGAGAGGAAGCTTTAGCTGAGGTAACCTCCAATTTCACTATTCATATACGTGTAAAACACAGAAATGCTTTGTTGAGATAACCATTGGATGAATTTGAATGACATATTTGTTGCATGTGAGAAACATACGTAAATTGTTATGAATGAGCTTGTTTGTTGACTTCTTATTATATAGGTAAATTGTAGTGACTCGAGCAGGCAGAATTTGTATTCCTCTCGAATTTTTGCAAGAATTTCCAAAAACTGATTAGTTTGAAAACAATTGAAGCACAAGGTTAACAAGCATGTATTTTTGCACTAAAAACAGACATCACAGTTCTGTGATGTCTGATCACATATGTCAGAGCTCCTAGCACAGACGAATTTGAGAATGCTGCTCCAGGTGCTTAAGTGGAACTGTTACAATGTTTACGAGGTTTTTGACAAATTCCTACTCCTTAGTTACAGGTTTATCTGATAGCAGTGTATAATAAGTCAATTTTCTCATCACTAGATGTCTTATTAGGTGGATTTTAAAAAAATTGCGATATCAGGTTTTATTGCCGAGTCAGAAAGTTGTAAACTTGATACTCAAGCTTTTTTCAGTTTCTTACCATTTTTCATTAAGTTCATGTCCTACACAAAAAACCAGCTTCTCACTGTCAGTCGATATTTATGCTTTTTATTGGCAACAAAACTATGCAGTGGTTGTTGAGACAAATTCCTTTGTTCCTATGTATTTGAATAGGAGCCCCTGAACTAAAGCTTCCTAAAAGGCCAACTGCAGTGAAATTTTTTATTGCTAAAACACCTACTTTGAGATAGTGCATGTACAGAGCAACCTGCTTGTAAAATTATACATTTGAAGAAAGATGGATGCATCATGAAGGCCTTGCATAAATAGACGTGACTATAATAGTGAAACAGAAAACATCATTACTGTGTGCAGGCAGTTGAGCATACCTCAGAATGTTGAGAGACAGCACAGGTCGTTGGCATATCCGCCAATATTAGGTTTGCCTGCTGCATGACGAAAAGTCTTGAAGGCAATATGCTTATATTTAGGTCATGTCTGCTAACCACGAGGTGCACACATTGTCTGCACAGGTACTATTTCAAAGCTGCTTATGATATGGCCAGCCTTTCTGAGGCACCTTATCCCTGTTTACGAACTTTATACCACAGTGTGCTATTCCATCTGTCAGCCCTTTTCTTGTTTTTAGAAAGCTGCTTATGAGTAAGCTAGACCATTACTAGGACCGCAGGTTTGCCAAGATTGCTTTACCGCTATATACCGATTACCGCTAATACACAATTACTGTAGCAAAGTGAAATTTTGTTGCAGTTTTTCTTTAATGGTGTGAGAAGTTGACAAATGCTTTCAACTTCAGTTGCTTTTAACTTCGCTGTGCTTTATGCAAACGAGCCTAAATTGCTTTTTAACAGCTCTGCTTGGGTAACATGTCAACTAGTACACTGAAACAGTGAAATTTCGTTAAGATATGTATTGTAAAGATCTTTTGCTTTTATTAAGAAACATTGGCGAGAAACTTCCTTTTGGTTTGCAGCTGAGTTTCATTTCACTTAATTCAAACATAACAGGCTTTCTTGTCAATGAAAACATTAAATGAAGCTGTCATCGTTCATTCAAAAATTTTAGAAAATGAACACCCAAGTTTAAATTCTGTTTCTTAACAAATTCTAAAAAACATTCTAAAGGAAACACGTTTATTTTGCTTCAGCAAGCATGACAGACATTCAGCTGTGACACACAAAAAATGCTGCCTTTGATTTATTGCTAACTGTATTATATGAGACTGCTTATGTTGGTATGTGCTTTTTAGTGTGCATTGGCTTATGATAGCATGTTGCTTTTATGCTGTATTTGCATGCATCAAGCACAGCCTTACATTTTGCTATTTCGATCATAAAACTAGAATAATGTGAATTTCAAAGAGCATTTTATCCGGGTGTTCTTTTCTGTTTGTCACCACTGTCGGAAATTACAGTGGGCTGTGCCGCTGAGCCAAGGAACTGAACTGCACATAGAAGTTGGTTTGTGAAATTGGTTTGTGTCTGTAATTACTACCACTGGGCTGCTGTGCATAAGGACAGCGTTTTCAATGAAAACTCGAACTGCTTCAGCTGGTGCACTCCGTTGCATAGCTTCAGTCTCCGCGTAGGGAGTGAGGACAGCACTTATTGTTATAGTTGTCCCGAACTCCCCTTCATGAAACGATAAAATGAGCTGAAAACACAGTTGAGACTTTGTATTTGTGTGATACGACAAATATGCAAAGGGCTTGCCATACTCTCAGATAGCCTATTATTGCTCAGAAAGTGGCTCACTGCTTCCTATAGTAGACCAATTGTTGAAATACCGAAAATCAGTGCACTTGTGACATCACGAAACCATGCGACACTGGAAACTGTTGACATGTATGCCAGCCATCCATTTCCCTGGTATACAAAAAAAAAAACACTGCGCTTACAAAAAAGTGCAAGCAGAGCATGGTTTTTTGGGTAGGCTATGGTGCTTGGGCGTACTATATCTAGGCCTCACTAAAATTGTGCCATTACACCCACTGCTGGGTGTAAAGGGATAGATGCATGACTTTCAATGTGCCAGTCAACGAGAAAATCTAAATTCAAAATAATGTACCTCACAGGACGGCAAAACTACCAAAGACATTGCAAATGTCTGCCATTCAACTGTAATTAGCTATACTTGCTTTCTATAACAGAGCTTGACTTATACAGAAATCATTTACAAGCCCTAACATTATGAGGTACTTTTGCAAGAAATGCATAACCTGCTTTTGCGGTCATGTAGGACAGCAAGTTATGTGCGAGATGATAGGCAAATTAAGTCGGCAAATTTTAGCAAACAATATTTTTGTGTATGCCTTGTCAATCGGTAATTGTGGCACACATGAGCATGCACTAAAAAATTCTAGAATTTCGAGGCATGTGCTTTTGTGTAGATGGCACAAGAAGCGAAGAGTATGTTTGTCGAGCTCTATTGCCCATATAGTTGCGGCTCGCAGGCTGCCACTTGAGGCTCTTGGGCAAGAGCTGCTCCGCAGGAAGCCATTCAGTGGGAAGGCAGTATTGCACGGTAGCATAAACAGTCGGCATGTTCACTATTGTTTGCACAAGCTTACGTTTACAAAGAGTTCTTCTTAACATTATTATTGCTCCTGAATGCTTTTCATACTTTAGCGATAAGCACAGAAGCTGAGGCAAGGAGATTTTGAGCAGAAAGCTGATCAGCCAGTTGTCAAGGTGAGTTATGTATGTGGAGGCTTCCTCTTGGCAATGGCTGTTGAAATATTTGACAAATATATTTTAGCAAATTACGAACTGCAGTGCAGAATGCACATGTAGCTGCATCCCCTGAATCCCAAATAGACACTGCAATACAAGTTGTCCCACTACCATTGATCCCAGCTGATTTCAGGCCTCTCCGTGGTTCAACGCCCCTGCCAATGGAAGTGGATGACTCTTGTGCAGGTGAAGACAAGCCAGCAGCTAATGTAGACACATGCTATCTGCCATCATTCAGCGAGAGCTTCTGCTGGTATGATCTGCATTAAACTACAGCAGACTCATGACAAAATACATTATTATCTTGTAATTTTGCATAACAGTGCATGAAGTGTCCCCAGAATGCTAATCACATCAAATAAATGTAAGAACAAACTACACAAAAGGTTCTACATATGCACTGAACAAATGCAATCATTCTAGAAATCATAACGAAACAAGCGGGCTAGTGCGAGAGCATATCGGTAAAGGTCAGGAACTTTACAAACCTACTAACTCAAAAAGTAACACAAGCAAGAAAATACGTTAAATGGAAAGCAAACATCTGAATTATAATTTTAGGATAGCCTTCAGATAGCTTATTGAGCAAGTATTTCTTGCAGGTGCGAGAGCTACCAACACACAACATGAACTAACAACATACCCAGGGCTTCATAGCTCTCAAAGAAGCACAACACTCAAGCTCTGATACAACAGGCTAGAGTGAGTAGAACTTAGAGTGCTATAGATGGTAAAATTACTATACACATAAAAAGGCAACAGAATTCTCTAGAGAAGCCTCCAGCTATGCTCTATTTCATAAGTAGGAGGGGTAATACTGACAAGTTTTAGATTGCATATCTTGCAATGAGCAAAATTGTAGCAAGCTAACTGGTACCACCATGCATTGTACATGTCTTGTGATGCCTTTCACTTGCAGTGCTCACCACGAGAGTTCAGAAGTCCCCCGCACAGGTAGAAGAACCCTTGCGTACTGAACGGAGGATGGATGGATGGATGGATGGATGGATGGATGGATGGATGGATGGATGGATGGATGGATGGATGGATGGATGGATGGAGGGACGAACGGACGGACGGACGGATGGATGCATATTGTCTTTGAGAGCTGCCTAAGGGAATTGCTAACCACCTGCAAAGTCTGTGGCCACGCTGTAGGCGACATCAGTTCCACGGTTGTGGGAATTTTGCTCATAGTGGAGTGCAGGTGTGACAAAGAACACTTGCGTCAGTGGACGAGCCAGCCACTTGCGCATGGGGGTGGAGCAGGAATATTTAATTAAGGTTAGTGATGGAGAATTGTGTTCAGCACATTGACCGTTTAGGACCATCCTCTCAGTAGGAAACCACATGCCCAAACTCAAATCTTAAAGCAAGCTGTTTGTTCGAGGTGCATAAACATATTAGGCGCTGGAGAAAGTCAGCCTTTGGAAAGCATTTATTTCACCAGACGACAGCCGTGAAATGGTGTCTGTTCTTGCTTGGTTCAAACGCTATGTGCGTACATCCGTTGAGCTTTTGGTGAAGAATGACATAGTGGTCAAAAAGCACTCCTCACGAGCGTTATCACACGTTGACATGTTTATGTATTGCGGTCGCTCTTCCTGTGCACTCATGCACGTGCGTGCGCGGCCCGGCAAGTTGTTGCGAATTGTGATGTGTAAATTGGACGAATAAAGGCAAAGTTTCCTTTTTTTTCGTTAAGGCGAGTGTGAGGCTGGGGTGGAGAAGTTTATCTGGCGAGGAGTGACATGACACAGCACAACATTGATTGAAGGTTTTAAAGATTTTAACAGTTGGACTTTGTAAACTTTGTACAAAGTTTTATTACATAAATTGTTAGCGCTGGTTTGTGCTATTAGGATGGAATACAATGTTGCGTAGTTTGTGACATGACGTGGCGCAACATTGATTGAAGGTTTTAAAGATTTTAACAGTTGAACATTGGCAGCAGCTGCGAAACATTTCAATGTGCTGTTAATAAAGGGTGAATTAATATGACCGTAAATTGTGAGAGTATAACATGAAAAAAGCATGCCCACTTGATCTGGAACCCTTCGAATCTCGCTCGGAAATGCATCATTAATTTCTGGGCACAACATCCCTTTTAAGCTTTAGCTTGGGGGTTGCTATCTAAATACACGGGAAAGGAGAAACCGTTATTCTCGTGCAACTACGGCACCCAATATGATGAGACTCGTTGCGTTGAAAAGAAAAAAGTTAAAATCTAGTGAACCTTCTACAACTACCAGAGGGCCTACCTGCTGCCTGCCACAAATGAGGTTCACTTACTTGGCCACATTTACAAAGAAACAGGGCATGATTTATCCATGCTTTTAGAATAATGTTCCAGCAAGGTGTAATGCACAATTAACAGCTGTTGCATGACTAGCAAGTCTGATATTATAGAACATGATCAATGAAAAAATTTAGATGGCACAACACGGGATACTGAGGACAAAGACTGGCGTTACTCCTGTGTATCTCAACTGTCCATCTAAAGTTGTGCCAAAACATCATGCTGCATAATTTTTGTAACCAGCTGGCCTATCTAACTTATTCTAACATCTAACCTGACATCTAACTCTGGTACATGGTGCTGAATTTTCGAAACCATTTGTGTTTAATTTCATTGACATCAAACAGTTTTACCATCTTGCATTTTCTAGCTCGTAGTGTCTTGCACATGGCCACAACTGAATAGAGCCCGAGTACATTAGGAAGCTGTTAGGGTAGCAAAACTGTAGCAGTTTTGTTGCGATTCATTTGGCGCTTCTAGTTAGGAAGTGCACTACCTGTTCTATTGTGAAACAGTACAAGAGATTGTGTATTATGCACTTGTTTTTCCAGCTTTTCCACCGTAAGCAAGCTGAAGTGGCCAGTGAGCTTGCCGGCTTGCAAGTCGACCTGGCAAGTGACAGGCGATGTGACTCTCCAGGCTACAGTGGAAGTACACGACATATAGCGTGCTTTCTATCTAGAATGGCTGCATTTTGCACACAAAACAAGTGTAAGTTGGAGAGGTAAATCCATAGTACTGCTATTAGTGAGCATACTGTGTGAATTCTTATGAAACTACCTGCTGTATTTGTGCAGTCACCCGAAGTACCTAACAGTGTTTCCATGGAGAAACAAGGGCTTGCCAGGTGCTTGGTGGGTGTCGAGAAGCTGGGCATCAGGATACGTTCACTGACAACATGTACCATACAGAGTTTGTGTTCTTTATTCTTTTGTTATGCAATATGAAACAGTAAGCAGTGCTGCTGTGTGTACTAGAGCATCTTATTTACAATGTTGTAATCAACTTGAGAACACATGGCCAGCTAGGTATACTGTGAAGGTCCAAAATAGCAACCTCCCCTGCCTCCTAAGTATCGATATCTTTCTTATTGAAGGGTCAAGGTATTTGTAACACTGGTAGGAATGACAAAAAACGAATTTTTTATAACACTCCAGCACACTCACTGTGAAAGAGATAAGATGCTTATCGCAAGGGTTAGTGGCGGTAACTGTGAATGCCAACAAGCAATGAGCTAAGAGTAGATTTGCTGGTACTGGAATAGGAAAACGTGTGCAAGGCAGCATTCTTTAGTGACACGGGCGGGTGACTACTGCAGAGAAGCTACTGTTGTGGGTGTCAATTGATTTCAATCACAAGTGCCTCGCACCTTTTCTTGTTTACATGTCATCTAGCAGTTGAAAAACGTATCATTGATCACAGTTTGCCAATATACAGAATGTTAGTGCCAAAATGTTTTGTTTTCACACGTCGTTAGTCAGTAGTTGCTGGTGGAAAGTGTATTAGGTCTTTACAAAAGGTGGCCGAGAATGTTCCTTGCCAAACAGCAGGTATTCAGAGGTGAATATTGAGCAGTCAAATAACATTAAAGACTATTCGTAATTCAACACAGAAGCACCTAGCTGGTTACTTTTCTTGAAGCCTGCAGCAAGAGCTGGATGCAGAAACTTTTTTTTCACAACACCTAATTGTGAAGTGGTTTACATCTGAAAGGTGTTTCTTCTCATGATTTTATTGCGGTACTGCAAATGAAACTGACTCCTGCACATATTCTGCGGCCGCCTATACTGGGGAGGCGCACTCTTTTGCCTCTAGCAATAACCGCTGCGGCTTCACTCGCTCCCGTGAGGGAGTGCTACTCTAGACGTTTTATGTAACCTTCTTGCTCACTAAGCCTGAATCTTTTCACAGACCGGCATCCTGGTGTCACCCGATACCGGCGTGTGGACAGGCCAGACATAAAGCACTGATTTCATGTTTGGCATGTTGCTAAATGTACGCACACAAAAATTTCAGGCAAATTTTTAAAGTAATTGCATGCACAAGAATTGCATGTACCACAATTTGGCATATTCAGGCAGATTACCTGAGGAGGCAGACATTTTTTGCATGTTTGATCGCAGTGCCTAGATATCTGCCTAACTTAAATCCTAAGAGCAATGTCATTTCCGTGACATTGTACACACAATATTCTGAAATATGCATTGGTGTTGTGGCTAAAGTAATCCCAAACTGCATGACAGACACTTTGAAGGAACTGCTAGCTGGAACGCCAATGTATTTCTTAGCACATTTTGAGGCTGCATATCTTGAAAGGGAGTCTGGTCTCAAGATTTCCATTTAGCAACCAAGACTTCACTCATTGCTCTGCTTCAATTTCTCAATTGCAAAAAATGATGTGAAGCGAGTAATTAAAAATAGTGAATCTTTTTTATTGCCTACCTGTAAATTGCGATTTATCACACAAATTATGCCTGTCTATTGCACAAACGCATCTCAGAAGGTGGAACACTATCACAAGCAATCCTTGAAAATGTGTATCTACTCCAAGGACCGGTGACATACAGGAATGTGTGTTAGCTTCTGAAAAAGAAAATAAATTTGCATAAAGATTGTAGTTTATGGTCCAGATCAGTCAATACAGCACCTGACACTGATACTTGATTAGTAACCACCACCTTGCTTACGCAACAACCCTTGCTTTCAACAACAGTTTCAGTAAACAAAACATCTAATCACAAACCCAAATCATATATTCTAGGTCTGAAAAAAAGCTCCTGGCTGCCAGCTGCAAACATCAAGTTATCAGGCCATGGATCCAGGGTATTCTAAACCACCTCTACTGGGTGGCTACCATGGGCCAAGGCGATGAAGAGCTTGTTAGCATGTGGAGAAGCCTCCTCAACCATGTGTGTAACAAACCCGGTGGCCAAGATGGACCCTACAAAAAACGCCTCTATGACTCTCTTGACAATACGAAATGGTTCAGGCCAAGTAAGCCCTACTGTAAATTTATTCATGCCCTACAGAGCATTACTTAAAGTATGGACATCACATCTATAGATAAAAAGCTGAAAAATGTTTTAACTTCTTACATCTGTTTCAGCATCGCCTGCATTTATTCGTCTTAAGAGCATTGTGGACAACACGAGATTAGTGCGAGATAGCCACCGGCTCTCGCCCGAGGTGCACTCTCATTGGAGTTGTTCCACAGCATGCTGAATAAGTTTTCTCCAAAGTCCAATGCCTTCTTAGCGGACGGAATGGAAGAGAGGTAATTTTTTTTGACATCTAAGAAATAAGACAAGGGTATAATTCAAACCTCTCATTCATTAGGACGAGGCTCGCTGTAATGAGAATGCTCCACGGCACCAAGCACTAACTCAGGATGGAGAGCAGCGTTGGAAAATGAAATCCTCCAAGGCGTGGCGAGGCCTCTTCACTGTGACCACAGTGAAAGAGGATCCAAGCTATGGTATGTAATATTTCTTGACTGATGGTAACATACCAACACGCATGTATAAAAAAATGGCCATAAGAAATGGCCATAAAAATTTGGCCTGTCAAGAGAGCTTTGGAGACCACATGACAGCACTAATCAAGTGTACACATACATCTGTAATGCAGTCGCAATAATTTATTTAATCGAAACCAATGCCTGCATGGTCAAGTACGCGCTGATCTGTTCAAAGCACACACATGAATAGAACCAGTTGGCTAAATGAAGTTTGGAAGCCACCTTTCCTTGGGGCAGCATGAAACACTTGACATGTCAAGGGAGATTTACAGACCACTGCACCGGCTAAAAAACATGAAAATGCAGCAAAACTACACCCTGGTACCTTGCGCCGCCACGAGAGGGCAATACATATGCGTGGTATCATCATAAGCAGCTGCAAGGTTGTAGTGACTTCTGTCATTCACTAGAGGGGTCACAAATCCATATCAAAAGCTCGATAGCACCTCTTGCGCCTTTGCAAACCTGTTGCTATGCTGTTGCCTTTGTTCGCACGGGCACGCATGTTTGGACTTCAGTCAGCTTCAGTCACTGCAATGTTGGCCTCGCCTTTTGTGTGACAAGCTGCCGCGTCGGATGCAGTGTGACTCCGGCCTGTAGTGGCTTCGCAATGCAATGGATGGCTTGAAGCCCCAACAGTACTTCCAAGTGGTTTTGAAACTGTACACGGCAGAATTTCCATGCTTCGTGCCGCCGAAGAAAGGGGAGAAGTTCGGATTATGCATGATGTGTGCCTGTGATGTGCAGCTATTCCACGATGTGCCAGATGGCACATCGTGGAATAGAAGTATGTGGCGACAGTTTGGCATTAAAGGAACTTCAGTCAATTGTCTGCAGAGTAAAGCACCCTGCAGATCACAGCAGAAGCCTACACTTCTTACCGGACTTTCCGCATCTCGTGAAGTGCGCCCACAACAGCGTTGTGTCAACGGGTCTCCAGGTGCCTGAAGGAAGGGTCAGGATAGATGTTGTGAAAGAGGTGGAAGTATGACAATAGGGATATTGTGCGACTCAAAGCAATGCCTCGTGTAACAAGAGTTGTCATCGAACCGAATGGGTTTGAAAAAATGAAAGTAAACTATGCTTTAACTTTTTTAAGTAATGAGATAATCAGAGGCTTGTATGTATATAGGGAAGAGATCGACAGAATATGTTGCACCGGCTCCAGCAAAGCAACTACATGCTTTATCAGAAGAATGGCAAAGCTGATTGCAGCCATGACTTCTCACTGTAGCCGTGATGCTATGCGCCCAAGCTCACCAGTCTTCGCTGAAGTGAAAGATATTATTGCATATTTAGATGCCTGGGAGGAAGAAGTTGGAAAGCTAGGTTTCCTCAGCCGGGGTACCGCAGAATGGCTTCGCGTTGCTCTGGCAAGCATCGTGTCCATTCTCGAATATCTAACAGCAAAACTTGGCTATAAGTACTTGTTAACTTCACGACTAAGCCAGGATCCTCTGGAGAATGTGTTCAGAATCTTGAGGCAAATGTCTGGAAGCAATGATCAACCGACGCTGACACAGTTTCTACTTTCAGCAAACTGTCTCACGTTCTGCAGTTTGGTATAGGCACCTGCAAATGGAAATATGTCGCCATTAATGCTGAAGAGCCTCATACATGGGACATGCAAGGACCAAGGAGAGGTTTTGAAGAAGCTTGACGAGCTCATGATCATTGACTGTCTCAACGAAGTGCATGAAATACTCACAACATATGGCATCCCATTGGATCACAGCACAATGGTTTCAGCCAAAAGTGACTCCCGAGTAATTTATTATGTCACAGGATATGTTGCAAGAAGGATGATAAGAAAAACCAAATTTGATGAATGTGCAAAAGCCCTCATTCATCCACTTGATTTTTAAATGTCTGCAGATGCCTGTTTAGTCAAAGTAGACAGGGGAGGACTGCTTTACCCATCTTATGAACTGCAGACCTTTATTGCAAAGATGGAAAACTCATTCACATACTGCTTCAGTTTCAGCAAACTGAAAGCAAATAGCATAATGGACCTGATTTCTGCACTGGCAAGAAATCGACTGAATCATGTTGGCTGCAAACAACACTCGACAGATGTAACCAACAGCCACATCAGGCTTTTGTGAAGACAAGGCTGCATTTCATAGTAAAAGCAGAAAACAAGGCCCGAGATGGTAAGCGGCAGCAAATGCGCTATTTGAAGCTTCGTCACGTTACACGAATATGCCTGGACTTATGCTTTTCTCTGATTGTAATTTAGAACTATTTGGACATTACACAATTTCTAACTGCAGTGCCAATGAGTGCGACGTATGAAGAAGCCATGGAGCTTCTTTCAGCCTGCAAGTGTTATGTTTTTGCATGCACATAGCTAAAAGAAACTGTGGAGCTTCTTACAGCCTACATGCATTGTTTGAATATTGTTAAATTTCTAAACTGTGGCGCCAAGGCCGTGGAGTCACAAATAGCCGTGGAGCTTCTATTTAGGCTGCCCGACGAGCTGGGCGGAACAAGGATGATGGCGAATCTTCAATGCATGACAAACATCCTTATCTACACTCTAAGTGCCCCTTCTGCCGCATAACGATACTCGTCATCTGCCTTGATGCGTTTCCTTTCTTTAACACTGCGAGCCCTCACCTTTCCAGTAACGAATGGCACGCATGTTATCAGCACGATAGCATAATCGTCATCTGCCTTGATGCGTTTCCTTCTGTCATCTGCCTCGATGCGTTTCCTTTCTTTAACGCTGCGAGCCCGTACTTTCCAGTAACAAACAGCACGCGCATTATCAACATGATAGCATTGCTGACAGGAAACGCATCAAGGCAGACGACGATTATTGTTGTGTGGCAGAAGGGGCACTTAGAGTGTAGTGCTGCTTGATGAAGTTGATGCTCCCTCAACCAGCAAGCCTAAGAAAGATGTACAAGAGAGAAAGACCCCTAAAAAAGAGGTGCATCTCGTTTGAAAACACAGATATCGGCGGGGAAAAGGCAATCAAGAATGGGCAGTCACCTTACTACTACTAGTATTTTGCCCTCGAACATTGTGATGAAGCCGAAGACATGAGATTCGTGCTACTCAACAAAATATTCTGCGAAACAAAGCAATGCTTTCAAGCTTTGTTTTCACTCAGATGTGCTTCAGCTAACTGTTACTGCAATAGACTGCTTTGCCGGCTAGAAAAAACAGGAGTGACTGGCGCAACCTAGATGAGAGGGAGCTTGAGGCATTCATTGGAATCCACCACATGAGCAGGAAACCAATGTACGACTTCTACTTGTACTGTAGGAGCGACACTTTCTTCAGCAACGTTAAAATATTTAGCGTGATGATCCTGAAAAGGTTTTGGGATATACTGAAATGTTTACAGTTGAATGACACTAGCGAACAAAAGAATGGTGAAGAAGGCTACAACAGGCTCTGGAAAGTGGGGCCACCGATTGTAGCCCTGAACCAGCGGTTTACTGCTGAGTACACACTATCAGCTCATCAGGCAATCGAAGAGGGTATAGTTCTGTTCAAGCACAGGTCCTCCCTGAAGCAGTATATGCTACTCAAGCCTATAAAGGGCAGCTATAAGATTTGGTGCAGGGCAGACTCAGAAAATGGTTGATTCAATTTGAAATCTAGGAAGGCAAAGACAAAATGGCCACTTGATGTACAGGATTCTAGCTATGAGAACAAGAAGAACTCATCTATGAGCACAAGAGGTTATGACGTCGAAGCATTCCACAGTGGCCTGCTGGTTGACCCCTCAAGTTCCTGCTTGGGTGCATCGCTAGACCGCTTCATTTTTGACTCAGCAGTAGCACAAGTGCATAGGTTGCTTGAAGTCAAGTGCCCACACAGATAAAGGGGAAAATCTCCAGACAAAATGGGACATACTCATTGCATGAAAAAAGTCTGTCACAGCGTCTTTAGGCTTGATCCTAATCATCGTACTAATTTCAGATTCAGGATGGCACTCCATGGCCTTTCTTAGATTGACTTCACATTGTGCACTGAAAAACATATTATTGCTGAAAAGATAAGGTTTTCATATGATTGGGCCCATGTCAAGCCTAAACTAGACAGCTTCTTTTTTTCCATTTTGTTGCTACACTTGGCTTCTACACACACGCAAATGAATTAGGGTGGGGTGAGACTGAAAGATGGCACGGGACGAATTGCATCTAGAGGAGTCAGACACGATTGTGCATTTTAGATTATGCATATGGTGTCACTTGTAGTTGAGCTATATGTAAGGCTCAAAATATTTAAAACATATTTCTGTTTGTTTCACTCAAGTTTTTTTTTTTTGAAAACTTGGTCACAGAGGGGAGTATGGTAGCGCGGGACAAGAGAAGACACAAAGGGACACACACAGCGCTGAAAATCGCTGTGTGTGTCCCTTTGTGTCTTCTCTTGTCCCGTCTTTGAATCGCGCTACCATACTCCCCTTGAAGATGCATTACCAATAAGCCCACATTGCAACCCTCTTGGTCACAGACCTTTGAAACTTTGCAAAAAGCACTGTGGTAGTATACACATTTGTGACTAGAACTATGTAGATACCTACAGAAACTGTAGTCTTTATCTGTTTCTGCAATGACCTTCCTAATCGCTGTAAGGTGCACTAAATAAAAAAGTTGTAAAACAAACTTGTGATAAACACAAGTTGTTTTCATGGAATTAAAGCTTCATATAAAATATGTCTCAAGGATTGGGCTTGCCCACTTTTTGGTTGGTGTGACAAAAAAAATATTTTACATGTCTCGTGTGATCACATTGTGCATGTTTTTTAAAGCTCAAGATGCATTATCAAAAGAAAGCAAACCAGGAAATTAATATTTTAGGCCAAAGTCTCACCCCTCCTTATAACAGTATTAAAAACAAAATTATTTTAGGACCAACTTGACCAACATTTAATAGGTAACAGCAACAGTACAGGGAGGGAACCTTTTATAAATTGCCTATGTTCCACGGTCTTTGCCATGCCATGTAACACAAGTACATAATCCTGGCCTGCCCAATTAACACACGTCTAACAGTTAACAGCATGAACAAAAGGGCCAAACACCGAAATAAACATTGCAGGAAGACATATCAGAAATGCTTAAAACAGGAATAAACACATTTGTAAACGTCTGAGGTTGTAATAAAAGGACCCACTGTCTTTTTCATAAATACAATGTGTGAGGTACACACAGTTTACCGCACTTACACAGGAGAAATCAGCACTACCACAGTCTCAGGTCATCAGGCATAAGGGGAGGCTGAAAATTTGTGAGCAGTGCATACACAACCCACATTTAATTGATGATGGCTCCCAGGCAGCCAAAAATTTGAGTGCCTAAATTAACTCTAACAGTGCCTTTACTAACCTTGCCTTAATCAACACCAAAGGTTGTAGGTTCGAGTGCTTTAACTCTATCTTAATTACCTTTGCCATAATAAACACAAAAGGTGGTGGTTTCAACTCCCACCAAAGGTTGAGGGCTTGCAGCCTTTTTGTGCCATGGTGTGGTCATGCCACCAATGCCAGATTTTCTGCCTTATGAGCCATTTAACGCTTTTGCATTAATAAAACCTTCCTCATACTTCACTGCCAATGAATCAATGATTCTTTTCCAAGGTCGTTCATCAATTCAGCCGTACATGACAATGAAACCAAAGATCAAGCCTATCTACAAAGTGCAGGGCCTTGATGACAGAAAAAAAAAAAAGGCAATTTGTGGAAATACAAGTTCTGTATCAAAGCCACTCGGAGAAGGTGATAGGTGATCTGGTTTGTAGTGGACCCATTGTAGGGTCATTCATTAAGGACCTTGCTCAAAAAGGCTACTAACCGTTCTTTGACAATTTCTTGACAAAGCTAGCTTTACAGTTGAGGGAATATTAAGTTAGCCTGCAGCACATTCAGGTAAAATAGAAAATACAAGCTACCTGAAGTAAAATTGGCCAGCTCCCATGTGTATCTGTCATCTACAGACCAAAGTGGCCCTTGAGCCTGCAGTCTTGAGCTGGGCAGCTCAATGCATGCCACAGCCGCTAAGCTACAGTGAAATATTTGGCCAACGACAAAGAAGCTGGCGCTCTGGCTTGCCCTTTTCTGCACATAACACATGCTGAGCCATGCAGCTAGTACAGGCATAAATGTCAGCATCAAGAACTTGCATGTGCAGCGTTCAGCCTTGTGGCTTGCCTCCATGCTTCCCGTGAGCACCAAATGATGCCGAGTGACGCAATGCCAAATGCTGTTGCAAGAAACTTTACAATTATACCACTGCACAAATGACCACAATAGTGGCATTTCAAGTGCACTTGTGGTGAATTTCAACCATTGCAGAGCGATGAGCAGTTGTGCTGCTGGATATTTTCCGCAATCTAGCATATTTTAAATACAGTGACATGCATTTGCCAACATTGGCTCTGCTTGTTGTTACGCTTTGCTGGTGACCCAACTGAAGCTAACAGACATCAGCTGTTTTTCTACAATGATTTTAACTTGGAGTACTTGTAAACAGTCATGTCTAGTTTGCCTCTGACATCTCACCGCACAAAATGTGTACTTACTCTTGTGCTGCGCTGCTGAATGAACCAGTCGTAGCACAAAATGAGCATAAAAGAAAGTGCAGGCGGTGCCTGGCACTTTTGCAGTTTTCGCACTCGGAACACTTCTTGGACTTTTGAATTTGGCTCTCAAAAACTAAGCACGGCATCGAATGGTTCCACTTCAGTTTTTGACAGTATGTGATGAAAAAAAAATGAGCCCACTCTGAAGCCTGTATGCTTTTTTTTTCAAGCCTGGTACTCCAGTCGCAACAGCTACAACTGAGCGGAGTCTGACAAGCAGAAAGCTTTCGACAGTTTTACCAACTCTTACTGAAAACAAATATGTCCATCTAGTGTGCAAAACCCAAAACAAACTGAAGATAGCCTGCAATGTGCTGCCATCTATCAAAAAAAGCCCAGAACAGCTGTTCTTTGATTTGCCAGTAAATTTCCAGTCACCGACTTTGGCCTTGGCTGTCATGGCTAGCGGATTGCCAGCTGGCAAAGCAAATGGGTTAAATATGTTGCGCTAAAGACCTGCACACCCTAATCATCCCCGTCACGCCTGGCCCAACTGCACGACACAGCCACATCAAGCATCAGGCTCGCATTGCCAATCTTCTGTCCACAATGCAGAATTTTTTTTTAAATGCCGAGTTTGATATTCAATTGATTTATCAAGCCATCTTATTGCTGCTGCTGCTTAAGGAGCAAAAGTGGGCACTCGCTTTCCTCCAAGACTATTTGCTTTCATTTTTAAAATGGTTGAACAATCCCTTTAACAAGGTGCCCAATAATATGTCTCAACACGTATAGGTTAGTTAGATTCTACGCTTGTCCCAATCACCCGACTGATTGTGTGTGCGCTTCAGTTAGTGCATGAGTCAACTTCTTCCCAAAACTGAAAGTGCAGTACCCGATATGTCCACCAAACTGAATCCACAGAAGCTCATGAGCATGAAACAGTTCCATGGGAAGTCCCATCCTAGAACGGACATATGTGGTCGTGATTTCAATGCCCAGGAGCAAGACAAACAGAAAGACAAGCTGCCTTTTGCATAGTGAAACTACGAATAATTGCATGCTGACAGGATATACCTGAAACTGACGACCAGTAATTTGCTACAGTACTAGCACAACAAATTTAATGTCTGTTAAACAGACAACATTAACCAACATTACACTTTAGACCACATTAAACAGACAACAGAGGAGTGTAATGATACAGCAACAAACGGAGCTTTATTTCCATTTTGCACGTGCACCACATGACAAGTACAGTAAAACCTTGATAATGTGACAGTTGTCGGACCACGAAAATTCATAGAATTAAGCGGATTTTTGCAATAACCGAAATGAAATAAAGAAAGATAAAGAGAACATGCAAGAACTTCATTTCCTTTCATTTATTTGCTCTCAAGGCCTTCCAGGCCTACAGATAGGAGTGGCAATATAGTAAAAAAATATGGCTGAAGAGGCAGCACATAACTTGCCGCAAAGAGAAATCACCTTTACTTTCCCTTTCTGAGAAAGGTTAGTTAAGTAATCACTGATGCATGATTGCTTGGCACAGTAGTTTGCAGCCCCAAATGCCATGTTTTCCAGCTGGCTCACAACATCTAGAATATTAAAATCATGACTGCTGCACTCAATAAAGCTGAAACGATATTCACGGGATCAATAACTGCCAGTAAAGCAGGCACGCAGGCGCGTTCGTTATCGTCACCATCAGTGCCACTAGCAGGCTGTCGGTGATTTCATCTTGAGCTGCGCCCACTGCTGAAATTTTGCACGCTGTAGATAGCTGCCGCACACCCGACTAGCACTGCGGATAACGAATGATGACGCAGCTGCACAGGCGACGAAGCATGGAGCAATGCCACGAATGGGATGTAGCCCTACACATGGAAAACAGGAAATGGAAAACTCATTATCGATAGCGATGCTGTCTATTGGTTTCCCAGGGTTGCCAGTTATGATGATGACCTGTGGTTATCCCCCTTGAAAAGGTGGGGGACAGCTGTAGTGGTGCAACAATTGCCTCCAGAGCTGGTGAAGAAGAGCACAGCTCACATTCACTTAGCACGAGAATAGGACACGCTGGCACGCTCGACCTGAGTGGCCAACCGGCTGCTACCGAGATCCTTCGGCACCATGGCTGGCCGGCCCAAATAAACCATGGCTATGGTGGCTCCCACATATTGGCGACACCAGACAACTGAGCCCAGCCATGCTATCATCAATGCACCAACTCTACCACGCAGAGAGTGACGTGGGCGTCACGCACTCCTGCATACGTCCCATGGTTGTAGTGTGCCCGGGAATTCTATTTCGACCTGCCGGACATCCGGTTCATCCAGCTGGACAGCCACTTCTGTATCAACAAGGTTCCAGACTCCAACTGCATTGCAGGCTCTGGCTGCGCCCACCTGGCCCCGACTTCTACGAGAACTTGTGAGCAGCCACGCTTGCTGACTACACTGCCTTGAGTGCTCAGTCACAACAGCTCTCGCCGTTTGAAGCATTGCATCATTCCACATCTTGGTGTCCCACTTCGCCTGCATTCAGCTGTGTTGATCGTCAGCACGCGCTGGCCTCAGCATCAAACCTTTACTCGGTCCGTAAACGTCCTCCCTATCTGAAAGGCAGCTATGCAACGACTCTTTCCAAGGAATTCACTGGGCCAAGTGCAAGCACTTTCTGCTACTCTATAACCCACCGCTCTCCTTCCTTGGATATTCCCACAAGCTATCCACTTTCCGTTTGGGGGCACCTCACTCATCACTGATTCAGTCTAGCACACCGGCTCCACTAGGCACAAATTTCACTTTCGCAGGGACGGCAACGCCACAAGCACAGGCTTGTTGATGCCTTCAGCAACCACCACAACCCTAATACTATCGGCATTCAATATTTCGCGGCAAGAAGCAGCAGGCAAGCCTTCCGTTGTTCTTTGCTCACACCTTTCACGGATGCATGGCCTACCAAAGTTTTGCAGGAGTAGCTCTGCCATCTGGTTTCTTCAGCTTGAGAATCACTTCCATGTCAACAATGTGAGTGACCAACACTTGTGCTACCTCCACGCAAGTCGCAAGCTGCCAGACTGTCCTCTTTCAATGCTCTGACTTCTACAGGCCTGGGCATCTACAACAAACTGCGGCCGGTCGTGATTTCGCACTATGACATCACTGTGGTTGCGCCTCGCACACAACCTACACTGCTGGTGCTGCCCGGCGCAGCTCTCTCGGATTGCGGAACTGCAACTACCCACGCCACTGTCATTGTTGCACTCCGTTTGACGACATTGTTTTCTACTATGTTCACCTCAATGTCCTGCACTCTCAGCATGGGCCACAAACCAGCCAATACACGTCAACTCTGCATGCAGAGTTGAGCTGCGCTGGGTGCACAGACACTGACAATGCAAAATGACGTCCTCAACGCACAAGGCAATGCACCCTCTGTCAATGACACAAGACAATGTGCCCTGTATACATGCACCTTTTGCACACGTTTCAATCGCACTTGGCGCTAGAAGGAGGGCTCTGTAGTGGCACGACTATCACCTCCAGAAACGATGAAGAGGACGGCTCACATGCCTGAAGCACGCAAATAGAACATGTTGGCGTGCTCCATCTGAGTGGCCATGGTATTGGCCACACAAAATTCCACGACACCATGGCTGGCCAGCCTAAATAAACCGTGGATATGGCGGCTACCTCTTCGCACCGCCTCCCACACAACTACAGTCGTCGACCATTTATTCGGACCTTACGGGGACTGTGGAAATGTCCGAATAAACAAGTGTCCGAATAAACAGGTGTCCGAAAAAGCAGATTAAGAAAAACAAAAAGAAAGAAATCTTTTATTTCCGCGCACTTATTCGGGCTCGGAAGTAGGCTTGAAGAAATCGTGAATGTGCCGTTGCACACTGTTGTTTACGCACAATCAGATAAGCCTGAATCTCGGAGATGGTCATACGGTCACTGTTCGCAACTTTCACGGACGGTGGCGCCGCCGTGTGGCGACGGCTGGAAACAGTCGAAAGATTATACTCACCGCTGGCTGCCGCCCGTTCGAGTGGCGTATTGGCGTTGTCTATGCTTTTCCTTCACTTGTGGTTGACGTTTTAACGCGTTCAAAGCTCTCGTGGGATCCTGAAGGACACTTAACGTGCTCAGAATGAGCAAACAGAAATAATCGTATTTGCTGTGTGCCGCAATGCAGAAGTTATGTGGGAGGTGATGTGAGCCTTCATGCACTCATTCCCACCGGCTGTGTCCATGAGGAAGAAATTGATTATTAAGCTGCGGATCGGCAAAGCTGTCACAGAAGCACTGAAGGTTTGCAGTGAGCATTTCATGCCGGAGTTCTTTTTTTGGAATACTGCGGATGAGTGACGATTCCGAGCAATTGAAATTGCGAATAGACGCACCTCCATAAAGACGCAGGCATAGCACTATATTATGAGCAGGGGAAGAAATAATGCGCAATCTTAACTCAAATGTGTTGTAGGATGATTGATGCTTGCGTTTTTGCATGCCTTTACGGCTACGTTGGAGCGCAAACATTCTCCGTGAAGCCTTGTACCTGCTTCAAAATTTCTTGTTCTCGCTTACGACTTCGTGCTCTGCAACGCCAGCTTGACAGTCCACCATTTTCGAACAGAGATGAGTTTCTCATTTGTGCATGGAAGCAAATTGATGCAGGCGTAGAGGGATCTAGAACTCATGTTTGTCGTCGTTTGCCACTTCGATGCGCAGCTGCAACGTGTGCACAGGCGCGCATGACTGTACTTGTAAGGTAACAAATCCTAGTCCAACAAACGTTAAATTACTGCACAGTGTTCGTGTAGCAAACCGTCGGCTGATTTGCATGTCTATTATTTTATAAAGGTAAGTGGAAGAATGAAGCGAGCATTGCCGCCGACCCGTAAACATCGTCTATGTATCGCTTGACCTGTCTATATGCAAGACGCAGTAGGATTGACGCAGGCTGTTGAACTACCACAAGACTGTAGCTTGCACAGCACGCATAGAGCACAGTAACCAAGTTACAAGGGTGAACGGTTACCGTATTAGCTCGCAAAAGTGGTCATATATGGGTTTTTGTTTACTTCTTGTGTTCAAAATCTGGCTTTGTGAACACAGGCAGGGATAACTAGACAAGAAATTTTCGCTCACAAAACGCTGCTTTAAGGCTGCTTTTCATGCCGTCGATGTGAAGAACTTGGGTCACGCAACACCAGGAAGGTTTTCTCGACCCGGCGGCCTGTTCAAGCGGTCCAAGTTAACAACTTGCAGAGAGCACCGCACCGTATAAAAGATCATGGTACCTGTTCAAAGCAGTCGAATTAATAGAATAGCAAAGAGAAAGCACGGTCACTTATAACACCGTCGAGGTAAAAGTGAAACTACAGCTCATGTGGTTTGTTTCGAAGCCACGAAGTTTGCATGCAAAGGCCTTCAACAGTCACGGGGGTCGACGTGCACGCTTTCAAACCGCAGCAGACAAGGTGACCAGCGTTTAGGACTTCTTCGCCTTCAAATAGGCTTCGAATCCTGTGTTCTGCTCATCCAATGTGAGCCATTATGCAGGTTAACGACTGCGGGCGTGTAAACTGAAGAGACATTTGAATATGACGACGCGAAACAACACATCACTGAGCAAGATGACCGCAGCAACACTGCACCGACTGCTCTAGTTCTTAATCTCTTGGACAGCCATGCTGGATGTAAGGTGGCGCCCCCTATAGGCTGTGAAAGTTGCGAATAGGCAGCTGAAAGCACAGTCACTGCTTGTACACACTCCGCATGCGACGACAGTGTAGCCCATGGTGCGTCATCTTCCGAATCGGAGTCATCGTCCGGCGGTGCAGCAGAAACCTGACGAATGATCTCGCTGTCTATGCTTTGTTTGTATGCTTGTATCTGTATGGGGGAGGTAGCTGAAGCGGCAAATTTGAAGACGGAGGAATGCGCTTTCCAACGAAACCAAGATGGCAGCACTTGGTTGCGCCGTTCCGGAGATATTGTGGCTTGAAAAATGCTGCTATTTCTTTATTTCCGCGAAATTTTTCGCCACCTTGGTTGATAAAACAAATTTTTTAGAGCACTTCTTCATGGTTTACACTGATGATATTTTGGAATTAGATAGAAAAAGAGTAACAGAAATGGAAAATGTGATTTTCAAAAATTCTGAATTTTTGGTCATTTTTCGCGATGCGAAAGCCACATCCCCCCTTAATTGGTTTCGGCGTGAGTTAGCCAGATGCGATAATGTACAGGGAATTGACACTGCCAAGGATGTCGTTGCCAACGTGCTTTACTGGCAGCAAACTAAACAGTAAAGAAACAACGCGAACTGTTCATCATTGCACTAGTCCTTCCACGGCGCTCGAAGGTTAAGCACCGAGCTATACGAACGAAGGCAAACCACTTTCATTTCACCACCAAGCATCGTTTGCATGCAAGGTGCAGTAGTACCGTGTTGTCTTCAGAAAGGCGGCAGGGCGAGATGTGACGCAACGTCACCCGCAGTTACTCGGTTTTCAAGTTTTCACGCGGCCCACTTAAAAAAAAAAGCGTTGAGAAGTTGCCATCTCTGCTACCATACTTTAACGACATTATCGTGAGAACAAAGTGAGCCTGGTGGCTTCGCATGGGCGCAATAGCGCCAGTATCGTCTTGTCTGGAAAAAAAAAAAGAAAAAGCTTCCCAGCGCATGTCAAATTTTGAACCATGGAAGAAAGATTTTTTGAACCAACGCTACACCATGCCCAGTGAACAGTGGCCGGCGACGGTTCCAGCACGCATCGACTGATGACTCAGGAATCGCGTCATGCGCATAGCCACTTCCGGGTGGGAAACACAACGTCGTGCGTATAGCCTTGGTATTTTTCGACGCCCACGCGATTCTGTTACTTCTGTGCCTCTGTTGTGCCGGTTGTGCTGAATCGTCGCACCTGTCATGACTGCCCTGGGTCCAAAGAACTTTCGGCGCTCGTTCACAGCAGCATTCAAACGGGCTGCTATCCTCCATGCCGAGGAAACTAACAACTGTGCTGCAGGATGCAAGTTTGGAGTCAGTGAACGTGTGGTGCGGCACTGGCGCCTTCAGCGCGAGGGAATTCTGTCATGCTACTCCAAGCGCCGTGGTTTTCGCGGGCCTAAGTGGGGACGCTTTCTGGAGCTGGAGACGAAGCTTGTGGCATATTTGACTGTTCTACGTGATCGATCACTGTTGGTCACATGTGAAATGATCACACAACAAACCCGCGTTTTTACTTTGAAAGCAGGGATACCAAAGACGCAATTTAAAGCTAGCAGGGGCATCTGAATTTATGAAGAGGGCTGTCCTCTCCCTGTGTAGACGCACCAGCTTGTGCCAGAAGTTGCCAGCCACATACCAGGAGAAGGTCCTCGCCTTCCATAGGCATTTCCTGAAACTTCACAACTCCCGACAGTATTTTCTCGGCCAGATTTGCAATGCCGACCAGACTCCCACGTACTTTGACATGACCAGCAATACGACAGCGAGTGATAAGGGAGCGTGCAATGTGAATCTACTAACAACCGGCAATGAAAACCTGTATTTTACTATCATCTTGTCATGCTTGGCGGATGGCACCAAGCTTCGTCCGTACATCGTGTTCAAAAGGAACACGATGCCTAAAGCAGTGCTTCCTAAAGGCATTGTGATACGGGCGAATGCAAAGTGTTTTATTACGGATGACATGGTAGTGGAGTGGTACCGTCTGGTGTGGCTCCTGAGGCTGGGGGCATCAGTCAAGAGACATCCCCAACCTGCTAGTGTTGGACTCATTTCGGGGCTTCCTCACTGACAAGGTGAAAGCGGTGCTTCACAAGGAGTGCACCGACATGCTCATAATCCCCGGTGGCTTGATGGGGCAGCTTCAGCCTCTCGATGTGGGGGGTCAAAAAGCCTTTTAAGGACCTGCTGCACCGCAAATACAACGAGTGGATATCCAGAGAAAACCGCAAACTTACCTCAAGCGGGCGTGTGAGGAGGGCCTCCTTGGCTACTGTGTGCGGGTGGGTCCTCTCTGCACGGGCGGCGGTACCACACGATGTTGTGGTGCGGTCATTCGCCAAATGTGGACTGGCACTTGATGAAGACGTGCTGTGGGACCGCAGCAGTTATGACGGCAGCAGCACCAGTGAGGACGACACCAGTGACGATGAGTAGTCTTCATCAACTGCATCAATAAATGAGAATGTCAGAGGTGACCTGTTAGCCAAAATCGTGCTGGAGGCTACAGTTTTGGCAGAGAAGGCTGGCCTATTCGTGGACTACTTAACCTGTGATGGAGCTTCATGGGACAGAGCGATGTGGCGAAAATTCAACATACATGCTTCATTGAAGGAAGTGGTCTGCAAAACTGTGCACCCTGTTGACAGCAGCCGCTTTCTTTACTTTTTTTCTGATTTTCCTCATCTCGTGAAAAGCGTTCGCAAACGACTTCTGACAACCTCGCTGAACACTCCTGATTTGGAGTTTGTTAATTGAAGTTTGTGAAAGAAGCCTTCAAACTGGACAGCAATTTCGTAACCTTGAAAGCGATGCCAAGCATAACCACTGTTCACTTAGCTCCCAACAATTTTTAGAAAATTAGGACAAGTTATGCCTTTCAGCCATTCGGACACGGTCCACTGCAGGTATTTTTTTTTGTACTGCACTCAGCTTGAGAGACAGTGTGGCAACACTCAAGCTACACAGAAATTTTTTGTGCGAATGAAATTTTTAATAGCTGTTACGACTAGCAGATATGCCACAGAAGCTCTACGGCCAGCCTCTACTAATGTGGAAGTCATAAAAGAAATGCTTGATTTCCTAAATCTATGGTAGGCTCATGCCGACAAGCAGCAGTTCCTAAGTGTGTCCACTGCAGAGGGGCTAAGGGTGACTCTTACTAGTACACTTGAGCTGCTCGGCTACCTGAATAAAGTGGTTGGATTCAGCTATGTGCTGACATCCTGGCACAGCCAATACAAGACTGAGAATCTTTTTGGCATAGTATGGATCTCATCAGGCTGCAATGCGCACCCAACGCCAAAGCAGTTTCTGCTCACAGTTGACTGCTTATCATTTTACAACCTCGCCCGCAGTGTTACAGGTGCCAATGTTGAGGAAGATACTATCAGTTCTCTCCTCAGCGTTGAAGACCAAGAAAAATCTGCAAAACAGAAACTGGTGGACACTGCTAAATCTTACACAGACAAGCCGGCACCTACATCTGCTTCAGGAGAACCTGTGGACCATCACTACACCATGAAGAGGAGTGACTTGAGGCTTATATGCCACATTTCTGGTTATGTGGAAAAGAAGTGTGTATTGCCAACCAAGTGTCCGTCTTGCACCGACCGTCTTTTGCTCCCGGCACAGGGAGGGTGCCGCTTAGCTACAGCAGAATATATAAAGCACAATGACCACGGTGGCTTGGTGTAACCCCTCACTCAAACTGTTCAGGTTCATCACATGCTTTGAAGACGTCTTTACGAACTGCTTTAGCGCACGGAAACTGCGCTGTGAAAGCATTATGGATGTTCTGCAGATGATTCATAAAGCTGCTCCACTACAGGTTGGATGCGAAGACCACGTAAATAGCCTAACGCCACAAATTGTAGGCTTTTATATCACCATGAGGCTTCATTTTTTTTGTGAAAGGTGTCAACAAATCAAATCTTCTGAAGAAGCGTAACTCCACCAAGCACCTCAAGCTCAGCAGGTTGACCTAAGTGGAGGGTTTACCTATATACAGCTTGGTAACGTACATGTATGTGCACAAACTGCGTCCTTGTGTTTCTTTCTTGCAACATAACCTTGTGAACACCCCTCCTTTGCATGGTCTCTTAAACTAAAGCAGTTGTTCTGCAATTTGTTTGAAGTTTCCCCTTTTGCCTTCTGCTTCAGTGTTTGTGTTGGTTCATTTCTGCAGCTGATTCATATGGTGCCATTAAGCTCTTGAGAATAAATTGCTTGTGTGAGCATATTGCAGGACTCATTTGTTTATTACATGGATGGATTCAACCTGCACTTATATTATTGCATGAATTACCATCCAAGGTGAGTAATTAGCTTCTCTTTGCCATACCATCCAATTCTTCTGGGTTTTCATAATTTGCACAAGTTTTGAGTTTTCCAATATACTTGTGAAAAGTTACTTCAGTAAGCGTGCAGTGTAAATACTAATTGGATAAAAGCAATTAAAACCGCCGCACTACTGCTGAGTTTAAATTTCATTTTTAACGTTTATTACCGCAGCCACATTTCAGTGGTGGATACAGAGACACCAAGTTCGTTTCAGTGGGTGCTTTGTATCTACCGTATGCACTTTGCACTTAATTTCTTCGCTGTAACCAAAGAATATGAAATAAACTTTTACAAACGGTAATTTTGAAGAAAAGCACTTGCGTGCAATAAGATCTAATGAACGCCTTCGTGAAACGCAAGGCATTCGCTACAGTAGTTTCGCCTGCTAGCTTGGAAGATAGTTCGACCGCAGCGTCACCGCTACTGCCGACGCTGCAAGGGTCGCCTGGAGAGAGGCGCCCGCTGCACTGCCCCATCTAGGCCACTGTAGCGTCGTCATCCAGCATCGCCATGTCAGCCATTTTGTTTGTTTTCAATTTATCGGCTACTCAGGTGGCTAAGCCTTGTTTTGGCTCAGAGTGGCCACATAGTCCGAAACAGAACAACTTGTTGTAGTTGTTGTCCTGAGTGGCCGTGGCACATACCCACAGTGGGGGATTGGCCAAGGATCAAGCGGTTTAATTAGGTGCATAAAATAATAATGATAACAAGGGAGTTAACAATTTGAGCGTGTGAGTTTCAAAGTAAACGTTTTGTGTTTGGAGAAAAAAAGAAATAATCAGATGAAAACCGGGTATAAAAATAATAACAACAATAATTAATAATAGATAAGAAATAAAAGAAAGCTATGGTTGGGAGGGAGAACGATCAATCTAACATGGAAATCAATTGGTTTCAATGAGGTAATTTTGGATCGCCAAGCAAACATTTCTGTGGCTGAACCCAACAATGGAGGCTCCAAAAGATAGGATTACAGGCACCAATAAAGTTAGACCAATAGAGCGAAGCGGGATTTCGAGTAGTCTTTTCTTATAATAGAAAAACGTCTGCAACTTCTTTTATACGCATTACAATTTTTTTTTTCTTTTCAGTGAAGCGACGTCCTAAAAACATTTTTAAATAAATGGATTGTTTATGCAAGCACTTTATGCCTACCTTGTTCTACTTTACTCGCTACATTGAATGATCGTCATTGATATCACCACCGAATGACATTAATTTTTCGAGTGTAGCACCTCCACGGGCGAATGACATTCATTGCACCGAATGCCATTAAAACAGTAAAACACGTTGTGGGGCTAGTTCGTGCATAGCTTTCAAAAAATGAAGCGCCAACAGTAACGGCACACAAAGAAGGATCAAAACACAGGACAAGGCGCTACCTGTCTTTTGATACTTCTTTGAGTGCCATTACCGTTGGTGCTTAATTTTTTGAAAGTATCAGACATCACTGGCTGCCTCTGGAGTGCCCCATAGGCTGCCATTCTTGCACTCTACACAAGTGTGATGCCGACTGTACATGATGTTGTGTGGGACGCGAGCGCAGCTGGAAATAGCAGAAAGAAGCGAGTAAAGCATCCCTGAAGAACAAGCAACAACTGACTTTATTTTTGCGTTTGTCCAGCCTCTACGGCTCGGTTGCATACCCTCGCACCACTTCCCTTTCCCGCACACTCCGCGATAAGATTTTACCGAGTCAAAGAAAGGGGAAAGGCTGTCTGGCTGCTATTGTGCGACCGTGAGGCCGCCACATCACTTGTCCTCCTAGTGAGTTAGCGATCGTTCATAGGACGATTTAAATTGTTCACAAGTCCATACGACAGGGCGCCCTGGAGACTCGTCCAGTGCGTGTCCTTGTGACTTGGCGTGTTTGGACGAGTAGAGCCTTGGAGGGTGGTGTCAGAGATGATGGTGCATGTGAAATGGTGTCTGCTTCTTCAATTTGTGCTGGCTTCAGCCGATCGAGTGATACCACTTCGTGACGACCGCAAATGTCAAGAGTGAACTGCTTCTTACCTCGACGCAGCACTCGGAATGACCCGTTCTACAATGGTTGGAGTGGCCAATGAACTGCGTCATGGCGCACAAACACGTGTGTGCATGAAGCGAGCTCTGATGGCACGTACACCACGCGTGGCACTGCCCGTCGTGGTTCAACGCTTCCCTTCCCTTGGAATCCATTCCGTAACTCTTAATGACTATCGGTTATCTTCCCTCCTCGTTACGTGTCCTGCCCATGCCCATTTCTTTTTCTTGATTTCAACTAAGATATCATTAACTCGTGTTTGTTCCCTCACCCAATCTGCTCTTTTCTTATCCCTTAACATAACACCTACCACTCTTCTTTCCATAGCTCGTTGCGTCGTCCTCAATTTAAGTAGAACCCTTTTCGTAAGCCTCCAGGTTTCTGCCCCGTACGTGAGTACTGGTAAGACACAGCTGTTATAAACTTTTCTCTTAAGGGATAATGGCAACCTACTGTTCATGATCTGAGAATGCCTGCCAAACACGCCCCAGCCCATTCTAATTCTTCTGATTATTTCAATCTCATGATCCGGATCCGCAGTCACTACCTGTCCTAAGTAGATGTATTCCCTTACCTCTTCCAGTGCCTCACTACCTATCGTAAACTGCTGTTCTCTTCCGAGACTGTTAAACATTACTTAAGTTTTCTGCAAATTAATTTTTAGACCCACCCTTTGACTTTGCCCCTCCAGGTCAGTGAGCATGCATTGCAGCTGGTCCCCTGAGTTACTAAGCAAGGAAATATCATCAGCGAATCGCGAGTTACTAAGGTATTCTCCATTAACTCTTATCCCCAGTTCTTCCCAATCCAGGTCTCTGAATACCTCCTGTAGCTGGATACCTCCTGTAGTGGCTTATGGTCGGTTAAAATGAAGAACTCAATGCCTTCCAAGAAATGCCGGAAGTTGCGTATACTCAAGTAGACGGCCAGCAGTTCGCGTCCGAAGGTGCTGTAGCGGTGCTCAGTAGCTGTCAGCTTCCTCGAGAAGAATGCAGTTGAGTGCCATGTGCCGTCGCTCAGCTGTTGCAATATGGCACCGATGGCTATGCCTATGCTGAGGATTTTACCGAGTCAAAAAAAGGGGGAAGGGTGTCTGGCTGCTGCCGTGCAACCATGAGGCCACCACAATGGTATTTACTTAGTCAGAGTTGACAATCTGCCCAGAGGAATCACACAGCACAAACATCCCGAGTATGAAACGTTGTGCCAGCGCTTTCTTAAGCACTTTTCTTGTTTCACATAGCCCATCCTGTGCCTGAAATAGTGCACAAATGTGTTGCATTTCATTATGCAAGACATCCTATATTCTAATGGTACGATATTGCCGATGGATTGAAAGAGGCACACTGCTTACCTGAAGCCATGGCTTCCACTCACCACTTAGATATCGTAAATGCCAGGCACATGTTGACGTCCAGGTTGGTGACAATGCTTCGGCTCATCTTTTCACATAAGTGAACAAGAGGATCAAACATCACTCATATGTCACAGAAATACAGAGCAATAAACTAAAGAACTGAACACCTGAGAGCCTAAAAGGCCTCAAACCCTCCGAGCTCGAAAATGTGCATGTTCAATATAGGTTCGTACACAGCTGCCACTGTGTACCAGCCTCTAATTAACATACAGAAGCAAGAAATTTTCAGAATGATGCTGTAATAGTGAAGTTACAGGCACTTGATGAGCATTTACATGAATCTCGCACATTCCCACTTGCCTTTGCTGCACTCCACATGGGTATCCTCTCCTCCACGCTGCCTACTTCTCTACACTCTGCCTCACAAGTTCTGTGCAGTGGAAGCTGCGGGTCACGCCAGCCAACCAGAAAAGAGGACTTGAAGGGCTCATCCGCTGTCCCCTCCCCCACATGATGATTCTCCGTGAAATGCCAACTGAATGAAAGCTTCAGAGAAGAATCAATGGCGCACAATGGGTGCACCCCACTCCCTTCTCAAAACATGTAGCCAGCTCTTGCCAAGTTAGCATCCTTGGCTCTTGTCGACTGACCAATTAACGGTTTTTACCTCTGCGACATCACATACATGACCCTGCTGATGTCATATAGGAAGAAGGGACTGACCGGAAAAACCGGAGGAGCAGCATGGGGATTCCTTTTTTTTTATGTCTGCCCTGTAATGCATAGCCCTGCTACGTCTGCCAAATGATGATCATTGCGGCATGCTATAAACAATATATGCGTTTATTTAAAACATGTTCAAAATGTCGGAGAAGGTTCGAGGCCCTTGTAGTGTCAGGCTGTCAATGCTTGTATTCGGAAGGTTCATTTGTGGAGTGGAGAAACATCATGAACAAGCTGGACTTTCAGCTGCAGGAACTTCTAGTCACAATGCTTGCGCGCAGTGGCATGCTAACAGTTACTAACAGTTTTCCATTAGTGCAAGAATCACTGGTTGTAGTGCAAAAAATAAAAATGTTACATGACTAGACTGCTGCATGCTTTGGAGCTAGCAACCATTTTCGATGCCTTCGCCTAACCATTATAACCCTATACACCTAGCACTCATCAATGGAACTGTTAATTTCACACCATAGCCACTGTTCTTGCTGTGAACTTTGCAATACCTAGCCCCGCCAGCGACAGTTAATTTCTGCACTCACAATCAACGAAGCTAGACAGTTTGCCTGGAATGAGAAACTAAGGCCGCCGATAAGTGCAATGGACTCACACGACCAGAACACCATTCTAAAGGCCGATAAACAACTTATCATGCCTGTGCCGACCGATACTCTTTGCTCGTGGAGATTTGCGGAGATAAGCGATGCCAGATTCAACCAGGCAGTTTTAACGGTGCTTTCTAGCCATATGACAACGGCTGGGTGTTCTATTACACACTTTTGTAAGAACCGAAGGGCACGACCTCCAAAAACCGGGCTTGCTCCATTCGGCAGTTCGTAACCCATTCTGAGTTGTTCTATTTCTGAAGCGAGCATCCTGAAAAGGCAATATGAGGGCAAGAAAGACGGTCACCGTGACATTTCAGTTCGGAATACAGCAGGTTTTCAATGTTTTTCTATATATCTGCTTGCCAATCATTTACACTCTAAGCTGCTGAGTTCTTCGAGCAACACTTGAAGGACAATAAAGGCTTTTGTTTAGTAGCAATTCGCACGCCGAACAATAAAACGTCACTGGCTGTGCGACAAACAATACTGAACAAGGGCGCCATCGGAGAACATTGCTCGAGACTCGCATTTCGAACAACGAGCTCCCATTGCGGATCGCTTTTCCAGGTCCGAAGAACAAGAACGAGACTGCGCAACGTACCATGAAACTTTCACGGCGTAATATCGTTCCTTCGAATATGCGTCGTCCGACTGGTTCGACTCCGCATCAATGAAGGATTTCGGTGCAGATGGCTCACTCGACAACCTGAAGTAATTAGTCCCTCTGCGATTAAAACTATATAGTGACATTTCACACTACGTCTACAAATTCAATGTTACTAACCGCACCCCGATACCAAGTTCATACATGGCGCTACCGACCATGTACCGTGATCACGGTGTAAAAGTACAAAGGCAAATACAGAGGGCGCCAACCTATGGATTATAGAGGACACTTGCGCACGCTGTATTTGGGTTTTTGAAGTGGTACCGTCACCGACGCACATAAGAAATTTGCATTATACATCGCGTTATTAGTAAACGATGTTTTACGCGCGGAGTGCACAGATTCATTCTTCTGAACAGCACGCGACCGGCGCGCCGCCGACTCACGATGCAAAAGTTAACAAAAGTACGAAAGTGCCGTTTTAGGGGGATCATAGCGGCGGAAAAGGGGTGTGTGAAGCGCGGCGCTGCTTGCGGAGGGTGTTTGCGTGTTTTGGATAGTAAACGTGGAGTGCGTGGTTCTACCACGGGCCTCGGCGCACCATGACAAGTGTGCAAAAGAAGCTGGTGAAGTCCAAGAGCGGCCTCCGAATCGTCACAGTGGGCAACGAGGAGCTGAGTCCTTTCCATTTAGACGAACCGCCGTGGACGCCCGACCGAGAGGCAAGTGTAGAGCGCAGCCGCGTCGAAACCTGATCACTTTTGGCAGCTTGTCTGCGCATTTTGCGGGATCGACAGCTGCAGGCGTAGGTTGGAAAGGTCACGTACGTATTCAGAAAGCGGCTGTTTGAGTAAGCTTACTCAGTTCAGTTGCGCTGTTTAAATCAGGAGCGAAGTGCATGTTGATCTTCATCGGCCCCTTATGTCTCGGTCGTGCTCGTTACGTCCTGCGCTTATCACCCCCCCCCCCCCCTCCCCGACTGCTTCTTAAGTCGTAGCTTCCTTGATCGTGCCAGAGATGTGGAATCCGTTGCTAGTCCTCACGCGTGGTCCAGATTTGGGGTACCGCTGTCTTACGTCCATGCGGGGCACGTAGCAGCTGTGTTGAGTGTCGCGGGGTTGGTGGAGTCCGCGTGATAGCGACAGCTGTAAACATTGCATTCATCGATTACTTTTGCCTTTCTGATTTCTCTGCCGCTGTATTTACTTTCGTTTTCTATCTGCGCGTGCTCTCATCATGCGCCTTTTCGTGTGTTTTTTTTTTCGAATTTGTTTTGCAGACCGCTGATTGCTGGCGTTGCCGCTCCAAGTTCGACTTCATAACTCGCCGTGTAAGTTCAATGTTTCATGTATTATTGCGATATCAACTATATGGACAACCCAAGCGAATTATCGGCGTTGCCATGAGGATATGTTTAGGTATATGTAAGCTATATACAATACTATGCTTTATATGCGGCTTATATTGTCACACTATCACTAAGGTTGCTCATACGAGCTCTTGCATATTTGACTAAATTATTTCTCAAATTTTTGAGAACGGCAGCCTACATTCAAATGTCATCTTCTCAGGCTATTATATATTAAAAGTGCAAAACAGTATCAGTGTTCAAACCTGAAAGTGGTGTAATTTTACTGGCGCGGCTCTTTACGGGCAGCGTATGCTGCGCGATGTCATTACAGGCCCTACACGTACAGCGGGGTAATGCTTTTAAGGGTGCCAGAAATTTTGGTGCACCCGCGTGTATCGCATTCACGTTAGTCGCACCCGTGTATATATAGTTAGAACAGCGTACGAGAAGTTCAAGCTCAGCGCTAGATCTTGCTATCCCAGTCAGTGCTTCGCCCTTCTGGCGAAACTACCACTTGTTTTAAAATTTGTGTTGGTGATACGGTAGTGTCAAGTCATTTTGCTTTGTTCATACTGCAGCAGCAATTAAAATGAAAGTTGTCGAGCAATAATTCTCGACATCCTTGTTGAAGATATAACTGTCCAACTTAGTTAATTGCAGACCATTGAACTTTATCGCTTGTCATAAAGCCATTCATTATGTTTATGGCATTTCATTTATTAGCCGGCGATCACAATAATCCACAAATACCATGTGGGTGTCTTGGCACTGTGTTGCGGTATGTTCTTTGATTTTTCATGTCGGCTGTATCTAAATAAGTGAAATAGGTTCACGAGCATAGTTATGACAGCTTTGATTCGTGCGAATATATGTGTAGCCCAAGCACAAATGTATACTGAGCTGTTGCAATTTGAGCTAGTCAGTGCCCCCAGTCTGGACAACTCACTTTCTGGGATAATGTACACGTTTCAGTAGGGCAACATGTAATGCCAGGTCATTGTGGTGCATTTTTGTATAATTTGAATGTGCTGAGATTATTGTGCTCCAACTTTTCTTGCATGTATAGGAGCCTTACTGTGGTGGCAAAGAATTGAAGTATGTATGATGGCTCTCTCTGTGCGATTAGTTATAATAAACTCCATTCAGAGGTACCCTTTAAAGCAAGCTCTCGATCTGCAATCCGCAGAGTAAATGGGCTCCACAAACTCCCCCTGTATGCAATGTTTTGCAAAACTGAGCCGGTACAACTGCTTGCAGAAGTTTTCTGATCATCGAAGTCGCAGAAAAAGCTGTTTCTTTGTAGCCGTGGTGCATGGTGAAGAAGCGGACTGGTGTGTATTGCAAATTGCACAAAGTGCAGGGTGTGTTTATCTTGATTTCGGGCTTCATATTCAGTCGGCACATAAAGATACTGTCACGTGGTGGTGACGTTGAAGGACACAGTAGCAACACTGTGAACGACAAAACTAAATTTTATTGGGCGAACCTGTGCCCACAAAACAGGCTACACTTATAGCACAACGATAGCGGCGAACACAGTCGGCGATCGTCGAAAATCTGATCAGCGGGTCAAGTGCGTCGGCTTTTATAGAGCAGTCGTCGAATGTTCCAGACTAATCGTTCGGACCCGTGCGCCTTCCACAAAGTTCTACACCATTCGCGTTACGCGATGAAATCAGATAACACAAGGTTCGGCGACAACAGACAGCCAGGTAGAAGCATCGATAACTTTCCAGAAACATCGGATACATTCAGGCGCGTCCCTCGCTGTGCGATTACAGTTGTTAAGCGGCGAAACGTGGTCGCCCGATAAAGATAAGTACATGTGTCAATACCCCCCTCTTAAAAAGCGTCGACCCGATGCTACATACAAGCGAAATAAAAACACCCGTAGCAAAGAAAACAACAACAAAAAATAAGGAATTTCGTCAGCGTCCGTAAAAGGGTTTAAGGCGCACCACGTGGACCACTTCAGATCGTGCGCGGCGCCGCTGTGAATGCGAAATGCCGTCTGGCACGACCTCATAGTTCAGAGCACCAATACGTCGGATGACCTTGTAGGGTCCGAAATAGCGTCGGAGTAATTTCTCACTGAGTCCTCGTTGGCGTATCGGTGTCCAAACCCAAACATGGTCGCCGGGCTGGTACTCAACAAAGCGTCGTCGGACGTTGTAGTGTCGGCTGTCCGTCCTCTGTTGGTTCTTGATCCGTAGGCGGGCGAGCTGTCGGGCTTCTTCGGCGCGCTGGAGATAGCTAGCGACGTCAACATTCTCTTCGTCAGTGACGTGCGGCAGCATGGCGTCGAGCGTCGTCGTCGGGTTCCTGCCGTAAACCAGCTTAAACGGCGTGATCTGTGTTGTTTCTTGCACTGCCGTGTTGTAAGCAAATGTTACGTACGGCAGGACGGCATCCCAGGTCTTGTGTTCGACGTCGACGTACATCGCTAGCATGTCGGCGAGGGTCTTATTCAGCCGCTCCGTAAGGCCATTCTTCTGCGGGTGGTAGGCCGTGGTCCTCCTGTGCCTTGTCTGGCTGTATTTCAGAATGGCTTGGGTGAGCTCCGCTGTAAAGGCCGTTCCTCTGTCGGTGATGAGGACTTCTGGGGCGCCATGTCGAAGCAGGATGTTTTCGACAAAAAATTTCGCCACTTCGGCTGCGCTACCTTTCGGCAGTGCTTTAGTTTCAGCGAAGCGGGTGAGGTAGTCTGTCGCCACGACGATCCACTTATTTCCGGTTGTTGACGTCGGAAAGGGTCCCAGCAAGTCCATCCCGATCTGCTGGAATGGTCGGCAAGGAGGCTCGATTGGCTGTAGTAATCCGGCTGGCCTTGTCGGCGGTGTCTTACGTCGCTGACAGTCTCGGCATGTTCTGACATAATGGGCGACGTCGGCGGTCAGGCGCGGCCAATAATACTTTTGTTGTATCCTCGAGAGTGTCCGGGAAAAACCGAGGTGTCCAGCGGTCGGATCGTCATGTAGGGCGTGTAATACTTCTGGACGAAGTCCTGACGGGACAAGAAGAAGGTAGTTGGCGCGGACTGGTGAAAAGTTCTTCTTCACGAGGAGATTGTTTTGAAGCGTGAAGGAAGATAGTCCGCGCTTAAATGCCCTGGGGACAACGTCGGTGTGCCCTTCCAAATATTCCACCAGGCCTTTTAGCTCCGGGTCTGCCCGTTGCTGCTCAGCGAAGTCTTCTGCGCTTATCATGCCAAGGAAGGCGTCGTCATCTTCGTCATCTTGCGGCGGCGGGTCAATGGGGGCACGTGATAGGCAATCGGCATCGGAGTGTTTTCGTCCGGACTTGTAGGTTACAGTGATGTCGTATTCTTGTAGTCTGAGGCTCCACCGCGCCAGTCGTCCTGAAGGATCCTTTATACTCGCTAGCCAAAACAAAGCGTGATGGTCACTGACGACTTTGAATGGCCTGCCATAAAGATAAGGGCGAAATTTAGCCGTAGCCCAAACGATGGCGAGGCATTCCATTTCGGTCGTAGAATAGTTGCCTTCCGCTTTTGACAGCGACCGGCTAGCGTAAGATATCACCTGTTCGACTCCGTTTTTCCTCTGGACTAGAACGGCACCGAGGCCTAGGCTACTGGCGTCAGTATGGATTTCTGTATCGGCGTACTCGTCGAAGTGCGCAAGTACCGGCGGCGACTGCATGCGTCGTTTGAGTTCTTCAAATGCGTCGGCCTGCGGCGTTTCCCACTTGAACTCAACATCACATTTAGTTAGACGTGTCAACGGCTCGGCGATGCGTGAAAAGTCCTTGACAAAGCGCCTGTAGTAGGCACACATGCCAAGGAATCTACGCACTGCCTTCTTGTCAGTGGGCTGCGGGAACTTTGCGATGGCAGCTGTTTTCTGCGGGTCGGGGCGTACTCCGGATTTACTGATGACGTGGCCTAGGAACAGAAGCTCGTCGTAAGCGAAGCGGCATTTTTCTGGCTTCAGAGTGAGCCCTGATGACTTGATGGCCTCTAGCACTGTGGCAAGCCGCCTAAGGTCTTGTCGCCTCAGGTAGAAGTCCGTGCTCTGGGGGCAGTCCTTGCAGTCTGCGGCTAGCACGCTAATACGTCGCCCAGCGCACCTACGCGAGGAAGACGGACATCTGGCGAGCCCCCGACCACCACCCGCTCTGCTATCACTGCGGAGAAGCCGGCCATGTGTACTGCCGATGCCCATACCGCGACCTGGGACTGAGAGGGTTCGCCGTCAACGTGCCGCGTCCACAGCTTGGCGAGCGCCCACGTGAAATCGCCGATTACCTAGCCGCCACTCAGTGGAACTCTCGACGACCATCCCGTTCACCGTCACCAGGCCGCTACCTGTCACCGCAGCGCTGAGCGTACACTGGTCCAGCTCGGGGCCGCTCTGCGAGCCCATATCCAGAAAACTAAAAGCAGCAACCGATGGAGGTGCGGTTGCTGTTCGTCGAACTGACGAAGATCCTCCGCCGCCGACGAAGTCGATGAAGAAACCATCTCGGCGACCTAATGACGACACGCCGCCGTCCCGACGAAGTCAGCAAGCCAAGACTACACCGACGAAAGACGACTTGACGACGCGACGTTCCAGTTTCAGTTCAACACGACGCAGCCGTGATCCGACGCCAAGACCTAACTGCAACGCCAGACAAAGAACCACCGACCTCGACGTGCTTCTCGACGGCCACGCAGTTACCGCCTTAGTGGACACCGGTGCTGATTACTCCGTCATGAGTGGACACATCGCCGCCCAGTTGAAGAAGGTTAAGACTGCATGGGAAGGCCCTCAAATTCGCACCGCTGGAGGACACCTGATTACGCCGACTGGAATCTGCACGGCAAGGATAACCATTTATGACCGGACTTACCCAGCACCTCCACCAGATGTCACGTGGTGGTGACATTGAAGGACACAGTAGCAACACTGTGAACGACAAAACCAAATTTTATTGGGCGAACCTGTGCCCACAAAACAGGCTACACTTATAGCACAACGATAGCGGCGAACACAGTCGGCGACCGTCGAAAATCTGATCAGCGGGTCAAGTGCGTCGGCTTTTATAGAGCAGTCGTCGAATGTTCCAGACTAATCGTTCGGACCCGTGCGCCTTCCACAAAGTTCTACACCATTCGCGTTACGCGATGAAATCAGATAACACAAGGTTCGGCGACAACAGACAGCCAGGTAGAAGCATCGATAACTTTCCAGAAACATCGGATACATTCAGGCGCGTCCCTCGCTGTGCGATTACAGTTGTTAAGCGGCGAAACGTGGTCGCCCGATAAAGATAAGTACACGTGTCAATACGAACCATTTAATTCATGCAAGTGGTTCACCACATCTCTTGGAGCTGCACCATATGAAGGTCCTTGTTGGCTCTTCGTTCAGCATCATATTTCTGGTGCCTTGAACTTCAAATGTGGCATGGTGCAGATATGGTGAGGCAGCACTAAGCAAAAGCTGGCAATCTTGATTACTGGCCACAGTGGCTGCACTCTCATTATTTTTTTTTAGTTTTTTTATTGTACCCTCAAGACCGAAGTATTACAGAGGGGAGTGGGTAAAAAAAAATATACAAAAATAAATAAACAAAGCAGCAATAAACAACAAATGTGAGTAGTTAATTGCATCCGGGAGTAATGATGTTTGATAATGCCAAACGAAACTTTGGAGACAGAATGAAAAAAAAAAATGGCAGTTTTATCAAAAGGGTGATGCACAGAAAGCGATAACAGATAAGATAAGCGATTGTGCTCGGCTGCTGAGGCAACGGCTACCGGGCCTTCAGCGGAACCACCCACGCCCCAGGCAGAGACAGCGCAAGCTGCCCTGCCAGCTACAAATCAGGGCCCGCCGGTCCACAAGCCGGCCGCCCAAGAGGTTTCTCCCCAACGGGAGAGGCCTGATACACGCACACCCGCGGTGTCACGGAGCTCCAGCGCCTCGGGAGAGGCCATGGAGACAACTCCCGATCCGCCCCCGCAACCGCGGAGGCAGAACTCATTCGAAAAAAAGAAAAAAGAAAGAACCCCTATAACGGGTCCTCAAACACGAGGAACCTAATCATTTATAGCCACACCCCTACAAAATAATTAAACATGGCGTTCCTGGTACATTGGAATTGTCGTGGACTTATCAAAAACTATAGCGACATAAAAGATATCCTAAACACTTTTTCTCCTGTGGCTTTATGTTTACAAGAAACGAACTTAGGACCACAACATAAGAACATTTTAAAAAACTACAAAGTATTTCGTTGTGACAGAGAGCAAGCGAGTAGGCTCTCTGGAGGTGTCGCGATTATAGTCCAAAATGGTGCTGCTACTCACGAAATCAGGCTTCAAACGAAATATGAAGCTGCAGCAGTGACCGTCCTTGATTTTAAAACAATTACCATATGTACTGTTTATCTGGAACCACATTTAAATGTTACACTTCATGATTTAGAATCACTTTTTAAGCAACTACCAGAGCCATATTTAGTAGTAGGGGATTTTAATGCTCACTCATGTTTTTGTGGGAGTGACCAAACAGACACTAGAGGCCGTATCCTAGAAGATTTTATTTTATCAAATAACGTCTGCCTGCTTAATACAGGAAAACACACATATTGCTCTCCGAGCTCAGGAAAAATGAGCTGCTTAGATTTATCTTATAGTTCTCCATCACTTTTTACCAATTTTAAATGGGATGTTGTTGACAACCCCTACGGAAGTGATCACCTACCTGTAAAAATTAACCTATCATCCCCACCAGAAATCATCCCAAGCAAACGACGTCGTTGGAAGCTGAACCTAGCGAACTGGACACTGTTCCAAGAACAGGCCAGCTTGGAAAAAGTTTTCTCGAGTAATCTAAATGTCGACGATCAAAACAAATTGTTCACAAACTGTATTATTAATGCCGCGCTGCTAGCTATTCCTCAGTCCTCGGGAGTGGTGCGACATAATCATAAAATCTGGTACACGCAGGAATGTAAGGAAGCAAAAAAGAAACAAAACAAAGCGTGGGGCATATTCCGTAGATACCCAACCCATGATAACCTCGTAAACTTTAAAAAGGCAAAAGCCAACGCACGCCGCATCCGTCGAGATGCTGAGAAAACTTCCTGGAAGAACTACATATCTTTATTAACAGCTCAACCACATCCAAAAAAATGTGGGAACAAGTCCATAAATTAAATGGCAACTTCTCCCCTTTCACAATCCCGTTTTTAACAGCTCCTGGCATACAAACAAGTATAGAGGAACAGGCAGACATACTAGGGCAACATTTTTCGAATGTTTCAAGTTCCTCACACTACACTCAATCGTTCCTGAAGCACAAACATACAACCGAAAAACAAAAAATGGCTGTGGCTTAGGTAAGGTTAAGCCCAGGATGCGAAGCATACTAGCCTTTATTTTAGTTGTTGAACCACTGTTTAACTTGGTGAACTGCTGTTGCTTGGCTATATTTGGTTCGGCTAGACGAAGAAACAACTCATGCGTTACTCTGCTTCGCCTTGGACGCCCCGCATTGGACGCGGTGAGCGTCGAGCAACGCAGCGTTTGGCGCGGCAACGAAATGTGCGCCTGAGCAAGCGACGCACGCCTGAGCCTCAGAAACAGCTCGTTTCTAAGGCAACACCGCATTCACTAGAGGCGCTTTTGTACCGCTTTGAAGCTTCGTACTCGTGGCTCAGTGGTAGTGTCTCCGTCTCACACTCCGGAGACCCTGGTTCGATTCCCACCCAGCCCATCTTGCAAGAGTTGAGCCAAAGCCACTTCTCCTCTGTGGTGACGTCACGGTGTCACGTGGTTTCATGGCGACACCGCCGCGCCTGAGGAGCTGGGTTGAGCCCTCGTAATATGCTTCGCATAAAACTTCCTACAAGTGGCTGTACAAATGAGCCCTATAATGCATTAATCACATTTCACAAAATCCGAAAAGTACTGTCCGCAGGTAAACAGACAGCACCCGGCCCTGATGAAATACATTATGAAATGCTGGCTCACCTCTCAGACGCTGCTGTGAACGCACTTTTACAATTCTTCAACAAAATATGGGTATCGGGAAAAATACCAGAGGCTTGGAAAAAAGCCGTAATTGTACCGTTTCTGAAGCCTGCAAAGCCACCAACCAGCCCTGGCAGTTACAGGCCTATAGCTCTCACAAGTTGTCTCGCAAAATCATTTGATTGTATCCTGAATATGAGGCTGATGTTCACTCTTGAATCACATGAACTCCTTGACATCCACCAGTGTGGATTTAAAAAAGCATGTTCAAGAACTGATCATCTCGTCCGCCTAGAAAATACAGTCCGAGAAGCATTTGTACACAAGCAAAACTGTTTAGCAGTCTTTTTCGATATCGATAAGGCTTACGATACCACCTGGAGGTTTGGTATTCTCCGCGACCTAGCAGAGCTTGGCATTTGTGGCAGGATGCTGAACTGCCTGAAAGATTTCATGTGCGACCGTTCATTTCATGTGCGCCTGGGTGCAACCCTTTCGAAGAAATTCGTCCAGGAGAATGGAGTGCCGCAGGGTTGTATTTTAAGTACAACACTTTTCATAGTAAAAATGAACTCCATAGCAAAAATCATCCCTAGATCCATTATGTATTCTGTATATGTCGATGACCTTCAAATAGCATGCACATCCTCCAGCTTACCAACATGCGAGAGACAGATACAACTTACATTGAATAAACTAGCGATTTGGGCAGACAAAAATGGGTTTAAATTTTCACCCCAAAAAACTGTTGCTGTCCTCTTCTCACTCAAAAGAGGCCTACAGGTTGACCCCACCCTACACCTAAATGAAACCATACTTCCAGTAAAGAAAGAACAAAAATTTCTAGGTGTAACTTTCGATAAAAAGCTCACATTCCTACCACATATAACCACTCTCAAAAAGAAAGCTTCGCAGTCACTAAATATACTCAAAGTACTGTCATATAAACATTGGGGGTCTGATAGAACATGCCTTCTACACATTTACCGTTACTTAGTACATTCCTCCTTAGATTATGGCTGCATAGTGTATGGTTCAGCAAGACCGACATACCTAAAAAAACTAGACCCAGTACATAACTCAGGCTTGCGTATTTCACGCGGTGCATACCGAACGTCCTCTATAACTAGCCTTTACGTTGAAACAAACTAACCCCCACTAGAAACTAGAAGAACCGCTCTAACCTGTGCATATATCCTTAAGGTACAATCTCTACCAAAACACATTTGCTATCCCCTTGTGACAAAATGCCCTTCACGAGTAATTTTCAACAACAAACCACAAACCACAAGACCACTGCTCCTGCGATTTGAAGAGATGTGTCGGAATCTTGGCATAGTGGACACATTACCTGGCATTACCCACAGACAAAATCCACTACCCCCATGGTTCATCTTTCCCACAGTTTGCGATCTCACTTTAACACAGTTCCGTAAAGCACAAACTCCGCCACAACACATAATTCAGGAATTCCTTGCACTAGAAGAAAAATACAGCAGCTTCACAAACTTTTATACTGATGGTTCAAAAACGAACGAACATGTTGGAAGCGCAGTTGTACAAGGGAACTGGGAAAAAACAGTAAGACTTCCGCAGTGCACATCCATTTTCACTGCTGAATGTTACGCCATTTCTGTAGCCATAGACAAAATAATAAAGGAGAACCTAGCAAACAGTATCATATACACAGACTCCCTAAGTGCACTCACAGCTCTTCATGCCAGAAATGCAGTCACACCATTATTAGGAGGCATTATACACAATTTAATAAACGCCACCACACAAGGACTGAACATTAAATTATGCTGGGTTCCGAGCCACGTCAGAATTAGTGGCAATGAGAGAGGAGATGCATGCGCGGCACAAGCCCGGCACAAAGAAATCACAAAAGTAAAGATACCTCCTAACGACTGCATGAAGTTAATACATTATAAACTAAGGCAAAAATGGCAGTCTGCTTGGAACAATGAAGTAAACAACAAATTACACCTTTTAAAACCCGTGTTAGGTGAATGGAAATCTTGCACACACCAGGAACGTTTCAAAAAAGTGATTCTGTGCCGTCTTCGCATAGGACACACACACCTAACACACAACTTCATTCTAACAAAGCAAGACAAACCCCAATGTGAACTATGTGGAGATGAACTAGCAGTAAACCATATCCTATTTTCATGCAGAAAACTTGAACCATTGAGGAAGACGTTTTTTACCATATTTTACAAAGAACACATCCCTTTTCACCCAGCTTTGATTTTAGGAGAAGATGCGCTTGTTGATGTATCATGTGTTTTTAGCTTTTTAAAAGAAGCAGGAGTTCTCATAAAACTTTAAAACTTCACAGAGCGTTAAACTACATAATACAGAACACCTCATCCACCTTCTCATCCCTGAGAAGGCCGAGGTCTTTAGCTAATTTGTTGGGACTCTCCGGGCTCTTGCCCAGACAAGGACTCACTGAGGTGTCCCAACTTTTTAAAAAGAATCTATGCCTAGCGCATGATAGCCTAAGTTGCTTATGTGCCACTAAACTCAACTCAACTCAACTCAACTCTAGCTCCTAGTTTGGTGTTCTAACAATACATGGGGTGAGGATGGACATTAAACGTATGAGTAGCAGTGCAAACAGACTATCACAAGAAGGGAGACACATACACACTGCGCTTGTGTGTGCAGGTCTCGCTTCTAGTGGTTGTCTATTTGCATTGTTACCCATATGTTTCAAGATCGACCAACTCGCCCAAAAAGAAGTATTGATGAGGATGAACACGTTGTTGTAATGAAAGACGCTCTGCACAGTGGGAATATCCCTTGCAGAATAACCCCGGGGGGTATCTTGTTAGTGTCCTCTTAATGGCTATGTCCATTTTCTCTGCTGCTGAGGTTCTGATTGGCTGGGCTGGGGTATGCATGAGAAGGAGACAGATGCCCCCAGCCACTCAGCAGTTTGGCAGCAGACGACACAGACATGTCCGTGTCGTCTTGTGTCCGTCATCCGTGTCCGTGGACACTTACTGGGCATCTCTCAACACTAACCTGGAGTAGTGCCACCAGCAGTGTTGCAAGTTTTGGCGGTGCTCGAGACAGTCAACGCCTAATGAAAGGATTAGATAGTCTTTGCTTTACATATGCGGTCCATTCAACTCAGATGAGTGTATCCACCACTGCGTAGTGTGTACACAGCTGCTGTTCAGCAGGAACACTGATAGCATGGGCACAATGCCAGTAGTGAAAGGAACGCTTGTCTGTCTCCCCTGCAGTGCCGACTGAGTGGAGTGTGATGGCTGGTACACTTGGCTAGGTCGTCTCTGCAGCGAAACAGACTGTGCATGCACCATCAATACCATGACAGCATGGCAACAGCAAAAACACTCGCTTGAGTGTCAGCACAATTGCTATTACAATAAGTAATGGTATTGTGCTTAGCTTTGGTTTCATGTAAAGAAACTGCAGCCCATTTAGTTGTTTATTGCTATGCCCCAAAACTGCAAAATTAGTTCATGCAAGCTAATCTGAAACCCTCTCTACAGTGCCTCTCCTAGCCCCCATGTTTCTTTGGGATGTTTAATCAATCAATTAAATGATTACATAATCCGTTGCTAGAAGAGCCTCTGGTACTCTAACATATGGGTGCATTTGGTATTTAAGCGCATTGCGATACACTTATGGGTATCTAAGAGCAATGTTTGACAACTGTGCCAGTTTTAAAAATGTTTTTGTTTTATTTATGCCGGCAAATGAAGCTAGTTGTCCTTTGTAATACAGCTCCACAAAGGTGCAATAAACCTTGTCTGAGAATTTTCTGATGAGCTGAAAAGTTCAGTTTGGTTCCAGTGGGTTCAGTGCACACTTTATTAGCTAGACTTCTGTCATAACTAACAGTTTCCCAATGTGACTGTTTATATCATAGGGAGCCACATATCTATAAATGAAGAAATAGTTGCACTTGGAATGCGCTGAGCCGATTCCGCTTAAGCAATTTCGATGCAGTTTGTTGCAGTTAAAATAGAAAATTAAATTTATGCCAAGCAGATTTTTAAATTTATGCCCTCATCTTTTTTTTCTGCAGCAAGCTCCAAATATTGGAAAATTTTAAGAAAATGATACCCTTTACACATTGTGAGCTGCATCAGTGAGAACATCCAAAGTGAACATAAAAAAAGAAAGGACTAAGTATGCAGCAGTGCGAAATGTACCAATTTATGAATAGATGCACTTGAAACTTGCTTAAGCAGTGTAAGGTTTTTATGTCGGCCATAAACTGTTAAGACGCCATATATTTGTCCACATTTACTTGTTCTAGTAGATACTGTTTATAGAATTGGGATATCTATTTTCTTGTGTGATGTTTGAGCAAGGTTACAAATGGGGTGTATTTAAAATGTTTTTTTAAATGTATTTCTGGTACAAAAATAACATTTGCCCTCAAATCGAAATTTTGCTGCCAGCAGCTGTAGAAATTCACTTCTCTTTAATGCAAAAAGAAATGTATATGAAACTGATGCATACACACACAAAAGAAAACAAAAAACTCCTTGAAAAAAACATTACCATCCACTTAAACGAAAAGGTATGGTAGAGGTACTTATTGGTTTGGAAAAATTCAAGCTACAAGGGACGAAAAGAAAGGGGGTTAACCGAGGGGCCCGATTTTTATTAGTCATATCATAAGAAGGAAGCCAGCAAACACTGACACCAAGGACAACATAGGGGAAATTACTTGTGCATAATAAATGAAGTAAAGAAATGATAAATTAACGGAAAAAAAGTGGATGAAAAAACAACTTGCTGCAGGTGGGGAACGATGCCACAACCTTCGCATTATGCGTGCGATGCTCTACCAGTTGAGCTACCGCGGCGCCGTTTCCCCATACACTTTCTTGGATATTTCCTAGTAGAATACTGGGAGTGTTATCCAGCGCCACCACTCACAAACCTTGGCGGTGGATGTGGAACGTCCTTTCTGCCACAGGTGTCACGAGAACAGGATCTTTTTGGGTGAAGGCAACTGGTCAATAAACCCACGCATGCTACCTGAAGGCATCGATGATGCCAGATTAGAGACCCTCATTATGTAATGAACAAGAAGAAAGGGGATTAACCGAGGGGCCTGATTTTTATTGTCATATCGTAAGAAGCCAACAAACACTGACACCAAGGACAACAGAGGTGAAATACTTGTGCTACAAGGGAAGCGCACATATTTTTTTGCAGAAAGAAGTAGACCTACTGGCCTGCAACCGGAAAGGTCCCTTTCCAAGCAATCGATCCCTTGACCAGGACAAATTTCTGTTCAGCTGTGAAACTTCTGTCAGAGGAACCTTTGCAGGTTTTCCTTTGTAGCCTTGTGCTACATCGAGGTAGATGAAGATTTTGCATTTCATGAAATTTCATTGCACCCCGTGTGTTTACCACTTCCTGTGGTGACTCAGTGGCCGTGCCGTTCGGCTGACAAACACGAGGCTGTGGGTTAAATTCCAGGCTGAGGACATTTCTGGCTGAGCCACATTTCTGACATTTCCAGGCTGAGCCACATTTCTGAGGAGGCTGGTGAAATGCAGTGACACTCATATACTTGAAGTTAATATTCTGGTGTATTTATGTGCCATAACCACAATCTGATTATGAGGCACTTCATATAGTGAGGGACTCGGGATTAATTTGGACCACAAGGGGGCTCCTTAATGTGTACCTAAATCCAATTGTATGGGCGATTTCGCTTTTTGCCCCCGTCAGAATTCAACCGCAGGGGCCGGACATCGAGCCCTGAAATCAAGCTCAGCATTGCATTCCGTAGTCACGAAGCTATAGTAGAGGGCGTATGCAAAATTAGCTGATCGTTAACTTTTTAAGGTCAAGACGCATAAATACCCAGCAAAGGTGTCTGCATCAGCAGACGTTTGGTGAGTTCCGCCACCATGTACCCAAGCTCACAAGGGTTGGCTCCTCCTGCGTGTAGCTGTGCGTGGCTTAGCCATCTTCGGCATACAGGGGATCCTGGGGGTTGAGCCAAAGCTGGATGCTCAGACCTTTACAGCCCCCTGGTGGAGGCAACACCCCCCTTTGGCCAGGGACAGGAAATGGCAGTCGCCATTTCCTGTCCCACTCTTCGATCTTTTTCTTTCTCTCTCACTTTCAATCTTTCCTGTCTTCTACTCACTTATTCTCACTTCCGAATTTTTCGGTGGCAAGGGTTAACCTTGTGTGGGTAATAAACCTAGATTACAGCATATTTGGTTATAGCAATGATGTACTGCTGGCGTGTACACAACTTGCCCTTATGTCGTCACGTCCTTTTTTGGGCTCGGTGTTGGGTGGCAGGCATCACTACTGAACATAATGCTACATACCATGGGATCAAGCTACTCTCCGCTTCCTGATCGCCCCCCTCAGAAAAGGGGATCCACCGGTGGAACACTCAACTTTTTCGACCAACCTATAAAAACATTCCTGAAGTTCCACGCTATGCATTGTGGAAATTCAGACAAGACTGTTCAAACAATCTCACCATTTCTTGTGTCAAAATTTCTCGCTGAAACAATAGGGCCAGGTTACAAAGCAACGAAAATGACTAGTGGTGACTTGCTACTTGAACTGAGCAATAAAACAGCATAGCAAGCTGTCTCACCTCATCAGGATTTAGGACAACCCTGCTGGGGTAGGTCTCCTGCGCCAACTGTGCTATTTTGATACAAATGGAAATTTCAGCGCCAAATTGTGCCAAATACAGCAAATTGACGAAAATTGCACCACGTTGTGCCAGGGTGGCTTCGGCATGTGTGCTCTGGCAGTGGCTGCGAGCAGCGAGTGGATTCATTCTTTGAAAAAGGGTGCAGCTGCTCACATGCCGCACACACTGTGCGACGACGCCTCCCGCGTGGAATTTTCAGGGTTATAGCACTGGACTTTTCGGCGCTTCTGGCAGTGTGCGCCCACGCTCGGCTGTTGTCGCTGCTGTCGGCACAGCCAGGGTGGCTGTATTTGGAGTATACTAGATTGCGGTTGAGCGGTGCGATGCTCCTTGCCAAGGCGCAAAAGAAGAAAAAGTAGGTTGATGACGCTGCAAGCAAACTAGATATTAGGGAGGCCCGTGTTGGAGCATGTTCAGCGGGCGGGCATCTCTAACCTCAGGCTCGGTGAAACGGAAAACAATTCAAATCTGTTTTATGCCCATATGCACAAGCCCTGATCCATTTTTACCTATGACAAAGGGCTACTGGTGGATTTGGAATAAAAAGTCAGTTTCACCCAAAAGGTGAAGCATCGAATGCGATCGCAAATTAGTAGACAGCTATACGAAGTAAGGATAGTAGTTCTATTGGCCATATAAACATGTAAATATTTGCTTACTAACTAAACTAACAAGTATGGCGTGTTGCTTACCCAAGCAAACATTACCACATCTCACTCAATCACCGCAGAAGCTCGCTGTTAAAACGCTAGAGTGAGGAAGTGTGGCAGCAGCAGCAAGCGAATTGACCTTCGTGCTGCCTCGCTTCAATGTGAACTACGCAGCGAAAATGCAGCGCACACTGAGCTATCCGCACTTGCAGTCTGTCCCCATTGCAGATCGCTTTCAAGATCGGTTGTGCAATACGCAGCAGCCGCCATAGTAGAACGCCTCCTTACCTTCTTCCATGCTTTGCACGCTATGGAAGACAGTGCGCCCTTCTCCCCCACTTACCCCCTTTGTGCATGCGAGATTAAGCCGCCATCATTGGCTGACCCTCGCAAGCTTTCACTCGCACATACAGCATATGGTGCACGGCAAGGATGTTATCGCCCCCAGACTTTATACGGAAAACGCGACGGTGACAATAGCAAAAATGCACCTGAAGTGTCCACATAATCACTATCGCAATAAAAATATCTTACAGTACTTTATGTTTTGCTTGCCCAGTATTGATTGTGGCACTCTTAGTCTATGGTGAGACATGCATACTGGCCAACTCTTCCAATTTGTCCGGGCGACTCCCGAATTTCAACCAATTCTTACGATTGTATGAACATGGCCATAAATCTCTCGTAAAACGACTCCTAACTGACTGCAAATAAGAAAAAAAAAAGAAATATTCATAAAATAATCATTTTTTAAAAATACGTTATGCAGCCACAACAGTGTCGTTTGCCTTCTGTGCAAGGTAGTTGGTCGAAGTCAGATTTACATCTGTCTTTTGTGCACAGTAAGTGTAGGACAGTGCAGTTCACTTCATATCGAAACATACGTTCAGGAGTATGCATGTAGCAAAAGTCGAATATGTGCTGCCTGGTTTGTTTAAGTGAGCTTTGCCATAATTCAGCAGTGTTATGTGGTGAAGCACAGTAAAACTCCAAATTTGCCACTATGACAAGACCTGTATGGTACGTATTCCTTAATTATACACGTGCGCACACACTGTCTCCTATCACAGTGCGATCGCTGAGATGTCCTATAACTTTACTGGCAGCCATTCAGGGTTTTTTCTGACATTGCTGTGACCCCAAAAAAAGTTCTTTTTTTTTTCGTCGACAATTTCTTTACCGCTTGGAGAGCCTCCCGAATTTAGAGGTCCCCAGTTGGCAGGTTTCACGTGGTGACCCAAAAATTATATTACCACATCCATTGGACTGCATAATTTCAGCACATTTTCCGCTGTCATCATGAGCATCAGTGTGGGAATAATATATAGTTTGATCCTAGTGTCATGGATGTTTGGGGCTTTACAGGAAAGCATGCGCCTTGCCACCGCTCGACGCACTCTTATAATGTAGTATGCTACAACTGTAAAGCACGCTTCTATTATGCGCTTCCTGTTGATTTATTCTAGGTTTTGTTGTGAATTCGAAGTGTGCTGCCATATTTCATTATTCCACCAAAATTCAGATTGGCCTGCTTCATACTGCTTTAAAATGAAATTTTATCTGCTCCAATTGCTCCAAAATAAAATTTATTCTGCTCCAAACTGCTAGAAAACGCAAATTTACTTGCTCTAAAAATTGCTCTAAAATTACTTTTGGCAGATCCACACCTGACCCTGTCTCCATTTCTCCTCACCATTCACTTAACACAGTCTGTGGAGTAATATCGGAACAAGACCTTTTGAAACTAACTGAAACAGAACTGCTTGAAGGATGGAAGGAGGAAGATGTACTCAGCATACAGAGAATCATACTGAGACGAGATGATAGAGAAATCCCAACAAAGCACATAATTTTGACCTTCGCCATAAGTAACCTACCAGAGTCCATTGAGACTGTATATTAAGATCCGTGTGAGACCGTATATAGTGATTCCCTGCCGATGTTTCAAATGCCAAAGGTTTGGGCACGGCTCACAGAGCTGCCGTGGTTGGCTGACGTGTGCTTAATGTGGAGCAAATGACCGCCCTGAAGATGATTGTCAAGGCAAGCTTCACTGTGCTGTGATGGGAGGGCACGCCACATAATCGCAGTCATGTCCCAAATGGAAACAAGATAAATAAATACTAGCGCTTAAGGTCGAACAAAACATTTCTTTCAAAGAATCGCGTAAGTGTTCTTCCTTTGTTTTCAGCACACAACGTATGCCGATATGGTGTGTCGGGGCGGTGCTGCCTCGGCCAAAGGTGGCTGCTAAGGTCATTAGCTGCGAGCTTGCAGTACCACTGCCTGCCCCCTTGGTCGGTGCAGCTAGCACTGCCTCGTCTAATCCAAGTGAAGTGAGGCTGAGCGTGGAGTCAGTGGCTCCCGAAACCCCGCGAAAGTCAAGGCCCATGGCACAGTGCTGCCCGTGTGGACATCCAGCGCCTCGCAGGAGGCGATGGAGGTAAACCCAGGCCAGGCCCTTTGGCATCAACGGCACCGAAGGATTGGCGTGCATCGTTTGTGCACACCAGGACAGGAAAACTCGCAAGGGTTCCTGCTCCTGTGAAAAGACCAGTAACGTAGCTTTGCAATCTTGAACACAGAACCATTTGTTCCAACTACAATGACTGTACAAATGTTAAATTGAATTGTCAGTTGACTTATGCATAATCTAAATGATGTAAACGAGCTCTTATCTGAAATCCAACCAAAAGTATCAAGCGAGAAGAAAGGGGGTTAACCGAGGGGCCCGATTTTTATTAGTCATACCATAAGAAGACAACAAACACTTGACGCCAAGGACAACATAGGGGAAATTACTTGTGCTTAATAAATTAAATAAAGAAACGATAAATTAATGGAAATTAAAGTGGATGAAAAAACTACTTGCTGCAGGTGGGAACCGAACCCACAACCTTCGCATTTCGCGTGCAGTGCTCTACCAGCTACCGCGGTGCCGTTTCCCCATCCACTTTCTTGGGTATTTATGCGTCCTAGTAGAACCCTGGGAGTGTTAGCCAGCGCCACCACACACAGACCTTGGCGGCGGACGTGGAATGTCCTTTTTGCCGCAGGCATCACGAGAACGTGATCTTTTCGGGTGAAGGCAGCTGGTCAATGAACCCACATATGCTACCTGAAGGCATCAATGTTGCCGAATTCGAGACCCTCATTATGTAATAAACAAGAAGAACGCGGGTTAACCGAGGGGCCTAATTTTTAATAGTCATATCATAAGAAGCCAACAAACACTGACACCAAGGTCAAAGCCTGAAGGAATAGAGCCCACACCTCCACTAAAAATATTTTACGGGGAGTATTTAATCAACAGTAAATGGCTAGCGCTTGGCTAGTCAAGACTGCACAGGGCATAGAGGTTTTAGCAGGTCTTTCAGTCTGACAGGAGAGACTCTGACCCCGCCCCAGTACAACGTCTGTCTTCGCCACTGTTTGTGACATTATGGTATTCGACTGGCTGTGGATCATATACGACAACATAGCATACAAAAAGCTGTTATCTACACAAATGCACTTAGCGTCGTAACTGCACTAGCTTTAAGGAAAGTAGGGGATAACCCTGCTTTTTAATCAGCTGCTGAAATCCATTTATTATGCTTACAATGAAGAACTTTCCCTCATGGTATGCTGGGTAGCAGGGCATTGCGGCGTTACAGGAAACAAGGCAGCAGATGAGAATGCTAGAGAAGCTGGTCTATGTGGTGACATTGAAGTTACTAAGGTACCTAGTCGAGATATTAAACCTTACGTCCGTAACTGCTTATGCCAGCACCGGCAGTCCCAGTGGGATAAAGAAACACGAAACAAATTACATGCAATAAAACTACAACTAGGCAAATTTTTCCAGCAAAAAGCCGCAAGATCAACAGAAACCACACTGTGCAGGCTACGTACGAGGTCTGTTAGAAAAGTGTCCGACCTTACTTTTTTTTGCAAACACCTGATGGATATGAAACAGGTGCGCATGCATCAGCCGACCTTGAACCTTTGTGTGCATGTGCAAATTCTTTCCCACCTGCCGATAGCGTCAGTTGCTGGGACGCAGCATTTGAGTGAGGTAGTGCACAGTGCTCTCGTTGGTTTTTTATTGCAAGGAAAATGGCGGAGTGACTGAAGCAGCGCTACTGCAGCAAATTTTGCCACAAACTGGGCGATAGCCAAGTGGAAACCATTCGGAAGATTCAGACGGCTTTTGGTGATGATGCTATGAGCAGCACACAGATTAAGGAGTGGTACAACCGGTTTAAAGACAGCCGCACATTGGTGGAGCGTGAGCGACGCTCCAGTCGGCCATCACTGTGCCGAAATGACCAGGTCATTGCTGAAGTGAACGCTGTGGTGATGTGGGGGCGTCGTGTGACTATCCCAGAAATTGCGGAAGAGGTTGACATCAGCACTTTTTCTGCACATTCCGTTTTGACCGAAGATTTAGCCATGAAGAGAGTTGCGGCAAAATTTGTGCCAAAGCTGCTCATGGTGGGGCAAAAGCAACTTCGTGTTGAAGTCTCACAGGACATGCTGGATTCCACAAACAGTGAACCCAACTTCATGAACACCATAATCACTGGTGGCAAATCTTGGGCATACGGGTACGACCTGGAAACCATATCTCAGTCGTCACAGTGGAAGCATTCCACATCACCAAGACCAAAGAAGGCCTGCCAAGTGCTCAGCAACGTCAATGTGATGCTGACTGCTCTCTTTGACTCCCGCAGTGTGGTACACCATGACTACGCACCACTAGGTCTAACAATCACCAAAGAGTACTACAGGGATGTCCTGCGTCGCCTACGTGATGCTGTGCGCTGCAAGAGACCGGAGTTGTGGTCAACAGGAAATTGGCGCATCCATCATGACAATCCTTCTGCGCATTCCTCGCACTTTATTCAGACTTTTTTGGTGAAAAACCAGACTCCTGTAGTTCAACAGGCTCCTTACTCTCCTGATATGGCCCCCTGCGACTTCTGGCTGTTTCCCAAAATCAAGAGGCCATTAAAAGGAGCGCGATTTCAGACAAGAGAGGACATTATGGCTGCAACTACAGCTGAGCTAAAGTCCATTCCAAAAGAGGCCTTCTCGGAAGGCTTCCAACAATGACAGCACCGCTGGGAGAAGTGTGTGGAGTCCCAAGGAGACTGCTTTGAGGGTGATTAGGTTTCCAACGCTCCAGTTATGCCAGTTTCTTTTCTTCGGCCAAAGGTCCGATACTTCTCTTACAGACCTCGTATAAGACACACATACGCAACAGACAAATACCTGATAACAGGGGCACAACCGCCCAATGTGCAAAATGTGGAGAACATCCACAGTTCAGCACATCTTAATTGAATGTCCAAAACTTCACCAACAAGAATACAGCGTTTTCAAGAACTTTAAATGCATAATATACCATCTCGCCTTGCATTATTTTTTATCCCATGACCGTATGATTAGTGTCAACAAAGTTTTGAAATACCTTGCCAATGTCCAGTTTCTAAACAATGTGTACTACAGTCCAAACCACCATGCTCCATCTCAAATGCGAGGAGCCTGAGGTATTGAATGCCTCGAGGTCTCGTAGCTTTTCACACAGTAAAAGTACTTCGCTGATGGCTTCGAGCTAAAAATTTAATGCTTATAATCACTTAAAACTAGAAATAATCACTAATACACACATAGCATATAACATATAACGAGTGATCGCTCAGTCATCGACATCTCTATTTAACCCATACACAGTTAGATATCTGGTATATCTCATATCTGATGTAACATATGACATGATATATGACATATCTGATTTAGCATCAACAGCATTGTATAGCTAGGCCTTTTACGCCTTTGTCACTTTGAGATATTTGCCCTTTTATATAGAACGCTTCAGCATCCTTACCATTCTGGTCTGACTCCTGTATTTATATTATAAATCGTTGAATATATCCATCGACTTGGAGCTCTTCAGCCAAAAATGCCCTTGTACCATTAAAACTGATCAGTCAGGACGTATAAATTTCCGGAAGAAATGTTTGTTTTCTATCTAAGTGTGCGAAACACTCAAAGTATATGCAGAATCAACCAAAAAAAACACTTTCTCCCGGGGGCCGGACAGAAAACTTGAACTTCACTTCAAGCCACCTATGGCTTCATTTGGAATTTGTACAGACAACTTTCGTCATATGTGAACCATAGGTGCACGTTTCACTGCTTTACATCACGCGTGCGATACCAATGCAGCTGGAGAGCTTGCATCTGTCTGTCTCATCTGACCATGCTTTCAAAAGAAAGGGATTCATGTGCCACACGTTTTCTTCTTTGTCCGAAGTTGCTCTGAACGAACAAATAACATGCTGCCCATCACGCAGTGTTGGCCGAAGACATTTAGCCAGAAACTGTGTACTGAAAACCGAAACCCAGCAAGAATTTTCTTTTTCTGGTGTGGTGCCTGTAGGCAATACTTGTCCATGAAGGTTTAAAGAACTCCAGGGGGTCTAAATTATGAGGGAATCCCCTCCACTGGGGTATCCCTCATGGTCAAATTGTTGCCTGGAAATGTTGATTCCAATCAGACAACCTATCTTACACACAACTCATCTGCTTCATGCACGTTTGTGGGTTACCCATGTGCTCGTATTGTTCCTTGCCATGCTTGGAGCTGCTGAGCTACCTTTGGTGTCTGCTTGATGATGCTGATGATGCTTGATGATGATGCTTGATGATGATGCTTGATGATACTTGTCTGCTGGATGACAAATGTCCATTTGTCATCCTTGCCCATCTTAACATGGCTGGTACATGCTTGCGCAGCACCACTGTCGCCGGTGTGGTCGCGTCTACTGCAGCAGCTGCTGCAGCCGCAGGCTTCCCCTGCAGCGCATGTGCTTCGTGGACCCCGTGCGCGTCTGTCACGACTGCAGCCCAGCCACGCTGCGCGAGAACGACTTCTACGACAGGCACCTGCGCCTGCTCCTTGCCGGCGCACACTTCCTTGTTACAGTTGTGCCCGACACGAACGCTGCCCTGCCTCACTGCTGTCGGCTCTCCTTGGACCATCGGTGGGCTTCTTGAGCATGGTTTCTTGCAATAAATGAAGCTTTTTAGCAGTGCTCCACTGTAAGCTAGTTGGGCATCATTAATGACACATTTACACTGCATTGTTTTCGTTGGTGAAAATGTGGTTTGTGCACAAATGTCACACATGCTTGTGATAGTGGGCAAATGAAATGTAATGAGTAAATACAGAGTGAGACACTTAGCAAGTGCAGTTTATCCTCAGTATAATGAACATAAACACATAACAGTGTACATCTAAAATCTGATTGGCTACGCTTTATTTCAGTGAGTATTCTACTGCTATAACAAAACCAAAAATGCAAGATTCATGGAAACATAGGTTACAGCAAAACGACTATTGGATCGCTTACAAGCTTAAAGTATGCATTTTGGTAGAAAAAATGTCAAATACTCCGTAATACAACCTTAAAGCATCTTTTGGCCAATAGCTTAGCTTGGCTGTCCTGCAGCCAGAGCTAACACACCACTCCTGTGATTAAACTCTTTGTGCAGTTGCTTATCAATGATGGTGCAAGGCACATATGTAATTTAATAGAAGGATGTGTACGCCCTTGTCTAAATCTGTTGTTCAGCATCGTTAACTTTCCATATATTGGGACGGCAGGCCTCCACCAGGCCATTGAAAGTCGTAAGTGTGGTCCTTTCTTGCCCCGTCAGGGTACATCATGCTTACATTTCTTTTGCATAGATCCATCGCAGCTTTTCAAAATTTTTCTGATATCAGTGTGTACGCTTATAATGCATGTCGGATATTAATGAGGGCATTTTTGTGTCACATCTGACTTTGTTAAAACACTGTTCTGGTAGGTGGTTGGGTATTTGTTACTGTATTCTGGTAGCAATACTGTCAAATACTCAGCAAAAACAAATTGAAACAGCTCATAGGTGGTATTCAAATTCACAACCTAGTGACAGCTCTCTCTAGGTAATGAAAACATATCTCAAAGGCCTGAAGCAATTGCAGGAGCCGAAAACATATCAGACGCCATGTTTTAGACATCACCTATTCTAAATGCACTCGCATTCCTTGGCCACTGGCTTGGCTGGCCCAAAGCTGCCAAGCAAATGTGTTTACCCCTTGTGATCACACTGGTGTCATGTTAAAAGCATGTACTGCAATTGAGCATTGTTCTCACACCGTGTAGCTGAATGAAAAGCTGCCCTACAAGCTGTCAAGATTGACAGGATACCCTTTACTGACTACTTCCAAATATATGTACCAGGTCTGCAGTTCTGCCTAGAAACCAAGCGTGATCCATTAGTGCCTCTCTTAAGGGGGATGTGAGGTAAAATCATGAGTGTCACCAAAAATATGCATCTTCGTTTTAGGTTGTTTTGGATTCCTCATACCGGAGCAGCGTTTTGCCTAGTTTTGTTGCTAATTGCATTGTAAAAAAAAAGATCTTTTTTTTTTTTTCGCCTGAGGGGCACACACCTGCCGCCCAAAGTATTCAGAAACGAGGTCGTCAAAATGTGGCTGCAAAGAACAAGAGAGATGGGATGCAGAATAAACACTCTTGTTCAAAAGATAGTTCTTTGCACTATTTAGCCGTAAGAGACCTACTGCAGCTGCTGCACAATGTGCAGCAAAAATGCCAGAAACAAATATTTTCAATCGTGGCAAGCCAGGATTGAGTGGCAAACCAAAACTAAAGCTCAGTTTGTTTTTAAAGAAAAAACTTCTTCTTGGCCTAGTTAGAAAAAATACAACTTTCTATCACGGCGAGTTTGAAGTGACTGACGGACTGATACTGAAACCCAGATTCATAAGTTTGATTGCAATTAGGATCAGTAAATACTCGGAGTATGACCAGCACGAAGCCCGGGTAGGTGCTGGTAAGCTGTTGATGCCAAGAATCCGTTGTCCAGCTTTCAGCAAGTCATTGTGAATAGAGCTAGTGACCCTATGCAACAAGCTTAGTAAGCCAGAGCTCATCAAACGATGTTCGCGGGTGCAGATGCGCAGTGCAAATAATACAATGCACTAGGGTGGAAGAGCTGCCCGAAGATGGAATGCTCATCTCTGAGAACAGCAAAGACTGTGCTAAAGTTCAGTGAGGGTGCTTGCGGCATATCAAGTGAGTACTCCAGAAGCTGGAGCTGGATTATAGAGTCCTGACAAGGAAGCACATCGAACAAGCAACTAAAAGTAGCATGTCACGAGCATAGACAAGAGCGCTTCACAGCTCTAAAGCTGAAAAAGAGAGAAGACGACTGTAAGCTATTGCCCCTGTGCGGTGTTGTGTTGAAAAAGAGGGCCCAACCTAACTTCAAAAGAGAAAATGTTGTTAGCCAGTATGAATAATGTGAAGTCGGAACGTTTGAACTTCGAATAAATGAAATGAACAGACCTTCTCTGGATTCTCTCAGGTCTGTTAATGTTGAGTTTAGTATATAGATCCCATGCAATGCCAGCGTATTCCAGTTTTGAGCGGGTAGAGGTTACTTAGCTGAGTAGCTTAACATTTCAAGGAAAGTTTCTGAATTTGTGTCACGGAAGGCCTAGTTTGCGGAAGGCAGGTGGTTCTCTAAGGTAACACACTCCAATTTTCAATATGATTACCATGGCTTTTTTTCTGTTTCAGCCAATGTAATGAAAGCTTTAAAAATACTGTAATCATAATAAGGTAACTTATTCCACAAAATTTTATTAGAATCAGTTGAATGGTTCAAAAGTTGTCCCTTCCCCCCCCCCCCCCGGGCATCCCCCTTCAACATAGTGCATCGGTAGACTGATTCTTAAGACTGCAGCAGTGCATTAATACAGACAGTCTTACATTATTATAAACTTCTAGTATTCTGCTACTGCAGGAAGTGTCCAACAACCGCAACGCTGGTGACAGTTTCCAAAGCTGTGGTCAGCTGCAATTTACCAGAAATTAACTTGTGTTGCCTGGCCTTTTCCAGCTCTTTTGCTGTGGAAAAAAAAAGACTGTGAATTTGATTCCCAAATACTGCAACTGCGGTTTGCCTGGGATTGAAAATAAACATTGCAATTGCTTATGGGACTCGAATGACAAACGTTGTGATTTCTAAACACATGATTCTGCTAAAATTGCCTTTCCAAAAAACAAGCATAGATTGAAGCAGAATCACAGGTCCGAAATACTTATATATTGTTGCCTTGAAGAAGTCACATATAAAGATGTATTTACAATATTTACAAGATTGACAACAATGCATAAACAAGATGGCTGTCGAAACCGATTTCTCCTCTACAAGTCAAATTGTCACCTTCTCACTGGCATCACCATTAGTTGCGCCGTAACATATATATAGTACTTGTCATCGCAGTCAATTTTCCATTTTAAAAAGTAAAGGAGTACTTTCTCAATGATTCTGTTGCTGCTAGCACATTTGTGCCAGCAGATAAGTAGAAACTGCTTACGTTATTGGAAGACTATAGTCAGTGTACTTTAGGGTACCATTGTCTTTCTCTCTAGCTGTCGTAACGATTTACACTTGCTATGATTGATGTTAGTTAGTTAGTTTAATGGGGTTTAATGGCGCAAAAGCAGCTAAGGCTATGCTGCTGCTATGATTGATGGCTTGTGCTTAATTTATTTGTGCCTCTTATAGAGAAACATTCTCAAGCAGAGCGACAAAAGTGCTTGCACATTTAATGCTGTTGCTCATACTGGAAGTTATTGTTTACCATCTCGCCCACTTAGGTGAAAATTTGCAAAGGGGAATGTAACTGGTCCCAGTTCAGCTGGTTTATGGAACAATTTCCAGTTGTACCCCATTGCAAGTGCTCCTAGCTGGTCCCCATTGCAACTGATATAGGCGCTGTGAGCCATGGCCTGCTAGAACCAGAGGTCCACAAACAAAATGGGATTCCAGCTGGCCATAGCTCGTATGCATCTTTGTGGTTGCCATTGCATGTTGCCAAGGATTAGCCGTAAGACCAGCTAGTCCTGCCGAAGCAGCTTCCAGCACCAAACCGAAGCAGCTTGGTGCTGGAACTCTACATTTATTAGAACCCTTGCTGCTTGTGTTTATCTTTGCAACAAGTTTAATGTTTCCTTCAAAACAGGCTCACATTAGCACATTTTATAGCTCTTGTACATCACCATCTGAAAGAAATATTTACATGCAATGAGTGAAAAAGCAATCACTACTTCATGCAAGCAATTCTACCAAAAAATTTAATGTCTACATGATGCACATACTGATGCATCAGTAGTTCTGATACACATAATGCAGCGTGACCTGACGTAAAGCCAAAACTGCCCTTGGCTGTTTGCCACATAAATATTCAATGACATATCACTCCGGTTTAGCAGCAACTGTGGCATGTAGTACGAGTGGATCAAAACACAATTGGCTATTGAGATAGTTGTGTTGGTATATCAAAAACTCACAAGAGACATTTTTCTGATCAAGTATTCAGAAATGTGAGATCCTATTTTGTGTGCCCTTGTATGTGACGGTCGTTTTGTGCAAATTTGAAGGCCTACACAAGAAATGTTTACTTATGAGCGTGCCTTGAATGTGCCTGTAGGATTGGGCAAAGCTGCATATACTCACGTGTGTTCATTCATAGCCATGTCTACAATTGAAGTGAAAATATTGCATGGCAAGCTACTAAACTCAGGGCATTTTTCATCCAAAGCTCATGCTTCTGAATTCTCTCTTAAAATCTGCGTCACCAACACTGTCTGCAGAATTTGCCCTCTGACCTTTTCCAATAAAAAAACATTCAGAGATATACGTATGAGCTGTCCAAGGTTTAGTAGTGCTTGTACATCACTATCTAATCTGTATGCCTACATATGGCCATGTTATGCCAGGGCTTTCTTATTTTATTTTTTTCACTAATCTATGAGGGTGAATCAAAACGTCTTTGCACCTGTTTTATTTAGCCAAATTACAGCTGTAAATGGAGATCAGCGTAGGGTATTCATTCCCAGCGGTGGACCTTTCTTGGACCGGCCTGGCCTTATCTGTCGCTATCTCTGCAGCACGGCGCAGCTGTCAATTCTTGAAGATGGCGGTTGTGCTGCACATGTCCACAGTGTACAAGCAACGAAGTGCGTTTCATTTTCTATGGAGCAAGGGAGAAATACCCATCAAAATTCACAGGGAAACGCAGCCCACATATGGGGAAGGCGTCCCGCTTGGAGAAGTGTGAGGTGGATATGATGTGAGTTCGCAAAAGGGCCATGAGGACTTGCATGACAGTGAGCATTCGGGGATGCTGCATGCATTGCTGACTGACAACAGGGGTATCTGAAATTTAGTGCTGTGATGGGACAAATGTCTGGACCGGTGTGGGGATTATGTGGAAAAATAGTGTAAGGTACGTAGAATAGTACGTATATTTGTAATTATCTGTATGTACCTTACTTTGGCTAATAAAAAATGGGGGAAAAGACTTTGATTCGCCCTCGTATATGCCTACATATGGAACAGACTTGGGAATACGCACTTGTAGTGCAAGCATGCCCCATATACACTTTTGTTACACATCAGGAAGAGCTTCAGACATGCACTAGTATGTGTATGCTTCATAGTTCTACATGCTATTCAAGACAAAAGTCTTTCATGGAACTGGTTCATATTGAGGGTTGGAAACACGCAATAAACTCGGGCATTATGTATGTACAGCCATCGCTTAGTACTGCACTCAAGCCAGTGACACTGTGCTGCAGTATTTATGTGTTCAGGATAAAGAAGCACTTGCGCTCAAAATATAAATAACTTAATTACCTTTGAATGGCAGAATCAAGACAGGGGAAAGCTGCGCACATCAATCTGCACTCGACGTATTCACAAAGCCATGTAATCAGGAATAAAAACAGTTGCCACCTGTTGGCCTGAAGTTGTAATGTCTTCCAGAGGTGAAGCTGTCAAGCACTAGTACTGCCTAAATAAGATTATGCACATAGTGACACCTTGGGTTCCTCTTGAAAAATCATCACATCTCAAGCACACACGTCGCTTGACAGGCTAGTTGTCAGTATGGCTGCCGAACTAGTGTGTCATAACGTTTTCACAGTTTCGTCTCTGGTGCCGTTTCTCGCTGCCAACAAAGGTTACGGTGTTCAGTTGAGGTAGCAGTTTAAGCGAAGGCTTGGTGGGGAGGCCTGATGGGGAGCAACAATGCCTCTCAAGTTGAATTCACTTGCTCGTCCCATCTTTGTCTGTGTGTGGAATTTTTGGCAGCAACCCCCCTCAGCAGTCAGGGTTAACGTGACCTGGAATGATGTAAAGGCATGAGCGGGGCCGCAATGTTCTGTGCATGGGAGAGGGTATCGCCCCCATAGCATGCCCCCCCCCCCATCCTCTTCAGACCACCACTAGCCCTCACCTTGCTTTCACATTCAAGCATTCCCTTTCATCCATGTCACTCTTTCGAAGTGCTCCTCTCGCAATTTTCTATTCCGTGGGAAGAAGGGGGGGTGGGCGGGGCAGGGTTCGTTGGAAAAATTTGAGGTGGAAGGTAGATTTCAACCTCCCCCCCCCCCCGGCTATGCCAATGCTGGTCAAGGTATCACTTGGATCTCAACTGGCACCAGTTGTTGATATACAACTGGTCAAAGTTCCAGTTGGATCCCAACTGAAACTAGTTGCTGCCCAGTTGGCTTGTAACTGGAACCAGTTGCATGCCAGTTGGATTATAGCTGGGACCAGTCGACTTATACCAGTTGGTCTCAAGCAGTGCCATTTGGATTCCGATTGAGTATTTTCACCTGAGCATGCAGGTGGCTTTTTACGGCTGCTAGACGCATCACGTGTCTTTCACAGCAGTCTGTGGTGTTCTTGTTGGTTCTCTATTTGCAGCATCCTTGAGTTGGAGAATGCTCAGAGCAAGGAGTGCATCGAAATCCCCCTGGCCAACATATGCACCTACCGTATCCTCAGGCCTAACAGCCCAGGAATCACAGATTCGAGTAAGTTCCTACCTGCTCATATGTTGTGCTCTTGTAGTATCTTGTTTAAACACTTGCTTCTCTGTTTATTGTACATTCTTCTACAATACAGGGGAATGATTCAGTAGACAATAATTGTAGTGGACTTTGTCGGAAGGGCAAAATCAAGATCTCTGTGCCTCCTCTACTGAATGCTGTTATGATAATTCCATTAACACTGATCAGCATTATCATGAAGGAACACGCATACTGCATGAGGAACAATGGCCCATACATATATATAGGTATAATCTATGTGTATTTTGATTGTTGTAGGAAAAAAAGGATTTGCCGCAAATTAAGCCATGAGAGCTTTACAAAAAGGGCTTTGCAATGCACTGCTGACATACCTTGCACATACTTTCTAGTGACAACACTAGAAAATATAACGCAGAAAAATTCCTAACTGCACATGCCGCGATTCTCTCTTTGTAAACCTACATAAATAGAAGCTAGCTTATACAGATCTTGTAAACGTATTCGGGGAACATAATACATGAATAGATGTTAGCAGTGCACACTCCATACCACTACAATGTTCAAGAATTTATCCACAGCAACTTATGAGGCACGCTGCCAAAATGGGCTTTTTTTGATGATGCAAAATTTTTGCACGAAAGGAACAGATAAATGTGACGAGAAGGTATTTACAGTATTCACGCAAAGAATGAAGAAAAAGCAAGTAGCGACAGAACCACTTGTGAGGTTAACACATATTTTCATCTAGTCAGAATGATTGTACTTGCATCCATTCCTTTCGTCTACATTTGCAGTTATTCCTTCTAGCATACTTTTGTTTAGATTCACGGGTATTGTATTGTGAGCTTGGTGGTAGCAGGGCCGTCTATTGCTTCCACGTGCAAAGTGTACAAACCATGTCTGACTGACTGAGGATGGCACTATTGTAGGTTCTATGAGGCATAGCATTCCTGACTTCCTAGCGTGTGGGCCCACAGGGTTCCCGTAAAACTACATGGCCAGTATCCCCCCATTTCTTCCTTCTCATTAGTATAAGCGTGGTCCAAAGCTGTAGAAAGCCCGAAGTAGCCTATGAACTGTCAAGATCGTCTGTTGTACTGGAGGCTCATAGTCGTATTGTTCTGCACGGCTCGACTAGCCGCTGTTAATTTGTACCCGGGAACACAAGGTTCGGACTGCAGGAGGCAGGCAGACAAGATAACGAGCGGACGATATGCAGCTTGGGGCTTCTCGGTAAGCGCTGAAATCTTTTTTCTTTGTTTTACTTTACACACAAGTTTTTAAGGGCTGTTCAGAGTCACCGAAAATATATTGTGTACCTAGGTGCATTGAAGGCCGCGTGCATGCATGAGATTCAGGGAAAAACTGTTGGGACCGCTGTGAATTGACACTATATCGTCCAACCTATGACGATTGTCAAAACCCGCAGAGGGCAGATAAATCAACGTACCTGTTAGGCATGTAGGGCCCTCTGGGCTGTACTTTTCGGCGATAAGGTAGCCTCGTTGCCTACGGGATTATCTGACTAAGCTATGCGGAATGCTCGGTTGCGATAGTCGAAAGTTCGAATCTTTTTTTTTTTTTTAACTTCTAACAATGCTGTGCCTGACATCGACCTGCAGTGCACTACATCTGCAGGCTTGGAGTGACGCCTGACACTGGCGAAAGATGCCGAGAGCGAGTGGGGCTATACTAATCCAGGTACAACCAAATTAGGAAGGCCCACTAAGCTTGAGCAAAGACACTCCTTCACCAGAACACAAATTGGCCTCCTTGGTGCAGTATACGGCCACTACCTCCCTGAAGGTTTCTACAATTAACCCATGGCCCTCAGTCCCCAACACCTGCGGAGCACCTGACCAAGGCAGCGGTCAGACCTGTGACGTAGCAGAGGGTGCTAAGAATCTCTGGGTCCGGCCGCCAATGGAAACTGACCCTGTCAACCTTTAACAGCCAAACTCTGTCGAGTGAGGCTAGCTTAGCAGGACTCTTTGAAGAACTATCAGACATTCTTTGGGATATCATTGGCCTTAGTGAGATTAGAACTGGTGAGGCTTATACATTGCTGAATAAAGGCCATATCCTCTGCTATAGAGGTCTCCCGTACAAGAAGCAATACAGGGTAGGATTCCTAACCCATAAGGACATAGCGGGCAACATTGATCAATTCTACAGCATTAATGAGAGGGTAGTAGTAGTCATGATCAAACTTAATAAGAGGTTTGATTAAAGGTAGTACAAGCCTACGCTCCTACATCCACTCATCATAACAAGGAAGTAGACCGGTTTTATGAAGGTGTTGAATTAGAGATGAGAAAAGTGAAAACTCAGCATTGCTCTGTATATAACGATCATTTATAAGCTTTCCCTTGAAACAGGCCTCATTCCCCAGGATTGGAAAATGGCAAACGTGACACCAATCTTTAAATTGGGCGATAGAAAACTCGGAGAAAACTATAGACCAATTTCACTAGCGTCGATATGTTGCAAAATATTCAAACACATTTTATATAGTAACATATATGCATTCCTTGACTCAAACGCTTTCTTTACACCTTCCCAGCATGGATTCCGAAAAGGTTATTTCTGCAACACACAACTAATTGAATTTCAGCACTTCTTATCTAAAGCCATTGATAACAATAGTTGGGTAGACACGGTTCTTATTGATTTTCAAAAAGCTTTCGATATTGTGTCCCATAAGCTCTTAGATGTAAGGCTTGCTGCATTAAATATAAACGAAAACGTTCAAAATTGGATATGAAACTACTTAAATGGAAGAACCCAGTCTGTCGGCCTAAACAGCGCCGCATCTTCACCAATAACTGTTTCTTCGGGCATTCCTCAGGGAAGCGTACTGGGCCCCTTTTTATTTTTAATCTATATAAATGACATTGTTGAACTAATTTCATCACCCATGAAACTATTTGCTGATGACTGTGTGATTTACAGAGAAATTACTACTGAAAATGCATAGATATGTTGCAAACAGATTTAGATAAGATAGCAATCTGGTGTAAAAAATGGAACATGAATTTAAATATAAAAAAGTGCAGTAGCGTAAGTTTTTCCAGAAAATTATGCAAATTTCAGCACCGATATAGCATCAATGGCACGCTTATACTTATCGACATGCAGTCAGAATACAAGTATTTAGGAGTCTATTTCACCGAATCAATCACTTGGCATAAACATATTGACACTGTCATAGGGAAAGCTAGTAGGATGTTACATTTTATTCGCAGAAAATTTAAACAGTGAACGTGCAAAGTTAAAGAAACTTTATACTTCTTACATGTCAGAAAAATACTTGATTATGCTTGTGTAATGCGATCCCTTTCAAGGTTACCTCATTAATAGACTGGAAAAACGACAGAACCAAGCAGTAAGGTTTGTTTATAGTAATTACAGCGCGTACTCTAGCGTTTCTGAAATGAAGGCCACTTTAGGATGGGATCTACTACATATGCGTAGGCAGAAGTTAAGGCTCAAACTATTTCTCCGAGTATATATAACAGTCACACAGGTATCAATTGCTATAACTATCTTCTGGAACCAGATTATATATTGACTCGCTGTGATAACAACGAAAAGATCTCAGCCTATAACTGCAGAACAAACACTTTTCACTACTCTTTTTTTCCCCAAATCAATTCGACAATGGAACAGATTCCCCGATGATATAGTAAATGTGTCACATAACCAACTATTCTATTCTATGCTGTGACGGCGCTCTTGTAAAACACATGTATGTGTTATATATCTTGAAACCTGTTTGTTTCACATTACTTGTATGTCTTTCTCTAAATGCCATTGTAGTGCTTCTGTTTGTGATTATATCTGTCCAAAAGCTTTTCTGTATTACGGGTTATATTTTGTTCTGCCTTGCGTAATGCCTTTGGGGCGGTGTAGGTACTCTATAAATAAATAAATAAATAAATAAATAAATAGATAAAAATACTGTCGTAATGGGCGACTTCAATGCAAAAGTGGGGAGAAAGCAGGCTGGTGAACAAGCAATTGGCAACTGCTGCGTAGATTCTAAGAACGCTAGAGGAGAGATGCTGGTAGAATTCGCTGAAAAGAATAAGCTAAGAACAATGAACACCTTTTTCAAGAAACATAGCAACAGAAAGTGGACCTGGAAAAGCCCTAATGGTGAAACGAAATGAAAGTGATTTCATACTTTCTGTCGATCCCAGCATAGTGCAGGACATAGGAGTGATAGGTAGGGTAAAGTGCAGTGACCGTAGGTTAACGAGGGCTAGGATTCACCTCATTTTGAAGAGAGAAAGAGTAAAATTGGTCGAGAAGAAACAAGTCAACCTAGGGGAAGTCAGGGTAAAGGCGGACAAATTCAGGCTGGTACTTGCAAACAAATACGCAGCCTTAGAACAGAGATTATGAAGACATAGAGCTAATGAATGAAACCGTAACTAGGTTGGCTTGAGAGGCAGCAATTGAAGTGGGAGGCAAGGCATCAAGGAAACCAGTAGGCAAGCTCTCCCAAGTAACAAAGGACCTAGTAAAGAAACAAAAACGACAAAGAATGAAAGTGTCCAACTCAAGAGATAAGATAGAATTGACAGAACTGTCAGAACTGATCAACAAGGTGAAAATAAGTGATATTTGAAACTATAACATGAGAAAGACTGAAGAAGCCGTAGAAAATAGATGTAGCCTGAAATCAGTGAGAAGGAAACTTGGCGTAGGACAAACCAAGATGTATGCACTGAAAGATAAGCAGGGTAATATCAGCGATCTCGAAGGTATAGTAAAAGCAGCAGAAGAATTCTATACTGACCTGTACAGTACCCAGAGGAGCCAGTATACCTCCATTACAGACAGTAATGAACAGGATACAGGAACTCCTCCTATAACTACTAGTGATGAGGTCAGAAGGGCCCTGCAAGACATGAAACAAGGAAGAGCGGCAGGTTAAGATGGAATAACAGTTGATTTAATCAAAGATGGAGGAGACGTAGTGCTTGAAAAACTAGTAGCTCTCTATACAAAGTGCCTATCGACTGCATTCTTCCAGAAAACTGGAAGGATACAAACATTATACCAATCGACAAAAGGGACACTTTAAAGAATTGAAAAATTTAGACCCATTAGCTTACTCCCGGTATTACCTATATAAGATATTCACCAAAATAATCTACCATAGAATAAGGGCAACACTGGACTGTAGTCAGCCAAGGGACAGGCTGGCTTCAGGAAGGAATACTCCACAATGGATCACATCCATGTCATTAATCGGTTAATCGAGAAATCCGCAGAGTACAATAAGCCTCTCTAAATGGCTTTCGTAGATTACGAAAAGGCATTTGAGTCAGTAGCGATACCAGCAGTCGTAGAGGGATTACGTAACCAAGCAGTACAGACCGCTTACGTAAATACCTTTGAAATTGTCTACAGAGATTCCACAGCTACCTTAATTCTACACAAGAAAAGCAGGAAGATTCCTGTAAAGAAAGGGGTCAGACAGGGAGACACAATTTCTCCAATGCTATTCACTGCGTGCTGGAAGAAGCATTCAAGCTATTAAACTGCGAATGCTTGGAGTAAGGATTGATGGCGAGTATCTCGGCAACCTTCAGTTTGCCGATGACATTGTTCGATTCAGCAACACTGCAGACAAGTTACAACAAATGATTGAGGACCTTAAGAGAGAGAGTGTAAGAGTGGGGTTGAAGATTAATATGCAGAAGACAAAGATAATGATGAATAGATTGGCAGTGGAACAAGAGTTCAGGATCGCCAGTCAGCCTCTAGAGTCTGTGAAGGAGTACGTTTACATTGGTCAATCACAGGGAACCCTGATCATGAGAAGGACATTCATAGAAGAATAAAAATGGGTTATATCGTATACGGCAGGCATTGTCAGCTCCTGAGTGGAAGGTTACCGTTATCATTGAAAAAGAAGGTGTACAATCAGTGCATTTCACCAGTGCTAACATATGGGACAGAGACTTGGAGATTGACGAAGAAGCTTGAGACCAAGCTAAGGACCGCGCAAAGAGCGATGGAACGAAGAATGCTAGGCATAACATTAAGAGACAGAAAGAGAGCGGATTGGATCAGAGAGCAAACGGGTATAGCCAATATTCTATTTGACATTAAGAAAAAAGAATGAAGCTGGGCAGGTCATGTAATGCGCAGATTAGATAACTGTTGGACCTGGACCATTAGGGTTACAGAATGGGTACCAATAGAAGGGAAACGCAGTCGAGGATGGCAGAATACTAGGTGGAGCGATGAAATTAGGAAATTTGCGGGCGCTACTTGGAATCGATTGGCGCTGGACAGGGGTACTTAGAGAACGCAGGGAGAGGCCTTCATCCTGCAGTGTACATAAAATAGACTGATGATGATGGTAATGATGCCTTCTCAAAAAGATAGCGAATGTATGTTATGTCTTGGCAACAAATGCGCAAAGAACACCTGCATGTTTGGCTCTTTGTTATCTTGCTTTTCATTAGCAGAATGTTGGCAGTATTTCTTATGCCGTTCACGCTGTCATGTTCTACTATCTGATTTTGTCACGTGAATGACAAAAAAGAAAAATATCCAGGTGACTGGCATGTCATCCAACTTTGCCACACAGGCAGTGGCACTGCGATGCCTTCTCATGGCTTTATTTACATGCATACAATTGGAAAGTAATTAAGCATTTAACTACTAGATGTTCATTTAACAAGGTTATTTTAATCAGCCTAAGTGGGCATGTGTAAATCATTATCAAATAACTTTTTAAATGCAGTAGTTTTAGGACGTTGTTACACTATCCACAAGTCAGATGGCTCGATCCACCAACTCTGTCTTCATGATGGCTTTGTTTATGCTCTATTTTTGTCAGAAACAGCCAGTGGATTGTTGCCATGAGCATAGCACTTAGCACAAGCACTTGCATTTAGCTGTGGATGTTGGAGGAATATCTTATGTGCTGCGTAAAATAGAGAATTTACTTGTAAGAAAGAGCTGCCAACTGCTTTACTGTTGCAAAATGATACAAAAGGCGCCATCACAAAACGCCATGGCTACCGTCAAAAAACCTAACTGATTAAGGTCACGGCTGCTTGCATACAACTGCCCTGGGTCTATACGAGGCCACTGCAGTAGCTGCTGTATTTGCAGAACGGGCCATCACCATCTGGGCTTGTGGCCTCAAAGGTCTCATTTCATGTGTCAAGTCCTTCACATTAAACAGTGCTCGCGAGAACATGTGCCCAGTACCTCGCAAGAGGCGATGGACACAACGACCAGCCAGACGGCGCCGCCAGCGCGCAAGGAGTGGCGAGATTCTTGCGCTCGCTCCAAAAAAGACAAACCTCGCATCATGGCACCTGGAAATGCCCCATGAGCTAATCTTTGCCTCTTTAACACACAGCACAAAGCTCATTTATCATAATGGAGACACATATACTACAATGGAATGTTAGAGGACTTCTTCATAACCTTGGCAATTTTAAAGAACTCCTACACGAACATAATTCAAAGTTGCTGTGTGTTCAGGAGACACATCTGAAACCAAACACTAACTTTCTTCGTAATTACACCATCTTCCAAAAAGACAGTGATGAAGCTAATGCCTCCAGCAGTGTAGCAATGGTTACCGACAAGTCTGTCGCTTGTCAATACATCGCCCTTCAGACGCCCCTTGAGGCAATGTCACTTCGGGCAATCCTTTTAATAAACTGGTAATTGTGTGTTGTATATTGCCACCTGGTGTTTTGAGCCAGCAAACGCTCAGCATTGCGTGCCCAGCAAAAATGGTGAAAAAGACAACGAAGTAAAAAAACAATCCCGCTCGCTGGAGAAACGTCCCTTTTTGTCTGCCATTTTTCTGGCTTAAGTGTAAGATCAGTCGATCAGATGGCTTCAAGTACATTCTGAAGGCACTGAAAGTGCTCGTCAAAAGTTTCAGAAAACATGACATCGTCAAGATAGACGAGGCAGCGTTTCCATTTGAAGTCAGTGAGAACGGTATCCATCATTCGCTACAATGTGACTGGAGCGGAACAGAGGCCGAAAGGAAGTACTCTGAATTCATAAAGGCCATCCGGAGTCACAAAAGCAGTTTTCTTGTGGTCCCGCTCATCTACTTCAATTTGCCAGTAGCCACGTTTCAGATCGATAGAGTAGTACTTTGCGTTCCTCAGCCTGTCCAGAGAATCGTCGACACGAGGCAAGAGGTACACGCCTTTCTTTTTGACATTGTTTAGCTCTTTGTCATCATCATCATCAGCCTGGTTACGCCCACTGCAGGGCAAAGGCCTCTCCCATACTTCTCCAACTACCCCGGTCATGTACTAATTGTGGCCATCTCGTCCCTGCAAACTTCTTAATCTCATCCGCTCACCTACCTTTCTGCCGTCCCCTGCTACGCTTCCCTTCCCTTGGAATCCAGTCCGTAACCCTAAATGACCATCGGTTATCTTCCCTGCTCATTACATGTCCTGCCCATGCCCATTTCTTTTTCTTGATATCAACTAAGATGTCATTAACTCGCGTTTGTTCCCTCACCCAATCTGCTCTTCTCTTATCCCTTAAGGTTATACCTATCATTCTTCTTTCCATAGCTCGTTGCGTCATCCTCAATTTGAGTAGAACCCTTTTCGTAAGCCTCCAGGTTTCTGCCCCGTAGGTGAGTACTGGTAAGACACAGCTATTATACACTTTTCTCTTGAGGGATAATGGCAACCTGCTTTTCATGATCTGAGAATGCCTGCCAAACGCACCCCAGCCAATTCTTATTCTTCTGATTATTTCAGTCTCATGATCCAGATCCGCCATCATTACCTGCCCTAAGTAGATGTATTCGCTTACCACTTCCAGTGCCTCGCTACCTATTGTAAATTGCTGTTCTCTTCAGAGAGTGTTAAACATTACTTTAGTTTTCTGCAGATTAATTTTTAGACCCACTCTTCTGCTTTGCCTCTCCAGGTCAGTGAGCATGCATTGCAATTGGACCCCTGAGTTACTAAGCAAGGCAATATCATCAGTGAATCGCAAGTTACTATGGTATTCTCCATTAACTTTTATCCCCAATTCTTCCCAATCCAGGTCTCTGAACACCTCCTGTAAACACGCTGTGAATAGCATTGGAGAGATCGTATCTCCCTGCCGGACGCCTTTCTTTATTGGGATTTTGTTGCTTTCTTTATGGAGGACTACGGTGGCTGTGGAGCCGCTACAGATATCTTTCAGTACTTTTACATAAGGCCCGTCTACACCCTGGTTCCGTAATGCCTCCATGACTGCTGAGTTTTCGACTGAATCAAACGCTTTCTCGTAATCAATGAAAGCTATATATAAGGGTTGGTTATATTCCGCACATTTCTCTATCACCTGATTGATAGTGTGAATATGGTCTATTGTTGAGTAGCCTTTACGGAATCCTGCCTGGTCCTTTGCTTGACAGAAGTCTAAGGTGTTCCTGATTCTATTTCATCATCATCATCAGCCTGGTTACGCCCACTGCAGGGCAAAGGCCTCTCCCATATTTCTCCAACAACCCCGGTCATGTACTAATTGTGGCCATGCCGTCCCTGCAAACTTCTTAATCTCATCCGCCCACCTAACTTTCTGCCGCCCCCTGCTACGCTTCCCTGCCCTTGGAATCCAGTCCGTAACCCTTAATGACCATCGGTTATCTTCCCTCCTCATTACATGTCCTGCCCATGCCCATTTCTTTTCTATTGTCTGATTCTATTTGTGATTACCTTAGTAAATAGTTTGTAGGCAACTGACAGCTGATCGGTCTATAATTTTTCAAGTCTTTGGCGTCCCCTTTCTTATGGATTAGGATTATGTTAGCATTCTTCCAAGATTCGGGTACTCTCGAGGTCATGAGGCATTGCATACCGGACAAGATGGCTTGTAGTCAACACAAAACCAAAGCATGCCATCTTTCTTTTTAACAGGAATTACTGGCGATGACCAGGGACTGCATGAAGGCTGTATTACGCCGTCTTGAAGCATTTCCTTCACCTGCCATTGAATCGCATGTCGTTTGACCTCTGTCTTGTCTTGCCGGTGTAAGATACTGAGCAGTATGCGTATGGTTCTCTCTGGACCAAGCGTATCACGTTTTCTTCAATATTCCTTCGGTAATAACATTAAGTGCCGAAAGTAGGCATTATATTGTGTCCTACATGGTTTCCTTTGCGTACTTTTTTTTTTTTCATTTCGGTGCTCTGGCTTCACAAAAGAAAAAAAGACATTATTCCGGCACAATGAATTGCCACATGGCGAAAGTTCGATTTTGGTAATCCTTCTTTTGCGGAACGTAATGGGCCATGGGATGCTTCAGTTGCCAGATATCCTTATTATATTGCGACAGCAAATATATGGACACTCCAGGGGCATTCCTGCCATAGCCCTCATGTTCCATATAAAGTCCAAGGGCGATAACATCGTGACCACACGCTGCATGCTGCATGTGCAAGTGAAATCGTTGGGAAGGGGGAGTGGGTGCATGGATTCTGTGCGCAAGGGAGAAAAGCGGGGAGGAAGCACATCACCTTCTGCCGCGCACAGTACATTGGGGGTAGTGGAGGGAGGGAGGGGGGAGCCCTTAGGATTCTGTGATCTGTGAATCTGTGATTGCCCAACATAGTTGTCTTATTTGATGCATTATATAGTGACTTTTTCTTAGATATGCAGATTTATTGGATACTTATACGTATATTTAAATAGCTTGTTGCTAGGTTTTGTGTATATGTGCAGTGAACTTTGTTTCCAGTGACACTTTATTGCCCTTTATCAAGCTGTATCTTCGCATTTGTGTATTTTATTGTATGTTCGCATTTCTAATGTACAAAGGCGAGTCAAATGAAAGTCAGCCAACCCACCCCGTGCCATAATGGTTCGGTTCATTATCTGCGAGGCATGCACGTAGCACATAGGCATCTCTCATTTAGAAAGGTGACATGCAGGTGTGAGGATAAATGTTCTTTAATGCTCTCATACACTTGGTTGAACATGTTTGCGTCACATAATAGGTGCTCCAAAAGTAGAACAGCGTGGTGAGGTGAAGTTTTTGACAGCTGAAGATGTTTCCCAAAAAGAAATTAGTTGCCGTATGGCTCACATGTATGTTGAACATTGCATTTTATTGGCCACTGTGAAGCGTTGGAGCAAATGGTTCATAGAAGGACATGAAAGTTGCAAAGATGATCCAAGACCGGGCCAAAGCCACTGTGCAATCACCCCCAACATAATTGCAAAGGTTCATGAGCTGATTAGACAAGAACAGGATAAGCATCTATGAACTGGCAGAGCATGTGAACATCAGTCACGGCTCGGTTCACATCATAATGAACATATCGGTTATCGGCTCTTGTATGCGCAACGGATGCCCAAAATTTTGAACCACCGCGAGGAGGAAGGGAGGTTCGGCGCTGCCTTGACTCATCTGATCCGGTATCGCAATGAGGGTAACGACTTCTTGTCTGCAGTTGTGACCGGGAGCAAATCATGGTGCCACTATTACGAGCCTGAAACATGACGACGATGCTTACAGTAGGAACATTCGAGTTGACCACCCCCGAAGAAAGCAAAATCCATTATTTCCACCGGAAAGGTGTTGTTGACTTTTTTTTTTTATCATCAGGGGCCATTATTGATTGAATTTGCTAAACCTGGAGAGACTATCAATCGTTTTCGATATTGTGAAACGCCAGATCAGCTGCGTGTAGCAATTAAGAACAAACAACGAGGAAAATTGACGAATGGGGTCATCTTGCACCACGACAATGGCCGTCGCCATGTCATTGATGTGGTTAACATAAAACTGGCAAAGTTCATGTGGGAAATGCTGCAACCTCCGCCATGCAGCCCAGACTTGTTGTCTCGCGACTTCCACAATTTAAGGCAATTGAAAAAAATAGCGCAAGGGAACCATATTCATGTCGGACGAGGACGTCAGTTACAGGAGTCAGTTAGACTTTTTGAAGCAGCAGCCCAAGGAGCTTTATGAGATGGGAATAATGCAACTCGTTAGTCAGTGAGACAAATGTCTCAATGCTCATGAAGACTACTTTTAAATAAAGTGCCCCATTTGTAATATATTCGCATTGGCTCATTTCATTTGACTTGCCCTCGTATATTTTGCAGAACTTCAGCTTTTTATGTGTGCTCTCTGTTGCGACTATAATTTCGGTGCAAATACTCGCAATGCACAACCGGTGGCAGCTCCTCCTGCGCAGTAGATTAGAATGAACGACAATGTCATTGAGATATTTCCCTGGCCACTGCGTATGTACAAAAATGTAAACCAGATTCTTGCATGACAAAGATTCGTTAAAATATTAGCCCTCAACTTCTTCATATCATGGCCTTAACATTTTTCATATCAGCGGAAAGCACTGCCTTGCTGGTTTTGAACTGATATAGTTCTAGAGTTCGTGTGATATTTTCTTTACTTATTAAATAGACAAAAGCATGGAAGCATTGATACCAGTTATTTTGGGTGCCATTTTTGGGACATACAAGTAGATTCTTTTGTGAAAAAATACATTTGACTTGCTTTGACAGTGTGTAGCATTCAAATTTCGTTTGCAGCATCTTTGGCAATTGCAGTGCTGTTATTATTCATGCATTTGATCCCTCGACAAATTCTAAAAGATGGAGGCCAAGCTGCTGATGGCGCCCCCCCCCCTCCCCCAAACAAAATTTCTGGCTATGCCACCGCTTGGAAGTAAGGTAAAAGCGAAGTCCGAAGCATCGATGTTCGAAAATCCACATGTCCAAGGATTCCACGAGTGATGCGCTACATCGCGAAGTCCACATCGCCAATGCTCACAATGCTTAACCGTGGGTCTGAGACATCTAGTAACGGATGGGTCAACTGCGCTTCTTTGATGTCCATGTCACACATTTCAACACTCATCGAGATCACTGTGGGCAAGACGTCCAGACTCCAGAACTCGCAAGGTGCATAAAGTAGGTGACACCCCTAAGGAGCGAGCACAAGACCATAGGTGAACCATGCTGGAATCGCCTGGCAGGCATGGCCAATCATCTACTCCAGCAATCGTTCTGGAGAAATTGTGGCTTGAAAAACGCCATTCTTTTATAATTTCTGCGAAATGTTTTGCCACCTTGGCTTATACAACAAATATGTAGAGCACATCTACGTGGTTTTCAGTGATGATATTCTGGAATCGGATAAAAAAAGGGTTACAAAAACTGAAAGTGATTTTCAAAAAAATAATTTTTTGGCCATTTTCTATGATGCGAAAGTCGGGTGCCCCCGTAAAAGTGAAGTATAGTCGGCCATTACAATAAGAAATGCATGCTTTGGCTACACATTGTCTCAAGGAGTCTCTAATGGTGCTGCTGTTTGCATTTACGTCTGCACTGGTACATCTCAGCTGTGCTAAATATCTGGATTGCTATCTGCAGCAGGAAGCCCCTCATCGAGCGATGGTGGCCTGAGTGGTGTCATGATCGGCTATCGACCACACAAAACAGCAACCCTTGATGCGGTCGATGAACGACAAGAGCTGATGATGGAGCATGCACAGACACTGCTGCACCTAGGCTTATCTCCTGCACCTGAGGCTGCTGCACAGGGTGCCCTCTGGATCGTTGCACTTAACAAGGTACGTACATTATTTACTGCATTGGGGGCTGCTAAAAACTGCTTCAAGTTGGGTACCCAACTTGCACCACATTATTTACTGCATTGGGGGCTGCTAAAAACTGCTGCAAGTTGGGTACCCAACTGGGCAGCCCAACTTGAACCAGCGTGTCTGGCTGCCCAACAAGTTGGACAGCCAGACTTCCGTAGGCACATGAGTCATGTTGAGTATGCCTCTAGCAATGGAAACGCCTTGCGTGAGCAATAGTGTAACGATTTGCTCCACAATCACATCCCCGTGGTAGGGCTTCTTGCATGATACAAATACAAGGCGGCAGGATCGCAGCTGTATGGTCACATCGTCGGCGTTTCGAAAACGCTCATGTTGCCCGTCATTCATCATGTCGCCCTATGGGCAGGAAGAAAATGTCACCATATGTCCCAGAATGTTTATGACTGCACCGTGATCTCTCAGAAAATCCATCCCCAAGATAAGGTCTTTGCAGCAGTCGAGGAGAATGACAAAAGTGGCAACGAAGCTAGAATTACTGATGTGGATTCGGGCGGTGCAGGTTACCGTTGGTGTAATTAACTGACCCCCGGCACTCCTTATGTGTAACCCTGCCCATGACATCTTCACTTTCCTAATTTGGTTGGCCAGCTCTTGCCACATAATCAAGAAGTCTGCGCCAGTGTCAACAAGTGCGCTGACATGATGTCCATCCACCAGAATGCTGAAATCTGCACGGGCAACGTCGTCGGCGTGAGTATTCGTCGTCATGTCGTCTGCGTGAGGAGCGTGGGGGGTATTTTTCATGTCCCGACACAGGGCAACCTGCAGTCCAGAGGTTGCTGCCATTAGTTTCCTCGGCATGGACTAGGGGAGCGACCACCCCTGCCGATGTCAGTGGTGAACCTCTGGCAGTGTGGGGAAGTGTAGCGCACAGGTGAAGAGAACTGCCAGTGACGACGTGATGAAGCTGCCTAGATGGGCGACAGCTGATCGCTGCTTGGGGCATGACGGTCTTCAAAGTGCACGGAAGCAGCAGGCGAAAAAGAGCCAGCTGGAGGGGGGCAGTAACGGGCAATGTGGCCTGGTTCGCCGCAGTGGAAGCAGAATGGTCAACGGTCAGCCACACGTCACAAGTCGGTACAGCGAACTAGAAGTCGTCTCACAGACTCCCGTTGCAACCACGGCATGGGAGTGGGCCATGAATAGCCGCGTCATAATAAAATGATGTGCATTACTTTCATAATGGACACCGTATATTCAGAAGCACAAATTGTTTTGTTCAATTTCCCAGCCTGCAGCGAAGAGTACCTGCGGCAAAACAGCAATGCAAATTGAGAACAGCTACTATGCCGCAATTTTAGCAAAGTCCTTTGTTGTCAAACAGCATGTGAAACACACCACAGTACATTGCCTATTCAGCTGGCTCGCCGCCTCAGGCTCCACTGTGTGGATGAGGAGGCCAGCGAACCTTGCTGTGCCGCCTTGATTTTATCAGCTCATGGCCACAGCTCATCAGTCCGCCCCTAGCTGTATTAGCCTGCACAGTTTGCCGCAGTAAGAGAAAGAAGTACTAAATGCACTGGTTTTAAACTAGAATTCCAGGACAAGTTTCTCCCAAGTGAGAAATGTGACGTGGCAGCAAATGCCTACGCTGTCACTGACAAGACAGCACCCATGGAATAGCATGGCATGACCGGGCCACGCAAAAGCATGCAAAAATAACAAAACACATTTTCGACATGGAGGAGCAGAAAAAAAGGTAGCAGGCAGCGTGAGGTCAGGCAGCTAGCCTCAGTAAGCCGACCTCCCCTGACACCACCCCGTCTTCTTCCTGGGGCTGCTGGGAAGTCGGTCCTGTGTGGGGAAACTGGGTCCTCCATGGTTGCTGATCCATTTTAAGGTATTGTTTGGGTCGTGGCAAATTTTATACAATGGCACCTGCTGTCGATTACGGAGGAAGGAATACCGTATTTTTGCGATTCTAAGCAGCCCCCTCTTTTTCCGCGAAAAAAAATTGGAAGAAAGGTTGCATGCGAATCTAAGCACCCCCCTATTTGGAAGGAAGAGCGCATAGCCAAGGCTGCCAAGCACGCTTGCTCACTCTGTCATCGAGCCGAAGCCGTCGGAGTCCCGAGGTGGTGTGGCGTCCACGGCGCAAATACGCAACGCACGTTTTGCGGCCATCTGACCCCGGAGGTAAAGACCAAGCTTCGGAACATCAATAGCGACTTGGTTGTGATTCCGGGTGGCATGACGCCAGTGCTGCAAGCCCCTCGAAGTGTCAATCAACAAGCCCTTCGGAGCCAATCTCCGACAGGAGTACGAAGAGTGGGTGCGAAACCTTGACCGAAAGAAGGCGCCGATGGGAAAGCTGCAGAAAGCATCCCCATCAACCATCGCAAAATGCATTTCGGACATGTGGAAGCAGGTGCAAGTGTACGTTTGGTGAAATCGTTTAAGAAGTGCTCGGTCAAACCACATCGACGGAACGGAAGATGACCTGCTGTGGAATACCGAGAGCTGCAGTTCAAGTGGTGCGACAAGCTCGAGTGGCAGTAATAGTGACTGAGCATTCGACACAAGTGGTGGGTTCACTGTTTGCACCAATTTTTCTTTTGAATGTTTGCAAAATAAAATGTTATTTCTCGCACCCGGCTTGTCGTGATGTCACAGCGAAAAGAGGGAGGGGGGGGGTCATTCTAGATTTTTCAAATCTAAGCACCCCCCTTCACTTTGGGCATCGCGATCGTGAAAAAAGTGGTTGCTTAGAATCAAGTAAATACAGTAAGTGATTTTGTGTAGCTGCATGCAGTGTGCACTGAACTATAAAGGAAGACTCTGGTATAGAAGGAAATCATCAGGTCGTGCATGGCGCAAGACCAGAGGATTTTGAAGGCATCACTTGTGCTTACTGTCACTATTGCAGAGTCGCCGGCACTCTTCCATTGAAACACTCGCAGAATGCCCGATCGCGGCCCAACTTTTTCGCACACTCCTTTAGGTTTGTCGTATCGGCCGCACCACACCTTTAACTGCGATGCACATTTTTCTTGTGAATTTTGCCCTGTCGCCTTTGCACCGAAAAAGAGGTGGCATGAAAGCTTCGCAGCAGATCCAAAGCGAGATGACTAGAAGATACTGCGTGCCTATGACATGACAAGGGAATGCATTTCTTTTATATATTTCATGTGTGGGCTTCAGGATTGTCACGTGACGTTGCCTCCTAATTGTATCTTTCTTCCGTTGTTTTCATGTCATGTACTGCAATACTGTGGACATAAGCAGAAAGTTCATTTTTCCAGCTTTCTGAGCCCCACATGTATCTATATAAAAATATATATTACCTTTAATAACAGTTGCACTTGAAGCAACTTCTTATGTTATCGAAGAATTGTTCACTGAAGTGACGGCCTTGTATGAGTATCTACAACAAGCGGATTCAGTTAAACACGTTGGGGAGATATATTAAGTCGCACAAATACATGTCAACGAAAAAATGCATGTAACGCCTTGAGTGCTGCATCCCCCCGCGCGCAGTGTTATGTTTCCGCTGGTGCTTATACGGCGGAAAATACGCTTGCTTCTCAGCTTCAGACGGGTTCTGGTGAAGTACCATAAGCGACATGCCCACTGTTGACTTTATCGTTTGTGCTCATGCTGTGTCTGTGGCCGGTAAACATTGCAACGTCCATAGGCGTGGTAGAAGCAAGCTCGATTCACGTTCTGTATTGTTTTATTGCAATAGTAAATATATCGGCACTCAAGGCAAAGTCCTTCAATGCTTTCCTGGTCGCGAAACTGCGCCGTAACGCTATGGGAGAGCTTGCTATGTTGCCGCAGCTGCCACGCGGCGGCGCTGGGAGCATGGTGGGGGCTAGATGAAAGCTGCGTGCCACGTCAGTTGGTTCTTTATTCTACGGATAGGTGCCTAAGTAGTCCGGCGGCATCGGCAGTTGGTTTTCCTCATTTCAAGAGATAAATTGTTGATCTGTACCGCATTGTCGCTTCGGCTACAAAGGTACATGCAAAAAGGTATGATTATTTTGTTTGCCTAGTGACGCTGATGAGTGGGTGAAGTGGAAACGTGCACTACCGCATCATGAAGCTGGCAGCTTTACCTTCGACTCTCAACACATCAGAGTGTGCAAAAAAGATTTTGACACCACGGATGTTGTTCAAAGCAATAAGTTAATTGTGAAAGAGACGCTGTGTCCTTGCCCTGTGCCATTCCTTGGCTGTTCGAAGGGCTGCTGGTGTAGTAGGCACCAAGGCAGAAATTGTGAATTTTTTTTCTCAGATGCCCTCTGCACTTCTTCACAAGGGAAAAGAACAAACTTGCATGGGCAACTAAGCGTGCAACATGCCCAGCCGGCGGGGGCAAGAAAGTGATGTGCTGAATTGCTTCCTCAATGGTTTTAGCCATGCAAAGAAGCAGCAGTTCTTTTTTTTTTTTTCACTGCTTTCTTTCAATGTGATAGATAATCGTAAAAAAATGCATTTGCCTCATTTCATTCACCATTATGTTAACCATGTTCATTTTTCTGTTTTTAATCTACTTCATAGCTTGGTGTTTTTTTAGGTACTTACCATCCTATTATGTATTTTGCATTCCTGCCTTGTTTACTGTAAATTTTTTTGCTCAACAGTCTCATGTTCTCGAACATATGTAAGGAAATTTGCCATTATACTGAAGCTTGTGACACATTGGGCACTAGCGTCTCCTCAGCTTGACACGTTTTGGGATATTTTGCCCCATGTTATGTGGTTCACATTCTAAATAAATCGGCAGTGCAGCAGCGTCATGCTCGTGAACACTTGTGCTTATTTTTGTTTAGATTATAGTAACATGAAACACTGCTTTGTTTCAGTTAATCAAGTCTCCCCAGTGCAATCTTCATTACGCAATCTCATGCCATGCAAGCATAGTCTGTCCAAGCAACACACACTGTCATTATGAAGCATGCCAAATTGGAGTGGAGGTGATAGCGGGACTTGTCCCAGAAAGCGAGACATTTGTGAAAGCACAACCAACGCTAGAATTAGAGCTGCACGGGTGGCCTTGCGCAGTTGCGGAATGTGAAGTGAGACGCACTTTCGCTCATGCAATGCCTATGTAACATAAACTTGTCAAGGTTACACGTTGGAAATGAACAGATGGTGGTTGCAAACTCTGAGTTAAGGCTAAGTTAGAGATCAGCGTGTATTCACGCGACCCAAGGGCGTCGCCTTGCGGAAGCTTTGTTGTTCCTACTTTGAATTGTTGCTGATGCTTTCTGCAATAGTTTGCAGCAGAGCGAAGTTAGCTTTTATAAACTGTAAACACTGGAAATCTAGTAGCTTTTCTGTTTCTTAATGCCGCAGCAGCAAACTCCCACGGCGTAGACAGTCTCATTGCAGATAGCTAGCGTGATCGGTGCTGCTTCAAGTCTCGCTGCGTGGCTTAAATTTGCAAGTAGTTGGCGAGTTTCTTAGGCTTGCACAGTGTGACAAGCCCAAGCAAACGACCTATTCTTAAATAAATAATCTCATGCTCGTCTGCCTGAGATAAGGAACAGCGCAGCAACGACGCATATATTTAATAGTGCTGCATCGGCACGACTGCCACCGTCGTAGCCTTGTTATCTTGCAAAGGTAAGCGGAGTGACTTGTTCACGCTCACATGCAATAACCGCATTGTAAGTAAGGCGAAATATGAGTGGAGTAGAATGTTAGCTGTTTGATGAAAAATAAGCAGTTGCTTCGAACCGGTACAGGAGTTTCAGCCAAGCGCGGTGCGCATGGGCACGAAATGCCCCCACGCTAACAGCAGCGACCCTAGAGGCAGCTTCTGTCCCTGTATGAAACAGCGGGCGGAGTTTTGTGATCAGAAAAGCATTGAAAGGCTCTGCTCAAGGTAAGTTTTCACTGTTGTCGTCACTGTGTCATTTTGTATAAATTTGAATAGCTATATGAGTGAGTGACGCATACAGTGTGGCTGCGAAAGAAAGCACACAACAGTGAGCCAGAAAGGATGGCGGCTTTATCTTAATGGGCATTATCTGCCTACGTGCTCAATGCTAGGCTTGGTTGGAGTTCACGTGATGGAATGTGTGCTTGGTAAAGAGAGCGCTTTTGCAATGCAATAAAAAAGGGCGGGCAGGGATACCCCTACCAGAAAACTTCAGAGGGCGCTTGGGCTCCGGAGCTCTCCTGTAGTCGCTGCCTATGACTGTGGACGCAATATGTGGGTTGTACCATTTCTCCAACGTCCGTGATGTGCAGAGAGCAACATTATCTGGCGGCGTTCCATAGAACCGAGTTTTGTGTCATGTAACTGAGCTGTGCGCTGTCAGAAAAAAACATCAGAGGACATTAGAGAGCCGAGTGTCTCTGCAGATATGAGATGACACTTCGATGAGATAATGCCACCGGGTGTCCTCGAGGCATAGCAGTAACCATGGGGTTTAGACAATAACCAGGGTGGCAGTGCTCCACAAAAGGCAATTTGCAGTTGGGTTACGTTGCTCACAAGTTAAAAGAAGTCTTTGTACAAGCGACGTTATATTGCACCAGGACATTATCGAGTTGTTATCACATAACAAATGGTGGAATAGGAGCGAGACCAGTGTGAAACTTCAGTAATTTGGTGACTCAATGTGCGACACCCTGTCTATTACTTGGGCTAAGGCTTCTAACCACGTGTACATAAACACAGATAGAGCATCTCAGTTGGCTGTTTAATGTGGTCCATTCACCCTGTGTCAAATATCACAATCGCGTATATATATATATATATTGTAACGGACAGTTAAGGGAATCCAGATACAACTATTTATTGTGGGCAAACTTGTGCCCTGGGGGTAAATAAAAAGCACTGCCGCGTTCTAAATGGGAGATCAGGAAGGCCTTCTTCTCTCTCGAGCGTCGCTTCATCTCGTCTTCTTCTTGTAGACGCGGACAATGGCCACCTGCGATGCGAGTGCGTGCGGCGAAAACACGTGCCATTATTTCGTCATCTTTTCCTTCAATACGCCGTTGTCGTCTTGAGGGAGCGCACGAACCTGCGCGCGTTGTTTAAATATTTCTGCCTTGTATCAATATGTATCACATTCTTGCTTGTGTTCTCTTTTGTGTGTGCACATTCACAGGCCTTCCGGATGATCCACAGCCCGGACGTGTCACCGGAATGACTGCAACAGGGCCCATTCAACAACCACGGCGGGCACTTCCTGCTGCTGCAGCCCCGCTGACTGGCAACGCTGCTGATACGACTCGCACTGTTTCACATCTGCAGTGCTGCTCCTGCTCTGACGTTTGGACATTCAGCATGTCTGCATGGTGCCGCCTGTGTGGATCTTGTACAGTTGGGGGGCAAACGATTGGATACCATGGGTGCCGCAACAAGAAATTGCAATAGTGTAGACTGATACAGACGAGAAGTCCAGCACACTTACTGCCGCGTGCTATGAAAACATTGCATCTGTCGAGCCTGTAAGTCCAGGCCACGAGAGAAATTCAGCATCTTGTTTCCAAGACTCTTGGGGCATCAAAATTTGTGCTCCTTGTCATGCATAAGTGCACACTGTTGCGCTATATGCAGTGCAGAATTGCACGTAACTTTACTTCATATCATACTGTGTCTGACGTGCAGTGGACGTCTTGTGATCAGAGCATGTGGTGTACTGTTAAAGATAGCATGCGAACTTGTCTTGGAAGGAGCCCACTGTGGGGCAAGTCCAGAAGGATCAGGCTCTGCAGGTCACTGACATGCAGCCGATGGTGCGGGTTGACCTGCATGTGCACCGATACCAGAGGGCACTGTTTCCTTCGCCATCCATTGCTGTATACTCTTCCCAGCGTGTGAGCCACAGCCATTTTACCGGTTGGTAGCTCTGAGGTCGACAAGATGAAAAAATAAATCTGCATAATGGTCTGAAAGCTTTTTTTTTGGTTGGCGATAATGTCTCTCTTTGGACTGCAGTGCATACAGCTTGTGTGTTTTTAGAACAACTTTAAAAAGCATATTTCCCACTTGACATATTGCAGATAGATTGCATGTTTTTGGGGATATCATTAGACAAAACAATTTGCATCTTCGTTTGCCTAGGTTTTCCAAAATTTTGTTGACTGAGAGGTGGCGAAACCAATTCATGTTTCTGCAGCTGCTCGCTTATCGAATAGCAAAGTGTGCAGTGTTTCCTTTTTTCTTGCAGAATGAACCAGGCAAGCAAACATGCGATGGGATTTGCTGCACAAAGCATACCAAAATGGGGGGGGGGATCCTATGTCGTTGCATAATTTCATTGAAAGTGAAGCAGGTAGGTATGAAGTTTTCTGCTAAATGTGTTAATGCAGAAACGCGGGTCGCTGTATATGTCTGTAGAAAAAATGTTGAAAAAGTCATAAACTGTCTGTCATTCACTGCTATGGCACCTGAGTAGGGCGGCCTTTGATTCATGTTTCTAGCAATTTGGAACAGTAACAGAGTTCTTGGCATCACTTCTTTAAACTCTCTGCTCTTGCAGTTAAGTCATCTCTGACAGCTCGATTCAGATTAGGAGAAAGTGAAACTTTATCATGTTATGGACAATTGTTCGTTCCTTACATGCGCACGACAAACATTTTCTTTTGACCTGTGTAACATTTCACAGCGAATTTTGAGTTTCTGGTTTGCACAAAAGCTAAATTTGTCGAGTGTCATTTCTTTGGCTGTGGTGACAGTGCTATGAAAGTGTATAGGCCATCTGCTACTGCTTCCTCTTGATATAGCAATGCCCTACTCTTCCTGCTTCAAGCGATATGAGAGAACTGGAATGCTTACACATCAAGGCATGTCTATTTGCTGTTTTCGGCATAGATGCATTGTGTCTTAGCCATGCTTTTTTAATGTTTCATTCATCACGAGCATGCATCTCATGTAACGTCAACTGCCTACCTTGGTAACAGTGCAGTCCTGCCAATTTTGTCTGTTCCTAGAAAAGTGTTCATGTACCCTCTGGTATTGTACCCAACAAGTCTTCCCAGTTCTCAGCCGAGCCACTGTCAAATTCTTCCTTTGTGGGTTACACCATTACTTCTAGGTTGTTGCAGAATTTATATTTTCATGAAAGGGCTCATTGCATTGGGGGAAAGTGGTGATTGTGGGCATCAGACAAGGCTTCCTGTGAGCCAATGTGGGCAACAAGTGGAAACAGGCTCGTTGGTCTGTCTATGGTCATTGTTACATTCATGCAACCTCTTGCTTTAAAATTCTCATTGTTTAATTGTTGTTGTTGTTAGGGGATGAGCGTGCAACAATTTGTCCTGCTTTGCCCATCGCGAATGCTTATGCTTGAAAGTCGTTTGCCACATTGGTTATGTCTCTTTAATTTGTTGTGCCAGACTACCCGAGTCTGCCAGAGACACTGTGTACAGTAAACCAATGCTCATTGACTGAGGGCAGCGCCTCGGGTAGCCTCGAGCAGCAAGTGTGGACAATACAAAGAAGGGCATGCATAAATTTCTTCAGGGCAGCTTGAGATGGTTGCATGACTACTAGCAGTGCTACTTGTCTTCTCGGCTGGCCTCACCATAATGTGGAGGTAAACTGTTGCGTGTGTGCATTGTGAAGCATGTATTGCATGAAATTGTAGGCCCATCATGTTACGTCACACAGCATTGCACAAGGTTTCCTAATCAAAAGTAGCATCCGTGAGGAGCATCGGTTCAGCAAGACAGGAACAAAAATTGGGTGTGAACAAGCAAGCTTGTCCCTATGCCTGTCGACTATGTTACAGGTGGGTTGTAGAGGTTGCCAGCACAGGCGTCTTTAACACTGTTGACCACTGCACTTTATAATCTAGTATGGATATTTCTCTATGGATATCTTCGCTGTTCTTTGTCATGAAAATGTTAACTTGACATCACTGTGGACAAAATTTGGAAATTCTTGGAATGTGTAGTAGCTAGAGGTGTCTGCACTGATGGACCGAAAATGAAGTCATCTGTATGTATTGGAAAATTAAGGGACAGCTATGACATGCAGAACGTAGTGTCCAAACTCCATTTGACAGGACGCGGTACTACAGTGGCAGATGAGAACATTAAGCGAGACTGTTGAATATTCCCGTTCACTGTTCTACTGTATATCCTTCAGCTGTCTTCCTGGGGGCTTTGGTGAATCATTCAGTACGTATTTGGTAGAAGCACACACTCTTTTATGAAGTATGCAAATGTGACAAACACTTTTAACGCTGCTCAGACAAGTATTTGTCACTGCTCAGACAAGCTATAAGTGTTAGCAGACGAGGGCATGTCATGGCCTTCAGCTGTACATGCCTGACACTCATTATTTTCACCATGTTGGCCTGTTTCTTCCATTAACTGTTAAATTTAGCCTCAATATGTGAGAATTGTTTGTTTACCTTACCCAAACAATACCAACAGAACGGCTGCTGCCTTTGAGCAGTGCACGCGGTTTTTGATAAGGTTGTAGCTACTTGGGGTGCAGTTCTAAACACTCGATTCTGCATAGCCACTGAGCCAACGGTGCAGACATTTTCGTGGAGCTCATTGGGACAATCACTGTACATATAATGCTCTGAAAAAAAAAAAAAGTCATAAGCAGGTGTTTTGCATGCAAATAGCTAATTGCCATCGGACAATGCAAGGCTAACAGAGAATTGATTTTTTATTTCTAAAGAGTTGCTCAGCTGACTGTACTCTTTCGGCCCTTGTAGTGTCCATTGTGAATGACAGGAACCATCCCACACAATTCGTGAAACAAAGTAAATAGAAAGTTACGCTTTCCATGTGAAGCCAGTATAGTCTTCAGGCAATTTCCAGAAATTTAGGTAAAATGGAGCAAGACAACCATTCTTTTGCGGAAAAATCAAACTACGATAATAATACTAGGTTTAACAGTGTACCTTTCACTTTAGGACGTCATCAGCACCGTACATTTGGGGCATCTGGCTCCACAGTTTTACTGTACAATAAAAATGTTGGAATAGCAGCTCAAACAAAATTTGACAAAAGTGATTTTTACGACTCATATACGAGGTACATTTTGAAAGTAAGTTCCGTCATTTTTTTTTTTTAAAGAAGGTACACCAGTTGAAACAATCGCCATAAGAATCTCCATCCGTTGCTGGCTCAACGACGGAAGCACTGTCAGCGTAGGAGGGATGACGCATGCGCAGAATGCCGAAGAAGAGAGTAGCAGCAGACCGGCATGCCAGTGGTCATTCGAGTACAAATCACGGTAGCAAACGAATGTATGCTGACAATGTGGTCACCAACGGAAGTGCTTGCTGTTATCTGGTATGAATGAGCACTTGTTCCCTGCAGTTGAAAGACGCGCTTTCAGGACGTCACTTAGAAAACAACACCGAGGTGGAGCAAGTTGTGCGACAATTTCTTGCATTAATGAGTTAGTGCCATCTTAGTTGAAATCAAGAAAAAGAAATGGGTATGGGCAGGACATGTAATGAGCAGGGAAGATAACCGATGGCCATTAAGGGTTACGGACTGGATTCTAAGGGAAGGGAAGCGTAGCAGGGGGTGGCAGAAAGTTTGGTGGGCGGATGAGATTAAGAAGTTTGCAGGGACGACATGGCCACAATTAGTACATGACCGGGGTAGTTGGAGAAGTAAGGGAGAGGCCTTTGCCCTGCAGTGGGCATAACCAGGCTGATGGTGATGATGATCATGAGTTTTACCAGAGTGGGTTCTTCAAGCTGACTGCATACTACGACAAATGTCTCAACGACAGTGGCGGATATGTGAAAAAATAGTGCAAGGTGTATAGGTCATGATGCCATGGTGTACTTTATTTTTTTTTTACAATATATTTCCCGTGTGAAAATAAATGACTAAACTTACTTTCACAACATCCCTCATAATAGCTCATCTTGCGGTGTGCGAATTTGACGCCAGCAGGGCTCAGTGGTTGTAAAATTGATATTAAGAGTAGCCAATTCGATTTCATTCGTGGGTGTCTTGGAGCATTTTCTAGAAGTGTAGAGGGCACTCATTGAACTCTTGTGCCAAACCTGTTCAATAGATGAAAAAGAAAGTGAAGATTGCTTCAAGGAGCTTGGCCTACGAATATTGAGAACTCGGCGTGTAGTGAGACTTGGAACAGGAGGTCTCAGCACCTGTGATAAGCTTTCTTTTTTGGTACAGTTATATTTCCGTCTTTCAACATTACCTGAGCCAACATAACGTTTGACGGAAATAAAATCCAACTTTCTCAGCTCCTACAATATAAAGTGTATGATACCTGTACATTTTTTTAAGAACACATCAAGTGCCGGTTCGCAACCTTTGAAACCCGGTGGCGACACTTGGCACCGTATCTATAACTTTGCTAAAAATGGTAAAATTAAAATTTTTCTATTTGTATAATGCTTGTGAAAGCTTTTTTGCACTAAACAAGAAGCGAGAAATCTCTGCCCAAAAAAGGAATTTCAGGGCCAAGAGGGCCAGTAATGTGCATTTAACTGCGCACTTAGATGCCAGCACCATGCCAGCTACTACAGTTCTCGGCTGTGGTGACGTCTGTATAAGAATCTCGCAACTCGTAACCTTCCATGGATGCTGCAGCAGCAGAACCAACAATATGTGCATGTCAGTAAATGTACACCGCTTAGAGAAGCATTGGACACTACTCGTGTTTGTTATTGCGACTTTTGTCGGTAACTGGTACAACTTCAGAAAGACATGTAAAGTACTGGGATAAATGGTAATGTGAGGAGTTGAGGAAATCTGCAGGGAATACTAGGAAGCCATTTGTTCGGCAACACGTAATTTGTATCCACAGGCATGAGCAGCTCTCTTAACTGCTAAGCGGGTCAGTTATGTGAAAAAATTAAGTGAGGCACATTGTTGTGATATTTAAGCATGTGAGTGATAAATGTTGTATGAAATGTAAAATTTTTGGCAATTTTTCACATTTCTCAGCTTCCGGATAATTTTCCCAGGAAAAAAAACTTTCCCGTACACTTTGAGATGCTGCTGCTTGGACCACCTTCTTTATTTCTCCACATATTTGGGGAATGAATATGTTGATGTGTAGCTTGGATCTGCATTTCTGTATCGAATGAACATACATCTGTGCTTGTATCTTGCATAGAGTTAATAATTCAACTGAAAGCTTAACCAATGTCAGGTAGTTTACATATGACCTTACCAATGATGTCGCACAATTGCTGGCACCGCCACCGAGAATAACATGTTATCAAAAAGTATTGTGCTCGTCTCTTCACATTCAGTAATTTTTCTTACTTGTGGCTCAAGAATCCTGTATAACATTCTTGTGTAGAATCTGTAAAAAATGGTCTTCAGCTTTAGCTTGTCCAGCATGTCACTTAAGAAAACAAGTTCTCAATTTATCTCGAAAGCGGATCTAAAATATTTCACCCAGGCCTTCTTGCATCAACGCCTGCCTCGCTGTAACATTGCATCCTAAATTCTCCTTCATCCTTCTTGCCAAAAGCTCCATATTTTGCTAATGGCAACGTCAAAGTATACTGACGTTTCTTTGGTAGAGTAATGCCCGCATTCTTTTTCTGGGATTCTTTGAAGTGCTACCCCTGTTGTTTTGCTGACATGTTTACAAGAACAGTCTTTAAATAATTAAGCTTAGTAGAAGACAAAGAAAGGTTCTTGACACGAAAGGTTGCAGGACTTGTAATAACTGTGGTAATGTGCCACTGGTGTGAACGAGCTAAAGAACTTCGCTTCTTTTCACGAACAGAAGTTGTTAATCATGTATTTATGTGCCTGAGTGATCAACCTGCACTTATACTGGGTCTTTCAATGAACACTTTCAAAATTTTTTAAAGGTTGCCTGTAGCAAATAGCACAATCCCAGTTCATAAGCTGGTCTACTCAGAAGCGGAAATTACTTGCACAAAAAAATGAAATGCGTAATCGACCAAATAACAAAAATTGTTAATTAACTGTAACTAATGATATGATGGCCCATATTGCAGCTTGCAAATTCTAGCCATGGAGTTCGTGAGGTGGATCCACTTGGAATGAATTCTCAGGATGACAACAGTGTCAAGTTGTTAATTACCGAACCTTGCAGAGAAATGCATTGGCATTGTCATTACTTTCTTAAGAAAACATATGCATTCAAGCACAGAACTAACTGGAATGCCAATGTATTTCTCAGCCAAGTTCAGGAATTAATATCTGGAAACTGGTGTCATCCCGAGAAGTCATTCCGAGTGGATCCGCCACGCGAAATCCATGGATAAAATTTATAAATTGCAATATGGGCCATAATGTCATTAGTTTAAACGTTAATTTGCGATTTTAATTCATCGTTATGAACTTAAATTTTTTTTGCAAGTAGTGTCTTCCATTTCGAGTAGACTGAACAAGAATTCTGCCATCTGCCACAGGTAACCTTTCAGGATTTTCGAAAGTGTTCACTGAAACACCCTGTATTTTTTAATGTTTCATTCTTCCGTTATGTTGGGCTTTTCTACATGAATTCTGTGACTGGCACAAACATTGAGTTGAAACAAGACATGTTCAAAGTCAGCACCTTGTCATCTCCGCATTGGGCATCGGTCTTGGCGTACAAAAATCAGCATTTTTGTCATGCTCACACTTAGTATTTGTACTTAACAATTCGCTATTACATGCCTCATTTTCTTTTTTCATCTTATTGCTATTGTCTTACTTTCTCTCAGGATGAACGAGACCAGTGGTCTCATGGAATGCACTGTGAAAGGAATGCGCACCTGTCGAATGCCTCTGTGGCGCATAGTTTTGGCCAAAATGTGGCAGTGTATGCTGCGTGTGTGTTGTGCATGTGGAGGATTAGATTTCCGCCTCCTCCCCCCCCCCCACACACACACTTTTCTCAGTGCGAACTTTGAACACTTTGACATTAGTATGCTGCTTCAAAGCTGCCTAATGACAATGAGAGATATTGTTGGCACAGAGATGTTTGACAAGCATTGTCAACTGGTCCTGATGCTCTTGTTTGCTTATTGTGGCATAAAGGAGCTGTTCTGCCTCCCAGCCGTGGCCAGCGATGGTCATCAAGACAGTCGGTAGTAGTAAAGGTAAAACTTGAGCAACGAATCAAGCGCGCCTGATGTGTTTGGGAGTGCTGCGCTATTATACAGTAATTTGTGTGGAAGTGTATATATCTTGTTTTTCCAGTGCTGATGTTTTCTCACCACCAAGAAGATTTGCTGAAATAGCTTCCTTTAATGTGCATGGCATTGTATAGCTGGCCAGTGAGGATGTGTGCATGTGTGTTCCTTTATACACTGCAGGCATTCAATATGCAAATTAATTTTGTTGCCTGACATACAAAGGGTTGCCGTTAGACAAGTGCCTTATGGAGTGTACCAGAGTATGTTTTATGTTGTCCATGTTTTATTCATGTTGTAGTGTACAGGAATTACTGTGTCCGTATACCAAGCCTGGTTTTGATGTGCACCTGTTCTTGCTCCCCATGCATGTACAACCCATGTTCTTGTACCAAGAGCGTTCTTAAAAACTGGGGAGTTTGCAACCAACTTATCTGAATGTAGTGTACTGTAGTGAGCTCGTGTGCAATGCTTCTGACATTACCCTACTGTTTACACGATTCACACAGTACCTGTTTTGGCATGCTTAAATAATAAAGCTGTATCATTGGTACGTTGAAATGTCCATCTTTGTGCGGGTGGAAACATTCTGAAACTTAACCACCATCACTACTGATGCTTTGCTGCAGCTGCATGCCTAGTGTGGCTTATAAAAGAACTTATGACCGGCAGGAACAAAGCAAGAGAGAGAGAGATAAGGAAAGAGGAGTTTAATCTAGTTTGGTTGGCTAACATATTAAAAAACAGTTAAGTGTGTGCTAATATCCAAAAGGGTCAAATAATGAATCTAATACTACCCTATTTGATTTAGTCCTTGAATTGAGTATTTACTATTCGTGAATATGATTATTTTTCAAATTGTTTTCAAAATTTTCATATCGCTGATTGTGCATAATGAATTACATGTAATTAATTGTAACTAGTTACATTTTCTATCTGTTTTGTAATTTAATTAGTAATTTTTTTACTCGGTAATTCTCACTGCAATTATGTTTCAGTAGCTAATTATATTTAACCAGTTACATTTTCCATGAAACAAGCTGCAACAGGTGACAGCGTTAAGCACTTAAATTTGGCAGGAACTACCGAGTACAATACGATAAAACATGCACATGGTTTACCTCTGTCCCACAATCGGTGTCCTGCAACTATGCCTTGGTCACTTAAACATGGCAGGCCTGCATATTTGCACTCTTCCCCTGGAAGTCCAACCTCGGAGCTTTTCTCTCATAATAATGATTGTCTGAATATATGTGATGCATGTTCGATTCAGCCCAGCACCAGAGAAATATTCAAGAATTTTTCACTCATTGAAAGGCGGCGCATACCCAATGACCCAAATTTGTGTCCAAGAGGTTCACTGAAATGTGGCACACACCGAGTGACCCATGTTGGCATCGGCGATTCATTCATTGGAGAGCGACAGATGTCCAGTGGCACATACGAAGGGACTCATTGAAGAGTGACAAATAAACGCCCATGGCACATACCAGCTGACCCAAGTTGAAATAAATGAGGTTCACTCAAGAGGGGCATGTGCCCATTGTAACATACTCACAATGACAGAAACGATTGATTTCTAACACAATTTCCTCAGCACAGCAGCACAATGCTCTACCCAGTGACCCAATTAGGTTGGCAGGAAAACAGTTACGAGACAAACAGAAAGATCCTGGAAAGTGCATGCAGCCAAGAAATGCCAATTGGATTAAAAATTAAATACTATGTTCTGTTCTGTAAGCTCGAAGCAGCTTATTTTTGTTTTAGGCTGGCAACTTTTGTTGCTCTTTTATGTTGACAACTGCATATATATTCAGTTTTACGATTAAAAGAGGGCAGTACCAGCCTGCTCGTTGACAGGAGCGATTCACCGTTTGTGTCTTCCGCACCCTTTTTCCATGTGGCCCCTTCGCAATACAAGATGAATGACGAGGATTAACTAAGGACAGCAGCCACCATGTTAAACTACAACCTGCCCCCTCTGTTCCTTGCTATATGCCAGGATACAGTGAACTAGAAAGTACACTGTAGCTGTGGACGTAAGCGTTTCTCAACTGCTTGGGAGCCCTCGTTGGAGATGAGCTGTCAAACAAGCTTTGCAAAGTGATGCTGCTCAGCGCACTTGGCTTGGAGGCGCAGCGGGTGTACTCAGTTTCATGTCAGACAAAGCAGACATCAGCACGGATGTCAAAGAAAATGGCACCGACGTTTTCAAAGAGGCACTTGCAGTGCTAGACAGGCATTTTGCCACAATGGTGAGTGAACTGATGGAGCGGCGCCGTTTTAAAAAGCGTCTACAACTGACGGAAAGCTTATCGAAACTTACTCCGTTGCCTGACGTGAGCTTGCTGCATTCTGCCACTTCAGTGACAGAACTGAGAAGGCGGTGCCTGACCAGCTTTTAGAAGGAGCACGTTGCAGCATATGAGCACCATATGTGCCTACTATGTGGGGGCTGGAGGGCATGATCCCCTCCCCGCTGCCTTCAAAATTTTCTGGGGGGCTGTGCCCCCTCCCCTGGAGATTTGCAGTTGGGTCAGGGGGCATCATGTCTTCTTTTGTACGGTTTTGGACAAATCAACAAAAAAATTGCCGCGGCTACATAAATTTGCCTTGCACCAGCAAAGGAGAAGTATGACAAGTTTTTTGATGCAGTTCACCATTAGGGATCCCGACTGGCAACGACAGCCGTCTGAACGTATACTGTTGGAAGTTTGTGGGGAATCACATGAACAGCCACTTGATGAGTCCAGGTGTTTCTTTCGTGTGCATTCTCTTCTAAGGCTTCAAACCCTTCCCGAACACCCAAATCAACTTGACTCAAAACATCATCTATGAACTTGCTTTTAAAAATAACCCCGGCAGAACATATCCTTGCGAAGATAAATAAAATGCTTATAGCAAAATAAATGGGACTCTGAGCTCTATTATAAACTACACAGCATTAAGCCCATCTTGAGCGAATGGTGGAGTGCCAAATACTGGGAGCAGTTGTATACGAGCTAGTCTTATGCGTAGGTGTATCTACTGGGGAGGTGAGGGGCCTTTGCCCCCCTCTCAGAACTGGGGGCTTGAAGCTTGAAGTACTATGGTGTTAGGCTGCTGAGCACGAGGTCGCGGGATCGAATCACGGCCATGGCGGCCGCATTTCGATGGGGGCGAAATGCGAAAACACCCGTGTACTTAGATTTAGGTGCACGTTAAAGAACCCCAGGTGGTCAAAATTTCCGGAGTCCCCCACTGCGGCGTGCCTCATAATCAGAAAGTGGTTTTGGCACGTAAAACCCCATATATTATTATTATTTAAGCTTGAAGTACGACATATTTGCAGGCTCGCGGAGGGACAGTGGCTGGTGGTTATGAAGGCATGGGCGGTGCTTCATCATAGACTTGAGTTGTACGCGACTATAGCAACCACTGACTTTTTTTAGGTATTTCATGAACAGTTGGCAATATTTTAACAACTTCTAAGTTAGAAAGGTCGCTTGAAAATGGCCTTCTAGAATGCCGTTTAATATTCAAAAGCTGCATGCAAGTGGCTGAAATTCGCTGTACGATGCATAGGTCCAGTGCCCATGATGAACCAACGGTTGTCTTCCCATTGGTACCCTCCCCATTGTGATTGTGCTTCACAACACAGTGGTCATGATAGCCTTCACATTGTGCTCATGAAATTGAAGTTTCTGTGTTAGTTACAAAACCTATTTGAATGCGTTTAAACACTGCGGGTTCAGCGATGTCACTAAATCCATTTGATTGGTAGACGTGCACAAGCGTGTCAGAGAGCTAATTTGCCAAAACGAAGTGGAATAAATTCCGTGTTCAGATTTAGAACACAACAGGTGAATAAGACATATTGAGTGCGTAAAAAAGGGCGTAAGCATCGGTATGGCTGAGCTCTTTCGTGCACGACTGACCAAACCGCATCCGTTTCTCACCGCTTCCGAACAAGCCAGTATTTCACATCTGCTTTCAGGTAGATTAAGGGCGAAAATGTGGTATTTGACATACATGTATGGCGCTCTGGTAATTGTAGTCGGTGTGTTAAAAGCATGCGGCCAAGCCCATTGATATCTGGGGGTCAACGTGCCAAAACCACGATTTAAGTGAGGCACGCCGTAACAGGGAACTCCTGAATAATTTTGACCACCAGGGGATCTTTGACGTGCCCCCTATGCATGGGAGATGGGCTTTTTCCATTTCGCCCGCATCGAAATGTGGCCGCAACGGCCGGGATTTGATCCCGCGGCCATCGCGTCTGCACGCGGCGCCGTGGACGACGAACGTGAAGAGGTCACTCGCGTACATGGGAGCTGTTACGAAATTTACCCAATAATCTACAACTCGAAGCACTCGCACATCTCGTGTACATTTACGTCTACTGAGGCAAGCGTGATTGCGCACACCTATCTCTCACTTAGGTGCGCGTTGCACGGCCGAGGGGTAAGCTTTCGATTTGCGTTGATTGCCGTGCATGATTCACGGCAACGCTTCGCCCTAGTTTTGAGTGGGTAATTAAATTGGCGACGTATATGATGCTTTCATACTGATTATAAAGTTCGCATATGGCTGCCTTTAATAAAGGTAGCTATATGCGCTCTCCGCGCAATAACAGTACTGTTCGCAGCATTCGTCGTGGCGAGTGCGGCGTGCCACTTTCGCCAGAATTATTGCGACGACGATTTATCACCGATATATTTAATAAGTGGAACTTCGAGCGATTATATTTTTTGAGTCCTCAATCCATGCTTCCACATCTGCACTTCTATGCGCAGGGTATTTTCACTGATGTGATATCGAGTCAGCACGCTGCGAGCCCAGTGTGCATCGCTTCCTCGACTCTTAATTACGATCACCATATTTCGTTTTCAGAGACTCTGCTGGTCTCTAGCATTAACCAATTCGTTGACCAGTTGAACTGCTGGTCAACGAATTGGTTAATGCTAGAGACCAGGCCCGGGCCCGGGGGGGCCCGGCCCCCCCCCCCCTCCGAAATTAGGATGCATACCCCCCCCCCTTCCCGCACCACGCCATCACTTCACACACACATTCCTAAAGCACCACCAAATGAATGTTGAGACTTGACTGCTATTCGGCGGTCAACATTTTGCTGCCTTTTCACCTCCTTATGAATGGAGGCAGTTATCGGCGTCTCCTGGGATGTGAAGGCCGATTTCTTCACCATTTGGGTGCCCGCGCGATTAACTCGAGATCCATTCCGTTATCACCGTCTATTCCACGGTCACGCGCATTCTTGTTGCTTTGTTAGTTCAACATTCTTCGTTTAGACAGATCCAGGGACCAGGAAAGGGATTCAGTTCGTGCACTGGTCTTTATGCACGTGGAACGAGTTGCGGCCAGAGAAAATGCCAATTGTGTTGAACTTTTCTTTTCGTTTCATTATTTCCTCGAGTGACGGCTCGCCGCGACGCTCGCCGGCTCGCCGCGAGCAGACACTCCGGAGGTATCCAGTAATACGACATATTGTAAAGGCCGCATGATGACGATTTTGTTTGCATCTGCGATTGGCTGGCGCAGTAGCCTAACTCCGCGTGGTCCTTGTGCCTTTGTTGCCAGCTGCTGTTCTTTTATGTTCTATTCTACTAAAGTAATCTTTATTTTACACTTTCGCTTCGTTACTTGTTCTTGGCAGAGTTCTTTCTGCGCGAGTCTATTTGACGGGGTTCTTTGTTTGCCAAGTAAAGGAGAGGTGTATCGCACAGGAGTACCCGTAAAATACACCCTATTTCATTTCTCTTTTGTATGTTTACGCGTATTTATGGCGAATGGTGGGCGTTATTCAAATTTGTACTAGTAAAGGTAGCCCCTCCCCCTCATTTGCATATAGATGTTACCTTGTGTTGCCCCCCCCCCCCCCCCCGAAAAAAAAATCCTGGGTACGTGCCTGCTTCGATTAAAAGTGTCATTGAGAAAATTGTCGAGCAGCATGAAAAACTGACAATACAGCTTTCTGTAGCATAATACGTTCTACATAAGGGATTTTCCAAGCGTGAAAGAAGCCTGCGAATACACGCGGCGTGCCTCGAACGGTAGTCCCACGGCAATGTTGCGTAATACGGTGTTATCGCCCTTGGACTTTACACGGAACTTCACGGCGAAGGCGACGGCTGTAATTCGCTTGGAGTGTCCGTATTGTTGCTCTCGCAATAAAGAAATTACGTAATGAAATCACACCGAGCGCTTCACAAAGGCCAGCAAATCGTCAGTTTTCGCATTGCACGTTGTGCGTAACCTCCCACAAGTTATGCAACCCGAAGGAAATCAGCCGCGAGCTCATCTCCAGCCCCCGATTCTGGCGAAGCTCGGTGCATTTCGGACGGTCCAAGGGCCGGACAGGAAGGTTCCGTGATGGCACTGCTCCGGGAACAAGGCACCGTCTTTTCCAGTCTGGCGCGAATAAACGTCGTAAATCCTAATACGTACAGTCCCAGAAAGTTCCACGTCGTGCTAACCGAACATTTAAGCTCCAACGCCGTACGCAAAATCTTGGCGGAAGTCAGGCGCGTACCCAAGGCCCCCCCCCCCCCCTCCCCACTCACGCCACTTCTCACACACATTCCTAAAGCACCGCCAAATCAATGTTGAAACTAGACAGCTATTCAGTGGTCAACATTTTGCTGCCTTTTTCACTCCTTTTGGATGGCGGTAGTTATCGGCATCTTCTAGGATGTGAAGGCCAGTTTCCTTATCGATTCGGTGCCCACGCGATTGACTCGAGATGCATTCAGTTGTCACAGTCTCATTTTTTTTTTGACAGTCACGTGCATCGCTGTTGCTTCGTTAGTTCAACCTTCTTTGTTTTAGACTTATCCAGGGACCAGGAAAGGGAGTCGTTTTGTGGTCGGCTGGTCTGTATGCACGTGGAACGAGTTGCGGCCAGAGACAATGCCAAATGCAACTTTTCCTTTTGCTTCATTATTTTCTCGAGTAACGGCTCGCCGGGACGCTGACAGATTCTCGGAACCATATACCCGCGATAGGGGTTAGATAAGGTGGGAAATAAAATAATCAACAGCGTCCATCATCAAACCCTGAAATACCCCTTAAACTCATTAGCAATGTGACTGTCACCCGTTAACTCGTCTGGTTTTCCCTAATTGTAGAGCTCTTTTCGTGCAAAATTGCCAACTGGAAACAGGAGTCGCAAGGAGTTGAGGAATGAGGCGGTCTACTAAAGGAGAGAGCCAAGGCAACAGCCAAACAGGAAGGAAAAGCGAAAGTTAGTAGAGTTAGTAGCGAAAAGCGAAAAGTCAGTAGAGTCCGAAGATTGATCACTGAATCGTAGAAATTATGAAACAACACACACACAAGATCAAACAAAGAAGCTGGAGCAAATCTGTACGCAGCAGCTTGCAGCAGAATCAGAGATGTATGTTGGCAACAGTTTTTTTTTCATTTTTGGTAGACCACCGTGTAATAATAATAATGATGCAATGGTGCTCATAAAGAGGAACTATTATGAGGTCAGGTTTGTAAGGGCGAGGGGTGAGTAAAATTTGAGTAAAATTCATCTACAAAAATTCATCATTTGCAATAAAAGAAGTACAAAAAGTGCGAAACGAAGTTTCTTCTTAACAAAAAGTATTTCCAGTTTGACAGACGCAACACAGGAGGCAACAACTGGTGGAGCACATGTTGTTGGATCAATGAGTGTACAGCCTATGCCGTTCGTTCGGCTGTGTGGTGCAGTTCTTGTGGCGCTCTGGCACTCCGTACTTATATATGGAGCGTACTTGAGTGCTTTTGATTCCTCGGGGAGCTGGGAACTTATGACATACCACAGAAACTCCCTCAAACAAGCCGTAGTGTGTAGCCAGTACGGCTGTCGTAGACAACGTAGCCCGCACACTTTTCATAAAGAGTGTACTTGCACGAGCACTTGCAACAGGTTTGCGGGGCCAATAAATTATCAGAAATTAAACCGAAATATGAAGGAGCAGTGATTCATTTGTGAACTACGTAGCGCACCGTATCTAGATACATGGACACAGAGGTCACAGTCACACGAGCAAAAAAGGTCGTTAAGGTCAGACTTGTACACATTACAGCAAAAAAAAAAAAAAAATAACCGATTACAATCGCGATTCCTTCGGTGAAAAATGTCGATTAAAGTTACGAGATATTATTTCCGAAATAGGGAAATAAGCATATACATGGACGTTCCAGTTACTTTTGTGCTGCAATGAATAAAATAACGTTTTGTTAAAAAAAGTAAGTGGGATGTCAGTGCATTTTTAAAGCGACTTTGATGGTGCATACCTCCAAGCTGGTGTGATTCTGTAAATACATTCCAACTGGATACACCTCGCACACTCGCCAGCCACAATTCGCAAATTGCAATATGTGCATTAAGGTAGTTAATTAAGAAGTTAATTTTGAATGTTTTAAAGTACTTGTATATGTGTTTCAGTTTCTCGTTGAAGTAATGTCCACCTCCCTGAATAAACCAGCTCAATGAATAGAATTGTGTTTTCTGCAACAGGCGATGTTTTTACAAATTTCAGAACTATGGGAAATGATAACCCCGTATTGTAAGGATTGGGGTCGGGCATGAAATAGGTGGTAGCTGGCCCATGTCGTCCGACTCATCCACGCTGAGGACGTTGTTGAAGAGGGACTTGTTCTCATCGAGAACGAGGAATATGGATTTACAATATCTACATGAAGGTTGGAGAACGTTACATTTCATCAGTCTAGCATGACTGAAAGAAAAAACATCCCAAGCAGCCGTAAACGACTGCTTAAAAACACTCTGTCCTCCCTACCCTGGGTGAGGGAAAGCTGCTGTTCAACCTTCCGCCAACTGGAGCGTCCAAAGTCATCGAGTCGACCCGCCTTTGAGGCGTAGGGTTCACACACCCACTTCCGCACTTTGCTTTCACTGAACACACCGAAGTGAGAGGGTTCTCGTAGATAGAGGTCTTCACCCAAGCAAGCGCCTCTTAACCCCAGAGCTGACCCCGCAATCAGTAGCTGCCGCATCTGTCCATTGACTTCACGACTTCAGGGTCCCGTGAGAAAGCACCGCAAAACATAATTTTCCAGGAGTTCTCTTGCCCCACGCAAACCGTGAAGGCGGCAGAGGATCAACTAACAATACTCGGCCTGCTGAACGTGGCTAGACATGCCGGCGCCGTTGGGCTGTTGAGGAGGCGCATTGTTGTCTTTATAAAGCGATTCGTCGCAGCGGGCTGGGAAGGTTTCGGAGGCCGCTTCTCCGAAGATCGCCAGCCCCCGCAGGCCGATCGTAACAGCTCCTCCATGGCCCGGAAAATCTCCACTGACCAGTGCTGATAACCGCTGGACAGGAAGAGAATGGCTGGTGGCAAGCGGGAGGGGGGGAGGGCATGCCTTGGCTTGCAGCGACCAGCTGTGAAATGATGACGCCACCCCAAAACATCCAAGGACAGGTGACTGCAAAGCGAACCCCACAACACGGCTTTGCGCCGAGATGACGTGTCTTGGATCTCACTTTAGGCCTGCTAGGCTTCAAAGCAAACAAAAGTGCAGAAACAACAAATGCTGCATTTCGCTATGCCAATTTCTGTAGGAATTTCATGCTGACAAATTCAGCAATCATTGATGGAGCCCTGTTAAATTATAGGGGATCTTCTTCGCTTAACAAAATTAACAATAACAACCCCAAAATTTTGGCTGGATCCCTAAATGCAGAATTCGAATTAGACTGCTCAAACCATCCTCATTGCTATGCAACTTTCCCTTCTTATATCTAACGGAGAAATTGTACTCTTGGAGAGTGAGGCTTCGTCGGAGCAAGCGGCCATTCATGTGTGACATTTGATGGAGCCACGTCAGAGGACAGTGGTCGGTCTCGAAGATGAACCTCGCTCTGTACACGACAACTTCTGGGCTGCCCAAACTAAACAAGCACGTTCCTTCTCTGAAGCGCTGTAGGCTTCCTCTCTTAGAGTTAGTTTACGGCTGGCATAGAGGATAGGATGTTCCTTATTATCGTCGCCGACCTGACTAAGTACCACGCCCATACCCCTGTCGCTTGCGTCGCACTGAACTATGAATTACTTGTGTAGTCTGGCGCGCGAAGCACAGGATGAGAACCATAGCATTTTCAAATTTCGGAAAGCGTTCTCGTTATCCTTATACAAGTGCACGCTATTCGGTGCTCCCTTTCGGGGGGCGTCTGTTAAAAGGCTTGCTATTTGCGAGTAATTCATAAAGTACCGTTGATAGTACCCCACAATCCCAGAAATGAACAAATGTCTGTTTTCGTGCGTGGCTGTGAAAAATATCCAATCCTAGCTATTTTCAGCTCGGCTGGCCGTCTCGTGCCCTGACCGACAACATGGCCCAGGTAAGTAACCTGCGAGCAGCCAAACCTACACTTTTCCGCCTTCATTGTTAAGCCTGCTTCGCTCAATCATGAGAACACATGTTTGAGGTGCGATACGTGCTCTTTCCAGCTGCCCGAAAGAATTGCTACATCATCAAGGTATGGCAAGGCAAACTCCAGCAAGTCTTTTTTTATTCAAGTACCCTAAAGGCCCATGTGGGCATTACATAGGGGTGTTACACTAAATTAGTGATAGATAGAGTATACGCATTTAAACAAATAATGCATGCTACAATAAAAATAACACAAGTGGAAAAACAGGAAAACAAACAAAAGGAAACCAGTAAGAGCAATACAACGACACGTCCTAAACGCTGAAGATACATATAGATTTAAAATGGGCGTTACGCAAAATCATCGTAACTTGGTCACTTCATACAAGGAAGAATGCTTGCTAAAAACGTACTCATACCAGCAGATACTGCATGAAACAATGAAAAGCACAACCAGAAAAAATTTTATGCAGTACAAGTGGCTCTCTGCTCTCCTAGAACACAACCATTTGCGCAAGGAACATCAAAATATGGGGAGGAAGAAAAGTTAAATAAGAGTAAAATAAGAAGAAAAAAAAGGCGCGCAGCAACACAGTGATGCCTATAACAAATGAGCAAGAGACTACTATGTTAGTACGTTAAGATAGTGTTTTAGTTTTGCTAGGAAATGATGACTTAGAGCTGACACACTTTGATTTGGTAATATATTCCAATGATATATATTCCAATATGGTGCGCTGCAGTGACCATAGGATGGTAAGAACTCGAATCAGCCTAGACTTAAGGAGGGAACGGAAGAAACTGGTGCATAAGCAGCCGATCAATGAGTTAGCGGTAAAAGGGAAAATAGAGGAATTCCAGATCAAGCTACAGAACAGGTATTCGGCTTTAACTCAGGAAGAGGACCTTAGTGTTGAAGCAATGAACGACAATCTTGTGGGCATCATTAAGGAGTGTGCAATAGAAGTCGGTGGTAACTCCGTTAGACAGGATACCAGTAAGCTATCGCAGGAGACGAAAGATATGGTCAACAAACGCCAATGTATGAAAGCCTCTAACCCTACAGCTAAATCAACAAGCGTAAGACAGCTGGCATAAGGAAGTATAATATGGATAGAATTGAACATGCTCTCAGCAACGGAGGAAGCCTAAAAGCAGTGAAGACGAAACTAGGAATTGGCAAGAATCAGATGTATGCGTTAAGAGACAAAGCCGGCAATATCATTACTAAAATGGATGAGATAGTTAAAGTGGCTGAAGAGTTCTATAGAGATTTATACAGTACCAGTGGCACCCACGACGATAATGGAAGAGAAAATAGTCTAGAGGAATTCGAAATCCCACAGGTAACGCCGGGAGAAGTAAAGAAAGCCTTGGGAGCTATGCAAAGGGGAAAGGCAGCTGGGGAGGATCAGGTAACAGCAGATTTGTTGAAGGATGGTAGGCAGATTGTTCTAGAAAAACTGGCCACTCTGTATACGCAATGCCTCATGGCTTCGAGCGTACCGGAATCTTGGAATGACGCTCTAAAATAATCCTAATCCATAGGAAAGGGGACGCGAAACGCTTGAAAATTATAGACCGATCAGCTTACTGTCCGTTGCCTACAAAGTATTTACTAAGGTAATCGCAAATAGAATCAGGAACACCTTAGACTTCTGTCGACGAAACGACCAGGCAGGATTCCGTAAAGGCTACTCAACAATAAACCGTATTCACACTATCAATCAGGTGATAGAGTAATGCGCGGAATATAACCAACCCTTATATATAACTATCATTGATTACGAGAAAGCGCTTGATTCTGTCGAAACCTCAGCAGTCATGGAGGCATTACGAAATCAGGGTGTAGACGAGCCGTATGTAAAAATATTGATAAATATCTATAGCAGCTCCACAGCCGCCGTAGTACTCCATAAAGAAAGCAACAAACTCCCAATAAAAAAAGGCGTCAGGCAGGGAGATACGATCTCTCCAATGCTATTCACAGCGTGTCTACAGGAGGTATTCAGAGCCCTGGATTGGGAAGAATTGTGGATACAATTAATGGAGAATGCCGTAGTAACTTGCGATTCGCTGATGATATTGCCTTGCTTAGTAACTCAGGGGACCAGTTGCAATGCATGCTCACTGACCTGGAGAGGCAAAGCAGAAGAGTGGGTCTAAAAATTAATCTGCAGAAAACTAAAGTAATGTTTACCAATCTCAGAAGAGAACAGCAATTTTCAATAGGTAGCGAGGCACTAGAAGTGGTAAGCGAATATATCTACTTAGGGCAGGTAGTGACGGCGGATCCGGATCATGAGACGGAAATAATCGGAAAAATAAGAATTGGCTGGGGTGCGTTTGGCAGGCATTCTCAGATCATGAACAGCAGGTTGCCATTATCCCTCAAGAGAAAAGTGTATAATAGCTGTGTCTTACCAGTACTCACCTACGGGGCAGAAACCTGGAGGCTTACGAAAAGGGTTCTACTCAAATTGAGGACGACGCAACGAGCTATGGAAAGAAGAATGATGGGTGTAACGTTAAGGGATAAGAAAAGAGCAGATTGGGTTAGGGAACAAACACGAGTTAATAACATCTTAGTTGAAATCAAGAAAAAGAAATGGGCATGAGCAGGGCATGTAGTGAGGAGGGAAGATAACCGATGGTCAGTAAGGGTTACGGACTGGATTCCAAGGAAGCGAAGCGTAGCTGGGGGCGGCAGAAAGTTAGGTGGACGGATGAGATTAAGAAGTTTGCAGGGACGACATGGCCACAATTAGTACATGACAGGGGTTGTTGGAGAAGTATGGGAGAGGTCATTGCCCTGCAGTGGGCGTAACCAGGCTGCTGCTGCTGCTGCTGCTGATGATGATGATGATGTCGCGAGAAAGAGGGGCGAATGACTCAAGAAGTTAGTGCGCACAAGAACGACCTGCACTTTAAAGGAATGATCAAGGCGCAGGAAGATACCGACCCGCAGTGATATAGCTTGTGAAAATGGGAAAGAAGTCCTATCAGCTTTCTATTTTGTAGCGAGGGGAGGTTTAGAGATATTTTTATGTTAGTGATGCTAGAAGTTCATGAGTATTTTTTGGTGATGAAGCGGGCAGTTTTGTTCTTGACCGACTCGAGCTTGTTTGTGAGGTACGACTGATGCGAATTCCAAATAAAAGACCCATACTCCATGTTCGAATGAACCAGTGTCGTATAGGCTAATAATTTAGCGGACTTGTTTGCCAGCTACCCACCACCGAGCCCAACAGGGGGATGCTGCGAGACCCGAAGGAAATGCAGACGCCAGCTGTACATAGCTACTATAACCTAATAGTTCCAACGTTGGATGAGCTACACCATGATGATGATGATGTGTGTTTTTTTGTGGCGCAAGGGCCAGGTTTGGCCAAAGAGCGCCATGACAAGTTGTAATGTTGACGATGTATTATGGAAGATGTGACTTGGCTGTAAAGTGGCCTAAAAATATTCGCTGTAGAGTGCGTAAAATTAACTTGTTATAAAATTATGGCGATGACAGATGACGAATACTATGAACACTAAAATCCATCGTGAAAGAATGATGCAGAATAGAAAGTATATGAGATGGTAAAAATGCCTGGAGCACTGTTGCCTCGCCAGAGCCCTTCAAACACAAGGGCCTAGAGGCACGTGCTACACGAAAGAACTATCGCAGCGCCATCCTCTGAAGAGAGGAGACGCTACGAACATGTTGGGCTAACGACATGCAACACAACATCTTTCAGATAACTTAGGACTGCGTTAGTGTCGAAGAGCGGTTCTGGGCCGAGTAACATTACAGGATGAAGGGGAATATGCTGCCGGTATGCTAACGGAAAATGTTTCTTTCTGTCAGATTCGGCTTTCCGACACTCCAGGAGGACATGGAGGACGGTCAGCCTCTCCCCGCATCTACCGCAAGTTGGAGGATCATTTTCAGTGAGTAAGAAGTTGTGTGTACCAAATGTGTGTCCTATTCTGAGGCGACAGAATAGGACATCTGTTCGCCGTGATTTTGTTACGGAGGGCCAAGAACCTAACTGTGGCTTTATCACGTGCAGTTTGTTATTTACTTCTACGTCCCACTTACGTTGCCAGTGGTTTCGCAGTTTCCTTCTTAAGAAAGGCTTCAGGTCCGTGACAGGGACCGAAGCAGTAGGACTGACTGTATGCAATGAAATTGATGTGGCCATCTGGTCTGCTAGAACGTTACCCTCGATGCCCCTATGTCCAGGCACCCAGCATATAATGACATGCTGGTTAGACATATACGCTCTACAGAGGACGGAATAGAGCTCAATAATTACGGGGTTTCTGTGTTTACAGTGTGACTTCAAGGCTTTTACCACGCTTAAGGAGTCTGTAAATAAAATTGTTTTTTGAACATTTGATTTTCTGATATGTTTCATAGCCGACAGTAGTGCATAGGCCTCAGCCGTAAATATGCTTGTTTCAGGGTGCAGTACACCGGATTCCGAGAAGGATGGGCCAATGGCTGCGTAGGACACCCCGGCATGCGACTTAGAAGCGTCCGTATAAAACTCTGTGCACGAGTACTTGTACTGGAGCTCCAAGAAGTGCATTTTGATATGTGTCTCTGACGCATGTTTAGTGACCTGTACAAAGGATGTGTCACATTCTATCAGCTGCCACTCCCAGGGTGGTACTAGCTTAGCTGGAGGCATTAGGCGTTGGTCGAGAACTGGGACATCCATTTCCGTGCTAAGTTCTCTTGCACGCAGTGAGAAAGGACGTCTCACAGAGGGTCTGTTATGAAAAAGTGTTTCACATGTCAAGTCGTTAACGGTTGTGAAACACGGATGTCCCTTATTAGAGCGCACTTTCAGAAAATAGTTGAAGCTGATGTAAGTTCTCCGAAAATGGAGTGACCACTCATCGGACTCAACATACAAACTTTCAACAGGGCTTGTTCTAAATGCCCCAGTGGCCAGACGGATTCCCAGATGGTGTACGGGGTCTAACATCTTTAGCGCGCTCGGGGCGGCAGAGTGATACACTGCGGCTCCATAGTCTATTCGCGACCGAACTAGGCTCCTGTAAAGATTCAACAGGCACTTCCTGTCACTACCCCATGTTGTGTATGATAGGATTTTAAGTAGCTTCATTGTTTTTAGACATTTTTCTTTAACATGTTTTATGTGAGGAATGAAAGTGAGCCTAGAGTCAAGAATAACACCAAGGAATTTGTGTTCTTTGCTGACAGGAATTTGGTGTCCGCCCAGTTCTACACAAGGATCTAGGACCAGGCCTCTCTTTCTTGTGAAGAGAACACAAGCACTTTTGTGGGGGTTGACCTTAAATCCGTTTTCGTTTGCCCACTTGGAAACCTTGTTCAAGCCCTGCTGTACCTGTCTTTCGCATACTGTAAGGTTGCAGGATTTGAAGCCTATTTGTATATCATCTACGTATACGGAATAAAAAATGGCAGGTGGTAGTGAAGCACGTAGCGTGTTCATCTTTACGATAAAGAGAGTGCGGCTGAGCACGCCTCCCTGGGGTACACCAGTTTCTTGCGTAAAGGGACGTGAGAGTTCATTGCCGACTTTTACTCGGAAGGTACGATTTGACAAATAGCTTTCAATTGTGTTCAGCATATTTCCACGGATGCCAATTGCCGACAGGTCTCGTAAGATCCCGTAACGCCATGCCGTGTCATATGCCTTCTCCATATCGAGGAATATCGATAGAAAAAACTGTTTATGTATAAAGGCATCGCGGATATTTCCTTCCATGCGCACAAGATGATCGGTTGTGGACCGCCCTTCTCGGAATCCACACTGATAAGGATCGAGTATATTGTTGAGCTCAAGGAAATGTATAAGTCTGCGATTTATCATTTTTTCAAAAAGCTTACACAGACAATTAGTTAGAGCTATCGGACGGTAACTAGCCGCCAAGGAAGGGTCTTTTCCCTGCTTTAGGACAGGAACCACAATCGCTTCTTTCCATGTGGATGGGAGGTACCCCGAAGCCCAAATAGTATTGTATAGTGTAAGAAGTGTAACTTGTGCGTCAGTATGTAGGTGCCTGATCATGTCATACATGACTCTGTCTGGTCCCGGTGCAGTGCTTTTACATGTGTTCAAGGCAGCTCTCAACTCGGCAATACCGAAAGGCCGGTTATACTGTTCATTCTGCCTGGATTTCCGTATGATTGGCTGACGTTCTATTATTTCTTTATGCTTAAGAAAGGACTGGGAATAATTGATTGAGCTTGACACACGCTCAAAGTGCTCCCCTAGTGAATCTGCCTGGTCTTGCAGGGTTTCGCCTTGTGTGTTTACTAAAGGGAGGGAGTATGTTTGTCGCCCTCTTATTCTACTAACCCTGTTCCAGACTTTGGCCTCATCTGTATACGAGTTGATACCTGTCAAAAAGTTCTGCCAGCTCTCTCTTCTGGCCTGTCGGCGGGTTCGCCTGCCTTGGGATTTAACTTTTTTAAAATTGATAAGATTCTCCGCAGTGGGGGAGGCGCGTAGCAACCCCCACGCTTTATTTTGTTTCTTACGAGCGATCCTACAATCATCGTTCCACCAGGGGACACGCCGTTTGCCTGCCAATCCATTTACTTGTGATATACATTTAGTTGCAGCATCTATGATGAAGGCTGTAAAGTACTCCACAGCTGCATCGATTTCTAAAGAAGACATATCAGCCAGCGAGATGTTAGTAAGTGTTCGAAATTTCTCCCAGTCAGCTGTGTCTATCTTCCACCTAGGAGCTTGCGGAGGATATTCGTTTTCTTTAGATGTTCTTATCAGTATAGGGAAGTGGTCGCTGCCGTAAGGATTGTTCGTGACTTCCCATACGAGTTCGGGCAGTATGGACGGCGAAACTATGGTAAGATCTATTGAAGAAAAGGTTCTGTTTGCTAGGGAGTAATACGTGGGTTCCTTCTTATTGAGCAAGCAAGCACCTGAAGAAAAAAGGAACTGTTCAACAAGACGACCTCGCGCGTCTGTACGAGTGTCGCCCCACAGGGAGCTGTGCGCATTGAAATCCCCAAGAACAACATAGGGTTCTGGCAACTCGTCTATAAATGACTGAAATTCATGTTTGTTTAATTTGTAGTGTGGGGGTACGTAGATCGAGCAAATGGTGACGAGTTTATCCAGAAGAACAGCTCGAACCGCCACTGCTTCGAGGGGCGTTTGTAGCTGTAAACGCTGACAGGAAACACTTTTATGAATCAAAATGGCAACGCCGCCTGAAGATACGACAGCATCATCGCGATCTTTGCGAAACTTAATATACGGTCGGAGAAAGTTTGTATGTTGTGGTTTTAGGTGTGTTTCCTGTAGACACAGCACTAGTGGATTGTGTTTTTGGATAAGCTCTTGCACATCATCAAGGTTCCTAAGAAGACCTCTGATGTTCCATTGAATTATTTGTGTATCCATATTGGAGGTCAGTAGGTGCTGTGTGTACAGAAGTAGTGATTATCGAAATTACAGAGATTAAATTACAGAGCCCTTTCGAGGCCCTGTAACGGGAGTTTTGCCCTTTCTGGAGCGTTCGAGGGATCCTCGCCGCTCCTTAGGCGCTTGGGGCGCCTTGAGGTTACGTGTAGTGTCCATTGCCTCGTGTGAGGCGCCGGACACGTGCTCTTGCGAGCGAGAAGTAACTAGAGAAGGTCCCGCCTTGGGGGGCAAGACCCCTGCGCCCACCGGCCCGGAGGTCGATGGGGCTCCCTGGGGAATTTGGCTGCGCCGGCTGTTGCCAGCGCTGGAAGGGGCCGGGGTGGTTGGAGCAGCCTCAGCTGCGCCCAACTTCGGGGTAGAAGGTCCCTTCTGCTCGGTTGGCGGAGCAGCGCTAGCTGCAACCACCGTGGGGGCAGACGGCGTAACTGCCGACTCACTGTTTGTGGGTCGGACAGGCGCCGGACGCCGTTGTGACGCTGCCCCCTGACGCGTCACTTCGGCAAAGCTTTTCTTTGGCAGGTATGCAACCCGCCTGCGTGCCTCCTTGAATGAGATATTTTCTTTCACTTTGATCGTTACTATTTCTTTTTCTTTCTTCCAGGATGGGCACGACCGTGAGTACGCGGCGTGCTCCCCATCACAGTTTACACACTGGAGAGCGTTCTCACAAGTTTCAGTGGTGTGTTCTGTGGCACTGCATTTAGCACAAGTTTGGCGGCCGCGGCAGCTCTGCGAGCTGTGGCCGAAGCGCTGACATTTGAAACAACGGAGTGGATTGGGCACGTAAGGCCTGACACGAAGCTTTATGTACCCGGCCTCAATTGATTCGGGCAGGACACTTGAATTGAATGTGAGAATTAGGTGTTTGGTCGCAATTTCCTTACCATCCCGCCTCATCTTTATTCTTCTGACGTTGATCACATTTTGTTCGCTGAAGCCCTCCAGGAGTTCCGCTTCAGTCAGCTCAAGTAAATCATCATCTGACACAACACCACGGGTGGTGTTCATTGTACGGTGTGGGGTTACTGTTATGGGGGTCTCGCCAAATGATACTAGTTGCGGTAGTTTCTCGTATTGTTTTACATCGCGGAGCTCCAAGAGGAGGTCGCCGCTTGCCATCCTCGACACCTTGTAACCTGGACCAAAAGCCTCAGTCAGGGATTTTGAAACAAGGAATGGTGAAATGTTTCGGACTACTTTGTTTGGCTTTTCAGAATGAATAACGTGAAAGCGGGGAAAATTCTGGGTTTGACGTCCAAAAAACTTGAAAACATCTTCGGTGCGCCCTCGTTTCTGAGGGCGATCAGCAAGGGAGGGGAAGGAAGTTTCCATGAAAAATAGTATATATTCGGCAAAAGCGCCGACCGCCCACCACGGAGCCCAACGAGGGGACGCGGCAGAGCTTGCATACAAGTCTGCACGACGCCAGTCGTACGCCGTCACTATAACCGAATATGGTGTACCCAAGGTTGGATAGCCACACAGGGTTAACCCTTGCCGCCAGGAGAAAGGAAGTAAAAAGAAGAGAGAAGGAGACAGGAAAGGTAAAAAAGTGAGAGATAAAGACGAAGATTTGAGGAGGGAGAGACAGGAAAAGGCGACTGCCGATGTCCTCCAGGTGGGTCAGTCTGGAGGTGCCGTCTATGTGAAGCAGAGGCCAAAGGGGTGTGTTGCGCCCGCCGGGGGGCCTTAAAGGTCCAAACACCCAGCATCGGCTCAAGCCCCAGGATCCCCTTTTCCCCAGACACGGCTAAGCCGCGCACGGCTACGCGCGGGAGGGTCCAACCCTCGTGTGCTCGGGTCCGTGGTGTCGCAACGCACCAAACGCCTGCTGACGCAGACGCCCCTGCGGGGGAGCTACACCAGGTTAACCCTTGCTGCCTAGAGAATTGGAAGTAAATGAAGTGAGATAACAGGACAGGTGGAAAGTGAGAGAGAAAGACGAAGGCTTGAGAGAGAGAAGAACAGGAAGAGGCAACTATAGTTTCCCCCGGGTTGGGGAAATCGGTAGTTGCTTCTTCAAGCTTATGAAGTTGCTTCTTCAATTGCTTCTTCAAGCTTATCTCTCTCCTCACATCTCCATTCCTTCTTGCGCACTTCGACCAGACTGCTACAAGAGAAGCCCGCACTGATGGCAGTGCTTATGGAATCGGTGCCTTTTTTTTGCCAGTGTGATCGACGCAATGACCGCGTCATTGCCTAAGCCAGCCGTCTGCTTTTTCCTGCTGAGGAGCGGACTTATTTCATTGCTAAACGGGAGTGCCTTGCACTTCTCTAGGCAGTAGCGAAATCTCGCCCTTATCTATGTGGTCGGCCTTTTACATTCACCGCAGGCCACCATGCGCTCTGCTGGCTTTCGTCCCTCAAAGACTACCAGCCCTTACCGGGTGTTCTGTCAGGCAACCTACGTAACCCACGATATGTCTGCGGTCGCACCTACTACTCGCTCCATCCAGACTTCCCATCACGTCGTTCAGGTCAGCCGCCTAAAACGCTAGCCTGCTAGCGTTCTTTAGGCAGAAAAGGACTGCAGTCCTTTTCTGTCTAAAAATGAGCGGGACGTCGCTTCCACGCGAAGTGGAAGTATCTTCCGCAGCTCTGCACAAAGCTGAGGAAGATGAGCACGAGCTTATGTCTGAAGAAGTGAACGGTTCGATGACTAGCCTGCTGTAGGCTTGGCTTTGTCAATTACTGTAAATTACTGTACATTCTCCAAAATATAAATTATGGGGTTTCACGTGCCAAGACCGCGATCTCATTACGAAGCACGGCGTAGTTGGGGAATTTGGAATATTTCGACCACCTGAGTTTCTTTAACGTACACCTAAATCCAAGTACACTTGTGTCTTCGCATATCGCACCTATCGAACTGCGGCCGCCATAATGTAAATACGCTACCTGTCTTGCTTCTTCTCTCAGCAAAAATATTATTCTAAATCTAACTTAACGCGAAGTTTTAGCTCCTACATGGGAAATGAGCAATCTTTTCTTCTGACAACCACTGCACCGCAATTCATGAGTTCGGTTGAACTTAAAAGAAACAGTTAAATGAGATTTCAGAAAGCGAATTTTTATTTAGCTTCCACTTAAATTCTATAAAAATTGCGAAATTTGAAGAAAGAATTATTGAAGCATACGACTCTTTACCTCAGTCACTAAAACGATATAGAAATCCTGTAAGCAGCAGTGCTGCACCTAATATTTCATTTAATGTGGACAAAAATGATATATCATATGCCACCCTTAAATACACCTCTAACTCCTAAATATGGCATTCGAAAAATCTTTTCAGGCACTGTAACAACTTCACGTAAGTTACAAATTCATACATCCAATTTGTCCGGTTGAGGTGTTCCAAGGGATGCTGTTTATAGGGATGCGATATCAGTTTTTGATCCGAACTAACGGATTTGTAAACTTCGTACTTGTATTCTTTTTTTTCAGATTTACCGATTTCCGATAATTCTTGTAAATAATGCCATGGCCTAAATGAAAATTATTATTGCAGTGATCACTGTGATCTAAGTTCTCTCTTGAATACAACAATTCTCATTCAGATCAGTTGAGCGGTTGAGCGATTTTCTCATAAAATCATTTACATGTTTTACATGTATTTGAGCAGCCGGCATCGAAGAAGGGCTCGAGCTGAGCTTCTTATTGAATCGCACCGGTTCTTAGGAAACCCACGAAACATAACGCTGGCTATATGGAAGCCCGCGGCCGCATTCATGCACAAATAAGAAGAAAATAAAACTATAAAGAAAGGCAACCCAACGCAAGCTTCACGGTAGCCGTTATCTCGGCCAGACATCTCACACGGAATGCCGGCGGGCTGTCTGGCAAGGTGTCTAGCAATTGCAAGTCGAGCAAGTAGCAGGTTGTCTTTAAGATAAGGCTTGATACATGAGTGCGCTTCTTTCCAAGTACCGAGGTGAAGCAACAGTCTCAGGGTGTGCTCCTTTATGTTGTGTTTTCTTTAGTTGAGCGACATGGCATGCGTCACAGGGCGAATTTCTAATCTCTAAGGTCGATACGCCATGTGGTGGCGAAAAAATAAAATAAACGCGTGTCCAGAATTCCTGGGTATGGAAATTCAAAGATGCAATGAAATATACGAATGCGAAGATACAGCTTGACAAAGGGCAGAATGTATCACTGAAAACAAAGTTCACTGCACATATGCACAAAACGTCGCCACAATATATTTAAATATACAAATAAGCAATAAATCTACATACCTGAGAAAAGGTCACTGTATCTGATGCGTCAAACAAGGCAAATAAACATGTTGCGTTACCACACATTCACGGATCACAGGCCCCCCCTCCCCCCACTCCCCTGATTGATTGATTGATTGATTGATTAGTAGGGTTTTTTGGCGCAAGGGCCAGATGTGACCAAAGAGCGCCAAGTCGATGGTCTGTACTTCTGAATGATATATGGGTGTTAATTGCGGGGAGTAATGAAACACGGCTGTATAGTGGCCTAAAATATTCGCTAAAAAGCGCAGTATATGCATGTGGTGCGATGTGGCTGTAAAAGGGCCCAAAATTTATTTGCTCTAAAGTGCGTAAAATACAAGTATATACATAATACAAAAAATGACTGATTGATCGTTTCTGCGATGACAATAGATGTTTCACAAGATGGGGATGGTCAGTAAATTATGTAAAATCTGTAGCACTAGTGCCTCAGCAAAGCCTTGAAAGCAAGGGCTGGGAGGCAGGTGCTCTCGAAAATGTTTTCATTGCAGCTACGACCTCCAGGTGGAGGCCGCGCTACAAGTAGCCTGGCCAAATCACATTTAGGGTGTCAGTTTCAAATAAAAAGTTGAATAGTGATTGAAAAGTAAAAAGAGGTTCATTGCTAAGAAAAAATGCTGGATGTAACGGTATGTGTTGGATATACGCAGAGGGAAAGTGCTTTTTCCTTTCTGCCTCTATTTAAGTGCATTGGATAAGAACATGAATAACTGTAAACCTGTTGCCACATTTGCTACATGTCGGTGGTTCGCTTCCCTTGAAAAGGTACGAGTGAGTGGCGTACGTATGTCCTATTCTTAATCTACACAGAAGCACTTCCTTATGTCTTGTTGTTTTTTCAGTTATCCAGTTCCCTAATTTTGGCTTGATAACGTGTAGCTTATTCAATACTGCATTATCCCATTGGTCCTGCCAGTACTTCCTCAGTTTGTTGCGTAAGAAGGGCTTAAGTTCTTTTGCTGATATAGGTTTATTCATATCCGTTTCATTAAAGGTGACTGACGTTGCACTTTCGTCAGCAGCTACATTGCCTTTTATGCCCCTATGGCCAGGTACCCAACGTAGGATGATGTTCTGGTTGTGCATTAATGCTAGGCATAGTTGTGAGTATAGTTTATTAAAAACAGGGTTGTTATGTTTTCGAAAACTCATTAAGGCCCTTATTACGCTTAATGAATCTGTGAAAATGATGGCCTTATTCAGATTTGTTTTTCTGATGTGCTTTACGGCTGAGAGTACTGCGTAAGCTTCAGCCGTAAAAATACTTGTGTTAGGATTTAGAGTACCGGAGGTGAAAAAAACTGGCCCAAGAGCTGCATACGCGACACCAGCAGATGATTTAGAAGCATCTGTATAATACTCGGCACAGCAGCACTTTGCTTGGAGTTCAAGGAAGTGTGATAGTATATGTGCCTCAGGTGCATGTTTCGTTATTGCAACAAAAGAGATATCGCACTCCATGGTCTTCCATTCCCAAGGCGGTGGAAGGCGAGTGGGAGGCATTAAGATATTTTCTGGGAGATGGATGTTTGTTTCTTCTGCCATTGCTTCCAAACGTAGGCTCAAAGGAGTTCTAATACGTGGGCGGTTACTGTAAAGTCTGACAGCGGACAGGTCGCTAACAATGGAATGACATGGATGCTCAGTGTCTGATTTTACCTTATTGTAGTATAAAAAACTTAAGAATGTTCTGCGTAGATGTAAGGACCATTCGTTGGCCTCGACGTACAAACTTTCAACAGGGCTAGTTCTAAAGGCGCCTGTTGCCAGTCGTATACCGAGGTTGTGAACTGGGTCGAGAATCTTTAGCGCACTCTCAGTTGCGGAGTTGTACACTACGGCTCCGTAATCGAGGCGTGATTGTACGACTCTTATACAGGCTCAGCAGACACTTCCTGTCACTGCCCCAGGTGGTTCGAGAGAGCAGCTTGAGGAGGTTCATGGTCTTGAGGCATTTTTCTTTAAGATGTTTTAAGTGGGGGACGAAGTTAAGCTTTGTGTTCAGGATAACACCTAAGAATTTGTGTTCAGGGCTAACAGTTAGTCTTTCTCCATTAAGGTTAATATCGGGTTGTGGTAGTACACTTCTCTTGTTAGAAAACAGGACACATGTGCTCTTTTGGGGGTTCAATTTGAAACCATTCTCGTCCGCCCACCTTGAGAATCTATTCAAGCCAAGTTGTAGCTGCCTCTTGCAAATGCTAAGATTGCATGACCTGAACCCTATCTGTACGTCGTCCACATAGACGGAATAGAAGAGTGTGCGAGGTAATACGGTGTGGAGGGAATTCATTTTAACAATAAATAACGTACAGCTCTGTACTCCACCCTGCGGTACGCCTGTCTCCTGTATGAATGGTCGAGATTGCACGTTGCGAACTCTAACACGAAATGTCCTGTTAGAGAGATAGCTTTCAATTATTCTCAGCAGGTTGCCGCGAATGCCCATTGCAGAAAGATCCCGAAGGATCCCGAAGTGCCACGTGGTATCATACGCCTTCTCCATGTCAAGAAACACGGACAACACAAGCTGTTTGTGGACGAACGCTTCCCTGATATACGTTTCCATGCGTACAAGCTGATCTGTCGTTGATCTGCCTTCTCTAAAGCCACATTGATATTGATCTAATTTCTTGTTAACTTCGAGATAATGTACCAGGCGACTGTTTACCATCTTTTCAAAAACTTTACATAAGCAGCTCGTCAATGCTATAGGCCTATAACTATTTGCCAAAGAAGGGTCCTTACCCTGTTTCAAAATAGGAATTATGATGGCCTCTTTCCAAGCAGAGGGAATGCGACCGGACGACCATATAGAATAGTAGAGACAAAGAAGGGTTTTTTCTGTTTCAGGCGGCAGGTGTTTAAGCATTTCATATAGGATGCGGTCAGATCCGGGGGCAGATTGGTTGCAGCTGTTTAGGGCTGCCTGAAGCTCTGCCATGCAAAAGGGTCTATTGTATGCCTCGTATTTTGTGCTTTTCCTTTCTAATGGTTGTCCTTCTATTTGCCTTTTGTACCTTTGGAATGTTTCAGAGTAGTGCGACGAGCTGGATATCTGTTCGAAATGTGCGCCAAGAAAGTTCGCCTGATCTTCCATGCTGTCGCCTTGAGTATTCACTAAAGGCAGAGAGTAAGACTGTCGACCCTTTATTCTATTAACTATATTTCAAACCTTTGTTTCGTCAGTGTAGGAGTTAATGCCTGATATATACTTTCTCCAACTCTCTCTTCTAGCTTGTCGCCGCGTTCTTCGACCCTGGGATTTGGCCTGCTTGAAATTGACTAGATTTTCTGCTGTCGGAGAATACCGAAGTAAACCCCATGCCTTGTATTGCTTCTTTCGCGCTTTTCGACACTCATCATTCCACCATGGAAGACGGCGTTTTGTGGACAGTCCACTTGTTACAGGGATACATTTGGAGGAGGTGTCAAGGAGAAAAGCCGTAAAATATTCAACCGCAGCGTCTATGCTTAAAGCACACATGTCGTCACAGGATAAACAAGCAAGCTTTTTGAACGTTTCCCAGTCAGCCGAGTCAGTTCTCCAGCGAGGTAATTGTGGAAGGCATTCATTAGCCATAGGTGTGCTTAGAACTACAGGGAAATGATCACTCCCCTATGGGTTTTTAATAACTTTCCATTGAAAGTAAGGTAGAAGAGTAGGAGATGCTATGCTAAGATCTATTGAGGAGTATGTTTTGTTTGCCATGTTATAATACGTGGGCTCCTTTCCATTCAAAAGACATGCACCTGAAGAAAAAAGGAACTGTTCAATCAAGCGACCTCTCGCGTCGCAGCGCGAGTCGCCCCATAGGTTGCTGTGGGCATTTAAATCTCCAAGCACAAGATATGGTTCAGGCAACTGATCTATTAGTGTTTGGAATTCTTGTTTGTGCAGCTGAAAATGCGGCGGTATATATAGGGAGCAGATGGTTATCAGCTTATTTAACAGTACAGCTCGAATGGCCACTGCCTCAAGGGGTGTTTGTAGCTGTAAGTGTTGACAGGCTATAGATTTGTCAGCTACGATGGCTACGCCGCCGGATGATGCAAGGGCATCATCGCGATCCTTCCGAAAAATAACATACTGACGTAGGAAGTGTTTGTGTTTAGATTTCAAATGAGTCTCTTGGACACACAGCACTTTAGGAGTTAGTTGATTAAGGAGTTCTTGGATATCATCGAGGTTGCAGAGCAGGCCTCTGATATTCCACTGAATAATCAGTGTATCCATATTAAAATAAATGTTTTGCTATGTGTCAAAGAGAATGAACTTGCTTTAGCTTATGTTGCCCTTTTGGGGCCCTATAATTGGAGTTTTGTCTTTTTTGGAGCGATCGGCAAAGTCGCGCCGCTCCTTAGGCGTCAACTGCGCCTTCTGACTCGGTGTTGTGTCCATGGCCTCTTGAGAGGCACTGGACAGCCGCTCTTGCGAGCGGTGTGTTTTCCGTGAAAGAGGCCTTGTCTCGGAAGACAAGGCCTTGGAGTCCACCGTCCTGGTGGTTGGTGGGCTAGTCTTGACCTCGGAGCTGGGCTAACTGGTGCCAGCACTAGCGGAGGCCTCAACTGCAGACGAATTCGGGAGAGGTAGGGCAGCCTTCGCTGCTCCCACCGTGGGGGCGGGTGGCGTTGCCGCACGCTCGCTACGCGTGGTGCTGGCGTCCGCCAAGTGCCGTTGTTGTACTGCCCCCCGACGTACCACTTCGGCGAAAGATGCGGTCTGTGTAAATGTTTGTGAGATGCGTTGCCTTGCTTCTCTGAAAGTTATGTTTTCTTTTACCTTTATTGTAATTATTTCTTTTTCTTTCTTCCAGACTGCGCATGATCGGGAATATGCTGGGTGACCACCATTACAATTACTACAACGGGGCTCAGCCTTACAGTCATCTGCAGAGTGGTCATTGATGCCACATTTTGCACATGTTAGCCGCCCTCGGCAGCTCTGGGAAGCATGACCAAACCTCTGGCATTTAAAACAACGTCGAAGGTATGGGATGTATGGTCGTACTCTGAGTTTGGTATATCCAGTTTCTAATGTGTCTGGTAGTGTGCTAGAGCCAAAGGTAATAATCAGGTGCTTAGTTGGCAGTTCCTTGTTGTCACGTCTAATCTTTATTCTTTGTACATTTATTACGTTTTCATCTTTCCATCCTTCCAGGAGTACTTCATCGGTCAAGTCCATCAGGTCTATGTCAGAGATTACGCCTTTGGCCGTATTCAATGTTCGGTGTGCTGTCACACTGACAGGGATGTCTCCAAGTTGTACAAGTTTTGTTAGCTTGTCGTGTTGTGGTTTGTCTTTTAGTTCTAGTAACAGGTCCCCACTGGCCAGCTTGGTGATCTTATAGCCGCCTCCAATGGTCTCTGCGAGATGCTTCGCGACAACGAATGGTGAAATTTGTCTTGCTTTCTTGTCAGGTTTGTCACTGTGGACAACGTGAAATTTAGGGAAAGTCTGAGTGCCTTTTAAAAAAAAAACTGGAACGTAGCATCGGTGCGCCCCCTTTTAGAGGGGCGATCGGTACAGAAGGGGTTGGAAATTCCCATGAAATGTGTTGTGTATTCAGCGACGATGCCAGTCACCCACCACCGAGCCCAACAAGGGGACACGGCAGGGTATGCGGTGAAGCAAACCTTACCATGCCAACTGTACATCGTCGCTATCCCCCGCAGGGGCGTCTGCGTCAGCAGGCGTTTGGTGCGTTGCGACACCACGGACCCGAGCACACGAGGGTTGGACCCTCCCGCGTGTAGCCGTGCGCGGCTTAGCCGTGTCCGGGGAAAAGGGGATCCTGGGGGTTGAGCCAATGCCGGGTGTTTGGACCTTTACGGCCCCTCGGCGGCGGCAACACACCCCTTTGGCCTCGGCTTCACGTAGACGGCACCCCCGGACTGACCCACCCGGGGGGAAATCGGCAGTCGCCTTTTCCTGTCCTCCTCTCCAATCTTCGTCTTTCTCTCTCGCCTTTTTCATCTTTCCTGTCTTCTCATCACTTCTCCTCACTTCCTAGTTTCCCGGCGGCAAGGGTTAACCTTGTGTAGCTAACCAGGCTTGGTTATGCTGTATTTGGTTATAGCAGCGATGTACGGCTGGCGTTGGCAGGGTTTCTATAGCAGGAGCTCCTGTCACGTCCCCCTGTTGGGCTCCATGGTGGGTGGTCGGCATCGCGGCCGAAAACCCAATTGTACTTATGGAAAACGCTTTTCCTAAACTCCCTGATCGCCCTCACAAACGAGGGCGCACCGAAGAGGTCTTTCAGTTTTTCGGACGCCAAGTCCACAATTTTCCACGTTTTCATGTCATCCACTCAGAAAAACCGGCTAAACAAGTACGAACAATCTCCCCGTTCCTAGTATCCAAGTCCCTTACCGAAGTTTTTGGCCCAGGATATAAGGTGTCAAGGATGGCTAGCGGTGACCTCCTCTTGGAGCTCCGCGACCAGAAGCAATTTGAAAAGCTGCCACTGCTAGTATCATTTGGGGAGACCCAAGTAGTAGTAACCCCGCACCGCACGATGAATACCTCCCGCGGCGTTGTCTCTGACGATGATTTGCTGGAGCTCACTGAGGCTGAGCTCTTAGAGGGCTTCAGCGAACAGAATGTTATAAGTGTCAAAAGAATTAAGATAAGGCGAGATGGAAAAGAACTTGCGACCAAACACCTAATACTTACCTTCAATACAAGTGTCCTGCCCGACTCAATCGAGGCCGGGTACATCAAGCTCCGTGTGAGACCATACGTGCCAAATCCCTTGAGATGTTACAAATGCCAGCGTTTCGGCCACAGCTCGCAGAGCTGCCGAGGCCGCCAAACGTGTGCGAAATGTAGTGCCCTTGAACACGCCACTGAAGCATGTAATAACCCTCTCCACTGTGCAAACTGTGACGGGGATCACGCCGCGTACTCGCGATCGTGCCCCTCCTGGAAGAAGGAAAAGGAAATAGTAACTATAAAAGTAAAAGAGAATATATCATTCAAGGAGGCACGCAGGCGGGTTGCATACCTGCCAAAGAAAAGCTTTGCCGAAGTGGCGCGTCAGGGGGCAGCGTCACAACGGTCTCCGGCGACTGTCCGACCCACACGCAGTGAGTCGGCAGTTACGCCATCTGCCCCCACGGCGGTTGCAGCTAGCGCTGCTCCGCCAACCGAGGAAAAGGGGCCATCGACCCCGAAGGTGGGTGCAGCCGAGGCTGCCTCAACCTCCCAGGTCCCTTCTAGCGCTGGCAACGGCCGGCGCAGCCAAATCCCCCAGGGAACCCCATCGACCTCCGGGCTGGTGGGCGCAGGGGTCTTGCCCTCCAAGGCGAGACTCTCCCTGGTGACTTCTCGCTCGCAAGAGCAGGTGTCCGGCGCCTCACAAGAGGCAATGGACACTACACCTATCCTCCAGGGGCGCCAAGCGCCTAAGGAGCGGCGAGGTTCACTCGAACGCTCCAGAAAGGGCAAAACTCCCGTTACAGGGCCTCGAAAGGGCTCTGTAATTTAATCACAGTAATTTCCATAAACACTACTTCTGTTTCTGTACACACAGCACATATTATCACCCAATATGGATACACAAATTATTCAATGGAACGTCAGAGGTCTTCTCAGAAACCTTGATGACGTGCAAGAGCTCATTCAAAAACACAATCCAAAAGTGCTGTGTCTACAGGAAACACACTTAAAATCCAAACACACAAACTTTCTCCGTACGTATGTTACGTTTCGCAAAGATCGCGATGATGCCGTTGCATCATCGGGTGGTGTGGCGATTCTCACTCATAAAAGTATAGCATGCCAATCTTTACAGCTACGTACGCCCCTTGAGGCAGTGGCGGTGCGAGCTGTTCTGCTAAACAAACTCATCACTATTTGCTCGCTTTATATACCCCCACACTACAAACTAAACAAACATGAATTTCAGTCCTTCATAGATGAATTGCCAGAACCGTACGTTGTACTTGGGGATTTCAATGCGCACAACAGCCTGTGGGGCGACTCTCGTATAGATGCGCGAGGTCGTCTTGTTGAACAGTTCCTCTTCTCTTCTGGTGTATGCCTGCTGAATAAGAAGGCACCCACATATTATTCTCTCGCCAACAGAACATTTTCATCAATTGACCTCAGCCTAGTTTCCCCGTGTATATTGCCTGAACTCGAATGGGAAGCTATGGAAAATCCTTACGGGAGCGACCACTTCCCCATACTGATAAGAACATCTAAAGAAAACGAATGTCCTCCACAAACTCCTAGGTGGAAGATAGACACAGCCGACTGGCAGAAATTTCGAACACTCTCTAGCATATCATGGGCTGACCTATCTTCTTTAGAAATTGATGCTGCTGTGGATTATCTTACAGCATTCATAATAGATGCCGCATCACATTGCATATCCGAAGTAAGTGGTTTGGCATGCAAACCACGTGTACCGTGGTGGAACAGTGAATGTCGGACCGCCCGTAAGAACCAGAACAAGGCGTGGGGGTTGCTGCGAGCTTCTCCCACCGCTGAGAATCTTGTCAACTTTAAAAAAGTAAAATCCCAAGGCAGACGAACCCGCCGACAGGCCAGAAGAGAAAGCTGGCACAAGTTTTTATCGAGTATTAACTCGTTTAGGGATGAGGCCAAAGCTTGGAACAGAGTTAATAGGATTAGAGGGCGGGAAACATATTCACTCCCTCTGGTAAACACACAAGGCGATACCCTGCAAGACCAGGCAGACTCACTTGGGGAGTATTTTGAGAGCGTGTCAAGTGAAACAAATTATACACAGTCCTTTCTCAAATACAAACAAACAGAAGAACGTAAGCCACTAACAACAAAAGATCGAGAAAATCAGCCTTACAACCGTCCTTTTAGTATTGCTGAATTGAGAGCTGCCTTGAGCGCATGCAAGAGCTCCGCACCAGGATCGGATCGAATCATGTACGAAATGCTCAAAAATTTACACAATGATACGAAAGTCACACTACTCACACTCTTCAACACCATCTGGGATGCAGGGCACCTTCCAATTGCGTGGAAGGAAGCCATTGTGGTCCCTGTTTTGAAACAAGGAAAAGACCCTTCCTCAGTGGCGAGTTACCGCCCGATAGCCCTCACAAGTTGCATTTGTAAGGTGTTCGAAAAAATGATAAATCGGCGACTCATCTTTTTCCTTGAACAGAGCAAAATTCTTGATCCTTATCAGTGTGGCTTCCGAGAAGGACGCTCCACAACTGACCACCTTGTACGTGTAGAAGCAAATATCCGGGACGCGTTTGTACACAAACAATTCTTCTTATCCATATTCCTCGATATGGAGAAGGCGTACGATACGACGTGGCGTTACGGAATCCTAAGAGACTTGTCAGAAATGGGCATCCACGGTAATATGTTTAATATAATAAAAAGCTATCTGTCAAACCGTACCTTCCGGGTAAAAGTCGGCAATGCACTCTCACGCCCTTTTACCCAAGAAACGGGCGTACCCCAAGGAGGCGTGCTCAGCTGCACGCTTTTTATCGTGAAGATGAACACGCTTCGTGCATCCTTACCACCCGCCATGTTTTACTCTGTTTACGTGGACGACATTCAAATAGCTTTCAAATCTTGTAACCTCGCAGTCTGCGAGAGACAGGTACAGCATGGCCTGAATAAAGTCTCAGTGTGGGCAGACAAGAATGGATTTAAGATCAATCCTAACAAAAGCTCTTGCGTTCTTTTTACAAGAAAGAGAGGCCTGGCTCCGGATCCTTCCTTAGAACTGTGTGGACAACGAATACCTATCAGCAAAGAGCACAAATTCCTAGGTGTCATCCTTGACTACAGACTCACTTTCGTGCCCCACATTAAATATCTTAAAGAAAAATGTCTGAAAACAATGAACATAATCAAACTTCTATCCCAGACTACGTGGGGTAGTGACAGAAAGTGTTTAATGAATATCTATAAGAGCCTCATTCGATCACGACTAGACTATGGTGCCGTGATCTATCATTCTGCAGCCCCGAGCGCGCTAAAGATGCTAGATCCGGTCCACCATCTAGGAATCCGTCTGGCCACTGGCGCATTCAGAACGAGTCCCATACAAAGTTTATATGCAGAATCGAATGAGTGGTCTCTTCATATCCAGAGAACATACATCAGCCATACATATTTTCTGAAAGTCCACTCAAATCCTCAACATCCCTGTTTTAATACCATTCATGACATGACATATGCTACACTCTTTCGCAATCGTCCCTCCGTAAGACAGCCTTTCTCGCTGCGTGTGAGGGAGCTTAGTGAAGAAATGCACGTTCCACTCCTCGAGCTTCGCCTAATGCATCCAGCCAAGCTGCTACCTCCTTGGGAGTGGCAGCTCATACAATGTGATATATCTTTCGTGGAAGTCACAAAGCATGCTCCAGAGATTGAAATCAAGATGCATTTCCGGGAACTCCAGCACAAATACTCCTGCACGGAGTTCTACACAGACGCATCAAAGTCACACGACGGGGTGTCCTATGCAGCCGTCGGTCCATCCTTCTCGGAATCCGACGTACTGCACCCGGAAACTAGCATCTTTACGGCTGAGGCCTACGCACTGCTCTCGGCCGTAAAGCGTATAAACAAATCACAACTCCCGAAATCAGTGATATATACGGACTCCCTCAGTGTTGTGAAGGCCTTGATGTCTTTCTGTAATCATAAAAATCCAGTAGTTATTGAACTTTACTCCGCACTGTGCAAATCATATATATCTAACCAACATGTGATCATATGCTGGGTGCCTGGACATAGGGGCATCGAGGGAAACGTTCTAGCTGACCAGATGGCCACATCAATCTCATTGCATGCAGATAATCCTACTGCTTCGGTCCCTGTCACAGACCTGAAGCCTTTCTTAAGAAGGAAACTGCGAAGCCACTGGCAACGTATGTGGGACGAAGAAATAAATAATAAACTGCATGTAATAAAGCCACAATTAGGTTTCTGGCCTCCTGTAACAAAATCCCGCCGGACAGATGTCCTATTCTGTCGGCTAAGAATAGGACACACTTTTGGCACACATAACTTTTTACTCACGGGAAACGAGCCTCCAACCTGCGGTAGATGCAGTGAGAGGCTGACCGTCCTCCACGTCCTCCTGGAGTGTCGGGAAGCCGAACATGAAAGAAAGAAGCATTTTCCCTTAGCATACCGGCAGCGCATCCCCCTTCATCCTGTTATGTTACTCGGCCCGGAACCTCTATTTGACACTAATGCAGTCTTAAGTTTTCTGAAAGATGTTGTTTTGCATGTTTTTAGCCCCACATGTTCGTAGCGCTTCCTCTCTTCAGAGGATGTCGCTGTGATCATTATTTTGAATAGCACATGCCTCTAGGCCCTTGTGGTTCAAGGGCTCAGGCGAGGCAGCAGTGCTCAAAGTAATTTTACCATCTTATATATTTTATATTTTGCATCATTATTCTACGATGGATTTTAGTGTTTAGAGTATTCGTCATTAGTCATCGCCATAATTTTATAGCACGTAGATTTTACGCACTTTACAGCGACAATTTTTTAGGCCACTTTACAGCCAAGTCACATCTCCATAATACATCGTCAACATCACCACTTGTCATGGCGCTCTTTGGCCAAACCTGGCCCTTGCGCCATTAAACACCACATATCATCATCATCATCATCGTCGCTATAACCACATATGTTATAACCAAGGTAGGTCATAGCACACCAGGTTAACCCTCGCCGCCAGGAATGTTGGAAGTTATCAGAAGAAAAAGAAGACAGGAAAGACTAAAAGTGAGAGGGAAAGACGAAGATGTGTGAAGTGAGAGACAGGAAAAGGCGACTGGCGGTTTCCTCCAGGTGGGTCAGTCTGGAAGTGCCGTCTATGCGAAGCAGAGGCCAAAGGGGTGTGTTGCCTCCGCCGGGGGGCCTTAAACCCCCCCCCCCCCACTCCCCTGATGTATGGAGCACGACGGAAGGCGGCGCGGTTCCTCCCCGCTTTCCCCCCTTGCGCACACAAGACTGAGCCACCATCGTCAGTTCACCCATGCCCCTCCCCGCCTTCAGCTTTAATATTAATAATTATAAGGTTTTACGTGCCAAAACCACTTTCTGATTATGAGGCACGCTAGTGGAGGACTCCGGAAATTTCGACCACCTGGGGTTCTTAAACGTGCACCTAAATCTAAGTACACGGGAGTTTTCGCATTTCGCCCCTCTCGAAATGCGACCGCCGTGGCCAGGATTCGATCCCGCGACCTTGTGCTCAGCAGCCTAACACCATAGCCACTGAGCAACCGTGGCGGGTGCCTTAAGCTTTCACTCGCACATACAGCATGCGGTGCGTGGTCACGATGTCACCACCCTTGGACTCAGAAAAATAAATAAGAACGTAGTTACCTTTGGTGGCTTTAGTGTCTTGACATGGATGCTTTGGCGCAGGATTAAAAAAAAAGGTAGATATCCTTTTTGTGACATGGCGGCACAAATGAACCACCACAACGCTTCGTCTCATCGGAACTCACTGCGTGCTTAGTCAACTTGTCTGATAGAGTGTTGATTTGGCTTCTCTCGTTGTATGGTGTGATGTACGTCTTTAGAAAAGTAAATGTACCTTTGGTGTCAAATATTTATAACAACATTAAACCCACGTAGTTTTGCCATTGAAAACCTGATGATGTGTGGTGTTTTATGGCGCAAAGGCCAGGTTTGGCCAAAGAGCGCCATGGCAAGTGGTAATGTTGACGATGTATTATGGATGGCGTGCACAATGAATTCCTCATGGTAGATTTCACATGGCTGTAAAAGGGCGTAAAACCTGTAGCTGTAAGTGGCGTAGAATATATAGTTGCTAAAATAATGACGGTGACTAGGCAGTGATGTGGGCTATGGCAGTGGGCTTTCGCTAAAACATTATGCAATAAAACAACACTGACACCAGAGTTTCAAGAGAGCCCTTGAATGCAGGGCTGGTAGTCATGTGCTGAAAATTGCCTGGCCGAATGATTTTCGGGGTGTCGGTTTCGGCTAAAAAATCTAAGACTATTTGAAGTTTAAAGAATGGTTCGTTACTAAGAAAGAATGCAGGATGGAGAGGTATATTTTCCCGATATGCAGAAGGGAAATACGTTTTCCTCTGTTTCTATTGCAGGGCACTGGATAAGAACATGGAGGACTATCAGGCTATCGCCGCACCTACTACAAGTAGGAGGATCCCCGCCAGTAAAGAGGTATACGAGTGAGTACTGTAAGTGTGTCCTATTCTTAATCGGCAGAGAAGTACTTCCTTGTACCGTGCTGTTTTGTCACTTATCCAATTCCACAATCTTGGTTCTATAATATGTAACTTATTCAATGTTTGTGTATCCTACTCTGCTTGCCAATGATTCCTCAATTTACGGCGCAGAAAGGGCTTTAGGTCTGGGGCAGGAATGGGGATATTTCCATCTGTGTCGCTAAAACTCACTGACGTAGCGTTTTCGTCAGCAGCTACGTTGCCTTTTATACCTTTATGGCCAGGTACCCAGCATAGTATAATCGCTTGGTTGCACATATATGCGGAGCATAACAAGCTATACAGCTCATTAAAAACCGTATTCTTATGCTTTCGTAAGCTAATTAGGGCTCTCACTACACTTTATGAGTTTGTGAGGACAATGGCCTTAGCGATATTTGTGAGTCGTATGTGTAGAATGGCCTTAAGAATGGCGTATGCTTCCGCTGTAAAGATACTGGTGTGTGGGTTTAGTGGTCCAGATGTTGAAAGTGAGGGTCCCAGAGCTGCGTAAGCAACACCAGCTGGAGACTTCGAAGCATCTGTGTAAAATTCATCACATGAGTACTTCTCCTTGAGTTCCAGAAAATGCGAATATATGTGTGCCTCCGGGGCTCGTTTCGATATTTCTAAGAAAGAGATGTCACAATGGATAGTCTGCCACTCCCAAGGCGGTGGAAGCCGTGTAGGAGCCATTAGGACATTGTGTAAAAGAGGGACCCCTGTTTTTTCTGAGAGTGCTTCCAGCAGGAGGGACAGAGGAGGCCTAGTGGCTGGGTGGTTACGAAACAGCCTTGCAGTGGACAAGTCGCATATAGTAGAATTACAACAATGTTTAACATCTGAGTTAAGTTTTAGCGCGTAGGATAAAGTTAAATATGTCCTTTGGTAGCGCAATGACCATTCGTTTGATTCGACGTAGAGGCTTTGCACAGGGCTAGTTCTAAAGGCGCCTGTAGCAAGGCGGATACTTAAGTGGTGAATAGGATCTAGCATTTTCAGAGCACTAGGTCCGGCAGAATTGTAGATTATTGCTCTGTAGTCAAGACGTGGTAATATTAGACTTTTGTACAGCTTTAAAAGGCATCGCCTGTCGCTTTCCCAAGATGTACGTGACAAGCGCTTCAGCAGGTCCATAGACTTGCGGCACTTTGGTTTCAGATACTTCAGGTGTGGTACAAAAGTCAGCTTACTGTCTAAAAGGATTCCTAGAAATTTGTGTTCATGGCTCACAGCTAGCCGTTCTCCATTTAGATCTATTGCGGGGTCCGCCAGTATGCCTCTCTTGTTAGAAAACAGGACGCATGTACTTCCTTGTGGGTTTAGCTTGAAGCCGTTTTGGTCCGCCCACTTAGACAATTTATTTATGCAAAGCTGTACTTGTCGCTCGCAGATACTTAGGTTACATGATTTGAAACATATCTGGATGTCATCCACATATACAGAATAAAACATAGTATGTGGTATGGCAGTCTGGATCGAGTTCATTTTGACAATAAAAAGAGTGCAGCTCAGCACACCACCTTGTGGAACACCAGCCTCTTGCGTAAATGGACGAGACAGAACATTACCAACTCTAACACGGAACGTCCGATTGGCGAGGTAACTCTGAATCACGTTCAACAAGTTGCCTCGATCTCCCATTTCAGCCAGGTCACGGAACTCCTCTCCGCAAGAGCAGAGAACAAGAGATTTGTGCCCCTGCACCAAATTGTGCCCTGCACCAATTTGTGCCGTGCACCAGATTTGTGCCCCGCACCAAACGCCTGCGTCAGCAGGCGTTTGGTGCGTTGCGACACCACGGACCTGAGCACATGAGGGTTGGACCCTCCCGCGTGTTGATGTTGATGTTGAGTTTAATGGCGCATAAGCAACTAAGGCCATCATGCGCCAACAGCAAGGTATAATGTAGGGAAAAGCTGGGTAGCCTCAAAAGGTCCTTTTCTGATAGAGGACCCCGAGGATTCCAACAAATTAAATAAACACCTCAGCGTTCTTCTCAGACATGAGAAGGTGGACGAGGTGTGTCACTGGATGTGAAAGAGAACAAGGTCAGGCTTTCCAATTTTTCAAGAAAACCGGTTTCTTTTAAAAAGCTAAATACATGAATTGTGTCAACCAGTGCATCTTCGCTTAAAATCAATGAAGGATGAAAAGGAATGCGTTCGCTGTAAAATGGCGTAAAATATTTTTTTCTCAATGTCTCAAGTTGCCTGCAGGAGAGTAAAATGTGGGTTACTGTAAGTTCGTCTCCGCATTTGTCACAAAGAGGCTTGTCTTTTTTGGTCAGCAAGTAATTATGGGTGAGGTGCGTGTGTCCAATGCGGAGTCGACATAAGACAACTTCAATAAAACGTTCTTGGTGTGAACATGACTTCCACTCTTCGATGATGGGTTTTACAAGGCGTAGCTTATTGTTCGTTTGATTGTTCCATGCGGACTGCCATTTTTCTTTCAGTTTATGGCACACTAATTTCATGCAATCTCTGTAAGGAATTCTTATGTTTTTGATTTGCTTATTTCGAGCTTTCGCTGCACTCTCGTCTGCTTTCTCATTTCCACAGATTCCTACGTGGCTCGGCACCCAACAAAATTTGATATTTTGTCCCCGCCTCGCGGCTTCTGTTATGTTGTGTAGGATGTCACCGATTATTGGCAGAACTGCATTCCTAGGCTGAAGTGCTGTAAGTATGCTTAGTGAGTCTGTATAAATGATGCTGTTTTCAATGTTTTCATGTAATATTCTTTCCACAGCCATGGAAATTGCATGACTCTCTGCAGTGAGAATTGATGCACATTGCGGCAGCCGTACTATTTCTTCCCAGCTATTCTGTATCACAGCACATCCCACGTAGTGTGCAGCTTTGGAACCATCGGTGTAAAATGCTGTGTATTCCACATATTTTTCTTTTAGTGCTAAATATTCTTGTAATATATGTTCCTGCGGCGTTAGTTTTTTCTGAAAACGTGTTAACGAGAAGTCACAAACAGAAGGCAAGCAATACCATGGTGGCAGTGGATCGGGTTTCTGGGCAATACCAGGCAGTGTGTCCGTTACATGCAACTCTTGTAATTTCTCTTCAAAACGGAGAAGGAGTGGTCTGATAGCCTGGGGTTTGTTTGTGAATAATATTCTAGATGGGCATTTGTTAACTATTGGGTAACATATATGTTTGGGCAAGGAACGGATTTTTAGAACATACGAGCATGTCAGCATGCTTCTTCTGTCGGCAAGTGGGAGTTCGTTAGTTTCTACATACAAACTGGTTATGGGCGACGGCTTGTAGGCACCAGTTGACAAGCGTAAACCTAAATTGTGTACTGGGTCCAATCGTTTCAAATATGATGATGTGGCAGAGCCATACACTATACACCCATAGTCTAAGGAGGAGCGTATGACGGAGCGGTATATTTGTAGAAGGCATGCCCTATCAGAGCCCCAGCGTTTCCGTGAAAGGACTTTAAGTATGTTGAGTGCTCTAGAAGCCTTGTTTTTCACCGTGTTTATGTGAGGCAGGAATGTTAGCTTTTTGTCAAATGTAATGCCAAGGAATTTGTGCTCGTTTTTTTACTGGGAGTTCGGTTTCATTAAGGTGTAGGGTGGGATCAGCCTGTAAACCTCGTTTCAGCGAGAACATAACGGCCACTGTTTTCTGTGGAGAAAACTGGAACCCATTTTTATCTGCCCATGTTGCTAGTTTGTTTATTGTGAACTGTACTTGCCTCTCGCATGTTGATATGCTTGCTGATGTGCAAGCTATCTGGAGATCATCAACGTAAAGTGAATACATAATGGATTTCGGAATTATTCGTGCTAGGGAATTCATTTTTACAATAAAGAGTGTAGTGCTTAAGATACACCCTTGTGGTACCCCATTTTCCTGACTGAACTTCCTTGAGAGAGTTGAACCGAGGCGCACATGGAAGGAACGGTTGGACAAAAAGTCACGCAGGCAGTTTAACATGCTGCCACGAATGCCCAGATCCACTAGGTCGCGGAGAATGCCATACCTCCAGGTAGTATCATAAGCCTTGTCTAGATCAAAAAAGACGGCAAGGCAGTGTTGTCTATGGATGAATGCCTCTAGAATTGTGTTTTCAAGTCGCATGAGGTGATCAGTTGTGGAGCACGTTTTTTTAAAACCACACTGATGGATGTCGAGTAGTTCACGGGAGTCTAGAATAAACATCAATCTAATATTCAGAATGCTCTCGAAAGATTTCGCCAGACAGCTGGTAAGGGCTATTGGCCTATAACTACTGGGAGATGTCGGTGGCTTTCCGGTTTTCAAAAAGGGTACAATAATAGCTTTTTTCCAGGCCTCCGGTATTTTCCCTTGTAACAGTATCTTATTAAAAAAATTCAGAAGTGCATTTATAGCGGATTCGGAAAGATGTGCTAGCATTTCATAATGAATTTCATCGGGCCCTGGTGCAGTTTGTTTCCCGGCAGATAGTACTCTAGTGATTTCTTGATGAGTGATTAAACTATTATACGGCTCATTTGTGCTGCCACTAATCGGAATCCTTTGCTTTTCAGCCACGTTCTTATATTTTAAAAATGACTCAGTGTAGTGTGAAGAACTAGAGACTGCAGCGAAATGTTCTCCTAATATGTTGGCCTGTTCCTCTATACTTGTTTGGATGCCAGGGGTTGTCAGGAGAGGAATTGTAAATGGGGAGTAGCTACCATGGAGCTTACGTACCTGCTCCCACATTTTTTTTTATGTGACTGTGCTATTTATTGATGAAACGTATGCTTGCCATGACGTCTTTTCGGCATTACGGCGGACGTATCGTGCTTTAGCTCGTGCCTTTTTAAAGATTAGGAGGTTGTCCTGAGTGGGATATCGGCGAAGGACACCCCAGGCTTTATTTTGTTTTCGCTTTGCTTCTTTGCATTCCCGAGTCCACCACACCTTGTGATTTTGTCTCACCACTCCTGAAGTCTGGGGGATAGCTAAACGGGCAGCGGCTAAAATACAGGTTGTGAGTTGTTCATTGAGATCATCGACACTAAGGTCTTCAGAAAAGACTTCATCTAGATTGGCTTTTTCTCTAAACAGTGTCCAGTCAGCTGCTTGGAGCTTCCATCGTCGTGGTTTGTTTGGAATGATTGCAGGTGAGGATGGAAGAGTGATTATGACTGGTAGATGATTGCTTCCATATAGGTTATCTATGATGTCCCATTTAAAATCGTTAAAAATACAAGGTGAACTAAAAGATAAATCAATACAGCTCATCTTTCCTGAGCTTGGGGAGCAGTATGTTGATTTGCCAGAATTCAACAAACAAACATTATTGCTTAAAATAAAATCTTCTATAATTTGTCCTCTTACGTCTGTTTTCTCGCTTCCCCAAAAACTGGAATGCGCATTAAAATCCCCAACTACCAGATAGGGCTCTGGTAATTGTTGGAACAGGTCCTCTAACTCATGAAGGGTTATTTTTAGGTGTGGTTCTAAATACACAGAGCACACCGTAATCGTTTTGTATGAGAGCAAAGTGGCTGCCACAGCTTCAAATTTAGTTTTTATTTTGACTTCACGAGCTGCAATGCCACTTTGTACAATGATGGCTACCCCTCCTGAGAGCCTGTTTGCTTGCTCTCGGTCACGGCGAAAGACTTTGTATTTTTTTAGTACACTTGTATGCTTAGGACCTAAGTTCGTTTCCTGTAGGCACATTGCTACAGGAGAGAAAGAATTGATTATCTCTTTTATATCAATAAAATTATTTAGGAGTCCTCTGCAATTCCAGTGTATTAGGAACGCCATATTGATTTATGTGTGTGGGGTCGGGATACGTTTAATTGGTTTTCGCCCCGTGATTCGGGGGTTTTCCTTATACGCAGTATCCAAGGAGTTCCGCCGTCCCTGTGACGTTGACGGCACGGAACCACCTTGGCTCGTCTCCATTACCTCATCAGAGGCGCTGGAGGGTCGTGCAGACTGCACGTCGGCACTTTTTTCAGACGTCTCCTCGTGGGCAGAGGCCTTGAGGCTTGCCAACTCGAGGGATGGCATAGCCTGCTTTGCGGCTGGTGGAGCAGCGTGAGCTGCTACCAATGGGGGCGAGGATCGCTCCGTCCCAGCCTCACTATGTGTGGTCTGGGCAGGTGCCGGAGGCCGGTGCGGTGGATCGCCCTGTCGCACCACATCGGCGAAGTTCATGTTCGGCTTCAGTGAAAACTTGTTTTTAACTAGGATGCGGTTTCCAGCCTCTTTTAATGAAATGTTCTCAATTGTTTTCAATGTAATGATTTCTTTCTCTCTCTTCCATGAGGGACAAGATCTGGAGTATGCAGCATGCTCTCCTTCACAGTTCGCGCAGCGAGGTGCTGCTTCGCATATTTCAGAAGCATGGTCTTTGGATGCGCATTTCGCGCAGGTTTTGCGACCACGGCAACTCTGGGAGCCATGGCCAAATCTCTGACAGTTGAAGCAACGTCGAGGGTTCGGTATGTATGGGCGAACTGCAACTTTCGTATACCCAACTTCAATTGTCTCTGGAAGTGTGCAGCAAGTGAATGTCAAAATTAGATGCTTGGTAGGTAACTCTTTGTTGTCTTTTCTTATTTTAATTCTCTGAACGTTGCTGACATTTTGTTCGGAAAGCCCATTTAGCATTTCTTTTTCGGAGAGATCCAAAAAGTCAATTTCAGAAATCACCCCACGCACTGTGTTCAGCGATCTGTGGGTTGAAATTAAGACGGGGATGTCTTCAAACGACACGATATTAGCAAGTTTGCATACTTGAGCTTTGCTTTGGATTTCTAGCAGTAAGTCACCGCTAGCGAGCTTTGTTACTTTATAGTTGGTGCCTATGGCTTCTTTCAGACATCTTGCTACTGTGAACGGGGATATTTTTCTAGCCGGTTTTTCTGGCTTTTCACTGTGCATCACGTGATACTTAGGGAAGACTTCTTTGGTTGTTTGGAAAAAATCGGCAGTGACATCGGTCCGCCCTCTTTTCTGAGGGCGATCTGGTTTGGAAAGAGGAGGTGCCATGGGAAAATGTATTATTCGGCCGCGGTGCCAGCCACCCACCATGGAGCCCTACAAGGGGACGGGAGAGGAACTTGTAGGCAAGTCCTCCCCACGCCAGCTGTACAACGCAACTATAACCAAATATGGCTGAACTGAGGACAGCTCGCCACACAAGGTTAACCCTAGCCACCGAGGAAAAAAGGGAAAACGCAAGAAGAGATGAGGGGGCAGGAGAGTTGTGAGAAAGGAGATAGGAAAGTGAAAGATATAGGGGAGGAAAGGAAAAGGCGACTGCCGATTTCCCCCGGTCGGGTCAGGCCGGAGGTGCCGTCTACGTGAAGTAGAGGCCAAAGGAGTGTGTTGCCGCCGCTGGGGGGCCGTAAAGGTCCAAGCACCCGGCATTGACTCAACTCCCAGGATCCCCCTTTCCCCGGACACGGCTAAGCCGCGCACGACTACACGCGGGAGGGTCCAACCCTCGTGTGCTCGGGTACGTGGTGTCGCAACACACCAAACGCCTGCTGACGCAGACGCCCCTGCGGGGCCTCCTGCGTGTAGCCGTGCGCGGCTTAGCCGTGTCCGGGGAAAGGGGGATCCTGGAGGTTGAGCCGATGCCGGGTGCTCGGACTGTTAAGGCCCCCGGCGGAGGCAACACACCTCTTTGGCCTCTGCTTCACGTAGACGGCACCCCCGGACTGACCCACCCGGGGGAAATCGGTAGTTGCCTTTTCCTGTCTCTCGCTCTCCCTCCAACCTTCGTCTTTCTCTTACTTTCCATCTTTCCTGTCTTCTCCTAGCTTCCGCTCACTTCAGATTTTCCAGGCAGCAAGGGTTAACCTTGTGTGGATAGCCAACCTTGGTTATTTCATATTTGGTTATAGTGGTAATGTACAGCTGGCGTTTGCAGGCCGTGTTTCACAGGTCCTGCAGCGTTCCCTTGTAGGACTCCACGGTGGGTGGCTGGCGTTACTGCCGAAATATCACATATCTAATGGCTAACTCCTTCCCCCCACTCCCTGATCGCCCTCAGAAAAGAGGGCGCACCGATGAAGTATTCAAATTTTTTGGTCGGCAAAAAGAATCTTTCCCCCGTTTCCACGTCATCCATTCTGAAAAACAAGCTAAGCTAGTGCGAACTATTTCCCCATTCCTTGTATCGAAGTCCCTTACCGAAGTTTTTGGCCCAGGCTATAAGGCGTCGAGGATGGCTAGCGATGACCTCCTCTTGGAGCTCTGCGATCAGAAACAATTTGAAAAACTGCCTAAACTAGTATCATTTGGGGAGACCCAAATCGTAGTAACCTTGCACCGTACGATGACTACCACCCGCGGCATTGTCTCGGATGATGATTTGCTGGAGCTCTCTGAGGCTCAACTCTTGGAGGGCTTCAGTGAACAGAATATTATAAATGTCAAAAGAATCAAGATGAGGCGAGATGGTAAAGAAATTGCGACCAAACACTTAATACTCACCTTCAATTCAAGTGTCCTGCCCGAGTCAATCGAGGCCGGGTACATCAAGCTCCGAGTAAGACCGTATGTGCCAAATCCCCTGAGATGTTTCAAATGCCAACGTTTTGGCCACAGCTCGCAGAGCTGCTGAGGCCGCCAAACATGTGCAAAATGCAGTGCCCATGAACACATGTCTGAAGCTTGCGCGAACTCTTTGCATTGTGTAAACTGTGATGGAGAGCACGCCGCGTACTCGCGGTCGTGCCCATCTTGGAAAAAAGAAAAAGAAATTGTCACGATCAAAGTGAAAGAAAATATATCATTCAAGGAGGCACGTAGGCGGGTGGCATACCTGCATAAGAACACATTTGCCGAAGTGGCGCGTCAGGGGGCAGCGCCACAACGGCCTCCGGCGGCTGTCCGACCCACACCCAGTGAGGCGGCAGTGACGCCATCCGCCCCCTCGGTGGCTGCAGCTAACGCTGCTACGCCAACACAGCAGACGGGGCCATCGATCCCGAAGGTGGGTGCAGCCGAGGCTACCCCAACCTCCCCGGCCCTATCCAGCGCTGGCAACAGCCGGCACACCCAGATCCCTCAGGGAGCCCCATCGACCTCCGGGCTGGTGGGCGCAGGGGTCTTGCCTTTTGAGGCAGGACCCTCACAGAAAACTTCTCGCTCGCAAGAGCATGTGTCCGGCGCCTCGCAAGAGGCAGTGGACACTTCACCTGTCCTCACGGCGCGCCAAGCCCCTAAGGAGCGGCGAGGCTCCCTCGAACGCTCCAGAAAGGGTAAAACCCCGATTACAGGGCCTCGAAAGAGCTCTGTAATCTAAGGCAAAATTTCCATTTCCGTACACAGAGCACTAATTTACTTTTAATATGGATACACAAATTATTCAATGGAACATCAGAGGTCTCCTTAGAAACCCTGATGATTTGCAAGAACTCATCCACAAACATAATCCAAAAGTGCTGTGTTTACAGGAAACACACTTAAAATCTATACACACACACCTTCTCCGAAAATATGTAACATTTCGCAAAGACCGCGAGGATGCTGTCGCATCATCTGGCGGTGTAGCCATTATTGCTGACAGAAGTGTAGCGTGTCAGCATTTAAAGCTCCCAACGGCCCTTGAGGCTGTTGCCGTTCGAGCCATACTTTTAAATAAACTCATTACCATCTGCTCTTTGTACATACCACCACATTATCAGCTTCACAGACGCGACTTAGAATCATTAATAGATGAGGTCCCAGAACCCAATATGATTCTCGGTGATTTTAATGCACACAGTAGTTTGTGGGGCGATCCACGCTGTGATGCGCGAGGTCGCGTCATTGAACAGATGCTTTTCTCTTCTGGAGCATGTCTCTTGAATACAAAGACGCCCACATATTTTAACCTAGCCAACAAGTCATACTCTGCCATAGATCTTAGTTTTTTATCGCCGACGCTTTTACCATATTTTAAATGGAATGTGCTTAACAACCCATATGGGAGTGACCACTTCCCAACAATCCTAACTACGCCGAAAAAAGATCAACTTCCCCCGCAGGTCCCTCGGTGGAAGATTGACACAGCCGATTGGGAACGGTACCGAACTCTTACACACATGACCTGGTCTGAGATGTCCGGTATAACCTTAGATGACGCTGTCGCATATTTTACAGCTTTTATACTTGATGCCGCATGTAAATGTATTACTCAAGCGAGCGGCATGGGTTCCAAACGGCGTGTTCCCTGGTGGAACGATGCATGTAGGCAAGCACGGAGGGACCAGAACAAAGCGTGGGCGATGCTTTGCGATTCTCCAACAGCAGAAACCCTGGAAAACTTTTAACATGTCAAATCCCAGGCGAGGAGAACGCGCCGACAAGCAAGACGAGAGAGTTGAGCGAAGTATATATCAAGCATCAACTCGTACACAGATGAGAGCAAAGTATGGAATCGAGTGAAAAAAGTCAATGGGCAACAAACATATTCCCTGCCTTTAGTAAATAGCCACGGAGAAAGCCTGGAAGATCAAGCCAACTCTCTTGGTGCACATTTTGAATACATATCAAGCTCCTCGCACTACTCAGAAACCTTCCTAAAGTACAAAACGCGAATAGAACAGCAAAAGTTACAAAGAAAATGTGATAAAAGTGTGGCGTATAACGAACCATTCTCCATAGCAGAACTGCAGGCAGCACTGAACGGTTGTAATACATCCGCCCCAGGTTCAGACCGCGTAATATATGAGATGTTGAAACAACTACCCTCCGAAACACAAAAAACCCTCCTTTACCTTTACAATGTTATATGGTTTTCCGGCGAGATCCCCTCTGTTTGGAAGGAGGCTACTGTAATTCCAATTCTAAAACACGGAAAGGATCCTTCCACTGTATCAAGATATAGACCCATAGCATTAACAAGTTGCCTGTGCAAAGTTTTCAAAAAAATGATTAACTGTCGCCTGCTACATTTCCTCGAATCAAACAAATTACTCGACCCATACCAGTGTGGGTTTCGGGAGGGTCGATCCACCAATGACCATCTCATACGTATCGAGGCACGTATCCGTGAAGCTTTTGTTCATAAGCAGTTTTTCGTATCAGTATTCCTAGATATGGAGAAAGCATATGACACTACGAGGGGGTTTGGGATACTGAGAGACCTCTCACAGTTAGGTATACACGGTAATATGTTCAATATTATCGAAAGTTATCTGTCTAATCGCACATTCCGTGCTCGAGTGGGCAACGTTCTGTCACGGAAATTTGTACAGGAAACTGGAGTGCCGCAGGGCGGGGTGCTCAGCTGCACGCTCTTTATAGTTAAAATGAATTCTCTTCGTCTACACATACCACGTAACATCTTCTATTCAACATATGTTGATGATGTGCAGATAGGTTTTCAATCAAGCTGTCTCGCAATCTGTGAGCGACAGGTCCAGCTTGGTCTTAACAATGTCTCCAAATGGGCTGATGAGAACGGGTTCAGACTGAACCCACAAAAAAGCACATGTGTCGTTTTCTCTAGAAAAAGAGGCCTGCACCCTGATCCTGAAATTGTGTTGCATGGTGAGCGTTTGCCCGTAAACAGGGAACATAAATTCTTAGGCATAATCTTAGACGCGAAATTAACCTTTATACAGCACATAAAGTATCTTAAAAACAAATGTATGAAAACAATGAACATCTTAAAGGTGTTGTCACGCACAACCTGGGGCAGTAATAGAAAATGTCTCATTAATTTATATAAAAGCCTCATACGCACGCGACTAGACTATGGAGCCATAGTTTACCAGTCGGCTACTCCAACTGCTCTGAAGATGCTAGACCCTGTACACCACTTAGGAATTCGCCTATCAACAGGGGCCTTTAGAACAAGCCCAGTGGAACGCCTTTACGTTGAATCGGATGAGTGGTCACTTCATCTGCAGAGAACATATTCGTCGTTCATGTATTTTCTGAGAGTGAACGCAAACAGTGAGCACCCCGCGTATTCCACTATAAATGATTTGTTCAGTTCTCAACTTTTCCGCAACCGGCCCACAGTGGCAAAGCCTTTCTCACTGCGTGTTAGAGACATAGCTGAAGAAACAAGGGTTCCACTGCTTGAATACCACCTTATGCCCCTTGTTATACGGCCGCCGCCCTGGCAGTGGCAACCTATACACTGTGATACATCTTTCGTAGCTGTTACGAAGCGCGCGCCTGTCGCGCATATCCGAATGCACTTCCTCGAATTACAGCACAAATACTCCTCTCCTGAATTTTTTACTGACGCATCGAAGTGTTATTCTGGCGTGTCTTACGCAGCCGTCGGCCCATCCTTTTCGGATTCCGGTGTTCTGCATCCTAGCACAAGTATTTTCACAGCAGAGGCCTACGCGATATTGGCCGCCGTTAAACACATTAAAGAAAATAATATCCCAAACGCAGTTATATACACAGATTCTTTGAGCGTCGTAAACGCTTTGCAAACTGTCAAAAAATATCAAAACCCTATCATTGTATCTCTTTACTCAGCATTACTAAACACCTATGCGTCCAAGCAGGATATCGTGTTATGCTGGGTGCCGGGGCACCGAGAGATAGAGGGAAACGTGTTGGCTGACCAGCTAGCCACATCCGTCCACGCGAACGCTTCCAACAGTTCCACGACTGCCCCTGTAATGGACCTCAAGCCCTCAATAAGAAAAAAGATAAGGGCTTTCTGGCAGCGCTTGTAGGACAAAAAACAGAAAATAAACTACAGGTTATCAAGCCGTATCTTGGTAACTGGCCGCCGGTATAAAAGAATTGCCATACAGAAGTGACACTTTGCAGACTCAGGATAGGACACACATACAGCACACACACATACCTCTTGTCCGGTGGCGATCCACCCATGTGTGATAAATGTGGTGAGCCACTTACCGTGCTTCACATTCTGCTGCAATGTACTGAATTAGACGCAAATAGGAAAAAGCATTTATTTATTTATTTATTTATTTCGTGTACCCTCAGGGCCATTGACATTGGAGAGGGGAGTGGTTCATCATCATCATCATCATCAGCCTGGTTACGCCCACTGCAGGGCAAAGGCCTCTCCCATACTTCTCCAACAACCCCGGTCATGTACTAATTGTGGCCATGCTGTCCCTGCAAACTTCTTAATCTCATCCGCCCACCTAACTTTCTGCCGCCCCCTGCTACGCTTCGCTTCCTTGGAATCCAGTCCGTAACCCTTAATGACCATCAGTTATCTTCCCTCCTCATTACATGTCCTGCCCATGCCCATTTCTTTTTCTTGATTTCAACTAAGATGTCATTAACTCGCATTTGTTCCCTCACCCAATCTGCTCTTTTCTTATCCCTTAACGTTACACCTATCATTCTTCTTTCCATAGCTCGTTGCGTCGTCCTCAATTTGAGTAGAACCCTTTTCGAAAGCCTCCAGGTTTCTGCCCTGTAGGTGAGTACTGGTAAGACACAGCTATTATACACTTTTCTTTTGATGGATAATGGCAACCTGCTGTTCATGAACTGAGAATGCCTGCCAAACGCACCCCCGCCCATTCTTATTCTTCTGATTATTTCTGTCTCATGATCCGGATGCGCAGTCACTACCTGCCCTAAGTAGATGTATTCCCTTACGACTTCCAGTGCCTCGCTGCCTATTGTAAACTGCTGTTCTCTTCCGAGACTGTTAAACATTACTTTAGTTTTCTGCAGATTAATTTTTAGACCCACACTTCTGCTTTGCCTCTCCAGGTCAGTGAGCATGCATTGCAGTTGGTCCCCTGAGTTACTAAGCAAGGCAATATCATCAGCGAATCGCAAGTTACTAAGGTATTCTCCATTAACTTTTAACCCCATTTCTTCCCAATCCAGGTCTCTGAATACCTCCTGTAAACACGCTGTGAATAGCATTGGAGAGATCGTATCTCCCTGCCTGACGCCTTTCTTTACTGGGATTTTGTTGCTTTCTTTATGGAGGACTACAGTGGCTGTGGAGCCGCTATAGATATTTTTCAGTATTTTTACATATGGCTCGTCTACACCCTGATTCCGTAATGCCTCCATGACTGCTGAGGTTTCGACAGAATCAAATGCTTTCTCGTAATCAATGAAAGCTATATATAAGGGTTGGTTTTATTCCGCACATTTCTCTATCACCTGATTGATAGTGTGAATATGATCTATTGTTGAGTAGCCTTTACGGAATCCTGCCTGGTCCTTTGCTTCACAGAAGTCTAAGGTGTTCCTGATTCTATTTGCGATTACCTTAGTAAATAGTTTGTAGGCAACGGACAGTAAGCTGATCGGTCTATAATTTTTGAAGTCTTCGGCGTCCCCTTTCTTATGGATTAGGATTATGTTAGCGTTTTTCCAAGATTCCGGTACGCTCGACGTTATGAGGCATTGCGTATACAGGGTGGCCAGTTTCTCTAGAACAATCTGCCCACCATCCTTCAGTAAATCTGCTGTTACCTGATCCTCCCCAGCTGCCTTCCCCCTTTGCATATCTCCCAAGGCTTTCTTTACTTCTTCCAGCGTTACCTGTGGGATTTCGAATTCCTCTAGACTATTTTCTCTTTCATTATTGTCGTGGGTGGTACTGGTGCTATATAAATCTCTATAGAACTCCTCAGCCACTTGTACTATCTCGTCCATATTAGTAATGATATTGCCGGCTTTGTCTCTTAACGCATACATCTGATTCTTGCCAATTCCTAGTTTCTTCTTCACTGTTTTTAGGCTTCCTCCCTTCCTGAGGGCATGTTCAATTCTATCCATATTATACTTCCTTATGTCAGCTGTCTTACGCTTGTTGATTAACTTCGAAAGTTCTGCCAGTTCTATTCTAGCTGTAGGGTTGGAGGCTTTCATGCATTGGCGTTTCTTGATGAGATCTTTCGTCTCCTGCGACAGTTTACTGGTATCCTGCCTAACGGAGTTACCACCGACTTCCATTGCACACTCCTTAATGATGTCCACAAGATTGTCGTTCATTGCTTCAACACTAAGGTCCTCTTCCTGAGTTAAAGCCGAATACCTGTTCTGAAGCTTGATCTGGAATTCCTCTATTTTCCCTCTTACCGCTAACTCATTGATCGGCTTCTTATGTACCAGTTTCTTCCGTTCCCTTCTCAGGTCTAGGCTAATTCGAGTTCTTACCATCCTGTGGTCACTGCAGCGCACTTTGCCGAGCACGTCCACATCTTGTATGATGCCAGGGTTAGCGCAGAGTATGAAGTCTATTTCATTTCTAGTCTCGCCGTTCGGGCCCCTCCATGTCCACTTTCGGCTATCGCGCTTGCGGAAGAAGGTATTCATTATCCTCATATTATTCTGTTCCGCAAACTCTACTAATAACTCCCCCCTGATATTCCTAGTGCCTATGCCATATTCCCCCACTGCCTTGTCGCCAGCCTGCTTTTTGCCTACCTTGGCATTAAAGTCACCCATTAGTATAGTGTATTTAGTTTTCACTCTACCCATCGCCGATTCCACGTCTTCATAGAAGCTTTCGACTTCCTGGTCATCATGACTGGATGTAGGGGCGTAGACCTGTACAATGTTCATTTTGTACCTCTTATTAAGTTTCACAACAAGACCTGCCACCCTCTCGTTAATGCTATAGAATTCCTGTATGTTACCAGCTATATTCTTATTAATCAGGAATCCAACGCCTAGTTCCCTTTTCTCTGCTAAGCCCCGGTAGCACAGGACGTGCCCGCTTTTTAGCACTGTATATGCTTCTTTTGGCCTCCTAACTTCACTGAGCCCTATTATATCCCATTTACTGCCCTCTAATTCCTCCAATAGCACTGCTAGACCCGCCTCACTAGATAACGTTCTAGCGTTAAACGTTGCCAGGTTCATATTCCAATGGCGGCCTGTCCGAAGGCAGTGATTCTTAGCACCCTCTGCAGCGTCGCCGGTCTGACCGCCGCCGTGGTCAGTTGCTTCGCAGCTGCTGGGGACTGAGGGCCGGGGTTTGATTGTGTTGTTCATATAGGAGGTTGTGGCCAAGTACTGCACCAGGGTGGCCAATCCTGCTCTGGTGAGGGAGTGCGTTACCGGTTCTGGTCACCGGGATCAGGCCACACTCCAGGCCTGTTTATTCAATTTATCAACACGTGGATTTTTTTTTTAATCCGGTGGAAAATTGCCGGCACCGGGATTCGAACCACGGACCTCTTGCACGCGAGGCGGGTGTTCTACCTCTACGCCACCGCTGCACTTGGGGGAGTGGTTACAGGCATACAAAACAAGAAAAAATAGGAAATCTGATACAAGGAAGAGAAGTATTGCAATAAAAGTTAACAAGTGTGTCTACTTATACAATGTTAGCTAAGGCGTTCTTGAAAAGCTGGTAATCTTTGATGGTGGCTGTCAGTGCGGGAATGTGATTCCACTCTGCTGCTCTACGAGGTATAAATTATTTGTTGCCGGTATTACCACACCGGCAACAAATTCCACTTCATCCTCTTATGATCATAGGTATAGAACCGTTCTTTAAATATCAATCCTTGTTCGAATTTTTAAAGATGTGCACAATTTTCATGTTATATCACCAGGAAGTCCGTAGCACGGCCTCTTAACTGAGGTCTCGGCTGCGGTAACTGCATTAAGAGAAAGCACCTGCCTCCCAGCCTTTGGGCTCAAAGGCCTCCCGGAGGCATAGGTGCTATTTCAATGTTCTTGCATTTTAGCTCCATGTTCATTTGTGTGTATTGCGTTGTGTTGTGTTTTATGGCACATAGGCAACTAAGGCCATCATGCGCCAAGCTCGAGGTATAGAATTTTCCGTGTAATTTTATAAAAATATAAATAATCGTCGGTGGTGTTGTCTGCTTAAATAGTTAGAGTTACCTCATGATGGAGTAAGAAAAAGTAGGAATAATTGGTACTGATAAAAAATTACCGACGATTACGTTACTTCCTAATGCGAAATTTGAGCGCAGCAAATAAGCTGTTTCACCTTTTCGATAGATTGAGGCAAAGAAATCGAGCAACACATGTATGCGCTATCACAGATGGTTACATCTCGTGGACGAGATGTAACCATCTCGTCCACGTCAACGCAAACGTTCACAACTGGACCCTTAATGCCATATTGGCCTCCGCCGTGCATCAGTCGTCGCACTTGCATGAATGGGATTCGCGGAGATACGAGTCTTACACTCACCGCATTAAGTTGTGGAAGGTGCGCTGGCCTCGAGGGATATTTGTAACCGTTTGTTGTCGAAAAATGAGGAATGTCACCTTTCCGCACAGATTGCATGCATGAAGAACACAGTCTGAATTGACACAAGTCCGAGTTGGGAAACGCACACCGGAGATTCTCACGGCACGTATCCGGAAGCGGTTTCACGTCATTTTGGAACCAGAGCCGATCACACACTGAACACAAACTTCCAAACGGATTGTCTGTAAACTGTCGCCGGAAAGCATTTGTTGCACCCTGACTGTTTGCGAGCCTTTGTTTGCATTTGGCCTCGGCCTCGGCCGCGCGAACGGTAGAGTCTTCTCTGCGACGGCGATGAGCTTCTGCTTCAGCCTCGCTTACTGCTGGTTGCTCTCGACGGCGGCGATGAGCCTCCGCTTCGGCGGTGCGAACGGCAGGGTCTTCTCGGCGGCGGCGATAAGCTTCTGCTTCAGCCTCGCTTACTGCTGGTTTCTCTCGACGGCGGCGATAAGCCTCCGCTTCGGCGGCGCGAACTGCAGGGTCTTCTCGGCGGCGGCGATGAGCTTCTGCTTCAGCCTCGCTTACTGCTGTTTGCTCTCGACGGCGGCGATGAGCCTCCGCTTCGGCGGCGCGAACGGCAGGGTCTTCTCGGCGGCGGCGCTTAGCCTCTGCTTCGGCGACGCGTACTCCTGGATCATCTCGACGGCGGCGACGGTAAGCTTCTGCTTCGGCGGCACGCACCTCTGGATTCTGACGGCGACGGCGCTGGGCCTCTGCTCTGGCAGCTCGTTTAGCAGCAGCAGCAGACGGAGGACTTCCATCGGTCGTCTCGCTCATGGCTCAGAAAGAACTGGCAGATAATTTCGCAGTGGCGAACGGCAGCGGCAATTTCGGCTCGGGCGGTGCACATATACAGATCCGCCGCCACCGATCTGGCTCTCTCATTGCCACCGCACAGGGCGAACGGCAGCGGCAATTTCGGCTCGGGCGGTGCACATATACAGATCCGCCGCCACCGATCTGGCTCTCTGATTGCCACCGCACAGGGGTTGCATTGGAGGAGGAGCGAAGAAAGGAATTAAGTTCGAGCTGGCGCTTTGACAACCGGAGACTCGCAGGAAGAGGGGGGAGGGGGGCGGCGTGTACACCCAGCGGCAAACGATGGGGGCAGAAGCGCGCGCAGCAAGCGGACAACACGATAAAGGGAGGAGGGAAGACATAGCAGCGACTGACTGATGCCGCTGACGCCGATAGTGAGTCAACCCCAGCTGCGGAGTTGGTTTCAGGGACAACGCCGCCGATGCCGACACAAACAATATGATACCCTCGCTTCCGCAGCGCTAAGAACCAGGTCTAGCCGTGGGAAGGTGGTCACGTATTCGTCGACGTGCCGGGGCCTACGTGAAATAACCGGCACGTCGGCAACTGAAGAGCACCCTATCCGCCACACAAGAACAGGGGGGGGGGACCCTTTCCTCCTCTTTCTGCATGGCGGCGACGGTATTCTATGCAGTCACGTTATCTTGACTCTCTAGCGGCGTCAGCGGCATCCAGCGGTATCAGTCGGTCGCTGCTAGCGCTGGGGGGATGAAAGGGGGGCGGAGCTGGTTACGAGGCCGACGACAACGCCGACGACGACGCGAAACCCAGGAACGGACGCCAAAGAGCTGCGCTCTAAAACTTTTAAAGGAGGTCGGGTAACCTCAGTGGCCATCCTTGCCAGAGCAAGGATCTCGAGGCTCCTAACCAATCAAATAATGTCCTCAGCCTTTTTCTCAGGAATGAGAAATGGCTGTGGTGTATGAGGTGAAGTACTGCGTGATGATTTACATACTTTTAAGAAAACCATCTTCTGTTAAAAATCTAAAAACGCTAGACATATCCCCAATTGCATTATCACTCAAGAGCAGTGCTGGGTGAAAAGGGATGCATTGGTTATAAAACGGGGAAAAGCACTTTTTCCGTAGCTTTTCCAGATTACAACATGAAATTAAAATGTGATTGATTGTAAGTTCGTCTCCGCAAGTGCAGATTGGTTTGTCTTCTTTCTTCAGCAGAAAGTTGTGTGTAATGTGTGTGTGACCTATACGGAGACGGCAGATAATGACTTCCTTGAAACGCTTCTGGTGCACGCATGACTTTCATTCACCTAGAACTGGTTTGATTAATTGTAGCTTGTTATTGAGTTCGCTGTTCCAAGTGGACTGCCATTTTTTCCTTGCATTACTATGCGGTAAGTTCATGCAATCTCTATAGGGCATATTTACATTCTTAATTTGCTTGCCGTGAGCTTGAGCAGCACAGAAGTCCGCTCTTTCATTGCCATCTATGCCGACATGACTTGGTACCCAGCAGAGCCTGATGTTTTGGCCTTGAGCTGTGGCTGCTGTAATGCTGTGTATGAGGTCTCCAAGCAGAGGAGCCATTGCATTTCTAGAATGAAAGGCCGTGAGTACACTCAGTGAGTCTGTGTAAATAACACTGTTGGCGAGTCTCTCATTTACTATTTTTTCTATGGCTACACAGATAGCATAACTTTCCGCAGTGAAGATGGAAACACACTGTGGAAGTCTTACGATTTTATTCCAATTCCCCTGTACAGCTGATGATGATGATGTGTGGTGTTTTATGGCGCAAGGGCCAGGTTTGGCCAAAGAGCACCATGACAGGTGGTAATGTTGACGATGTATTGTGGATGACTTGCACAATGGACTCATCGTGGTAGATGTGATATGGCTGTAAAAGGGCCTAAAAACGTACGCTGCAAGTGGAGTGGAATATAGAGGTGCTAAAATAATGACACTGACTAGGATGTAATGTGGGCTATGGCAATGGACTTTCGTTAAAAGATGATGCAATGAAGCCATAACACTGACACCAGAGTTTCAAGAGAGCCGTTGAAAGCAGGGCTGTGAGTCATGTGCTTAAAAGTTGCCTGGCCAGATGATTTTCAGGGTGTCCGTTTCGGCTAAAAACTCTAAGACTGTTTGCAGATTAAAAAGCGGTTCATCGCTAAGAAAAAATGCAGGGTGAAACGGTAATTTCTCGCGATATGCAGCAGGGAAATACTTTTTCCTCTCTGTTTCCATTGTAGGGCACTGGATAAGAGCATGGAGGACAGTGAGATTATTGCCGCACTTAACACAACTTGGAGGGTCGCACCCAATCAAGAGATGAGAATGGGTGCCGTATGTGTGGCCTATCCTTAATCGGCAAAGAAGTACTTCTTTGTACCTTGCTATTTTCCCATTTATCCAGTTCCCCAGTTTTGGTTTTATTATGTGAAGCTTATTCATTGCTTGTTTATCCCATTCGCCTTGCCAATGATTCTGCAATTTACTGCGTAGAAAAGGCTTTAGGTCTGCGGCAGGGATGGGGATATTTGAATCTGCATCGCTAAAAGTTACTGACCCAGTGCTTTCGTCAGCAGCTTCGTTGCCTTTTATACCTTTGTGACCAGGTACCCAGCATATGACAATCACTTGATTGCACATATATAGGGAGCACAACAGACTGTACAGCTCACTAAAAACTGAGTTTTTATATTTTCTTGGTCTAAGTAGGGCTCTGACTACACTTAATGAATCTGTAAATACAATAGCCCTAGCACGTTTTGTGAGCCTTGTTTTGAACAGCCGATAGTATAGCGTAGGCTTCAGCTGTAAATATACTTGTGTGTGGATTTAGTGCTCCGGATACTGAAAATGAAGGTCCCAGAGCTGCGTAGGAAACTCCTTTAGAGGACTTGGAAGCGTCTGTATAATATTCTGTACAGGAGTACTTCTCCTGAAGTTCACGAAAATGGAATTGTATATGTGCTTCTGGTGCCCTCTTAGATATTTCTACAAACGAGACGTCGCATTCAATGGTCTGCCATTTCCATGGTGGGAGCAGGCGAGTGGGTGCCATTTGGACATTCTCTGGGACTAAGACACCTGTTTCTTCTGTCAGTGTTGCCAAACGAAGGCTCAACGGAGGTCTAATAGCTGGGCGGTTACGAAATAATCTGGCTGTAGACTCTTCATGAATAAGTGAGTGACATGGATGCTGAACATCTGATTTGACCTTGAGAGCATAGGAAAAGGTTAAATATGTCCTTTGGAGATGTAATGACCATTCATTACACTCCACATACAGGTTTTCTACGGGACTTGTCCTAAAAGCGCGTATACCCAAGTGGTGAATGGGATCTAGCATCTTTAAAGCACTAGTTGCAGCAGAGCTATATACTATTGCTCCATAGTCGAGACGGGACCGTATAAAGCTTTTGTAGAGGCTCAAAAGGCATCTCCTGTCACTTCCCCAAGATGTGCGGGACAAGAGCTTTAGCAAATTCATTGTCTTCAGACATCTCGCTCTCAGATATTTAAGGTGAGGGACAAATGTTAGTTTAGAGTCTAATATGATTCCTAAAAATTTATGTACGTGGCTGACAGATAGCCGTTGTCCATTAAGATAGACAACAGAGTCAGGTAATATACCTCTCTTTTTCGAAAGTAGAAGGCATGCGCTTTTTTGGGGGTTTAACTTGAATCCATTCTCGTCAGCCCACTTAGATATTTTGTTTAGGCCAAGCTGTATATGTCGCTCACAGATAGAAATGTTGCATGATTTAAACCCTATCTGTACGTCATCCACATACACTGAATAAAACATTGTTCGTGGTATGACGCTATAGAGGGAATTCATTTTTACGATGAAGAGCGTGCAGTTCAGTACACCACCTTGTGGCACACCTGTTTCCTGCGTAAATTGACGAGATAGTACTTTACCAACCCTCACACGGAACGCACGATTAGAGAGGTAGCTTTGGATCAGGTTCAACAGATTGCCTCTGACACCCATACTAGCCAGATCACGAAGAATTTCAAAACGCCAGGCTGTGTCGTATGCCTTTTCCATGTCTAAAAATACCGCTAATAAAAACAGCTTGTGCACGAAACGCATCTCGGATATTCGCCTCCATGCGGACAAGGTGATCTGTCGTAGATCTACCCTCCCTAAAACGACACTGCAAGGGGTCTAGTATTGTGTTGCTTTCAAGATAATGAATTAGGCGTCTATTTACCATTTTCTCAAAGAGTTTGCATAGGCAGCTTGTCAGGGCTATAGGCCTGTAGCTGCTGACCGAAGTTGGATCCTTCCCCTCTTTGAGAATAGGAATTACGACTGCTTGCTTCCAGGCTGGTGGAATATAACTGGCGGAGAAAATGGAATTAAAAAGTGATAGTAGGGTTTTGTGTGTTTCGGCGTGTAGGTGTTCAATCATCTCATAAACTATGCGATCGCCTCCAGGAGCTGATTTATTGCAGCAGTTCAGTGCAGCCTGAAATTCTACCATGTTAAATGGCCGGTTGTAAGGTTCATTTTTATTTCATTTCCGGTTCATAGGCTGTCGTTCCGCTTGTCGCTGATATCTTAGAAATGTATCTGAGTAATGGGATAAGCTCGAGATGTACTCGAAATGTGCTCCTAGCGAATCAGCCTGGTCCTCAATAGTGTCTCCTTGGGTGTTTACCAAAGGTAGAGGATGAGTTTCGCGGCCTTTTATTCTGTTGACCCTATTCCAGGCTTTCCGCTCGTCTGTATATGAGTTGATGCTACTAATGTATTTTTGCCCACTTTTCCGTTTGGCCCGGCGGCGTGTTCTCCTGCCTAGTGACTTTATTTTCTTGAAATGTATCAGATTCTCGGAGGTTGGAGATTCGCGAAGGTGAGTCCACGCCTTATTTTGATTCTTCCGAGCTTCCTTGCACTCCGTGTTCCACCAGGGAACACGTCGTTTGAAGGGCGATCTATGTGATTCAGGGATACATAGTGACGCCGAATCAACAATAAATGCTGTCAGATATGCCACGGCGTCATCAATAGAAAGTGCAGAGATGTCTTCCCAAGTCATGCGGGTGAGTTCTTTATAACGTTTCCAGTCGGCTGACTCGGTTTTCCAGTGGGGGACGTATGGAGAGCATTCATCACGTTTTGTTGATTTTATGACAATTGGAAAATGGTCGCTGCCATATGGATTTTTAAGCACGTTCCACTCTAGATACGGTACGAGTGTACCAGATACAATACTTAAATCGATCGATGAAAATGTTTTGTTTGCCACGCTATAGAATGTAGGCTCTTTATTATTTAGTAAGCATGCACCTGTAGTGAAGAGGAAGCTTTCTACTAAGCGTCCCCTAGCATCACAACGACAATCTCCCCAAAGAGTATTGTGTGCATTAAAATCTCCGATGACAATATAAGGTTCGGGTAGTTCATTCATAAAGCTTTGGAATTCTGTTTTTAAAAGACGGTAGTTCGGGGGGATGTATAGTGAGGAAATTGTTACCAGTTTATCAAACAGTATCGCACGGACTGCAACTGCCTCTAGGTGTGTTTTAAGCGATAATTGCCGGCAAGCTACACCCTTATCTACAATTATTGCCACCCCGCCAGACGAGGTAAGGGCGTCGTTGCGGTCTTTGCGGTAAATGACATACTGTCGGAGAAAGTTCGTGTATGAAGCATTAAGATTCGTTTCTTGGACACACAGCACCCTTGGATTGTACTTATTTAAGAGTTCCTTGATGTCGTCTAGGTTGTGGAGTAAACACCTGATGTTCCATTGTATTATCTGCGTATCCATAATGTATGTGTTTTGTGCTGTGTGTCTGAGAAATATAGATTATATAAGCTCACGAGACCTTTTCAGGCCCCTTGATGCGAGCTCTCTCTTTCTTCCCGGCGCGCTCGAGGGAGCTGCGCCGGTCCTTGGGCGTCTGAGACGCCGGATTTGTGCTTGTATCCATCACCTCGTCTGAGGCGGTGGATAGTGCCCGCGAAGCAGGCACTTTCGCGGGAGTGACGGGCCGATCTGCACGAGCAGTGGCCCTGGGTACAACAGGCCCGGAGGTCTGCTGGCCCTCATTTGCGGGCGACGGAACAGCGTTGGCTGCTCCAGTCAGGGGGGTGGATGGCGTGACCGCCGTCACTCTCCGAGTGACTTGGGCGGCCGCCGAACGATGTGGCGCTGCCCCTCGGCGTGCCACCTCGGTGTAAGAAGGACTGGTCTGATTGTTGGAATGGAAACGCTCGCGTGCCTCTGGAAAAGTCAGATTTAGTTTTACCTTGAGTTCTATTATTTGTTTTTCTTTTTTCCACGAAGGGCAGGATCGCGAGTAAGCAGGGTGGTCTCCTTCACAGTTGGCACAGTGGGTTGCTGAACTGCAAACGTCAGAAGAGTGTTCGACGGAGCTACACTTGGCACAAGTAGCACGCCCTCTGCAGGTTTGGGACCTGTGCCCAAAACGTTGACACTTAAAACATCGACGTGGGGTTGGAATGTATGGCCTGACACGTAGCTTGCAGTAACCGGTCTCGATTGATTCAGGAAGAATGCTGGTTCCAAAAGTTATGATAATGTGCCTAGTTCGTATTTCTTTGTCATCTCTTCTTATTTTAATCTCTTCTTGCCATCCTTCTAGTAATTCACTTTCACTAAGTTCCAGAAGGTCATCTTCCGAGATGACCCCGCGCACTGTATTCATTGTCCTGTGTGGGCCTACTAAGACGGGAATGTCCCCAAACGCTACAAGTTTTGAGAGTCTGTCGTACTGTGGCTTGTCGCGAACTTCGAGAAGAAGATCACCGCTTCCCATCTTTGTTACTTTATATCCTGGGCCTATTGCTTCAGTGAGGGATTTCGCTACAAGAAAAGGTGATATCATACGGACAGTCTTAGTTTCGTGTTGACTGTGAACGACGTGGTATTTCGGGAAGGACTCTTTTGGTTGCATCAAAAAGCTGAAAGGTTCATCGGTGCGCCCCCTCTTCAGGGAGCGATCAGGTAATAGGGGAAAAGCTTCAGCCATAAAAAATTGGAAAATTCGGCGGCGATGGTGGCCACCCACCACCGAGCCCAACAAGGGGACGCTACAAGGTCAGGAAAATACCTGCAGACGCCAGCCATGCATCGCCGCTATAACCTACTATACGATACCCAAGGTTGGATAACTACACCAGGTTAACCCTCGCCACCGGGAAGTCTGGAAGTGATAATAAGCGAAGAGAAGACAGGAAAGATTGAAAGTGTGAGAGAAAGACGAAGACTGAAGAGAAGGACAGGAAAAGGTGACTGCCGATTTCCTCCAGGTGGGTCAGCCTGGGGGTGCCGTCTATGTGAAGCCGAGGCCGAAGAAGTGTGTTGCCTCCGCCGGGGGGCCTTAAGGGTCCAAACACCCAGCATCGGCTCAACCTCCAGGATCCCCTTTTCCCCAGACACGGCTAAGCCGCGCACGGCTACACGCGGGAGGGTCCAACCCTCGTGTGCTCGGGTACGTGGTGTCGCAACACACCAAACGCCTGCTTGCGCAGACGCCCCTGCGGGGTCCCCTGTACAGCTGCGCTTCCTACATAAGCATCTGTTTTTGAACCGCCTGTGTAAAAAGCTGCAAAATTACTGTATTTTTCTTCAAGTGTGAGGAATTCTTGTATTATATGTTGTTGCGGAATTTGTTTTTTACGGAAGTGTGTTAGAGTGAAATCACAGATTTCAGGAAAATTGTACCATGGCGGCAGTGGACCTCGCCTTTGGGCAATGTTTGGCAATATGTCCAGCATGTCGAGGTTTTGGCATATCTCTTCGAAACGTAGGAGGAGTGGCCTAATAGCTTGTGGTTTGTTGTTGAATAGTGTTCTTGATGGGCACTTTGTGGCTATGGGGTAACATAGGTGTTTAGGAAGCGAACGGATCTTTAGAATTTACGAGCATGTGAGCATGGCTCTTCTATCTATAAGTGATGGCTCATTGGTTTCTACATGGAGACTGCTTATGGGTGATGTCCTGTATGCACCAGTGGAGAGACGCAAACCTGTATTATGTACTGGATCTAGCCGTTTCAGGTACGATGGTCTTGCTGACCCATACACTATACATCCATAATCCAGGGTAGAGCGTACTACAGAGCGGTAAATTTGTAAGAGACAAGTCCTATCGGCTCCCCAGTGTTTTCTTGACAGCACTTTGATTATGTTCAGGGACTGAGAAGCTTTCTTTTTCAAAGCATTTATGCGAGGCAGGAAGGTGAGCTTCCTGTCAAATGTTACACCTAGAAATTTATGTTCATTTTTTACGGGTAGATTTATTTCGTTCAGGTGTAGGGTGGGATCTATTTGTATGCCTCGTCTGAGTGAGAAAAGAATGGCCACCGACTTCTGTGGGGAAAAACGGAAACCATTTCTGTCTGCCCATGTTGCTAGTTTGTTTATTGTTAGCTGTATTTGTCGTTCGCATGTTGATATGTTCGAGGATGTGTACGCTATCTGGAGATCATCTACATAGAGAGAATACATAACGGATCTTGGAATTATTTTCCTGATAGAATTCACTTTTACAATGAAGAGTGTTGTGCTCAAAATACATCCCTGAGGTACTCCATTTGCCTGAATAAAATTCCTTGAAAGGGTTGAGCCAAGGCGGACACGAAATGTACGGTTAGACAAGAAGTCCTTCAGGCAGTTCAACATCCTGCCGCGGATGCCTAGTTCAGCCAGGTCCTGAATGATCCCAAACCTTCACGTTGTATCATATGCCCTCTCTAAATCGAAGAATACAGATAGACAGTGTTGCTTGTGTATAAAAGCTTCACGAACAGTGTTTTCAAGACGGACAAGGTGGTCGGTGGTGGAGCAAGCCTTCTTAAAACCGCATTGATGGACATCTAGGAGCTCCCGGTCTTCTAACACAAATGTTAATCTGATATTCAATAGACTTTCAAAAGACCCCAGGTGGCACGTCAGGTTGGGCCAACGTTGGAAACATATTGGCACATCTTGGCCCAATGACGGCCTAAGATTAACAGCGTGGTTCCAATATTGGCAGTGCCATTCTGGTTCCTGGCCCAATGTTGGCCTAAGGTTAACAGCGTGGCGCCAATATTGGCTGTGCCATTCTGATAGAGGTCCAACGTTGGCCCACATTACACAGTCAGTAAACAATATTGGCTGTGCCATTCTGATAGAGATCCAATGTTGGCCCACTTTACACAGTCAGTAAACAATATTGGCTGTGCCATTCTGATAGAGATCCAATGTTGGCCCACTTTACACAGTAAGTAAACAATATTGGCTGTGCCATTCTGATAGAGATCCAATGTTGGCCCACTTTACACAGTCAGTAAACAATATTGGCACTGCCGTTCAACAAGGCGGGAATTATTGGACCGACTTTCGTATGGATTTGCCAATATGGGTTACTAGTTTGCTTTCTTTGGAGGACATTGACCCGTAATAAGCTAATTTTCGCCTTGTCGGCTTTTAGTGCTCTACGACTTGCTGAGATTGAACAACGTGTTTTGAAAACTAACGCGCTGATCACAGGCACACTGCACAGGAACCAAAAATATGTTCTCCCATGTCAACTCCATGAATGGTACACCTCCATTATTGCACTTCTCGTTTACCGAAATGTGTCCCCTAAAAAGAAAAGCCAGTGTACCACGTAGCAAGCAGGGGAAGTCGCATAAATTTAGCCGCTGCTTTATTGATTGTGAATAAGAACTTGAGCTTTCCATAAGAAGCAGCGGTATTGCGAATTTGCCTGCGCATTGTATTTTTTGCATGTACGCTCCGTGGCTTTAGTGGGTCAGGATTCTGAGGAGAATCGAGAAAAACAGTGCCTCAGAGCTGATGGAACCGTTTTATATTTCATCGAGATGGAGCGCATATGCATTAGTTAAACTATTGTTTGTTTGTTTAGCATGCATGGCATGTTGCGGCGACATCATGCTCCTGTTATAATATATTTGTTTGTTCGTGCATGTGTAGTAAGCTCCTTGTATGAATGCCCCTGACAGAAAAAAAAATTAATTGCATGTTTTGGCATTTGCGTGTCAACAACCTCTTGTCTTTGCCTTTAGTTGGCACGGCGCATTCCGGATTTTTTTTTCGGCCTAGCTTTCCGTCCTTCAGCCCCCACGCACCCAGGTGAGCCTGGTCAATGCTATCAGTCAAGCGTTCAGACAGCCATAAGCTGCTGTGTCGAATTGGGTGCTCTCGGAAGCATGGGGGAAAACGGCGGGGTCACTATTGTCCTCCTTGTCGCCCTCCATCGCTGCCACCCCAAAACCCGTTCGGGCTAGGTCCAGCGGGGGAAGTGGCGTTCACGCCGTATTCCAACGTTACTAGATTACTTTCAGTTGTCAAACTCCGCCGCGGCACCTGGCCCCTTTCTGTCGCGCCCGCGGGGTGGCGCGCGCGACACTATCGGCCCGAAGGCGGGTGGTGCGACCAACGTTTGTGCAGGTGGACAGAGACGCCGATGCGTGCAGAAGCGTGCCACGTTTTGCTCGTGTTTCTTATTTGTGTGCCAGGAAAATGCTGCACGCCTTGTGAGCAAACATACCTGCAATGGAACAATGAAACGGCAATGAAACAAGAAAAAACACGAGAACGAGACAAAGTGATAGCTAGGGAGGGCGCAGCGCTCTTCCTATCACTTTCTCTGTTCTCGCTCCTGTTTTTTTGTGTTATTAAATGTCGGCGAGCATTCTACGTCAACATAGTTTATCAGACCAGCGCCTTTGAACTTCGTGCGCATTTCCTAAGGGATATAAAATTGTTACACTAATCATGTCAGGTCATGAAAGATTTTTTGGAACTGCTGAACTTGACAGAACAGAATGCAATTCAAAAGAACCTGAAGGTTTTTGCACCACAACAAACGACAAAGTCACTGCGAGTAACTTTGATGTAGACTTTAGACGTTGTCGATGATCTGCCGCGTCCAGGTGTGCTAGCTATGTTTCGACAGCCAAGTTACATCAAGATCCACTGGAGGTAAGACACACTGTTCACATTTGTTGTGACTACATTCAGATTGCACTGTTTGCTAGGAAATTCCCTCTCACGTTTCTTTCAGCAATCCATTAGACTAGTGCGTTCCTTCGGTTGAGATGAGTCCCATCCTACTATAACCAACTTCACGCAGATATTCCGCCTTCTAAACCTGTATACACCTGTTAAAACAGCGCTACGTGGTAGTGTGGACGGTGTGCCAGGACCTGTGCTCGTCAGCATCAATGACACGTTCAAGCAGACGAGAGAAGCCTGCAAGTAAAAAAAGTAGTCTTCGCAATGCCATTGAGGCGACGTTGATAAGTTGCCTGGAGCGAAGCAGCTCACCAGAATGTGCTTGCAATGAGCATAGCAATGAGCAATGAACATGGGGAACAATGTTGTTTATTATCTGTGTGGATATGTTATTCGTAAAGTCACAAAGGGTGCCCCATGGGATCTATGCATAACGGACATAAGCTTTGAAACCCCGGCAGTTGGCTGTGACAGTTACTTGAGTGCAGAAGTCTCAAGCAAGGTTCCTTAAAGCACCCGATGCCAAAGATACTGGGCTCTATGAAGACTGCTAACAAAAGTGTGTCGGCTTCCCTGGATGAGGCAGGCCTTTACGGAGAGATATTTTGGAAGGTTTTAGATTATCTAGAGGGGTGCTGCCTCCCTCTTCTTGGTTGTGCAGCGCATATGTTCGCGTTCACGTGCGAAGTACTGAATTTCTTCATTGTTATGCGGATGCAGTTTTACTTCAGGGATGCAAACTTTCGACTAGAAAGCAGTCATAAGGTAGCTGTAGCAACCAAGAAAGCGTGTCTTTTGTGAATATCGATGCATAATGCTTAGATTCATCAATCCGGCGTTGTACTGGTCCTATTCTTTTTTTCATGTGTACATAAAACATTCCACTAACGAAAATCCTCACTCTCCTATTCATTCGCCTATTAGCTGCTTTTTACAGAGTGCACAATGTAAAAAGGCTATTCTTTGAATATTTAGCGCCACGAAGTGCAGCAAGAAGAAGAAGAAGAAATTTTAATAAAGAATAGTCCGGCAGTGCTTGCTGTGGTGGCCTCAGGTGACGGCTCGAAGTCCTTGGACTCGAGCGGCATCTTCGGCTTGCCGGACGGCCCAGAGCTGGTCTGCCAGCTCTGAACTTCTGATAGCCGCCTTCCAGCGGCGGCGACGCCTACTCAATGCCACAATTTTTTTTTTGTAAGTGCAGCAAACAAAAAAAAATTGTGGCATTGAGTCGGCGGCGCGCTGCTGCTTTGGGAAGCTTCCGCAGCCAACCGGGCCAACCATGGCGGCAGCGCCACCTCGCGAGAGGAGACGGCAGAGGGTCACCTTCTCGCGCCGCTCCCAGGCGGAGTTTTACAACTGAAAAGTATCTAGTAGCGTTGGCCGTATTCTTCGTTCACCCTTTCCTTTCACTCTTTCCTTCTATGCGTCGCTAGCATGCCGACTGGGTGCAACACCGCCTGAGTGCTTGCCGTCCGTTCTTGCCAGCGCACTCCTCTCGGGAAAAATGCTCGCTTGCGGTCGTAATTCCTACTGAGAAGCTTACATCTTGAAATACGCAGCAATGTGGCCACGAATTTTTGTGAGTGTTAGAATAAATATAGGCGAAACAACAATTAGAAAAAAAGTCGGCACTCGTGGCCACCGTCTTCGATGTGGGATGAACTCGGATACAAAGAAGCATGGATCATACAATGGTGAGTGCATTTGTTTTGCGCATGTTATAAGTTTTATCACAAGCAATATCACCCAAGCTATATCACCCAAGCAATATCACGCGGTATATATATTACTGAAACAGGCCTGGCTAATGTAGAGTGCCTGTAATTAAAGAGCTCTTTTTATTTGCAGCCTTTGAATAGCGCCTGTAGTAGAACCACGTCTAAATCTCTGTGAATTTCACCCAAATTCCAGGACTATGATTTTAGCAAGCCACGCGTTCGGCCTGATCCTCCTAGTGATGCCGAGGAACCACGCTTCTTCTCACTGGTATAGGTCAAGCATCATTTCCAGCTGACAGTATTTCTTTTCGTATAATAAATGCTTCTTTTACTAGTGTTTCTTGACGGAACTTCTCGGTTTCCACATCAAAAATTTCGCACGAAGGCCGCATTGTGTCTACACAGTCTGAAACTAGGCTTTTTGTGCTGCAGCAGGTTTTGCTGCAATTTTTAATTTTAAAGTGCTGCGCTGACTAGGCGTGAGCTGTAAACAAAGCGGACGGATCCTGCGCATTTTATGTCTGTTCTAAATATTACGTTACACCTTGTACAAGGTATGCCATATATGTCGAAATATTAAGAAGTGTTACTTGACAAACCTCTTGCAAGAAAGTTTCTTGATTCACCCCTTCGAACTCTCTGCTCAGACTTATAATATTGTTGCAGTATGACGATTTTTCATATGAAAACTCTCCCACATACATTTGTCATACCAGCATCTCTGACAATGTTTCTTTTCATTTTACAGTGCAAACGTTTCCTCCAAGTAATGGTGAAGTCGCTATGCGATATGGTGGCAATATCAACAATATCAATATCAGCAATATCAATGGTGGCCTCGGGGGCCTGATAAGCCCGCTGTCATCCAAGCACTGACAAACCTGCCTACCGACGTCAGCTCCCTGCCCTGAAACCCCTGGCCAGCCCACCGTCCTCGGCACCTTGCGCAATTCCTATCCGGAGGGCAGTGCCTGTAAATAAACTGTTTGAAGATAACCGGGCGTCACCCATCTAGGTCCACGGAAAATGCCTGTTTGTGAAAATTTATTCGCAAATAAACTGCCATAAACGTCAATTTCAGTATTCATTTATTATTATTTGCAATCATATATGACTTCTGCTTCTTGACATCTTTTTGTCGAGCTTTCCTAGCTACTATTGAGGAAGACGGTAAGGGGACAATTGCTACAAAAAATGCCGCTAGCAAAATGTTTGCGGTAAGAATATGTGCGTGCTCTAAAGCCAGCATATCTAGAATATTCGTCATGCAAAGGGCATTGGCTCAAAGCTGGCATTAATAATTGCAACAATATGGCTCAACACTGGTCCTACGCTGGCAGCACGATGGTACAGTGGCTAGAATAACGATGGCTGCTGCATTGGCATAACATTGGCCCAATCTTGGCTTTAACGCTGGTCCTACGATGGCTGCTGCATTGGCATAACATTGGTCCAATCTTGGCTTTAACGCTGGTCCTGCGCTGGCAGCACAATGGCTGCTGCATTAGCATAACATTGGTCCAATCTTGGCTTTAACGCTGGGCCCGCATTGGATTGGGTTGCACTTTGCCAATATGCCAACATTGGTCCAACATTGGTACCAATTTTTGCCAGCATTGGGCCATGGTTGGACCAATGCTGGTGTGCTGCCTGGGACTTTGCTAGACAACTAGTCAGAGCTATGGGCCTATAGCTGCTAGGAAGGGTGAATGGTTTTCCGGGTTTTAATAAAGGAACAATAATGGCCATCTTCCAGGCTTCGGGAAGTTTCCCCGATACCCAAACTTTGTTAAAAAAATTTAAAAGTGCTTCCACAGCCGGTTCAGAGAGATGAGCTAACATATGATAATCAATTTCGTCTGGGCCAGGTGAAGTTTGCTTACCAGCGGACAGCACTCTATTTATTTCCTGAACTGTAAGTAAGTTATTATAGGGTTCATTTGTACCGCCACTTGTCGGCAGTCTTTGTCTTTCAGCTGTGTTTTTGTATTTCAGGAATGATTCTGAATAGTGAGATGTACTGGAGAGCGCAGAAAAATATTCACCCAGAATATCTGCCTGTTCGTCTATATTTGTCTGTGTACCAGGGTCAGAGAGAAATGGAACCGTGAATGGGGAGTAGCTGCCATTTATCTTTTTTACCATCTCCCACATTTGTTTTGACGTAATTGTGCTATTGAGGACACGTAACCTTGCCATGAAGTGTTTTCTGCATTACGGCGGATATACCGGGCTTTTGCTCTGACCTTTTTGAACTTGATGAAATTTTCCTGCGTTGGGTACCTACGAAAAATTCCCCAGGCTTTGATTTGCCTCCTTTTTGCGTCTCGGCATTCTTCTGTGTACCAAATTTTGTGATTCTCTTTTACTACTCCTGAAGACTGAGGAATTGCCATGCGTGCAGCGGTTAAAATACAATTGGTGATAGCTTCATTCAGTTCGTCTATGCTTAAATCATCTGAAACTATTTTATCTAAGCTGGCCCTTTCTTTAAAAAGTGCCCAGTCGGCTAAATACAACTTCCACCGTCGTGGTTTTGTTGGGATGACTTGTGGTGGAGAGGTTAGGCTGACTAATACAGGCAGGTGATCGCTGCCGTATGGGTTGTCGATGACATCCCATTTAAAATCGCTAAAAACAGAGGGTGAACTAAAAGACAAATCTATGCAACTCATTTTTCCCGTGCTCGGAGAGCAGTATGTACTTTTGCCAGTGTTTAGGAGGCAAACATTATTGCTTAAAATAAAATCTTCTAAAATACGGCCTCTCGCGTCAGTGTGTGCACTTCCCCGAAAACCGGAGTGGGCGTTGAAATCACCAACAAGCAGGTACGGCTCTGGTAGTTGTTCTAAAAGGGTTTCTAAATCATGAAGTGTTACTGTTAGGTTTGGCTCAAGATATATATTGCATATTGTGATCGTCTTAAAATGGATGGCAGTGACAGCAACAGCTTCGTATTTGGTTTTAAGTTTGATTTCTTGGGTTGCAATACCAGTCTTAATTACAGTAGCAACACCTCCAGACAGTCTACTTGCGTGTTCTCGGTCAGACCGAAAGACATTGTACTTGTTTAAAATGTTTTTTTGTTTGGGACCTAAGTTGGTCTCCTGTAAGCATAAAGCCACTGGGGACAGTGTGTTTAACAGTTCTTTTATGTCACTGTAGTTATTTATTAGTCCTCGGCAGTTCCACTGTATAAGGAACGACATGTTTGATGAGTGTAGTTAAAATTAGGATGTTGGTTTTCGGGGTGCCAATACTGGGGTTTTTTTCTTTTTTTTTCCGCTCCAGGGAGCTGGGCTTCTGCTGCAGCAGAGGCGAGTTTTGTGTTATGTCCATTGCCTCACTAGAGGCTCTGGACTTCCGCGGTGAACCCGCGGGTGTACGGTTAGTGGGCTTCTCTCGACTGGGGGAAGCCTTGCGGGCGGCCGACTGAGAGGCCGGCACGCCTTTGTTCAGAGGTGGCAGAGCAGCCTTCGCTGCGTCTGCCGGGGGCAGGAGTGGCCCTGCCTCAGGCTTTGCCTGGGCGGTGGCCGAGGCCTGGTGTGGTGCGCCGCCCCTGCGCATCACATCGCCGAAATTTGTTTTTGCTTTGAATTGAAATGTTCAGGAGAGTCGTTTTCGTGCCTCTTGATAAGTTATGTTTTGCTTGGTCTTTATCGTTAGAATTTCTTTCTCTTTCTTCCAGGTCAGACATGATCTCGAGTACGCGGGGTGATCCCCTTCACAGTTCGCGCACAGCGGTGCAGCGGTACAGTCCACGGATTCATGAGCATTTGATGAACATTTGGCTCATGTTTGGCGGCCACGACAGCTCTGAGAGCCATGGCCGAATCTTTGACATTTGAAACATCGCCTCGGGTTTGGAATGTATGGTCTTACAGTTATTCTAAGATAGCCTACTTCTATGGATTCGGGGAGTTGGCTGGAGGCAAAGGTCAGGATTATGTGTTTTGTAGGTATTTCCTTGTTGTCTTTTCGGATTTTGATACGATGGACTTCGGTGACATTCTGGTCTTTTAGACCATCCAACATCTCTTCTTCAGAAAGGTTCAGGAAATCGTGCTCAGATATTACTCCTTTGACTGTGTTTAGTGAGCGGTGAGTAGTTACGGTTACCCGCACGTCTCCAAAGGACACTAAGGTTGGTAGTTTCGAGTATTGTGCTTTGTCTCGGATTTGGAGAAGTAGGTCGCCACTGGCTAGCTTCGTCACCTTGTAGCCAAGGCCCACAGCGCGAGTCAGAGATTTTGATACTATGAATGGGGACATCGTTCGAGCTGGTTGATCTGGATCTTCACTATGTATAACATGATACCTGGGAAAATGTTCGTTTGTTTTTTGGAAGCATTCTGAAGTTATGTCCTCGGTCCGTACTCTTTTTGGAGTGCGATCATTTTCTGGGAGAGGTGGAGCCATAAAGTGCGTTTAAAGTTGGGTCATGGTGCCAGCCGCCCACCATGGAGCCCAACGAGGGAACGGGACAGGAACTCGCAAGCAAGTCCTGCCCACGCCAGCTGTACACCTCAACTATAACCTAATACGACATAACCAAGGTAGGTTAGTCACACAAGGTTAACCCTTGCCACCTACGAAAAATTGAAGTGAACAGAAGATACAAGAAGATAGGACAGGTGTGAAAGAGGGTAAAGAAAAAGCGTTTAGAGGGAGAAGACAGGAAAAGGTGACTGCCGATTTCCCCCGGGTGGGTCAGTCCGGGGGTGCCGTCTACGTGAAGCCGAGGCCAAAGGGGTGTGTTGCCGCCACCGAGGGGCCGTAAAGGTCCGAACACCCGGCATTGGCTCAACCCCCAGGATCCCCTTTCCCCCGGACTCGGCTAAGCCGCGCACGGCTACACGCGGGAGAGTCCGACCCTCGTGTGCTCGGGTACGTGGTGTCGCAACACACCAAAGAGTGCTTACGCAGACGCCCCTGCGGGGCCATGTTCATTTATTATGCATACTATATCCATAGAAAACTACATGTATCACTATAATAATTTTATTCTATATATCATTTTACGCTTCTATGATGCGGATTGATTTTAGGCCACTTTACAGTCATGTTACATCCCACCATCGCAACTCACAAATCAGCGCTTAACCCAACATTCTAAGTCATGGCGCTCTTTGGCCACACCTGGCCCTTGCGCCACTAAACAACACACATTCATTTATTCAAGAGATTTGTGCTGCAGGTCTCGGCAAGAATTTTCGACCCTCTTGAATTTATTGCTCACTCCACACTTTCCGTAAAGATATTGTTCCAGAAGTTGTGGGAGTTAGGGATTGGTTGGGACGATCCCTTGCCTGAAACATTGCAGCCTGAGTGGGACTGCTGGTGTAAGGAGCTTCCATGCATCGAAGGAGTGTCCATTCCATGATTGATAGCGGCAGACTTTAGAGACGATTATACGGAGAAAGTGGTGCACATTTTCTGTGATGCAAGACCCAAGGCCCACGGTTCTGCAGCATATATCGTGACCAGGTCTCCGCCCGGACTAATAAATGTAAGTTTGGTCATAGCTAAATCAAGAGTGGCCCCTTTGAAACGCCTAACGCAACCCCGATTGGAGCTGATGGGAGCCCTTGTTCGCGCGCGACTATGTCACTACATTACCAAGGCCTTGGATCTGAAGAGTGTTGCCATCATCCTCTGGAGTGACTCTGCTGTAGCTATGTACTGGATCAAGGGAAACGCTGCCAGATGGAAGCCCTCCGTAGGAAATCGAGTCTCAGGGTTACAAGCGCTGACAGACCCCAAGGAATGGAAACACTGCCCAGGTTCAGACAACCCCGCTGACCTAATCGCCCGCGGCATTCTCCCATCAGCCCTGCTGGAAAGCGAATAGTGATGGAGAATACCACGTTGGCTTCAGGATGATGACACTCATTGGCCAACGATAAGTGAGCCGAACTGGAAGGTTGCCGAGTGCCAAATGGAAGAGCGAAATGTTACATGTTGGCGAGAGGCGTAAATAGTACAGAGCAGAGAGAGAGAGAGAGAGAAGATCTGCAATTACTGGATTTCTGTGGTTGTAGCATGACATCAGTGTTTTTACAACGCTTAATGAGTGTGTATATGACCGCCTTATGTAGTTTTAACTGCATGCTATGTCTCGTAGCCGACAACAGTGCATACGCCTCCGCTGTAAGATGCTTATGTGAGGGTGAAGAGCATCGGACTCCGAAAAGGATGGGCCGACGGCTGCACACGACACGCAAGCATGGGATTTAGACGCATTTGTGTAATATTCTATAATTATTCTGTTCTATAATTATCGATGGCATCAATGCCAACCAAACCTTTTTCGACCTACACAAATACGCGCTACACAAATACCTTTGTCCCGCACCGTTCTTCAACATTTGGAAGAGCAGAAGCCTGCAGCATGCTTTTGGCAACCAAGGTTTTCTGTCTTTCAGGTGCTTCATTGAGCGAGACTTTACATTCAGCGTTTTCACAGAATCTTTTTCAACATTTATATGGTATTCCAGTTTTAAATCTATGAGTCGCCATATTTTTTCTGCCAGTGAGCATTGGAGAGTTCCGGTTGGTGCATTTGTTTGTGCGACAGTTAGTCTCGTGTTTTCTCAGCTTTCGGGATAGCTCTCAGTCAGTATTACGAGCATTCTTGCAGGTTAACCTGGTTCACGTCCTGCCGGAATTGGTGGTGTCTTCGAGTTTCCTTTCTAGGCCTGTTTATGAGGGTTCATGCGTGAGGTTTATTTTTCTATTACATTTCTTTCTGTTCGTTTTTCAAAAGATTACTTGTTTGCTGTGTCACGAAAATATCTCTACAATGATTTGATGTCGGTGCTGTTTCTGCTGCCGTTTTATCGATTAGTATACATCACATTACCAGGACATGATGTACTTGCAAGAGTGCGCCATATGCCGGTTCCTCCTTCTGCAAAACTTGTTTTTACAGATTACACACTGAAATCTTGCAAGTTCAATCATGGCTTCAGAAAAAGAATTATTTTATTTCCTCAATTAACGGTCGCCTTTGTGACGTGCCTGAATCTATAGAACATTGTTTTATTCGTTTTAAAGGTGTCATTTTATTCTGGGATGTCCTCCATAGAAGCTTGCAAAAGTATTTTGATCTAACTTCTCAGTGTCCGATATCTTGTTCCCTGTGATGATGTACCATTCGCTATGTTCTTACTGATAGGCCTGCATAGCATATGGAAAGCTCGAATGCAAGACCTAGCGCAAAGAACAATTTCCTCAATATAGCATTTCGCTGAAATGATTACGCATTCAAAGGACGTTTACGATCAAGAAGAATGTCAGCCGCACAATTGGTATACATTTTTGATTAGGTGTTTAACTTCTCCTTTGAAGTTTTTGTAGTGATGGAAAAAGTTGCTTTGTGTGACGTTCTCTTTGTATGTACTGCTCATTGACCTGTGATTGGCTATGACCACCTAGTGCTCATATTGTTGTAAATAGTTGCAGTAGATATATAATTTCGATCATTGTTATAAATTCCATACTTAACAAAAGAAAGAAAGATAAAGCCGCTGATACGTTGGGGAAGCGTACTCAAAAGTAAAAATGGGCGAGTCGGTATGGAAGCAGGGCTAAATTCAGAGTGCGTACTAGGACACAGGCTAAGACACTGTGTCCTGTCTTTCCTTGTGCCTTAGCCTGCGTCCTAGAATCGTATTCTTCTCGCACCCCAGAGGCGCAAATTCGATTCGAACCCAGACCAAAATTTACCAATTTTTCTTTTGAAAGCCATTGATTTACTTTGCAGGAAATTCCTTGTGAAATTTGACGTCTATTCAAGCATTTCTGACGTGTTTTTACTCTTTCTGGACGGGTTTCGAGGCAAGAGCGCTGGTAATTCCACCAACTGTGTTCGTAATTTTCTTTTTTTGTTGGCCTATAATAATGTGTTGTTGACTTACACAAATTTATGCAAACCTGCAATTTTGATGCTTGTTTTTCATCTGTACCCCTCCACTGTAATGCCTGAATGGGCGCTGTGGGTACCAAATAAATAAATAAATAAGTGACGCTCTAAAAATTATGCCGTCATGGGTTATGCCAGCCTGTCTCCACGTGTCAAGAAAATGCTTTGAAAGCGATGAACGGCGAGCTCGGTAGCGCAAAACTACCCGTTACTTCCTCCGTGCATCCTCGCCTGTAATGGCAGGTGCCGCTAAATGTTACCGCGTGCTAAACAATCTCCAGTGGTCCGGCAACCATGTGGGCCAAATCCTACCCAAGAGGCACCGCGCACATAGCCCCGGAGAGTGGGAGGGGCAGCATGAGAGGAAGTTGGCTGGCGGAGGCTAGAGAAATCACCTGACGTCCCTTCTTGTATTTTCCCGTCCTCTATGCCGGGGCATCAGAAATCCTGGCGCAGTGCGTGCCAACTTGAGTGCTGGTGGCCGGCAGAGTTGGTTGAATTCCAAGCGAAGATGCGGCGATGTGGCTTGCACTAATCCGAGAAAGCCTGTGAAAAGCAGCGATGCGCCGAAATTCGTCTCCGATGATCACCGCCGCCACTGCCAAACTGAATGTAAATTTAAATACACTGGTCTATTGGCTGTCAGGAGTACCATAACACATGATCTCTCGAAGCTTCCTTCATTGAAAAGAAAGTTGTGATCCGCGAGCGTGACGGTCGCGTGCAGTCATTGTCACAGGGAACATGCCATTTTCATGCTTTATTCGGCTTCATTATAGTAGCGTAAAGTTTTCAGTCGACCGTTGATGACAATTGTCATTCTATTGCGATTGCATCGCGGTAGTCCGTCATCGCGTCGCCATGGAGACGTTGCCGTGCTATCGTGGTCGCTGCAGTTTCGTCACACGACTCTAGTCACGCCTTCGTAATCACGCCATCGCCAACTCATCGCCATCCCATTTTCCTTGCACCTGTGTCACAGTGTCGCAGTCGTACATTCCTTGTCATACCGTCGTTGTTGTAGTTCGGCCGTCGTCATTTCATTCTAGACAACCGATCCTCGTAATGCGGTCGTCGTCATGGTGTTGTTTTACCATCGCAACGCCTTCAGCGTTCCATCGACGTCAATCTCTCTCCGTCATTTCATAGTAATAATGTAGTCGTCATTCTGTAGTGATTATGCCGTCATTATCATCCCATCGTCGTCATTGCGTTGTTCTCAGGCAGTCCCTATCATGCATTCTTTTTCATACCGTCGGCGACATGCCCTCGCAGTCGTGCCATCGTGGTCATTCCAGCTCGGTCATCCGGTTGTCGTCATACCTCGTCGTCACGCCATCGTTGTCCCACGCGTGTTGCCATCTCATTATCACGTCGTCGTCTACACGCTGTCGTCCCTATATCATCGTCGTTATTTAAGAGTCGACATCTCATTGTGGTCGTGCCAGCACCGTTGTACCGCCTCTGTCGTTCCATCGACATCACTCATTTGTCATTGCATTGTTCTCGTTGCGTCATGGTGATACAGTCGTCGTCATGCTGCCATATTCATGGGGCATATCGTCAACGAGTGACATTGCAATGTGGCACGGTATCGGACTATATCGCATATATCTAAAGTAACGAAAGTCTCAGAACGACCACTATAAACGTTAAATAAACGCTATTTCAGGAGAACGATGTGCGCTACATTGCTCGAATGCTAATCGCATAACTGTTGACAGTCATCGTGAACTGAATTCTGCCATAATTTTTTCCCTCCGCGCTCCGTGTTTTGCCCCCATTCTCCCTTTCGCATAGTCCGCCACGGGCTGGTGTCACTGGACTCGTCGCGTTTGAACAGGCAGCTGGCAAGGTATGAGTCACTATTTCTTTCCCAATTACCCTGTTGTAGACCACAATGGCTGTAGTCTAACGATGACACAGTTTTCGGGGACAGAATGGAGGACTGTTCGGGCCTCTACGGAATAACATCCTGCATGTGTACGAGCGCATCGCTCTGTTTGCAGCTCTGTGGAGATCGGCGCGTTCGCAAATGTGACGCAAGCGCACGCAATTATATTTCAGATGGCGAATCCCTTGTTTGTGCGTCATAAAAAGTGCACGGATAAGGCAAGGGCATGTTATATCCGATTTCCCAACCCACATCTGTCACGCCCGCGTGTGCTCTTGCGGAAAGCGTCTGCACCGCTGAGCGTGGGTGCGGAGTGCAAGCGGAAATCTGGGGAAGATTAGTCATCGGCACATGCTTTGCTCACCTGCGATGAACACCAACCAAGCTGGACTCAGTCTGACGTACGTACTGCTACGAAGGCTTTTCGCAGTAACGGTGGAGGCAGGGCGAGCAGCTGTGGGTAGGCCTAGTGTTGCCACCATTTGGAGAAGACGAGTTCAGGATGCAAAAGTGCGCAATTTGGCTCTTCCTACTTTACTTGGCAATGGAGGGTAAGACTTCCCACGTTCTCGCAGACTTTTGCGTCTTCTCTTATCTCAACTGAAACGATAACATGAGATAATTGCACGGCAGCGACACGACATGCTGGCATATATTTCGCTTTTGTCTTGAGACACGTAAGCCAGTATGAGGTTTACCGTCCTGGCCAGGCGCGCAGGTCTGAGAAAGCCAAAATGTGCTGTGGTGGTTCAGGGACCACGGCGATCTGCCAATGAATGCGAGCGCCGGGTTAGATTTGAGCTCGTGGTGGCCTCAAAGCGACGGGAACGGAATGCAAGAAAAAACCCACGTACCGAATCACGGTTAAACAAAGTCCCGTGGTTAAAATTATTTTAGGCGTCCTTCACGTCTTTCATAACACTTGGGACGCAAATATACATCTACGAGCCTACTAGTAAAAACAAAATCAACTTTAGTTGCCCATGTGATTTGCTTTATTCGTAGTTGACCTCTGCGTGGAGGCAATGTATTCTTCTACAGTATTCTTAAGCACTCTGCTTTCGCGCAGTGCTTTTATGATCAGCAAATATGTTCGCCAGTCACGTTGCTATCGTTTGACGTTGATGTGATTGCAGGGTTAGAGTCCGCTTGCTCACTTTGTGCGTAAAACGTAAATTGCCAACCATCATGCGTGAATATTACAGTATTTAATCAATACAGATTTAGGAAAGTATAGCCCACGCGAAAATTTCTGCTTCAATCTTCAAGTGCTCGCAAAGTTGAGGAGACGATGGATGGGTTTATGTCGAACACTTGTGCTTTGATGAGGTTGCAATTCTTGGGCAAGCAATACGTCACTTTTCATTCAATATATACTATCTTAACTAAAGGAGCTCAACGGACATCACCTCGTGCGTCTCTAGCCCTAGGAAGTTTCCAGACTTTATATATTCATATATTCTAATCATCCATAATTTTCATCGGAAAATTGTAGTGCACACCTATAACTAGTATCTGTGTTTCCAAAAATTTTCCGAGCGTGTCGCTAAATTAAAAAAGAAGTCGATAATTTTTGTTCGTTTGTTCAAAGGTCACTAAAATTATTGCGGAAACCGTCTAGTAAATTTTATATGATGTAGGTGTTTTTCAGAACACTATAGTATACGCTGACATGACGTAACGGATCTTCCAAAATGTAATGTGTTTACTGGTGTCTGTGCAAGTTATAAATGAAGAGTGAATTGCCAGCATTGTGCAGAGGAGTGCTTTACTACTTAACTTCAAATGCAATACACGATTACAGCTGAAATCTGCGTGTACACTAGGATTTTAGGATTAAAGTTCGAACATGGTTCGCCTAATTTTCTTAGCGCGATGAAACGCTTAGTTGACGTTATGCACACAAATTTTCAGCGCTCGTGGGATATCCTAATTATACGCAACACAATGTTGGTCACGTTGTCGAACCAGAAATCACAGTTACGTGACCTTCAAAGAAATCAAGCGCAACTTTGCCGCTTTATGATTGACCTGAAAGCTGTTTGCGGTATTTATTTGCCCGAATTGTGTTACAACAACATTGCCATTGTAGCGTTTTTGTCGCCAAGATTTAACGACTTTCTTGGGTGCTTCGCGACCTAGTGACCAGAAATCGTTTATAGCGGCATCATAAAATAAATTGGCAATATTTAGCCGATTTGCAAGTTACGAAAGTTGCTTCGAAAACGGCTCCTTAGAACTAATTTTATTAGTAAAACCATTAGGCAGGTGAAATTGGGCGTACAGGCAAGTTGGCGCTGTGGCCTTGGTGAACCAACGGCAGTCTTCACTCACGTAGGCCATACACTGCGGTTCATTTCTTCGTCGGACACAGGATTACAAGGTGCTCAAAAAATCCACGTTTTATTTATAGTTTACTAAAACTGCTAGAATCAGTGTTAACCTTTCAAGTGCTGTATATTTGCGGACAGGTTTCTGTGGCAATGAAGGAAAAGCTACGGGAGCGTGGCTGCTGCACATGTGTGTCGGCGCCCAATAGGCCGTCAGCGTTTGACAGGGCTTTTGGTTGCTCGGAACAGACGCTGAATCGACGCAGCTTCACGTGCGACGGTTTCGCGTTTGCACAGCAGACGCGGCAGGGAAAAGCCGCAAGTAAACTTTTACATTCAGTAGTGTTTTATCTTATTTAACTGTTGCTAATAAGGTCTTTGTTTTCTATTCCCAAGTTTAAGCTGACGTGGATGAAAACACGGGACTCTTTCCAGACACGCTCTCACTTGGGTGCGCTTTGCCTGCGTAGCTTTCCCTTCATTGCTACAGGAAGTTGTCCCTGAGTATAGTTTCACTAAATAGGTCTGACGGGTGGACGTCAGCAAGTGCATAAGTAAATAATTACCCACACTGAATGCAGTAAACTTTATTGTATGATTTGAACTTTTTTGTATAATGAGACAGATGTTACATACATGTAACTATAATGCCTTCTCCCCTTGGTGCAAATATTCTCGCTCTAATTCAAGACCAAGAGTGGGTAAGAGCAAGTGGCTGGGCTCGTTCGACGCGAATCTGACGTGAATTTGAAGACAGTGCTTCTGTTTCTCATGGCCTTCAGGCATGTCATTAGTGTACGTGAAAGCTCAAGAAAGTTTTCAGGTGGATGAAGAGGTTGCGACGCAGTAATTTGACCGGCACATAGGTCACGTAATTGTAATCGCCGTGTTAACATGACCAAGCCTGTGTCACAGATAGTCGTTCTAGTTTCTGGACTTGTGAAAATTTAGAGGCATTGCCTGGACGAAGTGCGCCTTCGTGCGAACGCGATCAGGCTACTTGGGCGGTGCTTTTAACCATGCAGAATTTGTAAATTTCCAACCTGAAAACGCTGAATTTCATGCGCCATTGTCAGTTGTTTCGTATATCTACTAGTAAAGTAAAGGTACTGTGCAGCTTTCTGGTGCATTTAATGTTTAACTTACTGACATGGGGATGCTAGACGAACATGTAAAATTTTTGTATATGCTTATCGCCATGTCGGCCTTTATGTTAGTGCTCCAAACTACCTACGTTATTTAATATTTATTTCGCAGTTTTAGCGACTTTGCAGTAAAACGTATACCGGTAGTTTAGCGAGTTTGTATGAATTTAGCGACACGCTTGAAAAAAAAGTTGGCAACTGTGCGTCATAGGTGGAAGTGGTCTGTTCAGCTTCGCGTGAAAGAGGTCAGCCGCTCAAACGATCTGTCCTGTTATTCACATGCGTTCAAAATATCGCCATGAAATTTATTGAAATAGGCTTTCATCGTTTAATTTACTGCTATGCTTGGAAACGTCCACCAAGCGGTGCGGTGGCGTCACCGAGCTTTACAAAACGAAAATATTGTCGCGCTGCTGATATAAATCCGAAAGGGAGATCACTGAAGTTAGGATTATAGTGAAAACCGACAAAGCATGCGTGAGCACGGCCTCTATATTCACTAGGGTTGGGGATTGGGTAAGTTGGTATTGCATTCTAAAACTGGCAAAGTGCAACATAGAAATGACGAAACAAGCCGAGCCGGCCAGATAAAGGAACAGAGCGTTGACTTCCAAGTGGTTTATTGGCAAGTTGCACGAAACATATAGCTACAAGAAAGCATATTTCGCGCCAGCAAACAAGGGTGGAAGGGAGACGACACCACAATGCGCTAACTTCAACAACTTGATTTTCTGAAAATACACCTATATAACCCATGCACAGTGGCGCCACGTCATCATAAGATCTATACGAGTCTTATGGATCAGTCGGGAAGGTTATCAGCAGCAGGGTTTCTGGAACTAGTGCAAGTTTTGGTCGTAGAGGGGCTGCTAAAAAGGTGCGGGTCAGATAGCACAATTTGGGACGCGGCAAATCAACGGATGGAACGCAGAGGGAAGGTAGCATTAGTGCTCTACCTGCATAGAACGGCACACAGTCTTAAGAAAATGGCTAGCCGGATGGACACAAAAGTGATCTTTCCAGCACCAGAAAAGCTGGCAAAAATATGTCGATTGACAGACCCGTACCGTAAGCCAGCTGCCGGATGCTCTACGAATCAATTACGAGTTGCGTAGAAGCTGTTGTATATGAGCTTCCGCTGTCCTGTGGGAAAAAATACATCGGACAGACAGGGAGATTTCTTAATGACCGATTACGGGAACATGGCCTAAACGTGAAAAATAAGCAATACGGTCATCTGTCAACTCACTGTCAGGAATGCGGCTGTGCGCCGGTGTATGGATCCTGCCGGCCTTCTTGCGAAGCACAAAGATAAAGATGTGCGAGAGAATATTCAGGTTCAGGCTATCTGGCGGAATAGTGACACGTGTTTTAGTGCCCCTTCGGTCGACTTGTTAGATAAGGAGACGGCTTTTTTGGATGGTTAAGATTTGGATGAGGTAGCGCCACTGTGCATGGGTTATGTAGGTGTATTTCCTGAAAATCAAGTTGTTGAAGTTAGCGCATTGTGGGGCCCTATAACGTAAAACTATTCCAATATGTTTCTATTCCAATCTCCTGACGTCAAATTTGCGTAACCACTAACGCAAGCACCGGGCGGTCACCCGCAGGGTTGTCTGAACAGACCAAATAATGCTCTCCTCCTTCATAGGAGGTCACTTTTGTTTGCTTGCAAAACAAATAACATTGCCTACACTGAGCGGCTTGTCGTACCTAATTGGCTGACGAGAGGCGAGGAGAACGCTCAAGTGGAGAGGAATTCGATGGGGCCGAGCCACTGCACTGAAAGTCGATAACCAGATGAATAGGGTGGGAGCGGCGTCTACGATTGGTCGGCTTTCCCTTACTTAGTTTGCGGAGGCTGGTCGAAAATCGCAGCGGCATGCAACGGAAGCTCAAGAATGACGCTAAAACGGAGCCTCAGCAAAGAAGAGTTGGCAGAATGAGGGGGTAAGCGTGCCGAAAGTGCTCGAAAACGTTACACGACCACGCAGGAAGTTTTATTATACGCAAATACACCCATGCTCTCCGGCAGGTGCGAGTACCCAGCGTCTGAGTGATCGGAGGCAGCCATCTTCTATTCCTTTCGGAACGGGGCAGCCTGTGGCCATTCCTAAGAAAATTCAGTTTTGTTCGGCATATTAATGCATCTTTATCGCGTACACGTCACTTTGACGCGGTGAGTTCTTGCGGTTTTGCGACGTCGCGTTACAGGCAGGTGAAGTGGGCGCCGTCCGAAAACTTTTTACCAATAGCCGAGGGCTAATGGCGAAAAGGGGTTGAATCAGAAATAACTGTTTTTCTTTTTTCTGTCAAATCATGCATAATCAGTGTGTACACATCATATCAGATGGGGAGGTATCGCGGTTTTCGTGACGTAGCGTGACAGACAGGTGAAGTGGGGGTGGTAGAAAAAGTTTTTGACCAATCCTGGAGGGCTGATAGCAGAATTGGAATAGAAAAGTTTGGAATAGTTATACGTTATAGCGCCCGTGGTGTCGTCTCCCTTCCGTCCTTGTTTGCTGGCGCTAAATATGCTTTTAGTTTACCAACACGCCCAATAAATGGCAATGCTACAAGAAAGAATCAGGACATGTCGTCACACACTTCACAAAACGTCACACCGATAGAAGGCTACACCATCATGAGTCGCAGAACGCGAAATTCTGTCATGCAAGATTAAACTGATCAAGAAATCTTACATCCTGTGGGGATAGGTACAAGGATGGCGCGCTAACGCACGTGTGACTAGCCCTTGCTATGAGATCAGCTTCAATAATCTGCCGCGTAAGTTCCAATGAAGCAGTAACGTATATATGCGATTCCTAACTATGCCACATGTCGGTATGGCTTATTTCTCGTTGTCACTGCCTTTCTGCAAACTTTTGTACTGTTACACTTTAGCCATTCTAACGACCGGTTTGCAGGCTTTCTAGATTACCACTTTGATTTGACTCTGCCTCTGCTGACATGCTTATAACTTTTAACCGTTGTTACAGTCATATTGCTGTTCTGGCTGTCTATTACGACTATTTTTCTTCCTTTTCTATTTTTCTTACAACGTTGAAGTCATTTGTTCCAAAAGAGTGCGTAATCTTCTTTCTTAAAAGATTATATACATCTTTTTCGTACTACCTGCCACATCTATTTCTGTCCTGCTGTTTTACTTGTGAATCTGTTTTCGCTAGAAACAGGGGGCTCTACAACGTAAAGCTATTCCAATTTGTTGTTGTTCCACCCTCATGAAGCCAAATTTACGTAACTGCCGACGCAAGAAACGGGCGGTTACTCGTAGCGTTGTTTGGACAGGCCAATCAGACGCACGCCTTGATTAGAGGAAGAGATCACCTTCGTGTGTTTTCAAAGTGAAAAGCGTTGCCTGCCTAGAAATGTTTCTCTTTTCTAATTGGCTGACAAGAGGTGGGCAGCACGCGGCACGCAGAAGTGAAGAGGCTTTCGGTGGAGCCAAGCTAGCGCAGTGATAGTAGATGACCAGATGGGAAGGGCGGTGCCGGCGTCTGCGATTGGTCCACTTCCCCTTGCTTAGCTTGCTACGGATGGACGAGAATCGCGGTGGAAGGTAGCGGATAGTTAAAGATGCCTGCTAAAACGGGTTGTTAGCATACATGAGTTGGCAGAGGGACGTCGTATACGTGGCTGAAAGGGCTCCACAACGTTCTACCGCTACGCATTTTTTTATGAGCAAATAAATCATTCTACCCTGCAGCTCCGAGTAACCAGTGCCAGAGCGATCAGCCGGTGTACATCTTTTATTCTTTTCTGAACGGGGCAGTCTCCAGCTATTTCGAAAAAAAATCGTTTTGTTCAATATAGTAATTCATCTTTATTGTCTACACGTCACTTTGACGTGGTGAGTTTTTTAGATATTGTGGCGTCGCGTGACAGGCAGGCGAAATAGGGCAACCCGAAAAAAAAAAACACTTTGACCAATAGCAGTGGGCTAATGCCGAAAAAGGTGTGGAATCGAAAATAATTTTTCTTTTGTTAGATCTGACCATGCATAATCAGCGTGTACAGTCATAAGATACGGAGTTTTCGCTGTTTTTATGACGTCTCTTGACAGACAGGCGAAGTGGCGGTCGCCCGAAAAATTTTTCACCAGTCGTGGAGGGCAGATTGGAGAAATGGAATAGAAACAGTATGAATACGTACGTGTCCTTTAATTCATGCTATTCTGAAAATTTTACAGATGCGCAACGACCGAACGTACTGGTTGTACAAATATTTGCAGGCGGGTTCTTTTCCCACAAATTTATGCTGAGTTTCTTTCCTTTTTCCTCCACCCGACCCTCTCTCTCTCGCGCTACCCATTACTTCAATCCCCTCTCCCCTCTATCTACCAGTCAGTCAAAGACCTTATTGACGAAAAAGTTGGTGCTGTTGGTTAAAAAAAACAAAATGAAAAAATTCAGCAACGATTACGACACTCGCTAATGCGGATTTTGAGCGCAGCTGTTGAGATGTTAAATCCGCGATGTATTGTGGCAAAGAATTTGATTCTGAACGACAGAGTCCTCTCGGAGGCGGCGCTGAGCCTCTGCTCAAGGCAGCTTGTCTAGTAGCAGCGGCAGGCGAAGCATTTTCACCAGTTGCGTCACTCATTGCTGAGAAAGAAAGCGTGAACACGGGAAGGCGTGGCTCGCGCGGAGTACCTTCTCTAGCGGCGGCAGCGCAGGCCACTAGAGAACCACACATATGGTATCGGTGGACGCGCTAGCCGCATGCCTGATCGTTGCCGTGAAGCACGTCTCGTGCGGCACTCCGCTTTCCTGCTCACCTTTTCGCCATTCTCTTCTCCTCCACTTTCCTTCTCATGCTACCGCTGCACCCTCCTCCGCGTTCTTTCTCGCGCTCTCTTCGCTCTCGCTGTCTTTCATCCCCCGCTGTACTTCATGTTCGCTCTTTCGTGCTTCGCTGTGCTGGTTTGCTCGGTTATGCCGAGGCCGCCGACGCTCAACGCAGTAACGGCCGCCAAAGAGCTGCTCTAAAAAAGATAAAACGTATGCGCCAATCACTGAAAGTCAACATAGTGCGTTTGCAGCGGCTGCAGGATGTACATGATTGCTGTCCTGAAGAAACGAATACACATTTGCAAGTTGGTGCCTGCGTGTGTGTGTGCCTTTAGAACGTCTATTCGAAAAGTTCCTGAATGAGTCAGCAAACAAATTTCTGCAAACAAAACAAGCGTCTTTTTTCGGGTACCCATTCGAGCGGTAAGAAATTTGTGCTCAGAATTCATTGTTAGATAGCAGCACCTTCTCTAACTTAATTAAATGCACGCTTTATTCAGGGATCCTCTAAATAGCGCAACTCCAACTCCAAAGGCGGAGCCCTATCTTAAATACAAAGGTTACAGCGCCAAGCAGACGAGGACGAAGTGAGATGTAAGCGACACATACGGGCACCATAGTTCTACCATTTGGCATGAAAAACAAGCCCAAGGATTTACTGTGCTGGGTTCTATCGCTCTCACTGCACAGATCGTAAAATGTGTCATAACAGGACTCTACATCGGTCATGTTATAGCTCACAGCTGCTTTACGACGCAACCCATCACCTCTTTTTTCTTCTTTTTTGAAATTTCAGTTTCATGTTTTGCTCTATATATTTTCGTAGAAAGGTCGTCGTTCCATTCGTGTTAAAATAAGGACATGCGCTAGTCATTCAGTAATGTAACGAAGCTTGCTAAACCTGAATAATGTGTTATGCCCTCGCATCTCCTTATTACGCGGGCTTAAGACAATGACGTGGCTAGGTGCGCTCAGATGGGAACCTGCCAGCCTAGCCATGCAAAGGTGCGTGCGTCACCTCATTTTTATTGACTGTTGGTGAAGTGGAGCACTGAGCTTTGATGTTTACGCCTGGTGCTTTTTAACGTACACCCTAAGCTTCGTAGGATTGTTTTGATATTCAGCTCCCATGTGAATGCATACAGCGTCCAAGCAGGGAGTCGAATTTGCGTCGTCGTGCTTCTAGTTCAGCTCCATACAGGTTTAATGGAAGTGAAACTGGCGCTGCAGCTCTCTGAATCGCCACGGCACTATGGAAGCACATTGTGTGCCATATATAAAATGGTAACGGATGAATCCACGAGAGATCAACACGGGTCCCAAAATAGATTTTTTTTAGAATCCACTGAGCAATTTGATGTTTTAGGCGTACATCACTCGGTAACACGAAAGGTTTGGTAACTGGAGAATTTAGAAGAAAAATATGCTGAATTTCTTGTGTGTGTAAGCGCCACTTATATGCACCTGGCTTTCTCGCAAATTTCCGATGATGTAAAGCACGAGATATTACCGCTATAAAGTATGCGTTTCTTGTTTAAAATGTATGTTAAAAAGAGCAAGCTGGCTGTGTTGCAGGTTTCTCAGGAAAAGGGAAATATTTTTGACAAATTTCTTATTATGTGACGCTTTTAAGTTACTACTTTTCGAAATATTTGTCTTCGAGACGAGTGCATGTAGCTTATTGAACCTTTGTGGGCTGTGAGGACTAGACTTGCTCTAGAATTGGGCTGAATATTTGTGCTGTATCACAGATATGCGTTTGCAAATTGCCTGAAATGGTAGTTTTGATGGAAATTAGCCCTATTAAAAAATGAAAATATGCTAAAACACCTTCCATTTATCTGAACATTCAGTAAATACCCTTGCATAGACACAGGGAAAAAAAATGCAAAGAAAAACACGTTCCATTATTTTGTTTTCAACGATAATATAGGTGGCAGAAATAAGACCTTCGCTAGGATGTAGCGAGATTCGAAGAAAAAGGAACGTCGGGACAAAAATCAACCGATGATTACGACACTCCCTAATGCAAAACTTGAGCGCAGCTCTATAGGTGTTTTCATTTCGTGATACCTTGGCTGGCGTGGACTTTCTGCCTCGTGCGGCACGTTGCAAACAAAGTCAAGTGAGCTGCTTGGCTAATCTGGAGATTCAATATGATTGTAATGGATACGAAATGCAACTTGAACTAAAAATGTGCGCAATACATTGTTCCTGCTGAACTAACACTATGCATAAAATCTCACCACACTTGTTAGCATTGTCGACAGGCAAATTTGTGTGAAGGTCATTATGTTTTGCGCAAAATTCTATGAAATCTAAGGTACCCGATTGAAACATTCATAGGCCCAGAAATATAGAACTTCTATTTATGACGAACTACGTATAATGCCGACGCTGAGTATTTGGACCTTTAAGGCTCCTCGGCGGGCGCAAGACACCAATTTGGCCTCGGCTTCACATAGTCGGCACCCGCAGGCTGACCCAACCGGAGGGCATTGGTTGTTACCTTTTGTAGCGAGAAATATAGAACGCCGACGAATCGTTGAAAACAAAAGGCGTACCGGTCCTGCTACGGCGGCCTTGTTGTGAACAAGGCCCCCGTAGAAGGGCCGAAACGTCGTTTGTTTTGAACGATCGGTAAACGCTGGATATTTGGCGATATGAATCTACCCGACCAGAGGGGCTTCCGTCGAACCATGCATTTCATAGTTAATGTTCTCTGTACTGCTCTCTAATCTTTGTCTTTCTCTCTCATTTTCCATCTCTCCTGTCTTCACTTCATTTTACATCCGATTTTCCAGGCAGCAAGGGTTAACGCGGTGTAGTTTATCCAACCTTGGGTCTATTAGGTTATAGTGGTTATGTACAACTTGCATCTGCGTTTCCTTCAGGTCTCGTAGCGTCCCTTAGTTGGGGCTGGTGTTGGGCGGCTGGCGTAGCAGCCGAAATTTAGTAAGTCTTTTTGGCGTTACCGTCCTTCCCCCGTCGACCTGATCGCCCTCTTACAAAAAGAGGGCGCACGGAAGAAATGTTTCAGTTTTTTGGCCAGCGCAAAGAAACATTCCCAGGATTTTACACTATTCATAGTGAGAACTCTGACAAGACAATAAGAACGATTTAACCCTTCACTGTTGCCAGATATCTAGCCGACACTCTAGGTCCACACTACAAGGTGACGAAAATGGCCAGTGGTGACATCCTCCTTGAGGTCCAAAACCAGCATCAGCATCAAAAACTCTTCTTGTAGCATTCACTTAAGTAGAAATCACGGTGACCTCACACTGACCGATCAACGCAGTTAAAGGAGTACCCGTGGGCTTCTTGAACTTGACTGAAGAATAGCTCCTAGAGCGCTGGAAGGAACAAAACATGACACAAGTGTAAAGAATAAAGGTTAAATGAGATAATTAAGTAATTCTTACGAACCATCGAACAGTTACATTTGGCTCCAGTACTGTCCCAGAGACCCTCGAAATAGGATACAGTAAAATCCGAGTAAAACCGTATATCACCAACCCGTGTAGATGTTTCAAATGCCTAAAGTTCGGCCATGGCTAGCAAAGCTGCCGGAGGCTACTAACATGCGCAAAATATTCCTACCATGAACACTCTTCTGACAACTACTGGCGCCCTGCAGTGAGCAAACTACGATGGTGACAATGCAGCCTATTGTAGATCCTGCCCTGCGTTGAAAAAAGAAATACATCATCGCCCTAAAAGTAAAAGGAAACATGACTTCGCAAGAAGCACGGAAACGTGTTTAATTTCTTCATACCACAAGTTATGCTGATGCGGCTCGTGAGGGGGCAACGCCCCAGCATACTGCTGCATTTGCCTGGACCACAAAGAATGTGACCGCGGCCGTGTCACCAGTCACCCTGGCGACAGCAGCCAGCGCTGCTTCCTTCCTGAAACAGGTCCCATCGACCTCCGGGTTTGTAGGCTCGAAGGCTCGAAGGCTTCGTCTTTTGAGGCGACGCCTTCACGAGAAACACACCACACGCTAGAGCTGACGTCCAGCGCCTCGCGAGAGGAAATGGACGCTACTCCTAGCCAGACAGTGCGGCCAGCGCCGAATTACCGCCCCGAGTCTCAGGACCACGGTAGGAATCACAAACTCCGCATTCCGGGGTCCGAAAAGAGCTTTGTAAGCTAAGCGATCTTAATCTCTCCTCTTAGGCACACAGCACAGACTTCTTTCTTAACGTGGATACTAAATGTCACAATAGAATGTCAGGGGTCTTCTCCAGAACCTTAATTTAATCCTGTGGTTTACGTGCCAAAAGCGCAATATGATTATGAGGCACGCCGTAGTGGGGGACTCCTGATTAATTTTGACCACCTGGGGCTCTTTAAAGTGCAACCGCTGTACCGTAAACGGGTGTTTTTGCATTTCCTCCCAATCGAAATACCGCCACCGCATCCCAAATTTGATCCCACGACCTCGGGCTTAGCAGCGCCACGCCAAAACCACTATGCCATCACTGTGGGTCCCTGGAACATCGATGATGTAGAAGAACTCCTACAAAAGTTTAACCCAAAGGTGTTGTGTGTTCAAGAGACACCTTAAATCTACTAACCCAAACCTTCTCTGGAAATATTTCATTTGCCGCAATGATCGCGACGATGCTGTCGCGACGTCCGGTGGCGATGCAATAACAGTAGATAAAGGAGCTCCCGCTCAGCAATTACAGCTCTAGACGCCCCTTGAGGCAGTTGCAGTCCGAGCTGTGCTGTTTAATCAGTTAGTGCCAATTAGTTCCCGATATATCCCTCCTAATTGTCGACTATTGAGAACAGACTTCCGGAGCTTTATCGGTGAGCCTTCTGAACCCTATGTAGCTGCCGTAGATTTCAACGCGCATCGCACAATCTGGGAGATTCTCGTTGCAGTGCGAGAGGGAACCTAATGGAAAATTTTCTGTTCTCCTCAGGTTCCTGCTTGTTTAAGAAGAAACAACCTGTTTACTATGCAACCTTACGCACAAAAAATTTTCCTTGATAGATCTAACCATAGCGCCGAGTGCGCTTATATTGTATCTGGAGTGGATCGTTATTAGGGACTCATATGGAAGTGACTACTTCTCGATTGTTTTAAACCGTACAAAACTAAATCAATGCTCTCCGCAGTCCACATGCTCTTAGGTGGAAGGCCGACTCAGCAGACTAGAAGCGATACAGAGAGCTTACGTACTCGACTTGGGATGACATCTGTACATGTAACATTGCTGACGCGTGGCATACTTTACAGCATTTCTAGTCGATGGAGCGACGATACATATTGCAGGAACGAATGGGTCAGCTTCAGGACGTTGTGTTCCCTGATGAAATGACGAGTGCAGGGAAGCGCGCAGAAAGCAAAATAACGCTTGGGGCCGCCTTCATGACTCACCAACTAGAGAGGACATCATTACCATGAAGTCTCAGGGTAGAATAACGCGCCGCCATGCCAGATGGGACAGCTGGAAAACGTTCGTATCTGGTGTCAATTCTTCCATAAACGAAAGGAAAGCCTGGAACAGAGTCAACAAATTAAAAGGAGGGCATTCTCAGCCTCTGCCTTTGGTGAATGCCAAGGAAGACACATTGAAAGAACAAGCTTAAACTGTAGGTGCACACATCAAATATATTTCTAGTCCTTCCCACTACATCGACACATCGCTAAGAGATCAACGACAAGCAGAACGACTACCTCTGGATCTAAAAAGCACACAGACTGAATCATACAATCATCCAACATGGCGGAGATCTAGGCTTCTCTGGACTGGTGAAACAATTTGCCTCCAGGAGCCGACCGAATATTGTATGACATGATTAAACTCCTAAAACCTGAAACCTAGAAAACACTCCCATCATTTTGAAACGCCGCATGGTCTACCGGGCACATCCGCCCTCTTGGAAAGAAGCAATCATAATTTGAGTTCTCAAAGAGGGCAAGGTTCCGTCTCTGTAAACTTGTCGAGAGAATGGTAAACCGACACCTGCTTCAGTATATTAAGATTACTAAACTACTACATCCCTTACAATGTGGTTTCAGGAAAGGTAAATCCTCAACAGATCACCTTGTTCGCATTGAGGCTGTCGTGCCTTTTTACACAAGCACTTTTTTTTCGGTATTTCTAGGCGTGTACAAAACATACAGCATATGGCATTGCGGAATTAGATGCCGTTGTGCCCAAGCAGTTTTTTCTTGTCGATATTTCTTGACAGGAAGATACCACATGACACCATATGGCGTTTCGGAATTCTCCGTGATCTACCTGGTGTGGGAGTCCGAAGCAATATGCTGAATGTTATTTGAAATTATCTGTCCGATTGCACGTTCTGCGTTAGAGTTGCTAACATCATATCCTGCCCCTTTACGCAGAAGACTGGTGTACCACAAGGTTGTGTGCTAAGCTCTACCCTCTTTGTCCTAAAAATAAAGCCGCTGCACAGCGTAAAACTCCGCACAATGTTTCATTCTGTATATGTGGATGACGTACAAATCAGTTACATATCGTATAATCCTGCTATCTGCGAGCGGCAAGTACAACTTGGCCTTAACAAATTGTCTAAGTGGGCAGACAAGAATAGATTTAAACCAAACCCTCAGAAAAATGCGTCCGTTTGCTCCTCGAATAAGAAAGGTATATTACCGGACCTTGTTATTCGTGTTAGTGGAAAACGCCTTTCTGGGAACCGCTAACATAAATTTTTTGTTGTTATCCTAGACTCCAAATTAACTTTTGTATTCGACTTGGAATATTTAAAAGCGAGGTGCCTGAAGATAACGAACGTCCTGAAGCTCCTGCCACGCACAGCCCGTGGTTGTGACAGGAGATATATCTTCTTAGTTTGCATAAGAGCCTCATACGCTCACGCCTTGACTATGATGCCGTAGTGTACCATTCTGCAAGATGCTGCCTTAAAAATTTTAGACCCAGTCCACCACATCGGTATTCCCCTGGCGACATGTAGCTTTAGGACAAACCCAGTTGAAAGCGTCAACGTTGTGCCCAACGAATGGTCCCTGCATCTCCAAGGAGCATAATTCAGTGTCTCCTACGACGTGAAGGTAAAATCAGACGCCGAGCATCCATGTCATTGAACCTCTTGCGACGTGTCCACTGCCAGACTTCATGGTGATCGCGCAGCCATTAAAGCTCCTTTGTCTCCATGCTCGGTAGTAGTGGAAGAAGAAACAGGCATTCGACTTACAGAAAATGTCTTTATGGTTCCCATTCGCCTTCCACCGCCTCGGAAATGGCAGAACATTGAGTGCGATATCTCATTTCTTGATGTAACAAAACGTGCAGGCTAAATCAGACATACACTCACACTTCCTTAAACTTCAGGCGTAGTATTCCTGCGCATATTTTGATACAGTTGCTTCCATTTCGTCTGGTGGTGTTGCCTATGCAGCTCTCGGGATATCGTTTCCGACGTCCAGCGTTCTAAATCCGTATACAAGTACTTTCACGGCTGAAGCGTACGCGATACTTTCAGCTGTGAATGATATAAAGAAAGCAAATCTAAATAGCGCTATCATATTCAGACTCAGTCTTAAAGAGCCCCTCACAAGGCCACATAGCAAATGTCGGTTATATATTGGAGGTTGTTACGTGTCCTCTAGGGCGCGTTCTGCCGCAATAAGTTTTCAAATCGGTTCATTAATAGCCGAGATAGAAATATTTCAGTGCCGCGAACCCATGATTTCAGGCGGCGTCGGCAAATGCCAAGAAAGACGCTCCCTCCGCTTGCACCGCCCAGTCTCCGCAAGCGAAATTCCTTCCCTACGTTGTCCCACACCAGAGCTCGAGGATCGTGTGAGGCATATGTCTCGGGCCCCGCCTTCATTTCTTTTCCTCCCCTTTTTGCTGCGCGGCGCACTTTCGCTGACGGCGTCGCGCGCGAGCTGTTGCGCTTGTCTTCTTTGGAGCAGCACAAGATATTGCGCGCAGTGCACGGGAACAGCTGACTAGCGGTATAAGTCAGTGCTACACGAATACTGAGGTAGAAACAAGCAGTTCACAGAGTATGATTGCGCACTGTAACACGATAGAAAATGACACACTTTCATTATTTGCGCGCGCTATGGCTGCGAGACGTCGCAACAAGCAGACAAAACGGATGCAAATATCACCTATTGCGGTGCGAAGTAAAGCGAGAACACAGAGACATTCGGTTTGCGTGTTTTATTATTTCTGTAAACATTAAATGGTCGATTGAAGTAACAGATTACAGAAATAACAGATGTTGCCTTGAATAATTCTTGAAGTCACGTGTAATATTATATGAGTGTGATATTAGTAAGCGCACTTGTGCCATATACGTCACGCCGACTCTCCGGGGGGGGGGGGGGGAGAACGGCGCCCGTGAGGACAAACAGCGTTCGATTTGAAATTTCAGCTATTTACGGGATGCGTAGCGACGCAATGCTGAGCAGACACGATCGTAAGCGCGCATTGTATGCACGGCGCTTGTCAGCTCAAAATGGCTAGACTTAGTAAGGGGCCCTTTAATGAGTTTCTGAACACACAAGAACTCCGTTTTTAATGAACTATGCACCTTACTATGCTCAGCCACAGCTACTATGCTTACTGGCCACACAGGCATAAAATGCAATGCAGCTGCTATCGAAAACGCTACGTCCGTTGCTTTTAGTGGGACCGACATAAACCCATACCAGCTATAGACCTTAAGCCCTTCTAGCGCTTAATCTAAGGAAGCATTGGCGGGGGCAGTGAGATGCTGAAGTATCGAATAAGCTACATATTGTCAAGCTAAAATGAGGGAACTGGATATCTCAGAGAACATCAAGACACAAGGAAGTGCTCCTTTGTAGATTAAGAATAAGGCATACCTGTGGCACTTTCTTTTACCTACCGTCTAGAAGGGATCCTCCGACATGTAGTAAGTGTAGCAATAGCCTAACAATTATCGATGTTCTTGTGTGCTCTAAAATGGAAGCAGAGGGGAAAAAGTACTTGCGTTCCGCATATCGCCAGCACCTACCTTTACACCCAATTTTTTTTTCTCAGCAATGCGCCAGCTTCATTTTAAAACAGCGTTAAACTTTTTAGCAGAAAGGGACACGATAAAAATAATTTGTTCAGGTTATTTCTAGCACAGCCTCCCCTTGAAGGTTGTAGCTGCAAAGCAAGCATATTGTAGAGAACGTGCCTCCCAGCCCTTGCGTTCAAGGTCCCTGCGCAGCTTACAGCGAGTGATTTTTACGCTTTTTGACAGGTACATTGCATCAAACATTTGCTTGACATCAAACATTTTATTGACAATTGACAATGACTAGAGAGAGAAAAGTTTACTGATACGAAATGCGAAGAGGTCGACCTGAGGTGCATTCTTCTAGCCATCTAGTCTGCGTTGGGGGAAGGGGAAGACAGAAAGAAAGGGGAAGAGAAAGGCGCCTGATAGATGACGATGATGAGGAAAGATATAAAGCATATAGCAAGCAATCTGGACTACTGAAAGCCGACAGCCCAGGCCCGTACTATTAAAAAAATTAAATAAGGCCTGGATGGCCTTAAAACTCGGTTTAACGTCTGGCCAAAGGCGTAAAATAACGTCCTCTGACAGCGGCGGGCTGCCGAGCAGCATGAGGGAATAGTTGAACTTTTTACTCTCTTCCTCGTAGTAAGGGCAGTCACACAATACATGACCTATAGTCTCTCACATTGCACAGCTCGCAGCCTGGAGGCTCGGTGCGTCGCAAGAGGTGTACCTGCCCGCGCGTAAACGCCACCCACGCCTAAGTCTGTGCAGGAGACTGGCACAGCTTCGTTGAATTTTGGATGGTATCCTAAGTTTCACGATAGAGTCCAATCTTTGCAGTCTTCTGTGACGGTTATCCGGATTGTCTCAGTGCCTTTCCGTCTCTGTTCGGATGACACTTAAGAGAACGCAGTTGGCGCCCGCTCTTGAAATAGGAATCGCAAGCAGTGGCTTTGGTTCTTCGAGCGCCTTCTGCTCTTCGGCATCGGCCAGTTCACTGCCGTGTACACTACGGTGACTGGGAAGCTACCGAAATGCAATTTGGTGTCCGTTATCTTCCGGTATAGTGTATAGCTCGGCAGTCGGAAGAGCGAATGCTCTGTAAGAGCTTTCTTTTATTACGACTCTAAGTATCTGCAGCGCTGATTTCTCGCCACTAAAGATTCTCCATGCTTGAGGAAGCTCTCGCAAAATATAGTGCATTGCCTCTCTGATTGCCACTAGTTGCGTGGATGTTGGTGTCATCTTGTTTCGCAAACGAAATCGTCGAATGAATTGATGCACAGGCACAAAGCGAGCCGCACCTGACCAATACGACGAGACCGATTCGTAGGTATATAGGTTCACCGATGAGCCATATTCTCTTGACATATATTCAGGTGTTAAATGTTTGAGGTCTGCGGTAGCCATTCGCGATTTTCTAGAAGTTCCTGGATTTGAGAGATGTATCCGTACTTTGGACATTACCCATGGTTGAATAACATATGTGGTCTTTGCGCCCATAAAAGTTACACATCAATCAAACTTGGCAGTAAATTACGTATGCAAACACTCCTATGCGTTACAAATGTCTGTGACAAACACAGCTACAATTTTAGCCGCTGTCCTGAAAGAACATTTACAAAGAAGTTATTTAATGAAAACAGGGGGAAAATTATTGTATGTCAGCATGCGAAGTTTAAAATCTCTCTTGTAAATACACCCTTCAGCAACTGTTTCAAAGCGCAAGTACGTGGGCTGCGCGTTTCCGTTCCGACTGAAGCGGTAGTGGACTTTGAGGCGAAACAGACAGCGCAACTTAAGCGCAATGTTTTCCAGTGTCCTAGGATAACTCTACCTGATGAAATCCATTTAACTTCACATCAAGCGGAAATAGGACCAATTAGGGTCAATATGTGGGGAAAGTTTATACCCCTGCTGCGATCCTCGCAAATAATTACTGAATACGTGTTTTTTTTGCCTGAATGAATGCGTTTCGCGAGATACGTAGTAGGTTTACCCGCAGTCCTCGGTGAACTAAGTGAAGCGCTTGGTTTGCATTCGATGAAAATAAGGGCCCAGTTATGGATCATTTGTAAGCAAGGTTGAAGGTGTGTGGGTCAGTTGCGGCATTTGCAGTGAATTATATGTATACAAGTATTGCTGTTATCAGCCCCATAGCCAGAGAAGGAGGGGGTCTAAGCCCCCCTCCCCCTAAATTTCGCTAGGAGGGGGGCGCAGAGTTTTCGGACCCTGATCTTGCCACCGCGTATTTGGAGCCTCTGCAGTCAATCTTGTCGGTGCACTTCACTGCTCACAAGACGATGTGTTACAGCGTGCAATTTGTGCTGCCAAAAGTACACAGCTCACATCAGTTTTGAGTCGCTGGAGCCGTTAGTAGAGTTATACATGGCGCACATGAAACCACGAAAACCTAGAGATGGCCAAGGGAGAGTGGGATGTATGGAAGCAGAAGTGGCGAGCAACACCTTCAGAACAGCTACCAAGGTATGCGACCGAGGCTCTCAATCAGTGCAGCAGCAGCCCTTTCTGAATCTCAACACTCTCCTTAAGATGCTTGCCACATTGCCAGTCACCATAGCGACAACTGAGAAAAGCATTTCGACGCTGAAGAGCTTCAAAGCGCATATTCGCAACACCTCTGTTGAGGAACGGTTAAACGGTTTGGCTCTGATGTGGCAAGGTTTACGCAATCGCAACGTTTCGTACGAAGCAACCAGTGCGCATAAAGACTGACGCAAACGGATGCACCGCGCCCCGGACTCGTTTGATGTGGCGAGAACGCTGTCGACGGCTCTATGCCAGGCACTCGATGAAGCTTTTCGTGTGCGTGTGCGTTTGTGTGTATAACCTGAACAAGCGGGCGCGAAAGGTTTCTTGACCTTACGTCCCCACAGGGCCTCGCTCGCTCTAGTGTAATAAAATATTCAAACTATGGGTTGCTTACTGTCCCTTTAACACCTTTGTGACAAGATCTGCGTTGGTCAGTGAGAGATATCGTCTGAAAAGACGAATCAGAAGACGCACTTCGAAGTCTTTGCGTAAATAGCATTTTTGGCTCGCATAAGAAACCTCGAATACAAAATTCACCGAGAATTGCGATACCCCCTAATGCGAAACTTGAGCGCAGCTCTATGCGTGCTTTCATTTCGCAATATATTGGCTGGCGCGGACATTCTGTCTCGTGCGGCACGTTGCAAACGGAGCGAAGTGTGACGCGACTGCCTCGCTAGTCGGGAGATCATGACAGGCAGCGTGTGGGTGCCGTGTGGGCGCGATTCACAGCAGCCGCCGCAGACAGACCTCCGCTCATGGAACGCGTTGTTTCTATATACGGCGCCGTGCGACGCGCGCACCGCATGCCATCGGTGCACAGACGACGGCGCTAAAGCCATGGCGCGCTCCACTGGCGCCATTTCGTTGCGGTCGTCGCAAGTCTTGCGCGGCACTACGCTACCCTTCTCACGCTGCGGTCTGCGTTCGCTTTCACCTTTCGCTGTGCTCGTTCGCTCGGTTACGCCGAGGGACAACGCTGACACTCGCTGCAAGAATGGGCACGTAGAGCTGTGCTCTGAAAAATGTATACAGCCGCACCTCGTGAGCTGCTTGCCGAACGGTGGTCTGTGCAATGTAGAAACCGCAATGAAACTGTTTTAATTCGTCGTTTCTTAATTTTAACTCTCAATAGCGGATTATTATGTCTATGACAAATATAATGAGACGAATCGTTATCATAGAAAACAAGAAAAAACAGCTTTTATTTAAGCCACTTCTTTCCGAAAATAATTACTCAAAATTAAGCACTATACTCGCATAGTTATGGCCATCAGCGAATTTACGTCCTCCCCAACCCCCCAAAATATTCCTGCCTAGGGGCCTGGTTGTTATGCCTCATTCCCATTAACAATTTTGTGAAAGAGAACAAGCAAAGCATACACAAATTTTGGGTCTTGCAATAGACGGACAGACCTTATGGCAAAGTCAACCTGGAGCAGTTTAAAAAGAAAATAGACGCAAGCGCTTAAAAGGGCTCTTTCCCTACTGGAACATCTCCATCTACTACCCAAACAGTCTTGGAGAAGGTTTTATCACCAGAATATTGTGAGGTGGTAACCATTTCACGTTCTCTAAAATTTCATGCACAGGAGTACACACTTTAAAAATGTGCATTCTGATTGAGAAAGCACGTTTCTCCCTGCATATGGACTGTTTTCAGGTCAAGAGCTAAATTACATTCATAAGCAGCTGTGACGTATAATACAATTATAATCCGAGATTTAGCACGCGCAAGTTTGTAACGCTAGATTTAATATTTCGTTCACAAATATTGTCGATGGCCATTTGAAGGTGTGAAAATATATTGCCTTTTGTTTGGCTACAAATAATTATCTTTCTTCTGCAGCTGCTTCTCCAGCAGCCGCTAGTAGTCAACTGGGACCAGTGACCGGTTTCATCGCAGACCTCTTCAACAATATTATAGCGGTCGTCGACGGTGGAATCAAGGAAGGTCTGAGCCTGCTGCACCTTCTACTGCCCACTCCAACTCCAACGCCTGATGAAGTGGCCACGGAGGAACCTCAAGCCAGCTAATAAATGCCAAAAGAGCAATTTTTGTCTCTCCACCACATCCGGCGTCGTTTGTTCGGCACAGGAATTGACTGGCCCGTAAAAGTTTACCATGCGTTCCACGCAACGAGTGCCAAAATTGCAAAAAAAATGCAAGTGCCACGTAGCTGGGCAGAACCTAGGGGATGCTGCTTGCCGTCGCTTGGAGCAAGTATGAATATTCACTTTTGTATTTCGCCGAAATACACATTTAATCGTAATTAAATAATCAACTTACGTTATATTCAGAGCCAGAGTGTCGCTGATAAAGTTGCAGACCAGTCTGAAAAATTCCCGATCTAGCTTTACGGAAAAATACCGGCTCCATAACTTTTTTTTTCAATCCTGGAAGAAGCTCACCAATGTCCGCGAAAAGTCGCGCGAGTAGTCGTCCGCCACTCTTTCCTCATTTTTTTTTTTGACATCGTACATACGTTTGAGGCTCTTTTCAAAACTGCCTTTGTCGCCAATGTACAAAGTCGCCACGCCAGGAAAGCTTTCCTAGCTGAGGTTCTTTTTTTATCGAAATAAATGTAAAGGGAGAGGTGGATACATCGTACAATTGTAAAGCTAACTCCGTTTCGCATAGCAGTAAGAATAATAATAAGTTTAGGCTAAGAAGAAAGAACTTCATAGTGTCTAAAAATTGAGAGAATAGTCCTACACACGTAAACATGTATAGCAATAAAAGTTGGAAGGTGATTCGAACTGTAGTTGAAGCTCATGAAATAATGTCTGAAAGCGAGGTGGGGGTGAGATACGGGCAGAGGCCCTGCACACGCCATTCTAACGCGCCATCCCTCGCGTGAGGGAAGGAGGAATGTCGGACCCTTCCAAAACGTTTCCAGCAGCGTGCGGAAGAGGGCCGCATGCTGCTGGAAACGTCTTGGAATGGTGCCATGGGTTTCACCAGTTGATTTGTGCATCAGCGCCCACGTTGAGTGTGCGTGGGTTGTGCGTCTGGTGGATCGCAATTATATATCGTTGACTTCTGTGGGACAGCTTGTTCCTTGATACCGTGTAGCGCTAATCGACTACTGGGTGACCAGGGCGGAGTGGTGCGCTGTTGTGCTGACTCTGCGGCTGATAAACGCTCCCCGAGTTCCGTTTGCCGATGCGGCCGCGTGGAATTTGTTGTCGCTCATCTGCGCACCTGCATCTCGCTTTTCGTATTCTCTTTACACATTATTTCGACATTTTGCACATTCAAGATGTCTTCGAGCACAGCTTTCCGCGTAAGTTCGCATTTTTTCCGCGGTGCATTTGTCTACATCGACATCTACAGCCACATATTGTTGTTAACTTCAAATATTGTGGAAAAGGTGCATCGCTGATAGGAACTAAAGTCAAAACGTAGCAAAACATACATATACATGTTGTAAGACGCCGCCTGGAACGACGACAGAGCCCTTGTATTGCAACACAACCGAGTGAACCAGTCATTGACTTGGTCACATGATCTTGGCTAGTAGCGCGAAGTGAACACGGACACAGAAAGGAACAGACAGGACGAGCGCTTTCTGTGTCCATGTTCACTTCGCGCTACTAGCCAAGATCATGTTACCGTACCAACTCGCCCAACTGTCTATCCTTTTGCATTGACTTGGTCTTCGATTACCTTGCGTTCGGAAGCCGATACACGGTAATAGCGGTGGCGAATGATGCGGAATCCGTCTGCCTCGATGCGATGAGCGGCCACCGTTGTTTGACCCAAGCCATCCGAGCAAACGTCAAAACAAGTTTGGTGTTTCCTTAAGATGGCCAGCACGGCATCATTCTGCGTTGAGCAGGGATTTGAACTCAAAGTGGCCCTGAGAGCACTGGGTGAATGTTCCGTGGCCGTGCACTGTGCGGGGGACGAAAAAGGTGAAGCAGTAATAACACACACGGGATGGGCGTCAATAACGATTGGCCACAGTGGACCCCTCCAGCAGCAGAAGTAGCTCTTGTGTCGTGTTGCAGGTGGTCAGACTGGCACAGTGGTGTGAAAAACGCACTAGGCAAGAGGCGATGACGAATTTCCCCGGAAAATGCAGCGCTGATAAGCGGACACGGCTGCGTCGCCGTCTCTATTGTCTCTTGATGAACTGCAAGAATACGTGCATGGCCGGGTGGAAGGACCAAATCTGCCGCTGTGACAACGTGGAGCGGCGAGGAATCGGCAGCATCGGAGAGCTCGCTCTCCGTAATATGTATAACGGGTTGTCCGCACAAAATGGCAGCAGACGCAGCAGACGAAAAATCATAGCCTATGAGGATCGGATGAGCGAACGACGAAAGTGCAGCAAGCTGGATATGATAGCGAATACCGTCGTTGAGGACGCGAGCGGTACGGTACACTGTCCAGTACGATAAATCGGACTGCTATTGGCGTCACATAAGACCGGGCCAACATACGGAGTTTTCACTTTGCGGAGACGGATTCATAGTTCGCGACAAATAACAGAGAGGGCGGCAACAGTGTCTAAAGAGCGTCGACAGAAACACCTTCCACAGAACCAGCGAGTAAATTTCCTGGGCCAGCAAGAGGAATTGTGGTAGTTCTTAAACAAGCAATTTCTACTCCAAAAACTGCAGCTCCTAGTTTTCCGAATGATTGGCGAGTAAATAGGAGGCAGGACGCGGCGGCGATGAATTACAGCGGAACTGTGACGGAGAAGGAGGACGGGGTGATCAAGAAGACCAAGACATGCCATAGGACAGCGGAGATGAATGGGAGCAGCGTGACGAGGATATGTAAGGTTCGAAAACGTAGGCGCCGTATCTGGGAACACCGTCACTCTCATAGGTGGAATAACCACGGCGTTCATCTTGCTGCCGCCAGCGGCAAAAGCGGGATATACGACCACGAATGCCACAATAGAAACATAGTGGGTGGGCAAGGACGCCAGGTCGAGTAGCCGGATTGTGTGGGGGCCGGCGCTGGCCACTGAGGGCAGGTGGTCGCAGACAACCTGCCCTCAGGTGGTCGCAACCGCGCAGGTGGTCGCAGTTGCAGATGGTACTGGTACCGGAGACTGCGTAACAGCCTCTGCATAAGAAGGCAGGCGCAGAAGACGAGGTACGTGGGACACTTGTAAAGGACGCCATTTCTTCTTTAATGATCTCGCGCAAATTGGGAGGAGGAGCGTGCAGAGCTGCAATGGCTGTGTTAGCGAGAGCATGGCCCTGAAGCTTTTCTCTCACACTGATGCGGATGAGCGCACGAAATCCGTCATTAGAGAGTTTTGGAATAGGGACCCCAAAAGCTTAGCGGGTGTTAGCGTTGGGGCACGCAGAAGTGAAGAGGTTTAGAATAGCGTCTTGCGCGGACAGCACCACTACGGCGACAAGCAAAAACTATTACAAATAATGAAATAAAATATACCATTTTATGATAAGAATAGTAATTCTTACTTTCGTTATTTTCGCGTTTAATTACAATTTACAGGTTATCCTATTAGCAGCAAGCAATTAGTTGCACTTAGTTTTTAGTAACCAACTTTCCGTGCCTTTACCAGCCGAGCTAAGGCGTGTTAGGCCTACGAGCCATGAAATCCACAATAGAATGCGGAATAAGCGGTGTCTAATGAAGCAATCTTCCTAACACACGCTAGTTGAGGGAAAGTGATAGCCGTGGTCACTTCTCCTAGCTTGCGAACTTCACGCCTTACCACGAATCGAACACAGTTTGGTGTTAGGTTAGAGCCGTCGCTTCGATGGGTGTCGCCATGTTTGTTTACGCAAATTTGCGGGGCTCCCGCTAAATGAGTAAAATTTAGCGACGCATATAACCCAAACGCAGTTAGCGTCTCGCGCATGCGCACTGGCTTCGACGCTATTTCTTTGGGGCCCCAAACGTTTGGGATTCTAAAACTCTCTATTCTGAACTCTACTCTAAACTCTATTCTAAAACTCTCTTGTCTATAAGAAGAGGGTCGCAGGAGGCGCGTGGTAGACAAAAGAAGGAGAGCGTGGCATGGCTTTGGAAAGCCGCGATAATATCACGAACTGTAATAGGGCTCTGAACGACAAGAACGTTAAACGCAACGGATTTGATGCCCTTTAGAATATGGCGGATATTATCCTCATCTGACATGTCACTCTTAGCGCGACGGCAGAGAGCCAGGATGTCTTCAATGTAGGAAGCGTAAGGCTCGTCGGCTCCCTGGATGCGGGTAGCGAGCTTCTGTTTGGCTACTTCAGAGCACCCAGCAGACGTGCTGCAGATCAGACGCAGTTGCTCAGTAAAAGTTGACCAATCATGAAAGTCGCGTTCATTGTTCAAGAACCACGTTTTAGCGAACTCCGTAAGGTAGAAAGTAATATTGCGGAGCTTGTGTGCCCCGTCCCAATGGTTGTAAGCGCTCACCCTGTCGTAATGGTCGAGCCATTCTGCCGTGTCTTTGCTGCGATGACCAGAAAAAACCTGAGGGTCGCGGTGCGGTGCGTTCACTGACCAAGTAGGCCCAGCTGGTTGAGCCAGGGTAGGCGCAGAAGTGTAAGCGTCCGTTAGTGCCATGGCTGTTGATGGCATGCACAACCGGCGACCATAGCAGTGCTCCAGAGGTGACCGGTAGAGCACGAGGACATGAGAATGAAAAGTCTTGATGCGGTAACTCAGAACATGAGGGTCACCGGGGCCCAAGATACTGGCGTGCAGGACAAACTGGGCGACTTCAAATGCAGCACTATAAAAGGAAGAGCCGCCGTCTCAGCGTAGCGAGTGAGATTGTCAATGCCCACGGCATTGACAATCCGTCGGTGACTCGCGTGTGTAAGTGTGAGGGGGTCCGTATAAGTCTATCCCCATGAATTTGAAGGGAAAGGACGGGCACGACATTGGTTGTAAAGGGCCGGCGGGAAGAGATGTGGAACGTCTTGGGCGTTAGCACGACGCGCAGGAACCGAGGTAGTTGGCAATACTAGTGGACAGGCCAGGCCAAAAACAATGAGTCTTAGGGTAGTCGTAGGTCCTGTGAAATACCCGATGGACAGCCGTGACGTCATCGTGAAACTCTTGTAAAACTTCTAGTCGTAGTGAGGAGCAATGACCAGGACCCATCGGTTATCGGTAGGTTGGTAAACTTACCGAAATAACGATCCACCGTGTAGTTTCAAACGTGCAAATTGTCATCTTAAGCGGCTGTTTGAAGGACGAGATAAGGCAGTGAGTCGCTCGATAATGGTGCGGCAGTATGTATCTATACGTTGGAGGGAGGCGAGGTGCCGTGATGAAAGAATGTCTACCGAGGTCACGAACCGTATCGGGCTCATAGCCATCGTCTCGGTTGGTTGGGTGGGTGGTGCCGAACAGAAGAAGGTGAGAAATGGGCATTTGGCGACAGCGGGCAGTGAGACAAAGCGTCAAGCGTTTTGGTGCATGTCCGCCAGACCTATATGATACAATGTCACACTCCTGTAGACGCAGCTTCCAACGGCCGAGGCGTCCGGATAAATTCTTCAGAAAGGATAACTAACACAGAGTATGATGGTCACACACACTTGTGAAATGGCGGCCATATGAATGTTTGATGTTGTATGGCGCAAGGGCCAAGTATGGCCAAAGAGCGCCATGTCCGTCGTAATGAGTTTGCAGTGAAATCATGAGTTCGATGAAGTTGGTGTGACGTGGCTGTAGAGGGGCCTTAAAAATGGTCGCGCTCAAGTGCGCAAAATCTGTATAATAAGATTATGGCGATGACTTATGACGTGTACTATGAACATTAAGATGCATTTAAATAGAATGATACGATGCGTAAAAATATATAAGGTTATAAGATTGGCTAGAGCACTGCTGCCTCCTTAGAGCCCTTGAAAAACAAGGGCCTGGAGGCATGTGCTATGCAAAACTGTTATCGCAGTGGCATCCTCTGGAGCGAGGATGCTCTACGAATTTATTAGGCATATAACGTGTAGTCCGACATCATTTAAGAAGCTGAGGACTGTCTTGGTGTCGAAAAGCGGTTCCTTACCAAGAAACATAGCACGGTGTAGAGGGATGTGATGTTTGTAAGCAAGCGGAAAATCTTTCTCTCTCTCCGCTTCGGCTTCCCGACACTCCAGGAGCACGTGGAGGACGGTAAGCCTCTCACCGCATTGACCACAGATTGGAGGCTCACTTCTAGTAAGCAGATAATTATCGGTGCCAAATGTGTGTCCTATTCTGAGGCGACAGAATAGGACATCTGTTCGCCGAGATTTTGTTGGGGAGGGCCAAAAACCCAACTGTGGCTTTATAACGTGCAGTTTATTATTTATCTCTGCGTCCCACATGCGTTGCCAGTGGCCTCGCAGTTTCTTTCGTATGTAAGGTTTCAGATCTGTGAGAGGCACCAAAGCAGTATTATTAACAGCAGGGAGTGCAACTGACGTAGCCATCTGGTCTGCCAAAAGGTTACCCTCGATTCCCCTGTGGCCGGGTACCCAGCATATGATGATTTGCTGGTTAGATAGATAAGCTTTGCACATGTCGGAATAGACCTCAGTAAATACAGGATTTTCATGTTTGTAGGGTGACATTAAGGCCTTCACCACACTTAGGGAGTCTGTATATATAACGTCCTTTTGGAGTTTTGCTTTCTTTATATGCTTTACAGCCGACCATATAGCGTAGGCCTCTGCCGTGAAGATACTTGTTTCTGGATGTAGTACATCGGATTCCGAAAAAGAAGGACCGACGGCTGCATAGGATACTCCGGCATGTGACCTGGAAGCGTCTGTGTAGGACTCTGCGCATGAGTGTTTGTACTGAAGTTCTAGGAAATGCATTCGAATTTCTACCTCTGGAGCATGCTTTGAAACTTTTAGAAAGGATACGTCACATTCTGTGACCTGCCAGTCCCAAGGAGGTAATAGCTTGGTTGGGCGCATTAAGCGGTGCTCCAGGAGTGGGACATGCATTTCATCGCTAAGCTCCTTCACACGCAGCGAGAAAGGCTGTCTTATAGACGGACGGTTGCGGAAAAGTGTAGCATTCGTCATATCGGTAATGGTATTAAAACATGGGTGTTCAGGAGTGGAATGCACTTTAAGGAAATAAGTAAAGCTGACGTATGATCTCTGTAAGTGGAGCGGCCACTCATTCGATTCGGCATATAGGCTTTCGATCGGGCTTGTTCTGAAAGCACCAGTGGCTAGGTGGATACCTAGATGAAAGACAGGATCCAGCATCCTTAGCGCGCTCGGGGCAGCAGAGTTATACACTACGGCCCCATAATCTAATCGTGACCGTATTAGACTCTTGTAGAGATTCATTAGACACTTTCTGTCACTACCCCAAGTAGTCTTGGATAGAAGTTTCATTAAGTTCATTGTTTTTAGACATTTTTCTTTGAGATATTTGATGTGTGGAATGAAAGTGAGTCTATCGTCAAGTACAATACCTAGGAATTTGTTCTCTTTGTTGATAGAAATTTGTTGTCCACACAGTTCTAGGCAAGGACCCTGGACCAGGCCTCTCTTTCGTTTAAAAAGAACACAAGAACTTTTGTGAGGATTGATTTTAAATCCGTTTTTCTCTGCCCATTTTGATACTTTGTTCAAACCATGCTGTACCTGTCTCTCGCACACTGCGAGGTTACAGGATTTAAAAGCTATTTGAATGTCGTCCACATAGATAGAGTAAAAAATGGCCGGTGGTAATGAAGTACGAAGCGTGTTCATCTTCACTATAAAGAGCGTGCAGCTAAGCACGCCTCCCTGGGGTACACCAGTTTCTTGTGTAAAAGGACGTGACAGTACATTGCCGACTTTTACACGGAATGTGCGATTGGACAAATAGCTTTCTATGAGGTTTAGCATATTACCATGAATGCCCATTTCTGCCAAGTCTCTTAGGATTCCGTAGCACCACGTTGTGTCGTATGCTTTCTCCACATCGAGGAATATGGATAGGAAAAACTGTTTGTGTACAAATGCGTCACGGATGTTTTCTTCGATGCGTACAAGATGGTCAGTTGTGGAGCGGCCTTCTCTGAAACCACACTGATAGGGATCAAGCATGTTGTTCAGTTCAAGGTAATGTATGAGTCTGCGATTAATCATTTTTTCAAATACCTTACAAAGGCAACTTGTGAGGGCTATCGGGCGGTAACTTGCCACTCAGGAACGGTCTTTGCCTTGCTTCAAAACAGGGACCACAATGGCTTGTTTCCATGCAGTTGGAAGGTATCCCACATCCCAAATATTGTTAAAAAGTGCGAGCAGTGTAACGTGCGTGTCATTGTGTAGGTTTTTGATCATTTCATACACTATTCTGTCAGATCCAGGTGCAGAGCTCTTACATGCGCTCAAGGCAGCTCTAAACTCCGCAATACTAAAAGGACGGTTGTATGGTGGATTCTGACGGCATATTCTGATGAAAGGCTTACATTCTTCTATTTGTTTGTATTTGAGGAAGGATTGTGAATAATTTCTGGAACTTAACACGCTCTCAAAATACTCCCCAAGTGAGTCTGCCTGGTCTAGCAGTGTATCGCCCTGTGTGCTTACCAGAGGGAGTGAATATGTTTGCCGCCCTCTAATCCTATTAACTCTGTTCCAGGCTTTGGCCTGATCTCTGACGAGTTGATACTAGAAAAATACTTGTGCCAACTTTCTCTTTTGGCCTGTCGGCGGATCCACCTGCCTTGAGACTTTACTTTTTTAAAGTTCATGAGATTCTCTGCAGTGGGAGAAGTGCATAGCAACCCCCACGCATTGTTCTGATTCTTACGGGCGTTCCTACATTCGCTGTTCCACCACGGTACACGTCGTTTGCATGCCAGACCACTCACTTCGGATATGCATTTTGATACGGCATCTATTATGAATGATGTAAGGTACTCCACAGCAGCGTCAATTTCTAAAGAAGACATGTCGGCCCATGAGATGTTAGTGAGAGTTCGAAATTTCTCCCAGTCGGCTGTGTCTATCTTCCACCTAGGAGCTTGTGGAGGATATTCGTTTTTTTAGATGTTCTTATCATTATAGGGAAGTGGTCACTCCCGTAAGGACTGTTCGTAACTTCCCATTCGAGTTCGGGCAGTATGGACGGGGAAACTATGCTAAGATCTATTGAAGAAAAGGTTCTGTTTGCTAGGGAGTAATACGTGGGTTCCTTCTTATTCAGCAAGCAAGCACCTGAAGAAAAAAGGAACTGTTCAACAAGACGACATCGCTCGTCTGTACGAGTGTCGCCCCACAGGGAGCTAAGCGCATTGAAATCGCCAAGAACAACATAGGCTTCTGGAAATTCGTCTATAAATGACTGAAATTCATGTTTGTTTAATTTGTAGTGTGGGGGTACGTAGAGCGAGCAAATGGTGACGAGTTTATCCAGAAGAACGGCTCGAACCGCCACTGCTTCAAGGGGCGTTTGTAGCTGTAAACGCTGACAGGAAATACTTTTATGAATCAAAATGGCAACACCGCCTGATGATACGACAGCATCATCGCGATCTTTGCGAAACTTGACATACGGTCGGAGAAAGTTTGTATGTTGTGGTTTTAGGTGTGTTTCCTGTAGACACAGCAATAGTGGATTGTGTTTTTGGATAAGCTCTTGCACATCATCAAGGTTCCTAAGAAGACCTCTGATGTTCCATTGAATTATTTGTGTACCCATATTGGAGGTCAACAGGTGCTGTGCGTACAGAAACAGAAGTAGTGATTATGGAAATTACAGAGATTAAATTACAGAGCTCTTTCGAGGCCCTGTAACGGGAGTTTTGCCCTTTCTGGAGCGTTCGAGGTATCCTCGCCGCTCCTTAGGCGCTTGGTGCGCCTTGAGGATAGGTGTTGTGTCCATTGCCTCTAGTGAGGCTCCGGACACGTGCTCTTGCGAGCGAGAAGTTTTCAGAGGGAGTCCCGCCTTGGAGGGCAAGACCCCTGCGCCCACCAGCCCGGAGGTCGATGGGGCTCCCTGGCGGATTTGGCTGCGCCGGCTGTTGCCAGCGCTGGAAGGGACAGGGGTGGTTGAAGCAGCCTCGGCTGCGCCCACCTTCGGGGTAGAAGGTCCCTTCTGCTCGGTTGGCGGAGCAGCGCTAGCTGCAACCACCGCGGGGGCAGACGGCGTAACTGCCGACTAACTGTTTGTGGGTCGGACAGCTGCCGGAGGCCGTTGTGACGCTGCCCCCTGAAGCGCCACTTCGCCAAAGCTTTGCTTTGGCAGGTATGCAACCCGCCTGCGTGCCTCCTTGAATGAAATATTTTCTTTCACTTTGATCGTTACTATTTCTTTTTCCTTCTTCCAGGATGGGCACGACCGTGAGTACGCGGCGTGCTCCCCATCACAGTTTACACAGTGGAGAACGTTCTCACAAGTTTCAGTGGTGTGTTCTTTGGCACTGCATTTAGCACAAGTTTGGTGGCCGCGGCAGCTCTGCGAGCTGTGGCCGAAGCGCTGACATTTGAAACATCGGAGTCGATTGGGCACGTAAGGCCTGACACGGAGCTTTATGTACCCGGCCTCGATTGATTCGGGCAGGACACTTGAATTGAATGTGAGAATTAGGTGTTTGGTCGCAATTTCCTTACCATCGCGCCTCATCTTTATTCTTTTCACATTAACAACATTTTGCTCATTGAAGCCCTCTAGGAGCTCTGCCTCTGTCAACTGAAGCAGGTCATCATCTGAGACAACGCCGCGTGTAGTGTTCATAGTGCGGTGTGGAGTCACTGTCACTTGAAAGTCTCCAAAAGACACTAAATTGGGTAGCTTTTCGTATTGTTTCAGGTCACGGAGCTCCAAAAGGAGATCTCCACTTGCCATCCTTGATGCCTTGTAACCTGGACCAAGTGCCTCAGTTAAAGACTTCGAAACTAGAAATGGGGAGATTGTGCGTACTTGTTTATCTGACTTTTCCGAATGAATACGTGAAATCGTGGGAAGTTGGGTCTTTGTCGTCCAAAAAACTGAAATATGTCTTCGGTGCGCCCTCTTTTCTGAGGGCGACCTGGGAGGGGAGGGAAGGAGCTAGTCATAGAATAATCTAATTTTCGGCAATAACGGCAACCACCCACCGTGGAGCCCTACAAGGGGACGTTACAGGGACTGTAAGAACAGGTCCTGCAAACGCCAGCTGTACGTTATCACTATAACCAAATATGAGATAACCTAGGTTAGTTATTCACACAAGGTTAACCCTTGCTGCCTGGAAAAATTGGAAGTAAAAGGAAGCTAGGAGAAGACAGGAAAGGTGGAAAGTGAGAGAAAGACGAAGACTGGAGGGCAAGAGAGAGACAGGAAAAGGCAACTACCGATTCCCCCCGGTGGGTCAGTCCGGGGGTGCCGTCTACGTGAAGCAGAGGCCAAAGGGGTGTGTTGCCGCTACCGAGGGGCCATAAAGGTCCAAACATTCGACATTGGCTCAACCCCCAGGATCCTCTTTTCCCCGGACATGGCTAAGCCGCGCACGGCTACACGCGGGAGGGTCCAACCCTCGTGTGTTCGGGTACGTGGTGTCGCAACACACCAAACGCCTGCTGACGCAGACGCCCCTGCGGGGCTTTTTCTTCTGGTGCGTGCCGTCTGGATAAGAGTAAATCTACATATTACTGTCTTGCAAATAAAACCTTTTCTTCAATTGATCTCAGCATAGTCTCCTCTTCTATACTGCCTGAACTCGAATGTGAAGTTACAAACAATCCTTACGGAAGCGACCACTTCCCCATATTGCTACGAACACCTAAAGAAAACGAATATCCATCACAGGCTCCTAAGTGGAACATTGATACAGCTGACTGGGAGAAATTCCGAACTCCTACTAGTATCTCGTGGGCTGATGTCTCCTTTAGAAATCGATGCTGCTGTGGAGTACTTTACAGCATTTATTATAGATGCCGCATCTAAATGCATATCTGAAGTAAGTGGTTTGGCACGCCAACGGCGCGTCCCGTGGTGGAACGACGAATGCAAGATCGCTCGTAAGAAACAGAAAAAAGTGTGGGGGTTGCTGCACGCTTCTCCCACTGCGGGGAATCTTATCAACATTAAAGAAGTAAAATCCCAAGGCAGGCGAACCCGCCGACAGGCCAGAAGAGAAAGTTGGCAGAAGTTTCTATCGAGTGTTGTGTTGTGTTTTATGGCACATAGGCAACTAAGGCCATCATGAGCTAAGCTCGAGGTATAGGAGAATTTTCCGTGTAATGTTATAAAAATGTAAAAAATCGTCGGTGGTGTTGAGTGCTTCAATAGTTAGAGCTACCTCATGATGAAGTATTAAAAAGATTCTAACAATGGGTATTAAATGAATGAATGTGTGTTGTTTAGTGGCGCAAGGGCCAGGTGTGGCCAAGAGTGCCATGACTTATAATGTTGGGTTAAGCGCTGATTTGTGAGTGGCGATGGTGGGATGTAGCATGGCTGTAAAGTGGCCTAAAATCAATCCGTATCATAGAAGCGTAAAATGATATATGGAATAAAATTATTATAGTGATACATGTACTTGTCTATGGAGATAGTATGCACGATAAATGAACATGGTGCTAAAATGCAAGAACATGGAAATAGCACCTGTGCCTCCGGGAGGCCTTTGAGCCCAAAGGCTGGGAGGCAGGTGCTTTCTCTTAATGCAGTTACCGCAGCTGAGACCTCACGTAAGAGGCCGTGCTACGGACTTCCTGGTGATATAACATGAAAGTTTTGCACATCTTTTAAAAATTCTAACAAGGATTGATATTTAAAGAGCGGTTCTATGCCTATGATCATAAGAGGATGAAGTGGAATTTGTTGCCGGTGTGGTAATGGAAAATGCTTTTTTCTATTTGCGTCTAATTCAGTACATTGCAGCAGGATGTGAAGCACGGTAAGTGGCTCACCACATTTATCACACATGGGTGGATCGCCACCGGACAAGAGGTAGGTGTGTGTGCTGTATGTGTGTCCTATCCTGAGTCTGCAAAGTGTCACTTCTGTATGGCGATTCTTTGATACCGGTGGCCAGTTACCAAGATACGGCTTGATAACATGTAGTTTATTTTCTGTTTGTTTGTCCCACAAGCGCTGCCAGAAAGCCCTTAACTTTTTTCTTATTGAGGGCTTGAGGTCCATTACAGGGACAGTCGTGGAAGTGCTGGAAGCGTTCGCGTGGACGGATGTGGCTAGCTGATCAGCCAACACGTTTCCCTCTATCTCTCGGTGCCCCGGTACCCAGCATACCACGATTTGCTGCTTGGACGCATAGGTGGTTAGTAATGCTGACTAAAGAGATACAATGATAGGGTTTTGATATTTTTTGACAGTTTTCAAAGCGTTTACGACGCTCAATGAATCTGTGTATATAACTGCCTTTGGGATATTATTTTCTTTAATGTGTTTAATGGCGGTCAATATCGCGTAGGCCTCTGCTGTGAAAATATTTGTGCTAGGATGCAGAACACCGTAATCCGAAAAGGATGGGCCGACGGCTGCGTAGGACACGCCAGAATAACACTTCGATGCGTCAGTAAAAAATTCAGGAGAGGAATATTTGTGCTGTAATTCTAGGAAGTGCATACGGATATGAGCGACAGGCGCGCGCTTCGTAAAAGCTACGAAAGATGTATCACAGTGTATAGGTTGCCACTGCCAGGGTGGCGGCCGTATAACAGGGGGCATAAGGTGGTATTCAAGCAGTGGAACCCTTGTTTCTTCAGCTATGTCTCTAACACGCAGTGAGAAAGGCTTTCCCACTGTGGGCCGGTTGCGGAAAAGTTGAGAACTGAACAAATCATTTATAGTGGGATACGCGGGGTGGTCACTGTTTACGTTCACTCTCAGAAAATACATGAACGACGAATATGTTCTCTGCAGATGAAGTGACCATTCATCAGACTCAACGTAAAGGCTTTCCACTGGGCTTGTTCTAAAGGCGCCTGTGGACAGGCGAATTCCTAAGTGGTGGACGGGGTCTAGCATCTTTAGAGCAGTTGGAGTAGCCGACTGGTAGACTATGGCTCCATAGTCTAGTCGTGTGCGTATGAGGCTTTTATATAGGTTCATGAGACATTTTCTATCACTGCCCCAGGTTGTGCGTGAGAGAACCTTTAAGATATTCATTGTTTTCATACATTTGTTTTTAAGGTACTTTATGTGCTGTATAAATGTTAATTTCGCGTCTAAGATTATGCCTAAGAATTTATGTTCCCTGTTCACGGGCAGACGCTCACCATGCAACACAATTTCAGGATCAGGGTGCAGGCCTCTTTTTCTAGAGAAAACGACACATGTTCTTTTTTGTGGGTTCAGTCTGAACCCATTCTCATCAGCCCATTTGGAGACATCGTTAAGACCAAGCTGGACCTGTCGCTCACAGATTGCGAGAGAACTTGATTGAAAACCTATCTGCACATCATCAAGATATGTTCAATAGAAGATGTTACGTGGTATGTGTAGACGAAGAGAATTCATTTTTACTATAAAGAGCGTGCAGCTGAGCACCCCGCCCTGCGGCACTCCAGTTTCCTGTACAAATTTCCGTGACAGAACGTTGCCCACTCGAACACGGAATGTGCGATTAGACAGATAACTTTCGATAATATTGAACATATTACCGTGTATACCTAACTGTGAGAGGTCTCTCAGTCTCCCAAAGCGCCACGTAGTGTCATATGCTTTCTCCATATCTAGGAATACTGATACGAAAATCTGCTTATGAACAAAAGCTTCACGCATACGTGCCTCTATGCGTATAAGATGGTCACTGGTAGATCGACCCTCCCGAAACCCACACTGGTATGGGTCGAGTAATTTGTTTGATTCGAGGAAGTGTAGTAGGCGACAGTTAATCATTTTTTCGAAAACTTTGCAGAGGCAACTTGTTAATGCTATTGGTCTGTAACTTGATACAGAGGAAGGATCCTTTCCGTGTTTTAGAATTGGAATTACAGTTGCCTCCTTCCAAACAGAGGGGATCTCGCCCGAAAACCATATAACATTGTAAAGGTAAATGAGGGTTTTTTGTGTTTCGGAGGGTAGTTGTTTCAACATCTCATATATTACGCGGTCTGAGCCTGGGGCGGATGTATTACAATCATTCAGTGCTGCCTGCAGTTCTGCTATGGAGAATGGTTCGTTATACGCCACACTTTTATCACATTTTCTTTGTAACTTTTGCTGTTCTATTCGCATTTTGTACTTTAGGAAGGTTTCGGAGTAGTGCGAGGAGCCTGATATGTATTCAAAATGTGCACCAAGAGAGTTGGCTTGATCTTCCAGGCTTTCTTCGTGGCTATTTACTAAAGGCAGGGAATATGTTTGTTGCCCATTGAACTTTTTCACTCTATTCCATACTTTGCTCTCATCTGTGTACGAGTTGATGCTTGCTATATACTTCACCCAACTCTCTCGTCTTGCTTGTCGGCGCGTTCTCCTCGCCCGGGATTTGATATGTTTAGAGTTTTTCAGGTTTTCTGCAGTTAGAGAATCGCGAAATATCGCCCACGCTTTGTTCTGGTCCCTCCGTGCTTGCCTACATGCATCGTTCCACCAGGGAACACGCCGTTTGGAACGCATGCCGCTCGCTTCAGTAGTACATTTACATGCGGCATCAAGTATAAAAGCTGTAAAATATGCAACAGCGTCATCTAAGGTTATACCGGACATCTCAGACCAGGCCATATGTGTAAGAGTGCGGTACTGCTCCCACTCGGCTGAGTCAACCTTCCACCGCGGTACCTGCGGGGGACGTTGAGCTTGTTTCGGTGTAGTTAGGATTATTGGGAAGTGGTCACTCCCATACGGGTTATCAAGCACATGCCATTTAAGATAGGGTAAAAGTGTCGGCGATAAAATGCTAAGATCGATGACAGAAAATGACTTGTTAGCCAGGTTAAACTACGTACGCTCCTTTGTATTCAAGAGGCATGCTCCAGAAGAGAAAAACATCTCTTCAATGACGCGACCTCGCGCATCACAGCGTGGATCGCCCCACAAACTACTGTGTGCATTAAAATCACCGAGAATCATATAGGGTTCTGGGAGCGCATCTATTAATGATTCTAAATCGCGTCTGTGAAGCTGATAATGTGGTGGTATGTACAAAGAGCAGATGGTAATGTGTTTATTTAAAAGTATGGCTCGAATGGCCACGGCCTCAAGGGCCGTTTGGAGCATTAAAAGCTGACACGCTACACTTCTGTCAGCAATAATGGCGACACCGCCAGATGATGCGACAGCATCCTCGCGGTCTTTGCGAAATGTAACATACTCTCGGAGAAAGTGTGTGTGTATAGATTTTAGATGTGTTTCCTGTAAACACAGCACTTTTGGTTTGTGTTTGTGGATGAGTTCTTGTACATCATCTAGGTTTCTAAGAAGACCTCTGATGTTCCATTGAACTATTTGTGTATCCATATTGGAAGTGAATAGGTGCTGTGTGTACGGGAATGGAAATTATGCCTTAGATTACGGAGCTCTTTCGAGGCCCTGTAATCGGGGTTTTGCCCTTTCTGGAGCGTTCGAGGTATCCTCGCCGCTCCTTAGGCGCTTGGTGCGCCTTGAGGATAGGTGTTGTGTCCATTGCCTCTAGTGAGGCTCCGGACACGTGCTCTTGCGAGCGAGAAGTTTTCAGAGGGAGTCCCGCCTTGGAGGGCAAGACCCCTGCGCCCACCAGCCCGGAGGTCGATGGGGCTCCCTGGCGGATTTGGCTGCGCCGGCTGTTGCCAGCGCTGGAAGGGACAGGGGTGGTTGAAGCAGCCTCGGCTGCGCCCACCTTCGGGGTAGAAGGTCCCTTCTGCTCGGTTGGCGGAGCAGCGCTAGCTGCAACCACCGCGGGGGCAGACGGCGTAACTGCCGACTAACTGTTTGTGGGTCGGACAGCTGCCGGAGGCCGTTGTGACGCTGCCCCCTGAAGCGCCACTTCGGCAAAGCTTTGCTTTGGCAGGTATGCAACCCGCCTGCGTGCCTCCTTGAATGAAATATTTTCTTTCACTTTGATCGTTACTATTTCTTTTTCCTTCTTCCAGGATGGGCACGACCTTGAGTACGCGGCGTGCTCCCCATCACAGTTTACACAGTGGAGAACGTTCTCACAAGTTTCAGTGGTGTGTTCTTTGGCACTGCATTTAGCACAAGTTTGGTGGCCGCGGCAGCTCTGCGAGCTGTGGCCGAAGCGCTGACATTTGAAACATCGGAGTCGATTGGGCACGTAAGGCCTGACACGGAGCTTTATGTACCCGGCCTCGATTGATTCGGGCAGGACACTTGAATTGAATGTGAGAATTAGGTGTTTGGTCGCAATTTCCTTACCATCGCGCCTCATCTTTATTCTTTTCACATTAACAACATTTTGCTCATTGAAGCCCTCTAAGAGCTCTGCCTCTGTCAACTGAAGCAGGTCATCATCTGAGACAACGCCACGTGTAGTGTTCATAGTGCGGTGTGGAGTCACTGTCACTTGAAAGTCTCCAAAAGACACTAGATTGGGTAGCTTTTCGTATTGTTTCAGGTCACGGAGCTCCAAAAGGAGATCTCCACTTGCCATCCTTGATGCCTTGTAACCTGGACCAAGAGCCTCAGTTAAAGACTTCGAAACTAGAAATGGGGAGATTGTGCGTACTTGTTTATCTGACTTTTCCGAATGAATTACGTGAAATCGTGGGAAGTTGGGTCTTTGTCGTCCAAAAAACTGAAATATGTCTTCGGTGCGCCCTCTTTTCTGAGGGCGACCTGGGAGGAGAGGGAAGGAACTAGTCATAGAATAATCTAATTTTCGGCAATAACGGCAACCACCCACCGTGGAGCCCTACAAGGGGACGTTACAGGGACTGTAAGAACAGGTCCTGCAAACGCCAGCTGTACGTTATCACTATAACCAAATATGAGATAACCTAGGTTGGTTATTCACACAAGGTTAACCCTTGCTGCCTGGAAAAATTGGAAGTAAACGGAAGCTAGGAGAAGACAGGAAAGGTGGAAAGTGAGAGAAAGACGAAGACTGGAGGGCGAGAGAGAGACAGAAAAAGGCAACTACCGATTTCCCCCGGGTGGGTCAGTCCGGGGGTGCCGTCTACGTGAAGCAGAGGCAAGAGCCAAAGGGGTGTGTTGCCGCTACCGAGGGGCCATAAAGGTCCAAACACCCGACATTGGCTCAACCCCCAGGATCCTCTTTTCCCCGGACACGGCTAAGCCGCGCACGGCTACACGCGGGAGGGTCCAACCCTCGTGTGTTCGGGTACGTGGTGTCGCAACACACCAAACGCCTGCTGACGCATACGCCCCTGCGGGGCTTTTTCTTCTGGTGCGTGCCGTCTGGATAAGAGTAAATCTACATATTACTGTCTTGCAAATAAAACCTTTTCTTCAATTGATCTCAGCATAGTCTCCCCTTCTATACTGCCTGAACTCGAATGGGAAGTTACAAACAATCCTTACGGAAGCGACCACTTCACCATATTGCTACGAACACCTTAAGAAAACGTATATCCACCACAGGCTCCTAAGTGGAACATTGATACAGCTGACTGGGAGAAATTCCGAACTCCTACTAGTATCTCGTGGGCTGATGTCTCCTTTAGAAATCGATGCTGCTGTGGAGTACTTTACAGCATTTATTATAGATGCTGCATCCATTGGGCACGGCAGTACCACAAGAATGCAGACGTCTAACCCGCTGTCCTTCTTCATGCAGTTTGCGGTCAGCATACTCCTTATCGGTGGGGATGCGCACACTGGGCTGCTACCGGAGGTGATCAGCGGAACGCATATCAACAACACTGCTTTCCACGTGCCAGATTGCTCCTACCATCCGTGCTGGAACAACTGCCGACGTGGTTCGACGACCGACGCGCCCTGCTGGACACATGACCGGCATCGAGCGCCATCTATACAACCTTCTATATATGGTCTTTCTTCGCTGCCGGGAGCCATTGGGCACGGCAGTACCACAAGAATGCAGGCGTCTAACCCCCTGTCCTTCTTCATGCAGGTGAGGAGGCGTCACGATAAGTGTTTTAGATCTAGTAACCCCTTCTTGTTGGTGCTGCCGTGCCCGCGGCTTGTTGTTGCAGTTGCCGATGTTGCATTGTTTCTATGGAAACTTCTTTTAGTAGCTGGGGATGTAGAAGAGAATCCAGGCCCCGAGTTAAGCCAGATTGCTAAATAACTAAAGGATATCGCAACCGATATAAAAGATATCAAAGAACATCGGCTAACCGAAATTGAAAAGAAAATAGACGCCCTCTCCCAACTTGAAGAAAAAGTAATCTCATACGAAAAGAACATATTGCAGTTGGAAAAAGCTTTTAAAATATTAGAAAGCAGGGTTGATGATTTAGAAAACCATAGCAGAAGATCAAATCTTATTGTTTACGGACTTCCCGAGGATGAGGGCGAAAACAGCTCTACATTGGAACACAGTGTTAATCATTCAATCATCAAGGAAATCCTTGGCCTGGAGCCAGTTGCCATCGAACGAATACATCGCTTAGGCAGGCCGAATAATGGCAAAAACAGACCAGTAATCTTAAAGCTACTTGACTCAAGTAACAAACCAGCGATACTGAAGAAAGGCTATAAATTCAAGAATACAAAGTACTCTATAGGTGAAGACTTCAGTCGTAGAGTGCGAGAAAAGAGAAGAAACCTCTGGGAAAGCGCTAAATCAAACCGTGAGAAAGGTGAAAAGGTATCCTTATTCTTTGATAAACTGTACATAAACGATAGCATGTTTGTCTGGGATGATGAAAGAAATATGAGAGTCGCAGTTCAAAAAAAAAACGCCGAAAGAAGTCGACCAGTAACCCGAAGCCACAAACATTCACAGAAATAACACTGCTAAATGTGAACGCGAGAAGTATCCCCGCGGGGGCGTCTGCGCAAGCAGGCGTTTGGTGTGTGCGACACCACGGACCCGAGCACACGAGGGTTGGACCCTCCCGCGTGTAGCCGTGCGCGGCTTAGCCGTGTCTGGGGAAAGGGGGATCCTGGGGGTTGAGCTGATGCTGGGTGATTGGACCTTTATGGCCCCCCGGCGGAGGCAACACACCCCTTTGGCCTCTGCTTCACATAGACGGCACCCCCGGACTGACCCACCCGGGGGAAATCGGTAGTTGCCTTTTCCTGTCTCTCTCTCCCTACAACCTTCGTCTTTTCCTTACTTTCCACCTTTCCTGTCTCCTTCTCATTTCTTTATTACTTCCGACCTTCCTGGCAGCAAGGGTTAACCTTGTGTGAGTAGCCAACCTTGGTTATATCATACTGGGTTATAGCGGCAACGTACAGCTGGCGTTTGCAGGCCCTGTTTTTCAGGCCCTGCAGCGTCCCCTTGTTGGACTCCATGGTGGGTGGCTAGCGTTGCTGCCGAAAACTACACATCCACACATGGCTGCTTTCTTCCCTCCACTACCTGATCGCCCTCAGAAAAGAGGGCGCACCGATGAAGTATTCCAGTTTTTTGGCCGCCAAAAAGAATCCTTCCCGCGCTTCCATGTCATTCATTCTGCACAACCAGATAAACCAGTACGAACAATCTCACCCTTCCTTGTTTCCAAGTCATTGACTGAAGTCTTTGGTCCTGGTTATAAGGCGTCGCGGATGGCAAGCGGTGATCTCCTCTTGGAGCTCCGCTATCAAAAACAATAGGAAAAAGAGTCAAAACTAGTGTCATTTGGGGAAACCCAAATAATTATAACCCCACACCGCACAGTGAACACCACCCGTGGTGTTGTCTCTGACGATGACTTGATGGAGCTCACTGAGGCAGAACTCTTGGAGGGCTTCCGTGACCAGAATGTTATCAATGTTAGACGAATTAAGATGAGGCGAGATGGAAAAGAGATCAAGACGAAACACCTGATACTCACCTTCGGCTCAAGTATCCTTCCCGAGTCCATCGAGGCCGGTTATATCAAACTTCGTGTTCAACCATACGTTCCCAATCCTCTCGGATGCTTTAAGTGCCAACGTTTCGGCCACAGTTCACAGAACTGTCGAGGCCGGCTGACTTGTGCCAAGTGCAGTGACAAAGAACATTCCTCTGAAACGTGCCAGAACACTCCACATTGTGTTAATTGTGATGGTGAGCACGCCGCGTTCTCGCGGTCGTGCCCTTCTTGGAAAAAAGAAAAGGAAATCGTTACAATCAAGGTAAAGGAAAACATAACTTTCAAGGAGGCACGAAGGCGGGTATCATACCTGCCCAAGAAAACCTTTGCCGATGTGGCGCGTCAGGGGGCAGCGTCACAACGGCCTCCGGCGGCTGTCCGACTCACAAGCAGTGAGTCGGAATTTACGCCTTCTGCCCCCGCGGCGGTAGCAGCTAGCGCTGCTCCGTCAACCGAGGAGAAGGGACCATCGACCCCGAAGGTGGGCGCAGCCGAGGCTGCCTCAACTTCCCAGGTCCCTTCCAGCGCTGGCAACGGCCGGCGCAGCCAAATCCCCCAGGGAGCCCCATCGGCCTCCGGGCTGGTGGGCGCAGGGGTCTTGCCCTCCATGGCGGGACCCTCGCTGGTAACTTCCCGCTCGCAAGAGCACGTGTCCGGCGCCTCACAAGAGGCAATGGACACTACACCTATCCTCCAGGGGCGCCAAGCGCCTAAGGAGTGGGGAGGTTCACTCGAACGCTCCAGAAAGGGCAAGACCCCGATTACAGGGCCTTGAAAGGGCTCTATAGTCTAAGGCATAACTTCTATTTCCGTACACACAGCACCAAATTAACTTCATTATGGACACGCTAATTATCCAGTGGAACGTCAGAGGTCTCCTCAGAAACCTTGATGCTGTTCAAGAACTTCTCTACGAACTCACTCCAAAAGTGATGTGTGTACAGGAAACCCATCTTAAATCTAAACACACCAACTTTCTTCGTCATTATGTTATTTTGCGTAAAGATCGTGGTGATACCATCGCATCATCTGGTGGTGTAGCCATTATACTCGACAAAGGTATACCGTGCCAACATCTACAACTACAAACGCCCCTAGAGGCAGTGGCCGTTCGAGCCATACTTCTAAACAAACTTATTACCATCTGCTCTCTGTACATACCCCCGCATTATCAGCTCCATAAACATGAATTCCATACATTAATAGATCAATTACCTCAAGCCTATTTGGTTCTAGGAGATTTAAATGCACACAGCAATTTATGGGGTGACTCTCATTGCGATGTGCGAGGTCGACTGATTGAACAGTTCCTCTTTTCTTCTGGTGCATGTCTTTTGAATAGTAAGGCGCCTACATATTATAATACCGCACATAAAACCTATTCCTCTATAGACCTCAGTATTGCATCTTCCACCCTTTTACCTGATCTTAAATGGAATGTTATTAGAAATCCATACGGGAGCGACCATTTCCCGATAGTTCTGTCTACACCGAAGATGAATGAATGTTTCCCACAGTTTCCTCGGTGGAAAACTGATTCAGCTGACTGGGAACAGTTCCAAAAAATTACTCAGATATCGTGGGCTGACATCAGTGCTCTAAGCCTGGAAGTTGCGGTTGAATACTTCACTATTTTTCTGATAGATGCCGCAACCAAATGTATCCCAGAAACAAAGGGGTCATCTAACAAGCATCGTGTTCCGTGGTGGAACGAGGAGTGTCGTAACGCGCGTAAAAAGCAGAACAAAGCATGGGGGTTGCTCCGCGATTCTCCGACGGCAGAAAACCTTGTTAATTTCAAGCATGTGAAATCTCAGGGAAGGAGAACGCGCCGACAAGCTAGAAGAGAAAGTTGGCGGAAATATATATCAGGAATTAACTCTTACATGGATGAGACAAAGGTCTGGAATAGAGTGCACAGAATAAAAGGTCGACAACCCTACTCGCTACCTTTAGTAAATACACAGGCAAATAGCATGGAAGACCAGGCGAACTTTCTAGGCGCACATTTTGAACGCATATCCAGTTCGTCGCACTACTCTGACACATTTCAAACACAAAAAAACACGAATAGAACGGCAGCAATTAGTACGAAAAAGTGCAAAATCTGAGGTATACAATAGACCATTTAGCATAGCAGAGCTTCAAGCAGCACTAAACGGCAGCAACAAATCTGCCCCAGGCTCTGACCGTATAATATATGAAATGTTAAAACACCTGCCATCTGAAACACAAAGAACTCTTCTTTTCCTTTACAATGGTATATGGTCTTCCGGCCAGAATCCCTCTGTCTGGAAAGAGGCCATTATAATTCCCATTCTGAAACAGGGTAAGGACCCCTCCTTGGCAAACAGTTATAGGCCGATAGCGTTGACAAGCTGCCTGTGCAAACTCTTTGAAAAGATGGTGAATAAACGCTTGCTCCGCTATCTGGAAACCAACAAAATATTAGACCCATACCAATGCGGTTTCAGGGAAGGTAGGTCGACGACAGACCAGCTTGTCCGCATGGAAATGTACATCCGTGAAGCCTTTATCCACAAACAGCTTGTCGTATTTGTATTCCTTGATATGGAAAAGGCGTATGACACTACGTGGCGCTTTGGGATCCTTCGGGATCTTTCTGGGATGGGTATACGTGGCAACCTGCTGACCATTATTGAAAGCTACCTGTCTGACAGAACGTTTCGTGTTAGAGTTGGCAATGTGCAGTCACGATCATTCGTACAAGAGACAGGTGTACCGCAGGGTGGAGTACTGAGTTGTACGCTCTTTATTGTGAAAATGAACTCCTTACATACCATCATACCTCGCACACTCTTTTACTCGGTTTATGTAGACGATGTACAGATAGCTTTTAGATCATGCAATCTTAGCATCTGCGAGAGACAGCTACAGCTTGGCCTAAACAAACTCTCAAAGTAGTCAGAAGAAAATGGTTTTAAATTTAACCCTCAGAAAAGCACATGTGTTCTTTTCTCAAACAAGAGAGGCATATCACCAGGACCCACTATTCACCTTAATGGACAACGACTGTCGGTCAGCCTTGAACACAAATTTTTAGGTATCATCTTGGACACAAAACTTAATTTTATTCCGCACTTGAAATATCTCAAAGCGCAGTGTCTGAAGACAATGAACCTGCTGAAGCTACTTTCTCGAACAAACTGGGGCAGTGACAGGAGGTGTTTGCTTAGCCTATATAGGAGCCTTGTACGATCACGCCTCGACTATGGAGCCGTGGTGTACCAATCCGCATCGGATAGTGCTCTCAGAACTCTCGACCCAGTCCACAATCTAGGCATACGGCTGGCAACAGGCGCATTTAGGATAAGTCCTGTGGAAAGTCTGTATGTGGAGGCGAACGAATGGTCGTTACATCTGCGCAGAACGTATCTAACCTTCTCCTACTTTTATGCGAAGCATATTACGAGGGCTCAACCCAGCTCCTCAGGCGCGGCGGTGACCATGAAATCACGTGACACCGTGACGTCACGACAGAGGAGAAGTGGCTTTGGCTCAACTCTTGCAAGACGGGCTGGGTGGGAATCGAACCAGGGTCTCCGGAGTGTGGGACGGAGACGCTACCACTGAGCCACGAGTACAACGCTTCAAAGCGGTACAAAAGCGCCTCTAGTGAATGCGGTGTTGCCTTAGAAACGCGCTGTTTCTAAGGCGTGCGTCTCTTGCTCAGGCGCACATTTCGTTGCCGCGCCGAACGCTGCTTTGCTCGACGCTCACCGCGTCCAATGCGGGGCGCGTAGTCGCTGCCCTGTAGCCCATTGTCTTACACCCCTTGGCGGGTCGACGGGAACGCTGTCGCGTTCCACTCTTGAAGGCGAAGAAGTAATGCATGAGTTGTTTCTTCGTCTAGCCGAACCAAATATAGCCAAGCAACAGCAGTTCACCAGGCTAAACAGTGGTTCAACAACTAAAATAAAGGCTAGTATGCTTCGCATCCTGGGCTTAACCTTACCTAAGCCACAGCCATTTTTTAAAAATGTAAATCGAATAAAGAACATCCGTGTTATTCAACTGTACATGACTTATCTTCTGCAAGACTTTACCATAACCGCCCATCTGTTCGACCTCCTCTATCTGTGCGCTTAGAACAACTGGCTCATGAAACTGCTATTCAACATCGAGAAACAGTCCTAATGACTCCCACTAACATTGCACCACCGTGGGAATGGCAGAATATCCAATGTGATATGTCTTTCGTCGCATTAACAAAACATGCGCCTGAGGTACACATACGTTCACATTTCCTTGAACTCCAGGCGAAGTACTCTTGCGCGGAGTTTTATACGGACGCTTCAGAGTCTGCTTATGGTGTAGCCTATGCAGCTCTCGGACCGTCATTCTCAACGTCCGGTGCACTAAATCCAAACACCAGCATTTTCACAGCGGAGGCATACGCGATTCTCTCTGCTGTGAAACATATAAAACAAACAGGTATAATAAAGGCTGTCATATTCACAGATTCATTAAGCGTTGTTAGTGGGATATCAAATCTACGAAAACGCAACAACCCTATCCTTAATCAAGTCTACAACCTTCTATGCTCAGCCTACATGTCGAACCAAACAATTGTTCTTTGTTGGGTGCCTGGCCATAGAGGCCTAGAGGGCAACGTAGCTGCTGACGAAAGGGCTACATCTGTAGCTTTTTGTGATGAAGACCTCAATATACCTGTACCTTACACAAATCTTAAGCCTTTCTTACAATATAAACTACGGAAATATTGGCAAAGGCAATGGGACACTCAGGTATCCAACAAACTGCACCTAATTAAACCAAAGATAGGCAACTGGATCTTTGAGAAAAAAACAAGACACCAGGAAGTACTGCTCTGTAGATTAAGAATTGGGCATACCTATAGCACCCATTCGTATATTCTTACTGGAACTGACCCTCCAACATGCACTAGGTGTGGCAGTAGACTTACAGTCCTTCATGTTCTCGTTCAGTGCCCATTATTAGAAACAGAGAGAAAAAAGTTCTTCCCTTTCTTATACCATCATAATCTACCTTTACACCCAGTCTTCTTTTTAGGCAATGAACCTCTATTTAATTTAAACTAGTTCTCAAGTTCTTAGAAGAAACAAATACCGTAGACATTATTTGGCCAGGCTATTTGTAGCACAGCCTCTGCCTAGAGGCTTTAGCTGCAATGAAATCACTTACAGAGCACATGCCTCGCAGCCCTTGCACTGAAGGGCTCTGCAGAGGCACTGGTGCTGCTATAAATTAACATGTTTTAGTATCTTATCGTTCTCAACGTACTTTTACAACCATAGGACTCACTTTTCATTGACATTATTTTAATAGGTACATATTTTACACCATTTACAGCTTTTACTCGATTACCGACATATTCACCGATACTCAGTGCCATCCATCACCAAATGTCATGGCGCTCTTTGGCCATTTCTGGCCCTTGCGCCAAGAAACAATATCCATCGATCAACGCGAAAAGTATCGTAAATAAAACTGAAGCATTAGAAAACCTGTTACTCGAGCACAGCCCTGACATTGTTGCTATTACTGAAACATGGCTTTCACCAGAAATATTCAGCCACGAAATAGCACCCCAAATTACTCAGTTATCCGTAAAGATCGACCAACTAGAGGCGGTGGCGTAGCTCTGCTTATTAAGAAGCACTTACCCTTTGTATTGATGCCCGACGTTCCAGATGTCGAGGCTGTGTTCTGCAAGATTATGTGCGATGATTTTGCTATACTTACTGGTTGCTTCTAGAGAAGTCCTCTTTCTGGTCACGAAAGTGTTATTGCTGTACAGGAGTTTATGCAGAAGCATGCTAGCAACCGAGTTATTCTTATGGGAGACCTCAATTTACCTGACATTGACTGGAATACCATGCACCACACTTCACTCTCATCAAATTCGCTCATTGATTTGATGCTAAATTTCGGGCTTCATCAAGTAGTAACCTCTCCTACGCGAACACAAGGAACAAGCGCTAACATCCTAGACTTAATACTGATTAGTGACAACTTCCCCCTTGATCTACTGAACTCGGAGATCATAAATGGTATCTCAGACCACAACATACCAAAATGCCTGCTGCCCCTCGGATGCACTGCAACAGCCAAAACTAGTGAAATCATTGTCCCTAATTTTGAAAAAGCAGATGATTCCGCTATACTAACCTATTTAGCGCATGAATACCAAGAATTTTACGAAACTGCCAACGAAAGTTCTGTCCACGTTAATGATCTCTGGCTTCATTTCAAGCGTATAGTATCGCACTGCATGCATCACTACATCCCGAAAAAAAGTAAAAAATCAAACAAAAAGAATCCTTGGATAACACGCGATATAATTCATGTCAAGCGCAGAATAAAACGTTTGCGGCGTAAGATGAAAATGACCGGTGCAAGTACACAAACAAAATCGCAACTCTCCCGCGCTGCCGACGAGCTCAAGTTAAAGACGAAGCTTGCGAAGCATATATATTTCAATGAAACATTGCCTAACCTGATCAATCACAACCCTAATCGCTTCTGGAACTTTTTTCGCGCACGCCCCGCAACGACACCAGATCGTCCACGCGAGGAAAAACTGGCACTCGCTGATAAATTTAACCAACACTTTCAATCAGTCTTTACTAAAGATAACAACGCAATTCTATATTTGCCACCGTCATCATTTCACACTATTGACACATTAACAATAAATGACTCCGGAATATTTAAGCAGTTACTTGAGTTAGACGTGAAGAAATCAAACGGTCCAGGTAACATCCCCAACGAGTTCTTGAAAAGATATGCTGAATATAATAGTAAATATCTTGGCCTTATTTACCGCAAGTCACTTCCGACGTCAGAGCTACCTGAAGACTGGAAAATTGCCAAAATTGTACCCATTCATAAGTCAGGCGATACTAACCTGCCATCTAACTACAGACCAATTTCGCTTACCAGCACATCATGTAAAATTTTGGAACACATTATTCTCAAACACTTAACCGCATATTTCGAAGAACATATTCTAGTAGATGTTCAACACGGTTTTAGAAGAGGCTTATCGACAGTCACTCAGCTAACAGAGGTCGTACAGGATCTTGCTTTAAGTAATAATAATCATAATCAAACTGACCTACTTTTACTAGATTTCAGTAAAGCGTTTGATTGTGTGTGCCATACTAAACTAACTGCCAAAATTACAGCTGCGATTGGCAATGGACCTATTACTGCATGGATAAAAAACTTTTTATCTCACCGATCCCAATTTGTCGTCATCGAAAACACCCCATCTGCTCCGGTGCCTGTCACATCAGGGGTACCACAGGGCTCAGTAATAGGTCCGCTCTTATTTTTACTTTTTCTCAATGACATTACAAATAACATTGATTGTAAAATCAAACTGTTTGCAGACGACTGCATAATATACAGAGAAATACGCAATCACCAAGATCAAGTTCAGCTCAATAACGCACTAGCAAAAATAACCGAATGGTGTGATAACTGGCAAATGACTATTAATACAAACAAAACGGTTTGCATGACAGTAACGAGGAAAAAGCACCCATCGTTTTTCCACTACACACTTAACGGCAGCCTCGTAACTAGAGTTCAACAGCATAAATATCTTGGTTTAACAATAACATCCGACCTTAACTGGACAGCACATATTAACAACATTACTTCTTGTGCATTACGGAAACTCTTCTGTCTCAAAAGGTGCCTGCGGTTGGCACCAACTAACGTCAAACATTTAACTTACATTACATTTGTGAGACCTGTCCTTGAGTATGCTAATGTCGTATGGTTCCCGCACACTAAAACAAACATATCTAAACTGGAAAGAATCCAGAGAAAGGCAATTAGGTTTATCCACCGAAAATACCGGCGCAGTGATTCCCCTACTCTTCTTCTAAGACAGTCAGGGCTTGCAACTTTGGCTGTACGAGCAAAACGAGCTCGTCTCAAATTTCTGCATCAAATATTACACAGCCGACTAAAAATAAATGCCTCTGCATACGTTACCTTTTCTAAATCCCGCGTACTTCGTCATAATCATGCATATACACTAAACGAGTTCCTTTGTAATAACGATACTTTTCAGTCTTCCTTTTTCCCCCGTGTTGTCCGCGAGTGGAATAACTTAGATCCATCTGTAACTAACACAGTATCGCAGTCTGATTTTGTTGAGTTATTAGAAACCGAAATAATTAATTAGGAAATAATAGATCTTATGCATATATAATTGTCAGGACCCCCATTTTTTTAAAACTGTAGCTAAACATTTACCCCCTTTGTTTCTTTCTTTGTTTTTATAACACTGTATTAATCCTTACGTGTATGTAACCTGAAGTGTACTATTTCTGTGAGTTTCTCTTGTTATTCATATTATTAGTGTTGTAAAATTGTGCATTGAACCTGTTTTATGTATTTCCATTTACATGTTTTCATGTTCTTACCACTCGGTATATAAACCATGAAATGTATGTATAATCATATGCCCACCTGCTATGGTCTCGATATGAGACTGGCAGTATTGTAAATAAATATATAAATAAATAAATAAAATAAATGCATATCTGAAGTAAGTGGTTTGGCACGCCAACGGCGCGTCCCGTGGTGGAACGACGAATGCAAGATCGCTCGTAAGAAACAGAAAAAAGTGTGGGGGTTGCTGCACGCTTCTCCCACTGCGGGGAATCTTATCAACATTAAAGAAGTAAAATCTCAAGGCAGGCGAACCCGCCGACAGGCCAGAAGAGAAAGTTGGCAGAAGTTTCTATCGAGTGTTGTGTTGTGTTTTATGGCACATAGGCAACTAAGGCCATCATGAGCTAAGCTCGAGGTATAGGAGAATTTTCCGTGTAATTTTATAAAAATGTAAAAAATCGTCGGTGGTGTTGAGCGCTTCAATAGTTAGAGCTACCTCATGATGAAGTATGAAAAAGATTCTAACAATGGGTATTAATAAAAACTTTTAAAGGAGGTCAGGTAACCTCACCGGCCGTCCTTGCCAGAGCAAGGATCTCGAGGCTCCTGACCAATCAAATAAAGTCCTGAGCCTTTTTCTCAGGATTGAGAATTGGCTGTGCTGTATGAGGTGAAGTACTGCGGGATGATTTACATATTTTTAAGAAAACCAGCTTCCGTTAAAAAATCTAAAAACGCTAGACATATCCACAATCGCATTATCACTGAAGAGCAGTGCTGGGTGAAAAGGGATGCATTGGTTATAAAACGGGGAAAAGAACTTTTTCCGTAGCTTTTCCAGTTTACAACATCAAATGAAAATGTTATTGACTGTAAGTTCATCACCGCAAGTGCAAATTGGTTTGTCTTCTTGCTTCAGCAGCACGTTGTGTGTAATGTGTGTGTGACCTAACGGCAAATAATGACTTCCTTGAAACGCTTCTGGTGCACGCATGACTTCCATTCACCTAGAACTGGTTTTATTAATTGTAGCTTGCTATTTAGTTCGTTGTTCCAAGCGGACTGCCATTTTTTCCTTGCATTACTATGTAGTAAGTTCATGCCATCTCTATAGGGCATATTTACATTCTTAATTTGCTTGCCGTAAGCTTGAGGAGCGCACAAATCCGCTCTTTCATTGCCTTTTATGCCGACATGACTTAGTACCCAGCAGAGCCTGATGTTGTGGCCTTGAGCTGTGGCTGCTGTAATGCTGCGCATGAGGTCTCCAAGGAGAGGAGCCATTACATTTCCAGAATGAAAGGTCGTGAGCACACTCAGCGAGTCTGTGTTGGCGAGTCTCTCATTTACTATTTTTTCACGTGATTGTTTACTATTTAAAATCCACGTGATTTACTATTTAAAATCCACGTGATTGTTTTGGGATGAACATCTATTGAATTCAGCTTTTCGATTAATTTGCAATGTGGGTCGCGGTAGCAATATCAATCAAGATTGCGTCGGCTTGTAGGGTGGAGTTAATTACCATGACAAGTCATGCATAATTTCAACTAATTGGGCTACAGTTCGTAACCTCTCTTCAAAATCCTTGTTTCCGGCTATAAAGTAAGTTATTAACTTCTAAGTAGCTTATGATTGCTTTGTTGATGGCATGCTCTAATATTTTACAATTCCTTAAGGGTATACAGGCCAATAAGTATCTAGCAATAGTTTGTCGCCGTCTTTGTGAATAGGTAGGAATTTTGAGCATAGTCAGTTTGCAGGAAGAGCACCCGTACCTAGCGATACTGTGAAAATTACATATGTAACTCTGACGAAAGCTTTTTTCTGTATCTTAAAGAAAACTGGTTTGAAATGTTGTCTGGGACGTGGCTCCTAACGCCAAAAAGCAATAGCAAGTTCAAGATGCCCGGTCTTGTAATCTGCACAGGTTGTATAAAGCTGCATAGTGCTGAGAAATCAACATTTATTTAGGGAAAACGTGTGAAGGCAAAATTGACAAACGAATTGAAAATGGCACACGCGTATTCTAACATATGGTTTGCGATCTTTAGCTTTGGTATCGAACTATCTGCATCCGATAGTTGTCGCCCCAATTTCTATGGCTGTTGTACCAAAGTTTGTCAGTGTTCGAAATTGTTTTATCTATTTATTTGGCGCATTTAATCTCTGCCTTCCATTTACGAGCAAGTTCACTTACTCCCGTGAGGTTTCTGCTGCTTCTACGCGTGCTTTGCAATCGCTTTATCCAAAGAAATATCTCTCGAGTAATTCACGGGGTCTCGCGCTTTGTTTCGAATTTTCCTGAAGTGAGAGTTTCCTCGTACAGTGCGCAATCGCTGCCTCGAGTTTGATCCAGCTAGACGTCGTTGACGTTTGCTCTATACACTGGAAAAAATCGTTCGAAAGGTATTCGAGACAATAAATGACGCTTTCATCATTGGCCCTATTAAAGTATTTAAATGCTATACGCGATATAACTATACCATTTCTGACGTGTTTATCTGTTTGGTGGAACGTTAATGACAGCCTCTTGTGATGCCATCACGCGCCGTGGTTGATCAGTGGCTATGGTGTTGGGCTGCTGAGCACGAGGTCGCCGGATCGAATCCCGGCCACGGCGGCCGCATTTCCGTGGGGGCGAAATGCGAAAACACCTGTTTACTTAGATTTAGGCGCACGTCAAAGCACCCCAGCTGGTCGAAATTTCCGTAGTCCTCCACTAGGCGTGCCTCATAATCAGTGAATGGTTTTGGCACGTCAAACCCATAATTTTTTTTTTGTGTGCGTGCTGCCATCTTTGATATTTAGCTTTGGTGTTAAAGTACGAGACACGAAAACAGGATCCAGCACCGACGATACCACCTCCCGAGTGCGCGTTGGATGTGCATCAAGCGTGGTCAAATCAAAGTTAAACATTGCGTTTAAATCACAGGTCGCGATTTTCTTGTTACCAACTGTCAAATTAGTCCAGTCTATACCCGGTAAGTTAAAATTGCCAGTTAGTAATAAGTTCGGCAGGTGTTACACTCTTGTAACCCAAGGCGAAAGGCTGCTGCGCATTCGGTGGTACATGATGTTATAACAGTCGGGGTTAGACTTCTTTGTAAGACATATTGCTAATGCAACAATTATACAGTCCGGGTTGGACTTCATTGGAAGACATAACGAGCCGCAACGGGAAGTACACAAGTGGCACTAAGGCGACCTCCTCACTCAGGCGCAGCGGCTCGCGCTTCCTCCGCAGCGGCGTACTTGCGCGGCCTTTTCTCGCGAGCCGCTCCCCCATCGTTCGCCGCCGACAACCGCCGCCGCTCCGACTGTGACGTCAATGCTTTTCTGCACAGCAACACCTTGCGCGACAGCAGGTTCTAAACTTAAAATTCCATTCCCATCCGTACCGATATGTACGAATTGTTTTTCGAAGCCACTAATTTACTTTGTTTACCGGAACTTCGCTCAGAAATGCGAGATTAATTCGTACATTTTTTGACGTGTTTTAATTCTTTGCGGCGTCGGCCCTTTCGTCACGGCGCAGTTTCGCCTAGGACACCGCCAACATGGACACCTAAAGCTTTCCCTTTAGTAATCTAGTGCACTCGTTTAACATTGACATTACGATAGTCGTGCAGCTGTAATAAATATCGCTCAGGGCCCCCAGGTTATCTTTAAACGCCATAAGCTAGTACGGTAGAATCACCCTGGGCGACACTGCTTCACCAAACGTTCCCGTGAAGGTCAATGGCAACTTCTTTGCGAGAATATAAGCTCTGCTCGACAGCTACTGCGACACCGCCACCCTGACTGTGGCGATGCGAACAAAAGATTGAGTAAAAAAATGGAAAACATGTCAAATTGATGTATGAAAGTATTCAGCCACGTTTCTGTGATCACCAGACCATCAGGAGGGAAGGTAGAGCAAAATCGGTTCCTCTAATTTATCAATTTTATCACACAAAAACTAAGCTTTGTCAACAGTTGCCTTTACTGCTCCAGCATACCACAACGAAGACCCCTCAGCGACTTCAGTAACCGGGTTTCCGCTTTGCTTTAAAGTCACCCTCCTCCTTCCAGCAGAATCTCACGCCTACGTCTCATTAATTTTAAGCTTATCATAAACGCGACTAACCTTTTTTTCCCTCCATTTTCACTGTAAAACAGCAGGAACTTTTACCCTTATGTTTGTGGCAGTTGCGCAGAACTACTTTTTTTTTCTCAAATAAAAGCAGCGCAATATGAGGGCACGCAACGGGTTGCTATTTTTTCGGCGAAGACTGAATACGTTCAACTCTTTTTTTAGTAGACACCGACCATACTCTTAAAAATATCGTTCGCAACTTTTTATCGAAGCCGAGTGGCGGTTGCGCTTCACTCTTCCTTTAGCCCAAACATAACGTTGTTGCGACGTCCCCTATTTTCCAAGTCAAATACTTTCTCGGTCGTGCGTGAGAGTCCTTTCTGCATGGCATCGATATTTATGGCATTGCATCGAATTTTCGCCTGGCACTGTTTGAGAGGCAAGGGAGTTTTGTCCGAAAACCTCAGTTGAACGCCTTCAATTCTAATCTGCGGGCCAAGTTGGGGGTCTTTAATTTCTTTAAGAGTGCTCGGAATATCATTGCGTACATTATCGTCATTGCCTGTCTTTTACTCAACGCCGTCACTGAGGTTTCGCAGCAAACAAACCACTTCAGCGATATCATAGCAACATAACAGCACACAGTGTTGGGCTGTTAAGCACGAGGTCGCGGGATCGAATCCCGGCCGCGGCGGCCGCCTTTCGATGGGGGGAAATGCGAACACACCCTTGTACTTAGATTTAGGTGCACGTTTTCAGGATTGGGGGCTCAATCCCATCGCTCGTAACCCGTTGACCAGATCGGAGTCAGGCATGAATTCGAAGGTAGTTGGCCCATGCCGTCGTCCAACTTATCCACGCTGGGGACGTTAATGAAGGGAAGGACTGCTTCTCATCGAGAACGAGGAATAATGGTTTATTTACAGTATTTACATGCAGTTTATCAGTCTTGACTGACTGCGAGAGAAAGTACGTCAGTCTAACACGACTGCGAGAGAAAGTACGTCAGTCTAACGTGACGGCCTAAGAAAGTGTCCCGAGCATCCGCACAACAGCTGTTTATAAACACTCGGTCCTTCCCCTATTCCAAGGCGGCGGAAACGTTCGTCCAGTCATCGTAAACACGCCGCCTCTCCGCGGGACGGTTTACACACACACACACACACACACACACACACACACACACACACACACACACACACACACACACACACACACACACACACACACACACACACACACACACACACACACACACACACACACACACACACACACACACACACACACACACACACACACACACACACACACACACACACACACACACACACACACACACACACACACACACACACACACACACACACACACACACACACACACACACACACACACACACACACACACACACACACACACACACACACACACACACACACACACACACACACACACACACACACACACACACACACACACACACACACACACACACACACACACACACACACACACACACACACACACACACACACACACACACACACACACACACACACACACACACACACACACACACACACACACACACACACACACACACACACACACACACACACACACACACACACACACACACACACACACACACACACACACACACACACACACACACACACACACACACACACACACACACACACACACACACACACACACACACACACACACACACACACACACACACACACACACACACACACACACACACACACACACACACACACACACACACACACACACACACACACACACACACACACACACACACACACACACACACACACACACACACACACACACACACACACACACACACACACACACACACACACACACACACACACACACACACACACACACACACACACACACACACACACACACACACACACACACACACACACAGGTGCACGGTCCGGAGCCGACGTCAGAGGGGCTTCGTAGAACTCGGAGCCGAACCGCGCAGTGCGCCCGTGTAGCCTTTGTCTTGCGTCTTGGTCGGCGCGTGAGAAGGGGTGTCCGACGACGTTCCCGCGGCAACTCCCCCCCCCCCCACTCATAGCAGATCAGGTCCGCGTTGGGGAGTTCGGTAACAATAGTTGGCCCGCCGAACTCATTCAGTCACAACGGCGACGAGGCTAGAGCGTGACGACAAGGAAGGTTGCCGCCGCTGTCGAAACTGGCCAGCTAAAGCACTGCAGCTGGCCGTTCTTAACAGCGCCTCCATGGCCCGGAAAATCTTGACTGTCCGGCGCTGACAACCGCTGGGCAGGAAGAGAGCGGCTGGTGGCCAGGGGTGATGCCTTGGCTCGCAGCGACCACTTGTGTAATGATGTCACCGCCCCAAAACATCCAACAAGGACAGGCAACTGCAAAATGAACCCCACAACACGGCTCTCACTTTAGATCCGCTAGGCTTCAAAAAAAAACATAAGTGCAGAAAAAAATGGTGAATTTGGCGATGCCAATTTCTGAAGCAATTTCGTGCTGACAAATTCAGCAATCATGGAGGGAATCCTGCTAAATGAGAGAGGATCTTCTTGGCTTAGTACAATTAACACTAGTAATCCTAAAATTTTGGTGGGACCCTCAAACGCAGAATTCAAATTAGCCTGCTCAAACCATCCGCATTGCTATGCAACTTTCCCTTCTTATATCTAACGGGGAAGTTGTACTCTTGGAGGGTGAGGCTCCACCGGAGGAAGCGGCCATTTTCGTGTGACATTTGATTGAGCCACGCCATAGGACAGTGGTCGGTCTCGAAGATGAACTTCGCTCCGTACAAGTAACACAACTTCTGGGTGGCCCAAACTAAACATGCGCATTCCTTCTCTGAAGCGCTGCAGGCTTCCTCTCTTACAGTTAGTTTACGGCTGGCGTAAAGGATAGGATGCTCCTCGTTATCGTCGCCGACCTGACTGAGTACCACGCCCATACCTCTGTTGCTTGCGTCGCATTGAACTAGAACTATGCATTCCTTTGTGTAGTCTGGCGCGCGAAGCACAGGACGAGAAACCAATAGCGCTTTCAAACTTTGGAAAGCGTTCTCTTCTGTCCTTATCCCAGTGTACGCTACTTGGCGCTCCCTTTCGGAGAGCGTCCGTTGATGTACTTGCCATTTGCGAGTAATTCGGAATTTACCGTTGATAGTACCCCACAAGTCCCAAAAATGAACGAAGGTCTGTTTTCGTGCGCGGCTGAGAAAATGCTCCAATCGTAGCTATTCTCAGCTCGGCCGGCCGTCTCGTGCCCTGGCCGACAACATGGTCCAGGTAAGTAACCTGTGAAGGACCAAATCTACACTTTTCCGCTTTCATCGTTAAGCCGGTTTCCATCAACCGTGAGAACACCTGTTTGAGGTGCGATACGTGTTGTTACCAGCTGTCCGAAAAAAAATTGCTACATCGTCTAGATATGGCAAGGCGAACTCCTGCAAGTCTTTTAGGACAATATCCATTAACTTAGAGAAGCTAAACGGCGCGTTCTTCAGCCCGAAGCTGAGTGCGAGAGGGCGTAAAATGCCTACAGGAGAGATGAATGCGGCATAGCGGCTGGCACTTTCTGAAAGGGGAACTTGCCAGTACTGCCACACGAGATCTATAGTTGAAATGTATTTAGCAGCGCTAACTTTTTCAATTCGTGCCTCAATGTTGGGTATCGGGTTCAGCTGATCCCTAGTGATGGCATTTACCTTCCTATAGTCAACAGACGGACGAGTGTACTTGTTAGGGGTTTCTACCAGCATTAGCGCTGACCTGTAGTCACTCTCAGCGAGCTCAATAACTCCCAACTCTAGCATTGTGTTCTTTTGTAGCGTCGGTACACACCGTCCACCAGGGGTTTAGCTTTTTGTGCACAATACCAGATGACTGCTGTGTGGCCTTTTCTGCCGCACATATTATAACCTTAGTGATTTTTTTATTAAGTTAGTCAATACTTATCTCTGGCGAAAAGACATCTTCCAGTATCGCGTTCTCCATAAAGACCGACCAGTCCGCGATCTGTAATTTCCATCGGCGTGGTCTAGTTACTAGGGTTTGTGGTGATAATAGGAGTTTGATGAGTGCGGGTAAGTGGTCGCTTCCTTATGTGGTGGCGAGAGCTTCCCATTTAGAGTCAGTAAAAAGTTTAGTTCTAGCTTTTTGCTCGCCTTAACTAAACGTGCGGGAAGTTGGTGAAAAGTAAGTTGGCGCACCTGAGTTTAAAACGCAGATTTCATTGGATAAAATAAAATCTTCCACCAGCTGTCCTCTTTGGTCAGTTTTGGCACTGCTCCAAAGAGTACAATGATCACTAAAATCCCCTTCTAAAACAAAAGGCTCTGGTAACTGATCTGTTATTTTCTAAGTGTTTAGTAGTAAAACGTGTGTTGGATGGAATATACAATGAGCAAATGGTGATGGTTTTTCAAGATAGACTGGTAACAGCTACGGCCTCTAAAGATGTTTTCAATTGGATATTTCGGGTAGGAGTGCCGCCCTGCACGACTATAGCCACTCCACCTGACAACCGGCTGGAACATTCGCGGTCCCTTCGGACAACGGTGAAACCTTTAAGAATTTGATTATTTTTTGGGACCGAGGTTTTTTTCCTGGAGACATGCTGGAACTGGTGAAAAGCTGTTCATGTCTTTGATGTCACCTAGATTGTTTATGAGACCTCTACAATTCCCATGGATAAGAAAAGCCATATTGAAATTGAAAGGTAGGAAATGCCACTACGGGAAGAATAAGAGGCGAGATGTTAGGTGACATGGATTTAAAAAGGCTAATACAAATGGGCGATAACCTTTAGGTTATCACTTTCTTATTTTTAATAGTTATTGGGATTTTGTCCCTCTTACCGTGCTCGAGAGAGCGCTTGTCCTTCGGTGTCAATGACACCGGGGTTTTTGTATCGACCTCCATCGCTCTCCGAGGCGCTCGAGGACAGAGTTTGGCGCCGAGTCACGGGTCTCGGCCCTTGGGGTTCGCTTGATCTTAGGGCCCTGCGGGACTGGTGTCTGCAGGGTCTTTGAAGAGGAAGCCGCGCCGGCTGCTTCCACCGCGGGGGCGGGAGGGGTCACTGCGGGACCACTGAGCGTGGTCTGGGAGGACTCCTGAGGCCTGTGTGACGCTGCCCCCATCTGCGTCACATCGACATAACTTCTTCGCAGAAGGTACGGTAGCTGCTTTCTGGCTTTATAGAACGATATTTTTTCCTTAACAGTTAGTGCAATCACTTTTTTTTCTTTTTTCGAGCAAGAGCAGGTCCGCGAGTAAGCTGGATGATCTTTTTTACAGTTAACACAATGTGGCGAAGAGATGCATTTGTCTGATTGATGATCATTGGGGCTGCATTAGCACATGTTGCTTGGCCTCGGCATGCATGTGAAGCATGTTCGAACCTTTGGCACTTAAAACATCGTCTGGGGTTCGGGATATATGGTCTCACATTGACTTTAACATAACCTGCATCGAGTGAAGTAGGCATTTCGCTTGTTCCAAAGGTGAGTATAACATGTTTGGTGGGGATTTCTTGGTTGTTTCTGCGGATTACTATTCTTTGTACCTTTGTGACATTTTGTTCTTTTATCAACACGCGAATTTTTTTTGTTTTTTTTTAAATCCGGTGGAAAATTGCCGGCACCGGGAATCGAACCACGGACCTCTTGCACGCGAGGCGGGTGTTCTACCTCTACGCCACCGCTGTTCTTGGAAACCCTCAAGAAGTTCCTCATCGCTCAATCCAATAAAGTCTTCAGACATCACTCCCCCGCTTGTGTTCAGTGTTCTATGTGGTGAAATTGTCACTGTGGCGTCGCCAATGCTGGTAAGGTCAGTGAGCTTCTCTGCTTGGTCTTTATCATTCAGTTCTAGGAGGAGGTCCCCGCTAGACATTTTGGAGGCTTTGTACTTCAGTCCAATTTTTTTCTTTCAGGCATTTGGCTACTATGAATGGTGAGTTTTCTTACTGGCGTGTTGCTTTCGCTGTGTACTACAAAGTACTTGGGGAAGGATGGAGCGTTGCTCCGAAAGGAGGAATGGTACTTCGGTGCGGCATCTTTTCAGACGCCGATCATAGACGACAGAGGTTTGTGCTGCCATATAAAATTAGTGTATTCGGCAACAGCGCTGACCGCCCACCACGGAGCCCAACGAGAGGACGCGGCAGAGCTTGTGTACAAGCCTGCATGACGCTACCCGTACGCCGTCGCTATAACCAAATATGGTGTACCCAAGGTAGGATAGCCACACAAGGTTAACCCTTGCCGCCGTGGAGAAAGGAAGTAAATGGAAGGCAGAAGAAGACAGGACAGATCAAAAAGTCTTGCCGCCGTGGAGAAAGGAAGTAAATGGAAGGCAGAAGAAGACAGGACAGATCAAAAAGTGGGAGAGAAAGACGAAGGTTTGAGGAGAGAGACAGGAAAAGGCGACTACTGATTTCCCCCGGGTGGGTCAGTCCGGGGGTGCCGTCTAGGTGAAGCAGAGGCCAAAGCGGTGTGTTGCCTCCGCCGGGGTGCCTTAGAGGTCCGAACACCCGGCATCGGCTCAACTCCCAGGATCCCCCTTTCCCCGGTCACGGCTAAGCCGCGCACGGCTACGCGTGGGAGGGTCCAATCCTCAAAGTGGTGTCGCAACGCACCAAACGCCTGCTGACGCAGACGCCCATGCGGGGACCGTCATGTAAGACGGATGGACAATGTCCATCGTGGCGGCACTGTCTCTTAGCGTTCAGCACGGTTTGCCATTAACTTGCAGGTCGTGAAGATAGGGGCTTAAAAGTTCCATATTGTCTTTTTCCTCTATGTAGGAAAAAATCTACGCTAGGCTACCCGCAGTTTACAGCTATATGTCCCAGTTTGTTGCATTTATAACAGCGGATCGGCCTAAAGGATTCGAATTTAGTACCATCAGCTGGCACCGATGGTATTAACTACAAGTTTCTGAAAAATACCCAGACCTATTCTTCCATTATACTGTCGTATGTCTTTGCTCAGTCATTGCAGAGCGCCACGTTGCCGGACGACTGGAAGGTGGGAAAGGTGGTTCCGGTGCATAAATCGGGTGATGTTCATAGCCCTCACAACTACAGGCCTATCTCATTAACATCAATTCCATGCAAACTTCTTGAACATATAATATATTCCAACCTAATGTCGCATCTAGAATCAAACTGTTTCTTCACACCTAATCAGCATGGTTTTCGCAAACACCACTCCTGTGAAACTCAACTGGTCGCATTCACTAATGACTTGTTTTCCATTTTGGACTGTTCATCACTTGTGGATTGCATTGTTTTAGATTTCGCGAAAGCATTTGATACGGTATCTCATCAACTACTACTTCTCAAGCTTAGTAAACTAAACCTAGATACTAATCTGATCAAGTGGATCGAGTGTTTTTTGCAGGACCGTACCCAGTACGTTTCAGTTAATGACTGTGACTCACCTGCATGCCCCGTAACATCCGGAGTTCCCCAAGGCTCCGTACTAGGTCCTCTGCTTTTTCTCATTTATATTAACGACCTTCCTAATTCCATTGACTCACAAATTAGACTATGCTGATGATTGCGTAATATATAGACAAATATCTAAACCTTCTGATGCAGCCATTCTTCAATCTGATCTGGATAAAATCTCCACTTGGTGTCACACCTGGTCTATGAAACCAAATATTGGTAAGTGCAAAGCAATGAGAATAACGCGCACGCCTAACCAGTCTTCATGCACATACTTCCTTAATAACTCTTCTTTAACTACAGTCTCTGATTATAAGTATCTTGGCGTATACATTACTGCCAACCTATCATGGAAAAAGCACGTTGAACATATCACTAATAATGCTAACCGCACACTTGGTTTCCTTCGCCGTAATTTTTCCCTGGCTCCTGTGTCCCTAAAACTACTTCTATATAATACTCTCGTGCGCCCGAAACTAGAATATGCTGCTTCCGTTTGGGATCCTCACACTAAATCACTCATACAAGCCCTCGAATCCATCCAAAATCGTTCTGTTCGTTTTATACTCTAACTATTCTCGTTCAGCCAGTGTAACACTAATGAAGAAAACATTAGATCTTCCTGACCTTTCCTTACGCCGTCGTATTTCTCGATTATGCCTCTTTCACAAAATATATTTCACCTCTGACACTCTTAAGCAATCACTCTTTACTACTCCTACTTACTTTTCATCCCGCATGGACCACCGGTTCAAAGTTGGCGTGCCAAGCTGCAGGACTAATATTTATTTTGATTCGTTTGTTCCGAAGACAAGCGCGGACTGGAACCACCTTCCTGCCTCCGTCGTGTCCATCGCAGTACCCGAAGTCTTCAAGTCTGCTGTATACGATCACCTTCACTAACCTTCCTACTAAAAATGTATTCGTGTATAGCCATTTGCATTTTTGTATACCCACTCCTCTCTAACGCCGAACGGCCCTGAGAGTAAATAAATGAAATGAAATGAAATTTTCTTTTCTGTTCCTTTTGTGCAGTTTCCCCGTTAGGTTTCTCCTCGCTCTTTTCGGTGGGCTTTTCCTCCACTTCTACAGGCTCCAATCGTCTAATCTGGGAACCCTTTTTGAGCGGAAATTGTTTCCGCGGTCCATTTCGACCATCCCAATTTCCGTCCTCGGCTTTCAACCTCCTACGGGTTGCGAACTCTTCGGCTGATTCAGCCGCTCTTTCCACAGTGTTTACATTCCCTCTGTTTTGCACCCACAGTTTCACAGCTTGGGGGATGGCTTTGCAAAACTGCTCTAGACATGTGCATTCAATGATCATGTCTCGGCTGTCGTACGCTTCCGCGCTTTTCAGCCACTCGACTAGGTTGGCCTTTAAGCCATATGCAAACTCCGGATACCCCTCGCTATCTTTCTTGCCTGTGCTCCTATACCTTTGCCACCCACCGTGGTTTCTCAGTGGCTATAGTGTTGGGCTGCTGAGCACGAGGTCGCGGGATCGAATCCCGGCCACGGAGGCCGCATTTCGATGGGGGCGAAATGCGAAAACACCCGTGTGCTTAGATTTAGGTGCACGTTAAAGAACCCCAGGTGGTCAAAATTTCCGGAGTCCTCTACTACGGCGTGCCTCATAATCAGGAAGTGGTTTTGGCACGTAAAACCCCAAATATTATTATTATACCTTTGCCGAAAAGCTTCGGCTGAAAGGCGGTATTTCTTCAGGAGACTAGCCTTAACTTTTGCATAATGATATGCATCCTGTGCACTCAGTCTCGCGATTACTTCCGCCGCCTAACACGGCAACATAGACAGCAACCGCTGTGGCCATGTAATCGGGCCGAAGTTCATCTTCTCACAAGTCCTTTCAAAATTGCTTAGGAACAAGCCTATGTCGGTCCCGACCTCAAATGCCTTTAATAGCCTGTCCATGCGGTACGATTCTGCCTCACGTGATCGTCCCAGAGCCCCTTTACTTCCTTGAGACAAATCCAAACGTCTGCTTTCAAGTTCCAGTAGCATTTTTCTTAACTCGCGATCTTTATCGTGTTCCTCCCTTTCTTTTCTCTCGTTCTTCTCTCTTCTTCAGAAGTTCAAACTCCATATTAATTTCTTCCTCACTGGCCTGTTCGGAAATTAGCTGCAATAATTCCGATTTTAGCATTTCCTTGCGTACATCTAGGCCCAGTTCCTCACCAACAATCTACAACTAGTCTCTCAACAGTGTCCTTAACTCCATGATTACTGCTTTACTGCCTTGGTCCTGCTCGCTAAATCTAGCTAGGAAAACACAACCTAGCTAACACTCAACAATCTAGCTTGCCTACTGTTCTAAACAGAACAACCACAAAATGAAGCCCAGAGAGAAAGCAAGAACCAAGCACTCACCGCAGACACAGCACCACGTCGCCAAGTCCATCTCACCGCTGTCAGCCAGTTGTCAGGATTGGGGCTCAATCCCATCACTCGTAACCCGTTGTCGAGATTGGAGTCCGGTATGAATTCGAAGGCAGCTGGCCCTTGCCGTCGTCCAGCTTATCCACGCTGAAGACGTTGATGAAGCGAACGACTGCTTCTCATCGAGAACGAGGAATAAGGGTTTATTTACAGTATTTACATGCAGTTCATCAGTCTAACACGACTGCTCGAGGGAGTGCCTCAGTCTAACACGACTGCTCGAGGGAGTGCCTCAGTCTAACACGACTGCTCGAGGGAGTGCCTCAGTCTAACACGACTGCTCGAGGGAGTGCCTCAGTCTAACACGACTGCTCGAGGGAGTGCCTCAGTCTAACACGACTGCTCGAGGGAGTGCCTCAGTCTAACACGACTGCTCGAGGGAGTGCCTCAGTCTAACGCGACTGCTCGAGGGAGTGCCTCAGTCTAACGCGACTGCTCGAGGGAGTGCCTCAGTCTAACGCGACTGCTCGAGGGGGTGCCTCAGTCTAACGCGACTGCTCGAGGGGGTGCCTCAGTCTAACGCGACTGCTCGAGGGGGTGCCTCAGTCTAACGCGACTGCTCGAGGGAGTGCCTCAGTCTAACGCGACTGCTCGAGGGGGTGCCTCAGTCTAACGCGACTGCTCGAGGGAGTGCCTCAGTCTAACGCGACTGCTCGAGGGAGTGCCTCAGTCTAACGCGACTGCTCGAGGGAGTGCCTCAGTCTAACGCGACTGCTCGAGGGAGTGCCTCAGTCTAACGCGACTGCTCGAGGGAGTGCCTCAGTCTAACGCGACTGCTCGAGGGAGTGCCTCAGTCTAACGCGACTGCTCGAGGGAGTGCCTCAGTCTAACGCGACTGCTCGAGGGAGTGCCTCAGTCTAACGCGACTGCTCGAGGGAGTGCCTCAGTCTAACGCGACTGCTCGAGGGAGTGCCTCAGTCTAACGCGACTGCTCGAGGGAGTGCCTCAGTCTAACGCGACTGCTCGAGGGAGTGCCTCAGTCTAACGCGACTGCTCGAGGGAGTGCCTCAGTCTAACGCGACTGCTCGAGGGAGTGCCTCAGTCTAACGCGACTGCTCGAGGGAGTGCCTCAGTCTAACGCGACTGCTCGAGGGAGTGCCTCAGTCTAACGCGACTGCTCGAGGGAGTGCCTCAGTCTAACACGACTGCTCGAGGGAGTGCCTCAGTCTAACACGACTGCTCGAGGGAGTGCCTCAGTCTAACACGACTGCTCGAGGGAGTGCCTCAGTCTAACACGACTGCTCGAGGGAGTGCCTCAGTCTAACACGACTGCTCGAGGGAGTGCCTCAGTCTAACACGACTGCTCGAGGGAGTGCCTCAGTCTAACACGACTGCTCGAGGGAGTGCCTCAGTCTAACACGACTGCTCGAGGGAGTGCCTCAGTCTAACACGACTGCTCGAGGGAGTGCCTCAGTCTAACACGACTGCTCGAGGGAGTGCCTCAGTCTAACACGACTGCTCGAGGGAGTGCCTCAGTCTAACACGACTGCTCGAGGGAGTGCCTCAGTCTAACACGACTGCTCGAGGGAGTGCCTCAGTCTAACACGACTGCTCGAGGGAGTGCCTCAGTCTAACACGACTGCTCGAGGGAGTGCCTCAGTCTAACACGACTGCTCGAGGGAGTGCCTCAGTCTAACACGACTGCTCGAGGGAGTGCCTCAGTCTAACACGACTGCTCGAGGGAGTGCCTCAGTCTAACACGACTGCTCGAGGGAGTGCCTCAGTCTAACACGACTGCTCGAGGGAGTGCCTCAGTCTAACACGACTGCTCGAGGGAGTGCCTCAGTCTAACACGACTGCTCGAGGGAGTGCCTCAGTCTAACACGACTGCTCGAGGGAGTGCCTCAGTCTAACACGACTGCTCGAGGGAGTGCCTCAGTCTAACACGACTGCTCGAGGGAGTGCCTCAGTCTAACACGACTGCTCGAGGGAGTGCCTCAGTCTAACACGACTGCTCGAGGGAGTGCCTCAGTCTAACACGACTGCTCGAGGGAGTGCCTCAGTCTAACACGACTGCTCGAGGGAGTGTCCTGAGCATCCGCACAACAGCCGTTTATAAATAGTCGGTCCTCCCCCGATTCCAAGTTTATAAATAGGCGGTCCTCCCCCGGAAACGTTCGTCCAGTCACCACACACACACGCACACGCACACGCTGTCCCATGACTTGATCTCGATTTGCGCTCATCGGAGACAGCCGGTTACACGAGTCGGATGCTTAGCGGATACGGTCGTGTCCAGGGTATGGAATTGTATGCGTACGTATAGTTGTGAGAACACACTAAACACATAAACCACCACTGGAACTGCGTTTTTCTTTGATTTTGCTTCAATGATCTACCCGACACATTTTATAGTTAACGCGCCAATACTGATGAACGCACTGCAATGAGCACAGCTTTGATCCTGCTGCTTTCATGCGTTGTGAAAGTGTGCCCTAAGCTATCCACGCATTCGCATTTGCGCAGCCCACCGTGTTTTTCGTCACAATGCATGTTCTTTCTTACAACACCGCTAATCCTACAAGAACGTGCGAGAGCTCCGTGGAAACTAAGGCACTGAAGAATCCGAGCCAGCAGAGCGCCTACTGCGGCGAAGTCAGCACTGGCTACACCATGCCCGCAAAGTTAGTGGCCGTCCTGGGGAGACGGACGTCTTGCACGTGCCAGCTGGCGTTCCCAACGCGAAAGAAAACCGATACGTGTCTCGCTTTATTGGACGCCAGAGGCCGGGCCTCTGCCCGCTACGCGGGGTGCTTGGTCTCCAGGTGCCATCGCACAGACGAAGAATCCCTCTTCATTTAACCACTGTCGTAGGCGTCTACAACTCGGAAGGCCGCCCAACTGCAGCCGCTAAAGTTCCTAAGCTGCGCCATGTCGCGACAGCCGACTAAATAGAGTCGCCCGGACCAGTCGAGTGCGGTGACAGGTCGGGTGATATTCTGAGCGCCGGCAGCGCTCGTTTTTTTTTTACGGTGACTCTTTTCTGGCACTTTGACAACTTCCAGTGCAATACATTTGAATATCCGAAGATGTGAATATACAACCATGTGCTCGAAACTTGGTCTAAATAAGCGCAACGGCATGTGCTTTATTGATTGGCCATAAATAACAATATGGCGTCCTCCAGCCATCATAGCGCAAATGTTAACAGGCATGGACGTCGATCAGCGAATTGGATTAGGTCGATAGCTCCATCAATTAATGAATGTACAACGTTTAGTTCAGGTAGGTATATTGAAAGCATTTCCTTTCTGTCTCCTTCATTTCACTTTCGTATGAGCCGAAACACTGATGAAAATGACTCAAAATAAGGAAGAGAACTGTACTGATAGGCACTGAAATAAAGAAAAATGACAATTTGAACTTGCATCCTTACAGATGTCAGAAAGGCGATAAATGGCGATGCAAGGAATAGCGCAAATAAAAACACGAACGGAAAAAGCAGAAGGCAAACGCGCTAGCTTGAATGTATCGCATGTCGGTGTGGGCTTATTCGTGTCCTTGCCACCTTTCTTTTTTCTTGCGCTGCACTTGTTCTTTGCAGACCACCGACCATTTTCAAGTTTAGTAAGCAATCCACGACACACCTTACTCTATTGCTTTTTTTTTTCTCGCAGTGGTGATTAGGAAGCATTTCGGCCGCATACCAACGTGCTGTGGCTTCATTACTTGCTGAAGAAGTTGCTCCAGAAGCTGCCCAAGACAAAGCAGGTCGCCGAGGTCGGTGAGCCGTCCACTTCTCGCGACCGACTGGCCGCCTGGATGAACGCGATCCTGTCTTACCCGTCGGCCGAGCAATTTGTGGTTGACCAGGTCCTTGCACACCTCGAACGCGACGCCGAGGCACCGCACGGAGCGAAGCGGCCGCAGACTCAGAAGCCGCACGCTATGAATCTTCGGGCGCACCGCTAAGTGCGCCATCGTGCAGTTTATATAAATATAGAAAAAAGGAAGGAAAAAAAAAACGCTTATACATATATATATTTTCATGCGAAACTCTGCATGGTTGTTTAATTTATGGGAAAAGAAGGTTGATATATCTTTTCCACAATCCGTCTTTGTTAACTATATTGAGAACCACATGAATTTATTTCTTTGAGGCATTGCATGCCGCAGTTTCAACTTTGCGAATTCTACTTTCTTTAATTGTTGCGTCGAGTAAAGATGTTCTTCTATTCACTTCTATGTTAATTCTATATTACTTATTTATGTATTGCGATTTTATTTATTCTTGGAATAAAGATCACATGGGTGCTCTGAGTGCTTGAGAAAAATGACCGTTGAATATCGAATCAAACATTTGCAATTTCTAAAAAGGTGAAACTGTGATTTGTGTCCAGCAACGAAAAAAAAAACTTGTTTACATTATTCGGTACAGCACGGTCACGTCAGGTTAACCATGACCAATAAAATTAATGAAAAAGAAAATGGAACAGCGCATGCCAACTGCTTTAGTAGATTGTAGCGCTCGTTTAGAAAGGTAAGTGCAATGCTAAAGTGCCGCGCATCGTTTTGGAGGAGTTAATTAATTCAGGTTTAATGGAAAGCGACTAAGGCCATGCTGCGCCAGCCACAAGATATTTAGAAATCAAATGTTCAAGCAGGGAAAGCTGCGTTACCTTAGAGTTTGTATAAAAAACCGTTCTCGTCTAGAAAGCTGAACAGGTCAGTAAATGGCACTAGCGGGTTATCTCCGAGTATTGAGGCGGGGTGTATAGGTGCGTGTAAGTTATGAATGAATGAATGAATGAATGAATGAATGAATGAATGAATGAATGAATGAATGAATGAATGAATGTGTATTGTTTAGTGGCGCAAGGGCCAGGTATGGCCAAAGAACGCCATGACCTATAATGTGTTAAGCGCACGCAGTACGCCGATACGCCACGCAGTACGCCGATACCATAGAACCAGTTCCGATACGACACAGGTGAAAATGACGACATTGGTGGTGTCATTCAGTCTGCTACTGGCCGGGCTAGTAGCGGCTGCGATACTGACTTTTCTGGATGGCGCGAGCTAGGGATCACATTTATCATTTTCGGTTAGAAACACGGGCGTTTTCTAAAATCCTCGAGTCCAAGCCAAACCTAGAGTGTTACTATTTGAAAGAACTGTCGGCCTAGATTTGAATATATATACATTTGGTATATATAAAGAGGGCATATCTGTGACCGTTACTTTGCATAGTTGGCTGCTAATTTGTAATCACTATGAATGCTTCACCCGTCAAGCGAGACTATACCTTCTTTTCTTCACCGAGAGCCTGTGGAGGAATTCGGCGTTACAAAGTTCGCTTCTGACATATATGTTGGTAAATGCAGGTCTTTCTTGGCAGTGGGAAAGCACCCTGAAGGACAGGATGAGGGCCAACCTTGACATCGCCAAGGACAGGCTCGACATTCTAGGTTAGTCATAGGTCTCTTTTGTTGGCCCTAGCTGCAGTAATCATCCTGCGACTGGGCCGAGGTACCTAAAATTTCAGAGCTTCTTGGTGCGCCCCTTTATCCAGTACGACGGATCTGAAGCTCTGCTTCAGCCGTCATTTCATGTAGGGGGGAAATTGTCAATATCACGGATACAGCGCTTGCGCCTGTTACGGACTCGTCACTTTCATGAATGAACTTGGCCATCGCTGTAGACTACGTCCTGCGTCCTGGTCACGAAGACGTTGTAGCCGTAACATCGAGTCAGATGGCCGACGGAGATGCCCTAGTCGCCCCTTCTTCCCGCTGTACTTCTCGCGCAATTATCCTTGCCACCTGTCTCGTCCGGTTTTCATGTGGCCGCGCACTCCTGTCTGCTTGCAATACGACCCCAGATCCTGTGATGCTGCCCAAAGGGAAGACTGTGGCAACCCTCGCCGACACTCAATGTATCTCTTAGACATGCTTTGCCCTTCTTCATCGCCAGCGCCAACCTCAGGTTTGGATGATTCTTTCCCTCCTCCAGCCGTTCTGGGTTCTGACCTAACAGCCGCGCAGTCCAAAGCCAAACTCCTGCGGCTACACACCGCATCGAAACCGATGGTTCCGCTATAATACGATGACGTCCCTATAGTGTATCGCCGTCCGAACGAAAGGTAATTGACCAACAGGTTGCCGACATGCTTGCGCGGAAGATAATACGATGTTCATCTAGCCCATGGGCTTCTCCCGTGGACTTGGTAAAGAAAAAAGATGGCTCCGTTCGCTTTTGCGTCAATTATCGAGCGCTCAATAAGATCACACGCAAGAACGTATATCCAATACCTCGAATTGACGACGCTTTGGACACACTACAACGGGCAGAGTATTTCTCCAGCCTTGATCTTCGATCAGGATATTCTGAAATTCCGATGAACGAGACTGACAAAGAAAAGACCGCATTCGCTACACCAGACGGACTTTATGAATTTAACGTGATGCCTTTCAGCCTTTGTAACGCTCCTGCCACGTTTGAGCACATGATAGACAACGTACTTCATGGTCTAAAATGGAAGACCTGCCTGTGTTATCTGGACGATATTGTCATCTTTTCGTCTGACTTCAACCAACATCATCGATTAGACGAAGTACGTTAATAGTGCTTACAATATGCATTTTTTGTTTTGATACCTCTGTCATAGATTAAAGTATGATTGTGGATAGCAAGCAAACTACATAAGGACGAGCTGCTACTTGGAAATTCGAAGTGATTAGAAAGAGAAAATCATCGTGACTCATGCTCATGTTGTGTACATAATAATAATATTTGGGGTTTTACGTGCCAAAACCACTTTCTGATTATGAGGCACGCCGTAGTGGAGGACTCCGGGAATTTTGACCACCTGGGGTTCTTTAACGTGCACCTAAATCTAAGCACACGGGTGTTTTCGCATTTCGCCTCCATCGAAAATGCGGCCGCCGTGGCCGGGATTCGATCCCGCGACCTCGTGCTCAGCAGCCCAACACCATAGCCACTGAGCAACCACGGCGGGTCATGTTGTGTACATGGCATTAGGGGTCAGTGGTCATAATTTTTCTGCGGGGTTGATCGCAATCATATTCTGGTGGAGATGGAGTGCAACAAACATGTGAACGAAGCTCCTGCTGCTTGTAAATCAAGTGGTCAATCTTAAGGCACAGCCATCTGGAGCAGCATGTCTCGTAGCCACAATGTTGCTATAGAATGTTTAACCAAATCAGTCATAAATCCCTATTTGCTGAAAACAGATCAATTGGTAGGCTGTGGCCTTCAATAATATTTGTGAAGTTTACAAAACAATACTAACTATCTCTTAAGCTGCCTACTTCGAGGCTTGTGTGCCTGATATTTAGTTCTGTGCAGTGCTGAAAGTGTTTCTCTCTTTCTCACCTTTGTGGTCACGAATGTGAATTTGTCCGCACACCGTGTGTTTTTGCCTCTTCACTGCATGGCTTTCCTCATCTGATTGTGTGTGGCAGGACTTGGCAGTAATGGCTTCCGTGTGAGCTTGTCAATTTGCATGAAGCGAAGATGTCATTGTCGAAAGCCTGCAGTACATACACACAGCAGCTAATATACCACTCGCTGCACGGAAATGTGAAGTGAAGCTGTGTTCTTGCTTGCTGTGCAACTCTGTACCAGCTTGGCACCGCTGCATCTGCGCAGTGTTTCACCAAAAAAAAAATCGGGTACCTAGTGGATTGCCATCAAGTGCCATAGAAATCCAACGCTTCCCATACTAGCAATGTGCTGCTATGCGATACATTGCTTGCGATATGTTATGCGATACATGGCTTCGTACGAAATCACTGCTGCTATCATCGCTGTAAGCATGCAGTGCGCCTGCGCCCCTGACGGATCCATCGACCGTATATAAATTGGAAGCACCTGTCGAAGCGTTTCATTTGGCAGTGGCAGCATCACCCAGTGAACATAACCACTTACTCTGCTGCCGAAACTGTGCCAGTTAGTTTGTACTCATTCTCCTTGATGCTTGTGCTGCGGTCGCTGCCAAAGACCTGTTGTGTACTTTCATGTGTTGGTTCTAGCGACATCTTGTCGCAGTGAAAACCTTGTCTAACGTCTGCTGCACCTGTAATGTGGTCTTGAGAGCGAAGGAGGCGCAGTTTGTTCAGAGTGCGCACACGAGTACCATTTCTGAAAATGTGCAGGGCTGGCGGAAAAGTCTTTCAAAGGAAAATCTGACGCTGCAAAGAAAGCGTAGCGATGCGAAGATTGTCTGAGCCCGGCGCCACATGGTAGCTGCAGTGATAAAAGCAAGACCGATGCAGATATAAAGGCTATCCTTACATCTATTAATCTGAAGCTTGAAAGCCTACCAGTGCTCGTATCTCGGGTGGACGCCATAGAAGAATCTATCACGCACATGTTTGCCATTTTTGAAGATTTAAAAAACATAATCGGTGTGCAAGAAAATGAGATTAGAGTGCTCAGAAAAAAAGGTGCAAGAACTGGAGGAAAGGGGTCAAAACAACTTATCAGCTCAGGTACAACTTCGACGAGAAGTAAATGATCTTGTGTTTAGAAATAGGCAGCTTAATTCGGAAGTTCATGGTGTTCCTTCTCCGAAAGATGAAAACTTGCTCACGATATTGAATGAGGTTGCCGATAAGCTCAAGGCGCCTCATCTCGTTGAGCAGGACATTGTCTCTGCATACAGGCTGCCCGCTCAGAAAGATAAGATACCCGGCATAATCGTGTGCTTCACAAGGCAGGCGATCAGGTAATCGTGGTTGAGTAAGAAGAACAACCTAAAAGACAGTAAGCCAAACTTCACCTAAAATAACTTAACCAGACACAACCGACAACTGCTTCTGGCAACAAAAAATTTGGTGAAAGATGCCAAGTTCAAATATGTACGGGATACCCATGTGAAGGTTCTTGTGCGAATGACAGATGGGGGCAAACGCAATCCATATTAGTTGCCTCGAGGACCTTCATCGCCTTCAGCCAAAATGAAGTGTGTACTAAGTGCTATACTTAAAGGAAGAGGACAAAGATGTATGAGCACACCTTTTACTCACCCGATGACCTGAACATGATGGTATCTAATTTTAGGGCTTCCGTACTAAAATGTGTACACCTAAACGCAAGATCTGTCCGCAACAAAATATTTTGTTTAGAATTCTTCAGTAAATTTTGTTTTAACTTTTCTGTTATTATGTTAAGCGAAACAGGGAGCACGACCGAGAATGACGTTTTCAGAATGAAAGGCTACAATACGTACTACATCAACCGCCCTTGTGGTCACGGAGGTGACACTGCAATTCACTTTGGAACAAATGGACTGTGAACTGCTTGATTCATTTAGCATAGTGACTGCAGACTGAAGTATTAACTTTAATTGCAGATAAGGAAATATATTCGGTCTGTTAACGGCTGCCGAATGGGCATACTTCAACGTTTTTTTATTTTTATGAAGGCTTTCTTGCATTTGTTGTAGAAAACTAGTATAAGCTGATCACCGCAGGTGATTATAATATTGATATGGGTGTGAACACACTTACTAGTACAAATTTTAACAACCTTCTCTTGTCATATGGATATGACAACGTTATTAAAGAACCAACCAGAATAACAACTGAATGCGAGTCAGTACTAGACATGTCCATAACAAACCTCTCATCGCATAATATAATAGCTGGTGGCCTATCATGTTCCAGTAGTGATCTTCCCGTGTTCCTTTGTTTACAAGTTGCCCGCACTCTAAACTGTTCGTCTGCTGACAGTCCTTACCAGCCAGTAACCGATACGGCTCTTAACGCGTTTAGGAATGAGCTGCTTCAAATAGACTGGCGTGAATTCCTGAATATACATGATGCTAAAAATGATTACCATGTGTTTTAGATACCTTCAAATTCTTGTACAATGCGCATTTTCCTGTTAAAAGACGCAAGAAGAGTAGCAAAGTTCGAAAGCCATGGGTCACATGAACTGTACCAACAAATGAGAGTAAAAGATAAGTTCTACAGACAGTTCTTAAACAGCCGCAATCCTGATGATTTGGCCGTCTTTAAACGGTATCGGAACCAACTCACGAAACAACTGCGTGCTGCACGTAACGATTACTTCTCACGATTTTTGGACGACAAAAATGCGCCAAGTGAGTTGCTCTGGGACAAATTAAACACGCTATTGCGTCGCGATAACCAACGTACCTGCATTTTTAAACTAACGATTGATGCCAAAGTTTTGCACGAGGCGAAACTGGCTGATGCTTTCAATAATTTTTTTACAAATATTAATACGCCAGGAAGCTCCTCAAATGCATGTCAACATATCAGCACGCGTAATGAAAAATCAATATTTCTACAGCCAGTGAATGTACACGAAGTAATTTCAATAAAAAATTTAAAGCACGCAGCAGCACAGACATCGACGAAATTCAAGTAAAACCAGTAAATTATGTCGCAGATGTTATTGCACCAGTTTTAACGCATATTTTTAATAAATGTTTGACGACATCGACATTTCCAGTGCAAATGCAAACCGAAAAAGTAGTAGTGCTTATAAAAAGGGAAGCCGAAATGAATTGGGCAATTACCGTCCGGTGTCTATCTTACCTATATTTTCTACGCCCCTTGAAAAAATATTACACTGTAGGCTTGTAAAGTTTGTTCATCACTGCGAAATAATAACGAAACACCAGTTTGGGTTTAGGAAGAATATGTCTACAGAATTAGCTCTGCTTCACCAGAAAGAGTATATTGGGACTCAGTTTGAACGCACGGCAATAGTACTCAGCTCATTTGTCGATTTTTCCAAGGCATTCGACCTCGTGAATCATGATGTTCTGCTGCAAAAGCGGGACTTTTACGATATAGGAGGGTGTGGATTAGACTTATTGCAATCATATTTATCTCATTGATGTCAAGTTGTCCAAATAAACAACACGCGATCACGAGTGCTGCCACTGCCTTGTGGTGCTCCACAAGGCAGCATATTGGGCCCCTTGCTATTTAACCTGGATATAAATGACATTGTTAACATTAATCAGAACGCCAAATTTATTATATATGCAGATGATACCAGCATATTTTTTTCTGGTAATAACATCGATAAACTTATCACTGATTGCAATGATACCATAGTGAAACTGCAGCAACGGTCCTTATCCAATTACATGAAGATTAACGAAAATAAAACAAAAGCAGTTGTCTTCCGGCCGAAAAATAAACCTGTTCCTCCTCATGCCGATATGGTTTTAAACTCTCATCCTGTTGACATTGTTTACCAGTTTAAATGTCTTGGTGTTATATTCACTGCCAATCTGTCCTGGGAACCGCATGTGAATTTTCTATTAGCCAAACTTGCTCGAATAACTGGTGTAGTCGGTCATCTCCGGTACATGCTTTGTACTAGAACATAAATATTGGTCTATAATTCTTTCTATCCACACGTCAACTATTGCCAACTTGTCTGGGGCAGAACTACTTTCTCTAACACAAAAAAAAAATATTCCATATGCAAAAACGGTATCTGCGCCACGTGTGCAATGCTTGTTATAATGCAACCACTGTGGAATTCTTTTGCAGGGCACATGTTATTACAGCTGACAAGCTATACCGCTACCGTTTGAGTGCTCGGTTTAAATATGAAGTGAAGAAAAATATTCATAGCCTCGATGCCTTGGCACATTTAGAAAGAAATGATAAATGTTATAATACTAGACATGGAGAAAACTGGAAGGCTGCTGTACCACGCTTGAATTCTGGTATGGAGCGTTTGTGTTTTTCTCTGCCATCTCTTTTAAGCTATTATCAGTCACTGAATTTTGATTTATTTAGTTTTTCCACTGTTACATTTAGAGACCTGTTTGTTCATTGACTAACGTGATTTCATCTATTCGGGTGTTTGTTTTATCTAGCTCAAGACTTTCTTTTCTTCTGCATTTATCAAGTGTCTTGACATGCTTATCGCTTGTTCATTCTTTTTTGTTGACTGTGTTTGGTCTGGCTCAGGACTTTCCTTTATTTTTCTTTGATCAAGTGTCTTGATTTGTTTATCGCTTTTTTATGCTCTAGTGCTGTTTAGACGCTGCCTTATATATGGGTCTGCGGAGTCGTCAAGCCGCCAAGTGGCAGCTTTTTTCTGTAGCCCCTCCATCTATAGCATCTGATGGAAAATAAAAAATTTATTTCATTGCCCATGAAGAGCAAACAGAATCCTTAATATTACCTTTATTACCATTATAACATTTGTTGCTAATAAGGTGTTCCTTATAACAGTGGGCCATACTTGGACTCTGTAAGGGAGCCCACCATATTGCAGAGGTGTAGTAGTACTATAAAATGAGATGGGCATTCTCAAGATCGTGAATTCACATGCACTTGTGCACAAACAAAACCTGTTTTCGTCAGACAGCCTACGGTCGTTACAACACACCATATTTCCACATTAGTCTGCTCTACCTTTCTCATTAATGCAACGAAGATTGCTTTTAACGCTCCGCGCTACAAGGAACTATCGATTACAGCTGAATTGGCGGCCTTTTTCTTCAAAAGCGGCGGTATAAAGCGGACTTTGCCGTGTCGATACGGCTGAATATTGTGCGATTAAATGAACGTTTAATGGCGCAAGGGCCAGGTATGGCCAAAGAGTGCCATGCTAGTGTTAATGAGTTTGTAGTGGTCCGATGGGTCTTGTGAGGTTCGTGTGGCGTGGCTGCAAAGGCGCTTAAAGGAGTTGGTGTAAATTGCATAATATGTGCGCCTAATGAAGTTAGGACATTTATTATAATAATAATGTAATTTATAATAAATATAATTAATAAATTTAGGGATTACTGGCATGCACTATGAACACTAATATGTATTGGGAAAGAATGATGCAACATACAAAATATGAGAGATGCTAAAACAGCCTAGAGCACTACTGCCTCAACAGAGCCCTTGAAATACAAAGTCTTAGAGGCAGATACTATACGAAACAATCACAGCGACATTTTCTGAAGGGAGGAGGCGCTACGAATATATGAATGAATGAATGTTTGATGTTTAATGGCGCAAGGACCAAGTATGGCCAATGGGCGCCATGTCTATGGTAATCAGTTCGCAGTGTAGTTATGAGTTCTACGAAGTTGGTGTGACGTGGCTGTGAAGGGACCTTAAAAATAGTCGCTCTAAATTGCGTAACATCTGTATAATAAAATTATGGCGATGATATATGAGGTCTATGACGAGGATTTGATCCTCCAAAAGGACCTTAACCTCTTTTATGCCTGGTGTGATGAGTGGCTTATGACGTTGAAGTCGAATAAGTGCAAAAGAATTTTCTTCCCTCGCAAACAGTCACTTTCTAACTTCGCGTATTCCACAGACAACGTTTCACTGCTCCATGCGGTGTCATAAGTACTTAGGCTTGCATCTTACATCCGACCTTTCATGGAAATTGCATATCATCAACATATGTGGTAAAGCGTAAACGCTGGGATACGTCCAAATTTGCGTCATTGCTCAGATCATACACGCGAATTTGCATACTTAACCTTCGTCCGCCCACAGCTTGAATTTGCTTCGTCGATCTGGTCACCTCATCAAGAGTATTTAATCACAATGCTGGAAGCCATACAAAATAGGGCCGCTCGATTCATTTCATGTAACTATAGCAGCTATTCCAGCATAACAAAAATTAAGTAGGCATTTCACTCCAGACGTTAAGTATATATTCATCGTTGTGTGGCTCTTTTATGCTCAATACACAAATATATTCGCAGCGTAGCGCCATCCCCACTGGCATTTGAAAACCATTATGTACATCCAGGCGCCTTCATAATCGCCTCAGCATCAAATGCATATTTGATAAAACCAAAGCTTTCAATTCCTCGGCATTGCCACAAGCCATCGCACTTTGGAACGATCTTCTAGATGCCATTGTTCGAACACTAACCGCAAACCTTTCCGTGAGCGCTTATGTACGCATTATACAACTGAGACTAAAATGACGCATTCCTTTGTTCCGCTTACTGTTACTTTTATTTGTTCATGCTCATCACGTATTTTATTGTATTATCCCCCACCACTCAATGCTCCGACCGGAGCCAGTGATGTACCTTTCAATAAATGTCTGCAGTGTTGGTTTTTCAGCGACATTGCTTGAATAGAAATTTCATTGCAAAATAATCCTAATTCTACTCTCAGGTAAAGATCATTATCACAGTTTAAGAACTGTTTTCCAATCTTTGATTAATAGTTAAATTTCAAGGCAGCAACGGTATAACTAGCAGGATGGCAAATTGAGCTCATTATGATTGGTTCTCAACTAAACAGCGCTAACAAGGGGGGCATGCATGAAACAGGCTAAAGAAAGTGCCTCTATCACCAGCTGAGACTTCTCTTAAAGTTATGTAAGGTTCTAGCCACCACAGTGCTTCAGCGGCCACATAACTTAAGTTCACAAATAACAATGATTAGTGTTGCCGCTCGCAAATCCACTTTGCCAACATTCGAAACGGCTCACGCATAGACTTATGTGCACATGGACGAATCCGAGTTTTTCAAAAATGAGATAGATTCGTTTATATTGCTTTTCTCAACCTGGCATTTGGACATGTAACCTAGAGATTATTTCCCATTTGCCTAATGTGCAGACAGCCGTCTGCAGAGCAAACGGATACTCGCTCATAGTTGCTCACCAATATTTTCGTAGGCTGTGTACTCACACCCATGTGCACTCGTTGGCGCTTTCATAGCATTCGCAGTCGCTTGGGTGCACTACCTACCATGTCATGCTCATTCACGCATCCCCAAATAGTTACTGGAATTCACTCCCATTATTCACTCACTCTTTCGGACAGCCACCTATTTTGATACTCGAATACAGTTAAACTCCGTATCATTAAATGTCATTCGTCGCCAAGTTTATCAGCACTGACTGCTGTTCATACTTACCCTCAAATTTTTTTGATACTCCCATTCACGCTCGCATTCTCGCACCCTTCAACCCTCATTAGCACCACACTATGCTTGTGAAATAAGTGTGGGGCAATATGAGCCAGTATAATCGCGAATATTTTGAGCTATACACACAGCTGGTGTTTTCTTTTAGTGCATCAAAATGCAGTAGTATATCGTTAGCTACATGTTTCTGTGATTGGCTAAGCGCTACATGCTATCGCTATTATTGAGAACTAGTCATACTATGTTTCTCACACATGAGGCATAAGATGGACTCTAACATTCTGGCCAGCAAAACTGCCTTGTGCACTTCATATAATGAACACCATGTAGTCCTATACAAATTATTGCATTATCTGAAGGTTCAAGTAAGGTATAAGCTTGCTTTGAAATTTGACACTAAAAACATGCGTACTGCAGGTTATCCCCACGCAGCAACAAAATGAACAGTGACGTTTCTCTTCCATATTGTGCTCGATCATTCCTACATGCCACTCCCAACCAATCTATTTTTGAAGCCCAGAAATATGTCCAAATATCAGCTCACAAACACGTTTCGTGTTTCTCGGTCCAGATCTATTTGTGTTGGGTCAGTGGCAGGGTAGCCAACAGATAAGGTTCTGAATAATTCTATTTATTGTTCGATAGATTTCCTGTTCTCTTTGTTGACCTATCAAAAATACATTTATACCCAAGTTTTCATTTGCAAATCTATGTACCACTATTACTCAGTCTTATGTGTATTGCGAGTGTTGTATTTTCTTGGATTCTTCATTATTCAACTTCAACAGACTCATTAGTAGACTCATTACTAGCATTATTGTATAAGAGTTTCTCTTACGTATATTTGTAAATGGGCTGCATACTAGCCATTGGCTACGAAATCATGAAGATGGTATGTATCTTGTGCTATGCAGTGGGTGTGTATAACAATGGACATCCCAAAAGAAGTATTCAGAAAAAAACTTTGCCATTGCTCCAACACAATTCCCAAAGCTTCTTTATATTTCATCTGTCAATACCAATAGGTCTGTGCTCTGCGTGTTGAAAGAATAATCATGTGCTGTGAAGAAAAATCACATGTGGGTTTTTGAACTTCAGGACAATATGTGCAGCCGGAAGGATGAAAGTAGGTGGCCAGTGTAGTCCGTCAGGACTCTTCTATGCTTCACGAGGTTATGCTTAATCAAGGTTATCTAGGTTATCTTGTACATGTATTATGGATAAATTCTGCAAGATCTGGAAATCGTAACACCTGGAAAGCAGACACATTCGTAGGCATTAACTAGGACTGCGAAGCCTGGTGCAGCCGCCAAGAGAGTACGAATGATATCTTTCATTTCATCACTTTATCTGAACGAAGTAGACTCCAGGCGAAAACAGTGTCTGGTTAATTTTTACCCGAAAAAAATAACGATGCAGTAAACAGTATCTTCATTTGTATGCATCACGAACCTGTTTCGTAAAACAAAGCTTATTCTTTGTACATTGCTCCCTCACCCTTTGAACATAAGCCTTTGTCTGCCATGGTTGCTTTTGATCTACCTTCGTGGACATGATCCTCTATACCTATATATAGGTTTATGCGCACAGATCCCAAGTTTCAGCACTTGGGCTGACATCAGGCCTGCACTCTCTCGAGTCGATTATGCCAGTTAGCGTGCCATGTTTTGCAGAAGAAACTTGGTATTTCAAATCCGAACAAAATTACGGCTTGAAGGTATGCTTTAATCGGACAGACCTCTAAACGGAAGAAGAAATTATATTCATTGGCTGCGTTGGTTTAGGCATTCGGAATGTACCACTAAGGCACAACGGCTAGACAATTTAAAAGTTTAGCAAGGTGTGTGTCATAGAAACAGCATGACGTTGCTTTTGTCATTGTTGCATCACTGTGAAAAGCAACAATCCTATGAAATTGAAATGAGGTTTTAATGCATGGCTTCTGTTATCACATGCGCAGTTTGAGCTCACTGGGGTACCGCAAAAATTTTTTCATATTTAAGGGTCAGATTGCGAGCTCTGGGAAAAACCAACTCATTAAGGTTGCAAGTGATTTCTACTTTTCCCATCTGCTTTCCTAAGTTTTGTTCGAAAATCTAAAAAAAAACACTAATTTATCCCTTACAAACATGTTTGTCGCGGACAGAGGGATTACATGAGAAAAAACCTTTCAGATAAAATTGTGCCTGGTCGATAATCTGTGAGCCTTAGTTGACCAGAACTTTCTCAGATTCGGGCTCTAAACCTTGAACCTTTTGCATATATCCTGGTTTGATCAGTGAGTTGCATCACTGTATCTGGCAGCTTAAATTTCCTTAATAACTTTTCCTTTTTTGACATTTCAACAAAAGAAGTTTTTTATGAGCACATGCTATTTTTGTATTTGAGTAACTAACTTTTTGCAATTTTTGTGTTTCGGAGGTTAATATTGAAAATAGCCTCTTTATTCGAGCCAGCTAGTCGATCTAGGTGAGCCAGGCCGAAACTGGCAGCACATATGCAAGAGAATGTTAGATACCTGCGCCAGCCACACGAGTTGATCAGCAGGGGCTTGACAGGGAAGCTGCGTATGTGGAAAATAAAAGAGGATTGAGAGGCTAAGTCGGCGTTTAAACCATGACAACTCGATAGAGTGCGAAGTAGACCCTGTCCTAGCTCATGGTTTACAGAAAAGCCGATTTCCAGCGGATCGATATCCGTAGAGCAAAAGCATGGGCCGATCTCGAAGGTTGTGCAATAACGGGCCAAACCGCCGAGAATATGAAGCAGTCTTGAAGCCTTCCTCAAACTTACAAAAATAAGTTTAATATCTTGGGCCAAATACAACCCTTATAAGCTATGAAGCTGATAAGAACAGATGCTACACTTTGACTCGCGTCGGCCTTGTCTAATTTCTCACCGCCCTCTCTTTGTCGGAGTTCAAAGTATGTGCCTATTTCCTTTCCTTTGACTCTCCCGTATTAAAGTTCTTTGTCTGTCTGTCTGTCTGTCTGACTCTCCCGTGGTGGCGCACCCGTCGAAACGTTACGCGTGTCTAATTTCCTCCGGCACCTCAGAGCGGCGATCCCGTCATCCACGCGAATGCATATATAAATATAACCAAATGTATGCTTAAATATAACCGGAGCAGGGAGTTCGCGGCGCACAAATTTGGCGCGGCCTGTGTTGTGTGTGACCGCTTATGGTTTTCAAGTGACCTCGCAGCCATTACTGCACTGCGGGTCGTCGACCAACGCACCATCGCCTCGGCTACGGTGAAGCAGTGCGTGTCCTCGGAGTGCGGTGAGATGCCCGTCTTCTTCGCGCTGAAATTTGTTTGTAAAAGGCGTTATGCCGCGTTGTGCAACAATACACGGGTTTGTATACCCCCTTGATGCCTTGAGGCTCAACATAGTGGAGGAGTTGAGCCTCAACCTCGTCTTCCCTTTATGTGCATGCGGAGTTTACGAACGGCAATGCAAACATCGCCATTAACGGGTCCACATACGGAGCTTTGTTAGTGATACTTTCACAGAGTGGAATGGCACTGATTTTTTACAAGGATTGCCAGCAGCTTTGAAGTCAAAAGAGAATGGCTGTCGCACAGTGCTTTTTTGCATGAATATAATGGGTTGTCAGTAATATAGCGTTGTAATGTAGTCGATCGTAAAGGCCGTCTACACAACAAGGACATTTACTGATGTGCTGTCGCTAAAAGAATATTTAGTTTCTACAGTGGTATCAAATGCACAATAATTTTTGCTGTAAAGGATTCTGTAACCGCATCTATGCAGTATTTTTCATCTGCAAATTGCGCTTTGCAGCACCAAAGAGCTATGCAATCTGCATTGCACTGTGAACTGGTTATACTTATTTACGCAGTAGAGACAAAGCACACGCACGGGTAAAGAAGCAGACGAGAGTTTTTGCATGTGTTTTTTGTGCTTTTACTCCACTGTGCAGATAATGCCGTACCAAGTAGCTCATCAGTCTTTCCTTTTGGTTATACTTACTCATTTATTGAAATATATGTGGCGAAAAATACTAAGGCATTTCTGTTTGTAGTGCGATTGTGGGGCCATTTATATTGTCTGAAAAGCACGAACATTTAACATAATCGGCAACAACACAATGCGCGGAAGCGCACCTGCTTGCAACTGCTGTTGTTGCAGGTGATGTTAAAATATCACTTTGCATAGACAAAACCAAGAAATCTCATTGTGTTCATTTTCCTGTTTCTCCGAAATATTTGCACTTTACACTCAATATCATGCAATAACTAGCCCGATCAGTTACACTATGGAGCCACCTATTGTGGATGTCGGCTGCAGTGTCTTTGATTCTAATGTTGCTGCTTTGTTTCAATAACATTCTTCAGCGGAGGCATGCTAGCACTTCGTTTGAACGGAACTCAAGGGACTCAACAAGCATCTGGCGACATTGCTTCGAGATTCCAAATATAGACTTTTGAACCAGGCGAGGAGGACAGGGCGCGCGGCGAGCCTTTCCTACTTTATGGCTTGTGCGATCCGGCGCGGCTATACTTGAAATTATGGCAGTAGCGTGCTGCCGAACGATTTCGAGATGTTTTAGATGTTTGCGTAAAACGGTTTTAATTTGACTAAGAGAAACGGTGTCACCGTATTGCCAGCATGAAATGGTAAATCTGCTCACTGTCTGATCGCTTGGCGCAGGAACTAAAACATAAGAGCGCATGCTCCTCTGCGACCAACCTAAGGCAACCACTAAATATATAAGTGGCAGGCGCTATCAAATATTTGTGATGAACCCGCATCGTTCTCACGTATTTCAAGTCTAATAGGCTTGAAATCAGTATATGTCTACGCTAGCTTCCTGCATGAAGCCGATGCAGCTGCTCAACACATCCATCACTGCGGATGGTAAACCAGCCTGATAAATATATAAGCTATGTGCTTCGGCATTGCCTTTTTGCCCTGTAAAGCCATAATATCCGAGAGCGGTCGCATAAAAAGAATGCGATGGCTATTTTTGACGACAAAATTTCCGTAATACGTGTGAGTGCGTCGTAGAGAACGGAAAGAACACAACGGAAAAAAAAATTGCTTGTGTTCCTGGTTCTCGCAAAAGCAAAAAAAAGGGGCAAACGCCGCAATACGACTTCGCGTAGTCACGCCGCCAAACGTTTATAGATTTATGAACGTTAATGCAGCATGCTTGGATCAAGCGCTATATGGAACAAATATCTTTAATCCAGCACCTACCACTGCTTAGGATGCTCGCACAGTTCGTAAACGGCCGCTTTGCTGGACAAATATAGTTCCCACTGTAAAGTGTGCTGTTATTACTAACCAAAACTATTTTATTCATGGGTGGGAACCTCATCCACCGAACTGAACGCTTCTCAAATTATAACAGCACAACTCATATCGTAGCAGAACGGTACCCCCAGCTGTTGCGATCGTCGCGTATGTTTCATTACTCCTAAACCGCAGCTTAGTACTAGAGGGTAATACTGCAATATGGTCACATTAGTGAATGGAACTTTCAGAAATACAACATTGAAATCGATTGCTCAAACATGCGCGCACACATGGCGCTGCATGCTTCGTCCGCCTCAATGCCAGCAGAAAGTCCGGCCATACCGACTTAAACCACTTCAGTATGTCTTAAAACAGTTTTCCACGTAGCAGAAGCCATGTCACGCTACATAGACCGCGTTAGTTCGAGAACAAGCACCATGAAGCAGCGCGGAGCGTACACCTGCCATGCAAAACGGCGCGCTTGCCTAGACCAGCATGCCGACTGCTCGTGGGTGGCACCACTGCGTAACAATATGGTGGCGCCCACGAAAAAAATGGTACAGTCCCCATGAGTAAAATGCGATAAAAGGCGTCTTGTATGCCTTAGAGCAGGCGTATCGCCTGTTTGAAAGTGCGAGCCTCATAATGTTGGCAAATGTTACTGTGTACAACTTTATCAAAAATGTTTATGAACAAAGGAAGTAGTTCAACACTAATGAGAATAGCTGTAGAATGCAGCTATGGAACAATAGTGTCGCTTTGCATAGCTGAACGATAACGTTTTCATTCAGTGCGGCCGTACGAGAACGATATCCAATAGCCAGGCAGGAACTGTCTCGTCAAGCATGGCTATGCGAGAAGTGTGTTTATTACAGCAGGGGAGCCTGTGTGCGCCCTTACTGGGGCATTCGTATAGCTGATTGGTCTAAGGCTACGCTGGCATGTTTGGGAGCTTTCGGTGATTCAGTCTCAAGCCAGGGAGAAGAGACTCGGGGATTGATGCATCTTTGAGATGTCCCCACATGAAATTTTGCATCTGAATGTCTTCTCCAATGACACAGACAGACAATGGCTATATAGTCGCTTACGAAAATGTGTAGGTCTGCGTTTTGCTAATGTACTGAATTCAATAAAAAAACTAGGTATGCGACGGCGAAAGGAAACCCGAGAAATCATAGGAAAAAGATGTGATGAAAATATGGTGCCTTATGCTGATATCAGTGAAAATTTTCTATGCCAGTTTACGGGACAAACGTTTCTTTATGCTTAATACAGCTTTGAAAACAAATAAGAGCGCCTAGTTTGGCTCAAGTGGAGAAAACTTTCAACGCCATCCCTGCAAAGGTTGCTCAATTGCAGCCAAGCTTTCTCCCAGATTTCGGAGCAGGTGGTAGCGTGGGCAGACAGAAACCCTGCTTTCCTGCAAGTACTGGCAATAAAGTGATCTATGCCATCATGAAGAAAGTTCCGCAGCTCACATGTTCCGATCAGCGAAGTACATATACTTCCAGGGTTACTGCAAAGTACTTGACAGCGTGCTGTTTTTCTTGGGTAACACATGTCCATCCTGCATGGGGCAGGATATGGGGACCGATCGAACAGTTTGCTATTGACTGTCTGAAGTATGGGGTTTATGAATTAGATAGTTATCGGTTAGATAAACAACTTTGGAAGAAGACTAAAAATATTAAGTAGATGTATACAATTATACTAGAATAAAAACATTTTAGCATTTGTTTTGCACACATACACATATACACAGGTAACAGGAAAGGGAAAGCGAGGAGCAGGCTGGCAACTGCCACCGGAAGGGGCACAACGCCCGCCTACTCTTCTGAAGGGAGGCGACAGCAACACAGAAATGGAAGATAGGAAGGAGGGGAGGAAAAAGGAAAAACGAAAGGAGAGCAACAGGACAAATCTAAAGACCAAAGTAGAACACTGCAACAGGACAAATCTAAAGACTAAAGTACAACTCTGCAGCCGGAATTAAAGTGACGCCGCGTACCTGAATAACTGAAGCAGGCAAGGTGACCTATTTGTAATCGCCTCGTTCCGAAGGGCATGCCAATAAATCATCATCATGATCCAGTATCAATAATGTAGAATATGAATAATATAGGGCCCGGTAAACTGTCCTGTGGTGCCGCGGATTTCAGTGGAAAGCAAGCCGAATGTTACAAGCCCACACCCACGAACAGTTTGCAATATACCAAGTATTCTACAATCCAAAAAACAAATTATGCTGCAATGCCACAATCTGTAAGCTTTAGTAGCTTATTGTGAGGTATTCTAATAAAGACTACTGAATATAGAAAAACTAAATTCCTTTGCCATTATAAATGACAGATGCCAAAAGCGAGTGTCCGTAATTAAAACTGTTGAGTACCATTTCTGGGAACGAAGTCAGGGGTTATTAGAATTGTGTTCTTTTCAAGTAACTCATTGACACATTTTCCACTGATGTGCTCAATGAACTTACAGCAGATTGATGGTAATACTCGTAATGTTGGACGGCAATTTGCTGAAAGCAGACGATTGCCCCCGTTTATGGTACACAGGCCGCCATCACCTTACAGTGACGGTCTTGCAATCGTTCCGTAATAAGCCGGAAATACAACTAAGTATGTTGTCAGAGACTCGGCATATCGCTGAATGGGTACGGCTGATATATTGTAGGCTCATTGTTGACATTCTTGTATGTGTTTTTTTCGCATGCGCTGCCGTCCTGCCCGAACAGAGCCTGCACCTAGCACGGCTTAGTCTTCATTCCGAAGCCCACCCCCTGTAATCCGCAACGGCGGTAGTTGAATTCGCAAGGTTACTACACCGCAAACAGAGCCGATGCAGAAGCGTTCGGATGAGATAACTGTACTAAGGACTGTCTAGACTGAGAAGAGATTTAGCCTTCATTTCGCCCACGCGGACTTTGGCCTAGCCATTGGAGTATCTGAACGAAGACTTCGTACAAATCATTCGCGTTCAGTGGCAGCTGCAACCTCTGAACAAGCACGGGCGACGATGGCAGGAAGATTTCCTCAGTTTGTCCTGGACCTGGGTTATCTGCAGTAACAATCAAACCTGGATTGATGCCAGAGATACGGGATTTCCTAAAAAAATTAAAAAGTGGGATATGATAGGCTGGGCATTTGTTCTCAGCTTTGCCAAATTTGCTTAGGACACCTGCAATATGGCTACCACAAAGAACGAGCAAGAGCGACTAGCCGTGGGATTTGAAATTGGCAAGCGCCAAGCAAACGCCACTTCCTGTTTATCATGTTCACCCCTTCGTGCTTGCTTAGTGAATTTTCCCCGCACCGCATGGATACAGTTTAATTTGCAAAATTTTTACAAGCTTTCTACTTATATTGCACAAATTGATGCTATTTAGCGAGAAATTTATTGTTTAGCCTCGCTTCTGGAGAGGCCGCCTAGTTCACCATGGCAAGGTGTCTGCATCGCCATCGCTTTCATCAATCTTACTCATTCGCGATTTCCGTCAAACGTGAGAATTGTCACGTTGTGTGCGGTGCATTTGAATATACGTGTCGTGACAGGCAGAAAGGGTGAATTCGTATACAGTAAAAAAAAGTTCGCGTTGTGGAATGGCATCAGTAATCCGGGTAAAACTTGCACGCAACTGCACGCCATTTCGGGATGTTCCTGAAGAACATTCGCCAATGGGATAAACACTACGAGATCCAGCTACAGTGTGGAACTTTGGAACTGGAAAGAACCAGCGTTGGCTAAGCAATAGCGCGCAGTGTCTAATGAGGAGATCGACGATGCTCTTCTTGAGCTTTGTTAGCGTGAAAGGAATGCAGGCTGTGCCGTCAGCTTTTGGCTGAAGATGGTTGGTTGGTTGGTTTGGGTTTAATGGCACAAATGCGACAAAGGCCACGCTGCTTCTCGCCGCTCCGATCGTAACCGTGCTTTACGCAGCGGCGCTGCATACATCTATGGTCCAAGGGATTTTTCGTGTCGTAACAAAAAACGTGGCCCGATACCGAAAATAGTTAAATGCAGGAAAGAACCCGCGGCTGAGGTGAAGCAGGCGTTAAGCACTCCCCATACGTGAGCCGATCCCGAAGAAAGTCCAATACCTGCCCGACCTGCTGCGGAGGTCAACCAGGCATGAAGCACTCCCCATACGTGGGCCGATCCCAAAGAGAGCGAAATGCCGGGCCGACCAGCGGCGTACGTGCAGCTCGCCATTAAGGGACCCACATACACAGCTCCGCCGGTCAACGTTCTTCAGAGCGGAAGGGCACTGAGATTTTGTTTTTGGCAAACACTGGTGCAACACGAGGCTCCTCAAAAGAGCCCACATGGAATTGACTGCTGCAACGCACGGAAGTGACGTCACTACAAGAAAATTCCACATCCATACGCATTACCGCTTTATGTGGGCGCGTGGTTTGGTTACTTGTTCATCGCGCGTGACATTCAGTACGCATCCCTTAAAGGGCCCCTGAAACGGTTCGGACAAATTTTGTAGGTGCGTAGGGTACAGCTTAAGTAGAACATTCGCACCACAATTTAAGTGAAGCGTTACGTTTTAATGGAGCTGCAAGCGATTAGAAGTTACCCTCCTCCCTAACTATGCTTTTCCTCCTCAACTCGCTCGCCGAGCGAGCGGCGCTAAGCTCCGCCTTCACTGGTTCAGCGTCACGATGCGACGTCACATTGCTCACTTCCGGTTGTTTAGGAGCACGCCCCCTCCCGCGCGAGACCTCTCCGCTAGCCGCTTGGCCGTCGACCGAGAGCTATCGAAGCAGCGTGCGTTGCGAGCATTCTGTCGTAGCACCGAACGTGTCCGGTACTCCACTAAAAACAGGCAAGCTGGTCATTTCGGCAAATGACTGGAGGCATAAACTCAAGCTGATGAAGGAACTTTAGCGTAGACGTACGTGAGCAGCCTGATCGGTCTGCACGGTCCAGACACTTGCTGGCGCAGCGCTTAACCAGTCAAACAAAGCGCTAATATTGCTCTAACCAAGTGTAAAGCATTTTAAACATTTTTAAATCAACGTGTTGATTACACTCCTGCGAAAAATACACACCAGCAGCAAAGAATACACTTCGTTGCTGCTACTGTGTATGGTTGAGTTCTGTGCCACCAGGTGGCTGCACCGTGCAGACCGTTCACATTTGCCCTTCTGCTCATCCCGTGGCTCATCCCGGCACAGTCAAGCAGCCAGACCCTGTCCCCTGGCGCTTGCGTTTGCCCTAATACTGGACTCGCGGTTTGCAGGTCGCTAGGTTTGCAGTCCACAAGGCAACAAAGTCGAATCATAGTGCCCGCGAAAAGACTGAGACCGACTCTGACCGCGGAGCTCTCGTCGAAATGGAGTACGTTGTAACACAAGCAGACGACACTTGCTGTGTGCCGGAAGTGCTGAAGTGTACTAAAAAACTATTCTTGTGTATTCTCTTTAAGTTATATTCTTTTTACAAAAACAAAGTAACTAACATTCCAACTATTACCAGCATCATTTGTTCACCATAAAGTTGGAAAAATTATGGACCACGCGCCCTGGTCAGCCAACCAGATAGCTCGCCCATGTGACGTAATATGGGTTATTTGCATCATATGGGTAGGGGCGGCTTAAAACTCCGCCGAGCAGTGCGCTGCGATCGCCAGCGATGGGTATTTTTAAAACCTTATAATAAATTACACGCTTTACGCAGAGCACTTAGATGCATCAATTAATGATCAGAAGAACCTACTCTAACGACTCAGTACGTTTGTAGAAAATCGCCAAAATCGTTTCAGGGTCCCTTTAAGCCAAGCTTGCGGGTCATGCTTTTCTGCAGCCGCCAGTTCTGGACCAAGGCCTTGTTCTGCTGCATCTTCGAAAGCCTTTAACATGATCTTTTTATGTGCGTGAAAGCTACCTTGCCGGGTTATTTTATATTTGCTAATGTTATTTATATCCATTCTAATAAGTATTTTGACTGTCTTTGTCGTGTATTCACTGATCTTGCTGTCCTTGCTCGCAACCACTTGCTTTGTTCAACACTAGCGCGGATTTCTCGCATGCAACATATACAGTGCTTGCTCGAAAGTAGCCTTCTTTCGTTTGTGAAAAAGCGCCGAATTTCTGACAGTCTTTGTCTAGGTGTCATTTGGATTTTACTGCTTGCAACATGACGCGTGTCTTGGTTACCAGCAACTCTCTCTTGATATACGCGGACCAGAATTTCGCATAGTGTCGTAGTTTGTCAGTCAATGTTGCCCCGCATAGAGGATTAAGGATTGGGCACTTGCTGTCAATGATTGCTGACAAGCTAGCTGGTCTTGATGTCATTGTGCACGTTGGCACTAAAGGCGCGTTCACAGTGGCGGGAAAACGCGCAATGCAGAACGTTTTCCGCGCGCCGCTTCCCATACAAACCGGTTTTTTCTCCCGCAGACAGGCTGCTGTGCCGTCCCGCAGAGCGATGTGTTCGGTAGCTATTTTTCCCGCGCCGCTGACGAGAACAGCGAATGGGGGCCGACCGTGAACCGTGGCGTCGGTCCCAGTTCAGTGACCCCGTCAGCGGAGGCGGAGGCTGCGCGCGAGCTGCGGGACACTCGGCGGTTGCTTTGCCAGCATGAACATGCGACTTGAGGCGACGGTGCAGAAGCAGTGAATAAGCAAGTATGAGTAAGTTTACCGTAGCCAACAGCTCATCGTTCGAACCAGCCGTCCTCGCGACAAAAAGGCCGACGGGAGGAGAGCTAGCAGACGATCGAGACAACGACGCGGAAAAAGAGCGCGCTTTCCAGTCTTCTCTGGTGTCACGTGACTATCCCCTTCTCTCTCTGCTCGTTAGGGTCCTCCCTCAACGCCTCCTCTCTCTACATTCCAAGACAACCGCAGTGAGAAAAATTGGAGGACGCTTAAGCTTCGCCTTCAAGAGTGGAACGCGACAGCGTTCCCGTCGACCCGCCAAGGGGTGTAAGACGCGCTACGGCGCAGCTATCACTTACGAGGCGCCCCGCATCGGACACGGTGAGCGTCGAGCAACGCAGTGTTCGGCGCGGCAACGAAATGTGCGCCTCAGCAAACGGAACGAACCAAAGAACTCGGTGTGTCGGAGGAGGAAACGATCTACGCCAGCCGAACGTCGTGATCGGCGCAGGCAGAGAGATAGATAGATAGTAATCTAAAGAAAGGAACGGCGCTTGAGTCTGCAACCCGTGTGGGAGAACGGCGAAGCGTCGTCAGGGGAGAGGGAGTGGGGGCATGCGACGCGCCTGGCACCGGTCCGCGCACGGCCGTGGCGCGCCACCTGTCTGGGCAGCGCCGCACTTTGAGAGGAGGGAGTCTTCTGTGTTTGCCGCAAGATGGCTCTGCGTGTGCGGTAAGCACAGAAGAAATGTTGCGGAAACGTACTGCGCTACCCATGTAAATGCGACTTCTGTAAGTTACATGCTCATAATTACCGATATACACCGCAGTATAACTTTCTACGGCACGTTTCTCAGGCAACACCGCATTCACTAGAAGCGCTTTTGTACTTCTTTCAAGCATCGAACTCGTGGCTGAGTGGTAGCGTCTCCGTCTCACACTCTGGAGACCCTGGTTCGATTCCCACCCAGCCCGTCTTCGAAGTTACTTTTTATTTATGAAGTGCCTGCCGTGATTTATCGCTCACGGTCAACGCCGCGGACACCGACGCCGACGACACCGGCTTTTCTGCGACACGAGCTCCTTAACGCTATCGCGTTAAAACGCGCAGTGTGAGCGTCATTCCGAGGAGCTGCGACGCAGCGTTGACGTTGACGCTGTGCCGCTGCGGGAAGTCTCCCGCTAGTGTGAGCGCGCCTTAACGCCTTTGTCAGTATCAGCTTATGCATGGACAAGTATCGCCAGCTCGCTCACGTATTGATTGAAACAAATCACATAGTGCATGCAGCTTTTTCTGCCATTCTTCCGCGGGGACACATCAGTACAGCTCATGGGAAGATCAGTCCTCTTGGTTGCGTGACCTGAATGATAACTACATAATGGTTAATACTGCCCTGTTGCAGTACTGCCACGAGTGGGGTTTGACATTCTTTGGGGGTCTCGTTGACATCTGTTCCAGTTGTTTCAGCAGAGATAATGCCCTCCCGAGCCACTTAGGTAAATAAGTGCTGGCAGACTTTCTGTACCAGAAGGCCTGCACCCTGTCCGTCCGCCTGTGAGAAGCCGCATCCAGCAGTGCCGAAAGGAGACCCAGGCACTTCGTGGACAGGTTAAACTCGGCAGGACGTTATCCCTGCCATCTCCGAGGCTGATTTTCCTCCACTTGATTTGCATATTTTAATTTATCTGAAGTAGTAACCGCACCTTCCCCAACACCAGCTCCTGTCTGGAAAGCCAGCACTGATCCCTTGCAGAGGCACGGCAGCAAACGACCTAACAGAACCCTTAAAGGTGCTGGCTTTCCAGTTGTTGGCGGATAGGCGCTTCTAGATATGTACACATTGTTTTGTTTTTAAATATATGGTCTGAAAAGTCTTACAAAATGTTTTGTATTTATCTCACTTTCAACACCTGTGTATTCGGTTGTCTCAGCGCTTATTATGAAAGGCCAGAATTTCTGCAAGTTAGCAAAGGATGTAGTGCAACAGCTTTTTAAAAAATTTTTGGCTTCGAATTCCACGCCGCCGCGAACGCAAAATGGCCGTGTGCTGCCGCCGATGAATACCCGGCAACGCGCCGACGACGCCACCGACTAGCAACGAGCACCATGGCGCACATATCTAGGAGCACATTTCCTTCCCTTTTTCAAACATGACTTAGTGCCGTCGCCTGGTGGGAGAATGTGAACTACGTGCAAAATGGCGACCGTGATACCCCTAAGCGGGACACAGGGTACGACGCGTCAACTGATCCGACGCACGGCAATCCGGTGTTTGGATGCTCTGGCTCTGGCACGTCGAATGGAGAAACACGGTGCGGGATGTCATCGCGGCGCCATTCAGTTGTAGCTCCGCCCAAAACAGTGTTGCCTGACCGACCATACAATTACAAAAGAATGTCGATACATTTTCTTTGCATAAATATATATAGCGAAATGTGGCAAAGAAATAAAGTAAGTTGTGATCGGCATGTTTTTATGCAAATAAATATATTATATGAAGTGCTACATTATTGGCTGTACGGCGAACTAGCATCGAGATATTGGTAACAATTGCAGCAACTCAGGAAATGCAGGGACTCCAAGAAAGCGTTTGTTCTGTCGTGCTTCTTGTTGCTTCGAACTTTCTACAAGTGAGGCGCGAGCGAACAGAAATGATCCTTACTGAGCGCCGGAAAAGATTGTTAGTGAAAAAAACGTTCTTCAAAAAAGCCTGGAAGAAGAACGCCGGCGCAGGTGGTGGGTCCGACTCTCGTGGAGAACGCGCGATGCCGAGAGCGAGTTTCTCACCACGGTACTTATCGCGTGTTTTGTTATCGCGAGCGCAATGCTACTATTTAGACGTGCCAGTACCTTTCGACAGCTTAAAAGCCAATTGGAGTGATTTCGCGCGCGATGATATCACCGCCGCTCGATGTGATGTTTTGGGCGACTAGCTGATGAAAAGCCGGCCGGAATCTGGCAGTGTTTCCTGTGTTCTGCGCTTCTGAAATATGAAACTCGAGACTTAAAAGGCGAAGAAAATAATTTCCCGTAGGGTATTGAATGCACGTTTGAAAATGTTCGAAGAACAGTAGGTGCTATTTTATGGTGAAGTTCATGTCGAGTGGAAGTCGATATGCGTGAAAACTGAGTTCGCCCTTTACTAAGAAAATGCAGCGAAATGCACCGCGCTGCCTCTTCGTCGCACGCATGTGGTTTCAGTGGCAAGCGACTAGGGGACGCTTCGCTAGGCATTTTTCTTGAATGGGGATTGTACCCACATATATCGCCGACTGAAATGCAAGTTCACATTATTCGTCTAGTGAATTCTGCGATCTTTGTTGATGTGCTTGAAAAAAAAAACAGATGTCTACCTCCTATTGCAGATGGAAAAAATGCGTGATGGCGACATCGAGTACTTCAAAAAGTACTGCCACATGATCCCACAGCACTTCGATTTCCTTCTAAGCCTGTTGGAAGGGACCTGCAAAAATATTACATTAGAGAGCCAATTCTTTCAGTGGGACGACTAGCCATGACGCTCAGGTAACACCTAATGCAGGCAGTTGTAATGCGGCCCTGTGGGCCAACACCGGCCATCTGCCGTAGCGTACCATGGAAAATAATCAGTGGCTGCATTTTCAGCCTTTTGCCTTCCTTCTAATGGCCCGTGAAGCAATTATGAAATGCATATATTCCACAATACGAATGCAGGTTTTGTCTTTTGGAGACCTGATGCAAGATATTGCACTATCCTTCCGAGTGGGCATATCCACTGCACGCCTGGCTGTCGGAGTCACATGCAAGGCACTGTGGCACGGCTTCAGCCAATACACATGCCCGTAAGTACATTCATGTGCAAATTCTGGATGAAACAAGTCATGCTAAACACATAATTTTCAATCACATTGGACCATTGCTATGTTGTGTACATATTAATGCGCTAGATTTGGGATCACATTATAACGCTCGATTTACAATTTACATTATGCACCGAATTCCACAGACGAGTGTGGTGTGGCTGAGCGGCAAAATGCTCTGAAGTGCATTCCTGGGCCGCAATGAGGCGTGCCAGTAACAGCTTGTTTACAGAGTTATTGTTTGTATTGATTGGCAGCACTCAGTGAAGGCATGCTAGCTCATGGAAATCTGAATGATCATGAACATCTGAATACAGCTTAAAAATGGTGTGCGAGCGCTTTGTCATTGCAGTTTGTCTAAATTTGTGTCCGTGATGTATCATTTGTTCTTATGGCTCTTTTGTTTCTGTTTTTTTATTCAGGTAAGTCAAACTTCATGGCATTTTCAAAGAAAGGAAATAACGGAGAAATTCGGATTTATTGCTGTCTCGCAGCTTAATGTTCAAGATTGTCCTTGTAGGTTTCAAAAAAAATTACGCAGGCGATAGTCTTCTTTTGGCTGCAAATATGCAATGTCACTTAAAAGAACACTCTTACGGCTCAAGCGGTGAACTTATGTACCAATTTTCATTGGCATACGTTTAAATTCTACATAGAAACCACATAAGCAAGACCACCTTTCTGGGTATCCTTTTACTTTGTTCTCAGCCTTTGTTTAACTATGGAAGAAAAAGCACGAAGGCTGTGATGGCTTTCTTTTTTTTAAAAGCCCTTGTTGAAATATTACCTTTCGCATTTGTAGCATTTCTGTGTCCATCCTAGACTTGTCACGTTTTTCAACCTTGCCTCTTGTTCTGTTTAGCTGCGTCACGCTTTGCACTCTTGCAACAAAATGGATGGAATGCCAATTATCTGCCATCATTCTCTAAACATACTGTAGTTAAGAATATCTGCGGCTAAAAATCACAGCTGCCATTCACAGTATAGAGTAACGTCAGCAGTGCATTTGCTTTCTAGCGTATTACTGCTGTTTATACAAGTGTGCGATGTGTGTAAATGCAATGTGATACGCCACAGCATTTATTGAAAAGCGGTTGTCAAAAGGCCCACAAGCTTTTATTCACTCAAAGTCCAAAATAAATATTAACCGAGATATGCACATACATACACATACATACACATATACATACATACATATACACATATACATACATATACACATATACATACATATACACATATACATAAATTGTTTATTGGTTAGTGTAGTGTTTATTGGTTTCGTAATACTTGCATTTATACTTCCCATTAACAAAATTGCGACTCTGGGGGCAAAAGTGGTTTAAACCAATTTTCATAGAACTAGTTCGGGGTACAAACATTGGAAATCTGTTTTTTCCAAGAACCAAGAATTCTGGGAAAAAGGAAAGACCCTATTTATACTACCATTGACATATTTAATTACTGTAGGAAAAGTAGTCAAGAGTTAGACGCAAGCTCAGGTAAACAGATGAATTGGCGGCCACTGACCAAGTCCAGGTGAAAATAACACAGACTACCCCTTAGCCGCGCATCTTAAGGATACGATCTTATAATAGCACACATGCCATCCAACAAGTTGAGAAATCAGCTTGTTAATGTAAAGGATCGGCTTGAAAGGAAAAATTACCCCGGTGCCATCTCCAAGGTACCATGCGCAGACTGCAGCTGCAGTTACATCGGTGAAACCGGCAAATTCACGAGAAGATTAAAGAAGCACCAAAGGGACGTTCCCAACATGAAAAAAGCCTCGAACGTCCTTGCCGAACACGCCAATAACCGCAGTCACCGAATCGATTGGGGAAACGCTGCTATAACACCGTAGGAAAAGAATCTGATGACGGGACTTTTGTTAGAATCGTTATTTATTCAAAATACGGACAACAGTATCAACAGGACTGATGGAAGTCTACCTGCCAACTACACCCGTTCTCTGCGTCACATCTTGACATAAAAACGTCTGGCGGCTGTTGCCCTCTTTTATTGTGATCAAGGAACCCGTGCCGGTCCCGAAACCTATATGCTATTTTCACCTTGACTTCGTCAGTGACCGCAATTTCTTCATTTAATGATTTGTAGGTGCGGATTAAAAGGCAAGATTGGCAAGATTTTTGCTTGAAAGCTTGCCATTTTGCTCACAAACCTCAAACTGTAGCACACCACTTCAATTACTGAATCTAGTCCAATTAAGCAGTGTCGTATTGTGATGGTTCTGTAGATATGTTACCACACTCACTTTCTAAAACATTTCATTCATTAATTCTACCAATACTTGTACCGTCCTTTACCACTGAACTTCATTTCCTTTACTGTACATGAACATTTCATGGTCCCTGAGCAGTTGTAAAGTACATTGAATTGGTTTTCAGCCTGCTTCGTAAATGCAGCCGTTCTGCTTCAGCGCATAGTAAATGAGTGCAGGAAAGGAAAACACACATTATGGATGCTAACAAACAATAGGGGATCCTCAAGTGTTAGTTGGCGTCATCTGCTGTGTGCAGTCCAAAAGAAAGTGCATAGTTAGACATGCAGAGACGTTGGACACCTTTGCACACATTGTCGATCCACAGTGGTAGGTCGGTGCCTGTATCATTTTGTGGTAAAAGGAACGCTTGCCCTGCGGATTAGCATAAGTCAAATATAAAACGGCTGTGCTCTCGCACGGAGCTAAACACATATTGCTGCTCAAGAGAGTGCTGGTGCACGCAGTACAATGTAACGAAAACCTTCTCATTGTGTGTGCATTCTTGTGTCATTTCTGCTAGGATACATCTGTACCAGCTTGCCAAAGTGTAAGCTATGCACCAGTCAGCTGTGCACCACGAAAACTGATATGACAAAACTATTTTTGTTTCCTTGAATTCAATTCAGAAGTCAGACGCTGCTGCATGGCTGCACACTCCTGAGCAATTCTCTCACATATGACAGTTCCCAAACTGCACTGGGGTGGTTGACGGCGAATACATCCACATCAAGTGGCCGAAGAACGCTAACACTGTGCAATTTAATTATAAGGTAGATCAAGAATTTTAGGATAAACTTTGGAAGCCTGATGCTATTGGTGTTTCGGTGTTTTGCACAAGCGTAATGTGCGTATGTAACACTAGCAGTGTGCAGAATATTACAAGATAGTTTTTTGCAGGAAGTGACATTAAAGATTTTGTATTAACATTCACACTACTAGCTCAGTAATACAGGTGGAGGGTTGGGCCTGTTTGGATAGGCACATGTATGCAGGGGCATAGATACCAAATAGATATGCTATAGGCGATATATATACTCTACATGCCACGTAGGGGGAGTATTGGCGTCCCCAGTTGCTGCCAAATTTCCAATTGTGATTTGATGCGTTTCTTTCAGAGACGCTTCCGATCTCAGGTTTCCTGCATTAATTACAAACTGTCCCAGTCTCTCTCGGATGCCCATTGGTGCATTGTTTGCCGATCATTCACTTAGGTGCAACAACTTATGCCGCTGTGTTGAATCACGCAAATCCATGAGGTGCTTGCGATGTTGTAATACTTCCACATGTCGACCTTGTGACAATTAAGGACAACCTTACGAGCGCAACAACTTTGTTAGCCATGAGTAACTCTTATCATTGTAGGGCTGTAATTATCTCACGAGTGGTCAGGTGCAGTAGCCATTCATCGAAGTCTTCGGAGACTGTGGTATACTCATAGTTGCAATGTCAAGCAGACCCATTTCTTCTGTTTATTTGGAATAATGTTTCTCATGCGTTAAACTGATAACACTGCGTGGATTAGGTTAGCACTGTAACCGAATGTTACGTCTTTGCATTCAACACGCATTGTAGCGGCATTGTAGTTCAGGCATTGTAGTTCAGTGGGCACGCAAACTCCTGTTCAGATGAGTGCCCACGATCTTGTGTGTCTGCTGACGGTGTAGTTCACTTGCCATTATCATGCTTGTAATAGTGTACTACCATATCTTCCCGTATAGCTTTTAAGAGTATGTCGCATGGCATTGAAGTGTATGATGAAGCAGCCTCCCCAAGGTGTGCAAGTACTTTTCGGTTGATTTGAGTGTCGTCGAATAACGTCTGCAAGGCTGTAACAGTCAAACACGTCGCCGATGAGAGTGATTGGTTTTTTAAAAGCTTCTGCTTAATCAACTTGTGGTTTCGTTAGCGCTGCTTCAATGGGACGCCAAATCGTACCGTGTGTCTCCTGCTTTACCTTAAAGCAGGAGACACACGGCCCGATTCGGCGTGCGGCGCGCCGGAACGAGGTCATATGCGGCTGTTTTCGTCTCGCCGGAAAGCTGGATCAGAGGTCAGGCATGCGAATGCCCGGCCAGTTTTTCGCCGTCCGACGGCCAGATCATCGGAAGGCGAGAGCCAATAACAGCGTGGATGGCATAAGCGTCACGGTGACGCAGCCACCTGGGGTTAGGAAGACGTTTATAGTAGGATTGTGAGGTTGGTCGGGACAGAGAACCACACGAACGAGGATGAACACATCAGTATCAAATAGGCTTCTGACCTCTGGTTCCATGTGAACCAGCGATATCAAAAACAGATTTAAAAAGATTTAAGAAGAAGCATGCGGGGTAGTGCGACAAATTACGAGAGATGTAAGACAATCTTGCACGTTGTTAGGGTTGGCGTCGGACACCACGGGCGACAGGTCGTTCCCCCTACCTTCTACCACGTCGGACACCTCGGGCGACAGTTCGTTGCCCCTACCTTCTACCAAGCCGGACACCACGGGCGACAGGTAGTTCCCCCTACCTTCTACCAGGCCGGACACCACGGGCGACAGGTAGTTCCCCCTACCTTCTACCAGGCCGGACACCACGGGCGACAGGTAGTTCCCCCTACCTTCTACCAAGCCGGACACCACGGGCGACAGGTAGTTCCCCCTACCTTCTACCAGGCCGGACACCACGGGCGACAGGTAGTTCCCCCTACCTTCTACCAGGCCGGACACCACGGGCGACAGGTAGTTCCCCCTACCTTCTACCAGGCCGGACACCACGGGCGACAGGTAGTTCCCCCTACCTTCTACCAGGCCGGACACCACGGGCGACAGGTAGTTCCCCCTACCTTCTACCAGGCCGGACACCACGGGCGACAGGTAGTTCCCCCTACCTTCTACCAGGCCGGACACCACGGGCGACAGGTAGTTCCCCCTACCTTCTACCAGGCCGGACACCACGGGCGACAGGTAGTTCCCCCTACCTTCTACCAGGCCGGACACCACGGGTGGCAGGTCGTTCCCCCTACTTTCTACCAGGCTTCGTCGAAATGAGGCTTGGCTTCTCCTGCGAAGTTCAACGTCAGTCAGCTTGCGCACAAAGGGCCTTCTCCCAGGATTCGTCAAAAAGAGGATCGACTTCTCCTTCCCGTGCTCGGTAATGCAGGAGTAGGGGCCCTCTCCCTGTGCCTGTCACGTGACATCGACGGAAGCAAGGTCCCGCGCGAACTTGTAGAGAGCCTATTTAAGGGGCTCCGAAATGTACTTTGATATACTTCATGCTTTTCTTATTTTTTTTCACCCGCCGTGGTTGCTCAGTGGCTATGGTGTTAGGCTGCTGAGCACGAGGTCGCGGGATCGAATCCCGGCCACGGCGGCCGCATTTCGATGGGGGCGAAATGCGAAAACGCCCATGTACTTAGATTTAGGTGCACGTTAAAGAACCCCAGGTGGTCAAAATTTCCGGAGTCCTCCACTACGGCGTGCCTCATAATCAGAAAGTGGTTTTGGCACGTAAAACGCCATAATTTAATTTTTTTTCTTATTTTCTTTCAACTACCTTTGAATAAACCGTGCAAGTTTCGCACCAGAAAATCGTCGTCTTCCCTTGCTTGGTCGCTATGGTCTACCGGATGCCTGCATCCCGCCGACAACACCACGCTACCCAATAAGTAATGTCAGTCGAGCTTCGATAGGCAGGCGCCGCTACTTCTCGGCAGCAGCACGATACACTACCCTGGAGTACGCAACAAACTGACTGGCAGCGATTGGGATACGGAATCCTGGAGACCCCAACTTCGATGACAACTACGAGATCGTAGCCTCTTCGTCCTGGCGACAACGTTCGGAAGGAAGGTGTCTGGAATATGACTGCATATGGTGAGTGCACGGCTTTTCTTCACTGAGATATCACTTGGCTTTTACGTATTTTTTAGAAAGTACATAGCAGTGATTTCCCTTTAAACCATTGACGGAAGCTTGAGTACGTCAAGGTTGGATAGAGTGAAGGTTTAGCAGCACTAAGGGCAGCATTGAACTTGAAGGCACTAAAGAAGCCGGAATTGTTGAGCTCGGCCAAAGAGTTGGGCCTCCAAATTGCCGAATCAAAGAGAAAGCCGGATATTATTGAGGCGATCGAAGCGACCGGGGCAGACGACGAGGAACTGACGGAATGCCTCGAGAGCACTAAAGAGAAAGAAGAAGAGCGTAACCACCTAGAGGAAAAAGAGGAGCGCGAGCGCGCCGCACATGAGGCCAAAGAAGAGCGCGACCATGTTGCACGCGACGCACTCGAAATGAAGCGCCTAGAGATTGAGCTTCTGAAAGCACTAAATAGCGAAAGACCTAACACAAGAGGCACGGGAAAGCGAGCGCAGAATGACAGACTTGATGGCACCCTACGCAGTAGGAGGGGACATAGGTCGTTTTCTGGTACAGTTTGAGAGCACGTGTGAGAAGCCAAAATCCGCGAGAAACACGTGGCCCCAACGCTTGCTCACGTTACTGCCACGTAAGGTAGCTGATATCGCCCGCATGGGGAAAGAAGAAGCAGAGGACTTCGATGAAGTCAAAGCAAATCTGCTTAAAAAGTATAGATTATCAGCTGAAGCATTCAGGCGAAAGTTCAGGCAAGTCGAGAAGACCAAAAGTGAGTCATGTTCAGATTTTGCATACACCTTGGAGGTAAACTTGAAGGAAGGGCTCAGAAAAGAGGGCGCACTCGGCGACGCTGAAAAACCAATGCAGTGCGTTGCTATAGAACAGTTTTACCGCCGGCTGCCAGTAAACATCAAGCATTGGGTCCAGGATAGGCCAGTCGTAAACACTATCACGAGAGCGGCCAATCTCGCTGAGGAGTACGTAACCCGCCGTGCGTTCGAAGGCAACGAAGCTCCTAAGAAGGAGGTGACTAAATACAGACCCGACAAGCCAGAGCGTTGGTCGAAGTCGAATCAGTATAAATCAAAGGAAAGGTCAGATTCAGTGAAAAGTAGTGACGAGGACAGCAAGGGAAGGGAGGAGTCACCCGAAGAGAGGGCAGAAAGGCAAAAGAAAAGGGCTTTCGAGGCCAAGAAACCAATAGTTTGCTACAACTGCCAGCAAACGCGGCATATCTTCGTGGGGTGCAAAATCCCAAATTAGTGTTGATGTCACTAACTAGTAACGAGAAAAACCTGAAATTGCTAGAACCGTACATTCGAGACCTCGTGGTAAACGGCAAACCGTGTAGGGTGCTTCGCGACTCAGCAGCCACAATGGACGTAGTGCACCCGTCGTACGTAGAGGAAGGCCAGCTCACGGGAGAATGTGCTTGGATAAGGCAAGCCGTGGAAACCTCCAGTGTTTGTCTCCCTGTGGCCAAGATTCGTATCGAAGGACCTTTTGGAGTACTTGACACTGAAGCCGCCGTCTCGGCACATCTCCTGCCTCAGTATCCGTATTTGTTTTCTAACAAATCTGAGGATTTGCTACGACGCAGGGGAATCGGGTTTAATGAAGGGATAGTGCAAGCCTTAACTCGTTCCAAGGCACGGGAGCTCGCGGCCAAGGCAGTGTATGAGTGTCGAGTGGTGGAGGAAACAGGTTTGAAGGAGGATTCGTCCACCAGTACCGAACCGAACGGCCCTATAGGGGATGATGCAGAAGGTACGCCAGCTAATGGAGAAGTCAGGAAAGCAGCAGAGCCTGAAATGTCTCGCGAGGCAGAATGCAGGCAAAGGTTATTGAATATAAGCCCTGGCACGTTAATCGCTGAGCAGGAAAAAGATTCCACCCTGCGTAACCTAAGGCCGGAAGCTAAGGAAGGTGTGGCCAAACAGAACGTGAGGCTCCTCAAGAGGGCAGGCGTCCTCTATAGAAAGTACACCAGTCGAACGGATCTGCAATTCGACCAACTCGTGGTGTCGCATCCCTATCGTGAGCAGCTCCTGCACCTGGTTCACGGGGGCTTTTGGACAGGGCATCTCGGCATTCGTAAAGCAAAGGACCGCTTATTGCAGGAATTTTGCTGGCCCGGCTGCTTTCGAGAAGTAGAAGCATTTGTAAAAAGCTGCGACACATGTCAACGCATAGGCAAGCCCGGAGATAAGGCTAAAGCGCCAATGAAACTTGTTCCCATCATCACGGAGCCATTTCGCAGGCTCATAATGGACACAGTGGGACCACTTCCTGCAACGCAGTCTGGCTATCGACATATTCTTACTGCACTATACCCCGCAACGAAATTTCCCGAGGCAGTGCCTCTCAAAGAACTAAGCTCGGCGGAGATCATCAACGCGCTTTTATCTATCTTCGCGCGAATAGGGTTTCCCGCAGAAATCCAGTCAGATCAAGGATCCGTCTTTACGAGCGTACTGACCTCGACGTTTCTGGAAAGGTGCGGTATTAAAATTATGCATAGCTCAGTGTACCACCCGCCGTCAAACGCGGTAGAGAAAGTCCACTCGGTCATGAAACGGCTTTTGCGAGCCCTTTGTTATGAGCACAAAGCCGATTGGGAGAGTTGCTTTCCTGCAGGAATGTTCGCACTTCGAACTGCACCGGACGAATCAACAGGTTTTTCACCTTCAGAGCTCGTTTACGGACGCTGCCTTCGCTCCCCTCTCCGCATTGTTCGAGAAGCCTGGGAAGGCCGGGCAGACGATCCTTCGGTTGTGGCATACGTGCTAGAGCTGTTGGACCGTCTGCGCGCTTCTCAGGAATTAGCAGGGCAGGAAATGCGTAAGGCACAAAGCAAGGTTAAGCGTTACTATGACAGGACGGCTCGCACGCGACGCTTTGAAGTGGGGGAAAAGGTAATGATCCTGAAACCCTCGTTGAAAAACAAACTAGAGGTTCAATGGGAAGGACTGGTTGGCCTCATTCAGAAATTATCTGAAACAAACTACGTAATCATGGTACCAGGAAAACGGACACCACATGTGTACCATAGCAATCTACTTAAATCCCTACAGGCAGAAGGAAGCCATTGTGAACATGTCCCTTAACCAACCTGAGGAAATGCCTTTCGACGTTCCAGAGTTAACAGCAGTGATGGAGACAAAAGACATTGACGAGACCATTGATAAGATAGTAGAACAGGCGGAGTTGAATCCCAATCAAAGGGCCGAACTGAGGGAACTCGTGTTTGAATTTAAAGACATTTTCAGATACACCGGGCGATCGCTCACGATATCGAGTTCACGATTCACGATATCGTTGGACCCAGTTCGTTCGAAAGCTTATCGCGTTTCGCCTCGTCAACGTGAAGTCATGACCGCTGAAATAAAAAAGATGTTAGAGCTATGTGTAATCGAGCCAGGAGGGAGTGATTATACCTCGCCTCTTGGTTGAGGTCCCAGGAAAAGAGCCGCGGCCATGTATCGACTACCACAGGCTCAATTTAATCACGAAGGACCAGACTTATGCAATACCACATATCAAGGAAAGGCTTGAAAAGGTGAGCAGTGCTAATTTCATCTCTACGCTCGATTTAGTCAGAGGGCAAGCCGGCTTGCAGCGTTTATTTCCCCGATGCGAACCTTTCGTCCGAAAGTCCTGAGTTTTGGATCGAAGAATTCGCCACATTGTTTCTCTAGCCTTATGAACCAAGTGCTACGAGGAATGGACGACTTTGCACTTCCGTATCTCGATGACATAGCTATCTTTGCTTCATCATGGGCGGACCATATGCAACACCTGCAAACCGTGTTGTGTCCGAGAGGCCAACTTAACTGTTAAGGCTCCCAAATGCCAATTAGGGCGCGTGGAGGTAGCTTATCTAGGTCATGTAATAGGGCAAGGCCATCGTCGGCCTTCCGAGGTTAAACTGACCGCGATAGACAACTTCCCGCAACCACTCACCAAGCGGGACAGCTCATCATTTCTTGGCTTGGCGGGTTATTACCAAAGATATATTCCGCGGCATTCCGAGATTGCGAGTCCTTTAATGGATGCTCTCAGAAAAACAGAACCACGAACGGTAAAGTGGGATGACGCAAAAGAAAAGGCTTTTAGTATGCTGAAGAACGCACTAACGAGTCAGCCAGTGTTAAACGCGCCCGACTACTCTAAGCCATTCATTCTTCAGTGTGATGCCAGTGACAGGGGTATGGGGGTGGTGCTCTGTCAAAAGAGATGACGAGAACGAACATCCTGTGCCGTACGCCAGTAGAAAGCTTTCAGTTCGTGAGGAAGCATACAGTGCATCAGAAAAGGAATGCGCCTGCGTAGTTTGGGCGGTACAGAAGCTAGCTTGCTATATCGCTGGCTCAAGATTCACCATAAAGAGTGATCACTGTCCCCTCACATGGCTGCAGTCCATGTCTACGAAAAACGGTCGTCTTTTGTGCTGGAGATTGGCTCTTCAACAGTACACCTTCGATATTCGCTACAAAAAGGGTAAGCTTAACGGCAATGCCGACGGTTTAAGTCATTGCCCCTAGAGTATCGAAAGCCTCATAATCATCCGGGCTTTCGTGGCATTTTTTCGTGCATTCATATGTTTTTCCGAAGTGAAGCCGATTGTTAGCCGATTTTATTAACCACGTCCTATCGCTTTCAAGAAATGGCTGTTTTTAGTGTGGAGGTGTGGGGGGGGGGGGGAGGACGCGCGTAGGAAATGGGAAAGGTGTAGTGGGTTTCTTTTTTTTAAAAAAGCCGGGTGTGTCTTGGGGGAGCGTGGCCTTGTGCTCACTGCTTTGTGGTTGTGGGCCGGCACTGTTCTGGGGTGATTGCTTGCCCACGCAGGAGACGAAAAGTTGCGAGACCTGCTTGCAAGACCAATTTCACCGGACCCGACCAGGGAAAAAAGTCACAAGAGCACCACGAGGACGGATGACCACTCCCAGGAATCTACCTGCTACAAACTAAGGGTTCGTTACCTCTACGGGGAATTCTGATACCGAAACGCCGACCCCTCGTACAGCGGCTGCTGGCCCCTACACGTCGGGATCTTCCTCCCCCGCCGGAGATGCTGTTAGGGCTGGCGTCGGACAAATCGGGCGACAGGTCGTTCCCCCTACCTTCTACCCCGCCGGACACCTAAACTAATTTCAAAGCTTATAATCCTTGGCATACCTGAAATGCGTCCCTGAAATGGAAACTGGATTTCCGCATACCTGACTGACAGTAAACACACTGACATTGGAGGACAGCTTTCTGGCCGTCTCCCAGTCACGTCAGGCGTACCACAGGGCAGTGTTCTGGGCCCCGTGTTCTTGGTTTATATTAACGATATTGTAAATTTAATAACCACTTGTGTGCAAATCAAGCTGTTTGCAGACGACTGCGTTTTGTTCAAAGAAATCTTGTGTTCGAATGATCAGATTGAGCTCAATAACAACCTGAATAAAATATTGAAGTGGTGCAAAGTTTGGGGGATGGTTGTTAACACCGACAAAACTGTGTTTCCCTTCCTATAACACGTAAAAAAAAAGACCTGTCTTTGACTTAAAGACTTGGCCCAGCGTCATTGAAAAAAGTTGAAAATTACAAATATTAAGGTGTTATTATTACTTTTATTTTCAAATACTGTTGGCCGTCTCGGCCGTAACAGGGTGGGTGCAGCAGGTTTGCACATAGCGTAAAAAATGTAAACACTGTACAAACGTAAATAGGTCATGAAGCAATGAACGTTGGAAATAGAATGCAAAACGAATAACGAAATACAAGTACAATAGTTTGGCTAAGAAATACATATTTCTAACAGTGTGATAGTGATATTGGAAGCAGCATAAAGGAAAGACTATTGTATGTATTCCTTGAATAGTGTGACAATTTTTGCACGGCACCACTAAGATGCAATTTCATAAAAGGTTTTTAACGCGTTACTCGAAGATTTTAATGCTACTCGACTGCAAAACAGACGCCGGCAAACTGTTCCATTCCTTAATTGTTCGCGGAAAAAATGAATAAGCGTACATGTCCAGATATGCTTTTGGAATTGAGAACATGCAATGATTGCTTGAGCTGACGTTTCTAGCCTGCCTGGGAGCAAGATTGGGTGTGGTTTCGATATTGAAGTAGCCTTTTGATAAGAAAAACAGAAATTTAAGTCTAGCCAACTTCCGCCGTTGAGCCAGTGGAGGTAAATCAAGCAACCGAAGCAGTTCGGAAACAGAGTCAGTACGGTAATACCGGAAAAGAATGAACCCTGCAGGTTTTCTCTGTATCTTCTCAATGCGGTTTATTAATCCTGATTGACACGGATCCCAAATGACACTGGCATACTCTAACGTTGTTCTAATGTAAGCTAAATATGCAAGTAGTTTGACGGGTGTCGTTGCTAGCTTTTATTTTCGGCGAAGGAACCACAACTTTTTTTCTGCAGCGCCACAAATTCTGTCTATGTGATTTCCAACGTAAGTCTCGAAATTGTTAAACCTAGGTATTTTATCGTTTCAGCTTCAGTTAGAATTGTTGAGTTCATCTCATATTTACACTCAATAACATGCTTTGTTTTGTTTGCAACTCTGAGCATAACTGATTTAGAATTGTTAATTTTCATTTTACTTTTTGCGGCCCAGACTTCCACAGCGTTAAGGGCTTGACTAAGTGACGCCTGATCGTTTTGGTTGTTGATTTTACGATATAATAAGCAATCGTCTGCAAATAATCAGATGGTTATGTCGTTAGTTATGTTATGAGCAATATCATTTATGTAAACTAGAAAAAGAAGTGGTCCTAAAACGGATCCCTGTGGAACGCCTGAGGTTATTTTTAATTGGTTAGATTTGTTAGCATTTATTTCAACGTATTGTGTCCGATCTGTAAGATATGAGTGGATCCACATAACATCAAATTTTATATTCATTTCCATCAGTTTTTTAATTCAGTATGTACGACCAGATCGAAAGCCTTCGAGTAATATAAAAATATAGCGTCGACCTGCTTCCTATCGTTCAAGGAAGCTGAAAAATCGTTGATCGTTTCTATAAACTGTGTGACAGACGAAAGGTGCTGCCGAAATCCGTGTTGGTTGGGAAACAAAGCTTTGTCTTCAAGGTAGGTGTAGATTGGCTTTGAAACTATGTGTTCAAGTAGCTTGCAGCATACACGTGAGTGAAATTGGCCGATAGTTTCCAATATGTTGCCTTTAACCAGACTTGTGAACCGGAACCACTTTTGCGACCAGCCAGTCATCTGGGACCCGTTTTTGTTTCAGTGAAGACTTAAAAGTGATCTCTAGATAGTGATATACCCATTCCGCATGTCTGCGCAGAAAGGCATTTGGTATGCAGTCTGGACCTACAGATTTCTTGTCGTTAATTTTAAGCAAAATAGCTACAATGCCTTCATGCGAAGCCTGAATATTAGGCATTGGTGATGTGTACGAGGATTCTAGTGCGAGGGGAGAAAGGCCATGTGCAGTAATGTCCGTAAAGACAGATTGAAAAAAATCAATAAAACGTACTGCCATACTCGAGTTGTCCGACACAAGTTCGCCATTAGCGACAACGCCACTTGGACCTTCGTTATTATGCGAAAAATGGCGCCAAAAACGGCACGGATTGTGCTTCATAAAATTAGTTAATGTCATGTCAAAGCAATTTGTTTTAGCAGGAGCCATATTTGTGGGCAATATAGAGCTTAGCGCCGAAATTTTATTATGATCTTTGACTTTCGCGGGTTATCCACGGGTTCCGTTTATTTTCTTCCAAGTTGGCACAAATCTGTTGACGCAGTAAAAAACAATATCTTTAAACGCAATCCACATCGCATTGACGTCATCCGTCGAAGTGAATTCATCAAAACACAGCGAAAGATGATCAATAATGCTTGTGTCATCGGCTCTATCGAAGCACAGATCATGCGTAGTACTACCAGCCTTCGGGTATACAGCGGTAGATTTTATTTCCACATAAACTAGCTTAGGGTGCGAGAGGCCGGTTTCAACCGGTACGTCGTAGTCTTCAAATCGCCCGTCTAGGAACACCAAGTCTAATATGGATCTTGATTTCCCAACTACGCGTGTGCACTCATGAACTACCTGTTGTAAATCCTTACTGAAAGCTATTTCTAGAAGTAGTTCAGAATGGGCATCTTCGCGACGCTGAACGCTAACCGTGGACCAATCAATCCCTGGCAAGTTGAAATCCCCAGCAATGAATATGCGACAGCTGCGCTTTTTAAGGCTTTCTAATTAAAGCTGCATATATTCAAGATAGGAAATGGGTGATTTAGGCGATCCATAAACAGTTCCAAGAATTATCCTTGTTTTGTCTAGCTTAATTTCACACCAGATGCTTTCATGTGTTCGAATGCCAGTCATTTGTACACAGTCCATATCGGTCTTGAATACAATAGCAACTCCGCCCCCACGAGCATCGCGGTCTCTTCGTATGATTTTGTAATTAGGTGGTGGCGAGCTCTTGCTCTTGTATTTCTGGCCACAGCCACGTTTCGGTTATTGTAAGCACATGGGGATCGTAATTAGCCAGGATATATTCTAAATCTCCAATTTTGTTTACTAAACTTCTAGCGTTCAAATTGATCAAGCAGAAGGCATTCGAATCACATTTTTTGTTCCGTCAGTCACCCGTACCAGCAGTAGGGCGTCGGTTAAGATACGGAACCTTCACACGGCCGCGCTTTGATTGATCCCACGTGTACACGTCAGAGTCCACATGTAGTTTGTCGTAATTCAAGCGCACGCGATGACAGTCCTCCCTTTCTTGTTTCGCGGAATCCCAGAGCATTTACGCTTCGCCAGCGTTTCTTTTGAAAAATCATCAGAAATGGAGACGCCGCTGCCCTTGAGGTTTCTGCATTATTTGTAAATTTTAGCTTTTTCCCTATAGTCATACAACCTGAGAATTAAAGGTCGAGGCCGCGCGCTCTTTTTTCCTATCCGATGTATTCGTTCCACAGTACTCAAGTTGACGCCAAGTTTTTCTTCGAATACACCTGCTAACACTTTCGCTTCAAGGTCAGTTAAGGATTCCTTCTCGCCTTCTGCTATTCCAAATACCACTAGGTTATTCCGCCTACTTCTGTCCTCAAAGCTGTCCACTCTTTCTTGCAGCTGCCGAAGTGTACAATCTAACTCTTTTAGACAATTGAGCAATTGTACTCGCCTGTTCTTTAAATATTTTAAGGCTGTTTTCAACCACCTTCAGTCGCTTGCTCATGCTCTCTAAATTTGATTGTATTGCCTTTTGGCCATCGCACAATTCCTTTAACATCACGTTCATTTCAGGCTCAGCCTTAATTTTTACGTCGCCAGACAGCAACAGACGTAAAGATGCAAAACCGGAAAAAAATCACTTCTGGGCACGGCAGCACAACAGCAAAGCGATTATCATTCTTGTAGCCATAAAAATTGTAATAACCAAGCTGTTCAAGCAACAGAAGGAGGTTAGACCACATTGCATACGCTGTACGGCATTCGTACGTTACATTAACAACCAATTTATCCTGGAATATACGTGTTAGCAATATCTGTTCATCTGCTATCGGAAGCTGCTTCATGAAACAAACTTCAAACCGCCCCAAGCACTGTTAAACTACTATGTTATTAATTAAGCAGACCCAAATTAGAATGCGCCAGTGCAGTATGGGACCCGTATATTCGAATGAACATTAAGTGTCATGAAGAAATACAGAGGGAAGCAGTCCTGTTTATATATAACAAATTCTCGCGAACTGACTCTCCATCCGAAATAGCCAATGGCATTACCCTTCTTAAAACACGTCGAAAACAGTCCCGAATCGACTTACTTTCACTACTTCTTAAGCATAAACTTGCGATAGATCCATCACCGTGTCTATCACCCTTACTAACCAGACCCACAAGGCACCACGAGTCTAACCTATTTTCTAACTTACCTTATTTTGCTAAAACTGACACTTATAAGTATTCCTATTTTCCGCGCACGGTCTTAGATTGAAATGAATTAATCCAGACATGTTAGTCGCTGCTACCGCACGGAAGTATAACTGCTGCACCATTTCACATCTGTTAGTGTAGCAGTAATGTAGAAACAGATTCCGCCGTTGTTTTGTACTCAGTTGTAATATATTTTATTACACTAATCTTTTTAAAGAGATTCCATTGTTGACATCTTGTGTTGCATTATCTATGTTATTTCTTCGAACAGTTTGTACTGTGGTTTTTTTGTATTGTGACTGTTTTTCAAACTACCCGCCTGCTTGGACTCAAAGGTGCGCAGTATGCAATAAATAAATAAAATAAATAAAACTAGTGTGGGACCAGCGATAAGACATATACAGGAGAAACGTCGCTCGACTCAAAGCTTGAAAGGCGTGTAGCCGAGAGATTTTTCACCGCAGAGTCCGCGCACACTGCGTTATATCGCGCATTTTTTTTTCACTGTATACGTGTACTACCTTGTGTAGTGCGAGGAAAACGCGCGATTTTTTTAATCGAAATCATTAGCTTTCTTATTCCTGTTACACCACGCCAAAAAGTGCGCGGTATATGAAAGGAGAAAAAAAAATATATCGGTCAGTGAGAAAGATGCTGCGCGTTACACGGTTGCATGCGTCCATGCTGCTTGTTTGGAGACGAACGCATTATCGGCCTCCTTTGCGTGGGGACGGCGGACTGCTGCGCGCACCTAATTGTTTTTTTTTTTTTCAGGAAGCAAGGTGCATGTGACGCGATTGTGAAAAACGGAAGGAAACAGGAGAAACAAAATCAGGGATTCCAGCTAGCGTGAATGACATGCCCCTCTAATTAGGTGCAGCCGGGCACATCCTTTCAGAGTTGTCCTGATGCGAAGCTTTCGGCTCTTCCTATGGTCGCGCTATTCTCTCATTCGTAAATGCGTTACTACCCGGTAGTGTTAGCTTTGCATATATCTGACAAACGAGCATGCTTCATGTGGCCACATTTTCCACACTTTTCCTTAAATTGCACCAAATTTTGTATTCAATGTCGCCGACCTTGATGTATTCGTATTTCACAACTAATGCGAAATTTGTTAATGGTTGCAGACAAAATCTCGTTCGGTTGTTAACTTTTGCATAGAACAACAACCTCATCGTGCGCCGCTGGCGGAACTTGCAGGACACATTGTCAAAAATGATACAGGAATCAACCAAGAAAAGCGGAGCTAAATTCGGGGAACCAATTTCCAAATGGAAATATTTTCGCCGTATATTTTATATACCCACGATTGGCGATTAAGCTCTGATGATACCTTTTATTCTATGTTTATGTATTTGCAAAGTGTTGTACCTGTTGTAACATTGTGTGCATATGTGTGCGGTGCCCATGTGTTTTGATGACTGATTTGTGCATTTATTGTCAATGATTAAGCCTTGATTACTGTTTTGTACATCAGGGCTTCAACGTATTCATGAATACTATACTTTACATCTTGTTGAAACCATGTGCATTCTGAGGGTCTGAGTTTGCCGTGTCTAATGCATATAATGAAATGTTGCACGAGCTGTTTGTAGCTATACTCCGTGTATAGAAGGCATCACGTCGGGGACTACCCAGTTGCTGTGAGCGCCGTCTGTTCCTGGCCTTTCAGCTTTCTGGAAACGAGCTGAGGTGTGCGCGCGCAGGAATTGTATTTACCAGGTTTTCAAGGGAACGTAATTTGAAGGAAATTCGCTTTTCATTAACTTTGCATTATGTAAACATGCTTTCAATCGCTTAATGCCATGAATAAAGGGAAAATCAGACACCCACCCGTTCGCAGCTGAGGTGGATGTCTGATTTTCCCTTTATTCATTACTTCTCTCCACCTTGCGGGTTTCCGCAGAACGACTACGTCAAACGCTTAATGCCATGTTTACAATATTTGTTTATTTTCACATACTGCAGCCCCTGGTGGAGCTATAGCAGGAGTGGATAATACAATACAAAGAAATACAATAGACAACAAAGAAAGAAAGTTAAGCGCAATGCTCAGGGAGCACAGACAAGAATATGTTTAATGGGAGAGAACGTTCGGTTCCTGGTAGCAAATTCCAAGTTTCAATAGGTATACTTAAGCTCTACTTAAAAGTATTAGCGCGTGAAAAAAAGGGTTTCCTTTACCAGATCAGGGACGGAGGAAAACTACGCGATCTTGCACAGGCTGCCACAACCGGTAGCAGACCTGGCACGTGAGTGGAGCTACCGCCCGCAGAAATCAGCGGTGTGGAGTCACCGTGTCACTAAGGGCAGGCCTGTCTGCGCTGCTGCGAGCGCCGCACGGCCAAAGCAGAGCCAGCCCAACACCCGCCAGACAGTCGCATCGGAGCGCTTCGCTGCCGCATCTGATTTTCGTAGGAGACTTGTTACTTCCCTGAGATAGGTCACTGTATGGCTTCCTGAAAGGTTGCATTCAAGTATGCATAACATGTTCATTTTATTTAGCTGTGTAGCTCCAGTTTTTAATCATGAGGGCCAAGTAATTACGATAATTACCACAATCTGAATGCTTCAAGCCTGCTATTTTTTTAGACTCCGTTTAAAAATGTGTAAATCATGTAGAACTGTGCTGCTGCTTCTTGGAAGTGCAGTGTTCTCCCACATGATTTCTATAGACAAACATTTCGCCACACGCGCCTCCCTATGATTGAACTGTTCGGAAGCAGAACCAGGAACCTGCCCTAGGTGTTATCAAAGCTACTGGTTTTACCTTTTAAATTTCATTAAATTTAATGTTCTTTTCTATCTGTAGGGGAGAACAGCGATGTGCTGACAGCCGCAAGATTAGCCCGACGACCCAGCCAGGTGGCCTTCAAGTGGATGGCCTGCGTCTCCTGATCCATGTTGTATGTAAACGTACCTTATTCTCAATGCATATGATAAGAGTTCAGTAAAATAGTACCTCGTTTACTCATTTCTTCAAATAACCTGTTACCTGTTGTCTTGATGAAGACATTGTTAATGTGCTCATATAATGGGCGCCACTTTGTGGATTTCCACAGAACTAATTTACTCTATCAGTATTTTGGTGCATTAAATTGTCGATTAGTTCTTCCTCACCCTGACCTCTGGTTAGATCAGTGGGTGGAGAAACTGTCTTGGAAAGGCATTTGTCCGACATGCAATCCCAAGGCCAGGATTAATTTTCTTGGAACTGTGCAGCTTTCTCCATAGAAAAAAATCTGCTTCCAAGTAGCTCTAGGCTTTCAGGTGGATCACAATTCTTTCCTTTCATGACACTTTCCCACATTGCTGATTTCCACAGAATAGTGCATTCGCTCATACTGTGTACTCATCAAAGTGTTCAATAGTGGTAGTTCACCAGCCAGTGCATTGAATAAGCTCGATGGACAGCATTTGACCACTGAACATTCTTTTAGGTGCTTTCTACGCTTTCCAGCTGTAAGGTTATTTTGCTATCACACAAACTTTTCAGATTCTTCAGGGCCTACATGTCGAAAGCTGCATTGATTGTTTGACCTTAACATAAAAATTTGTGGGGCACCATTACATGGCAATCTGGAAATACAATCAGCACGACTATTACTATATCACCTTTTTCTCTGCGACTTTAGCTTGGTGTACTTGTAAATTCGTCTTTTTGCCGATGACAACTCTTTACAAAAATATATTCTGTAAACTTACCCCTTCTAATCGATGCAACATTGTTCTTGCTCAAACTTTTGCACACGAGTGTTTGGTTTCGAGACCACCTTGTTGCAAACGTGTCTTTTCCGAACGTTATGTCATAATCTTGTGAACATACAACTTTCCCTGAAGCAAGTGCTTCTGCCATCATTCTAGCAATCATTAGGCAGTCACGGAACGCAAGAGAACGTACAGAACCAATGTTTCCATTTCACACGACGTGGAGTCGTAACCATATCTTGCATCACCCTAGGGGTCTTCAAGGTCTTCCCCAACAAATACTGGACCCACTTGAACAAGTCTTTTCCTTAAGGGCGTTATTTCCATGCACGTATTGCAACTTTTGATTGAGCAGGAGGAGGAAGTAAAATTTATTGCTCTAGAAAGAGTAATTCAGCGGTCGGGACGGATGTCTTCTATTGGTTGATGACGATCTCCGGCCTGCATGTTTGGCGCCCCTATTCCCGGGCACCACTAAGCGTGGCTGCTCTTCGGGCATGATCCACCAGCCTCCGTTGGAGGCTAGGGTCGCCGCTGGAGAGCACGCTATCCCACTGCATTGCACTCGGATTTTCTATTTTGTGGAATGCCTCATTCGTATTGCAATACCATGTGATGTGATAAAGTGTGGGTATTGCGCCACACCACGGGCATGTGTCCCTGTATTGACTTGGGAACATTTGGCATAGTATATATAACTTTGGGAAAGTTCCTGTCTGCAGCTTTCGCCAGTAAACTGCCTGTTGTTGGGTGAGTATTGTGGGGCGGGGGATATCTGATCCTCGCCCCTCTATGGTAATTTAGTATGTCAGATTACCTTGGGATCACTCATGAAATCAGGATCTTTCTTTAGGTCCGCTCGGTTTGTATGCTCGCGAGCGATCCTATCAACCCTTTGGTTGCCCTTGATCTCAGTGTGCTCCGGTACCCAAAAGATGAGTGTTCTGTTGGCCAGCGCGGAAGAAAATTTGAAGCGCTTTTTCACCGATTCTGTCATAAATGTAGTTTCCGCATGCTTCCTTGGAGTCTGTTAGAATTATAAGGGATCTATTTGTGCGGTAGCCCTTCACAGCTGCTAGAGCAACAGCCATTTCCTCTCCCTCGGTTACCGTACAATCCCGTGCCGACGCGCAAGCGATTTCCCTATAGTCCAAGTCTATTATTGCCGTGACGAATCTTCTGTTTCCCTTCGTCCTCGAGGATATACCGCGGCGTCCGTGTATACCGTGTTCGCCTTGGTTGCTAGGTATTTTTCTACATACTGATTGAAGCGGTTTTACTCTAGTTGCACTCTATTGAAGCAGTTGTACTCAATTTCATATATAGCAGGCAATGCTGCGAAGGCATTTTCTCACTACATTTGAAGGCAAAAAATTGTTTGCCACATCTATGAAAGGCTTAAGTACGTTTGATCTAATTTATTGCAACATTACGCTTCTCGAGTTTAATGTTACAAAATATGATATAGTTACATAGAGGGCATCACAAACTCGAACGATGGAGGAAAGAAAGCATAGAAGAGGTCCCGGCTAGTCCTGATCAGTTGAGTATAAGGCCAATTCACGTGGTGTTTTTCGCAAAAGACGTCTGGCGCCTGTGTGCCAAACATGAATGTGTCCACACTGCTAAAGCTCGTGCTGCTACTCCTTGCTCCCAAAAAGTCAGATTTTCCAGCCCTTCTCTTTCGTGTGGTACGTTCTCTTCGCGAGACAAGCTGACTTTGTAGTGTTATCTCTAGGCTTGAAAGTTGTTTTAGGTCTGTGAATGTGAGCCAGCAACACACACACTCAAGTAATCACGGCGTGGGTCTTTGTCATGTTCTGCAACATGCCATAGAAAACCACAGGTGCGCATGTGCTTCACTATCTGTTACAGAAGTTTCATAGCTTTTGTTCTGACGCGCGTGAGCCGCACACACTTCCGGCGGCTCATAGCAATGCTAATTAAAAGCTCACACCTATATGCTTCGGCGACCAGATTGGAGGCGCAAAGCGAGGTAGCGTACCAACATGGCTGCACTTCCGACTTCAAATGTGACTTCAGAGCCTCTCCTATTGTTTCTTTCCTCCGTGATGAACCTATTCATCATCGAATGAGCGGAATGGCACGTTGGTGCTCCCACTGGCCACAGTGCACCGCTTCCATTTATGACCAATCTCGTATGCCGTATAATGGAAGTACAAAGGTGCATAAATAACACATTTGATGTCCCCTAATGTAGGTGTACTATATGATGCAGTTTTCTTGAAAGCTTCCAGAACAAAATACAGCTGCATTGTGAAAGTACAGCGTCATGACAGCGCTACTTGTTTTCGCAGCATAGCCTGCAAAATGTGAGATGTGGAACAGTTTCGATTTAGTGTATTGAGCGATGTATTAAAGGTGCCTGCTTCTGAACCGGACAACAAACGGAGTGACCGGACGATTACCCGCTGACCGAGCCCCACCAGTGCAGTCATCGGCTTCCGTGTCCCTCTCGAGCAACACCGAGTCATCACAACACATGCGCCAACTACATTCCCCAGCTTCGGTTGCGGGATTCCGTGATCAGCCCCAAGAGCCGAAACGAACCTATTAGGTATCTGGGTCCCGATCTCTTTGTAAATAAACCTCGAAGGCTTCAATTACATTATTTGAGAAAAAATTGACATTCATCAAATCGGCCAAGTTGAAGCCTTTTCAAAAATTGAACAATTTTGACCCTATTGGTCCCTAAATTGTTATATGCCGCTCAGTTCTACCTATCACAGCAAATATTGATGGGTGTGTCAGGCAGTAAGTTAAGTGAATTTAGCAGCTGCCGGCATCATTCCCCGATTTCATGGTACATGCCCCGCATCGAGCAGGGGGCATGGGCGTCTTGGAGCGATCTCGCGTGTCGGCTGAATCGCAAGTAAAGTCCTTCGCGAGGGTGCAGCGTCTAGGCTCCCCAATCGTGGATGCCTTTCTGTATGCCTTTCCCGCTTGACGGCTTCCGGCGGCAGCTGGAGGAGAAGATGGGCATGCCGTCGGGGATTGTTGAGTCAGCATCTCTGGAAAGGGCACTACGTAGAGCCCAAAAATCACACTTGGAGGAGATCAAGAAAAAAGACACTAACAAAAGAACTTTTGCGTTTGAGAGTTATCCAGTTGGGAATAGGTGGCTCAGTCCACGAGTCGTGCGAGTTTTTCGCCATGGAGCACAGCAAGGTGATATCGCAATACGATTCTTTGTTGCCGAGCGAGCCTTGTGTCGCCGCGGTGTTCACACAACCAAGGAGCCTCGACAATAAGAACAGATCCTGAAAAGTGATTGACGCAACATGATGCTCCACTGCTACACATATTGGCGTAACAGGGAGCCTGAACGCAGCGTGGGGGACACGATCGAGCTTGTCGCAGAGATTCTCAGGGTCAGCGAAAGCACAGTGTTCAAGGTGAGGAGGGAGGCCAAAGCGTCGTAGATTTCAAGTGGCAAACAGTCGACGCCCACGCTAGAGCGTCCACGAAATGCGGAGAAAAGATGACGCAGCATGAAGTATGACAGCTTCAAGTTGTGCGCGCTGAGGTCATGTGTGCACGATTCTTTTCACCGCAACAAGATACCGACGGTGGAGAAGATAACTAACGAGTTCGCGAAGCGTGTGGATCTCCCATCACTGAAGGTTGGGAGATACATGCGCCTGAATCGCTGAATATCCATAATCACTTCAGGTTTGAAGTACTGTGCGTCGCCTGCTTTTCGAGATCGGATTAAAGCACGAGAAGAGGAGTCGCAATTCGTTGCTTATCGACCGAGATGACATCGATGAATGGCGGAATCGCTACCTTCCTGACGTGGAGCGCTACCGGCGGAAGGCTGGAAGATAATTTTCATGGATGAGACGAGGGTGACGGCGGGGCCCACTCGGTCGGTCGTGTGGACAGACGCCGTGGTGCAACAGCGCGGACGCCTGTACGCTCGAGCAAATGGCCTGTCGGTGGGTCTGAAACAACCTTCTGCAAAAGGCCAGCGCCTGACTGACGCACATTGGCAGCGAGGATGGCTTCGTCGACGGCTACGCGGACGTATTCCGAGGCCAAAAAACAGGCGACTACCACGAAGAAATGGGCGGCAATCGCTTGGAGGGATGGTTTAATTACGTTCTGCAGAAGTTGCCAGCTGGTAGCGTCATTGTTTTGGGCAATGCACCTTACCATACCCGGCAAGAAGAGAAATGGCTGACAGCTTGGAAGAAGGAGAATATGGAGAAGTGGCTGAAATGCAGAAACATGGCCAACAGCGAAAGGATTATACTCGGACTCCCACCGCACCACTGGAAATTTAATCCTATCGAGCTCGTGTGGGCTCAGGTGAAAAATGGCACTGCTGCGGACAACCGAGACTTCAAGTTGTGCACAGTAGATGAAGTCTTGAGGGAAAAAATTAAGCACCTAACAGCGGAAGACTGGGGGAAGAACATTCACCACGTGATGTACCTGGAGGCAAAATTCAGGCTTGACACGTATGGAAGTGACCACATCCAACCCATCATCCAACTGGGTGATGATGGCACTGAAGAAAGCGCCTCCGACTGCGAGCTGTCCGGCATTGAGCCATTCGACGAAGCATAACAGCTTCTTATGAACAAAACAGCCATTATTGGTGCTACCAAAAATGTTCCAGTGGTTTCGCAGCAGGCATAACCTGACGATGGCGGCTAAACAGGGCATTTGACTCATGTTCTCAGCCACCTGTAAGTTATCGCAACTATGTATGCGCGTGGCGGATGGCCTGCGCAAGGTCACCTGTTCTCTTACTAAGCACGAGTACAAAGTGTCCGCTGCAATGCAGCAGTTCTTACGTTGGTCAAACTAGGCAATGTATTAATGTTAGACTGCAACAGCATGTTCGCTCCTTGAAGGGTGATAGCGGCGCCAATCTGCCCAGACACACAAGGGAATGCAAAGGTTGCTACCTCAAATTCCATCAAGCCATCACTATACGACAGGGAGAGACTAGACTTGAACGATAAATTATGGAAGCGGCACACATGCGTAGACTTGGCCTATACACATGTGTCAGTGAGCCTTCGGTGGCTCTCCTAGATAAACAAACCCTGTTTTTTATTAGCCAGTGAGTTGTTTTTTGCCCCTTGGCACTTTCCATAGTCATCTAGAGTGCTTTCTGCCACGTTTGTTTCATCTCGTTCATTATATCAAGGCACCCTGCGTGCTGATTTTGCTGCTGTGTTTCAGGGTAATAAACACCAGTTCCTATTTACTGCTCGTACTCATCACTTCGTTTTACGTCTCGTCTGATGTCGCGGTTCTTTTCCGCTTTAAACAAATTGTATACATACATTCGTGGTCTGCACCACGTTTCGGTGCGTAGCGAAGGCGCTGCTGTTTTGCGTGACGCTTCTTCCGGGCCTGGGTGTCCTCGATGCTGACTGCACGCCTTGGAGCTATCTTGCTGGTGAGTTTACAGGTTGCTTCTACATACGTGGCCAGCACACTGTTGAGACTTCAATTCGAGGCGCTTTCTTCATGCTAAGGACGATTATAATGCTTACACTATCACAACCAAGCACCTGAAGTTTAGTCGCATAGGGATTCAATCAAGCACAGCAGGTGCAATACGCACACACTGAAATGCCGGCGCAGCAGTGCCAGCACGGAGGTCCGTGTCATCTAGTGGTGTTGCAAGAAACCCAGCGGTACGCACAACAAGAGCATGTTAGCAGCAGCGGCCGTAAGTTGGCATAAGAGGCAAAGGAAGTCTCACTTTAAAACAGTGGTTGCCATCATCTGCAGCTAAATAAAGCTTGCAAACCAGCCATGACTATAACTTCTATATAAAATGTTTGTGCCTATATGGCAAATGCTCAACGTACGAGCCGTTTCTCACCGACTGCACGAGAAACAGGTGATGGTAGCCGATAATAGAGTGGACAAACGAGGCAGCTTGCACCTTGCAGCTCTCCTGCATGCGTCAGATATGCTGTAGCCAAGTCATGCCTCTCCTAATCCGAGAAGAATTTGGGTGGTCGAAGAGCAGACAAATTATGCGAAATTTGAAGCCAAATACCCGCCACATGAAGCTTTGAGTGCAGTCATGTGACTAAAGCCAACCTTCCCATGCAAAGAAGCGTGGCTTTGGCAAAAAACACCTACAAGAATCCCATGTAAATCTGCAAATGAATGATGCATGCGCATGCATTCTCAGTAGAACTAAAGCTGCTCCGGCATGCGCGCTGGGTATCATGTGTTGTGTATAATATTTGCTGCATTTTACTATGTGAAACATTTGTTGAATCAATCTTTTGCTTGAAGTTATTGCAGCAGATTTCTCTCAGTCACTTTTGCTATAAATCATTGCAAAAACAATTTACTTCCATATGTGTCGCACTGTTCTTTTAGACTGCCTGGAGAAATGCATAGGTGACCATGCAATAGGCCCACCAGCACCCCCTCCGGAGAACTGCCGTGTTTCTGTGCGGAAGCACCTTCGGAGCTTTTTTACATAAGCAGGTCACCAGGGCAAGCGAATGAGAAAATACAGCGCAACTCCAGTGAATTGTTTTTTTTTCAATAAAATGTGACATGCAACATAATATGGTGCTTTACATGGATTATTTATGGCATGAAAATAGCCACATATTTGGCCACATGTAGAACAGACTACACTTCACAACGCTCAAGATCACATGAAGATAGCCTGCCATGACCTCCCAAGTGCAATGGCTACTCCTTCAATTCATCGCACAATTTGCCTTTGACGTGCTGTGCCAGTGATCATTTCCAACACGCCACCCGTCGCCCATCGCGCCACCCGTCGTGCCACCATAACGGTGGGTGATGGATTACACCATGCCCAGCAATGGGAAATTTTCAAGAGCGCTGAAAAGCCTAAACTAATGCCTTTACAATGTGTTGAATGTGCTGTTTTGACAGCCTTGAAACTTTTAGAAGCTGTGGCCTCTCTGCCCTTTTGGCTTACATGTGATGTCATCTTATTTGAGAATAGAAATGAAGAAAGAATTACTAAACAATTAAACCGCACATTAGCTTTCTCGTGCGCTTTCTCGGCTGCCTGTAGGCCAGCTCTCCAATGTGCCCAGCTTCCAATCTCCAAATGAATTCCCCGCACCGAGTACGCCGACGGTGCACGAACAACCACCGCCGCAATTTTCGTCTAGAATTAATCCTTTAACTAGCCAACCACCCAAGCTCGCCAGTGACTGGGCAACGTCCCACTGACCGAGCTCCGACAGTGCAGCTATCGGCTTCTGTGTGCCTCTCGTGCAACAGTCTTCAACCAGCCCACTACCAAATGAACAAAACCGTATACCGAACCGGTCTCCAAGACGATAAACAGACATCGAAACTCCAGCGACAAGACTGATCTAGACGCAATGGGCAACGAAAAGGCACCGCGCGGTCCAATTTGCGCAATGCTAGGCGAAAGAGAAACAACCACACAAAGTGACTAGGTGAGCCTTACGCCCGTAAGCCGAACAGATGGTGTCTCTGACGCCTTCGCGAGTAGCTTATGACGTTTTTAAATGGTCGGTTTGGAGCAGGATTTCTTGCTTCGTGGCAACGAATCCGAATTTCACTGGTCGATGTGGAGCGGGTTCGTGCTTTCCACTGGTCGTTTCGCATCAACTCACTCCGAGCCAGATCACTCTCAGTATACGCCACCGAGGCGCGGATTCGGCGGAAATAACTCGCGTCACTTCCATCTTTAAGCGAAATCGGTACCCGCTCGGTACGTACAGCATTGTATCGCTTCGCAACATGGCCGCGTTCGGTGCTGCTGTAGAGTTCGCGTTTAGCGATGAGAGCTCGGAAGACAGCGATTACAAGGTGAGGCAGGTGCTGTACGAAGCCTATGTACGTTGTCCATCCACAAGCCTTGCGGGCTCGACATGGAAATGGCGGACTCTGCGATTGCCGCAGTCAAATTACGCACGGGGGACAGCGATTATGGCTGCCGTGGAAACAAAGTACAGTGCGGGAGTCGAACATGGTTTCGGAACAGGTTTGTGTGACGTGTAGGCAGACTTGCTGTGTGATCTCCCGCAGAGCGTTTTTGCGCTCCGCTGGCCGATTGGAATTTGTCAAACCCTAGCGCTCGGTCGAGTATTTCGGCGGCCGCTCCAGATCGATCAGTGAAGAACGGCATTAGTAAAGTGGAAGAAAAGCGCATCCAAAACGAAATGCATGTATCCACTCTTAATTCATACTTAATTGCTCGTGTTGCACCTATGGGACTCCGTCCTTCAGTAAAAGCAGCCACCAGTAATATATCCGATAAGAATATTCCTTTGGCATAAAACCCTTAGAAACACCTCCTTTGATCCTACCCGTATTGTTGAAAATCATCAGCATGCTTTCAAGGACTTGATAAATACGGAACGACAATGGTGCGCCAGTGATGACTTAAGTACGCATGAAATCACCCAGTTAGAAACTTCGAAATAGAAAAGGCAGAATGGTATTTATGAAAAAAAAGAGTAAAAAGTTGCTCCAGGAAGGCGTGCACCGTTCGTTGTGTCCAAGGCAGGTAATAAAAGCGGTCCCGATATAATTATTTCCCGCGCTACGCCAGAGCACGCCGCCTGCTAACATAGTGAACCTCTCGCATGTAAGCCTAACTAGGTATAAACTTCTCATCCTATTACGGGGTGTAGAATTTGTGCTGCAACTGGCGGATGTGACGATTTCCAATTGGCTCAAAATTTGCACAACTTTTCAAGAAACATGCGCCTACTAGAATATTTCCACGACGGTCCATCCACTTTGGAGACGCCAGTTATGCCTTCTATTAACCGTTGGACCCCGGCACAGCGCGATAAATACCTGGACATGTATATTGCCACCGTCGAACGTGAGCTGATGAAAAGCAAGTATAATTTAAAATAAATATTTCATGAGAAGAGGCAAACTATCACGTCATGGCTAAACTGAGTGATATCTTGATAAAACCAGCGGAGGAAACGGACCGTGGTAATCATGAAAAAAAGGATCATATAGATGAAGACCATAGACAGCTAAATAACGATCACACTTTCTATAAGCGCCTACACTGATCCTGTTACACAATGTAAAGCTAATTCTTGAAGACAGCATAAAATATCTCGTAAAGGCTAAGCAATTAGGCGATAATGCAGTGGGTTCACTCGCACCACTCAACCCTATCCCCGGAAGGTACTATTTACTGCCTAACATACCCAAAGAAAACTGTCCCGGATGGCCCATTCTTTCGGGCATCGCCCCTGTCACGCATCTACTTTCCCTTTACGTTGATGTAATAATCAGCAGCCTTCCTAGTACTTTCGGAAAGATAGGAACCATTTTTTGTTGGACATCGACGACCTCCTGATACCAGATAATTCCCTACTCGCGAAATTAGATGTGGCTTCACTCTTTCCATGCAACCCCCTTAGTGATGGCATTGAAACAGTTGATGCATATAACAGATCGTAGAATGAAAAAAACCGTGTGATGGTGCCCAGTTTTGGTAGCAAGAAACATTTATGCATATTTTTACCTGCTGCACTTCTTTTCTTTATAGGTACCTTGCACATGGGTATAACATGAAAATCATTGAGAAGTCATCCCATCTGCAGCTCAGTGGCCAGCCAAACTGTTAGGGACACCTGCGTGGCTTTACGTCACGTGTTGCAGCCTATCTACATTGCTACGCCAATACTAGCCCAATGGCAAATAATAGTCAATGATTTGGAAGCATTAATGCATATTCCTAATTACATTGGCCCTACTGGTGCAAAGCTAGTGTGCATAGAAGCTCAAGCGAAATCTCGTACATCGTTCCACAACTACAAAAGTCATTTTAGTACGATACTCCTTGCAGTGTGTGATGTCAGGTATCGTTTTACCTTGGTGGACATTGGGGAGTGTGGTTCACGAGGCGATGCGGGCCTATTTGGCAAACGCCATATACGGCAAAACCTGAACGACAGACAGCTCGGTATTCCGCTAGACAGGGAGGCGCCAGGTACACCAATAAAGTTGCCCTATGTGTTCGTTAGTGATGAGGCATTTCCTTTACTGAAAAACCTTATGCGACCATACCCCGGTTCTGGCCTTGGTGCTGAAAGTAAGGTGTTCATACACAGGTTTAACCGAGCTAAGCCGACCATTGAGAACACCTTCGGCATCCTTGCTAACAGATGGATAATTATCCGTCAGCACATTGTGCATCTGCACACAGCATTGACCTCATTGTGTGGGCGACAGTACTTTTGCACAACTCTCTCAGATCACGTGATAAGGACCCAAGTTTTAAGCACTGTTCCGACAATGACGTTGATAGAGTTAGAACGAATGGTCCACTCATTTTTGGCAAATGGACATCAGAACTTCCAGGCAACCGACGTATTCTTGCAGAAATCTCACATGGAAATCGCATTTACACTGGCTACGCAAAATGTTGAAAAAGAAAGGTGGAAGGATAGGGGTTAGTTTCAGTTTCTTGCAAAATATTATCAAATCTCAATAGGGACACTTTGTTTTGCCCTCTGCTTCTTGTGCGGTAATGCAAAGCAATGCACTTCATGTTGTTTAGTGCCACATCTGGGAGCGAAATTGTGAACGCCTAAAATATGCTCCGAGAAGTTGCGCAACTTCTGTGACAAAATATGGTGCTTAGCTGCGATCAGTGGTTTAATGCCTCAACCCTGCTACACAAAGCACATGCCGAAAAATGTAAAAACCATCTTTGGAAGTAGCATAGCCTATGACATTCGCTGCCAAAAATATTTTCCTGCAAAGCAGCAACCTACTCGCCTTGTGACTTATACGCACAAATGAAAACGTTACTGCGAACTGCTTCAATTCTCTCAACATGTAACGCAATGGTGAGAATATCAAGAAAATAGTCAATTTTGGTACAATGTTTGCTAATGGAAGGGACAGTAGTATGGGAAAAGTTTTTTGTTCTTACCTAGACATAACAGTACATATAGCACCCAAACTGCGAGAAACTGACCAGCAAGCACCCAGACCATTTTAAAAAACCTCACACCGCATATGCGCTTCTTTTGTAAAATTATTGTGGCAGCAGAAGGGTGATAAAATATTTTTGTCACAAACCGCAGTCTTATTGGCGGTTTAAACACAATTGGACAACGTGGCATTCTCTAAGCCAAGTTGCCAAAGATGAAGGCGGCATGTTTAGCGTCAAATTTAGATCTCTGTGAAAGCGCAGCTGCTCGGTGATGTCTGCACTGACTGTGCTATTTCGCATTTCTTGTATTAATATGCAACTGTAGATGGTTGTGGGCATGTTTACTTATGTTGTAAGGTGCGTGAGGACAGAAGCAGTGCCTTGTCTTCATGACATGCCGCACCAATGCTGTAAATGAGCTGCGAGTGCCCGGGCAAGCCTGCTCTCTCGACATAACCTTTCACCATAGCGAAAAGCATGCCTGCGGGGCACTGAGATTGCGTGACAAAAATAAACTCACGTCCCACTGTAGGTTGTGCAATCTATGTGAAGGCCAGGAAAACGCTGATGTAGCATGCTGTCATTAGTGAACCAGAGTTGTAACTAGTATACAAGAGCTGTGGTACAGTACTACGGCAGCATATGCTGTCACTGGATAACAAAGGGCTCAACTTCAAATCACGTAATGACAGAAGAGCCTTCCCTGGTTTCCACAAAAGAAAAGCTGTGATGTCGTATTTACATAACATTTAGAATGTCAGGGCACTTTTCCACACCATGCAATTTCTCTGTTTCTGCACATAAGTAAATCATGTGCTCATGACAGCCAGGACTACTTATTTTGCAGAATGAACAAGAGCTGATGCCTATGAAAGTCTTATTTCACACTGGTATTGCTGAGAACTGGTTTTCTGACAACCAATTTAATTCATACGGTTTTCCATCTTACAATTCTGAATACTGTCATCGTCTGATACTCATGGAGGTGCTACCATTTTCATTGCTCCAGACTTCCCTTATATCCGCAGGCATGACCTTGCAATAAAAGTTAGTTCCTGTGAGGCTATTTGAATCGAGGCAGAACAACCTGCACATAATCGTAAAAATCTTTCTTGGTTTCATCTATCGATCCCTATGATTTTCTGTCACTGATTTCCTACTTGCTCTTGACGTCATAGTTCACAAATTATCGTTCGAAAACAAGAACGTCTTAATCATTGGCGACATTAACATTAACTTACTCGATTACAAATACCAGCGCATATGCAGCCTATTGAGACTGATTTTTTGGATACGGCTACAAGTCGTTTATTAACTGCCATACCAGACGTCGTCATAACGGAACGCAAACACGCCTTGATCATGGGTTATCTAACATAACACCGTCCCCTGTGTCGGGAGTAGTGCGTACAGATATAACCGATCATTTCCCCATTTTCGTTACATTTAACAGTCTAGTGCCAATAACCAACATTCTTTCAGTACATCAATGTTTAACACAGATACATTTATTGATACCATTACCATTACTAATTGGACTCGGGTCAATCTGCTGGAAGACCTGGCAGTAGGAGTTGATAAATTCGCTATGTTGTTTTACATGCCGTTTCAATAAGCACCTGGACCGTTAGGTGTAAAAATAAATGTAAGTATGCCTGCTACCTGTGGATGACGTCCGTATTACTGACCACCTTAAGGAAAAAAGATAACATATACAGAAAACTAAATGCCAACTTTTTAACTCTAATTTGTCCCTGGGTTATAAAAAATAAAAAATAGAAAAATATCAATATCAATATATAAAAAACCCGCTACTTAAACAGGTTAAAAGGCACGATTATGATAAGGAATTTAATAAACACAGTAATTATCCAATAAAGTGATGGAAGCTTCTCAACGAATTCATGAAAAAATCTTATACGCCTGAACAATGTTCTAAAATTAACCTGAATGCTACAACATACCATGAGCCCACTCATGTGGCCAATGCCTTTAGCGATTATTTTGCTGTCACAAACAAATAACTGCCGCTCAGCGTACCTTGTCAAGATCACCTCCCTCATTCTTTCCCCAGTTACTGCTCAAGAGGTGTATTTAACAATCTGTCGCTTGAAAAACACAAGCCCGGGTTTAAATAACATTTGCCTACACTATGTAAATTTACTTGCTAATATTTCTGAACGAATACGCATCATAATTATTCGCATTTTTGAATCCGGCACATTTCTTCTGTTTAAAGAAGGCTAAGCTAATTTCCGTATTTAAGAAGGATGCCAAAGACGTAATTTCTGACAGACCAATATCCTTTCCTCGTTAAGTGAAATTATTGAATATTAATTAGTTAAACGTTTAAAGAACTACCTTGAAAAAATTCATATAATTAATCCCTGTCAGTTCGGTTTCCGTTCCGGTAGTTCTACGTGCTTAACATTGCTCTTTTTAGCCGATTTTATTAACAAATCTATAAATTGTGGCAAATTCGTTGGCTGTCTTTTTATTTCCCCAAAGCTTTTGACACGTCTAATCACAGCATTTTGTTCACCAAACTATAAGCATACGGTATTACTGGTCCCACCTTAACTCTATTAAAAAGTTTTTTGTTGGATAGGCAGTACGTGGTTTCTGTAGCGGGTGCCCTTTCTGAAAGTAAAATAATTAACTTAGGTGTACCTCAGGGGTCCATTTTTGGTCCATTACTATTAATTACATTAATGACCTGCCAGACCTTTTACATAAATCTCACTGCTTTTTTAGACGCCGACGACACCACCTGATCACTATCAGACACGTCGTTAATCTCATTAACATCAATGTGAAATGCTGCGCTAACTGACGTTATAGAATGGTGTCCCAGTAATTACCTAATTACTCATCCCGAAAAAAACTAAATACATAATATTCAATAGTGGTAACAGGGTCCTAACTTCTCCACTAGCGTTAACACTTAGTGCTCATCAAATTCCAGCCGGTGACTTGGTTCTGTTCGTCGGTGTTCTCCTAGACGCTAACCTCATGTTTGACTCCCACATTACCAATATTAAGAAAACGGCATTTGGAATTCGTGTTCTAATAATAGTACGCGCCTTCTATTCACACAAGGTTTTTTATCACTGCTTTTATTCATATTTATTTACTATGGAATCGCTGTCTGGGGTAGCACGTACAATTGTCACCTGTCATAACTTCAGCATTTACAAAATCAAGCCACTTGCATTATTACTAGCAGTCCGCGCCAGCCAAATGCACCCATTTTGCTCCGTCAAAACCTCATTTAACGACCGTGAACTTGTTTCAATACATTTTAACAATCTTATTTTTCAATTACTGAACAAGCAATTGCTTTACGAATTCGTTGACTTAAGTGGTTTACACAACCAAAATAGAACTAGGTTTGCCTTCAACAGAATTTTTTTACTGCGTCGTTTGGTACCAGTTATGGTAAACTAACACCATCTTGTGCTGGCATATCTTTATGGAATCGCTTACCATCAAACAAAATTATTCACTTCGTTCTATGCCTTCAAAAAATCCTTTAAAGATCTCCTTTTGATGCATTGCCGCAATTATGGTTCCAAATGTCTCGCTTATTCTTATCGCTGTTTTTTCCATGTTTTGCTATTCACATGCTTGCCGTTGCATTTATAAACACAACGATAAAAGGCTTCTTCTTAGGTATTCTCTTGCGTTTTACGTCTGTTGAAATTTTTTATATGTATATTTTAAGCACACCGATATTTTTGCTTCATGTTCAAGTGAGTCTGCCGATTATGTTTTTTTCTTTATTTCTTTCTGTTCATTATTTACGTAGTTTAAAGGTTCTGCTGTAAGCAGATTTTGTTTTCATTTTTTTCATAGTAATACGGGGCATCGTAGTCGTAATAACGTTTCTGTTGCGCTTCACCACTTTCTCTCCAGTGTATGTTTTCTAAATTTTATTTCTGTCCTGCCACCTATGCAATTTTTTTTATTATTACCCAATGAGGGTCCGGTTAAAGTCTTCGACTTTAGGACCCTCGTCTGGAAAACAAAAATACAACCGTTTCCTTTTTTTGTAATGAATAAATTTGATTTCATTCATCATTCATATGGAAATGTATACACTAGGACTGTGGGCACTGACAAAATAACAGTCGGGGTGCGTTGTAAAGATGGGAAAAGAACGTCTTGGTTGACCGGCTCCGCACTGTGCCGTAAGTTTCAGACATGCCTTGTGTACAAGAACAAATATTACATGGAAAATCATTGTAGCGGAAAGAAACAGCAAGCATGGGGTCCACATTATGCGGAAAAGTCACCTGTATAATAAAAGTGATTATTATGCATCTAGTCAAGCTTGCGCAAGGTATCCTTGGATTCAGCGTCACTGTGAGCTCACGTATGTGTACATATACATTGAACCATTTCTTGGAAGTAATCACACGTATCATATCATCCATGTAAATCTTAGTGGTTTTGCACTATACACCAGTGAAATTTGTGACAAGCATCACAGCATGTCTTTTGTACATGCGCACGACTTTCTATCACAACACCCACTTTTCACACCGTGTCACTGTGGTCCGGAATATATAGTTTTACACTAAGGCATACCTGGCCAATTCTGAAGACATTACGAAAACTCCCTGAACCTGACAAGGTTGTGCAAGGATCGTTTTGCATTTTGCAGGGGGCTTGAAATATCGCTTCTGGCAACCATACCGATATGACATTCGTAATTAGGTGCTTTATTGTTCAGTCATTTCTTTTTAGTGCATATGACCATCTATCAGGAAAGGCAAACTTGCAAAAATTATGAAGCATGCGGTTCTCATCCACAGTGTGGTTTCCGGCCAGGTCACTGGTATCTGCACAAACAGCTGGTATGCTCGAGCACCAGCAAAAACCAGACAGTTAAGTTCCACTGTATGCAAGACGCTTGCACTCTCCAAGTATAAAGCTATTTATTTGACGTTATTTTGACATCCATAACACAATTGCTGCTTTTGACACTAATGTCCACTTTATGAAAATGAAGGCTTCCAGAAATTAGCATTCATGACATTAGTGCTCTCAGGCAAGTTCACTTTTCTCGACAGCACTGATGTCTTGACCTACGTAACTATTATGATGTTCCCTAAATTGCCCCTGCGATATAAGCATCTTAGAAAGTGAAATAACCTAAAGGATAGATGTAAGAAGCAGAAAAGCAGGCCGGTGTGATAGGGCCTCTGTATCGGGGTGCTACGTAGGAAAATGCGATAGGCAACACTTATGCTCTGTTCACTTCTGAGCACACGAACGCCGCATGAAACGAGCAGTTTTACACCTAGAACCACTGCGACGCATCACAAACACAAAAATATCTGATTTGTATCTGGCGAATACCCCTTGTAGCAGCAAGATCACACCTCTGAAGTCGCGGTTAAAACGGCTCACACGCACTATTCGCAACTTTCACCGCCTACAGGTGGCGCTACTCGAAATTTAATATGGCTGTCGTTAAGGGGATCGTGTAGACGCCACCGGCTAGTGTACACGCTGCATCGAATCGCATTGTGTTTCCGGCCGCAGCGTGTTATTATCATGTGTTCATTTCAAAGACCACTGACTCTGGGATGTATTATGACCCACATCGGGGGTTCAGAAACGCGTGTTCGGTGACTGGTTGAAGGTGAAGAAGCGTTGAACGTAGGACACATCATTTGCTGTGGCTTGAAAGAATGCACAGTCTCGTCATACACCGTCCAAGGATTGTGCATGCAAACATCACAAGTGCGGCAGAAACGCATGAGCTGTGGTTCGAATTTAGGAACGACGAAACCATAAAGATGGGTACATGTGCTATTTACTGGCTTTGATTTTTTTTTCTTGCGAGTCCCTCGCCGAATAGGCTTCAGTGGCCGCACTTCAGGAAATTAAAACAGCTCATTGTGTTTACTACAGAGGCGTGAGCGGGGCCCAACGCACCGTGAGAATGAATAGCTTGCTGCTGGTGCGTGTGGCATGGTGTACGCGTACTACACATTCGGTCGTCCACTCTTAGTTTGAACACGCGAGCACATGGCTGCGCTTTTCAGCCTGCAAGTGCGTCCGACACATGTGCGTTTCCAGGCAGACTGGTTTATGCGTAAAGGGACCACGAGTTGCTGCTTCACGTCGTCTGGATTTTCGTTACGATGGGTGGCTGTGAGCACGGCTACACGCTAAGAGGGGCCCCGTGTACTGCCGTGCCTTCGGTGTCCGAACCCTTGCCGCGCGTTGCCTGGCAAACTATGCTGCCTTTATGCGCTGGTAAACAAAGGGTATTCGCTCGCATTCATTCGCTAAAGCATCGTCTATGCAGTCGTACAGCACACGGCAAACGTTTAATGATGCCACAAAGCTGATTTCATCGCCGTAGGAGCATTACATTGATTTCGTCATTCTCCGATGAACCGTAGAACTCAATTCGCGTGCCCACACCTGAAAAGTGGTTCTTTCAGTATTTACTTGAAGGGTTTTCTTTTGTGGAGCCCAGATGCGCAAAGCCACTAAGAAAATACTGCACGAAGGCAGCGCGAAAGGAAAAAAGATACACAATGAAACGGAAGAAAGAGCGATACATCACGCTTATTCACATAACATGAAGAGTGCCTGTCCTGCATTGGAGCAACAATTTTTTTGTCTTACAGGGCCACTGCTCTTGCAAAACAGGCAAGCAAGCAGGCAACACAGGCTGTGAGCCCTACCTGATTGTGCAGCATATCCTCACCAACCAGCATGCACAAAAGTTTGAGGAACTTCTCTTCTATGAAGTCGCATTCAGAGACTTGGACAAGTTGAGAATTTACAGAGCTGATATGAACCATTTGAGTGCTCAGCTAGCAAAATTTTATAAGGACATGGTTGCTGTGAGCTCAGCACAAGCAGTTTAAATTTGAGCCGAGACTGCTGGGCAAAATAATACACAGTGGCAAAGAGAGCGAATGCTCAAAGTAACAGGACGCAAGGGCCACACATTGTAGATTTGTGCCATCACCAGCAAACAGCTGGCAAAACAAAATTGAAAAACTGCTGACGCAAAACTTCCGAGGAAACGACGCCACGAGATATGGCAAGGCGTGCGAGAAGCCAGCTCTCGAAGAGTATACACTTAACACATTGTTTTTTGTCACAGGCTTCCGAATGCGCAATTTCACTGCCCACTCCTTTTTCATTCGTTCTTCGCAAGGAAACAAGTGCAGGCTTACCTCGCCTTTGACTGCACGGCGTGTGCACTGAGGCACACAGCACATTTTGTTGCTCTTGTACGACTTGCCCATTTCATCGAACACGTAACGCGTCAAAACAGTGTCACTGCGAAACGCAACCTGTGCCTCAGCTGCGTACATCACTGCAGAGTTCTGAAATACCGCTGTAAAAAGCGACCCCAATCAAATACAAAACAAATGCTCCAGCGCACGACACTAACTGAACACGGGCATCCCCTCGTTGAGGCTTACGACGGCTGCCGCATGGCGTCGCTACCATCTGTGAAAGTATCGAATAGCACACGAGGAAAGACAGCGATAACGATGCAATCGAGCCTGTCGCTACTGATGTCATCATTTCTGAAAGTTGTAGAAGACTGGCGGTAGCCATTTCGCCACAACGAACCGCACACAGAACACGCTGGGTGCGCCGATCGGACACCCGCTTATCTGGTATGTCAGATCAATAAAAAAGCAATACTTTCGTCAGCTCGCAAAATGTCCCGGCTGCCCAACAGTGAGCGAAGTGGATAGATGAACTGTCGTTAAAACGGCATACCCAACGGCAAATAGCTGAAATGACAGGCAGGCCAAATAAGACTGAACCGCATCATCCAGGCTTACAGGGATGAAGGCCGCATGCCCGACGCTCCACATAAACGGAGCCCTCGAGCTACAACTGCAGCTCAGGACATGAGCATCCTTGAAGCCGCGCGGGCGAGCCCCTTCAGCACCGCCAACGAGATAGATGCTGCCACTGGTGTCTGCGAGCGCGTGTACAGTAAAATGCAGGCTGGCACAGAAAAGCTGAAGAGCCATGTGGCGGCACAGAAGTCGCTCCTCTCAGACGCAAAGAAGACGGCCCAACCTAAATTCGCAAGTCAACACGCCGACTGGGAAATCGTAATATCTTCTGATGTGTCAGCGTTCACAAAGTAATGGGATCAAAACAAGAGTGTGGCGCCCTGTCAATGCCCGACACGACCCCCGTTACAAGCAGGAGGTGGAATCAAGCGGCCGCACTACGGCACATGTGTGGGGACCTGTGTCCCGAAAGTTATTTGGTGTCTTGCATCGTATTGATGGACACCTGACATAGGCAAGGTATTGTGACATAATCAAGTATGCCACGATTCCTTACGCGTTGGGCGGCCCGTTTCCCCAAGGAGATTTCCGCTTGCAACACGATCTCTCGCCTGTGCACACCGCAAATGTTGTTCAGGAGCTCCTTAACGAACGAGCAGTGCGGTGTGTACAGTGGGTGCCCGAAGGAGTCGACCTCAACATTATCGAAAATTTGTGGGGAACAATGAAAGTTGCGCTCTGCAAAAGAGGACTGCACAGATCTGCTGACGATCAATGGAGCGCGGTAGAAGCAGAATGCATGCGCCGCCAGAATGAAGAAGATTTCATGTAGAATCTGGACGCTACTCTTCCGTCGAGGAAACGGTAAGGGGCCATGGCCATTGAAGGGCCATGACCAGGTACTAAGAAGTGACCGCATTTTCTTTTCCTTTCTGGATGTTTGTAGTGTTCTAGTTTGTGACTTCCCTTTATTTTCAATATGAAGCTATTTGTGTCAATAGCTCGCTGTATTGTATTTGCTGCATGCTCTATATGCGCTTTCCAGTTCCAGTTTACTTGTTTCTAATCTTAAGTATTTCTTTAAAATTCGTTAGCTGTTATTTTCGTACGCAGTGCGTGCGTTCTTCGGCTTTCAATTTGATTTTAATGCAAATGATATGAATTATTCATATTGTAATATATATTCTTTTTAGCAAGAGCTTTTATTTTATTCCAGTTTGATATTTCAACGAAGAAATGTTACTGTTTTCGATGCCATATCTTTCATAACTCCTTTGACTACCAAAAGATACTTCTCCTCACCATCTCTGAATTCACTCGAATATTTCTGTCACACAAAATTAAAACAAATAAAAGTGACGCAGCGTTGCTTTCACTCAAATATCGAAAACTTATTGTTTAAATCGAAAGCCTTATATGCTCCAATATCAACAGTAGCCGTCAGCAGTGGCGTCCAGAAAAACGGCTCCGCTAAAATCGACATGACGTCAACTGTTATTGGTCATATATTAATTCAATATATACACGTGATTACTTATAATCCAATATGCCTTCTTAATACACCTCTCGTTCCACATTAATTGACTTCTTAATTAATCTCAGGCTTTTGCATTCACAGCACGCAAGCTGTCTTAGTGCCAACCAAAACTTCTTTTATTCGGATGAATATATCTGACCGCACGACTTTTTCACGCCAGTGCAAGTTAAAGAAAACCCCAGGTGGTAGAAATTTCCCGAGCCCTCCACTGCCGCGTATCTCATAGCCTGAGTCGCTTTGGGACGTTAAACCCTATAAACCAAACCAAACCACACGACTTTTCGGAAAGGCAATTAAGAGCCATAGACAGAAATAACCTGCACATCACTATACGTTAACGTATCTAGAAAAAGTATCCTCTGGATGAGCTGACTGGAAATTGTATTCTCGTAATACCGGTAATAAGCGAAATCGGGGTTTGGGCCTTAGTTATAGTGCACTCTAAATTTTCGTAACCATTTAATGCATGTTAAGAAGGCGCGGTGTGTTTTGGAACCATTACGCACGGTGGGAAGTTTAGGAAGACGACGAGACGCATGGCCCCAGGTGCTGCGGCAAATGAACAAAGTAGGCTGCTCCGGCCAAATGCGAAATGTTACTAGTACGGAGAACGGTGGTGGTAGCAAGGGCAACGCGTTGACACAGTAGCACCAGGGCTATGCTAACACTCTGTTGAACACCATGCGCGGCCCACGGCGTGGCTGCTTCCACCTTTACAGTGGACGCTGACGCGCTTTCTCAGTGCTAAAATCATGTGTAACGCACAGCCATTCTTGGACGAAAAAGCGCTCAGTGTTTCATAACATTCACACGCCATGCATCGTCGGTGACAAAAATGCTGCATGAACTTGCAGTGCCTCCTTCAGCGAAAACAAAGTGAATAAGAAACAAATAAGGTGTCCTTCAGATAAACGGGGACGAGGGGTTCGAGCGAAACTGCTGGAACAGCTATACCCTCTCCAAATAACTCGAAAACATGGCACACGCGGCGTGACTGTACAACCTTGCAGAACGCTCGTTCACGCGCTCGCACGGTGCACCTCGTAGTGAGCGCGATAGTACACCGGTTTGCTGCCTTCGATGAATATCTCCGTGGGTGCTGGATAAACCTAGTAGAAATTACAAGAACGACAAAAATGCACCGTTTCTGACGCGGCCGTAACCTAAGCTTCGCGCGCCCGCTTCGAGCAAGCGCCATGTTTGCCCTGAAGACGCCCCACGCCGTCCGCCTGGTCCAGACGACCGGACAGTCATTCGCGCGAGGGCTGAACGGACGGAAGGTTTGATTGTGGGCGAATCATAAACGTCTAAACGAGGATCCGAATTCCTGGCGCGTGTAAGTTTAAATTGGCAGGCTACTGAGTTTACGGTTGACATGACCATCCTTACAGCGATGTGCAGACACCGCCCTGCGATACCTATGCGTCGGGCACCCAGCCATTTCCGGCAGGGGCGCACTCAGTAGTGCGCATAGCATTACCCATAAGAGAAACACAGATGAGTTTCTGGTGCGGTACTGTTTTGATTGGACATAAATGACCCAAAATGAGAGTTGTGTACTCACAGGTATCGTGAAATGCTAGCAGCGGTAACTTCGATGTGCGGCCACGCATACCATTCCTCATTGGTTACGTTGTAGCCCAGGAACACAATGGAGCTCCGGCATGGGCCTCGACAAACGACGCCTAGGTACTGGTAGCTGAGCACGCACCACAAACACGTACAGTCGAGCGCAATTTCAAGGTTATCGCGCGAGCGTCGACCAGCCTAGCACTCCAGGCACCTGGCGGACGGTTTTGGAACAGGAAAAACCATGATTTCGCACTCTTCTCTCCCTCGTTCGCTGTTCCATACAATAGCCATCAACCCCGCGACAAACTCACCACCCTTCCTCTCTATTCTAAGCTTTCCATTTGTTGCGATAAAGTGTGGACTTGGTTACCTCGTATCTTCGCATGCGTTAACAAAATTGGTGGGAAAGATATGGTAAAGCCAGTGCTTGGCACTTCTTGATTTTAACGACATTGAAGTTGGAAAAAATATATCAACGCAGCATCGCCTCGTCATATCGCCTTTCTTCACCAATAAATTTCCGCAAACAATTTTTTCATGAAGGTATATAACTGCTGCAATGATCGATATGCGATCCCAGACCACTTGTCGCAAGAAAAATGCCCCGACGACTTACGGCAGAGGAGCACCAAGAAATTGTTTCATTGGGAAAGTTTGTGTCCCAGCGAGAGATATCCCGGCAGGTGAACCGTCCTCGGAAGGCAGGAAACCGCATTCTTCAAGCGTTTCCCCGGGAGAACCACTTGGAAGATACTCATGAAAGCGAAGAAAATCAAAGAACTTGGCCTTCGCCTAAGCATTTCGTCCATCCGAAAGAGACTTAACGCTGCGGGTCTTAAAATCCGCGTGGATGCGAGAAAGCCACTTTCGAGCAGCGAACATCACAGGAAGTGTCTGGAATTTGCGCATCGGCACGAAACATGGAGCGCCGAGGACTGGCAACATGTCATGTTTAGCGACGAATCGACATTCACTACGTGCTGGAACCCGCGACTTCGTGTTTGCAGAGTCGATGGCTGCCGGTGAGATTTACTTTTCTTGCATATAATTTCACACCTATCTTTCCACCTAACTTTCTGCTGCCCCCCCTGCCACGCTTTCCTTCTCTTAAGATCCAGCCCGTTACCGATCACTTAATGACCATTTGTTGTCTTGCCTTCTCATTACCTGCCTAGCTCATGCCCATTTCTTCTTGATTTCGACTGAAATGTCCTTAACTAGTGTTTGTTGCAGAAGAACGGAGATTTCGGAAAGTTGGTACGGTGTCGTTTTTGAATTTACCAGAGTGAAAGGCCGGGACATGAAGTTTATCGAAGCAAGCAGAGATTGAGTAACGGCAAAACCATGCACCAAGCTTGGCTTTAGGACCGGCATACCATAGTGGAGTTTCAGTCGAAGTGCGAGTATGTGTGCAAACCTAAACTTTTTTGGACTCTAGCTAGAAAATATGCATGTCGCTCTGAAATTCTTCAACTCAGTACATTACGAACTGCAAATACCTTAGCAGCTTTCGCTCAGTTTCTCATTATATAGTGGTAACTGCCCTGTGAGTGTTTTGGTTATTAAATTCGATGCCTCAATTTTATTGCAGCTATGACGATGAAAATGTCCGCGATGTCGCAGCAAGCGGGCGTGTCTCGGTGAACGTCTGGGGTGCAATAACCTACGCCGATATGGGTCCGCTCTTCCGCATCCCAGGGAGGCTCGCGGCCGAAGTCTACAACGAGATCATCGACACTGTTCTCCTTCCTTTCGCCGGGAATGGACCTCCCCCTGACGGGTGTTTTCATTCCCTACACGACGGCTGCCCTGTTCACACTGCATCCTCAGTGCAGGAAAATCTGAACAAGTCTAAAATTGCGCAGCTCCTCTTGCTGCCAAAGAGTCCCGACCTGAACATTATCGAAAATGTTTGGGCATTAATGAAGGCACGGTTGGCTCGCGCCACCTTGACGAACACTGACGCAGACACTCTGTGGGCAGCCGTTGAGAGGGAGTGGGAGTGGAATGTCCTCCTACAGGACCCCAGAACTGGCAGAATCTCTGTTCACTTCTATCCCGAAAAGGATAAAGGACGTGAAAGAAAGAATGGGCGCCGCGTTGAAGTATTAGGATGGAGGTCAAAGGGTTATGCCGGGGATAATGCATAAGAAGCATTAGTCTCTTTTGGAAGCCGATAACGGAGGATTGAAATTAATTTGCGCCTAATGAACATTAATGGGTAAGCATCGATGACACGGCCATTTTCAGAGGTAGTTCGTTGCTTAGCCCTCTACTTATACGATGCCACTGACGCCGAAATTGAAATGATTTTTTACGCCACCATCACTGATATTCGCAGCATCATTTAGAGACCCTAGAAGCAAGCCTGAACAGATATCGAGACGGTTAGCGTTTATCATAATTCAAACGCCTTAATGACTCTGTCATTCCTCGTTTGTCTCTTATTTGTGACCCGCTGCTCCGGCTTGGCGGCAGCATACATTGTAATCCCGACCGCTATGTCTGATCTCGGCCTCAGGGACCAGCTTGCACATGTGCATCCTTTCATCGGTGATGATTTCACTACGCTTCGCACATGTGCAACTACAGAGCTTTAATGGAAACATCATAATTAGGACTATTTTTCTTATTTGTGCATAAAATCCATCCATATTTAGTGCAGTTAATCAAATTATTACACTGCGTCCTTAACTGTTTCTTTACCCTAACGGATAGGCTTCTTCAGTAATTACAGTGAACGCTCTCACATAGTCATTCCTTGGGCCTTAATTAGTTCATCAATTGCACATCTATCACACGCACACACATATGTACATGAAGAATTTCAGAACTTTATAGAACTCTTCAATGTATTAGGAAGCATTCACGAAAAGCAACATCATTGCGCTGTTGTTGATTCCGAACTTCCGCAGACATGTGTTACAGCAACTGCAGGAAAAGTTGACACTGAGAATATCAACCGCAAGATTCATTCCCACGATTCCCGTTTGTCGTTTTTAACCAATGGGAATCGCTTTTAACCGTTTTTAACCAATCATCTTCTGGTCACTCCTTGCAACAGTGATAATAAGGTAGATGGTGGTGCAGTCCGAAAGACAAGAAAATCGTGATGCGCGGGGCAATCGCAGTTCTCGACGACCGCACATAAAACATATTCATTTTTAAAATGTTTAGGACATACTTGGCTACCATATTTCGTCATAGGACAATTGGCGGCGCGAAAGCTAGGACAAATAATTGAGATATCGAGCATTTTTTCCAAACTGGCGTTTTTACTTTCCGCGTCCTTCGTCGTTTTCCTAGGTTGGAGCCTTCGAAAAGAAAATAAAAAAAAGTGGAAGGAGGCCGCACATAACGGACGCATCGCGGGCTTAAGCTAATGTGCCTGGTGTCCCATTTTCCTGGCTCAGCAGCAATGACGTTACATAGGCTAGATACAGCTTCGTAGCGTCCAGTTTCCGATAATACCGAAGAATACGTCGTGCGTACTACCAGGCGCTGGTACTACGATCACTGCCTGTTCGCAGAACCAAAAAAAAAGAGAATCATAGCCCAGCAGGGAGTGACTGCTACTGAAGGAACAGCAAAAAGAGTGAGGGAAGCTGGCCTGATACCTCCCTCGCCATAGAATTCTGGGCCATGGCGCTGTTCATGTTCCCGGTCGACGCTCGCACGATAATCTTCAAATCGCGCTCGACTGTTCACTACGCTGTCGTCAGCGCTCACACAATGCGCTCCCAGAGATGCATCCACGTGGCTGCCAGCGCGCCTGCCGGCCTCCTGCACTGCAATGGCGCGAGTAACTTTGTGTTGGGCGCCAGCCAAGCTACGGCGGTAAAAAGAGAAAGAGAGGGAAAGCAGGCGCTCTCACAAAGAATAAGCTTCTTTTCACGGCATGACGACGCATGTGCCCTGACACAGTCCCATCCGACGTGCGGCGCTGTATGCAGGGCAATGGTGCGGCCAGGTGCGCTATTCTCGACACGCATAGCGGCTGCACGTCCGCCATTATCCGCCATGTTGACTCTGTTTGGCTGTGGAGAGTTCGCGTGCCTAGAAATTTGTGCCGGGAAACAGAAGTTTTGCAAATTGCAATTTTGCATTTTCGCCAAGATGATGAGAAACTTGACGTAGAGCTGCAAATTTTATCGACTAATGCATCCGTTTGGTGCTTGGCAGCTATATTGCGACGTTAGCACTTCAAAAAGAAAGTGATCGGTAGCGTGCAGAAGCCAACGCAATGCATCTGCAATTTCGCGAATATGTGGTGGCGATCCAAGGTATGCGCCATGCCAGCTTGCTGATTAGCTGAAGGAATATGCTGTGGGGAGCGTCACAGGAAGGGCCGTTTCGTAAACGTCAATTTGACGTTGCGCTGGGCCGCAATTGCAGATTTTCCGCCATAATTGTGGTGCGACGAGCCGCGCCAATTATGCTAATGAGCAGCCATATGCAATGGTGGCCGAGAGGAATGCGTATCGCCACATTTTCCCCGTCGTTCGGCGAAATTAAAATATTTTGTTGATAGCGCGTGCTCATGATATTTGCATCGCTCCCGGATGGTGTAAACAGCATTTGCGTCTCGGGCCATCATTTTTGAAAGAACGCGTTTATATGATATAATATTCGTTGAACATAGCAAACTTTCCGCAACGTTATCCACCTTTTATTGCAGCGTTTGTATTGTAATCAAGATTAGTGCGTTTTTGCACAATCAAAGGTTATGACAAATGCGTCCTTTTAGTTTATAAAAAGAAATGTACGTAAGGCGGTGCCTTGAAGTTCCCTCCCATGGTGCGTGTAACCAGCGAAGTGAACAAGATATGGCAGCGCCGGCGCTTGCCGCGCGCTAGCGGATATCTATGGTGCGCGCAACGCTATCGGTTATATTCGGACCTTCTCTGCCAGCCGAGTCATTTACGTTTCACGAGATAGTGATAACGTGGCCTAGAACGTGCGCGCATCGCCACTGGTAGGTCGCGTATGTTGTCTCAAGGAAGAAAACAAGAGCGTTGGCGCCAAGATACGGTGACTCATTCCATTTCCCGGAGACACGCATCCTAGCTAATGAAGCAGACAACGGCCTGTATGCAGCAGACGACGGAATAATCATGCGCTTTCAGCTAGCGGCTTTATTTTTACTGCGGAGGAAAACTGTTTTGCTTTACCGAGAACTTTACCTTCAGTGCCATCAGTTCAGTTTGTTAGGCAGAACGTTAAGCTGGCGTCACGTTACGAAAGCAAAATGGGGCCATCAGGGCCATTTTATTCGCGTCCCGTCTACGTCACGCATCGAAGAAAATGGCGGAATGTCCAGAATAGCGCCTCAGGTTGAAAGAAAAGGTTGGACCATCGCGCAAAACCTGTCGACCCAACACGTGATCTACACGTGGGGCTTTAGCCTGGGGGACGCCACAATACCCTCTGGACGCTGTAATTAGACACGACGGCTCCTGCAATGCTTTAGAAGGGGAAGGGGGGGGGGGGGGGTAAGCATTGCAGGAGCTCCCGAGTTTGCCTCTGCGTTCACGTGCAACAGCAACGAAAGCCCAGGGACAACGTTAAAGAGGGAGTAGAGATAGAGGAGGGGGGCATGGAATGGGAACAACCGGATCCCGTACCGACGCAGTGAGGAAACAGGTTATTAACCTTACCCCTCTGCACTCGTGGCAGTTGACCTAACATGACACGGGACAAAGAAAATGTGTCGTCAGAAAGCATTGCATCTTTGGGCTCTCTTCAGTAAAGGAATGAGGGAATGAATGACACGTCTCTCTGCCTACCACGGGGACGAACACAAGTGATGCAGGCAAGGTAAGATTTAACATTACGACTGTCTGATGCCTTCAACTTCACCGCCAAATACTGTCAATGAACGCAAACGGCACAGAAAATTTCCTTAGATCGGGTCCTATAGTGCGTTGGATCTGCTTATATTTTCCTGCACATAGTGCAGATGTTACAAAGATGTATGCGCTTCATAATCATCGCGTTTCATTCATTTTTCCCTTAGAAAAATAACTGGCTCTGTGTCGACGCCTGATCACGGCGACTGGCGTCAACGGTTTCGCAAGCCATATGAATTGCTAATCGTGCAACACACCACACACATGCATAACGTGGTCCGTTTCCCATCGCAAAGATGAGCGGATAACGTCGCCACTTTTTCCGCGTTATTCATCACGACGGAACAAGTGTGTCGCATTTCCTTAGGTAAGTCGATGTCGCTCTTCATGGCGTAGTCCCTACAGTATTCTTTTTTTGGAAAGAACGCCACCACGTGGTTCAATTCCGCAAGTAAAAAGTCAGCGTGACCGGTTTTAAAGGGAAGATTTCTATGCTTGTTCCATCGACTTTCCCACTGCTGCCGTGGCTGCTGGTGTCAGGCCAGCAACCCCTAGACAAGAAGGCTTGAGTGCTCGGCGGCGCGCTTGGCCATACGCGTTGAATTAAAGGATCGTGGCTTGGTTCACCTAGCAGCATTATGCTTCCATTGACCACTCCACACTTTTTCTCCAGTAGAAACTGCGGAATGAGCAGCAGACACCTTACAAAGCATTTATTTAGAGGCACAATTACAAAGCAGCTTTGTCAAACTTGTGCAGGTACTGATGCCAGCAGCTTTTTACAGCGTTGCGCTTTGTCGTCTTTGTAATGTACGGTTTTCGTGAATTATTATTACTATTTAGAATACCCCACGCTTCATACCCATTACTTCAACTAAATAAAATCCATAACTTTTTCTTTCGTATATCTGTACTTATAGTTTTTATGGTGCGGCAATGATGAATGTAACGCACTCGATTAGCTACACAATTGCGTATGAATAACTTTATTAGAGAGGCATGCACTTATTCCAATCTAGATTATGCTTGAATGAATAATTTTGCTTTCGACGCACTAATTACCGCAGTCCACTAATTTACAACTCAAATAAGTTTAGAAATGGGATGTAAAACATTCATGCAGCTATTTACAAGGAAATAGTTGCCTTATTCACAACTTTCATGGCTTATAGGGGGCGCCACCTTAAATCCAACATGGCTGCCAGAGATTAAGAACTAGCGCAGCCGGTGCAGTGCTGCGGTCGTCTTGCGCAGTGTCTTGTTAGTTCGCATCGTCCGTGGAAGTTGCGAATAATGGATCTTCAGTTTACACGCCCGCTGTCGTTTGCCTGCGTAATGGCCCACATTGGGCAAGCAGAACGCAGGATTCGATGCTTGATTGAAGGCGAAAAAGTCTTAAACGCTGGTCATCTTGTGTGATGCGGCATAAAAGCGTGCACGTCGACGTCCGTCACTGTTGAAGGGCTCTGCATACAAACTTCGCAGGTTCGAAGCAAACCACATGAGCTGTGGTTTCAATTCTACAGCAACGGCGTTATAAAGGTAAGTCACCGGGCTTAGTTTTTGCTATTCTATTAATTCCACCGCTTTGAACGGGTACCATAACCTTTGTGGTGCTGTCTGCAAGTTGTTACTTCTACAGCTTGCATAAGCCACCGTGTCGAGAAAAAAATCTTCCTCGTGTTGCGCGACCGAAGTTCTTTACATCGACGGCGTGAAAAGTAGCCTTAAAGCAGCGTTTTCTGTGCGAAAATGTTTTGTCTAGTTATCCCTGCCTTTGTTCACAAAGCTGGATGTTGAAAACGAGAAGTAAACAAAAACCCATGCCTGACCACTTTTTCGAGTTAATACGATAACCGTTCACCCTTTGCAATTTAGTATTGCGCTTTATGTGTGCTGTGCAAGCCACAGCCTTGCGGTAGTTTTACGGCCTGCGTCAGTCCTACCGCGACTTGCAACGACAGGTCAAGCGATATTACCAGTCCGCGGGAATGCTCGCTTCATTCTTCGAGTTATCTTTATAAAATTAACTGTCAAATAAATTCACCGTGAATCAGCTGATGGTTCGCTACGCGACCACTGCACAGTAGTTTAACGTTTGTTAGACAACGATTTGTTACCTTACGAGTGCAGTCCTGCGCGCCTGTGCTCACGTTGCAGCCGCGCATCGAATTGGAGGGGCAGTCGACAACAAGCACGAGCTTCAGGTCCCTTTACCGCTGTGTCACTTTGCTTCGATGCACGGCCGTTGTCGGACACACTGGCCCCTTGAACAAATTCTAGATACGAGTGGACGACCGTGTACAATGGTTTGAGGGATAAAACTGTTCCTGTACTGTCCGGGAAACCATGTCAATAAAAAGCAAATAAGTGTAAGTGGTCATATGTGCTTCATATGCTGGAAGTGAGGCAGCACAAGAACAATTTTTTGTCGACTGCCAATCCATTTCTGAATTTTGTCTGACTGTACTAAGGAGCAATAAATAAATGAGCAAAAGTAAAATTAATGTATTTTATAATACAGGCAGTACCTGATTCTATAGTTGTTGGGCAAGTGCAGTGATTGATTGTGCAAAATACCTGTTGTTTCAGGGCCACTGTACCTGCAAGGCCGGCAACTTGGCACAGGGTAAGCATATGCTTGCAATGTTGCTGTTTGTTAACAGGTAAGGCTTTTCATCGAAACAGTTAATTTTTAAAAATTTTTTCCAAGTACAGTGGTTACCTTGCTGAAGTTGCTCGAAAAGAGCAAAATTTGAAGACATAAACTCGTTAACAAATGAAAACAGAAAAACAAACTTTATTCAAGATTATACGGACATTCACTTCATGCAGCCAACAAATTCAAGGATAAATGGAAACACTGCGCAAGTTAGCATGTAAACACAGCTAGAGCAAAGGCTTGAATGTATTCCTGAAATTATATTATACAACACCATAGAAGTGCTGAGGAAATTTTGAAAAGAAGGATGCACCTGACAAGTGTTGGTACATTAGGAGCAATGCTGATGACACAAGAATGAAAACGAGTGATCAGAACTTTTCCTTGAAAGCAATTTGATATCATTTGTTAGCGCACATTCCAATCCCTTGCCCATGGAAGGATTGCCTTAATGTGTCATAATAAATATGTGAGGATTATTCTTTACTTTCTGTGCATGTTTCTTTTTTTGTGCCATTTCAATTTGCAGCAGCACTTAGCTCTTCACTTAGAACAAAAAAGAACTTAAGGTGTAAGAAATGGGCTCAGCTGCTGACAGCAGGGAGACATACCAAGATCACTTGGAGGGTCTTCAATATTATAAATCAGATCTTTACGTACCTAGTCTCATTACTTTCTCTTTTGTCATTGGTGGCAATTATGCACTGTTTTGCGTTCATGAGCTTTGTTGCGCATACAATTGGGCTAGTAGGTTGGCTGTGTACAAATCTTAGGGAAATGTGTGCACCTTTCAGACTCAAATGGAGTCAAGTATTGCACGTGTTTAACCAAACTGTTGCCTTCAGAATAATTGGGGACGTTACAGCTTGTTTATTTGCAGCTTATGACATTCACATTGCGACTAATAATGCTCAATGATGTTATGTTTTCCTGAAAGCAATGGTGTAGCTTTGATTTATAATGTCACATTGTGTAGTACTCTTTTATGTTTAATCAATATAACTTATTGCTTATATGCCACAGAGGTCTGGGATCGAAAACCTTGAGCAGCTTACCTCAACAGGCTTAAAACAAGCATGAGGAAAACTGAAATCAATGATCTTTATGAGCCAAGGAGGACAAGAGATCTGCGCCATGTACAAGGTGCACCAAGGCTCCATTTAGACAGCGGGAAGCTTAACGAAATATGCAACAAGATGATTGCTGTTGCTCCGAACAGCACGCTTGCACTGCACAGCAAAGGGCGGTGCTCATTTACCCATGACAGCGCTCAATAACACAGCATGGAAAACGCCAAACCGAGTGTAATAAGCCCTATATGCAGGGTATTGTTTCAGCACATGGATTTATGCCAACAAGTGCGAAAGTATGAGGAACTTCAGTTCCATGGTGTCGCCTTTGAAGATGCCACCACACTGAAGATATACAAAGCAGCCAAAAAACACCTCTCTCCTCTTGTGTATCGCTTTTATTTAACGCATACTGCCGTGACACAGGAGGAGGCAGTTGAGATATGTTCAAGCACAGTGAGCCAAAATGACACCGAGTGGCACCGACAGAGGGTGCTAAGGATTACTGGGAGCAAGTGCCACAGCTTATACAGATTTCTGCCGAACAAAGAATGCACATGGGATCAAAAGATCTCGAAATACTTAACTAAAACCTCTAAGGGTAATGATGCCACACGCTATGGGAAATCGTGTGACAGGCCAGCCACTGAAGAGTACACAAGAAAGACTGGAAATGAAGTAACAGCACTTGGCTTTGTCATTAATCCTGTCGTTCCATGGTTAGGCTTTAGCCCAGACGGTGTTGTTTTTAAGAATGGACAACCTTCTGTGCTGCTGGAAGTGAAGAGCCCCGTTCGGGTAAAAGATGCAAAAATTTTTGACCTCATCAAAGAGAAGAAGCTACCATACATTATTTCTGACAAAGAAAACTTCTCTCTTCGGCTAACACACTCATATTTTTCGCAAGTGCAGCTTGGCCTGTTTCTTCTAAACCTCAAAGTGGCGCATTTCATGGTTTACAGCCAAGTGGAATCCCTAGTGATTTGTGTAAAAAGAGACGACCACTTTATTGACAATCTTGTGCGTCGATTGCAATATGTTTACTTTGAGCATTTATTGCCGCAGCTCGCCAAATATGAAAAATAAGGTCATGGCCCTCGACCCTATGACGACCTAAGTGACTGTACTGGGCACCTCAGCCTTGTGCATTGTCCAAGGGCAGCTTAGAGTCTCGACTACGCTCATGCCTTCCCTTGACTGTTGTTTCTGCTAAAGTTGCCATTCCTTGTTCCTTTTGAACAAGTCGCTTGCTTTGTTTTTGTCAACAATTGCTGTCACGAGCTGAAGTAGAAGAAAAAGAACAGAGAGAAGCAAGAGGAAGAAGGCCTTACGTGGCTTACAAGGAGCGAGGTGGCAAATGGCAGAACACCGCTAGAGGAGAAGAAAAAAGTCAGCTAAAACACTGGGCGAAGAAGGCGCTGAACCAAGAACGGCTCGATCGAAGGGTTGAGCTGCAGGAGGATGCCGGTGGCTCTGCACCAGCCGGGTTCGGTCCTACACGCCTGCGGGTGTGCACCGTGGTCACCAGCAAAGGCTTGGTCCGAGGACAACGGTCCCGTCCTATGCTATGTGGACAACCTCGCCCTCACCGACGACAACGCTCGACAAGCCCGACCTGTTCTACGGAGACAGCCCTCAGCAGAGATGCCAGTGGTGCACCGAGCAATGCGGAGGAGCTGCACTGACTCGGACATGTAAGCGCCACACCGCACGTGACTTATTAGGACTTGAGAACTTGCGAGACGATTTAAGAACTCTGGAAAGATATTAGTGTGAACGAGAGAGATCAAACTCAGTGTAACCATTGTTGCGGATGTATGTAAATGTGATGAGGACTTATCCATGAGATACATTGTGTATGTGTTTGGTGCGTCGGTAACCGTGACACTTGCGCAGAGGTATTCATCTCAACACTGACTTCGGAAAAGCTGTTATTTTTATTTTGTGTATGATCTTTTGCTCATGTATGCTTGTATGCTTATGTTACTGAAAGTTTTATGTAACACGTGCATGCTTGTTGCACTTGAGTTATGTATGTCCATGAATTAAAATATTTATTGCCGCCCTACTATGTATCGTTTACTCATGTTTAAAGTTTGGTGTTATACGAGCTGTTGTCAAAAACGTTGGGGCAGTTGCCCAGTCAAGCTGCTGCTAAAGCAGCTCTTTTGTGACTGCCTCATCCTTAAAGGAGTACTGACACAAAAATTTGAAGTCGAGATAACTTGTGAGATCGATTTAGTGGGTCACACACACATCGTGTGCAAAATATCAGCGGCGAATATCGCTTAGAACATATTTAAAATCAATTTTAAAGTACGTGCGCGCAGCCAACCGTAAAACAGAGCACCTCGCGACATTGGCATCTCCCGAGTCTGTAAATAGCCAAGAAAACGCTACGTCATGTGGCTGCGTCACGAATTTTCGTTGGCTGCCATGCGGCTTTACACGTGCTCTTTACACGTGCTCGCCGTCGCCGGCCGCAATATCCGAGTCGCTGCTCTCGAGTGGGTCAAATTGAAAGTAATTGACCACGTCTAATACGGCGGCGACTCCCACATGCAGGAAATCGTCGCCGCTGGACGACGAAAACGAGGACGACGACGACGATGATGGCGAGGACATGGCAAACCACGTGCAGGCGTAGCAGACGACTAGCAACACGAAGCTCGCGTGCCGGCGCGCCGCACGCTGGCTGCGCGGCAGAGCATACGTCATGGCTTTTTGCGAACACGTGAACACTTTGTTTACACTCCCGGTGGACCGTTTCGTTGCTCTCTGAAACCGAAACTTGGACTGGTCGCTACAAAAAAAGACTGCAGATAATTACCTGTCGCGCTCTGAAGTAAATGAGGTCTCGTGCCGTGATTACTGGGTCATTAACTACTTATTAAAGCAGAAAAAACCATATGGATTTTTTTGTGTCAGTTCTCCTTTAACAAAATAAAGGTGTGATCTGATTTGTTGTGTTTTTTATTGTACAAAAATAAATGTTGTATTTTTGGTTGTACAAGATATTTGCTGTCTAAGCTTTAAATGCTTGGAACCTTTTTTCAGCTATATAGGGGCTGACAAATTCACCATCCCGGCAATTATGATGAACACTTCATCAGCCACAGCTAACATTTCCCATGGCAATGGACCTTTCAAAATTCGAAACAGTTTCATATGCTGTATCGCCCTCTCTACATGTACCCTGGCCCTTGCAATCTGAACAGTCTTCATGGCGCCTTCTTGGGAGAATTGTGTTTGTTTCCTCAAGAAGGGCGGTTGAATCGCGCCAACACCAAGCTCGGTGCATCTGTCATCAATGTTGAAACTCTTATCAACCAGTAGGTCATCTTCAAAAGGCTGCAACTGGTCGAGAACACCCGACACATTAACACAAGCCTTATCAGAAGCCCGCTCACCAGAAGTGTCACTGACAAACGTGATGAGAGCATCAGGGGACACGCCAATTAGGACTTTCACTGTGTGGACACCCTTATAATGGGAATATGTCAGTATACGACATGAGGCACAGTGCGATTTTTCAACCTCCACCTCTGTACAGTCAAGTACAACCCTGACGTCTCCAAATGCTGCAAAGCAATGCGGCTGATTTTTTTTATCTCCTCAGCAGTTGGCTATGGAACTGCTGCCTCGAGGACAGCGGCCAAAGGGCGAACAGTGTCATAAAAGTACCTGTGTACAGTTGCTTCGGAAATTGCAAACAACACCGCCAGGCGCTTAAACGATAAAAATGTCTTGAGGCGAACGAGAACAAGTATTATGCGCTCTAAGACACTACACTCGGTGCTGAGTGTGTCAAGGTTTGCAACGGCCTCTGACAAGTACTTTACAAATTCCGCAGTTTCTACACCTGTGAAGGCTTTTATGGCAGCATCTGTCGAGAGCAAGTCAACCAATGTGTTCCTTCTGGCTGGTGATGAATCGGTGAAGACTTGAATGCCAATGTCAACACATCGACAACGCCTATCACTGAGGGCAAGGAGTGCATCCAATGCAGACCGTTCGAGGCTTGTAGCTTCACTCAGTGTTGTCTCATGCCTTTGCAGTGCTCTAGCGGTGCGTTGGTCAAGCTCGGTGACTGGGTTGCTTTCAAGCTCTGTTGGTACCTGAATCGAACAAAACCAGCAATGAATGAACCAAACTACCCTAGTAAATGATGTGGTAATATTCTGAAGATATATACTTTCACTAAGCAGAGAGTAACATCCATAAAGGAATTCCTAGGGATAAAGTTAAGCAATTAATGAATGATGGGTGATAACATGGCACGTGAAATGCACAGAAGTATACTTACACTAACAAAAACTACAATAGTACCGCAGCAACAAGTGCATATCGTGAAGCTGGAATGAGCTTTCTACTCCATGTTTAATTTATGCTCAAACTGAATTAATTTCCCAACACGGTTTAGTCAGCTTACCTTAGGATTTTGTTTTCTCTATCAAAGAATGAAATATATTCAGGCTTACAATTGTGAACTTACATTTTCCGAAGTATCAATGTTCGGCTGTTGTGCTGTACATGACCCCAAAAGCACATTTTACGGCCCATTTTCGGTTCTGCACACAGCTGCAAAATAAAAAATTCCAGGCTTTTTGAAAATTACACCATTCGTGACATGTAGTGCTGTCAATTATGAATACAATATAAAGGAAATTGAGTAAGTGTGCTTGTTCCTTCTAGTCCAGCAAGCACGAGGGCAAATAGAAAATGCAAGCTCGTGTCCATACCCATACACATTTCATAACGTTCAAGGCCTGCACTTGCCGTAAACAACTTAACGTCTCTCGTAGACTTAATCGATGGGTACATAGACTTCTCAATTCTTTCTTAAGGAGAACTTATTTAATTTGTGTTAAGGATACTTCTGCAACAAAAGCATACTAATGGTACTATGTGCCACTACTTCATGCAGGAGAGAAAGAGAAAAACAACATTATTTATGCCATATTAAAGGGAAATGGGCTGGAAGAAGAAGGCGAGGGAGGTTATCCTACTCGCGGTAAGCTTCCTCTACCACTCAGCCCACCTCAAGATAGCTTCCTGAAGTTCGGGGTTGTAGCGACGCATGGCAGCCTCCCACAGCTCCCTACTAATTGAAACACCCCAAATGTTAGGGGAAGCGGAGTGGTTCTTGCATTGCCACGTAATCTAGTTAAGGTCCGCTCTGCTAGCAGGACAAAATTTGCAGGCTGAGGTAGGGTATATTCCCGGGTAAGTTTTGTGACGTAAGGCAGGAGACAGAAAAGTCTGAGCCTGTAGTTTAGGCAATTCTGCCTTGCGGAGACCTCCGTGCTTATTGTACACCCTTCCTATTAGCCGTGTGGTGTTGTCTACGCTGGCAGTAACCGATTGAAGTGTATACGTATTGAGTCGGTTAGATTGAATGTGCATGCCAAGTACACAGATTTTGTCTACTATGGGAACTTGCTTCCCGGTAATGTTAATCTGAATGTTGGGCATATCGCATTTATTTATGGATAGAAGCAACAGCTCAGATTTGGCTCTTGTAGCTTTTGAACAAGGCCCTTGTAAGGTATCTTGAATGTAGCCATCCGAGCTACCCTTAATCCATAGGGTAGTGTCGTCTGCATATAAAGAATACTGGAGATCCGGTATTTGTGCCAGCGTCCCAGCAATAGACTTCATAGCTAGGTTAAATAGAAACGGCGAGAGCATGGATCCTTGAAGAATGCCAAAGCTACCTAAGGTGATTGGGGGAGAAGTTTGATCATTGAGACTAACGACAGCTGTGCGATTGGTAAGAAATTCGTCGATGTATTCATGCATTTTTCGACCACAGTTAATAATATTCAATTCACGTAAGCTCGATCCATGATCTATGTTGTTGAATGCACCGTGAAGGTTGAGTCCTAAGATGGCTTGGGTATCTTTACTAAATGTAGCAGTAAGAAGGTCATGCTTGAGCCTCAGCATGGCATCATGCACGACAACTTACGTTCAACGCAGAACAAAGACAAGAAGGGTTGGGGAACCTCAGTTCAACTTAGGCGAGCAACTTACATGCCCATGATCTTGCTGATGCCCGCAAAGATCTTTCATGGGATGCTTGCTTCGAAGCTTCATCCACAGCGTCAAACACCCGGACAGGAAGGCACCTAGATGGAATTGCTGTCTTCTTTAAGCGCTTCCGACGTGGTGTCCAAACAGCTGGATCTTGGAAAAAAAAACGCATGTACTGGCGATATGCACTAAAAGGGATGCATTAGTCTCCCTGAACTCCAATCAGTCGAAAAGACCACAGAAGCCAGAATAAATTGCAAAAATATGCCTCCCGGAATGCCACCATACTTATTGCCCCTCACATCTCCGGTAATTGAACATTCGTGAACCAGCCATTCTACTCAAGACAATTGCGGCTACAACAAAAGGTACATGAAGAACTTCGGTGCTGAAACTGCTTTTTCTCTTTACTTGCGTTGGGCTTCCCCAAATCTGGCTATGTCTCGTTGGAAGCAGAACACCCGCACTTACGTCGCAGTAACTGACGGCGATAAATGTCTCATGACTCTGCACAAATGAGAAACTCATCTCTCTGTTAGAAAATGGGTGTAAAGTCAAGCCGACGTTGCAGAGCACAAATTAAACGAATGGGCGCTGCATTCGAGAACAAGAAATTTTGAAGCAGGTACAAGGCTTTACGGAGAATGTTTGTGCTCCAAGGTAGCCGCAATGACACGAGTGACAAATACGTAAACATCAAGCATCCCACAACATATTCGAGTTACGATTCTGTATTATTTCTTTCCCTGCATATAATATAGTGCTATGCCTGCGTCTTTATGGAGGTACGTCTATTCGCGATTTGAAGTGATCGGAATCGTCACTCACCTGTCGTATTCAAAAAAAAAGTCCGGCAGTGTGAAGTGCGCACTGCAAACCTTCATCGCTTCGGTAACAGCTTTGCCGATCCGCAGCCGTTGGGAACGAGTGTAGACTCACATCACCTACCGCATAATTTTTGCATTGCGGCACACAGCAAATGCGGTTGCTTCTATGTTGGCTCATTCTGAGCACGTTAAGTGTCCTTCAAAATCCCACTGGAGCTTCGAACGCGCTAAAACATCAACGAAAAGTAGAAGAAAAGCGTAGACAACACCAACACGCTACGAGAACGGGCGACAGCCATAATTTTTCGATTGGTACCGGCCGCTGCCGCAAGACGGCGCCACCGTACGTGAAAGTTGCGAATTACGCGGAGTTTTAGCTTTTCTCATCCCTGCCTTAGCAATGACATTCACTATGCTGTCATTCATCTCGCGGCAACAGTTCTTCAATAAAATATTTGTGCTACGCCACAAGACGCACCTTAATACAAATTCACATTTGTGTCCATCCACGCAGGCGTCGAACTCTGAGGAATTATCACTTTCTGTAAGGGCACTTTGTGTAATTGAGCAACTAACCTTCCCGTATTTTTCGAACGTAAAGATTTGAAGAAGTTCTGAAAATGTTACCCTGGAGCGCGGTGATACAATGAAGTCTGCACGTGGCATCGCCCAAATCCAGGCACTCTGGGCTTCTTCTTGTTGCGGAAACTTGAAGACATTATTTTCCCGCCCCGATTTGTATAAGTAATTACTCCGGCAATACGGGCACGCAGCACTTATTACGCATACCTTGGCGTGGCACTCCACATTCAGGGGCAATGAATACTCCCGATGCCCGCAATCGCAAGCACGGCACAAGTGTTGACACTTCATGCACCAGTCACGTCTAAAGAAAATGTGCGTTCCGAAGCATGCAACGGCATGGCCGAGCATGCCCCGACTTGTTTAACCCCGAAGCTATTCAAAGAGCGGCAGTTCCTGGAACTAATCGAATTGTTGTCGCCGCCCTCGTCCCCTCGGTCTTCTCCGAATAGTCGGGGTAAACCACTGCATATTTTCCGCGCTTCATTTTCAACACAGGTGCGTCGCTTGTAGCTTCGTAGCACGCTGCACGGAACTTCTATGCAGGCTTCTTTTGCGTGTCTTAGCTGAAGGGGAGAGGGTGCAGCCAGAAAGCCTCGAGTTCTCTAGAGAGTGTCGGGGGGGGGGTAGAAAGAGGGAGGGGTCACAGTGTGTGCATACATGACAGGAGCGAGTTAGAGCGAAAAGGCTACACTAGAAACTTGTTTTCACCCCAGCGCGTCGAATGTGCAAAATCCCCTCTGGAGATCACTGACCATCGCTACATTAGCCTCTTGACAGCTGTAATTATCCGTGACTCGCCTCAGAAGCATTGCCCAAGCTGCAGCCCTTCACTGCCTACTAATGTGCGAGTCTAGAGGGGACGTAGACAGAACTGTAGGAAGGAGAAGAGGCAGTTCCCATGAAATACCGAAGGGGGGGGGGTGACGTGAGAAGGCAAGCAAACACTGCTACTATACGACGGCCAGCACTATGCAAATATGTTAAGCGTAGAAACTATGCAGGGCGTGCAGAAGCAGAGCCTCATTAATTAAAACGCACTGCACGGTCCAAGCGACTCTATGGAAGCGGTCGACCGTCAAATCAACACTTCTGTGCACGCTGTAATAGCTTTGCTGCTATAGCATTGCTACAGGCCTTGCATTTGCACCCAACCACGGCAGCCGCATTTTGTTGTGGCCGAAATAGAAAAACGCACGAGCACTTAGATTTCGGGACACGTTAAAGAACATCTCGGTGTCAAAATTAATCCAGAGTTCACCACTACTGCGTGCCTCATAATCTGATTGTGGTTCTGGCACGTAGAGCCCCATAATTCAATTGAAGTTTAATACTTCTGTCACAAGGCGGTGCGGTGTGCCATGTGAGGCAATGACTATGCTTAATTCTCTCAGAGGTTATGAAATATGGCACACAACAACGCGTCAAGCACACACCTGTCCCTGTGCGTTCTGTGTACTACGCATATAAAGATCAGTGGTGTCCGCAAAGTAACGTTTAACATCAACTTACCACTCTCGTGTTAGACTAAGCGTTGAAGAAATTAAGCTTTAGCCGTGAACATCACCGCTCACTATCGTCAATCAAAGCATCCTGCACGGAAGGCTTCGCTTACATCCATTCCCACAGTGCGCGGGATCCGCACAATTCTTTAATCATGCAATTTACCACTCACGGATGTTATCCGCAATACTGCTCATCTGGCTCACGAAATAAAGCGGAGGTTCCCACAAAAAAAGGACATGCGTGCCCGTAGCTCACGTCTGCTTCAAGCACCACGTGACGGCGCCACGTCGAGAAACGGCGGCGGCTGCTCGCGTGGCGCGAACGTCTCCGGAGCTTATGACATGCGGCGCAGTTCGGCCGCAGCCGCCCCTGCCCGAAGCCATCAATCATTAGGGTTCCTCAATGCCCGCGGAAAGAAGTCCCCCCCCCCCCCCCCCAATGAGGCACCCTATCAATCACTCTGCCATGCTGTCGCCGCATTTCTGCGCAAACAACCACGCACATGTGCCACTGCTCGGAAGGTCCTATCTACATTCAAGGGAAAGGAGCAATCCTTTTTCTCGGCAACCACTGCATGATATTTTATGCGGGTGAAGCTATCACGGCCGCCATCTTGGGTGTACTTCTGATTCGGCCTCCAGGCGACGCCATTCAGTCACCTTTGGTAATTTTTGGAAAGGGGGGGGGGAATCTGCACTTAGCCGTCGTATCATGCTCTGGTGTGTTGCAGTTGCGAAGCTGCGACAGGCAGGCCATTGACGTTTTGTGTATATGTCCAGTGTACTTTGTTGGCAGTGACAACACATTTTAGTCCTTTATCAAAATGTATCTTGGCATTTGTATACTCCATTGTATCTTCGCATTTCTAATGTACGAAGGCGAGTCAACTGAAAGTGAGCCAACCTTCCGTCGCGCTTATGGGGCTCCAGCCAACCTCCCCCTCCCCCCCCGCCGAAATTTTTTCGTGCGCCGACGACCAAAACAACCCCCGCCGCCGGAAATCATGCTCGATTTTGTCTAGAATGTCCTTTTCATGCTCGAAAAGAAACTTTAGCGCGAATATCCCGAAATCGGGCTGGTTTTCGCGGCAACGCCCACGCACAGGGAGTCGCATAACGTAAGGAGCTCCATCCGAGCCCGAAGTTTCAAGGCCTTTGGATGGCGAGTGGGCTGGTCGCGCCATCTTGCGGAGGCCGCGGAATCTAGGGAGCGCTTGGATTTCAATTCTGAAACTTTATGGATATAAAGTTCTCATAAAGTTTTGATGCTAAAGGTGCATTACCTTTTTCCAAAGTCGTACTTTAGATTTTCAATGCCGAAACTACGTGGGTTTAATGTTGTTATAAACATTTGAGGCCAAAGGTGAATTGACATTTCTAAAGAGGTACATCGCACCATACAACGAGAGAAGCCAAATCAACACACTGTCAGACAAGTTGTAGAAGCACGCAGCGGGGTCCGATGAGACGAAGCATTGTGGTGGTTCATTTGGGCGGTCATGTCACATAAAAAAATATCAACCTTTTTGTTTATACCGCGCCAAAGCATCCATGTCAAGACAGTAAAGGTGACTACGTTCTTATTTCTTCTTCCACTTGGACTTCTATTCGCGAGATCTCATTGAGCCTCTTCTTTTTTTTCTCTCACTACTTGTGGGCTGCCAAACCAGCCAGAGCGCATACGTTTTACTCGGGCTGCATCGACCACTGCACGGCGCACTTCGATGCGCGTTCGTTTTTCTCTGGCCGAGTGGATTTTCGCCTGGCAGAGTTTTGGACGCTTTCTGGCTAGCAGACGAGAAAAATAAACAATGCATGGTCACTCGCCGCCATCACTACGGGGACTCAACGGATCAAGGCGACTGACGGTGTGCTTACACATTGCGCTCCTGTTTTACTTATCTCAAATGCCTCAAGAATGTCACGAGTTAGCCTACTGTTGTTCTTTTTCAGGACTTGCACTTCATGAAATTTCGGGGTGCGCATGCTTACTTAGCTGCCTTGTCCTTGTTCATTTCGCAACGTTTGCAGTGCAACGCCAGATTGCTGCCAGGGGTCCCTGAAAGTGATGATGCATGCTCTCTTGTTCGGACATTAAGGCATCTTCCTGTTTGCTCTATGTGTAGTTTTCCACAGGACAGGAGGATGGCGTACACTACTCCTTTGACACAATCGCAGTATCTGCTCTGGAGCGTCATCTGGCGTTGTGGTTCCTTTTTTTCCTAGTTCACTCGTGCGCACATACTTTTTCCCTTGTTTGGTGCTGAGCACACTACTCGGATACCATGTCTTTTACCAATCTTGATGAGATTGTGGGTCAGTCCATGCACATATGTAATTTTTGCAGAATTGTTTTTGGCATCCCCAACTTCAGGTCCACTTTTGATTTCTTGTTTACTTTTAATCTTCTCTACGAGGCATTCAGCTATGTTTCATAGCATTGACACGCAATGTTTTTCCCTGCATTTTTCAGCCTACTTAACTGCCGCTGAAAACTTTGTTCATATTGTCACGTGGTAGTGACGGTGAAGAAAGAACACAGTAGCAGTACTGTGAAAGACAAAACTAGCTTTTATTGGGCGAACCTGTGCCCACAAAACAGGCTACACTTAAAGCACAACGATAACGGCGAACACAGTCGGCGATCTTCGAAAATCTGATCAGCGGGTCAAGCGCGTCGGCTTTTTTAGAGCAGTCATCGAATGTTCCAGAGTAATCGTTCAGACCCGCGTGCCTTCCACAAAGTTCTACACCATTCGCGTCAGGTGATGAAATCAGATAACATAACGTTCGGCGACAACAGACAGCGGATAGAAGCATCGATAACGTTCCAGAAACTTCGGATACATACAGTCGCGTCCCACGCTGTGCGATTACATTTGTTAGGCTGCGAAACGTGGTTGCCCGATAAAGATAAGTATACGTGTCAATATTGATGTTGGCATGATTTCTTTAGTGCTGAACTAAACGCTGCACTCGTTATTGCCCTTTCTACAGTGTTGAAATGGCTTGATGTGAAAGAAAGAAATTGTCTCTGTGCTCTGGGCTCGTACCCCCAGTGTAGATGTCCTGGTTGGAATTCTAGTAAAATGTCGAGAAACTGCAGGGAACTGTGGTTCGGATGCTCATAAGGGAAGTTCAACTCTGGGCACGTTGATCGAAAGGACTTCAGTACGGTGTCCTAAAGTTGGTTATTGGTTGCATTCTCTTTCAATAGATGAAGCGCCGATAGTGACGGCACACTAGGAAGGAACAAAGACAGTACAAGGCACTACTTCCAACTGTTTATTGAAGTCAAAGGTGGCTGAATAATAGCCATGGGGAGAGGGGGGCGAAAAAAGAGGAACACTGATTATGTGAATGCACAGGTGCGAGAAAACTGAAGATATATATGAAGGGAATCACGTTTAATCTAAATATAAAACTTATCTATTAACATGCTTTCCTTCGTGTCAATATTCAGAGACGGGGTGCTGACACAGGCGTCCCCTCTTTTCTTATTCTGGTTTGCCTCGAACAATTCATGCGCCACAGAATCTTTGCTTTTAAACATGATTGTTTTATCATGAAGCCTTGCTTCACATACTTGTTTCTTCTCATTCCCGCAGGCCTTGCATTGAAGCGGCAAGTTTGAACCTTATCCATTTTTCAATGAAAGCTTATGTTCCCGCGGGCATTCATTAATACGTCGGATACAACTTTAGAAAAAAGGGCGCGTTTACTCCTCCGAGGCGGATGCACATGAACATCCACCAATGGGTGCGCACTCTGGACCGACGTCATGCGCCGGATAGCCGGTGACCCCGCCGTCGGAGAAGATGGCCGCCCGGGCTTCGAACTGGACCAACAAGTCGCTTCAGCTGTGCGCGTCAACGCCTCGTCACAGTGGATTCCCAAACTGTTTGTGATTGTCTATCATGCCGGAAATATTACTGCGAGCTTACGATGCGGCATTTGTGCCGCGTGCGTTTATTCCAAGCCGTGATCCGGCGAAGAATCATTGCAGCGAGCATCGCTCATGCTGCACTACGCTTTGCCTGAAAACAGCATCGCATGGCGACCGCTGCAAACACACATCCTGCCTGTTTGTTCCATGTCTGTTTTATTTCGCTTCCGAGTGAAGTTACGACGAGAAAAGTTTGCCAAAGTCTGGTGCCTACTGTCAGCGGCGGGTGTGTTCGTGTACTGTGTCGCTGCGTTTCTCGTCGGACGAGGTGAAGTGATGGAGCAAAACCATTCTCAGGAGAAATGAGACAAGCGTGCGCGCGTCTCAACAGAAAATATTTGCAAAAGAAGCCTGCAACGCAAAGATTTGTCGCCGTCAACTTAGCATGAACGATTGTTTTCAGCAGTGAGATGGCCGAGCGTCTAACGGCGGTGCTCGTGCATCTAACGGCGGTGCTCGTGCGTTGTGTGGCACCGTCGATTGATTGCTTTCCACTAGTGCTCACCGCGCGCGCAAGCTGTAGAATGCGTGCTGTGGCACAGTCACGCATAAGTTGCGTTGCCAGCGCTCGATATGGTTTCCCACAACATAGCTTCGCGCTGCTTTTCGATTCTTGTGATATGTTGCAATTAAAAATTCCAAAGGCAGTGTTAAGAGAATGGTTTAAAAAAAAGCATGCGAGAAGGTAGGCACAGCAGCTTGTGAACCCGCTCCTGTAATACCTCTACCCAGGTCTGTTTGTAAATGTGTGTATGTTTTCTTGCGTTTGTCAATTTCTTTTATTTCCCACATTTCTTTATATTTGAGTTTTTCTTAGTTTTCGCGTTTGTGTGCCTGATTCCATGCACGTTTGCGCATGCTCTTATTTCTGTCCTTTTATTTTATATTAGCAATTGTTTTTGCTAGTTTTCTTTCAGCAAAGTCTTTACACTTTTTCCTTAACGAATCTCATTCAAAGCACTAACTCCTGAACACTGCAGGGCTGGCCTCTTCCATTTCATTAAAGCCTTTCTCACTGGTCTACCTCGTCTTCTCAATCTGCATACTCGCTGTGTTTTCTGTCCTTGCTTCTTGTGTTGTTGCTTCAATGTGATTAACCAACTTGCTCAAAGCAAATTTTGATCGCCTATGAAAACAGAAAGGTTTAGAGATACATTTTCTTAAAAGCATCGTGTGGGTTGCACAGCAACTTTGCCTATTACCTCTGTTCATTCTTGCCTCTTACCTCTGTTCATTCTTAACTCTGCATCAGTACATGTGGTAGCTCGCCAGAAGTGCACATGAAAGGCTGCATATTGCGAAGCAACATCGTTCTATGCTATTGCATTTTTCATGCATTCAGTCTTAGTAAACAGACGGTTTCGCTGCCTATCACATATGATGGTAAAAGTTTTCAACACGAATATCATTGTGCAGTGGGGAGTAATTTCCTGTCTGACGCTTTCATCGTTGCAAAGACATTTTTCAGTGAATGGAGCGCAGCGTAGCAGTGCACTGAGAGCTTTTGCAACTTTCGCCATTTATTACTTCGCAAATGTCATAGTCTGAACCTGGCTGTCCATCACTATGCCGATGGCTTGTGAATGAAATAATTGCCTCAATAAAACACATTCAACTTCACTCAGCATATTTTAGTACAAACAATGCTAGCAGAGCTATTCAGGGTGAATAATTGTGCTTACATTGGTGTTACTTGCCCGGTCAGATAAACAAATACAACAATGGCTGCTGCGTGACTGTGATTTGATGTGCAGACTGCGAACGGTGCCTTTCAAGCGTGCCCTCGTCTACTGCTATTAATAGTTACCCGAATGAGTATTTTGGGCCTGACTAAGCTAATTATGTTTGATAATTGCTCTTATTCGCAAAGCTTGCCTGGGCCAGGTAACCAAGATAAGCAATGCCCCCACATGAATGTGTTTTTGCATGCAAGCTGCCAACAGTGGCTGTCATTTTCGCGTCGATTGCTGCTGTTTCACCAACAGTGGCGACAGCTTTACTGCGCTTTGACGTGCAGACTGCTAATGGTGCCTTTCAAGCGTGCCCATCGACTACTGCTATTAACAGGTACCCAAATTAGTTTTCTGGGCCTAACTAAGCTAATGATGTTTGATAATTGTTCTTATTCGCAAAACTTGCCAGAGCCAGGTAACCAAAATAAGCACTGCCACCACATGAATGTGTTTTTGCATGCAAGCTGCCAACAGTGGCTGTCATGTTCGCGTTGATTCCTGCTGTTTCACCAACAGTGGCGACAGCTCGACTGCGCTTTGACGTGCAGACTGCTAATGGCGTTTTTCAAGCGTGCCCATCGACTACGGCTATTAATATGTACCCAAATTAGTTTTCTGGGCCTAACTAAGCTAATGATGTTTGATAATTGTTCTTATTCGCAAAACTTGCCAGAGCGAGGTAACCAAAATAAGCACTGCCACCACATGAATGTGTTTTTGCATGCAAGCTGCCAACAGTGGCTGTCATTTTCGCGTTGATTCCTGCTGTTTCACCAACAGTGGTGACAGCTCGACTGCGCTTTGACGTGCAGACTGCTAATGGCGCCTTTCAAGCGCGTCCTCGACTACTGCTATTAATAGTTACCCGAATGTGTATTTTGGGCCTAACTAAGCTAATGATGTTTGATAATTGTTCTCATTCGCCAAACTTGCCTGGGCCAGGTAACCAAAATGAATGCGACCACATGAATGTGCTTTTGCATGCAAGCCGCAAAAAGTGGCGGTCAATTTCGCATTGACTACTGCTGTTTCACCTACAATGGCTACGACATGGCTGCACTTTGAAGTGCAGATACTAAAGGGGCCTTTCAAGCGTGCCCCGACGACTGTTATTTCATCGCACGGCCCGTCATGCTCATAGGTGGCTGCCCAATAGAGTATTTTGGGCCTTCTGACATTGGCATTATTCATCTCAACCGGCTGGAAAAAACAATAGGTGCGGCATAACTGCACGCAAAGCACAATATGCTTTGACGCGCAGGCTGCTAAGAGTGGCTATCACTTTCACGTTGACTACTGCTTTTTCGTGAGGAGCTGGACAGTGGCTGCCCGAATGAGCATTTTGGGCCCCACATAGTTATTCATGGTTATTAGCTGTATTTGCATTCAGATTTTCCAGCATTTCAGCATGTTTCCATGCCAAATCTTATATTGAGCGCGATCTGTGCAGGGCGATGCATTTTCAGAATTGGGCTTCGATTAAAAGAAATATGTCACCAAATGAATTGCTTATTTATTTGAGAGATAACGGGAGAATGCTTGGCTGCTGCGAACCCACCGGCAAAATTTTGGTAGGCCTAATAAGGGCTGTTCTTTGTTAATGAGAAGCTGTTATGCTTCATCAAGTGGCTCAATGCCGGACAGCTCGCAGTCAGAGTCGCTTTTTTCACTGTCATCTTCACCCACTTGGATGATGATGGGTTGGATATGGTCATTTCCAGACGTATCAAGCCTGAACTTTACCTCCAGGTCCAGCACGTGGTGAATGTTCTTCCTCTGGTCTTCTGCCGTACCGTTGTCAGATGGGAAGAGGACTTGGCACCTTTGAAGGCACCGCGTCCATGAGCATACATATATCATCAACCCATCATCATCCGATACATTGACCCCGGTACTCCCCCACAACCCGGGTTGACTGGGTGGGGGGACTTGGTTCGGGCCAACGGTCCTTCCCGGACAAGGGGGCTGTTGTGGTGCAGCAACACAAAGTTACCGCACGCAACACACAAACAGCCATGCTGGTCGTACAGGACTCGAGCCTGACTGACCTTCGGACTGCCTCGGCGCAAAAGAGGCCAAGGCATACAACCATGCAGAGCACCAAAGCCGTCCGCGGAGCAGCGCGACCAACCAAGGGTGCGCCGCCACCGGTTCTAGCTCTGGGTTCCACTGAACCAAACAAAACCCCGTAGATCGACTGGCGCACACGGCCGAGTCGAGCGACCTTAGGAGCATGCATCATAACTTAATGGAAAGCTTTCCGTCTGACTCATCAAAAATTACCGCAGGACGGGCCCACACTTCGAGAAACTTCTTCTCGCCCAAGCGGTGCCGCTCCCGCGTGAGATGGAACCAGACCTCCTTCCGTGCTTTCGCAAGCACTTCGTGAAGGCCCGGCGCCCTCCCCCCGAAAACTGCATCGCGGCGTGCCAACCAAACTTGGTAGGAGCACTCAGCGAGGAGAAGCACGAACTGGTTGACCGCCTGATTAGGCGTGCTTGATTTTTTCTCTCAAGACGTCTTCGACTGTGGACAGCTTGCAGTCTCCGTTGCCCGCAGCGATGCCATTTTTCACCTTTGCCCACAGGAGCTCGATAGGATGAAATTCGCAGTGGTACGTAGGCAGCCTGAGTACAATGTATCCAGCCCTTTCCGCTGCATTGTCTGCGATGTAGCTCAGAAAGCGTGGCCAACTCAAGCAGCTGCTTTCTAACCATCCTTTCGCGGTAGGTGATGGTTTTGCTTTTGAGCCACTCCTGTATTTTTTCCTCCTTCCAAGCTGTCATCGGCAATTTCTCTTCTCTCCGGGAATGGTAAAGTGCATTGTCTAAAACAATGAAGCTACCTGCAGGCAACTTCTGCTGAACGCCATTAAACCATCCCTCGAAGCGATTGCCATCCATTTCATTGTGGTAGTTGCCTGTTTTTTGGCCACGGAATCTGTCTAAGCAGCCGACGATGAAGCCATCCTCGCTGCCGATGTGTGTCACAATCAGGCGCTGGCCTTTCCCAGAAGGTTCTTTCAGACCCGTCGACAGGCCATTTGTTCAAGCATATAGGCAGAGTACTTGCATGTTTAAAAAAAAATGGAAGGACTCTGATATAGGCGTCCGCGCTTCTGCACCACGATGTCTGTCCACACAATTGACCCTATGTGTCCCGCCGTCACCCATGTCTCGCCCAGGAAAAAGATCTTTCGGCCTTCTGCCTGTATTTCCTAGGTATACTTTGTGGCGCAAAATACATTTCTGGAAAAGGGACAGAAGAATTGGCGCTTCACTGTCTCTCTTTCTTCTGTCCCTTTTCCAGAAATGTATTTTGCGCCACAAAGTATACCTAGGAAATCTAAGCACCAACTTGCCCAAGAAGAAGTCCTTTTGGAACATCTTTCTGCCTGTAGCGCTCCCCGTCAAGAAGGTAGCGATTCCACCATTCAGCGATGTCATCCCGGTCGATAAGCAGCGAATTCCGGCTCCTCTTCTCATGCTTGAATCAGATTTTGACAAGCAGGCGACGCACAGTTCACCGCTTCAGTGATGGGAGATCCATTTTTGCGTGTGCCGAGGTATGTGTGGCCGGCAGTAGGTCTGGACCGCACTTCACGTAGAGTCAGAGACGAGGAGATCTCGATTCTTTATTCTTTATATTCTTTTATTCTTTAATTCTTGACACAATTTTTGCATTTTGTGGTCGCTATCAGGAGAGAGACCAACAGAGCAGCTGCAAGCTGCTTAAATAACACCCCTCAGTCCCCAGATTCCCCAGGCAGCCCCTAAGGACGAAACAAGGTCGAGAGAGAGGGTCCGGGCTGCCTCCGTGGTCCTAACGCCGCTCTCGGTGGCCGGTGCTTCCTCGAACCGCGCTGCGGCGTCAGGCCGATCTGGCGGTCGGTCAGAATGGTGCGCCGGGGATGTTTTATAGCCCGCATAGGACAATGGGAACCAACTGCAAGGCATGGGTCGAAGCACAGCCCTCTTTTGGACACCGTCCCAAACACAGCGGGAGTAGTTCGTGGTGCGGCCGCCGCCGGACAAAGAAAAGGGGGGGGGGGTTGCATTGCTGCCGGCACGGGGAGGGGCCGAATAGCACTCCGTGATCCGGTGGCCGCTTCAGTCATGGACGCCGCGCAGCCGCAAGGAAACCCGAGCCGTGCACGTAGTCGTGTGCCCAAAGCAGGCACCATGCTGGGATGAATGCTGCCTCCACGGTAGACGCACCATAGCACTGGCCTTCCGTCAGGCAAATCCCAGGGCACAAACATAACACTATATACGCTTCGAGAATTCTTTAGTGATCTTCACAACCGTCGGTATCTCGTTGCGGCGAAATAAATCGTGCACACGACCTCGGCGCGCACAACGTGTAATACTTCGTGCTGCGTCTTCTTTTCTCCGCATTCCTTGGGCTTTCGCGACGGCGTCGACAGTTTGCCACCCGAAATATGCGAAGCTTTGACCTCCCTCCTCACCTTGAACACTGTGCTTTCGCTGACACCGAGCACTTTGAGTTTGTAATGGTTGCGATAAATGCATTGTTTTATATAAGTACTTGTTCAATATCAAATGATTCATTTGAAGCTCGGAACAGGAGTAGTATATTTGCCGTGTACATGTAAACAAGCGCAAAAGCCATGCAGAGCTGCCCTTTCTACTTTCGTCACTTGCAATGAAGCTAAAGAGCAGAAGACGGGCAGCGTTGTGGAAGGCGCGGGGTTATTTTTCTGTCGCAATCCGGCATGTGCTGTAGCACATGAGAGCTCTACTAAACCAGTCATCGAAATACAAGAGTCTTTATTTATACCGAGAATTGCGCGTTTCAGAAGCACAAATTTTGAGAGGGATTATTTTAGTCGCGGAGGCCATTGGACGTCGCGCTTCGGTCATCTGGGCGGGGCCTCGGTGGGCCTCCCCTTTTTTCTAAAGTTCTATCCGACTATAGTGTATCTACCCCGTCAGCCACAACTCTGCTAGCGTCCTCTTCATTCGCTTTTTCTTCTACTCGTCTGATAACGGCAAGCTTCACGGCTGCGTCTAGATTTGGGGAAAGCGCGAATTTTGGACAGAGTTCCAATACATCTTTAGAAGATTGTGAGAGCTGCACCTGTTTTACTGTGACCACTGGGTTTTTGCTTATCTTCCCGTACTCTTTTTGACCTTGTATTGTTGACTTCAAAATTGGCAGGAACCACCGTTGGTGCCAACATACGGTGACTCATTCCGTTTCCCGGGGTCACGCATCCTAGCTAATGAAGCACACGACGGCCTGTACGCAGCAAACGACTGAGGCGAGAAGCGTTTTCGACAGAATAATCATGCGCTTTGAGCTAGCTGCTTTATTTTTACTTCGGAGTAAAACTGTTTTGCTTTACCGAGAACCTTACGTTCAGTGCCATCATTTCAGCTTCTTAGGCAGAACGTCAAGTTGGCGTCACCTTACGAAAGCAAAATGGAGCCATCAGCGCCATTTTATTAGCGTCGCGTCTACGTCACGCATCGAAGAAAATGGCGGAATGTCCAGAATAGTACCCCAGGCTGAAAGAAAATGACGGACCATCGCGCAAAGCCTGTCGGCCCAACACATGGTCTACACGCCAGAGAGCGCCGTTAATTGCTGCCGCTAGGGGCTTGAGCCTGGGCGACGCCACAATACCCTCTGGACGCTGTAATTAAACGCGACAGCTCCTGCAATGGTTTAGCAGGGGAGGGAAGGGGGAAAGCGTTGCAGGAGCTCCCGAATTTGCCTCTGAGCTCACGTGCGACAGCAACGACCGTCCAGAGAGAAGAGAGAGAAGTGCTTCTTGAGGAGAAGGGGAAAAGGCTAGCGCTATTTTCTGCAACACATGCGGAAGCGCGGCTCAGCGCCAGCAGGGTGGAGGGAATGGTGTTAAAAGAGAGCCAGAAGGTAGGAGGGAGAAAGGTAGAGGGTCGTAGAGATGGAAGCGAAGTAGTGGCCGACCAGGAAGCCCGAGGTGCGAGGCTTCCTTTCCTTTCTTCCCTGCGAGGCTTCCTTTCTACAAAGACGGATGGCCGTTAGGCCATCCGTCTTTGTAGAAATGTCCTATAGTCTCGCCGAGAGCCCCGACGAGTCGAGGTACTCGACGACACTTAGGAAGGCTGGTAGCTGATTACGACAGGGGAAGAGGATATCTTCCTGTGGTGAACATGGGAGCCCCAGGCGGTGGAACTCTTGCAGAAGTCGACCGCGGTGCTGCAGGTGAGCAGGGCAGGCCAGCAGGAGGTGCTCCAGAGTTTCTGGTTCACCACAGGAGGCACAGGCTGGTGAGGTGGCTTTCCCAAGGCGGTGCCGGCGGTCTGCCGTCCAGTAGCAGCCAACTCGCAGTCGGAGCAGCAACGAGGCATCCCTTCGTAGGAGGCCGTGCTGTGGAAGAGGCCGTGGAGGCCGGCCCAGGGATACGTGTCCGGGTGGCAGGCGATGTGCCTGCGCAGCCTGTGCCTCGAGAAGTCTGCGGCCGTTACAGCAGGGCTGAGGGGGACGCTTGAGTGGTGGGCACTTTTTGCCAGAGTGTCCGCCTCTTCATTTCCCGGGATCCCCACGTGTGCCGGTAGCCAATGCAGAGATACTGAGCATCCTGCGTCCTGAAGGGCCGTCAGTCTTGAGGAGAGTAGCGCTACCCCAAAGCTAGCCCTGTCAGGGTTCTGCAGACAGAACATCGCCGCCTTGGAGTCGCAGCAGATGGCTGCCGGGGTCGCTGGTAGCTCCTCTGCAAGTAGGTCCACAGCAAGGTGGAGTCCTGCTAACTCTGCTGCGGTAGAACTTGCGTGCCCCGGGAGACGGCACAGCTTGCTCTTTAGTAGGGCAGGTGCAACGCAGGCTGCTGTAGATGAGCCAGTCTCCGGTATCACGGATCCATCGACGAAGATGTGAAGGTGGTCCCCAAGTCTCTCTTGAAGGAGAGAGGCTAGGGACAATGTTAAAGACCGAGTAGAGACAGAGGAGGCATGGAATGGGTACAACCGGATCCCGTACCGACGCAGTGAGGAAACGGGTTAATAACCTTACCCCTCTGCGCTCATGGCAGTTGACCTAACTTGACACGGGACAAAGAAAATGTGTCGTCGGAAAGCATTGCATATTTGGGCTCTCTGCAGCAAAGAAATGAGGTAATGAATGACACGTCTCTCTGCCCACCACGAGGACGAACATAAGTGATGCAGGTAAGGTAACATTTAACATCACATCCCGAATGTATGATGCCTTCAACTTCACCGCCAAATATAAATGAACGGAAACAGCACAGAAAATTTCCTTAGATCGATTTCCGTAGTGCGTGGGATCTGCTCATCTTTTTCTGCACACAGTGCAGATGGTACAAAGATGTATGCGCTGCCTCATCATCGAGTTTCATTCATTTTTCTCCTAGAAAAATAACGGGCTCTGTCGACGCCTGATCACTGCGACTAGCATCAACATTTTCGCAAGCCAGATGAATTGCTAATCGTGAAACACACCACACATATGCATAACGTGGTCCGTTTCCCATCGCGAAGATGAGCGGATAACGTCGCCGCTATTCCGCGTTGTTCATAACGACAGAACAAATGCGTCGCATTTCCATAGAAAAATCGATGTCGCTCTTCATGGCATAGTCCCCACAGTATTTTTGGTTTCGAAATAACGTCACCGCGTGGTTCATTTCCGCAAGTAAAAAGTCGGCGTGACGAGCTTTAAAGGGAAGCTTTCTGTGCCTCTTCCATCGACTTTCCCACTGCTGCCGTAGCTGCTGATATCAGGTAAACAAGACAAGAAGACCTGAGTGCTCGGTGAGTGACGTCACGGAGAAGAGACCCGCGGCGCGCTTGGGCATACGGGTTGAATGAAGGGATAGTGGCTTGGTTCACCTAGCAGCAGTATGCTTCCATTGACCACTCCACACTTTTTCTTCAGTCGAAACTGCGGAATGAGCAGCAGACACCTTACAAAGCATTTATTTAGATGCACAGATGCAAAGCGGCTTTGTGAAGCTTGTGCACTGATGGCACAAGCTTCACTGATGATGCACAAACTGATGGCAGCAGTTTTACAACGTTGCGCTTTTTCGTCTTTGAAATGTACGCTTTTCGCGAATTATTGTTATTATTTATTATACTCCATACTTCATACCTATTACTTCAAATAAACTTAATCCATAACAACTGTTTCTTCCGTATTTTTGTACTCATGGTTTTTATGGTGCGGCAATGATGAATGTAACGCGCTTGATTAGCTTCACAATTGCGTATGAACAATTTTATTGGGGACACATGCACTTATCCCAATCTAGATTATGCTTAAACGAATAATTTCGCTTTCGACGCACTAATTACCGCAGTCCACTAATTTACAACTCAAATAAGTTTACTATTGGAATATAACACATTCGTACAGCTATTTACGAGGAAACAGCTGCCTTATTGCGCAGAGTTTCAGCTTTTCTCTTCCTTGCCTTAGCACTGACATCCAAAATATTGTCATCCATCTTGCAGCAGTAGTTCGTCAATGAGGTATTCGTGCTACGCCACAAAAGGTGCCTTAATACAAATTCACATTAGTGTCCATCCTCACAGGCGTTGAACTCTGAGGAATCATCACTTTATGTAATTGAGCAATTTACCTTCCCGTATTTTTCGAAAGTAACTATTTAAAGAAGTTCTGAACATCTTAGCCTAGAGCGCGATGATAATGAAGTCAGCACGTGGCATCGCCCTAATCCAGGCACTCTGGGCTTCTTCTTGTTGCGGAAACTTGAAGACATTATTTTTCTGCCCCAACTTGTACATGTAATTGCTCCGACAATATGGGCACGCAGCACTTATTAGGCCTGTCTTAGCATGGCACTCCACATTCCGGGGCAATGAAGACGCCCGGAACACACGTTCGCAAGCACAGCACAAGTGTTCAGACTGCATGCACTAGTCACGGCTAGAAAAAAATATGCGTTCGCTAGCATGCAACAGCATGGCCGAGCATGCCGGAACTTGTTTAAACCCGAAGCTATTCAAGGAGCGGCAGGGTTCCTGGAACTAATCGAATTGTTCTCGCCGCCGCCATCGTCCCCTCGGTCTTCTCCGAATAGTCGGGGTAAACCATTGTATATCTTCTGCGCTTCATTTTCAAAACAAGTGCGTCGCTTGCAGCGTCGTAGCACGCTGCACGGAACTTCTATGTAGGCCTCTTTTGCGTGTCTTAGCAGAAGGGGAGAGGGTGCAGCCAGAAGGCCTCGAGTTCTCTAGAGAGTGTCGGTGGGGGGGGGGGGGGGGGAAGAAAGAGGGAGGGGTCACATTTCACAGGGACTAGCCCTGTAATCATCGATATTATTTTAAACAATAATAACTTGACTGAGCCATCACCCATAAGGCAGCGCTACGTAGCGTGTGAGCATTCTTGTGCGGCTTGCAGCGTTATATCTTTTGCAACTTACGCTGTATCCTATAAGGTAACAGATTGCATGAATTGGATTTGCGATTATTCGTGACAAACAAAGCACTAGTTTACTAGTTTTATTTTTTACATTCTTGGCACATACCAGAACTTAATGACGCTAGGCTCAATATTCACAGAAACGCTTCATTTTTACCAGAATATGACCGTAACTTTTGTGAAGCTGTTTCTTGCTACATGCTTAATGCTTTGCCTGTGCCAATGTATACGCGAAAAGATTAGCAAACGGTAAACATGTAAATAACTTGGCTCACCAACAGAGCGACCTGGGCACTTATCGAGTATTTCTCGCGCCCGCTCAATGACGTCCTGCGGCATGTTTTCAGCAACTCCTGCATATGCGCACACGCTGACAACCTGCAAACGAGTCATACAATTTCACACGATGCAGTTTTAAATAAAAATTTTAATTTTAGTTTATATAATTATTACATTAATACATTAATTCATTTTTATACATTTTTGTAGGATTTATTACATTTTATTCGTACATTCTAGCTTGCATGCCAAAATGGGAGACGGATCGAGGACGCTTAGACCGATTGCGCTGTTTTAGCCGCAAGCTGGACATCGAAATAATTATCTCGCATGGCCGCTGTCAGGGCAGTACCTCAAAAAAAACGAACTGCCACACTAACTGGTATTCTGAAACCGGCATAACCTCAAATGCTGCTTTATGTTTTGAAATGGCTGTCGGTGTCTTGTGTTATGTCCCAACTACAGGACCAATCCCATGTGTGTGCAGGTCAAGGTGTCTGCAACGTGCTCGAAGTACCTATACTGGAAGAAACATCGTGTTTTTTCAAGGGCGAAAAGCTTGTGTTTCCTTGTTCCGCAGATGTCAGGGAACCATTCCACAATGCACCGCAAAGATGTTTTCTCTCCGAAGTCGAGAGCTTCTCAAAGACATCGACATGTATGGGTCCATCGAGTTAAAGAATTTCTGATGACTTTTCTGGTGAAAGAAATGCGCACTGATTGTAAAAGCCAAATGCGAACTGAGCGTAAGCATTTTTTGTCCCCTCCATGGGTTGCGCCCATGGAGAGGCCATCCAATGAAAAGACGACATTTTCAAGTACAAAGAGGCTATTTCAATTCAAGTTGGTGCCATTTTGACTAAAGACAACCGCTGCAGTACTTACGAAACTCATAAGAAGAGTACTTCAAGGTCTGGGAAATGTTTAGCATTATACCGATTATATTTTGGTGGCGACAGACACTTGGGAATAGCCCCTATAAGCATTAGAAGAATTATTTTATAGGTAACAGGAAGCCAAAGTGACCATGAAGCCAACGAAGTGTGAATTTCGTTTTCACGCGTTGTCATTTTTGTGACACAAGTTACGCATGCGACGCATAGCGATGAAAGCGGAAATACGAGAGAAGATTCAAGAAGCAAACTCGGTGAAGAACAAGAAAGAAGTGCAGTATTTTCTGGGATTGACGGAGTTCTTCAGGGACTTCATTCAACATTATGCGGAGATAGCTGGTCCTCTGGCGGAATTAACAAAAGTGCAAGCAATACAGTGAAATGGACAAATGTGCAAGAGGACGCATTTGAAACACTCAAGCAGCACATGGCCAATCCTGCCATTCTACTCGAGGCCACCATAGAAAGCGAGTTTGCTTTGCGCACAAATGCATCAGAGAAAGCGCTTGGGGCGGTGTTGCTACAACAAAAATAAAATATGTTATATCCGGTTTCCTATGCAAACAAACGATCGCTTGAAAGGGAAAGGCACTACTCAACCGTGGAAAAAATATGCTGAGTTCTTGCATGGGCGGTCAAATGGTTTCACATATACATGTATGGAAAACATTTCAGTGTGCAGACATATCGCCAACCCCTTGAGTTCTTAAACAAAGCAAAGTTAACTAATTCCAGAGTGATGAAATGGAGCCTTGTGATTGAAGAATATAGCTTCCATGTTGGATAAATCAAGAGAAGAGAAAATGTTGGAGCAGATTTTATTACTACAACTTCATAGTACATGGTGTGAGAAGTGTCACATCAGTTTACTCTAGTAGTGTTGTGGTACAGGAATGTTCGACAATGATTTTTTGTGGGAAATAGTGAACTCGATTATGTGTACAGTGCAGTGAATAAGTGAATTGAAGTGAGGTGTGAGGAAAGTAACCAGTGGTGTAAATGACAAACATGGTGGAAGACAGCAAGGGTTAACGTTGGACCGACATATGAAGACAGCGGAAACAGCCCACACTCTAAAAACTGGGGAGAGTACCGCAGGAGTAAAAGGGCCGATTTACTCGTCGAGGCGTTGTTTTACTCTTGCAAAATGTCGGAGAGAGTGAAATGCTTTGTTCACTCTCTGAGAGAAGGGAGAGTGAAATGTCCTTTCTACTCCGTCCGTCTGGCAGAGAGTAGAATGGCCATTCTACTCTCCCTCAGGTGGCCATTCTACTCTTGCGGCATCCGAGAGTAAAACACCAAGTTTACTCCTGCTTCATCTGATGAATGCCAGCCTGCATGGGACCAGGCGATGCATCACTTGCGCGCACATGCAGTAAAGAGCACTGCATTTGTTTGCTGTGATGCAGGAGCGAATAAACACGCATACAATGATACTCGACGCAGGTTAAGAGGACTCCCCCCCCCGCCCTCCCATATCTACTTACAGGTATTTGCAGTGTTATATCGTGTCACGCGTGCGTTAAATTGATTTGGATACATTGTATGTATACAGCTGACCGCAATGCTATACAAAGTCTTAGCTTCGACATACGTGCTCTGTCCTTGCACTGTGGCGTTATGACGAATTCGCAGTAGTTGTGAGATGGAGCGAGGCATTCAGCTCAACACATATGATATATATACTTCATCTGTATGTGAACGGTTATAGCTGTCCCAACAGCGGGTGCTCTGTGCTGCATCACAACGCAGCACCTGAGTTTGTTCTGTCGTAGTACTAAGGCACGTCGAAAATATGCGTTTCATCGCACCAATTAATGATATTAAAGACCCTGCCAATGAATGTATTGATCCTCAAGAACAATGTATATATGCATGCACTCAAAGCGCCCACGCAGATTGCCGCTCGGCAGATTGCATTTGGTTGTTAGCCCTTAGCGCACAGTTAATGAAGCAATAGGTTTGGCCATTACCTGCGACATGCACATTTTCCACGGAGGCCAAGGTCTTTTCTCTATAACATACGCGGGGTGCTGGCCAATGTACTGGGAAACTGCTTGGCTACGAAGTACAAGCTTCACTTCTGTACTTTTCCGTGACAAATCGTAGCGCCGAAACATACGCACTGAACTTTTAAAAACAGTACGACAAACTACGCCTCTGCTCTAGGATTTGTCATGAGGTCAAAACAATAAAAACAAACAGCGACAGTGCTATACTTTTCCAGTCAATATTTCAGTTCGCTCCGGTTGCTTTACATATTACTTCGTTTATTTAAAAATCCAAACCATGAAATCTGGGCGTGCACACACACAGCGTGAAGTTTGAATTTCGCACATTTTCCCACGCATTTCGTGCGCGCCCTGCCTGTGCACTGTGCACTGCGTACTGCGATAAAGAAAATAGTTTGTCAAAGGAGCCAAGCAGAAAAATTTTATACGCCCGCAAACTGCAGTAGTTGTTAAGCAATAATATTATGTTACACAAGTTACTCATAAATATTACAATTCATGTCGATGTAAGCGTGTATTTGTGCGTGTTTATTTGTATGAATGCGCGTTTGCGTTGTCATCTTTTGGCGCATTCCTGAAGAATATGCGGATTGCTTCCTTCATTTTCAGCGCTCTTTAGTTGCCCCGCTGTGACCTCTTTGGTGTATTTCTACTTTGTCGCCCGCTTTTGCGATGCTTCTTGTTGCCTCGAAGATCACCATGATCGCCTCCGACTCGGCGACGTCAAAGGTGAGCGAAAATTGAGCAGTGTTTCGAGTTGCCTCTGTTCGTTCATTCCAACGCGATCAACGAAAGCGCGTAATTGCGTACAGCGCCTGTGCGTATGTTCCGCGCGCCTGTATGCTCCTTTTCATTCCTAGCACTATCCTTCACTTGCAAGAATTCGTTGTAAAGCACTAAATTTGTGGTATTGAACATGGAGTTTTGTCCGTGTTTAACTTCAGAGCGAACTAGCGGTGCCAGCTAAAACCGCGGGCATGTTGCGCCTATCTGTATTTTCACGGTGTTCGAGCACCGATTCAATTACCCTTATCAATGAGCGCTAGTGTTCTGTCGTTTTGGTGGACAGCAATGCGACGTGAAATCCGAACCGTGCTGCAATCGAAGTTCTTGCGTTCGCGCTACGCCGTCCAGTGAGGTGCATCGACTACATGCCATCAGCGGCCTTGCAGCAGCGATAGGCGCTGGGATCGGCGACAGTATGCGTGGGCCGATTTCCAGTTCAAATTTATTCTGCTGCGTTCACTTCAGGATTGAGTGCGCCGCGTTGCAACAAGGTCGCTGATAGGCTGTGTGGACACCGTTGCTATGTTCGCCGTTTTAAACTTATATATATATTTTTTTTGGGGGGGGGGTAGGAGGGGGACTAAACATTATTTGCCCACCTCACACTGCCAGTGTGCAAAAGCAGCTACATTTTAATGTCTTCAATCAGTCGTTTATACCCGTCCATTAATATCAGCTTAATAGCGATCCATGTAATTCTTTCGGTTGTTGCTTTTGGTGCATCAGGGCTTCACATTTTGATACTGACATCTGCTTTCAGATTCAAAATGAGCCTGCAGACGCCACAGCTAGAAGACGAAAGGTGAATTCTTGGACCAGTCATCATCTAGCGTCTCCATAATCGGATGCAGTGATGCTGAGAGAATGCACCGCAGGGAGTGGAAGGAAATCGCTGCTGATGCAACCACAAGCATTTCCAACATTGATCAGCCGGTGCACAGTGCCTTCACTAGTAGAGATGATGAATTTAGTCACCCAGCTGCTAGACTTTGCAAATTTTCAGGAGTGGGAATAAATTTCACTGTCATGTGAGCAAACTAAATGTAATATGTGCCTTGTCAGAGTGTATGCCTGATATACAAGGGGTGTTCATAAAGTTTGTATTATCAGTACCATAAATTCGAAACAGGTGTACACATTAGGCATCAGCATGAGTGCATGTCATTCTAGATTTAGCAGAGTATATATTGTGTTCTATGTAGTACTGCCATTCACTGCTAGAAGCACCAAACCAAAAACGGCAGCGTCAATCGAGAAAGTTGCTTGTAGCAAAAGCAGTGATCAGCTTTCTGCATTTCAAGGGACAAAATTTTAGGGGTGTGTGAATATTCAAATTTTTCAGATAACGAATCAAATAGTCCCTATTAGTAAGTGCAAATATTTTTCTAACACTTTTAGAATATTTTACAATGTCAACTGCACTCAATTAAACATAAAAATGGAGCAAACGTACAGTAAGTTGGCATCCCCATGGGGATAGTATAGACGAAAAACAGAACTTGCCTCGTGGAACAGGCTAAGCTGCTTAGGTAGCCATACTTTACATGTTATACAGCAATCATTTGCACTTTCTGAAGAGTCCTGTGTACTTGAAAAAACTACTTGTTTGCTCCTAATGCCCCGTTGGTGCTTTTATTAAACAACACTTCATAACGTGCTATGTATGACAGAAACTTGCCAACTTTAAGCATGCTAGGATGTGAACATCTTTTTATATGTAAAATTATGACAATGGCTGTTCATTATTGGAAAATGATTCTATATTTGATTTGCTTTAAGCACTGTTGGATTTGTATTGCATTTGATCTAAAAAATCGCTCTTCGCACACCCCTACAAAATTCCAAAAAAATTGATGTCAACACTGTGCAGTGTTGGCCACCGCATGCCGTAACCATGCCGTAACCAGCTCAGTGTGAATCTCTAACATTGTGCCTCTTTAATTGCAGAAAGCAAATTGCTACTTTTGTTTCAACCAACTTTCCCAATGGATGCTGCCATTTGTAGTTTGATGCCCCTCGCAGCGTTTCGTGATACTATATAGAAGACAATTTTTATATCTTGCTGAAACTAAAGATGTGCACTCTTGTTGATGCTTATTCCATACACGTGTTCCAAATTTATGGTGCTGATAATAGAAACTTTATTAGTGACCCTAGCCTATAGGGATCCATGGTCTGATTACGAGGCGCACAATAGCGAGGGTCTCTGGATTAATTCTGAAGACTGAAGGTTCTTTGCTGCACACCCATTGTGTGGCACACGAGGGTTTGTACATTCTGCCTTCATCGGAAAACCGGCTCACACATCACACTTACGCAAACCTATTTGAAATAAACAGAGGGCACAGCTTTATGTTCAGTTCTTGTTGTCACGAGTGCTCAGTCATAGTGCCAGAGCCACTATGTTTAAAATGTTTTCGCAGATCTATACCAAGTGTTGATGGCCTTACTTAGCAAATCCATATAGGCACTGCCTGTTATTGTATTTTTCTTATGCTATATCCAAGCATTCACATTCCCTGAGCTCTGAATTGTCATATACCAAGCATCTGTACACTTGCTGTTAGCTTAGTGAATTTAAGCAAACAGCTGTGATTTGCTTCCAAAGTAATTAATAAGCATGACGTAACCATGATGCTCCAAAAAGTGTTTAAATAGACATCATCATCATCAGCCTATTTTATGTCCATTGCAGGACGAAGGCCTCTCCCTGTGATCTCCAATTACCCTTGTCTTTCACCAACAGATTCCGATTAGCACCCACAAATTTCCTAATTTCGTCGCACCAACTAGTCTTCTGGCTTCCATTCTCTTGGCACCCATTCTGTCACCCCTAATGGTCCAATGGTTATCTAATCTGTGCAATACATGACCTGCCCAGCGCCATTTTTTTCCTCTTAATGTCAATTAGAATATCGTCTATACCCGTTTGCTCTCTGATCCAAACCGCTTCTTTGTCTCTTAAAGTTATGCCTAACATTCTTCGTTCCATCACTTTGCGCGGTTCTTAACTTGTTCTCAAGCTTCTTTGTCAGTATCCAAGTCTCTGCCCCATATGTCAGCATTGGTAAAATGCACTAACTGTATACCTTCCTTTTCAATGATAACGGTAAGCTTCCAGTCAGGAGCTGACAATGTCTGCCGTATGCGATCCAACCCACTTTTATTCTTCTACGAATTTCCTTCTCATGATCAGGGTTCCTTGTGATTAATTAACCTAGGTAAACATACTCCTTCACAGACTCTAGAGGCTGACTGATGATCCTGAACTCTTGTTCCCTTGCCCGGTTATTCATCGTTATCGTTGTCTTCTGCATATTAATCTTCAACCCCACTCTTACACTCTCTCTGTTAAGGTCCTCAATCATTTGTTGTGACTCGTCTGCAGTGTTGCTGAATAGAACAATGTCATCGGCAAACCGAAGGCTGCTGAGGTATTCGCCGTCGATCCTTAATCCTAAGCCTTCCCAGTTTAATAGCTTGAATACTTCTTCCAAGCACACAGAGAATAGCATTGGAGAGATTCTGTCTCCTTGTCCGACCCGTTTATAGGTATCTTCCTATTTTTCTTGTGTAGAATGAAGGTGGCTGTGGAATCTGTAAATATTTTCTAAGGTACTTACCTACATTGTCTGGGGTACTCCTTGATTATGTAATGCCCCTATGACTGCTGGTATCTCTACTGAATCAAATGCCTTTTTGTAATCTATGAAAGCCATATAGAGAGGTTGATTGTACTCTGCGGATTTCTCGATTACCTGATTGATGACATCGATGTGATCAATTGTATAGTATCCCTTCCTGAAGCCAGCCTGTTCCCTTGGTTGACTAAAGTCCAGTGTTGCCCTTATTCTATTGGAGATTATCTTGGTGAATATTTTGTGTGATACTGGGAGTAAACGAATGGGCCTATAATTTTTAAATTCTATAATGTCTCCCTTTTTGTGAATTAGTATAACGTTTGCATTCTTCCTATTTTTCTGGAGTCTCTTGCAGTTGATAGACACTTTATATAGAGAGCCGCTAGTTTTCCAAGCATTATGTCTCCTCCATCTTTGATTAAATCGACTATCATTCCATCTTCTGCCGCTTTTACCTGCCATGTCTTGCAAGGCCCTTCTAATGTCATTGCTAGTTATGGGAGGAGTTTCTTTATCCTGTTCGTTACTGTTTACAACGGAGTTCTCTTGAGTCCTCTGGGTACTATACAGGTCACTATAGAATTCTTCCACTACTTTTACTATACTTTCGAGATTGCTGATGATATAACCCAGCTTATCTTTCAGTGCATACATCATGGTTTGCCCTATGCCAAGTTTCCTTCTCACTGATTTCATTAGCTCAATAGTAAAGGTTCTTGTGGTGTCGAGTGACACTGCTGCGCATGGAGCATTCTGCAAAGCAGTGTCACTTGATGCCACTGGAACCACAGCAAACACTTCTATGCAGCAACATTAAAATAGCTTCTCAGTTTGCGCTGAACTTTCTTCTTTTCAATGTCTGTAAGAAGAGTTATTGTGGAAGTTAAAAAAAGAAGCTGCTGTTTCCTCACTAAACAGAGAGGCGGTGCAGTGCTACAATGTGTGGCCACACTGCTGCTGAAATGTTTTACCACCAGCAGCTGGCGGCGTGCACTTTTCCTCCAGTGTGGCTGGGGCTTAACACATTGTCCATGGGTGGCTGGAATGGTATTCAAGCTAGTACACTGCAATGTAAGGCTATTAGTTTTAGAAATGCCACTAAATGCCTACTTCTGCAGTCATATTATCTGCAGTTAGGTGAAAACACGATTGCAATGACCATTTGCATATATATATTCACACAAAAAAACATTATCCTGAAATACATGTTATGCAGAATCATCAACAAGGCTCTCCTGTGTAGTTCACACTTTGATAATGTCTGGCACTTCTAATAAATAGCAGTAGACATGAGACTGAACTAGTGAAGGTTCTATCATGTTAAATGGTGGGAAATGAGACAAAGTACAGTCAAAGCATGTTAGGCTAATTAGTCTTTGTCCCCCCTTTTGGCCATCCTTTCCTTGCTTTGCACTGTTTAATGAGATTTCTATGAAGCAAATACATAGTTTGTGCAAAGAACCATACACAGTAATGAGACAGTGCAATGCATCTTAAACTGCTCTAATTTTCAGCCACAAGTGTTTATAATGTGCAATATTTGTGCATTATGTTCCTTGTTGTGTTAATACGCAATCTCTAGCTCTGCTATATTTTGATGCGAAACCGTCGAAAGGCCCATTGAGCGAAAGAGCCAGCGTCTGTAGTCTAGCAACAAAATAGCACCTAAAGACCCATTGCCCGCAACACATGTCACGACTGCGCCTTAACGGAACAGAGCAGGTGAAAGGGAACACCTGCTACTGCAGTAGCACGTCAGATATTGTGTGAGGGGAGAGGGCATCGCTGTGACACTACGTCACCCTCACTCTCGCTTTCGGAAGCCTGTTTATCAGCGCATTCGCTGCCTGTGCAAGCTCTTGCCTCCATTCTAACTGTGCCTCGGTAAGGCCAAATCAAAATGCACCAGGTGTCTCAATGCGCTCGCTTACCTTCCAAGGAGTTTGTCACTCGAAGGACCGCTCAGCGGCATTCAGTTGGACATTATTTCTTTCGCATCCCCAACTCATAAGTGCTTAGGTGTCCTCAGATGTTTTATGAGCAACTTTTGCACAATGTCATAGCATTTAGAACGTATTATTTCTGCTTTGTTCTCAAATCTGACTAATAATTGCTTTGATGAAATGCACTCACCTAGGTATGACTTTCATGAATATATATTTAATGTGAAGTTGTTGTGCACTGCATTCCTTTCAGCATGAAATATACATTGATGAAATTGCACTTCTAGTAACTCTCACAGATCACAATTGCACCTATTTATTCCTCATAAACAAAGGAGGCACTTTCATGTTCAAGTGCTTTAGTCACTATGTGTGCATATTCATGCCAGAGCCAAAATGGTGAATATCTTGCTACTGTGCACCAAATTTTGGTACCCTTCAGTGAATCATATAAGCACTGCCTGTTTCAGCATTCTTGGTGTACTATGTCCAAGCATTTGCTTTCCCTGTGCTTTAAAATGTCATGTACAAAACATTTATGCTCGGTTGCAGTGTAGGGAAATTCAGCAATAATATGTAATCGTGTGTGACAGCACACGAGAAGGTTCTCATATGTTATCAATTTTAAGTGCTGTTTATATACTTATAATTTAAATGATGCTTTGCTAATGTTTGTCATTTCTATTAAGCAGTTTAGTTACATGGCTTGCATAAAAAACTATGCACAATTATTCAACACTGCACTGCATCTTAATCTGCTCTAATTTTCTGTGAGGAGTTTTCTATAACCTGTGTAACTAGTGCATTATGTCCCTTGTTGCTGTGATAGCTTGTGATCTCTTTCATGATTACGTATTATGTTATGCTGAGTTTTGCACTGATGCTTCCTCCATCTGTATCCTTGTTTCCTTTGTAACTTTTTGCCAGTATAAAACTCAGTGCAACATAATAATTAACATGCACTAACTAGCCCCATTCCTTACTTTACTTAATGCAATCTCTTGCTCTGCAATATTTTATTAGCAAGTTATGGATAAGTTATCCACAGTACGTTGAAAATCTTACTTGTACAAACCGGATCTGTTCAGATCTGGCATAGAATTAATTGCAGCACATCAAGTAGAAATAAAAAACACGCACTTGCGTCTGTTTTTTTCTTGTGTTTTTGTCCTTGCTGCACTGCATTTCAGGTCATTTCATGATGATCAACCAACAAGCCCACATCGCCACCCTCGCTGACTTGTGCTGTGATAAAGTTTATTCACCTAGGTGTGAATTTCGTCTACATATATATATTGTACAGAAAGTTTTTGCCTGTTGTATTCCTTTGCAGCGTGAAATAAAAAGACATTGAAAACACTTGTGTGATCACTGCATAGTGGGGTATGTATAAAAGATTGAATTACTACAGTGGGGTTTAAATTAAGGTGAAGAACAATAAGCATAATAAAGGTGCTGTTGCGACGTGGGGAACTTCATGCACTATGGTGGAGTAAGGATAGTGGGGCTGGGCCTGATATCCAGGTTGTTTTTGAACACACATTGGTATTTGCATTTTGTGCAAGAATGAGCAACGATGCAGATGTTCAAGCTCTAGCTGAATTTTTTTCTTTTTGTCACAGCACCCGTCTCGTCCCTTTAACTCCTCCATTGTCTTGGTCACATCACGTTTCCCCTCTCTGGTGTTGGGAGATTGGCGACAGCTTCGTCCAATTCGGAGGTTTGCAGCCCTTTTCCTATGAGGAATTTGGCCCAAGACATGCACAGCACTGTGCACAAACAGGGAAAAGCACAATGACCATTTCTCCGACGCAGACAGACATTGCAGTTTGAGCATAGAGAAAGAAATGGTTTGGGCCCGGTAGTGCTCCACAAGGGCACCTGGGTCCAATTTGCTCTTCATTGCCCAAAGATGGGAATGAAAAGGCATGCACACAGGTGCTCAATGGGAAAGAAAGGCACCACAAGGTCATTTGGAGGACTGCGACTTTGCAAATTGTCCAAACCCATTTCGTGGTGGGTCCAACTGGTTCAATTGCCTTGAATCGCCGCACTTGGAACTCGCTTTGACGAGTTAAACATTGGCCATAATGCATAACCTTTCAAAGCAAGAGCTCGTATGGTTTTCCAGTTGATGTGCATGAATGGCAACTTCATTTTCCAAGCGTTGGTCATGCTTGGCCTTCATTCACTTGGCCAAATGTACTAGGCTTAATTTTGTCACACATAAGCATGGATTTTGGGTTGGCTTCCAATGCCTTCCCAATGGTAGAGTTTGGTCAGTGACGATTTACCATGTTTGCACCTTGCAATCTTGCTGAAAGGGTTATGACGAGAAAATAAAGGACAACAGCAGTCGTTTGGGCCGCTGTGCTTGGCATTAATGCGCGGTTGTCATTATCAGATACATCTTCTAACGCGATAGCTTTAAGGACGCCGTATCGCAGACCAGAAAATTTAAGACAACAGCAGGCGTTTGGGCCGCTGCGCTTGGCATTAGTGCGCGGTTGTCGTTATCAGATACATCTTTTAACGCGATCGATAGCTTTAAGGACGCTGTGTCGCAGAAAATCCAGCGTCGGGCGCCGCTTCGACGAAGGGAATTTCGAACCGAATTGGATACCCTATATACCACTCTTCTACCACCAAATTTGCTCATATCTCGTCTTTCATTCTTTACAAAGTTATTCCTCGGAACTTTGACAACGGCAGCCCGCAAACAAATGTAATGAGAAAACAAAAATACAAAGAACGCATATTATTTATGTTAGCTCTTCTCAGACTGAAATATTAAAAGTCCGAAACCGGAAATCGACCCACGCAAGAGGCTGCGCTTCTATCAGAAAGCTTGCCTTTGTGCGTAGCGTTCGCCGCCAGCGTTTCCCGGTAAATGGTATATTGTTACATAAGCTGCACTTGCTCGGAAACATGAAATGCAGTCAGGGGTCTTTGAATGCTATCACGTTCACCTCAGGCGAAGCTTAAGCGTCCTCCAAGTTTTTGGCACAATTAGGCAGATGATATGGATCGATCAAAACGACCTGCGCCGAGAGGTCGAAAGCAATTCGACATAAAAGCGTACGTTCACAGCATGTGAACGGTGTCGCGCACTTGAGAAAGTATATGTATATACACCGTCAAAAGATCTTGCAACTTCACCAGCAGCAAGGTTGCTGACGGCTCGATCGCCACTTGATTCTGTTCTGCATAAATTTGGTGCTACTTGCGCCGTTTAAGACACTCGCGAAACCCACTTAATACGTGATGACGAGGCTGCTTTCATTCTCAGCATGCGCCAGAACGTTCGAGCTTCAACATGGTGATCGACGGCGCAGGCCTGTTACTATCAGCGCGCATGAAACTTGGATTGCGCCGTGACCAACCAGTACACTATCGGCAACAAATAATCCGTACATCGCACCGTACAAGTAGTTGCGATGGTCACAGACGAAATCTACTGAATACATGCTCAGTGGGTTTCGCTTTGATACGCAGCATGCATCCCAACGTGCTTTGACGTGTGTGTGCGTACCGGGCTCTCGCTAACGTCGAGCACGGCTGGATCATTATATCAGCGCGCATGAAACAGGGCCAGTTGACGAAGCAGCACTACACTATCGATCGGCAACAAGCAAAGAGATAACCCGCACTAGAGATAAATGCGCGCTGCGCACGCGCGAGACCCACTGCATACGTGATCGCAAAGCCGCCTTGATACGCTATATACATGCGTCCCTATGACAGCAACCGCTGGCTAATGTGCTCAGTACATATCATGGCCTCCTCATTCAGCATCTCCAGTTTATGTTGAACTGACTCGCATACTTCCATCGCAATTCTTGTCCGAGTACTTGCAGCTAAGATTCCCACACTGAAGCATCTCCCAAGGTAGCATATAGATAAAACGCTCTAGCAGCACAAAATTGACTAACTTTTCATCTACTTATTGGAAAATTTATAAAGAAGCCCTGAAAAGGGGTTTATGCAACATAGGTTGCCACCCGTAGGTCAGAAAAATTGTAACTGACTCAGACTCGCTAATAAAAAAAAATATTTTTTTTTACTTAAAGCTCACTCACTTGCGACTCAGTTTAAGCAAAATTCTACGCAGCCGGACTCACTTAACTCTGACTTGCCAAAATTCTACTCAACCAAACTTACTCGGACTCAGATTCAACAAAGTTCTACTCAGCTGTACTTATTGATACCGTGAGGTCAGTCCAAGCGAGTCGACTAATGAGCGAGTTTGCCAACCTATGGCTGCAACTACGCTTTTTGTCAGGTAATGCAAGAGAATGCTTCAGCCAGGGTGTCTTGCTAGAGTTTAACTTCAGTCCAACATCAAGTTTTATTAAGCTCGGAGCTTTAATACACGATGAAAAGCAGGGTGTGCACAAAGGACAAATTTTCTATATATGATTAGTATAATCTAGGGCTATACAAATGGTAAAATTACAATTATTTTCTCATTTTTAGGGTAACAAGAAATATGAAGTTTGCACAAAGGCTCATTTGCATTCATACAGGCATTACCATTAACAAATAGATGTCGAGACAACTGAGGAGCTGGTAAAGAATAGACAACTGCTTTCACTTACCTGGGACGTCACAGCAATGACAGTAATGAGACAAGGGAACAGCATGTTACCAGACACACATCTTTACATGTTTTTGCAGCAGCTCACTCACGAAGAGAGGTGCGATACTTCAGCAACACATGTTGCTGCAGTATTGTTGCTAGGAACGGGTGGATGTCTGATTTTCCCTTTATTAATTACTTCTCTCCACCTTGCGGGTTTCCACAGAACTATTATGTCAAACTCTTGCCTTTGCTTCATGTTGTTGACAAATTCGACTTCATCCTACCATCTGCTAGCCGCCTGGTTAGCTCAGAGGGTAGAGCGGCTGCCCCGGAAAGGCAGTGGTCCCAGGTTCGAGTCCCGGACCAGGACGAATTTTTCTCCAACTGCGAGGCTTTTCTTTCAAGGAACCCGTATGGGTTTCCTTTGTAGCAATTGCTACGAATGGGTGGATGTCTGATTTTCCCTTTATTAATGTTCTCTTAAAGGGTTGCAAACATTGACTAGTAAATTAACAAATCAGAAGGAATTAGCATGTAGGCTGTCTAAAAGCGAGCCATCTTTATAGAATGGTTGCTCAATCCTCTGCTCAACAATCGCAGCTATCCTGCAGAAGAATAATTTGGAACAGTCCTCACATTCATTGTATTGTCTCACTCGAGACTCCAATACCTGTTGCTGTCTTTCATGTATTCAAAGGAATTAATATTTGACAACTTCGAATGATGAATTTTTGAATCCGCACAAACTGAATAGCAGAAACTATTTGATTCATATCCAAAACTTAAATTATTTGAAGACCCCTAGTACAAACCCAATCAGATATATTAAATCACACAAGTGCAGCAAAAGGCAACTCAAGTGTTGATAGCAGCTCCTCACTTGTTCCCTACATAGAGCCTCTGCTGCACACATTAGGCGACATAAATTTGAGTTTAAGAGAAATGCTCCTAAAACAGTGATGGTAATGCATTCTTGTAAGAGAAAAAAAGACGAACTCGAACAACCATCTTAGTACCTTCAAAACTGATGCTCCCTTAGATGCTCGTCTTAACAGTGTTTATTTTGGTAGAAAAACACAACTGGAATAAGGCAGAAAAGGAAAAACATAAAATACAACACAAGTTGAAGCAGAACTAATTTACAGTAAGTTGAAAAATACACATTGTTTTGTCCATTCAGCAAATTTGAACAGAAGGATATGATGGGAAATCGGAAACTTTTGCAACTTGTGTATAAAAAAATTTGCCTGGGGTTTAAAAAAATGTTTTTTAAACTTATCTCCCTCCACATTTCTTCCATTTGCATAAATGCTTGCAATATCATACAAAAAAAAGCTTTCTCATCTTACTTGTCAGATCACTGCTCTGTACCAGGTTACAGTGTGTTCTAGTGATCATACCTAGTCCCTTTGATGAAGGTGTTTTTTCAGGCTTGAGATTAAAAATAACGTAACTGGAAGCCATAACAGGCCTCTAAGATTGACGGTCAAGCTCTTCAAATGCACCTTCTATAATGATAGGTTGGATAACATGAGATCTGTGGACAATGGAATTATTGATCTATGGGGAGAACACCACTACATAAATGTCACTAATCCTCGTAGTTTTTTCACAATGGCCACAAGCAGTTTTAAAACATCTAACATTGACACAGTGCTCTACTGTTATCCTCTTACAATTTTCCACATAAATGCCCAGCTGTAGCCCCTTTATATTCTAGAAAATAGTCATCATCACTTTTCTCCCCAAGTGCTCGTATAAGAAGTTTTTTGGGAGGTGGGGGGACGGACAGACCCCATAAGCCTTCACTTATGTACATAACATGTTGCTTTGTTTCTGGATCTCGCCACTAATGCCATGTTTCATCCACATTCACGAGGCAGACAATGCTCTTAAGTCTCCCCTCCTTATGGGCTAAAAGCACCCTTGAAAAATGCAAGAGGTGGTGTTGACCTTACACAGAGGTTTTATGGTACCCACCATGCCCAAAACATCACGCATGTAGTGCCATGTCAAATCTCAAGTTCCATGGCAATTTTGGGCACCTTAATTCAACAACTGTTCATGATAAGGCTCTCAACTTGGGCTGAACGATTTAAATCAGCTGAAGTGGTGGTTTGTCGCAACCATGTGTCGTCTTGCACATTAATACTGCAACGTCTAAATTTCATGAATCAAGTTATCGTACCATGTGAAGGACATTCATTGCATACATTCATCGTTGCACAGTTTATTTCCTTGGCTGAACTCTCTTCTTTGCACCCCAACTGTATCACAATCTGGCACTCAAGCTTGAACTCGTGGGATCACACCATGTTAAACTGGCTGATGTGGAACAACAGTCGAACTGGTAGTTTTGATATTACAACCATGCTAGTTTGAATAGCCAATGGCTATAGAGAAACCAGTGTCTGACTTTCCATTACACTCAACCTGCAAAACCTTTTGATTTCTGCTCGCATTAACACAAAAATGTCAATATAGAACCACTAACCGAAAATTTCACATCGTGGCACTATCTCTGCCCCAAAGTAAAGGTCCAATCTCTGTGGCGAAACTTCCTCTCCAGGATGACATATGTACAGCTCCCCAGATTTCGAGACTAGATAAGAGAAGCGGTGTCGTCTGAAATGCTCGACTTCAAGTGGCACCATCACCAAAAAAACAGTTTGTTCTCTCATGTATATAGAGTCCACAAGGGCAAACTTAGGATGTTCTCCTTTTTCCATAATCAGAACATCGTTCGTCCTGTACACTGAATGGCACCAAGTGATGGACTTCACTTTCCAGATGTTTTCCATGTCCGTCATGCTGTTTTGTAGCACAGCAGGGAGGTCATTATGGTTGGCCTTCTGTGCTCCATTGCATGACACGTTGCTAGTGCCCAGGCCATGGAGTTGATAGCCCTGAAGCAATTGGTGCCGGCTGGCCATTGTCTTGCAAATATTGCGAAAGTTCATAGTGCGAGAAGACAATCTCTTGAAGTACTGATGCTTGGCTTCAAAGCGCATGCACCAATACTGTGTAAGCGGCCCAAGCTGACTCATTATTCTGGGGTAGTGTACCAGATAATGCATCTTTGGTGGTATGCCTGAGGCAGGGTATCTGCTCATGTAGTTCTGCAGGAACTGTTCTATCTTGTGCTGAAGGTAAGGAACCCATGCAAGAGGAACCTCTTCAGCTAGCACCATATCAGCTATCTCTCTAAATTCAAGATATATTTCCCAGTGATGGTTTCCTTCGGGTATATTGGAGGAAAATATGAGGGGCAGTAGCCTTAACAGACACCATTTCTGTGAAGCTGAACCTTTCAAGCCTCCTTTTTGACACACAAAAGACTGTGTGACCTGTTCAGGGCGGTTCTTTCTGTCATTATAGCCATAGCAAAATGTGCTGATCCTATCAAGGTCTGCTACAGATAGCACAGAATCACTCACAAGTCCATTGAGAACATTGCGCAGGACATGTGAAACTGTTCCTTCAAAGATATCGTGCATCACGTCAGGTGGCAGCTGTGTGCACACAGAAAAGTACTCTAAAGACAACAGTGGCGAAGGCTTGCTGACACCGTAAACACGCCTCAGGTCTTCATTAATAGCAATGGAAGCAAGTTGGTCTGCATGAGTGTGGTCCTTCCGAAGAACACACTTAGATTCATTGGTCACACTTTTGATGTTGTCAGAATGTGCCATGCAGAAACGGCATATTCTGCCTTTGGCAAATGAGGTGTTAAATCCACCGATACTGTGCATGGACAAATTGTCTCCACAAAATGCCAACACAAGAGCTTTAGCTTGGATGATACCTCTTTCTGTCTGCAATGTGAGGCCTTCATTCTTGAGCTGAAGCAAGTCTTCCACAATAGGCATGAAAACTTTCTGATGCCCGTGCCTGGTTACATGTTCGTGTCGTGCAACAAGTGCAAGGTGGATGGCTTTGAGTTGAGAGCGATGAGCAGCATGGATGTTTAAAATAGAAAAATAAACAAGAAAAAGCTTGTGTGTGCCTCTCTTTGCACCAAGTGGATTGCATATTTCAACTTCGTCGGCATACAAAAGCAAGAAGATTGTGTTGATCTCTGATGGCCCAATAATATTCATCAAGTTCTTGTAAATGGTTCCATCCCTGAAGTCTGTCAAGATTGTTTCATTTGGCAGGTGGCCTTTCTGAGCAGGTGTAGGGCTGAAAACCATGTCAGTAATATGTGGGATTTCAAGCACATTCTTAAGCACTGCTGGTATGGGTACATACTGAAACGTCTCTGGGCTTTGTGGACTGAACTTGTGCTCTTGTGGCGCTGTGTATGGCAAGTGCTGCCTAGCAAACACTTCACGGGAGAATCTGGATCGTGCGAGCGAAAATATTTCAGAGACGGAGTTTAGAACGCGCTCTAGCTTCTCGTTCAAAGCAGAACTCAGTGGAGCATGGTTTCGCACCATGCTAAGAAACCCTTGAAGCGTTTCTTGCAACAGACCTTCGAAGTCGCTAAAAACGTCTTCTGCAGCCGAATGCGTGATTTTGTGTTCTTCGGTTAGCTTAAAAAAGAATAAGCACACCTTCTTCTGCATGTTTGCAACAAATTCTGAAGCCGACGCTTCTGCGCTTTGTTGAGGCGGACTCGCAAATGTGTCAAGTGTACCCGCGTTCGTACATTCTACGTCCGTCGATGACATGTCATGCAATATATCAGAAACATTGCGGCCATGGGCATCATCCGAAACCTTGGGAAGCTGCACTGCGGTAGTGTCACCAATGACAACGTTTCCGTGCGGACAGTCGGCACTGCGCGAGTCGTGCTGCGCGCCACTGACATCGACGTAGCTTCTGTGACAGCGGTACACGTGCTTTCTTAGAGAGTCAACAAGGCTGTACCTTTTCGGGCACCCGTAAATTCCGCACGCTATGCGAAAGTTGGGTTCCCAGCTGTGCGCATCACGAATATGAGTCAAAAGAAGTAGGTACTTGCTAGAAAAAAAAGCACACTTTGAACAACGATGAAGCAGCGGCGGACGGCTAGACATTGTGCCGCACAGCAAATTGTCAGAAAAGAGCGAATGAGTTGTAGTGGATTGAATCACAAGGATGGCTTTGAGGCCTATGTATAAGCAGGTGCCACTGCTTAAAGGGGTGGAGACATGAAAATTTTCGTTCACGCGTTCTTCGATTCAAGCGTTGCGTAATGATTCAGGAAGCACGATACACACTGCGGGATTCCTATATACCCGATAAATAATTTATTAATAGCATTATTATATCGAGCGATTTCGGTTTCGGTTTCTGGGCTACGGGTTATAAATGAATAAACACCTGACTGACCGACCCTTCGTTACCACCAATTTCCATACATGATTAATCACCTCAACCCACCTGCCCAACGTAGGCCAAAGAGCCGCCCTTTTCAATAAAGAGGCTATTTATTTGTGTTACTCTTCTGCTACTTACTTGTACTTCGCGGGGCTTCACCCTTTGGGGTGGCAAGCCCGCACGATGAGCTGCTGTCGAGTATAAGGCAGTGGATGTATTAAATGAAATTCAAACATATAGGAAACCTCTCGTTGGTGGTTTACAATGCGCTAAATATTTGTTAATTAAGCATATTTTGTTACAAATTGTTCAGCGAGAGAGCGATCCGCGGCATGGCCCGCGGCGTTTTAGGTTTTGGGCTCTGTAGGTTCAGTTTCTCCCGCCAACTTGACGCGCCGGCTTGAACTGTCGCGGTTGCCGAGTTCCCGCTTAATTTTGGTGCAATGGACATAACGTGCCTAATTAATCGTGGGCCGTCGAGCTACGTGCTCACCGTGTCTGGCGACCACAAACTGGAAGACCTAAAGGATGCAATGGCAGCACACTCATCGCTGCAGTTTGTTGAACACGACGCTATCCTGCAGGTAAGTTTCTTTATCACACGGGCAGACGTGTTTCGGCTAATACATGCTCTTTTTCGCGTACTTTTACCGATGTCCGTACATGCTGTCGTATAAAGCAGATGAAGTGTGGGATTTCTTCGTTGCGATGCGATATTGAATGAAGACTGTCCGGGGAAATTTTACTCGTATAGTTCTTTTTTTTTCTAAAGCATCATACCCCAGTAAAAAAATTAATTAGACCAGTTGGAAATGTCCAATTGGAACGAATTGAATATTTCCAATTTTGTTTTGGGACGCCCATTAGAAAAATTAAACAAGTCCAATATATTGAACACAATTTGTGGTGGTTATCTGCGGCATTAGTTTTTCGTGTCCTTGTTTTATTCGCGCTGTTCAACCTCGGTTCTAAACTCCTGTCAAGAAGTGTACTCATGCATGAAAACTACGGCAATTCACTTCATTGACATACCCACCATTCACCAATTCACTGAGAGGCACATGTCAGGCGCTATATATTTAAGCAAAATTTGGTTGACCAAGTGTTGCCAGTGGTTTATGGGAAAATGGTAGAATTTCAAGAAAGATCTGTAACTTGGCAGATATATGACGGTTTTCTCCATTTATCGCAAAACACAAATCTTTTACTTGAGAACTTGGATTGTAATTGCGCTATCGTTATTATCAACTATATGTATTGTTTCACAAGATTATTCATATATCACTTTGAATTGGGACCAGCTGGCATACCAAGCTTCAGTGATGTCCAGTTGGAACCAACTGTATTCGTCATGATGCCCAATTGGAACTTGGGCCTCCTATCATTTGGAACAAGTTGGGTCCCGTTGAAAAATCCAACTGGACTCAATTTTTTTTACTGGGACTCGCACGCAAAAGCGTCTGTGTATGCGTAATTTATATGTAGCTACTAGCCAACTGCAAATGTTTTGTCACAGTCCTGTTTCAGTTACCTTTAAACGCATATCGTTACTGCAATCTTCCTGGCATACCCATGCTTGTACTCCAAGTGAAGGGGTTTGTGGTCATTAATTTCTAGACCTTTTCTGCTCGCAGAAACTAGTGTGTTAAAACTGAAGCACGCTTGCACGCATGTTGTGTTCTAGCTGTACTACTGTCACACTTATTTTAGCATAACACGCTTCGTCTACAGAGTGGAGGGTCCAGTTTTTGTAACAGTACTTCTACATATTCTGTACCGCCTGGCTCACATTGCCAGGCTGTGGACCACATTTAGGTGGTCACAAATGAATATTATCGAATCAAGAAAATTTTGACAAAATTCTTACAGCATAAGAAAATAAAAAGCCTTTATGAGCTGCAGTTGCAAGTGTATGTGAGAATGTCTGAAATTCAAGATGCTCTTCATAGATTGCTTCTGCGCAGCAACTGGTATATATGTACCCATATTCGCACGTGGTTTTCAGTTGCAGCATAATTTAGGCTGTGGTGTAGGAATGTTAAGTTCCTTTTGCGGCATTTCAGGTGCATCACAAAACTTTCAACACATTTGTAAATGTGGATGAGAACACCACACTAGAAGACAACTGCATCATTAGGGTTCTTGATGTATGCATAATTGCTGACGGATCATCAGAGGAAGCCGTAAGCCTGTAAGTCAGCATGCATGATTTTCATCCTATGATTCAGTCAACTAGTGCTTTATTTGCTTAGCATTTGAGTAACTTAAAAATCTCCACATTTTAATATCTACTACACAAATTTAGGGAATGCATGTTGTCTTTCATTGCTTTCTCATTAATGCATGTGTCCTTTGCACATACCTTTTTTGCCATGTTCACATCTAGCTGAGTGCACAGTGTGTTCTATAACATAAAAAATGAAGCATGCTAACATTGGCTGTGCATTACTTACACCAGAAAAAGAAAATACTGCTATTATCATTGCTTGGTTACCTTTGCCAAACGATGCCTGCTAATGGGTGCTGCACCCACTGATGTTTGAACACCTTTGCAAATGGGCATGTTATGCACTTCAGTTTACTGCAGATGAGTGATAAATATTTACATAGAAAGGACTGGCTTGAAGGCCCACATGCGAAGTGGGGTGAATAGGAGTAAAAGGGGAAGATCACAAATAATGGTTGATCCCAACTTCGTGTGCTCCCATAGGGAGTGCGGTGTCACGCAGGCTTGATTGTCGTTGGGCATTGTCCAGTTACAAGTCCTTACTTGATATATCTGTTGAATGTCTAAATGGTTTATACATGTGACATCTATTGTTCCATAATCAGGGGTGGATTTTCTGTTAGTTTCCACCTAGTGGACTGTCCATTTTGGCTGCTACTGAACTGCTGATTGACTACACAAATACGAGGGTGCTACAGCATTGCTGTTGTATTATGTGTATTGAGTAATGCTGTGTGACAGGCATGTAATAATTGGACTTAATGCCTTTCTTTTGTGTTGCGCTCACTTTAGGAATTCCTCGCTCAGTAGTGATGCTATCTCATGCAATGAGGTGACCACTGTGATCTCCAGCTCACAATGCAACAGTGCAAAAGGAAGGCTGCAGTTTTCCTTTCCAAAGACACCCGTTGATATAGATGCTCGTCTGTTCTGCTGCAGACAGACAGAGGTCCCAGAGAATCTCCGACGAAGAATAGTTGATTGGTTATGGTTTGAACTCTCTCAGTACACATTGTAAGTCTTTTACTTCATCTAGAGTTTCATTTATTTGCGCGCCTAGTTTGACCTACTCATACTTTCCTTGCAGTCTGCTTCTCAGAGATGTCAATTGTTGAAGTTAGGTTCTGTTCAAGTAAACGTGTTCATACCATGATTCAGGAAATAAATATGAACGTGTATACAGGCATTCACTGAGCCAAGCATGTGAGCGTTATCCTACTCGTCAGACAGCGCTTGCTGAAATTTCAACAAATGCATTGCAAACAATCACCATGTCATGTTGATTTCGATGCAACAGCACAGCTACTTAATAAACTGTCACATGCTTGCCTGATGTATGCAGACTGTCACACTGGAGTGCCACAAATAGAAATAAAACAAAAGGAAGCCTCCTATTTAGTGATTTCGCTAGTGTTCTAGAATTCACTTTACATATTTTGTCTATGTAAGTGGTATCAACAGCCCGCGGCTCCTCCTTGTTTTTGTAAGTGCTAAAAATGGCAAGGAGACTTTGGAACACATTCTACAACAATCCACTTCAGCGATACTATCGCCTTGGCCATCAGGCATATGCTGATTAGCTGATTGAGCAAAATCGAATTATGTAGTGCTCAACCAACCAATCGGTGTGCACCTGATGGCCAAGGTGATAGTATCATTGAAGTGGATTGTCGCAGAATACGTCCCCTGCAGAAAATTTTGTATGAAGCCATTATGTAGTTATTGATTGTGCAGCTTTCAAAAGGAGTGGCGACTTTTTTCAGGAGGAACTGATGTGTGATAAAACACTTGAGTACTGACAGATTTTGCATTACTTTGTTTTATTATTAGATAGCTGCTCACTGTAATTACAATGTCATGCCAGAATTCTTTGAACGTATACCCTCTTTAAGTGTGGCTAGTTCAAAACGCACACCAGATGTAGCGTGGCTTCTTGGTGTAGGGTTAGTTTGCAGGGGTAGCTCTTCATGCCACAAAAATTAGAGGTAGTGGTCACACGGTATCACAGACCACTGGTGCACATGCCAGTCAGCCTCGCCCAATAGTGCAGTAGTAGCCAACCAGTAGTCCTAGTTCAGCTTAGTCTAAGAATGCCCATGTCGCTTAAAGCTGGATGCATGCTGCATAAACCATCCTCTGCTCTTTTGCTTTGTGCTTTTCTACATTCATCATGAGATAATTAGCTTGGTTTATCACTATTGAATCTGTCACAAGGTAGTGACCTTTGTCCTCTTTAAGCTTTCCTCCTATGTTATACTTTTGGCAAGATAATCACGATGTGGCTTCATCTACTATGCCAACCTAAGCATCAGTGACACCATGTACTCCCCACCTCCACACCACAGCCCCCATTTTTTTGACATACGGAAAAGCCTTTGCAAGCGAACCTTACGCCAAGAAATTTGGTTGCTTTCTCAACTTTTGACATCAAGTGATGCCATATTTCATGATTGGTTGCATATTCGTGGAGTTGAAGCCTCATGCAGTTATTATAGAGTCCGCTGTTGTCGAATAAGGAAGGAAAGGGAGACAAATGTTTGTGTCGGTGCTCTTTAAGGATGTTTAAGGTGTAGTTGCTCATCTGAACATTGTTTGCAGATCCCATTTATAGTCAGGCGGTCGCTGTCATTAATAGCACATTTCTGATATTTGTTGTAGCTTTCAGATGCCTTAAAGACTACATTGACCAGAGGACAAAGAATTGCTTTATGTTTAGCAGACTGCACTTTTCAAAACAAGTTGTGATATTTGCAAAAATAGCCCCATACCCAGTAATCAAGAATTTTGGCTATGGAGCTGCCACTTTGTACAGAACATTTGACCCATATCATAGTTACACTGTTAAAACTGGGTCCAAGTAGTAGTTAGCATATGCTATACTTGGCTAGCATTTATAGCGGCTTTTCATCTACTACCACACCCAGTATGACTTGCGACAGGCAAGCAGAGCTAACAGCTTAGTTTGAGACTACCAGGAAATCCGGCATATATTTCAAGTTTCTTTTTTCCTATTGAAACTGTGTGCTAAACAAACGACACAGAAAGAAGACAGAAGGAAAGCACTCGTCCTTGTGTCTTCTTTCTCTGTTACCGTTTGTTTAGCGCAAGGTTTCTAGAATCAATTCCAACTAGGCTGAGTTGCAGTGAACTTTTTTTATATTTTAAAATGCATAATATCAGTAGTATATTATATACTGATACCAGAACTTTTCATGTTTTTCCCTGTTATAGTTTTGATTTTGAAAGGTGGTGCAAAGCAGTAGGAACCTATTGTCATCTGGCAATGTAACGACTATAAAAACTCAAAACTGCAAATGCTCTAGCCGCTGTGCCGAAAGATTTGCTGAGGTCTGCATACCACATAACAAGCTGACTATATCATCTCATTTCGCTGTTACTGAGCTACGCGGTGGCAGCACCATGGAGGCAGTAAACGGAGAACAATTTTGGCTGCTGAAACTACCAGCAACAGTGGGCATGGCGCAACATTTAAAAAACACAAGGAAGCGGCTGGGTCTGGTTGTGGTAAAAAAAAGAGCTTTTTGCATGCAGCAGGATGAGACGTAGATTCTAAGAAAGAAGCCTTTCCTGAAATCGACAACAACTTAGCAGCCTACACCGATGTAAAGCAGTAATGCTCTCTTGTCTTGCAGTGAATTTCAAGCTACTACAGCGAAACGAACTATTTGGAAAGTGTAATGATTGTAATGATATACAACGTCTGTTACAATCCTATGTGCACGATGATACAATGTCACCTGTGCCAATCTTTACCACTGGATGGTCCTTTCCTTTGGTTGCTCACAAGCAAGCCACTACAGGCATTTTAAGTACTTCTAGTATTGAACACGTGGTTAATTAGTGTGGCTGTTTCAACACTTTTGTTGTGCTTGTTCATGTGAAGCATCACAGCACCGGGATGAATGCCTAAAGCTGGCAAGCACTGCATTATTCATTTAGAGAGACACTAAAGAGAAAAAAGATTTTACATGTATTTATTGACAAAATTTCATTCTATAATGCCGAAAATGCCACTCTTGCTCCAAGAAGAGTTTCTGCACCAAAAAATGTGCACAAAGAAAAAATAGGTGGTGAGGTTGCCTTGAAGTTTGCGCACCAGCTTGCCATAACATCGTAAATTTTGACACTGTTAGCTAGGGTCTAGCTAATTTATCAGTAAACGTGGAATACATTCTTCTCTAAAGGAGCCAAACGCTAGAGATCCCCAGTTGGTCAAAATTAATTTGGAGTCCTCCAGTACGGTGTGCCTAGTAATCATATCGTCATTTTGGCATGTGAAACCACAAAATTTAATTTACGGTATTTTACGGATTTTCAGGTACCCTGGCCATCTGTATGATACAGCTGCGAGGGAGCTTGTTCAGCGCTATCCTCAGCTAAGAGATGGCTTTGGTGATGGACATGTTCGTATTGATTCTTTGTCTATGATATTTGCTCGTAAATAACCTTAAATGAACAGATGTGCTTAAGAAGGATATAAATGATGAAACTACCATAAAGCATCGCTAGGAAGATGAATTGGTGTTTTAGTATACACTTTGTGCATAAAAAGTCGATGGCATACAGAAAAGCAGAAAGAGTGCAGTCTACTATATAAGGTAGCAACTAGTTGCCTTGCGTAAACTAAACATTGTTCTCTGTAGTATGTTGTAGATTTTATAGAAAAGGGAGGTTTATAGTATATTGGGTGTTTAAACAACAATGTGCAAGATTCTCAAAACCTCTTCAGTAGTGCTAGAGATAATTTGTTTTTCTTGTAGGCATCAGGAATCAAGTACTAATAATTAAAGGTGCACAAATGCTCAACTTTATGAATACAAGTAATAGTTATCTGTATTAAATTTGCATTCAGTTCTAGTATCCACTATTTAAAGCTATTCAATATTTGTTTGTTTGAGCACAGGCAATTACTGTTAGTCTTGAGTGAGAGAGGTTGGTGCAAGTGAGGACTGTTCCGAATAATGTTGCCACAAGGGAACTGTGGTTCTAGGGCAAAGGCACCAGTTCCTAAGCACATGGACGAGAACAGATAAGTTCTCAATAAATTCCAGTCATTCCATGATGTACAGGCTACATATGAATTTGTTTTGACTTAAAGAAATTTACTTGTTAACTGATCTTATCATATTTGAATTACTTTAAATCAATGTGCAATACTGCTGTATCACATTTTCAATGAAGACAACACTTCACATGCATCCGGCGATGCGTTGTTCCCTTGTTTCATTGTCATGGTGCTCCAGATAACTAAAAGCACTCATTTTTTATTTACAGGCTCCTAGGTTAATCGTAGTTCCAGTTGCAAACAGCATTACATGCATGTATAGAATAATGTAAATAAGTCTCACTATTTTTATCGGACAAACTCAATAACTTTATATTTCACTTTCTTAAAAAAAACATATATTTGATTTGATGTGCAAAGGTCATTCTTCTCAAATCCTACTATCGTATATGTTGATTTTATTGTTAGAACAATGCTACCAGATTTGAATTGATGAATGAATTGAAGATTTTTGGCATAGGCATGCCCTGACCAGGAGTGATTTAAGCTGGCTAGCAATCAAATCAGTGGTATTGGCAGTACAAACATACTAAAGAAGTAAGATGGGTCGCACTCATACTATCTGCATGTTCCTTCTTAACACTATTAAAATGAACCGTTAGCAACCTGCTCAAGCATCAACACTTGCGAGCAATTGCTGTCCATCGATGTGTCAAGTTTGTTGGCCTAAAATCACTTGCACTATTACTGAATATCACAAATAACAGGAATGCTTTTCAGTGATGATAATGATATGCATTGACAAGTTGCTTACTGCGATTGCTGCAGATGTCATGGCAGACAGCATTAAGGTACAAGGGAAAAAACACGCGCAAGAAATTGCCTGCAGGCATTAAAGAAGTGGACGAGCTGCGGGAAAAAGCAAAAAGGCGCAAAGCTTCAAGCACGTGCGAGGAAGACAGCAATACTAAAACGGCCAAGGTCCACGCAAGAAAGGTAACAATACAGTAGAATCTCGATAAACGGAAATCGGTTAAACGGAATCAACGCTTAAACGGAACAAACGCCTCGCAGTTGGTTGGTTTTGTATTAAGGCAATGTAAAAAAAATCCCGTTAATCGGAACTCGAATTTTCAGACCACCGCATAAACGGAACCGAAAATAGACTCGAAACCACAACTTGACGTTCACGCAGAGCCCCATCGTGGTACGCATCACTGTCTCCCCTTCTTTCTCGCACACTGTAACCGCATCGCTTGCTCTCTGTCACGGTGCGCTTGCTGTTGTTAGGCTTCAGCCTTACATCCTCTGTTTAGCGTCGTCTGCGACATTTCGTCGCCAAGTGTTGTAGCAGACATCAGCATTGTAGCTGATGTCTGTCCCCCCCGATGAAAGCGAAGACGACTATGAAGAAGTCGAACACGAGACTGCCGACTCTGATCCTGTGGAGACACCTGCGCAGGCGGAACCGGCAGTCCAAATGCTGAAGAGTTTCTTCCAACGAGAAGAAGGTTCTGAACTGTTTTTGAGCAGCCTGTCTAGTATGAGTGGTGCCATTCAAAGAAAACGGTTGCGAGAGCTCAAACAAGCAAACATAAAGTCCTTTATAACAAGCCAATAAATCGCAGTTCCCACTGATCTCCGCGGAATAAGTGGACTACTGAGATTTTTTTTTTAAATTTTAGTAGTGCTCTGAAAAAAAGTTCATTGCTTACCGCTTTTGTGCAATAAAGTTTGTGCCCATAGCGTACCGTCCTCTTTAATACCTAGATTTTGCATCTGAGATCCGCTTCAGCGGAGACTGCCAATTGCGCGCACGCCTGCCTCGTCGGGACCAAGCAGTCCGGAACGGATTGCGAAATCTTGAACATTCTCTCTCTAAACGAAACTCCTGATAAACGGAACATGTTTTCCCGGTCCCTTGAGGTTCCGTTTAACGAGAGTCCACTGTATTTAAGTTTGTTGCTGTATGTTAATCTTGTAAGACTCTTGGCATAATTTTTGTTCCTTGACTTTGTGCAGACACTCAGTGTCATCTAGCATTTGACAGTGCATGCCTATCATGCAAGTGGCCTGAGCACTGTAGGTTGTGATGAAAAAGAGACAAAGGTCAGCATCAGGATAAAACAAGATGTGCTAAACCTTTACTGTGGACTGCGATCTATTATTCTTTCCCCCATTTCACGTCGCCACAGAGAAGTTTGGTGCTGTCTTTAAGTTAAATCACAATGTATAATGTACCATTACATGTATACAGTATGTCGCTATTATCACGTACTGAGCTTAAAAAAGAAGTATGTGTTATATTATGCTATTAAAACCAAATACGTAGTGTTCACAGCCAAGTTGAGCAGGCGCCAGTAATTACACAACAAAGCTTTCTTTGCAAATCCTCCAGGCCTTTGCTGACCATGGCTACTGCTACTGTCTTGCTGAATAGCTGCATGTATCATGTTGCATAGCATGTGTGAGAGCACATATGTGCAATTTACCAGTTTTAATAGTTAATAGTCAACATTACCTCTGTATTTTGCATCCTACTTCTGTAAAGACACCTCTCCTCACTGTTCTCCCCTCAACAAGTATTGCCTTCATCTTTGTGGAATTGCTGTTGCCTTTTCACAGCATTCACTTACAGGATTGGCTGTTTGAATTTTCGCATAGCTTATGCATGATGTACGGTCCCATTCACTGCTGTATGGAGTGCATGAGCAGATAGCTTCAGTTACATGGTCAACTGGGAGCGGCTACAGAGCTCTGCATAGCCAATGCTTACCCTGCCTAGGGGCTTGCGTTTAAGACACACATGTGTGAGACTGCAAATGTTGCTTTTCAAGAGCGGCGACACTTGATCACCACCTTCATCATGTCAGAACAGGCCACTTGTGTACTCGTGCAACAGTGAACAGTACTGTACAACACATGCATTGTGTGACATTTAAGTTGTGACTTGTGTGGTGCAAAAACAAATGTTTCATGAGATGGCATATTGCATACTATGACAATAACGGAAGTTCTATAAATCGCATTCCATTTTATTGCACTTAACTGCTTTCCGAACGCGTTGCTTCGTATAATTGTAACATGTGCATTGTGTCTGCATGGTGTAAAAAATATTATATTAATGTAGGTAAACATAAATTATTAATTCAGAATTAACCCAATTATGAATGTGTCAATTAAGAAGCTGTTGGCAATTAGAAGTACCATAGAACTATTCGCTTGCTTATTTTTTCTGCTAAGCAAGGACCTGCTACACTTGAAAAATGCCATGTGACTGCACAGCTATCCACGCCAAAAAGCATTGTCCTCAAACATGCTCACATGGAAGGGCTCACAAAAATAAGACGGAGAAATTTCTGTAAGAGCTACCACTTTGTTGCACACTGCATAAACTGCATGGCCTTTTTGTTGGCATGCCATGGAAAGCGTGTGCGCAGTCATCTTTTGGTGTTGTGATACCATTTGCTCAATAACCTGCCTGTAGGCTTGTCTGAAGGTGCTACTTTGTTGGTGCTGGTGGTTGTGCAGCCACATGGTATTCGTGTTCCCCAGGATTTCTTTTCTAGCCAAAAGAAACAAGCAATAAAACAGCATACCTGCTTTACACATCCCATTCAATTTTTTTTAATTGTCTACAACTTCCTGACACCTTCATAACAGGGGATATGTGAAATTTTGCAAGTACACCTTCACATGTATCTCATTTGACCCACACATTATGGAAGTTGTTGCCCTAGATGTGGGATTAAAGCAGGAGCGCACAAGCTGTTGCTACTATCTTATCTGCCATCTCTTTGCTACATCCTTGCTATTTGCAAACCTATCTTTGGCTCAATGGTACCGTAAGCAAGAAGTCAGTCATATGGTTCTTGTCAACCTAAGAGTGTGGAAAATCATACTTTCAGTATTTTGTGTATTTCCTTCAGGACAGTAATTCACATGTTAGATAATTTATCATAAATAAAGAATTCAATGTCGTCAGGTAAATATTTGGGTCGGCTGCTCAACTAGTCTGTCAACAATAAGTACTTGCATTGTTGCACAGACATTGATCCATCTCTTTGAAACCTTAGCACACGAAAGCAGGGACATTCTGCATATTCCCAATTTCCTCATGATTGCATATAGACCGATGATTTTTCAGAAAGTTTAATAAATATATGCTAGGTGTGTATGCCATTAATACCTTTATGTGATGTGTCATGCGTAAGCTGTGCACTTTGCCCATGGAATTTTTCTAATGTTACTTCAGCAGCAATTTGTTAGAACCATATTGTGATTTCAACAAATAACAACATGAAGCAGCTACATTCATTGTGGCAGTTTACTGGTGGCAGCATTTCTTTTCTTGCTTAGGTATCATGTAACCACAAAGCAATTTTAAGATTTAATGGTTTCTGTAAGCAAAGAAATGTGAATACTAGAAGTTTATGTATGCTATAAAGTAAATAAAGCATGCTTTTGCTATCTTGTTGCAAAATGCGCCGAAAGTAGCTGCAGGATGTCACCTACATTCCGTCAGGTTCTCCTTCACTTGTCGACATAGATAATTTCGTATGACATTTATTTTGCGGAGAGGTACCGTATTGTATCAATATTTCCCAGCCTGCCCGCAACTGTTCCCATGTCCAGTGGCTATCACGGTGTCCAGCGGCCGTCACAGTTTTTATCTCTTCAAAATTCACTTGACTATGTTAATGCCACAATCAAACTCACCAATATTAATCTAATTTATTATTGACGAAGCAGATACCGTTTCAATGCCTGTGATGTACTCATGAGTAAAATGAAATCGTGTGCGGCCTGCTCTGTAAGCAGCTATTATTGTTTTGTGGTCCCACAGTATGGCAGAGGCAGCTGCCAGTTGGTTGGCCGGTTGTTATCCCACAGCAAATGCGTTCCCATAGTTCTTGATGTGATGCTGTTTCTGTTTACATGGGCAACTGAAATTTGCATTGTCCATCTCAAGCTAGACCGGCTTGGCACATTTGTTGTGATGTGCCTTTTGAGAGAATTACTACATTTACACGAGATGCAGTATGCTTATGAACATTAATATGATACGCTTCTGTCACATTAGTGTAAACGTGGCTTGTGTAGCTTTGGCTGACAGTTAGGCAGTGCAATCCATATTTCATTGTGTTGTACCTGTTATGTATTTCTTTTTGTGAACCATTATCACTCTGCCATTCATTAGATTGCAATTCATTAGGCTCCTAACATTTCTGTACTGCAAGCAGCATTGCTACACATTTCGTACAGTTCCTTGCAAGAAATGCATGTAAGATATCAGTTGTGCTGCAACAAAGCTGCAAATATACTATTGCAGACAAAAAGATATACTCTAGAAGAATGAATTGTTGGGCTCGTTGGTCTTTCATTGCTGATGATGATGAGGAAAATTAACACAAAGAGACAACTCACACGGGAGGAAAAGATAGAGTAGCACTTGTCTTTGTCTTTTCTTCCTGTGTGAGTGGCCTTTTTGTTGCTGTTAACTTTCTTCTTTGTTATATACAATAGACTTCTGTTATTTTGACTCCAAGTAATTTGACTTTTTGGTTAATTCGATCCCGACTGAAAGTCCCGACTGGTGCCCATATTGATACATGCATATTGCGTTTTTGTGGATGATGCACGCGGGCACCCCGACGAAGACGACAATTGCTCGCTGGCTCTTGCGCTGTTGGCTGAACTGGAAAGTGCTGCAGTTATCCTCTGTAAATATACTTTGTCTCCAATTCCTAATCCTTTGTTCGCGTAACATCTTGGTAAAGGGCGCCGTTCCCTGTCCTCGCCACGGAGCTCCGCAGCGGCTGCACCGTCCTATTTTCTGCCATGGCTCCTGGTGACGAGACCTTGTCTGCTTCTACTCCTGTGACCCCGACAACAATGTATGTTACGGTACCAATTCCCGCGATCCTGGCGATCCTGGCATCCAGTCAAGATAATGTCGACGTTGAGGACCGGCTCAGCCTGTATGAGCGTGTTAGCCAAAACAACCGCTGGGACCCTAACATTATGCTAGCGAATGTCCTCTTCTACTTGTGCGGAACTCCTCATGTCTGGTTCCAGGCACACGAGGACGAGATTTCTAGCTGGGATGCCTTCAAGGAGAGGCTCAGCGACCTCTTTGGAAATCCCACCGGTTGGCAGCTGGCTGCCAGAATAGAGCTTGCTAACCGAGTTCAGTGTTCTACTGAATCGTATCTGTCGTACATACAAGACGTACTCGCTCTTTGCAGGAAAGTGGACGAGAAAATGGCCAAGGTTGACAAAGTCAGCCATGTACTCAAAGGGATCGCGGACGACACATTTAACTTGTTGGTCTTCAACAATGTGTCCACCGTCAAAGTCATTGTCAAGGAATGCCATTGCTTTGAGCACGCCAAAAGCCACCACATCATTCCACAGTTCTTCCTGCTCCCTAACACGGCTGTGATGTAGTCTTCTGTCGACTTTACTGCTTCACCACCCTTAAATGAGCAAGTCACACATATTCTTTGCCGGGAGCTCGAGGCTACAAGTCCTGCACCGTTCCATCCACGGCCACTTGACCCCACCATTGACCTACCAGCCCCAGCAATCTCTCTCATTCAGGCAGTCGTGCAGCAAGAATTTGCAAACCTCAGTTTTCCTGCTGCCTGCTCTGTCTCCCGACCTGACGGCCGACCTGTGCTGACAGCTACGCCTCACAGCGATCTGTTTTCGCCTCCCAGATACCGCAACCCTGCCGAGTGGAGAACTCCGGACGGCAAGCCCATTTGCTTCCGTTGCCTCCGCATTGGCTCCGTCGCTCGCCACTGCCGCATCTCCTGGACATCACCACATTCGAGCTCCTTTTCCCCGTCTCCTTGCCCATATGCCAACCTGCGCCGTTACTCGCCTAGCCGTATGCCTCGTACCTTGGACGTATCCACCGATGACAGTCATCCTGTTTGCTCGCCGTCTCCTCAGTGCCATCGACCCGCATCGCCCAAACCACGCCGCTGTTTGTCGCTGAACAATTATGGGCCCTCCCAGACAGAAACTGGAAAGCTCCTGAGGGTAGTGCTGCATTATCTTCGTCGTGCTAAAATCCTCCATTGATGCACCCAATGAACCAGGACTTGATGTTCACCTCGACGGTGTCCCTTTGACAGCGTTAATAGATACTGGAGCCCAGGTGTCCATAATGAGTTGTAACCTCCGTCATTGACTGAGAAAGCTTCTCACACTTGCTACTACACGAGCCGTACATGTGGCTGATGGCAGCACTAATGACGTCACTGGTATGTGTACTTCCTGTATAAGTATCGCCGACCGCCACGTTCCGGTTATTTTTACAGTGTTGACCAATTGTCCCCATGACCTAATCCTCGGACTCGACTTTCTTACGGCGCATTCAGCTTTAATCGACTGTTCTGCCGGTACCCTTTGCCTTGAACTTCCTCTACTCGCACATATTTGTGCCGAGCTGCCGAACAACTTTAGTACAATTGCCTTCATCCGCCTGCTGCCTTGACTTTCATCTATTTGCTATCATCCTTTCCTGTGCCTGATGGTGATTATGTCACCACGCCTGTTCCTGATGTCCTTTTTATGCGCAATATCACTGTGCCCCACTTCGTCGTCACCGATGCCGATAGCCGGAGATACCTCCCCGTCGTCAATTCCGGCCTGACAAAGGAAGTTCTACTCCAAGGCATATCGGTTGCAGCACTGCGTGCTGTAGCAGATGACCACGTCACAACATTTTCAGTAGACTTCTGCTCAGATTCTTCACCATGCCCACAGGATGCTATATGCCCTGACGCAACATTTTGTCCGATGATTGCTGCGGACCTATTGCCTGAACAAGCAGCAGCTCTGTGTCAGCTTTTGATTTCCTACCATGACATCTTCGACCTCAACAATCGCCAATTGGGCTGGACTTCAATTGTTAAGCATCACATAAATACTGGTGATGCCAGTCCTATTCATCGCCGGCCATATCGAGTTTCTGCTTCAGAGCGTAAGGTTATCCAAGATGAAGTGAACCAGATGCATGCCAAAGGCATTGTTGAACCTTCGTCAAGCACTCGGTCCTAGCCCGTGGTGCTTGTTAAAAAGAAAAATGGCACATGGTGTGTCTGTGTAGATTATCGTCATCTAAACGGCATTACCGAGAAAGACGTCTACCCCTTGCGTCGCATTGACGACGCCCTCGATTGTCTCCACAGTGCCAACTACTTTTCATTTACAGACCTTTGGTCTGGTTATTGGCAAATTTCTGTGGATAAAAAGACCAAGAGAAGACTGCGTTTGTCACCCCTGATGGTCCCTATCAATTCAAGGTTATGCCGTTCGGTCTATGCAATGCCCCAGCAATGTTCGAATGTTGATGGACTCTTTGCGTCAAGGCTTCAAATGGCCAACATGCCTCTGCTACCTAGACGACATTCTCGTATTTTCGGCTACATTTGAGACACATCTTGAGCGCTTATCCACTGTTCTTCAAGTTTTCCAAAATGCTGGGCTCCAACTAAATTCATCGAAGGGTCACTTTGGTCATTGGCAGATTAGAGTGCTGGGCCACTTTGTCGACGGTTCCAGTGTTCAACCAAACCCGGAGAAAATTTGTGCTGTAGTCTTTTCCTGTACCTCAGTCTGTCAAAGACGTCCGAACTTTTGTAGGACTCTGCTCCTACTTCCGACGCTTCGTTAAAGACTTCGCAGCGATTGCCCGACCACTTACTGATCTTCTAAAGAAGGACGTGCCGTTTACATAGGGCCTCGCTCAAACTGCCGCATTTGCCCACCTCGCCAACATTCTCACCACACCACCTATACTGGCCCACTTTGACCTGCCTTCTCCTACAGAGGTGCGTACCGATGCCAAAGGTCACGGTATCGGAGCTGTCTTAGCCCAGCGCTAACAAAGTCAAGATCGTGTTATCGCCTATGCTAGCAACTTTTTCACAGCAGCAGAGCTCAACTATTCGATTACAGATCATGAATGCCTGGCTCTCATCTGGGCGGTTTCCAAATTTCGCCCGTACTTGTACGGCATGCACTTCTCTGTAGTCACAGATAAGTGCATGCACTCTGTCGGCTTTCCTCACTCAAGGATCTTACCGGCCGGCTTGGTCGCTGGGCTCTGTGGCTGAAAGAATATTTTTATGCAGGAAAGTACAAGTCGGGCTGATTACATCAATACGCAGACTGTTTATCACGCTATCTAGTGGACAAACCACCCGCCGACCCTGACCACGATGCCAACACTTGTTTTTTCTCCGTCTCTGAGCTTCTACACATAGCCGATGAGCAATGTGGTGATGCCACCTTGCGCGCCATCGATGGCTTGGAATCTTCACCTTCTGATTCGTCCCTTCACCTGTTTGCTCTTCGGGATGGTGTATTATACCGCCACAATGTACGCCCCCGACGGTCCTGCCCTACTCGTCATTCCTAAGCACCTCCGGTCAGCTGTTCTCCAAGAACTTCACGATTTACCAACGACAGGTCACCGTGGCGTCTCCCGCACCTATGACCGTATTCACTGATGCTTCTTTTGTCCAAGCCTTGCCCGCTCCGTCCGGAAATAAGCTGCGGCGTGTGAGAAATGCCAGCGCCAAAAAACACCATCGGCCCTCCCTGCTGGGTGTCTTCAGCCGCTCAACATCCCTTCAGAGCCATTCTTTCGCGTTGGCTTGGACTTACTAGGCCCTTTCCCTCTATCACATCTGGCAACAAGTGGGTCACTGTGGCGACAGATTACACCGCGAGCTACGCCATCACCAGAGCACTTCCAACAAGCTGCGCCACAGATGTCACTAATTTTCTTTTACGCGACGTGATTCTGCAGTGTGGTGTTCGACACCAACTGCTCTCTGACCGTGGTCGGACATTTCTTTCTAAAGTCATCGCCGACGTCCTGCAGTCCTGCTCAACCAAGCACAAGCTGACTATGTCTTACCATCCACAGACTAATGGTCTCACGGAGCATCTGAATTGCACCCTAACAGACATGCTTGCAAAGTATGTCTCGTCCGACCATACTGATTGGGACCTTGCCCTACCCTATGTCACTTTTGCATATAATTCTTCGCGTCACGACACTGCCGGTTATTCCCCGTTCTTTCTGTTGTTCGGCTGAAAACCCACATTGCCACTGAACGTATTCCTTCCATCCGCCGCAGCAGAGACCAGTGAGTATGCACTTGATGCCATCACCAGGGCAGCCCAGGCACGCGAAATGGCCTGCGCTCACCTCCTGACCTCCCAAGAGAAGCAACAGCGTTAGTACGATTGCCAACACAGAGATTTTCCCCGACGAAGACGAGCGCTCGCTGGCTCTCGAGCTGTCGGCTGAACTGGCGAGCGCTGCAGTTATCCTCTGTAAATGTACTTTATATACAGCCACCAGTTCCTAATCCTTCGTTCGTGTAACAATATATTTCTATGGGACAAATGTTTCAGTGTTCCAATGCTGAAATTAGCCTTTGCTAGATGATTATAACTTGGCTGGTCATCTTCCACGTGTCTGACCCCAATGGACACCACAGTAATAATTCCAACTGTGGAAGCTTCTATCTTGGTGGTGTTTAGGGTACAGCGAATGCGTCTATTATGTGATCTCCTGTCGGAAACACCTATTTTCGGCCTGTCCCAGAAAGATTTTAAAGTGAGAAAGGTAGCTCACAGTAAATTATTACAGTATTACTTGGTTCTATCGTATGCCTCTTTTCTTTTTTTCCACACACGCACACAAAAAGATTTGCTCGAAAATTGCTTGGGCAGTGCAGTCCAATACAAATCCAAACCATGTTCAGAGCAACATGTTAGAGCTAGCCTAGCTTGTGTCATCACCATTGGCATCAGAAAATGGGAAACAGGGATAGTGACAGAGCTGTGAGTTTTTGCATACCATGACGACAAGGACACACTGCTTTCAGTGTTACTACAAAAGCACTATAAAGCGATACATTATTTCACATTTTAAGCTAGTGACAACAATTCGCATGATGTGCTCTTAGCATTTCAGAGAAAGCAAGTGTTGAGAAAGCAAGCAAGCAAAAGAAAATGTGAAATCCCGTGCTTTGGCTGAGCATGGTGCTTCAAGCGGCCATGTAATCAACTGAGGGAAGGCACGTGTTCTTGCCAGGAAAAGAGGGCTATCTCGACGCATTTAACTTGAGTTGCTCATGATTCAGACTAAGCCACACACTCCGAACAGGAGCGATGGCAATCTGCTGTCAGTGTATGCGCACTGCCTGTGTTCAAGACTGCCAAGTTCTGCTGCCACTGCTGCGACTGCCACTGCCAAGTTCAAGACTATTTAAATGAGCTGCTCGAACACCTTTGTTTAACTTGTGAACAAGGCTTTCGTGTGGGAGCCGAAATATCTTTGCTTTTAAATTTTACTTTGGCCCTGGGTTTTGTCTACCTTTTCACCACTCTATAGACCGTATGGCAGACATGTTGTAGTTATTCATAGACAGGGATAAAGTGCTGTCTTGAGATTGATAACAACGGGCATTAAGTAAATAATTTTCCATTCCATGAAGGTGAAGCTTGCTGGTTTCACCTTTATTTTCTTGTCAGAATCAGAGGCATGCTACATTTTTCTTGCTGAAAATAGAACTGTTAGGTGCACAGTTGATTTCTGCTTTGCTTAGGAGCTCAATGCCATATTTAATTTAGTTTTCTGCTTTGAACTCAAAAAGTGGGTGCAAGTTTGATTCAGGGACGTGTTTGAGTCAAGGCAAATACTGCCAAAGAAATTAGCTGTGTATTTTGATTTTTCTTCTGCCTCCTATTTAGTTCAACTTGCCAGATAATTCAACCCATTTCATCTTGTCAGGGTCAAATTTTAAAAAAGTTTACTGTATTATGCATTTTGTATCTTCTGAGCTAAGCTGCCTAAAACGTTAGCACTGGGTTAAGCTAGTATACTAGTCTCGAACAATAGTCCTATTTCATTTGCACCACGTAGCCTGCCCATTGTACATGACTTTCAGTCCAGAATGTATCGCAGGTAAACCAATATAGGTCAACCATTATGTATGGAAATATCCATGTGCTGGTGAGAGAAGCTTCAATGATAACTGGAGAGGTTAGCTGAGTGAAAGGCTTGACATGCTACTGCACGTTTAATATATGATAAGAAATGAAAGAAAGAAGACAGATGTAAAACGCTCAAAAATGCACTTGCACACATTCATAAATGTAGGCAACAGTGAGCAACACAAAATGATCAAGGTGTAGTGGAGCTATGTTGCACTAGGACTAAATATGTTTGCCATTACTGACCCCCTTTCAGTAGCAGTCCACATCCTCAAGTTCTAAAAAAAAACAACTGATAGCTTAGAAACTTGGGTAAATAACTTTTTACATAAAACCACTATGTCATATTTTTGTTCACTATTGCATATTTCACAAAAAAACTCTCTTCCACCCAGCCATTTGCCACAGCTGGGCTACAGCTGGGTGGATGACATTTTCCCTTTCATGAACCTTCCACCTTATGGGCCTCTGAAGGAATGATTTTGCTACAGTGTATTTCAGTTGTGGAGGGACTGCAGTTTCTCTAGAACCATACTGTCAGTCTTTTTCATAATTAGAGGCATTGTTTATTGGAGGGATTTGAAGTTTAATTTCATTTAATGTTGAAGTAGCTAGAGAAAACATTCATATATGCTACTATACAGTACACATATAAAAAGCATGCCAATTTCTATAGCTCATAATTTTAACGTATAAAAAGTTAGGCTGCCATTTCCAGCAGTTTTGCATATCATGATATTTGCTAATGACTGATGTTATGAAAAAACATTGCTGCTACTTTGCAGCATAGGACTTGGCTTACTTTGACATGAATGATTCTTCAAGTGCTATTACCTACTTCTGACTTTGCAGTCTTCTTTCTGGAACGGTGCTTTCAATGAAGGGGAAGACGAGAAGAGCACTGAAGCACATATTGAGATAATGAAGAAGGAGATGCGCGTGGCCGGTGGGAATGCAGACAAAATCCGAGAGTCTATGCATCAGACTTTCCGCAAGCGTAGGATTTTCATAGAAATGGAAAAGCCAGCCGTCACAGATTTGCTCCAGATATACCCAGCATTGAGTCTTGAAAGAGAGGTGATTAAGCATTTACCATACCTTCTAAAGCTGTCATTGTGGAATGGCCCTAGTTCTTCATTGTTATTGGTCTCCCATCAGTGTGCTACTGCTGTGTTCATTAGGAAGGTAAAATACCAATGCTAGATAGGAAGACAATATATTTGTTGTTCAGTGTATGTAGCAATACTTAAAAATACTTAAAGATATCTATAGCGGCTCCACAGCCACCGTAGTCCTCCATAAAGAAAGCAACAAAATGCCTATTAAGAAAGGCGTCAGGCAGGGAGATACGATCTCTCCAATGCTATTCACAGCGTGTTTACAGGAGGTATTCAGAGACCTGGATTGGGAAGAATTGGGGATAAAAGTTAATGGAGAATACCTTAGTAACTTGCGACTCGCTGATGACATTGCCTTGCTTAGTAACTCAGGGGACCAATTGCTATGCATGCTGACTGACCTGGAGAGGCAAAGCAGAAAGGTGGGTCTAAAAATTAATCTGCAAAAACTAAAGTAATGTTTAACAGTCTCTGAAGAGAACAGCAGTTTACGATAGGTAGTGAGGCACTGGAAGTGGTAATTTAATACATCTACTTAGGTTAGGTAGTGTACGCGGATCCGGATCATGAGACTGAAATAATCAAAACAATAAGAATGGGCTGGGGTGCGTTTGGCAGGCATTCTCTGATCATGAACAGCAGATTGCCATTATCTCTCAAGAGTAAAGTGTGTAACAGCTGTGTCTTAGCAGTACTTACCTACGGGACAGAAACCTGGAGGCTTACGAAAAGAGTTCTGCTTAAATTGAGGACAACGCAGCGAGCTATGGAAAGAAGAATGATGGGTGCAACATTAAGGGATAAGAAAAGAGCAGATTGGGTGAGGGAACAAATGCGAGTTAATGACATCTTAGTTGAAATCAAGAAAAAGAAATGGGCATGGGCAGGACGTAATGAGGAGGGAAGATAACCGATGGTCATTAAGGGTTACGGACTGGATTCTAAGGGAAGGGAAGCGTAGCAGAGGGCGGCAGAAAGTTAGGTGGGCGGATGAGATTAAAGAGTTTGCAGGGACAACATGGCCACAATTAGTACATTTTTCTCTTTGTTCTCATAATGTCATACCAACTAGCCCCTCACCGTACGCTTCTAGATTAGTACCTGACCGGAGTTCTTGAAGTATGGGAGAGGCCTTTGCCCTATAGTGGGCATAACCAGGCTGATGATGATGTATGTAGCAAGACCTTTTAATGTGAAGACTATGGATTGATGTATTATAGTAATGGGTGAAACATAAGCAGTCTATACTTCAGGTGTCTTGTTAGTGCTGAAGGGTACTTGCATAGGGCTTAGGGCTAAGCTTTAAAATTGATTGTAGCTTATGTGATGCAGCCTAGTGATAGGTGGGAGTTCCTGATCGAGTCACTATTCATCTGGGCCAATATGGAGGCTTCTCCGACTGCTTGTGGAAAATTTTCAAAAAGTTTATAGATAAAGGCTCGACACAGTTGCAAGTAATGAACAGCACCTAACCTATCCTGGAAAGGAAGATATAATTTCTGCCCATTCTCTGAGAGGGCTGAAACTTTAGAGGTTGGTGAAGGAAGTTGTAAAACAAGCCTAAGTTTGTATGCATCCACTGGAGCATGCATCAACATAAGTTTGGTTGGGCATGTCTGGTTCTTAATTTAGACAAAAAAATTATATTTTGGTAACCAAGGACAACGAAGGCAATCTTGGTCAGAAAAGAAAATGTATCTTCATAAAAATAATATAGAAGCACACAGTCAGTTAAAAAAGCATTCTGCAGATTTTGCCAAATCTGCATTTTAGTTAGCTTTCAAAGATGTGTGGTGGCTACTGCTCTAAAATATTTAGTGATAGACAGCAAGTCAATGGCATTGATTCTAACCAATTACCACGTATCATCGCTATGACAGCGAAAAAGAATTGCAAGAATGCAACATTGCACAATATCAGCCTAAGTGCTATATTTTTTTCATCTACAAAAAGCACTTTTCTAAATTTCTCAGTCTGTTGCCATGAAAATTACTCAAATATGATGTAAATTTTTCTCTTGTTGGCACGAAAAATCTACTGGAAGCACTCGAGTCTGGGTAGTAAATTAGTATTACCTTAAAAAAAATTTAAAGAAAGGGCCATCCTTGATTTTCTGTAATATCTTCCAGATTAAATCAATTTTCTTGAGCTAATACTGTTGTCACTCTTTCTATACCTGTCAAGAAGCTGCGCAATGTAATTATGAAAAAATTGAAAAAGAAATTGCAACAGTGTAGTTCATTCATGGTTGTAGTCCTAAGTATATCTGGTGTTGCAGCTGTTCATATTTTTAAAAATTTTTGCAGCTTCTGAACGAGTTCCATCGGCTGACAGGTTTAAATGCAAAGGAAAGAATAAATGCGTTTGTGGAAAAATATGGCCAGAGAATCTTGGCACTGGCACCCAAGAAAAAACGCCCACTGGAAGAAGACCCGGACGACGCTTGTAAGTTGTACACATAACCTTGATGTTGAGTGGCTGAAACGCAAACAAGTTCACAGCCACTCTCACCTTTTCATTCTATGCTATGTGTTACCCTGCAGTTAATGTACTGACAGACCTGTTGGAAAAGTGTTGCATGCAATAAGCGAGTCTTCAGTCTTGCAGTTTTGCTCTGCTACTTCTAAGAACTCTTGTGTAATGCTAGACATAATCACGGATTCAACAGTAGTAGTGTTTACCAGCACTTGTAGCCTTTTTAACACTGCCAAGTGTTCATGCCACATGCAACCCAGATCATGAAGTTACTTAAATATGGTAGTTGTTTTTCTCCAGCTGTATTTTCTACAGAACAGGGGCTTCATTTTAGATATGTGCAGTAAAGTTCAGGAAGGCAATGATGGTGGGTAGAATTCAAAACAGTTTTAGTTTGCATATAATTCGATGATGATGTAGCAAAAAACATCACATCAGGTTTCCTGCATTTGAACACAGTCACAGCAGCTACATTTTGATAGGGGTGAAATGTGAAAACGTTTACATGTTTGTATTGGTGTGCATGTTAAATATGGTCAAAATTAATCGAGTCCCCCAACCCACTGCAGCATGCCAAATAATTGTAACGTAGTTATGCCACATAAAACCCCAGAATATAATTTTTTACCTGTATTTGAACAAAGTGGACAGAACTATGCTTCATTTTTGAAGCCATTAAAGGCTGCAGTGGCAATAAAATTGTGGAGTGCATAAGAAAAAATATCTACGCATAGAGCAGCATCTGTGAAAAAATTTTCTTTGAAATGTAAGGACAAGTTCAGAAAAATGTACATTTCCAATACCAAAAGTTTTAAAAAAATATACGCTGCTATTACCATTTGCCAGAAAGGATCCAAACCCTGAAATGTTGAGAACCAGCAAGGCACTTGGGTATGACAGTGCATGAAAATGTTCGAAATGATGTTCCACCATCTATCTTGTCTCTATCAACTACCAAGTGTCTGTTATCTATGGACTATTCAGTTTGTCATTAAAAAATAAATTATGCAGATTCAATGCACATGTTGGAATCTATGTGAAGTGAAGCTTCGGTAACTAATGAAGAGTGGTTTGGTTTGGCGAGTTTTATGTAGGAATTGCAGTGGGATGAGCCCATTGTGGAGGATTGGCCAAGAATGGGCATATACAGATTGACTAAATCAAGGAAAATAATGCAAATTAAAGAATTCGTTACAAATAATTCACTGTTCCCGTGACAGATAGGTGTTCTTTAGGATACATGTGGGCTGACATTATATGTTCAGGCTTTATGTAGGAATCGAGTTTCTTGTTGCATAAAACAGCATACTTTTTCACCATGCAAGCATTACATAAGCCATTTGCAGGCACTTTCATACAACCTTTGTATTTGTATCCACAAATATACCCGCCGATATAGCAACCGACCCAACAGCCAGGCAGCTATGCCAAACCTGGGAAAGTAGGCAAAGAAGCTTTGCTTAATGAGAACTACTAGCCCAGATGCATTGATGCAAATTCATAGTGCGGAAACAAGACAAGTACAGGAAAATTATAAATTAACAAGGGCAGCACTTGTTATCATTTACATTCTTGTCGTCTTTGTTTCTGCACAGTGAATTTGCATCATATATCTTAACTACCCAGACCACATAGTGCTTTGTTTGTGCATACTACTAGTCATTCCAAAGTGAAAGTGAAATTTCATTGCAATTGGCCTCTGTGTTGGTTGGTAAGTGGCTGTGGTGATAAAAAAAAAAACAAGTTGACAAGGTGTTCATACTTTCCTACTTTAAAGTGCTCATTAAATGTCAGCCGTGGACTTGAGCTTCTTTGTTACCATGCCTCCAGCATTAATTGGCCACAGATATTTGCATGGTGAAGCCAGTGATATTCGAGCAGTCCTAACAGTTGCTGAACTCAATTAAACAAGTCTTGAATGTCGGATACCTTTGTACCATAAAATAACATTTCGTTTGACGAATTTTACCAGCCTTCTGTAGCTTTGTTTCCTTGCCTTTATGTTCCCTCTTTTTTTCAGATTACTATACTGTATCTGTGCTCATGTCCCTGCCTCGTTTGGCCAAGGAAGACCCCAGTGCCATAATTGCACAGCTGGTAGGCACACACTTTCGTAGACGTCTAGCCTCACTTCAACTATTTCTTCATTCACGTCTAACTTAATATGCTTGTAGGTATTCTCCAGCATTCATTGTTCTGACTAGATCTATTTCTACAAAGCACATTTCCATGAAGTCACTATCCTTACACGTCATTCTTTTTTGAACTTTTATTTTGAAAGTACTATCTTTACCTTGGCCAGAAACAAAACTGCTTTTTACAACATGCTTTTAAATGGTATTTGAGCCAACTAATGTAGAAAGCAAAACCTACATTCACAAAAGCATTCTAAGGTAGTTTATTTTCTTTTCAGTACATATTTTAAATGGCAGCTGTCTTAAAGAGGACATTAAAGCTATAACAGCTCCAGTGTGTTGCACGCCTGACATTTGCATCATGTTGAAATCCTTAAATAATGATTTTAGAACACATGTTGCATTGAAATAATTGAAGTTGCTTTCTGCTAACGCACATGCCCTTAGTAGAAATTTTAGACAAACTAGTTTTAATAATTTCACTGCAAAATCTTGTGGCCAAACAGGATGTTTCATGAAATGAGCCCTCTTCCAGGTTGTTTGACATAATTATTGTTGTCCTTTTAATCTTGGCCTCTGTTCTCACCTTTTATGCCCAGGTGCCTGGGGAAAGCCACATGTACCCGAAGATTTTACACTCTGCAGAGCACCCGGCGACGTCCTCAGCTCTTCTTGTTTCGTTTGAGACATTGCAGCTCACAGCTGTGGACGTGGTAGATGGGTTCGACTTGCTTTTGGCAGTGTTCTGGGCTTTTAATGTCCAGTACACGCCAAAGGGAAGGCGAACTTGTCTTCTGTTGGAGGCCCTGATGGGCCTTGGACCCACCGCTGTTGCACCTAGCATCGTGCAGGTAGCAACCTCAGTCATGCGGGAAGCCAGCTAAGTGCCGTATGGCTCAGTATGGTTCTCATTGTCAGGGAGTGACAAACTTTTTGTCAGGGATTGACAGAAATATTTATTTATTTTTGTTCTGTGTTCTGCAATAAAAGAAATATTTGTGGAAATAAATATGATGTTATTTTAGTCCCACAGTTGTTTGGTATCACTTGTGTTCGATTTGTTTAAATGTTCAAGGGAAACTTATTAAAGTTGAAATGTGTCAAAATCTTGCTTAATCTCGTATCTCTTCTAGCACCATGCATGTAATTTTGGCCCTCAGTAAAAATTTTGCCCTTTTAAAAAATTATTTTATGTAGCGATTCTACCACTGTAGTGCGAAGTACCCCACCAAAGCAAGTGTGCTTGGAACTCATTTGTAAAGGTTTAACTAGGCCGGTTATGCAAATAGTGGGGCTCTTTAATGTAATCAATGTGTGCACTGCTGCGACAAGATACTGGCATTCTGGGAGGAGTAACAGCACTCTGTTAAGAGGAGTGACACCACTCTGTTAGGAGGAGTAACAGCACTCTGTTAGGAGGACTAACAGAACTCTGTTAGGAGGAGTAACACCACTCTGTTTGGGGGAATACAAGTACTCTCGGAGGAATAATAAAACCCTGCCTGGGAAGAGTACCGGTACTCTTTTTGATGGAGTGCTACTACTCTGGAAGAGTACCCAGACTCTCTTTGGTAGAGTACTAGTATTCTTCTTGGTGGAGTACTGATACCCTGCATGGAGTACTGCTACCCCCTTCGGGGGAGTACTAATAGTCTTTTTGATAAGAGTACTGCTACTCTCTTTGGGGGAGCACCAGGGCTCTGTTTAACAGGAGTTCCATCACTCTGTTTAGGAGGAGTACTAATACACTGTCCGGGAGAGTTGCTGCACTCTGTCTGAGAGGGAGGTGTTTTACTCTCGAAAAGAGAGTGAAATATGGGACAAGCGAGTACTCCCTCAAAGGGAGTGCCCGGCACTCTCTTAGTTTTTAGAGTGCATACAAGGAAAAAGATGCAGTTTTTCAAAGGGAAAAACTCTTGAAGGTAGGCATCTGTGATTAGTCAATAAAGAAAAAGAAGAAGAAGAAAAAGCAGAATATCAGAAGAGGACCAGAAAGCACGAGGAGTCGGTGGAAAAAATAAAGAAAAGAGGAAGTTAGAAAATAAGAGCGTCCGAATAAAATGAATACTATATATGAAAGAAGTGCAAAAGTGCACGCGGAGCTAGGTGGCCAAAGGGAAAAAAGACACGTAGCCGAATAGAGCGGCCAAGCTACGCTATGGAATGACGAGGGGCAGAAAGAGCTGGATTCGGTCAGGGCGGATGGACCGTGGAGGCGGCGGAAACCCAGTGGAAGCTGCTCTTCAGGTGCCGCGGCCGCGACTAGAGAGCTGAGTGGGCGCTCCACCGGAGACCGCACAGCTACAGGCTGACGGAGCCGTTTCCCAGACTACCTGCGGCTACAATTCACAGGCTAAGAGGAGTCAACCGGGCGATCCAGGCGCGTCGGTCACCCCACTGCCCTTACTCAGTGAGGCGGTCTACTGTGGGCGGATCGTCGGACACAGCGACTTCGAGTGCACGACGCATCGGCGGGCCCAACGACGTGTCGCCGGGAGCAGCGACAACTAGGCGACGCGGCTACTTCGATGGATTTGATGTAAATATTTTGAACTTCATAACACGTCGTGTGTAAGCACATTAGGCAACATTCTCAATTAGCTCGCGTCGTGGATAGTTTGTCGTGTGTTAGGTTCTTTTGCTATTAGGTTTGTAACGCGTGTTTTCTTGATATATGTATTTTTTATGCTAACTTGTCTAACGGAAACGTTTCTTGCGTCGTGTTTACGAGCATGAGACTTTGACAATGAGCCATTGCTTTGCCCTGCATTGCCGCCGCGATCAGCCCACGATTTTCTATCGCCTGCCCCCCCCCCCCTAGTCGCAGAATATCCTTTGTCTGTCTCGGCGTCAACGGGTCCGACAAGGCTATCGCGCTCCACTCTAAAGGCGAAGCCTAAACGCCCTACAGTGTTTTTGACCGATGATTCCGAGTATTTCTTCACAACTAATTTTCCTCTGGACTTCTCTGACTGAAACGAGGCTCAAACCATGTCACCCTGCACTGCCTAATTTGTGGACTTTCCGCGGGGTCCCAAAGCCAATCGACCTACCGACCTACCGAGCACCGACAAGATTTTTAATTTTAAGCACAATCTACCTAGTGCACGGTGCATTTCGGCCAGCGCTGATTGTGTGGAGCTGAATGAGGACGAAAGAGGCTCTCTGTGGACGCGCCTGTCTCCGCGCTGTCACCTCAGTCCTGCCAAGCAGCACTTCAGCAGCAGCCGAAATGTACATGCACACTATGAACATCTACGGAAGACATGTACATGAATTAGACATTCACATTTTCGGAATAAGCCCCCACCCTCGTTCTCTGGTTCGAATAACTGATATCACACACAGGTGTATCTGCCGCTTATTCCGACGTGTCCAGCGACTAAGGCCTAATGAGCTGGTAAAGGGAAGTGGATTCGAAAGTTGTACACACTAAGAAAAAAAAAGAGTACCTCTTACTCTTTTTGGAGAGTCTGGACTCGCCACGTATACGACACACTTTGTGGGAGACACCCGAACTCTCTTTCGGCAGAGAGTCCCGAGACTATCTGTGCTCAATACAAGGTGTTTGCGTGACTCCGCACACAATAGTCATGCACACTCTGTTGTAATAGTCGCCTATACCCTCTCAAAAGGGTTACAAGACTAGTGCTGAGGGAGTCCGTTAACAATTCTAAATGAGTCGAACGACTCAAGATACAGAGTGACATGACCACTGCTGAAGGATTCGTGTAACTATTCTTGATGAGTCTGATGACTCCAGCAGTGTGTCAAGTTACCCTTTGTGCATGGTGCAGGACTCTTGTAAATGGAGTAAAATAACTAATCCATGTAAGTCGTTTGACTCTCGGATGGCAGTGTCGAGCCGCTTTTCAAAATGTGTCACCAACTTTTGCTGTAAGTACACACGACTACGGCTAGCTCTCAAGATGGCTACTGTGAAAAGACAACATATAAGAACCCATAGCAAACTTGCCAAAAAGGACGTGGCAGGTTAGCAACAAAATGTTAACATTTCATCACCCTTTGTTGTCTTTTGGAAAATTCAAATGTATTAATCAGCCCAGAATCACCATGAAAGCAAGACAGTTCTCATTACTATTAAACTGGAATCAATAGCCAACCAAGCAAAACAGTCTTAAATAAACATCCAATATGTAGCCTGCAGGTGCATATGCATGACCCTGCAATGCAACTCAGAACCATAATGAGACCCCAAAATATTATGTAACTCATGTAGAAGTTCAATTCAGCACTGCACAGGTCTCTAATGTCAAAACATTTATAAGTTAAACCTATTTCACTGCTCTTCAAGACGTGTTTTTATTTAGAACTTACGATTTAACATTTTAAGCAAGTAAGCTACACATAACAAATAAAGAAGGCCGCACTTATGTACAAAGGAGATCCAGATAATCAAGTGCAATAAAAACAATATTCCAACTTAGATTACATAATCTATGCGTTATACTATGCTTGCAGAAAACAACTGGTTGGCAATTGATAATCCAATCTAACAGTAAGAACAGCTGTCTTACCTTATGGTACTCTTGTTGGCACTTTTCCCCCACAACTTGTGCGTGTTAGCGTCAGTTGAAAATTGATCTGAAAAATACCACATTAAAAAGTCGTGCATCAATTTTATTGTCATACAACATGCAACAGTGTATAAAAGCTTCACAACAGATAATATTACAAAAATAAATAGAGCAAAATTTATACTGATTGTTTATTTATGTTGACAAACATACTTTTCAAGACGAAGTATAATAGCTGACAGACAATTTCGCAGATTTCAATAACCACTAATACAAAACTTGCCATAATGCAAACACGCTGACAAAATATGTAGCACAGGTAGCTGTATTTTGTTACGGCAAAGATAGCACATGAATAATGAGGACAAGGGAGGTAGCAGAACACATAAACTATACCCAGCTGCATGCATGCAGCTGTAACAATACACATGGTGCACCAAGGTCCAAAAGAAACAAAGAGGAAGATGTGAGGAAGGCTTCTTTTACTCATCACAAGCTATCCTGTAAGAGCAGACAGATTATGCACTGGCTGTAATGTACCCTCAGCACATACGTAAATAAGTTCCATTAGGTGCCACATTTACAAATCACTCATACAATGTTCTTGTGATTGTCCTTATTCCGATTTTTAACTTGGAAAGCATGACTGAGTTATGCAATGCTTCCCTATGGCTTCGCACATATGCAGAAAGAAGTGTTTCTATAAACACGGGAGATCATGGAAGGATGACTGACACATACTTTTATTTCTTTTGTCTTGGTCTTTATGATTATCTACCACAGTAGTCTTTTGTAGAGTGAAACACATTCAGATAATACACTGTGGGCAACAAAGTGTGAATACCTGTTCTTGATTTCTACCTTTCTCAAGTGTCCCGATAAGGTAAGATTGGTGCAAAAAATTGTCTTCCCAATGTATGCGTTCCCACAAAACAGGAGCAGATGATAAGCCACATTAATGGTGCGTGAAATAAAACATCTGTTCTTAACTTACCACTGCCATTCCAATCTGGTGCGATTTTCTGCTTTGTTGTGTACTCTAGCACAGGTGCTACGCAGTTCACTTGGTGCCCAAAGCAACTCTCACACTATAGCAGGATGTCAATTTTGTTTTTCAAATTCTAAGCGAAACTCAGGTTATGGGGGACAATTGTAAACTTATAGTTTTGCTTTGTATCTTCATAATGTTGTAGAGCAGGGTAGAAAGCAAGAACAGATATTTATAATTTGGGTTCCTATTGTGCATTGCATGGATATGTTTCAATGAATGATAAAACTACTTGGTAGATAAGAGAACTAACTTCGAAGTCTACCATATTAGTAACTGGAAATTTTATGTGTAATTGAAATTTTGTGATTCCCAGTGATGAAGAAACAGTTTTGACAAAATGTGCCAAGGCAACTAAGTCACTCATGCTCACAAAGGAAACAAAATAAAAACAACCAAGATTGCAATAAGTTCCAACTTGCAACCTAAAGTGAGACACCTCACATGACTGACTTATGTATTTACTGAGCATAATTTACATCTAGCGCATAATCTGCTTGTACAAGATGACGAACAATTAGTTACTGTTGCTTTCTCTCTGGGGCATTTGGCTCTTCTGAACACATGCACATTGTGTGGCAAAGCTGCGTGATGTAGCTGGGCACAGCTGTTATTCAGCATCAGTCTGTTTTTATGGTCCTGTACTATTATCATTGTAATTTATAATTAGCAATTAGCCTAACTATTGGGTTGATCAGCTTCATTTTAAACAAAACATACTGACAGATTTCCCTGTTTATTGCTAACAAAGTGATGGGTACATCATTTCAGATTTCAAGAAACAGCTGTGGAACAGAACAAATGCTGAAGACAGAAAATCTACAATGACCAGTACCTTCTTTATTAAATGCCATGTACTAGCTCTTTCTGCAATGAATACCATTATTACCAAAAATTGTAGCCTGAAAAAATAATTGGGAAATATTTACAAAAGTGACAGAGATTAGAACTGTATGTTAATTACAAATGTCTTCTTAAACAAGATCACAATAATTGAAGTTTCATTAATTTTAGCAAAACACTGACATCCCATTATTGGAGCTAGTCAGTGCTGAAGGTATTGTTAGTTTGTAGGAGTCCTCAGACTGGCAGCTCTGAAATATTTGTCACCATACTTGGTGGAACATGCTTTGCTCTTTCGGATATTACTTTGCCAATAAGCCTTCTGTAAGCCTTGTAGGATGATCATTATTTTTTGGGTATATGTATATCAGAACTGGTGCTAGTCTGAGTTCTTACAAAGTAGACGTTATTGAGTACTGTAATTCTAATGCCTGCCACAGCTAAAATTTATGTTAGGGAAAATTGTCGCACTGTCATGAAGCAGTTATGTTCAATAATTAGAGGCAGTCACCGTTGAAACACTCAGTACAAAACACAAATATATGGAGTCAAAGTTTAAATGTCCAACAAAGTCACGTCTCAAGTCTACATTTCACAGAACTGTCTTTTTTTCTGTTAGTGTGCCAATACCAATTGCACATTCACAAACATTTTAGTATTGCACTTCTGGTAAATGCAGGAAAATTCACCGTCTTTAACAGACGCCCTTGGGAAGACAGCCCATATTCGCTTCGACAAGAGGACTTGCCTTAAGCTTTGCATCGCTATGTTGTAGGTCACTGTAGCAAGGGGAACGTTTTGCTGATTGAATATTACTCGAAATATTTTTATTATTTGTACTAGAGGTTTCAAAAGAGAGCCAATTGTAGAGTTCTTCATGCAGATTTCATATATTCCATTAGTTTTTGTTTAGCTGCTTCTTGAGTTATGTCCTATACAACGGCAAAATACATAGTGATATTTGCGGGCACTTTCTTGTGTATTAAATTTTCACAAAAAAGCAGTGTGCTGCAGCTAACTCAGCTCCCTGTAGACTGCAAGGTGCCGATATCTATTCAAACAGCACGTAAAGTTACTAGAAGTATGCAAGATTAGTAGGCAGGCAGGCAGGCCTGCTACTAAAATTATTGAGAATACTTCAATAATTTTTTCTCACAAGAGCATGAGAATAACCTTGTGCTTTATAATTGTCCTATACAAATTAAATTTGGCATACATACTCTTCAAGATAAGCAGAATACCAGTATCTAATTGAAATTTCAATCTAACAATTATTTAAAGTGGCCTAATATTTTTTGCATATTTCTAGTAATTGTACAAGCTGTTTGGATAGGTATCGCCACTTTGCGGTATACACCTAGCTAAATAAGATACAGCATGAAACCATTTGCGAAACTTTTACACACAAGTGCCCATAAAAATATATTGCCACTATGTAGGACATAACTAAACACCAGCTACACAAAAACCAATGACAATTCAAATCTACATAAAACTCCCTATGAATAGCAGTACATTCAAATTTCTAGTACAAATTAAAAAAGTTGTTTCGAGGAGCATTTCCCCTTAATAAGTGGGTGTCAGTGTTTCCACCAAAGGGTTACAAAATGCCTTGAGGCATACCATAGGGAGTTTTATAAATAGCACACGCATGCATCTGTCTAAAAAGTCCCATGCCCTGCTTGCATTCCTTAGACATTTTTCTGCATTCTGTTGTATGTCACCGTTTGCATCCCTTAACACTGAGGGCGCAAAACCGAAAACCAGCCTATTATACACTTCATTTTTAGCCTGTAAAGGGGTTGTATGCGAATGGGGGCAGCCAACTCTAGCATGAGAATAAACAAATATTTGTTCTCGCATTAATGAAACCAGTCAAAATATAATCTCGCAAATCTGGAAATGAATGCACAAAGAACCTTGCTGATTGTTACATTAGTGTCCTGAACAAGATCTTCTGATGTTTATAATTCCTAGTTTTATTCACTTTCCTCTAGTAACTGGGCTTTGACCTAGAATACTCAGTGTAGGAGACTAACCCAGGCCTGGAAGCCAATATTTAAATCTGAAATAGACATTCATCCCCCGACCACATGGCACTGCTACGTCATCAGAAGAAACATGCATCCATGGACATATAGTCGGTAAAATTATTTTTACATGATCTGCAGCGTTACTCTTGCACTAACAAATTCCGAAAATTAGGAAATACATCTGCTATTTAAAGCACTGCTGCAAACCCGTGTGTTTGAGAAATGCAATACTCCAAAGGTGTAACACAACCAATGTGTGCATGAAACCTATGCTGCCTTTGACATTCATCAGTGTGGCAAATAAGCACTGAGAAATGCCAAGGGTATCATAGCTTTCATGTCTCAAGCCTTGTATGCGAGTACCAGTATCTTTGCAGTGAAAGAAGTCACATTATTACCAGACTTATGAGGGCAACGAATGTTTCTCTAGTTCAATAGTTTCTTTCTTGTGCTCCTATATCCTTGAGTTTTTAAAAAATAATGGGTGCTTGTAATAAGTACTCTATATTGCTCTTAAATTTATCCTACACCAGAGCCCGTGTAATGTTACATTTCTTGAACACATTGCAGTGCTGTAGATTATCAAAGGAAGAAAAAATGCCGTAAGTTCGTATTTTAGCCTTCCATACAACAAGAATTAATAACCTATCAATTACATCCACAAGTACGAAAGAATTATGAGAAACGGGGCTTAAAGGCAGGTATACCTTAGAATAGCAGGGGCTGATGGTGAGAATTCTAAGAGAAAGGAACTATTAAAAACTAGATACTAAAGACACATGAATTATAACAGAAATATTTACAAAGAATTTGAAGAGACAAATAGAATGTCTGTTCAAATCACTCCACCCCAACATTCATCCATGGTTCGATAAGTGATCACAGCCGGTGATGCTGTTTGGATAGATGGTAGGTGAGGCACAGCTGTGAAATAGGTAGCACATGTAGAGGGGTCACCAAAGTTTGCACAGCAGGTTGCCTTGATCTCCGGACTCCCTCGACCCTGATGCGTTGAGCCTGGTTATACGTCGTTCGCAAGAGGCCTGGCCCGAGTGTGCGGCATGGCTTGGGTAAAATTTCGAGGCAACCTGAAAAACACAGATTCATATATTTAGCACCAAAATATTCTGTACCATAGGGCAAATCTGAAGTTTACCATCTGCACATAGCAGATGATGAAAACAGACACAAGTCACCAGACTCAAGGTATATAAATGTGCAAAAGTGGAAATGAATGTGAAGAGCTGCTTATAGGATGGAATCCATCAATTTGTCTTTTGTGGATCAATAATAGTATCTTAACATAAAGTCAAGTGTACATGACCTTCCCTATTTGTGTAAGTAGGCTATTCCATACCAGCTGTTCCAACCTGGCACACAACCACTTGGAATTTCTTCTTGAAAACTGAGGGCCTTTCAATATAAAACAAATCTCAATTTCACGCAATACTTAAAGCAAAAAAAATTTTTACTGCCATAAACATTGTCAAATTTCGTGTAATGCACCAAAGTATGCATCATAAAATGGCAGCCAAAAATTTGGTTCTTTCATTAAGAGGGCCAAATTTTTAACAACGAAGAGAGGCCTTACACCAAAAACTTGACTGCTTATTAGCCACTGCTCAGCTTATTATGGCTGATTAAAAATGGACAAAATGGCTTAACTTTATTTTCACAAAAGTGACCTACAGCAAAAGCTGCAAATTTATGCAATCCATGTGTTTAGGACTTGTGCTGTGTGCAAGAATGGTATCAGAAAGATACATTATGCAGCAGTGCACAGAGGAGGATGAACTTGGAAAAGAAGACAGTTTTGGTGTACGTTTATCGGCCTACTTACCATTGAGGCAGCCCTAGTAAATTTATGCAAAATACCATGTACGAGAGTACATTGCATTCTTTTTAAATTGGTAAAGCTTTATCAAAGTAGTTTTTGTGTTAAGCAAAAAAAATTGTGCAAGTGGTCTCTTGCAGTTTGAAAATTTGCATCGCATTTCGTCTAATACACATAGCCTCTTGGCGGCTAAGACAAAATGCATGGACTTGAGCATCCCTGCACAGATAGCAGAGAGTCTAATCTGCTTCGAAGTTACGTCTTTCATCGCTGAGTGACTACAAGCCAGTTCACTCAAAAAGACGTCGCTTAATTACAGGTATTTACCTGAATCTTTCTGTCCGCTGTCAGCCTGCTGGCATCATCACTAAGGCTGCCAACTCCCTAGTGGACATAGTCGGGACATGGTGGCGGCAGGATGCAGTGGCAGAAGCCACCAAAGGCTCCCAACTACCTAGTGGACGTAGTCAGGACAGGGTGGTGGGAGGACACAGGGGTAGGAGCCGCCAGAGTGTACCTGCAACAAATTTGCACAAATGTTCTTAGTCCTACCATGACATGATTTACAATAAAACTGAGCTGTCTGTGTAACATGGCTACCAATACAAATAAAGGTAAACAGTTAGGTCGTACGACACAACTAGAAGCCCGACAAAAAAAGAAACGGTACTTCTGTTTATGAAAATCCAAACAATGAAACAAAAAATGTGTAACCGGTTTGTGCATGGAAGCTCGGTTGAAACCTGAGCTCATACCATCAAGTGATCTGCTAGACAACTGCAAGCCTGCCACCTAAATATTTCATTGTAAATTATTTTTACATGCATTATGTTAAGCTGCATTAATACAAGTTCAAAATCTCTTAATATAAGTAAATCACCAAGCTAATTCAATTAACAAATTCCAGTGGTCGTTAATGCAACAAAGCGCAAGCTCGGAATAAAGCTGGCTAAACTGGGCAATGAAAAATAACAATGTGGTTCTCTACATCTTGTTTTCCTGGCTTTCGCTTTAGCACTGGAATATACAAGAATTTTGACATTCCTCATATTTGACCCTGCTAATTTTTATGCCATAATGCATAATACTTCAGCAAGAGGAATAATGCTTTCTTTCAACCGTAAATAGTGATAGAACAAGAAAATTCATTGGAGCCAACGTTTTGAGAAGAAAAATCTCCTCTTTGTCGAAATATTGGCTCCAGTGGTCCTCGTTCTACGGCTCTTCATCAGTTCAAGTCTCTTGTCTTCCTGTGTACCTCTGTACTTTCAATGTTATGTCAATGAAACTGTAATAACGGATCATTAGTAAATGTAGCTGATGAGGAACTTGGGTTTGTTGGTAGATAACGACAGAGTAACTGCGCAACATAAAGATACGGACAAAGGAGGCTTGTTTGTGTTGTCTCCTCCAGCCATATCTCTCCTTTGGGTGATTACTCTGTCTCAATGTAAAACTGTTACCCTTTGCACAATAATAGTACAATGCATAAAGACAGGAAAGTAGACATAAAAATTACAACAAATAGCATCATATGCTAATGAGATATGCAAAAGTGCCTGCTACGATTTGTCTCACCCATAACGTGCTGGTAAGATGGTGACTTCTCGCTGTTGCCATTTCTTGAATACCTAAAATAAAATACATTTCAAAATTATAAAAATACACAGGACAACAGCAGTAGCCGAGGACATAATGCATTGTTTAGTACAAAAAGGTAAACTAATCTCCGATACACGGCAGACGAAATTTCCTTTATTATGTTAGTAGAAAAATACAACACACTTCATTTCATTCAATACTGTCAGCGTTTCTTGCTACAAGAAAAAAGGTATTTCTGCATGGAAGCAGCAAAATATTAAATGGCCTACTTTTACAAAATATGTTGCAGCGACTAAGCCAACTACAGCTGTATATACTTAAAATTGTTGTATGCACATTACAATAGCCAAGACAGGATAAACTTGGGTTCATATGCAGCTTACTGGAAGGTACAACTTTGCAATCAACTCATTTCTGCTGGGCAAATATACGCACTAACATAAAACTACACATAAAAGGACCTTTTTTTTCATAAACCACCGGACTCAATATAAAAAATCCAGTAGCAACAGTACAATTTCACCACATAACACAGCCAGGTTTTGTAAGCGTAGTAGGATTTACTATATAAATGTTGCAGCATATTCATGCTTTTAAATTTTTACAACCGTGAAAATAAAGATTACGTAAAAATAATACATTATATATAGGCTTAGATTGTGAGCTAATGTGTTTTCTACTTACAGCCAAATGCACAAAAAATTTGTTCTCTTTCAGCGCTTTGAAAGCGCTGTCTGCTCGCTTGTGCATGCAGCCGCTTAACCGCTCTTAAAATATCTGTGCTGCCACATCGCCTGACACTACCATACAGCATTGTAGCGCTTTTATTATTCGCGGCAATATACCTAAAGCACTAGTACATCTTCAGAATGCACAAGCTGCCCTTTCGATTACCTGTCTTCGCCATGCGAAAGTCACACTGGTGCTAGTATTGTATCTACACTTCAAGTTACGCAGTACTTGATATTCTACGGATTTTTCGATGCGACATGCCACTCGTCACTACAGTCGTTAAGAACGGTGTTTCTCCTGAAGCTTCCGTCTGCCAGTAGTATTTCCGCCTACATACGCGCACGCATGCCTAAGAAACGTCTGAACTGCCAAGAGAAACATGGCGCAAAATGTAGCCGTACCGGAAGGGCCGAGTACGCGCCGTTTGTAAACTCGGAACAAAAGCTGATATGCTTACCTGAGACGTTAAGAGAAATATGGCACAGGTCACTCCCCGCTGGTAGTCGGTCGTATGCATCTGGTCGTCTCTGTCCGTTGCGATCTCCCATATCACAATGAAAGATGCAGTGCAAACCGCAGCACTTCGGGCGCTTGTGACGGTCCGGCGATGTCGGCAAAGACGAAATCGGCGATACGCTGCTGCTGGCGGCGGTCCCCGCGTCGCAATCGCACAGCACAGACAGAAGCTCCCACCGTAACTTGCCACAACGCTTGGTTGCAGTCGCCCTTAACGCAGCGATTTCAGAACCACTCAACGACAACGTACTCGCGCGTGATGAAGCACAAGTTCAAAATGGCGTCATGCTATTGACGGCTTCGGCTTTGGATCATTTTGTATCTGCACAACTGGGCAAAACAGTTGCACTAGTTTCGGTTTTGTTTCCTTGCGTTGAAATAAAAACTGTTTTGCTCACTGATAATTTTATGTCACTTAAGTAATGTTTACGAATGAAACAGCCATGAATTTAACACGCGTCTTGAAATACCCGCTACGTTCACTTGGCAGAAGCAAAATTTTCTCGTCCGAGTGTGGTTGTGTTTTAAATATCTATCGCTGGGCTGTCGGAGCGTGCTCGAAGTGTGAAGACGCGGCGTAATTGTCCTTAATTTGCTTAGCTATAACGGTGCGGCTGCCCTTGATTTATGTCGAGTGCAGTTTGCTCTGATGTAAGGTAGAACTACAAAGCTGCCCATGTTACTGAATGATCTAGTGCACCTGAAGCTGCCAGAACTCCGGTATTTCCTCCGCAAGTTCTTGCGACTGTGTGCCGCTGTCACCAAATGCGAGCGTATAGTCATTTGGCGGAGATTTAGCAACACATTTTCTAGAACTATCGTTCACCGCTCTATCACGACATGGCGAAGCAGCGTGGTTCTTCCTTAGTAAAATTTTCTATGTATTGCGAATTTTGCGATAGCAATTATATGGACACAACCGCCGAAATATATCTGTCGGTGTTGCCGTGAGCTTACGTATAAAGTGCGATAAGATCCTATCCTGCTCCGTTAGCTGTGCGCATTAAAGGAAGTGTACGAGGGCGAGCCGAGATGTATAGTGCCTGGATGGGTGCCCCAAGTATCTATAGGTGGTCACGTGATAAAACGCGCGCAAGCCGGGGAAAGGAGGCGCTGGTTTAGCACGCTTCTCCTCTGGCCGTTGCTCTAGCCCGGTCTGGCGCCACTCTCGCTCTGTCTTGGAGATAATTTCCGATGGGTGCAAAGCGGGGAGGGGGGGGGGAGGGGAAAGGCGCTTCTATATCGCCATATCAAGTTTCGGAGACGCTTTGAAGGACGAGGCAGCAGAAGCGTTCTGTCCGCTCTGTTCGCGCCCTTCATCACGCCGACGCTGTGGCAGCGAGTGTTCGCGGTCATTGAGTGAAATCTGTTCATGTTTGCACGTGCGCGCGTGACCCCGTGCTTGCTAATTTACGGAGTAAGCGATTGTTTACTACAGTTTATTCAGGCGATGAAGCTACGAACCTTGGTTCGTGCAGTGGTTCATGCAGCATTGGGGGGAAACTGCTATATTTTTGTTTTTAAATTTCTGGGGGGTTCAAAAGCAGTGCTGCGTACGCTAATGTTTGTTTCTGGTCGCGGAACGCAACGCACTGCGGTAGCCCAGTGGCTTTGGTGTTGCGCTGCTGCGCTCGAGGTCACGGGTCCAATCGCAACCGCAGCAGTCGCATTCCAATGGGGGCAGAATGCGAAAACGCGCGTATACTGTGCATTCCGTGCACGTTAAATAACCCGAGCTGCTGAAAATAAATCTGCAGTTTTCCATTACCGTGCGCCTCATAACAAGATCTTGATTTTGGAACCTAAATCCTCAAAATTTAACTTTACGTAGCGCAATTACATTTACAATCGACACTGTTGAGTGCGCCTACTGAACTTGTTATCTCGTTGCTGTGCTCTCAGTAGCCAATGCTATATTTTTTAGATTTACTTATGGTCAGAATCCATTGTGACAAATCCGGGTCTTCCTTAGCATAGGAAGCCAGCTATCGCTTAAGCGTGTGAGATATTAACAAACATGTTCAAGGAAAATCGATATTTAGAGTTCGATGTAATTGCAGAACATGACAAGCTTGACGAAAAAATGATACACCGCATGTCGGTAACATGTCGGTAACATCATTTCAGCATCAAACAAAACACTCGGTTTTCTAAAACGACACCTTCGTCTTGCCCCACCACATGTTAAATTGCTCGCGTATAAATCACTTATAAGACCCAAATTAGAATATGCATCCCCCATCTGGAGCCCACATCAAGCATATCTAATCACCGCATTGGAAGCTGTGCAGAACGTGCTGCCCGATTTATTCATTCCTCATACTCATATGACGTGAGTGTTTCATCCTTGAAAGCTACATCCGGACTGTCACCCCTCTCTTTTCGTCGTCGCATTGCTAGCCTCACCTTTTATCACAAATTCTTTTATTCTCCTCTCGATCAAGCACGTATATCGCCGCCGCATCACGCATATCTCACCGCACCAGTCATCCCCTTCAAGTTGCCCGCCCACTATCACGTACTACTACGTTTTCAGCTTCGTTAGTTCTTCGAGCAGCCATGGACTGGAACGGCCTACCCCATGACATCGTCGCCATCGCTTCAACACCTGCTTTTCAAGAACGCGTAGCAGATCACCTTCAATGTTAAATCACCATCGCTGTTTGTTTTCTTCACTACAAATGTAATCCCACCCCTTATGTAACACCCCCTGAAATGGGAGCCTTTAAGGAATAAAACTGAACTGAACTGATTACAACCAGGACTAGGAACCCGAGGGCCTGCCTAAAACAGAAGACGTTATCTGGTATTTCTTCTCCTGCATTTTAATCTTTCTCTCGCCAGACTCATCTCGAATATCAGAGGAGTCGCAATCTTGCACGACGACTCTTCGCGTCTTATTAAGAGTCAAACGACCCACACACAAATGTTGACTCTTGTTTTGTGACTCTACCCGCGCGAAAATGGGTCTTCGTAAGAAAAAAAGAGTCAAGTTGCTGTGACTCACTTTTTACTCTCTTTTTTCTTAGAGTGTAGGAAGTGCGAGAAGTTCTGGATCATCGGAGTTCATATTTCATAGGTATCGAATGTCATCACAGAGGGTGACCAGGTGGAATGAGGCGGATGGGCGAAAGCTTAGACGATGGATGATGGATCTGAAGTTTTCATCGCTGAGCTGTTCGTTGCGTATGTAACTCGAGTCCATGGATGAGATATGCCTTCCATGCTACGTCAGCATAATAAGTAAGGCCCACTGCCTGCTTGTGCGTGTCATCTTGCTGACTAATTTTGAATAACTTTTTTTTCTCATTCGCGAAGCGGAACGAGGCTCTAGAAAAAAGTGAAATCAATTTGCTTTAGAAGATCGAGCCAGCTCTACACAGAAGTTGGGCATATGTAAAAAATTCTAGCCACCAATATTTTTGTACAACAAAATTAATGAAATTGTTGGAACGAGAAAAAAAAAGTTGAAATACATAACACAGGCTAATTACATGCTTACTAATTAATATATTTGTTTAGACTAACTACGCGTAACTGTTACGGTGCTCACATATATGATGCAGCAAATACACCGCAAAATTTATCATTATGGCGCAATAAAAACTTCTTAATTTTTTTTGCTTTAGTTCATCGTTACATTGTGTGTACGAGAAAACTGGATTCTCCATAGTTCACATAACCTAGAGAGATATAGATGCGTATTATGAAGCATCAAAACGACTGACACCATCCAAAAGAAGTATTAAAAAAGGATTCAATCTAAAAACATCTTTCGGCTTCCTTATGGTAGCATTGTTCACGATGGGATGAAGGAAGGTTCACGGAAGCTCCGTCCCGCCCAGACTGGCTTCCGTCGAACCCTCCACTTCAGATGTGTATTATGTGCGAATGTTTCGAGCTATTTTAGCATGTCATGGGGGTTTTGTTTGCCTTGATAATAATATTTTGCTAAAGTGAATGAGTAAAGGTTTGAACTGGAATGCGGTTTAGCAATTTTTAAAAAGTCAGCGTTGGTTTCACACCAGCTGTATGACGCAGTGCTTTATGTTGCAGCACACGCATTCGAGTTGGAAGAGTTAGCTTAGCTCTGCCCCATACAAGACTGAGTAATTAACGTGAAATAAGGATAGGGTATAAAAAACGTGTAGTCTGACAGTGAATGGCAAAAAAAAAAATTGAACTTATCCAATATACCGACCGAACTTCATTTCAGTGTAATGGCGCGGTTCAGTTGAGTCCACCTATGACATACCTGTTCGAAAATGAACGCCAAGTATTTTAAGTGAGTATACTACTTCTATGGAAGATTGACCAATTGTCCAAGCATGAGTGAACGTGGCGGTATTATGTGTATAATGTCTGAATTTTGCGAGCTATTCTGACCCGGTATGGGGTTTTTGTGTGCCTTAATAATAATACTTAGCTCAACTCAATTAATTAATGTGTGAACTTACATGCGGTTCAGCCATTTAAAAAATTTAGGGCCAGTACTCATATAATTTTCTTGCACAAGAGCTGGACGTAACAGCTAATTTCAGCCAAACCTGATGCTGTACATACCCTTAGCAAAGGCAGCTAGCCATTGGCAAAGGGGACTTATGAATGAAAAACATTGTGAATTTGGCCTCAGATGTATGTGCGTTGGTTTTACACCAGCTGTAGGACGCAGTGCTTTATTTTGCATCAAATGCATTTTAGTTAGAAGACATAGCAAAGTTCTGCCCCGTAAGAGACAGAGTAATTAGGGTGAGATAAAATATGGTACTATATATGTGTGGCTTCAAAGCTGAAGGCAAAACAATTTGAACTTATCAAATAGCTGACGGATCTTGATGTCTGTGTAATGGCAATCTTTACTCGAGTCCACCCATGACATACCTGTTTAAAAATGGACGCCAAGTGTTTTAACTTTGTCTGCTACTTATATGGAAGATTGACCGATTCTAAATGTGTGAGTCGACGTGGCTGCTTATTTTCCGACTACAAAACAATATTATTTCTTTTGATACACTTAATCTCTAAACCATTATTCTGCTCTAGACCTATATATTTGGGACTCGTTGTAATAATCTTTATATGAATTGGCTGAAGTGTGTCAGTGCGATATACCAAAAGTGTTCTCAGAGTAAATTATGTATTGTGCATCAGGAGTCAACATTTCAATGCCGTTGCTGTAGAAGTAGAAGTTAAAGAGTAGTGGTCCTGAAGTATGTTCTTGTGGTACCCCGGTAAGTATTGACCATAGACAAGATAAATATCATTCGACATACATTGCTTGCCTTTTATTGCCTAAATACTCTTTTGTTAGGGGAAGAAGTATACCACATATACCTCACAATTCAGGCTTAATCAATAAGGTAAACTAGCTCTGGTGGTCAAAGGCCTTGGAAAAGTCAAGGTGTTTATCTCCAACATATTCTTTTTGGATAGCTTGCAGAATTTCCATGCGCCAAAAGTACATGCTCCGTATATTGGCTCTTTCGGAAAGGCAACCGTTTAAGGTGAAATGAGGGAAAGCTCAATTAGAAAATTCTGAATACCTGTGGTCTGTTTTAATGCTTTCGCAAATCCCGGTAGAGTGGAAATTGGATGGTGATCTGTCAAACCATTCTTAAGCATTCCTTTAAATAACACAGTTATTCTCGATATTTTCATCTTGTTTTAAAATGCGCCAATTGAAAGCGCTTGGTTGTAAGTGTTAGCTGAGGAGACATGGCATCACTCAGCAGCTTGATGGACGTTATTTGACTGCCGTCAATGTCACACACAAGATGGTTGTTACATAATACGAATACATTCCAGATCTCACTACACCAAATGAGCTCTAAGTGCCCACTATTCACATTCCTTGGCACTCTTTTCGAAGTCTCAAGGAAGTTAGCTAAGTAAGATTCTTTCCATAACTGTGCAACATGGGCAAGAGCAAAGTAGCCCAGATTGTCCGCTTCCGTGCGCTTTTGCCTTTGTTGCGAGATCTACGTCGTGCCAGAAATATATAAATGATAAAACCAGTCACTGCTTAGTCTCATCTAATGCTGTGTACAAACTATTGACGGTGGTTTGATGATATTATTCAGGTCAACTGCATCTTTTGGCGCTTGAAAGCCCAGAGAAAAGTCATCGAGACGGGCACGTGTTCCGATTTCCCCGTAGCAGATGTCACTACAGCATTAACTTTGGTAGCAGTTCGCGAAATATTCTAAGAGGCTTGACTGCATTATTATTAGAATTTACATTCTAGTACGATCTGGGATGACATTATGCCAAAATCTTTCTCTTGGCATGTCTCGGACCAGGACGTATTTTTCTTCAACTGCGAGGCTTTTCTTTCTAGGAACCCGTTAAGGTTTCCTTTGTAGCGATTTGCTGCCTTTAGGCGGATGCCTGATTTTTCTTTTATTTGTTACTTCTGTCCACCTTCCGTGTTTCTGCAGAACTATTACGTCATGTCTACCGCAGTTTCTCAGAGCTGCGGGTCAAATGCGCATAGAGCTTAACGTATAACGTATCGCAATAAAATTCCACATGCAACGAAAATCTCTATTACCAGATGTAAGTATGGAACGACTACATAAATTGCTGCGCGCTGCAGGGCTATTTGCATGAGCACGTTTAGAAATGAACAGTCCAAAGGCAGCATACGATGACATATCGGCAAGACAACGATTTCCATGTTTGCGCTGCCCTTTCTACACCTGTTCTCGCACAAACTAATATAACTTCAGCTCCTTATTCTGCATCAGTTGGCTTGTTACTTAAGCTATTGAAAATACGAAAAATTCATTGTTGCAGGTGTTGATGGCGTACCAAAACACGCATTTAATTTATTGTATGACCATTTATCACGTATCCGAGCATATTACTTTGCGGGTGCGCGTGTAAAGAAATAATGAGTACTTTTGAGGACAGTGTGAGTGCCTGCGCAAAAGATTGACTGTTGTAAATAAATAAATAAATAAATAAATAAATAAGATCCTGAGGCTTCCGAAGCACCACTCACCTGGCGAAGAAAAGTGATTGGTTTGTGGCCTTGCGCTTGTGGATTGCTGAGGTCACACCTAATGAGATAGGGAAATCCTTGCTGTGTATACCCTAATCAATTAAGAGAGAAAAGCAAGAAAGATATTGCTGAGACAAAATCTGCTGGTAAATATGCAAGTTATTTGCAATGAGTGAAATAATATTTGAGTGTTAGCTCTAATCGGTATTTCTAGACAAATTTCTTTAACTTCTGAATAGAGATTGCATCCAACCATTATTTCCCGCTAATGCAGGAGTGTCTTCCAGTGCACAATTTGAGAGGTCAATATCAGAGGATGACCTTGTTACCTAAAGGCGCATTAGAGCTTCTATTTCACATTGAGACAAAAGCAAATGAAAAGATCTTGTGCTTACATTTTGCAACAAAGCTTCCAAGTTGTTTGATAAGTCCAACATGTGACTTAACGCCTCGTATCCTTTGTATACATGCGCGTGGTCATAGATTTCGTCCATTTCCACCCTCCTTCTGGTCAGCTTGCGTGTGCAAGTAAGGCAAGAGCGCAAATGGTACAATGGCCACTAACAACAGCCCGTACTTATCTACTTATTTAGCGTTGATCAAAGCGTCCGCAAAACAAACCTTCATATGCCTACGCCAGATGTGGCATCCTAAGCTTGATGCTTTACGTGTGATAAGCCTCTGTATATTTGCGATAACGGGACAGGTTTCAGGGGCTGCGGGACTTTTGTTGTGGTTGGGCACTACATAATGAAACAGTTGAATGACTGCGTGTTTGATGTGCCACTCATAATAATTGATTTAAATGCTGCGAATTCTTTTCTGCAGATCCGTAAGTAAAATAAAATTTATTTCCACACTCTTGCGCCTTGCTCCACATAGCACTCAACCTAGGCTCAGGACAGTCGATGACAGCGCCTCCCTTCGACTAAAGTGTCTCCTACGCCTAATAAAATTCCAGAGTAAGGGCTAAGTGAAAATGTGACAAACTGCCCTCGGCGTCTACTAGAGTGTATAACAGTGATGTTGCGCTATTAAAGCAGATCATCATTGCATTGAGCAAATACGCCGGAGTGTTGCTTAATATTGCAGTTTCTTCTTGAGCCATTCTCACCCGAACTGACCTGGAGGCTCAATTAAGCCTCTTCGGCAAGGCCCCGTGCTTGGTGGTGAGCGCTGGAGTCCTGGAATGAGGACCCACCCTCTGGCCCCCATAACCCTATTTTTACTAAGTACTTTGTCTCACTCTTCAAGGGATAGGGTGCGCTGATCTCCACTAGACGGATTACTAGCGTAGATATGTATCTGGCAAATACGTTTTGCGGAAGCCCGCAAGGTGTAGAAAAGTTTACTCTTTCGTTACCGAGCCTATATACATACACTAATTTGATCGACAGTTTTTCTACATGGTGGCGAACATTTCCGTTAGATTATCCCTACTAGCAATACCGTAAACCATATTTAATGACAACTAAACTTTAACTGTTGCTCATATTTCCTTAATTTTGGCATATTACGAAGTCTGAAAAAAGAAACCTCCGACTAAAAGCACCGCCCAAACTAGCCTTCAATCTTAAGAAAAAAAGTGTCTGTATGATTGCTATCGCAATAAAAAGGCTACGCAAAATTTGCACTATGGTCACCTCGGTTGTAAAATGTTTGAAGGACTTCAACAATTTACACACAGAAGGTTCTGTCGGACTGCCTAACTTTTCCGACTGACGTCTAGGCTGTTATAACGCTGATTCACCGCCTGTTCCAGTGCCCATATTGATTAGTGTGCCATATTGTGCAACACTCCACATTAACGTGGAATGTACTGTACAGAATCTGAACAAAACACATAGGTGCTTCAGCGCCACTTGAAGCCGCACTAGACTAGATTGCTTGCACGGAAAAGCCGATCGAACGCATTATGTAATATCATGGCTATTCTGCATGCTCGTTGACGTTAAAGCATTGCTTCGGGTGCGTAAAGACCAGGTGCTTGCTGCAATGAGCCAAAACAAATGGCCCCGGCAAAATAAGAACTTAGGCGTTTTCACACTTGCGAAGGCACTGTTTTCCAGCGTAGCTTACGTATCACTATGGCTATCACTGATGAATATAAATCTGCATATTATTATTTTACGTGGTCAAACTTACAAAGCTGCAAAGTAAGAGCCAAGCGCACATCTGGTAAGCCATTTCTTTTTACTCTCAGTACTTATACTAAAATAGCAAATTATTACTTTCTTTCTGGTTCCTTGAAGTGTTTCGTTGAAGGCGTAAATATGCCGGTCTTTACTGCAGTGCGCAAGCCACATTTTTGCTAGAAATCGAAGGAAACGTACAATTTACGTTGTTTCTTAAATAACGAATTATGGCGCCATTCTGTGTGCCCTGTAGAAGGCTGAAAGGACTACAACTCCGTGTTGCCCACTGTTGGGTCATGACGTACTGAAATCAAGACCCCAAAAAGTGTAGCTGCAGTGACTGTGAGAAAAAAAAATGTGAGGTTGTGCAATTTTACATTTAATATGTGACCTGAAACACCTGCATGTCACCATTGCTTTGTGTACTGTCGAAGGTCCACATGTTTATCCCTATGACTTCGTTTATAACGCCATCATTTCTGCCCTTGTTACTTTATTCTTTTTCACCAGACGCACAGTTGCTAAATGTTGGGTCTTGTACGTAGTGACTTGCATCTTTGCCCTTCTAATATGTGAGGAGCACCCGCGCTAAAGCTTTCTCTTAATGTTTACGGCGTCTGCAAAAGGGCCCTGTTAATTGCTTACCGCTGAGAACAAAAGAAGCCAAGCATTAAACATGGAAATGTTCGGAAACCTTTACAGAGCCAAGGCGTCACCTCCCTTCCCTCCCCCCCCTCCCATATCTGCCCCTGGCCCCTAAAAGAAAAAAAGACGAATTCGTGACGTTGCGCTGACTCACCGGGGCTGTGGTTCGGCGCGAATTAATAAAAAAACTTAGTAAACCTCGACGTTCCTTTCTTCCTCCCATATTCATCCAATTATCGCGAAATTAACTGCAATATAGTGTTGAAAAAGCACAAAAAAGCGGAAACTCATTTAGCGTATCTAGTGTTCCTTTATTGCTACTGCATATCAGTTTTGAGTTGGACTTGCTTACTACGAAATAAGTTGTCTACTAGAAATGAGTTGTCTACTACGAAATCCAATATGATGATAAATTTATTTTTTTTAGAAAAAATGGCTATTTATTTGGTTACAAGTGCTCCGAGTGATGAATATACGAAGATTTTGTTTTATCAGCTAAAATGTTTATCAGTAGCCGACCTATACAAATCTACCTGAATTAATCATTACTTAAAACATGGAGAGGGCAAGCAACACAGTTTTTTAAGACACTTACGTTTCTAACAGAACGACTGCCGTTTTAGTACTACACGAAAAAAAAAAACATTATTGGTCCGTACCACGCATACTCAGAACCTATGGCTGCCACATGCCCAAATGTATATTAGCAACTAACTTAAACAATCTCCACTGCCAACTTTTAACCAGATTCTTAGATCAGGCATGTTATCTTCAAAGGTGATCGGAAAAGTCATTTTTCATGCGTTAGATGCTTCTACCTATAATTCTAAAGCTAAAACATTGCAGCATTACCTGGAAGTGCTGTTATGTTCATTTCGCTCAAAGTTATAGTTAGAATTCAAAGTACTGTAGATATTGCTTGTTAATCAATAAAACTTACTTGATCGCTATGTGGAAATGTGACGCGTCCTTTCCATTCTACTTAATTGTATGTCGCAAAGTGGATGCAAGCATGCGCAAATAAGGCGCAGAGCTCGTCAAGTCTTCATGGGTGTTTCTCTATGCTCCAAGCATATGCCATTTCTGTACGTATGCAGAAATAAATTTAGTTTAACTTGATATGATTTAGTTGTAAGTTGGTTTAAATGGTGCGGGTTTTGTCTTTCGGAATTTATGGTTCACGAGTATGATTTAACATCGGTGGGTTGCACGTGTAGGCCCGCCGACAATTCTTTGGAAATGCAAGGCGCACTCGAAGGCTTCTCGTAGTGGGTCTTGCATTGCTTACTCATATCTGTACACATCACACCGCGATAAGTCAGCATAGATAGTACAGTCTACGTCAAGAGAGCGTTGTACGAGCGGTAAAAGCTTGGCCGCTGCCGCATTGGACAGGTTTGGTAAGAGTTCCGAGTCCTCCGTGGTGTCGAGACCTGTGACGCGAACGGCCTCGAATTGTGGAGTGATAGCGTGGTCATAGAGGGAGGCCCAGTCAGGTTTGTAGATTTGGGAGGGCTAGTAGGAGGAGGCCAAATGTGAAGGATGAAGCTATGGAAGACGTTCTCGAACGCTTCTTTGTCTTAAAGAAATGAGGCGCATGTCTAGGATTACGTGCTTTCGGGCTAAGCTATGGCTGTCGGCATCTTTGAGCTGTTCAGAGGTGTGCGGTAGCCTATAAGTGTTTGCGGGAGGAACCATTTGGTACTGAAGTGGGATTGATAACGTCGGAGAGTTCGCCCACAAAGATATGGGATACGAGCCCGAGGTTATGAAAAAAGAAAAATTCGCCTGATTTTAAGATAAACGTTATGTCCGCATGTCACAATATCGTGTAGACTGCCGGTAATCCAATGCTTCTTGTTGAACATGCCGAGTTATTGACAACCTTGATAATTAATTATGTAGAGGAGATGGTATGATGCACCATTCACTCCCCGTACCACATTGTGCTGGATATTCCAAAGGAAAAGTAGCACTTCAGCATCAGCGATGTCGCCGTCTAAGGATGTCACGCGACCATGGGAACTATCCACATACTATCAGCGGGGTTCAGCAGCAATTCAACGCCGTTTCATCTGTTCCTGTATGGCCCATTTGTCAAGCTTTGTGTTCTGCAGAAGCGTGTGGATAACTTTAGTGGTGTACTGCTTGGTTTAAATCCGATGCATGTGAGTACGTAGGAGTGACTAATCAGGTCTTTGAATTTCTCAGTGCCTGTTCGAGACCATCGCAGCAGGTGTTCCAATTCTGGAAGGTGTTGGTGGAGGGAGGGTTGACTATTGTTGTGGCTTAGGTTGCGCAATTATAGGGATTGACCGTGGAGATTGTGGCTGGCATTGGTGCCTTGGGCACGGTAGTTTAATATCTCTCAATGTAGCGAAGATGGCGGTGATGAAATGCTCGAGTTCTTGCGTGGTTCGATCCCAGCTCGATACTGGCCTCGGCGGCCGCATTTCCATGGCACTGAAATGCAAATAGTACTGGTATACTCAGATATAGGTGCACGTCAAAGAACTACAGCTGGTCAAATTATACCAGAGCCCCCTCTATACCACGTGATAATCAGATCGTCTTTTTAGTACGCAAGAGCCTAGAATTTATATTTAACTCGCTAGCCTAGCATTCATAGAAGATCTATCTATCTATCTATCTATCTATCTATCTATCTATCTATCTATCTATCTATCTATCTATCTATCTATCTATCTATCTATCTATCTATCTATCTATCTATCTATCTATCTATCTATCTATCTATCTATCTATCTATCTATCTATCTATCTATCTATCTATCGTAATGAAGCAGACGCGCCTCTCGTGTTTCCGGTAGCAGCAAGGAGACGACGACGACGGCCCGTGGTGTGATTTGCAAGAGAGCTCGGGGCTCTTCGCTGCTGCTAGCCTGCTGTTTATCTGCTGCTTCTCAGCTTTAATTAAACATCATTACATTTGGTTGGAATCGCTGGAATCCCTAAAGTCACCCTGGAACCCCACAATCGTACGTTACCCACCGACACCATGACTGCTGCGACCTACGTACCGACTGTGCCTATGGCTGCCCCTGTCGCTTGCACCGGCGTTTTCCGTCAGCGCGACCGAGCCGTATTTTGCGGGACCGGAGAAGATGCCGTCGAAGGCTGGCCCTCCTCCTATGAACGTTTAAGCGCTCACAGTCACGCGCACGGCAGACAACAGGCCTACTTGCTTTGCCTGCGGCATTGCTGCTGACGTTGCGCGCTTTTGTAGTTGTAAGATGTCCTCACACCGTGACGCCTTCGACCAGTTTCTTTCCGCGCTACAACATGCCGCCGGGATACACTGCCAAGATGCCGCTGACTCGCCGGTGAAGCACATTGATCGCGACCGTCGTTCAGACAGTCACCGTTTTCCTTCTCCACCTCGACGGTCGCTGTGACCTATGCGTCATCGGCATCCTACTGACGAGGGAAACTGACTAGCGCAGTTCCCTCGAAGCTGCGCTAGTCACTACAGAATGTCACTGACGTACATGTCGAGGGAACATCCGCCCATGCGCTTATCGATACCAGGCCTGCCGTTACCGTCATTCATGAAAATCGTCGTCGCAACCTGAAAAAAGTCACGATTTCTCCATCTGGCATGGTACTCTGCACTGGTAGCGCCCAACGCATTCATCCTACAGCTGTATGCACCGCCCCTGTAGTCAACCAAGACGTTTTGTACATCACCGAACTTTTTGTGTTGCCCTCCTGTTCTCATGCTCTCATCCTCGGGTGGGACTTCTTGTCACGTGATAGTGCCATCACCTTGTTCTCGGGCGCAAGTGGCCCTTTCGCCGCTACGTGACTCGCTATCGGTCGGCGCCGTCCTAAGTGTTCACAAAGTCTTCATTGATCATGATACTGATCTACCTCCGGAGACATCGGTGCTTGTGACCTTGTCGTGAACTGCCGTGCCAGACTCAACTCTGGCGTTTACGGCATCTGACATGCTTGCTCACCGCAAGGGCTTATTTCTTAGGTTCACCGTCCTCACTGTTAGATCTGAATGCGCTTTCATACCCCTCAGTAATCCGCAGTGACCATACTGCGCGGTGAGACCTTAGGATTTGTGCAAGCTGTCACGTGTATTGAAGATTTTGATGCTCACGATGGCGCCTCATTCCGTCTCATCAAAACCGCCTTCAGCAGTTTTCGAGCCCACCATCCCCCCAGACCTTTCGCCGCCTCTCTACTGAACAAATTCGTTTCTTCGTAGGACTGCAACGAACAATCCTTGGGTCACACGACAAGTGTCTCTCATACTATCAACACCGGTTCCCATGCCCCATTGCGACAGCGTGCGTATCGCGTTTCCGCAGAAGAGCACCGAGTTACCATGGAACAAGTGAATGACATGCTGCAGCGCGGTGTCAATCAGCCATCTCAAAGCCTTTGGTCGTCACCTGTCCTTCTAGTGCGCAAAAAAGATTGCACCATTCGGCTTTGTATCGGTTATCGCCGCCTAAACAGGATTACAAGAAAAGACGTCTGTCCACTGCCTTGGATCGACGATGCTCTCGACTGTCTGCAAGGTGCCGAATACTTCTCGGCTTTAGATCTCCACTCTGGCTATTCGCAGATTCCCATGCCTGAGGCTGACCGCCCAAAGACAGCTTTCATCACTCCTGATGGCCTGTACGAGTATAACGCTATGCCTTTCAGGCTTTGCAGTGCTCCCACTACCTTCGAGTGCATGATGAGGCTTGTTTATGCTACGTGGATGTCATCATTGTTTTCTCTAGGATTTTCCGAGACATCTTGCCAGTCTGCAAGACATCCTGACCTGTATCACTTCAGCTGGCCCACAGCTCAATATCGAGAAGTGCCATTTCGTTGCCTGAAAATTAACTGCCTTGGATCATGTAGTCTCGAAAGGCGGAATTCTTCCTGATTCCGACAAGCTCCACGCAGAGGCCGAGTTTCCGAAGCCCACATCTATCAAAGCCCTGCGAAATTTCATAGGTCTGTGCTCTTCGACGCTTCGTGCGGAACTTCACATTTATTATCGCACCCTCGACGAAGCTGCTTACCGCAAGCAAGGGCATTCCCGCATGGTCATCAGCTTGCGATGAAGCCTTTGACAAGTTACGCGAGTCGCTGATTTCCTCGCCGATTCTTCGCCATTGCGACCCAACTGGGCTGACAGAAATTAACACCGACGCCAGTGGTGTCGGCTTTGATGCGGTCTTGGCCCAACGAAAAGCCACGAATGAAGAATACGTGGTGGCTAAGGCCAGCCGTACCTTCAAAAAAGCTGAGATGAATTACTCCGTTACAGAGAAAGAATGCTTAGCCATCACTTGCGCATTGGGCAAGTTTCGTCCTTATCTCTACGGCCGTTCTTTCAGCATCATTACTGATCATCACTGACCGTTTGTTGGCTCTTCTCCTTGAAGAACCGTCGGGCCACCTCGGTCGTAGGGCGCTTCCCCTGCAAGAATATGACATTCGTGTCGTATATCGCTCTGATCGAAAGCATTCCGACCCTGACCTAGTCACACGCTCCCGGATGACACCTGATGTGCCTTCTCTTTCGGTTCCTTCGCCGACATCAGACCCGTCACTACTGACCGCTATTGACATGCCCTCCAAGCAACGCAAGGACACATCGCTTGCCCTGCTGCTCGACTACCTTGCCGCTGCATCGGTCGTTCCTTCAGCGCGGACGCTACGGCGTCAAGCAGCCCACTTTGTCGGGCGAGACAACACCCTCTACTGCCGCAACTATATGCCTGATGGTCGGAAATGGCTTCTGGCTATGCCTCGTAACATGCGATCCGATATGTGAGCGTACTTCCTTGCCCACCCTCAAAGCGCTCAAGCCGGTGCCCTAAATACCTTCACAAGGCTGTGGCAACGTTATTACTGGCGTGGAATGTATCGGTTTGTGCTGCACTAAGTTGCATCGTACACCACCTTCCAACAAAGCAAAACTACCGCACTGCGCCCTACGGGCCCACTACAGCCGCTAAGGTGCCCTGCTTGACCACTCGACCGCGTGAGCATCGACCCTCTATGGGCTGCTCCCGTAAAGCGGATGTGAAAACCACTGTATTAGTGTTAGCATCGATCACCTAAAGCGCTACGCCGAGACCGCGGCTCCTCCGGCCGCCACCGCGCGCGACGTTGCGATGTTCATTCTTCACAACTTTGTCTTTGCGCCTCGGTACTCCTCGAGAACTACTCAGTGATAGGGGTCGCGTCTTCCTGTCAGAAGCGACACAATCTCTCCTTCGCGAGAGCCAGATTATTCACCGGAAGTCGACCACGTAGCACCCCCAAACAAACGGTCTCACGGAGCACTTCAACCGAACACTGGGCGACATCTTGAGTGTGCAAGTCTCGTCCGACCACACCAATCACGACACCGTACTCCTGTTCATTATTTTCGCTTATAATACCGCCGCAGAAGCGATCGCCGGTTTTTCACCTTTTTTCTCTGGTATGGGCATGAGCTTTCGTGTCCTCTGGATACTATCCTGCCCCTACTGACCTGACGCTTCCGAGTGCACAACTATTTCAGAAGTCGCCCGATACGCTGAAGATTGCCGCCAGCTGTTTCTTCGTTGACCAGTGAGGATCAGGAGCGTAAGAAGACGAGACGCGACAGTCAACAGGCCACGCCCATATTCCCTGCTGGTTCCGTGATTTGGATATGCATACCGCCTCACATGCTTGGCCTTTCCTCTAAACTACTTGCGCGGTGCCGCGGTACGTACCGGATCATCAACACCTTCTCTCCTGTGAGCTATATCGTTGTACCCGTCACACAATCACCAGACCTTCGTTATCGAGATCCTGAGACAGTGCATGCTAGCCGTCTAAGCCTTATTTCGACCCCCTCAACTTCTCTGCTAGCTGAATCGCCAGGATAGCTCCGTTTCACACCCGGGGCCAGTGTAATGAGGCAGACGCGCCTCGTGTTTCCGATAGCAGTTCAGAAACAACGCCGACGACCGATGCTGTAATTTGCAAGAGAGCGCGGGCTGTTCTTTGCGGCTAGGGTGATGTTTATCTGCTGCTTCTCACCTTTAAATAAACATCATTACACTGTCTATTCTATCAAAATTATCACTATCATTACACACTAAGGTGCAGCGGCGGCGTAGAGGTAGAGTATCCACCTCGCGTGCAAGAGGACCGTGGTTGCAATCGCGGTGACCCGCAATTTTTCACCGGATTAAAAAAATTAGCGTGTTGATAAAATTGTATAAACAAGCCCGGAGTGCGGCCTGATCCCGGTGACCAGAACCGGTAACGCATTACCTCACCAGAGCTGGATTAGCCACCCTGGTGCAGTACTCGGCCACAACCTCCTATTTGAATACAACAATCAAACACGGGCCCTCAGTCCCCAGCGGCTGCGAAGCAACTTATCATGGCGGCAGTCAGCCTGGTGATGCAGCAGAGGGTGCTGAAAATACGTGGGTCCGAACAGGCCGCCATTGGAATCTGAAGCTGGCAACGTTTAACGCTAGGACCATGCCTAGTGAGGCGAGTTTTGCAGTGCTGTTGGAGGAATTAGAGGGCAGTAAATGGGATATAGTAGGGATCTGTGAAGCTAGGAGGCCAAAAGAAGCATATACAGTGCTAAAAAGCGGACACGTCCTGTGCTACCGGGGCTTAGCGGAGAGACGAGAACTAGGAGTCGGATTCCGGGTTATTAAGGATATAGCTGGTAAAATACAGGAATATTATAGCTTTAACAAGACTGTGGCAGGTTTTGTGAAGCATAATAAGAGGTACAAATTGAAGGTCGTACAGGTCTCAACCCCTACATCCAGGCATGATGACCAGGAAGTCGAAAGCTTCTATAAAGACGTGCAATCGGCGATGGGTAAAAGTCCAAACAAAATACACTATACTGATGGATGACTTCAATGCCAGGGTAGGCAAGAAGCACGCTGGAGACAACTCAGTGGAGGAATATGACATGCTCTAGGAATAGTAGGGGATAGTTATTAGTAGAGTTTGCAGAACAGAATAATACGCGGATAATTAATGCCTTCTTCCGCAAGCGGGATAGCCGAAAGTGGGCATGGAGGAGCCCGAATGGCGAGACTAGAAATGAAATAGACCTGGTACTCTGTTCTAACCCTGGCATCATACAAGATGTGGATGTGCTAGGCAAGGTGCGCTGCAGTGACCATAGGATGGTAAGAACAACAATTAGCCTAGACTTGAGGAGGGAACGGAAGAAACTGGTACATAAGAAGCCGATCACTGTGTTAGCGGTAAGAGGGAAAACAGAGGAATTCCGGATCAAGCTACACAACAGGTATTCGGCTTTCACTCAGGAAGAGGACCTTAGTGTTGAAGCAATGAACGACAATCTTACGGGCATCACTAAGGAGTGTGCAGTAGAAGTCGATGGTAACTCCGTTAGACAGGATACCAGTAAGCTATCGCAGGAGACGAAATATCTGATCACGACACGCCATTGTATGAAAGCCTCTAACCCTACAGCTAGAATATAACTGGCAGAACTTTCGAGGGTTATCAACAAGCATAAGACAGCTGACATGAGAAAGTACAACATGGATAGAATTGAACATGCTCTCAGGAACGGAGGAAGCCTAAAAGCAGTGAAGAAGAAACTAGGAATAGGCAAGAATCAGATTTATACGTTAAGAGACAAAGCCGGCAATGTCATTATTAATATGGATGAGATAGTTCAAGTAGCTGAGGAGATCTATAGAGATTTATACAGTACCAGGGGCACCCACGATGACAATGAAATGGGAAATAGTCCAGAGGAATTTTAAATCCTACAAGTAACGCCGGAAGAAGTAAAGAAAGACTTGGGAGCTATGCATAAGGGGAAGGCAGCTGGGGAGGACCAGGTAACAGCAAATTTGTTGAAGGATGGTGGGCAGGTTGTTCTAGAAAAACTGGCCACCCTGTATACGCAATGCCTCATTACCTCGAGCGTACCGGAATCTTGGAAGAATGCTAACAAATCCTAATCCATAAGAAAGGGGACGGCAAAGACTTGAAAAATTATAGACGGATCAGCTTACTGTCCGTTGCCTACAAAGTGTTTACTAAGGTAATTGTAAATAGAATCAAGGACACTTTAAACTTCTGTCAACCAAAAGACCAGGCGGGATTCCGTTAATGCTACTGAACAATAGACCGTATTCACACTATCAATCAGGTGATAGTGAAATGTGCGGAAGATAACTAGCCCTTATATATAGCTTTCATTGATTATGAGAAAGCGTTTGATTCACTCGAAACCTCAGCAGCCATGAAGGCATTGCGGAATCAGGGTGTCGATGAGCCGTATGCAAAATTAGCGAAATATATCTGTAGCGGCTCCACAGCAACCGTAGTCCTCCATAAAGAAAGGCGTCAGACACGCTGATACGATCTCTCCAACTAAAGTAATGTTTAACCGTCTCGGAAGGGAACAACAGTTTACGATAGGTAGCGAAGCACTGGAAGTGGTATGGGAATGCGTCTACTTAGGGCAGGTAGTGACCACGGAACCGGGTCATGAGACTGCAATAATCAGAAGAATAATAATGGGCTGGTGTGCGTTGGCAGCCATTCTCAAATCATGAACAGCAGGTTGCCACTATCCCTGAAGAGGAAAGTGTATAACAGCTGTGTCTTACCAGTACTCACCTACGGGGCAGAAACCTGGAGGCTTACGAAATGAGTTCTGCTGAAATTGAGGACGACGCAACGAGCTATGGAAATAAGAATGATAGGTGTAACGTTAAGGGATAAGAAAATAGCAGATTGGGTGAGGGAACAAACGCGGGTAAATGACATCTTAGTTGAAATCAAGAAAAAGATATGGGCATGGGCCGGACATGTAATGAGGAGGGAAGATAACCGATGGTCATTAAGTGTGACGGACTGGATCCCAAGGGAAGGGAAGCGTAGTAGGGGGCGGCAGAAAGTTAGATGGGCGGATGACATTAAGACGTTTGCAGGGACAACATGGCGACAATTAGTACATGACCGGGGTAGTTGGAGAAGTATGGGAGAGGCCTTTGCCCTGCAGTGGGCGTAACTAGGCTGATGATGATGATGATGATACGCGAGCGTGTGGTACATAGCCTCGAAGCCCAGCTGTGGCGCGCTGCCGCGGCGAGATGTGAAACGAAAAGTAGACAGCAGTGCCATTCCTTGTATTTCCGGTAGCATTTCATCCAGTTTTACTTTTTTATCACTTTATATTGTTATGGCAGAAAACCGGACATAAGGGTTTTTGCTCGAAACTGACAGAATGATCGTGCTATCGCACCTTCGGGAGTTATCGACAAGAATTGCGATGGTAGCTGAGGCTGCGTTGATGTGTTATATCTGTCTCTCGTGTTCTGTGATTCTGTAAAGGTGCGCCGTACAGATATACAGAGTGTGTTTTTCTTCAACCGCATCAAATCTTTCAGAATTGTCTGTGGCAGATAGGACAACTATAATCCTTGATCTAAATTACTCGATCAGGCGGCCATTACTTCTGCGATAAATCAATATACTAAATAAATAATTACCGCAATTCCTTTAATGGAGCTTTACTTATTAACATTACGGCCACTATTTCTATCAACGAATTATGGTCAATGAGTTCGCAAGGCCTATTCACTGCGAACGAATTCTCAGCACTGCACCAGTTTCGAGATACTCATTTTCAATGTATCCCAGGAAATCCATTGGTGGCCCAGTTACTTTTGTGGTTGAATGAATAAAACACTGTTTCCTTAAAAAGTAGCTGGAACGCAATGCATTTCGCTGGACACATTTAAAATTATTGTTTCGAACCTGGTGCAGTGCGAGAATTGGTTCCTAACTCATCGGCTATTATACATAGATTGAAATAGGGGCCGTAATCATAATTATCAAAGATTTATTGAACGTGATAATGGTAATTATCCATATAAATAATTTGATTTCTCGTAGAAGTAATGGCCGCCTGATCGAGTAATTTAGATCAAGGATTAGAATTGTGCTACCGGCCATAAATAGTTTTTAAAAATTTGGTGCAGCCAAAAAATGCGCTGCATTAAGACCGATCACGAAAGTTCAAAGCGGTCATTTTGCTTATTCCATATAGCAGCACCTTCGATAGGAAGCAGGTTGAATTGCGATAAAATAAAACATAATAAGAGAGTAAGCTACGGTTTAAACCTGCAAGCATGGCAGAGTAAAAAGGCGCTTTTCCACTGCTGTTTAGTAAACATTAAGGCTCTTAGAACACAAATAATATTACGACCTCGCCGGCTCCCTGTCTCTGGATGCAAGAGTAGCTCATGTAATGGACAAACTATTGTACGGTCTATAAGTGAGTGCAAACGAATAATATTAGTGATTATAAAAGGGACAGTTTATGGTACCATTTAACCACGCATCGCTTATGGAAAAGAAATACGCACCCATGTTTTTTAAGATGACCAACAGAGATGCATTGAATAATAAAAGATGTGAGCACTTGTTTTGCTACTAAAAATGTACTCAATGGAGACCACAAGCACAGTTCTTGGCAAGCACCAACATGCCCGACAGAAGATTACCCGACGTCAACTTCTTGTAGTAGTGGTGTCCCTGTAACGGGTCATGTTTCTGATGTACTGTATGAGACACTCCATCCTGGAAGGCAGAGAATCATGTAAAGCTTCAACGATCGCGTTGTCTAACTGTAGACGCACCCATGCATCGTGAATTGCTTCCCAGATTGAATAAGCATCCACGGTACTGAGCCAGCGCCTTGACAAGTTAAACTTCATGAGTCCCCGCACATTCTCACTTATATTGAGATAAGCTCTCATTTGCGGCCATTTAAGCCAGTTGACTCTACAAGCGTCAAGAAGTTTAGACACTCGTCTGGCTTGAAATGAGATTGCGTCCCACACAGTCAGAGCGGTGCTACCAGTTGCTACCACATGCTTGAAATTCTTGTGGCTGTACCGATTGCCCTTAAGTCGCCACGCATTCTTCTGTTGACACATCGAGTTGAGAAGATTCATTCGCCAGAAAACACTACCCTCTTCTAATCGCGGACAGTCCAGCTTCGCTGGTAATTCGCACACCACAGGGGAGCTATCTTGTTTTGGGCTGACAGAAACGGCATTTTGGTGGTGACACGACTGTGCAGACCAACAGAAGTCTTTGTCGGATCGTAGAATAGCTTACACCCAAAGGAATGAACCATCGCAATCTCTTCCCGCTCATGGAGAGCAACTGCTACGGATTTTAAGTCCTCATTTGACGTTGTGGCTCAGGGTTGCCTTCTCTGCGCAGCATCTTTGTTGCGAGCCTTGTTTCGACAGGCTTGAATTACTCTGTTGACAGTTCTAACTGGTATGTGCCGCTTTCAACGAATGACTGTTACGCCAACGCTTTAGCGAGCTGCGCCATGAATGAACGAGTTATGTGCCGCTTTTCAGTGACCCTCTCGCCAACTTGGGCCACTCAGTGCGTGCCACTCAATGTGCGACAAGCGAGAGAATAAACATGTTTATTACATAAACGAAGCTTTGGAGAAGCGCCCTGTTTCGACAACGCCTTGAGCTCGGGCCGCCTCCTAGGTGCTCGCAGTAGCCATTGCTGATCCTCGAGGTAGGAACTGGCAAAAGCTCTCTCCCAAAGATTGTTGGCTTGATAAAGGTTCTGAATATGTAACGGTGCCTATCTGCAACTCCCTACTATGTGCCTGATGTGGGGCATCCGAAAAGGATGTCCCCCATCCGCCACATCCGACCTCCATGGCTCTGACTGGGACTGGCTAATACTCGTAGGGCTAGATATAGTAACCATAAGTACCCCAGTTAGTGGAAGAATTGACAGCCGTCGCCGCAGGAAAGTTGGTTGCGCAACGCACACGCAATGCGGAGTTTGTGGGTTCGCCTCCCATTGGCAACAAGTTGTCTTGTTGTCCATTTTCATTTCCCTTTTCTTGATTATTTTCTACATTCACTTTTAACAACAGTTAATTTCCTCGATGCCATCCATCCATCCTTCGCTTCACTGTCCGTTGTCTGTACGTGGTCCCGATCGTACCAGTTGTGAATGTTGTGACGCTCTTGTGGATCGGGTTGTTTGTTGCAATTTCGCATTCAAGAGGCAGTTGGTCACCTATCCCATTAAATTTCTTTCACTATGCTTGATCATACAAAAGGCGATCGCGTCATTATCGAAAATGTAAAATTGTCTTTTGCAAATACTTGTACGCCTGTCATTGGTAATGTTGAGGTGTCAGGTACTGCCAATGTGCCTTCATCTGATTGCCAGGGTTTCCCAAACACGCCCATCCTTTTGGGTGCATATCTTGGAGCATGTTGACCTAAACAGTGTTCAGATAACTGGCAGCGTACTACAATTGGCCCACGTGACGGTCTTCGAGCATGCAAATGATATCGCTTTGTTTTGCTCAAAGGCAGCATTTGCCATGTTGTATCAGTAGTTGAAAACTATTTTGTACAGAAAGGATAGAAGATAAACCGGGAGAAATGTAGTAGTGTCTGGCTCGGAAATTTGTATGATAAGCCGAAATATTTCATGATATTACTGTGCTCCCGGCTGCCTAGTCAGTACTTTAGACGGCCCCTTCACTGTTATCAAGACACAATGTGGAACGAGCATAGAATATGAGCAAATAAAGAAAGCTAACGGGTGTCAAGTCGGGGTTTGTCTGTGTGGCCAGGTCTGCAATATCTAATATTTTTCTTTTCTCTAAAGTTTCGCACCTAATGAGCATGTTGCATTTATCAGGAGTCAATGTAGAATAACATTTCGGCGTCTTTTCTGTATTTACTTGAGCATCCAGTTGGTACAAAACAAGCTTGTGCAATCTGTTCCGTTAAGGATACGGTACTTGGTCTCTCACATGTTTTGAGATAAGTTCAGTTTTGATTTTTTTTCTTGAAGGTTCAGCAGGACAGATATCTCCTTACTGCGATGCACACACGCTTATGTGTTATTCTCCCAGTGATTGTGGTGTCGTCATGAGGCGCACTGAGTGGTCCTGTCAAAGCATGCCAACTGGCAGTAGTCGTCACCTATCGAATACTGAATGCCCGGTTTTCTATGGTATACTTAAGCACAGTAAATAAAAAGGAGTTCTGCAAGAACATTACTGATACCATGCTTCTTTTACCCATGTATTGCTCAATATGGAGTTGAGGTCAGGGAAAAAATGCACTTACAAGAGTTAAAGTTATGCTAGATATACCATCGATACAATATTTTATTAGCCATATAGTTGCAATCTTTCAAAAAATGGCATTAAGTGAAAGGCTTATTCGTACTTTGGTCGAATGAGTGCTTACATTGAAAGAAACCGGAAGCGGTAGAACATGTTTTGAAAGATTTTTAGGATCCTATTTTTCCTAAGGCATCCTCCAGCGTACCATACAAAACAAGTTGCTTTTAGAGACATATGCAATCAGATATCTACCAGTAGAAAGCACGCGAGGCGTACAATACGACCTCATCATGCTCCTAGGCCTCCACAGTATATTGAAGACGCGTGTGCAAGTGATGCATGCAGATGTCAACGTACGTGCTCTGTGCGAGAACTTCAGCGAGTGTCAGATATGTACGAGAATAAGCTGTTGAGCCAGTGCTGCTAGTCCCAGTGCTTCTTAAAAGTACTTTGTACCAATGGCGGTAGGTAAAGAAGGGCTTCACCGAGCCTTGTTATAGGTATCAAGAGGAGGAACAGGGGCAGAAGAAAGTCGTAGTAGCTTAGCGACTACGAGCATGACCTTCATATAGAAGCCCAACAGACAAGGGCCGAAGCGAAGGATACAAACACTGGCGCTTCACTTTGTCTGTTGGTAATTTCTTCTGAATTCAAATGTGTACCGACATGGTGACGTTTCCGTTTTGTTTTTGCAAGTGTGAGGCATCGCGCCAGGGAGGCAGGGGCAAGATTTCGAAGTGTGTACTTTGAGAGCATCCGTGTTGCGCATTCTTTAAAGAATGTTTTAGGAAGTGTAAGTAGTTGCAAATTTGAGGCCAATTAGTGATGGATGCTGCTACAAAGAATTTTGCTAAAGAAACGCATAAAAATTAGAGCAATAAATTTGAAACTCTTTTCAACGTGCCCATGTGTGCTGCCTCAATTAGATGTAATTGGCAGCAAGGCAACGCTCGAAAAAAGAGGAAAACAAAAAACTAAAATTTGTAGGAGTTTGTAGGAGTTTTTTGTAGGAGTTTTCAATTGACCGTCTCTTACGAGCCAACAAAGTGAAAGGTTGAGCACGTGTGAATACCATTAGAATAGAGCCGAGCTTCATTTATACTTTCGGAGTCGTTATTTGGCAGCGACAGACGTAACCATCGATATCGCCATCATTCCGCTGGCTACGTAGTTTCAATGCTGTGAAAACACGGTGCCCATGAAAACGGTCCTCCGCATTGCGTGCTTCAATAGCCTTTTCTTTTTTTTTGGCAACTATTTCCTTTCGGGGGCGGGAAGCTAAACTTATATTTCTACTTTTGAAGAGAGGGTACGAGATATATCTGAAAATATGGAAGAAATTCACAAACCTGAAATGTAAAACCTGTTTTGATCCACCGAAGAAACTTCCAGCAGAATGACAGCGTACGTCGCTAAAAACGCGAGAGCAAATTAACACACAGTACACATGCGTAAATTTTTTTTCTTTCTTTCTAATTCAGTAAGTCACTTCCTTCCGAATATCAGGGTACAATTTCGCTCACGGGGACAGAAGTTGAAAGGGCATACCACTTTTCTCTTGACACCTTAAACAAATTCAGCTGCAAATAGCAGCACCCTGCTTGTTCGAACAAACGACTTAACCAATTTTTTCTAAAGTTCTCACACACAAAAAAAACTGTCGGAAATTCGTACTTCAGGTAGCGTTACAGTGCCTATGGCTGCGAAACGGGACATTAAAAAGCAAAGATAGTTATAACTACACCTAATGTGACACTTACGCAAATGTCACGGCCATTGCGCTGACTGGCCATGAACCAGCTCCGCGGCTGACGCCGAACGCCTCCATGAAGGAGACGTAGAACAGGCCCGACGTACAAAACATGCCCGCGGCACATAGAATGACAGCGCAGCCAATAACTGCCACACGCCAAGAAGTCTTCGCGTGTTGAGCGTACGCTGTGTCCGGGGTCGGGGCTTATTATTCGTGGGAAGCATCGCATTTCACGGCATTTGTGGTGGTGACACTGCATAGGAAAAGAAAAATCAACACCAATTCTGGTTCTTAAGCGGTATAGAAATAAACGCCTTAATAGTGAGTGGCTGCTCGGTTCTGCGAACGAAACCAAACAAAATTGCTGAACTTAACTGCGCTCAACACGCGCAATGCAAGAGTGCACGGAGAGTCAGAGCACTCAATCTCAATGTAAACAAAGTGCCGAACGAGCACCGTGTTCCACCGTCGGGGCGAGAATTTCCCAACAATGGGGCTCTTTCGCTAAGACTCAGCAGTACCACCTGCCCGACGTTCTCGTGTCTGCAGCTGAATTCCAAACCTTGCGAATGTGCCACGTGCATATCGCACGTCCAACGGTGTGATCGTTGTTTCCGTTTTGCTGCGCCGTACCGCAGACAGAATGCCTGAAGGCGAAGGCAGCTGCCCCAGCATTCAGTCACTGTCAGGGCGAGACGAGACGTGGCATATCGTAAATCCAGCCGCGCACGCTGCCATCGAGCCAGTCTCGCGTCAGCTGTTACAGGAAAATGTCGCCCGAGCGGTCTACAGCGCACGCATGGCGTGTTCTGGACAGCTGTCTTGCTCTCTGTACAACGTATGTTTTGAACGGGTGGGTATTCCGTACGTACGCTTATGAAATGTTGGCACATCCTTCTATTAAACAAATATCAAGTTGTTTAGACTACTTCATTAACAGGAAATATTAAGGATATCATACTTAATACTGAGCAGGGCAGCGCACAGAACGAACAGTAAAAGAAAGGAGGAGACGACACAAACGCTGCACTCACAACTAATATTTATTTTGGAAAACGCAGTCCTAAATAGGTATGACAGCACAAAACCAAGCGATAGAAAGAAAAAAAAAACACTTCATATAAATGGAAAAAAAAGACCTACAAAACCATAGCCTTCCATTTAGGTTCTAATAACGCGTCAAAGTGCATGCAAGCCTTCCAGAAAAGAAAAAGTAGTTATTTATCGTGCACCATGACACAACGCTGGCGTATACAGATGTTCTTATATCCGGCGATGTGAAGGGTCTGGATAACTTCCGTAATTTGCTGATTACTGTGGTGTGGAAGTATTGTGCTGTCATTGAATCACAACAAGCAACCGGACATTGAACTGTGGTCTCTCAATACGGACGCATGCTATTTTGAGGTGACCGCTCGTGTCCCGAAAAACGGGTACTGAGATAACGACCAGTCTGGCCTACGCACACGCGAACACACGTTAGAGTGACCACGGAAAAACTACATTTAAGAAATCGAACCACTGGTTGAATCTGGTTTATTCGACTTTTCTGACAACGGCTTGCTGCCCACCTTTGTACACACACATGAAAGTTCGTTGGGTGCAGAAAAAAAACTCTGATGTCATAACGACCGACTAAATTCTACAATGTGTGTACTTACGGTATTACAGCGCCCTCCTTTATACTGTTTTTCGTTTTGTTTTCCAGTACACTACATATGAAGACCCTTGCGCACCCTGTGAACCAATTTCTGAGTTTTTCTGCGCTGTAGCTGCATTCGTATCCTACAGCTTGTAGCTCGTATTTGCCTGGATTTAAAAATTTGTATTTATTTTTTTTTCTGGACAAGATTAGATCAAAGCAGCGCAAAAAAATCACAATGTTAGGATATCGTTTGATGACTGAGTTGAGCTCCTCGTGCAATAATCCACACTCATATTCCATTGTTACTTCACGATAATAATTGATATTACCGCAATGAAAAATAGACTTGCTTGACGCTAACTTTTTGATGTTATTATTGTTATTCGTACATTTTATGTAGTCTTTATGCCTCATTTTACGCGTACAGCGCAATCTGAGTGCGCAGCATCCTCTTCATTTTGCCCTCACCTCATTTCGTGCGGTTTCATAGGTATTAAACCTGCTATGCCGTGCCTTATGAGGCGTACACCTCCATATGCACCGACATACTTATACCGGCAAATACCAGAAATAGTTTGTGTGGGCTCACGTTTATCCGTGCATATATAGGGTGTCCTAGCTAACTCTAGCTTAAAGATATCTTTATTGATATGCCCAGAGTTGAAGGGTATGCGAATGCCATTTAGCTGGACAGAACCAAGGTAACGTTGTTTGCCGTCACTTGAATGTACTCAAATTATTATTTTCATTATGCCTAATGAAATCATTAGTATTAATTAATCAACTTCTCAAATACAATTACATGAAAAGTTTCAATTAAAGGATCGTAGGGCGACATGAAAAACCCCCATACAGCTTTCTGTTGCTCAATACATGATACATAAAAGTGCTCTCCCAAGCGTGAAAGAAGCCCGTGAATACACGCAAAGTGCCACGAACGGCTATTCGCGGGGCACTTTGGTGATCATTGCATTCGCTATAGACTTTAGAGCAGTAAATTCACTCGTACAAAAAACAGATAAGAAATTGCTAATAAAGAATTTCTCATATAATTTTTAATTACTTTTTAATATAATTTTCAAATGCCGTTTCCAATATTAATTCATTTGACTCGTCCGCCAGCTAGAATGATGTGAAATGAAAGGCAGCAGGGTGAGAGAGACAAATCATCAATTCAACAAATCATAAAACATCAAGTACACGTTCAGGAACTCATTTAAATCGACGCAGCCAACAAGAACAGCAATGTATCAATCCCAGTTAGCTGCAACGCAGAAACACACGCCTGGAATCTTCATTACCAGCACGCACGACGCACGTTCCATCAAAGCTAGAGGCCAAGAAGTATCTACAGAGACGGTGGACGCGGTACCAACAACCCCTCAACAACACCCGGTCATACGGAAGCCCAGAACAACCCGCGCAGCCTCCACGCAAACAGCTATATACTCCAATAACCGGACACAGATACACATGGGTACAAGGACAGACATGGGTGCCTGTCACGAGAAAATAACGCGTAAAAAGACACCACCTGAAGATATTTGCCCCAGAAGACAGCCCGAACCAACCAAAAATGGCTACCACGTACTACGGATGGCCTACGTAACAACAGATCTCGCCCGTTCCTTCAATCCCAAAAAGTCGCCCCCAAACAAATTACAGATTTGCCCTAAAGACTTACACTAGCTGCAATAAGCAGAGTAAAATTCCAAAAAGTCTCCGAGGTAAGGTTAGATGTGCTCTCCGCTCTTTACCCTCCAGGCAATTATTGAAGTGGAATGCTGTCCTAGAAAATCCATTGCTTTCTTTATTTGATATTTTTGAAGAAGACCGCAAGGAACAACTTACGATAATTACTAACAAGCTCCACAGTATAAATTTATCTGAATCGAAAAAAAATACAACTTGGACAATTCGTCAAATATAGGGAAGAAAAATTATTAGATAAATACCAACACAGAAGTATTAGAGCTGCCAATCCAGCCAAGCAAACTAATGTAACCCCTACAGCACATAGCTCCCCCGATAGTGCTACAAGCGAGCATCCGGAGCACTGCCGAAACGCAGTAGATATATTCCAGGGTCTAAGCCTCGATGGAGTTGAATTCCTGAAACGAACTCTAATGTTTTGTCGCAATAACAACACAGTGAACGAATACGAACTCCAGAAAGACGTAAGATAGTTTTCAAGACGCATGCGCATCAGGGAGGTCTATTTAGATGGGCCAAACGTAGTAAAACAGGATAGAAGCTTCCTTAGACCACCTAGCCCATGGATGCCGGAAGCCGAACAGTGGCCAGACGGATTTATATACAATGCTAATGTCAAAGATAGTTCTAGAGCCAGCGCAGCATTGCCGAAAACGCAAAAATTTGTCCCCCGCTCAGCGCCAAATCCTTGAACTCGCGGGAAGAAGTGACATTGTATGAAAACCAGCAGACAAAGGCGGCAGTATCGTAATATAGACTATTGAAAAGCACAAAAATGAGGCCTCCAAACAACTAAGCAACGACACCGCATTTCGGACTTCATCAATATTGCGCAAAGCACAATCGCGCAGCTCCTGTCCAGGGAACAAATCACGCAACCTGAATATCGTTTCATGATGCCCATGACCAAAGAAGCACGTCACTTTTATGTTCTTCCTAAAATACACAAGGTTCTCGTATAAGAAATATTTACAGCCGAAATCCAAGGTACGCCTATGGTATCTAATACAGACACAGCTACCGAGTTACTATCTAAATTCTTAAATCATCACCTGTCCAAACAACCCCGCCACCCTCCCATGTTTTGTTCAAGACACGTCGCACTTCCTTCGAATTATCGACGGCATCAATGCCAACCAAATTCTTTCCTACCGCGATATTCTATTCACTTTGGATGTTCCTGTCCTTAACACTAACATGCCCATGAGTGAAATAATTGGAGCCGTGTCGAAATTCCTTGCAGTCATTGCCAAGGAGCACGCTCCTGAAGTGTACATCCTTAGGTCAGTTTCTGAACTATTTTGAATTCAACTCTCTTCGCTACTTGCAAACTTTCCGCACTAGCATGGGAACACCCTTCGCTACCGCGTACGCAAACATTTTCATGGCATAGCTTAAAGCAGAGCTATTGAAATCCTACCCTTTAAAAACCCACACCTATCTGCGTTACATTGACGACATATTTATAATATGGGAACACGGCATAGGCGCGTTAACCGACTTAATCAGCCATTTCAATCGATTTCATGCGACTATTAAATTTACTGCTCATCACTCTCCTAGTGGAATCAACTTCATCGACACGACGGTCTAGATAGGAAACGGAAAAATTGGAGCACGCTTAAGCTTCACCTTCAAGAGTGGAACGCGATAGCCTTATCGCACCTCGTTCCCACCTCCCACTCATTCACCAATCACGCGGTGAGCTCCGAGCAACGCAGCGTTCGGCGCGGCAACGGAACGTGCGCCTGAGCAAGCGGAACGCACCAAAGAACTCGGTGTCTCGGAGGGAGAAACGATCTACGCGAGTCAAACCTCGTGATTGCACTGACAGCCGGGCCGCTACGCGTCATGAAGGCGGACGCGATCATGGGCTGACGCCGCGATCGGACGGTCCTCTATCTCGCTTTGGAGCACCATGCAGAGGCATGACTCCTCGCCAGCAGCACGGCACACATCGCAAGGGAAGATTTCCCGCCAGACGCGCTACCGCGCGGCGATAACTTCAGAGGCGTCCCGCATCGGACGCTGCACCTGCACCGCAGAGGAGCCGCGTCGCCTAAATATGAGGGTTCGAGTGACGCACGCTGGAAATTGGAAGGGGAGAGAGCGAGAAAACTTAATAAACGCAAGGATATTGGGGCATCCTCGCAGCGGTCCGCGCACGGTACGAATGCGCTCAAACGAGACGAAGGGCAGAAGTAGGCGAGTGGCGCGCCACCTGTCGATGCAGCACCGTACATTGCGAGGAGGAGGTCTTGTGTTTGCCGCAAGATGGTTCTGCGTGTGCGCCAAGCGCAGAAAAAATGTATCGGAAAAGTACTTTGGTACTCGTGTAACGGCGACTTGTGTAATTTACATGCTCATAATTACCGATATACAAAGCAGTATAACTTCCTACGGCACGTTTCTAATGCAACATCGCATTCACTAGAGGCGCTCTTGTCCCTCTTTGAACCATCGAACTCATGGCTGAGTGGTAGCGTCTCCGTCAAACATTCTGGAGACCCTGGTTCGATTCCCACCTAGCCCATCTTGCAAGTTGTTTTTATTTATGAACTGTCTTACGGAATTGCCCTACGGCCAACGCCGCCGACGCCACCGGCTTTTCTGCGGCATAAGCTCCTTAACGCTGTCGCGTTAAAACTGAGAACTACACATTACCAGAAGCCTACAGATAACCAGCAATATTTAGACTACAATAGTCATTACCCGCGATACTGCACGCACAGAATTTCTGTTGGACAAGTGCAACGAATAAGAAGATTCCGCAGCAAAGACAATGATTATCTCCACCACTTAAATTACCTGAAAAGGACGCTAGCAAAAAACTATCCACAAGTTACTCGCGACACAACTTCTGACGTAGCGCCAAGATTGGAGAGACAATCGGAGTTAAATAAGAGAGAGCGTGCACCGGAATCTGAGTGACCGCCAGCCTTTATGAGAAAATATTGTGATGCCTTCGCAAACATAAAAAAATATTCTGCAAAAATACTGCCCAATATTATCAATTAACGATCATCGGTGAAAAATGTTTGCAGATGTACCAAGGGTTATCTATCACCGCTACAGAATCTTTAAAGACGTGCTAGTGCTCACAAAAGTCAGCCGACACCATTCAACCGTAATAAAAGCGTGTTCTCGCCCCAGGTGTAGAAGCTGCAGCACCTTCAAACTGACATTAAAATTAGAAGCACCGCACATGGTTATACACATGAAGTGAAAACGTGCTTTACTTGTACAAGTTTGGATGTGATTTTATGCTTGAATGTTCCTTCTGTAAGCAACAATATGTCAGTGAAACTCCATGATCAATGAGCGTCAGATTAAACGAACATCGCCCGGACATAGCTGAAAAGCTTCCCATAGTCGTCGCTGAGTATATGAACCACCCAGGTCACAACTTTCATGAAACCCGCCGTGGTTGCTCAGTGGCTATGGTGTTGGACTGCTGAGCACGAGGTCGCGGGATTGAATCCCGGCCACGGCGGCCGCATTTCGGTGGTCACGAAATGCGAAAACACCCGTGTACTTAGATTCATGTGCACGTTAAAGAACCTCAAGTTGTCAAAATTTCCGGAGTCCTCCACTACGGCGTACCTCATAATCAGAAAGTGGTTTTGGCACGTAAAGCCCCATGATTTAATTTAAACTTTTATGAACTTAAACTCGAGTTCTTACAGTCAAATTTCCGTTCTGAACGAGACAGAAAGTACAGAGAATCATACGTCATCCATACGTTCAAGACATTGCAACCAATAGACACAAACATTTGAAAGGGAATCTATTCTTTATGCTAAATTTCAAGCTATGGGCAACCACAGTTTTGCTGCTTGGTGGCTTTTTTGTCTCCCTTTCTTTCCTTTTTTGTATTCATATATTTATTCCAATTCAGTAATTTAAAAATTTTTTTCTCACGAACACCCTTTTCTGCCGCTCCTTCTATCATCTCTTTCAGAGACACGATAGCCCACGACTTCCAGCGAAGCAGATAACAGAGATGTGCTGTGCACGCCGTTGACACACGTGACTGACTGTGTGACTAGCCGTGTCGCCAGCGTCGTGCGCAGCACTCCTTTATTCCCAGTTCTATGGCATCGCCGATAAGACATCTGTCTTTCCTGCATCCATCCACCCACCTTGCCCCCGCTCTCCTTCAGAGGAACCCTACATATATATACTGTGCTGCGGAAAGCATATCTCGCCTTGAATAATACAAGTCCACTTGTCGAAACGTTGGCCGCTGCATTTACATTGTTCTCGTTTTGCTCATTGTCTTCAATTTCCATCTACCGCCTTCCCCGTGTTTTCTCAGGTCAGATTTGCTATCTTTTGCAAATGAACTTCAGGAACTACCACACTTGAATACCGGTAGACCTCGAATGAGTAGACTCGGTCCACTTGTATTATTGCATACATTGGTACCATTGTAGGTGCCCTGTTCGAGGCGCTCATAAAAACTAAAACAATTTGACAGGCACTACGTGACAACGTACCGGTAAGAAGCGGCTTCCTAAAATTCAGTAGCGATGAAATCGAAGCAATATTGGCGACATAAATTTGTGACTGGGATTGTCAGTAATTCGATGCAGTGTGAAGGCTCATCCGATAATAACCTTTTCCGTATATATGAACCGCAAGGGACGTGCCCTGGAAATGTAAACCTAGATGCCCCAAATAAAATGGAGTGCAATCAGAACAAACTAATTTTGAAAGAACATAGTGTTCTTTCGAGTGCATATTTAATGTAATGAAATAATAATTACGATAACATCGTCTTGCTTGGCAATCATCACATGAGCAAACTGCCAGTTGACCCAGTTTATTACGCAGAATCAATTGTTGTCTAAATTTCGCTATGTAAAACACAGTGAAATTTGAGTGGCCGCTTGTCAAGTCATGTGACATCAATGGCTAGAAGATTGAGATGCATTGGTGTAGGCGAATTTAGTGAGCCGGGATATTGTGTGCTTCGGGTGACAAGGCGGTATTGTAATTCCATTTCCTTGTCTATTTACCTCTTTGAGATGCGCGCTATATCTATCTATGATTGTGCATACGTGTCATCTGCGATCCCAAAGGGACGCTAAAACAAAAACAAAAAATTAAGTATAGCTATACTAAAATGTTAGACTTCTGCAACAGCGAATTTCCCACTCGTACTAAGAACAGAATGTTTGTAATCGACAAAATGACGGAAATTGGAAATGGATGTGGCGTCACGTATTCCGCATTATGGTATACCTCTCATGTGACGTCAGAACTGGCTGATTCACAGAGAGCGGTATAAGAGAAGGTCACGTTTAGATTACGTAAGCGCGTCCGTTATGGCGCTAGCGGTTCAAGTTGAGAAGAAGCAGCGGGGCCTCCGGCAGCAATTTTTCGCTCAGCAAAGGGACATATTGGCAATCAGACAGCGATGACACGTTTCTAGGCAATTAATTTATTTGTTTCATAACTGCACTATTGGGTCGTCCTTTAAAAAATTACGTGCGCGTCTAGCGAGTAGACAAATTCGAAGGAATTTGAAGCCCGCTCGGAAGGAAGCCCGTTTCTGAAAGCGTACTAGACGCACGTCTCCTCCGCTCCTTCCTAGCCGCATCAGCTTGGCGTGTGGGCTGCGTGCCAGCTGGCGGCCGCGCGCCGCGGCAAAAACGGAACCTCGCAGGCCGCGTCATCAACGTCTGTGCCTGGCTTACGAGCAGCACGCGTGCTGCATGCAACGTCTATAGAGCAGAGCTGCCGACGGCCCGTTGCCTGCCGCGTCGGCTCGGAGATAGCAGCAGGCGAGCAGTGTCGCAAAACACGCGGTGGCGCGCGAGACCGCTAACGCGAAACCTTTGCCATTTTACCATATGCTTCCGGATCAGTGGTCAATTGATTTTGAAATTGTTCGTACGCGGCGCCACGCAAGCAGTTCCGCCCCATATAAGCTGGACGAATGTTAACTATCTTCGGAAATAGATCCTGTATGTTCCAGTAAGGCGCGCTGAAGAGAATGTGCAGCGTCAACGAGTGAGTCCCTGTTGTTGGATTACCCGGAAAGCGCTCGCTATAAGGCAAGGTGAGTATTTATAGCCTCACTTTACTTGTTAGTACTTGCCAGATTGTGGGGATATATGTGACTCTTAAGATATATAATTGGAAATGGAGTTCGGATCCGGGACCTAATACTTGAAATTATTGAAATTTCATATTTTTGTAATTTCCCAATATCTTAAAGTGGCCTTGTTTCACATACTGATAAGATGATGATGTCTGCGGTGCCTGCTGGTTGACCAGCGGATGTAATAGAATGTTCAGTATTTATGTTTGCGATGTGGCACAGGTGGTAGTTTAGCTCTGCAGCACTTATAAAAATCTCTACCAACATTTTTTAGACAGTCTTTAGACTACTGTTACTAAAGGATACCAGCAGTTAATAGAACTTGTTCCAACGGGCTTTAGGCTTCCTAACAAATCCCTAGGAACATCCTAGAAGATATTGTCCACCAACATTATTTTCAATCTTGGTCATAGGCTGTCTGTCAACTTCCTACAAAGTGTCAAGAAGCACTTTCCTTTAGACCTCGTATTAACGTTCATTAAATTGAAGTGTGGTCATAGGCGGCCTGTCAGCTTCGTACCGACTGTTTAGAAACTGTTTTAGTTAGACTTCCTGTTAACATTAATTGACGCATGTTCGCAAATTATCTAGAAACATCCTATCTTTATATTCTTTATATTCTGCTGTTTTAACTTCTTTTGTTTGCATTGTCATGTGTTCACAACTATAGAAAAAGTTATTACACACATATTGAAATCATATGCTGTAAATTTATTCATCAATTGCCCTTAGGCTACCGTATAATTCATTGTCCTTCGCATTTCTTGATGTCATGGACACTACCTGTTGCTGTACACCAATGCTGCCTTGTAGAGGGGGTCATGGGCGTAGTCAAGCTGTCGAAACAGCTTTTAGCTCTTCATCCTTTCCAGGACCCATTATTTGTGGAAAAATTCAATTCAACTCAATTCAATCCTATTGAGAATTTACTAGCCTCTTCTTCAGACACCCTAGCCACATTGCACCAACAATTGGCCACCTACATTGATTAGAAGCATGTTTCTAGACTTTGTCAACATGCTACCAGGCTTCTATTAACAGTCTCTTAGGCCTCATCATGACTCCGTCCTTTATTTAAAACCTCCCACATTCTTCCGAAATTCCGGAAACATTGACCACAATCGGTCACAAAATTTCAGTAAAAACACTCCCTCTCACTCAGCAGCAGCTGTATTTTGCAGCCGTTTGAATGTTAGAGCGGCACCGTTCAGGCACCGTGTTACTCCTAGGTTCGGCTCTTTTTGTTCTTTTTAACAAATATCGTGAGGCAACTGCGCTGACACGTTCTAGCTTAGGGCGTACTATATATATCTCAAAGTGCACTTACCTTATTTTCTTGCTACAAAGCTAATTGGTGGCCTTGCAATATAAGTGCGACTTACCCTGACGGGCCCCTTGGATTCGCCATACAGTTTGGCATAATAGAGCACAACACAAATTATCGTTGTTCACAGGATATTAACAAATAAAGTTCAAGGGTACTCCAAGTGCCCTGGCAATTTCCACACACGTACGCCCACACGTGTACACACACACACACACACACACACGCACGCACGCACGCACGCACGCACACACACACACACACACACACACACACACACACACACACACAAATATATATATATATATACACACGTGTGTGCATACGACTGACCAGCTTAGCCATTCTCCTCGGCGCCTTCAAAGAAGCGCAGGATTGAGGTGCCCAGTGGCTAGTCGCCTTTCCGGTGAGGGAAGCGAGCAGTTTTCCACCATTATCTTACCCCTCCACATTTTAGGCGCTCTCAAAGGCGGCCGAGACGCCTTATATTTAGTCTGATTCACGGCCGGAATGCGCACATGCGATTTCGGAACTACGTGGCCAGAACCGTTTAGAAATCATTCTATATTGAGTTACCTATCGCGATCAGCTAAAGGCATCTATTGCGGACGAATCAAGGACATTTTTTGGGACCTAAGATTCACGAAGCAGGCAGCAGAAATTCTCGAAACGCGCTGCGGAGGCGTGCCAACTGAGATGCATGCGCCACTTTTTATTTCCTCTCATTTTCTTTCTTTTTCCGCACTACATTGAAGTATTGTTCATGTACGCCGAAAATGTATCGTATATCTAGCGGCGTTCATGGCCGCATGCGTACGGGTGATTCCGAAACCACGATGTTGGAACCATTGAGAAACACTACGCCGTGTCAGGTTGGGGATGTGCGATTCCGGAACTACGAGGCCGGATCCGTATAGAAATCGCTCTATCTTGAGATACCCATGGCGATCAGGTAAAGGCATCTCTTGCGGACGAATCAAGGAAATTTTTAGGGACCTAAGATTCACGAAGCAGGCAGCAGAAATTCTCGAAACGCGCTGCGGAGGCGTGCCAACTGAGATGCATGCGCCACTTTTTACTTCCTCTCATTTTCTTTCTTTTTCCGCACTACATTGAAGTAGTGTTCATGTACGCCGAAAATGTATCGTATATCTAGCGGCGTTCATGGCCGCATGCGTACGGGTGATTCCGAAACCACGATGTTGGAACCATTGAGAAACACTACGCCGTGTCAGGTTGGGGATGTGCGATTCCGGAACTACGAGGCCGGATCCGTATAGAAATCGCTCTATCTTGAGATACCCATCGCGATCAGGTAAAGGCATCTCTTGCGGACGAATCAAGGAAATTTTTAGGGACCTAAGATTCACGAAGCAGGCAGCAGAAATTCTCGAAACGCGCTGCGGAGGCGTGCCAACTGAGATGCATGCGCCACTTTTTATTTCCTCTCATTTTCTTTCTTTTTCCGCACTACATTGAAGTATTGTTCATGTACGCCGAAAATGTATCGTATATCTAGCGGCGTTCATGGCCGCATGCGTACGGGTGATTCCGAAACCACGATGTTGGAACCATTGAGAAACACTACGCCGTGTCAGGTTGGGGATGTGCGATTCCGGAACTACGAGGCCGGATCCGTATAGAAATCGCTCTATCTTGAGATACCCATGGCGATCAGGTAAAGGCATCTCTTGCGGACGAATCAAGGAAATTTTTAGGGACCTAAGATTCACGAAGCAGGCAGCAGAAATTCTCGAAACGCGCTGCGGAGGCGTGCCAACTGAGATGCATGCGCCACTTTTTATTTCCTCTCATTTTCTTTCTTTTTCCGCACTACATTGAAGTATTGTTCATGTACGCCGAAAATGTATCGTATATCTAGCGGCGTTCATGGCCGCATGCGTACGGGTGATTCCGAAACCACGATGTTGGAACCATTGAGAAACACTACGCCGTGTCAGGTTGGGGATGTGCGATTCCGGAACTACGAGGCCGGATCCGTATAGAAATCGCTCTATCTTGAGATACCCATCGCGATCAGGTAAAGGCATCTCTTGCGGACGAATCAAGGAAATTTTTAGGGACCTAAGATTCACGAAGCAGGCAGCAGAAATTCTCGAAACGCGCTGCGGAGGCGTGCCAACTGAGATGCATGCGCCACTTTTTATTTCCTCTCATTTTCTTTGTTTTTCCGCACTACATTGAAGTATGGTTCATGTACGCCGAAAATGTATCGTATACCTAGCGGCGTTCATGGCCGCAAGCGTACGGGTGATTCCGAAACCACGATGTTGGAACCATTGAGAAACACTACGCCGTGTCAGGTTGGGGATGTGCGATTCCGGAACTACGAGGCCGGATCCGTATAGAAATCGCTCTATCTTGAGATACCCATGGCGATCAGGTAAATGCATCTCTTGCGGACGAATCAAGGAAATTTTTAGGGACCTAAGATTCACGAAGCAGGCAGCAGAAATTCTCGAAACGCGCTGCGGAGGCGTGCCAACTGAGATGCATGCGCCACTTTTTATTTCCTCTCATTTTCTTTCTTTTTCCGCACTACATTGAAGTATTGTTCATGTACGCCGAAAATGTATCGTATATCTAGCGGCATTCATGGCCGCATGCGTACGGGTGATTCCGAAACCACGATGTTGGAACCATTGAGAAACACTACGCCGTGTCAGGTTGGGGATGTGCGATTCCGGAACTACGAGGCCGGATCCGTATAGAAATCGCTCTATCTTGAGATACCCATCGCGATCAGGTAAAGGCATCTCTTGCGGACGAATCAAGGAAATTTTTAGGGACCTAAGATTCACGAAGCAGGCAGCAGAAATTCTCGAAACGCGCTGCGGAGGCGTGCCAACTGAGATGCATGCGCCACTTTTTATTTCCTCTCATTTTCTTTGTTTTTCCGCACTACATTGAAGTATGGTTCATGTACGCCGAAAATGTATCGTATACCTAGCGGCGTTCATGGCCGCAAGCGTACGGGTGATTCCGAAACCACGATGTTGGAACCATTAAGAAACACTACGCCGTGTCAGGTGGGGATGTGCAATTCCGGAACTACGAGGCCGGATCCGTATAGAAATCGCTCTATCTTGAGATACCCATCGCGATCAGGTAAAGGCATCTCTTGCGGACGAATCAAGGAAATTTTTAGGGACCTAAGATTCACGAAGCACGCAGCAGAAATTCTCGAAACGCGCTGCGGAGGCGTGTCAACTGAGTTGCATGCGCCACTTTTTATTTCCTCTCATTTTCTTTGTTTTTCCGCACTACATTGAAGTATGGTTCATGTACGCCGAAAATGTATCGTATATCTAGCGGCGTTCATGGCCGCAAGCGTACGGGTGATTCCGAAACCACGATGTTGGAACCATTAAGAAACACTACGCCGTGTCAGGTGGGGATGTGCAATTCCGGAACTACGAGGCCGGATCCGTATAGAAATCGCTCTATCTTGAGATACCCATCGCGATCAGGTAAAGGCATCTCTTGCGGACGAATCAAGGAAATTTTTAGGGACCTAAGATTCACGAAGCACGCAGCAGAAATTCTCGAAACGCGCTGCGGAGGCGTGTCAACTGAGTTGCATGCGCCACTTTTTATTTCCTCTCATTTTCTTTGTTTCTCCGCACTACATTGAAGTATCGCTCATGTACGCCGAAAATATATCGTATATCTAGCGGCGTTCATGGCCGCAAGCGTACGCGTGATTCCGAAACCACGATGTTGGAACCATTAAGAAACACTACGCCGTGTCAGGTGGGGATGTGCGATTCCGGAACTACGAAGCCGGATCCGTATAGAAATCGCTCTATCTTGAGATACCCATCGCGATCAGGTAAAGGCATCTCTTGCGGACGAATCAAGGAAATTTTCAGGGACGTAAGATTCACGAAGCAGGCAGCAGGAAGACGAAATACTTCTCTTGCGGATCACATCTCGCCCGTCTCTGTGTTTTTCTGGACTTCTTACTGCACCTATGGGGTCTACCGCCCCCTCCATCGCGGTGATGGATGTACAACACCCCGAGGATCCTCCCGGTTCCCGTTCACCCGGGGACATCGGTTCGAGGAAGCGAGGAAATACGTCGAGTGGTAGCGAGGACACAGAGCTGTACTGCGCATCAGGTGACGAGTCCTCGGAAGACAGCTTTCGACTTGTCCAGTACGGCAAGGCCAAACGAAGAATTATCAACTCATCTTCGGCGTCCAGCTCGAACACTGTGAAAAAAAGTTCCTCAGCGATGGCCTCACTCCATCCTGTTTGTGCCACAGAACGCTACCGACAACCTGCGCGCCCTCAACAGGCAAGCACTCTCCGTGTATCTAGAAAACACCGTGCCAAATGAGATCAAGGATGTTAGGATAAATACTAGGCGAAACATCCTGGCAATCGATGTGATGAACCCGAGTGCACTGACCATACTACAACATGTAACGCAGCGGGGAAACATCAAGGTCCGATCCATCGTGCCAACGAATGGTGCCACAATAACAGGAGTCATCTATGACATTGACAATGAAATATCTAATGCAGACCTCCCAATTCTCATAAAACCAGCAAGTGAACACAACGTGATTGTGCATGTTGGTCGCCTCGGCAACACACGTTGTGTGAGGATAACGTTCAAAGGCGACTGCCTTCCACCCTACGTGAAGGTCGGCCACTTTCGCCACCAGGTTCGACCATTTATTCCAAGACCAATGCAATGCTTCAATTGTCAGAAGATTGGATATGTGAAGGGTGTTTGCAGAAATTCGGCCGTGTGCCCTCGATGTGCCGAACCCCACTCAGAAGACAACTGCAGCGCAATCACGTTCAAGTGTCCTAACTGTCAAGGTGATCACTGCGCCTCTTCCAAAGACTGTCCCCAGATCAAGAAAGAGATCACCATTCTTAAACAAATGGTGAGAGACAGCTCTACCCACAAAGAGGCCGCTGTGAAAGAACGGCGAAGACGACGTCACCGACGAAGGTCTTCACGGCGGAAAACATCAAGCTTTCAGGAAAAGTCCCCTCGTCAAGCATCATCATCAGCGGACGTTTCCAGCACTCCGAACACCAATGTTGGAAGGGAGTAAACTGCCAGATCTCTCTCCACAAAGGAATGGCCGCCACTTCCGCGTACACGACCGCCAGAAGAGCCGCAGAAGAAGCCGCCCCCAGTACAGCAAGGTGCTGTATCCGAGGAGTCGCGGAAAACAGATGAGCAAGTGATAGCACTTATTAGGCCTTTAATGAATGCCATTCGCGTGCTGCTAAGCAACATGCACACACCGTCTGCCAGAAGTGCGCTTCAAGTACTGGACGCTTTGAGTCCGGTGCTTGCAACCCTTGAGTAGATCATGGCTCCACAGCCATGGTCTTTTAGGGAAGAGGTCCGACAAGCAGCTATTTTTCAGTGGAATGCCCGCGGACTCGGAGCGCGCCTTTCGGATTTCCGTCGCTTCGTGTTCGCCAATATGTTTCCCATTATTGTCATTTGCGAGCCGAACTTATCGAACAAAATCAGGCTTTCTGGAAATTAATAATTTATGTCGTCAGTTGTTTATGAAAACAGTAAGGTTTGGTGTTTATTCGCCGTTACCTCACCTACACTCATCAGCCTGTACGACCTAATGGCAGTAATCAATATATATGCCTAAACGAAAGGAAAAAGAATCTGACCTTCACTTTTGTAGGCGCCTACCTATCTCCGTCAAGTCAATTTGATTACAAAAGACTACGAGACATCCTTTCCTCAACTTCCAATCCCTGGGTCATCACTGGAGATTTCAACGCCCATCATACACTCTGGGGAAGTCCGATCATCAACGCAAGAGGCAGAGCTCTGGTATCTTTCGCCTCCAGTAATGAACTTTGGCTGCTGAATGATGGAAGTCCAACGTTCTTACGTGGCTCCACGTACAGCAGCTGTCTTGACTTGGCTTTCGTCTCACGAAGCCTAGTCAGACCTGCAGTGTGGTTTGCAGACATAGAGATGCACGGAAGCGACCATATCCTCACGTACATCAAGATCAGATGATTGACCGCTTCCAAAATACGGGATACGATCCGAAGAGTGGACTGGACTGAATTTCAGTCTATTATGGAAGAACACTGCGACGCGAATCCATCTTTCGACTTGGAAGAGGCAATCAAGAGCGTGGTGCTAGACACTACGCGTACTCCTCGAAACTTAATGATTTTGATGTGGAACTAGAACGACTTCGAGCAATCCGACGACGTGCTGAACGAAGATACCGACGTACGAAAACAATGGACGATCTACGTACCGCCAGGCGCACACAAAAGAAGATACAGCGCCGGTTAGACAAGCTCGAATTGCAACGTTGGGCTGCCTTCTGTGAGTCGCTAGATCCACGCAAGCCTTTATCGCAACTATGGAAAACGGTGCGCGGACTGCGGACACTTCCTGTACAGCGATTCCCATTCAAGGCACTTGCCCTCTCTCAAAAGAGATCGGAGATTGACGTGGCAGATGATTTCTGCGCCAGAATATCCGGCCAACTCACAGCTACCAACATTCCATCGCCTTCGAGCAGCTGTCCGCCACCACGTGATCACCGGTTGGATCTACCATTCTCGATCCACGAACTTAAGGCAGCATTAGCTTTGTGTAACCGCACATCAGTGCCAGGACCTGACGGAATTTCCTACCGAGCTCTGTGTCACCTGGGGGAGCGAGCGAGAGGGGTTCTTCTTGAGGTGTACAATGAATCTTGGAGAAATGGCACGCTACCAACAACCTGGAAGACAAGTCGCCTTGTTCCACTGCTGAAGCCTGGTAAGTCGCCGTTGGAGCTCTCATCATATCGCCCGATCGCTTTGGCGAGCTGTGTGGGCAAAGTAATGGAGAGGATGGTCCTAGGACGCCTGGAGTGGTACTTGGAGTACCACAACACCTACCCAGATGCCATGGCGGGCTTCCGACGCGGTCGATCATCGATGGATAACGTCGTCGACCTGGTGACCTACATTCAACATGAGAAACGCCGTAAGCGTCTCTGCGCATCCTTATTCCTCGACGTTAAAGGGGCGTATGACAACGTTACGCATGAAGCCATCCTCTCTGCTCTCGCAGAGGTAGGAGTGGGTGGTCTGATATTTCAATGGATACGGAGCTATCTATCCATGCGATCCTTCTTTGTAAGCACCGAGGAATGCCATACCTCTCTACATTACAGCTACCGCGGCGTCCCCCAGGGCGGCGTACTTAGCCCCGTGTTATTTAATCTAACACTAATTGCTCTCCTTGAGCACGTGCCAACCACAGTCAGGCTATTAATGTACGCGGATGACATCTGCATATGGACATCTGCAGTAACACGCCTACAGCTGCGAGCGAGAATTCACAAAGCCGCGACACAAACTGCTATCGAGGCCTGGAAATTTCCTCCGAGAAATGCGCACTAGTGCCATTTACGCGCAAACCCATGACAAACTACAGTGTAACGATAAATGGCCAAATAATACGACGGGTCCGATCGTACAAGTTTCTAGGTGTCATAATCGACAGGGACTTGTCATGGAGCCCACACATATCTTACGTGAAAAAACGGTTGACAGGCATCTGCCACCTCTTCAAGTTTTTCGCTGGCAAGACCTGGGGAATGTCGCCTAGTGCCATGTTACAACTGTACAGGGTGCTTTTTCTGGTATTTCTGCGATACAGCTTGCCAGCAATAAACAACACAGGCAAAACGAATCTACGCACAATACAAAGTCTTCAGGGTCATGTGCTCCGGATCTGTCTAGGCCTGCCTCAGAGTGCTTCAACAGTGGCTACGATAGCAATCGCTAGAGACCACCTTGTCAAGACCCACATTGAAATTGAAGTACTCAGGACCCATATAAGGCATCTAGCCAGGACTCCTCGTCAACATTTAGCCTCTCTACCAGCGGACAGGCCACACACATCTTTCAGCCAAACAATAACTGCATATGATGAATCATTGCCAGCTTGTTTCACTCCGGTTGCGAGACCTTCGATCCCTCCATGGTGCCTCGCTCAGCCAAAAATCAACCTCGCAATACCTGGTATCTCGAAATAAGCTGATCTGTCATCACCAGTCCTTAGACAGCTCACGCTACTGTATTTGTACGAGAACTACCGTGACTCTACGCATATTTACACTGATGGATCTGTCCTTCCAAGCAGCTCCGCGGCGGCAATGGTCATACCAGCGAAAGCTACAACAATCAAATTTAAGACGACCCACGCGACAACATCGACGCCAGCAGAGCTCGCAGCGCTCTTTACTGCTCTTCATCACATTGGTGATGAACCGCCACACAAATGGACAATATTCTGCGATTCGAAGGTGGCACTGCAGTCTCTACTGTCACCATTACGGCGCGGACCGCACGAACAACTAATATTCCATATTACAGAGACATTACACCATATAAGTGATGCAGGCCACGAAATAACCTTTCAGTGGCTTCCAAGTCACTGCGGGATTATCGGCAATGAACGGGCGGATCACGCTGCCCGCTCAGCCCATACTGAGGAGCGCCACGTCCCAATTCCTCTTTCTAGAACTGACGCGGCACGGAAGCCCCGCCTACTTGCTCGGCAATGCACTGCGTCGCAATGGAATGAGCCACATTTAAGAAATCCGCGACTGTACTCACTTGATCCAACATTAAGTATTCGAGCGCCATCACAGCTTCGCCGTAGAGAGGCCACGCTTTTATATCGACTTTAGTTGGGCGTAGCCTTTACTAAAAAGCCTATGCCTTCCGCATAGGGATGACCGACACCCCAACCTGTGACCACTGCGGCTATGAAGAATCAATTGGCCATATTTTGTGCACCTGCCCGCAGCACAGTCCACAGAGGGCATGCCTTAGCCACCAACTTGACCAGCTGGACGACCAACCGCTATCCGAAAAAAGAATTCTGCAACATCGAAAGGACCTACCGTCACAGAAGAAGGCCGTGCAAGCGATTTTGCGCTTCTTGCTATCTACCCGCCTTTGTGAACGACTTTAACTGGAACGCCTTTTGTGTGTGTGTCTCCATGTGTGCGCATTCGTTTTTTTGCGTTTTCCTCTCTGTCATCTTTCTAACCCCTATTCCCCATCCCCAGTGTAGGCTAGCAAACCGGAAACTCATATCTGGTTAACCTCCCTGCCTTTCCTCTTCATTCTCTCTCTCTCTCGAAACGCGCTGCGGAGGCGTGCCAACTGAGATGCATGCGCCACTTTTTATTTCCTCTCATTTTCTTTCTTTTTCCACACTACATTGAAGTATTGTTCATGTACGCCGAAAATGTATCGTATATCTAACGGCGTTCATGGCCGCATGCGTACGGGTGATTCCGAAGCCACGATGTTGGAACCATTGAGAAAAACTACGCCGTGTCAGGTGGGGATGTGCGATTCTGGAACTACGAGGCCGGATCCGTTTAGAAATAGCTCTATCTTGGGATACCCATCGCGATCATGTAAAGGCAGCTATTGCGGACGAATCAAGGAAATTTTTAGGGACGTAAGGTTCACGAAGCAGGCAGCAGAAATTCTCGAAACGCGCTGTCGAGGCGTGCCAACTAAGATGCATGCGCCACTTTTTATTTCCTCTCATTTTCTTCTTTTTCCACACTACATTAAAGTATTGTTCAAGTGCGCCGAAAATGTATCGTGCATCTAGCCGCGTTAATGGCCGCATGCATACGGATGATTCCGAAACCATCATGTTGGAACCATTCAGAAATACTACGCCGTGTCAGCTGCGGATGTGAGATTCCGGAACTACGAGGCTGGAACAGTTTAGAGAAGGTGCTCTGTGGGGAGGAAACAGATAGTTTAAATGTGATCACTGAGGCCAGAAATCAGTAAGCCAGTTTAGGCATGAACAGAATAATCGTTTGTGATACCAAATTCTACGACTGTAGCTGTATCACTGGTGATTGTAGAGGGTAGATTAATGTAATTTCAACGCGCAAATGATGAAATAACACTGTTTAATCCTCGACTATTGTAGTAATCAGATAATTCACTTCCAATTTATGTATACTATAATTATAAACGGAAGAGAAATGTAGTTCACATTTTCGAGCAATCTCTCAACCGTAAATTAAGGTATGTCGTTTGTTTGCAGTCGGACGCCTCTAAATTATCACAGTAAATTGAACCAGGCACTAAGTCAGCGTCCGCAGTTAGCTTTCCTCACTTGTCACATTCTCATGCCTACTATTTAGTGCCTAAGTTCACTGTTGGTTCTCCATATGCTTCTCAGACGCTTCTCACTCTCCAGATGTTAATGCTTCCTTGGGTAGCCGTATAACAATGCAGCGTAGCTGACGAGGCACGTCTGTTACGCCCTCGCCCCCCTCCCCCCTCGTATAATGTCCGAAGTACTATTTCCTTTACGCTGCACCCACCCGCCGTGGTTGCTCAGTGACTATGGTGTTGGGCTGCTGAGCACGAGGTCGCGGGATCGAATCCCGGCCACGGCGGCCGCATTTCGATGGGGGCGAAATGCGAAAACACCCGTGTGCTTAGATTTAGGTGCACGTTAAAGAACCCCAGGTGGTCAAAATTTCCGGAGTCCTCCACTACGGCGTGCCTTATAATCAGAAAGTGCTTTTGGCACGTAAAACCCCAAATATTATTATTATTTACGCTGCATGCACGGAGCATGCGCAACGCTTTTCGTGCTGCCATAGAATGAGCTGATAGCACCCGATGTACGTGCTCCCATGTCCACGATGCAAAAGGTCAAGATATTACACGTAGCTCACGAGGTTCGTAGTGAACGAGTAGTCAAGGGTTCAGTTGACCACGACGGCAGTAGTTCGCAGCAAGCTTCAACTCGATATCGCGGTATTCATCACAACAAAGCGCCAGGAAGCGCGGAACATGGAAAAGCAAACAGCGGCTCCGGTGTTGGTCGTCTCTTATACGCTGTTACATTGTTGACGCTTTGGTCTGAAGACTAATTTGCGTGAATTCGCCTAAGTTTCGGTTGTTTTACCGCGTTACCGTCCTTCGCGCATTCCGACAGAAATAGCGCTTGTTGCTTGATGCCTCTGCAAGATATTTCGTTCAGGCTTCAGAAATGTGACTTGGGCACTAACAGCTAAATTTCTGGTTACTTTCGAAGCTCTTTAATGACTGATGCTAGAGGAAGAGATGGGCTTGTTATATGGGAAACGCAGAAAACTCGAGCTAAGCCTCTCTAGCCTTCTGTAGAACGTTTAAATAAGAGAAAAGAGAAGAAAAGGAGCGGAAGGAATGTAAGATGCGCTTGTGATAGTAGCACTACTAAGCCGAGACAACGCAATCGCTGATAGTAGCGCCAAGGTAAATATGCCTGGTAGCGAAGCTTCCCTAGAAGCCCGCACGTTCAAAACATGGTGGTTCATCGGCGGTTCATGGGGCTTAGCGTCATCTGTATGAAGAGGGAACACTTCCGGCGGAAGAAAAAAAACATTGTGAGGTCATATCCGTTAAAAGCAGAAGTGACGTCAATTTGTTATCAAAAACGCGAAATTTCTTTTGGTGGCTTGCCATTAGAGCTGTACATTTAAATATTCCGCAATTCGAATTGATGGGCGTTTCGAGCTTTCAGCGCGGAAAGCGATGCAGAAAAAGGTCGGCCGTACGGGTGTCGAAATCGCACCCCTCAACAGAGCACAGTTTCTTTGGAGGCCGACGAAAGGTTTAGGTGTAGAGTGCCGGTTCTATCGTCGGACACCAAGCCCGTTGGCCCGCGCAGTCGCACTAAAATAAAGTAAGCAATTATTTGGCGGTCATAACACTTCTGAATGAATAGGTTGAGACACGATAAAGCTACCCACGTCACCTAATTCCGACTACCGTCGACAAGCAAAACAGCACAATGTGTGAGAGGGGCGTATGCTAACAGGTGAACTTTACAAGCGCGCCTTTCTGCACACTTCAAAAGCTGCATTGCTCTGCAGGCGATAGCGGCCTCAACACTCCCTCTCACGGTACGCGCTGGACAAAGGTATTTATTGATAATGATAAAATAAAATTTTGGTATTCTTTTCGTTACTCGTCACGCATATAAAGAATGGCTTAGGAATTTCAGTTTCGTTGAATGAATCTAACTGTGCCTCGCTTTATCTAAAAAATCTTTATTCTTTCACAATGTTTGTTCCCTGCAAGTGTAGCCGCGCTTCGATCGCTGCACCCATAACCATCATTGCTGATGTCGGTGGCAATTTGTTCGGAATCGCATTTCGCCCGAAGCTTCGCGTCCTATTTGGATCGACCTTGGTAGCGCGGCTACTATGTTACCTAGACAGACCGCACCACTTCGCCAGCTGACCATGGTTTGTTTGATCAGCGCACGTGTGTTTAGAACTCAGTGTAACGTTCGCCGTCACTTCGGCCACATAAAACAATCCGGGGCTTCTCTGTTGCACCTTTCTGCAGGTACGTGCCAGCTGCGCTAACGAGTGGTCACTGAAGTAGTGCGGGCGCGACGAAGAAGGGGACGGAAACGGTCATGTCGGGGTTTCTGCATTCCGACTGGTGCGAAGTGTACCTATGCAGTACGCCCCTTCAGCAGGGGGCCTCCGTGAATGGCGCTGTCGACGCCCTCTCACTGTTTGCCTCGTCGTCGCGGTCGGTGTGCGGCAACTCCTGGGAGAAGCACTGGCTGCTCGTGTTTGACTACGGCGAAGAGGAGCTGCTCATCTGCGATGCTGACATGGACCATTTGGGAGAGCTCACGGGTCGGACCTCTTGGAAAAAGAGGGCCGCGCTACAAAACTACGAACACAAGGTAAATGTGAGCCGCGAGTATAGTTGAGCTGGAAAGCCACACAATATCATGTCAGAACTGTGTCTTTCTAATAAGAGGGCCAGATACATGGTTGCATGTTTATTAGCACGAACATCATTATTTTGCTTACTCAGCAATGAACCGGAACACTTAAAGTGCCTGTAACCAGGACACATAGAAAATTTCGCTTATGTGCTGGAAGTTGTTACGTGCCCTTTATAGGGAGCCCTCTAGAGCACGAATTTTTCAACCTGGTTCAGTAATAGCCGAGATAGAAATATTTCAGTGCGCCGAACCTATGATTTCAGGAGACGAGCCTAATCGCCAACATAGGCACTCTCTCCACTTGACCCGTCTAGACTCCGCAAGTGAACTTCCTTCCCTGCGTGCTCTCATATCAGAGATCGACGATCGCGTGGCGCATACGTCATGGTTCGCGCCATCTTCATTTTTTTCCTCTCGCTTTTTTGTTGCAGGGTGCACTTTCGCTGACGGTGCCGCGCACAAGCTGTTGCGTTTTGTCTCGTTTCGCGCTGCGCGCGACATTGCGCGCTGTGCACGAGAACATTTGACTAGCGGTATAAGTCACTGCTACGCAAACACTCAGACAGACACACGCGGATAACAGAATATGATTGTGAGCTGGAACATGGTAGAAAATGACATAGTTTCAGTGGTTCCACGCACGACTGCAAAATGTTGGAACAAGCAGACGAAACGGAACTACATCTCTCTTGCTGTGGTGCGAAGGGAAACAAAAACACTTAGACACATTCGGTTTGTGTGTTTAATTATTTCTTTAAACTGTAATTCATCTACTGAAGCAACAGATCACGCAGATATCAGATGTTACCTAGAATACTACTCGAAGTCACTTGACGCTGTTCATAGTGACACGTTATTTCAAGGCACCCGCGAGCGGAAGGGCAAAAGGCATTCGACTTGTGATTTCAGCTCCATCCGCGGCGAGTAGCAATGTAATACTTAGCAGACTCAATCGTTAACGCGCATTGCATGCACTGCGCTTGTCAGCTCAAACTGGTCAGACCTGCAGAAGGACCTTTTATTAGATCAACATTCACCAAAATGTTGAAACAAACATGCTCAAATACGGAAGCCAAGCGCAAAACCAATCACTTCAGTACATACGTATTCTAGTAGCCTTCAGAACAGGTCAAGTTGCAGCGCTTCTTTTTCTTTATTCTGCCACAGTATAAATGATGGAATCATGATTCGGACTGCTTTTTATTGTATACTTAGCGTGTTTAGAATGACAAATATGCTGAATATTTCAACTACATCCTCATGATCATCATCATCAGCCTATATTATGTCCACTGCAGGACGAAAGCCTCTCCCTGCGATCTGCAGTTGCCCCTGTCCTGCGCCAGCCGATTCCAACTATCACCCGCAGATTCCATAATTTCGTCGCACCACCTCGTTTTCTGTCGTCTTCTACTGCGCTTCCCTTCTCTTGATACCCATTCTGTCACCCTAATGGTCCAACGGTTATCTAGTCTACGCATTACATGACCTTACCAGCGGCAATTTTTTTCTCGTCATGTCAATTATACTGTCGTCTTTACGCGTTTGCTCTCTACTCCAAATCGCTCTCTTTCTGTCTCTTAAAGTTATGCCTAGCATTCTTCGTTCCAGCGCTCTTTGCCCAGTCCTCAATTTGTTCTCAAGTGTCGTTGTCAGTCTCCAAGTCTCTGCTCCATAAGTTAGCACCAGTAAAATGCACTGATTGTATACCTTCCTTTTCAATGATAACGGTAAGCTTGCAGTCATGAGCTCGCGATGTCTGTCGTATGCAATCTAACCCATTTTTATTCTTTTGCGAATTTCCTTCTTGTGGTCAGGTTTCCCTGTGATTAGTTGACCTAGGTAAACGCACTTGCGAACATTGTTTAACTGCATGAACAAACGAACCACAAAGACAGCGAGGGACAAGGACGGGCGCAGACTTGCAACTAAAGTTTATTCCACAACGTACACATATAAGTACACACACGACATACACCACTGCGCGTGCGCGAAAAAAGGCAAGGTAAAAGAAAAGTAAAACCTTGTATAAGCGAAACGCGACCTACCTAAGCTGGTCAATAAACCTCATCTCACTGTTATGTAAATAAACTGAGGTGCCACTGACACCTTGTTGTCCCTTCTTTTTAATATGGTACGCCTCGAGTAGCTCTCTGGCTCGGCTATGTCGGCAGCGGCACAAAATCTTTACTTCCTTCATGATCGGCTTGCACGTGCACGCCAGGCAGTGGACAGGCAGGTGCCCATTTGTTTTATTTCTAATAGACAATTCATGGTCACGCAAGCGCACATTCACACACCTTCCTATTTGGCCTATGTAAACTTTGCCGCATGATAGAGGTATCTGATATACTACTCCAACACTGCAATCTACGTGGGAAATGGAGTGCTTAGTTCCGCACCCTTGCAAGTTATTTTTACTTCTTCCTATGCGCGAGCTTAGCCCGGCGAGCTTGCCGGGAGCCGAGAACGCCATCTCAACTCCATACCGTTTCACAACCTTCTTTAAGTTGTGGGAAGTCTTGTGAACATAAGGCACAACTGTCCGTTTCTTATTTTTGCGCTCCCTTGCGTCTTCAGCAACATTGCCTTCCGTCTTTATCTTCTTAAGCACTGCCTCCACTACTGCTGAAATGACTGAATGCGGGAAACCGGCTTCTTCCAGCCTTACAATCTGCTTGTCAAAGCTTTCCTGTATTTTGTGCGTGCAGGACTTCCTTAAGGCTGATATGACGCACTGGGTGGCTATTGCCCGCTTTACCGTTTTTGAATGAGCCGAATCATAGGGCAACAATTTCTTTTGGGATCTTGGGTTATATTTCCAGCACATATGGTCGTCACAGAAGCTTATAGCGTTGTCTAAAAACTGAACATTATTATCCTTTGTTAGCTCAAGGGTGAATGTTAAACCTTTGCCAAGGCGCTGGAAAATGTGTAGTACACCTGCGATGGCGTCGTCATATGTGTAACTGGCTTGCTTTTTTTTGAAAGTACAAGAAAATCGTCAACATAACGGAACACGGTAACAACCAGGTCACGATCGATCCCTTCGTTTACCGCTCTGTCAAATTCCGATAAGTAAATATTGCACAAGATAGGAGCAACGCAAGATCCTATACATATACCTTGTTTCTGCACGTAATAGTCTTCGTTAAACTGAATGAAGGTAGATTGGAGTAAAACTCAAGCAACGCTAAAAACGTATTAACAGTCAAGCCGGTAGAATTCTGAAAAGACACTTCGCCATTAACTTCAAGGTGCCCATTAACTTCAAAGTGCCCATTCGTTTTATTAGAAATAAAACGAATGGGCACCTGCCTGTCCACTGCCTGGCGCGCACGTGCAAGCCGATCATGAAGGAAGTAAAGATTTTGTCCCGCTGCCGAGATAGCCGAGCCAGAGAACTACTCGAGCCGTACCATATTAGAAAGAAGGGACAAGACTGTGTCAGTGACACCTCAGTTTATTTACATAACAGTGAGATGAGGTTTATTGACGAGCGTAGGTAGGTCGCGTTTCGCTTATACAAGGTTTTACTTTTCTTTTACCTTGCCTTTTTTCGCGCACGCGCAGTGGTGTATGTCGGGTGTGTACTTATATGCGTACGTTGTGGAATAAACTTTAGTTGCAAGTCTGCGCCCGTCATTGTCCCTCGCTGTCTTTGTGGTTCGTTTGTTCGCGCAGTTAAACAATGTTCGCTAATATCTACCAACTCGCCCAACAACAAGTTCTAGTAAACGCACTTCTTCACAGACTCTAGAGGCTGACTGGCGATCCTGAATTCTTCTGCCCTTACCCGTTTATTCATCATAATCTTTGTCTTCTGCATAGTAATTTTCAGCACCACTCTTACAGTCTCCGTGTTATGGTCCTCAATCATTTGTTGTAACTCGTCTGCAGTGTTGCTGAATAGAACGATGTCATCGGCAAACTGAAGGCTGCTGAAGTATTTTCCGTCGATTCTTACTCCCATACCTTCCCAATAAGATACCGTGCATATTTCTTCCAAGCACGCAGTGAATAGCATTGAAGAGTTTGTGTCTTCTTGTGTGACTCCTTTATTTATATGTATCTTCCTTGCTACCGTGCATATTAGGAGAGAGCAGGAAATACTTGGCTTTCCGAAGCCTTATATAGTCTCTGAAATGGTTTGGACAAATTTTGTGCATGCGTAGGGCACAGCTGCAAGAAAAAAATTGGCGACGTAATTGAACTGAAGCGTCGCCTATGAAGAGAGCTACGGGCAACTAAAAGTTATCCTCCTCCATAGCCATGATTTTTTCAACTCGTTTGCCGAGTGATCTGGGATAAGCTCCGCCTTCACTGGCTCTGCGTCATCATGTGACGTAGTGTCGTCCACTTCCTGTAGTCTTAGAGCCAACACGCGAAGCTTCTCTAACTTCTGCGCTAGCCGTCTGGCCATTAATCCGCAGCGAGCGCTATCCAAGCAGGTTTCTGTCGCAGCGCCCAGCTTGTCCAGTATTCCGGTGGCCGCAGACGAGTTGGGCGTATAGGCAGGTGGGCTGATCCGTAAACTAAAGCCCCTCCAGATAATCACTACCGCTGTGATGAAGGGGCTTCAGCGTTAACATGAGCGCCTTGCTTGGTGCAGCCCCCTGGTGGTGCAGAGCTTAACCGCCGAAACGCACAGCTCCTATTGCTGTAACCAGGTATAAAACATTTCAAGAATTTAAAAAGACAACGTCTTCCAGATTCGGGACAACCTAAAGATCTCTATTGTTTATTTATTTATTTTAAAAAAATGTCGCTAGCTCCAGCAGGAGTATTGTGTGAGACGGCATTATGCAATGTACATCTACATAAGTGGAAGCATTACCAAAACGAGATAACTAGTACAAGAGAAGTATACTAAGGTACAGAAAACGAGGTGAGGCTACACAGTAGTTACCGGAACGTGATACGCACTATCAAAATAAATGGCGACATACACAATGTAAAGCTGCATCATTTAACACCGTTAAATACTGCAAAAATAATGTAAGGGTACATCTCTTGACATTGCCAAATATAGAAGTTAGCGAGAAGCATGTACATAATTGAAATAAAACTAATGACAGCAACCGGTTACGCAAAAATAGCGATTACTTCGTGACGAAGCTTAACAGGGTCATGAATGTGGACAACATTATCAGGCAGAATATTGCCTATTTCAATTGCTAGTGGAAACGCTGATGAAGGCGTTTGTCTGCCCAAAGATACGTTTCAGGAATTGGTTGTTGCGCAAAACGCGAGACGTTCGTAACGGCTGGGAGAGAGGGAGCGTGGTTTGGTGCTGACGGTTTGTTATTATATGAAATAAGCAGATTAGAGCAATCGTTTTGCGTGATTCTAAGGAGCTTAAGGACAGAGAATATTCAATATTAGTAACACTGCAATGACGGCTGTAGTCCTTGGCGATTAAGCGCACGGCACAATTTTGTACACGTTCAAGAGCGTTGATTATAAACGCTTGATGAGGTGACCTAATTTATGACGCGTATTCAAGTTGAGGACACACAGATGTTAGATATCCAGTGATTTGGTCGAAGTAGGAGTGCCGTCCAGGTTTTGTTTACAGTAGCCGAGAGTGCGTGATGCCTGGGCTCTGATTTTATCTGTGCCAGTTGTGCAAGAAAGTTTGGGTGAAAGATGCACGCCAAGGTACTTGTAAGACGTTGTGCGTACTACGTGGGAGGTATTAAGGATATATTTAGAAGCTGAAGCTGATTTCTTGTGCTTGAAGATCATTAGTTGGCATTTATTGATATTAAGAGATATTTGCCAGGCTGAGCACCAATTAGTCACGATATCCAAGTCTTGGTAGAGAGCAAGATGAGCAGCTGAAGAACAGATTTGACAGTAGATCACGCGATCGTCAGGGAAAAGTCGGATGTTAGAGGAGATACCCACTGGCAGATTATTAATGTAAAATAAGAATAACAATGGACCGAAAACACTACCCTGGGGGACGCCGGAGGTGACGTCTAAGATGAGAAGGAATTAGTAATAGTGTATTTTTTACAGAAAGAAAGAAAATTTTTCATCCAACGTAAAATTAAGGAATCTAAATTAAGGGACAAAAATTTGGACATCACACGACAATGCGGAACGCGATCGAAAGCTTTAGGAAAGTCGATGAGTATGCAGTCGATATCTAGGCTATTATCCGTGTGCATGAGTAAATTATTGGTAAATTCTGCGATTTGTGTACCACATGAGACCTTTTCTAAAACCGCATCGGTTCGGATAAAAAAAAACTATTAGCTTGTAGGTGCTGGGTGATATTTGAAGCAATGGCATGTTCAAGTAATTTGCATGAGACACTCGGTAAAGATATCGGATCATAATCACTTACAATAAATTCCTTTTCTGTTTTGAATGTCGGTATGATTTTCCCGACTCTCCATTCGTGTGGTATTCCACTCGTTGATAATGATTGCTAAAAGATGTGGGCAAGCATGATGCTAGATATTGTGAATATGTATTTAAGGATTTTAGTATTAATGTCATCAATTCCTGCGCATGTTGATACGTTTAGGTTGTTAATCAATGCCGCAATTCTGGTAGTAGTTGTGACTATGGGATCCATGTACCTATAATCGACTTTTTCCATAGATGGGATGCTGGAATATCCTTCCTTTGTAAAATCCCTCGTAAATTATTATTGAATAAAGCAGCGCTGTCCTCTGCTTTAACGTTTCTCCCGTCACCATCCATCAGTGAGATGTCAACGCCAGTGTTTGTGGGAGATATGGATTTCGAAAACTTTCTAGGGTTATCGTTAATAAGGGATTGAAGGAAAGGTGACATATATTTATGTTTGGCGGTGCGAAGAGCATGACAGTACTCTTTTTATACAGCCTGGCATTTCATCCAAGACAGGGTCGTGTCCCTGAGCTTTGCCGTCCTAAAGAGCCGTTTTTTTTTTATTTCTCATTGCGCATAGCGATCTGTGAAACCATGGTTTGGATGAGTTCGTTTTAAACGAAATACGGGGTATGTGCGCATGAACCAAATCAGTTAGTTTTTCCTGGAAAAGAGACCAGCTTTCCGTGTCTGAGCGAAAGGAGTACGATCCAAAGAAGTAATTGTAAAAGGTTTCAAGGACCTCGTTAATAGCATCGAAGTTTGTTGTGGTATAGTTGAAAATATATTTTTGTATAATGTTACGCGAACAGGCAGGTATCCCGAGTACAGCAGACAAAAGCAATTAACTAAACTAAGTGCTGTACTGTAAAGAGGTTACTTTATCGGGCGCAGATGTGACAATAAGATCTAAAGCGTTCACTTGACGTGTGACTTCGTCAACAACTTGAGTGAGAAGTCAAGAGACAGTGGTATGAGAACGAGAGTAATATTTGAGCGGGACGTAAGGTTGGTCCAATCTGCGTCGGGGTAATTGAAGTCGCCAAGAAAGTTTATTGTAGCTTATAGAAAGTTGATTTATGTCGGATAGAGGCAAAGTTATTTGAAAGATCGGAAACAAAGGAAAGAGAATTATCTGTCGGCCGGTAGAACGCACCGAAGAGAGATGAAAAAGCAGATGATGCAATGCAGATCCATAGAGTTTTCGTTGGGCTGCCGATTTCAACAGGGAAACTGGAAAAGTGTTTGTTTACAGCGATTACCACGCCTCCGGCTCTACTACTGTCTCGGTCTTTCCGATATGATATACAGTATTCATTTGTGTCAACCAGTGCTTCAGAGTTCGCAATATCTGTGTAAAGCCGGGTTTCTCTTAGCAGTAGAATGTCGCAGTCACTGTTATCTAAACAGCAACACAGTTCGATCCGCTTTCTAATGAGGCTTCCTTCATTAGTAAATGATACGGATAACTTTGTTATTGCGTCTACGCGTCCGGTTAGGGGTTTAACGGATGGGCGTTGTTTAGATGGCCGGCGCTAGCTATCGGGGTAATTGCCTTACTGTATCGGTTGCGGCACCTTACATATACACTGAATTCTTCATTCGCATTTGGTCAACAGGGAGGTTGCATGTAGCGTATTTTGATCTCGCAAACCCCACTTGCCACACGTGTTTGCAAGAGAAAAACTCGCGTATGTCGTATAGGCTATCTTTTAGCTCGAAACCCTTTTCTATTACCCGCTGTTTATTTGTAAAAAATGCAAACCTTAAGAAGACATCTCTGCATTTTCGGTCGTGATATCGATCCAAGCGGTTGATTTGGGGTGACACTAATGAGATGTCAATGTATTCCGAGCATAAATAGATTACATGGCCTTCAGACATGGACCAAGTCTCTGATGGGTTATCGGGAATTCCAAAGAATAACAAATTTTAACATCGTAGTCTGTTTTCGGCATCGTCACAACCTTTTTCGACTGATCTCAGTTTGCCAAAAATATTATGCGCACTATCTGCTCATTCGAACAGTGTAGCTAAAGGGTTCGTTTTTAAGGCAACGGCGACCGCTTCTATGGCGCGTACTCTAGCCGAGAGCTGTTTAAGTTCCACGTCAACGGAAGCTTGCCAGTGCTTAAGCGCTTCTAAGTCTTTCGAAATGGCGTTTAAACGCGAGAGCGTTAAGGAGCCAGTGTAGCATAAAATCCGGCGTTCCACATCGGATATTCTGAGATTCTCGAAGAGGAGATGTTGATCGGAGATCCTAGAACAACGTATACCCAGGCGTTCCTTATGATGCAAGGAATTGACTGAACTAATTGAATTTTTCAAGCTGAAATATGTAGAAGAATTGTAAACTACGACTTGCATACAATCCAGTAGAAAAAGACAACAGGAAATCCTGTCGCAAGTACAGAAATTTCTGTCGCGACTACAGAAATTTTTGTTGTACGACGGAAGTTCCTGACGTTTCTGTAGCTGCGACAGACATTTCTAACGTTACAACAGAAATTCTGATGTCGCAGCAGAAACGTTCTGTCGCGATGACAAGAGTTCTGAAGTCGCAACACCATCTTTTTATCGTGACCTAGACTCTGACGTTACGACAGCAATTCTGACGTTGCAAAACAAACATTCGGTCGCGACGGCCAAGAATTCTGAAGTCGCAACAGAAACGTTCTGTCGCGACAACAAGAGTTTATGAAGTCGCAACAACTTTCTAACGTAACAGTGATTCTGACGTTGCAACAGGAAATCTTTGTCGGGGCTACACATTTTCTGTCGTGGCGTTAGAAATGTGCCACTTTCTGTGGCAGTGACATAAGTTCCGATGCCACAACAGAAGAGCTTTCCGTCGCGATGCTTTAAGATTGTAAGTTTCGCATTGGTGGCGTACACTGCACTTTTCTCTTGCGTGGTATTCAATCGTGCTTCTCTGAAGGCGGTAATTCTGATAGCACCAACACAGGTATTATAGTCGCTATGGCGAATTACCATAAATGTGCCGTGACGATGAGGCACCAGAAGCGCCCTGGCGGCCTCCTCAAAATCGGCTGCTGCTCAATATCATACCATCTGCGGGAATGACAGCGTATCCGTTTTGTTTTATTTGGTAGGACGCGGCACACAAGCCTGTGTACTTACATGTGCCGTTACGCTGACACATTAGTTAATCTCCCAGAAGCGTTGCATAAGCTTAAGCAAAAAAAGAAGTTTTGGGTTGTTCCACAAAGTTGCTTGAAAAGCTGTCTCCCTCGGGTCTGCCATGAGAAGCCAGTATGCTGTCAGAATGAACACAAATCCACGAACGTTTATGTAGCTATTTTGCATTGAACACACGAATTATATGCGGGTTCAAAAGTGTAAAGAGCGAGAGACAACTATCGAAATAAGCAGTAACAACCCTAACAGAGTCCCCGGTCACCGTTGTCTATTTCTGAATTTCTTATTTAATATGGACATCGTACAGTAAAATTGATGTTCTAGCACCTGATAACGTACCTGGCGATGATGACAACACTTGTGCTCCTCTAGAGATGCGGCAGTTGACGCGCTGTAGTGAAAGCGCACCTTAGCTCTTAAAATGTAAATGTCAACATCAACGCAGGCAGAGACTCTTACTGTTGATATAGCCGAGATGTACGCTTACAGCCACGTTCGGTGCGTTGCAATGGTGAGATGCTGGGTTCAGGATCCTCAGGTCCCGAGTTCGAATCCCCAGCCGGAAAGTTCTTTTTTATCAATTATATATTTTTCTTTTCTGTACTAACACATTTTCATAGCATTAAAGAGGTCTCTGTCAATTTTAATTAAGTACTGATCAAGAACTACAGTACTTTCGACTACAGGACGTCACACTGCTGCACGTCACACTACAGACAACAGAACGATAGAAACAACGTCCCAAATTACGACAGACTGAAATTTCCTCTTGTGGTTTTCTAGTGAGAACCTACAAACTTGATAGCTCTCGGATTGTAATTGGACTATAGGGGAAAACATAATTCTGTTACGCAAAAACTCGAAAGAAACCCCCTCACAAGCACGAACCGGGCTCGGAGTCCGTCATTTCGCGCGCCGGCGCGATTTGTCTTGGCGACCACGGAGCGGCGTGCCCGCTTCCTCGCGTTAACTGCAGGTGGCGCTCGCCTCCGCCGCATCGTAACCGCATCGCGGCCCACGCAAGAGACCGCGGTTCCATCACAAAGCTCGGCTTCGTGCACAGCGTTCGCGGCAAGCGTTTCTAGGTAAATATCATGGTTACATACGCTCCAGTTGCCGGGAAGCGTGAAAAGCAGTCAGGGATCTTGAAGGCGAAGCTTAAGCGTCCTCCAAATTTTTGACCAGTGGTTGAACAATCTCTAAAATCTTCAAAAGTGTTGAACTCGTGTATGGTCCGGGGTTAGTTTCAACGTAGCCTGAGAGGATTGGAAGTAATTTACATAAATAATACGTAAGAGGATGTTTGGATCGATCAAAAATCGTTCGGCGTGTAGTGACGACCGCAAACGTGTAGGGACTGGCGCCGATCGGATACCGAGAGAACGATACGCTGCAGCCACTACGCTGGCATGTTGCTTTGCAGAGGGACACTATGTCGCAGAATGAAATGCCGCAGATAGCTCGATTTGCCGCCCCACAAGTTAACAAGGCCGTTTCATCGTGCTCGCAAAAAGAAAGCTTGAGGGCAACATGAACCGCGCAGTTCGTGCCAACACGGAGAACGTTGTAACACAAGCAGACCACACTTGGTGTGTGTCGGAAGTGCTTGAGTGTAATAATAAATTGTCTTTCTGTATTCTCTTCCTGTTACCTTTTCGTAAGAACATATTAACCAACTTTCCAGCTATTACGAACCACATATGTTAAAAATAAAGTTGGAACAATTATCGATGACGCGACCTGTGTAGCCAAGAACATAGCTCGCCCTATTGACGTCGCTTGGGCTAATTACGGCAGTTGGGAGGGGGTGGCTGAAACTCAGGAAACATGTTATTTCCTGCAGCTACATAGCAACCTGATTACCCGTCGCTGCGTATTGCTTCGAATGAATTGCGCTACGAACAGGTACGGCGCACATATTTTCTGGTGAGGCAATAAATTATTTAGCTTCTGCGTACGTTCTATAGGCAGCAGAATGCCAGGAAATTTGGTTTACGGAGCACAATACTGAAACGTAGGTGATCTGTAATTGGAGCTTCCGCAGTACGATTTAAAAGAAAAAAAAGTAGAGCCCGACAATACTGCGTTCACGTGTTCTTGTGAGGGCATGTGTTTGGTAGGGCGTACTTGAGATGTTTCGTTAACTACCAAAAATACAATTATTTCGTGTAGTAAGCAATGACCACCGATACCTATTACTACGTCACCATTTGCCAAAAACATTAAGCAAAACACTATATTTGAGGCGTTGTGCTCTTGAAATCAGCTCTGCAGTTTCGGATGCTCCTACCGTTTAGGATCGGCCCCATTTCACTCTTGCATTTTTATTGCGGGGTACTATATAGGAGAGCATGATGATACTATCACTATGGTTGAAGATTGGGCAAGTTGGTATTGCATTCTAAAACTGGTACAACGCAACATGGAAAGCAAGAAACAAGCCGAGCAGGCCAGATAAAGGAACAGAGGGCTGACTTCCAACTGGTTTATTGGCAAGTTCCACGAATTATCTCGCCGGCTCGTATTGTTTCTTCCTTTCTATGTTGCGCTTTACCAGCTTTAGAATGATGATACGAACGGCTCTTAATGGCGTAAGAGTTTTTAGGCGATCACTCTGGAAATCTGTAAATAGGACTGTCTGTCCGTTCGTAAAGCTTAACACGAGGCGCTCCATAAAGTAAAACAGAACAAATTCGCAAGGACAAACGTTGGCAGTGGTGAGTTTTGGACCTACGACCGCCTAGCTCAGAAGCGCAGTGTCTTACCCACTGGGCAAAACACACATGCTTCCAGAAGGTGAATAGATCGAAGCATATGAGTGTTATAATCATTATAAAGTGTTTGTTTCTCGTTGTCACAATAATCAACACTTTTATTATTTCGCCCCTCAAACTTATAATGATTGGAACTACTTCCCCACCTCTATTGTATATATTACGGACCCCAGTGACTTTGAAAATGCTCTTGAATAGGTTGCTTAACTTTGCTTTCTATTTTTTTTATATGTATGCTTTACACTCCCTTATGTAACGCCCTGTGGGCCCTGAAGGTATTAAAATAAATAAATAAGAAATAAATAAATCAATGAATGTGTTGTACCTGCGGTATAAAACAAATGTCACGCGACAACAGTTTTTATTACGGCTTTGTTGAAATATTTGGTGACGGTGGAATAAAAGCAATCTCTAGAATGACATCTCTAGTCGACCTAGAGCCTTGTAGATGTCAGGAAAATTTCGGTTTTGCCATAATTTACTGCTAAACGCACCGCATCCCCAATGCGTCCGGTGGCCCCGGGATGTGCTTTCCGTTCGGGCATTCCTTCAGCTACCGAAATGCCACTGATCTCTGATGGCTTATGCCCTTTGCCGCGCGCAACACAGGCAAATAAGCAGTCAGTCAGTTAATAAGGAGCGACGAGGCGCTTATGGGTGTCATCACGGTTGATAATGGCTTGACGCAGATGGATAAGGTGCTAAAGAGCGATAGGGCTTACAAATGACGGAGCAATTCTGATAAGGCTGATAACGACCGACAAGGGTTGAAAACGGTCGGGTCACGTCCGATAGGGTTGAATAGGACCGATAAGGGTTGATAAAGGTCGTCTCATGTCAGATAACGTTGACAAGAACTGAAAAGGGTTGATAAAAATAGGAGCGATTGCGATAAGGTTGATAACAACCATTATGGCTAATGTGTCGAATCGAGTGCGATAATGTTCATAACAAATCATGAGAGTTGATAAGGGTCGCATCGAGTTCATTGAATGTCGATAACGACCGAAAAAAATTGATAAGCTGTTTGTACTGGTCAGATCAAGTTTGATAATGACACCGGGCTGCGTGTAGACGAAGAGGTGGCCCAATTCTTAGGCATACTGAGACAGCTCCAGTGGAGTGTTTTTTTATATCTTTTATTTTTTTATTGCGATAGCAACTATATGGATGGTCCAAGGGAATCTTCGCCATCAGGTCAGATGAACGACGTGGTTAGTCCGCCTATGAGAGAGAGTCTGTTCCCAAATCCGACGCCTACCTAGCGACTACCCGCCGTGGTTGCTCAGTGGCTATGGTGTTGGGCTGCTGAGCACGAGGTCGCGGGATCGAATCCCGGCCACGGCGGCCGCATTTCGATGGGGGCGAAATGCGAAAACACCCGTGTGCTTAGATTTAGGTGCACGTTAAAGAACCCCAGGAGGTCAAAATTTCCGGAGTCCTCCACTACGGCGTGCCTCATAATCAGAAAGTGGTTTTGGCACGTAAAACCCCAAATATTATTATTATTATTACCTAGCGACACCCTATGTATCACCGTGACGTCGCTCACTCTCACTTCCGCGTTCCCTAGGCATGTCTCGGTCTTCTCGCTCTTCACGTCATCCTTCTCCGTCACCGTTCTTCTGTACTTCATCACCCCTGCGTCCTGCCTAGAATTCTCTGCAGCCATTCGGAGAACTAGAAGCTGCACTTTTCGGAGGAGGAACTGTTTGCGCTCGAACTGTCATAATTTCTCGTGCTGGCCCAGCAATGTTACTCGCTGTTTTTATGGGAGGTGTTTCTGTGGACGCGCTTATAGACTCTGTGCTGCCACCTCTGTTATTCGTCGTGAACTGTGCTTTCGTCTCCGCAAAGTGCTGTTTATGTTGGCCCCCTCTCATTTGGCGCTAATGACAATCCGACTTATCCTACCAGAGAGTGTACCACTCGTGTCCTCATCGACGGAATTCGCCATCATATCTAGCTTACTGTGCTTCCGTCGTGCTCTCATCCGATCATCTTAAGGTGCGATTTCTTGCATGCTGCGTAGGCTGTCGTTTTGTGCGAACAACCACTTATACATATTAGGGACACCAAGCTCTCTGATAAACAATATAGACGGCGACTCAGTCGCTTCCCCTATCTATACTGCATTTGTTGAAAAATCGCTATCGCCTCTTGTTTAGTGCATTTTTGACGCAGCTGCGACAGTCTGACCACCTAGAACACGACAGGAGAACCACTTCTGCCGGAGGGATCCAGTGCGTTCATCCTTATCGACGCCGCACCAGTATGTGTCGTCACTGCTTCACTTGTTTCGTCCCCCGCACAGGTAGATGTACGCCCACAGAAGGTTCACCCAGTGCTGCCACAGTCACTTTGAGCTCAGATCTCAGCTGAACGCATACTGATGCCTTGCTGAGAAAATTAAAGAAACATCAAACTTACTTTACCGTTTGTTCGGATGGCTTGGGTCAAACAACGGTGGCCCCTCATCGCATCAAAACAGGCGGATCCCGTCTCATTCGCCACTGCCCTTACCGTGTATCGGCTTCTAAAGGCAAGGTTATTGAAGACCAAGTCAACAGCATGCTCGCTCGGAACGTTAGACGGCCTTCCGCAAGCCCTTTGTAGACTCCTTCTGTTCTAGTTAAAAAAAAGGACCGCACGGTGCGCTTTTGCGTCGATTATAAAGCGCTAAAGAAAATTACCTGTAAGAACGTCTATCGTATGCCTCGTATTGACGATTCTTTGGCTGCCTTACAAGATGCCGAATACTTCGCGAGCCTCGACTTACGCTCTGGCTATTGGCAGATCCCAGTACATGAGCCCAAGGAAGAAACGACGGCGTTTGCAACAATGGCCTTTTCGAATTCATTGTTATGCCTTCTTTCTGTGCTGTGCGCCAGCTACCTTTGAACGAATGATCGATACCGTACTGCGCTGCTACCAACAGAAAACCTGCCTTTGTTACCTGGGCCACATTGTCATCTTTTTGTCTAGCTTCTCCCAGCACCTGAAATGTTTAGACGACGTTCTCGCGTGTCTAGCCAAGGCATACATACTAAGAAGTGTGGACTTGCGTGCCACAGCATCAAACTATTAGGTCACGTCGTCAGCAAGCACAGTTTTGAGCCAGATTGCGACAAAGTTCCTACCGTACTGCATTTCCCAAAACTAACCCTACGTAAAGACGTTTGTAGCTTTCTCGATTTAGCGTCGTACTGACGCTACTTTGTCCGTGACTTCTCTACTATCGCAGCTCCTCTCCACACTTGAATGTTCTGGCCATGACCGCACCCTTTTATATACGTAGTTCTTTTATCCCTTTTTCTACCTCTACCACGTGACCAGCTTCCCATAAATCACACCCACACATACACAAACATCTTTGTGCTTATGTACATACTGTATAGTCAGGGGATTTTTTCCCTTGGCCAAATTTCCCTGGCCCGCTTGGACGGACTACCGCCTGAAGACATGAACATGCACGACTCATGTTCCGTGACAGCTGGCGGTAGCCATGACACAAGCATGCAAGGTGACACTAAGTACCCTATGCAAGTCATCTGTTGGATCGCTCAGAATGAACCGCGCACTTGTTCTCGTAAAACATTCAAGGATGTGTGCGACTGGCTGAAGTATTATCAAAGGATAAGCGGTCACAATTGGTGGAACTCACGGCCCAACTTGCATATGTCTTTTTCGTTCTCACCGGAATTGCACTTCTCTGGTTAGAACATAACTAGAGCATGATGACCACGTGAGAAAGGTGCGTGGAGAAAATCAGAAGCTGCTTGGGTGACTCAATTTCAAAAGAAAAAAGAAAGACTGAGGATATGCTTTCGCGAAGAGCACAGTTCCCCCGGAGAAACATGCAGAACCAGTTTATCTCGCCTCTCGTCACCATACTCCTACGCTAACAAAGACGACTTCGACGACTATCTCGCCAGCATTACTGAGTTTCCTGACGTCACTAAATTTCAATGTTTAAATATCCGCCAGATTGCACGCCCTGTGGGAATCAATGTTATGCGAATCACAGGACAGCACTTTGCCAGTTATCCAGATGGTCAATGTCATTAGTTGCCGGCGACGCTTCCTGCAGACGTTTTGCAGCCAGTGAAACAAAATTCTTTACCATTTGAAAATGTTAGTGTGGACTTGCTAGGCCCCTTTCGGAAACGTCATGCTGATCGTGCTTGGATTGCATCTGTCGTCTGTCGAGTAGTTGACGCGCTATGGTCAGATGGTGGCACTCGCCTCTGCTACCACTGCCGATGTGTTGTGCCTTCTTACTAGCACAACTTTCTCTTGTAATACTTACTGCTTGAATTTACCTATAACCCACTCACCTCCGTAAAGCCTTCACAGGCCTTGAGGGTAAAATAAATGAAATGAAATGAAACATGTCTCATAGCGTCTCCGCCAATGGCAACAATTGGGATGTTGTAGTATCCTATAGTCATGTACGCCTGGCAGAAGCCCGCAAAAGCAAGCAAAAGGAACCGCCAAACTGGTTGCGTGGCACGCTTTCGTGTTTTTCAGGCTTTCGTTAATGCTTGGGAAAAATATATATATGTAGCCCGTATTGGGCTACAGAAACATAGACGGGAATTTTCGCTGATAGCCTCCAATTTTATTATTGACAATTATGCTGTGAATGTAATTGATAGGTTGATTAACTAATAATAAATGATGTAATTCGGCCAGATGCACAAACAGTTTCGCTTGCTGCAACAGACGGCATGTAAAAACACCTCCATTCTGTACTTATGTCACACTCGCATAATTTGACATTTTGGCGCAAGTTACGTAGGACACTCTGATATTGCCCAAAGGGAATATTTAATAGGTTCGCGTATTGTCTAATGAAAGACTGTGAAGGCCACGGAACTGTCTTTTTTTTTTTGCTAACTGTCCGACCGTGACACGGCCTTCGCCAGAAGAAACGATGGGGATGCTAAACAGGCAGTTTTATCGGCTCGCATCTAGGTGTCATCAATATGGCAGGTCATTCGATAAAAAATAGGCGACAGCAGCATTACAGTGACAATGAGGAAAGATGATAACGGTAACATGGCAATGCGGCATGGCAGGCACTTACAAACGTGTTGCCTACCTTTAGATGGTGAATGCCAAGTCTCTTTTTAGCACTTTTAGCAACTTATGATCTGTTTCTGATCTGTTAGCGCTATTCTGTTAGCAGTTGATCTGCGCACAGCAATGCGCACAGGAAATTGGTTATATGAGCCGTTCAGGAGAGCGTGCATGGCTGTCATCGGTCAGATAGAAAGGCACGAAGAGAGGTGGATGACCACTCGACAAAGAACTCCACTTTTCGGTAGGAGCCGAGCTATATAGCAAGAATGGTGCCATATAAATTTCATGTCGGACCGTTTATGTACGGCGTCAGGTACAGCAAAAAAGACCGCGAGTGCAGCAGTTGTGCAAGCTGGCGGGAAGCAGGAACTCGCCTTCCGCGAAGCCATTGCCATGCTCCCGGCCGACTGACGCGCCATTGTCACGCTGGTGAGCGGGAGCGTTAGATATAGAACACGCAATCATCTTTGCATACCAGAAGCACTAATCCCTGATTGCGTTCTTTTGTACTCTCTACGCATTCTTGCTCAATAGGGGTGGGCAACTGTTGTATGTTCGAAATATTGATCGGAAAGTAACCACTGACAATTATTATTCCTGTTTTCTAGGAAACTATCCGCTGTTTTCGGCTGTCGAAACTGACAAAATATTTCGCAACAACTGGCCAGTAAAATATGGTCATTTCTTTTTCACCGTTTGCTAAATAGAGCATGGCAAGTAATCGGCAGTATAACAAAGACGAACGCATTCGGAGCAATGCAGAAACAATATGTATAATTACACTTTCGGTTTAGGTTTTGCGGCAGAATCCGACATGGAAGCCTGTGAATTGTGCTTGTTTCCTGTCATGTAGTGTATGTCACAGTCTAGTTATGTAGCATTTCTATCATTTAAGCTACGACATGTGACGCTTTCGTTGCAACGGGCACTTTTCATATCTTTTACCGCACATAAGTAATCCAGCGGATTTTTTTCTTCTCTTACCACCACATCTCGCTGTATTCGGGAAGCCATATTTTTGTGCTTTTGGAAAGTTTGATTCCATGCCGCAGCAATTTATTTCTGGAAAGTTGTTTGCAGCATGGTTTTAAAGATGTTGAAAGAATATTCGTGCTGTTTTTAATAACAATGAGTGGTGTTGTGTTTAAAACCGATCCTTCGAAGCTGATCTTTAGTTTTGTTGTACTAGTCAGTACAGACGTCCTGCCGAATTTCAGCGAAATAAGTGTCGCTACAGTAATGCACATGGCGTTTGAATATTCCCTACTTTATACTTGGCCTGGTATTCGAAAAACATTCATAAGTGCACCCATCTACCTTTTACACATTTTATCGTTTTTCTGTACGCCTGACGGTTTTCACCCTCTGTCCTGGGATGGCGCAAAAAAATTAATATCCGAGGACGCCTAAGAAGCACTTATGGTTTGTGAATGCGAGAGCATTAATCTCCAATTGAACACCGCTGAGCAGTATCATTAGTTATGAACTGCTCTCAGGCAAACCAGCGTGTTGAGAGGCTTGGAGCGTTTTGATTTGGCCTTACCAAGGCGTACTTCGCACACAGGTGAGAGCTTGCGCGTACAAGGAACACGCGTATAACGCAGGATTCTTAAAGCGAGGGTGATTCGGCATCGTTGCGATGCCCGTTCCCGTCACGCAACACCTAGTGCGCCACTGCCAGAGCTGCTGTACCCTGGCGTCGCGGCCAATGGGAACCTAGCCGAGGAGTGGTCGTGACGTGGCATCACAGCTAACTAAAACTTATCTGTCGTTTCGCTCATTGAGCCATTTGATGCATTCGCATAAAATAAGCCACAACAACTTCTTTCTCTTGCAGAAGTACCTTGCAAAGCGGCGCATTCCAAGAGCACGCATTGAGCAGTACATGAGGAAGATGTGCGACTCCGGCCGATACCATCTAACGGACAACAACTGCCAGAAGTGGGCCCAAGACCTTCTGCGTGAACTAGACATAGCGCTTCCTGCTGACGAACTGGATGCCCGCACTGTCGTCAACAGCTACATACAGCCAGCGGCCCTTGCTGGTGCTGTGGTCTTGGGCGCCGGCCTTCTAGGTGCGCTCATATTCGGTGGTGGTGCCCGTAGGAACAGACGGGAGTAAACGGGGTACCGCGTAACAGCAGTGAACGTTAAAGGATGTGTAGCAGGACATTGACGGCTCAAAATTTTCTAACGCACAAGCTTGTGTGAATGTCGCAGCGTGTTCTTAAAAATAACGTCCCACAACACGAAAGACAGTTCCACAACGACTCTGCGACTCGCACGCCGACATTCCTGCGTAATAGATAGGAGTGTGAGGCACGTTGAAATTTCGCTATAGTGACTTGAGAATATCACCTATTCTCAACTATGTACCTATGTGCTCTTGAGCCGTCTTTTCTCGCCTAAAGTCGCAGAACTTCTATTTGAAAACTGTTGCCCAACACTCTGTGTTGCCTGCCCCATATCAAGGCGCACGTAAAAGGTTTCTTGAGGTATTGCGTGAGGTTGTCCGGAACACCTGAAGAGTATTAAATCGCTGTTTAAAACACCAACGTGCACGTTATAGTGCACTGTTATTGCGATACGGCAATATTGCACTACTCCACTTCAAGATAAGAGCCTCGTGGATTTACAGGGTTTCCTTTCAGACGCATTCAATCATCTGCAGAAATTTTAAGCGCTACTATTGATGACTAAATGTGAATGCTACATGTAGCTGCAATAAAAAGTTTTCGTACTTCGTGAAATATTTTTTTAGACATAGGTATGTGCTAAAGTGGTCACATTTGCTTGACGTGTAGTAATCGCTTCAAGTTGGGGCAGAGATCCAAGCTTTATAGTGCCGTTGCCGTGGTTTGCAACTGCTCCAGCCAGAGTTGTAGAGACGGCAGAGCTGCCTATACTGTTCAAGTGTTTAAGTGTACTTTTGTGTGATGTCTGTAATCACCTGTGTGCTTATTTAAACATGATGCAAAGAAGTTGATTTGCAAACATCTCCGAAGACAAATTAAATGCTACGGTATATAACGGTATGGTAATATATGTTTACTTCAGTCAATTTTCTGCAACGTGTTGATGCTATTGACGTCCTAGTCTTTGTAATCCGCAATAGAATTCTGCTTATATTTGCGCCTGTAGCCAGGAAAAAGATAGTAACATTCTTTCTCCACAGTGGCGCAAACGGATGGTACGCGCCTAGCCCTTTGCTTATTCATGTCCTACCTTTACACGCTGTTTAGAAAAATGAGCAAATAACAGTCCGGATACAAAGTAGAACCACGGCAATGTCAGCTGGCATACCATTTAGGTAAAACGGGAATTTCATCACGAGCGCCAATGTCTCCTCTGGTGCTTCGTAGGCCAAACTCCCAGAGGAAAAGACAGAAAGAACCAAGCATGGTTCCATGGCAACGGTTTTGTTGATGCACGAGGGGGAAGCGCCATCCAGTTTGTCTGCTAGGCGCTCGACGAACCAACGACTTTCTCTGAGGCACCAGCGGAAACCAACACCACTTGTATTTATTTTTTCAGATTGTTTTACACTTTTAGATTTGTTTTCGACACCCTTCGGCTTCTAATTTTCTTTTCTTACTCGCAACGCATATGTGTGAAAACTTGTCTTTTTCTGTTCAGGATGCTCGAGCCAGCATGCCATGTCGCGCGCCTATTTTGTTTCGGTAAAACAAAAGTAGGCAAGAAATGTGGTTTATTCCCTGTTTTTATTAGTCACCTATGGAACAGCAAACCATCGAACACACAACACAATAGCGTAGAGCTGAGTGCCTCATTGGCCCGTACAGATGGCCCCTTTCTATAATGTGATCATACATCTTTCGGCTGCCTACAATTACTGATCATTCCTCAGATTTGCTAAATGGTGTGAAACATGGCAAATGAATATTAACTTCCGTAAGACTGTCGTTATGTCCTTCTCTAATAAAGCTAACCCGTTCCTTTTCAGCTACGGATTTAATGATAATTTAATTCAATGGGTTTCTGAATATAAATATCTTGGTCTCACGCTCACCACTAACCTGTCCTGGTCAAAGCACATTGATTCCATTACGACTAAAGCTCTACAAAAACTCGGTTATTTACGTCGTACTCTGTCTAATTCTCCGCGCGACACTAAATTACTGTTATATAAAACTATTGTTCGCCCTATACTTGAGTATGGTAGTATCGTTTGGAATCCCTACAAGCAGTACGAAATAGACAGAGTTGAGGCCATACAAAGGAAAGCGATCAGATTTGTCTACCGACGTTATGACCACCAGTTCTCGCCATCGTCAGTCATGTCTTCACTCAACCTGACATCTCTCGCCGAACAGCGACACGTTCATTCCTTAAAATTTTTTCATGGCATTATTCACTCATCTTGTCGCCTCTCCAGTAATGAATATATCACCTTTGCAAAAATCTCTTCTAGTAGGAGACATCACGCGCTTAACATTACACCATTTTTTGCACGCACTAATACTTTTAAGTATAGCTTTTTCCCTAAAACAATTGAAGCCTGGAATTCGCTACCAGGAACCAACTGTTCTCTCCCATTAAATGAATTCTTGTCTGTACTCCCTCAACACTGCGCCTAAACTTTCTTTGTTGCCTATTGTATTTCTTTCATGTATTGTATTATCCACTCCTGCTATAGCCCCAGCAGGGGCTGCAGTATGTGTAAATAAATAAATAAAATAGACAGAAACTTGCTACAGAGCCATGTTTGTTTGCTGCGTACAAGACAACTCTGCCAAAGCATTCTTCTTCGCAACATTAATTCGTGAATAATACAAAGTTGATCAAGAGCTGCAGATCCATATTTTTCGCATACCAGTAAAAAAAAACATTTTTGTTCCATACAACCGGTATATTTGCTGGTCAGAAAAAGACGAAGCACATGTCATACCTTGTCCATTTTCTGCATAACCCTCCTTGCGCTGATTTGCCGATAAACATTCAGCCAATTATATTTAGAATGTCTATTGCCTTTCTTTATATGTGGTTTTGTTTCACAATACATGTCGAACCAGAAAACCTTTATTCAGATCTGTAACATTGCGAACAAGGTACCAATACAAGATTTCTCGCGAGCATATTGCAGATGTTTCTTAAAAAGTTGTAATGCATTTCGTTTGTTCTGTCGTCATCTAGGCATAAATATCACAGTTCCAAGACAGCACCAAACAGCGCTAAGTTTTCTTTGTTGAGAAGCAGTGAATTCAGCAGAAGCGCGTATCAACCAGCGGTTGATCGTCAGTAGTGGCTGGGCAAGGACAGAGTGGTGCTTAAGAGTATTATTGAGCGCCAAGCTTCGGGACAAGGAGAAATAGTTTTTATAAGCAACGGGTCGGCTGTACTCAATGCATCAGGGCAATCAGCTCAGTAGAATTTTCTTTTGGATGGTTTTCAAGACCTTCCTCTAATATGCAGAATGTACATTATCCACTTTCGTTAACACAGTCTATAGGCTCAGTTTCGTTAAAATTGGTTGAACCTGTTGATACAACAGGTGTTAGATCTGTTACGAGTTTCATCATTAGCTGGAGGTCACCCATCGTGCTAAATTCGGTGTCGACATAAGAGGGAGGCGAAAGCATTTCAACTTTTCTAGAATACTCATTTCTGGTGCAGCATGCTTTCTTTCCTTATAAAAAATTATTAATGACTTTGCCGAAAGGAGTTCTCTCTCTCTGCTTTGCCATTTTTGCCATATTAGTGAAACCACCGTAGTCAAGACTGTCGAGCAACATTATTACTTGCACACTGAAGTAAGATCAAGAAGATTACAGCATCCCAAATTTCATGTACGGTAGCTATGTAATAATCTTACAAGAGGAGAGTGCAAGTGTCGGAGCAATGATTGTTTCTATAAAGAATACGCTGCACGAAGCTTATACATCTATTGAAATATGCCGAAATATTTCTTAAAGGTAGGCGAATCAGGAGACCGCCCTAAGAACTATCGGAATTACAAAAAGAATAAAATATCAGCAAGAAAATTTTTCCTAATCTTCAAGCTTCTGAAGCTTTCTTCTGGTAGCAGATTTCCTCTCACGCTGATTCATGATATCCGGTTTGACGTCATTTATGCGCAGCATAAGCCACCCATAACAGAACTACTGCAGGAGGTCTATGCGACACTTATTAGAGTACAATATTTCTTATAGTAGACTGATGTTTAGCTTATAATTCAGTACAGTGGAAACACCGCACAATTGCAGGACCACGCCAACGTGCTCAATAAAATATTTCTCCATGTCCTTCCCTTCCTCTTGCGATAATGGCGCGTCAACTGGCACTGCAAGAGTTGGTAAAACTGTGAGCTTATGTGATACATTAACTTCTCTAGGGTTTCCCTCGTGGTAATCTTTCCGCAGCTAACTTCGCTGACTTGCGATACTATCGCGAATCATTGATCAATCGCTTGATGACGCGTGCGGTCTCTGGTGAGTGTGTTTTCCCTTTTCGGCCTCGGTTGTGCGGTGCAGAACCAGTAAAGAGACTTGCATCCTTAGAACGTTTTGATGGACTGGTCGTCATACTTTCGGCAAATTTGCACGTTGTGTGAAGGAACGCTACAGACAGGCACACAGGACAAGCGCAGCACCCTATGCTAGAGTGTCACATTCCCATTTAAAGTGAATTCCATTGGCAACACTTGCATGCCATAAAGCATTGCTTAACATTTGTGGAAACACGATATGAAGAGCCCCTTCATTATCAAATTTCGAGTGCATGTGACAAAAAATGAAACTGTTCACGTGAACTAATATTTACCAATAAGATGCAGCTTAAGTTACTATGGCTTCCTTCGCACATTGAACCTCGACATATTAAATAGGCGTTCCAGGCATTTGGTCAGGTGAGGTCTCTGGAAAAAGAAGTATGGACGTTCAATCCTATGGAGCACTGAGTGAAAACAAACCGGGAGATTTCCTTGGTGTTCAAGGATACTGTCAGCATAAGCTAAATACCACACATTATTTAATTTATGGATATGAGTACCTGATGCTTGTCCACAGCAGGCCTCCGCGGTGCCTTGGTTCCAAGTGTGCGGGACTCGTCCGTCGACAATGAAGAACGCCGAGACGCTTGCAGTGCCACCGATTTTGTCACTCGGCGGATGCGAGTGGATCGACTTACGCCAATGAGCTTCGTTTTTGGCAATATAGGGCAGAAGAGCCATGACTGGATGCTACAGAGGTAATAGAGGTGGTATCTTGTACGAAGAATAGGAGCCCCCAAAGCCAATTTCGAGTAACCACAGCAGCTCAAGTAACACTAAAGAAACTATAGGCGAGGATAACTCAGTTTGCCCACATGTCCTAGGAAACCTAAATAGGGCCCACTGGAAATGGCAAGGAAGAAGAGGCGATGGACAGCAATGAGGCAAAGAGACGCCCTGCACCGTGCAACGACGAAACAACAAAAAGTGCCGTGCAGGCACCCGAGAAAGTGCCTTCTAGTGCTTAGCGAATTCGCTTCCCTTTTGATGACGTGCGGCACCGGTTTTGTCAGCGTAGCCAGGACAGTGTCACAAAGTCCAAAGACAGCAAGACCACGGATTTACCTGTGGCGAAGTGCGATGAATTAACAAAAGCTTTAGGTGAGCGAAATGGCTACCCCATTCACCCTCCCCTTATGTGCAGCTATACTCAACGTGCGTGAGCTGCGGAAAATAAGGTGTGAGCAGCCGTTACTCCAAGTGATTATACAACATGAAATTGATGCTGGTGCACTGCAAGAGACCAAGCTTTCGTCTGCTTGTGATATCAACCTTGCGCGGCAAGCTTCTCAACCAGATTACGAGATGAGGGTTAGCGAAGTATGTGGTGCTTCCGCTCGATGCTTTTTGTTGGTTAGAAAGCAGTTAAATCACTTTTCCTTGTCGCTAGGTGTTGACGGGGAAGGCAGCTTTTTATGCTGTGTTCTATGTTTCTTTGCCATAATTGGCGGTTTATTTGCGTTTATGCACCCTCAAAAGTTAGTGAAAGGAAGGCTTTCTTCCTCTCTTTTGCTCCACTCCTAGGTTCAGCGAGAGCTTTGTTAGTGTTGGGAGACTTCTACTATGTTTCTGATTCAAAATATCACTCATAACTAAGGAATCGTTATGATGGAAGAGCTACTTTGCTACAGCAATTGACGCATGAACAGAATCTAAGAGACATGGGTGCCGACATGCCTTGCTGGGTGCTGTTTACGCGCTTTCAAGGCGTCTCTCATGCTCGAATTGGTGTTGTGTACGTTTCGACGAATTTCTCGTCTCACATTCACAGCTATGCCATGAAGCCTGCATTTTTCGCAGACCACTGTTCAGTAGCTGTTTCGGGAGCTAACCCAATGTTTCGCAAGTTTTCCCCAAACTGAGAATTGTGCGAACTTAACGTACGACTCTTACGAGAGCAATGTTTTGTAAAAGAAGTGATAGAATTACAACTAGAGATGTCACACTGTCGACCGCTTCCACTATTTGCCGAATGGGAAATTATCAAAGAAAGAGTAAAAAAACGAGGCGATTCCTCTTTCATGTGAGCTGTCTCAAAGAAAAGAAAGTTGAAAACCATCAACTTTGTGATCTACTTAATTGGCTGCACGCAATCGAAAGCCAAGAACCAGTGTTTTGTTGCGATAAGATAAATGCAGTTCGCGCACAAATGCAGAAATATGAGACGGAAGTGTAAAAGGAGCCGTGGTACGTTCACGCACAACTCATATCAAGATGAGGAGCCCACAAAACGGCCTCTCGGTGATGAAAAAGCGGTACATGTTTTACAAGAAGATATTACAATTAGGGTCTGGTGGTTCCACATACGCGCGAACGTCCCAAATAATGACCGTATTTGAAGCTCATCTTAAGAGGAAGCTTTAGCTCTGGCCCAACTCCGACGCGGCCTATTCAAATACATGTAAAAAGGCAAAAACGTTTTTCAGAGATAACCCCTGGACCGATTTTAATGAAGTTTATTGAACTTGAGGAAGAAGGTTAAATTCTAGTGACTGTTGGAAGCGGAAATTTCATTTAGGGCTTGAATTTTGTTGAAAAGTTTTTAAAAAATTCAGAGGTTTGAAAAAAATAGAAGCACGAAGCTTACAAACTAATAGCTCTGCAACAAGAACAGATGTCGCGGTTCTGTAAACGGCATCCATTAAATCATTTAAAGCGGACAAATTTGATATGTCATTTTACATTTTATATGAAATTGTTACGTTGTTTACGAGGGTTCTGCACAAGTTGTAATTACGTATTGATCAATTTTTTGAGGTTTATGTGTAAAATGTCAAATTTGTCCGCTTTAGATGTGCTATCAGATACAATTCACAGAATCGCGATATAATATTTTCTTGCTGAGTTACGGAGTTGTAAACTTGATAGTCTCGTTTTCTGAAAATTTGCGATTTTTGCCAACTTTTAATGACAAATTGACAACCTACATCGAAAATTCGAAACGAACAGTCACTATAGTCGGATAAAACTTTAGAAAAAAGGGGAGGCCCCGCCCAGATGACCGAAGTGCGACAGCCGATTGCCTCCGCGACTAAAATAGTCCCGCTCGAAACATCGTGCTCCCGAAGCGCGTAATTCTCGGTATAAATAAAGACTTTTGCATTTTGATGACTGGCTTATTAGGGCTCTCATGTGCTACAGCACATGCGGGATAGCGGCGGAAAAATAACCCCGTGCCTTTCACAACGCTCCCGTCGTCTGCTCTTTAGCTTCATTGCAAGTGACAAAAATAGAAAGAGCAGCTTTGCAACACTTTTGCGCTTGTTCACTTGTACACGGCGTATCTACTACTCGTTTCTCAAGCTTAAAATGAATCAGTTGCTATTGAAAAAGATCTTATATAAATCAATGCTTTATCGCAACCATTACAAACCTGGAGCGAGAATACGGTCGAGGCAGGAAGGTGCAAAAATGCCTCATTCCTCGTTTTAAATAAGTACTCTTGGTTTTGAATAGCATAAAATTTATATTTTTTTTGTTTTGTGTTTTCACAATTTCACAGCACGCATTCTACCGCTTGCGCGTGCAGTGAGTACTGGTGGACAGCAATCAATCGACGGTGCCACACAACGCTCGAACACCGTCGCTGGACGCTCGGCTATCTCACTGCTGACAATAGAGAGGTTTAGCTTGTCCGGTATTCCGGTAAAGCGCAGGCGGACGGGGCATTGGGACAGCAACACAATTATGCCAGTGCCGAAAATTTACACCAGCAGTGAAGAAGAATACGCTCGGTTAATGCAATATTAACTGTTTCGGTTTGTTTGAGCACTGCGCCACCAGGTGGCTGACCATGCAGACCACTCGACCGCTCACGCTTACGCCTCCGCCCCAAAGCCCCGGACGTCCGCCTGTGTTTTACCGGAATACCTGAAAAGCTAAACCTCTCTATTGATGGTTTACGCTAAGTTGACGGCGACAAATCTTTGCGTTGAAGGCTTCTTCTGCCCATAGTTTATGTCGCGCGCATTTTTCTGATTTCTGCTGAGAATGGTTGTGCTCCATCACTTCGCCCCATCCGACGAAAAACGCAGCGACACAGTATACGAACACACCCGCCGCCACCGTAGACACCAGTCTTTGGAAAACTTTCTCGCCGTAACTTCACTCGGGAGCGAAATAAAACAACATGGAGCAAGCACGCAGTATGTGTGTTCGCAGCGATCGCCGCGGGATCCTATTTACAGGCAAAGCGTAGCGCAGCGCCAGCGATGCTCGCTGCAATGTTCCTTTACCGGATCACGGCTCAGAATAAATGCACGCGGCACAAATGGCGCATCGTAAGCTCGCAGTAATATTTCCGGCATGATAGACCATCACAAACAGTTCTGGAATTTGCTCTGACGAGGGGCTGAAGCACACAGCTGACGCGACCTCGCCCAGTTCGAAGCGCGGGCGGCCATCTTCTCGAGGCGGGGTCACCGGCAGCCTGGCTCATGACGTTTGTCCAGAGCGCGCGCCCATTGGCGGATGCTCGTGTGCCTCCGCCTCGGAGGAGTAAACGCCCCCTTTCTCTGAAGTTGTATCCGACTATAGATCTTAAGTTTTAGAGCGCAGCTCTTTGGCGTCCGTTCCTGGGTTTCGCGTCGGCGTTGTCGTCGGCCTCGTAACCTGCTCCGCCGCCGCGCATGCGCGCTGTCGGCTCTCCGGGCGAGGGAGGATGATGGAAGGGAGGAGGAGAGACTGTGGAGGAGGGCTGGCTACACAAATGGCTCTTTGGCGTCCGTTCCTGGGTTTCGCGTCGTCGTCGGCGTTGTCGTCGGCCTCGTAACCAGCTCCGCCCCCCTTTCATCCCCCCAGCGCTAGCAGCGACCGACTGATACCGCTTTCGTGAGTCCGCTACCGCACTCACGAAAGACGTCGTGCACTTCCTGCAACTCGCATTACCCGTCCATCGATCCAAACCGATGTTAGTAGTGGGGGACTTTAATGTTGACATAAAGACAAACAGCAATTTCCTAACACTTATGCGGGAGAACATCCCGTTCCTCTCGCTCGTAACGCGTCCCACGGCTGTGACAACCTCGCGAGGCACTTGTATAGATCTCGTCTTTGAGAATCAAGCATTGGTGTACCAAGTCGAACATATATCAATCTATTTCTCCGACCACAAAGCTTCCTTCATGACTGTCAAGAACTGTTAGTGGAGTCTTTGTTAAAGGAATACGTGTGAAAAATAAACAAAAAATTCTGTGATAGCGCATACATGTGTTGCTCGATTTCTTTGCCTCAATCTATCGAAAAGGTGAAACAGCTTATTTGCTGCGCTCAAATTTCGCATTAGGAAGTAACGTAATCGTCGGTAATTTTTTTCTTTTAACTACAACAAACCCCGTCAAATTTGGTGCAGTGGTTGCCGACAAAAACCAATTCTACTTTTACATGTATTTAGATGGGAGCACCCGAGCTAAAGCTACCTCTTAAACATATTTTCGCTGCAGTTAGGCCTCAGAACGGTTACGAAGAAGAAAACTGATGAATTTATTTTCCTTGTGCCACAAATGCAAGAAGATTATTGATTCAGCGCTGATGGCCTAAACCCTCGAGAAGAAATAGTTTGCCTTCAAACCTCTGCAGAAAAAACAAAACGCCTGGCCCTGAAGGCGCTAGTGCAAAATTTGATATAACATTTCAGAAATTCCTGTGCCCTTTTCCTGAGCAGCTCTTCAAGGAAGCCTATGAACATGCTGAGCTTCCTCTGTCTTTCTATCAGGGCCACACAGCCTTAATCTCAAAGAGCACTGATAATGAAGTAATAAAGCGAGTAAACGTATATATGGCGACATTGTAATATAGCGTCGACTACAAAAAATTCCCAATAGTACCGACAGATACGTTGTAGACATAAATAGCTAAATTAGTAGGTGCCCATCAAACATGCGGAATTCGAGGACGCTCTACACAGACAAATGTTCATATCGCACGTTCAGTCCTTGAGTGCATAGAGGGTAGTATGAACCAAGTTATTCTTCTCCAGAGTGACCTCGCCAAAGCCTTTAATTATGTTCAGCACAAGCTTTGTTCCCACTACTGCAACACCTTTAGTTAGGAGAGGTATTACACAATCGTATAAGTCTTTGTTATAAACATTGTACAACAAAGTTAATTGTCAGCCGTACCCTCTCAGGTTTCAGGCACAGTCATCTGTTCCGCAGGGTTTTCCACTATCGCCTGTTCTATTCGCTATATACTTGGAACTGCTTTACTTAAGCGTGCTTTGCGACTCAAGCATTCACGGGTACAGGTAAGCAGAGAGAAAATTAAAGTGCTAGCTCATCTGGATGACATTTCATTTCCTTTTTTTACTTGGATTGGCCCGGTATTACCGAGACAATAAACACTACCCTGCGCTTCTGTTAAACTGCAGGAGCTACGGTAAATTTTAATAAAAGCAGGGGCTTTTTGGCTTGGCGTGCGGGCGCTGACTCCCGCTATATTTTCGAATATTTTTTCTAATCAGTCTTCACTGCGGTATCTTGATGCGCCTCTCAATAACTTTCGTAACAGTAGACCTTATTGGACGTCCTCGATAACCACTATCTGTCGAAAGGTAACAACCTGGCAGGGACGTGACCTCTCCATTTTCGCGATAGCTCAGGAATGCAAAATATTTCTTGCTTCTAAGCTTCTTCATATTCTCCAGGTCTTGCATTGCTCTCACATTCATCTCCCGGCACTTCATAGAACATTCCCAAGCTTTATTTGGAATTCATCCTGGTAAGCCATGAGAAGAGACATCATGTTTCTACCACTTGAGAGAGGAGGCCTCATACCGCTGACAAACGGACACTCTAAAGTCTTTTAGGTAAGGGGACATCTACCGGAAGGGCATTCAAGCGCAGTTACACACGAACAAGTAGTATCTGCCTTAAGGCAAAGCTCCTTTGCGCGAAAGGGGATCGCGCATCTACTTTTTGAGCGGAAAAGGAGTTACTCTCGTACACAGCGCGCACAACTCGTCAATAGAAGGAAACTTGCCACACAACTACAGTGCCACATAAGTGTTTTTTACCTTAAGGAAATGTTTAAATTCTTAGCGGTGGTGGAATTTGTCGAACAGTGAAGATTTACTCTAGCTATGGTCTCAAACGCTCGCACACGTCGCTAGTGCCGCCATGTTGAATTATGGCAGTGTTATTTCCTGCGTCGTCATAGTGTGTTAGCATCGTTCGTTGCGCACGTAGGCTCACCTTCCGTGGCTGGCGGCTCGACGGGACACTGCTGATGAAGTCATCATGAAGCATGCACATGATGAGTGGACGTTTGATGTTTTCCTGTTTCGCCTTGGCTGCGTTTATCTCATCTTCAAGAGATACGAGAACGACAAGCATCATAGCTGCCTCAACTCTTCCTTCATCACTAGCGTTTCGCTGGGCCATGATGCAAATGCTCAGTTCTGTCACGCGATCACAATTGTGCCAATAACACTTTGAATTAAACGCGTTACGCACGAAGCATGGGACAACAAGGACGTGAAAAAGAACGACAGAAACGTGGCCACTGCCAGAATAAACAGTATGCACAGCTATTCAAGTACACTGTAGCATAGCAAAACACCAACTGTACATAGTTACTGGACCAATTTAAATTGCTGCTAAGAGCGCAAAATCACAAATAAACTAAACTAATATGCGCATGGTAAGCCATCAACAACGAAAAGAAATGTTTTAGGGTTCTACGGTAGCTAAGTCTAATCCAAATACGCATTTTCATAAAGAGTTTTCTCTCTGGCTGCTTTAGCAAGCAGCGCTATTTTCCTTTCGGCGTTCATTGAGGAACTACCTAAGGGAGTTAGTGTGTTGCCCTGCGTCATCGGCGTAACTCCTTTCTGCAAGGGGTCCTTCAGAGGGGCAAAAGTGGTTTACTGCAAAAGACTTTAGTTTTGCCACTGTGTCAAGGGTAATAGCCTTGGGCATTCTTTTGTGCGACAATTGGTCATGCGATTAGTTTACCTTAAAAACGTCAGTCATCCATTCGTTCTCGGAGTTATTCTAACACATCTTGCTTCACACTTTCCTTTCCTTTCATTAAGAAACACTTCGCCCGAGAACTGCCGTTATGGGGCTTTCTAAAAAAAGTCGACACTTTTTCATCTTTAAAAGCAAGATAAATCCTTGAGTGTTTGTTTCACGTTAATACAACGCCGCTACATGTAGCACTTATACATAACGTTTTCCCTGAACTCATGTATCGAAAGCCGTATCTGTCTCGATTTGGTCAAGATGTTTCTTACCGTGTCCGTAGAATATGCATGACGCCAGCAGCGCAACATTTTTCCTTCAGGTGCAGATTTTCAGTTATAACATGGCATCAGGAAAAAAAGATTATTCGTACGGTGGAATACACATTGTAGACTTTGCGATCGATCCGAGACAACAGAGCGTTGCTTCATTCTTTGTCGTAAAACATTTCATTTTTGGGACATTTTACAGTGGTCTATCAAGAATGACCTTCGTCTCACGTCTTATGGTAACCGACTCCTTCCTTTCAAAAAAACAGCTAGCAATACGCCATATGTTTTGTTTGTTATGAGGACTATATTGTCACGTGGTAGTGGCGTTAAACAAAACAGTAACAATACTGTGAATTACAAAACTAACCTTTATTGGGCGAACCTGTGCCCACATAAACAGATTACAGTTAAAGCACAATGACAGCGGCGAACACAGTCGGCGATCGTCGAAAATTTTATCAGTGGTTCAAGCGCGTCGGCTCTTAAGCCCGGATTACATGGAGCGTTTTTGAGGCCATGCAAGACTTCCCAGCATTCACTATCCTAAGCCAGCTGCGTGAGTTCCTGGACGTAGTGAATTTCTCCCGACGCTTTCTCCCGCACTGCGCTCAGCTTCCTCACCCATTGATCGACCTTCTTCGCACGACCAAGGGCTCCTCATCAGCGATTTCCTGGTCTCCCGAAGGTGAAGCTGCTTTCAGGGTTGCTATACAAGCGGTCGCCGATTCAGTGCTCCTCATCCACCCGAGAACCAACGTCCCTACTCACATCATGGTAAATGCTTCCAGTGTCGCCATTGGTGCTGTTCTGAAGCAGCGAATCGACTCCGAGTCGCATTCACTGGGCTTTTTCTTTCGGAAGCTCCAGCATGCCGAGACTCGCTACAGTGTATTCTTTTTATGCGAAGCATATTACGAGAGCTCAACCCAGCTCCTCAGGCGCGGCGGTGTCGCCATGAAATCACGTGACACCGTGACGTCACGACAGAGGAGAAGTGGCTTTGGCTCAACTCTTGCGAGACGGGCTGGGTGGGAATCGAACCAGGGTCTCCGGAGTGTGGGACGGAGACGCTACCACTGAGCCACGAGTACGATGCTTCAAAGCGGTACAAAAGCGCCTCTAGTGAATGCGGTGTTGCCTTAGAAACGAGCTGTTTCTAAGGCGTGCGTCTCTTGCTCAGGCGCACATTTCGTTGCCGCGCCGAACGCTGCTTTGCTCGACGCTCACCGCGTCCAATGCGGGGCGCGTAGTCGCTGCCCTGTAGCCCATTGTCCTACACCCCTTGGCGGGTCGACGGGAACGCTGTCGCGTTCCACTCTTGAAGGCGAAGAAGTAATGCATGAGTTGTTTCTTCGTCTAGCCGAACCAAATATAGCCAAGCAACAGCAGTTCACCAGGCTAAACAGTGGTTCAACAACTAAAATAAAGGCTAGTATGCTTCGCATCCTGGGCTTAACCTTACCTAAGCCACAGCCATTTTTTTGTAACGAGCTGCTCGCTATATACTCCTCCAATAAGCACTTTTAGGATTTGTTGGTGGGCCAGCCATTTTATGCTCTTACAGATCATAAGCCTTGTAGTTATATTTATTTATTTATTTATTCATTAAGAAACGCTTGTGTAGTGTGAATAACTAGACATCACATATCGGGGAGCGCGGTTCTCAGCGGATTCAGGGGCGGTAGTTAATGCTGGGCTAGATAGGTCCCAAATAGAGCAAGCATATACTAATGTTCATCTAACTAGAATTGTACAATATGTACTCGTTAATGGAAGGCAATGGATCAAAAATTTCGACGTTGAAATCCAGGCATGCGATTAGTGTCGTTAATTACATTTTCAACGTCAGTGTTCCATGAGAGCGGGTTACATGCGTGCAAAGATAGCGGTACCTAGTAACTCAAACTAAAGCGGAGTTATTATGAGTATCAGATGACGATTACGGGTATAAGTATAAGATTGTTGGCACAGATAAGGCTCTCAGTCAAAAAAGCACTAAACGAAAATATAATTAGGCACATTGCAGCAGTCAACATTAGGAACAGTATAGCCATTGCTATCGAGCAGATGAATCGTGTTAGAGTTGATATTACAAACTACGTTCCAAGACTGCCGAGGGTCATCTTAAATTCGGAACAATTATGGGATAAGCCTCTTGCCTGCACATTAGCATTGTTGTATTCGTGATGAGCGCAGTTGTACGCGTGCCATCAGGACTTTTACTCAGCGGAATATTCATTTTGTTTAAGAAGCGCTTCACATTGGTGCTAAAACAAGGAGCTTCAGAAGAAGAAACAAATAATTTTTAGGAATGTTTCAGGATCGACCAAGTAGGCAAATTTTTTTTACGGAGATACCAATTTTCCTAAATGGTGCGACTGTGAACGCTTGGCACAGTGTCAATGATTAAATCTGCAAGTTCGTTATATATGGCAGAGAAATTCGCGCTTTTATAATCTTTAATAGATTTGGCCTGCTTCTTGTGAGATGTAGAGGCCTGAATACTGCATTCAATAAAGCAACCGTCAATAAAATCCGTATCATATGGTGGAGGTGTTGATGTCCATACCGCCTCGCTCTGAAATTCCGGAACCACACTCTTATCGCATATACCACAACCACTATGCCAGACGACACTGGTGAGCCAGGGATTTGCCAGTAGTCAGACTTGATATTCATCTACGTGAAGTATTTAGCGTTGCAGAGCCAATCCAATGAGCCTTGTACCTGTGGATGGGGGGTATACGTCCTTCTTCGTGATTTTGTTCAGCCAACGATAATCAACGCAGAAACGTAGGGTTCCATCCTTTCCCTTCACCAAGGCTAAGGGAGATGCCCATGGGCTTTTCGACGGCTGGACAGTGTCGTCGCACAGCATTTCGTCGACGTATTGCCTTATAGCTTCACGTTCTAGCGTCGAAACTCGGTAAGGGCTCTGGTGGGGTGAGCGAGCGCATTCTACCGTTAGTATGCGATACTTTAAAACTGCTGTTTCTCGGATCCTTGATGACATCGAAACGCAGTCATTGTAATGGCGGAGAAGACTTCCGAGCTGTTCCTGCTTAGTCACGGGCAGACACGAATTTATCTCGAAGTCAGGTTCGGGAACTATGATCGTCGGGGTAGATGTGGCAGAATTCGAGAGGACAAACGCATTGATGGTTTCTTCAGATTCATCGATATATGCGCTCCTCGTGCCCTTGTTTATGTGCTTTAACTCTTGCCAGAAGTTTGTCAGCATCACTGTTGCTTTACATCCGTGCAGTCTAGTAATCCCTCATGCGACGCAAACTTCACAATCGAGCAGTAGACGTTGGTCACCCTCGATGATGCCTTCTACGTCTGCGGGTGTTTCGCTGCCAAGGCAAATTAGAATTCTTGAGGGAGGCGGGGTGGTGACTTGGTCCTCAAGCACACTCAAGGCACGCTGACTGGAAGGCCTCTCCGTCGGTACCACTTGGTCTGTGGACAGCATTATCGACTTCTACCTCAGGTCGATGATGGTACCGTGTTGGTCCATAAAGTCCATGCCGAGAATTAAGTCTCGCAAGCACTGTCTGCGGACCGAGCGTTGCAGGGTTGGTCCGTTCGTGAACTGTCATTCTTGCCCTGCAGATTCCTGTCGGTGTTATTAGGTGTGATCCGAATGTTTAAATTTGAGGGCCAGGCAATATAGTCTTGACTTGCTTAAACTTTGCGGCGAAGAAACCACTGATGACGTGGTAGTCGACTCCTGTGTCCACTAAGGCGGTGACTGCATAGCCGTCGAAAAGCACGTCGAGGTTCGTTCTTTGTGTTGCGTTGCAGTTAGGTCTTGGCTTCGGGTCATGGCTGCATCGCATTATGGTGTGGCTCGTGCGTGGTTTCGTCAGGTCTTTGGTCGGTGCATTGTTTGCTTCCAGACTTCGTCGGGATGGCGGCCTGTCATTGTGATGCCATCGAGGTGTCTACGTCGGCGGCGGAGGATCGTCAATTCGACGAACATAACCATCTCGCTGTCCCAGCTTGAGGTAAGTAGATCGGCAGTAGATGTGGCGGGCTTCTCCGCAAGGATACCAGAACGGATGGTGGTCGGGGGCTTGCTAAACGTCAGTTTTACTTGGAATGCTACGCAGGGCGGTGGGTTGGCGTGCTGGCGGCGGCGGTGATGGACGACGGAACTGTCGCATTGCCGGGCCCTGGCACGCGTGCAGCGGGAGAACGTGTATTTGGGGTACGGCGGCGTGCGTCATCGCTACCACCAGAGGCTGCGGCGATCGAGGCACTCCGAGTGATTATTGGAGCTGCTCGCGTACGACGTCGGCAAGCGAAGCCACTTGAGGGTCCGATGAGGGGAACATCTTCTGAAGCTATTCCCGTGCGACCGCTCTGATAGTCTCGAGCAGGTCGTCGGTTGCCAGTGCCTGAACCCTGGCGTAATTTGTATAGTTCGTGCGATAGTTGAATTGCCGGTCCCGCATTTCCACTGCCTTCTCAATGCTAGTGGCCTCGCGAAGGAACTCGTCGACCGTCTCCGGTGTGCTTCGTATCAAAGAACAATGATAGCGGCCAACAGAGTCGGCAGTCGTCCAAAATCTGATCTGCCGGTCAAGCACATCAGGTTTTATACATGAGCCATTGAAGGTCCCAGGGTAATGGTTGGTGGCCGCGTGTATTCTAGAAAGTTTTACACAATTCGCGCCGCACATGCAGTCAGATTACGCAAGCTTCGGGGACAAGTGAAAAAACAACTATCGATAACATTGGAGAAACTTCCGACACATGCGCACTCATCCCGCGCTGAGAGACATTTGTTAGGCGGTGAAAAACGGTCACTCGAAAAAGATGAACTAGTAGATGTGTCAAAATCTGCAGCCATGGAAGGCGAAATATGAATGAGGGAGATAGGACTAGGGAAATTCTCCAAGGCATTGAATATGATGCTTTCCAGATGCTCCTGGCCAAGAATGGTACCACGCTCGCAACTGTCGTCAGCTACTGCGAAAGCTTTGGCGAATTACGCAGGCAATGAGAGCTCTTCCGCCACACTGCTCCTCCAGTTGCATCCCTAGCGAGTTTGGCGGATGCTCCGGGACATACTGATAATGGCTCTCTGTTCATCATCGTCATCATTATCATCATCATCATCAGCCTGATTACGCCCATTGCAGGGCAAAGGCCTCTCCCATACTTCTCCAACTACCCCGGTCATGTACTAATTGTGGCCATGTTGTCCCTGCGGACTTCCTAATCTCATCCCCCCACCTAACTTTCTGCCGCCCCCTGCTACGCTTCCCTTCCCTTGGAATCCAGTTCGTAACACTTAATGACCATCGCTTATCATCCCTCCTCATTACATGTCTGGCCCATGCCCATTTCATTTTCTTGATTTCAGCTAAGATATCATTAACTCGCGTTTCTTCCCTCACCCAGTCTGCTCTTTTCTTATCCCTTAACGTTACACCTATCATTCTTCTTTCCATAGCTCTTTGCGTCGTCCTCAATTTAAGTAGAACCCTTTTTGTAAGCCTCCAGATACCTGCCCCGTAAGTGACTACTGGTAAGACACAGCTGTTATATACTTTTCTCGTGAGGAATAATGGCAACCTGCTGTTCATTATCTGAGAATGCCTGCCAAACGCACCCCAGCCCGTTCTTATTCTTCTGATTATTTCAGTCTCATGATCCGGATCCGCAGTCACTACCTGTCTGTCCTAATTAGATGTATTCCCTTGCCACTTCCAGCGCCTCGCTACCTATCGTAGACTGCTGTTCTCTTCCGAGACTGGTAAACATTACTTTAGTTTTCTGAAGCTTAATTTTTAGACCCACTCTTCTGCTTTGACTCTCCAGGTCAGAGAGCATGCATTGCATTTGGTCCCCTGAGTTACTAAGCAAGGCAATATCATCAGCGAATCGCAAGTTACTAAGGTATTCTCCATTAACTCTTATCCCCAATTCTTCCCAATCCATGTCTCTGAATAACTCCTGTAAACACGCTGTGAATAGCATTGGAGAGATCGTATCTCCCTGCCTGACGCCTTTCTTTATTGAGATTTTGTTCCTTTTTTATAGAGGACTACTGTAGCTGTGGAACCGCTATAGATATCTTTCAGTATTTTTATATACGGCTCGTCTACACCCTGATCCCGCAATACCTCCATCACTGCTGAGGTTTCGACTGAATAAAATGCTTTCTCGTAATCAATGAAACCTGTATATAAGAGTTGGTTATATTCGCACATTTCTCTATCACCTGATTGATAGCGTGAATATGGTCTATTGTTGAGTAGCTTTTCCGAGTCCTGCTTTGTCCTTTGGTTGACGGAAGTCTAAGGTGTTCCTGATTCTATTTGCAATTACCGTAGTAAATATTTTGTAGGCAACGAACAGTAAGCTGATCGGTCTCTAATTTTTCAAGCCTTTGGCATCCCCTTTCTTATGGATTTTAATTAAGTTAGCGTTTTTCCAAGATACAGGTACGCTCAAAGTCATGAAGCATTGCGTATACAGGGTGAACAGTTTTTCTAGAACAATCTGCCTACCATCCTTTAAAAAATCTACTGTTACCTGATCCTCCCCAGCTGCCTTCCCCCTTTGCATAGCTCCCAAGGCTTTCTTTACTTCTTCCCGCGTTACTTGTGGGATTTCAAATTTCTCTAGACTATTCTCTCTTCCATTATCGCCATGGTTGCCACTGGTACTGCATAAATCTCTATAGAACTCATCAGCCACTTGAACGATTTCTTCCATATTAGTAATGATATTGCCGGCTTTGTCTCTTAACGCATACATTTGATTTTTGCCTATTTCTAGCGTCTCCTTGACTGCTTTTAGGCTTCCTTCGTTCCTTAGAGCATGTTCAATTCTATCCTGATTATACTTCCTTATTTCAACTGTCTTACGCTTGTCGAATAACTTGGAAAATTCTGCCAGTTCTATTCTAGCTGTAGGGTTAGAGGCTTTCATACATTGGCGATTCTTGATCAGATCTTTCGTCTCCTGCGATAGCTTACTGGTATCCTGTCTAACGGAGTGGCCACCGACTTCTATTGCAGATTTTTTAGTGATGCCCATAATATTATCGCTCATATCTTCAACACTAAAGTCTTCTTCCTGTGTTAAAGCCGAATACCGGTTCTATAGCTTGATCCAGAATTCCTCTATTGGCCCTCTTACCGCTAACTCATTGATCGGCTTCTTATGTACCAGTTTCTTTCGTTCCCTCCTCAAGTCTAGGCTAATTCGAGTTCTTACCATCCTATGGTCACTGCAGCGCACCTCGCCGAGCACGTCCACATCTTGTATGATGCCAGGGTTAGCGCAGAGTAAAAGGTCTATTTCATTTCTAGTCTTATCATTCGGGCTTCTCCACGTCCACTTTCGGCTATCCCGCTTGCGGAAGAAGGTATTCATTATCCGCATATTATTCTGTTCCGCAAACTCTACCAATAACCCTCCCCTGCTATTCATAATGCCTATGCCATATTCCCGCACTGCCTTGTCTCCAGCCTGCTTCTTGCGCACCTTGGCACAGAGGTCGCCTATCAGTATAGTGTATTTTGTTTTCACTCTACCCATTGCCGATTCCTCGTCTTCATAGAAGATTTCGACTTAGTGATCGTCATGACTGGATGCAGGGGCGTACACCTGTACGACCTTCAATTTGTGCCTCTCATTAAGGTTCAAAACAAGACCTGCCACTCTCTCGTTAATGTTATAGAATTCCTGTACATTACCGGCTATATTCTTATTAATCAGCAATCTGACTCCTAGATTTCGCCTCTCCGCTAAGCCCCGGTAGCACAGGACGTGCCCGGTCTTTACCACAGTATATGCTTCTTTTGGCCTCCTAACTTCACTGAGCCATATTATATCCCATTTACTGCCCTCTAATTCCTCCTATAGCACTGCCACACTCGCCTTACTAGGTAACGTTCTAGCGTTAAACGTTGCCAGATTCAGATTCCAATGGCGGCCTGTCCGGATGCAGGGATTCTTAGCACCCTCTGCTGCGTCGCAGGTCTGACCGCCGCTGTGGTCAGTTTTTTATTTTTTTTTTATTCAGAATACCCCTAAAGGCCCTCTCGCAGGAGGGTATTACATAGGGGGTGGTGGTGCAGTAACGCATACAGATGTAATAAGTGAGTAGTAAGCTGAAAACAAAAATTGGGAACTAATAAACAATAACCACAAGAGATAATAATACAAAAAGAATAAGATTATTGTGCTAGTAAAAAATAATCAGAAGTGTACAAGAAGAATACGTATCACAAACACACGAAAAATGGAGGGTAATTTGAGTCATAGAAAGCACTCAGACCATTAATGTACAACGAATCAGTAAACAATACAAAACGTAAACTTAAAAGAAAAAGGCAAAACATCGCAATAAAAATAGGAACAATAACCAAAACAATATGCATGTTACATAGAGGACAAGAAGATCTTTTAACATCATTCTTAACAAAAAAAAAATGGGGGTGGGACATGACACAAGAAAGGTTTAGGCACTTTCATTAAGGATTAGAAGTTTCTGAAATTCATTTATGTCGGTGACGGTTGCGATGTGTGATGGCAAGCTATTCCACTCGGTTATGGTGCGCGGGATGAATGATCTGGCATAAGTTAGTGTGCGACACGTGAAGCGTTCGATTTTAAAAGGGTGATCACGGCGGGGAAAGATGGCAGGGGGTGGCCTAAAGAAGTCCTCGCGAAGTGATGCATGATGGTAAAGCTTATGAAGAAGTGATAAGCGAGCGATTTTGCGCCGACATGATAATACTTGCAGTTCAGCACGATTCTTCAATGAAGTGACGCTGGTGTGACGTGAATAATCCGAAAAAATAAAACGCACAGCACGGTTCTGCAGGGCTTCGATGTTTTTAATATTGTAGACTTGATCGGGATCCCAAATGGCTGAGGCATATTCTATTTTAGGACGGATTAAAGTGATATAAGCCTGTTTACGTAAGTGCGATGGGGTATGTTTCATGTTACGTTTAAGAAACCCAAGTGAGCGGTTTGCTGAAGCTAGGGTGACGTTAATATGGTTATTCCAGGACAGGTCAGACTGAAAGTTAACTCCAAGATATTTGTACGTGGTCGTAAGTTCCACTGAAGTATTATTTAGCAAGTAAGAGGTAGGAATTCGAGAAGCTTTTTTAGAGAAAGACATCACTTTAGTTTTTGAAGGATTTAGTGTCATTAGCCAAGTTGTGCACCATGAAGTTAAGGAGTCAAGGTCAGATTGTAGCGATTGGCGGTCAGCTTCAGAAGAGATGTTGCGGTAAATAACACAATCATCAGCGAATAGCCTAACTTTAGATTTGAGGGACGAGGGTAAGTCATTTATATAAATTAGGAAAAGCAATGGACCTAGTACACTTCCTTGAGGAACACCGGATGAGACTGGGACGAAAGGAGAGTCAAAGTTGTTGACGGACGTGAACTGTTGTCTATTAGAGAGGAAGGCTTGCACCCATGCCAGAACAAGTGGGTGAATATTAAGATGTCTAAGTTTTAGTAAGAGCCGGTGGTGAGGAACTCGATCGAACGCTTTTGAGAAGTCAAGGAATATGGCGTCAATTTGGATGCCGGCGTCCAATGATGAGTGTAAATCCTGAGTAAATCCTGCAAGTTGTGTTTCACATGAGAAGCCCTTGCGAAAACCGTGCTGGTATTTGAAGATGATATTGTGTTGCTCTAAATATGTAATTACTTGTGAGTGTATAATGTGTTCCAAGAGTTTACAGATGGTACTAGTTAAAGATATAGGTCTGTAGTTAAGTGGAGACGAGCGATCCCCTGATTTAAATATGGGCACTACTTTTGCTATTAGCCAGTCCTGAGGAATTGTGCCTGACGACATTGATAGAGAGAAGATGGCTGCCAAGCAACGATAGATACCAGAAGAAATATGTTTAAGTATTTTGTTGTTGAAGCCATTATGATCAGATGCAGATGACGTTTTTAATTTTCCAAGTAGAGATAAAATACCAGCTTCATCAATAATTATTTCAGTCATATTAATACCGGAAACAACATCAATGCTAGGGCATGTAGTAATATCCTCAAGAGTAAAAACTGTTGAGAATGAGTCATTTAATAACTTAGCACATTCTGATTCAGTAACAGGAGAACCATTGGTATTAGCAAGAGTTACATCGGGGTGGTTGCTGGGATTTATTGTGCGCCAAAAGCGCCGAGGGTTATTTATTAGCAAAGATGGCAAATCACGACTGAAAAAGCGACGACGAGTAGTTTTTAAAAGTTGTTGATATTCCTTGTCACACTTTTTATAGCGACACCATGAAGCTGATAGTCTGTTTTTGTCTGCCATTCTAAAAAGTCGCTTCTTTTTATTATTAAGTCGACGTAATTGCTGATTGAACCATGGAGAAATGTTGCTTGTTTTGATAGTCATAACTGGAATGTATTTGTTAATTAAGTTTGAGAGAGTATGTTTAAAAAGGTTCCAGTTATCTTCAATGGAACGTGACAAGTAGGCGTCTAAAAAATGGTCCGTGAAATGGGATAATTCGATACACATTGCATCAAAATTGGCTCGCTTATAGCACCTTATACACTTTTCTGCAACTGTCTTTTGGTTAAGTGAACAAGTTAAGCTTCCAGTAATTATGTCATGATCAGAAAGACCATCGAGATGGGCTATGTCAGTAAACAGGTCAGGTCGAGAAGTTAAAATTAGGTCAAGAATATTTGCGCATGTGCTCGAGCAACGTGTAGGTTTTTCGATAAGCTGGCACAACGAAAAATCAAGGCAAGAATCAAGAAATTCCTGTGCCTGAGTATCGTTGGCTGAAACAGATAGTGTAGACCATTGAATATTTGGATAGTTGAAGTCTCCGAAGATTAAAAGAACGGCATTTGGAAACCTCCCGCATATGTCAACAACAACGCGATGAAATTCCCCTTCGAAGGTCGCATTCATGTCCGGGGGGCGATAAAAAATACCAACAATGAGGTCAGTGGAACCAAGCTTCAGGGACACAAATACGCTTTCAAGAAATGAGTTGACAAAGATAGGTATAGCAAAGAAATCTTTAGAAATTCCAATAAGCACACCCCCGCCTCTTCGATCCTTTCTATCGCAGCGAAAAAAGTTAAAATCTACTTGACTGACAAGAATGTTATTATCGGAAACAGTATCGTTGAGCCACGTTTCTGTTAGTGCGATGATGGAAGGCGAACTTGAGTCGATAATAGAAGATAGTTGAATACTTTTAGGCAGAACACTTCTGATATTAGTGTAGAAGAAAGATACCTTTCCATCTGAACGAGATGGGGTGGTTACATGTGCTTGACGCTTAGAAGGGGCACGTCACGTAGGTGGAGTCATTGCTGAGCGTGCGTCTGTGCGGGTTACACACACCGCGCAATTAGAAGTTGTGTCCCAAGTGTAGGTGACGTTATTTAGGCACAGCCTGTCAAAAATAAGACGTACACGATCACCCTCCTTCCTTAGTGTTTTCGAAAACTGCAACAACTTCCTGCGTTTGTCCCGCACAGCCTCCGAATAGTCCCGTGCGACACTGAAGGGCGTATTCTTTAGTTTGAAGCCTTTGCTCAGAATAGTTTCGACTTCTTTGTCATTAAAAAGTTTAGCGATGATGGGGCGCTTTTTATCTGAGGAGAAACGACCTATGCGGTGAGCCCTGGCCAGTGACGAAATCGAAAAGTCAAGTCGGTTCCTGCAGAAGTCACGTACAAGACGTTCGGACGATTCCCATGTTTCAAATTGTTCCCCGTCGTCAATTCCATAGAATATTACGTTTGACCTTCGGGAACGATTTTCCAAGTCGTCAATTTTAGCTTGAAGGTCTGAGAGGTCTGATGAAGGTCTGATATTGTCCCGGCGTGACCGGTTTTCCACCTCATCGGATTTTGAAGCGAGTTTAGCGATAGATTCCCTAAGTGAGACTATTTCGGAGTTAAGTTTGTCATACATTGTACTACAGTCAACAGCTCCTGTAGAAGATTCGAGCGAAGATACACGTGTTTCAAGGGCTTCGAAGCGGGAATTAAAAGATTCCTTGATATCGGCAATGTCAAGTGCAATTTGTTTCTGACCAGCCAACAATTGAGCGAGAAGATTAGCCGTCTCTGGAGGGGAACTAGTAGAGCACTGACTGCTACTTGAAGTGGTGTTATGAGCCTCGCTTGACTTTGATGTACTTGCCGAAGGCACACCTCTAGGTCCAGGGTTAAGTTCAATATCCCCACTCAAGAGAAGGCTATCGTAACAGTGCAAAATTCGAAAGCAGCAAGTAACAACACTGTTCGGGCAGGACAGCAGCAGCAAAAAGCGGTCATCAGAACGGTAGCTATATGCACCTTGGATATAACATACCTGCGTGAAAAACAAGCAGCGTTTAAGCAACATTCCGGCGTCGCTGCTGCACTGCCCACTGAAGGAAGGTGCCGTTGCAAAGTCCTTTATATGGTCCGGTGTAGATGTCGCTGACCACTGCTTAGCGGTGATTGGTAGAACGACGGTGACAACAGCCAGAAACGAATCACGTGGGAGGCCGTCGGCAAAGCCAAGGGGCATGCCAGGGCTATCACCAACAGGAGTGATAGGGCTGTCCATGGGCACACCATCGACCGCATCCACGTGCCGGTGAAAAGGAAGCGCGGAAGATAAGGCAGCGTCCCCGCAGAGGAATCCATGGAAGCATCCCAAGAACTGCGTGAAAAACAAGCAGCGTTTAAGCAACATTCCGGCGTCGCTGCTGCACTGCCCACTGAAGGAAGGTGCCGTTGCAAAGTCCTTTATATGGTCCGGTGTAGATGTCGCTGACCACTGCTTAGCGGTGATTGGTAGAACGACGGTGACAACAGCCAGAAACGAATCACGTGGGAGGCCGTCGGCAAAGCCAAGGGGCATGCCAGGGCTATCACCAACAGGAGTGATAGGGCTGTCCATGGGCACACCATCGACCGCATCCACGTGCCGGTGAAAAGGAAGCGCGGAAGATAAGGCAGCGTCCCCGCAGAGGAATCCATGGAAGCATCCCAAGAACTGCGTGAAAAACAAGCAGCGTTTAAGCAACATTCCGGCGTCGCTGCTGCACTGCAACTGCTGCGGACCTCAGTCCGCAGCAGTTGCTTCGCAGCTGCTGCGGACTGAGGTCCGGGGTTTGATTGTTGTGTTCATATGGTGTTCATATGCTCTGGGGAAGGAGTGCATTGGCGGTTCTGGTCTCCGGGATCAGACCGAACTCCAGGCCTGTTTGTGCAATTTTATCAACACGCGGATTTTTATATCCGGTGGAAAATTGCACGGCACCGAGATTTGAACCACGGTCCTCTTGAACGCGAGGCGGTTGCTCTACCTCTACGCCACCGCTACACCCTGCACGTCGGGCTCTTTTGCCTTACGTGAAAGCCTTCATTCGTGAAGAGGTTGTGTGCCAGGTCTCCCTGCCGTCCCTCACCCAGGATCCTGGTCAACCATTGTCTTCGGCGCAGTAGCAGGCCTACCGCGCGCAGGTTGCAGTGGTTCTCCCACCGTTCCACCACCAAGCTCATATTACCGCACCGTTCGCTTACGAGGTAGTCGCGTCACGTCCTAGACTGACGACGCTTCTCTACTCGATGCCACAGCTACGCTGCTCGATGTCACGGCTTCCGGCTCTACTCTTAGTGTTTCGAATGCCCCGTGATTTCTTCTGGCCGCAATATCTCTGACGCATGCTAGACAGCCAGTCAGTATGTTTCGCTTCTGGTTTCTCGGGCCATTCGGCAGGCTTTTAATGCAATAGCTTTGAGGAGCCGATTGAAGAAATGTTTATTTCGACAAGCCTAATGAGAAAAATACATGTGCACGTCCTGTGCAAAAAAAAACATCAAAAACAATGTCACATTACATCAGCAGCTAGGGCCCATTACGATGAAACAAGAAACGTTGAGGCTACATAAAACTCTGACGGGTGTTTTTAACTGCCGGGAGTTAAGTTGTCAGTAAGGTAACAGCTGCGCAGTAATGCACCCACTGCGGAGTTTTATTAACTGTACCGACCATTTGCGCAGGAACTCCTCTTCATTTAGGTAGATCAGGTCCACGCAAGCCTGTTCATACATACGTTTGCCTATGCAGCGTAGTAACCGGTACATCGTTCCCTTTGGCCTTCCCTGTATTGCTGCAGCACCTCTTTGTCGCCAAAACACGAATGCTGCCTCGAACCACGAGACCACGTCGAAGAGTCTTCGCGTTTGCGTTCCCGGATCCATGCGTACACCGAACACGCGCCGTAGTAAGCACAAAAATGTTTTCGCAGAAGTGGAATCTAAGAGGTCATGCCGCAACGTTTATTTCTGTCCGCACTGAGGGCGGCGGTTATTGGAAGATATTCCCTAACCTGCAGTGCGCTTCCGCGTAGGCAAAACGCATCAACCTCGTCTCCACCCGAAGTCGCGCACCTCGGCAGGCACGGCCGATGTGGCTAGCCTGCACCAGTTGACGCTCCTACAACGCTGCCAAGGCTGCCAACGCTGCTTTCTGTGTCAAGTGCACTATTGCTAGTAATTCGCACACCTCCGTTGCCGGAGTCAACTACAACTACATCTGGTAATGTTGATCTAATTGAATAAAGGCTGCTGCATACATATCTATAGAATTGCGGGGCGTGTTTCGCCATAGGAACTGTTCACATTCCTGATAAAAAGACCTTCCTGGACGTGCCTGGGAAATAGTCGGCAAGTTTCCTGCTTGGATATTCAGGATTGTTTATGAGGTAGTATAATCTACGCCATGCGTGGACGGAGCTTATTGCTCTGATAAACGGGATGCTAAGTCCACCCATGCTCATTGGAAGCTGAAGTGGACGTGCCATTTGTAGCAAGCCCATGTGAAGCCTTGCGTGGTGGGCGCGCTATGCGTGCGACGTTGTAAAAGGTAATTGAATGCTGGATTTCATTATGTAGCTGCGGTCGGTAAGCAGCAACGAGAACTTTCATGCAACTGACAGCTTTATTTCTGCTTTGTTACGCAGGTCTGACCCCATCTGCTGAGCCACTGCATCAGACATAAGGAAAGCTACTCCCATGACTTTAATCGCTGCTACCCACTCAACTTCTCCATCAAGGACAGATGTAGAGTTGCCAGAAGTTATCGCTTTACTTTTGTTTTTATTCAGAAGGGCTCCGGATAATTGAGAGTAATCGTTAAACAAACGTAAGCAGGTAAAGTAGCTATCTTCGTTTCTTAACAGAGGGACATAGCGTCTGCACATGCATATACCTTTATCTCTCCTTGGCTTGGCAAGGGAAAGCCACGCATCGCTGGGCAAAGTAAATGCGGCGCAGCAAAGGGTCAATACAGAACTAGCAGGTGAGGACTCAGTGAACTCGGAGGCCTAAGGCCGCGTTTGAGCGGAAAAGAATCGCTTAGACAACCGTTGATGAGCAGCTTGGCCGATAAGCCCGAGTACAAGAGGCCATTCTTATCAAGAATTCGGCAGGGAATCCGAACGTTTCCAGCACGCCAAATAGATACCGATGCTCAACGTGATTTAAAGCTTTCGTGTGGTTCAGCGAAACAAAGCATCCTGGAATTTGTGTCCTAGAAGCGAAGGTAAAAATATCGCTTGTCAATGCTAGAGATGAAAAAATTGATCGGGCTGGTACGCTACACATCTGCGTCTGGCTGATCATGTATGCAAGAACACTACTCATTATGTTCTCTCGCATTGATGAGACTATCTTGCAGTCCACGTTTAACCGCGTAATCGGCCGCCAAGACGGTGGGTCGGAGGCCTGGCCGCCTAACCTAGGGAGGAAGACGATCCGGCTATAGCGGAAATAATCTGGCCGAATGCCATCTGATATGAACATATTAGCCATGGATAAAAGCGATTCTTTGACGGCATCAGAAGACCGCGGCTAAGACTGGATTGGGGTGCCATCTGGGCCGTGTGCAGCGGAGGCATTCATTTGTTTTAATAATGCTCGAAGCTTTTCAAGTGTCGCTGGCTCGCACAGGTGCTGTACGGTGTTGTCTTATACTTCGGGCAGGGGTCGACAGATTTCCCGAATTATCTCACGATAATCATTCCTGCACCAACTACCTTCATCGGCAGTAAACACCTCGCTGACATGCTGTTTAATGACTGCGCAAATATCTGACGAGCGGTCACTGCGGGTGCTATCCGGAAGCGTGACATGAGGCATTCGGGTAGAGCCTTTTTGCTCTGTCGAACATGATCGTATGTACCAGAGAACCACCGGGTAGGACAGAGGATTACCCTGCGTGGCAGCCTGACTGGCAGCTCTAGACGATAGTCTGAGTAAAGTTCTGTACTTGGCTTTCAGCAAGCCGAGATAGCCTTGCATTGCAAGCGTAATCATGTCTGCTGTGCGTACGATTCGCATCAGCCTTAGTACATCATTTAATTCGCGAATGATTCGCGTTTTTTGATCGAGTCCTCCTCGGGTGAGTAGCGGGCGCGACGCCATCTTCAAGTCGTCCCAAGAGCTTTAAACTCTATGTCCCGCTCGCACAAAGCTACTAATGCAGCGCCTATAGCAGCGATGCTCTCAGTATCTGTAAGCAGACTGCCGTCCATTCGCCAAAAATCGTATTTCATAGTGGTTTCGCCGAGATCCAGACGTAGGGACAAAGGGTGATGATCGGAAATGCGGAGTGTACCCGTGGGAAAGGCAAGAACTTTGCTGCTTTCGAGATAGCAGTTAAGTTCAGGGGGAAAAGAAATTTGTCTAGCTTTCTTGCTGACTGGTCTTTTTCCTAAGTTGGTACGAATACGTCACCGTGCAACTGCACCCACTCATATTAGAGATGAAACTGTTGTTGAAGACGGCGTAACACCCGTATGGCTCGATAGTGACGGAACCGTCCGGGTCCCAGAATGTCGCGGCCGTCGTTTAGGCAAGAGTTGAAATCACCAACTGTGAATATCGGGCAAGGCTCGAACGCATATGTGTCAAGTCAGTCGAAAACTTCTGTTGAATTCGACTGGCATGCGAGTGCATATATCACTAGTGCCCTAACCCGTCTCGCGCTCATCAGAAAATCGACTGATAACGTGCGGCCGTCTAAACCGTACATACAGTGCGCTCCCTTACTCAAACGAGGGTTTAAAAACACCTCGCCTACGCCACAAGACACAGCGTTTGTCAGGCAAAAGAAGGCATCAACAGCAAAACTAGCCTTAAATTTTGACATATCGAGGCATGAACAGAAATTATACTCTTGCAACAAAAGCAAGTCGACGCCCCGTGCTCGTGCAAACTGCAGCACCTCGTTCGGTTCGACGACGAACTGGAACTCTTGAACATTCTACGAGAGGAAATGCACCATCTGCATGGCAAGCGCCGAACGTCGCCATGTTTACAGGCCTAATTAAAGGGTGCCGCGCACGCTGGAACCTCATGCGCGCAACATTTTCGGGCGTTTTCATTTGCTCTCTTTATGCCAGCTGCTCCCGCCCATTTCTTTCTCGTGCGCTCTCTTTATCTCCTGCTTATTATGGTCAATTGCTTCTGCCATGAGGGGTAGGTCGGCAGCTTGACTCACTGGATCCTTTAACGACGAGTCCGTTCTTCGCGGTATACGAAATCCGCTGGCTTGAGCAAGTAGTCTCTCGTGTGGTGCCCGGTGTCCGCATCTGCCGGAGCTGGGGGCGGTGGCCACGGTCTTCCGGATAACACAGCCACGCGGTGAGCTCTCCGCCTGGCACGCCGTCTTCGTGCGCTGCCAAATCCGCTGACCCGTCGATCAGGAGTTGTAGGCAAGAGGCTGTGTCCCTTGAGCTTGCCTCGGTTGCGCTGACTTCGGTAGTCTTCTTCTCAAAAGAGGGAAGTGATGGAAACTGGTCATCTTCCTAGCAGCCTGAAGCCTCCTAGGAAGACAAGGGTTCCGAACTTTGGTTGCGGCATGGTTCTTCAGGCGAAGCCTGTAGATCGGGGTACCGGTCACCTTGAGTTGTTCTTTTGGGAGCTTATCATGCTGTTGTTGGTCGCCGTCTTCTCCTTCACTACTGACAGGGGTGTTAGTGTTTCAGGCAACCGCGGCATAGCGTCTGGGCAAGAAGCAGTACGCGGTGACGTGGTTCCCAGCACAGCGGCGACAAAGGGACGTGCACTTGACTGTCTCGTGACCAAAGACTTCGCACCTTTCGCAATGTGGTGTCCGCATGCCTTTCCTAGGTGTCCTTCAGTCTGGCACCATGAGCACACCTTCCAAATTCATCGGTAGTCGAACATCATTAGATGGCCTTGTACTGATATAAAACTTGCCATTGGCTTCGCTATTTCCATGCGAATGACCCTTGCGCAGGTAGTGATCTTGTGTTTTGCTTTTAACTGTGATTCTTGAATTCCAAGAACTGTTCCATTCGGTGAGAGAACTGTCGCATGTGTGGCGCCTCCCATGCACGGCGGGACACGGAAGCCGGAAATGTAGAGCACTCGTGGTCCGACTTCGGCGACTGGGACCGAGGCGCCATACAGAACGAAGGAGGCACGGGACGATAGTTTGGCAGTGGCTTCTGCAAAAGCGACAGCTGCGCTGAACTTCACTTCTCCCATGTGTTGCAGGATCTTAAAGTCCTGATCCTACCGTTTCTTAGATGGCGCCGATTATTTCATCAATGCTGCTGCTCGTTGGCGCGCTGAAGGTGAAGCAGTGCACTTTAGGTGGCCGTTTACGGAACGACATCCTGGTTGAGTTAGATGGCTAGGTGTAGCTCTGGTTATAACGGCGGTACGCGCGGCGCCTGGGCGTTGTTCATGTTGCTAGATCGCGCGAAAGCCACCTCATCGTGCGCGAGCTTATCACTGGACAAAACTTTCGTCGCAGAAAATCAGGTATCGGTGTCGAATGTCTTTTCGGCAAAACAATTTTTGAACCACCCATACCGAGGCTTTCCATATGCCGCGAGAAACGGACTGCACTAATACACATTCTGAAGATAACATGCGTGGAATGATCGTAAACTACGAATTACACACAACTTACCGACACGGTAACTCTCGGATAGTAATTTGAATATATGAGAAAACATAATTTTGTTACGAAAAAACTCAAACAATCCCCTTTTACAGCTTTTCTACCATGCATAGACCGTAGACAGCGACTGCCAATCGCGTCCGCCGGCACGTCAATATCTCTGAGTCCACGGAGTGGCGCGCCCGCTTGCTTTATGCACTTCCAGATTGCGCTTGCCTCCGCCGCGTCGCCGCCGATGCAAGAGGCCGCATCTCTACCAGAAAGCCCGCCTTGTTGCATAGCCTTCGCCGCGAGCATTTCCCGGTAAACATTGAGGTTACATAGGCTACAGTTGCTGGAAAGCATGAGAAGCAGTCAGAGCTCTTGGAATGCTATGGCGTTCCACACTTGAAAGCGAAGCTTAAGCGCCCTCCAAATGTTTTGTCACCGCCGCCATCCGCATTCGGACGTCATCACTGGATCGCATGTAACTGCAGCCCACTGCGATGCCGATTAGAACCAACCGCCGAACTTTCGAAACGCTCGTGAAAACAGCAGCCGTGCTTCTCCATTACCGTGTCAACGCTCGGTATCGCCGCTGCGTCGTCGCCCTCCTTCAAACGAGAGAAACTGAGGGTTGCAGTTCCGGAGGCGCAAGCTGCAAGCTTTTCGAAGTGCCGAAGGCCTGCAGAACTGCCGCAAAATGTTATATGAGTCGAAGGAGTCGCTATGTTTGCCTTAGTCGATACGAGCGCAGCAGTTCTTGTTATATGTGAGAAGCTATGCTGACGACTCTGTGAGGTCATGACGGCTCTTACTGGCATTGTACTTCACACGACCACCACTCAGCCCAACCAATCGTCTGCTGCTTCCACTGCAAGACTGATTACATAGACTATTCTCTATAACATCGAGTTTGTTCTGCTGCCTTCCTTCTCTCACAGTGTAACGTAGGGTGGGACTTCTGTCGCATGATAGTGCTGTAATTGACTGCACCCATGCTTCGTGTCCAGTCGCGTTGTGTGTCCTCTTACACACTGCACCGTATATTGTGGCCGCTAAAAGAAGAGATTGTTGGCACCACCAATGCGGGTCCCTACAGAAGATGCGGTGCTCGTCGATTTGTCGTGTTTACCTGTGCTGATGCTTCTGTCCTGTTCACGCCGCTATCACTGTTAGTACTGCTCACACTTTTGCCGCTTCCATTTCCCATTCTAAACGTTAGCTCTGGTGCCGCCACTATGCTCCTTCATGGCTAGTCTGCCTGTTGTACCTATGTCATTGATGTTCTTCAGCCACTGGAACTTCCTGGTTCCTCTTCTGCCGTACCACTCAAGGTCACTTCTTTTGCATTGAAATTGTAAATTGTGTTCTACTAGAGCAGCGTTTTCTTCCCATTGTGTCTATTAGCTGGAAGTGCCTTTATTGTTGCTTCATTTTGCCTTTTTTGTCCGTAACAGACGTATTTCCTTGTATTGTTATGCACTTGTTAGAGTTTCAAAACTGAAACAAATGAAACTAATGCTGAGTGTACCACCTGCTTTATGCCCACTCCTGTGAAAGACCGAATGGTATTGACAGTATTGTGAAATAAATACATAACGTCTCCTTCCACTGTCCATCTGTTGGTGCCGAAGTCTTTAGTTCTTCTGTTGATGCCGACCTTTCCGCAGAGCACCGCGAGCAGCTTCTTTTTCTACGTGGCCAGTTCCGCACTTCCTGCGATTGTACCTCGCAGACCTTCGGTCGTCCTGGCCAATATTGACACTGGATCACCACGTCCGCTACGGCAACGCCCGTGTGCTGTCTCGGCAGCAGAACGGCGGCTAACCATTGACCAGGTGGTAGGCATGCTACAACCTGCCGTCATTCAGCCGTCCCGTAGTCTGTGGTCGTCCCTAGTATTTAGTGCTCGTGAGAAAAAAAGGTCGCTATATTCAATTCTGCGTTGATTGCCGTCGCCTCAGTAAAATACATTGAAGAAAGTCCATCCCTTCCCCGTATTGACGATGCCCTTGATTTTTTTTCCATCATTTGAATAATTTTTGCCGTTAAACGTGTGGTGTGGCTACTGACAAGTTCCTGTAGGCGCATCTAACCATCCTAAGACTGCATTCGTAACGCCTGACGGGTTCTATGAATTTGCCGTCATGCTGTTTGGTCCCTACAATGCGCTTGCCACTATTGAGCACATGTTGAACAACACCCTTCGAGGTTTAAAGCGAAACGTCTGCCCATGCTATAAGAATAAATAACATCGTTGTATTTTCTCTGAATCTTCCGACTTAAGAATAAATAACATCGTTGTATTTTCTCTGAATCTTCCGACTCTTCTTACCCGTCTCCACGAGACTGTGGCGTGAGACGAAACGTCTGGCCTTCAGCTTACCAAGACGTGTTGCTATGCTGCTCGCAAATTGACTCCATGCTTGCGCCAACTTCCTGAAACCAACGTCACTTTTATGCGGCTCTGTTCCTACATCCGTCGTTTTCTGCGCAATTTCGCCACCATCATTGCACCTTTGACGAAGCTTCTAAGCGCTGGCACCGACATCTCCACTTGGTCCTTTGAATGTTATGTCGCCTTCCAGACTCTCCGACACCTGTTAAAATCTCCTCCCATTCGCTATCACTACGTTCCCTAGGCCCCTGAGAAAGTACCTACACATGCCAGTGGTGTCGGCCTTTGTGCAGTACTATGCAGACTATGTTGTCGCCAACGCGAGTCGCCCACTCGCAAAGGGCGAGACCAAGTATTCTGTGACTGAATAAGAGTGTCTGGTCATCGTGTGGGCTCCAATGAAATTGCGACCTTACCTCTATGGCCGTCCTCGCTACCTAATCACGGACCATCACGCTCTGTGCCGGTTGACGTTCCTGAAGGATCCCTCTGGCCGTCTACTCCGCTCTGCACTTTGGCTGCAAGGGTATGACATACAAGTACTGTACAGCACTGGCCGGAAGCACACTGACACGGATGCCCTTTCTCGATTTGCGCTACTATATGATGCTTCGTCGGTCTCGGCGCTCGACTTCGATTCTATGTCCTCGAAGCAGCTCAAGGATTCATGAATTGTTAGCGTCATTAACTTCTTGTCCACCCCAACTGCCACCTTGTCTTCCCTAGCGCGCTGCCGTCAAGCAGCTAATTTTCCTGGGCTCGAAAACTTGTTCTATTGCCGGAATTAAGCGCCTGCCGTCCAAGTGGCTCTTGGTAGCACCGCGTCACATGTACGTGTGCTGCCGACCCACAGAGTAGCCAACACACAGAGTGCTCATGCCAGAGCGTTGAAGAAATATGCGAGGTTGCGCCGGTGCGTTTACTGGCGTGAACTGTACACCTTGGTTCGCAAATACGTTCGTAGTTGCGCCGCTTCCAAGTGATGCAAGGCGCCTCCTAAGCTTTCGGCCGGCACACTACAACCTCTACATTGCCCAGAACTTGCTTTCCACTGCTCGACATTGACATTATGGTCCACTTCCGCCTATTACCTTGGGGAACAGATTAATCATTGTTGTTGCCGACTACGTCACCCACTCTCTGAGACAGCAGCCCCTCCTGCTGCTACAGCACGTGAGGTTGGTTTCATCGTTCTACGCAATTTCATGCTTCGACGCGGTGCCCGTCGTGAAATTCTCAGGGCTTGTGTGCTTGCCTAACTTTTCTAAGCCCTCGTTATCGAGCGTACGTAACTCACCGCACATTGACGGCCGACCACTCACAAACTAGCGGGTTAACTGCATTCTTCAATCGCAGTATTGGCGAAATACTCACTACGCACGTCGCGTCCAACCATTTTATTTGCGACATGGTTTACCCTATTGCACCATGCGCTTATAACCCTGCAACGCAAGCGGCTACTGGATTCTCACCATTTTTTTTTCTATTATATGGAAGAGTACCATCGTGCACGTTGTACAATGTAGTACTATACCATCCCCATGCCTCCGAATGGCGGCCCATTTCAGAACTCGCCAAGTACTCAGAATAGTGTAGGGAACTTGCCCGCACTTTGACAACGCAATATCAAGCACACACGACAATGGCTTAACCACTACAACATTCCGCACAGGCTCTGTTGCTAGGCTATGAATTCCGTACAACGTCCCGGGCCTTTCGTGGAAACCTTTGGCCCAGTGTCCTGGACCCTAACGCATCATCGACCGTACGTCTCCAGTGAACTATACGGTCGGGCCTCTCAAGCCATTAGAAGACATGCACCATCATGGCCGGAACAGCGTACACGTCAGCTATCTCAAACCATACTACTATGGTTAAAACACGTTGCCATGCTAGTTAGTTAGAATCCATGGTAGAGTCTATAAGCACGACAGAACGAGGACGTAGGAAGAAACAGATGCACAGTTTCTGTGTATCTATTTCTTTCTGCGTCCTCGTTCTGTCGCGCTTGTACACTCTACCATGGATGCGTACTAATATCCCGTTATCGTACCTTCACCATAAATCGCCAGGACGGCTCCTTTTCTCTTTCAGGGCCATTTCAATGAATAACAGCTTGACAATCTCTCCTGCGGTTATCCACCGAAGAATGAGAGGGCGCACGCAATGGCGCTGCAGCTGGCGCTTGCGTTTACCTGGGTCTGCTCAGCTGGTCTGCGCTGGACCCTACGTGGCTGTGCCTACGGCTTTCTAGTAACCGTCAATAATACCAGTAGCCTTACCAATATTATCGCAAAACAGAAACAATTGGCAGCTGAATGCTTAAAAAGTAAATAACAAAGCAAGTCACAGACAATACAACACCGTAGAGAAGAAAATAGAGGCACTTCCAACAAAGGTCTGTGAAACTACTGAACTGCTAGATGTTGTGCAGCAGGAGAAAGACAGACACGGCAGAAATTGCTGTATTAGAAAGAAGGAACCAAGCTAGTAGTAGAACAATGAAACAAAGCACGCTATAGAAGAGCGTAAGCAGGTGTCTAGGCATCATTCTGAAGCCAAAAAGTCGGAATTACACACAAAGAACAAGTGCTTCTTAAATGGAACAAGCACCGAGAAAACAAAACAGTGGTGACTTAGCTCATGACAGAAAAAAAAACATACAAGTGAAATATGGGTGCATAACATTCGTAAAAGTGACAGAAACGCACCAAAGTGATTCTGCAACCATGTAATAACACGCGGAGCTCCAACCAGAAATCCGTGAACGGTTACAAGGGATGAAGTCGGTAACGTCTTCGAAAGTGGCTGTGCACTGCGGCACATCAGCGATGTCAATACCGATAACGTCGGCAAGAAACAACGCGCAGACCCTGATCAAACAGATCCCAGAATAACCTAGAACTCTCATAGATGAAAGCTTATCGTAAGAAACCTTTACTGGAACGCAGCAAACGAAAATGTCCCTAACAATATGGCTCCAGGGCCCGTTGAAGTGCCGATACATCTAAAAAGCTGCGCTCAAAGAGGGCGACCCTGCCTAATAGTGCCATAGAGCAAGAAATTAAAACAAAAAAATTCGGTTACACAGGCGATGTTTATACAGTGCTAACTCCCAGGTCCTCTGCCATAGAGGAATCCCATATAAGACAGTAGGATTCCAAACCCATTAGGGCATAGCGGGCAAGATTGGCGAATTGTGCAGCATCATAGAGAGGGTAGCAGCAGTCGTAACCAAACAATCAGAGGTAGTGATAAAGGTAGTACAAGCCTACCCTCCAACATGTAGTCATGATAATAATGAATTATAAAGTTTTATGACGATGTTGTATAAGCGATGAGAAAAGTGCAAACTCAGTATACTGTAGTATTGGGCGACTTCAATGCAAATGTGGGGGAAAATCCGACTGGTGAACTAGTTGGCAACTACGGCGTCGATTTTAGGATAGCTAAAGGAGTGATGCTGGTACAATTTGCGGAAAGGCATAAGCTACGAATAATAAAAACCATCTTGAGGAACCGTAGCAACAAAAAGTGCAGCTGTGGAGCTGGAAAAGCCTTAATGGTGAAACAAGAAATGAAATAGATTCCATACTTCTTGCCCATCCCAGTATAATGAAGGGTGTTCAATTGTCAGTTGAGTAAAATGCAGTGATCATAGGTCGGTGCAGTATGGGATTCACCTCAATTTGACGAAAGAAAGAGTAAAATTGGACAGGAAGAAACAGGTCAACCTAGACGCTGTGGGGGTAAAAGCAGACCAATTCAGCCTGCTAATTGAAGAACAAATATGCAGCCCTAGAACAGAGAGACGAAGGTGACATTGAGGTAATTAATGAAACCGCAGCTAGGCTGACTTAAGAGACAGCAACTGAAGGGGGACGTAAGGCACCAGGGCGATCAGTAGGCAAGTTCTCCCATGAAAGGGACCTAGGGTGCTATGCAGGATGCGCCTAGTTTCTCGTTCACCCGAGTTTTGCCCGAGTTTGCTCGACGGCAGTCAGTGAACGGAGATAGCGCGGAACGGGCCGAAGGTGCAGGCAAAAAAATATGTAGACAAAAAGTCGCGTATGACAACATGAGCGCACCCTGCGCGGCACGCTGCTTCCACGTTTCAAGCGCAGAAGGCTGCACAATGAAACGGGCCAGCGCCGCGTATTGTTATCAACGGATTATCGCAACTTAGCGATACCGTGACTGCCCCGCTGTCTGTCAGCACACTTGCCGTGAGCCGTTTGCCACGCCTTTCCCGGGCTCGTCAAGGGCGTGCCTCATCTTTCGGGCGCTATCTATCTATCCTCCATCGAATGCGAACGGGGTACATGCGGCGCATTCTTGCACCTACACTTTCACTCAAACGAATACGTTAAAATACGACAAATAAAATAACGCACATTTTTATTTCTTTAGGTATCTGTTTTTCGTTTTCAATGCTAGAAATTTGTGATGACAAACGGAGATCGAGCAAATTATTAAATTTTGCACTTCTTGCCGTGAGTGGCGACAGGGAGGCGAAAGCTTAGAAGCGGTACATTGAAGCGGGTCGCACGCACGAGGGCGTTCATACGGTTATAAGTCGCCTAGGGGCGCTGCAGTGCTATTCTCAATAAAGTCGGTCGTGATCCAGGGAGGGTCATGGCCACTCTTTCTCTATTAGGGGAATAGAAACGCAGCGCCGCGGTACGGCTGTTCATCGCAGGCGCTTCACTGGGCTATTAAGGCCCCCGTTTCACCAACTAAAAACGACACAACAGCTGTCGCTGTAAAATGGCGGTATGTTATTTTAGAGTGCGTAGTGACGCAGTTCAGTGAAAATGTACCAGTTTATCTTTGTGCGCGAAGCCTCTGCGATACATTGCGAAACGTGCGTGCTTCCCCAGCGACAGAATTCATCGGTTGTCATCGCTTGCCCAGTGAAGGCGCCTCTGAGCGCATGTACGCAGTATATGAGTGTGTTGTGCAGTCGAAGGTGCTTGCGGATTACCTCTGCTGGAGCCAGCAGCGATCGCAGATGGATATCGTAACGACACCGCAGCACTCGCATTTTGGCAGGTGAGGGCTCTTGTGTGCAGTTATGAAATCAGATTTCGAACGGAGAGAGGTATTGGAACTGTTGAGTGCGCAGTGCTTGTGATGAAGAAATGCCATTGCACTGGGCCTAGAAGAGCGAGCGATTCTCGGACGCTGATCGTGTTTACGACGTTGTGGCTCCGTTTCATCACCGATGACAGAGCAGCCATCTGAAACGACTGCTGCAATAAGCACTCCTCAGCATCGTCGTCCCCCTCGACGCCTTGCAAGCACCTACAGTGACGTGCCGATAATTATTTACTGTGCGCTACGCGCCGCAATGCAGGCAATGAAACCGTGTTGTGCGGTCATCTCAGCCCGAGAAGATGTATGCCAGCGACAGTCAACGCTTTGTTTTCGATAGTGGTGCTCAGTACATCACCGATGACAGTGCGTTGTGCGTGTTTTATGTCGGCGGTCAAGATTGTTGATGCCTCTCAGCTCGACACCGCGTCGCTGCTGCCAGAAGACAAGTTGGGCGTGGCCCAACTGTAGTGGGTGCGCGCGCAATAGTTACATGCCTCGCGCGGGGCGTGACCTCTGGTTTTGATTGACAGGCGAACTCGTGCTAAACTCGTACATCGCGAAACCCCCTCCGAGTTCAACTCGGGAACATGGCGGCGGCAGCAGCAGCCTGTTTCATTGCATCCAGCGGCAGCAAGCGTCAGTATGACCGTCCGGACCCGTTCACCTGCATGACCGACGGGGAGTTTCAGCGTCATTTTCGCCTGTCGAAGACATCAGTGTGCTGGCTGTATGACGAGCTAGGCGAAGACTCTCGTCTGCGGAGGCAGCGTGGCGGGCTTCATTCGCTCACCGTCGTAGAGCAAGTCATCTGTGCCCTCCGTTTCTACGGGACTGGGAGTTTTCAGGGAAGCGTCGGCGCCGAGCGTTACATCGGACGCCATCAAACTACTGTTAGCCACTGTGTCAGAGATGTGTCTGACGCGCTTATCGATGCGGCAGTGCGTAAGCGGTGGCTAGCTTTCCAGAATACTGCGGCGGAGCGGGCATATATAAAAGAATGCTTCCCACTTCGTGGGAACATTACGAACGTAGTCGGGTGTGTCGACGGAACGTACGTAGGAATTAAGGCGCCTTCAATGTCAGCGTTACTGTGATTAACAGACTTTTTCGCTGATTGATCACTTTTTGTCGATTGTTCTACTTATCTGTCAGGGTGCCTTCCAAATGGCTCACTTTCTTGGGAAAGGGGTTAAGTATAAATAGATAAATGGATATCACTAATTGTGTGAAGTAACCTATGAATCCTAATCTCATAATGAACTTGGCGTTCTTCATTGTTGAAGTTACTAAGTATGCACAATGCTGAATTTTGGTCATGCGTAATCTATCGGCCGCACTATGAAACAGCGAGGCATTGCACAATTTGTTGCAGCGCGAGATGTGGATGTTGCGCCAAGCCGGTTGTGCCTATTCATTTGTGGCGAAATGAAAATGCATTCAGAATCTTAGTGTGTTGGCTTGCATGAAGAAAATACTTCAGATTGTTTGCTCTGTTCACTGTCGATGCATGTGCCAGAGGTTCAGTGCATCTTCTTTTTTTGGGGGGGAGGCGGCGTTATTCTGGATGGATAAATTGTATATCTTCGTCTCATAATGGGGCTCTAATTCTTAAGCATTAGAACAATGCACATAGAATGCTCTGCAGAACTCTCTGTACGTGAAGATGTCATGAACCACCAAGGCATTATTACATATCGGGTGAAATGTGGTGCAGATGCCAATGAAAAGTGTGTCTTTAACCTACCATGATAAAAATAAAACTTGCAGAGCAAATAGACCATTTGTACAGCTTTAGAGCAATGATTACACAAAACGTGATATGCCCAAACGAGTAAACACTTGCCGCATTGCCAAAGTAGGCTGAGCGACATGCAGCATATATTGGCATTGAACATGTCTCGTAACTGTTATTTTTATTGTAAGCCCTCGCTGTCACACCTTTCCCTCCAGCACTCCCTTTACTGAAACGTGGCACTGTCTTTCCATTGGTGTCATGATGATAATGGTAACGGCAGCAGCAAGGCTGGTTAATGCTTGCCTCTTTGATTCCTGTGAGTTTAGTGGTAAAGAATATGGCACGTTCATACATACAGCTGCGCTGCAAAATTTAACATTTGTGATTTTTCGGAGAACTAATTTGTGTTGGGAAATTTCAAAAATGTGCACCATTGTGGCCTAATAACTAGAGCATTGGTGAGGTTGAAGACGGTGTATTGGTATAGAAGCTTGAAGTTTAATCGCACAACAATTCGACGGGACACAAAGAGAAATACACACAGCAGAATGCTTTGCTGTGTGTGTTACACTTCTTTGTGTGCCGCTGAATTGTTGTGCGATCCAACTTAAGATAGAGCATTGGGCTTCTTTGGTGCAGGACCGAGGAAGTGTGAGCTATTCGACAACATGCCAGTGCCTTGCCACACACTTATGGAAGTCGGAAGGTTTGCAAACAAAGCTTTGCTTTCAAATCCACCTGCTCATGTAATAAAAGGGCTGATTGAAAGAACCATCACAAAAAAATAATGGTGAAATCAATGGCCTGTGAAAAGTGTAATTTGTATATAGACACTGTTGACATAATAGGTGCCATACCGGTGCCATAATAGGTGCCATACCGGCCTCAAAATTGTACTGGACAGAGCAGTTTGTTTCCTATGTGAAGCTCGACCTGCCATTACATGCTGTGCAAATAACCAAGCTCAGTTTGTTTTGACGTGCTACACAACATTCAGTGTAATCTGTTTTTGATTCTAAAGAAGTTCCAAACACCACCTCTTTTTCAAGGACGTCATGGGAATATTTGGCGAGACCTTTTTCAGCCCCTCATAATGTAAGTCTGGTCAGCCAGCTTTGCTTGGATGCCTTTATAGATTTCTGCTCCTGATCATTGTGTGCTATCAAATTGCAGAAGTCTATGCAACTGGTGCAAGGCATTACGTGTTTCTATAGTCGGATACAACTTTAGGAGGCTGCGGAATCTGCACTTTAAGGCAGGTGAACACAAGCCTGTACCAATGGGCACGCACTCGAGACTGATATCGTGCCGCCAGACAGACTAATATTGTTCTTTGGAGAGGGACTATTTGTTTAGACGTGTAGGCAATCGGCTGCTGCGCTTTGGTCATCTGGGTGGGGCCTCTCCTGTCTTCTGAAGTTTTATCCGACTGTAAAGGATGCTGCTTTTCATACAACACAAAAGGACAAAGTGTACAATTATTTGGCCTATGAAATGGATACATCAGAAGTGTGCTATGCAAGGGCTTAAGATGTGTGAAATATGGTACATGCAATTATAAGACAATGTTAAAGAATATGTGGTATCGAACATGCATGTAATGGCACATTTGAATCGGGGAGTGTTGCAGTCATACGCACAGTCTATAGGTGATAGCACTATTAGGCTCCTGCTGTTTCCTTTCTTCATTGTGAATTACACACACCGTTCATCTTGTGGCTAATGAACACGCACTGTATTCTTGCCCATAGAAAGAACAAACAGCATGATGACGTGTATGCTGCATTAGTGTATTTTTTATTTACATGGTCCAAGAGTGGCACAGGTTGTCTTACGTTTTTGCCTATTTTGAAGGGACACAAAGTGAATGTTATAAGTCTCCTAATATGCACAGCACAATGTTTACTGCAATAATTTTATTCATGTTCTTGAATAATAAACAAAATATTAAACTGAAAGCTCCTTTATAAGGTGCCTTCTGTGGGCTCGACAGGAGAGCAGTGAGGGCACCAATACTACTGTTGCGGAGCAGCCCTCTGGACCTTTGCCACACTCTCAAGAGCACGTGCCTGGCGCTCGCCACTGCCACCAGGCGGTTGAGTGGCTCCAGCAGCAGAATGTTTTGCTGCAAAAAAGTGTATTGGAATGAATCAGCCACGTACAAACCATTATTTACCAAGAAAAATGCTCGTTGCACTATTAGTACTAAGTGCCCTTAAATGTGGAAGCCTCTAGTGTAGTATGCTTAGTAAAACAATGCGTTGGGACAACATTGCTTTATTTTTCAAAACTGGGGTTTTCTTTTTCAGAGCCAATTGTCATGTTGATTGGTGTGCCAGCAGCTGAGGTGGCCCTGCACCTTCACGAGTCTCTACTGTCAGCACCACAAACCTATTTTTGTTCGCTGCAAAAGAAATTCCTCACCCTACAATCCCGTCTTATACGAGCTGATTGCATCCTATGCCTACAAACATCATATTCTTGTCCCATTACGCAATTTTCTACCATCCTTGGCTGTAGTTCTCTCTCCTTGACATTCATTCTGTAATGCTTATGTAATCACCTGATATGAATTGGCAACAAGTGATCGAATAACTGGATGGCCTGCCTGCCGATTCCTTTCTTTTTTAATCTCAACTAGCATATCAGTTGCCACGGTTTACTACGCCACTGTCTTCCTGCCTTAATGCTATCTGCAACAATTTTTGTTACTTCGCTTTCTACACAGTCCTTGACATCTCAAGTTTCTTTGTTAACCTCCAGGTTTATGTCCTATATTGCATAACCGGTGGAATGCAATGATTCTAGACTTTTTTCAAGGATATCGGTAACGTGGCGATCACGATTCGGTAATGCCTTGCATGTGCTGTTCAACCCATGAAATTTTTGTATAAGTTTCCTGCTTTATATCAGTACTTGCTATTGATATTTCACTTGGATAAAGATACTCTTCCATAAATTTTCTAGCTTAATGTCACTCATGAATTTCTGTTGCCCCACCAAGTTAGTGAAGGTTACCTTCATCTATTCCATATTTTCGCGGGCCCACTTGCACGTAAAAGCACGAACACTCATTGGTTCTCACTGCCTTCTTTAAACTGCTACTACGAAAGTGACTTAATCCGTGCACTCTTATTATGCTAAATATGAAACAGTAGAAATATACCTATCTGCAGTTTGTCGAAGTCTCCTTCGCTGTGTTGGTAGCGAGATCTATCGTCGGTACCACCTCGTCGCATCGTAGCTATATAGGATGTCTACCTTTTGCCCACACTATGTAATGTTCGTGACGCTCGCAGTCACGCAGAGTGGAGGAACTCAGCGCACTCGCAGAAGCAGCACCGGACAAGTTGTTTCTTCAGCACTTCGCCGTGAACAGTAGGTGCGCGTTGCGATCTGTAAAATCGCCGAAGCTATTGGCAGTCTTACCGGGTGCACGGGAATTTTGCACACGGAGGAACAGAACTATCCAAGAAATAGTGGCCTTCGTCGAGCCTGATCACTACGTCGCGCACTGCAAGCTCGTTGTACGGGTTTGTTTACACTGGGTACACTGGGCCTCTCTGATACTTAGCCGCCATGCTTGCCCGGTGAATGGATGTGATGACGCCACTACAGCGCTCCCTCGTGGTATAATGCGAAGCGTACTAAATTACAAATTAGTCTAAGACGCATTCAGTGCACATCTCGTAAGCTTCAAAATGCTTCTAAACCACGTTAAAGTAACTAATAATATTGTACTACATGCATTTGTTTTACAACTTGCTTCTGCATGTAATGCACTCGGTGGAACGACAAACAAGTGAAAGAAGGCACGATCATGCACCGACGGTATGATCACGTGAGCCCCAGTTTGTCGACCGCCCAGAAGGCAACACCCAAGGAATGATAGCCAGCCAGAGTGAATCTAGACAAACCAATGAAACTGGAGGCTTGTCGAAATATAAACTGTGTCTCGGTACCATTCGTGCTTTGGTCTTGGGGTGTCGCCAGAGCGCGTGAAGATCCCGAGTTTCGCCAAACTCGGCGCATCCTGCATAGCACCCCTAATAAAGAAAATACAAAAAAATGAAAGTTTCCAACTGAACAGATAAGACATATTTTTCGGAACCGTCAAAACGTATCAACAAAAAGGAAATAAGGCATATACAAAATTATTACTCGAGAAAGACTGAGAAAGCCGTAAGACATAGACGCAGCATGATATCAGCGAAAATCAAACTTGGCAAATGGCAAAATGTGTGCACTAAAACATAAGCAGGGTAATATCAAAACAATCTCGAAGAGTTTGTGAAAGCAGCGGAAGAATTCTATACTAACCTGTACAGGACCCAGAGGAGCAAGATACCTCCATTCAAAGCAGTAATGAACATGCTATGGATATTCCATCTATATCCAGCGAATTCGTTAGACGGACCTTGCAAAACATGAAGCAGAAAAAAGCGGCCGGAGAACATGGGCTACCAGTCGATTTAATCAAAGATGGAGGCGACTTAATGCTTGAAAAACCAGCGGCCCTTTATACGAACTGTCTATCGACTCCAAGGGTCCCAGAGAACTGGAAGAATGCCAACATTATACTAGTCCACAAAAAGGGAGACGTTAAAGAATTGAAAAATAATAGGCCATTAGCTTACTTCCAATATTATATAAAATATTAACCAAGGTAATCGCCCTTAAAATAAGGGAAACACCGGGCTTTAGTCAACCAAGGGTAGGGGCAGATTTCAAGAAGGGATACTGTACGATGAATCACAGCCATGTCATCAAAGAGGTAATCGAGAAATCCGAAGAGTACAATCAGCCTACTTATATGGCTTTCATAGATTACGAAAAGGCATATGATTCAGTTGAGATACGAGCAGCCATAGAGGCAATACGTAATCAAGGAGTACAGAACGCTTACGTAAATATCTTGGAAAATATCTACAGGTATTCCACAGCTGCCTCAATTCTGCACAAGAAAAGTAGAAAGATAACTGTAAAGAAATGTGTCACATAAGGAGACAAATATCTATCCAATGTTATTCACTGCATGCTTGGAAGATGTATGCAATCTATAAAAGTGGGAAGGCTCAGGAACAAGGATCAACGGTGAATATCTCAGCAACCTTCTGTTTGCAGATCACATTGGCCCTTTCAGCAGCACTTTGGACGAGTTATAACAAATGATTGAGCACCTTAACAGAGGAATTGTAAGAGTGGGGTTGAAGATTAATATGTAGAAGACAAAAATATAATGAGGAATAGCCTGCCAAAGGAACAATAGTTCAGGACCACCAGTAAATCTCTAGAGTCTGTGAAGAAGTACGTTTTCCTAGGTCGTGAAATCACAGGGATCCCTGATGAATAAAAGTAGATTTACAGAAGAATAAAAATGGGTAGAATCGCATACGGCAGACATTTTCAGCTCTTCGCTGGATACTTACTATTATCATTGCAAAGGAAGGCGTTCAACCACTGCATTTTTCTGGTGCTGACTTGTAGGGCAGAAACATAGAGCCTGACAAAGAAGCATAAAAGCAAGGACCGAGCAAAAAGCGACGGAACGAAGAATGGTAGGCATATCATTAGCAGACAGAAAAAAAGCAGTTTAGATCAGAGAGAAACGGGTATAGCCGATATTCGAATTGGCATTAGGAGAAAAATTACAGCCATTCTACTCTATGAAGATGGAATGGCAACGAAAACTGACGACAGTCCAAGCTCTCAAACGACAAGCAAAGTTCTTTCGCTGCCACTAGATCTTGGCAATGGAATCGGTGTCATTTTTTACGTCGTGAGTCTGACGTCTTTGCCCGTTCGGAGGGGCCCGGGCTCGTGACTGTCGTTTTTACTCAGCATTGCGGAAACGTTCTTCATCGGTGGTCGTTTCGCGCCGCGCCCTTTACATTCTCGTTACTGATCCCTCCAGCGCTCCTCGTGCGCATGTTGTTGTTCTGGTGAGCGAACTATACGTGTCCACTCCATCAATCACGCAGCTGTTTTTAGCGGCGATACCACTCTTGCTTATATACTGCCATAACCTTAACATCACGGCGAGCGTTCTAATCTGTTCACACTACACCCGCATGGGTTTGTTAGAAATCGCTGTTTATTTCTGTTTGCGAGGCGTCGAAAGAAATCTACAGAAGGGTATTCATATACAGCTTTTGCTGTACAAAATGGAGCTGGGCAAGTCATGCGATGCGTAAGTTATATAACAGGTGGACCATCAGAGTTACAGAATGGGACGGCAGAAGACTATGTGGGGCGATGAAATTAGTAAATTTGCGGACGGTAGTTGGAATCGGCTCGCGCAGGACAGGGGTAATTGGAGATCACGGGGAGAGTCTTTTGTCCTGCAGTGGGCATAAAATAGACTGATGATGAGCATGATGATCATGAAAGCAACATGAAGCTCATATACAGAGGGAAAGGAGATAAGCTGAAGTCGCACGGGCCCCTGACAGTAACATCAGTGATAGACAAGGTGTCCGAACTGTCATGCACCTAGATTTTAAAATATTCAAATGTTACGTAGCTGGAGAGAACCAAGGTAAAATACTTAGATAACTTTTTGCATTCTGCCTAACAATATAATTAGACTTAATTTGTTATTCAGCTTCCCAAATATCACAACTGGATTAATATTGCAAAAGAGAAAATTATACAGCAGCATGAAAAGCTCTTGAGATAGCTTTTTGTCGCTCAATACGTCCTACATAAAAGTGTTTTTGCGTGCCTGATAGAAGCCGGCGAACCACCGCGTTACGACCCATACGAGGCACTTTGCGCGTATTCGCGGATGTCTTTCACGCTCGCAAAAACACATTTATGTACCACGTATTGATCGACATAATGGAAAAGTATAATCTGAGTATCTCCAAGCGTCGGAAAACAGCGTTATTTGGTTCTTTCGGGCTACGTGTTACATGCATATATTTAGGTCTTCGTGCATGATAGTTGGGACGCCCTGTAGGCAATGGCAACGCAAGCCGTAAAAGTAGAACTATCGAAGTGGGCAGAAAAAAATGAGAGGGAGAACTACCGAATGCATTCAGACCTGGCAGACGCTTAGAGTTTAATATCGTTGTACAAAATCAGTGCATAGACATTTCAATAGCGAAGAATATACCTTTATGGGTAGCATTTCTAGATATTAAAGGAGCATACAACATCGTACGCAGGGAATTGTTATAATATGTTCGCAAGTGCGAAGGCAAAGATGACGATTTGCTAGAGCTGCTTAGGATCATTTATAGGGGCACCAGACAACAAATTTCATGGGAAGGCTGGACATGCATTTAGGATGTGGACACTCACCGAGGACCGAAGCAAGGATGTATTCTGCCTCCGTTGTTAGCCGCGTATTATTTTAGGTGTATATTAAGATGACTGACAAATAGTAAATTAAGCTTTCATTTGTCTACAAAGACTCGCGCATATGATGGGCAACGGAGCGACAAACTTAGGCCACAAATTTAGCGTAATGCTATTGAGAATTATAAGCTTTAATAAAAAGGCGAGTAATTAGGAAATATCAATTCATCAGTATGACATAGCCATAGCCAGGCAGTATAAATGTCTGCGCATATATATAAAGGTGAGAAAGACTTACTCAAGCACCTATCAAGCAATATTAATATCAAGGGCAAGAGCAATGTAGCAAAAGGAGACAGACAGCACAAACAGACAGATGTTAGGCCGCGGGTGGAATCTGCAAAGGAATAATGGCACCAGTACGAGCGTTAACGAATTCTATTCTTTGCCTAAAGACGGATACGTTGTCATGGTTGGAAGTTAATCAAATGATCGATAAGCCGGTTGGTTTTGGGAGTCCTTGGTCAATCCATAAATGAGGCAGCACTGGTGACATGCATTGGGCCTCATTTGAAGTAACAGAACTGCAGAGGAATGTTATTTATTGAGAAAGACACAGGAACGTGGCTGAAAATATATGGGCATCTAAAGCGCACAAAGATATGTGCCTCAACAGCGTGGACAAATAATGGAGGGAGAGGTGAAGAACTTTGGTGACCAAGTTCAGGGTAATTGAAACTCTAAATACACGAAGAGTCATAAAAATAACGGGAGGGAAGCAGAGATAATAAAGTTGATACAAGAAAGGGAAATAAAAACATAAGATATATTTACAAGAACCTCAAGGAATAAATAATAAGGGTAAATCTGTTGATAACATGCAGGGAAGGGCCTTGTTATTTGAGGCTCGAGGTCGCAGACTAAAGACGAAAACATACCCGAACAAACATTCGCAACAATATGAGTCATGCATCTGCTGCAGAGAAATACCGAAGGCCATTCAGCGCATCATAATGTAACGCGAAACTATTCACTCAGTCAGACCTAGAGCTACCGTAGGCCTCCCAGAAGCGCTTGCATTCAAAGTGGATGGAAGCATCAGCCCGCTAGCAGTCAAGATAAACAAGAGCCACTTGGAGTATTGTGGAAGAAATCCGAGAGAAGAGATTGATAAAACCGGGTTCTTAACAGGCACAGGTAGCAGTACAAGGTAGATATTGTTACGGTGGCAAAAGAGGAAAAGGTCGTCGATGGTGAAGACGAAGAAGTGGCAACAACCTCTCGGGATTCTCGGCTGCTGTTTATATATGCCTTGTAAATACATCTTGTAAATTGTTCTATACCCGCGACATTTTGGTGAAGGTGCGGGGTACGCGTCTTCGCCAAGGAGCTCCGCAGCGGACATCTAACCCATCCTGGGACCATGCTTCCAGTGGAAGGCACCGCGTCTGCAGCTCCAATACCGACTACGCATACCCAGTGCGTTGCTCTACCTCAGCAACAAGACCCCGGCAAGTTCAATGGCCTCGAAGGTGTTGACGTTGAAGAATGATTGAAGATGTGTGAGCGCGTCAGCAAGGTCAACAGGTGGAATCCGACCCTAATGCTAACTAATGTCGTGTTCTACCTCGACGGAACACTGCGAATGTAGTTTTACACACATGTGGAAGAGCTAACCAGCTGGGACTTGTTCAAAGAAAATCCGTATGACGTTTTTGGCAATCCGACCGGTCGACCACTAGCCGCCAAGCAACAACTCGCCACGCGTGCCCAAACTGCTACCGAGACGCATGTCTCCTACACTCAGGATGTCCTAGCCCTCTGTCCTAAAATAAACACGCCCATTCAAGAGGTGGAAAAGGTTGGACGCATTATCAAAGGCATCACGGATGACGCCTTCAACCTTCTGGTCTTTAGAAACTTTTCGACTGTCAGCGCCATCATGAAGGAATGCCGCCACTTCGAGCAGGCGAAGAGTCGCCGTGTATACAATCAGTTTACACGGCTTCCAAATACTGCAGCGACCTCTTCCTGTACCGACCCCACCAACCAATCTAGCTCTCCACCACAAAGCGATAACGCGATCCGAATTGTACGCCGGGAACTCGAAGCAGCGTTTCCTGCCTCGCCTCAACAGACGTCGTGGAACAACACCGCTGAGACGATATCGCTCATCCAGTCCGTGGTTCGCCAGGAAATCGCTAATATTGGTATTCCCAGCCATTGGTCCTTGAGTCGCCAGCACACCCGCCCTGCTCCTATGCCTCGGTCCTATCGCAGTCCACCTCACAGTGTCCACTACCAGGAATCCATCGGACTGGCGTACACCTGGCGACAGGCCGCTGTGTTTCTGCTGCGGCCAAATAGGTCACGTTTCCCGTCAATGCCGGAGCCGTTGGCCGTCTTCTGCTCGAAACACGTTCCGGAATTCAAATTCGCCCTGAAGTTCCTTACCCCGTCGCTTGCGATGCCACTACCTCAACTCGTCGCTATGCTCGCTCGCCCTCGCCTCAGCGTAGCCAGTCACGTCCACCCCAGCTTCACCGCTCGCTGTTGCCGACCTACCCAGGACCGTCCCAGCAGGAACACTAGGCAATGCGGCCCTTCGAGGTGGGGCTACACTGTCGGATTCGCTGCAAAATCCTCCTTTGACGCTGTTTACGAGAGATAACCTTCATGACCTCCAAGTTGATACCAGACCCGTCACAGCCCTCATAGATACCGGAGCACACATATCGAATATGACCAGCCGCCTACGACGCCATTTAAAGAATATTGTTACGCCTGCCGTTACTCGGTTCGTACGAATCGCCGATGGTAGCGCGGTGACCATGGTCGCAATGTCTACTGCACGCGTGGGCATTTCTGGCCGCCATATTGCCATCCTTTTCACTATGCTCGACCAATGAGCCCATGACTTCATCCTAGGCCTAGACTTCCTCTCCGCCGATTCAGCGCCCATCGATTGTTCATCATGTACTGTGAGTCTTGACCGGCCTCTACTGGACGTTCCTGGAACACCACATGAAATTCGCCTAAAACAGACTGATTTTATCCATGTCCCATCAGAGGTCTTGACATACATCGGAGTTTCGCCTTCTGCACCGGTTCCCGATGGTGATTACATCTCCGCTCCCATAACTACCATCGTTCTCACCCACAGCGTCACTGTCCCGCATACCATACCGAGGGTCACGGACAATCGCATGTACCTCCCTGTGCTGAATTTCGTGCTCGCTAAGCAAATTCTGCCTAAAAATATCACCCTGGCTACAACCCCTGCTTTAGAAGTTAGTTGCGTTGAGACTTTTGCCGTCGACGGTTCGTGTGAGCCTTTCTTGCCTGCCAAGTGCACTGACAACGACATTCGGAAAATGATCGCCCCGAATCTCACTCCTGCGGAGACTGAACAGCTGTGCAGTCTATTACTTTCCTACAAGGATATATTCGACCTGCACAACCAGCCCTTAAGCCAGACGTCACTTGTCACACATCGTATACATACAGGCGATAATCCACCTATCCATCGGAGACCCTACCGAGTTTAAGCTTCGGAGCATCAGGTCATCAAAACGGAAGTAGACAAGATGCTAGCGAACGATATCATAGAGCCATCTTCAAGTCCCTAGGCGTCCCCTGTCGTGCTGGTCATAAAGAAGGACGGCTGGAGATTACGCGTTGACTACCGCCACCTCAACCGCATTACGAAGAAGGACATCTACCCACTGCCTCGTATCGATGACGCCCTCGATTGCCTATACGGTGCGCAGTATTTTCGTCCAACGACCTACGGTCAGGATAGTGGCAAATCGATGTCGATGATGCAGATCCTGCCAAAAACCGCTTTTATACCGCCTGATGGTTTTTACCACTTCAAGGTTATCCCTTTCGGGCCATGTAACGCTCCGGCTACCTTGGAGCATATGATGGACTCATTACTCCAAGGATTCCAATGTTCGACTTGGCTCTGCTACCTAGATGAGGTTATTGTGTTCTCGCTCTCATTCAGCACGCCCATTCAGCGCCTTTCAGCTATACTATAGGCTGGTCTACAGCTCAACTCCAAGAAATGTAACTTCGGTCATCGTTAGATTACTGTTCTTGGACATGTCGTCAGTGCAACGGTCATCCGACTGGACCGACCGAAAATTCGCGCCGTGAGAGTTCCCTATTCCACGGTCCACAAAAGGACTGAGGAACAGTTTTGAGGAAGTTTTGAGGAAAAGAAAGAGAAATTACGGAGATGCATACAAAATCGTAAACTGAAAAGTATGTGTAGCATACCCACTCAAGCAGTCTAGGTGTCTTTGTCACTGCCCCGTTTAAAGTGGACGCCTTGGCCCTTGCCCACGGTGATCACCATCGCGGTCAGTTGGTTACAAAGTTTGGCTACTTTGCACGAGTTTGGCCGCGTATGAAGGCTCCTCGCAGAAAAACTTTCGGATAGGCTAGTTGGCTATTTTAGGCTACTTTTTGAAGCATTATCTCATGAGTACTAAAAATTGACAAGTCCCAATATCCTCAAATATACCCCCAGTAGCTCTTACAACACCCAATAACAATCATTGTCCTGTGTACTTGTTTGATAAGAACGTCGTCCCAACGAAACCGCTAGTTTAAGAGTGATGCTAGAGCTTTTAATACTGAAGTCTTGTGCATTCTGCCAACAAAATTCGGAAATTTTGTTGCACATATTTTGGGGCAGTATAAACTTTGTGGATGTGCGCGTGTAGTGGTAGGCGCGAGTGTCGTCAGAGACGATGTGCGAGCACACATGTGTTAGTGAGTCGAGCCGTGCTGCATTCGGGGCGCTATGTGGTTGTCGGTGTAACAATAATCGCACTTGTAGTACGGCATCTCTCATGACTAAATTTCTAAAAGCTGGGCACATTGTCATGGGGCAAGAAATAAAATTTCGATTAGAAGAAAGCAGACAGCGTGAGACGGAGGCCGATATCTTTCCTTTCCGAAGAAAAAAAAGGAGGAAGTTGATGCCCTCTGGTTGCTGAGAAACACCCCTTTTTTTGCTTTGAGGTCTCGTGATAGCCGATCATAAGGCCTGCAGCAAGATTGTACCTACTTACCAGCTAAGTGCCGGTTGCCAGCTCTAGCCAGCATCCAACAGGTGCAGGTGATTCTCTGCATCGAGAATATCATTGGTTGGACCAGCAGCGTCCAGAAGCCCCACCTAGACGTTAACATCGCCCTTCTTTCCAGATCCGAACCCCGCCCCTCCCCCCTCCACCCCTAAAGAAGCACAAGGCGGGTGGACATCTGTACCCATCAGACAGCTGTTCGGTTCTTTGCAGCAATGGGTTTCGAGTTCAGTACGTGCCCCGCATACAAAGGCGATGCTCAACAACCAGGCCATCGTATCTGCTTTCTTCGAGTGAGAAAGAAAAAGGCACTGTTGCAAGAGTTAGAGAAAGCGCTTCAATAATAATTAAAAATACAACTTCTGTGACACTTCTTGCGCTCGCACGACGCTGTATAGTAAACACATTTCTTTATACCACATTTATGGTGGGAAAAAAGGCAAATGCAGGTTCCTCCACACTCCCCCGTACATAACATGGCTAAGACAATACGAATAGACGTAAAAGAAATGAATTCTCTTTACAAAAATTGTCACTACGATGAGCTCTTCGGCCCAAATGAAGTGCACGAAGGCGCTTCTCCAAAGTACACGCATCAGGCAGCCCCGGAATTAAGAACATCAAGGGTAATCCAGAAGAGGCCATTAACACGGTTTCCACGAATGCCAGATCACTACTGCTGCGCATGCGCACATCGTTCACACCAAACAGCAGTGACTAGAAGGGCAGTAGTAGCGTTACACGTCGCTTATAGGTATATGGGACTGTCCACTCTGGAGGTAAGTGTTCTGAGGATGGGCGAAGAAATGGACGTAATAAATTGGTTGCTTAACATCTGGGTGTGTGCTTACAGCATCGCATCCACGAGTAGTTGGTGTGGAAAACTTTCTTAGCGCGCAGAAATCAGACAAGCACAAGCTTCTGTGCCTGTGTTTGCTTTTTAGTATCCATGATTTCCGCTATCCAAAAAAGTTGGGTCATGGAATACCAACCAACCAGTCTTCCCACATCGTGGACAAAGGCAATGATGTTGACAATAATTGAATAATATTCGCATTGCATGTAATGTTATCAATTCGGTTATAAAAATATTTTATTGTCAGCCGTTCGGCAGGGTATCCTAGTATATACCGCAATTGGCGCCACCATCATGTATGCATCTTCCGTTCTTGCACTTTCCAACTATGCAGCTACGAAGCAGCGTTGTATGCTTATCGCGACGGTTCTGTAAAATGAAATTTGAAATATTGAGTATATGTATGGGCTGTTTATTCAGTTCAAACTGACTCTAAATCACATTGCCTGGAGCGTCCAGTGAAAGAAGGGCTTTCCACGATGAGTACTAAGTATGCTACACATTCTAATATCCATGCCACTGTGAAATACAGCGCACACAGGGACAAGGGCAGTACAGACGACAACAAGCACTGACTTCCTACTTCCTTATTGCGATAGTAATTACATGAACACTGTAGGTGCATTTTTGCCATTGGCGTCGCCGTAATGTTTCGTAGGAAGTCGAAGGGCGATAAAACTATCGCCGCGCTCCACATGCTGTACGTGCGAGTGAAAGCACCCGATGGGAGCCGACGATAACGGCTCAATCTGGCGCTCGCCAGAGAGGAAAGCGTCTTCCGTCGCTTGAAAAGGCGTAGGGTGATGGAAGAGAGGGAGGCGCAGTTGTCTTCCGGCAGCAACTGCGCATTTCGCGACAGGGGGCAAGGGGAACTGAAAATCAAGGCTCAATCTCGCTCGCGAATGGAGGAAAGCAGCAGGATTTACCTCGCGAGCCTGCTAGCACTGTCCGTGATTCGCCCTTCGAGCGAGTGTAATTAGTCAAACAATGCACACACATGGAGACTTGTATGTGCACTTGTACTTTCGAGCTTGTACCGTACGGTACTCTTTGGCAGCAACACTGCACAGCGTGCGTACTTGGTTTGTGTGTGCGTGCGTGCGTGTGCGTGTGCGCGCGCGCGCGCGCGCGCGTGTGTGTGTGTGTGTGTGTGTGTGTGTGTGTGTGTGTGTGTGTGTGTGTGTGTGTGCGCTCGTGTGTGTGGGGGGGTGGGGTGTTTGCCATTTCTGCTTGGGTGTTCCCAGGTTATGCGAGGAAAGACACACAATTATTCATAAATCCAGCTGTTTTAGGCCAAAAAAGATAGAATTGAGACTTACACCATAGATGTGTAGCACACAACCCTTTCCGTCTGCGTAAGGGTTGCCTTTAGCATCTCTGCAGCCGAGATAAAACCCCGCCTGTTGTAAAGCAAGAGACAACTTGTAATTATTACAAATAATTTTCGTAAATTCAGATAAAGAAGCAGCACGAGAATAACTTTATCTCCAATAATGTTTTTTCTGCGACTTTCTTGCTTGGACAAGCCAATTATTGTATTTGAGGTTGCTAAACCGTGTGAATGCATAAAAGCAATTGCTGGGGTTAAACTTGCCATTTTTTTACTGTCGTCAGCTAGCTGATTCTCAAGCTATGGTTTGTCGAGTTGTCCAGTGGAAAAAAATAAAAGTACCCCCTGCATATGCGGCAATTCATGATAAGCGAAGTTTTCAAGTTTTTCAAAATGTCTTAACTTCTGGTTCTTACGTTCTATGCAGGTCAACGCTTCTCACTCAATGCACCCTCTCGTTTAATTTTATTTTCTTCATTTTGTCTCAACTGTTAGCTGCATTTCTTCCCGAACCGTTCACTTATGGACACCTTCAGTGCCAGTAGGGCGTTACATAAAGGAATGAAGACATCAAAGATCAGAAACACAAGTACAAATATCAGGTCACAAGATTCTCTCCAAGCGATTCGAAAGCGCAAAGGCAGCCTTGCCGATAATCGTGAGGCCGCCTTTGACGAGGCTGGGTCCACATATCGAAAGTTGGCCAGCCTTCAAGAGGCACATTATCCTTGTTTGTGTGACTTCTACCGCATTAGTAACAAGCACAAACAAAGTGGGCAAACGGTTGCAGTCACTACACGTTTGAAGAACGAAAGAACCAAATTGATGGATAGTAGGATAACGAGGAACAGATTATTTCCGGCGATGGTCGGTGATATGAGTAAAAGAGGGGAAAGTAATCGTTCCTTAAGTTAAGCACTGCGGTACTGAGTCTTATGAGATAAGGTCAGGCGTGCTATCTTCCTATGTGGAGAAAGTGTTGGGGGATAAAACTCGCCAGAACGTTACACTCAACATGTGAAGGCGAAAGCCTGCTGAACATTCGGTAATGCGCCGTCTCGCATCCTCTCACGAGGGAATTGAAACGTTGACAGTTCTGTTTTGTATGGATGATTTCAATGAATTTATGCATTCTTAGGTTGACTTAACATAACTCTTGTAGCCTCAACTTCACGGGGTATGGGTCATTGCTTAAGGGGGTAAGTTGAGAAGGTCGCGTGTTTTTTTTTTTTTACCACTAGACTAGACGCCGCGTTTCTGTATGTTGAACGCGTGATCTAAATGAATGTAGGCACTGTAGGCTTCACTTTGCTGAGTGTTGCTCGCCTCGGAATTACGAGATGAATGAGCCCTTCCACTTTCTACTTGCTGAGGAGGGTGTGAGACATTCCTGATGATGACAGTTTTTGTGCCATTGGACCGGACGATACGTTCTTTTTTCAAGATAATCGGGCACAGGAGTCACTTAGGGCTTTCGCCTTAATAACGCAGTTCGCAATAATGAGACGCTGTAAAGATGGGTACACTACGTGAACGTGGAACATAGGCTAGTATTTTATGCATTTTCAATGTGACTAGCGAAATTTTTGATGAACGGACTCCATACAGATGATCCGTATTTCAGTTCCGAACGATCAAAGGCTTTATAAAGAAGAAGTTAGGAGAATAAGGATCGACTGAAAGTGACGAGGCAGGTACTGTAGCACGCGGTTAGCATTAGTACCACAATTATAATTTGCGGCTGATCCTCCGACAAGCAGTCAAATCACATTCACTACTTCCGAGTTTTATTTTCCGGAAAGTATCCGTTATATTTCTATTGAAAAAGTTTAAAGACCAATTTAACCAAGATAGCCTTCGCTTGCTTTGGATCACCCACAAGGGTAAATGTGTGCTCACTAAAGAGTTCATTTTTTAACACTAACCAGTTTTCGTGACCGTCAGTTTATATTAGCGGGTAACGTACACCTCCACAAATGTTGCATGGTCACAAATAAAACTGAAGCTTCCGCATTATAGCCTATAGCCACTTAGGTTCCCATAAAGGCCATTTTATACCTGATTTAATTGAAAGGGTTGCAGTACAATGATCGCCCATTTCTGTTAAAACATGAACGAATGCCGTCTCCCGCATTTTCAACGATATCGCGCGAGCGTCGACCGCACGTAGTATCAGCGCCTTACAACGGGGATAGTGTGGGAGACCGGCAATAGTGCGCGCAGGCTCACAAAGCACCGAAATCACGTTGTTTACAAAGCGTCGTCTGCCACGTTGTTCCTTTGAGGACGAAACACATCATTTTTTGTTAAAGGCGCCTGAAATCCTTACAACGGCAGATAGAAACGTCACGAACATTTTAGATCTGTTTTTATTCCCAGTTTGCGCTCAAAAGCATGCACTGCTGTCAATTTTAGCACCTAATTTAGGTGAAACCAACCAACAGAGACCATGCGGTCAAAAGAAAAATTGTTCGTTAGGAAACTATCGTGTACAGCCTTGGAAAGTGAAGCTACAACTTGTTTCGGTTACGACTTTGTACGTTTTTCTGGCACATCCTGTGCTTATCAGTCCAAAAACAGGCTTCGTGAAAGGCAACTGTGACGTCAATAAGCTTGAAATGCCGTCCCGATTGTTCAATGCATGCGATGAGCATAGGCGCAAAGACGCATACACTGCGCGTAGCAGGTCTGCATCACCCCTGAGAATTTCTAGCCTTCCGCTACTTTCCTAAATTCGTCGGGTGATGCACTGTCGTGGCTTATTTTTGAAAGATTACATTTAAGGATTCCACAAAGATTTGCAAATATGTTCACATCTGCTGCGTTGGCCAGGGGCGAGGAATACCTGCAAGAACTTCGTTCTTGCAGGTGTTCTTTTGCACCGCATGCTGTTACACTTGCCATAGGTACTCCATCCTTAAGGGCCCGTCATGGAGGGGAGAGAAAAGTTCGTTATCAATGATTTCGATGTAGGCTTCAGCACAGAAGCTGCGCTTTATCCGACAGAGGGGGCGAAGGCCGTCTTTAGTTGGGACTTCCTAGATGTTAATACTATTCCAGCTACTCGACCTCGAGACTTTACTGAGGAGCAAACCTATAAGAGTAAAATGCATTTTTCAGGGCCCTAGTCAGTTGGTCAAAAACACTTGCTTTTTTGTTACGAAAAAAGTGTAATTGTTTAAATAATGAAAATTCAATAGGTTTGCTTTATTTCATGGATTCATCAACGCACATTCAAAGGTTTGCCGAACTCTACGTGTCTCCACGCGGCGACATGCACCCACAATCATAACATATAACCTTATTGCGCCAGTCATATCGTATCATTCTACTACCGTGATAAAATCCTGGGAACAAAGTTATGGGAAGAAGAGAAAAGACAGGCAATTATCAGCGATAGAGGAACAAAAGGAGCTTGGCTGGGATAGGTTAAGGAGAGATGACACACCGGTGTGCGTTTAACTACTTTACGTGCGCCGCAATGGTATCGTTTTGAGTAGTTTGCTCAGAACTGTTAAGGAGCTACATCCCTCTCATTCGCTAACGACAGCATGGGATTTCTCACACGCGCAACACTGCCAGAAATAATATTTACGTCTTGTAAGTACACAGACATGCACTTGTAGCTAAAATTGCGTGATGCCATTTACACGTCAAATATTTACGTATGTTACCAACGATCAGATTGTCACATTGTACTTCTTTCGTTAATATTCTTTTTTTTAACATCACAGTGCTGTCAAGCTAAGAATACAAATTTCTAAGTAGCTTGTAAGCCCTGGCCAGTACACCCTACGCTTATGGCTCCATTATATGCAAATCTACGAGTCGTCTTGAAACCTACATCTTTCCAATCACCATTGGTCCACCGGAGATGATCGCGGGTCAACTGCAGCCTTTTCAAAGCAGAGGCCGTAGACATTTTCGTCTTCTGGGCAGCAGCTCGATTTTCCACACCACCTCCTCGATGCCGTCTGCGCACCGTGTCATGGCTCACAGTGTCCACCTACAACCTTTCTCAGTTGACCCGCAGTCATCAAGGGCGCATTGCATGCCGCGGCAGCAAGAAGTCAGTCCTCGGTTTCGCTTGTTTGGCGATTCGAATTCCGAGGGACGTCACCAATGTGGTGTTCCTCACGAAAAGCGTCAACTATTCTTGAGTTACAACACTTGAGTTATTTCAAGGCTCTCAGCTATTTCTCTGTGAGAATGGCCACAGCGCGACTTGCTATGATGCCCTCTTTTTTTTCTGTCGGCACCCGAGGAGGCATAATTGGATACGCACTGTCGCGTCTGCCTGCCTTTGGCATTGGGGAAGTCCTTTCAAAAATAAACGCAACTGGGATACCCCGTCTTTTGTGCCGCTGAAGGCCGAGTCATCGGGTGTGAGAAAGGTGAGCTGGCATATGCATATACAGAAATGTATACCGAAATATCTACCGAAACTTTCCCTCACGGGAGAATCCTTCGAGTGTCGAGACCAGTACAAAGTGGTTCTGTACCGCGCGTAATACAGGTGACCTTGAAAACGGCCTTTCTAAATGCTTGGACAGCGCTTATACGATGCCTACATTAAGCTACTGGAAACGCGTCTGTGATCAGTTAGACATTGTGTATGTACTTCGCGCGGGGAACCCATCGACGTCCCTTTAGCCGCCGCACTTTCAATACTTGCAATACAGCAGTTTCGAACATACACTCGTGATTCACGGGAGCACGCAAAAACGAATGTAGGTGCAAACGCAGAAGAAAGAAACGGACGCAAAGTACGACCGTTTTTGTCCGGATGAAAATCTGTTTGTGGAGATCACAACTGCTGTCGCTACGCTATTCTTCCTCATTCTTTGCGTGATGCTGCAAAACGTCCTCATCACTTTTCTCTCTTCTTGCGCAACCATTTTTACATCACCTAAGAAAATACATTTCGGCATTGCGCTTCGGAAGTTGCTGGGGATAAGTTCTTTTGCCTTTATTATGTTCCAAAGTATTCTTAATATAACTGAAATGTGGTTTGTGATGCTTCTTGGCTTTACTTATCTTGTTGTGTACAATCAGTATTGTGTTGTCACAGTACCTTGTCAAAGCTATATCCGTTCTTATCGTATTCGTCTGCATTCATTCGTATTTAATGATACCTTTGTGATCATTGTCTGCTTTACCGTCATAATAAGTTCCATATTGTATGTTCACCATGCTATGTTATTGCTATGTTATTGCTATGCTATGTTATTAAGATATTAAAGTTTTTGTTATCCTACATAATATGCTTTTACGTTCGTTTCTATATTTACGATAATGACGATATCTTGAAACTACTGCAGCATCAGGGTCGCGAGCGCCACGTCAAGCTGTTTATATCAGCTTTTTCTCTAGCACCCAATTCCAATATGTACTTGGGAAAAGTATTACGCGATCTGATTGATCCAGATTAAACCAGTTTTCGCAAGAAATTATGTTATGAGCCTCTACTCCGTGAGTTTCCCCAAACACAATGAATATTAACGGCACTCATTCTTGGATCGATAAACGCAAATGATTTAGACAAAAAACTATTATAAAAGCACTTACTTTTCCATAGTCTAATGCGTGCGAAACATCGTGTCCTTCATTTTCTTCTTTTCCTGGTTCTTCTCTCTTTGGGCTTTTCGTTTCTGTTTATGGTGAAGACATTAAAAAGAGCGATGAGACAGGCAAGAAGATGCGTGCTTATCTTAACGTATATTCATGAGCTGTTACAAACACAATGTTCATACTAATAATAATAGCTCAAATGCTCTAGCTGTGGGATATTACAAAGCATGGGTTTTAAAGTCAGACAGTATGGCATACTTAAAAGCAATGTGCCACATATTGTTATTCTCTTAACACGGTACGTGCGCTCAGTTAAGAGCCCCATGGCAGTGGGTGCACTTTCGGCTCCGGCGATGAGCTGTCGCTGATGCTGCAATGCCGAGCTGGTCAGCCATCCCATCTCCCACTTCTCGTGCGTTGAGTTTCGGTTTGGAGAAAGTGGGGGGGGGGGGGGCTATTACAGATATTTCGGCAGGTCGATGCGGTATGGTGTAGGGTAGCTTACTCCAAATACAAAAGAACAAAAGTTGGTTTAAAGGGTTGGGGAACGTCGCGTTGAGGAGCGTGAGGGGCCGACATGTGGTGGCCTGGAGTTGCCTCCAGGCCGTGGCTTCATCTGTTTGTTGGCTTCTAACGATATGACAAATAAAAATTGCGCCACATGGTGTCCTTTCTTCCCTTGAACTCTAGAATTAAGTAGTTTTGCATGCCAAAACGACAATTTGAATATGAGGCATGCCGTAGAGGGAGACGTCGCAATAGTTTTGATCGCCAGAGCATCTTCAACGTGTCCTCAATGCATCCTTTTTCTCGTTCATATATACACTTGCATGTATAAAAGGCAATCTGTACATAAACATGATGCACGAAGATCATCTGAATAAATTATGATTAAATAGTACAAAGTTGAAACATCTCGACTGTAAAAAAGACGATCGCCTTAGGATTTTGGCCAGACAGCTGTGAACAAAAAAGCTGTGAATATAAACAAATAAATCTACCGTAGTTAAACATGGAGATTTTCACAGTGCTAAAATCTGATTCCAGAAGGCGCACTACTATTTCATAAGAAAAGGAAGTTTCATGTATCACAAAAAAAGCTGAGAACTGTTTTCTAATTCATAGAAGACTTCGTGAACTGTGATAGAGTTACATTATTTCTTACTGATGTCATGTTTTCATTCTGGTTTTCTAATACAGTTTTATACAACGCCACCCTCACCGCTAACTACCAGTCCTATATTGCTGGGTTGCTGTCGAATTGCCCGTAGTGTGTGAGCACCATTATCGTACGAAGAAGTAGAAATGCTATAACGAGGTCGTTGCATTCACAGTGGAAGAATACTGGTAGGAAATGAGCTCACACTCCAAAGAATCACCAAAGCCTGTCGTTTTCGTTGGTTCTTTTTTTTAGAATTTGGCCTCCAGTATGTCCATTGATGGTCCAATGAACGCCATGAGTAACTGCCATGAGTAACTGCTTAAGAGGAAAAAGCGAAATCAAGAAAGAAACCATTTATGATAACTCAAAGAGAAGTTCATTACTTTTCGAAGCGAGATCGGGATGCCTTAGAACACGCACCTATAAAGCGAGATATAAGAAGGAAGAAGAAGCATGTGCTTGCTGCGGTAAAGCTAGTGAAACGACGGAGCATGTTTTATTAGAATGTGAAGACGTCTCCCCATCGGTTGATTTAGGCACCGCTGGGATCCTTGAAGCCCTTGGGTGCAGCGGGAGCAGTGGTAAAACAAACATGTCCGTAATGGGCATTAATAACAGGCGATGGGAGGATTGGCGGAAGAAAAGTAGGGAAACAACAAAATACGGAGACGTGCAAAAGCACAGAGCGCAATAGGTGATCAGAAAATTCAGGCGTGGTAGTTCATAGTGTTTTTTTTTTCTTTTTTCATTCTTTAACCGAGGTAGGACATTGGGCAGTGTAATAGCAAAAGCATGGTGGCGCAACCCACCACCCCGTTCCAAAGGGGACGCTTATAACATCCATCCATCCATCCATCCAGCAAGGCTAGCTATATTCTGAAAAGTAGCGACACGCATTGTGAGGGTCATCATCATCATCATCAGCCTGGTTACGCCCACTGCAGGGCAAAGGCCTCTCCCAAACTTCTCCAATAACCCCGGTCATGTACTAATTGTGGACATGTCGTCCCTGCAAACTTCTTAATCTCATCCGTGCACCAAACTTACTGCCGCCCCCGGCTACGCTTCCCTTCCCTTGGAATCCAGTCCGTAACCCTTAATGACTATCGGTTATCTTCCATCCTCATTACATGTCCTGCCCATGCCCATTTCTTTTTCTTGATTTCAACTAAGTTGTCATTAACTCGCGGTTGTTCACTCACCCAATCTGCTCTTTTCTTAGCCCTTAACGTTATCCCCATCATTCTTCTTTCCATAGCTCATTGCGTCGTCCTCAATTTAAGTAGAGCCCTTTTCGTAATTCCTCCAGGTTTCTGCCCCGTAGGTGAGTACTGGTAAGACACAGCTATTAAACACTTTTCTCTTGAGGGATAATGGCAACCTGCTGTTCATGATCTGAGAATGGCCGCCAAACGCACCCCAGCCCACTTATTTTTCTGATTATATCCGTCTCATGATCCGCATCCGCCGTCACTGCCTGTCCTAAGTAGATGTATTCCCTTACCGTTTCCAGTGCCTCTCTACCTATTGTAAATTGCTGTTCTCTTCCGAGACTGTTAAACATTACTTTAGTATTCTGCAGATTAATTTTTAGACCCACTCTTCTGCTTTGCCTCTCCCGGTCAGTGAGCATGCATAGCAATTGGTCGCCTGAGTTACTAAGCAAGGCAATATCATCCGCGAATTGCAAGTTACTAAGGTATTCTCCATTAACTTTTATCCCCAATTCTTCCCAATCCAGGTCTCTGAATACCTCCTGTAAACACGCTGTGAATACCATTGGAGAGATCGTATCTCCCTGCCTGACGCCTTACACATACATACTCCTCGTCTACACCTTGATTCCGTAATGCCTCCATGACTGCTGAGGTTTCGACAGACTCAAACGCTTTCTCGTAATCAATGAAAGCTATATATAAGGGTTGGTTATATTGTGCGCATTTCTCTATCACCTGATTGATAGTGTGAATATGGTCTATCGTTGAGTAGCCTTTACGGGATCCTGCCTGGTCCTCTGCTTGACAGAAGTCTAAGGTGTTCCTGATTCTATTTGCGATTACCTTAGTAAATAGTAATAATTAATAACTCTCCCCTGCTATTCCTAGTGCCTATGCCATATTCCTCCAGTGATTTGTCTCCAGCCAGCTTCTTGCCTACCTTGGCATTGAAGTCGCCCATCAGTATAGTGTATTTTGTTTTCACTCTACTCATCGCCGATTTCACGTCTTCATAGAAGCTTTCGACTTCCTGGTCATCACGACTGGGTGTAGGGGCGTAGACCTGTACGAACTTCATTTTGAACCTCTTCTTAAGTTTCACAACAAGGCCTGCCACCATTTCGTTAATGCTATAGATTTCCTGTATGTTACCAGCTTATTCTTATTCTTATTAATCAGGAATCCGACTCCTAGTTCTCGTCTCTCCGCTAAGCCCCGGTAGCACAGGACGTGCCCGCTTTTTAGCACTGTATATGCTTCTTTTTCCTCCACACTTCACTGAGCCCAATTATATCCCATTTACTGCCCTCCGATTCCTCCAATAGCACTGCTAGACTCGCCTCACTAGATAACGTTCTAGCGTTAAACGCTGCCAGGTTCATATTCCAATGGTGGCTTGTCCGGAGCCAGGGATTCTTAGCACCCTCTGGAGCGTCGCAGGACTGACCACCGCCGTGATCAGTTGCTTCGGAGCAGCTGGGCACTGAGGGCGGGGGTTTGTTGTGCTCATATAGGAGGTTGTGGCCAAGTACTGCCCCAGGGTGGCCAATCCTGCTCTGGTGAGGAACTGCGTTACCTGTTCTGGTCAACGGGATCAGGCCATACTCCAGTCCTGTTTATGCAATTTTATCAACATGCGGATTTGTTTTTTTCTTTTTCTTTAATCCTGAGGAAAATTGCGCGACACCGGGATTCGAACCACGGACCTCTTGCACGCGAGGCGGGTGTTCTACCTCTACGCCACCGCTGCAGTATTGCTGTAGGGTTAGAGGCTTTCATACATCGGTGTCTCTTGATCAGATCTTTCGTCTCCTCCGATAGCTTACTGGTATCCTGTCTAACGGAGTTACCACCGACTTCTATTGCACAATCCCTAATGATGCCCACAAGATTGTCGTTCATTGCTTCTATACTAAGGTCCTCCTCCTTGTCACGGTGCGTGTCCGGAAGATTTTGTGCAGGAAGGCCGGGCATTGGTGGGTGCCCATCTGAAGCCGCCTGTACGTGACTTCTTGTGCTTTATTGAGTGCTTCGTACGGTAGGGGCGTGGTTCTCTTGAGTAATTTATAATGCTGGGTGAGGTCGTTGTAAGAGATCAGCGTGTCGCACTCGCTTTCCCATCCTGCCCAGAAGGAGTCCGGGCTCGCACGGTGAGTTAGGTCTCCTGCGGCTTCGTGTGCCGTCTCCTTGAGATTAGGGAGCGGCCCCTCCAATGGTCCCATGTGTGCCGGGAAGCAACTGATGCCATGTGGGGTGAAGTGGTGAGTATGAAGTATTCTGCTGATGGCCGGGGATATTCTCCCTGTTCCGAAGGACAGATTTGCCCTCTTTGAGTCGCAGCATATCAAGCTTTTGTCATCTTCTAGGAGTGCAAGGCTGATGGACGCCTGCTCGGCGACCTCAGGACTATCAGTGCGGAGTGTGCACGCGTGAGACGAGTGGCCAACCGGCAATAAGGCATCCAGGAGTCCCTTCGAAAAGTAATGAGCTTCCCTTTGAGTTATCATCTATCGTTTTTTCCTCATTTCGTTTTTTTCCACTTCAGTAGTTACTCATAGCAGGTTTCTTTTCCATTACCGCCACCCACGAGATAATTTCAGCATCTCTGAATTTCCGCATGAAGTTCCTTGGTGCTTTGTTGCCCACCCTACAGGCCGCGTACTTGCTGTTAAGCTTGCTAGTTCTGTTACTCGACTGTGAATATTTTTCCCGTACAAAATACCTCAACACTCTTCCAGCCCATTTATTTTTTTCCATATTACTCAGTCATGTCAGTATTAGCAGTCATGCGCAGCAGCACTTTTATTCGGACTCACAGTGGAAAAAATGAAGAGAAAGAAGGTCCAGTATCACAGGAAAGGCGAAGTAAGTGTTTAAGTATCAGGCGATGCTAAGTTTAGGGCAAACCGCATCAATTATTACCGGGTAAATCCGTAAGTGCCGCACCCCCAACTTGATAGCTACTAGAACAAAAAAAAAGCCCATCGCCAAAGAAATCGCCTTCGGTGCGCTGATTACTGTTCATATCGCTGTGTCTTATTTGTTTTTTGATGCGTTTGATAATACTGTGGTTTATTTGTGCGCCTGATAATTGCTTTTTCTATAATCTTTTATTCCGCCACCGGGAAATAAATTAAACATATGGCATGAGGCATGCTTTGACAAGTAATGAAACTATTGCGTTTGAGGTCACCTGCCTTTATGCTAATAAGTTTAGCAATAAGTTGTGTTAAAAAAATCGTACATATTGCGTAGCTTTATTTTATACGTTATGTCTCATCTTTTTACCTAACCTTTCGTAAGTAAAATATTTCTTGATTTTATCTTAGTGTGGTAAAGCTATCACAAGGGCTTACATGAATTTTATGTTACAGTTTAATACGGACAAAACACATATATCCCCCTAACGTGTTGCACTGAATCCTCTTGACGCGGGAAGCAAGTGCAATATGAAAGATGAATTGCTTCTAGTGCGACGAAAACACCTCGTTACTCGCAGTCGCAATAGTCGTTCTCAGATTAACCCTCATAGGCACGTTCAAGGTGACTTCTTCATTTATTTAATTTCTCCCAACAATCTGCACCACATTCTTACTGGATAGCGAAGTGGAAGCTTCCTTACCTTGGGGTGTCGTTGTAGCCTCAGTGGTCGCCTCAGTGGTTAGCAGTTCTGGATCCTGAACCGCACCTTGAAGCCACCTGTTCCAGCAAGGAATATGGAATGCAGGGCACCAAGCTTGTGCACACGTTTCCTGGAAAGCTGCGCAATAAAAATAGAAATTCCTCTTCCACTGCTCATTCTTAATCAGCACTGATGGTAGAAGATCTGGTGCATGTATTCGGCACAAATACCAAGAAAAAAGATCAGGGAAGATTCGCATTGTGTTGCGTGAATACGACTCATTCTATTTTGACTTCCTTAAAGACGCCACATGGGTTTGTTTAGAAGGGGTGGAAACGTACAGACAATGCAAGCTTATTACCACGTACTGTCACTTGGAAAGTTCCCTAGATAAATTATAAGGAACCATTTTAATCCAGTCGAGCTCTTGCTACGACGACGAAGAGGCAGCGGTGCGGCTGATGATCATAATTACAGATGATGAATTTGTACAAGTGATGATGTCAGTGATGAAGAAGAATCAGTCATGGGTCGCACTCACACCAATTGCCTCTCGCGGTGGAAGCAGCCTCCTGGTCGCATGGCATTATGATGAAACGCGGCGAGTGTACGGTTTCAAGCGCGATACAGGCATAATTTCTGTACCATGCCAACGGTGGTTGGAAGAAATTCCAAGGGGCGAGACGCGGTAATAACCGGAGATGTCTGGTCAATGACCGTGTAGGCTCTAATAAAGCGTCTGACGAATTTTTAACATAAACCGGGAACGCACATAGGAGTCCATAGAACTTTGTTGCCAGGGTAAAGAAATTGGCCGGGGCTTAGCTAAGGTTAAGCCTGGATATCTTGAAGCGAAGAGGTTGGGTGATGCTTATGGTTTAGCTTATGGTTACGCTTTATGATTTAGCCTATGGTTATGCTTACAGTTTAGCTTATGGTTATGCTTTATGATTTAGCCTATGGATATGGTTACAGTTTAACTTATGGATATGCTTATGGTTTAAGCTATGGATATCCTTATGGTTCAGTCTATGGTTATGTTTTATGATTTAGCCAATGGTTATGCTTACGGTTTCACTTATGGATATGTTTTGGTTAGCTTACGGTTACGCTAGACGTATACCTTGCGTAGTTATCATCATCATCAGCCTGGTTACGCCCACTGCAGGGCAAAGGCCTCTCCCATACTTCTCCAACTACTCCGGTCATGCACTAATTGTGGACATGTTGTCCCTGCAAACTTCTTAATGTTATCCGCCCACCTAACTTTCTGCCACCCCCTGCTACGCTTCCCTTCCCTTCGAATCCAGTCCGTAACCCTTAATAACCATTGGTTATCTTCCCTCCGCATTACATGTCCTGCCCATGCCCATTTTATTTTCTTGATTTCAACTAAGATGTCATTAACCCGCCTTCGTTCCCTCACCCAATCCGCCCTTTTCTTATCCCTTAACGTTACACCCATTATTCTTCTTTGCATAGCTCGTTGCGTCGCCTCAATTTGAGTAGAACCCTTTTCGTAAGCCTCCAGGTTTCTGCCCCGTAGGTGAGTACTGGTAAGACACAGCTATTATACACTTTTCTCTTGAGGGATAATGGCAACCCTCTGTTCATGATTTCAGAATACCTGCTAAACGCACCCCAGCCCATTCTTATCCTTCTGGTTATTTCAGACTCATGATCCGGATCCGTGGTCACTACCTGCCCTAAGAAGATGTATTCCCTTTCCACTTCCAGTGCCTCGCTACCTATCATAAACTGCTGTTCTCTTTCCAGACTGTTAAACATTAGTTCAGTTTTCTGCAGATTAATTTTCAGACCCACCCTTCTGCTTTGCCTCTCCAGGTCAGTGAGCGTGCATTGTAATTGGTCTCCTGAGTTACTAAGCAAGGCAATATCATCAGCGAATCTCAAGTTGCTAAGGTATTCTCCATCAGTTTGTATCCCGAATTCTTCCCACTCCAAGTCTCTAAATACCTCCTGTAAACACGCGGTGAATAGCATTGAAGCGATAGTATTTCCCTGTCTGACGCCTTTCTTCATTGGGATTTTGTTGCTTTCTTTATGGAGGACTACGGTGGCTGTGAAGCCGCTATAAATATCTTTCAGTAGTTTTACATCTGGCTCATGTACACCCTGATTCCTCAATGCATGCGATTTCTGTACAGGTATAAACACTGCTCTCTGTATCGGTAGTATCGCTCTCTTCTCCTTCCATGTTGGATGCGCACGCCTATTTTCTGACAAGCGGTTATATAGTCGGCCTCCGCGATAAACACGCGTTTGCGGCGAACTTCAAACGATGGCGCATAGCGCGCGGCCGTGACCACCTGCGCCTACTCCGAACGCGCTTAGCCAATTCCGACTCCGAACACGCTTACCGAGCCAATTCCGACATACGCCGGCTCGCGCCAAGCGCGGTGTTGCCTTTTCGCTTTAAAAAAATGACAACACGTTGAGTTGAGTCGCAGCGATGCTTCAGCGCATTCTCAGCTATACCGGCGTTAATTCGGGCTCGATGACGGCAGCCTTCGAGGCGAGACAAAAAAAGTTTTCTGAGAAGGGCTTTACTGAGGACACGGGAGCCATACGGAGAAAGTAGGTGAGCCGCCACAAACGAGGAAAAAGGGAGAAAAGCCGGTGGTGTTTTGTAGAGCCGTATTGTAAGCAAATGTCACAAACGGCACAATTACATCCCAGTTGGTGTGGTCGGGGCTGATGCACAGTGCAATAATATCGGACAGTGTACGATGAAAACACTATGTAAACCCGTTGGTCTCGGGTAGTAACCCGAACTGGTCTTGCGAATGGTGTTTGTGGCGCGCAGAACTTCGGTAAGAAGAGACGAGTTGAAGGCTTTGCCGCGGTCGCCGAGGAGAACACGCAGAGCTCCTTGACGTAAGATGATGTTGCGTAGAAAGAAATGGGCGGCTTCAGCGGCGCTCGGACATTATATACAGGCTGTGTCGGCGTGACGTGTCAGATGTTCTACGGCCGTAACAATCCAGTGATTGCCATAGGAAGACTTGAGAGGGGGACCGTACAAGTCTATTCCAACGACCTTGAAACGCCAAGCGGGAAAAGCAAGAGGTTGCCAAAGACTAGAAGGAGGAGTAGTAGGTCGTTTGCGGCGTTGACAAAGAGCGCATGATGCGACGTACCTGGCTACCACAGAAGAGAGGCCAGGCCAGAAGCACCGACTTCGTATTCTATCGTATGTCTAGTGGTATCCGAGCTGACCTGCCATCGGATCATCATGAAAGGATTTAAGAACCTCACGTTGCAGAGAACGTGGCATGATGGGTATCCACTTGTTGCCATCGCCGTGATAAATGTAGCGATGCAAAGCGCCATCGTCAAGTTTGAATTGGTTAAATTGTCGATAGAGTTGGGATGGTAGGAGGTGAAGCAGAGCCTTGCATGCGGTCGAGAATGGTTCGGCATTATGGGTGGGCACGTTTGTGGGAAACAAGGACAGATTTGTGATTAGGTTTCAGCCAGTCAAGCGTTTAGACGGAGAGGGATGATGAAGTGGGGTAGGGCTTTGCAGCTGTATGACTAGGCGATGGTGAGTCATTATTGCTCTGCAAAGGGCAATGAGATAGAGAATCTGCGTCTTGGTGACTCTTGGCAGACCTGTAGGTAGCATCGAAATTATACTCCTAAAAACGGATCACCTAGCGACCAAGGTGACCCGATAGCTTCTTTAGCGACCTTAGCTAGCACAGTGCGTTATGGTCGGTGACAACTGTAATGTGACGGCTATGGAGGCGAGGTCGAAACTTTTGCACTACCCAAACAACAGCATGGCACTCTTGTTCGGTGACGGTGTAATTTTTCTCAGCAGCGCCACCGTCCGACTGGCGTAAGCAACGACTCATTCATGCAAGGTGGTGTCACGTTGCAGGAGAAAAGCGACGAGACAATGATGCTGGCGTCAGTGTGAATGATAGTAGTTGCACTTTGGTCAGAGTGGAACAGCACCAGGTCGGACGTCAGGGCCTGCTTGAGCGACCAAAATGCGCTTTCACAATCGGCAGCCCAAACGAAGGGCACGTTTTGTGAGAGGAGGTGATCGAGCGCAGACGTAAGCGCAGCGAAGTTGCATATGAAGCGCATGAAGTACGAAGCCAGTCCGAGAAAACTGCGCACGCCTTTTGGACGCAGAGGACGAGGAAACACAAGGATGGCGGAAAGCTTGGCTGTTCGAGTGCCATTTTTGCTGAATAATGACCCAGAACTGTGAGAGTCTATCCTGCGAAAGTAATTTTTTTGCGTTGAGCTGTAGGCCTGCGTTTGCGAGACAGGTCAGCAGTTGTTCAAGACGCTGCATGTGTTCTGGGAACGTGGGTGAAAATAATACAATTTCGTCGAGATAGCAAAGACAGGCTATCATCTTAAACAGCGCAGGACATTATATATCACGCATTCCAAGGTGGCAGGTGCATTGCAGAACCCAAAGGGCATCATATTAAACTCGTATAGCACATCATCATCATCATCATATTTATCGTCATCATCCTGGTTACGCCCACTGCAGGGCAAAGGCCTCTCCCATGCTCATCCAACTAACCCGGTCATGTACTAATTGTGGCCACGTTGTTCCTGCAAACTTCTTAATCTCATCCGCCCACCTAACTTTCTACTGCCCCCTGTTACGCTTCCCTTCCCTTGGAATCCACTCCGTAACCCTTATTGACCATCGCGCATGTTCCCTCCTCACTACATGTCCTGCCCATGCCCATTTCGTTTTCTTGATTTCAACTAAGATGGCATTAACCCGCCTTCGTTCCCTAACCAATCCGCCCTTTTCTTATCCCTTAACGTTACATCCATTATTCTTCTTTGCATAGCTCGTTGCGTTGTCCTAAATTTAAACAGAACCCTTTTCGTCAGCCTCCAGGATTCTGCCCCATACGTGAGTACTGGTAATATACAGCTGTTATACACTTTTCTCTTGAGGGATAGTGGCAACCTGCTGTTCATGATTTCAGAATACCTGCCAAACGCACCCCAGCCCATTCTTATTCTTTGATTATTTCAGACTCATGATCCGGGTCCGTGGTCACTACCTGTCCTAAGAAGATGTATTCCCTTTCCACTTCCAGTCCCTCGCTACCTATTGTAAACTGCTGTTCTCTTTCCAGACTCTTAAACATTACTTTAGTTTTCTGCAGATTAATTTTTAGACCCACCCTTCTGCTTTGCCTCTCCAGATCAGTGAGCGTGCATTGCAACTGGTCTCCTGAGTTACTAAGTAAGGCAATATCAGCGAATGGCAAGTTACTAAGTTATTCTGCATTATCTGTTATCCCCAATTCATCCCAATCCAATCTCTGAATACCTCCTGTAAACACGCTGTGAATAGCATTGGAGAGATCGTGTCTAACTGCATGACACCTTTCTTTATTGGTGTTTTGTTGCTTTCTTTAGGGAGGACTACTGTGGCTGTGGAGCCACTGTCGATATCTTTGGGTATTTTTACATACGGCTCGTCAACACCCTGATTCTGTAACGCCTGCATGACTGCTGAGGTTTCGAGTGAATCAAACACTTTCCCGTAATCAATGAAAGATATATATAAGGGTTATTTATATTCGCCACATTCTCTATCACTTGATTCATATTGTGAATATGGTCTATTGTTGAGTTGCCTTTACGAAATCCTGCCTGATCTCTTGGTTGACAAAGTCTAATGCGTTCCTGATTCTATTTGCGATTACCTTAGTAAATACTTTGTAGGCAACGGACAGTAAGCTGATCGGTCTATAATTTTTCAAGTCTTTGGCGTCTCCTTTCTTGTGGATTGTGATTCTGTTGGCGTTCCTCTGAGATTCGGTACCCTAGAGGTCATGAGGCATTGCGTAAACAGGGTGGCCAGTTTTTCTAAAACAATCAGCCCACCATCCTTCAATAATTTTCCTGTTACCTGTTCCTCCCAAGCTGCTTTCCCCTTTTGCATAGCTCCCAAAGCTTTCTTTACTTCTTCCGGCGTTACTTGTGGTATGTCAAATTTCTCTAGACTATATTCTCTTCCATTATTGTCGTGGGTGCCCCTGGTACTGTATAAATCTCTATAGAACTCCTCAGCCATATAGCCCATATGGGAATGCAAAAGCGGTTTTCTCTTTGTTGGTCTCTGACACCAGTGTTTGCCAGTAGCCCTATCTCAGATCAACACTAAATAAATAATCGGCACCCAGTAAAAAAACCTAGTACATCGTCGACACGTGGGAAAGGGTAAACATCCTTGCGCGTGATTTTCTTCAGGAAACGGTAATCAACATAAAAACGCACTGAACCGTCTTTCTTCTGCGCTAGAACAACTGTATTGGACCAGGGGCTCGAGGAAGGTCGCATTATATTCCATCGAAGCATGTCCAGTACATTTTTCTTGATGATTTCTCGCAACTCGTGAGACACGCCATATGGCCGCCAGTGAACAATGAGGATAGCCGTCAATGTGTATGCGATGACTCGCAGCAGTCGTCATACTGAGGACGGCGAATAGATGTCGAAGAAAGTACGGTATTTTTCTAATCGCGACTCTGGGCAGAGGTCAGGTCAGGGCTTATGTTTGCCGACAGCGGTATGGAAGAGGCAGTGAGTGGCGACGACGTTTACTCTGGTAGCACAGTCTAAAGGGCAACAACTGCATTAGGCTGTGTATTAACAGTGCAACTGACACTTGATGTACAGGATAGTAGTCGAGGTTCTGTTGTTTGCTTTACCATGGTGAGGAATACAGAGCCATGAGAGAAGAATTACTTAGATTGCGTATGACTGTAGGGAAGAACTAGAACGTCGGCATCCCGAATGTCGCTGGAACTCACACTTACATATTTCTTCTCTTGATATCCAAGAAATATAATTGCAGAAGGTGACGAAGCGAATCCGTTCTTCATAATCAGGAAGAGAGTAACCGGTAGCATTCAGGTGTACAAGTCGCTCACGACAAGAGATATCAGTGGACGCCAAAACCAAGAAATCCCGTCCTAAAATACCTTCATGGGAACACTCGGGGAACACAGAAAAAACACTGTGACCACGTATTCCGTCAATGAATACCCGAACTGTACATCGCTCGATGGGTCGAAGAACAGCGTTGGTCGCTGCACTCAGAGATGGGCTGCAGTACGGCGTCATCACTTCCAGGAGGCGCGAACATATCTGCCCGAATAATCGAAATGGCGGCACCTTTGTCAATCAGAGCTTCGACGGACACACCTTCCACAACCACTGGCAACAAGTTCGACGGTCACTCTGGAGGAGTCATGGGCTGTCCGGTGGATGTAGTTTCCCCTCCTAAAACTGCATCGGAGAGTGTTGCGAGTGAGCGTTGGAGACGTGAGAAGTAGGCAGGAGAGGTGATACGGAACGACGACGTGGATAAGGCGACCTGTGTCGAGATTCTCGAGAATTCAGAGGCGCGTTGGTTGTGTACGGCTGAGAAGGGGATCGTTGAAATGAAAAGCGGTACGAGCTTCGCTGGTAGCCCGTTGCTCGACCGACACCTGTTCGCTCTTCGGGTGTGTAACCACGTTGCTCATCCTGTTGACGCCCTCGACAGAACCGGGAGATATGCCCGCAGTAGCCACTGTAGTAGCAAATGGGTCGAGTGGGAAGCGGAGCGGAGCGGTAAGGCTGTACACGCACTGGTGGCGACAGTGAAGCCACAGGGACGTAGTGGTCCTGTCTGTAGAGGGGCCGCGGTGACCAGAGGGTAGCGCCGCGACGACGGTGTATCCTGGCACCTGTCTAGCGCAGGGGCCGTCGGGGCACGTTAGACGTGACGCAGTGGCGATCTCTTGTTTCATTACCTCGCGTAAGCCGGTCGGAGAAGGTGTGACGCCACGTTCTGGCACACAGTAAGGACACCACCCGTGAAGTTCCTCCCGAACAATATCACGTATGATCGTGCGCAATTCTACTGCTGAAGGCAAACGAAAGTCTGCATTAGCCGTGCATAGCCGCAGAGATTAAAGTTCTGCTAGGCGCAAGCAAATGGCTATTACATCTTGGATGGTGGCAGGCTTTTGTGTGGCGAGTGCGCTAAAGGCGACGGTTTTCATGCCCTATATAACATGCCGTATGCGGTCTGTCTGGAACACGGTGGCGTGGACACGTTTGCACAATGCTAGCACATGCTTAATGTAGGATGTGTACGATTCCGCGAGACACTGAACACGCTCACCGAGCCTCTTCTTCGTGACCTCAGTGCCGACAGCGAAGGCGCCGAAGATCTGTCGAAGTTGCTGCGTGAATGCTTTCCAGCCGGGGAGATCAGGCTGATGGTAGCAAAACCAGGTTTTCGCGACATCCGTGATGTAGAAGGGGACATTCTGCAACTTCTGTGAGGTATCCCACTCATTGCAGTAACTTCCCAGGTTGGAGTTTTGGAACCTTTCCTCGACGTCATCTCCCCGCAGCCCAGCGAAGACTGGCGTGCCACGGTGGCGGTTGTGGATGGCCACGACGGATGGCGAAGGCTGTGCTGGGGAGGTAGTAACGGACGTGCTCGAATTGTCTTGAGCAAGCATGGCAATAGGTGGCATGAGGCGACCCGAGTGGAGCTCCAGTGAGAAGGGCGAGAGTTCGCGGGGAACGATAAGCACCTCCACCACTTATAAGGGACCGTTTTAATCCAGCAGAGCTTGAGCTACGATGGAGAAGAAGCTGTGAGGCTGAAGATGATAACTACATGTAGAGATCTTGTACAAGAGATGATGTTGTGTAGACATGAAGAAGAGCTAGTCGTGGGTAGTGCTCACAATATTTCAAATAAACAATAATAGACTGATGATGGTAATTGTAACCTAAGGAAGTTCGTTCGAAACTGGGATAGAAGGGAATAAAACACAATAAAAGTAGTAGTTTACGAGAGCAGGCTGGAAGCTCCAAGTGGGTGACCGGTGCGGCGATATATTTGGTTGGGGTCTTTTGAATGCAGACGACCCTTTTATATCAACGGGAAACGAGATCAGGCAAGGCAGCTTTCACATGTAGGCGGAGGAGGGTATGTTGGCCGGCGGTGTTTGTGGCATGTCGTTTCATGTGAAGTATCTTCGTACACGAAAATCCGACAGCCAGAGAGACGTACCTGCTGTGCCCACCCACTCCGAACCACGACTACACAGCTGCTTCCAAGTTTCCTGAGCCGGACGATGTTGCCCAATATGAACATATTTTTGCCGCGCTCAACAAAGGCGCAAGGTACTCTAAAGCGAATAGCGAATTTCAGCTTTTGTGGCCGTTTTCGTGGTCGGTCGGTGGTCGCGATGCCGGAGTCAGCACGGGAAACGTTAATTGGGTCGCTCTGTCTCCTTCTTTCGTTTGCTTCTTCTTCGGGATATTGGCTTATATTGACAATCACGTACCTAAGTACTGCATAACTGTTTTTCGACAAAGTACTCTGGCGCATGAAATACCGGCCCTCATGGTGGGTGTGATCAACGGCAGAATAATGTCTACCAAAGCTGCCACTTTTACGAAGCCTTTTGAGGAATATTCAGCGTACACATCTCCACCCTAAGGATTTGATTCGAGAAATGCTCGCATACGTCTAACGACAACACAACGAACCTCTATAAGCGGATAAAAAAAGTTGTTTTGTTGTGTTGTCCGGTGCGGAAAGCTCGCAGAACAATATGCTCCAAGGGTTACTTAGTATTTCCAAAGAAAATCAGCCAAGCATTAACCAGCTTGCGCAGCGCATGGGAGCACTTGAAGGTAAAGTAGGAGCTATAGAGAATAAAGTAGTAGTGGTTGAAAATACGATGGCGATAAAGGCCAATTCAAAGGTTCGTAGGCAAGCTGCAGCTAATGACGGTACTGGGACGGCCCCGAGGGGTCATCAAAATCTAAACTAGCAAAATGGCGGGCACTCAAAAGGATCTAGTAATTTGGCAGTGGAAATGTGCCAGCTTTCAAAGGCGCAAGACTTCGCTGCAACAGTACATTACAGCTGAGGCCAAAAGGCAGCAAGTAATTTTGCTACAGGAGACACTGTGTGTTACACCCACCCTCACAGGCTACAAATCGGTGGCGGCAAGGGGGGAGTCCAAGAGAGGTATAGCTACGCTAGTGAGCAAAAAGCTCGCATACGTTGAACATGACATTCAGCCAGGTCGCGGCAGGAAGGAGGCGCTTCTGGTTGCGGTTATCCCCAACAGCTGGCTTAAACAAAGCGTGTTCATCCCCAATGTTTACAGCCCACCATCCGATCAGAGACAGTCTTTCCACTCCCTGTTTATGAAGGCGGCTTCGCTCGCTAGAGAGTCACCGTTAGTAATCGCGGGAGACTTCAACGCCCCACGCAACGCATGGGTGTACATCAGGCAGACAGCTAAGGGCACAAATCTAGCGCGGGCCGCCGATGACCTAGCGCTAACAGTCATCACCGATCCCCGTTTCCCCACGAGACTGGGCACGTCGGTGGCTAGAGAAACAACCCCCGATCTTGCCCTTATCAGAAATGTAGAGCAAACAACATGGGAAAACAAGAAAACCTGGGCAGCGATCACTTCATCATTAGTGTTACCCTTCAGGTCAGAGCCCCCCAGGCCAGGGAATTTAAGGTCACGGACTGGGATGCTTTCCGTAAGCTCAGAAAGGAGGACACTGGCGAATACGCCAGCTTCAGCGAACTCGTCGAGACACTCAGAGCAGACTTTGAAAAGAGTACAAAAACTATTCAAACCGAGCTCGAGTTTTCCAGGATGGACCCGCACCTCGCACATCTCTTGGAAGCTAAAGCCTCTATTTTGAGGCGATGGAAAACACAAAGGCTCAACCGGAGGTTGCGAAAGAGGGTTGCCGCCATTAACAGGGAGATTGAACAGTACTGCACCGAGTTAGCTAGACTACAATGGGATGAAATCTGTTCATCAGTCAATGGGCGCATGCGCACAGGCGCAAAATGAAATCTCCTTAAGCACATGCTAGATGACACGCAAACCAAAAGCAATCAAAGACGCACATTGTGCCACCTCATTCACAGGCACAACCAAGAAGGAGGAACCGAACAAACGCTCTTACACGAGGTAGCCAATAGATATCTCCCGCTAGGCGCAGCACACTCAGAGGAATATCCCAAGATCGAATGTGACACGGTAAAGGAATTCGATGACCCCTTCACGGAGTCCGAAATCAGAGCAGTACTTCACAACCTAAATAGCAGGTCGGCCTCAGGTCCGGACGGCATCTCAAACAGACTGCTAAGGAACCTGGATGATAGATCAATTGAGTTGCTAACGAAAGAGGTCTACAAAACTTGGGAGAACGGGTGCTTCCCGGACGAGCGAAATCGGCCTCGGTTGTGCATATCTCGAAACCGGGTAAGCCCCTAAACCTTGACAACCTGAGGCCGATATGTCTAACCTCTTGCGTAGGCAAGGTAGCGGAGCATGCGATCCTGCACAGGATATCGGATTACATAGAACGCAACGAACTGTTCCCGCACAACACGGTCGGCTTCAGGCCCAGCCTTTCCACACAGGATGTAATGCTACTCCTTAAGAAGCACATTTTCGATAGCAGCACTAGGGATGTTAGGGGCATCTTAGCCCTAGACCTGACCAAGGCATTTGACACTGTATGTCTTCTATTCGTCCTGCAGGCCACGGCCAGCCTAGGTCTGGGAGCAAGGTCTCAGGCTTTTGTTAGATCATTCCTCATGAACAGAACAGCCACCATCAGGATTGCACTACTCAAGCCAGATGAGTTCGCACTAGGGGCCAGAGGCACTCCCCAAAGAGCAGTCATCTCCCCTTTACTGTTGAACATAGTCATGAAGGGCTCGTCAGAAAGGCTAAGATCCCTTCCTAATATAAGCCACTCGCTCTACGCAGACGACATCATGATCTGGTGCCCCGGAGGATCACTCAAAGAGGTAGAGCACTCGCTACAATCAGCCCTAGACGCAACGGAGTCCTACCTAGAAGACACAGGCCTCCAACTATCCCCAAACAAATCTGAATTGTTACTTTACAGGCCGGCGAGGCAAGATGTTCGGGGGCTCACCCCATAAACCAACTTCCCATATCCCTCTTTGCAAGAAACGGGCAGCCCATTCCTCAAGTCGAATCTATCCGAATCCTAGGATTACTGATTGACGCACGTGGATCTAACGCCAAAACGCTCACGCGCATCACGGCGAAAACCGAGAGCATGCTGAGACTAGTTGCTAGAGTATCCGGACGAAAGAAGCGACTAGGTGAAGGCAACGTCCTCAGGATCCATGACGCTTTCCTAATAAGCCACATCAACTATGCAGCCTCGGCCCTCAACTGGACCGAAACCGACAAGAATAAGCTTAACATTCTCATGCGCAAGAGCATCAAAAAGGTACTGGGGTTACCAGTAACCACCTGCTCGGACAGGTTAAGCAAACTCGGTATGCACAACGACAATGATGAAGTGATTGAAGCGCAGGTCACCGCTCAGGCAGTCAGGTTCTCGTCAACCAAGGCAGGGAGATGCATCCTAGACGAGGCCAGCATGGCTCCAAGAATACTCAATGAACGGAAAATCACCTTATCCAGAGAGGCACGGGCAACCTTTGTGGTCAGCCCATTCCCTCGGAATATGCACCCGCAATACAATGTAGGGAGGCGAAAAGCCCGAGCACGGGTGATTTTACAGACGGCCAGCGAGAATCAAGCTTCGACTGTCTTTGTCGACGCGGCTCAGCATGGCAACTCTAGCACGTTCGCGTTGGCAATCATTGACGGCAAAGGGGAATTACGCTCCTCGGTGTCGGTTAGGTTTGCTTCAAGTGGAGTCGCGGAACAGGCCGCCACAGCTCTGGCAATGACCGACCCCTCGCGCACCAACGTTTTCACCGACTCACGAGCGGCCATTAAAGCTTTCGATTCGGGTAACCTAGCCCACGAGGCTGCCTCCATTCTGGAAAAGAGAACAAACCCTTGCACTCAATTCATCTCTTGGTTTCCCGCCCATATGGGTGCGGACGTTCATCAGAACATACCTAACCTCAACGGCTTTGCCCATGACCTTGCGCGAGATATAACACGCCGCGGCGGCATGGATGCCTTATGGGGACAGGATGAAATCCAACAGAACGATCCGCTCCTTACTTTTCAAGAGATAACATCTCACTATCGGCTTAGCAGAAGGGCCTATCCTCTTCCTCATCCGAAGTTAGACAGGTCTCAGTCAGTTTTACTTAGAATGCCCCAGATGGGCTGATTCCCTTCGCTGGGCTTTCTCAGCCGTATCTACACAGACGTCGATTCGAGCTGTCCGCACTGTAATGAGATCTATTGTTCCTTAGCGCACATGCACTGGCAATGCCCCGCGTTACCTAGCGGCCCTCTCTCCAGCGAAGCCGACTGGGAAGAGGCACTCCGGAGCCCATCGCTACAGACACAACTAGAGGCAATCCAGAGGGCTCGAGAAAGGGCGGAACATCACGGTATTCCTGCCCTGACTTAGACGCCGCCAGCGGCTTCCGCGGGTCCCTGATAGGGGCCTCCGCTGAAGCTCCTCAGGATCAAATAAAGTTCATTGTCTGTCTGTCTGTTGTGATTTCCTCCCACGCGTTTAGTGAGGAAGCAACGCGAGCATTAGCTAAGAACTTCCTACTAGCCAAAGCGAGCGTCAACCAGGCAAAGCCCCAAGGGCATATCTCTGTGTAAAAGGCTTCATGCGAAATTATCGAAACCCGTCAGTGACTCGGAGAATGGCGCTCTATCCGTGTTTTCCATTGTTAAGACGTATACACCACATACTCCTTGTAGGTACATAGAGGAAATATGCTTTGCTAGAAGCATAGTTTAGTCGATTTCATAAGATATTCCAATGTGCTTGAGTGGAACGATCCGTTAACTGGTTACAATATGACAGGTGTTCTGACTTTCAATGAATATAGAAGATTTATTTCAGGCTGTCTTGGGGGTCATTCAAAACAAAATACAACTGTTAGGAGCTGCAGTGAACTAAATGATGTTCATGCTTGTTGTGAGGGCTTCAGGTATTTTGTTCACATTTTCATAACTTTGTTACAATATTATGTATCCTCGGCTTTGGTTTATTACAATCATCAAATTTGCATTCGACGTAAAGACATCAGTAGTGGTTCGCTTGTGACGCTAGTTTGACGTAACATATTTTCGCCGCTCTTGGCCCACAGATGGTTGAAGCCCTTGGCAATGCAGAGGTGCTTAGGATTACTAAATCTTCAGAACAAGCCCTTATGTGGCCCACACTAACGCAGTGGGTGAAACTTTAAGGTTGTTTAGGCAACATCGTAGAAACCTTTATTTTAAGTATTTGTTTCCTTGTAGTGACCAATTTCAGTTTTAGAGTGCGCAGTTACAGTGAGCTTCACGTACACTTGCTCCGTCGTATTATGCACGTAAACGCAAGGAGCATCTGCCGTTTGACTCACCTACTCTAATGATGTAAAGGGAGCTTAAGCAGCCGAATGAGGTCTTACTGTCTTCAAAACGCTGTATTCAAACCATCGTCCTCCTTGTGTGACCGCTTTTGTCATTCCAGCGTCAGAGCTCACATCTTCTTGACGTAAGCATGTACGCTCGCATGAGGCCCAATTAGACATCTAAGCAGTTTTCCCTCGGATTCATCGCTTGACGGCGATAAGCATTTATAGGCTAGGTATCGGAATCTCCCTGTAGCAGGACTGTTCCTTGTGTTAAGCGGTCTATCTTATTGGATTACCTAAAGGCCAACTCGGTGGACACGAACCGACCACCGAGTTCGAGCACGACCGGAAATGATGTGCCCAACGTTGAATTTATTGTGCTTCACCAGTGCTCGCCGCCTTCGCTACGATTACCCTGAGGAATAAAAAGGAGAATGAGTGGTTCGTAGTCCGCAGGCATATTTTGTGGGAGGTGATCGCAGTACGATGCAGTAAACACGTTCATGCATGGGGAGTACTTTGTAACAGAGATCAATCGCGTTGGTAACGACTGACAGCCACATAATCGCGCCAAGGAAAAAAGGGCCACTCAGGTGCAGTCGACAACTATGCTCCTTTTTCGCTCATATATAGTTGGAGCTGAGACAAGCATGGGTGTAAAAAGGACAACAAGAGACATCCACGGACTACACTAAGGTGAACTAACATAACGGAAAAATTTGCAGCTGACTTGCTCGTTGTGGCGCGCTATGGCAGATATGCGATACTGGCCTTGCCTCAGTGGCAGGTATTAAGCACTGTTTTCGCTGTGTGCAACAGTTGATGTGTGGTGCAGAGAAAGTTGCGTGACATCAAAAGAACTCAATTCTTCTGAGATGCATAGAAGAAGGGACATCTGAATAGGTCTAACAACTCCGAAGGCACATCGCGGGCAGCAGTGGCAGCAGCGTGTCCCTCCGGCCGCGTGTTAACGTTGTTATTTTGCTTTGTTGCCGCAGCCTCTGCTGCCATATATATATATATATATATATATATATATATATATATATATATATATATATATATATATATATATATATATATATAGCTGCTGGTTGTTTGGTTGTTTGTTCTCTCACACAGAGTGTTAGAATTGGCCTCCGAGGTAACCGATTCCAGCCTCTCGTGTTACGAAAATTTCGTCAATGGTGAAGAGGTTCTGACATGTTCTGAGTGCGCTCAATGCTACCACCTGGGCAAATGCACTGGCATGAGCGAACGCGTTTTCAAAACCAAAGATGAGGAAGCTAAAAAAATATAAGATGCCCTACATGTCGGCTTTCTCGTAATGCTCAAGGGTCACATCAAATGCCCTCTGCTTTACCCATTGACATAGATAAGCAACTAGTACAAATAAGTAGTGGTTTCGCTATCCTTACCACGAAAGTCTCAGAATTGGGAAGCTTAAGAGACACAGTAACTGCCGTAGAGGGCTCTGTTCAGCACATGTCGGACAAGTTTGACGGACTACTGCAGACGTCATCCAAACATGAGAGCGAAATCGAAAAGCTTCGCGAAAGAGTCGAGACTCTTCAAAACAGCCAAGACCAAATAACTGCTGAAAAACTAACTCAAGAACTGAACGATCTTCAACAGTACACTAGGCGCGAGAACATGGAAAATCATGGCTTACCATTCACAGAAAAAGAAAACCTGTTGGACAAAATTAACAACCTTGCGCAAAAGGTCGATCTCCCGCCCTTGTCAGATAGTGACGTTATCAGTGTGCATCGCCTCCCGCCGCGCCAGAACGAGCTACCGATCACGCTAATTCAATTTGCCAGGCGAACGGTGAAAGCAGCTTGGCTGGCAAAACGGGATAAACTGTAGGAGTGCGCAAGCGCTTTACATTTTTTCGATAACCTTATTGCGATGAATAAGAGCCTTCTGTGGCTTGCTAAGGCAAAGGAACGCGAATTGAACTACACTTTTGTGTGGTGTTCCCAGGGAAAGGTTTTCGCAGAGAAAGAGCAAGGCACTCGAGCCATACGGATTGCTTGTGAAAGTGATCTTGAAAAAATGGTTGGGTCAGTGTAGACGCACCGCTTGGACACTTGTTTGCAACCTGTCACTATCATGGGGTCCTATTTTACACTGAATTCAGTTAATAACTTGATAAGCAGTAATAACTATCTTTCTGAACAAGCACTTCTTCTATATCACCTCAATGCACAAAGTCTATGAAATAAAGTACATGAAATTGAAGCCGATCTTCAGAAAAGAAGTTGCAAATTTAACATTATTGGTTCTTCCAAAACTTATTACTCCACTGATGCCGATGTTTACCGGTTTCCGGGCTATGAGAACATTTCTGTGTGCAGAGAAGATAAACGTGGTGCAGTTGCTTTATATGTCAAGCAAGCCTGTCCCATGATGTTTTGTTTGATTACACTGTCTTGCAGGAACATCTTGAGGCTGTCGCCATATTACACCACAATGTCGCCATACTTCTAATATACCGTCCCCCTAGTAGCATAACCGACGTAGTTTTTGAATTCATACAGTCTTTTCTTGAACGCGCAAGCATTAATCAATGGAAAACAATAATCTTTGGTAACCTAAATATTGATCTCATACCAAATAACTCTAAGCAGGTGAATTTTCTTGAATTAACACTCTCATTTGGTTGTGAAAATGTTATTGATTGTCCCACGCGAGTTACAGAGCATTCTGAAACGTAAATCAACTGGTGTTTTACAAGTTTTCCCTCAGACAACATCTTATCCGAGGTATTTATTTTCCATTTTTTGCACAATTTCCACTAAGAACATTTGAGTGAAAGCAATTATAAGTGACCAATCGTGAATGAGTTCAACGTGGCCAGATTTTGTTCTTTAATAGCTGAGACTAACTGGGCTGAGGTGTACAGAGAAACGAATCCGTCTAAGGCGTATGATGTGTTCTTAGAAAAATTCCTCCATAATTATGACCAGGCATTTCCACACGTTTTTCTCAAAAAGCACAAAAGAGCGGAAAAGGCATGGATTACCAAAGATTTGTATAAGCGTATTAATAAAAAAAATTGATTATTCTCTCGGTTTTTAAAAACAAAAAAACTTGATCATCGCGTAGAATTTAAGAAATTTCGCAACAGGCTCAATATCGACCTCAAGAAAGCAAGGTCTGATTATTAAGAAAACAAGTTTTCAATTGTAATGCACAACCCCAAATTGGTTTGGCAAGAATTTAATAAACTTGTATCCAGAAGAAAAGCATCTTTGCCTTCTGAGTTAATCATAAATCGAACTGTTAGCTCAGGCTAATTTCTTGCCAACCAGTTTAACAAGCACTTGTTGGATGCCGGCGCTATCACTAACTCTGAATGTGTACAGTCATCAAAGTCTATACACTGGTATATTTTTCCAACTTACAGTGATCCGTTGTTTCTAACGCCTACAACTGAAGAAGAAATTACAGATCTAATAAAAGCGCTAAAAGCGATTGTTCGCCTGGAGATGACGGCATCAGTCCCATTCCGGTCAAAGCCGCTATTGATTTTATCGTCAGTCCACTTACCTATTTATGTAACAGAATGCTTCTTACAGGCATATTTGCCGACAGATTGTCACTTGCCCGTGTTTCAGTGATTTTTAAAAGTGGTAACAAAGCGATTTTAACAATTATAAACCAATTTCTCTATTGCCACTTTTTTTCTAAAATTGCTGAGAGAGTAATTTACAAAAGAAGCGAGTGCTTTTTAAAGGATAAGAACGTAATTTCTAAACAGTACTATGGATGTCAAATGGGAAAATCAATTAAAACAGCTCTATTAGATATTATGGATAACATACTTTCAAACTTTGAAAACAAGCTGTATACTGTTGGTATTTTTATTGATGTTCGAAAAGCGTTTGATTCCATTAAACATGACATACTACTAAAAAAACTAGAAATATACGGTATTCGGGGACTCTCTGGTAAACTTGTAGAAAATTACTTGGTTGAAGAAAACAGTACACACAATTTCACGAAACTTGGTCTGAGACCGGCAATATAAAATATGGTGTTCCTCAGGGACCAATTCTTGGTCCTTTGCTCTTTATTATCTACATATATGAGATTGTAAATATGCCATTAACACCAGATATCGTTATTTACGCAGATGGTACAAATGCGCTCGTTTCCGGACCTGATCTTGCCTTGCTGGAATCACAAGCTAATGCTTGACTTAGCGAGTTGTGTGTGTAGCTCAATAATAGTGAAATAACACCTAATGTAAACAAAACAAAATATATTATTTTTACTCCAAAAAATAAACCTATAGACCATAATCTGAAAGTACGCATCAACAATTCGGGAATCATGTTAACAAATGGCTGTCGATTCCTTGGGGTTTGCTTCAAATAAGATTTAAGGTGGTCCGACCATGTCAACCATGTACGTTTGAAGGTACCTTGGTCCATAGGCTTGATGTAGCGGCTGAAACATATTATACCGATGCGTTTGAAGAAGCAATTGTATTTTTCACTAATTCATTCACACCTTGGGAAACTGTCATTTAGTTTGGGGATTAGGCAACAAGACTGACTCGGACCGGCTCTTCGCACTCCAAAAAAGAGCTTTGCGTTTAGTATGTTGTTCAATATCTGTACCAGACAGCTGTGTATTCCAGATTCTAAAAACATCAGCTTACATCGAGCTTTACAGTTTCTTCCATAATTTGCGTACGAATATTTTAGTTGGAGATAGACCCAGGACCAACTATGGTACCCAAACAATACATAATCACATAATATCCCTTTGTAACAGACATCCTTCTATAATTAATCACGCACTCAACAGTAAAACTATATGGCAATAATAAAAGAAAATAAAACTACTATTGTTCAAAATACCCGATCCTATCTGATTTTATTTGGTGCTTGACCTGTGTGTAATAGGTAATGAAGTTCAGCGTTGTATGTAATGTATACATGTAGTGCGTTCATCCCTTTATATTCATATTTATGTAGTGACACAATTAACTTATCTCAAGTGTATATTTGCTTGTGTTCCCTATGTATTTTAACATTTATTGTTCTACTTATATGGTATCATATGATTGCACTGTATTTAATTTAGTGCATATGCTGTCTGATGTGTACTCCCGAGGCGAAGGCCCTGGCAGGAAACATACGTGTTTCCTTTTCCCACGCCTCGCGGACATACCTACTATATTGTATTTATGTCGAGAAATAAAGATTGATTGATTGATTGATTGATTGATTGATTGGTTGATTGATTGATTGATTGATTGATTGATTGATTGATTGATTGATTGATTGATTGATTGATTGATTGATTGATTGATTGATTGATTGAAAGCTTCAGTGATAGAGGGACCAAACTCATCTGTAGACACCGTATTATTTGTAGATATAACAGTCAGCTTAGAGTTGCTGGCGGGCAGATTTTCATTCGGCTAGTCTATGGTTTCCATGTCGTTAGTGGCTTCCACATCAATAGGGCACTTGACTCGAAGGAGCGTAACAAGTACGGAAGCCGGTTAGCTCCGTTAGCACAGTTAGCTCCTCCACACTGTGCTGTATCATGAAAACAGTGCTCGGACGCGAAAGCTAGCAGAACAGCCTTCACAGTGAGGAGGAGGTCGAGATGGTGAAAATAGTGCATTTGCGTTGTAGAAGCTGCTCCAGCAGAAACGCAGAAGCGCTCAGGTGTTGGCACAAATGTTGCTATCTTTCTAGCGAGAATTTTACAGAAAATGTGGGTAACGCCGACGTCTGAGATTGGCAGATCTCGCGTCATTACCTGCACAGGGGATGTTGGCATTTAGGCGCGGCAGAAAATCCCAATCGTGTAAAATGTCATCAGAGTCATGAAAAAATCACAATAAGCACGAAGATGTATAGTACATCGTCAATGATAACACGCGCCGTAAACACAACTGAAGGGTCGCCATGCTGAGCGCTTAGTGTGCGAAAGAACAATGAAAGGTTGCGTCTAGCCTTTCCCAGACAAGACACAATGGTTTGCTTCCATTACAAGCATGGTCCCTGAAATATGCACGAGAGCGAATTCGCGAGCACCTTCAGCGAGAGTTTTAATGATATTGGATGGGCGACGATGGTCAAATGTATTTCAACCGCGCATAGCCCTTTCCTCCTGTATTGCGATAGTCACTGCATGGCCGATGTCGTGGCGCTTGCCACATAATTTTTTAGCCGTTGCTTTCACCTTCTCCATTCCTTTCCATAGACCCTGCGCGGACTTTTATAAACCTGATCATGTGCTTTTAGTCCTGTTTGCCACGGGTGACCGGTTAACCGAGGTTGACATATTTACATTTAGATAATTGTCTTTTTTCGTTTTTTGTTCCTTTTCCTCACTCTCTTTCTTTCTTTCTTACTGTTGTTTCTCTCTTTTCTTTTCCTTTTTCTCATCATCCCTTTTATTTCCTTTTCACTTTTCTTGTCTTTTTGCATACTTTTCTTTCACATCACCTCTACTCTTCTCTCACCATTTACTACATGACTGGAATGAGAAGTGCGTACTTTGATTTCTGATATACCCTACAATTCTTTTTCTTTTTTTTGATAATCCTGCTTTATGTTGAGCCTTATTGGTTCCGCCGGCAGGTTGGGTGTACGTGTGGGCTCGGGTGCTTCTGCGATGACTACCCGATTGGCCTTTGTTTCCGCACCTGGCGGTCATCGCTTTGCCTTTGTAATTATTTTTACCTCATTTCACATCCCCGTTTACAGACTCCGGCTTGCCTCCATACCTGTCACCTCAACCTGCTCCTGTCAACCTTCACCCAGAGGCCTTCTCCCTAGGATCGAGCATTTCCAGTCTCGGTCATTTGTCACTCACCCCCTTATTCTTTTATCAACTGTTGTCATAAATAAACGATCTGCTCGAGTGCTTTCTCACTCTAAAAACTAGGAAGGGTATCGCAGGAGTGAAGCGGCCGGTTCACTCTTCAAAGCGTCGTTTTACTCTCGCAAAATGTCGAGGAGAGTGAAATGTATTGTTCACTCTCTCACCAAGGAGAGAGTGAAATGTGCTTTTCACTCTCCCCCTTCAGAGAGAGAGAGAGTAGTTCTACTCTTGCGGCAATAGAGAACAAAACGTAGCGTGATCTTCTGCTTCAACTGTAGGTGGCTGGCCCCGAACATGGCAATGTATCATTCATGCACGCTGAGCAAAGAACACATCGTTTTGCTTCTAAGAGAACAGGCCGCCGCAGTTCAAAGGAACGCGTAGCGAGCGCTCTACTTTTTCACTCGGAGTTCTCCACCGCGCGCGCGCGCGCTCAAGATCGCGGAACAACACAGCACCAGAGAAAGGTGATCTTTTATTGTGTCTGTAGCTCTCAATTTACTCATCACGGCTTTTCTTTGAATGCCTCAACCGTTGAGCTTCCTGCTTCTGCTCCTCCAAGTACATTTGTCGCCGGTTCCATGTGCCTAAAACTGGTATCTGCAGCTCCTTTGTAATTTGAACTTTAAGGATGTCGCTTTCCTTCTATTACCTCCACAGACAATTCTCTGTGACATGCGAAGAATGTCACAGAAGGGAAAAAAAAACACTTGGCAATGTCTGCTATGTCTAGCCAAGTGTACAAATTTAAGGACTTTCCAGTACTTCTAAACATTCCAGGCTTTTCAATGCCTTGAAAATGGCATTTTAGAAATAAAGGGTTTTCAAGGATCGCTACAAACCCTGGTTTCTAGCACCTAAATAATTTTACAAGCTTATTTTGGCATGGAGTTCGGAAATTCATGCTTTTTAGCTAACGCTGCATCATCTCTGTACATTGAAACCACGAGAGCGCAACCATTTTGGAGTAAAGAAAAATACTGAAAGCTTTTAATACCACTCTTTTTCTATGGAGCTTCGTATTGCCTAGTTAGGTTTACGAATGTGCCTGGTTTTGGTGGGCGTTTCTTCGACATTTTCTGTGAGAAGTAGATGACTAACCCCCGTATTCAGAAATGTATATTAATACAAAGCCCATGCTTGACTTTATATAAACGACGCCTGGTGCGAACGTCCCCCAGACGCTCACTGCCTTTCTTTTGGTGCGTTCACGACTTGCGTCATTTAGATCAAGTCAAGCATGGGCTTCAAGTTATGATGCATTTCTGAATATGGGGGTAAGCGTGCGCTATTTCGGGCAACGCATTGTGCCATTGACACTGAGAGGAAACGGGGAAAACAAAGTTAACGCCCTATACTCCTAAACTTTCGCGTACCTGTGGTGTGCGTGTATCGTGGAAGAAGAAACAGCGCTAACACCAGGACGAAAAAAAGCATCGACCACACCAGCGCTTCGTGGTGTTGTCCATGTTTTTGCGTCGTCCTTGTGTTGCGCTGTTTCTTCTAAAATGCTCAACCAACTAGCCGGCAAGTCTATCCTGTGCGTATATATTGAACACACGTATGAATGTAGATGGTCTTCGAAGCTTTTAGAACGAGCACTGCCACAGGATACGAGCAGTGCACGCGTAACAAGTGGACACATTACTCATTTAAACATGCGTGCCAATGCATGTGACGCGGCTATCAGCATAAGCAGTCTCCAAATGCTGGAATGCGTGCTCTTCAAAACGCTAACGATCCGCTGCTAATGCAGGACAACAGCTCACAGCGGACTGAACCAAACTCTAAACTAATGCACCTGAAAAGAACGCCTACACGGCAGCGTGAGGCACGTCGAAATGCCTGGTACTGGCATCGCAGTTGACCACATACGAATGGAACTGGCGGAAAAAATAAACAGAAATGCTCACCAGTATACGCGCGACTTAAATTCACATACGTGGATGGTTGGCACGATACTTTGTATCCGCGTAATTTCGGAGAACATATAATGCATGGACTGGAAAAGCACTCGATCGTGAGCTGAACGGCACATTTGTTATTTTCCTGGGGTGACGACAAGCCGTGAATAGTTCTCACGTCGTCGTCTACGTTGTATTCCTCCGTTAGTCGTAGCAAGGAATGGAAATGATGCAAACGCAAACGTATTCCAGTACACAACAGCACAGCACACTGCAGAGAAACTCCAACCACCGCAGCCGATTCCTCAAATACATTTGTTATGTATATAAGCTCTAAAACAACACGTCTGAGCGTGGTGGCTTTGTGGTATAATGGTTAGGATGTGTGCTTTGAATTGTATAGATGCGAGTGTACGTGGGTTCGAATCCACGTGATGTATAGAGCAATGTGGTTCTCCATAAGTGTGTGATTCCGTCGACTATTGTGTTCTAATTAGATTATGTGTCTCCTGATTGTGAAATATGCGAAATATTTGCGGATTAAATGTGAATTAGCTTTTTTTTCTCCGCAGTGGCGTTCGGGACACATACGCATAGGCCGATTACGAGCCGTCACGACTCATGGTAGGCAGCAAATAGCCAGGAAAAATGACTTTAAAATCCTGCATAACATTGCTCACGCCTATTCTGAAGGCCGCTTGGAATTGGGCCACTGAGTCTGAGGAGCCGCCTAGAGAACGGTGTATCAGCGACCCTAATTTGATCTGATTTCCTGCCTGCATGCGTGGCCAGGACTTCGCTAAGAAGGTATTGGGAAGAGTAGTTGCACTCTGTTTGGGGGAGTAGAAGTACTCGGTCTGGTGGAGTGCCATTACCCCTACGGTGAGAGTATTACCACTCTGCGGAAGAGTACTAGCACTCCCTGTGGGAAGAGTATTATCACTCTGCAGAAGAGTACTAGCAATCCCTTGCGGCGGAGTAACAAAACTCTGTCAACAGGAGTTGACCTACTCTCTCTCAAAGAGGGTCGATCTACTCTCGAAAAGAGAGTGAAATATGGGACAAGCCGCTACTCCCTCAAAGGGAGTGCCCGGCACTCTCTTAGTTTTTAGAGTGCTGTGCTCCCCGACCAGGCCTTTAGGACGCCAGTAGTTACCCTGTCAAACTGTTGTTTTTCCAATTGGGTTGCTCTACTAAATTACTGCTCTGGGTCGTTTCACACCCCTTTTCGTTGATTTTTGTTTGGCTTTCATGACCGTTATTGCTTCAAGCAAGAGCGCGTTTGACCCCCCCCCCCCAACTTTCTTTTACTTTCTTTTTAAATACCGGGTGGCGATGAGTTTGAAGTGGGGCGACAATAGTGCAATGCATTTCAACGCGCCGCAGCACTTTCATCGTGGAATGCAACATCCACTTTTCCTTACTCCTTTTAGCTGCAAAACGATGTCACATCGGTGATGGTGATGGGTGACGTTGGAAACGTGTACACCGGTTAATGGACTTTAAGCGAATATTTGCTGCTCAGGGCATTGAAGGCGGGTATCGAAAGCGATAAAATGGACGCAGCGCAAATGTATCAATTCTTCTGGTGAGTGATGCTGCGACGGGAGATTGACCGTGCCGATAAAACTCGGTGCCGTTCCACTCTATGCAGAACGATGACCAGCGAAGCCGCGTATGGGGACCCCTTATTGGTGAATTGCACATCCGCCGCGGGTCGGGCCGGTGTTGCACTATCTTCGGCATTGGCCCACGTATGAGGAGCGCTAACGCCTGCTTCACCTCCACCGCGGGTCGGCCCAGCACTCGACTATCTTCGAGATCAGTCAACATATGGAGAGTGCTTAACGTCTGCTTCACCTCCGGCCGCGTGTCGGCCCCCGTATGGTAGTTTATTGCTTACCATGCCAACGACACGAAAATTTCCTTGGACGGTAGATGCATACAGATTGACTGTAATAACTGGTGGTATGACCGATGTAGTGAACCGCAAAGCATAGAGGCCTTCCGTCGAAGGCATCTGGTAAAACAATGGGAAAGGTGTTGTGTCGGTACCGACTTATAATTTCGCGGTAACTGAGAGATAGCGCTGCATAGAATGGTCCCAGCCTGTGATTGCATCGACAGAACTGAGAGACGCCACTACGGGGAGCCCCTCGCAATGTTCAGGCAAAACCATGCCTCTTTATGCTCATTTGGCTGATGGAGAGTGAGTACGAGATGCAGAGCCGGCTGGTGTGTCTGCTGCGGCTGAGCGAATGACAGTAACGAGATCTTGGGTGCTATGCAGGATGCGCCGAGTTTGGCGAAACTCGGGATCTTCACGAGCTCTGGCGACACCCCAAGATGAAAGCACGAATGGTACCGAGACACAGTTTATCTTTCGACAAGCCTCCAATTTCATTGGTTTATCTAGATTCACTCTGGCTGGCTATCATTCCTTGGGCGTTGCCTTCTGGGCGGTCGACAAACTGGGGCTCACGTGATCATACCGTCGGTGCATGGTCGTGCCTTCTTTCACTTGCTTGTCGTTCCACCGAGTGCATCACATGCACAAGCGAGTTATGAAACAAACGCATTTAGTACAATATTATTAGTTAGTTTAACGTGGTTTAGAAGCATTTTAAAGCTTACAACATGTACACTGAGTGTGCATTAGACTAATTTGTAATTTAGTACGTTTCGCATTATACCACGAGGGAACGCGGTGGTGGCATCATCACATCCATTCACCGGGCGAGCATGGCGGCTAAGCATCGGAGGCGCCCAGTGTGAAAAAACTCGTACAACGAGCTTGCAGTGCGCGACGTAGTGATAAGGCTCGACGATGACCACTATTTCATGGATAGTTCTGTTCCTCCGTGAGCAATCTTTCCGTGCACCCCGAAAGACTGCCAATAGCTTCGGCGATTTTACAGATCGCAACGCGCACCTACTGTTCACGGCGCAGTGCTGAAGAAACAACTTGTCCGGTGCTGCTTCTGCGAGCGTCACGAACATTACATAGTGTTACATTACATCTTATATAGCTACGATGCGACAAGGAGGTGGTACCGGCGATGGATCTCGCTACCAACACAGTGAAGGAGACATCGACAAACTGCAGATAAGTATATTTCTACTGTTTGATATTTAGCATAATAAGAGTGCACGGATTAAGTCGCTTTCGTAGTAACGAACTGAATGTCCAGCAGTTTAAAGAAGGCAGTGAGAACCAATGAGTGTTCGTGCTTCTACATGCAAATGGGCCCGCGAAAATATGGAAAAGATGAAGGTAACCTTCACTAACTTGTTGAGATAACAGAAATTCATGAGTGACATTAAGCCGGCAAAATTTATGGAAGAGTATCTTCATCCAGGTGAAATATCAATAGCAGGTACTGATATAAAGCAGGAAACTTATACGAAAATTTCACGGGTTGAACAGCACATGGAAGGCATTACCGAATCGTGATCGCCACGTTACCGATATCCTTGAAAAAAGTTTAGAATCATTGCATTCTACCGGTTATGCAATATGGGACATAAACCTGGAGGTCAACAAAGAAACTTGAGATGTCAATGACTGTGCAGAAAGCGAAGTAACAAAAATTGTTGGAGATAGCATTAAGGCAGGAAGACAGTGGTGTAGTAAACCGTGGCAACTGATATGCTAGTTGAGATTAAGAAAAAAAAGGAATCAGCAGGTAGGCCATGCACGTAATCGATCACTTGTTGCCAATTCATAACAAGTGATTACATAAGCGTGACAGAATGGAGGTCAAGGAGAGAGAACTACAGTCGATGGTGGTAGGAAATTGCGTAATGGGACAAAAATATGATATTTGTAGGCATAGGATGCAATCAGCTCGCATAAGATGGGACTGTAGGGTGAGGCATTTGTTTTGCAGCGAACAAAAATAGGTTTGTGGTGCTGACAGTAGAGACTCGTGAAGGTGCAGGGCCACCTTACCTGCTGGCACACTGATCAACATGACAATTGGCTCTGAAAAAGAAAACCCCAGTTATGAAAAATAAAGCAACGTTGTCCCAACGCATTGTTTTATTATGCATACTACACTAGAGGTGTCCACAGTTGGGGGAACTTAATACTAATAGTGCAACGAACATTTTTCTTTGTAAATAATTGTTTGTATGTGGCTGATTCATTCCAATGCACTTTTTTGCAGCAAAACATTCTGCTGCTGGAGGCACTCAACCGCCTGGTGGCAGTAGGCGAGCACCAGGCACGTGCTGTTGAGAGTGTGCCAGAGGTCCACAGGGCTGCTCTGCAAGAGTAGTATCGGTGCCCTCACTGCTCTCCTGTCGAGCCCACAGAAGGCACCTTATAAAGGAGCTTTCAGTTTAATATTTTGTTTATTATTCAAGAACATGAATAAAATTATTGCAGTAAACATTGTGCTGTGCATATTAGGAGACTTGTAACATGCATTGGTGTCCCTTCAAAATAGGCAAAAACATAAGACAACCTGTGCCACTCTTGGACCACGTAAATAAAAAATACACTAATGCAGCATACACGTCATTGTCCTGTTTGTTCTTTCTATGCGCAAGAATACATTGCGTGTTGATTAGCCACAAGATGAACGGTGTGTGTAATTCACAATGAAGACAGGAAACTGCAGGAGCATAATAATGCTATCACCTACAGACTCTGCATATGACTGCAACACACCCCGATTAAAATGTGCCATTACATGCATGTTCGATACCACATATTCTTTAACATTGTCTTATAACTGCATGTACTATATTTCACACATCTTAAGCCCTTGCGTAGCACACTTCTGATGTATCCATTTCATAGGACAAATAATTGTACACTTTGTCCTTTTGTGTTGTATAAAAAGCAGCATCCTTTACAGTCGGAAAAAACTTCAGAAGACAGGAGAGTCCCCGCCCAGATGACCAAAACGATGCAGCCGATTGCCTCCACGTCTAAAGAAATAGTCCCTCTCCAACGACCAGGTATTAGTCTGTCTGGCGGCACGATGTCAGTCTAGAGTGCATGCCCATCGGTGCAGGCTTGTGTTCACCTGCCTTAAAGTGCAGATTCCGCAGCCTCCTAAAGTTGTATCCGACTATAAAAACAAGTAATGCCTTGCACCAGTTGCATAGACTTCTGCAACTTGATAGCACACAATGATCAGGAGCAGATATCTATAAAGGCACCCAAGCAAAGCTGGCTGGCCACACTTCCATTATGAGGGGCTGCAAAAGGTCTCGCCAAACATTCCCATGACGTCCTTGAAAAACAGATGGTGTTTGGCACGTCTTTAGAATCAAAAACAGATTACAGTGAATGTTGTGTAGCCCGTCAAAACAAACCGGGCTTGGTTGTCTGCACAGCTTGTAATGGGAGGTTGTGCTTCACATAGGAAACAAACTGCTCTGTCCAGTACAATTTTGAGGCCAGTATGGCACCTATTATGTCAACAGTGTCTATAAACAAATTACACTTTTCACAGGCCATTGATTTCACCATTATTTTTGTATGATGGTTCTTTCAATCAGTGCTTGTATAACATGAGCAGGTGGATTTGAAAGCAAAGCTTTGTTTGCAAACCTTCCGACTTCCATAATTGTGTGGCAACGCAATGGCATGTTGTCGAATAGCTCACACTTCCTCGGTCCTGCACCAAGGAAGCCCAATGCTCTATTTGAAGTTAGATCGCACAACAATTCAACGGCACAAAAAGAAGAGTAACACACACAGCAAAGCATTCTGCTGTGTGTATTTCTCTTCTTTGTGTCCCGTCGAATTGTTGTGCAATTAAACTTCAAGCTACTATACCAATACACCCAGTCTTCAACATCACCAATGCTCTAGTTATTAGGCCACAATGGTGCACATATTTGAAATTTCCCAACACAAATTAGCTCTCCAAAAAATCGCAAATGTTAAATTTTGCAGTACAGGTTTATGTATGCACGTGCCATATTCTTTACCACTAAACTCACAGGAATCAAAGGGGCAAGCATTAACCAGCCTTGCTGCTGTGAGGCTGGTTAATGCTTGCCCCTTTGATTCCTGACACCAAAGGAAATACAGTGCCACGTTTAAGTAAAGGGAGTGCCGGAGGGAAAGGTGTGACAGCGAGGGCTTACAATAAAAATAATGGTTACGAGACATGTTCAATGCCAATATACGCTGCATGTCGCTCAGCCTACTTTGGCATTGCAGCAAGCGTTTACTCGTTTGAGCATATCACGTTTTGTGCAATCATTGCTCTAAAGCTGCACAAATGGTCTATTTGCTCTGCAATTTTTATTTTTATCATGGTGGGTTAAAGACCCACTTTTCATTGGCATCTGCACCACATTTCTCCCGATGTCTAATTTTGCCTTGGTGGTTCATGACATCTTCATGTACAGAGAGTTCTGCAGAGCATTGGATGTGCAGTATTCTACTGCTTAAGAATTAGAGCCCCATCATGAGACGAAAATATACAATTTATCCATCCAGCATAACGCCGCCCCCCCAAGATAAGAACATACACTGAACCTCTTGCACATGCATCGACGGTGAACAGAGCAAACAATCTGAAGTATTTTCTTCATGCAAGCCAACACACTAAGATTCTCAATGCATTTTCATTTCGCCACAAATGCATAGGCACAAGCGGCTTGGCGCAACATCCACATCTCGCGCTGCAACAAATTGTGCAATGCCTCGCTGTTTCATAGTGCGGTCGATAGATTACGCATGATCAAAATTCAGCATTGTGCATACTAAGTAACTTCACCAATGAAGAACCCCAAGTTCTTTATGAGATTAGAATTCATAGGTTACTTCACACAATTTGTGATATCCATTTATCTATTTATACTTAATTAACCTCTTTCCCAAGAAAGTGAGCCATTTGGAAGGCACCCTGACAGACAAGTAGAACAATCGGCAAAAAGTCATCAACCAGCGAAAAAGTCAGTATCATTAGCAGCCGCATGTGAGATGTCGCTAACACAAAATTTAAGTCGGCTACACAGAAGTGACGAATTTGGCAATATGGCGTGTCTAAACATTGCTTCAATGTTAATCACAGTAACGCTGACATTGAAGGCGCCTTAATTCCTACGTACGTTCCATCGACCAACCGACTACGTTCGTAATGTTCCCACGAAGTAGGAAGCGTTCTTTTATATATGCCCGCTCAGCCGCAGTATTCTGGAAAGCTAGGCACCGCTTACGCACTGCCGCATCGATAAGCGCGTCAGACACATCTCTGACACAGTGGCTAACAGTAGTTTGATGGCATCCAATGTAACGCTCGGCGCCGACACTTCTCTCAAAACTCCCAGACTCGTAGAAACGGAGCGCACAGATGACTTGCTCTACGACGGTGAGCGAATGAAGCCCGCCACGCTGTCTCCGCAGACAGCGTGGCGTCGCACAACCAGTGCACTGATGTCTTCGACAGGCGAAAATGACGCTGAAACTCCCCGTCGGTCATGTAGGTGAACGGGTCCAGACGCTCATACTGACGCTTGCTGCCGCTGGATGCAATGAAACAGGCTGCTGCTGCCGCCGCCATGTTCCCGAGTTGAACTCGGAGGGGGTTTCGCGATGTACGAGTTTAGCACGAGTTCGCCTGTCAATGAAATCCAGAGGTCACGGCCCGCGCTAGGCATGTAACTCTTGTGCGCGCACCCACTACAATTGGGCCACGCCCAACTTATCTTCCGGCAACAGCGACGCGGTGTCGAGCTGAGAGGCATCAACAATCTTGACCGCCGACATAAAACGCGCACAATGCACTGTCATCGGTGATGTACTGAGCACCACTATCGAAAACAAAGCGTTGACTGTCGCTGGCTTATGCATACATCTTCTCGGGCTGAGATGGCCGCACAACACGGTTTCATGGCCTGCATTGTGGCGCCTAGTGCAAAGTAAATAATTATCGGCACGTCACTGTAGCTGCTTACAAGGCGTCGATGCGGCGAGGGGGACGACGATGCTGAGGAGTGCGTATTGCAGCAGTCGTTTGAGATGGCTGCTCTGTCATCGGTGATGAAACGGAGCCACAGCGTCGTAAACACGATCAGTGTCTGAGAATCGCTAGCTCTTCTAGACCCAGTGCAATGGCATTTCATCACAAGCACTGCGCACTCAACAGTTCCAACACCTCTCTCCGTTCGAAATCTGATTTCATAACTGCACACAAGAGCCCTCACCTGCCAAAATGCGAGTGCTACGGTGTCGTTACGATATCCATCTGCGATCGCTGCTGGCTCCAGCAGAGGTAATCTGCAGGCACCTTCGACTGCACAACACACTCATATACTGCGTACATGCGCTCAGAGGCACCTTCACTGGGCAAGCGATGAATTGTGACGCTGGGGAAGCACGCACTTTTCGCAATGTATCGCAGAGGCTTCGCGCACAAAGATAAACTGGTACATTTTCACTGAACTGCATCACTACGCACTCTTCAAAAACATACCGCCATTTCGCAGCGACAGCCGTTGTGTCGTTTTTAGCAGGTAAACCGGGAGCCTTAATGGCCTAGTGAAGCGCCTGCGATGAACAGACGTACCGCGGCGCTGCGTTTCTATTCCCCTAATAGAGAAAGAGTGGCCATGACCCTCCATGGATCATGACCGACATTATTGAGAATAGCTCTGCAGCGCCCCCTAGGCGACTTATCACCGTATGAACGCCCTCGTGCGCGCGACCCGCTTCAATGTACCGCTTCTAAGCTTTCGCCTCACTGTCGCCACTCGCGGCAAGAAGTGCAAAATTTAATAATTTGCTCGATCTGCGTTTGTCATCACAAATTTCTAGCGTTGAAAACGAAAAACAGATACTTAGAGAAATAAAAAAATTACCGACGATTACGTTACTTCCTAATGCGAAATTTGAGCGCAGCAAATAAGCTGTTTCACCTTTTCGATAGATTGAGGCAAAGAAATCGAGCAACACATGTATGCGCTATCACAGAATTTTTTTTTTATTTTTCACACGTATTCCTTTAACAAAGACTCCACTAACAGTTCTTCACAGTCATGAAGGAAGCTTTGTGGTCGGAGAAATATTCTCCACGGCACGTATCCGGAAGCGGTTTCACGTCATTTTGGAACCAGAGCCGATCACACACTGAACACACACTGAACACACACTTCCAAACGGATTGTCTGTAAACTGTCGCCGGAAAGCATTTGTTGCACCCTGACTGTTTGCGAGCCTTTGTTTGCGTTTGGCCTCGGCCTCGGCCGCGCGAACGGTAGAGTCTTCTCTGCGACGGCGATGAGCTTCTGCTTCAGCCTCGCTTACTGCTGGTTGCTCTCGACGGCGGCGATGAGCCTCCGCTTCGGCGGTGCGAACGGCAGGGTCTTCTCGGCGGCGGCGATGAGCTTCTGCTTCAGCCTCGCTTACTGCTGGTTGCTCTCGACGGCGGCGATGAGCCTCCGCTTCGGCGGCGCGAACGGCAGGGTCTTCTCGGCGGCGGCGCTTAGCCTCTGCTTCGGCGACGCGTACTCCTGGATCATCTCGACGGCGGCGACGGTAAGCTTCTGCTTCGGCGGCACGCACCTCTGGATTCTGACGGCGACGGCGCTGGGCCTCTGCTCTGGCAGCTCGTTTAGCAGCAGCAGCAGCAGCAGCAGCAGACGGAGGACTTCCATCGGTCGTCTCGCTCATGGCTCAGAAAGAACTGGCAGATAATTTCGCAGTGGCGAACGGCAGCGGAAATTTCGGCTCGGGCGGTGCACATATACAGATCCGCCGCCACCGATCTGGCTCTCTGATTGCCACCGCACAGGGCGAACGGCAGCGGCAATTTCGGCTCGGGCGGTGCACATATACAGATCCGCCGCCACCGATCTGGCTCTCTGATTGCCACCGCACAGGGGTTGCATTGGAGGAGGAGCGAAGAAAGGAATTAAGTTCGAGCCGGCGCTTTTGACAACCGGAGACTCGCAGAAAGAGGGGGGAGGGGGGCGGCGTGTACACCCAGCGGCAAACGATGGGGGCAGAAGCGCGCGCAGCAAGCGGACAACACGATATAGGGAGGAGGGAAGAGATAGCAGCGACTGACTGATGCCGCTGACGCCGATAGTGAGTCAACCCCAGCTGCGGAGTTGGTTTCAGGGACAACGCCGCCGATGCCGACACAAACAATATGATACCCTCGCTTCCGCAGCGCTAAGAACCAGGTCTAGCCGTGGGAAGGTGGTCACGTATTCGTCGACGTGCCGGGGCCTACGTGAAATAACCGGCGCGTCGGCAACTGAAGAGCACCCTATCCGCCACACAAGAACAGGGGGGGGGGACCCTTTCCTCCTCTTACTGCATGGCGGCGACGGTGTTCTATGCAGTCACGTTATCTTGACTCTCTAGCGGCGTCAGCGGCATCCAGCGGTATCAGTCGGTCGCTGCTAGCGCTGGGGGGATGAAAGGGGGGCGGAGCTGGTTACGAGGCCGACGACAACGCCGACGACGACGCGAAACCCAGGAACGGACGCCAAAGAGCTGCGCTCTAAAATATTCGTTATTTTATTTGTTGTACTTTAACGTATTCGTTTGAGTGAAAGTGTAGGTGCAAGAATGCGCCGCATGTACCCTGTTCGCATTCGATGGAGGAAAGAAAGATAGCGCCCTAAAGAAAAGGCGCGCCCTTGACGCGCCCGGGAAAGGCGTGGCAAGCGGCTCACGGCAAGTGTGCAGACGGAGAGCGGGACAGTCACGGTATCGCTAAGTTGCGATAATCCGTTGATAACAATACGTGGCGCTGGCGCGTTTCGTTGTGCAGCCTTCTGCGCTTGAAACGTGGAAGCAGCGTACCGCGCAGGGTGCGCTCATGTTGTCATACGCGGCTTTTTGTCTACATATTTTTTTGCCTGCACCTTCGGCGCGTTCCGCGCTATCTCCGTTCACTGACTGCCGTCGAGCAAACTCGGGTAAAACTCGGGTGAACGAGAAACTCGGCGCATCCTGCATAGCACCCCTGGCGGGCACTTCGTCACACAAAAACGCTTCGATCTATACCAGCAGCGTTCACTGATCGGAACTGGACAAATCCAGCTGATTGTTTACCGTGTGAAGGAGGGCTACGTATCAAGGGTGGCTGCTTGTACCATTAATTGTGGCTTTCACACAGAGTAGTATTTTCCACCACAATGTGGGGGCTCTTTGTAAGCAGCATGTAAAACACGCTGTCTAGTATTGTTTTCACAACATTCTTTATTTTGTGCACTGCCACATGCACATGTGGACTGTTTTGAACTGGTTGTCAATGTCTTTGATGAAGCTCGCGAATCATTCACCCAGTGGCGGCGCTTGCTCCACCGAATGCTGCTCTGCGCGCAGCTTGCGAAAAGCAATTCGGCGAAATACTCCTACGAAGCACGTCTTGAGTGCTGACAACATCGGCATGAAAATCTTTTCATTCTTTCACTATACATGCGAGATAGATGCTAAGGTTCTGCAGTGTCGTTACATCATCGCACCGTCAGTCTACGCCTACACCCTGGTTAGGCGCAAGCCAGTGCTTGGTATCATTTTCTTCCACGCCGCTGAAGCCAGAATGGTCATCTGGATGAGCATACCAGAGCAGACGAATGATGGGGAAGAGAGCAACTGCTGGGATACGTCCTTGGTTATAGTTGACGGTAGTACAGGTGAGGGTGTTTTTAAGCCACCCTGCACCTCAAGCAATTTCTAAGCGGTTTATTAAAAGCAAGTTCCAAAATGCTAAAGCTACCCGCAGGACACCAAGTCCAAGTACTAGCGCTAATCTCCAGCCTAGCGCTGGACAATCATCCTTGGTCAGCGTTTGCTGTCTTCGCTAAACTTGTAACTTCACGGTTAATTGTAAAACACCCGCTAGTATTAAAGTTCCGTTCAAGGACTCGGACACCATGGCAAAATGTTTTCATGAACTTCTTTTCCAGAGGCACAACAGTTATAACAGTGCATGGCGGCATTCAAGTAAAGGCCAATCTTGAGCTTTTTTTGTGTAAATATTACTTTTGTTATGTGACTGGCATGTCATGCGAAGGGGCATATTGCAATAATCTCCTAAGCCTGTACCTCGCTTTTAGACTGACAGGTGGCGGCCTCGAGTGGTTGAAGTCCTATGCAACAGTTAGAAGCCGGACAGGCGTCCACAGCTATCGAGCATACCTGTTTCCAGATTTTACTCATAAACGAAAGATTTCTGTCAGCCGTCTGCTACCGAGCGTCATAATGCATGTCGTTAATATGAACATAGGTATTACTTGCTTTTCTTACTCTCCTCAAAAACCGCCAGAATCTCCGGATCAACAGCGGCAGCACTAATTGCTTCGTTGGTTGCTGTATCCCTAAGCGCTGGGCACCACTCCCGTAGGCAGGAATTCTTGCACGCTGCAAGAAACAATAACAAATAAATTGCTGCGTCTTCTTTGCCTAGCCTCTCTCTTAATTGTATGGTAACTGTTATGATGACCGTTGCAAGATGAAGGCTTCTTCCATGCAATAATTGTGTGTCTGGGTTTAGATGACTCGTTTATTTACCTATGAATTCCCAGGACCCATCACACGAGTCGCCCATGACTGCATTTCGCTTTCCCTGTAACCAATTTTATGCTTCAAGACACTACAGATTAAGAGAACTATGCAATGCATAGTTTCTCATTATTTGGGAGCTCCTGCAACAAGGGTTCTGACCTATTTTATGGGTATGCAAATACCCTCCTAAAACTTTGATCCTTCCATATTATTTGGCTTTCTTAACCGTAGTCCGGCCTAGCGCCAAGAAGCTTGTTACGTGGTATAGGCACGTAGGGATAAAAAAATGGCTGTGGCTTAGCTAAGGTTAAGCCCAGGATGCGAAGCATACTAGCCTTTGTTTTAGCTGTTGAACCACTGTTTAGCCCGGTGAACTGCTGTTGCTTGGCTATATTTGGTTCGGCTAGACGAAGAAACAACTCATGCGCTACTCTGCTTATTCCTTTATTTTCAAACCAATAAATATGCTGGCCTCGACGAGAGCGCGCCGCTCTTTTATACAACTGTTATGACGCCAGTGCCCTAGCGGGAGGAATGGGAGTTAGGCCGCAGCACCGGCTGTGCGACCGCAGGCGAGCGCAAGAGTTGAGCCCGGCTTGCAGCTGTTGTGACGTCAGTGCCCTAGCGGGAGGAGCGGGAGTTAGGCCGCAGTACCATCTGTGCGACCGCAGGCGAGCGCACGAGCTGAGACCCGGCTATGTAGCTACGCGGCCGCAAGCGAGCGCCCGAGTTGAGCCTCCGCTTTTGCAGCTGTTATGGCGTCATATATATGGTAGCTACGCGGCCGCGCGTGGCGCAGCAAGGAAGAGCGTGGTTGTGCGGCTAGTATGCTTCGCATAAAAGCTCAGTGCCTTTCCACTTTGTGACGAACGATGACCAGCTAAACTGCGGATGTTGGCCCCTTAATGGCTAACTGCTTAACCGCCGCGGGTTAGCCCAGCATTGCACCGTCTTCGGGATTCGCGCATATGTGGGGAGTGCTTAACGGCTGCTGCACTTCTTCCGCGGGTCGGCCCGGTATTGCACTATATTGCGGATGGGCCATCGTATGGGGAGTGCTTAACGCCTGCATCATATTAGACAGTTTTAGCAGAGCGTTTGCTTGCGCTCTGCTCCGCACACGTTTCACGCGCACCGGTGGCTGCATAGAATGCATTGATTTCGCTTATCTAACAAGCGCGTCTCCCAGGGACCCCACTGACGTGCTCTCAGCTTGGCGGTAAAACGATTACGAAAGCATCTACACGCCCCCTGACGCACCGCTAAATCAGGTTCCTAGCGGAACGTGGTCAGCGTCCCACGTTCCGCTGCAGCTATGTGTGCTGTGCGCACGCGCATCAGGGTTCCCGGTAGCGTTTTGTTGAGCGCCTGCGTGCCAATTGTTGTGATAGGCCGGTCTGAGCGGTGCGGACCGTAAACGCTCTGCTAAAACTCTCTATTGACGCGTGTACTTATCTTTATCAAGCGACACGTTTTGCCGCCTAGCAAATGTTATCGCACAGCGCGGGACGCGCCTGCATTTATCCGAAGTTTCTGGAAAGTTGTCGATGCTTCTATCCGCTGTCTGTTGTCGCCGAACCTTGTGTTATCTGATTTCATCGCTTGACGCGAATGGTGTAGAACATTGTAGAAGGCATGCGGGTCCCAACGATTAGTCTGGAACATTCGACGACTGCTCTATAAAAGCCGACGCGCTTGACCCGCTGATCAGATTTTCGACGATCGCCGAGCGTGTTTGCCGCTTTCGTTGTGCTATAAGTGTAGCCTGTTTTGTGGGCACAGGTTCGCCCAATAAAAACTAGTTTTGTATTCCACCGTACTGCTTCTTTCTTCACCGTCACTACCACGTGACATCTGGTGGAGGTGCTGGTGCGTTCATGTACCGAACGCCCCCGCAAAGCCGCGATCCAAGCCCAAAGCCCGAGGACAAAACTAACATCGCCGAAGACCAGCGTGCTAGCCGCAGACTGCAAGGACTGCCCCCAGAGCACGGACTTCTACCTGAGTCTACAAAGAAGATCGTGGTCAAAACAACCCCAATGGCTGCCCCAGCGTCCCCCGTTATCCTACAACAACCTCGGGACCCACCGACCTTCCATGGAGCAGCGACTGAAGACCCAGAATCCTGGTTGGAGACCTACGAACGAATCGCGACTTTTAACAACTGGGACTCCGACGACAAGCTGCGGCATGTATACTTTGCCTTAGAAGATGCCGCCAGAACGTGGTTTGAGAACCGGGAGTCGACCTTGACGACATGGGACCTCTTCCGTACCGGCTTCCTGCGCACCTTTACGAGCATCGTGCGCAAGGAAAGGGCTGAAGCCATGCTGGACGCCCGAGTGCAGCTACCTAACGAGAACGTCGCCATCTTCACGGAAGAAATGAAACGTCTGTTCCGCCATGCCGACCCGGATATGCCTGAGGAGAAGAAAGTCCGCCTTCTCATGCGTGGTGTGAAGGAAGAACTTTTCGGCGCAATGATACGAAGCCCACCGAAGACCGTAGAAGAGTTCCTTCGCGAGGCCACCAGCATCGAGAAGACACTCGAAATGCGGAACCGGCAATTCAACCGCCGTACAAGCTCTACCCACTACGCCGGAGTTCAGTCACTCGCCGCCGACGACCTACGCGAGACTATCCGAGCTGTCGTGCGGGAGGAGCTACAAAAGCTGTTCCCATCATCACAGCCTCAAGTGGCTTCGATTGCCGACGCCGTGCGTGAGGAGCTCCAACAACAACTTGGAGTAGCCCCTGAATCGCCGCAGCGTGAGCCGCAAGCGATGACCTACGCCGCCGTCGCACGCCGTCAAGGACCCCCTCCGCGACCGCGCCAGGGCCCTCTCACGCCACAGTTTCGTCGTCCGCCGCCGCCGCCGCCAGCACGACCACCCGTCGCCCAGCGCACCTACGCGAGGAAGACGGACATCTGGCGTGCTCCTGACCACCGCCCGCTCTGCTACCACTGCGGAGAAGCGGGTCACGTCTACCGACGATGTCCGTACCGGGAGATGGGACTGCGAGGTTTCGCCGTCAACGCGCCGCGTCCACAGCTTCGCGAGCGCCCACGTGACATCGCCGATTACCTCGCCGCTACTCAGTGGAGCCCTCGACGGCCGTCCCGTTCGCCATCACCAGGCCGCTACCTGTCGCCGCAGCGCCGACCATATACTGGCCCAGCCCGGGGCCGGTCAGCGAGCCCATACCCGGAAAACTGAAAGCAGCAACCGATGGAGGTGCGGTTGCTGTTCGTCGAACTGACGAAGATCCTCCGCCGCCGACGAAGACGACGAAGAAACCATCTCGACGACCTAATGACGACACGCCGCCATCCCGACGAAGTCTGGAAGCCAAAACTACACCGACGAAAGACGACTTGACGACGCGACGTTCCAACTTCATTTCAACACGACGCAGCCGTGATCCAACGCCAAGACCTAACTGCAATGCCAGACAAAGAACAACCGACCTCGACGTGCTTCTCGACGGCCACGCAGTCACTGCCTTAGTCGACACAGGGGCCGATTACTCCGTAATGAGTGGACACATCGCCGCCCAGTTGAAGAAAGTGAAGACCGCATGGGAAGGCCCTCAGATTCGCACCGCTGGAGGACACCTCATCACGCCGACTGGGATCTGCACGGCAAGAATAACAATTCATGACCGGACTTACCCTGCCACCTTCGTTATCCTCCAACAGTGTTCACGAGACGTCATTGTCGGTATGGACTTCCTCGACCAACACGGCGCAATCATCAACCTCAAGTCGAAGTCAGTACCGCTGTCGGAAGATAAAGCAATGCCGCCGGAAAGCCCTCGTAGTCACCACGCCTTGAGTGTGCTTGAAGATCAAGTGAGCATCCCGCCTCACAGCAGCATTGTTATTTCGGTCAGCACCGAAACACCCGCTGACGTAGAAGGTGTCATCGAAGGCGACCAACGTCTACTGCTAGACCGTGAAATTTGCGTCGCAAGAGGGATCGCTCGACTGCATGGAGGGAAAACTGAAGTGTTGCTGACAAACTTCAGCCAGGAGTTCAAGCACATCAACAAGGGCACGACGATCGCGTACATCGAGGAAATTCTGGAAACAAGTAATGCGTTTGTCCTCTCGGATTCCGCCGCATCTACCCCGACGACCATGGTTCCCGAACCAGACTACGACATTAATCCAAATCTCCCTATGATTAAACAACAGCAGCTCAGAAGTCTGCTCCGACGATACAAAGGCTGCTTTTCGACGTCATCGAGGATTCGACAAACACCAGTCGCCAAGCATCGCATAATCACCGAGGAATGCGCTCGACCACTCCGTCAGAGCCCTTACCGAGTTTCGGCGCGAGAACGTGAAGCTATAAGAGAACAAGTCGACGAAATGCTGCGCGACGACATCATCCAGCCATCGAAAAGCCCGTGGGCATCCCCTGTTGTTCTGGTAAAGAAAAAGGACGGAACCCTACGTTTCTGCGTCGATTATCGGCGTCTGAACAAGATCACGAAGAAGGACGTATACCCCCTCCCACGGATAGAGGACGCATTGGATCGGCTCTGCAACGCTAAATACTTCTCGTCCATGGATCTCAAGTCTGGCTATTGGCAAATAGAAGTCGACGAAAGAGATCGCGAAAAGACCGCCTTCATCACCCCAGACGGCCTCTACGAGTTCAAGGTTATGCCATTCGGACTGTGCTCGGCGCCTGCAACGTTCCAGCGCGTAATGGACACGGTTTTAGCAGGATTGAAGTGGCAGACCTGTCTCGTATACTTGGATGACGTCGTCGTCTTCGCCGAAAATTTCGACGTTCACCTTAGGCGGCTGGCAACAGTACTAGAGGCCATCAGGACATCAGGACTTACTCTGAAGCCGGAAAAGTGCCGCTTCGCTTACGAGGAGCTTCTATTTTTAGGCCACGTCATCAGCAAATCTGGAGTCCGCCCCGACCCGTAGAAGCCAGCTGCCATAGCAAAGTTCCCAGAGCCCATCGACAAGAAGGCAGTGCGTAGATTTCTTGGCATGTGCGCCTACTACAGGCGATTTGTCAAGAACTTTTCACGCATCGCTGAGCCGCTGACGCAGCTAACTAAATGTGACGTCGAGTTCAAGTGGGAAACGCCGCAGGCCGAGGCATTTCAAGAACTCAAACGACGCATGCAGTCGCCGCCCGTACTTGCGCACTTCGACGAGAACGCCGATACCGAAATCCACACTGACGCCAGTAGCCTAGGCCTCGGCGCCGTCCTGGTCCAGAGAAAAGATGGACATGAACACGTGATAGCTTACGCTAGCCGGTCGTTGTCAAAAGCGGAAGGCAATTATTCTACAACCGAAAAGGAATGCCTCGCCATCGTTTGGGCTACAGCGAAATTTCGCCCTTACCTATATGGCAGGCCATTCAAAGTCGTCAGCGACCATCACGCCTTGTGTTGGCTAGCGAATTTAAAGGATCCCTCAGGACGGCTAGCACGGTGGAGCCTCATACTACAAGAATACGACATCACTGTAACATACAAGTCCGGACGAAAACACTCAGACGCCGATTGCCTATCACGCGCCCCCATTGACCCGCCGCCGCAAGATGACGAGGATGACGACGCCTTCCTTGGTATAATAAGCGCGGAAGACTTCGCCGAACAACAACGAGCGGACCCGGAACTTAAAGGCCTCGTCGATTATTTGGAAGGGCACACCGACGTTGTCCCCAGGGCATTTAAGCGCGGATTATCTTCCTTCGCGCTTCAAGACAGTCTACTCGTGAAGAAGAACTTCTCACCAGTCCGCGCCAATTACCTTCTTGTTGTCCCGTCAGGACTTCGTCCAGAAGTATAGCACGCCCTACATGACGATCCGACCGCTGGACACCTCGGATTTTCCCGGACACTATCGAGGATACAAGAAAAGTATTATTGGCCGCGCCTGACCGCCGACGTCACCCGTTATGTCAGAACATGCCGAGACTGTCAGCGACGCAAGACACCACCGACAAGGCCAGCCGGATTACTACAGCCAATCGAGCCTCCTCGCCGACCATTCCAGCAGATAGGGATGGACTTGCTGGGACCCTTTCCGACGTCAATAACCGGAAATAAGTGGATCGTCGTGGCGACGGACTACCTCACCCGCTTCGCTGAAACAAAAGCACTGCTGAAATGTAGCGCAGCCGAAGTCGCGAAATTCTTTGTCGAAAACATCCTGCTGCGACATGGCGCCCCAGAGGTCCTCATCACCGACCGAGGAACGGCCTTTACAGCGGAGCTCACCCAAGCCATTCTGAAATACAGTCAGACAAGGCACAGGAGGACAACGGCTTACCACCCGCAGACGAATGGTCTTACGGAGCGGCTGAATAAGACCCTCGCCGACATGCTAGCGATGTACGTCGACGTCGAACACAAGACGTGGGACGCGGTCCTGCCGTATGTCACCTTCGCGTACAACACGGCGGTGCAAGAAACAACACAGATCACGCCGTTTAAGCTGGTTTATGGCAGGAACCCGACGACGACGCTTGACGCCATGCTGCCGCACGTAACTGACGAAGAGAACGCTGACGTCGCTAGCTATCTCCAGCGCGCCGAAGAAGCCCGACAGCTCGCCCGCCTGCGGATCAAGAGCCAGCAGAGGACCGACAGCCGACACTACAACCTCCGACGACGCTTCGTCGAGTACCAGCCTGGCGACCGTGTTTGGGTATGGACCCCGATACGCCGACGAGGACTCAGTGAGAAACTACTCCGACGCTATTTCGGACCCTACAAGGTCATCCGACGTATTGGCGCTCTGGACTATGAGGTCGTGCCAGACGGCATTTCGCATTCACAGCGGCGCCGCGCACGATCTGAAGTGGTCCACGTGGTGCGCCTTAAACCGTTTTACGGACGCTGACGAACTTCGTCATTTTTGTTCTTTTCTTTGCTGCGAGTGCTTTTGTTTATTACTTTTGTTGGTTTGCAGCATCGGGTCGATGCTTTTAAGAGGGGGGTAATGACGCGTGTACTTATCTTTATCGAGCCACACGTTTTGCCGCCTAGCAAATGTTATCGCACAGCGCGGGACGCGCCTGCATTTATCCGAAGTTTCTGGAAAGTTGTCGATGCTTCTATCCGCTGTCTGTTGTCGCCGAACCTTGTGTTATCTGATTTCATCGCTTGACGCGAATGGTGTAGAACATTGTAGAAGGCATGCGGGTCCCAACGATTAGTCTGGAACATTCGACGACTGCTCTATAAAAGCCGACGCGCTTGACCCGCTGATCAGATTTTCGACGATCGCCGAGCGTGTTCGCCGCTTTCGTTGTGCTATAAGTGTAGCCTGTTTTGTGGGCACAGGTTCGCCCAATAAAAACTAGTTTTGTATTCCACCGTACTGCTTCTTTCTTCACCGTCACTACCACGTGACAATATCCGCAGTGGGTCGGCCCAAAATTGCACTATCTTCGGGATAGGCCCACGTTTGGGGAGTACTTAACGCCTGCTTCACCTGCGCCATGGGTCGGCCCGGCATTGTGCGATCTTCTTGATCGGCCCATGTTTTGTGTCTACTCATAGACATGATCCTGGGGAAACTAGCCATTGACTGTGTCGCTGTAAAATTGGTTACGTCTTTGTGTTTCTTAATTACATACTTAATAAATAATTTATTTGTTAATGACGATGACGAACGCAGCAGCAGTGGCAGGGGCGCGTTCGCGCGGTAGCACCAAGGGGTACCAACGGCGTAGCTATGGAAGAAGAACAGCACGCTGGAGACAATCCTGAGGATGATAGTTTTGTGTGTACACATGGTCACAATCCTCCATTAACTAGACCTCATAGCTTTGCTGTAGAAGTAATGTTGAAATCCTGCTTTAGAAATATACTGATATACCGTGTGACAAATCATCACACAGGCAGCAGTTGAACTGATATATCGGGGTTCATTGAAAGATAGTGCATTCACTGGAATGTGGGCAAGTTCGCCAGATCAGCTAAGGCCATGCATACTTTTCCTACTGGTCTGCAATAACGAGGATTTCAAGGCGAAGCTTTCTTCGCCTAGAGTTCCGGATTTTTCATGACTCCTTGGTTGCTGTTGGGTCGGTTGGTGAATTAACGAATATATATTTTGGTAATATACAGAAAGGTTAGGATAGTGACAGAGAACACGCTTATATGGTGCGCGTATGCTCAGCAAGGGTCCTATAATGTAAAACTATTACAAACTGTTATTATTCCAATCTGTTGACGAAAAAGTACGTAACCAGAGACGGAAGCAATACGCGTTAACCCGCATCATTGGTGAAGAAGCCAATGAAACGCTTTGCTCATTTTTAGGAGGGACCTTTGTTAGAAAGCGAAGAGCATTGTCTATATTGAGTGGTTTTTCTTATCAAATAGGCTAACAAAAGGCTACGACAACGCTTTCGTGGAGAAGGTTTTGGTGGGCCTGAGTCACCTCAGTGCGGGTGGATAACCGGATGCGGAGGGGGGGGGGGGGGGGGAGGTTCTGGCGTCTTCAATTGATCCATTTCCTCCTTTTTAGCTGCCAGTCACTGGTTGAAAATGGCGGTCGCCTACAAAGAAAGTTCAAAGTGCTGCTAAAACGGATAATCAGGAGGAAGCGTTGGCGGAGCAATGGCCTATTCGGCGAGAAAGGACTTCATAACTTTATACTGACACACGAAAATGTTATTCCACGCAAAAAAATCTATGCTGCCCTGAAGCTCCTTGTAGCCACTACAAAAGTGATTGGCGGGAGTCATCTTCTATTCCTCTCGGAACGGAGCGTCTCCACCTACTGAAGAAAATATGAACTTATATTCGGCATGTTATTGCATCTTTATTGCGTACAGGTCACTTTGACGCGGTCACCCTTCGTGTTTTTGTGACGTTGCGTCCCAGATAAGTACAGTCACTACAGCGCCACACTTTTGACCAACTCCAGAGGGCTGATGGGAAAAAGGTGTCGAATCATAAATACATAGTTCTTTTTTGTACGGTCTAATCATGCATAATCAGTCTGTATGCGTCATATTATAGGTTGCGAAGGGCAGTTCTCCCGATTTTCGTGATGTCGCATGAAAGAACGATGTAGTGGAAGTGTCCTGAAAAGTGTCTCACCAATTGGCGACAGCCGATTGCAAAATTCGAATAAAAGCAGTTTTGAATAGTTCTACGTTATGAGGTCTCATGCATGCGCACTTCTGTGGCCCGTAAAAGCAAAGAACTACCTGCATTCATAAGGAATTAACATGTTCATTCAAGTGAACATGTTCAAGTGAAAATTTTCATGTTCATTCATAAAGAATACACGTGTAATGTCGGCTGGAAGGTATCTCTTCAGTAGACCAGTATGTGTACGGAGTGGTGAAATATATTTCCCATATTCTTGGATGTACTTTACTTTCTTTGATTTGGGCACTCAATATATGCCACTATGTACGTGTGCATTCTTGGCGAATCATCGTGAGTATGCATGTCCACTATGATTCGCCCATAAAACCCACATGTATAATGTCGGCTCACGAATACCTCTAAATAAAATAATATCGAATTGTATTTGATGGCCTCTTTGATTAACTTTATTTTGTTTGGTTTAGGCAGTGCGTATATGCCACGGTGGTGTACCCGTTCTCGGCCAATTTTCCTTAATGAATATTTCTAAAACACATCAGGTAGAAAATGCTTAATTGTTGTTCCTGGACACGTTCCTTCGTCATCACCACTCCTCGCTCGACATGCTTCATACGTCGCGCTTCTCCTTGTGGCATCGCTACGTATGTGTGTCGCACTGCACATCCGCCTAGTATAGCGCTGGATTATAGGCATACCTTACGAAATGCACAAACGTAATAAAGTGCATGAAAATAAAGTTGTCGACTGTGGGATGGATAAATATGCATAATAAATTCGTTTACACGCTCGAAACGATGCAAGTGAAACTTGTGCACGCACAGGAATTACTTGTAGAGTAGCCAACTGCTTCACTAAAATGCTTCACGCAAGTGCCGTCGGCGCCTTTGCATAGGGAAGTGCAGTATGGGAACGCTAGCATGATTAACGTCATTGGAACCAGCTGTTGAAGAAGACGACGACGAACGCGTGAGCAGTGGCACGAGCGCGTTCTCGCGGTTACGCCATCGGACGCCGACGCTCAACCCTGGAGTGCGCGCCTAAAAGCTGCGCTGTAAAAACTAAGAAGGTAAGAAAGTGATAAACAAACACAAATTGGTGTACGATCTGGTGATATGATTACAGAGCAAAGCTTGCTGAAAATCATCTGCATGAGATGCCTCAGAAGGTAGATTATTTGACTGAAGAATACGCTGACAGAAAGAATTCTTGAGCATGTTGTTAGAAAAAGTGTTTGGCAGCGGGGTAGGGTCTTGACGATGCCTACACCGGCACTATATAAACGATCCCAACTTATCAATGTGTACTCGTATATCACTTTTTATTTTCCCTACAATGTAACAATTTCAGGTCAGTCGCCCGATTTTCATGCAACATCAGAGCAGAAAAATGCTTGGAATGATGCTTGTAATGCACAGGAATGACCTCAGTGTGAGAATTTTAACTTGCCGTGTCGCCTTGGTTCTCTTTCTTCGTGCTTCGGGACTTGCTAAGTTGTGTTAAATGAGTACTGTAGCTTTCTTTTCCGTACGTATATTACGTCAGCCCACCGTCAATTTCGTCTTCAACTGCCAGCGCATTACATTCAAGCTTAAATAATAGGTGCGAACATCGCTGCCATTATACGGTATTCTCAAGCCCTGGAGGCGTTCATTTTGTAGGGGAGTGTACGGCGTGACTGCTAAATAAATACGCTAGCAACCACTCGCACTTACTCGCCGCTTTCAAGGGATGGACCGTGTACCTATTGGTCGTAGCACCTATGTTTATTTGCTTGGAAATCTCGTTTCTCGCTGGGGTCTCTTCTCAAATCGTGCTGGGTTTCGCGCTACTCTCCTTGGTGCATAATTCTCGAGAACAGAGCGCAAGTAAAATATTTTATCGAGCCCTACGAAGCTGAAGCATTTTCAAGCACTCGCACTAATGCTACTAATGCTTCTTCGTCACAAGGACTTGGCGATTTGGCCCGCTTTGCCGTTTGCTACCAAAAACGCAGATCTCCTGAGAGGCTCGATCCGACAATTCTTCCGTTATATACTCTTCACAAAGTCGACGCCATCTACGCGATCACTGCGACTCAATGCTCATGACTTCCCGTATGCAATTCTGTTCCCATTATCCTTGCGACAACCGGCACAGAGCTCTCTCCTTACTTTCACAATTCTCTTTCCACGCAGACCGCTTACAGTTCTTCAAGGAGTCGGGCGATAAGCTATTCCCATGAGTGCCAGATAATTCTCCCGAACGATTCGCCGCGTTACCACTGCGTCCGGTGAGGCATCGCTTGCACAGCTGCGCACCACAATGGTCTCAATAACGGCCACTAAAGGAACTTTCCCGTGCTTCGAAGCTGTATGATGCACTTACAGGGAGCCTCAGACATGATGCCTCGAGTTAACAAATGTACATGGACCATTCTACGCGAATATAACACCAATACTGCTTCATTGCTCCGCTATTTGGTGTGCACAGAGGAGCAGTCGCCATAGCCTTGTCATGGACGCAACAAATAAATATATTTCACCAGGCCAGCATACTGCCCCGTGGTGCTGACGTTGAAGAACACAGTAGCAATACTGTGAAAGAAAAAACTAAATTTTCTTGGGTGAACCTGTGCTCAAAAAAACAGGCTACACTTATAGCGCAACGATAGGGGCGAATACAGTCGGCGATTGTCGAAAATCTGATCAGCGGGTCAACCGCATCGGCTTTTAAAGATCCGTCGTCGAATGTTCAACAGTAATCGCTCGGATCCGCGTGCCTTCCACAAATTCTACACCATTCGCGTCGCGCATACATGAAATTAAATTAGACAAGGTTCGGCGACAGCAGACAGCGGATAGAAGCATCGATAACATTCTAGAAACTTCCGATACATGTAGACGCGTCCTGCGCTGAGCGATAACATTTGTTAGGCGGTGAAACGTGTCGCCCGATAAAGACAAGTACACGTGTCAATACCCTCCTCTTAAATAACACCCACCCGATGCTGCAAACGAAAGTAATAAAGAAAAACACTCGTAGCAAAGATTACAACAAAATAAGGAAGTTTGTCAGCGTCCGTAAAATGGTTCAAGGCGCACGTCGTGGACCACTTCAGGTCGCGCGCGGCGCCGCTGTGAATGCGAAATACTGTCTGGCATGACTTCATAGTCCAGTGCGCCAATGCGTCGGATCACCTTGTAGGGTCCGAAATAGCATTGCAATAGTTTCTCACTCAATCCTCGCAGGCGTATCGGGGTCCAACCCCAAACACGGTCGCCGGGCTTGTACTCGACGAAGTGTCGTCGGAGCTTGTAGTGTTGGCTGTCGGTACGCTGCTGGTTCTTGATCCGTAGTCGAGCGCGCTGTCGGGCTTCTTCGGCGCACTGGAGATAGGTAGCGACGTCAAGATTCTCTTCGTCAGTGATGCGCGGCAGCATGGCGTCAAGCGTCGTCGTCGGGTTCCTGCCGTAAACCAACTTGAACGGCATGATCTGTGTTGTTTCTTGCACCGCCGTGTTGTAAGCGAATGTTACGTTCGGCAGGACGGCATCCCACGTCTTGTGTTCGACGTCGACGTACATCGCTAGCATGTCGGCGAGGGTCTTATTCAGCCGTTCCGTAAGACCATTCGTCTGCGGGTGGTAGGCCGTTGTCCTCTTGTGCCTTGTCTGACTGTAGTTCAGAATAGCTTGAGTGAGCTCCGCTGTAAAGGCCGTTCCTCAGTGGGTGATGAGGACTTCTGGGGCGCCATGTCGCAGCAGGATGTTTTCGACAAAGAATTTCGCCACTTCGGCTGCGCTACCATTCAGCTGTGCTTTAGTTTCAGCGAAGCGGGTGAGGTAGTCCGTCGCCACGACGATCCACTTATTTCCGGTTGTTGACGTCGGAAAGGGTTCCAGCAAGTCCATCCCGATCTGCTGGAATGGTCGGCAAGGAGGCTCGATTGGCTGTAGTAATCCGGCTGGCCTTGTCGGCGGTGTCTTGCGTCGCTGAGAGTCTTGGCATGTTCTGACATAACGGGCGACGTCGGCGGTCAGGTGGGGCCAATAATATTTTTCTTGTATCCTCGATAGTGTCCGGGAAAATCCTAGGTGTCCAGCGGTCGGATCGTCATGGAGGGCGTGCAATACTTCTGGACGAAGTCCTGACGGGACAACAAGAAGGTAGTTGGCGCGGACTGCTGAAAAGTTCTTCTTCACGAGTAGATTGTTTTGAAGCGTGAATGAAGATAATCCGCGCTTAAATGCCCTGGGGACAACGTCGGTGTGCCCTTCCAAATATTCGACGAGGCCTTTTAGCTCCGCGTCTGCCCGTTGCTGTTTAGTGAAGTCTTCCGCGCTTATTATTCCGAAGAAGGCGTCGTCGTCTTCGTCGTCTTGCGGCGGGGGATCGATGGGGGCGCGGGATATGCAGACGGCGTCGGAGTGTTTTCGTCCGGACTTTTAGATTACTGTGACGTCATATTCTTGCAGTGTGAGGCTCCACCTCGCCAGCCGTCCTGAAGGGTCGTTTAAGTTAGCTAGCCAACGCAACGCGTGATGGTCACTGACGACTTTGAATGGCTGGTCTTATAGGTAAGGGCGGAATATTGCTGTAGCCCAAATGATTGCGAGGCATTGCTTTTCAGTCATATAATAATTGCCTTCCGCTTTTGACAGCGGCCGGCTAGCATAAGATATCACCCATTCATGGCCGTCTTTTTCTGGACTAGGAGGGCACCGAGGCCTAGGCTACTGGCATCAGCGTGGATTTCGGTATCGGCGTCTTCGTCGAAATGTGCAAATACCGGTGGCGATTGCATGCGTCATTTTTGTTCTTGAAATGCGTCGGCCTGCGGCGTTTGCCACTTGAATTCGACATCAGATTCGATTAGATGCGTTAGCGGCTCAGCGATGCGTGAAAAGTCCTTGACAAAACGCCTGTAGTAGGCCCACATGCCAAGGAATCTACGCACTGCCTTCTTGTCGATGGGCTGCGGGAACTTCGCAATGGCAGCTGTCTTCTGCTGGTCGGGGTGGACTCCAGATTTGCTGATGACGTAGCCTAGGAACAGAAGCTCACCGTGAGCAAAGAGGGACTTTTCCGGCTTCAGATGGAGCCTTGATGATTTGATGGCCTCGAGTACCGTCGCAAGCCGCCTAAGGTGGTCGTCGAAATTTCCTGTGAAGACGATGACGTCGTGCAAATAAACAAGACACGTTTGCCACTTCAATTCTGCTAACACCGTGTCCATGACGCGCTGGAACGTTGCAGTCGCCGAGCACAGTCCGAATGGCATGACCTTGAACTCGTAGAGGCCGTATGGCGTAATGAAGGCGGCCTTTTCGCAATCTTTCTCGTCGACTTCTATTTGCCACTACCCAGACTTGAGGTCTGGGTAGTGAGAAGAATGATAGGTGAGAGAAGAATGATAGGTGAGAAGAATGATAGGTGTAACGTTAAGGGATAAGAAAAGAGCAGATTGGGTGAGGGAACAAACGCGAGTTAATGATATCTTAGTTGAAATCAAGAAGAAGAAATGGGCATGGGCAGGACATGTAATGAGGAGGGAAGATAACCGATGGTCAATAAGGGTTACGGACTGGATTCCAAGGGAAGGGAAGCGCAGCAGGGGGCGGCAGAAAGTTAGGTGGGCGGATGAGATTAAGAAGTTTGCAGGGACGGCATGGCCACAATTAGTACATGACCGGGGTTGTTGGGGAAATATGGGAGAGGCCTTTGCCCTGCAGTGGGCGTAATTAGGCTGATGATGATGATGATGATGATGATGATGATGATGATGATGAGACTTGAGGTCCATCGACGAGAAGTATTTAGCGTTGCAGAGCCGATCCAATTCGTCGTCTATCCGTGGAAGGGGGTATACGTCTTGCTTCGTGATCTTGTTCAGTCGACGATAATGGACGCAGAAACGTAGGGTTCCCTCCTTTTTCTTCACCATGGCAACAGGAGATGCCTACGGGCTATTCGACGGCTGGATGATGTCGCGGAGCAGTTCGTCGAGTTGTTGCCTAATAGCTTCACGTACTCGCGTCGAAACTCGGTAAGGGCTCCGGCGGAGTGGTTGAGCCCACTCTTCGGTTATTGTGGGATGCTTTGCAGCTGGTGTTTGTCAAATCCTCGATGACTGCGAAAAGCAGTCCTTGTATCGTCAGAGAAGACTTCTGAGCTGTTGCTGCTTCCTCATTTGGAGACTTGGATTTACGTCGAAGTCTGGTTCGGGGACTATGGTCCGCGGGGTAGAGGCGGCAGAATCTTTGAAGACGAAGGCATTACTCGTTTCCACAATTTCCTCGATGTACGCGATTGTTATGTCCTTGCTGATGTGCTTGAACTCTTGGCTGAAGTGGATTAGCATCACTTCCGCTGTCCCTCCGAGAAGTCGAGCGATCCCTCTGGCGACGCGAATTTCACTGTCGAGCAGTAGATGTTGGTCGCCCTCGATGACTCCCTCTGCGTTAGCGCGTGTTCCGGTGCCGACGGAAATAACAATGCTGGAGTGCGGCAGGATGCTCACTTGATCCTCGAGCGCTCTCAAGGTGTGGTGACTACGAGAGCTCTCCGGAGGTATCACTTGATTTTCCCACAGCGTTTTCGATTTCAACTTCAGGTCGATGATTGCGCCATGTTGGTTCAGGAAGTCCATGCCGAGAATGATGTCTCATGAACACTGTTGGAGGATGTCGAAGGTGGCAGGGTAAGTCCGGTCATGAACGGTAATTCTTGCCGTGCAGATTCCAGTCGGCGTAATGAGGGGTCAAAACCAGTTGTCGTTCATCGGCCAGTCTAACACCTACACCCAGCCTGCCACCCAACGTGTCGACACCCTCTCCCGTGTCTGCCATTAAGTTGTCGCGCGTCAGTATTGACCTCATGTAATGTGCAAACACATTGCCAATTCAATCAAGACACTTGAAGCTTTTGAACGTTAAGGACGCACAGCTATCACGATAATGCGATAAGTACTCAGTGATGAGATGGCTGCAATACTTAGGGTGGTAAACATCTATCGCGGCGTTTCGTCCCGCATGGGCGGAAGTGGGGTGGTACTAGGAAGCTGAATTGACCTTTGAACGTCCCACTATCTAAAGAAAGCATTGGCCATAATGGGCGTCAACACAGCACCTAAAAACAGGAGCTCCCGTGCCAGTAGGATTTTCAGTGGGATAATTCACTGAAGCATACAAAAAAAGACTATCATGCGCCTTAGTTTAATGGCAGCACCGGAAACGAGTTGACATAAAATCACACCAATGAGCTAATAACATGGAACGGTGAACAAAATTACTCTTGGGTCAAAGCAGCAATAATAATACGGTCGAAATATCCACGGTAAAGGGCACTTCATCCGAACTATGTCACTTAAAATTTGAACTTCGTCCCAAAATTGCTTACAGAGTAGTAGTGTGTCAGAAGATGAAAGCTGCTCTGGTTTCTGGCTTGAGCTAATTCGCGGTTGTTCTTCTGCTCGTGTTATCGTCAAATTATTTAATCAATCAGATTTATCCGGTGCTTAGGTGTCATCGGTGCGCATCCTGTTTGACAGAGATTACAAGCTAACCTACATCAAATATAACGTTTAACGTGCTCCTCTTCATCCGCTGACGGTGTTCGGGAACATTGGTAAAGTGCGAACAAAGATTCATTAGTTAGGCTTACATTCAAATCTACTGTATTGCAGGAAGCGTGCTCAAGACAAATCATGAACAGAATTATACACCACATAGAAAAACTGACAACCATTCCACTCTGTGAAGATAAAATGGCAGCGAAGGCGGACGGCATTCAAAGCTCTCGAATGAAAAGAAATGTGCCTCCCCTCCGTCGTGTTAGTGTTAGTGTTAGTGTTAGATAGTGCAATATCAGGCCGACCCGCGGCGGAGGTAAAGCAGGCGTTGAGCACCCTGCGTACGTGGGCCGATCCCGAAGGTGGTGCAATGCCGGGCCGACACTCGGCAAAAGTGAAGCAGGCATTAAACACTCCTCAAACGTGGCCCATGCCGAAGATTTCGCAGGGCGTGTTACCCAGCCCACAGGGGTGTGTGCCATTGAGCTTGGAGCCATTCTGCACTATCACCAACATCGGCCCAATGATAATTTTTCTCTTGACGGACGCCGAAAAAACTATGGAAGGTTAGTCATATACAGCTTTTGCTGTAAAAGTATATATGACGCGAAATGGTAGCTTGATGAGCGGAGTGAGATGTTTCAAAAATGGCCACTTACGTGTTTTGCAAGAGGCGAAGTGCGCCCACGCGATGAAAAAAAATGCTCTGTAAAGCGGGACCTTCATTCTGTAGTGTCAGAACCAGGTGTGTGAATTTCTAGAAAAGAGATAAAGAAAAATCACAAGACTAATGCCAAAACAGAAAGCACATTCACGTAGATATAAAAACATGAATTTCTTCAAAAGGAAAAAGTACAGAGCTTTCACCTATTGCGGATATCTATGTTAGACTTCCGCGATGCCTGAAATTCTGCACAATCCGCGGAATTCCGCGTAGACTGCTTTTCGGGAGTCGCGCCGGACTTTTCATGGGCTTGCGGAGAAAACAAAGTTGATTTGAGCATCGTAACATGTGAAAGGTGAAGGTGAAATGCCAAGAAAGAATTGCCCAAAGGCTCATAAGCGCATAGTTATGAATCTTCTAGGCTATAAGTTTCATAAGCGCACAGTTATGTCGCACATAAGCTGGATCACATGCAAAACAGTATGTCACTTCGGATAATATACTGTTTATAATACAGTGTTTTCAAAGTGTAAGTGACGGCAAAACATTTATTAATGCGATGTCAATTGTGCGGGCGTTCCGGTTGCATTCACGCTCTTGGAGCCGTCGCCGCCATGCTGCCTCACTATCGCTGACGCAGAGAGTCTCTCTATACATGTTATGGATGAGATACAGCTGAAATTTTGTCCTATCTGCTTCACCAGGACACGAACAGTACCAAAACAACGGACAAAGCGTGCATGTAGTAGTGTGCTGCGTTCAGTGAGTGAGCCAAGTGCAATACTATGCAGTGTAAGAAACAATTAGATTATACGCTGGTTTGTAAAAGGCGATAAGGCATATGAAGTTCTCCAGTCCTTAATAGGTGCTTCGCTGTGGGGCACCAATAGAGCAACATACCATTCTACTCCGCTCGTAACCTGCGGGGCAAAAAAGCGGCATGACATGATTTAATGCCATTTTTTAAAATCTAGTAGCCACCCACAGCGAATTTTAAAAGACGCTCACGCCAAAAGGCCACGTCAACGCTTTTCGTAAGCCTGAGCTGGGCGTAGGTAATCGGCGGCAGTCGACAGGACTCATGGTTGACACTTTGTTTGCTCTTTGGAGTGCTTTTAGCCCTAGCGTATCATCAGGTTTTTTTAGCGGAAAGCATTTTGCACGAATGCAGACCGTTTTTTTTCCTGCGGAGTTCAGACCATTTTCGATACCAACTTCGATCCCACTTAGGGCGTAGAGCTCCTGTAGAGCACCCAATAAACAATGTGGAATCGCTTAGCGCTTGACACATCCCCTCTGGGATACTAGGCATAGCACATGTATAGGTTCTTCCACAAGTACGCATTGGCGTCAAATATGAAGCACAACGGGCTTCCTCCGCCCTACGCGGTGAATTCACCAGTGAAACCACAAGTCAAGGTATGGTAGAAAGCACAATCGGTTGTAATGTAGAATTATTGCAAGTTGGGCAAGTTGGAATGAAACCATAATGACTAATGCTGCACCCCTGTCATTATTTCTCTTCATAGGTGTCCTCTTCCCCTACGCGCGTTACTCCCAATGAACATTGTAAAAATCGACCGACGTACATTGAGGGATCATATTAAGTGGTCTACATGTATATGAGAGTACATAATGTAAAATCCAAAATAATATAATTGTATGTCGTTTTGCGGGCCAGAACCACGATCTAGTTATGAGGCACGCCTAGGTGAGGGACTCCAGCATAATTTTGACCAGCAGAGTTTCCTGAACGTGCACCTAAAACTAGTTGAAAATGTGTTTCCGCATTTCGTCCCCATCGAAATGCGGCCGCTCTGGCCGGGATTAGATCCTTCGACCTTGTGCTTGTCAGCCCAACACCATAACCACTAAGCAACTTAAAACGATGACTTAGGAGCATACCTGCTGGATCCGAGCGTATGGTTTGGTTCGGCAGATGAGCAATATTTCTCCGTTGTAGAGCTGAAAAGCAATGCATGTACACTGATCAAATAACGCGATCTACATACAATATGTCACTCTGCACTTTTGGAGCCAGATTACTTACATGTGAACCTACATGTTCAAAGGTCGAGGAAACGACGGAAATCCTTTATGATTACCTCAGGGTAATCTCCTACGGCCGAGATGCGCTGAAACAAAGATTTAGTATTCCTTCTGCTGAGACATAGTAGCTTTGGAAAGTGACAGATGGTGCCTCAGGTGTGCTCATTATGTTCATGAACGAGATTGGGCGATCGAGGAGCTCGAATAATACGCGAAGTTATTTGCGGACTTCAGCTACCTGAGAGAAAACCAGTGTATTGCAGAGATAGACAAAGCACAAGTTCAGGACACGGATGACCTAATCGACAAGGTATTCCAAGGTTTTTGTGCCCTTTTCCTACTCGAACAAAGCGAAGTACATGATCCCATTATTTGGGACGTTGTCCCAGTTGTAAGGCATTTGCGATTAGACCTTGACAAGATCAAACATGAAGAACACGTGATAGCCACATGATGGAAGGCAAAGTCTCGTATACGAAAGACACACTCGGGAATAGTGCTGGCGTTGATGGCACCTGCGGGGTGGCCAGCTAGCCGTCTTCTTCCATAATAAGTGAAGCAGTGATGCCCACGGGATTTCTGATCGGCGTGCCATTGCTACATGGAACCCGGATACACCGTTAGCCTGAGTGATGCACAGGTGGGGCGGAGCTATAGCTTCGGACGCGGAAGAAACTCGTAGGGCTCGACGGGTTTATATTTTATGGACAGTTTTGTGCCGCCGCTCTCATGGAATCTCGCTCAGATAAGTGAGCTAGAGAAATGTGACGAGATTTGCTTAGCACGGTCACGTATTTTTCCCGCCGAGTATTTCATTGCTGCGTTATGTGGCGCTCTTCTGCCTTCCAGGCGAAGAAAGACCTGTTTGTGCAGTTCACGATAAGGCTATGTCGCCTGCGCCCCCGTGCACACTGTTATCAGCACAATGAGGCAGTATAGGTCTTATATTCGCATACAATGATGCGTTTTATTTAACTCGAGGAGTGATACCGGAGACACCGTGCATTTCCATCATACAATGGCAAATAAGCACCGTAATGTCGCTTTATTTCTCGTTTGTATTAAGACCAATGTCATGCGCAAGCGTGAAAATGGTGCCCTACCAGACGAAGCGATAATGCGGGAAATCATTCGGTGGAACAATGTGGCACTGCTGCGATAGCGTGTCGCCAAACACGTTAAATATAGTAAGGGGTTTGAGTGGAAAGAGAAATGTGCAAGCAAGGAGACAGCCCTGTGCGCCGTGTCGCAAACATCGTCAGAAAAGGCTTGCCTAGGTGAAGTCGTCAGTATTGAGTGGCGTAATGGCGTCGTCGTTGCCAAAAGTACATGGCGGAAAACGTTTTGGATCTAACTTGTCAGGTGAACATGTGCGTTCTTAAAACCGAAGGAGAAAGTGGGTGAAATAACTAAGTCCTTCTTAGGAAGAAACATTTGCGCAGATGCTGGAAATAGCTCTGGCTTCGTATGGATAGACACAATATTGTGCCTGCGTTTTATTCTTGAAAAGCGCGCACTAATGAGAAAAGTGCGAAACCGAGCAAATGTTGAGAAAGCACCCCAACGACAGACGAGTTTATTGGAACACATATCCCGAGATACTGCGACGAATAGATACATGGTTCGTCCCATGAAGGGGATGCGTCCGCGTAAGTGGTTGCCTGCGTTCTTTTTGTCTTTTTTATGGTCACGTATTTACTTCTCTAGAAAATAAACGCTTCCTGGGCTTGAAAATACCCCGTCCTGGCAACAAAAGTCCCACCAATTCTTCAAGGGTGAAAAATTGGGCCCCTCGGTTAACCGCCTTTCTTCTCGTTTATAAAGTAGCAAGGGTTTGGATCTGGCACCATTGATGCCTTCAGGTAGCATGTGTGGGTTTATTGGCTTGGTTACCTTCCCCCAAAACGATCACGTTCCCGTGACGCCTGCCGCAGAAAGGATGTTCCACATCCACCGCCAAGGTTTCTGAACGGTGGCGCTGGCTAACATTCCGAGGAAACTAGGAAGCAAATACCCAAGAAAGTCGATGTGCAAACTTCGCCGCGTAACTCAATTGGCAGAGCAACACACACGTAATGGGAACGTTGTGAGTAAGTTCCACACCTGCGTTAAGTTGTTTTATCATCCACTTTCATTTCCAATAATTTATCGTCTCCTTATTTCATTTATTGACCACAAGCAATGTCCCCTATGTTCTCTTTGGTGTCAATGTTTGTTGGCTTCTTATGATATCACTAATAAAATTGGACCCCTTGGTTAACCCCCTTTCTATTGCACTTCTGTCTCTATAAAACAAATTCATCAAAACACTTTACCGTAGCTTCCGCGTCTTCGAGCTGCAATTTCTCAGGGGCCGGTGCTATACAACTAACTGTGGAGTTACAAGTGTAGCGAAGACAGTAAACGCTGACGAAGGATCATTATCCAGCGCGATGCAGGAGATTACCACTAATGATTGGGCTTGTTGCGTTGTTCCTTTGAAGCCGTTTAACACTTCCTTTATTAAATAGCTGAAGAATTGGGGCAGGTGCAGGGTACCATGAAAACACTATTAGCTCTACTGCCATCAATCATGCCGAGAACGCATCCCGGCAAATTCTTCCTTCCCCATTCTTCGTCTGCTGCCGTACCCTTATCCAAATCGACGATGCCGACTTCAGCGGCATGGATTAAAATAGCGTGGAGGACTAGTCTTAGTGACGAACGAGAGGATAATCGCGCACAAACGGTCGGAGGATCCAGAATACTGAAGAATTAAGGGACTTGTATTACGACGTTGCCACCATTCAAAACCTGGTTCTAGGAGCATTTCGCCGACTGGCTCTTCGCAAGCAGCGCGCAGATCAGTATTTGCGCAAACAAGTACAGCCACCGGGCGAATGATTCACGAACCACATCGAGTACATTCTCGACCAGCGCAAGACAGTCAACATGCCTATGTCGAATTGTACAAAAGCAAGACTTTTCTGAAGAGAATACAAGACAACGTTTTTATAGGCAGCTTGTGAAGATCCCGCACAGTGTTGTCAAAAACACTACATCACGAGAAAACTACAAATAATGGAACAAGCAGTCACCCTTGACATGTGACCCTTCTACAAGATAAACAATTGGGTGGATTGGCAGCCCCTTCCAATCAGTCAACGCTGCTCGCGTATATGGAGGCATTTGTGTGCGACGAAGGTGCCCGCCAGCTCTCCTAAGTGCCATTTGCTCAGCCGCAGCAGCCCCAGTTGCCTGCACTGCATTTCGTACTCTGTCATCGAATTGAGTAATAAAGAGGCGTGGTAATGCCTGAACATCACGAGCAGCTCCCCGCAGCAGCGTCACTGAGGTACGTCGATGCAATCACAGGCTCGGACCGTTCCATCCAGCACTAGGTCTCCGTTATCGCCAACTCTTAAGATGGTACCGACCACAAGACGCTGTCCCATTGTTTAAGCTGATGCGTCCGACAACGTGCCTATATGCTTCGGGGGTGACTACGTCTTCCTTACCGCCAGCTATTATCGACACGCTCAACCTTTTGTCGCAGCATCACCCGCGACAAGTCTTGCAGTTGCGCTACGTTCGCTTCCCCTCTCTTAAGACACGCCTTCGGTTCCATGAGCCCAATGTCCATTAACCGTTGTTCACGTTACCGACGTTGCCGCTCATCATCATCTATGTGACTTCGCGCTGTAGTTCCACAAATTGAGCAGTGTTTTTCGCCATCCACGAGGCAAGGGCTGCGGCACTGCTGAAATAAAAGTCAGCATCGTCGCCCATTCTATGTCATTGAAGCTCTTGTTGAAGGGCTGCACGCCTTCGCTCTAGCGCATATTGGAGGGGCCAACGTTGTAATTGAAGCGAAACTCTCGCCTGCGCGGGAAAGACAGGAGGCAAATTTCGTTGTTGTTCTTCCACACAGCCAACGCTCAGCATCTTGCCCTTTAATGGTGTATCCGGTGCGCGTTGTCATTGAGGACCCCCTGTAGACCATCGTGCCTGTGTGATTTCTTCATGGCTGTGATGACATTCTACAGGATTGGGGTTTCTTCTGGTACAATAATTCCGTCATCTACTATGCACGTACTGATGCAAAATTTGCCAATGTCAAGCGTGATATTCGCCATTGTCACCCGCATTTTCTGTAAAATTCTCGGTAAATAAGATATCAACATTCCTCCCAACGGCTTACCGTTTGTGCCCTTGTGCTTGAGCAGTTTCTCCAACGCAAATGCACCGTTCTCACAATCTCGACCTGTTCCTCATCGTGAAGGCTATTCTGATAACTTTTGAGCCTCACCACCGTCTTCATCCAACACCACAGTCTTTCTAACCTCTTTACGTAATTGTTACGCTACTTCGAATGTGTTGCCCTGGTGATGTGAACGCCAGAGACCACATGCAAATCATGTAGTAGCCGAATGGAAATTCTTGCGCCAGCTACCCTGCGCTGAGTGTTCCATCTGCAGCTGACACGTTGTCCTCAGTTGAGTTCGCTCCCTCCATCACCAAAGATGTTACACCGGTTAAGCGTTCCCAGCTTCTATGCATCTCAGAAGAATTGAGTTTTTTTGATGTCCGACCACTTTTTCTGGGCCGCTCATCAACAGTCACCCTTAACGTAAACATTGCCTAACACCTGCCACTGTGACAACACCCAAATCGCATATCTGCGACAGAGCGTCTTAATATGAAAGAGCAAATCAGCGACATGCTTCGCCGTCTTGAGATTACCGCTTCGTATGGTCTAGAGAGGTCTCTTATTCTCGTTGTTACACGCAAGGCTCTTTGGGGTCCCACTAACCGTCAGTGCCAGAGGAGCATCAGTGTCAACACCTGAGTGGCCCTTTCCTTCCTGGCGCGCTTGTGTGGCTGTCATTCCTTTCCAATGCTCCTAGCTTCTGTATCTCCTAGCTTATGTATCTCCTAGCTTATGTATCAAAGACCCTACCCCGCTTTACTGCGAACGTCTCCCGTAAGCTTCGCCATCGATCCCACTGCGCCGTCTTGGGAAACATTGCCAACACCTAGGGCCTCAAGACATTCAACGAAACACTCATTATCGCAAGCTGTTAGGTCAGCAGCATAACCTTCTTTTCGTTCCCGAGGGTAATCGCAGCGAATACGACGAACGCTGGCGAAGCACAATCAGTCCAACGTTAGACACGATATTTCCGGTCGTGCTCGAACTCGTTGTTGGGTTCTTGACCACCGAGTTGGCCTTTCGGTACTCTTAAAAAACAGACCGCTTAACATAGGGAGCAGTAATGCCACAGGGATATCTCGATACCTCACCCATAAATGTTTATCGCAATCAAACGAAAGCTCTGTGGTGAAAATTGCTTCGATGTCTAATTTGGTCTGATGCGAGCGTACATGTTTACGAGAACTAGTTGTGAGCAGTGACGATGTAATGATGACAGCGGTCAAGGGAAGACGACAATGTTGTGAATACAGCATTTTGACGGTGGTAAGATCTCTTTTGACTACTTAACCTACCTTTGCAACTTTAGAGTAGGTGGACGGAAACGGCAGATGCTCCTTATCTTGGCGTAGAGCTCAGAGCAGGTCAGCCTCAGGTCTAAACACTGCAATTTGTGAGTACAGGAAAACAAATACGCAAAAGAAACCTTTCTAATTTCTAGTCCAAACAACGCGGTTGTAATTTATAATTACAGTGGACTCTCGTTAAACGGAACCTCAAGGGACCGGGAAAATATGTTCCGTTTATCAGGAGTTTCGTTTAGAGAGAGAAGGTTCAGGATTTCGCAATCCGTTCCAGACTGCTTGGTCCCGGCGAGGCAGGCGTGCGCGCAATTGGCAGTCTCCGCTGAAGCGGATCTCAGATGCAAAATCTAGGCATTAAAGAGGACGGTACGCTATGGGCACACACTTTATTGCACAAAAGCGGTAAGCAATGAACTTTTTTTCAGAGCACTACTAAAATCTTTAAATCTCTTTAAAGATTTAAAGACTTTCTGCGACCTTTTGCGACAGCAGATTGTCTGCGATCTTTAAATCTCGTCAACCATCCTTCGCTGCACGAGAAACCGTCGATGCCGAGCTGCAAAACAAGTTCTTCTGCTTTCGCGCGAACTAGCGGAGCACTGATCGGAATGTTTTCGCTGCGGGCTCTCCGCAGACAAACCACCAGGCACTTCTCCAGATCTTCGTGGTTGGCCACCCGCAGTCATTTTCTTTCAGGGCCAAAGCGTGACGTCTCGAAAGCCTGCCGCAGCTTATCCTTGGCCTGAAGTATCCTCGTGAGGCTGCTCTTGGGGACGGCGTGCTTCGTCGCAAGCGCTATTTTTGTGAAGCGACCACTCTCGAAGTCGTTGATTATCTCCATCTTCCTTTCCAACGTAAGGGCATTGTGAGGTCACTTCTGCGCTGCCATCAGGTGCTGACTTCGCGACGAAATGTCGCAGAGGACGCTAAACAGCGGATGTAAGGCTTAAGCCTAACAACAGCAAGCGCACCATGACAGAAAGCCAGCGATGCGGTTACAGTGTGCGAGAAAGAAGGGGAGACAGTGATGCGTACCGCGATCGGACCCTGCCTGAACGTCAAGTTGCGGTTTCGAGTCTATTTTCGGTTCCGTTTATACGGTGGTCTGAAAAATCGACTTCGGATTAACAGGATTTTTTTTTACATTGCCTTAATGCAAAATCAACCAACTGCGAGGCGTTTGTTCCGTTCAAGCGTTGATTCCTTTTAACCGATTTCCGTTTATCGAGATTCTACTGTATTATAAAATAATGGTTGCCTGCTTTGGGGCTGCAGTGAAATGCTAAGGAAAGCAACCCTTAGCTGTCTTTAGCTATTGCAAAAAAAGACAAAAGCTGGCTGCAATAACCTATAATAATGGCTCAAAAATGAGCTAGACCGAAATTGAGGTAATAAATTATTGTTTTCTACATTTACTTCACCCGCCATGGGGGCGCAGTGGCTTTGATGTTGTGTTGGAGGCGGAATGTAGTAACACCAGTGTATCGTGCAATCTGTCAACGTTAAACAATCCGAAGCTGTCAAAATTATTCCGGCATTCCCAACTACGGCGTGCCTCATAGTCTAATGGTGCTTGTGGCACATAAGACCCTATAGTTCATTTTCTACATTTATTGATTTCTTGAAAGAACGCTGAGGCTCCTAGTGCATTTTATAAACATTTAGTGGCAGGTAACAATGCACGAGACGTGGCACTGGAGAAATTATGGCAAATCAAAGGTCAAAAGACAAGACAGTGGTGTCAGTGTTGTTCATGTTACAATATCTGAGAAACAATGGTATCAGTGAAAAGTCTGCTGCCAAGGATAAGCCGTGCGCAGTTAATTCTTGGCAGTATTTTGCAGTTAGAGAAGCAGTGACAAAATGCGCAAGTATCACTTATTACACTAAACACAAACATACGGGACCATTCAATCAGAAGTGCTGCTAAATAGACTGGCCTCAGCCGTCGTAAACACGATGAAAGTAGTGTTACTCGTCCCGGCTGCTTGCACTTATTTGCTGATCGATTGTGCGTAGCGTAGAAAATATATTGAGTGGTTGTAATGGCCTGATAATACAGTTTGCTTGAACTACTGGCGTTGTTGATGGACAGCACTTTGCCTGCAGGACTACGGGTGCATATTACCAAACACATATCATCGCATGAAAAACACAACCTCATTGCCAGAAAAAAAAAACTATTAACGATTGTGTGCTCCTATAGAATTGGCCGAAATATTTAGTAGAGCATTTCTACAATTTATGCACCCCCAAAAAAAACATTGTTCAGAAGAACACGTAAGAAAGCAGAGAATGTGTGACCACCGGTTACGGCAGGCACGTGCTTGCGATACAGAGGCATGACGGCGACGGTGGCGGCGGCGTCAATAGCGTGAACGCGCCTCGAGTGCTGTTATACTTGTTACCACAGTGTATTGCCCAATCGTATTACTTCCGATGACGCTGTCGCCCTTACAGCATATGCCGAGCCTCTCCGAAATAAAGGCTTCTTTTTTTTGCTGCACCAAATTTTATTAGAAATAGCTGTGGCAAATGTGACAATTCTATCTCTTGAGGTATATCACTCAATGAAAGAAACATTTCTTTTACAAAAAATCAACATATTTAAATAAATGAGTAATTTAATTGCACTACTTGTCTTCATAGATAAATTCTTTACGGCATATGCTCAACTTACGAGTTTGTAGCTTGTGGCTTTGCAAGGCATATTGACTTGGAAATAATTTTGAGGATGGCACTGGTTTCCATCTGTGCGCCTTCAACCTTGCAGCATAATTGACTGTGGTTCCAGATTTTAAAAAAGACGCCCTTTCATCCATTGAAGCAATAAATTAACTGGAACGGCAATGCATTTCGTCGGACACTTTGAAAAATACTATCTCGAAATAGCCCAATCCTGGCCATATGATCCAAGTGGATATGCTGCGACCATTGTCGGAGGACCTCTTGCTAGGCGCAAGGCCACATAGTTGGCAGACGACAGAGACAATGCGTGCTCTTTCACGTTTCTTAGGCGACGCGGGCCTAGACTCACGCTTGTGATAACATTTATACAATGCGTCCTTCACCTTGTTCCTCCCATTATCATCCCCTATTCTGACCCTCTTTCTTCCCCTCTTCGCTTTCCCTTACCGAGAGTAGCAGGCCAGATGCTCCATTTTACGGCCGACCTCTCTACATTTTCTAATCATTAAACTACTTCTTCTTACTGCTACAAGTGCGAAATTGGAATGTATGCAGCAAGATATTTATTTAGGAAATAATTAGATTGCTTATGGTGTTTATTGAATGGAGCATCTTGATTTGTCGCAGGCGTAATCGCCGCCTAAATGAGTAATTTATCTCAAGGTTTGCCGTGTAAAGTTCTACCTACCTACCTACCTACCTACCCAAAGGCAATTTCGCAAAATTTGGTGCAGGTAAAAAAAAAATCACCGACAGTTACAATACTCCCTAAAGCGATAGCTCAGGGCAACTCAATACATGCTTTCATTTCGCAATATATTGACTGGCAAGGGCACCCTGTCTGGTGCAGTACATTCCAAGTGGAACCAAGTAGGCGAAGTAGAAGCTGTACCTCAGCAGAGCACTAAGCAAATCACAGATTTGGCCACGAGAATGGATGACTCCGAAAATAGACCTAGATGCTCAAATCTTGCCTTTTTCGATTTGAGGATCAGTGCACGTAAAACATGGCAATAATGTGAAAAAAACTACTCCTCGTTGTTTACAGTCCAAAGCTTAGCACTTCGTTGGAGCCAAGCGACATGGAGTGAGCCCAAAGCACTCCCCGCTTCCAAACAAAGAAAAATGGACCAATCAACATGCGGTTTGACCATTTGGAACAAAAAGCGAACATCTTCTCATAAATGCGCAACTGAAGGGCTCTGACCAAAGTATCACAGCACATTTCTCGCCAAAGAGCAGCCTTGAATGCAAAAAACACGTCCAATTCAGGAAATAACAGCAAGAACCATTCAAGCTTCGTTATAACAAAGAAACAATTAGAAATGTAACTTACTTTTTGGATCCAATTAAACAGAAAATTGTTGTACAGCCACCGTATCTATCGCCTGACGCTTTTACTCAAAGAAACGTTACTTATACTGCATTATCGCTGATGTGTACAGACATCGGATGTATCTTTCCAAAGCACAATACACTTTCACGTATAGCCAAAATAACCGATTGTAGCCTTAACGTTTACACCGAAGCTTGACGGCATTCGTCAATACGCGATACTTATTTGGCTTGGTTTCCTGATTTTAATGTTCTCGGTCGTGACCAGCAAAACGAACGTGGCGGTCGTGTGGTGAAAGCCGCTCACAACCCATCTGAGTCCTACTGCCAAGGTTGCCTCCCGCTTAGAAATGTTATTCTTATGCTGTCCCGCGCCTACGCCACCAATTTTATTTGGCCTGGGTTACCGCCCGCCGGGGAAGGAGGCTTGTGGGCTTTTATGGGTCCGTCTTTTTGGAAGCTTCCGAGCCTTTTTTGGTCACTTAGTGGTGCAAATGTGATATCATCGGATCCGTGAAGCAGAGAAGATTCAGCGGATACCTGATTTTGAGGTGGGCCACCCCTTTTTTGGACTCCATCGGAACTTCTGTGCTCACGCCACGCTGGCCGAGAGCTAGCGTCTGGTAGACCTAGCGCGGCATGGCAGCAATGCACGTTGAAGGGGAAGTGCTCCCGGCGGAGGACTTTACAGAAGACCTGGGTTGGCGGACAGTGTCCAGCCGAAAATCTAGAACTACGGCGAGGCATGGATCGGGTGATGGCGGTTCGCCAAGTGAGATGCCTCAACGACGGGGCGCAGGTGAACGGCGCGGAGGCTCGGCAATCAAGAATCGCATTGTGAAGGCGTCGCGCATGCCACCGATGCCACATGAACACATCAAAATAGTCATTCGCCCACGGGGTGGACTGAATTTGGAGAAAGTTAGCTCTACAGCGGTGGGCAAGGCAGTCGTAGAGGCGGCAGGCCTCGGTATTGAACAGATTCGGGAAGATGTTATTTGCCCGAACTTTATGCAAAATATCTTGGTGGCTAGTACGCCAGAAAGGAGCAACGCTGAACGATATGTGAGACTCAGGTCAATCAGAGTGGCAGACAAGGATTTTGAAGTCAATGCGTACGAGACGGCCCCACACACTACGTGGAAGGGGGTCATTCGCAATGTAGACATTATGGATGGCCCCGCGACACTTGAGCGGAACATTGTTAACGATCGCAATCCGCTGGCTATGGCGGCCAAACGAATCAAAAACACAGGATCAGTCATCATTGTTTTCGACGGGTTAAAAGTGCCCAATTTCGTCAGATATGGGCAAACTCTGGTACGGTGCTTCCTGTATCGAAATCAGTTGGATGTATGTTATGTGTGTGGCAAGCTTGGACATCGAGCGGATGTCTGCCCAGCGCCCGATTGTTTTGAATGCCGAGGATGTGGGGCTCGGAACCCTGAAGAGGATCACAACTGTGTGCCTTGTTGCAAGCTTTTTGGCGGACGACACCTGACCGCGGATAAACAATGCAAACAACGATACCAGCTTCCCTACGTCGTGCGTGTTCGACGACAGGAGAAAGCCAGGGTGGACCTAACGGTGGAACAGGAGGCAGCCGAGATGGTGCAGCTGGTGAGCGCCCGCCAACGCTCTATGGGAGGCTCGCGCTCTAGGAGCCGCTCCAGGTCGAGGCAGCGGCCATCTTCTGGGACTCCTACGACCAGGAGCCGATCCGTTTCTATGGAGGTGCGGGTGCGCTTTCCTGCAGCTGGTGGCGGTGGCTGCCCAGCTGGGAGCCAGACCACCTGGGCTAACCAAGTCAAGGGTGGCATCAGCGCCGGCCGAGCGCGCGAGCACCGCCAGGAGCATGTGGATGGTAATAAGGATAGGGGTAGGATTGCGCAATTGGAGAGCGAGAATCGTAGCTTAAAAGCAGCCATTGACGGGCTTATCAAAGAGATAGCTGAACTTAGGAACGGCTTACCTTCCGGTAACAGCGATAGCTTAAGACAGGCTAGGAAACATGATGACTCGGCTGAGGTACCAAGGTCTGTGGAGGTCGCAGAACAGAACATGGCGGATGAAGCGACGCCTGCTCCGAAAAGAGGGCCTTATCCTCGACCGTACGGATTCAGGGCAAAGTCGGTTCCGAGCTCAAAGCAATGATGGCGACATTGCAAGAAAGTGTAAATCAGATCATTAGTAGACTGGAGCGGATAGAAGAACGGGAAAATATCACGGATAAGAGATTAGGCAAAATTGAAATATATCTAAACGAGACAGTGGTCCCTGTTATGGAGCGGGAGTGCACTCGGCCGCTAGCCCAGCAGAGCAAGTCGCCGAGTGGACTTGAGCTCAAAACTAGTTCACCAAATTTCCGTGGTCAAGATGGCTCTATTAAATAGTTCATTTAGTATTTGGCAGTGGAATTGTAGGGGGTTCAATCATAAGAAGGCGTCTCTGTAGCAGTTTGTTAGAACGCATGGTGTCAAGCCTCAAGTTGTCATGTTACAGGAAACACTGGGGTCTAACGTGACCTTAACGAATTTCACAGCGGAAGTTATGGATAATGAACAGGGCAGACTCGCTACTCTCATTAATAGGAGGTTGGCGTATATTAGACAAGATCTTCACATGGCAGATTACAAGATTGAATATATTATGGTGGAAGTAATCTTATGTCGGCAAAAGTCATGTCAGACGAGCGTTTACCTGCTTAACCTGTACAGTAGCCCCCGGGACACGAAGCAAAGTTTCAAATCTCTCTTGACCAAGGCAACCAATCTGGCTAAGGATGCACCGTTGCTTATTGGTGAGGACTTCAATTCACCATATCATGTGTGGAAGTATGTTTATAGCACCATTAAGGGGGAGAGACTATGGCAGCAGGCACTAGACTTGAATTTAACTCTGATTACAGACCCCTCGTGTCCCACCAGATGTGGCACGTCGACATGTAGAGATTCGACACCTGATCTCACTTTTGTTCGGGGGGTGGTGGATTCGTCCTGGTCCAATTCTAATATAGATTTTGGTAGTGATCATTACATAGTTATGATTACTTTGGTAGTGGCTAATAAAAAGTAGCGCACATTCAGGATGGTTGACTTGGATGCATTTAGGAAACGAAGAGCGCAGAGAATCGAAGATGAGGGAAATGAGTTGACCTTGGAACAGTGGACTAGTCAGCTTAAAAGTGACGTTGAGGTGTCCAGTAAAGAGGTTCAGACCGATATTGACACGGAACACATGGATAGTCGCCTGGCACATTTGTTGGAAGCAAAGCAGTCGATGTTAGCGAGATGGAAGGGTCAGAGATTGAATAGAAGGCTTAGAAAGCGTATAAGAGTGGTTAATGAGGAAATTGAAGACCATTGTCGGGTTCTGTGCAAGCAGCAATGGGATGAAGTGTGCAATTCTATTGATGGTCGCATTAAGAGGGGAGGCGCCTGGAGTTTGCTCAGACATTTACTAGATGAGAAAAACACCAAGTCTAATCAGAGGACTGTGATAGGTAAGCTGGTCCATCGGGCGTGTCGGGACTCCACGGAGCAGGAGTTGCTGAAGGATTTGGCTGAGAGATACCTTCCGTTGGAGACCTGGCACGATACACCTGATGTGGTTTTGGAATATAGTGGGGACGAAAATGCAGCTATGGACGCGGAATTTACTGAAAGTGATATAAGGATGGCGCTGCAGAACCTTAATGGTCGATCGACATCAGGGCCGGATGGCATTACGAATAAAATGCTACGGAATTTAGATGATGGGTAAATTGAGTTCCTTACGCGGCAGATCAATTGCCTATGGAAGGAAGGCTCTTTCCCGGAAGAGTGGAACCTTGGAACTACTGTTCTGATACCCAAACCGGGGAAGGCCATAGGGCTTGAAAATCTCAGACCCATTTCCCTGACGTCGTGTTTGCGGAAAGTCGCTGAGCATGCCATTTTAAATAGGCTAACGCGTTATGTTGAGGGCAATGGGGTCTTTCCGCACTCGATGATAGCATTTCGTCCCGGCCTCTCGACTCAGGATGCTATGATCAGGATTAAGCATCAGATCGTTGACCGGCAAACAAGGGATACTAACGCACTAATTGGACTTGATGTGGAAAAAGCTTTCGATAAAATCTGACATTCTTTCATTCTACGGGTGCTATCGGACATGAATATGGGGCAGCGGCTTTTCCATTTTGTCAAGGCTTTCCTTACGGATAGAAGGACATGTCTCAGGTTTGGGGAGATAAAGTCGGAAGTCGTTAAATTGGGTTGCGGTGGTACTCCGCAAAGATCCGTCTCGCCTATGTTATTCAATCTGGCGATGTCGAAGTTGGCTAATAGAGTGGACACTGTCCAGGATATTGGCTATTCTATCTACGCGGAGGACATTACTATATGGAGTGTCGGTAGTTGTGATGGAGAGCTTGAGGCTAGGCTGCAGCAGGTGGTAACGCTTACGGAGGAGTATCTGGGTCTCATGGGGCTCAAATGCTCCACTAAAAAGTCGGAGTTGTTGATCTTCACATCTAAGAAGCTAGGTCGTAGGGGGAGGGATTGGGTACCGGAAGTTGAGCCATGCATTAGAATTCATACTAGGGAAGGGTCGGTGATACCCAAAGTTGAAGCAATCAGGCTCCTGGGTTTTGTACTTGAAGCAAACAGATCGAACATTAGAACCATTCAGCGTGTTACCAAGAAAACGGAGGAGGCCATAAGACTTATAAGAAGGATCTCTAATAGGCATAGGGGTTTAGGAGAAGAAGGTGCGATGCGCTTAGTTCACGCATTTATTATGTGTCATTTCACGTATGGGGCAGCTATGCTAAATTGGAATAGGGGGGAGAAAAATAAATTGGAAGCATTACTCAGAAAAGCCATCAAGGCTGCGCTTGGTCTGCCTATGACTACGTTAAACGATATGTTGTTGCGACTGGGTTTGCATAATACTTTAGATGAAATTGCTGAGGCTCAACCTACCGCACAGAGGGAGCGGTTGCTAGGTACACCAGCGGGTAGGTATATTTTAGAGTCAAATGAAGAATCGGTGGCTGTGTCGCACGATAGGGCGTCCCTACACGAGTTGAACGGGAACCTTAGGGCAAATATCATGGTTCGTCCGTTGCCGCGTAATGTGCACCCCGTGCACAATGTAGGGAGGCGGGTCGCGAGAGCTAGGGCTTTGTTGCGAGATACAAAAGATCAGGAGGAGCAGTCTTCGCTTGTTGACACCGCATGGAATAATGGTAAAAATGCTTATTCTGTGGTGGTGGTGGTAGATGGCAAAGGGAGCGTTAGAAATGCTGCTTCCATTTATACCAAAGATCCGGGGGTTGCTGAATAGGTGGCTATTGCTCTAGCACTAATTGATTCAAGAAGAGTTTTGGTGTTCAGCGACTCGCGATCTGCGATTACAGCCTTCTCGAGAGGACTTGTTGCGAAACGGGCTAACAGACTGCTACAGCGTAGGGATATCACTTCGCATACAGTTACTTGGTTCCCGGCGCACATGGGGACAGTGGAGGGAGCCCCGCGTAACCTCAAGGAGGTGGCGCACAGGGAGGCACCAGGATTAGTGTGCCGTGTACTCCCTGAAGGGGCTGGATCTCCCGCTCCTGAGTACAGCGACCAACTGTTAACTTACAATAAAATCACCAAGCACTATTATTTAGGGCGCAGGGCATTCCCGCTGCCACATCCTAAATTAAATAGGCCGCAGGCGGTTACATTAAGGCTTCTGCAGACACGAACGTACCCTAACCCGGTCATCATGAATAAAATTAATCCGGACTGTGGGGATTCAGTCTATTGTAGTAAGTGTGGGGGTTTGCTCGATTTACAACACATGCTGTCGCGCTGCTTGGCGTTGGGCGGCGATGGTTCTCGAGGTGAACAGTGGTCGCAGCGGATGCTGCACAGTGAAGTGCTGGCGGACCAACTCAGTGCTGCCCAGAGGGCCCATGTGATGGCAGAGGGGCTCGGACTCTCTGTACCGACGTGGGAACGGCCCGCATCAGTCCTATACTGATCCCTCAGGACCAAAATAAAGTTCTTCATACCATGAAGAATTAGTGAACCTTATATGGACTCCTGCCCACGAAGGCTTGCCCGGCAATGAGAAAGCGCATGCATTGGCCCGAGAGCTTATTTACCGGTCCACCAATGCAGCCTCTACAGCCAGGGAGCCCCTACAAAAAGAGGAAGGTGTAAACACTTACAGCGAAATTCTCGATTATTATAGAATGGGAAGGAAAACACTGCCAGAGGCGCATAAGAAACTAAGTAAGCAAGAAGAGATAACATGGAGGCAACTCCAAGCGGGGGTGATCTGCAACCCCTACATTCTGAAGAGATGGCACGATAGCATTGAGGCCATGAGTTGCAAACACTGCGGGGCAAAGGCGGACATGATCCACATACTATGGACATGTCCTCGATACAATAAACCAGACAGGGATAGACAATCCTGGGAGACTTTAATGACCAGCTCAAAGGAAGATGACCAAAGAGAAGTCATCCGCATGGCCCTAGACACCGCTGAGCTCCAAGGAGCATCAGCCAGCTGAACGGGGAGGAGTAAGCCGAGGAGACAGGAAGACTCTTGCCTCCTCGGGGCTCTTTTTGCGGGTGCAAATAAACGTTATTTCTCTCTCTCTCTCTCTTCATACCATACCATACCGCCCGCCGGACGCCGATGCGAATTTTATTAGCCATTTCGGTGACGCCCTTCATTCCGTTACGACAGCATGTCAAAACACTCCGGCACTCTTACCTGGTCACTTTAATTTTCCAACCACAACATGGTCTGATCTAGCAAAAACAACATCAAAACATGATACTCAGTGACATCCACAATCCTTACCTACCATTTGGTTTGTTGCAGCTAACTTCTGAGCCGACGCAACAAACAGATCATTCTTCTAACATTCTCAAACTTTTACTGACAACTCATCGGGATAGCTTCTCTGATATTATAAGTTTATCTGATATAAGCGATCAAAACGCTCTTCACGTTGCATTCAAGAGCTACCTACCTAGCACTTAAAAATGTAAAGAAAACAGCAACACTATATGATAGAGGTAACTGCGCTGCCGTAAGTATTTAACGATCAGTTTGTCATGAATGGTTTCTCACCTATTTTGCCCTCCGCCCTTTAGGAACTGTCGCCGCTACAAAACTAAGCTGCAGCAACAAATTCGAAGCTATGTCCCCACCATCGCAATCTGCATTCAATCAGCCTCCCCGTAGTTGAACGCTGCGCTGAAACGACTTAAAAACATAAAGAAGGGTGAATTCCGTCAATTAATACTAAATGCGCTTGGGATGCAGACCCCAACAATCAACGTTTATTCTATTAGATTGCTGCTGTAGCCAAGCGCTCTGTCTACTCAATTATTTTACCCGGCATGTTATGCAATAACCCCAAACAATTCTGGAAAACTATCAACCCCTAATCCTACACACCTTCATCGAACATTGTGCTGCTAGACGAAGACTATGCTTTAATCCCGCCATGTTGTGTCGAGCAAAGACTAAACAAGACTTTTTTTGTTCACTTTTTGCTGTAGAACCCGATAAGGAACTACCTCTTGCGTTTCATGTGAATCAACCTAATAATGCGTAAAATCAAGCTCGGCACCAATACCAAAACTGCTAACAATGCTGGTATCAATGCCAAAGTATTGAAGAGTACTGAAACCATAAGAGCTTTGACCCTGTCCCATTCCAATCCCAACGAAGCGTACGGCAACCTCGTCCAAAAATTACCGAACTACATGTATCGCATGTGTCTGCTCTAAAATAACGGAACAGGTTCAATATTCTCACGTACGTAAATTTATAGTATGTTCGAAATTTTCTAATAAAAATCAACACGGTCTCCAAAAAGTGTTTCCTGCTATACTCAGCTTGCTCTGCTTAATAATGACATCGGTTTATTCGCTTCCGCCTGTCGTTTCGCGTCATGCTGGTAGTGGTTCGGTAGTGTGCTCTGTGGAATCATGTTTTTTTGCGCCACGGAGGACTTAGTTCCAGAGTTTCAGAGATGGCCGAAACAACAAAACTCAAGATTTGGCTTTCGTTTTTCAAGAAGTGCTCTTCAGATATTATATTTTCTATTTTTACTTCCTAGAACCAAGCAATCTGTTTCTTATTTGTTAAGTCAGGGCTATTATAATCACAGTTTATTCCTTCGACAACATAACTACAGGCATGGGTACGTCTGTGTTACGTAAAAAAAAAGAACTCTCGTGCCTTTTAGCATGAAATGCACCTAAAATACAAACAGGTCCCTTAAATTATAAAGGCCTCTAGAATTGTGGCAGAGAAAGGAGATAACAAATCTAGGTTTTTAATGAGCAAGCATTTTATGGCGAGTACCCCAGCAAAATCAATTTTATCTGCACAAAATTGATTTTGCTGGGGTACTCGCCATAAAATGCTTGCTCATTAAAAACCTAGATTTGTTATCTCCTTTCTCTGCCACAATTCTAGAGGCCTTTATAATTTAAGGGACCTGTTTGTATTTTAGGTGCATTTAATGCTAAAAGGCACGAGAGTTCTTTTTTTTACGTAACACAGACGTACCCATGCCTGTAGTTATGTTGTCGAAGGAATAAACTGTTATTATAATAGCCCTGACTTAACAAATAAGAAACAGATTGCTTGGTTGATTGCTGCGCGGAGCGGTTCCATCCTGGGTACCCGACCTCTATCCGGAGGGCGCTCACGCTCGAGAAGGAGAGAATCCAAACCGAGGCAAGGAGAAGGCTCCTCCAGATCGAGATCCCGGTCTCGCTCCCAGTCCGTCAAGCGGGCCACGTGGGCCGACAAGGTCAAGGGAGCGACACAGACGTCTGGAAAGATGAACACATCAAGCAAAGAAACGACAGGTGAGGCACAGCCAGAGCATAGGATCGATCCCCGTATCCAAGCGCTCGAAGCGGAAAATAGAGAACTTAGACGCGAGCTCGCAGAGCTTAAGGAATCCTTTAACAACATGAAAGGAAAACTCATAAACCGGCATGAGGTTAGCAACAGTAAACCAGGCCCGTTAGCCGGGCAGTCGAAACGCAAGGCGCTCAACCCGGAACCTTTTAGTGACACAGAGGAGGAAGAAGAGGGTGACATAACCGAGGCCAACGAGACCCCGTCCCCCGCCTCGGCTTCCCCCGTCAAAAACGAGGGTAAACTGGAAAAGACCCTGAGTAGGATTATGGAAATGCTCTCCGCCATAGAGTTGAGACTAACGCTATTAGAAAGACCTAAGGCTCAGTCCAAAAGTAGACAAACAACACGTACTGAACCGCTCCCGACAGGATCAAATCCCGACGGGGGCGCCACAGGTCTCTAAAATTTCACAGTAAACAAGATGGCTAACACAAATAACAATACCGTTAAAATTTGGCAGTGGAACTGCGCTAGCTTCCAGAGGCGCAAGGCTCCGTTAGGTCAGCTCGTCAGATCGGTGACAGACAAGCCACAAGTGATATTACTGCAGGAAACGCTCTCGGAGAAGGAAATTACTCTGTCGGGGTATCGCGCAGTAGCGTACAAAGGCGAAGCGGGGAGAGGCATCGCCGTCTTAGTTAAAAAGAGTGTCTCTTTTGTGGAGCACACCGTTCCAAAACATCGTAGCGGACTAGAAGCACAACTGATCGAGCTCGTGCCCAGTAGATCGAGCAACTCGAATGTCTTTATTCTTAACGTCTACAGTTCGCCTGCAGATAGGAACAGAGACTTTAATGCACTATTCAGTTCCGCAATCAGGGCAGCCAGAAACGCGCCCCTCTTAATTGCGGGGGACTTCAACGCTCCGAACACGGAATGGGGATACGGCTTTAACAGCAAGAAGGGCACAAACTTAGCCGGATGTGCATCCGATTTCAACCTCACGCTTGTTACAGATCCTAGGTTTCCCACTAGAAGGGGTAATTCGGTCAGTCGAGACACAACGCCTGACCTCACATTCTTCCGAAATATCGAGGGCACGTGGAATAATCTTCAGGAGGACTTGGGTAGTGACCACTACGTTCTCGAAATCGCGGTGCAGGTCAAACCCAAACCTCCGGTCAAATACGAATACGTCGATTGGGATCTTTTCCGAAAAATTCGAGCCGAATCCGCCCCCTCTAGTGAATCCTTCAAAGAACTAATTACCAATCTTAAACAGGCCGTCAAAAGCGTGACCAAAGAAATCAGCACAAAGCTTGAAGTCCCCAAAATGGACTCTCGGTTAGCGCATCTCCTGGAGGCTAAACACGCTCTTGGAGAGAGGTGGAAAATACAGAAATTAAATCGCCGACTACGAGCAAAACTAACGTCAATAAACAAGGAAATAGAGTGCTATTCCAAGCAACTGGCCCTGCAACAGTGGGACGAAACGTACAACGACACGGACGGTCGCATGAGAAGAGGTAGTAAGTGGAATCTGCCTAAAAGCCTCCTAAACGATAAACAGTCCCGGAATACGCTAAATCTCGCCGTCGATAGGCTCATACATAAGCAGGTCACCTCGGGCCTCACAAACGATGTAATTGTCAATGACCTGGCGCGAACTTACCTACGCGTCAAGGAAGGAGATTCGCAAGGCATAAGCGTGAGAGCGGCTTACACGGGGCTAGACAGGCCAGAATTAGACGAACCTTTTACGGTTCCAGAAATCAGAGACGTACTCTTCAACCTAAATGGAAGATCGGCCCCAGGGCCAGATGGGGTCACCAACAAGCTCCTCCGGAACCTGGATGACAAGGCCATCGAAATCCTAACGGCAGAGATAAACGAGGTGTGGAGCTCGGGGCAGGTCCCGTCGGAATGGCGCACCGCCAAAGTGGTGCTCATCCCCAAACCAGGGAAACCTCCGCACATAAATAACCTGCGTCCCATCTCTCTAACATCGTGCATTTGCAAAGTGGCAGAACATGCAGTACACAATCGAATCGTCGAACACGTCGAAAACCACGAACTGTTTAGGCATAATCTAATAGGTTTTAGAAAGGGACTCTCCACACAGGACGCAATGCTCCTCCTGAAAAGATCTATATTCGATAACGAGACGCGGGACGTACGAGGTATCATTGCACTCGACCTCGCTAAGGCCTTTGACAAGGTGGCTCACGAACACATCTTGAACGAAATTTCCCATCTCAACCTAGGGCGGAAATTCTTTAATTTCACTCTCTCGTTCCTATCGGAAAGGAAAGCGTTCCTTCGACTGGGCACGATCTCGGGCGGTCCGTATGAACTGGGCAACTGCGGAACCCCTCAGGGCTCGGTCCTATCCCCGCTACTATTTAATATCGCCATGCATAAACTCTCTGAAAGGCTGGCCGCACTTCCAAAAATAGGCCACGTAATCTATGCAGACGATATCACAATCTGGTCCCCGGGGGGATCTTTGGCCGATCTAGAGCAATCTCTCCAGGCGGCCTTAGATGTAACGGAAGAATTTCTTACATGCACGGGTCTCAAGCTGTCACCGACCAAATCCGAACTCCTCCTCTACAGACAGTCGAGGCAGGGCGTTAGGAACCTCGAGCCTCTGGAAACGCTGCCAGTCGAAATTACAACACGAGAAGGGCACCCCATTCCGAGGGTGAACTCCATCAAAATTTTAGGACTTCTAATCAACGCCAAAGGCTGTAATGCAGAAGCTCTAAACAAGCTGAGCGCGCAGGCGAAAAACATACTAAGACTCATAACTAGAATCGCAAGCAAAAGGGGGGGACTCAAGGAGGACAACCTACTCAGGGTCTTCCAAGCTTTCTTTATCAGCCACATTACTTACACGGCACCGTACCTCAAGTGGAGCAAAACTGAAAAGAACAAACTCGACACACTCATCAGGTCCGGCGTCAAAAGAATACTCGGTATTCCACAATCCGCTAGCACACTAAAACTACTTGAACTCGGAATTCACAATACCACAGACGATTTAATTGAAGCACAGTTTATTGCACAGATCTCCAGGCTTTCGTCAACTAAGCCGGGTATCAAAATTCTTGATGAAGCTGGTCAACTCCCTATACAGGCACCGCTCAACCGACACCCCCTGTCTAAATTAGCCCGTGAAGGTATAAAGGTCGAGCCCGTGCCGAGGAACATCCACCCAATATATAACGAAGGTCGCAGAAGAGCGCGGGCTAGAGCCATCCTTCTACGAATAGATCCTTACGGGGCAGATGCATTCTTCGTTGACGCCGCCAAATATGGCAGCGAAGACAAGTTTGCAATCACGGTCGTTGACGCGCATGGAACGCTTATCAGTGCCGCATCAATCTACGCCAAACACGCGAACGAGGCGGAGGAAACCGCGATAGCCTTGGCTCTTCAAGCCGCAAAAGGCCCGGCGTCCATTTTCTCTGACTCGCGCACGGCGGTCAGGGCTTTCTCGTCCGCTCTAGTTTGTAAACACGCAGCCAACATCGTTAACAGATGCTTTCGTATTAATACGCGAGAAGAAACTGCAGGTCATATCAACATAGCATGGTTCCCAGCACACATGGACGATGCAACTAACCGATCGGGTTGCAACCCTAACGAGCGGGCCAACTGCCTGGCGCGTGAATTCACGAACCGCGCCAGAGCTAGCAGTCCGGCTCTCCCGCAGGATTGCCCCTTCAAAGATAAACTTACAACCTTTCACGAAATTACGTCACATTACAGACACAGCAGGAGAAAATTCCCTCCCCCCAGTCCGAAACTGAACAGGGCTCAGGCTGTTACTTTCAGGCTTTTACAGACGAGATCGTACCTCACCCCGAGAGCGCTTAGTTGGATAGACCCGAACTTTCCGCAATCGTGCTCCAAATGCGGTCACACGTGCTGCTCCTTCGACCACATGCTCTGGCTGTGCCCGTACAACGCGGGCTCCGACTTTCATAACGAGTCCAAGTGGGACGCCTTGCTGAAGAGCTCGGATTTCACAAGCCAACTACAGGCCGTCCAGAGGGCCCGCGACGTCGCGGAGAGTCACCATCTCCCTGTCCCGTCGTGGGTGGAGCCACCAACTTGATCGGGGAGCCTTCGGTTGCCCCCTAATCAAGTTCCTCTGGACACTCCAATAAAGTTCTTGTCACTGTCACTGTCATCTGCACAAAACTTCGTAATTTGGGAGGTTAGGACATTTACTCGTTAAAATATTGTAAACACGCATGATTGGTAGCTTTATAAGGGATAAGGAACTATTGGAAAAAAATGAAATTCAAGGGTGGGCCAATCTAAATTTGGGGGAGCACCAATATGGAAATTATGGATCGGCCAACTCAAATTTGGGGGTGGGCCAACTTGAACTTGAACACTGAGGATAAGCCAACATTAAATGTGTCTGCGCCAAATAAAGTTTGGGGGTGCGCAAACTTTAAATTTTGGGTACACCAACTTGCACTTTAGGGTTGGGCCAACTGAAATTTGGGGGTGTGTTTGTGCATACTTAGACAACTCCAGAGGAGTTCCTGCACACCTTTCTGAGGGGAAAGCGGCAGTGGAGCCGAAGAGAGCAACGGCTCGAAATGACAAATTAGTCTTGTGCATTCCTTTTCCTACAGGACTCACTGCAGTTCAAATAGGCATCGCTGTCTTATAGGCGAAATGAAAACATAATTGAGCAATACCCCTTAAATTATGTTCCATTTATTGAAAACCTAAAGCATCAAAATTGCGGGCAGCAAAAGTGGCCTTGTTTTAGAAAGCCTAGACAGGAGTAAACTTAGTGCAATAAATTACTATTTAAACACAATGGGACGCCATAGGATCTGTTAAAAAAATATACCTCGCCGACGCCGTAAACACACTTCATTTCCTGAAATGATGTGGATGCAGATTAGTGAGAATTAGCTAGCTCGTAAACACTGAGAATACGTTTGGGGAACGCGTGTATCCTCTAACTACGGTGGACACGCGCCGTCTCCTTAGAGGACACTTCTTCATCATCATCATCATCATCATGATCATCATCATCATTAGCCTGGTTACGCCCACTGCAGGGAAAGGCCTCTCTTATACTACTCCAACAATCCCGGCCACGTACTAATTGTGGCCATCTCGTCCCTGCAAACTTCTTAATCTCATCCGCCCACCTAACTTTCTGCCGCCCCCTCCTACGCTTCCCTTCCCTGGAATCCAGTCCGTAACCCTTAATGACCATCGGTTATCTTCCCTCCTCATTACATGTCCTGCCCATACCCATTTTTTTTCTTGATTTCAACTAAGATGTCATTAACTCGCGTTTGTTCCCTCACCCAATCTGTTCTTTTCTTATCCCTTAACGTTACACCCATCATTCTTCTTTCCATAGCTCGTTGCGTCGTCCTCAATGTAAGTAGAACCCTTTTCGTAAGCCTCCAGGTTTCTGCCCCATAGGTGAGTACTGGTAAGACACCGCTATTATACACTTTTCTCTTGAGGTTTAATAGAAACCTGCTGTTCATGATCTGAGAATGCCTGCCAAACGCACCCCAGCCCATTATTATTCTTCTGGTTATTTGCGTCTCATGATCCGGATCCGCCGTCACTACCTGCCCTATGTGCATGTATTCCCTTACCACTTCGAGTGCCTCGCTACCTATTATAAACTGCTGTTCTCTTCCGAGACTGTTAAACATTACTTTAGTTTTCTGCAGATTAATTTTTAGACCCACTCTTTTTAGACCCAGGCAATATCATTAGCGAATCACAAGTTACTAAGTTATTCTCCATTAACTTTTATCCACAATTCTGCCCAATTCAGGTCTCTGAATACTTCCTTTAAACACACTGTGAATAACATTGGAGCGATCGTATCTCCCTGCCTCTTGATTTGGATTTTGTTGCTTTCTTTATGGAGGACTACGGTGGCTGTGGAGCCGCTATAGATATCTTTCAGTATTTTTACATACCACTCGTGTGCACCCTGATTCCGTAATGCCTCCACGACTGCTGAGGTTTCGACAGAATCAAACGCTTTATCGTAATAAATGAAAGCTATATATAAGGGTTGGTTATATTCCACACACTGAGTGACTATACTTGTTTCCGGATACACGACGACTGATTTCCAAAACATTGGACTGACAGCTGCATAATATATGCCGGCATGTGACTTTCATGCATCGATATAAAATTCGCGACAAGAATAACTTAACTGCATATCTAGGAAGCACATTCGGACACCTAACTCTGCAGCGTATTTAATTATTTCCACAACTGATGACTCACTTTCAACGAGCTCACATTGCCACGGTGGCAAGAGTTCTCCAGAGCCGTTACACGAGGTTCAAAAAGTAAGAAACGTATTTCCTCGCCGAGTTTCTTCACAAACACATAGTGAAGTCGATTATAAAATAATGTGGCACTGGTCATATCGTTTATTGTTAAATAGCAAACATCTTTAGAGTTCGGCATTTGCTTTAAGAAGGTATGCGACGCTGAAGTAACACCTCTGCAGATAGAGTCCCAATGCGTTTGTTTCTACGTAGATACTTCTTACGAGACGTGTCCTTGAGGCACCTGTGGCAAGGAGGATGCCTAAAGGTCAAACCACACGTGGCTAATCGTATGCGGTTGGCTACGCGTCACGCGTCTGCGAGGGCGTGCGCAGTTGTCGTACGCATCTAGCTAGAGAGGGGAGAAGCGCAGGCAGCGCGCCTGTCAGGCCGTGGTTCATTTTGAGCGCCACTTTGAGCGTGCGCAACCGAAGTGGCACCTCTGTGCCATCGCCACGTGGCCGGCTGTAAACTTCCGGTGCGAGTCAATTCGGAATTGTGCTGAGATGGCGCGAGTTGAATTGAATTCTGAGGTTTTATGTGCCGAAACCACAATTTCATTATGAGCCACGCCGCAGCGATAATGACGCCGAGAGTCCCTTCCGGTTCCGTGTCGCAAAGAAGCGATAAAGCCTATCAATAATGCAACTCTGGTGGCCTGCCTGAGCCTCGGCCTGCACTTTGATCAGCAAACCTGAAGCACCATAAGAATAAACTCGGGACGAGGTGCTTGATGGCTGATGTGGCGAAAAATTTGATACCCAACGCTGCCATAACATGGACGTGATCAAAGTTTTATATGGCTGTCACTTAATGGCGATCGAACCTGATCGGGATCAGATTTTTCGATCGCTGATTGACTCTTTTTGCGCAAGTTGAGAATAATCGTTCCTCAATCCTAATCACCAACGCCTCTTCCGAAAGTGATCTGGAACAATGTGCTGCGCCCTATGAATCGCTGTCTTGAGCACGTTCATGTGGCTGCGTATCGTGTGGCTCCGCAGTCACCCCACCACGTAGGCTGCCGCGGCCTCTCCGAGCGGTGACAGATGAGAAGATTACTTGCAAGAAACTTCGCGACTACGTTAAAAACAACAAAAAACAAAGCACGAAATCACATCGCTATTGTTCTACTTGTTTTACATTCTTTACAATGTTTTGGTGCATAATTCCCGCTGTAATCTATTATGTGAGTTACGCTCTCTGTTTTTAGCCAAGCGTCTGTGTGGATTTATTTTTGTTAATGTAGTAACTTCTGTTTTTTTATTTTTATTTTAGACTTTGTTAGGTGTATGCAGTAACTTCTCTTTGTTGATTGTGAATTTCAAAACTTTTTTAGATGTGTGTTGTCGTGAAAATTGAATTTATGCGGTTTGTACTTCTGGGCGTTGAAACAAGATGCCATAAATGTTCGAATTATCATTTTTCTTTCGTATGCAGAAATTTCAATGCTTGTGCATTTATATGTTACATTTTGCATGATTTGCTGATAGCTACGTGAAGTTGCAGTGCGGGGGCCTGCGGCCTTGTCAAGCTGCCTATACGGCAGCTTTTTCTGCAGCCCTCCATCATCATGTACACGCGTGATGCGAGCAAGTTTGTTATTATTATTATTATTATTATTATTATTATTATTATTATTATTATAATTATAACACGGATCACCGGAGAAAAAATAATTGCCTGATTCTCCCGAAGGGCGAAACACTGACAGCAACAGCAAGGTCTGTCGTTGCGCTTGGAATCTTTTATTTGTAATTTGATACCTAGCTTCAAATCTATAAATACTTCAACACGCCATGTATGGCCTGCAATCTCATCGCACAGTTGCCACTGCGCTGTCCATAAAGGGCAGTGCCAATGAAATAAAATAATTTTCAGAGTACGAGTGCAATTGATTTCTTTTTCGCTTTTTAATAGTCAGATTTAGAATAAAAGGCATACGGTATGAATGAATGCTTTCGCAACTTTGGTTTGCGTGTGGCAATTTGAAAAAATTGTAAGCAATATTTCAATCATAACATAGACCTGGTCGCAGTAACTTTGTGGCTGCGTGATATAGCATCTACTTCGCATATACGACACATAATAAAATATAGCATACTTATACATCGAAATATAAGGAACGTCATGGTGACGACGCCGCCGAAACTTCACCCAGTGTCCGATTGCTTTCGCAATAAAAGTGCTTGTGAAGCGGTCACCGGTTGAGCCGACTGAGTTGTACCTCAAGACACTTCCAAACCATGTCCTGTTTACTAACCTTATATCTGCGCAGGCAGCTGGGCCTGTTCGCTATACACCGAATCAAAGATACAACCTAACTGCAACAAATACATGTCATCAAGAGCACAAGTCCGATATTAAAACAGACCTTCCTATCCTTTCTATGCCTACTTTCCTAATCATTTGCTAGGCATACGCTGGCCAAGTATTGCCACATTGATGATTTGCGTGATCACAGCTCGACACGCCTGTATGAGCGAGATTTTTGGTAGAGCCCGGCGAAAGGCGATTCGTGTTAAAATAGGAGAACGGGTGCATCAGGCTGAAGCTAGCTCCTCATCTTTACTCAGCTACCATTAAGTTCACCTTGCGGGATTGCTTTAACGGCGTCTTCATTCGAAAGGTCAGTGCCTCGGTACTTACCGTTGTCGCAGTGGGCTTCAACTTCGGATTAAAGGTTACGATTATATAGGACTCCCGCAGTCCTACTGGTGTTGCTGCTGCTTTACTGCTAACAATATCCAGGCTTGTTCGTTTTACGCACATTTCTTTATGCACGTGGCATTTCATCATACGGGGCCCATCATCCGCTTACTTTGATCAGGAAGCTGACAGTCCAGCGTGACAAATGAGTTGGGCTACGCATGCCTAATGCTAATTCAGCAAAATGTAATGCTATTGTAATTGATTTCAAAAAGGAGCGTATGGCGCGTTTCCTCAATATACTGTATAGCGTCGAAAGGTCGGCACTTCGATCATCCGAGTGAATTGTTTAATTATATTTTATAATTTCATCTCTGTGGTATTTTAGGCAATACAAAGTGTGGCTTCTCTCCTTTAAACGACCTCATTGATGGAAAAACACGTAAAAGGCATACCGTGAAGGCAATTTCGGCGACATAAATTGGACGCCTGTGCCTAGTCGACATTGTGTAGCTATAAAAGAGCAATTTCAACATGAGTAAGTGTGGTTCTTCGAAACAGCAATTAAATCTTTTAAGTGACCATGAGTCGAAGTTCACGATAGAGAATGTTCCAGCACCTTATGACATTTACATTAAGTAAATGATATCTTCATCTACTTCGCATTTACGTAGAGCAATAGGCAACGAAACCTGCCAGCAGTTTCTAACTGAAGATAGCGGAAATGCGAACTAGTTGCCGTTCTCACATAAAGAACATAAATTTAGTGAAAGTTCCAGAAACAAAATTTTTAAAGTTATTAGTGCTTTATCACAGAATGTACAGAAATAACACACGCAGGTACGAACAGAACAGGCGCTAACTTCCGAATAACCTTCAGTGTCAGATGTTCTGAACATAAACAGCAAAACAGATAAAGGAAAAGAAGGAACATGACTAATCACCTAATTGTTCAAACACGTTCGCGTTACTAAGCACTTGTTACCAGCTTCCCTCCAGAAAACTTATTTCTTTGCCAGAAAATGAAAGAGATGGCAAGCTGACGCACTAACAAGCATCACCATTCATTACAGCAGCTTATTAAGGGTCGGGGGTGCAGCAATCTTTGTGTCTCAACAAGACTGCAATGTCAAGATACGCAGCAGAGCCAGAGTCACGGCAGTGTCCCTGTCCACCCTTCATCACGTTCCTGCTGTGCTCCTTTGACCGCTCGTTTCGGTATCGCTCCGTTCGTCAGGTCTGCGTTCGTTCTGCCACACGATAGCGGTATCCGATACACAGTACCTTCGGCACATGCGATGAATTTTCTTCTTGTGCTTCCCGCGATCTCCATCGTCGAATTCTATTGATGTAAGAGCATCAAATGGCCCATTGGTCTATAAAGACGGCGTCTGTAGCAGCGAAACGGCATTTATATTGTGATTGGCTGCGACGCCACACCACCTGCGTGCCTAGATCAGGCAGAGTGGGCGATAGGGAACGCCTGCTGCAATGCTGTCGCGCCAGGTGGTGCGTGAGGGGAGAGGGTATCACCGTGAGGCCAAGTCACAATCGCTCTCGGAAGCCTGTTGTTATACCCCTGTAACGCGGCACGTGTAATGTCATTCCTAGCCAATAGCCGCGTTCACATGAATGGGACACTGGCGCATCAAATTTCGAAGCGCATTTCAGAAAGGCGATGCGACGCCGTTTACATGTAGCGCATGAATGCTCCCGAGAACGCCGCGCCACACGCGTGAGTCGATTCTCGCCCGCAAATCTAGTTCGCGTTGGAGTGATAGACGGGACGAAGGTCACTTCGCTCCCTGCTGTTGCCGCGTTTCCTCACGCGAGCGTTTTGACAGGAGTGTGCGCGGTCATCGAGTGTGATGTGCTATGTTTGCTGTGCGCGCTGACACCATGCTTGTTAATTTAGTTAGCAAGCGAATGTTTAAAGATTGATACGGCCGATAATAGTACTATCGTTACTTCGTATGGCTGTCTGCTAATTTGCTATCAAAATTGTTGTTCCGCATTGAGGGCAAAACTGCGACTTCTCTTTCTGTTCTTAGAAGCACGCTCTTGGGCTAGCCGACTGGCTGGCAGCCCACTTATTTCTTTCTGCTGACGCGGCTGTCGTGAAATTTCTGGGGTATAAATTATGGGGTTTTAGCTGCGAAAATCACTATCTGATTATGAGGCACGCCGTAATGGGGAACTCCGAAAATTTGGACCACCTGGGGTTCTTCAACGCGCACCCAAACCTAAGTACACGGCTGTTTTCGCATTTAGCGCCCGTCGAAATGCGGCCGCCGTGGCTGGGATGGAGGCTGTGTTCCCTTCTCTCAGCTGCTCTCCCTTTTTCCTCCCTCACAACTCCCTCACCTTCGACTGTCTCCGCGTGCGCCCGCCGGCCCGGCGCCAGCTTAGCCCGCTGCATGAAGTTTCATGCTTGGTTGTCTGCTGTTATCGGTAAGCGTGCGCTGCTGTTCGTTGATCGGCGTAGGCAGTTTCGTCAGATTCGTGGTCCTCGATAGCAGCGTGCTTGTGCTCTGCCATGTTTCACCCGTTTCACGACTCGCACCGCTCGGGCATCGTACAACGGTGCACGAATACCTCGAAAACGAGCCCTGCAAGGTTGTTCCTGGTGCCTAAAGACAACAGGTGAGCTCGCAGACCCAAGGACATCAGAAGGCGCATGTACTGTACACGAAAACGGCCCTGTGCATGTGTGTGCTCGATGAGTCTCCGGACGTCCTTGCACCTTGATTGTGCTACACTTCTTTCTCACCAGTAGAGAAAGCTGACAAACAGATGTTCCTCCTGATTGTCACCCGGTCTGTGAATTGTGTTTTTCTGTGCCTAGTGTCATTCTGCAAGTTCAGTAACTCGCCCAGCTTTCCATTCCGCCCTCAGTGCTTTTTCTGTGTGTCACCGCTCTACAAGCACACTGACAGGTGAAAAATTTATGTTCGTGTTTATGTATTATCTCAGCAACTGCCGACGGGAAAACCGCGCGAACAACCTTCATGTGTAGGCATGATACGCTTTTTGTTTTCTGGAAAGCATCAGCATTGCAAGTGTCCTATATGCAGATTTATGCAGTTCGTGTTTATTACACAAAGGAGTGCCCAGTAGGTATGACTTAGTGCCTTAAGTTGCGTAATTTTACTGCTAAGCGCATTGCATTCATGGTGAAAGAAGAGTCGTGTTGTTGGCTTATTTCACCAGGTCTTTGATTGACGAATGGGTATTTCTGCGAATGTTTTCTATGTGCTGCTGCAAAAGCTGACTACTTTCAGGTCCCCTTGCCACCGTTACTCATGTTGTGGCCAAGTGCAAAATAATGTGATAATCTGTATTTCCGTTTTTAGTACAATGTTATTCTTGTTCTCCCATGTCTTTTTCGTTTTGTTCAATAGTAATGAACGTGTCACGTATTTCATCTACTTATGTGCAGGTTTATAAGCAAGCTCTTTTTTTTTGCATAGCTGTCAAGAAAAGAAATCTTGGCATTTTATTCTATCTTCTTAGTTATTTCGCATGTCATTGTTTTTACCATTACCAGTGAATTTTCCTTTTCTTTAGTTGTCATGACTGTCATACACGTCGTCCAGGTTTGTGCAATATCTCAGTGCGCATACCACAAGCTCTTCTACACTTTCATCTCTAGGACATTTAATAAAAATCTTTTATATGTGTGTACAGTCGCGGACAGAATGAAATGGACCACGGGATCTCCGAAAACGTTCAATTCCCGAGCAGCCTGTAGCAGTAACCAGTAAAACTGCCCACGACAACGTTGTTAGCATATTCTAGTCGAGGTCCAAAATACAAATACCAGATTGCGTTGTGAGGTTGCAGAGATACTCAGCTTTTTCTTAGATTTCATGGTCCGTAATATTTTGTCCGCGATTGCACATGAAACAGCTTTCGCGTTTTCTTAAGTTGTTTTTTTTTGTTATTTCACTGCTTGTGATGTTTTGTGTAGTTTAGTAGTTATGTAAATGTCATGATGCATTTCTCACTTCTGTTCATCTTCTGAGCGTGTATTATACCAAGTTATGCGAAAATATTTGTTTTCGGAACGGAAGTCCATAAAACGAGGCCAAAGATATGTTGTGTTGGCAGTGGAAATTATAAATGCTCTGGCATATGCTGGAATACTCAAAGTATGGACAAGACGGCATGCGTCCTAACGCATAAAGTATCCATGGCGCACCACCCGCCATTCACAAACAATGCCTGGGGTAGCGCGCGCGTGCAAAAAAAAAAAAAAGGACGAGCCGCGGACAGACAAAAAAAAGCAAAAGTAAAGGTGCGCAAGGGAAGCGGAAGGATGTAGAGGGAGCGGAGAGGGTGGTCATAATAAAAACAAAAAGAAAAAACAAAGATCGCTGGAGTCAAGGCTTTAGCTAGAGTGAGGCGGTGCAGCGCGGCTGCTGTTCTGCTGCAATGACAAGGTAAACAATCGTGTGCGCCGCCATTTTTCCAAGGTATCGCCCTCCTGCTAGAGCCGTAATTTGACGCGAACGTCGAAAGAGGTTTGCTTAAAAACAGCCAATGGCAGCCATGCCGAGATTCACCCCTGGGTTCTGGCCGCTTAGTTCACGTTGAAGCAAGAGGCAGCAAGAATTCGTTCGCCGCTGCGGGCCCTATCTTGAAGACGTTCGCCTTACGTGACGGACGGACAGATGGGAATACTCGTTGGCCAGGCATAAAAATGCTTGTGTATTTAAAAACAAAACGAGGTTCTAAACCTCTTGCCATGCTGCCGCAAACGTGCATATCGTTGAAGATGGCTGCGAAGGTTACACTACACGCCCACTCACGGTACGAGGAGCTATCATTTCGGGGTTAATATTAAGCAATTCTAAAAAATAAAAAAAAAATCACCGACGTTTACAATATAGCCTAATGCGAATTTTGAGCGCAGCACTTATTTTCAATTCGCGATATATTATGGGAAAGAACCTGATCTGGAGGACAAGGTGCTCTCGGGGCGTGGCGCTGAGCCTCTGTTCGCGCAGCGCGTTTAGAAGCAACTGCAGAGGAAGCATTTCCTCCGGTTGCGTTGCTCATTGTTCAGAAAGAAAGCGTTAAGACGGGAACGCGTGGCTCGTGGGCAGTGCATTTTCTATAGTGGTGGCGGCGCCGCAGGCGAAGTAGCGCATGCGCAGCGGGTCCGAATCCTACGCCAGCGCTTTGTTTACGCGCTTGCCGCATACCTGATCATGCCGGAACTCCGCTTTCCTGCTCAGCCTTTTCGCCATACCCTCCTCCGCTTTCCTCCTCGTGTTTTTCATCTGCCCGCTGTGCTTCGCACTCGCTTTTATCTTTCGCTGTGCTCGTTCGCTCGGTTACGCCGACGTCGACGGCCACGCTTGCCGCAGCAAGAGGCGCCTTGGAGCTGCGCTCTAAAATTTCGAGGCATTTTTACTTGAGCAGAGGCCATGTCGGTATGACCTGAAACTATACCGGGTGTTTTAGCAGGGAAAAAGTTTGGGCGTGTTGGTGGGATGCATTCAGACTGGGATACATAGCGCAAAAAATTACACAGGGACAAGCAGAACACAGGACGAGCGCTAATTCAACAATTGATTTATTGCAGCTGGTGAGTATATATATACTCTTAACTATCACTCCAAGATTTAAAAATATGTAAACGCCATGCAGCTGGACAGAACGAATAATGTTCTTTGCCGTGGCTCGGAGATAACTCAGATTATTTTTTTTTTGCATGCCGCCTAATTACATTAGCGTTAATTTAATAGTGAACTTCTCAAATATTTTAATTAGATTAAAAGTGTCAATGGGGAAATTCTAGAGCGTCATGAAAAACTCCCGACATAGCTTTCTGTTGCTCAATCTGTGCTACATAAAAGCGTTTTTCCGAGCGCGAGAGAAGCCCGCGAATACACGCAATATTGCCGCGTGACTGGCCGCTCCAGGCACTTTGCCTGTGTTCGTGAGCTTCTTTCCGTCTCGAAAAAGTTGTTTTATGTAGCGCGTATTGAGCAACAGAAAGCTGTAGCGGGAGTTTTCCTTGTTGCTTTAGAATTTTCTCCTTGACCCTTTCAATCTAATTAAAATATTTGAGAAGTTGACTCATTAATTTAGTCTACTTATGTAATTAGGCTGAATGCAAAAAAATAAAACGATGGTCTATCCCAAGCAATGGCAAACGACATTACATTGGTTCTGTCCAGCTACGTGGGATTTGCACATTTTGAAATCTTGTTGCATGATAGTTGGGAGACCCTACATATTACGTTGAGGAGCGCACACACGTTCGCTGTGTCAGCTGGTGTTAGCCGCCACCGTTGTCGAGATTGGCCTGTTTAAACAGGCGACTGGATTTGTAGTATCGTTGAGTTAACTCGGTATTTACTTTTATCGAAGCGTTGTTTGCATTTCAGTTTACGCTAATTAAAAGAAAAAAAGAGAAAACGTAGTGGTGGCCCCTTCAGTGTGGCTATAGGCAAGCAAACTTCAGCTGCTAGTATACAGCGGAAGATGCAAACTGCGGGGTCGCAGTTGAAGTATGTGTTGTCAGTAGCTGCTAATGTGCGATGCCTTTCAGCCTTAAGAAGGCCTGCACGAATAAGCAAAAGAAAAAGGAAGAAAAGAAAGAAGTAATCCCAGGAATGTCGAGACTATGAAATTCGCTGGTATTTGTCAAACCGGCTATTTTATTCAAAGAAAAACACGTTGAGAGAAAAGTATGGAGCGTGGTTCCGTGAGCCCTTTATGTGCAGCGTATGTACCGCGGCGCCGAAACCAGGCTGCAGAGACTCGTCGCCAGAACCGTGACCTTGGGTCCGTAGAAGCGGTCCAGCGCATCGCCCGGGCTGGAAGCACGCTCGTCCCCGCCGCGCACGTACTACGTGTGGAAATCGGTGCACGGGTCGACAGATGGGTTCAGCGTGCTCAACAGGCGGCGCGCGTGCTCGGGGCAGCCTCCCGTCGAGCAGACGGGCTCCTCATAGTGGGCTCCTTGCGAGCAGCGAGCGCTCGCATCTTGCGCGCCAGCGCCAGCTCGACGAATGCGATCCCGACCAGGCACGGGAACACGGCCGAGTACAGCGTCGCCTTGGGCACGGAGCGCTCCTCGACGCGAATCACTGTCGGTACCCTCAACAGGATGCTCGGGGAGGACACCTGTTCACCATGGAAGATGATTGAAATCTAGACCGCACTGTCGCACTAACAAATAAAAGGAAAGCCAGGGCATCAAATGCCCCAGAAAAATGCCTCATATAGTTCGCAACGAGGCTATTGTGGGAGCCCGTAGGCGCAGAAGCTGACGCTACAGTTGACTGCCGCCTCATAGAGCTTAAGGGCGTTGCCATGCATACTTCAAAAACACTTCTCTTCGTCACTGTGTTTAATTAGCTTCACGCCACAACTCCTAGATTTCAGGTCCTCCTGCTATTAAGAGACATTGCACAGAGCGAGTTCCCAACCTACGTCACCACGTTTTTTCCAGAAAGTACTGGCGGAATCGGCATGCCTACGCTCTAGGTGACTACATATATTGCCGAGGCGGTGATGCAACTCTTCTAGAGGACAAAGGGCCGTCGTCAACTAGCATCAGAGTAAGCACGGTGATCGTTTTCGTGCAACGATTATTCGTGACTTGCGCATTAGAACACCACATGTAGATATGCACTATGTATGGCTTTCCCGTTGAACATTTAAACTTGCAGCATGCTTGTTAACACGCGAGTACGGCACAACTGCTGCAGCGAGGGTGATCTTGCGGTCTTGACCGGTCCCCTATCAAGAGGCACGTAACGGAAATAGGGTTCAAGCGAGATTTTATGACAAGTTCGATTTGCCGGTTAGATGAAGTCCATGGTATGTGGGACGTCATCATAAAGTTTCACATAATTAATATCTCCACATGCCAAAGGTGTGGCAGTCAAGAAAACATGGGATTGATGGACTGTACCCATGCATTTGGCTGAACTTCGCCTACCGTCTTTATCACAGCACTATGGCAACACCTTAGCCTACGCCACAAGAAACGAAATCTACGGCATTGAGAATTCGCAACGCGGACAACACGTTGGATGACGCGTGAGCTGAAATGTTTACGAGTTTGTCGGCCGTTTTGGTAATTTCGTTATGCGTCAATCGACGCTTCCTGGGCAGCATACACCGTCGACAACTCTGGCGCGACTGACAACTGCGAGTCGTCACAGGATTTCGGGCCACCTGCTGCGGGAAAACGAGTAGCCGTGCGGTCGACCGCCGAGAACCTCACATTCAAATGCGTTTTGTGCCATGCCTGGGCTTGTACTTATACATTGTCGTGTTCAATTAGTATCGAAACGCGCCTTCAAAGTTGAAATGCACCTACTTCAGCACTCGACAGCCGCCCACAGAATCATCGAGCAGGTGTCGATTCCGTTCATGAACTGAAGGTTGAGCAAGTATAGGATGGTGCAAAGCTGTTCTTATAGTTAATTAGCATAGACCATATCGACTTGAAAACAAGCACTCTTCCCAAATTGGTATGGTGCACACAAAAAAAATCGGAAATAAAAGACACGGCGTGGTGCCAACATCTCATTCCCGTATAGGCTAGCTTCAACTCGCCCTCACTAGCACTTATTTAAATGAATTTCCTGTTGATACATACCTGCGTTTATCTGTACGTATTGATATGCTGGTACGTTATTTATTTTTGATGAACTGTTTGCCTCTTATGCCGATGAGCCAATAATTAGGGGTTGCCCTTTCGATGAGGCAGGGAAAACAACCACATTACTCAGCTTCCAGAGCACGTGGTGTCAGTTTACTGGCATCAGTACTTTCACGAGAAAACTACACGCTCCATAAAGGAACTACAATGAGCACATGGTGTCCATACAACGCTACAGTATGCTATCGAACACGTAAACTGCATTCATAACGCAGAGTGTATACGAAGACGGAGAATCAGCTCATTTATGCGCTACACTTACACTGTAAGCGAAGAAACAGAACACTCGTGCCGGCGCGAACGATGCGATGTTGCTAATCTATGCAACCTTGTGTGTCCTGCAACCTTCCGTCATTATTTGATGTCAGCGCTGCACGGCATCCACTGTACATGAAGCGAATGCCGATCACTGGCCCTACGCGCATATGTAAACGAATCCGCCTCTCTGATCCCGTAAAACATCCCCTAAGGACAAAAACAGATAAAGATAGGATATAGCGCAGAACACACCGCGTTCTGATCTTATTTTTCCTTGCGACCTTCTTGTATTCTGCCGAGTACATTACTTGTTCAGTATGAGCCAACTGGCTCGCAACAGCTAGTGTACTAAATTCTGGGGTTTTACGGCCCAAAACCACCACCTGATGATGAGGCATGCCGTACTACAATGGGCTCCGGATTATATTTGACAGTCTTGCGTTATTTAACGCGCACACAATGCTTTACACGAGCGTTTTTTGCATTCCGCTCCCATTCAGCATGCGGCCACCCGGGTCGATCGGAGTCGAACCCACGACCTCGAGCTGAGCAGCGCTACGTCATTGCCACTGCGGCTACCGCTGCAGGTCGCTTCTGGCTCTCTGGCGCTAGAGCTCCGCTGCTGAATCAGGCGCTGTCGAGGGAAGTTATGTACTCCACGAATCAGTAATGAAATCGACAGTTTCGTTGGGACATTTCTTGTGGAGAACATGCGAAATGTCGATTTGAGAACAGGTCAAATATTGAGAGCGAGCAGCTCGTGCAGCATTCAGCCGCAACATATCAGCCTCGTCCGCATGGTGATAAAAGCTGTCGAGTCTTTGCAATGCGACGAAGATTTTATGTATCAGTATTCCTACAGCTCCACTCACGCCCCTAAACACGGTTGTTGGCGAACCGCTTCCAGGCTTGGTTTCGGCGCCGGTAGAATCAGGCGCTTATCGTCTAAATGTGACCGCACCCTAATTGAATACCGTTGTGGGTCAACAGCACTTGCCCCGAACTTGCGCAAACCTGTACATTATACGTCTTCGGCATTTGAGTTTAGCAGCTTTAGTTCCTGTCCACCTCGACTATGAGCTTGCCAGCTATCCGCGAAATTCCATACGCGCGTGTCATTCCCTCCGCGAACCGCCGTACAAAAAGTTTCCTGCGCTCGCCGCTAGGGTACCGCGCAAGTGCAGTCCGCTCATGCAAAAACACGATAACAGTCATGTACTTAGATTTAGTTGCACGTTAAAGAATCCCAGGTGGTCCAATGTACTCCGGAGTCCACCACTACGGCATGACCCATAACCAGATCGTGGTTCTGGCACGTACGTAAAACCCCATAATTTAAATTTTAAAAAATATCCGTTCATGCAAAAGCCGGATTCCCAAGCGAGCATCTGTCACTGCGAAAATTCAGTTTAAGGTCATATTAACCTCGTTCCTTTTCCGTGTTTTGCGTTTTGACTGTCTCAAAATCACTATATCGAAAGAAAAAACAAGCTAAATTGCTTACGATGTCAAAATATAGTTTGAGCGGGAGTGTTACTGCCCAAATATAATCTAAATTTAGCTAAGCGCATAATCAAATGGGTCAAAATTGTTTTGTGTTTAAATTGTAAATTGTTTTATCTAACGAAACGAACCAATTGTGAATGTAAAGCAATTATTCGCGCTCGAGAAATGAAAATTTAACCAGAATTAAACAACCATAAAAAAAAACACACCGGGCCGGTGTGATGTAGCGATGCCTTCCGCTCCACTAAAGGTAAATCTTACCACGCACCGTTCGTAATCAGCTAATCCCGTCTACAACGCGGTTTAAGCGTCACTCTGACCACTCTTCAAGCGCAAAAAAAAAAGAATGACATCTGAAAAGACATCACTCCAATATCGCGGTCCAACTATTTCCTTTATTTATAAAGCGTTGTTAGATAACAGAAAGAAATCCATGCGCTGCCCATTGTTCTCACGTTGTTTGAACGGCTGCAGCGCGACGTTTCTCTCCGGTATTTGATAGCGTAAAACTTTAAAGGCCTCAACTTTTAGAGCGTGTCTGGGTGTCGACTTCCAATAATAATAATATTTGGGGTTTTACGTGCCAAAACCACTTTCTGATTATGAGGCACGCCGTAGTGGAGGACTCCGGAAATTTCGACCGCCTGGGGTTCTTTAACGTGCACCTAAATCTAAGCACACGGGTGTTTTCGCATTTCGCCCCCATCGAAATGCGGCCGCCGTGGCCGGGATTCGATCCCGCGACCTCGTGCTCAGCAGCCCAACACCATAGCCACTGAGCAACCACGGCGGGTGTCGACTTCCAGGCTCATCTCACCTGTCTGACGCTAGGCCGGCGTGTAGGGAACTTTACTATAAGTGAGCAGCGGAGGAGGCCACGATATAACGTTACGGCAGAGTACAATTGCCATCGGCGTTATTTTGATGTCTTGTCGTTGGCGAGTGCTTTGAGACGAAACGCCGTGACGTCTAACCTTCGGCATACAGATATGGTATGGCCCACGCCACTGTATATGCCGGCGGAAAATGAAAGCTTTGTGCTAGTTCACCTATCCCCAGCACGCGGCCTCAGGAGGGTTGCTAATCTAGCTGACACTTGTAGAAACAGCCGCAGGAGCAGTAAACTGACGGATGAGGCCAGGCTGACAGCGCTCTTAAAATGCAGCTAAAAGAAAGTGCAATAACATTGCGACTTCTCTTCGGAAGAAAGTACTAATCATCTGAAAAAAAAACACGACAAATATAACAATAAAGAAGAAATTGTGTGTCATTTTTGTCTCTCCCGCATTACTTAGAGACTTTTAGAACAGTGGCCAAAAAAGAAAGCGAGGTTTGCAGAATGTGGTGCCCATTACAGCAAGTCTTGCGTCAAGCTAGTGAGGGTAGACCGCATAGGCCGCTTCTGGCCAAGCGTATCAAATTATCAAGGGAAATTGTTTAGAGGGATACTAAAAATAAAATTGAGCTGTAGTAGATGACGTGCCTAAAATATATTACTAAGAAAGTCACTTTGTACACCGAGAACATGCGTGACAAGCCATAAAAAGCGTGCAAACTAAAAACGGGTGACGACTCCCGCATCAGCTCGCCCTTACGTTCCTGGGCTTTAACTGCTCGGACGTAGTTCATGTTCTTTTTTTTTTTCGGCAAACGTGGTCTAGATTATATACTGAACACCCCTATTATAAGACTGAACTGACTTTTTTGGGAACTGGTACAGTGCCACCACGAATACTGAAATAAGAGAAAATTCTCTGATGTCCCCGACGTCACACTGACGTATACCGGCGCCAAACTTTCAGCCACGAGATTTTTTTTTTAAATGAAGGTTAGCCTTCATTCTTTCGCTACTTAATCAACCTCATATAGCGAAATTTAGTTAAGAGTTAGAGTTTTAAAAGAACATTTTGTCAGCCTTAATCGATTAAGTGGTTATCTATTTCGTGTCCAGTGGTAACTTACGCGTCTGCGGCTGGACTGCGATGCGAGTCTAGGCGCCAAGCGGCGGAGTTCGCGGTTCCGGACGTGCCCGCAGTCCTGCCGGCGTTCCCGGCGCGATGGCGAGCGACGCCTCACGCGCTGGCGGTGCCGTCCCGAACGGCACGGGGAGGTGCGTCCGTCCTGGAATCGTCCCCTGATGTCGGATGATGGCAGGTCCAGCCACCTGACGCTCTCGAGCCAGGCGTTCCGGCGCAGTAGCGATCTCTGGCCGTAGAAACCGACGGTGGCCACGAAGGTACGTCTGCTCCGTGGCTCCGGCTGGTCCAGAGGGAGCCGCCTGCTGTGCGTCGGTTCTTCCTCCTGCGACGCGACTTCTTGCGGGGACAATCTGCTTCGGCGACCTTTCGTCGCGGTGTGCGCACCGAGAAAGCGGCGTCTGTTCGGCGGCGCTGTCGGAGGCGAAGGGCTACGCGAGCCCCGCGAGGCGGGCTCGTCAAAGGGCGCGGGTCCCCTTGGGCCCCGGCCACGAACCTGCGCTGCAGCACGCGTCGAACACGAAGTACCTTCGTCCGACAGGGTGCTGTCCGAAGAAGCCCGCATTTTGTCTTGGGTGCGCGACGGAACGTTAGAAGTGGAATGCTACGAGACGCGAGCTGCATTCTCGCGGAGTCTCGAGCGGCGGTTGGTTAGCTGGCCGGAAGAGAAGTGGCACAACCCACTACGAGGGGTTCGCCAAGGATCGGGAGGCATGCTAGGGGAAGAAACCTTAGTACATCCGTGGTCACCGCCACTGACGGCGTGTCTCCGAAGAAATCTTCGTTTTATTTTACAGCGAACCTGTTTATGTCTAGGGTTCCGTGCATTCTTCCAGTACGCCAACAAATATGTGAGCAACAGCTGTCATCATCAGCAATGGCTCTTGCCACACGGCTCGCGCGTTTATCGTCGTCGTCTACCACAGCTTGCTCGTTTTGCGCCTCTCGGCGAAACGGCGCGAACGCGCTCGTGCCACTGCTCGCGCGTTCGTCTTCTTGCACAACTGGCTCCGTTGCCGCTCATCACGCCAGCGTTCTCGTACTGCCTGCCCTTCCATCTAATTTGAACTGCATGCCCGGCGACTGTTTCCTCTGCAATAAAGGCCTGAAGGCGCATCGCGAAGGAGTGAGAGACACACGGTGCGAATTCGCGCGTGATCTGTCGTTTCACGCGAAGGAGGTTGTTGCTGCTGCGCTGACCAGTGGCGTACAAACAATTGTTCGAGAGGGGAGGCAAACCGCAAGCGATCAACGATCTGACGTTGCTCTCTCTCTCGCTCACCCTATATATATATATATATATATATTGCGACTTACTATTGCAATTATTGAAAGAGCCTGGAAATGCGTCTATCAGTTCACAAATTTAGTAACCGCGCATGGTGAAACATAGGGGCGCGAAATATTATTTCACTTTTATTTATTCATTGCAACAATATAAAATGTCCAGCTGATGCAAGGACAAAAAACAATGAGTAGCTCACACAGGTATCTGATCTTGCCCAGTAGCAGCAGTATGGCGCGCATAAGAAATGCACATTTGGTACAAACAATATTAATAATTAAAGAAACAGTTGTATTTGGTGTTTAAGCCTACAACGTATATGTATCTCTGATTTAGGTAATAGTATTGTCGCGGTTATGCACAACTAAATACAATTGACATAGACCACTTGCAATATTCACAAGGGAAAGAGACATCAAATGTGTGCGACATTGGAGAATTACAACCCAACTTCAAGCGAAGCTGTCTGTTTTGACGAGTTGCAATAAACGTTTAAGTTTCCTGTTATCACATTGCGCACTTTACAAAGTGGGCCGCGTAAGACTTCTCTTTGAAACCTTGTCCGCATGTAATGCTTAAAGCGGAGTGGAGAAATTTGAAAAAGCGAGTTTTTCATCAGCGAACATGTTACTGCGCCATAACATTTACCATGGTGCCCCCCATATGCACGTCATCATCATCATCATCATCATCATTATCACCAGCCTGGTTACGCCCACTGCAGGACAAATGCCTCTCCCATATTTCTCCAACTACCCCGGTGATGTACTAATTGTGGCCATGTTGTCCCTGCAAACTTCTCAATCTAACTTTCTGCCGCCTCCTGCTACGCTCCCCTCCCCTGGAATCCAGTCCGTAACCCTTAATGACGATCGGGTATCTTCCCTCCTCATTACATGTCCTGCCCATGCCCATTTCTTTCTCTTGATTTCAACTAAGATGTCATTAATTCGCGTTTGTTCCCACACCCAATCTGCTCATTTCTTATCCCTTAGCGTTACACACGTCATTCTTCTTTACATAGCTCGTTGCGTCGTCCTCAATTTGAGTAGAACCCTTTTCGTAAGCCTCCAGGTTTCTGCACCGTGCGTGAATACCGGTAAGACACAGCTGTTATATACTTTTCTCTTGAAGGATAATGGCAATCGGCTGTTCATGATCTGCCAAACGCACCCCAGCCCATTCTTGTTCTTCTGATTATTTCAGTCTCATGATCCGGATCCGCGGTCACTACCTTCCCTAAGTAGATGTATTCCCTTACTACTTCCAGTGCCCCGCTACATATCGTAAACTGCTGTTCTCTTCCTAGAGTATGGTATGGTATGAATAACTTTGTTTAGGTCCTGAGGGATCAGTCTGGGACTGATGCGGGCCGCTCCCACGTCGGTACAGAAAGGCCGAGCCCCTCTACCATCACACGGGCCCTCTGGACAGCCCTGAGTTGGTCCGCCAGCACTTCACTGTGCAGCATCCGCTGCCATCACTGTTCACCTCGAGAACCATCACCGGCCAACGCCAAGCAGCGCCAAAGCATGTGCTCTAAATCGAGCAAACCCCCACACTTACTACAATAGAGTGAAACCCCGCAGTCAGGATTAATTTTGTTCATGATGACCGGGTTAGGGTACGTACGTGTCTGCAGAAGCCCTAATGTAACTAGGGCTTCTAAATTAAATAGGCCTGTGGCCTATTTAATTTAGAATGTGGCAGGGGGAATGCCCTGCGCCCTAGGTAATAGTGCTTGGTGATTTCGTTGTAGGTTAACAGCTGGTCCCTGTACTCAGGAGCGGGAGATCCAGCCCCTTCAGGGAGTACACGGCACACTAATCCTCGCGCCTCCCTGTGCGCCACATCGTTGAGGTTACGCGGGGCTCCCTACACTGTCCCCATGTGCGCAGGGAACCAAGTAACTGTACGCGAAGTGATATCCCTACCCTGCATCAGTCTGTTAGCCGGTTCCGCAACAAGTCCTCTCGAGAAGGCTTTAATCGCAGATCGCGAGTCACTAAACACCAAAACTCTTCTTGAATCAATTAGTGCTAGAGCAATAGCCACCTGTTCAGCAACCCCCGGGTCATGGGTATAAATGGAAGCAGCATTTATAACGCTCCCTTTGCTATCTACCACCACCACCGAATAAGCATTTTTACCATTAATCCATGTGGCGTCAACAAAAGCAGACTCCTCCTCCTGATCCTTTGGCTCTCGCAACAAAGCCCTAGCTCTCGCGACCCGCCTCCCTACATTGTGCACGGGGTGCACATTCCGCGGGAACGGACGAACCATGATATTTGCCCTAAGGTTCACGTTCAACTCGTGTAGGGGCGCCCTATCGTGCGACACAGCCACCGATTCTTCAACTGACTCTAAAGTATCCCTACCCGCTGGTGCACCTAGCAACCACTCCCTCTGTGCAATACGCTGAGCCTCGGCAATTTAATATAAAGTATTATGCAAACCGAGTCGTAACAACATATCATTTGACGTAGTCATAGGCAGACCAAGCGCAGCCTTGACGGCTTTTCTGATTATTGCTTCCAATTTATTTTTCTCCCCCCTATTCCAGAGGAAAGCCACCAGGGGGCCGAGTGGAGCGGACGCGCTTCGCATGGGCTGCTGCTTTTGTCGCGAGTTATTGCGGTTAACCTTAACCAACCTTCACGATTTTGTGCCACTTAACTCAACAAGGCAATCGGCATCGAAAGTCGCCAGAATTACCGCGGTGAGTAGATTTGTTTACCTTGACGCACCGAGCAACGAGCACCTCGACATATTCGAACACCGTTCTTCGAACGCCGCACGCGCCCCTGGAGCGGGCCCGCATGGCCTCGCGAGCACCGAGAATGGCAGGGGAAACGAACGGCAGTGCTCACGAAATGGACATAGAGAACAATAGCCAAGACTCCACAGTGGTTCAGAGCAACATGGAATTCGATGAGAACAGCGGCAAGACGCTGAGTCAAGCTGGCCCATGGTTCCAAGCAATCAAGGCAAGAAAAAACAAGAAGGCGCCGAACGAGAACCGCATACAAGAGGGAGGAAAGCAAGGAAACCCCCAGAACCAGCAAGGAGGACTGAACGCGAGGAGCAACCCGAGAGTAGAAGCAAGCATGCAAGCCACCAGCAACCACCAACGGCAGCAAGATCAGGGAAGCCGAACCAACGGCAAGCCACCGCCGCGACGCGTGACGCCGCCGCTGCCAGAGAATGATTACAAGGTGGTATACCGACCAAGAACCGGCATGAAACTGTCCAGCTGGCCGGACGAGAAGATCACCGAAGGACTTGCAAGGGCAAGTGGTTCCCCTTTCAAAGAATTTTGCGCGAACGTAACCATCCAAATGCAGTGGAAACAGAACCTGATAATTGCCAGCACCGCAGACGAGGACTACTCACGGAAACTCGGTTCCATCAACGGCATCGAACTTGGGGCGGCCACATACGAGATGACGCCGTACATCAAACCGCTCCCAGGAACTGTGCGTGGAGTCGTGCACGGCTTCACTGGGTGTACGACGGAGAAACGACTTGCGGAACTGCTGGCAGCCAACAACTGTGGCATCCTGCATGCGAGGATGCTCCGCAAATCCACCTCAGCAGTTATCACCTTCGAAGGTCCGCACATCCCTTTCTATGTGAAGGTGGCCGGCTCGTACACACGTTGCCGCCCATACCGCAGATCGGTACAGTATTGCAAGGCCTGCGGAGAAATCGGCCACCGGCAGGACGTACGGCCACGCTTGCCGCAGCAAGAGGCGCCTAGGAGCTGCGCTCTAAAATTTCGGGGCATTTTTACTTGAGCAGAGGCCATGTCGGTATGACCTGAAACTATACCGGGTGTCTTAACTATCATACACCAAGATTTAAAAATATGTAAACGCCATGCAGCTGGACAGAACGAATAATGTTCTTTGCCGTGGCTCGGAGATAACTCAGATTATTTCTTTACATTCCGCCTAATTACATTAGGGTTAATTTAATAATGAACTTCTGAAATATTTTAATTAGATTAAAAGTGTCAATGAGGAAATTCTAGAGCGTCATGAAAAACTCACGACACATCTTTCTGTTGCTCAATCTGTGCTACATAAAAGCGTTTTTGCGAGCGTGAGAGAAGCCCGCGAATACACGGAATGTTGCCGCGTGACTGGCCGGTCGAGGCACTTTGCCTGTGTTCGTGAGCTTCCTTCTGTCTCGGAAAAGCTGTTTTATATAGCACGTATTGAGCAACAGAAAGCTGTAGCGGGAGTTTTCCTTGTTGCTTTACAATTTCCTCCTTGACACTTTCAATCTAATTATAATATTTGAGAAGTTGACTAATTAATTTAGCCTACTTATGTAATTAGGCTGGATGCAAAAAAAAAAACGATGGTCTATCCCAAGCAATGGCAAACGACATTACCTTGGTTCTGTCCAGCTACGTGGGATTTGCACATTTTGAAATCTTGTTGCATGGTAGTTGGGAGACCCTACAGATTACGTTATGAGGAGCGCACACACGTTCGCTGTGTCAGATGGTGTTAGCCGCCACCGTTGTCGAGATCGGCCTGTTTAAACAGGCGACTGGATTTGTAGTATCGTTGAGTTAACTCGGTATTTACTTTTAGGGAAGCGTTGTTTGCATTTCAGTTTAAGCTAATTAAAAGAAAAAAAGAGAAAACGTAGCGGTGGCCCCTTCAGTGCGGCTATAGGCAAGCAAACTTCACCTGCTAGTATACAGCGGAAGATGCGAACAGCAGGGTCGTAGTTGAAGTATGTGCTGTCAGTAGCTGGTAATGTGCGATGCCTTTCAGCCTTAAGAAGGCCTGCACGAATAAGTAAAAGAAAAAGGAAGAAAAGAAAGAAGGAACCCCAGGAATGTCGAGACTATGAAATTCACTGGTATTTGTCAAACCGGCTATTTTATTCAAAGAAAAACACGTTGAGAGAAAAGTATGGAGCGTGGTTCCGTGAGCCCTTTATGTGCAGCGTATGTACCGCGGCGCCGAAACCAGGCTGCAGAGACTCGTCGCCAGAACCGTGACCTTGGGTCCGTAGAAGCGGTCCAGCGCATCGCCCGGGCTGGAAGCACGCTCGTCCCCGCCGCGCACGTACTACGTGTGGAAATCGGTGCACGGGTCGACAGATGGGTTCAGCGTGCTCAACAGGCGGCGCGCGTGCTCGGGGCAGCCTCCCGTCGAGCAGACGGGCTCCTCATAGTGGGCTCCTTGCGAGCAGCGAGCGCTCGCATCTTGCGCGCCAGCGCCAGCTCGACGAATGCGATCCCGACCAGGCACGGGAACACGGCCGAGTACAGCGTCGCCTTGGGCACGGAGCGCTCCTCGACGCGAATCACCGTCGGTACCCTCGACAGGATGCTCGGGGAGGACACCTGCTCACCATGGAAGATGATTGAAATCTAGACCACACTGTCGCACTAACAAATAAAAGGAAAGCCAGAGCAAATGCCCCAGAAGAATGCCTCATATAGTTCGCAACCAGGCTATTGTGGGCGCAGTAGGCGCAGAAGCTAACGCTACAGTTGAGTGCCGCCTCATACAACTTAACAGTGTTGCTATGCATACTTCAAAAATACTTCTTTTGGTCACTGTGTTCAATCAGCTTCACGCCACAACTCTTAGATTTCAAGTCCCCGTGCTATTAAGAGACATTGCACAGAGCAATCTCCCGACCTACGTCACCACTTCGCTTCCAGAAAGAAATGGCGGAAGCGGCATGTCTACTGACCAGAAGCCTCCATATATCGCCGAGGCAGTGATGGAGCTCTTCGAGAGGACAAGGGACGGTCGTCAACTAGCATCAGAGTAAGCACGGTGACCATTTTCGTGCAACGATTATTTGTGACTTGCGCATTAGAATTTCACATGTAAATATGCACTATCTATAGCTTTCCCGTTGAACAGTTAAACTTGTAGCAAGCTTGTTAACACGTGGGTACGGCAGAACTGCTGCAGCGAGGGTGATCTTGCGGTCTTGACCAGTCCCCTCTCATGAGACACGTAACGGAAATAGGGTTCAAGCGAGAGTTCATGAGACGTTCGACTCGCCGGTTAGAGAAGTCCATGGTGTGTGGGACGTCATCATAGAGTTTCACATAATTAATGTCTCCACACGCCAAAGGTGTGGCAGTCAACAAAACATGGGAATTATGGGATGCACCCATGGATTTGGCTGAACTTCGTCCAACGTCTTTATCACTGCGCCGTGGTGACACTTTAGCGTACGCGGCTAGAAACAATATCTACAGCATCGACAATTCACGACGCGCACAGCACGTTGCATGAAGCGTGGGCTTAAATGTTTGCTTTTGTCAGCCGTTTCGGTAATTTCGTCATGCGTCATGCTGCCGAGAAAGCGACCATAGGGTCGCTTTCTCGGCAGCACACACTAACGACAACTCTCGCGCGACAGACAACCGCGAGTCGTCGCTGGATTTCGGAGTTGCTGCTGCGGCAGAACGAGAAGCCGTGCGATTGGACGCTGAGAACATCGCATCGAATTGTGATTGGCGCCATGCCTGCCTTGCACTTACACTTTGTCGGGCTCAATTAGTATCGAAACGCGCTTTCAAAGTGTGGGCGCTTGCAAAGCCGCCCACATAAACTTCGAGTTGGTGTCGATTCCGTTCATGAACTGAAGGTTGAGCAAGTATAGGACGGTGGAAAGCTTTTCATATAGTTAATTAGTATAGACCTTATTGATTCGAAAACAAGCTCCAGTCCCAAATTAGTATGGTGCACACAAAAAAATCGGGAATAAAGGAAACGGCGCGGTGCCAACATCCCATTCCCATATAGGCTAGCTTCCACTCGACCTCATTAGCACTTCCTTGAATGAATTTCCTGTTAATACATACCTGCGTCATACGTGCGTATTGATATGGTGACACGTTATTAAATTTTTTGATGAACTGTTTGCCTCTTATGCCGAAGAGACAATAATTAAGGGATTGCCCTTTCGATGCAGCAGGGAAAACGACCACGTTACTCAGCTTCTAGAGCGCGCGGTGTCAGTTTACTGGCGTCAGTACTTTCACGAGAAAACTACACGCTCCATAAAGGAACGACAATGAGCACATGGTGTCCATACAACGCTACAGTATGCTATCGAACACGTAAACCGCATTCATAACGCAGAGTGTATACGAAGACGGAGAATCAGCTCATTTATGCGCTACACTTACACTGTAAGCGAAGAAACAGAACACTCGAGCCGGCGCGAACGATGCGATGTTGCTAATCTATGCAACCTTGTGTGTCCTGCAACCTTCCGTCATTATTTGATGTCAGCGCTGCACGGCTTCCACTGTACATGAAGCGAATGCCGATCACTGGCCCTAGGCGCATATGTAAACGAATCCGCCTCTCTGATCCCTTAAAACCTCCCCAAAGGACAAAAACAGATAAAGATAGGATATAGCGCAGAACACACCGCGTTCTGATCTTATTTTTCCTTGCGACCTTCTTGTATTCTGCCGAGTACATTACTTGTTCAGTATGAGCCAACTGGCTCGCAACAGCTAGAGTACTAAATTCTGGGGTTTTACGGCCCAAAACCACCACCTGATGATGAGGCATGCCGTACTACAATGGGCTCCGGATTAGATTTGACAGTCTTGCGTTATTTAACGCGCACACAATGCTTTACACGAGCGTTTTTTGCATTCCGCTCCCATTCAGCATGCGGCCACCCGGGTCGATCGGAGTCGAACCCACGACCTCGAGCTGAGCAGCGCTACGTCATTGCCACTGCAGCTACCGCTGCAGGTCGCTTCTGGCTCTCTGGCGCTAGAGCTCCGCTGCTGAATCAGGCGCTGTCGAGGGAAGTTATGTACTCCACGAATCAGTAATGAAATCGACAGTTTCGTTGGGACATTTCTTGTGGAGAACATGCGAAATGTCGATTTGAGAACAGGTCAAACATTAAGAGCGAGCAGCTCGTGTAGCATTCACCCGCAACATATCAGCCTCGTCCGCATGGTGATAAAAGCTGTCGAGTCTTTGCAATGCGACGAAGATTTTATGTATCAGTATTCCTACAGCTCCACTCTCGCCGCTAAACACGGTTGTTGGCGAACCGCTTCCAGGCTTGGTTTCGGCGCCGGTAGAATCAGGCGCTTATCGTCTAAATGTGACCGCACCCTAATTGAATACCGTTGTGGGTCAACAGCACTTGCCCCGAACTTGCGCAAACATGTACATTATACGTCTTCGGCATTTGAGTTTTGCAGCTTTAGTTCCTGTCCACCTCGACTATGAGCTTGCCAGCTATCCGCGAAATTCCATACGCGCGTGTCATTCCCTCCGCGAACCGCCGTACAAAAAGTTTCCTGCGCTCGCCGCTAGGGTACCGCGCAAGTGGAGTCCGCTTATGCAAAAACACGATAACAGTCATGTACTTAGATTTAGTTGCACGTTAAAGAATCCCAGGTGGTCCAATGTACTCCGGAGTCCACCACTACGGCATGACCCATAACCAGATCGTGGTTCTGGCAGGTACGTAAAACCCCATAATTTAAATTTAAAAAAAATATCCGTTCATGCAAAAGCCGGATTCCCAAGCGAGCATCTGTCACTGCGAAAATTCAGTTTAAGGTCATATTAACCTCGTTCCTTTTCCGTGTTTTGCGTTTTGACTGTCTCAAAATCACTATATCGAAAGAAAAAACAAGCTAAATTGCTTACGATGTCAAAATATAGTTTGAGCGGGACTGTTACTGCCCAAATATAATCTAAATTTAGCTAAGCGCATAATCAAATGGGTCAAAATTGTTTTGTGTTTAAATTGTTTTATCTAACGAAACGAACCAGTTGTGAATGTAAAGCAATTACTCGCGCTTGAGAAATGAAAATTTAACCAGAATTAAACAACCATAAAAAAAAACACACAGGGCCGGTGTGATGTAGCGATGCCTTCCGCTCCACTAAAGGTAAATCTTACCACGCACCGTTCGTAATCAGCTAATCCCGTCTACAACGCGGGTTAAGCGTCACTCTGACCACTCTTCAAGCGCAAAAAAAAAAAGAATGACATCTGAAAAGACATCACTCCAGTATCGCGGTCCAACTATTTCCTTTATTTATAAAGCGTTGTTAGATAACAGAAAGAAATCCATGCGCTGCCCATTGTTCTCACGTTGTTTGAACGGCTGCAGCGCGACGTTTCTCTCCGGTATTTGATAGCGTAAAACTTTAAAGGCCTCAACTTTTAGAGCGTGCCTGGGTGTCGACTTCCAGGCTCATCTCACCTGTCTGACGCTAGGCCGGCGTGTAGGGAGCTTTACTAAGTGAGCAGCAGAGGAGGCGGCGATATAACGTTACGGCAGAGTACAATTGCCATCGGCGTTATTTTGATGTCTTGTCGTTGGCGAGTGGTTTGAGACGCAACGCCGTGACGTCTAACCTTCGGTATACAGATATGGTATGGCCCAAGCCACTGTATATGCCGGCGGAAAATGAAAGCATTGTGCTAGTTCACCTATCCCCAGCACGCGGCCTCAGGAGGGTTGCTAATCTAGCTGACACTTGTAGAAACAGCCGCAGGAGCAGTAAACTGACGGATGAGGCCAGGCTGACAGCGCTCTTAAAATGCAGCTAAAAGAAAGTGCAATAACATTGCGACTTCTCTTCGGAAGAAAGTACTAATCATCTGAAAAAAAAAACACGACAAATATGACAATAAAGAAGAAATTGTGTGTCATTTTTGTCTCTCCCGCATTACTTAGAGACTTTGAGAACAGTGGCCAAAAAAGAAAGCGAGGTTTGCAGACAGTTGTGTGGTGCCCATTACAGCAAGTCTTGCGTCAAGCTAGTGAGGGTAGACCGCATAGGCCGCTTCTGGCCAAGCGTATCAAATTATCAAGGGAACTTGTTTAGAGGGATACTAAAAATAAAATTGAGCTGTAGTAGATGACGTGCCTAAAATATATTACTAAGAAAGTCACTCTGTACCCCGAGAACATGCGTGACAAGCTATAAAAAGCGTGCAAACTAAAAACGGGTGACGACTCCCGCATCAGCTCGCCCTTACGTTCCTGGGCTTTAACTGCTCGGGCGTAGTTCATGTTCTTTTTTTTTCGGCAAACGTGGTCTAGATTATATACTGAACACCCCTATTATAAGACTGAACTGACGTTTTTGGGAACTGGTACAGTGCCACCACGAATACTGAAATAGGAGAAAATTCTCTGATGTCCCCGACGTCACACTGACGTATACCGGCGCCAAACTTTCAGCCACGAGATTTTTTTTTTAAATGAAGGTTAGCCTTCATTCTTTCGCTACTTAGTCAACCTCATATAGCGAAAATTAGTTAAGAGTTAGAGTTTTAAAAGAACATTTTGTCAGCCTTAATCGATTAAGTGGTTATCTATTTCGTGTCCAGTGGTAACTTACGCGTCTGCGGCTGGACTGCGATGCGAGTCTAGGCGCCAAGCGGCGGAGTTCGCGGTTCCGGACGTGCCCGCAGTCCTGCCGGCGTTCCCGGCGCGATGGCGAGCGACGCCTCACGCGCTGGCGGTGCCGTCCCGAACGGCGCGGGGAGGTGCGTCTGTTCTGGAATCGTCCCCTGATGTCGGCTGACGGCACGTCCAGCCACCTGACGCTCTGGAGCCAGGCGCTCCGGCGCAGCAGCGATCTCTGGCCGTGGAAACCGACGGTGGCCGCGAAGGTACGTCTGCTCCGAGGCTCCGGCTGGTCCAGAGGGAGCCGCCTGCTGTGCGTCGGTTCTTCCTCCTGCGACGCGACTTCTTGCGGGGACAATCTGCTTCGGCGACCTTTCGTCGCGGTGTGCGCACCGACAAAGCGGCGTCTGTTCGGCGGCGCTGTCGGAGGCGAAGGGCTACGCGAGCCCCGCGAGGCGGGCTCGTCAAAGGGCGCGGGTCCCCTTGGGCGCCGGCCACTAACCTGCGCTGCAGCACGCGTCGAACACGAAGTACCTTGGTCCGACAGGGTGCTGTCTGAAGAAGCCCGCATTTTGGCTTGGGTGCGCGATGGAACGTTAGCAGGGGAACGCTACGAGACGCGAGCTGCATTCTCGCGGAGTCGTTGTTGTTGTTGTTGTTGTCCTTAGTGGCCGTGGCACATACCCACAGTGGGGGATTGGCCAAGAATCGGGCGGTTTAATTAGGTGCCTAAAATAATAATGATAACAAGGGAGTTAACCATTTGGGCGTGTGAGTTTAAAAGTAAACGTTTTGTGTTTGGAGAAAAAAGGAAATAATCAGATGAAAACCGGGTATAAGATAATAATAATAAAAACAATAATAATCAATAAAAGATAAGAAATAATAAAAAAAGCTATGGTTGGGAGGGAGAACGATCAATCTAACATGGAAATCGATTGGTTTCAATGAGGTAATTTTGGATCGCCAAGCAAACATTTCTGTTGCTGAACCCAACAATGGAGGCTCCAAAAGACAGGATCACAGGCACTGATAAAGTTAAACCAATAGAGCGAAGCGGGATTTCGAGTAGTTGTTTTCTTATAATAGAAAACCGTCTGCAAGACAACAAGAAATGGTCGATTGTCTCCGCTTCGCCACAGAATGAGCATAATGGTGAGGGGACCAGACCAGACCTGTGGAGGTAGAAGTTCAATGCAGGTACACGGCAGCGCAGCTTCGTGATAGACACTTCAATTTTCCGTGTTCGGCAAAAATCTCTGTTCCAAGGGTGCAGGAGATGTCCGTAATCCGCAGAGTGAGTAATTGCGGAGCCTGATACTGACTGTATAATGATACTCCTGCGAAATCTAGCTGCAGTAACATAAGCAGTCAAAGGGCAGCAAGGAAGAATCGGGCCACTTATCGATGCCTTGGCTAGATAGTCTGCAATTTCATTAATGATTAGTCCTTTATGGCCAGGCACCCAAATCAAACGCACGCTTCTCAAGTAAGCAGGTACCAATGATTGAAATGTCCTCATCACGCGAGAATCACTAGAAGCAGTAAGGGATGAGCACAGTGATAAAGAATCAGTGACTATCACGGCTGACGTAATTGATGGTCCTAATTTGCGTAATGCCAGCACCACGGCCATGAATTCGGCTAAAAAAATCGGTATGAAATCTGGCAGCCGAAGAGAAAATGTCCAATCGAGAATCGGGGAAAAAATTCCTACACCTGACTTTTCGTCACATTGTGAAGCATCTGTAGCAATTACAACGTTTGTTTGAAGGTTTTTCAGATGATCTTGCAATATACCGTCTAGAATATGGTGCGGAAGTAATTTTGCATTATTAGGAAAGATGTCATCAAATTGAATATCCGTGGCAACAGCTCTGTCGGTAATAGGAAGAACATCGCATATGCGCACGCCCAAAGAGTCAAGTAATTTTTGCACAAATATAATTTGCGGATTATGTAGTCGCGGCCAGATGATACCGAAAAACAACGCAGGTTGTGAAATAAAGATTATTTGGGGATGACGCAGTGGTGATTCGTAAATCCTTAAGAACGTCTGCACCGTCAAAAGCCGGAACCTGCACGGAAGTGGTGGAACACGCGATTCTAGATAAAGAATAGAATTTGCAACAAATTTAGGAAGACCTAAACACAGACGTAATGCTTCTCTTTCTAAGAGGATTAGAGGACGGGACATGTAGGCTGGAGCTCCAGAGAAGAGCACGCAACCAAATTCTAATACAGGGCGAACGTACATACGATATATCATTAGGAGTGTATCTCTTCTCAATCCTATTCGACGACTGCTCAGCCTACGCAATATGCCAATTGCACGAGTACCTTTCCCAGTCAAATGATCTATGTGTGAGCGCCAGTTGAGAGAGGCATTATAAATAATTCCGAGGTATTTAACAGATTCCACCTGTGGTATGTCTTGAAGGTGGTAAGACAATGAAATGTGCACTATGTCACGTATCGGAAATACGAGAACAGCACATTTGCTGGCATTGAGGGTGAAGTGACTAGTATCTAACCACCTCTCCAGATCATAAAGGTAAGTTTGCAGTCGCTGGTATAGCGTGTGGATGTCGTTTGCAGATGCAAAAAACGCAATATCGTCTGCATAAACATAAGTAGTTATTTCTTGATGACAAGGTAATGTGCTCATGAGGATATTAAAAAGTACCGGGGAAAGAACTGAGCCTTGCGGTACGCCTCTCGTTTGTTTGTGTCTAGAAGAAGAAACGCTGCTTGCGTAGCAATAGAATTCTCTTTCACCTAAGAATGACCGAATCCACGCTACTATATACCCAGGAACACCACAGGAAGTTAACCGATTGATCAATATTGTGTGCTCCACAGTGTCGTAGGCTTTAGCGATATCGAGCGTCACTAAGGCAGCGTATTGCCTATGACGTCGAGCGAGTTGTATTCGGCTTTCTAAGTCGACGTGGGCATGCCAGATGGAGCAGCCGGCCCTGAAACCAATCTGACAGGGACTAAGAAGGGAATTATCATTAACAAATTTCATGATGCGACGGTGAAGGAGCCTCTCAATGAATTTTACTACGTTTGATGTAAGCGCAATGGGCCTAATGTTCTCTAGTACATACCTTCCTTCTTGTTTCTTAAGCATCAATATTACCTTGGCAAGCTTCCAGTGCAACGGAATCCATGCATATTTAATTGAATAATTCACCAGGTCTAAAAGAACGCTAGGCGATTCCTGTAACAGTATTTTTAACATTGCATTTGTGACGCCATCAGGGCCAGGGGCTGAATTCGGTAAACATAGTGAAGTCTCATTTAGTTCAGCTAAGGAAATTGGAGTAAAGTCATCCCAAGGACCTAATGTAGAATGAATAGCCGGAAGCCTGGCCGTAAATCGATTTTCTAAGCCTTCGGCAATCCCTTCTAGAGAGGCGCTCAGTTCCTGCGGGGTCAAAACAATTGAATCTAATGTTAAGGGTGTTGGTAGCACCTTTCTAGCTCGAAGGAATGAAAATAAAGCACGCTTATTTTTTGAATTAGATAGATAATCGTAATGTCTAATATCGTATTCCTCTTTGGCTCGATTAACAGTACGCTTAAATACACCAGAATAAAACTGGTAGTTTTTCCAATTGGTCGGGCACTGATTATGCAGAAGCGTTTTCCAAGCGGCCTTTCTTTTTCTATAGTCGCGCGTACACTCATTATTCCACCAACGACAAGCGGTGCCTTTAGCCGAAGGGATGACAAATTCAGCTTGCTTCCGGGAATCCTCTAGAATTGAGCAAATGGTTGAAGCGATTTCCTTATCATTGGCATTGGCAAGTTTCGAAACGGCAGAACGCAAGAAAGTCTTAAATTTCGTATGGTCCATAAATGTGCATGCCTTGTAATCTAAAGATGTTATTTGACAATTGATTTCAAATGACACAGGAAGATGATCGCTGTTGGTTGCTGATTCAACCGCTACCCACGAGAACACCTTGATGCCAGCGCTACAAAATGTCAAATCTAACACTGAACGGAAGGGTCCTCTAACAAACGTTACTTGTCCTGTGTTCTGACATGAAAGGTGACTATCAATAGTCCACTCCCAAAGTCGCTTACCACACAAATCTGTTTTTTGTCCCCACGACACGTGATGTGAATTAAAATCCCCTACAAACAAAATTTCTTTTCTACATGCAGCCACAGCCCTATCAAGTTGACGCGTACTTTGCACACCGATGGGGAAGTAAGCATTTATAATTGAAAATGGATGGTATCCTGGGAGACATAAATCTATGGCCAAAATTTCACAGTCGCAGTCCATGATTTGAAAAAAAATTTTTGCCTTGTGACAAATTTTACTGGAAACAAGTATCATTAATCCTCCACCTCGCGAGTCTCTATCTAATCGGAAGGACCGAAAACCTTTTAAATGAAAATTTTTCTCTGGTGAAAGCCACGTTTCTTGAAGAAGTAAGATATCTGGATTGAATTGAATAGATAGGCAAGATAAATCTGTTGAAGCTGAAAATATAGAACGACAGTTCCACTGCAGCACTTTCAACTGTCCAATGGTGTTGAACGCACAGCAGCGGCAACTGCCGCCTTTAGAATACTTTCTGTAAGCACAGGAGTTGGTTGACTCTTTTTTGATTTTGGTTTCATAGTTTTTGAAATTGGGGACCCCATACGTTTGGGAGCTCGAGTGTCAAGTTCCATGTCTGTGACAATAACAGTGTCTGAATAAGAGGGCTCATCCTCGCGTGTTTGGACTAGCGAAGTAGTCGCTGTGGAACATTCTTCAACTGTGGAAGGCGTCTCTACCTCGTTGCTAGGCGTTCGAGGTGTGGCGTTAGATACTGGGCACTGCATTGGTGTCCTAGTTGGCTGCATTATTTGCATCATGTGACTGGAAATGATTTGCGCTAAGCAGTCAGAGAGACTGGATATCAATTTATCCATCGCTTTAGCCATTGCTTTTTCCACAGCAGAGTCAATTGCTTCTGAGAGGTTAAGATCCATGCTCGGAGTGTTGCGCGCTGTAACACCAGAGTATCCGAAGGCCCTGTCTTTGATAACTGAAATTGCATCTCTTCGGGAGCAACGACGGCGGTCGATTATTTCAAGAATTTGTATTTCTTGAGCGCGAGTGGAGCAGTTCGAATAGTCTGCTGGGTGTTCTCCCCCACAGAGGCAGCACTTATGAGATTGAGTAGAGCATTCACTTGAAGAATGACCATCCCCACAGGTGCGGCAACGCAAGCTAGACTTACATCCTCCTGCACTGTGCCCGAATCTCCAACAATTCTTACACTGGATTGGACGTGACGCAAGCGGCTCTACACGGAACACAAGAGGCCACACCTTTATTTCAGATGGACATGATGTGCCCACAAACGTTGCAATAACAGATTCTGTCGGAACCCTCTCGTTATTGGCCAGTCGATTGCAACGGTAGATGGCAATGACGCCTGCTGCGGATAGCTTGTCCAGGGTTTCAGTAGGACTTAATCGGGAGTCTACGCCCCGTACAAGACCCTTGGTGCACGCAAGGTGAGGCGGAATAAAAGCACTCACCGGGGTGGAAGCGAATGAAGTGCATTTCAAGAGGTCTTCTACACAGGTCTGGTCGGGTGAACGACACACTATACCTCCCCGTCCGAACGCTCGTACATCAGTGATGGTCTGGAAGTGGTTAGACGTGGCCTTGAATGCCTTCTGGACAGCCTGAGGATTCGTGATCCTGATGGAGCCTCCATTGGTAGGCACAAGCGCCACAGGAATGGTGCTGACGCCACTGCGAAAAAATAAATCTATGGGCAATTCATTAGGTGGCAGGGATGCTGACCAGGCGGATCGCGCCTGGCCAGGAGAACTGGTCGACATCAGCTCAAGACGGCTGACGCAATGAATGCCAATCAACCAGGAACTAAAATACGCTTATTGAGACACCTTAAACCACCCGATACTCAGCCAAAACACCACTGCAGGTCAACGAAATGGTCGCTCTGTCGAGGCAAGCAGGAACCAGGGACAACCAGGGACGTCCGAAGGTAGACGTGGAACGCCTGCCGAGCTGCTGGCTGTTGCTGTGCCACGTCGTGCACCTGCTGTCGCCCACAGCCTCAAGCTCTCCAACTCAAGCTCAAGCTCTCCAACCGCCGCTCGCGGAGTCTCGAGCGGCGGTTGGTTAGCTGCCAGGAAGTGGCACAACCCACTACGAGGGGTTCGGCAAGCATGGGGAGGTATGCTTGGGGAAATAACCCTAGTATATCCGTGGTCGTCGCCACTGAGGGCGTGTCTCCGAAGGAACCTACCTTTCATTTTACAGCGAAGCTGTGCATGTTTAGGGTTCTGTGCATTCTTCGCGTCCGCCAACAAATCTACGTGAGCAACAACTATCACCATCAGCAATAGCTCTTGCCACTGCTCGCGCATTTGTCGTCTTCTACCACTGTTGGCTTGTTTTGCGCCCCTTGGCGAAGCCGCGCGAACGCGCTCGTGCAAACTGTTTCCGCATTCGTCTTCTACAACTGGCTCCGTTGCCTCTCATCATGCCAGCGTCCACGTACTGACCCTCCATCTCCGAAGGCGCCGGCGGCACTGGTCCTCTACCAGTCGGTGCGCTGATTCCGGTCTCAAATTCTTGGCCTCAATATATTACGAAATGAACACACGAATGTTAATAACGAGTGTATAACATGAATGAACGTGTATGTGTAAAAATAACTATGTGTGCGCACCTTTGGTCGAGATCACCACCGATGAAGACAATAAATCTGTTCGTAACTTTGTTCAAAACTCTGTGTCGCCTCTTTGCCGTGTCATGAAAAGCCAGCAAACAGACACCAAGAAAAACATAGGGGAAATTACATATCCTTCCAAATTGAAAAAAAAAGGAGTGATAAATTATTGGCAATGAAATTGGGTGAAGAAATAGCGTGCTGCAGATGGGGGGAACGATCCCACGTCTTCGCATTAGTTGAGCGATGCTCTAACCAATTGAGCTACCGTGGCGCCGTTTACCCATCCACTTTCTTGGGCATTTATGTTTTACTAGCAGAAATAACCTTGGGAGTGTTAGCCAGTGCCACCGCTCACAAACATGAGTAGCGCATGGGAGCTTTCTGAGTCGGACGCCTTTTTCTACAGTCGACTTGTCTTATTTACCTGCTGCGTTCTGAATCTGACCGTAAACCGTATTCGAAATGGCTCTGGTAATTTAATTTGCCGCTACGCTTATGAACGTCCGTCTTTCGAATGCATTCGGAGAAATTGGAGAATCAACAGCGCTTAAATTCAATAAATCGTTTTTTTTTAAGACTGAAATAAACAACAACAAAATTTGTGGGTACATTGCGAAGTCTGGGATAACCACTGTTCTTTGAGGCACACTGACCATGTAAAGACCACCAATGGGAAGGCAACCATCGTTTTATCATGGCCACGGAGCTTTGCATCCGTACTGCAAGTTTAAAGCGCTTACATGTAGCACTTGAATAAGAAAGTGAGTTTAAGGAGACCACACTTGAAACAATTTTCATAGCTTCGAAGGCGCTACATCTTTTTCAATGGTTCATTAAAGTCGCTAAAAAAGTCACCGATAGAAATAGAAAATAGAAAACATTGTCGCTAAACAAGCGAGGAAGTGGGTAAATCTTGTGAAAAGATATCTAAAATAACAACGGTGATTGCAGACCAGTAAATCATACAAATAAAAGCAGGTATTGCCCTTTTCAAATATCGATATGTTAAACGGTCCCAACAAAAGCTGGATAATGCAAGCGCTGGAAGGTGAAAGCTAATTTGAACTGCGTGCCCGGCGCAGGTTTCCTCTGCAATAAAGGCGTGAAGGCGCATCGCGATAGAGTGAGCGACACACGGTGCGAATTTGCGTGTGATCCGTCATTCGACGCGTCGTAGTGCGGTTTGCCGCATACGACGATTCGGGGCGCATGACACGAACTAGCGAGCGTTGCGTAGCCCCGCCCAGAACCTGCGCTCCTGCATGACCGCTCGGATAAGTGCGTAACTTTTCGAAGAAAGTTAATACAAACGTACTTGCACAGCTGTCTTGTTTTGCACAAACGACGCCACTTAAAACACGCCATGCGAGTAGCATAGACGCGTTTCAGCAAGGCCGCGCATGCACTGTCGGCTCCGCTGACAGCCGCCGATGGCCATAGGAGCCGGCAGGCCGTTGGGCCGCCGGATACGAGATTGCTGGCGCTTCCGACACGACCACAAGCAGCTCGTAATAAAGCGCCTATGTTGGCCAGCACACCGTTTACACACTTATGTCAAGCTGTAGTTGCAATAGATGTGATTTTGTCGATGCCAAGGGTAGCGATGGAGCAAGCCGTACAAGCTGGTGATCACTGGGACTAGCTCGCTGGCCATCGGATCCGGGACCAATAGTTCTTATGATCGGTCCTCAGCTCGTAATAAACCGCCTATAGTCGCCAACACATTCAGGGTCTGCACATTTATGCTGTTCTCAGGTAAACATACGATTAGGTTTCCCGACGCCGTTGATGGCGGTGAGAAAACACGCCAGCCAGGCGACCCGCTTCGCAGACAATGGCTGCTGCTGCTGCTGCGCTGACCAGTGGCGTACAAACAATTGCTCGAGAGGGCGAGAGGGGACGCAAACCACAAGCGATCACCGATCTGACGTTTCTCTCTCTCCCACTCACTCTCTCTCTCTATATATATATTTTGCCAATTACTATTGCAGTGCAGTTAGTGAAAGAGCCTGGAAATACGTCTGTCAGTTTACATTTAACCGACATAGACAAATTTATTAACCGTGCATAGTGAACCATAGGGGCACGAAAAATTATTTCACTTTGGTTTATTCATTCCAACTATATAAAACATCAAGGCGATGCAAGGACAAAGAGCAATAAGTAGCTGACAGAGGTCTCTGATCTTGCCCAGTAGCAGCAGTATGGCGCGCTTAAAAAGTGGTGCAAACAATTTTAATAATTAAAGAAAGAACTGTATTTGGTGTTCAAGTCTAGAACGTAAACGTATCTCTGGTTTAGTTAATTTTATTGCCCAGGTTATGCACAACGAAATACAATCGACACAGATCACTTGCAATATTTACAAGGAAAAGAGACACATCAAATGTGTGCGACATTGGAGAATTACAACCCAATTTCTAGCGAAGCTGTCTGTTTTGAACAGTTGCAATAAAAGTTTAAGTTCCCTGTTATCACATCGCACACATGATAAAGTGGGCCGCCTAAGACTTCTCTTTGAAACCTTGTCCGAATGTAATGCTTAAAGCACTGCTGAGAAATTCGAAAAGGCGAATTTATCATCACCAAACATGTTACTGAGCCATAAAATTTACCATCATGTCGCCCCCCCCCCCACGCACACACACTTTTAGCTAAATTAGGTATCGGTTGCGTTTACAGTTCTTCCGGGCCAGCGGCATAAATTCTGCGTTGTTGTATCAAAAAGCTGCGGAACGTTTGCATGCGAGACTTACTAAACTCATCCTACCTAGACGCCCTGTCGTTGAAGATTGCGTACATATTTCCCATAACTCGCAGTTTTTTTCCGCCAAATCTAGATAAAGTGTATTGTGTAGATCACTGAGGACAATGCTGAGCCTAAGTAGGAACGTCTTAGGAAGTATGAAAATAGAGAGAGAGAGAGAGAGAGAGAGAGAGAGAGAAATAAACTTTATTGTGAGACCAGGCTTCTTGAGCCCAAAGGTGGGTGGCCTCCTCAGTCCAGGTAGCCATGGCTCGCTGCCGCCGCCCGAGCCCTGTTCACCAACCGCAGCTGGCTGTCAGGGTCTTGCTTCACCAGCAGAGCCTCCCACTGGTCTTCCAATTCTTCTTCTGAATCCGCCTCTTTCTGCATGTTATCGCCTGGTGGTGATGATGATGGTGGTGCTTCTCGATTATTGCTGCATCGAAGCACCATATGGCGCAAGGTGTTGGGCGTGTCCGGCGGGCAGAACTTGCAGCCTCGCCCGCAGATGCCCGGGTACATGGCGTGCAGTAGTGTTCCGTGTGGGTAGGTTCCAGCCTGTAGTCTCAGTATTCGGCTCAGTAATACGGCTCAGTATTCATTCGAACAGCTCAGTAATTATCCTACCGCATGTAACTTTGCACAATAAGTTTACATGCCATACCACTAATTATCACTAAATTTGGCCTTGCTTGCTTTTAGAGTTCTGCCAGGGTAGTGGGTAAAATCCGCCTGTTTCATTGCGCGGCGGCACATGTCCTGCCTTAGCGGATTACATGCGAAAAGTTCTTGAAGGGTCGCGCGCTTGGCCGTGTGCCGAGAAGTCCCACGAAAAAAGAAAGTGCTCAGACATGCGCTGTTGCAAACGCTCGTGACGTGTTCCTTATGTAGCGCGTTGAAACCCTACTGGTAGATCGACGTCTGTGCGGTGATGAACACATGCGTATCGTAGGACTGCAACTTCACTCTGAAATAGCAAGCGGCGAGGGCTTCGTCCGAGTTGTCGGGACTGCACCAGGGGCGTAGCCAGGGGGGGGGGGGGCTTATGGGGCTTCAGCCCCCCCCGAAATTTTTTCGTGCTGTCCATGCACCGCCGACCAAAGCGACCCCCGGCGCCGGAAATCACTCTGGATTTTGTCTAGAATGTCCTTTTGACGCTCGAAAAGACATTTAACCGCGAAGATTGCAAACTCGGGCTGAATTTTGTGGCAACGCCCATACACCGGGAGTCACATAATGCCAAGCAGTCCCATCCGAGCACAAAGTTTCAAGGGCGCTTTGATGGTGAGCGAACTCGCCGCGGCATCTCACTGAGGCCACGGAATCTATGGAGCGCATGGATATCAATTGCGAAGCTTTACGGGTATAAATCTCATAAGCTCATGATGTGAAAGGTGCATTGACATTTCCAAAGTTGTGCTTTAGATTTTCAATTGCGGAACTTTGTGGGTTTAATGTTGTTATAAACATTTGACGCCAAAGGTCTATTGACTTTTCTAAAGTCTTACATCGGAACATACAACGAGACAAGCCAAATCAACACACTAGCAGACGAGTTGACAAAGCAGGCAGCGAGGTCCAATGAGACGAAGCGTTGGGGTGGTTCATTTGTGCCGTCATGTCAAATAAAAAAATATCAACATTTTTTTTAACCTATGGCAGAACATCCATGTCAAGAGACTAAAGCCAGCCAAAGTGAGTACGTTCTTATTTATTTTTCCTACTTTGACTTTTATTCGCGAGGACACATTGAGCCTCTTCAATTTATTTTTTTGTTCTCGCTACCCTACCCGCGGGCTGCCAGAGCCAGCCAGAGCGCATACGTTTTTCTCGTATGGCTCCGACCACCGTGCGATGCACTTCGGTGCGCGTTCGGTTTGCTCTGGCCGAGTGGATTTTCACCTGACAGAGTTTTGGACGCCTTCTGGCTAGTAGACGAGAAAAAAAAACAATAGTCGCTCGCCACCATCACTGTGGGGACTCGAAGGATTGCACCGCATTCCTTGAGCGGAACCTTTACGGAAAGTCTTGTTTCGCCGCTGTAGGATACTGATCAGTATGCGTATGGTTCTCAGTGGACCAAGCGTCTCATGTTTTCTACGGTATTCCTTCCGTAGCACCATTAGGTGCCCTAAGTAGGCATTCGATTCTGGCCTACATACTTTCCTATGCGTTCTTTTTTTTCATTTCGGTGCCTCCGCCTCACAGAAAAAAATACATTATTGCGGCGCAGCGAATTGTCGCATGGTGAAAGTTCGATTTTGATACTTCTTTTGCGGAAAGTAATGGGCGACGGGACGCTTCAGTTGCCGGATACGTTTATTATATTATTGCGAAAGCAATTATATGGACACTCCAGGCGCATTCCTGCCGTCGCCGTCGCCCTCATGTTTCGTATAATGTCCAAGGGTGATAACATCGTGACCACGCGCTGCATGCTGTATGTGCGAGTGAAAGCGTAGGAGGGGAGGTGGAATGGGTGAGCCGACGATGGTGCCTCAGTCTTGTGTGCGCAAAGGAGAAAAGCGGGGAGCAAGCGCGCCGCCTTCCGTCGCGCGTAATACATCGGGGGGAGTGGATGGAATGGGTGCGGAATCTAGGATTCTGTGAATCTATGACTGTGCACCATGTTTATTTGCCTTTTTTGACGCATTATATACAGTTACTTCTTCTTACATACATAGACTCATCGGAGACTTATACGTATACCTAAATATCTTGTTGCGAGGTTTTGTGTATACATGCAGTGAACTTTGTTTCCAGTGACACTTTTTGTCCTTTATCAAGCCGTATTTTCGCATTTGTACATCCCACTGTGTCTTTGCATTTCTAATGTGCGAGGGTGAGTCAAATGAAAGTGAGCCTACCCTAACCGCGCAATAATGGTTCGGTTCATTATCTGCGAGGCATGCGCGTAGGAGAACGGCATGTCTCATTTACAAAAGTGACACGGAGGTGTGAATAAGATAAATGTTCTTTAATGCTCTCATACACTGGGTTGAATATGGTTTCGTCACATAATGGACACTTCAAAAGTTGAACAGCTCGGTGCCGCGAAGTTTTTGACAGCTGAAGGTGTTTCCAAAACAGAAATTAATCACCATATGACTGCAGTGTACGTTGAACACTTCATTTCATTGACCACTGTGAAGCGTTGGAGCAAACGGTTCAAAGGACGTTGCAAAGGCATTCCAAGATGGGGCCAAAACCATCGTGCAATCACCCCCCCTCCCCCCACAATTTCAAAGGTTCATGAGCTGCTGAAACAAGAACGGAGGATAAGCATCGATGAACTGGCAGACCGTCTGAACATCAGCCACGGTTCGGTTCACGCCATAATTCATGAGCTTCTCGGTTATCGGCTCTTTGGTGCGCAATGGATCCCCAAGATTTTGATCCATCGCGAGAAGACGGAGAAGTTTCGCGCTGCCTTGACTCATCTGGTCGGGTATCACAATGAGGATGACGACTTCTTGTTTGAAACTGTGATCGGGGACGAACCTTGGTGCCACTACTACGAGCCTGAAACACGAGGGCAAAGCTTACAGTGGAAACATTCGAATTTACCACGCCCAAAGAACGTAAAGGCCATCATTTCCGCTGGAAAAGTGTTGTTGACTTTTTTTTTCGACCGACAGGGTCCATTACTGATATAATTTGCTAAATCTTGAGAGGCTTTCAATTGTTTCCGATATTGTGAAACGCCAGAACGGCAGCGTGTCGCAATCAAGAACGAACAACTCGGAAAATTGACGAATGGGGTCATCTTGTTCCACGACAATGCCTGTCCCCACGTCGCTTATGTGGTTAATACAAAACTGGCAATGTTCAAGTGGGAAACGCTGCAACATCCGCCATACAGCTCAGACCTGTCACCTTGCGACTTCTACATATTGGTGCAACCAAAAAAACAGCTCAAGGGAACCAGATACAGACTTTTTGAAGCAGCAACCCAAGGAGTTTTATAAGACGGGAATCACGCGACTCGTTAGTCAATAGGACAAATGTCTAAATTCTCATGAAGACTACTTTTAAATAAAGTACCCCGTTGTTGGCTCATTCATTTGACTTGCCCTCATATATCTTGCAGAACTCCTGCTTTTTATACGTGCTCTCTGTCGTGACTATAACTTCGGTGCAATTACTCACGATACACGACAAGGGACAGCGACTCCTGCGTAATACATTGGAACAAACGACAGCGTCATTGCGATTTTTCACTGGCCATTGCATATATACAAGGATGTAAGCACGGTTCTTGAATGACAAAGTTTCATTACCATATTTGTCCTCAACTTGTTCAGTTCATCGCCTTTTAATTTTTCATATCAGCGGCATGCACTGCTTTCCTGGTTTCGAATTGATATAGTTCTAAAGTTCGTGTGATATTTTCTTTACTTAATAAATAGACAAAAAACATGGAAGCATTGACGTCAGTTATGTTGGGCACAATTTTTGGCACATACGAGTATAATATTTAAAAAAAAATACATATTTTACTTGTATTTACAGTGCGTAGCTTTCAAGAATTCGTTTGCAGCATCTTTGGCAATGACAATGCAGTTATTATTCATGTATTTGATCCCACGATAAATTGTTTAAGAGGAAGTTTAGCTCGGGCCCAATCCGACGCGACCTATTCAAATACTTGTAAAACGCAGAAACGCTTTTCTGAGATAATCCTGCTAATCGCTTTTATTTAAATTGGTTGCATTTGAGAGAGAAACTTATATCCTAGTGTCTGTTGAAGACAGAACTTCGATTTAGGGCCTGAATTTTGTTTAAAATATTTTGAAAAATTCGAAAGTTTGAAAAAATAGAAGCACGACGTTTACAAACTAATAGCAATGCACGAAGAACAGATATTGTGGTTCTGTAAACGACATTTATTATAACAGTCAAAGCGGACAAGTTTGTTATGTCAATTTGTATCTTACGTGAATTGGTTACGTTGTGTACAAGGGTTCTACAAAAGCCGTATTTCCACAATACGATTTTTTTTTGAGATTCATGTGTAGCATGATCTATTTTGTGCGCTGTAGATGTACTATTAGATGCAATTCACAGAATTGTGATATCATTTTTCATTGTTGAGTCACGGAGTTTTAGACTTGATAGTTTTGTTTTCTGAAGATTTTCAATTTTGGCCAATTTTTAATAAATAGTTGACCACCTAAATGAAAAATTCGAAACCAGTAGTCACTAGAATTAAACTTTTTTTTTAAATGCAACAAACCTCCTCAAATTTGGTGAAGTGGTTGCAGGGAAAAACGAATTCCCCTTCTACATGTACTTAAATAGGAGCACCCGAGCTAAAGCTTCCTCTTGAGGAGGAGGCTGAGCTGCATCGTGCAGCTAGATATATATATACATGCATATATATATATATATATATATATATATATATATATATATATATATATATATATATATATATATATATATATATATATATATATTGGACCAGTGGCATAGCCCCCCCCCCCCCGAACAAAATTTCTGGCTACGCCACTGGACTGCACCGTCAGCCAGGTAGTTGCCGACTTTCATTGCTGGCTAGCAAAGTTAACCAAACACCCGTGCGTTGCACTTGGACGACACTTAAAGGCATAACGTTGCTGACGAAGTCTGCTTGCAGCGTCGGTCCTCCCTTTCTGGTGGTGGCAGCGCGTGCTCGACTTCACGTACTCGTAATGCGCAGTAACACTGGGTCGATACGAGACCGACATGGCGCTCTCGCCATCAAATTTACCCACTATTGTGCGTCACCGAAACCATTTTATCATATCAGGCCGACAACGACACAAGCAACGAGCGCGGGTTGTTCTGCGACGAGCTTTCTTGTCGATGGCAACGGCAAAACCAGCGTGCCTACCATCGTTCGGCCGAAGCCCGCGCGAACGGCCGTCGAACCGACAACACAATAGCGCCAGCGTCTTCGCTCGTATATACAATTAATCGTGCTCAAAATGAGCCAAACACGCCTGCCAAGTTGAAACGCGTCAGCTTCGATCCTCTCATGCCCTGCCCATGAAGTTTGCGCCAATGTCGATCCTGTTCAGCGAAGGCTATGCCAGGCGCTGTCGAGTTCGTGCACCCGCTGCCGGCGGACCTGAACTGAAATGCAATCAGGTCGAACAAACTGCTTTTATAATTCAGTGCTGGCCTTAGCGATTTGAAATCAATTAACTACACTGAACCTATTCTAACACCATGCACTGCACTACGCATGGCGCGCACGCAATAAGCCGCAAGCGGCGACACAGCGCTGTGCCAACATATATGTACGTTCGTCACCGCACGCTGTATATTTGCTACGTATGTGGGTGGGCCGGTACGTGTTGCTTTGCCAACACAGTTCTCCATTTCAGAAATGCACTGTTTGTCTCCGCGTCAAAGGACAAACAAGAGGCGGCGCATTCGGTATACAGCAGCATAAACAACCGCCTCGCTCAGTTATATCAACGCCGTGTGAGTGGTGGCATCCGCACGTTTTCGTGAGAGAACAACACGGCCGATAAATGAGCACTTATGGGAGCACAGTTTTCTTTAGCAATGCTTTATGGCACACGAAAACTGTACGTTCGATGGCGTTAAAGAAAAGCGAGAATCAGTAATGAATTAAGAACCCGTTATACATGTGTCTGGACCACAGTTGCCGTTGTTTAAGTGGTACAACCGCTCACATTGAATCGTCTCATCGTGAAACAACCTGACACATATGCACAGATATGGATCTTTTGCTAAGTTTTGACATTGTTTTATATTAACGATGCACTTTTTCTACAGTATTTGACGATAACAACGATCTGCGGCTCTATATATAGAGGTAAACAAGTGCAATCGCTTTGATAAATCCGTCACTGAAGGCTGCGCTCGAAGACTTCTTGAATATGCGAAATGTCTAAATAATGTGCAAAAAGAATACAAAAAGCAAATTCCAAGTGCAGAAATCAGTGACTCCAAGGCAGCCGCATCGCTAAAGGGAACTCAGCATGTTTTTATCGGCCGCACTGCTTGCACAACAGCGCACTCAGGTGTGCTCACCTAGTAGGCGCTAATTGCTGCATGGCTTCCGGAAATGACATGCTGCGCCGAAGTATCCATTAATAGCGATTCGCAATCCACGGAACGCACAACCGACGCACACAACCGAGGCGCGCTCAACGTGCGTGCAGGTACACAATTCAACCGTCGAAAGCCCCGGGACCCTTCCACAGAACTGCCCTTCCACAGACCCTTCCAGAATGTTTTCAGCGGAGTGAGGCAGAGGGCAGCACAAGAAAACGAAAAGGGCGGATTCTGCCCTGCTCGTTAAAGACGTCCGTAACACTCCAGAGTTGTTGCATGAGTGTTATTGGTGGAGGTGGTGGCAGTGTTAGGGGTGTAGCAACAGGCGAGTTTAATTTGGCGATCAAGTCCGGCGACTGCTGCACCCGAACGTCTCCTATAAAATCACTCTGGTGCTTCACCCCATGTTGATCAGAGCAGTCTCTCTTAAGAATTCGATGAGGAGACGTGAAGTTTCTTTGCGGGCTATAACTGGTCCTTCGGGGTATAGAGTTTCTCACTATAACACCTAGAGGGTAATCTGGCGCCACCGTCTATGGGAGTTTCTTAAGGGGGCACAGTGCCGTCATGGGAATGATGGTATATTTGCCTGCGAGGCTCGTGTTGGCTGGTGTTGTAAGAGGCTTCGTCTAAAACGTGGATATGGCTAGGCAAATAACGCGTTCCTAAAGTAAAATCTTCATAAAATGTTTCCATTCACGCATATTACATCTTTACTCACCCACGATGCATGACGAAGCGAAGAAAAGCAAGAACAGACGACCAACTCTTTCAAAGCGAGCGCGAACCTTGTCGTCTGTCCTCCAACTTTAGCGTCCCGCTGTTACTTTTTACGTAACATGTAGTCGTACACACAATAACAAGTTCTCATAGGTAAACAAAACATATTTTCGCGTCATAATAAAGCTAAAACAGCTTTTCACGTGCTGTTCTAGTAGAAAATGAATCATTGTGACAGACTGAACGGTACTTGCCAAGCGCGTCTTCAAGGTGTCCTGTCTCTACGAGAGCGATGCAAATCCGAATCCACAATATACCGGCATTCCCATGCATACCACAGCGCAGCAGCGCCAGATTTCCCTTTAGGTAATGTAGTGAGAAATTATGCTTCGGCGAACAACAGGTGTTGCAGACACGTATTATGGGTCGACGTAGTAACGTAGAACTCACCTCCCGAGGCTGTCTAATACAAGGTGCGCTTAAATATTAGTATACACGGGTCTTCTTGAATCCCCCGTCAGGAACGAGCCTGCTGCTGTCGGTGAATGACCTCGGGACTTAGTTCTCCGCAGCAACATGGCCGCTGAGTCATGCTGGCGTATCCGCTAGCCTGCACTACCACGTGGGTTTCAATGCGAAGCATTCTGTGCGAACTTCAAGCGTTTTGGGTGAGTCTATCTATCTAGCCTCCTACGCTGATGGGAGTGGCTGTGCCAACCAACTTGAGCTGCTGGCTATACGCTCATGTTCGCGTTGCCGGCGTGGTCACGACATCGTCGTCATTGGAGATTCATCATCTGACTCTCGCCTCCAATTCGTGCGTGCGCCGAGCTAGCTGCCACGTGTAAGAAGATCCGAGCATGTCGCCTGCTGAGCATTGGGTGGTGGTTGTCCCGGTACGAACAGCGATTCAAAAGCAAGTCTACCACCCCGTGCACGTCTACCGGCTCCTGGCGCTCACAAAGCAGCTCTTGGAAGACCGCGCAGCTTCGTTTAGAAATGTGTCAACTCGGACACAGAGTTCCTCAGAAGTTTACTTGAGCCCCTCGAGGGTGGCGCACTACTGGGGTACTACTTGGCGCAGAAGAAGGGGAACGTGTTCGCAATGGTCGAACAGCTAGGCAAGCCCACGTTCTTTCTGACCAGCAGCATGTCCAAGGTCGGCGATGAGCGCCTGCTCGTAGTCATCGAGGGTCTAAGAAGCTGGTCGAGAAGCGCCGCCGCGGGGTCGGCGCCACAGCCAACTACCTGCAAGATGCTTTGCAGAACTTCGATACCCACATAAGTGGCATCTACATAATTTGCTTTTTAGCTGCACCAAAATTTTTCAAGATTCCCTGTGGCACATAGCTCAATTTTAATCTTTGAGTGAAATTGCACGATGAGGCAGCCATTACTTCTAGAAAAAAATCAAAATGCTTAATTCGCTAATACCATAACTACACTAAACAACTTTTTCCAATAATTACTTTATGGCACATATTTCAATCTACGGATTATGGCCGATAAGTTCGAAAGGTGCATGGACTTGGAACGAATCTCAAGATCTACAGCAGTTTCGAAGTCATTTGTAAAGTGCCCGATGAGATACGTCGGCGTTCCCGTTAGTTTTGTGCCTCAATGCATTATAAAAGCGTTTTCATAAAAAAAGTAAGGGAAACAATAATCAGGGTGTCTACCAACCGGGAAAACCGGGAATTCTCAGGGATTTTGAGTAGTCTGGAAAAAGTCAGGGAAAACTCAGGGAATTTGGGCCTCTATCAGGGAAAATTAGCGGCAATTTTATTGGAAGGGTCGAAAGTAGCGGTAATGCTGGCTCGAGCAACAGACAGGAATCGCACTGAATCGTCTTTGACGCCCTGTCGTCGGCTGGATGAGTTGCCAGTGTGCAGTCAACGACCGATTTTCCGGATTCCTGATAATTTGGACGGCTTCGCGGCACCGCCACGTACCCCATAGAGTCAACGTATCAGAGCGTGTGAAATTTCGGATGCAAGAACCCTTCGCCGTCCGATTTTCCGGACGTTTTGCCGTGACCGCAGGTCCGAAACGGCAATAATCAAAGGCACCACCGCTGCCGTTTTGATTACTTCGCCACCTCGAAGCGGCACTCTCGCACGCAGATCCGCTGGCAGCCGTTGCCACCACTGCGGCAACGCTAGGCCTAGCTGCTTCGACGTTCGCTATGAAGCTTCTTACCGTTGGGTGCCGAGTTTTTTATTGAAAGAATTAGCTGCTGTCAGCAATGGCACGGACTCCGCTTTTGTGGTCCTCGCGATTGGCTTAGAAACTTAGAAAACACGGTGCGTTGCATAATGCCGGGTCCCGAAAGTCAGCTTCCCCTCTGTGCAGAAATGTTACATGGCGAAGCATACGCAAAAGTATTGCAGTGAAGCATAACAAGCGTGGTAAGGGGCTATTGCCACGGAAAACAGTATGTATTCCTTAATTATACACGCGTGCACACGGTATTTCCTGTCACAGTACGAGCGCCGATATGCCTAATATGTGTACCGACAGTTCTTTAAAGTGCTTTCGAACGTACATGTGGCGGTTTGAGCCCCTAAGGGCAGTAAATGACACGCATTTATTTTTTTCCAACTGGCCGATTTTTCGAACGTTTTCGCGACCCCTAGGGAGTTCTAAAAATCGGCCGTGGACTGTGCCACTGACCAAGATGCTTCATATGATCACTGGGGCGAACGAGTGGCAGAAGGAGGACAAGAACAGAAATGATGTACGCATTGAGGAATAAACAGGAAAGGAAGCATGCTGCCGCCGTTTTGAAGGAGCTTGAGCTCAAATTACTATTTACTAAGGTAATCGCAAATAGAATCGGGAATACCTTAGACTTCTGTCAACCAAAGGACCAGGCAGGATTCCGTAAAGGCTGCTCAACAATAGACCATATTCACATTATCAATCAGGTGATAGAGAAATGTGCGGAATATAACCAACCCTTATATATAGCCTTCATTGATTACGAAAAAGCATTTGATTCAGTCGAAACCTCAGCAGTCATGAAGGCACTACGGAATCAGGGTGTAGATGAGCCATATGTAAAGATACTGGAAGATATCTATAGCGGTTCCACAGCCACCGTAATCCTCCACAAAGAAAGCAACAAAATCCCAATAAAGAAAGGCGTCAGACAGGGAGATACGATCTCTCCAATGCTATTCACAGCATGTTTACAGGAGGTATTCAGAGACCTGGAGTGGGAAGAATTGGGGATAAAAGTTGATGGAGAGTACCTTAGCAACTTGCAATTCGCTGATGATATTGCCTTGCTTAGTAACTCAGGAGACCAATTGCAATGCATGCTCACTGACCTGGAGAGGCAAAGCAGAAGGGTGGGTCTGAAAATTAATCTACAGAAAACTAATGTTTAACAGTCTCGGAAGAGAACAGCAGTTTACGATAGGTAGCGAGGCACTGGAAGTGGTAAGGGAATACATCTACTTAGGGCAGGTAGTGACCACGGATCCGGATCATGAGACTGAAATAAGCAGAAGAATAAGAATGGGCTGGGGTGCATTTGGCAGGCATTCTCAAATCATGAACAGCAGGTTGCCACTATCCCTCAAGAGGAAAGTGTATAACAGCTGTGTCTTACCAGTACTCACCTACGGGGCAGAAACCTGGAGGCTTACGAAAAGGGTTGTGCTGAAATTGAGGACGACGCAACGAGCTATGGAAAGAAGTATTATAGGTGTAACATTAAGGGATGAGAAAAGATCAGATTGGGTGAGGGAACAAACGCGGGTAAATGACGTCTTAGTTGAAATCAAGAAAAAGAAATGGGCATGGGCCGGACATGTATTGAGGAGGGAAGATAACCGATGGTCATTAAGGGTTACGGACTGGATTCCAAGGGAAGGGAAGCGTAGTATGGGGCAGCAGAAAGTTAGGTGGGCGGATGACATTAAGACGTTTGCAGGGACAACATGGCCACAAGTACATGACCGGGGTAGTTGGAGAAGTATGGTAGAGGCCTTTGCCCTGCAGTGGGCGTAACTAGGCTGATGATGATGATGAGCTCAAAAAACAGAGCTTTGGCTGATGCCGAGATGCAGGTGTCCCGCATCCAAACCAAAATAAACTTTTTAAAGCAGTGAAACACAACACTCAGGTGTCATGCGCGGGCTGAGAGTATGTCAGGACAGTTGAGGTTGACTTACGAGCGGTTGAGAGAGAATCTCAATTGTGACAGAGTTCGGGCCTCATACCACTGAGCTTGCTATCAGTTGATATAAATAGCTCATATTCTAATATATTTGCTTCTATGTGCGTCTCCTTTCTATTCGTATTTGTGAATGTCCGACTTATTCGCAATTTTTTTCGAGGACACTTTATTTGCTGTGAATTTTACTAACCCCTGCCTTCTATTATCTTTTTGAATAATATAAACACTACTCCTTAGTATTCAAATTGGATTAAGTCACTTTTTAATTATTTTCATGTGCTTACTCGAGAGTGACATCATCAGGCGATATGGTTTCAGCCCGTCTTGACATAAAACATAGTTCTGCATCCCTCAGGGAAATGGACAAAGGCACTCAGGGAAAACCTGGAAAACTCAGGGAAATTGGAAATGTCAACTTGGTAGACACCCTGCTTGTGGCAAGTCGCGGCATCTCCTTCACAAGCCACTGTTTCTGTATCCTCTTCTGGCTGCATATACACAAATGTAGCTGTAGTCGACAATCTAACTCTCGGAGTGTTTAAAATATACTATATATATCTTTTTCTGAGTGGTACCTACGGCAGCTACTGCAACGTAAAAACATACTCACCACCATCCTCGGAGCTCCTTCCTTTTTATGTGGTTGTCGCTGGCCGCCGAGTGTGCCTTTTTTTTTTAACTCGGGGCTGCCCACTGACCTGCAAAATTGACGATTCCATCTGGAATCACAGGGCCTTAAAGGGTCAAGGTTGCAATGACATTTATGGTGTAGCGCCTAGGCAATATTAAATGGTTGCCTCTTCACTTTCTTGTAGAGATTATCCCTTTTTTTTCCTCATCATCAACATCAGCCTATTTTATGTCCACTGCAGAACGAAGGCCTCTCCCTGCAACCTCCAAAATTACCCCTGTCATGCGCCAACCGATTCCAACTAACGCCCGCGAATTTCCTAATTTCATCGTCCCACCTAATATTCTGCCGTCATCTACTGCGTTTCCCTTCTCTTGGCGCCCACTCTGTAACCCCTGGTGGTCCAATGGTTATCTAACCTGTGCATTACATAACCTGCCCAGCGTCATTTTTTTCTCTTAACTTTTCTCATCGTGACTGGATGTTGGAGCGTAGGCTTGTACTACATTTAATCTATACCACTTATTAAGTCTGATAAAGACTACTGCTTCCTCTCATTAATGCTGTAGGATTCGTCCATGTTGCCCACTATGTCCTTATGGATTAGGAATCCTAGTCCGTATTGCTCCTTATTTGGGAGTCCTCTATAGCAGAGGACGTGGCCGTTATGTCGGCAGCGGCAGGTGATGGGGGCCCGGCATCCAGAGAGTGCACGGCGAGCGCCGGCAACGCCGACATGAGAGAGGGAGGTGGAGAGACGACCCTCTTTAGCAAACCACACAAACGACTGGACCAACAAGTGGCCGTTTAGTGCCCGAAGACTTCCCTGCCAGATGTCACCACCTCTTTGGTCGAAGCCAAACACATGACCGAAAGGGGTGCGTCATCTAGCCAAACTAGACCACAACATGATTAAGCATTCAACATGAGATCCCTCAGAGGGAGACACTGTACCACATCATCCCCCTCTGGAAAAGAATAGTAACTACAGCAGAATCTCGGTGATACGAATCTCAAGGGGAGGCGAAAGTATTCGTATCACCAGAAATTTCGTATCACCAAAAAACGAGCCAAATCTGTCCCGAAACCATGAGACACGCACAAAAAAAACATTTATTTGCGAGCAAAGAAGTCACGTATGTCCTTCTGCGTCTTATTCTCCGCAAGGTTGGCCAGCAGAGAATTTTGGAAGCTGAAGAACTTGGCTGTAGAGTTCTCACGCACAGTCTCGGGCGTCACAGCATGCCGCAGAATATCGAGAGCGTGCATAGTTTCGGCTGCCGACGGTGGTTAATCATCACCATTTTGGCACTCGTCTTCTTCATCGTCACTGGTCGAAATTTGAGGCTGCGACGATACATCCTCCACGATGTCTTCTACTGTGCGCAGACCACAGATGACGACATCGTCGGCACTGCAGTCAACGCCAAGCTGGTTCCAGACATCAACCGGAATTGGATCTGGCACTTGCGAGGTGGTAGCCACTGTGGATTTAAAAATCCCACACTTTGCGAAACAATTCGCGATGGTTGCAGGGGAGACGCGCTTCCAGGCCACTGCAATAAAATGCATAGCGTCCAAAAGACTGATCTGCATATTTGGGTCCTTACGGTCAATCTTCGCAAGGAGACGGCGCACCAACAAACCTTTGAAGTGGTGCTTCACGTTTCTGATAATGCCAGCATCCAGTGGCTGCAAATGGCTAGTGGCATTCGGGGGCAGGAATGCCACTTTGATGCTCTGTAACGTCATGTGCTCTGGATGTGCCGCACACTGGTCCAGCAGCAAAACAATCTTTCTGTTCTTGCATGACATCCTATGGTCCAAGTATGTCACGAACTCCACGAACAGAGCTGACGTCATCCACGCCTTTTTATTGGCTCTATATGTGCAGGGCAAACAACCGGCTGCCTTGAAGCATCGGGGCTTTTGGTATTTTCCAATGACGGTCAGTTTCATTTTTTCTGACCCGTCAGCATTGCAGCAAAACGAAACCATCACACGCTGCTTACTTTTCTGTCCTCCCTGGCAGGCTTCGCCCTTGAAGCAGAGACTCTTTTCGGGCTGAAGATTGTAAAAAAGCTTTGCCTCGTCAATGTTAAAAACATCGCGAGCGTCATATCCCGCAATGGAATACTGCAGCGTGGTTGCCATCCAATCTTCAACGACGGAGGCGTCAACCTATTTCCCTTTGCTGCAAACGGTTTTGTAGGAGAGGTCATGCCGTGCCTTAAATCGGTGAATCCAACCACCAGAGGCCTGAAAATTTTCAATTCCAAGCGTGAGTGCGATGTCCGCAGCCTTCTCATGCAGAAGTCTTCCGTCAACGTTGACGCCAGCCGCGGTGACCTCTTTAAACCATGTTAGGAGAACTTCTAACTTTGCATGGTGAGCAGTCTTCGCTTCTTCGGAGTTTACGCCAAAGTGCTGCACATTCTACATAATTTGGTCGTGCTGACCGACGATGGTAGACAGTGTAGAAATTGGCAGGCCTAATTCCTTGGCCATGTCAATGCACCTTTTCTTGGGCTCTTCGTCCACCTTCTTCAAAATATCCAGTTTTTCCTTCAAGGACAGCGCCTTCCGCTTTCGCAACATCTTGCTGATTGCAGTACCTTTCGGGCTGACGTGATCAACGCTCCTAAAACAACACATGCAAACAACACGCTGCACTTCCGTAGTCGTCGCGCATGAGGAAACAAAGAAGCGGGAGCTGCTGCTGGCGTGACGATCTGCTCACTGGCTGTAGCGGAAAGACCGGCGACTCTCCTGAGAGCAAAAATCTTGGCCCTCTCTGCAGTAGGGGTAGCCATCTCCTTCCACTGGCTGCCTTCCCACGTATGGATCGCTGGAAACGAGGAGGCGGATGTCCTTATGAAATGTGAGAGCTACAGGTGTCAATTTACAGTCGAACCCACTTATAACGATACCGGTTTTAACAATATATCGCTTATAACAATGAGAAGCTGCTGCACTGTCAACATTTGAATGTTTTCCATTGTGAAATAACCAGCTTACTACAATGCCTCAATGCCACATTATCGGCTATAACGATGAAGTCTGGCCGCTGGGTGTCCGAGCCGAAAGGTACTGGAATGTGAAATCCTTGAAAAGAAAAAAAGAAAACGAGAAATTCGAGTTGCTGCTCAATGGGCTGCTGCTTCAACAGTCGCCGCGCACTCATCAGCCATCTCCACAAGCCTCTCTCCTGTCACCTCTACCCCTCCGAAAACGAATAGGCTGCGCCCATAGCTCTAAGCCGCCCCACCCTCCAAAACAAGAATGGACTGCGTCAACTGCACTTCTTGCAGATTGCTCGCATGTTGCTCACTGGCTTTTCATTCAGTGCAGTTCTGCTAACAGTTTAAATGCTCGCGTTCGTCTTTGTTGGACTGGACTGGAAAACATTATTCTGGTCCTGCAGGACGCGCTTAGTGCATAGCGGGCGTTTCCCGCATGGGGACCGACGGGGAGTATCTGGCGTTTCTACATTCCCAGAGCATGTGTGCCAGTGTCGCTGTGTCTCCACGTGTCGCTGGGGTGCACGTCGGGATAGAAAATGTGTAATTTGGCAGGGTTTGGGTGCATGTGCATCTGTAGCAAGCATAGTGTTAGCGCCTGTGGCCTCTTAACTTTGGGGTGTGGTGGCAGAAAGATGCGGCGCCGTAGGTAGAAGTGTTTTGTAATCTCGCTCTACCTAATGAATGCGTCCCAATTGTTCTATAGCTCGACGAGATAGGGTTACCTGGGGACGGCGTGGTCGGTAAGCGTGCATACTGCTTCGCGGACGATCTCGTTGAGGTTGGGCGGGACGCCCGGCACCCAACCGAGATGTGCGGGGAACCAGATGACATTGTGCTGCTTCAGGGTCCTCAGATCAGCACTACAGAGGATGCGTAATGCCTGATCGGAGACTATGTCACATTCCAAGGCTTCGATGGGCGGTCTGGAGTCGGCGAAGGCTCGGTTTTTGTGGTAGGTGGCGGCGTCCACAAACGTGATGTCCGCTTTCATTTCTATGTGCTGGAGAAGGGCGGTTGCCCATGCATGGCGCCTGCCGCTGTTGTGGTTAGGATGTGCGCTTCGTAGAATAGGAGCGATCGTGATAAAGTCTCGGAATTAGGCGTCAATTTCCGTGGATCCCTGGTAGTGTGGCACATAATGTGGTGGCCCATCTTGGTGGTCATGAGTTGGGCCACCTGCGTTCGCTCCTGAGCCTCGGCGATCTCTTCAAGCATGTTGTGTACGCTGAACTTGAGGAGTTTGTGTGTAGAAAAGGAGACCGGAAGGCCGAGGGCGCATTTCACTACCTTTCGAGTGAGGGCGTTGAGTATGTTGCACTCAGCATGTAGCCAGTTGTACATGGCAGCAACATAGGTAAAGTGGCAGAGAACAAACGCTTGTACGAGACGTTTCAGGTTGTCTTCTTTAAGGCAATGGTGACAGTTTCCACTCTGCGTACGAGTCATATGGTGTTCTCCGTCTTGGTCTTGAGCTTCTGCCCCGTTTAGGTGTTGGTTCCGCGGGACTCGATCATGCCCAGGACCCTGATACAGTCTACCTTGGGGACAGTATGGCTGTCCCTGGTGCAAAGGGTGATGTTGCGTTCGGCTGGGGGTCTCCACCCTCTGGGCTTGGCACCGCAGTATTCGGGCGAGTACAGCAACAGTTCCGACTTGGTGGGGGAGCACTTGAGACGAGTGTGTTCGAGGTAGTTCTAGGCGGTTTCGATGGCCTCCCGCAGGGTGGATTCAATGAAGCCATCCGACCCTGCAAAGCACCAAATGGTCATGTTGTCCGCGTAAATGGTGTGGTTTAGCCTGCCCATCTTCGAGAGTTGTTCGGAAAGCCTGATCATCACGAGATTCCCAGGTTGAACCAAATAGATGCATAACGTTAATATAGCGTTTATGCCAGACGATAAAAACGGTTGAACCCTTTTGTGAATGCGGAAAGATCGGTAGTTTTCGGGTAGTCTGGTAATTATTCTGTTTTCCTGCCACAGGAAATTATTCATGTTGAAGTGTATGGTATCAAATTGTAGAAGAAGAAATTATCTTTCCAACGGTATTAATTTCAAGCAATATATTTATTAAAAGTAGTGCGAAAAAAAATTATCAATACAAAATAATCGCAACAGAAACGAGAAAGACAGATAAAAACATCAATGCTGTTTTGCACAAAAAAAGATTATTTAGAAAATCGAAACATACGTTTTCAACAAAAGGGCCACATGAAATCAGCCTGCAAATATTAGCTCTGTATCTACAAAAGTTCTTCAGCTACACAGGAAAACATTAGCCCTACTGTCTATCGTGCCACCGTGCAAAGCAGTTTCTCGATAAAGTGAAACATGTTAGCTGCACATGTTTCGCAGAAAACATTTGTTTTCTCGATAATTCTGGGACTTCTGGATGCTGCCGACGATGCTCATCAAACATTATGAAGCTATATACGACAGCTATATAGCTGCAGTGGAAAAACAGTGTCTTCCACCAATGCACGGACTTCATAAGAATGTTGTAGGATCCGATCAGCTGGTCGGATTTAACCACTCCAAGCATGCCCACATTGCATTTATTGATCAGCAACGGCTTCTTCATGGACACTTCTGTCCATGTATTCCCGACTTTCTTTCGTCGCTTTGCAAGGACGAATTTGTTCACTGTGTGCATGGTAGACATCATATTCACAACCCTCTGGTCTTTCCATTGCAGGTACAAAACATCCTGCTCCCGCAGCCATTGAATGTCCCCTCTTTTCGCCTTCTTTTCCCACTGTGTCATGGAGTTCACTTGGAAAGCCACGCCGATCTTTCTGCGTTGTGCCACACGCAAGTGTCTTGCGCTCCAGTAAATGAACAAAGATGTGGAAGTGTAGAAATTGTCCCAAAAATTATGTAACCCTGATCAAGGTCATTTTCGCACGCTAGGTTCTTCACGTTTTCTTGTATAGACGCTGAATTGAACAGTGTACCCCGTTTCCGAATTTGCCAAAACCCATAATTTGTAACCCCATTTGATCACTTTATCCTTCATGTACTGGCGAATTCTGGACCGACCTTTCGATTTCACCATTCTCTCATCAACGGAGCGGTTCTGACACGGTTGAAAAAATAGCGCGCAAGAATCATTGACGTGCTGAAGCAGAGAGGATGTGCAGTAAAGCTTGCCATGGGATGCGACAGTTGTCTTCTCTGGATCAGACACTCGGGAGGGCAAGCAACGCCTTGAACCGTTTCCTTGGCATCACTGTAGGCGGAAGAAGCCCTGAGAATAATCTGCGTGTGTTCCAATAACAATGCAAGCGTGGGACTTGCATGATTCCCAGATACACGAGAAGTCCAATGAACTTGAGCATCTCCTCTTAAGTGACTTCCTTCCATGATCCATTTCTCTCGCTGCACGTGGGCTTCTCTAGAATATGCATCCACACATACTTATTTGTGTTGCATATCTCTTTGATGATTTCAGTGGTGAAAAACAAAGGAAGAAATCGACGGCTCTTACGAACCACCACGCAGCACTCGGGAGCGCGATTCCAAGGTCCACTCCCAGTGGTCTTCGTGGACAAAACTCCGCTCTCTGTGCGGCCGCCGGCAAATGGTCTCGTCCGAACGACATTGACACCCTGCAGATAAGAACTGTGACCTTTAGAACACGCTGGAAATCCTTACGACGCGATAACATGGTCCGCGAAGAAAGCGAAATTCACCGGAGAGTACTTGTTGATGTTCGGGGGCAGTTTGCCACACTTTCGTCGTCCGTACTGAAGTCCGACAAATCGAAGTCATCATCCGAGTGTGTGCTGCTACGATCATCCGCAAATTCGAGCCCAGATGCGTCAGACTCCGTCGAAACTCGCCTTTTCCTAGGAGCGGACGTGCGTGATGTAGATGCCATCTCATAAACAATGAGCGCTCATCACCCTGACTATGCAGGGGCTTTAAAAATTCCCACACGGTGGAAAAGAGAAACACAAATCCGAAACTAATAAAAGTCTCTTTAACCCGCTCGATGGTGCTAGCTGTCCGAAGCGCTCGGAGAGGCGCCGAAATTCGAACTTGCACCACCGAGAGCATGCTGTCGACGGGAGTAGGCACGACCACGAAAGTGTTAAAGAAGACACGAGTAAGACAACTTCGTTGTTGAAATGCCGTATATGTCTGCTAATGTCCGGCTTAATTACTTTCTTCAGAGGATCTAGAACAGCTGTTCAAAACATATTCGAAGAGCTGGTCTTGAAATAGGACTGTGAATGGCTCAAGTAATCCCTTTACCAGGGCTCTTCATATATGGATTCTAAATGCTTTTAAGACGTCATCAAAGAGCTGGTCTAGTAGTCTCGAAAGGTTTACGATCATCTGAAGCTCAATATATTGCGGTTTCGAAATGAGTCGAAGCGTGGGCGTCTAGTGTTACTGAGCTCCTGGTGCAGTGCCAAGCATTGTTGCCTATAGACAAGAACGGCACCGAGAGCGGCGCTGCTGCGCCGGCGTTGAGAGCGCCGCATGCGGAGCAAAATTCTATTAGCCGGTGGTACCCCTCTCCCATCTCTCGTTCGCGCCGCCTTGATTGCCTCCTGCACTGCGCGTGTTTGGGCACGTTTCGCGCCGCGCGCGGTGTGTGCGCGTGGACATTTCCTTCGATGGGCGGTGTACAGTCTCTCTGACATTTAGGGGAAAACTCGAAGCGCATTGCATCGCGATGCGGCGACCGCTTGAGTCAGGCGGCGGCAGCAGCTCGCGCAGATGCTCGAGGGGCGGGATCTTGAACGGCGTCATCTGCTACGGCGGCGCACGCTGGCCGCATTGTCGAGAAACGTTCTACTGTCAGGTGCAGGGTGCTGATAACATTGTTACTGCGTGAAATGAGCCGGTATTCTTTGCTAAGCGTTGCGCGACGCCCACTGATACGCCTCGAATGTAAGTTCATCGCTGCATGGCAGTCATAGACGACGTACTGATTCCATACATTCTTGACGGCCCGTTTCTGGAAGGCGACTATATATTCTAACGCGATAGGACGCCGATCCACACTGCTCGTGCTGTGCAAGAACTGCTAGAAGAGCGCGCAGTCACTCTCTTGGAGCGGCCGCCTCAATCCCCGGGCGCCAACATCATTTAAAATGTCTGGGGCTCGTTGAAAGTATCTCTGGCGAAACATCCCCTCTATCAGTCGCCCGAGGATAGGCTTCGATCCACCATCGTCAGTGACTGAGACGTGCAGCGAATGAACACATCCCTGACCAAGTCATTCTACACTTCACTGCCTTCCAGGATGAGCGCTGTCATCGCTGCCGCTGGGGACATGACGAGATACTAACTGAAGTTCCGAGCGTGACGTGTCCAATTCCCCACCGGCGGGCAGGGTCTGTCTGGTGTAGCGAATGATTGTCGAGAAAAATCACTTCCAGCTCATTGTCTGAACCTAAAATGTTCATTTGAACGAGCTCGCTTCGTTTGCCAGATGTTTACTTCGCTCGGCGCACCGCAGTAATCCATGTCTGTCGTCTGCTTCTTTCGTACCATTTTCTTGTGAATCGGCAGAATTTCACTGGTGGCATCAACCTTTTCATGTTTACATTGCTGTCGTGACAGTTAACAACACAATAATAATTTCCGGTCATCCGAAGAGGTGCCGTCGCAAACAAGAGACGTTTCGCGCGCAGCGCGAACTGAACGCGGGTGCAACCGTGAAGGGAAGCGGCGACGGAAACCCCCGCTGGAGATGAAATCGCTCCGCCAGGGGAGAAACGAGCGCTGGTGTCTAGGATGAAACTTGGCGTGCGGTCGTCTATAGGGGCCGATGCATACCCGACCAGGCCACCTGAAAAGGAACATGTCCACAAAAACGAATCCGCAATGCCGCCTTTCGTATAATAATAATAATTATGGGGTTTTACGTGCCAAAACCACTTTCTGATTATGAGGGACGCCATAGTGGGGGACTCCGGAAATTTGGACCATCTGGGGTTCTTTAACGCACGCCTAAATCTAAGTACACGGGTGTTTTCGCATTTCGCCCCCATCGAAATGCGGCCCCCGTGGCCGGGATTCGATCCCGCGACCTCGTGCTTAGCAGCCCAACACCATAGCCACTAAGCAACCACGGCGGGTGCCTTTCGTATGCAGCAACAATGTTTACAATGAAAATATGAATGACATCCCACTAAGAAATGGGCGGGTCTTGACAATCGGCCAGGCCAGGACTATTGTGCCAAAAGCACATGAATTGAGCATATCACAAAGCAACACTTTATTGCGAAAATAATACTTATGCAAGGTTTGAGCAAAATATATAAGAAATGCTAAGTAAACCGAATTAAAAGCACATCAAGAAGGACTAAAGCTACCAGAAACAATTCTTAATGAACTAGAAATTGATCAATGACTATAACATGTATAAGTGAAATTTGTAGGTGCACATACAATGACGAACAGCTAGAATGCGAAGTTTGCTAATGTTTCTTATTTTGCACAGTAAAAAGAACACATGCCATTAGGTGAATAGACTAGAGTCATTTAGAAATTGGTATCACAGCAACTGCAAGAAGCAGAATGAATACATTGTACACTTGAACCCATGAATACATTATAGTACACTTTGCATGCATCTCCAGTCTCCTAAAATAAAAAAAAAATGAAATTGGCTCGCCATCCCCACCCTGCGAAAGTGAATGTCCAGCGAAGCTGTTTAATACCACCACTACAACTGCTGTGGGGCTATGCAATGCTTTACTGCTTTAGAGTGATGGTAACTTTGACAGCAAACCACCACCTGTAGCGGTGCTGCAACAACACTGAAATAAGGTGCTAGTCTAATTATTCCATATATGGCTAGGGACGTCAATTCCCACGTCGCAAGCTGCCATCGCCGCGGCAGCTTGCGCAGCAGTAATCCCTACTGGGAAACATATGCAGAGCACTACATGCTTTGCATTGTTACCAGGCGCACCTTATCATCAATTATTTGGCTCGGATGTTCCTTTTGTACTTGTTCTTTATTGAAAGGTATGCTGTTTTGTATGCTGTATCCATGATTCCAAAGAATGTATGCACTGTGCGCTTCACTTTGCTGAAGCCTCTGCCTTACGGGGGGTACGAGCCATTGCTTCTGGCCCTGCAGTGCCACCGCAATCGCCCCACATTTTTGGTAACGGACACAAAAAAAATGCTGACAAGCTAGGGTTAGCTAACAGCTTCACTGTAAAAAGCACTCTGAATACAAAAAGCTTTCGCACATGTAGCTCCGAGCAAGCGCTTTACCAGTTCATCCCCACTTTCACATCCAAAAATATTTGGCACACAGTCCAAGTAGAGTTCCATTGGTGAACAGCTTGCGAGCACGCCAGTTTGTACTCTTGAGTTCCACTGATGATGGCACTGCCTTACGTGCTGGTACTTGAAATGTTTTCAGTGTAGACACACTTGCTGTCCTAGACAGGTATGCCCAGATATTTGCAGTGGTGCTCTATTTCGTCAAAGTGGGCATGAAAGTATGCACTACGCTGGTAGTTGAAATGTTTTCAATGCAAGTGCAATGGCTTCACCAGGATGACTTGCCTAATACCATCTCTGACACATGTATGCGCTCACTCTTCACTTGGTAGCACTAAACTATCAAGTGTTCCCACTCGGTGTGCTTGCCAGACAAGTGGGCAGGCCTAGCATTCAAATTTTTGCAGCTTCTAATGAAACATATAGCAAAACACTTAAGCTACAATGTGAAAGATATGCTAAATTTTATGACTTATGAAAGTGGCATTAGTTCAAAATGTGCTACTGCAACAGTGTATCTGGGTCATAAAAAATAACATAACCAATGCTAACTATAAAAATGTTCGCGGAAATTGTTTTGAAAACGCTGTTCAATGAAATGGGCACATAATATAAAGATTCCACATTAATTATCTCTTTGTGACTTCATATATGTTTTTCTAGCAAAAAAAGGGAAATGCTTTGCTTTTTTGAGCTCCTGAAGGCTTCACAAATGATACTAAACAAATTGGAGGATTATAACATGCCTTGTTTATTAGAAAAAAGTGGGACGTATATGTCTCATTGGCACATTCTGTGGGTCTCGGAAGTGGGACAACACTGTCCCATTGTCTCATGAAGGCATCATCCTGAGATCACTTGTGTGCCTATTTAATGTGAAAGGCACCAAAACAAGTGAGGGGTACCTTGCACACCCCACACATGAACTTTGTGCATACCTCATTTCCTGTGGTGGAGCACCACCTGCAACTTTGCCTTGTGGGCACTTTTTGTGGATTGTGGCCGATCCCTGTGAAGCGAATTTCCTCTGAGACTCGAACAATTTTTTGGCCGTTCTTTCGGCCCTCCTTGTTCATCCGGAATGGTTCTGTGCTAATGTAGTGCCTGAACGTTTGTCCATTTATGAATTGCCGTCCTAGAACAAGCCGGAACCACAAGTATGTTATGTCATTGTTGGCGCAGTAATGAATGAATGCATTGACAACAGAAGCATCGAAGAGAAAAAAAAATATCCTATACCAGGACTTCTTGGAATGCCTATCAAAAGTGGAGGCATTTCGCTTTTGATCAAATTTGTCTACGGCCCTCATCGACATGTTGTAGTCTGTCAGTGCTTTTGGGCAGATCACAGCCACTGAAGAGCCATTGGCAAGCTTCCGTGACACTTCGTCAGTTTCCTTCGGATCATGGACATTCGACAAGAGGTGAACATCTTTAGTGTCATGCCACTGATAGGCTGTGACCTGACCTTTGGAGCGCTACAGGTATTCTCCCTTCTTTAGCTTGTTGTTTCGCTTCAATTCTTCAGGCAAGTCCTTTCTGTTGGTGCCAACCGTCCCTCCGGCTAGGATGCTCCTCTCAGCGAGAGTTTCCATTAGGCGAGTGCAGGTAAAGTAGTTATCAAAGAATGGCCGCGTTCCAGGCTGCACGTTCTCTGACAGAGAAAGCACGACAGGCTCACCAAGGCTTTGATTGGCCGGTCTTTGTGCGTTCTTCCCTTCATACACCTGAACATGCAGCAAATAGCCCATCTTTCAGTTGGCCCTGCACCAGACTTTATACCCTCTTTTTATGGCCTTCATTGGAAGGCACTGTTTCATACTAGATCTTCCTTTGAAAGCAACCATGCTCTCGTGAATTGCCTGGCGAGATGACGGCGAGTATTCTTCGTGAAATTTCTTGTTGAGTTTATCAACAAGGGGACGCAGCTTAGCGAGCCTGTCATAGCTATCTTCTTTCTTTTCTGTGCTTCTCGCTCGCAAGAGCACGTGTCCGGCACCTCACAAGAGGCAATGGACACTACACCTATCCTCACGGCGCACCAAGTGCCTAAGGGGCAGCGAGACTCCCTCAAACGCTCCATAAAGGAAAAAAAAACCCATTAGAGGGCCTCAAAAGAGCTCTATAATTTAATCCCTGTAATCTCTGTAATTACTACTTCTCTTTCTGTTCACACAGCACATATTTACTTCTAATATGGATACACAAATTATTCAATGGAACGTCAGAGGTCCTGTTAGAAACCTTGATGATGTGCAAGAACTCATCCACGAACATAAACCAAAAGTGCTGTGTTTACAGGAAACACACTTAAAATCAAAACGCACAAGCTTTCTCTGACAGACGTTTCGAAAAATCACGACGATGCTATCGCATCATCGGGCGGTGTTGCCATTGTTATCCATAAAAGCATTGCGTGTCAGCTTTTGCAGCTACCAACGCTTCTTGAAACAGTGGCGGTTCGAGCTGTTCTCCTAAATAAAATATCACCATTTGCTCGCTTTACATACCCCACATTACAAATTAAACAAACCTGAATTTCAGTCCTTCATAGATGAATTGCCAGAACCCTATGTTGTTCTTGGTGATTTCAATGCGCACAGCTGCCTCTGGGGTGACTCTCGTATAGATGCGTGAGGTCGTCTTGTTGAACAGTTCCTTTTTTCTTCTGGTGCGTGCCTTTTGAATAAGAGGGAACCCACATATTACTGTCTTGCAAACAGAACCTTTTCTTCAATTGATCGCAGCATAGTTTACCCATCTATACTGCCTGAACTCATGTGGGAAGTTATGAACAATTCTTACGGAAGCGACCACTTCCCCATACTGCTGAGAACATATAAAGAAAACGAATATCCCCCAGAGGCTCCTAGGTGGAAGATAGATACAGCCGACTGGGAGAAATTCCGAACTCTTAATAGTATTTCATGGGAGGACATGTCCTCGTTAGGAATTGATGCTGCTGTGGAGTATTTTACAGCCTTCATAATACAGGGTGTCTGCCAACCGGGAAAACCGGGAATTCTCAGGGATTTTTAGTAGTCTGGAAAAACTCAGGGAAAACTCAGGGAATTTGTGCCTCCATCAAGGAAAATTAGCTGTAATTTTATTGAAAGGGTCGAAAGTCGCGGTAATGCTGGCTCGAGTAACAGACAGGAATTATAACGAATCGTCATTGACGCCCTGTCGTCGGCTGGAGGAGTTGCCAGTGTAGAATCAACGACCGACTTTCGGGATTCCCGATAATTTGGACGGCTTCGCGGCACCACCACGTACCCCATAGAGTCAATGTATCAGAACGTCTGAAATTTCGGACGCAAGAACTCTTTGGCGTCCGATTTTCCGGGCGTTCTGCATGACCGCAGGTCCGAAACGGCATTAATCAAAGCCACCGCTGCCATTTTGATTACCTCGCCGCCTCGAACCGGCGCTATCGCTCGCAGACCCGCTGGCAGCCAAAGCCACCACTGCGGCAACGCTTCGCCTAGCTGCTCCGACGTTCGTTATTAAGCTGCTTGCCGTTCGGTGCCGTGTTTCTTCATTTCTCTGCTGTCAACAATAATTTTGGCTTCGAAGCTCGGAAAGCACGACGCATTCCATAATGCTTTTTCGTGAAAGTTAGTTTTGTCTCAGTAGAGTTGTGTGACGCGGTGAAGCATTAGCAAAAGTATTGCAGTGAAGCCTAACAAGCGTAGGGAGGGGCAATTGTCACGGGACACAGTATGTATTCCTTAATTTTACACGTATGCACCCGCCCTCTCCTGTCACAGTATGAGCCCCGCTATGCCTAATACGTGTACTGACAGGCATTCAGAGCTTTTCCAGACGTGCTTGTGTCGATTTGAGCCCTTAAGAGCAGTAAAATACATGCATTTATTTTTTCGGACTGCCTGACTTTTCGGAAGTTTTCGCGGCCACTAGGGGGTCCGAAAAATTGGACGTTGACTGTAAACTGACCAAGAGTATGCTTCGAATGGTCTGTAGTGTCAACGCGTGACAGAAGGAACATGAGAACAGAAAGGACCAACGCATTGAGGAATGAACGGGGAACGAAGTATGCGAGTGCTTCTTTGAAGGAGCCTGAGCTAAAAAAACACTCTTGGCTGACGCCTAGATGCAGGGGTCCCTCATACAAACCAAAATAAACTTTTTAAAGCAGTGAAACACAACACTGAGGCGTCGTGCGCGGGCTGTATGTCAGGATAGTTGAGGTCGACTTACGAGCTGTTGAGAGAAACTCAATTGTGACAAAATTCGGGCCTCATACCACTGAGCTTGCTATCAGTTGGTATAAGCAGCTCATATTTGAGAATATTTGCTTCTGTATGCATCTCCTTTTTATTTGTATTTGAGAATGTCAGACTCGATTTGCAATTTCTTTCGAAGACATTTTATTTGCTGTGCATTTTACTAACCCCTCCCTTCTATTCTTTTTTTTTTAATAACACAAACACTACTCCTTAGTATTCAAATTGGATTAAGTCGGTTCTTTTTTAAAAAAAATTTCTTATGCTTACGAAAGAGTCAGAGCATCGGGCGATATGGTTCCAGCCCGTCTTGACATAAAACATAGTTCTGCATCACTCAGGGAATTTCGCAAGGGCACTCAGGGAAAACCTGGAAAACTCAGGGAATTTGGTAATGTCAGCTTGGTAGACACCCTGATAATGTATTAATATCGCAAGTTTGACGGCCCATATCCCGTAACCGATGCCATCTTCAGAATCTGTTTCGATATACCGTGCAAACTCACTAGCTACAATTCGTAAAGTGAAATATGGGCCGGTAATATAATTACTCGGAGAGTTATTTCGTACAATTGCGTTATTTCTTCAATAGAACATTTTGACTTCTCGTAGAAATAATGGCCGCCTTATCAAGCAATTTAGCTCAGCGGTTAGGATATTGCTATTTGCCACAGGCACTTTTAAAATTTTTTTTGCAGCTAAAGCAAGAAGGACCCACTATTTACTGATAAAAAGTGAAAGGGAAAAATCAAACTTAGTTTGGTTCTTTGTCGTGATGCAGGGCCTTGGGGTAAAACCAAGGACACTTATTTCTGGCGTCAAATGCCGGAACTGGCTGGAAACGCGACCCGAATCATTATTGCGGGTCCGCGGCATGTACTTAAGCAAGTCACGGGTGTCAACGGTATCGAGGACTCGGACGTATTTTCTTGGCTCACTCATCTTATAAGAGGTGATCCGGACGAATATACAAATCCGCCCGATATTCGTGCCAGCAGGAGAAACTGCTTTGGTGACTAGTTAAAGGTGCCACGACGTGGTTAATCGGCACATGATAGTTTTGCATTGCAACGAAAAGTATAAGTACTAATATCGTATCCAATAACGCCAAATGAAAAAAAAAGAGAAGTAGAAGAAAAAGAATAAAGACATTACTGCTGAAAGCGCTGTACCTCGCCTTTTTCATTTTTCTATGCCGCCCATTGCCACACGACGCTGGAAACGTATTGAAAGGATCCCGGGGGGCTTTCGCTTGGCGATTAGTGTGCGTGCGCCAACGTTGAGTGTGCACCGGTTGCGTGTTTCCTGTATCCCGATTAATTAGTATTGGTTTGTCCATAGCAACATATGTTTGCTATAGCAAACATGTCGACACTCAAGGCACATTTCTGCAGTAGCCGTCTCCGTGATTTTCCGTGTTTAAAGTCCGAGAGCCATAACTGTATGCGCGAGTGAAAGCTTCCAAGAGGAGCCGACGGTCGCTGCTCAATCTCGCCCGCGCGAAACGGAGGAAAGCCGGGAGGAAGCGCGCCGTCTGCGCCGCGCGCTCACACCCAACGTTGCCAGATAAAGGATGGAGGGAGGGGGACGACGTTCTTCTCCGTCTGCAACTGCGTATGTGGCGCTGTGGGCCGAGTCTCGGTGCGTCGATGGTTCGTAACTTTGTGCGTGCTGTGTGTTTTAGTCGCTCAGTTCGAGTTGGAGTGGTAGACGGGACGAAGGTCACTTCGCTCCCTGCTGTTGCCGCGTTTCTTCACGCGAGCGTTTTGACAGAAGTGTACGCTGTCATCGAGTGTGATGTGCTCATGTTTGATGTGCGCGCTGACACCATGTTTGTTAATTTAGTTAGCAAGCGAATATTTAAAGATTGATACGGCCGATAACAGTGCTATCGTTACTTCGTATGGCTGTCTGCTAATTTGCTATCAAAACGGTTGTTCCGCATTGAGGGCAAAACTGCGACTTTTCTTTTTGTTTTTAGAAGCACGCTCTTGGTAAGTTATGTAAATGTCAAGATGCATTTCTCACTTTTGTTCATTTTCTGAGCGTGTATTATACCAAGTTATGCGAAAATATTTGTTTTCGGAACGGAAGTCCATAAAACGAGGCCAAAGATATGTTGTGTTGGCAGTGGAAATTATAAATGCTCTGGCATATGCTGGAATACTCAAAGTATGGACAAGACTGCATGCGTCCTAATGCATAAAGAATCCATGGCGCACCACCCGCCATTCACAAACAATGCCTGGGGTAGCGCGCGCGTGCAAAAAAAAAAGGACGAGCCGCGGACAGACAAAAAGAAAGCAAAAGTAAAGGTGCGCGAGGCAAGCGGAAGGATGGAGAAGGAGCTGAGCGGGTGGTCATAATAAAAACAAAAAGGAAAAACAAAGATCGCTGGAGTCAAGGCTTTAGCTAGAGTGAGGCGGTCCAGCGCTGCTGCTGTTCTGCTGCAATGACAACGTAAACAATCGTGTGCGCCGCCATTTTTCCAAGGTATCGCCTTCCTGCTAGAGCCGTAAATTGGCGCGAACGTCGAAAGAGGTTTGCTTAAAATCAGCCAGTGGCAGCCATGCGGAGATTCACCCCTGGGTTCTGGCCGCTTAGTTCACGTTGAAGCAGGAGGCAGCAAGAATTCGTTCGCCGCTGCGGGCCCTATCTTGAAAACGTTCGCCTTACGTGACGGACGGACAGATGGGAATACTCGTTGGGTAGGCATAAAAAATGCTTGAGTATTTAAAAACAAAACGAGGTTCTAAACCTCATGCCAGGCTGCCGCAAACATGCATATCGTTAAAGATGGCTGCGAAGGTACACACGCCCACTCACGGTACGAGGAGCTATCATTTCGGGGTTAATATTAAGCAATTTAAAAAAAAATCACCGACGTTTAGAATACAGCCTAATGCGAATTTTTAGCGCTGCACTTGTTTTGAATTCGCGATATATTATGGGAAAGAACCTGATCTGGAGGACAAGGTGCTCTCGGCGGGGGCATTGAGCCTCTGTTCGGGCAGCGCGTTTAGAAGCAGCTGCAGAGGAAGCATTTCCTCCGGTTGCGTTGCTCATTGTTCAGAAAGAAAGCGTTAACACGGGAACGCGTGGGAAGTGGGGAGTGCATTCTCTACAGTGGTGGCGGCGCCGCCGGCGAAGTAGCGCATGAGCAGCGGGTCCGAATCCTACGCCAGCGCTTTGTTTACGCGCTTGCCGCATACCTATGTTCTTTATACCGACGCCAAGTCGACGTTTGCCATGCTTGCGGCCACGTAGGCCACCGTGCCGACGTTTTCATCAGCAGCGAGGAAGAGAGAAGCAAATGCCGCGGTTGCGGAAAAGCAAAAGCGGACGACGAAGAAGAACATCAATGCACCCCAAAGTGCGAAGCGTGCGGCGGGCCCCACGTCACCGGAGACCGAACGTGCAAAAAGCGCTATCAAATTCCATACATCGTACGACGCCGACGTCGAAGACGCCGACAAAGAGCAAGGAAGGCACAACTGGACGAAGAATCTGACGTCACCGACGCAATTGGCGACATCTCGTTGGCTGCACCAACTGCGCGGAGCGGTTCCATCCTGGGTACCCGATCTGTATCCGGAGGGCGCTCACGCTCGAGAGGGAGAGAATCCAAACCGAGGCAAGGAGAACGCTCCTCCAGATCGAGATCCCGGTCTCGCTCCCAGTCCGTCAAGCGGGCCACGTGGGCCGACAAGGTCAAGGGAGCGACACAGCCGTCCGGGAAGACGAACGCATCAAGCAAAGAAACGACAGGTGAGGCACAGCCAGAGCATAGGATCGATCCCCGTATGCAAGCGCTCGAAGCGGAAAATAGGAAACTTAGACGCGAGCTCGCAGAGCTTAAGGAATCCTTTAACAACATGAAAGGAAAACTCATAAACCGGCATGAGGTTAGCAACAGTAAACCAGGCCCGTTAGCCGGGCAGTCGAAACGCAAGGCGCTCAACCCGGAACCTTTTAGTGACACAGAGGAGGAAGAAGAGGGCGACATAACCGAGGTCAACGAGACCCCGTCCGCCGCCTCGGTTTCCCCCGTCAAAAACGAGGGTAAACTGGAAAAGACCCTGAGTAGGATTATGGAAATGCTCTCCGCCATAGAGTTGAGAGTAACGCTATTAGAAAGACCTAAGGCTCAGTCCAAAAGTAGACAAATAACACGTACTGAACCGCTCCCGACAGGATCAAATCCTGACGGGGGCGCCACAGGTCTCTAAAATTTCACAGTAAACAAGATGGCTAACACAAATAACAATACCGTTAAAATTTGGCAGTGGAACTGCGCTAGCTTCCAGAGGCGCAAGGCTCCGTTAGGTCAGCTCGTCAGATCGGTGACAGACAAGCCACAAGTGATATTACTGCAGGAGACGCTCTCGGAGAAGGAGATTACTCTGTCGGGGTATCGCGCAGTAGCGTACAAAGGCGAAGCGGGGAGAGGCATCGCCACCTTAGTGAAAAAGAGTGTCTCTTTTGTGGAGCACACCGTTCCAAAATATCGTAGCGGACTAGAAGCACAATTGATCGAGCTCGTGCCCAGTAGATCGAGCAACGCGAATGTCTTTATTCTTAACGTCTACAGTTCGCCTGCAGATAAGAACAGAGACTTTAATGCACTATTCCATTCCGCAATCAGGGGAGCCAGAAACGCGCCCCTCTTAATTGCGGGGGACTTCAACGCTCCGAACACGGAATGGGGATACGGCTTTAACAGCAAGAAGGGCACAAACTTAGCCGGATGTGCAGCCGATTTTCACCTCGCGCTTGTTACAGATCCTAGGTTTCCCACTAGAAGGGGTAATTCGGTCAGTCGAGACACAACGCCAGACCTCACATTCTTCCGAAATATCGAGGGCACGTGGGATAATATCCAAGAGGACTTGGGTAGTGACCACTACGTTCTCGAAATCGCGGTGCAGGTCAAACCCAAACCTCCGGTCAAATACGAATACGTCGATTGGGATCTTTTCCGAAAAATTCGAGCCGAAACCGACCCCTCAAGTGAATCCTTCAAAGAACTAATTACCAATCTTAAACAGGCCGTCAAAAACGCGACCAAAGAAATCAGCACAACACTTGAAGTCCCCAAAATGGACTCTCGGTTAGCGCATCTCCTGGAGGCTAAACACGCTCTTGGAGAGAGGTGGAAAATACAGAAATTAAATCGCCGACTACGAGCAAAACTAACGTCACTAAACAAGGAAATAGAGTGCTACTCCAAGCAACTGGCCCTGCAACAGTGGGACGAAACGTGCAACGAAACGGGCGGTCGCATGAGAAGAGGTAGTAAGTGGAATCTGCTTAAAAGCCTCCTAAACGATAAACATACAGTCCCGGAATACGCTAAATCTCGCCGTCGATAGGCTCATACATAAGCAGGTCAGCTCGGGCCTCACAAACGATGTAATTGTCGACGACCTGGCGCGAACTTACCTACCCGTCAAGGAAGGAGACTCGCAAGGCATAAGCGCGAGAGCGGCTTACACGGGGCTAGACAGACCAGAATTAGACGAACCTTTTACGGTTCCAGAAATCAGAGACGTACTCTTCAACCTAAATGGAAGATCGGCCCCGGGTCCCGACGGGGTCACCAACAAGCTCCTCCGGAACCTGAACGACAAGGCCATCGAAATCCTAACGGCAGAGATAAACGAGGTGTGGAGCTCGGGGCAGGTCCCGTCGGAATGGCGCACCGCCAAAGTGGTGCTCATCCCCAAACCGGGGAAACCTCCACACATAAATAACCTGCGTCCCATCTCTCTAACATCGTGCATTTGCAAAGTGGCAGAACATGCAGTACACAATCGAATCGTCGAACACGTCGAAAACCACGAACTATTTAGGCATAATCTAATAGGTTTTAGAAAGGGACTCTCCACACAGGACGCAATGCTCCTCCTGAAAAGATCTATATTCGATAACGAGACGCGGGACGTACGAGCTATCATTTCACTCAACCTCGCTAAGGCCTTTGACAAGGTGGCTCACGAACACATCTTGAACGAAATTTCCCATCTCAACCTAGGGCGGAAATTCTTTAATTTCACTCTCTCGTTCCTATGGGAAAGGAAAGCGTTCCTTCGACTGGGCACGATCTCGGGCGGTCCGTACGAACTGGGCAACAGCGGAACCCCTCAGGGCTCGGTGCTATCCCCGCTACTATTTAATATCGCCATGCATAAACTCTCTGAAAGGCTGGCCGCACTCCCAAAAATAGGCCACGCAATCTATGCAGACGATATCGCAATCTAGTCCCCGGGGGATCTTTGGCCGATCTAGAGCAATCTCTCCAGGCGGCCATAGATGTGACGGAAGAATTTCTTACATGCACGGGTCTCAAGCTATCACCGACCAAATCCGAACTCCTCCTCTACAGACAGTCGAGGCAGGGCGTTAGGAACCTCGAGCCTCTGGAAACGCTGCCAGTCGAAATTACAACACAAGAAGGGCACCCCATTCCGATGGTGAACCCCATCAAAATTTTAGGACTTCTAATCAACGCCAAAGGCTGCAATGCAGAAGCTCTAAACAAGCTGAGCGCGCAGGCGAAGAATATACTAAGACTCATAACTAGAATCGCAAGCAAAAGGGGGGGACTCAAGGAGGACAACCTACTCAGGGTCTTCCAAGCTTTCTTCATCAGTCACATTACTTACACGGCACCGTACCTCAAGTGGAGCAAAATTGAAACGAACAAACTCGACACACTCATCAGGTCCGGCGTCAAAAGATTACTCGGTATTCCACAATCCGCTAGCACATTAAAACTACTTGAACTCGGAATCCACAATACCACAGACGAATTAATTGAAGCACAGTTTACTGCACAGATCTCCAGGCTTTCGTCAACTAAGCCGGGAATCAAAATTCTTGCTGAGGCTGGTCAACTCCCTATACAGGCACCGCTCAACCGACACCCCCTGTCTAAATTAGCCCGTGAAGGTATAAAGGTTGAGCCCGTGCCGAGGAACATCCACCCAATATATAACGAAGGTCGCAGAAGAGCGCGGGCTAGAGCCATCCTTCAACGAATAGATCCTTACGGGGCAGATGCATTCTTCGTCGACGCCGCCAAATATGGCAGCGAAGACAGGTTTGCAATCACGGTCGTTGACGCGCGCGGAACACTTATCAGCGCCGCATCAATCTACGCCAAACACGCGAACGAGGCAGAGGAAACCGCGATAGGCTTGGCTCTTCAAGCCGCAAAAGGCCCGGCGTCCATTTTCTCCGACTCGCGCACGGCGGTCAGGGCTTTCTCGTCCGCTCTAGTTTGTAAACACGCAGCTGACATCGTTAACAGATGGTTTCGTATTAATACGCGAGAAGAAACTGCAGGTCATATCGCCATAGCATGGTTCCCGGCCCACATGGACGATGCAACTAACCGAGCGGGTTGCAACCCTAACGAGCGGGCCAACTGCCTGGCGCGTGAATTCACGAACCGCGCCAGAGCTAGCGGTCTGGTTCTCCCGCAGGATTGCCCCTTCAAAGATAAACTTACAACCTTTCACGAAATTACGTCACATTACAGACACAGCAGGAGAAAATTCCCTCCCCCCCAGTCCGAAACTGAACAGGGCTAAGGCTGTTACTTTCAGGCTTTTAGAGACGAGATCGTACCTCACTCCGAGAGCGCTTAGTTGGATAGACCCAAACTTTCCTCAATCGTGCTCCAAATGCGGTCACGCGTGCTGCTCCTTCGACCACATGCTCTGGCTGTGCCCGTACAACGCGGGCTCCGACTTTCATAACAAGTCCAAGTGGGACGCCTTGCTGAGGAGCTCGGATTTCCCAAGCCAACTACAGGCCGTCCAGAGGGCCTGCGACGTCACGGAGAGTCACCATCTCCCTGTCCCGTCGTGGGCGGAGCCACCAACTTGATCGGGGAGCCTTCGGTTCCCCCCAATCAAGTTCCTCAGGACAATCTAATAAAGCTCTTGTCACTGTCACTGCCGCATACCTGATCATGCCGGAACTCCGCTTTCCTGCTCAGCCTTTTCGCCATACTCTCCTCCGCTCTCCTCCTCGTGTTTTTTATCCCCCGCTGTGCTTCGCGTTCGCTTTTATCTTTCACTGTGCTCGTTCGCTCGGTTACGCCGACGTCGACGGCCACGCTTGCCGCAGGAAGAGGCGCCTTGGAGCTGCGCTCTAAAATTTCGAGGCATTTTTACTTGAGCAGAGGCCATGTCGGTATGACCTGAAACTATACCGGGTGTCTTAACTATCATACACCAAGATTTAAAAATATGTAAACGCCATGCAGCTGGACAGAACGAATAATGTTCTTTGCCGTGGCTCAGAGATAACTCAGATTACTTTTTTTTGCATTCCGCCTAATTACATTAGCGTTAATTTAATATTGAACTTCTCAAATATTTTAATTTGATTAAAAGTGTCAATGAGGAAATTCTAGAGCGTCATGAAAAACTCCCGACATAGCTTTCTGTTGCTCAATCTGTGCTACATAAAAGCGTTTTTCCGAGCGTGAGAGAAGCCCGCGAATATACGCAATATTGCCGCGTGACTGGCCGGTCGAGGCACTTTGCCTGTGTTCGTGAGCTTCCTTCTTTCTCGGAAAAGCTGCTTTATGTAGCACGTATTGAGCAACAGAAAGCTGTAGCGGGAGTTTTCCTTGTTGCTTTACAATTTCCTCCTTGACACTTTCAATCTAATTATAATATTTGAGAAGTTGACTAATTATTTAGACTACTTATGTAATTAGGCTGAATGCAAAAAAAACCGATGGTCTATCCCAAGCAATGGCAAGCGACATTACCTTGGTTCTGTCCAGCTACGTGGGATTTGCACATTTTGAAATCTTGTTGCATGATAGTTGGGAGACCCTACATATTACGTTATGAGGAGCGCACACACGTTCGCTGTGTCAGCTGGTGTTAGCCGCCACCGTCGTCGAGATCGGCCTGTTTAAACAGGCGACTGGATTTGTAGTATCGTTGAGTTAACTCGGTATTTACTTTTAGCGAAGCGTTGTTTGCATTTCAGTTTACGCTAATTAAAAGAAAAAAAGAGAAAACGTAGCGGTGGCCCCTTCAGTGCGGCTATAGGCAAGCAAACTTCAGCTGCTAGTATACAGCGGAAGATGCAAACTGCGGGGTCGCAGTTGAAGTATGTGTTGCCAGTAGCTGGTAATGTGCGATGCCTTTCAGCCTTAAGAAGGCCTGCACGAACAAGCAAAAGAAAAAGGAAGAAAAGAAAGAAGTAATCCCAGGAATGTCGAGACTATGAAATTCAGTGGTATTTGTCAAACCGGCTATTTTATTCAAAGAAAAACACGTTGAGAGAAAAGTATGGAGCGTGGTTCCGTGAGCCCTTTATGTGCAGCGTATGTACCGCGGCGCCGAAACCAGGCTGCAGAGACTCGTCGCCAGAACCGTGACCTTGGGTCCGTAGAAGCGGTCCAGCGCATCGCCCGGGCTGGAAGCACGCTCGTCCCCGCCGCGCACGTACTACGTGTGGAAATCGGTGCACGGGTCGACAGATGGGTTCAGCGTGCTCAACAGGCGGCGCGCGTGCTCGGGGCAGCCTCCCGTCGAGCAGACGGGCTCCTCATAGTGGGCTCCTTGCGAGCAGCGAGCGCTCGCATCTTGCGCGCCAGCGCCAGCTCGACGAATGCGATCCCGACCAGGCACGGGAACACGGCCGAGTACAGCGTCGCCTTGGGCACGGAGCGCTCCTCGACGCGAATCACCGTCGGCACCCACGACAGGATGCTCGGGGAGGACACCTGCTCGCCATGGAAGATGACTGAAATCTAGACCGCACTGTCGCACTAACAAATAAAAGGAAAGCCAGGGCATCAAATGCCCCAGAAAAATGCCTCATATAGTTCGCAACGAGGCTATTGTGGGAGCCCGTAGGCGCAGAAGCTGACGCTACAGTTGACTGCCGCCTCATAGAGCTTAAGGGCGTTGCCATGCATACTTCAAAAACACTTCTTTTCGTCACTGTGTTTAATTAGCTTCACGCCACAACTCCTAGATTTCAGGTCCTCCTGCTATTAAGAGACATTGCACAGAGCGAGTTCCCAACCTACGTCACCACGTTTTTTCCAGAAAGTACTGGCGGAATCGGCATGCCTACGCTCTAGGTGACTACATATATTGCCGAGGCGGTGATGCAACTCTTCTAGAGGACAAAGGGCCGTCGTCAACTAGCATCAGAGTAAGCACGGTGATCGTTTTCGTGCAACGATTATTCGTGACTTGCGCGTTAGAACACCACATGTAGATATGCACTATGTATGGCTTTCCCGTTGAACATTTAAACTTGCAGCATGCTTGTTAACACGCGAGTACGGCACAACTGCTGCAGCGAGGGTGATCTTGCGGTCTTGACCGGTCCCCTATCAAGAGGCACGTAACGGAAATAGGGTTCAAGCGAGATTTTATGACAAGTTCGATTTGCCGGTTAGATGAAGTCCATGGTATGTGGGACGTCATCATAAAGTTTCACATAATTAATATCTCCACATGCCAAAGGTGTGGCAGTCAAGAAAACATGGGATTGATGGACTGTACCCATGCATTTGGCTGAACTTCGCCTACCGTCTTTATCACAGCACTATGGCAACACCTTAGCCTACGCCACAAGAAACGAAATCTACGGCATTGAGAATTCGCAACGCGGACAACACGTTGGATGACGCGTGAGCTGAAATGTTTACGAGTTTGTCGGCCGTTTTGGTAATTTCGTTATGCGTCAATCGACGCTTCCTGGGCAGCATACACCGTCGACAACTCTGGCGCGACTGACAACTGCGAGTCGTCACAGGATTTCGGGCCACCTGCTGCGGGAAAACGAGTAGCCGTGCGGTCGACCGCCGAGAACGTCACATTCAAATGCGTTTTGTGCCATGCCTGGGCTTGTACTTATACATTGTCGTGTTCAATTAGTATCGAAACGCGCCTTCAAAGTTGAAATGCACCTACTTCAGCACTCGACAGCCGCCCACAGAATCATCGAGCAGGTGTCGATTCCGTTCATGAACTGAAGGTTGAGCAAGTATAGGATGGTGCAAAGCTGTTCTTATAGTTAATTAGCATAGACCATATCGACTTGAAAACAAGCACTCTTCCCAAATTGGTATGGTGCACACAAAAAAAATCGGAAATAAAAGACACGGCGTGGTGCCAACATCTCATTCCCGTATAGGCTAGCTTCAACTCGCCCTCACTAGCACTTATTTAAATGAATTTCCTGTTGATACATACCTGCGTTTATCTGTACGTATTGATATGCTGGTACGTTATTTATTTTTGATGAACTGTTTGCCTCTTATGCCGATGAGCCAATAATTAGGGGTTGCCCTTTCGATGAGGCAGGGAAAACAACCACATTACTCAGCTTCCAGAGCACGTGGTGTCAGTTTACTGGCATCAGTACTTTCACGAGAAAACTACACGCTCCATAAAGGAACGACAATGAGCACATGGTGTCCATACAACGCTACAGTATGCTATCGAACACGTAAACCGCATTCATAACGCAGAGTGTATACGAAGACGGAGAATCAGCTCATTTATGCGCTACACTTACACTGTAAGCGAAGAAACAGAACACTCGTGCCGGCGCGAACGATGCGATGTTGCTAATCTATGCAACCTTGTGTGTCCTGCAACCTTCCGTCATTATTTGATGTCAGCGCTGCACGGCTTCCACTGTACATGAAGCGAATGCCGATCACTGGCCCTACGCGCATATGTAAACGAATCCGCCTCTCTGATCCCGTAAAACATCCCCTAAGGACAAAAACAGATAAAGATAGGATATAGCGCAGAACACACCGCGTTCTGATCTTATTTTTCCTTGCGACCTTCTTGTATTCTGCCGAGTACATTACTTGTTCAGTATGAGCCAACTGGCTCGCAACAGCTAGTGTACTAAATTCTGGGGTTTTACGGCCCAAAACCACCACCTGATGATGAGGCATGCCGTACTACAATGGGCTCCGGATTATATTTGACAGTCTTGCGTTATTTAACGCGCACACAATGCTTTACACGAGCGTTTTTTGCATTCCGCTCCCATTCAGCATGCGGCCACCCGGGTCGATCGGAGTCGAACCCACGACCTCGAGCTGAGCAGCGCTACGTCATTGCCACTGCGGCTACCGCTGCAGGTCGCTTCTGGCTCTCTGGCGCTAGAGCTCCGCTGCTGAATCAGGCGCTGTCGAGGGAAGTTATGTACTCCACGAATCAGTAATGAAATCGACAGTTTCGTTGGGACATTTCTTGTGGAGAACATGCGAAATGTCGATTTGAGAACAGGTCAAACATTGAGAGCGAGCAGCTCGTGCAGCATTCAGCCGCAACATATCAGCCTCGTCCGCATGGTGATAAAAGCTGTCGAGTCTTTGCAATGCGACGAAGATTTTATGTATCAGTATTCCTACAGCTCCACTCACGCCCCTAAACACGGTTGTTGGCGAACCGCTTCCAGGCTTGGTTTCGGCGCCGGTAGAATCAGGCGCTTATCGTCTAAATGTGACCGCACCCTAATTGAATACCGTTGTGGGTCAACAGCACTTGCCCCGAACTTGCGCAAACCTGTACATTATACGTCTTCGGCATTTGAGTTTAGCAGCTTTAGTTCCTGTCCACCTCGACTATGAGCTTGCCAGCTATCCGCGAAATTCCATACGCGCGTGTCATTCCCTCCGCGAACCGCCGTACAAAAAGTTTCCTGCGCTCGCCGCTAGGGTATCGCGCAAGTGCAGTCCGCTCATGCAAAAACACGATAACAGTCATGTACTTAGATTTAGTTGCACGTTAAAGAATCCCAGGTGGTCCAATGTACTCCGGAGTCCACCACTACGGCATGACCCATAACCAGATCGTGGTTCTGGCACGTACGTAAAACCCCATAATTTAAATTTTAAAAAAATATCCGTTCATGCAAAAGCCGGATTCCCAAGCGAGCATCTGTCACTGCGAAAATTCAGTTTAAGGTCATATTAACCTCGTTCCTTTTCCGTGTTTTGCGTTTTGACTGTCTCAAAATCACTATATCGAAAGAAAAAACAAGCTAAATTGCTTACGATGTCAAAACATAGTTTGAGCGGGAGTGTTACTGCCCAAATATAATCTAAATTTAGCTAAGCGCATAATCAAATGGGTCAAAATTGTTTTGTGTTTAAATTGTAAATTGTTTTATCTAACGAAACGAACCAATTGTGAATGTAAAGCAATTATTCGCGCTCGAGAAATGAAAATTTAACCAGAATTAAACAACCATAAAAAAAAACACACCGGGCCGGTGTGATGTAGCGATGCCTTCCGCTCCACTAAAGGTAAATCTTACCACGCACCGTTCGTAATCAGCTAATCCCGTCTACAACGCGGTTTAAGCGTCACTCTGACCACTCTTCAAGCGCAAAAAAAAAGAATGACATCTGAAAAGACATCACTCCAATATCGCGGTCCAACTATTTCCTTTATTTATAAAGCGTTGTTAGATAACAGAAAGAAATCCATGCGCTGCCCATTGTTCTCACGTTGTTTGAACGGCTGCAGCGCGACGTTTCTCTCCGGTATTTGATAGCGTAAAACTTTAAAGGCCTCAACTTTTAGAGCGTGTCTGGGTGTCGACTTCCAATAATAATAATATTTGGGGTTTTACGTGCCAAAACCACTCTCTGATTATGAGGCACGCCGTAGTGGAGGACTCCGGAAATTTCGACCGCCTGGGGTTCTTTAACGTGCACCTAAATCTAAGCACACGGGTGTTTTCGCATTTCGCCCCCATCGAAATGCGGCCGCCGTGGCCGGGATTCGATCCCGCGACCTCGTGCTCAGCAGCCCAACACCATAGCCACTGAGCAACCACGGCGGGTGTCGACTTCCAGGCTCATCTCACCTGTCTGACGCTAGGCCGGCGTGTAGGGAACTTTACTATAAGTGAGCAGCGGAGGAGGCCACGATATAACGTTACGGCAGAGTACAATTGCCATCGGCGTTATTTTGATGTCTTGTCGTTGGCGAGTGCTTTGAGACGAAACGCCGTGACGTCTAACCTTCGGCATACAGATATGGTATGGCCCACGCCACTGTATATGCCGGCGGAAAATGAAAGCTTTGTGCTAGTTCACCTATCCCCAGCACGCGGCCTCAGGAGGGTTGCTAATCTAGCTGACACTTGTAGAAACAGCCGCAGGAGCAGTAAACTGACGGATGAGGCCAGGCTGACAGCGCTCTTAAAATGCAGCTAAAAAAAAGTGCAATAACATTGCGACTTCTCTTCGGAAGAAAGTACTAATCATCTGAAAAAAAAAACACGACAAATATGACAATAAAGAAGAAATTGTGTGTCATTTTTGTCTCTCCCGCATTACTTAGAGACTTTTAGAACAGTGGCCAAAAAAGAAAGCGAGGTTTGCAGAATGTGGTGCCCATTACAGCAAGTCTTGCGTCAAGCTAGTGAGGGTAGACCGCATAGGCCGCTTCTGGCCAAGCGTATCAAATTATCAAGGGAAATTGTTTAGAGGGATACTAAAAATAAAATTGAGCTGTAGTAGATGACGTGCCTAAAATATATTACTAAGAAAGTCGCTTTGTACACCGAGAACATGCGTGGCAAGCCATAAAAAGCGTGCAAACTAAAAACGGGTGACGACTCCCGCATCAGCTCGCCCTTACGTTCCTGGGCTTTAACTGCTCGGACGTAGTTCATGTTCTTTTTTTTTTCGGCAAACGTGGTCTAGATTATATACTGAACACCCCTATTATAAGACTGAACTGACTTTTTTGGGAACTGGTACAGTGCCACCACGAATACTGAAATAAGAGAAAATTCTCTGATGTCCCCGACGTCACACTGACGTATACCGGCGCCAAACTTTCAGCCACGAGATTTTTTTTTTAAATGAAGGTTAGCCTTCATTCTTTCGCTACTTAATCAACCTCATATAGCGAAATTTAGTTAAGAGTTAGAGTTTTAAAAGAACATTTTGTCAGCCTTAATCGATTAAGTGGTTATCTATTTCGTGTCCAGTGGTAACTTACGCGTCTGCGGCTGGACTGCGATGCGAGTCTAGGCGCCAAGCGGCGGAGTTCGCGGTTCCGGACGTGCCCGCAGTCCTGCCGGCGTTCCCGGCGCGATGGCGAGCGACGCCTCACGCGCTGGCGGTGCCGTCCCGAACGGCACGGGGAGGTGCGTCCGTCCTGGAATCGTCCCCTGATGTCGGATGATGGCAGGTCCAGCCACCTGACGCTCTCGAGCCAGGCGTTCCGGCGCAGTAGCGATCTCTGGCCGTAGAAACCGACGGTGGCCACGAAGGTACGTCTGCTCCGTGGCTCCGGCTGGTCCAGAGGGAGCCGCCTGCTGTGCGTCGGTTCTTCCTCCTGCGACGCGACTTCTTGCGGGGACAATCTGCTTCGGCGACCTTTCGTCGCGGTGTGCGCACCGAGAAAGCGGCGTCTGTTGGGCGGCGCTGTCGGAGGCGAAGGGCTACGCGAGCCCCGCGAGGCGGGCTCGTCAAAGGGCGCGGGTCCCCTTGGGCCCCGGCCACGAACCTGCGCTGCAGCACGCGTCGAACACGAAGTACCTTCGTCCGACAGGGTGCTGTCCGAAGAAGCCCGCATTTTGTCTTGGGTGCGCGACGGAACGTTAGAAGTGGAATGCTACGAGACGCGAGCTGCATTCTCGCGGAGTCTCGAGCGGCGGTTGGTTAGCTGGCCGGAAGAGAAGTGGCACGACCCACTACGAGGGGTTCGCCAAGGATCGGGAGGCATGCTAGGGGAAGAAACCTTAGTACATCTGTGGTCACCGCCACTGACGGCGTGTCTCCGAAGAAATCTTCGTTTTATTTTACAGCGAACCTGTTTATGTCTAGGGTTCCGTGCATTCTTCCAGTACGCCAACAAATATGTGAGCAACAGCTGTCATCATCAGCAATGGCTCTTGCCACACGGCTCGCGCGTTTATCGTCGTCGTCTACCACAGCTTGCTCGTTTTGCGCCTCTCGGCGAAACGGCGCGAACGCGCTCGTGCCACTGCTCGCGCGTTCGTCTTCTTGCACAACTGGCTCCGTTGCCGCTCATCACGCCAGCGTTCTCGTACTGCCTGCCCTTCCATCTAATTTGAACTGCATGCCCGGCGACTGTTTCCTCTGCAATAAAGGCCTGAAGGCGCATCGCGAAGGAGTGAGAGACACACGGTGCGAATTCGCGCGTGATCTGTCGTTTCACGCGAAGGAGGTTGTTGCTGCTGCGCTGACCAGTGGCGTACAAACAATTGTTCGAGAGGGGAGGCAAACCGCAAGCGATCAACGATCTGACGTTGCTCTCTCTCTCGCTCACCCTATATATATATATATATATATTGCGACTTACTATTGCAATTATTGAAAGAGCCTGGAAATGCGTCTATCAGTTCACAAATTTAGTAACCGCGCATGGTGAAACATAGGGGCGCGAAATATTATTTCACTTTTATTTATTCATTGCAACAATATAAAATGTCCAGCTGATGCAAGGACAAAAAACAATGAGTAGCTCACACAGGTATCTGATCTTGCCCAGTAGCAGCAGTATGGCGCGCATAAGAAATGCACATTTGGTACAAACAATATTAATAATTAAAGAAACAGTTGTATTTGGTGTTTAAGCCTACAACGTATATGTATCTCTGATTTAGGTAATAGTATTGTCGCGGTTATGCACAACTAAATACAATTGACATAGACCACTTGCAATATTCACAAGGGAAAGAGACATCAAATGTGTGCGACATTGGAGAATTACAACCCAACTTCAAGCGAAGCTGTCTGTTTTGACGAGTTGCAATAAACGTTTAAGTTTCCTGTTATCACATTGCGCACTTTACAAAGTGGGCCGCGTAAGACTTCTCTTTGAAACCTTGTCCGCATGTAATGCTTAAAGCGGAGTGGAGAAATTTGAAAAAGCGAGTTTTTCATCAGCGAACATGTTACTGCGCCATAACATTTACCATGGTGCCCCCCATATGCACGTCATCATCATCATCATCATCATCATTATCACCAGCCTGGTTACGCCCACTGCAGGACAAATGCCTCTCCCATATTTCTCCAACTACCCCGGTGATGTACTAATTGTGGCCATGTTGTCCCTGCAAACTTCTCAATCTCATGCGCCCACCTAACTTTCTGCCGCCTCCTGCTACGCTTCCCTTCCCTTGGAATCCAGTCCGTAACCCTTAATGACGATCGGTTATCTTCCCTCCTCATTACATGTCCTGCCCATGCCCATTTCTTTCTCTTGATTTCAACTAAGATGTCATTAATTCGCGTTTGTTCCCTCACCCAATCTGCTCTTTTCTTATCCCTTAGCGTTACACACGTCATTCTTCTTTACATAGCTCGTTGCGTCGTCCTCAATTTGAGTAGAACCCTTTTCGTAAGCCTCCAGGTTTCTGCACCGTGCGTGAATACCGGTATAAGACACAGCTGTTATATACTTTTCTCTTGAAGGATAATGGCAATCGGCTGTTCATGATCTGCCAAACGCACCCCAGCCCATTCTTGTTCTTCTGATTATTTCAGTCTCATGATCCGGATCCGCGGTCACTACCTTCCCTAAGTAGATGTATTCCCTTACTACTTCCAGTGCCCCGCTACATATCGTAAACTGCTGTTCTCTTCCTAGAGTATGGTATGGTATGAATAACTTTGTTTAGGTCCTGAGGGATCAGTCTGGGACTGATGCGGGCCGCTCCCACGTCGGTACAGAAAGGCCGAGCCCCTCTACCATCACACGGGCCCTCTGGACAGCCCTGAGTTGGTCCGCCAGCACTTCACTGTGCAGCATCCGCTGCCATCACTGTTCACCTCGAGAACCATCACCGGCCAACGCCAAGCAGCGCCAAAGCATGTGCTCTAAATCGAGCAAACCCCCACACTTACTACAATAGAGTGAAACCCCGCAGTCCGGATTAATTTTGTTCATGATGACCGGGTTAGGGTACGTACGTGTCTGCAGAAGCCCTAATGTAACTAGGGCTTCTAAATTAAATAGGCCTGTGGCCTATTTAATTTAGAATGTGGCAGGGGGAATGCCCTGCGCCCTAGGTAATAGTGCTTGGTGATTTCGTTGTAGGTTAACAGCTGGTCCCTGTACTCAGGAGCGGGAGATCCAGCCCCTTCAGGGAGTACACGGCACACTAATCCTCGCGCCTCCCTGTGCGCCACATCGTTGAGCTTACGCGGGGCTCCCTCCACTGCCCCCATGTGCGCAGGGAACCAAGTAACTGTATGCGAAGTGATATCCCTACCCTGCATCAGTCTGTTAGCCGGTTCCGCAACAAGTCCTCTCGAGAAGGCTTTAATCGCAGATCGCGAGTCACTAAACACCAAAACTCTTCTTGAATCAATTAGTGCTAGAGCAATAGCCACCTGTTCAGCAACCCCCGGATCATGGGTATAAATGGAAGCAGCATTTATAACGCTCCCTTTGCCATCTACCACCACCACCGAATAAGCATTTTTACCATTAATCCATGTGGCGTCAACAAAAGCAGACTCCTCCTCCTGATCCTTTGCCTCTCGCAGCAAAGCCCTAGCTCTCGCGACCCGCCTCCCTACATTGTGCACGGGGTGCACATTCCGCGGGAACGGACGAAGCATGATATTTGCCCTAAGGTTCACGTTCAACTCGTGTAGGGGCGCCCTATCGTGCGACACAGCGACCGATTCTTCAATTGACTCTAAAGTATACCTACCCGCTGGTGCACCTAGCAACCGCTCCCTCTGTGCAATACGCTGAGCCTCGGCAATTTAATCTAAAGTATTATGCAAATCGAGTCGTAACAACATATCATTTGACGCAGTCATAGGCAGACCAAGCGCAGCCTTGACGTCTTTTCTGATTAATGCTTCCAATTTATTTTTGTCCCCCCTATTTCAATTTAGCATAGCTGCCACATACGAGAAATGACACATAATAAATGCGTGAACTAAGCGCATCGCGCCTTCTTCTCCTAAACCCCTATGCCTATTAGAGATCCTTCTTATAAGTCTTATCGCCTCTTCCGTCTTCTTGGTAATACGCTGAATGGCTCTAATGTTCGATCCGTTCGCTTCAAGTACAAAACCCAGGACCCTGATAGGTTCAACTTTGGGTATCACCGACCCTCCCCTAGTATGAATTTTAATGCAAGGCTCAACTTCCGGTACCCAACCCTTCGGCCTACGACCTAGCTTCTTAGATTTTAAGATCAACAACTCCGACTTTTTAGTGGAGCACTTGAGCCCCATAAGTCCCAGATACTCCTCCGCAAGCGCTACCACCTTCTGCAGCCTAGCCTCAAGCTCTTCATCACTACCACCTAGAGTGTTCTTCCTAGAGAGTTTCTTCCTAGAGTGTTAAACATTACTTTAGTTTTCAGCAGAATAATTTTTAGACCCACCCTTCTGCTTTGCCTCTCCAGGTCAGGGAGCATGCATTGCAATTAGTTCTCTGAGTTACTAATCAAGGCAATATCATCAGCGAATCGCAAGTTACTAGGCTATTCTCCATTAACTCTTATCCCCAATTCTTCCCAATCCAGGTCTCTGAATACCTGCTGTAAACACGCTATGAGTAGCATTGGAGAGATCGTATATCTCTGCCTGACGCATTTCTTTATAGGGATTTTGTTGCTTTCATTTTGCAGGACTACGGTTGCTGTGGAGCCGCTATAGATATCTTTCAGTATTTTTACATACGGCTCGTCTACACCCTGATTCCGTAATGCCTCCATGACTGCTGAGGTTTCGACTTAATCAAACGCTTTCTCGTAATCAATGAATATATCAGGGTTGGTTATATTCCGCGCATTTCTCTATCCCCAGATTGATAGTTTAAATATCGTCTATTGAGTAGCCTTTAGGGAATCCTGCCTGATCCTTTGGTTGACAGAAGTGTAAGGTGTTCCTGATTCTATTTGCGATTACCTAAGTAAATACTTAGTAGGCAACGGACAGTAAGCTGATCGGTCTATAATTTTTCAAGTCCACACACACTTACTTTTCGCTAAATTTGGTATCGGTTGCGTTTACAGTTCTCCCACGGCAGCAGCGTAAATTCTGCTTTGTTGTATCAAAAAGCTTTGGAACGTTCGCATGCGAAACTTAATGAAATTATCATAATTAGACCCCTGTCTTTGAAGCTTGCGTACATATTGCCCATAGAGGCCGAAATCGACAGTCCACTAGGTGAACCCTTACAGAATAGCCCTCCAGGTTTGCTCACCCAGTAGACGTTAGTGCTACATGGCTTCCAGGGACGACGTGCTGCGCCGAAGTAGCCGTCGATAACGATTCGCGATCCGCGAAACGAACAACTGACGCGCACAACCAAGACGCGCTCAACGTGGACGCAGATACACAATTCAACCGGCGAAAGCCCCGGAACTCTCCCATAACGTTTTCTGCGGCGTGCGGCAGAGGGCGGCCCAGGAAAATGAAAACGGCGAATTTTGTATCGCTTCTTAAAGACATCCGTAACACTCTAGAGTGGTTGCATGAGTAGTAGTGGGGGCGGTGGGGGCGTGTACAAGAGGCAGATTTAATTTGGCGATCATAGCCGGCCATTGCTCCGCCCGAGTGTCTCTTATAAAATCAGTGTGGTGCTTCACCTCATGTCGATCAGAGCAGTCTCTTGTGAGAATTCGATAAGGAGACGAGACGTTTCTTTGCGGGCTATAATTGGCCCTTCAGGGAACCCGAGGTGTTGCAGACACGTATGTGGAAGGTCTTCTTGTTGCAGATTTTTAGGAGAGCGTCACTGTCGTCTCAGAATTTCGGGCACAACCAGAGGAAAAGTTCAATGTCTCCTGCCTGGCAGTATGTCGTACAGTTCGGAGAATTGATGCTGCCCGTCTTAAATAATCATGCTGGTGTACCAGCAGACCCTGTCTTTATTCGATGTAGAAGTGAGTCTCCCTCTAAACGAAACCTCTTGGTTACGCGTGGCATATGTGATGGAAATCAAAGTAACCCAAAGTGATATCGAAGGTCATATTTCTCATCTTGATTGCTATTTAGGCCCTTAACTTTGGGAGGATTGTGGAGCGCTGCGTATTGTAAGAGTTGTGGTCGGGCATATCATAACGGGTAGCTTCCCCGTGCCGTCATCAGACTCGGACAAGCTAAGGAAGTTGTTCAATGGAGGAACTTGTTCTCATCGAGAAAGATGAATATTGTATGTATTGTATTGTATTGTATGTATTGTATGTATTGTATGTATATATTGTAGTCTAAATGAAAGGTGGAGAACGTTACATTTCATCAGTCAAGCATGAATGATAACGAAACAAACGCAGCAGCCGGAAACGGCTGTTTAATAGACTCTCTCACCTCCCTACCGTCCACCTTTCGTCCAGTGCGAACGCTCAAAGTCATAGAATGACCTGCCTTTGAAGGGCAGGGTTCACGCACACACTCCCGCACTTTTGTTTCAGTGAACATACCGAGCGGAGTGGGGCCTCGTAGAGAGGAGTTCTCACGCTTGACTCAAGCTGGCATGTCATAGTTGCTGAGCTGACTCCGCAGTTAGGCGTGGCATCTGCGAAACGACCGTGACGATTACCGGAGTCCGTGGGGGAACGCCGCAGAACACCATTTTCCGGGAGTTTGCTTGCTCCAAGTGGTCTGTGAAGGTGACAACTAACCAGCTAAAGATACTCAGTCGGCCAAACGTCCCTCCCTTTGCGGCGCCGGTAGTCTGTCCGAGTGAGACGCATTGTCGGCGTCTGAAGCAATTCGTCGCAGCAGGCTAGGAGAGGCTATGGGTGACTACCCTCGCTGCCCGATTGCAACAGTATCCAAGAGCATCAGCTTTTTTGTTGCACCTCTAGTGAATGCGGTGTTGCCTTAGAAACGTGCCGTAGAAAGTTATACTGCGGTGTATATCGGTAATTATGAGCATGTAACTTACAGAAGTCGCAGTTACACGAGTAGAGAAGTACATTTCCGCTACATTTCTTCTGCGCTCTGCGTACACGCTGAGCCATTTTACGGCAAACACAGAAGACCCCTCCTCGCAATGTGCGGCGCTGCCCCGACGCGTAGCGCGCCACTCGCCCACTTCTTCCCTTCGGGCCGTGCGGGGACCGGTACGAGGATGCCCCACTACCCTTGCATTTAATAAGTTTTCTCGCTCTCTCCCCTTCCAACTTCCAGCGTGCATCACTCGAACACTCGCCGGCTGTGGAAGCTCATCGACAGCGACCACCGCCGAGTGCTTCGCATGTGCCACGGCCTCCCTCGCTCATCGCGGGTTGCGGAAACGCTCGCGGAAACTGGCGCGTGGCCCGTCTCTTTGACGGCTGACCTGCGTGCCCTCGGTCACCTCGAGCGCCTCTCCTGTGCCCCGGACGCAGGACCCATCCTGTCCCTCATCCGTTGCCTGCCCCAGTCACGAGTGGGAACAGTGTGCGATCTGTTTGACAGCCTGGTGGTCGACCCTCCGCCCGTACCGCCTACCTGGCCACCGCCACACCAGCGCACGCCACTTCACGTGTGTCTTGACCTCCCGGGCGTTCGCTCCAAACATCGCACGCCTCTCTGCGCTGTACAGCAGGAGGCTGCTGCCAGGATCGAGGACGACCTGGGAGGAATGACGCACTTGTATGCCGATGGCTCCGTCCTCAGCGACGGCTCGGCGGCTGCCGCCTGTGTTGCTCCCGCACTTGGCATCTCGAAGCAGTGCCGCCTCTACTACCGGGCTTCCTCTACCACGGCGGAGCTAGCGGGACTTCACCTCGCTGCGGACATTCTCGAGGAGTCGCCGCACATCACCAGCGCGGCGATTCTCTGCGACTCGAGGTCCGCGCTGCAGCAGCTGCTACTCGACGAGCGCGCGCCGCCCCTTGCACAGCGCCTTGCCGTCCGTCTGCACGCACTGCAGGGGCGATGCAACCTGGGCCTGCAGTGGATCCCCTCGCACGTCGGAGTCGCGGGCAACGAGACGGCGGACCGGCTAGCCAGGCGCGCACACGACTCGTCGACCGCGCTGACAGACCGGGTGAGCTCGCTGGACACAGCGCGACTTCACTTCAGACGGGAGCTCGCGCTCCGCCATCCCGACGACCGAGTTGCGCAGGGGCGCCCACTGCGTCATCTCCCGCAGACCGGATTCACTAGGCGCGAGCGCGCCTTGCTCCTCGCCCTTCGGACCGGTTCTGTGTGGCCCGCCGAGCGGCGGCATCGACTGCGTGGAGCCCCCTCTCCCCTTTGCGGCGACTGCGGCGCGATCGAGACACTCCAGCACCTGCTGTGTGAGTGCCCCAACTTTTCGCTCGCGCGCGCGTCCCTTGCCCGTGTCTACCGTGGGCACGGCCTGCCGTGCGACACCGTGACTGAACTCCTGCACCCCTCGGGCTGCCCTTCACGCCACAGGACACTTCTACGTGCGCTCCTGACATTCGCCGAGGCTGTCGGCCTCGCCGACCGCCTTTAGCTCTGCTGTCTCTGGTGCTCTTTCTCTCCCCCTACTTTCATTCCCTACCCCCTGTGCAGCGCGGTTGAGGTGTCCTCTGCTGAGAGACAGTTACTGCGCTGCACTTTACCCCAACCTTTCCTTCCCATCAAGAATCTCCTTCTCTCTCGAACACTCGCGTTTAGGCGACGCGGCTCCTCTTTCCACGCACAGCGTGATTCCTATGTGCAGCGTCCGATGCGGGATGCCTCTAACGTGTCGCTGCGCCGTAGCGCGTCTGGTGAAAAAGCGTCCCCTGCGATGTGTGCCGAGCTGCTTCCGAGGAGTCATGCGTCTGCGTGGTGCTCCCAAACGAGATAGAAAATGATCCCATTGAGGCGTCAGGCACATCGTTTGGCTCGCGTAGATCGTTTCTCCCTCAGAGACACCGAGTTCTTTGGTTCGTTCCGCTTGCTCAGGCGCACGTTTCGTTGCCGTGCCAAACGCTGCGTTGCTCGGCGCTCACCGCGTGATTGGTGGGTGCAAAGTCCGATGCGGGGTGCCTCATAAGTCATCGCTGGGCCGTAGCGCATAGTCTTACACCCCTTGCCGGGTCGACGGGAACGCTGTCGCGTTCCACTCTTGAAGGTGAAGCTTAAGCGTCGTCCAAATTTTTATATGATATAATAGTGGTGGCTACAGCCTTGAAAGACGTATTTAATTGAATGTTTTGGATAGGAGCGCCGCCTTGCACGACTATAACGACGTCTCCTGACAAACTGCTGTAGTGTTCGCGGTCCGTTCGGACAACGATGAAACCTTTGAGGAATTGACTGCGTTTAGGGCCTATATTTGTTTCCTGTGGACAAGATGCTACTGCCGAGAACGTATTTATTACGTCTCTATTGTCAGCTACATTGTGAATCAATCCTTTACAATTCCAGTGTATGACAAAAGCCATAGCGGCGGAATTGAGAATGTTATGTGTATGTATTAAATAGTTGTGGGTGACGTGTTAAATGTACTGTGCTATTCGAAGAACGGTAACCACTCAGGTTACCGGTCCATTTCATGGCGCAGTTACCAAGAGCTTGTCTTTCTTAACGCGCTCCAGAGAGTGCTGATCTTTTGGCGTCGATGACGCTGGAGTTGTGTGGACCTCCATAGGCTTCTCCGAGACGCTTGATGATCGAGAACCAGGCACTGAGACACGCGTCTCAGGCCTTCTAGTTTGGTTTAGCCTAGGGCCCTGCGAAAGCGGGATCTGCAGGCCCATCTTTGATGGCGATGGGACAACAATGGCTGCTGACACCAAGGGGACGGATGGAGTTACTACTGGGCCACTGACTGTGGTCCCTGTAGACCCCTGAGATCACTGCGGCGTTGCCGCATGCCATACCGCACTGGCCTAGGGTGTTTGACGTTTTGAGGTAAGTGTGATAGCTTCCATCTTGCTTCATAAAAACGAGATCTTCTCTTTCATCGTACGTGCGATTATCTCTTTTTCTTTCATCCAGCAAGGGCAAGATCACGAATATGGTGGATTATCTCCTTTGCAACTTGTAGAGTGTGGAGGAGCATTGCAGTTGTCCGATTGATCACCATTGCCATTACACTTTGCACATGTCGAGTTACTTCTGCATGGTTGCGATGCGTGTCCGAACCTCTGCCACCTGAAAAACCACCTCGAGTTTGGGATATATGGTCCCACATTGAGCTTCACATACCTTGCATCAAGTGTACTAGGCACTATACTGGTACCAAAGGTAAGTATGACATGTTTAGTTGCAATTTGTTCGTCATTTCTTCGGAGAGTTATCCTTTGAACCTTGAACAGATTTTTTTCTTGGAAACCATCCGGTAGTTCTTCATTGCTCAGGTTCAAGAAATCTTCTTCTTATATAACGCCCCTGCTTGTGTTTAGAGAATGGTGTGCTGAGATTGTGACTTTGATGTCACCGACACAGGTGAGATCAGCCAGCTTTTCTACTTGGTCTTTGGTTTTGAGTTCGAGGAGGAGGTCCATATGTGACATCACTGGGGCCTTTTAATGCTTTCCAGTTTTTTCTACGAGGTATTTGGCCACTAGGAATGGCAACAGTTTTTTCACTGGTGTGGATCTTTCAATGTGCATCACATGGTAGCGTGGGAATGTTTCTGTGTTGCTTCTTAAAGTTAAATCAGAAATTGCTTTGGTGCACCCTCTTCTATAAGGACGATCTAAAAGGGACGGGGAATGCGTCTTCCATGGCATTCATGGAATATTCAGCAGCGGTGGTAGCCACCCACCACCGAGCCAAACAAGCCAATGCTATGAAGTTAAGAAAATACGTGTAGATGTCAGTTATATAACGCCGCTATAACCTAATATATGTACCGAAATACTGCTAGATGCACACAGTTAACCCTTGCTGCCTGCAAAACTAGAAGTAAATGAAGTTAGTAGAAGATAGCAAAGATTTAAAGTGAGAGAGAACGACGAAGATTGGAAAGGAGGACAAGAAGAGGCAACTACTGACTTCCCTAGGGTGGGTCAGTTCGGGGTTGCCGTCTACGTGAAGCGAAAGACAAAGGGGTGTATTGCCGCCACCGGGGGGCCCTAAAGGTCCAAGCACCCGGCATTGGCTCAACCCCCTGGATCCCCTTTTCCCCGAGCACGCCTACACGCTCCAGGGTCCAACCCTCATGTGCTAAAGTACGCGAGTTTGCAACACACCAAACGCCTGCTGACGCAGCTGCCTATGCGGAGTGTGCTCAACAGCAGTTTTAAGGCTTGCAAGGGTAAAGTCTCTTGAAGAAACATAACATGCGCAACAGCAGCTACCGACGGAGTCGGGCTACGGTTACTGCCAAACGAACTCGATTTTCTTTGCATCGGGAGGCTTGATTTCCTAAGAGTGGTGCCGCAACTCAACGCAAGAGCGAACCACATAGATGGCCCCAAGGTAATCGCCTTCCTGCCTACCGATTCATCGTACAGACCTTTTGCTGCTTACCGCGGAGTCAAAGTATGGAAGCGCTCAAGGTCACGTGCAAAGACGAGATATCGCAGCTAACGCGCATTTTTAACGACATCGAATAGCAAAGACTGGGTTGCGAAAGAGCAGCTTTGCAACCAGAGCGAACACCTGAATCATCTTAACATGCACTTGAGGGCAACTGACTCCGACATTGTCCCTCTGCTGTCTGCAACGGAAGCTTCAGCAGAGTTTGAGCGGGTTGTGAAATACAATATTCGAGCCACCGGAATATCTGCGAATCTTAAATACCGTATACGTCAGATTCAGGAATCGCCCTACCGTACGTCACCATCGACTTTAAGCGACTCTGTTCAGCGCACGCAGCAATGGCATGTTCACCTTCCAAAAATTAACCTTATGAAGTTCAACGATCGATCATCAATACGGCCACCATTTTGAGAGCAGTTCAAGCAACCGATCCACAATAACGACGGCCTCAGCGACGTAGACAAGATCACTTATCTGCGCTCGGTTTTGACCAGCGACGCAACATTGTAGATCGCGTGACTTCCAGCAGCTGCAAACTGTTATAACGACGCCACATTTTAAACGGTGCTTTGCTAAGGACGACTTGATCATTCAGGATCACATGTGGCGAGTTATCGACGTGCAGCCCGTTCGATTCCCGCAACGCCCTTCGAGGACTTCCAAGCCCAAGCGACATTGCGCAATCCCAGGCACATGCCCTTGAGACCCTAGACTCATAGTACCGGAGGTTTATTATTTTTCAATGCTCTACCAAATACTCCTGAAATCGCTTCCTCACGATATTGTCCTCAAGGTCAACAAGACCATCCCACACCAGAAATTGAAAGAAAGAGGAGTAGAGCACGTTGTGGGGCTACTTGGTTCATGGCTTTAAAAAGATGAAGCGCCAACAGAAACAGCACACCAATGAAGAAACAAACAATAACAGGACAAGGGGAGGAGCTGGTATCACTGGTGATCAAGGAGGTCGCACAACCAACAGAAGGCAGGCATTAAGTTTTTGCTGCTTTTTATTCGGATAGAAATAGACTCGAGAACAAACAATCCTACATGTTTCGATACAATAGGGCACATCGAAGGGCAAAGAAAAAGATTTTCGCATTAGTGCAACAGCCACATAGCGATCTTTATCCTTAACAAAACTGGCATGCAGTCAACACTCAACCACAGAGTCTGACCTTACGTGCCAAAACCGTTCGTTAAAAAAGGTCTGTTTTTCTGCGAGTCAACGACCCATTATGCCAAGCAGTGCGACTCTGCAGTTCATATCGAGGAAAAGAAAACTAAACGCCTACTACATCGACGTCGCTGCTTCCGCTGTACTATGAAGCATCGCGTACCAAGAAACTGCACAAGGCTGGACTAATGTGAAAAATTGAATCAGCGCCATGCAGAAACAATGTGCGGCCCTACGTAGATGAAAACGACTGCGGGACCCGAGACGTTCCCAAAGCAGATACAATTCGAGATGATTGGAACAGGCACTTCCAAACGGCGCGCATAGCTCAAAAGAGCTGCTGCTTGGGCCGCCGGAAAGCAGTGCTAGTTCGCGTTTTATTTGATGGAGGCAGCCAGCACAGTTTTCTGACAGCGCAATTGGCCGAGAAACTAAATTATGAAGTACTTGATCAAGTGTGTCTCACACTAGGATAATAGGAGGGCATCATAAAGAGAAGCCTTTCAACCGCTTACTTGCAACTCTGAGTTCAGTGCATAGTTGCAAATCACTGTTGCTCGAAGCATTCATCACGACCAAGATGTGCGACCGACCCATTCCACGTCTGAGTAGAGACTTTACTAACGAGCTCGAGCATCAAGGTAATTACTTCATTGACATCGATCAAGCTAAACGCCCTAAACCTGCCGACATCTTAATCGGCAGTCATTATTACTGGACACTTTTCATAGGACACGTAGGGAAGTCGCACAACAGAACCAAAGCCGTTGGTTCTTTGGACTCTGGATGGACCAGTAGCCGCTAGCCCTAGCGGCATGCAATGCAACGAGGCAACTGCACTGAAAGCGGCAATGACGGGCAGTAACATCACCACAAATTAATACTGGGACCTAGAAATTATAGGGTAAAAAGCGATGGACGTAACAAGAACCAGCACACCGGTCTAGCTTTGGATTTATTCAACGGCAGAGTCCAGATAGAGAATCATCGTTACGTAGTTTCGCTTCCACGGAAAACGACAGTTCTCAACCACAACAATCAAACAAGCTCACAGACGCGTTTATATTAACATTTTGAAAGCTTCTTTGAAGCCCTCAGCTTCTGCAAAAATATGGTGCTGCCATACGTAAATACGCTGAAGATGGTGTAGCAGAGAAGGTCACTGACGATAAAACAGAAGACGCAGTGTATGACAAGCCACACCATGCAGTAATCGGCGAAAACCGTAAAACAAGAGTAAGGGTGGTATTCGATGCTTCGTCGCCTTAAAAGGAGAAATCTAGTTCAACGACAGCTTTCACTCCGGACCAGACCTGAATGTCCATCTCATACGCCGGCTGCTTTGCTTCAGAAAACATCGCATTGTTTTAGTAGCAGACATTGAAAAAGCGTTTCTGCAAATAAGCATCACCCTCACGAACCAAGACGTTCTGCGCCACCTGTGGTCGGAGAATGCACCCGCGCTTGGTCAACCGCTTTTAACGTTGGTATCTGGCGTGTGACCAGAGTACCACTCAGCATGACCTGCAGTCCCTTTCTTTTGGCGGCAACCATCCGTTATCATCTTGAGCAAACTTCGTCTGTTTACCCCGAAGCTACAAAAAAGCTGTGACTTTACATATATGTTGACGACATTTTAACCGGAGCGGACTCGTTCAAGCTGCGGTCAGAAGCCACGAAGACATTTGCAAGTGCATCTCTGAAGCTACACAGTTGGACTTCGATTGACCCACGCGCCCTTGGCCCACAATCGACGCTACCTCCAGAGTTACCTCTGGGACAACTGATTGGACTGCTGAAAGTCTTGGGATTGGTATGGCATCCTGATACCGACGTACTGTTGCTTAGTCCGTGAAACGCTATTGAGTTTGCTCAACAAAGAACCAATATTAAGCGGTTCGTGCTTCAGACGACCTCTCGCCAATACGACCATCTCGGCATGCTGACCCCTTGCGCAGTAAGAACAAAAATCTGTTTTCAAAAGCTTTGGAAGAAAGGTGCTGACTGGGACGAACAGCTGCCACTTGATACTCTACATGAATGGAAAAGTTGCTACAATTGACTTCCAGACCTCTGTGATATTGGAATTCTCCGCTCCTACCGTCAGGGCGAACAAGGAATTGGCAACAAACACACACTGCATTTTTTCAGTGACACCTGTAAGTCAAGCTACGACGCTGTTTGCATCATTTGGACAGCAGAAAATACGAACGACAATTGCTCAACGATAGTCTTGTGCAACCCCAGGGTGGCGGCAATGATTTATACAAGCCTTACCAGACTCGACCTCGTCTCAGCAGGAATGTACGAGTGCATGCGAAGCAGACCTGCAGAGAGATAGGTTTGCCTTGTCTTCGCTACCAACAATAACCACTAGACATTTGGGAGTTATCTTACAGAGGCACTCAAAAATGCTCAAGTTATGGAGATGCCCTGGTCAGTTGTGCGAATTAACAACAAACTTATTCTGGTGGACAGGACCGAACTCTACCGATTCTCAACAGAGTGTCATGGGGAATGTCCTCATCAGGCCACCAAACCACTAATTATGGACCTTCTTAAGTGCATCCTTCTTGCTCTACTGCACCGTGCTAACATTTGGATACTACGATTTTCCTGGAAGCAAAAGTGGAAAGGTGTGCCCCGCATAGCCCTGAATGCAGAAGAAATACGAGCCAGCGACCTATACTGAATAATAAGGGTTCAAAGCTCAGCCTTTTCGCATGAAATCGACCACGTCTCTAAAGGAGCTCAGCATATAAGAGATTCAACACTTTGAGACATGACCTGCTTCTTCGACAGTGGAGTTTTTCGAGTAGCCGGACGCCTACAATTCATTAAATATCTTACGATGAAAAACGTCTCAATCATATTACCAAAGCTCCACTACTATTGGGAGCTCCTCGTCATCCAGAGCCATCGACAAGTTCTTCACGCAGGGGCTCGGGATCCACTTTAACTAACAACGGAAAGATAATGAATATTACGTGGAGGGCAGAAAGTCAAGATGATCATCAGAGGATATATCGTCTTCCCACGCTACAATGTCAGACCTTTCTCCGAAGTGACTCCACCGTTACCAACTGAAAAAGTGACTCCTTCGGAACCCTTTCAAGTAAAAGAACTAGATTATGCCGGTCCCCTCTACGTCAAACGTCTAGATGACTACGCCAAAGTATATATTTGCAATTTCACGCGCGCTGTGATCAGAGGTGTTCACTTCGAACTAGTCAAAGACATGGCTGCCACGAACTTTCTCAATGATTTCCCACGCATTGTGTCGTGGCGAGGACTTTCCTCTGTTATGTATTCGGACAACGCATCAGAGTTCAAAAAGTGCAAGAGAGCTTTCGAGACTATGGCAATCACTGAGAAACGAACAAGTCTGTACCTATAGTGGTGACCATCATTACAATGGAAATTAATCACCGATCATGCACCATGGAGGGGCAGTTTTTATGAGAGTCTTATCAGATTTGTCCAATTGACATTTAAAAAATGAATCGGGAAGAGATCTCTTACGGAGAAATGGCTACAAACAATCTTAACTTAAGTAAAAACTGTCATCAATTCCCGGCCAATCACACAGGTTTATACCTACTGTCTAGATCTCCCCATCTCACTTTCGCATCGGAAGGCATGTATCTACACTTCCCGACCTAACACTCGCCGAGATCATAGTAGGTAGTCGCCACATGCTACCATTGTGGAAACGAGAAAAAAATGCGAATGAATTTGTGGGAGCATTGCCACAAAGAATACCTATTGGGGTTAAGGATAATACCCAGCCCTAAGTGAATGACCTCGTTGGATAAAATTAAGAAAGGCAACCTCATCCTTCTACAAGAGTGCAGCAAGCCCCAGCAACTATGAAACATTCTTCGAATAGGGGAGCTCTATAGAGGAAGGGACGGCCAGACGAGATCCTGTTCCTTGAGACCACAAGGTGGGCCCGCCGTTAAATGGACCGTTGAACCCCTCTACCCACTAGAATCAAACTCTTTGTAAACTTGTGCGCACGGAATAGTTTATTGAAACAAGACGAAGGAGAGGAAGCGCTCTCGAGCTTCGAACCACGCGCAACAGCAGCTACCCACGAAGTCGGGCTTGTAGGAAATGTTGTAGGAAATTGTAGGACTTGTACGAAATCAAGCCTCCTGATGCATAGGAAAAAGGGTTTATTCTACATAAATCGTAGCGCGACTTCCTTGGTAGCTGCTGTTGCTAGTGGCTCGAAGCACGAGTGTGCTTTTTCTCCTTCTTTGTTGTTCTTGTTCCAACACCATGACTTTGTGTCCGTAACTATTCACCACCAAATAATTTCACATGCAAATTGTCACCGGTTCGTAGGTGCCATTATTGACACATAGCTTTCATAGAGCCCATACATCTCATACTTGAAGAGGGGGCATACCACTATTGCATTTATACAGAGGTTTCTCGAAGGTAAAACGTGGGGCTCTTCCGTGGCATCTGTGCTTCAACTATACAAGACGCTCTTCCTAGGATAATTGCAATCTAGCACACCAGTGCTGTCCAATGCTAACAAAACTAACACTCCTGTCGTCCTACAGAGGAGCACTCAAAGCCAAGCCCTTCGAATAAGTCTGGCGCCACATCGGTTTGCTTCAACTTTAGCTATTGCCATTGTGAGACCCCCCACTAACGACTTGTATAGCTGTCCACGCACTCGGAGCGCATGTTCGGCTTATATACAGAGGTGCTGACTACCATCTCGCTAGCTTGCCTGAAAAAAGACCCAAGCATCCTTCTGCAGGTCAATTTTGACGTACCCGCACTCTTTTTCAGTGAGATACCCGCCACAAGAACGCCATCTCATTTGGGGTGCCTGAAAAAGCCTCCTGAAAACGCTGCTCCGCAGGAATTGCAAAGAATGGATTGAATTTTGGGGTTTTACGTGCCAAAACTACGATTTGATTATGAGGCACGCATCAGTGGGGGACTCCAGACTGATTTTGACCACCAGGAGATGTTAACGTGCCACCAGTGCACAGGACCACGGGCGTTTTTGCATTTCACCACCATCGAAATGCGGCCGCCATGGCCGGGACATGGTCGTGCGATCTCGTCCAAAAAACGCTATCCTGCTCTCCGCGGCTCTGAAGCAGATCGCTTATGAGCTTCCACATAGTTCATACTCTAACTGAAGTCAGTTTTACAAGAACGGTTTGGTCTCGCAAAGCACGATGGGCGCCACTGTTATACCGTCTCAATCGGTCATGAATTTGAAGACTCCACACGTCACGAGATCAGGTTCCGAACTTGTTGCTCTCTGCGTGGCTGTGGGCTAGATGAAAAAAGAAGCGCCTAGCAAATCGACAAGATTTTGTGGTTCAAAAGCAGGCCTCCAAAGTGTGCCAAGTGTACGATGTGGAAATTACGAACAACGCATGTCCAAAATCAACAAAATTTGCCATTGCGTCAACGCAGACATCTTTCAATGGCTGCTGGCACAATGTGGCATCGTTGGTAATCACCTTGCCGATGAAGCTGCCATCGTGCGTACCAACACGGTGAGACACTGGCATGCTCCGCAAAACTCTAACCGTCGATTACGCAGAGTCATTACGCATTGCGATTACGCAATGTTGAAACTGCAACTACCAACAAAGCCTTCACGACGTAACGCAACACTGTTGCGTCGGCTGTGGGTAGGAGTAGCTTTTACTAACTCCTACAGCTATCGCCTTGGCATGGCGTACTCACCCATGTGTGCTAAATGCAAGTATAAGGAAACCATCGATCGTATTTAGTGCCACTGTTCTCGCTTCAATGAACAAAGCCAGAATATCCAGCTTGCCTCGGATAGATTGGTCGATATGTCATTTATCGAAACCAATGTATTGGAAGCCTGGCCTCAAAACTCATCAGCCCAGAAAGCCATTCGAGCTCTTTTACGTTACCTGAGGGCTGTCTAAAGTCAGGCACTTGGGGGCTCGACTTTATACGTACTACACCTGGCTTAGTGCAAGTGAAATTGGAATCACGACATGCGTCTTATCTTCCTCTCTCTTTCACTCCTTCGTATCTGTCCCCACGGGTAAGAAACTGGACAACGTCTAACCACTCTGCCTTACCTTCCTCCCTTTTCTCTCTCAATTAAACAAGGGTGGCCCAAAAGACCAAGCCTTCTCCCCAACTGCAGCTTTTGTGAATGCTTCTGTTGGATCCCTCACAAAGTTGCCGTAGTTGTTCTTGGTAGCAAAGACGTGGCGAACCTCTCTGTCGGCCTGGTTAACTTCCTGTGCTCCGAATGCTTGTTGCTATGAAGGCTTGGGTATATACATATTGGCACGCACTAGTTACGCTAGAAGTCGAGGAGGAAGAAGTGTGCGTGGTAGCTGCTGCAAAAATGAGCTGTAAACGGCCGTTTGCTTCGAACTGACTTACTGGCTTTTCCTCTCGTGACAAACTGGTGGAGGTGCTGGGTACGCATCCATCGTATGCCTACGGGTCCTGAACCAGAAGCTATCGGCGCCAGTACCTCGGGGACGGCAGAAATCTATCGAAGCAGCCGTCGCCTCAAGGTCTTCCACCGCAATACAGTCCCCTGGCAAGCTCCGTGAGGAAGATGTCAACAACTACCGCAAGCCAAACCGAGGGGATCCCAAATGCTGCCGTACCATGCATTCTCAACGCGCCTCGCACGCCTAACCCGTTCCATGGCGACGCCTTTGAGGACGTTGAAGACATGTTGGACCATTTCGACCGGGTCGCCGCCTTTAACGACTGGGACGATCGCCTTAAAGGGACACTAAAGGGAAACAATAAATCAATTTAGACTAATAAAGCATTGTTTGAGAACCCTGCAGGCAGTCATTTCAAGAAAATAGTTTGAATATTAGATGAGAAAATGAAGGTACAAGTATCAGTATTTGAATTTCGCGCCGAAACGCGAGCGCCGGTACGTCAGCGTGACGTCAGGGATTCCAAAGTTTGTTTTCGCATTTGGGCCGCGTTGCCTGAATAAAGGTTCCCGAAACTTGGCATGTTTAATATTTGGTTCCTTTAGAACACAATGTATTCAATCTGTACCGCTATATATATTTAGTAGGCCCTAGAAGATGCCATCAAAATCCATGACGTCACAGCCCCCAGGTGCGGGAACTTACGTAGGCGTCGCCATCCGTATTTCGTTGCGCTTTTTCTGGCTTACCAAACGTCTTATCGTTGTAAGAGTGGTTTTTTGGTGTTGTTGAACGGTGATTTACTGATGCAGAAGAAATCACTTTTCACTTTAGTGTCCCTTTAAGTTGAAGAACGTCTACTTTTCCCTTTTAGACGCGGCGAGGATATGGTACGAGAACCACGAAGCTTCATTTACCAGCTGGCAGGAGTTTTACCGACTGCTTTGCGAAGCCTTCTGCACTCCCGAAAGGAATAAAGAGCCGAACAGGCACTGTCTTCGAGGTTCCAAATGCCAACCGAAACCGTCGCCATGTTCGTCGAAGACATGACGCGATTGTTCCGTCGGGCCGATCCACTAATGCCAGAAGACAAGAAGGTGCGTCTGGTAATGCGAGGCGTAAAGGAACAGCTTTTCGCGGGCCTCGTGCGCAATCCTCCTACAACAGTCTCTCAGTTCGTTCGTGAGGCAACAGTCATGGAACGTATGCTTCGGCAGCGGCTCTCGCAGTATGAACGCCAGACCACCATGACTGCTGCATGCTCTCTCGTACCTGCAAATGATGAGAGGGAGTCCCTTACCGAGCTAATACGACAAATTGTTCGAGAACTGCAGAAGTCCTATGCATCGGCTCCGGCACCTCCCAGTGCCGCGGTTCTTACGGATGTCATTCAGGAAGAAATCGGCAAAGTGGTTCATCCCTCGCCACCAACACGACTCGAACCTCCCACGTTCTCGTACGCGGATGCTCTTCGGGCTTGCGCGCCGTCGACGGGCCGTTTTTCGCAGCCGCCTGCTGGTATTTCTCGACGCTCCCCAAGTCCGATCCACCGCACGAATCCGCAAGCACCCTTTCATCCTGGTCCGCGCAAATCTGTAGTATGGCGCGCCCCCGACAACAGTCCGTTGTGCTATCGCTGCGGGGAGGCTGGTCACATGTATCGCGACTGCCAGTACCGACGGATTGGTCTGCGGGGATACCATCCGTACGCCCGTTGCCCGCGCTATGGCGAGCGCCCGCACGAAATCGAGCAATACTTAGAAAGTAACCGGCTTCCTCCTGCCCAACAGCGAAGACAGTCACGGTCGCCTTCACCTCGTCGGTACGCGTCACCAAACCGTGCTCGACCCGCCTTTGATTCCGCTCGAGTCAACGGTGGAAGCCCGCGCCGGGGAAACTGAAAACGGCGACCTCCGGGGGTGAGGCCGCTGTCATGCGAACCGTCAAATATCCTCCGCCGACGCCATCCCCTCGCGACGTACCGCTGACGCCTTCATTCGAAACTGCAAAAAGAACTTCTGCTGCTATTACTGCTTCAATCGATGGTTATCCGCTAACTGCACTTGTAGATACAGGAGCTGACTACTCGGTTATGAGTGCCTCACTGGCCACTCGGTTACGCAAAGTGCTGACAGCGTGGGACGGCCCACATCTGATTACAGCCGGAGGACACCTCGTGTCACCCATTGGACGATGCACCGCCAGACTTGCAATTTCTACTTCGGCTTTCGTAGCGTCTTTTCTTGTGCTGCCCAGGTGTTCTCGGCTAGTTATACTGGGCATGGATTTTCTCCAGGAATATGGGGCGATCATTAACCTTCGTGACTTGTTCGTGACTTTTTCTAACCATGTTTCTTCGGATTCGAGTGTGGACAATGAACATCACCGCGCGGCTTTACGTGTGGTCGATGACTGCGTGACGTTACCGCCTCGAAGTAGCATCTTCGTCCTCGTTGAATTCCCCCAAGACCAACTAAGAATGGGCATCGCCGAAGGTAACCTCACCATATTGCTGGATCGCGAAGTCGGCGTCGCACGAGGTCTCGTAGAGCTCCAACATAAGCAAACCACGATTCTAGTTACCAACTTCAGTTTCGAATACAAGCACTTTGCGAGGCATACCACCATGGCCTACTTCGAAACGGTGCCCGAGTCCAACGCCTGTGCTTCGGTAACGACAATCTCGATTCCGGAACCCAGCGATGTGGTCTTGACTAGGCACATCAACGTCTACCCACAGCTAGACCAAAACGAGAAGGAGAGGCTCCTCACTCTGCTGTCGTCATTTAGCGACTGTTTCGCCACCACGTCGAAGGTCAAACAGACTCCTTTAGTCAAACACAGAATCATCACTGAACCGACCGTCCAACCTGTTCGCCAACACGCTTATCGCGTGTCGCAGAGAGAACAGGATGCTATTCGTCATCAAGTTAAACCAATGCTCGGCGATGATATCATTCAACCATCGACAAGTCCTTGGGCTTCACCTGTTGTATTAGTTAAAAAGAAAGACGCTTCACTACGATTCTGTGTCGATTATCGCAAACTGAACAAGGTCACGAAAAAAGACGTTTACCCACTTCCTTGAATCGATGACTCCTTGGATCGCCTGCGACATGCCCGTTACTTTTCTTCAATGGATCTGCGTGGTGGGTACTGGCAAATTGAAGTTGACGAACGGGACCAGGAAAAAACGGCGTTTATAACACCCGACGGTCTCTATCAATTTAAGGTCCTCCCTTTTGGATTGTGTTCCGCTCCGGCCACATTTCAACGCATGATGGACACAGTTTTATCTGACCTCAAGTGGAACTCGTGTTTAGTCTATTTAGACGATGTAGTTGTTTTTCCCACCACGTTTGAACAACACATCCAGCGGCTTGAGGCGGTTCTTCAAGCTATCCGTACCGCCGGCCTCTCCCTGAAGCCCGAAAAATGTCACTTTGGCTACGAGGAGCTCAAATTTCTAGGTCATATTGTCAGCAGCACCGGTGTGCGCCCTGACCCTGACAAAGCCATGGCAGTTGCTCTGTTTCCGATACCGAAGACGAAACACGATGTCCGCCGATTTTTAGGGCTTTGCGCGTATTACCGCCGTTTTGTACCCAATTTTTGTGCAATTGCCGAACCTTTGCAACGACTCATCAAGAACGACGTCACATTTGTTTGGGGCCCGGCACAATCCAACGCCTTCCACGACCTTCAGCGACGTCTACAGACACCACCGATCCTTGGTCACTTTGACACCGAGGCTGACACAGAAGTGCATACTGATGCTAATAACGTTGGTCTCGGAGCGACAGTCGTACAGTTTCAAGCTGGTGTTGAGCGCGTTATTGCGTATGCCAGCCGAACCTTGTCTGCTGCTGAAAAAAACTACTCAGCGACTGAAAAGGAATGTCTGGCAGTCATATGTGCTATCCATAAGTTCCGCCCTTACCTGTACGGACGCCCCTTCCCTCTCGTCAGCGACCACCACTCTCTCTGCTGGCTGGCGAATCTCAAAGATCCTTCAGGCCGTCTCGCACGATGGAGCCTTCGGTTACAGGAATTTGATGTGACCATCGTCTATAAGTCTGGCCAGAAACACACTGACGCCGACTGTCTCTCCCGCGCCCCCGTCGAACCCGCACCGCTAGATACTGACGACGATTCTGGTTTTCTTTGTACTTTTCCGTCTTTAAACCTTTCTCAACAGCAACGCCAAGATTCCGAGCTCCAGCCCTTGATTGAATACCTTGAAGGAAGCCGCCCACAATCCCCATGGCAGTTCGCGCGTCACTTGTCATCTTTCTGCCTACGTGGCGACATCCTATACAAGCGGAACTTTCACCCTACGGCAACCGCTTTCCTGTTCGTTGTTCCTGCTACTCTCCGCCACGACGTTCTACGTGCATGCCGCGGCGAACCAACGTCCGGGCATCTTGGATACACACGTACTCTCGCGAGGATCAAGCAGAAATACTATTGGCGAAAACTCACAAAAACCGTGAAGCAGTACGTCAGCAGTTGTCGCGATTGCCAGCGTCGCAAAGTTCCGCCACTGAAACCAGCCGGTCTGCTTCAGCCTCTCCGACCTCCTTGTTCACCTTTTGAACAAGTCGGGATGGATTTACTCGGCCCATTTCCCAAGTCTTCGGCTGATAACCGCTGGATCGTTGTCGCCACCGATTACCTCACTCGATACTGCGAAACACAAGCCGTTCAGCGAGCTACTGCTTCAGATGTTGCTAACTTCTTTATCAAAAATGTCGTCCTTCGACATGGTGCTTCCGCTGTCGTCATCACAGACCGTGGTACGGCCTTCACTGCCCAGTTGGTCCGAGATATTCTGCAGCTGAGCGGAACAATGCACCGTACGGCAACTGCGTATCACCCGCAGACTAACGGTTTAACTGAGCGTCTCAACAAAACGATTACGGATATGCTTTCCATGTATGTTGCCACGGATCATAAAAATTGGGACGAACTGCTCCCGTATGTGACATTCGCGTACAACACTGCCCTACAAGAAACCACCGGGTTTCCTCCTTTTCGTCTGGTCTACGGACGCGACGTCACCACTATGCTCGACGTGATGCTCCTACCAACTTCGTCTCAACCTACCGCTCCAGATACAGACGCCTTTGTTCAGCGTGCCGAAGCAGCGCGGCACCTTGCGCGGCAACGAATTCTATCCCGACAAAGTCAAGATGCTCGTCGATACAACAGATGCCATCGAGACGTCACATACAACCCGGGAGATCTTGTATGGGTTTGGACCTCTATACGTTGTTTGAACCGCACCGATGGCACCGGCTGTTGGAATCTCAGCGCTGCCACCAGCTGTTGGAACCTCAGTGCTGACACCCGTTGTTGCAAATGGGTCGCAAGCCCCAAGGGTAGCGTTGGCCTGGCGGCCTGGGGCACACTGGAAGCATCCGAAGGTCCCAGCAAAGCATGAGGCGACTGCTAACAGAACAACTTGTTTATTCTAGCATCGCAAAGAGCGGGCGGTCAGGTCGACCGAAGTAGAGAGACGGGAGAGCACGTTACACAACTGAAGAAATCGGAGCCTCTCTCCTGGCGTCCGGGGGCAGCTGCTCTTATACTCTTGGCGTCGCGGGCAAGAAGGAAGGTCACGAGATGACACCACGTGACAGCGGCGACGGACGGATTGAGAGACACGTTGGGACAAGGAGGTGACGCATCAGCCGGGCCGGCGCCGGTCAGACCTCCTCGCTTCACACTGGGGGAGCTCCTCTCCCCGGCTGCCGCGCTTTGACAAGCGTGGGCACACACACACACACGCACACACAAAGACACGTGGCACTGAACATGCCGGGACGCGCTCGGCGGGGATGCGTCGCGGCCGCTCCGAACGGGCCAAAATGTCCGCCGCTTTGAACGAAGCTCCGGCGTACGTTGCATCCGCGCTGGCTTTACCGCGCGTCGTAGGCGAAACGTAACAGACCGCCCCGCCGGGGGAGGAAGATCCCGATGGTCAGGGGACTGCATCCGCTGTCCGGAGGGATGTCGCTCGATGATGCTCATAACCGAAGTCGGTCGTCCCTCGGCGTTTCGTGAGCGCAGCGCACCGAGAAGGCCTCGTTCTCACGTTCAGGTTCACACAGGACACTGCAAAGTGACTTCAGGAGAGTTGCCATTTTTGTTCTCTTTCCCAGCAAGCGTTAGAACTGCGCCGAAACTCAGCCGCTCAGTCAGCAAGCACGGCACAACCCTCACTAAGCCATGCCAGGCTCTTTCCCCTTTTATACTACTGCCTAGTTCCTTACAGTAGTCTACAGCAGCACTCAGAACGCGTCCACAAATCGGAAAATTGCACTAGAAAGCACATCATCACTTTGAAACACTACACAAAAGCAATATGTTAAAAAATCCTGCCTCAGGAAGAAAAACATCAATAACAAACAATTATGAGGCTGATTCCCACGTTAGGGGCTTCGACTTAAGCCATCGGCGTTACCGTTGAGACTCCCCTTTTTGTAACGCACCTCAAAGGAATATTGCAAAGCGAGGCTCCAGTTCAGGAGGCGGCCATTTGTGAAAGAGATAGTCTGCAGCCACTGGAGAGGGCAGTGATCCGTTTCGAAGCATGCGAAGCGGAGATCGCAGCGAGCGACGGTACACTAGCTCAGCTGGCGAAAACCCCGTAGCCGCATGCGGCGCGGTCCTCAATGCAAACATCACCCCAGGCAGAAACAGCTCCCAGTCAGTTTGTTGTTCAAACCATAATGCTCTCAACACGCGCTTCATGACGGAGTGGAGCTTCTCAACGGAATTCGACTGGGGGTGGTGCACTGAGCTGTGTAGCAGCTTTACCCCGCACCTTTCGAGAAAGGCTGTCGTCAAAGCGCTAGTAAACACTGTGCCCTGATCTGATTGGATTTCCGCAGGAAAACCAACTCGCGCAAATATGGACAGTAGTGCACTGACTATCTCAACTGAGCTGAGTTCTTTGAGCGGCACTGCTTCAGGGAACTTTGTCGCTCGGCAGATCACAGTCAAAATGTGTCTGTACCCCGTGGCTGTTACCGGCAGAGGTCCTACTGTATCAATAACGAGCCGTCTAAAAGGCTCCGTAATGACAGGTACCAACTTCAACGGCGCCCTCGATTTGTCCCCTGGTTTGCCCACCCGCTGACAGGTGTCGCATGTCTTCACAAAGTGGTCTGCGTCCCGAAAACACCCTGGCCAATAGTACTCTTGCAAGAGACGGTCCTTAGTTTTCTTAACTCCTAGGTGTCCGGACCACGAACCCCCGTGCGACAAGCGCAACAGATCCTGACGATAGCACTGAGGCACGATCAGCTGATCGAACTCCACTCCCCTGCGGTCTATATACTTCCGGTACAGGACCCCACCTCTTTCCACAAAGCGAGCATTTTTCTTGGCGATACCTTCCTTGACAATGCAGCGTATGTTTTCTAGGCTGCCATCCTTCTTTTGCTCGGCTATCAAAGCCGACCGGCTGACCTTTAGCAACCTATTAAGTCCGTCTGACGTAGGCGCGATGAGCAAATCTTCAGATAGCTCTTCTAACTTTCCCGTGTCGGGCATTTCCTCTCCAGTATCTGGTGCCTTTAACGCTACAGGCTCAATTTTATTCAGTTCGGGCGTGCCCTGAATATCAGCTTGCTGCGCCTCTGACCCTTTCTCATCGTTCGACAACGTCGGCCCCGCAACTACCGCCTTTGCAGCGAGCTCCCGAACCTTCGATCTGGTTAAGGCCTGAACGCTAGGCTCACCAAACAAAAGCCCCTTCTCGCGCAGGAGGTGATCGGACCTGTTCGAAAATAGGTACGGGTACTGGGGGGGCAGCATAGATGACACTGCCGCCTCCGTCTCAAGTGCTCCGAAGGGTCCTTCAATAAGCACTTTTGCTACGGGCAGACACACGCTGTGAGCTTCCACGGCTTGCTTGATCCATGCGCACTCGCCCGTGAACATATCGGGTTCTACGTAAGAGGGGTGAACTACATCCATCGTAGCTGCGGAATCGCGAAGCACTCGGCACTCTTTCCCGTTCACGAGGAGGTCTCGCATGTAAGGCTCGAGAAGCTTCATGTTCTCGTCAGTGCTGCATAACGACAAAAACACGACTTTTGTTTTTGTTTCTGGACACTGCGCCGAAAAATGACCCGGCTTCTGACACGTATAACAAACGCGCGCTTGCCTCGTCTCGAACCGCTTTCTGCGTTCGGCTTCGGCTGCCGCCGTCTCCTTACGTTCGGTCGGACTGCTTTCACTCGCATCCGCACTACGTGTGTCCCCCTTTGCTCTCATGGGCGTGAACTTCGGCCTCTCAAACTTGGAGCCAAATTCACCCTTTTGACCGTCCTTAGCTCCGCGAGCCCGACGCGTCACAAACTCTTCGGCTAGCTCAGCGGCTCTAGCCACCGTACTAACGTCTGGCCTATCCAAGACCCAGTACCGCACGTTCTCAGGTAACCGACTATAAAACTGTTCTAGCCCGAAACACTGCAGAACTTTCTCGTGGTCACCAAACGCTTTCTCTTCTTTGAGCCACTCCTGCATGTTTGACATTAGCCTGTAGGCAAACTCTGTATATGACTCACTTTTGCCCTTCTCATTTTCTCGAAACTTCCGACGGAACGCCTCCGCTGACAGCCTGTACTTTTTTAGCAGACTCGATTTCACTTTGTCGAAATCCTCTGCCTCCTCTCTCTCCAAGCGAGCGACTACGTCGGCCGCCTCGCCGGGTAACAAAGTGAGCAAGCGCTGTGGCCACGTTTCCCGAGAGAACCCCTGCTTCTCGCACGTTCGCTCAAAGTTAACCAGGAACAAACCAATGTCCTCTCCAAGCTTAAACGGCCGCATCAGGTCAGTCATTTTGAACAATACCCGTTCTCCTGCACCGTGTGCCTGACTTCCATTACGAACGCGTTCCATCTCTATCTCGAGACGCTTCATTTCCAAAGCGTGTTGTCGGTCGCGCTCTTTTTCTTGTTGCTCTCGCTCTTTCTGTTCTTTAAGTTCGCGCTCCTGTCTTTTTGCCCTTTCCTCAATGGTCTCAAGGCATTCCGACAGCTCGTCATCCTCAGCTTCTAACTCAAGAATAGCCCTTAGCAGTTCTGGTTTTCTGAGTTTGTCTGAGACATCCAGACCCAACTCTCTTGCAAGCTCCAGCAATTTCGGTTTGCGCAACGACTTCAAATCCATGGCTGCTCTGAATGCTGCTTTCTCTACTGCTTACTATTGTCTTGCCGCAACTAACCCGGCAGCAACGACAACCCCAATTACCAGCTCTGTTTCTGACACTAACAAAAGCCTGGCAAAACTCAGAAGAAGAAAGTCCCGCACTCACCAAACCTCGCAGCCAAGAATTCAGCGCAGTCGTTCCGCTGCAGGCAACCAGTCATCACACAGGGCTCGTTGCACTGCTCCCGGATGGTCGTTGTGCTGCTCAGCATACAGTCAACCGCATATCTTCGCTGCTGGCCTCCGTTGTCGCGATCTCACCGCTGGCAACCAGATGTTTGAACCGCACCGATGGCACCGGCTGTTGGAATCTCAGCGCTGCCACCAGCTGTTGGAACCTCAGTGCTGACACCCGTTGTTGCAAATGGGTCGCAAGCCCCAAGGGTAGCGTTGGCCTGGCGGCCTGGGGCACACTGGAAGCATCCGAAGGTCCCATCAAAGCATGAGGCGACTGCTAACAGAACAACTTGTTTATTCTAGCATCGCAAAGAGCGGGCGGTCAGGTCGACCGAAGTAGAGAGACGGGAGAGCACGTTACACAACTGAAGAAATCGGAGCCTCTCTCCTGGCGTCCGGGGGCAGCTGCTCTTATACTCTTGGCGTCGCGGGCAAGAAGGAAGGTCACGAGATGACACCACGTGACAGCGGCGACGGACGGATTGAGAGACACGTTGGGACAAGGAGGTGACGCATCAGCCGGGCCGGCGCCGGTCAGACCTCCTCGCTTCACACTGGGGGAGCTCCTCTCCCCGGCTGCCGCGCTTTGACAAGCGTGGGCACACACACACACACGCACACACAAAAACACGTGGCACTGAACATGCCGGGACGCGCTCGGCGGGGATGCGTCGCGGCCGCTCCGAATGGGCCAAAATGCCCGCCGCTTTGAACGAAGCTCCGGCGTACGTTGCATCCGCGCTGGCTTTACCGCGCGTCGTAGGCGAAACGTAACAACGTCAACGAGGCCGGTCAGAAAAATTATTGCGCCGATACTTTGGACCCTACATAGTTTTGCGTCGTCTAAGTCCTGTCAACTACGAAGTTATTCCAGCCGACACTTCGCACCACTCCCGTAGACCACGTTCCTCTGATATTGTTCACGTTACCAGGATGAAGTCCTACAATTCGCGCTGACTCTCATCCACAAGCTTTGTGATGCGGCCCCTGTCGTCACGTCCGTTGTCTTCCTCATTTCTTTTATTTTTTCCTTGTGGCATTTAACATCTCCCCAACTTTATTCATTTATTTATTTTTTTGGAGGGAGGGGTAATGGCACGAACTAGTTACGCTAAAAGTCGAGGAGGGAGAAGAGTGCGTGGTAGCTGCTGCAAAAACGAGCTGTAAACGGCCGTTCGCTTCGAACTGACTTACTGGCCTCTCCTCTCGTGACAATATTGGCGACAGTGGCTTGCCTATCATCACTACTGATACCCGCACCTACACTGCTGCGAAGTGCTCTCGGAAGCTGTCCTTACACCTTCCGGTTAGACGTGGAGGTAAGTTGAGAAACACCAGCCGATCGGAGAAACTTTCTATGCACTTGCTTTTGGGAGCAACCAATACTAATATGTGAGTGCTCCGTCTGTGACGTTGACACAAAAGGTTTTGTAGTACATAAATAAATGTGCTCTACGCATGTACTGGCAACATTTTTGGCATGAACTTGTATAGGAGATTGTTATCTTCTTGAGATTTTTTACACTAGGAGCGTGTTTACTTTCACTTTAGGCCATATTTCTAACACTATAATAGATTAGGTTGATTTCCACCGCTCATCCCGTCTAGCATATTCGATTGTGCGCATCTTCCCAATTTATTTGCCTATGTGAATGCAAACTCGATACATATATTATATACAATATCTTTCTTAATTTTTCGCTCCCTTCTTGGCGGCGGCGCTGAAAACCATTTGAGTTGTCGGTAGCCAGAGTCTGGTGGGGCATCGACTAGAAGCTCTGCATAACTTGGATTAGGACTGGTTGCTACATCCGTCGAGTACTGCTGGCTAAAGACATGACTTCTTCATTCATGTGTTCTCAGTTGCCGCGATATTAGTACAATGCTTGCTATAGAATGTAGCACAGTAGCAATTTAATGATGCCCGAGAAGCTACTTACCTGTTTTTGCAGATTTTAACAATGCGGCTATTTCCGGGTCTATATGGGCTTCCTTCAGGTAACTGTTTGATTCTTGTTCTAAAAATTCAGGACACCATATCTTGACACACCTATTGCAAGCTGCAACAAAATTTAATTACCGTTCACTGCATATAACATACGTCTGTGTTCTCAAAAGACCAGTTATATGGTTACCACAGAAGCGAGCACCCCTGCTATATTATGTACTGGTGGAATCGCCTTTCATGTTTTTCTCTGTACATACCTGGAGTTTTCAACAAGCTTCAGATATATCTACACGCGCGTAGATATTATCAAAAATAAAAGCGCTTAAAAACCCGCCTAGCTTCCGTTCTCAGAATATGTCGCATCGTAATAAATGTCGACTCATCCTGAATTCCTAGTTGTATTCGTTTCTTTTATTCTAATTTCACAGAACCTTTCCCGTAACTTCGACCTCTGAAAGAAAATTCGAAGCTTGTGAGATGCGATACAAGTGCTGGGCACATGTACACGCTGCAAATACCTTACGGAAAAATTTGCATAGGCCATATCGGCGGATGTGTTATCTGCCGGTTATCCCCGATCAATCGGTAAAAATAGTCAGTCGCACTATGCTATTCATAGTACAAGCTCTCATTGTGAGCCTATATTTTGTGACATCTTTTTGGTTTTCACACATACCTAAACTTGTACACTAAATATTTTAAGTTTTTCATATCAGATAGCTCGCAAGTATCGCGTTAGTGAGGCATCTGTTGCATTCACTGAGACAAAATTCAATGCCTAGCAAGACGGGCCCTGCTTACATATGCTATATTTTGTTGTTCTTGAGCTTGTACTGAAAGGTCAGACATCTTTTGGCACGGGCTCATTTGAGTCAGCCATCCACATATATATATATATATATATATATATATATATATATATATATATATATATATATATATATATATATATATATATAATATCGGAAGCCAACAAACAATGACATTGGTGTCATTGTTGGCTTATTATGATATTGTTACGTAAGAAGACGCAGATGAAAAGCTATATACAACTATATTTACAACGTAATACGCCGCACTTGGCCAAGAGGCACCAGCCCGCGCTAGCTTCCAATCGTCGTCGTCCTCTTCTTACTGCTCGCTTCTTCGTCATTGGAAATACTATTCCGTAGCACTACCCCCGGCGGCAAAAGCACCGTCCCGGAGCAACTAAAGGCCGGACTCGGAAGCAGTGTAGTAGGCCTTGAGCCTACTGACGTTCACTACATCACTAGATGCCAGAGTAGATGACGAGGTTGAGCTCACAGGAGCAATTTCGTACGTCACAGGCGTCATCTGGCGCAGAACGCGTTAGGGCCCTGTGTATCGCGAAAGGAGCTTTTCTGAGAGTCCGACGTGACGAGAGGACGACCACAGGAGCACGAGCGCACCAGGCGAAAACTGTACGTCATGGTGGCGGGCGTTGTACTGACGCTGCTGAGTGGTTTGCGAGTCCGTCAGTCGAGCACGGTAAAGCTGGCGTGCATGGTCGGCGAGGGCGATGGCGTCGCTCGCATACTCGCTTGTTGAGACCACAGGAGTAGGCATTGCCGTGTCTAGGGGCAAGGTTGGTTCGCGACCGTAGAGTAGATAAAATGGAGAAAATCCGGCGGTGTCGTGCCGGGCAGAATTATAAACAAATGTGACGTAAGAAAGGACAATGTCCCAGTCGTGGTGGTCCTTGGAAACGTACTTGGCCAGCATATCGGTAAGAGTACGGTTCAACCGCTCTGTCAGGCCATTGGTTTGAGGAAGGTATGAGGTAGTCAGCTTGTGTTGAGTGGAGCAGGAACGCACAATGTCGGCGATAACTTTCGAGAGGAAGTTACGACCACGGTCAGTAAGTAGCTGTCGCGGGGCGCCATGAAGTAAGATAGTGTCACGCAAGAGAAAGTCCGCGACGTCAGTGGCGCAACTGGTAGGGAGAGCCCGCGTGATAGCGTATCGGGTGGCGTAATCAGTTGCGACGGCTACGCATTTGTTCCCAGAGGATGACGAGGGAAAGGGACCGAGGAGGTCTAATCCAACACGAAAGAACGGTTCCACAGCGACGGTGATCGGCTGGAGATGACCAGCAGGTAGCACCTGAGGCGTTTTCCGACGCTGGCAGGTATCACAGGCAGCAACATAGCGTCGGACGGAGCGAGCGAGACGAGGCCAATAGAAGCGGCGGCGGACGCGGTCGTACGTGCGGGTTACCCCAAGATGTCCTGCAGTGGTGCGTCATGCATCTCAAAGAGCACAGTTTGTCGTAGATGTTTTGGCACGACAAGAAGATCAGATCCGTCAGGGAGGAAGTTCCTTCGGACAGAATGCCGCCCTGGAGGACATATCGGCGAACGGACGCGTCGGTAGGTGTAGAGCGCAGACGCTCGATGAGTACTTGCAGCGATAGGTATCGGTTCTGCTCATCGGCGATGTTAGCGAAGGCAGGCACAGAGAAAATTCCGTTGGCGGTACTACTGTCGGAGTCTTCAGGCTCGTCTACCGGGTAACGAGACAGGCAATCAGCGTCTTTGTGTAGTCGGCCAGATTTGTAGGTGACAGTATACGAATATTCTTGGAGGCGTAAGGCCCAACGACCAAGTCTTCCTGTAGGATCTTTCAGTGACCATAACCAGCAAAGCGCGTGATGGTCTGTGACAACGGAAAAGGGTCGGCCATAAAAGTATGGGCGGAACTTCGCAACCGCCCAAACTAGGGCCAGACACTCACGCTCAGTGATGGAATAGTTGCGCTCGGACGGTGACAGGAGCCTGCTGGCGTAAGCAGGGACCGAGCACGGTCGTTGCCGCGCTGGCGTTTTGCCAGGACTGCGCCAATTCCGTGACCGCTGGCATCAGTACGGACTTCGGTAGGCGCAGAAGGATCGAAATGGGCCAGAACGGGAGGCGTTGCGAGAAGGTCGATTAGATGCGAGAATGCAGAGGCCTCGTTATCGCTCCACTGGAAAGGGCATCTTTTTTCAAAAGCTCGGTTAGTGGTCGTGCTATGGCCGCGAAATTTTTCACGAAACGGCGGAAGTAGGAACAAAGGCCGATGAAGCTGCTGCGCACATCCTTGACACACTTCGGAACAGGGAAGTGCGTAACAGCATGGATCTTGCCTGGGTCCGGTTGCACTCCGTTCGCGTCAACGAGATGCCCAAGGACGGTAATCTGGCGACGGCCGAATTGGCACTTCGATGCGTTCAGTTGCAGACCGACTCGGCGAAAAACGTCCAGGACTGCTGAGAGGTACTCGAGGTGCGTAGCGAACGTTGGAGAGAATACTATAACGTCGTCCAAGTAGCGCAGGCACGTGTACCATTTGAAACCGTGAAGAAGGGAGTCCATCATGCGTTGAAAAGTGGCAGGAGCAGGCACGTACCCGGGAGGGGGGGGGGGGCCGGGGGGCCCGCGCCCCCCCCCCCAAAAAAATCAAGTGGCATACCCCCCCCCCCCCCCCTCCCCACCCACGCCACCACTCCTCCCACATTCCTAAAGCGACGCCAGATCAATGTTGAGACTTCGCAGCTGTTCATCGGTCAGCATTATGCTGCCTTTTTCACTCCTTTTAGATGGCGGTAGTTATCGGCATCTCTAGTAATGTGAAGGATAGTTTTCTCGTAGATTCCACACCCGCGCGATTAACTCGAGATGCGTTCAGTCGTCACCCTCTATTCAACCGTCATGCGCATAGCTATTGCTTTTGTTAGTTCAACCTTCTTTGTTTAGGCTGATCCTGGGACCAGGAGAGGGATGCGGCTGTTACTCAGCTGGTCTGTACTCTCATGGAACGAGTTGCGGCCGGAGAAAACGCCAATTGCGCTTAACTTATCCCTTTGCTTCATTGTTTCCTTGAGTTACGGCTCACCGCGACGCTGGCAGATGCCCGGAACCATATACACGTGATGTGGGTTAGATAAGGTGGGAAATAAAATAATGGGAAAGAGCGTCCATCATGAAACCCTGCAGTAACCCTTAAACCCATAAGCAACATGACTGTGGGCCGTTGCCTCGTCTGTTTTTCCCTAACTGTATAGCACTTTTCGTGCAAAAGTGGCAACTGGAAACAAAAATCGCAAGGAGTTGCGAAATTAAGTGATCTACTATGGGAGAGAGCCAAGGCAACAACCAAACTGCAAGCAAAAGCGAATAATAAAAAAGTTAACCGTTGTTTATGAGAATATTTATGGATCAACATATTTTTATTTAAAAAGGAAGTAGAGAAAACGCCGCCGGAAGTGGAGAACAATTACTTGTTTTGAATGACGCTTCTACAGTTATCGGTAGAACCGCCTCACGTAGCCACTTCTCTGCTGTGCTTATGTGGGTGTTTTTCTAACCTTTCGCAGTGAGCGCAGTACGTCTAGAATCGCAGAGTCCTGCGCTCTACGCAGTTGTATGGGACTGGCGGCCGCACAGCGTTACGCAATTCGCGGAACTGTCAAAACTGATCAACAAGGCGAAAATAACTGATATTCGAAACTATAATATGAGAAAGACTGAAGAAGCCGTAAAAAAATGAATGCAGCCTGAAATCAGTAAAAAAGAAACCTGGCATAGGACAGACCATGATGTATGCACTAAAAGATGAGAAGGATAGTATCATCAGCAATCTCGAAGATATAGTAAAAGCAGCGGAAATATTCTAAGCTGACCTGTATACAGCACCCAGAGGAGTCACGATAGTTCACTTAGAAACAGTAATGAACAGGATACAGAAACTCTCCTATAACTAGCGATGAGGTCAGAAGGGCCCTGCAAGACATGAAACGATGAAGAGCGGGAGGATAAGGTGGAATAACAGTCGATTTAATGAAAGATGGAGGAGACATAATGCTTGGAAAACTGACGGCTCTTTATACGAAGTGTCTATCGACTGCAAGGGTCCCAGAAAACTGGAAGAATGCAGACATTATACTAATCCACACAAAAAAGGAGGCGTTAAAGAATTGAACAATTATGGGACCATTAGCTTGCTCCCAGTATCATATAAAATATTTACGGAAATAATATCCAATAGAATAAGGTTAACACTGGATTTTGTCAACCAAGGGAACAGGCTGGCTTCAGGAAGAGATACTTTACAATGGATCACATCCATGTCGGTGGTGGTGGTGTTGAAGCAGGCCCACCACCACCACCGACATGGATGTGATCCATTGTAAAGTATCTCTTCCTGAAGCATCCATGTCATTAGTCAGGTTATCGCGAAATCTGCAGAGTACAATAAGCCTCTCTATGTGGCTTATATAGATTACGAAAAGGTATTTGATTCAGTAGATACCAGCAATCGTAGAGGCACTACGTAATCAAGGAGTACAGAATGCTTACGTAAAAAGCTTGGAAAATATTGCTACATGCGTGAGGCATTTGTTTGTTTGAACGAGGCGCGTAGGCGCCATCGCTTCAGAAAAGAGGAAGAAGAACGAACTGGGCTCGCGCTGTGAATCTAACCGGTCAGCGCTGCAACCGTTATTGTAAATATAATCTGTAAATAGTTTCTCGTCTTACTGACTCGTCTTTCGCGTTAGAATATTTACAGAGGTTCTACAGCTACTTTAATTCTACACAAGAAAAGCAGGGAGATGCCTATAGAGAAAGGGGTCAGACAGGGAGACACAATTTCTCCAAAGCTATTTTCTGCGTGCTTAGAAGAATTCAAGCTATTAAACTGGGAAGGCTTAGGAGTAAAGATCGACGGCAAATATCTGAGCAACCTTCGGTTTGCCGATTACATTGTTCTATTCAACAACAATGCAGACGAGTTACAACAAATGATTGGAGACCTTGACAGAGAGAGTGTAAGAGTGGGGTTGAATATTAATATGCCGAAGACAAAGATAATGATAAATAGCCGGGCAAAGGAACCAGATTTCAGGATCGCCAGTTGGCCTCTGAAGTCTGCGAAGGAGTACGTTTACCTAGGTCGATTAATCAGAGGGAACCCTGATCATGAGAAGGAAATTCACAGAAGAGTAAAAATTGAATGGATCGCATACGGCAGACATTGCCAGCTCCTTACTGGAAGCTTACCATAATTATTGAAAAGTAAGGTGTGCAATCAGTGCATTTTGCCAGTGCAATATGTCCAGTGCCAATGCATTTGCCAGTGCATTTCCCAGTGCATTTTGCCAGTGCATATGGGGCAGAGACTTGAGAGCAAGTTAAGGACCACGCAAGGAGCGGTCGAACGAAGATTGCTAGGCATAACGTTAAGAGAGAAAGAGAGTGGTTTGGATCAGAGAGCGAACGGGTATAGACGATATTCTAATTCACATCAAGAGGAAAAAATGTAGCTGAGCAGGTCGTGTAATTCGCCGGTTTGATAACCGTTGGACCATTAGGGTTACAGAATGGGTACCAAGAGAAGGGAAACGCAACCGAGGACGACAAAACCCTAGGTGGAGCGATGAAATTAGGAAATTCGCGGGCGCTAGTTGGAATCGGTTGGCGCAGGACAGGGGTAATTGGAGATCGCAGGGAGAGGCCTTCGTCCTGCAGTGGACATAAAACAGGCTGATGATGATGTGGATGATGATGATGATGATTGAGGTGGTGCCCCCCCCCCCCCCCGAAAAAAAATCCTGGGTACGTGCCTGGGCAGGAGCGTTACATAGACCGAATGGCATCACTTTGAATTGATAAAGACCGTCGGGTGTTACAAAAGCAGTCTTCTCGCGGTCGAGATCGTCCACGGCAATCTGCTAGTAGCCGGAGCGAAGGTCAATAGATGAGAAGTAGCGAGCACCGTGGAGGCAGTCAAGGGCGTCATCAATCCGAGGTAGGGGATACACGTCCTTCTTGGTAACTCTGTTAAGGGGCCGATAATCCACGCAAAAGCGCCATGAGCCATCCTTCTTTTTTACCAGTACAGCAGGTGACGCCCATGGACTACATGACGGTTTTATGATGTTCTTGGCAAGCATTTTACGAACTTCTGCGTGAATAACTTGACGCTCAGCCGGTGACACTCAATAGGGGCGGCGATGAATAGCAGGGGCATTGCCGGTATTAAGGCGATGCTTAACAGCTGTAGTTTGGTCCAAAGGACGATCGTTAAAGTAAAAAATATCGTGGTAGGAAAACAGAACGCGGTAGAGCTCACGAGCGTGCTCGGACGGGATGCCGGGCGCAATCATTTTCTCTAGGTCGGCGATGGTACAAGTTGCCGACTGCGATGGTAGAGGAGGATCGGCTGAATTATCGTCTACTGCAATAGATGCTATTGAGTGATCCTCGAATGAGCAAAGCTGGGCCAGAGACATCCCGCGTGGCAGTACTTGTGTCATCAAGCCGAAATTGACCACTGGTAGGCAGACGCAATTCCCCGTAATAGATAAAACGGTATGAGGTACTGTGATCCCGTGGGTAAGTAGGACGTCTCGCATAGGAACCGCGATGTAGTGACCGTCGGGCACTGGTGGGGATGACACTAAGTCATGACACTAAGGATGACACTAAGGTGGCAAGCGAACGAAGTCGATGGAACTGAGGCGACTTGGGTGTGGTTAAGCGGGATCCAGAACAGGCAAGTCAAGGCGGGGAGTACTGGCGGAACAGTCGATGAGAGCAGAATGTGCGGAGAGGAAGTCTAAGCTGAGGATGATATCGTGGGGACAGTGGGCGATGACTGTGAATAGCTCGATTGTGGAGCGATCGGCGAAGGAGACACGGGCGGCACACATACCAATTACGGGGGCTGTTCCGCCATCGGCGACACGGACAAAAGACGCCGTGGCGGGAGTGAGTATTTTCTTCAGGCGGTTACGAAGGTCCGCGCTCATTATCGACAAATGCGCGCCAGTGTCTATAAGAGCAGATACAGAAACACCGTCCACTTGCACGTCAAGAACGTTCAGATGAGTGGGCAATGTCAGTGGAGGATTTGGCGGCGTAGGGAGCAATGCAGCGTCACCTCGAGGCGCTGCATCGTCTAGTTTTCCGGCTGGGAGAAGGGAGTCGGCGAAAAGGAGCGACGGGGCTGGGGAGAGCGAGATTGTCGTTGTTGGGGCGAAGGTGAACGAGAATGTGGGCGGCTCGGCACAGGAGAATCAGTGGCGGCGTTATCGGAGCGTGCGGCATAGGGACGAGAAAGGCCACCTGAGGGACGAGAGTAGGCAGTATAAGCCGACCTGGTCGGGGAAATCCAGTGACTGCGACAGTGCCGAGAAATGTGCCCGATTCAATGGCAGTGAAAACAAATGAGCTTGTCGTCAGCAGTGCGCCATTCAGATGGGTTGCGGAAATGTAGTGGGTAAGAAGATGCGGGACGGGGTGGAATCGAAGAAGCCGGGTGGGTATCAGGGAGATGGGCCGAACAGATGATGTGAAGACCCATGTTTTCGAACTCCTGGCGGACGACTGCCTGGATCAGGGAAACCGTGACTGCAGGTGCGTTGGTGGGGCTGGAGTCGAAGGCAGCCGGATAGGCGGCCTCAATCTCACGCCGGACGATCCTGGTGTTGTTGGGACGAGGAGCGTCGGCACAGGAAGATGTCGCTGGGGTGTTGGGCAAGCGGGCAAAGTGCTGGTTGATACGTAGGCTTTTAGCGAGTTCCAAGCGGCGGCACTCTTTTATAACTGCATCCACCGTCGTGACGTTGTTGAATACGAGCTAGTTGAAGGCGTCATCGGCAATGCCTTTGAGGATGTGGGATACCTTGTCTGACTCAGCCATGTGTGCGTCAACTTTGCGGCACAGAGCCAAGACATCCTGAATGTACGTTACATAGGGCTCTGTTGACGTCTGCACACGGCTAGAAAGCGCCTTCTGTGCGGCAAGTTGGTGACCGTAGGGGTTGCCAAACAAGTATCGGAGCTTTTGCTTGAGTGTGTCCTATCTGGTGAGCTCATCTTCGTGCGTCCGAAACCAAACCCGAGGTGTGCCACCGAGGTAAAAGACTACGTTGGCGAGCATGATAGTAGGCTCCCACCGGTTATTGCGGCTGACGTGTTCGTATAGGCTGATCCAGTCCTCGACGTCTTCCCCATCTTTTCCCGAGAATACGCCAGGATCACTGGGAGCAGGGAGAATGATGTAGGTCGTCGAAGTGGCAGCAGGTGTCGGAGGCGGCTGAGTCGAGTTGTCATCGCCGGGAGCCATGAAGGAAAGCTCGACGTACCGTCCACTGCGAAGCTCCGTGACGAGGTACAGGGAACGTCCACCTCCACCAGATATGTTACGTAAGAAGACGCCGATGAACAGCTTTATACAACTATATTTACAACGTAATACGCCGCACTTGGCCAAGAGGCAAGAGCCCGCGCTAGCTTCCAATCGTCGTCGTCGTCTTCTTACTGCTCACTTCTTCGTCATTGGAAGTACTATTCCGTAGCAATATGATTAATAAAAATCGGGCCCGTCAGTTAATCCTCTTTTCTTCGTTCATTATATACATATTCTTGTGAAAACGTAATTTTCACAATAACGCATCATTTTACATGTATAAGATAGTGAAATACATATGGAGTATTTGCACGTTATTCTCTATAAGTTCTTCGCATATAGCAAAGCCTAGTATAAGATAGATGAACTTCTTTTTTTTCTGCCTAACGAAGCATTGATTTATTCACTAAGATAAGCAACCCAGCGTATATCCTATGACTACCGCGAGAACTCTGATTTAAAAAAAAAACATTTCAGCTGCCCCTCGATAATGTGATTAGGCTCATGCTAACACGATTAGGTTTAGGTTTTTCTGCACAACAGAGAGCTATTCCCGTTAACTGACCTCCAGCACAGAAATAATACGATACACGCTGCGACGAAGTGCGGCTGAGTAGCAAAAATGCTTACTCACGTATTGTACTACAACCAAAACTTGCCCATGAAAGAAGTAATAAAGCTATAGAGGGGGCGAACATCATCGGGATATTTTCCAGGCCTCACTGATGGAGAACTGAAAAAAAAAGCATCAAAGGACTAAATCTCCAATTCACAACTTTAGTGACGGGCGCAGGCATTGACTAACGGTATCAATTTTGTGATCACAATGTAGTCACAGTTTACATATCCCATGTGGTCACAGGTTGTCAAGGATGTATCGTAAAAGCACAGTGATGGTACGAATAACACTTCAATAGAAAAAGCTGCATACTGAAGGCACACAGACTCTTCGGGCTCATGTCATTATTCTTGTGAGTTTACTACATGATCAATAAAATCATCTGTCAAGAGGAAGATTCAAGCATTTATGCTGTTCAAAATAACGAACATCAATTAAACGCGTGCATGTAAGTGAATTTCGCATTATTTATAAGTTTGTGCAAGCTTCTATCTACTAATTTCTTCCTTGTATATAGAAATATACACACATAAAAAGATATTGTTACCTGCCAGCAAAGTAGGGAAGTTCTTTTCGAGGGGTATTTACAAAGTAATGCCTAGCACTGGCCAACATAGAAGCTACCCATCGTCAAGCATGGCACGTCGTCGTACCCAGATCAGTCAAAGGCCGCATATAGATACACGCCACTAAATCCAAAGGTGGATATCGCCTTCGAGTAGTACGGAGCGCGAATTGCGGGGGCAGAGCCACCGGCCCGGTGCCACTAAGGACCCGCAGGAGAGGACGGGTAGTAAAGCCTGAGTCTCGAAACGTGGACGGCGTCGCTCGACGACAGAAGGGAAGACGTAGTCGGACTGGCGGACACAATCTCCTACGAGACGTCAGTCACTTCTCGAAGGGCACGGCATGGGCCCGTGTAGCGAGGAAGGAGCTTCTCGATAAAGCCCACTCGTCGGGAGGGGATTTTACGAGGGCAGCTGGAGGAACACGTTCGTCGTCGTCGTCATGTCGCTAGTCGTAAACGCGCTTCTGCTTATCTTGGCAAGTCTACTACGGGCTATCTGCCGAGCGTAATCAGCCGGTGCAATGACATCGCGTGCATATTCACTAGCCGGAGTTGAAAGGGGAGGAAGAAGTGTATCCAACGGTAAAGTTGGTTCCCGTCCGAACAAAAGACAAAAGGGAGAGTATCCAGCATTATCATGACGGGAGGAATTATGTGCGCATTTGACGAACGAAAGTGCAAAGTCCCAATCACGGTGGTCAGCCGACACCTATTTGGAAAGCATGTCTGTTAAGGACCAATTGAACCACTCGTTAAGCCCGTTTGTCTGGAGTGCTGATCGTGTGCTGCGCGGATGAGCAGCGCAAGATGTCATCGATTACTTCAGACAGGAATGTATGGCCTCGATCAGTCAGTGAAAGGCGGGGAGCACCGTGCACTAAAATTACAACACGGAGGAGAAAGTCCCCCACATCTGTAGCACGGCTGCTCGCCCGTGCTTGTGTGATTCCGTAGCGTGTCGCGTAATCGGTGGCGAGGCAACTCACTTGCATGCTGAAGTAGATGTAGGAAGTGGTCCGAGAAGGTCCAAGCCGACACAGAAGGACGGCTTCGGTGGGTCATCAATGGGGTGAGGATACCCAACAGGAAGCGCAGACGATTTCTTACGGCGCTGACACAGCTCACAGGTGCTGACATAATGTCGCACTGAAAGGGCTAGGCTAGGCAGTAACAGCGACGGCGCACGCGGTCACGTGTGCGTGTGGGACTAAGGTGGCCAGCAATTGGGGCATGATAAAGCTCACGAGGAACATTGGAGCGCAGATGTGATGGTATTACTAGGAGAAGGTCAAGACCACCAGGTTACACGTTACTCCGATTTAAGTTTCCATCCTTCAGGTTGAACATGCGCCCAGGGGCACCGCTGAAACAGGATTCCAGGCGTGCGATTGTCTCTCAAGTAGACATCCTGATGTAATTCGTCGGCGATTTTAAGCAACTAGCTAACGGAAATGATGCAGTTGACGGATTCAGTACGCGAAGAGTCACAGTCGGCCATAGGGTAGCGCCACAAACAATCCGCATCTTTGTGAAGGTTTTCTGTCTTTTACACCACTGTGTAGGTGTACTCTTGCACGTGCAGTGCCCATCGAGCTAGTCCGCCTGTAGGAACTTTCAAGGAAGCGAGCCAACGGAAGATTTGGTGGTCAGAAAATACTGTGAATGGTCGGCCGAATAGATAAGTACGAAAATTTTTAACTCCCGATACAATTGCGGGGCACTCACTTTCTTTAACTGAGTAATTTCCCTCCGATACGGACAGCAGCCTGCTGGCATAAACGATGATGCAGTTCGCTTTACGTTGAAGTTGGGCCACGACAGCGCCTATGCCGTAACCAGTCGCGTCAGTCTGACAAAGCTGCGGTTTGTGCGGAACCCAAAGTAACAAGGGCGTCTTGATTAGAAAATATGTGAGTGGTTTCGTGATCACGGGAAAATGTTTCACGAAGCGGCGAAAATAGGGGCGGAGCCCCACATAGCTTCCAATATCTTTGTCAGACATGGGTACAGAGAAGTCTTTCAGCGCTCCAATTTTTTATGTCGAGTTGTACGCTGGCAGCAACCACGATATCACCAATGATCTTAATGCGGCGACGGCCAAAATGGCACCTTGATGAACTCAACTGAAATTCAGCACGGCGGAACGCGTCAAGAAGCGCTGAGAGGCGTTCGAGGTTTGTTTAAAACGTAGGTGAAAGCACAATCACGTCTTCTAAATGACACAAGAACGTATAGTACTTGAACCCACGTAGCAGAGAGTCTATCCAATGTTGCTGGGCTATTACAGAGACTGGAAGACATGATTTTGAACTGGTAAAGCCCAATACGAGTTACAAAAGCCATTTTCTCTCAGTTCATATGGTCCATAGCAATCATCCAATATCTAGAAGCAAGTTACACATTACAGGCGAAAATGAGGGCATCATCAATTGGCGGTAACGGATAAGCGTCTTCGCAATGGTGTAGAGGTGGCTTTAATCTACACAACAGCGCCACGGTCCATCCTTCTTTTGAAATAAAAGAACAGAGGAAGCCAAGGAACTGGATGATCTCTCGATAATTGCCTTCGCCAGCATATTGTTGACTTCCTACTAGAGGACCCTCTGCTAAGATACACCCACTTACTTCATAGGGGCGTTGGTAAACAGGGCTGGCATCGCCTGTGTGTGTGCGATGCATGATAACGGATGTCTGGGCCAAAGGACGATTACCGAAGTCAAGAATATCACGGTATGACTCCAGAATATGCCTAAGGACTTCAGTGTGCTGAGGCTGAATGCCATTGGCGATCATGCCGTGAATTTCACGGTTGCCAGAAGTTGTGTGCATGGGAGTGCGTTTTGAGGATATGTAGCATCAAGTGCAAAATCTTCCAGCCAAAATTCTTGCAGGGGCCAAAGGTGAGCTACAGAAAGCCTTTGTATAAGTGCCTGCTTGATGAAGCAAAAATGCACACGTCTAAAACAGGTTCTGTTAGCCGTAATGCACAGGACCGTGTAGGGTGCAGCAACACCGCGAATGAGCAGAACGTCAGCAAGAGGCGTCACGCAGTAGTCGCCAGCTGTTCGACGAAGGAGGTTGGTTACTGGGCTCACAGAGTCGAGGCACTCTAAGGCGGAGGATACCGTGGAACGATCGATCAAAGCGCAATTGGGTGAAAGTAAATCAAGGACAAGAAGACGTCATGAGGACACTGCACAAGGGCCGTAAAAATAACCATCTGCTTACCAGCAGTACTAACCCAAGCTGTGCATATCACAACAGCAGCGACCGTCGCACCACCAGCGAGATGTATGACGTGGGTCGTGTGAGGTTTAAGGATCTCCTTCATACGACGACAAAAACTCGCACTCATGAGAGAGGCGTGCGCCCCAGTATCAACTAAAGCTCTGACAGGGACGCCGTCAACGTGGGCTATAAGAATGTTCTGGTGGTCACGTACGGGCAACAGCTTACTTTGGTTCAAGGTCGACAGTGCAACATCACCACCAGAAGCAGCCCACTCTAGTTTTCGGTCGAGAAGCTACGGCTAAAGGACGACGAAAGAGAGTGGCAGCGAGTTGGTGAACAAGATGGACACCGATGCGGGGGAGGCGACTGGGCGGAGTGGGCACCTTGGTCATGAACATTAGGTGTAGGGATTCGCTATGGAGCGGATAGCAGCTTGCAGCGCGGAGGGGCTAGAATAAGTGGGAAATAGGCCAGAGGAGTTAGAGGGCCACTGGCTGCGGCAATACCGAGCAATGCGTCCAGCTCGGCTGCTGTGGAAACAGATAGGTTTATCATCGACTATTCCGACGGGTTCCTGGATTGATGAAGGGCGTACGGTCGGCAAAGAGGCCTGTCTGTGGAGACTAGGAAGGCATAAAGAGTATTTATGGCGCAGACAGTATGGAAGAGGGCAAAGTTCGCGAATTCCTCGTGAGCAACGGCCTGTATTACTCAAACAGCCGGCGTCAAAGTTTCAGACACCGTAAGTTCATAAAAACCGCAAATACGGCCTCAAGTTCGTGGTGGGTGATGCACGTCATCTCGTCTGATGTGGATGCTTGGCTACAAGTTACTTCGCAAGATGAAGTTGCAGTGGTATTCGCTAGACACTCAAACTGTGGCGAGATGCTTCCGCATTTTGCTTGCTCTAGACGACGGCACTTTTTGATCATGATGTCAAAGTTGTTAACGTCCCTGAAGACGAGCAGGCTGAACGCGTCGATGGCGATGCCCTTCAAAACGTGGGCGATCCTATCGGCCTCGGACATCTGGCCAGGTTCTACGTACTAAGCCAGCACGTCCTGTATATGCGACAAGGTTCAGTTGACATCTGCGTACGTAACACCAGTTGTTTCCTTGCGGCAAGCTGTCGTCCAAACAGGTTGCCGAAAAGGACGCGGAGCTCCTGCTTGAACATGTCCCAGCTGGTGAGATCGTTCTCGAGGGCCGGAAACCAGATGCGAGGTAGGCTGTGACGTTGACCAGCATTATAGTTCATCATCATCATCATCATCAGCCTGGTTACGCCCACTACAGGGCAAAGGCCTCTCCCTTACTTCTCCAACTACCCCGGTCATGTACTAATTGTGGCCATTTTGTCCCTGCAAACTTCTTAATCTCATCGGCCCACCTTACTATCTGCCGCCCTCTGCTACGTTTCCCTTCCCTTGGAATCCATTCCGTAACTCTTAATGACCATCGGTTATCTTCCCTCCTCATTACGTGTCCTGCCCATGCCCTTTTCTTTTTCTTGATTTCAACTAATATATCATTAACTCGCGTTTGTTCCCTCACCCAATCTACTCTTTTCTTATCCCTTAACGTTACACCTATCATTCTTCTTTTCATAGCTCGTTGCGTCGTCCTCAATTTAAGTAGAACCCTTTTCGTAAGCCTCCAGGTTTCTGCCCCGTACGTGAGTACTGGTAAGACACAGCTGTTATAAACTTTTCTCTTGAGCGATAATGGCAACCTGCTGTTCATGATCTGAGAATACCTGCCAAACGCACCCCAGCCCATTCTTATTCTTCTGATTATTTGTCTCATGATCCGGATCCGCAGTCACTACCTGTCCTAAGCAGATGTATTCCCTAACCACTTCCAGTGCCTCACTACCTATCGTAAACTGCTGTTCTCTTCCGAGACTGTTAAACATTACTTTAGTTTTCTGCAGATTAATTTTTAGACCCACACTTCGGCTTTCTCTCTCCAGGTCAGTGAGCATGCATTGCAGTTGGTCCCCTGAGTTACTAAGCAAGGCAATATCATCAGCGAATCGCAAGTTACTAAGGTATTCTCCATTAACTCTTATTCCCAATTCTCCCCAATCCAGGTCTCTGAATACGTCCTGTAAACAAGATCTGAATAGCATTTGAGAGATCGTTTCTCCCTGCCTGACGCCTTTCCTTATTGGGATTTTGTTGCTTTCATTATGGAGGACTACGGTGGCTGTGGAGCCGCTACAGATATCTTTCAGTATTTTTACATACGGCTCGTCTACACCCTGATTCCGCAATGCCTCCATGACTGCTGAGGTTTCGACTGAATCAAACGCTTTCTCCTAATGAATGAAAGCTATATATAAAGGTTGGATATATTCCGCACATTTTTCTATCACCTGATTCATAGTGTGAATATGGTCTATTGTTTAGTAGCCTTTAAGGAATCCTGCCTGGTCCTTTGGTTGACGGAAGTCTAAGGTGTTCCTGATTCTATTTGCAATTACCTTAGTAAATACTTTGTAGGCAACGGACAGTGAGCTGATCGGTCTATAATTTTTCAAGTCTTTGGAGTCCCCTTTCCTATGGATTAGGATTATGTTAGCGTTTTTCCAAGATTCCGGTATGCTCGAAGCCATGAGGCATGCGTATACAGGGTGGCCAGTTTCTCTAGAACAATCTGCCCACCATCCTTCAACAAATCTGCTGTTACCTGATTTTTCCCAGCTGCCTTCCCCCTTTGCATAGCTCCCAAGGTTTTCTTTACTTCTTCCGGCGTTACCTGTGGGATTTCGAATTCCTCTAGACTACTCGCTCTTTCATTATCATCGTGGGTGCCACTGGTACTGTATAAATCTCTGTAGAACTCCTCAGCCACTCGAACTATCTCAGCCATATTAGTAGTGATATTGCCAGCTTTGTCTCTTAACACATACATCTGATTCTTGCCAATTCCTAGTTTCTTCTTCACTGTTTTTAGGCTTCCTCCGTTCCTGAGAGCATGTTCAATTCTATCCATAGTATACTTCCTTATGTTAGCTGTCTTACGCTTGTTCATTAACTTCGAAAGTTCTGCCAGTTCTATTCTAGCTGTAGGGTTAGAGGCTTTCATACATTGGCGTTTCTTGATCAGATCTTTCGTTTCCTGCGATAGCTTACTGGTATCCTGTCTAACGGAGTTACCACCGACTTATATTGCACACTCCTTAATGATGCCCACAAGATTGTCGTTCTTTGCTTCAACACTAAGCTCCTCTTGCTGAGTTAATGCCGAATACATCTTGTGTAGCTTGATTAAGTCGCCCATCAGTATAGTGTATTGTGTTTTGACTTTACCCATCGCCGATTCCACGTCTTCAAAGAAGCTTTCGGGATCCTGGTGATCATGACTGGCTGTAGGGGCGTAGACCTGTACAACCTTCATTTTGTACCGCTTATTAAGTTTAACAACAAGACCTGCCACCCTCTCGTTAATGCTATAGAGTTCCTGTATGTTACCAGCTATATTCTTATTACTCAGGAATCCGACTCCTAGTTCTCATCTCTCCGCTAAGCCCTGGTAGCACAGGACGTGCCCACTTTTCAGCACTGTATATGCTTCTTTTGGCCTCCTCACTTCACTCAGCCCTACTATATCCCATTTACTGCCCTCTAATTCCTCCAATAGAACTGCTAGACTCGCCTCACTAGATAACGTTCTAGCGTTAAACGTTGCCAGATTCAGATTCCTATGGCGGCCTGTCCGGAACCAGGGATTCTTAGCACCCTCTGCAGCGTCGCAGGTCTGACCACCGCCGTGGTCAGTTGCTTCGCAGCTGCTGGGGACTGACGGCCGGGGTTTGATTGTTGTGTTCATATGGGAGGTTGTGGCCAAGTACTGCACCAGGGTCGCCAATCCTGCTCAGGTGAGGGAGTGCGTTGCCGGTTCTGGTCACCGGGATCAGGCCACACTCCAGGCCTGTTTATGCAATTTCATCAACTAGCGGATTTTTTTTAATCCGGCGGAAAATTGCGTGGCACAGGGATTCGAACCACGGACCTCTTGCACGCGAGGCGGGTGTTCTACCTCTACGCCACCGCTGCAGCCCTTATAGTTGGAGCCCAACTATTCTGGTAACTCACATGGTCGTACATGCTGAGCCACTCATCCACGCGAATGCTGTTGGCCCCAGAAAAGGTCCCGGGATCGGCGGGCTGTGAAAGGGCGATAAACCGTGTAGCCGTCGTACCCGTAGATGGCTGCAATATGTCATCACCTGGTGGAATGGCGGTATATTCAAGGTGGCCTCTGGTACAAAGCACCGTCTTCAGAGGAAATACCCAGCGCCTCGATCAAATAAACGCTACCGTGGGAGGACTGTAAGGAAACTATTTCCTAGGTGTATTTACAAGGAGTTCTGCTGGATCCAAGCGTGAGGATTGGTTTGGCAGATCAGCGATATTTATTTGGTTTATTCTTTATTTATTTGGTGCATACTGCTAGCCTTAACGAAGGCTTTGGCAGGAAAGGGTACATTCATAAAAGGGAAAATACATCATTCACACAGGGTTCAACGATAATCGTTTGCAACAGGCCTTGGCTTTGGTTTAGAAATAAGCTTATACATACACACGTACAGCGATATAGACAATGCACATTCATGGTGACAATAGATCATAATGTAAGAACCACATTTCATCATGTAGCAACAAAGATATGGTTAGACAGCTTAGACAAAAAAGAATCAAGGGTGGCACAATCGACAACTTCTTGTGGTAACATATTCCATTCTCTAATAGCTTGTGGGAAGTATGAATATCTGAAGGTGTCATTGTGAAACCTATACTCAGATAATTGTTTATTGTGTTTCGTTCTTGAAATTCTAGCGTTAGCGTCTACTAAAAACTTATTTTTGTCTATTTTTAGGGCATTGCTCTGGAGAATAAACAGGAATTTCAGTCGGAGATATCTAGCACGATCGCTAATTGTTGGGAGTCCGGCTAAGCGTAGAAGTTCAGTTGGGGAATTATGACGACGGTATTTATTATAAATGAATCTTACTGCTTTTCTTTGTACGTTCTCCAACTTCGCTATGGCACATTTAGTGTATGGAAACCAGCATATGGCGCCGTATTCTATAACGGAGCCTCGATATAGCGCCGTTTCGCAAGTGAAAAGTAGCGCATGTACGTTGAGCAGATAGGGCGGTCCACAAAATGTCTCTCCATACTTTTCGAGGCTCAAGCGAGCCTAGCGCACGCTGTGCCGGACTCACATATGCCTAGAAAAGGGTGGAGTGACATTTGATACACCGCACTATTTGCTCAGTGTACATGCCTCAAAAAGTTTATATCACATGTTATTACAAAAAAATATGAGTCTGTCACTGCGACGAATTTTGAATGTTGTACGATTACTCCGCATGAAGGTAATTTTGCGATAAAGCACGTGCACTTAAAGTTTTTTTTTTTGTTTACCGCCACCGGCGCAGTATTTTTTCGGCCGCGAATTCCACCAATGCGTGGAGACGCTGCAGCTTCCATTGAATGGCATGGCAATTTGAAATATTTTGCTATTAGCTTCATTACTTTACTCGCATAAATCAGCAGTTTTCTGCTGACTTACGTTTCATGCCAATTTCAGAAAGCCAGATCTCATATGCCCAAGCAAGGCAACCGTAATATTGAAAACTATACAGCTGCTAACTAGGCCACCGTACGGCACATAGATTCGTGGCTATATGAACTGAGAGAGTTGCTTCTGCGTCGCGTGTGTGTTGGTTGTTAGATATCTTTAGATCTGCTGCATTTGGCGTTTCTCAGATGTTTATGGTGGCACAGTGGCCCGGAAAATACATTTTAAAAAGAATAAAAACGATAAAAAGGACATCAGATGTGAAATAGTGGGCGCCTTGAAAAAATGTAGGAGCTGTAATCAATTTCTGTCATAGCATCGACTACACCATACCATTTCTTGGTTCTCTTTGGCCATGTCTGGCCCTTGCACCGTAAAACCCCAATATTCAATGAAAAAATCACTACCCAAGCACTGTCTAAAGACGGTTAACCAGCGAAGCTGAAACGTGCTGCCCCGATGTTTATCACTGGTTTAATCCCGACTGTTCAATAAACGGTGGCTTGGCAGGCTGCCACATCCTCAGCACGCAGTTGCTGCTTGCGCTCGGCTGAACGAGCCTGTTCTTGTGTCCTGGACGGCGTAGACGAGCTCGTTGTCGGTCTAGTTGCGGCGCTGCCGAATGAAAGCTGACTGCTCCTCAGGAGCACGTATGACGCGTGGCCTACCCATTTTGGAGCCATAGAGAAACTGATGCGCGCGCGCTCGACTGCGACAGAAAGCTCCAACGTGCCAACTGGCGCCTCTCTTTCTCTTTTATTTCGCGCATGCGAAAACCCATGCGCATGGGGTTACGCCGGAGCAGTATTCAGTGTACAGATGACAGATGAACGGACGGAAGAATCGACTAGCCATGTACAGCTTCGCTGTACAATGTTTCCATGGCTCCACGTAAGAACTTACGCTCGTAAAAAGATCGCACCCTTTGGGGCTTACCCTTTCCAACCAAAATAATCGTCATCTGCCTTGCTTGCGTTCCCTATTTTGGAAAATCAACGCTCGCTACTTTCCTGTCGAGAACGCTGTTCCACGCTGATAACGCGCAAGCTGTGCTTGACTTGGAAGCACCACTAAAGAAATGAAATGCGGGTAAGACAGATCAATATTATTGCTGTGGGACAAAATAAACCCCAAATGGAGTAATTTTTCAAGAGTGGACCTTACGCAGGGAGTATAATTGTAGCTGCTTTGTACTCTCCGAAAACTCTGATCAGGAAGGGAGTAAACATTTTACCTCTGATGTATGGAAGTAAGCAAAACTTCCACATGGGAATTGACCAACCTCGCCGCGAGTTGTGCTACACCACCGCTGCCGCTTTGTACGCTGGTAGTTGTACTTGTAGCTTGCAACACTCTTCATGGCTGCATCATGATGGTGTGGTAACATAATGAGCCGCTGCGTACCTGTGGCCTTCAGTAAAACGCTAACAAAAACGACCCTTAGATGTCTATGTATTGCGAAAAACAACGGCTGGCTGCAGGAAGGCATAATTAAAGACCAGCAAATAAGCCCGACAAAAATGCAGTTAAGAAGTTATCGTTCTTCACATTTAACCCACCGTGGTGGCATAAGGGCTTAGAAGTTGCATTGTTATACCGAGGTCGCGGGATCAAATCCCGGCCGTGGCGGCGGCATTTCAATGGGGACAAAATACAAGAACGCCAGTGCACCGGTGCACGTTAAACAAACCCAGGCGGTCAAAATTATGCCGGGATCCCCCACTACGGCGTGTCTCATAATCGAATTGAGGTGTTAACACAGAGAATTTATTTTCTGCGTTTATTGGATTTCTTCAAAGAATACTGCGAGTCCTAGTGCTTTTTGTAAACATTTAGTGAAAGGCAAGAAGGCATGACAAGTGGCACTCAAGCATTTCTGCCACGAAGAACGGCGTTATGCTGTGAAAAACGCAAAAACAGAAGCAAGCGTAGTATCAGTGATATTTCTACCGCTCTGGATGAGTCACGCGCAGTTAAGCCTTCTCAGTAGAGCAGCGTAGCAGAGGCAGTGACAGAATGCACCAATATCAGATAACGTTCAGAAAACAAACATACGTGAGCGTTCAATCTTAAATGTTCTTCAATAGACCGGTGTCAGCCGCCGTAAACGAGGTCACACATATGTTACTCGTCGCGGCTGCCTGCACTCATTTGCTTATCGAAAGCGCGCATAGTCAAATTATTGTACTGGCTACATAGTACAGTTTTCCTAAATGGCGCTCCGGACGTACAGCATTGCGGGTGCACATTAGCGAACACATATTGCGGAATAAAAAAACACAACCGCTATGACAAAAAAAAAAATTGACAACTTTGTGCTAGTAGAATTATGCCCGATACAATTAACTCAGGCATTTCTACGCCTTCTAGAGGGAAAAATAATTGCATAAAAAATACACACAAGAAAACACAGAAAGTGCAACCGCCTGGAATTCCAGGCCTTTGCCTGCGATACCGAGGCATGAAGACGATGGAAGCGGCGGCGTCGATGGCCTGAGCGTGCCTCGAGTACCCCATATTTGGTATCGCAATATAGTGCGCAATCTTATCGCTCTCCGCTGACACTGGCGGCTTTACGGCGTATGCTCAGTGCTTCCAAAATCTAGGAGGATATTTTAGCGGCACCAAACTTCTTTTTTTTTTGGAATTGCCGGTTCCAAATAGTACAATTCTAACCCTTGAGATAAATGACTGCATGAAGCGCTAGCAATACTTCTCCGAGAAATCAAAACGCCTAATTGAATAATTTAACCTATCTGCACTACTTATCTTCTGAACTAATTATTTATGGCTCATATTTCAGCCCAAGAATTGAAGCTAGTGACTTTGCAAGGCAAATCCACATAGAACTAATTCTGAGGCTGGCACCGGTTTTTATATATGCATCGTCAAACCTGCGGTAAAAAAGCACTGTGATTCCACTTACTTTTTAAAGAAAACGCTGTTTTGTGCAATGAGATGCAAAGTGAACTCGAATGTCCTTTAATTTCGCCGGATATTTTGAAAATTATTATCGCAAAACTGCTGTACTTCTGAGAATTTGTTACGAGTGGCTATGTCTCGCGAACTCACCACAACAATTTCAAGATAGTAATATTTGCCGTAATCTAAATAGTTAGATAGTTAATTGTAGTTATTAGCTATTTATTCAATTGAGCTTTTCGATTTCTTGTACAAGCAATCGCCGCCTCATTGAGCAATTTAGCTCATGTTTTAACATTTACCTATCTGCCACGGTCAATATAAAAAAAGATACATTTTATGCAGCTAAATAAAACACCTGGTATATGTGATTTACGACAGTGTCTAGGTTTTGCCACGAGCCATCAGCTGAGGCAACATGCAACTGACTGGTTTCCTGAGCAGGCACTGCAGCTTCAGTTCACAAATGTCCCAGCTGCTTAGTTTCCTATTGTTATTCTCAAAACAAACGTTAGCCAGAGCCGCACAAAGTCGTTGTAACAGTTTTCAGAAGCTTCTGAAAGTGGTTTTGCAGCGCAGCAGTGTTTACACGGCCTGGTCGAATCGCGAGTACTCCTCGAAGATGACACCTACAGAGGCTATACCTCTGCACCAGCGGACATTCACGAAGCGGTCAGCAATCAAATTCAAGATACCCCAAACATTCTCAGCTCCGCATGTATCGCTGTCAGTTTTAAGGCATAGAGAGAGGACACTATGTACATTTATTCGTGAGACGACAGTTCTGTATCCGCGGCAGTCTTGCGGTCGACGGGCATCACAAACACATCTTGCAACTTCTATTTACAAACGTCCAAGCTGAGTTGAGTGTCAGTGTTATTCTTCAAGCACATCTTCGCTATGCCTTACAAGTAAACCTTGCGTTCGCAAGCATGACGGTAGCATCCCATCTCTTGTAAGTACCCCGAGCGGCCAGTCGCACTGCGAATTTGCGTGTATTAGCGGGCTTCTTTCATGCTCGGAAAAACAGTTTTATGTAGCACGTATTGAGCAACAGAAAACTGTATCCGGAGTGTTTCATCTTGACTTAGAATTCTTTCATTTAAACTTTTATTCTCATTATATTATTTGAGAAGTTGATTATTAAATAAAAACTAATTATCTAATTAGGCGCAATGAAATAATTTATTTGAGCATCTACAAGCGGCGGCAAACAACATTACTTTGGTTCTCTCCAGCTAGGTAGCATTTGCATATTTTTAACGTAGGCCTAAGTTAAGTGAAACACCTTGTATATGCATGCAAAATATGACAATGTCTTGTGGCGTGTGCTGTGAACATAAAATACATACTTTTATTGGATAACATACTAAAATGTGCCACTGCCAGTAGTAGCACTGCCTCAACAGAATCCTTCAATGCAAGCGTCTGCAAGCACGTGCCATACAAAACGCTACAATCGCGTTTTGTATGGCACGTGCTTGCAGCAGCAGCGTTTGTTGAGAGGATGTGCTACGGCTATTTTGAACTTGCAGCGAATCAAGATCACGTAAAAAATTCGAAAGTCATTTACGGTCAGAAAATGGGTATGTGCAAAATAATATTCCAAGCTGATAAGGAATGTTACTCCGGCTAGCTAGAGGAAAGTGCATTTTCCTTTAATCTTTTGCTTCACGACACTCCAGGAAGACATGGACAGAGAGCGTCTCCCCGCGATCGCCGCAGATAGGAGGTTCAGTACCAGACAGAAATTATGAATGGCAGCCATACGTATGGCCTAGCCGATGTCGCTAAAAGGCTACCTAAGTTCGTCCTATTTTTCTTCTTGGTGGCGAATTTCCTAATTATGGCTGAATAAATTAAGCTTATTCCACGTTTTATTCACCTACGTTTGTTGCGACTTTCTCCTCCTTCTAATATTTTTATTTTTTGCACAGAAATCATTCGAGTCTGTGGCAGGCACGTCTATGGAATAGTTCTGTCAATTTCTTTCAATTATTGTGGTAATGCAAAATTTATTTGCATTTGTGACAATTTTATTTGAAAGCGCGTTGCATTCGCCGCCTCTGTGCGCAGGCACCCAGCATAATATAACATGTTGGCTTGATGCATAATAACCCGCCGTGGTTGCTTAGTGGCTATGGTGTTGGGCTGCTAAGCACGAGGTCGCGCGATTGAGTCCCGGCCACGGCGGCCGCATTTCGATGGGGGCGAAATGGGAAAACACGCGTGTACTTAGATTTAGGTGCACGTTAAAGAACCCTAGGTGGTCCAAATTTCCGCAGTCCCCCACTACGGCGTGCCTCATAATCAGAAAGTGGTTTTGGCACGTAAAACCCCATAATTTCATTTTTTTATGCATATTAGAGAATAACAGTGAAAACAGGTTCGCAACTGCAGGACATTTATGTTTTTGTAGAGAGGATTAAAGCTTTCACGACGCTTAAGGAGACTATAAGTATGATTGCCACTCGTATCTTTGTTTTCTTATTATTTTGAACAGCCGACATTAATGCATATGGCTTTGCAGCGATGACACATGTTTCCGGGGGAACGAGGTCTAAATTCGGAAAGATTGGCCTGACAACTGCACATGAGGCGGCGGCATGTGACTTTTATTGACGGCAATAAGACGATCATTGCAGTTCCTGGAAGTACATTCGGACACGTAACTCTGGAGCGTACTTTGTTATTTCGACAAATCATGAAGCACGTTAACAAGCTGTCCTTGCCGTGGCGGTAACAGCTTCGCTGGAGCCATTATACGATAATAAGCATTTAAAGGTTCCAGCTGCCGTTCTTGGCGACCTTTGACTGACTCTCAGCCGAAGGTCACAGTCATAATCCGCGCACTCAAACGAGAACATCAGGCCAGACTGCGAGAATGAAACGCGATCATCCGTGCAACCAGTGAAATATTAAAGGAATGCGGTCTCTGGCCCCCAGCGTTTGTACAGGACCGCATTACATACGCTAGTTACTGGCCAAACAAGTTAAAAAACCTATTGCTTCCCATTTCTTCCTAATGCTTGTTCACAACGTCATTCAAGCTGTAAATTCTAGAACGTGAAGTTCGATTTGGCATTTCCAATAGCGACGTTCAAAAGGCTGATACAGGGCACCATACACTACATTGTCACCTTCTGGCGCTGAGACAGGGTTGCCTGTATTAGTTTGAACGCCAGCCGTCTATGAGTTTTGCGGCACGAGTTTTGTGTCGCCTCGAGAGATGGCGCCACGCTGCATAGCAACTGCTTCAGATGCTTTTCTTGTAGCTGGGTGGTGCACTCTGTGTCCTTGGCGTCTTTCAATGCCTGTCGTGCCGCGTTCAGCCGATTTTCTTATTCTAGGTGTGCAGCGTCCATGTTGCAGCGTCCAACACCGCAGCACAGTATGGTGTGCTGTGGTGTTGCGTGATAGGGTGCGCCGTTGCAAAAGTGCACTACACCCGTTTTATGATTTTGGCTAGTATCATCTCCAACCCATCTGCTTTGGCGGCTTCCATTTCATGCTTACATCTACCCTCTAATACGGAGGAGGCAGCAAGTTTTTTTTTTTTTTAATGTGGAAGGTATATATATATATATTAACTAAGTTTCCTCATATAGAGTGGGAAAGGTTATAAATCCCTTCACGCTGTGAGAAAGATTACAAGAATATTTGGCACTGGCCTTATCGTTTACCGTAAAATAGCAAGCATGTTACAAAATTTGGCATTTACGTCAAGAAAAAATGCGAAGCTCAAATAACACTTCTGCGTTCAGATGACGTTGAGGTAATACCACAATGCGTTCGAGTCTACGCAGAGACTTCTTAAAGGACTTGTTCTGCAGGCACCTGTGGCAAGGCGGATGCCTAATGTCGAACAGGGTCCAGCATCTTAGGGCGCTTGGCGCAGCAAACTGATACACTAGGGGCACGTATACGTGCGAGGATTTTGTACAAGTTCGTTAGGCCGTTCCTAGCACAATCTCATGTTATGCGACCAAAGTTTAGGAAAACTTGTTCTTTTTACTAATTGGCCTTGAGATAGCGAATTTGTGGAATGAGAGTCAGCTTTGAGTCTGTGACGATGCCTAAACTTTGTATTCTATGCTCACAGATATGTGCTCTCCATGTACTTCTACATTGGGATATGCTACCTGTCCTCGCTCATGTGAAACAAACACATAGTCTTTGATTTGCAGTTAGGTTCAACCCATTTTCGTTTGCTCATTTAAACACTATGTTCAGGGGTACATGAACTTGACAGTCGCAGACAGCAAGGTTACAAGACTTGCAATCAATCTGTACGTCATCTACGTAGACAGAATAGAGAGTGACTGGGGGCAATGATGCATGGAGGCCAGGCACGTACCCAGGGGGGGGGCCCGGGGGGGCCCGGGCCCCCCCCCCGAAATAAAGTGGCGTACCCCCCCCCCCCTCCCCATCCACGCCACCACTTTTCACACATTCCTAAAGTGCCACCAGATCAATGTTGAGACTTCGCAGCTGATCATCGGTCAGCATTATGCTGCGTTTTTCACTCCTTTTAGATGGCGGTAGTTATCGCCATCACTTGTAATGTGAAGGACATTTTTCTCGTAGATTCCGCACCCGCGTGATTAACGCGAGATGCGTTCAGTTGTCACCATCTATTCAACCGCCATGCGCATAGCTGTTGCTTTTGTTAGTTCAACCTTCTTTGTTTAGGCTGATCCTGGGACCAGGAGAGGGATGCGGCTGTTACTCAGCTGGCCTGTACTCTCTTGGAACGAGTTGCGGCTGGAGAAAACGCTAATTTCGTTTACCTTATCCCTTTGCTTCATTATTTTCTTGAGTTACGGCTCGCCGCGAGGCTGGCAGATGTCCGGAACCATACAGACGTGACATGGGTTAGATAAGGTGGGAAATAAAAAAATGTGAAAGAACGTCCATCATGGAACCCTGCAATAACTCTTAAACCCATAAGCAAGATGACTGTCGCCCGTTACCTCGTCTGTTTTTCCCTAACTGTATAGCACTTTTCCTGCAAAATTGGCAACTGGAAACAAAAATCGCAAGGAGTTGAGAAATTAAGCGATCTACTAAGGGAGAGAGCCAAGGCAACAACCAAACTGCAAGCAAAAGCGAATAATAAAAAAGTTAACCGATGTTTATGAGAATATTTATGGATCAACATCTTTTTATTTAAAAAGGAAGTAGAGAAAAAATGCCGCCGGTAGTGGAGAACAATTGTTTTGAATGACGCTTCTACAGTTATCGGTCGAACTACCTCACGTAGCCACTTCTCTGCTGTGCTTATGTGGGTGTTTTTCTAACCTTTCGCGGTGAGCGCAGTACGTCTAGAATCGCAGAGTCCTGCGCTCTACGCGGTTGTATGGGACTGGCGGCCGCACAGCGTTACGCAATTCGCGGAACTGTCAAAACTGATCAACAAGGCGAAAATAACTGATATTCGAAACTATAACATGACAAAGACTGAAGAAGCCGTAAAAAATGAACGCAGCCTGAAATCAGTAAAAAAGAAACCTGGCATAGGAAAAACCATGATGTATGCACTAAAAGATAAGAAGGATAATATCATCAGCAATCTCGAAGATACAGTAAAAGCAGCGGGAAAATTCTAAGCTGACCTGTATACAGTACCCAGAGGAGTCACGATAGTTCACATAGAAACAGTAATCAACAGGATACAGAAACTCTCCTATAACTAGCGATGAGGTCAGAAGGGCCCTGCAAGACATGAAACGATGAAGAGCGGGAGGATAAGGTGGGATAACAGTCGATTTAATCAAAGATGGAGGAGACATATTGCTTGGAAAACTGGCGGCTCTTTATACGGAGTGTCTATCGACTGCAAGGGTCTCAGAAAACTGGAATACAGACATTATACTAATTCACAAAAAAAGGGGACGTTAAAGCATTGAACAATTATGGGACCAATAACTTGCTCCCAGTATTATATAAAATATTTACCAAAATAATCTCCAATAGAATAAGGTTGACACTGGATTTTGTCAACCAAGGGAACAGGCTGGCTTCAGGAAGAGATACTTTACAATGGATCACATCCATGTCTTCAATCAGGTTATCGCAAAATCTGCGGAGTACAATAAGCCTCTCTATGTGGCTTATATAGATTACGAAAAGGCATTTGATTCAGCAGAGATACCAGCAATCGTGGAGGCACTACGTAATCAAGGAGTACAGAACGCTTACGTAAAAAGCTTGGAAAATATTGCTACATGCGTGAGGTATTTGTTTGTTTGAACGAGGCGCGTGGGCCCTATCATTCCAGAAAAGAGGAGGAAGAACGAACTGGGCTCACGCTGTGAATCTAACTGGTCAGCGCATCAACCGTTGTAAATATAATCTGTAAATAGTTTCTCGTCTTACTGACTCGTCTTTCGCGTTAGAATCTCGATCTACAGCTACCTTAATTCTACACAAGAAAAGCAGGGTGATACCTATAGAGAAAGGGGTCAGACAGGGAGACACAATTTCTCCAAAGCTATTTTCTACGTGCTTAGAAGAATTCAAGCTATTAAACTGGGAAGGCTTAGGAGTAAAGATCGACGGCAAATATCTCAGCAACCTTTGGTTTGCCGATGACATTGTTCTATTCAACAACAATGCAGACGAGTTACAACAAATGATTGGAGACCTTAACAAAGAGTGTGTAAGAGTGGGGTTGAATATTATTATGCAGAAGATGAAGATAATGATAATTAGCCGGGCAAAGGAACAAGAGATCAGGATGGCCAGTCGGCCACTAGAGACTTTTAAGGAGTACGTTTACCTAGGTCAATTAATCAGAGGGAACCCTGATCATGAGAAGGCAATTCACAGAAGAATAAAAATAGGTTGGATCGCATACGGCAGACATTGCCAGCTCCTGACTGGAAGCTTACCATTATTATTGAAAAGTAAGGTGTGCAATCAGTGCATTTTGCCAGTGCAATATGTCCAGTGCCAATGCATTTGCCAGTGCATTTCCCAGTGCATTTCCCAGTGTATTTTGCCAGTGCATATGGGGCAGAGACTTGAGAACAAGTTAAGCACCACGCAAAGAGCGATCGAACGAAGATTGCTAGGCATAATGTTAAGAGAGAAAGAGAGTGGTTTGGATCAGAGAGCGAACGGGTATAGACGACATTCTAATTGACATCAAGAGGAAAAAAATGTAGCTGGGCAGGTCATGTATAGCGCCGGTTAGATAACCGTTGGACCATAAGGGTTATAGAATGGGTACCAAGAGAAGGAAAACGCAATCGAGGACGACAAAACACTAGGTGGAGCGATGAAAATAGGAAATTCGCGGGCTCTAGATGGAATCGGTTGGCGCAGGGCAGGGGTAATTGGAGATCGCAGGGAGAGGCTTTCGTCCTGCAGTGGAGATAAAACAGGCTGGTGATGATGATGATGATTATGATGATGAATTTGATGATGATGATGATGATGATGATGATGATGATTGAGGTGGTGGGCCCCCCCCGAAAAAAAATTCTGGGTACGTGCCTGATGGAGGCAGTTCATTTTCACGACGAAGCACCCCACCCTGCATGGAGACGGTACGTGGAGTACCATACATGTACCCTACCGTGTGAGTCGCCACGGCGCCACCGAGCGGCGACAGATGTCGGGGATCACCACCGAAAAGAAAGGCAGCTTCGCACAAAGCGTGAAGCTCGGTGTTCCAACTATGCGTGGATCTTCTAACTAGCGCGGATATTCTATGCACGGTGTCTTAACTATGTACGGATTCGCCGGTGTCCTAGCGAGGCGCGGAGGCGACGTACGCCCACGCGCCAACATTTCCGGCACCTTTAAAGGTTTGAGCACGCCATGTGGCACGTGCAATGGCATCCTACAGACGCCAGGGCGGTGCCCCTAAGGAGTGGAGGCAATGAAATCGCATCATTTGCAGATTGTGAGTACATATTTTTGTCACTTTGAATAGTGATAAGGTTTATAATAGAAGATATACGCTATCAATGAACATTTTCACACCTTGCGTTTGCGTTCGGCATTTCTCAGAAATTCTGAAGAATAATTCATTTGTTAACATAAACCTCGTCATAGCAACGTTCGCGGTTGCATGCCATAGTATCTTTACCGCATGCACGGCATATATAAAAATATAACATAGTTTTACATTAATATATATGGAACATCACGGTGATGGCGACGCCAAAAATTCGACAAAAGTGTCCAGTTGCTATGGAAATAAAGGCACCTATAAGGTGCTCTCCCGTAGATGCCGACTGAGTTCTACCACGAGATGCTTCCAAACACTGCAATCTTTACTATCCTTATAACTATCCAGGCAGCTGGCCCTGTTCTCTACATTATCACTCAGCGATACATAAATATCCTAACTGCAGCAAATGTATATCGTCAATAGCAGAATTCTACGAAAACAAAGTTTTCTCATCTTTCTATGTCTACGTGACGATATGGGACGGATTTCCGATGGATCCCGGCGAAAAACAATTTCGTGTTAAAATAGCAGCAAGGCTAAACTCGGTTGAAGTTAGTTCGGAGTTACTTAGCTACCGTTACGTCTCACTTGCGGCAATGCTTTAACGGCGTCTTCAATAGAGTGGTCACTACCTCGGTACTTACCGATGTTCGTAGTATGCTTCAACTTCGGAGCAAATGTTACTATTGTATAGGACTGCAACAATCATATTAAGGTTGCTGCTGCTTTACTGCGAAGAATGTCCAGGCTTGTTCGTTTAATTACACAGTCTTAATTACTCCTCTGACTTTTCATCCATCCATGATCACACATTTGGCTTAGTTAGTCAAGGAAGCCGCCAGTCGAGTGTGACAGATGAGTCGGTATTCGCGCGCTTAATGCTGCTGCAAAGAAACGGTATGCGACCGTAATTATTTCCTAGAAAGTTTTGGCGCACTTCCCTTAGATCTAGCTTCGAGCGGCGGCCCTTTACAGCCTCGAAGTGCATATTCCCATAACAAATTTAATAATTTTGCCATGAATGATGTTATATCGTAATAGTATTTCGTCAGAAGGGATAACAACATATCCTTATCTAATTATTATTCATTACGGATTAATGGCCAATGCTGAGTTAACCTTTGACTGATAGAAAGCGTGAATTTTGTTCTTTAAACGATCTCAGTAGACGACAAAACACGTAAAAGACGTACTTTGAAGGCAATATAGGCGATATAAATTGCACACTCGTGTCTAGTCAACGCTAATTGGCTTTAAGAACGCAAGTTCAGCATGCATAACATGCGGTTATTCAAAAGAGCACTGAGATATTTATTGTTACCACGAATCGGAGTTCACGATAAAAAAATGTTCTAGCACATCATGACGTATAAACAAAATACATACTCTTGTGAACTGCTTCGCGTTTGCGTATAGCAATAGCGAAACTTAACTTCAGTAATTTCTAAGTAGAGATAACGCAAGGGCGATATAGAGGCCGTGATGGACATAAAAAATACGAGTTCAGAGGAAGTTGCACAAACACAATTTTTATAAATTTTGATGTTGTAGCGCACACTCAAGAAAAAAAAAATGGCTGTGGCTTAGGTAAGGTTAAGCCCAGGATGCGAAGCATACTAGCTTTTATTTTAGTTGTTGAACCACTGTTTAGCCTGGTGAACTGCTGTTGCTTGGCTATATTTGGTTCGGCTAGACGAAGAAACAACTCATGCATTACTTCTTCGCCTTCAAGAGTGGAACGCGACAGCGTTCCCGTCGACCCGCCAAGGGGTGTAAGACAATGGGCTACAGGGCAGCGACTACGCGCCCCGCATTGGACGCGGTGAGCGTCGAGCAAAGCAGCGTTCGGCGCGGCAACGAAATGTGCGCCTGAGCAAGAGACGCACGCCTTAGAAACAGCGCGTTTCTAAGGCAACACCGCATTCACTAGAGGCGCTTTTGTACCGCTTTGAAGCGTTGTACTCGTGGCTCAGTGGTAGCGTCTCCGTCCCACACTCCGGAGACCCTGGTTCGATTCCCACCCAGCCCGTCTTGCAAGAGTTGAGCGAAAGCCACTTCTCCTCTGTCGTGACGTCACGGTGTCACGTGATTTCATGGTCACCGCCGCGCCTGAGGAGCTGGGTTGAGCCCTCGTAATATGCTTCGCATAAAAAACGACACAGAAAGACGCGAACGCAAGAGACATTAACTTCCAACCACCTTTTAAAGACCCGTCGTGGTTGCTTCTTGGCTATATTGTTGGGCTGCTAAGCGTGAGGTCGCGGGATCGAATCCTGGCCACTGCTGCCGCATTTCGATGGGGGCGAAATGCGAAAACAGCCTAGTATTTATTTAGGTGCACGTTACAGAATGCGAGCTGGCCAAAATTTTGGGTGTCCCCCATTACTGAGTGCCTCATAATGAGATCATGCTTTTGTCACGTAAAATCGTATAACTTAATTTTGAACGTTCCATGCCAGATGTTCTGAATATATACAGCAAAACAATAAAAATAAAACCCAGAATATTACTAATCACTTGATTGTGCCAACAAGTGTGAGCTAGTAAACCGTATGCTGCACGACTACCAAAACGAGCCAAGGCATATGTACGTCGTTATCAGCTTCATCGCTGACCCATGTAAACATAATCAAGTGCAACCGATACCGACATGACACAACAGAAATTGAACTACGACGAAACATTGCTGCCGTTGCAATTGCAGAGACCGTCTCGCACAAAATATGGCGAACCGTATCGCCGGCGAGTTTTTGTGGATATATCAGAAGCCCACCACACAATTGTTTTCCGACATGATTTGACGGGTGTTGCTCATTTTATTCCAAAACGTAAATATAACAGAGATGCATGAGCCGCGACTGAGTAATTTACGGTGGACGGCTATCTCCTCATTGAACACACTTAGCAAGGCAGCCACCAGTTGCGCGTCTTTCGGTGCCCTCTACACGTATATCGTCGAGACCATGCAAGCGTGTCGCCTGTGGCAACGTCAACGCAAAAAATAAGTACTTATTCTCGAGTTCAAATTACGGAGGTTGAAGATGCCACAACTGTGTAATGTATGTAATGTAATGTAATGTAAGGTAATGTAATGTAATGTAACGCCAGTTCAGTTGACAACCCTGTGCAGAAGCGAAACTAATAGGGAGGAAATAAGTCGAACTTTTTTAATTATTACATTAGGCGTTGATACAGAAGCTTTTCGATTGCTTTGCTAAAAATGGAAGAATGAAAATTTGACGGCAATTATTAATACATTCGCGGTCACCTTTCTCGAAAACGGGACTTATGTTTCCGTTTTTTTAGGCAGCTTGGAAACCTATACTTCCTAAACATTTTATTGATGATGTTAGCAAGAACAGGTGAAACCTAATCGTTTATTAATTTTATTCTTGAAGGGTGAATGGAACATAAACCTGCTCCTATTGTTTTAAGTGATGATATGACAGAATTAACTTCTGCACTAGAAAGTGGATATAAGCAAGAAGAATGGGGACAGTGCGGCTAATGCGGAAATGATAGAGAGCGTTCAGTGCTTTCGGTGTAAGTGAAATGGTCATTAAAAGCGTTGGCAACGTAATTTAGTTCATTATAAGTGTTCGATGCAATGTTTATTTTAGTTAATCGCGCGTTAGAATTGTTTTTGTTCAGAAACTATTTCATAAGCTCCCAGTTTCGTTTAGTGTTACTTCCATTAAGCAGTATGCGCTTTTGAAGGTAGTAACGCTTTGCACGTTTAGAAACGGTCCCAAGTGTATCGAGTATTTCTTAAAGCGAATTAGTAGCGTTGTGTTAAATAGCTGACATTTTAGTTTTTGTGCATTCTATTTTTTTTAAGTTAACTGCAACAACCTATTTGGGATCCACGGAGTCGAATCCACGGAGCCGGATCCACGGATATTTGGATCCAAGGATATTTAGGGTACATGGAGTTGTTGAGATGAACAAGGTGCTCTGTTTTATGCAATTTGTTATCATACTAATAAATAAGTTGTATGCTTGCTCAGGAGATTCAGTTTTTCTGACATTGATCTAATCTAATTTGCTAATCAAAGAAACAAATAATTCCGCGTTGAAAACCGATTTGGTATATAGTTTGTCGATAAAGTGACGGGACGAAGGAGCAGATCCTAACCTGAGAAAAACAGGATAATGGTCACTACATTGATAGTCTATTACAGCCGTCGTGAGATTTATTGTCAACATGGACAAGATATGGTCAATTAATATGTTGGTACCTGATAGATCGCACCTAGTAGGAACCGTTATTAATGAAAAGAGGCCAAAGCTTTGATAAGTGCGAACATGATCAGAGCACGAATGACTGTTAGGATCAACTATATTGATGTATATGTCGCCGCATTTCATTATATTTTGGTTTCATAAACAAGTAGGTTTAATATGGATTCAAGTTGTCAGAAATAATAAGTAATCGATAATGAGGGCGAGTGGTAGGTAGACGCGATTATCGTGTTTTTACCGTTCAACAAAAAAACGTTCTGATCACACTCAAGTCACACCGATTCGCAGTTCAAGTTATTGAAGAAAAGGTCGTGACGGCGCCTATGTCATAGTGATGAATCGATAAAGATGGCGGAACTGCCACCACGGGTCGAGTCATGATTACAGTATACGAAATTATAATTAGGTAAGGCGTATAAATTTCCATCATTCATCGTTAACCATCTTTCGAACAAGCATATGACAGAAACATGTGATCGATCACAGCTAGGAACTGCACGAGGTCCTCATGCTGCTTTCTTAGGCTACGTACAGTCACGATCTTTTTGAGCATGATCACGGGAGCACGTGGCTTTCCGTACTGCCAGCGCAGTTTAAGGGCGGAGGGGGTGGGGGGGGTGCGAGAAGCAGCGCGCATGCGCAGGGCGTCTGGCGTGCGAGAATTCTACCTTCGCGCGCATTGCGTCACGCAAGCACGCACGTGTCGTCTGATACACGCCTACCGCAAATAGGGAGCCGTAGACTTAAAGAGAATTAACGATGTTGAACTTTAAATTAGGTTCCACACGATGTATAAGTAAAATTGAAGCTACGATATTATTTGCCTACGTTCTGAAGATCATTGTTGGTCCAGCTCTCTCTTTCAGGGGATATCCTTTGCGCTTTATCGATGCCCAGGTACAGAGGCAGCTAAAGACTGTCACTAGGATTACCCAAGTGCAAGGAAAGCCGCATTTCTGACGCCCCACATTGGCGTCGACCAAAGGCAACGACGGATGAAGAGGAGGCACTTGTGGTAGCTGCAGTCACGGAGAACCGGTTTCAGTCGGCGACGGAAGTGCTGGAGCTGCTGTATGTAGACGCTTCGGTTGTTAGCATACGGTGACGCCTCAGGAGTGCAAGCCCGCGAAGTTCTGTGGTTGCCCAAAAGCCCGTCCTCACTGTTTCAAACAAGACGTCATGACTGCAATTTGCTGAAGCGCACGCCTCGTGGACTTCCGATGACTAGGGTCGAGTATTTTTCTCGGACGAGTGAACGTTTTAACACGACAAAAGCAACGCGTGCTAGTGCGGCGAGCAAGAGGGACATTGTAAGAACTTTTTCTGAACGGACTTTATTTTCTGTGCAGGACTGAATTTAAAATCGCTGCTATTTAGTTACGAGCCAGCCAATGTGCAGGAAGTCGCCGCGAGCGGACGCACCTGCGTGGACACGTGGGGTGCGGTGTCAGTGCATGGCCTCGGGCCTCTACGCCGCATGAAGGACACTCTTAATTCGCACAGTGGCTTTAGCAAAATTTTGGACGACGTGCTCTTATCTCACACCGACACCGCTTTCCCGGATGCTGATTTAGTGCTCCCGCATGACCTTGCCTGTGGGCACACTGCGAAGGTTGAGAAACAGCACCTAAAAACTCGTAAGGTCCATCTGCTCCGCTGACCGGCCTAGGGCGCTGACGTGAACACAGGCGAAAATGTATGGGGGCGAATAAAAGCAGCCATGTTGCAGCACCATATTTATTCGGCGACTGTTGAGAGCTGTCGGTAGTTGGTTGGGAAGAATTGGAGCATCATACAGCAAATAACTGTATACTTGACTTGTACTCTTCACTATCGTCTAGAATGTCAGCATCGGTTGCTGCAAAGGGGGATATGACAACATATTAACGAAATTCAAACAACGAATAATTTCAGGTTACAGCTGTTACTTCTCTAAGTGATTTTGTTAAAAGTACAAAAGAAAGGTCGGACGTTTGTATTCCGGCACCTGTTTCCTGCATTGTGTGACTAAAATAGCCCAGACGAAAACAACAAACAAGAAACCTAGGTAACAATCTCCAAGTAACCAAGGCAACGGTAAGCACGAGAAACACACCGTTTGAACTGGAAGCATCTCAATTTTGTTTTGTCATAACGCAGTCACCACCGACGAAAAGAAAAACATCTGTCTGTCTGTCTAGCAGACGACAAGCGAGCGCTCCGATGACATGATGCGTGCGAGGGGAAGCTACTCTCGCCGCGCATGCTCACAGATGTTTTGAGGCGCCGCCTAACTGCGCTGGAAGTGCAGGAAGCCACGCGCTTCCGTGTTCACGATCAAAAAGATCGCGGCTGTGTGTTAAAGTGAGAGAGAGAGAGAGGGCTCTTTATTAGAAAAACAGAGAATTTTGCCGGCGCGTATATAACCGCTGGCATGCTACTCTGTATAGGGATGGGGAATGGGATTAAAAGATTCCAGATAAGAGTGGGAGAAAAAAAAAGGATAAAAATAAATATGAAATGTCCGACTGGACCTGATACTAATTTTTACAGGTGACATGGCGGGTAAATTTAGGCTTTTGTATAGGAAGGATGCAATTCTTAAAGCTTTCCTATTTGACCAATTTCTGTCAGGTATTTGAACAATAAATCCAAAACCCGTCGCTGTTTTGAAGGGCCGGGCATTGGACCTAAGATGGTCGGTAACGTTAACGGTTCGGGGCAAATCATGTCCATTTGGTGCTCAAAAAATTGTCTCTCGTCGCGGCTTGTCGTCTGGCTCCGTCTTCGATGACCGATTTGACAGTGTCTTTTGACTCAAATCGCAGTTTCGTTGTTACCAGTGTATTTGTGAAGGCGCTAGGAATCGCCCGATACCCAACTTTCAACGTAAGGCAAGTTTTTCGCCGTTTTCTGGAACTTGTTCGCCGTCGTCGGTGCGGTGGTGTGCTAAGCCTAGGCTTGCTTCGTGGCCGCCGGGATTGGGCCTGACCCCGGCGTGGAACCATACGACATGGCGTCCGAGATGGAGACGGCCACGTCTCCGACGACATCGAGCCCTGGCTCCGGCCAGATGTCCGTCGAGGTGCAAGGGCAAGAGATTTCTCCTGAGGAGTTCCACACTGGGATCGGCTGGTGGCAAGTGGGCCAGCGCATAACAGCCCCGGCGAGCGAGGGCTCCGCCGCTCGCCAGTCGAGGCCTAAAACAAGAGACCACGTCAACAGAAAAGTGATCGCAACGACAACAAGGGCAGCGAGAATGCCAGACGTGCTGCCGAGAGAGGACACCAAAGTGATCGTGAGGCCGCGGGGAGGCCTAAACATCGCAAGAACGCAGACTGGGATCGTTGCCTCGGCCATCATGGCTGCGGCGAGGGTTTCGAGAGAAGACGGTGCGGCGGATACCTTCTGCCCCAACCTACACCAGAATATCATGGTGGTGAGTACCCCCGATAAGGGGCGTGCTTTGACCTATGCCAAGATTCAGGCCATCCGAATCGGGGACAAGATACACGAGGTAGGCGCGTACCAAACCACGCCATATGGCACGGTCAAGGGGATCATTCGAGGCATTCCCATTGAAGATACTCCGGCGGATATTGACCGGAACGTTGTTAACTCAAGAAATCCATTAGCAAGAGGGGCGCAAAGAATTGGCAATACGACTACCGTAATTGTAGCTTTTGAAGGCCAAAAGGTTCCAAATTATGTATGTTATGGCCCTGTGTTAACGAGGTGCAGTCTGTACCGCAAGCATTTCGATGTCTGCAAACAGTGCGGCAAAATAGGCCACAGAAGAGACGTTTGTCCTAACCCCCATATGAAAGTGTGCTTCGATTGTGGGGCCAATAACCCTATCGATGGCCTCGAGTGTACGCCTAAATGCAAACTATGTGGGGGACAACACCCAACGGCCGATAGAGAATGCAAGAACAAATACAAAACTCCCTACGTAGTAACGAAAAGGCAGTGGGAGCGCAAGATGGCGGAAGAGCGTGTACAGCAACAACTAGCATCCGGAGAGTTTCCACCGTTGATGACGTCAGCAGGAGTGAGCGGCACAGCTGGTCGCCACGAGTCACGCTCGCGCGGAAACAACAGCGAAAGTCAAAACCGAAGCATGAGCCGCCACCGCCGATCCCAATCCAAAGACAGAGTAGCCTGGGCAGACGTAGTAAAGTCGGGGGTAGCCAAGAAAGAGCAGCAGCAACAGCAGCAGCGACAGCAGCAGCAGTCACCGCCATTTCGAGGTGCTGGAGGGAAATTTAAAGACGAAAGTGAGGCAATGAAGGCGCTAAGAGAAGCAAACGAGGCGTTGCGGAAGAAGAACACTGAACTAGAGGCGACAGTCAATAAGCTCAGCAAGGAAATGGCAGAGATCAAGAGAATGATGACGGTCCAGCTACAACAGCAGCACGCACAGCCTTTATCGCCACAACCACAGCAGATGGCAATGACCGAGGATGAACCCGAAGTAGCGGTGAACCCGAGGACAGAGAACGCGGCCTCGGCGGGTCCGGCACCCAAGAGAAGAGCAATTGAAAATCTTAAAGAGCGGAGACTCAGCGATAGGGTAGACAACCTTGAAGATAGGCTCACCCACTTTGAAGAGTATATTCGCACGACATTCACCAAGACAATTACCGACCGTTTCATAGCAATTGAACAGACGTGCCAGCAATTAACGACGACAGTACAGAATTTGGCAACGCAAATGGCTAACTTTCAGTAAACATGGATAGGACATCAACCACCGCAACCACAACAGCAGTGAAAGCCCTCCTGGTCTGGCATTGGAATTGCAACGGTTTTGCTGGGAAAAAGGCTGCACTTCAGCAACACTTAGAAAAAGTATCAAGAAAGCCAGATATTATCATGTTGCAAGAGACCCTCATTGAGGAAGTAAAGCTCTCAGGTTACCGGTCCCACGCCAGCCCACCAATCTTCCGGACCGCGGCCGGCAGTAGCGGCAGGGGAGTTTGCACCTTGGTGAGGAAAGGCATCACGTACGTCGAGCACGAGTTATTGAGCAAAAGCCCAATCGAGCACACCATGGTAGAGGTGGTTACCGGGAAAAAGCAGAAGGAAAGCTCTTTTCTGGTAAACGTGTACAGTAGCCTCTCACGCGGAAAGCAGAAATTCAAAGCACTGTTACACAAAGCGTGCAACGTCGCGGGGCCCGACAACACGCTGGTAATCTGCGGGGACTTCAACGCGCCGAATCAAGCCTGGGGTTACCCCAAAACATTGGCAAAGGGCAGGGACCTAATGCAAGATGCTACCGACTTGGGACTAAATCTAATTACCGACCCAGCATACCCTACAAGAATCGGCAACTCGATCACCCGAGACACAACGCCCGATCTCACTTTCGTCAGGAGTAATGGCGGTGGTATGGCGGACTTCGTATGGCGCAACACGGGCCACGAATTGGGAAGTGACCATTACATTGTGGAGGTCGCTGTCCCGCTCGGTGGTACCGACGAAGTTGGCAGAAGCCTTCGGAAACGTAGAATTACTGACTGGGACGTGTTTCGAGGATTGTTACCCGAGGAGCAAACCGAAATTACGGACATTGAGAAGTGGTCCACCGAGATTGTAAACAAGGTAGAAAAGGCCACCAAGGAAGTCGAGACGGACGAGCGTGTCCACAGGGTCGACAGCCGCCTCGCCCACCTCATCGAAGCTAAGCAGTCCATCCTGTCAAGGTGGAAGACGCAGAGGACAAACAGAAAGCTACGCAAGAAGGTCGCCGAACTCAACCGCGAGATCGAGTCCCACAGCCGAGTGCTATGCACACAGCAATGGAATGAGGTTTGTAACGCAGCGGACGGCCAGATGCACTGCGGCAAGACGTGGAGTATGCTGAGGCATCTTTTGGATGCGACCACGACCAAGTCTCACCAGCACCACAACTTGGCCAAGATCATCCACAGGGCGCTGACCGAGCACGGGGAAGACGAAGTGAAGAAACGCCTCGACGACAAGTACCTCCCAGTCACTCCCACAGACACGCACCCGGACTACCTAGGCGAAGCAAACGAGTGGCTAGATCGAGACATTGAAGTATGGGAAGTACGGGTTGCCCTGCACGATCTCAACAGCAACTCCGCCGCTGGTCCCGACCGCGTTACGAACAGAGCGCTGAAAAATCTTAACGAAGCGGCGATAGAGAACCTCACGGCATACTTCAACACTTGCTGGCGAGCCGGATCATTACCTCGGCAGTGGAAAGCAGCCAAGACCATCTTGATTCCCAAGCCGGGCAAGCCACCCAACATTGAGAACCTCCGGCCGATCTCGCTTACGTCCTGTGTGGGCAAAGCGTTGGAGCATGTACTCATGAACAGGTGGCAGAGGTACCTGGAAGATTCGGGGCTCTACCCAAACACCATCATCGGGTTCCGAAACAAGCTCGGAACTCAGGACGCCATGATACAACTGAAAAATGACATCCTCGATGACACTACCAACACGAAAGACAAGAGAGCCATCTTGGGTTTGGACCTGCAGAGCGCTTTTGACAAAGTAAGACACTCTGCGATTCTGGCCCAGGTGTCACGGCTAAACATGGGCAAGAGAACTTATGCGTACATCAAGGATTTTTTGACGGAGCGGACTACTGAAATCATCGCCGGTGACCTGCAGCTCCAAAAGAAGAAGCTCGGCAGTGTCGGGACCCCCCAGGGCTCAGTCATCTCGCCATTGCTTTTCAACCTTGTAATGATAGGGGTGGCCGAGCGCCTCTCACGAGTCGCGCGGGTCCGACACACCATCTATGCCGACGACATAACGCTCTGGGTCCCAGGAGGAAGCAACGGACACATCGAGAATACATTGCAAGAGGCGGTTGACGCTATCGAGGAGCAGCTGGACGGGTCTGGGCTCGTCTGCTCCCCAAGCAAGTCTGAGCTGTTGGTGGTTCCTCCGAAAAGGACAGCTAGGAAGACGAAAGGCAACTAGCCTGCGAGAGAGCAAGACACAATAAAGATCAAGACGAGCGGTGGTCACATGATCCCGGCTGTCGAGAAGATCCGAGTGCTGGGGATGCTGATTGAGCGCAAACGAGTCAACGGCGAGACGGTCAACCGTCTGGCGGCCAAAGTCACCACGGCCATCCGCCTCATTAAGAGGGTGTCGCACAGAACAACAGGCATGAAGGAAGAAAGCCTCACCCGGCTAGTGGAATCCTTCGCTATAAGCCACATTAGATACGTTGCTGCTTTCCACAACTGGAGGCAGTGCGAACGCAATAAGATCAATGCGCTCATACGCAAAGCGTACAAGGCTGCACTCGGGCTTCTCGACTGCACAAGCACCGACAAGTTCCTGGCCTTGGGAGTGCTTAACACCCTGGAGGAAATCGCCGAGGCGCAGAGGACCGCTCAGCTCGCGCGGCTATCAGAAACAAGAACGGGCAGACAAGTGCTGCGTGACCTAGGCCTGGGACCAAAGGAAATGGGACCCGAAAATACAGAGGTGCCTGTACCGGACGCAATTAGTAGACGGCTACGGGTATGTCCGGTGCCAAGAAATATGAACCCTGAGTTCCACAAAGAGCGGCGGGCGGCGAGGGCCAAGGCGCTCATCGATCTCCATGCCAAAGACAGGGGTGCCGTGTTTGTGGACGCGGCAGAGTATCCCCATGACAGAAAGGCATTCGCCGCTGCAGTCGTCGGGGCATCGACCGGTGCAACTAGAACAGCGGCGAGTGTGCGGACTCGAGGGGCGCATCAAACCGAGGAGGTGGCCATTGCTTTGGCCATCGCCGACCCCGAGTGCACGACTGTGCTCTGTGATTCTAGGACCGCAGTGAAAAATTACGCCAGAGCAAGGGTGTGTGGTGAAGCCGCGCGTGTGCTGCGTGTGGTCGATCTCGCGAGTGAAAGTCGGTGTGTGGTGATAAAGTGGTTTCCGGCCCACATGGGCAGTGATGTGTCGGATCGCGGCAACGCTAACCACAACGAGACGGCGAACGCGGCGGCGCGAGGACTAACCAACCGTGCCGCTGCTACTACAGCCGACCCGTCGTGGTGGTGGGAAACCAAGGACAAAATGACTTCGTACAATGAAATTGTGAAATGGTACCGACTAGAGCGAAGGACTATGCCGCCACCTCATCCGGGCTTGACCCGTAAGGAGGCGGTTTTATACCGACAACTTCAAACGGGGTCGTTATTCACCCCGGTGCTGATGAGGCACGTGTGTCCAAGTGTTTATGAAAGTGATCTGTGTTGTGTGTGCCGAAAGGAAAGAGCCACTGCAGCTCACATCCTTTGGGACTGTGCTAAGAATCCGCATGAAGCTGCAACACTAACAACGATCCCGCCGCGGCTCGAGGCCGCAACGAGATGCTATGACCAAGTTGTTCAAACCCAGGCCGTCCAGCAGATCTCGGCGGCCCTCGAAAGGCAACGACCGAGCGAAACCGGAGGGAGGCTGCCACCCCAAAGGAGGGGCAGGCGCGGTCGACCAAAGGGAATAGTGCGGCCGCGGCCGAAGTAGAGGCGCCACACGCCGCGAAGACGTCATGGCCGCGTCACGGTAACGCCTCCCTAACAGGGGAAGGCTAACCGTTCTGCAGGCGTTCAGAACAAAGTTTCGTCACTCACTCACTCACTCTCGTCGCGGTACGCGGGGCATTCTAGTAACACGTGCTCAATTGTCTCTCAGTATGGGCTAGTGGTAAGTCCTATGCGGTACAGATAATTGTTCGTGTATGCCACGTTCAGTCGAAGACGATGGTACAATGTCTCTAAGTGTCGAGGAAGTGGTCGTGGAATTTTCGGTCTCATTTCTGGGTCAATGTAACGTAGGAAGTTGTCTTGGTGAAGCGGCAGATTCAAGATGCGGTCTTTTTCTTGATAGGCATATTTTTTTGCCATGGTTGAAGCGTCGGCTTTTGTAAAATATGTTCTTCTGAATTTGCGGTATTGGAGTCCATTTCTGGCAGCTTCGTCCGCTCTTTCATTTCCCGAAATGCCGGCATGGCCAGGTATCCACTGGAACTTTATGCAATGCCCAGCAATCTTAGCCCTGTGGTGAAGATAAGCAATGTCAAATGCTGCTGGTTGATTATTGCAACGCTTGTGCCTGTTCCATATACTTTGTAGGGCTGCTTTTGAGTCTGTGAATATCACCCATGTCTTTGTCGGCTGCTGTCGAAGTATATACACAAGGGCCTCCTTAATGCCTTAGAGCTCCGCTGAAGTAGATGATGTCGCTCGCTCAAGACGAAACGAGAATCGTTGTCCTGTAGAGGGAACAAAAAGTCCGCATGATGAACGATGTGGAGTTGTAGAGCCATCTGTGAAAATGTGCCTTGCGGCTGCGTATTCTTTGTGCATATATTCTAAAGCTATCTGATAAGTCGCTGCTTGAGGCATTTTCTTTTTCGCACTGATTCCAGGTATGTATGACACGATTTCCAGTGGGGACAGTGTCCATGGTGAAATGTTTCGCGGCATAATTTGTGACGCCTGAGCAGGAATCGAAATAGATATGCTTCCGACGGCCTGCCCAAAGCTAGATGTAGCACGGGTTCTGGAAATATCCTTTAAAAAGTGAGTCTTCGTATGAATGACGTGGCGGAGGTGTATCCGAAGTGTCTCCTGCGAACATAGCACTTCCAGAGGCAGGCATCCGGCTTCTGCTACAGTCCCTGAGCGGGACGACCCCTTCGGAAGGCCAAGACATATGCGAAGGCAGTTGTTTCGTGCTGCCTCGAGTTTTCTCTTGCTTGTGGGAGACACTTTGTGCAGGATCGGGAGGTAATATCGTAGTGTTCCGTCGACGTAGGCCTTATGGAGGAGCACCATTGATCGACAGTTGCTGCCCCACTGTGATCCGGCTAAAAATCGGAATACGTGCGACGCCGAGGAAATCTTCTCACTCAATTTTTTCACTTGGGGCGACCATGTGAGGTTCCTATCGATCGTCACTCCAAGAAACCTTTGCGTCTTGACGTATGGAAGGGCGCGACCACCCAACACTAGTGGGTATTTTTCCATACGCCTCCGCGTGAAAGCCATGGCAACGCTTTTGTCGGGGGACAATTTCAGACCCCTTGGATTTAGGTAGGCCGATATATTTGCTAGCGCTCTCTGGAGGCGTTGTTGGGTGGTACTGCGGGAACGCGCCGCACTTCAAATGCAGATGTCGTCCGCATACAGTGTGATTTTGACGCCAGGGGGCAGGTTTCTTTTCAGATGGATGAGGACTAAATTAAATAATATCGGGCTTAACACAGCTCCTTGTGGCACTCCCTTCTCGACGGCATAAAGCGCTGTGGGGCCATCCGGGGTACACATGAAAAGTTGGCGTCCTTGAACATAGTCTGCAATCCATGCGTAGAGCCGTCCTCCAAGACCAAGAGTTTCCAAAGCGTCAAGTATCGCTGTATGATAGACCGAATCATATGCTGCCTGAATGTCTAAAAATAATGCGGTAGGTATGTTTCCAGAGACCAATTCCTCTTCAAGTGATGAAACCAAGGCAATGACATTATCAATTGCGGATCTATTTTGCCGGAAGCCATTCATTTCCTCCGGGTAAACTTTTGCAGTTTCCAGGAACCAATTTAGTCGTTTGTAGATCATTTTTTCGAATAGCTTCCCTACGCAGCTAAGCAGAGATATGGGTCTGAAGGAGGCGTAATTCGTCGGCTGCTTTGATGGTTTCAATATAGGAATGACTTTCGCAAGCTTCCATTCCGTAGGAACCTCCCCAGTTATCCATGAGGCGTTGTAGTACTCCAGAAGGCGTAGGCGAGATGTGTGGCATAGTTTTGCGAGCGCTTCATAACTCACGCCGTCATGGCCAGGTAATGATCGCTTGTTTACGTCGCTGATTGCTGCCGTGAGCTCTTCGATGGTGAATGGTAATTCTAAGTCAGGAAGGGTAGCTCGAGGTGGACTAGGCTGACGACTTGCAATTTGCCGCAAAGGTTGTGCCCCGTTGGAAAGGAGCCTGCAGTACTGCTCTGCCACCTCTTTCAGGGATGCGCGCTCATGTAATGAGAGGGCGATAAAAGGATAAAGCTGTTGCGGCTCTTTGCGAATGCCTCTGACGACTCGCCAGATTTTGCTCAGTGGTTGTCGTATGTCCAGTGTCCCACAAAAGTCCCTCCACCTTTTTCGGTCCAGTTTGGTGAGGTAACGTCGTATATGCCTTTGTGCCCGTCGACAAGTTCTGAGGTCTTCGATATTCTTAGTACGTAGAGCCTTCCTTTCGGCACGCCTTCGAATGGCACATAACCTTTGAAATTCCTCGTCGTTGGTTGGTACATTACAATGCTTAGTGGCAGAGCGGGTACTTTGTTTGAGGCAATGAGCTATTGTCGGTATTATTTCTGTATTTGTAGTCGAGGCTGTGATTCCTTTGTCTACGGCTGCTGTGTAAGCTTCCCAGTCTACCGACTTCAGTTTCACTTTTCTGGGCGACGTCCGAAAATGAAGGGCAGAGATTAGGATCGGGTAGTGATCACTACCTCGAGTCTCGAAATCTGTACACCATCCGAACATCGGGGCCACTTGACTTGATACGAATGTGATGTCAATGCAGCTAACAGTCGTCGGATTTTTCAGGTACGTTATGCTGCCATCGTTCAAGGGCTCTATATTGTATTTTGCAAAAAGCTTCGCCAGCTTGGCACCCCGACCACATCTATGTGAACTGCCCCAGATCTCGTTATGTGCGTTGAAATCGCCACAAATAATATGTGGCGACTGAGTGTTTGTCAACAAGTTTTCCAATCTGGTCACGTCGAAAGGTGATCCTGGTTCCAAGTAGACGCCGATTAGGGTATACACTTTGGATGCAATCACTGTGGTTGCGCAAATATATTCGTTCTTGTCATGCGGTGTTACGTCAATCGCAGAGGCAGGTATGTCGTTGCGAAATCCAACGAGCAGTCGGCTAATTCCATTTTGTCGCCTTGAATGATGAAAATAATACCCCTTTATCCTAAAGTGCTCGTTGACGCGAGGCTCGGAAATGACTAAAAAAGGGAATCGGTACACTCGCGTAAGATGCTTAAAGTCTGCTAACTTAGAGCGCAATCCGCGAGCGTTCCACTGGAATATAGTACATGTGCGGAAGTGTTTGTTGGTGGACACCGCTTGTGAGACGATTGTTGGCGAAGCCATCGTTGCTATTGCGAAGAATCACGGCTTTGCGCCGTGAAAGAAGACGACACTAGCGGTTCCAAAGCCAGGATGGCCTCTACTTCAGGGATGCTCTTAAACGATGGGCTGGCACGGAGAATAGCCTTGAGTGCGGCGAACATCATGGGAATCAGCACACTTGATATCTCATTTGCAGTGCTACCATCTAACAACCTTTCTTGGTTCTTCCTGTTCTTCTGCTGCGACCTTGAGGACACTTGTTGCTGTCGTGGGGTTGAGGTTATATCACTTGAGGGCATTGATGGATTCGTTGCAGTTGAAGGCCTTTGCTGGTTTTCTTTCACGACTGAGGCGTAAGACTTTTTCAAAGCCGTGTCGCTGCGCTGCACCGTGTCGTGTTGCTTTTGGTTTGTAGATGTATACATCACATCCGGATTCGGTGGTGGTTCTCGTCGTTTCCGTACTTTTCCTTGGATTTGCTCCATAGTCCGTGCAAGAGTGGCTGATTTCTTTTTAGGACACCCTCCGTATGACGCAGCATGCTCAGCTCCACAGTTTGCACACCGAGGCTGGGAACGTGACGTGCACTCCTTATGCGTATGTGGACCAGCGCATATCTTGCAGCGGATGGGGCCTTTACAATATTTCGCTATATGTCCGTGTCTTTGACATCTGAAACATTGAGTAGCAGACCCCATGTATTCCGTCACGGGATAACTGCAGAATCCAAGCGACACTCGGTTTGGTAAAGGGGCGTCCTTAGCGAATTCCAGGATGACCGAGCGTCTTTGGGTTTCCGTTACTACGCCATCTTCGTTAGGGACGTAGAAAACTTGCCTTTTAGCAGATATGACGCCTTGTTCGCTCAAATACTCCTTGAGGTTGTCATCTGAGTACTCAACAGGAACGTCCTGTATCCTCCCGTACGTGGCAGAGTAGGAGTATGGAACTCGAGCTTCTACAGCAATGCCCGATAGATCTGTCACTGTGAGGAGACGATTGGCTGCGGGAAGTGTAGACACTGTCACCATGAGGCTTCCATCCTTGTTGAGACGGTGGCTGAGTATCTTTTCTTGGGCTGTTGTCACGACCGCAGAAGCCAGAAGATTCGGGTTTACTTTCCATAAGCTGCTGTCAGGCTGAGTTGGCTTGAATATAACAGGAATACCTGCGGCTCTTTTCTTTTTGTAAGAGACAACAGTGAAGGCTGTCTGATCCATCTCTTCGTTGTCTCCTGCAGATTCTCTTGTGTCGATGTCATCTTCACGTAGCCTTTTCCTTGCTTGCTCATCTTCTCCGTGGTCTACAGAAGCAACGTGCTGACCTGATTGCTGATTGCTTGCGACGGATGCCATCAGAGCATCACGAAGGGCGGCCGACGGCGGATGCTCGCCTCGCTGCTTCGGTCCGGTGCGCTTCGGGAGCCGCTTGCTGTGCTTCTCTCGCAGGACGGTGACCCCCAGACCGGCGTTCGGTGAAAGAGGTGCACAAAGAGTAAAAATGAGCTCTACACTTGCTAACAAAGACTTAAAATTACAGACGGGCGTTCGGAAGCGAGCCTATCACTCGTCGTCTTCCTGTTAAAGTGAATCAGTGATAAAGCCGGTGTGTTATCCTTAAGAAATGTTTTAGTCTGCTGATAGGAAAGAACAGACAAATCTATGGTTATGCATCAAGACCTTGCTAGCGGAAACAGACTATTGAAAAATATACAGCTTGCCTGCTTCACATATACCATACACGCGTCTTTCACCGGTTTTTCTGGTGGTTATTATGCAGTTATCTGTCCACAGACACTTCCAATTCCTACACTTTTTTAATTCCAAAGCCTGAGCAAACAGCCTCCTTTTCTCTGGAGTTACATGATCATTGACAAATACGGGTCTGGCCATCCCATTATGAAAGCTAATGGCTTCAGTCGTGATACGTGCTTTCCGTGGCTTGGAAGCAAAGTCGGCTTTCTTTCCACTGGAGCAAAATCGCGCGATAATCTTAGATGCATTTTTTCCCGGCCGCGATGGACAACATCAATGTCCGTAGGCTCAACAGGACATCCCACCTTTACACCTATTACCTGCACCACGGCAAGACAATTTTCACCTTCTGTGTTAGGAATGCCTTTTATCTCGACATTGTTCAAGCGCGAGTATTGCTCCATGGCAACTAGCCGACCACCTAGCTGTTTATTCTCGTCCATGCGCGTTTTCTTTTCTTTGGCCAGTTGTCCTTTTCTGCTCTTAACGGACACGTAGAGATGGATATGTATTTGTAAGCTCTCCCTCATTTCCGTCAGATCAGCACGAAGTAGCTCGATTTGTTTAGACAACTCGGCCGTTGGAGGCGTGATGCAAGACAGAAGTACACTGCGAAAATCACTAAAACACTAAAACAACTAACACAAATAAATTAAAATAAAAATGAATTAAACTTACAACTTAAAATTTAAACAAGTAATCAGTGATTGATTTTCAATCGGTGACTAGTGATAGTTATTGGTAATCGATAGTGATTTCGCATTTGTGATCGATAATGTGCGATTAAATGCGCATCGCTATTTGTGCTGTAATCGTAGGGAAACATTAAAGTGTGAGCTAAGCCCTTGAGTATACGGTTGGACTGTCAGGTAATAATTTGACTTTACACAGTGGTCTGTGCTTCATTGCGGCGAGAAGCAAGATATTGTGTGAAATAAAATCAAAATAGGTCGTGTTTAGAAACGAGAGCATCAGCAGCAGTCAGGGACCTTTTTATGCTGTCATGTTCTACTCTGAAATACGAAGCTTAAGCGTCTCCGGAGGTTTTTTTTTTCGGTCAAGAGAGTCAGGGTGCAGTGATGTGAGATAATTCCTTGACAAATCGCCTATAGTAGAAACAGCCACAACATGATTTTGTCGGTGAGCTGCGGGAACATTGAGGTGGCAGCTGTCCTCTGGAGGTGAAGACATACTTCAGGCTTGCGAAATGGCGTGGTCCAGGAACGAGAGCTCTTGCTGTCAAAAGCGGCACATTGCTGTCTTCCGTGTAAGTCCGAATGACGTGGTCGCTTTTCATACTGTCTCAAGACGGTCATCAGCTATTGGTCAAAACAGGTAGCAAAGACAGCAACATGAATTGATGTAGACAAGACAGCTCTGCCATTTGATGCATGTCAATAACACCATCATTCCGTGCTGGAATTTTGCGGACGCTGAGTGGAATGACATAACCTTAAACTTAAGAGGACGTCCAGCGCCCTCTTAAGTTTAAGACATTTAGCCTTGCCACCGTCCTTTATTTATTTTCCAAATGAACCACAAAATAAATCATCTTCATGTTAAAGTGTGAAGACCGTTGTTCTCTGCATACCTGTAGTTGACTTCTACTTGCTAGTAGCCAGTCTTAAAATCCATCAACCAAAAGTACTTTGCGTCCCGTACTCAGTCCAAAGCGTCGCCTATCCGTTGGAGGAGGCATATGCTCTCTTTCCTAATTTTGTTCAGTTGACGATAACAGGCGCAATGACTAAGAGTTTCACTTTTCTTTACTAACACTACAGGAGACGCCCCTAGGTTAGTGGCTGACTGTTGGATTTGGTCGCGAAGCATTTCCGTGACTTGTTGATTTATGGCTTCTCACTCCCTTGTCGAAAATTGGCACGGGTTCTGATGGAGTAGTCGAGTGCATTGTTCGTTATAATAATGACACATACTTGTTTATTTCTCCGATGACCACTGCCCATCGGCTGCGAAATGTTAAACAGAATCCCTCGGCGCAGGACACGCCTGCATACATCGCAAGTTATTAGAATGTTATCGATGGCTCCATCCATTGTCTGCTGCTACCGAACCTTCGGTAATCTGATTGCATGCACATTGCGTAGTACTTCAAGGAAGGCACGCGGCCACCAGTGATGATGCTGGGACATACGGGTCATGTATAAAAGCTGACGCGGCTTGACCCGCAGGTAAAATTTTCGATGATCGTCGACACTGCTCGCCGCTATCGTACTGCTTTCAGTATAACCCGTGTTTCTAGGCGCACGTTTGCGCAATAAAAAGTTTTGCGATTAACAGCTATTAATACTGTGTTTTTCACCATCCCTGTCACCTGACATAATGATGCTCAGCGACTGGTGTTTGTTGTATCCTTGAAGACAACAATAAGCCGTCGTTGTCAGTCGTTGTCACAGTCAGCACAGCCACCGGTCTCACCTCTTGCTTCTGTGTGAGTTAGCGAAACTTCGTTACCATTATGCATATAAGGCCGAGAAGAGGTTTCTTGAGCATTGTGTATCATGAATGGTTGATTAGCTGCGTGAATGAAAGTTTGCTCTCTGCGCATGTGTTGACCGACGGTATATATGTGCCTGCGTTCTGTGAATAAAGCAGTTGCGAGAGGCGCTTATAGCAAGTATGTGACGCCCCCTCGGACATAATCTTGGTTCGCGCGCCAAGCTCGGTGGCCTGCTAAAGCTCGGCAGGCAACATTGGTCACCACACCACAATAAACACCGACGAGCACGGCTACTCGCCGGTCAGCCATCGTTCAGTACCACCACGCTGCGGAGCGTCCGTCTATCGGAGGGTGCCACAAGCCCTCCCTTGTTCAAGACCCGGGGTGGATCGTGACAGCACCCTGTCCCGTTCTCTTCTCTTGTGTGTGCCCCTTTATTTGGCGTCCTTATATTTTATAATGAACAGCTGCCAACTAGCCCAACAAGAAGTGCTTTTAACTCATATGTGTGTCGTCTACAATGGCGCGAGTCTCAGCGTAGAAAGGCGATTTCCATCTTTATGACCCACAGCCGCCACTGGGAGCAAGGGCGGCGGGAAAAGAGAGGGACTGTCTTTGCGAAGCGGTAAACCGCAGTGTTGATTAAAACTTCAGACGTCCTAAAGCTCTCGTGCGACAGCACGTGCGTTTCAAACAGGAAAAGTTTTCGCCTGCTCGGTATACCGGTAAGCTAAGGTAAACAAGGCATTTTGCTCGATGGGTGCAGGCGTAAACGTAAGCGGCCAGAGTGGTTCAGCCGAGCGAGAGTTCAGATTTCAAACTAACACAGAGCTAGTATTGCAGTAAGCAAGTGTATTTTAATTCACATCATGTGCACGTTTTGCAAGGGATGCATTCGTGTCACGATTCCCCGCTGCCGAAAATATACACCTTCCATGTCACATCGGTGCTTTTCGCTTTGCTCCAAAAACTGTGTTCGCTTTTCGCACCTCGGCAGCGCAACGGAGACGGTTTGGAAGGCCAGAGGGGAAAGTATGGCTAGTTAGCGCAAATCTTTGGGTGTCATGATAGCAGTGCATGTAGTGTAAGCTTGCGGCGTTCACATTTGTGACTTAGGAAAGACATGGCCAGACTTTATGGCTTCGATGGTATCGTCAGAAGCAAGCGAGCTCGACGCCAAGTAAGCCAAGAGCAGAGTTTCGTCGGTTAATTTGCCGCTTTTGATCAGTGCTCAATCGAACTTTCCAGTCTCTTGTTTCTCTGTAAGCCCAACGTTGCCTTGACTGAATGTGCGCGTGGTTGCTTTCGCGCGAATGCGGTATACGTGCTGACATTACAGTGGCATGGGCCGGTGTCCATGTCACGCCTGCGCTCCCGCCAGTCCAGCCAATCTGTGCTACTGGTAATTTGTGTGTACCACATGACCCGTTGTCGCATCTACGCAGCAACCGGACCTACAAAGTACTCAGTGTCAGTGCTTTCTTTGAAAATGACGAAGTGAGCGAGATGACCAGGAGTTCGCTCGTTTATTGTACTTAGTTTGGGCATTACGTTATCTTAGCCCTTTTAATGAGGCAATCGCGGTGAGCATGTTGCACAGCGTCAGCGAAAATTTTGTAAAATCGGATGAACAGCAACTACTTATAAGGTGTTTCTTTTCTTCCTATACTTTCGGATCCTTTCAGATCAGTTTATTCTTGTGCGGGTTACTTTCATCTGCACATTTCATGAACTAGTTAGGTGTTCATTATATAAGGATTTTTGTAGTTTGTATGTGGACGGTCGAGCGCGCGGAAACTAAGGTACCTCGTTGTACTCCGGACTTGTTTACGTACCTTTATTTGAAGGTTAGCGCTTGTCATTCCTAGTCATATGTTACCGTTAATAAAACTTAATAACGTCTTTTGTTTTTATGTACATTTAATTATTTCTTTTTATGTACATGAGGGTGTGAAAAAGTCTCAAGAATGCATCAGTTTTTTCAATAAAATAGTGTATGTGCATTCAAGCTCTGTCACATTCTATATAGGCCCCTTGGGCAGCAATACAGCACTCCCAGCGTTTCTGTCACTTCGCAATACGCTCTGGACGTCTTTCCGGAAATATTCGAGCCCCCGTTTGGAATTCGTGCTTGATTATTGCAATCGTGGAAAAACGGCGACTCTAGATCGTTGAATCGTTGAAAAATCGTTGAATAAGCGCGAACCAAATCTAACAAATAGCAGAGGCGCTTAGTCCTTTCCGGTGACAAAGTAGCGTGTGCGGAGTGGTCTGAAACAGGGAGCATTGTCCTCAACTGAGCATTGTCCTCATCACTGATATTAGAGCATTCCAACGTAGAAACGTAATAACAGACGGTGTCAGGATGGCGTATGCTAAATGCTCAACTCGGGTCATTTTAAACGGGGACCTGACAGACAGAGAGCAAATGTAGTCTTCTATGAAGCATGGATGTCCACTGCGTCCCTGCTATTCGCGGCTTACCTTGAGCCTTTGTGCAAGGCCATCAAAAATAATGAATGGATAACTGGCTTCAGGTTACAGTCAACACAGGTGAAAATATTGGCGTATGCCGATCACATCGCCATGTTCTGTTGAAATAGAGATAGTATTTGTGAGGCCGTGGTGGTAGTTGAAATCTTCTGCACATGAACCGCGGCGCAAATAACCTGGGAGAAGAGTTATGGGTTTTGGCATGGTGAATGGGAAGAAACGCCAGTCTACTTCGCTCGACTTCGGTGGTCAACCACTGCAACAACGTATCTAGGTGCGCCTCTCGACTCTTATCGCGAACCTGAGCCATACTGGAATGAACTAGCCGCGAGAGCAAAGGATAAGGCTAAGACGTGGCAAGGGCGACAGCTGTCAGTGTTCTCGCGCGCCACAGTCTCTAACCTATTTCTTACCTCCAAGATATGGTATGTCATGAATGTGCTGTGTGCTTCCCGGATCAACATCCAAAAAATCCACCGCGTTTTCGCCGTTTTCATATGGGCATCGACTTGGGAAAAAACCAGCCGCACAAACTAGTTCTTCCCCGTAAAGAAAGCAGACCTTGAATTCGCAGATTTATTTGTGCAACAAGTTTTATCGCGCTTTATGTACCTTCGCGATCAGAATGATACGTTCCTCCGCACAGTCATGCAAGTGCTTTTATGTCGTCACCTTCCAGGATTTGTTGTAGCCTCGTGTGAACCAATCCATGCTGCCGTTAAAGGTTATCTATAAAAAGTCGTGCTTGCGTACAGAATGTTGCATGTGCGGTTTTCAGTGCAGTATCTCGCCAATATTACTAGAAAAAAACTGGACCTAACTGACACTATGCTTTCTGTACCGATTTACCGTATGTCAAACCGTGTAGACCCAGGAGATGTCCTCAAGAGGCTTAAAAGAATGCCAGTACACCCTGCGGTAAAAACTTTTTTCTTTAAATTACACACTAATACATTATCAGTTAAAAAATGGATGCATAACAAAGGTATTCGTGTCCTTTGCATAACAAAGGTATTCGTGTCCTCGTTTCTTATGCAAGAAACTTGAATCGATAGAGCATGCGTTTCTAGATTTCTGGGATCCCATCTTTTTCTGGGATGTGCTACAAAGGACGTTAAAGAAGGATTTACCTTTACATCCACATGGAATAAGATTCTTACAGTTAAAAACAGAGGATTTTCTCCTATGACGCTATAATGCTCCTAGGCCTCCACAGTTTGTGGAAAGCTAGAACGCAGTTCAACAAGGCTGATATCAATTTGCGACCTACGCGCTACCATTTCATTGAAGCTGTAGTACGGTTCAGGGATGTCCATCGGGCACTCCCTGAACATCCAACATGAATTGACATGCTAGATAAACTGGCAACATTTACAGCTGAAGTTCTTTATGACGCTTTCAAAACTGACCGGTCTTAATATGTTGCTCCTTAAAGTGGATTCAAAAAGTGTTGCAATTTTCTGATTTAATCGCCCTGTTTGTTTTAAGGATTTTCCAGGCACTATATACGTGGAGCGTCCATGCATCAGCGCAGGAGAAATTGCCACAGGACATGGTTGCTTTGCAAAAATATTCGCCTGCAGAATAGCCGACATCATGAAGGGCAAAAAGAAGCATTTGTAGTTGTTTCAATGTCAACGATATATTTGTACATATGCCTCAGTCATCCACTCTACTTATCATTCTATGGGTTTTGCCACATTGGGGAACCTCTGCGTGAAGAAGGACTAATTCCAATAGCCACTTACCAATAGGTGTTAAAGATCCATTAGGCAAATACAGAAACAATACATAACCAATAGGCAAATAAAGCTCCCATAGAGAAATGCAGAGCCAAATAGACCAATATAGTTCAAATATGCAAATGCAAAACCAATAGACAAATAGGTGTCAACCCATTAGGCTATTGGTTTTTCAATTAGGAATTTTACTGTGATAGTGCTCCGCCATCTAAAACCACTGTTAAAAGTCTATACGTGCATTGTGATGAGCAAGGTCCATGGTTTTTGCAGCAGACTGCTCTCTAAGCGACAAGTAAAATGATCATCTCCTCTAATTGCTTTTAATCCATTGTGACTAGCAGTAAGTATACCGCAAAAGACATGTTCTACCTGCGGAAGCGCTAAGTAGTTCGATGTACTTTGCGAAAAGCCACATTTCGCTTGTAACGGGCAGTCTAAGCACGGATGACACAACCTGAATATGAAGGCACTGCTATGGGCGTCTTGCGCTGGAGTTTGAGGTATAGTAGCGGCGCCTGGTGGCGGTGCGGGAAACGACATCTGGGTCGTACCAGCTTGGGTCGTATTGAGCCCTGGCTGTGGCGAAGCATGTTTCTAGGCCGAGTTTTGCGTCGATTCGCACTGTTTTCTGCCCTGTTGCGAGTGCGAAAAGGCTCGTCACTTCTCACAGACCATGCCGACCACGCTGCGAGCTCGCCGCAGCCTATAGTTTAACGAAAACGGATTCTCCGTGTGCCACGGGACGTAATGCTGGGAGCAGAAGGAATCGGGGATGCCGATCCGGAGAGACCTATCCCAGCCTCGAAAAGGCGTCACCGTCATTACTTCTGCGTCGTGGGCTGCCATGATCAAGAAGGCCTAAATCCCCGGCCTCACGAAGGGGAGCGTCGGGCGCGCTGCATAGCTGCAGTTCGTCGCGCTCAGTAAGCGAAACTTCGTGCCATGCTGACTGCTTCGCCTGTCTTGAAGCTTGCTTGATTATCTGCGTTCGAAATTTCGGTCTTTAGCACCTACAGTCCCGACAGCAGACCGACACAGCAGGCATGGCTGGTAATTCACGATTTGAGACCCGGCCACAGCAACAATTTCCAATTCGACCGGTGCGAAGTGGTGAAGTGTGTGCAAATGAGCACAAATGGTCGGGCTCATTCAATGACCATTCACTACTCCACTACGAGCAGCACAGGTTAAGAGAGTTAAATGCGCTCATCCTTGACCTCAAGCCAGCACGTTGAGGCAGCGCAGCAAGGCAGTATTGATTGCAGCACATCGATGTTCGAGCGCTGTCATTAAAAGCTACATCAAGCGAGCAGCGCACAAGCTCGCGCTACAGCGCGATTCGCACGTACGTGCGAGCTCATATCCATTGCAGTCAACAAAGATTGCAGGAGGCCCGCCGTTTGGCGGCATGTCGAAAGACCGCTGCCGTCGCGGCGCGTACGATCGTGCGCTCGAGCAGTTCGTACATCGCGGCGCGTACCGTCGTGTGCTCGAGCAGTTCCGTACACATGATGTCTGCTTATCGCTGCTGTGGATTCATTTATAGCACGCATTTCATTGCGTTTGTGCGCCTGAATCTAGCAGTTAGCGTGCAAACCTTACCTGTAGTTCCACTTCGTACGCGACTCGCTTCACTTGCGATTGACACCGTGCTAAAACTTCGCCGCCTAATTCTTGAATGGCGTACACGTATTCGGCACTGCATAATTTCTTGCCTTTACGCAGCATGCCACCCCTGAAAAAATCTTCGGCGCCCGATATATGCAGCAGGCCGTGCTGCAACACAACCGAAAGTGGCGGGTCCATATTGTAAACGTGCTTTCCGAAGCAGACGACCGAGCTTGGTACGACCCATTTTAGGACAGAGGGCGCTTTTTAGCACCTTTCTCCCAGCGTCCCCTGGGCATTGCAAGAGCCCCATTGCGATCCGCATCAGCTCTCGTTGTTAGTGAAAAAGAATTTTAATTAGTGACACGCTGTATGAATGCACCAGGAATAAAATCTCTTTGCCTAGAGTGTACCTAGGTAGTGCCTGCAAGCATAGAGTTTCATACAATAATTATTATTGTATGAAACTCTATGCCCTTGACATCAAAACTGTTACAGCGCAAACACATGCAACCACAAAGTATGAAGGACAGGACACAAGCGCTGACTGTCAACTAAATTTTATTAACGGAAGACGGATACCTTATATAACGGGAAAGGCAGAAGTGAAGGGGGGAAGGGAGTGATACAATCGGAGAAAAATGACAATGCGCATCGATGAACGAACGTATCAGCAGTCAACGGAATCAGGCACGAAAAAACAAGAAAACGAAAAAAACTAGAAAAACACTAGCAAGAGGTGAGGGATACTAACATACAATGAAATCAGTAAGCAGTCGCTTCCAAAAAATGAAGCTCTCCTGCAAAAAGCGATACAGAAGAGGTGCTTACGCACTTGCTGCCATATTATTTGTGTATGTGGAAAGCTTCCAAACTGACGCGCGCCGTCGCTTCGGCACTCTTGCCGAGAATCTTCGTCTCTCCCAAACGAGCCTCGCATCATGTGCATTCAATTACGTGCGCAACCAAATGTGCGTGCTTGTCCTTTAAGCTGCTTAAATTTCGGGCATGTTCACCCAAGCGTTCATTAATGCAGCGGCCGGTTTGGCCGACATAAGCCTTTCCACACTTCAAGGGAATGGCGTAGACCACTCCTGTGGAACACTTGATGAACGGCTTCTCATGTTTTAGCTGGCAACCTCTTTTTTTAGAGTTGCAGATGCGTGGGCATAACCGTGCCAGCTTCCATGAAGAGCACGCTTGCTGGGGCTACTTCCCTCGCGCAAAAAAGGACTTGCTGCCATATGATTCAGCGCATTCCAAAACTGTAAAAAGAGCTATGGGCGTCTTGCGCTGGAGGATGGATGGATGGATGAATGATTGTGGCTCAACCCTTTGAATCGGGCGGCGGCGACGCGCGCCACCTAGCCTTTAATCGTTCTATATGCATGCATACCTATGTATTTACTCCTTTACTTCTGCGTTGATATTGTCCACCAATCAGATAGCCTCCGTTTAGTTATTTCTACCTGTTCAAAGTCTATTCTACTTTCACTGTCTTTAAAACCCAAGGCTTTGAATAATTCCACGTTAGATTCAACTGCAGGGTGAAGTTGTTTACAAGCAAGTATCAGGTGTTCCGCCGTTTCCTCCTCCTCTCTACACGCCTCGCATACCAAATCTATCTCCTGGTATCTGGCTCGGTACGTTTTTGTCCTCAGTACACCTGTCCTGGCTTCGAACAACAATGAGCTTCCCTTAGAGTTATCGTAAATATTTTCTTTGGCTATTTCTTGCTTAAACGTCCTGTATGTCTCCAATGCCGATTTGGTTTGCATCTCTGTACTCCACATACCCCTCTCTGCCTCCTTAACCTTTTTCTTGACAGATGATTCCTTACTTGTTCCCCCGCTACTGCCCAAGTATTTGCTTGTCAATTTTCTAGTTCGCTTCCTCCACCTCGTGTCAACATTCCTCGTGTATAAGTAACTGAAAACCTTCCTAGCCCACCGAATTTCCCCCATTTTTCTCAATCGCTCCTCAAAGGCTATCTTGCTACTAGCCTCTCTGCCGTCGAAAGAAGACCATCCCAGATCCCCCTGCACTCCAAGATTTGGTGTCTTGCCATGTGCTCCCAGAGCGAGCCTACCCACCCCACGTTGCCTAATTTCCAACTGTTGCCGGGTCTCTGTTCTAATACATAGAACCGCATTGGCAAAAGTCAGGCCTGGTACCATTACCCCATTCCATATCCCTCGTACTACCTCGTACCTATTGTAGTTCCACAGTGCCCTACTCTTCATAATCGCTGCACTTCTGTTACCTTTGGTCGTTAGATATTTTTCGTACTCTGTCAGATACACAATGCCATTATTTATCCACACCCTAAGGTACTTGTATTTATCGACTATCTCCAGCGTGGCCTCCTGTATCTTATGCTCGCCGCAACTGTTATCATTAAAAATCATGACTGCTGATTTTTCTTTACTAAACTTCAAGCCTAATCTGTCTCCTTCTGTACCACATATGTCCATTAATTCCTGCAGATCTTCTGCATTGTCAGCCATTAATACAATATCATCCGCGTACATCAGTCCTGGTAATGACTGTTCAATCACTTTTCCTTGCTTGAGAAATGATAGGTTGAAGCCGAGTCCGCTTTGCTGTATTTTGGCCTCTAGGCCTTGTAGGTACAGCATAAACATCAGAGGCGACAATGGGCACCCCTGCCTAAGCCCCCGCCGAATCATTACAGGCTCCGAAACCTGCTTTTCCCATTGTATAATCACCCGGTTACCTTTATAGATATCTTTTCAGAAATCGGTTACTCCATCTTGCACTCCTAAAGTTTCCAGAATGCCCCACAAGCCCTCTTGAAGTACACTGTCATAGGCTCCCTTGATGTCCAAAAAAGCCAGCCATAGGGGTCTGTGTTCCTTTTCAGCTATTTCAATGCACTGTGTTAGCGAGAACAGATTGTCTTCTAGCCTCCTATGCTTCCGGAACCCATTTTGTAGCTCTCCAAGTATCCCCTCGTTCTCTACCCATGCCTGCAGTCTGTCCTTTATAACCTGCATAACCACCCTGTAAACCACTGACGTCACTGTTATAGGCCGGTAGTTATTTATGTCAGCTTTGTCCCCCTTTCCCTTATATATCATTCTCATCCTACTTAGCCTCCATTCGTCAGGTACTTTACCATCCACTAGCATTTTGCTCACCACCTCCCTCAATGCTTTCTTAGATTTCGGGCCCAATTTCTTTATTAACATAATTGGAATACCATCGGGGCCTGCCGATGTGCTACTTGGTACCCTCTTCTCCGCCCTTTCCCACTCTTTTTGTCCAAGCGAAAGCAGTGGGTTGACCGGGCTATCCCTCTCCGACGTACTGCATGTACCATTTGTCTGTTTTGTAAATTTTTCCCTCATCATGGTTCCTATATGCTCCATTGCCCCCTCTCCTTCTAACCGAGTACCTTGAGCTGTTACTATATACCTCTGCTCTAGGCTTGTCCTATTACCCAAGGAGTTCAGATGTTGCCAGAATTTCCTAGCTGCCTGTTTATCTTTTTATTGCTTATTTTTGACAGCCATTGGGACCCTTTTGTCTTGATTTTCTCGTTGATCAAATGAGATGCTTCCCTTTTGCATTTTATGTAGTTTACCCATTTCCTCTCTACTTCTGCTTCAGGTTCTCCCTTACTTTTGGAGTACCTGTGTTCCCTGGAGGCTTCCTGACGTTTTTTTATGGCCTTCTTAACCTCTTCATCCCACCAGATCTTGAGTTTTCGTATCCCTTGCCTTGTTTTCCTGACTCGCGCCTTACCTAGCTCACGCTCAAATAGTCTCATTAACTTTGGGTAAGCCCAATCAGTTTCAGTACCCTCTGATATTTCCTCTTCAATTTGTTTGGCCGCTATTTCCACTTCGTCTTCTGAGTAAAAAATCACATCTGGCGTTTCCTCGCGCGTCGTTCGTGTTTTAGTTTCCCTCTTAAAACTCAACTTGATACGTTTGTGGTCGCTACCTATACTTCTGGAGCCCTGTTCATCTATAATCATGGCTCCTAATCTATCGTACATCCTATGTGACATTAACGCATAATCTATTGTCGAGTGTCGACCCCCTACCTCCCATGTTATGGTCCCGTCACACTTTTCAGTAGAGTTACAGACAACTAAGTTAAACCTCTCACACATATCCAGCAGCATGTTACCTGTGGAGTCTGTGTGCCCATCCATATCTTCAACATGCGCATTCATGTCTCCTAATACAATTACTTCACATCCTTTTCCCAGCTCATTGATGTCCGCTGCTATACAGTCCAACATTTTTTTGTTTTCCTCTTTAGCATTTGATCCTGTCCAAAGGTATACAAAGCCTAGAAGTGTTTTCGCCCCTGCTACTTTTCCTTCTAGCCATAAATGCTCCTTGCATTCCTGTTTGAACCTTTGCCAATTTGTATTTTTATGAATGAATGCTCCAATTCCCCCACCCTTTCTGCTACCCTGTACTCTGTTGCAGTATTTCCATGCATAATCAGGGTTACAGGGCGGTTGTTCCATGTCCCTAAGATGTGTCTCTACAAACCCATAAACCATTAAGTTCTCCTGCCTTAGTTGTTCTTCGATTTCCTCCCATTTTAGCCTATTTCTGCCACCTTGCATGTTAATGAACCCTATGTCTGACTTAATTTGGCTCTTGCGCTTATTCCTGTCACCTCTCCTACAGTGCCGATGTTCACGTGTTTGTGGCTCCTGCCTCGAATCGTCCACGCCTACACTGCTTCTTTCAGGGCTCTGGGTCCCCCTAAAAAAGCTGTTGCCTGGCGACCCATCCTGCCCCCTATCCTTTTGCCAGTGGCACCACTGTAGTGAATACCATCCTGCACAAAAGGCCGGAAGCCGGTTCCGTACACGTCCCTGTTGACCTCCATCACGCTGTACCCGAGTCGTCCGCTCAGACTCCTAATGACCCGATTGGCTTCAACCACCCTCCTTTCTACCTGGTAAGCCTGGCCCTGGACCTCTGGGATAGTGCATGTGGTCACATGCACCCTCCCGGAGGCCTCTCTAAGCTTACTCAGCCCAGTCTCAATGTGCCTCTCAAGGTCCTGGCTTCTCCCCTTAAGCACATCATTGAGCCCAGAATGCATAATGACCAAGCTGTCGCTCTCCGTGCTGACCCCAACTACTTCCCGCGCCTTGGTCATTGCTTCCGCCAGTTTGAGGTATAGTAGTTTGGAGTTTGAGGTATAGGAGTTAGGAGTATAGGAGTATAGGAGTTAGGAGTTATAGGAGTTAGGAGTTAGGAGTTAGGGAGTTATAGGAGTTAGGAGTATAGGAGTTAGGAGTTATAGGAGTATAGGAGTTAGGAGTATAGGAGTATATAGAGTATAGGAGTTTGAGGTATAGTAGCGGCGCCTGGTGGCGGTGCGGGAAACGACATCTGGGTCGTACCAGCTTGGGTCGTATTGAGCCCTGCCTGTGGCGGCCCAGGTAGCACACAAAGTCTTGAAAACGTCGTATTAAGGGATTCAACGTCTGAAACGGATTTTTGACCAAAATCGACGCATCAAAGACGTTCCAAACACGATAGCTTAAAAACGAGGGGTGAATACGTTTTGATAACGTTGGATGCCAGGCAGCTTAAAAACGAGGGGTGAATACGTTTTGAAAACGACTCAAGGCGCCACCGCCACGCCACGGCGCGTCAGCCTCTTTAGCGGCTTCTACAATATTCAACGCCATCAACCCATCAACGCGGTCCAACCTTGCGCAAGGTGGCGTTACCGTCCTCAAATCATGTGACCAAGGTGGCCACGTGATTCGTGATGCCGGGCAGCCGGGCGAGCCGGGCATAGTCGCGTCGTCATGGCGTCGTCGCGTCACCGCACTCGCATCGCGCTGTGGTGTGTTTGCGGCTGTTCTGAATGTGCTGCCGCTGCCCTTTGCTATGTAAGTGTTGCAGTGTTTTGCTGTCAAGAAAACGATATTCTGTGATCAGTTTGGGTTGTGCGATACGTTTGTGTGGTTTTAATTTGGAAATCAGTAGTGTTTTCAATTGTTATGTGACCAAGGCGGCCACGTTATTCGTGAAGCCTGGCATAGTTGCGTTATCGCACTCGCATGACACTATGGTCTGTTTGCGACTGTTCTGAATGTGCTGCCGCTGCCCTTTGTCATGTAAGTGTTGCAGTGATTTGCTGTCATGAAAACTACATTCTGTGATTAGTTTGGGTTGTGTGATCTGTTTGAGCCGGGCATAATAGCGTTATCGCACTCGCATTGCGCTGTGGTATGATAGCGGATGTTCTGAATGTACTGCCGCTGCCCTTTGTCATGTAAGTGTTGCAGGGTTTTGCCGTCAAAAAAACGACGTTCTGTGATTAGTTTGGGTTGTGCGATCTGTTTGTGTAGTTTAATTTGGAAATCAGTAGTGTTTTCAATTGGAGGGCGCGGAGTGGAGGGCACTAATCAGCTCTTCAACTTCATTGTCATGTTATGTGAGGCGCCTTTTCACTGACGCTGCAATTAGGGCGCTAAGGGCAGTATAAGGACGAAAGTTAGAGGGACGAAATCGTGCCTGTGTGTCCCTAGCGTCGGGATCGGCCGCTATGCGTGATCCTAACAAGAAAGCATTTTGCAGAATTCGAGGAAAGGCGGCAAAATTTCTGTCTGTGCGCACCTTGCCGATCTCCGCAATAGAGCCGTCATCGTGGTATTTTAGTCTCCCGTTTAGCAAGGGTGTTGCAGACAGGGGAACTGGTTGAAACAGGCTTTTTTTTATGATTCAGTACTAGTGCAGTATCCCAAAAGGTGAGGTCAAGGGCTCGCCCTATTTTCTTGCCCTATTTTCTTCCCTCGCGCTACAGCGCACTGACAGAATTTTGCGTGCACCATACTGTGCTTTTATCGTTTGCGCTTCAGGTTCTCGATTGTGTTTTCGCCCCCTTTACCCACGTGAGTGGTATTTCATGGTCTTACGGGGTACCACATGTGTCCATATATTGTGTCCAATATATTAAACGGCCAAATTCGATTTTATTTGACGCCTCAAATGGTAGTAATGTATTCAGTCCCTTGTAGCTTTGTGCTTGTTATCAATTTTACTATAAATTTGGTGAATGGATACAGCATGTACGCTGCATAACTCGCTTGTGGATACTGCATACGTGAGTCGAGTATGCCCTTGGTATAAAATAACTTGTATGCTTTAGGTAGTACGATTGTTTGCAGTTTGGGACATGTGTCGGAATGTACGCTGTGCGCCCTTCGCGCTTTACGGCGACCTGCCGAGTTCGTGCGGGTGCCATGTGTGCGCATGGAGTTCGCGAAGCGCTCTCGCAGTTTATATATATATATATATATATATATATATATATATATATATATATATATATATATATATATATATATATATATATATATATATATATATATATATATATATATATATATATTGACGCAAGATGATTTCAAATTACGCGCCAGCCGCCTCCTGCGTCCGTGCAGCTGCTTACTGCTACCTGCGAAAGATAGCGGCAGTGAAGCGGGCAACACGGGCCCGCAAAGCACGCGCAATCGGAGCAATGTGCCATCAGCGCGGGACACGAGGGAAGAAGAAGAGGTGCGGGTCTCTTGCGAAAAGACTGTGGACGTTCTAGCGAGGCTCTCGTTTAGCTCTTTGTCGGGCACAAGTTCGCCCAAGATAGATTGATTAAAGCAACGTCACTCAACTGTGCGTTACAAATCTGGTGGAGGTGCTGGGTATGATTTCAAGCCCTTCTCAAGCCAGAGAAAGGAGCCCGGACTCACGGCGACTTGGACCCATCGAGTTGACTCCTGTTCACCAACGCAGCAGTCGTCGCCTACGTGGTGAGCCCCCCGAGTTTTCCCCTTTGCCGGTTTCTATCGGAGCGTCAGCATCTGCTAGCGGAAACTCTACCGATATGACGACTCAAACCACGCCAACTCACATCGTGGTGAACTCGCCAATGACGCCAGAGCCTTTCCACGGCGACTCATTTGAAGACGCAGAGGACTGGCTGGAACGCTTTGAGCTCGTCGCTGAGTTCAATGGATGGAACGGAGAGCGCAAGATACGAAATGTTTACTTCGCATTAGAGGACAGCGCTCGAACGTGGTTTGGAAACCACGAAGCGACGTTTCTGTCGTGGGATGCTTTCCGACGGGAGTTGCTGGCAACTTACCCGAGTACCGACCGCAGGGAGAGGGCCGAAGCTGCCCTGCAAGCAAGAAACCAGCGTAATAACGAAAGCGTGGCCATGTATGTAGAAGACATGTCCCGCCTATTCCGCCGAGCCGATCCGAACATGAGCGAGGACAAGAAACTACGTCATCTAATGCGCGGCGTCAAACAGGAACTGTTTGCAGGGTTGGTTCGGAGCCCGCCGCGCACCGTCGCTGAGTTTCGTGCAGAGGCGACAACAATGGAAAGCACGTTGCAACAGCGATCAAGGATGTACAACCGGGAGATGAACATCACCTCTGTAGACACAGTTCCAGCCGTCTTTGGAAATAGCGTGGAGATCATACGAGAGCTCGTGCGATCTGTAGTGCGAGAAGAGCTCCAGCGGCTACGGCTTGACCAGAACGCTCCAACGCCCTCTTCCCTGGCAGACCTGGTTCGTGAAGAGGTCAGGCAGGTCGTCCGGGAACCACAGCTCAGTGCGCAGCCCCAAGCGCTACGACTGCGCCAACCGAGCGTCTCATATGCCGATGTGCTGCGGCACAGTCCCGCACGTGCTGACGTCGCCGCCACTTCTTCTATGAATAGCTCGATGCCTCGAACTACGCTGCCGCCACCCGAGAGAAGATTCAGAAAGGCTGATGTATGGCGCACTCCTGACCGAATACCCCTCTGCTACCACTGTGGGGAGGCTGGCCACCTGTACAGAATGTGCCACTATCGCCAGGCAGGGCTTCGTGGCTTTCCGGTGAACGCACCTTGCCCCCGAAATGGTGAGCGTCCATCGGAAATCGAAGAATACCTGTCCACTCGTCAGAGCTCCCCATACGCCTACCAGCAACACCAACCTCGATCAGCAGCGCCGTTTAGGCATCGGTCACCGAGCCCCCGCCCGTCTTCAAGCTCCCCAAGACGCCGTTCACAGAGCCCGCTTCGGGAAAACTAGAGTCAGCGACCTCAGGAGGTAAGGTCGCTGCCAACGCGAAAAGACAAGAACCTCCATCGATGACTCCGAGCGACGACGAGGGACTCAGAAACCAGTGTCACAAGAGCGACGTTAGTTCCGATTTACGTGTGTTTGTTGACGGTTACGAAGTGAACGCGTTAGTGGATACAGGTGCGGATTACTCGGTAATAAGTAGTGAGCTTGCCAGGAAACTGAAGAAAGTGCTGACACCATGGAAAGGGCCACAAGTTCGCACCGCAGGAGGGCACCTCATCGACCCCGCTGGAAAGTGCACGGCTAGAATAGGAATACGAGGCTTCACGTACGTCGCTAGCTTTATCGTCCTTCCCGAGTGCTCAAGAGACTTGATTATTGGCATGGACTTCTTGCAGGATAATGGCGCTGTAATCAACTTGCGGGAATCATGTGTTTCCTTTTCAACAAAGCACGCTATCGCAGCATTCAACACTGAAGAAAAATTCGACGCCCTTTACATTGCCGATGACGAGGTGATGCTTCCTCCTAGATCCAGCGTAGCCGTCGCAGTAAGAAGCGACGCGTTCAGTGACTGCGAAGGAATTGCAGACAGCAACACCAGTCTCCTACTCGAAAAAGGGATCTGCGTGGCAAGAGGGCTTGTTCAGCTGCGTGGTGGATGTGCCAACGTTTTCCTCACTAATTTTGGAAATGAGGTGCAACATGTCGCGAAGGGAACCGTTATTGCCAGCCTTAATAACTTCGTCCAAGTTACAGACCTGAGCATCCCAGAGATTTCAACATCGAAATTCCACGACGCGGATTCTGTCCTTGCAGCCATCGACATTGAACCAGGTCTATCGCCCAGACAGAAGGAGCAAATAGAAGCCCTCGTAAGGGAGTTCGCCGAATGTTTTTCAATGTCATCCAAAGTCCGGCGGACATCTATTGCCAAACATCGGATAATTGTCGACGAAGCAGTAAGGCCTATTTGCCAGCATCCCTACCGAGTGTCACCAAAAGAGAGAGAAGCTATAGGAAGTCAAGTTAAGGAAATGCCGGAAGATGATGTAATTCAGCCGTCGGCAAGTCCGTGGGCGTCGCCTGTGGTACTCGTAAAGAAAAAGGACCAGACCTTGCGCTTCTGCATTGATTATCGTAAGCTGAACGCCGTCACAAAGCGGGATGTGTACCCACTTCCAAGAATCGATGACACTCTAGATCGACTACGAGATGCCAAATTCTTTTCCTCCCTGGACCTCAAAAGCGGCTACTGGCAGATAGAAGTGGACGAACGAGATCGTGAAAAGACGGCATTTGTGACGCCAGATGGACTATATGAGTTCAAAGTGCTTCCATTCGGCCTTTGTTCCGCACCTGCCACGTTTCAGTGGATGATGGACACTGTGCTCACCGGTCTGAAATGGCAAACCTGTCTCGTTTATCTTGATGATGTCGTGGTTTTTTCGACCACCTTCGAGCAGCATGTAGAACGACTGCGGGCTGTGATGAAAGTGATTAGATCAGCAGGTCTGACGATAAAACCGCAGAAATGTCATTTCGGCTTTCGCGAGCTTCTTTTCCTCGGCCATGTCGTCAGTTCAGAAGGCATTCGCCCGGACCCTGAGAAGACTGCGGCCGTGGAGAAATTTCCAAAACCAACCGACAAAAAGGCTGTTAGGCGATTCTTAGGACTTTGCGCCTACTACAGACGCTTCCTCAAAAATTTTTCAAGGATCGCCGAACCACTAACGCGGCTAACAAAGGAAGACGCGCCTTTCGTCTGGTTGAATGAGCAGGAGAATGCTTTCAATGAGCTCCGAAAGCGTCTTCAGAACCACCCAGTTCTTGCTCATTTCGACGAGGAAGCCGAAACTGATATTCACACAGACGCAAGCAATTTAGGACTCGGTGCCGTTCTCATTCAGTGGCAAAACGGAGAAGAACGATTCATTGCGTATGCTAGTCGAACACTTTCGAAGGCTGAAGTGAACTACTCAGCCACAGAAAAAGAATGCCTCGCGGTGATATGGGCCATCAGCAAGTTTAGACCATACTTATATGGCCGACCCTTCCGAGCTGTCAGCGACCATCATTCATTGTGCTGGCTTGCGAATATCAAAGACCCATCTGGACGGCTAGCAAGATGGAGTCTACGGCTGCAGGAATACGATATAACGGTTGTATACAAGTCCGGTCACAAGCACAGTGATGCTGATTGCTTGTCACGTGCACCGATTGAATACAAGGAATCTACGCTTGGGGAAAATGAACACGATTGCCCGTTCCTAGGAGCTGTGACAACATCGCAAATGGCTCAGCATCAGCGATCCGACGCGGATTTACGCCTGCTCATTGATTACCTAGAAGGACACCCTGTTGACATTCCACGACCTTTTGTCCGCAGCTTGTCGTCGTTCGTCCTGCGAAACAATGTCCTGTACAAACGAAATTTTGAACATAGTGCAGAGACTTTTCTGCTCGTCGTACCTTCAAAGTTACGACTCGAGATATTGGAAGCATGCCACGACGACCCATCAGCAGGACATTTAGGAGTGAGCAGAACATTCGCACGCATCCGCATGAAGTATTACTGGCCCAAGTTATTGAACTCTGTGCAACACTACGTAAGAACCTGCCGGGACTGCCAAAGACGTAAAATACCACCATTCAAGCCAGCAGGCCTCCTACAACCGATACAGCCACCGGAAACTCCATTCGCACAAGTGGGAATGGACTTGCTTGGCCCCTTTCCCACATCGTCATCGGGAAAGCGTTGGATCGTAGTTGCAACTGACTACCTAACTCGATATGCCGAGACAGGGTCTCTTGTCAAGGGAACGGCCAGTGAAGTCGCTGATTTTTTCGTCACTAACATAGTACTACGGCATGGCGCTCCTAAAGTTCTCATCACGGACCGAGGAACCATTTTTACTGCCCATTTGACACAGTCCATCATGAAATTGACGCACACGAGTCACCGAAAAACCACCCCATATCACCCGCAGACAAATGGACTGACCGAACGACTGAACCGAACACTGACTGATATGTTGTCCATGTACGTGGACATGGAACACCGAACATGGGACAGGATACTACCGTATGCCACGTTTGCGTACAATACCGCTGTGCAAGAGACGACTCAAATGACACCTTTCCAACTCGTTTTTGGCCGGACCGTCAGCACAACCCTAGATGCAATGCTACCAGTAGATGAGACCTTCGAAAATGACAATGACGTCAGCGACTTCACACAACGAGCTGAAGAAGCACGGCAGCTGGCGCGACACCGCATTCAGCAGCAGCAACAAACTGACGCGGACCGATACAACTTGCGACGAAGAGACGTCCAGTATGCACCTGGAGACAAAGTATGGGTGTGGACTCCCGTACGGATGCGCGGCCTATCAGAGAAGCTTCTTCGTCGTTATTTTGGCCCGTATAGGATAATTCGCCGAATCAGTCCATTGAACTACGAAGTCGCTCCAGAAGGTCAAGTAACCTCATCACGACGGCGGCATCGAACAGAAATCGTCCATGTCGTCCGAATGAAGCCGCACTACGACAGGCAATAACTGCTTCCGCCTACAAACTTTGCGAATTCCTGAAAGTCTGGAAACCACCGCCTTCTGTATGCGCATCGGGACGATGCACTCTTGGAAGGGGGACAATGACGCAAGATGATTTCAAATTACGCGCCAGCCGCCTCCTGCGTCCGTGCAGCTGCTTACTGCTACCTGCGAAAGATAGCGGCAGTGAAGCGGGCAACACGGGCTCGCAAAGCACGCGCAATCGGAGCAATGTGCCATCAGCGCGGGACACGAGGGAAGAAGAAGAGGTGCGGGTCTCTTGCGAAAAGACTGTGGACGTTCTAGCGAGGCTCTCGTTTAGCTCTTTGTCGGGCACAAGTTCGCCCAAGATAGATTGATTAAAGCAACGTCACTCAACTGTGCGTTACAATATATATATATATAATGTGTTCTGTTCGCGCGCTTCGCACAACAGGGCATGTCGCAGTTCTTTGTCCTTGTGCAACACATTGTCCTAGCGTACGTATGTGCATTATTTGATACCGGTTTCACACGGGGCTCCTTTAGCCGCTATCCAGTCCGTTCCAAATCGAATTTCTCGGTCGTGATTGGCTCCTCTGCGCAAGCTACGAGAGTGAGCCAGTCGCATCGATAATTTCGATCCGGATCGGGCTTGATCGCGATCGAGAGTGATCGTGTGACACGGTTTTACACATGGCTCCCACATAGGGAACACTTTAAGTTCAATGCTACTGAGTGAAAAGCAAGTGCATATATATGCCAGTGGTGGTATGTGGGCAAGTCTTTCTGGTGAAGCCAATACTTGTGCATTCAAAACATTTCAATTACCAGCGTAGTGCATCAATGTGTCTACTTCGACAAAATGGAGCACCAGTGCAGATATCTGAGCATACCTGTCTAGGGCAGCAAGTGTGTCTACATTGAAACCACTACCAGCATGTGCGGCAGTTCTATGTCCAGCAGCGGGACTGCACAATAACCAGTAGGGTGCTCTCAAGCTGTTTATCTATGAAGTTCTGCCTGGACTGTGTGCCAAATATTTTTGGACGTGAAAGTGGGGGTGAATTGGTAAACATCAGTGGAACTGTGCCTGGACTTTGTGGCAAATGTTTTTGGATGTGAAAGTGTTAGTGAATTGTCAAAGAATTTGCTCTGGGCTACATGTGTTAAACGTTTTTCTCATTCAGAGTGCTTTTTTTTTTACTTTAGGAGACTGGAGATGTGCGCAAAGTGTGACATGTCAGTGTGCTAATTAATGTATTTGCTGGCTTGAAAATTATTCGTTCCAACTTTGTTTTTGCCAGAGAGGTACAACTTTGCCTCTTGTAAAGGGCTTTTTAGATAAAACACTTACTATTTATTATGACCATTGCTTCCTTTGTTACACAAATGCAGCTTCCAGTGCATTCCCGTTTATTTCCATGTTTATGTAAGTTTCTAATATGAGGCTTGCATATTCATTTCTCACGTTCTGGAGTGGCAAGATGCAGCATTACTGTCTCATCGTTCACTGTACTACAGTAGTGTTCACTTGTTACACTGAATCCCCCGTTTAAGTATTCTGTACTAATTTCACTTTATTGCTTTTTGTTGTATGGTTATTTTTTCTCGCCATTACCTTCTTTGATATATCCTACAGGCAATATTTCTAATTTTGCATTGTTCCAATTTTTTTTATTTCTGTCAGGATTGTTTTATGATGGCATGCGGTGGTATTTTTTTTTGTGCTCTTTTCAAGCTTCTAGCTGATTGGTAACATTGCTTGGAGGCAGTTACCGTCCGATTCATACTCTTGCATTTTTCAGTCTACTTCTTCCATTCGCTCCGATGTCACTTCTGCATAACTCTAGTCCATCTAATAGCACGTGCACTTTACTATGATAAATTAGATACTTTAGTACACTCCAGGTTTTTCTGTTCATTTTTGTATGTGTACTTGGAATTTTGTTTATGTGCTAGTGAATGTTCACTTTCGAGTTCATTACGAATCCTTTCTGCGACTTTTGTCATTATTGATGTACTTTTACTTCTATTTGCAGTCTGTTCGAACCTTGCATAAGCATTACATTTTAATAAAGTGATTTTGCTTTGTCACAATGTTCTCATTTCATGCACTCTTGGCATGGAGGGCTTGGTCTGGCCACCTGCCAAGACGTGGCCATTTGTTCTTTGCAGGATGTCATTCCCATTGTGGTTGTAAGCATCCTAGCTTACTAAAGGCGGTATTAAGGATTTATTATTCCTAACAGGCTCATTTTCGTGCGACTTGGTAGAGGATGCGCCGGCCATGCGGGGAACAGTGCTTGGCACTGCGCCATGGCTCTTACAGTCAACACCGACGCTTCTACTCATCTGGGGCGCGATTGGAGATCGTTGTTCGAAACGCCCGATTAGTTTCACCTCACGCGATTGGCCTAGGCCGTGCCAACGGGTGCGGCTGACGACGTCTGCGCGGCATAAGCCAGTCGCGTGAGGCGAAACTAAACGCGTGTTTTGAACAACGATGTCTGATCGCGCCCGTCACCCGCGAAAATTAGCTTCAGATGATCGTAAACCTTTCAAGACCGCTTCTAGACCAGCTTTTTGATAACGTCCTAAAAACGTTTAGAAATTGGTTACGAATAGTTTTGCAAAGGGATTACTTGTGTCTTTCCCAATCCTATTTCTAGACCAGCTTTTCGAATACGTCTTGCAGACCTGTTCTAGATCGTCTCAAGAAAGTAATTAAGCCGGACATTAGCAGAGATATACGACGTTTTCCCGCCGAAGTTCTCTCATTCGTGTCTTCTTTAACCCGTTTTTATCGTCTTGGATAAACGCTACGAAAACGTTACGTATCTCTTTTGTGCTACCTGGGGAAGCGCATTTCTAGGCCGAGTTTTGCGTCGATTCGCACTCTTTTCTACCCTGTTGCGAGTGCGAAAAGGCTCGTCACTTCTCACAGACCATACCGACCACGCTGCGACCTCGCCGCAGCCTATTCGCACTTTCCAGCGCCTATAGGTGGCGCGAAGAACGTTCCAATATGGCGGGGATAGAGGTGATGGAAGCGATATGAAAGCGTGCGCATCTGCAGAAGCAGGCGGCTTACGGGCCTCTGGTATCTCTAAGCGCGATCCTTAACATTGCTAAGGAAACGCAGAGATGTGTTGTAGAGGGAGAGGCTACGTTTAACGCTGGCCATATAATATGGTGTGAAATAGGAAAGACGACAAGCGCGGCTGTTCAGGTCGACTAACTGTGCCTGCAGACAGGCGCCGTGAGAGGCCCGCCGCATACTACAAAAGTTCAAGTCTGCAGTGTAACCGGCGCTGTAAAGGTCACTATGTATCCTTACGTTTCGTAATCTATACGCGATGTACAAAAATTGACACCAAGCAGTTAATCGGTAGCGCTCAGATGTAAACAAAGCGCATTATGCGCTTTATGCCGCTGCATAAGGTAAACGTTGGGTGCATTCACGATGAGATAAATGGCTCGATGCACCGGCTTATATACGGAATGCTTGTTAATGATGCCAGATAATACGTAAACATTTCAGTAGTGCCGATTTACAATATATGAGTGACACTATGACGTGTGCCAGCGCGCCCCGTTTTACAGCACGATTAATGTTTTCGCGTGCTGTAGGGAAGCTCGCATGCGCATTCTTCATCAATTACCGCTTCAGGTACGTAGTCCTGGCCCTTGTTTCTTGCAACATTGTTATAGAAGATATACTTTAAGACCAAACAAAACTACAAAATCAGGAACACGTGTGCTCGACCCCCGATCAGTACACACCTTTGAATACAGCAAAAGAAAAAAAAAATCAGCGACCGCCTTGTGCATAGACCGCCTGTTTCGTTCTCACACAAAACGACTACGAACAGTTGCGGAATAGGTTCTCTAGTTTGCAATGCTCGCGACGCAGCGTCAGGCACCGTCGCAGAGTATTTGCCGAAACAGCGCGAGTGCAGGCAGAAAACTTAATAAACGGTGACACTTGTGCACTTAAATTTACTTTGGGAATCTGTAGAGGGCCTTCTTCGGCCAACGCTAGGTCTCAGTTACACCATGGTCTCAGTCTTGCTTCGTGGGACCGCAGCGGGATCTTTTGCGAAGGCACAGCGTTTCTCTTCAGCCGCTTTTGTAAGAGCTCGCCACAAAAATAAAATGAAATCATTGAGCAACAGTCAAGTACACTCGCCAAGGTGGCCCCAAAAGAAGTTTTTGTTGAAATTCTCGCTACATATGACTATTTCTTCGCTCACTTAATTGCTTCCCGATGCGGAGCTTGATCACCCACAACTTCCTGTCTTTTTTTTTTTCTTTTGGAAAGTGGTGCTTTTCCCAATACTTTTCTCAATATTGCACGATTTGTGCATTGTGGCACACTGCACATGCGGTTGCTCTTCGCTCGTCGACTGTTTTTTTTTTTCCCCACATCAAAGAGTACCAAAACGCCAACACAGCTGCAGAAACCGCGTGGGCGGGAAATCCATCACCCCCTCCCGGGTTCCGAAAAAATCCGCGCGACGACGCTAGCGTATCTGGAAAGCGCGAATAGTTTAACGAAAACGGACTTTCCGTGTGCCGTGGGACGTAATGCTGGGAGCAGAAGGAATGAGTGACGCCGATCCGGAGAGACCTAGCCCAGCCTCGAAAAGGCGTCGCCGTCATTACTTCTACGTCGTAGGCTGCCATGAACAAGAAGGCCTGAATCCCAACATCAGATTCTACCGTTTTCCTTCAAGGCCTCACGAAGTGGAGCGTCGGGCGCGCTGCTTAGCTGCAGTTCGTCGCGAGTAAGCGAAACTTCGCGCCATGCTGACTGCTTCGCCTGTCTTGAAGCTTGCTTGATTATCTGCGTTCAGAATTTCGGTCTTTTGCACCTACCCGACAGCAGACCGACAGAGCAGCAGGCATGCATGGCTGGTAATTCGCGATTCGAGACTCGGCCACAGCGACAATTAACAATTCGACCGATGCGAAGTGGTGAAGTGACCAGGTGTGTGCAAATGACCACAAATGGCCGGGCCGATTCAGTGACAATTCACTACCCCACTACGAGCAGCACCGGTTAGATGGTTAAATGTGCTCATACTTGACCTCAAGCCAGCATGTTGAGGCAGCGCAGCAAGGTAGTATTGATTACAGCAGATCGATGTTCGAGCGCTGTCATTAAAAGCTGCGTCAAGCGAGCAGCGCACGAGCTCGCGCTGCCGCGCGATTCGCACGTACGTGCGAGCTCATATGCATTGTATCAGTTATTAGCAATTACAAAATGGGACAGATGGCCGCTACTAAAACGCAGGCACAACTACTTGTTTAGCGGCATGCAGTCAACAAAGATTGCAGGAGGCCCGCCGTTTCGCGGCATGTCGAAAGACCGCTGTCGTCGCGCGGCGCGTTACAATCGTGCGCTCGAGCAGTTCGTACATCGCGGCGCGTACCGTCATGTGCTCGAGCAGTTCCGTATGCATGATGTCTCCTTATCGGTGCTGTGGATTCATTTATAGCAAGCATTTCCTCGCGTTTGTACGCCTGAATCTATCTAGCAGCGTGCAAACCTTACCTGAAGTTTCACTTCGTACGCGACTCGCTTCACTTGCGATTGACACCGCGCTAAAACTTCGCCGCTTAATTTTTGAACGGCGTACACGTATTCGTCACTGCATAATTTCTTGCCTATACGCAGCGCGCCACCCCTGAAGAAATCTTCGGCGCCCGATATTCTCTGCAGGCCGTGATACAACACAACCGAAAGTGGCGGGTACATATTGTAAACGTGCTTTCCGAAGCAGACGACCGGGCTTGGTACGACCGATTTTAGGACAGAGGGCGCTTTTTAGCACCTTTCTTTCGCAGTGCCCCTGGGCAATGCAAGAGCCCCATTAACCCCGAGAAAGAGGAATGGCGCCCTCTCGCGAGTGACGTCACGGCCAGGACGCCGCTCGCTCCGGCTCGCTCGGCTGCCGCGCGCGCTCGTTCCCTTCGTGTATGCTTGGGGTATAGGTGGCTCGAGCCGTACGTATTGATGAATAAGTCGGCTTCTTTCAGCTGTAATACCTTAACCACAGTTTCTTCTTCAAAAGCGTGTGAGTCGAGAAACTTTGCGACTTGGATATCGCAAGCTAAGTAGCGTTAAAGGGGTCTACAAGTTTTTGCAATGCATATATGCGCCGTGTCTATCGGTAAATTTTGACTAAAAAAAGAATATCTGCAAATTCAACGCGCGAAGTTGTGTATGATGCTTCGCTAAACACTTAACATTCCTTTAGTATTTAGCTATGAGAGGTATTGCATTTTACGTGGAAGAAAAATTTGGTACTTGGCGTCAACATGTTATCCGATGTTAGAAAGACACTGCCCAGCGAAGCTGTCATCATGACTCCTATTACTCTGGTGTGTTGTTCTATTCAAATATGGCCATTCATTAATGCGTAAAAAAATAGTTAGGCGCGCATTTCTTATGAAAATGTTTGCTGCTACTTTCATCCCCCTCTGAAACAGGCCTCCAAAAAACGAATTGCTCATGGCTGCTAACACGACGGCGTGTCATGTAGAGTATTTACATAGTTAATTCACAAACACCATAGTAGCAATCACCTGAGAGAAAAGTTTCGTTGTTTAGATCAACAGCCACTCAATTGAAAGTGATGAAATGTATCATAGTGGCCCTCAGTAGCCTTTATCGACAATATGGCACACCCCTGATCACGTAACGGTAGCAATCGACTGTCCGTATGGCGAGGCACGCTATGTTCGCGAAACCCATCAGTTCACTTCAACTTCGAATTAAGACCATAAAGCATTCTTTTACAGCGCCAACTGGAATGGCTAAAGTATTCTCGAGCTACTACTACGCAGCTTAGATTGCCTACAAAAGGAAAATTCAAGCACCTTTTGTCTCACCATGTCTCGATCCAGCGTTATTTAATTATACAAACGGACAACTATTCGCTTCGTCTGTACTTAAAAGAGAACCTTGCAGGCTAATTTAAGTTTGCTCCAATCCAATCGCAAACATTCATAAAGAAAGCACCACCTTGCATATACTTTCACTTGATTTCTGACCCTCCACAGGGGGAATTTCGATATCTTCAATATGTCCCATACTACTAGTCATTGACGCTTCGACTGCTTTCTGGCTGCAGCTATGCGGTCCAGCAGGCATACTTCACTAAAAAAATTGGGCCGAGCAGCCTGTGTCAGTTTGCCAAACAGATTTGTCATGTATATTCCTCAAGCAACAAGCACCAGTAAATTTCTCAAGTGAGTTTGATTTGATTTATTAATTTTCATTTACACACACACATGTACAGAGGAGTTGTAAATGGAGGTGGATGAGGGAAAAAAGCCGCACAGACGCGGCTTGAGGTAATCTCACCCTCTTAGGTACAATATGGCTGCATGGGGTAACACATCAAGCGCCATATAAATTACATTTATATAGTGGCCATAAAACATTGCAGTTATACAATATATGAAAGCACAGTGAAATATTTCCACGATAACAATGCAAAACACACTGCGGCATTGAAATAAATAAATGATATACACTTGGTAACATAGACAAAAAAAGAGGAACCTAACATGCATTATTAATCATTAACAAACGCGCTCTAAAGAGGTGAGTTGAACGTGTAGCACGGAAAAGGGAATATATATTGGTACATTCCTATTTGTACTCTGTAAATAGCTGTAAGCCTTCATTAACTTTACTTCGAATTTCCGCCGCTTAAAAAAAATAAACACGTGAAGCACCGCCTAATGTTGACAAGCAGTTAAAGAAGCAAGTGAGGCGTGTAGAATCTAAGCTCCAGTATTAGTTAAGTCACCGTGCTACTGCCGAGCGTTTCTGTGAGGAAATGCGAAAATTCGATATTATACCATGGACTACTCGTCGTGAGCAAACCTGTTTTAGCGGAATAAAATCAACGTAACTGCTGTAGAAGTCATATATAGCCAGCTTTGTGACATACTTGTTGCACCGCGGCAGGTATGGTATCATAACTGGATTCCTATAGGCTATGCTTTTGCGATTGTCTATACGCGTATGAAAAACCCGCAATGGGCTGGTCTGCGTCGCTTCGGCTGGCACTGTAGCGTTGCCTTCGAGAGCTGCATTGTTGTCTAAGAAATCAGCTCTTTGAATAAATGTTCGCGAAGGAAGACGTCATAAAAATATATTTGAGACAACCACCATAAATATACAAGCAGAGAGAACGAGGGCGAACAAACGAAAACACCGCAGAAAGCGCCCGTACAACGCACGAACTGTAGCAGACGACAGGCGCGAGAGAATCGTCTCTTCAGAAGTCGTGCCCACACATGATGCAGAAAAGTTTTGAGAATCAGGCCAGCCGACTTGTGGCGGCGGGGTTCCTCCATTCGGTCTTGATTGCGGTGTCCTTCAGAAGCTCAAACTGGGAACACGAGGAAAAGATGACCGTCGGAAGACCGACAAGCCTTTGGTTGTGCCGTACCTGCACAAGACTTCGCATAGTCTCCAGAAGGTAGCTAACAGGCATGGTGTTTCCGTTGTTTTTTCGGCACCCAACAAGCTGGCACAGTTATGCCCACGCATCTGCAACTCTAAAAAAAGAGGTTGCCAGCTAAAACATGAGAAGCCGTTCATCAAGTGTTCCACAGGAGTGGTCTACGCCATTCCCTTGAAGTGTGGAAAGGCTTATGTCGGCCAAACCGGCCGCTGCATTAATGAACGCTTGGGTGAACATGCCCGAAATTTAAGCAACTTAAAGGACTAGTAGGCACATTTGGTTGCGCACGTAATTGAATGCACAGGATGCGAGGCTCGTTTGGGAGAGACGAAGATTCTCGGCAAGAGTGCCGACGCGACGGCGCGCGTCAGTTTGGAAGCTTTCCACATACACAAATAATATGGCAGCAAGTGCGTAAGCACCCCTTCTGTATCGCTTTTTGCAGCAGAGCTTCATTTTATGCGAAGCATATTACGAGAGCTCAACCCAGCTCCTCAGGCGCGGCGGTGTCGCCATGAAACCACGTGACACCGTGACGTCACGACAGAGGAGAAGTGGCTTTGGCTCAACTCTTGCAAGACGGGCTGGGTGGGAATCGAACCAGGGTCTCCGGACCTGAACATCGCCCCCGAGTGCTCCGTGATCGCTGCGCATGCGTGAGCTGAGAGGAGGTGAGAAAGAAGAACAGCTCTCTCTCGCAGGATGTGACGTCACATTGTTGCTTGTTTTTACTTTTTTTTAAAGAGCTACTCTCTAACGCAGATTAGCCATTGCCGTCGTGTCGGCTGCAAGACGTTCTGCGCGCGCTTGGCGCGCTTTTGTGCGTGTCGAGAGCGTATAACATAGGTGTTCTGTGGTATAACGTGCGCGATATTCGTGCGAGCGCAGTTTGACTTGAGCAATCGTGGGCTTGGACTCCGTGACATTTGCTTTCGTCATATGCGAGTTAGGGGCTTGCCGACAGGTAAACCGCCGCCGTACTTAGGTGACTACCTTGTTTTCGTGGTCCTGAAATAAATAGCGCGTCGCTGCGATGGTGACTTCAATCGAGTGCGGTAATTGCTGCGCATTACGGGCGATTTAATTGCACAATACGTGCTGCATTATCGGTGCAGATAGAGAAAACTCATCCTGTGAGCCTTACTTCCGTCAGTCAGTCGGTTAGATGTTTCGCTCTTATCCAGTGCACATTTCTTGATATCCACTAACGATCTGCTTCAAATATCGATAAGTGTCTATTGATCGTGCAGATGTTTTTTTTTTATTCACACAACTGGCGATGGGCAGCAGCGTTACGGCCGTGAGTTTTCCTTTCGAGCAAACCTTTTCAAATTGAAGTTTTCGCTCATGTTCGCTAGATAGCAAATTTAAGTGTTACACCCGTTGCTGCATTTTTCGATTCCAATGTGTGACCTAGATTTAAGCTGCCTCAGGTTGTATTAACGCGCGCAGAGGCTTTTCGAAAAATAGTTGTCACCTGAGAAATCAATACAGTGTGCCAGCTAGTTCTTTTGGAATGGTGCTATTTGTGAAATTGATCATATTTCCCCTTGTCATGCTCAACTACTTACTGGTCAGATGCTTGAACTTCCGAAGAAGTATTTGTAAAGTTTCCCTTCCAACACAGCATTGCACCCGACGCTTCTCGGAAGTATGAGTGGTATTTGCCCCTGCAACACTGCCATGAGTTCAAGTTCAAATTGTGCCCACCGACTGTCTATCCCTGTGCCAATAGAAAGCAAAGAACTCATTTCTCAATTGTCGCAACATTTCTTTTTCATTCCATCTTCAATAAATTTGTTTACTTCTTTTCCTGGTCATTGTGGACTTGCACACATTGAAGTTTTGGATAGTTTGGCAAAAGCATTGCATAGTGGGCCTGTAGGGTTGTTTTTTTTTTGTATTTAGTGCGCATTGCTCTTCTGCCTGGACAAATTAAGTAACTGCATTACAAATATTTCACTTCCTTGGAATGTCTGTTCCATGTGCCTCATAATAGTACACGGTTAAATTTGGCACATGCACCTTCATATGACCAAGTGTAGGTTTGTATTGCAATGGAAATAAGAACATGAGTGCTTCAATTGTCTTCATCACATTGCTGATGCCTTCAATGTGTGATAATGGCTTGTAACAATATTGCTGTTTCATGTGAGGATACGGAATAGAACAACTTTCTTTTGTTATGCTGAAGGTATTCACCCCTTTTGCCTGTTGGGCTTCAAATCTTCACCAGAAATGGTGTGAGCAGCCTGGGGTGTGCCTGAAGAGCAATGCTAGTTTGTGCATGATCATATTGTTGCTGCTGGGAAGATGACATCTTAGGCACATTTTTTTCGTACAATTAACACAAATGTTTCCATCTTTCCCCTTGTGGCTCAATCGTAGTAGACCTGTTCGTTTTTCAGTTACTTTGTTGTTTATCTTTGTCAGTGTTATGTACTATCAAGTTAGTGGGAATATAAAGCTATTTGATGTATTCATGGGGAATCCGAGTCGCTCCCTCATCATGGGTATGTGCCATATGTCACAGGCAACAGTCATTCTAGTCTCTCTTCTTGTGGTAAAAGTATCCCAAAGCCTATTTTGTATGCTTGCAGATGAGTTGAGGTTTACACATCAATGCCAGCTCACAAAGCATCTAATACGGCAATCAGCCAGCCACCTCCGCAGATGGAGAATTCTGCAGTTTCCAATCATACTGTTTCTGTTGTCCTTGGCAGAGATGTTGATTGTACACAGAGGGAATATATTGTAGGACAATAAAAATAACTTGTCATGACAAGGGCAATATATGGTAGAAATTAAAATAGGCAATGACCAGTATAGCGCAAGCCCTGCGGTATCTAAAAAATAAGCGCTGGTTTTCATATGCTATAGCTGCTGTGTGCGTTAAGCTCAAAACTCCCTCCTTGGCAACATAACCCAGGAATGCCCACTCCAAACACTCTTGCACATGCACTTTGACAGCATCTGCTTTGACCTACCTAATTGCATATCAGTAAAGATGGGTGTTTTTGAGAACTTTTAATCTGGCAAAATGACAAAATGAAAGTTATTTGAAATAAGTGATGCAATGCTGATGAGGTTTGGGCATGCATTTCAACGTGCTTGGCCTTCATTACCTCTAATCATAGTGAACCTGCCAAATTGGCAAGGATCTTGAATGAATTCTTCACTAGGCTCAACTGTTTTGTTGCTGCCCTATATTGTCTCTATAGGAAGAGTGCACAACAAAAATCTTGTGGCTTCCTGTTATCATAACACTCTATAACTTCCTTAGATGTAGGGCCATCTGATATTCACCAATAAATACTTCCACAGGATTTAGATGATGCCTTTAAAGATGTGTCCCTCATGCTTACATGTAAAGGAGCACTGACATTTAACTTTAGGACTGAATTTTTTTATATTAATCTGGTTCCAAATGGCAGCTCTTATGACCACACCATGCCACTGAAAGCTGCGTGTGCTTTGAGCGATTCTTTATGTGTGCTAAGACTTGCCTCACTAAATAAATTTTCTTATGACTCTTCTCAAACATCTAAATTAACATTAATTTAATTCTAGTGTTCTATAAGTCACAACCATGATACGAGTACGAGGCATGCCATAGTTGCGGACTCCGGCTTAACTTTAATCGGCTGAGGTTTTTAACATGCACCCACTCCACAGTGTGCTCCAAGACAGAAAGACCAATGTTGTGCTGCATAGTGGTCCTAACATGCTCTGTTTTCAATGACCTAATAATGGCATGGCTTACTGATGAACAACTGCAGCATGCATCATTTGTTTGTGGCCTACCATGCAATGTTGTCACCAGATTATGGGGCCACACTGCCTTTGGCACATGTTTAAATGTTGGCGTTAAGGATATATTTGTTGCGCATAGAAGGAATTTGAAGTTTTGTAGTGTAGTTAACTGAATGACAGCACACGCATAAGAAAAAAATTGTGCGAGGACTACTTAAACTCTGCAGTGTTTGAGTTTGACCAATTCTTGCAATTTTGCACATTTCGGATGACTGCAGGTCATTCATTACAGTTATACCAGCTTTTGTACTTTTTAGACATGCTGTGTGCCCCGGTTTTATACAGTGATCATAGATAGCCACACCACACCATGTTGGTAGAAGAATTCAGAATTTTAGTGAAATGGGGTTGCTCCATGTTGAGGTGCACCAGCAGGTCATAGTAAATGGAAGCCAGAAACAGCAGCATTTTAAGGTATTGTGCCGCACCATGTAAAGTCAAATTATTGTGCCCCCCTCCACTCTCGCTGGCAAAACCTGCTGGTGAAGCATTGTGAGCAAGCTTTCGAGGTATGCTGCGCTCTTTCCAAAACAGTGTCCGAGGCAGCCATCTAGTTTGCCTACAGGACGAAAAGTCCCTGGCCAGGAGTGCATCGAACATACGGAAATAGCTGTCAATTGTGCTGCTGAACTTCCAGAGATTTATAGTTTTGACCTCAGGTTGCAGAACACAGCAATGCTATAGCAAGCAGTGTGGTGAAAGCTGTTTCACGGCTCTACCACGGCATAGCCAGCACTGCATGCATATACTATACACAAGCATGAGGTTTTAGCAGCAATACTTAACAGTAAATTGCATTTGTACAACTTCACTCTGTCTTTAACACCGCCAGGCTTTAAAATACATGAGAAGCGGCCACTGTCTTTCATTTGATGTGTTTATACAAAAAAAGTGTGTGCATGGAAGGGGTTAAGGCTCTTTTGTCAAGCCAAAATGCTTCCTGGCATGATAAAGTGAAGCCTTGTGCATTTCAGTCTGCAGTTGCTCACTGCACTTTCAAAAGCGCAATCAGCGCAGAGGGCACAGGAAAACACACAAGCAATGGTTCAGCAATTTATTTGAAACAAATGCAACTTTGTTTTACAGAAAGACCACATTCCAAAAAAGCAACCACATGCTATGCAGACAATACAGCCAACTTATGTTAATTGTACAGATGTTAACATGCCCTTCCTTTATATGTGGAAATGTTTCAAGTCTCAAAGTGTGCCCCTACTTTGTAGCTTGTCCTTGGAACAATGGATGATTCAAACAAATGCTAAATTTAGCACCATTGCCACACTGATAGAAGAAAATTACATATTAAAATGGCAACTTCTTGGAGAACAGAAAAGGGTGTATAGTAAACTTCCAATAATCTGACTCCGGTTAATTAAATTTTTTCAGTTAATTCGAACCTGGCCGACGCCCATGCATTTATATGGGATTAAACATTCATCATTTCGATCCTAAAACTGGCATTCGCCGGATAATGCGAACTTGACCAGACCCCAATAATGACCCCTTTTAGTGGCAGCGCATGTCTCAGTAGAGCTTAGGGGACAGTGAATGCGTTAAACAAATGCCATCTCCTCTCTGAAATGCCTATTTTTGACCCACCCGAAAAAGATTTTCAAGCAGTAACGGTAGCTGACAATGTCCGATTGTGGTATTTATCCGATTCTAACAAACACTTTTTGTTTTCGAAGGACATTGAGACGAAAATTGCCTAGCTGTGCAATAGATTGCGAAACTAAAACCGTGGTTGTAGCATTCATATGCTTTACCACATATCATGGCTGTAATACAGCAAAGCTGGCTTTAGAAAATCAGCTGCCATTCTAAAAAATGAGGTACGCGTAGGTTTCTACTTTGGTTTGGAGTTAAGTCCTTTCTACTTTAGTTTTATACTGTGGACTAATAGAAATTTGATGCACGTTCATTTCAGAGGCCTGTTACTCAAGCACATATTGCCAAATGAATCAACGGTGCTTCAGCAGGTTTTTGCATCTTAATTCGACCCGTCAGTCTCGCGAGGGTAGAATTAATGGAAGTTGATTGTATAAATTGCGTGATAAAGCACCAAGAAAGTTACCTTAATCAGGTAGTGAAAAAAGCATGGAAAGAGTGCTTCACACAACATCCACCGATGTTCTGTTGCAGATGCAAAAGCTGCCTCCCTTATCTGGAACAGAATAAATTCCTTTCGAAGGCAAAATAAAAAACAAAGAGAAGTCATCAAGGCATTCCACATCCATCTTATTCAGTCTTTACAGTGTTGCTACATCACCATTTGCTTAGCCTCCTATGCCAAAAAAACTTGACGAAAATAAAATGACCTGATTTCCATGTTTTTCACCATCCAAGCAGTGTTTACTGTCAATTATTACTGCTTTCTGTAACCTCACCTGTAAATACTGTATGCTGACCTATATGTTAACACTGAGCTATACGATAAGCTTAGTGAAAGTTAAAAAAGAATACTGGATGTTCATTTCTGTTTTTTTTTTTAGACATAAGAAGGGGTGCTTAAAAGCGAGCCACATTTGCAAAATGCTTGAATAAACAGCAACTACCCCTGTCATGCGCTAATTGTGGCCATGCTGTCCCTGCAAACTTCTTAATCTCATTCACCCACCTAACTTTCTGCCGCCCCCTGCTATGCTTCCCCTCTCTTGGAATCCAGTCCACAACCCTTAATGACCATCGGTTATCTTCCCTCCTCATTACATGCCCTGCCCATGCCGATTTTTCTTGATTTCAAGTAAGATATCATTAACTCGCGTTTGTTCCCTCACCCAATCTGCTCTCATCTTATCCCCTTAACGTTACACCCATCATTCTTCCTTCCATAGCTCGCTTTCCATAGCACGATGTGTCGTCCTCAGTTTAAGTAGAACCCTTTTTGTAAGCCCCCAGGTTTCTGCCCCGTAGGTGAGTACTGGTAAGACACACCAGTTATACACTTTTCTCTTCAGGGATAATGGCAACCTGCTGTTCATGATCTGAGAATGCCTGCCAAACGCACCCCAGCCCATTCTTATTCTTCTGATTATTTCCGTCTCATGATCCGGACTCGCGGTGACTACCTGCCCTAAGTAGATATATTCCCTTACCACTTCCAGTGCCTCGCTACCTATCGTAAACTGCTGTTCTCTTCCGAGACTGTTAAAAATTACTTTAGTTTTCTGCAGATTAATTTTCAGACCTACCATTCTGCTTTGCCTCTCCGGGTCAGTGAGCATGCATTGCAGTTGGTCCCCTGAGTTACTAAGCAAGGCAATATCATCAGCGAGTCGCAAGTAACTAAGGTATTCTCCATTAACTCTTATCCCCAATTCTTCCCAATCCAGGTCTCTAAATACCTCCTGTAAACACGCTATGAATAGCATTGAAGAGATCAAATCTCCCTGCCTGACGCCTTTCTTTATTGGGATTTTGTTGCTCTCTTTATGGAAGACTATGGTGGCTGTGGAGCCGCTGTAGATATCTTTCAGTATTTTTATGGACGGCTCGTCTACACCCTGATTTCATAATGCCTGCTGAGGTTTAATGACTGCTGAGGTTTAGACTGAATCAAACACTTTCTTGTAATCAATGAAAGCTATGTATAAGGGGTGGTATTAAAATTAGATCTTTCGTCTCCTGCGATAGCTTACTGGTATCCTGTCTAAGAAGTTACAACCGACTTCTATTGCATGCTCCTTAATGATGCCCATAAGATTTTCGTTCATTGCTTCAACACTAAGGTTCTCTTCCCAAGTTAAAGCCCTATACCTCTTTTGTAGCTTGATCCGAAATTCCTCTATTTTCCCCCTTACCGCTAACTCATTGATCGGCTTCTTATGTACCAGTTTTTTCCATTCCCTCCTCAAGTCTAGGATAATTCGAGATCTTACCATCCCATGGTCACTGCAGCGCACCTTGCCGAGCACGTACACATCTTGTATGATGACAGGGTTAGCACAAGGTATGAGGTCTATTTCATTTTTAGTCTCGCCATTAGGGCTCCTCCACGTCCACTTTCGGTTATCCCGCTTGCGGAAGAAGGTATTCATTGTCCGCAAATTATTCCGTTCTGCAAACTCTACTAATAACTCTCCCCTACTATTCCTAAAACCTTTGCCATATTCCCCCACTGGCTTTTCTACAGCCTGCTTCTTGCCTACCCTGGCATTGAAGTCGCCCATCAGTATAGTGTATTTTGTTTTGACTTTACCTATCGCCGATTCCACGTCTTCATAGAAGCTTTCGACTTCCTGGTTATCATGACTAGATGCAGGGGCGTAGACCTGTATGACCTTCAATTTGTACCTCTTATTAAGTTTCACAGCAAGACCTGCCACCCTATCGTTAATGCTATACAATTCCTGTATGTTACCAGCTATATCCTTATTAATCAGGAATCCGACTCCTAGTTCTCGTCTCTCCGCTAAGCCCTGGTGGCACAGGATGTGCCTGCTTTTTAGCACTGTATATGCTTCATGTGTCCTCCCAACCTCACTGAGCTCTATTATATCCCATTTAATGCCCGCTAATTCCTCCAATAGCACTGTTAGACTCTCTTCACTAGAAAACATTCTAGCGTTAAACATTGCCAGGTTCAGATTCCAATGGCAGCCTGTCCAGATCCAGAGATTCTTAGCACGCTCTGCTGCATCACAGGTCTGACCACCGCGATGGTCAGTTGCTTTGTAGCTGCTGGGGACTGAGGGCCGGGGTTTGACTGTTCTATTCATATAGAAGGTTGTGGGCAAGTACTGCACCAAGGTGGCCAATCCTGCTCTGGTGAGGGAGTGCATTACCGGTTCTGGTCACCGGGGTCAGGCCACTAGGCCTGTTTATACAGCTGTATCAACATGTGGTTTTTTTTTTATCCAGTGGAAAATTGCGTGGCACCGGGATTTGAACCACAGTCCTTTTGCACATGAGGCAGATGCTTTACCTCTACGCTATCGCATCAGGGCGCAAGTAGTAAGTAATTATACAGAAAGCATTTTATTTACTGTAATTGGAGGATTGGAGTAGATTAGTTCGACCACTCAAGGAGTGGGAATGGTTCAACTGTCAGAACTCCGACAAAAGGACTGGAATCACATAAGCCACAACTCTGAAGGAATGGAGTGGGAATAGAATGGAGCGCCCCCACTCTGCAATTCTGCGCCATGCCGATATATCCTGTTCTTGGGCAATGCCAGCGCAGCTCTAGAACCACAAAGACGACCGCACTACCAGGGCGAAACACATCGAAGACACGTCAGCTGCTGCATGAGCACGTGCTGCCAACGAGCAATCCTGCACACAACACACACACACACACACATATATATATATATATACACACATTGTATATATAGACACACACACGCAGTGCACGGACTGGTACCCTAGGTAGGGGCTATGACTCGCAAAAACTATAGTGTTCTCCACAACTGTGACGAGTACCAGGCCGCCGAACTCCTTGCCCTGTGCACGTTGCTGTCTATCTTCATGAGCCTAGATCCTGATGCAACCACTGGTGCCACGCTGCTATTTTCAAAGGCCACCACTAAGTGAAGCGCCAGGGACCGCCCAGGCCAGGGGACATTGGCTTGGTCCGATACACAAACAACCGTAAACTTCGAATTGACAGGACTACGAATTGGATTAGTAAATTCTTAACTAACCGGTACCAATTTGTAACTACTAATTAACTTTCTTCTCCGCGATCGCTAGTAAGATCTGGTGTGCCACAAAGCTCTGTATTGGGATCAATTTTATTCCACCACAAACATGGCTCCACACAATAGTTTTGTTTGAAAACATATGTGAGTGCATATGCTTGTATTGGACAGTGAGAATAATTAAGAGTCAGTAAGCAATCTCAAATACATGCAATCTGGCTTACAAAACAAAAGGAACTGGTCACTATTTAGTAACAGTTTTCCTTTGTGTGAAACAACTTCACCCTTGAAAAGTTCCTCATTCTACAAAGGTTTATATAGTGAAATATAGAAATATTTGGATGTATTTGGGTTATCACCTGGCCCAAGGAACTTCTAGTGGCAGCCTGTCTCGATCTCGCAATTCCTGGCACTGCCCAATATACAGCATGCCTGACTGCTGCAGTGGTCAAGTGCTCTGCAGCTGTAGGAAACCGAGGGATAAGGGTTGATTGCACAATTTATGGCATTTCCAAATTTTGAACTTAGTACCATCTCTATACTATGTCGACACTATGCCACTAGACTATTGCTGTGCTGCAGTCATCATAATATTAATTACTCATCGTATACACAAGCTATACAACTGCTTAGGCAAAATTTTAAACTGCGCAAGGAAGACAGGACGTGAACTGAAACATAGACACACACAAAGCACAGGCTTCCAACTGGTTTTATTTTGCGAAAGCAAAGAATATATAAGGTACTTCAATATAGCAAAACAAGGAGCAATTGCAAATAATTTTTGCACGAGGTATTGACGAAAAACATCAAGGCCATGTATGCATCAAGAGTGCAGGAGAGTCTTAATGTGCCCATCTAAGACTTTAATTCTTTCCTTGAGAATCTCCTCTTGCAGTGCAGGAGCTGCGACAGCAAAAGCTGCCTGCCTTATGAGGAACAGAATAAATTCCTTTCGAAGGCAAACTCAAGAACAGAAAGAGAAGTCATCAAGGCATTCCACATCGCTAAAAGGTGTGACAAGTTAGCTCACCTTCTTGATCCCTATCAAGGAAAGAAATAGAATTCTTAGATGGGCACTCTGGGTCTCTACTGCGCTCTTAATGCACAGGTGGCCTTGCTATTTTTTGTCACTGCCTCGCGCACAATTTCTTTGTGAATGTTCTTTGTTTTGCCATTTTGAAGAACCTTATAAACTCTCTGCCTTCACCAAACAAAGCCAGTCGGAAGTCTACACTTTGTGCATGCATCTATGGTTTTGTTCATGTCCTGTCTTTCTCGCAGAGTTTAAAATTTTGCTGAAGCTACGAGCTGACTAGCCCAAAACGTGCCGTACTTCAGTGTACAGCTGGGCTTGTTGGTAAAGCTACACAATGCAGCTCAAGTGTGTGTCTGCTCTTCCGCGTTCTCATGATGTGGCTCAGCCTTGAGTGCATGTGTAGTTTCAATACTGGCTACTATATTTTAATGACTAACATAACTTCTATCTTCAACTTCCAGCCAGACAGAGTACCTCATACTACATTCTGAACATTGCTGCAGTGTAGCAGGATTTCTGTCTAATGCATTGGCCTCCACCACCAAATGCATGAGAAATTAAAAAAAGATTATGTAGATTCCAAGCACAGTGGGGATTCATGTTACAGGAGGCATACTGCAGGTAAATGGCTACATAGTATTGGTTCGGGTTCTTCCAAACATTGCAGTGTTGACCAATGTGTTTGTGTATGGTGAGTGATTGCATATATGACACAAGCTTTGTGAGGAGAGTACGAATGCAAAGGCATGGTTTCTTTGCCTCTTTCCTAACACTTTGTGGCGGCTGCTGTTTTGACGAGTAGAAAACTTGGCTTATGCAGTATGCGCAAATGGGTTTGAGACTTTTAAGACCAATTTCCTTGAGGCAAAGTTTAGCATGGAGCCAGTTTTGTCACAAGGAAGTTATTCCTACTCACACATGCCTGTTTTGTTTTTGTTTTTTTCATTTAGTTTCAGGTCTACCTAAACTATTGCCGTCATGACAGCCATCACATATAATATGGTAGCATCAATCTTTGTATTAATCATTCGAATATTGAAATCTAAAAGTTTGCAGCTGTGTAAAAGGACAGGAGGACAAGAGAGCGAGGAGAAGAGAGGTTGCAGTGTAACAGAAATAGGCAAGCACTAATTGAGCGACAAGACCACTGGACACAGGAAAAGCAGATTTAGCTGAAACACAGCAGCCTGTCAGGAAGAGACTGAACATAATTCTTTGTGAAGCTTTGTCTGCATCACAGTTTTATATACTATCACAGATCATGAACATGCCAGAGGCAAAGCGTACTGTTACGGGGATGTTGGTAGTATAGAAAGACTGTATTTACAATATATATTGTCACGTGGTAGTGACGGTTGAGAAGGCAGCAAAACTATGATTAACGAAACGAGCATTTTATTGGGTGAACTTGTGCCCTCAAAAGAGGCTACACTCAAAGAAGGATCGTAGCGGCGAACACGATCGGCGGTCGTCGAAAATCTGATGAGCGGGTCAAGCGCGTTGGCTTTTATACATCTGTCGTCGAATGTTCCAGAGCAGTCACTGGGACCTGCGTGCCTTCCACAATGTTCCACATTATTCGCGTCGCGCCCACATGCAATCAGATAACACAAGTTGCGGTGAAAGACAGTGGACGGAACCATTGATAACATTCCAGAAACTTCTTTTACATGCAGGCACGTCCTGTGCTGTGCGATAACATTTGTTAGGCGGCGAGAAGTGGTCGCCCAATAAAGATAAAGTACACGTGTCAATATACAAGATGAGGCAGAGTAGTTAAGATGGCTGACCACCAACAGCACGCAGCAGCCAGCGTGCTGCGGTCTTCTTCCTCTCTTTTTTCATCCTTCCGTAACAGGACCCCCGGGCGGTGAAGCGCCGTCTCGGCTCATGGTAGGCTAAGAATCGCGAGCGAAGTATGGCTTCAGCCGCGAAACATGCACGACGTCAACAGGCGTCAGACTTGAGGATGCATCAAACCGAAGTGGCGAAATCTCGTAATTTACATCGTTAACTTGACTTAAGACTTCGTAAGGCCCTGTGTAGTGAGAGAGACGCTTCTGGGAGAGGCCAACCCGACGACATGGTGACCAAAGGAGCATCCAAGCACCTGGTGTGAACTTAACATCGTCATGGCATCAGTCATAACTCTTTTGGTATATGCTGCGGGGCTAATAAACGAGATCGGGTGACTTGACATGCCCTGTGAGCGCGATCGATGACTTCATGAGCATGGTCAGTTGCAACACGTGGCACAGAAGGGATTATGATGTCAAAGGGCAAAGTAGGGTTGCAAACATACAAAAGATAAAAGGGTGAATATCCTGCAATGTCACTTCGGGATAAGTTATACACAAACGGCACGTAGGCCAGCGTGGTGTCCCAGTCGCGGTGATCGTTGGAGACCTACATCGACAGCATCTCTGTGATTGTTCGGTTGAGACATTCCATAAGACCGTTTGTTTGTGGGTGGTAGGCGGTGGACAGCTTATGCTTAGTGGCACAAGAGCGGACGAGGTCGTCGACAACTAGAGACAAGAATGAGCAGCTGCGGTCTGTAATAACTGTCGAGATGCACCATGGTGGAGAATGACATCGTGGAGGAGAATATCGACGACGTCTGTTGCGCAACTAGTCTGCAACGCCTTTGTTATCGCATAGCGTGTCATGTAATCAGTAGCAATGGCAATCGACTTGTTAGCTCTAGTTGTCGTCGGAAAAGTGCCAGGTTAGTCAAGGCCTAAGCGAGAAAACGGTTCACAGGGAACTTCAACTGGATGGAGTCATCCGACAGGTGGTAGGGGAGGTTTCTTCTGGCACTGACACAATTCGCAAGTTGTGACATAACAGTGCACAAAGCAGTAGAGACCTGGCCAGAAGAACCAACGTTGTACATGATCGCACGTATGCAAAACTTCAAGGTGTCCCACCGTCGGTGCATCGTAAAGTTGTTCAAGAGCAACAGATTGCAGATGATGAGGATGGTGAAGGAGCAACTCAGGGCCATCAGCATTCATATTGTGGTGGTAGAGGATGCCGTTGCGCGGCAAGAACATGCGGCATGTGCCGTCAGTGCTGTCGGAGTGATTGCACTCTGGCAATGATGGACTGTAAGGACTCGTTGCGTTGTTCGGTGCGCATGTCAGTCATGTCAGTGAAAGCCATCACGCAGGTCACCAGATCATGCACAGCAGGATCAAGTGGATCCACGGGGTGACGAGAGGCAGTTAGTGTCCTTGTGGAGGCATCCAGTCTTGTAATTGACAATAAATGAAAATTCCTGGAGCCACAAAGCCCAGCCACCAAGCCGTCCTGTCAGGTCCCGGAGGGAAGACAGCCGGCAGAGTGCGTGGTGGTCTGTAACGACCGAAAATGTACGGCCGTACAAATATGGCCGGAACTTGACGACAGCCCAAACTAAAGCGAGCACTCCCACTTGGTGATGGGGTAATTTCTCTCGGCAGGTGACAGCAGGCGGCTGGCGTAAGCTATCACGCACTTTGTACCATTCTGTTGTTGATCGAGAACAGCGCCGATGCCGTGGCCGCTTGCGCCAGTGTGGACTTCGGTCGGTGCAGATGGATCAAAGTGGGCAAGTATGGGAAGGGTGGTCAGAAACGTGATGAGAGCGGCAAATGCATGAGCCTGCTCCAGGCCCCATGAGAATGGCGTGTTCTTCTTTTTGATCTGTGAAAGGCTGAGCAATGTTGGCAGGGTTTTTGATGAAACAATGAGAGTAAGAACACAGGCCGAAGAAGCAGCGCACGTCAGAAGCAGAATTTGGCACAGGGAAACTGCGTATGGCACGAACTTTTTCCGAATCTGGTTGGACATCGGATGCGTCAATGAGGTGCCCCAACACGGTAATCTGACGGCGCCCAAATTGACACTTCGTGGAGTTGGAGGCCAGCTTATCAGAAGACCGCAATAATCGCAGTGAGTCGGGTAAGGCAGCTGCCCAACATGGGAGAAAAAACAGCTTTGTCAAGGTAACAAAGACAGGTGGTCCATTTGTAGCATTGCAGAAGAGAGTCCATCACAAGTTCAAATGTCGCAGGAACATTGCACAGGCAAGAGGGCATGACTTTGAATTGATATAAGTCATCCGGTGTGATGAAGGCTGTCTTCTCCAACCATTTCATCAACCGAAATCTGCCAGTAGCTGGATCGAAGATTGATGGATGATAAGTATTTAGCTCTGTGCAAGCAGTCCAAGGCGTCATCGATGCTTTGGACTGCTGCGAGACGAGACGTTTTTTCGCGTGATCTCATTTAAGTGGCAATAATCGACGAAAATATGCCAGGCACCATCTTTCTTTTTTCACATGGACGACAGGCGTAGGGCTGGCTGATGGCTCGATGACCCCTTTGCGGAGCGTTTTGGCCACCTCCGATTGGATGACTCGACGTTCAGCATGCGATGCACGATAGGGACGCTGACAAATAGGACTTGTGTCTCCAGTGTTTATATGGTAGTGAACAACAGATGTTCAGCCTAAAGGCCTGTTGCCAAAATCAAGGATTCCACTGTACGATTCAAGCAGGAGACGTATGTCCCTGGCCTGTGCAGAGGTAAGGTTAAGTGCAGTCATTTTCGCAAAGTCGTTCGTTAAGGAACCAGAGCTGGGCGCTGCGATTGGCACTAATAAACCACTCTCAGAATTCAGACTCTCAATATCAAATTCAGAACCACTAGAAACGCTGTCCAAGAACATGCTAGCCGGAATCACTTGAGGGCACAGGCTGAAATTCAGAAGAGGTAAAGCAATGTCATTATTAGTAACCGTGACCGGTTCAAAGCACATTGATGATGGGGCGAAGCACATATTCACCATCAGGAACCTGTGGCTGGGCGGTCAAAGTGACGTAAGTAACTGCTTCGGGTGACAGACGCACATCACGAAGCGAGCACAAGTACAGTGGGGCGGTGCTCGTAGCATCGGCTAGTTGAGGCAGTCCTAACTGAAGAACGCCGGCCGTGCAGTTGAGGAGAGCGGAATTAGTGGATAAAAAGTCAAATCCTAGGATAACGTTGTGAGGGAAGATGTTGCTCACAGTAAAGAGAACAGAAGTAGGGTGGCCAGCTATACTTGCAGTGCACATTCCAAGAACCAGCATTCCAATGTTAGCCATATGAAGCACTCGGGCAGCTGCTGGGGTGAGGACCTTCTTTAAACGACTACGCAGGCTAGCACTCATCACAGGTATGTGGGCTCCTCTGTTGATGAGTGCTTGGACAGCTATGCTGTCTATTTTAACGCCAATTACACTTCTCCTTGTGTGCATAGACAGAGGATTTGCTGCAGCATTAGGCAATGCAGCACCACCTCCGAGGGCTGCATTTCTTACTTTTACGAACGGGTGTGGCCAAATGCCACAGGGGACGAAAGGCGACGTGGCTGTGGTGAACGCGAAGATGGGCGACTTGTTTGCGGTGAACGAGACTGGTGTCTGTGCGGCGATGGTGAGCGACTGTACCACATGTTCCTAGCAGAGTTGGTGCTGTTAGATTCGGCGGTGGGCGAAACATTGCGGGCATTTTCATCAAAACGGCTCAGGTTGGTTGGCATGCGAAGTGTTAAGGGCCACGAGTTGTGACAGTATCAGGCGACATGACCAATGCGGCAGCAGGTGAAACATATCGGCTGGTCGTCCACAGTTCTCTACTCAGTTGGGTTGCAATAACGCGGAGAGAAGCGTTGGGGTGGAGCAAAAATAGTAGAATGGCGTTTGTTAGCTCTGGGATTGGCAACAGCACAGACAGAACGTAAGCCAATGTTTTCAGGTTCCTGGTGAATGATGGCTTGTAAGAAGGGGACTGAAAATGTTGTAGCATCAGGGATAGGCGAACAGAAATGCAGGCGCCATCGCATCCAGTTCACGTCAACGATTCGCACCACATCCTCCGATGGCGACGCATGCTGCTGTGTGGGTTGATCTTCACACGTTGTCGTTGCAGCAGTAGTGGGAAGTCTGGCGAATGGTTGCAAGACGCATCGGCTTTTGACGTGCTGGAATTGTCGGCACTCCTTAAAGATAACATCAACTGTAGAGCAGCTTTTGCACATGAGCAGATTAAAGGCATCGCCAGCAATCCTTAAGCACATGCCCGACCTTCTTAGCTCCTGTCATGTCGTGATCGGGTTTGCTTTACGACAAAGTGCCAGCATGTCTTGGATGTACAAGAGATAGGACTCCATGGGGGATTGGGCACAGGAGGCCTGTTCCTGTTTTGCGTCAATTTTACAGCCGGCTGGTTTGCCAAACAAATCTGTCAACTTCTCTTTGCATTGGTCCCAGCTGGTTAGCTCCTCTTCGTGGTTTTCATACCACACATTTGCCATGCCTCTTAGGTAGAACAACAGGTTAACTAGCACACGCGTGGGGTCCCATCTGTTGATTCCACTCACATGTTCGTACATAGCCACCCACTTTGCAACATCGGTGCCATTGGTCCTACAGAAAGTTCCAGGATCCTTGGGTTGCGCAACCACAACCTTGGCTATGCCCGATGACAAGGTACAGCAAGATGCTACTTTACCCCCAGTTGTCACCTCTTATGACATTTCAAGGCAGCGAGACTGAGACTGTAATGTATTTAGCGGCACTTGTAACCATGATGTAGAGGATTGACTTTCCCCCTATGTACAACACATCAGCAGAATAAGAACAAGGAAATGCCCCACACAGGTGCATGGCACTAAACTGAACACACTACCTGCTGTATGCGAGAGAGAATGAGAAAGAATGAGCTTCCGTTACTCCTGAGCATCTACCTACAACTGTTTTTTATGGGCACAGCATTGAAGCTGCAATTGAGGTAATGCCTAACACCACATGAAATACAAAGCACAATAAACACAGAGAAACCAAAACAAATGCACACACTTCTCACCGAAATAGACACAACACCTGCTTTGTTGCATCTGAGCTGAAACGGGTGAATCCCAAACTCTGTGTCACATAACATCTGAAAGAATTAGCTGCTACGAGAGAACCAATGAGATTAATCTGACGTGCTATGCATGCACCTTTAGCCTAATGGGTAAAGAATTGGGCTGCTGCACTAAGGACCCAGATTAACGACGCATTATCAGGCACATTACTAACTATTATTGAGCCTATCTGACTGGATGTACAAAGAAGCCAGGAGACAGCTCATGATAATGCTTTGAATAAGAGACAACGAAGCTGAACCCACGTTTTCTGCCTTGTGCTTGCAATGCTCTACCAAGTGAGCTTCTACGGCAGTTGTCCCAATGTCAATTTTCTTGGATAGCTGCGCATATGTACTAAGCATAGCCCTGGGAGTGCTAGGCAGCAGCACTCACAGTTATGATGGCAAATGTGTAGTACCCTTTAAAACACCCACATTACAAAGCACATGATCTTAGAAGCTGGCAACTGGCTAATAAACACTCGTTTTCTACCATGAGGCACCAAGGCAGCCGAAATCAAAACATTTGTATCTGATGAGCGAGAAAAATCAGGGGAATCATGCAGCTCAATTTTTTTGTTTATAACAAGCATGTGATGGCAACAGACAATGAAGCAACAGTGGCTGTATAGGAAAATGGGTTAGAGCTGATGACAATCATCGGCAGCTCACACTATACTGCTTTCTCTACCATTTATTGTCTCAAGACATCTGGCAGCAAATCCTCTGGAGTCTTCTACTATGTCTTTTGCAACTGAAATTTTAAATGTGTGTAATACTTCATGGAACTTGGAACACTTAAATGGTTAAGCATCTTCATACCTTAAATTTGTGGACCAGCTTTGTCACCTTTCTAGAACAATAACTCTCTGGTGTCATACATCACTCAAACCAACTAATTCTCACTCAAACCACTACTTATTAAATCTACCTCTAGATGAGCAGTACCTGCATTAGACGCAGCTGCATACCCTTTTAGCAAATGGATATACATACCACGCTCAGACTGAGCAAACCAAACAAACCAACAGCAACCAGTACTTCTGCCCATTTGTCTTCAACGAGGCAGAGACAGGCCAGGTCTCGATAAACACAACAAATATAAGGTGCAGGCAGAGGAAATAGGCAGAAGCTGTAAAGACAGCAGCAAAGTGAAACAAATTAGACAAGTTTGCACACAGTCAGCGATCTGGGCCGAGGACAATGCAGAACGTTACTGCCACAATGAGAAGCAAATGCTCCTCATGCAACAAGAAAAAACACGTTTTAGCTGTAAACAGCACGACTGCGCGGAGTTGGTTGTTATTCTAAAAACAGCACATACAACAATTAAAGCAGACATTACTTGTGTCATCTGACGTCCTCTTGCTGTTTTTACAATATCGGTCACGGTTGCAAAGCTACGCACATGATCTATGAACGAAAGCAACGGACGTGCATATAAAGCTTGGTGAGTCGATTCATACTAATATATATATGTTTAATTTTGAAAGTTCCCGTAAAAGTGATAGTAGCAGCAGCAGTAAAGTGGTTTCGTTTACCAGCTCGCTCACAACGTACGCATTGTATGATTTAACTCCACGGCTCGCAAAGGAGCTACTAAGAAGCTTCAAGTGAAGGAAATACGCTTTCGTTATCTCACTGCAACGAATGAAAGCCTCTGACGCCCATACCGCGGTGAGCAGTGAGAAAGGTAATTAAATGCAGCAATGCGCTGCATGGGTAAATAAGAAGGGCATAGCGTAGTCATCCTCTAGAGATGGAGAAAAATAGACTTAAGAACGCGATAAACATCATAGGACGACATCCACGCTAGTTGAGTGCATGCATTTCTGGCGCGTGGAAGATGTCGCTGTCTTTTTGTTAATTTTTTTACATCGGTGCAACGCGTAGGAACTGCAGTGTTGAAGGCACGAACGAATAAATTATACTGCGATCACTGCGAGACCTGCGACAACCGTTTCGTGTTCCTTCGAATTTCGAGATCACATCGACCACAGCTCGAATGCGCAACCGGTTTTTTACGTGTCAGCAAGAGAACGGGTAATCGCACAACACTTACCGTTGCTCCAAGTACGTCGCGGTAGCACCAGCAGCTGGACAACAAATGTCATCAAGCCCTGGCCCACCGCAGTGTCCGCAACTTGATGCTTCTAAGCATTCGCCAAAAACTAAAAGCGGAGCCATACGTACGCGCGCGAACGAGACACAAGCCATGCGTCTGAGTTAGAGAGTAGTTATTTCAGAAAAGCAAAAACAAACAACAATGTGACGTCACATCCGGTAAAGTCAACTTGTCCTCCTTTCTCACCTTCTCTCAGCTAACGCATGCGCAGCGACCACGGAGCACTCGCCCAGGTGGGTCTCCGGAGTGTGGGACGGAGACGCTACCACTGAGCCACGAGTACGACGCTTCAAAGCGGTACAAAAGCGCCTCTAGTGAATGCGGTGTTGCCTTAGAAACGAGCTGTTTCTAAGGCGTGCGTCTCTTGCTCAGGCGCACATTTCGTTGCCGCGCCGAACGCTGCTTTGCTCGACGCTCACCGCGTCCAATGCGGGGCGCGTAGTCGCTGCCCTGTAGCCCATTGTCTTACACCCCTTGGCGAGTCGACGGGAACGCTGTCGCGTTCCACTCTTGAAGGCGAAGCAGTAATGCATGAGTTGTTTCTTCGTCTAGCCGAACCAAATATAGCCAAGCAACAGCAGTTCACCAGGCTAAACAGTGGTTCAACAACTAAAATAAAGGCTAGTATGCTTCGCATCCTGGGCTTAACCTTACCTAAGCCACAGCCATTTTTTTGGAAGCGACTGCTCACTGATTTCATTGTATGTTAGTATCCCTCGCCTTTTGCTAGTGTTTTTCTAGTTTTTTCGCGCCTGATTCCGTTGACTGCTGGTACGTTCGTTCATCGATGCGCATTGTCATTTTTCCCCGATTGTATCACTCCCTTCCCCCCTTCACTTCTGCCTTTCCCCTTATATAAGGTAACCGTCTTCCGTTAATAAAATTTAGTTGACAGTCAGCGCTTGTGTCCTGTCTTCATACTTTGTGGTTGCATGTGTTTGCGCTGTCCTTCATACTTTGTGGTTGCATGTGTTTGCGCTGTAACAGTTTTTATGTCAAGTATGCACCAACTCGCCCAGAAAGAAGTTTTAATGAACGCTATGCCCGTAAGTACAGTGGGCGCAGCGTTAAAGAAAAGGCCCGAAAGATAGATGACGATTTTGGTTCAGACAAGATAAGCATACAAGCTCCACAAAAATACTCTTGGCGCATATTATGTATCGCCTCAGAGATTTAACTATGCAGTAGTTAAGCTCGGAGGCTAAAAGGGCGCACATAACCTTCTTAAAGCGTACGTCTTCACTATCGTGCCTTGTATGGTATATCATATATATAGGTGTTCTGTGGTACATTCCTCTATCCTCCTACTAAATTTTTTGCAAAATGGCGCGGTGCGTTGTGAAGGCATCGGCGTGGTATGGTTGTGGTGAGAACTATTGTACGGACCCGCGCCTTTATTTTGCTGACATCATTCGGAAAGGTCACGCTTTCACTTATTTCCAATAAGTGCATAGTTCAGAGGTTTGCTTTCTCGTGACACTTTACTCCGCGTGAAGGGACACCGCTAAGTTTACCCGTGTGCGCATCACAATATGAGTGAATCAAAGGAAACTTGGACGCACTGCTTGGAGAAAGCGTACAGCGAAGCATACTCTAATGATGGACGTTAACCAGCGCGCACATGGAGCAGCGCCTTCGCGTTGCGAGCACATGGAGGTCCTCTGTTTGTGGCGCAAGAGCGGGTGCGTAGTTTTCCGCAGACGAGGCAAGTGCATTTATGACCGGGAGTCTTGCTTGCTTGTCACGCGTTCTTGGCTTCAGGTCACTCTGTGCATTTGTTGTGCATGCTGTGTGCAAGCATCGCTTTGTTTTCGTTGTGCTCGCTGTTGGAGACTTATTTCACGAGCTCTGTGAAGAAAGTAATCCTCACTGCGTTATGTAGACGTTTCAGTCAGCTTTCTTGATGAGATAGCTGGCTGTCTAGAGCAGTCACGCTGGATGCATGCTATAGCGCGTGGTATCTCGTGTGCGTTGCTTGTGCTTGTGGCATTGCCGGCGTGTGGTTAACAGCTGATCCATTTTTTTCATTCTGGAATGCGTTTCCCGCTGCTCTTCGCTCGTCCTATCCGAATCGTGCTATGTTTACCCGAATCGCTAGGTATAGTGGCAATAAAACACCAAAATGCATCTTCCTTAGTGCTTTTTTTTTTCATCTTTGAGAAAGTCTGTACGGCAAAAGCCGGAAGCATGGTTCATGGTACTGGACCCGATTGACGAGCTTCCCGCTGTCGCTCTTTGCCATGGGCGTTTTCGCGGCTTTGTTGTTAATGCATCGTTATTACACTATCGAGGTGCGTGCCGCGTCGGTGTGACGTTTTGTATGCTAAGAGCATTTCACGCTCGAGTTCTATAAGCCATAGAAATTTCCGCCACGAGTAAAATCGGCATTAGTACTGCCAATTCCACCTCAAAGTAGCCTGCTTTATTTTTTGCACTGTAATGAAGTGGTGCTCGGTGCTACAAACCGTTTCTTTTTCAATGTTTGACAAACATGGGCCAAACTATTTCAAGAGATTGTGCGTGCAACTTAAAGTTGCCTGGTGAACACTGAAGCACTATTACATTCCAGTTTCGTCATGAAAAAAAAATTCTAGATATTTCCACAAGTGCCTTTAGTAGGTGACATAACCTTGCCATCACCTTGCATGTCCCAATTTACAATTCCGCAAAGGTTTCGTACCTTTTCAGTAGGCATTGTAGACACCCTTCCGTGTAACTGAGCTCTTTCAAAAAGTCTTTGCCCATCGCTGTTCTCTTCTAAAAGTGAATCGCCAAATTTGTTTGTCATTTCTTCAGCCATGCATACCCAAGTCAAGTTCCTCCTTGTTATTTTCAAACCACAGAAGTGTACTTTGGGCATGAAAGAAGATATTTGATACTTGTAATTACATGCTTAGTTGATATTTTATATTACCACCAGGTTCATTTAATTTGCCTGCACTGCATGAACCAGTTTAGGAGGGACTGCACTTTGCTATTCGTTTCATTATTTCAGCATGGTTCAAATTGTTTCACAGGGCAGCCTGCATGTGTGTAGGGTGGTGGGGGACATGCTTGCAGCATTCCTTGTAGCGATGCAGAACTATCGATGGTACTGTCAGTACTGCTGAAAGCTGAGTTATTGAAATGTCGATAGTACAAGAACCAACTACAGTATCCGTAATAGTGCACTATCGATAACGTAAAGTTGTACGACATACTGCACTTAAGTACAGCAACATAAACTTGGTGACGTTTCCATGTTCCCAACTGCATGAACTGAGTGTTACAGAATGCATACTGTAGGGCCCCGAGCCCCCCAATACTCGTGCGTATTATGCTATGCATAATGTGCTTGTTTGACAGATCAGAGCACTTCACTAAGGGGAGTTAGGATACACAGTTCGTACTTATGCAGAGAAAAATTAATATTTTGGTCACAATACATAACGCATGCACTCAGAAAAATCATTCAAGAATCTACACAGCAATTATGGTTGATGCACACCAACTCCTAATAATTGTCATCATTTTCTTTTTCATTTAATCTAGCAGATTTTGAGATCTGATTCATGAAGTACAGTTGGTACATAGTAGCTTCGCGTATTTGTACAATAGTGCTTAAAAAAAGCACAGTTCGACATAGCACTCCGTTTTCCGTAGTGATGTCCTTGGTCACCAGTCAGTTTTCGATGGTCAGCTATTCAAAATTTCTAGTACCTAATATCACCAGCCAAGAATTGCAGAACTATCGCTGCTATTGATAATCAATTTAGTAATAGTTGTTCACCATTAATTACCTGTCCTCGTGGAAGCGTTAGTGCAGGGATAAGGCAGGTGTATCCAGGCCAGCTTCACACAAGCAAGAACTGGCACCAAAGTCGGCAATGAGTCGTACTTGCTGCGCACTGATTTCACAAGTGTGAGACAAAGTGTTAGTGAGTAGGAATGGGAGCAAGAGCCAGCACATTTAACTTCATGGGAGTAGGAACAGGAGTGCCAGTTGTGCAAGTACAAACAATAGTCGGTAATGGGGATTTCATAGTGGACAGTAGTGCTAATGTAGATGGATGTTGGCAAGTGAGAGTGGATGTGAGCGTGAAATTTAGAGGGTTCTGGGAAGTGCGAATAGAGTTGACTATTAACGCGAATGAGTGCTGGTATGAGTGGGCTCAAGAGTGGGCTCATGAGCTTGAGGGTGCCAGCATGTGTTAGTGAGTATGTAGCCATTGAACATATTAGTGAGTAAGTATGAGTGAATATCTGCTTATTCTACTAATCTAAGACCACACTGAATTGACAAACTAGTTCATGAATTCAAGGGTGAATTAATGAACCTACAGTGCTGCTTACTAAGTTTCCATGCTGTGCACAAGGGAATTAAATTCTGGGGTATTATGTGCCAAAATGATGATTTTATTACGAGGCATGCCATAGTGGTGGACTCCGGATTAATTTTGACCACCAGGGCATCTTTAACATGACCCAAATGCAAGGGATACAGCCGTCTTTGCATTTCATCCCTGTCAAAGTGTGGCCATTGTGATGAGGATTTGACCCCGCAACTTCGTGCTTAGCAGTGCAACACTATAGCCACGAAGCCATCGCAGCAAGGGTGCACAAGGTCAGCACAGCTTGTCTGGTGGGCGGCAGCATGTACCCAATGTGTGTGTATGGTTGCTGTTAAATATGTGAAATGCAGATACGCACATTATGTGCATCATGTTACATTGAAGTTTGTGTTTTGCAGTTGGTAACTCTATACTCTCCAACACTTCCAAAATTTTCATAAAATGTACTAATGTCGGCTCATTCTATGGTTTTATGATAAGTCAGGCTTTACGAAAAATAAATTCTGTCCGCGAAAAAGTTTTGAAGAGGTTGAAAAATGGCGGGACGTGCAAGATCAAAGAAAAAGAATGTATGCAAGGAAGAAATTGTGGTGGTACTTGTGCTTCTTATGGTGGTGCAAGACACCATATTGCAGTGGGGCACTTGCTTTGAGCAAGTTTATTCTAAAGCCGTCAAAATCTGCTACATTGTGTAGTTGTTGAAAAAAGTTGCTGTTTGCTTCTCATTCACTGCTCTTCCAGGTTCACTGTGGCTTGTGTGCTGTGCATAGAGGTAAAGAATCATTAATAAAGTGCAGATCTGTACTACAATGAATGTGTGCCCAGTGCAAGCATAAGGACGTGCATGGAATTCCCCCTCCCTTCTTGTACCCATGGGATTTTTATTAATGTTAATTTTCACCGGTTGGCAGGTGTGTAATTCTAAAATTACCGTATCTGTACTTACATCAGTAATTGAAAAGTTCACTACTAGGCATTTGTTAATGATGATATTGGCAATTGTCACATAACTACTGTAGTGGCTCTGTGACTACGGCAGTGTGCTGCATGGTAGAAAGTCGTGGGTTTGATTTCCGGCCGCTGTGGTCGCATTTCTTGGAGGCGAAATGCAAAAATGCTTGTGTACTTAGATTTAAGCACATGTTAAGGTATCCCAGGAGCTCAGTATTAATCCAGAGTTCTCCACTGCGGGGCCTTGTATAGCTCCATTGCTGCTTTGGAGCACTTGACTTCAGAATTCATTTTGCTACATATTTACTAGTTAACGGCTCTGTTCTCTGTAAAATTGTGTGATGAAACAGGTGCTACCAAGATATCCTCACTGCAACAAATATACGCCTTCAAGCACATCAGTCTTTCAAGGAAGCATTTAGCTTTGTAGAAGTGTTCGGCTATTTGCTTTCATTGTTTAGAGTTCCACTTGCAATTTCTATTGTCACACATTCTATGTGGCCACTGCTGTTAATTTTAATTGACATAGTAGTTCTGCGGAAACCCGCAAGGTGGAGAGAAGTAATTAATAAAGGGAAAATCAGACATCCACCTGTTCGTAGCAATTGTCACAATGGAAACCCATGCGGGTTCCTCGAAAGAAAAGCTTTGGAGTTGAAGAAAAATTCGTCCTGGTTCGGGACCTTTGGTTGGGTTAGGTTTCCTTTGCAGCAATTGCTACGAACGGGTGGATGTCTGATTTTTCCTTTATTAATTGCTATTAATTTTAGTAGGAAAGAATGATAATTCTTGCCCTTATTTAGCATTTTAAAAATTTTGAGACAGTTTCACATAAAGCACTCCAAAGGGCTTTCGGGCTGCTCCTCTGAGGGGACTTGCATACTTACACAGTGAGCACTCGGCTGTATGTGCTGCAGGTGCAGCTGAATGCTGTCATATGGAAAACACTGGCTTTGTTCATGTAGGGTTAGCGTTAAGTATAAACCCCATGCAAGCGATCTTGCACGCGACAAGCGACGCGATGGAGATGGCTGTCGCGTTCGCTTAGTCGCCTACAAGTTGCACCCCATGCGAGCGATGACTTCGAGCGACGTCTCCCCAGTGTTGCCGGTATGAGGGCAGCAATATAGGCGCCGAAACTAGCGTGACGCATGCTTTATTAACTTAAATTGATGTATTTTACTGTAAAAAGCAGCATAAAATATTTCTGAAAGTCTTGCAGTAGGTTCTTATCCTTGCACCTATAAAAAAATCAATCGTTTGCTCGTTCCGTGCAACAATCGGAAGTACTGGAGTTATGTACATCCAGTTCCGGCTTTGCGCTATTGACTAGTCGCTCATAGCACTTCCGGGCGACGAGCGACGAGCGACGAATTCTAGATTTGCAAAACCGAGCGATCGCGCGACAAGACCGAGCGATCTGTTCAAGCGACGGCCTGATCCGTCGCGCGAACCCGTCGCTTGTCGCTGTCGCGCACAAAATCGCGCTAATGGGGTTTAGCCTTTATCACTTACAAGTGAACTGAACTGTCCACACGAGAATGTTAGAGCCGCATTGCAACTATGCTTCTTTTCTCTTTAGGTGCACAAAGGAATGATTTGTTGCAGCATCCATTGGAACAGCATTGCATCGTGAAAGATGTTCGTGGCATCCCAAAGATACCTCAAGTCATGGCTTCAGGTAAGGGATGTGCAGCTTCAATGCTTAAACCACGCCATTCGACTAGGACAACAAGAGATGACCGTCTTCTACAGGCGCCCCTCAGTTGTGTCTAATTTTGCTCGTGGGCTATTCCTTATAGGGTCCGTGGAACAGGTGTATTAATCGTTAAAACCAGTACTTTCGGTGTGGCATATTTTTGGGGTTTTGTCTGTACATTGAATGAAAGGTACGCACTAAGCGGGTGTTTCATCATTATTAGCATTGAGGAAGGAAGTCTCATTTGCCTGTATACCTGTCGGAAAAAATGCACAATGATTATCACTGTTCCCGTTTTCTGCCTGCATTGTGTAAGTTGTGTACAAGCCGTCATGTCTGATTAATGCCCACACGTTTCATGTCTGTGTGCATGTCTTTGAACATCACTCTTCTACCATCTCCTCCAGTCTTGTAGCGGTTAATGAAAGTCAGTCTTTCAGACTTGCTACCATCTTTGCCAAAATTTCATGTTCGTTTGCAGCAGTGTTGGCAAATAAAAATGTTTCAAACATCTATGTCAAAACCCAGGAGATTCCAAACCAAAGCTGCTAGATCCAGTTAAATTCTGAACGCAGTCAGAAATGCATTACATATGCTAGTTGTGCCTTCTACTTAATAATTGAAACTCAAAAATTGAAAACGGACTCTTGAGATTTTGTAGGAATTATCAGCAGCTTGCATTACCAGAAGCTCACATTACCAGAAGCTCTCATAAATACAACCTGGGTAAGATAACAGCTTATATCGAGATCAAATATTCACTTGAATTAAAATTTGAAAAATATCTTAAATGGTTGACTGCTGCATTGCTGCATGCAACTTCAACATTGTTTATTGCTGCAAGAGCAAGGAGTTCTCTATGGGAGTCTTCTGTTGTGATTAGGAATTTGCACATCTTTGAAATGTGGTGGGAAGGCCCTTGCAGTTCTCAGAGCTGGTGATTGCTCTGCTGGCTCATCACTTCTGCTGCTGCATTGTGCTGGCAGCAAGAAAAGGAATCAATTTTTCCACCTTTGAGCATTGAATTGCAGGCAAATCAAATGGGCATACAATTCTGCAAATAGAATCTGTTAAGGAATACCGGGTAGCAAGGAACATTGAGGCTTTCCTATGTACTTTCTTTGACTGAGTAATCAAGTTTGAAATTACTCCCATTAGGATGTCATGACAATGTTGATCTTATACCGGTTAAACACATGACTAGCTTAAGAAGTCACAGCACACGCAACACAACCGGAAGAACCAGGCTAGCGCTGAGGTTGAATGTCGCTATACAATTGCCATTCCACGTTCAGTAATCACATGCAGATCATTTGCGGCTTCGTTCAGGGGCAGGCGTGGGCTTTCGGGTTGGTGCTTGTTGTGTTTGGTGCAAGAATATGGCTAGGAGCAGGAAACACTTATGCGCAGTCACGAGCAATATACACACATCATTTCTCCAGTAGCTGACGCTGAGCATGCATAGTGTGACGACCTCGTTTGGCTGACACGACTTTGCTGCAGCCAAATTCCAAATACTGCATCTGCAGTGAGAGTAGCTACATGAACTTGTTGATAGCTCATCCTGTAGGTTGTTGTAGCACAGACAGTATGACACAAACATGGAAGGCGCACGACACAACACACAGTGCTAAACAGCCTGTTTCCCTTCCTGAAACCAGAACCACCTGAAAGACCTGTTTTCGCAAGGCCACATTCGTAGTGTCGCCTCCATTGACAGCCGCCAATGGCTAGGAGCTGGCAGGCATAGCTCACTCGGCCGTCAAATCCGACACCAGTAGCGCTTGCGGCACTATTGTAGCAGCTCATATAACGAAGCGCCTGTGTTGGTCGGTATGTGTACGCAATTATGTCGCGCTTAAACCGCAATACATTTGATCTTATTGTTGCCAACAGAAACGAGCGAGCAAGCCAGGCGAGCTTGCAATTGTGAGGAAATGATATAGGCCTAGCTTGCCGGCCGTCTGTTCTGGGATCATCAGCCCTTGCGATGCATCCGCAGCTCATAATAAAGCGCCTAGATATTTGTCAACACTAACAACATCTGCTAATTTAGTTGCTCGTAAGTGAAAATACTACAGTCGAACCTCGATATAACGAAGTCCAATTTGCAGCCGAAAATTTCTTTCGTTAAGTCGAGGTTCGCGTGTTTCAGCAGTCCAAATAAAGATGCAAGTTCTTGGAACACTCCTGGCATATGGCACCTTGTAGATAGCAAAATTACAAAGATAACCCATAAACCCCGGGACTAATAACACAACCAAGAGCGTGATGCCCGATAGCCAGCGGGTACGAACACATTTTTCTCCATTACGTGTACGGCAAACAGCAGGTCTGCAGCAAGTGCCGCGCCTAGTGCTCATAACTGCCACTAGATGTGGCCATCAGCGCCATCATCATCATGATTTGTCATCACTACAAAAAAAAAATTTCCTTTCACGAAGACATGGCAACCCGTGACGAAAAAAAAAAATTATGCACATGCCAGAGCTATCAACTTAAATGTTCTTTCGAAGAAAATTGAAAGTATTAACTTGGTGGATACATGAGGCCACCACTTACCATTAGAGCGCTCAACGCTCGCAGCCATCGGATGATACCGCCCTCAGTAAAGCAATGGTGATGTTAATTCATGAACACTGGAATATTTAACTTCCCACAGAGCAATTCTATGCAACTCAGGTGGAAGCGAAGAACTCCGTCAGCTTCATCTGCCACTTTTTAATAAACGTCGGGGTTATAAGGTGCTCGTAGGTTGACAGGGCTGCTAAGGCTTGCCCTTACGAGTGCGCGCCCGCATACGTGCGTAAGAGATCCAGTGCATCCATGACTTGCTTCGGTGTTGCTATGCTGCTTGCTGCCTGGAGTTCTTCGTCCGAGTCGTTGTCCTGCATTTCTTTATCTGTGATGCTCTGGATTATTGCGTCATCGTCCGGCTCTTCAGTTGTCACAGCGCAAGCATCGCTGAAGACAAAGTCCTCGAGTGTCATGTCGCTTGGAGCACCTCCCTTATTGCAGAACAGCTGCCATGAGTCAACGACATCTGTTGTGTATGCCATACTTTCGTCACCGTCATTTGCTCTGCACTCCGCTTCCTCATTCAAAGAAATGCTCTCCTTCAATCCCACTTTCCTGAAGCACTTGGCTACGATCTCCCTATTTGTTGCCTCCCATGATCGCGAACGCATCTCCAAGGCCATGAACACGTCGATTTTCGTCTCTCTGTGTAGCTCGATGTACAGCAGAAGCCTTTCGATGACCCGCTTGTGGTATGCACACTTGACGCTGTTTATTATTCCCTGGTCGAATGGTTGTATCAGGGAGGTGCAGTTGGCGGGAAAATATTCAAGCTCAGTGTTGGAAAGCGCACAATCTTGAACATGTTGTGCTGAGCAATCGTCCAGAAGGAGGCAAATGTTTCGACCTCTTTTGCGCATTTCAGCATCCAGATCCTTAGCCAGTTGCTGAACAAATCCCTTGTCATCCACGCCTTTGTATTTGCATCGTACTTGGCTGGCATGCTCCTTTTCCCACTGAAGCAACGCGGCTTCTCGCTTGTGCCAATTACGAATGGCACATGCTTATCGCTGCCGTCCATATTCTTAAACCTGAGCCACAAAGAACTGCTGGAAGGTTTCCAAGAACAGAATGTAATCAAGGTTCAAAAATAACACTTCGAAGAAATAAGGAACAAATCCTGACCAAACACGTTATACTTACCTTTGGTACCAGTATTGTACCTACTACACTTGAAGCAGGCTATCTGAAGATCAACGTAAGACTATATATCCCAAACCCGAGGCAGTGTTTCAAGTGCCAGAGGTTCGGACATGCATCGCAATCATGCAGAGGTAAATCAACATGTGCAAAGTGTAGTGCCAATGACCATCAGTCGGAGAACTGCAATGCTGCTCCGCACTGTACAAACTGCAAAGGAGATCATCCAGCATATTCACGACCTTGTCCTTGCTGGAAGAAAGAAAAAGAGATAATTGCAATTACGGTGAAAGAGAAGATTTCCTTCTATGAAGCAAGAAAGAAACTAGCACATTTGCCTCAAACAACCAACGCCAGTGTGGTGCGACAGGGGACAGCACCGCAGTGGTCTTAGGAGTCTACAGGGACCGCAGACAGTGGCCCAGTAGTAACTCCATCCGTCCCCTTGGTGGCAGCAGCCAGTCCTGCTCCATCATCATCATCATCAAAGACCGGCCCGTAGACCCCGGTTCCACAGGGCCCCAGGCTAAATCGAACACCCAGGCCTGAGACGTGCGTCTCAGTGCCTGGTTCTCGATCATCCAGCGCCTCGGAGAAGGCTATGGAGGTCGACAAAAAGACTCCTGCATCATCGACGCCAAAAGATCAATGCTCTTTGGAGCGCACTAAGAAGGACAAGATCACAATAACTAGGCGAACAAAGGGACCGGTAACCTGAACGGTTACCGTTCTTCCAGTAGTACATTTCCGCTAATAAATGTCACCTACAGTTACTTAGTACACATATATAAATTAACATTCTCACTTCTGCCACTATGGCTTTTATCATGCATTGGAATTGTAGAGGGCTGATTCATAATTTGGGTGACATTAAACACATAACAAATAAGTTTTCGCCAGTCGCATTTTGCCTACAGGAAACAAACTTAGGCCCTAAACACAGTCGATTCCTTAGAGGCTTCACCGTTGTCCAAAGGGACCGCGAATGTTCCAGCCATTTGTCAGGTGGAGTGGCTATAGTTGTGCAGGGCGGCACTCCTACCCGAAATGTCCAATTAAATACATCTTTAGAGGACGTAGCTGTCACCATTCTGTCCTACAAAATCATCACCATTTGCTCACTATATATACCACCCTACACACATTTTACTATTAAAGACATAGAAAATCTAACAGATCAGTTACCGGAGCCATTTGTCTTAGTAGGAGATTTTAATGCTCATTGTACTCTTTGGGCAGTGTCAAAACTGACCAAAGAGGGCAACTCGTTGAAGATTTTATTCTGTCAAATAATATCTGTCTTTTAAACTCAGGTGCGACAACTTACTTCTCACCGACTTCCCGCACATTTAGTTGTTTAGATTTTGCTTTTTGTTCGCCCTCTCTCTTTACTGATTTTAAATGGGAAGCTCTCGACACGTCATATGGTAGCGACCACTTACCCGCACTCATCAAACACTTATCATCACCACAAACCCTAGTAACCAGACCACACCGATGGAAATTGCAGCTCGCGGACTGGCCAGTCTTTATGGAGAACGTGATACTGGAAGATGTATTTTCGCCAGAGCTAAGTATTGATGAGCTTAATAAAAAAATCACTGAGGTTATAATCTGTGCGGCAGAAAAAGCCATACCCCTGTCATCGGGTATAGTGCATAAAAAGCTAAACCCCTGGTGGACGAAGGAGTGTACCGACACTAAAAAAGAACAAAATAAGGCCTGGGGAATCCTACGGAGGTACCCCACCAATAGCAACCTGTTAAACTTCAAACGAGCCAAAGCCAAAGCACGATTCATTCGAAGACATGCTGAAAAATCATCGTGGCAAAAATACATCTCTTCAATTAATAGTACGGTAACATCGAAACGAATGTGGGACCAGGTGAGGAAATTTAGAGGACAGTACTCATCTTACACAATACTATTACAAGTCCAGGCGTACAAACAACAATACAAGAACAGGCAGATATACTTGGAGAATATTTCCGCGATGTACCCAGTTCAATTATACAAAGGAATTTTGACAATACAAACAGTCTGCTGAAAAACAGAAGCTGCCCACTACTGGCGCATCACATGAACCGTACAATCCCCCCCTCACACAACAAGAAATCAACAGAGTTCTTTCTGCAGGGAAAAACACAGCGCCAGGTCACGACCGTATTCACTACGCCATGCTGGCTCATCTATCTCCAGCATCTGTAAACACTCTCCTCAATTTTTTTAACTTAATCTGGGAATCTGGCATAATGCCGGAAGAGTGGAAAAAGGCAATAGTAGTTCCATTTCTAAAAGCCGATAAATCCCCCACATCCGCAAGCAGCTACAGACTTATTGCCCTCACAAGCTGTTTGGCAAAATCATATGAAGGCATCATCAATCATCATGTATTTTAGAATCAAGAAACCTTATTGACCCCCATCAGTGTGGATATAAAAAGGGTTGTTCAACCACTGACCATCTTGTCTGCCTAGAACATGAAATTCGATATGCATTTTTACACAAACAACACTGTCTTGCAGTTTTCTTCGATTTAGAAAAAGCCTATGATACCACATGGAGATATGGAATCTTAAGAGACCTGGCTGACCTCGGCATCCAGGGTAAAATGCTGAACTGCCTAGCTGATTTTATATCTAATACAACATTTCAGGTACGTCTGGGCTCAGTACTATCTCATACATTTGAACAGGAAAATGGTGTTCCACAAGGCTGTGTTCTCAGCACGACACTCTTTTTAGTAATAATGAACTCAGTTGATAAGATCATACCGTCGTCTCTTATGCACTCTTTATACGTAGATGATCTCCAAGTGGCTTGCCGTGCCTCAAATATGTTAACCTGTGAAAGGCAGCTTCAACTCACAATAAATAAACTTACACAGTGGGCTGACAAAAATGGTTTCCATTTCTCCACACAGAAAACAGTTACTGTTTTGTTCTCTCAAAAACGAGGGCTACACAGCGATCCAGCCCTAAAATTGAATGACGTCATACTGCCGGTGAAACAAGACCATAAGTTTTTAGGAGTAACCTTTGACACCAAACTAAACTTCCTAGTCCACATTAAAACACTAAAGATTAAGGGAAATAAAGCATTGAATATCCTCAAAGTTTTATCTCATAAGCACTGGGGTTCTCACCGAACCTGTCTTTTACGTATTTACCGGTCTCTTGTGCGTAGCCTTTTAGACTACGGTTCCGTGGCTTACAGCTCAGCCAGACAGTCCTACATCCAACGAATTGATCCAGTACATAACCTTGGACTGCGACTGGCAAGTGGTGCCTACAGAACTTCACCTATTCAAAGTTTATATGTCGAGTGTAATGAACTCTCCTTAAAGCAGCGCAGAGCATTACTAACTTTTTCCTACGTACTCAGAATTCAGTCATCATCGCAACACATATGCTACAACATCCTCACACAATGCAACTCACGCTTACGCTACACAAACAAACCGAACGTGATTAGGCCACTTGTCCTGCGGTATGAGCAATACTGTCGGGACTATGACATTCACCACGAAGTCCTCCAGCTTGCCACAAAACCACAACGGTTGGCCCTGTGGTACGATTTCACACACTTATGTGATTGGACTTTAACACATCTAAAGAAAAGAGACATCCCACACGAACACATTATACAAGAATTCCGTGCACTTCAGGACAAATATCAATATAACATGCACTATTACACTGATGGCTCTTAAACAAAAGATCACATGGGTGTGGGGGCCGTAATGGAAAATGGGGGAACAAGTATTCGATTTCCACAACATGCCTCTGTTTTCACGGCCGAAGTTTACGCCATCTGGGTTGTGAAAAAGATTATCGCTAATAAACACAAAAATGCAGTCATATACACAGATTTTTTAAGCACACTGAAGGCTCTACATCTGAAATCTGAGTGTGAACCCCTGATTGGAGACATTTTAAACATGGTGGCTTTTAACAAGTACGGGAAGTCAATTCGTTTCTGCTGGGCCCCGAGCCATGTTGGGATACTGGGTAACGAAGCAGCTGATAGATATGCATTGATGGCAGCGCACAAAGACATTACAAACACAACACTCCCATATAAAGATAGCATCCATGCAATTAGAAAAGCTTTAACGGTAAAATGGCAACGCGAATGGGACCGTTGTGCCGACAACAAGCTACATCTCACGAAACCCATAGTTGGCGAGTGGAAGTCATGCTATCATCAGGAGCGGTTCATCGAAGTAGTTTTATGCTGACTACGCATTGGGCACACACACCTCACACACAATTACTTACTTACGAAAGAAGACACACCAACATGCGAGAAATGTCAACAGCCACTAACAGTTATGCACATATTACTCACACGTACGGAGACTGAAACACACACACAAACACTTTTGTACAAATTATATCAACTACACACACCTTTACACCCTGCTCTAATTTTAGGTGATGATCCACTAGTACCAATATGTGACGTCCGTTTTCATGTGACGTCATTTCCAAAATGTAGTTAAATAGTTCACATAACTGAACAAAGATCACTCATGCTAGCTCTCTCCATACACACCCGCAGTTCGGTTTGCACCATCTGTTTGTGAACCGATGCTCCTCATTTCCGAATGAAAAGTGGCCTGCGTTGCTTTTATTGACACTTGTACAGTGCACTGCATTTGGGAGTCACGTGCACTGCATGAGATTCCTTCTGTGGCTGCGCATGGGGGTGATGGTGTGGAGTAGTGCTGCCCAAGTGCTGGATCAAAAGAAAACAATCGCAGGAGTCTTGGAGGCATGGTTAATGGATCATTTGTGCACACGGAGCACACATCATAAGCAACATGCTTGCGACAATCATACCAGTGGTTCCATTATTCCATTACATCTAGACTGGTCACCCAGTTTTACGAGTACAAGCATATGTTTGTAGGCATATTCTCCCCTCAAATACCACTACCACGACATAGACCATGCTTGGAAATTTCTAGCCTATGTAATGACACGGCAATGTAAGATCTTTTGCAAGTGCTTCCTTTAGTGTGGGTTTGTCAGTAACCTTATGCGCCAAGTTGAGCTGAGTTGAGGTTTACGTAAGAAGCTACTGGTAAGACTAGCCTCGCTATTATTCTGCCGGCAATTGCTCCACCGTAGCGACGCCTTGGATCAAAAATTTGAAACACAGATTAGAGACCCGGCACATCTATGTAAAAAATCGCCTATGCTTGTCGAAATTTTGTATTCTCGGCACTTTGCACATAAGGGTACGATAAAAACTTACTCGCAGATACTTCGTCCATGGCCGTCATGTCCCAGGAATTATGATCGCTGCCAACTCCAGTGATGCACTGCACAAAATATCACATAAGCCAGCATCAGAGCCACCGACAACAAACGTGCCATATCCTTTACAATCGGATGTAATGCACACCTGACGCTTCGGTGCAGTTGCTCCAGTCCCATGTTTAAGGAGACTGCAAGCGGAAGCGGGATACACCGTCATCACGGCATCGGGTTTCAGGCAGCGCTTCGCGGGGATCCCGAAGTCGACTGCATACTGACTACGGTACGAGTCCGACGAAAAGTGCAGTGAGCAAACCACACTAGTATTTCTCGGCGTCCAATAGTGCAGCCCTGTAGCACGAACAGTCTGTCCAAGTGTCCCTTTGCGCACCGTCCCGAGGGAACTTGTGAAAGGTCACGCCATCTCCGACTCTGCTAGGGCAAAAGTCCACAACGCAGTACTTCAAAGGCATGGCGGTAGTTGTGCTCCACAGCTACCGTCCGGATGCCTCGAACGGCTCCAACAGAAAGTGCTCGTAGATGAACAACGCCGATTTGCATGACGATGTGAAGAAGGTACGATTGCACGTTGGGAAATGCCAAGTTGAACGAGAGACCACTCTGAGCTGCCGAACTATGCGACTCGCAGATGCAGCACTGTGTCTCGGTTAGGCATGGACCATTAGCGGCATTTCATTGCTACTCATCATACGTCACGTTTTTGTGCTAGTATGCTATGCATATTTTCGTTCCTCCACTGTGACGTCATAACAGCCGTGCTAGCGATGGGTCTCCATCACGAGAAGGAGCTTTTATTGACTTTTTGGCGCTGAATTAACATTATTTTGAAATGTTTGCAGTGTCAGCCAATTTTATTGGCGTCAGCCTCTATTGTTGCGTTTTCTACATTGTTTCTGCCTACATTTATGCCCTGAGCCGCAGTGGACCCCCTAAAGAAGCTACTGCCCGGCCTGCCAGGCGCCAGCCGATCTCAGCTCCTAGCCTTCCATTAAAGTGGATGCCATCTCGTGTAAAGCCTCTGCCAAAGCCTGCTCTATGCACTTCTCTGTTTATGTCTGCCACTTCAAAGCCTTTCTCCTGGCTTAGCTTTCTTATCTCCTGATTAAGTCACAACGTCCTTGGTAATTTCTCCGTTCCGTCCTTGCACCTCTGGCACTGTGGATACCACGATCTGGACCTGCTGTGATATCGCCCTTAAATCATCAACTCCCTCCGCTAATCTTTTCACTATTTTTGCGGCTTCACTATTCAGGACATCATTTAGCCTCGCCACTACCACTACCAAATTGTGCTCTGCAGCATTCTTAGAAAGGTCGCTTTTTGTCTCTCTCAGTACTGCGACCATTTTCGTGCCTGGGAACGCCCTGACTGCTACCCGCTTATCACCTTTTACATGCTTCATTATAGTTCTTTTGCACCTACTCATATTTGAGTCACCACCGATAAGCACTAGGGTATTCCCCTCCTTCCTCCTAACTTCCAGATTATGCTGCCTCTTATCATTGATTGTGACCTCATTCCTTGGGGTTGGCTTGTTCCCCTCCTCTCCATCGCCTCCTGACTTCCTAGTTGCCACGTGTGCGTGGCTATTCCTGTCTGAACCTGCCTGACCTTTCCTATCGCTGTCCATGCCAGTGCAGGCCCCATCCACGTGGCCGGTGCTGGAAAGTCCGCCAATGTGACTTCGCATGGCGGTGTCAGTCATTTTTTTCGTCCAACAATTCACTAAGCTGCTCTTGGAGTTTACGCTTTTCAGCCCGCTCTACCTGTAGCTCCTTTTCTAGAGCATCCATACGTAACGCTAGGCTGGTGTTTGCTTCGTCAGTCCTGTCCAGGCATGCGCTTAATACGCACCATTTGCATATAAAATCCGCGCCTTCAGCCTCCTCTACAGATTCGAACCGTGTTTCCTTCCAATTCACCGACGCCTCACACCACTTGCATTTAACCTTCAGTTGCTCGACCATCTTAGCAGCACTCTATTATCGCTACCACAAAAAGCTAGAAAAAGAGCCACTTGCAACCACGTGGTCAAATAAAATTCTGCCTACTGCAAAAAGCTGATCATCTAGAAAAGAAATACTAACTACCTGTCTAAACTAGTTAACTCACAAATGAGCCCTGCAAATCTGTAGCTGCCGGACGGAAAAGATCTTGCCATTAGGTCACTGACCTGCTCTTTCGCGAGCACTTCACTTGACTAGCCTAGATCTAAAAACTAGCCTAAATCTAAATTCTGAGAATATTAAAGGAAAGAACTCATCTATTTGTTGTAGTCGCGGCGCTCTCGCAGTCATCCGTCCGTTCAGTCCCGGTCACCACGCGTAATCCAAAGAGCACCGAAACAAGCGTCCGCACCACACAACTTTCAACTGCCAACTTCAGAGAGGCTGTAGCGCCGTCTCTTGACTAGATTCGGTATCAGCCTGGGTGCATGACGCCCAGCAACATTGGACGGACGACATCTCAGGCCCTAAAGGACTCTGCATTTAAGACATGGAACAGCACCCCATGATAACACCGCATTATCCCACGGGAAATCTGTGATAGCAGTGGTGGCATGGCCCAGCACACCCTGTAGCGGTGCGCCGAGGGACCCTGTGTAGCAAGAGAAATAGGCTGGGCTTTTCACACCTCCCCATTCTAGCCACCTTAACCATATCCAGGAAGGTGGTCACATGTGTGGTGTGCGATTCAACGCCGCATGCGGTGGATCCTGTTGAGAACCTGTTAAGTGCACCTGCCAAGGAGAACAGCCGTACAATGGATTGCTCACAAAATTGCACCATGTCTTGCGCTTACGGCAGTCTGTGATGTCCAAAAAGAAATGACTGAAAAAAAAAAACACGAATCTGAACTTTCAGTTCACTGCAACTTTTATTAGCCTAGCAATATGGCAATATGAATTGCATAACTAGGTAGCCCCATCCTTCAGCAATAAGTTTATGACATACAGTTGAACCTCGCTACAACGAAACTGACGGGGCGCGCGAAAAATTTCGTTAAAGCGAAATTTCGTTGAGGCGAAAACAGGCCAAAAACACTGTCAGGTTGGACCACATAGTCCCAAAACATCATTTATTTCCAAAGAAGTCGGTCAGCTTCTTCTGCTTCTTTTTTTTTGCCACGAGTGCAGTGGCGCGGCTTTCGCACTCGGTGAACAGTTGCATCGCGACGTCGTCATCGTGAGCACCGAAAAATCTGCGGATCACATCAAAAGCATCCATCACTTTTATTGCAGGTGGTGGCGCTAAGTCCTCCGCGTCGCTGTCATCATCCGATGATGCGTCGTTGTGGCGAACGCCCTCAATTATAGCTTCGTCACTCAGCTCCTCGTGAGCTAGCACTTCACTGTCAACAGCGATGTAGTCGCCGATGTGAACATCGGCCGGCACATCTCCGGAGTCCTGAAGGGCTGCCCATGCCGCATTGGCCTCTGTGGAGGGTGGAGCAATTGTACTGCAGCCTTCCTCGTCCGACGTGGAGTTCGCTGCCAGTTGAGCATCGGAGTGAAAGCCGGCGTGCACAAAACAGTTGTAGATGATACTGCGACTGGTTGCCGTCCACGCTGCTGAGACCATCTGTACAGCCATGTACAAATCCACTTCGATTGCCCGACCGGTGTCGATGTTTAACACCAGCCGCTGAATCAGTCGCTGTCGATAAGCGCTTTTAACGCTATTGATGATACCTTGATCCAGCGGCTGGATTAAAGCCGTGCAATTCGGCGGGAAGAATCTTACTTCCACGCTTTGAAGCTGAACGTCTTCAACGTTATGCGCTGAGCAATTGTCGATGAGCAAACAAACCTTACGTTTCTTTGCCGTCATGTCACGGTCGAAAGCGGTTAGCCAATCTTTGAAAACGGCCCGTGTCATCCAAGACTTCTTATTGGCAACATATTTGACGGGCAGGCTCTTGCCACCTTTGAAGCACCGCGGCTTCGCACTTTTGCCTATCACCAGTGGGCAGCGCTTGTCAGACCCGTCCATGTTGCAGCACAGGAGCACAGTCACACGCTTTTTGCTATGCTTCCCTCCGCTGCATGGCTGGCCCTTCATGTGAAGCGTCTTGGAGGGGAGGAGCTCGAAGAAAAGTCCCGTTTCATCGGCATTGTATATGTCTGATGTGGCATATTTCTCCATTAATTCCGGCACAGTAGCTGATGCCCAAGCAGATGCAGCGTCGGCGTCTGATGAGGCCGACTCCCCACACAGCACTTTAGCGACGATTTCATGCCTGGCCTTAAAACGGGTCAGCCACCCTGAGCTGGCTCTGAAATCATTGATGCCCAGCATACAGGCATAGCCAAGTGCCTTTTGCTGCAACATGTTTCCGCTGACCGGCATCTTCTTTGCGCGCACGTCGAGGAACCACGTGTACAGAGCCTTCTCAAGGTCCTCATGAGCCGCTTGCGTCAGCTTTTTCCGCTTCGCGGATGTCCCCGAAGAAAGAGCTTGCGCTATCGCGTCTTTCGACTTCAAGATCGTTGACAGCGTGCTCTGTGAGATGCCGAAGTCCGCTGCAACATCTCCCTTTTTCCTGCCACTGGATGCCGCGCTGATAATCCGTGCCTTCTCTTCAAGCGAGAGGAACTTCCGCTTTCTAGATGAAGTCGCCATGCTCGCATTCATTACAGCGCACTAGCAGCACAAGCACGAGTGAAAAAAACTAGGGCAAACGCGCTGCTGTTGCCAGGCTGCTGCGTCCTTTGGCAACGGATTGGTTGCGGCTCTGAATTGGATTGGAAGAAAACGGGAGCTTGCCCCCGCGCCTTGTCGCAAGGCAGCCAGCCCGATAGTCATCAACACCAAGCTATGGCGGTGATCATGTGCGTTTCAGTGAGTGGATTAGTTTGGTCCAGCGAATGTTTAGCGAAACAAAGCAGCGTGGGCCTATGGAAGTACATAGATGGGCGGCGATATGCTTGTTTTATTGTAAGATATATTTTTAAATCGAGCTTCGCATAGCAAAAATTTCGTTGAAGCGGAAACGCGCCCCAAAAATGGTTCGTTGTGATGAGAAATTTGTTCCATTACTTTGTATAGCGAGCTGACGGGGAATTGGAAATATTTCGTTGAAGCGAAAATTTCGTTGAAGCGACGTTCGTTGTAGCGGGGTTCGACTGTATATGTAGCCACTGTGCAAAAATAACACTGATGTTTCTTGCATTATGCATAGTCATTGAAAGCTAGCACCACCCAATTCACATTTCTATTTTAGGTCCTTGTTAAACGTGAGGCACACAAATGGCATCTCTGTGCAAATAAAGTTCCGCAGTGTTCTTGGCCACAACAAAAGATCTGGATCCCGAGTGGCGGCAGCCACATTTCGATGGAGGCAAAAGGCGAAAAAGTTCAGGTACTTGTCTTGTAGCGCACCCCAGGTGATCAAGAATAAACCAGCATAATATCATGGTTTTGGCATGTAAACTCCCAGGATTTAAATGAACAAAAAGTATCTTTTGTACACTGTCACACTTGTGCATCCAGCACAGCTCACCCCTAGACCTATAGTAGTCCAGGACTGTAAGCTGTCTGTTGCTGGCTTGTGCCTCTTTGCAAGCTTGCTTGTCACAGCATTTCTGTTCGTGTGAACCTTGTTGGACATGTGAAGTCTCTGACAATCCTTTTTAGGCTTCGGTGCACCGGTTTTGGTTCTCATGGTCTCACAGGCTTCGGTTCTCATGCCTGCACTGTAGCACAGCTTCTTGGCCAATGCAGTGTTGCTTCTCGTCAGACCTGGTTGAATTGGCTGATGACTTCAGCCACTGCTTCTTTGAACACTGTGCAGTGAGGCAGGTTTAGTCCTTGGGGGCTTGATCCCAGATCACGGAATGCACGCTCTTGCTGGCATTTGCTGCATTGCTCCAAGAGGGCTTCCTCACTCAGCCACTTGAAGACTGGCTCCAAAGCTTTTGACATGAAGTTGGGCAGGCTGCTTTTATGTGCTGATGGTTCCTCACCCTTTACCACAGCCTGGTTGTAGATGCACCAGGATTCTAGTGCTTAGGGGCAAAGGTCATGCTTGGGGGGCCTTATCAATTGATGACATATGGCACATGGTAGCCTCAACTGCCCTTCTCATGCCTGGCACATTATTGTTGTGACTCCTCAGCGCCCAGCCATAGTAATTTGTATTTTTCTTTATCATGCCCTGGGTGAGCCATCCCTTTCCTGCAAGTGGCTCACCTTGGGCCTTCTTATGGTGAACCGGCCCATGCAAGGCTGCTCCTGTGCACTTGTGCATGTGATTGATGCAGTCTTTCTTGTCTAGCTTGATAAAGCATACACAGCTTTCTCGGCCAAGGCATGGAATGTCCTACTGTCACCATCAGAGAGCATCGTCGTGTAACTCAGCGTGTACTTGCTGAGGGATCTCTGGAACGTAAGCAAGGCAGCTTGCACCTCCATTTGCCCGGCATTGCAGTCAGTGTTTTTCTGGCACTCTGGAGTCTGTTTAGCCTTCCAAGCCACATACTCTTGGTCATCCAATTTTGGAACATGTGAGCAGCCCAAGCAAAAGTTGAACAACACGCTGTGTTCCACGACAAGCCCACTGTGCATCTCAATGATGTACCCAATAGCAACATGCGAGCTGTGGCCATGTGTCAACCAGGTTTCATCATAAGTCAAATTGATGTTCCCTGGGTTGTTTCTCAAGTCATTGTAAAGCTCCTTCATGATGGGCCACACTTGTGGCTTCACAACCTTTTGCAGTACAGCACAAGCTTGGCACAGAGGCGGTACTCCTTGGCGGGGTTCTTCAAAAGCATCACTGCTTTCTTGCCACAACCGGGACAGCATGAGTCGAGCACCACGGATAAAGCCGTGATTGCAAATTCAGTTCCGCTGTCTTTAACATCCTCTTTCGTGTCGATGCCCAGCAGCTTGAAATTTCGTTCCATTGCAGACTGCGACGCCAGGTGCGTTTTCGTGTTATTGGTGATCGCTATGCACTTGCTTTTTTCATTTGTGAAGAAAACTGTCTCTACGTGGTCTATAGGTTCCACCACATCCAACAATGGTTCGCACGTGCGGGCAAGAATGTATTCCCAGACATTACCTAGCCCTTTCTGCCACCAACTGTGGTCAGCGACATTCCAGGCACAGAATGTGACACACTGTGTGCCTGTCCCTCTTTCCCTAAACGTCCTTACTGACTGAAAAATAAGCCAGTGGCATGTAATACAAAGAAAAGGTTCCTCATATCAGCAAGCATCCGACATCATGAGAACGGCTTATCTCCAGACTCAGTTTCCGCCTTTAAACATACAAATGTAAAGAAACGTGAACTTTAAAAACATGGCAGAATGAAAATAACTAGCGGTATACACTAATATATGTATACACTATGATGTATACAATATATATGTATATGGATGTATATCTATATGTATGTAATATATATGTATATATATACATTATATATACACTATATAGTGGAACCCTGTTCATAAGTTTTTCACCAAACTGGGGGAAAAAAACGTAACAGCCGGGAAAACGCAACAGTGAGGAAAGCTCCAAAAATGAATGAAAAAAGTGCAGCTTCCACTATAGACAATTTATTTCCACAGAGTGCGCTTAGGACTTTTTTAAAAAAGTCAGGAATGGTAGCTTGCCGTTTCTTTCGCTCGCTAGAAATCGCCACACGTTTCTCAATAGCCTGGAAGGCCGCATTGCTGTCAGCGTTGCTGTGATGTGCAACGTACCTGCGGAGGAGGTCCAGAGCCGTGACGGCTTCTCCAAAGCTAGGATTTGGCAACTCCCTGGCATCATGCGGCTCATGCTCCTCGTTGTCACTGCGCTACGGCAATGGCAACGGACGAAGGAATATCCGCGGGAAGTTTTGCCCTCTTTGGCGTAATCATGCTAACGTGCTAACGATTGTTTAGTATTGCTGCGGAGCGCGCCCGTCTGAGCAGCCCGGTTGCGCACGGAGTGGCGTGGTTTCGCGAGAAATGTAAACAAGAGAGGAGAGATGGCCCGATAGGCGGAGCAACGCCAACTTCCGGCTTCACAAAGAGTGACGTCAGGGCCTCTCCCGAGTTTCCTTCCTCCGTGAGTCGACCCGTCCAAAAACCATACGGTGACCGTAATCACAGTGATGATAGTGAGAGCATTTTTTCACGAATGGCCACTTAGTGGCAGCCTCTCGAACTGGCGTGCGGCTTCTTGCAGCGAGTTCTATAGCCAAGCCCGGCCAAGCCCGGCCAAAATTCTTCAAAAGCCAAAATGGCGGTTGGCGCGCATTGCCTGCTTTAGTCCAGGTGGGTTCGGGTTGCTAAGTTGCGACGTATCACGCGGGAACGTTTTCACAGCTACTACGTAACAGCGGGGTTCCTTATACATTTGATCCTATGGAAGCTATGCCGGGACCGGATGAAAACGACGTAGCAGCCGGGAAAACGCAGCAGTGAGGAACATAACAGCGGGGTTCTACTGTATATATATATATATATATGGATGTATATGGATGTATACACTAACCCATGCCGCCCCCCCCCCCCTTGACTACAATAACTCATTAAAAAATGGGAAATTGTGTACAAATGTATAACTCGGAGCATGGACTATACGATAAAACTGTCCTAAATGACCGCTAGAATAAAATTTTCTGGTGCATGAACACATGCACAAAAAGAAAGCCTCCACTCCCCCACCCTGTCTAGAAAATAAAACACTAATAAAAGGCCGAAGCCTTTTGGTAAGGTAAATGGTAAGCGCGTGTACTGGAAGAGCCCCAAACTTGTTGATATTGTGACATACTTACAATAGACATCCTGGCGCACCAGCTGCTAGTAAGCATCTCTGAGGTAGAGCTTAATGAACTTCTGTCCCCCAGACAACGCTGACCAGAGATCTTCAGTCCGGGGCAGCAGGTACTTCTTGACGGCAGCGATGGGGTTACGGTAATCTTAAAATCCGTGCAGATCCTGGCACTGCTGTCTTGCTTGATGACTCGTACAAAGGGAGCGGCCCATTCAGACATCTTGACAGGCACCAGTATGCCCTCTCGCTGTAACCGTTGCAGCGCCTGTGTGAGCTCGTCCTTCAAGGTGAACGGCAGTGGGCGAGGCTTGAAAAAATGAGGCCAGGCTCCGTCAGGTACATAGATGCCAGCTGTCGTGCCGGCGAATGTGCCCACCCCTGGCTGGAACAGGGACTTGAACTCGGTCAGGAGGCTGGGGACGTCTTTCACCACGTGCTGGCTTTCTGGTACTCCGGCAGATGAATGCCTAGTGCATGAATCCCGCTTCGGGCCAGCAGCGTCGGCGACGGCCCCTTGGTTAAGTAAAGGACAAGGATTGACTCCCTGTCGCCAAAGAGGCCACTGACCTGGGCCTGACCCTGGACCTGGGAGAGCTGCCCCGAGTAGCTGCGTAACATCATGCCCGAAGCCTCGACAGACACGCCGGAAAAGGTACGTTTGAACAGTTTCCCCAGCCATGACTGACACGCTGACCCCTGTCTCCAGCTCCATGGAAATTAGGGTGCCCGCACACTTCGATGGTCAGCATGTATGGCGGCACAGACGACGGAGCAAGGCCTGTGTGCCACATGTCGAAAATTGGCGGGCCCTCGGCTACGATGTGGAGCCTGGTTGCTGAAGAACTCGAGCCTACTGCCTCACGTTTCCGCTGCATACCCTTGCGATGGCTCCCCTGAATGTTGGCTTGTGTGGAACATGGCCTTGAACGAGGTTGCTGCTGTCCGCTGTTTGTCCTCCCCCCTCAACATACCTGTGCCGGGTGCCCAGTTTTCCCGCACGTGAAGCGTTGTGCTTGCGAGAACTGGCACTATGAGGGGGAGTGTGCACCACCCTTGTTAACTCGTTGACCACCGCTTCAGCCGACGGTGAGCCAGTCGCACGTGCAATCTTTCCAGTGTCCTTGACGGCAGCTTTCATTGACAGCCCCACCTTCATGGTGTCATCTGGCGAGAGGTCTGGTAGCTCCAGGAGTCGCATCTGCATGGCGGGGTTGTTTATTCCGCAGACGAAATGTCTTGGAGCAGTGAGCTCAGCTGGTCGCCGAAGGCGCAGGCACTTGCCAATTCTCATGGCACAGCGACGACCAGCCCAGGCCTTCCCGGCGGTTCCGGTTGTTGAAGCGGAAATGCTCCATTAGTGTGGACGGTGCAGAGCTGAAATGCAAGCGCAGTATGGTGAGCAGCTCACTCAGCATCTTAACATGCGGTGTGGCTGGCTTGAGAAGGTCGAGCAGGAGACTGAAGACGCGGGTTCCGCAGCTGGCGAGGAAAATATCCTGCTGTTTCGCCTCGGCTGTGTCGTTTGCCCGGAAGAACACGTGGATTTGCTCCTCATAGACTGGCTAAGCGGAGCCATCTCCCTCAAACGGCTCGAGCCTTCCGCACAGAGGCATGGCCGCAGCATCAGGGAGCGTTGTTTCTCTGCTCGCGGCGTGGGTCGATACGTGGGTACTTGTCACCAGTGTCACGAACCGCCCAGGTTCTTGTACGACGGAGGGCTCGAGGCACCCTCCATTAGGCAGACGCTCTGCAGCGTGCTGGTGACTAACAGTGACTGATCGCCGAGCAGCAGTCCTCATTAGTGTTTATTTAATGCTGTGACCAATGTTGCCCACCACTAGCTGGCAGGCCACCGAGCCTGGCGGACCGACGAAGATTATGTCTGAGGGGGCATCACATGCTTGTTACATATTCTAAACTGCTAAAGCAAGCAGAAAACATCAGCCATTGTAGCCTCCTCATTTGCAGTGGCACCCTCAGGGGCAGCTGCTGTTTCTATGGCAGAGTTGGCCTGAACTTTCGTGACCAATAGAAAAGTACATTATCACAAGCTCTGCCTCAGGTGACGAACACATCAGTGTCCATAGCCACGCAACTTCACATGTGGAATGTTTTTATCTACACTCTGCTGCAGCACATGGTGCCGCTTTCTTTGCTTGCTTTGGGGAAGGGCCCCTCAGTGGTCGTTCCGCTGGTACTCACTTGGAGCCTCTTGTCACTCCTGGACACTGTCTGGAACTCCTGGACACTGTCTGTGGGCTGTACTTTAATATGACGCCCGTGCCTTAACTCAAGGCCTAGAGCAGCATCCACAGCCATCATTGCCCCAACACCATGCTTGTGCTCTTGCAGTCTATTTAGGCATTTAGTGGCACTGAGCAGGTGCCTTCTATACGTTTCGTTGCCTTTGTCCTCGGCTTGAATCCACTGCATCTGCTCAAAGAGAGCATCAGTATTGTTGCCCACATCCTGTAACAATCATCACATTATAAAACATGGTTATAAAACAGGTTTTCAGTAAATAAAAAGAGTATCTCCTAAGGAAGGGTCCTTCAGTATATACAGTGAAACTTTGTTGAACCGTAGTTGGCCGTAGCTCGGAGAAAGTACGTATTAAACGGTAGTACTGCTTAACCAAAATAGCATGAGATCACCCACTTACCTGTCAAAAACGGAACTCGGAGAGAGTGCAATGAAAGGGGAAAAAAACATGCAGTATTTATTCACTTCGTGCGAAAAAGCGTTCTTTTCATTTGATGTCACGGTGGCCTAACAGTGATGACTGTGACCTCAAACTTAGTGAAACTGCGAACCAGCTTTTCAGCCAGCCCCTCTAGCGAACACTCACATGGTAGATTCCTCGTTGGCGTTGCATATTCTCCGTGCACAGGCCCGGTAGCGCTGCAGATTTCGCAGAGCATCTTTTTCATTGCGAGGTGCTGTTCTCGTCGAGACAATTGCATTCATGAGGCTTACGTAACGCACAGCTGCTGCCACTGTCGGGCCTGAGTCGCATGTGCTGTCGCTTTCCGTGTCGTCCTCATCACTGTCGCTAGGCGACACTACAGCAACAACAGAGGCAACCACGGCAAAAAGTCTAACCTTGTAGCCGATATCTCTTCGCAGTTGAAGCAGCGCTGCTGAGGAACTGCTTTGCATTCCAAATGCCACACACCGTAGTCAACAGTAGATCCCTGTCGTGTGCCAGCGCCGACATCTTCGTGTCACGTTCGATAGCACGAAGAATGTCTAATTTTTCTTCTATGTTGAGCACCCGGCGTCTTTTTATCCGAGCTTCGGTATGACGACAGTCCTTGTTTGCATGACGCCGAAATGATGTTGCTTCACGCACAAATGCACGGGGCGCTTGGATGTTGTTGTTCTGATCCATGGTCCCGATCTCTGAGGCTTGTTGTTCTGCTGAGCCATGGCTGGTCTCGACACACGCGCTCTCTTCTCTTATGGCCTGTGCAAGAGGGGCCGCTGCTACCTACCGCCGCAACTTCCGGGGGTGCTGCGAGCCAACCCTCTCCACTCAAGGGCAGCCACAGAACTGTTCGCATGAGCATCACGGCGCGTGCAGCGCGTGATGGTTCAGGCACCTTGCACGGGTTTCTGGACGGCAGCTCCCAGGGTTGAACAAGAACTTGACAACCGTATCTTCTACAGCCAACACTATAAGCATGCTAAGCTGGAAACTAGTAGATGCAGCTGAAAGCATCGAAGTTAGCATGCAGAAGTGACGGTGTTATAGCATTAGCATTAGCATGTACGGGTGGATCATTTGTGACGGCCAGGTGTAACACTAAAGCAAGATACTTTAGTAAGAAACGAGGGTTAGGAAACATTTATTTTAATCTTAAAGGCCAGCACAGACTTCGGCGGTACTTGAAAATGTATTGTAACATTAATAACATTTGCAACTCGAAAACATTCAAATTTGTCTGCTGAATCTGTTCTCATTGCACAAAACACACAAGATGTGACAGATGCTTTTCCCTTTGAATCTGTGACAACCTTGCACATACTTAAGAAAACTGAAAGCAGTTACAGGCACTGCTTGTAATAAACTGTACAACATTCTTGTGCGACTCACAGTTCTGAGGCATGTCGTTCACAGCCTGAAATGTTTCCGCGTTAGTTTATGGATGAAACCAGATGGCATTTCATTTTGGTCCGTTAATTTCTTTGCATAGTTGACAAGAAGAATTCGGAGAAACTTTTCTGAGATCAGATGTGCTAAGCGTTTGTTGTGACTCCTGTCGACACCTTCTGGGCAGCATAGGAGGGGCGAGTCTTCTAGATGCGTCTCAACGATTAGCATCAAAGCTCCGAGAATCTTTGAACTTGGAAGTTCCTTGACTGCCTTTTCAAAAAAAAAAATTGAAACCCTTTCCAGGAGAGCAAGAAACTCCGGCTTTGGATAGTGGAGTTCGCCTTCTTTTTGTGCACGCAGAAGTTTGTACAGAGGTGTGCTTGTCTTGTTCATCGTCATAAGCATGACGCAAGCGTTACACCCAAGATCACTGATCAGCTTGGCAATATAGCCATCTACATAGTGAAGCATAGTGAAGCCTGAGTATGCAACAGACGGAGGCGGAGCTGGTGGATGTGCTCACAGACCTTTCAGTTCTTGAACTAGATCTTGAGAAGCAGAAGTAGCCGTTTCTTCAGCGTCGTCACCTTGCATAGTGTAGTGGCTTCTTTCGATGGCAGTGCTTTTTCCTTTACAATGTGATCCAAACCTGTGGAAATGTCTCTTGCGTCCAGCTTGTTGTTACCTCCGCACATAAATCGCAGTTTTCTGAATAATGCCTCGATAGGATTACTGTTGAATTTCCTAGTCAAAACGTAGTTGAGCCCTCTTCTCAGCAGTAATTGGGTTACTTCCACTGTTGACTTTGTGCAGAAAAATAGGGCACTGTGTGTTTCCTCTTTGAAGCTCCCAACGCCACTTGTGATGGAACAGTCTTGAATTGTCTTCACGTAGTTGCAAAATTCATTTTGCAGCCACAGGAGTCGGTCATCATTTTCTCTGGAGATGGGCATTTTGCAATCGCTTCCCTTGTACATTGTGTCATGAATGTTGAACCATTTCATCACTTTCATGAAGTTGATCGTAGATGTTGCGTCCTTGAAAGCAAAGAGGGCAGAGTTGACTTGAGAGTTCTGCTGGAGATGTTCCAGTGCTGCAATGACTTCGGGTGAAAACACTTGCATGGCACGTAGCATATTCATTTTCTCAAGGTTCGATGGATACACATGTTTTCTTGTCAGATTTCTGGCCAAATTTATGGTCATTTCCTTCTGGTGCTCGTATAGTTTCTGCACTAATGTGCCACTGATGGTGCCAGTGCCATCTGTGAGCTCACATTCCAAAAGTTTACTGTGGACATTTTTGAAAACGTGGCAAGGATGGAAGCTTGAAAAAATTACTCTTTCATCATCATGAGGATGCTTTACGACAGTTGACAACAACCCATTCCCCATGAGCTTAAACATCGTTCTGTTCACAGAGTAGTTATCATTCACAATACGACTGACTACAAAGCCGCATTCTTCAACTGCAGAGATGACATCTCTTGTCCAGGCATACAAATCTCTACTGCTGAGCTGCTTCGTAAGCTAATAGGAACATGGGGTCTTGTACGAGCTGGACACACCGTGGAGTACAAAACATAAGACTCCGTTAGCAAGTACTTCGCTCTTGGTGCATGGCGCACCGTTTTCTGGCTTGTTTCTTATTCCAAATACTATGTAGGGCTTGCGATCATATATGCACTCAGGCTTTATTGCAGCTTCATCTATCATTAAAGAAGCCATGTGCTGTTTGTGGCGGGGAAGGGAAGCCTCATGGAATTAATTCCAGAAGTTGAGCTAGGGCCGACAAAGCGCTGCAGTCTTGTGCACTTGTGGCAGTGTGAACAGTTCAATTCGGGCACGATCGTAGCCTTTTGGCGAAAGAAAGCGCCATATGACACACTCTCTAATTACTTCTTCAGGGCAATACTGGAATTTCTTCTTGTATCCGTCAATTTGGTGAAGCAGGAAGACAGCTTTTTTCTCTCCGTTTTCGGTGTCTGCAGCAATATTTTTCAACGATGAGTAGCGCATGTCTTCACGATATGAAGAGATCACCTTTGTCTGTGCTTCTAGTTGCTGCTGTGCTTTCGAACACTTGGAGCGATAACATGCTACCTCTGAACAAAGCCTTGCCACCAATAATCGGTTACGAACTGACTGCCGCACATCGTACGTGTTTGCTGTTTGCGTGCATGTACTAGCTTTCTGCTCACTTTCATGCTTTGGTGACTCTAAAACTGCATTGTTGCGATCTTCTGTGTCTGCTTTTCGTTTTTCTCACTTCCTAGGAGGAGCAGTGTATCAGACTTTTGAGGTCCTGCGTGGTTTCTTTGCACTGGGTGCTAAGTAAGACTGATAGCCTTCAAATACGGTTGTAACTGCACTGGGAACCAGTTTTCTTATATTGCAGTCACTGACATAGTCAGTCACCAAAAAGTGCCTACTGCATACTCTAGTAGATAGCTATTTGTCATTAATGACATTTTCCCAAGTAATGTTTCTTAGCCATTTGGCGCACAGTTCCTGACAGCTGGAAACTGGTGAAACGACACACCGAGAGTCTTTCTGGACTGCGACTGACAAAACGGCACACAACAGTACACTATAGGCACGATCTTGACATGGGAACTTCACTTCACAAGTCTGGAATATGAGTATCCATGAAAAGTCAGATGCAGAAACTTACTGCGAAACGTGACCTTGTCAGTAAAGTGAGCGAATCATGCGGCAGGCATGTAGATAGGTAACTTCACGTGACAAACCTTTCACTTACGTGTTTCAGCGCAGTGAAAGTAGCCAGCACATGAAAAATTGTGCCCGCACACGTACCAGCTTGTTCGAAACCTGGTGCTGCGCATAGTGAGGGTTAGAGTTACCGGAAAAAATTTCAGAGTACCGCAAAGGTCGGGATTTGACTGGCAACACTGAGTGGCCACCGCCGTATACCTTCCAAGCCGACTGCGTCGCGGGAAGGCCGCCGTGTTGGAAGAGCTTGATATTCGGTGACGCATCGAGTTGAGTGTTTACTCAAGTACAAATACTTTGCACCCGGAGATAATGGTTGCTGAGAGCGAACAGAAAATGTTATTTTGTGCGAAGTAATGCAGCCGATGGTTGTTCTACACGCCGATCGTGTTTACTGCTGGAACTGTGCTACGATTGTGGGCAGCAGCTTAGCGCTGCTATCGAGAGCTTATGCACGCGTTTTTTTCCCTTTCTGCAATGCTAGCTACGAAGGAAACATTTCGTCACTTTGAGCCGGAATTAGGCAAGCTTGTGCTTATGGGTATGAACATCGTGGACCGCCGTCGGCTTCTATTGAATGTTTCCAAGCAGGACGAAACTAACACCTGACAGTTCATTGTATAATTTCACAAGCTAAATCGGACACCTTTAATTTAGTTTGTAAACGGATACCGCGCGTTATTGATTCTGCCGGGCGACTTCGTCCGCCGTATACGCGCGACACACTGCGACTGCCGTGTGCGCACCGGTGTTTGGCCATGATCGTAAGACGATCTCTGAACAGCGGGTGTAAAAACCAACTTCAATGACCATCTTGCCCACTAAATTGTGGAAGGCCAATATGAGCCATTTGCATAATTACAGCAACGTACATGTACTTCTGTACACTGATAATGAGCGAGAGTTTGCTACATTGCGATTTATGAACGCGGCTGTCTGGTGCATTCATGAGCGGCTACTCTTCTCAACTTATTTATGACTGTTTCCTTAGACTGCCAAGATTTGCTGCCTGTGTAAAAAAAAAAAAAAAGCAGGAACGCTCGCTGGTGATGCAGCACTTTTTTTTTCTAAGTTACATAGGCGATGTATAAAATTTTTGCTTTTAGAGCAGTTTATGTAATATGCATATTGACAGAGTGAAACTAAAGCTACTGGGTGTTCTGTTATTTTTTATTTCTTGTTATGCATCAAGCACAATATTATTTGGGTGTGCACCGTAGCATTTCAACATAAAACATAATGTGTATGCCAACTTCAGTTCATTGCATGTGCTCGGCTTATTGTTGTTGTTGTTAAAACTTTAATCAAACAAAGGTGTTAGGGGCATGCAAGCCCCTGGGCCCCCGCATTACAAACTCAAAATTTGAAACATGTTGTGAATATCACCTGGCCATTAGTTTCAAGCTCGAAAAGCATGTGTATAAATGAGCGAAGGATAAGTGGAAAAAAAGGAAGTATCATGGGTCTCGTATTGACCATGTTTTTATTGACTGCAATCGTCACGATCTGCGAAAAACAAGTGCCATATGGGTCGAGTGACTCAAGGCGAGAGCGCGCTCTCGTGCGCAGAGAAATCATGCGAGTACCTGGTGTACGTGAGACCGTGGAATTCTCGCGCGACAAGGGTGCCTTCGCATACCACGAGCACGGAATAACCGCGTGTGCTGAGCAACAAACGTGTACAGGTGTACCCACGCCAAGCGTGCAAGACGCGAATGATCCCTGCAATTAACTTCTATTTTTTTAGCATCGCTAACACCGCGTGCACTTCGCTTAAATATCTTCTAAAACAGTGCCGAAAAGCACAAGCAAGGTGTACTTATACCTCGCACACGCGGGTGTTTTTTGTAGGCTTGAAGTTCTCCCGGCTGATTCTGTGTAACCACGCAGAACAACGCTCTCGGTCATTTTCCCGGTCGGAATCTAGAAAAAAGTATTTCCAGACTCAGTTCGGTTGCTGCGTCTGAAGGCGCAGCAGCCAAGCATGATTTCCTTGCAGTCAAATGCGAGCGCGACAATCGCACCACAAAAAAACGTAGGGAACCTGCGCTGCCTGCGCTCCAACTCAGCCGGCCTGCCCGGCGCTTGAAAGGTATATGGCGCCCCAAAGTCACATGGTACAGTTGGGCCAATGAACGCGTCGGCAGCGCGGGGAAAACGAATGCGGTACCCTGAAATTTTTTCCAGTGACTCTTGTGAGGGTTAGCTTGGGGCGCCCTCTGGCGGAGAACAGTGGTGCAGCAGCGCAGAAAAAAATGCATTGGCCCCTTGACGCCTGGTCAGGCCGTAAGGGGAGAGCGCGCGCGCGCATTGAGACTGGCCGTGGCAGGGCGAACTGATGTAGACAGCGCACCGCCGTGTTTGCGCGACGAAAAGTGGAAACACTGCGTGTTAACTGATACGTATGCAATAAGCTGGTATGGTTTATGCGGATAGAAAACACATTGTATTCAATGGCCGCTGAGTCGGGGATTTGATTTCACTACTTCAAAATGAAACTACTGTTCAAGTGGGTACGGGATAACAAGGTTTTACTGTACTGCAGTACCCTTCCATGAATCCTGAAATAACATTTTTCGATCAAAATCAACACTATGATTTAAAGACAAATGGTATTACACAAAGCATCATATCGAAATTAGTCAAAGTATATAACATCAAGAGAGTTGTGCACATATACAGTAAAGAAGTAAACTGGGCTACTTGTTGATGGTAAGTGAAAGACACAGAAAATGAAAGGATAAAGCACAGACATCTGTTTATACCTGCTAGTGAACGCGTATATGTACATGGTGATAGGCTTGGGACATAGGATGTAGCTAGACAATAACATGCAATTACTTAATAAGCCAGTAAGGTAGCAACCACCGCCACCTGCTAACGTCTGCTAACTCTATCTCCGCCTCTGTGAGCGTGACTGAGACCGTGCTTATGTACTAGTCTTATGCACTTTTCGGTGGCCATAAACTTGCTGCAATGCTTAAGGGAACTATAGATAGATGGCTATGTAGGCAAGAGGAAGTGAGCATGAAAAGAACTAAAAAGGGATACGAGTATTGTAGCTATGTTTGAAAAGGTGCATGAAGGGCCAGAATTCATGCACATGATGCTAGCCAAAGGGCAACTGCAGTATCTAAACCTGAATTTAAGGCAACATGAGCACCGCGCGTTGGTTTTAGAAGATGCGAGGACGGGACGAAATCCTGCATTGTGGCTCTTATCATTCCAAGGTGAAGGCACGTTGGCTGAGAAGCAGTAGGTACCCCAAAATGGTGGTGCAGATTTCCCAAAAGATCCGGCTGGAGACACAAACAAGAGACAAATTTGTAAAAAGCATGAGATGTTGCCTGAAACACACAGGCTGTTCCACAGGCTAGGTAAGATAGCCCAGTGTCGTGACACTAAAGTGCACTTTTTCACCCCATATAAAGAAGGGCGATCGCACACACAACAGACGAACGTGCAAGAGCCTGTCAGTTAAAATATATGTGAAAACAGATTGAATGCAAGAGCTTTGTGGTTTACGACATTCCACTATCACATGGAAAAGTGTACACAGAGTAGACTAAATGATGTGTGAGTCTATGGAAACGAAAATACACATGCCGGCAACAAGTGGCACCCAGTAATTCTGAAGTCAATTGCAAACAGTGGAAGTGTTTGCTACTGTTACAACGAATAAAGCTAGACTCGAGAGCAGAAACTGAAGCAGAAAGGGAAAGCTGGGAAGCACTTAAGGTAAAAAAAAAAAAGGAAGTTCACTGGGCACTTTCAAGTTTTGTTCACTGATGCGAAAATATCTGCTAGTTTGGCCTATGGCGTCTTCACGTGTTAGGCTTTAGCTACGTCCTACATCCCACGCCTATCACTATGTACATACACATGTTCTGAGTGCATCACATGCCTGACTTTCATCTTCATCACATCTATGTATTATCATCCATTTACATATTCATCTGTATATATCATAGGCTGCATAGCTTCAGCTTCGTGTGGCAGCACGAGCTCGGCTGGAATAAAGTGGTTCCTTAAAGTTCTTAAGAAATGAAGCAGGTCACTGACCAAGGTCAAAATAAAAATAAAATTTTGACCTAGGTCAGTAACCTCCTTCATTTTCTAATGATGCTTTTACCTGACCAGACTGTATTTCGTCGAACTTTTGACTACATTGGTTCCTTAAAAGATATTTACTAATGGTAAAAAACTGTTATTAGTTTTTGCTTCATTCTTTCAATTCATGTTCCTTAAATTTTTTGTGCTAAATACAGTGCATAACAATTATGAGTTATATGCAGTCGGAAGTTATATCTCTCTTTAGCCAAAGCCACTCTCCTTGGAACATTTCCCATGAAGCTTACGAAATGGTTCACCCTGATTGTATGCTGCGTCACCCATCACGTGTATTGCTTCTTTCCTTCATCAGAGAATGATACAGTGAAGGCCTAAAATAGCTGTACTGTTTCAAATGTAAGCTGATAAACTTAAGCTGCAAGTGTGGTGCTTGCAACATTCTGTAACCCAAAATAGAGGCATAGGCATCATGCCATATGAGATAACCTATGCTTAAAAAGTGGTACAGTGACTGTGCTTGCTACTGTTGCTTGATTTAATACCATATCATTCCCTTATCCTGAGATTATAACAGTTCACCATTTAATTCAGGGACGCAAACATGAAAACTGAGTAGCAGCTAGCTGCTACTCTTATATGGAAGCACTTCACTTCCGGGAACTGTTCTTTTTTGTCTAGCTGTGTTGTTACAGGTGCACAAGTATTTGTAATGTTAGAATCTTATAAAAAGAAATTTCACATGAAAGCTCCAACAGCTCACTTCTGTTAGCAACATTAGTCACCCATTGCACATAATGTTGGCAAAGACGGAAAAAGTGCACAAACTAAACAACATCATGACCAGTGGAGATGCGAAAATTTCCAACAGCTTCTATAAAGTTCAGGACTTGTGCATGCTGCTTACATTTGTCTCTAGTCTCCTCGATAAGCTGTCTGATCAAAGCTGTTAGTATTTGTTCTGGCCCCTTGAAAGGAGTGAAAACACTAATTTGATAGGTTTAACTGGCTGTAGCAGATGTTAATTTGACCAAGTGTGACATACATAATACTACTCAGATATTTTATTCTTATTTTCAAGTCATATTTAAACTCACTCCGCTTTTCTAGATTTGCAGTGATTGCTGTCAGCACCTTCTCCCGTCTGAGAGCAAAGAAATGCAACACGTGCAATGCCTTGCCAAAGCTTAATGACATGTTATAAGAGCTTGGAGTACTGAACCTGGGCAAACCAGAACACTGCACATGTGGCAAGATTTTCTGAGCAGCACATGTGGCAATGAAGACCTCGGACTTATTTTTACAAAATATGACAGCACATGACGGAGAGTTTCACTTGATACACCAGTGATTCATTTACCGAGGGGTAAGTGATGCTGACTATATGTTCAGTGTTGAGCAAAATTCTGCATCGTTTGAGACCAATGGTGACAGCAGCTCAGACAGAACTTAAGTTAGAAATGCATTCTGAGCAAAGTTGACCTGATGACAGTGCTTTTGGTTGTCACCACTGGTTTTTACCTTGTGGCATTTATGATGGTGTCAATCAGCCCTGGTGCCATGATCAGCGTTAAGTGCCCGCAGTGGGGTGAAATTAAAGTTTACTGATGTAGTTGCAGATATTGTGCTATATTGTTGTGCTGAAGGCACTCACACACATGATTTCCTTTGCAATATTCGACAAATACCTCCGAATTAGTTGAACGGCAAATCTGGCAATTTTTTTTACCCTGTCAGTGTAATGACAGATTAAAAACTGAATACTAGTACGTGCAATGCCAAGACGGGACAGAAGATAGATACTCAAGAACAGGACAAGCGCTAACTCACAACTAAGTTTTATTGGTTACATAAAGAAAAGACAGAAAGAAAAAAACAAACACGAAGAAAACAAGAAAAGACACGAGAAAATACAAAAATGAATGGCATGCAGAAAATGATTTAAGGAAACATTGACCTCAGTGGTAATGGGACTGGGGTTGGCCCCCACGCTAAGTTTGCTGGGAGCCTCAAAGTTTGTTTGCCTTATGTTTCCCCAGTTGAGGCCGTTTATTGGCCAGAAGATTGGTAACATTGTGCTGCAAGAAAACTAATGAACAGTGTTCGGAAAATTGGGAACATTTAAAAAGCAAGAGAAAAATAAATGTGCAAGATAAAAGAGATGAAAGAAAAAAAAATGCCAGAAGAGATGAGAGCCAATGGAGGCATCAACCAGGCTGCCAATTCCCCGAGGTTAACCTCTTCTAGCCTGAATTTAGCATACTGCATAAAAAAATTATTTTTGCTGTGGCTTTTTATGTTCTGGTTATGAGGAAGTTACACAGCAACTTTTATGCATGTCGGGGTTTTAGGAAGAAAGTTACAGCTATGTCGCGAAAACGCGACAACAGGTCGTAATGGATCAAAAAATGTTTAATTTCAAACACACTTGAGAGCTCATTTCTTTGAGTTTAGCACATTTGTATCTCAGTTCTTATGAAAAGAAATGAAACAATTTGAACTTTTTTTTATACACAGATGAACTTTGGACTTTGTGCAGAAGGAAACAGGTTGGCCTTTGCAGCCAGGCATCTTGCATCGTTGTCGTTGCTGCGACACTTCAGGCCAGTGGCCAACATTGTCTTGACGGACTTCAGCATTAGGTGTTGGAGCTGCTGGTCCTCTTCTTTTCTTCTTCTCAAGCTCTCCTTCCACGGAAAGAGACGGCCGGCCCCTCTTCTTCATCACGTCCTTGTTTTGATTGCACAGGCAGCTGGCTAGAGAAGCCTTGAACGCTAGAAGATCCAGTTGATGTTTCTTTGGGATTCCTAGAGCATCACAATCCCTCCGGTAGAGCAGCCAGCTGCTCACAATAGCCATGTCCACAAAATGAAAAAAAAATCGCAGGTAGAATTTCTTCGACTTCAGAAAAATTCTGTAGTACGCCATGAGCCCATCGAGAAGGTCGACTCCACCCATAAAAGTGTTGTAAGCCTTCACAATGGCTGGCTGCTCAACTTCACATCTTTCTTTCTTTTTGCGGTCATACCGCTGGCAGCTTCCTAGAGGCTGGGCACTCCCGAATGTGCTAGCAATATTCACTCCCCGGCTGTCGTACCACTTCACTACTCGGACTTCGACCCCTTCAATAGTAGCCTGCCTCTCCACGTGGCTTCCTCTACCGTTCTTCTTCATTTCTGCATCGCTGGGCAGTCGGCATCCAGAAATTCTGTTTGCGCGTGCAGTTCCCATTGCTGGAATACCACGCTGATGCAAATTTACCAGCAGTTTTATGGATGTGAACCAGTTGTCAAAAAAGAGCAAGTAGCTCTTGTTCTCTGGGATGGAGCGCGAAAGCTCGAGCACAACATTAGAGCTTGCTCCAAGGTCAGGTAATCCAGGAACAGGGCGGATGTCCCCTGTGTATATAGAGAAGTCAGAGACAAGTCCGTGGGTGTCGCAAAGTACAAAAATCTTGTAGCCCCACTTGTGAGGCTTGCTAGGGACGTACTGCTTGAGTGAGGAGCGGCCTTTGAACGGCACAATTTGCTCGTCGACCACCAGCATCTGTGTCTTTGGAAGGATTTGAAATTTGAGCAGCAGATTGTCAATGAGTGGTCGAATTTTGAAGAGCCTGTCTTTGCCAGCATTTGCTTGTAGGAGATTGTTGTCGTTGAAATGAAGGCTGTTCTTTATCGCTTGCCACCTGTCACGTGACATAACTTCTGCCACTTTTTCTACTCGCATCTCGCGGTTCCAGTACATGCGCGATCGCGGAAGCCTGTATATGGACATATACATTGTGGCCCCAAGAAACTGCTCCAGTTCAGCGCGTGTTAGGCACAATGCTTTGTTGGCATTCTTCTGCACTGCATAGAGATTGGACTGGTCTGTAATCTCCTCAAGAAGCTTGTCGTCAAAAAAATACCGGAAGTACGCAATGGGAGCTTTCGGCTCATCTGGAGGGTCTGGAAGACCGTCTTCCCATTGAGGGTGGCATGTCCGCGGATGGTTCACTTGCTTCCAGAGGAAACTTCTTGCGCTTGACGTTGACGGCTCTTCCGTTTCACCTTCTTCATCTGCAAACAAAAAAAGAAAAAGAAATCACTGCGAGGTCGCAAACCACATTTGAGAAGCCACAAAAACCTTGGCTTGAAAAAATTGGCTGGGGCTTAGCTAAGGGCCTGGATATCTCGAAGCGAAAAGCTGCGGTGATCCGCGATAAACACGCGCTTGCGGCGAACGTCAAACGATGACGCATAGCGCGCGGCAGCGTGCGCCTTATATACCCCTCCTTTCAAATGCGCACGGCTGCGGCGAAAGGTCAAACGGTGGCGCGGAGAAGCGACGGCGCACATGGGCAGTAGCCTGCGCAGTGCGTGACGTCACTCGTGCTCCGACAAACGCGGTGTTGACTATCGTAGTGAAGCTTTTGGCTTCAAAAGAAAAAGACGCGCCACTGCAATACAACACGAAAGAACGCTGACGGCGTTTCACATTGCAGCCGAATGCAACTCGCCCAACAAACAAAAAATTGCGCACCTGTGTCGCTCCCAGACTGCCCAGATTGATCTGATGGGGCAGCATGTACTGTGTCAGGGCTGTATTCCGAATCGCTGTCGCTGAGGCAGCTATCTTCGCTTTCTTCAACGGGTGGAACCCTGATCCCGTAGAACCTTCTGGTGTCCATCACGAACAAAAAGCACCGAATAACTGCAAAAAACAAAAATTACTAGTTTTTTGACCACATGCCGAGGAAGACGAAGTTGTGCACAAATCGGGACGCTACAGCCTGTTGATGCGAAAACGCGACAAAGCGACACACGCTTGAAAAAACAACTAATCTTCAAAAACAAATTATTTACGTGATCTGCGTGCATTATTCAACCAAGTGCCTATCATGCAAAATTTTTTTATATTAAAAAAACTTACATACCTTGAATGGAGACGGATGCCAATGGATGGATAGTGAGAAATGTTCTTCGTCGGCATCAACTGGAGAAATGGCAGCCGTCAGCTCTTTACTGAATCGACGATAGATGGCGCTGCCTTTTCCACGTGTTGCCAGACATCTGTGGATTCCCTCTGAGCGCAGGGGTAGCGGCTACAGATGTTTTCTTCTGGTGGTGCGGCTTAAAACCGGTATGATGCGAAATCGCGACAACAGGTCATAAGAGGTTAAGGAACCACTTGTTTTGAGTACCGGTTGAGGCAGATCAAACTGGCCACCAGTGTTCTGGCCGCAAGCCAGGCCAATTCCCCTTCCCGTAATCCAATTTACTTGGCAGCCTGTTTGGGGCTTGGACAGAGGAGACCATTTGCACCGAACGCCAGGCCTAGGACTTTAACTTGCTTCTGAAGATGGCGTTCGCTCAGTAAGGACACAAGGTATTGGTATTTGTCCCTCTTGTGCGTGCACATGTTCTCGAGTGTGTCTGTCCTGGCATCCCAAGCGACCGCCACATCCAAAATGAGTGTCTTACCCTTGAGGTCAAGCATGATGTCAGGCCGAAGCCCACTTCGCGCTCGGCCACAAGGGGTAGCGCGCTTGAGATGTCAGCATGTGGATGATGCTTTTGAAGCTTGTTAATAATAGTGTTGCTGATGAAGTTAGGTTGCGAGCAACGCGGCGCGTGGACGGCTTCACACATCTAGAGGATGTGGTATGTTATTTCTTGTGCCTTGTGGCACCTTCTGCATAGCTTGGCTGAATCGTCGCTACTGTGCCGATTGTAGAGCGTCCGTGTTAGGAATAGGTTAGAGTGCAGCCGCAGGCCATTTATTCGGTCTCCATTGCTCATGAACCTTGAATCAATTCTGAGCCACCTATTACCAACTGGATTGTTTTCAAAAGCAAAAAGGTTTTTGTTGGTGTATTTTGATTTTATGTCCTCCAGGTTCATTTTCCTAGCGGTTCGAAGGGCCTTCTCGAGGGATGAGTTTTCAGCGATTCCCGATGGGACCCCAATTCTCTCTCAAGAGTTTGTCGAAAACCGTCGAGTGCACCCTCTAGGACTGATAGGAGAGCCCAGACGTTGAAGCCCTCATAGGAGTTCTCCCCATAAAAGATTCTCTCCCATAGGAGTTGTTCGAGAGGAAAGTACATAAATGCTCTCAAGGAAAGCAATTGTTTTCCCAGTAAAGACAAGTTCCCTTGTTGATACACTGGCTCCAAAGATATCCCTCATTCAACTTTGGCTGATCAACCAGAAGTTTGGTTTAAATTTGGTGACCATGATTTTATAATTTCCAGCAGAGCATGCTGCTGACGAAGAAAGAACTCTCGCTCCTCCCTCCTTTTTTGGAGCTGCTGGAGATGCTCTTCCCTTTTCTCCTCTTGTGCCTCCTCCCACTCGTGCTTCTTCTGCAGAAACTGCTCTTTTTCAAAGGAGAGCCTGTCTTCTTCAAGACGAATACGCCTATCTTCAAGAGCAAGGCGGCTCCTCTCAAGGTCCATTTCTGTGCCTCTCGTCCCTTTCTCCACCTGCAGCCTTTTTTCAAAGAACTCCAAATGAGGGTCTGCATGCCGTTTCCCTGTAAACAAAACAGATATGTAGATTATGGTTACATGCCAATAGGGGCAATTAAAATGTCCTGCACATCAGCAGTCACTAAGAGTGGGTGCCACAAAACCTCTCTACACAAGATCATCACCACCACTTGCACTCATCAAATGAGCTGCACAGCCTGTGTGAAAGTGACCGAAAATAGTTTCTTGCTTGCCTTGTGACTGGATACGAGATATGGCCTTTACAAGGGGGACATATATGTTAGTCATTGCATGCGAAAGGTCCCAGACATGCCGCTTTGTCTCGGACTTTCTTGTAGAAATTCATGCCTATTTACTAGCTTGCTGAACGTGTCGAACACGCAACACAGCGCTTGTGTATCTTTTGTCCTTTCTTGCGCTGTCTCCCACTACAAGACAGATGAGGCTCATTAATTTGATTGTGTTTGATCTCCATTCAGCCACAAAGTAATCCAGAAGCAACAACTCATGGCAAGGCTAACAGAACTTTGCCCTAGATGTTTACATCACAGTTGTGCACATATGAAACAGCATGTACATATACACAGGCAAATACAATGACTTGATTGGACCAACGAAGTAACAGATGGGTGCTCATGTGCTTGGGAATGAAGCGCACCAGCAATGAATGAGCTCTTCAACCTTACTGGGAGGATTACCTTTCATGTTCAAGCCTGCTAAGCGCTGAAGATTTACATTGTGACGCCGTATGCGCTGCTCGCCATACGACTACTTTGAATGGGTGCACAGCTGAAATCAGCGCGAAACATGATGGCAACCCAAAAAGGACACACAGCGCTCATCTTGTGTCTTTTTTTTTGTGTTACTGTCATTTGCAGCTCTAATATCAATTATGTACATATGCCTGTGTCCGAAAACATCACTGTGGGCCAGGACCCATGATTTTGCGTAGAAATGTGTATGCTTTAAAAGCAATAATACATTTTTGATTAACGATATCTCTCGGAGAAGCTATCGTGCTTGTCTGTCTACTTCCCCAGCGTATGTATAGTTGCGGTACAGGCAGTATACACCTGACCGATACATGGTTGTTAATCTAGGTAGTCAAATCTTGGGTGTTTCTGTGGACCTTTGGTAACTTTTAAAAGTCATCAGTGGCAGATAGCACAATTATAATCATTGGGCTGGATTGGCCAAACAGGTGGACACTATTGGGACTAGAAATCAAAATGCATTATTGAATAATTCAAATAATGCACAAAGTTTTTCACCGATTATCACACATACTGCAATTTGCAAATTCAAGCCTGATAGTTCACAAGGTAGACCCAGCTGTAACAAGTGATCATAACAACAGCAGTTTTGAGACACAAATTCACAAACGTTGCAAAGAAATGCATTAGTGGTGCAGTTACTTTTGTGCTTTAATGCACAAAATGGAGTTTCATTTGAAATGTAAGTGGAATGACAGTTCTACAGCAAGGTTGATGTTGCATATCTTAAAAATGATGTTATCCACAGAATGCCAGTATCACAAGCTAAAATTTGTAAATTGCAACATGAGATGCAAGGCAGTTAGTTAAAATCTTCATTCGTGAAGTAGATTAAGCACTTCGATTTCTTAAGTAATGTCTGCCCCTTCGAGTAGATCAGCTCAAGGGCTAGAATTGTGCTGTTTGTCACAGGCGCAAAATTACTGGTAGTACTAAACCTGGTGAGACAAGCCCAAATATTACTTAGGGCTAAATTCACTTTGGGCAGACTACAACTAAAGTTTGATAAAAAGGCATAGAAAAACACCAGAATGTATCACACAGTGTACAGAACAGCTGAATCAAAACAAAAACCCTTGCACATAAAAGATACTGCTACAACCGGTCAAAATTCTGCGCCCATACAAAGCAAATTGTAGCACACTCGGCGCCGCCAAAGAAGATGCTCCACCCCAGCATGTCGTGTCCTTGCGGCCAACAGCTGGTGGCTGGTGCACACCATGTCATGAAGGTCTCATGGTTTACTAAAACGTACGAATTCGCCGGTGCGTGCCAGTTGGAGTCGTGGTGCTTGCAGGGGTGGTACCCGAGAGGCGGACAGGGGTGGGGTTATGGATAGGGCCTGGGGTGGGGTTGTGGATAGGGCCTGGGTTGGGGTTATGGATAGGGCCTGGGGTGGGGTTATGGATAGGGCCTGGGGTGGGGTTATAGATAGGGCCTGGGCTGGGGTTATGAATAGGGCCTGGGCTGGGTCCAGGGGTAGCGTCAGGTGTGGGTCCAGGGGTAGTGCCAGGTGTGGGGCTAGAGGCAGGGGTAGTGGTGGGGCCTCAGATGGGGCAAGAAGAGGTTGTAGAGGTTGCCCTCCACGGTGACATACTTGCCGAAGCACTGGCATGTAGCTCTGGAGCTATGGCCAGCACTTCGTAGTCACCGTGAAGGGGCTCCGCCTCGGACACCACTGCTGCGTCATTGCCATTTGCAGAACCTGAAAGAGACGGCACATACATATGTAATGAATAGGGTGTACAGCAAATCAAACAGATATAAAATGTGACCTACAGACACAAGCAGGCAATGTGAATGCACATATGCCTTCGTTTGTTTTTGGCGCTACTTAATCGTTTCCAATGACAAACCAACTAGCCCAAGCTTCCATCCATACTGACCATATGAAGCCTTTACCACAATCTTTTCTTTTTCGTTAATGGGAGCATGGAGGATGAGCTGCCACTAGCTCTATAATCAGGCGAAAACAGTGGCTCGACCTTGTTCACTAATTAAGGAAAAGGAAAAGATCGCTGCAATAGTGGCAGTACAATCTTTGTTTTACATGGAGCACGACAGAAAGGTAGGCTAATACGTTCAATATGTATGTAGTACCGCGACACTTGTGCACAGCGCGGCCGTTTCATCATGATATTTTAGCCTTAACAAATACAGGCCTTTAACTGCCAGCATATAAGCTAAACAACCGTTAAATACTATACTAGAAATACTAGGGTTACTAATACAAGCATTATTTCTTGGTGATTAACGAGGAACACACAAAGGTTGTCTTCGTCACAAGAGGTGGCCCCATCATCAGACTCGGTGCGCATTTCCGAGGCAGCAAGGTCCCGGACAGCCGACGCTATGCTTTTATCCGTGGCCGGCCGCCGGGACTGTCGCTGCTGCTGCTGTTGCCGCCGTGTCGTCGCAACTTTGCATACAGCGGAGTGCTTGAGTTTGTAGCCACTCTCTTGTGCGAATTCATACACCTCCGCGAGAAGTTGTTCTTTCTCGTCGTAGTCCTCCTCGGTTCCGGACCTAAAAGAACGTTCCACAGGTAAGGTTGCAACTTGGCAATACAAACTCGGAGAACAATTGCTGGAAGCAGCGGAGTGAACAGCACACTTACTTTCTTAGGTTCACTCGGTCACGTGCGGCGAACTGCGCGAGAAGCAGTTCTGCGCGGTCCCGCAGGCTCCGGGCTGACAAATTCTTCCGAATTGCCAGCAGGAGGTTATTTGCGATCACTACCCACCGCGACACCTCCTTGAATGGGTTGATCGCCCTGACTTCGCGCAGTACTTGGACGTCCACCTCGGCCGTGAAGTGCACACGCGCACCCGTCCTCGCCGGTGCAGTTGATGCAGTCATGTTCTCTGCTTGTCTGGCGAGATGCGCATGGAGCGCGGCTTGACTCGGCTGGTCTCGCTTCTCGTAAGTTCTTGTACACAGCGAGAGTCGCGTGGGTAACGTGACCGCTTAGGGGCAGCAATGTTTTCGGCCGCCCCAACAACCCCAAGGATGCAAGTAGACGTAGCGGTCTGTGCATGCGCATTAACATCGCCCCTAGTTCTTGCGTATGCAAGCCGCTTGCGTCCCCTATACTAAAACTCTCTAAAGTCGGCGCGGGCAGCTGGGTCAATTCTTCGGCGAAGATTTCGCGATATCTTCCTTACCTGCGGAGGCCTTTGATTCTTGATATTCTTGAAGATACGACTGGAAGCCTCTGCAAAATTATGTGTGGTATGGCCACATGTTGTCAGCTTAGTACGAAATAGTAGCACCCACCCTTCTTTCCAGTCCAAAACAATGCCTGGGCACGCATCTCCGAGGGCAAGTCTTCCCAGATCGTGGTGGTCCATTACTGTAAGAGCTGCGCAGTTAGGAAAAATGCTGCCTAAATGTTTGTGCACAAGTGCTTGGTGTCTGGAGAAGGCATTATTGCAACCAGTTAGGCATGTACTCGTGCCTGCTTCTCTACACATATCATATGCTTTGCCATTCTCTTGAAAACTTGGCACAGAAAAGCAGTTGTCCCTAAGTGAGATGACTGATGCTTCAGCTCCTTCCAGTGTCTTCTTTAGGAGACTGTTGTAGAGCAGTTGGTACGTGGGGACACAGTTGTTTGCATGTATTCAATATTCTGCTCTTAAAGTAGAACTTCCGTACTTCTGGTATGGACTCTACTAAAGTGACGGCATTGAAGGATTTTGTTCGTGAAAGCACAATATTATTGAAGATACGACTGGAAGCCTCTGCAAAACTATTTGTGTTATGACCACATGTCAGCTTAGTACGAAATAGTAGCACCCACCCTTCTTTGCAGTCCAAAACAATGCCTGGGCACGCATCTCCGAGGGCAAGTCTTCCCAGATCGTGGCGGTCCATTACTATAAGAGCTGGGCAGTTAGGAAAAATGCTGCCTAAATGTTTGTGCACAAGTGCTTGGTGTTTGCAGAAGGCATCTGTGCAACATGTACTCATGCCTGCTTCTCTACACATATCATATGCTTTGCCATTCTCTTGAAAACTTGGCACAGAAAAGCAGTTGTCCCTAAGTGAGATGACTGATGCTTCAGCTCCTTCCAGTGTCTTCTTTAGGAGACTGTTGTAGAGCAGTTGGTACATGGGGACACAGTCGTGTGCATGGTTCAATATTCTGCTCTTAAAGTAGAACTTCCGTACTTCTGGTATGGACTCTACTAGAGTGACGACATTGAAGGATTTTGTTCGTAAAAGCACAATATTCTTGAAGGTATGACTGGAAGCCTCTGCAAAACAATTTGTGTTATGGCCACATGTCAGCTTAGTACGAAATAGTAGCACCCACCCTTCTTTCCAGTCCAAAACAATGCCTGGGCACGCATCTCCGAGGGCAAGTCTTCCCAGATCGTGGTGGTCCATTACTGTAAGAGCTGGGCAGTTAGGAAAAATGCTGCCTAAATGTTTGTGCACAAGTGCTTGGTGTTTGCAGAAGGCATCTGTGCAACATTTACTCATGCCTGCTTCTCTACACATATCATATGCTTTGCCATTCTCTTGAACACTTGGCACAGAAAAGTAGTTGTCCCTAAGTGAGATGACTGATGCTGCAGCTCCTTCCAGTGTCTTCTTTAGGAGACTGTTGTAGAGCAGTTGGTACATGGGGACACAGTTGTGTGCATGGTTCAATATTCTGCTCTTAAAGTAGAACTTCCATACTTCTGGTATGGACTCTACTAGAGTGACGACATTGAAGGATTTTGTTCGTGAAAGCACAATATTATTGAAGATACGACTGGAAGCCTCTGCAAAACAATTTGTGTTATGGCCACATGTCAGCTTAGTACGAAATAGTAGCACCCACCCTTCTTTGCAGTCCAAAACAATGCCTGGGCACGCATCTCCGAGGGCAAGTCTTCCCAGATCGTGGCGGTCCATTACTGTAAGAGCTGGGCAGTTAGGAAAAATGCTGCCTAAATGTTTGTGCACAAGTGCTTGGTGTTTGCAGAATGCATCTGTGCAACATGTACTCATGCCTGCTTCTCTACACATATCATATGCTTTGCCATTCTCTTGAAAACTTGGCACAGAAAAGCAGTTGTCCCTAAGTGAGATGACTGATGCTTCAGCTCCTTCGAGTGTCTTCTTTAGGAGACTGTTGTAGAGCAGTTGGTACGTGGGGACACAGTTGTGTGCATGTTTCAATATTCTGCTCTTAAAGTAGAACTTCCGTACTTCTGGTATGGACTCTACTAAAGTGACGGCATTGAAGGATTTTGTTCGTGAAAGCACAATATTATTGAAGGTACGACTGGAAGCCTCTGCAAAACTATTTGTGTTTTGGCTACATGTCAGCTTAGTACGAAATAGTAGCACCCACCCTTCTTTGCAGTCCAAAACAATGCCTGGGCACGCATCTCCGAGGGCAAGTCTTCCCAGATCGTGGTGGTCCATTACTGTAAGAGCTGGGCAGTTAGGAAAAATGCTGCCTAAATGTTTGTGCACTAGTGCTTGGTGTTTGCAGAAGGCATCTGTGCAACATGTACTCATGCCTACTTCTCTACACATATCATATGCTTTGCCATTCTCTTGAAAACTTGGCACAGAAAAGCAGTTCTCCCTAAGTGAGCTGACTGATGCTTCAGCTCCTTCCAGTGTCTTCTTTAGGAGACTGTTGTAGAGCAGTTGGTAGATGGGGACACAGTTGTGTGCATGGTTCAATATTCTGCTCTTAAAGTAGAACTTCCGTACTTCTGGTATGGACTCTACTAGAGTGACGACATTGAAGGATTTTGTTCGTAAAAGCACAATATTCTTGAAGGTATGACTGGAAGCCTCTGCAAAACAATTTGTGTTATGGCCACATGTCAGCTTAGTACGAAATAGAAGCACCCACCCTTCTTTCCATTCCAAAAAGGCTTCCACACGTGAAAAGTGAGATGTGTGGGAGCTCTCTCATAGCTTTGTAATCGCACTCTCCAGCTTTTCAGGGCTGTCAGTGCACATGACCGAAAGAAATCAATGCAATGGGTCATTCAAAGCAGCTATGGTGTTATACATTTCAGGTTGTTTCAAAATGCGTAGGGAAAACGAAGGCCAAGTGCACTTTTATTCAGAGTTAAGAAACTCCTAGGACACCTAGGTAAGCACTTCTCATGAGTTGTGAATGCAAAAGCATCAATGGCTAATTGAATGCTGCTGAGCGGTCCTTTGAGTAATGAACTCCTCATGGGCAAGGTAGCACCTTGAGACATTTGGCCAACGCCTCCTACCTAGCATAAGACTTGTGCACTTCGATCCTTGATGTCATGCTACTTTGCCCAACCGCTATCGAATCTAATGGGGATGCTTCTGCGTAAGCCACAATTATTTTGATGTCGCTGCTTTTGTCATGCCAGGCTTGACAATGGAAATTTCGCTCCAAGTAGTGGGATGTTTTAAAGTGGAGTGCACAGGCCCTCTATCCTGGTGGCACTGGTTTAGCCCAATGGGTAAGACACTCGTCTCCTGGGCGTGGTATCATAGGTTCGAAACTCCCTAGCCAACATGTTTTCTTCCAAATTTATTGTTTCTTTATACATGAATATTTTTATATGATTACTGAGGCAAAGTTATAACGCAGGTGAGAGCTTGCGCTGACAAGGAACACGTGGATAACACTGGCTTCTGAGAGTGAGGAGATGTGGTGTTGCGGCAATGCCCTCTCCCCTAAAGCAACAGGGGGTGCACCTGCAGGTGCTTCCTTTTGCCCACTTTGTTCTGTTGAGGCGCACATGTGATGTGGCATCGCAGCCAATAGGGATTTAGGTGCCGTTTCTCACTGCTACAGGCGCCTTCCTTTTCGCTCAGTGGGTCATTTGATGCTTTACCACCCCAAAAAAAAAAAAGATATTTTGTTAGCAATCCTGTGCTGGTAGCTACTTCAGTGACTAGCAGTAGTAACGGACATGCTTCAATGAAGCTTCCAGTTAGTTGCAGCTTTCAAATGCCTCAACAATTCTGCCAGCAGCCAACTTATCACCTGTGATTGTTGACAAACGGTAATGCTCTGTGCACTGTCAACAGTAAAGCACATACTGCCAAAATACATCCTAGTAATGTATGAGCACGATAAAAGTCATAGCAGGGTATCTTTTCCAGAAGTTTATGTAAAACTGCTTCTAAAGCACAAACCTGCCAGATCGCTGACATGAGACTTCTTCTCTGCTCTTTTGCGATGTTGTTGCAAGCTGCCGTGAGCCTCCTCCACTCCGCTTGCGCAACATGAAAGAAGCAAAGCAGCTGTGTGTCTTGGGGCCAAACAACTTGAAGGGCTGCTTTCTTCGCAGCTGAATTGTCTGTCATGAAGGCTTGAGGATACTGCAAATGGAGCAACAAAGCATTTGAATCGGTCAACGAAGAACTTGTTGAAGGCACGCATGTCAACCGTTAGGTGAAGAATATCCAAGAAATCACATTTTGTATTGCCCATAATTTTTATTCATGTTAATAGTAGCAGATTATGTTCCCGCCGTATACTGGTCTTCTGTAACAGTACACACATTATTACCTACAAGTAGAATTTATCAGAAAAGGAAATTCAGGTGAAGTTATACTGCTGCATACTACCAGTGCCCTTGAAATGCCCTTGAATTGATGCAGGGCAGTGCAACATGTGCTTTACTATCAACTTACTTAAAAAGCAGTATACAAATGCTGAAGTATAACTACACGCTACATAACTTGGCCAAATGTGACATAAACAGGCCCCTGAGACAAATTAAGAAAAGGAAAAATCAAGCAAGGCATTAAAATATTCCTAACGAAAGTGCCACTCTCGTTGAGCCACTCATGCTTTTGGTAAAGATAATGTATTTCTTACTATACTAATACTGATGCTCATGCCTAGTTTTCAAGCCATTTCAAGCCAAGGTGACACCTGTGGGAGCATTGCGCACATTGTTTGCATGCTCCTTCATTTTGTTCAGTTGTAATCTTATTTCAATGTTGTACTTCTGGCAGCATGATGGGGGAAGCAGACAAACTGCGTTATTAAGTATTGCAATGGCCAGAGCCCTGTCTCTACTTTGTCTGTATGCCTTTCTTTTCATCACTGAGATAGGTGGTCCTACACAATCTTACTATCCTAATTGATGCTGGGAGTATGGATGTTCTTGTCTTATTTATGCTGTGCTGGACATCATGTAGGTACTATATCACAGCACATTTTTTCTTTCTAATTGCATACTTGGCTGCCTCTCATCTTGACGGCAGCTTCAGTATAAAAGAGAACTGCCGCTATGTGAGAGCACGCCTCTTCAAGGCCTGCTTTGCAGGTGTAGTGCGCAGTCTGGACCTCGCCATCCTCTTTTATGAGAAGCCACAGTGTATTGCTGCCTCAACTGCATATTCACTGCTGTTATGTGTTGTTACGACAACATCTGCAAAGAAAATGTCAAACAGATTTCAACATGGCTAACATGTATTCCAAGTTACATTAAATTTCACCATCAAAAAGTGAAAGACAAAAAAAAAAACTTACATGGTAAGACATATAACTTAGAACACAAGTTCAGTTGCATACACACACGTATGGTGAGGTAACATGTACTATAATGTACAGTAGGAGCTACAAGGGTATCTTGCACAGTGAAGTGCTTGCACCTTGTAGCTCATAGTGAATGCAATAGTACAGAGTGATACATTGAAATGATATGGCTTGCAAAAAGTAAGGGATGTGACTGCAGTATGACAAAACTTGATTGCTCAATTTCCTACTTACAGACTATGCCTGATGAATGTAGCTGCTGGAGACCATATTTTCCGTTCTTCTCTAGCCATAATTTAGAGTGCCATAATTTTAAGTTCCTTTATGCATACAAAGTGCATATTGTCTTACATAAGGAAACACCAGACAGAAGGCAATCTCCAACATTTCAGCAGTGAAATTATAATTGGGTGAACTTGAACTTGGAAGAAAATTTAACAGTCCAGTAATGCCCAGGGTGGTAAGTGCGATTGGAGATCACACTCATAGTTGGTGTGCATTCAGCCATTATTTCTACTTTCTATTTGGCCTGCTTGCAATTCCTATGCACAAAAACATGCTACAATTCTCATGCATGCATGCGAAGACTAATAGGACAAAGTCTCCCTGAAAGCAGTGTGCCTCAGTGTGTAGACAACTTATCACATGTGCATCTCACGGAATAACACTAGTCATAACAGACTCCTGGAACACAATTTACATAGGTACATTGGAATAAGCACCTAATTATGTACAAGAGGCAACAGGTGTAGTGAAACAATAAGTTTCTGGGCTTGCTTTTGTGCAAAAGAATAGAAAGTTGGGCGAGTTGGTACGGCAACATGATCTTGGATTGTAGCGCGAAGTGACACGGACACAGACTAGAAGCATGCAAGATGAGCGCTATTTCTCGCTTTTATGGAAAGTTATAGAAAAGCATGCCTTTTAATTTAATAATAATTTCAGTTTTGCAGCAGAATACATGCATGGAATGAAAACTTTGTTCTTATACACAGGTTGCAATCTAGAAGTTCCAACATATATAAAGCTTACCCTCCGGGGACATCAATTTTTTCTGAGCATCATAGTGGCACATGTCGCACCAAAACGGAGCGCATAAAATGAAACTGTGTCTGCACGCCGCGTTGCCTCTCAGCCGCCATGATCACTGCTGCACCGCCTCTTGCATGTGAAGCAGGCTTTAGTGTTGAGTAAGAGCCACCCGTGAAGACTACATATGTCGGTTAAGCAGGCAACTCTTAAAGAAGTTGAAGATGGGACCAGTAATACCATAAGAGTCAAGCTTGCTGAATAGAATAGAGTGACTGAGTACATCAAAGGCTTTAGTTAAATCCAAAAATACGGAACCTGAGAAGTCACTGCTATCAATTGAACGTTTCATGAAGTCAGTCAAAGGAAGTAAGGCAGGTTCAGTGGAACTTCCTTGGTGAGAACTAAACTGGCAAGGTTTTCTAATACTAAATTTCATTAGGTAAGTATTAAGGCGCTTAAGAAACAAATGTTCAATGACTTTACTTACTCAAGAGAGAATAGATATAGGCATATATAAGATTGGTATAACCTTAGCACATTTTAATGAGTCAGGAAAGCAACCTTCTGAAAAAATAAGCTTGATTATATTGCTTAATGTATCAGAAATAAAATGAGCAACCATCTTTAAATGATGTGCACAAATGTTATCCAGATCAGGAGGAGTGTTTTTAAGATTAGGAATAGACAGTATTTTGTCAGAAGAAGAAGAGGGAAAAAAATGAGTGTGGTAAATGCGACAAACCACATGAAGTAACGTCTTTGGGACTACAGGATGGCAAAGGGAAATACTCAAAGCACATCAGCCATATCAGCAGAGTGATGATAAGTGGCATTATCCTAACTTATTTTCATTATAGACGAGCTCAGAGCAGCCATATTTAAAACTTCATTGAACAGTTTCCACTGTTTCTTAGGGTTATTCTTATTTTTTATAAAGTTGTAGTTGTAATAGCAGTCTTGTCATGATTTAGTAAAGCATTAAACCTTTCAGGCCTAAATTAATAATGTTCAACGTAAAAAAAAATGGTCTTTACAAATTGCGATGTGCATGCTCGTATAGTAAAAAAAAAATTAAAAATCTGTGCTTGCACTTTTTAATCAAAATTTATTTAATGATTCCAAATGAAATCAGTGGAACCTGGTGAGCTTGAAATGTGTCGTTACAAACAATACTTGAAAAGTATATTTTAGGTTAAACTATTTGAAGCAATTCTTTTCTTTGTTGAGGCAGAGGTGTATGCCACATTTCTCACACTGAATGCGGGAGTAAGAGACGATGCAGAGCTTGCACCTCTGCTTCATGTCACAGTGCACAGGCGAGTGAGCCGTCCTGTCTAAGCGTACATCTTATATTGGTCGGAGGCATGTATTGGCTTTTTTCGGCGGTGGCGTGTGAGATGCAGGACAGCTGTGCTTTTGTTCTTCTGATGTACCCGCCTTTGGGAGAGCCTGGGCAACTTTCATTCGGAAGTCAAGAAGAGGCTGATATCGTATGCCGGATTGAACATAATACCTCCTGTACAGCAGCCATGCATTCACAAAACAAACATCAATGATGTGAAACACAATGCACAGATAGCAGCACTTGCTGCGAATGTCGCAGCGGTGTAGTTCCACCATGTCACACAAGTCGACACCTCCCATGTAGCGGTTGCACTCACGGATAATTGCCGGTTGCTGAACAGTCACATGAATGCGACTCGTCAAGCTCCACCTCTGAACTTGTCCAGTTGGTTCCAATCCAACGTACCGTATTTACACGATTGTAAGTCGACTCTAATGTAGGTCGACCCCCCCAAAATCGCAGGCCTCAAAAAAAAAAAAAGAAAGTGTGAGCCACAAGAAAAATTTATTGCCACGGTTGATGACTACTCATCGTCACTGGAGTCGTCCTCACTCATGCTGCTGCCGTCATAGCTGCTGCGGTCCCACAGCATGTCGTCGTCAAGTGTGAGTCCATATTTGGCGAACGACTGCACCACAACATCACGCGGTACCGCCGTCCACACAGAGAGGACCCACCCGCACACAGTAGCCAAGGAGCCCCTCCTCACACGCCTGCTTAGGGTAAGGTCGGGGTTTCCTCTGGAAATACAGTCGTATTCGCGGCGCAGCAGGTCCTTAAAAGGCTTGTTGACCCCCACGTTGAGAGGCTGAAGCTGTCCCATCAAGCCACCGGGGATTACAAGCATGTCGGTGCGCTCCTTATGAAGCACCGCATTCACCTTGTCGGTGAGGTGGCCCCGGAAAGAGTCCAACACTAACAGGTTGGGGGTGTCTCTCTTGAGGGATGCCCCCGGCCTCAGGAGCCACACCAGACGGTACCATTCCCCTACCATATCATCCGTCATGAATCCCTTTGCATTCACCCGTACCACAAGGCCTTTGGGAAGCACTTCTTTAGGCATCGTCTTCCTCTTAAACACGATGTACGGGCGAAGCTTGGTGCCATCCGCCAAGCATGACAACATGACCGTAAAACACAGCTTTTCGTTGCCCGTTGTCAGTAGGTTTACATCGCATGTTCCCTTAACGCTCACGGTTGTGTTACTGGTTATATCGAAGTATACGGGAGTCTGGTCGGCATTGCTGATCTGGCCGAGCAAATACTGTCGGGAGTCTCGAAGTTTTAGGAAGTGCCTATGGAAGGCGAGGACCTTATCCTCGTATGCAGCCGGCAACTTCTCGCACACGCTGGTGCGTCTACGAAGGGAGAAGCAAGCCCTCTTCATAAATTTAGAGGCCCAGGCCCTGCTGGCTTTGAATTCAGTCCTCAGTATTCCTGCTTCCGAAGCGAAGACACAGGCTTGTTGAGTGATCATTTTGCACATGACCAGCAGTGATCGATCACGTAGATCAGTCACGTATGCCGCAAGCTTCGTTTCCAGCTCCGGAAAGCGTCCAGACTTAGGCCCGCGAAAACCACGGCACTTGGAGTCGCATGAAAAAATTCTCTCGCGCTGAAGCCGCCACTGCCGCACCACACGTTCACTCACTCCAAACTTGCGTCCTGCAGCGCAGTTGCTAGTTTCCTCGGCATGGAGGATAGCAGCTCGTTTCAATGCAGCTGTGAACGAGCGCCGACAGTTCTTTGGGGCACTCATGACAGGCACGACAATTCGACACAACAGAAGCACTGACAATCACGTGGCCGTCGATTAAATTGTATCTCAAAAAGAAGCTCTTCCGCCAACTACCAATACCCCCCAAACGGCAACTTTCCCATCAATGATCGATGCTCCCACAAGAGCCTTGCGCTCGCGGTGCGCACAGTAAATGTTTCTTTAAAGAAAAAAAAGAAAGCTTCTGTACAAGCTCTTGAAATAACCATATGCCGTGGGTTGAGCGTGAAACTTTATTCACAAGAACACATTCGCTGCGAGATGACGACCATCCAATCAACCGGAAGCGGCCACTGCCGAACTGCGGGATACCAAAACAAGCTACATGCGACTGATGAAAGCGGCCGCACGCGATTTCCTTTACCTCGTGAGTATGTTACTCACATTCAATGATCGTTCTGTTGGTCTCTAATAATAAAATGAGTATTAGCAAATTCCTTGATTCAATTCACGGCGCTAACCTAGCCACGATCGTATCACATTGTTCAATACATTTCCGAACTCAATGGCAGGAGGTTTGTCGCTCTAGGTACGGTGGCCAATGGGCACAGATTGGGAGCGCCAACTTTCAAAGTGGGCATCGCCTGTATTGACATCAAAATGCATGCAATACGGTAAATTATTGCACTACGCTTCTACTGTAACCATGGAAACGTAGGTACAAAGTTGTAACCACGCCGTAGCGTCCCTGATTTCTCGATTTTCTTGCCGTTACTAGTGGTTCACGGTTCGGTTTCTATTCTAAGTCGACCCCCCAACTTTGGATTGTCAAATTTGAAAAAATTGGTTGACCTACAATCGTGTAAATACAATAGGATACTAAATGGACTGCCTTATCGTACCACTTTACCGCTGCGATCTTGTTTGTTGGCTCATTCTTTGCGTCGAAGCTACCTCGTCCCTTCTTCTTCAGCGCAATGCCACCCTTGAAAGTGCAACCCCGCAGGCGATTGGGGTGTACAGTCCCTACAGAATTAATTCCCTTTAGTTCTAGGGCACATACAAGGCCATATATGAGGCAGACCAGTTGTCAGAGACTACTTTGAAGCCCTTGTTCAGGCAGAGAGCGCTGGTCAGTTTGAGTACAAGATATCCACTTATGCCGAGCTCTGATGCTTCAGTGATAGTGCCTTTACCTACATAGATATCGTATGCATATATGATGCCACTAGCACCTGCTCTGGCAAAAACTTTGATGCCCCACTTATGAGGCTTGTTCTTGATGTATTGTTTTAGAGCACATCTACCTTTGAACGGTATGATAATTTCATAGACTGAATTGAACTCTTCAGGTTCAACTTGAGCTATATCTTCAGAAACTCACTTGAGCAATGGCCTTACCTAGAATAGCCTGTCTTGCTCGGGGTGTGTACGAGCAGTCACGTAGCTGTTATTCACGTGGAACAGTGTTCTACAGTTCTACGTTCACTACAGTGCTGAACATTGTTGCTCCGCTCCAATAGTTTTTGTCGGACAACATGCTCACAATTCCAGAGATAACATGTGTGCCTACAAACTGCTTCATTTCTTTAGCTGTCATTTTTACACAACTTACAACAGAGTACAGATTTGTCTGGTCTGAGAAGTTTTCAAAAACCGAGTTGTCACAAAATAACTTGAAATACTGCTAGGGTGATGGTGATTCATCTCGTGGAGATCCAAATTCTTCATTGTATTCCACCTGCAGGGGGAGTATGTCATCATTCGCCCACAACAGCGATTTTTTCTTTGAAGATTTTTTCATGCGATCATCCACTTGCAGCAGCTTTGTACTACTGTTCACATATTCACCAGCATCTTCATCATCGCTGAAGTTCTCATTCTCGACTTCAAGGCTGATATCACGGGCAAGATTGTCACTTGTACATTCTTGTCTATTTTTTCTAGTTTGCACGATGACTTCTTCATTGGACGAATCAATGTCTACATCTGACACGTCACCTCAAGGGATCAGAACAAGCTTCGGAACTTCTTTTTTTCCCCCGTAAAACTTGCACATGCTGATTGTCGTCATCTGTTCCAAAAGAAAATCTGCATATTACGGAAGATTTCACACACGAAAAAAAATATCTACACGGAACAAGCTCATATCAACAGCATAAAATCGCAAAAAGCAGAGCTACGCTCCACCAACTATACAGGCTCCTGACGCGATAATGATCCATCATGTAACAAGTTCCCAAAACATGGCCATGTACACGGCATGAAAATGAAAAAATAAGTATTTATAACGTGTAAATGTCACCTCTGCACAGAGTTCGAGCACGAACAAACACATGATTTACTCAGATAACATCAATCGAAAATGTACCGCGTCAGTAGTCGGGGCCACTACGTCCCAATGACTCCATTTAGAATCAAGATTCACTAAGTTCTCCGGTACACACAAATACTTTTGGCCGAATAAATTTATTGCTAAGAGATAGCATAATACCCGATAGTCAAAGTCCAAAAGTTCGAGACGAAAATAATATAGTTGTCTTGCCTCTGCACGGTGAAAAGAAGAGGTGATCTCAGTGAATGACGGGAACAGTGCAAACGATTATTTTATTTTGTTGCTCACAAATGGCAGCACTTCATTGACTCTACCAGATTGCCAGCATATTTAGAGCAAAGGCTAAATATGACTTTTAGTATAAGAACGACCTTTTTTTTTTTAGCTTGGTATCGCAGAGGTGTCGCACCCATGTCACTCGATTCTATTCAACCAAGTCTCAGCTTTGGCATTATGGCAGTGTCCAAGTCAAACAAAGATGACCCTGGCAGCACTGACAAGTTTCAAGATGTCACGGCATTCTTTCAAGTCAACACGGAGCTTGTAGTACACAGTACCATAGACACTATTCCAGGAAACAAAGTAATGCTACCCTCTAGTGCCGGGCCATACCTGCGCCACATGCACAGAAAGGTCAAGTTGAATCCCAACAGTCTGTCACGCCATGGTCGCCCAGACCACCTGTCAAACACACCTGAAGACATTGCAAACTATGAAGCAGAAATTGAGTGCCTTGCCGCCGAGCAACGTGGCGATCTCCGCGAGGACCTTTTGCCTGTGCGCAGTGCACGACCGAGAGTGCCATTTATGCCTGAATAAAATGTTTTTTATTCATCTTCTTGTCTCAGACGCTCTTGTTTTGCTATATATCTTTCATATACATCCAGTGGCATGTCTTTGACACGTTCATGCAGAAATTTGTCTTCTTGAATATATCTTTCTATTTTATCCATAGCTTCCTCAGTTTCTTCTTCGTCATTGTCTATTGGTTCAAGTTCTTCATAATACAGCGGTAGTAATATGGCGCGAAAATTAAAAAGATTCGCGCCCTCTTGTGCAGGGTGTCTACCAACCGGGAAAACCGGGAATTCTCGGGGATTTTGAGTAGTCTGGAAAAAGTCAGGGAAAACTCAGGGAATTTGGGCCTCTATCAGGGAAAATTAGCGGCAATTTTATTGGAAGGGTCGAAAGTAGCGGTAATGCTGGCTCGAGCAACAGACAGGAATCGCACTGAATCGTCTTTGACGCCCTGTCGTCGGCTGGATGAGTTGCCAGTGTGCAGTCAACGACCGATTTTCCGGATTCCTGATAATTTGGACGGCTTCGCGGCACCGCCACGTACCCCATAGAGTCAACGTATCAGAGCGTGTGAAATTTCGGATGCAAGAACCCTTCGCCGTCCGATTTTCCGGACGTTTTGCCGTGACCGCAGGTCCGAAACGGCAATAATCAAAGGCACCACCGCTGCCGTTTTGATTACTTCGCCACCTCGAAGCGGCACTCTCGCACGCAGATCCGCTGGCAGCCGTTGCCACCACTGCGGCAACGCTAGGCCTAGCTGCTTCGACGTTCGCTATGAAGCTTCTTACCGTTGGGTGCCGAGTTTTTTATTGAAAGAATTAGCTGCTGTCAGCAATGGCACGGACTCCGCTTTTGTGGTCCTCGCGATTGGCTTAGAAACTTAGAAAACACGGTGCGTTGCATAATGCCGGGTCCCGAAAGTCAGCTTCGCCTCTGTGCAGAAATGTTACATGGTGAAGCATACGCAAAAGTATTGCAGTGAAGCATAACAAGCGTGGTAAGGGGCTATTGCCACGGAAAACAGTATGTATTCCTTAATTATACACGCGTGCACACGGTATTTCCTGTCACAGTACGAGCGCCGATATGCCTAATATGTGTACCGACAGTTCTTTAAAGTGCTTTCGAACGTACCTGTGCCGGTTTGAGCCCCTAAGGGCAGTAAATGACACGCATTTATTTTTTTCCAACTGGCCGATTTTTCGAACGTTTTCGCGACCCCTAGGGAGTTCTAAAAATCGGCCGTGGACTGTGCCACTGACCAAGATGCTTCATATGATCACTGGGGCGAACGAGTGGCAGAAGGAGGACAAGAACAGAAATGATGTACGCATTGAGGAATAAACAGGAAAGGAAGCATGCTGCCGCCGTTTTGAAGGAGCTTGAGCTCAAATTACTATTTACTAAGGTAATCGCAAATAGAATCGGGAATACCTTAGACTTCTGTCAACCAAAGGACCAGGCAGGATTCCGTAAAGGCTGCTCAACAATAGACCATATTCACATTATCAATCAGGTGATAGAGAAATGTGCGGAATATAACCAACCCTTATATATAGCCTTCATTGATTACGAAAAAGCATTTGATTCAGTCGAAACCTCAGCAGTCATGAAGGCACTACGGAATCAGGGTGTAGATGAGCCATATGTAAAGATACTGGAAGATATCTATAGCGGTTCCACAGCCACCGTAATCCTCCACAAAGAAAGCAACAAAATCCCAATAAAGAAAGGCGTCAGACAGGGAGATACGATCTCTCCAATGCTATTCACAGCATGTTTACAGGAGGTATTCAGAGACCTGGAGTGGGAAGAATTGGGGATAAAAGTTGATGGAGAATACCTTAGCAACTTGCAATTCGCTGATGATATTGCCTTGCTTAGTAACTCAGGAGACCAATTGCAATGCATGCTCACTGACCTGGAGAGGCAAAGCAGAAGGGTGGGTCTGAAAATTAATCTACAGAAAACTAAAGTAATGTTTAACAGTCTCGGAAGAGAACAGCAGTTTACGATAGGTAGCGAGGCACTGGAAGTGGTAAGGGAATACATCTACTTAGGGCAGGTAGTGACCACGGATCCGGATCATGAGACTGAAATAAGCAGAAGAATAAGAATGGGCTGGGGTGCATTTGGCAGGCATTCTCAAATCATGAACAGCAGGTTGCCACTATCCCTCAAGAGGAAAGTGTATAACAGCTGTGTCTTACCAGTACTCACCTACGGGGCAGAAACCTGGAGGCTTACGAAAAGGGTTGTGCTGAAATTGAGGATGACGCAACGAGCTATGGAAAGAAGTATTATAGGTGTAACATTAAGGGATGAGAAAAGATCAGATTGGGTGAGGGAACAAACGCGGGTAAATGACGTCTTAGTTGAAATCAAGAAAAAGAAATGGGCATGGGCCGGACATGTAATGAGGAGGGAAGATAACCGATGGTCATTAAGGGTTACGGACTGGATTCCAAGGGAAGGGAAGCGTAGTATGGGGCAGCAGAAAGTTAGGTGGGCGGATGACATTAAGACGTTTGCAGGGACAACACGGCCACAAGTACATGACCGGGGTAGTTGGAGAAGTATGGTAGAGGCCTTTGCCCTGCAGTGGGCGTAACTAGGCTGATGATGATGATGAGCTCAAAAAACAGAGCTTTGGCTGATGCCGAGATGCAGGTGTCCCGCATCCAAACCAAAATAAACTTTTTAAAGCAGTGAAACACAACACTCAGGTGTCATGCGCGGGCTGAGAGTATGTCAGGACAGTTGAGGTTGACTTACGAGCGGTTGAGAGAGAATCTCAATTGTGACAGAGTTCGGGCCTCATACCACTGAGCTTGCTATCAGTTGATAGAAATAGCTCATATTCTAATATATTTGCTTCTATGTGCGTCTCCTTTTTATTCGTATTTGTGAATGTCCGACTTATTCGCAATTTTTTTCGAGGACACTTTATTTGCTGTGAATTTTACTAACCCCTGCCTTCTATTATCTTTTTGAATAATATAAACACTACTCCTTAGTATTCAAATTGGATTAACCCTTTGTGGGACAACATATATTTTTTGCAAGAATTATAAAAATTTTTTTATTACACTTGAAAATGAGGTGTACAGAAATGATTCTAAACAAATTTCACAGTTTTATTATGTATAGTTAAAGAAAAAAATGTGGGACGCATTTGTCCCATTGACACTAAATGGGAAAATGAAATGTGGGACGTATTTATCCCATTGACCTACACGGGTGCCACACTAGGTTAGTTCTGACTAACCACTTCATGGAATGGTCCAAAACAGGTCACACAAAGCGGGACTGAGCATGCCTTGCACAAGAAACTTGTTCGCACTTCTTTCCCCCTCGTGGAACACCAACGGCATCTGCGCCTATTTTCCACTTTCACAGGGTTGTGCTCTCTTCCCATGAACCGAACTTCATCCGATACGCCAACCATTTTGTGGCCATTTTTTCTACCCTCCTTGTTCATTCTGAACGGCTTCCTGCTGCCGGTGGTTCTGAATGTCTGGCCATTGATGAGTTCCCGTCCAAGAACCAATCGAAACCATAAGTAGGTCATTGGATTCACAGCATTTACTTGAATGAACGCGTTGACGATGGCTGCATCGAGCAAGAAATAAAATATTCTGTACCAGGACTTTTTGGACCTCCTGTCAGCTCGGTATGCATTGCGCTTTTGGTCGAATTTGTCGACTCCTCCCATCCAAGTGTTGTAGTCGGATATAGCCTTTGGACACTGGACGGAAACCGAAGACCCATTTGCAAGCTTGCGGACAACTTCTTCTGTGTCCTTTGGGTGGTGAAAATTCGATAAAGCATGCACATTTTTTGTGTCACGCCACTGATATGCAACAATGCTTCCTTTTGATCGCCAGATATATTCTCCTTTCTGGAGTTTGTTGTCCATTTTCAATTCATCAGGCAGATCCTTCCTGTTTGTCCGGACTGTACCAACAGCAAGAATTCCTTTCTGTGCAAGGTCCTCCATGAGGCGAGTGGAAGTGAAGAAATTGTCAAAGTAGAGTTGCGTGCCAGGCCCAACGCCTTCTACCAGAGACAATACGACGTACTCTCCAAGTGCTTGGTTGGCAGGACGCTTCGCATTTTTTCCTTCATACACCTGAAACGCAATCAGGTAGCCGGTTTCTGAATCGGCCCGGCACCACACCTTGTAGCCGCGTTTGATGGGCTTCATTGGCATGTATTGCTTCAGAGACGATCTTCCTTTGAATAGGATCATACTCTCATCTATAGCTTGATGAGCCGATGGCGTGTACTCTTTCTGAAAACGTTTGTTCAGAGCATCGATGAGAGGGCGTACTCTTGCCAGCCGGTCATATCCATCTTCGCCTCTTTTTTTTTCTTTCGTGTTGTCACTCAAATGCAGGCAATTCATGATGGATTGGAATCGCTTGAACGACATGACTTTTGAGATTTCTGGTGCATTGAAAAAGTTATCGCTGCTCCAGTAAAGGTACAGCTGATGTCTCGGGTTTACACTCATGAGAATCAGAATGCCGAAGAAAGCCCGAAGCTCATCTAACGTGATCGTTTTCCATTTTCGCCGGTTTTTCTGTTCTGCAAAGCGGTTTGTTTCCTCTACAAGGAGCTGCATTACTTCGTCGTCGAAGTAGAGTGAAAAAGCTTCAATCGGTTTGGATGGCAACTTTTGTGACATCTCAGGATCCCATGTTTTTGGGACTTGCAGAACATGGTCTGGCTCGTCACAACCCCATGTGCCCGGCGTTTCTTCCTCATTTTCCACGATGTTGTCGCACAGGTCTAGCGATCTTTTCCGCCTCTTTGTTTTCTTTTTTGTATAGGTTGCCTTGCGTTTTGCCTGTCTGCTCGTTGACGCAGCCATTTCATCTGCACTGGCATCCTCATCTGTACAATGAGGCGCAAGCTCGGGAATGACATTCTCGTCTGTGCTTTCCCCATCCGAATCATTGGAGTCCGGATCGTCCGATATGCTAAAATAGAGCTCGAGAGCTTCTTCTTGTGATAGAAATCGCTTGCCTGCATTAGAAAGCAACGACAAGTTCTAGATCAAATAATTCGAAAATTACCGCTCAAAATTCTGCCATTAGGCTTAGCAAAATGTGCAACTTTTTTCAGCATGGTATTGAAAATTTGCATTTATCTCATTATATGTAAGCTCAAATCTCAGAAACAAGAGCTGATTTTAATCCAGGGTTGTTTCTCTGAATGCAGAAAAAAGGAATTACTTACCAGGCATGTTGATTTTCTTTTCTGCCGGATCGCATATAGTCGAAAACTTCCAATGCATCAGAAAAAAAGAACGAAGTTTCAAGTTCTGGACTCACTGCCTCATCTAGTGGAGGCTGCTGAAACTATATTTAAAAGAAGTACTGAAACCTCTCAATAGGTGGTAGCACATCACAAGAATGATTCCGGTTTCCTTCTGCTTCGTACGAGCCCTTTAGAGTGGAGCACTATGTGGGACGTATGTGTCCCACTGTCCCACAAAGGGTTAAGTCACTTTTTAATTATTTTCATGTGCTTACTCGAGAGTGACATCATCAGGCGATATGGTTTCAGCCCGTCTTGACATAAAACATAGTTCTGCATCCCTCAGGGAAATGGACAAAGGCACTCAGGGAAAACCTGGAAAACTCAGGGAAATTGGAAATGTCAACTTGGTAGACACCCTGCTTGTGGCAAGTCGCGGCATCTCCTTCACAAGCCACTGTTTCTGTATCCTCTTCTGGCTGCATATACACAAATGTAGCTGTAGTCGACAATCTAACTCTCGGAGTGTTTAAAATATACTATATATATCTTTTTCTGAGTGGTACCTACGGCAGCTACTGCAACGTAAAAACATACTCACCACCATCCTCGGAGCTCCTTCCTTTTTATGTGGTTGTCGCTGGCCGCCGAGTGTGCCTTTTTTTTTTAACTCGGGGCTGCCCACTGACCTGCAAAATGGACGATTCCATCTGGAATCACAGGGCCTTAAAGGGTCAAGGTTGCAATGACATTTATGGTGTAGCGCCTAGGCAATATTAAATGGTTGCCTCTTCACTTTCTTGTAGAGATTATCCCTTTTTTTTCCTCATCATCAACATCAGCCTATTTTAGGTCCACTGCAGAACGAAGGCCTCTCCCTGCAACCTCCAAAATTACCCCTGTCATGCGCCAACCGATTCCAACTAACGCCCGCGAATTTCCTAATTTCATCGTCCCACCCAATCTTCTGCCGTCATCTACTGCGTTTCCCTTCTCTTGGCGCCCACTCTGTAACCCCTGGTGGTCCAATGGTTATCTAACCTGTGCATTACATAACCTGCCCAGCGTCATTTTTTTCTCTTAACTTTTCTCATCGTGACTGGATGTTGGAGCGTAGGCTTGTACTACATTTAATCTATACCACTTATTAAGTCTGATAAAGACTACTGCTTCCTCTCATTAATGCTGTAGGATTCGTCCATGTTGCCCACTATGTCCTTATGGATTAGGAATCCTAGTCCGTATTGCTCCTTATTTGGGAGTCCTCTATAGCAGAGGACGTGGCCGTTATGTCGGCAGCGGCAGGTGATGGGGGCCCGGCATCCAGAGAGTGCACGGCGAGCGCCGGCAACGCCGACATGAGAGAGGGAGGTGGAGAGACGACCCTCTTTAGCAAACCACACAAACGACTGGACCAACAAGTGGCCGTTTAGTGCCCGAAGACTTCCCTGCCAGATGTCACCACCTCTTTGGTCGAAGCCAAACACATGACCGAAAGGGGTGCGTCATCTAGCCAAACTAGACCACAACATGATTAAGCATTCAACATGAGATCCCTCAGAGGGAGACACTGTACCACATCATCCCCCTCTGGAAAAGAATAGTAACTACAGCAGAATCTCGGTGATACGAATCTCAAGGGGAGGCGAAAGTATTCGTATCACCAGAAATTTCGTATCACCAAAAAACGAGCCAAATCTGTCCCGAAACCATGAGACACGCACAAAAAAAAACATTTATTTGCGAGCAAAGAAGTCACGTATGTCCTTCTGCGTCTTATTCTCCGCAAGGTTGGCCAGCAGAGAATTTTGGAAGCTGAAGAACTTGGCTGTAGAGTTCTCACGCACAGTCTCGGGCGTCACAGCATGCCGCAGAATATCGAGAGCGTGCATAGTTTCGGCTGCCGACGGTGGTTAATCATCACCATTTTGGCACTCGTCTTCTTCATCGTCACTGGTCGAAATTTGAGGCTGCGACGATACATCCTCCACGATGTCTTCTACTGTGCGCAGACCACAGATGACGAAATCGTCGGCACTGCAGTCAACGCCAAGCTGGTTCCAGACATCAACCGGAATTGGATCTGGCACTTGCGAGGTGGTAGCCACTGTGGATTTAAAAATCCCACACTTTGCGAAACAATTCGCGATGGTTGCAGGGGAGACGCGCTTCCAGGCCACTGCAATAAAATGCATAGCGTCCAAAAGACTGATCTGCATATTTGGGTCCTTACGGTCAATCTTCGCAAGGAGACGGCGCACCAACAAACCTTTGAAGTGGTGCTTCACGTTTCTGATAATGCCAGCATCCAGTGGCTGCAAATGGCTAGTGGCATTCGGGGGCAGGAATGCCACTTTGATGCTCTGTAACGTCATGTGCTCTGGATGTGCCGCACACTGGTCCAGCAGCAAAACAATCTTTCTGTTCTTGCATGACATCCTATGGTCCAAGTATGTCACGAACTCCACGAACAGAGCTGACGTCATCCACGCCTTTTTATTGGCTCTATATGTGCAGGGCAAACAACCGGCTGCCTTGAAGCATCGGGGCTTTTGGTATTTTCCAATGACGGTCAGTTTCATTTTTTCTGACCCGTCAGCATTGCAGCAAAACAAAACCATCACACGCTGCTTACTTTTCTGTCCTCCCTGGCAGGCTTCGCCCTTGAAGCAGAGACTCTTTTCGGGCTGAAGATTGTAAAAAAGCTTTGCCTCGTCAATGTTAAAAACATCGCGAGCGTCATATCCCGCAATGGAATACTGCAGCGTGGTTGCCATCCAATCTTCAACGACGGAGGCGTCAACCTATTTCCCTTTGCTGCAAACGGTTTTGTAGGAGAGGTCATGCCGTGCCTTAAATCGGTGAATCCAACCACCAGAGGCCTGAAAATTTTCAATTCCAAGCGTGAGTGCGATGTCCGCAGCCTTCTCATGCAGAAGTCTTCCGTCAACGTTGACGCCAGCCGCGGTGACCTCTTTAAACCATGTTAGGAGAACTTCTAACTTTGCATGGTGAGCAGTCTTCGCTTCTTCGGAGTTTACGCCAAAGTGCTGCACATTCTACATAATTTGGTCGTGCTGACCGACGATGGTAGACAGTGTAGAAATTGGCAGGCCTAATTCCTTGGCCATGTCAATGCACCTTTTCTTGGGCTCTTCGTCCACCTTCTTCAAAATATCCAGTTTTTCCTTCAAGGACAGCGCCTTCCGCTTTCGCAACATCTTGCTGATTGCAGTACCTTTCGGGCTGACGTGATCAACGCTCCTAAAACAACACATGCAAACAACACGCTGCACTTCCGTAGTCGTCGCGCATGAGGAAACAAAGAAGCGGGAGCTGCTGCTGGCGTGACGATCTGCTCACTGGCTGTAGCGGAAAGACCGGCGACTCTCCTGAGAGCAAAAATCTTGGCCCTCTCTGCAGTGGGGGTAGCCATCTCCTTCCACTGGCTGCCTTCCCACGTAGGGATCGCTGGAAACGAGGAGGCGGATGTCCTTATGAAATGTGAGAGCTACAGGTGTCAATTTACAGTCGAACCCACTTATAACGATACCGGTTTTAACAATATATCGCTTATAACAATGAGAAGCTGCTGCACTGTCAACATTTGAATGTTTTCCATTGTGAAATAACCAGCTTACTACAATGCCTCAATGCCACATTATCGGCTATAACGATGAAGTCTGGCCGCTGGGTGTCCGAGCCGAAAGGTACTGGAATGTGAAATCCTTGAAAAGAAAAAAAGAAAACGAGAAATTCGAGTTGCTGCTCAATGGGCTGCTGCTTCAACAGTCGCCGCGCACTCATCAGCCATCTCCACAAGCCTCTCTCCTGTCACCTCTACCCCTCCGAAAACGAATAGGCTGCGCCCATAGCTCTAAGCCGCCCCACCCTCCAAAAAAAGAATGGACTGCGTCAACTGCACTTCTTGCAGATTGCTCGCATGTTGCTCACTGGCTTTTCATTCAGTGCAGTTCTGCTAACAGTTTAAATGCTCGCGTTCGTCTTTGTTGGACTGGACTGGAAAACATTATTCTGGTCCTGCAGGACGCGCTTAGTGCATAGCGGGCGTTTCCCACATGGGGACCGACGGGGAGTATCTGGCGTTTCTACATTCCCAGAGCATGTGTGCCAGTGTCGCTGTGTCTCCACGTGTCGCTGGGGTGCACGTCGGGATAGAAAATGTGTAATTTGGCAGGGTTTGGGTGCATGTGCATCTGTAGCAAGCATAGTGTTAGCGCCTGTGGCCTCTTAACTTTGGGGTGTGGTGGCAGAAAGATGCGGCGCCGTAGGTAGAAGTGTTTTGTAATCTCGCTCTACCTAATGAATGCATCCCAATTGTTCTATAGCTCGACGAGATAGGGTTACCTGGGGACGGCGTGGTCGGTAAGCGTGCATACTGCTTCGCGGACGATCTCGTTGAGGTTGGGCGGGACGCCCGGCACCCAACCGAGATGTGCGGGGAACCAGATGACATTGTGCTGCTTCAGGGTCCTCAGATCAGCACTACAGAGGATGCGTAATGCCTGATCGGAGACTATGTCACATTCCAAGGCTTCGATGGGCGGTCTGGAGTCGGCGAAGGCTCGGTTTTTGTGGTAGGTGGCGGCCTCCACAAACGTGATGTCCGCTTTCATTTCTATGTGCTGGAGAAGGGCGGTTGCCCATGCATGGCGCCTGCCGCTGTTGTGGTTAGGATGTGCGCTTCGTAGAATAGGAGCGATCGTGATAAAGTCTCGGAATTAGGCGTCAATTTCCGTGGATCCCTGGTAGTGTGGCACATAATGTGGTGGCCCATCTTGGTGGTCGTGAGTTGGGCCACCTGCGTTCGCTCCTGAGCCTCGGCGATCTCTTCAAGCATGTTGTGTATGCTGAACTTGAGGAGTTTGTGTGTAGAAAAGGAGACCGGAAGGCCGAGGGCGCATTTCACTACCTTTCGAGTGAGGGCGTTGAGTATGTTGCACTCAGCATGTAGCCAGTTGTACATGGCAGCAACATAGGTAAAGTGGCAGAGAACAAACGCTTGTACGAGACGTTTCAGGTTGTCTTCTTTAAGGCAATGGTGACAGTTTCCACTCTGCGTACGAGTCATATGGTGTTCTCCGTCTTGGTCTTGAGCTTCTGCCCCGTTTAGGTGTTGGTTCCGCGGGACTCGATCATGCCCAGGACCCTGATACAGTCTACCTTGGGGACAGTATGGCTGTCCCTGGTGCAAAGGGTGATGTTGCGTTCGGCTGGGGGTCTCCACCCTCTGGGCTTGGCACCGCAGTATTCGGGCGAGTACAGCAACAGTTCCGACTTGGTGGGGGAGCACTTGAGACGAGTGTGTTCGAGGTAGTTCTAGGCGGTTTCGATGGCCTCCCGCAGGGTGGATTCAATGAAGCCATCCGACCCTGCAAAGCACCAAATGGTCGTGTTGTCCGCGTAAATGGTGTGGTTTAGCCTGCCCATCTTCGAGAGTTGTTCGGAAAGCCTGATCATCACGAGATTCCCAGGTTGAACCAAATAGATGCATAACGTTAATATAGCGTTTATGCCAGACGATAAAAACGGTTGAACCCTTTTGTGAATGCGGAAAGATCGGTAGTTTTCGGGTAGTCTGGTAATTATTCTGTTTTCCTGCCACAGGAAATTATTCATGTTGAAGTGTATGGTATCAAATTGTAGAAGAAGAAATTATCTTTCCAACGGTATTAATTTCAAGCAATATATTTATTAAAAGTAGTGCGAAAAAAGTTATCAATACAAAATAATCGCAACAGAAACGAGAAAGACAGATAAAAACATCAATGCTGTTTTGCACAAAAAAGGATTATTTAGAAAATCGAAACATACGTTTTCAACAAAAGGGCCACATGAAATCAGCCTGCAAATATTAGCTCTGTATCTACAAAAGTTCTTCAGCTACACAGGAAAACATTAGCCCTACTGTCTATCGTGCCACCGTGCAAAGCAGTTTCTCGATAAAGTGAAACATGTTAGCTGCACATGTTTCGCAGAAAACATTTGTTTTCTCGATAATTCTGGGACTTCTGGATGCTGCCGACGATGCTCGTCAAACATTATGAAGCTATATACGACAGCTATATAGCTGCAGTGGAAAAACAGTGTCTTCCACCAATGCACGGACTTCATAAGAATGTTGTAGGATCCGATCAGCTGGTCGGATTTAACCACTCCAAGCATGCCCACATTGCATTTATTGATCAGCAACGGCTTCTTCATGGACACTTCTGTCCATGTATTCCCGACTTTCTTTCGTCGCTTTGCAAGGACGAATTTGTTCGCTGTGTGCATGGTAGACATCATATTCACAACCCTCTGGTCTTTCCATTGCAGGTACAAAACATCCTGCTCCCGCAGCCATTGAATGTCCCCTCTTTTCGCCTTCTTTTCCCACTGTGTCATGGAGTTCACTTGGAAAGCCACGCCGATCTTTCTGCGTTGTGCCACACGCAAGTGTCTTGCGCTCCAGTAAATGAACAAAGATGTGGAAGTGTAGAAATTGTCCCAAAAATTATGTAACCCTGATCAAGGTCATTTTCGCACGCTAGGTTCTTCACGTTTTCTTGTATAGACGCTGAATTGAACAGTGTACCCCGTTTCCGAATTTGCCAAAACCCATAATTTGTAACCCCATTTGATCACTTTATCCTTCATGTACTGGCGAATTCTGGACCGACCTTTCGATTTCACCATTCTCTCATCAACGGAGCGGTTCTGACACGGTTGAAAAAATAGCGCGCAAGAATCATTGACGTGCTGAAGCAGAGAGGATGTGCAGTAAAGCTTGCCATGGGATGCGACAGTTGTCTTCTCTGGATCAGACACTCGGGAGGGCAAGCAACGCCTTGAACCGTTTCCTTGTCATCACTGTAGGCGGAAGAAGCCCTGAGAATAATCTGCGTGTGTTCCAATAACAATGCAAGCGTGGGACTTGCATGATTCCCAGATACACGAGAAGTCCGATGAACTTGAGCATCTCCTCTTAAGTGACTTCCTTCCATGATCCATTTCTCTCGCTGCACGTGGGCTTCTCTAGAATATGCATCCACACATACTTATTTGTGTTGCATATCTCTTTGATGATTTCAGTGGTGAAAAACAAAGGAAGAAATCGACGGCTCTTACGAACCACCACGCAGCACTCGGGAGCGCGATTCCAAGGTCCACTCCCAGTGGTCTTCGTGGACAAAACTCCGCTCTCTGTGCGGCCGCCGGCAAATGGTCTCGTCCGAACGACATTGACACCCTGCAGATAAGAACTGTGACCTTTAGAACACGCTGGAAATCCTTACGACGCGATAACATGGTCCGCGAAGAAAGCAAAATTCACCGGAGAGTACTTGTTGATGTTCGGGGGCAGTTTGCCACACTTTCGTCGTCCGTACTGAAGTCCGACGAATCGAAGTCATCATCCGAGTGTGTGCTGCTACGATCATCCGCAAATTCGAGCCCAGATGCGTCAGAATCCGTCGAAACTCGCCTTTTCCTAGGAGCGGACGTGCGTGATGTAGATGCCATCTCATAAACAATGAGCGCTCATCACCCTGACTATGCAGGGGCTTTAAAAATTCCCACACGGTGGAAAAGAGAAACACAAATCCGAAACTAATAAAAGTCTCTTTAACCCGCTCGATGGTGCTAGCTGTCCGAAGCGCTCGGAGAGGCGCCGAAATTCGAACTTGCACCACCGAGAGCATGCTGTCGACGGGAGTAGGCACGACCACGAAAGTGTTAAAGAAGACACGAGTAAGACAACTTCGTTGTTGAAACGCCGTATATGTCTGCTAATGTCCGGCTTAATTACTTTCTTCAGAGGATCTAGAACAGCTGTTCAAAACATATTCGAAGAGCTGGTCTTGAAATAGGACTGTGAATGGCTCAAGTAATCCCTTTACCAGGGCTCTTCATATATGGATTCTAAATGCTTTTAAGACGTCATCAAAAAGCTGGTCTAGTAGTCTCGAAAGGTTTACGATCATCTGAAGCTCAATATATTGCGGTTTCGAAATGAGTCGAAGCGTGGGCGTCTAGTGTTACTGAGCTCCTGGTGCAGTGCCAAGCATTGTTGCCTATAGACAAGAACGGCACCGAGAGCGGCGCTGCTGCGCCGGCGTTGAGAGCGCCGCATGCGGAGCAAAATTCTATTAGCCGGTGGTACCCCTCTCCCATCTCTCGTTCGCGCCGCCTTGATTGCCTCCTGCACTGCGCGTGTTTGGGCACGTTTCGCGCCGCGCGCGGTGTGTGCGCGTGGACATTTCCTTCGATGGGCGGTGTACAGTCTCTCTGACATTTAGGGGAAAACTCGAAGCGCATTGCATCGCGATGCGGCGACCGCTTGAGTCAGGCGGCGGCAGCAGCTCGCGCAGATGCTCGAGGGGCGGGATCTTGAACGGCGTCGTCTGCTACGGCGGCGCACGCTGGCCGCATTGTCGAGAAACGTTCTACTGTCAGGTGCAGGGCGCTGATAACATCGTTACTGCGTGAAATGAGCCGGTATTCTTTGCTAAGCGTTGCGCGACGCCCACTGATACGCCTCGAATGTAAGTTCATCGCTGCATGGCAGTCATAGACGACGTACTGATTCCATACATTCTTGACGGCCCGTTTCTGGAAGGCGACTATATATTCTAACGCGATAGGACGCCGATCCACACTGCTCGTGCTGTGCAAGAACTGCTAGAAGAGCGCGCAGTCACTCTCTTGGAGCGGCCGCCTCAATCCCCGGGCGCCAACATCATTTAAAATGTCTGGGGCTCGTTGAAAGTATCTCTGGCGAAACATCCCCTCTATCAGTCGCCCGAGGATAGGCTTCGATCCACCATCGTCAGTGACTGAGACGTGCAGCGAATGAACACATCCCTGACCAAGTCATTCTACACTTCACTGCCTTCCAGGATGAGCGCTGTCATCGCTGCCGCTGGGGACATGACGAGATACTAACTGAAGTTCCGAGCGTGACGTGTCCAATTCCCCACGGGCGGGCAGGGTCTGTCTGGTGTAGCGAATGATTGTCGAGAAAAATCACTTCCAGCTCATTGTCTGAACCTAAAATGTTCATTTGAACGAGCTCGCTTCGTTTGCCAGATGTTTACTTCGCTCGGCGCACCGCAGTAATCCATGTCTGTCGTCTGCTTCTTTCGTACCATTTTCTTGTGAATCGGCAGAATTTCACTGGTGGCATCAACCTTTTCATGTTTACATTGCTGTCGTGACAGTTAACAACACAATAATAATTTCCGGTCTTCCGAAGAGGTGCCGTCGCAAACAAGAGACGTTTCGCGCGCAGCGCGAACTGAACGCGGGCGCGACCGTGAAGGGAAGCGGCGACGGAAACCCCCGCTGGAGATGAAATCGCTCCGCCAGGGGAGAAACGAGCGCTGGTGTCTAGGATGAAACTTGGCGTGCGGTCGTCTATAGGGGCCGATGCATACCCGACCAGGCCACCTGAAAAGGAACATGTCCACAAAAACGAATCCGCAATGCCGCCTTTCGTATAATAATAATAATTATGGGGTTTTACGTGCCAAAACCACTTTCTGATTATGAGGGACGCCATAGTGGGGGACTCCGGAAATTTGGACCATCTGGGGTTCTTTAACGCACGCCTAAATCTAAGTACACGGGTGTTTTCGCATTTCGCCCCCATCGAAATGCGGCCCCCGTGGCCGGGATTCGATCCCGCGACCTCGTGCTTAGCAGCCCAACACCATAGCCACTAAGCAACCACGGCGGGTGCCTTTCGTATGCAGCAACAATGTTTACAATGAAAATATGAATGACATCCCACTAAGAAATGGGCGGGTCTTGACAATCGGCCAGGCCAGGACTATTGTGCCAAAAGCACATGAATTGAGCATATCACAAAGCAACACTTTATTGCGAAAATAATACTTATGCAAGGTTTGAGCAAAATATGTAAGAAATGCTAAGTAAACCGAATTAAAAGCACATCAAGAAGGACTAAAGCTACCAGAAACAATTCTTAATGAACTAGAAATTGATCAATGACTATAACATGTATAAGTGAAATTTGTAGGTGCACATACAATGACGAACAGCTAGAATGCGAAGTTTGCTAATGTTTCTTATTTTGTACAGTAAAAAGAACACATGCCATTAGGTGAATAGACTAGACTCATTTAAAAATTGGTATCACAGCAACTGCAAGAAGCAGAATGAATACATTGTACACTTGAACCCATGAATACATTATAGTACACTTTGCATGCATCTCCAGTCTCCTAAAATAAAAAAAAATGAAATTGGCTCGCCATCCCCACCCTGCGAAAGTGAATGTCCAGCGAAGCTGTTTAATACCACCACTACAACTGCTGTGGGGCTATGCAATGCTTTACTGCTTTAGAGTGATGGTAACTTTGACAGCAAACCACCACCTGTAGCGGTGCTGCAACAACACTGAAATAAGGTGCTAGTCTAATTATTCCATATATGGCTAGGGACGTCAATTCCCACGTCGCAAGCTGCCATCGCCGCGGCAGCTTGCGCAGCAGTAATCCCTACTGGGAAACATATGCAGAGCACTACATGCTTTGCATTGTTACCAGGCGCACCTTATCATCAATTATTTGGCTCGGATGTTCCTTTTGTACTTGTTCTTTATTGAAAGGTATGCTGTTTTGTATGCTGTATCCATGATTCCAAAGAATGTATGCACTGTGCGCTTCACTTTGCTGAAGCCTCTGCGTTACGGGGGGTACGAGCCATTGCTTCTGGCCCTGCAGTGCCACCGCAATCGCCCCACATTTTTGGTAACGGACACAAAAAAAATGCTGACAAGCTAGGGTTAGCTAACAGCTTCACTGTAAAAAGCACTCTGAATACAAAAAGCTTTCGCACATGTAGCTCCGAGCAAGCGCTTTACCAGTTCATCCCCACTTTCACATCCAAAAATATTTGGCACACAGTCCAAGTAGAGTTCCATTGGTGAACAGCTTGCGAGCACGCCGGTTTGTACTTTTGAGTTCCACTGATGATGGCACTGCCTTACGTGCTGGTACTTGAAATGTTTTCAGTGTAGACACACTTGCTGTCCTAGACAGGTATGCCCAGATATTTGCAGTGGTGCTCTATTTCGTCAAAGTGGGCATGAAAGTATGCGCTACGCTGGTAGTTGAAATGTTTTCAATGCAAGTGCAATGGCTTCACCAGGATGACTTGCCTAATACCATCTCTGACACATGTATGCGCTCACTCTTCACTTGGTAGCACTAAACTATCAAGTGTTCCCACTCGGTGTGCTTGCCAGACAAGTGGGCAGGCCTAGCATTCAAATTTTTGCAGCTTCTAATGAAACATATAGCAAAACACTTAAGCTACAATGTGAAAGATATGCTAAATTTTATGACTTATGAAAGTGGCATTAGTTCAAAATGTGCTACTGCAACAGTGCATCTGGGTCATAAAAAATAACATAACCAATGCTAACTATAAAAATGTTCGCGGAAATTGTTTTGAAAACGCTGTTCAATGAAATGGGCACATAATATAAAGATTCCACATTAATTATCTCTTTGTGACTTCATATATGTTTTTCTAGCAAAAAAAGGGAAATGCTTTGCTTTTTTGAGCTCCTGAAGGCTTCACAAATGATACTAAACAAATTGGAGGATTATAACATGCCTTGTTTATTAGAAAAAAGTGGGACGTATATGTCTCATTGGCACATTCTGTGGGTCTCGGAAGTGGGACAACACTGTCCCATTGTCTCATGAAGGCATCATCCTGAGATCACTTGTGTGCCTATTTAATGTGAAAGGCACCAAAACAAGTGAGGGGTACCTTGCACACCCCACACATGAACTTTGTGCATACCTCATTTCCTGTGGTGGAGCACCACCTGCAACTTTGCCTTGTGGGCACTTTTTGTGGATTGTGGCCGATCCCTGTGAAGCGAATTTCCTCTGAGACTCGAACAATTTTTTGGCCGTTCTTTCGGCCCTCCTTGTTCATCCGGAATGGTTCTGTGCTAATGTAGTGCCTGAACGTTTGTCCATTTATGAATTGCCGTCCTAGAACAAGCCAGAACCACAAGTATGTTATGTCATTGTTGGCGCAGTAATGAATGAATGCATTGACAACAGAAGCATCGAAGAGAAAAAAAAATATCCTATACCAGGACTTCTTGGAATGCCTATCAAAAGTGGAGGCATTTCGCTTTTGATCAAATTTGTCTACGGCCCTCATCGACATGTTGTAGTCTGTCAGTGCTTTTGGGCAGATCACAGCCACTGAAGAGCCATTGGCAAGCTTCCGTGACACTTCGTCAGTTTCCTTCGGATCATGGACATTCGACAAGAGGTGAACATCTTTAGTGTCATGCCACTGATAGGCTGTGACCTGACCTTTGGAGCGCTACAGGTATTCTCCCTTCTTTAGCTTGTTGTTTCGCTTCAATTCTTCGGGCAAGTCCTTTCTGTTGGTGCCAACCGTCCCTCCGGCTAGGATGCTCCTCTCAGCGAGAGTTTCCATTAGGCGAGTGCAGGTAAAGTAGTTATCAAAGAATGGCCGCGTTCCAGGCTGCACGTTCTCTGACAGAGAAAGCACGACAGGCTCACCAAGGCTTTGATTGGCCGGTCTTTGTGCGTTCTTCCCTTCATACACCTGAACATGCAGCAAATAGCCCATCTTTCAGTTGGCCCTGCACCAGACTTTATACCCTCTTTTTATGGCCTTCATTGGAAGGCACTGTTTCATACTAGATCTTCCTTTGAAAGCAACCATGCTCTCGTGAATTGCCTGGCGAGATGACGGCGAGTATTCTTCGTGAAATTTCTTGTTGAGTTTATCAACAAGGGGACGCAGCTTAGCGAGCCTGTCATAGCTATCTTCTTTCTTTTCTGTGCTTCTCGCTCGCAAGAGCACGTGTCCGGCACCTCACAAGAGGCAATGGACACTACACCTATCCTCACGGCGCACCAAGTGCCTAAGGGGCAGCGAGACTCCCTCAAACGCTCCATAAAGGAAAAAAAAACCCATTACAGGGCCTCAAAAGAGCTCTGTAATTTAATCCCTGTAATCTCTGTAATTACTACTTCTCTTTCTGTTCACACAGCACATATTTACTTCTAATATGGATACACAAATTATTCAATGGAACGTCAGAGGTCCTGTTAGAAACCTTGATGATGTGCAAGAACTCATCCACGAACATAAACCAAAAGTGCTGTGTTTACAGGAAACACACTTAAAATCAAAACGCACAAGCTTTCTCTGAGAGTATACAACGTTTCGAAAAATCACGACGATGCTATCGCATCATCGGGCGGTGTTGCCATTGTTATCCATAAAAGCATTGCGTGTCAGCTTTTGCAGCTACCAACGCTTCTTGAAACAGTGGCGGTTCGAGCTGTTCTCCTAAATAAAATATCACCATTTGCTCGCTTTACATACCCCACATTACAAATTAAACAAACCTGAATTTCAGTCCTTCATAGATGAATTGCCAGAACCCTATGTTGTTCTTTGTGATTTCAATGCGCACAGCTGCCTCTGGGGTGACTCTCGTATAGATGCGTGAGGTCGTCTTGTTGAACAGTTCCTTTTTTCTTCTGGTGCGTGCCTTTTGAATAAGAGGGAACCCACATATTACTGTCTTGCAAACAGAACCTTTTCTTCAATTGATCGCAGCATAGTTTACCCATCTATACTGCCTGAACTCATGTGGGAAGTTATGAACAATTCTTACGGAAGCGACCACTTCCCCATACTGCTGAGAACATATAAAGAAAACGAATATCCCCCAGAGGCTCCTAGGTGGAAGATAGATACAGCCGACTGGGAGAAATTCCGAACTCTTAATAGTATTTCATGGGAGGACATGTCCTCGTTAGGAATTGATGCTGCTGTGGAGTATTTTACAGCCTTCATAATACAGGGTGTCTACCAACCGGGAAAACCGGGAATTCTCAGGGATTTTTAGTAGTCTGGAAAAACTCGGGGAAAACTCAGGGAATTTGTGCCTCCATCAGGGAAAATTAGCTGTAATTTTATTGAAAGGGTCGAAAGTCGCGGTAATGCTGGCTCGAGTAACAGACAGGAATTATAACGAATCGTCATTGACGCCCTGTCGTCGGCTGGAGGAGTTGCCAGTGTAGAATCAACGACCGACTTTCCGGATTCCCGATAATTTGGACGGCTTCGCGGCACCGCCACGTACCCCATAGAGTCAATGTATCAGAACGTCTGAAATTTCGGACGCAAGAACTCTTTGGCGTCCGATTTTCCGGGCGTTCTGCATGACCGCAGGTCCGAAACGGCATTAATCAAAGCCACCGCTGCCATTTTGATTACCTCGCCGCCTCGAACCGGCGCTATCGCTCGCAGACCCGCTGGCAGCCAAAGCCACCACTGCGGCAACGCTTCGCCTAGCTGCTCCGACGTTCGTTATTAAGCTGCTTGCCATTCGGTGCCGTGTTTCTTCATTTCTCCGCTGTCAACAATAATTTTGGCTTCGAAGCTCGGAAAGCACGACGCATTCCATAATGCTTTTTCGTGAAAGTTAGTTTTGTCTCAGTAGAGTTGTGTGACGCGGTGAAGCATTAGCAAAAGTATTGCGGTGAAGCCTAACAAGCGTAGGGAGGGGCAATTGTCACGGGACACAGTATGTATTCCTTAATTTTACACGCATGCACCCGCCCTCTCCTGTCACAGTATGAGCCCCGCTATGCCTAATACGTGTACTGACAGGCATTCAGAGCTTTTCCAGACGTGCTTGTGTCGATTTGAGCCCTTAAGAGCAGTAAAATACATGCATTTATTTTTTCGGACTGCCTGACTTTTCGGAAGTTTTCGCGGCCACTAGGGGGTCCGAAAAATTGGACGTTGACTGTAAACTGACCAAGAGTATGCTTCGAATGGTCTGTAGTGTCAACGCGTGACAGAAGGAACATGAGAACAGAAAGGACCAACGCATTGAGGAATGAACGGGGAACGAAGTATGCGAGTGCTTCTTTGAAGGAGCCTGAGCTAAAAAAACACTCTTGGCTGACGCCTAGATGCAGGGGTCCCTCATACAAACCAAAATAAACTTTTTAAAGCAGTGAAACACAACACTGAGGCGTCGTGCGCGGGCTGTATGTCAGGATAGTTGAGGTCGACTTACGAGCTGTTGAGAGAAACTCAATTGTGACAAAATTCGGGCCTCATACCACTGAGCTTGCTATCAGTTGGTATAAGCAGCTCATATTTGAGAATATTTGCTTCTGTATGCATCTCCTTTTTATTTGTATTTGAGAATGTCAGACTCGATTTGCAATTTCTTTCGAAGACATTTTATTTGCTGTGCATTTTACTAACCCCTCCCTTCTATTCTTTTTTTTTTTAATAACACAAACACTACTCCTTAGTATTCAAATTGGATTAAGTCGGTTCTTTTTTAAAAAAAATTTCTTATGCTTACGAAAGAGTCAGAGCATCGGGCGATATGATTCCAGCCCGTCTTGACATAAAACATAGTTCTGCATCACTCAGGGAATTTCGCAAGGGCGCTCAGGGAAAACCTGGAAAACTCAGGGAATTTGGTAATGTCAGCTTGGTAGACACCCTGTAAGAGATGCTGCACCTAAATGCATATCTGAAGTAAGTGGCTTGGCATGCAGACGACTTGTCCTGTGGTGGAATGATGAATGTGTAATCGCACGTAGGAAACAGAACAAAGCGTGGCGGTTGCTACGTGCTTCTCTCACTGCAGAGAATCTTGTCAACTTGAAAAAAATGAAGTCCCAAGACAGGAGAACCTGCCGACAGGCCAGAAGAGAAAGTTGGCAGAAGCTTTTATCTAGTGTTAACTCGTTTACAGATGAGGCGAAAGTCTGGAACAGGGTTAATAGGATAAGAGGGCGACAAACATATTCACTCCCTTTGGTAAATACACAGGGTGATACACTGCAAGATAAGGCAGACTCACTTGGGGAGCACTTTGAGAGTGGGTCAAGTTGAACCCATTATTCGCAATCCTTTCTCAAATATAAACAAATAGAAAAATGTGAGCCACTCATAAGAAAATGTCGACACAATGAACCATACAACTGTCCTTTTAGTATTGCCGAGTTGAGAGCTTCCTTGAGCGCATGCAAAAGCTCCGCACCGGGATCTGACAGAATCATGTATGAAATGATCAAAAACTTACACAATGACACCCAAGTTACACTCCTCGCGATTTTCAACACCATTTGGGCTGTAGGATACCTTCCAACTACATGGAAAGAAGCGATTGTGGTCTATATTTTGTAACAAGGCAGTGGCAAGTTACCGCCAGATAGCCCTCACAAGTTGCCATTGTAAGGTATTTGAAAAAATGATTAATCGGCGAAGCATTCATTTCCTTGAACCGAGCAAAATGCTTGATCCCTATCAATGTGGCTTCAGAGAACAGCGCTCCACAACTGATCATCTTGTACGTATTGAAGGAAATATCCATGACGCATTTGTACACACAGTTTTTCTTATCCATATTCCTCGATATGGAAAAGGCGTACGACACAATGTGGCGTTACGGAATCTTGAGAGACTTGTCAGAAATGGGCTTCCATGGTAGTATGCTAAACCTAATAGGAAGCTTTTTGTCCAATCATACCTTCCGGGTAAAAGTCGGCAATGTACTCTCATGTCCATTTACACAAGAAACTGGTGTACCCCGGGGAGGTGTGCCACGCTCTCCATCCTGAAGATGAACAAGCTTCATGGTTCATTACCACCGGCCATCATTTATTCTGTCTACGTGGACGACATTCAAACAGCTTTCAGATTTTGTAACCTCGCAGTGTGCGAGAGATAGGTACAGTATGGCTTCAACAAAGTGTCTATGTGGACAGAGAAAAACGGATTTAAAATCAGTCTTAACAAAAGTTCTTGTGTTCTTTTTACAAGAAAGAGAGGCCTGGTCCCGAATCCTTGCTTACAACTGTGTGGACAACAAATACCGATCAACAAAGACGACAAATTCCTAGGTAATATACTTGACCATAGACTCACTTTCATTCCACACATTAAATATCTGAAAGAAAAATGTCTAAAGACAATGAACATAATGAAACTTCTATCCCAGACTACATGGGGTGGTGAAAGGAAGGGTCTAATGAATCTCTACAAGAGCCTAATTCGGTCACGATTGGATTATGGTGCCGTAGTGTATAACTCTGCCGCTCCGAGCGTGCTAAGGATGCTGGATCCTGTCCACCATCTCGGTATTCACTTAGCCACTGGTGCTTTCAGAACAAGTCCGATTGAAAGCTTATATGCCAAATCGAATGAGTGTTCGCTCCACCTGCAGAGATCATACATCAGCTTTACATATTTCCTTAAAGTGCAGTCTTGTCTTAAACATCCATGTTTTAATAATGTTTCCGATTTGACGTGTGCTACCCTTTTCCGCAACCGTCCATCTATAAGACAGCCTTTCTCGCTGCGTGTGAAGGAGCTTAGCGATGAAATGCATGTCCCACCCCTCGAGCATCGCTTAATGCACCTAACCAAGCTCTTACCTCCTTGGGACTGGCAGGTGACACAACGTGACGTATCCTTTCTAAAAGTTTCAATGCATGCTCCAGAGGTCGAAATCCAAATGCATTTCCTAGAACTTCAGGACAAGCACTCGTGCACAGTGTTCTACACAGACGCTTCCAAGTCGCATGTCAGAGTGTCCTATGCAGCTGCGGTCCATCCTTCTCGGAATTCGATGTACTACATCCGGAAACAAGTATCTTTACGGCCGAGGCCTACGCATTACTCTCTGCTGTGAAGCATATAAGGAAATCAAAACTCCAAAAAGCCAGTGTATGTACAGGCTCCTTAAGTATCGTGAAGGCCTTAATGTCACTCTGCAAACATAAAAATTCTGTCTACCTAACTACCTTATGCTTATCTCCTAACCAGCATATCATTATATGCTGGGTACCTGGCCATAGGGGAACGGAAGGTAACGTTCTGGCAGACCAGATGGCTACGTCAATGGACCATTTCGGAAATCGCAGCGCCGCGAGAAAACCTAGCGGGCGCGCGACGCATTATGGGAAAAGTGAGCGCGCGCCGACCAACCGCCCGCCCATCTTGGCTGCCTCCTGCGTTCGCTGCTGCGGTGTGTGTGTGTGCGCGTGCTTTGTTTGGTTAGAGATTGTGTACTTTTTGGTGGTGGGCGGTTGTAGGTGCGTTATATTAACTGTTACCTGCCTGTGGGTTACTTAGTGACCTCAGCCACTACTGCGCGTGATGTCGTCGAAGTGCCGAGGCGGCGGTCAGACTTGTTGTGTGCCTGGTTGCGACAACAACACGCTGAAAGACAAGAACGTTTCATTTCACGCGTTCCCTGCAAATGAAAAAGAAAAAAAGGAGTGGGTGAGAAGAATCAACCGCCAAGGAAGTGCTGGTCGCTTCTCTTTGTGGCAACCTTCTAAGCACCACCGGATATGCGGAGCTCACTTCAACGCAAGTGCACGCCGTGGTTATATGGACCGGCTGCCAACAATTTTCCCCCACAAGGTCATCAATCAACTATCTCCTTCCTTTAATACCAGTAAGTATATATGTTCAGACGGTTATTGCATGTAATCATAACTTCCAAATCTTTTCCACTCGCGAAACGCAAGAAGACGAGCTCCCAAACTGCCTCTTCCAGCCCGGCGCTCCTTCTGAACGAGTTGGATATCGGCTGCGTAGTAGACGTGCCCCAATGCGATCAACGTAAGAGACGCTTTAACTGTGCCATCTTTTTTCTGAGGCTTCGGCTTTGTGTGTACGCATTTTCACGAACGTGTAATATACGCAGAAAGCGACGTTGTTTCCCAGGAGCCCACCCAGCTGACATTCGGTGTACCGGCTTCGCCTCGCACGGAAACGGAAGGTTAGTGAGAATTCAAAATTCTCGCTTTCTGCATTCCACTATGAAAACTTATTTTTCGCATTTAACGGACCCCTATCGCGCCCAGGATGTCGGGGTCCACGGGTGCTGTGGCGACCGGTATATTAATAGCGAGCGACTTCCTTATCTAGTGAAAACTGACGAAATTTCTTCCCGCGAAGCCAGTTTTTCGCAAGCTTTTGCAACTAGCCATGGGAAGTCTGCATGTTAGGAGTGGCAGAACCTCATGTGTTCTGTGACGTAAATGTCATCAGTGATTTGTACCGTCCATGTGTTAGTACTTCAGCGAGTTTTCTGATAAACGTGGTACCTCTTCCACCAGTGCACGCATTGTGAAACTTACCCATTTCATTTCTTTCACCTCGATATTATTCCCTTTACCCCAGCTTGGAAAAATGACTCAAAAGTCAGGCTATCCAAATGTAGTGCAAATTTGGCGGAACAATGCACTGGTAGCACAAGCTGCAATGTCGTCGAACTGCATGCTCAGGAGGGGCACAGACAGCTCATGAGGTTTACGAGTATAAATGGATAGCATTAATCTGGGCTTGCTGGTTGGTAAGCTGCTTGCGCAGGTGGACCAGTGGAGTGAAAGAGCGCTGGGCTCTATGGCTTTGGCATCCTGGTTCTTTGTTGTCTGTATATCAATGTAAGCCGAGAGCAAAGGTTCAGAACACACATTGTGGGCGGAAGTGACTATTTAAAACCCTGAAATCTGCATTAAAGTAGGGTCTAACCGTTCGCAAATCAATAAGTAGTTCTTTTTTTTTTTTAGGTGCCCACCACTCGTACTCCACGGGGCCTCCAGACGCAGCATCTGCTGCCACACTAAGAAAAGTCAACCACCTTCTCGAAGTCTGTGGAAAACTCGAGCATGAAAACAGCTTGCTCCGCAAAGACAAATCTGTGCTCCAGAAAGGGGTTGAGGATCTGAAGGCTCAGTTGCACGATATGAAAGTTCAGGCGCTCAAAGGGAAGCTGAAACTAAACGATCCTGTCTCTAAAGTTCACGATTTTGTTTCAGATGAGAAACGACTCGTGTTTTATACGGGGTTTAACTCCTTCAAAAAATTTGATGCGTTTGTGGAACATGTTGAAGGCATGTACGAGGCACTGAAAACGGGTGCTGGCAGGCCACCAGCACTGACAATGAAAGAACAGCTCATTGCAGTGCTTTGCAGGCTCAGGGTTGGGTTACTCGAACAGGATTTGGCATATCGCCTGAAAGTGTCTGTGTCGACCGCGAGTGCCATGTATACATTTTGGGTTAATTTTTTGTTTGAAATGCTAATCCAGATACCAATGTGGCCATCCCGTAACACAGTGGACCTGTTCATGCCAGACAATTTTAAAGAATTGTACCCATCTACACGCATTGTACTAGACTGCACAGAAATTTTTATCGAGAACCCGTCTGACTACAATACACAAAGCGACACTTTCAGCTCGTATAAAGGACACAACACCGCAAAAGGGCTCATTGGCATCACTCCGAACGGCTTCGTTTCTTTCGTGTCTAATTTTGCTCCTGGAAGACTTTATGATCGAGAACTCACAAGACACAGTGGCCTGTACGAGTTGCTCGAGAAAGGGGACAGTGTAATGGCGGATAGAGGATTCCTCATTGAAGATGACCTCCGTCAGCTTGGAGTCGAATTAAACATGCCACCTATGTTGAATGGCCACTCGCAGTTGTCACTGGCAGAGGAGTTAGCAACACGGCAGATAGCCAGTTTGTGAATCCATGTTGAGCGTGTCATCAGGGAAGTTAAAAACTTCAGAATACTCCGTGCTGTTTTTCCGAATGTTATGGCAGAGAAGCTGAACAAGATATGGAAAATTTGTTGTTATCTCAATAATTTCATACGTGAGCCCATTCTAAACAGATGAGCGATGGTGGTGTTTTTAATGTTTTGTACGTTGTGCATGATCTACTTTAAAGCAGGGGTGCTCAAACTTTTTAGCCTTTTCAGTTGAAGAAAGACTAACCTCATTTGGCTAAAATGGAGTCGGCTCCTACCATATTTCATTTCTATTTTGGCCAGCTTCGGTCACGGAGCCTGTATTGAAAATATTTGCTTAATGGGGGTTTAATGTCCCAAAGCGACTTACACTATGAGGGACGCCGTAGTGAAGGGCCCCGGAGATTTCGACCACCTGGATTTCTTTAACGGGCAGTGACATCGCACAGTACACGGGCCTCTAGAATTTTGCCTCCATCGAAATTCGACCGCTGCGACCGAGACTTGAAAAGGTGTTGGCCGGATTATGTAAAAGGGGTACGCAAGCTGCACAGCACCTGAACAAATACTTAAATTCAGTTATGACTGGCTGTATAGTGAGATAGCAGTAAGCGGCTAGAGCATTAGTCCCAAAATAACTGGCTAAGGCGGATGAAGACATGCATGAACATAGGTGCTTGGCGATTCTAGGAAGTGTTCCAAGAAACCCAAGAGTTCCACAAAACGCAGTTTGAGAATCCCTGGTGCAGTGCAAGGCATTGAACTTGCGTTAAAGTACACTACTTCATGTACAGCAGACTAGAGCAGCATTTCTTGCTCTGCTGAAGTAAGCCTGAAGTCACTGTACAGGCTATATAGCGCTGCAATGCCTTATTTATGTGTCGGTGTTGTGCAAATGATTCGAGCATAGAATGTGGCAGTACTATATGTGAGTCATGACTAAAAACCAAATCACCAGTCTCATTGCTGAGCTACACAGACAAGTTGGAAAGTTGGTGTTTGCAGCCATTGTCTATTCTACCACAGATTTTCTTTCCTAACTTTTTGGAGTGAAATCTGTAAAGTGAATTTCACTTTGTCATTTTTACATGTGTTAGTGACGCGCTCATGTTTCAAAAAATTGTGATATGTATATGTATTGTATATTTGTGTACTGTATATGTAAAAAAATTTGTATATGTATGGGAGTATTTCATGGCAATGAAATTTGAGACCTTTATTACAAACTCTCATGTAATGTCCTGCATGGAATTCTTGAGGAAGAACTTATGAAATAATTGCTATCGCACTCAGTATCAGTATGCAATACTCGAGATGCGGTAGGTTCGAGCTTGGTCGTCAAAGCAGTGCGAGCCCAGTGCAGCTCGAAACTTGGGCATTAGCCCCTCAGAGCAGAGATGAAGTATGCTCAATGTGCACCTTGGGCACTCTCTATGACGGCACATTGATTACTGTAAAGCATAAACCTTCGTTGGTTCACTCCACGTATGTTACAAGTCGTACCGAGTGCAAGAGTACCTACACTAAGGAGAACACACTTTTCACTTCGCAAAGATTTTGCTTGCAACTTTCAATGCGGTTTCCTTACAGACACCAATGTGAAGTCACTATCACCATCAAGTATAGGAAATGTTGAAGTGTTTAGCTGCCCAGATTCCTGCATCCAAGAGTGCGTTATGTATGTGTTCAATGACAAGGCAGCAAGACGTGTGGTGCTTGATTTACTTTTTACACACCGATTAGTTGCACACACATTTAAATAAGTGGTGGCAGCACATACGCGTGGCCATAACGATATTACACAGAAAAACACTTTCTTCATGGAGACTAATGCAATACAACATATTTAAAAACCAAATATATGTAAGATGAACACATGCCAAAGCATGTTATGAGTCCGAGCATCTTTGTCCTGCAGACCAATGTGACTTAACTAAGTCGTTGATATTCACACACAAGCACAGTGCTCTTGGTAGTTCTTGAAACATTCCAGAAGCCGTGGCAGCATTTGTGAAATCCAAAGCGAGCTGTCAAAAGTGATCCTCTGAAGAGTGCAGTTTGTGCCATTATCAACCACAAAGTCACACCAGGAGAGTCCAGTCAAAGCCATTTGCCCCTGGACCTGGTAAAAGTACTTGTGGGTCGGTTTAAGAACTCCATTCTTCAGGTAGGATGCCGTATTCACAGCATTTTCTAATTCATCACCCCGTTCCTTGGCAGCTGAGAGGGTCTTAACTTCAAGGTGACCAAAATCTCCTCCCTCCTGTACAACACGGTCTGGCGTTGCACCAAGAACAGGGACACCAGGGTTGACGCACAACCCACAACAGTAAATCCTAACTGGGACCTCTCTCTTCTCTATGTAACGCTGCACGGCTGCAGCTTCATTCCTTAAACCATCAGCCATGTATTTGGTCTGCATCTGGCTAGACCCAAACAGCCTCTTGAAAAACTTCTCGTCAGCTGGCTTCTTCCGTGACACCACATCTCCGAAGTGTGAAGCAGTCAGGCGCTAGGATCTCTCGAAGCTCCATGTTGTAGAGCCGCTCTGCATCCTAGTACCTTGCTCAAGGGCCCATGAGTCTTCTAAAGTAAGCTCACAGGAGCCGAACTTGTATCCAGCTGGCACATGCTCAACCCACAGGGCTTGCACCGGTAACCTGATTGGCATCTGGCTAAGAGCATCCTCGTGAAGTGCTCTTTTCACTGCTACGGGCAGAAAGTGGTTGTCCTCCAGCGTCTTGCATAGCATGGCGTTTGGAATATTTTTCTGTGTCTGATACATTCTCTTAATACGGTCTTCTGTCACTATCAGAGAAACTGTGGTTTCTTGAGTCAGATGCCTGCCAGCTTTCATTGGCATATGTTTCACAAAACGTAGTTGTGAGAACTCGCGTGAGAGCATGTTGGCCTTCTTAGCGCCAGTACCCCATGCTCTGGGTTTGTCTGTACACGACTGTGTGTCTCGCACGTAGGCTGCCCCAGAGCGCTTCAAGTCTAGTACAAACCATAGTAAGGCAGCTACATGCTTACAAACACCTGCAGCTCCAGCCCGGCAGTTGCAGGTTCCTTCAACCACAGTTCCATTTGACGAGAGCACAGCAGCAGTGTTATATAATTTTGCCAAAGAGAACGATGCCTCCACGGTTGCTTTAAGAAAAGTGGAGCTGTCAGCCTTGCAAATAAGAACATTGTGAACCTTATCTGCTTTAAACATCCTGTATCCGCTTATAGTATGCTTCTGAGCACTATGTGCATTCTGATGTGCCAAGATTTCTTGCTCTGAGAAACCATCCGGCACATCTTTTAACTGCTTTGTCCATGGTCCTTTCGGTAACCTTGCTTGAAGAGGATGAGTATTTTCAATGGCTTGTAGTGGCTCCTGCAACATGGGTATAAGCAAGCGTCAAAATGTTTTCTTCGGCGCTCCACATATGAACAGAGCATGGAAGCATACACAGCTGATCATGGGATCATCAATGCGATCTTGAAATAAAAGAGTATTCATTCATTGTGTCTTGGTCACTTGTGGCAAGCATGCTTGAAAAGCAACGCTGAACCCGTTTCGTTCACTATGCGCGGTCGTGAAGAATGTTGCACAAGGACGGGCTCCATAAGCCACTAGCTAACTTAAAACTCTAAGGCCGCCCTAGTACAAGGTACTGGCGCGTTCAATACTTTTCAGGCTAGCCAAAACATCCGCCGCAGTTTTTTTAGACCGCGTTCGCGTTACTTGTAGCCACCGAGGCACGTTCATATTTTGGGTGCGTCTATCTGCACTCCACAGTAGTAAGTAATGTACACCGCGACCGAGGTAGTACGAGCTGTCAAACAAACAGCAACTGCTATCTATACCGCAATGCTATGCTCAGATATATACACTGAATGTAACAGTACTAATAGAAGAGCTTGTTGGTTCTTCGTACTTGCTGCATGCTATTCAAACAACACTATAGGCAAGAAAATTCGCTGGCACAAGCTAAGCGCCAACTCAGCTACTTATTTCTTGCAAGATGTACATTATTGAACGTATGCGCTGTCCGTTCCTTTCGACGATATGCTTGTTTCATACTCGTCCGTAGATTAAATAGCCCGATGTAACCAAAAGACTGAATGGGCAGTGCTTGATAACGAGGTATTTTGCTGAAATACAGCACATAAATTCTCACAAGAGGGTGTTGCACTGTTGCAACAAACATGAATGTACTGTACGCTACGTACTACGCCTGCCGCCGGAACAGCCGCACAAACTTCGAAGGTTTGCGACGGGCGACTAGTAAATAAATGCACTGTTAGCGCGTGCTCACAAACAAAACACGCCTGCTAGCCGTAGGATCGCGCTCGTGCCTTCAGTAGCATAGCTATAAAACGCTGACAAAGGTGTTGCTATGCAACGCAAGCTCCGAGCGCGAGACACTGGCACATGTGCGCGCTTCACGTGCGAAAATACTCGCTTCGCGCTCGTAGCGTCGGCTGCATAACCACAAGAAAGTTGTACGGCAATGTAAAGATCACTTGCGCGGCGAAAACACGCAACAAAAGTATTACTAGCACTCCAAAAAACGTTTTTTTTTTTACCTGCTGTTGCGCAACGTCCATGTCGTACCGCTCCTGCGCCGGATCCTGCCCGCCAAGGTCTATAGACGAGCGCACGCCAAGTTTCGCCCGAGACGCCAGCGCTCGTTTCTCCCCTGGCGGCACGGTTTCCAATCCCCCGGGGGTTTGCTTCCGCCGGTTCCCTTCGCTCGCGCTGAGCCAGAGGAGGCCAGGCTGAGCGCGCGCTGCACGCGAGAAGGCTTAGGGTGCCTCGATGCGCGCGCCCCCGCTTAGGGTGAGGACATCTGCGTCGTCTGCTACGGCGGCCGCCATTCTCGCTCCCACTGCATGCTCGTTCTCGCGGAGAACGGACTCCTCCGCTTTCCGGCTCCCTATCTCACGCTCGGCAGCGACTGGGGCTAACCCCCTTTCTCCCGCGCTGTTATGCGGAGGGCGTTAAAAGGCTGAATGGGCATTTTTCTTCGTGAACGGAGGCGCGGTAAACAGGATTGCATGGGAAACCTCACTGATGTCCCAATGCAAGTGAGTGAATTTGATCGGTAAGAAAATTCAGCCGACGCGGTCAATGCAACAACGTCTTGGTTCTGCACGCTTTGAAGAAACAGCATCAGCAACGGTAATAAAATATAAAGTCCCCTTTTCGTCTGGTAACAGCCAGATGAATACAAAAGCTGTTACCCAAGCAAACATGAAATCATTTATTCAGTGCTTATGAAAACACACAAAGTTAGAGATTTGTGTTTAATGGGAACGTGAACACTGAACATTATTGCACTTTTTAAAAGTCGACATTTATGTTAAATAGACGGTAATTGATAAAATAGTTGTGATCACTATATATATAGATGCAGACTTCAGACTTTGAAGGAAAAGGCTCGCAGAACTGCAGATTCCAGCTTGCTTACGCAAGGCTGACCCCTGCACAAGTCTTGCTTCCGTGGCCACTAGGATGAGTGCTCGGAATTTGTCGGAGATGAATTCGGAGCCTCACTCTGGCATATGCAGCAGTCAGCATTTTGCTTATTCGTTCTTTGTGAGCCATGCATGTGTTCACTGAGGGTTTGTCTATGCCTTCGAGATAGGCTATCAGAGAACGAAGTGGCGACTTCATGGTGAAAAATTTGCCTGTGCACCATGAGTTGACAGCGGTGAAATGTTCCTCGTAGTTTTTTAAAGTTTTCATGACATCAGCGCTTGGATATACGAGGTTTTGCCCATCCCTGACGTATTCCTTGAGTGCAGTCAGGGAAGCATACTGATCGTCAGGCTTGCCAAGGAGAGCAGCCTTGCACTGCGGACAAGTTATAGATTTCAAAATTCCTTTCAAAATAAAACCGCCAAGGTAAAACAAGATGCGGCACTCGGTTGACGTGAGCTCTTCAATGAACAGAATTTCCGTGTCGTTGATTTCATCGACTTCGCTTTCTGCACATTCCTTCTTGCTATGTGCAAGCAGATCGACAAGGTATTCGCGGTCGTCAAGTTCGTAGCTTGTTGATCTCGGAGTGTGAAGAAAGTGGCTGACGCTGACGAGTCGGAGTGCACACTTCAAGTCATACGCAGTGGGCACTGGCTTCATGAGCCGCACCACAGAAAAAAAGTTTTCTAGGCAGTCTTGCAACAGCCTGCTCGTGAGGAGGAATTCATACCCTTCACTGCCAAGAAGCACTTCTTGAAGGCGAAGGACAGCCGTTGTCGCAATTAGGACCCCTGCTTGCGATGGCTTCCACTGAGATCCAGTGCCCATTTTCAGTTCTCTGATGGTGTCTGTTGCCGTGCGTAGTGTGTCCAAGGCGGCATGATATTTAGTAATGTTCCTGCGGCTTAGCGCCATGGTGGGATGACGCGATGACATGAGGGCATACCACCTAGAAACGAGGTCCATAAACCACGCTGTTGTTTCGGCCTCTGGCTCAATCACTCCTTCTTTTATTAGGAACCGAATAGCTGGTGGGGCTTCACGGAAGAGCTGGACAGCGACTCCTACTTTCATTTTGGTGAAGTGCCCACAACTAATGTGGGTTTCTGACAAATTTGGTGCTACCTTAAGTTCGTTGGCTGCGTCATAATCCAAGACGGCCTGTACATGCTCCAATTTCACCTTCGAGGCCGTCAGTCCGTTCCTGCTTACTGTAGTATCACTGAGTGTGAAAACTTTTGAGCTTAGAAGCTGTCCTTTCAGGTTCTTAAGGACATGTGCCGGGTCCGAGATGAAAAAAAGTTCCTTCCCTTTTAAGGTTGGGTGAGGTATTGAGCACGAAGTTGTCGAATGGCGGTGGCTCGAAAAGCCAAATTCTCTCCACATAGCGCGGTTTGCTGCACCCATGTCACATGTGATAACACGGACTCTTAGAGAAATCTGGCTGCATATCTGCACTATTTCCAGGACATATGCCTTGAGTACAGAGCCGTCCACGTGCCTACCAGTGAATTCATAGGCTATCACTTGCTTCCATCTCTGGTTTACCCCACCTAGCATAAACACCAAAGCATGATTGGCTGGCTCTTCAGGCTTTGAGGGCAACGTCGTTCCTCCCAGAAGCACGTCTTCGCCACGGTCGAGTTCAAATCCGGGTGCTATCTCCATTTCATCTAAAAAGAGAACGCAGTCTTTCTCCACGTCCTCCATTCCCTCTGCTTTCGACCTCATGACGTCGATCACTTCATGCAGGATACCTGGCAGAAACTTCAGGCCCTGAATTCTTCTTGCTAACGTTCTGCTGGATGGAAGAGGGTAGCCAATCTTTCTGAGTGTTTCATACCCGGTGGTTCCACAAGCAAATTTAATTTTTAGACCTTGCTTTACTGTTTGCGCTGACCACGAATTACCATGATTGTTGTTCCGAGAAAGAGCACGAATTTGGTCTTCATTTAAAAACTTCGTATTTCGTGAGAAATTAGTTGCCTCTTTCTGCAGCTTGCGTACCTGCATCTGTAGCTTTTTGACAGTGTTCTTAGATTCGTTATGATGTTGTCTAAGCTTATTATTGGCTGCTGTGAGATCTGCAATCTTCTTCCTAAGCTCAGCTGCCTCAGAATCGAGGGGTTGGGTCGCAGTAACTATTGCAGTTTCTTGAAGCCGTGCATCCCTGGGGGTCGAAGTAAGTTGCCCATTAGCATTGTTGGTTTCCGTAGCCGCCAATCTCTCATTTATCTCCCCGTCTGACGAAGAATCAGCGGGAGAAAATTCCTGCGTAGTTGAGGGAAGAACGTTTCTCACTTCTCGTGAAGAATTGTGTGCGGCTGCGTCGTCACTGAATAATGCAGGCACGTTTGCATTTCGTTCCCTTGGTGGCCTTCGCTCTTTAGGAAGTTCTGGAAACAGATAAATAAGAAAAAATGCCCATTACATATATTTAAGATTGTGTTAACTAAAAGCAGAATAGAAGGCGCGCCAGAAAATTTAATATGTATGCGCATGAATCGTTTCCTCACATAACTTTTTCAAATGTAGATAATGAGCCGATAAGCAACGTGGTAACAAATACCAGGGTCAGGAGGCATCTCACCTTTGAATGGGAACACCGTTGGTACAGCATTAGGCTTGAGCTTCTTCCACCCATCCGCGCGGTTCTGTTCGAAGCTGCTGGCTTCGAAATGAGCCTGCAGATGAATTTGATATTGAAATTAGCGGCGCATTTCCGGCTCGATAATGAAAACAATGAAGGCAGCACGCAAGAGAACACAGTAGTCCAAATATCAGTCGAATTACTCGAATGAGAGCCTCAATCTGCACATAACATATCCTGTCTATCTCATTCACTGACTTAATCCGCCATCGCAGAACGAAGCGTCGGGTTAACAGGCCAAAGAACAAATTAGTCGAAATATCAGGCGAATTACTCGAATGAGCGCCTCAATCTGCACATAACAACGATCTCTGTTAATCTCATTTACTGACATAATGCGGCGTCGTAGGACGAAGCGTCCGGTTAATAGGCAGCGGAAGCTACCCAACGCCGCACACATGTCAAAAACAACTTCAGAAATCGTGAGTGAATTAATCAAAATTGGTTCCTGGACCATCCATTTGCACAGTAATTGCCACAGCTTATGTGCCCTTGCTTGTCCTCATGCTCTGTGCCTTGATGCAATGTTTGGGCCCAGACCGCAATTCGCTGGCAAGCGCCTAGTAAAGGCAATTACCTTTGAATGAAAAGAAGCGGCGAAAGCACGCGTGGTACGTATTCCCCAGCGGACACGTGTCGTGCAATTTCGGATGCGAACAAGCAAGCGGCAGACAATGGCCTGTACCGCGCTGTAGTGAAACTCATTTACTTTGTTTTAGTGTTTCACGCAGCTTTTTTAAGCCGAGCAAGAAGAATATTGAACGACACTTAGCTGCCCAAACGCAACAAAATACAAATAAATCGCAACAAAAACAGCACTGAACCAACATGTGGCACTTACGCTGCAGACACACGAGGAGTTCGTCGGTTGCCACTTGTCACGCTTGACTCGCACCAGCCACAGAAGCCGCCTTTTTGGGTCCCTTGGAAAATGGAACATCCTCCAACCATTTCTCGAATGGTTGGAGCACTGAGGAACACAACATCCAGGCATTCTACGCCGATGAAAGCCGCGCGAACGCAGCAGCGTTTCGAGGACGCCCGGACAGCAGCGCGGCGAAGTCGACGCGGGCAACGCAATGGCGGAGGGAGCGCGCGAAAACAGGTTTAGGCGGCGCCGGCTGGTTCAAAGGGTGACCTCACCCTAAGCGGGGGCGCGCGCATCGAGGCACCCTAAGAAGGCTTTCTCGCGCGCGCTGCACGCGAGAAGGTGTAGGTTTCCGTCGCCGCTTCCCTTCGCGGTCGCGCCCGCGTTCAGTTCGCGCTGCGCGCGAAACGTCTCTTGTTTGCGACGGCGCCTCTTCGGATGACCGGAAATTATTATTGTGTTGTTAACTGTCACGACAGCAATGTAAAGATGAAAAGGTTGATGCCACCAGTGAAATTATACCGATTCACAAGAAAATGGTACGAAAGAAGCAGACGACAGACATGGATTACTGCGGTGCGCCGAGCGAAGTAAATATCTGGCAAACGAAGCGAGATCGTTTATTGATCACTCCTGAGTGTATGACGGTTTCTATATCTAACCCACGTGAAATTAATAATTACTCGGTACATAATCCTTTTATTCATACAAAAACTTTAAGTTCAACGAGTGCTTGTCCTGTCTTCTTTCTCGTGTTTCGTTTGTGTGTGCGCTGTCTGAGAATGGAAACCACGTCTGTTGTATGCGCTAGCAGTGGCCGAAGTTCACGCGTGCCGAGAAATTGAATATGTGCATGATGCATTGAACATGACCGGAGTTCATTCCCGCTTCACCACTGCACCGATCGATCGGGTTACTGGACGATACACACCCGCGTCTTGGTCGCGCCGGCATTGCTGAAGCAGGAATGATTAATAATACTTTCAACTTCCGTCTCTTGAGTACTGTTAAAAAATGACCAAGCTGTCTACATTGCTGCCTCTATTCCATATTGTAGGGGACGTACTAGTTAAAGTTGTGTGCGCATGTCGTACTTGTGCTATGCAGCGATACATCTTGTTTATTTCCGCACAGTGTCGATAGAAGTCCGTTGTCGCCATCAGAGACAACACGGATTTGTAGCAAACATAATGTGTGAAACTGCAAAAATGACTTTAGCTCGTAGGTGCCGTATGTATCTGCCGCATCGTATGTGCTGACGATTTTTCCGGCGGCACATACGATGTCGTTTCCAATTACCTGCTCAGCGTCCCTTACATGGTTAAGCAGACGCTGCCCTTTCGCCGCATTGCAGCCATAAAAATAATCGTCAAGCGTACCGATCTTCTTAAAGGCAAATATAGCGTGTGCAGTTTGTTTCACACTAAGGGGAAAACTCGGAACGTATTGCATCGCGATGCGGCAAGCAATGGAGTCGTGCGGCGGCAGCAGCTCGGCGCGCGCTGGCCGCATTTTCGGGAAGCGTGGTACTGTCAGGGGCAGTGCACCGATTTCATCGGTACTGAGGGAACTGAGCTGATGTTCTTTACTAAACGTTGTGCGTCGCCACACTCTGATCCTTCATTGGCGCTAATGGAGTTCCACAAACTTCTTTTGACAACATGGTTCATTTGTAATTTCGAAGGGCCGGAGTACTGAGCGTGTGCACGTATATTTCTTCACTGTGTGTGCTACCGTAATGAGCAGCGACAAAACGCACCAAGATGTGCGCGCAACGTGCTCAGTCTTTGTTTGACTCGAAAGGAAAACAAAGCACTCAACAATGGGAGTCGAACACGGTGAAACAAACGGACACGATTAAATGAACATTTTAGGTTCAGACAATGAGCTGGAAGTGATTTTTCTCGATAATCATTCGCTACACCAGACAGACCCTGCCCGCCGGTGGGGAATTGGACACGTCACGCTCGGAACTTCAGTTAGTATCTCGTCATGTCCCCAGCGGCAGCGATGACAGAGCTCATCCTGGAAGGCAGTGAAGTGTAGAATGACTTGATCAGGGATGTGTTCATTCGCTGCACGTCTCAGTCACTGACGATGGTGGATCGAAGCCTATCCTCGGGCGACTGATAGAGGGGATGTTGCGCCAGCGATACTTTCAACGAGCCCCAGACATTTTAAATGATGTTGGCGCCCGGGGATTGAGGCGGCCGCTCCAAGAGAGTGACTGCGCGCTCTTCTAGCAGTTCTTGCACAGCACGAGCAGTGTGGATCGGCGTCCTATCGCGTTAGAATATATAGTCGCCTTCCAGAAACGGGCCGTCAAGAATGTATGGAATCAGTACGTCGTCTATGACTGCCATGCAGCGATGAACTTACATTCGAGGCGTATCAGTGGGCGTCGCGCAACGCTTAGCAAAGAATACCGGCTCCTTTCACGCAGTAACGATGTAATTAGCGGCCTGCACCTGACAGTAGAACGTTTCTCGACAATGCGGCCAGCGTGCGCCGCCGTAGCAGACGACGCCGTTCAAGATCCCACCCCTCGAGCATCTGCGCGAGCTGCTGCGCTTCGAGTTTTCCCCTAAATGTGAGAGAGACTGTACACCGCCCTTCGAAGGAAATGTCCACGCGCACACACCGCGCGCGGCGCGAAACGTGCCCAAACACGCGCAGTGCAGGAGGCAATCAAGGCGGCGCGAACGAGTGATGGGAGAGGGGTACCACCGCTAATAGAATTTTGCTCCGCATGCGGCGCTCTCAACGCCGGCGCAGCAGCGCCGCTCTCGGTGCCGTTCTTGTCTATAGTACAGTGGCTACAAGGGGGAAGTGTGAGGAGCGCGCCCGGGCAGGCGAAGCGCTTTGGAAGGAAAGGGGCAGATGGCGCTGCAGCGCGCATACACGTCAGATTCTTCGGCTGCAGCGTTGGTAAACGCGTGTTTTATACGCGGCGGACGCAGTTTTTCTTTCGTCATGTTTCCATGGCTCTCACTATATTACAGAAATCGGTTCTGCTGGACACTTGGTTGTACAAGAGAGCCGGAAATATTACTGAGTTAATTCCAAATTGAGCAGAATGTCAAGAGAAAGCAGACTTACCGTTTCCATGTTGGATCGCCCAACAGCGTAGATTATTTCGCGACGGGTTGATTTCTGCTGTACTCGGACAAAGCACCACATGTTCAAATGCGCAAAATTTCTGAATAAAGCTTTATTTTGCTAAGCTGCTCTGGTAGCGGCAAAATAAAATGATTTCCTGGTACTTGGGAGTGAAACCTCTTCCAAACAGTCCTTAGGTAACCCGCCTCAGTTTCAAGTGCTTCTTTTTTTCCCGCGATGATTCCCTCTCTTTGTTAAGGGATTTCATGTAGAAATGAAGGCGTGTTAGCAGGAAAAACTTGGTGATGTGGTTGGTAATACTCAGCCCATGAAGTTCACAGCCAATCAAGACATTGTTCTTCCTGAGACAGCATGTCAGCTGATCAAGGCTGTCATAGTGCAGTTGGTTGTTGCTAAACCACATAGAAAAGGTGAGTTCTAACGCCTCTACAAACGAGAAAAGTTCGTGGGATGGGTAGAGCAGACCACCTTTGTCACAAAATTTGGTAAATGTCGAGAGTTCTTTGTTAGCATTCTCCGGATTCACGAGAAGCTGATCAAAACAGTCTTTGCAGTGAGTTTTCAGGATGGTCTTTCGTGCAACATACCCTGCAATGTAAAACACCAGGCGGCTGTCGCTCGTTTTTTCATTGTACACATGGTCAGAGAGAAGCTCAGATTTCTGGAGCCTTTGTGAAGCATCTTCTATCTGTCCTCTGTCAAGAAGTTCATCCACTTCACCGCCTGCTTCCTTCTCACCCAGCAAAAACTGCAGGGTGCCTCCTTCACAGTTTCCGCTGCTCGGCGCTTTCACTAAGTTATAAAAACTTAGGCAATTAACAGTGATGAGGAACTGGGTTGCGTTGGGGTGGTCATTACAGCCGGAAAACTGACGTATGACGCCAAACAGTTTTTCCAGGCTATCCTGACAAAGGCGGCTTGTCAGCAAGTACTTGTACCCAAGCTTGTCATGGACATACTTTAACAGATCTAATGTTGCATGGAGGGTAACCCTCAGTCCTTCAGCTGTGCTTGCTGACAAAAAACCTACTCTGGAAGGTGCCAAGGATCTTTCCCATTTGTTAAGGTACTCGATGAAATCTTTGATGTTTTTCTCTTGAATGGACCCAAGTCTTAGAGCTTCGGATGGAATACGTGCTGTCATCGCCTCTATTAGCTTGGCCATTGTGCTGACAAATGCCTCAGTTGCTGCTGGGTCACCCCAATTCCTTTGAATTTCATTCTTGTAAAAGAAAAGGCCACGAACGACTTCTGAGCTGAAAAGTTGGAATGCTAAGTTCACCCTCATTTTCTCAAAATTATTGGGCTTCACGTGGCATGCACTAATTTTTGGCATGACCTTGAGGGTGACTGCACATTTATCTTCCTCGTGTGCCACCCTGATGTGCTCAATGTAGGCAGCACCATCCGGAGTTTTGTAGAAGCACTTCAGGAAACCGTTCCTTACGCATTTTATCAAGTGGGGAAAATCTGACATAAAAAAAAGACGTCTTTCTTTATCAACAGGATGAGCAACCGACGACTTCACACAGCTCGAGGAACCAGATATTCCAAATATGCGCCACATAGAGCGGTTCCATGAAGCGCCATCAGCTGTCACAAAATCAACCTTCAGGCCAGCTTTTTCGGCAAGAATCACAGCTTCTAGGACGATTTTCGACAACAGAGCTGCCTTCACATTGCCCCTTGAGGCAAAAACACCAAGTATTTGATGCCAAGAACCGCTTAGAGGTTGAAACATGACCACTAGACCGTGATCACAAGGCACATGTTTCTCACTTTCGGGGGTGAATTTTCCTAAGTCCACAAGTCCCTCAATCTTTCCCCCTCCAACTACACTGAAACACTCCGACAGTTTCATCTCATCTATTATCAGGCCACCGTGGCACCTGAATTCATCCATGGTCTTCGTTTTCTTGCCAATCCCTGCAAGCACAAGGGAGTTGAAGCCAAACCCGCTCTTATACGAGGGCCGTTTTTTTTTTCAACCTCCGATCGCTCCGTGCAGGCGCTACGCGGGCAGCAGAAAGTGGAAATGCGCTGTAGGCAACTGCGCAGCTCTCGCGCTACACACTCCGCCATTGTTGACATTCAGGCGTCAGTCGGCATTGTGCTACAGCCACGTAAACATGGCTGCTATTATTGTTGCTCCCGCCAAGTGTGAATTCCCAAGTGTTATTCGTTTTCTACAGGCTGAAGGCTATGGTGCGGCAGAAATCCATCGGAGAATGCGTCGAGTGTATGGGGAAAACTTCATGAGTGATGGTGTTGTGCGTGAATGGTGTCGAAATTTTAAAGATGGACGTAATGATGGGCATGATGAAGGGGGCCAAGGACGCAAATCTGTCGTTTCAGATGACCTGGTTCAACGAGTTGACAGAATGGTTAAAGAAAACCGCAGATTCACCATTACTGCTTTATCTATGGAATTTCCAGAAGTTTCAAGGTCTGTTTTGTACTCTATTGTTACTGAACGGTTACGCTACAAAAATCTTTGTGCACGTTGAGTCCCAAAAATGTTGACGGACGGCCACAAAACTCGACGAATGGCGTCAGCTTTGGAGTTCCCTGAGCGTTATCAGGATGAAGGAGACAACCTTTTGAAATCAATCGTGACTGGGAATGAAACCTGGATTCAATACGACACACCGGAAACAAAACGACAATCACAACAATGGATGCATTCAAATTCACCAAACAAGCCAAAGAAATTCAAAAAAACCTTCAACAACAGAAAGACCATGGCTACTGTGTTTTGGGATCAACAAGGTGTGTTGCTTGTGGAGTTTATGGAGCCGAGAACCACAATCACTGCAGCTGTTTATTGTGAAACTTTAAGAGTTCTGCGTAGAGCCATTCAGAACAAACGAAGAGGAAAGCTGACCGCTGGAGTTGTTCTGATCCATGACAATGCCCGTCCACACACTGCTGGAGCAACTCAACGGCTTCTCGAACAATTTGGATGGGACATTTTCGATCATCCGCCATACAGTCCAGACTTCGCACCCTGTGACTTTCATCTTTTTCCTGGACTGAAGAAGTGGCTTGGTGGGAAGCGCTTTCAAACCAATGGCGACCTTCAAACCAACGTCAAGGACTACTTGAATTCATTGGCGGCAACGTTTTTTGAAGAGGGTATTGCAAAGCTTATCCACAGATATGACAAATGCCTCAACTTTTCGGCAACTATGTCGAAAAGTAACCGTAACTGTACTAATCTTTTGGTAATAAAACTATTGTTTTAGATGAACTTGTCTTTTGTTTATAGCCTGTCGGAGGTTGAAAAAAAAACGGCCCTTCCGCATATATGTCTTCAAGCAGGTTCTGTTCGGGAGTGTTAGTATTCCCTCTCTTCTGACGTGCTCGTAGAGTCTTGGACTCTTCATGCGCATTATAATGCACTCGAGTAGCCAATCTGGGTTGTATTTCATCCCTCTCAGTGATTTGCGACGAGCTGCCTGAAAACACTGCAGTACCGCGAGCCTTTGCTTAGGTGGAAGAGCTTTTAATCTGTCTTCCAGGACGCTCTCTTCCAGTTCTACACTCTGCCTCTCAAGATCCTTGATGGTTTGTGTGTAGACTGACAACTTGGCCTTGAGTCGCCGAACAGTTTGCGTTTGAAGTTTTTTCTTCCTTGAGAGTCTGGGAGCTGAATTCTGGCTACGACGCTTTTTTGATCGCTGGTTCAAAAGAGCTTTTCTTAGATGCTTGCACATCACACATGGCCTACTGTCATGCGCTACACCACGACACTTTATGCTTGAAATGATTGCGTCAAAAAAGTGAAATTTCTTGCTTCCCAACGCAAACGGAAATACATCGACTGTGCCGGCTCCAACACAGACTTCCATGCTGTCGACCTCTTTCAAAAGAGATGTAGGATCGGTGGATGACAGCCCCGACTGGCGCACTCCCTTTAAAAAAACATCTTGTTTCACACAGTTCGCTTCTTGTGAAAACACAACCAGCTTGCTTGCATATAGGACCCGTTTATCCTTCCCTGGTTTGCACACACTGTAAGCCACAGTCAACGGCGAAGGGTTCAACGTGTGCATGCCCCACGAACACGACGGTAAAGTGAGGTCCTGAAACGAAGCTGTGCAGTACGGAACCTCCTCGAAGCCCACACTCACAGAAACGGCACTGTCTTCTGCACATTTCTTCTTGGCTGGAGCTGTGGGTTCAGGCTTTGCGGGCCGCTTCCTGTCAGGCGGCAGTTGCTTCGATAAATACTTTGGTAGGTTTGGGAAAAGCGTGGGCACAGCTCCAGGAAGCAACAGAGGCCTGCTTCTTTCGATTCGGACGAGCTCTCCATTCACTGTGTGCTCAAAGTACCTTGAAATGTACCTTGTGTCGAAATGAAGCTCGCACACCGCAGAGTTCTTCTCGAGTTGTTTGTCAGCACGCGGTATAGCCCGCTGCCACTGCGCCAACGCCAGTTCATTCTTGGGTACACCAAACAGCGACAGTTTCATCTTGCACGATTTGTAGCCAGTAGTGCACCCAGGCACAAAACAGTGGCTCTGTTTTCTGGGCATCACCACACATACAGCGCACAAGAAATAACTCACACAACTGCCGGCAAAGCCGAGAGAAACACGTGCAGCACAGCTCACGCCAGCGTATGCCACCGCGCCTTGCCCATCGACTGACGTGCAAACGTCGTCGAGCGCCGCCTGTCGGATCCTCCTCAAAGGCCTCAGTGGACCGCATACGGCGAGCGGCGCGCTGCTCACACTTCCCCCTTGTAGCCACTGTATCTATAGTGTACTAGAATAATATCCTAGTGGTGCGAGCAAGAGGGAGGGACAATGCGCCGGCTGAAGCAAATGCCAGTAGCCACCGTCGGTGGCGCTGCTGTGCTTTTTTCTAGCTGCTGGCACGCGGTCGAGCCGGCTCAGACACGCTCTGCGGCTGTTTGCTCCGTGTGTTTTCCGAGCCGTGTGACGTTCAACGTGGCCATGCTTGTGAAAAACAGTGGATGATTTGAAAGAAAGAAGGCGTATCCCTGCATCTACTGCAGCACAGGAGGTTCGGTGCCAAAAAGAAAGACGGACACCCATTTATACGCTCCGGGCTGCCACAGCGATTATCAGGGCGCTCCGAAAGCGTCATTGTTCGCCGCATCAACGGAAAATGAACTTGGGAAGAAATGGGAGAGCGCAATCTGCGAACAGCAGACAAGCATCTCACTGAATCTTCAGCGGTATTTCATAAAAACTTCTTTCTGGACGAGTTGGTGCATACTTAACATAAGAATTCCGTGCTTGTGTCTCGTCCTTGTTACTTTGTGGTTGCATGTGTTTGCGTTGTTACAATTTTTATGTTCAGTGGTATGTGAGCGCCACTTTGAGCCTCGATACATTTGGAGGGATTACGTCCGCATCATCAATAGCACCGAAATGCGACTTCCACGTGGGAAGCTGTCACTGGCGCCTGGCGCCGTGCCTACCCTTCTGCCCGACTGTACGTCCTACCTTTCTGTCGCACCTGTTCAAGAGAGGCCAGCCGTAGAAAGTGCACCGATGGTAAGCACGAATTAAGCCACGTAAGAGCGCACGGACCGCACGGACCGCACAAAATGAAGAAAGAGCGGGAGATTGTCAGCTCCGCCAACCACTTCGCGAGATCTTGGTCGAGACTGCGTAAGATGAAAACGGAGAGTTTGCGGAGAATGAACCATTCGCAATTAGCTCGCTCTAAGTAGTGAATGTTCCCTCAAGCTCTGGTGCCACTTTAACTGTGGCAACGACTCAACCGTAGTTTTCGCGACAACGTAGGTACAAAAGCAAGAAAGGCTTGAGATCTTGCATGAGAAAGTTCTGCATTTCAGTGGGCATGAAGACGAAATGTCTGCTCAACTGTACTTTAGAGGTGGGCTGTGGCAAGACATAGTTGTACGCTCACTTGCCGCTGCGAACCATTTGCTACAGGACTCTGAGAGCCGCATCATCTGCCAAGGAATAATGCCTGAAAGTGACTTTCATGACCTTTCACGTGTTTTAACTCGAGGCTGCAGCCTGCTGCTGTGGTATTTGGGACTCCAGCATACAGTGACAGCCGCTTAATTTTCTATATCGCTGGTTGTGGCGAGAAAGTGCATTTTAAAGACAGGCTGTGAAGCCTGCCTGAACTTACTACTGATCACAAAATGGGCAGCAGGAAATTTGAGGTTTGCAGAGTTTGCCATATGAAAGACAACGGTGGTTTTTCATATCCTGCCTCCCCTATGTACAAGTTTATGATCAATTTGGACAAAGACTTCATAGTTTGTTTTAGTCTTCTTGAGTTGCGCGCAGACAGTGTTTTAGATGTTTTAGCTAGGTGCTGTTAAAGCCAGGCTGCAGCATCAACTTGGCTGCCCTGATCACTTCGAATCCATCACAGCAGAACTCACTGCTTTCTACATCACAACCAAGCTACATTTCTTCACAAAAAGCGTGAAGAAGTGTAATGAAAGAAGGCGCCCTGCAGGCATCAAAATGTATTAAGCTCGGTTGATGTTCCTAGAACTCCATGCTACAAGGTGTTTTTTGGTCATGTGTTTTAACAGTAATAGTTGCTTATAATGGGATTTGATGCTCGGTGTCTAGGGAAGGTACACTTTAGGGTTCCATTATAGCTGTGCTATTTTCATTGTGAATAATTAAAAAAATACTAACCTGGATTTCTTTCGAGCGTCACTCTGACAGTATGTGCTGAAGATGCGGCGGATTTCTTAGGAGCTAAAATTTCGGGAAAAATTGTGAGTTTGGATGTGCGCAATTGCATAGTCAAAAATGAATTCATTCCGGGGTTTACTGTGTACAACACTCTAAGATCTAATTATTAGGCACGCAGTAAAGAGGGGGGAGGGACACATGAATAATTTTGACCAACTGGGGTTTTATAACCGGCAACACGGACATGTTTGCATTTTCCCGCTATGAAAGTGCAGCCAACGAGTCCATTATTTAATCCTACGCCCTCGGGGTTAGCAGCGCAACGCCGAAATCGCTACGCACTTTCCTGTCATTTGCTATAAGCACGCGATTTAAATGGAGTGGTAAATATTGTCACGTGGTAGTGACGGTGAAGAAAGAAGCAATACGGTGGAATACATAACTAGCTTTTATTGGGCGAACCTGTGCCCACAAAAACAGGCTACACTTATAGCACAACCAAAGCGGCGAACACGGTCGGCGATCGTCGGAAAACTGATCAGCGGGTCAAGCGCGTCGGCTTTTATACTGCAGTCGTCGAATGTTCCAGACTAATCGTTCGGACCCGCGTACCTTCCACAAAGTTCTACACCATTCGCGTCACGCGATGAAATCAGATAAGACAGGGTTCGGCGACAACAGACACCCGGATAGAAGCATCGATAACTTTCCAGAAACTTCGGATACATACAGGCGCATCCCGCGCTGTGCGATTACATTTGTTAGGCGGCGAAACGTGGTCGCCCGATAAAGATAAGTACACTCGTCAATACCCCCCTCTTAAGAAGCATCGTCCCGATGCTACAAATATAAGAGAGCGAAACACAAAAGGACACTTATTAAACATAAGTAACAAAACAACGAAAAGAAACAAAGTCCAAAGATCAGTTACGCGAAGTCCCAAAGTTAATTATCGCTGATAGTACGGCTTGAGTCGCACAACGTGGACTATTTCAGATCGTGCGCGGCGCCGCTGTGAGTGCGAAATGCCGTCTGGCACAACCTCATAGTCTAGTGCGCCAATACGTCGGATGACCTTGTAGGGTCCGAAATAGCGTCGCAGCAGCTTCTCACTGAGTCCTCGCCGGCGTATCGGGGTCCATACCCAAACACGGTCGCCGGGCTGGTACTCGACGAAGCGTCGACGGAGGTTGTAGTGTCGGCTGTCGGTACGCTGCTGGGTCTTGATCCGTAGGCGGGCGAGCTGTCGGGCTTCTTCGGCGCGCTGGAGATAGGTAGCGACGTCAAGATTTTCCTCGTCAGTGACGTGCGGCAGCATGGCGTCGAGCGTCGTCGTCGGGTTCCTGCCGTAAACCAACTTGAATGGCGTGATCTGTGTTGTTTCTTGCACCGCCGTGTTGTAGGCGAAGGTGACATACGGCAGGACCGCGTCCCACGTCTTGTGCTCGACGTCGACGTACATTGCTAGCATGTCGGCAAGGGTCTTGTTCAGGCGCTCCGTGAGACCATTCGTCTGCGGATGGTAGGCAGTTGTCCTCCTGTGGCTCGTCTGGCTGTACTGCAGAATGGCTTGGGTGAGCTCTGCTGTAAAAGCCGTTCTTCTGTCGGTGATGAGGACTTCTGGGGCACCATGTCGCAGCAGGATGTTCTCGACGAAAAATTTCGCCACTTCGGCTGCGCTGCCTTTCGGTAGAGCTTTGGTTTCAGCAAAGCGGGTGAGATAGTCCGTCGCCACGATGATCCACTTATTCCTGGATGTTGACGTCGGAAACGGCCCCAACAAATCCATCCCAATCTGCTGGAATGGTCGACGAGAAGGTTCGATCGGCTGTAGTAATCCTGCTGGCCTTGTCGGTGGTGTCTTGCGTCGTTGACAGTCTCTGCATGTCTTGACGTAACGGGCGACGTCGGCGGTCAGACGCGGCCAGTAATACTTTTCCTGTATCCTCGACAGCGTCCGGGAGAATCCGAGGTGCCTAGCGGTTGGATCGTCGTGTAGGGTGTGCAGTATTTCTGGACGGAGCGCTGACGACACCACAAGAAGATAGCTGGCGTGTGAGAAGTTCTTCTTCACGAGCAGGTTGTTTCGTAGCGTGAACGAAGACAACACGCGCTTAAATGCTCTAGGGACAACGTCGGTGTTCCCTTTCAAATACTCGACGAGGCCTTTTAGCTCCGGGTCTGCTCCTTGCTGTTTAGAGAAGTCTTCCGCGCTTATTATCCCAAGGAAGGCGTCGTCGTCCACGTCGTCTTGCGGCGGGGGATCGATTGGGGCGCGTGATAAGCAGTCGGCGTCGGAGTGTTTTCTTCCGGACTTGTATATTACCGTTACGTCATATTCTTGTAGTCTGAGGCTCCACCGCGCCAGCCGTCCTGAAGGGTCCTTTAAGTTAGCTAGCTAACACAACGCGTGGTGGTCGCTGACGACTTTGAATGGCCTGCCATAGAGGTGAGGGCGGAATTTAGCTGTAGCCCAAATGATGGCGAGGCATTCCTTTTCAGTCGTAGAATAATTGCTTTCCGCTTTTGACAGCGACCGGCTAGCATAAGATATCACCCGTTCAAGTCCTTCTTTCCTCTGGACTAGGACGGCACCGAGGCCTAGGCTACTGGCGTCAGTGTGGATTTCAGTATCGGCGTCCTCGTCGAAGTGTGCAAGTACCGGCGGCGACTGCATGCGTCGTTTGAGTTCTTGAAATGCGTCGGCCTGCGGCGTTTCCCAATTGAACTCGACATCAGATTTCGTTAGATGTGTTAGCGGCTCCGCGATGCGCGAAAAGTCCTTGACAAAGCGCCTATAGTAGGCACACATGTCAAGGAATCTGCGCACTGCCTTCTTGTCGATTGGCTGCGGGAACTTTGCGATGGCAGCTGTCTTCTGCGGGTCGGGGCGTACTCCAGATTTGCTGATGACATGGACTAGGAATAGAAGCTCATCGTAAACGAAGCGACACTTTTCCGGCTTCAGGGTGAGCCCTGATGACTTGATGGCCTGTAATACTGTCGCAAGCCGCTTAAGGTGATCGTCGAAATTTCCGGCGAAGACGACGACGTCATCCAAGTAAACAAGACAGGTCTGCCACTTCAATCCTGCTAACACCGTGTCCATCACGCGCTGGAACGTTGCAGGCGCCGAGCACAGTCCAAATGGCATAACCTTGAATTCATAGAGGCCGTCTGGCGTGATGAAGGCGGTCTTTTCGCGATCCCTTTCGTCGACTTCTATTTGCCAGTAGCCAGACTTGAGGTCCATCGATGAGAAGTATTTAGCATTGCAGAGCCGATCTAATGCGTCGTCTATCCGTGGGAGGGGGTATACGTCTTTCTTCGTGATTTTGTTCAGTCGACGATAATCGACGCAGAAACGTAGGGTTGCGTCCTTTTTCTTCACTAAAACAACTGGAGACGCCCACGGGCTTTTCGACAGCTGGATGATGTCGTCGCGCAGCATTTCGTCGACTTGTTGTCTTATAGCTTCGCGTTCTCGCGTCGAAACTCGGTAAGGGCTCTGGCGTAGTGGTCGAGCGCTCTCTTCGGATATTATGCGATGCTTTGCGACTGGTGTTTGTCGAATCCTTGATAACGTCGAAAAGCAGTCTTTGTATCGTCGAAGCAGACTTCTGAGCTGTTGCTGCTTAATCACGGGGAGACTTGGATTTATGTTGAAGTCTGGCTCGGGAACTTCGGTCGTAGGGGTAGATGCAACAGAATCCGAGAGGACAAAGGCATCGCTGGTTTCCTGTATTTCCTCGATGAATGCGATCGTCGTGCCCTTGTTGATGTGCTTGAACTCCTGGCTGAAGTTTGTCAGCAACACTCTCGTGTTTCCTCCGTGCAGTCGAGCGATCCCTCTTGCGACGCAAATTTCACGGTCGAGTAGTAGACGTTGGTCGCCTTCGATGACGCCTTCTACGTCAGCGGGTGTTTCGGTGCCGACCGAAATAACGTTGCTGGAGCGAGGCGGGATGCTCACTTGATCTTCGAGCACACTCAAGGCGTGGTGGCTACAAGGGCGCTCCGATGGTATCGCTTGATCTTCCGACAGCGTTATTGACTGCGACTTCAGGTCGATGATGGCGCCGTGTTGGTTCAGGAAGTCCATGCCGAGAATGACGTCTCGTGAACACTGTTGCAGGGTAAGTCCGGTCATGAATGGTAATTCTTGCCGTGCAGATTCCAGTCGGCGTAATGAGGTGCCCTCCAGCGGTCCGAATTGGGGGGCCCTCCCATGCAGTCTTAACCTTCTTCAACTGGGCGGCGATGTGTCCACTCATTACGGAGTAATCGGCCCCTGTGTCGACTAAGGCAGTGACTGCCTGGCCGTCGAGAAGCACGTCAAGGTCGGTGGTTCTTTGTCTGGCGTTGCAGTTAGGTCGTGGCGTCGGATCACGGCTGCGTCGTGTTGAACTGAAGCTGAAACGTCGCTTCGTCAAGTCATCTTTCGTCGGTGTAGTCTTGGCTTCCTGACTTCGTCGGGACGGCGGCGTGTCGTCATTAGGTCGTCGAGATGGTTTCTTCGTCGTCTTCGTCGGCGGCGGAGGATCTTCGTCAGTTCGACGAACAGCAACCGCACCTCCATCGGTTGCTGCTTTTAGTTTTCCGGATATGGGCTCGCAGAGCGGCCCCGGGCTGGGCCGGTGTATGGTCGGTGCTGCGGCGACAGGTAGCGGCCTGGTGACGGCGAACGGGACGGTTGTCGAGGGCTCCACTGAGTAGCGGCGAGGTAATCGGCGATGTCACGAGGGCGTTCACCTTCCCTCGGGCGCTGTGCGTTCACGGCGAAGCCTCGCAATCCCAGGTCACGGTATGGGCATCGGCTGTACACGTGCCCGGCTTCGCAGCAGTGGTAGCAGAGCGGGCGGTGGTCGGGGGCGCGCCAAATGTCCGTCTTCCTCGCGTAGGTGCGCTGGGCGACGGGTGGGCGTGCTGGCGGCGGCGGCGGTGGACGACGGAATTGCGGCGTTACAGGGACCTGGTGTTGTCGCGGAGGGGGAGCATGACGGCGTGCGATGGCGGCGTAAGTCATCGCTTCTGGCTGGGGCTGCGGTAATTGTGGTTGCACCTCAGGAACTCCTAGCGATCGGTGCACCTCTTCTTTCACGATGTCGGCGATCGAGGCCACTTGAGGCTGCGACGATGGCAAGACCTTGCGCAGTTCTTCGCGCACGATGGCCCTGATGGTCTCGCATAAATCGTCCGTGGCCAGTGATTGAATTCCGGAGTAGCTTGTTGGCTTGGTGCGTCGGTCAAATTGCCGGTTCCGCAATTCCAGTTTCTTCTCGATGCTCGTCGCCTCACGAAGAAACTCGTCGACGGTCTTCGGTGGGCTTCTTATCATACCGGCGAAAAGTTCCTCCTTTACGCCACGCGTCAGTAGACGTACTTTCTTCTCCTCGGACATTTCTGGGTCGGCGTGGCGGAACAGACGGCTCATTTCCTCAGTGAAAATCGCGATCGTCTCATCCGGCAGCTGCGCTCTTGTCTTCAGTAGAGCTTGGGCTCGCTCTTTTCGCACGACGCTTTGAAATGTTTGCAGGAAGCCGCTTCGGAAGAGGTCCCACGTCGTCAAGGTGGCTTCTCGATTCTCGAACCACGTCTTGGCAGCGTCCTCCAATGCGAAATACACATGTCGTAGCTTGTCGTCGCTTGCCCAGTTGTTAAACGTAGCGACCCTCTCATACGTTTCCAGCCAGGTTTCCGGGTCCTCAAATGTGGAACCGCGGAACGTCGGTGAGTCCCTGGGCTGCTGCAGGACGATGGGGGACGCTGGGGCTGCCATTGCGGTTGCCTTGGCCACAAACTTCTTGGTCTTCTCAGGTAGAAGTCCGTGCTCCAGGGGCAGCTGTTGAAGACGGCGGCTTGCTCGGTGGTCCGGGACTACGTTGGTGTTCTGTTTGCGGTCTGGGCTGGGATCACGGCTTGTCGGGGGCGTCCTGTACATGGACGAAAAGCACCTCCACCAGATGTCACGTGGTAGTGAAGGTGAAGAAAGAAGCAATAAGGTGGAATACAAAACTAGCTTTTATTGGGCGAACCTGTGCCCACAAAAACAGGCTACACTTATAGCACAACGACAGCGGCGAACACGGTCGGCGATCGTCGGAAAACTGATCAGCGGGTCAAGCGCGTCGGCTTTTATACTGCAGTCGTCGAATGTTCCAGACTAATCGTTCGGACCCGCGTGCCTTCCACAAAGTTCTACACCATTCGCGTCACGCGATGAAATCAGATAACACAGGGTTCGGCGACAACAGACAGCCGGATGGGGCTCATGCATTGCCCAGGGGGCGCTGCGAAAAAGGTGCTAAAAAGCGCCCTCTGTGCTAAAATGGGTCGTACCAAGCTCGGTCGTCTGCTTCGGAAAGCACGTTTACGATATGGACCCGCCACTTTCGGTTGTGTTGTTTCACGGCCTGCAGCGAATATCGGGCGCCGAATATTTTTTTAGGGGTGGCACGCTGCGTAAAGGCAAGAAATTATGCAGTGCCGAATACGTGTACGCCGTTCAAAAATTAGGCGGCGAAGTTTTAGCACCGTGTAAATCGAAAGTAAAGCGAGTCGCGTACGAAGTGGAACTTCAGGTAAGGTTTGCACGCTAGCTGCTAGATTCAGGCGCACAAACGCGAGGAAATGCTTGCTATAAATGAATCCACAGCAGCGATAAGCAGGCATCATGTGTACGGAACTGCTCGAGCACACAACGGTACGCGCCGCGATGTACGAACTGCTCGAGCGCACGATCGTACGCGCCGCAACGGCAGCGGTCTTTCGACATGCCGCGAAACGGCGGGCCTCCTGCAGTCCTTGTTGACTGCATGCCGCTAAACAAGTAGTTATGCCCGCGTTGTAGTAGCGGCCATCTGTCCCTTTTAGTAACTGGTAATAACTGATGCAATGCATATGAGCTCGCACGAACGTGCGAATCGCGCTGCAGCGCGAGCTCGTGCGCTGCTCGCTTGATGTAGGTTTTAATGACAGTGCTCGAACATCGATGTGCCGCAATCAATACTGCCTTGCTGCGTTGCCTCAACGTGCTGGCTTGGGATCAGGGATGAGCGAATTTAACTCTCTTAACCTGTGCTGCTCGTAGTGGAGTAGTGAATTGTCATCGAATGAGCCCGACCATTTGTGCTCATTGGTCACCTGGTCACTTCACCACTTCGCATCGGTCGAATTGTTAATTGTCGCTGTGGCCGGGTCTCGAATCGTGAATTACCAGCCACGCCTGCTGCTATGTCGGTCTGCTGTCGGGACTGTAGGTGCAATAGACCGAACATTAGAACGCAGATAATCAAGCAAGCTTCAAGACAGGCGAAGCAGTCAGCATGGCGCGAAGTTTCGCTTACTCAGCGCTACGAACTGCAGCTATGCAGCGCGCCCGACGCTCCACTTCGTGAGGCCTTGAAGGAAAACGACAGAATATGATGTTGGGATTCAGGCCTTCTTGTTCATGGTAGCCCACGGCGCAGAAGTAATGACGGTGACGCCTTTTCGAGGCTGGGCTAGGTCTCTCCGGATCGGCGTCACCGATTCCTTCTGCTCCCAGCATTACGTCCCACGGCACACGGAGAGTCCGTTTTCGTTAAACTATAGGCTGCGGCGAGCTCGCAGCGTGGTCGGCGTGGTCTGTGAGAAGTAACGAGCCTTTTCGCACTCGCAACAGGGCAGAAAAAAGTGCGAATCGACGCAAAACTCGGCCTAGAAACGTGCTTCGCCACAGCGAGGGCTCAATACGACCCAAGCTGGTACGACCCAGATGTCGTTTCCCGCGCCGCCACCAGGCGCCGCTACTATACCTCAAACTCCAGTGCAAGACGCCCATAGAAGCATCGATAACTTTCCAGAAACTTCGGATACATGCAGGCGCATCCCGCGCTGTGCGATTACATTTGTTAGGCGGCGAAACGTGGTCGCCCGATAAAGATAAGTACACGCGTCAATATAGCTCCATAGAAGCAAGGCAGGCCCAGATGTATTGGCTTTCGAGCAGTAGATGAGCAACAAGAAGCTCAGTGAATTGCCAGCTGGCACAGGCGATACGACGAGCGCAATGAAAGCGCCGGACTGTGCGAGAATACGCTAGCAGACGACATTGTTGATACTATGCTCTCGGTGTGGCCTTCAAAATCTTGCTTTACACAATACTTTGTTAAATACCATCCTGTTCTGTTATAATGAAAGAACCATGTCCGTAAAAAACCCTTAATAACACGGACCGCCTCAAAAGCAGCGAATATGAGAGCAGCTGGTCTGCTAGAAAAGGTCGCAGTGGCGACACCTGGTGGCGTCAACGGAAAGAGGCACGCGCGCTCCTTTCCGGTCGTGTCACTAGGACATTATTCTAGTACACTATACCAAGGTCGCTCACAATTCCCAGCCTGCTTTGCGGCGGTCGCGTAGGGGGCGCGCGCAACTTTCCGAAATGGTCCATTGCATCCCCTGCTGTTAATACTACTGCTTCCGTGCCTCTCACAGATCTGAAACCTTACATACGAAAGAAACTGCGAAACCGCTGGCAACACGTGTGGCACGCAGAAATAAATAACAACCTGCATGTGATAAAGCCACAGTTAGGTTCTTGGCCCTCTGCAACAAAATCACGGTGAACAGATGTCCTATTCTGTCGGCTCAGAATAGGACACATATTTGGAACCCATCATTTTCTACTTACTGGAAGTGAACCTCCAACCTGTGGTAGATGCGGTGAGAGGCTGACCGTCCTCCATGTGCTCCTGTAGTGTCGGGAAGCCGAAACGGAGAGAAAGAAAAATTTTCCGCTTGCATACCATTATTACATCCCTCTACATCCGGTTATGTTTCTTAGGAACCGCTTTTTAACACCAAGGCAGTTCTCAAATTCCTAAATAATGTTCTACATGTTATAAGCCCATTAAATTCGTAGAGCATCCTCGCTCCAGAGGATGCCGCTGCGATAATTGTTTTTCATAGCACATGCTTTGTGTTCCAAGGGCTCTAAGGAGGCAGTAGTGCTCCAGCATATCTTATAACCTGGTATATTTTTACACATCGTATCATTCTTTTTAAATGCGTCTTAATGTTCATAGTACACATCATACGTCATTGCCATAATCTTACTATACAGATTTTGCGCACTTTAGAGCGACTATATTTAAGGCCCATTCACAGCCACGTCACAAAAACTTCATAGAAGCTAAGAACTCATAATTGCACTGCGAACTCATTACCACGGACATGGCACTCTTTGGCCATACTTGGCCCTTGCGCCATTAAACATCAAACATTCATTCATTCATTCAGCACCAGGCAACATGGTTTCAGCCCGTCTTGACATAAAACATGGTTCTGCGTCACTCAGGGAATTTTGCAAAGGCACTCGGGGAAAACCTGGAACACTCAGGGAATTTGGAAATGACGACTTGGTAGACACCCTGTATAACGTGTTTTTACGTACTTGTGCCATGTCATATTTCATGTAGAAAGTTGAGCATGTGGAAGTTATAAAAATGTAAATAAAGTAGATTTGTTACCTTGGTTAAAGAACATTTAGAAATAAGTAATGCTACTACTGCAATAGAACTTCTCTCGCATGTTTCTTCCAATGTGGGCTTTTTACTGAACTAAATATATGATTTCATAATTACATTCTCTAAATACATATTCTTCTTTAATGTGACGTTGCGCTTAAGGGGGGAAGTGGGTCTTAAAAATTTTTTTCTTATTCTTGGGTGAATCTTTCATAAACTCCACTGTCTGGGGTAATTTTTCGTGCTGATTTCAGATCTGTAATTAGATTTTTGATAGCTGTAGCAGTTCAAAAAATATTGTGGTCCGAAGTCAAATTAATTTCAAACTCGTTACGGGGCTTTTTGATGATTCCGTCTTGCTAAATCAAAAACTGAATGCATGGCACCATTGCTAAAGACCTACTGTGGGGGTGATGCTATTTTTATTCATTTGGAAGCATTTTGCAGACAAGAAAACAATCTTGCATTTATTATGAACATTTTTTTTCTAATTAGCAGCGAGTACTATACCTGAATGTAATTTTCATGACGGTGCAAGAGTAATAAAAATAGCATCACCCCCCAGATCATTTCAATACGAATAAAATGATACCACCCTTGTTATTTTTGGCCAAAGACAACCCAGAAAAAACACCGTAAGGCGGAGTACAGTGTGCAAAAACATCGAACTGAAATAAACGCATTTGAAGTTTCAAACAAATGTAGCTTTTGCTGAAGTGAATCTACAGCAATACAAATGACACCATTTTGAAGCTCTATGTTTTGTAAGAATGGCCATACTAAATGTGTGACTGCACACTCTCAAAATAATGGTACACTGGCCACTGAACTAGCACAAGAAACTTCATTAGGCACCATGCTCTACAAAGAGCATGGTGCCTGGGTTTCAAACCGAAGTGTAGAACTCTGTGTGGGCATGAATATAGTTCCAGTGTTGTACATGCAGGCTGTCTGATTGATAGCAGTCTCCATTACAATCAGTGAGGCATTTTTTCATTTGGTATAATTGACCATGTTACTGAATGAAGGCTCTGACTTATGTAAGTAGCCTTCCAAGTCATCTTCACCTGACAGTGGCTGTGGAACTTAGGATCAGAGAGCCAGTGATAGATATGCAGCTGCTAGGTGCTTTCCAGAATTTTACTTTTGTATGATGCCTCGATGACTTCTGCAGCCAGGTGTGTGCCAGCCCAAGGGGCCTAGTGAACAGAGCTCATGATGAGGTTCTCTTTATGAAGGGGTGGTATATGATAGATATTGTTACGGGCTATCGTGACAATATGATAATAGAGTGAACGCGCAATGTGCTTGGTTGCGAGTCCGAAGTGCCGATGTGCGAAATGCACAGCCGCAGATACAAGGAGCCGACGCGCGATGTGCTTAGTCGCGCAGTTCAAGGTGCCGACGCGCGAAATGCCTAGTCGCCCGCGGGCTCGAGGAGTCGACACTCGATGCGCTTATTCGGGCAGTCTGAGGTGCCGACGCGCGAAATGCCTAGTCGCCCGCGGGCTCGAGGAGTCGACACTCGATGCGCTTATTCGGGCAGTCTGAGGTACCGACGCGCGAAATGCCTAGTCGCCCGCGGGCTCGAGGAGTCGACCCTCGATGCGCTTATTCGTGCAGTCTGAGGTACCGACGCGCGAAATGCCTAGTCGCCCGCGGGCTCGAGGAGTCGACCCTCGATGCGCTTATTCGTGCAGTCTGAGGTACCGACGCGCGAAATGCCTAGTCGCCCGCGGGCTCGAGGAGTCGACCCTCGATGCGCTTATTCGTGCAGTCTGAGGTACCGACGCGCGAAATGCCTAGTCGCCCGCGGGCTCGAGGAGTCGACCCTCGATGCGCTTATTCGTGCAGTCTGAGGTGCCGACGCGCGAAATGCCTAGTCGCCCGCGGGCTCGAGGAGTCGACACTCGATGCGCTTATTCGGGCAGTCTGAGGTACCGACGCGCGAAATGCCTAGTCGCCCGCGGGCTCGAGGAGTCGACACTCGATGCGCTTATTCGGGCAGTCTGAGGTGCCGACGCGCGAAATGCCTAGTCGCCCGCGGGCTCGAGGAGTCGACCCTCGATGCGCTTATTCGTGCAGTCTGAGGTACCGACGCGCGAAATGCCTAGTCGCCCGCGGGCTCGAGGAGTCGGCCCTCGATGCGCTTATTCGTGCAGTCTGAGGTACCGACGCGCGAAATGCCTAGTCGCCCGCGGGCTCGAGGAGTCGACCCTCGATGCGCTTATTCGTGCAGTCTGAGGTACCGACGCGCGAAATGCCTAGTCGCCCGCGGGCTCGAGGAGTCGACACTCGATGCGCTTATTCGGGCAGTCTGAGGTGCCGACGCGCGAAATGCCTAGTCGCCCGCGGGCTCGAGGAGTCGACCCTCGATGCGCTTATTCGTGCAGTCTGAGGTGCCGACGCGCGAAATGCCTAGTCGCCCGCGGGCTCGAGGAGTCGACCCTCGATGCGCTTATTCGTGCAGTCTGAGGTACCGACGCGCGAAATGCCTAGTCGCCCGCGGGCTCGAGGAGTCGACCCTCGATGCGCTTATTCGTGCAGTCTGAGGTACCGACGCGCGAAATGCCTAGTCGCCCGCGGGCTCGAGGAGTCGACACTCGATGCGCTTATTCGGGCAGTCTGAGGTACCGACGCGCGAAATGCCTAGTCGCCCGCGGGCTCGAGGAGTCGACCCTCGATGCGCTTATTCGTGCAGTCTGAGGTACCGACGCGCGAAATGCCTAGTCGCCCGCGGGCTCGAGGAGTCGACCCTCGATGCGCTTATTCGTGCAGTCTGAGGTACCGACGCGCGAAATGCCTAGTCGCCCGCGGGCTCGAGGAGTCGACCCTCGATGCGCTTATTCGTGCAGTCTGAGGTACCGACGCGCGAAATGCCTAGTCGCCCGCGGGCTCGAGGAGTCGACCCTCGATGCGCTTATTCGTGCAGTCTGAGGTGCCGACGCGCGAAATGCCTAGTCGCCCGCGGGCTCGAGGAGTCGACACTCGATGCGCTTATTCGGGCAGTCTGAGGTACCGACGCGCGAAATGCCTAGTCGCCCGCGGGCTCGAGGAGTCGACACTCGATGCGCTTATTCGGGCAGTCTGAGGTGCCGACGCGCGAAATGCCTAGTCGCCCGCGGGCTCGAGGAGTCGACCCTCGATGCGCTTATTCGTGCAGTCTGAGGTACCGACGCGCGAAATGCCTAGTCGCCCGCGGGCTCGAGGAGTCGACCCTCGATGCGCTTATTCGTGCAGTCTGAGGTACCGACGCGCGAAATGCCTAGTCGCCCGCGGGCTCGAGGAGTCGACCCTCGATGCGCTTATTCGTGCAGTCTGAGGTACCGACGCGCGAAATGCCTAGTCGCCCGCGGGCTCGAGGAGTCGACACTCGATGCGCTTATTCGGGCAGTCTGAGGTGCCGACGCGCGAAATGCCTAGTCGCCCGCGGGCTCGAGGAGTCGACCCTCGATGCGCTTATTCGTGCAGTCTGAGGTGCCGACGCGCGAAATGCCTAGTCGCCCGCGGGCTCGAGGAGTCGACCCTCGATGCGCTTATTCGTGCAGTCTGAGGTACCGACGCGCGAAATGCCTAGTCGCCCGCGGGCTCGAGGAGTCGACCCTCGATGCGCTTATTCGTGCAGTCTGAGGTACCGACGCGCGAAATGCCTAGTCGCCCGCGGGCTCGAGGAGTCGACACTCGATGCGCTTATTCGGGCAGTCTGAGGTGCCGACGCGCGAAATGCCTAGTCGCCCGCGGGCTCGAGGAGTCGACCCTCGATGCGCTTATTCGTGCAGTCTGAGGTACCGACGCGCGAAATGCCTAGTCGCCCGCGGGCTCGAGGAGTCGACCCTCGATGCGCTTATTCGTGCAGTCTGAGGTACCGACGCGCGAAATGCCTAGTCGCCCGCGGGCTCGAGGAGTCGACACTCGATGCGCTTATTCGGGCAGTCTGAGGTACCGACGCGCGAAATGCCTAGTCGCCCGCGGGCTCGAGGAGTCGACCCTCGATGCGCTTATTCGTGCAGTCTGAGGTACCGACGCGCGAAATGCCTAGTCGCCCGCGGGCTCGAGGAGTCGACCCTCGATGCGCTTATTCGTGCAGTCTGAGGTACCGACGCGCGAAATGCCTAGTCGCCCGCGGGCTCGAGGAGTCGACCCTCGATGCGCTTATTCGTGCAGTCTGAGGTACCGACGCGCGAAATGCCTAGTCGCCCGCGGGCTCGAGGAGTCGACACTCGATGCGCTTATTCGGGCAGTCTGAGGTGCCGACGCGCGAAATGCCTAGTCGCCCGCGGGCTCGAGGAGTCGACCCTCGATGCGCTTATTCGTGCAGTCTGAGGTACCGACGCGCGAAATGCCTAGTCGCCCGCGGGCTCGAGGAGTCGACCCTCGATGCGCTTATTCGGGCAGTCTGAGGTGCCGACGCGCGAAATGCCTAGTCGCCCGCGGGCTCGAGGAGTCGACCCTCGATGCGCTTATTCGTGCAGTCTGAGGTACCGACGCGCGAAATGCCTAGTCGCCCGCGGGCTCGAGGAGTCGACCCTCGATGCGCTTATTCGTGCAGTCTGAGGTACCGACGCGCGAAATGCCTAGTCGCCCGCGGGCTCGAGGAGTCGACACTCGATGCGCTTATTCGGGCAGTCTGAGGTGCCGACGCGCGAAATGCCTAGTCGCCCGCGGGCTCGAGGAGTCGACACTCGATGCGCTTATTCGGGCAGTCTGAGGTGCCGACGCGCGAAATGCCTAGTCGCCCGCGGGCTCGAGGAGTCGACACTCGATGCGCTTATTCGGGCAGTCTGAGGTGCCGACGCGCGAAATGCCTAGTCGCCCGCGGGCTCGAGGAGTCGACACTCGATGCGCTTATTCGGGCAGTCTGAAGTGCCGACGCGCGAAATGCCTAGTCGCCCGCGGGCTCGAGGAGTCGACCCTCGATGCGCTTATTCGGGCAGTCTGAGGTACCGACGCGCGAAATGCCTAGTCGCCCGCGGGCTCGAGGAGTGCTTTATGACTTAAGTTTCCCATTAAAAACGAGACAATCACCCAAGAAGATTAAGAAACCATGGGTTTCACCTAGCCTTTTCAAAATGATTAGAAGAAAAGATCGCCTGTACCACAGTTTCTTGGTAACCAGAAATCCTAATGATTACGTTGTGTTTAAGCAGTTTAGGAATAAATTAAATAATGACTTGCGCAAAGCCAAGCGTGACTATTACTCAGTAATTTTCGCTGGAAGAAAGAATAATTCAAAGCTAATTTGGCGCGCAATAAATGAGGTAATTAACCATAGAAATGTATCGAATGACATTGGCGAATTGATTATCGACGGGTCACCAAAATCAGGCGTACTATTAGCCGATTGCTTTAACAACTTCTTCACCGAGCAAGCAACAGCAAAATATAACGCAGATGCGTGTTCTGTTATTTCAAATGAAACAACCAGCTCAGTATTTCTTAGCCCAACAGATCCATCAGAAATATTTACCGTTCTCATGTCCTTAAGAAATAATTCCAGCTCTGATGTAGAAGGCCTCACAATTAAACCAGTAAAGTTTGTTGCTGACTTTCTTGCACTACCTTTGTGTCATATTATTAACCTTTCACTAGAATCGTGTGTTTTCCCTGCAAGAATGAAACTGGCTAAGGTTACAGTCATTTTCAAGTCAGGCTCGAAAAACGTCATGAGTAATTATCGCCCCATCTCTATTCTTCCTCTTTTTTCGAAAGTGCTAGAAAAAATTCTGCTCAAACGTTTGCAGAACTTCTTTGATGCTAATCAGTTAATATCACACTCACAGTTCGGCTTCCGCAAAGGTTTTTCTACAGAATCAGCTTTATTAGTCCAAAAAGAAATTATTTTACGGAATATTGAAAACAAACTCTTAACACTAGGGATCTTTGTGGATTTCAGTAAGGCCTTCGATTGTCTAGACCATAATATTCTCTTAGATAAGTTAAACAAATACGGCGTTAGGGGAAGGACACTTCAAATTTTCAGTTCATATCTTAAAGACCGGGAACAGATAGTGAACATAGACGGTTTTTGTTCATCCAAACGTTATCTAAAATGTGGCGTCCCGCAGGGCAGCATATTAGGACCTTTTCTTTTCAATGTCTATATAAACGATGTGATAACAATTTCGACAGAAGCTGATTTTGTAATTTATGCCGACGACGCTTCCCTATTTATCTCTGGTCCTTCGGTTACAGAAATAATTTCAAAAGCAAACAATGCCCTAAACAGCCTTTTAAATTGGTCTAAATTAAACAATCTCAAAATAAATACAACTAAGTCAAAAGCTGTTATTTTCCGCGCTATAAATCGTCACATAGGGACTAACTTAACCATTAACCTAGGCAATAATATTATTGAGGTCGTTAGCCACCATAAAACACTGGGTGTTGTATTTGATGAGCACCTTCGATGGACTGAGCACACTAATTACGTATCTCTAAATTTATCTAAAGCTGTTGGAGCACTTTCCCGGTGTCGTGGCATTCTTCCAGTGCACATTAAAAAACAGATATATGTTTCATTATTTCAATCACACATTGCATATTGTCATCTTGTTTGGGGCACGGCATCACCGACTAACATGAATAGAATTGTGAGCCTGCAAAAGAAAGCGATTCGTATCATTGCAGACGAAGAGCACTGCGCACACTCCAAACCGCTTTTTATTCGGTTAAAAATTCTGCCCATCAGTGTTATGCTACCGCAAATTATTGTTTGTTTATTCACCGCTAAAACCACGTTTCGTACTAATTTCCTTATCAGAATATCAACGCTCAAGGAACGTGTACCGGCAGCCAACACTCGACAATTAGAAAAGTGGTGTCTTCCCAAAACTCGAACGAATTATGGTCAACAAATGTTAAAGTATATAATACCTTACACCCTGAACAATAATACAACCTTAATTGATGGCCCCGCAATAAATAAACGTGCTTTAATTGAATACTTTTTGAACAGTATAGCTTAATCGGCAATATATTTATATCATGCAGTTTACATTCGGCATTTTGCGTTCATTTGTGTGGACTAGTGTGGAATGATTTTGCAGACATTGTCCAATTTCACTTTTTTTTTTCTCGCTCCCCGTTTTTATAACAGCTCATTCTTCATACAATATTTTGCTTGAAGTTATGCATGTGTGCACTTGAATGGTGTGTGTATATATGCCATGTACGCGTGTATATGTAGGTGTACATATATGTATATATATGGGGCGTATGCGCGCCACTTGTCCGGGTTTTTGCGTGTGTACGTGTGAATATAACACGTCAGTGTACAATATTGGTTTGTTATTGGTGTATATATATGTAAATATTTTTTGTTCTCATTCGTCACAGCTTGGTGCGAACAGTTTCTTTTTTTCTTTTTCGTTCGTTTTTTTTGTTTCTCAAGTTGCTTTTTTTTTCTTCTTCTAGTGCGACATACACTGCTGTTTTGCCGCTGTTGCCACTGCCTGTAGGGCCTCAGGCCTCGTCAAGCTGCTCAATGAGCAGCTTTTTGTCTGGGGTCCACTTTTCCTTTCCTTGAGGAAAATAAAACCGATTCTGATTCTGATTCTGACCCTCGATGCGCTTATTCGGGCAGTCTGAGGTGCCGACGCGCGAAATGCCTTGTCGCCCGCGGGCTCGAGGAGTCGACCCTCGATGCGCTTATTCGGGCAGTCTGAGGTGCCGACGCGCGAAATGCCTAGTCGCCCGCGGGCTCGAGGAGTCGACCCTCGATGCGCTTATTCGGGCAGTCTGAGGTGCCGACGCGCGAAATGCCTAGTCGCCCGCGGGCTCGAGGAGTCGACCCTCGATGCGCTTATTCGGGCAGTCTGAGGTGCCGACGCGCGAAATGCCTAGTCGCCCGCGGGCTCGAGGAGTCGACCCTCGATGCGCTTATTCGGGCAGTCTGAGGTGCCGACGCGCGAAATGCCTAGTCGCCCGCGGGCTCGAGGAGTCGACCCTCGATGCGCTTATTCGGGCAGTCTGAGGTGCCGACGCGCGAAATGCCTAGTCGCCCGCGGGCTCGAGGAGTCGACCCTCGATGCGCTTATTCGGGCAGTCTGAGGTGCCGACGCGCGAAATGCCTAGTCGCCCGCGGGCTCGAGGAGTCGACCCTCGATGCGCTTATTCGGGCAGTCTGAGGTGCCGACGCGCGAAATGCCTTGTCGCCCGCGGGCTCGAGGAGTCGACCCTCGATGCGCTTATTCGGGCAGTCTGAGGTGCCGACGCGCGAAATGCCTAGTCGCCCGCGGGCTCGAGGAGTCGACCCACGATGCGCTTATTCGGGCAGTCTGAGGTGCCGACGCGCGAAATGCCTAGTCGCCCGCGGGCTCGAGGAGTCGACCCTCGATGCGCTTATTCGGGCAGTCTGAGGTGCCGACGCGCGAAATGCCTAGTCGCCCGCGGGCTCGAGGAGTCGACCCTCGATGCGCTTATTCGGGCAGTCTGAGGTGCCGACGCGCGAAATGCCTAGTCGCCCGCGGGCTCGAGGAGTCGACCCTCGATGCGCTTATTCGGGCAGTCTGAGGTGCCGACGCGCGAAATGCCTAGTCGCCCGCGGGCTCGAGGAGTCGACACTCGATGCGCTTATTCGGGCAGTCTGAGGTGCCGACGCGCGAAATGCCTAGTCGCCCGCGGGCTCGAGGAGTCGACCCTCGATGCGCTTATTCGGGCAGTCTGAGGTGCCGACGCGCGAAATGCCTAGTCGCCCGCGGGCTCGAGGAGTCGACCCTCGATGCGCTTATTCGGGCAGTCTGAGGTGCCGACGCGCGAAATGCCTAGTCGCCCGCGGGCTCGAGGAGTCGACCCTCGATGCGCTTATTCGGGCAGTCTGAGGTGCCGACGCGCGAAATGCCTAGTCGCCCGCGGGCTCGAGGAGTCGACCCTCGATGCGCTTATTCGGGCAGTCTGAGGTGCCGACGCGCGAAATGCCTTGTCGCCCGCGGGCTCGAGGAGTCGACCCTCGATGCGCTTATTCGGGCAGTCTGAGGTGCCGACGCGCGAAATGCCTAGTCGCCCGCGGGCTCGAGGAGTCGACCCTCGATGCGCTTATTCGGGCAGTCTGAGGTGCCGACGCGCGAAATGCCTAGTCGCCCGCGGGCTCGAGGAGTCGACCCTCGATGCGCTTATTCGGGCAGTCTGAGGTGCCGACGCGCGAAATGCCTAGTCGCCCGCGGGCTCGAGGAGTCGACCCTCGATGCGCTTATTCGGGCAGTCCGAGGTGCCGACGCGCGAAATGCCTAGTCGCCCGCGGGCTCGAGGAGTCGACACTCGATGCGCTTATTCGCGCAGTTGGAGGCGCCGATGCACAAAATGATTAGGTGACTGTCCGAGAAGTCCGCGCGCGATGTGCATGATCGCCGAGTCGGAGAGTCCCTATGCGCGAAATGTTTAGCCGCGTTTCCGAGGATTGCGTGCGCGATACGTATTTGTCACGAATTCGAAACACCAAATGCTGAAAGGCTTAGCCGCATGTCCGAGGATTCCGCGCGTGAATGTTGGTTGCGAAGTCCGCGTTGCCGATGCTCGGAATGCTTAGCCGCGAGTCTGAAACGTCCACAAGTGCAGGGATCGGCCACGCTACTGCGATGTCCGCGTAGCGCCCGTTTTGACACGTCGAGATTACGGCGAGTGGAGACATCAAGCTCGCGAGGTGCAAAGAGCCGAGCAGACGACGCGAGCGCCGGACCAATGGCGAACCGCGCTGGAGTCACGTGGCAGGCGCGGCCAATCGCAGACTCCAACACGACCTTCAATCATTTGCTTTTTGTGCGCTTGTTTCTGTATGGAGGAGATCGCTGAAGCGGCAAATTTGAAGACGGAGAAATGCGCTTTCCAACGAGACCAAGATGGCGGCGCTCGGTCGCGCCGTTCCGGAGATATCGTGGCGTTTTTGGCGTGAAAAACGCTGTTCTTTCTTGATTTCCGCGAGATTTTTCGCCACCTTGGCTGATAAAACGAATTTTTTAGAGCACTTCTAAGTGGTTTACAGTGATGATATTTGGGTATCAGATAGAAAAGGGGTTATAGAAACTGAAAATGTGATTTTCAAAAAATCGATTTTTTTGCCATTTTTCGCGATTTAAAACCCGCGTCCCCCCTTAAGGGGCCTTCCTCTTGCAGAAAGTTGTAAAGAAGAAAAAGTTCTCATTCAAGGATTATGCTTTTAGTTCAGTTGATCCATGGGGCGTTAAGCGGTAATTGGCATTAATATTAACAAGAAATGGCTATTGGTTGCAGGGAAAGTTTTTCGTATACAAGTCAAAAGAGCATTTTTCTGAGATCACATTTTAAATTTTAACTGTTTAACCATCTGTCTAATATGCACCTGAGGCATAGTTTGCACGATCACCCACCTTAGATTTCTTTCCAAAATCTTTTTTGGCACTTGCCTTAGCCTTCCTTTCTTTGCTCCCAGCAGAGATCTGAAACTGAGCCTTGTCCATCTGATTGAGGGTCCTTTCACAAAACACCCCCAGTGTAAGAACGATTGCCGGAAGCACTTGCTTCCTTGCTTGATTACCATCATTGCAGAAGCTAGCTGTATCATACACAGCAGCTTCCGCTGTGGCCATATGCAGCCAAGCCAATGCAATATCCAAGCCAATCAAGGTACTTCAATTCCAACTCATCGAACGCTTCCCAAAATATATCCCCAGAAATGGGACCCCCTTTCAATGAAACTAAAACTGCTTTGTCTACAATATATGTGTGAAATCTAACATCTTTTTGTTAGGATGCTATAGAACATATATTGATGCCCAACATATTGTGCAGTATATTTGTGCACTTTTTTCTGGCTAGTAGAGCTGCATCTGCTTTGAACTTATTAGGTTCTCCATATGCAGGTCTTGTGACATACTTTCTTGAAATCCATCTATAAGGACCCATTTGAGTAGTACGGGTTGAATTTATTGGAATTATGACACAACCATAAATAATTTATTTATTCATTCATTTATTTGTATACACTGCAGCCCCATAGGAGGGCTATTGCAGGAGTGGTTGAAAACAGTGGTGAACAAAAAATAAAGTGAAATCAACAGTGACTCTTACATCATTACAATCGTTTACAACATCTTACAAATCGTTTTCATCGATTCTTAAAAAGCAACAACACAGCGATATGCACACATAAAGTATAAACTAAACCTAATTTTAGTAGTTACACATACTGGTTTTCATAGAGAGCACTTTCGAATTTGCTTATTGGGAGTGAACGAAGGCAGCCAGGTAAGGAATTCCATACTTCTGTTGTGCGGGGAAAGAAGCTGTACTGCGACAAAGAAGATCGGCAGGCTAAAAAGCCCAGTTGCCATCGTGTGGCTCATACCTAGTTCGTTCACTGGATGCGCCCTAGCTGCTGCTGCCGCGTTGGTCGCTGCTTCTCTAGGACCCAAATAAACCCCCTTTACAGTATTTGAAAGTATATGTACGGGCATAGAGAGGGTTAATGTTAAGCTCGTGGAAGTTACGCGTGCAAGAAGGCTTGGTGAAAGATATGCATGCTGTGTTTGAAGTATGATAGGATTTGTTAATTATGTTGTGCAAAAATTTTGATGATTCCACATCACAACGTACTGAAAGTAATGTTAGTTTCAGTGTAGAGAGGGCGGACGAGGGTGAAAAATAGCGGTCATACTGGTGAAAAATGAAACGGACGGCTTTTTTCTGAACTGCTTCTAGTTTGAGTATGTTGGTTTGATTATTGGGTGACCAGACTGCTGCAGCATAATCGATAACAGGGCGAACAAGTGTATTGTACATTAAGAGTTTAGTTGGCTTCGGAGCCTTTTGCATAGTACGACTAGGTATCCAAGTTGTTTCCATGCAGCTGAAACGAAGCCTACAGCTGTACTTTTATGCATAGAGCTCGCATGCAGCTTGCTATGCTCATGAATATTGAAATGTGGCCACATATGTCCATTCTAGGATGGGATTTCCCATGGCAGTGTTTCATGCTCATGAGCTTTCCTAGTGTGTTTATCATAGTACATTATGCTGACTGCGCTTCTACAGACCCATTCATCGTGGCATGATTGGTTTTTCTTTGTGGGCAAGGAAATGCCCAGACATTGCTACGCCCAAGGCTGTTATAACAGCATCGTCGGGTCGTGACACGCTGTCGCACACGTTTCCTAGAGACGAGAAGGTGCGTAAACTTTGGTACGTTCCCGTAAGCCATCACGCCCAGCATGGAGGCTTTTAAAAAATGGCTTCATTTGTGTGGACCACTTCGTCGACGATGACTATGCGACCAGCCCGGCTGTGCTGAAAAGCCTTTGCATTCCACTCAAAAAGGTCCTTTTGAGGTAATACAATTCAGAGTGGGTGCTTAGTGATGCATTCGTAACTCTCAGCTGTGTTCGCCACCTTTTGTTGCTCTGCGCAACAGATCCTCTTTCTTTCTGTAGGCATGTAGCTGCAGCTGTGACTGCAGGAGTGCTATCGGGGACAAAAGTCTCCAGACGGCCGCGCACGGCCGCCGGAGCAGCAGCGAGTAGAGTCACTAGAAAAAATTTCAGAGTACCGCAAAGGTCGGGATTTGACTGGCAACACTGAGCGGCCACCGCCATACACCTTCCAAGCCGACTGCGTCGCGGGAAGGCCGCTGTGTTGGAAGAGCTTGATATTCGGCGACATATCGGGTTGAGTGTTTACTGAAGTACAAATACTTTGTGCCCGGAGATAATGGTTGCCAAGAACGAAAAGGACATGTTATTTTGGCGATGTTATCCAGCCGGTGGTTGTTTTGCACGCCGATCGTGTTTACACCTGGAACTGTGCTACGATTGCGGGCAGCAGCTTAGCGCTGCTATCGCGAGCTTATGCACGCGTTTTTTTTTCCCTTCCGCGGAGCAAGCTACGAAGAAAACGTTTCGTCACTTCGAGCCGCAATGAGGCAAGCTTGTGCTTTTGGGCATGAATATCGAGGACCGCCGTCGGCTTCTACTGAATGTTTCCAAGCAGGACGAAACACCCGACAGTGTCACAGGTACGTACGTTCACTGTGTAATTTCACAAGCTAAATCGGATACATTTAATTTAGTTTGTAATCCGATACCGCGCGTTCTCGACTCTGCCGGGCGACTTCGTCCGCCGTATACGCACGACACATTGCGACTGCCGTGTGCGCATCGGTGCTTGGCCGTGATCGTAAGACGATCTGTGCACAGCAGGCGTAAAAACCAACTGCGATGACCATTTTGCGCACTAAATCTTGAGGAAGGCCAATATGAGCCATTTGTGTGATTACAGCAGCTTATATGTACTTCTGTACACTGATAATGAGCGAGAGTTTGCTACATTGCGGTTTATGAACGCGGCTGTCTAGTGCGTTCATGAGCGGCTACTCTTCTCAACTGATTTATGACTGTTTTCTTAGACTACCAGGAATTGCTGCGTGTAAAAAAAAAGGCAGGAACGCCCGCTGATGACGCAGCACTTTTTTTTCTAAGTTGCATGGGCGATGTATAAAATTATTGTGCTTTTAGAGCGGTTTATGTGACATGCATAGTGACAGAGTGAAACTAAAGCTACTGGGTGTTCTGTTGTTTTGTATTTCTTGTTATGCATCAAGCACAGCATTATTTGGGTATGCACCGTAGCATTTCAACATAAAACATATGTATGTTGACTTCAGTTCATTGCATGCGCTCGGCTTACAAGCTCAAAATTTGAAGCATGCGTTTTGAATATCACCTGGCCGTTGGTTTCAGGCTCAAAATGCGTATGTATGAATGAGCAAAGGATAAGTGTAAAAAAGGAAGTATCAAGGGCCTCCTATTGACCAAATTTTAAGAAAGGACTGCAATGTGTCAGATTCTGCAGTCTTGTGTGTAGGTGACCAAAGGAAAATAAATCAAAAGATGAGTTACTTGATATTACATGCATGCAGTGTTGGGTAATATTTTCTTAAATGTCATGTGTATAGGTCAGTTTCATTTGTAATGTACATCCAGGTACAAATCGCACATTCAATGAAAGCAAGGCAGTAAACAATATGAGTGCTTTGTGTGCGGTAAGCGATAGCCACCTTGCACACATTTATTGACATATATAACATATACATTGCACTTTCATTTTCCCGACCACAAGCCTACGGCTTTAGTCATGAACAAAGTCGAACTTTGGGCTAGTTGGCAATAATTTTTACAGAGATACCTGCCGAATAAACAAAGGACGGGGAAAGAAGGATGGCACAAATGCAAACAGACAAAGAAAGCTTTTATTTCAGAGGCATACCCAAGGAGACCAACATGTCGGTGCTCACCGATGATGCAGAAAGCCTGTTTCAGAAATTGTGCAGAGAGTATAGATGACCCACTGTCCTCAGTGCCACAAAAGAACAGCAGAAAAAGGAATTTCAGATTTTGCCCTGCTTTCACCATATCTCTCTGTTCCCAAATGGTAGCAGAAAAATTCAGCACAGGCGTAATCTTCACACGCTCCCACTTCCCGCACAAGTTGTCAAGCCTTTACACACTTTTCAGCTGAAGTATGGTGAAAAAACTGGTTTGTGATATGAAGCATACCACCAAGCTTATTGAATGTGCAGCACTCATGGTTTGCAAGATATCTCTGAGCTGTAGGTCTGTTCATATAGGGCAAACTGGTCGTTTCCTAAACAACTGACGAAGAGAACATGGTGCTTCACTTAACAAAAATAATGCTCAGTATGTCTGTTTGCACTGTAAAGCTTGTAGTTTTTATCTGCTGTACAGAAACACAGAAGTCTTAGGACGATTAAAAGACAAGTTAGCTAGGGAGATTCTTGAGGCGCCTCTCATTCACAGGTTCAGAAGAGACGCATGTCACTGATATATCTGGTGTTGATTTTCTTCAAAGAGCACTTAGGTTACTTAATTCTAGATAATATAGTTTTTTTACGTTTTAAGGTGAGGCTTTAATCTTGTTTTTAATTTTGCTACAAGTATGAAGCTTTCACCTTCTTTGCTTTTGGTGGTTTTTGCTGTGATACAAATTTTTTCATGTAATCACAAAACATCATTCCTGTTTAAGTGTAGTGGCTGGGCGCACACATTGCTTTCCTTAATGCTGTTGTCAATTCAAGCTCATCCCGTCTTTCCTTCATCATCCTGTATTTCCGAGTAAAGTCTCCCTGTCAAATGTGATCATGAAGCAGGCACACCATGCAAACTTAAAAAATGGGCAGACTAAGACACTTTGGCACCTAAAAACAAAGTGCACGTAAGTGAGTTATAATGCTCTTTTTTTCTCTTTATGGCACATAAGGCAAATGTGCTTATGCTGAAGAGACTTGGAAGTGTAGGTACACCTGAAGTAGAAATTAAGAATGGCTTAGTTTTGCTCCTTGCGACTAACAAACTGCCTGCAACATCCATCATGTACGGAAGCTACAAGTTCTGAAGCCTAATGAACTTTATTATTTCTTTTTTCGGATTTATAAACATAGCTTTAACTAAGCTTCAATGTGTGCGTTGCTTGGAATGTATCACAATCTGTAATTACTGTGCTAGCAAACAAGTTTCAGTTGCAGCGCCAATCATCACAATGGCAGTGAGGTGAAGCGAATGCCCCTGCTGTTGCGCCCTCGGGCTAAGGGGGGTAATCATTGACTAAAGAATAAATAGTAGTTATGGTGGCAGCAACTGCATTTCTTTCATACATTAATTTTTGATGGCACTTCAGAGGATGCTTTGCTATCTGTGAAAAGCTTTCAAAAAGCCCACGGGATCAGCAGATACAGTTTGAGCTATGAAATTGTCTACCTTGTCATAAATTAACTACTCTGCATTACTCTGCAGCTGAATGGCACCGACAGAGACACAGGTAGCCAACGGAGCACACGGAGGTCCTCATCTGGCACCACTGGGAAGGCACAGCATTACCCAAGAAAGGAACCCTCTTACAACTCATAAGAACGGGCGCTGGTGACTGGTGCCAGAACCTGCCCCACAAGCCTTGTTTCCTAGCAAATATGCAGGTGAGCCAGCTCCTCTTCATCCGCATGTTCCAAGCAAACAGTCATTCAAAAAGTATACATCACTGACCTCACCTCCAGAAGCAAACACGTTTGTTTCACCTACGGAACACACTGGAGGCTGACACCACTAGTGTGGAAAATAAACAAAGTAGAAGCGCTGCAAACAGCACATGCAAGACTAGAAACACCTATCACCCCTGCAGTCATCTTGAACAGCAAGTGGAGTTTGCTGTACAACACAAAGATAACAACTACCCAGTACTGACAACACCATTTAAAAGTACCAACTGTCAAATAGCAACACCATTAGCGTGTACGAACAAAAACAAAATGAATTTTGTATATATGACAATGAAACTGCAGGAGCATGAACACCAGAAAACACCGATTGCACACTATCTCCTTAAAACCACAGCAAAGTCTGATTTCATCCTTCTGCGGAATACAGAAAATAGCTTTTGAAGCTGCAAAGCCTTACATACAAGCCATAATAAGCCGAGTCGGCCAGTACTCTCATCCTAAGCACGGACTAGAACAGCTGCTCAAATACACTCGACATTTTGCACGATGGTCTTATATGCAGCATCAACCACCACACTACACTCGACATTTTGCACGATGGTCTTATATGCAGCATCAACCACCACACAAGTATGAATGTGTGCTTACAACCCTCCTAAACAATGCAATCCAAGAACATTTAAAACGCATCAAACTGCTTGAATAAATTTTAAAAATTCTGTACCATGCATACAGCTTCTACACACAAAAACATAAGAGCAACCATAAACAGCACAAACTGGGTTAAGTGCACAAAACTCCAGCAGGCAATTTTTTCCCCCATAGTGCAGCAAATTAAGCATTAGTGGAATGGCTAAGAGAGACTAGACAAAGAGCCGCAGGCATTCAATATCTGTGCCATCCGACTCCCCTAACACAGACTTGGTCAGGTTTTAAAAAAAGCGGAACCAGCTTGCAGTGATGAGCCAAGAGTCCAAAATAAATAAGCCAGAAAAAAATAATTAAATATTGCAAACTGGAATAATGTCTTCTTTGCCTGACTCTGGAGGCTGAACTCAGCATGGAATATCATATGTGACAAAATTCACACCAAACATACATGGTAGTTGTTAGTAGAGGACTATGAACACCTAATATTGTTCTGTGTTTTCTTGTGTCAAACGATGCGTTACAAAATAGAATACATGGGTTACCGGGCAGTATTTGCCTACAGTGCTAAATAATTTATAATGGATTTTCTTCTCTCATGCTGTTTCTGTTTCATCGACGAACGACTGATGTCAAGCTCATGTGTTGGTCACGTGATCCACTAAAAAAAACTAACAATCATTGATGTGTAGTTATAATTTACTGCAACATTTAATCCAACCTTTTCCAAGACCTGGAATGACAAAAAATGACCTGTCAGCGATTATATTAGTTTTTCTACAAAATCACGTGACGAAAACATCAACTTGACATCACAGTCGTCGTTCGGTGAAACTGGAATAGCGTCATGAAGAAATTAAATTGTTAATTATTTAGCGGTTGTACGCCAATACCACAGGCTGCTCCATGTATACGAATGTCTAACACATCGTTTGAAACAAGAAAACATGCAAGCAAAAATTTGTCGTCTATAGTCCTTTAAGGGTACTAAAGACAGTGTATCAAGCCCATATTACAAAAACATGTCGGCCTTTTCAGCCTGAGACATACAAAATGTGGAATAATGGTAACCCACTGTCAACTCTTAGTACAGTGCAACAGCATATTGATATGGACACAGAATTTAAGAATGGTCTAGCTCTTGAAGCATAAAGTTACAGCTCACTTCACGTTTGAAATAGCTGCACGCATGCCAACACTTTTTGATCCGCACTTAGAGTTTTGTGCTGCTTTCTTTTGCAGCATTTCATTTTTTGCACGCAGTGCAAAGCGCAGCCTACACAACAAAAATTCATGCACAACTTTGTCTGCAACATTGTGACATGCAGGAAAGACAGTGAACGTGGGCTCCACGGCTGCAATGAGGGTTCTGACCTGATCAACGTTGACTTTCCCCATGACAAGAGACTCTTCATTCACCCTGAAGTATGTCTCCACACACTCAGTGAGGTGCATAATATTTTCGGATGGTGTGCAAAGAGATTGCTTGTCTGGAATGTAGTTCTTGAGTGCCAAAAACCTGTTTTCATTCTTTGCCGGCTGAACCAATAAAGTTGTGCAACTCTCACAGAGCTTGTGCTTTTTCATGATGTTGCGTGCCACATAACCAGCGACATACTGTAGAGACTGTTGTTCTTCAGGCTTAAGGTCTCCTACTTCCTCTGGCATATTTATGTTATCTAGTTCTTCAGCCAAATCAGGTCGGGAGGAAAGAAAATCTGTTAGCTGAACAGAGTCATCAATGTCGTAAGAGCCATGCCTGCTTGGCTTGAAGAATTGTGCCAGGACAATGACTCTTAAGGTATACTTGAATTCTCGTGCCCTGGGTACGGGCGTCTTAACTCTTATTGTGCTAAATAGGTTCTCGAGCGCGTCTTGGCAGAGGCGACTCAACAGCAGAAATTTCAGTCTTGCTTTGCACATACAGTTTGCGTAAGTTCAGTGCAGTTGTAGTCGTTATTATTATGCCGGCCTGGACAGGCTTCCATGCTGCATTCGTCTTTCCTTTGTCAATGATGCGGAGGTTCCTGAAGACCTCCATGAAGTCAGTCAGGAAGGTCACAGCTTCCTTTCCCTTTTCAGGGCAGAGGTCGCTCAACGCCATGGTTGGCGTCCGAGATGTCATGAGGGAAAACCACTTGAACACCTGGTCCACGAACCATGCTGTCGTAAGGGCCTCTTCGTCCATTTTGCCCTGCTCGACCAGAAGCCGTAGGGCAGATGCTACTGCATGGTTAAATACAGCATATGCTGTGCCTACATTCATTCATTTTTTCATAATGGCTGGGATTTAAATGCTTTGACTTCAGGCGTGGAGCAAGCTTCAGGCTATGCTTCTCGTCGATCTCACATAGCTGCTCTAGGTACTTCATGGAGACCTGCAGAAGCAGCAAATGATCATTGTCATTTTGCATGTGTAGGCTAATGTAGCATAGTGTATGTTTACAGGTGCCTGCCTCTCATGTAATGCCCTCAAAAAGGGACTCTTGAGTTATATGAATAAATAAATGAAACTGTAAAACCATATTTGTATTTATTTAAGCTGAATCCTATAGATGCTTCACACTGAAGTAAATAATCTTCATTGCAGAAGCAAAAGTTACAACATTTTCCAAATAATTAAACTCCATTGTGCACGCTACGTTGTGAACAGCAATGTAAGATGGTGTGAGACTCGGCAACTTACCTCATTGGATGGCAACTTGTTATTCCGCACCGTGTCGTCTAGAAGGATTCTTTGTTGCCGAACCAGGTGCCCGCGCAAGTTCTTGAGCAGGTGGGGTGCGTCCGCAAGGAAATGGAGGCTACGGTCGTTTCCACATGGATGGGGACAGCTGGTCCTTGGACGACCATACTTTGTGGCCATGATTCCATGCAGCTTCCAGATGGCTTGATTTCCTCCACCCATGTCTGAAGTAATGCAGTCCACTGCTAGACCGATGCTTTCACTGCGCCTGATGATTTCAAATAGCAAGTCCAGTACCTTTGCTGCATCAAAGGATTCACCTGAAATGAAAACAAAATGCTGAAACCTTTCATTTATTTTGCACATTTCACTCATTGGTATATGCATACTGATGCTGTATTTATTGCATTATGCTTCTATTAGTGGTGCCTCTCACCCGCTCCACACTTGGCTGGCGCACAGCCAACATGGCAAGGCGCAAAGCCAAGTCGATAACCGCCTTGCTTCATTTTTTATGCTACATTCTTTCACTCGTCAGCCGCTTAGGAGGTTTAGCAAGCAAGCGACGACAGCGTGTCACCAATGGTCATCACTACATATAGCTACGTAGCATTCTACACAGTACTGACAACTCATTTCAGCTTTATTCTGTGGATTGTCATTGCCTGTGACCCTAGGTGGTCTTAACCGACACCAACTGCATTTTCTGTAAGCCTCCCCTATGCATTAGCTCGCTACCATCCAAGAAAAAGTAGGCAGTTCAGTAAAGATTCTAGGAGGAATGTTGCCACTCTGTGTTACACATCACTGGCACGCAATTCTTCAGGAATTGGCCAAACAGTCTCTGCAGTTATGCGCATAAGAAAAATGAAAACATTGTGTTGTTCCCAACTTTACGTGCAAAAATTCACTTAACACTAACTTTCAACTGCTACTTACCTGTGAAATGATATGCGACGGTCTGCTTCCATCTTGATGCAATTCCGCCAAGCATAAAAACCAAAGCATGTGTCGCCAGTACAGGCTCTGCACTTGGGTCCGAGGAGGGGAGAGTAGGGCGGCCTGAGGGATAATTCAAGAATGCTTATTTGGGGCATAGCAGTGCAGAGCTGTCCAGTATATATCATAAAGTAAGCATGCAGTGTGCTTTATTAGCACAGGAAAGCATCAAAAATAGAAAAACAAATGATGTTGCTGTGCTGGGTTTAGTAGCACATAAGCATCTAAGCCTGTCATGTGCCAAGCTTAAGTGAGTTAAGTTGGACACCACTTTGATAACTTTGTTTATAAGGTATAACAGGTTTCATCGAAAACTACATAAATATAAGATATCCCAAGGATGCTTGAATGGCTTTCTGTGTGTACCTATGCACACACATTTAGTCATTAACGCTTAGATATTCAAATTAGAGCAGTTAAATTAGTTGCATTAATTTTTTTCACATCGCTAAATTAAGTATCACATGCCAGTGCTCATTACTGCATTGGTTTTAGCTGCAAGAGAACTACGCTGCCTGATATGTAAACGGCAGACCACATTTGTTTTTGATGAAGCCTTACCGATGACAGAGCGTGTTGTAATATCATAGTCCAAACCAGGCGTCAGTTGGATTTCGTCCAACATTAGGACTGCATAACGCTCTTCAGAGTTGAATGTTGCCACTTTTGATGCTAAAGGTGGAAACACTTCCTCAAGAATACCTAGAATGACAAGAAAAGAGCCTTTTATTATGTTTGATAGCTTTAACACTAGCCCAAGGGTATTGCAGAAAGCATAGTTAGAGTGTATCTTTGCTAACAAACATGCGTCCTGGAATGATCACGGCTACTTTTCTTTGAAATTCAAAAGTACAAGCTTCAGCCCAGTCGTTTCAAACAACCTCGCTTGTCACTATCAGAGCCTTTATAAAATCTTATCTAAAAAGATGAGTGCAAGCCTCCTGCTGCCGCCCAATATTTCTAGCTATGCTTGCTATGTGATCATCAGTGAAGTCAGTAGCTAGTCTTGAGTCGCACCTGCAATGTGGAAAATGTTTATTATGGAGCTGCAAACATTACTGCATACCTGGGGTAAACTTGATATCTTCAATATGTTTTTGAAGAGTGCGTTCAGCAGGGAGCGGCCACCCATTACCTCTCAGGTATTCATATCCTCTTCCCCCACAGGCAAGTCGGACCTTCAGAGACTCCTGAATTGTCTTCCGAGTCCATGATGACCCTCTCATTGTTCCCTTTTGCAGGACACGGAGCTGATCTTCTGCAAGCAGTCCACTAAATGATCTTCTCAGGGCGTCACACTCCATTTCCACCCTCGCACGCTTTTTTCTTTCCAAGTTAAGTTGGCGCTTCAGTGTGTCAACTTCATTGAACATGTTGGGAGATGCATCCTCTTGAACATCTGAGGTTTTTGGCACTTCTGTTGCCACATCAGCAGATCCAGTATGCTCCTGTTGCTCTTTTGAAGAGTCCAGACCATCTGCTGTGCTGTCAGCAGCTGCAAAAGTTTTCATAGTGATTTTTTCGTTTCAAACACTTTTTGTGCCCAGACATGCAACCACATTACTTGTAAGTGCTACACTTAAAAGAGCAGTGCCAATGAAATAGTTGAGGTTTCTCTGTTTGGTCACAGTATCAGGCACCGATTCAAATCATTAAAAAGTTACAAGATCAATGCCAGTATACATTCAGGTACGAAATCATCCATTTTGCATTATATGTGGCTACATGATAACCGACCAACAAAGCACTGCTGCAGTGTATGTATGAAAAAAAGTTTCATTTGAGGAAAAATTACCTATTAGCAAGTTTTCCCCTTCAGGTTCAGCCTCTTCAGCCAAGTTGTTTGCTGGCGAACTAGGAAGACGGGCGAATGGTGGCTTTCTGGTTTTCTTTGGCACACGGTGTGCAAAAATGCTTGGCACAGCTTTATACTTTAGCCTCTTCTTCCCATCCACTCTAGGCTTCTCAAAGTCTTCAGCACAAAAGTGGTCCTGCAAATGTTTGTTGTATGGTTAGGAGTGTGATGCTGGTCACAGTAACGCTGGCTGCCCAAGGCGGCTGCCAGGGCTTTATTGAATGAAGCTGTTCGAGACATGTGAAATAAGAAAAAAAACATGGAAGATAGCTGTAATAATAAGTTGAAAGACCCAACTAAAGAGACGAAGAATACGTTATAAAGTTATCAAGGTTTACAAGTTTACACAGTGAAAATTAAAATAGCTCAATTGGGATGTAAACGCGCACGTGACCGCAAACACGCAGCTTCAAGGATTGCTAATATTCAACCCATTTCTATTTTTCTACCAGTGCCAACACAACTGCACAGAAAGCAGCCGTTATGTGGACGCACGACATGCACTGACCATGTTTTTATTGACTGCGATCGTCACAATTTGCGAAAAACAAGTGCCATATGGGTCGAGTGACTCGAAGCGAGAGCGTGCTCACGTGCGCGGGGAAATCATGCGAGTACCTGGTGCACGTGAGGACGCGGAATTCTCGCGCGACAAGTGTGCCTTCGCGTGCCACGAGCACGGAATAACCACGTGTGTTGAGCAACAAAAGCGTACCCGCGTCAAGCGTGCAAGGCGCGAACGATCCCTACAATGAACTCCTATTTTCGTAGCATCGCTAAAACCGCGTGCACTTCGCTTAAATATCTTCTAAAACAGCGCCGAGAAGCACAAGCAAGGTGCACTTACCTCGCACACACGGGTGTTTTTTGTAGGCTTGAAGTTATCCCGGCCGATTCTATGTAGCCAAGCAGAACGACGCTCTCGGTCATTTTTTCCAATCGGAATCGAGAAAAAAGTCTTTCCAGACTCGGTTCGGTTGCTGCATCCGAAGGCACAGCAACCAGGCATGATTTCTTTAGTCAAACGCGAGCGCTACAATCTGAACACAAATAACAAACGTAGGGAACCTGCGCTGCCTGCGCTTTAACTCAGGCGGCCCGCCCGGCGCTTGGAAGGTATATGGCACCCCGGAGGTCACATGGTACGGTTGGGCCAATGAACGCGGCGGCGGCGCGGGGAAAACAAATGCGGTACTCTGAAATTTTTTCTAGTGACTCTAGCAGCGAGCGCATCGCTGCGCGCTCTCGCGGTGACGCGCCTGGTGACAAGACCGATGCTGCGCGCATGCGCATCCGTTCTTACCTGCGAGCATGTCGGTTTACTAGCTGGGAGCCGCCGCTGATCGGTTGTCTGGGGCGCGCCGGCAGGGGCCGTCGCTGCAGTGGTACTCTGCTGACTCATCGGTGATTACCGGCGCGTGTCGCTCGCTTGCCCATACACTTGCACACGCCTATGATAACGCTTGTCGGTTATCTTCGCCACTTACCGGCCATGATAAAGCAATAAAGAGACGATTACAAAGCCGCAAACAGCGCATTTAGAGCGCCAGTTGTGCGCTGCTGCCTCTCTACATCTGAACGGTCAGACAAGGCGCTAAAAACCTGAGCGAGCAATGAGCATCATCCGTATCCGTATATGAGGAAAATAAAACCGGGTAATGTTGTGGAGTGGGGAAAAAGCAATTGAAGGACGCTTAAGCCTCGCCTTAAGATTCGATGCAATAGCGCCTTCTCCTTTTTTCTGTCTCATTTATTTATTAGAAAGCACCAATTACTGTATCTAGGTTACACTTTATGACATACTACAGTCGCACATACTGACATGCGCACGATTTGTTTCAGTACAATGAAGCCCCGTAACACCACCTTTTCATTCCGTGCATTACAATTGACTTTAAATACTTTAGTTACTAGTTACCGTAACACAAGTGCCCATCTCCAAAACATGTTACGAAATCATAAACACCACAATGCGTTCTTAGGCGCCCCTAACGTGTGTGAACAAAAGGCCCTTTGTGCATGACGGATTGCTTAATGCGACCTGGTTAAGTGGGACTTGAAGCCTTTCAGCTTGGGTGTAGTACTTCTATGCAATAAAGAACAATAAGCGTTTGTGGCTTTTGCGTTGAGCGCCTGCCTGGCGCACAGAGGTCCGAGTTCGACCACCGATGTCAGGTATGTTTTTGTACCGGTATACATTTGGCCACGAACTCGTAGTTTCGCGGTGCTCACAGTCCTACCGTGGTCGCACCGTGCCACGTGACCAACCACGTGACTGGTTAGAGAAACAACCGCGTGATGAACCACGTGACCAGCCACGGTGCCATTTATGCCTTAACTTTCGCTACGTATATCCTGGCATAGCCAAGCTAAGCCACTGCAATTTTTTGCCAGCTTCCTTTGAAACTTCTGGTAGTTTTCGCGACTGACACACGACGACGGACGACGACGTCGGGTTTTCAGCAGAACGAGCTATCACGTAATATAGGTAACAAACAAGCTGCGCAGCCGTAACTCGCATCTGCCTGGGCTATCAAACAGTCAATTCGTGCATGAGACATTGCTAGCCCAAACAGGTGCTGCCTAATTGTTTCAGTTGCTGTGCGCTTGGTAGTCATCCTTAACGGTAGTGCCGTATCTTAAAATCGCCCGAAAAATATGTGGTTGGACTACAATTGCTGTATGCAGTAGTTTGAAGGAATTGGAAATAATATGGATTGCAAGGGTTTTATTCACAAATGAGAAGAATGCACGCAAGGCACAAAGAAAACTAGTGGCTTTTGAAATGTCCCTGCAAAGCGATCACTTGCGCAATCCGCCTCGGCATTGAGTTGTAGAGCGATGTAATAACATCCGGTCGTCCACGTAACACCTCCCATTCCTCCTTCACTGCATCCATAAGGAGTCGGCCGTAGTGGGAACATCACGGTGGGTGCTGAGTTGTTTGAGTAGGCCCCATACATTTTCTATAGGGTTTAGGTCAGCTCCTTTGGGAGGCCAGTTTAGCTGGCGCACTACGTAGTGGTCAAGGAGGGCTGCCACTTTACGGGCTGTGTGAACTGGACTTCTGTCCTGTTGGAACTGAAAGTCACCATCAGGGAAAGGGCCGTCAAGAAGGAATGGCAACAGGTGACGAGTGATAATGTTGCAGTATTCTTCCGGTGTAAACGACCCTTCGATGCGAACAAGCGGGCCGAGCCCTTCCTTGCTGATTGCCCCCCACACGTTTACAGTGCACTGCCCGCTGCAAAAAATGTTTTGACTGTAATCCGGGAGGTACCTAAGTGTAGAGAAATAAGAAAAGTGATGTTTCATATCAGTAAGGAAAATATGTTGTACTTAAAGAGAGGAAATAGCATAAGCAATCATTTAAAGAAAAAGGTTCGACACGACACGGAGGAAAAGGCTATTACTGAGGCGTAGTGAAGGGAACTTATATTGGCTAGTATCCAACAAGCATGCTCACATACAAAACCAAAGGACAAATTAGGTTTAATAACAAAATTATCTCTGCTTTACAAAATTCACCACTGGTGTACTAGGAAAGTTGTCACTTCTGAATCTTGCTATATGCAATATCAGCGCGCGTAATAGAAGCCTAGGTGGCCGAGCCTACACTGATAGCTAGCATATCCCAAGTAATATGTGAGATGCACACGCATGGTCGTACTGCCAAATCCTTGTGTTTTAGTGTAAAATTATATGTGATATTAAAATTGAAATAAAAAATAATAGAAAGCGGTAGCGCGAAGCAACAAGGACGAAAGGACACGAGAACATAGAACAAGCGGAGGACAAGCAGTACAAGCGAGAACAAAGGGCAAGTTCTCGTGTCTCCCTTTCGTCCTTGCTGCTTCACGCTGTCGCTTCACATGGTTATTCACCAACTAGCCCGCACTATGATATTAATGAAAAATAAGTCAGCTTGCACACCGTACGGAGGCGAGCTCTGGTTCTTTATGGACAAAGATGCAGCTTTACCCAAATCTCAAATTAAAGCTGCATATAATTTGGGTACGGCATAATGAAGAAGACAAAAATCAGCGCAAAGGGAGTTATTCAGCAGAAAACTAATTACCTTTAGTTGTCAAAAAGCGGTATAAAATAGGCAAATTGCACGCAAATTTTTAGGCTGTCAATTGAAATTTGCTGAAAATTCGCGGAAAGGAGAGTGTCCGTATCTAAAATTTTATCCACGAACATGGTAGGAGATTGAGCCTTCGCACTAAGCGTTTGTTTAGACGTGCACCTTCTGTTCAGAAAATGCTTTGTTTTTAAATAAACACACGTGTTGTCCAGCAGACTTAAGCTAGCTCACCTGCAGTTGACTGGTCGCCACACACGCCGTTGGAGGTCCCAGCAAGTGCTGAAAGTCGATTCGTCTGAGAAGACAACTTCACCCCAGTCTTCCACTGACCACTGCTCAACGGCTTGGGCAAAGGCTAACCTTTCTGTGCGCTGTTTCTCTGACAGGTGCGGCTTTTGGGCTGCAACGCGGCTTTGGAGACCTGCTTCCTGCAGTCTCCTCCGTATCGTCTTGCATGAAACATCGAGAGCAAGAGCTTCCTTTAGTTCTTTTGCACTGAGGAACAGGTCGGCAACTACCGCAGCCACAATTAGTCTGTCCACTTCTTCTGTCGTTGCCCTTGGTCTGCCACTGCGTTGGGTGTCACCTAGCCTCCCTTCATCATTTTTGTAGGCTTGGATTATCCTATTCACAGTGTCTCTTGCCCTATTAGTGCGCCGGCAAATTTCCCTCTGGGGAACACCTTCTATAAATAAACGCACAATGCGCCGTCTTTCTTCTAGTGACACTTTCGGCGCCATGCTGCTGACTGAAGTCCGAGCTGGAGAACGGGTTGCATCAGTGCCTACAACCAGGCATTCACCGTCGTCAGAACATCTAAGATAACAATAAAAGCTGATCCACGAAGGGCTTCCTGCATTCGCAGGCAGCGGCAGTAGCAAGCAGTTCGTCAATCGGCAAGCAAGACGAAGCGAAAGACAGATGACCGATGACTCGTATTTCCGAAAACATTATCGAGGTAAAAGTAATGAGGAAAAAAAAGCGTTTTCTTTGTGTCATTCTGGATCAGCGTCGCAGCGCATTAGTTAACCGTTCCAAGAAGGAAAAACAGAAACGAGTGCAGCTGTCTGACATATGCACGGCGCACGGTGACATGCACGGGCCGCAAAACGTCATGCGCTTGCTCACGGAGGACTTTGTGGAGAGTGAAAAGCGACGAGACCTCGAGTTCGCTGGATCTGTCCATGATGCCCGCGTTTTGAAGGAGAGCCCTTTCTTTGCACGTGCAGCATAGGAATGTGGTGAAATATATCTCGTGGTGCAGCATGTCAATTCCAGTTCAAGGGTCCCTGCATTTTGACTTTGTGTGGTCACATTTCTTTCAATTCCAATTTCATTGACTAGGTGAAACAGGCAGTTTTAACATAATTTGCATTCTTGTTTTGTTTCGTGGTATCGAACTTCTTATGTGGAATTTATTTCATTACTGTGAGTTTTTTCTTGTACTCCGGTGGTAGCCGCAGCCGACATACCGGTTCATTCAAGAAACTCAACAGTTTGTTGGTATTCTGACTTCGGTGGTAGCCATGGCTGTCATACCGATTCATGAAGAACTCAACAATTGTTGATATTATTCTACTTCGGTGGTAGCCTTGACCGTCATACCGAATATGTCAGACATTTATTTCCCTTTTTTGTACTACCTGAAAGACTGATGTGAGATATGAAGTATTTATGGACCATGAGTAGTTCACCTTTAAATTGAAGATGAATGCAGTGCCCTTTTGGGTCTTTGTCTAGGCTGCCATTGATGATATGAGTCATTAAGATTTTACAGGCTATTTGTTTTCTCAATCCTTTTCCTTTTTAATAGATGTTCATATCTTTTTTCCCTCTTTATTTATTTCTGCAGACAAAACTGAACAGGAACTTTTTCTCTTTCTCCTTTTTCGTTTTTTTTAACTACACCCTTCTATTTACCTCTTCAACCATCTCCTCCACAATCGAAAGTGCCTCCCTATCCTTTAAAAGTTCAGTTTTTTCCCTACTTACGTATGCCCGAATTTCATTTTTATTGTATCATGATACTTAGTTATTTAACAATTTTATAAATGATGATCAAACGAGTTTGCCTCTTTTCCACAAGTACACATGCTATTTTGTCTAATTCTGAACCTCTCTGTTTCTCTCTATGTAATATGCTAAATATTTCAATTTCTTTTTCTATTTTCAAGTTCACTAGAGGTATATTTGCTAAAACATGCACTATTAGCAACTTTTTTATAGGCTTTTGTTATTGCTAATAAAGGTTTTCTTTGAATGTATGTTAGTTTTTTAACAATAATTGTTATATTTCTGTACCATATTGGGGAAGCATATATTATTATGCACTCTATGCCCCTTTTGTATACGTCTCTCATTTGTTTGCCTTTGATACCTCTGTTTTTACCAGTAAACCTATATAAATTATAGGTAAGATTCATTACTTTCTTTTATATGGTATAGATGTTGAGTAAACGTAAAGCTTCCATCAGAAATTACCCCTAGAATTTTTAGTTTATCTACCAGTTGAATTTTATCCTCTCCTAATTTGAATATTGGAGGGCTTTTCTTGCATCTTCCTTTTAAGATCATGTATTGAGATTTTGAAGGGTTAAAATCAATATTCTTTGCTTTCCCCCAATTTTCTACTATTTGCAGAGTTTTATTTGCTGTTTCCTGAAGTTTTCTTTTGGAATCCACTTTAATTATTATGTTATATCGTCTGCGAAAGCTTGTATTTAAGCGCTTTCGGAAAATTTCTTAATGAATCTTATATCTTGAGTGTCCATAATAACGGGCTTGGGGTGATCCTTGCGGAAAGCCCTGCTTAAGTTTGTACTTTATTTCTACTTCCCCATTTTTATATATTATGGGTCTATCCCTCATTATTGCTGCCAATAGTTCGTTCAGATTTTCTGGGCATTTGTGTTGAGTTAAATATTCTAATATTACTTTTATGTTAATAGAATTGAATGCATTTTTTATATCTAGTGATATCAATAGTGATATCTTGCTTATCTAATAATGCCTACGTTACCTTGTTTTTTATATTCTCTAATGCATGTGTTGTAGATGTTAAGTGCTTAAAACAATACTGATTTCTTAATAATAATTTCTCATTATTCAAATAAAACTGTATTCTATGCTTGAGTAGCTTTTCTTCTACTTTACCAAAAATCTAATTAATACCCATTGGGCTAAAATCTCCAGGTTTTTCGTGACTTTTCTTTTTCAGAATATTATTTTTGACTATCTCCGTTTTAGTGGAAGATGTCCCCATTTTAAACAGCTGTTAAACAAGCCCTAGAAAATTCTTTGTCTCTTATACATCATTTGAATTATCTTTGTTCTTAACCCATCTGGAGCTATTGCTATGTCTTTTGTCAAACTGCTTATAACCGTGCCTATTTCCTGTTCTGTAAATGGAACATCTCCATTGCAGTGTTGAATTTTATTTTATTCTTTGCTCAAAGTTTCTTCTTCGTTCTCGGTTCCTCGTTCGGAGATTGTGTATAATTTTCGTAAAATATATTCTACCGTCTCTTCTAACGTGCTTGTTAAAGAATTGTATTCTTTTTGTATACTACTAACTATTAGAGGGGTTTTCAACATATCTCTGGCCAGCTTGTACGCTAAATGCGTCTTTGCGCTAGCCAAATTTTCTACAAATGAGTCATGTTCTCTATAATATTGATTCTTGTAAACTTCTCTTAGATCTCCTCGACATTTTTATACCTCCTTTTCATTGCCCTGACTTTTTTCCTTTGTATTTCTGAATCTGTGGTCCACGATATTTTGCCTGGCTTTTTCTCTTTCGTGAATCTCTTTTGATGTTTTTTGTACAGCTCCTCTATTGTACTATAGAATTTATTCACAGTATTTTCTATAGCTTCAGTAGAGTTTAAGTTCCCTACCTCTTTTTCCCAATCAATATTTAGAAGTTCTTCTACAGCTTTTCTTTCTCCTTCTTTTGTTGTCTTAAATACTGGAGCACATTTTGTACCAAATATTTGAATTTTTGTGTATCTATGATCCCTACAAGTTGAATCTTTGGTGACTTCCCATTTCTTCATGTATGTTAACATACCTGAAGATACTAATGTTAAGTCAATCCAGCTTTTTCCTCGATTACAATCAAAGGCGGGTTCACTATTCCTATTTAAAATTATTAGATCATTTTTAATTATGAATTTAATTAGTTCCTCACCTTGATAATCTGTAATATTACCTCCCTGTGTAATATTCTTTGAATTAAAATAATCTGTTCATCAATCATCAATTATTATGTTCCTGGTATGTGCTGTTTGAATTATCTCATCAATTCTAACTAGCAGATGCTGTATATTTTCTTTGGGAGGGAAATAACAGTTAATGATTAAAGTCTCCCTATTATTTAGGTTAGCTTTAAATGCTACTATCTTTCTTCTAACACTAGTGGGAAAACAGATTTTTTCTGAGTGTATTATTGCTGTGACTTTAAGGTTCTCTTTTGAAGCTAATATTTTGTTTCATTGGAAAACCAATTATTTTTCCTTTTAGGTTATAAGGCTCTTGAATTAATGAAGTATTGTGTGATTTATCCCGTTGATATACACTTAAAGGACTGATTTGCTTTAAATGTCCTTGCCAAATTAATTTGAATTATTTCTAATTTCTCATTGTTTAAAGTTGGCTTTGTGTTTGCCATTTTCATTTAGAGAACAAAATAAAAAAGAGAAAAATATTAACAGTACTTACTGTCCTGTCCTTTAAAAGAGCGATTTACTCTCCTGCAAGCTGCAGGTACTGAATGACATTGCCACGTTCCTGGTCCTTCCTTTTCTGGAATGTAGGGCAATTCACCGACATCATTGAATGACCTGCCTTCTCGGAGTCCATTGCTTCCTCTGTGCAGGTACAGCATTCATAGTATTCCTTTCTGCATTCCTTAAAGTGATGGCCTCCACCACACTCGGTACATTTTACAACCGTCGCCTGACACCACCTCTGGGTGTAGCCGTACTTGGCACAAAAGCAACACCTTGGCACAAATGTGGTGTCATACATTGGGCATCTATCCCAACCTATGTTAAGGTGGGTTCTGCCCTTCAGTGCTTCTAATGCCCGCAAACTCTGTGAGATTGTAGCTGTCTTTCCATTTTTTCCTCTCCAGGTTTTGTTTGCTTTGACTTCCTTAGTACTGCAGGGAAGCCTATTTTGTTCAATAATATTTTTTTTTCGATCTCGTCATTGCCTAGCTCCCAGGCGATTCCAGTTATCTTAATTTCCAGGTTTTTTCTTTTGGATGTCTTGTCTTGAGCTTGGAAGGTAGCATGGCATCATTTGTTATAAATTCTCCCACTCTTTGAATTCCTTTCTTCGAAGAAGCCACGACTACAATCCCATCTCTAGCTGGGCTCATTTTGGCCTCGTGGACACCCAAATCGTGGGGGTCGACTTTCCTCTTCATGATACTGTGTATTTCCGTTTTATCCAACTGATCCGATGTTATGATCAGTGCCAGTTTTGACTGGCCACTTTCTTTCTATTTATTTTCTTGTTCAAAGAAATCATGTATTTCTTTGTTTGGTTTTTGGCTGTTCTGACCTACGACTACTGCTGCATAGGTTGGGATTTCGGTTTTCCCTTCCTGCGTAGATGCAATGACCCCCTGGAGCCTTGCAACTTCATGTGTGGCCTTCAGAGTAAGACTCTTCAGTTTCGTGTAATCTGAGAGTAGTTTGTTTAGCAGAGCTTCCCTGTCTTCAATGCCTGCTGCCAAGGTCAACAGAGTTTTCATGAAGGACGTGTCAATGTTTGACATCCTTTTCATTGTTGATACCGAGTTTGTGGTCTCTGCTGATGGGATGTCTTGTTCGTTCTTTTCGTCCCCTTGTTTATTTTCCAACCCATTTCTCTATTCCTGTTGGATCGACAATGTCCCTTTTGAGGCCTTTTCACTTTTGTTTTGCTTCCTGGTCTGTTTTTTCCTGTTTGCTCCTTTGACTCTTTCCTCCTTGTTTGATACATTGCTGCTTCCATCTCTTCCCATGAATCAGGTATGTCATCCTCTGAACTCCAGTCATCTTCATGACAAGAATAATCTCTGAGTGCCTCTTTGTTGGCTGGAGTTCCCTTTTTGTCGGTGGCGTTTTTTAGTAACGTCAATTTGGTGACGCTTTCTTTTGGTCTTCCTTTTGTTTCTCTTACTCCTGCTTGTGACTTTTCAGAGCTACCATCTTTCTCTCCTGAGCCCAGGGTTTTTAATTGAAACCTCTCTTCGTTTTTCTTCTTACCCATCTCTCTCTCCTAGTGAGCTTTTACCAATATCGAGTTTAGGTTGGTGTACTGTGGGGCTTTTTGCCACCTCACCCATAACGCTGTTTCTGCTCTTGAATGCGAACTCTTACCTTCTCATTTCAAGTTTACCCCTTCAGTAATGTGAAGATGCTTCACCGCATTCTTGAAAAGTCACTGTCTGCTCTCTGCAACACTTTCTGGGTTAGTTTGCCCCAATTACATGACTTGTCAACTTCTCCTTCACAGAAGTGGGATGCTTCACTGCATTGTTAAATGCTCTTTATTTATTTATTATTATCTTTTGTGCCCTCCTCAAACCTTGTTTACCAACTGGTTACCACACTCCTGTATGTTTTGTCCTTCAGAACCTAGGGATGCTCCACCACATCGCTCCAACAATTGTCCGCACCCTACTTGGCCTCTGTATAGGGATTCTAGGAAGTTGTCCATGCCTTATTTGACCTCTGTACGGAGACTCTATTTAGCTTTACTCTCAACAGTGTCTGTGGTGCTTCTCCTGTAGAAAATATACACACAGATGCCACACCATTTCCAGGTTTTCCACAAAAACTGTCTTTCGCTTGCCCTGAGCATCTGCTAGGGAGGATTGCCTTTCCAGGCTCCAAGAGCAATCGTGGGTTAATACTGTGCTCCTTTTCAAGTATCACCGCCAGTTCTCTGTGTAATGCATGATGCACAAATGATCACCCCCTTTGAATACCATAGTAAATAAGCACACTTACTCTTCATATTCGCAGGTCACGCAGTGGTGGCCAGATAAACTGTTGTCCTTCTTGGTCCTCTTATATGCTCAGTCAAGTGGCTTCCACTTATTATTAATTTGTGTGGTAGTCGTATTGCGCATAAACTCCTTGTTGATAAGCTTGGTGAGTCTCACCGACAGATTTCTTGTGCTAAAATAAAAGCATAGCATAGTTAAATACAAAATACGTTGCTACATGTGACTGAAATTTTGCGGTACCACTTCGATACGTTCCTTTAGTACTTAACTGTGGTGCTTTCTGGTACTCTGTAATCAAAATATTTGCATACTGGCTGCCACACATTTCAAACACTCTTGAGACAAGAATTGATGTACTAAGCTTAAACAAATCCTGCAAAGTATGCATGAAAACATTCCACTAACATTATTGATTACAACAAAGGTGCTAAATAAAACAATGGACGAAGGAAGGAGACATGAGACAACCACGTAGGTGTCTTTCCTTCGTCTGTTGTTTTATATGGCACCTTCGTTGTAATCATGCATAACCAACTTGCCCACCAGCATGTGCTCAGTAACATTGTTGGAAGCATAAATTCGAGAAATGACAGTACACTTCATTGTTGCTGATAATATTGGTGGCAACATAAAATGAAACGTAAAAGACAACATACTGGAGTTCTCTGCTCTTCCCCACCAAGTCCTTCATCTCCGTATACTTGGAGATGAACTTGGTTTTTCGAGTGCTCCATAACTCTGCTGCTTCTTCAGCGGACGCGGATGCCACTGGAAAGGCGCCTGGCCCCACTCCATCGAAGCCGTCCCTGGCACAGGCCAGTGTTGGTGGTTGTGTCACAGGAGGAATATTTTCAACTTGTGTATCTTGGGCCACGAACCGGAGTGTCAAGCGCTGCCCGTCTGCCAAAACCTAACATTTAGAATGTGCACACAGCACAGCATGATATCTCAAAAATGCTGAATGGACCTAAATCAATGCCGCAATTTGGCGGGGACCTATGTGTTGATCGTGGTCAACTGCTACCCGTGGCCATGAGTACGAATAAAGCACAGACTGCCTGCTAATCACGCTTTCATTGAAAACATGCAGCTCCACTTGCCTGATGCCTCATATATATTTGCATTTGCGTCCTCCAGTGCTGAACCGTCGGGTTTGTACACAAGCCTAACTTCATTTTGGACGCCGTGGACGAGAACATGCATCGTCGTCTGCTCTTAACTTGGCGGCAAGTACGCCATGCTGCACTTTTCTCTGCACTTGCTCTGGAGCAAGTGCATGCCGGCCGGGAACTCGTGCAGCACTTGGCCAGCACCTTTACAAAACAAGGAGAAAAGTGTAGAGGGCGCGCGGTGCACCAGAAAAACGAGGACAGCGGTGCTGCACCCACTGAACTAGTGCAGCCAAATCTATACTCTCCTCAATTTGGCTGCACTTATTGCACTAGTTCAGAAAAGTGTCGTGCGAGTGCAACGCCAGTTCTTGAAGTCTGAGTGTAGCGCGAGACTACTAGCGCTTTCGGTGCAGCGGTGAAATCGAGGACAGAAGTGCAGAAACGTACAGGCCTTCGTCTGCTGCAACTGAGCGGCTGTGGCTTTTCTTTTGTTGGTGTGTGCTGCGAGCGTAAATGTGTGTGCAATATTGTACTACTAGTCATAAGTACATGGATACGCCTTGAATTTGTTCGAAATGGCGTTTTTGTTGGCAACGGCTATGGAACTCGTTGACTGACAGTGACGAGGAATGCGACGCAGCTCTTTCCGTTGCGTTGTGCAAAGTGGCATGGGTCGACCATCACCGAGTCAACAGGTACTTTGAGCAGGTGACAACTAAATACTTGGACTTCGAATTCAAAATGCTGTTTAGGCTGTCGCGTGAGACTTTTGACAGTCCGTGCTCGTGGTTCAGGTTGTTGCCATTCTACCCGAAAAGTGTCTCCGGCCATCCGCAGATCACAGCAGAAAAGAGTTGCCTTTTAACTTTAAGCTACTTTGGTGCACAAACAAGCATGTACTCGGTGGCAGATAGATTCGACGTTTCTGAATCATCAGTGGTGCTGTGCATGCAGAGAGTGCTCAATTTTCTGCACGCAATTAGCGCTGAAGTGATATGCTGGCCTAGCGCTGGCGACATGGCCCGCAGCAAAATGGACTCCCTGACAAAAAGCGGCAGCAAAGGCCCCCGCAACACTGTGGGATGCATTGATGGCAGCCACATTGAGATTCTGAAGCGGGACGATTCCACTGCATCACACATAAACAGGAAGAAGTGGGCGTCTATAATCCTCCAAACAGTTTGCAACAACCAGAACAAGTTTTTGGATGTCTTCATTGGCTTCCCTGGTTCTGTGCATGATGCCCAGGTGTTGAGAGAAAGCACCTTCTTTGAAGAGGCTGCAGTCAAGTGCGATGAATTTTATATACTTGGAGATTTCGCATACCCCTTGCTGCCTTGGCTTATGACGCCGTACGAAGACAATGGCTCCACTTTTCCATCATGGAAAAAACATTCAAGTTTCACAGTCAGCGTGAGGGTGGCCATTGAGAACTGCTTTGGCCTTTTGAAGCAACGCTTCAGAAGGTTGTATCTTGTTGATGCCAAGACAATTAATTATACAGTGTTGTCTCATTGTTATGGGAGCATGTGTACCTCACAACATGTGCAATTCTGAGAGAGATTTCGTTGCAGAACTTGCAGACCTGCCCCCTCGCGACGATATTGGAAATGATGAGCCAAGCGAATGCAACACATCCACATCACAGTGTGAAAGCCGACGGCGACACACTGGCCAACATCAATGCTGAGGAGAAGTGCACATGGGAATAATGTGAAAACAAACTGCCGGTGTAGGTGTACTTATTTATTGCCCTCGGCAGCGCGTATGAGACACTCATGAAGTTTCATTTTTTCTTCGTGCTGTTTCTGTTTCGCAGCGATGGCTTCCTGCAAAACACTGATCAGGCTGCCAATCGACGAGCCCCTGTGGCGGCCACCACCACGACCTCTCCTAGGTGCAACTTCACTTCTGCCGGGTGCTCGTACCTCCTCGGCTGGTACCTCCTCAGCTGGTGCTTTGTCAGCTGGTTCATCAGCAGTCCCATTTTCTGGCAGGATGTTTTCGCCATTCCTGTTAATTCCATGAAACGCTCTTTAAAAATTAAGGGATTACATTCAGCAACAATTGATTCTGGTACTGTATAGCATATTCTATTCTGCTATAATATTGGACAAAAATTATGTAGTCAAGATGTTCCACTAGCCTGGAGATTATGCAACATTCTATTAATGCGGTGTGCTAACAAAGCACTAATAACGAGTATAGAGAGCTTCCTGGAGTAAAATGCAGAAATTATGGTATTAAAAGCCACGAAGGGAGGCAGTAACACAACCAAAATTACCACTGGTTAGAATGAGCAAGTAATGCTTTTTTTACGTTCTCAAGAATTCTTACTTAATTTTTTTAGAGCCTCCAATAATCAACACTCGGAGCAAACAATGTTCACCATCGACAACTTTGTTGTACGTGCACGCTTATGGAAAATGCAGAACAGCCTTCTCAAGTGCTGGCATCGACAGATCCATAACTGTGCCCCTAAACACCAAATCGCAACCATCACTAGAGCTGCACGAAATATGACAACCATCTCGCCTAACAGAACTGCAGACATGCATGCATGACCCTCAAGGTATATTTTAGGGGGCCTCCTAGATTCTGCACAACTACTCTGCTGCTCTGGCACCAACTAGCAATTCCTTCAGTAACCCTTCATCATGCCAGAACTCATGCATACTGTCAAGAAGCCCGCAAGCAGTCTGGTACCGCTTCAGCATCGAAATACGAGGGAGAATGAGGAAGTCTTCACAGCTTTTTGCGAACACACACCAGCACCTCACAGTTTGATTCAAAGCGAGACACCTTTCCCCATACCTGGGCATGATTTCCTTGTGGATTGCAATGGGGATTCGTCCCTTGCTCTATAGAAGATTAATTACGCTTCGTTGCTCGTACGCTGAGAATGTGGGAAGCACAACCGGCATCTTCAACTGCTGACAGCAGTGCTGTGCTGGTCCAAGAAAATTTCACAGCTGGGAATGGATATGTTGACTTCGCATTTACAGCCTTAATTGGACTAAAAAAAAGGGGGGGGGGGGTCAAGGACTTTCTGATTTGTACTTTGAAATCATTACAACTCCCTCCAGACAATAATGTACCTCTACAAGCTCTTAGAAGCTGTCACTCATCGTCTTTTATCACTAGTAGTTTGAAGTTGCAGAGGAAACAACACATCCTAAACACTTGCTCTGCAATATCAATCATACTAATCAGAAATGGTTAACTGAATGTTTGGTACGTTTTGACGCCTCCTATCGTGCATTCAACATGAGCTCTTGCACATGTGATGCGAGGTGTCTGCTCCACAGCTTCAGGCCTCATCTGGGGCTCGTGTTGCTCACGGAATGGGAGTCAGAAAACTGTGATTCTTGGTGGCAAATAAGGAAACTTAAACCTCTTGTCTACCATTATTGCATCTCCCTCATCCATAAGATCCAAAATCCCACTGCACTGAAGCATAGTCTTGTCAGACACCGATCCGCCCGAAAGACGCGACACATACACAATATACCCTTCGGGTGTAACCCCAAAAGCACCTTCTAAGTGTTGTAGTGCTTATAAGCAGAAAATGTTTGCCGCTGTGCACTAAGTGATGAGGGCTGCTGTATGTGAACTTCTGTTGCATTTAGCACCAACCTAGTGTTTCTGAAACCTCGAAAAAATCCTGGTAGCTTTGGCACTATCATTTCTCTTGGTGGCATTTGCATCCTTGCTTCCAGCTCAAGCTAAAGGAAATTAATCCAGTTAGCGAAAATGTGGCTGACATTTTTGACAAAAATGTGGCTAAAAGGTTGTGAGCAGCCTCTTCAGGTATGCCAATTTTCAACCGCATGAGCACCATGAAAAGCTCTGCTTCAAGTTCACGTTCACTTGGCCTGTTAGGGACTTTGCTATTGGCCTTCCTTTTTGCCCCCCAGTATGACATTTTACTGACTCGGGGCTCAAAGTATTCAAATAGGCCTAAAAAAATGTCATAATTAGGCAGCCCAGTATAAAGGCGCACTTCCCCCGCAGGGGCGTCTGCGTCAGCAGGCGTTTGGTGTGTTGCGCCACCACATACCCGAGCACACGAGGGTTGGAACCTCCCGCGTGTAGCCGTGCGCGGCTTAGCCGTGTCCGGGGAAAAGGGGATCCTGGGGGTTGAGCCATTGCTGGGTGTTTGGACCTTTACGGCCCCTCGGCGGCGGCAACACACCCCTTTGGCCTCGGCTTCACGTAGACGGCACCCCCGGACTGACCCACCCGGGGGAAATCGGCAGTCGCCTTTTCCTGTCCTCCTCTCCAATCTTCGTCTTTCTCTCTCGCCTTTTTCATCTTTCCTGTCCTCTTCTCTCTTCCATTTACTTCCTTTCTCCACGGCGGCAAGGGTTAACTTTGTGTATGTGCCCTCCCTTGGGTATTATATATTAGGTTATAGTGGCAGTGTACGGTTGGCGCCTGCAGCCTTACCCGTTAAGTCCTGCAGCGTCCCCAAGTTGGGCTCCATGGTGGGTGGCCGCCATTGCTGCTGAAAACATACCAAATTACTATGGGAACACCCGCATTTCCCCGCCTACTTGATCGTCACCCTCAGAAGAGGGGACGCACCGAAGACTTAAGCACTTGTTTCAACCGAACGAAAGAGACCTATCCAAAATACCACGTAGTACACAGTGAGAGTCCTGAAAAACAAGCTAGATTTATTTCTCCATTCACAGTAGCAAAATCTTTGACCGAAGCCTTAGGGTCAGGTTATAAGGTAACGAAAATGGCTAGTGGGGACCTTCTCCTTGAGATCCCTCAGAAACAACAGTACGAAAAGCTTGGCAGTCTTGTGACATTGGGTAACATACCAATTTCTATCACACAACACCGAACAATGAACAGCTCACGGGGAGTCGTGTCAGAGGCAGACCTCCTAGACTTGACAGAAACTGAACTTTTGGAAGGATGGAAAGAATAAAATGTCACTGAAGTAAAACGTATTATACTTAGACGAGACAACAAGGAAATCCCCACAAAGCATCTTATCCTAACATTTGCATCCAGCACACTGCCAGAAACTATCGAAACAGGATACATCAGATTAAATGTTCGACCATATATCCCCAACCCTAGAAGGTGTTTCAAATGTCAGAGGTTCGGCCATGGCTCGCAGACCTGCCGTGGTCAAATAACTTGTGCAAAGTGTGGAGTGCAGGGCCACCCCTCCGACAACTGCAGTGGCACACCTCACTGTGTGAACTGCAGTGGTGACCATCCCGCTTACTCACGCTCCTGTCCAAACTAGAAGAAAGAAAAAGATATAATCACCCTTAAAGTCAAGGAAAATATTTCGTTTAAGGAAGCCCGTAAAAGGTGCTCTCCTTTCCACAACACACCTTATGCTGATGCGGCGCGTCGGGGGGCGGCGTCGCAGCGGCCAATGCCAAGTGCCATGCCCGCGTGCAGCGAGCAGGCACCTTTGGCTTCTGCCCCCAGGGTGGAAGTAGGTAAGCCTACTCCATCCAACCAGCAAACCGGCCAGGCTACCCTTGGGTTGCCAGCCCCACAACAGTTATCGGCGGCAACCTGCGCTACACGCAGCGATCCCGCAGTACCGATAGTGGCCCCGAAGGTAGGCGCAGCCGAGGCTGCCTCGACCTCCCCGGCCCCTCCCAGCGCTGGCAACAGCCGGCGCAGCCAAATTCCACAGGGAGCCCCATCGACCTCCGGGCAGGTGGGCGCAGGGGTTTTGCCTTCCGAGGTGAGACTCTCCCGAAAAACTTCTCGCTCGCAAGAGCGCGTGTCCGGCGCCTCACAAGAGGCAATGGACACAACACCTACCCCCACGGCGCGCCAAGCGCCTAAGGAGCGGCGAGGTTCCCTCGAACGCTTCAAAAAAGGCAAAACCCCGGTTACAGGGCCTCGAAAGAGCTCTGTAATCTAATGCATCACTTCCGTTTCCGTACACACAGCACTAATTTACACTAAATATGGATACACAAATAATACAATGGAACATCAGAGGTCTCCTTAGAAACCTTGATGATGTACAAGAACTCATCCACAGACACAATCCAAAAGTGCTGTGTTTACAGGAAACACACTTAAAACCAAAACACACAAATTTTCTTCGACAGCACGTCACTTATCGCAGAGATCGCGACGATGCTATCGCATCATCGGGCGGTGTCGCCATTGTAATTCAAAAAAGCATAGCCTGTCAACGTTTGCAGCTACGAACGGCCCTTGAGGCAGTGGCGGTTCGAGTTATTCTGCTAAACAAGCTTATCACTATTTGCTCACTTTATATACCCCCACATTATAAACTAAGCAAACATGAATTTCAGTCCTTTATTGATGAATTGCCAGAACCCTATGCTGTTCTTGGCGATTTCAACGCACATAACTACCTGTGGGCCCCGCAGGGGCGCCTGCGTCAGCAGGCGTTTGGTGTGTTGCGACACCACGGACCCGAGCACACGAGGGTTGGACCCTCCCGCGTGTAGTCGTGCGCGGCTTAGCCGTGTCCGGGGAAAGGGGGATCCTGGAGGTTGAGCCGATGCTGGGTGATCGGACCTTTAAGGCCCCCCGGCGGAGGCAACACACCTCTTTGGCCTCTGCTTCACGTAGACGGCACCCCCGGACTGACCCACCCGGGGGAAATCGGTAGTCGCCTCTTCCTATCTCTCCCTTCTCAAACCTTCGTCTTTATCTCTCACTTTACATCTTTCCTGTCTTCTTCTCTCTTCCATTTACTTCCTTTCTCCACGGCGGCAAGGGTTAATCTTGTGTGGATATCCTACCTTGGGTACACCATATTTGGTTATAGTGACGGCGTACGGCTGGCGTCGTGCAGGCTTGGACACAAGCCCTGCCGCGTCCCCTCGTTGGGCTCCGTGGTGGGCGGTCGGCGCTGTTGCCGAACACACACACTTTCCTATGGCAGCTCAAATCTCTGTTGTCCATGATCGGCGTCTCAAAAGATGCCGCACCGAAGTACCGTTTCAATTCTCCTTTCGAAGCAACGCTCCATCCTTCCCCAAATACTATGTAGTCCACAGTGAAAGTAACACACCTATTAGAAAGCTTTCTCCATTCCTGGTCGCCAAATGCCTGAAAGATAAAATCGGACAGACATACAAAGCCTCCAAAATGTCTAGCGGGGACCTCCTCCTAGAATTGAATAGTAAAGATCAAGCAGATAAGCTGTCTGAACTTACCAGTATTGGCGAGGCGACAGTGACTGTTTCAGCCCACAGAACACTCAATACAAGTAGGGGAGTAATATCTGAAGAAGATTTTATTGGATTAAGCGACGAGGAAATGCTGGAAGGTTTCCAGGAACAAAATGTTACCAAGGTACAGAGAATAGTAATCCGCAGAAACGATCAAGAAATCCCCACCAAACACGTTATACTCACCTTCGGAACAAGCGTAATGCCTACCTCGCTCGATGCAGGTTATGTTAAAGTCAATGTAAGACCATATATTCCAAACCCCAGACGATGTTTCAAGTGCCAAAGGTTTGGACACGCTTCACATGCATGTCGAGGACAAACAACTTGTGCTAAATGCAGCTCCAACGAACACCAATCTGAGAATTGCACTTCTTCCCCACATTGTGTTAACTGCAAGGGAGATCACCCAGCTTATTCACGGTCCTGCCCTTGCTGGAAAAAAGAAAAAGAAGTCATTGCTCTAACTGTAAAAGAAAAAATTTCGTTCTTTGAAGCCCGAAAGCGGCTTTCGTATCTTCCGCGAAGAAGTTATGCCGAAGTGACGCAGGCGGGGGCAGCGTCACAGAGGCCTCCGGAGTCCTCCGAGCCCACGCGCAGTGGTGCCGCAGTGACTCCTCCCGCCCCCGTGGTGGAAGCAGTCAGTACTGCTCCACCCTCTTCGACGGCCCTGCAGACACCAGCCCCGCAGGGCCCTAAGATCAAGCGAACCCCAAGGCCCGAGACACGTGTCTCGGCGCCTAACTCGATCCTCCAGCGCCTCAGAGAGAGCGATGGAGGTCGACGCAAAAACCCCGGTGTCATTGACACCGAAGGACAAGCGCTCTCTTGAGCGCGGTAAGAGGGACAAGATCCCAATAACCACCCAAAATAAGAAAGCGATAACCTGAAGGTTATCGCTCATTTGTATTAGCGTTTTTATCCATGTCACCTATAATCCCACCTCTTAGTTTTTCGTAGTGCCAGTTTTACCTTTCAATTTCAAGATGGCTTTTATTATTCATTGGAATTGTAGAGGTCTCATGCACAACCTAGGTGACATCAAAGACATCATCAACATCTTTTCACCAGTTGCCGTATGTCTTCAGGAAACAAATCTCGGTCCAAAAAATAGTCAAATTCTCAAAGGTTTCACCGTTGTCCGAAAGGACCGCGATTGTTCCACCCGTTTGTCAGGCGGAGTGGCTATAGTTGTGCAGGGCAGCACTCCTACCCGAAACGTCCAATTGAATACATCTTTAGAAGCCGTAGCTGTCACCATCCTGTCTTACAAAACCATCACCATTTGCTCACTCTATATACCACCCCACACCCACTTCACTACTAAACAATTAGAAAATTTAACAGATCAATTACCAGAACCATTTGTTTTAGTAGGGGATTTTAATGCTCATTGCACTCTTTGGGGCAGTGCCAAAACTGACCAAAGAGGACAGCTGGTTGAAGATTTTATCTTATCCAATGATATCTGCCTTTTAAATTCAGGTGCCCCAACGTACTTTTCACCAACTGCCCGCAGTTTTAGCTGTTTAGATTTAGCATTTTGCTCACCATCTCTTTTTAATGATCTTAGGTGGGAAGCCCTCGACCATATGGTAGTGATCACTTACCAGCAGTCATTAAACTCGTATCATCACCATCAACCTTAACCACTAGGCCACGCCGATGGAAACTAAAGCTCGCTAATTGGCCGCTCTTTACGGAAAACTCGAAACTAGAAGATGTCTTTTCGCCAAACCTAAGCGTTAACGAACTTAACACAAAATTCACTGAGGTAATAATCTCAGCGGCAGAAAAGGCGATACCCCAGTCATCGGGAAATGTGAGCAAAAGGCTAAACCCCTGGTGGACGAAGGAGTGTACCAACGCTAAAAAAGAACAAAATAAGGCCTGGGGAATCCTACGGAGGTACCCCACCTACTGCAACCTCTTAAACTTCAAACAAGCCAAAGCCAAAGCACGATTCATTAGAAGACAGGCTGAAAAATCTTCATGGCAAAAATACATATCTTCAATCAACAGTACAGTAACATCAAAACGTATGTGGGACCAGGTCAGGAAATTTAGAGGAGAGTACTCATCGTACACAATTCCACTACTTACATGTCCAGGCACACAAACAACAATACAAGAACAGGCAGATATACTTGGCGAACATTTCCGTGATGTATCCAGTTCAGGGAAATATACAGAGGAATTTTTGCAATACAAACAGTGCGCTGAAAAACAGAAGCTTCCCACTACTGGCGCGTCAAATGAACCGTATAATTCCCCCCTGACACAACAAGAAATAAACAGAGTCCTCTCTGCAGGGAAAACAACAGCGCCGGGTCACGACCGCATTCACTACGCCATGCTGGCTCATCTGTCTCAGGCATCTGTAGACGCTCTCCTCAAATTTTTCAACATAATCTGGGAATCAGGTATAATGCCCGAAGCGTGGAAAAAAGCAATAGTAGTCCCATTTCTAAAAGCCGGTAAATCCCCAACATCCGCAACCAGCTACAGACCCATTGCCCTCACAAGCTGTTTGGCAAAATCATATGAAAGCATTATCAATATAAGACTCTCATTTATTTTAGAATCAAGGAACCTCATAGACCCCCATCAGTGTGGATATAAAAAGGGTTGTTCAACCACCGACCATCTTGTCCGTCTTGAACATGAAATTCGACATGCATTTTTACACAAACAACACTGTCTTGCAGTTTTCTTCGATTTAGAAAAAGCCTATGATACCACATGGAGATATGGAATTTTAAGAGACCTGGCTGACCTCGGCATCCGTGGTAAAATGCTAAATTGCCTAGCTGATTTTATGTCTAACAGAACATTTCAGGTACGTCTGGGTTCAGTTCATTCTAATGCATTTACACAGGAAAATGGCGTTCCGCAAGGCTGTGTTCTCAGCACGACGCTGTTTATAGTAAAGATGAATTCAATTAATAAGATTATACCGTCATCTCTTATGCACTGTTTACGTAGACGATCTCCAAGTAGCTTGCCGCGCCTCAAGTTTGCCAACCTGTGAAAGACAGCTTCAAATGACAATAAATAAACTTACACAATGGGCTAACAAAAATGGTTTCCGCTTCTCCACACAGAAAACAGTTACTGTTCTGTTCTCTCAGAAACGAGGACTAAACAGCGATCCAGTCCTAAAATTGAACGACACCATATTGCCGGTGAAACAAGATCGTAAGGTTTTAGGAGTAACCTTTGACAGCAAACTTAATTTCCTAACTCACATAAAAGCACTAAAGAATAAAGCAAATAAAGCTCTAAATATCCTTAAAGTTTTGTCCCATAAACACTGGGGTTCCGACCGAACGTGCCTTTTACGAGTTTACCGGTCTCTTGTGCGTAGCCTTTTAGACTACGGCTCCGTGGTTTACGGTTCAGCCAGACAGTCATACATCAAGCGACTTGATCCAGTACATAACCTTGGACTGCGACTGGCAAGTGGCGCCTACAGAACGTCACCTGTGCAAAGTTTATATGTTGAGTGTAATGAACCCTCATTACATCAGCGTAGAGCATTACTCACTTTTTCCTACGTACTAAGAATTCAGTCATCACCACAACACATATGCTACAATGTACTCACACAATGCAACTCACGCCTACACTATACAAATAAACCAAACACGATTAAACCGCTTGTCCTGCGATATGAGGAATATGTTCGGGATTATGACATTCCCCACGAAGTCCTCCAGGTTGCCAAGAAACCACAACGGCTGGCCCCGTGGTACGATTTCACACAGTTGTGCGACTGGACATTGACTCGTTTAAAGAAGAAAGACACCCCACACGAACACATTACACAAGAATTCCGTGCACTTCAGGACAAATATCAAAATAACATGCAATATTACACTGATGGCTCTAAAACAAAAGATCATGTGGGAGTGGGCGCCGTAACGGAAAATTGGGGAACAAGTATTCGATTGCCACAACACGCCTCTGTCTTCACGGCCGAAGTTTTCGCTATATGGCTTGTTGTAAAAAAGATTATCGCTGAGAAACACAAAAATGCAGTCATATACACAGATTCTTTAAGCACACTAAAGGCTCTAAATCCTAAATCTGAGTGTGAACCCTTGATTGGAGATATTTTAAACATGGTGGTGCTTAACGAATACGGGAGGTCAATTCATTTCTGCTGGGTCCCAAGCCATGTTGGGATACCAGGTAACGAAAAAGCTGATAGATATGCATTGATGGCAGCGCACAAAGACATCACAAACACAACACTCCCATACAAAGATAGCATCCGTGCAATTAGAAAAGCCTTAACGGTAAAATGGCAACGCGAATGGGACCTTTGTGCCGACAACAAGCTACATCTCACGAAACCCATAGTTGGCGAGTGGAAGTCATGCTATCATCAGGAGCGGTTCATCGAAGTAGTTTTATGCCGACTACGCATTGGGCACACACACCTCACACACAATTACTTACTTACGAAAGAAGACACACCAACATGCGAGAAATGTCAACAGCCACTAACAGTTATGCACATATTACTCACGTGTACGCAGACGGAAACACACAGACGAACATTTTTGCGCAAATTATATCAACTACACATACCTTTACACCCTGCTCTGATTTTAGGGGATCATCCGCTAGTCCCATTATGTGACGTCCGTAAATTTCTACAAGACACTGGATTTTTACATAAAATATAGATTACTAACCCACCCTTTTTCTTCACAAACTGGATTTTAAAACACCTCGTGTTTGGCGCAGCATAGCCTTAGTTGCTTTTGCGCCATTAAACCCCATTTAACTAACTAACTACCTGTGGGGCGACCCTCGTATAGATGCACGAGGACGTCTTGTCGAACAGTTCCTTTTTTCTTCTGGTGCTTGTCTGTTGAATAAAAAGGAACACACATATTACTCTCTTACAAACAGAACCTATTCTTCCATAGATCTTAGCATAGTCTCGTCGTCTCTACTGCCTGAGCTTGAATGGGAAGTTAACGACAACCCTTACGGAAGCGACCACTTCCCTATACTGCTAAGATCTCCAAAAGAAAACGAATATCCACCACACGCTCCTAGGTGGAAGATTGAGACAGCTGATTGGGAGAAATTTCAATCTCTTACTAGTATCTCATGGGCTGAGCTGTCTTCGTTAGGAATTGATGCTGCAGTCGAGTTCTTTACAGCCTTCATAATAGATGTCGCATCAAAATGCATATCCGAAGTAAGTGGTTTGGCATGTAAACGACGTGTACCGTGGTGGAACGCCGAATGTAGGATCGCTCGTAAGAATCAGAACAAGGCATGGGGGTTGCTGCGCGCCTCCCCCACTGCGGAGAATCTTATAAATTTTAAAAAAGTAAAATCCCAAGGCAGGAGAACCCGCCGACAGGCCAGACGAGAAAGTTGGCAGAACTTTCTATCGAGTATTAACTCGTTCAGAGATGAGGCCAAAGCCTGGAACAGGGTCAACAGGATAAGAGGACGACAAGCGTATGCACTCCCTTTGGTAAACACAGAAGGCGATACCCTACAAGATCAGGCGGACTCACTTGGGGAGCACTTTGAAAGCGTGTCAAGTGCCAACCATTACTCGCAATCCTTTCTGAAATATAAACAAATAGAAGAATGTAAGCCACTCATGAGAAAATGTCAACAGAGTGAGCCTTACAACCGTCCTTTCAGCATTGCCGAATTGAGAGCTGCCTTGAGCGCATGCAAGAGCTCCGCACCGGGATCTAATAGAATCATGTACGAAATGCTGAAAAACTTACACAAAGACACACAAGTAACACGACTTACACTTTTCAACACTATCTGGGACGCAGGGTACCTTCCGACCACATGGAAAGAAGCCATTGTGGTCCCTGTTTTAAAACAAGGCAAAGATCCTTCCTCAGTGGCAAGCTACCGCCCGATAGCCCTCACAAGTTATTTGAAAAAATGATAAATCGGCGGCTGATCCATTTCCTTGAAGAGAACAAAACGCTTGATCCCTATCAGTGTGGCTTCCGAGAAGGGCGCTCCACAACCGACCATCTTGTACGTATTGAGGGAAATATCCGGGACGCATTTATACATAAACAGTTCTTCCTCTCGATATTTCTCGATATGGAAAAGGCATATGACACAACGTGGCGATATGGCATCTTGCGAGACTTATCGGAAATGGGCATTCATGGTAATATCTTCAATGTAATAAAAAGCTACTTGTCCGATCGTACCTTCCGCGTGAAAGTCGGCAATGTGCTGTCACGTCCTTTTACACAAGAAACTGGTGTACCCCAGGGAGGCGTGCTCAGCTGCACACTTTTTATTGTTAAGATGACAACGCTTCGTGCTTCCTTACCACCGGCCATTTTGTATTCCGTCTATGTGGACGACATTCAAATAGGCTTCAAATCCTGTAACCTCGCAGTATGCGAGAGACAGGTACAGCATGGATTGAACAAGGTGTCAGGGTGGGCAGAGAAAAATGGTTTTAAAATCAATCCTCAAAAGAGTTCTTGCGTGCTGTTTACAAGGAAGAGAGGCCTGGTTCCGGATCCTTGCTTGGAAATGTGTGGACATCAGATACCTGTAAACAAAGAGCACAAATTTCTAGGTGTTATACTCGACAATAAACTTACTTTCGTCCCACACATTAAACATCTTAAACAAAAGTGTCTGAAAACAATGAACCTAATGAAACTTCTATCGCAGACTACGTGGGGTAGTGACAGGAAGTGCCTAATGAATCTCTATAAGAGCCTCATCCGGTCACGATTAGATTATGGTGCCGTGGTATATAACACTGCCGCCCCGAGCGCACTAAAGATGCTTGACCCTGTTCACCATCTAGGTATCCGCTTAGCCACGGGCGCTTTCAGAACAAGCCCGATTGAAAGTTTATATGCCGAATCGAATGAATGGTCTCTCCACCTACAGAGATCATACGTTAGCTTTACGTATTTCCTTAAAGTACGCTCCAATCCTGAACATCCATGTTTTCATAACGTTACCGATATGACGTGCGCTACACTTTTCAGCAATCGTCCCTCCATAAGACAGCCTTTCTCGCTGCGTGTGAAGCAGCTTAGCGATGAAATGCATGTCCCGCTCCTCGAGCATCGCTTAATGCACCTAACCAAGCTCTTACCTCCTTGGGAGTGGCAGGTTATACAATGTGACATATCCTTTATAAAAGTTACAAAGCACGCTCCTGAGGCCGAAATCCGAATGCACTTCCTAGAACTCCAGCACAAGCACTCCTGCGCAGAGTTCTACACAGACGCTTCGAAGTCAAATGCCGGGGTATCCTATGCAGCCGTCGGCCCATCGTTTTCGGAATCCGATGTACTGCATCCGGAAACAAGTATCTTTACGGCCGAGGCCTACGCACTACTCTCTGCTGTAAAGCACATAAGAAAATCGAAATTTCCGAAAGCAGCGATCTATACAGACTCTCTCAGCGTCGTGAAGACCTTAATGTCATTCAGCAAACATAAAAATCCCGTATTTAATGAACTCTACACCGTCTTGTGTAAAGCGTACGTATCTAACCAGCATATCATTATATGCTGGGTGCCTGGCCATAGGAGCATCGAGGGCAACGTTCTGGCGGACGAGATGGCCACGTCTATCGCATCGCAAGCCGTTAACCCTACTGCTGAGGTGCCTGTCACAGATCTCAGGCCTTTCTTGCGAAGGAGGATGCGCGGCCACTGGCAGTGCTTGTGGGACCTGGAAACAAACAATAAGCTCCACCTAATTAAGCCACAGTTAGGACTCTGGCCCTCTGCTACAAAATCACGCCGAACAGATGTCCTATTCTGTCGTTTAAGAATAGGACACACATTTGGCACCCACAATTTTTTACTCACTGGAAATGAGCCCCCAACCTGTGGGAGATGCGGAGAGAGGCTGACCGTCCTCCACGTCCTACTGGAGTGTCGGGAAGCCGAATCCGAAAGAAAAAAACATTTTCTCTTAGCATACCGCCACCACATCCCCCTTCATCCTGTTATGTTACTTGGTCCAGAACCACTGTTTGACACCAACGCCGTCCTAGGTTTTTTGAAAGATGTCGTGTTGCATGTTATTAGCCCCACACGTTCGTAGCGCTTCCTCTCTCCAGAGGATGCCGCTGCGATAATTATTTTTAATAGCACATGCCTCTAGGCCCTTGTGGTTCAAGGGCTCTGGCGAGGCAGTAGTGCTGTAAGCAATTTAACATCTCGCATATTTTAAACATTGCATCAATCATTTACGATGGATTTTAAAGTTCATAGTATTCGTCATCAGTCATCGCCATAATTTTATAGCACGTAGATTTTACGCACTTTACAGAGACTATTTTTAGGCCACTTTACAGCCAAGTCACATCTTCCATAATACATCCATAACACTACCACCAGTCATGGCGCTCTTTGGCCAAACCTGGCCCTTGCGCCACAAAACAACACACATCATCATCATCATAAAGGCGCACTTCTTAGCTGAGAGCTTAATGATATTTAAAGTAAGTAACCTTGAGTTGGCTTCATCAAGCGTCATTTCTAGCCAAATATTCCTTCTTTCTAAAGAAGCAATTCTTTGGTGCAGCAATGCTGTTTCTCTCTGCACATCACTGCTCGTTGAAGTACTTGGGTAGCTGGTGCTCGCCTAGGAACCTGTGATAATGGCATAGAAAGAGATAATAAAACTACTTGAGTCATGTAAGCAATCAGTAGACAAAAGCTAGCTTTGCTAGTAAATTTGCACAGGGTGACAATAGCCATGTTACTATAACTTTTAATCAATTGAGCAGTCCAATGAACTCTGTTTACTAATCCTCAGGCTAAAACCATTGTTTACTTTGAACACAACACTTCTTGGTGTAAACTTTCAAGGCAGATGTAAGCTACAGAGAAGTATGTGAAGCACCTAGAAAGTTGATTATATCAATGCACTGAACGTTAAAATGAGTAAAACTTCACAGCTGTGAAGTTTTGCTTCGAAGGAAGGCATACTGATAGCGATCCCTTATGATTAAATTACTGCAGTGACTTACCAATCACTGAAGTTTGTAACATCACAGGAGCTGTGTCTTGTCCAGTAAGATTCATTTGCATGTCACCTAAGAAGGAATAGCAGAGTTTATGTCATTCATATTGTTGTGCTGATCTTATTCGATTTTAATATAAAGTACTGAATACCAAAATGTCAGCCCTGTTGTGGAATTTGCATTATTACATACTTTGACTGCTGCCCGTTTTCCATGCATTGGGTGCACGTTAAAGAACACTAGGTAGTCAAAATTAATTCAGAGTCCCATACTTTGGCGTGCCTGATAATCATATTGTGGTCTTGGCAAATAAAACCACAGAATATTTTAAACATGACTGATCAACAAAGGACTTCTGTTGGTTGCGGCTGATTTTGGTTGTATACTAAAAATAAATTCGCACATCACCACATTGCACTTTCAGCTTCCTTCATACTTCCCAATTTACCTGTATAAGAACTGCTTGCTGAGTGGGGCAAGAGTAAATGACTTTTACAGCGCCATCATATTTTCCTATTGCAAGTTAGAACAAAAACAACATTCAACTCGACCATGAATAAAACAACCATCAATTCCAATCGGATGAGAAGAAATTCAGCTGTACATTAAGCTGACAACCTTGTTTCTAAAAGGCGCCTCACCAACCATATATGCTTTGGAACGATTTCCCTGATTTAGAACAGCCAGGCTTAATACTTGCAGTCTCTTACTTTTCCACAAATGACAAAATACTTTATTTTACAAATTTCTATACAAGTGAGCACCCTATATATACCACGGCAAGCACGGCACGCTACAAGCCATCAGCCTTACTCTCACTATTTTCTTGTGGTTTCTGTTTGGGCATATCCTCTGTGGTCATGGCTGTGCTTCCAGAGGGGTCAATGAGCAGCTCAGCTTCTGAAAATAAATATGGAAGTCTCAATAACATTAAGAAACAGAAACTGCTGGCTGCACGCATATCCAACCATACCACTGATCACTTTCTTTATTAACTATTTCTATCAGCTAGTTCTATCACCTTGGAGCAACTTGCATCCAAGGTAACATTCTGTACCGTTCAGTCAGCTATATGACATGGTACACATTGTACCTTAGTGATACAGAGCACTACACCTTTATCCCTCAAAAAGTGACACATTAAATACATAAGTGACGTCTCCACGTGCCTACATACAGGGAGTATAGACTTAATTGTGCACTCGAGCTTGCTGTTCTATAGAAACTTCCCATTTTTATGTCTTAAGAACAGTCAGTGAAGCATGCTCACCCTAAATCACTGCAGCAGGCTGAGCATTCCCTGGTACAGCCCCGGGTTCCACATTGCTGCTTTGGGAAGCTATTGTAGCAGCGCCTACAGATGTCAAGCACAGACCTATCAATGCAAAGCTTAACACATTTTAAGAGGTAGTTGAAATAAAATTTGTTATGTCAGGTGAATCAATTAATATGCCACAGTCAAAGCTGAGCAATAATGTGACTATTTCAGAGGAGGGATAATGTGAATGTCTGGTGTGAAAATGTGCAAATGCAAATGCAATGTCTGGTGTGCAAATGCAAATGTGTGCATGCACCTGAGGCATCAATCTTTAGTTCAGGGAGTGCACGCACAACACTTGCTTGCAGTCCAGTGTTGCGGAAGCAGATCACGGCAAACTAAAACCTCCAGAGCACCTGCGGCCAGCTGAACCGGACGTTGAAAAACACGTCTCTACGTTGCGCAGCTTTACTGTAGTGGCGAAGAATGCACACGTAACCAGCTCGAATGCTCCATTTGCTAAGTGTCGTTCGGCATTATTCCTGTTAGTACGGCATACTTTTGAAACACACAGACGCATGTCCACACACAACAGCGATGCGAGGTGTGGCGAAAGCAAATGAGGCCACTTACGTTTGCTCTCCCGCCTTTGTGCATCACGGTTGTGCCGCCGAACACTAGCGGCGCTGTCAGCTTTCCTGTTCGTAAACAGGCTAGGCATGTAGTTTGGGTGCGTAGTGAACTTCGATGGCCGGCCTGCATTTATAGTCGCATTAAGTACGTAAAAGTCAAATAATAAAGGCTTTATCACACTTATATGTGATGAAATACACGCCACAGATCCTAGAATGCACTGTTGGCTGCCACAGCGTGCCGTCCAGGTTCAACTCCTTCACCACTGCCTTCCACAAACTTCTTTCTGCATTAACCTTCGTGGATGGAAATCTGAAGAAATGACTATTTCCGTTTCCATAACGATAGCTAATGGAGGCATGGACGCAGCCCATTCATATTTGGAGGAGTGGGAGGATGACAGGAGAGATGCATACAAGGCTGCTGATGTGGAGAACGCTCGAAAACAAGTTCTATTGTATGAGCACACAGCTGAGAGGGTGCAGCAGCTCAAATTTCTTGTTCTTTCTTTTCAAGGATTTCGCATGCCATTACTCTTCGGCATCGACACTCAGCAGCCAGACTTCGTTATAACCGATAATGCGGCATGGGGCATTGGAGTAAGCAGGTTATTTCACCATAGAAAACATACAAAAGTTGACGGTGTAGCATCGTCTCGTTGTTACCGATATATTAAAACTGGTATCAATAAAAGTGGGTTCAACTGTATCTATCTAGTCTCCTACATCATGGTGCCATGGTGTTCTGTTTCTTTACTATGTATATCTCAGAATATACATAGGAAGGCAGGGGGCTATGACACATGCTTACATAACATAAAGTGCATGTCATGAGATGAATGACATTATGCATTTGTCATGGTAATGACAAAGTGTATGAATGATACAGCGCTGTTATGGTTGTTTAACTCAATATATATCAGGATATGAATGACATGGATTGCGAATATCAGTCATGACATCAGTGACACCACATGCTTGTTATGGTATCTATGTAATGACATGAATCATATAAATGACATGATGCTGCCATGGTCGTTTCTTTAACTCTATAAATATCTGGATATGAATGACATCAGATGTGTGCATGACCTCACATAAATATCATCACATGCATGTCATGACATGACATTATTGGCAAGATAGTCATGCCAGGCCATTTGTGACCACCTCTTGTCGAGGTTGGCGCACTTATGCCTTGCCGAAAATACAGTTCATAGAAATCGCCATGTAAGGCCAGTGCATTGGAATAACCTTGAATTTGTTGCCCGCACATTCGTCACATATTTGCAATTGTAATATTACTTTAAAGGGAGGAAGTTCATGCAATATATCAGCATTGTGAAGAAATTCTAAAATGGTCAAAGCACTTAATACAAGTGTATTGCAAATAACGCAGTCATTGCATAGCATCACATTTTTACATCACGCAGGGTGTAACCCTCTTGACCTTGTTGTGAATGGCACAGTGACTTAACCTTTTGAGCAAAAAGCGAACGTGTGTGATGCAATAAAACCTAGCCATCTATCATGTTGGAACAGCAGAATGCTCCCTGCAGCCAATCTGTGGCGCATTGGCTACTAGGAGCAAGAAATTCTTGACCAGCTTTGTGTGCAGTCGTGTACTGCAAAATGCATGAGTGAATCTGTTCTCGAGGGTCTGAATGAGGTTGTACAGATGAACTGATGGATACAGAAGCCCCCCCCACCTACATCGCACTGTTTGCAAGCTTCAGCTGGCAATTAGTGTGGCACACTTTCTCTTGTCACAAGGCAGGCATCCCTGCATGCCTTGCAATAAGTTGAAAAGATGCACTTCCTGGCTACTTATCCCGTTATGTAATAAAGCAGGCGGGCATCACTGTGTTGCTCCACTTGGTCTACGGCAACTTCTGCTGCTTCGGCAGGTAGTGCAGTGTCGTCCAAGGCAGTTTCTTAATTTTCTGGGAGCAGCTTCTCCTCGGACAGCAAGGATTCCAAAAGTCCAAGGGACACATTTCCTCTCTCGGGGCTCTTTGCCAAGCTGTAAAAGCTTATGCAACTGCATATACACAAACAAGTTAAATGGAAATTTTGGATTACATGCTTTGTATTTCAATGGACCAGACTGAAATGCATAAGCATACTTGATTATAATGATGAACTGCGCAAGAGTGGGGTGATCATTGGCTCCGCTGGACTGTCTAACAAACGCTGCCAGCAGTCCTGGTTCTTCATCCTTAAAATCATGCACTCCAAGAGCCATGCTTTATCATATTAATATCCCTGTAGGGATATCCGCTTCAATGCCTTGAAACATGCTCAGACAGCACGCTGTAGCTTTTTTTGAAGCTTCTTGATCTGAAACAAAAGTACAATAACTTACTTTTGCCTCAAAACTGTTTCTTTATACAGGAATTCTTTTGTCGTAACTTTCGGATAACTTCATGCAGGGTGTGCACTTTCCTGTTCTGCTACCTCAAAATGTGAACAGCACATTTCAGTCACCTTTGCGTAGCCACTACCAGTGTAATTGGGTGTCGCACTTTATTTTTCAAGTGCAACAAGTGAGCCATTAGGATTCGCCTCACGTTTTTGTACGTCAAACTCCGCTGAGGCATCTGGGTCGACATTTCTGTGAAACAAACCAGAAAAGAGTCAGCCATCAATTATCTAAAATAAGTTTTCACACTTGTGATGCCCAGCAGGAATGTACCAAAAAACAACACACCCTGTGACATGCATCCATCGCACACATTGGAGAAAGAACAGACCATGTCCAGATAATGTTGTGCAGTCAGACACATCTAGTGGCTGGAACTCATTGTTCTTTTCCAACTCCGTAACGTGGAGTTTTTCTGCGCATACCAGAAGCTCTTGGGCCTCATGCTCTGACTCAATGGTATGCTGGCAGTGAAGTTGACCAGCCAGGAAAATGGTACAGCATGCTGAAGTTTGTTCTTCGGTTTTAAACACGGCTACCTTGTTGAAAGTCACTGGGGGTACTTTGCTTTTATGATATTCAGCTGTTTGGTAACACACTGAATTTTCGTGTGTGAACGTCTGGCATGACCAATACTCTGGTGGTAATTGAAGACCAAAAATGAAGTGCTTTGCAGGTATTTCATCTATCACTCAGTCCAGTTCGTCATCTGGAGTGAGCTGCATTAATTTGCATGCTGAATTGTCAATGTCTCTGTGGCCCTTTTTCGTAGGCACGGAAGAGCATTGTCCCACTCTCCTCTTCCTCTCTTTCGGCAGAGTCTTTGTCATGTATGTGGGATGATTTGCAAAATTGCCGGAACAGCACCGTCTCTCACGGCAGGAACGTCATGTGGTATTAAAAGCTCCTTTCCATTTATGATGTGCATGAAGTGTCTCATGATAAACCTGCGCAAGTATAATAAAAAGTGAGCATAGCCTCTTTTACAGGAAAATCCCCAGGTTTACAACCACTGACAAAACAGTGCAATCGCTACTATAATTTATGATAACACACGTTCAGGTGTGTTTTGGTGGAGGCAAAATGCAAAATGCATCTATGTGGTATATGATGTCAGTGCACATTGAAGAACCTCTGATCGTCTGAATTAATCTGGAGCTCTCCAGACTACAGCTATCCTCATAGCCTGTGCGTCGCAAGGGGTCGTTAACATTAACTTGGCCAATCGTCAACTTGTTTTAAATGCTTAAACACATACGAACGTACCTTGTGTCGAAATGCCTTTCACAAACTGCAGAATTCTCTTGTAGCAGCTGGTCAGCCCTTGGTATGGCACATGGCCACTTTTCAATTTGATCTTTGCAGGCAGGGACTCAGAAAAGAGACACTCTTTGTCCGCATGACTTGTAGCCGGCGTCGAAACCTGGCATAAAACACCACCTTTGCGTTTTTTTCTTTCCCATTGACGGCATTCTTCATAGCGTGTCAAGGGATAGCGACAGCACCTCATACCACCTACTTTAAAGAAAACCTTAGCTAATGGGAGAAAAACAGCTGCACTACACAGACCACGAGAGCTACCTTGCACTGTGCCGTGGCCTATGAGGCTGACGCTGCCCCTGACAGAAGCGCCGAATTTTCCCCCAGTGGAAGGAACGTGCGGCGGCGCCGCGGTCTTCACACCTCGCAATTCCAGCCAACCTGAGTGTCGCAGACAGCTCGCCAGGGTGCGGACTGGGAGAGGCGGAACCAAGCTACACTCCAGGGTCGCCGGATCCTGCGTAACAGCTTTCCTCACGACTGCATCTCCTTGGGAACGTCATTTTATGAACAACCTTGTATAAAGGCTAGTCATCAATGGTTTGCACAGTTATTTACTATTCACTTTACATGACCACAATGTTTATTCTCTGTGAACACTGTGCACCACCACTTGTGTACTATTGTATTTTGATGCCAAGTCATTCATTTTTTCCTACATTGCAGTGCATTCAATATAAATTTCACTTGTAGATCAGTTTGCCAACTCTGTGTATGTAATAATTGGGCACATATTCTGTATACAGGATCTATGCATGTGTTTTTTTCTCTTTGTGGTCCTTTGTATTTATTTTGTTCATATCTTGCATGTAATTGACTGAAATTGAAGTAATAAAAGTCGTTCAAAAGAGTCATGCTGAGCTTACACTGGTTCTTGCAGCACCGATCCCATTAGCGACATCGTTGCCTCGAAGTAAACCTACTTCACTGTTAGAACGTCAGCAGCTCCTGCTCCACTTCTCATCAAGCCTTGCCCTGTGCTGTTTATTTACATTCAGAGAATGCAGCACCTACGTGTGAATAACTGCGAGTCGGCCTAGTTGGAACATATTCATATTTGTACTTTTTGTGCGCAAACAAACAGGGACGAAGAATAGGGGCAACACAAGGACGAGCACTTTCTAACAAGTGGTTTTATTTTTGAAGAACTACTTACTTAAATACCCACAGAACTGCGCGATCTAGTCAACAAAGCACGCCTACAGCGCATATGATACCCGCTGATCTGCGCGATCAAGTCAAAAGAGCAACGTCAATATTACATATAACACTTGTGATAAAAGAAAAGACGTGGACGAAAGCCACCCGGTCATACTAAAAACAGCAAAGTGCATAAAAACAACCACTTACAATAAAATGCGTTAAAGATGTGATGATAGAAGCGAATTTTCTTTATCTAACAATGAAACAGAAGGATGGCTGATGCATTTTTCTTTTTGTTTTTCAATCCAGTATGCTTCCCTGATTTCCCTAGCGGTTTGATTCCTATGCCTGTACAAAATGCCTGTGCTAGTAAGACAAGGGGAGCAACCATGTTCTTGGCAATGCATTGCCAAATGCGTACTAGGGCGACCTTTCAGACTAGACAAGTGCTCCCTTAACCTAGTGTTAATGCATCTCCCAGTCTGCCCTACGTACACGTGACCACACGTCATAGGAAAACCTAGCTGGAAAACTGCTAATGAACTATGCCTCAAACCATTCCAGGCTTGTGAAGAATGGAATAGTCATTTCGTGTTTCTGGTCAGCGTTGTTGAAGTCATGTCACCAAACTGTAAGGATTGCATTTTTTTGAGCAAGTTGACAGGTTGAGAAAGGCTGGGTACCCGCTCGCTGTGATGCTGGCAACGTGTGCTAGACTAATGAAAGAACTTAACAAGGATAAAGGACAATGCACAAAGAATAAAAGGCAGAAGGATGGGGATTCCAGTGCTTCAGTGATTCCGTATGTGCACGGCCTTTCACACAGACTTAAAAAGGTGGCTGGTAGTTATGAAGTAAAAGTGGTATTTTCGGCAAAAAACAAAATAGGTAGTGTGTGTTCCAAGGTTAAAAAGAAGTTCGAAAGTAAGGATGATGTACAAAAAGAATGCACTGTTAAACATCCGTGCAAGAACCAATTTGTTGCTTGCGCGAAGAACGTTGTTTACCAGATTCCTATGACGTGTGGTCACGTGTACGTAGGGCAGCCTGGGAGATGCATTAACACTAGGTTAAGGGAGCACTTGTCTAGTCTGAAAGGTCGCCCTAGTACGCATTTGGCAATGCATTGCCAAGAACATGGTTTCTCCCCTTGTCTTACTAGCACAGGCATTTTGTACAGGCATAGGAATCAAACCGCTAGGGAAATCGTGGAAGCATACTGGATTGAAAAACAAAAAGAAAAATGCATCAGCCATCCTTCTGTTTCACTGGTGGCTAAATACAATTCGCTTCTATTATCACATCTTTAACGCATTTTATTGTAAGTGGTTGTTTTTATGCACTTTGCTGTTTTTAGTATGACCGGGTGGCTTTTGTCCACGTCTTTTTTTTATCACAAGTGTTATATGTAATATTGACGTTGCTCTTTTGACTTGATCGCGCAGATCAGCAGGTATCATATGCGCTGTAGGCGTGCTCTGTTGACTAGATCGCGCAGTTCTGTGGGTATTTAAGTAAGTAGTTCTTCAAAAATAAACCAGTTGTTAGAAAGCGCTCGTCCTTGTGTTGCCCCTATTCTTCGTCCCTGTTTGTTTGCGCACAAAAAATATAAATATGACTACGTGTGCCCTCGGCTGGCAGGCCGTTCCAACAAAACCTAATGCGTTTGCTAGCCAAACAAGCATTGCGACTTTTTTATGGGCACTTCGAACTTTTCTGATACCCTAGTGCGAGGCTGCAGCATCGCAATGCTCAGCTGGGGTTGTAATATGATCAAGAAAAAAAACATCGCAGAACATGCACTTACCACTCAATCCAAGCTCAAGAACGATCTTATGCCATAGGTAATCCTTTAGCACTTTGTCCTTGTGCTTCACGTGGTTCTTGTCGAAAAGGACGGGGTAGTTACGCACCAATTTGATGAGCATTTTGGATGTCGTGACGGACTGCAACATAACGAGCGTGTCAGACTCGCCTGCCATCTTTGGAAGGTCCGCGGTGAGAGAATCGGGAGGAGCTGCCACAAAAAGCGGTCTGGGACGGATCGGAATAGAAAGGGCTATCCGGGCAAATCTCGCTGCTGCAGAACTAGGTTCCTCAGCACTGCAGACGCCAAATGTCTCAGTGACAACGTGCCTTACATTTTCTATAGGCCTGCTCTCCGTTTACTAACTTGCTTTCTGGGCTGTTGTGGAGACAAAGATGGCCTGCCATGCTTCATTGTTTTGCGTTTGTAGTCTTTGCAAGTGCGTCAGTGATTCTGAGAGTGAAGTCGAAGTCAAGCCACTCATTCGATGAAATTCCTCGCACATCAGCATCATGCCTGTGCTCTAAACAAGAATTCGCAACTGCCAGATTCACAAAATGAAAAATAATTCTGAGAGTCCACTTTCTTGAGCGAATTGTGGTCCTGTTCAAGGCAACAAGGAAGTCCATTTTGTCTACTCCTCCCATGCTGCAATTGCACACCCCGACTACAGCTGGGCATTTCACATCGATGAAACATCTGTCCACCTTGCTCCAGCGATGTGCTGTTTCCTCAACTTGAACACTGATAATACTCAAGGCCATATAATGGCTTGGTTTTCTAGACACCATGGTAAGCAATCTTACTGTCATCGCTGCTCATATTGTGGGACAACCCTCAACCATTTTTTTTTAGTTCAATTTCACTCATGAGCAGGCACTTTTCACACCTGTTTGTACATACAGTACCAGCTGCAAATCTTTTTCTTTCGTGCCGGGCACGCAGTATATGCAATGAAGTAAAGTAATTATCGAAAAAAAGCTTGTGTACAACAATTGAATTCGATCAGATCCAGGTGCCAAACAGTAGCTCCTGTTACACCATATCACTGTTTTTCTTCTCATTCTTAAAGTCCGTATATATGTAATTCAATATTTGACACATAAAATATGTTTACTTACGTTCGTACTCACTTTGTAATAAGACTGCGAGAACTTCCGCAATGGAAAGTAAATTAGAACGCACAAACGCAATGAACACAGACATATGCCTCGTTTTCAACTCGATCATCATGCTAATGTCATCTAGCACGGAAGAATGAATAAGTTGTGCTTAAGCATCGTAAGCTTCATAGTAAGCAAGGAACACACCACAATGCTGCGACAGCCACTAATGAGACCAAAACGGTAGCATATTTCTGTGAATGCGCAACTGGAGCCCCCTAAGCCACTCTGCTCCTCCACCACCCCCGTTGCACGGCTGCACCACTCATTTCAAGCACAGCACACAAACCACACATTCAGCGCTGAGCAGCGGGTGGTCAACGCAGTTGCACTTACGTGACTTGGAGTGAGGAGCACACCCATCAATATCCATTTAGCAAAGGGAGACACGGCGACAACATATCGCGGTTCGCTGAACTGCACTGCAATGACGGTAACTATTCCACTTCGACATTTCAATTGACACCACCGCCAGATTGTCAAGAAAGCACGAGTCATACAACGCAGATTCTGTACTGCCAGTGCTCACCGAGGCAAAAGCCGCACTTCCACAACACCACTACTCACGAATTTCCACCAAGTAATGCAGAATCAACAACCAACACACAAGCAATGCAAGCACAATCACATAAGCAACGTTGAACAACATGCAGTCCGTGCAGGCCAGAGAACAGTCACGTCGAGAACGAACATGCCAAGGCCCCACGGCATTGCTTGGCGCCAGCATTGCGCCTTCTCAAAAGCACGACCTACTGGAACTCTAGACCTGCACAGATATCCGGCTTATACGGGAGCCAGTTCCAGCCACTGTCGTTCAACTGTTGACCATTGGTGTCACTTTTATATCATGTTCGTCTGTTTATAAAGTGTTCATAACCTGTTTGACAACGATACAACAACATATCGTAGACGAAGATGGAAATTGGAAGGGGAAATGGCATTAAATTACATCCAAAAAATAGGGGAGTCTTTCCAAGGCAATGATGAGGTTGTATATAAAGAAAAAAAGAACTTGAAGGAGAACCCATGGAGAATCCATGGAACCCATCTCATGGAGCATAGTGGGACTACTTGATGACATTGTTATAATAGCTGCGGGCATCACAAACATCTCTTCACCGATTTTAGCAACACATAGATTTTTGTGAGTCCTGCATCAATACATTTTCCAAACGTATTATGTGCATCGTAAAAGTGGTTGGTGCTTTCCATGCAAGGAAGTTTTAAAAAAACTTTACAGGAGTGGAAGCGCCATGTTCCGTACCAGCAGAGGTGAAGCCAGCGCTTGCCCTTATTTTACGTTTGAAATAGACCTTTGTTTGGTTGTCCTCTTACAGATCAAGTGGTTTAGCTCTGGTAATGTAATTGCATGGCTAATTAGAAACTAAAAGCATGTTGTTCCTGTCAGAAGTATTGTCTTCCTCTGAGTATTGATTACATTATTTATGAAACAATTTACCAAGAATTTCAGGCTTCATCTTAATACCAGTAACACTAAGATACACGTCAGCTAGTCTCTGTATGGCAAAATAAGTCACATTAATGGGGCTGAGACATCAAATTTGTGACTTGCATGTTCTTTGTTGCAAGCATGATACACACTCGAATATTCTTATATTGCATTATTTATGTGAACAATTTTCAGTTTTGGTTTCCTCTATGCTTTACTACGTTTCCTTGTCTGTTGATGTCATATCAAAGCCCCTCAGTTCTTTTTTGTTCATTTTACTTTGTGTTGTATTTGTAATTTCATGCGTAATTATTTAAGAATTTCATAAAGCTGGTATCTGTGGGCCTGGTTGTTGGCGATTGCTGCTGTAGAGATGCGTAAACATGTTTTAGCAACACACCTTTGAGAGAGAAACAAGCACTGACTTGCAACTAAAGGTTTGTTGTTGCAAGACCAGTGTTCATTGCTTTCATCTGTCCTTATTCATTGAACCTATCTTGCAGCAATTAACCTTTTTGAGTTCACCACCTGTGCATGTAGGGTTTGTGCATGCATCTACATGTGTCTGTACATGCCTGTAAAGAAAAAGAAATGCAATGGACCTTCAGCCAAATCGAGATTTCGGTTATGTGCTGCAAGTTTTAAAGCATTGTCTCGAGGCATTCTAGCACCGCAAGTATTATTCAAATTGTTTTATTATTAGAAGAGGTGGGAGAAAGTGAAAATTTTTATCACCACCTAGCCAGGAGATGAGGTTCACTGCCAACATAGACAACCACAAGCCACATTTCTTGTTGTTTTTTTCCTGTTGCATGGCTCACTTCCAGAGTTGCTTTAGTATGTTCTGCATTGGATGTTTGGCCAAGGTCTTTGTACGTAATCAGTGACATTGAAGGCAATGCATAAATGAGGCATTTGTACATATGACCTTGCTTCTCTGGCAGGAAGCAGGGCTACCTGACAGGAGCTGTGAAGAGCATGTGAGCTTAAAAAAAAATGTAGGAAATTTCTGCTGCTATCGTGCTGTGCAGCAGTTTAATACTTTGCAGACACGATCATCACAATACGACTTACACATCATTGCAGAGCCTAGCCGTCTCAATCCCGTTACGGTAAGCAAAGGCAGAAGAGTACGCATTTGGGCTGGTTGGTTCATGATTACGAGCAATAAAAACAGCGCTAAACGACGGGACGAGTGAAGGGACAGATATCAGCGTCGATGTCTTGCCCAGATGCCAAGTTGCTGGAGTGCAAGTTGGAAAAAATTTGTACCCATGTCTCAATTGTTTGCACATTAATTATGATGACATGACTGTTCTGGACAATGATTTCGATGGCTGTGGCGGCACTTCTTGGGTGACATACGATCAAAATTATTTTGTGTAGGTTGGCTACCACCTTTATTTAATGCTACATGTGCAAGCATTCATGAGTGTATGTTTTACAAGTTGCGCAAGGTCAAAAGCGTTGAGGTAGCTTTTGTGCGATGCCACTCGATGGTAAAGTTTTTCGATTAATTTAGCTAGAACTGCTACACTGGTAACGCACTAAGTGCAAACTTTCAGTCGCTGTGATCACGTGATTTTTTTTTTCAGGTACGTTTTTTCACACGCATTGTCAGTAGCTTCATTACTATTTCTCTTGTTTTGTGTCAGTGTTTTCTGTCCCATCCTTTATGTTTTTATGAGTTAATAAATATTTCGTTGTGTGTAATGAACTAGATTATGTATTAGTAGTTTTTATCCATGCTCATTGTCAGTTGCTTCGTTCTTTGTTTTGTTTTGCTTCAATGTCTTGCGACCCCTCCCTGCTTTGGCTGCCAAAATGCAGCGGGCAGTATTATGTATATAAATAAAATAAATGATACATTAAATGACAAAGAAACAGTGTTCTTTTGTATTCCTCCAATCGCACATTATTACTGTAGGGGCAACTATCCTTTACAAACCTCAATGCTATAGCAAGTCATGCTCCAGGCTCCAGGGTTTCTCAAATGTGGCGCTGCTGTGTGAGCTCCTCTGCAACAAAACTCAATAGCTTGTCACAGAGCTGTGGCATCATGTGAAAGAACTTGTAGAAAAATCCATGGTCATCCTGATGCATTTGTAAAAAATGGTGTATTATTACTTGCAAGAAGGCCTGTGCCCTACCCACAAACATGCAGGTATCAGGAGCTGTACACTTTTCACTGACACACGCATAGCCACTAGCCATGATTAACTTTACCCCCCTGCTTCATTTATATGCTTGAATACACACACTGTGTCGGCAAAACAGGAGAACCAGTCAACGTTATATTAAACAAAAACCGTGCGGCCACTGCTAAGTAACTTCCGAAAGCAGTCGCACAGCATTTTAACCTGCCAGGTCACAATTTAATTACATTACACTTCATATTCTGCAGTCACGCTTCCGAGAGACAGGAAATATAGGAACTCGTATTTCGTCCACAAGCTTCATATATGACGACCAACATGTATAAAAAGGTGTTCTTGAATCTGTGTTATACTAATGGCACAAACATAACTAGCAGTCCTTCACTTCTATTTTAGGCGTGTGCTAATACCGAATAGTAGATGTAGAATCAAATATCAAATCAAATGAAGAAAAAATAAGCTGGATATCCTATAAAATATCGCATATAGCAGAACATTTATTACAAAACTTAATTCTTACAAATTTTGTGCAAGAGGGTGCTACACAAGCTCTGTATGAACAGTATGGCCTACTGTTAATAATGAAGGAAGCTCCAAATAAGTATTCCAGCAGTGGTTACACCTCTGTTCTAGTATATGAAGGTCTGGAAAATACTTCTTTTATTAACAGATTGTCTGTTGAATATAGTGAAGTGTTTCTTCCCCTCTGGAACTGAAGAATTAGTGACGGTATGTTGTACTGCATACATGGGTTAGACAGACGGCTGTTGGAACGGCGTGAAGTATCATCACCACATATCCAATATATGATCTGCGTGCCCCTGGCGGCTAATCAGCCCAATCTTCACCTATGCTTTCACGCTTTCCGAAGTGCACCCTGCTCTCGTCATTCCCTCTGTTGGCATACGTCACATTATCGTTTCGATCGGTGCTGTCAACCTGGATGGACTTTGTACTGACGACGCGGTGCCGTTCTGTGAATTGTGGCATTCTCACGCTGCCAGTATGATCCCCACATTACTAGTTTAACCCTTTCACTTATGTCTCGTATATGTGCGCAGTTAAAAACACTAATTGCCGTCCCGACGAAGATAAGTCCCCATGTCCAAACACTGGCTTCTAATTCTACCACTGTAGTTCATCGAAAGGAAAGAAGTTACTCACAGCCATAAAGTCCTTCTTTACGCCGTTGAAAGACAGGCTGGACCCACCAACGTCGCTGCAGACGCTTTCTGCGCTCTCGCCGTCTTTGCAAGAGCAGCAGCAGCAAAAGTTTCTTTTTCATGTGGTACATTGCGGGCAAAGAACGCTGAAGCCGGCGAAGCAAACGGCTAAGCAAAAGCTCGACCACAGTGTCGTACGAGGTCGCGCGCAGTTAACTGCAGTCGTGGGCAAGCAGACACTATAGTGCGTGATGTTGATCATTGATGTAGCTTTGCTTGCCATAAGGATGTGTAGATACAAACAGCACACATTTCTCAACTTAAAAACAATATACTAGCTCTAACATTGATAAATTAAATAGAAAAGGCTAGCCATAATGAAATTAAGGATAAACTTTTGTCAAACCCAATGACAAACGTTTCCAATATCGCTGGTCCGCTGGTGTGTCAGTCCTGTGCATGCGCAGTGAAGCGGGCACTGGTATGCATATCGTGTGGCTGGGCCCTTCTCTTTGTCACCTGCATACGCACTCAGAGACGCGTATACCATGCGGCGTATGGTTGGGCCTTAACATATGAGCCATAGGAAATAAACAGTCATGTCGGCAAAAAAACAGAATATGTATTGTGCCAGCCTTGATGATAGGTGACCTCAAGCGCCACCGCACAAGGTGAAGCTAAGTTGCAGTTTGGCACACAGTAGGGTCTCTTCTGCTTACAACGGTGCATGCACATGAACATTTCACTTTATACAATCTTTGCAATATGAACAGCACTGAAACGCAATGTAGAGGTGAAATATTGAAGGGACTGACAACCACACCAAATGTGCCAGGACAAGGTGGAAAGGAAAAGACAATCGTTTGTAGTGACAGAATCGACCAAGCTGTTTGCAATTTAAGTGAAAATAATTTCAAATTGGCACGAAAAGTCGCAAAACCTGATAAGTGGCGGGAAATGGCGGTGAAACCTTGGCACTTCACATGTATGCAATGAAATTATTGTAACTGCTATTAAGTTCCAAATACTGTTTAAGATCAGTCTCTGTACTATAGACATATGCCCTTTATTTTACGTGTATTATGAGCTTAGAAAAGTACACTCAAATGAGTGGTGCCGCTTTCGCAGCAATAAGTAGAGTGGCAGAGCCATGGCATCCTTCAATGCATGGTGGTGCACATGAATGCTTTCCTATGCACAAAAGTTTGTGAGTGAGCACCCAGAGTTATGCGAGTTTCATGTGAAGTTTTAAACTAGATGTGCTGTAAAAGGATGCCGGCACTACATGAACAGCACTAATGGCTCGGCTAAGGTTAAAAAAAAAAGCAATGACTTGTATACATCCAATGTAGTTGTAAACTATGAAAGAATGTTGCTATTATTGTATAAATAATTAAACACTTCAGAAAACACGAACTGCTAGAACGGCTTGATAAAACATTTTTTACAGCTAGGGCCATCTGCTTTCCAACAATCCCGGCGTATAATCGCTATTGCGCTCACCTCAATGTTTTGAATGCGTATGCCTTATTTACTCGTGCAGAGAAAAAAAATTCTGATGAACAAAATATTCGATGGCTGTTTACGAGTTGCCACTGTATAATTGGACACACTGACAGGCAAGCTTCTCGTCACACTTTGGAGACGTAGAAGACAAAAAAGGTAACATTAAAACTGGTTGACAGTCCCTTTAAAATTTATCAGTAGTCTGCACCAGCAAGAACATCAGTAGCTTAGCCTCAAGAGGAGCTCCGGTATCACTCGCTCCTTGTATACGCTAATGAGTGCATCCTTGAACTCAGCAAGGGCACAGCTGTTGTAGCGTACAACAGCACAACAACAAAAAATGTCACTACAATGAACAAAAAATGGGCCTCCTTTACATGACACACAGCCATTTGCACGTTAAGTTGCGTGCAATACTCCAACTTAAGCTCCAAGGTATCATAGTTCTTAAATGCGTTGTCCAGCTTCGTTGGACATTTAATTTCCAAGAGGACTTCCATGCCCTCGCCGCATTTGCATGAAAAAATTGCATAACCATCAGGGGAACAACCTATTAAGGCAAATTCCTCACACAAAACGAGCCTTCTCTGATGCACTTCAAGTGTGTGCTCCAGTGCTTCTTGCCATGTCTTGTATGCAACACGCGCTGCACTTTCCTTCGATATCCCAACATGCATTGCTGGTGTTGTAACAGTTGTGCTACCTAAAATAAGCATAAGAAATGGGTCAATGTTGGCCGCACCTTTGGTCATTACCATGCTACAACTGCCACTTAAATTTGCATAAATATTGCGTTTCATATAAAGTTGCTTGGAACAATCAGTCCTTTAGTGACCTAAATCAGCATCACATAAATGGTTCTCGGAACATGAATACAGAAGAAAAAAAGATTGCTTCCAGTTCATTCAAGTTCACTCATCCTGTGGAGGAATAATCCTGTACCTCCTCTTAGATGTTACAAGGCTGCTGAACTTTACATAGTAAGAGAAAGGGGGGAGGACACAGCCCGCTCTTGTCATACGAGCTAAAGAGAGCCAGATTACGACATTAGCTTGGCTCTACTAGTTTTGAACAAACCCTCAGATTTACTATATTTTGTGGTGAGCCCAAATGTTGTCTCATTATAAAACCTACAAGAATCTCGTTTAGGACATGCACCAACTTGTCAGGGTTTTTGCATGAGCAATGCATTCCTTCACTCCTTGGTATATACCAATTTCACTGTGCAGCTCATGCAAGGGGATAGCAGTTGCTTCATAACTGTAATGATGTGGCATACAAAAAAGGCTTTTATCAGCTATCCCTGCAAAAGCTTAATTAATAAATTTTCCATTATTCCTTAATTCTTAATTCCATTCCTTAACAACTTTTCCTCTTTCCATAGTCTGGCAGTGCAGCTGAAAATGGTTCATTTAATTAATGGAACCATGGCCTGTGTAAAGTAAAGATCAGTGAAATAGCCACTTATATGCGTCCAACATCCTACACCCACGAATGATAGGTAGCACTAAGGTTACAGATAAATGAAAGCGCACCGAAAAACATTTAATGGACGTATTTGCAGGCCCAAGTCTGTTTAATGCATATTTGCTAATGACTCTTAGCGGAATGAACACGGGGATAGGAAGTAAAGCACTTATCAGGCACATAATACTGGTACTTCTGCTATTGTTTGCTTTAAACTGAATGCTCATGCCAAAATAGGTGACGCGAACCACATAATCAAATAGGGTGCATATTCAAAGTAACAGCAAACTTTCGCTTACCCAATTCTGCCTGTATTAGTAACGTGACCATAGCTAGCCAGTGAGGAAGAACTGTAGACAAAATTTCATTCACACATTTCTGCTGGCTGCTAGCTGAATATCATATATCACTATACCTGTGACACTTGTTACTAGTTGTCTCATGTGTTCATTTTTGCATTAATATTGCTTTTTGTCAGCAAATGTAAAATTTGTACTTAATAAGGACATACCCAGCTCCTACCTATAACGTATTCATCTACCATGCCACTGGTGTCATCACAAATGGACTCTGTGCTTAGTCACCAGCCAAAAACAAGCAGTTATGATTTTCGGGTATAGGAGGTATTCAATGAGCTTGGCCCGCCAGGCGCCGCCGGCGAGTCTGAGTGGCATAGCCGCGGTCGTTCGGCGGCCGCTGTTTGGTGCTTGTCGACATGTTTTTTTCTTTCAACTGTACTTTTTCCTGGCACTATGGTGAACTGCACGGTGTATGGGTGCAGTGCCCACTCGCAGAAAAGTGCGAAGGACGAAAATGTCGCGGAGTTTTTTTTTTTCACATTCCAAAAGTGATCACGCATCAGTGCGCAAGGACAAATGAAGTGTCAACACGGAGGAGGGCGGAATGGTTTTCCTGTATTAACCAGAAGAATATGGACCGCAGTGCGAACCACTACAGAATCTGCAATAAGCATTTCATTTCAGGTAAGCCCTAAAAGTTCACAGTACCACGCTTGTTGGCGACCACGGTACATGATCGTAAACGACTGCTGGCCGGTTGGGTGATAGCTCTCAGCGATTTAACTACTCGTACTTTACGCAGGTCGTCCATCATACCTAATGGATGAGTCCTATCCGGACTGGGCGCTCTCGCTTCATCTTGGGCACGGGAAAGAAATGAACGGTGACGGCTCGTCATCTCGGTACGACTGCCTGTGGTTATGACTTGTCCCCCTGCGGTTATGACTTGTCCGCCCTTAAAATGCTACTGGTGATTTCTCACAAGCTTTTAACGTCTCCACTTTAAAGGAACTTGATGATTTTGTATTTCTCAAGTACCTGAATGCAGGGTTCCCTTCCAGGTACACGAAAAGGCGCCGAGCGGAGTGATCGGGAAGTCCCCTAAAGCAACTGCATGAGAATGCACAAGGAAGTAGTGCTGTGCTGGATTCACCATTGATCTCCGAAGACGATGAAGCGCTTTTTGATGATGATCCTGATATCCAAGAGGCTCCTGATCAAGAATGCACTGATGGAGGTATGTGTTTGCATGGAGTTAAGATTGCTACTGTTTTTGATTTTATGCACATTTTTAATGTACTGTAAACAGTGCTCATATGGCTTTGAATGAAAAGCGCAAACATTTCTTGAACTATCATGCTGGACTGCTCTCTTTTTGACTGTGCATTGATAGGCAGGTTGCGCACTGTTTGCTGCATCTTTTCAGGGAAGGCTGACTTTTCACATGTTACTGACTTGACAATAGAGCAAATTGAGCATCTTGAGAACGAGAATCGGCACCTGCTCTCAGAGCACGGGGAAGTGCGAAACAAACTGAACAAGCAAATGCTGACTGAAGATTGCCTGAGAGAAAACGAAGACACGTTGCAGTTTTACACAGGACTGTCAAATTTCAGTCTTTTGATGGCTCTTCTTGAAGTGCTGAAGGAAGGAATGGTACATACGAACCGAAACAGTCTAACCCTCTTCCAGGAGATGCTCATATTCCTCATCTGCCTTCGCTTGAATGTACCATTGCAGGACTTGGCATACAGTTACTTGCCTTTTTACATTAGCTTGATAAGTGTTGCATTGTGTTTACAACATCTGTTGTCACCTGCAGGTTCAATGTATCCCAGTCAACTGTGCCTAGGGTTGTCAACAAGTGGATTGATGTGGCCTTTGTCCGCCTCTCCCGTGCTGTGAAGTGGCCAGAACCTGAAGAGTTGCAGCTGTAGTGAAGAGGAAGACGAAGAAGACGGCTCTTGTGCTGCTGTGCACGCGATCAGCGTTCGTGGACTGCCGGTGCAACTAGACTGTGCCTAGTGACTCGTAATAAATCCACATATTACATTTGGTGGAGGTGCTTCACTCCCCGACCTCATCCTGGAACTTAGCAGCCGAACTTTGACAACTGCTCCAGCCGCTACTATGATCGAGGCTCCCAACAATCCACTTGGAGTATCAGCCGCTCTTATCATGTGTGGTGCCGTCCAGCGACAGCGGGACTCTCCTGTTTTTAGCGGGTCACGTGAGACTGACGTCGAAGATTGGCTCTCTACATACGAGCGCGTCAGTGATCACAACAAGTGGGATGACCTGACGAAGCTGCGTACCGTGATCTTCTATCTTGCTGACGTAGCGAACCTCTGGTTCCACAATCATGAAAGGGAACTGCAAACCTGGTCCGCTTTCAAAACAGCATTCGCGGAAGTCTCCGGTCGCCCAGCCTTGTGAAAACTGCGGGCTGAACAGCGCCTACGTCAGCGCGCTCAACAGCCCGGCGAGACTTACACCAGCTACATAAAGGATGTTGTGGATATTTGTGCCCGTGTCGATTCCCCATAAGCACATCCTCAAGGGCATCGAGGACGACGCATTTCAAATGCTCCTGGCGTGAAACCCTACTTCTGTCACTGCTGTCGTCACTCTTAGCGAGAGCTTCGATGAGCTGCGTCGACAAAGGGTCCTTGCACACAGCGCTGTTGCACCTGGCTACTCTCTCTCTCGGGCCTCGCGCTTCGCTCCAAGTCCATGCCAGCAGCATCACTCTCTGTTGCGATCAAAGATTTCATTCATGAGGAGGTGTTGCGCCAACTGTCTATGCTGCCTCTCAACGATTGACCTCCCCAGCCTCACACATCTCTGCCTGCTCCCATTAGGCGGGCCATTAGCGAGAAACTTGCTAGGTCTTTACCTTTAGTTCAACCCTGCCCTCCCATGGCTGCACTTCTGACCTGTGCCAAAGTTGCCGCGCGACCTGTGCCACCGACTTTCACGTGTCCTGCGCCAATGTGACTTCAAGCTGCACCTCCTCCCGCGTTGCCCCCAATTCTGTCTCGACGCCCAGTTCAGACCCCTGGGCGCACACGTGACAACTGGCCCATATGCTTCACTTGCAGTATCGCCGGCCATGTCGCGCGCTTCTGCCATCGTCCCCTGCACCTGTTAACGCTGCTGTTGCAACGCCTGGATATGGCTATTGTGACGATACTACCGGGCATACGACTCTTCCCAACCCAGAGTTCTCGCCGCCTCCACGACGCCCTGTCAGCACCCATCGGTCGCCATCACCACGTCGTCGCTCGCTTTCCCCCTTACGTCACCGCCAGTCACCTAGTGAGGGAAAGTAGTTGCTGCAGTTCCGCAGCCACAAACTGCAAGCTTCGCGACTTCTACAAGGCCTGCACAGTTGCCACGAAATTTATTGGACGTCTTGGTGGAAGCAACCGCCGCAATTGCGCTTGTTGATACTGGGGCTGCAGTTTCCCTTATTGACGAAAAGCTTTGTCGTAACCTCCACAAGGTCACAACGCCGTTGTCTGGTATGCTTCTACGCACCGCATCTGCGCAGCATATAGGCCCGCTTGCTCATTGTAAAGCAAGGGTGGTCATAGACGGCATTGTCTATGTTGTTGACTTTTTTGTGCTGTCTTCATGTTCACATGACATAATTCTCGGCTGGGACTTCTTGTCTCACCTTCGTGTCATCATTGACTGTGCCCGGGCCGAAGTGGCGCTTTTCCCGCTTGCCGATTCCCTGCTGCCTGTTCCTTCTGAAAATAAAGCCTCCAAGCACACCATTGTATCCGATATGGACATACCACCTGAAATGTCTGTGCTTGTGCCCGTCTCTTGCTCTACCGCGCCAAACGCTACAGTACTTTTTACACCATCGCCTATTTTCATACGTCGCAAGGCCCTACCTCTCCCGTTTGCTGTCCTCACCACTATCTGGATTATTCTCTATGCTTGTGTGTAACCCGTCTCACTACCCTGTGACCTTACTGCGCGGCGAATCACTAGGTCGTGTTCGGCCCCTTGACCCGCTTCACATTCTTGACGCTTCCGACGACACGGCCTGGTATGAGCTCGACGCCTTCACTTCTCCCGTGCTGTGCATGTCATCATCATCATCATCATTGTCGTCGTCGTCATCGGAAATTTTTGAATCTGTCGTGGACGCCGATCTGCCACCTCCGTATCGCCACCAAGTCCTCGCGCTTCTTCAGAATTTTCGCTCGTCGTTTCATTGAACAACCATCTCTGGGGCGTACGGCAACCGTCACTCACAGTGTCAACACTTGTTCCCGTCCTCCTTTACGCCAGCGACCATACCGCGTGTCGGCAGCTGAGCGACAGATCATGGACGAGCAGGTCGACGATATTCTGCACTGTGGCGTCATTCGCCCTTCCCACAGCCCTTGGGCGTCTCCTGTAGTATTAGTGCGCAAGAAGGACGGATCAATACCCTTCTGTGTAGATTACCGTCGACTCAATAAGATCACTCGTAAAGATGTCTATCCGCTGCCTCGGATAGATGATGCCCTCGACTCCTTACAAGGTGCGGAATACTTTTCATCTTTGGATCTTCGCTCCGGCTATTGGCAAGTGCCGATGGCAGAAGATGACTGTGAGAAGACAGCTTTCATCACGCCCGACGGCTTGTACAAATTTACCGTAATGCCATTCGGACTCTGCAACGCGCCTGCTACTTTCGAGCGTATGGTGGACACCATCCTTCGTAACTACAAGTGGAAAACATGTCTCTGCTACCTTGACGATATCGTGGTGTTTTCGCCAGATTTCCCGACGCACTTGGTTCGCTTGCGTGAGATCCTGACTTGCCTCACCTCTGCTGGCCTCCAACTCAACATCAAAAAGTGCCGTTTTGCTGCCCGTAAGTTAACAATATTGGGACTGTATCGAAGGATGGTGTACTTCCTGACCCAGCCAAGCTTCGCACGGTCGCAGAGTTTCTTATGCCCACTACTCTTATGGCACTCCGCAGTTTTATAGGGCTCTGCTCTTACTTTCGGCATTTTGTGCGCAATTTTGCAACTATCATCGCACCACTAACCAATTTGCTTACCGCTACCAACGGTATTGCCGCGTGGTCAACTTCCTGTGACGACGCCTTCAAGCAACTATGTCGACTACTCACTTCGCCACCGATTCTTCGACACTACGATCCCACAGCGCCTACAGAGGTACACACGGAGGCCAGCGGCGTCGGACTTGGTGCAGTCCTCGCACAACGGAAAGATGGCTATGATGAGTACGTCGTGGCGTATGCGAGCCGCACCTTAAAGAAGGCAGAAGCTAACTACTCTGCAACAGAAAAAGAGTGCTTGGCCATTATTTGGGCTTTCGTCAAATTTCATCCCTACCTATATGGTCGCCCTTTTGACATTGTCACCGACCACCATTCCCTTTGCTGGCTGTCCTCGTTGAAGGATCCGTCAGGTCGCCTAGGCCGATGGGCACTTTGCTTACAAGAATATGACATCACGTCGTCTACCGATCGGGCACAAAGCACTCTGACGCCGATGCGCTTTGCCGATCACCGCTACCTTCTGATGTGGCTTCAGTGTCTCCGCTCTTCCCATCCATGTCAGCCTTCGTCGCTGATATGCCGGACGAGCAGCGTAAGGATCCCCTGCTTTCAACTATACTGAATTCCCGCCACACCCTCTTCTCGAACACTTCGTCGCCAAGCTGATGACTTTGTGGTACGCAACAACGTCCTTTACGGCAGAAATTATTTGCCTGATGGTCGCAAATGGCTCCTCGTGATACCACGACACATGCGTTCTGACATATGCGCTTATTTTCATGCTGCTCCTCATAATGGTCACGCCGGCGTTCTAAAAACGCATACTCGGCTAAGGCAGCGTTTCTACTGGCACGGCATGTATTGCTTCATCCGCCAGTACGTACGCGCTTGCATGCCGTGCCAACGGCGTAAAATCCCACAGGGCCACCTGGTGAGCTACAACCGCTGCCCTGCCCGTCTCGGCCCTTCGACCGCGTCGGCATAGACCTATAGGGGCCACTTCCCTGCAGCTCCTTGGGTAACCATTGGATAATTGTAGGTGTCGACCACTTGACGCACTATGCTGAGACTGCCGCACTCCCGGCAGCCTCTGCGTGCGAAGTTGTGTTTTTCATCTTGCGGAACTTCGTGCTTCGACATGGCACACCACGCGAACTGCTCAGCGACAGGGGCCGTGTCTTCTTGTCCGAAGTAATCCAAGCCCTTCTCGCTGCATGCAGCATCGTTCGCTGCAAGTCTACAGCCTACCACCCGCAAACGAATGGCTTGACAGAGAACTCGGTGACATGTTGACCACGTGCTTCGCCTCGGACCACAGTAACTGGGACACTGTTTCGCCGTTCGTCACGTACTCCTATAATACGGCCACACAAGCTACCACTGGCTTTTCGCCCTTTTTTTCTGCTGTATGGACGAGAGCCCTCGTGTACTATGGACAATCGACACACTGCTACTATACCGACCAACGCTTCCCAATGCATGCCTGTGTCTGAAGCCGCCAAATACGCCGAGGACTGTAGGCAGCTTGTGCGAACCCTTACGACTGCTGCTCAAGGTCGTCAAAAGCTGCGGCATGACAGTGGCATGCTTACACCGCTTTTTCCGACCGGTTCCCTTGTTTGGTTGTGGGTCCCACCCACGGTGTAACAATACATTTTAGGTGTTGACACTGCGCTCGGCGGCGCGACCAGGACTTGTTCGCCGCTCCCTGCGCTTCTCTCGAACGCTGACAGATGGCGCTACGCACCCGGGGCCCCTAGTCGCCGAGCTTCGGCAGCCGTAATGCAGATGCCACGGGATCTTTCGGTGCCGCTGCGTGTACGCGTGCTTTGTGAAGTGCGGCAAGACAACGAAGGATTGAAACTGCTGTCGGCACCAAATAATTTTGGGCTACTTCGTGTTTTTCTTGCTGAGACTGCATCAGCAGCGAGGACGCTGCAGCGAGGACGCAAAAACAGCAGCGAGGACGCAGCCCTGTGCTGCTTCCGAGCTCGTTATCGAAATGCGTTCATAGCAAATTTTTTTTTTCGTTCATCCGCACGACTGCTGTGAGCATAGTTAACTACACTGCCTCTTAAATATAAAAGGTCGGACTTAACGCGCCCACATTTGGCCTGAAGAGCCTACGCGTACATTCAAACATTGCTTGAGCAGTGTATTGCACCAATGCTGCGAGATGACCGCCGTGTTGAGAACATGGTTAACTTCGGCCACCTGGAGTTCTTTAATTTGCACAGAAACCTCAAGGACGTTTCCGCATTTCGCCTGCATCAGAAATACTTACTCCGCAGCCACGAATAGAACCCGCGCTCTTGTGCTGTATTGCAGAACGCCACTGCCGCTATACACGCGCCGGGACCATAAACGCCGGGACCAAAACAAAAATCCAAGTGTGCATTTGCGGCTTTTTAATAGCAAGTGCAGTCCACAATTAGGTACGCGAAACGCAAATAGTTACTGGAAATGCCACTGGCGTTGTTTCTGCCAATCTTATCCCTCAGGTCGGCACCGACGATGCTGAGTGGTTGTCTCTAGCACTAGGCCCGAGAACGTAGGTGTAATGCCGGCTGCGGTGGCCGCGAAACAACGCAAAAGGTGCCCGTGTGCTGTGTGATGTGAAGAATCCCATGTGGTCTAAGTTTGGACAAATTGTTTAAAACAACAAATTGTTTAAAAACAACGTGAATTCTTGAGTTTTCTCGCTGCCTATGAGTTTGCGGATACCTTGTTCCCGATAAAACTGAATACCCGCCGCCATGGAGCGGCTAAAGACTTGGGTGGCTAACTTCACACGCATCTTCTCACAGTTACTCGGGTATATATGAGAGTGCGTTATTTTCGGGCAGACTTTTAGGCCCCCCGCGTTGGCAACGTCTTCCTTGTAGACTTCAGCATAGTACTCCCACTTGATCCACTGTCCTTCGTTTTTCAAGTATCGCTGCTGCTGAAGTCTATTTCTCACACACTTAAACAAGTGTGGAGTGTCAGAAAACGCAAAAACTTTTCTTTCAGGGTCAACTGGGTGCGCGAACGAGTTGCAGCTCCTTGAGGCTTCCATTAACACCTAGAATGTTCCACATGCTCCTGTTTGTTGACGCGCCATCACAGACAAACCCATGAATCTTTGCACCGGCTTCTTCGAGCATCACAATAGCTTGGAGAAGCAACTGAGCGAGAATGGAGCCTTTGGTTGCATTTTTTGCTGCGAACACCCCTATAGTTTGAGCGTAGCTATCGCCAAAAGGACAGAACATGAAAACGAGGGCGTGATCAGCGAGCTCATCAGCGTTTCCAGCGTCTGTTGCCAGCCCTACATATGTCATCGTGCGAGAATTGACACGTTTACTTTTTCTAACCTGCATTTCATCGAACATGATAATCCCATGTCGCTTGAAGTCGTCCATTTTTTCTATTTTCCTTTTCAGAGCAGAAAAGAACTTGCTGTCAAATCCCGACTTAAATCCCACCATAGAGACATACCGGCGTATTGTTCGGACTGACGGCAATGCGAGCACTTCGTTTTCCATCAGGAACCTGTAGGCTGCTGGTGACCTGATATGAAGGAGCAAGCAAAGGAGGATCCAGCTGTCCGAGTATCGTCGTCCCTTCTTAGAACCAGTCTTGCCAGCAGCCACACATTCCTTTAACACAAGCTGCTGTGCCTCAGTAAGGTTCGCATCACGAGAAATGCGGTCAAGTGTTTCATCACTTAATTGTTTAAGCTTGGCTTTGCATTTGCTCAGTTCCGCCTCAAGCTTTTTTTTTCCTTTTAGAAGTCGCACTTTGGACCTGTAGCAGGAAATTCTTGCCTTCCGCAAAAGGTCAATGCGGGCTTTTTTGGAAGGGCTGCTTAAAAGACGAATGTGCTTCATTTCTCCTCTCTTCTTCATACGGGAGTAATGTATCCGGAGTGTGTCTTTCAATCTTTGGCAACGGTCGCAACTTGCTTGTTCAGAAAATAACATGCAGTTTCTGTGCCGCCACACGCCACATGCGTCGATATATGCACACTCGGGTTGGATGTTGTGGTACATCTCGCCACCGGGGCCACCAGCGCATACGTGCAGGTTGTGAAACTTGTGAATCACACTCTCCAAGTCGCTTAGGCCGCATGGAACAACATCGCCGCTTATGGCGTTGACAGTTATAGGGTGACCATAAATGAAGGCACGCAGTGACAGCATTCCGCTGGATGAAACTGTAGCATCTAATGACTTCCTCAGGAAAGGTGTCTGGTCGCGTTTCTTCGCCAAAGCCACTTCCGTGAAGACTACAGCCTCCACACCAAAGCTATCAACAACTTGTGTTGCCCACGAGGTTCCTGGAAGTTGAATGCTGGATACATAACTCGAGAGACATGAAAATGTGAGCGGTTCCTTTTCATCTTGGCCGCTGACAGACACTCCCTCGTGACTTTCCTCGACTAATCCGAGGCTGCTGCGTGCTGCCAATGGTGCTTCAGTCTGGACGTGACACAATCCATCTGGACCACCCTGATGTGGACTCGTGCGGTTGTCCTGACGAAAAATGAGAGAAATTATATCAGTGGAAATGGATTTAAGGTATTGTTATAAAACATATGCTACTATCAAAAGCAGCCAAACCCAAAAAGCTACAGGCAAAAGTTTCGCGGACTGCTTCATAAGCTAAGGGCTTAATCATGCTGTATGTTAACAACAGCTAAATTATTTAATGTCCTGGGCTGGGCAGTTACTATTAACCTGTATTGCAAGCAACTGTATCTCGTTATCCAGGGGCACCTATAGGTATCTATGGCATGCCGGGAGGACCGATACGGTTAGCAGAAAGTTATGTACAGGGAACACTAAGCACCTAGAATATTAAGTACCCGGAGCAGTGCAGAAGAGAACAAACCTTAACGTCATGAACGCCAAGGAAGACGGAGGTGGCACTTGAGGAGGTGCCTCCAAGTTCCATGGTGGGAGAAGGGCACGTTCCTTGATCACTCCACTCACATGTCTGCAGTTTCTTCTGAGGGCTCGATGATGGATCGGTGCCTTTTTGTTTTTCACAGACCGTCCCAACGGGCAGTGCGACAGCGGCGGGAGCGGGCGGCTTGCTTGACTGATCGCCACACGTGGCCGTAGACTGTCGTTTTCTAGGAGGCTTTCTTGACCTTGTCGGTTTTGTCAGATATTTCGGACACCCGGGAAAAATACTGGGCACAGCATTCGCCGACAGCACCGGGATCTTCTTCGGTACATTTAAAAGTACCTTGCCATTGAACTCGGCATAGTACGATTTTGATATCATATGCTCGGGAAAGTGCTTCGCGCAGACGTGGTCGCTCGGTTGCAATATCCTATCTGCTCTGGGAATTGCCCGGCGCCAAAGTTCTAAGCGAGCAGGCTCCGACGGAGCTTTAAAAAGTGAAACTTGATCCGGACAACTCCGGTAGCCCGAACTGCAGTTGGGTACGAAGCACTTCTTACCCATAATTGCGTCTAGCAGACTTCTGGACCCGGCTGAAGTTGACAGGTGTGTCACAGCAACAAACAACAGATCACAGACACAATGCACATAGGCCGCGACGACCGTCCATGGCGTCGGCCCGCGCCACCACGTGCGTTTCCACAACTATCAATCCGGCTTGTGCCAAACCGCGACACAAAAAGCTAGTTCTCGCTAAACTTGCTCGTCCACGATGGAAGCTGACGACGTGGAAGCTGAGATCGTGGTGTTCACAGCTTGTGATGCACTCTCTCAGCCCAAAACATCGACCAACGCAGCCTAAAAGGGCACCTAAAGCAGGGCACGCCGGAGAAGGGAATATACGGCTCTGGGCACGCCGCTTTCCGCACCGAAAGCGAAGGGCCTCCGCTCCGCAGCGCCCCCGCGCCGCTGCGGTCGGCGCATGTACTAGAGGGCGAACACAATCTGTGCGCGCTCTCCGCCGCGGCGGGCGGCCAGTGTCAACACCTAAATATAGTATTCTTACACCGTGGTCCCACCTCATTGGCTTGGCCTTTCGACTAAACTCCTTGCACGCTATGATGGCCCCTACCGCGTCATAGGCCGTACCTCCGTTGTCACCTACATTCTAGAACCTGTGACACCATCACCCGACCTTAGGCATCGCGGGCGTGACACAATTCATGTCAACCGACTTAAGCCGTACTATGACCCCCTCATCCTACCTACGCCGTAAGTCGCCAGGATGGCTCCTCTTTTCTTCCGGGGGCCATTGTAGTGAAGAGGAGGATGAAGAAGACGGCTCTTGTGCTGCTGTGCGTGCAATCAGCGTTCGTGGACTGCCGGTGCAACTAGACTGCCTAGTGACTCGTAATAAATTACACATACAAACATATTACACAGCGAACAATGCCTATGGCATTTCGGCAGTGCTTAGGGACACGACTAGCTGTAATACTTGACTGTTTTGTTGTTTATAGAGCGACCTTCGTCTTTCCTGCCTAGATCGCACACGTGGTCGAACTATAAACATGGCAATACAGTCAAATATCTAATCGGCATTGCTCCCCAAGGCGTTATTACATTTATTTCTCGTGGGTGGGGTGGACACTCGAGTGACAAAGTCATTACAAAGAAGTGTGGTCTGCTGAATAATCTCCAGCCTGGAGACTATGTTTTGGCAGATAGCGGCTTCACAATTCGCGACAGTGTTGGACTTCATTTTGCAAAGGTTGCAATTCCTGCTTTCACCAAAGGCAAGCCCCAACTTTCAGCCTGTGAAGTAGAAAAGACGCAAAAGCTTGTAATGTCCGGATTCCTGTTGAGAGTGATTGGACTGCTCCGTAATAAATACTGTATACTCAAGTACACACTTCCTCTGGAGATGCTTGCATCAGAAGAGAACAGACCCACTGTGCTCGAAGAGATAGTCTTTGTTTGTTCGGCACTATGCAATTTGAGTACCTCATCTGTTTCATTCGGTTGATCCCAGTGATAGAAAAGGCAGATGATTCAGCTTTTGCAAACGTTTAATGCTTTAACAGCTCCTGTGAGGAAAAATAAACAGTTTTGTACATGAAACATGCTAAGCATTTTATGTTTTTCTTTATACTCGCAGCAGAACCAACTTCCTCTAGGTGCTTTTTTATGTGCACACATTTGAAGTGGAACCACACAAACTTGAAAGCAGCACTCTCGCACATGACCATTTTGCCCGACTCTGGCCCTTGGCACAAGCAATACACCTCCTCTTGCGAGGTCTCACAGTCTTCGGAAGTTTCTAGCATATTGCCACTGCTCCTGCCAGTTCAGTTATGGAAGCAAAGTTCAGGCAGAAGGATCAACTTGAAATATTCTTCACAATGCTTCACCATCTTGCCAAAAAATGTGCATCTTTGTACACTCTGATTGCAATAACATCTTTCAAAGTCCACAATACGAAGTCGCAGTAGTTCATGTTACACACAAACATCTGCATTTTTATTTGGTAATAATAGGGATGGTGCTGCTTGAGCTTCACAGCCCCATCCAAAGTGGTTATACAGGAGCTCTCTTGTGTGGCAAGCACCCGTGCATGGTCCTCTCTGCCACTAAATGGACATTTTATTTCCAAGATTCCTTTTTTGCAGCAGGTGCAACTTATGCCATCAGGAGAGGCAGCCAGCAATGGCAGCTCGGTGGAGATTTGAAGTCCAGAATCCCTACATACAAAATTCTTATGTATATCCTGTGACATAGCCTTCTAGGCATCTCTCGCCTTTCCTTCATGTTCCTTTCCCCAAGCAGTTAGTGGTGACCAAAACTGTGTACTTTCAGCATAACAAATTTTTCTGAGAAGTGACATTGCAGGATCACTCAGTGACGTTCGGCATACTGCCTTTGCAATAGATGCAGTGATACGGCCTGTCCTGAATGCAAACCATTTTGTGCATTTAGCCTGCTCCCTTGTGCTTTCCTCGAAGAGCTCTGCAAGCTGCAACATACAGCAAAATATTACAGGTTATGCACACTCTTCATTTGCTTTTTTTCTATTATTCTTTATTAGGCATCGCTCCATTACGGAACTCCATGTGGTGGGTTGATCATCCTGCTGCATGTTGGTGAGGATGGCACTTGGAAATTTTGTCGCAGCAGGGTTGAAGTGATGAGCATATTTTGGCTCCAGGGATGGTGTGCTCCCACTTTGGTGGCACGCCGATAAAAATTCTGACCACTTTTCATTTGTGGTAGGTTGAACATTCACCCGGCGCAGTTTCCCACGACATGGTGTTTCACCGTCCATTACCTTCCTCTTCATCTTTGAGGATGAAAAGCTCACACCTGATACAGGTTTTGCTTCAAGGGACCGTGCAGGTGGCGACAGCCATGCATTTTCTTTATCAGTGCAGGCTTGTCCATCCCGTCTCTGCACAACAGCCTGTATGTAAAACAGGACAGCACCAATGTGGGAACAGGCTTCCCCTAAGCCTGCCTTGCATGTGCTGTGTGCAGCTTGCACCAGTCCATCTTCCACAAGGAGCCACGGGTGCAGTGGTTTCTCACTCAGTGACTGGGAGTTCAGAACCCGCATAAAAGTGAGAAAAAGCTGGTTAGAGAACAACAGTTATGAAAGCGTTTTCCTAAGGATTGTTACTTCGGAGCTCGTTCAGAAAAAAACATGCTTGCGCGCAAACATCGCAGTTGTGCCGCAGCAGCCAGAACTAGGCTGTTTGCCAATGAGTACTAGCAAACCCACAGTACACACGCATGCATCAGCACTCTAAGAAGAAAAGGAGGAAATGGGGTATTGAGGTTACTCCTTTAGGGGAGCAACTGATCTGCCACAGCCATTCCTCCCTTTCGGGAGTAACTGTGACGGGATGAACTGTTACTCCCCATGAAGTTACTCCCTTCAGGAGCAACAGTTCCTCTTGTCCAATGCTCCTCAAGGGAGCAACGGTTGCTCTTGTCCAATGCTCCTCATAGGATCAACGGTTACTCTTCAAGGGAGTAACGGTTGCTCTTTCCCGATACTCGTCAAGGGAGCAACGGTTGCTCTCTCCCGATACTCTTCAAAGGAGCAATGGATGCTCTCTCCCGATACTCTTCAAGGGAGCAACGGATGCTCTCTCCCGATACTCTTCAAGGGAGCAACGGTAGCTCTCTCCCGATACTCTTCAAGGGAGCAACGGTTGCCCTTTCCCAATACTCTTCAAGGGAGCAACGGTTGCCCTCTCCCAATACTCTTCAAGGGAGCAACAGTTGCCCTTTCCCAATACTCTTCAAGGGAGCAACGGTTGCCCTCTCCCGATACTCTTCAAGGGAGCAACGGTTGCCCTTTACCGATACTCTTCAAGGGAGCAACGGTTGCCCTCTACCGATACTCTTCAAGGAAGCAACGGATGCTCTCTTCCGATACTCTTCAAGGGAGCAACGGTTACTCTTTCCCAATACTCCCCTAGAGAGCAATAGCTGCTTTTCCCCGATGCCTTTCAAAGGAGTAACAGTATATATTTTACAATGCTTGCTAAGGAAGCAATGGTTGCTTGCTTCGAGTGCTCCCCAAGGGACCACCAGATCTCCGAAGTGGCAACCGAAAAAATGTTTCAAGGAACGTGATGGCCCCCATTAAAACTCCTTGATTGATTTTTCATCAGGTTGTGTAGAGTGCAGTAATAATATCCAGTTGTGCAAAAACAATCCATAAAAGTGCCAAAATACTTTATTGACTAGTATTACGACTAGTATGACTGACTATGACCACTTATAAAGAGTGAGCCTCTCACTGGCACGAGAGGCTCACTACACCACGGGCTACACCACTCGTCCGTGTAGCTCACACACTTTTGAGCCAGTGAGCCTCTCACTGGCACGAGAGGCTCACTGGCTCAAAAGTGTGTGAGCTACACGGACGAGTGGTGTAGCCCGTAGACCACTTGAAACTCCAAGTAATTCACATAAAAGATGAAAAGTTCTTTGTGCTTTCTTCTGGAAAGCAATGTTCAGCACCGAGTACAGGGCCATTTGGGTCGCAATGGCTTCCAACAGCGTATTTTCTTCAATGGAAATGCCCTCCAGACGCACGGTGAATTCTTTCGCCGTCAACAGGCTCCCAACAAACGTCACCGTAGGTACATAATGTACCTTGGCAGGGTCCTGCAAGAAAGAACGCATATTTAAATACAATGATTGTAATACAAGTCTTGCTGCTTCGTTATTAGAGCAGCTGCTACCAGCAGCAACTGACCACCTGGAAGGAAGACCTGTGGGGTGTTCAAACCAGTCTCAAACCTAATGCTTTGCAACGCACCGACTATTAAGGGGAGACGTCCTCGAAACTTTTTTTTATTACTTGTACTAGAGGTTTCAAAGTTCAGCCAATGATAAGAGTTCGCTATGCAGATTTCAAATAAGTCATTACTTCTTGTGCAACTGTTATTGTTTTTGAGCTATGTGATGTACCATGGCAAAATATACTCACCTTTGTGGGTACTTCTTTATGTACTAAATTTTCACAAAAAACATTGTTTAGCTTCTTTAGCTCTTTGTAGATTTCAAAGTGCCGATGTCTAGCCAAACAGCATGTGCAATTACTAGAACTATGCAAAAAGATTAGAACATTTCAACTAACTTTTTTTTTCTCAGTTCCCTGAAGCATAACTTAGATTCTGTGGTGCGTAGGGGGACAGGGGACACAGGAAAGAATGAGGACAAGCGCTTACTGCCACCTGAAATTTTATTGCCTGGTGCAATGTGTAATGTAGAAAAAAGGGGCAAAACAACAAAAAATTGTGTAAAAAACAAACAATAAAGATGAAAACAATCGAGAAGTAAACTGTTATAAAGATGCCATCATTGCTCACTGTATGCGCTGGCCTTGTCTAAGAATGCCAACTCGCTTCATGATAAGGCCAGCGATGGCTTGCTTATGCACAGGCATTATTCATGTGCCATGCTAGCCGATTCAATGATGACGCGCATTCAATCACCTCTTTATGTGAATATTGCTTCTGTTTTTTCATAGAGGTGCAACCGCATGCGCTACAATGCAGGGCTAAGAAACCTTCTTTTCCATTCATAACATTATTTGCATGTTCATGCAGACGATCTTTGAGGTACCTGCCTGCCTGACCTAGGTAGCATGCGCCGCATTTCAAGGGGATTCTGTACACAACCTTCTGCACACAATCCATGTAACGGTTGCGAACTTCACACTGGGCTTTGTTTCTTGATAGGGGTGCTTTTTCTTGATGACGACTAAAGCTTGTGTGGGGCAGAAAACAACACATCCACCAACCCGCCCACCGAGTTTTTAAAGACGATGGCTGATTTGATGCTTGCATTTAATCACCGCAACCTTACGGTCCTTTTCTTTGGACTGCTCTTCTGTGGCCATGGCTTCACTCTTAGGTTTTCTTTTTCTGTGGATTGCCTCAGCTACTGAGACGAGTAATCCGTCAGGATAACCCGATGCTTTCAGGCGTGTAACTTGTGCTTGAAAACTTCTACTTTGTGGCGGCAGGACCAGTTTTAGAGAAGCAGGCTTGAACAATAGCCCTTTTTATTAGTTCACCGTGTGCTGATGAGAAGGGCAGGAGTGGTTCGAGCGCACAGGGTTCATATGTCCAGCAAACATGATCATTAGAAAACACGAGCTTGAGGTAGAGGTAACGGAAGGAACCGTCTTCCTTGACCTCAAGCCCGTGTTCTCATGTTTGCTGGACATATGATCCCTGTGTGCACAAACCACTACTGCCCTTCTTATCAGCACATGGTAAACTAGTAAAGAGGGCTATTGTTCAGGGCTGCTTCTCTAACGCTTTAGACTGGTCCTGCCCCCACAAACTTTCAAGCACAAGTTACACGCCTGAAAGCATCGGGTTATCCTGACGGATTACTCGTCTCAGTAGCTGAGGCAATCCACAGAAAAAGAAAACCTAAGAGTGAAGCCATGGCCACGAAAGAGCAGTCCAAAGAAAAAGACTGTAAGGTTGCGGTGATTACATGGAAGCATCAAATCGGCCATCGTCTTTAAAAAATCGGTGGGCGGGTTGGTGGATGTGCTGTTTTCTGCCCCACACAAGCTTTAGTCGTCACCAAGAAAAAGCACCCCTATCAAGAAACAAAGCCCAGTGTGAAGTTTGCAACCGTTACGTGGATTATGTGCAGAGGGTTGTGTACAGAATCCCCTTGAAATGCGGCGCATGCTACTTAGGTCAGACAAGCAGGTACCTCAAAGATCGTCTGCGTGAACGTGCAAATAGGAAATGAAGGTTTCTTAGCCCTGCATTGTAGCGCATGCGGTTGCACCTCTCCGTTTGAAAAAACAGAAGCAATCTTCACACACACAGGGATAAACGAATGCGCATCATCATATCATCATTGAATTGGCTAGCATGGCACGTGAAGAATGCCTGAGCATAAGCAAACCATCCCTGGCCTTATCACGAAGCGACTTGGTATTCTTGGACAAGGGCAGCGGCGCGTACAGTGAGCAGTGATGGCATCTTCATAATGTTTTATTTCTCGATTGTTTTCATCTTTGTTTTTTGCATATATATATTTTTGTCGTTTTCCATCTGTTTTTCTATTAACACCTTGCACCAGGCAATTTCAGTTGGCAGTAAGCACTTGTCCTCGTTTTTCCTGTCCCCTGTCCCGCTTCGCACCGTACCACCGAATCTAAAATGGAAAACAAACTAGCCCGAACCATAACCCTTCTATGAAACATAACCTTGTACTTTTGCAACTGATGCAGGAAGATATTGCAATTTCAATTAAATATCAGCACTGTACATATCTTCAAGAGTATGTATGCCAAATTTCGTTAGTATAAGACAATTAGAAGTGCACAAGGTTATTTTCATGTGATTGTGGAAAAAGTCAGTTGAAATGTCCGAATTTTTTTCATAGTTGCAGTAACTGTAGATGTTGTTTGAATATATATCGGCACTTAGCAGTCTACGAAGAGTTAAATAAGCTACAGCACAAAGCTTCTTGCAAAAATTTATTACACAATAAAGCCCTCACAATATGACACTACTTTGCCACTGTGTAGGACATAACTCAACTATAGCGGCTGCACAAAAAACTAATGACATATTCAAAATGTGCTTGTAATGCCCTATAAGTGGATGAATTTTCATGTCTCCAACACAAATATTTAAAAATTGTTTTGAGGAGCGTCTCCCCTTAAATACACTTGAAACAATCTGCATATTGTATATCAACAATAGTCAACAGCTTAATTTTTGTTACATTGGAGGGAACTTGCTCGATTTAAATACTGCTCGCAGGAAGGCCACGAACTTATCCACAGGTTAGCAACTGTCTTGTTTATGAAACCCTGTGAAAAGCTAGAGATTTTCTGTCTTCAGGCAATATTTCATGCTTCATGCTAGCATTCTACAAACTAGGTAAGCTGTGCACTGTACATTTTTAAAACTCATCCTGGACATGGATGCACTGTTGAACGCTTTTCGATAACTTACATGCGAAAGAGATTGTAAAAATTTAATACAGCGGGCATCCTCATAATTCCAGTTCATATGGCCAGTAATCTACAAGCTATAAATGATATGGTGATGGACTTACAAAATGGCAGGTCAATGCATCAACTCTCTCTTTCACCAGGGTAGGGAGAACACAAAGAGCAGCAGTGAGCGTCAGCTCTGAAAGAGACATGAATTACACTGTCTCAAAAAGCAGACAGAGTTGAACTAAAAGTGAATGCTGCTTGCTTCAGTTTGAAAGCCTTGTTTTAGCCACTATTCACTGCAGTCAGCATATAGAGACCTTTCAAAACACACAACTCATGATGTTTTGTGGGGCAGTCACGGTAACTACACCCAGCCAAGCAATATTCACTGCCACAGCCCACCACGCACCTGCTCCTGACACAACATGTGAAGCGAGAAAGTATACATGGACTTATGAAAACACATGTGAACAAATTTCTGCATGTCACTGCAGTGAAAGCGGCAGGACCAAATCCACACGTGCGATAGCAATACGAGACATAGCTCAAATTTGACTGCATCTTGAAATGACGCAGTCAGGTCCCACTTTAATATTTTCAGATGTGAAAAAATTATGCACGAATGTTCATCCCTGCTATTGTCATAACTGTAATGCACAGAAATAATGTGGAAACTCAAGAACAAGTTCAGGAAACATTGTGGCACCCATCTTGACTGCTTCAATGTTTTATTCTCAGGTTTGCACCTAAATCTAAGTACAGTAGAACCCCGCAGTTACGTTCCTCACTGCTGCGTTATCCTGGCTGCTACGTCGTTTTCATCCGGTCCCGGCATAGCTTCCATAGGATCCAATGTATAAGGAACCCCGCTGTTACGTCGCAACTTAGCACCCCGAACCCGCCTGGGCTAAAGTAGGCAACGCGCTCCGACCGCCATTCTGGCTTTTGACTAGTTTTGGCCGGGCTTGGCTATAGAACTGGCTGCAAGAAACCGCACGCCAGTTCGAGAGGCAGCCACTAAGTGGCCATTCTGAAAAATGCTCTCACTATCATCAGTGATTACAGTCACTGCAAGGTTTTTGGACGGGCCGACTCACGGAGGAAGGAAATTCGGGAGAGGCCCTGACGTCACTCTGTGTGAAGCTAAAGTGAAGCCGGAAGTTGGCGTTGCTCATGGCGTTGCTCCGCCTATCGGGCCAGCTCTCCTCCCTTGTTTACATTTCTCGTGAAACCATGCCGCGCCGCGCGCAACCGGGCTGCTCGGACAAGCGCGCTCCGCAGCAATACTAAACAATCGTTAGCACGTTAACGTGATTACGCCAAAGAGGGCAAAATTTCCCGCGGATATTCCTTCGTCCGTTGCCGTGGCGCGGTGATTATGAGGCGCACGAGCTGCATGATGCCGGGGAGTTGCAAAATCCTAGCTTTGGAGAAGCCGTCGCGGCTCTGGACCTCCTCCGCAGGTACGTCGCACCTCACAGTGACGCTGACAGCAATGCGGCCTTCCAGGCTATTGAGAAACGTGTGGCAATTTCTAGCGAGCGAAAGAAACGGCAAGGCACCATTGTAGACTTTTTGAAGCCCTAAGCGCACTCTGTGGAAATAAATTGTCTATAGTTAAAGCTGCACTTTTTTCATTCATTGTCGGAGCTTTCCTCACTTGCGTTTTCCCGGCTGTTACGTTTTCTTTCCCCGGTCCGGTGAAAAACATATGAACTAAACTAAACACAGAGTGAAGCCCTAATGTTGGCTTAGTGATAATGAAAATTACCTCCTGCAGCATCTTCGGTGGAAGCATTCATTAGGGTATCAAATTCTTCAAAAATATTTTCTGTGTGCCGCTTTTTCCTCGCTGTCTTGATTATTTTTTCGGCAACAGGTTGCAGCACTTGCTCCAGCTTGGGCATTATGGGAGTGTTTGTTAACAGCCTGAATTCCACCTGCACCTATAAAAAAATTCATAAAGCACTTTAATGACATTGAGCTCTGTAGTCATGCTTCATCTACCATACAATATCGCACAGAGCAGCACCTCTGCAAGATGTGTAGTCAGGTTGATGATTTCACTAAGATGGATAAGGGAGTTGCAGATGTGCTCACATATGTATGCAGTCAAAGTTATGCACCAAATACAAAAATTCAGATAAAGAGCCTGGGTCTCAAGTACCTGTAAAAAGGCTTTGAAACACCACCCTCAGACCTTGTAATAGTGTACATGCAAGTTATTCAGGGTAACTAAACCTTTTTATCAATGTGCGACATAGCAGTGCCACATTTCAGGTTAGCACCACAATGCCATAGATGCGAGATGAAACTGCTAACCAACATATTTGATCTGGCTCCACCTATACTTCCTTGTAACATTCTTGTCATTTTTTGCTATGGAATGGAATGCTGTTACACTGTCTAAATCTGCCTATTTATTGCCAATCTTTTATAACACCAACCCTTTCTCAAGTTTACAAAGGGACCAAGAGAGACACATTTAAATATGACTTCTACTTTGGAAAAGAGTAAATAAAAAATTAAATGCCAGGGTTACTATCTACCACATTCACACACTAAAAATACAGCAGGGCATGTTCTTCCAATAGCCCTGCCAAGCAATTCTGTGCACGGCTGCAACAAGCGACGAAATGAGCTGCCGTGCAAAGAGATTACTCATTCTTGCTGCTTGGTTCTGAAAATTCAACAGGAAATGTTGAATTCATAGCTCATCACCCATAAGTGCTATGAGCGACTAGCCAATAGCGTGAAGCCGAACAGGATGTACATCAATGACATACTATCAGTTCTCGCTTAGAACAAGCAAATGACCGAATTTTTATACATGCAACGATAAAAAGCTTACTACAACACCTCCCCAAATATTTTAAACTGCTCTGTACAGCAAAACAAATCAGCTTAAATTATTACACCATGCGTCATGCCAGTCTTTGTGCATATTTGCTGCCTGCCCTCATACCAGCAACACCAGGGAAACATCCCTCAAAGTCAGTGCTCACGTGGGGTTCAAGTAGACATGACAGCCATCTCGATCACGTTGCTTGTCGCCACCGTGCACAAGATCGCTTATAACGGGTTTAAACTTTCCGAGTGAAACAACTAGATGCCAAGATCCCTAACCTGGATTTACATGTTTTCATTTCTCCAGGTGAAATGTCTTGCGTTCCCCCAAAACCTCTTTTTTACTTGATCTCTATATTCTGTTCTTTCTATCTATCTGTACTGCAGCTATTTCATTTATTGGTGCATCAAGGAGCTTTTTCTCTGTTTTTCCTTTTTAAAAGTTTCATTGCTTTTCTTGGGTTCACGTGGAAGACATTATTTCAGTACTACAGCTCTCTGCCAGAAGCAGGCACTCATGTGCAAATGAAGGCTAACAGACCAAGGCAGCTTTATACCTGCATCACGCAGGCACCCACAAACTCCTTTAGGATAAGGGAGCACGAAACTTCCTAAGGGAGTTTGGCCTCAAGGAAGTTTTGGTCATGTCATGCAGGAAATAACGAGTTTTTAAAAGAAGCAGCCAGAGGTGCATTCAGTGGTGTTTGGTTTTTCTACAAGTACAAGAATGTAATTTCTAATCATGCTTGTAGCTATTATAGTTAACGCTCATTCGATAAAGAACATTATTCAATATATTGAGGTGAAAAACATACACCTCGTTCAAAATCAAAGTGCACTCGCTAAACATAGCAGTGCTTACCGCGATGCTAACCACCCTGTGCTTATGTGTTTTCGTTGGAGGCTAGACAAGTAGGCCCTGCATTCTGCCACCCGAACTGCTGCAAAGTACATTAAACTAAACATATTGTACACGGTGACCTTGTGAGCGTTCCTTTTATTTTGTCTACTTTGCCCGTGTCAGTCATCAGTGACCACGCCAACCAGTGCACAACTAGCATGACAAAGGCTATGTTTACATGAACCTGACACAACCAAGTTGAGTCAGAAATCAGGTGGATCGAGCCCAACACGACTACTTTCAGATGAACTCTCTTCTGGCAAGCCTCGACAACGACTGTACACAGCGTCGAGCTGAAACATCAATGCGTTTGAACTGGGTTTCTGGTTCCCGATGCCATCTGCCAACAGCTCTATTTCGTGGGTCTTATCGCTGCTATAAGGTTGTATTGCACAGTGCTTGTCTTGGCCTCGTCCTAATGCTATTTCCACTGCCGGCACTTAAATTGCAATGTCAGTGTTCCCGTGCAAGTCTCAGTGCAGGCTGCGCGTACATGCATGCTGCAAACGGGTTGGGCTGGATCAAGCTACCCCATGCAGTCGGGCTGACTGAGCCCAACTCGATGCCTGTTCAGCCCAACCGGCTAGTGCTTATATGAATTTTACAGGCATATTTCAGCCCAACAAGCCAACTCAAGCCGACGCTGTCGGATTCATGTAAACACCCTGAAAGTGACGCTAAGTCGCCTAGGCCGAGAGTATTGTGCAGCAGCGAGCACAACTTTTGCTGAATTGGGCTTTAACTTTTATATCGTTAAATATAAACATTCTAAACACGCGCAACATTAATTGTAACATAACTGCAAGTTGGCCTACTTGGAACAGATTCATCTTAAAACTTTGTGTGCAAACAAACAGGGACGAAGAATAGGGGCAACACAAGGACGAGCGCTCATCCTTGTGTTGCTCTTATTCTTCGTCCCTGCTTGTTTGCACACAAAAAGCTTTAAGATGAATTAATTGTAATGCAACCAATAATTGAATTCTCAGTGTTACAAGTATTGGCATGTGAAAACTCTTTTGAGCCGCCGAGAGATTGCCGATATCCCTAGACTAAAAGCTCCATTAAACTCCCCTATCGGAACGGCGATATGGTGAGATATCCAGTGCATCTCCCTCGAGATAAAGACAACGAAGTTAAAACTAGTTTGCGGGTGCTCATATGACAAGGGTATTACCTTGAGAAGGCTGCAGTGGTTAACCCTATAATACCACTGTACAATTCACACGTGATACATAAAATTCCTGACATGAAAACAATTTAAAAGGCTTTACTTAAACTCAGTGCACTAGAATGCATGAACAAGTACAGGTGGTATGCTTTAGTACAATCCCTGTAATTTACTTGCTGTATGCCTCAAATGCCACATGTTTAGGATTGGTAATTCAACGCACCACACAAACCATGCTTGGCATTGCAGGGTTAAGTTTGCTGTATTGCGATTGAAGCCATTCTATGCATCATGGGAGCATAAGCATTTCAAACAGTCAGCAATATAACTATTCAATAGTTTGTGCCACCTAAAGTGCAGAATGAGGATTAAAAAAGCATGATGAAATAATAAACTTAGCATGAATGCATGAGTGTTATGCAAAATGAGGATCTCAAAAATGGATCGACGTGAGCAAAACAGCGTAGTACTCAGTTCCTCTGGAAATTTTTCTGTCATTTTTGATTCCAAGATGTATTCATTGAAAAACTTACAATGGAGCTGATGGAGAGCACAGGATACTTCTCCAGCATCTCCGCAACAGACGGGCTCTCTTTCGCCACCCACTCTCTTCTGGTGGCCAATGTTCTCTTCATCGAATCTTCAATGTAGGCCATGTCTGGCCTGGCCTTTGAAGATTCTTTCGCCATGGCCGAAATGTGAGAGGCAATTGACTCCACATCTTCACCTTCGGCCATGGCAGCTGCCTGAAAGCAAACATCAATTTTGTTGGCCAGGTGGCAAAAGCAGGCTTGCTGCCTGCAGGGTTACACAAAATTTGAAATACGTACCGTACATGGTCTTTCACACCGTACAGGGCCAGCACATTCCTCCACTGCAGCCCTCTTTCTTGGCTGCAAATTTTCGGTATCTTCTTTGGTCAGTGCTCGGACCTTCTTTCTTTCATATTTAGCTTTGTACCTTAAAGCTTCTCGCCATGAATCCTGTAAGGCACCAGAGAGAGTTAATAGATGTGTTATTTAAATAGGCAACTGCAATTCTGCGACTTTTCATCATATCACACAAGAAACTATTGGCCAGCAGCAAGTAGTGTAAGGCATGAGTGCCACCACTCAAAGCGCAGGCGCTGCTGTCATCTTTGGATTGAAAGTTAGATCACTTAATGAACATGGCTTAGGAGGCTTGTTCCATCTTTAAAAAACAACCACTGCCCTCGTCACTAAGAAGCAAGAAGAAAAAAAAAGAAATTTACCCCCTCCCACCTACTCTTTCTTTTTCTTTTATATGATCTCACGCAAATTCACTTAATGAGTGAAACATTGCTTGCAGATATCCTGGCTATGTGAGAATATGAAAATTGAGTGGCGACTGCTTATATGAAACATGAAGGTTATGATGGAAGAATGAATGCAATGGTGCGCATAAGCTTATTGTCAACAGGTGGCTTGCCAGGGTGTGCCTGCATATATGCACAATAATTTAAGCCATTACATGAAAACTTGTTTTATATTAAATGGGACAGGAAAGAATGTGCAAATTATCAGAATGTACAATCATTTAATGACACCTGTTTACTGCATCAACACATGCTTATGCTGTGGTAAAAGATGTTACTTTTAATTTGTATTCCTCAGAAAATTTCTATATAAGCTTAGGAGACCACAGCTGTGAATTTCCGTACCAGAAGCGAATGACTCGGTAATCACGACATGTTAGGAAAGCCTCCATATAATTCTGAGAACTGTGGTGTCCTCCACACTGCTGCAGCAGGACAACACGTCGGTCTTCAACCAAATATGCATGGTTTTGATGGCTGAGAACTCCCAATTCCTTGCCAACAACTGGGTTTTCAATGTAGTTATCCACCATAAGTAAGTTTTCATTTTCCTGAATGTTTCTGTGGTGTAGACATGACTACTGAATTGCACTGTTTAATGTGCCAAGACATTTAGGTGTGGTGTAGTGGGAAAGGGGGGAGGGAGCATTGGACTGATTTTGACCACATGGAGTTCTTTAATGTGCAGCCAATGGCCACTAAACCAGTGTTTTTACATCCCCGTTCCAACAAAGTGAAACTGGTGCAACAGGTAGATATCGCTATAGCTTAGCTTGTCCCAAAACCACTGTGTTGTAGCCTAATTTTTAAGATAGCAAGATCATACATGGTTAACGACAGCAATGCACCCAGCACATACACTTCAAGTACACTGCACCCATTTAATGAGCACACACAGCAGGCTAAAGAAAAATTCTGACACTTAAGCTAGATAAGTTAAGCAGAGGACTCCAAATAAGTCAAGACATGGCTTAAAATGACAACTGACTTTTTGTAGAAAATTTATTTTTAATGCAAATGAAGGCTTATTTTATCTAATGCCCATTCCCATAGTCAAATAAAAAGCACTATGGGTAAACTTCGAAGAACATAATACTTAAACCTGTGGGCATCATTGTATTTATGAATACAATCCTGTAAAAGTTATACGCGAATTCTATAAGTATCGCAAGCTGGCTTAAGTGAGAAATCAAATAGTAGCACCAGTGCTTAGCAAGCCGTAAGAAGCGAATTTGTTTATCAAGGCAATTGCCATTACAGCTCAAGCCCTCAGGAACAAATTATTGTGCTGATATACAAGGTTTATTATGATTTTAAAAGGAAACTGCAGGTAAACATAGAATCAATGCATACTGTCAACCTCATTCATGAAAGCTCGAAATGTTTGCTCATTCCAAGACATCACTCAGTACCAGAAAAATATTGCAATAAAAGGGGCCACACAACTCTCCCTCAATTAAAATTGCCTGTGACAAGCGAGGTGTCTCATGGTTGCACCATACCACGGACCCCAGAGGTCATCCTCTGGCATGCAACAGTATTGGTAATTTGCTATGCAAGCAAGTCTTCACAACTGAAATAACAAAATTAGATGTGGCTACACACTAGTGCTATGTGTTACCGAATATGAGGAAGCAAAAGGCTGTTGCAGCCACAAGTACATATTTTTTAGACAACCTGATAGCCTTTTGTAGCGCAGGGGGACACATCGAAGCTAGAACATACAAAATCACTATTCAAGCTGCCGTGCAGTGACCTGCCTGTTCACTTTGTGGCATGAAGACAGTGCAACTTTGTTTACATCAAAAAACACATTTGAAGAATGAAAGAAGTACAGTTGTTAATAGATTACAACAAACAGCTTTTTTACCAAAGTGCAACAGCAAAGTTATGTCTGCATCTTTACTGTTACAGGAGGGGGGGGGGGTGGGGGGTGGCAGCATTTCGCCATAGAATGTTGCATCAATCACACGTATGCAACTGCCTTTGCTGATTTAGACTAGCTAATTGAACAGGTAGTGCCGTGTTCAATTCTACGAATTCTACAGACCTATCTTCTCATCTCCATTCAAATGTCATAACAGATTTTGCTTCACTGTTGGTCCTTTAAAGTAGGTATTCATTAGGCAGGCTTTACAGTACAAATTAGTTCCCAATAATATGTCACTCACATAGCCGGTCCCCGTGGCATCAGCCAGGTTGGGGAATTTGGTAGTCAGTGCCCGTGCTGCCTCGGTATATAACCTCCCTGGGTACCTGGTAGAAATCATACATTACAAAAACAATAATGCAAGGCACTTTCTAGCAGACCCAAACTTTATCTATTGAGAGTTTGGCAGGAAAGAATAAGAGAGCAAAGGCAGCAATAATTCGCAAACACATGAAATTATGACAGACTTGGACCTTTCCCAGTACACCAAAACTGTCTTAAAGAGCTTTCAGATCAAATGCTAAATGTAAACACACACTACATTAGGCTCCTTTTAACATGTTCACTGCAGCAGCACTTACTGAACTCTTGATTTCTGTGCATCATGACTAGAAACCAATGTTTAGCATTAAAGAAAAATGCTCCTTTAGGCACCTAGAACAGGCACTAAAGCTGTCATTTTAAGCGTATATATGCACCAAGCACCAACTTATCAGAATGTATAGTAACAAATAAGCGCATTTGCAGGGCAATTGAGGATAAATTCGTTTATTAAAAAACAGCTCACTAAATCCCTGTTTAGTGAAATTCACTTCACTCTCTCGACAAAACAAATTTAGGTAAGTTGCGTAGGATAAAAGATTTATCTGAAAGTTACTGTGCCTAAGACACCACGAGAAAAGTTGTGAAAGTGTTGACAAACATGATCTCAAGGTTATTGGGTTTCCGTGCCTTTTTTCACTGAGTATTGGTTTGTGTAAAGAAAGGAAATGCTCCACAACCACCAAAGTTAGGGGCACATATTTGTATACTGTATTCACTCGCATAATGATCACACTTTTGTGTAAAAAAAATTCACGCAAATTCAGGGGTGCGATCATTACCGAGTTAAGTTTTCTGCGAAAATTTTTTCATGCCACATTTGCTGTGGGATCACAACAGGTCAACAAACAGCCGGCTGCCGCTGTAACAGTGTGGGGCACCAAGAAAAAATGGCAGCTGGCAAAGCAAGCCTAACACGGTTTTTTCCTTCTTGCAAGTACATTTCGCGCATTGAAACAGTTTCTTCCGTATCAGTAATGAATATTATCATTAATATTGGCAAGTTTGAGGCAATAACATAGCCATGTCCCATTTGAGGGGACAGAAACAGATGGGCACGCTTAGCTGCCAGTGACATAGAAACACATGCCACGCATGCTGCAAAAACTGCAGCATTTGTCTTCCCTACTATCCTAATACAGCATGTTTCCGTCAAGGGTGGGCAAATATCTTAGCTGTGTTAGAAGCGTGAGCGTATGAATAGGGTACACCTTTAACGTATCAGTGTAAACGTGGCTATTATTGTTGCCGCTTGCAATTTGTTGCATGCCCACAGAGTGCAGATGAGAGGAATCAAACGGTGCCTTTTGTTGTTGACCACAACCATTACAAAGCCTACAAATAATAAAGCCAAGGCAAATTTGGCGGTAGCATTTTTTTTTTTTCGTGGAAGGGCGGAAAGTGATGGAATGGGGCATCTGCTCAAGAATCTGTTTCGCGTGTGCAGACCACATGGTATGTCTTGAAGAGTCGTTCGCGTAGCATTCGACAGATGGTAAGCGCGATCATAATTAGTAGCTAGACTTGGCACACAACATATCACTGCGGCAAGTTCGGGGTGTGATCATTACGCGGGAAAGAACAAAAATATGATTTTGACAACAAAATTAAGGGGTGCAATCATTATGCAAGTAGATACAGTACTAGAATCTCCGATGATCCAATGCTCTATGGCATTCTGGAATGTTCATGGGTCAGAACCTTTCATAGTTCTTTCAGTACCAAAAAGCCAGGCTTTTTTGTACGAGGCAAATTTAACTTTCTAACTAAGTAAATCGGCAACAGGTCCATTGGAGATGGTGGCAAACCTTTCTCGGAAATCATAAATGAGCCCCACATTCCAGGTCAACATTGCACCCAAGCATACAAGTTTCTCAATGATATCAGCTAAATATGTGAAGTGAGCACTAAGTCACCTTTAAGTATATCATAGTGTATAATGGAGTTTGAGCCCTTCCCACAACGATGTTCTCGTTGCTACAAAGCTATTAATAAGAGATTTTACGCTGGCAAAGTATATGTAGTCATATCGGTTGCCTTCAGCCAAGTTCTCTAGTGGGTGATAACATCACAAAGTAAGGCTAGGACAGAAAGTAAAAAGGATCTGTAGGCTCTTAAAATCCAATGCATTGAAAGAAACATTTAAAGGCACAATAAAGGTGCCACTAATGTTTCTAGACCCATAGTTGGTGCTTATATGTTAGATAATATAAAGATGTGAGGCAAAAAATAGGCATTTTCCCTAAAGTTCTGGTTTCTAATCATGACCCACGGTGTGTCAACAGGGAGCTGTGCTCGTTTGAAACTTCCTCAAAGTGCACAGAAGGAACCATGGCACTTCAGTTATTTCCAATACTGTTGGAATGATGTTTCTGTAGTGTGTTGACACACAGTGGACAGATTAAGTGTTTCTTTTTCTTTTTAAGTTTCAGTGGCTAGGGCATTTCTGAATGCCTGCCCAATGAAAGGGCACCATCCTCATAAGCAACAACCGACCGATTACAGAAACATTTCTGCGCTTGCGCCAAACAGGCACGGCATGTGTTCCGCTTGCGGTGGTTATCGTAATTAGACTTGGTTGGAAATCAACGCGGCTGCTTCGGGCGGTATTGCTATGAAACAGGTGGAAGTTGCGCTTTTTTTTCCCTTTCTTTTTTTTGAGTATGCCAGTTCATTGTGTCACCTTTGGGTGCAAGAACTACTACTATAAAAATGCAAACGTGAGCTTCTTCCGATTTCCACCAGCGAAAATGTATTAAAAGAGGGCTCTGTGGATATCTGCAGCGAGGAATGCCAACCCGGACGGGTCATTGTGGCAGCCAGCAGAGCATTCTCGAATCTGTGGGGTGCGTTTCACCAGCAAGTTTTGTTTATGAAAAAACCTCTGTCGTAACCTTCCCCTGCCAAACGTACACCTGCCATCGAAGCTGATAAATAATCCGGACTATGTGCCAACAGTGCTCACATAGAGCACTGTCGGCAGGCTGCTGTACAGCGACACAACTGCTGCATGAAAAAGGCAAAGGGACTGCAACTCTTAAGAGACGAATGTGCTGGGAAGAAAATTATTATTGCTGCCCTGTGGGTCACAATATTACGTCACTATGCATAGGGACTGCGAAAGGAGTGTAGGATCCTGTCATTGTGTTTATTTGAGTTGCTCAGCTTTCAATCTTTGTATGGCTGTCACTAGTTTGGCTGCCTTGTTATCGTAGATGCTTGCATAAGGTCTACAACATGTTGTCGTGCCGACGTGAATGTGGTTCGGGGTCACGCCGGTTAGCTTGTTATCCGCCACTCACATTCTGCGTGCTTTAACGCATGTACCATCGCTGGGCGTGTTTTGTACGTTTCCTTGGTATGCACACTAACAGGACAGCGCGAGCCGAACCCCCACCCTCTTTTCCCTCTCTTTTTTTTTGTGCATGCACTGCTGCTTTGAGTTGAATGCAGCTACACTGCTGTTATTTTCTCATGTAAACGCAGCACGCAAGTTATTTCATGGAGCTGACGTACTAAATTGAGCAGTTAACTGTATTTGCTTGTAATAGAAACATCATTACACTGCTGTGCAACAATGTGGCCCACTAGCATTTCCACTTACTGTAAAGTTATCGTGACCTGAAACTTAAGGCAGCAAAGGTGTGTTATTTTAATAGAGTAGTCAATGATCTGTGTATACAGAATTTTTGACATTACTTTCACAATTCCTAAAGGTATGTAAACATTGTTGCTTGGCTATATATAACATATTGTGTTATGTATAAACTGAACAGGAGCTGCCAATACAGGTTCCCGCCATATACCACGCCGACACCACGTACACGCTGCCCATCTTCATGGATGGCTAGCACATCGCTCGTACCAGTCAGTCCACCTTCTGAATATGCTATGAGGAAGCTTATAATTTGATTTGCCCAGTAGCCTTCATCATGTAGCGCCCAGCCTCGATGCACCTGACGAACAGTCGAAGCCTAAGTGTGAAGGGCAGATTACATGGGAAGTGGGAAACCGGCAATCAACCATTGATTACTGTCTGATGACAAGGAATTTATGATAAGTTAAGAGAAATGGTCACTGATGAGGAAGGGTACAGCAGCATAGGGAGTGACCATAAACGCATCATTTTGAGAATGGGATATGTAGTTGGGAAAGAGGGCAAGAAGTGCCAAATGGCCAGTCCAAATTTGAACGCTGAACAAATAACAAATATAGTCACTAGAATCAAGGAAGAACTTGGCAAATGGCCAAGTAAGGAGAGGGAATATAGTGAGCTTCTAACCCCCAAATGCAGAGATCCAAGTTGAATCGTGCTTGTACTTGATGAAGTCGGCTCGAAGCAAGAAGCAGACTTCAAAACACCCAAGTCTGCTTTCGCGTTTCATAGATGCTCAAGCTGACTTGCTTCGTGAAGACTGTGCTTCAATGCAAAAGCTGGTTGCTTGTCCGTGTTCGAGGTTAATAATAAATTTATTAGCGTAAGGCACGTTGTACAGCAAAAAAGTATGTATCTTTCCAAATCTCTAGCAGGGCATAAGTATAGTTTGGGTAAATTTGTTCCATCTGGCGACGTCTGCCGCTGCAATGAGCAGTGTTGCTTGAGGAAAGCGCCCACTACCGGCGGGTTTAAGTTGTCTTCAATTCGGTATTTTGGCGCGCTTTTTGAGTTGCAGGTTTCACAATTTCTTCAAGCCGGTGCTCGACTTTTACATGACAGTGTATTTGAGTGAAAATAAATTTATAGTAACATTTATTGCGGTTTTACCTTCTCTTTAACTTAAAGGTCTTGTTGCGCGTTTGTATAACTGACCGTAGAGAAGCGAACGAAATGGTTGGTTCGTATGGTGGTCTTTCAACGGCTTCTGTTCTCGATTGCCGCAAGCTGTTCACGCGCCGTCTGGGCCGGCAACCGGATGCAAGAGGACTTCGGACTGAACGGACTTCGACCCAGCCAAGTCGTTCGCAAGTCGTCCGCAAAGTCAAGCACGATTTAAGACGGGCGGCGAAGCTGTCTTGAAACTGCCAGCAGTCAAGTTCGAGCCAAGTTAGATCTCTGCATATGGGCGTAAGTGTAATAATGACAGAAATATGGAAAAAAACAACACATTCGTTGGAAAGGAAAAAAAAATAAAAGCTGGTGGAACAGGAAGATACGAGAAGCGATCGCCGAACGACAGAAAGCATCCCGAGAGCACAGGTAGGCAAAGAAGGCGCAGTTGCCGCAGGATGAAGTAGCCAGTAAATAAGAAATATACCGGGAGAAAAAGTCTGTGGTTCAAATACTGGTGCAAGCAAAGATAAAAGGCTAAAAAAATTCATTAAGTTATGGGGTTTTATGTGCCAAAAAAACTTTCTGCTTATGAGGCACGCAGTTTCGACCACCTGGGGTTCTTTAACGTGCGCCTAAATGTAATTATACGGGTGTTATCACATTTTGCCCCCATCCAAAATGCGGCCACCGTGGCCGGGATTCGATCCTGCAACCTCATGCTAAGCAGCTCAACACCATCGCCACTGAGCAACCACGGCGGGTAAAGATAAAAGGTGAAAGTGAACGCTGCTTGAACGCGTGAACGCCGAAAATGTTCTGCAGACCTGTGCAGCGGTTGCATTGCGATTCCGGACACCGTCTCATTTGACAGTTTCACTGGTGACGACACTGCTGTACTGACATGCGCAGCACTCGGCGACGGCAAGATCATTCGTCAGGTTTCTGCTGCACCGCCGGATGATGACTCCGAGTCGGAAGATGACGCACCATTGCTACACTGCCGTCACATGCGGAGCGTGTACAAGCAGTGACCGTGCTTTCAGCCGTACGACCCTCTCCGAGATTCAGGCTTATCTGATTGCGCTTAAACAGAACAGCGTGCAACGGCGCATTCCCAATTTATTCAAGCCTACTGCCGAGCCCGAATAAGCGCATGGAAATAAAGTATTTCTTTCTTTTTTTTTTCTTAATGTGCTTTTTCGGACACCTGTTTATTCGGACATTTCCACAGTCCCCGTGAGGTTCGAATAAATGGTCGGCAACTGTACATCAGTAATATACAGGGCTAGTAACGCATGCAATCAAATTAAAGCTGCAAGCATGGGCAGAGAATAATGACATTTTGGGAGAACATCAGAATGGCTTCAGAGTAGGTAGGCGTTTCGATGATAACTTATTTGTTCTTACTTGGTGTATTGAAATATCAAGAGTAGGAAGCAGACTCTTATATGTGGCCTTTTTAGACATTACATGAGTGAATGACAATGTAGGCTGCAACATTTTGTGGGATATTCTGGGAGGGAAACTTAGCCGGAGAGAGATTTACCTCGCAAATACAGTTTGCATTGAATGGGAAGGGATGAGGAGCGAGGAGAAAGTTGATATCAACAAGGGACTGAGGCAGGGGTGCCTTTTATCTCCACTGTTATTTATGATGTACATGGTGAGGATGGAGAGAGTGCTAGAAGGAAGTAATATCAGGCTTAATCTCTCATATAAGCAGGCAGGTGCAGCAGTAGAGCAGCAGCTTCCAGGTATATTTTATGCGGACGACACTGTGTTGCTAGCTAACAAGCGAAGCGATCTGCAACGTCAGCCTAATATCTGTGGACAGGAAGGCAAGAATTTAGGTGTGAAATTTAGTGTTAGAAAATCGGGTGTTCTGGTATTCATTGAAAACAGTGATCAGACAGTGGCAATACAGGGCCAGTAAATACCTCGGGTAAGAATATAAATACGGATAAATGAAGGCAATAGTTATATGGACACACAGGGAAAAAACAATAGCAGTAAAGGGGAAGAGAAATGCAGCCGTAATGAAGCACAGAGCGCTATGGGGATACAATAGGTACGAGGTACTCCGAGGTATGTGGAAATGTGTAGTGGTTCCAGGACTTGCTTTTGAAATGTGGTTGTTTGCTTGAAATCAGGGGTAAAATCGGGACTAGATGGGAACCAAAGGTCAGTGGGACACCTCGCATTGGGCGCTCACGGGAAGACCACAAATGAAGCTGTGTAGGGTGATATGGGCTGGACTAGTTTTGAAGTGAGGGAAGCTCGCAGTAAAATTGATTTTGAAGAACGACTAAGGAATATGGAAAAAAGTAAATTGGGTTGCTAGAGTGCTCAGATAATTGTACAGTGAAAACATTGACTCACAAAGCAGCAAAAGAACTAGGAAGCTTACCAACAAGTGTGCAGCCTATAGGGTGGGCAACACAACAACAAAGGATGTCAAGCGGAAGGTCAGAGGCTGAAATAATCTCATGAATGGCGGCAATGGAAAAGAAACCTGCCATGAGTAACTACTTAAGAGGAAAAAATGAAATAAGGAAAGAAACAATTTATGGTAACTCAAAGGAAAGCTCATTACTTTTCGAAGTGAGATCGGGATGCCTTAGAACACGCACCTATAAAGAGAGATATAAGAAGGAAGAAGCATGTGCTTGCAGCAGGAAAGCTAGCGAAACAATAGAGCATGTTTTATTAGAATGTGAAGACATCTATTTAGGCACCACTAGCCTCCTTGAAGCCCTTGGGTTCAGCGAGAGCAGGGGAAAAGTAAACATGTCCGCAAAAGGGATTAGTAAGAGGTGATTGGAGATTGGTGGAAGTAGGGAAACTACATAAAATGGAGACGTAGAAAAGCAAAGTTCACAATAGGGGGTCAGAAAATTTGGTTGTGGGAGTTAGTGTTTTTTTTTCTTGTTCTCTCTTTTAACCTAGGTAGGACATTAGGCAGTATAATAGCAAGAGCTTGGTGGTGCAAGCCACCGCCCCGTTCCAAAGGGGACGCTCATAACATCCGTCCATCCATGCTCAACTATTCCTTTCCATTGATTGCTAGGGAATATATTACTTGTACACTGTAGGAATGCCTTACACTGCTACATGGGGAATAAGTGCCATGACCCAAGCTGCAGTGAACATGCTAACATGAAAGGAACTTTCAGGACACCTCAAACATGCTTTTCAAGGATGTATCTTTAGATGCAACTCACATATCATATAAGTAGAGGTCATGGTGCAGCCACTGTAGAATCCTCTGGCGACCTGCAAAGTGCTTCCCAGCCTGGTGCCTTTGTGCCATCATCAGGATGTCTGGTGGTACAGCTGGAAGGCAGTACACACTGCCTCGTGCTGGCTGCGTCGATTGTGGTTCTTGTAGGACATCTGCTATTCTATGATGGCAATAAAGAAAAGATATTTTGTGATGCTGACTCATCTGTTTCAGTAGCAACTACCAATTGAGAAAAGAGGCTTCTAAATTGAGAAGCCTCTTTTATTAGGAAACTTTCACCGCTGGATTTTTCAATGCAGTGTGTTACAAGACGCCTGTAAATGAACTAATAAATATGAAAAACCACTCACCGGACCTGGCTGGTCTCTCTGACTTTTATTTTTGATTTATTTTCAATTGCGTCTTCCTCCGCGACGTCCACATAGACTTGAAAGTCTTCGTCAAAACGCTACAAAAATAAGAATGCCACAACTAAGAAAAGAACTACTTTACACAGAGCTTCACAGTTTGCAAGTCCAGTTAGCCAACATGAATATTCGCTGCCTTCTGTTGCCAACGGCGTCTATTTCTATATCTCGAACTAGCACAATAGCAAGTAATAAGTGCGACGTTTTACTACAGTTAAAGTTAACACACTAACAACGCGATCTGACCAATCCTAGTAGCGCAGGCTGCTCCGACACGCGTAGCCGAGCTAGAGGCCCAAAACTACTGGAATTAACACTTCGCGTAGCCCCGAAGCAGGCTTCTCTGCACAAAGGAAATTCCTTCCGCGGATGCTATGACGAGAACTGAGGCTGAAATTTGGTGCATCAATGATTGCCAACGAGGTTTGAAAGCAAACTAGTTGGAACATTATGTAAAAGTTAGCGCTGCCGGGTTTTAATGTGAAACGCACAAGAACGAGGCACTAGGACGAACAAAACTCAATTAAAAACGCAGCTGCAAACGCGACATGACGATTTAGAAGGGAAACAAATACAAACGATTGTGCACCATGCATGTATTATTCACATAAGTTAACCAGTAAGCACTCACCGTTAAGACGAGGGCAGAGAAGCAAACTCCTTCGAACATATCCAGTTCCTTCATGCGCTCAATCAACTGGCGACCCGTCCACGGCTCGTCGAAAGCGACGACGACATTTCTGTCACCGTAGGTTAAGAGACACTTGGATCCCATAGTTTTATCTACAGCCAAGGACTGCGTACAAGCGTGGCGCCGTTGTCAAGTCGCAAGAATGCTTCGCACAAGCCTACCGCAGCACATGTGCTGTACACATGGCTCTACATATAGACCAGAACACGCTAGACTCGCACCCAGACTAACCGAACGCATACTCTCGCACCCGGATTGCCCGGTCGACCTGCGCCGCTTTGTTCTGGGCTGTCAAAGTGTGTTCGCCGGCGGCCAGCGGACATGGCAAGCGCTAGCTCTAGGACTCCAAAGTGCGGAAATGTGCCCGCTCACGCGGATCCAAAGTACAAGAAGTCATCTGGGCATCGTTGCGTCGTGTTTGGATGCCAAAACAACCAGCGGAAATGGAGCAGGTCGCTTAGCGCTGTTTGCGAAGAGCACAACACACGTAGGGAATCGTGCCGGTGCGGTGTTTTCAGCCTGCGCCGATTTCCATCCGCAACGAAGAATGCCAAGCTGCGCCACCGGTGGATAGCTGCAGTGAATAGGAAGAACTACCAACCCAGAGAAAATGCACGAGTGAGTATTCGATCTGTGTATATTTTGGTGCCACGTTCAACTTGGCGCCCTACGAACGTAATACGTGTAACACGCAGGTTTGCTCCGAGCACTTTCTGGGCAACAAGCCTACAGAGCAGAATCCCGCGCCGGTGCTTCGCCTTGGCTATAACAAAAAGGCAAGCCTTTTCGTGTTTTCATTCAGGCAGAGCTCCCGACGGTTAAGCGGAACAGTTGAGTTTGGTGTTAGCGATACTTGCAGCTGGTGCACGGAATGACCATTAAGCGTGAACTACAAGTTGTAGGCCTTGCTGGTGAGCGTTATTGCTAGTGAAAGTAAACCGAAGTGTGCGCGTCACGTAGCATGCGTTCACAAAAACGTAAACGACGACTACTCGTCGCCGAAGGTGTTCTTGCAGCGCACCTACCTTTACGAGCTAGTGTTGCAGGTGTCATTCGTAACGAATTCATTTGAGCCTCCTGAGCTCTAAACTGCGTGCGGTCTGTTATGCGGGGCAAAGCGCAAAATATTTCCGTTCATATGGCGAGGAAAATAAGGTGCTTAATTATTCTTTTATTTTGTAACAAAATTTTGATCGTTCTCACTAGTTTTTTTACTGTTTTCTTTTCTAAGGGAGCGCCAACAATCCTATGGCCTCACACAAGCGAAACAGGTCTGCTACCAGGTAGCTGCAGTTGGTGGGGCTAATTTCTTGGAATGCAGGTGCAGTTGTTGTCTTGTACCAAAGGGGTCCTGATGATGCAGCTCTAAGTAGGGATGGTAATTTTACGTGTCCTATCATGGTTTGTGCAACTGTACAACACCTGCATCTGTCATGCTCGCCCTGTTATACGGGCTTTGACTGCACATGTAGTTGAACATTATAACTACTGTAGTACCTCATTTTCCAATGAGTACAGGTTTAGCATCATATGCTGCTTGTTCGAGTGCTGTATATAGGCTTTTGTTCTGAATGTTGTACTCTTAAGTGGTTGCAGGATACAATTGGCCTGGTGTATTTTCTATTTCATTTTGAGAGGACCTTCGCAACAGTGATGGCATGGGAAAGAACTACAGCCCTTCTTACTATTCCATCTATTTTGTTTTCAATGTGCAGGTGGTGAAGGGCAGGCGTCAGCTAACCAGGCAGTCAAACGACCTCTCCAGTTGCTTGCCAAACGCGGCCAACCCAGTAGAGACCATGACAAACAAGACCAAACTGAAAGTGCAGATGACAGTGTTCTGCGTGCTTTAATAATATATGGCACCAACACACTGCTGTAAATTCCTTCACAGGTTACGTACCAAAAAGCTCACACGTGTTCTAGCATATAGCACGCGGTTTGTACAAACGTAATAGCGTACCTACCCGATGTATTCGCTTCTGCAGTCTGCACATCACTCAGTGTGGCCATTGCGGACTTGCATGAGGTCTTGAAGTTTGATTGAATCGAGACAGCGAAAATGACAGGCTAGAAAAAACGCGAAACACGCCTTCCGCCCAGCTAAAAAGCTCAAGTTTCGCCTTCGCGCCGGGTCGCATCTCCCGGCGTGGCAGCCCAGGCCTGCTACTTCGCGGCGCTTGGGATAGATGGCGCGACCGGCGCTCATCAATATGGCGGCGCCCTTTGAATTCACGGTGTTCTGGTGTATACACACGTGGATTGGGTGGATGGATAGATGGCGGCTACACCCTTTAAAACGGGCGGTGGCTGGCGCCACCTAGCCTTTTGCTCCCCCTCCTTTTTTTTTCCCCTTCGCCTTAAACTAGTTTTCGCCCAGTCCGCGCAGCGACAGCGATATCGCGCGGCCAGACGGACCAAACAGACTAAATAATTGTTTTTTTAACTCTGTGGTACGTAAATAAAGAAGAATACTGTAACTGAAACGATTTTTCTGCCATGATTTGCTTTTGAAAATCACTAACCAACCCCGTCGTGTTACAAAACGCGCTGTTAAATGACATGTTAGCGGCCCGTGCTTGTCCCAACGTTACTAGTCTAGTAACGTTGGCTTGTCCGTTGTTTGTTTGTTCTGTTCACGAAGCCTACAGCGAAAGGTGCAGCTACTCAGCCATGCTTTCAGCGGCGTTGCGGCGTGTTCGTATCTTCCGAGTGCCAGATGGTAATACTCGTATTGCTTGTGGATGTGTGTGAAGTCTCCGATTATCAAGAACTTGTTCACGCTCCTGACGGCTCTCGCCCGTTATTTGGATGAACAGCAAGGACACGTGGCTTTCCCGAGAGCAACGGAGCACGTTTCTAACGCACGGAAACGGTCTGGGGGTGTGTAAATACAACGATGAATGTGAAGTACTGCCCGAAGTGCCCGTTCTTCTCTTACCAGCTAACAAGAGTGATAGCGCACATAGGTTTAGTGCATAGTGGAGAGCCAAACTTCAGCATATTGTGCGGGATCGAAGGCTGCGCCAACACCTACAGAAACTTTTCCTCGTATAGGTCACACCTATATCGCCGCCACACAGCCGTGCTTGAAGACAATGGCAGCAATTGTCATCAGCGGTCCTTCGAGCTTCCAAGTGTTGGATGTGGCGCTGAACTGCCATCAAGCGAAGAGTTTCTGCAAGAAATGGACAGCGCTGACATGTCAGACAATGAGAGCGGTAATCCGCAGGAAGAAGCCTCCGCGAAAAATTTGCCAACACAGCAGAGGACAGCTCCAAATAACTTTGAGTGTTTTCTGCAACAAGCGAAATCCACCATATGGAATTTCTTCTTTTCCGTTACAGCACAACATAGCTTGCCGCATGTTGCAGCTGGGAAGATATTTGCTGAATTGAAAGTAGTGTTTGAGCTTGTGCTGAAGGCATATGGCAAAGAGCTTGTGCACACAATGAAGGCAGTAGCAATGGGCCCTGAATTGCAGAGTCTTCTTGACTGTTCATTCCTGGCTGAACTGTTTGATGGAATTGACAGCAAATGGAAACAGGAAAAATATGTAATGCAGAATTTTCCATTTGTGCCAGCTGAAGAGCACTATGTAGGCAATGCTGCAAAGTATCATTACGTCCCATTGCCAAAGCTCCTGACTGTAATTTGTCAGCTCCCTGACGTTGCAGCTCATTTGACCACGCCAAATATTGAGAGGCATGAACCCTCAGTGTACAAAGATTACACAGATGGCCTGGTGTACAGGGACCACCTGCGATCGGTCATTCCGGAGACCAGCACACACAGTATTATTCTTTTATTTTACACAGATGAGATAGAAGTGGTAAATCCCCTCGGAGCAAAACGAGGCAAGCACAAGCTCCTTGCTGTATACTGTGGCTTGTTGAACCTCCACGTCAAGTATAGATCCCAGCTTGACAATATCTATCTGGTCATGCTTGTGCGCTATGTGCATGTCAAGATTCATGGTCTAGGCACCATACTGCAGCCATTGTTGGATGATTTGAAGAAGATGCACAAGGAGGGCCTCACATTAAGTGTTGAAGGACATGACATAAATGCCAGAGTAGTTGTGTTTGCCTTTTGTGGAGACAATCTGTCGTTGAACCGCCTAGGTGGTTTCTCCTGCTGCTTCAGCAACGGACGAGTTTGTCGTTACTGCATGATATCAGCAAAGCACCTAGCAGAAAAGACCAGTGAAGTAATGTGTCAAGCACGCACATTGGGCAGGCATGAGTTGCACCTAGCAGCTGTTGCTGTAAACATAGCCAACAGACGGCTTTATGGTGTCAATGAGGCCTCTCCTCTACTTCAGCTTCCGTACTTTGACGTGACTCGGCAGTTACCTCCGGATATCATGCACGATATCTTGGAAGGTGGAGCAGAATGTGTCCTTCGACAAGTCTTAAAATCACTCTTATCTTGTAAATTGCTGTCTAAGCAAGATCTTGATGAAGTGTCGTCATTTGAGTATGGGCAAAATGACGCAAAAAACAAGCATCCACCGATAAACACCTCATTTCTTAAAGCTAATTCTGTCTTGGCAGGAACTGCATCGAGCAAATGGTGTTTGTTGAGATTTTTCCCACTGATCTTTGGAGCAAGAGTCCCGGAAGGAAATGAAGATTGGGAGGTACTTTTGAAGTTTCGTGAGATCATTGATATCATCTTTGCCTCAGAAATCTCATCTTCACGCCTTCCATACTTGGATGTCCTTGTACAAAGCTTTTTGGTCGAGTTTGTAAAAAGGTATGGCCCTGAAGTGCTCATCCCCAAGCTGCATTACATCGTGCACTATGCCAGGTTTGTGCGTGAGGTTGGCCCTCTGAAAAACTTCTGGTCAATGAGATTTGAGGCTAAGCACCAGAGCTTCAAGAGACAGGCAGCAACTGTCAAGAATTTTCGAAATTTGACGCATACTCTAGCCCAAAGGCACCAGATAAAACAGAGCTGCAAACTGCACACATTTCGATTGTACCAAGAACTCGAAACAGCAGGAAGCAGGCCTATTGAATGGAGCACACTCCCAACTTGTGCCAAAGCAGTTCTGCCACCGACAGTCCATGAAGTCAGAAGTGCAATGGTTGATCGACGCACTTACAAGGCTGGTAGTGTTCTAGTCATGAAAACGGAGGATAGTCCAGAGTTTTATGAGATTGAGCGACTACTTGTGGCAAGAGGAGTGCTCTATACACTCACGAGAACACTGGTTGTGGAGTACTTTGACAGGCACAGGTACTGCTATTGTACCCAAAGATCAGGTGAACAGAAAATTCAAGAGGCTAGTGAGAGATACGAGCCATACCTGCTGGACGTCTATGGAAGTGGTGAACTGGTCCCCAAATGGGAAACTTGGTGAAAACTTGGTGGAAACTTGGTATTGGCGGCCGGCTCTACCTGTGGATTGTGAGCTACCTCAGCGGCCGTTTCGTTTACATGTCCACGCCTGACGGAGACACTAACCGTCATCAGGTATGCCGTGGAGTTCCTCAGGGAGGAGTTCTCAGCCCAACATTATTTAATGTGGCACTGATTGGCCTGGTGAGCGAGCTTCCACCTCACATCCACATCAGTGCATATGCAGATGACATCTGCATCTGGGCTTCTGGTGCAACACGCCCACAACTACGTGCGAAATTACAACGGGCTGTGTCATCTACTTCACGATACATACGGCGTCAGGGTTTGCGCTTAGCTGCCCAAAAATGTGCTGTGGTTGCATTCACGCGCAAATCCGTCTGCCGCTACCCGATCTCCATTAACAGTGTCATAATACCTTATGTCTCCCACCACAGATTCTTGGGCATTATCATCGACCGCGATTTGTCATGGACGAGGCATGTTAATATGTTGAAGCAAAAACTTAATCTCTTTTGCCATGTTCTTCGCTTCGCAACAGGCATGAAATGGGGCCCCACGGAAGGCTCATTACTAAGACTCTATCAGTCTCTTTTCGTGGGCTACATTCGATACAGCCTTCCGATACTCTCAAACTTGAGCATTTCCTGCTTACGGACATTAGAGAGTGTCCAAGCGCAGGCACTCAAAATATGCCTCGGGTTGCCACGGCGTGCCTCCAACAAAGGCGCAATTGAGGAAGCCCACGTATGCCCATTACCGATATACCTGTCCCACGAACCACTTCGTGTGTATTTACGCTTACTGACGCGACACCATTGTCATCCATTGACGTCGGTTCTACATGAGCGACCGGACAGCAGTTTCACAAGTGCACTCCGTTGCCATCTACCCCACATAACATCAGGCTATGCCCTTCCATACCACCCCGTCAAACCACCATGGGTGATGGTTCAACCTTCCGTATGCGTACATGTCCCCGGCATACTAAAGAAATCATTGGTTCCCGTCAGTGGACTACAACAACTTGCTCTCGCGTACATCTGGTCAGAATACCAGACATATGTTCATGTGTACACAGACGGCTCCGTGTCACCTAAGGCATCGACAGCAGCTGTGGTCATACCAGCCCAACAGATGACTCGAGGTTTCATACTAGACCATAATTCAACATCAACCGCTGCAGAGCTTGTGGCTATTCGAGAAGCGATTCGCCACATCTGCGGGGAAAGACCTCAAGAGTGGTGCATTTTCACGGACTCCAAACCCGCGCTGCAAATTTTGGGATGCTTCCTGCGCCACACCGCATATCAGGTTCTGGCCCTGCAGATCACCGAGCTACTTTTATACGCTCAAGAAAAACACCACCGCATAGTGTTCCAATGGATCCCGGGACACTGTGGGCTCAACGGTAATGAGATGGCCGATGCTGCAGCAAGGCGCGCCCTCAGCAATGGCATGCGAACTGTAGTGCCATTCTCCAGACCGGACATCACATGCCTCCTGTCGGAATTAATGAAGAGTGCGACGAGAACATACTGGGCCCAGCCAGACGCTCGTCACGTCCGCCTTAAAAGCCTGGATCCCGATATGAAATTTCCTATTCTGCGTGGAATTCCATGCCCTCATACATGCCTGATACACAGACTGCGATTAGGCGTCGCCTTCACGCGCAAATATTTGCACATTATTGGACGGACAGACTCCCCGGACTGTTCAGTGTGTGGCGCTGTAGAGACTATAGAACATGTGCTCGTGGTGTGCCCTGAGTATGCGCGAGAAAGACTGACATTGGCAGATACATTGAGACATTTCCACAATGGACCACTGTCGGAGGACCTCTTGCTAGGCGCGTGGCCACAGAGTTGGCAGACGACAGAGACAATGTGTGCACTTTCACGTTTCCTAGGTGACACGGGCCTGGACTCACGCCTGTGATACCAGTTGTGTAATGTGTCATTCACCTCGTTCCTCCCATTATCATCCATCATTGTGACCCCTTTTCTTCCCCTCTTCCCCCTCCCTTACGTAGAGTAGCAGGCCAGATGCTCCATTATCCGGCCGACCTCTCTACATTTTCCAATCATTAAAATAAAATACTTCCCTTGGTGACAAACTTGTGACGTCATTAATACTGCAACATTCTATTCACTTATGAGTAGAGTCCTCTTATGAGCAGAGATCTTATGAAGTTATGAGTAGAGATCCCATCTGCTTCCAATAAACTTAGTTGCAAGTGGTGCTCTTTTTTGTCCTGAACTTCTTTCCACCCTTGGTTATGTCTTAACATTGTGTAATAAGCAGGGTCCTTTATTTGTGGGTTTTATATTTCTTAAAAATCGGGGAATAAAATCGGGTGTTACGTTTAAAGAGCATTCTCTGGGAGCAATCAACTTCTTTTTGTTTGACCGGCATGCATCTCGTCACAGGGAATGCACGAAACCTGATCCACTCATTTGTCCTTCATAGCAGACGTCATGGATCCAAAGTAAAGCAATCAACTTTCCTGTTTATAATTTTGTTAGGCACACTTTTACGGCACAATCATTATGCTATTATGCAGATTAAAAAAAAGTTGCAAGTTGAATACAAAGAGATGCAGAAAACATGTTACAGGTATCGGGTGCAGTAATGTTACTGCTTATAGTGAATTACATAATAATGTGTGTCTTGTGCATTTGCATGGTGATGATCGATAGTTAAAATACTAAATTATGCTGTTTTAACATCTTGAAACTGTCCAGTAGAATATGAGAGATGCCTTACGAGTAGGCTCCAGATTAGTTTTGACCTCCTGGCGTCGCCTAAACATGAATCTAAAGCACGAATCCACAAATGTTTGCATGCCTCCTCCCCCAAAAAGGAAATATGGCTGCCGCAGTTGCAAGAGAACCCATGGCCTCTTGCTCACCAGCACTGTAATTGTAGACACGAATAATTCCACGTGCATTACTAAATTACCTGTCTACAATTCCGGAACTGCCAATATTACTATGAGAAGGGACTTCGCAAGCGAGAGAAGATTCAAAAAGGAAAGATGGATGCAGCCTTGAAGTTCTTGCACCAGTTCACCGTCAAGTCATAGATTTTGACAGTGCCTTCTTGGACCTAGCTGAGTTAAATGCTAATCGGTAGAACTGTATTACATTGTGTTATAAAGGAGCCAAAAATCGAGGATGCCTCGGTAAAAGTTCCTGAAGCTTGCAAAAACAATACTTTGAGATCCGTGACCTCACGCTGACATGCTGTCGCTAAGCTTTCAGCACAAAATTAACAAAAAATCAACTTTGACCTTCTTTTTCTCATTTAATAACTTTTGATAATTAACCAAGTAATCCACCACTGCTAAATCAGCAAAATCAGTCTTCAAATCCCGGCCATGTTGAATTTTCACAGCTCTTCCTGTAGGTGTTTAAAAGGTACAAATACATACTGTGGTGTTTCTTGTGGTATGAAATGGCTGGTTAGTTTCTCCAGAAATTTCACTCAGTTTGATCACGAAACTATGTTGTGGAGAAACGTTCTAGATTGTTATCATTTATGTAAATAAAGTTATAATGAAGGGAAAGTGAGACATCCACTCAAACGCAGCTAAGTGCTACAAAGGAAACCCATACGGGTCCCTCAAAAGAAAAGCTTCGCAGTTGTAGAAAAGAGCATCCTGGTCCTGGACTCGAATCCGGGACCACCACCTTTCTGGGGCAGCCGCTCTACCATCTGAGCTAACCAGGCGGCTAGCAGACGGCAGGCAAAGTTGAATTTATCAACAACTCGGAAGCAAAGGCAAGAGTTTGACGTAATAGTTCAGCGGAAACCCGCAAGGTGGAGAGAAGTAAATAATAAAGGGAAAATGAGACATCCACCCAAACGTAGCTAAGTGCTACAAGTGCTAAGTGCTGATGGGTTTCCGCAGAACTATTACGTAAACGAAGTTACTCATAGCTGCCTTTGAACTTGTACTTGTGGAATGGATCAGTTGTGTGTTAATTTAAAGGACAACCTCAGTGGCAGGTTTAGTAGTGTGTGGCTGGTGTCTGAATTACTAGGAAAAAGAATGAAGCAGGCAGAGACAAGCTATTTTTTATGCGACAGGATTCAAGTGTTGGGAGGAAGGGGGTCTGTTTCAGTTCAGTAATACTGACATGTCTGGAATACTGAGAGGATATATATAAAACATGCTGCACATTTTTGTTTGTCTCCTATATCGAAACTGAGATAGGATTAAGGTGAATGTCATATGGATTATGCATATTCAAGCTACATTCAAACATACAGCAGATAAGCTAGTTGCAGTTCCTTGTTTCTATGAACACATTTTTTTACCTCTATATAGCATGTGGTTTTATGAAGATTTCACTTACAGCATCCATTCAGTTGGGCAGTAAAGTCAAATTCACTGAAACGGATATAATCAATGCTGCATATTGCCATCTTTTTACTGAACACTGCAGTGAAAAAAACTCACACAATTTGCTCCTTTTGAAGATAAACAATGTACAGTGCTGCTCATAATTATGGTTACTAGAAAATAGCTCTGCTCATTGTTTGCTACTTTTATGTATGAATTTAACCACCACAGTAACTCTGTGGTCATGAAATTCTGCTGCTTAGTATGAGGCCATGCGATCAAATCTAAACAGCAGCTGCATTTCGATAAAGGCGTAATGCAAGAATGCTGACATGTTTATATTCAGGTGCACTAAGCATTAACGAACCACAGGTGATCATAATTATTCCACAGCCGCGCACTTGGGGACCCCTTATGGACGTAGTGCTTACTTTGGAGGCCAAACATTGTCACTTATCATTCTGCATGAATTCTCTAAAGCTAAAATCTCACTATGGTAAGTCTAATGTGCACACATACATAAAGTAAGGCATCCTGATGTGACCGAATTTTTTTAGTTAATTATGAATCATTTCAGAGTTGATTCAGTTAGGTGGGCCCACTGTACATTGTGCTAGGTTGAGTTTATGCGGTTATAATCAATGTTTGTAAAATGTTTCAGCAGCTTACCTTAGTTACAGTTACCGTATATCAGCTCTAGCTGGTTTAGGCTAGCTCAGCATAAGTGATGCCAGGTCTCACTAGCACTAGCTGATCTGTGGTTAAGCGACATTATATTGATTTATTCTGGGATTTACTTTTGTAAAATTCAGGTATGTTCACGCGCCTGGTAAAGCCAACTTAAAAAAGGTTGCCTAGGGCAGACTGGGATCAACTTATATAGGGTAGCTGAATCACCAGGCTTTGGCAAATCACTGTGAGTTGTGCTGCGTTAGGCCATGTTAAACTCGTTTGTGAAACATGAGGCTCGCTTGCTTATTTGATGCAAGAGTGTTGGGTCACCAAATGGATAATTTTCGGTAAAGCTGAGTGAATAATTGAAATGTCAAATAAATTGTTAAGGCATACCCTAATTATGACCAATATTTTAGTGTACCATAAAATAAGTATGCAGGGTTGAAGTACTATTACCAAAGATATTGACCTGTTCACAAGAGTGCAAGTCAGTTATATATCTGGTGTTCCTCACAAGTCATGCATATGGCTACATATACAGAGAGACTTAATTATATATTCATGATAATAAAAGTAGCCATCATCTTTTATTACTGATATTGGTGTTTTTGCCATCATGAATGTATGCCTTATTATGTTTGAAACTGAGGCATGTGTTGACAAAAACTCACTGAAAAAGATAGCAAACTAAATTATTAGCCTTCCAATTCAGTCCATTATGAATGAATGCATCTTGTACCAGAATGTGCTCAAAATAAAGCCTAATCAGTCACAGAGATAGGAATACCAAACAAACAGTGCAATTTGGTATGTTATATCCAAATATATGTTGCAACCAGATGTGTTGTAATGAAGTTATACTACAAGCTGAATATTTCTGTGTTTGTAGGTATAGAATATCAGTGATGTATGCAATTATAGGGTCAATGGAGTAGATGCTGATGAATGTTGCAAATATTTACCAGCTTCTTTAGGTACTCTCTGGGCCTTTTCAATTTGTTATCTTGAAATGTTCAGGACCGTCCGAAACACTGCATATACGATGCTCATTGGCTAAAAACACCACCTCGAGCAGTCCAGGATTGTTGGGCATGTATAATGAAAGAGCACCATTGTCCCGCCAAGTCACTCAGAAGAACTTGGCGATTAGTGTAGCATTTGTCCTGATTACAAAAACATTTTTTGCTGCAGATGCCATCATATGTGCACAGGGAGTTCTTAGCGGACACAGTGCACTCATTTTGGCATAATAAATACAGGGACCAAACCAAAAGTTATTTTGAATTTTGCTGCGAAGTTGAGACTTTACCTAACTCAGCGAGCTTCTTCGATTATCCACCCCTGACAGTCCCAGACTACCCGAGGTGGTGCTTTCAGCCAATGAGTGTGGCATATATGCAGTGTGTCGGACAGTCGAAGACTGTCAGGGACAGATAATTGTAGAAGCCCTCTGTGTCTGTGTGACCGGCACAGTATGTGCAAATTTGTAAAGCTAACCCAGAAAATACATTGACAGGGATAAAAAAGGTGGCATGGTGGACACAAGACTTGCAACTGATCAGTTATGTGAAGGAAAATTACAAGCTTGCATGCCATGCCTACATCAGACAACAGAAACCATTCTAACTTAATCAAAGTTTGTGTGTTACTCCTATAAACTTGTTGTGCAGTGCAATTATATCTGCTACCCTTTTGTTTTCAGAATAAATTTTCAAGCAGTACATATATCAAAACAAGCTTTCTTGTTTCTCTGATTCGTTATTGCCATTATAATAGTCATAAACCTCTTGACCTTTCACAATGCTCACTTACCATGTTGGCTAGATGCTGATGTGTTGTGTTTCTAATTGTACATATGTGAATGGTTGTTTACATTTTTTCTTATTCTTTTATTTATTCTCTTGTTAAATGCAGCAGTTATTTGTTTTTATTTGATGGACAGGGCCCGATCTTTCTTAGTATCCATAATACATTGTTTCATTATAGAAAATTTCACTTATACATGCCTACCTTTCAAGTGAACATATGCAGCAAGATTATCTGTGATCACAGGTGGCAAAGCTTTGTTTAGGCCCACCTAGAGACTAATGAGCATTGTATAATGAGCTTCTAGAAGTTCATCTGATGGTGTCCTTAAAATACTAACACTTATGAAATGTATCTTCTTTAGCAGTGTTGTCAATTTTTCATAAAATTCCTACAGTCCCTCTTTAATGTCCCTATGCAAGCAAACATAAGCATTACCTCCAATGCATCGTTACATGAAAGAGACAGTACAAGAACTTCAGAATAAGGATGACACACTGCACTTTCATGAAATTGGTGAAAGGTCATTAAACAGAGGATTATAGCACCTGATGTGTACATATATTTATCATTTCCTGTTTGTGTTCTCTCTTGTTAGCTATAGCACAATGCAGTCTTGCTTTTACTTCGCTACGTTCACAGTTTATTTGGTTGGTAGTTCTACATAACAGGCCGGGGATTTATTCTTGTAGTATAAAATGTGCACGGAGCTCCTGTCTCTCTCCTACGCCACTTGCATTGTTAAAATGCAGGCAGTTCTGTTCATTATGCCTTCATAAAGTAACCCTAAACAAGTTTTTGAACATACTTTCAATTTTACATTTCCCACATGACACCAAAGAAAGGAAGTATGTCTGCACTTGTCCTCAAACTGTGTTAAACACTAAGGCACATTAATCAAGGACAATGAAGCAAAACATACAATAGGTTAGTAGTTCTGAGCGCGGCACACGTCTTAATTGATTACATTTTTTTATTCCTAGCATTAGAATGAACACACTTCCACAATTCTTGTAGTGCACATTTGTGTTATCCCTCATTTGATACTGTCATGTACTATATGTTGCAATTACTGAAGCACCCAGTGCAGCTTTATGGATTGACTGGCATCATGGTGGTTGTAGTATTTTGCATGGACACCCACTATATAATCTATTGGAGATCTGGTTTCAGATGGGCTTTCATTTTAGCATGGGCTTGATGAGCAACGTATGTGGTGTCCTCATGCTCCTGAGTCAATTCAGCAAGGGTAGCAGTGGTGACATGTAGGATTCTTGTGTTCTCATTGAGATATCTGCTTCCAGTGAGAGCACATTGTTCTGCAAAGCAACATTGAGCACAGAGATTTCGCTCTTAGATTGTATGGTTTAGCTGGAATCATAAATTAAGCAACTGTGAAAAACATGTTTTATGAAAGGTAAAAGCTTTTAACATTAAAGATACATGGTTTAAAAAAGCATCTGCTACTGAAAGTTAGTGATTAAGATGTTCATGGAAAGGTTGTGTATTCAGTACTGTTCAATAAACATACCCACACACTTACATGGTGTAAACATTGCCAAAAATCTCTGCACTTAAGAATGCATTCTCCACAAGTCATAACTGTTCTTCAGTAGGTAGAAAAATATTCTTTTTCTACCTAACACAATGATGTAATCCATCCTTACATTAGTGATGGAAATACCTTTTGATGGGTTCATCCTTGCAGTAGACATCTGAGGCTTCATGACGGGATGTCAGAGTTTGTGAGCAAACATACTTCACCTCGTGTTTTGTCATGTACTGTACCAATTTTTGCTGCAGTGTCTCATGGCATACATACACAGTCTATGTTTATTATTTGCATTGATATCCAGTCTAATTGAAATATGTGAACACAAAATGCTGCTTGAGCTGAACAGTGTGGTTCATGGGGACTCAGCAGGGAGGTCCCCTGCTCTGCACTCAGTGTAGTTGCAATGAGGCCTCTACTGCACAGCTAAGCCATCAAGTGATATAGTGTCAGCACAGATATTTTGTTTTCCACCAGTATCTCCTGCAGTCACTAATCATTGTTATGCAGGAAGAGAGGTGTTGGGGATCACGGATATGGATATGAAGCCTAAGCTTGCTTTAGAGTGCTTCAACATTAACAGTGAACCCGGTGGCCTACAGCCCATTTATCGTGCATTTATGAAATAAACAAGTCAGACTCTTTGGGTCATGCTTTGATCTAGATGGCCGCTGTATGGCTGGCTGGCTGCAAGCTAGCAAAAAGATGAAGCCATGGTCCGATATTATGCAACATTGACATGTCTGTTGACAACTCAAACCACTATATCCTTCATTCCCTCCAGTTCTCGTTCTTGATGTGCACTACCTACTTCACACCTGTGACTTGTTCAGATAGTTTCTGTGTTATCGGTGTAAAGGAATTTGCTGAGTAAATGAGTTCAACATAAAGACATATAAGCTGGATGAGTGCTTGTCTTGTCCGTGCTCTGGTCACTTGCGCTGTGACTTCACTTAATGCTTGTGCCGACTCCATTCGACGTTCCTCCTCAAATGGATGCTTTTCTACCTCTTTTGGAAACGAACTATAAATTTTGTGGCTTGGCCAATTCTCGAACTGCCCAAACAAAAAGGCCTGCGCATATCCAACCTGGGCATTCAGGTCGGAGTGCTACATGTCAAGTTGAAGCAGGTGGTGTTGAACGCGCACAAGTCTCTCACTTGTAACTTCCTATCATATGCAGCCCCTTTGACTTTTTTCACAGAGCAGACTCCCTCATTATTGGCCCTTATGCAGAATCTCCTTCTCTATTCTATGTTAAGGTGGCTAATTCGCTGGTACATCTCGAGCAGGTTTACACCTAATCGATGTACTTTTTTCTCCATTGATAACCTCGTCAATAGTTTAATTCATTGTCTGTCTGCAGTTACCTCTGGTGAGATGTTTCTCTTTCTGACTAAGTTAGAAAGCAATAAATAACACTGCTAATGTTAAGAGAGAGAGGTGTGAATGAGCCAAAGGTGAACCTCCCTGCTCCACTAATATAGCGCTAAGAGAGCAGGATTCATGTACCGTTTTGTTTGGGGTTGCTGCTCCATTCACAGTAATATGTTTACTCGGACCACAATTTCTGGGGGTCAAGCTTTACTGGTCAATTTGTGGTGATGCTGAGAACGCTGCTCGCATCTTCAACCAGTGCTTCATTTGAAGCCCTTCTTAGATGTCTTGCAGACTTGTGCCTTCTGGATGGACATGACTGCACTACATCCTGCCATTTTCTCCCCCTGCTTGTTGAGTGCTCATGCGTAGTCTGAGTCATGAAATGTGTTGCTGCATTGATAATTAAGTAGGATCCAGGGCCCTCATGTGGTGCCTACAAAAGCACAGAGGGAAATCTGGTTCTGTGAACAGTATGTGAATTTAGCAGCACTTCAGTAAGTAGAGGGTCTTTTGGTCTCCATAGTCATTCACTCTTGCACCTGTCATGTATTGGTGATCCAGGGTTCACACATGGCTAGCCATAATGATTAACTGCATGACTGCTTCTATGTTAAGCCTAACTGACCTGTTCATACCAAAATAAAGTGGCCTACAGAAGACCAGTACCCCTATCAGAAACACTTCCTAGACATACTGGGCCTTGGCGAGGGAAAGCCATGTTAAGAGCAATGTATATCAGATGACAATGGCTGCTGTCTTCACTATTACTGTGTGAGCTCTTAGATGCAGTGCCTCAGGGGGTCATATTCTGCTAATTCTCATCTAGCAATAGCATGTCTATTGTTTAAGCATTGCGGCAGGCATGTTTTACACGAGACACATAAATCAGGAGGAAAATTCACCCAAAAACTGACTGCTCTAAAATAGAAAGAAATGACGATATCGCCATACTCCAAGGCAACTGTGTGTTAGGTTGCTTGGAGTGTGGCAATATCCAGCGAGGGCTGAACGAAGCCCCCCACTGGATATTTCATGGTCAACTATAACGAGCTGTCATCAATATAAATGCTCACTATGCTGAAACAGTGTGTAGGTACCTGTACAGAGCATCTTGCAAGCTAGGCCTACATCAATACTCCAAGATCTTGCTGTAGGTCTTTAATTGTAAATCTCCTGATATATTTCGAATGCATTGCTTGAAAAGTTAAAGTTAGTATTCATCAAATCACCATGGAATGTCCCAGAGCACTACCTACATTACATTTTTGGTATCTATTAACCTCCCTGCCTTTCCTCTTCATTCTCTCTCTCTCTCTTGGTATCTATGTTCTTTGTGAGCATTTTTCACTGCACATTACTAAGTATGCAAGTGTTAAATGGATTGTTGTGAGTAGTTTATTTATTAGATACTGCAGACTCAAGGCCCAAGTAGAGCAGACTATACAAATAAAGATAAACATCAAGAAACAACAAAATAAACAACAGCAATGTAAGCACAATAATAGTAATTCGAAGTCTGACCATCTGATTCAGTAAAACAGTTCCATTCATGCATGGCCTTCAGGAAAGAAAACAAAAACTTGAACAGGTAAGTATGTGCAAAAGTGTGCTTTGTATGTCCTGAATGCTCTGCATACATTTCCTGTTCACATGAAGTTGGTATTGGCTCTTTACTGGATGGATCAAGCCATACTGAAGGTTCTTGGGATGAATCTAGAAATTTTTCTTCCCTTGGAGAGAGGGGGGGGGGGGGGCTGGGCTGGGCAGGCGGCTGTGTGCTACATGTACACAGATTAATTGAGAAGGGGAGGGGGTGATTGAAGCACGTGTCCACCTCTCTCTCTTCTGGCTTCGCCACTGCAGGCTGCTGGTATGTCAATGTGCATACTGCTGAAAACAACAGCACGACTGACTGCATTAAAAAAAAACGGAGAGATAATGTGTCAAAATTAAACACGATTTATTTATGATGCACATTGCAGAGGGTGACTTCAGAATAATCTTGACCACCTGGTGTTCTTAACGTGCACGTAAACCTAAGTTGACGAGTTTTTTCGCATTCCGCCCCCATTGGAATGCGGCGGCGGCCGCCGCCGGGATTTACCTGCGTGACTTCAGCAGCGCAACGTATACGCCTGCGTTAACGCGGCGGGTGCACTGACTGTAGCAGCGGCGAAAATACAGTAACGTATGTAATTGCAAGAGTGCCGATTCTGTGGCATATTCCAACCTGTACCTGGCAGACATTTCCACCCTCGATCTTTGCGGCATCTGTTTGATTAAGTTGGGAGCCAGCAGGCTTCCAGTAGAGGGATAGCGTGTTTTCCCTGTGCAACCGGAATTACAGAGACACTGCCTATTCGTCATGTGCGCATGTCCGTTTGGCATGCACACATAAGCACAGACACGAAGGCATGCATCGCGTACATGATTACACAACACGAGAAGCCTCGGCCACTTGTATAGCGAGGGTAGCATATCTTGTTTCACAGGGGCGTATGTGAGCCATAAAATAAAGCCGCCGAGTCGGCATTTCGGATGGTTTTTGATATGAAATATAGACAATGTTACAGCAGACAGATATAACGCGACTGCAGCGCAAGTGAAAATCAAGGAAACAAAGCGGGCACAGATCAATCGATCGAGAGTGGGCCCAAATCTCGTATCACGCTATGAACACGGATCACGTATTTGTGTGCTTACGTAATAATGGGCTAGTTGAACGTTCTATTTCATGTCATACACCGACAGTAGGCAAACCTAGCCCACCTCCAGTGTTCGTTAAAGATAATCTCTCTGATAACCGTCTCGTTTTTTTGCTGTACAATTGCATAATAAATAGAAGAAATGTCTATAAAACGTTCGTTATTTGGAAAATATATATATATATATATATATATATATATATATATATATATATATATATATATATATATATATATATAATTTAAAGAAGAAATAAACACGCAGTGTTTTATCTATCGCTTCTAGTAAAGAAGTGCGTAGTAATGAAAACAAATTTCCTCCTCTCTCTCACTCTTTCTTCCTCGAGGTGCACGGGGAGTAAGTGCGGCCGTTCATCCTCCCGTTGCTCTCTTTCTGACGAGGGACTAAACACTTACCCCCCGAAATTTGCACACGGCACGCATACCTCTGCAGTTCGTCCCGTGTGGGAGGAAAGCGCCCTTTTTAGGAGTAACTGTCCAGTTGCTCCCATTTTCCCCGGCGTTCTTCTTAGAGTGAGGAATGCTAAAACGAACATGTTGGTATAATGCATGAGTATTAATGTCTCGGCAGGTAAATTTTATGATTAGAGATTGCTCGTTTTGCGATCGAACAATCGACACATTTACTCCGCTGCCGATGCTCAGTCAAAAGTCGCTAATTTAAGGAGAAAATTGAAAAAAAAAAACATCAGTTCTCAACATTGCGCGACCGCTGCGGTACACAGTGCTTAAATCAGCAAAGAAATGCGAAGAGATTGCGTGTTTTTTGATCGAAGAGTGCGTACACATTTGCGTTGCTGCCTATGACGCTACACAGAGTAATGAAATCGTTCTGGTAACGCGACGATCTCGAAATACACCAGCGCTCGACATCACGCCACTACTTCAATACACAACACTTGACGGTGTTGCAAGAAAATAAATGAGCTTACCCTGCCAACGATGACCACTCGGCTCTCGGCGAGGGCTTTGAGGCACGGTACCTGCACCCAACCGCTGGTAAGATGCCTTGTAAGATTTCAGCTGCTCTCGAGTTATGAAGCTCGTTGCATGGACGAGGTAATCCTGAATGTCTGTGAAATCTACACGTGGCAACAGGTTAACGTCGCACTTCTGATTCGTTCAAGTCAAGAGGGTCAATACCGCCGCACGGGTGCACCTCTTCTTTTTTTTTGGAAACAGAACAGCGCGGTTTTCACTGGGAAAAGCAGGGAGAAACGACATGGACGAGCGCTGCTGAGTCGTTTCTCCCTGCTTCTCCCAGTGAAAACGGCGCTGTTCTGTTTCAAATATGGCTTACCAACTCGCACAAACATCTGTCTTAACCTTTTCTTCATAGCGTGACTTTTCAGGCTCTTTCAGTCCACGGGCCTACGCGCTTTACCGCATACTGAGCGAACCACGATGGAAGCAAATCTTCTGAACACCCCATTGCGCCGTCCACTGGCAAAAAAAGATGAAAACAATATGCACAGCCTAGTACACTGGTGGTAGTCGTACCGTGGCGTACGCGCTCGCAACCACGAGTATGGATGTTATGAGCGTCCCCTTCGGAACGGGGCGGTGGGTTTCACCATAAAGCTCTTGCTATTATACTGCATAATGTCCTATCTAGGTTAAACAATGAAAAAAAAAACGCTATGAACTACCACGCCCAAATTTTCTGATCCCCTAATGCGAACTGTGCTTTTGTACGTTTCCGTCTTTTGTTTTCCTACTTTCACCAATCCTCCAATCGCCTCTTACTAATTGCCTATTGCGGACATGCTTGCTTTACCACTGCTCCCACTGAACCCAAGGACTTCAAGGAGGCCAGTGGTGCCTAAATTGACCGCTGGGTAGACGTCTTTACATTCTAATGAAAACATGCTCCGTCGTTTCCCTAGCTTTACCGCAGCAAGCACATGCTTCTTCTTCCTTCTTATATCTCGCTTTATAGGTGCGTGTTCTAAGGCATCCCGATCTCGCTTCGAAAAGTAATAAGCTTCCCTTTGAGTTATCATAAATGGTTTCTTTCCTGATTTCGTTTTTTCCTATTAAGTAGTTGCTCATGGCGGGTTTCTTTTCCATTGCCGCCACCCATGTGATTATTTCAGCCTCTCCGACTTTCCACTTGACCTTTGTTGCTGTGTTGCCCACCCTACAGACCGCATACTTGGTGGTAAGCTTCCTGGTTCTTTTCCTCCACTGTTAATCAATGTTTTTCATGTACAGATACCTGAACAATCTCCCAGCCCATTTACTTTCTTCTATATTCCTCAGCCGTTCTTCATACTCAATTTTACTGCGAGCTTCCCTCACTTCAGAACTAGTCCAGCCCATATCGCCCTGCACAGCTTCATTTGTAGGCTTCCCGTGAGCGCCCAATGCGAGGCGACCCACTGACCTTTGGTTCCGGTCGAGCCCTGATTGTACCCCTGATTTAAAGCAAACAACCGCATTTACAAAAGTAAGTCCTGTAACCATTACACCTTTCTACATACCTCGGAGGACCTCGTACCTATTGTATCCCCATAGCGGTCTGTGCTTCATTATGGCTGCATTTCTCTTCCCCTTTACTGTTATGGTTTTTTCCTGTTTCCATATATCTATTGCTTCCGTTTATCCATATACCAAGGTATTTCTATTCTGTTACCTGTATCTCCACTGTCTGTTGACTGTTTTCGTTGAATACCATAACACTAAATTTCAAACCTAAATTGTTGCCTTCCTGTCCACAGATATTAGCCAGACGTTGCAAATCACTTTGCTTGTTAGCTAGCAACACAATGTCGTCCACATAAAATAAACCTGGGAGTTGCTGCTCTACTACTGTACCCGCCTGTGTGTATGAGAGATTAAACCCGATATTAATTCCTTCTAGTGTCCTCTCCATCCTCACCATGTACATCATAAACAGCAGCGGGGATAAAGGGCACCCCTGCCTCAGTCCCTTGTTGATTTGAACTTTCTCCTTGCTCCTCATCCCTTCCCATTCAACGCAAACAGTATTTTCATGGTAAATTTCTCTTAAAAGCTGTAGAAAATCGTTCCCTAAGCCTTCCCCTTCAAGAATATCGCACAAAATGTTGCGGTCTACGTTGTCGTTGGCTCCTGTAATGTCTAAAAAGGCCACATACAACGATCTGCTTTCTGCTTTTGATATTTCAATACACTGAGGAAGAACAAACAAGTTATCCAAATGCCTACCTATTCTGAAGCTCTCCTAATATGCCATTATTCTCTGTCCATGCTTGAAGCTTTAATTCGATTGCCTGCATTGCTAGCCTGTATATTACCGATGTAATGGTCAACAGTCTACACAAGTGAATTCTGTCTTTCTCCCCTTTACCTCTATAAATTAAATTAATTCTACTTTGTCGTCCACAAACTGTCTGGTATTTGTCCATCTTTTAAAGTTTTTTCCACTGATTTCACCAGAGCTTCCTTACTGTTTGGTCCCAGTTCATTTATCAGCCTAACGGGAACCTCGTCTAGCCCTGTGGCTGTGCGCTTAGGAATTCTCTCTTCTGCTTTCTTCCAGTCTAAATTTTTCAGCACCAGCTCCTTTTCCACTTGGGTCTCTTTCATGCTCTTTTTTTCTTCAAATACAACCTCGTCCTTGCCTTGGAAAGATTCGGCTGTTACTTTTTTGATGTAATTTATTGCCGCTCCTCCTACCAGTCTGTTTTCATCTTCGTCTAGGATATGTTGTTGTATTGTTGTTGACTTCCTGCCTAATTATTTTATGTGATTCCAAAATATTGTAGGTGCGGCCTTCTTTTTCTCGCGTATTTCTGAGAACCAACGTTCACTGTCACCTTTTAATTTTCCTTGCACCAGTATCTGAACCAAGCTGCGCTCGGAAAAGCGCGCGCAAGTACGTAGCGAGCCGCGCCAATTCAATTCAGAAGCCAAAGGAGAGGGGGGAAGTGTTTCCTCCGTGTGTGTGACACTAAGCTCAGTGTTACCCTTCAGCACTACATTATGGTTCAAGTTCCTTTTATGGCTACTACAGGACTCTCTTTTTTCATCTCACTGCAACAAATTTCATTGGAATCGGCTTCAATGAAGGTTACAGGCTGGAGCGCGGTTATATACATGCATGCGTTTTGATTATATGACGCTTCTTCGATTATGACCGCGACACTGCACGCACACAAACTCAACACGGCGCTCCTCCCAGACCAAGTGCAAAAATACGTTGAAAGAGCGATGAATTAGGCTAATTGCTGGTTGTTCATAGTTTCTTCTTGCGCTGTGTACTTATGACGAAGACGGGAACAAAGACGATGACAACGGATGGTGCAAAAACCGTTCGTAGTCGTCTTTGTTCCTGTGCTGGTCAATAATTATGTACACTGAGCGAGAAGATACTATGAGCACGAAGTAGCGGGATCAAATCCCGGCCACGGCGGCCGCATTTCGATGGGGGCGAAATGCGAAAACACTCGTGTACTTAGATAAGGTGCACGTTAAAGAACCCCAGGTGGTCGAAATTTCCGGAGTCCTCCACTACGGCGTGCCTCATAATCAGAAAGTAATTTTGGCATGTAAAACCCCATAATAAAAAAAAGATACTATGAAGAATTCTTACCACAATGAGAAAAATATGTATGATCAAGCGCATTGTGTATACGTACCATGAGCTTTAGCTGCGCTGTATCGACATTCGCCAGGACGCTGGATGCCTGCAGGTTTCCGATAAGCTCTTGCCGTGTCAATGACCCGCCGAAATGAACGACGATCTTCTCTCGAAACTCAACAAGGCATTTTGAGGCCATTTTCCGCGAGCTTTTCTTTTACTCGCTCCATGACAGAACTCAGTATCCGCCCTCGAAATGTCCCTACCGCCACTTTTGTCGCCTTTAACCCTCTCCACAATTGTTTCTGAGCACCTAGCCAGGTTTGAGTGGCTGGCGATAATCCGTACCAACAACGGTTGGTATCGCCAGCCGTACCATCCGTATCGCCAGCCGTACCAACGGCTGGCGATATGCCGTACCAACAAGCCCCTATTGCTATCCTCATCGATAATCACCCTTCCACTCTCTCCTACCTCGCCCTGCTTCCCTTTGTCCTTTTCGGCGGGATGCGGACTCAAGAAGGGGCATTGTCCCCTGGGCTCCTGCTTTTTCTGCGTGGCGGCGTCAAGGTAGCTGCCGCTCTACAGCTAACCCTTCACGCTGCATGCATTCCACGTATTTCCCTGACACTCCCTCGCCTGTCGCGTCGGGGGTCTGCATTCCATTGTCACGCACCTTCTCGTTCACAATGGCGGACCTGTTCAGCTTTTCCTCGGCTGCTCCAAGTCTCTTTTCAACTACCTTCCGTGCATCATGCTCCCTGTTTAGCTCATTTTTTAGCTCTTGCACCTGTTTGAGAAGCTCTTCCTGGAAAGCCTCCATTTTCTGCAGCCTAATATCGACATTCGATTCGAATAATATCGATTCGATGCCCCCCTCCATTCTCATCCGTCTCCTCATCTGCCTTGAGGGACCCGCCGCGCAATGCTTGCTTTCCCGTCTTTCTGTCCATTTATTTCACGGCTTTTTGCAAATAATACGATACTACAATAATGCTACAACTGATGCAAATAGTATAATACTATATCAATGCGGAACGCGTAGCTTTTAGCAAAGACTGATACGCACAGGATTCAAATTCTCAAAATGTCGCAAAGCAACTCTAACCACTGTTTCAACAACAATCAATGCCGCGGAGACCGAAGGTATGACACGCTCTCGCATGCGCTCAACCATGCGGCCACGCCCTCACTTTCCTACCAAAGCATGCACAGTAAAACCTTAATAGCTATTTGTCTTGCCACTTCCAAGCTACCATTTAAAGACTACAAACACTCAACGTCCCATCCGTCTGCACGTGTGGGAGCACGTGGCACGAAAGGACACTCTAACCATCCGAAAACGGCGATCGTCGCGGCAGGCGCCCCTTGCGGATGACGTCAAGTGAATACCTCCTATATGTAAGCTACTTGCATCACAAAATATGAAGCAGTTTGCTTCACGAAATGTAGAAATTCTTGCTATTCACACCAATGCCGAAATGATAAAAAGCAAGGCTGCCCGAAATTTTCATTCACGACATTAGTGCTGTCAGGCATGTCCACATTTCAGGACAAGGCTGTACGTCTTGACGCACGCAGCTATTATGATGTTACCTACCCCCCACCCCCCCCCCCCACACACACAATAGAACGACGTTCAAAAGTGCAGTAACAACTTCTGAAACAAGCGATACATGCACGAAGCATAAAAGGCCGGTATGATAGGGCAAACAGGTTCAGGGTACTTAATATGAAAACGCGATCGGAAACACTTCTGCACATTTCACTTCTGAGCACACGCACATCGCGTAGAACGAGCACTTCTACACGCAGCAACGCTGCGACACATCGCGGATATATATCGCGGTTTGTAGCTTGCGAACATATTTTGTAACAGCAAGAACATAGCTCGAATGTCGCGGTGACCACGGTGCATCGCAGCCGGCGAAACGGCTCACACGCTGAATGGCAGTGATAAAGAGGCAATAAAAAATTGGTTGGGGCTTAGCTAAGGTTAAACCTGGATATCTCGAAGCGAAAAGGTTCGGTGATGCGTATGGTTATGATTTATGATTTAGCCTATGGATGCTTACGGTTTAGCTTATGGTTATGCTTTATGATTTAGCCTATGGATATGCTATACGTCTGCCTTGTGTAGTTATGCAAATTGCTTATCAATGATATATACCATAAGTTATGCAGGATTATTAAACTTCTTTATTTCTTCAATCTGTGGATAGCCTCTGTGCTGAAAGCAAAGATAGACCTACAGGTTAGAGTTATCGTTCTGGTCTACCAATGTGGGTACAGCAGAAGGGCCATAATCTCTGCAAGCTTGCTGAACAGATATTTCTTCTTCATTATTGTCATTATTAACGCTCTCACAAGCTGCCATCAGTTCAGCCACAGACACACCAGCGAAGTATCTTTGCTTCACCCCCATGATTGCCTCCTTGTTTTCGTCTAACATTTTGACGAAGGCATTACCGTCTAGTATATGCGCTTCGTTACGAAGGGGAGGTATAGCATGACGTTTCCACATTGTCTATACTGTAGTTGCGGCACCTGAGTATTGCCGGTTTTTTCCGCTTCTTCATCGTGTTGATATTGAATTCCAGCATGAATTCGGCGTAGGTCACATCTTCCATGTTCCCTGGTCGTTGCTGGTACCGCTCAACGGGACTTTTGTGCCAAATGTTTAGCGAGACGTGCCTGTCGTACTTCTGGCGTTTCAGACTCGGCTTTGCTGCGTAGTCGAGCGAGACGTTCTTCTCGTTGTTCGGGTCTCTCGGACGCTCGTTGAGCTTTCAGCCTTTCATTTCTTCGCTCCTTTTGAACCAACTCCCGTGGTAGCACTTCTGTATCGGTAGTATCACTCTTCCGTGTTGAATGCGGACGAGTATTCTCTGGCAAGCGGTTATATAGTCAGCCTCCGCGATAAACGCGCTTGCGGCGAACGTCAAACGATGACGCATAGCGCGCGGCAGTGGCCTGTTGCGCCGTGCGTCACGTCACTCGTGCTCCGATACGCCGGCTCGCGCGAAGCGCGGTGTTGGCTAGCGTAGTGAAGCTTTTCACTTAAAATGTATCGCTACTGATCGTATCATTAATTCTGAAAGTTGCGAAGGGCTGGCGTTCACCACTGCGTGGCAACAATCCGTATACACAGAACAGATACCCATCGTGTTCGCTCGGTGCGCCAATCAGAGACTACTTATTTCGCCACGCACTGAACATGTGTCCTGCTCAGAATGCACGTGTATGTGATGGACTTCTCGTTGGTGACGCGCACGCGACGCATGGAACAAAAAATCACGAAGTCGACGGCTTCAAATATTTCTTCGGACGCTATCGTAAACACAACACACTTCCTGCGCTCCATCTATTTCTGTTGGCGACCGCACGCACTGACGAGGCCTGGAAGGCTGCACCGGCTTGCTGCCTTTGGTGACTATCTCCGTGGGTGCCAGTTAACTAGTAAAAATAATAAGGAGAAAAATAAGCTTCATTTCGCTTTGAGCAAGCGCCACGTTTGCTCTGACGACACCCGAGACCGTCCGCCTCGGACCAGCATATGAGAAACGAGTAGGCGTGCGGACGGGAAAGTTGCGACCGCTCGTCCCTTTACACTAGAGAGCCATACCCGCGAGGGTGGAATGGACAGGCGGATTGACAGTGTTTGGGCCCTTACTGGTTGGCTTCCTAGTTCTTTTTCGCCATTAGAGACGTTTAGCTTGTACGCTAATCCGGTAAACGGGAGCGGTTTGGGCGGGTTACCGGATGGTCGGGGCGTAAACGTGAGCGGTGAAGCCGCCTGGTGTTGTAGAGCTCAACCAGACAAACGCATAGCTAAAACTGCAGTAACTCACCATATCCTGCTTCGCCACTCGTGCAAATTTTTGGCAGCAGCGTAATTGTGAACACGATTACGCCACTGTCGAATATTTACCCCAGCAGCTAAGCAGAATACAGTAATTAGCTCTGTGGTTGTGTGGTTGAGCTTTGCGCCACCAGCTGGCGCCACCGATCGGGCCGCTCACCTTTACGCCCCCGCTAAACGTCCCTATTGTAAGTGAACGCTCTTTCTGTATAGGTATTTAAATACCTTAGCTGCCCACCTGTTATCGTCCAATTTCCTCAGGCGTTTTCCGTATAGGACTTTACTCTGAGCTTCCCGTGCTACGAACGATGTCCAGCCCATATCCCCCTGTACTGCTTCGTTTGTGGTTTTCCCGTGGGCACCTAGTGCTAATCTTCCAACAGCTCTCTGATTTACTCCGTCTCGACTGAACTTCTGCCTTTAAGCACATACCGGGCCAGGCTTCGTAGTGCCCCCTAATGCTGATTTTAGTTGCGAATATCACTCGCACGACACTCGATGGCCACTCTTTCAGCCTCGGAAACCAGGGGAGTGTCGACGCGCCCAGCTCGCATGTGATCTTTGGTCGCGGCTATCGCGTCCGCGGGTGGCGCGTTCGTGATAGCGCCGGCACAGCCCGCTTCTTCCGTGTTCTCGGCGGCAGAAGGTCTCGCTGGTGATACGGTGCGTGCTCTCGGAGGTCGTTTTCGCCTCTTCTCGAACGCATGAACAGTCCAGAACTGCCGATGACCGCCTGTCATCGCACCGATCGCACAGCCGTCGCTTAGGCCTCTTTGCAAAATGGCGCAGTACAGTCGTCAGCACGTCTGTCTAGAGAGCTTGAAAGGGCCGCTTTTTCTGCACGCGCGACGCCTGCCGATAACACCCGGTTCGAGATAGCCTGCATCTGAGTTTGCGCCGCCACACTGATTACACAGCCTGCTGCTTTATCGCCATGCCGGTTCACAGCCCCGATCGCCAACGATCACCGGTGAAGGCGCTGCTGGCCGCAATAGCAAGGTCGAGATAACACGTCAGGGAAAAATTTTTTCATCCTCGAACTTTGATGCGCAGCAGTTTCGTTCTATATTTATCATTGTTGTTTGCGAATTCACTTTCAGAACAGAAGTTCGCAATTTGTCGTTGTCGCAAGTGGGTGGATATTATGGATGTCGCAGACTGTGCTGTTGAGCATGATCATTACATAACCCGAAGAGCTATTGGAATTAGACACTGATCACTCCGATTGACTTTCACGCTCGGAGATACCATCGCACAGAACGTGCAGATATTCAGATCGCTTTATTAAAGCTGTACACATGCGTGAACATGCACGAAAAACAAAAAAAAAACGACTACAAGATCCCGTAGGACGCTTTCCAAAGAAAATAACAGGTAGCACTTGTTACCCTGGAAGAAAAAGTCCGTGGCTCCTTGTAGCCGATTGCGGCTCCTCCAGACTGCTTCACACTTAAAATCCTTTTTGGGAGCGAGTCATAAAGTGGTTCTACTACCGTCGGATCTCTCTGAAGACGTTCCCATTCTCCTTGAATAGCCTCCCATAGCTGAGGAGAGTTCGCTGTAGTGAGGCCGGACTGTCGCGAAAGCCTTTTTTTTTTTTCATTAACCCACACACGTTTTCTATAATGTTTAAATCTGGACTCTTTGTCGGCCAATCCAAAGGATAAATGCCGAGGCTATGCAAGCAAGCTTTAACAACATTTGCAGTGTGGATGGAAGCTCCATCATGCTGGAAATAGAAGAATCCATCCGGGAACGGCCCATCCAGCACATAGGGGACAAGGACCGTCTGTATGATGTCCACGTAGGAAGCAGCTGTCATTCTTACTTCCATTCTATGCAGGGGCCCAAGTCCTTTATAGCTTATTGCTCCCCAGACGTTGACTGAGGTGCGGCCGCTGGACCGCACATTCAACACATAATCCTCGCCGTACCTGCAACATAGTGGATTAAAGCGGTAATTAAAGAACCCTTAACGTTAAGAAGCAGTGCTAGAGCGGAAAAGTGCACTGGTTTTTTACAGCCTATGAAAATTCTATCGACTTATATTTCTGCGCGTTTACCCTTCCTAATCACTGTGGTCATTAGGGACTAAGTGTAGCTACAATAAAAAAAATGTCTTATGAATGTATGTCTTACCGGCATTTCACAGGGCGCCACACCCTTTGTTGCTGGTCCCAGCGGGTGCAGAAAGTAGCTTCGTCACTAAAAACTACAGCCCTCCAGTTTTCGGACGTCCATTCTTCCACAACTGAAGCAAACTCGAGGCGCTGTTGCTTATGCGATCCTTGAACGTATGTCTTCTGTGCAGGGACTCTGTTCTTTATGCCTGCTTCGTGAAGCCTGCGTCGGGTGGTGTCCGTGGAAACATGCCCCGGCTGAAGTTCATCCCGAATTTCGCGGGCACTGAGAAAGGTGTCCGCAAATGCGGCTGCCACTATCCATCGGTTTTCTTCATCCGTGGTCCTCCTTGGATGTGGATTTCGGACGGCATCAGCAAGACGACCTTCTCTGTAATAGGCGTGCAGGACTATTCAGTCGCCATCGGACGCCCTGTTGCTGCACATATGGCTCTTTGAGACATCGTCCCATTAGGCAGATGGCTTTCCTTTCCTGCAGCGATAAGCGCGGAGCCATCGTTGAAACCCATGTGCAGCATTTTCGAAACCGCACATGGCTTTTAAATGCATTGCTAGCTACTGCAAGTGCGCAGTAATGCGTTTGCGCATCGAAAAGCGCGCATGTATTGACAAAGAAAATGATGTGCGTCAAAGTTCGAGCATGAAAAAATTTTCCTATACGTGTTATCTCGACCTCGCTATTGCGGCTTGCAGCGCCTTCACCGGTGATCGTTAGCAATCGCGGCTGTGAACCGAAGCGGCGATAAAGCAGCAGGCAGTGTAACCAGTGAAACTGCGCATGCTCAGATGCAGGTATCTCGAACTGAGTGTTATCGGTAGGCGTCGCACGGGCAGAAAAAGCGGCCTTTTCCAGCGCTCTAGACAGACGTGCTGACGACTGTACGCGCCGCTGTCGAGCGGACGAATCCATTGGCATCCAATAGGGAATCGGGAACTGCTCCACGTGATAGAAACGCACCAACAATGTGCGATGTTTTTTTTTATGCGCGATAGCTGTGCTGTTGCCAGGCAGAAAGCGCTCTTCCGCTAGGAACAGACAATAGAAGAATGCGTCTTTAAAATGAGACCAAAATGGCCGCGCTACTTGGCGTGGTTGTCAGGCGCTGCGGCGTTGAATATGATCATTTTTCAGGTGGTTTCGTGAGCGAAAATGGCCATGAAACTGACTTTGAGACCGAATAACTCGACAAATGCGCATTACGTCGCTGTAGCATTTTAGGATGTTTCTTTAGACCCTATTGATTATGAAAAAAAAATACTTCAAGAAATCGACTTTTCAGAATTTTTTTGGCCTCCCAGACCTAGTTTTGCAAGATCTGCAAAACTAGCTTGATGTACTGAAGCTTTCACTCAACCCACCTATGTAGTGGGACCCAAGGCCCAGAACTGCCAAAACTGCCCTTAACCGGGCAGCCATTGAAGGAAATGCACTTTGTCTCAAGCAGTTATATGTCACTAATCAATGGCTCAAACACTTTATCCTGACGAAAGTATTTCAGGTCGGACTCCAGGCATAATATTGCTAGCTGAATGTGGTCAGCACTGAATCGTTTGGGTTTCCTGATGTTTGGAAGCATGCAGTAAACCCCAACAATTTTGCGCTGATTTCTAGCAGAGCCGAAGGGATTAACAATTTCAAAAGCATTTTGGTAAAGCAAAATGTGGATATCGAACTTGTCTGCAGTGAGCTTACTCCACTTGAAAATCAACCCGTCTGTTACATCTGCAAGTTGACTGAGCAAATGGGTGTTTCACGTCGTACAAGCACTCCTCAGTTTGTGCAGCGTAAAAAAGTGATTTCAGTGTCACCAAAATTGGCACATACTGAAAGTACCTTGCTTTCCGGAAGCGGTTACAACCGAGGTATACTTTTCTAGGGGAAATGTAAGTAAACTTAGCCTTAAAATAATTTTTTCATGTAAGGTCACTGCAGAAAAGTTGAGAAGTTATTGTGCTAATTATATCAGCACCATCAAAACTAGCAGCGACTTCCAGTGCATTAATTGTGTTCATTTTGCCTTCCAGTGCTTCCTGCAGTCTAGATTTTATGTATTTCCAGCTTTTGTTATAAATGTATAGCATGTCCATATCTATAGTTTGAATCGTACTTGGTGGGACCACAAGCTTTGATTCTAGTTTGAGATAAAGCGTGGCAAATGCACTTTCAGCTGAGTTTTAACCCATGATGTGCTGCATCCTTAACAGAAGCAGCAGGCCCTGTCATCTCACTGTCGTGAACCGGGCTGGCAACTTCACCTTCAAGTGCAGGAATAACCAACAGTTGTAGCGCCTGGTCAACAGTCCTAGCTGGGTTTGGCTGAGTAATTTTTACTCTGAACCCGCGTTTCCTCAACAGATGACCCTGGAAAGAGGACTTCTAACAGGGCACTGAACATGCACTCTGGAGCTCAGATGTCCATACAAATGCTGCATAAACATCTGCTGTGAAAAACTTCCGAACATTCTTCATTGCCTGAGCGTCCCTTTGGTGCTTCTTAAGCACATGACACCACACAAGCGTACGTGAAGAATTCACGTGCGCATGTCCCTTGAATGCACGGTATAAGTCTGCAGCATTCGCTCGTGTCGCCAAGGTGACGAGCATAGCCAACGAGCATTTGTGGCGGAAATGTGCTACTTTTACGTGCGAATATCATGGGCACCAGGACGACGTGCGAAAAGCATGCGACAAACCGCCTGCATCGATGCTGCGTGCACCAACAGTCCAACCAAAACGGAAAACGCCAGCATAGGGCTACATGCGTGCATGAACACACGTGATACCTCACAAGTAAAAATAGGAGTTGCTGTGCTGTTATTGCCCGTTTCACACAAATGCCCCAGCATTAAAGTATATTTGCTGCACACAGGAACACAAGCGTCCGTCCCTAAATGCTGTCAATCCTAAATATTCTCCCTTGAAAATTTAGACATTCTTAGCACAATGCATTCACGGGCTGGTTGGTGCAAATCCATAATTACTTTGTCTAGCGCGAAACAACGGACACAAGAGCCTTGTCCTGTCGTCTCTATTGTGCCAGTTTCGCGCTAAAGAAAGTAATTATATACATTCTTCGCAGGCGCCAGCATTTTGTCGCCTCTGCAACAGCTGCGGGCAACGCGCCATTGAAAGCATGGCGCGAAGTGAGAGCCACAGCGCGAAGCAGGAGCTTCTCACCTGTTTTCCTGTGGCGCACTCCTAGCAGCTCATAGTACCAGCCAGCACTCCGTCTCATGCCCACTGCGAGAAGCAGTCTGCTGACGCAAGCCCCGTGAAGCACATTTTAGTGGCGAACGCTGGGCCTCTTCGATTTTCGGACTTCTGGGAGCTCGCTAGCAGCCAGACGGCAGCCAGCTAGTTCTAGTTCTGACAGGAAACGGTGTCGTAGTCATGAAGCTCAGAATGACAGAAAGCTGAGCTAGTTAAGGATTCATAATCCAAAAAAAGAGGTGAGGCGTGCAGACAGGACACAAGAGTAGAGAAGTGGACAACACGAACGTCCACTATCAACTGAAGGGAGCACTGAGGCGAAAAAATAATGACACAAAACCCATCTGCGCAAGCTCAGGAATGGTATCACCACGTGTCAGTCGGGTACATGTGCCGGTCTACGTGAGAAATGACTGTTAAGGCACTTAATCTCTTGCTTATGTAAAGTAATCGAAGGCTGACTCACGCATGCACTTCCATTATAGATATGCCATGTCTCTACCATAAGACGCGTATCTTCATTCTTATGTCCGTACAATATCGCGCATTCATCTAACTCTGGCGTGCAGTTACAATCTTGGCAATATAGGGAAAGATTAGAAGGCGATACACCGGTTAACGACCTTTTTATGTTCATTAGCCTCTGATTGATAGATACACTGTCCCGTTGCCCTACGTAGACTGGCCACAGCTAAGGGGAATCAAATAAACCACACCCATACGACAGTCAGTAAACCTGTTGTTCTTATTGTGCTTCACTGGACAAAGATCTGTTCTTTTCATGCCGTTTACCTGCTCCTTTTTCCTCTATACGGCAGCGCATATCTTACCTAGCTTATTGGGAGCAGTGAAAGCAACATAAACATCATATCTACTTGCAACTTTTTTAAGCCTGTGCGATACTGAATAAATGTACGGAATAGCCACTACTCTTTTTTTGCTATTACTGTTTTCTGTAATCACTCCGTCTCCCTCGACACCGACTTCTTTAGGCGCTCAACCACAGTGGCCACTGCTACACTAGGATAACCTGCTTCTAATAGGCGCCGGACCTGCGCATTAAAACGCGCTCATTTTGAGCGTGCAGGATCTGGTGAGGGAAAACTTAAGGCACGACATGACAATTCCGTCATGCACAATAAGAACAATAAGAACAACAGGTTTACTGACTGTCGTATGGGTGTGGTTTATAAAATTCCCCTTAGCTGTGGCCAGTTCTACGTAGGGCAAACGAGACGGTGTATCAATCAGAGGCTAATGGAACATAAAAGGCCGTTTACCGGTGTATCGCCTTCGAATCCTTCCCTGCATTGCCAAGATAGTAACTGCACGCCAGAGTTAGATGAATGCGCGATATTGTATAGACATAAGAATGAAGATACGCGTCTTATGGTAGAGGCATGACATGTCTATAATGGTGGAAGTGCATGCGTGAGTCAGCCTTCGACTACTTTGCATGAGGAAGAGATTAAGTACCTTAACAGTTATCTCTCACGTAGACCGGCACGTGTACCCGACTGACACGTGGTGATACCATTCCTGAACTTGCGCAGATGAGTTTTGTGTCTTTCATTTTTCGTCTCAGTGCTCCCTTCAGTTGGTAGTCGGCGTTCGTGTTGTCCACTTCTCTACTCTTGTGTCCTGTCTGCACCTTTTTTTGCATTATGTCATTGTCACATGGGCTGAAATATCAAAGTGACCCGCAGGTTGTAAAATCGAATTCCGGGGAGGAAGCGCCGGCATCGTCTGCTCATTTGTGCGTCGTCTACCCTCTTTTGCATTCTTCGCATGTACGCATGATTGCCAAAGAACTCCTCGTGGTGACTACATAGCTGTTCAGCCTGCTTTTCGTGAGATCATCCCCTAGTGACAGCGCCGACGAAGACTGCATCTGTGATGAGTTCGCATTAGTTCTCCATTTAACGAAGCTGCAAAGACAGGATCGCCACAGGGTGCCTTTGTACGTTGAAAGTGTTGTACCAACGTACCTGGAATTTGAGTTCAAGAAGTTGTTCCGGCTTAAAAGAAGCTCGTTTGGAGCCCTAAACTAGGAGTTCGAGATTTCGAACTACTATTCAGAAGGTACACGAGGACGTCCCCAAATTTCGGCAGAGGAAATGCTTCTTACTGCGCTAACATACATAGGCACGCAAGAAACGATGTATCACATTGCCAACAAGTTTGATGTCGGCAAGAGCACCGTCCAAGCCGCAGTTAACTGTGTCTTGGACTTCATCTTCTCCATAAGTGCAAGAGAAGTCTGCTGGCCTGACCGCAACGAGAAGGAGCGGAGCAAGTGGGCATTCTTCGAGTTGGTTCGTCACAGGTCGGGACTCCTGGACGTTATCGGTGCCATTGATGTATGTCACGTCCGCATTTCTAGACCCTGGGAGTCTGAGCAAAGTTATTACAACAGGAAGAAATTCCACTGGATCATTCTTCATGGGGGCTTCAATGCAGATACGCTGTTCATCGATGTGTGCATTGGAATTCCCGGGAGCGCCTACGATGCTCAGGTTCTCCAGGACAGCTTCGTGTACGACGAAGCACCGGCCAATCCGCCTCTTTCACGGCGCGACGGCGCGTGCGCCCTGCCCTAGCGAAGTTGTGAAATGTTTTGGAAGGGACGCGCGTGCGGCCAGATATCGGGGGAAAGTATCCAGAAAAAAAAAAAGCGCTTGGACTCGCGCTGTTGCAAACGCTCGTGCCATGTATCGCGTTGAAACTCTACTGGTAGCTCGACGTCGGTGCGGTGCCAAAAACGTGCGTAAGACTGCTACTCCACTTTGAAACAGAAAAGGGCCAGGGCTTGGTCCGGACTGCACCGTGAAACACGTAGCTGCCGCCTTGCATTGACGGCTGTCAAATTTATCGATAAACCCCTGCGTTACACTTGGGCGACGCTTCAAAAACACGTTGCTGACGCACTCTTCTTGCAGCGTCGGCCAACTGTTGCGGGTGGTGGCAGCGCCTGCCTGACTTCATGTACTGTTTTAAGGTGTGGTAACATTGGGTCGATACGAGACTCACAAGACGCTGACGCCGACGAATGAACGACTATTCAGCACTGTGTCACTGCGACCATTTGATCGTAATAGGCCGTCAACGACGCAACCGGCGGGTGCGAGTTGTCATATAGCGCGACGGGCTTTCGTGTCGACGGCACTGACAAAATCAGCATGCCGACCGTGAAAGCTTGACTGAACCCTAGGTGATAACCCGTCGAACTGACAACGTGATAGCTGCAGTTCATTTGCTTGTAAATATAATTATTCGCACTCAAAATGCGTCGACATGCCTTCGTTGTTGAAGTGCACGAGCTTCAGCCGTGCACGTGAAGTTTGAGTCAATGTTGATCCTGTTTAGCGAAGTTTGGGTTAGGCCTGACCCCGTCGAGTTCGTGCACCCGCTACCGAAGGAGCTGGACTTAAAAAATAAGCAGTCAGGACGAAGGTAACCACTCTTATAGTTAGGTTGCGGCCCTATAGCGATTTGATCCCACATGAAAATGAGGTAGGAATTTCCAGCTGGAAAATGATTTTCCAGCCTGTTTTCCAGCTGGAAACAGCTCCTCAAGCTAGAAATTTCCCATATCTAGCTGGAAATGTCATTTCCCAGCTGGAAGTTTTCCATTTCCACTTTGGAAGTTGCTATATCCAGCTGTAAGTTTTCCAGTTTAGGTTGGGAAATCTTATTCCCAGCTGGAAATTTTCCTGTTCCAGTTGGGAAGTCATGTGTCCAGCTGGAAATTTTCCAGTTCCAGTTGGGATAAGTTATGTCGAGCTGAAAGTTCTGCAGTTCCAGTGGACAAAAGTAATTTCAGCTCTATAAAGGCTGTTCTACATAACTGCCTTGAATGTGCTGCTGTAGTTAAATATTCAAAAGCAGATCACACATAAGGTTTGGCATGCATTCATAAAGCTTGTAAATTTGCTTATGCGACTATATGAAAATTTGAAGCGCATTATCGCATATATTATGATACACAATATGGAGTAAATACAGATCAACAAGTACAACAAGGTCTTAAGTACATAAGAATGCTGCTTGTAGCCACATTGAATGTCAAACAGCAAATTTATTGGCTCAAGAACCGCGACAACAGTAATGAAGTGTGCGGCAAATACATATGTAATCTGTGCAAGAAAACATTCACATGCATTTTGCTTTAAAAGGCACGTAATGGAAAGCAAGTGTAAAGCATATGTTGGCCATATGAAAAAACAATGAACCTGTAGACATATGAAAGAGAAATTACCACGTGATCAATAGGGAGAATTAAATTAGGTTCTACGTTCAAATGTATTGCTCAGCCCCTAATGTTATTCTGGCCAGATAACATATGTCTGCATAACATTATGAGCATGCGTGCCAGATCATGTGGTATCACTACTAAAATCGGAATATACAAGTGTAATTTCATAACAATGCTTGATTGAATTGAATTTGCACTTTTTCTTCTCCTTGCATGCAGGGTGAAAAGGCTGAAGGCTACATTGCCTTACGAATGCCTCTACTACTATTACAGCCTGGCATACAAGCCAATGAGGACAATTATGAAAAATAGCGTATACAGAAGTTTTAATTATAGAACAACTTACATATAGCAAAAAAAGTTCTGACAAATCGTGGCATCTTACAAACAGACGCACAAGCACACACACACACACACATATATATGTATATATATATATATATATATATATATATATATATATATATATATATATATATATATATATTACAAAGAGAACAGATTTTCAATATGTAATGCAACAACAGAGCACAATAGTACTTGGAGCGCTGTTTCTCAATCAGGAATTGTCTTTCTATGACCACTCATAACTATTTACCAGATTACAAAATATTTCGTCACTGCCGAAAGCAAAGTATACGCAAGGGCAAGCATGCTTATCTATCTCAAACAGCCTTTCATATTGTTGCTTTGCAATCTTTATGTGTTCAGTTGGCATCAAAGCACTGACTAAGTACACATTTGATGTTATGTAGAACCGTTCAGTAGAGCCATGTCTACAATAAAATATTCTTTTCACCTTAGCATAAGTACCATCAGCCAAGATAACAGCTGTGCCATTCATTCTCATATGTCTAATATACTTCTCTGACGTAATGATGGCACCGTTCATATTTATCCTCTTAAACTCCACTGCTTCAAATAGAAGCAACGCTGAGTGAGCACGGAGAAAACTGTGGGAGACGGCTTCACCATTTCCCAAAGGAACAATTTTGCCAAGGATGTTTTTAGACTTCGCATCCATCAATGACAACGCATAGTCAGTCGCCAATGCCTTTAGGGCGAACATACTGCTGTGAAGCAGCAGACGTGTGGCAATTTGGAGGGCTACTCCATTAGAATAACTCACAAGTCGCAGCAGCTTGCCCATGTTCACTTCAAAACTGAAACATGAGTGTGCCCATAAAGGGCCAAGGAGGACCACTGACTTTGGGATGTGAAGGAGCTGGTGCATGTTATATGCCATGTTCTTTTGACCGTAAAGGACCTCGACAGCAACTACAAACTCTGAGAAATCGGGCACTGTGCTCTATGTCTAACGGTGACACCGAATTTTTCAACAGGAGAAACATTCCTTTTACAAGGAGACCCCAATGTTCCAGATGCTTGCTTGGCAGTACATTACTGAAGCACGGCATGCTGTAGTACAGCGGCCAGTATTGTCATTTAGATGCTTTCCAGTATTTTCGAACTGTCAGCGCCCTTAGCTGACGGCTGATGCAAACAGGCATTTTGAGTGAGTGAAGTCTTTCATTAATGGCTTTAATTGTAGAAGGACTTCCGCAATAATAGTCCACTGCACACTCTGACAATCATAACTCGGTTATTTGCCTGCTAACACCAAGCAATACACAGTGCATGTAGTCAGGGCACCAGGACCACACAGGGCTAAATCCAGGCAGATTGATTAAAGGAGAAGGGCCTTTTACACCCTTCACCGTGGAGCCAGTGTGGCAGGCAGCCGCCATGTCTGCCACTAGCTCTTCATCTGTGCGGTCAGGATGAGGCTGGCTTAAGCAGTACTTGACTGCACCTGCATTGCAGAAAAAAAGTGACAAGGTGACATTCACATCCAGTACTGACCGTGTGCCAGCACCTAGTCAACAAATTAAGAATAGTGTTTTTAACCCACAGGTAAACATAACTGCTTCATAAAAGTAAAAATGCCAATTTTTAGTGATTAGTGATTTTACTATGCACAATAAGTCATTATACAAGAGACGAAGCTATAAATACAATGACAAGCAAGTGACACTGGTGTATCATGATAGTGATCTGATTATATGCTAATACATGAGGTTCATAAAACCATTATTCTTCTGGCTACTGCCAGTTCACATTCTATTGGTTTCTGGGCCCTGTTATACACCTGCTAGCGTGTGAAACTTATTAAGCTTCACAATCATACTGCGCTGCTGGGTTAAAGTTGAGTTGAACTTCAGATAAATAATGAATCTGCCGATGACACATGTGAATGCTATAATAACGAGGAAGACAAAATATACACTTCTTGTATGAAACTTACCATTTACATTGTTGCCTGGATGGTAACACCAGCTGCAGCCGAAGTAGCCGTTAAACTGCATCAGATGCTGCATTGCTGCTCTTGCGGGTGAATCTGCACAACAGCAGATGCAGAACACCTGCAAATCGAGCAATTATATAGACAAGCATATATATATATATATATATATATATATATATATATGTATATATAGGCAAGACATATGTGGTAATTGCACATCAAGGACTCTTTGGAACATATCTGCGTGTCCTCAAATATCCAAGTTATGCCACTTGTGTTGAGCTGCAGCTGAATGACAAAGGCTTCCAGCAGCAGTGCCATGTTGGGATGTCCATTTCCATACCACAGTAGCGGCACGATTACGTTCTTCCAACGCAGTTATGGTGGCAGTTCATTAAGGGTTACTTGAACTGGCCATATGCTGTATTTCGATGAATTGAAAATGGGGCTGCCATCACAATTTACGGTCACTGTCAAGTCGTGTGCAGCCATGCCAACTTTGTCCCGCGTCACTCGGTACTGCGAGCTGTCTGTTATGTCACTCATTGAAGTGCCCCCACAACTGTTACGCAGGCTATCCATCACTGCAGTACCAGCTGTCTTGCTAGACAGCACGAACTCCAGTTGCTTTTCGATAGGCAGGCTCACAAAAAAACTGCCCGAACGTACGAGATCATGTCCAAGATATTTCGAATGGCACAATTGGCACTCAGCTTGAAGTCCTCGTCGTTCTTCCAAACTGGCCTTCGTTTCTCCAAGCGACAGCTTGCAAAGTGGGCAGTAAAAGTGAAACACGATATCTGTGATATCGACACCACAGAATTTATTGAATAAATATTTGCTCTCAGGGAACGCCTTTTTGCCTAAAAGGTTGATGAACAATTTTTGGATGGCCACGATTACCGTCCAGAAGAAACCGTACTTGACAGTGACGTCCAAGAGCATCATGTAGGCATCGCCCCGGGTCAGTGTCCCGTCATCATTGAACGGTTCAGCTAAGTCTGCGTAAAAGTTGTAATTTCTTTCCGAGGACGCATTCTCAACTGCATAGCTGTCCTAAGGCGGTGTACTTGATGATGTGGCACCATCGTCCATTCGGAATGACGCAGATTCGTGCAAATCTTCGTCGCAGTCATCACTGAAACTAAAGATTTCCGGTGATGTGCCACCATCGTCCATTTTTCGTCGCAGTCATCTCTAAAAAATTCCGGAGATGACAATTCGCGCTCCTCGCCATGCTGATCGTGCCGAGGGCGCAACGAATTCTCCGGTGAAGGTGCAGGTAGAGGAATACGATCTTTCGTCCGTGTATGAAGAGGTGACATGGGTTGCGAAGCATTGCAAGATGAATTGTGAAGGCGCCATATCGTTGTCTTCGGTATGGAATCACTTGATCCGGGATCCAAATATGTCTTTCCTCTTTTTGGTGGTGATGATGATGATGTATAGGGTTTTGTGGCGCAAGGGCCAGTCATGGCCAAAGAGCGCCAAACAATGGTGTTATGTACTCGGTGAGAAAAGTAACTACGAAGGGTATGGTGGCTGTCTATGACGAGATAGTGTGGCTGTATAGAGGCATAAGACAAGAAGCAGGTTATAAACATGTTAACATAATGACAATGGCTTGTGAGGTGTGCTGTTAACCTAAAAGTTACACCATGAAGGTGTGAGGTACTAAAAATGCATATATGTCAGTAGCACTACTGCCTCAAGAAGGTCCTTAACTGAAAGGGCCCGGAGGCAAGTGCTATACAAAGCGCTGCTTTCGCAGCAGGAGCCTCTGATTAGAGGCCGTGCTACGAAACTTGTGGGCCTAGTACTTGTAATGCGTCAACATCTTGTAAATAGTTAAAAACTGTTTTTGGGTTAAAAAGCGGGTCAGCACCAAGGAACATACATGGGTGTAAAGGGATCTGCTGTCGGTACGCTAGAGGGAAGTGCTTTTTTCTTTGAGATTCCGCTTCCCGACACTCCAGCAGGACATGGAGGACGGTCAGTGTTTCGCCACATTTACAACAGGTTGGAACTTCGCTACCGGTCAATAGATAAGAGTGTGTGCCATAGGTATGGCCTATCCTAAGGCGGCAGAAAATGACTTCAGTTCGCCTTGTTTTTGTTATTGGTTCGTAATTTCCTAAGTGTGGCTTAATTAAATGGAGTTTATTGGAAGTTTCGGTATCCCACATCTGTTGCCAATGCCTTCTAAGTTTTTTGCGCAAAAATAGCTTTAGGTCTGAAGGTGCGATACCTATGGAAGAGTTGCCAGCTTTTTTTGTAATCGATTTGGCAATTTCATCAGCGAGCGTGTTGCCCTCGATGCCCCTGTGCCCAGGCACCCAACATACTATGACCTGTTTATTACACGAATATAATTTGCACAGGAGTGAATATAGATTAATGAGTATGGGATTCTTCAGGTTCTTGAGTGATATCAGACATTTTACGACGGATAGGGAGTCTGTAAATACAATGGCTTTCTGTAGCTTTGTTTTCTTGATTTGTTGGACAGCAGACAGTATTGCGTAAGCCTCTGCGGTGAAAATGCTTGTTTCCGGGTGAATAACGTTGGATTCGGAGAACGATGAGCCGACAGCTGCGTAGGAAACGCCAGCGTGCGACTTCGAAGCGCCAGTGTAAAATTCTGTGTACGGGTACTTGTGCTGGAGTTCTAAGAAATGCATTCTTATTTGTGCCTCTGGAGCGTGTTTTGTAACCTCTATGAAGGATGTATCGCATTCTATGTGCTGCCACTGGCACGGTGGCATTAGCTTTGCTGGGGCCATAAGGTTTTGCTCAAGAGCCGGAACTTCCATTTCCTCAAAGTTTTCTAACGCGCAGAGAAAATGGTTCTCTAGCTGCAGGTCGATTATCAAACAGCGTTGCAGATGCAAGGTTGTTTATAGTTTCATAACACGGATGGTCGCGGTTCGCATTAACTTTCAGAAAGTAAAGGAAACTGCAGTACCACCTCTGAAGATGAAGCGACCACTCATTGGCTTCAACGTAGAGACTCTCCACAGGACTCGTCCTGAAGGCACCGGTAGCCAGGCGGATAGCTAAGTGATGAATAGGGTCAAGAATCTTTAAGGCGCTTGGGGTGGCAGACTGGTAAACCACGGCCCCGTAGTCTAGGCGTGTACGTATAAGGCTTTTGTAGACATTCATGAGGCATTTCCTGTCACTGCCCCATGTTGCATGCGACAAGATTTTTAGAATGTTCATTGTTTTTAGGCATTTGTGCTTAAGATATCTTAGGTGCGGAGTGAAAGTTAATTTTTTATCCAGAATTATGCCCAGAAATTTGTGTTCTGTGTTTACAGGTATGCGCTGTCCATTTAAGTCTACATTGGGATCTGCGGTCAGTCCTCTCTTTCGTGTGAATAACACATATGAGCTTTTTTGGGCATTGATTTTAAAGCCATTTTCTCTGGCCCATTTAGACACTTTGTTCAGTCCAATTTGGATGTGTCGTTCACAGATTGCGAGGTTACACGACTTGAAACCGATCTGTATATCATCTACATATAGGGAGTAGAACACGCCGGGTGGTATTACTGAACGTAAGGAGTTCATTTTTATGATGAAAAGCGTACAGCTGAGTACGCCTCCCTGCGGCACCCCAGTTTCCTGTGTATATGGTCTGGACAGAGCATTCCCAACTCTAACGCGGAACGTGCGATTTGTTAAGTAGCTTTCTATTATGTTGAGCATATTCCTGCGGATACCGATTTCTGAAAGATCTCGTAATATTCGAAACCGCCACGTTGTATCATATGCTTTTGCCATGTCGAGGAAGACAGACGGAAAAAACTGTTTGTGTATAAAAGCTTCGCGGATGTTTGCTTCTATGCGAACAAGGCTGTCTGTTGTAGAACGGCCTTCTCTAAAGCCGCACTGATAAGGATCGAGCAGTTTGTTTTCTTCAAGGAAATGCAAGAGCCTGCGGTTTATCATTTTTTCATAAAATTTGCAGACAACTTGTTAAAGCAATGGGACGGTAACTTTCCACTGAGGATGCATCTTTGCCTTGTTTTAGAATGGGTACTACGATGGCTTCTCTCCATGCCAGTGGAAGGAACCCAGTTGCCCAAATAGTGTTAAAGAGGGACAGCAGAGCCATTTGAGCGCTAGAGTCCAGATGCTTTATCATCTCATACATAATACGGTCGGCTCCGGGAGCAGAGCTTTGACAAGTGTTTAATGATGCTCTGAATTCCATAACACTGAAGGGACTGTTGTAAGGTTCGTTTTCTCGACACTTTCTATTCAACGGCTTGCTTTCTGCAGATTCTTTTAGTTTGTGGAAATGCTCCGAATAATGTTCGGCGCTGGACACATGTTCGAAATGCTGTCCAAGGGCGTTAGCCTGGTCTTCAAGGTTATTGCCTTGGACATCGACCAAAGGCAGGAGGTAAGGTTGGTGGCCTACTAATTTTTTCAGCCGACTCCATACTTTTCCTTCTTGTTTGTAGGAGTTAACACCGGAGATGTATTTTTCCCAGCTTTCCCTTTTAGCCGTGCGCCGTGTTCGTCTTCCTTGGGACTTTATGTGTTTGAAGTTAACAAGGTTCTCAGTTGTTGGAGAGCGGCGCAGCATGTCCCAGGCCTTATCCTGTTTTTTCCGTGCATTCCTGCAATCCTCGTTCCACCAGGGCACTCGCCTTTTTTTCGGGGTCCCGTTTGTTTGTGGGATGCACTCCAATGCGGCGTCAATGATAAAAGCGGTAAAATAAGCAACAGCATCGTTTATATTACCCCGCAGGGGCGTCTGCGTGAGCAGGCGTTTGGTGTGTTGCGACACCACGGACCCGAGCACATGAGGGTTGGACCCTCCCGCGTGTAGCCGTGCGCGGCTTAGCCGTGTCTGGGGAAAGGGGGATCCTGGAGGTTGAGCTGATGCTGGGTGTTTGGACCTTTAAGGCCCCCCGGCGGAGGCAACACACCTCTTTGGCCTCTGCTTCGCATAGACGGCACCTCCAGACTGACCCACCTGGAGGAAACCGGCAGTCGCCTTTTCCTGTCCTCCTCTCTAATCTTCGTCTTTCTCTCCCACTTTTTCACCTTTCCTGTCTCCTCTTCACTTCTTATTACTTCCGTATTTCTTGGTGGCAAGGGTTAACCGTGTGTAGTATATCCAACTTTGGGTATATATATAAGGTTTTAGCGGCGATGCATGGCTGGCGCCTGCAGGTATTCTAACCTTGTAGCGTCCCCTTGTTGGGCCCGGTGGTGGGTGGCCACCATCGCCGCCGAAATTTCCAATGCTTTATGGCAAGCAACTTTCCACCATTACCTGATCGCTCCCGCAAGAGGGGGCGCACCGATGAAACTTTCACGTTTTTCATGCAAACAAAGCAATCTTTTCCCAAGTACCACGTTGTACACAGTCAGCACGATAGCAAAACTGTCAGAATGATCTCACCATTTGTTGTAGCAAAATGCCTCACGGAAGCAATTGGCCCAGGCTATAAAGTAACGAAGATGGGAAGTGATGATCTTCTTCTCGAACTTCGCGACAAAACACAATATGACAAGCTCTCGAAACTTGTAGCATTTGGGGAAATTCCCGTCTCAGTGGGCCCACACATATCCATGAACACAGTCCGCGGAGTCGTCTCAGAAGATGACCTTCTCGAACTGAGTGAAAGCGAACTACTAGAAGGATGGCAAGACCAGAACGTAGTAAGAGTGCAAAGAATAACATTAAGGCGAGATGACAAACAAATACCGACCAAACACATAATCATTACTTTCGGAACCAGCGACCTGCCTGAAACAATAGAAACCGGCTACTGCAAGCTACGTGTTCGACCATACATCCCAAATCCGCGTCGATGCTTCAAGTGTCAGCGTTTTGGGCATGGGTCTCAAACCTGCAGAGGACGTGCTACTTGTGCTAAGTGTAGTTCTCCTGAACACGCTTCTGACATCTGCACTTCACCAAACCACTGTGCCAACTGTAAAGGAGATCACCCCGCCTACTCGCGATCATGCCCCTCGTGGAAAAAGGAGAAACAAATAATAGAACTCAAAGTCAAACTAAACCTATCTTTTCCAGAGGCACGTAAACGTTTCGCTCTCCACAACCACTCTAGTCCTTCCTACATCGATGTGGCGCGCCGGGGGGCAGCGCTACATCCTTCGGCGGCCGCCCAAGTCACACGGAGTGTGACGACGGTTACGCCATCAGCCCCCCTGGCGGGAGCAGCCACTGCTCTTCCGCCCCCTACGACGAAGGGCGAGCAGACCTCCGAGCCTGCCGGTCCCAGGGCCACTGCCCGTGCAGACAGGCCCGAAAAACTCCCGAGAGTGCCCGCTGAGCGGGCGTCATCCAACGCCTCTGACGAGGCGATGGATGTAACAAAAACTTCTCCGGCGTCTGAGACGCCGAAGGCACGGCGTTGCTCCCTGGAGCGCGCCAAGAAAAAAGAAATACCCCGCATCAAGGGGCCTGGAAAGGTCCCTTGAGCCAACCTAATTCATATCTCTTGACACACAGCACATAAACACAAACAATATGGATACACAAATAATACACTGGAACGTGAGAGGTCTGATCCATAACCTCGATGATATCAAAGAACTCTTACACAAATACAATCTAAAGGTGCTGTGTGTTCAGGAGACACATCTTAATTCTACACAAACAAACTTTCTTAGGCGATACGCAATTTTCCGGAAAGACCGAGATGATGCTGTTGCATCGTCCGGCGGCGTAGCAATACTAGTAGACAGAGGCGTTGCTTGTCGGCAACTGCAACTCCGAACTCCCCTTGAGGCAGTTGCTATCCAAGCAGTACTATTCAATAAAGTAGTTACTATCACGTCCATATACATCCCCCCAAGTTATCAACTCTCTAGCACAACATTTCAAAGCTTTATTGATGAGCTGCCTCACCCTTACATAGTCGTCGGTGATCTAAACGCGCATAGCCCACTTTGGGGCGACTCTCGCTGTGATGCGCGAGGACGGCTTATAGAAAACATCCTATTCAGTTCAGGTTCCTGCTTGCTTAACAAGAAAAAGCCAACATTTTACAGCTCTACACATAAAACATTTTCTTCGATAGATCTAAGCATATCGTCTAGTACAATTGTACGATATCTCCAGTGGGATGTCATTAATAACCCTTATGGCAGTGATCACTTCCCCATCGTCCTAAACCTTAAAAAACAAAGTGAGTGTCCTGCACATGTTCCTCGATGGAAAGTTGATTCAGCCGACTGGACGAAGTTTCGCGAACTAACGCAGCTGCCCTGGAATGATATCTGTGAACTTAACCTAGACGACGCAGTAGCATACATAACAGCGTTCATTATTGATGCTGCATCAGTATGTATCCCCCAAACAAAAGGGTCGCCCTCGAAACGACGTATTCCATGGTGGAATGAGGAGTGTAGGGAAGTCAGGAAAAAACAAAACAAGGCTTGGAATCTCCTCCGTAACTCACCAACTACAGAGAACCTAATTAATTTCAAGGCGATGAAGTCTCAAGGGAGAACACGCCGCCGCGCTAAACGGGAAAGTTGGAAAAACTACATAAGCAGCATCAATTCATACACAGACGAACGAAAAGCCTGGAACAGGGTTAACAAAATAAAAGGCCGCGAAACTCATCCCTTACCTTTATTAAATACACAAGGACACTCCCTGGAGGATCAGGCAGATTGTCTAGGAGCACATTTCGAGCACATTTCCAGTACATCTCACTACACAGATACATTCGTAAAATACCAGCGACTAGCAGAACAGATGAATTTCGATCGGAAAAGCACATCCAACGAAGTATACAATCGTCCATTTGGAATGGCTGAGTTCCAGGCCTCACTGAGCTGTTGCAACAAGTCCGCTCCAGGAAGTGACAGGATAATGTATGAGATGATCAGACACTTACACCCTGAAACCCAAAAAACACTACTGTCACTCTTTAATTCCTTGTTCTCTGCAGGCTATATTCCTTCTGTTTGGAAAGAAGCAATCGTAATCCCTATCCTCAAAGAGGGCAAGGACCCTTCCTCACCCAACAATTATAGGCCCATAGCTCTGACAAGTTGTATATGCAAATTATTTGAGAAAATGATTAACCGTCGCCTCATCCATTTTCTTGAACGCAGCAAGATACTCGATCCCTTACAGTGCGGTTTTAGAGAGGGTACATCCACAACAGATCACCTTGTCCGCATCGAGACAAATATCCGCGATGCCTTTGTCCACAAACAGTTTTTCCTGTCCGTATTTTTAGATTTGGAGAAGGCATACGACACAACCTGGCGCTATGGAATCCTCCGTGACCTGTCTGAAATGGGAGTTCGAGGCAACTTGCTGAACGTGATTCATAGTTACCTCTCCAATCGGACGTTCCGTGTTAGAGTTGGTAACGTTCTGTCTCGTCCATTTACGCAAGAGACTGGTGTTCCACAAGGTGTTGTGCTGAGCTGCACTCTTTTTATTGTCAAAATGAACGCGATCCAGACTGCCATACCACATACTATGTTTTATTCCGTATATGTGGATGACATCCAGATAGGTTTCAAATCAAGTAACTTAAGTATCTGCGAGCGACAAGTACAGCTTTGCATAAATAAATTATCTAAGTGGGCGGACGAAAATGGTTTCAAACTAAACCCACAAAAAAGTACATGCGTCCTATTTTCTAACAAGAGAGGCATAATGGCGGACCCCGCAATAGATCTAAATGGAGAACGGCTATCTGTGAGCCATGAACACAAATTTCTAGGAATCCTTTTAGACAGTAAGCTGACTTTTGTACCACACTTGAAGTATCTGAAGTCAAAGTGCCTCAAGTCTATGAACTTGCTGAAGCTCTTGTCACGTACATCTTGGGGAAGCGACAGGCGGTGCCTTTTAAAGCTCTACAAAAGTCTAGTATTAACAAGCCTTGACTACGGAGCAATAGTCTACAATTCTGCCGCACCTAGTGCTCTGAAAATGCTTGATCCTATTCACCACTTAGGTATCCGCCTTGCTACAGGCGCCTTTAAGACTAGCCCTGTGCAAAGCCTCTACGTCGAGTCAAACGAATGGTCATTGCACTACCAAAGAACATATTTAACTTTATCCTACGCCCTTAAAGTTAGCTCAGATGTTAAACATCCTTGTCATTCCACTATATGCGACTTGTCCACTGCTAGGCTGTTTCGTAACTGCCCAGCCACTAGGCCTCCTCTGTCCCTCCGGTTGGAAGCACTATCAGAAAAAATAGGTGTCCCTCTTTTACACAAAGTCCAAATGGCTCCTACACGGCTTCCGCCGCCTTGGGAGTGGCAGACTATCCAATGCGACATCTCTTTCCTAGAATTATCGAAACGAGCCCCGGAGGCACACATATATTCACATTTTATAGAACTCAAGGAAAAGTACTCATGTGATGAATTTTACACAGATGCTTCGAAGTCTCCAGCTGGTGTTGCTTACGCAGCTCTGGGACCCTCACTTTCAACATCTGGACCACTAAACCCATACACCAGTATCTTTACAGCGGAAGCATACGCCATTCTTAAGGCTATTCAACACATACGGCTCAAAAATATCGCTAAGGCTGTTGTATTTACAGACTCGTTAAGTGTAGTGAGAGCCCTAATTAGCTTACGTAAGCACAAGAACTCGGTTTTTAATAAGCTGTATAGCGCGTTATGCTCCGCATACATGTGCAACCAATCGATTATACTATGCTGGGTACCTGGCCATAAAGGCATAAAAGGCAACGTAGCTGCTGACGAAAAGGCTACGTCAGAGAGTTTTAACAACACGGATGGAAATATCCCCATTCCTGCAACAGACCTAAAGCCCCTTCTGCGCTGTAAATTGAGGAATCATTGGCAAGAAGAGTGGGATACACAAACATTGAATAAGTTACACATTATCAAACCAAAATTGCGGAATTGGATAAGTGGCAAAACAGCACGGTACAAGGAAGTAATTCTTTGCCGATTAAGGATAGGCCACACATACGGCACCCACTCTCATCTCTTGACCGGGGGCGATCTTCCAACTTGTGTTAAGTGCGGCAATAATCTCACTGTCCTGCATGCTCTTATTGAGTGCCCTGCAATAGAAACAGAAAGGAAAAAGTATTTCCCTGCTGCATATCGCGAGAATTTACCCCTTCACCCTGCATTTTTCCTTAGCGATGAACCTCTTTTATGCGAAGCATATTACGAGAGCTCAACCCAGCTCCTCAGGCGCGGCGGTGTCGCCTTCAATACCACGTGACACCGTGACGTCACGACAGAGGAGAAACGAGGCTCCAACTCACGCCGTCGCTCGCGGCGTCGCCCCCCGCATCGGATGCGGTGAGCGTCGAGCAACGCAGCGTTCGGCGCGACAACGATTTATTCATGAAGTGCAACGCCGCAGACATCGACGACACCGGCTTTTCTGCGACACGAGCTCCTTAACGCTGTCGCGTTAAAATAAAGGCTAGTATGCTTCGCATCCTGGGCGTAACCTTATCTAAGCCACAGCCATTTGTTTTAATCTGGAAACAGTTTTAGAGTTTTTAGCCGAAACGGACACCCTAAAAATCATCTGGCCAGGCAACTTTTAAGCACACGACTAACAGCCCTGCATTCAAGGGCTCTCTTGAAACTCTGGTGTCAGTGTTATGTTTTATTGCATCCTCTTTTAACGAAAGCCCATTGCCATAGCCCACATCACATCCTAGTCACCGTCATTATTTTACCACCTATATATTCCACTCCACTTACAGCGTAAGTTTTTTAGGCCCTTTTACAGCCATATCACATCTACCATGATGAGTTCATTGTGCATGTCATCCACAATACATCGCCAACATTACCACATGTCATGGCGCTCTTTGGTCAAACCTGGCCCTTGCGCCATAAAACACCACATATCATCATCATCATCATCATCATCATCGTTTATATTAAAATCGTTAAGAGCGTTTCGAGGCATATACGTCAGAGTCCTAAATTTTTCCCAGTCTGCAGATGCAATCTTCCATCGAGGGGCGTGTGGGAAAGGATCATGTTCTTTTGCAGATTGGAGGATCACAGGAAAATGGTCCATGCCATAAGGGTTTTGAATAACTTTCCAATCTAAATGGGGTACTAAGGTCGGGGATACTATGCTTAAGTCTATGTAACTGTACGTGTTATGTGCAAGACTGTAAAATGTTGGCTGTTTCTTATTTAGCATGCAGGCGCCTGAAGAAAACAGGATTTGTTCAATTATTCGACCTCTTGCATCGCATCGGGAATCCCCCCAAAGAGTATTGTGTGCATTGAAATCCCCAACCAGTATGTATGGTTCTGGCAGGGCATCTATTAATCCCTCGGGTTCTGCTCGAAGGAGCCGAAAGTTAGGCGGTATATGAATAGAACAAATGCTAATTAGTTTTCCCAACAATAAGGCCCGAACCGCAACTGCCTCAAGAGGTGTTTGAAGTTCCAGAGCACGGCATGCAACGGACTTATCAGCTATTATTGCTACACCACCGGAAGAGGTGTTGGCATCGTCACGGTCCTTCCGAAAAATGGCGAATTGCGTCAGAAAGGCTGACTGTGTTGGTTTTATATGTGTTTCTTGTACACACAGCACCTTGGGATTATATTTATGTACGAGTTCTTTGACGTCGTCGGGGTTGTGGAGGAGACCTCTAACGTTACAATGTAATATTGGTGTATCCATGTTGTTATTGATATGTGCGGTGTGTTTAGGAGTTTGTGCTGTGTGTTTAGGAGAACGGCGGCCGGACAGGCCGCCATTGGAATATGAACCTGGCAACGTTTACCGCTAGAACGTTATCTAGTGAGGCGAGTCTAGCAGTGCTATTGGAGGAATTAGAAGGCAGTAAATGGGATATAATAGGGCTCAGTGAAGTTAGGAGGCCAAAAGAAGCATATACAGTGCTAAAAAGCGGGCACGTCCTGCGCTACCGGGGCTTGGCGGAGAGAAGAGAACTAGGCGTCGGATTCCTGATTAATAAGAATATAGCTGGTAACATACAGGAATTCTACAGCATTAACGAGAGGGTGGCAGGTCTTGTCCTGAAACTTAATAAGAGATAAAAAATGAAGATTGTACAGGTCTACGCCCCTACATCCAGTCATGATGACCAGGAAGTCGCCCCGCAGGGGCGTCTGCGTCAGCGGGCGTTTGGTGTGTTGCGACACCACGGACCCGAGCACACGAGGGTTGGACCCTCCCGCGTGTAGCCGTGCGCGGCTTAGCCGTGTCTGGGGAAAAGGGGATCCTGGGGGTTGAGCCGATGCTGGGCGTTTGGACCTTTAAGGCCCCCCGGCGGAGGCAACACACCTCTTCGGCCTCGGCTTCACATAGACGGCACCTCCAGACTGACCCACCTGGAGGTAACCGGCAGTCGCCTTTTCCTGTCTCTCTCTACCCTCATCTTCGTCTTCCTCTTCCCCTTTTGATCTTTCCTGTCTTCTCATCTTTTCTATTCACTTCGACTTTTCCTGGCGGCAAGGGTTAACCTGGTGTGGCTGTCCTACCTTGGGTATACCATATTGGGTTATAGTAACGGCATACTGCTGGCGCTGTGCAGACTTGTTTACATGTTCTGCCACGTCCCCTTGTTGGGCTCCGTGGTGGGTGGTAGACGCCGTTGCCGAACAACTTACTTTTTCCCATGGGATCCTCGAACCCGTTTTCACCTGATTGTGCCTCGAAAAGGGTACGCACCGACGCAACCTCGCTATTCATTCCCCAAAACAAAGAAACTTTCCCGAAATTCCACGTACTTCACTGTGAACAGTTATCTACTAAAGCTAGAGTAATCTCACCATTTCTTGTCGCCAAGTGCCTAAAAGAGACCATTGGAGCCGGTTACAAAGTAACAAAGATGGCAAGTGGGGATTTGCTCCTCGAACTAAAGGACAAGGAACAACACAACAGACTTGCACACCTCGTAGCCTTTGGCAACATCCCTGTTTCTGTCAGCGCAGATCGAACTATGAACAGAGTCAAAGGCGTAGTTTCAGATGAAGACCTAATGACACTGAATGAAGAAGAACTCCTAGATGGATGGAAGGACCAAGGCGTAATCCATGTGCAGCGCATCAAAATCAGACGGAATGACAATGAAATCCCAACAAAGCATTTAATACTAACTTTCAGCTCAACTACTCTACCCGAGACTCTTGAAACTGGCTATGTAAAACTACATGTTCGACCCTACATTCCTAACCCACGACGTTGCTTCAAATGTCAGAGATTTGGTCACGCATCCCAGAGCTGCCGAGGACAGCTTATGTGCGCAAAGTGCGGCGCAACCGGTCACTCTGCTGACGACTGCAATAATGAGGTACATTGTGCGAACTGCGACGGCAGTCACCCTGCGTACTCCAGAGCTTGTCCAGCCTGGAAGAAAGAGAAAGAAATAATTACAGTAAAATATGAGGAGAACATAACATTCCGTGAAGCAAGACAAAGGGTCTCTGCGTTATTTTCCCTGAAAACATCTTTCGCTGAAGTGGTGCAACGGGGGGCGGCACCACAACGGCCTCTGGCGGCAGCCCGGACCACGCCTAGCGTGCCGAGGCTAACGCCACCCGCCCCTACGATGGGAGCAGCTAACGCTGACCTGCCATCTCTCAAAGTGTCCACACCAGTGGCCTCTTCAAGCTTCGGCAGCAGCCAGGGCACCGCAGAGGCCACAGGGGTCCTGTCGACCTCCGGCCCCGTGGGGACGAAGACTCCGTCGCTTGAGACGAAGTCTACGCGACGCACACATCGCTCTCTGGAGCGGGTGTCCCGTGCCTCGCAGGAGGCTATGGACACCAGTGTCCATAGCCAAACGGCGCAAGTAGCGCCGAAGGAGCGGCGAGGTTCTCTTGACCGCTCCAAAAAGGACAAAACACCAATTACAGGGCCTAACAAAGGCCCTGTAAAGTAATGTCATTCTCCTCTCTCTTGAGACACACAGCACAACCTTTTTTTTTCAACATGGATGACATCATACAATGGAATATCAGAGGATTATTAAGAAACCTACAAGACATCCAAGAAATTCTCTGTAAGTTTAAACCTAAAGTGCTGTGTGTGCAAGAAACCCACCTATCTTCCAAACACACTAACTTCCTCCGATAATACATGACTTTCCGGAAAGACCGCGAGGATGCTGTCGCATCATCTAGCGGTGTAGCTATCATTGCTGATAGAAGTGTAGCGTGTCAGCATTTGAGGCTCCAAACGGCCCTTGAGGCCGTGGCCGTTCGAGCCGTACTTTTAAATAAACTCATTACCATCTGCTCTTAGTACATACCACCACATTATCAGCTTCACAGGCGCGACTTAGAATCATTCATAGATGAGCTCCCGGAGCCCTATATAATTCTCGGTGATTTTAATGCACACAGCAGTTTGTGGGGCGATTCGCGCTGTGATGCGCGAGGTCGCGTCATCGAACAGGTGCTTTTTTCCTCCGGAACATGTCTCTTGAACACGAAGGAGCCCACATATTTTAACCTAGCCAACAAGTCATACTCTGCCATAGATCTTAGCATTTTATCGCCGACGCTTTTACCATATTTTAAATGGAATGTGCTTAATAACCCATATGGGAGTGACCACTTCCCAATAATCCTAACTACGCCGAAACAAGATCAACTTCCCCCGCAGGTTTCTCGGTGGAAGATTGACACAGCCGATTGGGAACGGTACAGATCTCTTACACACATGACTTGGACTGAGATGTCTGGTATAACTATAGATGATGCTGTTGCATATTTTACAGCTTTTATACTGGATGCCGCCTGTAAATGTATTACTCAAGCGAGCGGCATGGGTTCCAAGCGGCGTGTTCCTTGGTGGAACGATGCATGTAGGCAAGCACGGAGAAAGCAGAACAAAGCGTGGGCGCTGCTTCGCGATTCGCCAACAGCAGAAAACTTGGAAAACTTTAAGCATGTCAAATCCCAGGCAAGGAGAACGCGCCGGCAAGCAAGACGAGAGAGCTGGGCAAAATTTATATCAAGCATCAACTCGTATACAGATGAGAGAAAAGTTTGGAATAAAGTGAACAAAGTTAATGGGCAGCAAACGTATTCCTTACCTCTAGTAAATAGCCACGGAGAAAGCCTTGAAGACCAAGCCAACTCTCTCGGTGCACATTTTGAATACATATCGAGCTCTTCACACTACTCCGAAACCTTCCTAAAGTACAAAACACAAATAGAACAGCAAAAATTAGAAAGTCTGCTAAAAGTGCGGCGTACAACGATCCATTCTGTATAGCAGAACTGCAGGCAGCACTAAACTGTTGTAATACATCCGCCCCAGGTTCAGACCGCGTAATATATGAGATGCTAAAACAACTACCACCCGAAACACAGAAAACCCTCCTCTACCTATACAACGTTATATGGTCTTCCGGCGAGATCCCCTCCGTTTGGAAGGAGGCTATTGTAATTCCAATTCTGAAACACGGGAAGGATCCTTCCTCTGTATCAAGTTACCGACCTATAGCGCTAACAAGTTGCCTCTGCAAAGTATTCGAAAAAATTATTAACTGTCGCCTACTACATATCCTCGAATCAAATAAATTCCTCGACCCATACCAGTGCGGGTTTCGCGAGGGTCGATCCACAAGTGACCATCTCATACGTATCGAGGCACGTATTCGTGAAGCTTTTGTTCATAAGCAGTTTTTTTTATCAGTATTCTTAGATATGGAGAAAGCTTATGATACTGTGTGGCGGTTTGGGATATTGAGAGACCTCTCACAGTTAGGTATACATGGCAATATGTTTAGTGTTATTGAAAGCTATCTGTCTAATCGCACATTCCGTGTTCGAGTGGGCAATGTCTTGTCACGGAAATTTACACAGGAAACAGGAGTGCCGCAGGGCGGTGTGCTCAGCTGCACGCTCTTTATAGTAAAAATGAATTCTCTTCGTCTACACATACCACGTAACATCTTCTATTCAACGTATGTTGACGATGTGCAGATAGGATTCCAATCAAGTTCTCTTGCAATCTGTGAGTGACAGCTCCAGCTTGGCCTTAACAAGGTCTCCAAATGGGCTGACGAGAACGGGTTCAGACTGAAGCCGCAAAAAAGCACATGTGTCGTTTTCTCGAGAAAAAGGGGCCTGCACGCTGATCCTGAAATTCTGTTGAATGGTGAGCGTCTGCCTGTAAACAAGGAACATAAATTTTAGGCATAATTTTAGACGCGAAATTAACCTTTGTGCCGCACATAAAGTGTCTTAAAATCAAATGTATGAAAACAATGAATATCTTAAAGGTGCTCTCACGCACAACCCGGGGCAGTGATAGAAAATGTCTCATGAATTTGTATAAAAGCCTCATACGCACACGACTAGACTATGGAGCCATAGTCTACCAGTCGGCTACTCCAACTGCTCTAAAGATGCTAGACCCTGTCCACCACTTAGGAATTCGCCTGTCCACAGGTGCCTTTAGAACAAGCCCAGTGGAAAGTCTGTACGTTGAATCGGATGAATGGCCACTTCAACTGCAGAGAACATACTCGTCTTTCATGTATTTTCTTAGAGTAAACGGAAACAGTCAGCACCCCGCGTATTACACGTATGAATGATTTGTCCAGTTGTCAACTTTTTCGCAACCGGCCCACAGTGGCAAAGCCTTTCTCACTGCGTGTCAGAGACATAGCTGAAGAAACAAGTTTTCCGCTGCTTGAATACCATCCTATGTCCCCTGCTATACGGCCCCCACCGTGGCAGTGGCAACCAATAGAGTGTGATATATCCTTCATAGCTGTTACAAAGCGCGCTCCTCTCGCGCATATACGAATGTACTTCCTGGAATTACAACACAAATACTCATGTCCTGAATTCTTTACAGACGCATCAAAGTGTAATTCTGGCGTATCTTACGCAGCAGTCGGTCCATCCTTTTCGGATACCGGTGTTCTGCACACGAGCACAAGTATCTTTACAGCAGAGGCCTACGCCATATTGGCTGCCGTTAAACACATTAAAGAATTGAATATCCCAAAGGCAGTTATATACACAGACTTTTTGAGCGTCTTAAACGCATTGAAAACTGTGAAGAAATATCAAAATCCTATAATTGTATCTCTCTATTCAGCATTATGCACCGCCTATGCGTCCAGGCAGCATATCGTAGTATGCTGCGTGCCGGGGCACCGCGACATTGAAGGAAACGTGTTGGCTGACCAGCTAGCGACATCCGTGCACGCGAACGCTGCAGACATTTCCACGACTGTCCCTGTAATGGACCTTAAGCCCTCCATAAGGAAAACGCTCAGGGCTTTCTGGCAGCGGTTATGGGATAAAGAAACAGAAAATAAACTGCATGTTATCAAGCCATATCTTGGCAACTGGCCGCCGGTATCAAAGAACCGCCACACGGAAGTAATACTTTGCAGACTTAGAATAGGACACACATACAGTACACACGCATACCTCTTGTCAGGTGGTGATCCACCCATGTGTGATAAGTGTGGTGAGCCACTTACCGCGCTTCACATCCTGATGCAATGCAGAGAATCAGATGCAAATAGAAAAAAGAATTTTCCATTACCTCACCGACAGCAAATTCCACTTCAACCCCAAATGATTATAGGTATGGAACCTCTCTTTAAACATCAATCACTATTTCAATTTTTAAAAGCTGTACATAGCTTTCATACTATAGCCCCAGGAAATCCGTAGCACAGCCTCTTAACAGAGGTTTCTGCTGCGGTAGCTGCATTGAAAGAAAGCACCTGCCTCCCAGCCTTTGGGCTCAAAGGCTTTAAGGAGGCATATGTGCTATTTCCATATTCATGCATTTTAGCCCCATTATGACCTGTCACTCGTCCTATACCCAGAGACCACTCCACGTACCACTGTCATAATTTTATACCTATATATCGTTTTATGCTTCTACGATAGCGACTAATTTTAGGCCAATTTACAGCCATGTTACACCTCATCATCGTAACTCACCAATCAGTGCTTAACACATCATTATCAGTCATGGCGCTCTTTGGCCACACCTGGCCCTTGCGCCACTAAACAACACACATCCATCCACCAGGAAGTCGAAAGTTTCTATGAAGACGTGGAATCGGCGATGGGTAGAGTGAAAACTAAATACACTATACTAATGGGCGACTTTAATGCCAAGGTAGGCAAGAAGCAGGCTGGAGACAAGGCAGTAGGGGAACATGGCATAGGCACTAGGAATATCAGGGGAGAGTTATTAGTAGAGTTTGCAGAACAGAATAATATGAGGATAATGAATACCTTCTTTCGCAAGCGGGATAGCCGAAAGTGGACGTGGAGGAGCCCGAACGGTGAGACTAGAAATGAAATAGACTTCATACTCTGCGCTAACCCTGGCATCGTACAAGATGTGGACGTGCTCGGCAAGGTGCGCTGCAGTGACCACAGGATGGTAAGAACTCGAATTAGCCTAGACCTGAGAAGGGAACGGAAGAAACTGCTACATAAGAAGCCGATCAATGAGTTAGCGGTAAGAGGGAAAATAGAGGAATTCCAGATCAAGCTACAGAACAGGTATTCGGCTTTAACTCAGGAAGAGGACCTTAGTGTTGAAGCAATGAACGACAATCTTGTGGGCATCATTAAGGAGTGTGCATTGGAAGTCGGTGGTAACTCCGTTAGGCAGGATACCAGTAAACTATCACAGGAGACGAAAGATCTGATCAAGAAACGCCAATGTATGAAAGCCTCTAACCCTACAGATAGAATAGAACTGGCAGAACTTTCGAAGTTAATCAACAAGCGTAAGACAGCTGACATAAGGAAGTATAATATGGATAGAATTGAACATGCTCTCAGGAACGGGGGAAGCCTGAAAACAGTGAAGAAGAAACTAGGAATTGGCAAGAATCAGATGTATGCGTTAAGAGACAAAGCCGGCAATATCATTACTAATATGGATGAGATAGCTCAAGTGGCTGAGGAGTTCTATAGAGATTTATACAGTACCAGTGGCACCCACGACAATAGTGGAAGAGAAAATAGTCTAGAGGAATTCGAAATCCCACAGGTAACGCCAGAAGAAGTAAAGAAAGCCTTAGGAGCTATGCAAAGTGGGAAGGCAGCTGGGGAGGATCAGGTAACAGCAGATTTGTTGAAGGATGGTGGTCAGATTGTTCTAGAGAAACTGGCCACCCTGTATCCGCAATGCCTCGTGACGTCGAGCGTACCGGAATCTTGGAAAAACGCTAACATAATCCTAATCCATAAGAAAGGGGACGCCAAAGACTTGAAAAATTATAGACCGATTAGCTTGCTGTCCGTTGCCTACAAACTATTTACTAAGGTAATCGCAAATAGAATCAGGAACAACTTAGACTTCTGTCAAGCAAAGGACCAGGCAGGATTCCGTAAAGGCTACTCAACAATAGATCATATTCACACTATCAATCAGGTGATAGAGAAATGTGCGGAATATAACCAACCCCTATATATAGCTTTCATTGATTACGAGAAAAGGTTTGATTCTGTCGAAACCTTAGCAGTCATGGAGGCATTACGGAACCAGGGTGTAGAGAAGCCGTATGTAAAAATACTGAAAGATATCTATAGCGGCTCCACAGCCACCATAGTCCTCCATAAGGAAAGCAACAAAATCCCAATAAAGAAAGGCGTCAGGCAGGGAGATACGATCTCTCCAATGCTATTCACAGCGTGTTTACAGGAGGTATTCAGAGACCTGGACTGGGAAGAATTGGGGATAAAAGTTAATGGAGAATACCTTAGTAACTTGCGATTCGCTGATGATATTGCCTTGCTTAGTAACTCAGGGGACCAATTGCAATGCATGCTCAATGACCTGGAGAGGCAAAGCAGAAAAGTGGGTCTGAAAATTAATCTGCAGAAAACTAAAGTAATGTTTAACAGTCTCGGAAGAGAACAGCAATTTACAATAGGTAGCGAGGCACTGGAAGTGGTAAGGGAATACATCTACTTAGGGCAGGTAGTGACGGCGGATCCGGATCATGAGACGGAAATCATCAGAAGAAGAATAATGGGCTGGGGTGCGTTTGGCAGGCATTCTCAGATCATGAACAGCAGGTTGCCATTATCACTCAAGAGAAAAGTGTTACCAGTACTCACCTACGGGGCTGAAACCTGGAGGCTTACGAAAAGGGTTCTACTCAAATTGAGGACGACGCAATGAGCTATGGAAAGAAGAATGATAGGTGTAACGTTAAGGGATGAGAAAAGAGCAGATTGGGTGAGGGAACAAACGCGAGTTAATGACATCTTAGTTGAAATCAAGAAAAAGAAATGGGCATGGGCAGGACATGTAATGAGGAGGGAAGATAACCGATGGTCATTAAGGGTTACGGACTGGATTCCAAGGGAAGGGAAGCGCAGCAGGGGGCGGCAGAAAGTTAGGTGGGCGGATGAGATTAAGAAGTTTGCAGGGACAGCATGGCCACAATTAGTACATGACCGGGGTTGTTGGAGAAATATGGGAGAGGCCTTTGCCCTGCAGTGGGCGTAACCAGGCTGATGATGATGATGTTTAGGAGAGAGAAGCTACTTTAGACCACAGGGCTCTTTCCAGGCCCCGTGATGCGGGTTTTGTCCTTTTTGGCGCGCTCCTGAGAACTGCGCCGAGCCTTCGGCGTCTGGGACGCCGAAGCACTTTGTGATGTATCCATCGCCTCCACAGAGGCGTTGGATGTCCGCTCGCGGTGTCCGCTCGCGGGTGTTTCGGGCTTCTCTACGCGTGCATAGGCCCTTAAAGAACTAGAAACAGCAGACCCTGAGGGCTGCTGGATCATGCTGGGTAGCAGGCCAGCACTAGCTGGTCCCGCAGTAGGGGCGAGTGGCGATGCCGCCGGTCCACTCTGGGTGGTCCTAACAGCCGCCGAATACCGTTGTGGCCGTGCCCCCAGCCATGCCACTTCGGAAAATGTAGGTCCCTGTGCAATAGAAAGACGCTTGCGCGCTTCTTTGAACGATATATTTTCTTTTATTTTAAGTGTTATGATTTCTCGACAGCAACTACGAACTATGAACTCAACTATGAACTGAAGCAACTATGAACTCCACAGCAACTACAAACTCTGAGAAATCGGGCACTGTGGTCTATGTCTAACGGTGACACCGAATTTTTCAACAGGACAAACATTCCTTTTACAAGGAGACCCCAATGTTCCAGATGCTTGCTTGGCAGTACATTACTGAAGCACGGCATGCTGTAGTACAGCGGCCAGTATTGTCATTTAGATGCTTTCCAGTATTTTCGAACTGTCAGCGCCCTTGGCTGACGGCTGATGCAAACAGGCATTTTGATTGAGCGAAGTCTTTCATTAATGGCTTTAATTGTAGAAGGACTTCCGCAATAATAGTCCACTGCACACTCTGACAATCATAACTCGGTTATTTTCCTGCTAACACCAAGCAATACACAGTGCATGTAGTCAGGGCACCAGGACCACACAGGACTAAATCCAGGCAGATTGATTAAAGGAGAAAGGCCTTTTACACCCTTCACCGTGGAGCCAGTGTGGCAGGCAGCCGCCATGTCTGCCACTAGCTCTTCATCCGTGCGGTCAGGATGAGGCTGGCTTAAGCAGTACTTGACTGTACCTGCATTGCAGAAAAAAAGTGACAAGGTGACATTCACATCCAGTACTGACCGTGTATATCCAGTACTGACCGAGAAAAGAATATAATAGCTGTGTCTTACCAGTACTCACCTATGGGGCAGAAACCTGGAGGCTTACGAAAAGAGTTCTACTCAAATTGAGGACGACGCAACGAGCTATGGAAAGAAGAATGATGGGTGTAACGTTAAGGGATAGGAAAAGAGCAGATTGGGTCAGGGAACAAACGCGAGTTAATGACATCTTAGTTGAAATCAAGAAAAAGAAATGGGCATGGGCAGGACATGTAACGAGGAGGGAAGATAACCGATGGTCATTAAGGGTTACGGACTGGCTCCCAAGGGAAGGGAAGCGTAGCAGGGGGCGGCAGAAAGTTAGGTGGGCGGATGAGATTAAGAAGTTTGCAGGGACGGCGTGGCCACAATTAGTACATGACCGGGGTTGTTGGAGAAATATGGGAGAGGCCTTTGCCCTGCAGTGGGCGTAATCAGGCTGATGATGATGATGATGACTGACCGTGTGCCAGCACCTAGTCAACAAATTAAGAATAGTGTTTTAACCCACAGGTAAACATAACTGCTTCATAAAAGTAAAAATGCCAATTTTTAGTGATTAGTGATTTTACTATGCACAATAAATCATTATACAAGAGACGAAGCTATAAATACAATGACAAGCAAGTGACACTGGTGTATCATGATAGTAATCTGATTATATGCTAATACATGAGGTTCATAAAACCATTATTCTTCTGGCTACTGCCAGTTCACATTCTATTGGTTTCTGGGCCCTGTTATACACCTCCTAGCGTGTGAAACTCATTAAGCTTCACAATCATACTGCGCTGCTGGGTTAAAGTTGAGTTGAACTTCAGATAAATAATGAATCTGCCGATGACACATGTGAATGCTATGATAACGAGGAAGACAAAATATACACTTCTTGTATGAAACTTACCATTTACATTGTTGCCTGGATGGTAACACCAGCTGCAGCCGAAGTAGCCGTTAAACTGCATCGGATGCTGCATTGCTGCTCTTGCGGGTGAATCTGCACAACAGCAGATGCAGAACACCTGCAAATCGAGCAATTATATAGACAAGCATATATATATATATATATATATATATATATATATAGACAAGACATATGTGGTAATTGCACATCAAGGACTCTTTGGAACATATCTGCGTGTCCTCAAATATCCAAGTTATGCCACTTGTGTTGAGCTGCATTTGAATGACAAAGGCTTGCAGCAGCAGTGCCATGTTGGGATGTTCATTTCCATACCACAGTAGCGGCACGATTACATTCTTCCAACGCAGTTATGGTGGCAGTTCATTAAGGGTTACTTGAACTGGCCATATGCTGTATTTCGATGAATTGAAAATGGGGCTGCCATCACAATTTACGGTTACTGTCAAGTCGTGTGCAGCCATGCCAACTTTGTCCCGCGTCACTCGGTACTGCGAGCTGTCTGTTATGTCACTCATTGAAGTGCCCCCACAACTGTTACGCAGGCTATCCATCACCGCAGTACCAGCTGTCTTGCTAGACAGCACGAACTCCAGTTGCTTTTCGATAGGCGGGCTCACAAAAAAACTGCCCGAACGTACGAGATCACGTCCAAGATATTTCGAATGGCACAATTGGCACTCAGCTTGAAGTCCTCGTCGTTCTTCCAAACTGCCCTTCGTTTCTCCAAGCGACAGCTTGCAAAGTGGGCAGTAAAAGTGAAACACGATATCTGTGATGTCGACACCACAGAATTTCTTGAATAAATATTTGCTCTCAGGGAACGCCTTTTTTGCCTAAAAGGTTGATGAACAATTTTTGGATGGCCACGATTACCGTCCAGAAGAAACCGTACTTGACAGTGACGTCCAAGAGCATCATGTAGGCATCGCCCCGGGTCAGTGTCCCGTCATCATTGAACGGTTCAGCTAAGTCTGCGTAAAAGTTGTAATTTCTTTCCGAGGACGCATTCTCAACTGCATAGCTGTCCTAAGGCGGTGTACTTGATGATGTGGCACCATCGTCCATTCGGAATGACGCAGATTCGTGCAAATCTTCGTCGCAGTCATCACTGAAACTAAAGATTTCCGGTGATATGCCACCATCGTCCATTTTTCGTCGCAGTCATCTCTAAAGAATTCCGGAGATAACAGTTCGCGCTCCTCGCCATGCTGATCGTGCCGAGGGCGCAACGAATTCTCCGGTGAAGGTGCAGGTAGAGGAATACGATCTTTCGTCCGTGTATGAAGAGGTGACATGGGTTGCGAAGCATTGCAAGATGAATTGTGAAGGCGCCATTTCGTCGTCTTCGGTATGGAATCACTTGATCCGGGATACAAATATGTCTTTCCTCTTTTTGGTGGACCCTTCGTATACACAGTATGTGCCGAAACGTGCGAGACTGAGAACACTGAAAAAAATATCTCCACCCGCGATGCTAGCGTGATAGTACTATAAACCCTTCCTTAAAGAACCGCACCAACCGCACTGCTTACTAGCATAGATAGCATAGCATAGTGTTGTCATGGTGGCTAGAGCGTACTACAGGTTATACATCAAGCTGCTACAAGCAGCGGCAGTGTGGTCGTACTATTTTAGCACTGCCTGTAAAAGTCTACCGAAATCCAAGCACAATTATTTATCTTGAATAAAGGCAAAGCGCCCCGCAGGGGCGTCTGCGTAAGCAGGCGTTTGGTGTGTTGCGAAACCACGTACCCGAGCACACGAGGGTCGGACCCTGCCGCGTGTGGCCGTGCGCGGCTTAGCCGTGTCTGGGGAAAAGGGGATCCTGGGGGATGAGCCGATGCTGGGTGTTTGGACCTGTAAGGCCCCCCGTCGGAGGCAACACACCTCTTCGGCCTCGGCTTCACATAGACGGCACTTTCAGGAAATCGGCAGTCACCTTTTCCTGTCCTTCTCTTCAATCTTCGTATTTCTCTCTCGCTTTCAATCTTTCCTGTCTTCTCTTCGCTTTTTCTTACTTCCAGACTTCCAGGTGGCGAGGGTTAACCTGGTGTAGTTATCCAACCTTGGGTATCATATTGACACGTGTACTTGTCTTTATCGGGCGACAAGTTTTGCCGCCGAACAAATGTTATCGCACAGCGCGGGACGCGCCTGCATGTATCCGAAGTTTCTGGAAAGTTATTGCCACGTCAATCACATTGCAAGCTGTTAACCCTACCGCTGCAGTGCCTGTCACAGATCTGAGGCCTTTCTTGCGAAGGAGGCTGCGAGATCACTGGCAACACATATGGGATGCGGAAACGGATAATAAGCTCCCCCTGATAAAACCACAGTTAGGATTTTGGCCGTCTACTACAAAATCGCGCCGAACAGATGTCCTATTCTGTCGTCTCAGAATAGGACACACGTTTGGCACCCATAATTTCCTACTTACCGGAAGTGAGCCTCCAGCCTGTGGGAGATGCGGAGAGAGGCTGACCGTCCTCCATGTCCTCCTGGAGTGTCGGAAAGCCGAATCTGACAAAAAGAAACATTTTCCGTTAGCATACCGGCAGCATATTCCCCTTCATCCTGTAATGTTACTCGGCCCAGAACCGCTCTTCGACACTAACGCAGTCCTAAGTTATCTGAAAGATGTTGTGTTGCATGTTGTTAGCCCCACATGTTCGTAGCGTCTCCTCTTTTCAGAGGATGGCGCTGTGATAGTTCTTTCGTGTAGCACGTGCCTCTAGGCCATTGTGTTTCATTGGCTCTGGCGAGGCAACAGTGCTGCAGGCATCTTTACCATCTCATATATTTTCTATTCTGCATCATTCTTTTACGATGGATTTTAATGTTCATAGTATTCGTCATCTGTCATCGCCATAATTTTATAGCAAGTAGATTTTACGCACTCTACAGCGACTATTTTTAGGCCACTTTACAGCCAAGTTACATCTTCCACAATACATCGTCAACATCACCACTTGTCATGGCGCTCTTTGGCCAAGCCTGGCCCTTGTGCCACAAAACACCACATATCATCATCAACATCATCAAAATTAATTGCCACAAAAATGGTCCTTCACCACCAGCTTCACTCCTCTGTCTCTAAAGGTTGGCCACTCAAAACTATCGGCAGACGCGTGCATAGAAAAAATATCTTGTAAGTGGTCTTTTGCTTTGTGTCTTGACCAGTTAAAGTACCTGATGTGTTTTCTCCACTAAATAAAGAATAAAGCTCACTCACATGCAATTCCCATCCTTGCTGTGGTTGACGAACCACTGCCGCCTTCGTCCATAGTGGTGAACTCGAGCACCCCTGCACGATCATAAGAAACTGTGAAAAAACATTTTGCTTTAACAAGAGCTTTATGCACAGTGAAACCTCAACATAACAAGCTATTTTCATTTACTGCTTTTAGTTCCACTGAAAGCCATGTATTTCTTAGGCAATGTGCAAAAGTATTTTTGCGACACAGATTTAATCAAGTTTTTAGCCATCTGATATATGTGCTTGGAACTGAAAGGTAAATGCTGAAATGTCGACAGATGCAGAGGTTATTTGCATGCATTCTTTCATATTGCTATGTGCTACTAGAAAATGATGTCCACCCTTGGATTTAGACATATCCACAAGCCGCAGTTGCTTGGTGATCAGATGGTGATTCGCCTTGTTTGATGTTGGCTGGATTCTATGGTGGCCAGTGTTTATTACCCTTGTAAACCATGGGACAAGGAATGGATGACGAATGCCAACTAACAACCGAGTTTATTGATCGACAAATCATTATAAATGCTTGGTCATGTGGTGCGTACCAATAAATTAGGACATTCAAAATGTCTTTTTCTTTGCGATGCAGTATAACAGACATTGGGCTCACACACGAGGCAGAATCTATGTACATGCGATGCCTCAGCCCTCTCTAGGCATGTTAGTTTGCCATTTTTGAACAGCATTGCGGTTTGGCGAAACGGGGCCGCATTGGCAGTGCCTACAATGTGCCGCCAGATTTGAGCCTGTAGAATTTTTAACAGCAGCATTCAGTCTGTTTATAGTACATTTTGCGGCATGATAGCGGTACTGTGTATACCACCACTACTTAACACAAGACGAGCTGCCAAGTGCGTTTCATCTTACACAATGTTGTGGATGCCTGCCCCGTTTTGTTGACCAGATTTCTCGTCGTTTTTTTCAGTCCATGTCCAACATCTCGTGTTTACAAGGAGTAACGGCCAATTATTTTTTGTTTGTGCTGTTTTGGGCAATTGTCTTTCTCCTCTTGACAAGCCCTTCATAGAGATAATAGTAGATTTAGGAAAACTGTCCTTCTATACCTGGCTTAGCTGTCGTGAATAACTTAAATCGGCAACAAGGTGACAAGACTTCCCAAGAGCCAAAACTAAAGATGCTGCATGTATGCTGCTTTTTAATAATTTTGAGTGTGCTAACCAGCCTTAAGATTTGAAGTTGAGATTCATTACATGTCCCAAATGTGAGCAGTACAAACCAATATTGACTTACTCGTCTGCACGCTAAAAATTAGTATAAAGAGGCATACAGTCGCCGACCAATTTTTCGGACTCCAAAAATTTGGACATGCTCGATTATTCGGTCTGCTTAGCGGCACCGCCACTCTCCCCATAGACCATAATGTATAACAACTGCCGAAAGTTTGGACACCTTGCAACCTCTAGTCTGATTTTTCGGACACTCCTTGAGCGAATTCGATCGAGAGCACCATGCATGGGCTTTGACCGCTGCCTGGTTCGACTTGCTGAACGACATTTTTGTATTGAACGGAGCCTCCTTGCTGCCCCACGAAGTGGCGCTACTGCAAATCGCCGCTCATCATCTTTTCTGCCCGGATAGAGTGGCTCTACAGCAGTTCCGGTTTCAGCTTAGTAAGCTATATCAAGACAATCCAGCAGCTGATTTGTTTCTTCGCGTACGACGCTGCGAGTAGGCCACATTTTCCGTTTGTGCAACTGGTGTCGGCCTGACGGCATGGCGATGTTTGCTTTGTGTGCTGTGTCGAGGTTGCGGTGATCCAACGTGGCATACGTAAACATCGCGTCAAGTGTTTAATGGCGCAGACAGCGCTCGGAAATGCCGGCAAGCGGGTTCCGGGAGCCCCGGGATTTGACGCCTACCAATGTGCTCCCTACTGACGCCGAATATATTCTGCCGAGACCTGCGCAGTGGTTGCATTGCAATTCCGGACACCGTCTCATTTGAGTTTCACAGCTGCTGACACTGCTGTACTGACATGCGCAGAACTCGACGAAGGGCGAGATCATTCCTCAGGTTTCTGCTGCACCGCCGGAGATGAGTCGGAAGATGACGTACCATGTGCTATGCTGCCGTCGCATGCAGAGCGTGTACAAGCAGCGACTGCTTTCAGCCACCTATAGTGACCGTACGACCCTCTCCAAGATTCAGGCTTATCTGATTGCGTGTAAACGGAACAGCGTGCAACAGCGCATTCATGATTTCTTCAAGCGTACTGCCGAGCCAGAACAAGTGCGTGGAAATCAATGATATTTTTTTTCTTAATTTTTCTTTTTTCTTTCGGACACCTGTTTATTCGGACATTTCCACAGTTCCCGTGAGGTCCAAATAAACGGTTTACAATTGTAGCTAGCTGCAACGTGTTTCGGTTTGGCTCTTGAAAGTCTTATCACCATGTTGCCAACTTAATTTTTCAGCGACAGCTAAGCCGGCTAAAGAAAGGTGGTTTTCCTAAATCCACTACTATTTCTGTGAAGGGCTTGTAAACAAGATAAATATAGGCACTTCCCCATAGCAGCAAAAAACAAAAAAGAAGAAATTGCTGTTATTTCTTACACACTTAGGATGGACCATGGACTGAAGAAAATTGGTAACAAACATCAGGTGCAAGTTTCTTTTCTGCAAGAGATCAGGTAAGTGGGACGTGTAATCTGGTCAACAAAACTTGGAAGGTGTCGACAACTGCATCAGATGAAGCACATGGCAGTTCGTCTCGTGTTCAGTAGAGGTGGTATATGCGATATCGCTATCATGCAGCAAACTGTACTATAAATATACTGGATGCTGCTTTAATGTTAGTCTCAAGGCTTGTTCATGCTACCAACTTTATACCGACACTGACAAGAAAACGACGAGACATGACACCAGTGATTGGCCAACAAGTCGGCAGACAGTGTTAGTGGCACTGAGTGGCATTCTCATAAAAAGCCAACAAATACTGACACCAAAGATAGGGGAAATTACTTGCGCTTAATCAATGAAATAAAGAAACAATAAATTAATGGAAATGAAAGTGGATGAAAAAACAACTGGTTGCAAACGGAAAACGATCCTACAACCTTCGGATGCGAAGGTTGTGGGATCTCAATGTCTCGATGACGAGAGTGGGGCATCGAGACATTGTAGTAAGCGGGTTATTTCACCATGGAAAACATACAAAAGTTGACAGTGCAGCAGCTTCTCAGGGTTAAACCAATATATTTGTAAGACCGGTATCATAATAACTTGGTTTGACTGTACATCATTTTTTCCAAATGAGAGAAAGTTGTATTTCTGCATGAAAGCATGAGGTATGCAGTTCTGTAAAGGAGTTTTCTTTCTTTACGTAACGGCAAACAGGTGTGCGTTACAATTGAGGGCGCGTTAGAATCAACTAAATGCGGTACTTGCTGATGCGGTACTATCCACCTGGACTGTTTTAGCAATTTCGGAAGTTATTTTTACAACTGTAAAGACCTTCAAAATCTCAAATTACCAAAATTCACAATGTAATTACATTTTTCGCTGCAAGTGTGGCTTTACTATATTGAGGGTTAGGTGTATTAGTTCCATTGCTAGCCAATTCTATTGCAGATGCATGCAAGAGGCGAGGTCACACATGCATTTCACAACTAAAATTAAGTCACCCCATGACGTCCCCGCATATAGTGGCTTTGCAAAACCTGTAAGCAGCTATCAATGTTTGCAGAAAGTAAACAAGCAGGTTAGAGGAAAATGTACATTGACAGTGACAACAGTCGCAGACGGAAGGGTGTCATGCATTTGCAACACCCTTATTCTGGTCTGTTGTCTTCTACCTACACTTACTGAAGCTGCGGCACGGGAAGTGCAGTTTTCATGCTACATGAGATGGGTGGAGGAGGACTTTTTGTAGACCAATTAAAAAAATGGTGACTTCCTGCATTAGCTACACTCACCTGGACACTGTGCATAAAAAAATAGCCTAGCTACCAGTCAACCACACACTTTGCTCGTCAAGTGGCATATGCACAACTTTTTTGAAACATGACTTACACAGATAGGCACACAGAAAACAGATAGGCACATAGAATAACAGTACCTTCATTCAAAGATGCCGCTGTGCAGACCACTGGGTCTGGCACTTCTGCAGCCTGGTGGCCCATGGTCACCGAAGGTTGGTCACCTTCTCTGGCCTTGCTGCGAGCAATCTCTGCATTTAAATTTATTGATGCTGTGTTCAAATAACTGCCAGCAAAGCACTGTCATACACTTCAATTAGCAAAAAAAGTTGATTACTGTCTGCCACTGCTTCATAAATGTGAGGTACAGGTCATGTATTGAGCACACACATTTAGTAGATTCCAACAGGTATGCATCAAGAATGCACCCTCATGCAAGGGTACCAATGTAGGCTTGTTGGTACATCTTGACAAAAATGGAGTTAGAAACACAATTACAAAAGAAGGCATGGTGGATACACAGGCACTACTATCATGCATGCATAAACATGCATTTCAAATGCTACTCGAATATCATGGCACACCTGCTATCCCACCAGTATCTATCAAGCGACGATCCACAACGGTGTTTATTTCCTTCACCGAGCTGAACTAAAGTACCTTGAGCATGTGTTACCAATAACCTATCTGCTCAGGTTCAGTTTATTAGGCCAGTGACTTCACAATTTCTGCCCACAATAACTTTGATAGTAGCTTGAGCTCGTAAACCAGGAGAAAATTCAGGAGTCGCCAGTTATGAATAAGGGATGTCTGCAGTGACCATAATGACAAATAACTAGGCACCAAGCAAACACTATGCTCGATGTAAATAATGAATAGCAATGTTTATGTGTGAACTTCGTGTGAAAAATGCACCATGAACCAGCTGGGTACTATTCTGATTTCAATATTGCACTCTGTCAAACAAACTATTAAAATCTGGGGTTTTACGTCCCAAAACCCTGACACGGTTATGAGGCATGCCATAGTTGGGGGCTCTGAATTTATTTTCACCAGCTGGCATTCTTTAATGTGCACCCAATGCATGGTACATGAGCTTTTTTGCATTTTGACCCCATTTATATGGGGCCGCCATGGCCAGGATTTTCTCGCATGCCATCAGGCTTACCAGCGCAATGCCAAAGCCATGATGCCACCGCGGCGGGCTGTCGAGCAAATTATTATGACCAAGAAGTGGAATATCAAAACCATAAGAAGCCAACAGGCAAGACACTAAAGGAAAGCATATGGGAAGTTTAGTTGTACATATAACTGCACCATAAAAATCATGAAATAAAAGGAAATTTCAGCAGACAAATAAACAATGCGCCCCTGGTGGGGACCGAACTAACAGCCATTGCATTACATGTGCATTTAGCGTGCAAAAATATCCTGTATGCCTTCATCGGCTTTTTTTGCCTGTTAGCTTGTTCTGGTTGTCATTAAGAAAGATCAAGCGCCTCGGTTTCTTTTCTTGATCAAGTGGAACAACATGATGTTTGCTAAATCTGTGAAACCATTGTAGTTTCATCCCTTATGAATGCGTGGACAATATGGATGGCAGTGCTGCGCCTTGTTGGCATTATAAAACAATAGCTCATTATCCTCATGTACTTGGGGAATTATTAAATTGCCCACAATGATTTTCTTTACAATCCAGCAGGAGCATATCCTTATTAATTGAAAAGAAGTACCAGCAGCGCGACATCATTAGAAAGTGTGCTAATGCTGTACAGTGCTCATGGGAAAACTCAACATAAGCCATTAAGCACCGAATTGTGGAAGCGAGGCAGGCAACTAATTTGCCAATGTGGCCACTATTTCTTGTTGTAAGGTGATAAGGCTACTGAGAAATACATTATGTACTCACCAAATTTATCCAGCAGAGCTATGGTTAATTTTTTATTAAGCTCCTCTCCTTCTTTAAGTTTTTGCTTGAGCTTCCACAGCTCTGTTGCTTGTTTTTTCAATCGTGGCTTTGAGTTCAGCCACCACGTCTTCTGGTGGCTCACTGGCCTGAAAATTGAAGCAGTGCAAATAAATAAGATGCGTCACTATATTCTACTGAGCAGTGTACTCCTGTCCATTTTGGCACACAACGTGGCTCCAAAAAAGTCCTTTATGTTCTATTCATACCTTGTGCTGTTCCAAAATGCGTTCATGGAGAGCCTCTGTGGCTGCAACACGCTGTTTTTTATTTCTCGTGGCGTTGGCTCCTTCTACAGAGGTGGGATAAGCAACAGAGCAAAAATTAAATGCTCCCTCCAGGTAAATACCTATAGATGAAATCCTATAAGCATACTTGAATTTGAAGCACTAGTTGCCTCATTCAGCACACTTTAAAGTAGCTAGGTATGCATGTTTGTGACTCGCCTTGCTTTAATAAAAAGATGGTTGACCAGTGGTACATTCATACCTCTACCATTGAGCACCGCAGACTTGTGTTCTAACCGTTAGGCCACAATCACACGCATGCTTCTCTTAAGTTTCAAAGCCAGCCTGCTCTTGAAACACTCGGCGCCTGCACCCCATGTCTTCCCCTCATCTTCTTTCCCTGCGACCGCTCACACTTATAGATGCCTTGTTGTACTGTACTTTCTCTGGGACTGGCCTACTTTTTTTAGTACTTTTTTTGCAGCAGCGTACACTATGTAGAAACTATGCAGCATTGCACTAACTTCATGACTTCCTAGGCTAATCATATTTTACCATTTCTTTGCCGGAATACAAATGCCATAATTTTCCAGACCCTGCATTACATAGCCTTAAGTATGATTGATGCCACGTGGCTCAACGGAAGTCGTATGCCCCATTACAGTACGCATTAAGGATAACGCGAGCATTTCTTTTATTTGCTTTTATATCTACACCCTGTTGCGAGGACAGAAAAAACACTGGTCAGCAATGTCATTGCTGAGTGTCCACAGCAGGTTCAGGATGCAGACAGGAGAAAGCAAGCCGGCGAACCTAGTGGGACCCAGACTGCTTCCTCGTATTCTGCAGAGCTAAAGAAGCAGTGTGCCTTACATTTTACTTATTAAACAACGAAGCGGGCAGATCGATGGAATGAACAACCAAATATTAACGTGCTCACTGCCACTCCGCCGTCAAGCTGCTACGCCTTAGTACGCGTTCGTGTCACGTACTGCAACCTGGGCCCTCATACACGAAGCGCTTTGTAAGCTAATTTTTCAGAGCATGCTAAAAAAAATCGTGATCCAGAAATACTAGCTAAGGCCGACTGCCATTAAAAAGAAAGCATTTGAGAATACGCGGCCTACGTTTTGTTGGCGACGCGGTTTACCGTTTCGGATACTTTAGCCACTGAGCCGCCAATTAGTACGCGTTCCTAATTTTACATCTCTTGTAGGTTTCGGTAATACCTTGGGCCGATTTCTAAGGATGACACCAGATAGGGGATGTGCGCCGTCAAGCTCTCTGGAAACGTGCCATGTTGTCCCACTTTCTTTTTTTAAGACCTCGTTTTATGCGTTCAAGCACAAAAGTACAAGGTCAAAGTAATTGGGGAACGATTATCTCGGAACTGGTCTCATCCGTCAAAGTCGTTCCAAATGGTGCACGTCATGGGAACTGACGCAAATCGCAATTTGCACCGCATTGTAATTCAATTAAAAAGGGCAAATAATATTTCATAACTGGGCCATGCTTTTCTCCTGTGTGGGTGCGCAGGTGCTGGTTGAGACGACCCTTTTGAGAGAAGCTCTGAGGGCACGAAGGGCACTGAAATGGCTTTTCTCCTGTGTGGGTGCGCAGGTGCTGGTTGAGATAACCCTTTTGAGAGAAGCTCTGAGGGCACGAAGGGCACTGAAATGGCTTCTCGCCTGTGTGGATGTGCAGGTGCTTCTTCAGTGCAGATTTCACCATGAAGCTCCTAGGACAGAAGTGGCAATGAAAGGGCATCTCACCTCTTTGGATGCACAGGTGTTGCTTTACATTAAGTTTTTGAGAACCTCTGAGGGCGCAAAGGGCACTGAAACAGCCTTTTGCCTGTGAGTGTGCAGGTGTTGCTTCAGCTTGAAGTTCACAAGAAGCTCCGAGGGCACAAATAGAAGTCGTACAGCTTCACTTAAAAATAAAAATGTAATTACAATATGCTGACGAAATGAAATTACATAGATACTAGTGCAAGGATCAGCCTTTTCTTCATTCAATGTCTTTGCAGTGATTTCTGATTAAGTCAGACCACAGCTAGTCAACCATTCTGATTTGAAAAATATATTTTTATGATTGCTCAATGGTCTTATTTATGAAATTTGCACAAATTTTTGCTTAAAACATTTTTTACCTGTAAGATATAGTGAGAAGACTAGGAGCATGGTATCAGTGCAAGCTGCTGTTGCAGTCAAGTGCAACAGCCTGAACATTCAGTAATACCACCATGGGCACGATTACCCAATTAAGAACAGCAGCACTTCGTCTCGAACTAGGTTTCACGCTATTGTCTCTTGTGGCAGATGGCTACGTTTCTTAAATTTATTTATAAATGTTGCCACTCACTAGAGTCCTAGGAAGAATGAATATAGAGAAAATGCAATCAAGGGACGAAAAATGCAAACATTGGAAAACAATATTATAGCCAAACAATACAAATCACAAATATGACTACATATTTACAGGGTGCAGCAGGTACTTGAGAACACACATTTTGTGACCCCCATTCTCTTGGTAGATAATAGCTGCAAATACTTTTATTGCGAAAGCAACACTACGCCAGGTCTAACCACTCGTCCTGTATGCCGTGACCCCCCAGAGCCGGCGCTGCGCTTAGCAGGTGGTGTGACGTTAGCTCTCTCCATTGCTATGACGATGCGTGACGTCAGCTTGCTCCCTGCCACAGCTAGAAGGGAGCCGCTCGTCGCGTGTGCCGTGGCCCCCGAGCCGGCGCCGCGCCTAACAGGTGGTCTCTCCGTTGATATTGTCACGTGGTCGTGACGTTGAATAACACAGTACCAATACTGTGAACGAGAAAACGAACTTTTATTGGGCGAACCTGTGCCCACAAAACAGGCTACACTTATAGCAAAACGATAGCGGCGAACACGCTCGGCGATCGTCGAAAATCTGATCAGCGGGTCAAGCGCGTCGGCTTTTATACAGCAGTCATCGAATGTTCCAGATTAATCGTTGGGACCGGCATGCCTTCTACAAAGTTCTACCCCATTCGTGTCAAGCGATGAAATCAGATAACACAAGGTTCGGCGACAACAGACAGCGGGTAGAAGCATCGATAACTTTGCAGAAACTTCGGATACATGCAGGCGCGTCCCGCACTGTGCGATAACATTTGTTAGGCGGCAAAACGTGTCGCCCAATAAAGACAAGTACGCGTGTCAATACCCCCCCCCCCCCCTCTTAAAAAAGCATCGACCCGATGTTGCAAACAAACGAAAGTAATAAATAAGCACTCGTAGCAAATAAAAAAAACAAACAAAATAAGGAAAGTTCGTTAGCGTCCGTAAAACGGTTTAAGACGCACCACGTGGACCACTTCAGGTCGTGCGCGACGTCGCTATGAATGCGAAATGCCGTCTGGCACGACCTCATAGTCCAGTGCGCCAATACGTCGGATGACTTTGTAGGGTCCGAAATAGCGTCGCAATAGTTTCTCACTCAGTCCTCGTCGGCGTATCGGGGTCCATACCCAAACACGGTCGCCGGGCTGGTAGTCGACGAAGCGTCGTCGGAGGTTGTAGTGTCGGCTGTCGGTCCTCTGCTGGTTCTTGATTCGCAGGCGGGCGAGCTGTCGGGCTTCTTCGGCGCGCTGGAGATAGGCAGCGACGTCAAGATTCTCCTCGTCAGAGACGTGCGGCAGCATGGCGTTGAGCGTCGTCGTCGGGTTCCTGCCGTACACTAGCTTGAATAGCGTGATCTGTGTTGTTTCTTGCACCGCCGTGTTGTAAGCGAATGTTACATACGGCAGGACCGCATCCCAGGGCTTGTGCTAGACGACGACGTACATTGCTAGCATGTCGGCGAGGGTTTTATTCAGGCGCTCCATAAGACCATTCGTCTGCGGTTAAGGAGACGGGCCCCGTCACTGCAGGGCAGAGGTTAAAGCGCCGGGCCCCGTCACTGTAGTGTATATGTTAAAGTACCGGGCCCCGTCACTGTAGTACGGATGTTAAAGTGCCGGGCACCGTCACTGTAGGGCATATGTTAAAGTACCGGGCCCCGTCACTGTAGTGCAGATGTTAAAGTGCCGGGCCCCGTCACTGTAGTGCAGATGTTGAAGTGCCGGGCCCCGTCACTGTAGTCACTACCAAATATTTATAGTGCAGAACCGCTGCTTTTGCAGGTCCCGACAAAGTAGCCTGCATTTGTAAACAACTTTCTCAAGCAGCTCATGTGAGGCGTAAATTATCTGCATATATAGTGCTAAACAAATTCCCGTATAGCTACAGACAATATGCCGCCAGTGTGTACTGCCAACGGCGAGCGCATGCGTTCATAGCGGCGCCTAGCGTTCAGCAGTATAGTAAACTAATAGCACGCGCAAGGAAAGTGTTGAAATTTGCATATATATATTTTTTGCTTATCGTGTCGTCCCCACAAATATCCGTTTTTTTCATGAAAAGACATACATCCGTGTGAATATTTTAGATACCATAGTGTGCAGGGGGACGCCGACATGTATAGTAAAGTATTTCTGAACGCGACCACTGTATAAGGTGCCTAATACAACTGAAATGTCCTTATATGTATGCCAGCAAATATAGGGAGAGAATATGCCCCCTTCCTATAGCAGTTCTGCAGCAACGTAAGTCAACACAACTATAATAGCCCGACTTGTCTTGAGAAACAGCGATAACGATTATGTCTGTCGGCAGTGTTTGCGTTCCCATCCAAGTTTATTTCTTGGAGGTATGCTGAAATATTTCAGCGTTATCGAAGCATTGTCCCTCTCTCGGCATCTATTAGGGCAAAAGCGCCGTAATGAAAATACCGTTTTCAAATGCTCAGGCGACAACTGCGCCTGGCCCTGGTAGTAGTGACCTTGTCAAGATAGTGTTAATGTTATTTTACATGCGCCTCACTGACATCAACCACTGAGGACAAAAAGCGACCTCTTCGCAATTAAGGACCCGTGTTTTCAGTGTTCGTCATTGAAATGTCGTGCATGCGCACACAAGATCTGGCATGCAGCGCTAGTTTTAACTTACTATACGTTAAGGAGCAACGACGTTCGTCCAACTCTCGGCCGTTTCGGTTCGGCGACGAAATGTCTCTCTCAACAACCAAAGAAGAAGCAAAGGCCATGTACACGAGTTCTCATTAACAATTCTAACCGCCTACATTGAAGACTGGCTTCGTCATTTTCCAAACATTCGTCCACGCTTCTTGCGTGAGCGCTCACAAAAACGTTGTAAAATATAGACCGTTTCATCGGGCGAGGAGGATAGGACGCGCGGAGAGCCTTTCCTCCTCTCTGGCTTGGGCGATCCGGCGCGGCGCTGCTTGAAAGTAATGCTGTCGCGTGCTGCGGAACGATTTCGAGATGTTTTAGATCTTACTTTTTGAAATTTACGCCATCTTCGTTCATATAAGGTCGTCAGGGAAGCCTTTCGGTGCATCGGTAACTACTGTAGGCAGAAATATGTCTTGGGGGCGCAAAAATGTGACGCGCATAATCAGCCGTGGTGTGCGCGCATTATCAGTCGCGGTGGGTGTATGTGTTGTTTACTATTTTGCTTATATCGATTTTAATTCGACAAAGAAAACCAGTGTCTGTATTGCCAGCAATAAAGGGTAAATCTGCTTACTGTCTGATTGATTGGCGTATAGGGAGTAAAACATAAAACATAAGAGCACATGCTCGTGCACGGCCAATCTAAGGCAACCACGAAACATTTGAGCGGCAGGCGCTATCAAATATTTGTGATACACTGGCATCGTTCTCACGCATTTCAAGTCTAGTATGCTTGAAATTACCATATGTCTACGCTAGCCTTGCTGCATGAGGCCCATGGCGCTGCTGAACACAGCAATCACTGCGGTTGGTGAGCCAGAACGATACATATATAAGCTGTGTGCTTCGGCATTGCCTTTTTGGCTGTATACAGCCATAATATATGAGAGGGTTCGCATAAAAAGAATTCAATGGCTATTTTTTAGCGCAAAATTTCCGTAATGCGTGTGAATGCGTCGCAGAGAACTGAATGAACACAACCGGAAAAATAAATTCGGTTATCATCCTCTTTCTCTAAAAAGCAAGAGAAAACAGGCTAACGCCGCACAACGTTTATAAATATATAACCGTTGATGCCGTATGCTTAGACCATGCGCTATATAGAACAAAGATATCTGTAATCCAGCACCTACTACTGCTTAGGACGCTCACGCAATTCGTAAACGGTCGCTTTGCTGGACAAGCTTAATTCAGACTGTAAGGTATGCTGCTATCACTAGCCAAACCTATTTTATTCATGGGTGGAAACCTCATCCATCCAACCAAGTAGTCAGACAATGTAACCTGAAGCGAACAGTTTGAACGCTTGTCAAAGTACAACAGTACAGCTCCAAACGGTACCCACGCTGTTACGATCGTCCCGTATGTTTCATGGCTCCTAAACCACAGCTTAGGAATAGAGGATAATACTGAAATAAGGTCACATCAGTGATTGAAACATTCAGAAATAGACAATTGATCTCCGAGGCTGATTGCAGGTTCAAATATGCACATCGCGCTGCGTGTTCCGTCCACCTCAACGCCAGCAGAAATTCCGGCCATGACAGCTTAACCACTTCAGCACGTCTCACAGAACCGTTTACTACGTAGAAAACGCACGTCATACTAAATAGACCGCACGACCACGAAAATAAACGCCAGAACCTACCGCCGAGCGTATACCTGCCATGCAAAAGACCGCTTTCACCCAAGCCAGTATGGCGCTGCTCATAGGCGGCGCCACTGCGTTCACAATATGGCGGCGCCCATGGAAAAACGGTCTATAATTTCGACCTAAAATTTGTGACCGTAATATAATGCATCGACAAAACACAGTTATTGACTCACCTTATACGAGTGCCGGATGCTTTGAGTTGTGGTCCCGCACGACTGCACGTGGCGTCGGTGCTGATAGGCGATGCGACCACACAAATAATATCCACGCACTTCACTCCAGGCAAGCAAAAGCGAAATGACAGAGAGCAACTCTTCCTTTGGTCTCGTGCTCTCTGGCTAGCCTATTCCTACTGAGTCGACCGCGATTGTGGATGAGCGAGACTAAATTGCTTTCCGAATAGAGAAGCACCACCTGTGGACACTTTCAACAAGAAATTCTCGTGATCCATTACAAATATATGTAGTGATTCGAAAGAAGGAGGAAATGAAGCTCCACTCTCCCCTACCCGTTCTTCTGAAGTGGCTGCCTTTGGTGCAGGCAAAGTTCCACGAAATTGCCGAACCCTTCCGAACTGAACAGTGCGAGGCCACCGACCTCCACGAAAAATCCATTGGCAGCATTCAGAATTCCAGAGATCTGCTGACCCTTGCCGTGGGGGCCGGTTTTATGCAGCCTGGGCTTCTACTTCCACGAAACAGGAAAGGGACGCGGTTGACATAAGCACCGGACCTGCCCCGTCCTGTCCACGGTGGGTCGTCCAGAGGGATATTAAGCGGAACCGGCCCATTGTTAGACGGAGAGTCGCAACAAGCCGACTCGTGTCGAAATCCGCCTTTTTCATTTTCCTGCGCTGCCCCATGTAGTCTGAGATAGAAGTTTTATTATGTTCATCGCTTTTAGACATTTTTCTTTGGGATGTTTAATGTGGGGGACGAAAGTGAGTCTGTAGTCAAGTATGATACCTAGGAATTTGTGCTCTTCGCTGATAGGTATTCGTTGTCCACGAGACCAACCAGGAATGTGTAGCCGCACTCGTGGCAGTACTGCGTCAGGGCACTGTTAATCTTTTTGTAGTTACCATTCAGGTCATGCAACCATGAAGACTGAGCTTCCCATGAGCTGTACTGATTCTGCCCCCGAGGAAGAATGGCAGAAAAAGCTACATGCACCATGGGATTTCTCTCAATGATCCCCTGAGCGAGCTGGCGATACTTGTCCATGCACACGCTGACACTGTCAACAGTGTTGTTAGTGCCAACGTGCACAATGACAACATCAAAACCAGCTAGCTTGTCAGCAATCATTGACAGCAAATGCTCAATCCTTACTCCTCTATGCGCGGCAACACTGACTGACAAACTACGACGCGATGGGAAATACTGGTCCGCGTATTTCACCATTGAGTCACCGGCAACCAAAACACGTGTCATATTGCAAGCAGTGCAATCTAAAATGACACCTAGAAGAAAAAAAAGACTGCGAGAAAATAAATCTGAGCTTTTTCACAAACGAAAGGAGGCTACCTTCTAGTCAGCACTATGCGATGATGATCTGCCTATGCTTCGATATCTTTGCATGTATTCTTTGATTTTTTTCTCCCTTTCAACTTACAGCGAAACAAAACAGAAGAGGAAATATCGCAGTATAGGGCGAGAATCATCGACCGTTGAGGTCAAGCCAGACGCGTACGCCCCTCAATGCTGATGAATGGCAGAGGGAAAGGCACTTCACTGTTCGCATCTCATTTGGCGCCGACAGCAGAATAATTTAGCGCATTGTGTCAAGAGACCATATAGGGGGAGGAAGACAACAAATGCAACGAGGTGGTTGTGTAGGTTTTCTACAGTTTCCTACACTACGCACGCAGATGTGGAATGCGTGTTCAATCGTAATAACGCAGGAAACGTGCTTTTACTTGGGTATGTGAATCGTTATGTTGCTACTTGGAGGCGTTGATATCAAGAAAATGTATTTTTTCTGGCTACCATTCACGCGGAATTTCACGTTTTAAGGAGATTTTTCTGCGCAACACGTGCTTCCCACGTCTACGATCTCATCATGGCCGCCATATATATACCGAAACATACTACTGCCGAAATATATGTCATTGCTGGCTCATGATCCTTTTAACACGGTTATCGCCATGCTTCTGTCACACATACACAGATACATGCTCACTGCCCCCACACACTACTCAATGTACAAAAAACATGTTCGTCCACCAGCCTTCCCTTTGTGGAACTCCAAACAATGCTGGATAGCCAGGCACCTTGCCAAATGCTTTGCATAACATGGATTTTCACAGCAAATGGTATCTGCACAATTTTTTTTAGTACACAATTATTTCACTGGTATATTGCTTAACTCTGAACACCATATAAACAGCATGCAAGTGGTGGTATCGAGATAAAATGGCCAAGTAATGACTAGACTATCATATTATTATAGCGCTTAGAAATACTCACTCTGTGCTTGCGTGACGCCGGCAGCTCTCCCTGAACTTTTAACAGTCTGGGGAATGATTCCGTCATTTTCTTAAGTTTCGTGTTGAGGCCGTCCAGGGTGTCTAAAATGAATGCGAGCTAGTTGGTGCGAATTAATTGAGAAAAGAGAGCGCAAAATAAACGCGGTCATTAGAAGAAACACGACGAGATTGATAATGAAATGAGTTCCATCGGTGCAGAAAATAACCGAGGACAATTCGACGAGTAACAGCCGATAACAATATCGCCCGTGGCACCCATGTTTTGCCTGTGTCGCTGATGGCAACAGGTCATGGCGGAGCTGGTGGGTCGGTGCATTCATGATTGACAATGAGGATGCGGCGAAGGCATTTATTGCTTAGAAACATCTAGAATACTTTAGAACTTGATTCAAAGGCAAGCTTTCTTTGGTTCTTTGCTTTTTCTTCGCCACCACGTCGGGGTCGCCTCGGAGCGTTGCATACATGACATGGACGACGCCGAGAAAAAAGGCGACGCGAGAAACTTGCTTGCGACCGACCGCGTGCAATGTGCACAATGACCTCTGGAGCTAACTGGTCGTCAACGCGTCACCCTCTTGACAGCTGTAATTATCCGTGACCCCTCCACAATCATTGCAGAAAGTGAAGCGCTTACCCTATTGCTAATGTGCGCGTCGAGATAGGACTTTAACCACTGAGTGCAAACTGTTCTGATGTCTGCCGCACGATTTTTGTAGATTTCCGCGTACCTAGAAACGAATTCTTCATTGTAACCCACTGAGCATAGAGAGCCACTGATTACGATCAAAGCGAGCCACCCTAGGTTTATTCTCAATCAAGTTGGCGCAGAACCCCGTCTATACAGCATAATATACTTGATGCAGAAGAATCTAGCCGCACCAATGTCGCAGTGTGTGTATTGGAGTGGCAACTGCGAAAATGCTTTTTAACGTAGAGCAAAGCCACGTCTTATACGACGCCTTAACTTGGGCTACCAACGTTTAGGTTTATATTAGTGATTTGCGTAGGGCTGTCATTAAAGCCGTCTCCCGAAGAAGTTTCAAGAACTAACTGTTTTAAGCGAAAAAGCAAGCAGTACGACAAGAATCACTCACGCCGGTTTGCGAACGAAAAGTGCGGGTGACTAAAAGAACAATCAGTGGCACTTGCCATACGGTGTTGACTTGCGCTTCTATAGTTTGCTTAGTTACGGATTTTGTTAATTTCTGTATTGCAGCTGCGACTTTGACATCTTTGTAAATGCCAAGTGCTGCAAAGCGATCGCATGGCCACCAATCACTCAGTGAATAGGTAGAGAAGCGTCATTGCATCATTGTGCTGAAGTTGCGCTAAGCACTCGCTGTCATAGTGCGGGATCGGGGAGGCACCATATGGATTTCGATGATAGCAGTCGTGGCAGTTGTTACTGCAGTGAAGATCATGCCCATCTGTGGGGCTACGTCGAAAGAGGCACGCTGCACCAGGGAATAGTAGAAGTTGACGCGAGGGAAATATAAGTGTACCTCTTAAAATTACGTATTAGCGAAGCATCTGAAATTGAATCTTGGAGAACACGAAAGAGAAACCTCGCAGTTGCATCCATAAAGGCAATGACGAATACTTGTAAGGTCCCTCAAAAATATTGGAAGGAGTGTAATACGTACTTTAGCTACAGCTTTTTTTAACGCGGAAAACTCATACGCTAATGGCCACTACTTGGTACATCATCAGACTGGCTCGATATAAGGCCACTTATTGCTAGTTGTGCTATATAATATAGTTCTACTATATACTGACAAGTATATACCCATCCAGGAACCCAGCCACGGGGAAGAAAGGTCACGTTCGCTACACACCTAGCCGCTTTCTTTTGTAAATCCTCAATAGGAAAAAAAAGAATGAAAAAAAAAATACTTGGTATGTAACTCACCAACGTGCTACAGCTGTTCAGGCCGTTTCCAGCCGATCACCGCATGACACGCGAATAATGGAGCAATTGGGAAAAGTACAAACAACATTTATTACGCACTCGAGCAGTACAGGCATATCTTGAAAGGCCGCTGCTTCGAAGTTCAGCGCACGTTGTCACAGGCTACCTAATTGAAGTGGTCTATGCGGCCCGTCGTAAGCGCCACAGGGCTACATCCACCGGTGACACCAGGCCTAGGCGCCAGCGATGCTACACACACCGAGTCGTCAACACGAAGGCCCTGGTTCCGAAGAGGCATTCCTGCAGGTGATCCTGAAGATCTCCAAGCACTCCGTCGAACGTGCAGCTCAAACCAGCATGGAAACAGCGCACCGGCAGTGCCATAAGATACTCCAGAGGGAAGTACACGTCGATGACCTCTTCGTCCACGAAGGATGCACCGTAGAGGGGACACCAGCCGGAACGGTGCCTGTTTTCGTAGCGGTGGCCATCACAAGCGTCTTTGAGGCACCGACCACACAAGGTATGACGGCAGGGAAGCAGCGCAGCATCGGCCGCAAACACCTCGCACTTCGCGCAGACGCACACCTAGGGCAACGGCTGCTCGAAGGTGATGGGTCGCCCGTTCACGAATGGCCAGTCGTACGCTTGAAGGGTGTACGTGGTCGCTTCCATGGTGTAAGCGTTATCGTGGAGATCTGCGGAAGACCCGGGTGGCTGCGACGGAGAACCAGGTTGCCTGTCTGCCCGGTCTGAGTCGTTGTCGTCGTCTGGAGCGGTAGTCCGGTCGCAGGGTCGGCGATGGACAGATTCTCCGTTCCTCCCTGGTAGTTGTGGCTCCCTAGGTGGTTGGTGGTAACCGAGTTTGAAGAGCGCGCCTTTGACGAAGCTAATGCTTGCCAAACGATGGGGCAGTGATGGGCGCCTCGCTGGCTTCGTCTACGGCCAGCCGCAGGTCGTCAAGGTTGTTCGCGGCGATGATGTGCGTGACGTCACGTCGGTCTGACTCGGACGCGCTGCGAGACGAGAAGAGTGTCGCCGAGATGCACACTGCGCCTTTTATTGCCTGGTAGGTGGGGCCTTCCTTCGGGGTCGCGATTGGTCACAAGTTGTTGGAGAGTGGGTTTGAAAAATTAACGTATCGCTGGACGTGTTCGGAGCAACAATGGAAGGAATGCCGGCAGCAGAGAGAGAGAGTGGGGCACATACACGCTCATCGTCCAAGGAGGGGTGAACATTTCCAGTAAAGGCAAATAGCAATTCCTTCGTCTTCTGTCAGCGCAACAGCTACACAAAGAAGAAACAAAATAGAGGCTGAAGTTCACGAAGTTATTTGAACTCTTTCAATTCTCGGTATGTGGGTGAAAAAAGCAAGCTGTAGTAATTGGCCTAACCATGTCCGTACACCTGTCAACCAGCTGCTGCCAACTGACAATAGACAAAGTTACTGACACCCTTTCAGCTAGGGTGCTTTTAGCAAATGCCGTTAAAAGCACGGCTGCGCATTTTTTAGCTAGTTGCTACTGCACCATATGTTGTAAGTGCTAATATGCCAGACTATGTAAAGGGGGAAGGCACGCACAAACAGAAGCACTAGTCATATATTTATAAAAATTAACGAAATGAATCAGGTCCACCTATTTGAAGTATATATATATATATATATATATATATAAACGAGAAGAAAGGGGGTTAACCGAGGGACCCGATATTTATTAGTCATATAATGAGAAGCCAACAAACACTGACACCAAGTACAACATAGGGGAAATTGCATGTGCTTAATAAATGAAATAAAGTAATGATAAATTAATGGAAATTAAAGTGGATGAAAAAACAACTTGCCGCAGGTGGGAACCGAACCCACAACCTTCGCATGTCGCGTGCGATGCTCTACCAATTGAGCTACCGCGGCGGCGTTTCCCCATCCACTTTCTTGGGTATTTATGTGTACTAGTAGAACCCTGGGAGTGTTAGCCAGCGCCCCCACTCACAGACCTTGGCGGCGGACGTGGAACGTCTTTCTTGCCGCAGGCGTCACGAGAACGTGATCTTTTTCGGGTGAAGGCAACTGGTCAATAAACCCACATATGCTACCTGAAGGCATCAATGTTGCCGGATATATATATATATATATATATATATATCCTGAACATATATATATATATATATATATATATATATATATGTTCGTAATATATTGTAATATATATGATGTAATATATTGTCACGTGGTGGTGACGTTAAGAACACAGTAGCAAGACTGTGATAGACAAAACTAACTTTTATTGGGCGAACCTGTGCCCACAAAACAGGCTACACTTATAGCACAACGATAGCGGCGAACACGGTCGGCGATCGTCGAAAATCTGATCAGCGAGTCAAGCGCGTCGGCTTTTATAGATCAGTCGTCGAATGTTCCAGATTAACTGATGGGACCTGCGTGTCTTCCACAAAGTTCTCCACCATTCGTGTCACGCGATGAAATCTGATAGCACAAGGTTCGGCGACAACAGACACGCGGATAGAAGCGTCGATAACTTTCCAGAAACGTCGGATACATGCAGGCGCGTCCCTCGCTCTGCAATTACAGTTGTTAAGCGGCGAAACGTGGTTGCCCGATAAACATAAGTACACGTGTCATTACCCCCCTCTTAAAAAGCATCGACCCGATGCTTCAAACAAACGAAAGTAACAAAGAAAAGCACTCGTAGCAAAGAAAACAATAAACTAAGGAAGTTCATCAGCGTCCGTAAAATGGTTTAAGGCGCACCACGTGGACCACTTCAGATCGTGCGCGGCGCCGCTGTGAGTGCGAAATACCGTCTGGCACGACCTCATAGTCTAGTGCGCCAATACGTCGGATGACCTTGTAGGGTCCGAAATAGCGTCGCAGCAGCTTCTCACTGAGTCCTCGCCGGCGTATCGGGGTCCATACCCAAACACGGTCGCCGGGCTGGTACTCAACAAAGCGTCGTCGGAGGTTGTAGTGTCGGCTGTCGGTCCTCTGTTCGTTCTTGATCCGTAGGCGGGCGAGCTGTCGGGCTTCTTCGGCGCGCTGGAGATAGCTAGCGACGTCAACATTCTCTTCGTCAGTGACGTGGGGCAGCATGGCGTCGAGCGTCGTCGTCGGGTTCCTGCCGTAAACCAGCTTAAACGGCGTGATCTGTGTTGTTTCTTGCACCGCCGTGTTGTAAGCAAATGTTACGTATGGCAGGACGGCATCCCAGGTCTTGTGTTCGACGTCGACGTACATCGCTAGCATGTCGGCGAGGGTCTTATTCAGCCGCTCCGTAAGGCCATTCGTCTGCGGGTGGTAGGCAGTGGTCCTCCTGTGCCTTGTCTGACTGTATCTCAGAATGGCTTGGGTGAGCTCCGCTGTAAAGGCCGTTCCTCTGTCGGTGATGATGACTTCTGGGGCGCCATGTCGAAGCAGGATGTTTTCGACAAAAAATTTCGCCACTTCGGCTGCGCTACCTTTCGGCAGTGCTTTAGTTTCAGCGAAGCGGGTGAGGTAGTCTGTCGCCACGACGATCCACTTATTTCCGGTTGTTGACGTCGGAAAGGGTCCCAGCAAGTCCATCCCGATCTGCTGGAATGGTCGGCAAGGAGGTTCGATTGGCTGTAGTAATCCGGCTGGCCTTGTCGGCGGTGTCTTACGTCGCTGACAGTCTCGGCATGTTCTGACATAATGGGCGACGTCGGCGGTCAGGCGCGGCCAATAATACTTTGGTTGTATCCTCGAGAGTGTCCGGGAAAAACCGAGGTGTCCAGCGGTCGGATCGTCATGTAGGGCGTGCAATACTTCTGGACGAAGTCCTGTCGGGACAACAAGAAGGTAGTTGGCGCGGACTGGTGAAAAGTTCTTCTTCACGAGGAGATTGTTTTGAAGCGTGAAGGAAGATAGTCCGCGCTTAAACGCCCTGGGGACAACGTCGGTGTGCCCTTCCAAATATTCCACCAGGCCTTTTAGCTCCGGGTCTGCCCGTTGCTGCTCAGCGAAGTCTTCTGAGCTTATCATGCCAAGGAAGGCGTCGTCATCTTCGTCATCTTGCGGCGGCGGGTCAATGGGGGCACGTGATAGGCAATCGGCATCGGAGTGTTTTCGTCCGGACTTGTAGGTTACAGTGATGTCGTATTCTTGTAGTCTGAGGCTCCACCGCGCCAGTCGTCCTGAAGGATCCTTTATACTCGCTAGCCAACACAAAGCGTGATGGTCACTGACGACTTTGAATGGCCTGCCATAAAGATAAGGGCGAAATTTAGCTGTAGCCCAAACGATGGCGAGGCATTCCTTTTCGGTCGTAGAATAGTTGCCTTCCGCTTTTGACAGCGACCGGCTAGCGTAAGATATCACCTGTTCGACTCCGTTTTTCCTCTGGACTAGAACGGCACCGAGGCCTAGGCTACTGGCGTCAGTATGGATTTCTGTATCGGCGTACTCGTCGAAGTGCGCAAGTACCGGCGGCGACTGCATGCGTCGTTTTAGTTCTTCAAATGCGTCGGCCTGCGGCGTTTCCCACTTGAACTCAACATCACATTTAGTTAGACGTGTCAACGGCTCGGCGATGCGTGAAAAGTCCTTGACAAAGCGCCTGTAGTAGGCACACATGCCAAGGAATCTACGCACTGTCTTCTTGTCGGTGGGCTGTGGGAACTTTGCGATGGCAGCTGTTTTCTGCGGGTCGGGGCGTACTCCGGATTTACTGATGACGTGGCCTAGGAACAGAAGCTCGTCGTAAGCGAAGCGGCATTTTTCTGACTTCAGAGTGAGCCCTGATGACTTGATGGCCTCGAGTACTGTGGCCAGCCGCTTAAGGTGATCGTCGAAATTTCCGGCGAATACAACGACGTCATCCAAGTAAACGAGACAGGTCTGCCATTTCAATCCCGCTAAAACCGTGTCCATCACGCGCTGGAACGTTGCAGGCGCCGAGCACAGTCCAAATGGCATAACCTTGAACTCGTAGAGGCCGTCTGGGGTGATGAAGGCGGTCTTTTCGCGATCTCTTTCGTCGACTTCTATTTGCCAATAGCCGGACTTGAGGTCCATCGAGGAGAAGTACTTAGCGTTGCAGAGCCGATCCAATGCGTCGTCTATCCGTGGAAGGGGGTATACGTCCTTCTTCGTGATCTTGTTCAGACGACGATAATCGACGCAGAAACGTAGGGTTCCGTCCTTTTTCTTCACCAGGACAACAGGGGATGCCCACGGGCTTTTCGACGGCTGGATGATGTCGTCGCGCAGCATTTCGTCGACTTGTTCTCTTATAGCTTCGTGTTCTCGCGGCGAAACTCGGTAAGGGCTTTGGCGGAGTGGTCGAGCGTACTCCTCGGTGATTATGCGATGCTTGGCGACTGGTGTTTGTCGAATCCTCGATGTCGTCGAAAAGCAGTCTTTGTATCGTCGGAGCAGACTTCTGAGCTGCTGTTGCTTAATCACTGGGAGACTTGGATTAATGTCGTAGTCTGGTTCGGGAACCGTGGTCGTCGGGGTAGATGTGGCGGAATCCGAGAGGACAAACGCATTACTGTTTTCCACAATTTCCTCGATGTACGCGATCGTCGTGCCCTTGTTAATGTGCTTGAACTCCGGGCTGAAGTTTGTCAGCAACACTTCAGTTTTCCCTCCATGCAGTCGAGCGATCCCTCTTGCGACGCAAATTTCACGGTCTAGCAGGAGGCGTTGGTCGCCTTCGATGACACCTTCTACGTCAGCGGGTATTTCGGTGCCGACCGAAATAACAATGCTGGAGCGGGGCGGGATGCTCACTTGGTCTTCGAGCACACTCAAGGCGTGGTGACTACGAGGGCTCTCCGACGGTATCGCTTTATCTTCCGACAGCGTTATTGACTTCGACTTCAGGTCGATGACTGCGCCGTGTTGGTTCAGGAAGTCCATACCGAGAATGACGTCTCGAGAACACTGTTGGAGGATAACGAAGGTGGCAGGGTAAGTCCGGTCATGAATGGTTATCCTTGCCGTGCAGATTCCAGTCGGCGTAATCAGGTGTCCTCCAGCGGTGCGAATTTGAGGGCCTTCCCATGCAGTCTTAACCTTCTTCAACTGGGCGGCGATGTGTCCACTCATGACGGAGTAATCACCACCGGTGTCCACTAAGGCGGTAACTGCGTGGCCGTCGAGAAGCACGTCGAGGTCGGTGGTTCTTTGTCTGGCGTTGCAGTTAGGTCTTGGCGTCGGCTCACGGCTGCGTCGTGTTGAACTGAAACTGGAACGTCGCGTCGTCAAGTCGTCTTTCTTCGGTGTAGTCTTGGCTTGCTGACTTCGTCGGGACGGCGGCGTGTCGTCATTAGGTCGTCGAGATGGTTTCTTCATCGACTTCGTCGGCGGCGGAGGATCTTCGTCAGTTCGACGAACAGCAACCGCACCTCCATCGGTTGCTGCTTTTAGTTTTCCGGGTATGGGCTCGCAGAGCGGCCCCGGGCTGGGCCGGTGTATGGTCGGCGCTGCGGCGACAGGTAGCGGCCTGGTGACGGCGAACGGGATGGCCGTCGAGGGCTCCACTGAGTAGCGGCGAGGTAATCGGCGATGTCACGTGGGCGCTCGCCAAGCTGTGGACGCGGCGCGTTGACGGCGAAACCTCGCAGTCCCATCTCCCGGTACGGACATCGTCGGTAGACGTGACCCGCTTCTCCGCAGTGGTAGCAGAGCGGGCGGTGGTCAGGAGCACGCCAGATGTCCGTCTTCCTCGCGTAGGTGCGCTGGGGGACGGGTGGTCGTGCTGGCGGCGGCGGCGGCGGACGACGAAACTGCGGCGTGACAGGGCCCTGGCGCGGTCGCGGAGGGGGTCCTTGACGGCGTGCGACGGCGGCGTAAGTCATCGCTTGCGGCTCACGCTGCGGCGATTCAGGGGCTACTCCAAGTTGTTGTTGGAGTTCCTCACGCACGGCGTCGGCAATCGAAGCCACTTGAGGCTGTGATGATGGGAACAGCTTTTGTAGCTCCTCCCGCACGACAGCTCGGATAGTCTCGCGTAGGTCGTCGGCGGCCAGTGACTGAACTCCGGCGTAGTTTGTCGAGGTCGTGCGGCGGTCGAATTGCCGGTTTCGCATCTCGAGTGTCTTCTCGATGCTGGTGGCCTCGAGAAGAAACTCGTCGACGGTCTTCGGTGGGCTTCGTACCATTCCGGCAAAAAGTTCCTCCTTCACACCACGCATCAGGAGGCGGACTTTCTTCTCCTCAGGCATTTCAGGGTCGGCGTGGCGGAAGAGACGCCTCATTTCTTCCGTGTAGATAGCAGTCGTCTCATTAGGTAGCTGCACCCTTGTTTCCAATAGCGCTTGGGCTCGTTCTCGGCGTACGACGCTTGCGAATGTCTGCAGGAAGCCGCTTCGGAAAAGTTCCCAGGTCGTTAGGGTGGCTTCTCGGTTCTCGAACCACGTCCTGGCCGCATCTTCCAATGCGAAGAAGACATATCGCAGTTTGTCGTCGCTGTTCCAGTTGTTAAACGTAGCGACTCTCTCGTAGGTCTCAAGCCAGCCTTCCGGGTCCTCGAAAGTTGAACCACGGAACGTCGGAGGCTCCCTGGGCTGCTGTAGCACGATGGGCGATGCCGGGGCTGCCATTGGGGTGGACTTGGTGGAGATCTTTCTGGTCGTCTCAGGCAAAAGTCCGTGCTCCGGGGGCAGTTGTTGAAGACGGCGGCTTGCTCGATGGTCCGGGACTGCGTTGGTGTTGTCTTTGCGTTCCGGGCTTGGATCACGGCTTGTCGGGGGCGTCCGGTACATGGACCAAAAGCACCTCCACCAGATGTCACGTGGTGGTGACGTTAAGAACACAGTAGCAAGACTGTGATAGACAAAACTAACTTTTATTGGGCGAACCTGTGCCCACAAAACAGGCTACACTTATAGCACAACGATAGCGGCGAACACGGTCGGCGATCGTCGAAAATCTGATCAGCGAGTCAAGCGCGTCGGCTTTTATAGATCAGTCGTCGAATGTTCCAGATTAACTGATGGGACCTGCGTGTCTTCCACAAAGTTCTCCACCATTCGTGTCACGCGATGAAATCTGATAGCACAAGGTTCGGCGACAACAGACACGCGGATAGAAGCGTCGATAACTTTCCAGAAACGTCGGATACATGCAGGCGCGTCCCTCGCTCTGCAATTACAGTTGTTAAGCGGCGAAACGTGGTTGCCCGATAAACATAAGTACACGTGTCAATATTGGTAATGTTGTAATATATGTAACGGTTCGGCGGTGGCACGGCCCTCGTTAGAATAAATGGGTGTTCGTTGATTCTGACGAACGCCGTCCCACTTCCAAAACGTTCGTATATATATATATATATATATATATATATATATATATATATATATATATATATATATATATAAGCCGCAGTGGTGCACTCAAGGTAACGTTTAATATCAACGCGCTAAGCGTTGGAGAAGTTAGGCTTTCGCTGCCGACTCCCTCGCTAATTATGGTCAATCAAAACAACCAGTGCGCAGAACGCGTCGTTTACATCGATTCCGACAGTGCGTGAGAACTGCGTAAATTTTCATATGAAAAACAAATGAGCTTTCGTATTTATTCCAATTTTTATTTCTTTATTTGGACGCCCTCCAGGCTCAAAATTCCTCCTTTGAGATCTGAAAGGACAAACGCGGACTTCGAATGAACCTCCATTTGATGCACCTGTATGTCAGTTTATATGTTTAGGTCAAAGTACTTTGACCCCTGTGACTGGGGTATTGTTCTCGTTCAGCATCTTGGCCATTATTGTACCTGTACCGTGCACACCCATCTACTGTGCAAAGGTTTGACATTCCTAAAAGGTTATGAATGGCACTGTACAATGCATCTCGGTCGCCTAGTGTGGGGATCTATGAGGAAAGTAAATTTGGGTGTGATTCTCGGAACGCCTTCGCTCTCGCCCTTCCTTTCTGGTTGAGAAAGGGGGACGGGGGTCCGCAGGTGGTGCCGAGAGTGTTTTGTCGAAGAGCAGCCTTGCCTGGCTACCGTGATAAATTTCGCTCGATATGCGGCACTGTTAAAAGTCAAACGGGACGGGCACATCGTCAATCGACGACGACTGCAGCCGCGTAACTTCACCAACGAGGCGCGGTCAGACGAAATGAAAGTGTGCCTGCTTGATTGGTGTTGCTTATTGCACGTACCGCCGGCAATACTCGTTTTACAGCCACGCGACGAGGCACGTGGTTTCTAGGTTTGGTACAAGAGGTCCACTAAAATTTACAGGTTGTCAATTTCTCGATCGGGTCTTCACACAAAAGAACCAACTAATATTGCGGCTGAAAGTATAGCACTGGGGGAAAAAAAACGCAAAATGACGGCACAATCGCATCCAAGGACGTTCATCATGGGCTATGTAACATATGTTTTGTACATTCGTCGAAAGAAATTCATCAAAATAAGGATTTCTTGCGCACCTTCTTTTTTAGTTCATCGGAAATTCGAGAGAAGCACAGCAGTTCTTACACATGCAACTTTATGTTCTCCGGGCGAGTGAACACTGAATTACTTGTTGCCTGGTTGAACGCTTGCTGTGGGTGCGTCAAGAAGAGGTACTGCACCTCCCTTGATCAACAATGCGTGAAAAAATATGAAGGAACACATTCCAGGCGATTTCGCATATATTATAATTGGGAGCTGTGACTGTCCACGTTACAATGTGCCAAGAAAAGTGCTCGTGACCGCGCTCGAAAAACTGGAGAATCGCCCCTTCACAGAAGAGAAAATTTTAGGACACTGGTCCAGACGGGTTTCGGCACTCAAGGTCTTAAGGGCTTTGCTCAAGCTCTTAAGGACATGTGAATTGTTGTGACTATTGTTGCGCGTAACATCGCGTTACTGTGTGCATTTTCTTTTTTTTTTCTCTCTTCCTCCTCCTTTAATTCCCCTTACCCCTTTCCCTAGCACAGGGTAGCCTGCGGGAATTTACACTGGCTAACCTCCCTGTCTTTCCTTCCCTTTTGTCTCCCTCTCTTCTGCATCGCTTCCGTTTCCTCGTACGCCGTCGCTATCATGGCGCGTCCATCGGGACGTAGATTTCAGTTTCTTAGCATCGCAAATTGACGTGAATGCATAATAGGACATTCCTCGGTGACGTCACAAAGCGGCTGAGCACGTACATGAAAAACCGGCGTCGACACTACTGAACAGTTCAACTCAGGCTAATGAAAGGAAACATGAAGTGATATTACAGAGGGTCCCATGTAATGCAGGTAATGTAGTTTAAAATGTGTGCTTTGCTGGCAAAAGGGGATACCTAAAGTGCAAGGACGTATGTTTATTTTGCTACCATTCTGCTGTGCATGCTACTGTTGGTTTCATACATTGCAAGCAGCACTGCAAACACTACAGAGAGTTTGTGGTGACGCTCGGTGATGGCAGTAATGCGCTGAGCAGTAATAGTGCCCTTGAATATAGAAATGAGGAGATCCTGTGATTGTTCAAAAAATGCGCTCTCATGCCATCCATCCAAGTAAGTTGGTGTCGAGCAGCGTGCTCCAAGTTTGTTGAGTTGACATATTCCTGATATTAAGCATGCTGATGCCGACGAAAAAACAGTTCAAATATTACAAGCAGCATAATTTTTACATGCAACCCGCCATTGTAGTTTAGCAGGTAAGATATTGTGCTGCTGAGCTCGAGAAGTGGTTTCGGTTTCCAGCCCCAGTGGCTGGGAAACGAAAATTTAATTAAATTTAATTTTTCAATGTTACATGCCTAACTTATTTGAGGTCATACATGTTGCCATTCATTCTGCAAGGAAATTGAAATAAAACACCGCTTGGGTAGTATTGCTGATGTTGATGTGCCCATTGTTGCTGTTGGAGATATCTCTGTATGCGATTACTGTGATGACAGATTACTTTCATTTTTCCAAACATGTCTACTTGTACTTGCTTATGTGGTTGTTTTAGCATACAAATAGTGCCTGCCGACAAGAATTTGCATAATCAGTTCATATCACTTGCAAACAGCTCTTTTCCCGTTACGTTTAGACATGTAATTTTACTTGTTTGAGTATGCTTGTGTTCAGAAAGAAGACATGGCGTGTGTTAATTTTTCGCGATATTAGCACGAAAGATCCTTCATTTCAGGCTGTCAAGCAACGAAAACACATTCTTCCCTGGTCTTCCTTTTGAAGTGAAATATTTCTTCAAGTAAAACACATTCTTTACCTTGCGATTTAATTCTCCGCATTTGTATGTAAAAAGTTACATTCTAGCTGCCATGTAAAGGGAGAGTAATCCTGCTAAGCTGCGAGCTCCGTAGCATTTTTGGGCTACTCATTGTATGTTTTGTTTAAGAATAAATTCAAATTCAGACTGAACGAACCATGTGAAGTTGGGACTAGCAGGGACCAGTGACTGTTTGATACTCACACATACTTTATTTGTAAATTTATGCAGGAACAGAGCAACAAATACAGAAAGAAATGACTTTGTACAGTAACCCGCATTTCCATTAGTTCGTCCACCACAGTGCAACAACTACAAAGAGTTGGGCCAGGGCCTTCACAACCCCTTCATGTAGCCCCCTATCTGTTTCACTAAAGCAACAGGCACAAGGAAAGAAGTACAAGTTGCTTTTGAGGCAGGCTGGCACATGACGTTCATGTTGGCAGGTTTTCTGCATCATGACATGTTTAGGATCCCCACTGCGCACTTACCGCTGTTGTAGCTGTCCAGTAAATTTGCTCTGACCATTTTTCATTAAAACTGAATTCTAAAAAAAGAGAGTTGGTGTACTTATTTGAGTTTAAATTAAAAACGCTGAAGCCTACTCACATTTTAGTACTAGTATGATGCAAAGATTAAACACTTATTTCTAGGCCAAGCTTATATCTGCTTGCCATGAGTCAATATTCGCTGCCTTCGAGCCAACAGAGCTATCTTCTCATTGAATTCTCTTTAGTTTTTCCTACACCATCGTGGAGTGGTTAGCTGAGTTTACTGCAACTTGACAGAGACCTTGTAACCAGTCACAAAGCAGGGCTCGACATCACAGCACTTGTAGTGCCCCACTTTGATGTACATAGATACGAATATAAGCCAAGTCTCAATAGAAGCATAACATTAGATCACACATAAAGTAATAACATGAACACAGTATGTTGCACAAAACAGTGTATAGAAACAACTAAGGTGAAATGTCGCAAACAGTTGAATATTTTATAAACAGTATTTTAGTAATGCTGATGTCACTTAAAAACAGCCGAAAGTGGGACAAAATAGTATAAGTAGGTACTGTACATGCCTCTCAACAAGTTAAAGCCTAAGCACGAACAAGATCTTTATGAGAGAGTGGCTGCTTCATGACTAGCTACAAATATAAATAAATGCTTGCTGGAAAAATATCCTAGTGGGAAAAATGCAGCTTTCGATTTGTACACTGCAGGCACACGAAAAATGACCGTTCATAAAATCCCAGGCTGTAGCATTAAAAGATAAAACAGTTACATACTAGGCTGCCTTAAACATTAAACATTACAAGCAAAAATTACAAGTCACGTAGGCTTTCTCTGCCAACTCGTGAAAAAAAGCTTGGATTGCCCTTGTATTTCTGCATTGCTTGATAACACTTGTGTTCTAACTTCTGATTATTTCTGATGTTTTGCTTAGCAGACGGAGAACAGTAACCAGACGTTTGCATTCAGCGGTTATGAAATATTTGAATATACGAAATAGTTCATTTTCGAGTATGAATAGCTAGTGTGTAGTATCTAGTTCGTATTTCAAACTTAGAGTATTTGCACACACTTGCAATTTACAGCATATAAAGCAAAGCATCATGTAACATACTTACACAATGACATCGAAACTGAATTGTGTCACACAATACACAGAGTACCACAGCTTTTCCTTTTGTACAATGCTAAGGACTTAGGCATGTACTGATTTAAAGGAACAACGGTAACAATGATGCATATCACAAGACAGTAGACTCGCTAGAGTGAAAATGAATGGGTGAGGGCGCACTGCTCTTGCCGAAACATTCACGCTCTTATAGACTAGGTTGTTCTAGACAACTTTGTTGAAGATTTTTGAAGCACATGGCGTGGCAAAGTGAGGGGTTATGTACAAGCAACCGAGTCGCAGCACATTGCCGGAAAAATATTTTTGCTTTTCACTCCATGGTATATTAGACAAGGTGACCATTCCCTGAAGTTCCTGTGTCGTGAGGAACTCGGACCGTCTTTAGGGATAAGAGTAAATCAGGCCGTTGGTAAGAACGCTACCTGAACAGCCCAGCACTGACAGCCTGATAGCAGGGGAAATTTCCTTGTAGCCCTCTCTTTCCTCTTGCATTTTATTGATGTCCCTGACTAGAATCCAGTGCACGGCGGCGTAATAGAGATATTTAGATTGAATGAGCGTGCCAATGACATAACTGACCTGTGCCACACAATTCACAGATTATCACAGCTTTTCCTTTTGTGCAATGCTTAGGACTTAGGCATGCACTAATTTCAAGGAACAAAGGTAACAATGAAGCATATCACAAGACATTAAACTCGCTAGAGTGAAAATGAATAGTTGAGGGCACACTGCTCTTGCCGAAACATTCACACTCTTATAGACTAGGTTTCTCTCGACAACTTTCCAGTTGGCAATGCTTATTCGAGTCATGCATGCTTATTCGAGAAGATGCTTGAAGTAAACATACTGAAGCTTTCGCACAAGCTGGTCAATATGTGCGTAGGACCTTTGCACAGTAAGAATGAGCTTTTTCCACTTTGAATAAACAATACAATGAGATACATTCATATTCAAGATAAACATGCCAAGCTGAACCTGGGAGAAATATGAATGTCTGTGGTTCAGCACAAGATTCTCCCCATCTTGTTTCACATATTGGAGCTACTTTTCCCGAGCTATGTCAGAAGCTTTGTGCATTTTCCCAAGAACTGGGCTTTTAACTTCGAGGAGAATGGCTGGTCTCCCACCCTGAAATGAAATGACATCAGGACTGTAGCCAAGCCATGGCACTAGTGGGTTCACAACCACACCGAGCCTTGTGACAGCATTGCCAGTAAGCTTTACATATTCTTCAAGAGCATAGCCTTCACACGCTTTGCCATATCTCGTTGCTGCGTTACCACGAAAAGAGTTGGCTAACATAGCAGATACTTTCTGTTCCCACGTGCGGTCATCCCGAGGGATGAACGTGAAGTATGCATGGCAAATGCTGCCTGTAATTCTAACTTTACTTGTTCGCTGCCACTTGGTGCTCTCCCGAGTCCTTGTATCTGCACATATCTGTGCAGCCTGTGCTGTTGTCACTATGACATTAGTAACATAAAACTGTTGCTGTGCCTCTGTGATGTCACTTTCTGTCAACTTTATTATCTTTAAGTGTGTTGCATCAAAAAATATTACGTCATGGGAAAGCATGCTTGTGTATAATCTTATCCTTTCACTGTCCATGTGGTTAAATATGGCTTGTTCATCATGGGATACATCAGTGCTAAGAGTATCAACCCCACTTGGATGAAGCCGACCATTAAAATGTAACGCTAGTGCACTGTGTGGTGCAGCCTCCAGGAGTCTTCTTCTGGTCTGTTGCTTCATTTTGTCACTAAGGTGCTGACACGGGCGCACTTACACGCGACGAAGCTCTTGCATTTGCTTTGCCTCGTAGAGTGGAGAAGCTTGCAGTGTTCCCCAGGCCTGCTTCATGTCAGTAGATGACAAAGCTTGTAAGCTTTCAAAGCCGGACCTGTTTGTAAGCCAAAGTTAGTCTGTGTTAACATGCCTGTATTTTAACATTACACTTGTTCTGATAAACCCACAGAAGGTACCTACGCAAATGAATCAAGCCAAAGCATTATGAAGACATTGAGAATTTCCAGTTTCTTATGGCGCAACTTGGCTACATACATTTTGCCATGAAATTTGCTCCCCTAGATTCTTGTGTCCCCAGATGCAATGTACACATGCCAAATAAAGGGTTTTCATGAGTTTGTGTACTGTGCTTAATGCACGAAACTTTTTAAAAATAATTATGGGGTTTTATGTGCCAGAGTAACTATCTGATTTAGAGACGCGCTGAAGGCGGAAGATCAAGAAGCAATCTACACATGCCAAATAAAGATTTTTCATGAATTTGTGTACTCTGTTTATCTATGAAACTTTTACAAAATAATTATTTGGTTTTACATGCCAAAGTAACTATCTGATTTAGAGGCACGCTGAATCAAGTTTCAGGTTAATTCGGACCACCGAATGTTTACGGTGCACCCAATGCACGATACGCGAGCGTTCTCGCATTCGGAACCCATTACAATGCGGCCACCGCGGCGAGGTTCCAGCAGAACTGAGCGAGACTTGGCCTAGGCATGCTTACGCGCACAGTTCGATAGTGTGCAGCAGTGTCAATGTAAATATCACGAAAACTATAAAACCAACTTGCTTGTTCACGAGTAGCAGCATCGCAATCATGTGCTTGCACCGCTGTGAATTACCAGCTTTACAGCTACAGTGGCCCTGAAAACAAGATTGGTGGAACATAAAACAGACATACTGAATTCGCGACGCGAGCGCAACAAGCTTCTGTCGTGACTCCTCATCACTCGAACGGTAATGCCAGCGAGAAATAAAACAACCTTTATTTACATCTGCATGCTCTAGCATAGCGAAGTACAAAAATAACGTCCGAAAAATCGAGTTAGTGTTATCCTTTTTTTAATTATCGAAAATTTCTGCTCATAACTAATTACGTGACAGGAGCTTGAGAACATAACAGAGCAGTAAAACTGCTTCGTCGCGAAACGGCAGTGCGCGAAAGGCAGGCTTCGCGGGCCGCCGCGATTAGCACGAAAAAGAGGAAATACAAGCTAACGTACCTTGATAGAACCCTCCCTGTCATAAATAAATTCCAGCTCGTGTGGCTTCTGGCGGACATGGGACGTCTGCAGGCAAAGCCCTTTCACGGCAACAGACGATGCGCTGCAGGCCTTCATACCGCAACAAATGATGTGCTTGGCGTTCAGGACGTCTCCACCTTCAATGAGGCACCGTATTCGCGTTTCTGAGGCGTCTGTGGCGCATGATGTCACTCAGCGACAGCGATCCAGAAAAAGGCAGTGCCATCTTCTAGCGCTAGGCAAAATATGAGCCGACATGAAGAACGCACATGTGCTCAAGGGTTCCTATACTCTCTGTGGGCGCCGTTTTGAGTCCTTTGCGCGCCCCCTATAGGCGACGGAACTTGCGAATACTCGACGGGTGAACGACATGCTGCCCCGGAAACCATTAATAATTAACCGCGATTCACGAAACGCACAACCAACGCACACTGAACATGGGCGCAGGTACACAAATCAACCGGCGAAATCCCCGACACACTTGCAAAACGTTTCTAGCGGCGTACGTCAGAGGTCAGCACAGGAACATGAAATAGGCGGATTGCAAAAGTATGAAATTACTTCATTTCGTACCCCTGATGTATACTTACTATAATGCAAAATTATGAAAACGAACATCCTCCACAAGCTCCTAGGTGGCAGATTGAGACAGCTGATTGTGAGAAGTTTCGAACTCTTACTAGTATCTCATGGGCTGACATGTCTACGTTAGGAATTAATGCTGCAGTGGAGTTGTTTACAGTCTTCAGAATAGATGCCGCATCTAAATGCATATCAGAAGTAAATGGCTTGGCGTGCAAACGGCGTGTCCCGTGGTGGAAGGACGATTGTAGGATCGCTCGTAAAAACAGAACAAAGCGTGGGTGTTGCTACGCGCCTCTCCCACTGCGGAGAATCTTGTTAACTTTAAGAAAGCCCCGCAGGGGCGTCTGCGTCAGCAGGCGTTTGGTGTGTGGCGACACCACGTACCCGAGCACACCAGGGTTGGACCCTCGCGCGTGTAGCCGTGCACGGCTTAGCCGTGTCCGGGGAAAGGGGGATCCTGGGGGTTCGGACCTTTAAGGCCCTCCAGTGGAGGCAATACAACTCTTTGGCTTCTGCTTCACGTAGACTGCACCCCCGGACTGACCCACCCGGTGGAAATCGGCAGTCGCTTTTTCCTCTCATCCTCTCCAATCTTCGTCTTTCTCTCCCACTTATACATCTTTCCTGTCTTTCCTTCACTTCATATTACTTCCGTATTTCCTGGCGGCAAGTGTTAACCGTGTGTAATAATATCCTGCCTTGGGTGTATATATAAGGTTATACCGGCGACGATGTATGGCTGGCGTCTGCAGGTATTCTTCCAACCTTGTAGCGTCCCCTCGTTGGGCTCGGTGGTGGGTGGTCACCATCGCCGCCTAATTTCCCTGCTCTATATGGCAAATAACTTTCCTCCGCTACCTGATCGCTCCCATAAGAGGGGGCGCACCGATGAAACATTCACTTTCTTCATGCAGCCAAACAATCTTTTCCAAAGTACCACGTTGTACATAGTCAGAACGATAAGAAAACAGTCAGAATGATCTCACCATTTGTTGTAGCGAAATCTGTCACTGAAGCAATTGGCCCAGGCTATAAAGTAACGAAGATGGGAAGTGGCGATCTCCTTCTCGAACTCTGCGACAAAGTGCAGTATGACAAACTGTCGAAAGCTGTAGCATTTGGGGAAATTCCCGTCTCAGTGGGCCCACACAGGTCAATGAACACAGTGCGCGGGGTGGTCTCAGAAGATGACCTCCTCGAACTGAGCGAAAGCGAACTGCTTGAAGGATGGCAAGACCAGTACGTAGTCAAAGTCCTAAGAATAACATTGAGGCGAGATGACAAGCAAATACCTACCAAACACATAATCTTTACTTTCGGAACGTGCAACCTACCTGAAACAATAGAAACCGGTTACTGTAAGCTTCGCGTTAGACCGTATATCCCAAATCCGCGTCAATGCTTCAAGTGTCAGCGCTTTGGGCATGGGTCGCAGAAGTGCAGAGGACGTGCTACTTGTACAAATGTCGGAAGCGTGTTCAGAAGAACTACACTTGGCACATCAAGAAACCACTGTGCCAACTGTGAAGGAGACCACCCCGCCTACTCGTGATCGTGCCCTACTTGGAAAAAAGAGAAACAAATCATAGAACTGAAAGTAAAACTCAACCTATCATTTCCAGAGGCACGTAAGCATTTCGCACTCCAAAATCAGTCCAGTCCTTCCTGCACCGATGTGGCGCGCCGTGGGGCAGCGCTACATCTTCAGGCGGCCGCGCAAGTCACACGGAGTGTGACGGCGGTTACGCCATCAGCCTCCCTGGCGGGAGCAGCCACGGTTCTTCCGCCCCCTACCACGAAGTGCCAGCAGACCTCCGAGCCTGCCGGTCCCAGGGCCACTGCTCATTCAGACAGGCCCGAAAAACCCCCGCGCGTGCCCGCTGAGCGGGCGTCATCCAGCGCCTCTGACGAGGCGATGGATGTAACAAAAACTTCTCCGGCGTCTCAGACGCCGAAAGAACGGCGTTGCTCCCTGGAGTGCGTCAACAAAAAAGAAATACCCCGCATCAAGGGGCCTGGAAAGGTCCCTTGAGACAACCTAAGTGATATCTCTTGACACACAGCACATAAACACAAGCAATATGGATACACAAATATTACACTGTAACGTGAGAGGTTTGATCCACAACCTCGACGATGTCAATTAACTCTTACACAAATACAATGCAAAGGTTCTGTGTGTTCAGGAGACACATCTTAAATTTACGCAAACAAACTTTCTTAGGCAATATGCTATTTTCCGGAAAGACCGAGATGATGCTGTTGCATCGTCCGGCAGGGTAGCAATAATAGTGGACAGAGGCGTTGCTTGTCGGCAACTGCAACTCCAAACTCCTCTTGAGGCAGTTGCTATCGAAGCACTCCTATTCAATAAACTAGTTACCATCACGTCTGTATGCGTCCCCCCATGTTATCAACTTTCTAGCACAGCATTTCAAAGCTTTATTGATGAGCTGCGTCACCCTTACATAGTCGTGGGTGATCTAAACACGCATAGCACACTGTGGGGCGACTCACGCTGTGATGCGAGAGGCCGGCTTATAGAAAACATCCTATTCACTTCAAGTTCCTGCTTGCTTAACAAGAAAATGCCAACATTTTACAGCTCTACACATAAACATTTTCTTCGATAGACCTTATCATTGCGTCTAGTACAATTTTGCCATATCTCCAGTGGGATGTCATTAATAACCCTTATGGCAGTGATCACTTCCCCATCGTCCTAAACCTTAAAAAACGAAGTGAGTGTCCTGCACATGTTCCTAGATGGAAAGTTGATTCAGCCGACTGGACGAAGGTTCGTTAACTAACGCAGCTGCCTTGGAATGATATCTGTGAACTTAGCCTAGACGACGCAGTAGCATAAATAACAGCGTTGATTATTGATGCTGCATCAGTGTGTATCCCCCAAACAAAAGGGTCGCCCTCAAAACGACGTATTCCATGGTGGAATGAGGAGTGTAGGGAAGCCAGCAAAAAGCAAAACAAGGCTTGGAATCTCCTCCGTAACTCACCAACCACAGAGAATCTAATGAATTTCAAGGCGATGAAGTCGCAAGGTAGAAAAACGCGCCGCCGCGCTAAACGGGAAAGTTGGAAAAATTACTTAAGCAGCATCAATTCATATACAGACGAACGAAAAGCCTGGAACAGGGTTAACAAAATAAAAGGCCGCGATACTCCTCCCTTACCTTTATTAAATACACAAAGAGACACCGTGGAGGATCAGGCAGATTTTCTAGGAGCACATTTCGAGGACATTTCCAGTACATCTCATTACACAGATACATTCCTAAAATACCAGCGACTTGCAGAACAGAGGAATTTGGGTCGGAACAGCTCATCCAATTAAGTATGCAATCGTCCATTTGGAATGGCTGAGTTCCAGTCCTCACTGAACTGTTGCAACAAGTCCGCTCCAGGAAGTGAGAAGATAGTGTACGAGATGATCAGACACTTACACCCCGAAACCCAGAAAACACTACTGTCACTCTTTAACTCCATTTTCTCTGCAGGCTATATTCATTCTGTTTGGAAAGAAGCAATCGTAGTCCCTATTCTCAAAGAGGGCAAGGACCATTCCTCACCCAAAAGTTATAGGCCTATACCTCTGACAATTTGTATATGCAAATTATTTAGGAAAATGATTAACCGTCGCCTCATCCATTTTCTTGAAAGCAGCAAGATACTCGATCCCTTACAGTGCAGTTATAGAGAGGGTAGATCCACAACAGATCACCTGGTCCGCATCGAGACAAATATCCGTGATGCCTTTGTCCACAAACAGTTTTTCATGTCCGTATTTTTAGATATGAAGAAGGCATACGACACAACCTGGCGCTTTGGAATCCTCCGTGATCTGTCTGAAATGGGAGTTCGAGGCAACTTGCTATACATCATTCAGAGTTACCTCTGCAATCGCACGTTCCGTGTTAGAGTTGGTAACGTCCTGTCTGGTCCATTTACGCAAGAGGCTGGTGTTCCACAAGGAGGTGTGCTCAGCTGCACTATTTTTATTGTCAAATTGAACTCGATCCAGTCTGCCATACCACGTAGTATGTTTTATTCTGTATATGTAGATGACATCCAGATAGGTTTTAAATCATGTAATCTAAATATCTGTGAGCTGTGAAGACAAATTCTTAGGGATCCTTCTAGACAGTAAGCTAACTTTTGTGCCACACCTGAAGTATCTTAAGGCAAAGTGCTTCAAGACTATGAATCTGCTGAAGCTGTTGTCGCGCACAGCTTGGGGAAGTGACAGGAGATGCCTAATAAAGTTGTACAAAAGCCTATTATTAACACGCCTTGACTATGGGGCAATAGTCTATAATTCTTCTGGACCTAGTACTCTAAAAATGCTAGATCCTGTCCACCACATAGGCATCCGCCTTGCAACAGGCGCCTTTAGAACTAGTCCTGTGCAAAGCCTTTACGTCGAATCTAATGAATGGTCCCTATACTACCAAAGGACATATTTGTGTCTTTCGTATGCCTTGAAGGTAAAATCAGCTGTGGATCATCCATGTCATTCAATTATTCACGTCTCCTCCAAGGCCAGGCTATTCCGTAACCTCCCAGGTGTCCGGCCTCCTCTGTCCCTCCGGTTGGAAGCACTCTCAGAAAAAACAGGGGCCTCTCTTTTAGAGAATGTCTTAATGGCCCCCTCTCGGCTTCCACCGACTTGGGAGTGGCAAACTATCTAATGTGACATCTCTTTCTTAGGATTATCGAAACAAGCACCTGAGGCTCACATACAGTCACATTTTATTGAACTTAAAGAGAAGTATTCCTCTGACGAATAGTACACAGATGCTTCGAAGTCTCCGGCTGGTGTTGCTTACGCAGCTCTCGGACCCTCATTTTCAACATCAGGGCCACTAAACCCACGCACCAGTATCTTTACGGCAGAAGCACACCGTGTACTTTCGGCTATTAAGCACATAAGGCACCCCCGCAGGGGCGTCTGCGCAAGCAGGCGTTTGGTGTGTTGCGACACCACGGACCCGAGCACACGAGGGTCGGACCCTCCCGCGTGTAGCCGTGCGCGGCTTAGCCGTGTCCGGGGAAAGGGGGATCCTGGGGGTTGAGCCGATGCCGGGTGTTTGGACCTTTAAGGCCCCCCGGCGGAGGCAACACACCTCTTTGGCCTCTGCTTCACGTAGACGGCACCCCTGGACTGACCCACCCGGGGGAAATCGGCAGTCGCCTTTTCCTGTCTCTCCCTCCTTCAATCTTCGTCTTTATCTCTCACTTTTTGACCTTTCCTGTCTCCTTTTCTCTTCTGTTTACTTCCTTTCTCCTGGCGGCGAGGGTTAACCCTGTGTGGCTATCCAACCTTGGGTACACCATATTCGGTTATAGTGACGGCGTACGACTGGCGTCGTGCAGTCTTGTATGCAAGCTCTGCCGCGTCCCCTCGTTGGGCTCCGTGGTGGGTGGTCGGCGCTGTTGCCGAATGTATATATTTCTTCATGGAAACTTCTTTCCCTTCCCTTGTTGATCGCCCTCAGAAACGAGGGTGCACCGAAGATGTCTTCAAGTTTTTTGGACGCCAAACCCAGAATTTTCCCCGCTTCCACGTTGTTCATTCTGAACAGCCAAACAAAGCCGTGCGAAACATTTCACCATTCCTTGTTTCAAAGTCCCTGACTGATGTTTTTGGTCCAGGTTATAAGGTATCGAGGATGACAAGCGGCGATCTTCTCTTGGAGTTCCGCGATTTAAAACAATATGAGAAACTACCGCAACTAGTCTCATTTGGGGAGACTCCCATAACAGTAACCCCGCACCGTACCATGAACACCACCCGTGGTGTTGTGTCAGATGATGATTTGATTGACCTGACTGAGGCGGAGCTCCTGGAGGGCTTCAGCGAACAAAATGTGATCAACGTCAGAAGAATTAAGATGAGGCGGGACGGTAAAGAGATTCAGACGAAGCACCTTATAATTACTTTTGGATCAAGTATCTTGCCCGAGTCAATCGAGGCCGGGTACATCAAGCTCCCTGTTAGGCCATACGTGCCAAACCCACTCCGTTGTTTCAAATGCCAGCGCTTCGGCCACAGCTCGCAGAGCTGCCGAGGCCGCCAAACATGTGCGAAATGTAGTGCCCTTGAACACGCCACTGAAGCATGTAATAACTCTCTCCACTGCGTAAACTGTGACGGGGATCACGCCGCGTACTCGCGGTCGTGCCCCTCCTGGAAGAAGGAAAAAGAAATAGTAACTATAAAAGTAAAAGAGAATATATCATTCAAGGAGGCACGCAGGCGGGTTGCATACCTGCCAAAGAAAAGCTTTGCCGAAGTGGCGCGTCAGGGGGCAGCGTCACAACGGCCTCCGGCGACTGTCCGACCCACACGCAGTGAGTCGGCAGTTACGCCATCTGCCCCCGCGGCGGTTGCAGCTAGCGCTGCTCCGTCAACTGAGGAGAAGGGACCGTCGACCCCGAAGGTGGGCGCAGCCGAGGCTGCCTCAACCTCCCAGGTCCCTTCCAGCGCTGGCAACGGCCGGCGCAGCCAAATCTCCCAGGGAGCCCCATCGACCTCCGGGCTGGTGGGCGCAGGGGTCTTGCCCTCCAAGGCGGGACCCTCTCGGGAAACTTCTCGCTCGCAAGAGCAGGTGTCCGGCGCCTCACAAGAGGCAATGGACATTACACCTATCCTCAAGGCGCATCCGGCGCCTAAGGAGCGGCGAGGTTCCCTCGAACGCTTCAAAAAGAGCAAAACCCCGGTTACAGGGCCTCGAAAGGGCTCTGTAATCTAAGACATCCCTTCCGTTTTCGTAAACACAGCACCAATTTAATATAAAATATGGATACACAAATCATTCAATGGAACGTCAGAGGTCTACTTAGGAATCTTGATGATGTTCAAGAACTCATCCATAAACACAATCCAAAAGTGCTGTGTTTACAGGAGACACACTTAAAATCTACACACACAAACTTTCTCCGAAAGCACGTTACGTTTCGCAAAGACCGCGAGGATGCTGTCGCAGCATCTGGCGGTGTAGCTATTGTTGCTGACAAAAGTGTAGCGTGTCAGCATCTAAAGCTCCAAACGTCCCTTGAGGCCGTGGCCGTTCGAGCCGTACTTTTAAATAAACTCATTACAATCTGTTCTCTGTATATACCACCACATCATCACCTTCACAGACGCGACTTAGAATCATTAATAGATGAGCTCCCGGACCCCTATTTTATTCTTGGTGATTTTAATGCACACAGTACTTTGTGGGGCGATTCACGCTGTGATGCGCGAGGTCGCGTCGATGAACAGGTGCTTTTTACCTCTGGAACATGTCTCTTGAACACGAAGGAGCCCACATATTTTAACCTGTCCAACAAGTCATACTCTGCCATAGATCTTAGCATTTTATCGCCGACGCTTTTACCCTATTTTAAATGGAATGTGCTTAACAACCCGTATGGGAGTGACCACTTCCCAATAATCCTAACTACGCCGAAACAAGATCAACTTCCCCCGCTGGTCCCTCGGTGGAAGATTGACTCAGCCGATTGGGAACGGTACCGAACTCTTACTTACATGACGTGGACTGAGTTGTCTGGTATAACCATAGATGATGCTGTTGCATATTTTACAGCTTTTATACTGGATGCCGCCTGTAAATGTATTCCACAAACGAGCGGCATGGGTTCCAAGCGGCGTGTTCCCTGGTGGAACGATGCATGCAGGCAAGCACGGAGGAACCAGAACAAAGCGTGGGCGATATTTCGCGATTCTCCTACAGCTGAAAACCTGGAAAACTTTAAACATGTCAAATCCCAGGCAAGGAGAACGCGCCGGCAAGCAAGACGAGAGAGTTGGGCGAAGTTTATATCAAGCATCAACTCGTACACAGATGAGACAAAAGTATGGAATAGAGTGAAAAAGGTTAATGGACAACAAACGTATTCCCTGCCTTTAGTAAATAGTCACGGAGAAAGCCTGGAAGATCAAGCCAACTTTCTTGGCACACACTTTGAACACATATCCAGCTCGTCACACTACACCGAAACATTCCTAAAGTACAGAACACGAATAGAGAACCAAAAGCTAGAAAGGAAATGTGCAAAAAGTGCGCCGTACAATGAACCATTCTGCATAGCAGAACTGCAGGCAGCACTGAACTGCTGTAATACATCCGCCCCAGGTTCAGACCGCATAATGTATGAGATGTTAAAACAACTACTATCCGAAACACAGAAAACCCTCCTTTCCCTTTACAACGTTATATGGTCTTCCGGCGAGATCCCCTCTGCTTGGAAGGAGGCTATTATAATTCCAATACTGAAGCACGGAAAGGATCCTTCCTCTGTATCAAGTTATAGACCTATAGCATTAACAAGTTGCCTCTGCAAAGTATTCGAAAAAATAATTAACTGTCGCCTACTACACTTCCTAGAATCAAACAAATTGCTAGACCCATTCCAGTGCGGGTTTCGGGAGGGTCGATCCACCACTGACCATCTCATACGTATCGAGGCACGTATCCGTGAAGCTTTTGTCCATAAGCAGTTTTTCTTATCAGTATTCTTAGATATGGAGAAAGCCTATGATACAACGTGGCGGTTCGGGATATTGAAAGACCTCTCACAGTTAGGTATACACGGAAATATGTTCAATGTTATAGAAAGTTATCTGTCCAATCGGACATTCCGTGTTCGAGTGGGCAGTGTTCTGTCACAGAAGTTTGTACAGGAAACTGGAGTGCCGCAGGGCGGGGTGCTCAGCTGCACACTCTTTATAGTAAAAATGAATTCTCTTCGTCTACACATACCACATAACATCTTCTATTCAACGTATGTTGACGACGTGCAGATAGGATTTCAGTCAAGTTCTCTTGCAATCTGTGAGCGACAGGTCCAGCTTGGACTTAAGAGGGTGTCCAAATGGGCTGATGAGAACGGGTTCAGATTGAACCCACAAAAAAGTACCTGTGTCATTTTCTCCAGAAAAAGAGGCCTGCACCTTGATCCTGAAATTGTGTTGCATGGTGAGCGTCTGCCCGTAAACAGGGAACATAAATTCTTAGGCATAATTTTAGACGCGAAGCTAACCTTTGTGCAGCACATAAAATATCTTAAAGACAAGTGCATGAAAACAATGAATATCTTAAAGGTGCTCTCACGCACAACCTGGGGCAGTGATAGAAAATGTCTCATGAACTTGTATAAAAGCCTCATACGCACACGACTAGACTATGGAGCCATAGTTTACCAGTCGGCTACTCCAACTGCTCTGAAGATGCTAGACCCTGTCCACCACTTAGGCATTCGCTTGTCCACAGGCGCCTTTAGAACAAGCCCAGTGGAAAGCCTTTACGTTGAATCGGATGAGTGGTCACTTAATCTGCAGAGAACATACTCCTCTTTCATGTATTTTCTGAGAGTGAACGCAAACAGTGAGCAGCCCGCGTTCTCCACCATAAACGATTTGTCCAGTTGTCAACTTTTTCGCAACCGGCCCACAGTGGCAAAGCCTTTCTCACTGCGTGTCAGAGACATGGCTGAAGAAACAAGGGTTCCACTGCTTGAATACCACCCTATGTCCCCTGCTATACGGCCCCCGCCGTGGCAGTGGCAACCAATAGACTGTGATATATCTTTCGTAACTGTTACAAAGCACGCGCCTGTCGCGCATATACGAACGTATTTCCTCGAATTACAGCACAAATACTCCTCTCCAGAATTCTATACAGACGCATCGAAGTGTAATTCTGGCGTATCTTACGCAGCGGTCGGTCCATCCTTTTCGGATGCTGGTGTTCTGCACCCTAACACAAGTATTTTCACAGCAGAGGCCTACGCGATATTGGCCGCTGTTAAACACATTAAAGAATTTAATATCCCAAAGGCTGTTATATACACAGACTCCTTGAGCGTCGTAAATGCTTTGAAAACTGTCAAGAAATATAAAAACCCTGTAATTATTTCTATCTACTCAGCATTGCTAAAAATTTATGCGTCTAAGCAGCATATCGTCCTATGCTGGGTGCCGGGGCACCGAGAGATAGAGGGAAACGTGTTAGCGGACCAGCTAGCCACATCCGTGAACGCGAACGCTGCAGACACTTCCACGACTATCCCTGTAATGGACCTCAAGCCCTCAATAAGAAAAAAACTAAGAGATTTCTGGTAGCGCTTGTGGGATAAAGAAACAGCAAATAAATTACATGTTATCAAGCCTTATCTTGGCAACTGGCCGCCGGTATCAAAGAACCGTCACACAGAAGTAACACTTTGCAGACTCAGGATAGGACACACATACAGCACACACGCATACCTTTTGTCCAGTGGCGATCCACCCACGTGTGATAAATGTGGTGAGCCACTTACCGTGCTTCACATCCTGATACAATGCAGGGAATTAGACACAAATAGGAAAAAGCATTTTCCATTCCCACATCGGCAGCGAATTCCGCTTCATCCTCAAATGTTCATAGGTATAGAACCTCTTTTTAAATATCAGTCGTTGTTCGAATTTTTAAAAGATGTACGTAGTTTTCATGTTATATCACCAGGAAATCCATAGCACAGCCTCTTAACTGAGGTTTCTGCTGCGGTAACTGCATTAATAGAAAGCGCCTGCCTCCCAGCCTTTGGGCTCAAAGGCCTTCCGGAGGCATAGGAGCTATTTCCATGTACTTGCATTTTAGCGTCATGATCACTTATCAAGCGTACCATACCCATAGACAACTACATTGCTCACTATCATAATTTTATACTATATATCATTTTACGCTTCTATGATACGCATTGATTTTAGGCCACTTTACAGCCATGTTACATCCCACCATCGAAACTCACAAAGCAGCGCTTAACAACACATAATTAGTCATGGCGCTCTTTGGCCATCCCTGGCCCTTGCGCCACTAAACAATACACATTCATTCATTCATTCACATAAGGCACAGAAATGTCGCTAAGGCTGTTGTCTTTACAGACTCATTAAGTGTCGTGAGAGCCATGATTAGATTACGAAAGTATAAGAATTCCGTTTTGAATGAGCGGTATAGTTTGTGGTGCTCTGCATATATCTGCAACCAAGCGATTATCCTATGCTGGGTATCTGGCCATATCTGGTATAAAAGGCAACGTAGCTGCTGGCGAAAACGCTACGTCAGTGAGTTTTAGCGACACAGATGGAAATATCCCCCTTCCTGCCACAGACCTAAAGCCCTTTCTGCGCCGTAAATTGAGGAAACATTGGCAAGCAGAGTGGGATACACAAACATTGAATAAGTTACATATTATAAAACCAAGATTGCGGAATTCGATGAGTGACAAAGCAGCACGGTACAAGGAAGTACTTCTTTGCCGATTAAGAATAGGACACACTTACAGTACTCACTCCTACCTCTGGACTGGCGGGGATCCTCCTACTTGTAGTAGGTGCGGCGATAGCCTGACAGTCCTCCATGTTCTTATCCAGTGCGCTGCAATAGAAACTGAGAGGAAAGAGTATTTCCCTTCTGCATATCGGGAAAATATACCTCTCCATCCTGCATTTTTTCTTAGTGATGAACCGCTTTTTAAACTGCAAATAGTCTTAGATTTTTTAGCCGAAACCGACATTCTGAAAATTATTTGGCCAGGCAATTTTTAGCACGTGGCTAACAGCCCTGCATTCAAGGGCTCTCTTGAAACTGGTGTCAGTGTTGTTTTATTGCATAATGTTTTAACGACAGCCTATTGCCATAGCCCACATCACTGCCTAGTCACCGTCATTATTTTAGCAACTATATATTCTACGCCACTTACAGCTACAGATTTTAGGCCCTTTTGCAGCCATTTCACATCTACCATGATGAGTTCATTGTGCATGTCATCCACAATACATCGCCAACATTACCACCTGTCATGGCGCTCTTTGGCCAAACCTGGCCCTTGCGCCATAAAACACCACACATCATCATCATCATAACTTTAAGAAAGTAAAGTCCCAAGGCATGAGGACCCGCCGACAGGCCAGGAGAGAAAGTTGGCAGAAGTTTTTATGGAGTATAAACTTGTTTACAGATGAGGCCAAAGTCTGGAACAAGGATAATAGGGTTAGAGGACGACAAACATATTCCCTTCCTTTGGTAAACCCACAAGGCGATACTCTGCAAGACCAGGCAGATTCACTTGGGGAGCATATTGAGAGCGTGTCAAATTCAACGAATTCACAATCTTTTCTCAAATATAAACAAAGAGAAGAATGTAAGCCAATAATAAGAAAATCGAGATGGAATGAACCTTATAACCGGCGTTTCAGTATTGCCGAGTTGAGAGCTGCATTGAACACATGCAAAAGCACTACAGCGGGACCTGACCGAGTCATGTATGACATGATCAGAAACCTACATACTGACACACAAGTTACACTACTCACACTTTTCAACACTATTTGAGCTGCGGGATACCTTCCATCCACATGGAAAGAAGCTATTGTGGTTCCTGTTCTTCAGCATGGTAAAGACCCTTCCTTGGCGCCCAGTTACCGTCCGATAGCTCTTACAAATTGTCTCTGTAAGCTTTTCGAAAAAAAGGTTACCATCGCAGACTCATACATTTCCTTGAACTCACCAATATGCTCGATCCCAATCAGTGTGGCTTCAGAGAAGGACGATCGACAACCGACTGTCTTGTGCGCATTGAAGGAAATATCCGTGATGCATTTGTTCACAAACAGTTCTTCCTATCAATATTCCTCGACATGGAGAAAGCGTATGACACAGCATGGCGTTACGGGATCTTGCGAGACTTGTCGGGAATGGGCATCCGTGGAAATATGCTGAACACAAGTGAAAGCTATTTGTCAAATCGTACCTTCCGTGTAAAAGTCGGTAATGCACTGTCACGTCCTTTTACGCAGGAAACTGGTGTACCCCAGGGAGGCGTGCTTAGCTGCACTCTCTTTATCGTTAAGATGAATACACTTCGTTCTTCACAGCCCCCAGCCATTTCTTATTCCGTCTACGTGGACGATATACAGATAGGTTTGAAATCCTGCAACCCTACAATGTGTGAAAGGCAGGTACAGCCGGGCTTAAACAAGGTGTCTAAGTGGGCAGACCAAAATGGATTTAAAATCAGGCCGGAGAAAAGTTCTTGTGATCTTTACCACAAGAAAGAGAGGCCTGGTGCCTGATCCCTGTATAGAACTGGGTGGACAACAAATTCCCTTCAACAAAGAGCACAAATTTCTAGGTGTTACTCTTGACTCCAGGCTCACGTTCATTTCGCATATAACATGTCTTAAAGAGAAATGTCTAAAAACCATGAACTTGCTCAAAGTTATATCCCACACTACATGGGGTAGCGACAGGAGGTGCCTGTTGAATCTTCACAGGAGCCTAGTTCGATCACGACTTGACTATGGGGCCGTGGTTTATCACTGTGCCGCTCCGAGCGCGCTAAAAATGTTAGATCCCGTTCATCATCTGGGTATCCGCCTGGCCACTGGCGCATTTAGAACAAGCCCGATGGAAAGTCTATATGCAGAGTCAGACGAGTGGTCACTACATTTTCAGATAACGTACATCAGCTTTACCTATTTTCTCAATGTGCGCTCCATACGTGCTTCAACACTGTTAACGACTTCACGTGTGAAACACTTTTTCATAATAAACCCTCTATGATACTTTCTCACTGCGTGCAAGAGAACTCAGCACGGAAATGGATGTCCCTGTTCTCGAACATCGCCTGATGCCTCCAGCTAAGCTATCACCGTCCTGAGAGTGGCAGGGACTAGACTGCGACGTATCCTTTGTAGAGGTTACAAAGCACGCACCTGACCTCGAAATCGCTATGCATTTCCGTGAACTTCAGTCGAAGTACAGCTGCTCCGAATTCTACACAGACGCGTCAAAATCACATGCTGGTGTATGTTATGCTGCTGCTGGTCCCTCTCTTTCTAAATCTGACTTTTTGAACCCGCAAACAAGCATCTTCAGTACAGAAGCCAATGGAGTACTGTCTGCAGTAAGGCGTATACAGAAATTAAAACTCGACAGAGCAATTGTATACACAGACTCGCTAAGTCGCGTAAAAGCGTTAATTTCATTACATAAGCTCAAAAATCCTGTTTTCATTCAACTTTGCTTCCTCTTATGCAGTATTTATATATCGCATATACATGTAGTAATATGCTGAGTATCTGGCCATAGAGGTATCGAGGGTAATGTACTGGCTGATAAAATGGCCACATAACTCACATCACTATACACTTTTCCTACAGCTGCTGTTCCTGTCACAGATCTGAAGCCTTTCTTGCGTAAGAAACTGCTACAACACTGGCAACGCATGTGGAACGCAGGTATAAACAATAAACTGCACGTTATAAAGCCACAGTTAGGTTTTTGGCCCTCCCCAACAAAATCACGGCGAACAGATGTCCTATTCTGCCGCCTCAGATTAAGGCACACATTTGGTACACACAATTTTCTGCTTACTGGAAATGAACCGCCAACCTGTGGTCGATGTAGTGAGAGGCTGACCGTCCTCCACGTCCTCTTGGAGTGTCGCAAAGCCGAATCTGAAAGAAAAACATTTTCCTCTTGCATATCGTTATTGCATACCTCTTCACCCAGGTATGTTTCTTGCTAAGGAACCATTTTTCAACACCAAAGTAGTCCTCAATTTTTTAAATGAGGTTGTCCTACATGTTATGAGCCCAATAAATTCGTAGCGCATCATCTTTCCAGAGGATGCCGCTGTGATAGTTGTTTCATATAGCACATGCCTCGAGGCCCTTGTGTCTGAAGGGCTCTAACGAGGCCGTGGTGCTCTATTGAATTTTAGAAACTTATGCATTTTTTGTCTATATCGTATCATTATCTTGTAATGCACCTTAATGCTCATAGTACACGTCATTTGTCATGGCCCTAATTTAATTACACGTATATTTTACGTACATTACAGTGACTATATTTTAGGCTCCTTTACAGCCACGTCACATCAACTTCATAGAACCCATCACGCCACTGCGAAATCACTAACACTTGCATGGCGCTCTTTGGCCATACTTGGCCCTTGCGCCAATAAAAACCACACATTCATTCATTATAATGCAAAATGAAATTAACTATATCATGCAGAGGGTCAGAAAATGCATGCATGTATAATACACTATACGGTTGCATGCCCACAGGCAAGTAATAAACAACCTCAATGCGTAGACGCTCAAATGTTTAATATATGGATAGATAGCTTCGTGTCATATTCAGTCTGTACGTGTTTAAATTCTTTTATCGCCATACGTTGACCGCCGCAGAAGGCTATCTCCTGGGGGACGCTGCGTATCCCCTGATGACGTGGTTGCTGCCACCCTACTGCCAGACTACGGCAAACTGGCAGCCATGGAAGCGTGGATTCAACTACCCGCACAGTAAGCAACAAGTGGTCATTGAGGGGGCCTTCGAAATACTCAAAGCTCGTTTCCAGTGGCTGCTTTATATCGATGTTGGCAGCATCAAGCAGGCAGTGCAGATTGTACTTGCAGCCAGTGTGCTGCCCAACAAGGCTCGGCGATGCGGCGCTGTCGTGGAAGACCTCGAAGCGAGTAACAGCTGTACTGATGTCTCATATGCTGAACCTGCAGAAGGCACCAGCTCTCTTGGCAGCAGCCTTCCGTGATAGCATTGCCCAGAGCCTCTAAATTCAAGGGTTATTAACATTTGTGGCTTGCCTGTGATATCTTCTTACTGTACGCATGAAACACGCACATATACATTTTGTTTTTCAGTATCCGTCCAGTTGCGTCTACTTTCTTTTTTTTTACTTTGCTTTTAATCTTACGTAACGATCAGTCAAAGCCAATATAATTTGAATATATGCCCCTGTTTCATATACCTACGCTAGTTGTTTAATACTGACGTGTCTTGTAATTGTGCTGAAATTTATTTACACATACTTCCAGCTTCGTTTCTTCATTGCATGCTTATTTTTTTAATGCTGAATGAGCATGTCCATGTGAACATATTTTTTGTTGCTTTAATTGTTCACTTCATTCTCAAAATAGATTACTGTGTTGATGTATGCAACTTCAGATCCCCTAATTGTTTGTATTCATTGTGGTATTTTCACGTGATTACTCTGCGATTGCGTTACACAATTTATGCACCCTTTTGGCAACTCATTTGCAATGTGATTAATTATTAATCTGAACCCACACTGCCTGCAACCTGGTGTTGCTTACTATGCATGCTACATCTCGGAGTACATGAATGTGATGTTCCCTTTTTGAAATGCAGTAGTAGAAAAATGAAAGGCAGTTAGCTTTTATTCTCTCAATGATAACAATAACCTTGATGGCTCTTATGAACCAGGCCTGCATTGATGCTCAGTAACTACAATAAATATACTTTTGCACTTCTTACTCATGTATTCTTTGTGATGCATACACACAAACATACAGCACGTTTCCCTCTACTACATTGACTGGTTGTGCATTTCCACTACAAGTTTCTGAACATGCCTGACTGCATATGGTTTCTTTGTTCATTCGTACCAGACTAGATAAATATTGCCAAAATTTCGATATAAAATAGGGGCTATAAGTTTATTTAGCCCACACTATCAACAGCTAGGCCACACTGAAACATGTACACTTGTTGCATAATGGCGAGCATTTGAATAATCAAGGACACAAGATTTTTTAAAGAAATGTTTATTCCTTGGATAAGTTTAGCACGTAGAAATAGAATAATTCACAGATAACAAAAGTACCACACTATAGTGAAATGGCCAAAAGGATATATCCCGCAGGGGCGTCTGCGTCAGCAGGCGTTTGGTGCGTTGCGACACCACGGACCCGAGCACACGAGGGTTGGACCCTCCCGCGTGTAGCCGTGCGCGGCTTAGCCGTGTCCGGGGAAAGGGGGATCCTGGAGGTTGAGCCGATGCCGGGTGCTCGGACCTTTAAGGCCCCCCGGCGGAGGCAACACACCTCTTTGGCCTCTGCTTCACGTAGACGGCACCCCCGGACTGACCCACCCGGGGGAAATCGGTAGTTGCCTTTTCCTGTCTCTCTCTTCCTCTAGTCTTCGTCTTTCCCTCACTTTTCATCTTTCCTGTCTTCTCCTAGCTTCCGCTTACTTCCGATTTTTCCAGGCAGCAAGGGTTAACCTTGTGTGAATAGCCAGCCTAGGTTATATCATATTTGGTTATAGTGGTAATGTACAGCTGGCGTTTGCAGGCCGTGTTTCACAGGTCCTGCAACGTCCCCTTGTAGGACTCCATGGTGGGTGGCTGGCGTTACTGCCGAAATTACAATCTCTTATGGCTTCTTTTCCCCCCTTACCTGATCGCTCCCTCAAGAGGGGGCGCACCGATGATGTCTTCGAATTTTTCGCCCGTCAAAAAGAAACTTTTCCTCGTTTCCATGTAGTGCACTCCGAAACACCAGACAAACCCGTGCGAGCAATGTCACCATTCCTAGTGTCCAAGTCTCTTACCCAAGTTTTTGGTACAGGTTATAAAGCATCCAGGATGGCAAGCGGTGATCTCCTCTTGGAACTCCGCAACCAGAAACAATATGAAAAGCTACCGAATCTAGTTTCATTTGGTGACGCCAAAGTAACCGTAACTCCTCATCGTACCATGAATACCACCTGTGGCGTAGTCTCTGATGATGATCTCTTGGAGCTGACTGAGGCTGAGCTCTTGGAGGGCTTCAGTGAGCAGAATGTCATAAATGTTAAGCGAATTAAGATGAGGCGTGATAATAAGGAAATACAGACCAAACATCTGATACTTACTTTTGGCACAAGTGTTCTGCCCGAGTCCATCGAGGCCGGGTATATCAAGCTCCGAGTTCGCCCGTATGTTCCCAATCCCCTGCGTTGTTTTAAATGCCAGCGTTTTGGTCACAGCTCACAGAGATGCCGAGGCCGCCAAACCTGCGCGAAATGCAGTGCTCATGAGCACACCTCTGAATCTTGTGAAAACTCTCCCCATTGTGTAAACTGTGAAGGCGAGCACGCCGCGTACTCGCGGTCGTGCCCGTCTTGGAAGAAAGAAAAGGAAATAGTTACGATTAAAGTAAAAGAAAACATAAGTTTCAAAGAAGCACGCAGGCGGGTATCTTTCCTGCCGAAGCACACCTTTGCCGAAGTGGCGCGTCAGGGGGCAGCGCCACAACGGCCTCCGGCGGCTGTCCGTCCCACAACCAGTGAGGCGGCAGTGACGCCATCCGCCCCCTCGGCGACTGCAGCTAACGCTGCTACGCCACCACAGCAGGCGGGGCCAACGACCACGAAGGTGGGCGCAGCCGAGGCTACCCCAACCTCCCCGGCCCCGTCCAGCGCTGGCAACAACCGGCGCAGCCAGATCCCTCAGGGAGCCCCACCGACCTCCGGGCTGGTGGGTGCAGGGGTCTTGCCTTCCGAGGCAGGACCCTCACAGAAAACTTCTCGCTCGCAAGAGCATGTGTCCGGCGCCTCGCAAGAGGCAATGGACACTTCACATGTCCTCACGGCGCGCCACGCGCCTAAGGAGCGGCGAGGCTCCCTCGAACGCTCCAGAAAGGGCAAAACCCCGATTACAGGGCCTCGAAAGAGCTCTGTAATCTAAGGCATAACATCTGTTTCCTTACACACAGCACCTATTCACTTCCAATATGGATACACAAATAATTCAATGGAACATCAGAGGTCTTCTTAGAAACCTAGATGACATGCAGGAACTCATCCAAAAACACAATCCAAAAGTGCTGTGTTTACAGGAAACACACCTAAAATCCAAACATACAAACTTTCTCCGACAGTACATAGCTTATCGCAAAGATCGCGATGATGCTGTCGCATCATCGGGCGGTGTCGCCATTGTTATCCATAAGAGCATTGCGTGTCAACGTTTACAGCTACAAACGCCTCTCGAAGCAGTGGCGGTTCGAGCTGTTCTCCTAAACAAACTCATCACCATTAGCTCTCTTTACATACCCCCACATTACAAATTAACGAAACATGAATTTCAATCCTATGTAGATCAATCGCCAGAACCTTATGTTGTTCTTGGCGATTTCAATGCGCATAGCACCTTGTGGGGAGATTATCGCATCGATGCGCGAGGTCGTCTCGTTGAAGAGTTCCTTTTTTCTTCTGGAGCGTGCCTTCTAAATAAGAAAGAACCGACATATTACTCTCTTGCGAACAGATCCTTTTCGTCAATAGATCTTAGTATTGTTTCCGCATCTATACTGCCTGAACTCAGATGGGAAGTTACGAGCAATCCTTACGGGAGCGATCACTTCCCCGTACTGCTAAGAACATCTAAAGAAAATGAATTTCCCCCACAAGTTCCTAGGTGGAAGATAGATACAGCCGACTGGGAGAAATTTCGAAATCTATCTAGAATCTCAAGGACTGATATGCCTTCTCTAGAAATCGATGCCGCTGTGGTGTATCTCACAGCGTTCATAATAGATGCCGCATCTGAATGCATATCTGAAGGAAGTGGTTTGGCATGCAGACGGCGCGTCCCGTGGTGGAACGACGAATGTAGGATTGCTCGTAAGAAACAGAACAAAGCGTGGGGGTTGCTACGCACTTCCCCCACTGCAGAGAATCTTATCAACTTTAAGAAAGTAAAATCTCAAGGCAGGAGAACCCGCAGGCAGGCCAGAAGAGAAAGTTGGCAGAACTTTTTATCAAGTATTAACTCGTTTACAGATGAGGCGAAAGTCTGGAACCGCGTAAATAGAATTAGAGGGCGGCAAACATATTCACTCCCTCTAGTAAATACACAGGGCGATACACTGAAAGATCAGGCCGACTCACTGGGGGAACACTTTCAGAGTGTATCAAGCTCAAATCATTATTCACAATCCTTCCTAAAATATAAACAAATAGAAGAATGCAAGCCACTCATCAATAAATGCCGACAGAATGAACCGTACAATTGCCCTTTTAGTGCTGCCGAGTTGAAAGCTGCCTTGAGCGCATGCAAGACCTCTGCACCGGGATCCGATAGAATCATGTATGAAATGCTCAAAAACTTACACAATGACACGCAAGTAACACTACTTACACTGTTCAACACAATCTGGGACGCAGGGTACCTTCCAACGGCATGGAAAGAAGCCATTGTGATCCCTGTTTTGAAACAAGGGAAAGACCCTTCTTCAGTGGCAAGTTACCGCCCGATAGCCCTCACAAGCTGCATGTATAAGGTATTTGAAAAAATGATAAATCGGCGACTCATCCATTTCCTTGAACAAAACGAAAAGCTTGATCCCTTTCAGTGTGGCTTCCGAGAAGGGCGCTGCACAACCGACCATCTTGTACGTATTGAAGGACACATTCGTGACGCGTTTGTACACAAACAGTTCTTCTTATCCATATTCCTCGATATGGAGAAGGCGTACGATACGACCTGGCGCTACGGCATCTTGCGAGACTTATCTGAATTGGGCATTCATGGTAATATCTTCAATGTAATAAAAAGCTACTTGTCCGATCGTACCTTCCGGGTGAAAGTCGGCAATGTGCTGTCACGTCCTTTTACACAAGAAACTGGTGTACCCCAGGGAGGCGTGCTCAGCTGCACACTTTTTATTGTTAAGATGACAACGCTTCGTGATTCCTTACCACCGGCCATTTTGTATTCCGTCTATGTGGACGACATTCAAATAGGCTTCAAATCCTGTAACCTCGCAGTATGCGAGAGACAGGTACAGCATGGATTGAACAAGGTGTCACGGTGGGCAGAGAAAAATGGTTTTAAAATCAATCCTCAAAAGAGTTCTTGCGTGCTGTTTACAAGGAAGAGAGGCCTGGTTCCGGATCCTTGCTTGGAAATGTGTGGACATCAGATACCTGTAAACAAAGAGCACAAATTTCTAGGTGTTATAATCGACAATAAACTTACTTTCGTCCCACACATTAAACATCTTAAAGAAAAGTGTCTGAAAACAATGAACCTAATGAAACTTCTGTCGCAGACTACGTGGGGTAGTGACAGGAAGTGCCTAATGAATCTCTATAAGAGCCTCATCCGGTCACGATTAGATTATGGTGCCGTGGTATATAACTCTGCCGCCCGGAGCGCACTAAAGATGCTTGACCCTGTTCACCATCTAGGTATCCGCTTAGCCACGGGCGCTTTCAGAACAAGCCCGATTGAAAGTTTATATGCCGAATCGAATGAATGGTCTCTCCACCTACAGAGATCATATGTTAGCTTTACATATTTCCTTAAAGTACGCTCCAATCCTGAACATCCATGCTTTCATAACGTTACCGATATGACGTGCGCTACACTTTTCAGCAATCGTCCCTCCTTAAGACAGCCTTTCTCGCTGCGTGTGAAGCAGCTTAGCGATGAAATGCATGTCCCGCTCCTCGAGCATCGCTTAATGCACCTAACCAAGCTCTTACCTCCTTGGGAGTGGCAGATGATACAATGTGACATATCCTCTATAAAAGTTACAAAGCACGCTCCTGAGGCCGAAATCCGAATGCACTTCCTAGAACTCCAGCACAAGCACTCCTGCGCAGAGTTCTACACAGACGCCTCGAAGTCAAATGCCGGGGTATCCTATGCAGCCGTCGGCCCATCGTTTTCGGAATCCGATGTACTGCACCCGGAAACAAGTATCTTTACGGCCGAGGCCTACGCACTACTCTCTGCTGTAAAGCACATAAGAAAATCGAAATTTGCGAAAGCAGCGATCTATACAGACTCTCTCAGCGTCGTGAAGGCCTTAATGTCACTCAGCAAACATAAAAATCCCGTATTTAATGAACTCTACACCGTCTTGTGTAAAGCGTACGTATCTAACCAGCATATCATTATATGCTGGGTGCCTGGCCATAGGAGCATCGAGGGCAACGTTCTGGCGGACGAGATGGCCACGTCTATCGCATCGCAAGCCGTTAACCCTACCGCTGAGGTGCCTGTGACAGATCTCAGGCCTTTCTTGCGAAGGAGGATGCGCGGCCACTGGCAACGTATGTGGGACGCGGAAACAGATAATAAGCTCCACCTAATTAAGCCACAGTTAGGACTCTGGCCCTCTGCTATAAAATCACGCTGAACAGATGTCCTATTCTGTCGTCTAAAAATAGGACACACATTTGGCACCCACAATTTTTTACTCACTGGAAATGAGCCCCCAACCTGTGGGAGATGCGGAGAGAGGCTGACCGTCCTCCATGTCCTCCTGGAGTGTCGGAAAGCCGAATCTGACAGAAAAAAACATTTTCCGTTAGTATACCGGCAGCATATTCCCCTTCATCCTGTAATGTTACTCGGCCCAGAACCCCTCTTCGACACTAATGCAGTCCTAAGTTGATGTTGATGTTGTTGATGTTGAGTTTAATGGCGCATAAGCAACTAAGGCCATCATGCGCCAACAGCAAGGTATAATGTAGGGAAAAGCTGGGTAGCCTCAAAAGGTCCTTTTCTGATAGAGGACCCCGAGGATTCCAACAAATTAAATAAACACCTCAGCGTTCTTCTCAGACATGAGAAGGTGGACGAGGTGTGTCACTGGATGTGAAAGAGAACAAGGTCAGGCTTTACAATTTTTCAAGAAAACCGGTTTCTTTTAAAAAGCTAAATACATGAATTGTGTCAACCAGTGCATCTTCGCTTAAAATCAATGAAGAATGAAAAGGAATGCGTTCGCTGTAAAATGGCGTAAAATATTTTTTTCTCAATGCCTCAAGTTGCCTGCAGGAGAGTAAAATGTGGGTTACTGTGAGTTCGCCTCCGCATTTGTCACAAACAGGCTTGTCTTTTTTTGTCAGCAAGTAATTATGGGTGAGGTGCGTGTGTCCAATGCGGAGTCGACATAAGACAACTTCAATAAAACGTTCTTGGTGTGAACATGACTTCCAATCTTCGATGATGGGTTTTACAAGGCGTAGCTTATTGTTCATTTGATTGTTCCATGCGGACTGCCATTTTTCTTTCAGTTTATGGCACACTAATTTCATGCAATCTCTGTAAGGAATTCTTATGTTTTTGATTTGCTTATTTCGAGCTTTCGCTGCACTCTCGTCTGCTTTCTCATTTCCATAGATTCCTACGTGGCTCGGCACCCAACAAAACTTGATGTTTTGTCCCCGCCTCGCGGCTTCCGTTATGTTGTGTAGGATGTCACCGATTATTGGCAGAACTGCATTCCTAGGCTGAAGTGCTGTAAGTATGCTTAGTGAGTCTATAAATGATGCTGTTTTCAATGTTTTCATGTAATATTCTTTCCACAGCCATGGAAATTGCATGACTCTCTGCAGTGAGAATTGATGCACATTGCGGCAGCCGTACTATTTCTTCCCAGCTATTCTGTATCACAGCACATCCCACGTAGTGTGCAGCTTTGGAACCATCGGTGTAAAATGCTGTATATTCCACATATTTTTCTTTTAGTGCTGAATATTCTTGTAATATATGTTCCTGCGGCGTTAGTTTTTTCTGAAAACGTGTTAACGAGAAGTCACAAACAGAAGGCAAGCAATACCATGGTGGCAGTGGATCGGGTTTCTGGGCAATACCAGGCAGTGTGTCCGTTACATGCAACTCTTGTAATTTCTCTTCAAAACGGAGAAGGAGTGGTCTGATAGCCTGGGGTTTGTTTGTGAATAATATTCTAGATGGGCATTTCTTAACTATTGGGTAACATATATGTTTGGGCAGGGAACGGATTTTTAGAATATACGAGCATGTCAGCATGCTTCTTCTGTCGGCAAGTGGGGGTTCGTTAGTTTCTACATACAAACTGGTTATGGGCGACGTCCTGTAGGCACCAGTTGACAAGCGTAAACCTAAATTGTGTACTGGGTCCAATCGTTTCAAATATGATGATCTGGCGGAGCCATACACTATGCACCCATAGTCTAAGGAGGAGCGTATGACGGAACGGTATATTTGTAGAAGGCATGCCCTATCAGAGCCCCAGCGTTTCCGTGAAAGGACTTTAAGTATGTTGAGTGCTCTAGAAGCCTTGTTTTTCACCGTGTTTATGTGAGGTAGGAATGTTAGCTTTTTGTCAAATGTAATGCCAAGAAATTTGTGCTCGTTTTTTACGGGGAGTTCGGTTTCATTAAGGTGTAGGGTGGGATCAGCCTGTAAACCTCGTGTCAGCGAGAACATAACGGCCACTGTTTTCTGTGGAGAAAACTGGAACCCATTTTTATCTGCCCATGTTGCTAGTTTGTTTATTGTTAACTGTACTTGCCTCTCGCATGTTGATATGCTTGCTGATGTGCAAGCTATCTGGAGATCATCAACGTAAACTGAATACATAATGGATTTCGGAATTATTTGTGCTAGGGAATTCATTTTTACAATAAAGAGTGTAGTGCTTAAGATACACCCCTGTGGTACCCCATTTTCCTGACTGAACTTCCTTGAGAGAGTTGAACCGAGGCGCACATGGAAGGAACGGTTGGACAAAAAGTCACGCAGGCAGTTTAACATCCTGCCACGAATGCCCAGATCCACTAGGTCGCGGAGAATGCCATACCTCCAGGTAGTATCATAAGCCTTGTCTAGATCAAAAAAGACGGCAAGGCAGTGTTGTCTATGGATGAATGCCTCTCGAATTGTGTTTTCAAGTCGAATGAGGTGATCAGTTGTGGAGCACGTTTTTTTAAAACCACACTGATGGATGTCGAGTAGTTCACGGGAGTCTAGAATAAACATCAATCTAATGTTCAGAATGCTCTCGAAACATTTCGCCAGACAGCTGGTAAGGGCTATTGGCCTATAACTACTGGGAGATGTCGGTGGCTTTCCGGTTTTCAAAAAGGGTACAATAATAGCTTTTTTCCAGGCCTCCGGTATTTTCCCTTGTAACAGTATCTTATTAAAAAAATTCAGAAGTGCATTTATAGCGGATTCGGAAAGATGTGCTAGCATTTCATAATGAATTTCATCCGGCCCTGGTGCAGTTTGTTTCCCGGCAGACAGTACTCTAGTGATTTCTCGATGAGTGATTAAACTATTATACGGCTCATTTGTGCTGCCACTAATCGGAAGCCTTTGCTTTTCAGCCACGTTCTTATATTTTAAAAATGACTCAGTGTAGTCTGAAGAACTAGAGACTGCAGCGAAATGTTCTCCTAATATGTTGGCCTGTTCCTCTATACTTGTTTGGATGCCAGGGGTTGTCAGGAGAGGAATTGTAAATGGGGAGTAGCTACCATGGAGCTTACGTACCTGCTCCCACATTTTTTTTGATGTGACTGTGCTATTTATTGATGAAACGTATGCTTGCCATGACGACTTTTCGGCATTACGGCGGACGTATCGTGCCTTAGCTCGTGCCTTTTTAAAGATTAGGAGGTTGTCCTGAGTGGGATATCGGCGAAGGACACCCCAGGCTTTATTTTGTTTTCGCTTTGCTTCTTTGCATTCCCGAGTCCACCACACCTTGTGATTTTATCTCACCACTCCTGAAGTCTGGGGGATAGCTAAACGGGCAGCGGCTAAAATACAGGTTGTGAGTTGTTCATTTAGATCATCGATACTAAGGTCTTCAGAAAAGACTTCATCTAGGTTGGCTTTTTCTCTAAACAGTGTCCAGTCAGCTGCTTGGAGCTTCCATCGTCGTGGTTTGTTTGGAATGATTGCAGGTGAGGATGGAAGAGTGATTATGACTGGTAGATGATCGCTTCCATATAGGTTATCTATGATGTCCCATTTAAAATCGTTAAAAATACAAGGTGAACTAAAAGATAAATCAATACAGCTCATCTTTCCTGAGCTTGGGGAGCAGTATGTTGATTTGCCAGAATTCAACAAACAAACATTATTGCTTACAATAAAATCTTCTATAATTTGTCCTCTTACGTCTGTTTTCTCGCTTCCCCAAAAACTGGAATGCGCATTAAAATCCCCAACTACCAGATAGGGTTCTGGTAATTGTTGGAACAGGTCCTCTAACTCATGAAGGGTTATTTTTTGGTGTGGTTCTAAATACACAGAGCACACCGTAATCGTTTTGTATGAGAGCAAAGTGGCTGCCACAGCTTCAAATTTAGTTTTTATTTTGACTTCACGAGCTGCAATGCTACTTTGTACAATGATGGCTACCCCTCCTGAGAGCCTGTTTGCTTGCTCTCGGTCACGGCGAAAGACTTTGTATTTTTTTAGTACACTTGTATGCTTAGGACCTAAGTTCGTTTCCTGTAGGCACATTGCTACAGGAGAGAAAGAATTGATTATCTCTTTTATATCACTAAAATTATTTTGGAGTCCTCTGCAATTCCAGTGTATTAGGAACGCCACATTGATTTACGTGTGTGGGGTCGGGATACGTTTAATCGGTTTTCGCCCCGTGATTCGGGGGTTTTCCTTATACGCAGTATCCAAGGAGTTCCGCCGTCCCTTTGACGTTGACGGCGCGGAACCACCCTGGCTCGTCTCCATTGCCTCATCAGAGGCGCTGGAGGGTCGTGCAGACTGCACGTCGGCACTTTTTTCAGACCTCTCCTCGTGGGCAGAGGCCTTGAGGCTTGCCAGCTCGAGGGACGGCATAGCCTGCTTTGCGGCTGGTGGAGCAGCGTGAGCTGCTACCACCGGGGGCGAGGATGGCTCCGTCCCAGCCTCACTATGTGTGGTCTGGGCAGGTGCCGCAGGCCGGTGTGGTGGATCGCCCTGTCGCACCACATCGGCGAAATTCATGTTCGGTTTAAGTGAAAACTTATGTTGGGCTAGGATGCGGTTTCTGGCCTCTTTGAATGAAATGTTCTCAATTGTTTTCAATGTAATGATTTCTTTTTCTCTCTTCCATGAGGGACAAGATCTGGAGTATGCAGCATGCTCTCCTTCACAGTTCGCACAACGAGGCGCTGCTTCGCATATTTCAGAAGTATGGTCTTTGGATGCGCATTTCGCGCAGGTTTTGCGACCACGGCAACTCTGGGAGCCGTGGCCAAATCTCTGACAGTTAAAGCAACGTCGAGGATTCGGTATGTATGGGCGAACTGCAACTTTCGTATACCCAACTTCAATTGTCTCTGGAAGTGTGCAGCAGGTGAAAGTCAAAATTATGTGCTTGGTAGGTAACTCTTTGTTATCTTTTCTTATCTTAATTCTCTGAACATTGCTCACATTTTGTTCGGAAAGCCCATTTAGCATTTCTTCTTCGGAGAGATCCAAAAAGTCAATTTCAGAAATCACCTCGCGCACTGTGTTCAGCGATCTATGGGTTGAAATTGAGATGGGGATGTCTTCAAACGACAAGATATTAGGGAGTCCAAAAACAAGAAAGGGGCTGGCAGATGGAATGGCACACTGTGGTATAAACTTTTTTAAAACAGGGTTGAAGTGCCTCAGACAGGCTCGCCAACGTTTCGATAGGTAGGTCCACCTATCGAAACGTTGGCCAGCCTGTCTGAGGCACTTCAACCCTGTTTTAAAAAAGTTTATACCACAAGATATTAGGGAGTTTGCACACTTGAGCTTTGCTTTGGATTTCTAGCAGTAGGTCACCGCTAGCAAGCTTTGTTATTTTATAGCTGGTGCCTATGGCTTCTTTCAGACATCTTGCTACTGAGAACGGAGATATCTTTCTAGCTGGTTTTTCTGGCTTTTCACTGTGTATCACGTGATACTTAGGGAAGACTTCTTTGGTTGTTTGGAAAAAATCAGCAGTAACATCGGTCCGCCCTCTTTTCTGAGGGCGATCTGGTTTGGAAAGAGGAGGTGCCATGGGAAAATGTATTATTCGGCCGCGGTGCCAGCCGCCCACCATGGAGCCCTACAAGGAGACGGGAGAGGAACTTGTAGGCAAGTCCTCCCCACGCCAGCTGTACAACGCAACTATAACCAAATATGGCTGAACTCAGGACAGCTCGCCACACAAGGTTAACCCTAGCCACCAAGGAAAAAAGGGAAAACGCAAGAAGAGATGAGGAGACAGGAGAGTTGTGAGAAAGGAGATAGGAAAGTGAAAGATATAAGGGAGGACAGGAAAAGGCGACTGCCGATTTCCCCCGGTCGGGTCAGGCCGGAGGTGCCGTCTACGTGAAGCAGAGGCCAAAGGAGTGTGTTGCCGCCGCTGGGGGGCCGTAAAGGTCCAAGCACCCGGCATTGACTCAACTCCCAGGATCCCCCTTTCCCCGGACACGGCTAAGCCGCGCACGACTACACGCGGGAGGGTCCAACCCTCGTGTGCTCGGGTCCGTGGTGTCGCAACACACCAAACGCCTGCTGACGCAGACGCCCCTGCGGGGCAGTCCTAAGTTATCTGAAAGATGTTGTGTTGCATGTTGTTAGCCCCACATGTTCGTAGCGTCTCCTCTCTTTAGAGGATGGCGCTGTGATAGTTCTTTCGTGTAGCACGTGCTTCTACGCCCTTGTATTTCAAGGGCTCTGGCGAGGCAACAGTGCTCCAGGCATTTTAACCATCTCATATATTTTCTATTCTGCACACATTCTTTTACGATGGATTTTAATGTTCATAGTATTCGTCATCTGTCATCGCCATAATTTTATAGCAAGTAGATTTTACGCACTCTACAGCGACTATTTTTAGGCCACTTTACAGCCAAGTCACATCTTCCACAATACATCGTCAACATCACCACTTGTCATGGCGCTCTTTGGCCAAGCCTGGCCCTTGCGCCACAAAACACTACACATCATCAAAAGGATATAAGTGAAAAGGAACAGTTTATATGAATAAAAAGCAGAATGCAACTAACAAAATGAACATTGTAATTTAAATATGGAGGAAAAGCTAGACAACACAAAGGGCGCAGAAGAATGAAAGAGAACAAAAGGTTTGATGAAATAAAATAAACATTACAACTGAAGTCTTAAGGAAATGCTAGGCAATGGCAATTAAACGCAGAAAAGAACGGCATATGTAAGAAATTGAAAAACAATTCATACGAATAAAAACATGATAAAATAAATAAAATGAAGCACAATTTAAATATTACAAAAAAGCTACACATCATCGGGAGCAGGCTGATGCTGCTGTATATCTGCCACCTGCTTTAAGACAGCCAGCGCCTCCTGCTCAAGCCTCATGCACTTTTTGTGGCGCCGTTCTCCGTTTTCTTCTGCCTGCTTTAGGTAACTCGGAAAGCCTTCTGAAAGCTCCCGGTTTGGGTCCTGTCAGGGTCGTCTTGCTGAAGGGCCCTGTGGTGGTTGCTGGGCTGGACTCAGCTGCTGTGCTGGACTATCCTGCTGTCCTGGACTATGCTGCTGTCCTGGACAGTGGTGATGCACAATCTGGGTCCAGCTCTATCACGTCTTCTGCAATGCTGCCCCTACTTGTTGCCTGGGGACCCCACAGCTGGCTACTGGGGGCTTGAGGCAGATGACTGGGCACTGGTGGCAAAATATTGTCCCCTAAGTTCAACTGTTTTACAAGATAAAGAGCATTCTGCACTGAACAACTAGCAAGCGGTAATAATAATATTACCTCCATCATTTAATTACAATAAGGAAGAGGTGCTATTTAGGCATGGAAGGTGATTATTGATGGTATGCACACAATGTATTTCTATAAGAAGAAGTGTAACTTGCCTTAATACTTGTGGACGTCCTGCCGCCGCGACTTAGACAGAATTAAACGAGTGCATAATCTCGAAGACCTCAACCAGCTGCTTGAAAAACCAAAATCAAGGCTAATTTTGTGCAAGCTTTTAATTGGCACACTGCTTTTCAGCAAGTACCTTCATAAATAATAAGTTCATGGCTATACAACGGTGGACTCCCTGGCATTAAGCTGAAATCTGGACCATTTGCTGATTTACGAAGTCGTTTATCCTTTTAAGCTCCAATTAAGTAGCTAAAAAAGGACACAGAGAAACAGTTTTTTCACCATGCAAAATATATAGCTTGAACCCCCAGCCATGCGAAAGCATTATTTCGAATTAAGTTGAATTACCATGCAGGGAAGGCTTGGTTTCAAAAATTTTTCTCGCTCTTCAGTCGCAGGTAATGCGGTCACTGCCAGGCACTTTTGTGTTGCCTTACTAGCCTGTACTTTTTCCGGCTCTCTCCAGTTATTTCATTTTTGCGAGGAAACCATGTCGCAATTAAACCTTTGAGTAATTGCGTCGGCCAGCATCTCCAATACCTGCCGTTTTGACTTCTTCCTATTTCTCAGTTCTGATTGATATTTTGTTGTAAAGGTCAATAAGAAATAAAACTTTGGCCTGGGGCCACGTCTCCTCTGCCCTTTCCTTTGAGGGACCCGGGATGGGACTGCAGCTTCTGTCGCTTCACTAACGACTCGAACTTGCTCGCCTTCTGCAACAGCAAAACCACGCTGCACTAAGATTGACAAGCTACACAAGTAGCAATATTGCGATCATGAGAGGAATAGTTTACTTGGGGCAATACAGACCGGGTGGCCTTTTACTACGATGGGAAGTCCGTCATCATTGAAGGCCAGGAGAAGTTCGGTTTCTTTATCTCCGAGGAGCACCCGTAGAGACATCCTGCAACGTACAGAGCGAAGTGAGCAAGGAATCGGAAGCTGCGACCGTGATGTCTTTGCTAATTGTAGAAAAAAAAATGGTGTTACGAGGCGTTAGAACGTTATAACGCCCGAAATAATGAAAACCAAAGGTGACCATTGATAGCTGGCTGAACGAGGTAAAAAGGTCCTTAGCGCCCGCGCTGCGAACCGTCAAGTCCCCACAATGACGGCAGCAAGCGCCCATCGCCTCTTTTTTCCGCCTGCTAGTCAGAGAGCAGCAAGAACAAAATCGCCCTGGCTGACTGTAGGTTTGTTCGATTCGGAAAAGGTGCAGGCGGTATCAAAATGCAATGCAGAGGTTCTCGGCACCTTGTGTGAGGTTGCAAGAATCAACCTGTCAGCAGCGCCACTGCTAAAACGCCAATCGAAGTTGTAGGTGCAGGCCTGTCGTCTGCTGCTGGTCTACAAAAACGTGGGTAAGACTGGCGAGATGACAGCAGCGGTGGCACGCGTGTCCAACGAAGCCGTTGTATTTCTCCTGTGCATCCACAAACCTGCTGACTTGGACAACGAAATGGAAGACCTGCACGTTATTATGGAACGGAGAATCTGAGAGCAAAACGAGGAACTTGATGGAGTGTTGTGCCAAGTCGGTGCTGAACTGCTCCGCAGCGGTCATCGCATTCCAAGATAATATGAGAAAGTTGTGGCCAGGTATTTTGATCACGAGTTCAAGTGCCTCTCCAAGTTCTCCAGAGGCATATTTCAAACCCTTGCGGAGCGCTTCAAGGCATCCGCTTTTTTTTCGAACGCCTCGGGGAGGTCGCTTGCAAGTACTCGCGGAGAAAACGTGCCTAATTGCTTACAGTTATTTAGGTACTCAGAACAGTATCTATAGAATTGCTGGTACCTTCGATGTGTCAGAGACATCAGTGTTTCTAGACTTCTTATTCAGTATCAGTAAAGTGATTGCTTGGCCTAGCGATCAAGAGCGGACAAATATCAAAGCACGCTTTCTTGCAAGAAGCAGCGGCAAAGGACAAAGGAACATTATAGGGTGTGTTGACGGGTGTCACATTGAAATCCCTCAGCAGAAAGAGTCCCTTGCATCCTACTATAACAAAAAAAAAATTACCTTCAATCCTTCTGCAAGGAATCTGCGATTGAAGCAGCCGTTTCATCGAAATGTTCATTGGCTATCCTGGCTGCGTACGCAACACACGCGTGCTGAAAGCCCGATCTACGGTGTAGCCGGGACCAAGTGCGCTAATTACTACTTGCTCGGGGACGCAGCGTATCCGCTTCTTCCATGGATGATGCCTCCATATAGGGACGATAGGACGACATTTGAGCTTTACAAGCGGAATTTCAATAAGGTACACAGCCAACGTGTTGCAACTGAGCATGCATTTGACATTGTGAAACAGCGTTTGAGGAGACCGTATGTTGTAGACGCAGACGCAATTGACCAGTGCTGTCTTATTGTACTTGGAGCATATGTGCTACATAACCTGTGTAGCAGTAACATCGACATGTTAAGGGACTGCAAGGACCCCCTCCACCCCCCCACCCGCCCCCTCCAGTGAGGACAACATCGAAAATGAAAACAATGGCGCAGTCACCTGATGTGCGAGCTTAGACACAAGAATATTGCGGAAACACAGTGCCGAAAGTTTACTGGTGCAGCCTCCACTTTTCTCAAAAATGCGAACTTTGCTTTCTGGCTTGTTCTGTCCCCTATAATTTTGTTTTGAATGCCTTGCACTGTTACCAGCCTTGTACCTTCTGTTTTGTGTTTGGGTTGAGTAAATGCCAGAAAACATAGTTTAAGGAAAAAAAACAGTCAAGAAACACAAAGGACAAAAGGAGAGGTTCACACAACAACGACTGGACTATCAACTGAGCTTTATTAGAAACGGCGTAGTCCCAGCTAGGCCTGCAAAGCATGCGCAACCACGTCATCGCTAATCATAGAGCATGAAAAGACAGGGTATCACATCTATCGTGACCGACCTAGAAATGCAAATTCTTTTTCGAGTAAGCGCACAGAGGTTGTACTAATGCAGTCGTAATCTAATAAACTGATGTAGTACGCTTCGAGGATTTCTCGCTCTTCTTTACCATTGCCCCTACTAAGAATCGTTACATTGCTGAACAAAGGGTAACATCCACATTCCTTGCAATGGCGAGGAAAGTTTGCACCGTTATCTGACCCCAGGGAGTAGTGGTGCTCACGCAGGCGGTCATTAATACATCAACCGGTTCGGCCTATGTAAAATCTTTCGCATGTGAGAGGGAACTTGTACACAACCCCTGCGACACATGCCGTAAATGGGCTTCGTGCTGCGTTGTGCAAACGTGGTTCCTTGCCCTGCCTCGAGAAATGGGTGAGCACAGACCGGAAAGCTTGCAAGGGGCAGAAAACACACTTACTCCCTGCTTGGCGGCAACCTTTTCGATGTTGTGGCTCACTTTATGCACATATGGCATGACTTCGTTTCCTACGTTCAGTTGCCCCAACATCTACCAGCTTCGTACGCTTTCAAAAGGGGCTGAGCCACCGCTTTCAAAAGGGGCTGAGAGAACCCTGCGGGTTCTAAACGTTGGAATTGCGAATAAAAGTGGAATTGCGGCGAACACAGTTGGCGATCGTGAAAATCTGCTTAAAGGGTCAAGCGCGTCGGCTTTTATACATCAGTCGTCGAATGTTCCATAGTAATCGCTGGGACCCGCGTGCCTTCTACAAAGTTCTAAATTATTCGCGCCGCGCACACATGCAATCAGATTACAGAAGGTTCGGTCACAGACAGCGGATAGAAGCATCGATAACATTCCAGAAACTTCCGATACATGCAGGCGCGTCCTGCGCTGTGCGATAACACTTGTTAGGCGGTAAAACGCCGCCCGATAAAGACAAACCTGTACACGTTCACGTGTCAGTAGGAATAACAGCAGAACGCCAACCAAAATAGCGTTGCGAATACATAAGATACTGTGCGCAGACGGCAATTATGTCTACACTAGTGAAAGTGGGAATTTTTAGCAGTGCCTAAAGGAGCACATGAACGATATGAAAAGTCCCCTTCCAGTGCATTCGCTGAAGACGCAGAATCCAAGCAACACGATTTCGACTGGACGAAGCGATAGTATCTGGAATCCCTGACTATGCAAATAACCGCACGCACGCTTAAAACGATGGCAATCTCCCGCCAACATATGCAAGATGCCTGAAACGATTATTGATGTGGATTTAAGCTGAAGGTTTTGTGCCTCAGCTCAATAAACAAGGCTTCCGTGTGAAAGCTGAAACGCTTAAGAATTTTCAGACAACCCGATTTTGGTAGGCATTCTGTTTTTATTCCTATTATGCGGTTACTTCCCGACTAGACGAGATTTAATCAAACTTGATTTACTTCAACCTTCATTTCAAAAACCTTTGAAAATGGGTTTCTTTTAAGATTGTAAAGCTGTAAGTTTAGATTAGACAGGCCGAGTACATTTAAATAGGCCCATGTCAGACTGGCCCAACATCTAGGATGTGCAGTATGTTGCAGTTATTGCGCATCCTAGACGTTGTAAACTCCACGTATGCTATTTCTTGCCTTGGGGTTTGCTGTTTTGTTGCTAAATTACACCCACATAATGTTATTGGTGATCCGGAACAATAGTATAACTGCAATTCCGCTTTTTCCAAGTACATGCACTAAACAAGGATGTGGTGTTAAGTAATAGCATCCACTTTCAAAACACAAAAAGCACGGTCAACACTTACCACTGGACGTAGCACAATGTCCCCCGATGAGGCCACGTTCCACAGGGGCATCAATGCCTGCACAAACAATGAGTCATCCAAACATGTGAAAAAGAAAGATAGCAGTACTAATTATGTCATCCTTCCTTGCAACTCTGAAAAAGAATGCAGCCAATACTCACCACAAGATGCAGCACAATCCTGCTCACGAAAGGAGTACGCAGGCATGTCAACAGCATCAAATCCTGCAAAGGAAATAGATATGGGAGTGAGCTGTCACGATCCACCCGGGTTCGTGAACAAGGGAGGGCTTGAGGCACCCTCCGTTAGACGGACGCTCCGCAGCGTGGTGGCGCTTAACTTTGACTGATCGCCGAGCAGCTGTGCTCGTCAGTGTTTATTACGTTTAGCACGCCATAGAGCCTGGCGGGCGAACGAAGATTATGCCCGAGGGGGCGTCACATGCGCTACACCCCTTGGCCCCAGTTTGTTTGTTAAATAACCGAAACAAACGTCCATGTTCAAAATACGAGGCTCTGCCTCCGCTAGTTGGGTCGACGGTGCCTGCTATCCAGGCGAGTAAAGGTATCGGCATGCCGCCGGTGGCAAGAACGCCGCGCCGCAGAGAGGCCACATTGGTTGTGCGCGCGGCGGCCGCCGCGGAGTCACGTGGCAGCGCTGATCTCGCCTTGTCTCGAACTGTGCTAGCATAGGCGCGATTTCGCGGTTTTCGCGCGCTTTTTTCTTGCTACGTTGGCAGACAGCACACCAGCTCCTCGTCACTCGTCTTCTACCGCGCTGATCGCTTTGAATCCTGCAATGGCAGATGGAAACGACGATGTTCTGACTACGATGAGCGTTTTGGTCATTGTGTGTTCTCTGTTGTTGCGACGGCGGCGCGCGCGAAAGGCATGCAGGCGAAGGTTGTGGGTGCACCCCTGCTGGCGCTACCGAGACGTTGAGGGGCAAGCGAATGCTTTGCTTCCCCGGCTGTGCGCCCAAGATGAAGTCTTCTTCCAAGAGTGAGTGATTACAACCTTTTTAAACGCGTATTGTGCCGTGTGTGTGATGTGATAGTGATGTTGTCTTTGATTCTTGATTATAGTTTCCTGTGGATGCCGCCGAGCTCGTTCGACACACTCCTCCACCTCCCCACAGGGGCGTCTGCGTAAGCAGGCGTTTGGTGTGTTGCGACACCACGTACCAGAGCACACGAGGGTTGGCCCCTCCCGCGTGTAACCGTGCGCGGCTTAGCCGTGTCCGGGGAAAGGGGGATCCTGGGGGTTGAGCCGATGCCGGGTGTTCGGACCTTTAAGGCCTCCCGGCTGAGGCAACACACCTCTTCGGCCTCTGCTTTACGTAGACGGCACCCCCGGACTGACCCACCCGGGAGAAATCGGCAGTCGCCTCTTCCTGTCTCTCTCTCCGTAAGTCTTCGTCTTTATCTCTCACTTTTTGATCTTTCCTGTCTTCTTTTCTCTTCCGTTTATTCCTTCCTCCACGGCGGCAAGGGTTAACCTTGTGTGGCTATCCTACCTTGGGTACACCATATTTGGTTATAGTGACGGCGTATGGCTGGCGTCGTGCAGGCTTGGACGCAAGCTCTGCCGCGTCCCCTCGTTGGGTTCCGTGGTGGGCGGCCGGCGCTCTTGCCGAACACACACACACTTTCCTATGGCAGCGCAAGCCTCCGTTGTTTATGATCGGCGTCTGAAGAGGTGCCGCACTGAAGTACCATTCCAGTTTTCCTTTCGGAGCAACGCTCCGTCTTTCCCCAAGTAATATGTAGTACACAGTGAAAGCAACACGCCTGTTAGAAAGCTCTCACCATTCCTGGTAGCCAAATGCCTGAAAGATAAAATTGGACCGGCATACAAAGCCTCCAAAATGTCTAGCGGGCACCTCCTCCTAGAAGTGAATAACAAAGATCAAGCAGATAAGCTGTCTGAACTTACCAGCATAGGCGACGCCACAGTGACAATTCCACCACATAGAACACTGAACACAAGCCGGGGAGTAATATCAGAGGTAGACTTTACTGGCCTGAATGATGAGGAACTCCTTGAGGGTTTCCAGGAGCAAAACGTGACAAAAGTACAAAGAGTAGTCATCCGCAGAAATGGCCAAGAGACCTCAACAAAGCATGGCATGCTTACATTTAGAACAAGCATAATGCCTACCTCTCTGGATGCGGGGCACGTAAAAATAAACGTCAGACCATATATCCCAAACCCAAGACAGTGTTTCAAGTGCCAAAGGTTCGGACATGCTTCACATGCATCCCGAGGCCAAACAACCTGTGCTAAATGCAGCTCAAATGATCATCAATCTGAAAACTGCACTTCTTCCCCACATTGTAATAACTGTAAAGGAGACCATCCAGCCTGCTCGCGGTCTTGCCCATGCTGGAAAAAGGAAAAGAAAATCGTTGCACTAACTATGAAAGAAAAAATTTCGTTCTTTGAAGCCAGGAAGCGGCTATCATACCTTTCGCGAAGAAGTTATGCCGATGTGAAGCAGGCGGGGGCAGAGTCACAGAGGCCTCCGGAGTCCTCCGAGCCCACGCGCAGTGTTGCCGCAGTGACTCCTCCCGCCCCCGTGATAGAAGCAGCCGACGCTGCTCCATCGTCTTCACAGACCATGCAGACACCAGTCCCGCAGGGTCCTAAGACCAACCGTACTCCGAGGCCCGAGACACGTGTCTCGGCGCCAAATTCTCGGTCCTACAGCGCCACAGAGAGAGCGATGGAGGTAGATACAAAAACCCCGGTGTCATTGACACCGAAGGACAAGCGCTCTCTTGAGCGCGGTAAGAGGGACAAGATCCCAATAACCACCAAAATAAGAAGGCGATAACCTGAAGGTTATCGCTCCTTTGTATCACCCTTCCTGAGATCAACGTCACCTAATATCTTTCCTATCTCCTATTCAATTGTTAAAGCCATTTTTTACCCTTCAATTCCATAATGGCCTTTATTATTCACTGGAATTGTAGAGGTATTTTACATAACTTAGGTGACAATAAAGACCTGTTATTTAACTTCTCTCCTGTGGCCTTATGCTTACAGGAAACAAACCTAAGTGAAAAACACATATTTTAAAAGGTTTCACTGTTGTACGGCGCGACCGTACTCAGATGAACCGGCCCCGCAGGGGCGTCTGCGTCAGCAGGCGTTTGGTGTGTTGCGACACCACGGACCCGAGCACATGAGGGTTGGACCCTCCCGCGTGTAGCCGTGCGCGGCTTAGCCGTGTCTGGGGAAAAGGGGATCCTGGGGGTTGAGCCGATGCTGGGTGTTTGGACCTTTAAGGCCCCCCGGCGGAGGCAACACACCTCTTTGGCCTCCGCTTCACATAGACAGCACCCCCGGACTGACCCACCCGGGGGAAATCGGCAGTCGCCTTTTCCTGTCCTCCTCTCCAATCTTCGTCTTTCTCTCTCGTCTTTTACATCTCTCCTGTCTTCTCATCACTTCTCCTCACTTCCTAGTTTCCCGGCGGCAAGGGTTAACCTTGTGTAGCTAGCCAGCCTTGGTTATGCTGTATTTGGTTATAGCAGCGATGTACGGCTGGCGTCGGCAGGGTTTCTATAGCAGGAGCTCCTGTCACGTCCCACTGTTGGGCTCCATGGTGGGTGGTCGGCATCGCGGCCGAAAACCCAACTGTACATATGGAAAACGCTTTTCCTAAACTCCCTGATCGCCCTCAGAAAAGAGGGCGCACCGAAGAGGTCTTTCAGTTTTTCGGACGCCAAGTCCACAATTTTCCTCGTTTTCATGTAATCCACGCAGAAAAACCAGCTAAACAAGTACGAACAATCTCCCCTTTCCTAGTATCTAAGTCCCTTACCGAAGTTTTTGGTCCAGGATATAAGGTGTCAAGGATGGCTAGCGGTGACCTCCTCTTGGAGCTCCGCGACCAGAAGCAATTTGAGAAGCTGCCACAGCTAGTATCATTTGGGGAGACCCAAGTAGTTGTAACCCCGCACCGCACGATGAATACCTCCCGCGGCGTTGTCTCGGGCGATGATTTGCTGGAGCTCACTGAGGCTGAGCTCTTGGAGGGCTTCAGCGAACAGAATGTTATAAATGTCAAAAGAATTAAGATGAGGCGAGATGGAAAAGAACTTGCGACCAAACACCTAATACTCACCTTCAATTCAAGTGTCTTGCCCGAGTCAATCGAGGCCGGGTACATCAAGCTCCGTGTGAGACCATACGTGCCAAATCCCCTCCGATGTTTCAAGTGTCAGCGTTTTGGCCACAGTTCGCAGAGCTGCCGAGGCCGCCAGGCTTGTGCGAAATGCAGCGCGCACGAACACTCCTCTGAATCTTGTGAGAATGCTTTCCACTGTGTAAACTGTGATGGCGAGCATGCCGCATACTCGCGGTCATGCCCGTCTTGGAAGAAAGAAAAAGAAATAGTCACAATCAAAGTAAAAGAAAGCATATCATTCAAAGAGGCACGCAGGCGGGTTGCATACCTTCCTAAGGCCAGCTTTGCCGAAGTGGCGCGTCAAGGGGCAGCGTCACAACGGCCTCCGGCGGCTGTCCGACCCACAAGCCGTGAGTCGGCAGTTACGCCATCTGCCCCCGCGGCGGTTGCAGCTAGCGCTGCTCCGCCTACCCAGCAGACGGGGCCACTGACCCCGAAGGTGGGTGCAGCCGAGGCTGCCCCACCCTCCCCCGGCCCTTCTAGTGCTGGCAACAGCCGGCGCACCCAAATTCCTCAAAATGCCCCATCGACCGCCGGGCTGGTGGGCGCAAGGGTCTTGCCCTCCAAGGTGGGACTCTCTCTGAAAACTTCTCGCTCGCAAGAGCACGTGTCCGGAGCCTCACTAGAGGCAATGGACACTACACATGTCCTCAAGGCGCACCAAACGCCTAAGGAGCGGCGAGGCTCCCTTGAACGCTCCAGAAAGGGCAAAACCCCGGTTACAGGGCCTCGAAAGAGCTCTGTAATCTAAGGCATCACTGCCGTTTCCGTAAGCACAGCACCAATTTACTATAAAAATGGATACACAAATAATTCAGTGGAACGTCAGAGGTCTCCTTAGAAACCTTGATGATGTGCAAGAACTCATCCACAAACATAATCCAAAAGTGCTGTGTTTACAGGAAACACACTTCAAATCTATACACACAAACTTTCTCCGAAAGTATGTTACGTTTCGCAAAGACCGCGAGGATGCTGTCGCAGCATCTGGCGGTGTAGCCATTATTGCTGACAAAAGTATAGCATGTCAGCATTTAAAGCTCCAAACGGCCCTTGAGGCCGTGGCCGTTCGAGCCGTACTTTTAAATAAACTCATTACAATCTGTTCTCTGTATATACCACCACATCATCACCTTCACAGACGCGACTTAGAGTCATTAATAGATGAGCTCCCGGACCCCTATTTTATTCTTGGTGATTTTAATGCACACAGTACTTTGTGGGGCGATTCACGCTGTGATGCGCGAGGTCGCGTCATTGAACAGGTGCTTTTTTCCTCTGGAACATGTCTGCTGAACACGAAGGAGCCCACATATTTTAACCTGTCCAACAAGTCATACTCTGCCATAGATCTTAGCATTTTATCGCCGACGCTTTTACCCTATTTTAAATGGAACGTGCTTAACAACCCGTATGGGAGTGACCACTTCCCAATAATCCTAACAACCCCGAAAGAAGATCAACTTCCCCCGCAGGTCCCTCGGTGGAAGGTTGACTCAGCCGATTGGGAACAATACCGAACTCTTACACATATGACTTGGACTGAGATGTCCGGTATAACCATAGATGACGCTGTTAGATATTTTACAGCTTTTATACTTGATGCCGCATGCAAATGTATCACTCAAGTGAGCGGCATGAGTTCCAAACGGCGTGTTCCCTGGTGGAACGATGCATGCAGGCAAGCACGGAGGAACCAGAACAAAGCGTGGGCGATATTTCGCGATTCTCCAACTGCTGAAAACCTGGAAAATTTTAAACATGTCAAATCCCAGGCAAGGAGAACGCGCCGACAAGCGAGACGAGAGAGTTGGACGAAGTTCATATGAAGCATCAACTCCTACACAGATGAGACAAAAGTCTGGAACAGAGTGAAGAAAGTTAATGGGCAACAAACGTATTCCTTACCTCTAGTAAATAGCCACGGAGAAAGCCTTGAAGACCAAGCCAACTTTCTCGGTGCACATTTTGAATACATATCGAGCTCTTCACACTACTCTGAAACCTTCCTAAAATACAAAACACAAATAGAACAGCAAAAATTAGAAAGAAAATCTGCTAAAAGTGCTGCGTACAACGATCCATTCTGTATAGCAGAACTTCAGGCAGCACTAAACTGTTGTAATACATCCGCCCCAGGTTCAGACCGCGTAATATATGAGATGTTAAAACAACTACCATCCGAAACACAGAAAACCCTCCTTTACCTATACAACGTTATTTGGTCTTCCGGCGAGATCCCCTCTGTTTGGAAGGAGGCTATTGTAATTCCAATCCTAAAACACGGAAAGGATCCTTCCTCTGTATCGAGTTACAGGCCTATAGCATTAACAAGTTGCCTATGCAAAGTATTCGAAAAAATGATTAACTGTCGCCTGCTACACTTCCTAGAATCAAACAAATTGCTGGACCCATACCAGTGCGGGTTTCGGGAGGGTCGATCCACCACTGACCATCTCATACGTATCGAGGCACGTATCCGTGAAGCTTTTGTCCATAAGCAGTTTTTCTTATCAGTATTCTTACATATGGAGAAAGCCTATGATACAACGTGGCGGTTTGGGATTTTGAGAGACCTCTCACAGTTAGGTATACACGGAAATATGTTCAATGTTATCGAAAGTTATCTGTCGAATCGGACATTCCGTGTTCGAGTGGGCACTGTTCTGTCACAGAAATTTGTACAGGAAACTGGAGTGCCGCAGGGCGGGGTGCTCAGCTGCACACTCTTTATAGTAAAAATGAACTCTCTTCGTCTAGACATACCACATAACATCTTCTATTCGACGTATGTTGACGATGTGCAGATGGGTTTTCAATCAAGTTCTCTTGCAATCTGTGAGCGACAGATCCAGCTTTGTCTTAACAGGGTCTCCAAATGGGCTGATGTGAACGGGTTCAGACTGAACCCACAGAAAAGCACCTGTGTCATTTTCTCTAGAAAAAGAGGCCTGCACCCTGATCCTGAAATTGTGTTGCATGGTGAGCGTCTGCCCGTAAACAGGGAACATAAATTCTTAGGCATAATTTTAGACGCGAAACTAACCTTTGTACAGCACATAAAATATCTTAAAGACAAGTGCATGAAAACAATGAATATCTTAAAGGTGCTCTCACGCACAACCTGGGGCAGTGATAGAAAGTGCCTCTTGTACTTGTACAAAAGCCTCATACGCACACGACTAGACTATGGAGCCATAGTTTACCAGTCGGCTACTCCAATTGCTCTAAAGATGCTTGACCCTGTCCACCACTTAGGAATTCGCCTGTCCACAGGCGCCTTTAGAACAAGCCCAGTGGAAAGTCTGTACGTTGAATCGGATGAGTGGTCACTGCATCTGCAGAGAACATATTCGTCTTTCATGTATTTTCTTAGAGTGAACGTAAACAGTCAGCATCCCGCGTATTACACCCTAAACGATTTGTCCAGTTGCCAACTTTTCCGCAACCGGCCCAGAGTGGCACAGCCTTTCTCCATGCGTGTTAGAGACATGGCTGAAGGAACAAGGGTTCCACTGCTTGAATACCACCTTATGTCTCCTGCTATACGGCCCCCGCCGTGGCAGTGGCAACCAATAGACTGTGATACATCTTTCGTAGCTGTCACAAAGCACGCGCCTGTCGCGCATATACGAATGTACTTCCTCGAATTACAGCACAAATACTCCTCTCCTGAATTCTTTACAGACGCATCGAAGTGTAATTTTGGCGTATCTTACGCAGCGGTCGGTCCATCCTTTTCAGATGCCGGTGTTCTGCACCCTAACACAAGTATTTTCACAGCAGAGGCCTACGCGATATTGGCTGCCGTTAAACACATTAATGAATTTAATATCCCAAAGGCAGTTATATACACAGACTCTTTGAGTGTTGTAAATTCTTTGAAAACTGTCCGGAAATATAAAAACCCTGTAATTCTATCTCTTTACTCAGCATTATGCACAACCTATCAGTCCAAACAGCATATCGTCGTATGCTGGGTGCCGGGGCACCGAGAGATAGAGGGAAACGTGTTGGCTGACGAGCTAGCCACATCCGTCAACGCGAACGCTTCCAACACTTCCACGACTGTCCCTGTAATGGACCTCAAGCCCTCAATAAGAAAAAAGCTAAGGGCTTTCTGGCAGTGCTTGTGGGACAAACAAACAGAAAATAAACTACATGTTATCAAGCCGTATATTGGCAACTGGCCACCGGTATCAAAGAACCGCCACACAGAGGTAACACTTTGCAGACTCAGGATAGGACACACATACAGCACACACGCATACCTCTTGTCCGGTGGCGATCCACCCATGTGTGATAAATGTGGTGAGCCACTTACCGTGATTCACATCCTGCTGCAATGCAGTGAATTAGACGCTAATAGGAAAAAGCATTTTCCATTCCCACATCGGCAGCGAATTCCGCTTCATCCTCAAATGTTCATAGGTATAGAACCTCTTTTTAAATATCAGTCGTTGTTCGAATTTTTAAGAGATGTACGTAGTTTTCATGTTATATCACCAGGAAATCCATAGCATAGCCTCTTAACTGAGGTTTCTGCTGCGGTAACTGCATTAATAGAAAGCGCCTGCCTCCCAGCCTTTGGGCTCAAAGGCCTCCCGGAGGCTCAGGTGATATGTCCACATTCTTGCATTTTAGCTCCACGATCACTTATCACGCGTACTAGATCCATAGACAACTATATGTATCACTATCATAATTTTATATTATATATCATTTTACGCTTTTATGATACGGAATGATTTTAGGCCACTTTACAGCCATGTCACATCCCACCATCGTAACTCACCAATCAGCGTTTAACACATCATTATCAGTCATGGCGCTCTTTGGCCACACCTGGCCCTTGCGCCACTAAACAATACACATCCATCCATCCATCAGATGAACCGGCTTTCGGGTGGTGTAGCCATTGTTGTGCAGGGCGGTATTGCAGTTATAGAAGTTCCGATTACCAGTCACATATACGCCGTTGCTTTCACTGTTATAACTCACAATACCATCACCATTTGCTCGCCGTATATCCCACCCCACACGCATTTTACCACTAAACATTTAGAAAACATAACAGGTCAATTACCGGAGCCATTTGTTTTAGTGGGGGATTTTAATGCGCACGGTACTCTTTGGGGTAGCATGAAAACTGACCAAAGGGGCAAATGGTTGAAGGTTTTATTCTATCAAATGATATCTGCCTTTTAAATTCAGGTGCACCGACATACTTTTCACCGACTTCCCGTACTTTTAGTTCTTTAGATTTAGCTTTTTGCTCACCGTCTCTTTTTAATGATCTTAAATGGGAAACCATCGACAAGTCTTATGGCTGTGACCACTTGCCCGCAATCGTCAAATTTTTATCGTCACCACCAACCTTAGTCACTAGGCCACGCCAGTGGAAATTACAGCTCGCTGACTGGCCGCTTTTTACGGAAAACGCGAAACTAGAAGTTGTCTTTTCACAAGAACTAAGCATTGATGAACTTAATAAAAAAATCACTGATGTCATAATCTCTGCAGCAGAAAAGGCAATACCTCAGTCACCCGGTATTGTACACAAAAGGTTAAATCCCTGGTGGACGAACGAGTGTACCGAAGCCAAAAAGAAACAAAATAAGGCCTGGGGAATCCTACGTAGGTACCCCACTTATAGCAACCTTTTAAATTTCAAACAGGCCAAAGCCAAAGCACGATTTATTCGAAGACAAGCAGAGCAATCTTCATGGCAAAAAATATGTATCTTCAATTAATAATACGGTCACGTCAAAACGAATGCGGGACCAGGTAAGGACGTTTAGAGAAGAGTACATATCATACACAATACCACTACTCACATGTCCAGGCACACAAACAACACTGCAGGACCAGGCCAACTTATTAAGCGAAAATTTTTACAAGGTCTCCAGCTCAGCAAACTACTCAATTGATTTCTTAAAATATGAAATGTCGGCGGAGAAACAGAGACTGCCCACTACTGGGGCTGCAAATGAACCTTATAATGACGTCCTCACAATGCAAGAATTGAACAGGGTTCTCTCTGCCAGTAACAAAACAGCAACAGGTCTTGACCGTGTCCACTACACAATGTTGGCACACCTCTCTCAAGCATCAGCAGAAACACTTCTTAAATTTTTCAACAAGATCTGGGAATCTAGAGTAATGCCCACAGACTGGAAAAATGCACTAATTGTGCCTTTTTTGAAATCAGGTAAATCCACAACGTCCCCAAGCAGCTACAGGCCATTGCCTTAACAAGCTGTCTAGCCAAATCCTACGAGAGTATCATAAACATAAGGCTCACATTCATCCTTGAATCAAGGAATCTAATAGATGTGCACCAGTGCGGATAGAGAAAGGGCTGCTCGACAACTGACCAGCTCGTACGACTAGAACATGAAATTCAAAGTTTCAAAGTTTATTTGTCAATACAGCATACAAATACACAAATTCTGACCTGCCTAAGCATGTTGTGCTTGTTGGGTCAGGCAGCAGGTGGAGAATCTTCTAAAAGAATATGTAAAGGATGTTGCCAAACGGCATGGACGCTGAGAGGTCATTTCCCTTCCTAGAATTGGGGGAGGTCGCCGTTTTCGGGCTTAGCCGGGAGTAAAGCCAGCCGGGCGCTTTGTTAATGAGTCGGGAGACGCTCTTTGAGGGCAGATAGCCCGCGCCGACGCGTCGGGACATTTTAACCTGTCACGCGTGCGGGAAAAGCGTCGTTAGGGTGTCAATGGTCATGCCGGGGGGGGGGGGGGGGTACAAAGCGGCAGCTTATAACCCGAGGGATCGGTGACCCGACGCGCAGTCTCTTGAAAGGTAGGCTGGCGCCACCGAGACAAATCCATCGGTGCACTTAGCTTTGCGGGCCTTTGCGAGACGAACAATGCACAAGGCGGCATTGTGAATCGGTGGGCGCACGTCGGCAGGGGTGACTTTTGCGGCACGCAGTGCGCGATGGGATTAGATAAGGCGCGAGGACGGGGCGACGCAGATGGCCGTTCCCCGTAAGTGTTTTTCAAAGTGTCGGGAGACTTTTCCATATATGTCGCGGAGGCGAAACGGTTGGGATGTTATTTGTTTATTTGTTGTTTCGTGGTTACTTTCTCTCCCTCTATCTCTCTGAATGTTCCGAGGAACGCAGGGAGAGGGTGAGAGAGAGAGTGCCCAATGAGTGACAGCCCAGTTGACCCCATCAGGTCACTGGGGTGTCGTGATTTGCCGTGAGGGGATTCGGGAGGGGCAACCGAAGGTTTAAAACCTGGCTCCCCGACCTCTCACCAGGGTTCCGGGCGCAAGAAAGGTGCTCTGCACTTTCGGCTCTGCCGAGTTAAGGCGCCGGTCCCAGTGTAACCCAAGGGTCTTGACGTACGAACGGTGCTATGTACTATCGGCTATGTCGAGTTGATGCGTCAGACCCACTGTAAATAGCTGTCAATGTATATAATGTGTACATAAAGTCTATTCTCCAAGTTCAACGTCTATGGCGTCCCATCTCTGATGGAAGAGGAGAAACGACGACAGCTGAAGCAAAGTTTTCTCTACCAAGTAAGCTGGTTACGCCAGCTTGGAGGCACTCGGTGCTCACGAAAGCAAGAAGAGAAGGTAAAGAAAATTCACTGGCGCAGTCTGGACAGGATCGAAACAGTCGACGACAAGGAACGCTCTGCATTCCGACTGAAGCGTCGCAGACAGCGAGGAAGTTCGCCAGAGACTGCAAGAAGCAATCCGGCAACGACATCGGACTTCGGCCTGGGCAAGAAAATCCGCAGCTGAGGCGAAGCAAGCTGTCAATCCAAGGGCATCGACGGTTCCTGGCCGTCTCCACTTCAAGCAAGGTCCCGTGAGGACATAGGAACTTTGGTGCGACCGACGGTGCCGACTCTGCAACGGGCAAGGCGTGGCAGCGGCGACCAGCAGCATCTCAGCAAGTGGTGAGTCCTCTCGCCCTTACACCTCGGGGGTACCGCTGCCTAGTCGTATAGTATTGTATGAATTCGAGGTTTGCTCACTTGAACCCTGACAGGAGAAATCACCCCATGATGAGTGAGATGGGAGACGAGAATGTCCCGAAATTTAACTAGTATATCATGGGATGACATGTGTTCTTTAGAAATCGATGCTGCTGTGGAATACTTCACAGCCTTCATAATGGATGCCGCAAGTAAATGCATACGTGAAGTAAGTGGCTCGGCATGCAAAAGGCATGTCCCGTGGTGGAATGATGAATGTAGAGTCGCACGTAGGAATCAAAACAAGGCGTGGGGGTTGCTACGTGCTTCGCCCACTGCAGAGAATCTTGTTAACTTCAAGAAAGTTAAGTCTCAAGGCAGGAGAACCCGCCGACAGGCCAAAAGAGAGAGTTGGCAAAAGTTTTTATCGAACATCAACTCGTTTACAGATGAGGCGAAAGTCTGGAACCGCGTAAATAGAATTAGACGCAGACAAACATATTCACTCCCTCTGGTAAACACACAGGGTGATACGCTGCAACATCAGGCAGACTCACTTGGCGAACACTTTGAGAGTGTGTCAAGTTCAAAACATTATTCGAAACCCTTCCTAAAGTATAAACAAATAGAAGAATGTAAGCCACTCAAAAGAAAATGTCTACAGAATGAATCGTACAACTGCCCTTTCAGTATTGCCGAGTTCAGAGCTGCCTTGAGCTCATGCAAGAGCTCTGCACCGGGATCAGACAGAATCATGTATGAAATGATCAAAAACCTACCCAGTGATACCCAAGTTACACTACTCACACTTTTCAACACCATTTGGGCTGCAGGATACCTCCCAACTGCATGGAAAGAAGCCATTGTGGTTCCTGTTTTAAAACAAGGCAAAGATCCTTCCTTAGTGGCAAGTTACCGCCCGATCGCCCTCACGAGTTGCCTTTGTAAGGTATTGAAAAAAATGATTAATCGGCGACTCATCCATTTCCTTGAAATGAGCAAAATGCTTGATCCGTATCAGTGAGGCTTCCGAGAAGGGCGGTCCACAACCGATCATCTCGTACGTGTTGAAGGAAATATCCGGGACGCATTTATACATAAACAGTTCTTCCTATCGATATTTCTCGATATGGAAAAGGCGTATGACATGACGTGGCGTTACGGAATCTTAAGAGACCTGTCAGAAATGGGCATCCACGGTAATTTGCTTAATATAATAAAAAGCTATTTGTCAAATCGTACCTTCCGGTTAAAAGTCGGCAATGCACTCTCACGGCCTTTTACGCAAGAAACGGGTGTACCCCAAGGAGGCGTTCTCAGCTGCACGCTCTTTATCGTGAAGATGAACACGCTTCGTGCTTCATTACCACCCGCCATCTTTTACTCTGTCTACGTGGATGACATTCAAATAGCTTTCAAATCCTGTAACCTCGCAGTCTGCGAGAGACAGGTACAGCATGGCCTGAATAAAGTCTCGGTGTGGGCAGACAAGCATGGATTTAAGAGCAATCCTAACAAAAGCTCTTGCGTTCTTTTTACAAGAAAGAGAGGCCTGTTTCCGGATCCTTCCTTAGAACTCTGTGGACAACGAATACCTATCAGCAAAGAGCACAAATTCCTAGGTGTCATACTTGACTACAGACTCACTTTCGTCCCCCACATTAAATATCTAAAAGAAAAATGTCTGAAAGCAATGAACATAATCAAACTTCTATCTCAGACTACATGGGGTAGTGACAGGAAGTGCTTAATGAATCTCTATAAAAGCCTCATTCGATCGCGACTAGACTATGGCGCCGTTATTTATCACTCTGCCGCCCCGAGCGCGCTAAAGATGCTAGATCCTGTTCACCATCTAGGTATCCGGTTAGCCACTGGTGCTTTCAGAACGAGCCCGATTCAAAGCTTATACGCGGAATCAAATGAATGGTCCCTCCATCTACAGAGAACTTATATCAACCTTACATATTTCCTTACAATACAATCCAATCAACAACATCCATGTTTTAACACTGTTAACGATATGACCTGCACTACCCTTTTCCATAATCGCCCCTCTGTAAGAAAGCCTTTCTCGCTACGAGTGAGGGAGCTTAGTGAAGAAATGCACGTTCCACTCCTTGAGCTTCGCCTAATGCATCCAGCCAAGCTGCTACCTCCTTGGGAGTGGCAGCTCATACAATGTGATATATCTTTCGTGGAAGTGACAAAGCATGCTCCAGAGATTGAAATCAAGATGCATTTCCGGGAACTCCAGCACAAATACTCCTGCACGGAGTTCTACACCGACGCATCAAAGTCACACGACGGGGTGTCCTATGCAGCCGTCGGTCCATACTTCTCGGAATCCGACGTACTGCACCCGGAAACTAGTATCTTTACGGCTGAGGCCTACGCACTGCTCTCGGCCGTAAAGCATATAAACAAATCACAACTCCCGAAATCAGTTATATATACGGACTCCCTCAGTGTTGTGAAGGCCTTGATGTCTTTCTGTAATCACAAAAATCCAGTATTTGTTGAACTCTACTCCGCACTGTGCAAAGCATATATATCTAACCAACATGTGATCATATGCTGGGTGCCTGGACATAGGGGGCATCGAGGGAAACGTTCTAGCAGACCAGATGGCCACATCAATCTCATCGCATGCAGCTAACTCTACTGCTTCGGTCCCTGTCACAGACCTGAAGCCTTTCTTAAGAAGGAAACTACGAAACCACTGGCAACGCATGTGGGACGAAGAAATAAATAATAAACTGCATGTAATAAAGCCACAATTAGGTTTCTGGCCTCCTGTAACAAAATCCCGCAGGACAGATGTCCTATTCTGCCGTCTAAGAATAGGACACACTTTTGGCACACACAACTTCTTACTCACGGGAAACGAGCCACCAACCTGTGGTAGATGCGGGGAGAGGCTGACCGTCCTCCACGTCCTACTGGAGTGTCGGGAAGCCGAACCCGAAAGAAAAAAACACTTTCTCTTAGCATACAGGCACCACATCCCCCTTCATCCTGTTATGTTACTTGGTCCAGAACCACTCTTTGACACCAACGCCGTCTTAGGTTTTTTGGAAGACGTTGTGTTTCATGTTATTAGCCCCACACGTTCGTAGCACTTCCTCTCTTCAGAGCATGCTGCTGCGATAATTATTTTCAATAAGCACATGCCTCTAAGCCCTTGTGGTTCAAGGGCTCTGGCGAGGCTGTAGTGCTGTATGAAATTCAACGTCTCGCATATTTTAAACAATGCATCATTCTTTTACGATGGATTTTAATCTTCACAGTCTTAGTCATTATTCATCGCCATAATTTTATAGTACATAGATTTTACGCATTTACAGCGACCATTTTTAGGCCACTTTACAGCCAAGTCACATCTTCCATAATACATCATTAACACTACCACCAGTCATGGCGCTCTTTGGCCGAACCTGGCCCTTGCGCCACAAAACAACACACATCATCATCACGAGAATGTCGAGGACAACTCAGCTAGGGCTGTAGCGCCAGAAAGCCAGAGGGAAATGGACCTCAGAAGCCTCGCGGATAGGCGCCGAGTGCTTGAGTTGGAGGTGGAGCTTGCGCGACTTAGGCAGAACGGAGGTGGTAGCTCACGGGAAAGCGGGCACGCGTTCGATGTGCAGGATCGCTGCAGTGAGCTGAGACGCTATGTTAAATGTCTCGCTGGGGTGCTTCCCAAATTTCCGTCAGAGGCCGAGGCTCCGGTATGGTTTGAGACTGTTGAGAGCGCCCTGAAAGCATATGAAGTGCCGAGGGGGTTTTGGGGACAGATTGTTTTCCCGTTGGTGGCGGAAAAAGTTCCGTTTTTGTCCACGAGGCTTAGCCCGGCGGAACATAAAGAGTATCCAAAAGTCAAGGAAACAGTACTTGACGAGCTCAAACTTTCCGCAGGGGAATACCTCAAAAGGTTCTTGGGGTCAGGAAAGCGCATGAATGAAGGATGGAGACCTTATGCACCTCGCCTTCAAAGTTACCTGCACTTCTACCTTGACTCGAGAGGCGTGTCGACGTTTGAGGAGCTCGTTAAACTGTTGGTTGCAGACCAACTGAAGAAAAACCTGTCAGATGACGCACTCCGGTACGTCACGCTGCAGGAAGGGAAAACGTGGCTAAAAGCACCGGACCTAGCCGCGCTACTGCGGACATTCGCCTCCTCGAATGTCCGCAGTAGCGCGGCTACTGGCAAAAACAGCGCAGGGAAGCAGCTGAAACAAATGACGGCAGAGTCGCAAGGCCAGAGTGTTAAGCCAGGCGCATCGCAAAGTAGTCGCGGCGGTGGGAAGGGTCAAGGCGCGGAGACAAAACCAAAGTTTAGAAGTTGCTTCGCGTGCGGCTCTAGTGGGCATATGAAGTGGAATTGCCCCCTAGGCTCGGGGCAGCAAACATCGAAGGTTCCGAGTGCTAAGAGTGATAACTTGGCAGCGCACGTCGCGATAGGAGAGCCAGCAGCTGGGCATAGCGACCTCATTCCCGTTGTTCTGGACTGTAAGGATAGACATATCGACGCAATTTTAGACACGGGAGCGGAAATTACAGTGTTGCGTGAGAGCGTATTGCCGCCAGAGATCGTACAGTCGCATGGAACAATCAGCCTAACCTCCGCCTTCGGAGAAAAGGTGAGGGCGAAACTCGCCGTGGTTCCGCTGACCATGTCCCGCGATTGTGGCGTTTTCGCAGACGTAAATGAGTCGGTGCCGGTGCTGTGTGCTTTAACTGACAAGCTGACAGCACGGACCGATTGCCTCCTGTCGGAGGAAGCATGGCAATTGCTTAAAGCCGAGCGCGATTTTGAGGGGGTGGTGAAAATGAGAGACCAAAAGGCAGACGGCGCCCAGCCAGAACTCGAAGGCGTTCCGTCGGACGCAGGAGCTGTGAGGGCAAACGAGAAGCCTGCGCCCGACGTAGTCCGCGAGAAGCGAGTGGCGTGCCTTTCTGGGGAGTGCGGCGCAGCTGCACAAACTACCGTTTCAGCTTCGCTTGCGGAGGCGCAGCGGCGACAGTCGGTTGCGGCTGAGTTGGCTAGAGAGAGTAGCGGGTTTAATCCCGAAGTGTCGCTAAGCGGCCAGGCCGATGACGAGAAATCCGGTCAGGAGATCGTGGAGGGAGAGCCAGGTGGTTCGAGTGTCTCCGAATTCGGGGCTGATAGCTGTGTTGACCGAGAGTGCGGCGGCGCTGCGGTTGCGATGCACGCATGCACTGAGGTTGCAGAAAAGCAGCAGCCGGCAGCTACATCGTCTGTGGGCTCATCAGTGGTCGATCGGGTTCTGGCAATGGCCGACGTCACTCTGGTGAAAGTACTAGATGTCCCAAAAGAAGAGAAGACCCCAGGTGGAATGGTTTCCACTGATGGCGACGTTGTAGAGCGTCGTCGTGAGGCGCGTGGTGGCCAAAAACACGATGGGATCACGACGAGCTCTCGGAGAGTAGAGGTAAATGTAGTACCGCTCGAAGATCCTCAATTTATGACTGGACCAAGCGATGGTTGTGCTCCCATTCACGAGACACAAGTGACGGCCGTGCTGAAATTAAGCGCTGACGACCGTGTTCACGTGGCGACAGCTGCGGTGTTGAGAAAAGCAGATGAGGGCGCCATGTGCGAACCAACCGAGGTCTCGGCTAGATTCTCTATGCCTCCGAAAGGGCGAGCGTGCAGGCCTGGTCAGGCGGTTTCTATCGTAGCACTGAATCCAGGTGCCCTCAGGCCGCTGGGGAGCATGAGTTTTTCGAAGCTGTCGTGGCGCGATGGAACCGTCGTTTCTCGACAGACGGGTTGTCGCAGAGCGCGCTGCGAGATCACCCGTACACGCCGCGGGGATCAACCATTCGACCCCGGCGGCTAAGTATGAGCGGTGAGGGGTTTCCACTCCACCTATGTTTTACCTTAGTTTAAGGTGTCGGATGCTTATCGCATAGTTGAAGGCATGCTTGGGTAAAGGCAGCGGTGCTTCCGAGGCAGTTAAGATACGGGAGGACTATGCAGTGAACACTCGCGCGGAAAAGAGTGACGTGCGGAACTATTGAACTATAGAACAGAACTGTGCGAAGAAGTGTGTTCTTCAGTGAAATAAGCGTTTTCCTGTCGCATTATTGCATGCGTTCAAGGAGTTCTTGTTGTTCTGGTGTGTGTCTTTTTTTTGTTTTGTGTGTGCGGTCATTATAGTGACACCGTGGCTCGCGATGCTGTGCATAAGCCATGTTCGGTGTTTGTTATTGTTTTGTTCTTTTTCATTCGTTAGTGCTTCTGCATTTTATATGCCTGTACGGCCTTTCGTTCAGGTAGAGTTATTGTATGACCATTGTGCGCTTGCATTCAGTGTTAGCGCAGAGGGGCTCGGTTGTTGAGGAGCGATGCTAGCTCAGGCCGCCCGGGCAGGGACAGAGAAATCCTAGTGCCGAAAGCGTAACATTTGTTTTACTTTCTTCCCACCATCCTTTTTGTTTTGTTAGTATTCAGGTACCCGCATTTGAGCGCGTACATGAATCTTAGGGAGGACTTGTAAAGGATGTTGCCAAACGGCATGGTCGCTGAGAGGTCATTTCCCTTCCTATAATTGGGGGAGGTCGCCGTTTTCGGGCTTAGCCGGGAGTAAAGCCAGCCGGGCGCTTTGTTAATGAGTCGGGAGACGCTCTTTGACGGCAGATAGCCCGCGCCGACGCGTCGGGACATTTTAACCTGTCACGCGTGCGGGAAAAGCGTCGTTAGGGTGTCAATGGTCATGCCGGGGGGGTACAAAGCGGCAGCTTATAACCCGAGGGATCGGTGACCCGACGCGCAGTCTCTTGAAAGGTAGGCTGGCGCCACCGAGACAAATCCATCGGTGCACTTAGCTTTGCGGGCCTTTGCGAGACGAACAATGCACAAGGCGGCATTGTGAATCGGTGGGCGCACCTCGGCAGGGGTGACTTTTGCGGCACGCAGTGCGCGATGGGATTAGATAAGGCGCGAGGACGGGGCGACGCAGATGGCCATTCCCCGTAAGTGTTTTTCAAAGTGTCGGGAGACTTTTCCATATATGTCGCGGAGGCGAAACGGTTGGGATGTTATTTGTTTATTTGTTGTTTCGTGGTTACTTTCTCTCCCTCTATCTCTCTGAATGTTCCGAGGAACGCAGGGAGAGGGTGAGAGAGAGAGTGCCCAATGAGTGACAGCCCAGTTGACCCAATCAGGTCACTGGGGTGTCGTGATTTGCCGTGAGGGGATTCGGGAGGGGCAACCGAAGGTTTAAAACCTGGCTCCCGACCTCTCACCAGGGTTCCGGGCGCAAGAAAGGTGCTCTGCACTTTCGGCTCTGCCGAGTTAAGGCGCCGGTCCCAGTGTAACCCAAGGGTCTTGACGTACGAACGGTGCTATGTACTATCGGCTATGTCGAGTTGATGCGTCAGACCCACTGTAAATAGCTGTCAATGTATATAATGTGTACATAAAGTCTATTCTCCAAGTTCAACGTCTATGGCGTCCCATCTCTGATGGAAGAGGAGAAACGACGACAGCTGAAGCAAAGTTTTCTCTACCAAGTAAGCTGGTTACGCCAGCTTGGAGGCACTCGGTGCTCACGAAAGCAAGAAGAGAAGGTAAAGAAAATTCACTGAATAACTTCATATACATGCATTTCATGTTATACACGACATAACCGATAAATCTGACAGCACAGGATAACACACAAAACAAGTAAAACTATACACAAGGCAATAAATTTACGCACCAATCTTGTAAACCAGTCATCATCTTTCTCTTGCTGCTTGCAAGACATATATCATCGGGAATTTCATTAAACACAGCTGGTACACAGTAATTGCGCATCTTTTTACCATAATTACTATAGACCCGTGGTCCAACACAATGTTCTGTTTTCCTCAATGTAACATCTTTTTTTTTGCAGGAGTTTTATATTCATTTTAATAATAATAACAAAATAACACAGCTCACGAATCTGTAGGATGTCTAACACAACGTATTTCTCTTTCATGTCAAGCGAGTGTAATTTGGTACCGTAAGATATACTGTTCACGATTCGTTTTAGTATGACATTTAATGCTTGCTTCTTATAATCCGAGCAGTTTCCATATAATGTAATACCATATTTTAAAACAGGTTCCGCTAATGCTGTGTAGATTACTCGTCTAAGGTGAAGCGGAGATTTCCCCCGAAGGTGATACAACACGGCCGCAACGGCCCTAATCTTTCTAGAGAGGTAAACGATGTGCTCGTTCCAAGTGAGATGTTGGTCGAAATTGATACCCAGATATTGAACTGTTCGCTCTATTTTCATGGCTTCGCAATCACACGGGTAACAACGGGATGAGTGCAAGTACAGTGGTTGTGTTAAGGCAACTGTTTTTTTTTGTTTTTTTAAACATGTGAGTTTTGTTTTGTGAAGGTTTAAGAAAATGAAATTTTGTGAGAACCAATCAACTACTTCAGTTATATCTGCCTGAAACGTTTTAACGTCACTACAATAGTCAGTGATTTCAAGTGCGAGCGCTGTCTCGTCAGCGTATTGAAATATTTTTGACTTAGTCTGCAATAGATCCAAATCAGACATAAACGTTAAATAGCAGTGGGACGAGTGTACTTCCTTGAGGTAAACCAAAAGTAACATTCTTCAAATGTCCGTACGTATTATCAAGCTTTACACACTGCAACCTGTTCGTAAAATAACTGTTAAAAAACTTTTTAACATGACCGCGGAAACCAAGTGAACTTAATTTTTCGAGTAGTAACGCATGGTCTATCGTGTCAAAAGCCTTCGTTAAATCCGGGAATAGGGCTAACACAACGTGATTATTTTCTATTGCATTGTAAACATAATCAGAAAATCCTTCGAGAAGTGTTGTCATATTTCTATTTTTTGTAAAGCCAAATTGCGCAGCATTGTTCAAAGAGTATTTTTCACAGAATGATTACATAACGTATGCAACATGCTTTTCCATAATATGTGCTATCGACGACAGTTTTGCAATGGGCCTATAATTTATGAAGTCGCCTTTCTTGCCGTTCCTGCTCCTGTGCAAATCTCTGAGACGAATGCCATCATATCCTGGTGGCTTGAACGTAACGTGACGTAAATACGTAACGTAAATATAGTAACGTAAATAACGTAAATACGTAACGCGTTTCTACACAAACAACACTGTCTCACAATATTTTTCGATCTAGAGAAAGCGTATGATACCACGTGGCGGTATGGAATTTTAAGAGACCTGGCCGACTTGGGAGTGCGTGGCAGAATGCTAAACCGTCTATCTGATTTTATGGCTAATGGGACATTTCAGGTGCGTCTCGGCACAATACTTTCACACACATTTCCACAGGAAAATGGCGTTCCACTGGGTTGTATTCTAAGCACGACACTCTTCATAATCAAAATGAACTCTGTTAATAAGATCATACCATCTTCTGTTATGCACTCCATATATGTCGACGATCTGCAAGTGGCTTGCTGCGCCTCAAGTCTACCCACTTGCCAAAGACGACTACAAATAACCATAAATAACCTTACGCAATGGGCTGACAAAAATGGATTCCGTTTTTCAACAGACAAAACTGTTACAGTTCTCTTCTCCCAGAAACGAGGGCTACACTTCAATCCAGTTCTCACATTGCATGGTACAACCTTGCCGGTCAAAGAACACTAGAAATTTTTAGGCGTAACATTTGACACAAAGCTGAACTTCCTGGCCCACATTAACACAACTAAAATTAAAGCAAATAAAGCATTGAATATCCTCAAGGTGCTATCGCACAAGCACTGGGGATCTGACCGAACTTGCCTACTACGTATATAGCGGTCCCTCGTACATAGCATCCTCGACTGCGGTAGTGTAGTTTATGGCGCAGCTTGGCCGCTGTCATACATCAACCGACTCGATCCAGTTCATAATCTTGGCCTACGACTGGCAAATGGTGCCTACAGAACATCGCCTGTCCAAAGTTTTTATGTTGACTGCAATGAGCCTTCCTTACAGCAACGCAGAGCACTACTCACACTTTCCTATGTACTACGAATTCGGTCATCACCACAACATATATGCTACAGCAACGTAACACAGTGCAAATCACGGATACACTGCACAAACAAACCAAACAAGATTCGGTCACTGATCTTACGACACGAAGAATACTGTCAGAATTATGATGTCCCTCATGAGGCCTTTCTGGTTACTGAAAGGCCACCAAGGTTGCCACCATGGTACAACTTTTCACAGCTATGTGACTGGACACTAAAGAAAAAGTCATTCCGCAAGAACACATAATAAAAGAGTTCAGAGCTGTTCAAGAAAAATGTAAAAATTACACGGAGTTTTACACTGACGGTTCCAAAACACAAGCATACGTAGGTGTCGGGATCGTAACAAAAAATTGGCAAAATAGCATTCGAATAAATAATTTTTCTTCAGTGTTTACCGCCGACGTTTTTGCAATATGGACGGCAGTAAAAAAAATTACCAGCGACAAGCAGATGAATGCTGTCATATGTACCGATTCGTTAAGCGCACTTAGATCTCTAAACCTTAACTCCGCCTCTGAACCCCTCCTTGGTGATATCATAAATATGTTGGCCTATAATGAATACGGAAGAACCTTACGATTCTGCTGGGTCCCAAGCCATGTTGGGATACCAGGGAATGAAGCAGCAGATGCATGCGCGTTTATGGCAGCGCACGAAGGTATAGCATAAACAGCACTTCCATACAAAGACAGTATCCGAGCGATTCATAAGGCCCTGACATCAAAGTGGCAACTAGAATGGGTCTCATCCACAAATAACAAGTTACACACAATAATACCCCTGCTTAGAGAATGGAAGTCGTGCAGTCACCAGCAACGCTTCTATGAGGTGATCCTATGTAGACTTCGAATCGGGCATACACACCTGACACACAATTTTCTACTTCAAAACGAAAACTCGCCAACCTGCAAGAAATGCCATGGACCACTCACCATAATGCACATTATTATGACATGTCCAAATATTGAAACACAGAGACAAAAGCTTTTACAGAATCTCTACAATTTACACAAACCTTTACACCCCGCCTCAATACTCGGAGATGAACCGCTAGTGCCCTTCACTGACTTGTTCAGTTTTCTAGAAAAAACTGGTTTTTTACACAGACTCTAAAGTAACGCAGCTTGCACTGCTTTAACATTTCAATTCTTAATATCTTGTGGCTGGCGCAGCATGGCCTTAGTCGCTTTGGCGCCATGAAACCCGGATTAACTAACTAACACTGCTCCACCTAGTTCGGCCGATGATTGAGCGGCAGGACACTCCGTTCATGCGGTTGATACCTGCACACGATCGACTTGCCATGAGAGTCAGGTACGTCCGAATGTCCGTGACCCGGTACTGTCCCGTCACAGTGCCTGATCAGCAGTCCCTCGGAAAATCTTGTTTAAAACATCCCGATGAGCACTGTGATGCAAGCACCCCCCCCCCTCCTCCTCATTTAACCTTTGAGACGTATGTGATGAGAATACGCTTTTCAGATTTCTCGCAAACGGCGAGACAATGAGAAGTTTGTCGTTCAACTTCCTGACAGGACGATCAACGGCTGGAATGATCGTAAGAGAAACTTGTGCTGCATAATGGAAAATACTTCAGCCGATCTATGTAAGATTTCCACAAACAGCAGAAGAATGGAAAAAAGTAAGTGCACTGCCGTCCGTTTTGTTACTGCGGAGAGGGTTTATAGTGTTGACAAGCGTCCAGCTTGCCTTTCTTTACTTCATTTGTTATGCTACTCACTTTCCCGATGCCCCCTGCATACCGACTTTTCAAATGTGTTGAACTCCGGCATCTCATAACGCATAAGACAACTAAAGATTGCGTTATGCATTACTACGCTACTGTTTTGTTACAGCCTCATATTATATTGCCTCCCGATCACTCTTTCAGATTGCCACAGACATGCTTGTGCAGTGGAATTTTCGCAACTGCATTGGATGTATTGATGGAAAGCATGTGAACATTGAATATCCTGCAAATTCAGGGTCACGAAGCTTCAATTACAAGAAGTCATTCAGCACAGTCCTCATGGCAACATGCGATGCACATTATAGGTATATTGCATTCATGGCGAAACAAAACTTTTGTTAAACTAACTCGTTAATGGTGCATTTTTCTTGTGAACCATGAAAACAGTATATTATATTCATTGAAAGAGAGTGCTATTGTATGCACTGAAAGAAAGGAGGACAGTTCATTTGTGTATGTTACATGACGAATTAAGGAGCATAGCGTAGACAGGTGTATGATTACAATGGTTTGCTCACGCAGGTTGACCGTAAACATATTTGGTTTGACAGAAATAGCAGCAGATGTTAAGATGGTAATCTCTGAGTTGTGATAGTGTGTGGCATGTATATTTAGTCAAACTATAATGCTGCACAGAAATGATTTTACGAGACTTGAACGCAGTAGTAACTTCAGGAGGAGCAAGGTGAAAGTTATGTGCTACATCAGATGCTAAATGGGCTACACTGAAACTTCTTGCTTTATTTCAGATTTGTGTATGCGGTCGTTGGCCACTACGGGGGAAAATGCGATGTAGGAGTTTTGTTAAGAAGGAAGTTGATGCGCATGTTGGGCGAGTGCAGATTTGGGATCCCCCCAGCAGCAACAGTGGGCTCAGCGGGACTAATACCATACTTGATGGTGGGCGACGAGGCCTTCACATTGAAGCCTTACCTCATGCGGCCTTATCCTCGACGTGGTAAGTTGCTTCAATTACTTTTAACGCTGACATGTTGCTCTGATTGCCGAGATGAAATATAAATGCAGCTGTACTGTGTTATTGCTGCCACTGTTTTCCATAGCAGATACAGTTTCGTGCAATGCATGCATAGCGTAAAAATGGTCAAACAATTTCTACAAAAAATTTACAAATGCAGTCAAGCCTGCATGCATGTACATAGCAAGTCTTACAAGCAAAGGGTTAGTTTCTGCATGGAAAAAGAAATGGTTAAGAGGACTAAATTTCGTGTATGCAGTGCAATAAGAGTGTATTAAAATGCTTTTATTACTGATAATTTACATGTTATGTTGCATTTTGTGTGAAAGCAATAGTATGATGCAGTAATAAAATGTGATGTTGACATATAAGGTTTAATTGCATGATTGTAGACAAATGGATCAGCACTATCTAACCTGTTTTTCTGACAGGAGGATAATATACTGAAAATCACAAGTTGTGCAATGCAGCCAAAGGTATCCCTATGTAGCATTTCTTTAGCACAACTTAAGCATGCAAAAAATGAATAAAACCCTTATAATATTGTCCCATGGTAGTGACGGTGAAGAAAGAAGCAGTACGGTGGTATACAAAACTAGCTTTTATTTGGCGAACCTGTGCCCACAAAACAGGCTACACTTATAGCACAACGATAGCGGCGAACACTGTCGGCGATCGTCGGAAAATCTGATCAGCGGGTCAAGCGCGTCGGCTTTTATGGAGCAGTCGTCGAATGTTCTAGACTAATCGTTCGGACCCGCGTGCCTTCCACAAAGTTCTACACCATTCGCGTTATGCGATGAAATCAGATAACACAAGGTTCGGGGAGAACAGACAGCCGGGTAGAAGCATCGATAACTTTCCAGAAACGTCGGATACATGCAGGCGCGTCCCTCGCTGTGCGATTACATTTGTTAAGCGGCGAAACGTGGTCGCCCGATAAAGATAAGTACACATGTCAATATCAGTTTATGTAGTATTTTGAATTGGCCGCACTGGAAAGAGGCACTCGGAGGACATTAGATGTAGGGAAGTTTTTTTCTTTTCAAGTTAGATCCAGCGGGTGCGCATAGCTGCCAGTTATTTCAATGATTTGAAATTAGTGCCATTGCATTTTTCATCGAAGTATGTACATGTTTGCTGTTTTTGTAATGCCCTGTCCTTTTGTTTTTCTAGCTCTTCATGCCTACAGGGTAAGCCAGTACAGCGAGTACTTGAAGAGGGCTGTGTTTAATCACCGGCTGAGTCGTGCAAGGAGGCTCATAGAAAACAGTTTTGGTATCCTGGCTAGTAGGTGGCGAATACTGAAGAGACCCTTTCGAGCGTCAGAAGAAATCACTGAGAACATTGTAAGGGCATGTGTGGCGCTCCACAATTTTCTAATGAAGGATTCGGTGTTCTCAAGGACAACGTACAACCATCCTGGATTTGTTGATCATGAAGACTGGGAGAGAAATGTCACAAATGGGGCATGGAGGAACGACAGTAGTGCGCTTCCTAGGTGGACAGACCAGGGTTACCACTCTGCTCAGTAATTATTTCCATGATGGCATGAAATCAGTGATAGTTTGCATTTCATGCTTTATTTACATCAAAGCAACTGAACCTCATCAGCAACAAACAGCGAAACCTTCAAAACAATTGATTTAACTTGATCATTTAACACATGACATAATATCTTGTTCATTAGAGTTCGCGTTAAGAATTGTAAAAGTGCAAAAATACATGCGTAGTGCATGTTTTCAACAAAGCCAGTGGGTACAGCTAGCGATGAGGATGCCCATTAGAACTGTGACCTCAGTCAGACAGGCACAATATGCTGAAGGAAAAGGTTGAACATCTCCTGCATTTCTGTGTTACAGGGCTGCATTGGAAGTAAGGGATAGAATGGCATCCTACTTCATGAGTGACGGCCAGGTGCCATGGCAGGAAAGTGTCGTGAGCCGGGCACGACGGCAGGTAATTTCCGATAACAGGCAACTACTTTTCAGCACGCACACACACTAATATCAAAGAAAGCCGAAATTGCTTGCTTTCATAGAAAAATATTATCGATTGCTTGCACTTTACATTTCATTTATTCATACTGCCCCATTTCGGCTTCATACAGCAGTTTGTGGATTTTGAATGTTACCTCGCATCTTTTTTTGTGTGGTAGCATCCTAAGCTTAGCAGCTATCCAGTTTGCTGCCTCTTGACCGTCATCTGTCGGGGCAGTCATTTCATTTTTTTTTAGTTCTAACAGCGTAGCTCAGCAGCTGCCCAAGACATCTTTCACCGCATCGTCGAAGCTGTCAGACTTCCTTCTTTTGGTCCTGCGTATAACTGTATAAGCACAATGTTTTCTTGCAATCACTGAAATACTGCAGGAAATGTGAACCATGCCAGTACCGAGAGGAAGGTCCATTGGATGCTCGCCTTTTGGCAGACCTGCAGGACAGGTCACATCATTACACTCAAGAAATGCACTGTAAAAGTAAGTCTGCTTCCAATAAAACAAAGTGCGCACAGCTTTCTTACCCTGGATCTGGGGCAGCGGCTCCTGCTTGTGAAGTTGACAACCTGACTCAAAAATATTTTGTTATGGTGTCATATTCCGACACAAGAAAGTGAATACTAACTTACCCTGAAGAGCCAGCAGCAGATGCCACACCTTCAGATGTGCTGGGGAGCCTATAGAAAAAATAAAAATGCTGCCATTTATGCCGTGCAAAAACATGTCTACTTGCAATGCTATGAAAAGGAGCAAGACACATCGCACTAATCTAGTACCCGAAAGCTTGGTTTCACACCTTGTTGCAGTTTTTAGACGTGCAGTCATTAAATAGGACACTTTTCCCCAGTACATTGCAATGCACTGTTGAGTGTGTGATTCACTTGAAACTGCACTGCATTCATGACAGCAACTAAGCCAAGATCTGTATGCAAATAAAACTAATCCATTTCTATAGGAGTGCAGCGTAACAGTGCACAATAGAGTGGACCCACTCTTAAACGTGAGAAGCTTGTGGAAAAGTTGCATTGATATGGAACCTGTGATGCACCACAGCTAGGAAAACTGAAAATCACCACCCACTTCAAATCGTGTTCATCGGTAAAGTCATTGGGGCTGTCAGAGTACCTGCATTATATAAAGACATAGGATGCTGCTACTATTGGTGGATAATGACACCACAATTAGTACAGCTTACATTTCTTGAAAAAACGCAGCAGCCGGGCTTGATATACAGCTGCACAGGTGAATGAAATTACAATGCTGTACATAAACTGTTTCACTGCAGTAACCGTTATGGTAAGCAAACAATGAGGTGCACACCCGGCCACCAGTCTCGGGACAGGAAGGGCTGTTGGATGACAGTGGAGATGGCAGAATGGAGGTGCACAAAAGCACAGATGCATAACAAGTTAAATCACTTGAAGCTTTATAAACTGAAGTTACACTTATGGAAACAAGACTTAACGTACATGTCCTCTTCTGGGGTACATTTCATGAAGGCCTCAAATGTAAAATTAGAGGTGTTTTGATGCAATCCCCGCAGATCTCTCGCCAGGAAAAAGGTAATGTGAAAACAACAATAGCGAAGCTACCAGCGCAGCTGAAGGGAACAAATGCTTAAAAACACAGACTCTTGGGCAGTCAAAGCAGGTAAAAAGATATTCAACACGAAGAAAGCGGCTTAAAAAAGAGTGGTAGGACAGGTGATAGTAGTGAAGTTATAAATACCAGGCTTGAGTTGGCGCAGATGGCTACGCAACTAAGTTGCCTTTTTTCTCCTTTCCGCATATTGTGGTGTGTTCCTCAGCATGCCATCCACGATGTCGAAAAGTGTCCATATCGTGTGGACCTTTCCGGCCTCTCCTCTGGTGCCTCTTTTCCGGGCCCCGTCCGACGCCGACACAATTTTAAGCCAACGATCTTTCACATCTTAAAATGTTGTGGCTGCTTGCGATCCTACAGAGATGCCACTGTTTATCACCAAGAAAGGTTCCAAAATGAAAAGATGAGCAACTTGTTTGAGTGCTCAAGTGGTGCTGTACGAAGCCTGATACGACATGCGAACTGCTCAGGCAAAATCACCATGCCCGTAGGAAACCGAGATTCCACATCATTTGCTCCGCAGCACACCGCTAGATAGAGCATTCTAAACAAGTGTGCTCACCCCCGCACATTCCTGCCGACGTAAGCATTCAGCGGAAGCTCGGATAAAGAATGGGAACAGCTCACCAGTCAGATCGAATGCTCTGCCGATGATCGCCCACCGGTTCATTTTGGCGTCCTTATCTTTGTGCTCCGGGTGAGTTTTATCGTACAAAAAGGGGAACACGCGAACAGTCTCCAGAAATTGTTCCATCATGTTCTCTCGGCTGAAATTCATTTTGCGACGTGGATGCACACGAGGAGAAAGCACTAGCGCTATTTGTCGCGGCTGGCCCGGAGCATACGGTCCGGAGCACAGGCACGTGGCCCGGAGCACAGGCGCTCGCAGGAGACACCATCTGTCCGGCAGACCAGCGTGGGCCAGGACGGAAGTTCCTGGCGAAAACTGGAGTTCCCGACTCTGGCAAAGGCCCGGGACGGCACCCTTGGTCAGCAGCCAGCTTCTGCTTCAGCTGCTTCAAGAGCACTATGGATCGTAGGTCCGGATGCAATATGTCCAAGGGTGTCTTGACCATCCGACCCAGCAGGAGCTCACAGGACGCGCGGCCAGTGACAGCGTAGGGCGTGGTCTGGTACTGAAATAGTATCCGGGCAATCTGCGTCCGGAAAACCCCAGTCTGGCTCTTCTTGAGCATGTCTTTGACGGTTTGCACCACCCACTCGGCTGCACCATTTGAAGCAGGGTGGTACGGCGGAACCATCATCCGGCGGATTCCGTTCTTCGTCAGCCAGGTCAGGTACTCGCTGCTGGCGAAAGCAGGACCATTATCGGACATGATGACATCCGGCAACCCCTGGGCGGCGAAGACTTATAGCGCTCCAATGGTCGCGCCTGCTGATGGAGTGGTGACAGGTAGAACCTCCACCCGCTTCGAAAAGGCGTCCACAACCACCAGGAAGTAATGGCCCTTGAAGGGTCCCCCAAGATCCACATGTAGGCGGAACCAGGGTCTCTGTGGGAACGGCCAGGGGGTGCTTTCCACATGACGCCTACCTGCCTGCCTTCCGTACCCTGCCTGCCCAAAAACACATTTGCCGAAGTGGCGCTTCAGGGGGCAGCGCCACAATGGTCTCTGGCGACTGTCCTACTCACACCCAGTGAGGCGGCAGAAACGCCGGGCGCTGCTACGCCAACTCATCAGAAGGGGCCATCTACTCCCCGGCTGGTGACCTCAAAGGCCAACGTGCCGAGGCCTTCACGCCAAACAAAGCGCTCGCCTGTCCAGCGCCTCGCAAGAGCCGATGGACACAACCACCAGCAAGACGGCGCCACCAGCGCCTAAGGAGCGGCGAGGCACTCTCGATCGCTCCAAAAAACCAAACTCCCGTCACGGCGCCTGAAAAAGGCCCGTGGGCTAATCCTTGTCTCTTAAACACACAGCACTCACCACATTTATCATAATGAAAACACAAATACTACAGTGGAATATTCGAGGACTTTTACGTAACCTCGACGACATTTACGAAATGTTACACAAACATAATCTAAGGTTGCTGTGTGTTCAAGAGACACATCTGAAACCTACAAACACTAATTTCCTTCGTAATTACTCTATCTTTCGGAATGACCGCGACGAGGCTACCGCCTCTGGCAGTGTAGCAATAGTAGCCCACAGATCTGTCGCTTGCCGACCCGTCACCCTTAACATGCCCCTCGAGGCAGTGTCGGTTCGGGCCATTCTTTTTCATAAATTAGTAACAGTGTGTTCCATTTATATACCGCTAAACCAGCGTCTCGAAAAAAACAGACTTTTATAACCTCACTGACCAGCTCCCCGAGCCTTACATACTCGTGGGAGATTTTAACGCCCATAACCCGATGTGGGGAGACTGACGATGCGACGCGAGTGGTCGACTCATTGGAAATTTCCTTTTAAACTCCAGTGCGTGCTTCTTTAATAGGAAAAACCGACCTACTATAATCCGCAACATAATTCATACTCCTCAATAGACCTGTCTATCGGTTGTGGTTCTATCTTCCCTGATTTAGAGTGGTCTGTAATTAAATATCCATTTGGAAGTGATCACTTCCCGTTAACTCTAAACCTAGTAACACAACCTGACTGCCTGCCGCCTGTTCCTCACTGAAAACGAGCCGAGGCTAATTGGGAATGCTTTAAAGACTCCACCTACATATTACCAGATTTTATAAGTGATTTTAGCATAGATCATGCCGTATCATATTTTACCGCTCTTATTATTGATACAGCAGAGAAATTCATCCCTCAGACAAATGGCACTTCATTGAAAAGACGGGACCCCTTGTGGAATAACGATTGTAGAGAGGCATGGAGGAGACAAAGTAAAGCTTGGGGCAAACTACGTGAATGCCCTGCTGCCGAAAATTTAGTAGAATTTAAACAGATTATATCCCAGAGAACACAAACCCGAAGACAGGCAATGAGGGCAAGCTGGCAGAGGTTCCTTCCAGCTATAAATTCATATACTCAAGAGGCTAAATGTGGGACGGGCTTAGAAGGCTAAAGGGACAAGAAATTCATCCGTTGCCCCTAGTAAACGATGAAGGCTATAGCTTAGATCAAGCTGACGCTCTCGGGGAACATTTTGAGCGGATTTCCAGCTCAAATCATTATTTCAAGGCATTCCTCAAGCACAAACAAATAGCAGAACCTGAGGCCATCAACCGCAAATGCAGGCAGAACGAATTATAAAACCAGCCTTTTAACAATGCCGAATTGACAGCTGCTTTCGCTGCATGTGAGAGCTCTGCTCCTGGACCTTGACAGGATCATGTACGACATGCTTAAACATCTCCACAACGATACTCAAATAACGCTACTCACACTTTCCAATGCTATATGGGCTGTCGCGTACATCCCATGTAAATGGAAAGAAGCTATTGTGATCCCTGTTTTGAAGAACGGTAATGATACACCACTGCTGACCAGCTACCGTCCTATAGCGCATGCGAGCTGTCTTTGCAAGGTTTTTAGAAAATGTACGACACGGCGATTGATCATTTTTTTCAGAGTCCAGCAATATGCTTGACCCACTTCAATGTGGCTTCAGGGAAGGGCACTCTACAACCGACCATCTCATGTGCATCAAATTAAACATTCGCGATGCTTTCGTTCATAAACAATCCTGTACATAAACAAACCATAACCCAATTACTTGAATTAACGCATGACTTATCCCAAAGCATTGATAATAAAAAACAAGTTGACCTAATAGCATTATATTTTTCGAAGGCGTTTGATAGAGTAGCCCACAAAAACTAATCAGTAAACTGAAAACAACTTTAGGCAATGGTTCTAGTGTCAATTGGATTGAAGATTACTTAACCAACCGGTTTCAGTATGTTGTTGTTAACAATGAAATTTCTTCCATTGCAAAAGTTACATCAGGGGTGCCTCAAGGGTGCGTCCTTACTCCCACTTTATTCCTTATTTTTATTAATGATTTGCCGTCTAACATCCGCGTTAAAATGAAGGTTTTTGCCGACGACTGCATTCTTTATAATGAAATTAACTCTATGAATGATCACCTTGATTTAAACAGCGCCCTTCACGATGCAGTGAAGTGGTGTAAAAAGTGGCAGATGGAACTGAACAATAAACAAACTGCCATTTTACCTATAACCCGCAAAAAACATAGGTCGGACTTCGAATACACTATCAATAACATACCACTCACCGAAGTGCATGCGCCTAAATATCTTGGCTTGATCACTTCACATGACTTAAGATGGCAATTGAATATTAACAGTATCATACCATCTGCTTTAAAACGGCTGTTCTTCCTCAGAAGACTTCGAACTGCGCCACCGGAAATTAAACTGCTATCATACAACGCATTTATTCGCCCAGTTCTCGAATATGGTAACACAATTTGGTTTCCTTATACACAACAGCTTATTGACAAAGTAGAAGGAGTGCCGCGAAAGGCAATTAGATTAATCTTTAACGAATACGAGAATAGCGATTCACCTACCCAACTGCTAAAACAAGCCTGTTCCTACTCTGCGAAACCGTGCCAAATTAACTAAAATTATTGTTCCAATTAATACACCATGCATTACGAAGAAATACTTCGTTGCAAATATCCCTAGCTGACACCAGACCTTCCCGCCGTAAGCATTCACTAACACTTAAAGGGACACTAAAGGTTAGGATTAAGTCAACGTGCACTGTTGAAATGCCATCACGGAAACCTCGAAACGCTTGTTTTGTGCCAAGGAGAGACTTTTTTAAAGAGAAAATGCGTTCTGAAGCGTCCGCGTACCTCTAGCGTAGTTCAAATCGCCCGCCTTCCGATCGAGGAGTACTGACATCATGGTCTCATAGTGACGTTGCGCCATCGGTGAGTAGAACATCGTCCGCAGACGGCGCTACGGCTTTTCTGCGCAAAACGCAAACGCGCAGCCAGAAACAGAGCCAAGACGGAGCCGACAGCAGAGCGAAAGCGGGAGTATGGTGGCTAGCGGAAGGAGAAACGCGCGACCATGGGGCTCTTGCATTGCCCTGGGGGCGCTGCGAGGATGGATGGATGGATGTTATGAGCGTCCCCTTTGGAACGGAGCGGTGGGTTGCGCCACCAAGCTCTTGCTACTATACTGCCTAATATCCTACCTAGGTTAAACAATGAAAAGAGACAAAAAAGACACTATGAACTACCACGCCCAAATTTTCTGGTCCCCTATTGCGAACTGTGCTTTTCTACGTCTCCGTCTTTTGACGTTTCCCTACTTCCACCAATCCTCCAGTCGCCTCTTACTAATGTCTATTGCGGACATGTTTGCTTTACTACTGCTCCCTCTGAACCCAAGGGCTTCAAGGAGGCCAGTGGTGCCTAACTCGACCGCTGGGTCTTCACATTCGTCTTCACATTCTAATAAAACATGCTGCGTAGTTTCCCTAGCTTTACCACAGCAAGCACATGCTTCTTCTTCCTTCTTATATCTCGCTTTATAGGTGCGTGTTGTAAGGCATCCCGATCTCGCTTCGAAAAGTAATGACCTTCCCTTTGAGTTATCATAAATGGTTTCTCTCCTGATTTCGTTTTTTCCTCATAAGTAGTTACTCATGGCAGGTTTCTTTTCCATAGCCGCCACCCATGAGAATAATTCAGCCTCTCTGACTTTCCTCTTGACCTTCTTTGTTGCTGTGTTGTCCACCCTACAGGCCGCATACTTGCTGGTAAGCTTCCTGGTTCTTTTCCTCCACTGTGAATCAATGTTTTTCCTGTACAGATACCTGAACACTCTCCCAGCCCATTTACTTTCTTCCATATTCCTCAGCCGTTCTTCGTACTCAATTTTACTGCGAGCTTCCCTCACTTCAAAACTAGTCTAACCCATATCGCCCTGCACCGCTTCATTTGTAGACTTCCCGTGAGCGCCCAATGCGAGGCGACCCTCGCAACTGACCTTTGGTTCCCGTCGAGTCCTGATTGTACCGCTGATTTATAGCAAACAACCGCATTTCCAAAAGTAAGTCCAGGAACCATTACACCTTTCCACATACGTCGGAGGACCTCGTACCTATTGTATCCCCATAGCGCTCTGTGCTTCATTATGGCTGCATTTCTGTTCCCCTTTACTGTTATGGTTTTTTCCTGTTTCCATATATCTATTGCCTTCGTTTATCCATATACCAAGGTATTTCTATTCTGTTACCTGAGGTATTTCTTGGCGCTGTATCTCCACTGTCTGTTGACTGTTTTGATTGAATACCATAACACTAAATTTCAAACCTAAATTGCTGCCTTCCTGTCCACAGATATTAGCCAGACGTTGTAAATCACTTTGCTTGTTAGCTTGCAACACTATGTCGTCCACATAAAATAAACCTCGGAGTTGCTGCTCTACTACTGTACCCGCCGGTGTGTATTGGAGATTAAACCCGATATTAATTCCTTCTAGTGCCCTCTCCATCCTCACCGTGTACATCATAAACAGCAGTGGGGATAAAGGGCTTCCCTGCCTCAGTCCCTTGTTGATATGAACGTTCCCCTCGCTCCTCATCCCTTCCCTGTCAACGCAAACAGTATTTTCATGGTAAATTTCTCTCAAAAGCTGTAGAAAATCGTTACCTAAGCCTTCCCCTTCCAGAATATCGCACAAAATGTTGCGGTCTACGTTGTCGTTGGCTCCTGTAATGTCTAAAAAGGCCACATACAACGGTCGGCTTTCTGCTTTTGATATTTCAATACACTGAGTAAGAACAAACAAGTTATCATCCAAACACCTACCTATTCTGAAGCCAATCTGAAGCTCTCCCAAAATGCCATTATTCTCTCTCCATACTTGAAGCTTTAATTTGATTGCCTGCATTGCTAGCCTGTATATTACCGATGTAATGGTCAATGGTCTATACGAGTGAATTCTGTCTTTCTCCCCCCTTCCTTTATAAGTTAAATTCATTCTACTCGTCTATCTCTTAAAGTTTTTTCCACTGCTTTCATAGAACTTCCTTACTTCTTGTGCCTAGTTCATTTATCAGCCTAACGGGAACCTCGTCTATAGCCCTGTGGCTGTGCGCTTAGGAATTTTCTCTTCCGCTTTCTTCCAGTTTAAATTTGTCAGCACCAGCTGCTTCTCCCCTTGGGTCTCTTTCGCGCTCTTTTTTTCATCAAGTATAACCTCGTCATTGCCTTGGAAAGATTCGGCTGTTGCTTTTGGGATGTAATTTATTGCGGCTTCTCCTTGCAGTCTGTTTTCATCTTCGTCTAGGACATGTTCTTGTATTGTTGTTTACTTCCGGCCTAATAATTTTATGTGGTTCCAAAATATTCTAGGTGCGGCCTTCTTTTTCCCATGCATTTCTGACCACCAACGTTCACTTTCACCTTTTCATTTTGCTTGCACCAGTATTTGAACCATAGACTTTTTCTCCCGGTATATTTCCCATTTACTAGTTACTTCATCCTGTGGCAACTGCGCCTTCTTTGTCTGCCTGTGCTCTCGAGATGCTTTCTGTCGTTCGGCGATCGCTTCTCGTATCTCTTTGTTCCACCAGCTTTTCGGTTTCTTTTTTTCCTTTCCAACGAACATGTTGTTTCTCTTTCCGTATTTCTGTCGTTATTAAGAAGCCCACCACTCTTTACTTGGCCATTTGCCAAGTTCTTCCTCAACTCTAGTGACTGTATTTGCTATTTGTTCAGCGTTCAAATTTGGACTGACCATTTTGCTCTCCTTGCTCTCTTTCCCAAATACATATCCCATTTTCAGTATGATGCGTTTATGGTCACTCACTAAGCTGTTAAACCCTTTCTCATCGATGACCATTTCTCTCAACTTATCATGAATTCCTTCTGTCACCAGACAGTAATCAATGGTCGATTGCCGGTTTCCCACTTCCCACGTGATCTGTCCTTCACACTTAGGCCCTGTATTCACGATCACGAGGTTATGTTGTTCACAAAGCTCCAGCATTGACTTCCCGTTATTGTCGGTATAGCCATCTAAATCCTGTATGTGGGCATTCATGTCACCTAATAGGGCAATTTCAGCACCACTCCCGAAACCCTTAATATCAGCGCTTATGCATTCCACTAACTCTTTATTCTTCTCCGTGCAATTTTTTCCGGTCCACAAATACGCAACGCCCAGCCAAGTTTCTTTCCCACTCATTGTACCTGATAACCTAAGATGCTCTTGACATTGTGAATTTACTCTTTTCCATTTGGCTCCCTGATGGATGAGCGTTCCGACTCCCCCTCCCTTTCTTTCCGACTTAGTTCTGTTGCATCCTTCCCAAACATAATTCTCAATAACTGGTGGCTCTTCTGAGTCTCTAAGGTGTGTTTCTGTAACCGCATACACCCCTATTTGTTCTCTGTCTAACTGCTCCTCAATCTCTGCCCACTTTTCCTTTCTTCTGCCGCCCTGCATGTTTATGTAGCCTATTGCATGGCGAGCTCTTTTCCTTGTTTTCCTCCTTTTTCTATAATCGACGGCGATGCTCTTCTGATCCCTAGGGGATTCCCTAGGGGACCTTCTTCGTTACTATCTACTCTGACCTCCTGAGCGACCGCGGGCCCCCTAGAAAAGCAACAGCGCGACCACCAAGTCGCCAGCCCACTTCTCGTGCTAACCTGTAATTGAAGTGGATCCCGTCTCGTTTAAAACCACCACAACTTCTACATCCCTGTTTACTTCGACAACCTCGAAGCCTTTCCCTCGGCTCATTTTCCATATTGCCTCATTAGCAACCAATACGACTCTTTGTACGTGACTGTCACGCACAGGCACCTCCGGCACTGTGCACACCACGATCTGCACCTGAGGGGATAGTTCACGCAAGTCGTCCACCCCCTTCGCCAAGCGCTGGGCTAGTCCTGGCCCTTTCCTGTTTAGGACTTCATTTAGCCCACCTGCTACTGTGACGAGGTTGCGCACGTGGGCATTTTCCGCGAGCTTTGCTTTAGCTCGCTCCATGACAGAACCCAGTGTGCGCCCTGGAAATGTCCCTACCGCCACTCTTTTGTCGCCTTTCACCCTCTCCAGAATTGCTTTTGAGCACCCAGCCAGGTTTTAATCGCCAGCGATAATCACCCTTTCACTCTCTCCTACCTCTCCCTTCTTCCCTTTGTCATTTTCCGCGTGATTCGGACTCGACAAGGGGCATTGTCCCCTGGGCTGCTGCTTTTTCCGCGTAGCGGCCTCAATGTAGGTGCTCCTCTTTCCAGCTAACCCTTCATCACCCTGCCTGCATTCCACGTATTTCTCTGACCCTCCCGTGCCTGTCGCGTCGGGGGTCTGGGTTCCATTGTCACGCACATTCTCGGTCACAATGGCGGCCCTGTTCAGCTTTTCCTCTGCTGCTTCAAGTCTCTTTTCAAATACCTTCCGTGCCTCAAGCTCCGTGTTAAGCTCATTTTTGAGCTCTTGCACCTGTTTGAGAAGCTCTTCCTGGAAAGCCTCCATTTTCTGCAGCCTACACTCTAAGGCAAAAGAGAGTCAAATGGGTGTGTGGTTCATCCCTTAAGGGACTAAATGAGCTGCCACAACCATTAATCCCTTTTTGGACTAACGGAGCCATGTCTAACCGATAGTCTCAATGGACTAACGGTACCAGGTTTAACCGTTTGTCCCAATGCTGTTGCACCTCACGAGATGAACGGTTAGTCCATATGCCATTGCACCTCACGAGATGAACGGTTAGTCCACATACCATTGCACCTCACGAGATGAACGGTTAGTCCGCATGCCATTGCACCCCACGAGATGAACGGTTAGTCCACACAGATTAACAGCGAGGATGATCCATATGGGATGATTTGTTCATCCCCAGGGATCAAGTTCAGGAATTACACCTAGTGGACTAAACTTGCCATTTTGTCCCTCGGCATGCCTCGTATACGACGACGTGCAATGCAATTTCTGCATTAAAAATGTGCTATGAATATCTCCAAAGTGTTCTGCTACTTCGGCAGACACCGCAAAAAAGAGGCAAGAAATGACTATAATGAAAAATGCAATAAAATATGTTTTATTAATACATAATATACAAGATAGGTAAAAAAAATTAAAGAGCCTGATTAAAATGCACGCCTGGCCCAGAAGTAGGTAAATAAAGCAATACATATGTCTTTAACAGAGGACACTTGCAAATACGAATGTATGAATTCTCAATTGAAGCATGCTTTCAACACGGTGTACGCGACACGCGCTAGGGGTGACTTGTGCGTGTTGCTTGGTACATCCAAAAGTTTAGCGATGACGTCCAGCGTTTTGTGCACCCCTTTTGCAAACACGATGTCGAACGCACAATAAAGGGTGAACAATGTTGACAGGGCTTCTGGCAGCGTGTTCTCTTCAATCGCAATATCCTCCAGAGAGACCGTAAAGGGTGTCGAGTCCGATGCATCAACACTGCATATCACGGTAGGCACTCTGTGCGCAGTGCTCCTATCCTGCGAAGAAAGAATTTGCAAATACCGAGTGACACAATTTGTTAGATGCACTGATTTTAAAAGCAACAGCAATAAGTGAAGATACCCTTGCAAGTAAATGAACTCGCATGTTAAAATATCTGCAAGGTGAAACAAGCATGAGCTCATCATTTTTAGACACTGCAGCATTTTATGTGTGGCAGCAACTAATTCTGACCAGGCTCAAGAACATATGTTGAATTATTACTGCATGGGCCTTGGTTCAAATAAAATCTCTTGAGCATGCCGGGTTCAGGTGAAAAGGGTGCGAATGTGCCCCAATGCCATATGTACGACTAGTTTGCTGTGCACCATATTTTTCTCGTATACGACGTGTTTACTTCCAAAATTTTGGTTGCTGTCTTTGCCTACAGATGCCAGCTCCGAGAGTTTGCCATGCGGGCAGTGCAGCAGCCGGAGCAAAGGCCGCCATTATAGGCTGTTATATAGGCCCCTCCATGATTGAGGGCGCCTTTACATCACCATTTTCACTGTTACCTTGCAGCACCCAACTAAAAAAGAGCACCGCTTGTTTATCATTATGGTTATCATCATCACTCACACGCGCGAGAGGTCTCAGCTGTCTAGCGGTAGTCAGTGCTACAGTTTTCCAGTCGGCATTTAGCTTTTCTATGTGTGTGTATTGTGTGTGGTGGTACGCATGTTCAGGCATGATATGAGCATTGCTTGCCTGTTAAATTCAATTATGGGGTTTTACGTGCCAAAACCACTTTCTGATTATGGGGCACGCCCTAATGGAGGACTCAGGAAATTTCGACTACCTGGGTTCTTCAACGTGCACCTAAATCTAAGTACACAGGTGTTTTTGCATTTCGCCCCCATTGAAATGTGGCCGCCGTCGCCGGGATTCAATCCCGCCACCTCCCCGCAGGGGCGTCTGCGTCAGCAGGCGTTTGGTGCGTTGCGACACCACGTACCCGAGCACACGAGGGCTGGACCCTCCCGCGTGTAACCGTGCGCGGCTTAGCCGTGTCCGGGGAAAAGGGGATCCTGGGGATTGAGCCGATGCTGAGTGTCAGGACCTTTAAGGCCCCTCAGCGGAGGCAACACATCCCTTTGGCCTCGGCTTCACGTAGACGGCACCCCCGGACTGACCCACCCGGGGGAAATTGGTAGTTGGCTTTTCCTGTCTCTCTCTCCCTCCTGTCTTCGTCTTTTTCTTACTTTTCATCTTTCCTGTCTTCTCCTAGCTTCCGTTTACTTCCAAATTTTCCAGGCAGCAAGGGTTAACCTTGTGTGAGTAACCAACCTAGGTTATCTCATATTTGGTTATAATGATAACGTACAACTGGCGTTTGCAGGACCTGTTCTTACAGTCCCTGTAACGTCCCCTTGTAGGGCTCCACGGTGGGTGGTTGGCGTTATTGCCGAAAATTAAATTATTCTATGGCTAGTTCCTTCCCTACCCTCCCAGATCGCCCTCAGAAAAGAGGGCGCACCGAAGACGTATTTCAGTTTTTTGGACGACAAAGACCCTACTTCCCACGATTTCACGTAATTCATTCGGAAAAGTCAGATAAACAAGTACGCACGATCTCCCCATTTCTAGTTTCGAAGTCTTTAACTGAGGTTCTTGGTCCAGGTTACAAGGCATCAAGGATGGCAAGTGGAGATCTCCTTTAGGAGCTCCGTGACCTGAAACAATACGAAAAGCTACCTAATCTAGTTTCTTTTGGAGACTTTCAAGTGACAGTGACTCCGCACCGCACTATGAACACTACACGCGGCATTGTCTCAGATGATGACCTGCTTCAGTTGACAGAGGCAGAGCTCCTAGAGGGCTTCAATGAGCAAAATGTTGTTAATGTGAAAAGAATAAAGATGAGGCTCGATGGTAAGAAAATTGCGACCAAACATCTAATTCTCACATTCAATTCAAGTGTCCTGCCCGAATCAATCGAGGCCGGGTACATAAAGCTCCGTGTCAGGCCTTACGTGCCCAATCCACTCCGTTGTTTCAAATGTCAGCGCTTCGGACACAGCTTGCAGAGCTGCCGCGGCCGCCAAACTTGTGCTAAATGCAGTGCCACAGAACACACCACTGAAACTTGTGAGAACGCTCTCCACTGTGTAAACTGTGATGGGGAGCACGCCGCGTACTCACGGTCGTGCCCATCCTGGAAGAAAGAAAAAGAAATAGTAACGATCAAAGTGAAAGAAAATATCTCATTCAAGGAGGCACGCAGGCGGGTTGCATACCTGCGAAGGAAAAGCTTTGCCGAAATGGCGCGTCAGGGGGCAGCGTCACAACGGCGTCCGGCGCCTGTCCGACCCACAAACAGTGAGTCGGCAGTTACGTCGTCTGCCCCCCACGGTGGTTGCAGCTAGCGCTGCTCCGCCAACCGAGCAGAAGGGACCTTCTACCCCGAAGTTGGGCGCAGCTGAGGCTGCTCCAACCACCCCGGCCCCTTCCAGCGCTGGCAACAGCCGGCGCAGCCAAATTCCCCAGGGAGTCCCTTCGACCTCCGGGCTGGTGGGCGCAGCGGTCTTGCCCTCCAAGGCGGGACTCTCCCTGATAACTTCTCGCTCGCAAGAGCACGTGCCCGGCGCCTCACAAGAGGCAATGGACACAACACCTATCCTCAAGGCGCCCCAAGCGCCTAAGGAGCGGCGAGGATCCCTCGAACGCTCCAGAAAGGGCAAAACTCCCGTTACAGGGCCTCGAAAGGGCTCTGTAATTTAATCACTGTAATTTCCATAATCACAGCACCTACTGATAAACACAGCACCTACTGACCTCCAATATGGATACACAAATAATTCAACGGAACATCAGAGGCCTTCTTAGGAACCTTGATGATGTGCAAGAGCTTATCCAAAAACACAATCCACTAGTGCTGTGTCTACAGGAAACACACCTAAAACCACAACATACAAGCTTTCTCCGACCGTATATTAAGTTTCGCAAAGATCGCGATGATGCTGTCGTATCATCAGGCGGCGTTGCCATTTTGATTCATAAAAGTGTTTCCTGTCGGTGTTTACAGCTACAAACGCCCCTTGAAGCAGTGGCGGTTCGAGCTGTTCTTCTGGATAAACTCGTCACCATTTGCTCGATCTACGTACCCCCACACTACAAATTAAACAAACATGAATTTCAGTCATTTATAGACGAGTTGCCAGAACCCTATGTTGTTCTTGGCGATTTCAATGCGCACAGCTCCCTGTGGGGCGACACTCGTACAGACGTGCGAGCTCGTCTTGTTGAACAGTTCCTTTTTTCTTCAGGTGCGTGCTTGCTCAATAAGAAGGAACCCACGTATTACTCCCTAGCAAACAGAACCTTTTCTTCAATAGATCTTACCATAGTTTCCCCGTCCATACTGCCCGAACTCGAATGGGAAGTTACGAACAATCCTTATGGGAGCGACCACTTCCCTATACTGATAAGAACATCTAAAGAAAACGAATATCCTCCGCAAGCTCCTAGGTGGAAGATAGACACAGCTGACTGGGAGAAATTTCGAACTCTCACTAACATCTCATGGGCCGACATGTCTTCTCTAGAAATTGATGCTGCTGTGGAGTATCTTACATTATTCATAATAGATGCCGCATCAAAATGCATATCCGAAGTGAGTGGTCTGGCATGCAAACAACGTGTACCGTGGTGGAACAGCGAATGTAGGATCGCCCGTAAGAATCAGAACAAGGCGTGGGGGTTGCTACGCGCTTCTCCCACTGCAGAGAATCTTATGAACTTTAAGAAAACTAAATCCCAAGGCAGGCGAACCCGCCGACAGGCCAGAAGAGAAAGCTGGCACAAGTTCTTATCGAGTATTAACTCGTTTAGGGATGAGGCCAAAGCCTGGAACAGATTTAATAGGATTAGAGGGCGGGAAACACATTCACTCCCCCTGGTAAACACACAGGGCGATACACTGCAAGACCAGGCAGACTCACTTGGGGAATATTTTGAGAGCGTTTCAAGTCAAACAAATTGTACACAATCCTTCCTCAAATTCAAACAAACAGAAGAACGTAAGCCATTAACAAGAAAAGGTTGAGAGAATGAGCCTTACAACCGTCCTTTTTGTATTGCCGAATTGAGAGCTGTCTTGAGCGCATGCAAGAGCTCCGCACCAGGATCTGATAGAATCTTGTATGAAGTGCTCAAAAATTTACACAATGATACGCAAGTCACACTACTCACACTTTTCAACACCATCTGCGATGCAGGGTACCTTCCAATTGCGTGGAAGGAAGCCATTGTGGTCCCTGTTTTGAAACAAGGAAAAGACCCTTCCTCAGTGGCGAGTTACCGCCCGATAGCCCTCATAAGTTGCATTTGTAAGGTGTTCGAAAAAATGATAAATCGGCGACTCATCTTTTTTCTTGAACAGAGCAAAATGCTTGATCCTTATCAGTGCGGCTTCCGAGAAGGACGCTCCACAACTGACCACCTTGTACGTGTAGAAGCAAATATCCGGGACGCATTTGTACACAAACAATTCTTCTTATCCATATTCCTCGATATGGAGAAGGCGTACGATACGACCTGGCGCTACGGAATCTTGAAAGATTTGTCAGAATGGGGCATTCATGGTAATATGCTAAACATAATAAAAGCTACTTGTCCAATCGTACCCCAGGGTGGCGTGCTCAGTTGCACACTCTTTATTGTTAAGATGACAACACTTCGTGCTTCCTTACCACCGGCCATTTTGTATTCCGTCTATGTGGACGACATTCAAATCGGTTTCAAATCCTGTAACCTCGCAGTGTGCGAGAGACAGGTACAGCATGGTTTGAACAAGGTGTCAGGGTGGGCAGAGAAACATGGATTCAAAATCAATCCTCATAAGAGTTCTTGTGTTTTGTTCACAAGGAAGAGAGGCCTAGTTCCGGATCCCTGCTTGGAAGTGTGTGGACAACAGATACCTGTAAACAAAGAACATAAATTTCTAGGTGTCATACTTGACTACAGACTCACTTTCGTCCCCCACATTAAACATCTTAAAGAAAAATGTCTGAAAACAATGAACATAATGAAACTTCTTTCCCAGACTACGTGGGGTAGTGACAGGAAGTGTTTAATGAATCTATATAAAAGCCTCATTCGATCACGACTAGACTACGGTGCCGTCATTTATCACTCTGCCACCCCGAGCGCACTAAAGATGCTAGACCCTGTTCACCATCTGGGTATCCGTTTAGCCACAGGAGCTTTCAGAACGAGTCCCGTACAAAGTTTATATGCAGAATCGAATGAGTGGTCACTTCATATCCAGAGAACATACATCAGCCAAACATATTTTTTGAAAGTCCACTCTAATCCCGAACATCTCTGTTTTAACACCATTAATGATATGACATATGCTACACTATTTCGTAATCGTCCTTCCGTAAGACAGCCTTTCTCGCTGCGTGTGAGGGAGCTTAGTCATGAAATGCATGTTCCAATCCTCGAACTTCGCCTAATGCATCCAGCCAAGCTGCTACCTCCTTGGGAGTGGCAGTTGATACAATGCGATACATCTTTCATGGAAGTTACAAAAAACGCTCCAGAGATTGAAATCCAGATGCATTTCCGGGAACTCCAGCACAAACACTCCTGCACGGAGTTCTACACAGACACATCGAAGACACACGACGGGGTGTCCTATGCAGCCGTCGGGCCATCCTTCTCGGAAACCGATGTACTGCATGCGGAAACTAGTATCTTTACGGCTCAGGCTTACGCACTATTGTCGGCTGTGAAGCATATAAGGAAATCAAAACTCCAGAAAGCAGTCATATATACGGATTCCCTTAGTGTTGTGAAGGTATTGATGGCTTTCTCTAACCACAAAAATCCAGTAATTAACGAACTTTATTCTGCTCTGTGTAAAGCGTATATAGGTAATCAGCATGTCATCATATGCTGGGTGCCAGGTCATAGGGGCATCGAAGGTAACGTTCTTGCGGACCAGATGGCCACGTCAGTTACATCGCATTCTGCTAATCCCACCGCTGCAGTTCCTGTCACAGACCTGAAGCCCTTCTTACGGAGGAAACTACGGAACCAGTGGCAACGGCTATGGGACGCGGAAACAAATAATAAGCTCCACGTGATAAAGCCACAGTTAGGATTCTGGCCTTCAGTAACAAAATCACGCCGGACAGATGTCCTATTCTGTCGTCTAAGAATAGGACACACATTTGGCACACATAACTTTTTACTCACCGGAAACGAGCCTCCAACCTGTGGTAGATGCGGGGAGAGGCTGACCGTCCTCCACGTCCTCCTGGAGTGTCGGGCAGCCGAATCAGAAAGATGGAAACATTTTTCCCTAGCATACCGCCAGCACATCCCCCTACATCCCGTAATGCTACTCGGCCCAGAACCTTTATTTGACACCAACGCAGTCCTAAGTTTTCTGAAAGATGTTGTCTTGCATGTGTTTAGCCCCACATGTTCGTTGCGGGTCCTCTGTTCAGAGGATGCCGCTGCGATAGCTCTTTAGTCTAGCACATGCCTCAAGGCCCTTGTGTTACAAGGGCTCTGGTGAGGCAGCAGTGCTCCATGTAATTTTACCATCCTATATATTTTTATTTTGCATCACTCTTCTACGATGGATTTTAATGTTCATAGTATTCGTCATTAGTCATCGCCATAATTTTATAGTACATTCATTTTACGCATTCACAGCGACTATTTTTAGGCCACTTTACAGCCAAGTCACATCTTCCATATTGCATCGTTAACACTACCACTTGTCATGGCGCTCTTTGGCCAAACCTGGCCCTTGCGCCACAAAACACCACACATCATCATCATCATCATCGACATGGAGAAGGCGTACGATACGACGTGGCGTTACGGAATCTTAAGAGACTTGTCAGAAATGGGCATCCACGGTAATATGCATAATATAATAGAAAGCTATCTGTCAAATCGTACCTTCCGAGTAAAAGTAGGCAATGCACTCTCACGCCCTTTTACGCAAGAAACGGGTGTACCCCAAGGAGGCGTGCTCAGCTGCACGCTCTTTATCGTGAAGATGAACACGCTTCGTGCTTCATTACCACCCGCCATCTTTTACTCTGTCTACGTGGACGACATTCAAATAGCTTTAAAATCTTGTAACCTCGCAGTCTGCGAGAGACAGGTGCAGTATGGCCTGAACAAAGTCTCAGTGTGAGCAGACAAGAATGGATTTAAGATCAATCCTAACAAAAGCTCTTGCGTTCTTTTTACAAGAAAGAAAGGCCTGGTTCCGGATCCTTCCTTAGAACTGTGTGGACAACGAATACCTATCAGCAAAGAGCACAAATTCCTAGGTATCATACTTGACTACAGACTCACTTTCGTCTCCCACATTAAACATCTTAGAGAAAAATGTCTGAAAACAATGAACATAATGAAACTTCTATCCCAGACTACGTGGTGTAGTGACAGGAAGTGTTTAATGAATCTATATAAAAGCCTCATTCGATCGCGACTTTACTATGGTGCCGTGATTTATCACTCTGCCGCCCCGAGCGCACTAAAGATGCTAGACCCAGTGCACCATCTAGGAATACGACTGGCCACTGGCGCTTTCAGAACGAGTCCCATACAAAGTCTATATGTAGAATCAAATGAATGGTCTCTCCACCTACAGAGATCATACATCAGCTTTACATATTTCCTTAAAATACGCTCCAATCCTGAACATACATGTTTTCATAACGTTACCGATATCACGTGCGCTACACTTTTCAGCAATCGTCCCTCCATAAGACAGCCTTTCTCGCTGCGTGTGAAGGAGCTTAGTGATGAAATGCATGTCCCACTCCTCGAGCATCGATTAATGCACCTAACCAAGCTGTTACCTCCTTGGGAGTGGCAGGTGATACAGTGTGACATATCCTTTATAAAAGTTACAAAGCACGCGCCTGAGGCCGAAATCCGAATGCATTTCCTAGAGCTCCAGCACAAGCACTCCTGCGCAGAGTTTTACACAGATGCTTCGAAGTCAAATACCGGGGTATCCTATGCAGCCGTCGGCCCATCGTTTTCGGAATCCGATGTACTGCATTCGGAAACAAGTATCTTTACGGCCGAGGCCTACGCATTACTCTCTGCTGTAAAGCACATAAGAAAATCGAAACTTCCAAAAGCAGCGATCTATACAGACTCTCTCAGCGTCGTGAAGGCCTTAATGTCACTCAGCAAACATAAAAATTCCGTATTTAATGAACTATATTCGGTCTTGTGCAAAGCGTACTCATCTAAACAGAATATCATAATATGCTGGGTCCCTGGCCATAGGGGAATCAAAGGTAACGTTCTGGCGGACGAGATGGACACGGCAATCACATTGCAAGCTGTTAACCCTACCGCTGCAGTGCCTGTCACAGATCTGAGGCCTTTCTTGCGAAGGAGGCTGCGAGATCACTGGCAACACATGTGGGATGCGGAAACGGATAATAAACTCCACCTGATAAAACCACAGTTAGGATTTTGGCCGTCTACTACAAAATCGCGCCGAACAGATGTCCTATTCTGTCGTCTCAGAATAGGACACACGTTTGGCACCCACAATTTCCTACTCACCGGAAGTGAGCCTCCAGCCTGTGGGAGATGCGGAGAGAGGCTGACCGTCCTCCATGTCCTCGTGGAGTGTCGGAAAGCCGAATCTGACAAAGAAACATTTTCCGTTAGCATACCGGCAGCATATTCCCCTTCATCCTGTAATGTTACTCGGCCCAGAACCGCTCTTCGACACTAACGCAGTCCTCAGTTATCTGAAAGATGTTGTGTTGCATGTTATTAGCCCCACATGTTCGTAGCGTCTCCTCTTTTCAGAGGATGGCGCTGTGATAGTTCTTTCGTGTAGCACGTGCCTCTAGGCCCTTGTGTTTCAAGGGCTGTGGCGAGGCAACAGTGCTCCAGACATTTTTACCATCTCATATATTTTCTATTCTGCATCATTCTTTTACGATGGATTTTAATGTTCATAGTATTCGTCATCTGTCATCGCCATAATTTTATAGCAAGTAGATTTTACGCACTCTACAGCGACTATTTTTAGGCCACTTTACAGCCAAGTTACATCTTCCACAATACATCGTGAACATCACCACTTGTCGTGGCGCTCTTTGGCCAAGCCTGGCCCTTGCGCCACAAAACACCACATATCATCAATCCCGCGACCTCGTGCTCAGCAGGCCAACACCATAGCCACTGAGCAAACACGGTGGGTGCTTGCATGTTCCCCCTGACCACGTCACGCTACAGAGGCAACGCCAGCGACGTGCTTCATCATGCTTACATTGTTGCCTACAAGTTATTAAGGTGCCGACGATGATAACCCAGTCATGCTGCCAGCTGAAGAGGCAGATCTTTTGACAGTGCATGGGAGGATTGAGTGGTAAATCTGGTGTTAGTGTCCCTTAATTGCAGAGTGGCCAGTGCACCACCAAAGAGCACAACCACTTATTCCCTTTGTCTGCGCTGCCTTACCATTTGCAAAGTCGCTGTCGTTCATGCCGCCGTAACCCAACCTTCAATTATACTATTATCCTCTCATGTCATCGCAACAAACTAACAAGAGAAATAATTGAAGCATTCCATGCGTACAGATTAAAGAAATAATGCATTAGCCAGGCTTTAGTGACCCTTTCATCCAAGGAAATTTACTACCTTGGTCACACAAGTTATAATGTAGCATGACATTATGTGTTCTTTTCATTATTTAACCTGCCTCCCGAGTTTCTTTTCTTTTTACATTTGTGTTGTTTCATACTTAGTTCCCCATTTTTTTTATCACTTTCTATCACTTTTTTATCATTTTTTTATTGGCTTTGTACATCTACATGTGCAATCTTTTTCTTGCATACTGATCCATTTGGATGTACATAAGGCTTCTCTTCAATAAGTTTGTTTGCAAGTACAGCACATATCCTGTCATTTTCTGTCTTTGCCATTATGTTTAGCAGTGCTGTCCAGTTAAACTTGTGGAGCACAAGTATAAAGTATATAAACAACCAAAAGAAAATAATGGCTTAGTCACTAGATTTTCACTTTTTCTTTTCAATGGAGCAACCTTTACTAACATTGGAGCAGTGGTTGCCAAGAAAAACTTTTTCCCTTCCTATATATTTTGACAGGATGCTCAGACTAAGGCTTCCCCTCAAGGCAAGTCACTGACACATGAACATTTTGTCTCTGAAAAGCCCTTGCTACTTTTTTGACCTGTCACTAGCTATACATAAGCAAGACTAGGAAACAGTGCACCTTTGAGGTAACTTAGATGTCCTTCAGCTCCACTTAAGAGTGCTAATACTTGCCATAAAGTAGTGAATTCAGCCTGAGTCATAACCGTGCTAAAGTGGCGTGGTTTATCCCACAGCTCGCTACACTTACTGCTTACAGTTCAAGTGCAACAGCTAATTAAAAAGAACCAATTTCAAGAATCCCTTTCTGTTTTGTTGCAAATTTTGGCCTTTTAAATGTTTATACCCACAGCACCTACTTGGAGATGTCTGGAAAATATATTGAAACAGCGGGTGTGTGCGAATAGTAATTTCTGAGACTGAGATGAAAATGAGTAGAGTAGTGACAAAAGCAAATATATTTTTCAAATATCTTTCTAATAAAACATAGGAATTTTCACAATTACTATAAAACGATGTGGACATCCTAGTATTCTTTATGTTAGCGAGTTTCGGTCATCATTACATAGCAGATAATGAAGGGTTATTTGTTAGATGCACTAATGGAGCATTAAGATCAGGTAAGCAGTTTCTTCATAATAACAAAACTCTTAGGAGTGCAAACGCTCTCTGTAAACCGGCAAGTATGGCTCCTCCAGTGAGTAGTTTGATCCACTACATAAGCTATCATGTTCTATGTCTATACTATTCCCACACGGATGACATTCGCCATACCTTTACTTCAGTTCACTCATTAAATACACTTTCCTCAGCATGATCATCATGATTGAACATACATTAGTGATTTCGAATCATCAGGCAGAACAGCCTCTTTACCATTTTTTTTGGTCCTCGGTGGCAGCCTCCAAGCGGCTGTTAAAGTCCGCAAGAAATGCCTCAAGATGCCGTTTCTTCTGGGCTCTTTCAATTACCTTCTTTGCAACAGCACGCAGTAGGGGTCGCAGTGTTGTACTCAGGTCAACACCTGTTTGCAGCATAAAGTCGTTGTGAAGCTTAATGGAGGAAAAATAAAAGATAAAATGGTCAGTCCTTACATTAGCGCTTTACTCTAAAACAAAGAAAATAAAAAAATTGCAGTCACTCGTCTCACAGCCTGATTGTTTTCAAATTCTCTGGCTGTACAAGCAGTGTATTTTGCCTAAAGCAGTTTGCACAACTTATATTGGAAGCCTTGAGCTACAGCTCAAACGCACAAAATTAACCGTGATGGAAATAAATGCATGCTGCAAGAACTACTAGGAATGTATTATCTGCTAGCTAACAAGTGGGTTAACTTAGTCTTTACATGGTGCAAATTGGACGATAAGCTACTTGAACAATAGCATTCACCTGAAATATCCTAAAATATTATAATGCCACAAAATACCCTAGCAGCTTTCAAAACTAGAGAACAGGCTATGAGCATACAATTAAAGCAATGAGGCTGGCATCAGCATTAGTTTCTCTTTTGAAAGTTACACTTAAACTTTGCGTAGACCAAGGGTGCGATCTTGTACGCGTTCCAAAATAGAACGGAGGCGGTTCGTTCCACCAAGCCAAATATGATTCGTCAATTTGAACTGTGCCGAGCGCCATGACATCAATTGTGACGTGATATCTGCTGTCAATCATTCCGTGTAGTCTGCTATTGTACGAACGGATGGAACATACCGCCTATTTCGTGACGTAAAGAACGGACCGCCTCCGTTCTATTTTGGAACGCATACAAGATTGCACCCAAGAAGTCCATTGCACGTACAAGGACTGGTCATGGCATCACTATGCATTGCATGGAGCCATGGCATTCCATATCACAAATATGTCGTGCAAAGTATAAGAGAAAGATTTTCTAAGTGCGTTTCTGCAAGCAACTAACATGACAATGAATGATGGGGAAATTTTAGGGATACCCTATATCAAAGGACACCATGTTCTTCCTCTCCTCTTTTATCTAATGGCTCACAGGATCCAAGCAGTGAACAGCGAGCATGAGTCCTTGGAATAGTTTTTTTTTGTCATGAAACTTCTGTGATAAACCTTGTTTGGCTGCCCAAAGTAGCTGTGACATAGCACAGAGTTGTTTGGAGGGCCACATAGCCATTTAACCCCGAGAAGGCTAGCTTGTGTTCATATTCCAGCAAGGCAAGTACGTAGCCATTCCAATTACTGCAGTGTTTCAGAACGCTAAAAAATGGTGCATTCGTGCAACTACTAAACTCACAGTTTGTTAAAGAAAGATTGATGGAAGCCCAATGAATGCAAAGAGTACAGTCCAAATACTATTATGCTTACTAAACAGAACACAAGTGCACTATGACTTAAACTTATTCAGAGGCAGTTATAGTGAACATGTAAAACTTCCGCAGTACAACACTGATGCTACAGTGAAACCTAAATAATAAAACACAATCATTGCATTCCCAGATTTTAAAAATTTTACATGTGCCATTAGAGCAGTTTTTATGACTGCGTTATTTCACCTCCTTCTGCAACACTGTAGGAGAGCCCACGAACCTGGCCAGAATGCGTATGGAAGTATGTTGCAGCCCCATGCAATACAGGAAATGTATTTGGTAACCAAGCATACAACAAGACATTTAAAAAAACACAGCAGTAATTACCATGGCGCTTAATTTCAGAGCTGGATATTCATCCGTGGTAGCCTGGATTGTGGGGCACTCCTTTTCAATCCAGTCCCGTCGAGTTCTGAATGTCTGTAACATGCAATCTGTGACATATGAAAAGTTAGCCTTTGGTTTCAGAAGCTCCTTTTTCATGGAAGCAATGTGGCTTCTGATGCTGCTCTCATCTTCACCATCCCACACTTCAACAACCTAAGAAAGAAAAAAATGTACCAGACACCTTTCAAACTAAAGGAGGTTACATGCCAACGCCAGGCAACTGATGCTTACAGCAGTAGGTCTTTTCATTCTTTTTGCCATTGTCTCGCCACTGGCCAATGTACTTGTGGGAGTCCTTTTGGTAGGCACAATTTCCCCACGCTGTATCTTTATCTTTCTCCTTTCATACTTCGCCTTGAAGCGCAACGATTCCCTCCAAGAATCCTGAAAGTTCAAAATGTCAACATTTTATTACATCTCACAATATGGTTACTAATATGTTTTGGTTATTACTGCAAAGCAGAGCTAGAAATTGGCAGATCTGCCAGTTGATAGCATTGCTGTGAAACATTCTGAAACATTAAGACAAAATGTGCATTTTTTTCTAAAGCACTGTGCTGCTTTCAATAACGTTTTGCTTACTGGGGTATTCTAAAGCATGCATCAAGAAATTAAAATACGCAAATTATTGTTCAGAGTGGTTAGGGCATGTGCAAGGTGCTACGGGTCACTGTAGCATGCAAATACTCTCTCAGGTGTTCACATTACGTGCATGAGATGAACAATACAGACCTCATTACCAGCCATGTTGAGTGCTGGCAGTGCACATGCTAGCTAATCAATAGCCTACATGTGAATGTACCCGCTAGTAATCGCGGCAGTTATGGGAGAACTAAAGCTACGTGCTAAATATATTTGGCCAAGGCATACTTCTGTGCAGTACCAAATGCAACAGATGAAACGATATTGCACAGCAGTCACTGATAAGCCGTAATTTTTCAAAGAGATCAAGTGCTGTGTCACTAACAAAAACACTGTGGCAGTACTACAGGCACAACGCGCATGAAAGTAAAATTTTACCATAAACATAACATGTTCCATCTATCTTACTATATTCTGCTGAAGAAAATAAAAATTCTGATCAAAGGACGAACTGCTGCAGATATTACTTAGTAGAAATCAGCAATACGTAAAAAGTAGTAAAGCTTACATATCCAGTTCCAGTGCTGTCAGCCAAACAGGGGTATTTTGCTACCAGCGCTTTGCTTGCTTCCTCATACAGCTTTCCTGGATGCCTAAACAAAAACCAGTGTGTTGCGACACCACGGACCCGAGCACACGAGGGTTGGACCCTCCCGCGTGTAGCCGTGCGCGGCTTAGCCGTGTCCGGGGAAAGGGGATCCTGCGGGTTGAGCCAATGCCGGGTGCTCGGACCTTTAAGGCCCCCCGGCGGAGGCAACACGCCTCTTTGGCCTCTGCTTCACGTAGACGGCACCCCCGGACTGACTCACCCGGGGGAAATCGGTAGTCGCCTTTTCCTGTCTCTCTCTTCTCAAACCTTCGTCTTTATCTCTCACTTTACATCTTTCCTGTCTTCGTCTCTCTTCTATTTACTTCCTTCTTCTTGGCGGCAAGGGTTAACTCTGTGTGGCTATCCAATCTTGGGTACACCATATATGGTTATAGTGGCGGCGTACAGCTGGCGTCGTGCAGACTTGCATGCAAGCTCTGCCGCGTCCCCTCGTTGGGCTCCGTGGTGGGTGGTCGGCGCTGTTGCCGAATTTTTATACATTTTCATGGAAACTTCTTTCCCCAAACTTCCTGATCGCCCTCAGAAACGAGGGCGCACCGAAGACCCCTTTCAATTTTTCGGACGACAAGTCCACAACTTTTCTCGATTCCACGTCATTTACTCAGAAAAGCCAGACAAACTAGTGCGATCCATTTCACCGTTCCTTGTTTCCAAGTCTTTGACCGAAGTTTTCGGTACAGGATATAAGGTGTCGAGAATGTCAAGTGGCGATCTCCTTTTGGAGCTTCAAAATCAGAAGCAGTATGAGAAGCTCCCGAAACTTGTGTCATTTGGGGAGACCCAAGTAACAGTAACCCCGCACCGCACCATGAACACAAGTCGCGGTGTTGTCTCGGATGATGACTTGCTGGAGCTCACTGAGGATGAACTCTTGGAGGGCTTCAGTGACCAGAACGTCATCAAAGTTAAAAGAATTAAGATCAGGCGTGACAGCAAAGAAATTAAGACCAAACACCTTATATTGACTTTCGGCTCAAGTATACTACCCGAGTCTCTAGAGGCCGGGTACATTAAGCTCCGTGTTCGTCCATATGTGCCAAATCCCCTAAGGTGTTTTAAATGCCAACGCTTCGGCCACAGCTCGCAGAGCTGCCGAGGCCGTCAAACCTGTGCGAAGTGCAGTGCACACGAACATACTTCTGAAGCTTGCGTGAACACTCTCCATTGTGTAAACTGTGAAGGCGAGCACGCCGCATACTCGCGGTCGTGCCCGTCCTGGAAAAAAGAGAAAGACATAGTCACGATCAAAGTAAAGGAAAACATATCATTCAAAGAGGCACGCAGGCGGGTAGCATGCTTGCCAAAGAAAAGCTTTGCCGAAGTGGCGCGTCAGGGGGCAGCGTCACAACGGCCTCCGGCGGCTGTCTGGCCCACAAGCAGTGAGTCGGCAGCTACGCCATCTGCCCCCACGGCGGTTGCAGCTAGCGCTGCTCTGTCAACCCTGAATGAGGGATCATCGACCCCGAAGGTTGGCACAGCTGAGGCTGCCCCGGCCTCCTCGGCCCCTCCCTGCGTGGGCAACAGCCGGCGCAGCCAAATCCATCTGGGAGCCCCATCGACCTCCGGGCAGGTGGGCGTAGGGGTCTTGCCCCCCAAGGCGCGACCCTCTCTAGTTACTTCTCGCTCGCAAGAGCACGTGTCCGGCGCCTCACACGAGGCAATGGACACTACACCTAAGCTCAAGGCGCACCAAGCGCCGAAGGAGCGGCGAGGCTCACTCGAACGCTCCAGAAAGAGCAAAACCCCGATTACAGGGCCTCGAAAGAGCTCTGTAATCTAAGGCATCTTTCCGTTTCCGTACACACAGCACCAACTTACTTTAAATATGGATACACAAATCATACAGTGGAACGTCAGAGGTCTTCTTAGAAACCTTGATGATGTGCAGGAAATCATCCACAAACATAATCCAAAAGTGCTGTGTTTACAGGAAACACACTTAAAATCTAAACACACAAACTTTCTCCGTACGTATGTTACGTTTCGCAAAGATCGCGATGATGCCGTCGCATCATCGGGTGGTGTTGCGATTCTTACTCATAGAAGTATTGCATGTCAACCTTTACAGCTACAAACGCCCCTTGAAGCAGTGGCGGTTCGAGTTGTCCTACTAAACAAACTCATCACCATTTGCTCCCTTTACATACCCCCGCATTACCAACTGAACAAACATAAATTTCACTCCTTGATCGATCAATTGCCAGAACCTTATGTTGTTCATGGCGATTTTAATGCGCACAGCTCCTTGTGGGGCGACTCTCGTATAGATGCGCGAGGTCGCCTTGTTGAACAGTTCCTTTTTTTTTCTGGAGCGTGCCTTCTCAACAAGAAAGAACCCACATATTACTCTCTTGCAAACCGATCCTTTTCGTCAATAGATCTTAGTATAGTCTCCCCGTCTGTGCTGCCTGAACTTGAATGGGAAGTTACCGACAACCCTTACGGTAGCGACCACTTCCCTATACTGCTAAGATCATATAAAGAAAACGAATATCCACCATACGCTCCTAGGTGGAAGATTGAGACAGCTGATTGGGAGAAATTTCGATCTCTAACTAGTATCTCATGGGCTGAGCTGTCTTCGTTAGGAATTGACGCTGCAGTCGAGTTTTTTACAGCATACATAATAGATGTCGCATTTATATGCATATCAGAAGTAAAAGGCTTGGCCTGCAAACGGCGTGTCCCATGGTGGAACGACGATTGTAGGATCGCTCGTAAAAAACAGAACAGGGTGTGGGGGTTGCTACGCGCTGCTCCCACCGCAGAGAATCTATTCAACTTTAAAAAAGTGAAATCCGAAGGCAGGCGAACCCGCCGACAGGCCAGACGAGAAAGTTGGCACAAGTTTTTATCAAGTATTAACTCGTTTAGGGATGAGGCCAAAGCCTGGAACAGAGTAAATAGAATTAGAGGGCGGCAAACACATTCACTCCCCCTAGTAAATACACAGGGAGATACACTGCACGATCAGGCCAACTCACTAGGAGAGCACTTTGAGAGTGTATCAAGCTCAAATCATTATACCCAATCTTTCCTAAAATATAAACAAATAGAAGAACGTAAGCCATTAACAAGTAAAGGTCGAGGGAATGAGCCTTACAACCGTCCTTTCTGTATTGCCGAATTGAGAGCTGCCTTGAGCGCATGCAACAGCTCCGCACCAGTATCTGATAGAATCATGTATGAAATGCTCAAACACTTACACAATGACACGCAGGTTACACTACTCACACTTTTCAACACCATTTGGGATGCAGGGTGCCTTCCAGCTGCATGGAAGGAAGCCATTGTGATCCCTGTTTTGAAACAAGGCAAGGACCCTTCCTCAGTGGCAAGTTACCGCCCGATAGCCCTCACAAGTTGCATTTGTAAGGTGTTCGAAAAAATGATAAATCGGCGACTCATCTTTTTCCTTGAACAGAGCAAAATTCTTGATCCTTATCAGTGCGGCTTCCGAGCAGGACGCTCCACAACTGACCACCTTGTACGTGTAGAAGCAAATATCCGGGACGCATTTGTACACAAACAATTCTTCTTATCCATATTCCTCGATATGGAGAAGGCGTACGATACGACGTGGCGTTACGGAATCTTAAGAGACTTGTCAGAAATGGGCATCCACGGTAATATGCATAATATAATAGAAAGCTATCTGTCAAATCGTACCTTCCGAGTAAAAGTCGGCAATGCACTTTCACGCCCTTTTACGCAAGAAACGGGTGTACCCCAAGGAGGCGTGCTCAGCTGCACGCTCTTTATAGTGAAGATGAACACGCTTCATGCTTCATTACCACCCGCCATCTTTTACTCTGTCTACGTGGACGACATTCAAATAGCTTTCAAATCTTGTAACCTCGCAGTCTGCGAGATACAGGTACAGCATGGCCTGAACAAAGTCTCAGTGTGGGCAGACAAGAATGGATTTAAGATCAATCCTAACAAAAGCTCTTGCGTTCTTTTTACAAGAAAGAGAGGCCTGGTTCCGGATCCTTCCTTAGAACTTTGTGGACAACGAATACCTATCAGCAAAGAGCACAAATTCCTAGGTATCATACTTGACTACAGACTCACTTTCGTCTCCCACATTAAACATCTTAGAGAAAAATGTCTGAAAACAATGAATATAATGAAACTTCTATCCCAGACTACGTGGGGTAGTGACAGAAAGTGTCTAATGAGTCTATATAAAAGCCTCATTCGATCGCGACTAGACTATGGTGCCGTGATTTATCACTCTGCCGCCCCGAGCGCGCTAAAGATGCTAGACCCAGTGCACCATCTAGGAATCCGACTGGCCACTGGCGCTTTCAGAAGGAGTCCCATACAAAGTCTATATGTAGAATCAAATGAATGGTCTCTCCACCTACAGAGATCATACATCAGCTTTACATATTTCCTTAAAATACGCTCCAATCCTGAACATCCACGTTTTCATAACGTTACCGATATGACGTGCGCTACACTTTTCAGCAATCGTCCCTCCATAAGACAGCGTTTCTCGCTACGTGTGAAGGAGCTTAGCGAGGAAATGCATGTCCCACTCCTCGAGCATCGATTAATGCACCTAACCAAGCTCTTACCTCCTTGGGAGTGGCAGGTGATACAGTCTGACGTATCCTTCATAAAAGTTACAAAGCACGCTCCTGAGGCCGAAATCCTAATGCATTTCCTAGAGCTCCAGCACAAGCATTCCTGCGCAGAGTTTTACACAGATGCTTCGAAGTCAAATGCCGGGGTATCCTATGCAGCCGTCGGCCCATCGTTTTCGGAATCCGATGTACTGCATCCGGAAACAAGTATCTTTACGGCCGAGGCCTACGCACTACTCTCTGCTGTAAAGCACATAAGAAAATCGAAACTTCCGAAAGCAGCGATCTATACAGACTCTCTCAGCGTCGTGAAGGCCTTAATGTCACTCAGCAAACATAAAAATCCCGTATTTAATGAACTATATTCGGTCTTGTGCAAAGCGTGCTCAACTAACCAGAACATCATAATATGCTGGGTCCCTGGCCATAGGGGAATCAAAGGTAACGTTCTGGCGGACGAGATGGCCACGTCAATCACATTGCAAGCTGTTAACCCTACCGCTGCAGTGCCTGTCACAGATCTGAGGCCTTTCTTGCGAAGGAGGCTGCGAGATCACTGGCAACACATGTGGGATGCGGAAACGGATAATAAGCTCCACCTGATAAAACCACAGTTAGGATTTTGGCCGTCTACTACAAAATCGCGCCGAACGGATGTCCTATTCTGTCGTCTCAGAATAGGACACACGTTTGGCACCCACAATTTCCTACTCACCGGAAGTGAGCCTCCAGCCTGTGGGAGATGCGGAGAGAGGCTGACCGTCCTCCATGTCCTCCTGGAGTGTCGGAAAGCCGAATCTGACAGAAAGAAACATTTTCCGTTAGCATACCGGCAGCATATTCCCCTTCATCCTGTAATGTTACTCGGCCCAGAACCGCTCTTCGACACTAACGCAGTCCTAAGTTATCTGAAAGATGTTGTGTTGCATGTTGTTAGCCCAACATGTTCGTAGCGTCTCCTCTCTTCAGAGGATGGCGCTGCGATAGTTTTTTCGTGTAGCACGTGCCTCTAGGCCCTTGTGTTTCAAGCGCTCTGGCGAGGCAACAGTGCTCCAGGCATTTTTACCATCTCATATATTTTCTCTTCTGCATCATTCTTTTGCGATGGATTTTAATGTTCGTAGTATTCGTCATCTGTCATCGCCATAATTTTATAACAAGTTAATTTTACGCACTTTACAGCGAATATTTTTAGGTCACTTTACAGCCAAGTTAGAAGTTCCATAATACATCGTCAACATTACCACTTGTCATGGCGCTCTTTGGCCAAACCTGGCCCTTGCGCCACAAAAAACCACACATCATCATCATCATAAACAAAAACCAGTGTTACCAGAGAGGTCAGCGAGCCATGTGTATCAAAATTCAAAAGAAGAAAGCGTACACATTCTCTACTAATAGTGTAATTACTGCAAGTAACACAAAGAGAGGCACTGTAAAAATCAGTAAAATCAAGTGTGCTTACTGATTAAGGTAATGGGCATTTCTCACACAACACAAATTTCTGACTTAATCGACGTAGTGGGAGCCATACCAGAAATGCTACAGTGCTACAGGACTGATTTTTTGGTGTTAATGCCACAGATTGACTTACTGGCTATGAAAGTTGAAAGTGTAACTTTCATTTGCCTGACCAGCTGTTGCTCCTATTATGCACCAAAGTTGAGTATATTTGTGTCGTGCCTTTTTACTTTGTGAAAAAGTGACTATTTAATCACAGCTTGTGATCTTGGGTTCTAAAAATAAATAAATGCTGATTGCTAAAAATAAATAAATAAATTGAAGAGTGCACTAATTCCAAGATAATTTTTTCTCATGATTTCAAATGTTACGAGCTCCTTTACGAGAAAAGTAAAGCCATATCAAGCTGGAAATGTTCATTTTCGACACCCCATGGCTTCGTAGATCGTCATTGTGATCAATCCCGAATTACGAATTAATTTTGATTTCTAGTACCATGCCACTAAAGTGACACTCAGCGAGGTGAACTCGCTCGAAGGGTCACTAAATTTGCTCACGTGACTGGGCTATGTCAAGTGCATTTCTGTGGCACAAGCCAAGGATGTGTATACAAATGCAAGCAACATGTGTCCTAAAATACCTTAAATTCTTTGCTGAACTTTTTTAACTGTGCTGTTAACTTTTAGATCACAGCTGACACCTAATGAATAGAATCAGTTAGTTGAATCAAGATTATCTTTTGCATTGTTTTAGATAGTCCCTAAGTAGGAACAGGCTGTATATGAACCTGCATGCTCATGCAAGCATACTTCTCTTAGCTATCAGTTTACAATTACTGCACATTGGCCAAAACTGAATGAGCAACATTGCATGCTTGCATTGACAACACTTTTGCACACATACATGCTAAGAAACAGTGTGTACTACAAAAAATGAAACAGGAGGCTCACTTTGTTTAGCACCATACAGTAGACCAGATAATTCTTACTCAAGGAGACCCCAGAATTTCATTTGAATTATCAGATGCAAGCATAAACATGACTTGGGGAAACATATTAGCCTATACTGTAATGAAATATTAATTTATTCGCATATTTAAAATCAACTGCAAATTGTTGACGGCTTTTAGCAGCTTGTGACTTCAAAACTAAGTTTTCTATTCCAGCAAGGGCAACCAGTTCTTTTCTCCTCATGGTTTTGACAGCTTTGACAACTGCAGGCAGGCAATCAGCTTCATTTTCAGCTGTTTGAAAGATATATGCATTCAAATGTTCAGCTGAAGTGACAAAGGCAGCTGATATTTCCGGTACGGACAATAAAAATAAGTTTGAACTAGCAGAATTAACCAAATGCTGCAGTTTGAATTAAGCGGCTTTTAAGTACATTAAAAACATAGTGGTTCAAACAAAAATACAAGATTTGTTTGAATTAACTGAGACTACAAAATATCCAAGTTTGAATTATTGCAAGTTAACTGTAGGAAGGCCATCCAGTGCAACAAGATAACAGCATTGTACAAACAAGGTGCGCAAAAGTATATAAACTGCCTCTCACATTCCATATGAGCAGAGGTCATGAAACAACCACTGGATGAGTCGCTGCCTCTTTTCAAAGTGCATCCCAGCATGATGTTTCTCAACAGCCATTTGGATGTCCAGCGGTACTGGTGGGAGTGTGCATGACGTAAGTGTAGGTGCTAGCTGCAGCGGCATTTGTGCTACTTCAACGTCCAAAACATCCACAACTCTGCAATAGTAGGTCAAAATAACCACAGCTATAAAACAGCAAGAAGGATCTCAGAATTTTTCTATAGTGAATAAAAGAGCTGGTAGTCAACTGGTAGTCAATCTTCATTCTTTCTTAAAGCTAATGAAAAACATACAAATAAATTTAATCGTATATAAGTAGGAAAATTATGAATACCTGCGCTCGTGGCATTATAGGCGATTGTTTTAATGGACAACATAGGTAAAATCCTATGGAAGTTTAGTGCAGGGAACATACAGACAGACAATAAAGTATATCAAGCACGGGCACCAACAAATGTACCATTTGTTGAGCATGCACTCGAGGAAAATATGTCACAACAAAAAAAGTGTTGAAAAAGTGCCTTCATAAGATTGCACTCGGAATGGTGCAGGCTTGTGGATGCTTCATTTTGCCGCAAACAGAAGCATTATTTTTGTCAAAGAATGCCTCCAATGCATACTGTGACATGCGCTTTTGCTTCTGCCTACAATTTGCCTACTGAAGTCGTGACTCGCATTCACATGCAAAGTGCATGGCCGAATGTGCATACCTATTCTCTTCCTTGCAATTTCAGCGTCCTCCTTAAGATACTCATTTGCGCGTAGTTCTGTCTGGCCAATGTAAACTTCGTTGCATGATGTAGTTATGAAGGGACACCCACGTTGTTTTATGTTGCGCAAGTGTCCTTAGCTGGACTTGTTAGTTTAAGTACACTATGACAAAACAGTGCAGACGACGGGACTCGTAAAACGGCCAGGTGCTGGACAGAATAGTGTCCTGTTCGTTTTTCACCCATCCCGTCATTTGTGCGGTTTTGCCATAATTATCTTATATTCTCCTTTGCTTTCAGCATGCACCCGGGAGCAGAGTTCTTGCAACTTATTAGGGTCTGAAGAAGCGAGAGGGTCAACATGTCTGCCTGCAACCTTTTCGAGGTTGTATGAAATCCTGTGTAAATGTAGATAACCTTTGGCCTTTCCTTCAAGCATTCAGGCTGGGCCTTTACCCTTCCAGCAGCAAGTTAAGCTCTGCGAGAGATACTCGGCCACAGCAATGAAAACCACAAGGAGGCCCACTGAAGAAAAGGTGGTCTACCTGGAAATCAAATGTATTGTACAAGATGTCAGCACTACTTCCAGAGCCCAGATTCTATGCACAGTCATGCATACCACTTTTTCAGAATGATCGAGTGGGCATGATGAAAAGGCAGAAGTCCTTTCTTGGCAAGGTAGAAAGTACCCACAACGTACATGATCAGAACACAATTTCAGTTTCAAATCGAGAAGCTGCGATCTATCCTTTCCACCTGCCGCATGCCATGGTGGCTCAGTGGCTCTGGCGTTGCTCTACTAAGCGTGAGGTTGCAGGTCCGATTCCGGGCCATGGCAGCTGCATTTCCATAGAGTGAAATGTGAAGGCACTTGTGTATGTGCATATAGGCTTATACAAAGAAGCCCAAACATTCAAAATAATCCAGTGGCTCCCACCACAGCATGCCACACAATCAGATCGTGGTTTTGGAACGTAAAACTACAGAAATACATTTCTTTACACTTTGCCAAGAAAAGCCTTGTGCCTTTTGATTCTGCCCACTTGAAGATTGAGGAAAAGTGTCTTGCATGGCAGCGCATGGAATCTGTGCTGTGGAACTAGTGCCCACATATCATACAATACCTTTGACTTCCAGGCAGGCCGACTTTTTTTCGGCAAGCTTCCCTATGACGGTAGTTTTTGCTGTGGCCGAGTGTTTCATTGAAAGTGCGAAACTTGGAGCTGGAAAGAAAAGGACTTCGCCTGAATGCTTGAAGGAGAGGCCAGAGGTCGTGCTGCATTTACACGGGATTTCATGCAGGCAGCCATAATGAACGTCAGGTTATTTTACACCCTAATAAGTTGAGTGAATGAATGTTAGATGTTTAATGGCGCAAGGGCCAGGTATGGCCAATGAGCGCCATGCCCGTGGTGATGAGTTCGCAGTGTAGTTATAAGTTCTATGAAGTTGATGTGACATGGCTCTAAAAGGGCCTTAAAAATGGTCGCTCTAAAGTGCATAAATTCAATGTGTAATAAGATTATCGGATGAGTAATGAGAAATGATGTGTACTATGAGCATTAAGATGCACTGCGAAAGAATGATACAATATACAAAAAATATCAGATGCTAAAATTGACTACAGCACCACTGCCTTGTTTGAGCCCTTGAGACACAAGGGCCTGGAGGCATGTGCTATACAATACTGCTATCGCAGTGGCCTGCTTTGAACAGAGGAAGTGCTACGAATGTACGGGACTAATAACATGTAGGACCACATCATTCAAGAAACTGAGGACTGCATTGCTGGTAAACATTGCCGGGTGAAGTGGGACACAATAACGGTATGCCAGAGGAAAATTTTTCTTTCTCTTAGCTTCGGCTTCCCGACACTCCAGTATAGACATGGAGGATGGTCAGCCTCTCTCCGCATCTACCACAGCTTTGAGATTCATTTCAGCAGAAGCAGGAGGAATAAACTTTTATTAAAGAACCAGCACTTTATGATGGCCAGGCCTAAGCCTCCCATGAGGGGACGTCGAGGGCTTGCCTCGCCGCCGCCTCACGGGCGTGCTGGGTCGCCCAGGTTTGGTCTTGGAGGGCGGAGCTCCGCAGAGCCTCACGCAACCTTGACGAGAGGGTTGTGTTGTTAATGTGTGTGTACTGTGCTGGGCAGGCCCACAGCATATGTGGAAGCGTAGCCAGGTGAGTGCCACAGCACCGGCAGTTGGGGGTAGTGTAAACGTCTGGGAATATAAGGTGGAGGCGGGCAGGTAAAGGGTATGTTTGTAGCAGACGCAGGGTGGTAGCCTGCGCACGGCTTAACTTGGAGCGAGTTGGGGGGGAAGATTCAGCCACTGAGGTAAAAGGCCTTAACGAGATTGTTATAAGTGGTCAGATTGTCCCTGGTATCCAACTCATCTCCAGTGACTCAGGCGCAGTTGACTAGGCCTCGCGCAATGGAGTGGGTGACCTCACTGAGGCTGGGGTGGTGTGGGTGGACAGGGCCCGCATGGGCTGGGATCCATGTCAGGGAGATCGTGCCGTCTTTAGAGCGAGGCGCCTGGCAGAGGATGCAAAGAGCTTGAGGAGAAATACGGACTTTGCTGAAGTTAGTGACGGCTAAGCGAGAGTCACACACCATGGTGTGACAGGTGGTATCTAGAGTGGCCAGGGCGATGGCCACTTCTTCAGCCGTCTCGGCAGTGAGGGTATAAACGCTGCAGACGTGGCGTAGGACCCCATTGTGTGTGGCGACGGCCGCAAATCGTGTGCCATGGGTAGAAAATTATGGGTCCCGAATGTGTGTTCTATTATGAGACGATAGAATGGGACATCTCTTTGCCGCAATTTTGTGGCGGACGGCCAGAAACCTAATTGTGCTTTCACAGTTTCTTTCATAAGAAAGGCTTCAGATCTGTGACAGGGACAGCAGTTGTAGGAATAATAGCTAGTGATGTGAACGATGTGGCCATTTTGTCAGCTAGTACACTACCCTCGATGCCTCTATGACCAGGTACCCAGCATATTACATGTCTATGTGACAAATAGCTGTTGCATAAGAGTGAGTAAAGTTCAATGAAAACAGGATTTGTATGCTTTTGTAAAGAAATTAATGCCGTTACAAGTCTTAAAGATTCTGTGAATATTATTGCTTTGTCAAGTTTCAATTTCGTTATACGTTTTACTATTTCCAGATGTGTACTGAAAGCAAATGAGGATATAAAACAACCACGGGTGTTCCTTCATAACTACATTATACGACAGAGTTACAAGATTCTAGGCAGGGGTAGAACAGCATGTCACCATTCGCACTGGAAGCATTTTTTTTATAAAAAAGAATGCCTCTAGCTATCTGCGGAATTGAAGCATCCACAAGCCTGCACTATCTCGAGCACGATTTTATGAATGCCATTTATTTGACACAAGCTTTCTTGTGTCAACACATTTCTCCCAGTGATGCGATGGTGTGCATGCCCACCAAATGGTGGATGGCCTCTCAGTAAACAGTTGATTGTGGCAACCGTGCTTGTCTCTTTTGTTTGTGTATTTTTCTGCCATATTGCGCTACACTACTACAGTTGAATGCCTACATTACTTTACATGCAATTGAGCAAGCCTGGGTAAGTGCAGAAATGTCACAATGTGCTGCTGTCGCGTGACCGCCTTCAGCATCATGACACATAAGCCTACCTCCTTGGAAATGAAACCAAGATTTAGCAATGCTGTCATGGGAAATTATTTAGGCTGTTTTGAGGCTTATGTGTTTAGGGTTTCAAAATTGAAAACCTTTATTACAAACATAAAATGAGGTCAAAAATGTTATGCGAGTACTTCTTTGTGTTGAACTTACCGGTACTCGCTCACTTCTTTTAGTTGCAATTTAAGTTTGTCGATGATGACAAAGTCATCTGGGACATCTACAAATACTTTGAAGTCTTCATCATACACCTGTTGCAAAAGGTTAAGAAAAGAATACTGCTGTACTTATTCTTCATTCAACAGCAAAGTATTGTTTACTGCAGAATTACGGGTCACTTAGATTTTTTTTAAGGCGTCGGATATGGCACGGTGATTGGAACAGTGGCGATTATGGCCAAAGGGAGCAAACGCCTGCGCTCCGTGACGGGTAGCCACCGTGGCCGCACAACTAAATAAGCACACTCTGACGTGATACGTGAAAGCGTGGTTTCGTTTCGCATGCTGCATTTTTTTAGCGCGATCACAAAAAGCTGGCATGTCGCAATCTATGACCGGCCTCGACATGGTAGAACCAGCAGCCTTGCGAATGCGGCACAAAAGTGCAAGGCTAGCTATCTCCTGCAGCGCCGGCATTATGCTAATGAAAGCGAGGTTGAAATCACCGCACCGACTGACGAGCGCCTACAATGTAAGGACACGAAGCCACGCATCTAACGAGACGTTCATTTGAGGGATCGCCAGTCGTGTGTGCGCAGGTGCGAGTAAGAACGGGCATGAGAGGGAGAATCTGGGGGCTTTTGCTCCTTGAATATATGACTCTGTCTAGGCACTACGGAGAAGGTTTCTTAGCGCGTGTTTATGCGTTTGTCCCCTAGATGCTGGCATTGCGAAGTGCGGTCGAGTTTGTTAATGCTCCACCGCTGGCTGCCCGCGCGGTGAGGCAGTTGGCACAGACACGCCATTAGGTGATCGCTGTGTCTGAATGGGCAAGGTTCTTATTGGTGTTGTATAAGTCGCGGGTCGCTTTTTTCGGCGCGACGATAGATTGGAGTAAGACACGTGGGGCTAGTTGGTGCATATCTTTCAATAGATGAAGCGCCAATAGTGACGGCACACAGGAAGGAATACAGACAGGACAAAAGGCGCTACTTGCCACTGTTTATTGAAGTCAAAGGTGGCTTATTATATAGCCATGACGAGAGGGGAACGAAAAAAGAGGAACACTGACTATGTGAATTCGCACGTGCAAAAACACTGAAGATATAAATGAAGGGAATCACGTTTAATCTAAATCTAAAACCTATCTAAAAAACATGCTTTCCTTTTTGTAAATATTCAGAGACGGGGTGCTGACACAGGTGTCCCCTGTTTTCTTAATTTGGTTGGCCTCCAACAATTCACGTGCCACAGAATTCTTACTTTTAAACATGATTGTTGTATCATGAAGCCTTGCTTCACATACTTGTTTCTTCTCATTCCCGCAGGCCTTGCAATGAATCGCCAAGTTTGAACCATATAAATTTTTCAATGAAAGGTCATGGTCCCACAGGCGTTCATTATTACATCGGCCAGTTTGGCCGATATACTCTTTCCCACACTTCAGCGGTATACAGTCCAACACACACTCCAAGACTGTTCTACGTGCAATTGCCACTATGTGCCCCGAATCCTCCTTGAAAAAATCTTGCTGTCATAAGGCACAAGCAAGCTTTGACGGCCACATTTTGAAGTTGAGGAAGGCTGGCTTTCCTTGCTTGGTTTTAAGCGCAGTTTCAGAGGCGTTATTGAAAAAAGTGGAAAAAGAAAGAAAAAAAGTGAAGAAGGTCAAACAGTCGAAAAGAAAGCTAAACCAGTGGTGATACCCTATTCTCATAAAGTGGCACATAATCTTAAACACGTCGCCATGAAATACAAAACTCCTGTGGTTTTTTTCTGCGCCCCGAAAACTTGCTACTTTGTACCGCCTGATTGGTTCAGATGAGTCTAAGAAAGTAGCATGTTCTATTAAATATACGAGCCCTTTCGTTAAGTGTGAAGAAGGGGTCATATACCGCATACCGTTGAAGTGTGGGAAAGAGTATATCGACCAAACTGGCCGATGTATTAATGAACGCCTGCGGGAACATAACCTTTCATTAAAGAAGGAATATTGTTCAAACTTGCCGCTTCAGTGCAAGGCCTGCTGGAATGAAAATAAACAAGTATGTGAAGCAAGGCTTCATGATACAACAATCATGTTTAAAAGTAAAGATTCTGTGGCGCATGAATTGTTGGAGGCCAACCAAATTAAGAAAAGAGGGGACACCTGTGCCAGCACCGCATCTCTGAATATTTACACGAAGGAAAGCATGTTTTTAGATAAGTTTTAGATTTAGATTAAACGTTATTCCTTTCATATATATCTTCAATGTTCTCGCATGTGCGCATTCACATAGTCAGTGTCCCTCTTTTTCGTTCCCCTCTTCTACCACGTGACAATATACAGCCACCTTTGACTTCAATAAACAGTTCCAAGTAGTGCCTTGTCGTGTCTGTATTCCTTCCTGTGTGCCGTCACTATTGGCGCTTCATCTATTGAAAGGGATAAATTGGATATTTTACAAGCACTGCTCCAGGACAGCAAATGTAATTGGCAAATGGATGCCTTAGGAGAGCACATGAGGTTACAATAACGCAGGCGGCGCAGGATATTAAGCTAAGGCACCCAAGGGGTAGCGGGGGTATCAAAGCTGGAAGCAGGACGACTCGTGGGTTGGGGCCTCTGCGAGCCCCTACCCACGGTCCAGTCCGGGTTCTAGCTTTGGTGTCCCCATTGCCGCTTTGGTGTGCTGGAGGCGCCGCCAATAATGCGAAATAATGACACGTTGTTACAATTAGTAAAAAGCACGATTGAGTAAATATAATTACGTCCAGCCGCCAACTTGTGACGCTAAGTTCAGCACTACCGCACCCCGCGACTTCGGCAACATCAGTCAGAACTTCACTTCTGAAGGTACGTCGGACAGACTTTCTCGCGCCTGCGCCGCTGGTGTCGAGTCAGTCATCGTCACCGGCGGCCTTTCACCCACTTGCGTTCAACCACGATTGCTAAGGCGCTCTGCCTTCTAGATTTTTAATATATGCGGTCCGGGCTCTACTACTGTCGCTACTGCTCCCACAGAAACATCAGTGATGTAAATTTACAAGGTACATTGCCGTAAGGCGCGAGAAAGCTATGATCCGCTACGATTGAGTTAGAACGAGTGCCGCAGGTGCCGGACATTCTGTCCGACACAGTGGTCGCCAAATCCGCCATCAGTGCCCGCTGCTTCACCTATTTTACCACGCCAGCAGCCAGCGTCCGAGCGTAAACAAACGACCGCACTCCGCAACACCGGCACGCCTAGGGACAAACGCCTACATAAAAACCTCCTCCGTAGTGCCTAAGCAGAGTCGTATAATCAAGCAATTCAAGGAGCAAAAGCCCCCAGACTCGCGTTCGCTCGTACTCGCGCCTGCGCAAAAACAGCTGGCGATCCCTCAAATGAACGTCGTACGCATCCAGGCATTCCTGCACTTGCATGGTCATCTTGCACCGTGATAACCATAGGCCACTATCACGTGCAAAATGGCCTTATAAATAAAAAAAATATCACTCCAAACAAGAAATGAAATTTAAGGGTTACGAGAAATATTGACATTCAGTGTTGCAACAGCAGCGCGAACTTCAAATGAAATCATGAACACCTTTTAAGTATAGCGTTCTCGTCGGGAAACAATTGACAGACTTTAAAAAAATGAAATAGCTTCAAGTAGCACTAAAGGCTAAACTGGTATATAGCACTGTTGTCCAATAGCTTTATCGCAGCGACGTCGTAAGAAAACGCAAGTAACCGTTCTTTAGGCAATCACAGAACCAACCTTTGCAAGGCCTTAATAAAGTACTTCAGCACTACATTATGGTTCAAGTTCCTTTTATGGCCACTACAGGACTCTCTTTTTTCTTCACACTGCAACAAATTTCATTGGAATCTGCTTCAATGAACGTTACAGGCTGGAGCGCGGTTACATACATGCATGCATTTTTAAAATATGACGCTTTTTCGATTATGACCGCGACGTTGCACGCTCACAAACTCAACACGGTGCTCCTACCAGACCAAGCGCAAAAATGCGTTGAAAGAGCGATGAATTGGGCTAGTTGCTGGTTGTTCATAGTTTCTTCTTGCGCTGTGCACTTATGACGAGGACGGGAACAAAGACGATGACAATGGATGGTGCGCAAACCGTTCGTAGTATTTTTTCTTTGTTCCTGTGCTCGTCAATAATTAAGTACACTGCGCGAGAAGATACTATGAAGAATTCTTACCACAATGAGAATAAATATAATGTATGATCAATCGCACTGCGTATACGTACCGTGAGCTTTAGCTGCGCTGTATCGACATTCGCCAGGACGCTGGATGCCTGCATGTTTCCGATGAGCTCTTGCCGCGTCAGTGACCCGTCGAAATGAACGACGGTCTTCTTTTCTCGGAACTCAACAAGGCATTTTGAGGCCATGTTTGAAGAACATATGCGCCAAAAGCGCGAACACAAAGAAGCGTGCAGGACAGTAACCCAACGTGCGTACCGTGCGGGAAAAGTAGAACTTTAGGCGGGCTATCCCAGGCGGCTCCGGGCCTGCGGGGTTGGCTCACCACGGAACCGGGGCGCCACAGGATATATGAACGTCTGTGATGCACTAATTTCTCACGTTTTTTGTTGTATCGCAGCACCATAAACTACACAAAAACCATGTGTTCAATATTTCATATTTTTAGAAATATTTGCAAGCGTATAATGGTGCGTATAATAAAGTTTTACACGCGTCTAGGTAGTTTCGCTTTGTTTTTCTGCTTGCGCCAACTGCGCGATGATCGAATGAAATAAAGTTATTTCCGCTATTTCTTCTACTTCCTGTGTTCGTGCGTGCACTTGGCTGCAGCTGTAGTCGTGGGCCGCAAAGCACAGGAAAACGACGCTCGGTGTAAACCATTCTCTTCTTGCCGTCTTAGCGCATGTTTATGTGCATAAGACTTCGCCGAAGAATTCGTGTGCGTGTCTGTGAGGACGTGCGTGCGGACATCGTTTGTGTGGGCACGTGCGCAATTTACACCATCGTGTGCGTGTCTGTGAGGACGCGGGTGCGGACATCGTTTGTGTGGGCACGTGCGCAATTTGCACCATCGTGTGCATGTCTGTGAGGACGCGCGTGCGGACATCGTTTGTGTGGGCACGTGCGCAATTTGCACCATCAACTTTTCTCTTTCTGGCCGCCACAAAATGCATAACTGCACTGTATATATGCACATAATGCATGACCCTCAGTTCACAGACTGCTCTCCTGGGCATATGCTTGCGTGTTAGTGGCAGGAATATATTTTTGACATAGCACATGTAGTAATGGAAGCTAAGTACTGTCCAAGGTGCCCATATTTTTCATTTCAGTTTACAAAAGTGGTCGCACACATAGGTGTGGCACATAGTGGGGAGCCAAATTTTCGAATATTTTGTGGCATTGATGGTTGTGCCAACACCTACACCAACTTTTCCTCATACCGTTCGCACTTGTACCGTCAGCACAGAAATGTGCTTGAGGAGCAAGGCACAAGCCTCCAACGGACGCACCAATCACAGGAAAGTGAAGAATCTTTAGCACCTTTGGAAAATGATCCAGTGTTGGTAGAAAGCATCGTGGTGGAAGAGAACGCAACGCCTATTGGCAGTCCCCTGTTGGATCATGAAGGAACTTCAATGCTTCAGGAGACTGATTCCCCAAGTGATGGGTTTTGCTCCTTCGTTCAGCAAGCAAAATCTGCTATATGGAGGTTCTTCTTCAATGTGACCGAGTGTCACAACTTGCCACATGCGGCTGTAGAAAAGCTTTTTTCAGAACTGCACTTCGTTTTTGAGATTGTGTTAAAGGCCTATGCAAATGAGATTGTGCACTCCATGAAAATGCCAGAAGTACCATCAGTGGTAAATGATCTATTGACATGTGAATTTTTGCATGACATATTCAAGGATCTTAGTGACAAACGCAAACGTGAGAGATATGCAAAGGAGAACTTTCCTTTTGTTGCGCCTGAGCAACATATAGTTGGCAAAAGTGCAAAGTATCATTATGTACCTGTGCCAAAGCTTCTCCGTGCACTTTGCAATGTTGCCGACATTGCCTCTCATTTCACAGCTCCTAAGATTGAACCGGGCGTGCCTGCTTTATACAGAGACTACACTGATGGTCTTCTATATAGAGAGCACCTACAATCTCTCATATTAGAGAGTAGCACACATACAATTATACTTTTGTTTTATTCAGATGAAATTGAAGTTGTCAATCCCTTGGGTGCTAAACGAGGTGTGCATAAACTTCTTGCCGTGTACTGCTGCTTGTTGAACATCCATGTGAAGTACAGGTCTCAGCTTCACAACATCTACTTGGTTTTGCTTGTTCGTGATGCTTATGTCAAGAAATATGGCTTGACTGCTGTACTGCAGCCACTCATTGATGACCTAAAGGAAATGTATGATCAAGGGTTCATGTTCAATGTGGGGGGAGCCATGGAACAGAGCCAAGTGTTTGTATTCAGCTTCTGTGGCGACAATCTCTCAATGAATCGTCTTGGGGGCTTTTCATGTTCCTTCACTAGCGGCCGAATTTGTCGATTCTGCATGTTCTCGGCAAAACAGTTAGCAGACTTGACAAGTGAAGCAATGTGCCAGGTACGCACTGCCATTCGACACCAGTCGCATCTTCAAGCAATTTCTGTTAACAGCCTTGTTAACAGACGTATTTATGGAGTAAATGAGGTATCAGCCCTGCTTCAACTCCCGTATTTTGATGTAACTCGCCAGCTACCACCAGACATCATGCACGACATTTTGGAAGGGGGAGCAGAATGTGAGCTGCGCCAGGTACTTCGATCATTTTTGTCTAACGGCTTAGTCTCTAAGCAAGACCTCGAGGAAATATCCTCATTCCAGTATGGTCCTAGGGATTCGAAAAACAAAGCAGTGCAGATAAACATCTCCTTTATCACCTGCAATGCCACACTGAAGGGCACAGCATCGAGCAAGTGGTGCTTGCTAAGATTTCTTCCTTTAATTCTAGGTGACAAAATTCCTGAGAACAATGATGACTGGGAAATACTTCTAAAGTATCGTGGAGTGATGGACATAGTATTTGCTCCACATATTCCTTCCAGTCAGCTCGCATACTTGGATGTGCTTGTACAGACATTTATAACAGAGTTTTCTAGAAAATATGGCACGGCTGCACTCATTCCGAAACTTCATTTCTTGGTCCATTACTCAAGGTTTATTCGTGAAGTAGGGCCACTGAAGAACTTTTGGTCAATGAGGTTCGAGGCCAAACATCAATATTTCAAAAAAATTGCAATGGCAGTAAAGAACTTCAAGAATTTGACCTACACCCTTGCAATGCGCCATCAGCTAAAGCTTAGCTACCAGTTGCACAGCTTCCAGCTTTATGAAGGCCTCATAACAGGACAAAGCAAGCCAGTAGTTTGGAGCACACTACCACAATGTGCGAAAGATGTCCTGCCAGAAACAGTTTTTCAAGTGAAACGTGCAACAATTGACCATTGCAGCTACAGTTGTGGAGCCGTACTCGTTGAGAAAAGTGGCGATGCCCCTAAGTTCCACGAAATTGAAGCTCTCTTTGTTGCAAAAGGAAGTCTTCATATTTTAGTGAGAGATTTAATAATAGAGGGCTATGATCGACACAGGTTTTGCTACTGTGTCAAAAGGTCTAATGAGCTTACGATGCACACTCCTGCAGATAAGTTTCAGTACCATCTCCTCGACATTTATGGTGATGGCAACATCGTTCCTAAATGGGAGACCTGGTGAGCCAATTGTAATGATACCACAACATTTATTCACCGTTGAACTAGTTCGTACATTAGTTTGTATTTTGTCACAATTTTTTCTTATCCATATGTACCTGAACTACACTTTTTTGAAATGCCTAATGAACATACATCATTTAAATGTATATAATATTGTGTGACTGCATTGTTCTGTACTGTTTTGTGATACTGATGGCATTGTATCCTTGTATATGCCAGTATAATAAGTGTTGAAGCTGCAGTATTGTGTAGTGTACTTTTAGTTATGTTGCATTGTTTCACTTTGTTATTGTGTAGTGAAATTTGTATTATATATGCCTACGCATGTCTAACGCGCTCACCTGTGTTTGTACTTTAGTCTTTTACTGTACCTTCTCATTATTCACTAATCCTTAAGCGCAGTGATACCAAAGCTTGTGTTTTGTTAATTGGTGCTTTAACCTTGGAACGGTGCAGCCTATTGCTGTCGTCTTGGCTAAACAAAACTATTGAAGTAACTTATTTGTCTTCATGAACAAAATAGACAATTGTCGTGCATCTATTTTGTCTTATACTTGATTAAGGCTCGAAATAAAGCCATTGTTTGGCAAAATGAACGAAGCACAGCGAGGCTTAGTCACAAAATATATTTTCGATATCAGGTTTACTCACACCAAAACTTACCATTGCTGGAAGACGCTGACCTTACTCGGATATAGAAAATCACTGGGTTCAATGCCTCTTAGACTCTTGGACTCACTGATTCTAACTCTGACTAGTTGAACTTCGGCTTACACACCCATTGATTCAGGGACTAAAGCCCACTCACCGTGTTGATTTCACACAACCTTACTCTTCAGATAACAGCTCATGTGTTCAAGGTATAGTACAGTCACCCACAAAAGCTTACAGAACACAAGTTCGCGTAAAACATTGGATTTCTGAGCAGCCTTTAAAAGTAAAAGTAGCCAGTCAAATCACAGCAGGTTTCTGCCCCATATGTTAGCGCCGCTAGAATGCACTAATTGTACACCTTTCTTTTTAGTGATAATGGTAAGCTTACAGTAAGGACCTGAGAGTGTCTGCCGTATGTGCTATAGCCCAATTTTATTCTTCTGTAAATTTCCTTCTCATGATCAGGGTCCCCTGTGAGTAATTGTCCTAGGTATAAATGTATTCCTTTGCATACACTCAGCTCCAACCCAATTTTATTCTTCTGTAAATTTTCTTCTCATGGTCAGGGGCTGTGAGTAATTTCACATACAGTCAGCCTCTAGAGTATGCGAAGGAAGATGTCTACCTAGGACAATTACTTACAGGGGACCCTGATCATGAGAAGGAAATTTACAGAAGAATAAAGTTGGGTCGGAGTGCATACAGCAGACACATACAGATCCTTACTGGAAGCTTACCATTAAATCACTAAAAAGAAAGGTGTACTATCAGTGCATTCTAACGGTACTACCATATGGGGCCGAAACTTGGAGACTGAAAATGAAGCTAGAAAACTAGTTAACGACCGTACGAAGAATGATAGGCGCAACGTTAAGAGACAAGAAGAGAGTGGTGTGGACCAGAGAGCAAACGGCTAGGCTGATATTCTAATCAACATTAAGAAAAAGAAATGGAGCTGGGCAGGTTATGTAATGCATAGATTAGATAACCGGTGGACCATTAGAGGTGCCAAGAGAAGGGAAATGCAGTCGAGAATGGCAAAAGACTAGAGGGGGGGGGTGATGAAATTAAGAAATTCACAGTGCAAGTTGGAATCGGTTGGCGCAGCAAAGGGTTAATTGGAGTTTGGAGGGAGAGGCCTTCATCCTACATAGGTTGTTGTTGATGATGATGATGATGGTGATGATGATGATGAAACCATACATCACTTTGTTGCTCGCATATACAAGTGGCAGCTGGAATCGCAAACACCGGGCTCTGTTGTGAGGGTGCAGATATATTGCAGGCTTCTCACAACGACATGACTGCTGGTCATCTTGGTTTCCAGAAAACCTATGACCGCATCAAAGGTTGCTTCTACTGGCCTGGCAATTGTCCACCAGTGTAGCGAGGTATGTTTCCTGTGCCCTAGGGCACAGGAAACATACTTTCGACGCTAACATAGCTATGTTAGCGTCGAAATCTCCCTACATCAGCTCCAAGCGGACAACTGCAACTGGTTCCGTGTCTGTCGCAACCATTTGAAGTCGTTGGCTTTGACCTGTATGGTCCTCTTCCTGTGACTCTCACCGGTAAACGATGGATTGTGACCGCCGTTGACCACTTGGTACGCTACGGTGAAACAGCTTGTGTGAGTTCTGCCTCAGCGTCTGAAGTTGCTGAATTCATACTTCAAGCCTTAATACTGCGTCACGGTGCTCCTCGCTTCCTCCTGAGAGACCGTGGAAAAGCATTCCTCTCGCAACTAGTAGACGAGTACTCAGGGCCTCCGGAACCACCCACAAGACTACCTCCAGTTACCATCCACAAACCAACGGCCTAGCAGAGCGATTTCATCGCACGCTGTCAGACATGCTAGCTATGTACTGTCAGGATTGGGGGCTCAATCCCATCGCTCGTGATCCGTTATAAAGATTGGAGTCGGGCATGAATTAGAAGGTAGCTGGCGCATGCTGTCATCCGACTTATCCACGCTGAGGACGTTGGTGAAGGGAAGGACTGCTTCTCATCGAGAACGAGGAATATGGGTTTATTTACAATATTTAATATATTAGTCTAACATGGCTGTTTGAGAAAGTACATCAGTTAATCATTCGGACTGTGCGCGTGAGACAGCGATCGATACCGACGGGCTGTGTGTCGATGCACAGCGTGAGCTGGGCAATGTAGTAGAGGGCAGTTCGCAAGAGTGCGAGTTGTCTTACTCGAGTAAAGCCTGCTGCATTGTGCCAGAGTCGGTTGAGCTGTCCGCCAGTCGAGGCAGAGAGAGTGTTGATTTTAGTGAGAATCACTCAGACTGTGCGGGTAAGAGACCGATCCGGGCCGACGAAATGTGTACCGGCCAGCACGAGGCACGAGAAGGCGACATGAAGGCGAGTGCAAAGAGAAAGCGCCGTAAAAAGAAGCGCGGTAAAGACCGAAAGTCGGTAATTAATGTAGCGCCGCCAAAGATGGCGAGAAAGCCAAAAGGGCAGGGCGCGAGGAAGAAGGTGCGGTCGTCTAGGACGATGTTGACGCATCCAGAACGTTCGAGCCACAGGTCAAAAGGGGACCGCGAAGCATGTTCTGCACGGACGCGGACAAAGGACACGGGGCAGTTAGACTCCTCGTCGTTCCGTAGTTCTTTTCAAAGCTCAGCGTGCAGTTCGAAGAAACGCAAGGTGGCAGGACGAGACCAGGTGGGGAGTAGCGACGCGGTCAATCGTTTCGTGTTGAAAGCGGGGCGCGAGGACGCAAATTGGCAGGAGACCGTAACATCTTGGGGGAGCTGATAGTTAGTCAGCCCTTTTGTTGTCTCTCGGCAGCCAGAGTAGCTTTCAAGCCGCGACCACCGCGATGACGGCTCAGAGTATGAGTCAGACATAAGCGTTTGGAAAGGGAGGCGAAGAGCCCTTCCGTAGAAATGGAGTGTCTTGTTTTTTTATTTTGAGCATCGGAAATTTTTTCGCGATTTGAGACTAGGATTTCTTCCAATGTGTAAGGTTTGAGCTTTGTTTGTGTTTTCGTTTGAGAAGCTCCGTGATTTGAAAGATGAGGTTTATGTAAACATGTAGTCTCGCGAGATGCTCATTAATAAGTAGATAGGTTTTTTTGTGTGTGTGTGAGTAACCTGAGGGTCAAGGTTATCGTTCAGAGGCCTATAGTAAAGCGCGTGTGTTATTTAACCTTTTTTCTTTTTAAGTGTTTTTGAATTTTGCAAGGTTAAGCGCGTAGGTTTTCAGTAAGTGCGTGATTTGCACGGAGAAGCGTTCTTAGTTCCATTAGCGCATGTCCTGTGTGGACGGAAGGAAGCAGATTTATGAGTGGGTTGCTCGTGTGTGTATAGGGCAGCCGTATTCTGACTCCTCTGATAAGTATGCGTGGAACGAGTTATTAAAAGACGCATTAATTTAAGAGTTCTGCGGAGTGTGTAAGTCCCGCAAGTTTAATTGTTCGTTTATGTCACGTGTCCTGTAGGACTTTCAGGAAAGAAACGTGAGTAAGCGTGAATGAAAAGTTTGCCTACAATGCAAGTACGCGTTCTGTTTAGTGACCACAAGGCTAGTGCGCTTGTGATTACGTACTTGTGAGGTTGACCAGATTGTTCAGTGGCACCATTACGTGCGATAAGTACGCCACTGCGATAGATTGGAAACAGGCTGTTCGGGTAGTTAGGCCACTTAAGTTATGTTCGGCTGTTTTCATTTGTTGTTTGCATCGTCAACGACCCTTTTGTTTTGCAACAACAATGGTACTCTGGTCTTGTCGGCATTCGAGGAGAAATGGATAGCTGTTTGGAAGGGTGGTTGGAACTGCTTTGTCAAAATTGGGGAAATAAAAGATCAGGGTTCATTTTGACTCAGTAATAGCCTGGTGAGTCAGGGGTGAAGAGCCTGCACTTACACGTGGGGCAGCGCTGTGTTGTTTTGTTTGTTTGACGTCTGTTCTCCAGGGCCAAGGATCCCGAAGTTCGTCAAACGTGGCTCGACCCCAGTACCCTGCAGCTTCTATCAGCATTCCTCATGGCCAGCGAATTGAGTTCACCGGCCATTCAGAACTACCGTGGCGAGGACGAGCTGTTAGATATGGCGCCGTTTCCTGAGGCTACTTCGAGTTCCCCAAACCACTTCGAGTCGCAGCACAGCTAATTGAGGAATGCCGAAGCAGGAAAGCACATTCCAGAGGAGCGGCCGAGCAAACAAGTTTAAGGCAACAAGTTCACGTGCCAACAAGTTCGTGCGCCGCCGGGATTAGCAGGTGGGCCTCGGACAATGGAGCATGAGCAGCCCTCCCCTTCTCGTCGTTAGAAGTGCATTGCCAGTCTGCGAGGCAAGACCGCAGAGAGCCGCCAGGTGTGACACCGCGACACGGGCGCCTACCATTGGCTGAAAGTGGCGTCATCGGAGCGGACTCTCCCATTGGTCAAACATGACGTGACTTACAGTGCTCGAAGGGTTTATAAGAAGCCTTCCAGAGAGACCTGAGCATTCTGGGACATGCCCTGATTCCCTGATTCACCTCTCTCGAACTTCTTGCCGCGGGCCGCAGCGTCCGAGTTGCTGCCGGCCCGTAATGACTGTAGGAATGTTAATTGACGCTCACCTCCTTGTATATAATGTAGAATAAACCCTCCCAAGTTTTGGGTTATCATCCGCGAAGTCCGTCCCCCAACCCCTACAGCACTGCTATGCCCAAGTGTGTGAGATCAAATCGTAGCCACGGTGGCCAGATTTAGGTGGTGGTGAAATACAAGAATGGTCATGTACCGGTCATTGGTTGCACGCTAAAGAATGACAGGTAGTCAAAATTAATCCAACATCCCCCACTACAATGTGCCTCGTAACCATATGGTGGTTTTGGAATGTGAGATCCTACAATAGTACAACAAAGTTTGCATTGTCAATATTCCAGTTGTGCACTGCTGTTGGTAAATACTGGTGTTCTACAGAGATCAGTTGATAAGCTGCTCAGGTAAATTATGAATGTACTTGAGCTGAAAAGGCTTGGAAATATTGTGACAATATGCCCTCTATTATGCTAGAAGGATGTGTGCTTCCTGTCGGGATCCGTTGTGTATACGCTGCAGGCTTGTTTTCCTTCATACTTGTGCTGATGTGTATCTTCTGTGTATTCTTTTCAACTGGCCTTTATTCTGTATGATCAAACTATAAATGCACAGTTGTTAGTTAGTGTACATGGTGATCGTTGGTCTCCTTTCTGGTCACTCATATTTTTTGGCCCTATTTCTTGCAATAATGAACCAAATATAGCCCAACAATATGTTTTGACCTTAGGTAGGTGCTTCTCTCACAGCTGTCCTACATGATTTCATGTAATATACCTTAGCAGTATACCTATAGCAGTATTGCAGTATACCTAAGCTTTCTTCCCCTTTATTTCTGTATACTGAGGGAATAAAACCTAGTGCACTACCCCTGTCACTTTTTCACCAACACCTTTCCAATAGCTGTATTAGTAAAGCTTCTGTCTTTCATTTTTTTGCAATTTTAATGGACTTTCACAAAAAAATATCAAGGGAATTATCTTGTTTATTTATGCTCTGCCATCTGCTGTTGTCAGTGTTTTAGTATGTGCAATATGTTGTTTCTGCTCTATTCAGCAGAATACTTGATTATCAGTAGGCTTGAATGCAGTTGGTAAAGAAATGAGTAATGAATGAACTTATTAAAAATGGCTTTTAAAGAGTAATATAGATGAATTGCCTATATATATTACAGTGAGAAATACAAGCGCCAGCAGAAGACAAAGAGGAAGGAGATGGTTGTTGTTGGTGCTCACGCTCGACCCGCTCGGCCGTTGTCTCTTTGTGTGCATTCATATAAAACGCCGAGCTCATCTAACCTTAAACGCGTACTATCAATATATATAAATTGAAGTTAGTGAGTCTTGGAGAAACATTTCGCTGATAACGAATGTCTGCAAAAATTAGCTGGCTGTTGTATTGCTTAGATAACTTTTTTACATTTTAATGAGACTGACACAAAATACAAGTATTTATGAATTTCAGTTTACTTTAAATTAATTGCTATAGCAAATCAGGACAGCAATACTTCTAACAAATTATTTGCTGTAGCAAATAAATTGCCGCCTGACTGCCTGATTGCAATATTTCATTAGTAAGGGGTGACTTAAGCTCAGTCCACACAGCCGGCATTTCATATGTGTGCGAGTGCACAAAAAACCGCCCATGTCTCGCACAGGGGAAGTTTTCTACATGCATGTGGAAGGCATGTGGAAGGCTGCGTGGACTGAGTGTAAGTCACTCCTAATTCTAAAGAGACCACAAGTAGCCACTCCCAGTAATGTAAATGTATTCCCTTTCATGTAGCTGAATCAATGTTTCTTTAAACCTAAAAAAAGATGTTGCGTGAAACCAAATTTTTATCATCAGGGAGTTGTTATCTTGGGGTTACATCGTTTAAAGAATAAAATCATGTTTCTAATATAAACAGATTGACAGCACACTTAAAAGAAGAGGACAAAGAAAGTGACAGGCTGTGTGCTTTCTTTGTCATTGTCTTTTAAGTGTGCTGTTAATCTTTTTAATATCAGGTACCAACTAGGTCAAACCAACATTGTGTCCCTTAAGTCCATCTTAGCTGGATAGGTATCATTATAGATGGCCATCCAATAGTCCTCTAGACTGGAATGATGGTTGCTACAGACACTCCAGCCAATCTCCCCAATATTAGATACTTCTCCTCTCTTTTCTTTTTGCATTTACAGACTGCTTCTAGTACCCTTGACTGAGAAAAAGAAGTGAGGGTAGTTGAAAGGCTGGCACCTCATTCTATTATTCAAGCTGTCACTACCTTTTAGAATGTCATGTCGCAGTGTTCAGTAGCACAAAAAATGTGGGCACTGAGCCCCATGAACACCGCTGTTGTATTATTCATGCCAGAAGACAGAGTAGGAGAGACAATGTTACAATGCAGGGATGATGATGATGTGTGTTTTTTTGTGGCGCAAGGGCCAGGTTTGGCCAAAGAGCGCCATGACAAGTGGTAATGTTGACCGTGTATTATGAAGATGTGACTTGGCTGTAAAGTGGACTAAAAATATTCGCTGTAAAGTGCGTAAAATTAACGTGTTATAAAATTATGGCGATGACAGATGGCGAATACTCTGAACATTAAAATCCATCGTAGAAGAATGATGCAAAGTAGAAAAATATAGGATGTTAAAATTACTTGGAGCACTGCTGCCTCGCCAGAGCCCTTGAAACACAAGGGCCTAGAGGCATGTGCGATACGAAAAACCTATCGCAGCGGCATCCTCTGAAGAGAGGACCCGCTACGAACATGTGGGGCTAAAAACATACAAAAGAACATCTTTCAGAAAACTTAGCACTGTGTTGGTGTCAAATAAAGGTTCTGGGCCGAGTAACATAACAGGATGAAGGGGGATGTGCTGTCGGTATGCTAAGGGAAAATGTTTCTTTCTTTCATATTCGGCTTCCCGACACTCCAGGACGACGTGGAGGACGGTCAGCCTCTCCCCGCATCTACCGCAGGTTGGAGGATCATTTCCAGTGAGTAAATAGTTATGCGTGCCAAATGTATGTCCTATTCTGAGACGACAGAATAGGACATCTGTTCGGCGTGATTTTGTTACGGAAGGCCAGAATCCTAACTGTGGCTTTATCACGTGGAGCTTATGATTTGTTTCCGCGTCCCATAGGCGTTGCCAGTGGTTGTGTAGTTTCCTCCGTAAGAAGGGCTTCAGATCTGTGACAGGAACTGCAGCGGTGGGATTAGCAGAATGCCATGCAACTGACGTGGCCATCTGGTCCGCCAGAACATTACCTTCGATGGCCCTATGACCTGGCACCGAGCATATAATCACATGCTGGTTAGATAAATATGCTTTACATAAGACGGAATAGAGTTCGATTATAACAAGATTTTTGTGCTTACAGAAAAATATCAAAGCCTTCACAACGCTTAGGGAGTCCATATATATGACTGATTTTTTTAGATTTGATTTGCTAATATGCTTCACGGTCGACAATACTGCGTAGGCCTCAGCCGTAAAGATACTAGTTTCCGGATGCAGTACGTCGGATTCCGAGAAGGATGGACCGACGGCTGCATAGGACACCCCGTCGTGTGACTTTGATGCGTCTGTGTAGAACTGCGTGCAGGAGTGTTTGTGCTGGAGTTCACGGAAATGCATTTGGATTTCAATGTCTGAAGCGTGTTTTGTAACTTGCATGAAAGATATATCGCATTGTATGAGCTGCCACTCCCAAGGAGGTAGCAGCTTGGCTGGATGCATTACGGGGAGCTCGAGGAGTGGGACATGCATTTGATCACTAAGCTCCCTCACACGCAGCGAGAAAGGCTGTCTTACGGAGGGACGATTGCGAAAGAGTGTAGCATATGTCATGTCGTTAATGGTATTAAAACAGGGATGCTGTGGATTTGAGTGGACTTTCAGAAAATATGTTTGGCTAATGTATGTTCTCTGCAGATGAAGTGACCATTCATTTGATTCTACATATAAACTTTGTATGGGACTCGTTCTGAAAGCGCCTGTGGCCAGTCGGATTCCTAGATGGTGGACCGGATCTAGCATCTTTAGCGCGCTCGGGGCTGCAGAATGATAGATCACGGCACCATAGTCTAGTCGTGATCGAATGAGGCTCTTATAGATATTCATTAAACACTTCCTGTCACTACTCCATGTAGTCTGGGATAGAAGTTTGATTATGTTCATTGTTTTCAGACATTTTTCTTTAAGATGTTTAATGTGGGGGACGAAAGTGAGTCTGTAGTCAAGTATGACACCTAGAAATTTGTGTTCTTTGTTTACAGGTATCTGTTGTCCACGCAGTTCTATGCAAGGATCTGGAATAAGTCCTCTCTTTCTTGTAAAAAGAACACAAGAGCTTTTGTTAGGATTGATCTTAAATCCATTCCTGTCTGCCCACATTGACACTTTGTTCAGGCCATGCCGTACCTGTCTCAAGCAGACTGCGAGGTTACAAGATTTGAAAGCTATTTGAATGTCGTCCACATAGACAGAGTAAAAGATGGCGGGTGGTAGTGAAGCACGAAGCGTGCTCATCTTCACGATAAAGAGCGTGCAGCTGAGCACGCCTCCTTGGGGTACACCCGTTTCTTGCGTAAAAGGACGTGATAGTTCATTGCCGACTTTTACCCGGAAGGTACGATTTGACAGATAGCTTTTTATTATATTAAACATATTACCGTGGATGCCCATTTCTGACAGGTCTCTTAAGATTCCGTAACGCCACGTTGTGTCATACGCCTTTTCCATATCGAGAAATATCGATAGGAAGAACTGTTTATGTATAAATGCGTCCCGGATATTCCCTTCAACACGCACGAGATGATCGGTTGTGGAGCGCCCTTCTCGGAAGCTGCACTGATAAGGATCAAGCATTTTGCTCTGCTCAAGGAAATGAATGAGTCGCCGATTTATCATTTTTTCGAACACCTTACAAATGCAGCTTGTGAGGGCTATCGGGCGGTAACTTGCCACCGAGGAAGGGTCTTCGTCTTGTTTCAAAACAGGGACTACAATGGCTTCCTTCCACGCGGTTGGAAGGTACCCTGCATCCCAGATGGTGTTGAAAAGTGTGAGTAGTGTAAGTTGCGTGTCATTGTGTAAGTTTTTGAGCATTTCATACAAGATTCTATCAGATCCGGGTGCTGAACTCTTGCATGCACTCAAGGCAGCTTTCAACTCGGCAGCACTAAAAGGGCAATTGTACAGTTCATTCTGTCGGAATTTATTGGTGAGTGGCTTGCATTCTTCTATTTGTTTATATCTTAGGAAGGATTACTTATAATGATTTGAGCTTCATACACTCTCAAGTGCTCTCCGAGTGAGTTGGCCTGATCTTGCAGTGTATCTCCCTGTGTGTTTACTAGGGGGAGTGAATGTGTTTGCCGCCCTCTAATCCTATTTACTCTGTTCCAGGCTTTGGCCTCATCCCTAAACGAGTGAATACTTGATAAAAACTTGTGCCAACTTTCTCGTCTGGCCTGTCGGCGGGTTCGCCTGCCTTCGGATTTTACTTTTTTAAAGTTGACTAGATTCTCTGCAGTGGGAGAAGCGCGTAGCAACCCCCACGCCCTGTTCTGTTTTTTATGAGCGATCCTACAATCGTCGTTACACCATGGGACACACCGTTTGCAGGCCAAGCCTTTTACTTCTGATATGCATATAAATGCGACATCTATTATGAATGCTGTAAAAGACTCGACTGCAGCGTCAATTCCTAACGAAGACAGCTCAGCCCATGAGATACTAGTAAGAGATTGAAATTTCTCCCAATCAGCTGTCTCAATCTTCCACCTAGGAGCGTATGGTGGATATTCGTTTTCTTTATATGATCTTAGGAGTATAGGGAAGTGGTCGCTACCGTAAGGGTTGTCGGTAACTTCCCATTCAAGTTCAGGCAGTACAGACGGGGAGACTATACTAAGATCTATTGACGAAAAGGATCGGTTTGCAAGAGAGTAATATGTGGGTTCTTTCTTGTTGAGAAGGCACGCTCCAGAAGAAAAAAGGAACTGTTCAACAAGGCGACCTCGCGCACCTATACGAGAATCGCCCCACAGGGAGCTGTGCGCATTGAAATCGCCAAGAACAGCATAAGGTTCTGGCAATTCATCGATCAAGGAGTGAAATTCATGTTTGTTCAGTTGGTAATGCGGGGGTATGTAAAGGGAACAAATGGTGATGAGTTTGTTTAGTAGGACAACTCGAACCGCCACTGCTTCAAGGGTCGTTTGTAGCTGTAAAGGCTGACACGCATTACTTCTATGAGTAAGAATCGCAACACCACCCGATGATGCGACGGCATCATCGCAATCTTTGCGAAACGTAGCATACGTACGGAGAAAGTTTGTGTGTTTAGATTTTAAGTGTGTTTCCTGTAAACGCAGCACTTTTGGATTATGTTTGTGGATGATTTCCTGCACATCATGAAGGTTTCTAAGAAGACCTCTGACGTTCCACTGTATGATTTGTGTATCCATATTTAAAGTAAGTTGGTGCTGTGTGTACGGAAACGGAAAGGTGCCTTAGATTACAGAGCTCTTTCGAGGCCCTGTAATCGGGGTTTTGCTCTTTCTGGAGCGTTAGAGTGAGCCTCGCCGCTCCTTCGGCGCTTGGTGCGCCTTGAGGTTAGTTGTAGTGTCCATTGCCTCGTGTGAGGCGCCGGACACGTGCTCTTGCGAGCGAGAAGTAACTAGAGAGGGTCCTGCTTTGGGGGGCAAGACCCCTGCGCCCACCAGCCCGGAGGTCGATAGGGCTCCCAGAGGGATTTGGCTGCGCCGGCTGTTGCCAACGCAGGAAGGGGACGAGGAGGCCGGGGCAGCCTCAGCTGTGCCAACGTTCGGGGTCGATGATCCCTCATTCAGGGTTGACGGAGCAGCGCTAGCTGCAACCGCCGTGGGGGCAGATGGCGTAGCTGCCGACTCACTGCCTGTGGGCCAGACAGCCGCCGGAGGCTGTTGTGACGCTGCCCCCTGACGCGCCACTTCGGCAAAGCTTTTCTTTGGCAAGTATGCTACCCTCCTGCATGCCTCTTTGAATGATATGTTTTCCTTTACTTTGATTGTGACTATTTCTTTCTCTTTTTTCCAGGACGGGCAAGACCGCGAGTATGCGGCGTGCTCGCCTTCACTGTTTACACAATGGAGAGTGTTCACGCAAGCTTCAGAAGTATGTTCATGTGCACTGCACTTCGCACAGGTTTGACGGCCTCGGCAGCTCTGCGAACTGTGACCGAAGCGTTGGCATTTAAAACACCTTAGGGGATTTGGCACATATGGCCGAACACGGAGCTTGATGTACCCGGCCTCTACAGACTCGGGCAGAATACTTGAGCCGAAAGTCAATATAAGGTGTTTGGTCTTGATTTCTTTGCTGTCACGCCTGATCTTAATTCTTTTAACATTGATAACGTTCTGGTCACTGATGCCCTCCAAGAGTTCATACTCAGTGAGCTCCAGCAAGTCATCGTCCGAGACAACACCGCGGCTTGTGTTCATGGTGCGGTGCGGGGTTACTGTTACTTGGGTCTCCCCAAATGACACAAGTTTCGGCAGCTTCTCATACTGCTTCTGATTTTGGAGCTCCAAAAGGAGATCGCCACTTGACATTCTCGACACCTTATATCCTGTACCGAAAACTTCGGTCAAAGACTTGGAAACAAGGAACGGTGAAATGGATCGCACTAGTTTGTCTGGCTTTTCTGAGTGAATGACGTGGAATCGAGGAAAGTTGTGGACTTGTCGTCCGAAAAATTGAAAGAAGTCTTCGGTGCGCCCTCGTTTCTGAGGGCGATCAGGAAGTTTGGGGAAAGAAGTTTCCATGAAAATGTATAAAAATTCGGCAACAGCGCCGACCACCCACCACGGAGCCCAACGAGGGGACGCGGCAGAGCTTGCATGCAAGTCTGCACGACGCCAGCCGTACGCCGCCACTATAACCAAATATGGTGTACCCAAGATTGGATAGCCACACAGGGTTAACCCTTGCCGCCAAGAAGAAGGAAGTAAATAGAAGAGAGAAGAAAACAGGAAAGATGTAAAGTGAGAGATAAAGACGAAGGTTTGAGAAGAGGGGGACAGGAAAAGGCGACTACCGATTTCCCCCGGGTGGGTCAGTCCGAGGGTGCCGTCTACGTGAAGCAGAGGCCAAAGAGGTGTGTTGCCGCCGCCGAGGGGCCGTAAAGGTCCAAACACCCGGCATTGGCTCAACCCCCAGGATCCCCTTTTCCCCGGACACGGCTAAGCCGCGCACTGCTACACGCGGGAGGGGCCAACCCTCGTGTGCTCGGGTACGTGGTGTCGCAACACACCAAACGCCTGCTTACGCAGACGCCCCTGCGGGGTACAATGCAGGGAGGTTACGAATGACAAGGTGTGACCTGATGATGCTAAGATGTATACGACATGCCTACAATATATATTAATAAAATAATTGTGCACATCCAATGCACATCCTGGAATCTTTATGAAGTGAAGCTTACGTGAAGCATTTAATGAAATGCTACAAGTTTGTCCATTTCGTTACTGCTTTTTAGGTGTAAAGGAAACCAGAATGGCAATGTTCTCGTGCGCATCCATGCTGCTCAATGTGACAAATCTTATATTGGCCCATCATTCTTTATATCTGATTTATCTTAAATTTACTGACTGCTTGTTGGCCAGCCTCCCATTGTGAGTATATACCAAAGTATGGATCTCCTTGCTGTGTATCTTCCTAGAACTCCTCCGCATTGTATAATACACTTTGTTGTTACCTTTTTTTTGAGCCTTATATTTTCATGTGAATGTTTAGTCGGAGCTTTGTTTATTAGTGTGATTGGCTCCCATTTCATTTATTCCTTTCTTGTGCCCTCATGCTTGGCTCTACATCATTGTCTCTTCTGAAGTGTTGCACTCAAGACCTTGTGTGCACCCTTTGCTGTCATCTTCTTTTTCATCTTTGCATTATTTCTTACACTCACTCGAACACCTGTGGTTGGCTCCCGTTTCTTTTATTAATTTCTTCTGTGCACCCTCAAGCTTGGCTTTTCGCAGTCATTTTTTTCTTTCGATGCATTGCACTCACGACTATGCGTGCACACTTTGGCGTCATTGTCCTTCGCAAGGCCATAGTATGGAAATCATCATCACAATGAACATGTGGTGACCATCTGAGAGAGTTAGTTGGTGTTTGCACAAAAGAGAGGGAGAGAGACAAAACTTCATTAAATGTTATTGCTGGAGTGAAGGGGGGGCGGGGGGACTAGCCCCACCGGAGCCCTCCTTCCTAAGGTGGTGGCCAGACCTTGAGTCTTGGCGGCAACGGCAGCCAGCCAGACTGTCCAGAGTTGGTCCTCAGGGCATTTGCTGAGCAGCACATCCTCCCATTTCTCAGGCATGGTGATTTTAAATGTAGGGTTGGTGCTGTGTTTAATGGTGTCTGTCGCTGCAGGAGATGCCTGGATAATGTGGCTGAGGTACGGTGGCTAGAAGGGGAGGTGAGAGCATCGGCCGGCGCGGAGTGTAGCAAGAGATCATGCTTGCAGCGGCGGCGCTGCTGTCGACACTTAGATTTCTTGGATCGCGCTCGGCGGTTCGCTTCCGCTGGTCGCGCGCTCCGTTAGCGAGGTAGTTTTGCGTTGTTTTAGGGCCGAGGAGCATGTGTTGACTATCTGACGCTTTCCAACCACAGGAACATGGAATGCTAATTGGCCGACGCAGTCAGTCATTCTAAACAAGATAACAAGCCTAGCATTACATGCAGACGTACTAGACGCGCGAGTAACGCCGACGGGTAGGAGGCTCTCGCCAAAATTTTCTTTAGCTCGTTTTTTAGTTATTTATCTTTTTCAGGTATTTTAGCCAATGAAAAAGCGCAGCAAGTTCTAGACGAAAAAAAGCGCTGGATTTCTCGGCTGTGAGCGTGTTTCGTTCTCAAGCAGGAAAAAGCAACAGGGTCCTTGCAGTACGTTGTACAACACAATATTTTATTGCAGGGATGGTCAAGTATGTGGGCAAAACCAGCCAGTAAGGACAAACAAGTGAGGCAGCCTAAGACAGAACACAAAAAAAATTAACGCACCACGCAAGGGACAACACACCTTCAGGTAACATGCCTGAGCTTAAGGTGCCGCATTCTTTGCCTTTTTCCCTCTCTAGCCTTGTTCTGTGCTTGAACTAGAAAATGTAGCCTTGTTAGTGCATAGAACTTCACAACATCGTTTGTTACTTCTGTGCTGTGTTTGTCACAGCCAACTGCACTAAGCCTGTTCCTTGCCAAAGAAGAAATCAAATCCATCACACTGTTGGCCTTTAGGCTATAGACACTGAAGCAATGCGTGAACAAATCCTCTAGCTTCATAATCAATTTCTGAAGCTCCTGAGATGGATACAACAACCCTCCATTATCAACCTCTTGTGTGAGGCAAGCTTCCTTTGGAAGTTCAGAGCCAGCTGGAAGGAGCAGTGCTCTAGAGCAGTCATGGCACTTTGTTTTCCCGAGCATCTTCCGAGCAACATATCCTGCGACCTAGTAGGAAATCTGCGAGTCACTTCCTATTGTAACAGTCGCATCATGATCAGGAAGTAGGTCGCATGATGCAAGCACCTCATGAACTTCGTTCAGGCACCCAATATCCATCAGCTGATCAAGCTTTCCTTGCACATTTCGTGGCTTTTCACTGGTTGCCGAGAGCAGGCTCTTCATCAATGAGGGTGACACATTTCCATTTGGCGGAGCCTTCGCTAAGCTACAAAATGACAAACAATTCACCGATATTAAGAACTGCGACGGTGTAGGGTGGTCATTGTTGCCTGACATTTGCCTAAGGATACAGAATAAATTTTCTAAGCGATCCTGACTCAAACGAGAGGTCATTAGGTACTTGTAATCAAGCTCTTCTGCGAGGTAATCAAGAAGGGACATTGTGCTTGTAAGCGTAACACGAAGCCCTTCAGCTGTGCCTTGCGTAAGAAAGCCTACTTTCCCTATTTGTGCTTCCCAGTGTCTATGTAGGCTAAGAAATCCTTCACCTCGGTGCGACTTTTTGAACCAATGCGCATAGCACCACGACTGCACCTAGATGTCATAGCTGCTATAAGCTTAGACAGCCGCCTTACAAATGATGCTGTTGCTGCACTCGAGCCAGCACCGCACACCCGTTCAATGTCATCTTGGTACGCATAGAGCCCTCTCAGTACCTCGTCGCTAAATAGTGAAAAAGCAAAGTTGACCTTCATTTTCTCAAATCCATTTGGCTCAATGACTGCCCTAGTTACATGGGGCATTGCTTTTAGCCTTACAACATCCCTGTTGTCACATTTCCAAGCTTCTCTTACCACATCCATTCTAACGTATCCTTCAGGTGTGTGAAAGCCTTTGGACACAACAGAATTACGTACACATTTAACCAGATGAGGAAAGTCCGACAAAAAGTGCAAACTTCTATTGTCATCTGCAGGGTGCTTGACCTTGCAGACTGTCTTAGCAGTCCCTTCGATACCGAAAGCGCGCCACATGCTCCTGTTCCATGATGCAGCGTCTGTTGTAACGAAATCCACGAACAGGCCGGACTTTTCAGCTGCTAATGTGATGTCAATCACAATCTTTGAAAGAACATCTGCTTTTACATTGCTGTGTGAACGAAAGGTGGCAAGGATCTGCTGGAAGTTGCCAGAAAATGGCTGAAATGATACCACTAGACCATGGTCACAGGTCTCCTTGCTTTGGTCTGGAGAAGTGTAGGCACCTAGATCAACGAAGCCCTCAATAAAACCACTGTTTGTCACTTTCAGGCTTTCTGACAGCTTCATTTCATCGATCAGAATGCCTCCATGCCTCTCAAACTTATCCATGCCCTTGGTTTTTTCGGCGATTGCGGCAAACATGTTCTCATTGAGGCCAAAAGAGCTCTTATAGCCCTTCATATACTTGTGCAGGCAACTCTTGCTAGGAAGTACCATCACCTTTTGCTTGCGAATGTACTCGTATAGCTTGGGGCTCCTTATTTTCATTAGGATGCACTCCAACACCCATTCTTGGCTATACGTCATTCCCTGCGTGCCTTTTCGTTTTGATGCTTGAAAGCATGCTTGAACTTGCTGCCGCTGCTTTTCAGGCAGTCCAGAGAGGCTCTTCTCCAGCTTCCTCTCTGAAATAGCAGCATTTTCTTCTTTCATTGCTGTCATCATTGTTTTCAGCTTAGCAACCTTCGCCTTTTCGCGACGCAGCTGTAGGTTGCACTTCACAAGGTTCTTTGATGCGTTGGAAAGAGGAGCCGCCCTCGCCTTCCTCTTCTTATAGCAAGCTTGATTTACTAAAAGCTTCCGCAGGTACTTGCACTGAATGCATGGCTTTTCACCTTGGGAGACTCCTCGACAGCCTTTGCTGTGCAGCTTATTTCCGTGCAGTCTGTAATTTACTCGGCTGCGGCTTTGATGTAGTTCACTCGGCGCCAAGCTCTGCTCAAATCCAGGACATACACTCAATTGTTCAACCAACTGAAGCAGGTTTTCCACACCTTGGGGGTCACATACGTCGACTTGCTTCAACGCCGCGCCTTGGACGAACACGGCACTGTGATAATGTGTATTTTCCGCCGAGCACAACACTAGCTTTTTAAAGCACACGCTGTCACCTGCCTGAGAAAAAACACTGAATGCAAGTGACTTGGGCGCGTCCGTGACAACGTTCCTCGACCAGAACTCACTTGGAAGATTTTCACCTGTTAACTTGTCCAGTTTTTCCAGGCTGCAGGCGTAATGAATCGCTGTGCCATTGGCTGCTGCGTCGTCGTCAGTTGCCACGGATTCCCGGGTGCTGTCAGCCACGAATGAAGCAACCTTGCATGGCGATCCGTGGCTCCCTTTTCTTCGTTTCCCAAGCACCTCGCCTCTCGAAGTTCTTGACTTCCTCTTCACAGGCAGCCTCTTCGAAAGATACGCCGGAGTGTTAGGAAACAGCGTGGGAATGGCGTCCTCAGATAGGCATGGCCAGCCGCGGGGAATCCTTACGGTCTCCCCATTCACAACGTGGATGTAGTCTCGCACTATGAACCTTTGCTCGAAGTGCAATTCACAGAGCACAGATGTTTTCTCCAGGGGTCTGTCTGCACGTGGTACCGCACGTTGCCACACTTTCAGCCTTTCTTCATCACACGGGGCAGCAAAAGTGGAGACTTTCTTGCCTTTGTTTCTGGCGGAGACGTATCCTGACGTGCACCTGGGCACAAAGCAATGCGTTTGGCGGTTTACACGTCTCTCCATTATTACCCGTGTGTTCAGCACATGTTAAGGTTACAACGGGTAAACGTAATCGGAAGAAAAAAACTCACTGGTAGCAACGCAGCGAGAAAATGTACAGCAACACAGAGGAGCATGCACCTCACAGACGTTCGCCAGCCGAAGAGAAGCATCTAAGACGCGACGCACGCGCCACCTATCAACAGCATGAATGACTACGACACGCGCTTGCGTGCACGGCCCGCTGCGAAACTCTCACCTCCCTTCTAGCCACCGTAGCTGAGGTCAATGCGAGACGCCCCGCACACTTTGCACTGTGGCGTGTCAACATTTGGGTGGATGTGACTGTATAGTGAGGGTGTGGGGAATGTGCGTGTCTGTAATAATCTACATGTTGTTGACTGGTACTTATTGAGTGACTTGTCAGGAGGTGGGTACTTCATTATTATTATTATTTGTTTTGAACACATATATACGCATACATGGTTAACAGGAAAGGGAAAGCGAGGAGCAGGCTGGCAACTGCCACCGGAAGGGCACAACACCTGCCTACTCTTCTGAAGGAAGGTGACAGCAGCACAGAAATGGAGGATAGGAAGGAGGGGAGGAAAACGGAAAGAGGAAAGGGTACTTCACTCTTGCCTTACGGTAATGCAAGATGATTTCTCCATATGTAACCATTCTGTCTTTCGTGTGGCCGCACCAGGAGATGACTGCCTCGTCGTCAGCCTGCTGGGCTGCAGGTCATCGGAGGGGGTCGCCGCTCCGATGACAGGTGATGCACCCAGTGGATGATTTCATGGGCAGTGTCGTGAGTGGCTTCATTCCCGGCAAGGCTTGTATAACCTGGGGCCCAGATTAGCTGAACATGGCGGCGACGGGATAGCGATGTGCTTGAGAGTATGTGGCTTGCTTGCAATAGTATGAGGCTTCTGGTGAAGTTGCGGATAGCCGTCTGGGAGTTTCTAATGATGCAAGCGGCTGTAGTCATTGCGTAGGCTAAAGCGATGGAAGCTTCTTCGCCCTCTTTGGGTTTTGTGGTGTGTATGGAGGTGGTGGTGGTAGTGGTATGATTCGGCCCCGTGACCACAGCTAGGGCCACGGCTGGTAGTTGCGGTTACTCCGCCTCATCTGCGTAAGCTACATGTGTGGCCCCCTCGTAATGCTTGTTAAGTTGTCTCGCGCACTCGGCAAGCCGTTCTGCACGAAAGGAGCATGCATGCAGTTGTGGCCTGCCCAAAAGCCGCAGCCTTAATGGATGCCATTATTAAGCACATGTGTTTCTCTGCCTGATTATTAACTGTGTCAACCTAAACCATATTGTTGTACAGAGGTATTGCCTTTTTTACATGCGATAAACAAAAAGAAAGTTCTGTTGTGGCCTAATGATTAGAGCATGATGTCTGAGATTTGAAACCCGGTGCCAGGCATGGTTCTTTTTTTATATGTAAGAATGAGGATAAATCTACTCAGCGAGAATCTGACCATCGGTCGACCGACTGACCGACCAACCAACCCAGGCAAAAGTATGAGACAGTGGGCAAAGAAAGCTTCTCTTGAAAAAAAATTAGAAATTGCTGCAGTGAGGTTTGTTGCATGGCGGATGACGACGTAAAAATTCAGCATTTATCTTTTGTTCTATAAGAGCGACTCCTCAGAGCTCTCTGAAAAGTGAGGTTGAGAGGTAAGCAGTAACTTTGCAAGCACTGCAACTAAAATCTCCAACGCAAGGCCACACTATGCAATATTTTGGCAGTTATAATGTGCTATGTTTGTGCTGTGTTGAAAAATGCGTATAATCAGTATAGATCCAAATTCCTAGGTGAAGATTCATTGAAAGGCTTTTTAATTTCTTCATGGGTAGGTGCCACAAAATTTAAAACTGCAGAACTATTGATCACAAATACATTATGGTACATGGAAAAAGTGCTCATTGCCATTCAAAAGGTGTGAACACATACGGGGTGTTTGTGCCTTATTGCATTGTACAAAGGAAGACATCTGAGCCCAATATAATTTATATATGTTAACCTTATTCCGTTCTTTCCTCATATGCTGCATGTGTATGTGTGTGTATATATGCGCATGCATGCATGGTGCACATAAACCCTGGTTTCTTTACTGATGGTTTCAAACGTATTCATGTGTTTGTATGGAATGGCTAGCTGTGCGCGTGTGCACACTTGTGTGGTTCTACATCTGGCCTCCTTAAAGGTGAAACAGGGGGAAGCCGTGAGATGGAAATTCAAGACCATGAGCAAAACGAGAACAAGGTGAAAGCTGGAGCCAATTGCTTTGACAAGTGGACTTGTCTTCAAGTTCACTTGTCGAAACGTTGGCTCCAGCTTTCACCTTGTTCTCGTTTTGCTCATCGCCTCCCTATAGGTGGATTCATATGTATTCAAGCATGTGCATAAAAGGCTATAGCTGTGCATTTATGTGTGTGTGTGCATGTGTGTGTGTGTGTGTGTGCACTGTGATGTAGCCAGGGGAGGGGAGTGCACCCAATGCATGCCTCCCATGGAAATTTCTGTGTACCATAGGATGACCCCTGCCCGGACCCCCTCCCCCCTCCCGTTCCCGGTTAAAGGGGTGCGTCGCCCCTCTTCCCCACCCCAAAAACATTTTCTGTCTACGCCACTGTGCGGTTGCATGCATGTGCACTGCCCTCCTACCGACACGTACATTAATGTATTCATGCATGGGTATGGAAATGTGCGTGCGTGTGCGGCGGGAGTGGCTTGGTCAGTGAGTGTGTACACCGCGGCCGCCACCTACACGTTCGTGTACGTTCGTAGGCACAATAGAAAATTCTGTAGGTGCGCACATGCGAACACTTGTCTCTCTTGTATCATGCATGCGTGTGTATATGCGCGCGCGCGCGCGAGTGTACACCCGTCTCTCTGCTGACAGATTAAATAAGTATTCGCGCGTGCATATGGTACGTGTGTGTTTGCCTGCGCGTTGTACACTATCGTCAATACCAACATCATGTGCATGTACACGCGGACATGCGCGTGTTCCACATTTATGCAGGAAGCACACATATCTGCCGGATCAGCTAAGCAGCATGCGTGCGGGACATGCGATGCCGGGCAATCTTGGCTAGCAGCCCACGTCGTTAAATTTTCACAGCACTTGCTGGGGGTGGGGCGCGCCTTTTTTCCTCGACATCGCAACGTCAATAATAATCTATAAGGACAACTCGCAAACTGCAGAACTTTGTAACGCATGGCAAGATATATATATATATATATATGTAATCGTTTTTATTTTTCTTACGGAGCATACCGCTGACCGTCTCATTCCGTGCGTATCCGCAGCAAATTTCCCCGTGCCACTGAGTTGTAAAGCAGGCGACAGCTGTATGGAGGATGTCAATGCCTGATATATATGCACGGCACGGCCCGTGAACATCAGTTAACCATGTGCACAGCGTGGCCAGTGAGAGTAAATGCTGACATTCGTCCCGTGGAGAAACGCCATCCGAAAAGCGGCGTAACGTTTAGTCCTCCAGGTTTGCACCCGGCACGCATCTCTGCGTCGTTGCTCCTTAGCGGATTAACTGCTAATCGTGAAGGTCTAACGGCCTCCATTACTCCAAAATTGGGTAATTTTGCCTAAGAGTGTAGTATCGACATCACATTGTGTGCTGGTTGATTCGACGCCCTCTCCATTCTCACCCGTCTCATCTGCCTTGAGGGACGCCCCCCGTACTGCCTGCTTTACCGGCTTTCTCGCCATGTATTGCACGGCTTTTTGCAAATTCTAGAATACTATATCAATGCAGAGCACGTGCCTTTTAGAAAAAAACCGATACGCACAGGATGCCAATCCTCACAATGCCGCAAAGCAACTCTCACCACTGTTTCAAAAACAATCAATGCCGCGGAAACCAAAGGTATGACACGCTCTCGCACGCACTAAACCACGCTCTCACTTCTCTACCGAACACGCACAGTAAAACCACTAATAGCTATTTGTCTTGCCACTTCCAAGCTCCTATTGAAAGACTACAACCACTCTACGTCCCAGTCGGCTGCACATGTTGGAACACGTGGCATGAAAGGACGCTCTAATCATCCTGCAAAACAAATGTACACGATGCACACCCGTGCACCCGAAATACTAGAGATAAATAAAGAAAGAAAAGAAACGGAAAACCCCCAATTACTATTTAAATACAAAAAACCAGCAAATAAAAACAGAAGCAAGCTCAAAGCATGCACAAAAACTTATGATTTCGTCGTCGCCACGGAGCCCCGAAAAGCACGTCCATTCGCCACAAAATCCAAACCCTCAATCGAGAAAGGTGCGAGAAAGGTGCTAAAAAGCGCCCTCTGTCCTAAAATGGGTCGTACCAAGCTCGGTCGTCTGCTTCGGAAAGCATGTTTACAATATGGACCCGCCACTTTCGGTTGTGTTGTAGCACGGCCTGCTGCGTATATCGGGCGCCGAAGTTTTTTCAGGGGTGGCACGCTGGGTAAAGGCAAGAAATTATGCAGTGCCGAACACGTGTACGCCGTTCAAGAATTAGTCGGCGAAGTTTTAGCACGGTGCCAATCGCAAGTGAATCGAGTCGCGTACGAAGTGGAACTACAGGTAAAGTTTGCACGCTACCTGTTAGATTCAGGCTAGGCTGCTAGATTCAATCAAGCAAGCTTCAAGACAGGTGAAGCAGTCAGCATGGCAAGAAGTTTCGCTTACTCAGCGCGACGAACTTCAGCTATGCAGTGCGCCCGACGCTTCACTTCGTGAGGCCTTGAAGGAAAACGGTAGAATCTGATGTTGGGATTCAGGCCTTCTTGTTCATGGCAGCCCACGACGCAGAAGTAATGACGGTGACGCCTTTTCGAGGCTGGGCTAGGTCTCTCCGGATCGGTATCACCGATTCCTTCTACTCCCAGCATTACGTCCCACGGCACACGGAGAGTCCGTTTTTGTTAAGCTATAGGCTGCGGCGAGCTCGCAGCGTGGTCGGCGTGGTCTGCGAGAAGTGACGAGGCTTTTCGCACTCCCAACAGGGCATAAAAAAGTGCGAATCGACGCAAAACTCGGCCTAGAAACGTGCTTCGCCACAGCCAGGGCTCAATACGACCCAAGCTGGCACGACCCAGATGTCGTTTCCCGCACCGCCACCAGCCGGCGCTACTTATACCTCAAACTCCAGCGCAAGACGCCCATAAGCTGGTACTTCATTCTATGACGCAAACTTCGACGCTCGTCGCAATGGACCCAGACACCGACAGATTGGCTCGCCATGGTGGGCTGAACTTCAGCGATTTGAGCACCGACGAGCGCGACCTGCTACTGAGGGCTCGCGCTGCCGGCATCGTTGCGTACTACGACGGCGGCCTCGACACCGGCTATCTGGAGCGGGAAAGCAACGGGGGCTTCCCACGACATCACATGGACGTGGTATTCTCGCTGCTTGTTCCAAATGAAGGTTTCGCGAGCCAGCAGAACCCTCACAGCACGACGCGATAAAGAAACTACTGAAACTTCAAAGCCTGCGCGGCGCAGAGTCGAGAGCGCTGAGTCGAGCGAAAACGAAACCTTTCGAACACCCATATTACTGAAGGGTAACGTCAATATGTTATTTTTTCTTAGAATCGAATAGACGTAGACAAGTAGCATTTTTTTTTCGTCTTATAATCGAATGAAATGACATTTTTAATACGAGTAGTTGAGTATTAGTAACACAAATTATGAGGAGTGCATTCGTCATCGGGCTAGTACCGGAATGTTGCTGGGGGGTCTCAAATCGTGTCATGGATTTCCCTCAATATCTCGGTTACTAAAGCTCTGCTCGCAATTATATTGACGCCTTAGACGTTCTAGAACATTGCTCTACCACTTTAACTTGAGTTTCTGGTAAACTTTAGTGTCCCTTTAAAGAATGTCCCTTTCGCACTGACTGATTTAGATATTCGTTCTTTCCCCTTGCAATAAGAGAATGGAATAACCTGGACCCCTGCATAACGATTAACACATCGTTGCCGAAATTTGTATACCTTGTAGAAGAACTGTTGCGCAATAATTAGATTATGTTAACCGGAAATAATACACCACTCACGTCGTTGTATAAAATAATATCTGTATGAGCGTTGTATTTCCCTATGCAATTTCACCCCTTGTTTGTCAAATGCAGTGTACCATTCATGTTTTATTTCCTAGCATATGTGTATATCTGCTTCGTGTCGATTGCAAATATCATTGTTGAAATTATGTAAACCTGTTTTTATCGCTATTTGTGAGTATATAATATATGCCCTACCTGTAAAAATCGCACTGGGATTGACAGTATCTGAAATAAATAAATATATAAATAAATATATTGGTTGGAGAGGTAGAACCACACATTTGCTACAATTAGGCACGTGTGGCATGCATCAAACATTCGTACGAATCTGTTTAAAAGAATTTCGCGCATGTTCCACAATTAAAGATTTTTGTTTCACCTATCTCATGCTTCTCATTATCTTAGTAACCTTTCCTTAGCGGATGACATTGTCGTGCACAACAACACTGGGGCTTAATCGCAACAAACGATTGAGGACCTTAACCAAAAAAGTTTAGGAGTATGGTTGAAGATTAATATAGAGAAGAGAAAAGTAATGTTCAGTAACCTAGCAAGGTAGCAATAGTTCATGATCGCGAGCTAGCCCCTAGGTTCTGTGCAAGTGTGGGTTTATCTAGGTCAGTTACTCGGAGGGGACCGTGATCTCCTGAAGGAAAATTACAAATGAATAAAAATGAGCTGGAGTGCATGCGACAGGCATCACCAAATCATGACTGGAAGCTTACCACTGTCTTCGAAAAAAACATTCTAGAATCATTGCATTCCACCGGTGCAAACATACGGGGCAGAAACTTGGAGGTCAAGAAAGAAGTTCGAAAAAAACTTAAGAACCGTACAACAAGTGATTGAATGAAAACTGCAAGGCGTAACATTAACAGAAAGGAAGAGAGCGTTGAGGATGAGAAAGCTAACCGGCATAGACGATATCCTAGTTGACATTCAGAAACAAAATTAGCTGGGCAGGTGATGTAATGCGTAGGGTAGACAATAGTTGAGCCATTGGAGTTACACAATGGGTGCCAAGGATGCCAATCGCAATTGAAGATAGCAGGAAATTATGTGGGGAGATGAAATTGCAGGGCGGAATTACGGATCCGCTAGCGCTAGACAGGGGTGATTAGAGATCACGGGGCGAAGCTTTCGTCCTGCAGTGCACATAAATATAGGCTGTTGCTGCTGATGATGATATCACGCTTGGACCAGTAGGTGGTCTAAACGTGAGATGTGCGTTGATATGGGCCACCGTCTCACCAGAAGTACAGAAGTCATAATGCATTCATTTATGTGCTGTATTTCACTCGGTCGTACACATATCCGTACCTTTCTTCATCTGGCAAACGTCAAACATCGCTTTCGGCATAGCTTGTGAACGATGTAGGGCATAAACATACACGCTGCGTTGCAGTAATATTGTGGACTATGCGGTGCTAAACAGAAACATCGGATGTGATTGCAGGCTATATAACACCAAATAAAGAAAATATACGTATCACTTTTAGTGCTATATTACTCACAAAAGCCTCGCTTCTCGCACTCTGCGACATGCGTGTTCGATGTGCATAATTGTGCTTTCTTTTCTGTAGATTACCAACGTGCCCAGCGTTAATTGCATCGATGCACTCGACGCGCTCAAGGAAAACATCTGGTATACGCGCAATTATACGACGCACATCGCGCTGTACATTCGAAGGCATTTGGACGCTGCATTAGGAACTTTGCCAAATGGATCCAAATGCCATCACTCTCCCGTTGCGTATCAAACCATTACAGCTTTCATGGCTTTTCTCCGCTATGGCGATTGAAAGCGTCACAAAATGTCACAGAAATCACTCCATGGCCAACAAATATCAAGAAAAGCAGTAACGATTACTTTTCCTCTCTTATTTTTTCGGGTGCTGCGAAAGTCCTTGAAAGCTTCAGAATCCGCGCGTGCTCCAAGGAAGGTTAGCCGGCAAGTGTCTTTTCCTAGCTTATCTGGCAGGCAGGCCTCCCTATACGGTAGCATGTAAACAGAAACGCGATCTAGTCGTGGTCCGCAACGGCCGGAAAGTGAATAAGCCGTGCCGGCACACGCGGGCTTGGTGTCACCGAGTGGAAGATTTGTGGACGGTCGTGCCCAGTGTGTGGGTGAGTGCCAACTTTTGTTGCATAGCGTTGTATATCAGGATTAGAAAACGAAATTTTGGGGCTACTGCGTTTGGTGTGACATGCCCATGGCGGTTAAGGCAGCAGCGAACGATGAACGGTACAAGTTTTTGTATAAACTTTATGCTCATGACTACAAACACCCTCTTACAATTTTAACCTTCAACTTTGCTATACGAAAATACTGAGCCTTCTTTTGAGCCGAGCTGCTACAACTGGACAGCATTTGGAACGTTGCAAAGGGAAAAAAAAGATATCAGGAATATTTTCCACAGGGTGGGCGTCCACTGAAGTATTTATTTGATTAGAGGGAACGGCGTGACAGTTTGCATCTGCCAAAGTTCACGTCGTTAAAGAAAGGTCGCCAGCCAAGCGCACGACGTAGAATATTTATTTGTTTATTTATTTTATTTATTTATTTGCGTAGTCTCGGGACCCGATTGCCGCAAACGAAAAAAAAAAATGTATCCGCAGTATATATATTGTGGTCGACCTTTCCCGGCGCATTAATACCACTATGCCCGAAACTGAAAAGATAAAGAATGTCCTGAAAAGCATAGAGGATGACGCCTTAAGACGCTCTATCTTGACGAAAAATCCTCAAACGCTTGACAGCGTCTTTTTTTTTCAGACCTAGCTGCGTCAAATCGCACTACGAATAATTTCCATGGTGTTGGAACAATTGCAGCAACGGAATTTTCAGGGAGAAAATGTGCGGTTTAGGCTATAATTTATTTGGAAGGCTAATTGTGCTGCACCTGTATTAGCTCGATGCTTCCGCACTTTGCAGCACGCACTATGGTGCAGAACGTGTTCGTTATTTTTGCACATGTTTGGATTAGTAGCATGTTCTGCAGAGAGAGGGTGTATGAGCGGGGAAGCTTTCGTCTGGGATATAAGTAGTAGTAGTTGCATAAAACTTTATTTGTTATTTTGTAATGAACTCTCAGACGGTGGAACCCTCAGTCCAGAGCCCCATTTGCTGCTGCTATCCGACTGGCCCGGTCAATCAGGTATCGCTGGTCGTCCAAGGCTGTGCTAGAAAGAGCGCCTTCCCACTGGGATGGGGAGGCGTTGGGTATTGCAGGAAGACCGGGTGCTTTGGAGCATTGCCACGTAAAATGGTAGCAGTTTGGGTGCCCTCCACTGAAAGGACACATGTCGGGATACTGGGTAGGGTAAAAATTTCGGCAGAGAGCACGGCTGGGGAACGTATTAGTTAGGAGCTGGCGCCAAGCGGCTGCACCTGCACGGTTTAGTTTAACGTGTGGTGGAGCGAACGTTCTACGGGATGGACTGTAGTGTTGTAGTATATGCGTGTATGTAAGTGGTATCTTTTTCACCTTGTCTGGGTTGGACTGGCCTTCCATCGGCGCCCGGAGGATGGAGCCTCGGGCTCTCGTACGAACGCGCTTATGGCCCAGGTGTCCAAACTAGGTGAACTGGTGGTGTATTCTCAGAAGCGTTTGGGTGCGAGCTAGTTGGTACGGATCATTAATATTTAAAACAGCGCGAAAAAAACACGGACAAGGGAGGACACAGGACGAGCGCTGACTGCCAACAACACTTTTATTGGAGCCTGCGCAAATATATACAATTTGCAACAGGCATAGAGAGAGTGAAAGAAGGGGAGGGGAAGGCGAGTCATCATCGGTCAACTACTGCTGCGCATGCGTCAATGACACTAAACAATATAAAAGAAACCTTAACATGGTGGACACAGGCCAAACTGCTTAACTTCTAAGGAACTAACACAGGTGGCTCCTAACTGACACATTGAAAATGCCTCAAAGATTTCTCTGGCCTTCTGATTGCTGTACCTTTTCAACACACGTGTGTGGTCAAGGAGTGGAGTACAGCCACTTTTAGCACAATGAACTGCCAGATTACTGCCAGTCTTAATCTTGACACAGTGAGCATACTCGCGCAAACGTTCATTGATACAGCGTCCTGTTTGCCCTATGTAAGTGCAGCCGCAAGAGGTGGGAATAGAATACACTACATTGGTACTGCAATGTACAGGCTTGGCGACATGTTGCTTATTGCACGGTCCAGGTGTTCTCCGGCTTTCGTTTATTTTTTTTGCACATGCTTCCCAACTTGTTGGGCGCAGTGAACACGACCTTTATACCAGACCGGCCTGCGGCTTTCTTGATGCGATGGGACACACCATGTATATACGGTATCGCAACAGTCTTGGTTAAGACATCACCCGCTTCGCGCTGTTTCTTGGGGGAACGAGCCTCTTGCAATAAAACTTCCGTCAAGGATGACAGCAGTTGTTCAGGATAGCCACTTGTTTTAAGCCGCTGGACTTGATTGGAGAGGCTGCTGGACATCGAGTGGTGGCAAGAGCGAACGACCGCATTTCTAAGGGCCCCTAGGGCGATGGAGCCCTCGGGGCCCTTGTTGGCAGTCAGCGCTCGTCCTGTGTCCTCCCTGGTCCGTGTTTTTTGGCGCTGTTTTAAATATGAATGGTGGTATATATGTTAATTCTGCTGTAGCAAGTAATGAACCGTAAGAGAAATACGGTCTTTTGCATAGTTTCGACATGCTTGCTACAAATCTGTAAGAATGTATATTATCCTATCTGATGGCTGAGCGCTGATGGCGAGAGGTATAGCACATTCTTCCGCTTGCGTGCAGTTGTCGGTGTGTATTCTGGCTGATAATGCTGTTTCGCCCCTCTAGTCAGCCACCAGTACTACTTTAGCTGTAATTCCGGGGTATCAGGCAGCGTCTGTCGCCTGGTGTCGTGGTCTCTGCCGTATGCTCGCAGTAGCGCCATTACACGTGCAGCGCGCCTGACGTGCAGCGCGCTTGTTGAGGGTGCATATTCCGAGGTATGGGGGCCCCTGTAATGTTTTCTCTTATGTTTGGTGGGATTTACAGGGGCTTGCGTGGGAGAAACTGTGATGTTGGGTAGCGTAATTGTCTGGGAACGTGCCTTCCAGTCAATGTACGTTTCTGTCGTTCGATCTGATTGACTTTCCGAGCTTCGATTAATTCGGCCATGGTGTTGTGCAAAGCAAGCTGTTATAGTCTGTTTTGTTGAGGTGTAGATAGGAAGGACTGTCTCCGTTTTCATCGCTGTGCGTATGAGGATGCCTAGCTGGTTGGTTTGCTTTTGGGTGAGTCGGTGGCAAGGTGCGTGATAGGTAAAGCGGCTTACGATTAAGGCGCGAATGATGCACATGACGTGGGATTCTTTTAAGCCGTGGCGGCGGTTGGTGGCGCTACGAATCATGTGGACTACCTCAATATTTGTTTCTTCAGCAGCGTCATGGTATATGTGGCCTTTGAGTTGGCTTCGACGTGGAGTCCCAGTCACCGTAACTTGTTTGCTTTATTTACAGGTTCACTCTCGATAGTCACCGTGATGTCAGGCGGTATGTGTTGTTTTCTTTGGAGTTTTTTACTATAAATTAAATTATGGGGTTTTACGTGCCAAAACCACTTTCTCATTATGAGGCACGCCGTAGTGGAGGACTCCGGAAATTTGGACCACCTGGGGTTCTTTAACGTGCACCTAAATCTAAGTACACGGGTGTTTTCGCATTTCTCCCCCATCGAAATGGGGCCACCGAGGCCGAGATTCGATCCCGCGAGTGCTTTTTTTTTTTACTATAAGCAGTTCTGATTTTTGAGATATGCACGTAAGTCCTCCTGTTCGGCATATTGCTGGCTGAGAGCCGCTGATGCTTGTAGTGCCTCCTCTCCATCTGAGCAACCGGTGGCCCAGATGTCATCAGCATAGAGCACATGCCTAATTCCCGGCATGACATCTAGTAGCGGAGGTAGTCTGTTCCTAGATATTTTTTGAATAGCACGAGGGAACGCACAAACCCTTGTGGCGTGCCTTTTCCCGCAAGAGGGATGGAGTCCGAACGATATGTCCTATGCCTATTGTTGTAGTGCGATCTTTAAGGAACGCCCGGACGTAATTATATAATCGTTGGCCACATTTGGTCGCCGCTAGATTGCGGTGTATGAGGTCATGAGCTACGTTATCAAACGCGCCTTTGAGGTCTAATGCAAGGATGACTTTGATATGTTGCGTTCTGATATGGTCAATTATCTCTTTCTCAATTTGGAGCAGTACGTCTTGAGTGGATGGCCCCGGTCGGAAACCGAGCATTGTGTGCGGAAAAGGGCTTGCTCTTCTAGGTACGCCTGCAGCATAGCCAGGACGACGTTTTCGAATAACTTTCCTATGCATGATGTTAGCGAGATGGGCCTCGGTTTAGGGACGGCTGCTTGCCTGGTTTTGGCATCATTGTAATATCGGCGTGCCGGCATCCTTGCGGCAGTGTGCCTTCTAGCCAGTGGTATTGAAAGTAATACGAACGTTCTTTTATCTCTGTGCAAAGAAAGTGAGGCATGCAGACCTTTTTGTCTGCATGCCTGACCTTTTTTGCATAATGAATCCTTACCAACTAGCTCAACTTTCTGTCGTTCTAAGGTTCTTTTATCGATCTCACGTCGAGGTTTTTCAAAAGCCAGTGCTGTATTTCGTCTGTCTCCGGGGCGGTGTTGCGTACTATTTGGTGCAGTGCCGCTATAACTTCATGTTGTGCGACGTCTTTGTCTAATACCGAAGGCTCCGCATGCGGGTAATCTATGTAAGCTGGCGTGCGGCCTGTACCTCTGCAAGTGTCCTTTAGCTGTTCTATTATGGCCGCATCGTCCCCAGGTGTCCGTCTCACGATTTGTTGTAGGGTTTCGCTTCTCGTTGCTTTGGTTTGATTGGGGTCGATGAGATTTCTAAGCAGTACCCACATTTTCGTGGTGGTGAAGGTACCCTGCATTGAATTGCATAGGTTCGTCCAATTCTTTCGCATTAGTTCGGTTGCGTGACTTTCCGCCTTCGTTGTTAAGGCGGCTATTCATTGCCTGAGCTTGCAATTACGTTTCTGCTTTTTCCGCCTTTTTTTGCAGGCAGTGGCGAACTTCCTAAGAGTGTAAAAGGTGTCTGTCGTCTTCGGGATATTCTGGTGACGTGTCGATGATTTTCGTTGTCGCACGGAAGTCTGTCTGAATTGGTCGAATCCATTCCTGCAGAGTTTCTGGCTTCGAGTCGCTTTCGTAGGTTTCGTTGGTGCTTTGTTGCTTGCGCCGCCTTTGGAACTTGTCCCAATCAGTCATTCGTGCTTTACGTTCTTTGATTTTTGCTCGCGGTGTTATAAGGTGCGTTTCTATTATATTGTAGTCACCACCGAGGGTCCCATCAAGGTTGTGCCATCCCTGGTACCTAATGTCTTTGATCAGCGTAAAGTGCGGGCAGATGTCTCGACTGACACTGTTGCCTATCGTTGGGAGGGCTGCGCGTGTCAGAATTCTAAAGCCTAGTTGTGATATCGTCAGCGCTAAGCGTAGAACCTGCGTAATAATTGTCTCGTTACACCACGTTGGGTGTGATCCATTAAAGTCCCCTACGATATGTTACGGTTGCGTCGCTTGCTTTAGTGCGTGTGTGAAGAGTCCATTGAAACAGTCTGCCCGCTCTTTAAGGGTGCCTAGATGTTGAGTACAAAGAAGCTAGGCTCACTCCTGTCTACGGGAACGATTTCGGTGTGTACGTGCGGTCTGTGTTCGGAGCGGAGTGTATGGTTGATTGCGGCTAATCCGTTTGACACTAATGTTGCAGTTTTAATTGGCCCATTCTGGTGTTCTTTGTCCGTAGAAAGTGTTGTATCCAGTCGCTTTATGTTCAATGTATGTTTCTTGTAGTGCCGATATGTATGGTGCCTGTGTCTGTCCATGTGTTAACTGTGTAAGATTTCCACGTTTCCGGCGGAAACTGCAGCAGTTCTATTGCTCAATTTTGATGGGTTGTGCTTGCGCTACATTTTGTTGTCTAGCCATGATTTATTGTGAGCTGGCCTGAAGAGCGTGGGTGTAGATGTGTCCAGATGTCTCTTGCCTCGAGCGGGCTAACACGGCTGCGCTTGAGGGTGGCCTTGTGTGACCGTTTCAGTAACTTAGTGGCGAATTTGTTGCCTGAATTCACGGGTTATGTCATTGAACATGTGTTGCAGGGTGGCTTTGATTTCATCCTTTAGTTCCTGTCTACCCTGCGTGAAACTCTCCTTGAGTTTGTCTGTCCCGTTGCATTTTGTTGCTCAGGCGCTCTCTATTTTGTTGAAACTCGTGCTTTACCTGCTGAAATTCCTGTCGAAGAGCTATTGCCATTTCATTTACTAATGTTTGCATCTCTTGCCTAAGCGTTCGGGCTATGCCATTATTTTTTTCCTGCACCTTGGCGTTGGTAGTGAAGTTATTTGTGAGAGCTACCTCCCCTGCATGAGTACTGCGTGTGCATGTTGTAAAGGGCGGAAAGTTGGTGGTACTAGAAGAAGGAAAGGGGGAAGAGCTTGAAGGCCGCTCAGCCCAGCTCATCTTTGTTGGATTCGTTCCAGAGCACTTCGTGACCGCTTTCATCTCGATCCTCTCCAGCGTGTCGATGGTTGACTCTCATTCCGCCCCTTGGTCGTTTGCAGGTGCTTCATGCCGTTCATGTCGGGGTGTTCTTGCGCTCCGTAGGCTTTGTGATCTGGATATGGCCGTGTCCCTGGATTTATCTCGTTTCTTTGAGTGCGTTGATCTTCGGGGTGATCGGCCTCTGTCTATGTTCGTCTCCGTAGAAGCTTGCCGCGATTTTGACCCGTGAGATTGCAGCTGGCTGGTATAGTCCCAGGGTTGTTGGTGGTGGGAATGTTGTTGGCGGCATTGCTGTAGCTGACTTTACGTAGCAAGTGTGATTTATTCAAGGGCTTGCGCTGCCTGGCTGGGCAGCTTGGGTCCGTAACGGGTTGATCGTATCCACACAGCACGCACTTCGGCTGGCATTGGTGGTCCTTCGATGCATTTTCGTGTCCGCAGTTCTTGCACCGGGCGCTCTCCGGCGTGGAACAAATGTCCGCCCTGTGCCCGGTTTTGAGGAGTATGCTGCATATTTGAGATAGCGGTCGCTAGGGTCGACAGAAGTTCCCCTGTATAACAAGAAATTATTCTTGGCATCTCCAGCCCGTCGAAGGTGAAGAGAGCAGCCGTCAACTTTCCGAGCATCCATGCAAGGAGAATAGGTGCTTAAGGGCAGCGTAAATTTCCCTTTTTTTTATTTATTCATTCTTTATATACAACATACTTTACAAAATATGAAAGCATTACTGGACCCATAGCCATTGGCTAGTCCCGCGACCATAGTGAACTTAGTCTATAAAACGCAACACGCGAACACACAAAAGCAGCAGACATATTACATAATAGTAATATAAACATAGATAACTCAGACACGAAGGTAAATATAACTCACTGTTCTTTTATCCTCAACGCGCGCGAGCAACGAAACAGACATAATATTTAGCAATGACATCGACATGCACAACTTGAGCAATTGACATGTACAACTTAGACAGGAATCTAAATAGAATTAAAAAAAAATTAAGTTGGTCCGGCTGAGTTTCACTGTCAATCCCAGTGGAATGTCGGGGGCGGCCAGGTATGCGTATACTTGGTACTCCTTCCCACCCAGTTGGAGGGAAGCGATCTGTCTGATGCGTTCCGCCAGCTCCTCCTTTGCCATACTCGCCTCTTCCAGGTTCTGTTCGTTGCGTATTCCCAGTGTGAAGGTGTCAGATTGGGTTGCAGTGATGTGGGCAGCCTGACCCACCGCTCGGGCGAGGCGATGAGACTGCCAGTCGATGAAGTCGAAGCCGTCTCGTGGAGGCAAGACGGTCTTGTAATCGGAAGGTGCAAGTGGTGGGAGTCGTGGCTTTGCTTCGTGTGTCTGGTTCTGCGTGCGGTCTGGTTTGGGTTCTCCAGTCGTAATGGTCGGAAGGCTGGCGTCGCCTCCGTTGTCGTCGGCATTGTTGTTTTCACCTTATGAAGCGCCTGCAGCTGTCGATTTCCGTTTTATTGGTGGTTCGGGTGCCTTCTAGGTCCGTGTCCACCACTGCGGTTGTGTCCGAGTCCATTTTAGCCTCGCCAATGATTATCTTCCAACAGATATCTCTCGACTACAGTGGGCGGCCAGCCGCCGATGCCGTAGTAGACCTCTTGTTCGATTAGGCTTGGCTGGGCACCCTTCACCTCGGATGTTCAAGAGGCGATAGTTTAACGTAAAATCGTAACACTGATGTTTCGAGGTTATTGCTAAGAAGTTCCTTCGCAAGAATAATGGGATAGTATGATACGAATATCTCTGCTGTCTTTTGATTGCCCAGTGTACCTGCTGCACGTGCTCATGACATATGCAGATGGATGTCCAGGCGTCGTCTCTTACGTAGTGACTTCAAATCACAGACATGGCTATTATCTTACGATCAACTTCCGCACTCATATGCGATATCAGTTAATAAATGGCGCTTACACGCGTCTTAATTTTTGTCACCAATTACAAATTATCATCTGGCTATGCCAGAGCAGTGTAGAATGTTTCTTGACTGCGACTCTGCAGGCTTAAGCAGTCGCATTTACAGGCAAAATATGCTTGAGCATGTTTTGTTATATCAAGCCCACTTTCTGTTTAATTAACGTGTCGAATGCAACTTCATTAACACTACATGAGGCATCAGGATTCGTTTTAACCTTGGTTGCCGTTAGCCTTAACTACTGAAAAGATGTGATTCCACTCGAAAAAGATCGCAGTTAAATAACTCATTTCTTTCCCTGAAAAAAAGAAAACAAAGTCGCTGTGTAGCACTTCATGAAGGAAAAGCCAATGTTATTTTTCGTGTATGTACAAAACGTGTTTCGCAGGCAAAACTTGTTTAGCAGGACGATATCGCCCCATCCAAGACAAAGTATACTGAGCAGGAGGTGAAACTATGGAGGTTACTGGGTCACATTCATACGTTACTTCAAAATGTAGTGCTGATGTCATCCGTCCACGGAGAGCGAAATTGCAGACACATGGAAATAAAATGACGTCACCAGTCAATTGTTTATGGCAGGAAGCGACAAGTATGTTTTCACAATATGGGACAGTGAGTTTAACGATGTCGCACTTCCTCAAGGTTGTAAGACCTCAAGGTTGTAAGACAACCTTTGAGCTTATAAAGTAGTGTTTAGGTTCTATTTGCATCCTTAGGGTTGCGCTTTCCCTTATCCTCACGTCATATTCACTACATGGGCTGCAGTTAGACACGAAACAGAATCGAGCAAAGAACATAAATTATTTCTGATACTATCATTGGAAATACGCCTGCAAAATAAAAAATAATATAAGGTGAAGCTGCCTGAATTGCAAAGGAAACGCAGAGATGCCGTAAAAGTATAGCGCAGCATCCTTTTAAGAAATGAATCGTTAATTGGGTGTTGTCAATAATAGCCGTAGCAAGCAGCTTCCTTCGCAACGTTATCAAGGTCCACCTTGAAGCCACTGAGAAAAAAGTTTCATATGAGACGCAAAGATTTATTACAAGTGGAAGACGAGATAAATAGCTCTTCCTGGGAAATTGTTCATTTGAATTGTATTCCTAATGTACCGGACTTCCTGTGTCAGCTACATGATCATTCATTGCCTGAGCTCATCATTATTCTTAGGAAGCACTTGAATTAGGTGCAGGGAATTTACGCGCAGAAACCACGGTCTGGTTAAGTGACAGGCCGCAGTGGGGACCCCGTATGAATTTTCGCCACCTGAACGTGCGCCCGAAGCACTGTACACGGGAGTTTCTGCACACCTTTCCCGCTTCGAAAGGGAGAATTTAAGAAAGCGCTTATGAAAAGCGTCTTGAGGCATTGCTTATCGGCAAGTAATGGTAAGTTGCAGTAAACACGGCATTAAAAGAAAAGAAAAAGACGACGGGACAGACTGAACGAATGGCACTCACAATTCTCAATGTATATTCAAAGCTGCTACCCACGACAGAACATAGCACGCAATCAGCGGAGATTTCTCGGTAAACGAGAAACCCAGAAAGCACATGCGCAAAGTTAGCACGAAACTTCATGATCAAGCAGCGTATGTCCACCGTCAACAACGCACTACTGGAACTGATATGCTTGATGGCATACGACCGCCAAGATATGACTGACAAAACCCCTGTAACAGCAGCGACAACGAAACACTTGAGACCCTTAGCAGAGCGTTGCTTACCCTTAGCTTAGATTTCACGCGCTAAGGCACTGCAGGAAAACGCTGATTTTGAGTTTTGATAAGCAAATCTCCTCGAAACTCGTGTGACGTGCTATCAGTTTTGCTGCGAAACGACCCAGAAGCCTAGTGAAGCCACCGACTCACTCTGCTCAATCAGCTCTCCGTCTACACTCTTGCCACACAACCATAATCGTCATGTCTTGCTTGTGTTTCCTTCCTTAAAAACGCTGCGCTCGCTATACTTCCCTGTCGAGAATGCTCTGCCATGCTGATAATGGGCATACCTTTCGTGACCTGGAAGTGCCGGGCTCGCCGCGTTAAAGGAAGAAAATGCGGACAAGACAGGTGACGATTATAGTTGTGTGGAAAAAGGGTGTAATTTTGCTTGAGAGTGTAATCGAGCAAGGAAAGCGTACTGCGTGCCACGACCAGCATGAGCGTTGAGCACATGCACACTAGCGTTTGCGTTAACCGACCCAGTGCTAACAGCTCAAATACATCTCTGCAGCTCAAATAACGCCTCTGTGCATAGCGCGCCATAAACGCTTAGCTTAGGTTCTCAGTTATTTTAGAATGCCACCATTCGCAAAATATCGTACAAACCCGATGCGTTCGTATAGCCTGGCGTCTTCGTGGCCCATTGAGACAATCACCGCCAGCTGTTCTGTCACCGCACCTTGGACGCTGCGTTGGGTTAAAATTCGAACAGAACTTCCACCAGCGCCCCTGCAGCGTCGAAAATGTGATTCTAGTTGCGTGTGCCCGCAGAGCTCGCCCGAAAGTCTGCACATGCTTTGCATGCGCGTTGTCCAGTGGCTTCTTTTGCAATACGCCTATCAAGGCGCCCAGCCTCTGCCTCTGCCTGTATTGAATTCGATGCCCTGTACAAATATGCCGGCTGAACCAGCTGCCGCCAACAATTGATCTTTTGGAATGGTTTGAGTTTAGCAGAACCAATGAGCTCGAAGAGCTTGTTTTCTGTATCCGATTCGACTGAGGGTGCTTTATCGACGAAGAAATGTAGCCCCAGATACTTGATCGGTTGATCTATCTGAACAGGAAAGACGTCCGTCCTTGCCACAGACATCGAATCAATGTTGCAGAGAAACCCCTTTGATGTATGATTTGCCCGCCAACCGAAGTACTGAGATTTTCGAGGATTAATTTCGAGACCAACATTAGTAAGGAATTTTTCAGTCTGTTTGATCAGTGGAGAGAGTCCCTCATATGTGTCTGATACAAGAACTATGTCATCTGCAAATGCCATCGCTGACATGTAAGTGCCGTTCAGCTGAACGCCTAGTTTCAGCTTGGTCAATCTCTCTAAAAGAGGATATGGTACGCAGTTGAATAGGAAAGGTGACAGTGGGTCACCCTGTTTAATACCCCGCTGAACCGGAACCCTCTGCGAATCTGTTAACCCCCCACACCAAAATGTGGTGGAGCAGTGCTTGTACATATCCCTTAATATGTGTCGCATGCGTTCAGGGATATCCCGCTCTGACAGAGCCATGAAAAGAGCATTGCGGGAGGCTGAATCAAACGCCTTTCTAAGATCTAGGCTCATCGCATAGAAACGACGGTGCTTTTTCTTTAACGTTCGGCTTAATGCTTGTAAGAAAAGTACGTTTCATGACGCAGATTTGTCATCTTGAAATCCCGCCTGGAATTTATCGAATTGGTTGTCTTCTGTTGGACGCGACAAGAGCATTTTTGAATAAACATGATAGAGAACTGGAGAGACTTATAGGTCTGAAATCCTCGGTACCAGAAGGATTTGCACATTTGGGTATGAAAACAGTACTAGACAAGTTCATTTCATTAGGAATGGATCCGAAGGCAAACCAATTGTTGAAGAGATGAACCAATACATCTGAGGGAACTTTCTCCAACTCAGGATTTGAAGGCACGACTAACCTCATCAGCCACAAAGAGATTCTCGGTAACCTCTGTTCTAGCCTGACACTGCAGACTGCCCCCCCTCCCCTTCCGGAGTGGATTCTGCTCCAAAAATCGGATCATATTCATTGTGTAGATCCTGTATTGCACACCCCGCTTGAGATCCACCGAGCAGGAGAGAGTCCCCAAGGGCAGCAGGACCCACGTAATACAAACGCTGGTGCTCGGCATATAATGCCCGGCAGCGATTCTTCCTTGGCAACGGTGAGATATCCACCTGTGGCCTAGGAGGACGCGGTTTTGGAGGTGATCGTTTGATTTTATAGTAGTCCAGTAAGTGGTAGATATCTTGCATTGATATCGGACCCACACTTAGGGCAGAAACAAGGCCTTCGTTCCTAATGCTTACATTTGTTACAGACAGACGAATATCACTAGGGTATAGTTTAGGTGGTGAGATTTTTAAATTTTCAAATGTACGAAGTGTTGGCGGATTTAGCACACATTGCTTTGCCAAGTCAAGCGCATCCCTATACCGAGATGTGTGTCGAACCGGTGAGATTGCTTGAACCGTTTTGGTACGAATGTGTCTGTGTAGATCTTCATTTATGGTGCGACTAAACGGTAGTGCAGCCTCAGCCATTGCCAGAGCTGCTATGTCCGAACCTGTCCAACGACAGTGGGAGTAACTTGGCGTAGAGGGGATCGGTGACGTCGGCTCTCCACCCTCGTCACTCTCAACTTCATCTTTCAGCAGTTCGACCACATCCCTGTAGCGTGCTGCCCTCCTTATGTGATCTATTGCATTCTCCGTACGCCATGGAAAGAGCCTGGCTAATGATCTAAGCACTGCTGATCCTGTCGGGAGACGTATTTCGGCTGCGGCCAATGTTGCGATGTCTTGTGCAGTCCACCTTCGTTCACCAGTAGGCTGGTAAGTCACCCTAGTAGCATGTGAATTGGCCTCTGGAGGTGTGTCCTGGTACACTTGCGCAAGTGGTGTGTGCAGGCCTTAGCTTGAGCCAGGTAGTGTTGTGGCACCCATCACATTGGCAGCTGTCTCAGCGGCTGATGCACTTTGCAAAACGTCTGAATCTTCAAATGAAGTCCCCCCTGTAGTAGTCTCAGGTATAACCCGCGGATCATTTTGGCAACATGTAGCTTGCTCGGCAGCATTTTGCTGGCTAGGAATGCACGAAGACTGTGCAGATTTTGTGGTACGTGCTTTGACACGCTGAACACATTTTGAGTAGCGCGAAGATTCGTTCTGTGAGGAGCTGTATTCACGACCACATGAGAGGCACCGCCATAAAAGTTGTAAACTATGAGTAACATAGTGCTCCTCAAGTTTAATACGAGATGAAGGTCTAAATTCACATACGTGACATGCAAGTGTTGTATCCCTAAATGCGTCGAGTGGTCTGTGATGAAATCTCTTGTATAGGTAGAAGACATAGTGTATGCAGTCGGCTCACAACTACGTCACCCGGGGCGGGCGAAAGAACACACGCGGAAACCCGCTCACCCAACAGAAAAAAAGGAGACAAACACACAAGCACACCGCCGACCAGAACCTTCGAAACCATAAACTACCGAACTACCAGACAACCGCTAACATCATCGGACAAGAGCTTGGAACTAACTTTGAAACCCAAACCTACAACCAAAGTGGAGAGGACATCATTCAATATATGTATGACAGAAGACAGAGGTGAACAGGTCTCTGTTAAACACAGCCGCCTGGATTGACCAGGGCGTTGTTTTACACACGGTACAACGAACCGTTTGGGCTGTCGCCCCTTCCTTGGTCAGCCAAGGGCACTACTTTGGTGAGGTGTAGTGGACCTCTTGGAGCAAGCTCCCTGCTGCCCGAGGGCAGGCACTGCTTGAGTGAGGTGCAGCGAACCTCTTCGAGCACGCTCCCTGCTGCCCGGGGGCCGGCACTACTTGGGTGAGGTGTAGCGGACCTCTTGGAGCAAAGCTGCCTGCTGCCCGAGGGCAGGCACTACTTGGAGAGAGGTGTAGCGAACCTCCGGAGCAAGCTACCTGCCGCTTTGAAGCGGGCACTACCTTGTGAAGGCGGTAGTGTGCCGTTAAATGTCGCCCAGGAAGTAGTGACACCCTGTGACCCGTCAGGGTTAACTCCAGGGCTAAGTACGCAGGTGAGCACAGCTCAAACCCACTCGCAGCACTGCTGCTACAACCTGACCCTCTTCACGAGGTAACGCAGAGGGGAAGACCTCTCCTCACTAGTTACAAGCCCCAGCTTCCGAGGCCCTCACCCATCCACTTGCGGTGCCACCCGCTCCGTCAACTCCGGATTGAGTCCGTGTTATGGGGCGCAGTGGAGAGACTCAGGCTCCATCCACCACTCGCCGTTAGAAACTGCTATAAGTCACTTTCATGTGTGGCCTGAGGCCTACAGTGCTAAAGTCGAATCCGGGAAAAAAGCAGTGTCGCCCGGAGAGTAGGGTCCTCTTTGGCTATTGGCCAGAGGCCCGAACAATTTCAAATATACTCAAGTTTCACTCCGGTATTACCATTGTATCAGGTCAGCAAGCACTTAGCTACAAGATGTTTCCACCTTGTATCCAGGGGCGCCACGTGGAGGCGTGCCTGCTTGAGGTTGAGTCTCTTGCCAAGCCGTAACCAGACCAGATCGCAACCTCACCCCCAATGCTGCGATACTCGCGCCTTTTTCTTCATTGAAGCTCTGAGATTCAAAGAGCGGATGGGGGCTCGAAGAAGCTACTCCCCATGCAGCCAATACAAAGCCAAAAAATCCACAATAATGTAACTGGTTATAAGTAATTCGTTAATTGATAAACAATTCAATTAAGTGAGCACTACTGAGCAGGAAAAAGTAGTCAAATTGCAATCCACCATGAAATGCAATTGAATACAAGTCGTTAACCAAAAAAAATTATGGGGTATTACGTGCCAAAAACGCGTTCTCATTATGAGGCACGCTGTAATAGGGGACTCCGGAAATTGTGACTACCTGGGGTTCTTTAGCGTGCACCTAATCTAAGTACACGCGTGTTTTCGAATTTAGCCCCCATAGATATGCTGCCGCCGTGGCCGGGATTCGACACCGCTACCTCATGCTTAGCAGCCCAACGGCGAGTAAGTCGTTAACTCCATGTAATTCATTACGCACAAGTCTGCCTCCAATGCAGAGCATTCCCCGTTGTTGGCTGTTCAGCTGCTTCTTGACTGCCCAATAGAAGTTTTATCTGCGTTAACTTTCCTCTAGCTTCTACAATCTGACATCCATGGAAGGGGCCTCCAATTTTTGTCGTGTCCCTCCTTCCCTCTTTCCATCAGAAATGCGGCGCCAGAGTAGTCTTTATCTTAACGATAATGAACATTTGCGTATAAATGACTGTAGGCGAATATTCAAAGGTGAACACCCTATCCGACGTAATCGGCGCAGCCGAATGTGCTGCTGAGGAAATCACTCACGTCCAGAACACCCCCGTCGCTCCTCCGAAACCACCTGGCAACATATATCAAGCGAAGGTACACTGCGATCTCACATGTACGTATGTGTTTCTCTCTCCACATTGTCAAGAATCGTGCCAAAGAAAAAAAAGAAAAGCAGAACGTGACAGACGCCTGCAAAATAAGGCGTCCCTCCGCTTCGGTCATCGCTTTCTCGAACATATTAAGGCGTGCAAACTTATGAACAAAAAACCTAAAATCGCGTCCAGTTTTCGCTACTCACGCCATATCGTCCGCCAAAACGTTCATACGCAAAGTGGCAAGCAGCGCCGGGCAATAGGAACTTTCATAAGCCGTTTCATTGATACGACGAATAAGGAATTTGCCTATCCGGCGTCTGAGTGACGTTCGCGCTACTTGACCCGTACTGGGTGACATTATTGAGCGCCAGGGAAAATGGCCACTCCGGCGAGAGCTCCTCCTCTTCGTCTGATGTTGCGAAACCCGTGGAATCCCGTGTACGCGACACGACAGGCGACGATTCTTTTAACTACGGGGAGGTAACTGCTTCAACGCGCACCCTCGAGACCGTTCCCTGGATCAAAGCTAGTCGGTTTGTGGATCAAAGCTAGTCGTCATGCCTGTAAGAAAATCAGCGCGCAAAAGAACAAAAGAACAAAACTGGTAATAGACTAGGAAGGTGTTAAAGATAGCATATATATCAGGGGACAGATATATTCGAATTTTTGTTGCAATGTTTTGGCAGTGAAATAAATTGGAAGTATGTGTAAAAAACTTTTTTTTGTCTTTTTCAACAAAGGGAGCGCCAAAAAACATTAAAGCTTTCACATACAGTAATTCTTTCTATTATGTGCTTTGTAGGATAGATTATAAATGCGACTACGATGACAAGAAAATTGCACCACAGTTTGGGAACGTCTTTAGCAGATACCTTCAGTTTCGTTTCGAAAACGGAGCGCAGCTATCAAACGTAGCGGAATACAGGACACCCTCGAGGTTTTGGTTCAGGACTAGGGTTTTGGACTCCGCGAAGCACGTAAGCCATCAGCCCAAGTGGCGTAGAAACGCGACACAACGCCTACGAGAAAGCACATCCCATCTAAGCATAGAATTCCGTACATTGAGTACTAGAGGGAACTCCATGGCGCAACAGTCATTCAGCCACAAAGGGAATGATAGGGTAGTACATGGATTTGTCGGATCCTTGCAATTTTGGATTGAGGCGTTTTTGTGGCTTTAATTATTACGCTTTCTCTGCGTTCGTTGTCCAAATCTCAGAGCAATCTATCCTTTTATAAGTGAAGACTCTGCCAATACGCACAATAGCTTTAATAATTGCAGCGGTTCAGCTTGTCGAGGTGGCAAAATGTAAACGCGCCAAGCGTCTCAAGGTACTCGCTTTCCCATAAGCAGTTCGAAAGAGGATGGAAAACAAGACGAGTTGGTACTGACCGATACCATATAAGCAAGAGCGCTCTGAACAAAGTTTCTGTTTGTTTCTGTTTATCTTTTAGCATCGTCTGTTTCTAACCCCGAATGGTTGTCACGAATTCTTCAGTCTTGCAGGCACATGCGCAGTTCAAGTGCATAATTACTCGTTCATTCAATAAATTTTCCAGTTGAAAGTCAGCGCTTGTGTTCTGTCTGCGACTTCCTCTGCCTTCGTTTTCAGTGCGCTGTTGCTTATTTGGCCTTGAAGCATATCACATTGGTATTCTGTGCCGCTGGTCGGTGCATGCACGCGTAGCGTAAGTGTTTCACTATCGCGGATGGCTTTTGTGCTGGAGGCCTTGTGTTCAAATCCTGCCGTCGGAAGGTATTATCAGTATTTACTTAAATACTCATTACACAGTACTGTGTCGAAAATGACGAGTTTACAAAGTCGTGCAGCCGCTTGAAGCCAGAAGGCACTCATCTCCTGCACATCCTTTCCATGCTGGCTGAACCACACCGCTTGAAGCTGCCGTAGGTGCTGGCGCCAGGGTTCTCTCTAGTAATTATTCTGCGAAACTCTATGCATCCAAGCCACAAAGCTTTCTTACGACAACGCGTGCGCATAAAAGAGCTGGGTCGCAGTCGGCGATGAATGGCGATGAACGCGCCCTCGAACTCGATTGCGCGAGGTGACTGCCCTTAGCGGAGAAAGGCAGAGTGCCGAAATGGTGATAGAGCGAAGGAAAACTAATATTCGCTTCAAAACTAGTGAAATGGTCAAATAAACCAATTAGGTTTAGTAAAAGAATGATGCGCGCTTGACGGCGTACGTTTGTCGCAGTGAGGATATTTTGCGACCGTTTGCTGCTTCGTTGCCTAATTCGGCAGAGAAACCAGCCATGAACTCGCACGTGTGGAGCGGATGGCACGTATAAGTCGACACGTTATGCGCGTGCTGTGCTGATTTGAGCCACGTCGGGCGATGACGTAGTTTGCTTAAAACGTAGGTCTTGTGGAGGCCGAGAAAAACGGCTTGTGCGTTACAGAAAATCCGCTGTGACCTTGTCCTAGTGGGGGGGAGGGCACGACTCCGCGAATGCCGACGGCCGCTCAAGGGTGAATGCGAAGGGTGAGCAGCACTGCCTATCTTTCCATCGTGCAATTGAGCCTACCGAAGGCGGCCAAGGGTTATCAGGCCGTACTAAGCGCACATGGAAGTGAGAAAGCGGTGAAAAGATAACGGGGCTATTGCACGCGGAGTTGGGCTCGCGGCTGCTCGGCGTGCAACTCCAGCAGATGTGCGATGAGCATAGCCGATGGTAGTATTTGTTCTCGTGTCACTTAGAAGGAACTCCTTTAACTGCTCTGGCAAGAGTATTGAAAATAGGACATTTCAAACGCTCTTTTCGAGTAGGCGTTCTCAAAATATTTTTGTGGAGACCGCATTCGTAACAATTTTTTTTTGCTTAGAATGGAAGGTTCAGTCGGTGGGCGGTGGGCGCTAATTCATAACATTTGTCGCAGAAGCATGAGTTATGCTTTGAGAGTTGGAGATCATTGATGAGTAGATTTTATAAGCGTCTGCCAGTCTATGTCTTCCCATAAAAACAAAAGCGTGTCATTCCGAATCGCCATAACTTTCTTACTTTCGCTCGGTTGTTTCATTTTGAAGTAAATATTTGGCCAATATAGTTCTTATGCCGAGACTTCGTTTTATTACGCAGAATAATGGTGAGCTCACTGCCATTACAGTGCCAGTCCTGAAGTGTGACTAGCGTGCTTACTATGCGAAAGAACTCACCACCCACGGTAAATCTCAATGCAACTGACAAAGGAGGTTTCTCTTTAAAGCTATTCGTTGAAGTTACATTCCTTCATCGGCATCTCTTGAAGGAATCCTCCCACAAACAAACAAATATGCGCGTGCATCGTTAAATATACTGTTAAACATGCCCTTATAAAGTGTATGCTCGCCTCAGGCGTTTGTGTTTTTTCGTTCTTGTTTTTCTGTTGATGCTTTGTGATTGCATCCATCGAGACGTTCACTCGTGAGCAAAAGTACACGGAGCTCGGTGGCGCGTGGAAAACTATATCGACGCGCCTTGTGGCGGCGGGCGCCTACTGTCGAGAATCGGGCCACAAGAGTGGCATTTCCTGTTTTGCGAAAACATGCGCCTGCCACATGTAAGCGCCTGTTTGCACGTGTCGATATAGTTTCCGTTTTTGTCAGCCCTGCTTTAAACGAAGAACTGCAACACTAAACACGGCGCCACCTCTCCTCCTTTTTTCTATTCCTCCCGCCTTTCTCAGAAATATTTTTTGTTGCGATAGTGATTATATGGATACTGCAAACGCATAGTGTTTGAGCACTTGAGTGCTCAGAGTATTAAGCAAGGAACTAGCGTCCTCAAACTAGCGCCTTCAACTTAGAAGGCACACCGCAGGCGCTCAAGAACGTATGCTCACTTTTGCTTTATGCTCCAATGTTACCTAAAACAACTGCAATTTTTTTTAAGTGACAGTCGTCAATGTAGCAGGCTGCACACCACGAGGCGGGGATGGGGAGGGGGGAGGTTGCACAAATCACCTCATTGAATTATTTAGCGCCCACCAGCACCATCGCAAGAAAATATGCCGTGTAGGGGTTGGAAGACGGACTTCAGGATGAAAACCAAAACTTGGGAGGATTTATTTTACATTATATACAGTGAGGTGAGACTCAATAACAAGCGTACAGTCATTACGGGCCGGCAGCAACTCGGACGCTGCGGCCCGCGGCAAGAAGTTCGAGAGAGGTGAATCAGGGAATCAGGGGCTGCTCTGGTCTCTCTGGAATCCTTCTTTTAAACCCTTCGAGGACTGGAAGTCGCGTCATGTTTGGCCAATGGGAGAGTCCGCTCAGATGACGCCATTTTCAGCCAATGGTAGGCGCCCGTGCGATGGTGTCATACCCGGCGAAGAGAGTCGGCGCCTGGTCCCCCTCTCTTGATCACTTGATCCCCCTGCAGTCTTGCCTCGCAGAGTTGCAATGCGCTTCTTCAAAGGAGGAGAATGGGGGGTGCTCCTGCTCCATTGTACGAGGACCCACCTGCTCCCGGTGCTACGGCCGCGCAGCGGTAGCAATTGTCTTCTTCAAAGGCGATGAAGAGGTACGGCTCCGCAATGGTGGCAAATGCCCTCTTGAAAGGTGAAGAGGGGTGATGATTGGGCTTTATTGTCCGACGGCCCCTTCTAATCCCGGCGGCGCACGACCTGGGGGCCGCAAACTTGTTTGCACTTGTCTGGTGCTCCTCTGGAATGTGCTTTCCTGCTTCTGCATTCCTCAATTAGCTGTGCGGCGATTCGAAGTGGTTTGGGGAACTCGAAGAAGCCTCAGGAAACAGCTCCATATCTAACAGCTCGTCCTCTCCCCGGTTGTTCTGAATGGCCGGTGAACTCAATTCGCTGGCCATGAGGAACGCTGAAAGAACCTGCAGGGTATTGGTGTCGAGCCTCGTTTGACGAACTTCGGGATCCTAGGCCCTGGAGAACAGACGTAAAACAAACCAAAGAACACAGCGCTGCACCACGCGCAAGCGCAGGCTCTTCACCCCTGACTCGCCAGGCTATTACTGAGTCAAAATGAACCTTGATCTTTTATTTCCCCAATTTTGACAAAACAGTTCCAACCACCCTTCCAAACAGCTATCCATTTCTCCTCGATTGCCGACAAGACCAGAGTACTATTGTTGTTGCAAAACAAAGTGTCGTTGACGTAGCAAACAACAAATCAAAACACCCGAACATAACTTAAGTGGCCTAACTACACGAACAGCATGTTTCCAATCTATCGCAGTGGCGTACTTATCGCACGTGATGGTGCCACTGAACAATCTGGTCAACCTCACAAGTACGTAATCACAAGCGCACTAGCCTTGTGGTCACTAAACAGAACGCGTACTTACGTTGTAGGCAAACTTTTCATTTACGCTTACTCACGTTTCTTCCCTGAAAGTCCTACAGAACACGTGACATAAACGAACAATTAAACTTGCGGGACTTACACACTCCGCAGAACCCTTAAAATAATGCGTCTTTTAATAACTCGTTCCACGCATACTTATCAGAGAAGTCAGAATACGGCTGCCCTGAACAGACACGAGCAACCCAGTCATAAATCTGCTTCCTTCCGTCCACACAGGACACGCGCTAATGGAACTAAGAACGCTTCCCAGTGCAAATTATACACTCACTGAAAATCTACGCGCTTAACCTTAAAAAATTCAAAAACACTTAAAAAGAAAGAAGGTTAAATAACACACGCGCTTTACCATAGGCCTTTCGACGATAACCTTGACCTTCAGGTTACTCACACACTCACACACACAAAAAAGCCTATCTACTTATTAATGAGCACCTCGCGAGACTACATGTTTACACAAACGCGTCTTTCAAATGTCGAGCTTCTCGAACGAAAACATAAACAAAGCTCAAATCTTACACATTGAAAGAAATCCTAGTCTCAATTCGCGAAAACTTTCCGATGTTCAAAATAACAAACAAAACACTACATTTCTATGGAAGCTCTCTTGGCCTCCCTTTCCAAACGCTGATGCCTGACTCATACTTTGAGCCGTACTCGGGGTGGACGCGGTTTCAAAGCTACTCTGGCTGCCGAGAGACAACAAAAGGGCTGATTCACTATCAGCTCCCCCAAGACGTTACGGTCTCCTGCCAATTTGCGTCTTGGCGCCCCGCTTTCCTCACAAACTCGACTGACCGCGTCGCTACTCCCCACCTGGTCTCGTCCTGCCACCCTGCGTTTCTTCGAACTGCACGCTGAGCTTTGAAAAGAACTACGGAACGACGAGGAGATTAACTGCCCCGTGCCCTTTGTCCGCGTCCGTGCAGAACATTCTTCGCGGTCCCCCTTTGACCGGTGGCTCGAACGTTCTGGATGCGTCAACATCGTCCTTGACGACCGCACCTTTCTTCTCCTCGCGCCCTGCCCATTTGGGGTTCTCGCCATCTTTGGCGGCGCTACATTGGTTACCGTCTTTCGGTTTTTACCGCGCTTCTTTTTACGGCGCTTTCTCTTTGCACTCGCCTTCATGTCGCCTTCTCGTGCCTCGTGCTGGCCGGTACACATTTCGTCGGCCTGGATCGGTCTCTTACCCGCACAGTCTGAGTGATTCTCACTTAAATCAACACTCGCTCTGCCTCGACTGGCGGACAGCTCAACCGACTCTGGCACAATGCAGCAGGCTTTACTCGAGTTAGACAACTCGCACTCTTGCGAACTGCCCTCTGCTACATCGCCGAGCTCACGCTGTGCATCGGCACACAGCCCGTCGGTATCGATCGCTGTCTCACGCGCACAGTCCGAATGATTAACAACTGAATCATCCCTATCTAGGCCATCTAGACTGGCGGAGAGCCGCACCGATCCCTGAACAATGCAGTTGTTCTCTCGTGGACTACGGAGCTCGCCATCCCGAGAACTACTCTCAACTGCATCGCTCAGTTCGCACTTCACTTCTGCACGCAGATCTGACCTGACATGGGTGCTCGTGTCTGTCGCGTCAACAGTACCCTTTTCTTCGCTAGCAACCTCGCTAACATTACCAGCGACGGACACGCTCGGTAACTGTGCCAATTTGTTCGCAGCTGGCCTAGCTGTCTCCACAGTCATCTGTTGGCACAGCACCTCGTCGCTCTCCTTGCGGCCTTTAACGGCCTCTGTTGCCACTAAGGCATCGTTAGCAGCTAGCCTTTTCCCTTCACTTATGAATCGGCAGCCGATCTCACAGGCACTACTCTTCTCGTCGGCTTTTGGCGAAAGTCCGCTAGACACTTCCTCATTCTTTCGCTCTGTACTACCTACAGAATTCTCAGACAGCCGTCGTCTCTGTGCCAATAACTGATCACAATGCTGTATCTCTTTGATCAGTGCTGCCTTCTCTCTCTCATACTTTTGCTTAAGCTCTCGCTTACATTCCTGATACTCCCGTTCGCGTTCATTCTCACGTTCGTGACGCTCACACCTAAGAGTAAGTTTTTGAAGCTCATGCTTCCGTTCATTCTCGCGTTCTTCACGCTTACGCTCACTCCTAAGTTCACGACGCTCCCGCAAACGTTCACGACGCACACGCTCCCGTGGCTCCTGTATCGCCTCCCAAGCAAGCTTTATGCTTTCATCATCATTGCCACTATCGTTAATCGCCTTTAGGATAGCTGGCGTCTCCATCCGTTCGTCCGCCTCAACTCCCAAATCGTCGCACACCAACAACAAGTCTAACCTCGTCAACCTTCTAAGATCCATGGCAGCTGCCCCGACAGGTGGTTAGAACTGTTTTCCTTATTAATTTGTGGAAACACACAATGCAAAAAACTCCCGATTCCCAGAACTATCAAAATGAACACACAACATTTGAGTCTGGCGAATCAAAAGGAAAAAAAAACCACGCGCTCACTTACGGTTGCAGCACCCTGCCATCCGGTTCATTCGTCCGCTATTCCCGGTTCCTCGGGACTCCCTGGGTCGAAGGCTCGCTCCTTCTTCGCTACTACCAGTTTCTTCGGACCTCTTTCGACGAAGGCTCTCTCTTCTTCGCTCTTCCTGGTTCCTTAGTATCTCTCTCGACGAAGGTTGATCTGTAGCGCTGCCACCAGCTGATGCATTCGGAGGCGATCTCACCGCTGCCAACCAGATGTAGGGGTTGGGGGACGGACTCCGGGATGAAAAACCAAAACTTGGGAGGTTTTATTTTACATTATGTACAGGGAGGTGAGACGTCAGTAACAGTCGTAGAGTCATTACGGGCCGGCAGCAACTCGGACGCTGCGGCCCGCGGCAAGAAGTTCGAGAGAGGTGAATCAGGGAATCAGGGCTGCTCTGGTCTCTCTGGAATCCTTCTTTTAAACCCTTCGAGGACTGGAAGTCGCGTCATGTTTGGCCAATAGGAGAGTCCGCTCAGATGACGCCATTTTCAGCCAATGGTAGGCGCCCGTGCGATGGTGTCATACCCGGCGAAGAGAGTCGGCGCCTCGTCCTCCTCTCTTGATCACTTGATGCCCCTGCAGTCTTGCCTCGCAGAGTTGCAATGCGCTTCTTCAAAGGAGGAGAATGGGGGGCGCTCCTGCTCCATTGTACGAGGACCCACCTGCTCCCGGTGCTACGGCCGCGCAGCGGTAGCAATTGTCTTCTTCAAAGGCGATGAAGAGGTACTGCTCCGCAGTGGTGGCAAATGCCTTCTTGAAAGGCGAAGAGGGGTGATGATTGGGCTTTATTGTTCGACGGCCCCTTCTAATCCCGGCGGCGCACGACCTGGGGGCTGCAAACTTGTTTGCACTTGTCTGGTGCTCCTCTGGAATGTGCTTTCCTACTTCTGCATTCCTCAATTATCTGTGCTGCGATTCGAAGTGGTTTGGGGAACTCGAAGTAGCCTCAGGAAACAGCTCCATATCTAACAGCCGGTACTGCTCCGTTCATACAGTGGGTCGTTATCGTCTGTCTACGCTAGTGCAACTATGATAGTTAACTTCGGCGACGCAGTACTTGTTCACCTTTAGCTGAGCGGAGGCAGAGACCACGGTGGAATACTCGGCACCTTTTACCGCTATTATTCTACAGTGCAGCACAGATAAGTGCCGCAAGGTACCGTTGGTCGTCGGCGCTGGTGGCTCTTGCCAGCCAGCCGACATTGGGTTTAGGCGAAATGTTTGTGGGAGGATTCCTTCAAGAGATGGCGATGAAGGAATGTAGCTTCAACGAATAGCTTTAAAGAGAAACCTCCTTTGCCAGTTTCATTGAGATTTGCCGTGGGTGGTGAGTTCTTTCGCACAGTAAGCATGCAAGTCACACTTTAGGACTGGCTCTGTAATGGCAGTGAGCTCACCATTATTCTGCGAAATAAAACGAGGTCTCGGCATAAGACCTGCATGTAACATTCCTGCACATAGGAATCTCTATGCAGACTATGATTGGAATACTGCATGCTATTAAACAGCCTCATTTGATATTATTACATTTCTCATGGGCTACGACTATTTGTTATTGCTACTTAATTGCGAAATTCTGTAGCAGTTGAGTATCGCCGTGTTCTGCGGCCGATGTAGCACTGAGCTTTTACCGATGAAATAGGGCCAGCAAGCCACAGGCCCCGTGTGCCGTACGGGTCGTACATCACGACATAAAGCTTGTACATATTGTGTTTGCTTAGAGCTATCCCTAAAGCATAGAAACCCCTTAGTGGAATGGCGTGTAGTATTCAGCAACTTGAAAGGTTTTGATAATTTTGTTATATTTGGGCTACCGCCTTCTTGACGCATTCGGAATGCGGTACTGATGCCATGCCCATTCCTCATTAATCCTCTGGAGTGGGCATGTGACGCTGTGCCAGAAAGGATATTGAAGCGCTGAATATCTCCAGATATTTATCGAACCTCATACGTGCATGTATTATACAACTCTCGCCGCAATGCTACCCTCGTCAAGCGTCCTAGATAGCTCTCGTCCTCGGGAGATGGTTGCGTCGACGACTCGCACTGCATCCGCCTGATTTCGTATTCAGGTTGCGGCATAAATTGTGAACGTGGTCGCGGATAATCATAAACATTGGACGACGTTGCACGTTGCGAAGGATGATAAACACAGTTCTGCGCACCGCATCTAGGTGTACAGTATTTCTTTCAACCACGTTACTAAAAGTTCTCTTTACCCACGTGTACGCGCGCTGGATCGGCATGGTATTTCATCCCCGACAGCTGCAGAATCCCCTGCGGCACAAAGTGCTCAAAGCGGCACGAGGTCGTCTCTCACAGCCAACCAGCTGTTAAGCGCGAGTGCTCGCTCGACATATAGCAGCTTTGCTGTGTGGATGGACGTTGTGTACACGCGGGGCGTAGACATCAGCAGCGCTACACTTGCGGACCGCACTTCTCCATGTAACGATCTATTCATCGTTCATTTTTCCCATTGCCGCTAACGTACGCCAATATGCTCAAACTCACACTCTCCTGTGGCCTGATAAAGGAAAAAATGGGTCGGGAATTTACAAAATATTTATGTAGAACAGAGTCACCAGGCGCGCTGCCGAGTTGTCGCAGTTGGTTTGTGATTTAGGCATGCCAACCCAATGGGTGCAGCCATGGAATGTTTGTATGTGTTTAAGGTCCCCTTAAGCTTTTGTATGCAGACAAGCTACAGAGGGGAAATGATCGTTCTGTCCTGAAATGGTAACGGTCGGCACTGTGCGAACGTGTGCGTGTGCGCATGTGCGTGTGTGCGCATGCGTGCGCGCGCGCGCGTGTGTGTGTGTATGTGTGTTTGCGTGCGTGGCGCCGGGAAATAGCTGCTCGGAACCTCGCGAACTGTGGTTGTGCTTGTGTTTTGACGCTTATACCAGCTGCCATTTGTAGTGTACTATATATTCCGCACTGGCGATAGCCTCGATGAGGCCAAAGTGTGAAGTTGCGAGTCTTCAGTACGGCGATAACTGCAAGTCGCCGAGCAACGGAAGAGGAAAGAAATATTCCACCCGATGAAAGTACGTTCACTTCGTGTATATTTACTATCAAGTTGCTCTGTGGTGTCCGTGGGCATGCGGCGTTTATTGGTGCAACAGTGAGATGTGGCTAATTATCGCTATGAACTTGGCGTATTGCGGAAACTCGTTATTAGGCATTGCTATGGACAACGTAAATTGGTTGAAAGGCAGAATGCTGCTGCCACGGAGGCGCGTTCATTTTGTGCAGGTGCAGTTGATTGTTGATGCAGTGAGGTTGCGTAGAATATTTACGTGAATACTTGAAATTCCCATTCTAACCCAACTCCGTTGTTTATATTTCCTTCCCGGTCGTAGCTCATCCAGACAACAATTAACGTATATGCGCTTCGTGTCTGTGATCCAATTCATTTTTATTTAAATAACCGCAAACATGTCTGGCTCTATATAATTAAGAACGCAGCATGATTTTACCGCTTTAAATTTCTCCCACTAGGCTCTGCAGCGCCTAGCTATAAAATTACGTAGCTTTACCAGATGTATCAACATGCCATCATAATTTACAAACATAATGGATAAACTAACCGCGCCAAAGGTCTCTAGTGAGTTGCCTGCCCGCTTCATTTCCTAGATCAAGGATCCGAGAAAAATAACGAGGGTCAGGTGAGATTCCGAAGGGAAGAAGAATATATATTGAAACTTTACAGAATGAATTCTCTTGGTCGTGATACTTTCGATGTCAGTATAGTTCTTTGCCACTGGAAATATTCAGGCATGTCCTTGGCGCAAAGGAGGCAGTAGCGCCGATTGTAGCGGTAGGAAGCCGAATATAGAGAGACAGGCGTCACATCCGGCAAGTTGCTTGCTTCAATGCCGTGCGCTTCGTCAGAAATGCCATTTGTCCTAGTTCCTGTGTGTTCCTATAAAGAGCAATATGAATTACATTTCGAGCAGATCGAAACTGACCATTCAAGGGCATGTTCCTTCACGAAATGTATGTTATGACTCACATGTCACCATCCAGCCACCCCTGTCACCTACCTGTAGACTCCACCTTCCTATGGACTGTAGCCTGCCGACACCATGCGGATGGCAGGTAAACTTGACAGCAATGTGCGTGTGCGTGCGGTATATATATATATATATATATATATATATATATATATATATATATATATATATATATATATATGTGTGTGTAATATTCTGAGCTATGACACATTTTACAGTTGTGTTTACATAGTTTGACCTTTCAGTCACCCACTAGTCACCTCCCTGTAGATTCGACCTTCCTGTACACCTGGTCCGCAGATTGTCTGCACACACGGTACAGACTGCAAGTAGACTTGTCTGTATAATGTGCGTGCCCAGTATACATATATAGGGTGTTTCATCGAACACTTTCAAAATTTTTTAAAGGTTGCTGTGGCAGATAGCTCAATTCTAGTTTATCAACCGGTCTACTCGAAGCGGCGGACACTCATCATCATCAGCAGCAGCCTGGTTACGCCCACTGCAGGGCAAAGGCCTCTCCCATACTTCTCCAACTACCCCGGTCATGCACTAATTGTGGCCATGTTGTCCCTGCAAACTTCTTAGTCTCATCCGCCCACCTAACTTTCTGCCGCCCCCTGCTACGCTTCCCTTCCCTTAGAATCCAGTCCGTAACCCTTAATGACGATCGGTTATCTTCCCTCCTCATTACATGTCCGGCCCATGCCCATTTCGTTTCCTTGATTTCAACTAAGATGTCAATAAATCGCGTTCGTTCCCTCACCCAAGCGGCGGACACTACTTGCATCTAAAATTAAAACGCAAAATAGGGTTTTTAACAAGAATTCTCTAATTAGCTGTGTAGCTAATTATCTTATGAGCCATATTGCAATTTCCATATTCTAGCAGTGGACTTTACCAGGCGGATCCACTTGGAGCGAATTCTCAGGACGACACCTGTTTCGAGGTATAAATTCCCGAACTTTGCGGAGAAATGCACTCGCGTTCCAGTTACTTGTGTGCTTCAAGGCATGAAATGACGTTTTGTTAATAAATTAACTGGAATGCCAATGCATTTCTCCGCAAAGTTATGAAATTTATATCTCGAAACTGGTGTCATTTTGAAAATTCGTTCCAAGTGAATCCGTCTTGCCAACTCCACGGCTAGAATTTGTAAATTGTAATATGGGCTACAATGTAAGTAGTTAAAAACTTAATTAGTGAATTTTTATGAATTAGTTGATTTGGCATCTCAGTTTTTTTCTGCAAGTATTGTCCGCCGCTTCTAGTAGACCAGCTCATCAACTAGAATTGTGATAGCTGCCACAGGCGACCTTTAAAAATTTAGAAAAGTGCACGCTGAAACACCCTGTATATACATACATACGTATATTCTCAACCATGACAAGTGTTATCGTTATGGCCAGTATTACCATGTTAACATTTCGAAAACTTTGCCACTGATTGTTACAAGCACAGTCTAATAATGACAGCTACCTAAATCAATTAATTAATATTAATCAATATAAGGTAATGGTTACATAACCTGCATATTAAATGCAGCAGCTGGCTATGGGTCGATTAAAAGCCTGGATGTAAGGACGTAAGAGTTCAGCGGTGGCGTAGAGGTAGAACACCCGCCTCGCGTGCAAGAGGTCCGTGGTTCGAATCCCGGTGCCGGCAATTTTCCACCGGATTAAAATAAAGATATCCGCGTGTGATAAAATTGCATAAACAGGCCTGAAGTGTGGCCTGATCCCGGTGACCAGAACCGGTAACGCACTCCCTCACCAGAGCAGGATTGGCCACCCTGGTGCAGTACTTGGCCACTACCTCCTATATGAATAACACAATCAAACCCCGGCCCTCAGTCCCCAGCAGCTGTGAAGTAACTGACCACGGCGGCGGTCAGACCTGCGACGCAGCAGAGGGTGCTAAGAATCACTGGCTCTGGACAGGCCGCCATTGGAATGTGAACCTTGCAACGTTTAACGCTAGAACGTTATCTAGTGAGGCGAGTCCAGCAATGCTATTGGAGGAAATAGAGGGCAGTAAATGGGATATAATAGGGCTCAGTGAAGTTAAGAGGCCAAAGAAGCATATACAGTGCTAAAAAGCGGGCGCGTCCTGTGCTACCGGGGCTTAGCGGCGAGAAGAGAACTAGGCGTCGGATTCCTGATTAATAAGAATATAGCTGGTAACATACAAGAATTCTACAGCATTAACGAAAGGGTGGCAGGTCTTGTCGTGAAACTTAATAGGAGGTACAAAATGAAGATTGTACAGGTGTACGCCCCTACATCCCGTCATGATGACCAGGAAGTCGAAAGCTTCTATGAAGACGTGGAATCGGCGATGGGTAAAGTCAAAACAAAATACACTATACTAATGGGCGACTTTATTGCCAAGGTAAGCAAGAAGCAGGCTGGAGACAAAGCAGTGGGGGAATATGGCATAGGCACTAGGAATATCAGGGGAGAGTTCTTAGTAGAGTTTGCGGAACAGAATAATATGAGGATAACGAATACCTTCTTCCGCAAGCGGGATAGCCGAAAGTGGACGTGGAGGAGCCCGAACGGTGAGACTAGAAATGAAATAGACTTCATACTCTGCACTAACCCTGGCATCATACAAGATGTGGACGTGCTCGGCAAGGTGCGCTGCAGTGACAACAGGATGGTAAGAACTCGAATTAGCCTAGACCTGAGAAGGGAACGGAAGAAACTGGTACATAATAAGCCGATCAATGAGTTAGCGGTAAGAGGGAAAATAGAGGAATTCCAGATCAAGCTACAGAACAGGTATTCGGCTTTAACTCAGGAAGAAGACCTTAGTGTTGAAGCAATGAATAACAATCTTGTGGGCATCATTAAGGAGTGTGCAGTGGAAGTCGGTGGTAACTCCGTTAGGCAGGACCACAGGAGACGAAAGATCTGATCAAGAAACGCCAATGTATGAAAGCCTCTAACCCTACAGCTAGAATAGAACTGGCAGAACTTTCGAAGTTAATCAACAAGCGTAAGACAGCTGACATAAGGAAGTATAATATGGATAGAATTGAACATGCTCTCAGGAACGGAGGAAGCCTAAAACCAGTGAAGAAAAAACTAGGCGTTGGCAAGAATCAGATGTATGCGTTAAGAGACAAAGCCGGCAATATCATTACTAATATGGATGAGATAGTTCAAGCGGCTGAGGATTTCTATAGAGATTTATACAGTACCAGTTGCACCCACGACGACAATGGAAGAGATAATAGTCTAGAGGAATTCGAAATCCCACAGGTAACGCCAGAAGAAGTAAAGAAAGCCTTGGGAGACATGCAAAGGGGGAAGGCAGCTGGGGACGATCAGGTAACAGCAGATTTGTTGAAGGATGGTGGGCAAATTGTTCTAGAGAAACTGGCCACGCTGTATACGCAATGCCTCATAACGTCGAGCGTACCGGAATCTTGGAAAAACGCTAACATAATCCTAATCCATCAGAATCCACAAACTATTTACTAAGGTAATCGCAAATAGAATCAGGAACACCTTAGACTTCTGTCAAGCAAAGGACCAGGCAGGATTCCGTAAAGGCTACTCAACAATAGATTATATTCACACTATCAATCAGGTGATAGAGAAATGTGCGGAATATAACCAACACTTATATATAGCTTTCATTGATTACGAGAAAGCATTTGACTCTGTCGAAACCTCAGCTGTCCTGGAGGCATTACGGAATCGGGGTGTAGACGAGCCGTATGTAAAAATACTGAAAGATATCTATAGCGGCTCCACAGCCACCGTAGTCCTCTATAAAGAAAGCAATAAAATACCAATAAAGAAAGGCGTCAGGCAGGGAGATACGATCTCTCCAATGCTATTCACAGCATGTTTACAGGAAGTATTCAGAGGCCTGGAGTGGGAGGAATTGGGGATAAAAGTTAATGGAGAATACCTTAGCAACTTGCGATTCGCTGATGATATTGCCTTGCTTAGTAACTCAGGAGACCAATCGCAATGCATGCTCACTGACCTGGAGAGGCAAAGCAGAAGGGTGGGTCTGAAAATTATTCTACAGAAAACTAAAGTAATGCTTAACAGTCTCGGAAGAGAACAGCAATTTACAATAGGCAGCGAGGCACTGGAAGCCGTAAAGGAATACATCTACTTAGGGCAGGTAGTCACTGCGGATCCGGATCATGAGACGGAAATAATCAGAAGAAATAGAATGGGCTGGGGTGCGTTTGGCCGGCATTCTCAGATCATGAACAGCAGGTTGCCATTATCCCTCAAGAGAAAAGTGTATAATAGCTGTGTCTTACCAGTACTCACCTACGGGGCAGAAACCTGGAGGCTTACGAATAGGGTTCTACTCAAATTTTGGACGACGCAACGAGCTATGGAATGAAGAATGATAGGTGTAACGTTAAGGGATAAGAAATGAGCAGATTGGGTGAGGGAACAAACGCGAGTTAAGGACATTTTAGTTGAAATCAAGAAAAAGAAATGGGCATGGGCAGTACATGTAATGAGGAGGGAAGATAACCGATGGTCATTAATGGTTACGGACTGGATTCCAAGGGAAGGGAAGCGTAGCAGGGAGTGGCAGAAATTAGGTGGGCGGATGAGATTAAGAAGTTTGCAGGGACGGCATGGCCACAATTAGTACATGGCCGGAGTTGTTGGAGAAATATGGGAGAGGCCTTTGCTCTGCAGTGGGCGTAACCAGGCTGATGATGATGGAGGACGTAAGTACCACGCTACGCCGTCACCATCCATCCGACTACCGAAAGCATGGTTGCTTTCGGTGCCGGTCTTCAGGAGGCGCTGCCCCAGGGGCATCAGCCAGTAGGTAATGTCCTACGTAGGTAGGACATTAGGCAGTAAATAGCAAGAGCTTGGTGGCGCGACCCACCGCCCCGTTCCAAAGGGGACGCTCATAACATCCATCCATCCAGCGCTGGTAAAACTACGGGTGAGATTATTTTCTCTCCTTCAGCTGTCAGGGCTGTCACTGTTCGTGCAGGCGGCACTGACACCGACTGATGTGGTAGTTCAATCGTGCATTACGCTGTGCCGAGAATAATTGTGCTTTTGGTGTGTATCAAAGTTCCAAAACACTTGGGACCGCGTAACGCAGCTCGCAGTATCTTTCGTGTAGTGTGTCGGTGTAAGCTATCATAGTGAGGGCCCGTTCGCGCTTTCTTTGTACCCGAATCACAGCGCACGGAAGAATTTTTTAAAAGTTGTGCTATCACGTGCTGTAGTTCATCCGCAATTCTAGTGCTTGCGCTGGAAGCACTGTACACATTCTGTCCTTGCCGCGGCACCTGTGACGGTGCGCTGTGAAAGATGTGAGGTGGTGCTAATTTCTCATGATGCGTGTGCCCGTTACTCGCGACCCCCTTTTTTTGCATTCCTTTTTGTGGTAGGCGCCAAATGTGCGGGCTCTTTTCTTTTTTAAGGGAAACGCGCGTTACGGTATGCGTGCGCTATAGTGATCAAATGGAGGATTTGAAACGGAAATTGCGCTATCATTGTGAAGTAATTATCGCGCAGTTACACTGCGCTGGCATCACTTGGCCATCGTGTCAGAGGGCGTGAGTGCACAGCAGGATCACTATCCTGTTCTTATCGCTAGAGTCCACACCACTGTCTATCTTGCCGAGGGTCGTGCATGCAGATAACGCTCCCGCACATTGCCAGAAAAAAATCCTGAGGTGCTCTTCTACTGACTGCTATAGCACCAGTGTGCATGCTACGCCGATGCCCCTCGCAGGAACCTTGCCATGAGCCTTTACAACTCACCGCCTGCTGCGATGATGCGGAAGAGAAAAAAGTAGCTGCAATGACGCCTTCCGTCCAGCTGCCAAGCACCAGGAAAGGCGGCCCTGACGGTTGTCGGAGCTGGTTCATCGCCTCGCTATGCTTCCTGGTGAACCTGCTGTTTTCCTCGTTTTTCCGCTGCGGTGGACTTTTCTTCACTTCTATGATGAGCACGTACCAAGCGACAAGGGCACAAGCAGCAATGCCGCTGGGTGCCTACTGCGGCTTCGTCAATCTTTCGGGTGAGCACCTTGAGCAGGGATAGCTCCCGTGCACGGCTCATGCCGTTCCTCCCATGTATGTTGTTCAGTCGACATTTACTCGACATTTACTCTTTGTTTCATTATCATATTTCAGTTCTGGGAAGCCTTGCGCGGGGCACTTATCGCTTTTTGCCGTAATTCAGATATTTTGTTAAATGATAAGCACCTTGGTAAGATGCAAATGCGGTGCCTCGAATGGCGCCAATTATCGGTGTAATAATAATATTATTATGCTGCCTCTTGTTGGAGTGTTTTACCTGTTACTTCGGCAACATAACTTGATCGCTAATTAAAGAGGTAACGTCTCGGCTGGCCTTTGCCTCTGCAATGCTTAAGGTATGAGTGTGTCTCGTTCTATCATTTCCCTTGTGGGTTCCGATAAGTTCCACCCGTCACTAAACTGCCTCTCTTTCAGCTCTGAGGCAGAGCTCCTCCAATGGCATTAATGAAGTCTGTCGCTTTGCTTTCAAGCGTGGTGATTATGTCGGGCTATATAATTTCTTGTCCGCCTCCGATTGGTTTCTGGTCACAGACAAAACCAATGTTCATGACCGAGTAGATCAATTTATGAAGCTTGCTTTGAGCAGTATGTGGAAATGCATGCCTCAGTACAGTCCCAAAAGTTCTAAATATCACCACTGGTTCTTATCTGAAATTATAACTGCCGCAATGTACAAAGATCGCGCGCATCGCAAACGAAGAAGTCGTGGGCCTAATTAGTAGAGGGAACAATTCCAGTTTTTTCGGGCTCTCTGCGAGCGTCTCTATGAGCACTATTACGACTGACATATTGCATTTTTGGAAAAGAGTGCCTCGGGTTAGCCGGCGGAATTTTGTAAGCACATGTGCAAGCGCTCTACTAAACGTGGACAGTGTCTTCGCCTGCTTTACTATGGAGAAGCAGGAGTCAGAGCAGTCGCCGATTGTTTTGCTGCCCCTTTCTCATCGCTATATAAACCTTCAGGTTTCAACGCTCGTTTCGGTCAGGAGCACACGGCCGTTGCTACATGTAGTGCTATTTTCTTTAATAAAAAGCCAATCAGCGAATGCCTTGTCTTCCCTACCCAGCCGCCCTGGTGGCATCCCCCTAAGTAATTGGAAAAGCTTACGGCAGTATATCTGCCCTAGTATTGACATCTGTATTTAATAACTCTCTGAATACTTCCACTCTCCCTCACATGTGGAAAGCTGCTCTTGCTTTTCCTGTAGTTAGGCGTGGCTGTAAAACCGTTGTGTCGAATTATCGCCCGGTGTCTCTTCTCTGCGCCATATTTAAGATTTATCAGCTTGCCCTTTACAAAATGTTGTCTTTTACTGTAATGAACTCATTGATTACTACTCAGCATAGATTTCTCACCAGCAGCTCGACTATCACGAATCTCGCAATTGTCATGACAGATATATCCTCCCTGGTACTTCAAAGGGGGCAAGCTGGCACCATTTATCGTGTCCTCAGCAAAGCTTTTGATAAAGTTAGCCTCTCAGTGCTCGTGATCAAGTTTATGCACTTCGGTGTTGACTCGTCAATTCTAACTCGCCTGCTCGGTCATCTTCTTGATAGCTCATGTTATGTTTAGGTCAATGGCCAAGCGTCTTTTTCCACGAAAACTAGGGGAGCCCCTCAAAGGTCAGTATTAGAACCGTTGTTTTCTTTATTTTTATTAATGACATTCTTTCCTCCACTGCAAGTTCTTCATTCCTAATATATGTCGATGACGTGAATATTTTAAAGGGAATTCATACTGTTGATGATGGTTGCAACCTTCAGTCTAACGTGTTTTCGTTTTCCATATCGTGCAAAGATAATGACCTTACCTTGAATGCTGCTAACACCAAGGTCATAACTGTCTCGCAAAAGAGCAAGCATTTCTTATTCTATACATTCTGTTCCATCGTGCAAGCCTTATAAGATCTACGATATCGGTGTTATTTCTGATACAACTTTACACTTTTCGGCTAACGCTAAACGCGTTGCAATGCGGGGTATGCGCTCTCTTGGCTCTGTTTGCAGACTATCGGAAGAATTCAATTCTCCTTCACCGTTCCGCAAGTTGTACACAACAATAGGTCTTCCTCAACTCGGATAGGTGTCGATCGTTTGGAATGGCATTTCTAGATCCCACAGTGCCATCACGGATGGGTCCATCGCTTTGCTAACAGAGACACTGCACCTTCCTTTAGCACTGTTGCATTATTGTCACTGCCTTTACTTCGCTGCGGCGTAATCGGGCTGACCATCTATTTCTTTACAAACTCTTTCGCGTATCCTTACATGGCCAAAACGCCTCAGTTGTATCCTGTTTCGTATTCTGCGCGAGATCAGTCGTGAACAGTGATCAGTAGTGAACATGCCTCGCCAGCATTATCGTATTTCTTTTATCGTACATATGGGGCGCTATAATATATAAAGTTATTCTAGTTTTGACGTCATTCCAATTTCGTTACGCCAAATTTACGCAACCGCCGACGCCAGCTATTGCGGCGAGCCGCAAGGTTCATTCAGCAGCCAAGTCAAAAGCTGTCCTTTTTTTACAGACGAGAGTTTTCAGCGCCCGAAGGCGGCTGCCATGTTTCTATTATTGGGGCGACGATAGTGCGAGCACTGCCGGGTGACTGCGCAAATGGCGCGGGCGACCACAACCCACAGCGTGTTTGCGGTTCTCATTCGGCTGCGATGGCGAGTTGGGAAAGCGCTGCAGCCGTCTCGCCGTCTGCCGACGTCGGTAAATCTGTCTCCTTTAACGCGATCCCATTTCAGATGACAGAAATAGGCAACGGAGGCGATTTAGCAAGAGCACCCTTCAAGGTAGTCGGCTTCACTGGAGATGCAGCATCATCTGTTTCACTTGCATTTTAACGCGACAGCGTTAAGGAGCTCGTGTCGCAGAAAAGCCGGTGTCGTCGGTGTCGGCGTCGTCGGCGTTGGCCATGAGCGATAAATCCCAGCAGGCACGTCATGAATAAAAAACAACTTGCAAGATGGGCTCGGTGGGAATCGAACCAGGGTCTCCGGAGTGTGAGACGGAGGCGCTACCACTCAGCCACGAGCTCGATGCTTCAAAGCGGTACAAAAGCGTCTCTAGTGCATGCGGTGTTGCCTTAGAAACGAGCTGTTTCTAAGACTCAGGCGTCCGTCGCTTGCTCAGGCGCACATTTAGTTTTCAATCTCTTAATGTTACCGAAGCGTTTTTTCTGCGAGATCTGTGTATTCGCACGCGTTTCGGCGCCCTGAGGCAGTGTCGGAAAGGGACTAGATGACATCTAGTGCGACGTACTTCGTTTCTTAAACGGCGAGCAGCATGTTTGTGCCGTGCGCTAATGCTACATATGTGCTGCATTCTTTTTATCTTGCTTTGTCAATAAAATACAGAAAATAATTTATTGGTGATCATTTCTTCTGAAAAGGGCAATAAAAGGATTTTCTATGTTATTGCACGCTGCACGCAGTCGCGCAGAAAGGTATAGCGCTTACGTGTATACGTATGTCATTCAATTTAAGTGTTAGGCACTAAGTAGGAGAAACGTGGTCTGTCTACGCTCTATCAACAAGAACAATCGACACACTCCGCAAAAAAAAAAATAACATTTAGGAGGTCAGAGCAGTGTTCACGTGATAGAGACATTGCATTTTAAATCGCGTGCGCTGCCTTTACTACAAGCGCTGACAAGCGGTTTACTTTCCTTTTCTTTTTTTTATGTCGCAGTCAATAGACAACACGCAATAATTTACGTATCCATCTATGACATCACTGAAGGGGCACCAGATCTGTTAGGAACACTCGAACTTGCTCTTCGCGTAGCTAAGCGTGCCTATCGCACAATCATAGCAGCTCAACAACCCGAACTAGCTTGTGCAAAAAAAAAAAAAAGCTAGTGAGGCATTGACGCGTGTGCACAGCCCTGTTTCTGTGAATGCTACTCGTATGCGGCTCTCTTTTTTCGCGGTCGTGAGTATTTAAACGCGGCTGATTCGTGGGCATGACAAACACAGGACACGAAAACGGTCATGTTCCGAGCAGTCTTGTTCCGCTCGCCGTAGGGAAACAATTTCTGAGCAGGTTTCGCAGTCGACACGCCCATCCGGTCGCTTCTTGCTCACCTTTGTTTTGTATAAAACACACAATTCTATGTACGGAGTGGCCTTCGTTGGCTTTCCGTTCCGGAAGAGAACTGAGCAGATCCAAAAATTTAGGCAGAGCCACTTCAGACTGCTTACCTGTGGGAATGCGAAAGCAATTATGCTGTTTCTAAGCCTACCAACGCCATGAATGCCCTCATGTTATACGGTGAAGACGTGGCGCCACCTCCTCCCCATTTTTTGCGCCGTCACGTGCCCAATGACGCACCAGCGTCATTGGGCGCGTGACAGTCAGCCAGAGCCGTGGAGCGTCAGTCAGCCAGAGCCGTGGAGACGCCGAGCCGTCGGGGAAGCGTGCTCGTGTCGCATTCCAGTGACCCGACTTCGATTCGCATCCTGCCAGCAGACCTAAGTTTACCAAATTTAATTTTTGTAGCCATTAATCTACTCTGTTTACAAGAACCTCCGTGAGAAATTTGGCCTCAGCCCGAGCATTTTTTACGCGCTTTTACTCTTTGCGCCTTCGGCCATTTTCGGTACCATGGTTCAGTCACGCCGACGACACCGACGACGCCGACGACGCCGACAGATTTTAGCCCAATGGGGCATATAATTCGTCCGCATGAATAAGGGTGCCGAACGGCTAGAAACGGCACTGATATGCCTAGCCCGCACCGTAGGAAGGCGGCATGGCGCTAGCGCACGTGGTTTATTTAAGCCCCTCGAAAAGATTGCCCATCAGAGCACAAATGCTGGGCGCGAAGCCTTTTTGCGCGTAACACCAACACCGAATGGCGTTTCGCGGGCGCCGCGGAAAGCACGTACGACGAATGCGAACCACACATACACAAGCTTCTCGTGTCTCCGTGTAAATCGAAGGGTTGACGCATGAGCATGGTTCCTCTTTAGCTGGTTTTTGGTGAAGCGAACTGCAGCACAATGCCGCGGGACGAACGCCTTTTGTCCGTACCACTTCTCAAAGTATGCCTAAAACAAAGAGTTCAGCAGATGCGGTAAGAAAGGGTCTAAGAACACCGCCCCAATTGCACGCGCAGGGCAAGTACAGCCATTTTCTCCCGTCTCCCGCAGCATGGAGTTCCCTACTATTGTATGGAACTCTGTGCCCCGTAGTTCCCGCCGGGAGGCAGGACCTGTTGGCGAGATTATCGGCTCGGCAGGCACTCGCGCCACGAGTCTGTAAATATGTGGTCTATATGAAGTGACCTTTTTTTCTCGGTTTTAATGCGAGTAGCACTGTCTACCAGGTCACGTTTTCCTTATCTAATTGGCTGTCGAGAGGAGAGGAGAGAGTGTAAGAGTGGAGTATTTTGGTGGGGCCCATCTAGTACAGTGAAAGCAGAGAAACGGATTAGAAGAGTGGTTCCAGGTCCTCTGATTGGTCTGCTTCCCCTTGATTGGTTTGCGGTTCTTTGTCGACTATTGCATCAACGCGCGGCGGGATGTTAAAAATGCCGTCAGAACTAATGCCCACTGAAGAAGATTTGGCAGAGGGACGTCGCATACGTTCGAAAGGAATCGGCAATGTTATACTAACGTCTACAAATTTTTACCATATGCTAAGAAATCAATTTTATCGGGCAGCTGCAAGTACACAGTACCGGAGTAATCAGGAGACATATTTTGTTCCGTTCTGAAGGCGCGCTCTTGCCCCCACCCTCTGTTCCCGTCTATACCAAAAAAGTTTTGTTAGGTTCAGCATAATGATGCATAATTAGTGCGTACACGTCACCTTGACCTTGTGTGATTCCCCAGTTTTGTGACGTCGCGTAAGAGACAGGTTTACTAGGTGGGGCCAGAAAAACATTTGGCCAATCGCGGAAGGCTAGTAATGAGAAAGGCCAGGATCGGAAAGCAATATAACTTTTTTTGCCTATTCATTGCGTGATTACTGTGTGCACATGAACTTGAGACGGGTAGTTATCGCAGCTTTTACGACGTGTCGTGACAGACAGGCGAATTGGTCGTTGTTTCAGAAATGTTCGACAAACGGCGGAGGGCGAACAAAGGAAATGGAACATGAAAAAATTGGAATAGCTTTACGTTATAGCGTCCATTGTTCAATTTCTTCTCTCTTGTTCGTAATCTCATCGTTTCTCACGTATTTGCCCATCAAACCTATTTCTAATGAGCTCGTGGCCTAACTACCATAGCACGGCTCTGCCAACTTTAAAGGGAATCTCCTGTAGACTTCCTTTTTTTTTTGCTTAGGGCAGCTGTACCATGCCATGAGCAAAATGCACGCTTGTCGCTAACTGCAAACGTGTTAAACGAGAACGTCTGATTTTTAGAATACTAATCAACCGGATGTATCCTTATAGATTCTGTTTCCTGTTGCCGTCGTTTTTGTAGGTCTAGTGGCTGGAGCTCTCATACACTCATGCGGTATGAGGATCAGCGCGTTACTAGGCGGACTGCTTATGTCAGCAGGATGTCTTGCGTCAGCGTTTGCTACTGGAATACCATTCCTGGTTGTATCAATCGGGGTAATCACAGGTAAGATTCAATTGATCCTTTAAAATTATGAGAACATAGCGAGATGTTGTTTGGCTCAAAAGGACATGGTGTGATCGTCCACTGTAAACACTAATTCATGACAGAATGCTAAATCCTGGTAACAGTGGTTGACACACCACTTGTATGCTTTGCACACTTCTTATTACGTGCGCCTATAGGTAAATGACGTGGCCATATTGACACGCGTACTTATCTTTATCGGGCGACCAGGTTTCGCCGCCTAACAAATGTTATCGCACAGCGCGGGACGCGCCTGCATGCATCCGAAGTTTCTGGAAAGTTATCGATGCTTCTATTTGGTTGTCTGTTGTCGCCCAACCTTGTGCTATCAGATTTCATCGCGTGACGCGAATGGTGTAGAACTTTGTAGAAGGCACGCGGGTCCCAACGATTAGTCTGGAACATTCGACAACTGTATAAAAGCCGACGCGCTTGACCGGCTGATCAGATTTTCGACGATCGCCGACTGTGTTCGCCGCTATCGTTGTGCTATAAGTGTAGCCTGTTTTGTGGGCACAGGTTCCCCCAATAAAAATCTAGTTTTGTCGTTCACAGTGGTGCTACTGTGTTCTCCAACGTCACCACTACGTGACAATATATTCTTCAGAGAATGTGTTATGCTACTGATCTCCGTTCCACGAAATGATGGTTGCCGCATTCTCCGAAAAGCTACTGAGCCTGTGTAAGGTGCCTGTACTTCACATAAAGTGCATCACCGCAGTAGTAAAAAACCCCCAAATTACTTAGTAATTGAAAAGTGACACCCAAGTAAAACATCTTCAGTCCACTCGTCAGCGCGCTATTGGCGCTGGTTGAGCTCACGCGCACGTGTCATAAGTTCTTCCTGGTCCCTTCTTTACAAATTTTTAAGGTGGTCCATCCGATACTCACAGGCGAGAAAGAAAACATTGTGCACCTCTCAACATCAGCAGAACGGCCTTTTTTATTTGACTCTATGTGGCCGCATACGTAACTCCCTTACATAACTCTATTAGCCTGTGAAAGCGCACGTACCATCTTACCACCTGAGTGAAAGTGCTCATTTATAGATTTTTTTCAAGAGTAACATGGCTCGCACGTGCTCACATGGCGCAAAGCGCATGTAGGAATCCTAAATATTGTCTCTATTCAGGTACAGTTTTCAATTCCACTTCGGCGTAAACCGCAGGCTCCGGGCACGGAATCCTGCTCTCCTGTGTCATCGTGGCTGTGAACGAGCACTTTGATAGGAGACGTGGCACGGCCCTCGGAATCAACATGGCTGGTGCACCTGCAGCCTCCTTCATGTTTCCTAAAGTTTTCGATTTCTGTCTGGACGAGTACGGCTTGCAAGGAACTTTCGCGCTCGTGGGAGCACTGTTGCTAAACATTGGGCCGATCAGCGTGCTTTTTCGTGAGCCGCCCTGGATGAGGGAAAAGTACTTGAAAAGACATAAAGTAACCAGCAAGAGAGCCAGCAGTGAAGCAGATGAGCAGCAGGAGAAGAACGCAACCCGTTCTGTCAGCTGCTTAAAATCGGGTTTGCGACCTCTAGTTAACAGCAGCGACGAACTCGGATGCTGCGATCCGGATAGCGACGACGACATAATCATTACTTATTTAAAGCACTCGACAAGCTCCAGATTCGCAAAGTTTCCGCTCTCGATTAGCCTTAATGCTGATAAGCGTTCTGTGATGAACAGCCATTGCACAGGGGACATGGTAGAGACCTTAGATACCAGCGATGCGAACGGCGAAAAGCGAAAATCACCGTCTTCGAAGGAGGACGAACAAAGCAACGCCCGCATTACAGGCGCGAGAAAAGATAACGAAGTGTGGTGTGCCTGTGTGACCTGCGTATCTAACGGTGAATGCTTTCACCGAACTTCGCAACATCCTCTAAATTCATCAAAGTTGATTCAGGTACCCAGTACTGTTGCACTGGAAAATGTGTCGGTGAGGTGTATGGAGCGCACCAGAGCATGGGGAACTAACATGCAAACAAAATCAATAAAAAGCTCGTTGCTCGCTTTTACGGACGCTCTTGTACCAGGGGAAGATTTGAGAAGTCAAGTGGAACATGAGACATATACTTTGAAGAAAAATTATTGTGGTGTTACGCTCCGATCAACAGAGGAAGTGTCATTGCATTTGCGGTATTCAGCGAAGGAACGTCGCAAACGATCTGTTTTGCGTAGCGCTAAGGATGTTCTGTCTATGCCGCGGTTTTACGCGCACATGTTAAGCTACTTCTTTTTCTCCTTCTTTTTGGATACATTTCTGGCTGTCGCGGTTGACTGTGCAGTGGACACTGGAATTAGCAGAGTAAATGCTGCTCATGTTCTCACTTTCTTCTCTGTGACCGACATAGCTGGACGACTCCTGATACCCCAACTCACCGATTACAACATTGCATCTCCACTTGGCGTGATGACTCTTTCTTACTTCCTCATGGCCGTTATCGGCTCTGCGATGCCTCATGCCCAAACTACTGTTGTGTTTTGGATTCTTGTTGTAACGCTTGGACTTCCTGTTGGCTACGTTATGGTCGCCATGTCTCAAACTATTGCAAGTGACGTCGGCTTACACAACCTTCCCATGGCGTATGGCTTCGTAGCAGCAGTGACAGCTGTGGGAGCATTCATGAGGCCGCTGGTAATAGGTGAGTACTCTAGCCTCTAGACCACGACGTTAAGCAAATATTTTTCACAGTGCCAATGTGTTCATTGAGTGTCTGATTGACAGAGGAATTGATTAGCCTTATCGCTCCGAAGAAGCAGCAGCAATGCGAGAGCCGATGTAGTAGCAGGCTGCGTATTATTATGCGAAGCATACTAGCCGCACAGCCACGCTCTTCCTTGCTGTGCCGCGCGCGGCCGCGTAGCTACCATATGATGTCATAACAGCTGCAAAAGCGGAGGCTCAACTCGTGCGCTCGCTTGCGGCCGCGTAGCTACATAGCCGCGTCTCAGCTCGTGCGCTCACCTGCATGAGTTGTTTCTTTCGTCTAGCCGAACCAAATATAGCCAAGCAACAGCAGTTCACCAGGCTAAACAGTGGTTCAACAACTAAAATAAAGGCTAGTATGCTTCGCATCCTGGGCTTAGCCTTAGCTTAGCCGCAGCCATTTTTTTTGACGACTTTGGGCAAATAACGTGAAAGCAATGCTTAGTGAGCAAGAGCACTTTCGTTTGGCCCTCTTCTGATTGTGCCCACACATCTAGAGGTCGGTTTCGCAATCTCCTGCTCAGAAGCAGGCTTCGCTGTTCCCTTAGTCACCACTGTGGCTACAACATGTTAATATGTCAGTAATATCAGACAAATGCATGAAGAAGTGTAGGAGGAAGAAATAGGGGAGATCGGTAATGAGGCTGCAAGGATGTGTACGAGGAATGTCACAGCTAGGCAGTGTTGATAACGGTAACAAGTTTTTAGTCAGCTTAACGACAACTGTGCCTTTTTTGGAGTCCTGGGCAGGTTTTAATGACTGTTCATTGGCGCAACCAGCCAGTAAATTGCCTTGGGAAATTTTTTTAAGGCAGTATTATTCACTTCCATGCCTCGCTCCCGTAATAACCAAAGGGGGATGTATGCGCTTCCATTTTTTTTCTACTTCTCAGGAGTGGGAGTTAGAGAAGATCTTTATTGGAAGGGAGAGCTTTTTGCCGCCATGCATATGGTCGCAGAAATTTTAACCTTCATAGGGACGGAGAAGCGGATTATAAGTTTACACAATAGGATGAAAAATAAGACAAACTAAAATGAGCGGGTAAACTTGATAACGATACTTAAGGTCAGACGATGGCGAAAAATTTTGCCTTCTCTATCTCATGCTGGGCACTTTAAAGCTTACCGAATAGAACAATTTTGAAACTTATAGGAGCAATGAATCGAATGATCCGCCATTGCTTCGCAAGGCAGGGCACAGGATCTAAGATACCACATATCAAGACGCTGATTTCTTACGTAAAGCGCTATCTCCACATATTAATACCGTTTAAGAAAACCTGGCGCTTTTGTCCTTTTTCACATTCTGACCGCTGATTCGCCATTGCGACAGGTAAATTAAAGCTATGGTTTAATAATGCGAAAAATGTCTAAAAGCATTTGACACATTGTAAAGAAAAAATTGCAGCAATTCGTCATAGCTGTCACAATAATTGTGATTTACCGACCTTCCGCTGAAAGTGAACAGGTCTGGGCCACAACCTGGCGACTTTGACAAAGATTCCAAAGGACGCAGTGAGGCAGTCTAGAATGTATGTATCTAGGCCGTTAAAAGTAAATGAAAAGTTTTGATGGCTTCACTTCAGTTGACTTTGTAGACGTCATGGAAGTGCGAAGATGGAGATGTTAGAACCAGTTAACGCGCTTGTTTCATCATAACACGTGCGTTATCAAATTGTGCTGACGCATGTAAGGTACGGACTGATTTGCGATCACCATGGTTTGACCTGGAACGTTTAGTGACAAAGCATAAATACTACTTGAGAACACACAGGCAGAATGAGAAGCTTTATGCCTAAAGACGAAGTGTATCACTACTAAATGTTCGATTTCTTCTGTCAAGACAGCTTCCTTCATGTGTTCTGCCAAGTTTCAACTGTATGCAAAGTGCCTCGCCATGTCGACGTCCGGAGTGTTAAAGATGTCAATTTGCAGCATTGATTAGCATATCAATGACTTGTCACTTGTTGATGAAAGGTTTATTTCGGGGCAAATGCCTGCTGTTTCTAGGTTAGCTGAAGTCCACTGAATAACTTTCAATTTTTTAACAGCCAACCTATAATGGCACATGTAAGGTTAATGTTAGATCCAAAATTGAGCACACTACTCAATATTGAATGCTTCCCCGAGAGGAAAATACGCAGTGAAAAGATAGACAGAAATGTAGTCGTTACAGACATCGGTAACTGTACGATATCGAGATAGAGGCAATAATGAATAAAGGAACATCAAGGCGAGATAAGCAATACCTAGGCTGCGATAAATGTATTAAAGCTTGATAAGGTCAAGCAGGCTGAGTGGCTTCATGGCCGCATCCTTTCAAAGAGATGCCAATAAAATCGTCACCGCCATCATCATCATCATCATCATCATCATGATGCTTCTGCTGCGATTACTATGTAGGTGCGCTGCCGCCTAAAATGTGCTCACACCGTGGTAGTATAGCAGACGACAAAGCTAGCCGGAAGGAGCGCAATAACGTCGCGTTATTCTCACGTGACCTGCTTCAGAAGAAACTCAGACGCTACGAAGTGGGCACGAGCGTAGCTCGACGCAGGAAACGTTGTAACCATGCTCGCGCTGTCGACAGCGTTATTACAATTAACGTCAGGCGCTGTCAAAACTATCGAACATCGTGCGCAGGTAGGTTTGTGCTCAAATGAACGCAGAGCTCCCGTTTCTGGTTGTCTTTTTGTCATTCATGATCAATTTTTCTGTCTTTCGTAAGTTTGGCATTATTAAAACGCGACTAACGCTCTAACAAACGATATCGAAAATTGCATTATTTTTACCATGAACTTCGTTATTGCCCGTGGCGTCGTTTGGTATCGCTAATCGTCATGGCCTGTTTGCACAGAATTGTAGTCGTATAGAAACGGCACTGTGAATCTAGACGCCTATGGCAAATTTTTTCCTTGTAGTCAACGCTGTGTAATGTTAGTGCTTAGTCCGCAGTTTATTTCTTGTAACGTTGAGTGCCTCAGCTTGCGTAAAGTTGAATTTTTGGCGATTGCCTCTCATTGTGGCCTGTGCAGCCACGAGCAAGTACGTAAGTAGCACTCTCAATTTCCATATTCTCGGTGTGTCAATATACAAAACGAAAATGGTCTCGGCTTCACGCAGCCGTGCCAAGGAAACACTGCGTAATTCTACATTTATCATTTTTAGACGTAGTCCGCTTGTCGTGCAATGAGCGTTTTTCAATGCTTCAGAAATTTGTGGATTTTTCGAAAGAATTATTTTGGTTTTGGCTAGCGATTCGTTCACCGAGGTTTTTGATTATTTACCACTCTGAAAATGCTTCCCTGTCCTGTCTGCACGCCTCACTTCTATTTTGCATAATGCTTCCCTCCCATCGATTTTTTTAGCCTTCCGATACATAAATGTTCCTGCGTGTAAGACTATGTGATGAAGCTGGATGTCCAAGACATTCAGATTTGATATCTCGGATTGTATCAACCACTGAACGAGAAACATCAGAAGTGGCATTGTCACAACTATTCATCGTTCATTGCTTACTGCTGGGCAAAATTGATTTTTTAATAGGTCTGCTTTACAATTGAACCATGGGCGGAAAGCTTTATTTCTTCCGGGGGGCGGGTGGCTGGGGCTCGACCATTTTTACGAACCTGACACACATATACACAAACATGCAAACGCGTGCGTGTGTGTGTGTGTTTGAGGTGTCAGGTTTTGCAACTACTCGTTGAAGGCCCAATTCTTCGAGGTCGCACGCAGTTTCGTCCAGTGCAACTGTTTATATATATATATATATATATATATATATATATATATATATATATATATATATATATTTGATGTAGTCACACCATAGCACAGCAAACACTGACACCAGGCACAACATTATGAAAATGAAAGTGGATGAAAAAAAAAACTTGCGTGGGGAACGATCCCACAACCTTCCCATTACGCCTGCGATGCTCTACCAATTGAGCGACCACGGCGCCGTTTCCCCATCTACTTTCTTGGGTATTTATGTTTTCTAGCAGAACCACTTAGTTAAAGTCGCGTTTTCTCTTAGTTTTAGTGACTGCGTATGGCTGTCCATGCGCCTGAGGAGTACTACATACGTCGGTGGCGCGAATTATGAGGTAATCTGCGCCACCTTTAAGCTTGCAATCCGAGAAGGCTGCAGTTGCGTTATTTTTGAACTGGCGCTTATACGGTTGAAAATACGCTTCCTTTTTGGCGGGAGACGGGTTGTGGCGAACTAACGATAAGGGACGTGCCCACAGTTGCCTTTGTAGCCGGTGCACATGGCGACGCCCACAGCGGTGGTACAAGCGAGCTCGACGAATGTTTTCTGTTTATCGTTTTATCTGTCGTCCCGCCATGATGTTCCGTATAATGTCGAATAGTTCGAATTCTCCTGCAGTACAATACACTTCCAGGCTTGGAGTGACGCCTGACACCTTCAAAAAATGCCGATAGCCAGTGGGGCTATACAATTCCAGGCGCGACCGAATTAGGAAGGCCCACTAAGCTTCAACAAGACACGCTCTCTCACCAGAACAGTTGAACCCCCTGGTGCAGTATTCAGCCACTGCTTCTCTCATGACTCCTACAGTTAGCCCATGGCCCTGAGTCCTCAGCAGCTGCAGAGCAACTGAACTAGGCAGCGGTGAGACCTGCAACGCAGCAGAGAGTGATAACAATCTCTGGACCCGTACAGGCCGCCAATGGAAACTGAACCTGGCAACGTTAAACACACGAACCCTCTCTATTGAAGCCAGCTTAGCGCGGGACTCTTTGAGGAACTATCAGACATTGCGCATCATATTATTGGCTTTTGTGAGGTTACAAGAACTGTGAGGCTTATAGAGTGCTGACTAACGACCACATCCTCTGCTACAGAGGACTGCCAGATTAGAAGCAATGCAGTGTAGGATTCCTAATACAAAGCGGGCAATATTGACGAATTCTACAGCGTGAATGAGATGATCGCAGTAGTAATAAAGCTAAATAGTAGGTATAAAATAAACGTAGTACGATCCTACACCCCGAACTCCAGTCACGATGATGAAGTAGGTCAATTTTATGAAGATGTTGCATTAGCGATGAGAAAAGTGCGAACTCGGTACACTGTAGTCATGGGCGACTTCAATGCAAGAACGGGAGAAAAGCAGGCTGGTCAACAAACAATTGGCATCATCATCATCATCAGCCTGGTTACGCCCACTGCAGGGCAAAGGCCTCTCCCATATCTCTCCAACAACCCCGGTCATGTGCTAATTGTGGCAATGCCGTCCCTGCAAACTTCTTAATCTCATCCGCCCACCTAACTTTCTGTCGTCCCCTGCTACGCTTCCCTTCCCTTGGAATCCAGTCCGTAACCCTTAATGACCATCGGTTATCTTCCCTCCTCATTACATGTCCTGCCCATGCCCATTTCTTTTTCTTGATTTCAACTAAGATGTCATTAACTCGCGTTTGTTCCCTCACCCAATCTGCTCTTTTCTTATCCCTTAACGTTACACCTATAATTTTTCTTTCCATAGCTCGTTGCGTCGTCCTCAATTTGAGTAGAACCCTTTTCGTAAGCCTCCAGGTTTCTGCCCCGTAGGTGAGTACTGGTAAGACACAGCTATTATACACTTTTCTCTTGAGGGATAATGGCAACCTGCTGTTCATGATCTGAGAATGCCTGCCAAACGCACCCCAGCCCATTCTTATTCTTCTGATTATTTCTGTCTCATGATCCGGATCCGCAGTCACTACCTGCCCTAAGTAGATGTATTCCCTTACGACTTCCAGTGCCTCGCTGCCTGTTGTAAACTGCTGTTTTCTTCCGAGACTGTTAACCATTACTTTAGTTTTCTGCAGATTAATTTTTAGACCCACTCTTCTGCTTTGCCTCTCCAGGTCAGTGAGCGTGCATTGCAGTTGGTCCCCTGAGTTACTAAGCAAGGCAATATCATCAGCGAATCGCAAGTTACTAAGGTATTCTCCATTAACTTTTATCCCCATTTCTTCCCAATCCAGGTCTCTGAATACCTCCTGTAAACACGCTGTGAATAGCATTGGAGAGATCGTATCTCCCTGCCTGACGCCTTTCTTTATTGGGATTTTGTTGCTTTCTTTATGGAGGATTATGGTGGCTGTGGAGCCGCTATAGATATTTTTCAGTATTTTTACATATGGCTCGTCTACACCCTGATTCCGTAGTGCCTCCATGACTGCTGAGGTTTCGACAGAATCAAATGCTTTCTCGTAATCAATGAAAGCTATATATAATGGTTGGTTATATTCCGCACATTTCTCTATCACCTGATTGATAGTGTGAATATGATCTATTGTTGAGTAGCCTTTACGGAATCCTGCCTGGTCCTTTGCTTGACAGAAGTCCAAGGTGTTCCTGATTCTATTTGCGATTACCTTAGTAAATAGTTTGTAGGCAACGGACAGTAAGCTGATTGGTCTATAATTTTTCAAGTCTTTGGCGTCCCCTTTCTTATGAATTAGGATTATGTTAGCATTTTTCCAAGATTCCGGTACGCTCGACGTTATGAGGCATTGCGTATACAGGGTGGCCAGTTTCTCTAGAACAATCTGCCCACCATCCGTCAAAAAATCTGCTGTTACCTGATCCTCCCCAGCTGCCTTCCCCCTTTGCATATCTCCCAAGGCTTTCTTTACTTCTCCCCGCAGGGGCGTCTGCGCAAGCAGGCGTTTGGTGTGTTGCGACACCACGGACCCGAGCACATGAGGGTTGGACCCTCCCGCGTGTAGCCGTGCACGGCTTAGCCGTGTCTGGGGAAAAGGGGATCCTGGGGGTTGAGCCGATTCTGGGTGTTTGGACCTTTAAGGCCCCCCGGCGGAGGCAACACACCCCTTTGGCCTCTGCTTCACATAGACGGCACCCCCGGACTGACCCACCCGGGGGAAATCGGCAGTCGCCTTTTCCTGTCCTCCTCTCCAATCTTCGTCTTTTTCTCTCGTCTTTTTCATCTTTCCTGTCTTCTCATCACTTCTCCTCACTTCCTAGTTTCCCGGCGGCAAGGGTTAACCTTGTGTAGCTGGCCAACCTTGGTTATGCTGTATTTGGTTATAGCAGCGATGTACGGCTGGCGTTGGCAGGGTCTCTCCTGTCACGTCCCCCAGTTGGGCTCCATGGTGGGTAGTCGGCATCGCGGCCGAAAACCCAATTGTATCTATGGAAAACGCGTTTCCTAAACTACCAGATCGCCCTCAGAAACGAGGGCGGACCGAAGAAGTCTTTCAGTTTTTTGGACGGCAAGTCCACAATTTTCCTCGTTTTCACGTAATACACTCAGAAAAACCAGCTAAACAAGTGCGAACAATCTCGCCGTTCCTTGTATCGAAGACTCTTACAGAAGTGTTTGGTCCAGGATATAAGGCTTCGAGGATGGCAAGCGGTGACCTCCTCTTGGAGCTCCGCGATCAGAAGCAATTTGAGAAACTGCCTAAACTAGTATCATTTGGAGAGACTCAAGTAGTAGTAACCCCTCACCGCACGATGAATACCTCCCGCGGCGTTGTCTCGGATGATGATTTGCTGGAGCTCACTGAGGCTGAGCTCTTGGAGGGCTTCAGTGAACAGAATGTTATAAATGTCAAAAGAATTAAAATAAGACGAGATGGCAAAGAAATCCAAACCAAACACTTGATAATCACCTTCGGTTCGAGTGTCCTGCCCGAGTCAATCGAGGCCGGGTACATCAAGCTCCGTGTCAGGCCGTACGTGCCCAATCCTCTTAGATGCTTTAAGTGCCAAAGGTTTGGCCACAGTTCACAGAACTGTCGAGGCCGGCTGACATGTGCCAAGTGCAGTGACAATGAACATTCCTCCGAAACGTGCCAGAAAACTCCACATTGTGTCAACTGTGATGGCGAGCATGCCGCATACTCGCGGTCCTGCCCGTCTTGGAAAAGAGAAAAAGAGATTGTGACAATCAAAGTCAAAGAAAACATATCTTTCAAGGAGGCACGTAGGCGGGTGTCATACCTGCCTAAGAGTAGCTTTGCCGATGTGACGCGTCAGGGGGCAGCGACACAACGGCTTCCGGCGGCTGTCCGACCCGCAAGCAGTGAGTCTGCAGTTACGCCACCTGCCCCCGCGGCGGTTGCAGCTAGCGCTGCTCCATCACCCCAGCAGACGGGGCCATCTACCTCCGGGCAGGCGACCTCGAAGGTCTCGTCGTCCAACGTGCCGAGGCCTTCACGTCAAGCAAAGCGCTCGGAAGAGCCCGTGTCCAGCGCCTCGCTAGAGGCGATGGACACAACCACCAGCAAGACGGCGCCACCAGCGCCTAAGGAGCGGCGAGGATCTCTCGACCGCTCCAAAAGAGAGAAAACTCCCGTCACGGCGCCTGCAAAGCGCCGGTGAACTAACCTTTCCTTTCCAGAACACACAGTATCCAACACTATCAAAATGGATACACAAATTATGCAATGGAATGTGAGAGGTCTCATCCACAATCTTGACGACGTAACAGAACTCCTACACAAACTTAATCCAAAGGTACTGTGTGTTCAGGAAATGCACTTAAAAGCTACACAGACAAATTTTCTCCGGTCACACATTATTTTTCGTAAAGATCGTGACGAGGTCAACACCTCATCCGGCGGTATAGCGATAATTGTCCATAAAACTGTTGCTTGCCAACACTTGCCGCTTAGGACGTCCCTCGAGGCAGTTGCGGTTCGCGCAATTTTTTTTAATAAGTTAGTAGCCGTCTGCTCTATCTACATACCTCCAAACTATCACATGAGTAAAATTGAATTCCACGAACTCATTGATCAACTTCCAGAGCCATTTCTTATTGTCGGGGACTTTAATGCGCACAACAGTCTCTGGGGAGATTCCAGGACTGATTCGAGGGGTCGACTGATCGAATCCTTTCTTGTTACGTCCGGTGTGTGCCTCTTTAATAGAAAAAAACCCACCTACTACAATGCTGCGCATAATTCATACTCCTCCATAGATTTAGCACTTGGATCTTCCATACTTCTCTCGTACTTACAATGGAATGTTATAGAAAATCCATTTGGGAGTGACCACTTTCTGATAACTTTAAACTTACTAACATGACACGACACTCGCCCACAGGTTCGTCGCTGGAAACTTGACTCCGCTGATTGGAAAGGTTTTAAGGAATCTACTTACTTATCACAAGATTTTATACGCGATTTTAGCATGGATAACGCTGTAGCATATTTTACCGCTTTTATTATTGATGCAGCTGAAAAGTTCATTCCACTAACAAATGGCCACTCAACTAAGAAACGAGTTCCTTGGTGGAATGAAGACTGCAGGGATGCACGAAAAAGACAAAATAAGGCGTGGGGCAGACTGCGCCAATATCCTACGGCGGAAAATTACATCGCATTTAAACACATCAAATCACAAGGACGGCGCATAAGACGGCAGGCTAGAAGAGCAAGCTGGGAGAGTTTTCTCTCAGGCATCAATTCCTATACCCAGGAGGCTAAAGTATGGGACGGGCTGAGAAGGCTAAAAGGGCAGCAGATCAACCCATTACCTTTGATTGATGAGCGAGGGAATACCTTGGAAAAGCAGGCCGATGCCCTTGGAGAACATTTTGCACGTGTATCAAGTTCCAAAAGCTATTCAAAAACATTCGCTCAATATAAGAAAATAGCAGAACTTCAGTCAATAAACCGTAAATGCAGAGCAAATCTACCGTACAACTGTCCTTTTGATATTGCCGAGTTTAGAGCTGCGTTAAGCTCATGCATGAGCTCTGCACCTGGAGTTGACAAAATCATGTATGACATGATTAAAAACCTACACACTGATACACACATGACACTTCTGGCACTTTTTAACTCTGTTTGGGCTGCTGGATACCTCCCATCCTCATGGAAATAAGCTTTAGTAGTGCCGGTCTTGAAACAAGGCAAGGATCCATCCGACGTTTCAAGTTACCGTCCAATAGCACTGACAAGTTGCTTATGCAAACTGTTCGAGAAAATGATAAATCGTCGTCTTCTACATTTCCTTCAATCGAATAAAATGCTCGACCCTTATCAATGCGGCTTCAGAGAGGGTAGGTCGACTACTGACCAGCTCGTGCGCATTGAGGCAGGCATTCGTGACGCCTTTATCCATAACCAGTTCTTTCTTTCTGTTTTCCTAGACATGGAAAAGGCATATGACACGACTTGGAGATATGGGATATTGCGTGACCTCTCAGAAATGGGTATTCGAGGGAATATGCTTAATGTAATTGAAAGTTACCTATCAAACCGTACATTTCGAGTTAGGGTGGGCAATGCTCTATCCAAGCCGTTTACACAAGAAACCGGTGTGCCGCAAGGAGGGGTATTAAGCTGTACCCTTTTTATAATCAAAATGAATTCCTTACGCTTATATATACCGCAGGGCATGTTTTATTCGGTGTACGTAGATGACGTGAAATTGGGTTTCAAATCATGCAACCTTTCTATATGTGAGCGACATGTCCAGCTTTGCTTGAACAAAGTGTGTAAATGGGCACAGGAAAATGGCTTTAAACTGAATCCTGTTAAAAGCTCATGTGTTCTTTTCACGCGAAAAAGAGGCTTATTTGCAGCGCCCAGCCTAGAACTACATAGACAACACATACCAGTTGTCACACAACACAAATTTTTAGGAATCATATTAGATTCAAAACTGACCTTCATTCCACAGTTAAAGCACCTGAAAGAGAAATGTCTAAAAACAATGAACCTTCCTAAACTTTTATCGCATAAAACATGGGGCAGCGACAGGAAATGTTTGATGAACGTTTACAAAAGTCTTATACGCACGCGCTTAGACTATGGGGCCATAGTATATCAATCTGCCAGTCCAAGCGCCTTGAAGATGCTTGACCCTGTCCACCATTTAGGTATCCGCTTGGCGACCGGTGCCTTCAGGACAAGTCCTGTAGAGGGTCTCTACGTTGAAGCTAATGAGTGGTCGCTTCATCTTCAGAGGTCATACTCTAGTTTCATGTACTATCTAAAGGTGAATGCGAACCGCGACCATCCCTCTTATGTAACCATAAACGACGTGGCATCTGCACAGCTCTTTAATAATCGACCTGCAGCACGAGAACCATTCTCTCTGCGCATTAGAAAGCTTGCTGAGGAAATGCAAGTTCCAGTTCTTGAGCAAAACCTAATGGTCCTAGCTAAGCCATTGCCGCCATGGCAGTGGAAAACCATAGAATGCGATACACCATTCGTAGAGGTGACGAAACACGCCCCACAGGCACATATTCGAATGCACTTCCTGGAACTTCAATCGAAGTACTCGTGCATAGAATTTTACACTGACGCTTCTAAGTCGCATGCCGGAGTGTTTTATGCTGCAATCGGACCATCCTTCTCTGAGTCCGATGGACTGCATCCGGAAACAAGCATATTCACCGCGGAAGCTTATGCAATTCTATCTGCTGTTAAGGAAATCAAGAAAAGAAAGTTGCACAAAGCCATCATATACACCGACTCTCTAAGCGTCGTAAAAGCCCTAATGTTCCTCCGCAATCATCGAAACCCTGTACTCATTGAGCTTTATTCCGTTATTTGCACATCCTACGTGTCTCAGCAGCAAGTCATAGTATGCTGGGTACCTGGACACAGGGGCATTGAGGGTAATATGCTGGCTGACCAAATTGCCACATCAATAGCTTCACAAGATACACATTCTACCACTGCACTACCTGCCTTAGACCTAAAGCCATTCATCCGAAAGAAACTCAGAAGCCACTGGCAGCGCTTATGGGATGCTGAAACAAATAATAAGCTTCACTTGATTAAGCCAAAACTTGGTTATTGGCCGCCCGCAACAAAAACACGACGAACAGAAGTCCTATTCTGTCGTCTCAGAATAGGACACACATATGCCACACACAGTTTCCTGCTAACTGGAAATGAGCCACCATCCTGCGGTAGATGCGGTGAAAGGCTCACGGTCCTCCACGCCCTCCTGGAGTGTCCGGAAGCCGAAACAGAGAGAAAAAAACACTTTCCGTTAGCATACCGGCAGCACATTCCCTTTCATCCTGTAATGTTTCTTGGTTCAGAACCGTTGTTTGGCACCAGAGCAGTCCTAAGCTTCTTAAACGATGTTGCCTTACATGTTGTTAGCCCTACGAATCTGTAGCACATCCTCTCTCCAGAGGATGCCGCTGCGATAACTTATTTTTCTACAGCACATGCCTTCAGGCCCTTCAGTTTCAAGGGCTCTCTAAGGCAGTAGTGCGTCTTGCAAACATTTTCCTACATATATTTTAAAATATGATCAATCTATCACAATGTATCTCTTGTGTTCTTAGTAGTACTCACTAGTCATTGCCATAATTTTATTACATATAGCTTTTATGCAGTTTACAGAGATCGCTTTTAGGCCCCTTTACAGCTACATCACAATAACTCACGGAACTCATCTACCCACTGCAAACTCATCAGCACTGACCTGGCGCTCTTTGGCCATAATTGGCCCTTGCGCCATAAAACAACAAATTCATCATCATCATTTCTTTACTTCTTCCGGCGTTACCTGTGGGATTTCGAATTCCTCTAGACTATTTTCTCTTCCATTATCGTCGTTGGTGGCACTGGTACTGTACAAATTTCTATAGAACTCCTCCGCCACTTGTACTATCTCATCCATATTAGTAATGATATTGCCGGCTTTGTCTCTTAACGCATACATCTGATTCTTGCCAATTCCTAGTTTCTTCTTCACTGCTTTTAGGCTTCCTCCGTTCCTGAGAGCATGTTCAATTCTATCCATATTATTTCTTCTTTCTTTATTCATTTATTTAAGACATTCCTTACAGAAATGCCTTGGGGGACGCGACAAAAGGCACTGAACGTGCCTGACTGGGCCTCGCCACCCTTGGCAGCAGCAGGCACACAAGAACAATAATAACAAAAGTATTCACTACAATACGCTCAATTTGGAACACGGTAGAACTTAAACATCAATAAGTGTTCCTCATCAATAACATAAATCAGTAACATAATAACATAAATACACATACACATCAATAACATAAATACACATAATCAGATACATTGCACAGGTATGTCGCAACTATCGTCCGAGTACAGAAAATATATCGGACTTTCACAATGAAAAGCCAAGACACAGAGTAAGAGGAAACCAACTGGGATCAGTCCGGCACGATTTTTAGTCTGTGTTAAGGAAAAAATTTTTGAGCATTTTTCTGAAAATGTGCACTGAGGTAGCTGTAACGAGCGCTTCAGCAATTTCCGGATATTCGTTGAGAAGGTCTGGTATCGTAAAGCTTAGTTTTTGATCGCCATATTTTGTACGAGAACGTGGCCTGGGTATTAAATTCTTTCGTAGGCTGTACGGACCAGGTTTCACTTGATATTTGGTTTGAATAGGTGTTGTTTGGTGCTGATGCAATATTTCCAGGGCCAAGTTGTATTTATACAATTTATGAATACTTCCTTATGTCAGCTGTCTTACGCTTGTTGATTAACTTCGAAAGTTCTGCCAGTTCTATTCTAGCTGTAGGGTTAGAGGCTTTCATACATTGGCGTTTCTTGATCAGATCTTTCGTCTCCTGCGATAGTTTACTGGTATCCTGCCTAACGGAGTTACCGCCGACTTCTATTGCACACTCCTTAATGATGTCCACAAGATTGTCGTTCATTGCTTCAACACTAAGGTCCTCTTCCTGAGTTAAAGCCGAATACCTGTTCTGTAGCTTGATCTGGAATTGCTCTATTTTCCCCCTAACCGCTAACTCATTGATCGGCTTCTTATGTACCAGTTTCTTCCTTTCCCTTCTCAGGCAACTGTACAATTGGCAACTACGGCATTATTTCTAGGAACACTAGAGGAGAGATGTTGGTTCGCGAAAATGAATAAACTCAGAATAATAAATGCCCTCTTCGGGACGCGTAGCAACATTAAGTGGACCTGGAAAAGCCCCAAATGAGAAACAAGAAATCAAAGAGATTTCATACTTTCTGCCTATCCTAGCCTATTACAAGACGTAGAAGTGTTCGGTAGGGGGCAGAGAAGTGATCATAGGTTACTGAGGTCAAGGGTGTACCTCAATGTGAAGAGAGAAATAATAAAATTAGTGAAGAAGAAACAGGCCGACCTAGATGCAGTAAGGGCAAAAGCAGACCAATTCAGGGTGGCACTTGAACGCAAATATGCAATCTTAGAACAGAGAGATGAATATGACATAAAGATAATGAATGAAAAAGAAACTAGGCTGACTTGAGAAGCAGCATTTGAAGTGGGAGATAAGGCACCAAGGCAACCAGTAGGTAAGCTCTCCCAAGTAACGAAGGACCTAATAAAGAAACGACAAAAAAATGAGTGTCCAACTCAAGAGATCAGAGAGAATTCGCCTAACTATCAAAACTGATCAACAAGGAGAAGCTATATTCGAAATTATAACCCTAGAAAGCCCGAGGATGCAGAAAAAAAAATGGACGAAGCATGAAATCAGTCAGAAGAAAATGTGACATAAGATAAGCCGCGATATATGCAATGAAAGATAAGCAAGGTAATATCATCAGCAATTTCGAACATATAGTAAAAACAGCGGTATACCTAACTATCAAAACTGATCAACAAGGAGAAGCTATATTCGTAATTATAACCCGAGAAAGCCTGTGGAAGCAGAAAAAAAAAATTGACACAGCATGAAATCAGTCCGAAGAAAACTTGACATAGGATAAGTCACGATATATGCAGTGAAAGATAAGCAGGGTCATATCATCAGCAATTTCGAGTATATAGTAAAAGCAGCGGAATAATTCTGTACTTTACTAAGTATGGTACAGTACTAAGAGCAGCCAGGGTACCTCCATTCGAACCAGTAATGAACAGGATAAAAAGGCTCCTTCTGTAACTAGGGATGAAGTTAGAAGCGCCTTGCAATACGTGAACCGGGGAAAAGCAGCAAGAGAAGATGGAATAACAGTCGATTTAATCAAAGATGGAGGAGATATTCCTGAAAAGTTTGCGGCTGAAATGTCTCACGACTTGAAGTTTCTAGAGCACTAAAAGAATGCCAACGTTATACTAATCCACAAAAGAGGCGGGTGGATGGGTGGATGAGCTGTATTGTGGTTCTTTAGGGCGTGTGTTAGAGTGCAGCGGGCCGCCCCCACGTCGGAACACAAAGGCCGAGCCTCTGTGCCACGTCGCGAGTCGTACGTTGGACAGCCCATTACTGTTCTTAGAGGTTGGGGCTGCGTAGAACTGCATGCCAGCGTGAAGAAGTGCTGCTTTCATCGCCGCGTAAGGCGTCACACCGGCAGAGCATGTGATCTAAGTTCGCTGAGTCACTGCATAGTGCACGCGCATTTGTTGTCTGAATTTCGGGGTAAATCCTGTGAAGAAGTAGGGTTTTCGGATATGCCCCGGTCAGTAGAAGTCTTAGTGTTAGAACCTGTGGTCCATTCAGTTTAAAGTATGGTACGGGCTAGATACTCCGAGCCAAGTAAATGTGCTCAGAAAGTTCGTTGTACGAGGAAGGACACTCCCGACTGTCTGTACCCCTAACGTCACGTTGCCCGTTAAAGAATTGAAAAATTATAGGCCCGTTGGCTTGCTTTTAGTGTTGTATAAAACATTCAGCAAGATTATTTTCAGTACAATAAGGGCAACAATCGACTTCAGCCAACCGAGAGAACAGGCTGGCTTCAGGAAAGGATACTCTATCACGGGTCGCATTCATAACGTCAATCAAGTAATCGAGAAATATGCTGACCACAGTCAACCTCTATATATGGCTTTCATAGATTATGAAAAGACGTTTGATTCAGTAGAGGTACTAGCAGTCATAGAGGCATTACCTAATAAAGGAGCACAAGAGGCATACGTGATTGTCTTGAAAAATATCTATAAAGATGCCACAGCTACCTTGATTCGACACAAGTAAAAAGATAGCTATAAAAAAGAGGCCAGGCAAGGAGACACAATCTCTCCAATGCTATTTACAGCATGCTTGCAAGAACTATTCAACCAAATTAACTGGGGAGGCTTAGGAGTGAGGATCAACGGCGAATATCGCAACCTTCGGTTTACAGATGACATTGTCCTGTTCATCAGTACAGGGGACGAATTCTAACAAATAATTGAGGACCTTAACAGAGGAAGAGTAACAGTGGAATTGAAGATTAATATGAAGAAGTTAAAGACAATTATCAATAACCTAGCAAGGGAAGTTCCGCATCGCCAGTCAGCCTCTGGAGTTGGTGGATGACGCTTAGCTAGGTCACTAACTCACAGGGGACCTGATCAAGAGAAAGAAATGTACAGAAGAATAAAAATGCGTTGCACTGCACACTGCAGTCATTGCTAGGTCTTGACCGGGAGCTTACGACTCTCGCTGAAAAAGAATGTGTAAAATCAGTGCATTTTACCCGTGCTGACATACGGGGCAGAAGCTTTGAGACTGGCAGAGAAGCTTGAGAACAAGTTAAGGACCGCGCAAAGAGCGGGAAAACGCAGAATGTTAGGCGTAAAGTTCAGAGACAGGAAGGTAGCGGTGTAGACCAGAGAGCAAACGGGGATAGCACATATTCTAATTGTCTATAAGAGAACAAAATAGAGCTGGGCAGGCCATGTAGTGCGTAAGGTAGATAAGTGGTGGGCCACTAGAGTTAGAGAATGGGTGCCAAAAGAAGGGAAGTGCCGTCGAGGTGCAGTCGAGGAAATGCAGCCGGCAGAAAACCAGGTGGGGTGATGAGATTAGGAAATTCGTAGGCGCAAGTTGAAATCAGTTGGCTCGGGACAGGGGTAATTGGAGATCGCAGGGAGAGGCTTTCGTCCTGCAGTGAACATAAGATAGGCTGAGAATGACGATAATGAGAAATACACAGTCCATGATGTTGAATCTAACTTGCGTAGTCGCGGTGAATCGCTCGACCGTACGAACTGTTCGAACCCGCTGCCAGCGCTCTTCATAACGCCAGCATTGTGACAGCGAGTGCTCGTGGTCTCCCAGTAGGATTTTTACTGGTGTGCATGGTCCGTGAATTGCACTAAGCTTGTTATTTTAATTATTAAATGATTTTTTAGCAGAATTTATGTAGCCAATAAAACTAACCTATAGACTCGTGCAAGGGTCGCACTTGTCGTAATTTTGACGAGCCTTACATGGGACCGGGCCAGTTGGCCTAATTTCTCCAACTATTTCTATGAAATCCGCCGTAATCCACCGCGGTGGATTACGGCGGAATTCGCTGCTGAGCGCGACCTGAAGTAGCGCACCGAACGCGATTGCTTATCGGTTGGATATTTATTTAATATTGGCGGTCAAGTTGAGGGGTGCGGCCCTGACCCGGATTGATACGGTGAAAATGTTTCTTTAGGTTATTGTTTTATACTTCGCTATCATTCACACTGCTTCGCCTTTCTGGCGAAACAGCATCCTCTCTTCTTTTTCCCTCTGAGCTCGAGTATTAGCGTTGCAGCGCATGACTGCTATTGAATCTTATTTCGAGTGAACTCGGCTCTTGACCTCTCTTTGGCTGCTGGGTGATATATATATATATATATATATATATATATATATATATATATATATATATATATATATATATATATATATATATATATCACCCAGCATATATATATTGACAAGTGAACTCGTTTGTCTTTTATGGGTGCGCGTTTGTAGCGTCTAAGAAATGTTATCGCTCAGCGCAGGACGCGTCTACATGTATCGGAAGTTTCTAGAGTGTTATCGATGCTTCTATCCGCTGTCTGTTGACGCCGAACCTTGTGTAATCTGATGGCATATACGCGCGACGCGACTGGTGTAGAACTTTGTGGAAGGCACGCGGGTCCCAGCGGTTACTCTGGAACAATTGACGACTGATCTATAAAAGCCGACGCGCTTGACCCGCTGATAAGATTTTGACGATCGCCGACTGTGTTCGCCGACGTCGCCGTCGTTTAAGTGTAGCCTGTTTTTGTGGGCACAGGATCGCCCAATAAAAGTTAGTTTCGTCTTTCACAGTATTGGTACTGTGTGCTTCATACGTCACTCCACCTGTTATATATATATATATATATATATATATATATATATGTTTGTGTATGTGTGTGTGACGTCGCCGTGCAAGTGGCGAAGTTTCCATTCCTAGTAAACGATGTCAATTACAATTATTTATTATTAGAGTTTTTAGTGAGTCCTTAGCATTTGCCTACTGGAAAGAGAGGCAATGCTGAGACGCATACCATTGACGTGCACTTGACACGCTTTCGCTAAAATACTCTCTCCAAAGAGTCACTGAAGTCTGATGTTTTTTTTTTCAAGATCAAAAGAACACGCAAAACAATTTGAAGCGAGGTTACCATAAAGCAACATATTCCTTGTCTAGGCACAGGCTATCTATACCATTACATATAATTGTTAGTTGGCTACCTCGTCTCTTGAAAAAATATAGTAAACTTTTTCCTGTGCCTATATATAAATATATTGTGTTTGGGCATGGTGTTCAGAGTGGAAATTAAAAAAAATATTGAAGTGAGAAAATACGGCAGGCAGCCCCCTCTGGTGCTTCTAATGAGCTTGTCCTCCTATTGTTAAGATTGGCAGAAATTAGGCGATACCGTGGAATAAAAGCTCTGCACCCTCGCACCGACAATGATGCAGTAAGCTTTTAGCCACAATAAAATTCAAAGTGATAATTATGGTAGAGGCAACTCAAAATAAACCTCAACTGATGTGGGTGACAGAACTTTGGTAATGACACTTCACGGGGGGGAGGGGGCGGAATCTAGGTTTCGGCATCACCGGGAGGCAATGCGCCCCCCTTTCCCCCGCCCCGTCGCGGAAAATTTCGGATAGGTCACGTGCTCCGGAGCCTTTGCGTAGCCGTCGCCTGTGAACTGCACGTCATTAATTATACCATCTATTCTTTCAAAGTAACATCCCAAGATGCACCCGCCGTGGTTGCTCAGTGGCTATGGTGTTGGGCTGGTGAGCACGAGGTCGCGGGATCGAATCCCGGCCATGGCGGCCGCATTTCGATGGGGGCGAAATGCGAAAACACCCGTGTACTTAGATTTAGGTGCACGTTAAAGAACCCCAGGTGGTCAAAATTTCCGGAGTCCTCCACTACGGCGTGCCTCATAATCAGAAAGTGGTTTTGGCACGTAAAACTCCAAATAATATTATTATTATCCCAAGATACAGTCAGCGCCTTTTTTTTCCCCTGAGAATTGAGGGAACAGAACTAAGCGGTGTGCCTGGCTTTGCCGCGGGGCGTCTTGAACGGAAGTTGTGCCGCTTTTAACATTTCTATAACAATATGATGCTTTCTGCACGGACAAACACAAAATACTGTCACATTCATCCTGCGATGAATGTGAATAACTTTAGAACCTTCGCCCCTCAGAAAACAGATCACGAACTGCTGCCCTAACGCTTTGAATGTCGACTATGTCGAGATGTACGCGCTGATGCTGCTTCATTGTGCTGCGTTGCAGCAGCGCGCTACCATATATTAGTAATTCACCCAAGCACGTTTACCTGATTGAACGTAAATTGGAATAATTCTTCACAATTTTATTTCTCTTTTACAGTTTTCATTTGAATCGTGCACTCGTAGATATTGTAAAGTAACTTACAATCATTTGAACGGCACAACGTCGGCAACAGGGCACACTTCCTTTTTTTCTTCCTTGGCTATCGTGGTACAAGTGAGATTCGAGCCGACTTTTGCTTCTAAAGGACATAAAGCCCCTTTGATAAAACGCGGCTAGAATCATCGCACGACAATTCTGGAAAATATGGAAGCCTAATAAACTGGATTTTTCGGTTCCCTTCTGCGCAGGGTATTTCCGGGACGCAAATGGATCATACAGCGGACTCTTCCACTTCATGGGCGGAATGGTTTTCACATCTGTTGTTCTCACTGGTTGGCTGTGGGTTTCAAGTACAAGAAAAAATAAACTCAAGCGCAACGCTTTGTCGGTCGAGGCAACGGCGGAGTAAATGTATGGCAGCCAATTGCTTGGTCGGGCTTCAGTATTTTATGAACCTATCTGACTTTCTTGTGAATGCCAGCCAATTCAATTAGGCTTGAGCCTATTCGAAGAATTCAACATACCATGCTATTGTGAAAGAGCAGACGGCAGTTTAAAATCGGCACAAAACAGCAGTAGCCTGAACAATGGCTTTTAAATTTTACAGGCTGCTTAATGTTGTGCGGTTGAGCTGCGCGCTGCATATCAGTTCGGCAATTAAAGGGTCTAAGCAGTAAGAATTTTTATAGATCCCGCGCACCTTGGGAATCCCATGTTAGCAAAGTACTTTGTAGGTTGCTGGCGGTCCAGCATCGTTTTGGCTTTCCTAAGGTGTTTCAAGATGGACCAACGTGTCTGTGCAAGGCCAGCAGTGGCGTGTGTGACACGAGCGTGTGTGCCAGGAGAGCATCAAGACGACGACTACAGTTAGGACGTTCGTGTGACGTCGATGGAGTTTCTACTCCGACTATTCGACTCAAGTTTGCGACACGCAGGCTGCTGGGTTTACACGGTTAGCTGACGGGCGTAAGCGAAAGAAACACTGATCGTGACGCCATCTGCGACTAAGTATTGTACTTTTGTACATGTACTTTTCATGTGGTCTCTGCGAAAACATCGACGACGCTTGTACTCAATGAAAGGTACGTTTAAACCTCTTCGGCCTGTGCCGATCATGAAGGCAGTACAAGGTGCACTGATTTCGGCAGCGTTAGCTGCAACGAGGACAGTACTGGGGAGAGTAGGCAATCCCGAAGGCGGTGTGCAGCCTAGGAAGGCATCTCATAGGTAACTGTCGCGATGGAGTAATGCTAGAAGCTGGCACGTGATTCACGCGGCATGTCTCAAGAAGCTAGTTGGCTTTGGAAGGAGAGAATTATGCGTGTTAGAGCATGGAGTTGCTTTGCGGGAGCACAGACGTTCGATCCCGCCTTTTAAGACGTACTAGCACATTGAAAAGGCCCGTAGCGAGACTGGATAGGACCATAATTACTGAAATTGTCTAGAATGAGACACGTAAGGCTTCGCAACATATGCTCAGAATATTGGGCTACGTCCTCCTAGTCCATTTAGAAGACTTTTATCCTGTTGCATCAAGATGTTTGAGTATGCATGTCTAACGTCACTCTTGACGTGAATCTTCTCTGCATGCATTGTTTCCCCTTATGACTTTAGTAGAGCTGGTAACCCGACTCTGACTTGAATCCTAATGTAACGTTTTGCTTGCTTTAGAAATTGCGCTTAACATTAATCCCAAGCGGGAGAAATGGCATGAAGGTATGCGGAGGGTTATAAGGCGGTTGGTTTAGAGCTAATAGTGGAGTGTTCCACCATATGCAGATGCTTGCGCGCATCGCCTCTTTACACAGGTACACACGCCATTCGAAGTTAAATTGCCCCAGCACACTTATTGTAACATCTGAAATTTATTTGTTATTACAGAGCCATGGTATTTTAGAATGTTCACTGGTTCACCGGAAGCTGACAACATGTAAAACGTGTTCGCCACGCCTTGTGGTGATTCCTTATAAGGTTTCTACCTCGGCTGACATTTTAGCATGGATTGGCCCACACATGATTATGACGATGATGATGTGCACATATAGCTTTTGCATTGGGCAGGCAAATGGAGGATTGTCCTAACCTAGGAAATTACAAAATAAAAACAATTCAAGATACACTGCAGCACCAATCTAGCGATGGTGCACATGTTCGCCCCCTCGCCGACCAACCCTAAGACATGCTCGCACGCCAGCTATTGAGTTACCTGAAAAATGATCAGTCGGAACTCTGGCGCTATTGTCTAAGGTTACGGATGCTACCTCAGTCGTTTTATAGACATTTCCAAAAAGTAATTCAGCCAGGATAGGTGATGGTAAAAAAAAATTCGCGCAGAAACTCTCCTGGCAGTTGTCTAAGTATGCGTATGTAATTGGGCAGAATATTAAGCTGCACGAAAAAGACAGGACATAAGGAGGAACATAGACGCAAACACAAAGCGCTTTATGTGTGCGTGTATGTTTCTCTTCAACGCCTGTCTTCTTCGGGCAGTTAAAATTTTGCTGAATCTATGAGCTGACCAGCACAGCAACGTGCTCAATTGTCGGCGCCAGGCAAAGATTCTGTTCTGCCGAAGATAAGGAAAATTAAAAGGATATATTTTCATTGATGAAGAGTGGCACATTTCCATTGGCGACTACTTAACTACCGATGTTCTCGTTGAGGACCTCTATTAAATTAGATTGGCTCACGTCTACTGGCTCGTACCCAGTTATTCAAGTTCGTATCAGATTGATTCCTCATGAGAGGCACAGACCTAGTGACACATGCCCAGCACGCCAAGTCGCCTTGAAAGAGATTCGCTGAAGAGTTGTACATACCCATGCTACATACACGGTCCTGCACCACCAGTGACTTATTTCCGCGTTACACAGCTTCCTTGAAAACTAGCACATTGGTACGTTATGCCACACACTCAGTGGCCTAAGTTGGCCCGACGGTTGGTTTCGAATCCTTTCCTCTTTACACAGCAGCCCGACGCACTACCCATCCTACTATGCACTACCCATAAACACAGGTTTGCGGGAAAACGTTTAGACACACAGGTAGATAGATACACCCACAGTTAACCCGCGGAAAGTAGTCAAGTACAACTAGAATTCTCTTGGAAATCCTGCGACTTGACAGTGTTCTTCAGAGAACGGTTCCTCCGAGCGGCAGCAACCTCAATATTCGAAGCATCGGAGTCGTCTTTTAAGAAGGCGGCTAGCCATACGACATAACCGCCACAAGGAAGGGCTGTTACCAGGTTGTTTTGCAGCTAAGGCGCACACATGCAACGCTTGCAACACGAAAACAACGGTGGCTGAACGGGCTGCGCCACTGAAGACGTCGAGCACTTTGTAATCGCGATCACGTGATGACGTTTTTTACGTCACGCAGAGATTCCGGCCGACGGCGCCACCCTATCTCCTCGATGCCAATCTTGCGAGAAACATATAAGCACTTTGGCTTGGATGCACCATTCGAGCTCATCCGAGAAGAGAATTTGAGATGCGAGCTCGTTTTCTGAGACAACACACTGCTCTAACACTCGAACTACGGTAAATTGTTTTGATGGAAACTTGATACTTGTGGAATGGCGTCAAGTGTCAGGCCTTAGTGGCAGTTCTTTAGCCAGTGGAAGAGGCTACAAACTGCTGCCTGTGCCGGGTCTCACCCAATGCACTCCCTGGTTGTGCCCTTCGTTCACTGCATGCAGCTGTTCCTCAGCGAAAAGACAAGGGACACTGAAGAGTACGACATTTGGCGGAACATTTTAAAATCATACAACAGTTTTTTTGGGTGTATAAGCAGCACTGCACCGAATTGTGTTGTCACAGTGCTTTATTTTCGTTTGGAAGACGTATGCTACGATGATGAAGAAAAGGAGCAAATGAAAGCTGTTTTATACTCAGTGCTTAAAGAAATGGCTTGTAGCTCTGCAGATCGGAGGTGCCTGCATAGGGTAGTGCTAATGAAAGTGATCAAGTAAACGAGTGCTCTCCAGTGCGGAAGGTTATTGCAGGCTTGGCTGCAAGACAAAAAGGACAGTGTTCATACATTAATGTAGGAATAGGCAGATTACCTTCATGCTCCACTCGTGCTGCGTGACTACAGCCCGTTTCAGCGGAGGTAACCACTAGGAAAAGCAGGTATAGAAAGCTATTGAGAGCAGCAAAGCACTACCTTGCTATTCTTGTAATCCTGAAGCAAAACAAAAGACATCTCAGCCTGCACAAACACAGTTACTAGCAGGTGGTAACCATTGAGTTTCAAAGAAGTTGAAGAACTGTTGTTCTTGAACGGGTACTCCTGCTGTTGCCCTAAAGCAGTCTGAAGGATTCGAGTGGCCTGACTTATTGTGATCTTTTACGACTGACCGAAAAGTGTTGATGTGATTAACTTTAGCATGCCATAGTTTCCACAATTTAGTGGTACTGTTGGCCCTAAATTCACAAGTAGCCAGTGCTATTGACGTCAAGAAGAAATGCAATTATCTCTAAGTACTATATATTTTTTGCATATTCTGTGAATATAAGCACGTTTGAGTAATTTCTTGTAATTTCAGTAATGTTGTTCTTTTTGCTGTACTAGGCTGCATTGTACAAAGATTTTATTATGGTGCAACAGATTCATTGCATCAGTCAACTCTTCGTCCTGTTATAAGTGAAGGTGGGGGACTACAGCGGTGCTCAGCTTCAAAAGTGCCATTGTCGTAGAGGCCCGCACGATGCCGACACATTTAAGCGCAGTGTTTGGGTAAACTGTTCTTTCAGATACAATGTCCTACATTGTAATGCTCACCTGCTCTCGTTGCTAAGGCCGGTGCTGTGATGCTTGGTTTATCCCTTTCATCACATATTTAGCTGTATGTGCACTCTGCACATATTTAGCTGCATGTGCAACTTTTTATGTCTCACTTTTATTGAGGAGCTGGTGACAAAATACCACCTTGAATAGTGTAGTCATGGTGTTATTTCAACCAGCAATAACTGAATACCCCGAATTCATATGTTGTTTGTTAAAGGTAAATATGATGCTCCTGCTGTTGTTAAATTTGCGGATATTCCTTTCAAATAAAAGTGTGGAATTCTAGGGCTGTATTGAAAATTATTGCGTCGCTATTTGTGGTGCTTGGCCTTCAGAATTTCGCGTCATCTACGTCGTTGGCGGATTGTGACATACTAACTTTTTCAGCATGTGCGCTTTTTTCTTGAGGTTTATGAAAGACGAGGCGTCCTTATCTTCTCAGTCTAGCGCGTGAACCCCAAAATATGTTAGATTTCAATGATTTTGAGAATTTGAAGTACGATAGAAAACAACATCGCGAATATACAAACACGCACGCTACAGCCAACGGTAAGCAGCGCTATCTGTAGGGAATATTGAAAACTCCGAAAAGATAAACAACATGTACGAAGGCATATCATTATACGTAAAAGAAAGAAAAACAATCTTAAAGGGCGCAAATAACAGGACCAGAAGCAAAGAAACGATAGCGCTGTCGTGTGTTTGCTTCTCGCCCTATTCACGCTCTTTAGGAAGCTTACAATGTGCCAGGTAATCCAAGCAACAACGTCAGTGAAAAAAAGAGATTGAACTTTATAGCTGTTTGGAAGGAGGCATTCAGTGAAATCGCAATGAAGTGACAGAAATTTGTAGGTGCGAGGTAATTTCGGTGCTGCTGTTGAATAATATCTAGGGCTCGTTTTAGTATGCCATTTAGAGGATATACATATTTGTCGTGAAATTAAGTAAAGTTTTTTAGCAATATTGGAAAGGAAACCCCTTTTCTGAACATGCTGCCAACTATATCTCCTTACGTGTCAATTGCACGGAAATCGCACTTTGGCTACATTGGTAATAAATAAGAAGTATAAAATACTTAAACACCCTCCACCCCTCATCACTTGTAACTTTCTAGCCTTTTATAAGCAACCTTTAAAAATATCCTAGCAAACAGCAATCAACGCATTAACCTGGTGTTTAGCGGATGTGACGTAAATCCCAGCTCGTCACTTCAGTACCCATCGCAATAGCCCGCTGGCTATGGTGCTACGCCACTGCATCAGCTCGAGGGTGCGGTTTTATACCGGCCCCGGTGGCCGCATTTTGATAAGAACGAAATGCAAAAAAAAGGCTTTCTTGCACTTACTTTTCCGTGCACGTTATAGAAACACAAGTGACACAGGTTGTTCCGGAGTAGACCACTGCGCCGTGCTTCATGATCAGAACATGACTTTGGCACTTAGAACCCCAGAATACAATTAACTTTTTTAACGCCCCCTTCCACCGCGGGCGGCGCCTAATCTCAGAGGTCATGCCGAAGAACTACACGTTGTAAATTATGAGTGATGCGCGACATGGAGGCTAGTGCTAGAGAAGAGGAGGAGAAACGCGCGACCGGAGACTCGGACATTTCAAGCTTCGCGGCATCCACGTTCTGTGCGACAGTCGACAGTTTTACCTGCCGGCGGGCTGCCTCACCGTCGCTGCCGCCTACCACCGGCTAGCCCTATCGCCTTCACAGAGGGAAGGGCGCTGTAAGACCTGTCTCCGTGATCCGGACATCGGGGCTAGTGCGGAACGAGAAGAAAACGAGGAATGCACGAGCGGTGCCAAGTGGCGTGGCTGAACGTTGCTCTTTAGTACTGCAGGGGCGTGCCGTCCCCCACGACAGATAAACTCGACGCAAAATTTGGCTACGGTTAAGAGCCAATTAATACCTGTTTTTCTACAGCGTAAGCTGGTGTGGGCTCATTCCAATAGCCGTTCCGGTTGGCGATGGTGTGCGCCGCCGCTGGTGTCCAGTCTCCGTAGTGTGAAAAAAATATTGTTCCCGTCGGGATCGAGCTTGGGCCCGCTGCGTAAGTAAACTACGCTACCACTGTGCGACGGCGGCGCTCGCTAGCATGCACCGGAAAAACTGCCCTATGAACGCGTCCTAGCGCGGTAGGAGAAACGCGACGGGGCATGCGCGCCGCGTAGCGTCGATGCCTTCACATTTTTCATTGCAGCTGCATATACTTACACCAGGTAGAACGCCATGTAGTAGATGCACAGGTAGCGGTATAAGGTAGATAGAGAAGTCTCGAGGGAGGAAAAAGCAGTTTCAGGAGGTGTGCACAAGAGTGTTGGAACAAAATTTATACTGCGCACCTGATTACACCCAGCTGGGCAGGTTGCTATATCACCGCAGCTTTAAAAAGATGGATGCCAATAAATCATCACCATCACGACAATTAGCATCGTATCGAGGCGCCTCTCATTCAAACTGGCTAGAAAACTATAAACCATCATCATCACGATTATTAGCGTAGTATGCAGCCACTTCTGATTTCAAGCTGGCTAGGTGACTATGTCACCGTCGCGTTTCAAAGGTAATACCAATAAATTATCATCATCATCATAATTACCATCGTATCATGCCACTTGCACCGCGTAGCGTCTATACGTGCGCCCTTTGCATGGCCGTTGCGCACTAATCACGCCAGGTGGCACGCCAAGTGTGTGCCTTTCAAACTCGTCGTACAACTGGAAGCAGAATTTGCCGACGTGTGTGCAGTGCGCAACTCGTTGGGCAATGTGGTGTCCTCAGTGTACTTGTCACCAAGTGCTGCGCGCAGCAAGATTGCGGACTTTCTGTCAAATACCTTTCTTCCTGAACAAGATGAGCCCCTAGTTATAACCGGTGACTTCAACGTCAACACAAAAGATCCCCACAACGCCTGGTTTAGCCAGTGGGCAGGAAGAATTCGGTACGACATTTGTGTCGAATGCACTATGCAGCACCTCAGGAACTGGCTCTTCTGTGGTTTTTGTATTCACTAACAATATTGTACCCGTACTGGCCCACTGCATGTCGTTCGCGACGTACTTGTGCGATTATAAAGCACGCCTGAGTGTTTTTTCGCTAATTTTCTACAAATTGAATCACTACTACTCATATACTTAGTGCATGCAGTTACCACCTTCACTCAATTGACTAGGAAGTCCTATCGACACGCACCTCCAGCTTACGCTGTGACAGTGCTGCAAGTGCCGCGCAGGCTGCTGATCTTTTTTATATACCATATAGAAGTTCGAAAAATCCAAGGTGGCATCAAGCACAATTCAACTCCTTGACGTTGATAACACGATAAGTTGCGCAAGAAATAGGAATGGAGAATCGGCTAAGCGCGAAAATCTTGCTTTGTATATTTTGCGGTGATTGCTAGACGGCACAGGTTGTCGTTTACGAATTGCAGCCGGTGAGTTCTGCAGATATATCCACTTTGTACGAATTCTGAGAACGACAACAGTTTCGAGGTAATCGCATCTCACTTTGCAGGAATAAATAGATTGGCGTAGGAGATAATATTGTGCTTCAACTCTCGAAACGGAGTTTAGATAAAAAGGCAAGTGGAACAACAATGCAATTTTATCGGTACAATCGTGCTATTGTGACCACCCAGTCCCGCACACACACAAAAGAGAACCCTTCAAAGCTTGCGGTAGAAACTGGGTCGTAGACCGAAAGCCTTTGTCACGTTTGGCCACTTGCTTGCGCAGAAGCAAGTAGTGTGCAAATAATCCTTATTTCTAATATCAGATCATAACTGACAGCGCCAAACAAAATATCTGTAGTTGCTGATAAAAGCCGGCACAGGTCAGTGCTCTATTAAGGCATTGTTTGAATCGGTGCGCTGATACCACACCCACTCGATACACACAGGCCATTGAGACCACGACAGGCCGTATTGTAGAGCCACATAAACAACAGCGCAATGTCGACCACGACAAATGCGGAGTTTTCGGCCATCACTAAAGTAATCTGCCGACTGAATGTAGCGGTAGCGTTTCCCTTGTTTGACTTTGCTGCCTTTCCTTTTTTTTTCACTTTACAATGTGTTGAACGCTTAACCCTGCTACGTGTGGCTGCGTGCCTCCACTTAAGCCATGTTTCTGCAACTGCGGCTCATAAGCCTCAAATGGGTCGCCAGCCTTTTTCAGGGGATCATTGAGGGTCTATGTGCATGTGCATTCTACTTGGCGGCAAAAAAATTATTTTACCGCCTCGGTGACTAAACTTTTTCAATGCTGTTTTATTTAAAAGTAAGCATTAGGACTTCTACAATAGCGTATTAGGCAGAGCTTAATATTTGTTTTGGCCACGAGATCCATGGCGAAACGACAAGACAAATGGCGATCGAAACATTCGATCGCAACAAAGCAAAGTACATCGAACGCGGCGTCCCGACCGCAGGCGTTCTCGCGTCAGCGAAGCTGTCAAATTGAGGTTCAGGAGAGGAGGTTGTATCAACAAAGGTGATACACCGGTTTTTCCAAAAAGTGCATGGTTGAATCAATCCCTGATAAAGAAACACAATATTTTGGTAGCTCTGTATGTTCTGGGTAATGTCTTTTAAATAAATTCCAGTGCACACACACACACACACACACACATATATATATATATATATATATATATATATATATATATATATATATATATATATATATATTCCATTTGAAAAAGCAAATTTTCGGAAGGAATATAAAGGTGTGCTCGTGGGGAGGGAGTGTGGGGGCCGCGGTTGGTTTATTACTGCTGCAATCGTCCACCTAGTGTAAAGACTTTAAAAACATTCACCTAAACATTGCCTTCTAATGCATCTGACATTACGCTTGTCTCACACATACTCGAATAGACGCACAGATAACACATATTCACCCCCATACACATTTGCGCGCGCCCACGCATGTACGCACGCACGCACGCACATTGAAATGCATGCATACATAAACGAGCGTATGCTCGCAGACGCGTACATACGCCCGCGAATACGCAGATTCAAATACGCGGACACAGACACACGGGCACACAAACTCAATTCCACACGCACGCACTCTCGAGACGTGCACACGCATATACACTCCCTCTCCCGCCCTGCTGCCTCTCAAAACACTGCGCGTGCAAACAGACTAAATGACAATCGCTCTTCCCGTTCCAAAGGCAGCTGTGATAAATCGCCTTAAGGTTTAAATATCAAGCCAATAGGGCTCTCTTTTTTTACCTACGATCGCTAAACGAGTGTAGCTAGTGTAGTAAGTCGCCAGTTTCTTTGTTTTGGTTTAGAAAAGCGTAGCTCCGCCTACGTACATGAAGTAATTTTTTATAGCTGTAGTGCAACGTGAAAAATGCAGTTTCTACCTTCCGATTTCGATGAGTGTAAGCAGCAGATGACAAACAAGCAGGCTGGCGTTAGAAACGCGTGGCGCCATTTTGTCTGATACTGTCGGCGCTTATATAGCGACCACAGCGAATATTTGCTACTGAGACGCTAGCATAGTGCTTGCGTGACCATGTGTCACCGAAGAAGGTGAGCTAGTCTTCTAAGATCAAATTATCTTACTCACGGATGGTGCGGGCTATTTCAGACTCCGTGCTGCATTGAAAAGTTGTCTTCGTGCACTGCTCATTCGCGATGTAGTTGGCTGCAGTTTGCCCAGGTTTGTTGACGGAAGGGAACTCGTTCATTGGCGTTTAGATTTAGGCAAGTGCATACACGCAATCAGTAAGTGTGAAGTGAGGTACTTTTAGTCTGCGGATGCAGAAGACGACGCGCAGTCTGCTCTGATTGGCTACAGCCAAGCGAGCTAAGTGCACCAAACGACGTCATAGCTTCTGCCAGGCACTCACTCGTGTACACGAGTCTGCACGAAGTGTAAGTAAAAAAAAAATAGCCCTGCTTTTGCCTCTGCTGGAAGGGTGTAAAACGATTTGCTGCTGCTGTCGTCTGACTTAATCGCCCATCCCTGACCCAAACGATGCTTTAACCCACCACCACTGTTCCGACTAAGCGCCATAAATTAATATGTTGTTAAAAGGCGCTGCCCTTTCGGCGTTGTCAGTTTTTGTGCCATCTTGTTTACTTTTTCATTTCTCTCTATATAACTCAATCATCAACAAACAGATGAACTGAATATTTATTACGTAGTCGCACTATGGTGTCGAGCTTACAAAATCCAAGCCTTACTTCCTAGAGTCGCTGTTAAACAGATGAAGATTGACGAATTCGTAAGAATTAGGAACACTTCGGAATTTAAACCTGCGGTTACCACTTACCACCTCTCGCCTTTCCTCGTCTTATAGCCACGTTCGTTTTTTTTTCAAACAGAAAATTTTTGACAAATACTTAAAATATTGATTAATTTTTAAGTTTAAAGTGCGCAGTCATTTGACAGCGGTGCAATTGGGGGATGCTGATGGCACCAACATAGTGTAAGAAATTAGGAGTTGCTTCACCGCGGCACCAACTCAGTATTCTCTGGATCTGGCTTAATTATGCGTTCTGCACATATCTAATGAATACTGTATTTTTACCCCTATTTTCACACGTAAAACAACGCGCCTAGTAGGCATCCCTATTGTCCTTGGTCAGTTCAACTAGGCAACGACGTCGTATTTTTAGGAACGGCGCAGGTTACGTCAGATGTGCGTGTAAGATTTAATACCTGTCGGTTACTTACGGCTTTATGCACGAGTTGCAACCATATTTTAGGGTGTCTTTGGAGAACGAGTTGTGACACTGGCTTTCATTGTGAAGCAAATGAAGTTCAAGCGCGCATACATTGCAAAATTATATGCGTGCAATGTTTTAAGCCGTGCGGTAATATTACCGGCAAATAAAATTCCTACTGCAACTGCTTGACCGAATCAGCTTAGCTGGAAATCTTGCTGCATTCTGTAAGATGGAACAAAGGCTGTGCGCTTGTTAGGTTGTGAACTTTTTACGGGCAATTCCGCTTCGTTCAAGTATAGTCTAGGATCTGTCTGTAGGCCACGTTTGAGTGAAAAAAGGATGGCCACTGTTTTCTGTAGGGAGAACCGGAAACCATTTCGGTCAGCCCACGTTGAAAGTTTATTTATTGTTAACTGCACTTGTCTTTCGCATGTTGCTATGTTTAAGGATGTGCAAGCTATCTGAAGATCGTCGACATAGATTGAATACATAATTGACCTTGGAATTATTTTGCTGACTGAATTCATTTTAATAACAAAGAGGGTCGTGCTTAACACTCCCTTGGGGCACTCCATTTTCTTGAATCAAAGTTCTCGACAGGGTTGAACCGAGGCGTACTTGGAATGAACGGTTTGACAGGAAGTCTTTTAGACAGTTCAGCATCCTGCCACGAATGCCAAGTTCAGCCAAATCGTGAAGAATTCCGTACCTCCAGGTTGTGTCATAAGCTTTCTCTAAATCGAAGAAAACAGCGAGACATTGTTGTTTGTGTATAAAGGCTTCACGGACAGTATATTCAAGACGAACTAGGTGGTCTGTTGTGGAGCATCCCTTTTTGAAACCGCACTGATGGGCATCGAGAAGCTCACGGGCTTCTAGCACGAAGGTTAATCTCATATTCACGATACTTTCAAAGGATTTTGCGAGGCAGCTGGTGAGCGCTATGGGCCTGTAACTACTCGGAGAGGTTGGTGGTTTTTCGGGCTTTAAAAATGGAACGATGATGGCCTTCTTCCAGGCTTCGGGTAGTTTACCCGATACCCACACCTTATTAAAGAAACTTAACAGTGCCTCTACGGCAGGTTCAGAGAGGTGGGACAGCATTTGATAGTGTATTCCGTCAGGGCCGGGTGCAGTCTGTTTACCAGTGGACAAGACTGTGTTGATTTCTTGAACTGTGAATAATTTATTATACGGTTCATTTGTATATCCACTTGTAGGGAGTCTTTGTTTCTCGGCTGTGTTTTGTACGTAAGAAATGATTCTGTGTAGTTTGATGAGCTGGTAACTGCCGAAAAATATACACCTAAAATGTCCGCCTGTTCTTCGATGTTTGTCTGTATACCAGGGGCTGTTAGAAGGGGAAGTGTGAAAGGGGAGTATTTACCATCTAGCTTTCGTACCTTCTCCCACATTTCTTTTGATGTGGTTGAGCTATTTATGGAAGTCACGTAATTTTGCCACGAAGTCTTTTCGGTTCTACGGCGGATATATCGGGCTTGTGCTCTTGCCTTCTTAAATTCTATGAGATTTTTCTGTGTGGCGCACCTTCGAAAGTTTCCACATGCTTTGTTTTGTTTCTTTTTTGCTATTCTACATTCTTTTGTATACCAGGTTTTGTGGTTTTGTTTCACCACTCCAGAAGATTGAGGTATGGCCAGGAGCGCTGCAGAGATAATGTAGTTTGTGACAATTTCATTAAGTTCATCTATATCTAAATTATGTGGATCTATTTTTTCTAAGCTGGCATTTTCTTGAAAGAGCACCCAGTCGGCCAAATGGAGCCTCCAACGTCGTGGTTTTGTAGGAATAATTTGCGGAGATGATGTTAGGTTGATAAGAACAGGTAAATGATCGCTACCATACGGGTTGTCCAAGACATCCCATTTAAAAGCAAAAAAAACAGAAGGTGATGTAAGAGACAAATCTATGGAGCTCCATTTTCCGGAGCTTGGAGAGCAATATGTGTGTTTGCCCCTGTTTAGCAGGCATATATTATCGCAGAGAATAAAATCTTCCAAAATACGGCCTCTAGTGTCCGTTTGTTCGCTTCCCCACAAATTGGAATGAGCATTAAAGTCGCCGACTAACAGATGTGGCCCTTGTAATTGTTTTAAAAGGTCTTCTAAATCATGGAGCGTTACTGTCAGGTGTGGTTGGATATATACGGAGCATACTGTAATTGTTTTAAGGTGTACTACAGATACTGCAACAGCTTCAAATGTAGTCTGAAGCTGCACTTAACGAGTAGGCACACTACTTTGAACAACTATGGCAGTACCTCCAGAGAGCCTATTCGCTTGCTCTCGGTCATGACGAAAGACTTTATATTTACTTAAAATATTTTTATGTTTTGATCCCAAGTTTGTCTCCTGGAGACACAAAACAACCGGGGAATATACTGCAAGAATATCTTTTATGTCACCGTAGTTTTTTAATATGCCTCGACAGTTCCAGTGAATGAGGAACGCCATATCTAATAACTTCGGATGTATTTCGGACGGATGTATTTCAAGACCTATGCTCCCGGTTTTGTGGGACCCATTATTGGAATTTTCCCTCCCTTTTTGTAATCAAGGGAGTTGCGCCGCCGCTGCTGCGGAGGCGGGCTACTGCTTATATTTGTACAGGAGCCCGTTGCGACGTAGTACCTGCTTGCTGCAATAGTATGAGCTGAAGTGAAGAGTGACTCCAATTTGATGCCTGTATGTTGCTCGGTTTTGAACACATCGATATCAGGAAAATCGGATGCCACAGAGGCAACGAGATGATCAAAATCGTGTGCGTCGTGCGTTGTAGCCCGTCGGCGCCAGCATATTTTCGACCACTTTTGTAGGAAACAATGAAGTGATATTCGCGCAACGTCATGTCCGGCGCGCCAGGTGACCTCAAATGTAGAATTGAAGTGGTTAAGGATAGGTCGGGCAATCAGCAGGAACTTCAACTGACGAAATGCCGAATCATCCTCAGGGGAGCGCTCAAATCGTGCGTCTTTACGTAGAAGACATGTAAGAGCATACACAACGTCAGCAATACTAGAAATAAATTGGTGTAGTTTGTGTAATAAAATGTAAGAGCGAACACCAGGAAAACTACGAAGTTGCTTCGCTGGCTGCGGTGCACCGAATGCCTCAACAGGTGCAGTCTTGAGGCAATGAGACCGGATACCGCCCTTGTCAACAAAATGAACCCAGCACAAAGATGTGCTGATCTCCAAAGTGACATTTCTTGGAGTTAAGGACCAGGCCAGCGTTTCTGATGCATTCTAGTAGAATATCCAAGCATGTGTTGCGCTGATTGTATGTTCGCCCGAACGTCGTCAAGGTAGCACATACATATGTTCCACTTTAACCCAGGTGTCCATGAACCCTTCAGAGGTTGCTGGAGCATTGCACATCCCAAATAGCATCACATTGAATTCGAATAATTCATCCGCGATTATGAAAGTTGTTTTCTCCTTGTCTGCCTGGTGGATCAGGATTTGCCAGTATCCTGAGCGTAGGTCCACTGAAGATAATAAAAAGCCGAACGAATCTAATCGATTACATGGTCGATCCAGGGCAGCGGACAGATATTATTCTTACTCACGGCATTTATTTGGGATGATCAACGCAGAATCACCAGTTACCATCTTTCTTTCTGACCGCAGCTGCCCAAGGACTCGAGGACGCTTGTATTATTCCATTTGATAGTGATAGTAACTATATGCACTGGAGGCGCATTTTTTCCGTCTGTGTCGCCGTGAGGTTCTGTATAAAGTCCAAGATAAAGTCGTCGCCTCCCGCCATGTGCAAGTGAAAGCGTGCGAGGGTGAGGCGGCAATCATGGCTCAATCTCGCGCACGCAAGGGAGAAAAGCGGGAAAGAAGCGCGCCGTCTTCCATCGTGCTCATGGCTCAGAGGTGAGGGGAGGAAGGGGTGGGGGACGTTTTACTGCGGGCGGTTGTGCGCGCCCGCCCGTCCGGGCTGCTCTGTCCTGAAAGCCACCTCCTACAGAAACAGAGTCCGCCGTGCGCTGTATTTTCGTGCTTCTTCACTCCAGCATTTTGACAGCGAGTTTCCGCGGTCGTTGAGCGAAATATTTTCATGTTTGCTCCTGAGCGCGTGACGCCATGCTTATTATTTAATTAGGATTCCTATGTTTACAAGTTTATGCGGCTTAGAAAACTACTATCCTTATTTCGCATAGCTGTCCACCAATTTTCAATCGCAATCGATCCTACCTATTTCTGTAGAAACTGAGACGTTTTTTATCATGTGAATCACTTGTTCACCCATTACGTCGCGCTCGTTAGGCGAGACGCGAAAAGGATTTTGGCTTATCGGGAGCGCAGTTTCCGTGTCGATAGTATGGCGTGTTGGAGACTCTGGAATCGAAGATGTTTGGTTCTGCTGCGCCTAGTCAAACACTGCCCATCCTTTGACACTCATCATCATCATCAGCCTGGTTACGCCCACTGCAGGGCAAAGGCCAACAACCCCGGTCATGTACTAATTGTGGCCACGCCGTCCCTGCAAACTTCTTAATCTCATCCGCCCACCTAACTTTCTGCCGCCCCCTGCTACGCTTCCCTTCCCTTGGGATCCAGTCCGTAACCCTTAATGACCATCGGTTATCTTCCCTCCTCATTACATGTCCTGCCCATGCACATTTCTTTTTCTTGATTTCAACTAAGATGTCATTAACTCGCGTTTGTTCCCTGACCCAATCTGCTCTTTTCTTATCCCTTAACGTTACACCGGTTGCACTGGTTGCAGCGGTGGCGTAGAGGTAGAACACCCGCCTCGCGTGCAAGAGGTCCGTGGTTCGAACCCCGGTGCCGGCAATTTTCCACCGGATTAAAAAAAATTTTAAAAAATCCGCGTGTTGATAAAATTGCACAAACAGGCCTGGAGTGTGGCGTGATCCCGGTGACCAGAACCGGTAACGCACTCCCTCACCAGAGCAGGATTGGCCACCCTGGTGCAGTACTTGGCCACAACCTCCTATATGAACACAACAAACCCCGGCCCCTCAGTCCCCAGCAGCTGCGAAGCAACTGACCACGGCGGCGGTCAGACCTGCAACGCAGCAGAGGGTACTAAGAATCACTGGCTCCGGACAGGCCGCCAATGGAATATGAACCTGGCAACGTTTAACGCTAGAACGTTATCTAGTGATATAGTTGTGCTGCCCTAAACATTGCTCCGAGCAAAAATAAAAACAATATTGAAATACTAGACTCTGAAAGAAACATAACTTCTACAGATAGGATTGCGATTTCCCCACAGGCGAAGGTGTACTGATTGCCGGGAACTCTGCTATCAGTTCCTTCACTATCTCGCTTGATTCACCACTGGAAATAGTTTGCACTCTTGTAGCATTTTCCACTGGCGATCTTATCTTTTGCGCGTGTTCTAAGTTCCCATCCTCACCTATTACTTTCTGCAGTGACCTACATGATGTCCTTAACAAAGTAATTGTACGATGCCGAAAATGAGATTTATTTTTACTAGGTGACTATAATTTTCCAAGCATAGTGTGGCAAAACGGTGTTCCCTCTCTTAAGCAGTCATCTATCGGGTGCGCCCATTTTTTATACATCGGAGCCGACTTCAATCTAACCCAGCTGATTCACGAACTCACACGCACTACCATCAACTCTTCTAACACTTCAAATCTCTTTTTTACGACAGCTACCGATTTGGTATCTCTTCCAACATACCTTAAATGAATCAACGGAAACTTGCTCCTGCACTGGACAGTTAAGAAGAAAGTTTGCTCCAAGAAAGCCGGTAACAGAATATGTGAGTATAATGACGCCGATACCACGTTCATTACATCTGAATTAGAATAATTCATTACTGAGTAGGCACTCAACTTTTCGGAACGTACTGCTGAAGAGGTCTGATCATTGGGCAAGAATAAATTGCGAACACTAATAGATCGCTATGTACCTAAAGGAAAGAGTGTTTCCAATGCTGCCTCACCATGGTTTACTGAAATTCTACGCCACATACACGATAAAACAAGTGTAGTTTTCATGACGCCAAAGTAACTAACTGTTCCGAACGCTGGGCAGCATATCATCGCATTCACGTTGAATACCTTATCACTATTATAAATGCAACGAAGATTTTTTTAGATCACACCCTCACATCAATCCTGCAATCGAATCCACGTAAATTCTGGAATGTTATTGGTGGCAAAGAAACCAAGAGTAATCCAACTGCCAGGTTCTGACAATATCACGATCCCTCCGAGCTAGTGCGGTTCCGTTTTAAATGATACATTTGCTTCCGTTTTCCGTAAAAGTGCTTCGACTACTGTACCTTCTGTAATTAATTTGTCTTATTTTCCGTTGAATTCCATTACTATAGATTGGGACGGCATATAAAGGTTCACCCGAAACCTGAAAATATCTTCAGGTGAAGATTCAATCAAATCTAAAATGCTAGAAATTACTGCAACCATAGTCTTACATCATACTTTCAATGCTCTCTTCCAAGTCCTTAGGTTCATGGGTACTTCCAAGCAATTGGAGGGTTGGCAATGTTGTTCCGGTCCCCTATATCAGGGAATACTTATTCCCCGATAACTACCGTCTTGTATCACTCACAAGTATATCACGTAAAATATCGGAGCATATTACACACATGCATCTGATCTATTTCCTTTTTTCTAATTTCTTTTTTACAGCCAAACAACATAGTTTGAGGAAAACATTTTCATGTGAAACACTACTGATATGTTTTAATGATGACGTATTTACCCGTACTGACATGGGCTGCGATGTAGACTACGTTTTCTTAGACTGTGCGAAAGCTTTCGAGACTTTCACATGATCTCCTCATTCTTAAACTTAATATGCTTAACAGTGACCCCAATGGTCTAAACTTGGTTAAAAGCTTTGGAACCTATTGCGTTTCTGTTAATGACTGTTCATCCTCTCACACCTCCGTAACATCGGGTGTACCCCAGGGATTGGTACTGGGACCTCTCTTCCTGATTTAGATTAACGACCTTCCGAAATGCATTTCCCATTCAGCCAGCAGGCTTTTCGCAGATGACTACGTCATTTATCACAAAATAACTAGCCACACTTGAGTCTGATAAGCTTCAAGACTATCTCACAAGCATATCCCATTTGTGTGATAACTGGTTCATGCGACTAAACGTCAATAAATGTAAAACAATGCATGTGTCGCGTCGCACAAACAACACTGACAACATGCATACGTACTTCACGACACTTCCCCTGCATCCGAGAAGTCGTACAAAAATCAATGTGCTCATATTTCACGTTAATTTATGATGGCATCCGTATATTGAACACGTTGCTAATTACGCTAACTGGGTTCTTGGTTACTTGCGTCAAGATTTCTTTGCTGCGCCTTTGCCGATAAAGCTAACACTCCACAAAAGATTAGTGTGGCCAAAGCTAGAACATGCATCCACGCTATGGGAACTTTATCAAGTCACACTAACACACTATAGTCCATCTAAAATCGCGGAGCACGTTTCATCTTATCTAAGTATCCTTGTTGGACCAGCATTACTTCCATGAAAAGCACCCTTACCTTGCCGGACCTTTCAATGCGCCGCAAACGTTTCAGATTGTGTCTCTTCCACAAAATGTATAACCATAACCTACTATTAAAGCATCATCTTATTGCTCGCCCTTCTTGCACTTCGTCGCGCTCCAAGCGCACGCTTAAACTTGGTATTCCATTTTTTAGAACGAAAATGTCATCAATATTTCATTTCCAGGACCAGTGCCAACTGGAATGACCTTTTTCCCTCCATCGCTGCCAATTTTGATGTTGACAGCTTGAAGAATACTGTATTTTCGGCCATTTCTTTAAAACCTATTTTTGTATAATTACGTAGTCTTTCTTTTTGTACTGAACACTCCTTCCTGTGCTGCCTTGGGGCCAGGAAAGTATTCGAAATAAATAACTAAATAAATAAGTGATCAATCGCAGTATTATACGTTTCCTAGGGTCGCTCAACGTGCTTGAGCCATTTCAACGTTGCATTACGGAAGGCCTATCTACAATCAATTATCTCGTGCGCATTGAAGCAAACATACGTGGTTCATTTGTGCATAAGCAGTACTTCTTTATATTTCTAAATATGGCAGAAGCAAACGATACGACATCGCGCTACGGGATATTACAAGACCGGTTAGAGCTGGGCATACGAGGAAAGATACTGAACATTATAGAAAGTTACGCGTCCAACCGTGCTTACTAAGTTAGAATGGGCAATATATTCTCCCGTCCATTTACACAAGATACTGTTGTGCCTCAAAGAGGCGTCCTCAGCTGTGCGCTCTTCATTGTTAAAGGGCCCCTGAAACGGTTTGGAGAAATTCTGTAGACGCGTAGGGCACAGCTTAAGTAGAACATTCGCACCACAATTTAAGTGAAGCGTTACGTATTAATGGAGCTACAAGCGATTACAAGTTACCCTCCTCCCTAGCCATGCTTTTCCTCCTCAACTCGTTCGCTGAGCGATCGGGGCTGAGCTCCGCCTTCACTGGTCCTGCATCACGATGCGACGTCATATCGTCCATTTCCGGTTGTTTTGGAGCCCGCCCACGCCCGCGGGAAACCTCACCGCTAGCCGCTTGGCCGTCGAGCCCAAGCGAGAGCTATCACAGCAGCGTGCGTTGCGAGCATTCTGTCGTAGCGCCGAACGTGTCTGGTATTGCGGTAATCACACACTACCTGAATATTTCGACGGAACGATGGAGGCATAAACTCAAGTTGATGAAGGAACTTTGGCGTAGACGTACGTGAGCTGCCTGATCGGTCTCCACGGGACCCGCTGGCGCAGAGCTTAACCAGCCAAAGAAAGAGCGAATATTGCTCTAACCAAGTGTAAAGCATTTTAAACATTTACAAAAACAACGTGTTAACGATTACACTCCTGCGAAAAATTTACACCAGCAGCCAAGATTACATTTTGTTACTGCCACTGTGTGTGGTTGAGCTCTATGCCTCCAGGTGGCTGCACCATGCAGACCATTCACATTTGCGCTTCAGTTCATCCCCTGAAACCACACGCAAGGGGACACGGCCAGGCCCTGTCTCCTTGCACTTGCGTTTACCCTAATACCGGACTCGCGAAACGCTATTGCGCTAGTAATCTTCCGGTGTAAAGTGACGGCCGCAATCGCACAAATCCTGGCGCCGATCGGATAGCGGCAGTCCTATGCGCTGCAGCCAGACCGCTCGTCTACTGGCTTGCAGAGGGACACGATGTCGCAGCTTGACATATTGCCAGTCGCTACGTTTGCAGTCCACAACGCAACGAAGTCGAATCACAGCGCTCGCGAAAACATAAACCGACACTGACGGCGGAGCTCTCGTCAAAGACAGAGCACGTTGTAACACAAGCAGACGACACTTGCTGTGTGCCGGAAGTGCTTAAGTGTAGTGAAAAATTGTTCTTGTGCATTCTCTTTATGTTACTTTCGTGTTATAAAAACAAATGGACTAACATTCCAACTATTACGAACATCATTTGTTTGCCATAAACTTGGAAAATTTATCGATCACGCGCCCTGGTCAGCCGATCGGATAGCTCGCCCCACTGACGTCAGATGGGTGATTTCGGTCATATGGGTAGGGGCGGCTTAAAATTCCGCTGAGCACTGTGCTGCGATCGGCAGCGATGTGCTTTTTTAAAGCCTTATAATAGGTTACACGCTTTACGCGGAGCACTTAGATGAGTCAGATCAGAAGGACCTACTCTAACGACTCAGTACGTTTGTAGAAAATCGACAAAATCGTTTCAGGGTCCCTTTAAGATGACCTCGCTCCGTGCTTTGCTACCTCCAACAATTATCTATTCAATGTAGACGATGTGCAATTAGCCTTCACATCTTGTAAACTTGCAGTTTGTGAGGGACAAGTACAGCAAGGTCTAAACAAAGTGTCCAGATGGACAGAAAACGGATTCAACCTTAAACATCAGAAAAGTTCCTGATTCAAGAAAGAGAGGGCTGGTTCCAGATCCCAGTATCGTACTGCATGGGCAACGAATACCCATGAACAAGGAGCACACATTTTTAGGCATGTTTCTTGATGCAAAATTGACGTTCATCCCACGGGTCACATATCTGAAGGCACAACGCATCAAAACAACGAACCTACTGAAAATTATCTCTCATACAACATGGGAATGAGTTAGGAAGTGCCAACTGAACCTCTACGAGAGCCTTGTTCGATCACGTTTGGACTATGGTGCTGTGCTATATCACATCAGCAGTGCCTTCCGCGCTAAACATGCTGCATCCCATCCACCATCTGCGCACCCCATTGGCCACAGGCGCCTTCAGAACAAGCCTTATTGAGAGTCTATACGTTGAATCGAATGACTGGTCCCTTAACCTACAGAGAACATACACTAGTTTCATATATTTCCAAAACGTACAATCGAACCCTCGACACTCTTCCTACACATCCGTTAACGATATGACATATGCTTCACTATTTCGTAATCGTCCCTTAATGAGGCAGCCTTTTTCATTGCGGGTCAGAAAACGCGTTGAGAAAATGGGTGTCTAAATCGTTCAACATTGCCTGATGGCTCCAGTGAAGCTGACGCCACCATGGCAATGGCAGCTTGTTGAATGTGACACATCACTTATCGAGGTAACAAAACACACTCCATAGTGCACATACAGGTGCACTTGCTGGAGATTCAGTCGAAGTACACCTGCCCTGAGGTTTACACAGATACTTCAAAGTCACAAGCGGGCGTCTCTTACGTGGCTGTCGGCCCATCGTTTTCGGTATCGTATGTTCGACACCCTGAAACAATCATGGCAGAGGTCTATGCAATACTGTCGGCCACTAAACACATGAAGAAAGCTAAGCTCCCTAACGCCATTATGTTCACAGATTCCTTAAGTGTCATCAAAGTTATAGCGACCTCAATTCGTGGGCTGCAAAACGTACGCATCCAACCAACAAGTTGTAATATGTTAGGTGCCTGGACCAAGGTATACAGAGGGTAAAAAGCCGCCTCAGAATCGTTAATTCACGAGTCTGGTGATTATGGAGGCACACTGCCGTTTTATATGTGGAAGATTATCAAGTATACTTTAGTAATGGGCGACATCAATGCAAAAGTGGGGAAAAGCAAACTGGTGAACAAGAAATTGGCAACTACGGCGTCCATTCTAGGAACGGTACCGGAGTGATGCTAGGCCCGCCGTGGTTGCTTAGTGGCTATGGTGCTGGGCTGCTACGTACGAGGTCACGGGACCGAATCCTGGCCACAGCGGCCGCATTTCGATGGGGGCGATATGAAAAAACACCTGTGTACTTAGCTTTAGGTGCATGTTAAAGAACTCCTAGGGGGTCAAAACTTCAGGAGCCCCCACCAACGCCGTGCCTGATATTCAGAACGTGATTTCGGCACGTAAAACCCCATAATATAATTTGGTGCTGGTAATGTGGTGCTGGTAGAACTCGCGCAAAGGAATAAGCTGCGAATAATGAACACCTTCTTCAGGAACAATAGCAACAAAGTGAACCTGGAAAATCCTTGTTGGTGAAAAAACAAATGAACTAGATTTCATACTTTCTGCCGGTACCATTGTAGTGAAGGATCCTGAACTGTTAGGCACAGTAAGGCGCAGTTATCATAGGTTGGGGAAGTCTAGGATCCACCTCGATTTCCAGAGAGAAAGAGTAAAATTTGTGAGGAAGAAGTAGCCAACCTACACGCACTAAGGGCAAAAGCAGACTAATTCAGAGTGGTACTTGCAAACTAATATGCACCTTTAGAACAGAGAGATGGACATGATATAGAGGTTATGAATGAAGTCGTAACGAGGCGGGCTTCGGAGGTAGCAGTTGAAGTGGGAGATAAAGCACCAAGGAGACCAGTGGGCAAGATCTCCCAAATAACAAGGACCTAGTAAATAAACAACAAAGAATGAAACAGTCCAACTCAAGAGGTAAGCTAGAATTCGCTGAACTGTCAAAACTGATCAACGAGGATAAAATAAGGGATAGTCGAAACTATAACGTGAGAAAGACTGAGGAAGCCGTAAAAAATGGACGTAGCCTGAAATAAGTGAGAAGAATCCTTGGCATAGGACAAGCCAAAATGCATGCACTTGAAGGTAAGCAGGGTAATATTAACAGCAATATTGAAGATATAATAAAAGCAGCGGGAGAATTCTATACTGACCTTTACAGTACCCAGAGACGCCACGATAGCTCTCCGTTCGAAGATGCAATGAACAGGTTGCGGAGACTCATTCTATAACTAGCGATGAGGTTAGAAAAGGCCTTGCAAGGCATGAGACGGGGAAAAGTGGCAGGGGAAGGCGGAATAACAGTCGATTTATTCATAAGAGGGAGGAGACACAATGCTTCAAAAATTGGCGGCTCTCCATAGGAAGTCTATATCGACTTCAAGGGTCCCGGAGAACTGGATGAATGCAAATATTGTACTAATCCACAAAAAAGGAGACGTTAAAGAATGGAAGAATTATCGGCACATTATGTTACTCCCAGATTATATAAAATATTAGCTAAGATAATTTCCAGTCGACAAAGGGCAGCAGTGGACTTTAGTCAACCAAGTGAACAAGCAGGCTTCAGAACGGGATACTCTATAATGGATCACATCCAGGTCACTAATCAGGTAATCGAGAAATCTGCAGAGTGCAATAAGCCTCTCTATATGACTTTCATAGATTACGAAAAGGCACTTGATTCAGTAGAGATACCAGCAGTCCTAAGGGCATTGCGTAATCGAAGACTGCAGGCCGCGTACATTAATATCTTCGAAAATATCTACAGAGATTCCACAGCTACCTTAATTCTACACAAGAAAAGTAGGAAGATAACTATAGATAAAGGGATCAGACAAGGAGGCACCATTTCTCCAATGCTATTCACTGCGTGCTTGGAAGAAGTATTCAAGCTATTAAACTGGGGAGGCTTAGGAATAAGGATTGACGGCAAATAGCTCGGCAACCTTCGGTTTGCAGGTGACATTGCCCTGTTCAGCAACACTGGAGACGAGTTACAACAAATGATTGAAAACCTCAACACTGAGAGTGGAAGAGTGGGGATGAAGAACTATATGCACAAGGCAAAGATAATGATTAATAGCCGGGCAAGGGAACAAGAGTTGAGGATCGTCAGTCAGACTCTAGAGTGTGTGAGATAGTACGGTTACCTATGTCAGTTACTCACAAGGAACCCTGATCATGAGATGGAAATTTACAGAATAAAAATGGGTATGAGCGCATAGGGCAGACATTTTCAGTTTCTGACTGGGAGCTTACCATCATCATTGAAGTAGAAAGGCGTGCAATCAGTGCATTTAACCGGTGCTGGCAGATGCGACACAAACTTGGAGGCTGACAAAGAAGCTAGGCATAACGAAGAATGCTAGGCATAACGTCAAGAGACAGAAAGAGAACGTTTTGGATCATACTTCAAACGGCTATAGCCAATAATTGACATCAAGAGAAAAGTATGGGGCTGGGCAGGTCATGTAATACGTAGGTTAGGTAACGGGTGGGTCATTGGTGTTGCAGAATGGGTGCCAAGAAAAGGGACGCTCAGTCAAGTACAGCAGAAGTGAGGCGATGAAACTAGGAAATTCACGGGTGCTAGATGGAATTGATCGATGCATTAGAGGGGTAACTGGAGATCGCAGGGAGAGGCTTTCATCTTGCAGTAAATATAAATAGGATGATGATGGTGACACACGCTGACGCAAATTCATCAGCGCTTCTGAATTATCCATGCGCGCCACTGTGCCAACGATTGCGCGCCAAACCTGTTAGCGCAGCTTATACTCTACTGCCAAGAGACCAAGCCACTATGCGCAATCTATTTCGAGTGGTGGGAATCGACTTTGCGGGCCATTATGTGCAAAGTGCAGGAAAACCGACACTCAGTGCATTAAGGTTTACATTGCGCCTTGTTCCTTGTACCTGTGCCATAACTCGAGAGCAGTGCATATAGAAATGACAGTAGGCCTCCCGATGATACTTTCCTTCTTGCCTTTCGTATGTCCCTGGCTCATAGGGAAGTGCTTCTCACGGTGTGTTCTGATAATGCGCTGAACATTAATAGGGCAAGTAGAGACTGTGTGACATGAGGTACATCACTAGTGGTTCTCCGTTTCCTTCTTAGCTCGGCCGACCATCGGCTATTGTGAATGTGCTTGGTGCCCAATGCGCCATGGTGGCGTGTTTCGTGGGAAAGACCTATTCGGTCATTCAAGTCAGCCCTGCGAAAAGTTCTCGGGAAGAGTGGTCTGGAAAGCGAGGAGTTGATCACTCTACTCCTGGAAGTGGCAGCCGTGATAAACTCCCGTACTTTTACATGAACGTACTCGTAGGCACGAGAACCGCTGCCCGTATGTCGAGCCGACTTCCGCGTTGGCAACTCAATCCTTGCTAATCCGGTGGACAGCTTTTGCGACACCCGGTCCTATCCACAGGCTACTCGAAAAGACATTATCCGGAAGCTCGAGTACCGTCAGAGGATCCTTAATCACCTTTGTATAAGATGGAAAAAGAAGTATTTCCTGGAATTACAATCTCTGCATCAGTACCCGCAAAGCTCAAACCAAAGTGTGAAAGTGTACGACGTCATTTTAATGGAAGACGACAGAAAAAAAAAGATGCCTTTAATCATTGGCTCGAGTACTGCAAGTATATCCCAGCGGCGATGCATTGGTGTGGGCTTGTTCTATCAAAACGCAAGGCGGCAATATGGTAAAAAAGCCCGTTCAAGTCATGCGTCACCTAGAGATGCCCACTGCTTCTTCGGCGAGGCAGAATGTGGAAAAAGATGGTCAAATAAGAGGGGCCAGCCTGTGTAGACAAAGAAGAGAAAGAAGTCGCTTGTTGACATAGGTTCCACGCCATGGCTCCCGTTTGAGTTATTCTAACCCGTGGGCCTCCAAGCATCTATAGCAGGCTTTGCCTTATTAAAAGAAAGTGCGTGATAGATGTGACTCTCAGCATATATGACCGATAAACGCCGATCCCCACCCATAACTTAGCGCTTGCAGTTCAATATAAAGATATATATATATATATATATATATATATATATATATATATATATATATATATATATATATATATATATATATATATATATATATATATAGTCGTATAATGAGAAGCCAACAAACATTGACACCAAGTACAACGTAGCGGAAATTGCATGTGCTTAATAAATGAAATAAAGTAATGATAAATTAATGGAAATTAAAGTGGATGAACAAACGACTTGCCGCAGGTGGGAACCGAACCCACAACCTTCGCATGTCGCGTGCGATGCTCTACCAATTGAGCTACCGCGGCGGCGTTTTCCCCATCCACTTTCTTGGGTATTTATGTGTACTAGTAGAACCCTGGGAGTGTTAGCCAGCGCCCCCACTCACAGACCTTGGCGGCGGACGTGGAACGTCCTTTTTGCCGCAGGCGTCACGAGAACGTGATCTTTTCGGGTGAAGGCAACTGGTCAATAAACCCACATATGCTACCTGAAGGCATCAATGTAGCCGGATTCGAGACCCTCGTTATGTAATAAAGGAGAAGAAAGGGGGTTAACCGAGGGGCCCGATATTTATTAGTCATATAATGAGAAGCCAACAAACATTGACACCAAGTACAACATAGCGGAAATTGCATGTGCTTAATAAATGAAATAAAGTAATGATAAATTAATGGAAATTAAAGTGGATGAAAAAACGACCTGCCGCAGGTGGGAACCGAACCCACAACCTCCGCATGTCGCGTGCGATGCTCTACCAATTGAGCTACAGCGGCGGCGTTTTCCCCATCCACTTTCTTGGGTATTTATGTGTACTAGTAGAACCCTGGGAGTGTTAGCCAGCGCCCCCACTCACAGACCTTGGCGGCGGACGTGGAACGTCCTTTTTGCCGCAGGCGTCACGAGAACGTGATCTTTTCGGGTGAAGGCAACTGTTTCGGTTCCCACCTGCGGCAAGTCGTTTTTTCATCCACTTTAATTTCCATTAATTTATCATTACTTTATTTCATTTATTAAGCACATGCAATTTCCGCTATGTTGTACTTGGTGTCAATGTTTGTTGGCTTCTCATTATATGACTAATAAATATCGGGCCCCTCGGTTAACCCCCTTTCTTCTCCTTTATATATATATATATATAGATATGCGTGTGTGTGAGTGTGTGTGTGTGTGCGCGCGCTTATGTCGTTTGCGCAGCATTTGCACATCAAATGGCGTGACAAGCAGGCAGGGTAGTTTTTCAATTAGTATAGCCGAGCCAGTCCTTGTAGCACGTGCGTGAGGGCCCTCCAGATGAAGGTATTAGCTTCTGTGACTATTCTTATTATTTTATCTTTGCTTACATAATGATAAAAGACTTTATAATTGTTGCCCCGCTAACAACTGGCAGTTTTTTTTTTCTATCTGAAAGCGGCACCGCTCAGCATACGTAGAAGCGACGGTTCTTAATAGACTAAAGATATCCAGACTCTCGAGCGATCCCAGCACGGGCGTGAAGTACTCACTGTGTGGGGGTTGCGTGTTTTTCAAAGAACACTACAGTGGAGAGGATATCACTGATAACGGGAGGGGCTCAGAATATTTCGTCATATTGTTGTTACAGAGTCGGGCATTTACTTCCCAACCGGTTGAATCCGCACTGCGGATACCAAGCCACGCGTGCTGAAATCGCCAGAGCTTTCGGCCTCGATAAGACGACTCCGCTGTGTCGTTTCGAACGGCAAGTGGAACATCATCGCTTGGCGGAGAAGCACGAGTCTCTGTTACTGCATATCTGAAGGGACATAATCGTGCCCACACTTGGTTCGGGCGCTACCGAAGGAGGCGAAGAGATGAGAGTCGCGCCGATGAAACAGGAGATGCCCGGTATCGGCTTACGCTTACGTGTTGGAGAGAAGGAGCTTCCCATCAGAAGGAGGGCCGGGAGGGGGATACAACTGCACGATGCGGAGAGCCTGGATTGAGGCAGCAAGGCAGCTTGTCAGTCAAACTGTGATCGCCTCTGCTCTGTACAGTGCAGAAACACACGGGACGGCTGAAGCAGGAACCTTCAAGAATGCGGACGAAAAGTTGGACTCTGGTAAGCGTCTCGCACTCACCGCATTCCTTTTGGCGTTGGCTTTCTCCAAGTGCATTCTTTATTCAGGATGGCCGCGCTGTAGCGGAAATGATTCCTGGTAGACTGGAAAATTATTATTAGGAATCTAATCCCACTTCTACATAAAATATTTCTGCAAAAGGCGTCGCCAAAGGAGCTGCGATGGAAGAGAGACATATTTTCGTTTATGTACGGCAGTTTTAGTAAGAATGCAACATGCTACATATTTCGCTCATACGGCGTTTATTTTCAGTATGAGTTTTAATATTCGAACATGTCTCTTTTGTTTTGGAATCCAGGCACATCATACTCTTTCACAATGCAGGCCCACACAAAAGCGAGATTCTAGCTTAGAAAGATTCTAACAAACAAAGTATCTATTCACAAAAGCACACTTGTTTTACAACAGTTCTTTTTTCAGCAACGGTAGTTGACCACAGGCGAACAGCTTCTAGAAATATATATAAAAAAAAAGTTGAATTTAGTATCAGCATTTTGACCAGCTTGTATATTTTCTGTTTAACCGGTTCCACATTCAGTGAGATTAGTTTAGGATACAGACCACTAAGGAGATGTAGTGCTCACTACATTTCGCATATTTCTTTGAAGCTTTCTTATTTATGAATTTTCCAGGAAGCAAAATAAGATTGAGAAGTAATAAAGTGGCACAGTTAAACGTGACTTAAGTTTTATCCGCTTCTTCTCGGCAAAGGTTCAGACACATTCTGCCTTTATGAATTTGTATCGAGCGTATTACGGAAAGAAATTCTTGTCGCCGTACTCGTATGTCCTTACGGTCAATTCCGTGATTCAAAGCTATCGCGGTTGTTTGCGCAAAACAGGCAGAAATCAGGCCAATGAATCAATTTATCTCTTAGCAGTGGAAACTTTCACCTTTTCTTTTTAAAGGTTACTCTATGGAAATATGCAAAGTGAATTTTGGCGTTGCTATCATTCAAACCTTTGTGGCATGGGACGCAGTTAGTATTTAGATGACAACTCTTCAATTTCCTATGTAGCGGTGACAACCTAAGAACAAAACGTTATCTGTATGCTGTGACACTGAAACACAATTTCCATAGATGCGCCATTCAACTAGCGTTGCTTGCTTCCGTCACGTCAAGGAGTTTCGCCTGTTTAAAACTCGTCATTTCTCCATGAAGATCTGATTTGTAGCACTAGTTTTTGGATGAAACCTGAACATTTCAGCAAATGGTTCTTTTCTATCGCAGCTTTGTGGCTTCGAACAACGAGGTTTCATCTTCCAATCGGCCTAGCGTGTACGTTAGCAGAGCAACGTCATTAAGCAGTGAGCGAACTCCAGCTGGCTCCGCTCTCTTTCGGAAGGGAAAGTGCACAGCGTACAACGCTGAGTTCGTACTGCATTCTTAGGCTGTCGCCGACTACATATCAATTGATCGCCATGATGGAGAGGAATCAAAACTGTGGACATCCAACGCACAGGGTGCAATCGATGCGAAGCGAAGCTTTCATGAATGGGCAATTAAATGGCGTAAAACTAAAAGCGAAGCCTACAATTGTCTTTATTCGCATCCTATAGGGTATTTAATTATTTGCAATGTTTATATTTATGCACCGCGATTGCGCAGCTTTAATGTCATGCCGTGTTTATTTATACCTGCTGCTTGCAAGAAAAGTTTAATGAATATTTGAAAAAAAAATTTCAGTAAGCACAGTTGCAATAGAGATGTGTTGTGAGTACTGGGAACCTTCCTTTGACGGTTGATACGAGGGGAATCGGTCGCGCATTAACAAAATAATTTACTTTCGACCTTTTACTTTCGTCAGAGTCATCGTAAGAGCCACAAATAAATTTTTCGACCAGGAAAAATGCTACCGCCCGCGGAACTGTGGCACGACGAACTTCGAATATCAGAACACCCGAAACAGAACCTGCAAAGTCGTAGCGCCCTCTTGGAACTCCACCCAGCGGCGAGAAGCCAGCGCGCTGCGACAGCGTGGAGCACGGAACCGGAACGTGCTCGCTGCCCGCCGCTGGGTGACGTAAGCAGAAAGTCGACTCGACAGTAATGGCGAGGAACTCTATTAGATGTGCAGCTATTGGGCTTTTTGCGCTAGAGAAGTGGTGGGTATTTGCTGGGCTATATTAAGGAATGCTCCTTTTTTGACGCGATATGGTTAGATAAAGGTTGGATTCAACTTCTATAAGGTTTGCTTATGAAACGCGTTAAGGCACTGAAAAGGTAAGGAGGGCAAAAATATCAGTATTAGATTGCTTTGTGAATACGTGCCTAAGAAGGCAGTGTCTTTAAAATGCGTTTCTCGCGTTCACAACGCATTCAGTAATAACCCAACTTGAAAAACGTTTGTGTACATTGGCTTTCTTTACGCGTCAGCAAGATCTTCGCAGTATCCAACGTGCAATGACTTGCTCGGCAACCGACGCAGGAATGTGAAGACGAACAGAAGTGTACGGACTATACTGAGATTCGAACAAATGACCCTTGGGCACACGGCGCTTGAGAGCTAGACGCGCTGGCCGCGGCGGTATCACGCAGCTATGGTACCTGATAATTTGTGAGGGTTATTGCATGCAACTAATATAATTCTAGTGGAGGCGTCTGTAAATGGACTTGAGGTGCCAGAGCAGGAAATACTGTAGCGTAGAAACATGACTGTGTGCGTATCCCACAGAGATGTTCGTGAGAAAATGGTGGTGTTGGCAGTCGGTCATTTGTGTCGACTAAGCGGTAATTTTCGCTGAAGTCATCTGATCGCTTTTATTTTTTTCTTTCTCGTGACACGTGGCATTCGATGCTTATGATGGTTTGGCGAATAAACAGCCGGAATCAGAGCGATGACCGTCGCATTCAACCTGTAAACTTGTTGAGGAGGGAATACGTGGAGGATGCCGTCCAGTATTGCGTAATGCGTACACTTCTTAGCAATCTAACACTGAAAACGCCGGTGCTCGAGTTTAAGTGAATCTGCTTATTCCAGGCCTGCATACAGTGAACTCCGGCTTAATGCGAAATACGATTTTGTAATCACATAAATGTACACTTACGGGACCGTAGGGATCTGTGGGTGGTCAGGCTGACAATGTTCGCGAATAACGCACCTTAGGTAACGCTGCCGCCATGACTTATCCCCAGAAAGACGCTTCAAGTATCCACTTGTACTGAATCAACGTTGTAGCTGTGCTGCATTCTTTCCGTCGTAGCGGCAACGCGTTGATGCGATTAGCTGCGAGTAGTATAGCCCCCGAAAACGCTGCTTACTCGTAGATGGTGGCATTGTGATCGAAAGGCTGGGAAGCTCGTGTCGTACGACCACTACCTTTTTACCACTGCGGTTCCGGTGCCGGTCGTGGCAGGTGAGTGACCGCCGCACGGAGAAGCCGGTGCACGTGATGTCACATGCATGCTATCTATGGCGGGTCAGAACTTTGATTCAAGCGCACCACCCAGTTGTTTTTATTGGTCTCTTCCGTGGCTCAGCGTGCGTACCCACGCTTTCATTTTCAGCGCCTAACCCAAGGTGAGAGTTTGTGAGTCGTCGCTTTCATTGGTCGCAGGAGCCTTGGGACGAGCCCTTGAAGAGCGTAGCCAAGAGCGATGAGTCGGCGGAGAAAAAGGAGGAGGCAGCGGATGCCGGAAGTTCTGCGCATGTCGCGCCCTCTGCCTGCCCCGACGGTGGCCTAAGCTGGTTCATCGCTGCGCTCTGCTTCCTGGTGAACCTGCTGTTCTCCTCCTTCTTCCGCTGCGGCGGTCTCTTCTTCACCTCGATCATGAGCACGTACGAGGCAACACGCGGCTATGCTTCTCTTCCGTTGAGCATGTACAGCGGATTCACCAACCTATCCGGTGAGACGGAGTTTTGGCCGCATTAAAGGACCGCCAAGGGGAGATTGTCTCTGATTAACACTCCTCTATCTCTCTCGGTGTCCTTCAGTTAGCTCTCTTTGCCTACAGGATGAAATATTATCTTAGAGGTCATTGTGCTCTATAGTTGCAAGAAACTGTTATGTGTAACACACGCCCGTGTGTGTGGCGGGGGGCGGGGGAGTGGAGCGTTGGCTGATACTGCTGTTGAGTGTGAGTGTAGGTGGCAGTTTGTGTTCCTCCGACCTGAAGACACGCTTAAGTCCTACGTTTCTAATAGAAAGCCGCAAAAAGGCTCTGGCGCTAATGCTATCGCTAAAGCTGTGTTAGCTAGTGTCCAATGATGCCGTGCGGAGCCTTCATAAATATATGGCAGCTAAACTTGCGTACAAGACGCCTCAGAGATTCGTATTGCTCTAATAACGTTTTGTTACAGTTCGAAAGCACTCGTACAGGCATAGCATCTCCGCTCTTCGCAATCGTGGCGCTGACAAAGATGGAAGGCTGTCAGAACTGCTGGGAAAAAGAGAAATCAACAGTTAAAATAAGCTTTGTCGTGTACTTCAGCTAATTGCAAGGTTGGTCAATTTCTGGAACCGCTTCAGTGTGCTTTTAAACCTTTTAACAAAACAACGCGCCACAGGAAATGCCTCAGCACCATGTTAGGGGCTTTATGCAAGCCAGCCGTTCATAACATTTAACAATGATAAATTCATGTATGCTTTGGACTGTGAGTTACGATTACTCTGCCCTGCTGTGAATACAGCTTATTTCCTGTGCGCCTGTCACGTGACCAATTAGGTCGCGTGTGTATGCTCACCAAAAAATTGCATATGTATCTATATTGACACGTGTACTTATCTTTATCTGGCAACCACGTTTCGCCGCCTAACAACTGTACTCGCAGAGCGAGGGACGCGCCTGCATGTATCCGACGTTTCTGGAAAGTTATCGACGCTTCTATCCGCGTGTCTGTTGTCGCCGAACCTTGTGTTATCAGATTTCATCGCGTGACACGAATGGTGTAGAGCTTTGTGGAAGACACGCGGGTCCCATCAGTTAATCTGGAACATTCGACGACTGAGCTATAAAAGCCGACGCGCTTGACTCGCTGATCAGATTTTCGACGATCGCCGAGCGTGTTCGCCGCTTTCGTTGTGCTATAAGTGTAGCCTGTTTTGTGGGCACAGGTTCGCCCAATAAAAGCTAGTTTTGTATTCCACCGTACTGCTTCTTTCTTCACCGTCACTACCACGTGACAATATGTCCGTGTCTATGCTTCACGCAAAATGAGTGGTCTGCATGTGTATTCTGTTTTAGCGCAAGTGGCATACACCTGCCATGGATTCCGCCAAGAGTTATTTGTGCAAAATTGTTTCAAGAGGTTCACAATATAGGAAGACTGATTTGCTGAGGAAAGACGTATTCTTGAACAGATAGCTCATTCTCAAATATTTTACTTCCAGCCAACTGAAATGTAATAGATATCAAAATGAGATAACAAATTAATTTTTCTAAGGAAGATGAGCCATGTGAGTCAAGAAATAAATATCTGATAGCCTTACAAGACATTCCGATACCTTTTCCCCAACCTGATTTTTCCAATGTAAAGCCGCACAGGAATTAATACTGATGAGCTCTGCACTATTTTCTGGTTCACGAATATGAATGAACTGCAACCCTTGCTGCCAACCTGTGATGCACAGGACAGTGCTGGAAAAATGATAACTTATAAAAATGGACTAGTTGGTATACCTTATCGAAGTGATTGCAGCGCAGAAATGAAGGACGAATAACAAGTGGGCTAGCATCTCTTAATGCTATTCGTCCTTCATCTGTTTCTGCGCTGTACTCCTTCAGTAATCGGTGCATCGGCTGACCTTACCTCCAGGTATTAAACCGACGTCACAGAGCTGCTTTTCTGATGCTTCCATGCCCCACCACTGTTGCATATTGTGTGCCGCTCCCAAGAGCTTATTACGGCACCGGATGATTTTTCGAATCAAAATATTTAGAGACGCGGTCAGGTAATCGCTTGCTAGCGCAAGAGTCTAAGCGGTACGAAGGAAACTTTGGCAAAATGGGTAAGTGTTCATTATTATACCTTGCAAAAAAGACGAGGACAGAGGCTAGTTAAGAGCATATATTTGTTAACCTGCCTCTGTCCTCGTCATTGCTGCGTGCTGCTGTGCGATAAGGAGCTTCAGCGGTGGAAGAAATCGCATGGCAGAGCAGAGAAGCTGGACGCGCTAATTTGGGCGATTGTGGCGCGCTTTCAAGGCTGTCCTTTGTATCGCAGGTCTCATTGCGGGGCCACTAATCCACTGGTTTGGTGTGCGGGCGGCGGCCGTGCTGGGCGGCTTCGTGATGGCCATGGGCTGCATGATTTCCTACTTTGCTACCGGCATACCTTTTCTCGTCGGTTCCCTGGGAGTTCTTGCTGGTGAGAACGTTTCCATTCGAGCTCGTGAAAAGAATATTTATTGCTTTATTAAGAAGCCTTTGACGTTATACTATATACTCATCCTTATAAGTTATACTGAAGTGGGAGGTAAATAATCAAGACAGCCAGTAGGTAAGCTATACCCAGTAACAAGGGACCTAATAAAGAAACGACAAATCATGAAAGTGTCCTACTCAGATAGAATTCGCTGAACTGCCAGAACAGATCAACAAAAATAAACGATGTTCGAAATTATAACGTGGGAATGAGAGAGCAAGCAGTGAAAAATGGCCGGAGCATGGAATCAGTGAGAAGAAAACTCGGCATAGGTCAAGGCGAGATGTATACACTGAAATATAAGCAAGGTAGTGTCATCAACAAATTCAATGATAGAGTAAAAGTAGCAGAATTCTATATTGACCTATACAGCACCCACAGTAACTAGCTGCCTTCATCCGACGTAGTGATGAACAGGATGTAGTGGCTCCTTCATTAAGTAGCGATGAAGTTAGGAAAGCCTTACAAGGCATGACCCAGAAACAGTCAGCATGACGAGATCGAATAACTGCAGATTTAATCAAAGATGGAGGATATATTATGGCTGAAATTTTTGAAGCGATTTCTACACAATGTCTCAGGGCATTAAGTGTACCACACAGCTCGAAGAATGTCAACATTGGCTCATTAGCGTGCTCTCAGTATCACATAAAATATTCACCAAGGTAATTTGCAAGAGAATTAAGGCAACACTTCACTTAAGCAACCTAGAGAACAGGATGGCTTGAGAAAAGTGATATTCTACAATGGATCAAACTCATGTCATCAATCAAGTAATCAAGAAACTGTGCAGCACAATCAACCTCTCTATGTGACTTTTATAAATTATGAAAAGGAATTTGATTCAGTAGGGATACCAGCAGTGATAGACACATTACCTAATCAAGGAGTACAATACACCTAAGTGAATATCTTGGGAAATATCTACAAATATACTGCAGCTACATTGGTTGACCAGAAGAAAAGTAGAAATTTACCAATCAAGAACGGGTGAGGCAAGAAGACCCAATCTCTCCCATGCTATTCAATCCATGCTTAGAATATTAGCGCCATTAGAGCGGGGAGGCTTAGGAGTGAGGATCAACGGCGAATATCTCAGCAGCCTTCGATTTGCAGATACAACGATTGATTGAGGACCTTAACAGAGAAAGTGTAAGAGTGGACTTAAAGATTATCATGCAGAAGACAAAGACATAGGCACTAACTCCGGGGGGGGGGGGAGCGTTTGAGGGCTTCTTGCGCCCCTCACCCCCCCGGAGATTAGCGATGGCGTCAAGGGTCATCGTGTATTCTTTTGCACGTTTTTGGACAAATTGACAGAACTACCGTTGCCTAAGTATTGAAAGAACAGTACAGCCTTAAGTTACCGCGGCTATATAAATTTATCTCGCATCAGCACAGGAGAAGGATGACAACACCATGAGGTTTGATGCAGTTCATCATCAGAGATTCCCACTGGCACCGGCAGCTATGCGATCGTCTACAGTTCGAAGACTGTGCGGAATCATATGAACGGCCACTAATTAAATGCAGGTGTTTGTATCGTTCACATTCCCTTCTAAGACCTCGAACCTTTCCCGAACACCTAAATCAACACTACTCAAAGCACTAACTATTAACCTACCTTTAAGAGTAAGCCCAGTGGAGACTACACGTCATCCTTGGGAATATAAATAAAATGTTTATAGAAAAATGAATCGGACTCAGAGATTCATAACAAACTCCGCAGCATTATACCCACCTTGAGCGAAAGGCGGAGGGCCATACTTTGGGAACGCTTCTACGAGTTGGTCTTGTGCCTTACTGGAAGTGGCCACACACACACATAAACCACAGGCACCACACAAGAAAGTGGGACCTAGTGGTCTGTGAAGAGTATTCGGACAGCTTATCATTGATACATTCCGGCGAGTTTTTCCCACAGTCTCTATGAGCTACAAGTCAGTTTTGGTAGCTGTGTGTGAAGCTTATGTTACTTCTGTTTGTAGTTACTGTTCTGTTTTTGAAGTCATATAAATCAAGTTCTGTTTCTCCGTGTGTCGTCCGTCGATCGTCTGCAAGTGTGTTTGTGGCATGTTCCACGCCAAATCAGTGTACACTTTGAGGTAGGTGCTCAAGTGAAGAATGAAGAACCTTGAACTTTATTCGACCTATTTGTTCTTTGCGTGTAAAGACTGCAACACTCTTAGTACGCACAAACAATTGGCCTTTTTGTTTTGTTTCCACATCGAAGCTGTTTACCTCTAGCCAGGCACGTACTCAGGGGGGGGGGGGCCCGGGGGGGCCCGGGCCCCCCCCCCGAAATCAAGTGGCATACCTCCCCCCCCCTCCCCACCCACGCTACCACTCCTCGCACATTCCTAAAGCGCCGCCAGATCAATGTTGAGACTTCGCAGCTGTTCATCGGTCAGCATTATGCTGCCTTTTTCACTCCTTTTAGATGGCGATAGTTATCGGCATCTCTTGTAATGTGAAGGACAGTTTTCTAGTAGATTCCGCACCCGCGCGATTAACTCGAGATGCGTTCAGTTGTCAACATCTATTCAACCGTCACGCGCATAGCTGTTGGTTTTGTTAGTTCAACCTTCTTTGTTTAGGCTCATCCTGGGACCAGGAGAGGGATGCGGCTGTTACTCAGCTGGTATGTACTCTCATGGAACGAGTTGCGGCCGGAGAAAACACCAATTGCGTTTAACTTATCCCTTTGCTTCATTGTTTCCTTGAGTTACGGCTCGCCCCGACGCTGACAGATGCCCGGAACCATATACACGTGATATTGGTTAGATAAGGTGGGAAATAAGACAATGTGAAAGAGCGTTCATCATGAAACTCTGCAATAACCCTTAAACCCATAAGCAAGATGACTGTCGCCCGTTACCTCGTCTGTTTTTCCCTAACTGTATAGCACTTTTCGTGCAAAATTGGCAACTGGAAACAAAAATCGCAAGGAGTTGAGAAAATAAACGATCTACTAAAGGAGAGAGCCAAGGCAACAACCAAACTGCAAGCAAAAGCGAATAATAAAAAAGGTTAACCGTTGTTTGTGAGGATATTTATGGATCAACATCTTTTTATTTAAAAAGGAAGTAGAGAAAAGGCCGCCGAAAGTGGAGAACAATTACTTGTTTTGAATAACGCTTCTACAGTTATCGGTCGAACCGCCTCACGTAGCCACTTCTCTGCTGTGCTTATGTGGGTGTTTTTTTAACCTTTCGCAGTGAACGCAGTACGTCTAGAATCGCAGAGTCCTGCGCTCTACGCGGTTGTATGGGACTGGCGGCCGCACAGCGTTATGCAATTGGCGGGACTGTCAAAACTGATCAACAAGGCGAAAATAACTGATATTCGACACTATAGCATGAGAAAGACTGAAGAAGCCGTAAAAAATGAACGCAGCCTGAAATCAGTAAAAAAGAAACCTGGAATAGGACAAACCATGATGTATGCACTAAAAGATAAGAAGGATAATATCATCAGCAATCTTGAAGATATAGTAAAAGCAGTGGAAAAATTCTAAGCTGACCTGTATACAGTACCCAGAGGAGTCACGATAGTTCACTTAGAAACATTAATGAACAGGATACAGAAACTCTCCTATAACTAGTGATGAGGTCAGAAGAGCCCTGCAAGACATGAAACGATGAAGAGCGGCAGGATAAGGTGGAATAACAGTCGATTTAATCAAAGATGGAGGAGACATAATGCTTGGAAAATTGGCGGCTCTTTATACGAAGTGTCTATCGACTGCAAGGGTCCCAGAAAACTGGAAGAATGCAGACATTATACTAATCCACAAAAAAAGGAGACGTTAAAGAATTCAACAATTATGAGACCATTACCTTGTTCCCAGTACTATATAAAATATTTACCAAAATAATCTCCAATAGAATAAAGTTGACACTGGATTTTGTCAGCCAAGGGAACAGGCTGCCTTCAGGAAGAGATACTTTACAATGGATCACATCCATGTCATCAACCAGGTTATCGCGAAATCTGCAGAGTACAATAAGCCTCTATATGTGGCTTATATAGATTACGAAAAGGTATTTGATTCAGTAGAGATACCAGCAATCGTAGAGGCACTACGTAATCAAGGCGTACAGAACGCTTACGTACAAAGCTTGGAAAATATTGTGGTGGTGGTGGTGGTGAATTGTAGCAACAGGCGGGTTTAGCCTGGCGAACAAGTTGGAAAATATTGCTACATGCGTGAGGTATCTGTTTGTTTGAACGAGGCGCGTAGGCGCCATCACTCCAGAAAAGAGGAAGAACGAACTGGGCTCGCGCTGTGAATCTAACCGGTCAGCGCTGCAACCGTTGTTGTAAATATAATCTGTAAATAGTTTCTCGTCTTACTGACTCGTCTTTCGCGTTAGAATATCTACGAGGTTCTACAGCTACCATAATTCTACACAAGAAAAGCAGGGAGATACCTATAGAGAAAGGGGTCAGACAGGGAGACACAATTTATCCAAAGCTATTTTCTGCGTGCTTAGAAGAATTCAAGCTATTAAACTGGGAAGGCTTAGCAGTAAAGATTCACGGCAAATATCTGAGTAACCTTCAGTTTGCCGATGACATTGTTCTATTCAACAACAATGCAGACGAGTTACAACAAATGATTGGAGACCTTAACAGAGAGAGTGTAAGAGTGGGGTTGAATATTATTATGAAGAAGATGAAGATAATGATAAATAGCCGGGCAAAGGAACAAGAGATCAGGATGGCCAGTCGGCCACTAGAGACTGTGAAGGAGCACGTTTACCTAGGTCAATTAATCAGAGGAACCCTGATCATGAGAAGGAAATTCACAGAAGAATAAAAATATGTTGGATCGCATACGGCGGACATTTCCAGCTCCTGACTGGAAGCTTACCATTATTATTGAAAAGTAAGGTGTGCAATCAGTGCATTTTGCCAGTGCAATATGTCCAGTTCCAATGCATTTGCCAGTGCATTTCCCAGTGCATTTTGCCAGTGCATATGGGGCGAGACTTGAGAGCAAGTTAAGGACCACGCAAAGAGCGATCGAACGAAGATTGCTAGGCATAACGTTAAGAGAGAAAGAGAGTGGTTTGGATCAGAGATCGAACGGCTATAGATGATATTCTAATTGACATCAAGAGGAAAAAATGTACCTGGGCAGGTCATGTAATGCGCCGGTTAGATAACCGTTGGACCATTAGGGTTACAGAATGGGTACCAAGAGAAGGGAAACGCAATCGAGGACGACAAAACACTAGGTGGAGCCATGAAATTAGGAAATTCGCGGGCGCTAGTTGGAATCGGTTGGCGCAGGACAGGGGTAATTGGAGATCGCAGGGAGAGGCCTTCGTCCTGCAGTGGACATAAAACGGGCTGATGATGATGATGATAATGATAGTGGGGGTGGTGGTGGGCACCCCCCGAAAAAAAATCCTGGGTACGTGCCTGCCTCTAGCCCTGGTATGAATGAGCCGCATGTGCGCTGTCGAAAGGCGGGAGGGATATCTGGTCTGGCAAAGCCAACATCCTCGTGAATGCTCTGCAGAACACGGCCGTAACTCTTTTTTATTAAGACTATCCCCACAAAATTATATGACAATTAGCCGCTAAGACGACTCTATCATTACGACGAGTTTTATTTAGTTCCCATAATTAGGTGAAGTCGTAAAGTTGTGGAACTCCCGTCTGCCTTCAGTACATGGGCTACTGTGGGATGGAGCCGGACAGCCCCACGTTTGTCTGCTGGGATAAAACTTTAGTCCTTCCATGTTTCATTAAGATAATTCACTAAAAAGTAAGCTTAGTGGTAAATTACCAAAGAACGTGTTTTGTTTCGTTAACCCCTTTAGACTGTATCCCGGTTAATCGTATTTTGTTTCGTGCACTCGTTCGGTTTTGCTGTCCTACCAGTTCACACCGTCGACTGTTGCCTAATTCGGGAGCACAAAGACAGCTTCGCTAGCATTACATCTTAACAGAGTGGATTGGCCCCCAAATTTTACAGCGAACTTTCTATGTCTAGGATCTGAAAAAAAAAAGCTCTCCTAGATGTTTACAAAAAGCAATGCGCCGGAGTGATCAGGCGTCCGCTTCCGCGTGATATTAACAGTCGCGGTGGTCGCTCTGAATGTAGTACTTTCTTAAGGCGGGCAAGTGGAGAGGGAGGGACAAGGAGGAAGGGGAGCGCACGAATTGTCGATTGTTATCTCGCTCGCTCGTTCGTCGCGGGGAGTGTTGGGAAAGGGCTTGTGCACTTGGACAAAGGCCCTCTGCCAGCCTTTCCCGCGATGACGGCAAATGGATTGTATCCTTTCTTCTGGAACGGTGTGTAATTGAGTGCTACATGGACGTCAATGTGCCGGCCACACGTGACCGGCCATTTATAGATTTGTTGGGAGCGCGGTTTAGCGGACAGAAGGAATATACCTTTCGACAGCCTGAGAACGGTGGGTCAACTGGACTTTATTGAAAAGCAAAAGTAGGTTTGCCGAGATGCTGCAGTGGCGTCTTACTCCGGGTAGCGGCTTCAGTTACAAGAAAGAGCAGGGGGTAATGACTCCCAAGGCGAGAGACACCGGCTTTCCGAGAAGCGTGAAGACAGATGGGAAGGACAGTCGTTACAACACCCTCCCCCTCCCCATCTAGAATGCCGGAAGTTTAGGGATGGATGGAGAAGGAAATGAAGAGGCAATGTTCAAGATAGGCTGGTTTCACGCGGTCGCACGACACTGTCTCTTCTTTGCCGCGAACGTCAATCTTCAAGGTCTTGTCTGAACGCGAAACCGCACGAAAGGAGCCTTCATAAGAAGGATTCAAGGGTGGCTTGACAGAGTCGCGTTTCAGGAAGACTAAAGTCCCTTGAAATTTGAAAGTAGCGACACTCTTTGAACTCTGCCGCCGCCGCACGACCTCCTCGCCTCCTCCTCGCCCCTTGCGCGTTCCCCACGCGGCAACCAGTTTTGACCCCGTTTTTCTGCACGACGATTGGTCTCCCTGCCGCTGCCCTTGAAAACGCGCGGATCTTGAGTTTTGCTTGTGTTTTTCTTTTTTGTTCGCGCCATTTTCCTCCTTAGCACGGCTGGCTCGGCGCTTTAAGGGCCGTTTATAGTCCGACGTAACGCGCGCGCGCGCGCACGCTACGTCACGTCGGCGAAAATGACCCCTCTATAGTCGGGCGCACCGGCGTAGCCAACGTAACCGGCGGCTTCCAACGCGCCCCGACGGGCCCGGCGCCGATATGGCTCCGGAGCCATTCGCGCGTCGAAGTCGGCGGAACTCTCGCACCACCATGCATTGCGCGCGAAGAAAAAGGCGCCAACTCCGTAGACGGCTCCGTAGACGACTATAAAACGGGCCCGTTTATAGTCCGACGTTATCGGCGCACGGGCGAGCGTCGTTCGCGGTCAGTCACGCCACGTCGGCTACGCTCCGCCAGCCGAGATACCATCCCCTCTATACTTCAACGCGCGCGCCGTAGGCTGCTATCTTCGGAGCATGCGCAGAAGGTTCGGCAAGTCGCGCGCCGTCCGCAAAAGCCGTCTGCGGAGTTGGCGCTTCTTCCTTCGCGCGCAATGCATTGTTGTGCCAGAGTTCCGCCGACTTCGACGCGCGAATGGCTCAGGAGCCATATCGGCGCCGGGCCCGTCGGGGCGCGTCGGAAGCCGCCGGTTACGTTGGCTGCGCCGGTGCGCCGGACTATCGGGAACCAGCGCTGGAGTTCTCACGACGCCTGCAGCGTCGCCCTGGCGGTCAGAACGTGCACAATGCAGCCTCCCCTGTGGTCGAAAATTGCGTTGCGTGCCCTTAAAGTCGAAGGAAAACAAAAGGGCGCCGACGATACTGTTGCGTATACAAGTGCCACAACTAAGTCGGGATGAGGGAGGATGTATCCTTCTGCGTCTTTCCATCTAAACCCTACGAACAAGAACGGAGACGGCGTTGGATCCAAGCAGTCAGGCGAGCGGAGTAAGCTCCCATCTTGTCGCCCTGTCAAGCGGTGTCGGGCTGGTTTCTAAATCAAATTTCGCGTGTATCCTTGGTTTATTCGATAGTGAAGACGGTCAGCCATGGCAGACAGTACCAAACAGCAGAATCTGCAGTCGGTATTTCGTCGGAAACAAAATGAGCAATAGCATGCACCATCCGGCATATGTACGATTTTTCCTTCCCAATGCCACCGCCAAGCCCCAATCCAACGCCACCGCACCAAGTGAACGATACGAAAGGTAAAAATTATCCATTCATTGCCAAGAATTATGTGGGAGGGAAGCTGCCTTGTAATACGAGTTGTACGCGCATAGAGCTGGCGCACGCGCGACTAAGCCACCTAAGTGTTTATAAAAATGCGCATGCGGATGAGGACTCGGCGCTGAGATGCATCCGGCAAATTTATGTAATTAGTGCTAAATGTAGCCAGGATTGTTACGAATCAAGCAGCGGAGCACTCAAAGATTTGCTTGCGCGAGTCAGCTGATGCGATAAAGCTTTCTTCTCCATTGACTGCTGTGGCGAAGTAACATCAGAATTTTTTATGTCTAGCCACAGAAATATGGAATATCTTCAGGCCAACTAATACTTACGAAACCATAGCGCAGCACGACCGGAGCCATAACTGCTAGATTTGCGAGGCAGGCAGCCACGCAAGCATGGCATCGATACACGATGCAACCGTTAAAGAAACACACGTGCTCGCCGCGACGCACTGTGAAAAATATATAGAGCTTAGAAAGCTTTTTTCGTCATTTCTTCACTTGATGGCGCTAGCTTCTTTACAAAAACTTCACTTGAAGCGGCGCGAAAACGGAAACATACGAACTATAATACGGCTGCGTGTGTGTGTGTGTCGTCTGGTTGTGTGGCTGCAATATACCGCGTTTCGTCGCCAGGGCGGCGTGCAACGCACTCTTTTCGACGCGCCGCCTATCCAGCGCTGGTTCCCCATAGAGGGGTCGTTTTCGCCGACGTGAGGTAGCGTGCGCGCACGCGCACGCTATGTCGGACGTAGCGTGCACGCGAGCGCGCACACTACGTCGGACTATAAACGGCCCTTGAACGGCCCTTTAGATAGGCGTAGCGAACGTTGTACGCTGTGTTTCCTGCTCAATGTGTTAGCGATATGCCGGGCTGTTGCGCATATAACTGCAGCAAGAAGCCTGAAGATGGTTCTGCCGTTTCTATGATACCGCAAGGAAAGCGTGAGGGCTTGCGCAGGAAGCAGCGGCTGCATGACATTGGCCGATATAACTTTGTTCCGAGATAGAACAGCGTTGTTTGCGAGCTGAGGCGTCTTTCTTATAGCTCGTAGCAAAGCATCCGGTAATGCTGCATTTTTTTTCATTATTCCGGCCTGCTCAACAGCGTTTTTGCTGCGGTTGTCCTCAGTATGCTTAATATTCTGGGATGGCTCCATCACCTCGCACGTCGCTAACTGTTGTTGTTCAGTCTGAAGTGCAGCATTAAAGATTCTCCTTTGCGCCCTGGAAAACTTAGTGGCAATTATACCCGTGGTATTGCAGGTGATGAGCGTTGGCTAGTCAACATCGAGTTTTTTTTAAGTTTTAAGGCGAAATGTTTAAATCTCTGTTTCAAATCGCGTTGTAAACTCTATCACGTGACCCAGGGAAGGCCAGAGGTGATCCAAAGCATGTCCACGCCTGTATAAGAGAATGATTACCCAATTTAATTAATGAATCATTAGTGATTGACATAAGGTGGATTAGGGAGGATTACGGTTGATAAGAGTGTAATAAACAAGATTAAGGTGGAATAGAGTGCATTAAGAAGGATTAAGATGCATGAACAAATATTAAGGTGGGTGGAGGAGGATTAAGGCGAATTATGGGGGATTAGGGGGAAGGGATGATGAAAGGGTATTAAGAGAGATTAGGGTAGATTAGGGTGCATTGACAAGAATTAGGGAGGATTAAGGTCGAATATAGTAGATTAAGGTGAATTAGGATTGATAAAGGAGGATTAAGACCGATTAGAATGGATTAGGGTATATAGAGGTGGATTAGGGACCATCGAGCTGGATTAGGTCTGGTAGAGGTAGATTAGGGTGAATTAAGGTAGATTGGGACTATTAGGCAGTATTAAGGTGGATTAAGGTGCATGAATAAGGATTAAGGTGGCTGAAGGAGGATTAAGGCGCGTCATGATGGATTAGGGTTGATAAAGGAGGATTAGGACCGTATAGGGTAGGCTAACGTGCATTAGGGGCGATGTAGGTTGATTATGTTGTATTAAGGTAGATAGGGAGCACTAAGCTGGATTAACGTGGATGAAGGAGCATTAAGGTGGATTAGGGTGGACTCAGGTGAATTAGGGTTCATTAAGTATTAAGACCGATTAGTCTGCCATAATCCTCCTAATGCACATTAATCCACCGAATCCGCATTCATCGACCTTAATACTCCTTCATTCATAATCCACGAAAGTACTCTTTAACGCACCCTCATCCACCTTCATCGACCTTAATCTACTCTAATCCTCCTTAATGCACTTTGGTCCTCCTTAATCAACCCTAATACTCCCTGATTCAATTTAATCCACGACAATCGTTCCTGATTCATCTTAATCCACCCGAATCCACATTCATCTACTTCTTGTCCACCCTAATCCTCCTTCATTCACTTTAATTCACCCTAGCCCACCATAATCCTCCTTAATGCACTTTAATCCACCCTTATCCTTCTTCATGCACTTTAATCCATTATAATTGTCCTTAATGCACCTCAACGCACCGTCATTCACCCTAATTCACCTTCATTAACCTTAATACAACCTAGTCCTCTTTATGTACGTTAATCCACCCTAATGCACATTCATCGACTTTATTCCACCTTAATCCTACCTAATACACCCGAACTCATCTTAATCCAACCACTAATCAACAATTACTTTAATAGTCATTAATCATCTCTTAACGCGGCTGCACATGCTTTAGTTCGCTTCCCGCCTTCCTTCGGTCACGTGATATTTTCTGTAGCTCACAACGGGACCTTGAAACAGAGGTCTAAGGCTTTCGCTTAATAAGCCACACACAAAGGGATGTGTCACGAGCAATACTAGATCAGACGCACGAAGTAAAGCATCGGGTCATGTGGCAGAAAAATTGTCTAGAGTATAGAACTCGCCTTAAAGCTCCCTTTACATCGGTATACCCCGTTCATATGGCTTTAACAAAAAACCAACCTCCTCATAAACGTTGCCTCCAGCATTATCGATGCTGTTATTAGCATTTCTCAAAATTTTCAACCCCATTCAGCCGCACAACTGGCCACAAATAACACGCCTACAAAGAATCCTGCGGCCCGTCCGCGGGAGCCCAGGAGGAAAAGCGCGCCGTGCGCAGCCGGCGGGCGAGGAGAATTGAGGAGGAAAGCGCCATGAGGAGGAGAGTGTCGCTACTTTCAAATTATCAAGGGGCTTTAAGGAAGACATGCGTTATTGTGTCCGTTGTCGGGAAACTAAACACATGCTGCCTGCGGGCGATAGGTAGGGCTGTAAGCCGAAGCTGGTCGAGTCAGGATGTAGCCTCTATAAGTGTGTGCGCCCGCTGGTGGAGTGCCCTGGTGGGTGTCGAAAAAGTGGCTTGGAACGCGGATTGATGATCCATAGAGCATCTAGAATGCGCTGACTCTGAGGTCATCCTTGATTGTTGTTCGCAGCCACAGTAGTATTAGGGGTAGCCTTTCCACCTAGTATTATCTTTTGTGCGTAGCATTTAGTGACGCCTTCATTTGTCGGCCAAGACACTAGACCATGCTGTTTCTCTGTGGGTGTTAAGCCATGGCGTTATGAAGGTGCGTGCCGAGCAATCTCGTCAGGGGAGAAAAAAACGAGCTTTAGAATTGCCTTGCTCGGTCAGTAGTTATACGCAAAGGACAAAGGTACCGCGACACCCAGGTAGCAACAAATCATTCCACCACTGTTTCGGCCGTGATGTCTTGTAGAGGGGTCCCCTTAGGTCACCTTAAGTACTCGTCGACACACGTGAGAAGGTACTTGAATGCTTGGCAGGGCGGAAGTGGCTCCACGGCTCTCTGGTGGTCGAAACGGCTGCACCGCTGAACACGCGTGCCGGATCACTTTCACGGCGTGGCAGGCTTGGCAGCTTCTTGCTTAGCTTCAAATATATTTGTTGATCCCTGTCCAGACAAATCGTCCGGGTTAAGCCTCTGCGTTGTTCTGATGCCGGGGCGGCTTAGCCCGTGCGGCCCGAATATTGGCTGCCGAAACGGACGGGGCAGGAACGGGCGAGGAGCTGCCTGCGATGTGTCGCACGTGACCAGTATTGTAGTGCAGGGAAGCGGCACCTCCGCAAGCTTGAGCCACGAGCCTTCTTCCCGCAAATGGCGCAGCTTGATGTAGTTTTGGTGGTCGGCGGCTAGAGCTCGAAAATCCCCATGACTAGCAGGCACAGCACCGATGCGCGGCAGTGTGTCCGCTGCCTGATTTTCGCTCCCAGAAATATGGCGGGTGTCCGTAGAAAATTTGTAAATAACGGAAAGTTCCAGAAGCTCATGTTCTGAGTACGAGGAGGTGCTGTTCTTGAAAACGGAAGTTAACGGCTTGTGCTCAGTCAAAATGTAAAAGCTACAGCCTTCAAGAAAGAAACGCAAATGCTTGACAGCGCAATAGATGGCCAAAATATCTCTTCCAAAGGGGCTGTAGTGTGCCTCTGTAGCTTTCAGCGGCTTTCAGAAGAAGCGCAGTGGCTTCTAGTCTATGTCATCGTGCCGTTAGAGTACTGCACCCATTGGTGTGTTCGACGTGTCTACCAGAAGGCGAGTTGGCGCGTCGGGCAACGGATGAGTCAGCAACACTGCAATCGCCAACCGCATTTAGTCTCCTGGAAGGAGTGTTCGTGCTCCGATGACCAATGGAAGGTAGTCGGTTTATTGGAGTCACGAAGCAACTGGTCGGTAAGCGGCTGAAGAACTTGCGCACGATGATATAAAGCACCTGGTAAAATTTATGGGCTGCATAAGCTCGCGAAACTTTCGGAAGGAGGTTGAAGAAGGGTAGTCCTCGATTGCCTGCACCAGTGATTCCGGTGGCCTGATGCCTTGGGGTGAAATGTGACGGCCAACGTAAACCATGGCTTGAACTACAAACGTGCATTTCTGGGGCTTTAGGACCAGGCCATGTGTCATCCGGTCGCTCAAATAGAAGGCGAATGTGCTGTTTCTGCTCTTCCTGTGTGCGACTTGCAACGCGAATGTCTTTAAGGTACACGAAAATGAAAGGGAGTGCGCACTTCACCTCTTCCAGGAACTTTTGAAAAGTTTGCGCCTCATTCTGCAAACCGTAAGGCATACGGCCGAACTCAAGTCGGCCAAATGGAGTAGTGATTGCTGCCTTTAGAGCATCGCTGGGTTCGACGGAAGTTTGGCCGTCAGCGGTAATCAAATCGATCTTTCTCTATACTTTCGTTCCTGCAAGATGACCGCCGAAGTCGTGTATGTAGGGAAGGGGATATTGATCCGGACTAGGTAGTGGAGGCATTGAAAGCTCGGTAACCAACAGAAAGCCGCCAGTCGCCACGCTCTTGCTTTGGAACCTGATGGAGAGGTGAGGACGAATTGTTGGAGGCAGGCCGAATAACGCTGAGGGAGACTTCCAACCGGCGTCCAGCAAGCCTCCCTGGCTGTGCGGCGACAAGTGGGCCGGTGGTAGTGACATTATGCGTCACCGTGTGTTTCGCGGGCAGCGTATCGTTTCAGGGCTTCCTTTCGTGCTACCTTTCCTTCTTGCCGTACATTGAGGCCTGCAGAAATCTACATATGCCAGATGAGGTGAGGTTGGACTGCAGGCCAAACACATTGAGGGACGTCGCATTATCCTTTAGGCGTTGATCACGAACACTCATATCTAGGTTAAAATAACTGAGTAAGAGCGCTCCCAGTATGGAAAAGCTAACATCGGTGATCACAAACAGCCATCTGTGCAAGCGCTGGTGTCCGTTGACTGGCGTCTTTGTCCGGAGCTCACACGACGCGATGGCCGTGAGCGTGGGCCTGTACTCGCCACGTTGGCGATATGCTGCCGTGGCGGGAACGATGGATAATTCGGCTTCGGTGTCGACGAGGAGGCGGGGGCTGATGATGCCGTCGACTACGAAGAATAGGTGGCTTACTCGAGGGCCGATGTCGCATGCCACCGTTAGCGACTGGCTGGTGCGTTTCCCGTTCATGAACAGGGCTGAGTGCAGTGAGTTGCTTGCTTGCGAATGCGATGGTGGTACCAGCACAACTGCCGCAGCGCGTTTCTAGGTGCGCTGTGCAACTGTGCAGCTGAATGGTTGCGGAAAAGTTGGTAATGAGCGTCGCCGCCTGTTGTCAACTTCTGAAGTGCACTTGTAAGGCGGTGGACTGTTTCTCCTGACGCCAGAGTCAGTCTCCTGGCTCTGAGACCCTCGCAGTACCGATAGGTAGCCGTGCCGAAGACGAGCCGTCGCAGATGCGGACAGCGAGTGCAGCTAGCCGATCCAGACACATATCGTCGAAACCCGCTAATACCTTGCGTAAAGACTGTGGGAGGCGTTCCAAGAACAACTTGGGCATAATTGGAAGCTGGCTCTCGTATGCGGGGTCCTCACCAAGTAGCTGAGGCAACAGGTGCAGCAGTTGTGATGGTCGTCGGTCCCAGAGTTCCTCGAAGAAGACCTGCTGGAGCCTACTCCGTTACGATGGCTCGAAGCGCTGCAAGACCGTGCGTTTCATGTATGCTGTGGCCGAAGGCGTAGACGCCAGCAAGTCGTCTACTGCATCGCCGTTGTCGGAGGGTAGCGCGGCAACGACGTGCTGGTACTTTGCTGTCCGTGAAGTGATGCACCGGAGTTAAAAACAGGCCTTTACTTGCATATACCGAACTAGGGGATTCTTGGGCCAAAAGCGGAGAAGTTGAAACCTTGCGTCGATGACAAGGGACGCAATCATGGCGTCGTCTCTTTCAGCACGAGTACTAGCAGCGTCTTTCATGGCTAGTGTTCGAACAAAAACGTACATGTCTTTAGACACCAATTGTTGACAGCTCGGTTTAGTGGAAGCAAGGAATACACGTTTTGACAACTTGAGAACGGAGAGTCAAGTGCCTTTTATTCAAAAGTAAAAGCAGCTTTGCCGAGTAGCTATGATGGTGTTTTAGTTAGTCCGTGGAGCTCCCTCGATTCCAAGAAAGAGCAGGAATAATCACCCCCAAGACGAGGGACACCGGCTTCCCGAGAAGCGTGGAGAAGGAAGGGAGGGATGGTCGCTACAGATTTAATCTTTTGCAAGAAGGTATCTGTCATAGAAGTACAACCGATCACGGTGTACCACAGCGATCACAAATCTATGGTCACTATGGTAACGAATGAGAGAAAATAAAGACGATAATAACCACAAACTTACGTGTATGTGTCTGTAGACAATCAATATAGCAATGAGCATTTAAGTAAATGTAGTTATCATATAGTCATCCCTATAAAGTGTCGCTGGTTATCCTTATTCACAGAGTGAAATGGCATCAAATTTTCTTCTCTTAAAGCCGGTACACGCTTGCGGCACTCAATTCTTTGGTGGTTTTACCTTCCTTATATTGTATTGCAGGAAACCGCGAAAAACGATGGACGGATATCTCGCGATGAACAGACTTCACAAAAATGATGACGAAAGTACACGCGATCCACCTGATATGGGACCATCAGCGTCCGCTTCGGAACCTACCGATGTTTGCCTTACCGGCACAAGCTGTAACCAGTGCCTCCGCACACGTACGAATTGTTTGTGAAGACCCAGTTCCTAGCGGTAAAGCGCAAAAGGGACATTACCGACCAGCTTGAAAACATGCGTACGAATGGCTTCTGTATGATGCGTCAGTGGTCAAAGTATTTTGCGAGACTTGTCGCCCTGCTTGTGAGGAGAACATTTACCTTCCAAATACTTCCAGGGATAAGGAATCTCGCGTGACGTTTGTGAAAAATGTTTTTTTAACTGTATTGAAGCTCTATTAGGATTTAAAATCATGGGGCCTCGAATCTACACAGTGTTTCCATGAGAGGAACCGCAGATGTGGAAACGGGGGTGAGTGCAGCAATTATTGTGTAACTGGGAAGCAAAAAGAAGCGGAAGACACAAGCTAAAGCACTGATGGCGACATCATCTTCATTTCAGTACCTAACGCACCAGGGATTGGCAGTGCGTGATCATGATAATGCAGAAAGCAACCTAAGACTACGTCTGGAACTTCGCACCAATGACATTCCATAACTGCAATCATGGCTTTCTCGAACCAAGGACAAGTGTCTCTTGAGAATATGTGGTTTTAGGTGCCAGTACCACGATAGGGTTATGAGGCACGCCGTAGCGTGGGACTCAGGAGTAATTTTCACCATCCGGGGTTGCTTAACGTTCATTTATATCAAAGTACAAGGGTGTTTTTGCATTTGGCCCCATGGAAATGTGGCCGTCCTGGCCGGGATTTTTTCCCGCCCCCTCGTGGTTAGCAGCGAAACACCAAAGCCACTAAGGAAGCACCGCAGGTCAACAAATGGCTCTCCTACGATATTTTAAACGAAATGTTAAACATTTTGGCTCATGATACTCTCTGCTCAGCAGTAAATGAGGTTCGTCAAGCGGAGCCTTATGCCTTGATCATGGATGAGACAGCGGACATATGGGCGAAGGAGCAAGTGTCAATCCGATTTCGTATTTTCCAAAACAACTTCGAAACACATCAGCTGTTCTGTGGATTTTATAGAATTGCGGACACGAGAGCGGCCTAACGTTCTGCCCTTCTAAAGGAAGTCCTCTGCCGTTTTAGTCTTACATTGACAATTGCTATGGGCAATGTTATGACGGCGCTGGAAATATGAGAGGGCAGCATGGTGGGCTGTAAACCCTGGTACAACAGGAGGAGACGCGAACACTGTACGTACCATGTCTTAGCCTGATGCTGCAGGACTGGGTCAGGAAGTGGAAATTTGTCGCTATCTCTTGGGCATGATATCAGAAATTATCAACTTTGTTACGTGCTGCCCAAAAGAGCCTGGAGATGGTCCAGACATATCAGAATGAGGAGAGCGTAAACTACCGGAAATTTTGTGCCGCAAGGTATGCGCCAAGGGCCACTTCTCTAAAGTCACTTGTTCAGAACTATAACGTAGTGTTTTAGACATGTTGGTATGACAACTATAGCCACCTGATCTCGTATCTTCATGGCATAGCACCAGAAAAACGTAACGATGTCGTACCCAAATCCAGTGAATCTTCACAATTTCACAATTTATTTGTTTATTAGTAAAAATACAGATAATTGCATGTGCGTAGTATACATAAGGAGTTCCCAAAGTCAAAGACTGTATTGGGACCTCCTGCTAAAGACACTTATGATGAAAAGCACTGTCAAAATTCGACACATACTTCATGCTCAAGCTCCTGACATTCGTGTTTTCTCGATTAAAAACAGTAAGTACTGCGTTGCAGAAAGGAGCACTGAGATTTCATGAAGAAGAAAAAATGATCATGGCAGTTAGGGAGACTCCTAGCGGACTTGGGAAGGAAGGATTTTGCCGATTTCGGAACGACACACACGCACAGACGCGTGAATTGGAAAGGAATGTTAAAGAAAAAGAAGTTCCTTCAAAGGAAGACTGCATGATGGTAGGATGAGGGATCTGTACCTAACGGATTTCATTCGGCCGAGCACATGTAACACCAGTGGTTGTACGAGGTATTGCACAGAGTAGATTCCTCGCTGGACGAAAGGTGTCCACCAGAAATGTGGCAGCAAATGACACAGATTGAGGAAATGTTAATTGGTGATGGAGAGAGCACGCACCCTTTGATGCTTTACGGGCAAGATATAGAACCTAAACGGCTCAACGTTCATCGCAGTGCGCTCATAGATATAGCAAGGCAGCGTAGTACACCCTTGAAAACGTTTCAGGACGTTGTAGAGATGCTTTCGTCTGTGAGGAGCTGCGAGATCTTTTGCCCGAAGTGGCTAAGCTTGTCAAAATTGCTTTGACCATTCCAGTCACGCCATGCACATATGAGAGATCGTTTTCATGCCTTCTTAGCGTCAAAGTCTAGCTGATGACAATAACAGGACAAACACGGTTAAATCACATGGCAGTTCTCCATGGCCACAAAGAGCTCGTCCGCAAAACAAAACTCAGGAACATCGTGGCTAAGATGGCGATGCATTCCTGTGAAGAGGGAACGACTCCGGCAGATGAAGCCATCCTTATGCAAAATAAAGATGTTTTCTCTCTCTCTCTCTCTCCCGTGAAGGAGTTAATTCAGAGATCAAATGTTCGTAGAAGACATTCTCGGTTCTGCGGTAGCCTTCGTATAAAAACGCAGTGAACTTTATCGGAGTATATTGCACCAGCTTTATTCAAGCTGTCACAGCCCCTTACTCTATTTATCCCTTCCTATAAAATCTCCATTTCGCCGCTTCCTTATTACAACCTCTGCCCTATGAGTATTGTTCTTGTCTTTTTGTTTCGTATCAAGTTTGGTACATCATTTACTGTTTTGAAAGGCGAAGATTTGTTCATCATTTTTTGTACAATACTGCCAGCTTCCTTATGGCAGCTAGGGAAGGAGTGGTTAACATTGAAGCAATAGCCTTAAATTAGGTACAGGTATGTACATTTCAGAGCAAAAGAGCAAAAAAGATTTTATGATCTGTCTTAATATTTTATATTGTAAGCTTATCTTGGACTTAGTTGTACTATCTAGTGTTTCTTAGACACGAAGAGTTTAATATCTCTTCTTAAAGTCTCTTCTTAAAATCTCTTAAAGTCTCTTCAAAATTTTTGAATTGTTAGCTTATTGTGGAAATCTTTGCATTGTCCAGTGGTTCTTTCAAACAAAGGGTTTGTAGTAAGTTTGCAATATTTGAATTGGAATTTGTTGAGGAAATTTTCCTGTTTCCCAGTGTTTTCTCTCAATTTGAATAAGGGCAGTATGAATTCCTACCAAGAGCTAACGTGTTTTTCAGTTCCTTTTTCATTTATTTACTAAGTACCTTAAGAAGCATATGGTCATACTTTATAGCATAATCGCTAAGCTTTAGAAACAAATAAAAATTATGTTTACATATATTAACCTCTCGGCCTCTGTATATCTCTTGCCAAGGAGCATGTGCGGGGTAGATAGAACGACTGCAAAAGAGAGGGTGCAAATTGGGCCGCAGTCCCTCCCCAACCCCGCACATTTAAAACTACGCGCCTATGGACAGTGATACTGTTCAATAGCCTGGCAAGGGAATCAGAATTCAATATGGCCAGTTAGCCTCTAGAGTCTGTGAATGAGTACATTCATCTAGTACAATTACTCACAGGGGACCCTCATCATGAGAAGGAAATTTACAGTAGAATCAAATTGGCTTGGAGTGCATAGGGCAGGCATTACCAAATCCTTACTGGGAGCTTACCACTGTCGTTGAAAAATGTACAATGACTGCATTCTACCGGCGCTAACGTAAGGGGAAGAAATTTGCAGGTTAACAAAGAAGCTCGAAGACAAATTAATGACTGCGCGAAGTTCGAAATAGCGAGAAACGTTAGGCATAACGCTAAGGAACAGTAAGAGAGTGGTGTAGATCAAAGAGAAAACAGGGATAGCTAGTATTTTAGCTGAGATTAAGACCAAAAAATAGAACTGGGCCGGCCGTGTAACGCGTAGGGCAGATAATTGGCGGACTAGAGAATGGGTAAAGAGGGGAGAAAAGCGGTCGATTACTGCAGAAAGTTAGGTGGGGTGATGAAACCAGGACATTTCCAGGCGCAAGATGGAATCAGGAAGCCAGGGGTAATCCGAGATCGAAGGAGGAAGCCTTCTTCGTGCAGTGTACTTAAAGATAGGCTGACGATGATTATTGTGATGATGCTTTACTAATAATCGGAGGCGTTTGGATTCATCTCTGCCAAGCGGAAGTCGAGTGCGAGTGGAATTGTGATAGCAGAAATGTCTGATTTGCCAGCAGCTTTGTTTCGTAAAAATGCATATTATTACTATTTTTCGCTTGCATACTGGGAGAGGACGTTGGGAGGAAAGAAACGGGCGAACAGTGCTCCGCAACCCTATTCTGCTGCCGCAGGAAATGGTAATGTCAATGTACTTTGTGGGCATTGACTTGTGGGTATTCATATTTAAAAAAAAAATGAGAGTATGCCGACTCACTGAGTGCCGCCTTCTAGGCTACGCAATTTATTTTTCGTGCACGCACACACTGTTGTTAGGCTGAATGTCACGGGACGCCCTATGTCATGGCTTGTGCGTTCTCTGAATAGGGCCAAGCTTCGATTTTGTTGGTTCGGGCTAGGTGGACGCTCGCTGCTTGCCTTTTTAAGCCAGTTTTATATGTCGACTTGCCAGGAAGTAGAATTGCTCACTGTACCGAAAACAGCACTGCAATATTTTAGAGAGCGATGTGAAGGAAGTGTCGACTTGTATGAAGCCCTATTCAGTCCACGCATGTTTTCATGTTTTTAACCATCTTTAATCTTTATTAGAAGTGCCTAGGATCGCACAATGTAAACCAATGTCGTTTCGATTTTATTGCCATCTCCTGACGTCAAATTTACGTAACCGTTGACACAAGTATTGGACTGTGATCCGCTGCGGAATCAAACTCTGGTTCACATCAAGTAATTAAATATCTAACATATTTTTATTAACTATGCATTGAAGTGATTGTCAGATGTTCTCAATTAGTCTCGTATTGGACAAAGTGGTGCATATTCATTCCTACCTTGAAACAGATACACAATTCAAAAGAAGTACAATAACAAAATAAAAAATGAGGACCTAACTTGCTTCAGCCCGTGCAAAGTTTTGAGGAAACGCCTGACTGGACGTGCAGGACAGCACCTTCACGCGGACGGCATCAGAGGCTCACAATAGTGCTCATGTCAGTCGCCTGTTCTTGTACTGGTCGCCTAATGACGAGTCACCAAGAAGTCCACCTTTTTACTGTCTAAGAAAGATGTCTTCCTGATAACCATGTGGAATGTGTTGGTTGACGTAGCCATACTATCAAGCGACAGGACTATGCTTCCTGCCGCAATCTATAGGTACCAGCTGTCACAAGTATGCTTTTCCATATATCTCCTTTATAGGTTCTGGTCATGGAATACTATACGGCTGCGTCATCGTCGCCATCAACGAGTACTTCGACAAACGGCGAGGTGTAGCTTTGGGCATCAACTTGACTGGTGCAACGGCAGCGTCCTTCGTCTTTCCAAGTATTTTCGATCTGCTCCTGTCAGAATATGGCTTGCATGGAACTTTGGCTATTACAGGAGCCCTGTTACTCAACATTCCCGTGCTAGGCTTCCTTTTTCGGAAACCGCCGTGGCACGAATCTGTGATTGATACAAGCGAGGCAGTTAAAAAGTGTGCACAGAAATTTAGCGCTGAACAGATTACGACATGTTCTCTCAAGAATCTCCACGCTGAAGATGGAAAGCCGTCCACCGTAGTTGCCCATCACACTATGTTATTAAAGCGCAGAGGGACACTTATGACCGTACCGGACGAGGAGGCAATAATTCAGAAGAGACTTACCTTATCCAGTCAGCCGGAAGGTTTGACTAAGAGAAAACCCACGGTCGAAAATGCTCTTCATGACACAACAACTGAAGATGCAATGAACATGGCGTGGTCGAGGAGAGGGACGCTTTTGAGCGTTGCTGGATCCTTGCTTGAAGAGGACAAAACCTTGTCTTCTTCGAGGCGAGGAACAGTTATAAGCCTAACACGAACGGGTTCTGCCATCGGCGATCTCGACCTTAGAAAAATCGCCCTTCTTCAAGAGGCGGTAGAGCACCTGACTTCTGTGAACACAGCTCCAACCGCGTTCGAGGAAAACGCAGCATTCCTCGGCAGCGCACAGATCCCAGAAGAGAGGGCTAGGGTTGGAAGCGAGCCAAGTTTTGTGGGAGACTGTGGTGGTGCCAGTCGCGCGGTCGCTTCAAGGCGTAGCACGGTCACAAGCCTAGCATCTCGATGTCAGATAGAATTGCCCTGCAAGACGGACGAGCCTATCCACATAGTCATCCATGCAGAGCAAGGCCGCTCATCCGATTCGGCTCTCATTAGCGCCAAAGAAGTCTTGCGACTACCACGTTTCTACTGCCACATGTTGAGCTATTTCTCCTACGTCTTCTTCCTGGACACATTCCTTGCCGTTGCAGTAGACTATGCTGTCGACGTCGGTATTGACAGTGCGAGTGCCGTGTTCGTGCTCACCTTCTTTTCGGTGACAGACACCATTGGCCGTCTATTCGTTCCCTTGCTCACGGACTATAAGCTCGTGTCACCGCTTAGCCTGATGTGCCTGTCGTACCTAGCGATGGCTGTCATAGCGCACTCGATGCCCTACGCGCAGAACCTCGTCCCTTTCTGGGCGTGCATGATTACCCTGGGATTGCCCGTCGGCTACATACTGGTGGCTGTCTCCGAAGCCATTGCCGTAGAAGTTGGCCTTCGCAACTTACCCATCGCATACGGCTTTGTGGCTGGATTGACTGGTGTCGGAGCCTTCTTTAGGCCAGTGGTCATAGGTAAGTGTACCAAAAAAATGAATTACTGTCATGAAACTCATGATTCACGTACGTGTGCTTACAACGCGTTATCAGCAAACCTTTAGTTCAACAACTGTTTTCGCTGTAAAATATTCAGCGGAAGTGCGGCCTGCCAGTAAAATTTCAAGTGTAATCGGTCCTCCAATATCCTTAGTTTATCTTTGCAACTGAGACTTGAGGGGCCAATATGGTAATCCACTACACAAGAAACTGAGTTTTCAGTGCACATTCGAAATCGAAATTTCAATTTCAAATCGCTGCCGCTAAGCCTCTCCCACCGATAGCGACTGCTGTTTTGGATTGACTGCGTGGCAAGAAAGTGCGCGTCATCATTCTGTTGCCTTTGAAACTGTCTGAAACCGCATGAGTCGTCTTGCTCTGTACTCTCTGGCGCCGAATGGCACAGCAAGGGCGTCGCCATTGCATTGGGCCCTCAATTCTTTCACTCGCATGATGAAGGCAGGATAAACCTGACAATACTTGCAGAAAATGTCTCGGCCTTCGCAGCGAAAGGGACACGAGAAAACAAAACCTATGGCGACCACGACGTATTTCCGGATTTTGCTGTCAATTTCGGTGCTTCCAGTGCACCGTAAGCAGCATTTGAGATTGACTTCTGTTACACCGAGAGAGCTTTACCTGGGTGTGTGATTCCTCTATTCATCAGTTAGTGTAGCCAGCCTGCTGTGTGCTGCAAGTACGCAAAAAAAATTCGAATGCAAATTTTCTACCTCTCCGAATGTGTTCAAATTTTACCATCTTGCTCCGGAACCGGTACGGCTTATCATGAAACGCGCAATTTAATCTCCAAAATTTGGTGTGAAGGCCCGTGAACAAACGTACGTTTTCAGTTTATCAGAGTTGAAGAAGCTCATCTGAGGAAAGGCGGTGTATGTCGATAATATTACCTGCACTGCTTAGTTTTCTGGACTGGCCCTTGTGTGTTTTGAGAAAAGGAATTAACTGCTAGTAGAAAAGGTAAATGTTGTCAGGTAAGCAGACTTGGAATGACACTATCTGGAATAAATATATAGTAGAAGAACAGCCGTGCTATCGTGCTGCACTTGCCTATAAAATTGAAGCGCACAAGAAGAGCATATCTATTTTTCCTAGCATTATTGTTCTCACTCTAGAAGTCTTCGCATGTGCTTTTTTTGTAGCAGAGATCATGAATATTAGTTCTTGCTACGGCTTGCTCAAAATGTTTTATCAGTAAGAAGTAGTGTATCAGTGCTTAATAAGACGCGTTTTTTGAACAGCGATACGTGTGATAAAGTGCTGTTATAATATAACTAAACATAGCTATACCCGCCGCGGTTGCTCAGTGGCTATGGTGTTCGGCTGCTGAGCACGAGGTCACGGGATCGAATCCCGGCCACGGCGGCGGCATTTCGATGGGGGCGAAATGCGAAAACACCCGTGTACTTAGATTTAGGTGCACGTTAAAGAACCCCAGGTGGTCAAAATTTCCGGAGACCCCACTACGGCGTGCGTCATAATCAGAAAGTGGTTTTGGCACGTAAAACCCGATATATTAAAAAAAAACATTGCTATAGTGTTTCAAGGCTTTCAATTTTCTAACGCGCCATCTAGAAAAGGCTAAAACAATGTGTTGAAACTGCAACTAAGAAGAAATGACTTTTCGGCTATGCGTTCTTGTAATGGTTCCCGTCATCCTTACTTAATATACACGCACTTATCACCCATTTAATTAAGTAACTGCTCACTGATCAATGTTCATATTAGGTCGCAACCGCATAATTCAAAGAAGCGATTGCTTAAAGCATGTCGATCAGTTGATTTCTTTATTCTAGCGCTACTTCTGGCGCGTTCATCTTACGCTACACAGTGAAAGAAGACTTTGTTGCCCTTAATATTTACTCTGAAATTATGGCCTTAAGCAATGAAACATGGACAGCTTACTAATTTCTGTGTTTGCGCCAGGACTGAATTATGTTCTCTAAAGCACCTTGGAACATCGTTTTTCCGGATTGTGAAATTCTGGTGACTCGTAAGTGAAATATGTCTATCGTGGCACCTATATATTGACTTTTCAAGAACAGTCACCCTTTACGCAGTACAGCGCTTTCTTCTGAAAGAGAGTCAATCCTCGTAACGTTTCTCAAGGTTTTTCCAAATAATATGCTTAGTTCACACAACGAAAGCTAGTCGCAGGCAACGCGTCGAGAATTAGTCTTTCCTTAAGCATACAGAACCAAAGATTCTTAGTACCGCGTACGATTCGACAGGGTAGCTGTAATCTGATTACTAACAGTCGAACACATCACAAGCTCGGACTCAAGGCGTGTTATTGAAATAAATATTTGAAGAAAGTTACTGAATAATGCACAATTAAGAAAGTAATATTAAATACACCGATAAATTCGGCAACACACATTTGCTTCACCTATAGCGCCTATATATGAAACATTGTGTGGCATATGTATGACTCATACCTCTGTTATCAGAAAGATGACTGCTTATGATTTCATTGCAATGTTCGAAAGGCTATTGCTGTCTGAATAAGATGCGACACTAGAACAAGAAAAGACAACATAGTTAATAAAAAGAACGCTGAAACTACACCAAGTAGCCACAATATAGTTTATTGTCTTCTTTACTGAAACGCTCTGTATGCACTGGAACATCTGCGCGCGTTCGATACGATTCTCGTGGAAATAAGTAGAATTTACATGGAATAATTAGAGAGGTTTAGCTTGGCCGGCATTCCGGTAAGACGTAGGCGGACAGGACGTTGGGGCATGGGGGCGGAGGCGTAAACGTGAGCGGTCTGCATGGAGCAGCCACCTCGTGGCGCAGTGCTCAGAGAGACAGAAACAACTAATGGTGCATTCACCGAGCGTGCTTCTTCGCTGCTGGTGTAAATTTGCAGGACTGGCGTAATCGTGTTGCTGCCAAAAATACCGGACAAACTAAACGCCTCTAATGTAGATTCCGTAAGAATTATGCGGTAAGCACACACACACACACACACACACACACACACACGCACGCACACACACACACACACACACACACACACACACACACACACACACACACACACACACACATATATATATATATATATCATACAATTAAATCTGCTACTGATCATATTTTCTTTAACGATTATTTGGCTGACTTCTGTAACTGGTCAAAGCATGGCGAATAAATATCAACTTTTCCAAGACGGTCTCCATAGATATTACACGACGCTCATGCCCGTCCTTCTTTGTCTACGCCTTTAGCAATATTACTTTAAATAGGGTCTTCGAATTAAAATGTTTAGGTATCCTGCTAACACACGATTTGTCACGGTCGAAACACATTGATGTCACCTGTAAAAAGATTCTTAAAAGACTAGGTTGCTGACATCGTACGCTGCGTCTTGCTCCTCAAGAAAGTAAACTACTTACGCATAAAAACTTCATTCGTCCCATCTTCGAATATGGCTGCGTTGTATGGAATCCATACAAACACTGTGACGTCAAAAAACTACAATCAGTGCAAAAAAACGTGGTGCGTTTTCTTTTTTTGCAAGAGATATGACAAGGAATTTTCACCGTCTAACTCTCTTCCCCTATTGGTCTCACTCCTCTTGCAGAGCGTCGCAAACTCGAATGCCTAAAATTATTTCACTCGTTAATCAATGCTCCTCGCCTCTCCTCTCTAGATAACTATTAAACTTTTTCCACACCCTCATGTATGAGGAGTCACCGTGCGCTAAATATCTCAACCTTTTTTGCCCACACTGGTTCCGTTAGAAACAGTTTTCTTCCATCAACAACTGAAGTCTGGAATCCATTACCGGACGACATCCGTTCACTACCACTGAAACAATTCACGCAAGCTTGTTTATAAATGTTAGTATGTTTGTTGTTCATCCCACTCCCGCAATAGCCTTATTGAGACTACAGTATGTGTAGATAAATAAATAAATAAATAAATAAATATAGTTGAAGCAAAAGTGAAATTTATATTGATAGCATGGCATCAAAGTTAAAACCGTTAATTAAATTATGGGGTTTACGTGCGAATACTACGATCTGATTATGAGGCACGCCGTAGTGGGGGACTCCGGATTGAATTTGACCACCTGGGGTTCTTTGCCGCGCACCGAAAGCTAAGTACACGGGGGTGTTCGCGTTTCCCCGCCATTGAAATGTGGCCCCCGTGGCCAGGACTAGATGCCGCTACCTTGTGCATACTAATGTAACACCAAAGCAGCTCAGCAACTACGTCGGGTGGCTACTTATTGTTTAGTGTAAATATATGAGTCGTTTTCATTGCCGCTAAATATGCACAGGTTCTGCTTGGACGGTTTGTCAACTCTTTGAAATTAGCAACTTCGAAGCATATTCGATGTCTGAATGCTTTCTCTCGTTTCTCCAGTAACGGTTGTTTATAAATTCTGACAGGATTTATTCGATACGTGTTTCCAAGAGTCGCCCGATTCTTTCGCCCTCGGAAATGGTTGATGCTGAGACCTCGCGAGATCGTCACAGTTTTTTCGCACGAAATAGGCCTTGCTGAGAAGGTTATAGTTTTAGTACCTAACCAGTGGTGCAAAGTCTGAAGTGGCTATCTGGATAAGCCTTTATTTTTGCTTCATTGCTGTTTTATGAGATAACAAGTGCTACAAAATATGTAACAAGCAAGCATACGATAACAAAGAGCAGACAAGTTCTGCAATATTTCATGGCCTACTGCCCTTCCAGAAGTATGGCAAAAGGTCATCGTTGCCGTTCCCCGATATTTATCGGCGCACTCGCGGACGCACTGCGTGCTCGAACGGCTATCGTTTGAACAACTTTGAAGTGTGGAGTGGACCCAGCCCGATAAGTGCAATCCCGAACCATATCAGCCTGAACACCTTACTGCCGCGTGTCCAGATAAATGCAGCTCTCGTGGTTTCTTGTTTGTTGTGCAGACGACTTGTCTTAATGTGTAATGTTTTCGTGAATACTAATGTTTTCATCGGGGCGTTTGTTTCGATATTGTTTCATTGTGTTTACTCTTCTCGTTCTGTTGCTTTTTAGCTGAATTATGAGAATAACCGGCCCATTCAGTGCCCCCCTTTCATAGCTAATAAATAAGTGGGTGTAGCGCAGAGACTTCTTCAAGCCGGCTGTCAAGATTGCGCGGACACTCTGGGAAGGACTTGTATTGCTATGAAGTATGCGATAGTGTTACTGGAATAAATGTTAGATATTGACGCTGCTAACTACCGAAGCACTGGCGAGTTGTCACAGGAGGGCTATAGCTTGTGACAACCCACACCGTACGAAACCACCGCTTTCCGAATGATTGTGAGACACGTCCGAGTGGCCACGCATGTCTACGGCTGCATTTATTATTACGACATGGTATATTGAAACGCTCGAGGCACTCTGGCGCGGCCGGCGCCGTGATGTCTCGGCGTCCGCGGTGCCAGTGTGGTTCATGCGTGAAGGGCCAAGTGTCCAGACAGGCCAGAGAAGCTCATTGCGTTTGCCTGCAAGAACAACGAACCCAAGTGGACGCACCCTGACACTTCGCTGACGGCTCGCGTCAGCGAAGTTGCGGTGCGTATAGTGAACTGAGCGAAACAGGTAGCGTTACTCCAGCTACAAACGCTCTCTTTTTTCCCCGTTTCATCTCATGCGACAGTGTGAGTGCCGCGCCTGCAGCACCGGTGGCGGCATTCCTCATCGTGCCACCATTGCGAGACGCCTGTTAGGTCTCAGTGCGCTGTTTCTGCTGCGCGAAAGCAGTTGCACCGCGTGCTTCATTGCGCCAACATGGGGCCCTTGCATATTCCAAAAGCAGCGTATTCGGAGCTTGAGCACAACGCTAAATCTTGGTATCACTTTGAACGCTTCGCCAAATTTTACTTTCAATTATTCTAGTTGTCAGTTTTAATAAATGTTTTCTGATAAGACCTACGCGCATTTCTTTTTTTTTCTTTTTTAACAGTTCACTTATCCTGTACTTATCGGGTCTCGCACGTTCGGACGGTAGTTAGCTTTCACCTTTTTAGACTGTTTCATTTGAATTTTTCGGCCCGCTCCGCTCAGCCGATGAGCGGGAGCACATGCGGCGTGCGCTTAGTAGCAAGCGAGCTGGCCGAGCGGTGAACGCGGTCCGCTTACAAGTTGCCTAAGCGGAGCGTCACCACTGTGTTCCGCTGGCGATCTCGATGCAAGATGGCTGCTGTCAGTGCTGCCGTGCCTTAGACTACTTTAAGTGCAGCTTCGTTTTCTACTACGCAGCGCGAGCCTCGGCTCACTTTCGCATAGACAAAGGCCTATCTCTGGTGCGAGAAATTGTGATTCTAACCCATTAGAACACCGCGCAGCGCGGGAAGACGACTTGCGGGATTTGATGCGCGCATTGCATTCGAGCACTTCGATGGAAAGCAGGCTTTCTATTTCTGGCTACTTCCACTTGAACATAAGAAAATAGTCATCTGTCGCACATCTCACTGGCTTCGCTTTTCGTTCGGGTGCGAATCACTGAACCAAATAGCCGCGCTAGAACAAAAACGTCACCAGCGAATTGGCACCAGGGCTACTCTGTAAGCGTCCACCTAGTTAACATGTCTATTTCGTCTGTTGCTGAAGCTCTGATTGGCTGGGCTGGGGTACGCCTGAGAAGAATATAGGCCTCACCAGTCAATCAGCACTTCGGCCGCAGATATAACGGACAAGTCCACTAGGTGGGCACCTACGTAATATTTCCCGCCTCTCTCTCTCTCTCGGCCACCACGGACTGGATTGAAAATGGAAGGCCCTCGTTGGCTATCACCAAGTCGATGCTTTATTTTCCATTTGGTAGAACGCACCATAAACGCGTTACAAGACCACGTCCACATGTTTTATAAGCAAATAGGTCCTGCATATTTTTTCACTTAGTGCAATTGACAAAACTGGTTCTCTTTTTGGTTTACTGCGCCGATTTCTACCAGAGGGCGCTGCAAATAAGAACGGCCTGGCTCCGCTAAGCTGAATGCATAGCTAAAACATGAAAGTTGCCCCGCTTCTCCGCTTTGGCTCTGCGGAGAAACATGGAGCGAAACGCCACGACGTTTATAGTCGGACGTTATCGGCGCGCGGGCGAGCGTCGTTCGCGGTCAGTCACGCTACGTAGGTTGCGCTGCGCCAGCCGAGATGCCATCCCCTCTAGACCTCAGACTCTGCCCAGGCGGCGCTGCGGAAAAACCCGTCACCAGCGCCCCCATCACAGCCTTGGCGTGAACTGAGTAGTGCAAGAAGAGCTGTCTGGCCAGCGAAGGTGCATATGCAACAATGGACCCTCCTCTTCCGGTTGTGTTGAGGCACGGTTTCCTCATAATCAAGGACCTGGAAAGCTTCTTCTGCCCATCCACGCTTTGGGAAGGGAGGAAGCTCTGCAGCGTGAAGTATGTGTACAATATAAAGAAAGTCTCAGGTGTTTTTTCGGCGTTCTGCAACTCGCAAGTACAGAGAGCATCAGGCTTGTTTATAGGCATATCAGCATAAAATCTAAGCATTTCAAATTGGGCAGCAAACAGCGTGTGAACATAGCGAAAGTAAGCTTCCTGCAGTGCCGGCGCGCCGCATCTTTCTGCCTCGCAGGAGCTATACAGCATCGCTCAGTACCTTTGAACTTTTCGCAGACGCTTCAAGCAACACGCGCGCACAAATAAATGTAAATAAACGCAACTTTTTTGTTACACACGTGCGTTACTTCGCAATTGTTCACCCAGTTTTCCTACAGCAACTTTATTATTCACATTTGAAAAACGTAGTCGAGCAGGCTCAGCCGATCGCGGAACGTGCTTGTTGTATCGGCGCAGGACATATAAAATACCGAAACTAGAAATGAGCTCGCGATACAACGATGCTCTAGATCAGGATTTTGAATTCATAAACGAACCGAATGTTTGGTTAAACTGACCTGTCAAATATCTCTGCTCTACCTGTTGAGTCAAGTGGAGGCGGACGTCTGTTAACAGGTGGAAATATCGACGGCACATACGCAGGGTGGTTCGCAACGTTGTTTTTTCTGCTGCCAACGAAGTGGCGGCTCCAGATTCTTGAGTTTCGCTTGGTCGCCACGGTCCTACGTCAGGGCTACGCACGTAGCACAATTACAGCAGAACAACATTATCGCACATTCTCATGCGACTCGCTGTGTTGTAGGGAATACAAGTAATTTGATTACCCAACACGTTGAACGGCCCGTATCCAGCGCTCTCGCCTTTCCCCTTCATACGATCGCGTTGGAAATCAGTAAAACTGAACGTTGTTGTTCAGTCCTTCACGTTCATGGCAATTTACAACACAACAGTGGCGTCGATTGCGGCGTTTCTTCGTAGCGCGCGGAGCTATTGAGGTTGCAGTCGTTTCCGCGATCAGTCTGACGAGTAAGCCAGCAAGTGGTTTATGGCAGTTCGGCGACGCGTCTGAGTAGCGGAGAAATTCAGAGCTCTCTGTCTGGGTGTGAAATGCGCAAAACACTGAAATATGGACCAAAATCTAGTTAAATCCTTGTTTCGCAGTCGCTAGCTGCATAGGCAACTTAGCAAGGGAGTCAGGCTTGGCACTACTCAATTACTGCCTCTTCACACTGGCAGGTGGCGCTAGGCGTCTTGCAAAACTCCTTAGAGACTCAGAAGAGCCACCAGTTATTGACAATTTTGTTTGGGAAGGGTGCAACAGAACTAAGTCGGAAAGAAAGGGAGGGGGAGTCGGTACGCTCATCCATCAGGGAGCCAAGTGGAAAAGAGTAAATTCACAATGTCAAGAGCATCTTTGGTTATCAGGTACAATGAGTGGGAAAGGAACTTGGCTGGGCGTTACGTATTTGTGGACCTGAAAAAAATGCACAGAGAAGAATAAAGAGTTAGTGGAATGCATAAGCGCTGATATTAAGGGTTTCGGGAGTGGTGCTGAAATTGTCCTATTAGGTGACATGAATGCCCACATACAGGATTTAGATGGCTATACCGACAATAACGGGAAGTCAATGCTGGACCTTTGTGAGCAAAATAACCTCGTGATCGTGAATACAGGGCCTAAGTGTGAAGGACAGATCACGTGGGAAGTGGGAAACCGGCAATCAACCATTGATTACTGTCTGATGACAGAAGGAATTCATGATAAGTTGAGAGAAATGATCATCGATGAGGAAGGGTTTAACAGCATAGGGAGTGGTCATAAACGCATCATATTGAAAATGGGATATGTAGTTGGGAAAGAGAGCAAGGAGAGCAAAATGGCCAGTCCAAATTTGAACGCTCAACAAATAGCAAATACAGTCACTAGAGTTGAGGAAGAACTTAACAAATGGCCAAGTAAAGAGTGGGAATATGGTGAGCTTATAAGTGTAATAAAGACAGAAATACGGAAAGAGAACCAAAATGTTCGTTGGAAAGGAAAAAAGAAACCGAAAAGCTGGTGGAACAAGGAGATACGAGAAGCGATCGCCGAGCGACAGAAAGCACCTCGAGAGCACAGGCAGGCAAAGAAGGCGCAGTTGCCACAGGATGAAGTAACTAGTAAATAGGAAATATACCGGGAGAAAAAGTCTATAGTTCAAATACTGGTGCAAGCAAAATTAAAAGGTGAAAGTGAACGTTGGTTGTCAGAAATACGTGAGAAACAGAAGGCCGCACCTAGAATATTTTGGAACCACATAAAATTATTGGGCAGGAGGTCAGCAACAATACAACAACATATCCTAGACGAAGATGAAAACAGACTCGAAGGAGAAGCGACAATAAATTACATCCGAAAAGCAACAGCCGAATCTTTCCAAGGCAATGACGAGGTTATACATGTTGAAAAAAAAGAACATGAAAGAGACCCAAGGGGAAAAGCAGCTGGTGCTGGCAAATTTAAACTGGAAGAAAGCGGAAGAGAAACTTCCTAAGCGTACAGCCACAGGGCTAGACGAGGTTCGCGTTAGGCTGATAAATGAACTAGGACCAAAAAGTAAGGAAGCTCTGGTGAAAGCAGTGGAAAGAACATTAAAAGACAGACGAATACCAGACAGTTGGCGACAAAGTAGAATGAATTTAATTTATAAAGGAAAGGGGGAGAAAGACAGAATTCACTCATATAGACCGTTGACCATTACATGGGTAATATACAGGCTAGCAATGCAGGCAATCAAATCAAAGCTTCAAGCATGGGCAGAGAATAATGGCATTTTGGGAGAGCTTCAGAATGGCTTTAGAATAGGTAGGCGTCCATCCATCCATCCAACCATCCATCCACTCCAGAGTCTGACGTCCATACTTCAACGCGCGCGCCGTCGGGTGCTATCTTCGGAGCATGCGCAGAACGTTCGCCAAGTCGCGCGCCGTCCGCAAAGGCCGTCTACCGAGTTGTGTTGGCGCCTTTTTCTTCGCGCGCAATGCATTGTGGTGCGAAAGTTCCGCCGACTCCGACGCGCGAATGGCTCAGCAGCCATAGAGGCGCCGGGCCCGTCGGGGCGCGTCGGAACCTGCCGGTTACGTTAGCTGCGCCGGTGCACCCGACTATGGAGGGGTCGTTTTCGACGACGTGACGTAGCATGCGCGCGCGCGGGCGTTACGTCGGACTATAAACGGCCCTTAAAACACTCTTCAATGCCGTTGTCGATGAGTGGGCGCAAGGTCGATCCAAACAGGCCGCGAAGCTTCGGGCGAAAAGCGGTTCAGTACAGATTGTCACCGACATCAGCACGGGCATTATGGGAGCAGCGATTGAAGCGCGACTATGTTTGCAGGGAACAAACATTGGGAAAGAAAGAAGCGTTTTTAATTCAAGCGAGACACAGTTAGATTCATTGAACGAAAATAAAATTCCTGTCAAATTTACATATTCGTGACGAGTTAAGAAAATGCAGTTTTATTAAATTTTATGATTATTAATAAATGTATTTATTTTCGGCGCCCATAGTTACGGGGGCGTTGACGCCACTATATCTCGCAATGCAATGCACACCTTGAAATGGGCAGAAAGGCACACTCGTAAAGTTCACCTGTTGAAATAGGGCCCCCTCACAGTTTGTGCTTTCTTGCTTGTCGAAGTTTGTCTGAATTTGGTGACGCGGGTAGCTTCATCGCTTCTTAATCTGTTCAGTCAAAAGCAGTGAGTTACGACCGCTAGATAATTGTGTAGTTGTTTTCGTGCGACTGCGCCGGCCAACAAGCTTGGCGTCCGACGATAGGATCAGCACTCTACACCTAAAGCTTTCGTTGGCCTCCAAAGAAAGTATGTTCTGTGCAGGGGTGCGATTTCGACAGCCGTACGGCTGTCTTTTCCTGCATCGCTTTCCGCGCTGAAAGCTCAAAACGCCTATAAAGTCGAATGGCGGGGCATTTGAATATATAGCTCCAATAGTAGGCCAACAAAACAAATTTCGCGCCTTCGTAAACAAAATGACGTCAGTTGTGCTTTTAACGGACATGGCGTCACATTATTTCTTTTTCCGCCGGAAGTGTTCCCACCACATACAGATGGCGCTAAGCCCCATGAACCGCCGATGGACCGCCATGTTTTGAACGTATGGGCTCGTATGGAAGTTTCGCTACCATGTATATTTACCTTGGTGGGCGTTCCCGATTCCCCCTCGTCTCGTTTGTTTAGCGCAGCGTAGCTGACGCAGCACGTCGCTTTGTTCGCCCTTCCAAAGGCTCATCGCCGGCATGAGTGAGAACGCAGAGCCTGGTAAACCCTCGATTCACCGCCGTTGCCGCGAACCTTGTGGTCGAGGACGTGGTCGAGGCGCGCCGATATGCGTGCAGGGCAACACTGGCAGGCGGTTTTTCAGGCAACTAACCCAGTGGGGGGAAACTCCCCGGTTTAGGTGGCAGAGGTAATTGGCGCCATCTCTGTATTGGGCGAACGCAAAAATCCATTTCCCTTGCATGGCATCGTAGATCGTCGCGCGCACGTGCGCCGATCCAGGTGGCCGAGCCCTTCCCCCTCCCCAACTCCTCTCCAATCGCCTTCCCTCGTTACCCCCTCGCAACTCCCTGACCTTCGATTGTCTCCGTGCGGCCCGCCGGCCTGGAGCCAGCTCAGCCCGCTGCATGACGTTTCATGTTGCCTTATCTGCTGTTATCGCGAAGCGTGCGCTGCTGTGCGTTGACCGGCGTGGCTAGCGTCGTCACTTTCGTGGTCCTCGGTAGCTGTGTGCTTGTGCTCCGCGATGTTTCACCCGTTTCACGACTCGCACCACTCGTGCATCGTGCAGTGGTGCACAAATACCTCAAAACAAGCCTTTCAAGGTTGTTCCGGGTGCCTAAATAAAGACAACAGGTGAGCGCTCAGACCCAAGGACATCAAAAGGCGCATGTACACGAACACAGCCCTGTCCATTTGTGTGCTCCATGAGGCTCCGGACGTCGTTGCGCCTTGATTATGCTACACTTGCCTCTTCCCGGCAGAGAAAGCTGACAAATAGATGTTCCTCCTCATTTTCACCTGGTCTATGACTTGTGGTTATCTGTGCGAAGTCTCATGCTGCAACTTCAGTAACTTGCCCAGCTTTCCATACTGCTCTCAGTGCTTTTCTGTGTATCACGTTTTACAAACGTACTAACAGCTGAAAAATTACTGTTAGTGTTTGTGCACTATTTCAGTAACCCCAGATGGGAAAACCGCGCGAACAACCTTCATGTAGGCATGATACACATTTTTTTTTCCTTCTGGAAAGCGTGAGCATTGCAAGTGTCCTACATGCAGATTTTTGCAGTTAGTGTTTATTATACAGAGGAGAGCGCAGTAGGTACGACTTAGGTACGACATGCTGACTTATGTATGCCTTAAGTGACGTAATTTTGTTGCTAAGCATTGCATTCGCGTCGAAAGAAAAGTCGTTTTCTTGGCTCATTTTACCTGGTCTTTGATTAAGGAATAAGCCTTTCTGCGAATGTTTTGTATGTGCTGCTGCAAAAGCCGACTACCTTCTGTTCCCCTTGCCACCGTTACTCAAGTTTTGGCCAAGTGCAAAATAATGTGATAATGTGTGTTTCAGTTTTTAGGACAATGTTATTTTTTTGTCCCATGTTTTCCCAACTTGTTCAGGAGTGATGAATATGTCACGCATTTCATGTACTTTCGTGCAGATTTATAAGTAAGCTCTATCTTTTGGTATGGCTCTCAATGAAACAATGTTAGCATTTAATTCTGTTTTTTGGGGTAATTTGGGTGTCATTGTTTTTGCCATTACCAGTGAGTTTTCCCTTTTTATAGTTGTCATGACTATGTCATACAAGTCGTCCAGTTTTGTGCAATATCTTAGTGCATATATCACAAGCTCGTCTACATTTCGGTCTTGAGGACGTTATATAAAAATGTTGTTTTATGTGTGTGTACATGAAATGGCCTTCGCGTTTTCTAGCGCTTTCTTTCGTTATTTCATCGTCTGTGAACATTTGGGCTCAGTACTCTTGTATATGTCATGCACCTTTCACTTTTGCTCATTTTTGGAGCGTGTATCACCACCACGTTATAAGAAAAATCTGTTTTCGGAAACGAAGTCAATAAGGCGAGACTAAACATCTGTTGTGTTGGAAGTGAAATTTTTTTTATGTCCAGGCACATGCTCGTATAATATAAGTATGGGCAAGACTGCGTGCGTGCCAACGCATAGCCCATGGCGCACCACGCGCCAGCTCGCAAGCAATGCCAATGCGCGGCGTAGCGCGCGCATTGCTTGCGAGCTGGCGCGTGGCGCGCCGTAACAAGCGCGCTATAAAAAAAAAAAAACACTCCGCTTAAAGGGCCCCTGAAACGGTTCGGTCAAATTTTGTTGACGCGTAGGGTACAGATTAAGTAGAACATTCGCACCACAATTTAGGTGAAGCGTTACGTATTAATGGAGTTACAAGCAATTAGAAGTTACCCTCCTCCCTAAGCATGCTTTTCCTCCTCAACTCGTTCGCCTAGCGAGCGGGGCTAAGCTCCGCCTTCACCGGTACTGCGTCACGATGCGAAGTCATATCGTCCACTTCCGGTTGTTTTGGCGCCCGCCCCCCGCCCGCGCGAGACCTCTCCGCAAGCCGCTTGGCCGTCGACCGAGAGCTATCAAAGCAGCGTGCGTTGCGAGCATTCTGTCGTAGCGCCGAACGTGTCTGGTATTCTGGTAACCACAGGCAAACTGGTCATTGCGGCAAATGACTGGAGGCATAAACTCAAGCTGATGAAGGAATTTTAGCGTAGACGTACGTGAGCGGCCTGATCGGTTTGCACGGTCCAGACACTTGTTGGCGCAGCGCTTAACCAGCCAAACAAAGCGCTAATTTGCTCTAACCGAGTGTGAAACATTTTAAACATTTTAAAAACAATGTGTTGATGATTACACTCCTGCGAAAAATACACACCAGCAGCAAAGAATACACTTCGCTGCTGCTACTGTGTATGGTTGAGCTCTGTGCCACCAGGTGGCTGCACCGTGCAGACCGTTCACATTTGCCCTTCTGCTCATCTCATGGCTCACCCCGTTATGGCACAGTCAAGCGGCCAGACCCTGTCCCCTTGTGCTTGCGTTTGCCCTAATACCGGGCTCGCGAAACGCTATTGCGTTATTGATCTTCCGGTATAAAGCGACGGCAACAAACGCGCAAATCCTGGCGCCGATCGGATAGCGGCAGTCTGATGCGCAGCAGCCAGTTCGCTCGTATGCTGCCTTGCAGGGGCACACGATGTCGCAGCTTGACATATTGGCAGTCGCTACGTTTGCAATCCACAAGGCAACAACGTCGAATCATAGTGTTCGCGAAAAGACTGATACCGAATCTGACCGCGGAGTTCTCGTCAAAATGGAGTACGTTGTAACACAAGCAGACGACGCTTGCTGTGTGCCGGAAGTGCTTAAGTGTACTCAAAAATTGTTCTTGTGCATTTTCTTTATGTTACTTTCTTTTTATAAAAACAAATGAACTAACATTCCAAGTATTACGAAGATCATTTGTTTACCATAAAGTTCGAAAAATTATCAATCACGCGCCCTGGTCAGCCAATCGGATAGCTCGCCCCACTGACGTCGTATGGGTCATTTCGCTCGCATGGGTAGGGGCGGCTAAAAATTCCGCCGAGCAGTGCGCTGCGATCAGCAGCGATGTGTATTTTTAAAACCTTATAATAAATTACACGCTTTACGCGGAGCACTTAGATGTGTCAACTAATGATCAGAAGGACCTACTCTAACAACTCAGTATGTTTGTAGAAAATCGTCAAAATCGTTTCAGGGTACTTTTAAGGGTAAAAAAAAAGAGCGGCGCGCGCGGCATGGGGGAAAGGGAGAAAGGGAGTGGAACGGGTCGGCATAATAAAAACAAAAAGGAAAGAAAAACGTTTAGGAAAGGAGGCGCTGCGCGGCTGCTATTCCTGTTGCCATAACAACGTAAACAATCGTGTGCGCCGCCATTTTGCTTCTGCGTTGCCCATTGGTTAGGGCCGTAACTGAAGGGGACCTTGGCGCTAGCGTCGAAAGAGCGTCTGCCATGGCGTCTGCTCAAAAACGGCCAATGGCAGCCATGCGGAGATTCGGTCCCCTGACTAACCTTCGCTTAAATTGACAGCGCCCTCCCGTGGCGTTGGTGGAAACTCGCCGGGGTTTTCTCCTTTCGGCCGCCTGTCGGCGTGGTACGGTGACCCGTGCGAGACAGACAGATGCCGCAAAACCACTGGGAGCATGAACGAAATAAATAATCTGTCAGGGAGCACGACGTAGAGCAGTCAGGTTTCGTAAGGGAACTCTTTATGAAGCCACCCCTTTAGCTTTTAAGGTTACCATTACAGCGATCATGCTAACGAAATTCAGTATGTCGGCCTGTGTCGCGCGAGAGCAAAATAAAAGTCCAGGTTTCCATCAGGTGGTTCCCGGCTTAGTAAAAACGCTTTCACGTAAAACGACACCTGAAGGAAGGGTGTCTTTCTATTGCTATTGTTCTTTCATGTGACGCTGTTAGCTTATCTGTGAGCCGCGGTATCTGTGATCCGAGGCCAATTCAGGATCAGACGCATTCTTTCACAGCTGCATTAAGTTTTTTCTTGCCCATTGCGAGGCAATACACTTGGCTGTGTTATAATTGGCGCAATTGTCGAATGCAGATGAAATGCAAAATTTTGAATTTTATCAATGTAACTGGCTTCACGTGACTCCTAAACGTGCAATGACGCCAGGAACGAAAACTGTACGGCCATCCTTTTGCATTTCACAATTCCTTGCTACCTAGTCGCCCAGCACACACTGAATTTAATTAGGCCAATATGTAATTGTATGAATGTGAAAAACGTCTTTTTGCGGTACTTTTATTCCACAATATGCACCTTACGATGCTAAACGTGTAATCATCGGAAAGCCAGTTTTAATGCTACTTGTAAATAGATGAAAAAACATTGAACGCTCACTAAGAATGTTTTGCAACGTTTGCTGAAGAACAACTTCCTTTGTTCCAAAGGATTCCTGCAGATTGTCTCTAGCGTTCCTTGCGAGATTGTTTTTCGGCGCCTTTTTACACTGTTGCTGCACCTTTTCAGACCTGCAGAAATGTTAGTAATTCGAGACCTATCAGGTGCCTTCGTATTATCGCAGTACACGAACTGCAAATTTCAGAGCAAGATGTAGCGTCGATGTTTTTTGGTGAACCAAATGACAACTTTCATAAACGGAAGTAGTTGTCACGAAAAAACTAAACTCTACTTACCCACCGTATGTTTCTGACGTCAATATTGAAGAAGTGTAGCAAAAAAAGAAGCAAACGATATGCAGAACATTTCTTTCGAACTTGCCGCCAGGGGCAACGCACTTGCGTTGGCCAATTGTATGCAGTGTGGCTCACATGTTCTCACTGCGACGTTTTCTTTCCTCGCCCCTCAGGTTTCTTCCGGGATAAGTACGGATCATACGACGGTCTTTTTCGAACGATGGGATCGATGGTGCTGTGCTCTTTCCTGCTCACTGCTCCACTCTGGGTCCTGGATCGACGGAGGACATCGTCGCCAGCCACCAGCAAAGCCATGGACTCGGACGACATCGTCACTGATGTTGGCTCCGCTCCGTCTGCAGACCACCATTCGTAACGAGCGAACCATGATTGCCCATGAATAACGACGATGAGGGCACAGAGCAAAGTGCCTTGCAAAATACAAGCGCATTCGAGCACGGCACTCAGGTTCTCCGAAATGGGAGTAGGCGAGCAGCAGTGTGAGGAAACGTCTCCACCGGCACCATCGAAATGAGGCGGGAAACAACTCCGCCCTCCCTCACCATGTGTTGAGGGCATAACCTATTCTTCTAATATAACAAATTATAATAAGAGCGCTTTTCATAATAGCGAAAATGTATGTGTAGCCCAAATAAACGAGTCAGCTCATACACCCCCCCCCCCCTTCCACTTCAGTTCAGTTCAGTTCAGTTCAGTTTATTCAGACATACATTGCCTGGGTTGAAAGGACTAAAAGGCAGATGAGCTCGTCATCGTCTTACCTTCGTCTTACTTACCTTACCTTTCGTCAGGAGCACAGGCTGCTGAGTTTTTTTAGCACAGGATGCCAATCACCGGTCAAGTGAGTTTTTTGTCACTCGGTCCATCTGGCCGAAGGAAGTAAGGTTGATAATCGCTGACGACTTGCCAGGCGGAACATTCCAGGTAATGCAAGAATGTTTTTTTTATTTATTACTTTTCTGTGTGTGTGCGGCCGTGTGCCAAATAAATATTGTCAGTGGGGATGACATCCTTGGGTTCGTGACATAGGCACTATGCCGTGCTACTACAGACAGTAAGGATATCCGGTTGGACTGTTCTACTTTCATCCATCACATTGAAATAAATGAGACCAAACACGGGTCCTACTAAAATTTTAATTATATTGCGGAGTTACGAAGTGCACAATGCAAACTTCGGTAAAATGTTCCTCGCACATCTCAGAAGCCCTCGCAAAATGTGTGCACCATTATGACGAGCCATGCCTATATTTAAGCTACAGCTCTCGTGGCCGAAATGCCCTCAGTGCACCGAGCGCATTTGAACGTAAGTTTACCAATTGTTTAATTCAGTACTGGGCACCTATGCATGCGTTTCGTCAGGAGCTAGCGCATAATGAAGCAACGTCTGCAAAATAACTAACACGTCCAATTTGAGAAGCTAACAGGAAGTTGTAGTAGAACATGATTATTACGCGCTGGGGACATATTGTTGCACCATGCTACCTAGCGTTGCCAGAAGGTGTGACAAAACACAAGGAGTTGCTTCAAATTGCTAATATTTTATTCGTAGAGATCAGTATTGCGCCAGGGCACTGCGCTTTTCACCGACGTTTCGACAAATTATTCACTTCAACTTTGTCATTAATGCAAGTCCTTGAAACGGCGTTCAGTTTGCACGATGATGGCGTGCAGATATTTTTCACGAAGAGGAACACTATGCACACCATAGAGCGCTCAGCAAATGAATACTGCACACGACGGAGCAAAAGAAATGTCGGCTCTAATGGTTTGCCAACCAGCCGCAAGGGAAATACAGCGCTTTTGATCTCTTGCATACAGTATTCAGCGATGACAAAGTGCAAATAGCAAAAAAAGACAGAAGAAAAGAAAATGAAACGACACTGCATATATTGAACGAGCACTGCTTGGGCACGGACGTAAACACGTTTAGTTCTCGCACGCCAATCGACTCAAAGCCGCAAGTATATCTAGATGACAAACACAAACTGTGTGTTAGGACTTGGCATCAGTGATGCTATTTCGCAACATTATCTGAATTCCAACCTACCGGATCCAAAATTGCCGGAATTTGAAATGATGGTGATGATGAAATACACTTTAGTTAAACATATAGAGCCGGAGATCTTGGGTGTGTCGCCCTCAGGTGGGTGGCCTTAGCCCGGGATGCCATGTCCCTCGGCTGTCCGCTTTGCTCGCTCCACCAGTCGTCGCTGGTGGCTTGAGTCAGCGCGGGTGAGCAGGTCCTCCCACTACTCTTCAGTTGGCGCTCCATTTGATGGCACCTACGTGACACCATTGCACCCCAAAACCATATGATAGAGCGTGTTGGGCATTCCGCGGAGCTGACAGATGTATTTCTATAGTTAGAGATCTATCTTATGCAATAATGTGGCGTGTGGGAAGGAATTTGTTTACAATATTCGTAGGTACATGGCCTCCTCAATCATTAGCGTGGGAAGAGGTGGTGGGTATTTCCTTCCGTGTAATCTGTAATGTTTCAGCATGTCTCTGTATCGTTTTGGGATGGGTACTCAACTACGACACCCTCTCGGAGATGCCTGGTTGGTGTGACCTCTGAATGCAGCATCAGCCGCTAAATTCCACGCAAGACAATCGTGTCCACACATCCACGCAATTTGAATATCTGGTGGGTTGTGTAGCTTGATTAGTACAATAAAAACCAGTGAGGAGATACTGCCCTTCTGAAAATTTCTGCATGCTGCTTGCGAGTCTTGAAAAACTGTAAATTGTCCCTGACAGATTGCTGTGGCGAGCGCAATCTCTTCTGCGGAGTCGGTGTCGCTCAGAATGAATGTTGCTGCACTAAGCTCTTTTCTGTTCTGTCTGTGACGCTTGCCGCGTGCGTCGTTTGCTCGGGTATTGAGCGGCGTCGCATATCATGTGGCGGCATCTTTCTCGTACGCCTTGAGTGCTTTGATTCTCCCGTCTGCCCCTGTGGTGCACTATATCTAGGTTGCGATGTGTGTTAGCAACTGTAACACGCTCTCTCAGTTGGAGAGGTATGCGTTTGTGTTCATTGCATTGCCCTAGCCCTTGTCTGCATCGAAGTCGGCGCAGATTGGCTCTAGCAGGTCCCGTAAGTTTGCGTCGCTCGATTTCGTTGACTCTGTGAGCTTCCGCTAACTCCTCCCAGGTGTTGTTGGAACAATCAGTTGGAGTAGCTTTTCGGTTGACGATTTTGCCGGGAGCGCCGACGCATTCTTATGCACTTGGCGGATGACAATGTTAAACTTCGTTTCTGCGGTCTTCAACCGGAGTTCCGTAGATGATGCGGCTGGTAGCTAGGGCTTGTGTTAGATTTAGGGCGTTTTCTTCCTTGAGCCCGTGTCGTTTGCTCGCCACTCATTTCATCAGGTGTGTGACCTACGTGATAGAACTTTGAACCTTCTGTAGGGTGACCGATCCCGCCCCCTCATTCTGGAGAACTAGCCCTAGTATGCGCAGAGTATCAACCGATGGGGCGATGGTACCACTAAGTTCGGTGTCAGAGTCAGCCGTTGAAGGTGGTGGTCGACCTCTTCTTCTTCTGCGCAGTACACGTGGTTCTGATTTTCCAGGGGCACACGAGTGGCCGCACGCATTTAGGTATGTCTCCGTGCAATCAATGCCGTCCTGTACGGCGTCTTGTCGTACCCCCCCTCTTTAGAGCCTTAGAGCGTCCTGTGGCACAGGATGTAATATGGCTGCGTTGCAGAAGTCACATGTACAGATGCATTTACAGTATTTACAGGACAGACAATGGCGCATAAACAAGAGAGCTATCGAGGCTGAAGCGACTTCTCACCTCAAGTCGTCTTCTCACTGGCGACACTCTCGGTCGCGCCGTAACATAACCCCCGCCAGTAAAGGCGCCGTCTCGGCGCTAGCTATAAGGGGGGTGAACTCGCGCCAAAATAAGGCTTCAGCTCGGACACATGCACAACGTCCGTGGGGACACGCGAGTCCAGCGGAGCGATCTCGTAGTTGACATCGCCAAGCTGACGCAATATCATGTAGGGCCATGTGTAGCGCGACAGCAGCTTTTCAGACAAACCGACGCGCGACATGGTGTCCATAGGAAGACAACGGAGCCAGGAGGAAATCGAACGTCCCGATGTCGGCTGTCGCACCGGAACATCCGCGCGGCCTGAAACTCAGTATAAGCCGAAAGCCGGCAATCTGACGTGTGCCGTGCGAGCCCAGGCGAACATGTCTTTAGCGCAGTCAGTGGGGGTGTTCTTCGAGGAAGGAAGCAGTGTGTCAAAGCGCAAAGAAGGGCGGGGCCGAACAGAAGGCTGAAAGCCCACGGCATCGTGACAAGACAAATCATAGGCGAAAGTGACTAATGGTAACGTCTTGCTTCAATCACTACGGTCGTCGGAAACGTACATAGACAGCATTTCTGTCAGCCTGTGATTGAGCCGCTCCGTCAGTCCGTTTGTCTGCGTGTGGTAGGCGATGGAAAGCGTGTGCTGGGAAGAACAGGAGCGAAGTAGGTCTTCAACTACTCGGGACAAGAAGGTGCTACCGCTATGAGTGAGGAGCTGGCGGGGTACGCGGTGATGGAGGATGACGTTATGTAAAATTAAATCTGCCACCTTAACCGCACAGTTTGTGTGCAGAGCTCGCGAGATCGCGTACCGGGTCGCGTAATCAGTCGCGACAACGATCGACTTATTGCCAAATTTCGACGTAGGAAAAGGGCCAAGGAGATTGAGACCGGCGCGAATGAATGGTTCTGAGGACGCATCGATGTGGTGAAGGTGTCCAGTGGGCAGGACGGCAGATTTTTTTGCGGCGCAGACAGAGCGGTACAGGTCTGGCAAGTAAAAGCGGCGCCGTACGCGGTCGTAAGCACGCGAAACGCCGAGGTTGCCTGCAGTAGGGGATCATGCAAGTGCTCAAAAACTGATTGATGTCCGGAAATGGCGTGGTACAAGAAGTGAAATTCTCGTCCTTCAGTGCGTAAGCTGGCATGGTAGAGAATGTCGTCGAGGAGCAGAAACATGCTGTGCGTGGTCTCCAAATGTCCAGAATTGAGACGGTTGATGAGAACGCGTAAGTAGATATCACGCCGTTGTTCAGTGTGGATGCCGTGCAGATCAGAATTGGCCAAGACGTAAGAATTGGTGTCATGCTTGTCGTATTCAGGGCAGTTGACAGGATGGCGGGAGAGGCAGTCGGTGTCCTTGTGCAAACAGCCTGAGTTGTATAAAATGGCAACTGACTATTTTTAGAGCCGTATAACCCATCTATCCAATGGTCCAGTGGTATCTTTAGGTGAGGAGAGCCAGCACAAGGCGTGGCGATTGATTACCTCGGAAAATGTGCGGCCGTACAGGTAGGGGCCGAATTTGGCAACTGCCCATACTAACGCCAGGCACTCGCATTTGGTATTTGAAAAAGTCCTGTCGGCAGTTGAAAGCAGGCGGCTGGGGTATGCAATTACGCGCTCTGCGTTGCGCTGCCATTGAACAAGTACAGCTCTTGGTTGCCCCGTAACAATATTGTCTGCATAAATGGCATGATTGAGTCCCGACATACCGCAAAGTAATCTCAGGTAGCTTCATCACTGCAAATTTGAAAAGTAATGAAGATACCAATGATCCCTCAGGAGTGCCCTTTGAGGGGCCTGCGAACTTGCCACTGCGCAATCTTCGAAGCCGTATGTGGTTGCTGTTCGGTTAGAGAGGCAGTCTCTGCCGTATCGGTAGACCCTTTTCCTGCAGTTTGTGTTGTGCGTGTTCAACACGGCCGTGTGCACTTTGTCCAAATGCGGTTTTAACGTCAAGAATAGCACTGTGTCGGGTAGCACTCATGTTGTCAATAAGGCGTTCTTTCATTTGCAGGAAGACATCTTGTGCCGGCAAGCCCGGTTGGGATCCAAACATGGTGTTTGCGATCTTTTGGTTATCTTCCAAGTACGAAGAGAGTCGATCGGGAGCCGCGTGCTCGAAAAGCTTTCTGGCGCACGACGTCGGTGAGCTGGGTCGAAGATTTTTATTGCGATGACTTTGTTTGATTTAGGAAACACCGTAATGTTGATGTACCTCACTAGCTCAGGTGTTATGCCGCTTTCGCAGCTTTCATTCACGGGACTTGGGAGACTCTCGTTGGCAGTGTCGGTGAAATTTCGAAGTGTTTTATTATTTAACCTATTTCTTCGGTGGAGTATTGTAGACCGTCTTTATCTTAGCTCGATTGCTTCTGTGCGATCAATGACCATTCGGGTAAACAATGAAAATGGACTATCTATGATGGGGGCTGCTCCTGGCGTTTTATTAATGCATGCAGACCAGCTGGAATGGAATGGAATGGAGAAACTTTAATTCTCTATATCTCAGAGAGATTGGCGGTGGGCCGGTGTCTTCATGTTTTGAGTCCTGGCCGCTTCACAAGGTCGGCGCCCCTATTCCAGGGCACCGCTGAGTCTTGCTGCTTCACAGGCGTGCTGCACAATTGCCCGTTGGGCTGCGAGCTCGCTGCTGATGAGCAGACCCTCCCATTGTTCCGCACTTGGGTTATTTACTTTATGGAATGCGAAATTACGCTTGCATTCCCACGTGATGTGATATAACGTGGGGGTTGTTCCGCACCACGGACATGTATCCCTGTACTGGGTAGGGAACATTTTGTGTAATGTGTGCAGGTTGAAGAACGTACCTGCTTGCAGTCTTCGCCAGCTTACTGCCTCATGTTGTGTGAGCGATGTGTGGGGTGGGGGGTATTTAAGTCTCCTTCCTCTGTAATGGTTAAGTATTTCTGCATACGTCGGCTCCACCGTTAAGGGGGCCTCTAGGGTTTCCGACTGCCCTGCTCGGTGCGTGAGTTCGCGAACTAGGTGGTCCACCCTTGAGTTGCCCTCTATACCGGTGTGTGCCGGTATCCAGAAGATCCTATGTTTTATCTTTTTGTTAGGAGGCTCTGTTTTGAGGAGGATTCTCAGTGCTTCCTTACTAACTCTGCCTTGTGTGTAGTTCCTGCATGTTGCTTTGGAGTCCGTTAGAATTATCAGAGATTTGATCCTGCGGTAACCTTCAGCCGCCGCTAGAGCTACGGCGACTTCCTCCCCCTCCGTTACAGTGCAGTTTCTCAGGGTCGCGCAGCTTATTGGTTCTCCCGTGTGGTTTACCACTGCTGCCGCGACTCTAAACATTCTAGTGTTGCGGTCCCATGGGTATACGGCCGCGTCTGTGTATACGGTGTTTTCTAGTGCGGCTAGGTTTCGTTCCACGAAATCTGCTCGTGCCTGCCTTCTGGCGGCGTGGAGATTCGGGTCCATGTTTCTAGGTAGGGGGCTAACCTCCAGTGTCTGGCGAACGCTGTCTGGGATGCTAGCAGCTCGATCCTCTAGTCCGTCTGTGTTATGCCCTATTCTTTTTAGGAGCTTGCGGCCGGTGGCAGTCTGCTGGAGCCTGGCGATCTGTGCAACGAGCTGCGCTTCCGCGAGTTCTTCGAAGGTGTTGCTCAGGCCCATCTGTAACAGTTTATCGTTGGGCGTGTTTCTAGGCAGATGTAGCGCCGTCTTATACGCTTTCCTTAGTAGCGTTTCCGTCTGTTCTTTTTCGTGCTTGGTCATGTTGTGGTACGGGAGCGAGTACGTGACTCTGCTGACCACTAGGCTTCTGACCAGCTTGATTGTGTCTTCTTCTCTCATTCCGCTTCTTCTATGAGACACCCTCGTTATCATTCGGCTTACTTGTTCTGTCGATTTTTGTAGTAAGCTGATTGTGTCGCTGCATTTCTTGCTTCCTTGAATCCACATGCCTAGGACGCGTATCATGCTCCTTTCAGGTATGTTTTGTCCCTCTAGCTTTACTATTAGTGCTTCCTTGGTGGGGTTTCTTCCCACTCTCAGGATTTCTGATTTTTCGGTAGAGCACGCCAGGCCCCTTTCTCTGACGTATTCTGCCACGCACTCGGCCGCTTCCTGCAATTTTTCTTGCTTCTGTCCCAGGGAGCCTCGATTGACCCAGACCGTGATGTCGTCAGCATATATTGCATGCTGGATGCCATCAATCTTGCTGAGTCTTCGAGCTAGTCCAATCATTGCGATGTTGAAGAGTATTGGTGAGATCACGGAGCCCTGCGGCGTGCCTTTGCGTTGGGTGGTAAAGATGTCGCTTCGCAGATCCCCCAATCCCACCGTTGCCGTGCGTTTGGTCAGAAAGGCCCTCACGTAGTCGTGGATTCTCTTGCCGCAGTTGGCGTTGTTCAGTCCTTCCATGATGGCTTCGTGGCTAACGTTGTCGGAGGCCCCTTTGATATCTAGGGCCATGATAACGTTTTCGCCTGCTCTGGGTGAGGTGTTTATGATTTCTTCTTTTATCTGTAGCAGGACGTCCTGTGTTGACAGGTGCGCCCGGAAGCCAAACATGCTGTGCGGGTATAGCTCCTTGTCCTCCAGGTGGTGTTGGATTCTTCTGGTGACTATCCTTTCGTAGAGTTTACCGAGGCACGAGGTGAGGGAGATGGGCCTCAGGTTTTCAATCTGAAGCTTTTTGCCGGGTTTAGGTATCATCACCACGACAGCGTGCTTCCATTCCTTCGGTATCGTGCCCTCTGCCCACAGTGTGTTGAGGTATGCTGTGAGCTGATCTATCGTCTCGTCGCTGAGGTTGCGTATTAGGGAGTTTCTGATCAGACCAGCTGGAACTTCTCTAGGTGGAACCTCGCTAGCTGGAACCTCTGTCAATATTACGAAGAAGTTACGTACACAAATTAAGTGCCGTTCGTTTTACTACTCACGGGATACGAATGTCACTTACGTAAAACTAACAATCCGTCCATCAAGACTGAAGTCCCGCCGCATCATATCGCGCATTTTCTATAGCCTCAGTCTGTCTAAATCAACGCTCATGGGACCGCTTGCTTAAAGCGTCATCCCAAACTTTCTGTGGCCTTCATCACAGCACTGAAACACCCCGTACTCCAGGCCACAAAATACAACATACAAAATTGCGTTTTTCTTCCCTGATGCAATAATACTTAGGAGTACGCTTACGAAAGACACTGATTCCTGCACTGAGCGCAATAACCGTGTAGCGCAACGCATTCCATGAAGGCCTAACAAAACGCCTTTTTAATGCGAATAATAACGTAGGTACGTTACATACTCGCGTCGTGTTGGGTTACCTTAAAAATAAAAATAAATCAAGTGTTCGGTCGTGAGCTCCCACCTCGGCCCCCAGCAGACCCGCCCCTTATGCCCTAAGCAATAGGTGACAGTTTATTGCTGCCTGATTTGCAATATAGTAGCATCTCTCAAATATATACATATTTCTTCAGTCTTTCGGCCATACTAGCACGCATGCTTCTTTCGTGCCAACAACACCTAGCTCTTTGAGGCGACTGGCTTGCGAGAGAAGTAGCACAGGACGAGCGACAGCATGGGAGCGCGCACGCCATTGTTTAGTCGGCTTTCTATCCGGACGTCACTTCGCATAGAAGCAAGCTTCTTGTAAAACCAAGTGGCAGCTAATGCCTTGAGACGCGGTGTCCAATGGCACTGCATTCAGGATCCGCCCACGTTTCTCAGTCCTTTCCAGTAGCAGCTAGTGCTATGCATAGACGCTGTGCGACATTGTAGCGCCTTCGCGTTCGGCCCAGCTCGTTGCGCAACAGGTTTCAAATTTAATTGGCCGGAGTGCAAAAAAAAAGAAAAAAAGAAATCCCCGCCCCTACCATTCCATGAACAGGCTTTCAAGAAGAGGTCATTACTATGCTAAGAAAAGTGAGCATTCCAGAAGACCTTGAAAGGGAGGACCCAGCGCCACAGTGAGTGTAAATACGTGTAAAAAGAGAGGAAAGATAGTAATGAAAGCTTACTGCTCGGCCCATTTCATTCGTTGTGGATTGCGAGATTGCTTATTTCCTCGGCTACAAACTATGACTTGTCATTCATTTTTAATATTTCTGCATCCATATTCATCCACACCCTTTCTAACTTATTCGCTTGTTTTTTCCAGTTTCTTTTTCTTTCTCTTGACGTTATATATTTCGGGACATGGGAGGGAGCGGGGGCTGTTTTCTCCACCACAACACATGTTATGTTCGTCTATAATTGTCCGTCCGTCCGTCCAACCGAGCGACTGACTGGATAAAGAAAGCAGAGACACTCAATTATACACTGTGAAGGAACTAGACGCACGCTTTGCCTACCCTAGGCTATTGCGCGAGTTTGACGCGCGGCTCATCTTGGCGTGTGGGCGTCAAATTACTGCTGCGTCGTAGCTACCCGTTTAGCCTCTGTAGGCAACAGTTCATCACATGTATACGCAATGAGTGAACACAAAGTTATTGAGAACCGTGGCGCCAGCGGTGCCACGAAAGTATCGACCATCTCGAAGAAGGCGTCATGACAAGAGAACATTTCCTGCGCTGCGTTTCTCGTGGATAACGAAAGGGTGAAACAACCCAAACGAAGGTACGAAAGCGATACCTACCAATTATTTTTTACAGGGCAAAAATGTGTTTCACAACTCCTGTTTTTCCTGTCTTTTCTTTCAGTTCGAAAACACGAGATCATGGGATCAAATCTCTGCCACGGCGCCCGCTTTTCCGTAGGAGCGAAATGCGAAAACAGTCATGTACTCAGGTTTAGGTGCACGTTAAAGAACCCCAGTGGTCAAAATTAAAGCGGAGTCCCCCCCTCAACCCCCCCCCCACCCTCCCGTATGGCGTGCCTCATAATTAGGTCGTGGGTTTGGCACGTAAAACCCCAGGCTTTAAACATTTTTTTTTGCAGTTCGAAAAAAAAATTATACGGTATTGCCTGACAAAGATAGCATCATTCGTCTTCTTGAACGAATTGCACGAGGACGTTACTTGCACGAGAAATCACAATATCCGTGTGGCTAATCCTACATGTTCACTAGTTATTATTTCATTATTCGGTTTGATTCATACATGTTTCAATAGCGAATTTGAAGCAGAGCGGTATTGAAGTCACGTTTCCCTATAGCAGGAATCGTAATACAAGCACCACTTTCGAGATATCCGGCATTGAAGCGTGCTTCGAAGTACGTTGCTGTTCCAATTGACGGTTTAGGAAAAAGGCGCGTCAAGGAATCCTGGATCATCTTAAATGTAACAGGGATTTTTTCTTCAGCAGAATTTCGGGACGGATATCTCCAATGTGCTGTTAGTTTAAGGGCTTCTGTGAAGCACGCAGGCATGACTTCAGTACTGCTCGTCTTCAAATTTGAAGCCGGCTTGTGTGCACCAAAATGATTAATTACGCGAATTACGATGCGCGCTACATTTCGATTCATCTACATTTGTTCGAACCAGAAACATCCCGCCGTGGTTGCATAATGGCGATGGTGTCGGGCTCCTAAGCTTGAGGTCGCGGGATCGAATCATTTCGGTGGGAGCGAAATGTGAACACACCCGTGTACTTGGATTTAGGTGCACGTCAATGAACCCCAGGTGGCTCAGATTCACAGAGAACCCCACTACGGCGTGCCTCGTAATCACATCGTAGTTTTGGCACATAGAACCTCATAATGATTTTTTTAAATATAAGAAAACGCAGCATATGGGCGTAAGCAGGTGGTGTGAGTAGCTTTTTGAACATTATAGGCCAAGGTAAATTTCGACAAGAACTTGTGAGGACTGGCAAGAAGGAAGGGCCAAATAACAGCACAAACACCTATCGGCAACAAAGTTACCTGTCTCTGCTGCATGGTTCATGGCATATGCAAATTTTTGTAAGCTCTATCTCGACGTCAGTAGCTTCGATAGTGCGCTTACGCATTCGTCTGTATGCAGTTGGCTGTTTTCGCTTTCATGCCATTGTTTACGTCTTTCCATGCTCTTGCCTTCTTGTGACACGGATCGCAAGATGGCTATAAATGTGCATCGACTACAGACCCGTTTTTTGCATTGCATAATCAGGATAGTGTCCTGCTTACTTGTTCCCCCCTTGGTTGTCGTCTTTACTTCCCACTCATTAATCTTGGTCAGTAAACACTCTGCTTGCTGCTTACAATACGCGTACAGAAAAGTGACTTGACAACAACGTACGTGGCTGTACTGTAGGCCTGGCCATATACGTTGTGGGCTTCGAGTCGGTTGCAGAGCGTGATTGAAACAGCCGTGATTGAAACTGCCCGGCACTGCAATAACATTTCCAATGACGCCGGGTACTATTCCGATACGCATTATTTCGAGGCTGCCATAGAGTCCGCACTTCACTGAAGTAATTACACATCCCTCATGTGATACGCCACACGGGGCCTTTCAGGTACTAATAAATAAATATAAAGTAAATAAATGCAAGCAGTCGCCAACAGTTATCTGCTCCTCTTTCTGAATAGTTGCAACTGTAAAGCGCACGGATAGATTGCTTCTTCCTTTTTTTCTTCTTGTTCTGTTGACTGTGTATTTACGTTTCTTGATTACTGTTCTCCCACTCGTCTTGTTCCTGGCCTTGACCAACAATACTGGTAAATAAATAATAAACAAAAATAAAGCAACTCCTTTTGCTTGCGTCTGAGGTTGAAGGCATGATGTCATATGGAATGGAAGCCTTATATCTCGTGTTACTCCTTTTTTTAGCTATTTTGAGTGCATTTCGCGCCAAGGAAGTTGCTTCCCGACCCTGTCTGCGCATTCGAAGGAGGTCGTACATCGTGTCCGGCTGGAAGAGACAACATTTATATATTGTGCGAGTTGCCCACACTTAACAAGTAGCAGCAAGGGAGATATCAAAGCCCACTCGGACTAATTACTAAAACTGGCCGCTTCCGTAATGTTGCGTATGTTGTGCCAAGATAAATGTCACGTGCCTTAGCACATTTACGTCATAGCGTGGGGTACGCTCGTAGTATCATGATGTTCGAGCATCACGAATGTTGTAGCTAGATTTAGCTATCAGTATCAGAGGGCCGTCTTGTCCGAGAGTTAGCCGGTCTACCAGGTGGCCAGCACCCGTCACTACTGCGGCATATATTTTGTGCTAGATGGAACAATTTACAATATATTCGGAAGAAGGACTTGTGCACTGAATATGCGTCACGTGTGTTTTATTCAGCAATTTAGCTTGGTGCAAGGACAACGCGTTCAACTGGCATTGTGCGCCGTGTGCATCAGGCTATCGGGGGGAGAGCTTCGTTCGAATATTTTTAGCACCCTAATTAAAGATTCCTATCTCCAGTATCTTTGCATGAATGCAACTCCGCACGCTCGTGCTCAGAGTCCTTACCGCCCGTTGTTGGTCCGTTAAGTGTCAGTGACATTTGCTCCTCGCCCGTAGGCAGAGGTCAGGCACGTGGCGGCGGCGGCGGCTGAGCCGGACGCGCGTGTACATCGCCGTCGTTCGCAATCGGGCATCCGTCATGCAAGCCGCCTCAGGAAAGCCCCGGCGCGAGTAGATATTCCAATGGCGAGCGCTTCCGAAGGCGAACCGACTTCCGCGTGCACGTACGCGATATTCTCAGCGAAACCCGGGGGCGCCGGTTGCGCTCGAAGCGTGCAACCTACCCGCTCGCCTGGGATGTCTAGCCGAGGTGGGTGCAGTTGCCGATGAGGCAAACAGCCCGAGATCTTTCGAGGCATAAATAGGGGCGAGCTACGGCACCTTCCGTCGTCGTCCGCATCTGCCATTTCCTTCCCCCTTGCGTTGCTTTACGGCCTCTACTAGTCAAGCATAGGAGATGTCTCGCCTTTGCCTCGTGCTCTTGATCGCCTTTGCCGGTAAGTGTGTAAACCAGCTTGTTGTGGCAGCCCGGTTGTGGGGCACCTGTGCCGAGCCCAGAAATTGATTAGGAACGGTTGAACTGTTCATCGGTGTAACGCTAAGTTTTTAGAGTGAAAACACTGGCGGTATCGCCCGACAAAGATTTGTCCAAGTGGCTACGGTAGTAAATAAGCCGTTTCTATGGATCCTTAGTGGCTATCACGATGCCTTTCTGCGCACGATATCATAGGTTCAATTGCCGACCGCGACCATTTTCCGAAGGTGGTCGAATGCCAAAGCGCTCGTGTCGCGAAACTTTGATGTCACATTACAGACTCCAAGTTGTCGCCATATGGAACGCTCAGCTTACCTCCCTTATCAACAACTTCTTTTTTTTTCTTTTAACTTAACAATGCTATATTGAAGAGCCGTTGTTATTAGTGGAAACGTTACAACCAGAGAATACCAGCAATAACCAAGGATGGCGTCGCATAGGCTTAGTAACGGTACATGCAAAATAGTGACAGGAATGCTGTGCAATAAACAACATGCAGAAAGCACATATACGACCAGGAATTCACTCTGCTTAAAGCCTTTATTGTGCACATAAAAATAGCAAATTCTAATAATGTACTTTTGCATACAAATGTTGCATAGGGGCTGCGAGATAAGCCTATATGAACGGCTCCGGTTTGATATTGACCGCCACGTATTCACTTTAATAACAGTCACATCCTTAGGAGCCACATAAAATAATAGTTATCCATATTGCGTCATCTACATTTATTCACCCCGCGCTTAGTATTAAGGCTACGCGCGTTATGAGCCTGACACAGTACTCTGAACAGAAAAGTTTCGAGCGAAGAATTTTCAATAAAGGATAGGATATTAAGACAGATTACGATCAATAATGTGTGAAAAAAAATGCGGTTTAAAGGTTTCAAGCTTTTTTAGAGTGTTGTCATATGCGAGTAGTCGAGCAAGCACATGGCTTCGTTGGTTTGATTTTGCTGTCGATTACCTCTGATTACTCCGATTACCTCTGTCTTTCGCCAGCTGGGCGTATATTATGCCTGAAAGTATCATAATTCCATCACGTGACCCAGTGCTATGCCATTGTCGGCCGCACTTGCTTTCTTGGAACCCATTCTGTAATTCTGACATGCCATCGCTTATCTGCCCCAGTACCCGCAGTGGTTGCCTAATGTATCTGGCATGGTGCTGCTAAAAACCAGGTCATGGGCTCAAATGCCGGCCGCGGCGGTCGCACTTCGATAGGGGCAACATACAAGAACGACCACATACCCATCGTTGCGTCCATGTTACAGAACACTAGGGGGTAGAAATTGTTTTGGATGCTTCCCCATACTACTGCATGCCTCATAATGAGATCGTGCTGTCCCGCACTTAAAACCCCAGAATATACTTTAATTTGGTTTCATCTGCCCGGTGCATTGCAAGCCCTGACCATCTTTAGCATTAACGCGGTAGCGTTAAGGGCCAGAAAAACCGGCGTCGTCGTCGACCGCGATGTCCGTATGAGAAAAATCCCGGTCCACGCAGGCCCTACGCGTGGAAGCAGGAGTTACTGAACTAATTAAATTTCTGAAATTAAAATGCGCGAGAAAATTCGTAAAGTACGACTTACACCTAGAAACGCCGCCAGCGTTTCCAGGAAAAAATTGCGGTTACATAAGCTGCAGTTGCTGGGAAGCATAAATGGTCAGGGGTCTTGGATTATAAAGGCGAAGCTTAAGCGTCCCCTAAAGTTTTTCTCTCCTAATGTCAACCATAATATCCGCTATACATGCGTTTTCTCGATAATCGACACTGCCCTCTGCCTTTCTCTTAAATATGCGTCTCGTTTTTTGGTCCATTGCATTTGTTTGCACACCAATAAATTACCCCCATCACTACAGCTTCCATTCACATAGATAAAAGCATGTGCGTTGAATACGCATTACTTGCTTCCGCAAATATTCTTTTCATAAGCCAAGTCTCCCGGGACTGATTGGAGTACTGTATGCATGTGCTCTTGGAGAGCCTCTAAAGGCTTACTGCCAAGTACAAATTCTTGACAGCATTAAATTACCCGCTTCACTATAGCTTTCATTTACATAGATAACAGCATGTGCGTTGAATCTGCACAACTTGCTTCTGTAAATATCTTTCTCATGACCCAAGTCTTGGAGAGCTCTCGGAGAGCTCCTAGGCTTACTGCCAAGAAGAAATTCTCGTTTTCTTACCATGCTCTTAAACCTTACTTTAGTCGGCTTTACGTTAATATTGAATTATGGTCCCAGTAGTTATTGCGTAATGCCTTTAATTAGTTGTTCATGGCATCTCAAGTGCGGCAGTAAAGGAAACTGTCCTCCACGAACCGCTTTGTGATGAATTTTTCTCCAAATACTAATGATCTCAATAATGAAACAGCTGTCGACATGGCGTGGGCTTCTTTAAATTTAGATTGCCATATCTGCACAGAGCGCACATATACTGAATTATTATTATGGCGCTAGGTGGCACGTATTTGAGATAACTAACTGAATTATTCTTCAAGGACCAGCTTAAAAGGTAGAGGCAGCACACACACGATACACCCCATGTACTTCCATGTACTTGTCGAACAATAGGTCAAAGGGTTCGCGATAGATAATAGTTTATAACTGTAAGCATGGCAAGTTAATTTACGTATTTGAATTAGTGTAACTGACTTTTATTCTTGTTAACTTCCCTGCCTTCTGCTTTTCTCTTTCCCTCCCTATAACTGACTTTACTCCGTTACCGACAGGAGTAGCATATTCACAAGTTATAGATAGTAGCTTTGAACGAAAAAGAATCTGGGTTACTAGTACAAGAGGCTGGAAAGTGATTCGATTCATGCAATGGCTTTTGGCATAAAGAAATAAAAAAAAGGAAGCGCCTTTGGCAACAGTGCTAATACAGTCTAAATTCTTGGTCAACATATAATGAAATACAGACAGCTGCACCAAGAACGGTGCGCACAGCTGAGTGTGGCTGAAGATTGTATGTAACAAAATATGGCGCAGTTCTTTTTTCTGCATGATGCATTAGGCAAGATGTGAGAATGCGAATGATTGGAAAGCTGCGTACAAAGGTAACGTATCATTTGTTTGTTTCGTTGGACACTTTAGTAACAATAGGGGTTGCAGTTCTTATTTACAGAGGCATTACCTTTATTTCAAAGGCAGCTTTTCAAGGGTGAAGGATGAAAGAGACTTCTCTATTGGAGATAATGTGTCTGTTGTGTTGAGTATTTCCCGCACTAGCAACACTTGATAGTAACCTCGCTTGGGGCACCGATGTCAGCAATAAACACGCTAATGCTGTAATCCCCGACATGAGTTCTTACGAATTTCGTTAAATGCTAAATCATAGTAAGAGTTCAGCGAAATAATGTTAAGAAAACAGGAGGAGGAGGAGGAGTAAAAAACTTTATTCTTGTCCTGTACAAGGTGTTGCCACCTGCCTGGCTTGTCCCGTGTTGGGACCGGGAGGTCAAGCCTCCTATACCTATCAAGGGGATACTGGACAGCCAGAACTTGAGGGATAGGATCTGGAGATCTGATCATTCCTAAAACCCGATTCCGGGAAATGCCAGGGCCGAGCAACCCACACTCCCAGAGCAGATGTTCAAGCGTGCATATCTCCTTTTTGCATGCTTTGCATATAATATTCATGTCTGCAATGTCATACCATTCCTTTATTTGTGCACGTGAATAATAAGACTCTGTTTGTAATTGCCTAATTGCAACTGCTTCTGCTCTGTTTAGCCTATAGTGAGGGGGTGGAAACTCCCTCCTTCCTATATAGTAATGTTTTGTAATTTCATTGTATGTAATGAGCGTATCTCTCTGTAAGTTCTCCAATCCAGCAGAATCAAAACCATATGTAAAAGCAGCCCGGTCTGTAAGGTGACGCTGTTGGCCGATTCAGTTGGATTGACAGGAATACCATCAAATGAACCAAGGTGCGCCGGGAACCAATAAATGTAACGTGTAACTTTGTTTGCCTTTTGTTAATTATTCTCGCAGCCTGTGGGGAAGTTTTTCCGCTATTGAAAGCTCAATTAGCTGTTATCGAGTCGCTATATATTTCTGTGAATCTATCGTCTGTTAGTGCCAATGCAATGGCAACTTGTTCAGCGACTTCAGGTTTGCTAGTGTAGACCGTGGCGCAGTTGGCGCAATTGCCCTGATGATCCACTGCCGCCGCCGCGAACTTAGTTCGATCCTTGTATGCAGCCGAATCAACAAAGCAGGCTCCTCTGCCCCCTTTATCCACTTTCTTGATTAACGCCCTGGCTCGTGCAACTCTCCTGTTGATGTTATGTTTTGGGCGCATATTCCTGGGTAGCAGTGCGACAATTACGTTGTTTGCGAAACACCCGTAGCCGCGCACACGTCATCTAGTAATAATTATTTCCCCGTATAAGTGAGCACTGCTACTCAGCGCAACAAATCCAAACTGCAAGAAAATGCACAGGTTGAAAAAAACAATGTTCTACTTCGTCAATGAAGCAGGACGGTGCAACAAGACATTTATTCGAAAACTAATATTCGTAAATGAATCACACTTTCGTATGCGAAGGCTACCTCAAACTTCGCAGCGCGCTTCAGCAACAAAGCTTGCCAGCTGCCATCAACTACAAAATATGACTGCCGAGTCAACTTTGCATCTAGACCATGTTTTTGATGTGAGCCACGCCAGTCCTGTCTTCATTCTTCACGCTGCCTGATGCTATGTGCATTCTGAAAAACATCAGTTTCCCCATAGCGTATTCAGCCTATCGCTTGCGAGACAAATACTGCTTTCGTCGAACCATCTACCCTGTGAATTTCGCGATAACTCATTCCGCCAAAGAAGCGAGAGCAAACAAAAAATAATAAGCGAGAGGGAGAGGGAAAGGAAACGTCCGACCCCAGGACGTCGTCAGCAATCACCGACTGCCACGCCTCGCCATACACAGCGGTTCCTCAGCACGTGTCGGGGAAGCCGTGCAGACATTCGCGAGCCATCATTTAGTCTTTTGCTTACCGCTTCGTTCATGCGTCGTGTCGTCGGTCATTCACGGGGGCCCCGGTGATCCGTCCGGAACTCGCGAGCGTCAGACGGCGTCCTTGGAGCTGGCTGCGCCGCAACCTCAACAACCCGCCATTTTCACTCAACCATAACATTCTCGTCTGCCCGATGCTACCTCGGCAGATTGTAAATAGAAAATTTTGCAGTTACGAACATAAATGTCTAGCTGTTGCAGGGCCGCCCTATTTTGGCAGAGTAAGGCGACGATACACGCTGGCATTGAAATGCCCGTGCGCTGACCTGAATACCTGCACTCTCAAGAGCTGTCCTGGAGCTTCGATTTAGGAGGCTGTTTTCGCCGTCCGTGATGCTGACAGGGGACTTCCAGGGTCGGAGCTCGCACGCGTGTTCGTGGGGGGTTTAGTAATGCTGCCTTAGGCAACTTCTTTTGTCGCACCTTTGCACGATCCTAAGAGTAGCGGGCGCAAAATCTGCGGAACGTTGAGCGACGTTAAAGGCCGTCGGCGGTAGTTCAATATTTATGTGCGCGCGCCTGTACAATGTCCACGAAACAAGCGTCACGTCTCGCCGAAGGAGTTTAATGAAAAGAAATTATTAGTGGATCAAAAGTTCGCTGGTAGGGGTTTTTCTCGAATACATTTTTTTTTGTATTTTAGCATGTGCATACAACATGTGCAGATACACGCTGCTTCCATGCGCACAGTTTTTTTTTCTTTTTTTATATATATGTTAAGCGTGAACCACTTTTTCCGTTTTTAAACAGAAGCCACAAAATGATTTCTGCTTGTTTAATTGGCTTGTGGCAGCCATTTCTTCATGTCTGTCCTGGTCAACCCCTGACAAACTTCCTTTTTTTTTACAGCTGCGGCGGTAATCAGCGCACAGGTAAGTCCTCTAAGAGGAGTTTTCCCTTTTTTTACTCTTATCGATTAAAGAGAGAACCAGGTAATTGCTACTCCTAATGCTGCTGTTGAAGTTATCCACATATAGCAAGAACAGTCGATCAAGCTTATGGTTTCCCAACATTCTTTCTGTTTAAAAATGTTTTGCCACCAGCAAGTAATAAAAAAAGCATGCTTGCAAGCTTCTCTGACAAAAACGCACTGGATCTTTCGCTTCGGTAGTCCTTTTGTGTGGTAGCCGTAGTAGTTGTACTACAAGTACTAACAACTACAGTAATAATAATGAAAGTAATCTTAACTTCAAATAAGCAATTAGTACAGGTTTCCTTTCTGTGCCTGCTCAAACCTTCAGTGGGCTTCTGTGGCATTATGGAAATAATAACATTAATGATGGTAATTCAATGTCAGCAACGACTTCTGTCTCAACCTCTGACTTCTTCTGTAGACTTTTCTATCTATGAATCCTTCATGGAGGAAGGAGGGGGGGATATCAAAAGCGGGAGCGCCATGTCTACTACTACGAAAATTTCGGGACACGTGCTGCTTGGATATTTACAATGAAGAATTACCTAAAATTTCAGTGGGCCGCAGCACTACAAGTCCATTGAAACAACACTAGACTACAGGTATTGAAAAAATTCCAGCATTTCGTGGAACTTGAGTGCCACCAAAACATAAATAAGATTTTAAACTTCGTTCCTGTCACCCCATTTTCTAATTGCGAGAGCACCCCAAAACAAGTTTTCGCCAGGTTACAGGCTTCCGCGTAATTTTTATTTTCGGCGTGTGAGTATCTGAAGCGATAACGAGAAAAGCGAAAGTAAGAACTTGACGACTGGTACGAACGCCCTCGTTTGAATTGGCAGCGTGATTTGGTAGTTACAGGTAAGTGTGACGCCGACGAGTAATCCACCTACCCGTAGCCGACGGTATTTCTCATCACGTAAAAAAAAATACATAGTTCAGTGCATTCACTGGTGTTATATTGTTTTGCGTGTAAACCCCTCTCGTTGTTTGATGGCCAATACATTTTATTCACCAAGAAAATGCACTTATTTTCTAGTAAATGCGTATTTCGCTCAATATTAGTAAATGTGAATATTAATAATAAGTAAATAAATAAAAAAATGTGATAAACAAAGGTAGCCTATGTAGCTTATTGTTTTTTGGTGTGTGATTAGTGGATATTCGACCGCTAAGAACTATAGCCAAGGATTCATTGAGAAAAAAAAAGTGGAGTATACCTACATTTGAAATGTTTTAATATCTGCACTAACTCTAAGAAAAGGAAGTTCTTTCTAGGTGTCATCCTTGTGAGAACTGTGAAGTCCGGACTCTAATCTGTTCACGCTGTGGTTTGTGGGTGTTGTATGCCCTGCCTTCGAAACAGGGTTCACTAACATTGATCTTACATAGAAAAAGATGTGCACAAAGAGGCTATGTACTAACGCCATTCATGGGTTAAAATGTTGAAAGTCCTGAATGCCGAGCCGAGAAAGTTAACGCGTCGGGGATGTAGCATATTTCAGAACAGTGGAATTCAGGTCTCCTTAGGCATGCCTTGCTCACTGATCCCTTTTGTCCTGGCTTCCAGAGGAGACTGCCCAAGTTCAACTTCAGACCGCAGCCCAGCCGTGTAAGTACCCGCTTTTATTGGCAAACATAACTTCCAGTCAATTAGATAACGTTTGACGGTAAGAACGAATAGCGGATTTTATTTGATACTGTAAAAGAAATAGCATCATTCACATAGTCAAAGAAATGTCGACATTTGCAAGACCCGTTCATATTTAATTCCGTGCTATCTCTTCTCAGCCGCCTCGGTACTGGTAAGACAAAGGCACCGTGTTGACTTGTCTGCCTTCTCAGAAATAGCGAAAGCATCTCAGAGTACAAAGGCTATTTAATATATTATTACGACGACAGAACCTAGCTCCGATAAGATGTGCAAAGGAGCAAATAAAAGAATTACACAATCCGGTATATTTGAAATTCTGCAAATGCGCTTTCCTACGCAACTAGCTTGACTCACATGAAATGGTGAACGTCGCCCTAGAAGTAGCAATAATGCAGGAGCGCATGTGCAGATGCCGCTATCCTTGCCACCATCTCTTCCTTGCTACATCCTGGCTGTTTGAAAACCTCCCCGGGCCTCATTGGCGTCATAAGCCGGTTGCCGGCCTTCCTATGTAGGGCAACCTAATAGCGCGGAAAAGCGTACTTAGTGTGTTTCGCATATCTCCTATTAAGCGAGGTATTTGAGAAAGCGAAAGGTGGCGTCTAGCAGAGTGTAACCTGAAGCCACAAAGTTCATCGGGCACTTGGCTTGAAGCTTACGCGCCATTGCGCCCTGCCTTGAGCGTACGCGAAATCATAAATGTGTGTCGCACACTATTTACAACAGTTGAAAAAGCAGCCTTATGCTCACACTGAACATTCATCCATGACTGAATGTTGCAGGAGCACTGAAGCGGAGGAGCACCTTACGAGTCACGAAATTTAACATCCATGACTGACATCCATTGAGCTAACATGTGTTCTTGGCCCGGGGCCTAACGCTGCCTGCGCACCTCACGCAATTAGCGGTCTTTTGACCCTTAATTGCATGGGGTGGAATTAACCTTTGTTTGTTGAGTGGTGTGATGTGCTTCGTGTATGTTGTGCATCTGTGTTCTACACTGTGCGCATGACTTCGCTTTGCATCATATTTATCTGGAGTCCGAGAAGCCAGGAAAGCCTCTCCAAAGCTCATTAAATAGATCTACTCTCGGTCTCTCTCTATCCTTTCATCATGTGGGCTTCCGCAGAAGTCATGTCCTGAAATGATAGTTCACGAGACCGCGCCTCTGGATGAATCCGCAGGGAACCGTTTGTACATGCAGGAAGAAAAAAGAGGTCTCATAAGTACTCCGAAAGGGAGGAATAAACACAGCCCCGTAAATAGTGCACAGGCCTGGTGACATATGCGTTAGTGGCTTGTATATGAGAAAGGTTGCAGACAGATGGGTTATCAGAAAAACAAACAGTACTTTTTTCATGATGGACTATGATTGTATAATATATATGAATGCATATTCTGGGCTTGATATATAAAGGCTACCATTCTTCAAATAAAATTTCAGGTGGCAGTCCGCGCTTCTTCTGTGGTGTACTTGGGTCTCTCTGTGTCCTTGTTGCAGTCCCGCTATTTGAATATATTGCTACCCATAATGTCGTTTCTCCTTATTCCGTTCATCATGCAGTGCCGACGAGCGTTGTTGAAATAAGCAAACTCGGTGTGCTTTTTGATAGCGCGTTGAGCTTCGATGCCCACTCTAAGGTCGTAGCATCACGAGGCCAGCGTGCGCCCAGTTCCGTCTGCTGACTTACAAGAAATTTCCACACCTTGATGCCCTCCCTCGAATTGTTTACGTCCGCCTACCTCCTATTACTCAAATATGCCTCAGTGATTTAGAATGGCACAAGCAAGTGAAACGGCATTCTATTTGGGCGTATGCATAAAAAGCTCGTGACTATATCCGAACATCATTTTCTCACTTCATGTACCAAGAATCTTTCAAATGTTAATAGTTATTCTGCACTTCCTTCGCATAGCTGGAGACGTAGTCGTACACACGTCCTCTACTTACATAAAAGCATTCGTAGAATTATCACTTGCACGTGTCTACTAGCTTCTGTTGCACTACAGGTTCCGCAGAAGGCTACCAAGGGGGAGGATTAAAGTTTACCAAGGAATTTCCTCAGCGACGCGTAATTCAGTTTCTTGACATTTCCTTGATCTTCGAACAAAATCATGTTTGTTGGCAGTACTCCCCAAGATCTTCGAAGCCGTTGCTAAACTTTCAATCCAAGCATTCTAAATTAGTAAAAAACGGAATTGCCATGTCGTGCATTAAGTCTTCCCTCACAAGATCTTGCATGCACAAAATGAGCGCCAGTTTTAATGCGCAGGTCCGGCGCCTATTAGAAGCAGGTTATCCTAGTGTAGCGGTGGCCACTGTAGCTGAGCGCCTAAAGAAGTCGGTTTCGAGAGGGACGGACGTAATTACAGAAAGCAGTAATCGCAAAAAAAGAGTAGTGGCTATTCCGTATATTCATTCAGTGTCGCACAGGTTTAAAAAAGTTGCTAGTAGATATGATGTTAATGTTGCTTTCACTGCTCCCAATAAGCTAGGTAAGATATGCGCTGCCGTACAGAATAAAAAGGAGCGGGTTAAAGGCAAAAAACGAACAGATATTTGTCCAGTGAAGCACAATAAGAACAACAGTTTTACTGAATGTTGTATGGGTGTGGTTTATCAAATTCCCCTTAGCTGTGGCCAGTTCTACGTAGGGCAAACGGGACGGTGTATCAATCAGAGGCTAATGGAGCATAAAAGGTCGTTAACTGGTGGATCGCCTTCTAATCTTTCGCTACATTGCCGAGATTGTAACTGCAAGCCAGAGTTAGATGAATGCGCGATATTGTACAGGCATAAGAATGAAGATACGCGTCTTATCGTAGAGGCATGGCATATCTATAATGGTGGAAGTGCATGCGTGAGTCAGCCTTCGATTACTTTACATAAGGAAGAGATTAAGTGCCTTAACAGTTATCTCTCACGTAGACCAGCACGTGTACCCGATTGACACGTGGTGTTACCATTCCTGAGCATGCGCAGATGAGTTTTGTGTCTTTCATTTTTTCGCCTCAGTGCTCCATTCAGTTGATAGTCGGCGTTCGTGTTGTCCACTTCTCTACTCTTGTGTCCTGTCTGCACGCCTCACTTCTATTTTGCATAATGAATCCTTACCAACTAGCTCAGCTTTCTGTCGTTCCAAGGACCACAGGCCCTTAAATGTTCCTGCCTTTCTTTAGCAGACACTCACTTCTAGACATAATGCGAATTTTATACAACGGTCATTTCCTCCATCGTGATATCTTTGAATGCGTGTATTCTTTCTGTTGGGAACTTCGCACTTTCTCTTGAGCCTTCTGTCTACCGACAGCCTTCTATTTATCCTCTCCTGTATTCTCGTAGTTTCGCTCTACATCCATGCATGTACTCTGGCTCTCAGTTGTGTTATGTTGTATTGTTAGCGATTGTGAAGCTGTTGATCCGTTTCCTTCTTCTGTTTCCATTCCATTGTTGTCGCGTAACGTTTAGTCGTAGTTGTGTTACCTACTGTGTTGTTTATCTGTGCGCCAGGATGTAGACCTCCGATTGTTCGTGACCACTTAAAATAAAGCTAATTGATTCATCCATTATCGCTTCTACCCAATGTCGCAAGGGCGAAAGCCAAGGTCTCACAACAACCATTTCTATGTTTTATTGCAGTTCCGCTATGACGTAAATGCGCAAGCTGGAGGTCGCAACCTGCGCAACTTCGCAGGCGGCGCCGAAGTGCGTGGAGAGTACGACGTCTACCGTGCCAATAACGGCGCCAAAGTTGTTCTGGGCGGCGGCGTCTCCCAGGACGTGCTGCGGCACGAAGGAAAGACGTACAAGGGCAAGCCAGAGGCTAACGTTGGCGTCGGAGTAGAGATACCCATTGGGAAATGAAGCACAGCTGTCTTGATCAAGTAATAACACCACCGCGCCAACGCTATTACTCAGTCAGCGAGACATTGTGGCTGTATAGGTTCTATGACAGTTTAATAAATTATATGGTCAAATAAAATGCGTGCGCCGCATATTGCTTTTTTATTGTTATAGGTAAGTGTTGCACTGTGAACAGAAGTTGGCAGTAGTGTCGTCGCTATTGGGCATTTTCTGTCGCCTTCCCTGAATGAGCCTCTTTTAAGGCGAGTCGGTTTCCGAGTCTCTCATTGGCTTTGCTACACAGCGCGGCACTGAGTGGTTGTTAGAAGGAAACGCTCGGTGAGACCTACAGGTATTTCAAAGTGATTTCGCTCTCGATGCAAGCAATTTTTTTCAAGCACCATGATTGGCCACAAAGCGTAGGTGCAGAGCAATCTGAGACACTTCTCACGTCGTTTGGGTCTATGAAGTTAAAATGAAGAAGTTTCATTAGCGATCATTCTGCGAATTTTACTCTGGCATGTTCATCGTATTTTAATAACCCGGGTGGAGGGGGTAAGGCAAATTTTTCTTCCTCAACCCCTGTACCATTCAACGTACGGCACCCCGTCTAGATGAGTATATACAATATAGAGATTAGCCCCGACATCAGGACTCAAAAGCTAGCTGGATCGCCAATGGCCTTTTCCTGTCGCCCATGAAAAGTCCGAAAAGGGCCATTCTAATACTATTCTTCAAGACGGGGTATACTGAGTAAAATTGCGTTAATTGGTGATATCTGAGGATATGTAGTGATCCCACCTCCCGGTTATCTGCTGATCGGCCGGCTATGTGAGCTTCTTCGTTACGCAGCTTCCTGGCATGATCTGGCACCCACATTAGACGGATAGTGTCCTGAGGTTTGATAAGTCTGCTTACAATGGGGTCGATTGCTCCAATGGAGTAGCTTCTTATGGAAGATTTATAGTCTGGCACAACGAATGTAACGTCATGTAGGGACACGCCCATGGCGATTGTGCCTTCCGCCACCACAATGGAGGATGTGTTCACCGTGGCGGAGCTATTATTCCGACCGCAGCCATCAACGGCAGCGATTCTGCAACGGCCATTGCCCGCAATGTAGATTGTCTGTTTGTTTGTAAGACCTCGACATAACGCGTCCGCCCTTGCTTTACGTCAATCCGTGTTGTCCTTTACCATGTTTTGGGGGAAAAGGGTAGTAGCAGTTGTGACGGGGTTGTTATTAGGAATTTGGCAGCGACGTCGGATGCATCAAACGGGAATGTATCCTAGGTCGCACAGATTCCCTCTCCTGTGGCAGTTCCGGACAGTCTGATCATCTGTAACCATAGCTGCGCTTCAATAATTTCATCTGCCATATTGTGGATGCCAAGAGCTAGCAGCCGATCACTGTTCGTCCATTTTGTCAGTCCAAGGGGGTGTTTCCAGACTGTGAGGAGGAGGCTGTTGATCTTGTCCAGCTCAGCTTTCCTAAGATGCAGATATGGACACACGCAAGCAATCCTGCTTATTAGAGAGGCTTGTGTTAGTTGATGTGCTTCTTTTTCTTTTATACCATGCCGCCTACTCGGCACCCTCTTGAGGAGATTATTTAGGTGCGTGTCTGTCGTCTGAATCCGTCTAATGGATTCGTGACTGTTAGTTTCAGTTGCGCCTATAGTCCGAGTATACGAATTTTGGGCACTGGTGGGACCGGGTTCCCTAGTCCTAGATGTAGGTTAGTGTGAGAAGGCATATCGTAGTCTGAGCCCGTTTTCCTTTTATTCCGAAATAATGAGTACCTCAGAATTTTTCGGCGAGCTGGTTAAGCCGTTTCGGCGTTCGTGTTTTTTGGATAATATCCGGCGCCACTTGGAAGGACTCAGTGATTGCACCGTTCCACCCTGTGCAGGTTCTGATCGTGACATCGTCGGCGTATCGGCGTATATTGCATGTTTGATGTGGGGGATCGTGTGAAGGAGGGCGCATAGGTCACTAATAGCGACACTGAAAAGAAACGGAGAAAGCACGGCGTCTTGTGGTTAGCCCAGTGTTCCCAGTTGCATGGTGTCGCTTTTGATCTCCCCATATGCAGAACAACGGTGCGCCCCTAGAGGAAGGTAAAGAGGCGGCACCTATAGGCCTTATTGCCAACGTTCATTCTGGAAAAGTGTTCGAGCACGGCCGTGTGCGAAACCTTGTCGAAGGCTTTGTGAATGTCAAGGCTAAGTATGGTTCTCGTCGCACGGATGTGTGCCGGATTGAGAATCTCTTTTTGAATTTGCCAGAGGGTGCGCTGCGTGGATAATTTAGGCAGAAATCTAATTATTGTTGCCGGAAAGAGCTGGTTAATTTCCGAGTAATCCACTAGTCTCTTGAGGACCACATGTTCCATTGCCTTTCCTAAACAAGAGGTCAGTAAAATTGCCCTCAAGTTTTTCAGGTTGAGTTATTTCCCGAGTTTCGGAATGAAGATTACCTTGACATCCTTCCATTTTTGTTGTCGAGTGCCTTCCTGCCAATGTTTGTTGAATAATTTGGTGATGTTTGCAATTGATTCATCGTCAAGATTAGCGAGCATCTTGCTTGTAATTGTGTCCTTCCCGGCGGCTTATGTCGTGCGTAGTGGGCAGAGTGCTGCTCGAACCAGCACCTCCGTGAGATCCTCGCGCAAAGCTGCATTTGCCTCTCCGTTATACTCTATGTACACAATGTCCTACTTATCCCTGTTAAGATAGCGTGCTGCTAAAAGGTGGATTAGAACCATGTCACCATCAGGGAAAATACGCCGAATTTTCTGGATTCTTTTCTGAATGCGCTTTTCGAGTGATCATAGTTCAGCGTGTGCTTATGGAAGGCCCATGAGTCCTTTTCCAGGTTACCATTGATGTTATCACAAGGCTGTCGCCATTGCTTATTGTATAGTTGGTTGAATAGTCCTGTATTTCTTTTTCCAATGTAGCAAGTTGTTTCCTAAGCTCGCGGTTGAATTTGTTCCACATCCACCTGCTCTGAAGATCCTGCAGTTTCTCCCATAACGTTACTAATTTTAAATCTGGCAAGGCCCTCCTCCTGAAGGGGTGATTCTACCGTTGGATTTCCCGCATCTTGTCCGTGAGCGACTTGCGATTACGCACGTATTGGAAGACATCCCACTTGGTGTGCTTAACCAATTGTGTTTCCTCATATCCTTTGGAGAGGACGGTGATGGTAATGAGATAATGGTCACTGCCGATGCATGTTTCCGTGTTGAACCAGTTGACCTCGTTCGCACTGCTTACAAGACATACAGCAGGTGTAGTATTTCGGCTCACACTATTGCCGATGTGGGTGGGGCGGTCGGGGTCTGTAACCAGTGTGAGTTCCAATTTGTTGATTGCGAAAAGTAGGGCATCGCACTTTTGACTGCACTTTTGATACCCCCATACACTGTGGGGGGCTTTGAAATCTCCGGTAATGACAAATTGGGCTGTGCTAATTGACTTTCTGGCGTTATTCACTAGGGTGGAGATTTTAACACTTTCGTCCCGTGAAGTTCTCGAAACATTAAGAATGTATATACACCTGTCCTGTTTCCGTTTGGGAAGGAGTTGTATGAATGGGTGTATGGAATTTTCTTTTCCTCCAGGTCGATTTGCATAGCCGGGAATTTGCGCAGCACTGCAATTTCTGTGGAGGGCGTACCGGCCGGGTTGTTGATTTCATTAAAGGTGCCATATCCTTTAATTTTAACTTATGTGCGAACCTCCTGAAGGGCCACATCGGTTTTGGTGTCGAAAGTGGCTAAGGCGAATTGCAGGGCGGCTTTCTTACGTGTGAACGACCTGAAGTTCCCCTGGACAATCTTAACAGCCGCAGCCATCTTTCTTACTGTATGGTTTTGCCCTGACCAAGATTGCCTAGCTCACCTTAAGGCCCTTGACATTGTATGTCTTGGCGGGTGCGGTGCTGAACTGTTCCAGCACCGAAGTGTGCGTACTGCTTGGGAAGCACCCGTGTTCTTTTGAGTGTTATATTAATCTTGACCAACTCATAAGTAAACATTCGCTGAAGACTGGCCAAGTAGGCTGCTGAAGATTTTATGTACTCGGAGAGGGTGAGGCCCGTTGAGCGCTGACCGCCTCTAGTCTGTCCACTCTATTCGCGAGCTTGGGGTATCGAGTACAGCCGGTTAATCGCGCTCCTGTGCTTTTCTCTTTGGGCATCTGGTGTGTTCAACGTCCTTGGTGTCACTGCTGTCTCAACTGATGGAGGCCACGATCTCTCTATCATCCTGTGTTCTCTAGCTTTCACATTTTTTGCGTTTGTAGCTGCCAATTGCTGTTTCAGGTGCTTAATCTCTTCGTCAAGCTCCTGTTCTTGCAGGGGCTGCTGTGCCTTGGGCCCAGGCTTGTCCCAAAAGCCGAATCTCTTAGTCGGCGTCTGGTTTCCTCGCGGTCAGGAGTTGGAGCGGCTCGGCTGCCGGCGGCCTCTTCGGCTACTTGAATTTTCGCGGCGGCCGTCGCGCGTCATGAAGCGGCTGCTCCGCATCGGTTCACGGTATTGAGTTCCGCTGTTAGTTCCGCTCTTGGATATCCGATTCCCGCTCGCATAAGTGCTTGCCAGTGACGCGTCAATCCCAGGTGGCGTGAGCGCTCCTCATTTCTCTCCTTCGGCGGACTTCCATTTCATTTCATTTCATTTTTATTTCCTTAAAGTCCCACGAGGGGGTATTACATAAGGGGTGGGTTTTTTTGTTAGAAAGAATATTGTTGATACCGATCAGTGTGATGTTATATTTGATATGCTATGCATGAAGCTTGATGGGCAGGTGATAATGGCGATGTTGCGAGAAGGGCTGTTCCAGTCTTTTGCTGCTCTGGGAAAAAATGAAGCAGAAAATGTTTTAGTGCGGGCACGTGGGCGAGAAACTTGCAAGGAATGACCAGTGCGGTGAGATATGTGAGATGCAGGGATAATGTAAGGTTGCGCTTGCGCCCGCGTTGAGCTTGCGCGTAAAGCGGTATAGGGATCTGCGCGCACCGGCAGAGTGGCCGCCTCGGCAGATAATGCAACTTGTCATGCACCTTGCCTCATTTCCACGTGGCGGTGTCTCAAGGTCTTCCTCGCCGCATCTGCGGCATCGTTGCTTGCGTGGGGCCGGACAAACGTCTGAGCGATGCCCAACGCGCCAACTATTAATGAAGCCTTCAATCCTCTCTCTAAAAGGATAAATATTGAATGTGGAAGCCCAGAAACGGACGCGTCTCGGCAGCTTGTGCCCAACGAATGTTACTAAAATATGTCGCCACGATCCGAATCTTCTTGCTCCGGCTAGCTCAAGAAAGGGATTTCTCGTGCAGATTTCTTGGAGAATCTCTGCGTCGCTCTCATCCGTGTCGCCGTAATAAATAGTGCCTTCAGTACAACTGTCGATTTTTACTTTTGCTGTACCTGATTTGCATTGGCTAGCTGCTCTCCTTAGCCCCGACATAATAATTCTAGCAACGAACGAGGCTTACACCGGATAAAATCTTTCGTTTGAAGTACTGATGCGATTAGCATTTTTAGGCAACTTAACGCTCTCTCTCGAGAGCGTTCTCTATGTCTCTAACCGTTTTCTCGCCAACCTGGTTCACTTGGTAGTACGCGGTCGAATGGGTAGCACATAAGGGTTTTTGCGCTAAAGGAACACGGTGTTTTATTAACCGTTGGCCCAACTGGTATCGCTTGGTATGTGAGGCGCTTCAGCGAACATTTTTGACGCAGACGTGGGCCACTGGTAATGAGGCACTGTGGCATTGGATATATACCACACTTCAAATAAATACTGTCTCTGGCTTTAAGCACTGAGTATGTGCCGCCCGGTATATACTGCTCGTCATTGACCCTCTCTGTTCAGCTTGATTCACTGGGTACGAACCAGTAGGTGTCTGCCGCGCTTCGACAAACCTCTTCGACGTTGACTTGGGTAACTGGGTATGTGCCGCTCTACAATGACAAAATTTGCCCTTAAATCTCGCCGATACCCCGCGAGAATGGAACCCGTGCCACGCGGACAATTTGTGGCGGCGCCGCTAGGTGGCTCCATGTCTGAAGTAAGAAGCGCGAGAGAGGGGAATTAGGCTGTGCACACGTCATGACGTTGGAAATACCGTGTTTCGCTACGTTGCTTAAATGCTAATCGGTTTAACGTAGAAGTTCCTCGAGATATGAGTTCTGCCGGACTTTTCGTTAGATGCTTTCGTTTAGACCAACTTTCATAGGAATTACTTATTGACACTTCTTTCCACTAAAGCTATTTATAAAGCTAAAATATGTTTTTCGGATTAGTGGTTTCTAATTATGAAATCTCGCCAATCGATTCTAGCCCGGCCTCGGAATGTCCGCCGCTCCGGTGGCAGAGGTAATTCGCACCCTCCACCCGGCGGGCAGGAAAGCAAATCCACTTCCCTTCCACGGCCTCCTGGATCGGCGCACGCGGATGCGCACCGAACCAGCCAGCCGTGCCCTTCCGCGCCTGCTCTCAGCTCTTCTACCATTGGGCTCACTCACGACTGCCTCATTACCCCCTTACTTTCTACTGTCTCCGCGCGCGTCCGTCACCGCTTAGCCCGCCGCATGAAGCTTCGTGTTTCCGTATCTACTCTTATCGGAAAACATGAGCTGCGTGCGTTGACCGGCGGGGCAAGTTTCGTCAATTTCGTGGTCCTCGATAGCTGTGTGTTTGTGCGGCTTGTTCTCTGCGATATTTCACATGTTTCACCCGTTTCACGACTCGCACCGCCCGTGCATCGTGCACTGGTGCACGAATATCTCAAAAACAAGTCCTGCAAGGTTCTTCCGGGTGCCTAAAGACACCAGGAGAGCGCGCAGACCCAAGGACATAAGAAGGCGCATATACACGAACACGGCCCTAGGCATGTGTGTGTTCCACGAGTCACTGGACGTCGTTGCGCCTTGCTTGTGCTACACTCTGCTCTTACCAGTAGGCAAAGCTGACAAATAGATATTCCTCCTCATTGTCACCTGGTATATGACGTGTTTTTCTGTGCCAAGTCTCATTCTGCAACTTCAGTAACCGGCATAGCTTTCCAATCCGCCCTCAGTGCTTTTTCTGTATCACCGTTCTACAAACGTGCTAACAGCTGAAAAATTACTGTTCATGATTATGTATTACCTCAATAACTGCGGATGGTAAAACCGCACGAACAACAATCATGTGTAGAAATGATACGCTTTCTTTTTCTAGAAAGCATGAGCATTGCAAGTGTCCTACATGCAGATTTTTGCAGTTCGTGTTTATTAAACAAACAGTGCCTAATGACATCGATAAACAAACAAAACACCTCAAACAAACAAAAGGAACCTCAAATGATGTCGATAACAGAACTCTCGTAACTATACTTTAAGGGGCGGGGGACGACGTAGGCTTTGGCATAGCCGAGGGCAAAGCTGTGCCTCCCCCCCCCCCCCGCCTGTTTCCGCGGAACACTTCAGAGGGGCTCGGGCCCCGGAGTCTCTCAGCACTCGGCGCCTGTGAGGGCGGCCATAGAACTCACAGTGCGCGCGTTTCACGGCGCAGTTTTTGTTTATGTGCTACGCTTTCGGCAGAATATGTGCTTCGCGTATTACAAATACAACGTGTGGACGTAATGTAACGTCAAGTCGCTCATTATCTGTGCATCTTAGTGCTTTGCGTATGGGACGTGGCATGCTTTGGTTGCGAGCGAAAGCAATGCAAAGTGGCCGCTGGCGGCTCAAACTTGCCGCTCTGCACGTTCGGCGGGTATGGTCTCTCTTTGAGTTTCTGAAAAAAATAAGTGTTCTACGCACTGCGCTTTAATTGTGATATTTTTATGTGCACATCAAACTCTAATGGCCGAAATATATGTTGAGTGAACAGTGGCACTCAAATAAGCAAATTATACGAAGGCTATATAGAAACAAAAACAAAACAGGAATACGCTCGCAAGCAACCGAGACAACAGAGTGCAGAAATGTAAGCATTTAAATAAATACATAAATCAAAAGAAAAGAAACACTCAGAAAGCGCTTGCTACATGCTTGCGTCGTTACGTGGGAGAAAGTAAGATGAATGCGGTTCATACATGAGCTGACGCTTCGTTAATTTCTCCTCTTCACCTCCGCTTCGTGACTTGCGAGCGTTATTCTCGCCATTTTCCCTCGTCATTGTAGCGTGGCTCACATAGTTCTCACTCTCGCAGACGCCTTCTTTCGGCATGTGGAAAGTTTCTCCTTTAATAGTGTTCTTCAAGCACCGGAATGAAAATGTCGCCGTTTTACGCGTTACCTGGCTCCACGCACCATCTTCCTTGTGGCGTGAGTATCTCCTATCTCCCAGTCATTTTGCAACGTATTTTTTAAAAATTCTTTTTCAATTTTCTTATGGCTCGGGTATAGACACGGTACTTGTACATACGCTTGTCCTGTCCCCCTAGCTATATTTCTTCATCAGCCCGCTTACTCTCCTCCCGTCCACTCCTCCCTCTCGGAAGGGCATTTAGGCTGCGAAGTTCGTCGTAGTCCACCTCAGTGATTGGACTCTCCCCTATCTACGCGTCCTCACCCCCCCTCCCCCTTCGGCACCCAAATTGAGTCCTCGACCGGACCGGCTGACCTTGACGGAGGAGTGCGCATGGCCTGGCGTCGCTTGCAACGCGCTCCAGGGCATCCCCCACTACTGCGACGTGGAAAAAGGCCTCGGCGGAGGCTGAGGAGAACGCTATTTCGGCCGGAGGGTCACGCGAGCCGTGAAATGGAAGTGAACGCTCCCCCGCAGCAAAAGCTGCGGGAGTGTTGGGGTTGCGTGCCGTGGTCTGAGAGCAGGCCACCGAAGATGCCGGTGGACAGGCTGCGCTCGTGATGTTCAGCGGCGAAGAATAGAGGGAGAGGGGGACATGGCGGAAACCCGCTGCCTCTCTCTTTCTGTCTCTCGCTGGCGTTATCATTTATTTTCTCGTCTCTGCCCGCACGAAATCGGGTAGCCGCATCGCTCCTACGATTCACCACTAGCTCGCGAGGCTTGCTCCCACACCCAGCGTCCTTTGTCTGCTGCTTGTGCTCCATGGAAAGCTCTTCGCTAAGCGTGTGGCCCGTCTCGCTTCCCGGATACTTACCGCACAGACCATCCGCATCCCAAACAGGAGCGCTTTAAGCAAGGAACATCGTGACCGCACTGGGAAATCGAAGGTTTGTTTTCGAAACATCCTGTTGCATTGTTGCCATTGCTAATGTCAAAGAGTACAACGACTAACCGCCCTGATGGGGTAATGGTTTTGGTTTTGCGCTGGTAGATCCAAGACTGTTGGATGAAATCTCAGCCGCGGCGGCCGCTTTTCCGTGAGAGCGAAATGCGAATGCGCACGTGAATTGGGTACACGTTAAATAACCCCAGGTGGTCGAACTTATTGTAGAGTCGCCACTATGGTGTGTGTCGTAATCTAATCTTGATGTTGGCACGTTAACCACCCGAATAATTTTTTTTAACGAGTGGGAGTCATTATGTCAGCAATGCATCTATTACGCAAGCTAAAAAATGACAAAATAGAGTGACAAAATACAGTGACAAAATGCGATACACCCAAGTAAACGATGCGCTCGTATTAGTCCCAACATGTTATACAGCCTTGCTTCTGCTCCCACTAATGCATGTGTTTCGCATCTGTCATCTGCGACCGTCATTGAACTGTGGAATACGTTGCCAAGCGTTTGCGAATATTCCAAACTTCCGAATATATACGGATGGAATACTCTCTTATTCGATTCGGTTCTCCAACCGAATAACCGCTATTCGAATACCTCATTATTTTTCAAATATTTTTCGAATATTTTGCGTCTTCCGCTGCACACGATCAAGCGTGACATTGAAGAAAAAATATGATAACCTTTATTCCTTGTACAGCACATACAATGCACCAGAGCACGCTGGCTCCCAGGTAGCCGGGCTTTTCCGGGGAAAATCATGATCAAGTCCAATGAAATTTTGTCTAGACATGACATTCGACAGTGGGCATTGTATAGATGCTATTTATAGATGCATGACTTGTCTGGTTCAGTCGTATTAAATATGAATACTTTTTATTGCAGCATGCTTGATACAATAGTTACACCTTCTGCGGTGACAATTCGAAATAGAGATTTTGTTTTACTTTCGCTCGCTCTGCCGTTGCGGCAGATAACCCACATTTATGGTTCGGACGCCAAAATACAAACAAATGTTATCTGTGCAAGCAAGGCTGCCTTTGTGAAATTAACTTGACAATGCATGACGGCGCATGATGTGAAGAGCGCTCAATTTGCGAACAAACTACTCATTCTTTAGGCTTCCTTTGTGCTTTTAAAGTAGAGCATGCCATTAAACGTGCTGTGTAATGACAGAAACTTGCTAATATCGAGAATACCGCGAAGGTATTGCTGGTGAGGAGCCTGTATATAATTCGAAAACTATTAGCAAATATTCGATAATCGAACCTGTTGGCTTGTGGCACTGTTTGATTAGTATTCGATTTGGTTCCAAAAACTACTATTCGCACACTCATACGGAGCTTCCTAACGAATACAAGCGATATTCCTTCATTTCAACACTACTTAGATGTGGATTTGAAAGATTGTGCGGCATCTTGGTGTCTCCATAAGCCTGGGAGGCATGTTCCTTTTCCGTTGTTTTTCCTTCCTGTAAGAAGCCTCACGAGAGGGTTGTCAGTATATATAATGACTAAATAAAAAGAATACAGAAAGACAGAGAAGAAAGCTTTTCTTGATGCTCACGTGTAGGCACCTTTGCTGTAATAGCCTTGCTTCGTGTATATGCTCTTTGTTTCGCGTATATTTATATTTACTTTGCGACCCATGTCGTTGAATAGACACCACGTCTAGCACTTCACCTTCGTACCCTTAAATGTGATTGTGTTCATTTGGGCTGCGCTGTCTTACAAGCGTGACTCATAGCCCTTGCGTCTTCCTTCGGTTCATACACAGCGCTATGCTCGCGTACATTAGTTTGTACCTGGGTATTTACTGTTGACATAGCTGCCCTGTTCTGGTTTCGCTACGATGCTTCGATAGAGAGTAAACGTGCAGCAGAGTGTGCGCGTGCGTGCATGTGGCAAATGAAGGTGCTGCTCATAAACTATAGTTTTGAAGCAGACAACACCGATGCACGCAAGATACAACATGTCTAATAAGAGCTACGGAAACATCAACGCGAAAAATAACAGCACAAAAATCGCAAGCAGAACTGCGACATTATCAGCGCTCTGTTGCATAACGGCTTACAACTTCTGAAGAATTTCTGCGTGAAGACTTCCACAAAAATAGTCTTAGGGTGATGAACTTTCCAAATCGCCTGTGCACTACAAGCCAGAGAGGATTGACGCAACTTGAGAAAGATCACCTGTAACCAGGAGTGTAGGCGCCTTCAGTTCTTTCTCAGTGTTTGCAAAAAAAGAAAAGGAGAGAAGCGTAATATTTTTTACTTAGCTGCTGGCCAAGAGAGCGGAAACGAATTTGAAAAATAGGTGGACAGGTATGCCAAGTATGTTTGGCACACGGCTTTTTGTTTTAAGCGTCGTCGGTGGCACACGTCAAGCGGTGCTGCTTCATTGGGAAATTAGCTCAATAGGCGCAGTTCTAATCAGAGATAAAATCTAAAAAGAAATATACACATGGTGTGCAACCTAACTTGAGCCAAAATTTAAAAATATTCAAGTGCCACGTAGCTGCACAGAACCAAAGTAACGTTGTTTCCCATCGCTTGGAGATACTCTGTTTTTTTTCATTCCGCGCAGCTACATAATTAGCGCTAATAAATTATTCAACCAATTTCTCAAATGGTTTTTTTTACATGAAAACTGTCAATGAGAAAATAGTTGTGCAACAAAAAACTCCCGATACAGCTTTCTGTTGCTTAATGTGTGCTACATAAACGTGTTTTTCCGATTGTGAAATAAGCCCGCAAATACGCGCAAAATTGCCGTGCAAAATTGCCGTGCCGTATTTGCGGGCTTCTTTCACGCTTTGAAAAACACTTTTATGTAGCACTTATTGAAGAACAAAAAGCTTTTTTTGGATTTTCCATATTGCTCTGCAATTTTCTCATTGTCACTTTTTATCTAATTATAATATTTGAGAAATTCATTGAATAATGAATTCACACTAATTATGCAATTAGGCGCTATGGAAAAAGTCTGAGTATCTCCAAGCGATGGCAAAGTACATTACCGTAGTTCTCTCCTGCCACGTGGCATTTGCATATATTTAATGTTTGGCTCAGACTACGTTGGACACCATGTACAGTACGTGGATGCTGTGAAGAAGAGGTTACAGAGGGTCGTAACGGGGAAGACAAAGTTTGAGTGGGTTCGGAATAAAGTAGATGGCTGACATCATAGCCTGGCCGCCTACTGTCTGTGCCGACATTGACGCCGAGATGTGGGTGTACTTAATCTTCGGAGCAATGAACGCTGTGGCATCCGAATCTTGACTGCAACGCCTAAGGATGGAGAGGAACACACCCTTCCGGAAGCAGTGAGCACCGACGCATTTTGCTCCTATATAAGCACTAGAACGAAGCTCAGTTCAGGTGGTTTAATTGCGAATAGGAAGGTGAAGCTTAATAGGAAATTTCAAAATTATGAAAATTTTGTTTTGACCCCACTTTGAAAGGGCGCGAAGCCTGCTACCGTTGCTTCATCTGACAGCGGCGTCAACCTGATCACTAAGTTTCTTGAAGTGCGACACGAACAGAACAGGCAGCAAAGTGAATTAACGCATTTGCTTGTAAACGCGACCGAAAAAGGAATGAACAAACCCAGTCTCGAACATGTGAAGCCAGACATGTTTGATGGCAAGTCCAATAAGCCTGTGTCCTGGCAAACATTTTATGAATATGTGTGCAATAAAAATAGTGGCACAGTGATGAAGATAAAGTGAGAAACGTGCGAATATTCTTATCAGAAATACCCAGGAGTAGGTACAAATTGCGTGTCGATGCTCACAACAAGCCATAGACGGAGTGGAAGGAAAGTTTTTTCGGCTCTTCTAGCGAGAACAAAGTATTATGAAGGGACCAAGCCATCACACTCAAGTACAGATCTGGATTTGAATTCAGCTATTTTTATGAGAAAAACGAGGTTACACCAGCTGGCTCACTCAGCCTTGCCTGAGATGTCCGCGGTTCCGCTTATCATTCATGGTTCGAGTCCGGACCTTCGGAAGCAACTACAAGGGAGAGGGGCCAAAGCAGTTGAAGAACGTCGGCATGGAATGCGAAACCCACGAGACTCAAGACCCCGGCAGCAAAGCATGATGCCTCGTGCAGGTGTCCAGCTGCTACACAAGCTGAAGAAATGCGCCCCCAAGCTAACTGGAAGTCCACCGCTACTACTTATTTTGCTTCACTAGACAAATATCTGTTCTTTCTTTTTTGCCTTTTACCTGCTCCTTCTTCCTCTGTACGGCAGCGCATATATTACCTAGCTTATTGGGAGCAGTGAAAGCAACATTAACATGATATCTACTTGCAGCTTTTTTACGCCTGTGCGACATTCAATGAATGTACGGAATAACCACTACTCCTTTGTTCCTATTACTGCTTTCTGTAATCACGTCCGTCCCCCTCGAAACCGACTTTTTTAGGCGCTCAGCCACATGGCTGAGCACCTAAAGAAGAATTGTCATGTGCCTTAACTCTTTTCTCACCAGATTCTGCAAGCACAAAATGAGCGCCACTTTTAATGCGCAGGTCCGGTGCCTATTAGAAGCAGGTTATCCTAGTGCAGCAGTGGCCACTGTGGCTGACCGCTACTACTGTGTCCTTTCTGACTAAGCAGGAGGCTCAAGCCAATATGAAGAGACACATGATGTGATAACTTAAGACAGAGGGCCTCGGCGTCCGCCTGACGACAACAAGCGAAGCTGTTTATTTGTCGCACGTAAGCCTCTTGTAGCTATGTGTTTTTGTGACTGGAAAAGAAAGAAGCGGTATCGGGACAATAAATGCCAGTACTGTTCAGAGTCAGAATGTACGACAGGGACGGCCTCTAGATGCACAGGGATACGACGGAAGACGAGATGTTCACGATAAATGGACATGTGTAACCATACCACGTCTCGGCAACAGCGCTGCTGCGCATGCGGTAGTATTCGAATGAATACCATATCAATTATTCCTTTCACGTCCAGCCGTCAATGCAGTTCGCCTTAACATCTACTGGATTGCAGAAGTAACCGCAGAAGAAAATTGCCACAGTCTCAGCGTTTCGTTAGCTTCGTCTTCGAGGAGCCAACGGAAGCCGTCGGTAGTTGAAGATATTACGATGATTTGTTTAGAACTGCTATGCTTGTAGGGATATCTATTCATTTAAACATACTGCAGGCACTTTTCGGGCCCATGTAGGAGTGTTTACAAGGATTATTGTGTTGAAAATAGAAAATACAGAAAAAATACAGAACATAAGGTCGGTGTTCTCCCATCTAAAGAAGAAAAGAAGCAGATGAGAAGCCACGAAGTCAATTTTCTGAATGGAGTTAACAAGTTAATCTACGGACATACACGCTACCACACCTTCTGGGAATTTATGCCCTAATGAAATGGCACTTGGAAACAGGGAATACTTGTGCATATTTACCCCGCTGATTGGTTGACAAAACACTTTATTATGGTTCGTTCTTGATGACTGTTCGAAGGGAGGCTGTAAGTATCGTGAATTTCTGATGTTAAGATGACCGTGAAAAAGTACGTACAAAATCTTTAACCTCTATATGATTCGGCGTTGTGACAGTGTTCGTAAATTAGGTCGGTTACGTAATTAGTAGCACTAGTTTGATGTCAATAGTCCGAGTAAACAAACGTTACAGGTAAATTCTGGAGGCGCTCTGATTTGTCGATTAAGATATTTTGATGGGGGCTCCAGATAATATCCGCATACTCAAACGTAGGTAACGTAGGTGCGCTACGCAGTTTTCTCCTTACATAGTTTAGTTTACCTTCAGCTTCAGAACAAACGGATTTAATGTTGGGTTCCAAATGAAGGTTAGATGTTAGGGTGAGCCCCCCGTACTTCACTTGATGATGTTGCTACGGAAGAGCCGCCACACTATGGCTGCACTGAGGAGGACGAAGACGACGTGTGGGCCGGCTTGATATAGCGTCGCCATTTTGGCCTCCGTGAGCTTCCCAGTAAATAAATTGTAAATAGTATTCGGCTTCAGCTTCCCGTAACATTAATTTGGTGGAGGTGGGCGTTCCCCGTACCCGTCATGGACCTTCGCAGCGGTCAACTTCAACTCCTGCTGGCGGCACTTCATCTACGTAAGCATCTCCGCCTGCAGCCCCGACCTACGTCACCGTTTCCCCACCTAGGGATCCTGGTGTTTTCAACGGAGTCGGCAGTCCTGATGTTGACGACTGGCTCATGTCAGCACCAGTCACAGGTGGGATCCGACTATTATGCTTGCCAACGTACTTTTCTACCTCGACGGTGCTCCATTGGCGTGGTTCCAGACTCACGAAGAGGAGATCTCGAGCTGGGAACTCTTCAAAGACAAGCTACGCGACCTTTTTGGCAATCCGTTCGGTCGACAAGTGAATGTCAAGAAAGCCCTTGCCACACGTGTACAGACGTCGGCCGAGTCCTACGTGTCGTACATTCTCGACGTGTTGGCCCTTTGTGCCAAGGCTGACCCGGACATGACTGAGGACGATGAGGTTAATCAAGTCCTCAAAGGCATTGCTGACGACGCCTTCAATTTACTGGTGTTTACGAACGTCACCAGCATCGATACCATCCTCAAGGAGTGCCGCCGTCTCGAGCATGCTGAAAGCCGCCGGCTATCCCAGCACATCACGCGACTTCCCAACACAGCTGCTACGTCATCCTGTGACGACCTCTTCCACCAGCCGTCGCGATGTGACAACTTGACCCGCATCATTCGTCGTGAGGTCGAAGCGGCACAACTGGCGGCCCTTTCATTCCCGTCACCTGATCATTGTCCGTTGACAATCTCCTTGATCAAGGCCGCCGTCCGTCGAGAGTTCTCCAACGTCCGCGTGCAATCCATTTGTTCCGTACGCTCGGAACCTCTCTCTCCACGCACGTCCCCGCCGCGCTCTTCTTACTCCTCTTATACACAGCGCAACCCCTCCGAATGGCGAACCGTGGACGACAAGCCGATCTTTTTTAACTGCCGACGCATTGGACATGTCGCTCGCCACTGCCGCAGCCACTGAACCTCTCCGACGCGCTATTATCCTGGTTACCCCCCTCGCCCCTCTAGCGCATTCTTTTCCTTCACCCCTTCTATGCCCGCTCCATCATCTGACCCTGCGACACCTTTGACACGACCCCGCTACTCCCGCTCGCCTTCTCCCTCCCGCCGCCAATCTCGCTCGCCCCCGTCACGCCGTGCTCCTTCTCCGGCCTACTCGCCGCACCCCAACCGGAAAACTAGACAGTGCAGCTTCTAGAAGTGAAGCTGCATTGACGACATTGGCACGACATCCTCGCTTCACCTTACCCACGAAGAAGAATCTTTTGGACATTCTCGTCGACAATGTTCCTGTGTGCGCGTTGACTGACACCGGGGCGCATGTGTCCATTATGAGTGCTGCTCTTCGCCGTCGGCTCAAGAGAGTTCTCACGCCTGCCCCGAACCGAGTTGTAGAAGTCGCGGACGGAGGGACTGTCGCTATCGTTGGCATGTGTTCTGCCCGACTTACCATTGCTGAGACACACCGTCGTTCTCTTCACCGTCATCGAGCATTACCCTCACGAACTCATTCTCGGTCTGGATTTTTTGCCCATCATTCTGACCTCATTGACTGTTCGGCCGGCTCACTTCGCCTTGACTTGCCACTTCTTGCCGACCCTGTGGACCCGCCTCCAAGCCATCTGAGCTGCATGAATTTTATTCGCCTACCACCTCACTGTGTGACACACGTCGACTTGTTGTGCTTACCAGCTGTACCTGACGGCAATGACGTGGCCGCACCAATTCCAGCCGTTATGCTTCCACATGGTGTTACTGTGCCGCACACTGTGCTGAAAATTACTGGCAACCGAACCTACCTTCCACTTGTCAATTTCGCGCTAACCGCGCAAGTTCTGCCTCAGGGAATCTCCTTGGCTATAATTAGCGCTTTGCAGGATGATGAGGTCGTGCCATTCATAGTGGAAGATCGTTACAGATCAGCCCATACCGTGACGTCATCGCACGGTACTGACGTCGACATTGAGAAGATGGTCTCCTCTGACCTTACACCTGCTGAAGCTGGAACTCTTTGCCGCGTTCTTGAAGGCTATCACGACATTTTTGACTTTGACAATAGACCCTTAGGCCAAACGTCCGTCGTGACCCACCGCTTAAATACTGGCGATGCGAACTCTATTCACCGACGTCCATATCGTGTTTCTGCGTCGGAACGAGCTGTTATCCAAGAGGAAGTCAAAAAGATGCTTGTAAAGGACATTATCGAGCCCTCCTGTAGTCCCTGGGCGTCTCGCGTCGTACCTGTCAAAAAGAAGGATGGAACGTGGCGCTTTTGTGTAGATTATCACCACCTGAATAAAATCACAAAAAGGACATGTGCCCTTTGCCACGCATTCATGACGCTGTAGACTGCCTGTACGGTGGCACCTATTTTTCTTCTGTCGACTTACGGTCCGGCTACTGGCAGATATCCGTCAATGACATGGACCGAGAGAACGCTGCATTTGTTACCCCTGACGGCCTTTATCAGTTCAAGGTGATGTCTTTCGGTCTCTGTAACGCGCCCGCCACCTTCGAACGAATGATGAACTCTTTACTTCAGGGGTTCAAGTGGTCCACCTGTTAGTGCTATCTGGAAGACGTCCTCGTTTATTCGCCCACATTCGTCACGCATCTAAACCGTCTTTACGCGATTCTTGACGTGGTCCGCCGCGCCGGTCTCCAGTTGAACTCGTCAAAATGTCATTTCGCTCGTCGCCAAATCGCGTTTCTTGGATACTTCGTAGGCGCCAAAGGCGTGCGACCCGATCCGGACAAAATTCGCTCCGTTACGAATTTTCCTGTTCCGAAGTCTACCAAGGACGTTCGTAGTTTCGTAGGGCTGTGCTCTTATTTCCGACGCTTTGTGAAGGATTTTGCGACCATCGCACGTCCCCTTACCGGCCTCTTGAAGAAAGACGCCTCTTTTTCTTGGGGTCCTGACCATGCCGCTTCTTTCTTGCAGCTGACTACTCTCCTTACCACGCCTACAATTTTGGCCCACTTTGACCCGTCTGCATCAATGGAAGTTCGAATTGATGCCAGTGGTCACGGCATAGGAGCAGTGTTAGCCGAGCGCCAGTGCGGACATGATCGCGTTATAGCCTATGCCAGCCGACTTCTATCACCCGCCAAGCGCAATTATTCAATCACAGAGTGCGAGTGCCTCGCTCTTGTGTGGGCTGTTGCACAATTTCGTCCATACTCGTACGGACAACCCTTCTGTGTCATCACTGATCACCACGCTCTCTACTGGCTATCCTCGCTCAAGGACCCCACGGGACGACTCGCTCTCTGGGCGTTACGCCTGCAAGAATATACCTTCTCCGTGGTATATAAGACGGGACGCTTGCACCAGGATGCCGATTGTTTGTCCCGCTACCCCGTCGACAAACCGGCTGATGCGGACGCCATCGCTTGCGTTTTTTCTGTGCCCCAGTTGCTTCAAATCGGCAACGAGCAACGGCGAGATATTTCATTAAGCGCCCTCATCTACCGTCTGGAGTCAACTCCTGGCGACGCCTCTCTCCGTATGTTTCTCCTTAAGGAGGGAGCATTAAACCACCGCGATTTTGATCCACACGGCCTTGACCTTCTGCTCGTCATTCCATCGCACCTGCGTTCGAGTGTCCTCCAGCAACTTCACGATGCTCCCTTGGCTGGACACTTAGGCGTCTGGCGCACCTTAGACCGTGGACGCAGTCGATTGGTTTGGTCGGGTCTCGCCCGCTCCCTGCGGCGCTACGTTGCCGCTTGTGAGCCCTGCCAGAGCCGGAACCAGCCCTCCACACCTCCAGCTGGGTGTCTCCAGCCGATCGACATCCCATCCGAATCCTTTTTCCGTATTGGTCTAGACCTTCTTGGACCATTTCCTCTCTCGGGCTCCAGAAATAAATGGGTCACCGTCGCTACCGATTATGCTACGCGGTACGCAATCACCAGAGCCCTCCCGACAAGTTTCGCTACTGACGTTGCTGACTTGCTGCTCTATGACATCATTTTAGTGCACGGTGCTCCGCGCCGATTACTTACTCACCGTGGCCGCAGCTTTCTGTCGGCAGTCGTCGAGGACATCCTCCGCTCCTGCTCGACAAAGCACAAGTTCGGTGCGTCCTACCACCCACAAACTAACGGCCTCACGGAGCGCCTTAACCTGACCATCACAGACATGCTTTCGAAGTACGTTGCAACCGAATGGGATCTTTGCTTACCATATGTGACGTTCGCGTATAAGTCATCGCGTCACGACACCGCCGGCTATTCACCATTCTATCTCCTATATGCCCGAATACGCCCGCGACGCGATCGCACACGCCGACCACGCGCGCCATCTCGCCCGCACCCGTCTCGAGGCCTCATAGGAGCACCAAAGATGCCTCTATGATTGCCACCGTCGTGACGTGCACTTTTCTCCGGGTTCTCTGGTGCTTCTCTGGTCACCCGTTCGACGTGGCCTTTCCGAAAAGCTGCTGTCGCGCTACTCGGGCCCTTACAGTGTGGTATGACAAGTGACCGATGTCACGTATGAAATCACCCCCGCCGATCTCTCAGCGTCAACATCAGCTGCAAGTGACATCGTTCACGTGGCAAGACTAAAACCGTACGACACACCTTTCACCACGGATGTGTAGATTAAGCACCGGGACGGTGCTTCTACAGCCGGGGGTGATGCTGCCGAACATCCGCCACAGTGTGGCTGCACTGAGGAAGACGACGTGTGGGCCGGCTTGATAAAGCGTCGCCATTTTGGCCTCCCTGAGCTTCCCTGTAAATCAATTGCAAATGGTATTCGGCTTCAGCTTCACATAACAATATTTTGAATAGGTCTGTCGCCAATCATGTACGTAAAATATATAGAGGACGCTCGTTATTGGTGAACGTGATGTTACGCGTCTTGCTCGCATTTTGCTGCAATCCCGAAGTCTTACAACTAGCATAGATTGAATGTAGGGAGTTGTTAAGGAGAATTTGGTCTGCAAGTTTTTTCAAGAATTTGTAAATGACACAATCGTTTGCATGCAAACGAATTTCAATAGATGAAGGGACACAGAAGTGAATATCATTTGTGTAAATGAGAAAAAAAATAGGCGCAAGAACTGAACCGGTTACACCTTAATACACATCCAGCTGTGAAACGTATTCACCTATTTTAACACATTGTTTCCTTTGCTTTAGATAGCAGGAAATACATGACGCTTTGTTATAATCAATACCGAACGCTAATACTTTTGGTATAAGGCCATCGTGAGGAACAACTCATTGATGTAACCGATGTAACTGATGTAATCAGTAATTTCGGCTAGCTGCGTCACATTCGAAAGTCGTGTTCTCAAACGGTGTTGTTTTTCATAAATCAGGTATTTTCTTAACTGTGAGATGATGTCTTTAGAAATAATGAATTGCATCGCTTCGCAGCTTTTGCAAGTTAATGATATTGATGGACAGTTATTTAGTACAGTTTTAGAACCAGATTTGTTTATTAGAATCATTTTTGCACTGGCATTACGACTCGGTATTACTGCATCTGTATTACTAATCCGGTATTACTACTGTTTGAAAGGACCTTGTGTAGATTATATGTAGGTATCTAGACACCCAGTTAACATATCAGGTTTAAAATGTGTTTGAGATGGAATCTGGACCAGGTGATTGTTTAGTGTCAAGATTATATGAAAGAGAAAGGATCCCAGATGCACTCAAAGTCAGTTTCATCATGAGCGGTTCGATTGCGCTTGTGGGTAGCGAAACGTGGGAGGCTATTCTAGTGAAAAATCATAGGAAGAACTTTTTGAATTCGTTTGCAATGTCATGTTAACTGATAGTTTCATCAGTATTTGCAATGTTAGCAACGGTTGAGTAGTCTTCTAATCAATAGCGCAGAACTTATGTGGGTTGTGGGCGATAAAGGAGGTAATGTCGCATCAAAGAAATTGAATTTTGTTTCTTGGACGTTACTCTGTAAACTGTTGACGAGACTTCCGATGTGGTCCTTGTGTCGTTTTTTTCACCGCCGTTTTATTTTCCTGTAAAGTTGAATTACCTCGCGCCTTATCAACGGGTACTCACTGTATATGCCCTTTCTTGGGAGCGAAACGAAGCTCTTTTCGCAAGCATGTACAATCTTTCTAAAGTAAGACCACAGCTCGCTCACATTCTTGAGTCATCATCATCATCATCATTTATTATTCCCTTAAGGGTCCCTTCGGGGACATTACATAAGGGGGGGGAAACATCGATGTGAAAGTGCCATACATCAGCTCAAAAGAAAAAAAAAGCAAACAAAGGCAATAGAAAAGTAAATAATGAACTATAGAATGCATCAGGTATAAACAGAACAATGAAAATATCTCAAAACTGAGTAGCAATAGATAAATAAAAAAAGTACACGTAAATGTGGAACATGCTAAACATAAGCGGCAAGAAATAAGAAAAGGAAAAATAGGCGATGACAAGCAAGACGGATTGCTGGGAGAGGAAACGCGAGGAAAAGTGGCTATTTTGGGTTGAAATGGTCTGATAGTAACTGTCTAAATTTGGAGGGATTTGACTCGAAAACCACGGTTTCGGGAAGATTGTTCCATTCTTTTATGGCGATGGGGAGGAAGGATTTATTGAAGGCGTTGGAAGAACCATGCAAACGCTGTATACTAAGGGAGTTAAACAAACGGCGAGATGAGCGTATCGGAGCATGTAATAAGTTCTCGCGCAGTGCAGGAAAGTTAAAGTATAGTTTATGAAAGAGACAGAGCATTGCCAGTTTTCGGCGGAGTGCTAGAGGTTCGAGTCCGAGAGTCAATTTTATGTCGGTAACGCTGTGCCAGGGTGAGTACTGGGAAGTTATGAAGCGGGCTGCCCGGTTCTGAATGGCTTCGAGCGACTGACTCAAGTAAACCTGGTGAGGGTTCCATATGGCTGAGGCATACTCCATTTTAGAGCGGACGTATGTTTCGTATGCTAATTGCCTGATGGATGGAGGGGACATAGCCAGAGATCTTCGGATGAAACCAAGTGTTCTGGAAGTGTTTGCGCAGAGTTTCGTGATATGGTCCACCCAAGTTAGCTTGTTAGTTATTTCGACTCCTAGGTACCTGTATGAGTTTGTTACTGATAGCGCCGTGGAGTTCAGCGAGTACGGGAAAAGGGTAGTGGAAAGTTTACGAGAAATGTGCATGCATTTACATTTTGAAATATTAAGCTGCATTAGCCAATCAGAACACCATTTCTGGATTTTGTTTAGGTCGTCTTGTAATGATTCCTGGTCGGTATTATCGGAGATGCGGCGATAAATGACGCAATCGTCCGCAAAAAGACGGACGGATGACGAAATCCCAGATGGCAGGTCGTTGATGAAAACTAGGAAGAGAAGCGGAGCAGGGACGGAACCCTGGGGAACTCCAGAGATAACGTCAGTAGTTTTAGACGCATGGCTGGCGATGACTGTGAACTGTGAGCGGTTAGTTAAAAAGCAGCGAATCTAGGATAAGATAAGAGGGTCGAGTGATAAGCATGCAAGTTTACGCAATAGACGTTGGTGAGGAACGCGGTCAAATGCTTTTGAAAAATCTAAGTAGATGACGTCTGTTTGGAATGAAGAATCTAAATTAAGGTGAAGATCGGTTGTAAATTCGAAAAGTTGGGTTTCGCACGAGAAGCCTGCTCTGAAACCATGCTGCTTGGGGAAGAAGAAAGAATTGTGATCGAGGTGATTAGCAATATGGGAGTAGAGTATATGTTCGAAGAGCTTACATGAGATGCATGTTAGTGAAATGGGCGATAATTAGAAGGGTCAGCGCGGTCGCCGCTCTTAAAAATTGGCACAACCTTGCTTGATTTCCAGTCATCCGGAATTTGACTGGTATTGAGGGACTGCGTGAAGATGAGCTGCAGGATTTGGCTTGTGAAATGTTTCGTGCCTCTAAGTATTTTAGCAGGAATGTTATCAGGTCCTGGTGCATTAAATTCAGCAAAGTTGTACGCAGGAGCATTTGAAATTGCGAGGTGATCACCACGCTCATAGTCGGTGGTTTCTTTCTTTTGCATGTGCTTGATATAGATGGATGGATGGATACAACTTTCTTGTACGTCCGGCAAGGTTTAACGCGACCCAGGCTCAGGTCTCCCACGGGGGAACGTGAAGGCCCTGCCTCAACACCGCCTCACGGGCTTGCTGGACTGCTCACGTCTGGATTCCGAGGTCTGAGCTGCGCAGAGAAGCGGCCCACCTCGATGACATGGTCTCCGGAGTAACTGATATCTCTCCTATAACTACATTGCACTTCCACAACATGTGTTCGAGTGTTGCTGGTCCTTCCTGGCACAATTTGCACGTACCGTCCTGATGCTGATCTGGGAAGATACGTTTCAGACGGAATGGATTAGGGAAGGTTTTCGTCTGGAATTGCCTCCAAGCGATGGCCTGCCTGCTGTTCACTTTAGGACACGGTGGTGGGTATGTCCTTCTGGCGTTCAAATAGGCACTGGTTATGTCGTTGTATCTGGTGACGCTGTCCCGTTCTGCTCGAGAAGCGTTCGCTATCGTGCGAGAGGCGTTGCACTGTTCGGCGCAGCGGGTCGCGTCTCGCGCCGTCCGGTGCGCCGTCTCGTTTAGGTTCGAAAGCGCGTCGCCTTCCGTGGTGACGTGCGCAGGAAACCATATGATCCTCGAGCTCGCGGTTTTTGATCTGCCCGCTTTGGCCAGAATGGACAGGGCTTCCTTGGAAATTCGACCTTCGGCGTAATTCTTTACTGCCGTTTGCGAGTCACTTGGTACGACTTCGCCTTCCTGTTCTGTGAGGGCCAGCGCAATCGCTACTTCCTCCGCTATTTCCGAGTGTTTGGTGTATACACTGCATGTGGTTCTGATTTTGGACTCTGCGTCTGTGACTACGGCGGTGTATTTTTGGCCATTCGTATATTCGGCTGCGTCGACAAAGCGCGCGTTTCTGTCCCTGCCGAATGAACAGAGCAGAGCCTCGGCTGTTGCCTTTCTTCTACCTCGGTTGTAATCGGGGGGCACGTTTCTTGGGATGGTTGCTACCGTATTGGTGTCTCTGATTTTGTTGGGGATTTGCATTTTCTGGCCGTGCTGGTTGTGGTACGTTATGCCGAACGTGTTCATACTGTACCTTCCCGGTGTAGTAGTCGACAGGCGTTCGCGGTGCGAGATGCGTTGTGCTTCGGTTATTTGTTTTAGGGTGTTGTATATGCCCAGCTGAGCCAGGAGCTCGGTGCTCGTCGATTCCGGTAGGCCCAGGGCTATCTTGTACGTTTTCCTTATGAGCGTGTTAATCTTGTTCTTTTCCGCGACGTACCAGTTGTGGAAGGCGGCTACGTAGGTGATGTGGCTGACAATGAATGAGTGGATCAGTCGAATGACGTTTTCTTCCTTCATGCCCACGTGTCTATTGGTTATTCTCTTTATGAGTCTCGTGGCGCTGGCGACTTTGCCTTCGATCTTCCTCACTGTTTTGCCGTTAGCTCCGTTGGCCTCAATGATCATTCCGAGGATTTTGGTCTTGTTTACTTTGGGGATTGCGTTTCCGTCTTGGCTGTATAGGCCGATTTCTTCGTACTCCCGGGGTCTTGTGTAGCTCTTTGGTGGCATGCCTCTGCGCGTGGGCCGGTAAAGGAGTAGTTCGGACTTGCACGGGGAGCATTTGGGTCCCGTTCCTTGGAGGTACTCTTCGACTTTGTAAATGGCCGTTTGTAGTGCGTGTTCAATTTGGCCGCCACTGCCGCGGTCCGCCCAAATCGTTATATCGTCTGTGTATATAGCGTGGGGGATTCCTTCGATTTCCCGTAGTTTGCTGGGGAGACCCAGCATGACTAAGTTGAAAAGGAGCGGAGCTATACCTGAGCCCTGGGGGCGGGGTACATGCACTTCCGTGGGTTGGTTCTTCGGACTCGAGGTCGCCAACTGTAAGGGTGGCTTTGCGATCGCTCAGAAAGTCCCTCACGTTGTTGTAGGCCCTTTCCCACAGGTTCAGATTAGACACTTTTTTAAGGATCGACTCGTGAGCGACGTTGTCGAATGCTTTCTCCCGTTCTAGTCCTAGGATGGCTCTGGTGTTTCTTGTCTTGTCGTCAGGGATCTCGTTCTTTAGTTGTAACGTGACGTCCTGCGTGGACAGGGTGGCTCGGAAGCCCATCATAGTGTGGGGGTAGGCTTCCGTCTCTTCTAGATGGCTGTTGATACGGTTCAGGAAGGCGTGTTACAAGACCTTACCCACGCATTGGATTAAAAACCTTACCCAAGACCATAGCCACGCATTGGATAAAATAAATCCAGGGCCTAGCTTTTAAAAAGCTAGGCCCTGGATTTATTTTGATGCCACTGGACGACAGCAGTAATATCGTAATGACACTATAGCAATCATGAAGCATGCTTAGGAGAAATTGCGGACTTGGTAGCACCATGGAGCGTCACATCATCGTCTCGAACTGAGTAAACTAAGTATTTTCGACCAACCTGTACGATAAGAACAGCGAAATTGAACATGTGTCTCTGTTCGGTGCCACCAAGTACAATGAAGTACGCGGCTTGCGGGTTTTTGGTTACATCCCTCCATAGGCATGGTTCCGTCGATGTCACAGCGGCACCTCGGTAATAGCGGTCCGCCAGGCTTGCTTCAATATGGCGCAGATGACACGCATTTCCTTGTAATAGCAGCTGCCTTGCCGCGAGTGCCGATGAACTGCCTTCCAACGGGGCATGTGCGTCCGGGCTAGTGATGAGGCCAGTGGGCCGCAGAGCAACCTGTATGACAAAAACGACGAAATTGAGCATGTGTCTCTGGTCGGTGGCACCAAGTCCACCATCCCAAGGCAACTACAAAGTTTGAGGTACCATTCATGTTAAGCGATACTACAGCAGTGACAAAAAAGCCCTGTATCACAAGACAAGATAATGTTATTGAAGAGCGAGTTTCAAAAGATTTTCGATGCACAGGTCATTCGTCCATCCATGTCTACCTTCGCGTCGTCTATCACTATTGCACCAAAGGACCATGGAAGTCTCCGACTCTGCACGCACTACAGGCAAATTAATGAACTGACGAAGCTTTTCCCTTTTTCTATGCCACGAATAGCCTCCAATACAGACAAGGCGAGTGGCTGCAGAGTGTTTTCGAGTATTGATTTCTGTAAAGAATTTTGGCAAGTTCCACTTTCTGAAAAATACAAGAGATACTGTGGCTTCGCAATGCCCTTTGGCATCTACGAATATACTAGAATCCCGTTTGGATTGAAGGACTCACCCTCGTGTGTCCAGAACATGATGAAAGATGTCTTGAGACCGTTTCTTGGGCACATTGTAGCGTGTACATTGATGATATTGTCACCCAGCTATGGTAACTAAAACAGTTTAGCACCGACAGACTGGGACAAAACGTCTGCCTTTAGCGATGGCTGGTCCTCGGAGAGCCCGCGCGCAACCACGAACTTCGTCGTTCTCGCCTTAAGGGTCCGGTGTCAACACGTGCAAACCTATTTCGCTTCATTGCTCCCCTCTCAAAGCGACCGGCCCGGTCGCTTCAAGGGCAGCGGGCGCGCACTATGGGCAAGAGTGTCAACATGAAAAGACAAAAAAAAACACATAAAGGAATGTACACAATGCTGAACCGGTTTGTGAGGGTTGCTTAGCCCTGGCGTGCGTAGTACGGCTTCATCCGTACTACGTGGACGACTTCAGCACGTGGACGGCGTCGGTTCGAACCAGGATCAGAGGTTCGAGGCACCACCTCGTAGTTCACATCACTGAGGCGGCGTACGACTTCGTAGGGGCCACAACAATTTCTCTGAGAGCCCGCGGTGCCGGATAGGCGTCCACACCCACACGCGGTCGCCTGGTAAGTACTGGACATTCCGTCGGGTCCGGTTGTAACGGCAGGCGTCGGCATTCTGCTGGGTGCGGATGCGATTCCGAGCAAGCTGGCGAGCTTCCTCGGCTTTCTCGACGAAATCTTCAGTGTTGTCATTCCTTGTGGTTCCTTGGTCTACCGGCAGCATGGCGTCTAAGGGGGTTGTAACGCGACGTCCGTAAACAAGCTCGAATGGTGTAAACTCGGTGGTCTCCTGCACAGCGGTATTGTAAGCAAACGTGACGTATGGCAAAATTTCATCCCATGTTTTGTGTTCCACATCAATGTACATGGAGAGCATGTCGGCTAATGTTCTGTTTAGGCGCTCTGTTAAGCCGTTAGTTTGGGGATGATAGGCTGTGGTCTTTCGGTGGTCGGTGTGCGTCAGTGTGACGACTTGTTGCAATAACTCCGCTGTAAACGCTGCACCGCGGTCAGTAATGAGTACAGCGGGTGCACCGTGGCGAAGCACGATGTTGTGGACGAAGAAGCTGGCGACTTCAGCAGCAGTTCCCCGCGGCACAGCTTTTGTCTCCGCATAGCGAGTTAAATAGTCAGTTGCCACGATTATCCACTTATTTTGCAAGGAGGACGTGGGTAACGGCCCAAGAAGGTCCATTCCGACTTGCTGGAACGGCGCCGGAGGCGGATCCAAAGGCTGGAGGAGGTCGGCAGGCTTGACGGGTGGAACTTTACGCCTCTGACAGTCACGGCATGTTCGCACATAGCGCTGAACCGATGAAAATAGGTGTGGCCAATAGTATTTTTGCCGTATGCGCGCTAATGTCCTCGCGAAGCCTAAGTGGCCGGCACAGGGATCGTCGTGACACGCCTGTAAAACTTCCTCGCGCAGTGTCGTCGGAACGACGAGAAGGAACGTTTCCTGGCTGTTCTCGAAATTTTTCTTGTACAGGACATCGTTTCGCAGGCAGTACGACGTCAATCCTCGTGAAAGTGGGCGTGGGACAACAACGTCAGCTCCCTCGAGATATCGGATGACTGGAAGCAGCTCAGAGTCTGCACGTTGATAGTCAGCCATGCGCACCACGTCGACGACACCAAGAAACGGCAAATCTAGCTCCAAGTCGGAGGATGTCAAGGGAATAGGAGAACGTGACAAGCAGTCAGCGTCGCTATGCTTATGGCCGGATCTGTAGACAACAGTTATGTCGTATTCCTGGAGGCGGAGGCTCCAACGAGCGAGGCGACCTGACGGGTCTCGTAGATTGGCAAGCCAGCAGAGCGAGTGGTGGTCACTGATCGCTCGAAATGGCCGGCCGTATAAGTAGGGTCGGAACTTGCTGATGGCCCACACGACTGCTAAGCATTCTTTTTCGGTCGTTGAATAATTAGCTTCTGCTTTTGTCAGACTACGACTGGCGTACGCAATTACACGTTCTGCGCCATCTTGCCATTGAACCAGAATGGCCCCGAGTCCTACGTTGCTGGCGTCGGTGTGTATTTCAGTTGCCGCGGTGGCATCAAAATGCGCCAGCACTGGAGCGGATTGAAGGCGTTTACGCAATTCGGTGAAGGCCTGCTCTTGTTCTTCCGTCCACGCAAAGGGCACATCTTGTCGCGTCAGTCTCGTGAGCGGTTCAGCAATCCTTGAGAAGCCTTCAACGAAACGACGGTAGTAAGCGCAGAGGCCCAGGAACCGCTGAACAGACTTTTTGTCTTTAGGACGAGGAAACTCGGCAACGGCAGCGAGTTTTTCTGGGTCTGGTCGTACTCCTTGGGCGCTGACCACGTGGCCTAGAAACTTGAGTTCCTGGAAGGCAAAGTAACATTTTTCAGGCTTGATGGTGAGGTTGGCCTTGCGTATTGCGGTAAGAACACTTCGTAGCCGGCCGAGATGTTCATCGAACGTGCTGGAAAACACAATAACGTCGTCTAGGTACACTAGACACGTCTGCCACTTTAGTCCAACGAGTACCGTGTCCATCATTCGTTGGAACGTAGCAGGGGCGCAACAGAGACCGAAAGGCAGCACTTTAAATTCGTACAGCCCATCGGGAGTCACGAAGGCGGTTTTTTCACGGTCACGCTCGTCCACTTCGATTTGCCAGTAGCCTGACTTTAGGTCTAACGAAGTGAAGAACTGAGCATGACGCAGACGGTCCAAAGCGTCATCGATCCGTGGCAGGGAATAAACGTCGCGTTTGGTGACTCGGTTAAGCCGTCTGTAGTCAACGCAGAAGCGGAGTGTGTTGTCTTTCTTTTTTACTAGTACGACAGGCGATGCCCACGGACTTGTCGACGGCTGGATGACGTCATCATTTAGCATTTCTTGAACTTGACGCTTAATCGCCTCCCGCTCCATAGGTGACACGCGATACGGATGCTGACGAACAGGCCGCGCCGACTCCTCTGTAACTATCCGGTGTTGCGTAACGGAAGTGCGCTGGACTTTGGATTCCGTGGAAAAACAGCCGGAGAATTCTGTCAGTAGGCCCAGCAGCTGATCCTTCTGGACATCTGCTAAGTCAGCATTAATGTGGACGCGGGTATTCAGGCTGGCGTGAGCTGTTGCGTCCAGTGAAGTCACTTGTAACGTGCCGATATCGGAGAAGTCAGCAATTTCGTTCAGGAATGCCACAGCTGTACCTTGAGGGACGTGCTGATACTCATGGCTGAAGTTTGTCAACAACACTTGCGAGCACTTATGCTGTATTCGAACAAGGCCGCGGGCGATGCAGATGTGTTTTGCAAGCAGCAGCTGGATATTTGCCTCGGCAATACCTTCATAGCCGTCGAATGCGCCGCAGGTGACGAGGGTCAATACGCTGCTCCTTGGCGGCACCGTGATGTTCTCATCAACAATCCTCAAGGCGTTGACATACGTGTCGTCAGTGCTGCTCCCTGCTAAGGCCTGCGCCGTCGAAAACGTTACCCGCGACTTTTGTAAGTTGATTACAGCTCCATTAGCCTGCAGAAAGTCCATTCCCAGAATTAGGTCCCTCGAGCAGCTTGGGAGGATAACGAAATCTCCGAGGTACGTAAACCCACGAATGCTCACTCGGGCTGTGCATCTTCCTACCGGGGTTAGCAGATGTCCTCCTGCAGTTCGAATCTGCGACCCTGTCCACTCGGTAGAAACTTTCTTCAGCTTGCAGGCAAGGTCCATGCTCATAACTGAGGTGTCCGCTCCAGTGTCGATTAACGCCGTTATTTCTTCGTCGTCTATGGTGACGGGAATGTTCGACGTTACTACCTCTCGTAAGGTGTTCGACCCCGTCTGTACGTCTGCGTCGTTCTGTTTTCGTCGTTGTCGTCGTAGTGGAGGATATTGCGTACAGTCGTCGTCAGCGGCCTCACCTCCGGAGGTCGCTGAACTCAGTTTTCCCGACCCGCCGGGCTAGGCGAGCGGCGTCTCAGAGCGCCGCGAGGAAAGGATTGGCTTGGTGATGGAGACCTGTAACGAGCAGGAGACGACGAACGGGGCTCCGGCCATCGCTGATCAACATTGCGACGATTTGCGACGAAACTCTCTATATCCGGCGGCCGCTCACCAGGTCGTGGACGAGGTGCATTGGGCGAGAATCCACGAAGCCCCACATGACGATAAGGACACATTCTGTAGATGTGCCCGGCTTCGCCACAATGAAAACAAAGAGGTTTGTAGTCTGGGGTGCGCCAGACGTCGCTCTTCCTAGTCCTTGCTTCGGCGATGTGTGGTGGGTTGCAAGGCGGCCTGAAGCTTACGTCCATTTGTTGAGTGGGGTGTACCATGCTGCATGCACTTGAGGGTGGCGGACGGCGTACTGCTTCAGCGTAACTCATTTCGGCGTGCGGTACCTGCTGTGGTGCCTCGTACTGTCCAGGAACATGGACGGCCTGTCGGACCTCGGCGCGCACCATTTCCGCAATGGAAAGTTGTCCCACAGGGGCCGTGGTCGTCTGCATCTTCTGCAGTTCCTCCTTGACGACAGCCCTGATGAGTTCTCGCAAGGCGCCAACGTCGTTACCGAGGGTAACCGCAGAGAGCTCCCTTGAAATCACGGCGTCGCGGTTGTTTTGCCTGGCCCGCCGTTGAAGGGCCTTTTCCATAGTAGTGGCTTCGTCATGGAACTCTGCAAGTGTCGTCGGCGGATTTCGAATTAGGCCAGCAAAGATTTCCTCTTTGACGCCGCGCATGAGATGGCGCACCTTCTTTGTTTCAGTCATCAAAGGGTCCGCACGTCTGAACAGCCGATTCATGTCTTCTACGTACGCAGTCACTCGCTCATTGGGGCCTTGAATTCTTGCCTCCAACGCTAACTCCGCTCTCTCCTTCCTGTCCGCCCTGGCGAAGGCATTGAGGAACTGCCTACGAAATTCTTCCCATGACGTCAGTGTCGCCTCGTGGTTCTCAAACCATATTTTCGCGGAATCTTCAAGAGCGAAGTACACGTAACGTAGCTTACGCTCGTGGTTCCAGTCGTTGAGGTTGGCAACCCGGTCAAAATGGTCAAGCCAGTCATCGGCGTCCTCGGAAGCACTTCCGTGGAACAGATTCGGCGTCCGGATGTGATTGACGACAAAGTGCGATGCTGCAGGAGTGGCGGGAGGTGGTTGGGTCGTCATTTTAGTTCCTTCAGGTAGCAGACCGTGCTGTGGCTGGAGTCCCTGGAGGCGTCGGCTGGCACGTACGTGCACAGGGGTAAGCTCGGTTGAACTACTCGCCGGGCTTAGGTCTGGGGTATGCTCCGGAGATCTTAGCATCGACCGTACCCAGCACCTCCACCAGAAATGTCACCCAGCTATGGTAACTAAAACAGTTTAGCACCGACAGACTGGGACAAAACGTCTGCCTTTAGCGATGGCTGGTCCTCGGAGAGCCCGCGCGCAACCACGAACTTCGTCGTTCTCGCCTTAAGGGTCCGGTGTCAACACGTGCAAACTTATTTCGCTTCAATATAATACTACTCTCGGAATGAGGAGGAGCACTCACAGAATCTCTCTAGTGTACTTCAAGCACTGAGTAATGCGGAGCTCATCATTAATTACAAGATACATAAACTTTGGCCTAGAAAAGTTGTGTTCCTAGGCAGAATGTATCATGGCTAAACCAAGACACCTAAACACGACTCGGTTGAACGAATCTCAAAAATGCAGCAGCCATATGACCTACACTCTTTGCGGGTATTTCTCGGCTTCTCTAGGAATTTTCGGTTATTCATTCCAGATTAAGCGACGAAAGCAAAATGCCTCACAGAAATTATCAAGAAGCGTATGCTATTTCGGTGGAAAGCGTAGCTTGATTTCCTTAAACAAAGCCTTGTGAGCATCATTTCATCTGACCCAATTCTGATGCTTCCAGACTTCAAGTTGCCGTTCGAGCTAAACATGAACCCCTATTATTAGTGCAAGGCTGCAGTGCTTCACCATAGGGATATAGAAGCTTCACGGAGCCGGCAACGAAAAGTTACGGGATATTTTTCATATACAGTCCTGAAGGCCATTTGCTTTTTTAGACCTTACCTGGACGGCAGGAGCTTCACGGTGCTTAACGAACAACAAGCCTTAAATGTATATCCTTAACCTCGAAGAGCCTCGAAAAAAATTGTGATGTGGGTGACTGAACTACAGTAGTTTATGTTCGTGATCCATCACAGACCTGGGGAACACCTCTAGGTTTGAGACGCACTTTCGTGACTTAAGGTAATCCCGCAACACGAAAACATCACCGCAACTCTGCTCTAGGAAGAAACTGAATAACTGGAGGTACACGATGGAAAGTTCGTAGTCCCGTAAGCAATGGTGTCTCATTGAAGGACTTCTTGGAGGACCAGTCATTTTATTGGGAACATTGGTTGCGCTTACTAGACAATCACATGAAAGAAGACAGGACAGGACATGTGATTGGACAGGGCATGTGATTGGACAGGACATGTGATTGTCTAGTAAGCGCAACCAATGTTCCCAATTACAATGAACCAACTTGCCCAACAACGCATCCTGCTCAACAGTCATTTTATGTTCTAGCGGATCACGAGCCTCTGGCGGATGTCTTCAGTACAAGCTCTTCCGAGTACGTCACACGCGAATTTCGTTAACTGGTCTGTATATCGGAATTCACTACGAATGTCCGATGCATCAAAGGCACCCAAAAGGAGGCAGCTGATACATTCTCCCGCATCACCTCCCTCGGCGCTTCTACATCAACTGTAGATTGGGAATGTCTAGCTCGGGCGCAGATGGAAAACCACGAGCTCCAAGCGCTGCGTGACCATCCCCGTTCGCTCCGTCTACAATTCCTTCCTCACCCGTTCGTGCCTGGCACATTATGGTGTGACATGACAGCGGCTGCGCCGCGTTCCTTCATTCCGGCTGCCCTCCGTCGTGTGGTGTTCTTATCCCTTCACAGCATCTGCCACCTCAGTATCCGAGTCACGCAGCGTCTCGTTACACAGCGCTAAGTCTGGCCAAGCATTAACACCGATTTACGCCAGAACTCCATTGTGACCCACCACCACTCCCATGCAGTCTTTCTTGCCACCTGGCTGTTGGTTTTCTCGCGTCCATCATGATTTGGTTGCACCACTTCCTCCTTCTGACGACTGCCGTTACATCCAACAATGATTGACAGTTTAAGACATTGGCCCGAAACGGTTCCCATTCCGGACATCAGTGCGAAAGCGGTCGCCAATGCCTTCATTTCAGCTTGGGTCTCCCGCTTCGGCTGCCCCAGAATCATAACCACTGATCGCACTGTACCCTCTTCACTTCCCTCAACCGCCTGCTTGGCACCGAACACTTACGTACCACTGCACATCATCTATGTGCCAATGGCATGCTTGAACGGCTCCACCGCCAGCTCAAGGCTGCGCTTACTGCGAACCTGGTGCTGGGTCGACTACCTTCATATGTTTCGTGGTCTACATGCTGTTCTTCGTCGCAACCTTGAATCTTCTCCCGCCAAATTCGTCTATGGTGCACCTCTGCGGCTTTCTGGAGACTTCTTCGGTCCTTCGGTACCCTCGCCCCAGACGCTACAGTACCTCGAGTGCCTACAAGACCGCATTAAGCAAGTGCGCCCCATCCCGCCTCGATCATCGGACCACAGAATTTTTGTGCATCAGGACCTTGCGTCTTCGACCCACGTATTTCTCAGACGAGACGCTGTAAAGGCACCTGTTACACCTTCATACGATAGGGCGTACCATATCCTGCACAAGACGCCAAAATCCGCCATCATCCTATTGAATGGTCGCGAAAACTCAGTCTCATTAGACCGCCTCAAACCGGCATACCTCGAGATGCCGCCCATGGAGCTCCCTCCAGATGAAGGTGGCGTATCCACCTTTTTGCATGCAACCAAGTCAGCGCCTTCACTTCGTCGACGACTACATTTCGCCGTTTCATCTGGGCGTGGCGTCTCCTAGCGCCCGCCAACGCCGCCACGCGCGGACGCTAAAGGTCGGCGCTCTCCGTGGGTGCTGCAAAAGATGAGGAAAATAAAGCCGGGCGGAGCGTGCACGCGGCGCTAGCACGGTACGCGCTAGTCCATTCAAAGAGCCTGATACGCTGGTCCTCTTTGTTGCTCCATTGCAACGCCTCGGTTCGCGACAACTTATTGCGAAAACATCTCCAGTGCTGGCCAAGGGTATTAGGACCGGTGTTTCCTTTACAGCTAGAATGAAGGAATTTCGCATTTTGTGATGTTCTAACAAGAAAATCTGTTAAATATATTTCGTGAACTAAGAGACCAAGTTTAGAACTCTTTTTTACGCTTCTTGTTGCAGGTAATCGTCAGCGATATTGAAGTAGTGGTATAGAGGGCCCGTATCAAAGGCCGTGGAATATTTCTTTCGAAACAAGCGAACCACGAACATCGCCACTGGCTATGTAGTGTTTTTTCCTGGCTGCTTTTCCTTTCCTCCATTTTTTTGCGTGATTCCTCATTCGACGCAGAATAGCTATGGGGAATAAAAGAAATGTCAATGGGGGTAAGGAAAGACATTATGTTGCACCACTGTACCTTGACAGGTGACTGACTCGATGATTTTTCTTTGCTTGCGCGTTCTCTACATTGCTACATGACGACGGCTGCCGTCATTATCGTTAGAGGCCATCCCGTCATCCTTTCTAACCTGTTCGCCTGAACGCAATGAAGAGGAAAACTTTGTCCGCCGCCGGCACTGCGTTTCAGGCTCCTGCCTCTGCAGTATTTTGTTTGGAGCTGAAAACAGTCTTCTTGGCGGTATCACTAATGGCAGTTGCTTTGTAATTTGGGCGGCGTCTCGCGCTGAAGATATGCGAGAGTGGATGTACACAATTCAGCGGCTACAAAAAAGCAATACTGTAGCGGACGAAGATGAAGTGTACGTCGAAAAGAAGCTGCGGTTCTTGAGAGGGTGCAGTGTCTGTTATGTCTCACTGCTGGGCCGTGATTTCGTAGCGATGCATTCCGCTCGATTCTATGCCACTCTAATAATCAAACTGACCGAGTGGTCTCATTGACAAAGCAGGCGGAGGGTCGTTGTGACCACTGAGGAAGCATGCAAAGGAATAGCATCGAAAAAGGCATAGCTACCGAATTGCAGCCTTGTGAATAAAGTTAGAAATGCTGGAAGCGGCGAGGTCTGCATGCTTGCCTCCTTTCTTTTTCCTTCTCTCAGCTTGAACGATCCTTGAAACCCGCTAGGCCCGCGTCCCCCCTTGGTGTGCGGGAAATTCAGCAGCTCCCAAATCCTCTCAAAGCTGGCTATCTCTGATGATGGGGTGCTGATGTCGACACAGGCGGTGTTAGCCTGGCATACCTGGCCAGCAGTTGCGACAACAAGATGTGTGATGCCATCGCTCGACGGTTGTCGCTTCTTCGAGCGAGAAGCGATTTCCAGGGTTGGGCACTATTGCTTTTGCGTAGCTACAGCTGCAAGGTCAGATAGCTGGCCATAGGCGGGGGCTTGGGGGAGGATTAAATGATGGGGTTTAACGTGCCAAGACCACTTTCTGATTATGAGGCCGTAGTGGAGGATTCCGGAAATTTCGACCATCTGGGGTTCTTTGACGTGCACCTAAATTTAAGCACACATGTGCTTTCGCATTTCGCCCCCATCGAAATTCGGCCGTCGCGGCCGGGATTCTATCCCGCGACCTCATGTTCAGCAGCCCAACACCATAGCCACTGACATGGGGGAGGATTGCAAATGAATCCTGTCGTATTATATCGAGTTACTATGAATTACGGAACATTAAAGAGACCAACAACCGTCCGGAATGTGTCTTGGAATTATCGTGCCGATGGAAAGATTGTGACCCAGAATGATACTTGAACAAACTCAGTTTTATGCCTTGTAAGGAGTCATTTCTTTTTTAAATTGGGGCTGAAACTCAAGCAAACATCACGTGGGGCGACACTCCGCTGTGAAATACTCGTTACACTCTTGAAAAAATGTGCCAATTCCTAAATATATATGCGAGCCTGTATTAATTTCAAATGCTATAAGCAGAAAGTCACAAAAATATTTATATCCTAATGTAGAAAATTACGTGAATTTATATACGTAACTATGATCTGCAAGTAGCTTGATTGAAAAGAGACACTGCCTGGGCGCAAGGAAACGTAGCCGTTGATTGACGGAGCGCCACCGTCTTGCAAGGAGTGCCGGCGAGCTTCTTCCACGTACAAAACCAACCACTGTACTGTACCAACTATACCGCAACGGCGTGCAGATTTCTGCATGCCAGCCAACAGCGAGTTTTCGGGATGACCATACTAGAGTGCACGATGCAACGTGCATCGCCACAGTCGACTCTCGACTCGGTGAACTGGAAACCGCAGTGAATTGCGGCAACAGTCGGTGTCGATCATGAAATTTTTACTTGCGCACCGCCCGGCTCAAGCTATTGGGGGCTGGCCTTGCCTCTGTGGTGACGTAACACAGCATCGCGGTCATCCATTGATCGTACGTGGTGCCACTGAGCACCTGCTCCTGTGCACATGATCAACTGGCACGGGCGATATTAGAAGCGCTTGAGATCAAGAAGCTTGATCATGTTTGTATCAATGACACCTCGGTTTCTCTATCGACAAAGTAACTATCGTATCTTGGGAGCGGCGATTAGAAGCTGTCCTGTTTTGTTCTTCATTGCCTGATACAGATGACAGCAGTAATTTTAGAGCGAAGCTGCTTACCTCTACCAACAGCGATTCTTTCGTGGCGGTCAGCAGAAAACTCGGCTTTCTAAAAACCGACGATTTAGCTCAAAAACACATGTAGCACACGCGCACACTGGTGGCATGGTGTCACCGTGCGTGACGGGTCGCGGCGAGAGTCGCCGAACAATCGTTTGGCGCTGCTATAATGTTCCTGCGTATATCCGATGTGCCCTCTTCCCCCATTGATGAGGGCCACTATGTTGTACTCTACAATATTCTTCCGCGCGTTAATGAAAGTAAGTCAAGAAACATCGTACGCGTTCATATAATGAATATTATACGTAAACATATTTTATTTCGCTAAATAAAGACGTTCGCGTTAGACTTCTGACAAATATCCTCCTATCCATACGCGTGGAGTTGCTTCCTTAGCTAAGGAAAGCGTTCGTTTCGTGAGAACAGGTGAATAGAGGTTTCAGATAGAATTAACTTGCTTCCTCGATGTAACCTTCGTGGTAAGAAAGCATACATAAGAGAGTCTTACATAAGACCAGGAAGTGGCTCAAGAAAAACGAACGCTTTAGAATTTCTCTCGAGAGCTTTCACAGAGCCAGAAGCGTTCAATAAAATTCAGAGGTTTCACGTGCTAAAAACCACAATCTGGCCAAGAAGTATGCCGTAGTGAAGCATTGCGGATTATGTTTGACCACCTGAGCTTGCTTATCGTGCACTTGAATCTAAGTACACAACCGTTCTGGCATTGAATCTCCATCGGCCGTCGCGGCCGTGACCGAAGCCGCGACCTCGAGCCCACCACCAGCACCACGCCGTAGCCACGGAGCTATTGTGGCGGGTTTGTGCGCGTGTTTCCCTACCTGCATATTACCTATATGTTCGTTTAGAGTTGGCATGCCTCTTCGCTGACTTTTTCAGGCAAGAAAGAACAAATATTCCGCCTCAGCGGCGTAGTCGGTTGGAGCGCCAATACACTTAGAGGAATTCCGAGTTGGGTGTCTGACGGGGCGTTCTTTTCTTGGAACATTCTTATCGCAACTTTATGGAAATGAATACGCTGATAATTACTTATCATGGCGAATGTAGCACGACCAGATAGCCGTGACGCGTTGTGACTCATTCCTCAGATGTAAGCAGCAGCGGAGGATGCGTTGGGCAAACATCACCGGCCTGCAGCACTTCGGCCATACTTGGTCCTTGCGCCACAAAACACCACGTTTATCATCATCATCATCGTAGTGCAGACTGGTCAAGGCCACCCACCAGGGGCAGAGGGAAGTAAAATGAAAATACCAAAGCGTTGACTTTAAAAAGACATCACCCGTCACCCCAAGGGGAAGATGCAGGAAAGAACCTTCGCTAAGCGCATAAATATCGTCATTGTAATTCAAATGAAAAGCTCTACTCGCACGGCCGCGTCAACGTAAGGGTACAGGAGAGAGAAAAAAAAAATACATGTTCCGGCTAGAGATAATATTTACGCAGTACAGTTGAAGCACGTCATTATACGCAGGCAACCAATATCGTAAAATTTGTTTTGGTTATATCTATGGAAAATATAACATTCCGTGGAAGGTGCACTGCATTAGCCTAATAAAAAAAACCCCGCGATATGCATATTGTCGGAAGCACGGACCGTAATAACGTGACGTCAAATTGGCGGCGCATCGCTTGTTATTGCCGGGTAGCGCACTTGGATGGTTGTGAGCAAATCGCGCAACAATAGTCCTTGCTTGCACACGCTCCAATAAAGCCGGGGGAATAAAGCTGTATCGGGAGTTTTTGCCGCTCTACAATTTTCTCATTGACACATTTCATCTAATTATAATATTTTAGAAACTGATAAATAATTAAGTATAATTCTCAAATTAGGCTGAATGAAAAAAATGTTTGAGTACTTCCAAGCGACGGCAAACAACAATACCTTTGTTCTTTCTAGCTGCGTGACATTTCATATTTTTAAACTCTGGCTAAAATTAGCTGGGACCCACTGTATATTAAACCATTAACAACTAGACACAGCCGGCCCCACCAAACTGACACTTGAACCCCATACTTGGCACGTACTAAAATGTTCAAGAATTCGTTTTCTCCGCGAACTATTAACGACATGAACTCGATGGCGTCCTTAATACTACCGACGACTGATTTACATATGTAAATTCTTTTCTGGCGTCTACTCAAATGCTTTTGTACACACCCTGTTTCGATATATGCAACTCCGCAGTATTGTATAGATAAATAATAAAATAAATAAATTACTCAAGAAACACAGAGTCACATTAACCACTCAGATTCACAACTGACCACAAAGCACAAGCAGCGTTAAGGAAGGGAGCGATGTTCGCTGCGAAAACTGGTGCCAGTCCAGTGAGGCTGATTGGAAGGCTTCTTTCTTTTACCTGTTGTTGTTCTGAGCGGCAAAGAGAAACCACAATCTCGTCAGGCCTGGAATGCATCACGTAGTACTCAAAACGAAGAAGCAGGGGATATGCTGTTGAAGATACAGTAAAGGTTCTGGTACAAACCAATGTGAACCAGTTTCTAAATGACAAGACTGCAAGGTTTGTAGTTAAGGACAAGTACGAACATGACTACGAAGTTAGAGAAACAATAGCCATATATATATATACATATATATATATATATATATATATATATATATATATATATATATATATATATATATATATATATATATATATATATATACACACACATACATAAATACATATATATTCGGGGCTACGAACATAGACGCAAGCATCTTAAGTGGTGCCAAACTTGGCAGCGAAGACGCGTGAAAGGCCGCGTCCTGGGATGTTTGAATAGACGTAAAAAGAAGTAACCAACAAACTGCAACACCGATCATGGGCATAAAAATTAGTGAAAGAGCTGCTCATTCTCAATGATCTTTGAGGACAAAGCAACGTATCAGAGACGTGTGGCAGTGTCCCTATAGGCACAATTCTCTGTAATAACAATCCAGGACCTCTGCATGGTGCGAGCCTTCGATCAACTAATCCCCTACTTCAATGACGTTGGTGATTATAGGCATATGTGCCGGCATATGATGCTGTGCATACTACGTGGAATGTAATGTATGACATCGGCAGCGCATTTGTTCTATGTATGGAGATTTGTTAGAATTTGCTATGCTTGTTTTTATTACGTGTGCACTTTTTCTTGCGCTGACTGCCTTGCACTTCCCCAGATCACACACACACACACACACACACACACACACACACATATATATATATATATATATATATATATATATATATATAGCGTGTGCTTTCTTTTCTATTCATATATCCCTCCCCCACCGTGTAATTCCCGTGTAGGCGTTCGCTTAAGTAAATGAAATGAAATGAACAGTGAGCCAGTTACATGCATATACTATCGACCCAAAAAGTAAAGGGCCTACGGCTTAGCTGACTGAAGCGCTGCTATCTCGCTACGCGCGCTGACGGAGAGAGTGCCCCGAGTAACGCCAGATTTCGCCTTCCATCTCATGTGGAGCCTCATCAAGCTTGATGTGCCTCATAATCCGAAAGTTGTTTTTGCACGTAAAACCCCATAATTTCTTTTTAAATCAAGCTTGATAAATTTCATGCGCACCGTTCGGTTGCTCTGCTGCTAACGGTAGTTACGAAGGGCCCCGTGCGTCGCCGGTAGTCCATCACATGGCACTGTCGTGCAGTGGTAAGTATTGTCCTTGTATATGCTCCCACAGGGGGCATATACAGGAACACTAGTAGCGGGCGGCCGCAGGGCATTAAACTGCGACATTGAGAAGGAACGAAGACCAGTTCTGATTGCTGTTTTGCTTATGTTCACCTTATCTTTCATATTAGTGCACGTCGCAGGCGTCCACCGCTGCTCCATTTTAGGCAACATCGCGCAAGTAGCCGTTCATGGCGGCTACGGCGACGCGTGCTCTTTGGTGTCGGCGCGATAAGTTAGAGAGTGGGAAGCGCTCCGCGGATGTCCGAAGCTATAGCGGTGACGCTCAAGACTCGATGCCAAGACGAGTAAGCCAAGTTATTGCGCTCGACGGCAACTTTTCATTGCACTGAGGAGCCTTTCAAGCCATGGAATGCTTCCGTGAATAAACTTTCATGACTGACTAGTTATTCCGACTGGTCTTCCCAATTATTTCTTCCTGGCCGTACTTTTGTAATGTTTCGTAACACCCTATGCATTGTAGTAGCTAATTAAAGCAGTTTTGAGAGGCGTCGTTGACATAAATATTAAACGCATGCTGGAGACAATCCCGGAAAGGTAATCTCCACAGAAAAGCCGTACCCTCAGTAAAGCTTGGCGCCTGTAACTTATCGCGTCGGCGTAAAAGAGCGCGCGTCACCGTAGCCACCGTTGCGGCTACTTGCGCGACGTTGGCTAAAATCCAGCAGCGGTGTACGCCGACCACATGCACCAATATGACAGATAAGGTGACTATAAGCAAAAGAACAATGAGAATGGGTCTTCGTTCCGTCTCAGTGCCGCGGTTTGATGGCCCGTTGCCTCCGCTACTGCGCGACAGCGCCATGTGTTGGACTACCGGCAATACACGGTACCCTTCGTCGCAACCGTCAGCACCAGAACAACCGGAAGGCGCACTAGAGATTGGTCAAGCATGACAAGGCCCCGCGTGATGGTGATGGCGAAGTCTGGCGTCACTCGGGGCACCCTTGTCGTCTGCGCGGAGCGAGATATAGCTGCGCCCCGGTGTGGCCCCACAGCCGCTCTGGCCACCTAAGCCGTGGTCCATTTACTTTTTTGGCCCACAGTACATTATTGTTCGGGAGTTTTAAGCTATCCCATGAAAAGCTGATATGCAAGCTGTAGAAGAGTGCCTTGAGACATTTAGTGAAACAGACTTCGGGAGACAATGTGGCAGCAGTGTGCTTGATTTTCTGCAAATGCTACGGATTTCTTCACACTCACTGCTTGCATAACATGGAAATGTTGGGAACGCGCAGCGAGAAAGAATTGGTAAGAGATCTTGCTTAGCCACTGTACTATGTAACCTTCGCGTGGAGAAGGGTGAACGACTTCTAATGCCATGTTGAAGATTCCTATGTAGAGGCTTACTTTAGCCATGTCAATAATTTTCTACTGTGCTTGTCTTACGGAAAAGCAATGTGTGTTATTGTGACAGCAATCCTTTTCAACAGTTCAGGGATGTTTTCATCCGGCTAGATCACACGTGCTAACTGCCATGCGAATCGTCTTTGATGTTTTTAGACATTAAGGTCTGCCTAAATTTTGAGCACATCTGTCCAGTGTGTCTAACTAAGGTGCAGAAGCATTCAAACGATACGATTCCGTGCAGTCAAAGCTTGTGTAAGCAGGCGCAGCGATTGCTTGCCTCACGCAAAGTACACACAAATCTTGTATCTATAAAGCTGCGCGAAGTCTTAACACCCAGGTGGAAAGACAGAAGAACAGAAAGGTCGCTGACAGCCTGTGATTCCGTCAGTGACAGGGAAAAGTGTAAGGAGACAGAATGGCAAGAAAAAATATTGAAGACAATGATTCAAGTAAAGAGAAAGCAATATCTGTAGTACTTGGATAAATACATAAAGTTGCGCGCAAGCTTGAAAAGAGAGCCAATAAGGAAGAAGTAGATGTAGGGTTTGCTTCCCCCAAAATGACCTGAATGATATGTATAAACGATTAAATGGCTTCAATGGCCAATTTACAAAATATAGAATGTCCGGTGTAAACCATCTTCGGAAGTTTGTGAACCGCAATAAAGAAGGAACTTACAATATTCTTTTCATCTGCTGGAAACGTTCGAAGGCTATTCAACCTCCAATTTAAATTCAATGAAAGTCCGGCCTGTGCGACTTCGGTGTGACATAGGGGAGGAGTCACTGAACACTGTACATTATGGGAGCAATCCTTCGCGTTATGGGAGTAGTGCAAGGAGTGACGCGGCGTAAGAGGAGCGTCGGATTGAAATTTTATACAGGTAAGCATTTCTATGCCTACCCAACGGGGGGAAATCGCTCGTCGGTCAGTTCGTTCATCTATCATGCAAGACGAAGCACTATAAATCACTAGAGAGAATCACTGTAAAGAAGCAATTGTGTAAAACAAATGAATTTCTTAAGGAAGAACCTTGGCGGTGGTGGGTGCCGCGTGCATTATCCACTGAAAAAAAAGTGACGGTCACCTAAGTATTGTTTCGCGATTCGAATGCGAAAGTGTTAGGACTTGTCTAAGTTATCACCACAAATTAAAATTGCACCTTAATCTACATTGGTCTAGTTTCTACCAACGTTATTTCACTTTGACCCACCTTGCTCTAATATTTACAAAGCGTAATCCGGTTTTCTGCAACTTAATCCACTTTATTTCAATTTATTCCAACCACGGCGTCCGTATGATGCCGTGGTTGTTTACAGTGGGGTTTCTCAATGCAGGCAGCAGCACAGTCAGCGCCGGTAACCAGACGTTGTCACTTGGTGACGCGTTTCTTTTTTTTTTTTTGCCATGCGATGCTAACGCCAGGTGCTCGCCGGATTTTCCGCCTCAGGGGGGATATCACGCTTTTCCTTTAAAAAAATGGTTTCTAATCCACGATGTAAAGGTGCTTGGCCTGATAAGCTTTGCTATCACTTGATCCGATAGATTCATATGTCGTAGCCTATGCTTGGTCTTGCCGAGCAGAGCACGATACCTTTGTGCATATTGACGTCGCTGTTCATTTCATCGCTCCCCGTGTTCACGCTGCTCTTCCAGAGTACTAACTATGCGTGGCCTTTTCATAGCGCTATCAGAACACAAACGAAATCAATTTTTACACCTGTTCTTCTTTCACATATAATAGTGTAGTTACGTTATTATGTGTAAACTCATATGCATCTATTATATCATATGATAGCGTAATTACGCTATCATATAACATTATATGACTCTGAGTGCTTATGCACTGCCGGCTTCGTATGCTACATTTACCGCTTCCCAGAAACTGCAGCTTATGCAACCGCAATCTTAACCGAGAAACGCTTGGTGCGAACGCTATGCGCGAAGGCGAGCTTTCTTATTCTTTTTTTCGACACACGACTGACGCCGCCACTGCCTCGGATGCACGCGCCATCTGGTGGTGCTTGCCTCCCGCTGTGATTGGTTGAGTTTTTGACTGCAGAGACGAAGCAATGCCGCGGTCTTAGTCACACAGGTTCGCTGTAGAAAGACTCCGCTACACGCCCACGCTTGCTGAAGGTGAACATACATGAATCATATGAATACGTTGTACCAGGGGTACAAAACAAATGTGACAAGTGAACTTTTTTTATGAAGGTTTTGTTCAAATGTTTCGTGATGGTGGAATAAAAGCTATCTCTAGGACCACATGTGGCGCCGACTTGGAACACTGTAGACATCAGTAAAATTACGATATTGCGAAAATATAATGCCGAACAGGCCACATTCCCGATGCCTGTCGGTGTTCGTGCGATGCGCATTCCACTGGGGCGTTCCTTCAACGACTGAAGTGCCACCGATCTCTGAGTGCTTCTGCGCTTCACGTCGCGCAACACAGAGATAAGCAGTCAATGAGTTGATAAGGATTATAAAGAGTGATGATGGATTATATGGATCTCATGACGGTTGATAATGCTTCCAAGCGGAAGGGATATGCTGCTAGGGAGCGATATGATCTCATAATTGTCGGACAATTCTGATAAGGTTAATGCGCACGGATAAGGGTAGTATCAATTGCGATAAGGTTGATACCAACCGATAAGCATTGAAAATGCGCTATTCAACACTGAAAGGTTGATAACAACCGATAGCGGTTGCTAAGGGTAGGATCTTGTCAGACAAAGTTGATAGCGGCAGATAAGGGTTGATAAGGGCTTATGCTCGTCGGATCAAGTCTCATAGCATTGGTAATGATACCGGGCCGCGGGGAGATGTGCAAGTGGCATAATGCTTGCCCGTACCTAGAGCAGTTCCTGCGTGATTTTTTTTTTGCAGCACTATCGTAGCAGTCGGCGCATTTTGATGTACAGTGACATTTTAATGAAGTTTATATTGCTTCCCGGATTCGACATGTCAAAACTACAATACGAATGAGGCACGCCGTTAGTGGGAAGGCATCCGTGGCATAATGGAGGCTCCTGTGCTAGATGTCCTGTATTGGAATCCGGCCGTTTGACAATTTATTTAATTCATTTATTTACTTTAAAGCAATCACAATTTCTCCATAAGGGCGAATCAGTGCAATAGTAACATGCTGGAATGTTGCACAAAGTAAGACTCGTAACTAAAGTGGCAGTATGAACTGCAGTAAACATAAGCTGGCTGAGTAAACATGCGTGGCGTGACGTGAGCAGACACACGTCGGCACGAAGACATCGATGACCACACGAGCATCATCGGTTAGAACAGTGTCTTGCCGTCGTTGTCGCCTCGCATCGGCCTCGCGTTACTGTACTGCGGGATGCACACAGTGGGCGCGATGTACGTGCGCTTCGCGCTTTTGAACGGCAGGGTTGATGGGCGCGAAAACATCCGTGCACTTAGATTTGAGTGCACGTTAGAGAACCCCAGGTAGTCGAAATTTCCGGATTCCCCCATTTAATTTAATTAACTGCATGGTTTTTCAGGCGCTGTCTCTGCATCTTGTTCCCCCAGCACCGCGTCTGGGTGCCCCGACCTTGGGCGTGCGCCGCCCACGTAACAGTAGACTGTTTCGGCATAGAGGTCGACGGATTGGCCTTCAGCGCCTATGCGAGCCCTCCTTCATCATCATCATCATCATCAGCTTGGTTACGCCCACTGCAGGGCAAAGGCCTCTCCCATACTTCTCCAATAACCCCGGTCATGTACTAACTGTGGCCATGCCGTCCCTGAAAACTTCTTAATCTCATCCGCCCACCTAACTTTCTGCCGCCCCCTGCTACGCTTCCCTTTCTTTGGGATCCAGTCCGTAACCCTTAATGACCATCGGTTATCCTCCCTCCTCATTACATGTCCTGCCCACGCCCATTTATTTTTCATGATTTCAACTAAGATGTCATTACCTCGCGTTTGTTCCCTCACCCAATCTACTCTTTTCTTATCCCTTAACGTTACACCTATCATTCTTCTTTCCATAGCTCGTTGCGTCGTCCTCAACTTAAGTAGAACCCTTTTCGTAAGCCTCCAGGTTTTTGCCCCGTACGTGAGTCCTGGTAAGACACAGCTGTTATACACTTTTCTCTTGAGGGATGATGGCAACATGCTGCTCATGATCTGAGAATGCCTGCCAAACGCACCCCAGCCCATTCTTATTCTTCTGATTATTTCCGTCTCATGATCCGGATTCGCCGCCACTACCTGCCCTAAGTAGATGTATTCCCTTACTACTTCCAGTGCCTCGCCGCCTATTGTAAATTGCTGTTCTCTTCCGACATTGTTAAACATGCCCTCCTTGTTTTGGTGCAATTAGCGTTTCGATGGGGCTTCACGGCTGGCGTTCTGATAGTTAACACGCGGAGGTATGTTTGCGCGGCGAGAGGGACGCGGCGCTGCGCTGCAGAAACCCCCGCACTGACAGCTGCTACCATGGCTGCTAAGGGTGCGAAAACTTTAAGAGGATCTGAGCTTGATGATGCATCCAGCGGAGGGGACACAGAACACAAGAAAGGCGAGAAGAACAAGTGCTGAATTTCAAAAAGGCATGAATATATAACCTCGCGCACTTGACCACAACCAAAATCATCGTGGAAGGTAACATCAACAGCACAAATAAACAAGAGCGCGCCAAGGCCTGAGGTGGCCCCCCGCGTACAGACCCCAACTAGCCCGGTTGCACACCTTGCTTCTGAGCTTGAGCTTGCTCGTACGGCATCATTACGGCGAAACAGTTCGAAGAAACGGGACACACAAAACGGGTCGATGGGACATGCGCGGTCCTGTCCGTCTTTTTGTTTCTCTTTTTTTTGCACTGTTCCACCGTAGTGTGGGAGAATGATGGCACAAGCTCGTAATATCTGCGTTGCTGTGTTACAATTCGTACCTGGAGGAAAAGCTCTTAGAATATAGATGCTTCTGTGCAGCAATCTAAGCGATATGAACATCAGTACGCCTAGAGACATTTCGCCACGTGGCGTTTAAATTCTGACGCAAAAGGAAAGCTTATAGTTAATGTGAGTAATGTTCCTGAGCTAAATCTGAACTAAAGAAATCAGTATTTTTATGTGGAGTTATCGACAACGACTAAAGGTCGCATGGAGCGCTCATATAACTGATATTGTCCTGCAACGCGCCAAGCACCTCAACGCGCTGTCTCGAACGCGGGAAATGCCTTAAGGGTGCTGTATTCTGCCCACTCATGAAAGCACCTGTGGTGAAGTAGCGTTAAATATATATATATATATATATATATATATATATATATATATATATATATATATATATATATATATATATATATATATATATATATATATATATATATATATACGTGATGCAGCGGTGGCGTAGGTGTATATAAAGAGCATCGGCCTCACGCGCAAGAAGAGCGTAGTTCGAATACCGGCGCCGTGCAATTTTCCACTGGATTAATGAAAAGCGCGTGTTGCTAAAATTGCATAAACAGGCCTAGAGTGCGGCCTGATCCCTATGACCAGAACCCGTGACGCAACCCCTCATTAGAGCAGGATTGGCCACTCTGGTGCACTACATGGCCACTAACTCCTATATGAATAAACAGAAGTATGGGAGAGGCTTTTGCCCTGCAGTGGGCGTAGCCAGGCTGATGATGATATATACATAGATATACTCGGCGACCAGTGCAGTAGAACATATCAACCCACATTGGCTTGATATGCGGTTGCGATAAGAGGCTAGGGAGATATCCGATACGGAACACGTAAGTTGGGCAGAGCGCAAAGTGTGCTAGTACAAGGTGACGAGAACGTGAAAATAATTACGAACATAAATATAAGCAATTTAGGTAGCCTAGCATCTTGTGTATCGCACTGTACGTGTACGCCACAGTTCCAAACAACTGTATGATGAGACGTCCACTAAAGCATGAAAAAAATTTTCTGGCTCTCCCGTAATCAAGTGTAGATGTAAGCATGAAATGGCAACGGGCAAATGAGGTTGGTTGGAGATGATAGTAGCCACAATCTTAAAATAGGTGCAGTGCATCTTCGCAACGGCACATCACACCGCACCACGCCATACTGTGCACTGGTACATATGTAGCTGCCCAGCTAGAAAATGAAAACCGGCTGAAGGCTGCGTGAAAGGCAGTGAAAAATGCGAGGCAGCGAAATATGCCAGAGAGACAGAGCGCACGGCCCAGTTTGAGGAATAATGCATTGAATTCTGGGGTTTTACTCTAGAAAACCACGATACGATTACGAGGAACTTCGTAGTCGGGCAATCAGGATTAATTTTGACCATCAGGGGATGTGTAACGTGCCCCCTATGTACGGGACGCGGGCGTTTACTTATTTCGCCTCCATCGAAATCCCGCCGGGATTTGTTCCCGCAGCCTCGTGTTCAGCAGTGCGCCACCACAACCGGTAAGCCACCGCGGCAGGTAGAAACCCCAGAAGGCGATACCATGCAGCGTGGCGTGATCTATCGAGGCGACGTAAAACCTGCGCCGTGGAACTCACGTACCACTGGCGGTCAAAAAGCGCTCAGTACCAAAAGATGGCAGGGAAGTGCCCGATGCCCTGTACCTGCCTTCTGAACGTCGCTATAGGAAAGGACAAATAAAACCAGCCTAATAGAAGTTACAGCTTGAGTAACAATGTGAACGAGCGTTAGGGAGAAATTGGAAGCAATACTTTTTGTCACGGCGGCCGCTTTTCGATGGGGTCGAAATGCGAAAACACCCGTGCACTTAGATTTAGGTGCACGTTAAAAAAACCCCAGATGGTCAAAATTTCCGGAATCCTCCACTACGGCTTGCCTCATAATGAGAAAGTTATTTGCGCACTTAAAACTCCATAATTTAATTTTTTTATACCTTTTGTAACTTGTTTGTGTAGAAATTAGTGTGGGTAATGCGGTCCTGTAGAACGCTGTAAAATAAAAGTTACTCAATCAATCAATCAATCAATGCGGTCCTGTACAAAGGATGGGGGGCCAGAGACCGCATTTTCTGAAGTTTCGACGGGTTGCCCGGATGTTCTCGTTCGAGTGCCGGGATAACAGATCTAAATTTTAGCTCAAGGTCACGTGAAGGACCCTGACCACGGGAGCTAAAAGTATTGCATGCTTAAAAATGACAGACGAGGGGCGTAGAACATGGCAAACGCAGTTGCACGGGAATGTGTGAGCGCGCTTTGGGTAGGTTTGTTTTCTAAAGAAATTCATGTATGGAAAGTAGGAAAAAGTGTTCATCATTGGCCTGACTGGTCTTGGAGAAGCAAAACGAATGCGGATGTGCAGCGTAGTTGTACCCTCGTCTGTCTACTATACAAACGTGTTAACACGTTTGTGTATGTTTCAACAAAGCGTCTGAAATCAACCGTTTTTTGTTCGCGCTCTGTGTAGTGGGTGATCCGTCCATTTCTTTCCCTGTGCATAACGTCGCGCGTTTACAAGACAATATAAAAACCTTCTGCGCGATTAGTGCTCAGTCGCGCAAGTTGCTAAGCACCAGTGGCACATGGTGTCTTCCTGCGCATGGTACCACAAGGTTGCCTTCTTTTACAGCGAAGCTGTATACAGCTACCTTCCAGCGGTGGTCGATATCCCTCCGTCTACGCGTCGCGTCGACACGAAAAACTGTTCGTCGCTAATTTCTCGCGAATGCTCTGTAGCTCTCAATCCAATGGAGGCATCTTGGAAAACTTTATACCGAAATTTGCCGCTACACGACTCTATCACTATCCCGAATTTCATATACATGTCGTAATTAGTCCACAGTGAAGATGTAAACGTTAAGGTAATTCCGTCTACTGTCAAGACATCGCCGTCTATGAAGGGACTGTGGTTACAGAAAACGACTGTAATTTTTTTATCGTATATATCCCGAAGCAAATTACATAATAATTATCCGCTAAGACGGCTCTAACATTAAGTCGAGTTTCATATACTTTTCATTATTACATAGTTCAAGGTCAAGCTGTAGATTTTGTGGAAGTACCGTCTGGCCATGCGGCAGTATTTGCACACGTCAGTACTTTATAAAAGAATCAGAATACCCCGCAGGGGCGTCTGCGCAAGCAGGCGTTTGGTGTGTTGCGACACCACGTACCCGAGCACACGAGTGTTGGACTCTCCCGCGTGTAGCCGTGCGCGGCTTAGCCGTGTCCGGGGAAAGGGGGATCCTGGAGGTTGAGCCGATGCCGGGTGTTTGGACCTTTAAGGCCCCCCGGCGGAGGCAACACCCCTCTTTGGCCTCTGCTTCACGTAGACGGCACCTCCAGGTTGACCCACCTGGAGGAAATCGGCAGTCGCCTTTTCCTGTCTCTCTCTTCGCACATCTTCGTATTTCCCTCTCCCGTTTAGTCTTTCCTGTCTTCTTTTTCTTCTGATAACTTCCAACATTCCTGGGGGCGAGGGTTAACCTGGTGTGGTATGACCTACCTTGGTTATAGCATATGTGGTTATAGCGACGACGTACAGTTGGCATGGCGGGGCTTGTTTCACCACATGCCTTGCCTTGTCCCCTTGTTGGGCTCGGTGGTGGGTGACTGGCATCGTCGCTGAAAACTCAACACATTTCATGGGAACCTCCAACCCTTTTTCAACCGATCGTCCCTCTAAAAGGGGGCGCACCGATGCTACATTTCAGTTTTCTCTCAAACCCACTCAGACTTTCCCGAAATTTCACGTTGTACACAGTGATAAACCTTACAAGAAGGCAAGAAGGATTTCACCATTCATTGTGGCGAAGTACCTCACAGAGACCATTGGAGGCGGCTATAAAATCACCAAGCTGGCCAGTGGCGACCTGTTACTCGAATTGAAAGACAAAGCACAACACGACAAGCTAACGAACCTTGTACAACTTGGAGACATCCCCGTCAGTGTAACAGCACACCGAACCATGAATACGGCCAAAGGCGTAATTTCTGACATTGACTTGATGTATTTGACCGAAGAAGAACTCCTGGAAGGATGAAAATGTAATAAACGTACGAAGAATAAAGATCAGACGGGACAATAAGGAGCTGCCAACTAAACACCTGATAGTTACCTTTGGCTCTAGCACGTTACCAGAGACCATAGAAACTGGATATATAAAAATCAGAGTACGACCCTACATCCCCAACCCGCGACGCTGTTTTAAATGCCAGAGGTTTGGCCATGCTTCCCAGAGCTGCCGAGGGCGGCTAACATGTGCAAAATGCGGCATCAATGATCACTCTGCAGATGACTGTAAGGCTGAGCCCCGTTGTAGCAATTGCAACGGTGGCCACCCTGCATATTCTCGATCATGCGCTGTCTGGAAAAACAGAAAAAAGAAATAATTACGATAAAGGTAAAAGAAAACATACCTTTCAGAGAAGCACGACAACGCATCTCACCAACATTTGCACAGAGCTCATCTTTCGCCGAAGTGGTACGTCGGGGGGCAGTACCACAACGGCACTTGGCGGACGCCAGCGCCACGCATAGCGAGCGTGCGGCAACGCCACCCGCCCCCACGGTGGGAGCAGCGAAGGCTGCCCTACCTCTCTCGAAATTGTCCACAGTGGAGGCCTCTGCTGGTGCTGGCACCAGTCAGCCGAGCTCCGAGGTCAAGATAAGCCCACCAACCACCAGGACGGTGGGCTCCAAGGCCTTGTCTTCAGAGACAAGGCCTTCGCGGAAAACACACCGCTCGCAAGAGCGCGTGTCCAGTGCCTCTCAAGAGGCCATGGACACAACACCCAGTCAGAAGGCGCAGTTGACGCCTAAAGAGCGGCGCGACTTTGTCGACCGCTCTAGGAAAGACAAAACTCCAATTACAGGGCCTCAAAAGGGCGCTGTAAGCTAAATCAAATCCATTCTCTTTGACACATAGCACAACATTTATTCAATATGGATACACTAATTATTCAGTGGAATATCAGAGGCCTGCTTTGAAACCTCGATGATGTCCAAGAAATCCTTAAAGAACTAACTCCAAAAGTGCTGTGTGTTCAAGAGACTCACTTGAAATCCAATCATAAAAACTTCCTACGTCAGTATGTTATTTTTCGGAAGGATCGCAATGATGCCCTCGCATCATCCGGCGGCGTAGCCATCATAGCTGACAAATCTATAGCCTGTCAACACCTACGGCTACTAACACCCCATGAGGCAGTGGCCGTTCGTGCTGTACTTTTAAATAAACTGATAACCATTTGCTCTTTATACATAGCACCGCATTTTCAGCCTCACAAACAAGAATTCCAAACATTAATAGATCAGTTACCCGAATCATATCTTGTGCTTGGAGATTTAAATGCACACAGCAACCTATGGGGCGACTCGCGCTGCGACGCGAGAGGTCGCCTGATTGAACAATTCCTTTTTTCTTCAGGTGCATGTCTTTTGAATGGGAAGGAGCCCACGTACTACAATCTGGCAAACAAAACATACTCCTCAATAGATCTTAGCATTGGATCTCCGACTATTCTACCTTACTTTAAATGGAAAGTTATTAAAAACCCTTATGGGAGTGACCATTTCCCTGTAGCTCTATGCACACCAAGGTCTAATGAACGTCCCCCACAATTACCTCGCTGGAAAACTGACTCAGCTGACTGGGAAAAGTTCCAAAAACTTGCTTCTCTATCCTGGGAAGACATGAGTGCTTTAAGCATAGATGCTGCGGTTAAATATTTTACAGTTTTTCTCCTGGACACCTCCACCAAATGTATCGCTGTAACAAGTGCATTGTCCACAAAACGCCGTCTTCCGTGGTGGAGTGATGACTGTCGAATAGCGCGTAAAAAGCAGAACAAGGCATGGGGTTTACTTCGGGACTCTCCGACTGCAGAAAATCTAGTCAATTTCAAGCAGGTCAAATCCCAGGGTCGAAGAACGCGGCGACAAGCTAGAAGAGAGAGTTGGAGAAAGTATATATCGGGCATTAACTCTTACGCTGACGAAACAAAGGTTTGGAATAGAGTGAATAGAATAAAGGGCCGACAGTCTTACTCTCTGCCTTTAGTGAATACTCAAGGCGACAGCATGGAAGATCAGGCGAACTTTCTTGGCGCACATTTCGAACATATATCCAGCTCGTCGCACTACTCTGAAACATTCCAAAGATACAAAAGGCAAATAGAAGGACAACCATTAGAACGGAAAAGTACAAAATGCGAGGCATACAATAGACCTTTTTGCATGGCAGAGCTTCAGGCAGCCTTAAACAGCTGCAAGAAATCTGCCCCAGGTTCTGTCCGCATCCTATATGAAATGCTAAAACACCTGCCGCCTGAATCACAAAAAACCCTTCTTTGTCTCTACAATTCTATATGGTCTTCCGGCCACATTCCCTCTGCTTGGAAAGAGGCCATCATAATTCCTATTTTGAAACAGGGTAAGGACCCTTCTTTGCCAAATAGTTATAGGCCTATTGCATTGACGAGCTGCTTATGCAAAGTTTTTGAAAAGATGGTAAACAGTCGCCTGATTCACTACCTAGAAATAAACAAGAAATTAGACCCATATCAATGTGGTTTCAGAGAAGGCAGATCGACGACAGATCAGCTTGTTCGCATGGAAATGTATATCAGGGATGCCTTTATCCACAAACAGCTTGTATTATCAGTATTTCTCGACATGGAGAAGGCTTATGATACTACGTGGCGCTTCGGGATCCTTCGGGATCTTTATACAATGGGCATTCGCGGCAACTTGCTGAGAATAGTTGAAAGTTATCTCTCTGACAGGACATTCGGTGTTAGAGTTGGCAACGTGCAATCTCGACCATTCATACAGGAGACAGGTGTATTGCAGGGTGGAGTACTGAGCTGCACGTTATTTATTGTTAAAATGAATTCCCTCCACACCGTATTCCCTCGCACACTCTTCTATTCCGTCTATGTGGACGATGTACAGATAGGGTTCAGGTCGTGCAATCTTAGCATTTGCGAGCGGCAGCTACAACTTGGCTTGAATAGATTCTCAAGGTGCGCGGACGAGAATGGTTCCAAATTGAACCCGCAAAAGAGCACATGTGTCCTGTTTTCAAACAAGAGAGGTGTACTACCACAACCCGATATTAACCTTAATGGAGAAAGACTAACTTTCAGCCCTGAACACAAATTATTAGGTGTTATCCTGGACACAAAACTTAACTTCATCCCCCACCTAAAATATCTTAAAGAAAAGTGCCTTAAGACCATGAACCTCCTCAAGCTGCTCTCTCGAACAACCTGGGGCAGTGACAGGAAGTGTCTGCTTAGCCTGTATAAGAGTCTCGTACAATCACGCCTCGACTACGGAGCCGTGGTGTACCATTCGGCAACTGAGAGTGCGCTAAAGATTCTCGACCCAATCCACAACCTCGATATACGACTGGCAACAGGCGCCTTTAGAACTAGCCCTGTTGAAAGTCTGTACGTTGAAGCCAACGAATGGTCCTTACACCAACGCAGAACATTCCTAAGTTTTGCATACTACACTAAGGTAAAATCAGACACCGAGCATCCATGTCATTCCATAGTTAGCGACCTGTCCGCTTCCAGACTTTACACTAACCGCCCACGTATTAGAACTCCTTTGAGCCTACGCTTGGAAGCAATGGTAGAAGAAACAGACACCCATATCCCGGAAAATATCCTTATGCCTCCCACTAGCCTTCCACCTCCTTGGGAATGGCAGACCATGCAATGCGATATCTCTTTTGTCGAAATAACAAAACATGCTTTAGTAGAACTTGTTGTTTAGTAGAACTTGAACAAGACATGTACCAGAGGCACACTTACGGTCACACTTCTTCGAACTACAAGTGAAATACTGCTGTGCCGAGTTTTATACAGATGCTTCCAAGTCATCTGCAGGTGTCGCGTATGCAGCTCTTGGGCCATCTTTTTCCACCTCCGGTACTCTAAATCCCAACACAAGTATTTTTACGGCTGAAGCGTACGCAATACATTCAGCTGTAAAGTACATCAGACATACAAACCTGAATAAGGCGATCATCTTCACAGATTCACTAAGCGTAGTAAGGGCGTTAATGAGTTTTCGAAAACATAAAAACCCTATTTTTAATAATCTATACACAGAACTATGCCTAGGCTTAACATACAACCAAAACATAGTCATATGTTGGGTGCCTGGCCATAGGGGTATAAAAGGTAATGTAGCTGCTGACGAAAGTGCAACGTCAGTCGTCTTTAATGAAACGGATGTGAATAAACCCATAGCAGCTACAGAACTTAAGCCATTCTTACGCCACAAACTGAGGAAGCACTGGCAGGACCAATGGGATAATGCAGTAGAGAATAAGTTACACCTTATCAAACCAAAATTAGGGAACTGGATATCTGAAAGAACAGCAAGACATAAGGAAGTTCTTCTTTGTAGGTTAAGAAGAGGACATACTTACGCCACTCACTCCTACCTTTTGGCGGGAAGCGAACCTCCGACATGTACCAAATGTGGCAAGAGGCTTACAGTTGTCCATGTTCTTATACAATGCACAGAAATAGAGGCAGAAAGAAAAAAGCACTTTCCCTCTGCTTATCTCCAACACACACCGTTACACCCAGCATTCTTTCTCAGCAATGAACCCCTTTTTACTCGTCAATCAGTATTAGACTTTCTAACTGAAACGGACACCTTACAAGTGACTTGGCCAGGCTACTTGTAGCACGGCCTCCACCTGGAGGTCGTAGCTGCAACGAAACCATTACTTAGAGCACGTGTCTCCCAGCCCTTGCTTTCAAGGCCTTGCTGAGGCACTAGTGCTACAGATTCTACATATTTTACTGATCATCCCTATCTCGTGGAACATCTATTGTCATCGGAGAAACGATCAATCACTGTCATTTTTAATATGTAGATATTCTTATTTTACGCACTTTAGAGCGAATAAATTTTCGGTCCTTATACATCTTCATTGCACCACATGCATGTTTTGCACAATTTAGTGAATATTTTAGGCCACTATACAGCCGTGTTTTATTACTCCTCGCAATTAACACTCGCATATCATTGAGAAGCACTGATCATCGACTTGGCGCTCTTTGGCCACATCTGGCCCTTGCGCCAATAAACTCTACTAATCAATCAATCAAGAATCAGAATAAATCACTGCACAGTCACAATATATATTGGTTGTCCGGGTCGTTCAATAATAATAATAATAATAATAATAATAATAATAATAATAATAATAATAATAATAATAATAATAATAAAACCTACTTATACATAGATGAGACGAATCAGATAAAATACATCACAGCTTCGCTGATTATCCTTCTTTACAGAGTGGAAAGGCTGACGATTTTTTTTTCTTTGTAGGAGGCCTCATTAAAGAAAAAATTCTGCCATGAATTGTACAGAACAATGTTGCATCCCGTACAGCTGCAGCGCAAGTTAAATGAGAGCGCAGAAACGGAAATTCTGAATTGAAAAGTGCATTATACACTCCGCCATGAATAAGGCGTGGCGCTCTGCCTTTTCACGTGGTACCTAAACTGTGCAGCTGTTGTATGCAGGCCGAACTCCCAGGACGCGTAGAGAATGACATCATTTCTTTTCGTAGCTTTGAGAACCGCTGTTATCTGCGGTACAGAATGCCCTCGCTGTATATCCACTGACACCGTTATGCTCGCATTTTGCAGCCATGTCCCTCAGAGGAAAGTACAATGGTTCTGCGGCCCCGGACAATTCGGTGACTGGAATCGCGACGTCACCTAAGGAACGGGCCAGGATGCCACGGTATGGCCCGGACAGTGTGCACAGTTGGATGACAGCCGGTAAGCCCACAGGACTCGCATACTCTGAAACGAAGTATTTAGACGGGAAATTGTCCACAACATCCTTTTACGATATATACCAATGCAAAAAGAAAGTAGGAAATCGTGCACACCACTTCAGACAGAAAAACACAAGCTTGAAATGGGGCACAAATGAAACTTAAGAAACAATAACCCGATAACACAGACATTAATGTGATTTTCTTCCGTAGTGACTCCTGCCTGCCACCTCCGAAAATTCCAGGCAGGTCGCCCACTATACTGGCGATTGCTGGCTCGTTCTCCTTGTTTAGCGTCTTTAATGACCCGAATGGACACACAGGCATCTAATATATTTATTAAATAACAAGTTGTGCATTTTATACTTTCATAGCTAATGCAATGCCGCCTTTTCACATTCCCGTGTTTAGGAGGAACTGAGGCCCTCTAGAAAGCGGATAAAGTGGCGCAACAGCTTACGTTGAGCTATGTAAGCAACCACTGATTGCGGCCCCTTGCACTTCTTGTGCAATTTCTAAACAAACAACACCTGCGTCAATCACACCAAGTTTTTCTTTTTCGTTGTGCACAGTCGATCGTGGCGAGACCGTGGGTGCAGCACATTGGTTGCACAATCTCATGAGAACTCAACGTTTTCTGTTGCACACGTAACGAATGACTTTGCTTCCTGGTGGTTCGCCTTAGTACTATTGGTTCCGTGATCCACCTACAAGCTCCGATGGCGGATTGCTGAAGAAGAATCGCTTGTGAAATGCACCTTTAGTGAGCAAGCACTTGTTTTAATGCGTAAGCATTCCATGGTGAGCTGCCGAGCCCTGTCACGCGAAAAGTGTAATGCGTTGTGTCTGCAAAGAAAAGCGTAATTTGCAAAGACATTTATTCGTTATGATAGCGAAACGTGTACTTGTTTTACTCGGGAAGCCGCTTTTTCACCGGCTAACAAACGTTAAACGTTTCCGCTCAGTGCAGGACGCGCTTGCATGTATCGGATGTTTCTCGGATGTTACGACGGCTCTATCCGTTGCGTGTTGTCACCGAACCTTGTGTATTCTGACCGTATGCATGATGCCAATCGTGCAGTACTTGCTGGAAGACACGTGGGCACCAGCGATTATTCTGAAACCTCCCATGACTCATGTATAAAAGCCGACGCGCTTGCTGTGCAGATCAGATATCGATGATTGTTGGCTGTGTTCGCCGCTATCATTGTGCTTTGGGTGTTTAACTTACTTTGTGGGCACAGGTTCGCCCAATAAAAAGTTTGTTATTCAAAGCTTAGCGACTGTTTCTATGGCGTCGCTACTACGTGACAGTAGTGTAAATGCAGATGATTGAAGCTTTTGAATGATCAGGCACCATTTAAAAAATAATAAGAAAAGCAGAAATCCCACAGAGATACATAAGAATCCTTAGCAAATGCATGGGGAAGCTTACAGTAGGCGTGGGCCAAATGAAATTTGGGGATAGGTTGATTTAAAATTAGGGGTTTGGTCAACTTGAAATTTGGAGGTGGGGTAATTGTAAATTGGGTATGGGCCAGCTTAAATTTGGGGGTGATCCAACTTGAAATTTGTGGGTGGGTCAACTTGAAATTTGTGGGTGTGTCAACTTCAAAATGGGGTGAGCCAACTTGATTTAGGAGGTGGATAAACTTAATATTTGGTGGTGGGCCAACATGAAACTTGGGTATGGGTCAAATTAATTAGGCGGTGGCCCAACTGAAATTTGAAGGGGGCAAGTTGAAATCTGCGGGTGGGCCAACTGAAATTTTAGGTATGGCCAACTTGAAATTTTGATTTGCGCCAACTGAAATTCGGAGGTGGGCCAACATGTAATTTCAGGGTGGGACAATATGACATCGGGGGGGGGGGGTAACTTGAAATCTGGAGGCGCGCCAAGTTAAATTTGGGTGTAAGCCGATTGGAAATTTGAGGGCGGGCCAACTCAATTTCGCGATGGGCCGACTTAAGATTGGTTAGGGGAAAATTAAAATTTGATGGTAGACCAACTGAAATGGGGGATGGGCCAACTTGAAATTTGCACTCGGCCAAGCTAAATTTATAGGTGGACCAACCTGAAGTTTGGGGTGGGAGTGGCCCAACTGAAGTTTCTGGGTGGGCCAACATAAATTAGGGGGTGGACAAACCAACTTCAAATTTAGGGGTGGGCATACTTGAAATTTGGGTATGAGCCAAAATAAATTTGGGGTTGGGCCAGGTTGAACTCTGTGGGTGGGACAGCTGAAATTTATCAGCAGACCAAGTCAAGCTTTCGGGCGGGCCCACTTGAAATTTCAGGTTGGGTCAACTTAAATTTGTGGGTGGGTCTAGTTGAAACATGGAGGTACTCCAAGTTAAATTTGGGGTGGACCAACTTAAATTTTGGGGTGGCCAATTCAAGTTTGGGTGCGGGCCCACTTTAAATTTTTTGGCGCATTATAGTCTGCACGGCTGCTGCGCCATAAAAATCCCAAATCATCATCACCACTTTAAATTTGCATTTGGACCAACATTAAATTCGCATGCGGGCCATCTTAAATTCAGGGGTGGGTCAGTTTGATGTTTGGAGGTGGCCCAACTGGAAATTAGGGGTGTACCAAATTAAATTTTGGCGTAGGCCTACTTGGGATTTGAGTTGGCACAACTGAAATGTTGGTTGGGCCGAATTGAAATTTGGGGGTGGACCTACCTGAATTTAGGGTTTCTTGAACTTGAAATTTGGATTTGGGCCAACTAGAGATTTTGGAGTGGCCCAACGTCCAAATATGCGCTGCTGAGCGTCCTTCAAGTTATGAACACCTCGCGGGCAAGCGAGCGTGTTGAGACGCTTGGCGCGTTTTCATTGAGTATTACCGAAGCACAGTCAGAATGCAGACGAGAGCTTGCATGGACAAGCAATGTGCGCATGACGCAGCATTGAGAGAGTGACAGCGAGGGTGACATCTGCCAAGTGCATCAGTTTCAGGTTTGAGGCCTGATACTGTCGTGTAATTTTCATATTTTTAGTCTTAAAAAATTTAAAATACAAGGCATGTGTTGTCATTGTTACGTTTGATGACCTTTGTTTGCGGGCTGTCATTCTCAAAATTCTTGGCAATAATTTTGTGAAGAATGTCAAACATGGCATGACCAACTTTAGAGATTGAACAGTGTAGCAATACAACCGGCTGGCGACATAACATGGTATGGCATATAGCCAGCTGGAGTCTGTCGTTTTCAAGTGTCTTTGGAAATATTCTACTTTAGTTCGTCCACCCCCAAAATAAGTTGGCCCATCCCGAAATTTCACTCCGCCCACCTCCTTATTTTAGCTGAGCTTACCCCTAAATTTCAAGTTTGCCCAAACCCAAATTTTAAGTTGGCCTACCCCTGAATTTAAAGCTGACCCACCCCCAAGTTCCAGGTTGAGACACCCCCAAATTCTAGGTTGAGACACCCACCAATTTCAATTTGTGCAGTCCAAAATTTTTAATTGGCTCAACCCCAAATTTCATCTCGCCAAAACCTATATAGGCTTTCCCGTGCATTTTCTACGGAGCCCTGCTATACCTATGGGTATGCATAAATCTGATCATGTTAATATTCTTTCTAATGAATTCTTTTTTGGTATAGATTCATCCTTATCACTCATAGAGCTACCAATAATCCACATTTACACTATTATAACGAGTCAATATCTTCGCAAATACGAGACATTATATCTTTGGCGTGACGGACAGATTTTGCCGGGGCACTCGCCAAAGAATCATTATGCATTAACACGGTGATTGAGGATTTCATTATTAGGTGACATGTCGAAGTTTTACCCGTCAAAACATGGAACCGTGATAAGACTCATTTTATGCCGTGCTCCACGGACAGCGTGTTCTCCTCCTGTCCAGAATCGATGCAGCACATCTTTTTGTTTTTTGCAGATGCGGCATACTTTTGGGGCAACATAACAATTGTGTTTGAGGTACAGATATACCCAAACGGCACGACGTAAAGCTTGTTACATTGAAATGCAACCAGTGGCGTAGCAACAGGGGGGGCCGGGGGGCCGTGGGCCCCGGGTGCACGGGGCCAGTGGGGGGAGGGGGGGGGGGTGTCATATACGTCTGAAGACATCCCTCTTTCCGCCGGCTACACCCCCGGGGGGGGGGGGGTGACGGAAGACCTATGGGCCCCGGGTGCCAGACGACCTAGCTACGCCACTGAATGCAACGAAAATAATAGAAGAGGTAGAACCGTGACATCACTATATATATATATATATATATATATATATATATATATATATATATATATATATATATATATATATATATATATATATATATATATATATATTATATATATATATATATATATATATATATATATATATATATATATATATATATATATATATATGTTACGAACTGACTACATCCTAGCTCTAGAAAACGCGAAGCCGCCTTGCACCTACTGTTTTTGGTGCTGTTGCATATACAAGTTGACTGCGTGACGGCGAAGATGAGTTTAGCAAGATATCGAGGCAGAAGCGCCTGCAGCAGGAAATGGTCCTTAATTAGATGTCTGATTCAATCTCTTTCTGTGTTAGTAAACACGTAAAACGCTTCAATGCACACCACTTGCTATGAAAAAGAGGATCTGCAAAAAAAAAAAAAATATGCAGATTCTAAGCACTATGGGAATCGATGTAAGTGAGCTTTGTCTGCTGTTTCGGTTCACTGACATTATTTGGTGGCGATATATTGACGGCATACGAAAGTCATGACAACAAATGCCACGTTACCTGCTCCACTTGTGTTTGTAGTTCTTGCCTCGATAGACCCTTTATGCGCGCCTCCGTTTCCTTGGCACTAAGTGCACGCTTCGTGCCATTCTTGGTTGTAGCGTTGTAACTCGCAAAACTGCCTTCTCTCTCTCTTTATTCTCTCTCTAACATTCTACCCACCTCCTCCCTCCACTGCCGTTGCGGGTGGGCCAGGAGACAAGCGCGACAGCTCCTGCACTGTTTTTGTGGGTGGAGGTGACGCGCAATTACGGTGTCCAGGGGGCATTGTACCCATACGACGCAGCGTAAAGGCTGACACGAGCTTCTCCGGTCATGTACTAAGGCAATAGCGTATCCCGGAAAATCCGCTCTCGGTGCCAGGCGTCGTTTGGCGGATAATCATTCTGAACCTCAACCACGCACGCCCTCCTGGTGGCTCACAACTTGTCTTGCATTCCTTACAAGGTTATTCTTCGGGCGTTTGAGAACGGCAGCTCATAAACCAATGTCATGAAAGGAAACACCAACAGCGTATGCATTTTATGTTCTTAGTGACATGGCTACATCGCAATCCCATCCCGACAAGGCCGGCGTTAGTAATGTGCGTGTCAACCACGCCCTACTGTGGCCGGCGTTAGTGGCGTCCAAGACCAGAGCAGTAGCAGCAGCAGCAGCAGTAGCAGGAAAGTCGAAGGAAGAAGCAAAATAAGCTTCGCTTAAGTAATGCTGCATTCATACCTAGGGTAATGTCTAGAAGAGAGCCACTCAGATTTGCGATACAAGTTTCTCCTGGTTATAATAATAATAATAATAATAATAATAATAATAATAATAATGAAATGCACGCATCAATACGATGCTCCCTTATGTGAAATTTTAGCGCAAGTATACACGTGTTTTCATTTGGCGGTATATTGGCTGCCGCGGACGATCTGTCTCGTGCTCCACATTGAAAAGCGAGAGAAGGTTGGCGTGACTGCCTCACTGAACGGGAGATCACGAGAGGCAGCGCGTGGGTGACAGGCGGGCGCAATTCCCAGCGACCGCCGCAGACAGACCTCCGCTCTTGCAGGGCTTTGTTTTCATGTACGGTATCGGTCGATCTGCTCACCACATGTCATCGGTGAACATACGATGGCGCGCTACTCTGGCGCCATCTCGTAGCGGTCATCACCGCAGAGCCCGTCTAGCGCGGCCCTACGCTTTCCTCCTCACCCATTCATCATACTCTCATCCTTCGCCCTTTGCCTCAAACTTTCACTGTAGCCTCATTCGCCGCTTTTCTCATCGTGCTCTCTTCAGTATCGCCGGAATTCATCACCCGCTGCGCCTAGCGTTCCCTTTAATACCTGGCTGTGCTCGTTCGCTCGGATACGCCGCGGGAGGCCGAGCGATGCCGAGGCACGCCGACGTTCAACACAGGAACGGGCAGCTAAGGGTAGCGCTCGAAAAGAAAGCATGGCATGGCATATACCATACATAGACCTAAATGTATACGGAGCCTCATGGCAACGGCGACGGTGAAAATTCGCTTGGTGTATCCATATAATAGAGATCTAAAAATTCAAGCAGAAACTCATATGAGAGTTGTCTAAGTATGCGTAAGCATTGTTCCACTTGCTTATGTCTACGCAGCCTCGCGGAACGTCATGAGCGTAGACATACGAAACGTGATCCTCCTGTGCAAACGGCAGCGCTTAGGCCACACGAGCTGGTGCGGACAGCGGCGCAAGGTGCATTGATAACGCAAGCAACATACTGATTCTGGCTGCACCAAGTGCGCTCATGACGTTCCACTCATTATCAGCTGTCATTGCTATTTAGCACCTTAGCCATCCGCGTCAAGCCATTATGAACACTGATGAAACGTGCTCCAGCAGCGGCTGAGCATGGCACAGCCGCGCGAACTGCATGGGCCCTATAACGTAAAGCCATGGCGCTATAACGTAAAACTATTGCAAACTTTTCTATTCCAATTCTGCTATCAGCCCTCCACGATTGGTCAAAAACTTGTTTCGACCCCCCCCCCCTTCACCTGTCTCTCACGCAACGTCACGAAAACCGCGATAGCTCCCCATGTGACGTGACGTGTACGCACTGATTATGCATAATTTGACCGAACGAAAGAAACATAGTTATTTCTCATTCAACGACTTTGCGCCATTAGCCCTCGGCTGTTGGTTAAAAGTTTTCGGGCTGCACCCAATTCACCTGCCTCTCACGCTACGTCACAAAAACGCAAAAACTCACGGCGTCAGTGTGACGTGTACGCGTTAAAGATGCATTAATATGCCGAACAAAACTGAATTTTCTTCGGAATAGCCTCCGGCTGTCCCGTTCCGAAAGGAATAAAAGATGGCTGCCGCCGATGGCTCAGGCACTGGCTACTCCACCTGCTAGAGAACATGGGTTTATTTGCATGTAATAAAGCTTTTACCGCGGCCGTGTAACGTTTTTGAGCATTTTGACACGTTTAGACCTCGCTCAGCCAACTTTCTTTTTGCCGAGGATACTTTTCAGCGGAATTATTAATCTTCTGTTGCGTGCTGCCCCGATTATTGACCATCCATCGCAAGCTAAGTAAGGGAGAACGGACCAATCGCAGATGCCGGCACCACGCTTTTCATCCGATTACCGATTTTTAGTGCACTTCTCCACTTGAGCGTCTCCTCGCCTCTTATCAGCCCATTCGATAAGACAAGCCGCTCAGTGTAGGCAATGTTATTCGTTTATCAAGAAAAAAAAAGTGACCTCCTAAAAACCAGGAGAGCATTTGATTGGTCTGTTCAGACAACCCTGCGGGTGACCGCCCGATGCTTGCGTGGGCAGTAAGCAAATTTGACGTCAGGAGAATGGAATACAAACATATTGGAATAGTTCTACGTTATACGGCCCCAGTTCTCGAACAGAATAGAATATTACACACTAATTATTCATATTACATTCGAAGATGAACTAGTCCATATCTTGGAATATCGAAACTATCCAAATATTTGACAACAGACTAATAAAGTATGGTTACTCTTCTCTAGGATAAAACAAAGTATCTAAAATTGGCAGAAATGAACTATGGAGAAAAATTTTGCAAGCGATGCCGGAACAAAGTAGGTAATACAAGGTGTGCTTTCGGTTTCGCGGCGGAAGCCTACTTTATCAAAACCTGTGATTTATTGCTTGTAGTCTGCAAATTATTGTTTCTTGCAGTCTATTCACGTAGCTGGTTTGTGCTTTACGCCACAACCAGTGATGTTCTTCTGGGAACGTCCCCTTTTGCATGTGCGTACAGTACACAAGTCCTTCAGCAGGTTTTTTTTAGTAAAAATGTTTGTAACTCTTTTAACAACAACTCATTCAGAATTTTAAGACAGCTAGTCATATAGTAGCAATTCATTAGTGAAAAAAATCCGCTGGCGACCAAGGTCTAAAGATGTTGAGAGGCTACTTGTGTAGTTCTCTTATTGACAGTTAGTCACTCTGTGTTTGAAACTCATCCTAATTGTCCGTGATAGCATGCTGTCTTGTTTTCACTATTCATTAGAAACGTGGTACCTAATTACACACAAAAACGTTCCTGCTATAAATATGTGTGTCGGCGTTCGACTATTCAATATTTGATTCGACATTCTGTATTAGTATTTGTATTCGACTCCTATGTGAACATTTTTTCGTTCGCACACTTCGAATTCTCAGCGAAGGCAGTCAGCCAATCGCAAAGAGCACTTACGAACGAAAAGGTTTGTGAATTCAGCGCAGGAAATGTAAGGTTTCCACACAGGTTACTGGATCGCGAAAACACAGTGTAATGCTTGATATATTTTTCGTTGAGATTCCATATATACATTAGGAGCAGGCAGGGCAAATAACCTGCAAACGGCTTGACGGGCTCCTACCTTGCTAAAATCAAGGCAGACAGCCAGCGCCAGCCAGCATTTTTTGAAAAACACGAAATAAATATGCATAATGCTTGCCAATTGTAATTGTCGCAATGCCGGAAAACATAAAGAAAGGTTAATTTCTCGTATATCTTACTAAGAACACCGTGTGCATAATGACACTAATTCTCGAACACATAGAAATGTTTCAGAACAGTGTGGCTGCTCACAGAAGAAAGCAAGAAATAAAAGAAAAAAACGTTAAGCATCTATTTGCTACAAATCGTACGCAAAAGCAACAAGCCAAATATACAGGATGATACCTGTTAAGTTTCACGGAATCTTTAAATATGGCCTATGGCAGATAGCATATTTCTTGTCGTTTAGCTGGATTATTTTAAAATAGCACTAGAAATCTAAATAGATATTCAACTACTTAACCAAAATTGACTAGTTCACTTCTTAACTATTTACTTTACGTCACATACTACAATTTACGAAGTGTAGCTGGTGAGCTTGCAAGACGATGCATCCACTTGAAATGAATTTGCAAGATGACACCACCTCAAAAATATTATTTCCGGAAGTATCTGATGAAATACATCGGCGTTCCAGTTCCTTTAGTGCTTCAATGGATAAAAGAGCGTCTTGTTAGTAAAGAGACGAAAGCTCATTTTTACGGCGAGTTTGATTGCGCATATCTCCAAGCTGGTCTCATTATAGAAATGCTTTCCAAGTGGGTACGCCTCAAAATTGCACCAGCTGCAGTTCGTAATTTACAATATGGGTCGTAAAGTACTTTTTTAAGAAGTTAATTAGTAAAACGTCGTTAATTATTTGAACATGCATTTATGTTTTTTCTGCAAGTAATGTCCGCCTCTCTGAACAATCCAGCTGAAGGACTAGAATTGCGTTATCCGCAACAGTCACCATATTTAAAAAGTTCATAAAGTATAAAATTGATCACCCCGTACGATATATCTCTTTTTAAGAGTTCAGTTCTAACGAGGGCGAAAATGTGGAAATGTAATGTAGCATTATAGTATAAGAAATGTTGGCGACGCTCGTTTCTTCAAAGCGATAATATATCAATACGTCCAATCATTTAATGGTGAGGAGCGACTCTGTGCAGGCACCGGTCAATGTTTACGATTACGTATTGCATTCGTGTTTCAATACGTATCGAATTCTGTTTTGATGATTCGTCATGTTAATCTCGCAAGAGAACTCCGGCCGGTTGCCCGAGTGGTTGAGCGGAGGTGAGAGCAAGAGTGTGTGCACACAGTACTGCTTTGACTGACATAGAATACGTGCTGGGGCAAGAAGTTCAGGCAAACGGGAGGAAGGGGCTCGGGGTACAAGGTGTGGTACGCCTTAGACCACTGACCGCTTTGCAAATTTTACAACCGTGGTGCGCCTTTAGTGTGAAACAAGTTATAAAACCCTTCCTTGAGTCTAGAATCCTCACGTCACCAATATTCTGCCATGTCGAAGGACGTATATACTGAACGTCGTTTGCAGTAGTGGCGTCCCTGCGCCGTCAGATGCTGATACCGTCTTCTTTCATTCATGCACGCAAGCTGTAGACAAGGAGACGAGTTATAAGCCGCAAGTAACGAGCCAGAGCAAGCGACATGATAGTGCGCAGAAGCGCGATAAAAAGTGCAAATTGTAAGCGGGAGAGGCAATATAAACAATGGCGAAATTAAAACACGGAACATGGATGGCGGCGAGTGGAATTGCGAAATTCCATGTGGCGTAAGAGAGCGAATCTCGTGGTCATTTCGTTCACGTTCGCTCGTTCGCGTGTGACCGAACCCGTACCACATGCCAAGCACATGTTGGGACGCGAGTACGTGTGGGGAATAGAGACGACTCCACGGCGTGAATCCCAACTGGCAACTGGTTTTATGTTGTTTTAGCCCGCCTTCAGCTCGCCCTCAACTTTCCTCTCCATCGGTGCAGAGTGGAGACGGGAGGGGGGAGAGAGAAACCAGTTCCCCGTTGTGGCCTGCTCGCGGCCACAATACCACTCCCCGCCTAGTGAGTTGCCGATGGAAAGGTCCAGGCGAGTAGGGGTTCTTGAGCATCGTTCGCTGTGCGTACGTCGCATGAGAACCTCGGGAGCTGGCGCTGCAGATGGGGACTCTGGCGAAGGTGGGTGCTCCCTTGGCGGAGACACCGCACCGTCGTCACTGTCCGTGTGTGCTGGCTTGACGCGTTCTAGCGAAACAACCTCTTGACGACCGCATCTATGGATGGCGATACGGTTGTCCCCACGGAAATCCGCCAAATTCCTGAAACACGCAATTCATGCAGACATTCACACAATCCCATGCAGCATTATGCGATCATATCAGCATATAGGAGACACCTTGTTAGTGGTGACCACCGTGCAAGTTGCGCTGATGAGCTATAGAGTCAGCGAGTCAGCTTCCACCGCTGAAGCCTTCAAAAAAATCTAGATTGCCTACGACATAACACGGCGCAAAGAAGCAAGAATTACGAATTACTGAGTAAAAAAAAAATTTTGTATAAATTATTGCCTAGTCGAATGAGATACACACCAAGTAAGTTACATTTTACAATTGCCGATCATTACGTTGTAAGGTAAATACAAGGCTTCGACACATGTTGCGTTGCATTTGCAAATACGCATTTGGTATCCCTATCCCACGCTGGACTTCACTGCCGCGTGAAAGGTGCTGCGGAAGTCTCCTTAACCCGTCCCTTGCAAATTTCATAATGCTTTGATTCAATTCAATTGCGCCTGAAATAGGTAAGCAGGTAATCGAAGTAAATTGAGAGGGAAATACGCTTTCAGTGTTAAGGTTAGTTTGGTGCTAGGAAAGGCGTGCGGCTCACGTAGCTAATCTGAGGATGTGACCAGAGAGAAAGGAATAGCCTGTCTCTGCGCGAGAAAAATAAGAAATACCAGATCAACAGAGAAATAAATAACAATAGATAAATAATAGGAAGGCTACGCGACATAATGCGGGTTCCAATGTAGCGGGCAACATGCGGAAGCCCTCTCTGAATGGATACTTTCTGCAGCTGCCGGCAGGCGGCGACACAAGTTTATAAAATGTATCATTTCAAACACTTTACGCCAAATATGTACGTCCCTGTACGCACAGTGGGTCAGCAAGAACGTTATTGTTTTATTTGGGGTTTTACGTGCCAAAACCACTTTCTGATTATGAGGCACGCCGTAGTGGAGGACTCCGGAAATTTTGACCACCTGGGGTTCTTTAACGTGCACCTAAATCTAAGCACACGGGTGTTTTCGCATTTCGCCCCCATCGAAATGCGGCCGCCGTGGCCGGGATTCGATCCCGCGACCTCGTGCTCAGCAGCCCAACACCATAGCCACTGAGCAACCACGGCGGGGTGCAAGGACGTTAGTTCTCTTGTAATCAAGCTGCTTAACTTATCTAAAGAAAAAAGAAAGCAAGAAACACGGATTACTTCAGAGTGATGTTGTGGGTATTGGTGTTACAAAAGAGAAAAGTAAATTAGCTGCCAAATGTCCTTGACGTCACCAAGCACGCTTCAGTGGTGCGAAGAGTCGGGCAGACGAGGCAAATTCACATGCATGTTACGGTTAACTCAATACTTTGTGCTCTTTATTACTAGTACAGTCATGATGTAAAAGGGGCCCAAGCTGCGATAAACAAGGATGCGACGCCCAGGTCGCGAACGTACGCCATATATTTTTTGCACTTTACGTCACTGAGGCGTGCCTTTCACCGAATGCTTGCCGAAATTCCCTGGTTCCCGCAGCGGCTAGCTCAAGTTTACTGCAACTTACGTGTTAGCAATTGTTCTTTTTTAAGGCGAAAACCTTTATAGGCTAATGGTGAAGTTTGTGTCAGCAGACCTGAAGCCGGAGTGTCCGCTGAAATGTCATCACGCTATTTTAAGACAGATTAAAGACAGATGAAAAGCAGAATGAAAAATGATTGATAGTGACAGTGAATGATAATATTATAATAGAGATTGTTAGAGGTTAATAATGACTAGTAATGACTACTAATGACTCCGAAACGAACACTATGTCTAACGACGACTTGTAATGGTCACAATTGATTAGAAATGATTATAAATAACTAATAATGAGCATTAATGACTGAAATGACTACTAATGACTACGAAATGACCAATATGTCTAACGACAGCTTGTAATGACTACAATTGATTACGAATGACTAAAGTGCTTACTAGTGAGCAGTAATGACTAATAATGACTGAAATCACTTGTAATGACTAGTAATAACTACGAAATGACCAAGGTGTATAACGACGAATTGTAATGACTAAAATTTATTAGAAATGGCTAGAAATGCTTAGTAAGGACAGTAATGACTAATAATAACTGAAATGACTTGAAATGACTACTGATGACGAAGATATGACCAACATATCTGACGATGGCTTGTAGTGACCACATTTGATTACAAATGATTAAAAGCGCTTAGTGCTGAGTAGTAATGACTAAAAGAAAGAGGAAGAGATAAGAGGAGGAGGGGTAGGATTTCGCCGTTCACCTCTTAAGAAAGATCTTAAGAGACCGTGTAACTTTTTTTTTAACGCATCTCTCAAGCACCCGTTCCCGTGGCGATCGTCAGCCTCGGCGTAACCAAGTGAACGAGCGCTGCGAAAGATGAAAGCGAACGTGGTGGGCCATGCGTGGATGAAAGGCGTGAGGAGGAAAGCAGAGAGGAGGGTGCAGTGGAACAATGAGGCCGAAAACGGACGAAGATATGGCAGAAAGGTCGAGAAAAAAAGCGGAGTGCCGGCACGACCAGGCATGCGGCGAGGGCGGAAACTAAGCGCTGGCGTGGGCTTCTGACCCAGTGCGCATGCGCCACTTTGCTTGCAGCGCCGCCGCCTCTAGAGAATGCGCTATGCGCGAACCACACGTTCTTGTGCCCAGCTTTTCTTTCTGAATAATGAGTGACGCCACCGGTGGAAGTGCTTCCTGTGCCGCTGCTGCTAAACGAGCTGTCTGAGCACAGGCTCAGCGCCGTCGCCGAAAGCACCCTGTCATTCGGAATCAAATTATTTTCAATAATATATCTCCAACTCAAAGTGCCTGAACAGCAGCGTTCGAAATTCACATTAGTGAGTATTGTAAGGTTTGGAGACGATCTCGCCGCTGCCACCATTTGTAGGATTTGGAGTCCGGCTTGTAGGACGACCGGAGGAACTTGGGGCGACAGGATTAGGCGAGCAGGGTTTATTTACATTATTTACAGTTTAAACAAGACATACATCGACAGTCTAGCGCGATTCCCAAATGGAGCCCGCAAGATGAAGCATACAGAAAACGAGCACACAGCTAACGAGTACATTGACGAGCACAGAGCACGACGACGAGCACACACTAGCAGCCGACAACCGCTGCTTATAAGCACTCTATTTGTCCCTAGTTCCCTAGGTGAGGAGAACGTTCGACCATTCAATTTGTAGAAAGTCATCGTGGTCGCTTTTGTGAGAAGGGGGTAGGTAGGGGTTTTACACACACACATGCCGCACAGGTTGCGGTGCTCTCTCCGAGGGCCGACAACCTTTGCAGCGCAGTCGTCGGGGTTTCCATTGTCTGGCGTCCCCGTAGTCAAGTGGTCACGCCCGACCCCAGCTGGCGCCTCTAAATTCCAGAGCTGCCTTTTTCCTCTAGTCGCGACGTGTTTCGGCAGACTGAGACTAATCCTGGTGCCCCCGTACCGCAAAGCACCCTTTTGCCAGGGAGGCTCCCCCTGCCGCAGAGAGACCATGACGGCCTGGCAAATTAACCAACAATGCACAGGGCACCAAACGTGGCCAGCCCTACTGTCGTCACCGATCCTGCAAACGAGGCGCATGGTCGGTTAGCGCTGTCCTCGCTGGTTCTCTTTGGGGAAGATCGCAACGCTCGCAGCTGGCTGAGAAAACCTGCAGGACCGCAACTCGGCAGGCCATTCCTAACAGTATCGTAATCATCGGTGAATTTTTTTTTCATAGTGTTCAGCAATATGTGAAGCGGTTTTCGCATTTATTTCGTATGCAGCGTGCCAGCTCAATAGCAGTGGGCTTCAGATCTGTGGTAAACATAAATCATAATCAAACTCATAATTATAATTAAACTCATATTCTGGCAATAAAATTGCCACAGCTACAAACGCAAGCAAGGATCACTGAGACAGTACATAAGTAACTCCAAAACGACACCAAGCGTAATCGCACTACAGGAAACAGGCACACACCCAACTCAACCTGGCTGCAACACACATACGACCACGCCTGAAAGCCGCGTGGCCACACTTACAGCTAAAACGCTCACAACCACACAACACACAATAGACGGCAGTGACGTCGATCATAACCTAATTGAGATCCTGCCGCTCCAACGAGGCCGAACGAGTCTTTTCATACTGAATATATGCAGCCCACCCAAGCAGAAGCAGGACAAGTTCGACTACTTGATCACTAAAGCGATTGGCATAGCCAAAAATAATAGTCTGCTGATTGTAGGCGACTTCAACGCTGCTCACCAGGCATGGGGCTACACGACAGCCACATCAAAACGCACTGCACTCCAGTGCACGATACAGCAGCACCGTCTCACCATACTCACAGACCCCGCATACCCCACACGTCTAGGAAACAGCGTCTCCCGAGATACATGCCCTGACCTGACCCTCACTAAAGGGATACAGCAAGCTGCCTGGCACAACACGGAGGGAACTCTGGGCAGTGACCACTGCATACTTGCCACCACATTGAACGTTACGCATGCACGCCACCCGATAAAAAAGACAACACTCACAGAATGGACAGCTTTTCGCAAAGAGCGAGCGGATGACTCCTCAACGGGTATTACGGATATCGAGCAGTGGGTACGAGAGCTCCATCAAAACGTAGCCAGACATTCAAAACAGATCGCACTCACCACAGACATACCGGCCGTAGACCCACGCCTTCTTCACCTCTGGGAAGCACGTCGAGGTCTTGTTAGGAGATGGAAGCGCCCAAAACATAATCGTAAATTGAAACTACGTATAGCGAAACTCACGGCGACCGCGGAATTTTATGCTACGGAGCTCACCCGTCACAACTGGCGACAACTATGCAACAAGTCGCAGGGTTATCTTAGCACAGCCAAAACATGGTCGCTGCTACGCCATCTTCTTGACCCCACACAAAGCAAGGCAATTAGCCAGCAAATAATCCAACGTATCCTCCACAACCATCCGGGTTCTGATGACGAAATACTGGAGGAGTTGCGGGTGCGGTACATAGGCGATTTCGAACCCGCACAAGGACAACCTCCAACCTACAGCAGGAGCGACAATTACGACCTCGACAGGCCGATCACTATCACTGAGGTGCAACAAGCAATCCATGCACTCACACGAAACACCACCCCAGGCAAGGACAAAATAAATAACAAGCACCTGCGCAATCTGGATGATGGCACCATTCAATCTCTTACTGACCTCTTTAATCATCACTGGGAAGAGGGTACACTTCCAGCTGACTGGAAGCACGCGGACATCATACTCATTCCGAAGCCAGGCAAACTCTCCAGCTTAGAAAATATGAGACCAATCTCACTGACTTCATGCCTAGGCAAGCTTCTGGAACATGTCATTCTGAACCGGCTTCAACCTTAGCTAGAATCCAGCGACCTCTTTCCCGAAACAATGTTCGGATTCCGGCCCCACCTTCCTACCCACGACATCCTTCTTCAGTTGAAGGAACAAGTCCTTGAACACATCTCACCGCACAACACCGGAGCGATTTTAGCACTCGATCTCAAAGGTGCTTTCGACAATGTGGCTCACCATACCATCCTTACAAACCTAAGCCTCACGAACTGTGGTCGTAATACTTACAATTAAATACGCGCCTTTCTAAGCAACCGCACGGCCACAATAGGCATTGACTCACTCAGAACCCCGACGTTACCTACCCGCAATACAGGAACCGCACAAAGTGCTGTTCTATCACCCACCCTCTTTAATATTGCTATGATGAAATTACCTGACAAACTCAACGCAATACCAGGCATCAGGCATGCAATATACGCCGATGACATCACTATCTGGACCACCGCTGGTTCCGAAGGAGAGAAACAGTACGCCCTTCAACAAGCGACCGACGTCGTCCAGTAATATGCAAAAACAAGTGCTCTCCAGTGCTCCCTCGAGAAGTCAGAACTATTAGTCGTTCGACAGAAATCCCGAAGAAAACTCAATGAACTACGAAACATCACACTCACCCTCGACGACAAAGAAATACCCACAGTAAACCGCGTCCGCATTCTCGGACTCCACATACAACAGGACGGTGGAGGCGCATACACCATCCAGCGTCTCAAGCAGACCACCTTCCAGATCATGCGAATGGTCAGCCGTATCACCACCAAACAATACGGACTGAAAGAAGACGACACAATACAGCTCGTCCAGGCCCTAATAATCAGTTGCATTGCCTACACTGACCCGTACTTGCCCCTCACTCCCAAGAAGATAGATCAATTAGACGTACTTCTTCGGAAAGCCTACAAGCAAGCGCTCGGCCTACCCCCGGGAACAGCGACACTCAAGCTTGAAGCCCTAGGAGTCCATAATACTAAAAGAGAAATTATAGACGCCCATCTCACAAGCCAACGAGACCGACTAGCCCTCACGCCAACAGGAAGAACAGTCCTAGCGCGCCTAGACTACCCCACACACAGCAAAGGCCACGAACAAGCAATCCATCTGGCCCCCAACTTCCGGGAGCACATCAAGGTAGCCCTTATCCCCAGAAGCATGCACCCGGAACATCATGCCCATCGTCGCCAAGCTCGCGCAAAAAACTCTACAGAGAAGATATGGCAGTCTCCCCACCACACTATACACAGATGCCGCGCAGTACCCCCCAAAAGCAGCCATGACGCCCAGCGTTGTCGACTATAACCTACAAGAGGTGTTCTCAGTGACGTTCCGCACTGCCAGCGCCCTCGTAGTGGAGAAGACAGCCATCGCCTTGGCCATCACCTCTAGTCTGACCAACGAGTACATAACAATTATTACCGACTCCCAGGCAGCTTGCCGTAGCTACGCGAGAGGTCGAATATCTTCAATCGCCCACCGACTCCTCAAAGAAACCTCCGAATTCCCGGACGTTGAAATAATGTGGACTCCAGGACACGAGTCCTTCCGTGGAAATCAGCATGCGCACGCTGTAGCCGGGCGTCACAAGAGAGGGATACGGACGCATCCATGGAGCCTGTACCTTTACAATACAACGCCATACTACAACACCACAGATTGAACAGACGACAATACCCACCTCCACACAAGACCCCCTCACGTGAAGACGCCGTAACATGGAGACAACTACAAACCAATACATACCCACATTTAAGCAGACTACACGCAATCCACCTTACCCTATATTCATACAAATGTCCCCTTTGTAATGATTACGCCTCCCTATATCACACCACATGGGCGTGCCCCACCGTGAAGGCGGCCCCGCAAATACCCAACCCCACACCCGAGCAGTGGGAGGCCGTGCTGACTAGTTCGGACTTTCGTAACCAGCAGCAACTGGTGCGGCGGGCCCGGGAGACAGCAAAAGCCGCAGGAGCCCTGGACTAAGGGCACCTCCCGCACAAGCAGAAAGACACCTGCTTGTCCTTTCTTCTTTTAAATAAATGTTTCTCCTCCTCCTCCTAAAGAAAGCACGTGGTGAAATTACAAAGAAAAAGCCCCGACAAAATTAATTATGCAGCATATTTTTGCGGCGTTTTTCCTGGACAAGATGTCGCTGTGCCAATTGAAAAACGCCATCGCTCAGTCAAGTATCCATCGAATGCTCCAACTGGTCAAATCCCGAATCCTTAGGGTATGGATGGTCTGAACGCTGATGAGGAATCCACAACCACTGAATTAAGACGGTAAATTCGAAGTGAACAACTTCGCAGTGGGAGGGGCCCTATATGGTGATCATCGCGTTTGATGCGTCTGGTGTATTCAGTTTTGTTTTCATTTTCTTTTGGGCTGCATGGTCACAGCTTATTTTCTCAAATTATTTCGTATGTACCTCTCTTTTCCTAAACTTTTTTGTTCTTCACTAAAAAAAAAAACTATTTACTCCCTGTACGTCCATGTTATGATTTCCTTTTTGTTCACATTTTCCTTAAAGCGCGCAGACTTATGTTGTTATGCACCTATATTACTGCTGCACACTGTCGAATTGCACCATAGGGGGCCGAGCTTAGTGAAGCTGCAGTTCGGAGATGAAATAAAATTTTGATTTGATTGTATTTACAACTGCACAGCATGTGGTACAACAAAACGCTGCACACAAGCCAGTTGCTTCCAATGCAATCTACAATGGACTGATCATGCCCATCTTATCACATTTCTTATGACGTATATGCACCATAGCAATTAATGCACGATATGTATATATATATATATATATATATATATATATATATATATATATATATATATATATATATATATATATATATTGTAACGAGATATAAGCTATTCTTTGTCATCTGTACATGATCATCATCATGTGGGGCTCATATGGGGTTCTTCATCATCGCTTGTGGGGCTGGGTCTCGAGTGTGGTCCGTGCTGTGGGCGTGATCGCTTCGCCGTATCTTCGAGTCGGAATAAACGTAGTGACGACTGCTACGTCACAAGTGGTGGAGGTGCGGGGTAGCCGAGGCCGAGATGGTGGAAGTAGAAGTGCCTGTTGGCTCGTCCTGCGACATCGTGGCGGACAGCTGGCACAATCGGCGACCCGATCGAAGCTCCAGGAGGTTGAGCGGGGAGTCAGAGGACGGAGGACCGAAAAGCCACCTTCAAGGACCACCTTCAAGGAGCTTCGCGCCCACCTAACGCCCGCCTTCGTCGACAGCTGACGCGATTTAAGATTGATAACCGCGTCCTGTACCGTCATGTCTATCACCCTGACGTTCAGCGCTGGGTTCCTGTCCTGCCACGCTCTCTACGTGCTCATGTCCTGCAGGCTTCTCACGACGACATGACTGCTGGTCACCTTGGTTTCCAGAAAACCTATGACCGCATCAAAGGTCGCTTCTACTGGCCTGGATTGTCCGCCAGTGTAGCGAGGTATGTCGCTTCCTGCGCCCTATGTCAGCGTCGAAAGCTCCCTACATCAGCTCCAAGCGGACAACTGCAACCGGTTCCTTGTCCGTCGCTACCATTTGAAATCGTTGGCATTGACCTGTATGGTCCTCTTCCCGTGACTCCCACCGGTAAACGATGGATTGTGACAGCCGTTGATCACTTGACACGCTACGCCGAAACAACTTGTGTGAGCTCTGCCTCAGCCTCTGAAGTTGCTGCATTCATACTTCAATCCTTAATACTGCGCCACGGTGCTCCTCGCGTCCTCCTGAGCGACCGTGGAAAAGCATTCCTTTCGCAACTAGTAGACGAAGTACTCAGAGCCTCCGGAACCACCCACAAGACTACCTCCAGTTACTATCCGCAAACTACCGGCCTCACAGAGCGATTTCATCGCACGCTGTCAGACATGCTGGCCATGTACATCGAACCGGATCACAGAAACTGGGACGCAATTTTGCCATTCGTGACTTTTGCGTATAATACCGCCGTTCAACGCACGACCGGTTACTCGCCATTCTACCTTGTCTTTGGTCGTTCGCCCAGTTCCTGTCTTGACGCCTCTTTCTTCGCGCCAACTGTCAATGTCCATCCTCCTGTGAAGAATATGTGTCCCGCATTCTGTGTTGTCGCCAGCTCGCTCGCATCAACACCGAAGCACAGCAACAGGACCGCAAGCAGCATTACGACGCCTCTCATCGCGTCGTGTGCTTCCGCCCTGGCGACGAAGTGCTACTCCGGACACCAGTTCGTACTCCTGGCTTCTGTGACAAGTTTCAACTTCGGTTCATCGGCCCCTACAAAGTCTTGGAGCAGACTTCCCCGGTTAACTATCGCGTGGTACCAGTTATTGTTCCAAGTGACCGCCGCTGCCGCGCTGCTGAGGTTGTCCACGTGTCTCGTATGAAGCCTTTCACGAGGCGTTCGCCGCCCCTTTGAATTGCGGCCAGGATGGCCGCTCCCGCGCGAGGGGACATTAGTGTAGCGAGATATAAGCTATTCTTTGTCATCTGTACATGATCATCATCATGTGGGGCTCATATGGGGTACTTCTTCATCATCGCTTGTGGGGCTGGCTCTCGAGTGTGGTCCGTGCTGTGGGCGTGATCGCTTCGCCGTATCTTCGAGTCGGAATAAACGTAGTGACGACTGCTACGTCACAATATATATATAATATGCGTGTGTGTGTGCGCGTGTCTTTGTGTATCCATAGGGGAAAAGTGGATGGGTGCCATATTTGTCATACGACATTTTTTGGTATGACAGTAAGCAATAAAACACCTTAATCATAGTGTCAGATGACTGGGGCCGCTCCTCCTCTGAGAGGAGGCCTACGATTACGGTGCATCACCCACGGTGCTTCCTCTGAACTGGTCGGAAGTGCTCTTTTCAAGTAAACAATAAAAAGCCTCTTTGCTGCATCCGTGAATATCACGAAGTGAGAACACTCAGAAACGATTCTCTCACTGAACACAATGTCGGCGACAGAAGCAGGTTGACACAGCCGACACAGCTGTCTTCTCGGGAACAACTACACTGACATGAGCAAAACGTCTTCGTCCGCTTGAGTATCATGTGCGGTGGTCTTCGACGTGCTTGCATAGACAGCGCCTCACTCAAGTCTGCGTGGTGCGCAAAACACCGCGCGTGGGAATGCTGTGCGGCAAGCTGAGTGGTTTGCACATCCGGCTTCCAATCGCATAGTGGTGTCAACGACGTTTACGTTATGTCTTCCCTTGTGGGTTCGCGGCGAAACTGATACTGAGAAGTGGGGTGGGGGAGGGGTGTAAACGACAACGGAAGCATCACGAGAGCTTAACCGAAAGAATAAATGGGCACCGTATACCCAGTTTTGATCTTCTAACCCTGCGTGCAGGACTTCAGGCGGCACTGAGGAAAGGCAGTAAGTTCAAAATAGTTCACTGGGCGAGTTGGATTACATTGACTGTGTAGCAGTGCAACTTGCGGACAAAAACTAGAAGCCGCGACGCTAGCGCTGTCTTTCAACTAAATAGGTAATGACACGTGGTAGATATGCGTCATACGTGACAATAAATAAGTCCAGTTCAGAATCTGAGCACAGGGCGCTAACGTACCATTGATGAGGCTGCATAAGTCTGCGTCCATGTACGGGTCCAAATAACTATCGCCTCAATCCGCCCACGTCCCTACCACGCGAAATGACGGAGCATATCGTATATTTGCAAATCGTCACATATCTAGCAAGCAACAAGTTCTTCACACCAGCATAACGTGGCTTCCGTAAGTTAGTTTCATGTGGAACTGAGTTACTGGCTTACAGCGCCAATTTATATATATATATATATATATATATATATATATATATATATATATATATATATATATATATATATATATATATTGCTACGGAATAGTATATTACCGATGACGAAGAGGCGAGCAGTACGAAGACGACGACAACGATTGGAGGCTAGCGCGGGCTGTTGCCTCTTGGCCAAGTGCGGCGTATTACGTTGTAAATATACTTGTATATAGCTTTTCATTTGCGTCTTCTTACGTAACATATCTGGTGGAGGTGGACGTTCCCTGTACCTCGTCACGGAGCTTCGCAGTGGACGGTACGTCGAGCCTAGCTTCATGGCTCCCGGCGATGACAATTCGACTCAGCCGCCTCCGACCCCTCCTGCCACTTCGACGACCTACATCTCTCTCCCTGCTCCTCGTGATCCTGGCGTATTCTCGGGCAAAGATGGGGACGACGTCGACGACTGGATCTGCCTGTACGAACACATCAGCCGCAATAACCGGTGGGACCCTACTCTCATGCTCGCCAACGTAGTCTTTTACCTCGGTGGCACACCTCGAGTTTGGTTTCGGACGCACGAAGAGGAGCTCACCAGTTGGGATTCGCTCAAGCAAAAGCTCCGAGACTTGTTCGGCAACCCCTACGGTCACAAACTTGCCGCGCAGAAGGCGCTTTCCGGCCGTGTGCAGACGTCAACAGAGCCCTATGTCACGTACATTCAGGATGTCCTGGCTCTGTGCCCCAAAGTTGATGCACACGTGCCTGAGTCAGACAAGGTATCCCACATACTCCAAGGCATTGCCGATGACGCCTTCAACTTGCTCGTGTTCAACAACGTCGCGACGGTGGATGCTGTTATCAAAGAGTGCCGCCGCCTGGAACTCGCTAAAAGCAGACGTATCGATCAGCAGTTTGCCCGTTTGCCCAACACCCCAGCGACTTCTTCCTGTGCCGACGCTCCTCGTCCCAACAACACCGGCGATATTACCAAGATCGTTCGGCGTGAGATTGAGGCCGCCTATCCGGCTGCCTTCGACTCCAGCCCCACCAACGCACCGGCAGTAACGGTTTCCCTGATCCAGGCAGTTGTCCGCCAGGAGTTCGAAAACATGGGCCTTCACACCATCTGCTCGGCCCATCACCCTGATACCCATCCGGCTTCTTCGATTCCGCCCCGTCCCGCATCGTCTTACCCACCACGTTTCCGCAACCCAGCTGAATGGCGCACTGCTGACGACAAGCCCATTTGTTTTCACTGCCGTCGCATCGGGCACATTTCTCGGCACTGTCGAAGTCGCTGGACTTCCCCGACCCGGTCTGCTTATACTGCCTATTCTCGACCCTCGGGTGGCCCTTCTCGTCCTTATGCCGCACGCTCCGATAATGCCGCCACTGACTCTCCTGCGCCGAACCGCCCCTATTCTCGTTCACCTTCGCCCCAAGGACGACAATCTCGCTCTCCCCAGCCCCGTCGCTCCTTTTCGCCGACTCCCTTCGGACGCCGCTCCCAGCCGGAAAACTGAATGATGCAGCGACTCAAGGTGACGCTGCATTGCTCCCTACGCCGCCAAATCCTCCACTGACGTTGCGCACTCATCTGAACCTTCTTGACGTGCAAGTCGACGGTGTTCCTGTATCTGCTCTTATAGACACTGGGGCGCATTTGTCGGTAATGAGCGCGGACTTTCGTACCCGCCTGAAAAAAATAATCATGCCCGCCACGACGCTTGTTGTCCGTGTCGCCGATGGCGGAACAGCCCCCGTAATTGGTATGTGTGCCGCCCGCGTCTCCTTCGCCGATCGCTCAACAGTCGTGCTATTCACGGTCATCGCCCACTGTCCCCATGACATCATCCTCGGCTTAGACTTCCTCTCCGCACATTCTGCTCTAATTGATTGTCCCGCTAGTACTCTCCGCCTTGACCTGCCTGTTCTGGATCCCGCTGAACCACACCCCAGTCGCCTCAGTTCCGTCGACTTTGTTCGCTTGCCACCTACGGCACTGACTTACGTTGACCTAGTGTCATCCCCACCAGTGCCCGACGGTCACTATATCGCGGCTCCTATACAAGACGTCCTCCTTACACACGGGATCACGGTGCCTCATACCGTTTTATCTATTACGGCTAATTGCGTCTGCCTGCCCGTGGTCAATTTTGGCTTGACGACACACGTGCTGCCACGCGGGATGTCTCTGGCCCAGCTTTGCTCATTCGAAGATCACTCAATAGCATCTATTGAGGTAGACAGCCATTCAGCCCATCCTCCTATACCATCTCAGTCGACAACTTGCACCATCGCCGACTTACAGAAAATGATTGCGCCCGACATGCCGTCCGAGCACGCTCGTGAGCTCTACCGCGTTCTGTTTTCCTACAACGATATTTTTGACTTTCACGATCGTCCTTTGGCCCAAACTACAACTGTTAAACATCGCATTAATACCGGCGATGCCCCTCCTATTCATCGCCGCCCGTATCGAGTGTCACCGGTTGAGCGTCAAGTTATTCACGCTGAAGTTCGCAAAATGCTTGCCAATAACATCATAGAACCGTCATGTAGTCCATGGGCGTCACCGGTTGTACTGGTAAAAAAGAAGGATGGCTCATGGCGCTTTTGCGTGGATTATCGGCACCTTAACAGGGTTACCAAAAAGGACGTGTATCCCCTACCTCGGATCGATGACGCCCTTGACTGCCTCCATGGTGCTCGCTACTTCTCTTCTATTGACCTCCGCTCCGGCTACTGGCAGATTGCTGTGGACGATCTCGACCGCGAGAAGACTGCTTTTGTAACTCCGGATGGTCTTTATCAATTCAAAGTGATGCCGTTTGGTCTATGTAACGCTCCTGCCACTTTTGAACGCATGATGGACTCCCTTCTTCACGGCTTCAAATGGTCCATATGCCTGTGCTACTTGGACGACGTCATAGTATTCTCCCCAACGTTCGCTACGCACCTCGAGCGCCTCTCGGCAGTCCTGGACGTTTTTCGTCGCGCCGGTCTGCAACTGAACGCATCGAAGTGCCAATTCGGCCGTCGCCAGATTACCGTCCTTGGGCATCTCGTTGACGCGAACGGAGTGCAACCGGACCCAGGCAAGATCCATGCTGTTACGCACTTTCCTGTTCCGAAGTGTGTCAAGGATGTGCGCAGCTTCATCGGCCTTTGTTCCTACTTCCGCCGTTTCGTGAAAAATTTCGCGGCCATCGCACGACCACTAACCGAGCTTTTGAAAAAAGACGCTTCTTTCCAGTGGGGCGATAACGAGGCCTCTGCATTCTCGCATCTAATCGACGTTCTCACAACGCCGCCCGTTCTGGCCCATTTCGATCCTTCTGCGCCTACCGAAGTTCGTACTGATGCCAGCGGTCACGGAATTGGCGCAGTACTGGCACAACGCCAGCGCGGCAACGACCGTGTTACCGCTTACGCCAGCAGGCTCCTCTCACCCGCGGAGCGCAACTATTCCATCACTGAGCGTGAGTGTCTGGCCCTAGTTTGGGCGGTTGCGAAGTTTCGCCCATACTTATATGGCCGACCCTTTTCCGTTATCACCGACCATCACGCGCTTTGTTGGTTATGCTCATTGAAAGACCCTTCAGGAAGACTTGGTCGCTGGGCCTTACGCCTCCAAGAATATTCGTTCTCTGTCACCTACAAATCTGGCCGACTACACAAGGACGCTGACTGCCTGTCTCGCTACCCGGTAGACGAGCCTGACGACGCCGACAGTAGTACCGCCGACGGCATTTTCTCTGTGTCTGCCTTCGCTAACATCGCCGATGAGCAGTACCGAGACCTATCGCTGCGAGTACTCATCGAGCGTCTGCGCTCTACACCTACCGACGCATCCGTTCGCCGATATGTCCTCCAGGGCGGCATTCTGTACCGAAGGAACTTCCTTCCTGACGGATCTGATCTTGTTCTTGTCGTGCCAAAACATCTACGACAGACTGTGCTCTTTGAGATGCATGACGCACCTACTGCAGGACATCTTGGCGTAGCCCGCACGTACGACCGCGTCCGCCGCCGCTTCTATTGGCCTGGCCTCGCTCGCACCGTCCGACAGTATGTTGCTGCCTGCGATACCTGCCAGCGTCGGAAAACACCTCAGGTGCTACCTGCCGGTCATCTCCAGCCGATCCCCGTCCCTGTGGAACCGTTCTTTCGTGTTGGATTAGACCTCCTCGGTCCCTTTCCCACGTCATCCTCTGGGAACAAATGGGTAGCCGTCGCAACTGATTACGCCACCCGATACGCTATCACGCGGGCTCTCCCTACCAGTTGCGCCACTGACGTCGCGGACTTTCTCTTGCGTGACATTATCTTACTTCATGGCGCCCCGCGACAGCTGCTCACTGACCGTGGTCGTAACTTCCTCTCGAAAGTTATCGCCGACATTGTACGTTCCTGCTCCACTCAACACAAGCTGACTACCTCATACCATCCTCAAACCAATGGCCTGACAGAGCGGTTAAACCGTACTCTTACCGATATGCTGTCAAAGTACGTTTCCAAGGACCACCGCGACTGGGACATTGCCCTTCCTTACGTCACATTCGCTTATAATTCTTCCCGGCACGACACCGCCGGATTTTCTCCCTTTTATCTGCTCTACGGTCGCGAACCGACCTTGCCCCTTGACACGGCACTTCCTCCTGCTTCGATCTCAACAAGCGAGTATGCGCGCGATGCTATCGCTCTCGCCGACCATGCACGCCAGCTTGCCCGTGCTCGACTGACGGACTCGCAAACCACTCAGCAGCGTCAGTACAACGCCCGCCACCGTGGCGTACAGTTTTCGCCTGGTGCGCTCGTGCTCCTCTGGTCGCCCTCCCGTCACGTCGGACTTTCAGAGAAGCTCCTTTCGCAATACACAGGGCCCTACCGCGTGCTGCGCCAGGTGACGCCTGTGACGTACGAAATTGCCCCTGTGAGCTCAACCTCGTCATCTACTGTGGCACCTAGTGATGTTGTGCACGTCAGTAGGCTCAAGGCCTACTACACTGTTTCCAAGTCCGGCCTTTAGTCGCTCCGGGACGGCGCTTTTGCCGCCGGGGGTAGTGCTACGGAATAGTATTACCGATGACGAAGAGGCGAGCAGTACGAAGACGACGACAACGATTGGAGGCTAGCGCGGGCTGTTGCCACTTGGCCAAGTGCGGCGTATTACGTTGTAAATATACTTGTATATAGCTTTTCATTTGCGTCTTCTTACGTACCAATATATATATATATATATATATATATATATATATGTCAATTCGAGCATAATAACTGGTTGCAGATTTCTGAAGTTCACGTAAGCCTTTTGATGAACCCACCGGCTCTTCAAAAAATTTTTTTGAGTTAGCTCTTCTCCAGATCGATCCAATAGTCAGTTGGATTAGTGATTTCCTTGCTAAGCATACTTAGCTCTTGTTTTTCTAACGGATTTGGCACTTCCGCAATACCTGTGCTTTCTGGTGTCCTGCAATGTTAAGCCTAGGCATTTGATTGTCTTTGATTTATAATATTGATTGTCGAACTAATATGGCATATAAAGGGCGCTTTTTTGGGCACGATTAATAATTGTGTCATTTACAGGAAAATTGTAACCCCGAGCGAGGTTCTTTGTATCCAGGCTGATCTTGATAACACAGTTAGCTGGTTCCAGGCACAGTAGATGGAATTGAACACGTCAACCTAAAGTCAGGGCGCTTCTACTTTCATGCATCAACAAACATGCACTACTTAATTGACAACACGGTTCTTGATGCGTTATCATTGTACGCAAGTTTACGTATAACCCTTCATCTACATTGGAAGTTCATTGTTCATTCAGTCATCACAAATAGGACGCTTTCGTCAACGAAATCAATAGCGCGTCTCTTAAGTGTACCATCTTGTTTGCACACTCATGAAAGTTTTGCCTGCACTGATATTTACACAGCTCGCGGGATGTGCTAAATTTTGCGCAGCGGAAGGTGGTTGTTGCGGCACTGCTCCACCACACGGCTTGCGGGTCGCGATGTCTCATTCGAAGGAAGGACATATAGGCCCGTTTTCACTACATACAGTACATAGAAACTGGGCGGAGCTTTTGGGAACTGGTTTCAACAAATCTTAAAGGGAAGCTGAAAGCTTTTCCAAGAAAAATGAGTAAAGAGCAGTGCGCCGTGGTTTTCAACCCTCTGAATTCAAATATCGCATCGAAATTGAGCGAAAGAAAGCGCAAACATATCTTATTTCGATGAAAAGAGCAGCAGCAGACACGCCCAGCTCGCGCGCCTCGTTTCCGACTGTGATTGGTCGAGCGCCTCGTGACGTCAACAATGGTGTTCGTCCGGACCGACTGCTGCCGCTACACACGAAGCACGGTGCAACGTAGTTTGGTGGTGTTTTGCTGAGGCGGTCATGGAAATTTTCGAGAGCTTGCGTTTCTCTGAGGAGTTTGGCGTTAAGTCCAAACTCTACGAGTGCGATTTTGCGCGCGACGGTGACGGGCGACGGCCTCGAGCGACAAAACGGGCCGTCGCTTGAACAAATTGCTCGGTGTTGTCGCTCGATCGCTCGTTTCTAGAAATCTGGAACTCGTGGCTCGTCGCCCGGAAATACTATGAGCGACTAGCCAATTGTTCGAAGCCGAAACTGGATGTACATAACTCAAATACTGCTGTTTGTCGCACGGAACGAGCAAACCATTGAATTTTACACGTGCAAGAATAAGAACCTAGTGCAAAACCTTCAGAAATATTTTATACTCCTTCTTCAGTAAAATACATCACCTTAAATTGATAAAGCATTCGTCACGCTAGTTTCGGCGCGTATATTGCTGCCCTCATACCGGGAAGTCGTCGCTCAAAGCCGTCGCTCGCGTGGAGTTCGGCTTGCAGACGACGAGTGAACGCGACAGCCATGGCCTCGCTTGTAGCGCTGTCGCTGTCGCGTGCAAGATCACTTGTAAGGGGTTTATACTTGTATATACTACACGTACGTTATACTTGTACATACTTCATGTACGAGCCGATTGCGACGAGCCGGCCTCTAAGAAGCAAAAAATGCTGGTGCAAGCAGTGCTTTCCACGCGAACGAAGGCGAAGTGTTAGCATCTCCTTGTGTTGGAAATGTTCGTTGGCAAGTATGTTGTTTGCTAAGCTGCATTCAGCGTTCCAGTGAGTACGTTTCTGGGCAAACAACTGTAGTGTTATGTGCCTGCATGCCTCCTCGTAGAACGTAAGCGGTGATGCGATCTTCAGCATTTGTGCGCTGCCCCAAAGCTGTCGGCAACCTGCACAGCCGGTTTAAACGCGGGAAAAGTTCACCGGCTGCTGTAGTACGTGTAGTATAGAACCTTCATCAGCGCGCCATCCGCACGCTACTCGTAACCGGCGAATTCCGTCGGCTACGTGAGGTGGTCGGTTTCCTATGTGTGCGAGAGAAGGGGGAGCGCAGCGTCTTGGCGTGAGCAGGCTTTCCAACGCACGCAAACTTTAAGCTTGCACTGCGTTATGGTAGCTGCATGCAGGCTGTTACACAATACACGAGCGAATAGAAAATTCGCGGCGCTTGGCGATAAAACCTGCGTCAAGGGTGGGCGATAAACATGCGCCTTCCGTTCAGCGTGCTAAATGTATATATATATTTAGGAGAACCCAAAGCACGCATTATTGATAAACTCCGGTAGTAATCGTCACGGAAGCGGTTAGAGCACAACACTTGTTCTTAAGTGCTTGAAGCTGTTTCGCTTCACAGCAGCCTCCCACTTAGCTGAAAGCTTCTTGTCTTGCAAGAACTAATGGAACATCGGAACATCGTCGTGGCCGCTGGTGTTCGTGCAAGCGTAGGCTGCACAGAACGCCAGCATGATCGGCCTACAAGTTCAATTGATGCTGCGCACGTCAACTACTACTCCTATATACACACAAATAAAGGAATGTAGGGTCGAGCGAAGCAGATTAGGACGGCACGCACGCATAAATAAGCCCGGTCAGGCACGGTCGCGGAGACTGCGAAGGAGCGGAACACCAGTGTTGACGTCACTAAGCCGCGGTTTCCGGTCTCCGCTCGCATCGTCAGCGTCAGCAGCAGCGCGCGGCGCTCGACGGGGCCGGAGCTACAGCGCAATTTTAACCGACGATTGCGTCGCTCCTAAGTGAAAAATCCCCCCCAAAATTTCACCTTCAAGGTTTATAAGGTTCCTGCATCCATATATGAGCGTCTTTTTGAATTCGAGAGACTCTTCAGCTTCCCTTTAATGAAGAAGGAATATACGTATCGGTGATGTGAGAAGGCAGGTGCTGCCTTACTTATTTTTATGTGGATTTCATGTGCTGTGTCTCTGTACTTCTCTTTCCAGCGGCTTGCAGTTTGTCCACGTTCTTCGGTGTAGCCGCCCGCCGGTCAGCTGGCTTCCTGTACGTGGCCATCCTACACACGTTTCACGCCAGCCGAAGCGAGGCCGCGTGGGCGGTCATCATCATGACCGGCATTATATCGCTAGCAGGTGAGGTGAAACCCTTATAACACAGCAGCCTTGGCAGCTAGCTAGGCTGACAGAGGGCGCTTTCGTTTCAGCACTGATCTGCTTTTGACGAACGGAAGAGGGATAACGCATTGATAGTTGGGGTGGTAGGCGGAAGCCTTTGCCCGGACCCTAGGTCGGTTTTTCCATCTGACTTGTTGGGTATTTTTATAATAGGCACTGAACAGCCCCACCACATAAATATGGGCAGTATTGCTTATGAAGGTTTTATGTGTACTGGTATAATGCACCATCCCTAATGCGCCACTACTGTAATAAATATCGTGCAATAAATTACTCGTAACCTACAACAGCTGTGGCACTTTTGATTTTTCGATTACGTTTTTACTCGGTAATGCGCAATCTTATTCAAATTACCGTTTGCAGTAACAAATTACATTTAATTAGGAGCTTTATTGACAGCACAAGCAGCAACAGGCGATGCTGCTTTCAGCGCTTGAATTTAACCCGAGCTACAGTAGAACTCCTGCGATCGTGTCACGTAGAAGTGGGGCGCATGCGTGTGTTTTGACGTGCAAACCCTAGTAGTCAGCACATGGTTCTTCATCTTAAGAGGAAGCTTTAGATGAGGGCCAACTCCCATGCCACTTATTCAAATACATGAAAAATGTAGAAAAGTCTTTGTGCGAAAAGCACAGGATGGATGTGAACGAAATTCGTTCCATTGGCGAATAAAAGGTGAAATCAAGCGACTACAGTGAGCAAAACCTTGGTTTAGGGAAATGAACGCCTTACAGAAATTTCCAAAGATGAGTGAGTTTCAGAAAAAGAAGCACTAAATTTGCTAGCTCGTCACACTGCACCACAAGCCGATATCACGCTCTGTGCAGTGCGTCCCTTTCGATGCGTGAATTCGCAGCTCACGTGAATACGTTACAACGTACACGAAGGTACTGCAAAAGTCTGACTAAGGAATCAGCAGTAGCTTTCTGACGGCTGCATAAAACATCAATTTTGCCTGTTTAATATGTATTCTTAGGTTCAGCTTACAGATTTATGAATGTTTTTCGTTGTCGCTTTACAACGTTGTAAACTAGATAGTATCGCTTTTCAACAATTTTTATAACAAAATGGACGACCTAAAGAAACAGTCTGCTTACTGCAGCGACTTGATTTTACGTCTCTCTTTTAAATGGAACAAATCCTATAACATAAGGTGCAGTGGTTGTCGAGAAACACAATTTCGCCGTACGCACGCATTTAGATAGCAAACCCCGAGGTAATGCTTCCACTTGACACTCCACCAGATTCTGGGATCGACAAATTGAATCGATGGACATCTTGAACGCTGGCGCCGGGAGATCACCTACTGCGACTTTTTTTTTCAGCTTTTCGCAGGCCCTACCCTGAGCGCCTCCTGGGAGGCCGCTGAGTCACTGAGCCTCAGCAAGGAAGCACAGCGCTTCATTGCTGGCCGTAGACGTGGGCGTTGTGGCGTTGAGCCACCGCGATCTTTTGCGCAAAGTGTCCGTACGTTAGAACACCGCCGTACCCTCAAGCATGTACGTCTAGTGAGTTTTCATTAGCGCAGCGGATACCTACAGAAGAAAACGAGGGAAGATGACCGACGATAAATCTGAAAGTTATTTATTAGCGAAGATGTAGGACGCCTAAAGGGCGGCAAAGGATACACTTAAAGAGCCAAGGCAGTTTGTTCTCTTCGCTTTATTTGAACAGCCACGATGAATTGCTTTGGAAATTCTGCAGTTACTTTTGTAGGGCAGGGGTTAGATACTGTAATCGATTACATGTTTATTACACCAATTAATTTGTTGCCGGTTAATTAATTCTGCAATGCGTAAATGTATGTGCACCAGTCATGCACCACAGCTGTAGCTGTATGAACTTCGCACCTTTATGAAACTGACCTAACTTAATCCTTATAATTCAGGACTCCGGCTGTGTCTTCTCTAAACATTAGCGCTGGTATGCCGTTATCGTGAGTTGGGTGAGCCAAAATCGCTAATTTCTTTCGAGAGGAATATGTAGCGCAGCCTCAGATACCACTCCTTATTTTAAGCATTTGTTATGCTTGGTCCAATAAATTAATTATAGCTTTAACGTTCCGAGACGGCTTCCTTTACCAGAGACATCGTAATAGATGTCTCTGAATAGTCTTTGCTTCGTTGATTTCTTTAACGTGCGCGCGAATCACGGTGCACCTGCAATTTCGCCTTCCACAAAGTCCTCTAGAAGGCGACAGCCGCGCCGGGGAACAAGCTCACGACCTTGTGATCAGCTACGCGACGTCATAACCAATGAGACGCCATGTTGTTTGCTTCCTGTATAAGGGGAGTGACTTCCGTTCGGTTGTTTTTTGTATAAGCAGGGAAGGATAAAATCTGCTGGTATTTATCACATAAAGAAGGCTATGGTGGGACACAGAGTGGTTGCGTTCGCGGCCAGCGTACGCTAGATTATTGGATTTTGCACTGTGAATTCGAAATCGTGTTTGATTGCTTTGCTTATAGACTTTAATTTGAGCAGATACGTTGGTGAGCACCTAGTGATCATGTTTCATTATTATCTTACGGGCAATGTAGAAGGGACTTAAGAACATTTAATAGAAACGAAGGAAAGCAGAAGCTCACAAACAATTCACAGTTCTTTAAATGTGCAGATATGAAGTACAAAAGGCCAAATATATGTGTGCATACACTTCAATCCGAAACCTTTGAAAAAATATGTGTCGCACTCAATAAGCGCAATAGAACGGGTTGATACGCAATCATAGGGGCACTTTTCGGAGCCCGCATTGACCTTTTTCTATTTTTGCTACGTTCTTAAAAAAAGTTGCATGTTGTTCAGCGGACGCCCTGTATGTATCGTATGCCAACGTTCTTCATTATTTGCAAGCGGAATTAAAGTCAGACAAGCAACTAGTACAAGTGTGCACCTTGCTGCGTTTTTCGATCACTCGGGAATGCCTATCGTCTTTGTATTGTCGCAGGACTGATCTCTGGTCCAATGGCACACAAGTACACAGCCAGACCCGTGGCCATCACGGGAGGCGTGATAGCGGCGTTGGGACTCATGCTATGTTTCTTTGCAACGCGAATTGAACACCTCATCATGAGCCTCGGAATACTCCACGGTGAGTTGTAGCTCTTTGGGCACGTGCTAATATTGTACGCTCGATTGTCGCCTAAACTTAGACATCTCTTCCCGGAACCAGCCATACAATTTCTCAGCCTTACATAACTCCCCGGAACAAATAGGAAGTAAGTGATGCAGGCATGAATTATGGAAAAAAAGAAAGCTATGCCGAGCCCGTGCAGATGTTGAAATATATGTGAAGCAGAGCTTTAGTCAATCAGTTGATAAAACGCTTTACAACTAAAGGCGATACGTGCAACTTTGTTTACTTTCATCCTACGCAGTGAGTAATCTAACGGAATGCTTTTATTTAACCTCAGAAAAGGTTATAACTTTCTGTCGTGCATTTTTTTTTGCGTATATGCACTGCATCGTTTACAAGCTATGGCTAAACGCGAGCGGTTGTACAGCGCGAGTCGTCTGCGCAGCCATGCCATATTGACGACGGCGATGTACGAACCTTCTGGAGAGATGTATGGGGATGTCAGGTTTGTGCACAGAAAAGCACGACACGTATCGGGCAGCATCTAGATGCCGCACCTTATGTATCATAGCGGAATGTGCCCATTCCGGTGGATTTGCAAAGAACGGGCACGTTGCCAGGAGCGCGTACCAAATGGTTCGCGGACACATGCGGCGTTTAGGAACGCAGCTTCAAATCACGGAACGCGTCCGGATCCCCGAAGTGAAACGCAGCGGCTGCCCTAGCACCACTTCCCGAGAAGGTGTTGGAGGACTTTTGATAAGTGAAAGAACCCAAGGCTCAGTGTCTGGACGCACTCTGAAGAGATTAGAAAAGCAGAAACACCTGGTGACGCTCTTTTTTTTCTGGGAGCAAGGTTGTACAGTATTCAAATAGGCCTTGTACATAGTGTTATGTTTTTTCAACTTTCGCACTTCCACTCAAAGGACCACCTCATAAACATCATTGAAAATAGCTGTGGGGTTGCACGTGAGTTCCGGAGGGACAGTGTGCGCCGTCTCGATGTTCTGCTCCGCGAGAAAAATTTTTCATGCAGGCTGTGGTGAGTGAGCTGTACATGTTTTTCGTGGATTAACTGTTCCGGTGTCCTTTCCTATGCGTCATTGAGACCTCGTGAAAAGAATGTCTTGGGCGTCACACAATGTAGTGAACTATTGGAGAATCGAAATCATCCAGCTGGTTTCAAGCGTGGTGCCTTCATTCACGTAACCAAGCCAAACCACGTGTCGCAACGGGGCATTGGCTAAGGGCCAGTGGTTTGGGTACTAGTCGTTTCTAAAGGGACTGCTAAGAAAGTTGACGTAACTTGCCGTTAGGAAGGGAATCATAGGATTTAATAGACGAAAGAAGAAAAATTACTAGTTAGCAAGACGCCACAAGGCTTGTGGTCGGACATTAGTCATGAACGATGCACTAGAGTATGTGATGTTGAGCACGTCATTCACGTGTACATTTTATGCCTGCGCTATTTCTGATGTCCACTTCGTTACGAGTAGTGTTCTTCGTAGCGGCCACGTCGTGTATTACTTAGAGTGACAAACGCTGGAGTAGTTCATGCGTAATACAGGATGGCTGGATGCTGGATGGAGTAAAGGTGGCGATAATCCACGATAAACATTTTTATACGCATACTTTCAAAGAAGGTATGCCGGCAGGGCTGACGAAGATTGGTGCTACGCATTCACTCTGCGGCTCTGTCGTATCGTCCTAGAGGACTATAATTCGCATATGGTTCGGGCCCACGGTGCCACCGCTACCCGCATACTTTCATAACGAGGTGAAAGGTATACACGAACCACAGATGGGACGATAGTACGATGTGTACAACGTAGTTAAGGAAATTTTCGTATTTAGTTGTTTATTGAGTTGTTTTAGCATCCATGCTACAACTACTGAATTGAAAGGAGGGCAAGAATTGAAGGAAATGCGCTAAATTTGAGAACAACGCAAATTATGTCCAACGTCACTTGGCAGATACACTGTTAATAAAAATGAAGGCCATAACTTTTGCCAAGTGCTCAAGATAAGCTTATTAGGAACACAACTAATGGAAGGAAAACGCCTATCCACGAAAGCTATCTCAAGAAAATTCCAAAAGCGGGTCTAGCTTCGTAGTGCAGCTCCCAGGTCTACGTGCGCTCGTATGACGAGCACAGGCACCAGCGAGCATGTGGCATGACGCAAGCCATTATGCTGACGTAGTCGAACGCTGGTCTTGCAGAGGACCAGCGGCGTGGATGGCTTAACGATGACCCTTTCGAAATGCAGTTGTGCTCGTGAAGAGGAGGCCGGTGATCTTTAAAGACGCGAATGCAAGTTCTTGACTCTCCTTTGCAAATGACTGCAAGATCAGCAGCCGCTGGCAGACATTGGAAATGTAGCCTGCAGCGGGCGAATCGACAATTACATGCATGGGTGATCCCATCTCTACATGCCTTTAGCAAATGGATGGCTTTAATTTCGCATTTGGAATGAACGCCTCAAAATGAATAACTTTAGAAATTTCGCATTACGCAAACAACACACTTTCTAACGTCGTCTTGCACCAATAATAATGTCTCTCCGAAAACGTAATCTCTCAATGTGCTCTCTAGTATTTTAGTAAGAACTGCTCAAAGAGACACTGAGGAGGAGTGCTAAATCTCTTTAGGCTGGTGGAGTGTCACCTTAATGCTCTGTTTTCGTCATCCTCACGAAGGAAGTTGGTCATTGATAATAAACGTACACCTGAATCTTCCATTGTCAAGGTTATAGCACCGAGATGTAGACATCAGTGCATCACATTGACGTCATCGATCTTGTACGTGCGCGTGTTTGGGCGTCTCGCCGCAAAAACAATACGAAAACAAATCGCTATCCTCTTTGGGTTGGCTCTCTCATTCTGGCAGAATGAAAATAGCCTTCGTTGCCAATAAATATAGGCAACGATGTAACCTCAAGTAACCTGCTGGCATTTCCCAAACTGCGACTAGGTGTGGGACGGTGCGTTTTCTTGCTGCATAATTTAAGAGTTTGCCACGCGTCGTCGCATTTTAAGAATGGCCGCGTCGTCCCTACAGAAACCTGATTTACTATTACAACTTCATACAACTGCTTACTACCGGTTGTACACATTCGCTCACTCATCGTGCGCAGCCACCGCCGTAGTTGTTTGTGCGGCTCGCCATGAAATTCCTTATGTTCGGAGTGCAGAGATTTCGCCTTAGTGCCACCGTTTAGGGATACCTTTTCGTGCTTTTCCTTTCTCCCTTTCTTTCTCTCGGCCTGCCCCGACTCCAGCAATTGGGAGCGGCTTGGTGTTCGTCGTAATTCCGACGGTTATCAACGAGCACTTCGTCCGCTATAGGGGTCTGGCCATGGGCATCAACTTCGCTGGCTCCACCATGGCGACGTTCGCATTCCCCAAGATGCTGGAGGTGCTCACGGACACGTACGGCTTCCGGGCTGCCATGCTGCTGTTTGGTGCCATCAGCCTCAACTCCGTCGCCTTCAGCCTCTTCCTGAGGCAGCCGGCGTGGTTAAAAAGGCGCATGGAGGTTCAAGCGAAAGCAGCAGCCGCAGCAGCTACGATAGCCGTGGATGCTCAAGCAATGTGCGACGCTCGCAATGACTCGCCGGGAGTTGTCAGTGGTGTCTCGTACGTATTATGGTATCTTGTAACTCACGCCAATGTTTCGGCAGCGTACGTCCGCAGTCATCGAGTGTGATGTGTTCATATTTGTGCGTGCGCGCTGACACCATGCTTGTTAATTTACTTCGTAACGAATGTTTCTATGTTTATACGGCTGATAAAACTACTATCGTTACTTCGTGTAGCTGTCGACTAACTAGCTGTCGCAATTTATGTTCAGCCTTTCGGACAAAACTGCGACTTTTTTGTGGAGTGAACGCACCAGTAAAGTGGGTTCACTACAACAAAAAAAAGCCTACTATAGCTGGTGATTATGGCGCTAAGGATGCCCTCGATGTGAAGCGTATTGACACCGGCAGTGGATTACTTGCAACATATGCACTATTTTATTAGGCACAAAAACGGGACGCAAAAGGGTCAGTGCTTTTCTTCATGACTAGGTGCTTCACTGTACCCTGCATGAATCTCATTTCTCGTACTGCGCTATGGAACAGAAGCCTAGCTGCCGCTCTTTCTATTGCGATAGCAATTATATGGACACTTCAGGCGAATTTTTGCCGTCGCCGTCGCCGTGGTGCTTCGTGCAAAATCCAAGAGCCATAACGTCGTCGCCGCGGGCTGTATGCTGTATGTGTGACTGAAAGCTTGAGAGGGTTAGCCGATGATGGTAACTTCATCTTGCGCGCGCGAGGAAAGCAGGGAAGAAGTGGGCAAGGCACGGTGGGTGGGGGGTTCTTCTCCGGCAGTGGCCGTGTGGACCCTATCTTGAAAGCTATCTGCGATTGGGACAGAGTGCGTCGATTGCTGATAGCCTCGTGTGCGCTGTGTTCTCGCAGCTTAGGTCGCGCTAATGCGAGAGGTAGCACAAAGGTAAAATCGCTCGCTGCTGCTGCCGAGCTTCTTCACTGCAGTTTTGACGGCTTTCAATGGCTTCCAGGACATCGCAACATCGACGGGAATGACTACGCCAACGAAGCCGCCCGATCTGCACATATAAGTGTTCAATGTGTCTTCATTTCATTTGCGCGCGCAGACGCTGCGGCTGGCCGGTGATTCATGTCCCTGTACTCTACCTTTCACATGCGGGACTCAAAGGTTTTCGAACACAAATGACTCGAATGTCGTTTGCGTTCGTTGACTCCGGATATAAGGATGCGTTTACCGCCGGACTTACCACGACGTGAACAGACCATGCTGTACCGTCTGTTCCTAGGCGTAGCGTTTACAAACTCTTATACCTTGGTTATTCTGATGACCAAAAGCTCCACGTGCGACATATGCAGCTGTTAAGATACGCTCGCATACATTAACAATTTCTGCCCGTGCAATATTGCCGAGAGGCAAGTGATGTGCAGAGTGATGGACTAATTGGACAATCGTCGACTATCAGAACTCAAAGCCCTCCCGCCGGGCAGGCTAAGCAACCGGAACTGCCTCTTGTTAAGCTCTCTGCCTTTTTTTTCCACCCTTTCTCTCTTTCTCTTCCTCTCTTCACAGCGAGTATACGGGGTCATCGAGTGAGATGTGTTCACGTTTGCGTGTGGGCGAATGAGACCAAGCTTGCTAATTTAATTAGAAAGCGAATGCATGCAAGTCTATTCGGCCGATAAAACTACTAGCCTTATTTCATATAGCTGTCTACGAATTTGCGACCGCAGTCAATGCTTCGCCGCCAGAACGGCGACTTTTGATGCATGGCTTTTACTATAGTGTATTGGTATGAAGTCTTTCTTTATTGCTGCGGAAGATGAAGTGAATTTCTCCTTTGCTTGACTAAGTGATTTCACAAAGAAACCTGCATGGTTTCGATGGCTCAACGTGAGCACCCCATGCATTTTTTAGAAAGTCTACAGATAGTCTATAGACATGTGCCTAGGAATATATTTTGTACAGATATTTCTTTAGATTAGTCTATAGAGGGTCGTGGACATATGGCCTTACACTTTTTCTAGACTAGTCTATAAAATGCCCGAGTCAATAGATTAATGAAAATTCATGTTTTTAGACAAAAGTGTGTAGGCGTATACAGTTCTACTTTTGTAGACTCAAGTGTATGAAAAGTCTATAGACTATTCTTATAGAGCATTCTGTAGTGTGTCTATGTACTTATAGCCTTACACTTCATGTAGTCTAGCCTACAAAATGTCTGAGTCTATGCACTTTCTATAGATCAATGAACATTCACCTTTTACGTAAATGTCTGCAGAATGTCTATAGACAAAACTGTATAGGCATATACAGTGCTACTTTTGTAGACTGAAGTCTATGGTATGCATATAGGCAGATGTCTAAAAACTGTCTAGACTATTCCTATAGACCAGTCTATAGCCTGTCTATAAACTTATGGCCTTACACTTTTTGTAGACAAGTCTACAATTTGCCTCACTCTATATACCGACAATAGAATGTCTATAGAGTAATGAAAATTCACTTTTGTAGGCAGATGTTAGACCAAACTGTATACGCGTGTACAGTTCTACTTTTGTAGACTAAAGTGTATGGAATGTATACAAGCAAATGTCTAAACACTATTTATAGACTTTTCCTACAGACCAATCTATAGTCTGTCTACGGTATTATTGCCTTACACTTTTGTAAGCTAGTCTACAAAATGTCTGAGTCTATTGACGGAATAATATACATTAATAAAAATTCACTTTCATAGACAAATGTGTGCAGACTGTCATAGACAAATGTTCATTGGCTCATACAGTTGTACTTTTGTGGAATGAAGTCTATGATATGTCTATAGGCTATATAAAGACTATTCTTATGGATTAGTCTAGTCTCACTGTGGACTTGCGGCCCTACATTTTTTGTAAATTATGGTCTACGGAACGCCTGTAGACAATTCCTGTAGACCTGTCTGTAATTTATACAGGATTTTTAGGCTAACTTGAGCCAAGTATTAAAGAAGGTAAACACAGGCGCTACGCGTGTCGAATCGGCGCAGTGTTGTTATGAGCCATAAGGAACACGTCATATTTTTTTCCACGCTGCCAGGCTGGGTAAATAATAAAGATTGCTTAATATACTTTTTCAATAGAACTCCAGTGAAAAATCTTCAATACAGAACTTCTAGAGTTTGTACAGAAACATCTGAATATTTCATCTATGCTAACTGTCCCGCTAAATTTTTTCCCAGCTTTCTTTACAGTGCATGGAATTTGGAAAATACCAAGTGACTGCCAGATAACGTGCCGCGTTTTTAGTGCCCTCAAATGTAAGTTGAACGTATTAGCAAAGGCTGCTCCGCGTACAGAGATCGATTGAACAGGCTGTCGGTGACTCCGATGGACGTTAAGTGAAATAAAGGGCGTGCCGTATTAAGAAAAAAATTCTTCCACAAATATGCGGCCGCCACGTGCGAATGCGATATGCGACTATCGAATTGAATGAACTCTTCTTATTACGTGTTATAAAATATTACTTTTATTGAAATGCAGGTGTTACGCCATAATCGAAAGAGACCACAAATTTACATACTTCCCCTTGGCAAGCAAAGGCCGGCCTTGATCTTCGTGTCGCATGTTCCAAAGGCACTGGAAGTGTGTGCTGCAATAAGTAGATGCTAGAATGCGAGGCAAAAATAAAATTGTGTAATTCTTTTTATGTTCATTCAGCAGCTCAATATATTTGCTCGAAGCACTTAAGTCGATACTCAATGCTGTTTAAGTATGTCTCATGGCTGCTTGCCAATACAAATCAACACTCCTTCACTAAGTTTTATTGTGTGGCATGATGAACAATTAAACAGTCACAACTGCTGCTGGTGCTGCAGTAACAGTATGTTCCTTTTACGACGAGTTCAGATATGACACATTGCTGCACTTATCCCAAATTATCTCTTATGAATTGCTGAAACGACATTATCCAGTTGGACTGTCTGTACACTCTTTGGCTGCTAATTAAATATGCTCGCGCAGAATGATATGCTCAGAAGAGTAACTGGAGTGTTGACAGCATCGTGTCAAAGATGGTTATTTTCCTTAATACACCTTTAAATGTCTTTCCCATACTGTTAAATGAATGCATCATTGGCCATGACTTCAATAGAAGGCAGATGGATTGACTGCATTGATAAGGTGACTTCTTAATTTCTTATAGATAATGAGGCCTCTTGGGCATGCTTACACGGTTGCCTGTTAGGTATACTACACGGGCACCAGAAGTGCCACGTGAGCACTTTCTGTGTCATGGCACGACAGATATCCACCTTCTGGGATGCAAAATTGAAACTACAGTTCGAATTAATGTCATCACAGTAAATTATTTGGGGTGCTTTCAAACATGAGTCATTTTTCTTGAGTTTCGAGGTTGAACATATCTAGTTGGGAAAAAAAAAGAAATGCCATGTCAGTATGCCTGACTTTCATGTTTTTTTCAATGAATGTTATCAATCTGTCTCAAATTTTTGTGAGGCGAAACGTTTCAAAAATTTCTTTGACAGATAAATTATCTGGAAACATTGTATGGCATATAACAAGACAACGTATCTATGTCGACATTTTCACAATGCCTGACTTTTTCCCAAGTCTGGTTGTTTCCATAAAAATTTCCTAGCATTGTATGACATCCGCAGCTTAAGTGTAATAAAAAAGTATTGTGGTTTAATGCTTGCCAAGTTACTGCGAGTCCATAATTTTTAGACAAAATGAATAACATGTCAGTCACTTGACATGCACCATTACATTAAACTGAATTGAATTCCTTGTTCAGTAAAGCTCACAAGGGCTTAGGAAAGTTCGTAATGTAATGGCGATACGAGCACAACACGGAAGACAAGGATACAGAAAGACACGCACGTAAAGCAGGTGCAACGGTTCGAAGGAAAACTATTCAATGAATATTCATGTTGCGGCTCATTAGTAGCTTTATATATAATTTGCTCTCTTCACTTATGTCGCTACTGAACTTGGTTTACCTCTGACTAAAAACTACATGCCAATAGAAATAAGTACCATTATGTTTCATCTTGTTACATTATGGTGAGCAGTTAGACAACCGTAATGGTAGCTGGTGCCAGCAACGGTACGTTTCCTTTCAAGACAGGTTCATATGAAACATAGTGTACTTATCAAAATAAGAAACAAATGCGAGAATCCCAAACGGTTCCCATTATAATAATTGCTGAAAGGATGATACCCGGCTGGACGGTGCTCACTTTTCCCGTGTCAATGCAATATGCCCGTGCCGAACGTGCATGCTCAGAATAGTGACTGTAGTTCTGAAAAATCACATTAAGGAATGAAATTCATTTCCACTTAGAAGAGTCTGCAATGACCTTTTTCTGATACTTCGAGTTGAATACATTATTTACCGCACTTTCACTAGAATTTCCGTAGATGAGGTCTGTAGATTATGTTACTTATCAGTTAAAACATGTTACGATCTCTTAGGTGTGTTGATAAGGGTAGAACAAATGCAATATACACTAAGTTATTTGGATAATCTGTGCATTATCTATTAATAAAATACCACCAAATGGATAATGTGGCGTTTATTTTTGTACAGCTCATGTAGTTACAGTCTGTCTGAGACAATGGCACTAAATGCAACAGTAATGAAAACCATAAAACTTAGCCATCGATTGTCGTACAACTTTCCATATAGTAGAAGCGAGAAGAAGAGCGTGTTATCAAATCATGTAAAATACAAACCGACACTTACATTTAGCCGGTTCGCACTAGGAAATGCTCTCGCCTAATCATGAGCTATTGACAGAAAACATCTTTGCTAAAACCAACTGTTCAGTGTAGTTCACATGTGATGCCACAAAGAAGGCATGCATATTCAGACACCTCACACCGCTGTAACAAGAGTTGACCTACCTGGCACAGTCGTTGAGGATTCAAGTTGACGCGGACAGATGGCGCCTCCGTTGCTGCCATTGCGCATGCGCAGGCGCTCAGGTCGATGAGGGCGTGCGCGCTCCGAGAAGTTCAGGCGCCTTTTACCTTTTCATTCTCTCTCTCTCTCTCTCTGCATGCCACGCGCGCTAAACGAATTGCTTTTACT